>NC_052629.1:32767857-37767857 GCF_016161935.1 Mauremys reevesii | reverse complement strand
AAAGAACCCCTGAGAGTGCATTCTGGACCACCCTTGGAGAACTTGTCACAATCTATGTGCTGGAAAGGAATGCAGGATTGTGAAGTGAAGGTCACTAGCACTGCACAAATACCTGTGTGCTTACTTTGTGTTTGTATTTGAGCTATGGAAAAGGAACCTTGGTAAATCACCCATTTCTGGTAAAATAAATAAATGGCCTAATATTTCCTAGGCCTACTTATTCCTCTCCCTGAAATACTCCCTGACTGAATGGCCCACTAATTTCTCCAGGCACTTTGTCAGCCAGTCAAGAAATAGAAACCATATGACTTAACGGACACATTAGAGACTGAATTCCTGAGTGGAGGTACAGTTGAGAGCTCTCAATAAGTTCACGAAACCTAATAGGCCCAAATATGATCATAAAACCTAATAAATGAAGCATTAAAATAAAAAACCCTAAGAAATCCTAAACCAAGTGCCAAATCAGAGGAATAAATTGTTTCAATAAATATTTTGAGCAGCTTTATGTCCAGCCATGTGGGGAGCCAGCTGGCTAGCCTCAAAGTAATTGTTCATTAGATCACAGCTAGTAATAGCTGGAACTGCTGGTCTTTATGAAAATTTCCCTTTATTGCTAGAATTCCACTTGTTGTGGCACGTCACAATTTGACCTGCTTTAGAAGGAAAGTGTAGTTAAGCTTATATGTAATCTGAATGATATATATTTTTGCTTTTGAAGCACATGGGCAATTAACTTTATCCATTCGACAGCCACTACTCTTGGTGCATGAAATGAATGGAGTGCTGGAGGGCGATGTTGGCTAAGAGGGATGCTCCCTAATTGCTTAGCCACCTCTTTCCTCCACAAAATATTTACATGATTGGGGAGAAGCACTACACTGCATATTTCTGTCCCCCTTTCTTTATCCCCTCTCACGCTGACTGCAGATAAGTCATAGGAAAACATGCTGTATGTGGGAACATTATCTCTTGCTTTAGCCTCTTTGGAGTTAAAGCACAGGAGACCACTGGACTAGGCCTGCCAAGTTTGAGGTTGGCGGCTGCAGGTGAGCATGAAGGAGACATAAGGACAGCTGAGTAGGAGCTGGAGCCCTAACTCTCTGACCCCTTTTGCCTTTTTGGGGCTATCTCTCTTCAGCTCTGATAGCTTTGCAGATTGTGGGGGTGATGAGGTAAGGAAGAGTGTGCAGACTCTAGCTCCATGGGGAGTCACAGTTCCCTACTGATTCCCTTCCGTGTGCTATATACAACAGGCTATATACATGAACTCACCCCAGAAGAATTCCGGAGGTGATGTGTAATCTCTCCACATGCAGATAGCCACACATCCTGTTGTGTATTTTAGGTGAGGTATGTAGCTATGATTTTCCTCTCTGTACTGCACCTTCAAATGTAAGAAACCTGTCTGGCAGGGGTGTGAGAGAGTTCAAAACCAAGGCATTTACTGAGTGACAAACCCACTCTACATCTTCTTTTGGAGACTTTGGTTGTCTGGACTGCTCATTCTTTTCCTTAATTTAAAAAAAATAATTGCCACGATCCTGGTTCTCCTCACCTCCCAATACAAACTTCTAGGTGGTTCTGGACAGTTTTAAACACTTGATATTAAGTTAACAAGGTAGAAATATACTGTATGCAGGGAAGTATACATTCAAGAGCTGTTAACATTTGACACATTTAATAATCTATATTTTACAATTTTTTTTGGCCACAGAAATACAGATTTAAAAACAGATAAATGTTACCTATAGAATCACTTGGACTTCACAAAGTTAGAAAGAAAATAAGGTGAATTTTGGGACTTATCTTGACAATGCCATTTAAACCATTCCTGCTATATTCATTAATGTTTCCTTGCTAACATCAAGCTTACACTTGTACTGTAGTTTCAAAGCACTTCTGGGGTTAACTTACATGCACTACAATAATAACAGGTTCTATGTAATTATAGCATCTTTTAGTCTCTAATGCTGTTGAGAGAGGGGGCGAGAGAGACCTGGTCTGGGGTCGACCTGCGGCAAGTAGAAATTAGGGAGGTAGGCATGTGAAGGAAGTAGGCTGCGTTGGAGTGTGATCAAAGTTCAAAGAATAGTTTGCCAAAGGCATGGCTCTCAGATTTCAACGGTCATTTTGATTTGGAGGCAGAATGAACAAGCTGAATTGACTGTACTTGATTTGTAAAAGACAGAGTTCAAACTGGCCTTCGTTAGCAATTAAAAAAACAAAACTGACTGAATACTAGTAATTTGGCTAAATGACACAACTGAAATAAATATTCATTTTTTAAAATGTCTGTTGAAAGAAAAGTCTTTTTAAAAAAGGAAAATGAACAGTACTTATAGTAGCTATTTTCTGTAAGACACTATCATATAAGTCAAAGTGTTCAAACATGGGTGCCTAAGTAAGGGCCCAACCCAGTGTCTGATTAAGTCAATGGATATTTTTCCATTTCAGTGCTCATTGGATCTCACCCTACATGTCTAGAATTTCAGAGGTGACTTCAAAAAGTGCTCAGCAACTGAAAACATCAGACTATTTATTTAGGTGTCTAAATTTAGGCACTTATGTTTGAACATCTTTGCCATGTTATTCTAACAGCCTTGTTATTCTAACAATCTTAATTGACTTCTTTATTTTTTCAAATGCAATGTTAATTCTAAGGCTTGATAATAATGTGATCTTCTCCAGTGTTTCATCTTCAAGGATAAATGATATATTTCTATTTTCCTGTGAATTTTTGTTTCACTTTTCATAAATACCAACAAAAACTCATGAACTATTGTCCTTCAGACATGAATGACAGTTATTTAGTGCTGTCTTCCAAAGCAAGCATGACTCATAACTCTTGCGTACATAGCTCATCCAAGCATTGTTCTTTCCATAGCTGACACACAGATGGAGACTGATGCAGAATAAACAAAGTCATTTCTAAATTTAAATTCAGCCTAACCTGAATAAGCTGGCTAAAGTAAAAGGGGGTAATGTTTACATTTGTGTTTATCCTTTCATCTTGAAGGCTATCAAAGCACTTACATTAAATATAGTGCCACCAAAATGTAGCCTTGTCTATGCTGGAAGGTGTCAGTCAGTCAGTACACGCCTAGCGGGCACATCACCTCAGACAGAAAGCTAATGGAATGGGGAGCTCATTCAGGATCCATCTACACTGCAGCTGGTAGGTATAATTCTCAACTTGGGTAGACAGACAGGTCTTATCTCTGGTCAAGTTAGCATGGTAAAAATAGCAGTGTGGGTGTGGCGGCATGGGTGGCAGCTTGCACTAGCCACCCGAATACTTATCTAAGACCCTGGAGGGAGTTGTACTTGGGTGCTAGCCCAAGCTGCCCTGTGTTGCCACACCACACTGCTATTTTTAGTATGCTACCTTGACCAGAGCTAGCCTGGGTATGTCCATCCGAGCTGGGAGTTAACCTCCCAGCTGCAATGTAGACATAGTCTTTGATGTAGGAAATGCAGTTTCTAAGGGAAGGAAAGTCCCACATAAAAGCATTCCAGCTGCGGTTTGTCAGGTTGGCCTTTTTAGCATCCAGAAGGCTCACCACAGGAAACAATGGTCTGATGGCAGTAGCTATGAACTTGAACTAGTAGGTGGCATGAGAAACCAGACCCCATTAAGGAATTCTGCTCCTCTCGTTCTCCTGTGTGAAGTTGATCCTCTTCTCAGTAACACCCTACAGATTTCAGGTCACCCTAACTGTACAATAGATTGGCTAGGCTGCTCCAAGATTTTTCCGAGGAGAGTGTTCCATAAAGGCAAAGGTCTTCCAGCAGATCTTCAAGTAAGGGGAATTGGGCATCCCCTATTTCAATTTCATTATTCTTCCTGTATTCAGGTATATCAATGGGTATTTTGTTCCTGCAATGCTTGCATTTTCCAGCTTGCCACAGAAAAGAACATATATCTATGTGTAAAATTCAGTCTTCAAATACTTACATCACAGTCTCATGAAAAGCTACTACATGCAAAAGAAACATACAGGCACAAGTGAGCATACCATATATCACTCTTCTTGCCTGTTTTCCTCCCTAATTATTTCAATTGTTGCCATGCTGTGGGTGTATTGATTTTATCAGATTACAGATGAACAGACGTATGAACAAGAACCATTTCTAAGGGGATTTACACCACTTACAACCCATTAAACTGTTCAAACCTCCATAAAAAGCTGAGCAACAGATATGTGAGAAAGCCACATACTGTTTTTCCTCTCTCAGAATAGCATCCATAATAGAATCTGTGAAAATGTCAAGAAAATAAAATGTACTAAATGACAGCATAAACTCACATGGAAACTGATCTGTAATAATTATAGTTGCTTAAGTGCAAAAAAGGTTTGGCTTTAAAGAAACTATGAATAACTTTCAGCGTGCCACCAAATTTTCCCCCATCTTAACACTTTTTCAGTACTAATCAGTTGCACCTAATTGTCAGGCAAGATGAAGCATTATTACCAACTTTAGTCCTATTGGAATCAGTTGAAACCCAGTATTAAAACAAGAAATAAATTAACCACTGTCTACATAAACTGTTTGTTGCTTTTAAGATATGCTTTCTCTGTAATGCTTTTGTGCTAAATAAATAGTACTTTGCCTTACGAAGGCTGGCTGGTCACTGGTTAACCCTATCATTAGGGCTAAATTAAAGAATTTTGGGGCCCAGTGCACTATGCCGTTGGGAGGTCCCTCCCACCTTCTCAAACCCCAAGAGTGGGAGGCCGTGGGTGGGAGAGTCCCCAGTGTTAGAGAGCAAGCCTGCCCTGCACTGACTCTGCAGCAGCTTCTGTCCCATAGGGCTGGCCCATAGGCTCTTGAAGCAGTGTTCAGGCAAGGTTCCCCCCATCCCATTCCCAGCCAGGGGTTATATTTTTGGTCTTTATTCTCCTGATTGGCCAAGGAGTCACCTGAGATGGGGACCCTGTGCAAATGCATTGAATGCACATTGTTTTTTCCAGGCCTGCCTGTCATTGTCTCTGAGGGTATGTCTACGCCAATAAAACACCTGGAGCTGGCCCATGTCAGCTGAATCAGTCTTTCAGGGCTATAAAATTGCTCTGTAGTCATTCAGGCTCAGACTGGAGTCTGAGGTCTCGGACCCTTCCCACCTCCTGACTCAGCTGACTCAAGTCAGCCGCAGATGTTTTAGTGCAGTGTTGACAAAGTACAGAATGGGCAGGTGCTGAATTAAAGTCAGACTTGCTGAGGTGATCACAGTGAATTGCAGCCTAAATTCCTGGTATGAAGGGAGGGAGTTGTGGGACTACATCCCAAGGTGACTGTGAGAGACCCGAGAACTTCTCAAGGAGTCCACATGTGCAGTTACCTCTGGAACGGTGACATATATTTTATTGCTGGATGCTCTCCCAGATCCCCAGTCTACAATCTTAAAGTGACTGAACTATACTGCTACTGGCTCTGCACTTGGTCTTGGAAACACTAGGCAAGGGAGAGGCAAATCATTAGAAGCACAAGCTTGGGAAAGGGGGGAGGGAAGGAACAACATTGGTATAGCATTGTCGCTCAAGGATGTAAAAATCCACACCCCTGATCAACACAGTTAAATCAACCTAATCCTCAGAAGAGACAGTGATAGGTCAATGGGCAAATTCTCCTGTCAACCTAACTACCACCCCCACTACCACAACTACCATTACCAAATAGTTGAAACTATTTGCCATCAATATTCTCAGGGTTAAACAATTTGAAGATCAAATACATTTTCCCTTCAAGAATAAGATCTTCAGCACCAGGCACAGTAAATGCATTACATCCCCAGGCTTTACTAATGAAATAATGTAATACAAGGAAAATAAGTTAAGTATTAACTAATTCAGTATTTTTCATTATTCTTAAATATTTGGACACTTGCCAGGCATTTATGAAAATGTTCATAAATCCGCCAAGTCTCACAATTTTAGCACAAATGCTTAGCTCTACTTTATATCTAAGGCTATAAATACTCCAGGTATAATGTTAAAGCTAATGTTAAATAAAGTTTTACATAACTTTTTTTCTCAGATAAGTGTAGCAAAGTACAGTATTTGTCATGCTTTGTAATTACAAATCATTCATTATGATATGCAGTTTAGAGCTTACTTTTCCATTAAGCTCCTATTACCATCACTCCACTTCTGTTGATGGTTCTGTTTTACATCTTGCTGCTCAGTTAATAGTGATGATTGGAGAACATTTGCAGCCTTTTATATGTCATCACATTGTTAATCGATTCTATTCAGATGGCTAACAACTCTGTCATAGTAAAATGATGCTATTCCCAAAAATCCTATTCTGGACTAAATAGGATTGATTACAGACATGACAAAATGTAAATGGCTCTTAGTATTCTGTACTGCATAGCACTATGCCTTTACAACTAGAATAAGAATAAAAATTGCAGCCATAACTTGAGTCCACTATTAACTCGATTTGATATAATGAAAGCCTCTGCAAATGGTTTAGTACCTTCTCTAAATATTAAGCCACTGTCTCTCTCACACCTATCTGGCTACTTCTATGGCCCTCATCACCGCAGTATTTGAGTGTTTCACACTTGTTAATGGATTTTTTACTCCTTGACCCCTGTGAAGAAGGGCAATATTATTCCCATTTTACAGATGGGAAACTGATACATACGGTAGATTATGTGAATTGGGTGTATCCTCACTACAGAGTTAACCTGAGCTCATACTCAGGTGTTTCCCTAACCTGAGTCCTAGTCACACAAAGAAAACTCTTACTGAGCGTGGTGGTGCTTTTTACCCAAGCTAGCGGGCTTATCTGGGTTTATAAGATAAAACCCAAGTGCTGCTTACACGTGGCCTGGTAGTCAACCCACTTTGCAGTAAGGATGCAAGCTAAGTCACTTGAATGCTTACAGTCTTCCAGTGCCTCCACACAATCCCTTTTGTGTGCCCAGAAGGAAAACCAAGTTCTCCCTTAATTCATTGGGTAAGAATCAGAGCAGCTCAGTTTAGTACAGTCTAAAGACACCTGGAATATACCCTCAGACATCCTAGGGATACACACAGGTGAGTGCAGCACCAATGAGGATGCACTAGTTCAGATAGTGCTCTGCAGTATGGCTGCTCACCCCTGAACTAGGCTAACTGGGGAACTCAGACCCAGGTTGTGATCACTCAAGTTCTCTCTGCAGAGAAGACATACCCTTGGCCCACAGTCACACAGGAAGTCTGTAGCTGAACCATGAATACAATCTATATCTCTTGAGTCCCAATTCAGTGTCCTATCCACTAGACCATCACCTCTCCAGCTGTCAAGCTAGGTTACCTGGGGGGTATTTTGGCTACACTCATGGAAAATGCAGAGGGAAGAGAGAAATTATTAAAGAACCCAATATGTTTCATTACTGTACATCATGCGTTATAAAGATCAATGAAACTTGTGCAAGACTTGTGTTTGTTTCTTTGTACAAATGCCTAAAATCAAGAACAGTTGCCTTTTCAAATTCAATCATTTTATTTTTCTTAATTTCTACTGGCCCCTTGGTGTTTTCCCTTACATTTTACTTCATTTTTAGTGGATTTTTAATATATTTTGCTTTTGATTTCTGGTTGCTGTTGGGCCCAGGCCATTCATTTTTGTTTTTTCTTATTTGTACTTCCCTGTTTTTTTCTTTTGTTTTTATTAAAATTAGCTTTTTTTTCTTTATAGCCTGCACAATTAGCCATTCTACCTAATTCCTACCTGTCACCCCCACCAATCCCATTCTGAAATGTGTTCCATTTAAATTACCTTTCTCTGAAATCATTGGGCCTGTTTCTCCTCTGACTTATACGAGTGTAACACTATTGATTTTAGTGAGGGCGCTCCTGATTTACACTGGTATTCATGAGAAAAACATCAAATCCATTGTATCTTGTTTACTTTATTTGTCTTTCTTGCCATCTTAGAAGGCATTTCTCAAACTGGAAGTGGATTAGATTTAAACTTCTAAAATTGTGTTATTTCATACAATGTCATAAGCTGTGACACTTAATTGACCCTGTCCAAAAAACAGTGAGGGCTTATTACTTTGGTAATTTTCCAGTAAAGCAGGATGAATATTAGGTATGATTGTATGATCACCAACAAAAAGTGAAACTTCTTAGTGGTGGTATACTTTACTTTTTCTTTCCAGTGCAACAAGGTATAGCACATGGGGACTATTTCTCTTCTCTCCTAAGATCTTCATGATGTGATGGTGTATTTTGCTGTAATGCACAATAATCTGATTGCAGCAACATGGTGAATGAGAACTTTCATAGATTCCAACTCCAGAAGGGACCATTGACCTCTTATGTAACACAGACCATAGAACTTCTCCACAATAACCTTGACATTCTTCCTACTACTGGGGACACATGGCATGAAACAAACAGAATTTCACAGAAAATATTAAGGTACTTATTGTGCTGTCCATGTGTAGGCAAGACTTCCATTGAAATGGAGGGAAGTTTGGCCTACATTGGGACCGCAGGATTGGGCCCTTATGATTCTACACAAGAAACTGAAGCTTGGCCTCCTATATGCATTTGTTTCTTCTGTCCATAGCCCAGTGTGATAAGACTGGCATAAACACACCTATTCTTAGTGCTAATTAATGTATATTAATGCAATTCCACTCGCTTGCTTAGGGCCAGATTCTGATACCCTGACACTGGGTAGCACCTTGTGCTATAAGGCGTCCCACTGACATCAGTGGGAATTCTTGTGACAAGGTATCACTGTATGTGAGTAAATTTAGTAGAATTTTGCCCTTGGTCATATAAAGCATTGCATTACAGAATCCACATGAAGTTTTAGATTTACAAAGGATCTTTCTGACTTTAAACCAGTACCATGCTGCTACTAGCAAAACTCTGGCTCTAGGGCCTGGTCTGCACTAGGAGTTTATGTCGAATTTAGCAGCGTTAATTCGACTTAACCGTGCACCCGTCCACACCAGGAAGCTAATTAGTTCGACCTAGAGGGCTCTTTAGTTTGAATTCTGTACTCCTCCCCGACGAGGGGAGTAGCGCCAAATTCGACATGGCTATGTCGAATTAGGCTAGGTGTGGACGGAAATCGACCTTAGTAGCTCCGGGAGCTATCCCACAGTGCACCACTCTGTTGACACTCTGGACAGCAGTCCGAGCTTGGATGTTTTGACCAGCCACACAGGAAAAGCCCTGGGAAAATTTGAATTCCTTTTCCTGTCTGGCCAGTTTGAATCTCATTTCCTGGTTGGACATCGGGGCGAGCTCAGCAGCACTGGCAACGATGCAGAGCTCTCCAGCAGAGGAGTCCATGCAATCTCTGAATAGAAAGAGGGCCCCAGCATGGACTGACTGGGAAGTCTTGGATCTGATCGGTGTGTGGGGCAAGGAGTCTGTGCTTTCAGAGCTGCGCTCCAAAAAATGGAATGCAAAGACCTACGAGAAGCTCTCCAAAGCCATGAGAGACAGAGGCTACAGCCGGGATGCAACGCAGTGCCGCGTGAAAATCAAGGACCTGAGACAAGGCTACCAGAAGACCAAAGCGGCAAATGGATGCTCCGGAGCCCAGCCCCAGACATGCTGCTTCTACGAAGCACTGCATGCCATTCTCGGTGGGTCTGCCACAACTGCCCCACCAGTGACCGTTGTCTCCGACGATGGGATAGTGTAGACGGCCAGTTCCTCGGCGATGTTCGCGGACGGGGAAGATGAGGAAGGGTTTGTGGAGGACGAGGCAGGCGACAGCGCTTACAACGCTGGTTTCCCCGACAGCCAGGATCTCTTCATCACCCTCACGGAGATCCCCTACCAACCCTCCCCAGCAGTTACCCCGGACCCTGAATCAGGGGAAGGAGCAGTCGGTAAGTGCTTTAAACATGTAAACTTTTATTATTAATGTAACAGGAATCTGAACTATGTGAAAAGGAGGTCTATATATATGGGGATAGAACAGAAATCCTCCTGGGAGATCTCCACGAAGCTCTCCTGGAGGTAATCGAAAAGCCTCCACAGGAGGTTCCTGGGGAGAGCTGCCTTATTGGGTGCTCCGTGGTAGCACACTTTTCTGCGCCAGGCTTTCATGAGGTATTCTGGGAGCATTGCCTCCACGAGCATGGCAGCATAGGCCCCTGGTTTGTGCTGGCTTTCACGCAGCATGCACTCTCTATCTCCTTCAGTGACCCTCCTCAGGGTGATCTCGCTGGTGACTCCTGCATCTAATTAGGGGAATTACTGTAATGTTATGCCTGGTCCAAAGTATTTTTAAAAAATCTCCAGACAGTCGGCGTAGCAGAGACTCAGCACGCTGCTGCGTGACAAGCGTAACGGAAAGCCAAAGAATCAAATGGACGCTCATGGAGGGAGGGAGGGGGGACTGAGGACGCAAGCTATCCCACAGTTCCTGCAGTCTCCGAAAAGCATTTGCATTCTTGGCTGAGCTCCCAATACCTGTACGGTCAAACACATTGTCCGCGGTGGTTCAGGGCATAGCTCGTCAATGTACCCCCCAACCCCAGAAGGAAAAGGAAAAAAAATCATCTCTTGACTCTTTTAAATGTCACCTTATGTGTACTGAATGCTGCTGATAGACGCGATGCTGCGGCACTGTACTGTAGCATCCTCCCCCCCCCCCGCCTCATGGGTGGTTGACGGTGCAATACGACTGGTATCCGTCCTCATCATCAGCCTTGTGGCAGATGGTGTAGTGCAGTAGGACTGCTATCCGTCCTCGTCATCAGCCCATAAGTAGATGGCCTGCTAACCGTCTTCATCATAGCAACAGGGGGCTGAGCTCTATCAGCCCCCGCCCTTCATGTGTAAAGAAAAGATTCTGTACTGCCTGGACTATCATAGCAGCAGGATGCTGGTCTCCTCTCCCCCACACTGCTTAATGTCCTGTCTGGACTATCATAGCAGCTGGAGGCTGCCTTCCCCTCATTTCATTTCACTAACAAGTCACTGTTTCTTATTCCTGCATTCTTTATTACTTCATCACACAAATCAGGGGACACTGCAATGGTAGCCCAGGAAGGCTGGGGGAGGAGGTAAGCAACAGGTGGGGTTGTTGCAGGGGCACCCCCTGTGAATGGTATGCGGCTCATCATTCCTGCATGATCTGACACGGAGCGGCTGTGCTCTCTAGTTCTCTGATACACTGCAACCCTAGTACACTGGCCCCATATTCTAGGCAGGACTGATTCTATTTTTAGATACCATAAAGGAGGGATTGACTCGGGGAGTCATTCCCAGTTTTGTCTTTTGCGCCCCCGGCTGATCTCAGCCGGGGCACCTATGACAGCAGCAGAAGGTATAGTGCAGTAGGACTGGTAACCGTCATCACATTGCCAATTTACAGTGGCATGGTAGATGGTACAATATGGCTGATAACCATCTCTGCTGTCATGCAAAAGCAAATGAATGCTGCTGTGTAGCGCTGCTGAATCGCCTCTGTCCGCGGCATCTAGTACACATACGGTGACAGTGACAAAAGGCAAAACAGGCTCCAGGGTTGCCACGCTATGGCGTCTGCCAGGGTAATCCAGGGAAAACGGGCTCGAAATGATTGTCTGCCGTTGCTTTCCCGGAGGAAGGAATGACTGACGACATTTACCCAGAACCACCCGCGACAATGATTTTTGACCCATCAGGCACTGGGATCTCATCCCAGAATTCCAAGGGTCGGGAGAGACTGCGATGGGGTGGAACAGGGGCAGAGTTTATGCTTTCCGGATTGCCTGGAGCAGGAGTGCGCATGGGACAGGTGCTGTGCATGGTCTTGTTCACAGACACAGACTAGACTGTGTTCATTGTTCGCAGAAATGTATCTTTGCAAGGAATTCACTCCCTTTTTCCCATCACACAGCTTCGACTGTCTCCAGACCTGCCACAGCATCCGCCTCACAGAGGCTGGCAAAGGTTAGGCGGCGAAAGAAAAAGACACGGGACGAGATGTTCGCTGAACTTATGGGCTGCTCCCGAGCTGAGGCGGACCAGCAGAGCCAGTGGAGGGAGACCCTCTCTCTGTACCAGTGCTCACACAGCGAACGGGAGGAGAGGTGGCGTGAGGAAGACAAGCAGGCGACTCAAACGCTGCTTGGACTAATGAGGGAGCAAACGGACACGCTCCGGCGCCTTGTGGATGTTCTGCAGGACCGCAGGCAGGAGGACAGAGCCCCCCCCTGCAGTGTATCCGCCACAAAGTCCCATACCCCCCTCACCCAAAATAACCAGAAGGAGGGGTGCCAGGGGCCGTGAAAACTGTCACTGCACCCCAGCAGAGTGCTCAAGTACCCAAAAGCTCTCATACCCTAAATTTTGAGAAGTCCTTCCCTTCCTGACTCACCCAAGCCCCAATCCCAGTTTCATCCCCTAACTGTCTAGTTAATTATTAAAAATACTTTGCTGTTAATTACTGTTTCCCTCATGTTTTTTTACAGAAGACTGTGTTTGAAGGGAGAGGTGGGGAAGGGGGTTGGTAATTGCATAGGACAGTCACCTTTACCAGGGTACAGACACGGGGGCAGGATCAGCAGCAGGTCACACACACAGTGCAGTCAGTAGGCACCCTGGTCGGTATGGGAGGTGGTTTCCAGGTTCTGTGTGGGTGGGGGGGTACGTGACTTTGTAGCGGGGGCGGGCGGTTACAGATCTTATCCTGGACCACAGAGCCACGCAGCAGAGGAATCTGTATCCGTCCTCCTCCGCCACAAGGTCACATAGCCCCCGCACACAGAGTCCCAAAAAGGAGGGATGGCAGGCTCCATTGAAACAACCAGTCCGGCACTGCGGACCGCTCTAGGAGCAGGAGCCTGTCATTCCTCGAGTTTAGAGGTGGTCTTTACATCACCACACACCCTACCCAGCACAGTCTGCGTCCCAGTTTCAACCCTTTAACGCAAAGTCATTAATAAAGAAACCTTTGTTAAGTAACAATGGAACATGTATTTTATTTTTACACGTGTGTTGGAAGTGGGGGAAACGGGGTGAATGGGGTATGTAACTGCAGAGGATAGTTAACAGTAACTGGGTAAAGAAATAGGGGCAGGTTCAGCTTCTCTGTAAAGAAACTGAACAGTCACAGGTCACGCTGCTCGCTGAGGAACCTAGGTTTCAAAGCCTCCCGGATGCACAGCGCTTCCCGCTGGGCTCTTCTAATCGCACGGGTGTCAGGCTGAGCGTAATCAGCAGCCAGGCGATTTGCCTCAACCTCCCATCCCGCCATAAAGGTCTCCCCCTTGCTCGCACAGAGATTGTGGAGCACACAGCAAGCTGCAATAACAATGGGGATATTGGTTTCGCTGAGATCCGAGCCAGTCAGTAAGCTCCGCCATCTCCCCTTGAGACATCCGAAAGCACACTCCACCACCATTCTGCACTTGCTCAGCCGGTAGTTGAAGAGTTCCTTGTCACTGTCCAAGGCGCCTGTATAGGGCTTCATGAGGCAGGTCATTAGCGGGTAGGCTGGGTCCCCGAGGATCACTATAGGCATCTGCACATCCCCAACAGTTATTTTGTGGTCCGGGAAGAAACTACCTTCCTGCAGGCGTCTAAACAGACCAGAGTTCCTGAAAACACGCGCGTCATGAACCTTGCCTGGCCACCCGACGTTGATGTTGGTAAAACGTCCCCTATGGTCCACCAGTGCTTGCAGCACCATTGAAAAGAAGCCCGATTTCTCAGCAGCTGACTATGGAAGAGGTGGATGATAAGGTGCGAGGAGTTGACAATGGCCATAACTGCAGCAGGCTCCATGCTCGCAGTGCTGTGACGTCTGCGCTGTCACTGACCAGAAAAGTGCACGAACAGATTGCCCGCAGGCGCTTTCGGGGAGGGAGGGAGGGCGTGACTGACGGTTCAATGATGATAGTTACCCAAAACCACCCTCGACACATTTTTTCCCCCAGCAGGCATTGGGGGCTCTACCCAGCATTCCAATCGGCAGTGGGGACTGCGGGAACTGTGGGATAGCTGCCCACAGTGCACCGCTTCCAAAGTCGACGCTTGTCCCGTTAGTGTGGACTCACAAAGTCGAATTAGTGTCCTTAGTGTGGATACACAAATTCGACTTCATAAGGTCGATTCCACAAATTCGACTTAAGTTGACTCGAACTACTCTTGTAGTGTAGACATACCCTAGGATCATAGTGGAAAGCCTGCCTGCAGTGCGGGAGCAGTGGCATAAGCCAAGGCATCCAAAACTGGCTGGGGAAAGGACATGTCAAGAAAGATCATGTAAGGAACCCTGCTGGGATCCTGAAGAGCCCTGGATGTAAGTTAAAACTGCCTTCCTCCACCCGAGAGCAGCAGTCATCCTTCCACGTGTCCTCCCCAAGAGGTTAATTCCCATTTAAGTGCCCCTGGCCACCTGTAGAGAGAAACCAAGCCCTATAGTCAAATTATCTAGAAATTACTTTGCTAAAGTGGTTTAAAATATTTAGACAGGTTCAGACCATTCTAGTTATTAGTATACAATGATAGATCCCAGGGGGTTGAGGAGATTAAAGGTTTCTTTCATGCCTAAGAGTCAGAATACTAATGCAAGACAATGAAAACACACTCAGCGCTCAGAAGGATTACAGCAACTTTAAAAGATTGTAATCTATAGAGGATTCCTAATTATTATAATAATGAAATAGTTCGTTACCCTTTGGTGAGCAAAAAAGGAAATGTCTTTTGTCCAAAGAAATTCAAGGAATTTCCTTTTAAGGTAGTGAATATAATTAGCCTATAACTGATCATATGGGTGATAACAGAGCCATTGCACTTCAGGGATAACATTATTAATGTCAAGGGGCATAGTGAAGCATTTTTATGCAGGTTTCTGGAGGCAGTGGTTGTGTCGGTGGGAAGAGTTGTCTCTTACTGTAGCTGCAAAAATAGAGAGTAAAGGGGAAAGAATAGATGCTGCAATGCTTTATGCTGCAATGCCTTCATTTGCTACTATGTTGTTTTCTGATCTGCCCCATAGCACATGCTAGTGCCACTTGAAGGTACAGTATATAATTAACATGAACTGCTATATAAAAAACATTTCCAGAAATTGTACCAACAGATTCTGCAGTCCTGTTGATGCATGAAAATTTCCCAGACTGTGGGAATGAGTCTCATCCTCAGGGTTGTTGGTGACTTGTTTAGACCAATT
Organism: Mauremys reevesii; assembly: GCF_016161935.1. Classification (NCBI taxonomy): domain Eukaryota; kingdom Metazoa; phylum Chordata; order Testudines; family Geoemydidae; genus Mauremys; species Mauremys reevesii. The sequence continues at coordinate 37,752,722 of NC_052629.1, read as the reverse complement.
ACTAAACAAACAAAAAAAATTCTGCTTTGCTTCAAGGGGAATTATTTTTGCTGCTAAAGAAAAATCACAGACAATGTACATAAATCAAAGTTAAAACATGGATTTCTCGGCAACAAATAAAGATGGTACATTGACCAGAAGTTCTTTACTGCTTATGTCACAAATAATTTGGTATCAAGTCTGTTGCATATCTGCGAGAGTTTCCTATGTAATCAATGAAGGCTTTTGTTTCAGATAATGGTGAATGGCTGTTTTATTTATTGATAAAATAAATAGAATTTGCTCTTTGCTGTAAACATCCAGTTCTGTATGGTATCTATTTTTGTATTATATTGTAGATCACCCCTTTATGCTTCCAATTATCAGCGACACATTTTTTAAAATATAAATTTCTATAGTTTTAGTGCTAATTAAAAAGAAAGGAGGATATAGAAGTCAACTCATTAGTCCGTACTTGAGCTGCATGAATAATGAGGAGTGGAATAAAATATTTCATGCCTCTGGGCATAAGCCAGCTTCTAACTACTGGAGTTTAGGAGGAAAATTTCTCTGGGGATGGGTTATCCCTAAGGGCCTCCTTTTTCAGATTCTACTGATTTTTACTGAAAAGTTCCCAAGTTTTACAAAAGCTGTATTTGATTTTTACTGATTTTCACCTGAATTTTGGACTACTCAAGTACATAGAAATACTGATTATGTTAAGAAAATCCAATACATTACATTAAGTAGATGTATTAATGTTAATAATAAATTAGTCTAGATTAAAGTCTGTTAAAGTACGACAATATAGCAGAAGACACACACATATACATGCGTGTGTATGTGTGTGTGTATTGTTAATGTATAATACATTATATAAATCACTGCATTAAACTGCTTTACTTTTAATACTCCTACGTTTCTCTATTTGTAGCTTTTATCTGTCCTTCCATCCCCCCAATATTAACCTTGATTTTGACTTTGAATACTCGGAAGTTAATTTTTTTCAGTTACTTTTGCCCATTTTTAAAATTCTTGTAATAAATTCTTGGGAAATTTTAAACAAAATAAAAACCAGAAATGAAGGGCCTTGGTTATCCCTGCATACTTTAGGGTTTCTAGCACCTTCCTCTGATGCTTCTGATACTAGCCACAGTCAAAGACAAGATATGTTCCTAGGTGTACCACTGGTTTGATCCAGTATGACAATTCTTATGTTACTGTTTGAAAACATTTTTGTAAATTCAGGATCTTATTCCAGTTAATGATTATTTCTGTAAGAATCATACCAATATTTTTGTAAAACAAATTTCAGGCTTGTAACAGATTTGCTTAATTCAAAAAAAATTAGTCCCAATGGGAACAAAATGATAGGCTGTAAGAAAACAGGAATTGTTTTAACAGAGTGGGCCATCTAGTCCAGTATCCTGCCTGGAACAGTGCTTAGTACAGTACCAGATTTTAGAGGAAAGTATTGCAAACCCCACTGTAGCCAATTACGGGATAACCTGCCCATAGGAATGTTTCTTCTTTTTTATTATTTTTAACACTAGATAGTTAATGCTTGCTTATACCCTGAAGCATAAGGATTTATATCTCTTTATAAAATTTTAATATTATAAAACAAATATAGCCATGGATATTTTCATTACCCATATAAATGTCTAATCCTCTTTTAAATCCTGCCAAACTCTTGACCTCACTTATGCCTTGGCAATAGGCTTCACAGGTTAATTATCTGTTATGTAAAAAACCTCACCTTTCTCCTTGATCAGTTTTAAGTTGCTACTTTTCAGTTTAATTGGATGTTGTCCTATCCTCCTATTATAAGCCTGAAAGGCTAAACAGAAACACTTGCCTGATTTACTTTCTGTTTACCTTTCTTTATAGGAGTTGCTGCTAGCAACCCTATATTTGGGTTGACAAAAACTTTCCAGTATAAAGAATTCTTGCTACCTTATCTTTGAGATGCTTTAGTACCTCCACACTTTGCAGAAGGCCATGACATTTAGGAGGAATAACTTTAGGCTAGGGAAGTGCCTTTTCTTTGTCCCATGAAATTCCATTCAAGTTTTCTGAGATATAAACCACCCTTTTCTCTGTCTTGCTTACTTTACTCAGGAAAACTTTGACAGCTTGCCAAAGCAATAACTTAGTATATGAAAGTTTTAAATCCTGTCTCACAGTGCTATAGCCAAGGCATTTGCAACACCATCAGCAGATGCTGCAATGGGAACACCTGGAACCTATCAGAGCCACTGCAGCAGGGAAGAAGACAACTTGGGTTCCCACGTCCTGGGCCTAGAGCATGGCCCAACTGCATATGTAGCACCACATGTGGGCGTAGAGTTCTTCAAAGAATCAGTTGTACAGATAGAGGGAGGTTCTTTCTCTCTTAAACCTGGTTGGAACTGAATCCTATGAATGTGAGACTTATGACCAGGTGGTGTGATGAGCATTCTATGGGGAAGGAAAGGCCCAGTGAATGGACTCTTTGACCATTTGATGAGTGTGAGAGATTGACTGGGACTTCTTAAGGTAAGAGAGAAAATGAACTATTCTTCCAAATAAAAGTTTTTGTTTCTTGATCACAGGGAACCAGCACTGCTGGCTGAACACAGAGTAGTAAGATAAGAGGTGGGCTATTGTACCCATTTGGATGGGATTAATAGGGCCTAGGAATCAAAGGTGCTAAAATGACTCTAACTATCCAACATTAAACAGTTTTAAAGACGGTTTGAAGTTTGGTATACAGAGACCTTAGCCAGCTTAGTACCATGCCACATATGCCATTAAATTAGTTTTAAACTTTTATTAAAGATACAGAAAAAGGGGAAAACAGTTAAAGCATTTGAATGTAAAGTATTAAATAAGGTTTTCATTTTAACAGCATACCTTGTTCCCTTTCCCTTTAGCTGGAGAGAGGTTTTAGATGGAGGGGAAACCTTTGTTTTGGCAATCTCTTAGGTGGTATTAAAGATGGTAATAAGCATCTGTTTTAGGAAACAGCAAAGAATTTAGTTGAGATTGGCTGGAGCTGTTATTGCAGTTGTTAAAGTCAGATCCCATTTCAAAAGAAGATGAAACAAGACACACAAAAGGGGAGAAATAAGAATAGCAAAGATAGAAAATGCTCCTTCTGCCTCTCATGTTGACTTTCATGTGCAACCTCACTTCTGGAAGAACCCAGGACCAGCACACATTCTTATCAGTCACTCAGAGACCTGGCAAACGTGTACCAGTGTCAGGCTGTTTAGGGCATTGCTTTTAGTTGCTTCTCTGGTCCCACATTCACAGCACTATATTTCAAAATATACAGTCCTGACTGGCTAAGCCAGACTCTTATTAAACAGAAGGCAAAAGGAGAAGAATGGGGAAAAAAGAAATAAGGCAGCGAAGGAAAAGGACACCCACATGGAGGGAGGAGGGGGATGAAGTCTCACTTTTCAGGTAGTGTTTGGGATTCAGCTACAGCCAAAGGTGCAGGCTTCTAATTTTCTCTGGGGGTGCTCAACTACTGCATAGCCCCAGGCCTTGCCCCCACCCCAACCCTTTTCCCCAAGCTCCCACCCCTGCCTATTCCTGCCCCCTGCTCCAGCCCTGCCCCACCAATTCCCTGCCTCTTTCTGTCCCTTCTCTGAGCGTGCCTCATCCCCGCTGAACAGCTGTTCCACGGCAGGCACTGGGGGAGCGGGGGAGAAGAGTTGATCGGCAGGGGCCGCAGGCAGGGGGAAAAGAGGGGAGCTTGGCTACTGGTGGGTGCTAAGTACCACTAATTTTTCATATTCCTTAAGTGGTATTAATAAAACCCTTTCTATTTAAATTCATTCTTTCTGTCTTGATTTGCACCTTTTTCCATTAATATTTGTTGTTATAAGCTATTATGACATCTTATGAGCTTTCTCACACTTTTTACAGTTGAGCTCACCATTAGGGTAAATTTGTAGGCCAAATTATAACAGGCCCTGGATCTGAATCTTGTGATGGGTGTGAAATGTACTTGGCCCTTTGCTATGGAAGCCCTCCCACAACTCTCAGTAATCCTTCCTATCAGGGCCGGCTCCAGGCACCAGCTTATCAAGCAGGTGCTTGGAACGGCCATTCCGGAGCGGGGCGGCACTTTCAGGTATTCGGAGACAATTTGGCGGAGGGACCCTCACTCCTTCTCGGAGCGAAGGACCTCCCGCTGAATTGCCGCAGATAGCACCTTTTTTTTTTGGCTGCTTGGGGCGGCAAAATCCCTGGAGCCGGCCCTGCTTCCTATGATCAGATAAGATGTATTGCAGGTGTTTTTTTAATACAGGCAGTGCAGTTGGATACTGCCATGCCTCTATGGCAGTAACAAACACTGAATCTTTTTATAAGTGTGAGCTACAAGAAGCAGTCCTGCATTCCTGTTTGGGGGAAATTTCTACTGATATCCATAGGGAGTGCAAAACTGGTATCTTACAATGTTGACTTGGAATCTGAAGTATGTTTGGGGTTTGGGCATCTTGAACAATACCAGTGAATCTGCTCCTATTTCTTCCTATATGTTTGTTCATTGGAAATGGGGTAGGGACTACAGAAATAGTGCATCAGCACAAATATTAATGTTTTAGAAATATTACCTGCTACATGTTCCAGAATCGCCATATTGCTGCAGAGTCGGAACAGCCCTGCAAGGAGGAAAGAGGGTAGGGAGTGTCTTCAGGTCTCCCTTGCCTTATTCACTCAGCACTCTCACACAGGCTGTAATCATTCCCCAAACCTCATTCACCAAATGTTTTCTCTGTGATTAAACAATAACCTAGTCACTTGACGTATGAGATGAGTCAGCAAAGTAAATGCTGTATAAGAGGATTATAATTAAAATTATAATAAAGAAACTGTTATAGTTGAACCAAGTAAAGGAGCTTGGGGGAAATAGACTTCCAATAAGGAACAATACTTAGCACTTCTGAGCCTGTGGATCGATGGTGGTTCATGCAACATTGGGATGCTCATTTTATTTTTAGACTACATTTGCTGATGGCCTGCAGAGTGCTTGTTCATCCCATAACAATAGCTTTCCTTCCCTTTTTGCTTCTTTTAAAAAAGCTATTGAATCCTATTAAAAGACACCTAAAAATACTCACAACTTTACTTCTATTAGTTTCCATGTAAACCGAGCCTATACTTGCCAACAAATGCAAATAGGAACCAAAACTGAACTATTGCTTGCTATGTGAAATATGAATTTAAATTTAAACTTATGTTAATGAGGTAACTTCCATTGGAACTATTTTTTTTTGTTAATCTAAGGCATACCTTTGTACTGACAAACCCTGTATGCTAATATAAGTGTTGAATATAGGTACAGGTTGCTTCACAGTTGTATTTAAGGAAGAATTTGGCTTTAATAATCACAAACTTACTAGAAAATGTTCATGTACGTTTCTGGGGAAAAACTTCAGCAACTGATGCTGAAATTTAATTTAGCTAAACTTAGCTGCAACCACACTGCATCATACTTGTATAACAGTTGATACTTAATCAAGAAACGATTACTGCAAACGTGATTTTTTTAAGAGTATCTTTTAGAAGATCCAGCTATTGAATACCCATATTTAAATATGTTGAGAGTGATAAAAACACAGGTCAAAATACATAGGTATGGTAATTATATCTACTATCTGACTTAATTTTGTAGCTATACAGGACATTTTTTTTCTTGTAAAGCAGAATATAATTTATTCCTGATTGCATATTCATTACTTTCCGTCTTGGTAATGGTTTGATTTGTCATTGGATGAAGCTGTATCTCCAATACTCATTCTGAGTCATATTTTTGCTGAATATATTAGAGGGACATTATTCTCCATGGAAATTTGAAGTTCCTTTTACATTTTTATAGATAAAAACTGAAAAGAGTTTGTGTATATACATATTTATATTATAGTAAAACTTGTAGGAAAGGAGAGGATGATGTTTTAAAACTCAATTGATTATGTATGATTGTTTGACTTGTGATTTCTTTTCCCATCAGAGCATCAGGGCAGGTCTCCTTAAAATTCTGTCAAATAGATCCATACAGTAAGACTTCTCTAGTTTCCATTGTGTGTATTTAGGGCAGTGATTAGTTAATGGTATTGTATTTATCTTACACATATTGTGCATTACGGTGTTTGGATTTAACTTTGGCCTCAGTCCGACAGTTGACTTCACTCACTCAAATGCCTGCACTGACATGGAGATTAATTTTATGATCCAGGTCCAAGTTAACAGTTTAATACAAAAACTACACAGATACACTTACTTGTATTTTTAAATTAGTTAGGCAGGTGATGGGGTGTATAAAACTGATACTGGCCAGGGAAGGGTTAATTAGGTGCTGTGGTCTCAGTCAGCCCCACTCTACTTCACTTGTGCAAGAGCTGTCAGGCTTGGAACGGGCCATTAAAAGGAGAGAGGCAGCTCAGTTGAGAGGAGTCTGGGAGGTACAGCAGATCTCTTGTCCAGGATCCAGCCAGAAACTCCTACATGCAGGTGCCTCCTTGAGGGAAGATAGGCCTGGTGCAGGACTATTGTGTTCACTTTGTTATACAGGGTATGGTCTTCTAGTCTACTTAGACCTGATTATGGTCTGAATGGGGCTGATTGCTCTCAATAAACCAGTTGGTTTGTCCCTCCTGAGCCCAAATAGTGATTTGTGACAAGTCCTGAAGTGACAGTCACAGGCGGCCCTGCTTTTTTGGTATTAGTTAGTTCTAATGTGCTTTATCTTTATCTTTATCTTCTAGCCAACAAAAATGTTTGAAGAACATAGAAGTGAGGAATATACACTACTTGAAAGAGATCTCCCTGCTATACTTTAGAGACTGACTGAGAAAAATAATTGCTAATATTATTTTGCACATATGCAGTGTCTTTTCCCCATCCTCAGCAGCTCTCAAACCACTTAAGAAAGGTGAGTAAAACATTACCACAGAGTACAGACAAAGTAATTGAATCACAAAGAGTTTAAGTGAATTGCTTATTTTGACACACAGCTGACATGAAAGATGAAGAAATAATTCTTAGCTAGACTAGTTACTGGGGATGGGTCTCCTGACTCCTGGCTCTGTGTTCAACGTACTACACCACAAATCAACTTATTAAAGGTCTAATGTGTATCTTAAAAGTGGGGGTATTTATTCACTCCTCTGGGTCAAAGTCAGGATGTAATTTGCATGCACACACATCTGTGGCTGCTATGACAGTTGCTGTAAAAGCTAGAGTCTATTTAGGGCATGTTGTGGTTCTGCTGTCATTCTCACTTAGGGTGGGAAGGCAGGAAAAAGCATGTTAGGACAACACTTGGAAGAACTAGTAAAGTTCTAGTCATTGCAGTCAATTTGAGATTCCCTGCTGTCAGCAATATTCTGTGTATTTGGGAAATTTATGTTCTATATACCCCTATGTTGTGGTGGTCTTACACAGTCTCCTTTTTCAAACTATTCAGAGCCTAATAACGTTGAGCTGTGAGACTTTAGTACAGATTAAAATGCTAGGAAGTATCAATGTTCTAAATCCAGACAAAATAATTACTTTTTTGATGCACAGTGTAATAATACTGACCTGCCATTGCTCTTCATCAGGATTTCCTCCTTTCAAAACATAAGCTGGCTATGATCCACTAATCTTTGGATATGACATAGCAATGTTGTTATAAATCAGGAGGTCCTCAAATATCCAGCCAGAGTTCATGATGTTCAGACCTGTATAGTCTCTCTGAGACTCCCTTGTAGACTACATAAGAGATAAAAGAGAATAATCTGCTAAACTACAATCTTGGCAAGCAATGTTTTCTTTTCTGTCTACTTAAAAACAATCTTCAGAATGTCTTTGCTCTATTTATTAACTTATAATGCATTAACAATCTTGTACATATTTATCAAATTACTGCTGTTTTATGCAGATTTACAATATACCATTAATGCATCTGTTAAGCACAAGTATCAAAAGCTTAAGTTTTTTAAAAACAATTTATAGTGGTAGAACAGTCAATAGTTAACAAGTAGTAATATATTTTTATTATTATTATTATTATTGGATCAGCTTATGTTGGTGAGAGAGACAAAATTCTGAAATTACACAGAGCTGTTCTTTAGGACTGGGAAACATATGCCAAGTGTCACAGCTAAATACAAGGTGGAGCAGACTAGAATATGTGTTAACTACTTATGCTAAATAAAGTACCAGTCAAGGTGAAGTGACCCACCAACACATCTGCAGTCCTAGGACAAAAGGAGTGTTAGTGGGTTATAGATTGTTGCAATAAGCCATAAATCTAGAGTCTCTATTCAGTCTGTGATATAATAGGCATGTGTAGGACACAGGATCTTGAAAGGTATGTTGCTGGTGGGGGTTGATATGTCTGCAGGTTTTTGCATCTGTTGTTCTGGCAGGATCTGGTGCAACTTTGAGTTGGTGTGTCCTGGTGTGTGGGGAGCTTGCTTGTGATAATGAGGTTGGGGCAGGCTATCTGAAGGCCAGAAGAGGGGTTAAGAAAAGATTTCTTTCAAGATGTGGTATCTACCCAATATGTGTTTTGTTTGATGATACCTTGTATGGTTCCCATGTGGAGTGGCATGGTATGTGACAATTAGAAGTGTCTGGTTGGGGGTGGGGCGGGGGGGAGTTCGCTATTTCTATATTGAAGCAGATTCTCTCAGGGTATTTAGATGGCCTGTTCCATGATGGACCTACTTCTCTGGTGGCACATCCTTGTTTGGTGAAGGTGGTTTTAAGTGTATGAAGGTGTATATCCCAAACTTCCTCCTCAGAAGTGGTATCTGTGGTATTCTGTGGTATCTGAGTGTCTGACTGTAGACAACAGATTTCTTGGGGGTGGTTACTGGATCTGTGATGGTAGGTATGGTGATCTGTGGGTTTCTTGTGTATAGTTGTCTGTAGGGTTCCATTGTTGAAGCTGATCGTGGTGCCCAGGAAGCTGATCTGAAGAAGGTGAAAGCTTTTCTTTCTCACCAATGGAAGTTGGTCCAATAGCCTACAAGTGGCATCTGCCCTAACACAAATAAAGTGCAAGTACCAATGGTGGTTTTTGGTTGTGAAGGCTACATATCAGAATAACAATTATGATGTAAATCCCACGTGTGGCTGAAATTTGTTTCACAACTGTCACAAAAAGACAAGCTGTTCCTTTGGGTTTAAGCTCATTTATTCCTTGTAAACCTGCCTATGCAAGTCAGTGATTCTAGTAAGGATGTTACAACACCAGAGCCGTAGACTCAGTGGTGGTCTGCCTCTGTACACCTCACCAATTATATTTGCATGTCAAATAGTTGTCCTTAAAAGTTATTTGCCTTATTAATTCCACATTTTGGAAAATTGGCATTAGTGACATTTTACAACAAACCAGGGTTACAAATAAAAATACAATACTTGGTACCGACACATAACTTAAGTTAACCATATTGTATTTGTTGCTGTTGTAAATTTGCTAAACATTTCTACTCTTCCTTTTTATAGTTTTTTACAGACAGTGAGAAATTTGGAATATCTAGCCATTGAAACAGCAGTAAAACATTAATATGTAAAGAGCTTTTAAAATTCCATTGGACATTATAGCCTAGACTGTGGGTGGTGCTTACACAGTCAAGGAATGAGAAAATAAGAACCATTGTGTGGACTGTGTACCTTCCTGGAAAAGTGGCCTCTAAGAGTAACTCACCATAGAAGGGGGCAGGGAGAAGGCAAAGCCATGGCTACAGTCCCGATGTGTCAGCCTCCTGAGCTGTCCATGTATTAGGGGACAAATATATCCCTAGAAAGGGGCCTCCAGCACATTTGGGAAGCTTCAAGATGCATGCTGTTGGAACCCACACACCACCTGGGTATGGTGCTCTGTCCCATCTAGTGGCACTAAGACCACTTAGAGATTAATGATTCTACTCTACAGCCTTAGCTAACAGCCATATGGCTTTTAGCTCATGCAGTAGAGGCTCATGCATTTAGCTCTAGAGGCCCCAGGTTCGATCCCACCCACTGACGACCGGGATCTGTTGGCTTTACACTGTCACTTCTATAATTGTGCAGGCCCATCTCCATCCCTTACTATGGAATGAGACTTAATGCCACTATCTAGTCTTGTGGTATTAGTCTATACCAGACATAGGAATGAGATTAGATGAGGCACCTATGGTACTGTTTACAAATGAATATTGGTGCCCTCAACACAACAACAATAAAACCATTGGTTACGGTGCTCTAGGAGGAAGACCAAGTGTTTTCCTTGCAGAGAGGTTAGAAAATATGAAAGTACCTAAGTCCCGGCATTTATTTTAAACCATCCATATTTTCCAGGACTATGCAAAATTCAATGAAACCCAAGACATTATTACCTAGCTTGGGCCTTTGTTAAAAACTGGAGACTCAGATTGTTATTTCCAATGACTTACCAAGGTTCACAATCCTTTCAAGTGTAAGTAAAGCCTGTTTTGAACAAACCAAGGACAACTTATAGTTTTCAGTTGGAAATATGTATAACACTGCTCTACAGGCAAAATGCTTCTGAAATAAATGTAGTCAAACTTTACTAATTCTGGGTCACTGAGAACGAAAATGACGCTTAAAATTGTTGATTGGCTCTAGTTTTCAAGATATGCTATTGGGTCAGTATATATGACCCTTGACTTGGGAATAGCGGACGATAAGTGAGTTATAAAGGGAAGGGATCTCAATTTAAACCAGAAATGACTAAAATACATCTTTGACTGGATCTATGAATAAATCTATGACTGGGTTTGGACAGTACTTGCTTTTTAGGCAAAACAATGAATGATGCAATCGGAAACTGGTAGTGCGTCATACATGATATGAATTGCATCATGTTATTTCTAGAAGTCATGGATGATGCAATCATAACGAAGCTTACATCACTCTGCTGAACAAATTGCCCTATATCAGCTCTAGAAATCATACAGTGTTGTGCTCTCTTATTTGTCAGTGTTTGATTTTGCAAAGGGACACATTTCTGTTTAGCCAAAGTGAGCAGAGATGCCTCGTACTTGTGTGAACAGTGCAGATAACTTCTGCTATGTTTGTGGTGAAGTGACTTTTGCATCACAAAAGCGCAGTCTAACCACTATGGTTAAGAAAGCCTATCACCTTTATTTTGGCTGCAAAATTGGAGATCAGGACAAGAGGTGGGCCCCACACATATGCTGCAACACTTGTGCAACAAATCTTCGCCAGTGGTTGAACAGGAAAAGGAAATCTATGCCTTTTGCAGTGCCAATGATTTGGAGAGAGCCAACAGATCATACCAGCAATTGTTACTTCTGCATGGTGCCTCCAGTTGGGAAAGGTGTGTCAAAGAAGAAAAAGTGGACTGCGCATCATCCAAACATTCCATCAGCTATACGCCCAGTACCCCACGGAGAAGGACTGCTGGTTCCTGATGCACCAGAATCATTCTCACTTGAGTCAGACGAGGAAGAGGATGAAACTTCTGGTCCTGAACCATCAATGTCACAGGACCCACATTTTCTCCCATCCTCCTCCTCTGAACCACACCTCATAACACAAGGTGAACTGAATGACCTTGTCAGGGATTTGGAACTACCCAAGAGTAAGGCAGAGCTGTTGGGCTTCCACTACAGCAGTGGAATCTCCTGGCAGGTGATGTTAGGGTTTCCATGTTCCTGGACCGTCAAAAGGATCTTGTCCCATTCTTCTTCATGGAAGGTGATCTTGTAGCCTGCAACAACATCGATGGTGTGATGGCAGCCCTCAACATCATTCACGATCCAGATGAGTGCAGACTGTTCATTGATTCATCAAAGACAAGTCTTAAAGCTGTTTTACTGCATAATGGCAATGTTTTGCAATCAATTCCAGTTGGTCATGCAGTCCATATGAAGGAAACCTATGACAACATGAAACAACTTGTTGGTCATAGTTTATGCACCTCAAATCAGTGGCAGCTTTGTGGCGATTTGAAGGTTGTTGCTGTCTTGCTTGGTCTGCAGACTGGATACACAAAGTACTGCTGTTTTCTCTGCAAATGGGATAGTCGTGCAAGAGAGTCCCACTACATCAAGAAAGATTGGCCACTCCGACAGTCATTGGAGCCTGGGAGGAAAAGTGTTCAGCATCCACCACTTGTTGAATCAAGGAAGATTTTGTTACCACCCTTACACATCAAGCTGGGTCTGATGAAGAACTTTGTCAAGGCCATCGACAAAACACAAGCAGCTTTCAAGTACCTCCGTGGAAAATTTCCAAGGTTAAGTGAAGCTAAGATAAAGGAAGGTGTCTTTGTTGGTCCTCAGATTCGTGAACTTCTTCGAGATGATGCATTTGACCATGCACTGCGTGGCAAGGAAAAGACGGCATGGAAAGCCTTCCAGTTAGTGGCAATACATTTTCTCGGAAACAACAAGGCAGACGACTACAGGTTGTTGGTGGAAAACCTCCTCAAGGCATACAAAAGCCTTGGTTGCAACATATCACTAAAGATACATTTTTTGCACTCTCATCTAGATGTTTTTCCACCGAACTGCGGAGCAGTGAGCGACGAGCACGGCGAGCGATTTCACCAGGACATTGCAACAATGGAGAAACGCTATCAGGGCAAATGAAGCCCATCAATGCTTGCAGACTATTGCTGGACAGTGACAAGAGATGCTCCATTTATGAATACAAGAGACAAGCCAAGAAGCGCCGAGTAGACACTGAATAAGACTAAACTATGTACATAATAGTTTTTTTCCTTTTGTTTCATAATAAATTTTAGTTAGATAACCCTTTTGCTGATTTTTAAAGTGTTACATAAACAGGACAGGTGAAATATGATCATGTAAAGCAACCATAAACACATGAAAAGACCTAGGTTTACAATTTATGATTAAAACTCTACTAGCTACACAATATACATGGACATAAAATGTAAAAACTTAAATATCTTAGAAACAGTAGCCAATCAGTTGTTTTAATTGTCATATTTGAATTCAGCACATCAAAATACATAATAAATAGCACATTTTATCTCTGAAGCAGACGACTTCTCAAAAATTGTAGACCAGTGTAATTCATAGTGTCAGAAATGTAGAAATTAGAGATGGACAAGACCATCCAATCCACCTTCCTACCAATGCAGAGATGTAGCTTCCTGTGCTGTAGGTAGCTTCACTGTGAAACTTTGTGGATTCAGCTGAATTTTTCTTTAAGACTGAATCTTTGTTCAGACCTGAATCTTAGAACAGGTGGTAGCAGCGGGACCTCTTCTCTGCATCTTTTATCAGGAGCACGTCTCCTTCTCTAAAGTGAATTATAACTAGCTGTGTTCAATATGTGGCAGCTTTCTGTTTGTAAAGTCTTGTTTGTACTTCTGAAAATACCCTTTGCTGACACCCATCATCAGTGAAAGGTGCAGTTGAACCAACATTAAGCACAGTTTAGCAGTAAGTGAAGATGTGGAGAAACTAGTGTTGTGCACTGTTCAGTCAGGATTTTTAACCAGTTTATCAATGTATCCTAGTAGCCTTCCCTTGTGACATGGTCAATTATGCAAATATAGCAGAGCTGGCTTCCAGTAACTAACTAGGATTTGGAAGAAATGTATCTGTTTCAGAAAGGCCTTTGTAAATCACAGGGCCGCCCAGAGGATTCCGGGGGCCCGGGGTCTTCGGCGGCGGGGGGCCCTTCCGTTCCGGGACCCGCCGCCGAAGTGCCCCAAGACCTGCGGCGGGAGCCCCCCGCCGCCGAATTACCGCCGAAGCGGGACCCGCCGCAGAAGTGCAGCCCGGTCTTCAGCGGTAATTCGGTGGAGGGGGAGGTCCCCACCCCGGGTCTTCGGGGCACTTCGGTGGCGGGTCCCGGAACGGAAGGGGCCCCCCGCCGCCGAAGACCGGGCTGCGCTTCGGCGGCGGGTCCCGCTTCCCCCCCGCCCCGGCCCCAGCCTCTTACGCCCGGCTCCCTCCTCACCCGGAGTCTCAGCGCCTCGCCCGACAGCTGCAGCGTGTGGCCGGCGGGGCCTGAGCTCCATCCCGCTCAGAGCCGCATGGGGAGGGGGCGGGGCTGTGAGCTCCGGGCCGAGCGGAGAGAGGAGAGCTCAGCCCGGAGCTCGCAGCCCCGCCCCCTCCCCACGCGGCTCGGAGCGGGGCGGGGCTCAGGGGCTCCGCCGGAGACACGGCGCTTGATGCGCTGAGGCTCCAGGAGAGGGGCGGAGGTGGGAGCCTCCGCTGTTCTCTTGGGGGCCCCTGCGGAGCCCGGGGCAAATTGCCCCCTTTGCCCCCCCCTCTGGGCGGCCCTGGTAAAATCATGAAGTACAGCTAGACGGAGAACTTGTTTCTGTCCATTACATACATACAATGTAAATACATTGGAAATTTGAATATACCCAAAGTTCAGGCACACAGTATTTGGACAAGAGAAATCCAAACATATTGCAAAAATGTATCTGAAAGGAAATTCTTCCCCTTGCTCAGCACCATAATTGTCACAACAGGTATCTGAGTTATGGAAGAAACTGTGCCGTAGTAGATTTCCTTCATTGGCCCTAATTGCCTGTAAAGGGTACCTAACTTGGCTTTGTGGATCACAGTGTTGTTCTGTGACTTTTTTAGGTACCTAAAAGTTAGAGTATCATGATGCTCAAAACCCCTTTCTGGATTCTACTCCAAGAGACTAGAAAAGTGAGCAGATGATAAGGAGAGGACTCCGGAGAAATGGAAGTCATTCATTATATTGCACTTCATATGAGCAAGATTCTGATTCTCAGTCTGTAATAGTAAAAGTTACCTGATAGCCTCCCATTAAAATTTCTGTTATAAGTTGTAACTTGCAGAAACTTTTTCTAGGTTTTGTCTCTGCCCAAATGCATTTTTTTTAAGTTAGAGCATTTCAGCATAAATAGAAAAACTACATTCCCCATTACAAAAGGAAAAACTGTGCACCTTTTTGGAATAGCTGAACAGATGAAAGTGCTCAGGGTAAAAAGCTAAAATTGAGCATGGAAATAGCCTTCACTGAAAAAGCAGTGCAGAACCTTCATTTTTGAGGAAATTGGTTTTGATTTCACTTTCCTAGGATCCTTAGAAAAAATCTTATTATGTGTCCACCAAATGCAAAATGCAGGAACAACTAATGCCTTGATCCTGCAACTTCTGGCACGCTGATGGACTGCTGCACCCCCATGGAACCACACTGAAGTCAATGTATTAATCTTAACTCCATAGGGCAAGAAAATGGAGGAAAAATGATTAAACATTAGGGCACCAAATCTAGTTTTCCTATATATGCATCATTTTGAGAATCCCTCTTCTTGACCCCTCTTATGTTGAGAGAACATAGCAAGAAAAACATAGTACTTCTTATTATTTAATGTTGAGGGGCTGAATGCTGCTGATTACTCATGTAAGTGGTTTCAAAGAAGTGAGTGGACAGCCTGGTGGTCAAGATCCCAAACTAAGCCTTCAGTTCTATTGCCAGCTCTACCACAAACTTCCTGCATGAGCTTGAAGAAATCACGTAATCTTTCTGTGCCTCAGTTTCCCCATCTGCAAAATTAGGCATTACTTAAAGGGATGTTGTAAAGCCAGGGGCAGCTCCAGGCACCAGTACGCCAAGCGTGTGCTTGGGGCGGCAAGCCATGGGGGGCGCTCTGCCAGTTGCCGTGAGGGCGGCAGGCAGGCTGCCTTGGGCGGCATGCCTGCGGGGGGTCCGCTGGTCCTGAGGCTTCTGCGGACCTCCCTCAGGCTGCCGCCGAATTCGTGGGACAGGGGACCTCCCGCAGGCAAGCCACCGAAGGCAGCCTGCCTGCCGTGCTTGGGGCGGCAAAATACTTAGAGCCACCCCTGTGTAAGGCTGTACAAACTAACATTTGTGAGGCATTCAAACTACGAGTGGCTAAGAAAATCTTATAATTAAGTAAGGATTTGGACCTATGAAATGCATACCTGATCAATATAAGGGCTTTCTCTCTGAGATATATTACTTAAAGACTGACTGTGCAGTTTCCCTTTACTATTAAAAATATTAAATGTATTTTAAATTTATAAATAAGTCATCTGAAGTTCTTTAGACTTGTTTTGGTTCTGACAAACACAATATTAAAATACCCTCCAAGCGAAATGCATGCAACAGGAAAACATTTTTTTTCCTCCTCAAAAACAAGGAGTCCAGTAGCAGCTTGAAGACTAAAGTTTAGTGCGTTTAAAAAAAAACAAAAAACTACTACTTCTTCAGATACATGTTCAGTCGCATCTGAAGAAGTGGGTGGTTTTTTTTACCCATGAAAGCTTATGCCCAAATAAATCTGTTTAGTCTTTTAAGGTGCCACTGGACTCCTCATTGTTTTTGTGGATACAGACTAACACATCTACCCCTCTGATGCATTTTTTTTTTCCTGAACCCAATCTAAGAGTAGATAGGCTTAAAGGCTCAAAAGGCTGAAATAAACTGATGGCCATGTTCAGATAACTTTTTAAACATCTAGTATGTAATAGCAGGAATTTATTGAGATCTTTGTTTTCAGGTAAAGAAACATAGAATTCACCTTGCAGAATAGGTAGAATATTATTAGAAAAACATGGAATGCCTGCAGAAAAATACTTCCTTTTCACAGAATGGATGGGAACTAAAGGCACTGGGGCTTTATATGTTGACATGTTTATATTCATTCATGTATCTTATGTTTTGAAAACATGAGAGGGAGTAAAAAGATTAAATAGTGAAAATTGTATTTCAACCAGTCTTTAATATTAGGCAGTTAAAGCTTTGAAATACATATCAATTTCAGCCGAGACTGAGACTGGTGAATGCTGCTAAGCAAAACAAAAAAAATCAGCTTAATTCACACGTTCAAATAAATACTTCTGTCTTCTACTGTGTTCACAGCACAGTTGTGTTCACTTTCTGTAAGTACTGTAGATAGAGAATGCAAATACTTAAAGGAAAGTGAATTCTGAATTGGTTAACCAAGCAACAGTACCAATTTCAAAGTTGATACTGGAGTATTGAATTTAAAATCCATTCTGCTTTGTGCTTGAAACATCAAATCAGGGAACACAAACAACACTAACCAGCACACTGTAAATTTTGAATGTTCATTGGTATTCTGTCAATCAATAATTTTTTGAAGAAAGTTGGCAAATTCCAACATACTTGAGAAATTTGCAGTCTGTTATGGACAATTTTATGAACATAAAAATTCCTCATTACGAGTTGTTCACCTGGATCTAACGCAGATCACCCCAAAACTCAGTGTGGTGTGAAGCATGGGTAAGTATGGAAAAAATGCAAATGAATACTCTGGAGAATGCAGGGACACTGTCTTCTTTCCTCTCATCTGTATTTGAGTTTGCTGCTGAAGCACTGACGTTTCTAGCAGCAATTAAAGACCTGATGCTACAGATGATCTTCTCAAAAGTCTATTTGATTCCAGTGAATGTATTGAGGGAAAAATTGCAGGGTGGGGGGATAGAGGAAAGAACCTTTTGGTGAAATAGTAAACATGGGAAAACCTGTCTAGAAAGCAAGCAGCTCTTTTTAAAATATGACTGGAAAAACATTTTAGCCTTAGTATAGTCCCAAGCTGAGGACAAATTTACTGAAGGAAAAACAGGAAATGTCATTCTCATGTAGCATCACTCTAAGAGCTCTTCCTCTTACTCTACAAAATAAGTAAATCATCTGGTATATGTGTTGCACAGATTCTTGGGTTTCTTAAATATGTTAAGGTTTGATTGTCTCATCATTTATATCATAACCGTGCCACTGACACTAGTGGAGTTACTTCACTTTGACACTGGTGTATGGCTATGTCTATTCTACAGCTGTGTCAATACTAGTGAGACTATACTGTCATAGCTTTGTCAGTGTAGCTCTGCCAACATAATTCTGCAGTGTGGTTGCATGCTGAACTGACAGAAGGGGTGTAGAAACATAATCTCACTGAATGAAATCAGTTGCATGGACAGAAGCATTCTTCTGCCAATGTAACTGCATCTACACTGGATTTTTGTCAGCATAATTACCAGTCAGGGATGTGGGGTTACTTTTTATACCCCGATCAATGTAGCTACATCAACCTAACTTTTAAGTGTAGACCAAACATTAGTGAGAGGAAAACTGGAACCTCCTAATCTTCAGATTGTACACCATTCTGTTTGCTGAGAGACATCTGATATACATACACGTCAATAGCACTTGCAAATTTGCGTGCATTTTTGTCTTTCATTTAATAGGAATCAAACAAATCACGAGTCTACGACAAAAGAGGATTAACTCACGTTACCCATTCTAGCTGACACTCTTATAGAAACAACAGCTGCTAGTTATTAGGTACTAATACACCATGGCTTTCAAAACTGTATGCAGCGCTGATGACAGTGGCCAAGAATAAATCTTTTTAAAAATAATACCATTGTACCTTTCCAACACTTTCTTTCTCCATGCATAAACCTATCATAGTAAAGGAGATGCTGACAATGCTGTTTCTAATTTCAGTATCTCACTATACTTGTAGAAATAAAGCTTATGCAAGTGGAGATTAATGAATAGTGCCAGGGGAAAAGTCCAGAAGAATGAGTTTGACTAACAATAAATCATCCTTGCTCTACTTGATTATCCTCCATCTTCAGCATTTATAAGCTTCAATATCATGTTGTCTTTTGCTTTAGAGGGTTTTTCCCCAATTTATTCTTGGCTTAGATCTCATAGCTTACCAAGAAGGAATAGTTTTTCAGAAACTTGTCTTGTACCTTTATTTGTGTCTGCTTCCTCTAAAATCATTATTCTGCAAAGATTCTAGCATCAGATTTGACAGATCAATTAGATCACTTTCAAAGAATTTTTACTATGCTCTGAGAGTGGCTAATTCCATGGTGTCTGTCTCTACCCTCTTCATAGTTTAAGGAGCATAGATTATATGACACTATCCAGATGCCAGTTTGCATTGCATTTTTTCCATAACAACAATGTTCTTTCCGAACTGCACATCATTTCTTTATTCCCCGGAATACTTCAGTAAGCCAACTTTCCTAGATGTCACTTACATGACATCTTGACTTTCTCAACTGGCATTTTACTAACCCCAAATAAACTCCCTGCATACTTCTGTCAAAATGGCATTGTCTCTTTACAATGAGATGCTGCTCAAATTGTTATTAAATTAGCTCCTTTGTGCAGTTATATTCTTGCTATAGCACTTCTCTAGTTCCCCATGGCTTAATTAACAACCTTGTATGGCTGTAAGTCTAGTAGTTATAGCTGACAGTGATGTTTCCAGAAATTGATTGGCTGGTTTGGAAATGTTGCCTTCAGCATTCTCTCTGTACTCAACAGTTACCTTAAAAAAATTGGTTATCTCTTTCTATTGAAACTTGTTAGCCCTTAAGTCTTTCACATGGCAGACAATATTGTATACATTGCCTTGATCTTAACTCTCCTTTTTTTCTTCTTCTGAAGACTGATTCTTGGTATGTTTCAGAAATAGTGGTATTTTTTTTAGAGTTCAGTTACCTTTAAGCCTGCTCTTCCAAAGCCCCAATTATGTGTTAAACTTCTAGTTTGCTGCAGGCAAGAGTTGATTCAGCTTTAAGATGATATATGATGCTAAACTGGAGGAAACAATACAATCTTGGGAGTGTTTGCTTCATCACCGGGGTTAACTTCTTACTTGCACTGTAGAAATTTCCAACATTCTTTAACTTTTACTCCTTAAACAAATAGCTTTCTGATAGTTTTGTTGATTAATATAATTGCTTCTCTGCCTTTTCTGGCAAAAGAATATTAGAAAATGGCATAAAGACTCCAACCACTACCATCCCGATTCTTTTTGAAACAATGTATTCAAGCTTTTGACTTGAGGGGAGGGGGGAACCTTTGAAATGCTACAGTTAGTATTTGTTATGGCAGTCATTTATATGGATAGATTAAGATAAGATGATCTTAATGAACTTTTAAAATAGTAGACTAGAGTAAAACTTCATGGGAATGTGTTCAAGATGATACAGGGGTTGGTTTGCACTCACAGGGATTTCATCCTTTGCTGAGAGATCTGATAGCATCTTAATGTGCAATATTTCACATAAATCTACAGGCAAAAGTTATTGGGCCAGATTCCCCAGTCTGCTAAGACTACTTCATGCCACACCAGCCCCGCCTGGTATAAAGGGATGGAGGAGGGCATGTTTTGGGGATGGGCAGGATGTAGAGCTTGTCTACCTCAGAACCTCCACTGATGTAAAGTTATTGAGGTGCCTTACCCTGGCGATATAGATAGAAGCACAGGGGCAATAACTTCTGTCAGAGACCGTTGTACATAAAGGCATATACAACAATCTCCACTGCCCCCATTTCCACTCAACCCAGAGAACTGAGCTCGGTGTTGAACTAGGCAACATGCTCCATGATTTTATATATGTACAATGTCATTTGAAAAACATCAGGTTTGGTGTCAGGGCAAGGGTCATCCATTTGTCACTTCCAACTGGTCAAAGTGTCTGTGCAGAGGTAATCTCATTCAAATAGCTATATGTCCACAAAGGTGGGGGATCTAAATCCTGCTGTCTCTAATTCTAATAAAATTAAGGGTCTCTTTGTTAGCCAAGAACATACAGAATTGGTGGTAGATTCTTCCACCAATAAATATAAATGAGGCTCACTGATAACATATTAGGAATGTGGGAGTCCTTATTTAAGTCACATTGAAATTATCCCCTCTTTCAATCTGAGAAGAATTTTCCTGACTCTTGTTCCCCTTTCAGATGGCCTGGTCTCCTCAAGAATTGATTACTCTAATTCCTTAGTCATTACTCTCCAAGAAAGTTATTTGAGAACATTTCAACTGTTTTCATGACCACATTTTTTAATCAATGGGGAGCAAATATGTTCACCCATTTCCTATACTACACTCTAAAATTTTATGGATGCCAGTTTCAAGACCGAAGGTGATGTTAAAACCTTTGCATTAAGCCCTAGGGCCCTATGTGGTCTCAGAACTAAATGTGTGCATTTCAGCAGTTAGCATCTATAGCTTTCCATAAGTGTGTGGTTTTTGTTTAGTTTTAAGCAAGGTTGTAACAAATGAGTCTCAGACAATGGGCTGGATTCTTTGTCACATTACAGATCCTTTATGATGGCTGAGCTAGCATAAAGAGGCCATATACCTGGTGAGGATCTGGTCACCAAGGAATTTCTCCAAAATACTGGGAGTCCCTTTATGCCATAGGAGTTCTTTTCCACTCTCTCTCACAGCCCTGGCCTAGGGGAAATGTGGAGAACATGGCTGAGTTAAAGGGGGTATAGTTGGAGTCCTACTGCACTCTACTTATTCCTGGCTGTCATAATGGCCACTTGAGGCCATAAGCAGCTGGGTATAAGAACATAAGAATGGCCATACTCGGTCAGAACAAAGGGCCATCCAGCTCAGTATCCTGTCAACCAACCGTGGCTAATGCCAGGTGCCCCAGAGGGAGTGAACCTAACAGGCAATGATCAAGTTATCTCTCTCCTGCCATCCATCTCTACCCTCTGACAAACAGAGGCTAGGGACATCATTCCTTACCCATCCTGGCTAATAGCCATTAATGGACTTAACCTCCATGAATTTATCTAGTTCTCTTTTAAACCCTGTTATAGTCCTAGCCTTCACAACCTCCTCAGAAAAGGAGTTCCACAGGTTGACTGTGCGCTGTGTGAAGAAGAACTTCCTTTTATTTGTTTTAAACCTGCTGCCTATTCATTTCATTTGGTGGCCCCTAGTTCTTATATTCTGGGAAAGAGTAAATAACATTTTCTTATTCACTTTCTCCACACCACTCATGATTTTATATACCTCTATCATATCCTCCCTTAGTCTCCTCTTTTCCAAGCTGAAAAGTCTTAGCCTCTTTAATCTCTCCTCATATGGGACCCATTCCAAACCCCTAATCATTTTAGTTGCCCTTCTCTGAACCTTTTCTAATGCCCGTATAGCTTTTATGAGATGAGGAGACCATATCTGTACACAGTATTCAAGATGAGGGTGTACCATGGCTTTATATAAGAGCAGTAAGATATTCTCCACTTATTCTCTATCCCTTTTTGAATGATTCCTAACATCCAGTTTACTTTTTTGACTGCCTCTGCACACTGTATGGACGTCTTCAGAGAACTATCCACGATGACACCAAGATCTCTTTCCTGATTAGTTGTAGCCAAATCATATTGTATGTATAGTTGGGGTTATTTTTTCCCAATGTGCATTACTTTACATTTTTCCACATTAAAGTTAATTTGCCATTTTGTTGCCCAATCACTTAGTTTTGTGAGATCTTTTTGAAGTTCTTCACAGTCTGCTTTGGTCTTAACTATCTTGAGCAGTTTAGTATCATCTGCAAACTTTGCCACCTCACTGTTTACCCCTTTCTCCATATCATTGTTGAATAGGATTGGTCCTAGGACTTACCCCTGGGGAACACCACTAGTTCTGAAAATTTTACCATTTATTCCTACCCTTGGTTCCCTGACTTTTAACCAGTTCTCAGTCCATGAAAGGATCTTCCCTCTTATCCCATGACAACTTAATTTACGTAAGAGCCTTTGGTGAGGGACCTTGTCAAAGGCTTTCTGGAAATCTAAGTATGCTATGTCCACTGGATCTCCCTTGTCCAGATGTTTGTTTGACCCCTTCAAAGAACTCTAATAGATTAGTAAGACACAATTTTCCTTTACAGAAACCATGTTGAGTTTTGCCCAACAATTTATGTTCTTCTATGTGTCTGGCAATTTTATTCTTTACTATTGTTTCAACTAATTTGCCCGGTATTGACATTAGACTTACCAGTCTGTAATTGCCAGGATCACCTCTAGAGCCCTTTTTAAAATATTGGCGTTACATTAGCTATCTTCCAGTCATTGGGTACAGAAGCTGATTTAAAAGACAGGTTACAAACCATAGTTAATAGTTCTGCAACTTCACATTTGCATTCTTTCACTCTTGGGTGAATGCCATTTGGTCCTGGTGACTTGTTACTGTTATCAATTAATTACAAAACCTCCTCTAGTGACACTTCAATTTGTGACAATTCCTCAGATTTGTCACCTACAAAGGACAGCTCAGGTTTGGGAATCTCCCTAACATCCTCTGCCATGAAGACTAAAGCAAAGAATTCATTTAATTTCTCCACAATGACTTAATCATCTTTAAGTGCTCCTTTTGTATCTCGATTGTCCAGGGGCCCCACTGGTTGTTTAGCAGGCTTCCTGCTTCTGATGTACTTTAAAAACATTTTTGTTACCTTTTGAGTTTTTGGCTAACTGTTCTTCAGATTCCTTTTTGGCTTTTCTTGTTACATTTTTACGCTTAATTTGGCAGTGTTTATGCTCCTTTCTATTTACCTCACTAGGATTTGACTTCCACTTTTTAAAAGATGCCTCACTGCTTCTTTTACATAATTGTTAAGCCACGGTGGCTCTTTTTTAGTTCTTTTATTGTGTTTTTAAATTTGGGGTATACATTTAAGTCGAGCCTCTATTATGGTGTCTTTGAAAAGTGTCCATGCAACTTGCAGGGATTTCACTCTAGTCACTGTACCTTTTAATTTCTGTTTAACTAACCCCCTCATTTTTGCATAGTTCCCCCTTTTTGAAATTAAATGCCACAGTGTTGGGCTGTTGAGGCGTTCTTCCCACCACAGGAATGTTAAACGTTGTTATATTATGGTCACTATTTCCAAGCGGTCCTGTTATAGTTACCTCTTGGACCAGCTCCTGCGCTCCACTCAGGACTAATTTAAGAGTTGCCTCTCCTCTTGTGGGTTCCTGTACCAGCTGCTCCAAGAAGCAGTCATTTAAAGTATTGAGAAATTTTGTCTCTGCATTTTGTCCTGAGGTGACATGTACCCAGTCAGTATGAGATAATTTAAATCCCCTGCTATTATTGGGTTCTTTATTTTGATAGCCTCTCTAATCTCCCTTAGCATTTCATCGTCACTATCACTGTCCTGATCAGGTGGTCAAAAATAGATTCCCTACAGCTTTTTACCAGTACTCTGTACCAGCTCACCTTCACTCCTGATTATAATGATTCTGAGTGAACAGTTAATATGCAGATTAATTTACAACAAAAGGACTAAAAATGTTGATATTTACTAACCAGTACCATCACAGCAGTGGTTCAATATCAGATAACGATTACAATTTTTAATATTGTAGTGAGTCGGTGTGGCTCCCCTCCTGCCCGGCAGAGGGAGCTGCCCTGCCAACACCTCAGTGGGCGAAACTTCCGCCCTGAGTCCCCGCCCCCCGGAAGTCAAGGGGCGGGGCAGGAAGTAGAAAAGGCGCACGCCCAAGCTCAGTCAGCACCCAGCCATCGCCGAGAGCAGACGTGCCTGCGGGAGCTCCCGGCTGGGAGCCCTCCTCGGCCCAAGGTAACTGCCCTGCCTGGCCGGAGCTTCCCCGCGCCCACTACCCAGAGGAGCCCGCGGAGCCTACCCGGAGCCCGTACTGGGAGGAGCCCCCAGGATTGCCGAGCGCCCGCTACGAGGAGGAGGAGCCCCCTCGGCCCTGCTGTTACCCAGAGGAGCCGCCCAAGCAGTCCTGGCCCAACTTCCCAGAGGAGCTGCCGGACCTGCCGCCAAGCCCCCCACCGGAGCCGATGCAGACCGACTGGCCTGAACCGGGTGCGACGGACGAGGTAGGCCTTGAGGGGGAGATGGAGTGTAGCCCGGGGGTAGCCGACCCTTGTCCGGCTGAGGGCACTGATGTGCCCATGTCAGTGTGTTGCGGCCAGGATCCCCACTGACTGCAGCGGGTCCACGCCGCTGCTAGGGCCCCGGGCTGGGACACAGTGGAGTGGGTGGACCTGTGTCCCCCCCTGCCACCCCACTCACGGGTGGCAGTCTCCCCCTCAACCCAGCGCTCCGGCATAGAAGCTTGCACTTGCCTGTTGCTGCTCAGCCCTGCCTGGGGGTCTGAGCTCTGCTTCTTGTTACTGCCCGCCCTGAGCTAGGGCTTGGGCTTACAGACTGAACTGCTGCTCAGCCCTGCCTGAGGGTCTGAGCTCTGCCTCTTGCTGTTGCCCCGCCCTGCCCCAAAGGGCCAGGGCTTATTGAACTGCTGTTGCCCCGCCCTGCCCCAAAGGGCCAGGGCTTATTGAACTGCTGTTGCCCCGCCCTGCTCCAAAGGGCCAGGGCTTATTGAACTGCTGTTGCTCTGCCCTGCTCCAAAGGGCCAGGGCTTATTGAACTGCTGTTGCCCCGCCCTGCCCCAAAGGGCGAGGGCTTATTGAACTGCTGTTGCCCTGCCCTGCCCCAAAGGGCCAGGGCTTATTGAACTGCTGTTGCTCTGCCCTGCTCCAGAGGGCCAGGGCTTATTGAACTGCTGTTGCCCCGCCCTGCTCCAGAGGGCCAGGGCTTATTGAACTGCTGTTGCCCCGCCCTGCTCCAGAGGGCCAGGGCTTATTGAACTACTGTTGCCCGCCCTGCTCCAGAGGACCAGGGCGTATCGAACTGCTGTCGCCCAGCCCCTGCACCAGAGGGCCCAGCGGTTTTAACCTTGTGCCCCGTCACTCCTAGAGACTAGCCGAAGAACAGAAGGGAGTCGGTGTGGCTCCCCTCCTGCCTGCTGGAGGGTCGAGCCCTAACCAACCGATTACAAATATACTGTGGGTTTTTTGGGGAAGTATATAAAATTTGTGTGAGGGGGGGCAAAAATGTCAGTTTGCTCCTCAAAGCACTATGCAATTCTATTGAACTGTAAAATAATATTATTTATCACATCTTTCATCTGAAGGTTTGAAAAGTGCTTTCAGATCTCAATCTTCTATGATGCAAGTAAGTACAACTATCCGGTTTTACAGATGGTTGTACTTAAGTGTGATCTGCACATTGAAGAGCTGGGACTAGAACCAAGGATTCTTTATTTCCCCATTTCCTGCTTTTATCACTAGAGCTTGTTATCTGTTAATGGAAACTTTTAATTCAGCAAGGAGAGAATACCCCTTAAATATAATAACTTGTTCATTTAAAATCATATTCACTTGCAGAACAGTTGCTGATTATTTTATCACCAATAACGCTCTTATTACCATATACTGAATATATGGAAATATAAAAGAAAAATGAGACACTTATACAGCACCTTTATTTGGCTAATCACCTTCCTTTTTGGTCCTACTCCTATGCCATCTCCTCTTAAAGTTGTAGCAGGTCCATTATTTATTCATTAATTCTCCTGCTCATAGAGTGCACATTTCAGATCACCTGTTTCCAGAGAGCCTTGTCTCCAGCCAGTGTTGCAGATTGCTCTATATTGAGGCGGAGGCAGGCAAGGTCAGAAACTACAACATCCCTCCAGTGTGTAGTAGGCTGTGGATCAAACACACAAAGCTGGCAGCCTGGCATGCAGATTGCCAAGTCATCTGGGAAGACCTTGGAAGCTAGTTGGTCCAGTGCTTGACAGCTTTATTCACCAGTACCTTCAATGTGTAATTGCTGTTTCATATTGAAAGTGTCCAGGTGGCACATTTGTGTGTGTGTGGTTGCCCAGGTTCCAGAGCATTACAGAAGAAAAGAAGTCACTGCTCCTCAACAGATATACATTTTAGTCTGAGTTGATATGTGGCATTGATGCCACAGAAGCTTCCAAAGAGTGTACATAACACTAGTAGCCTTGCTGATTCAGTGCTTCATGTCAACAAGGTAGCCTCCCTCCATGGTGGCAGCAGTCAAGATACTCAAATGAGTTGATGAATTCTGAAAACAGCCACTCAATGTGCAGCGGCAGTCAAAAAGTGAATAGAATGTTGGGAATCATTAAGAAAAGGATAGATAATAAGACAGAAAATATCATATTGCCTCTATATAAATCCATGGTATGCCCACATCTTGAATACTGCATGCAGATGTGGTTGCCCCATCTCAAAAAAGATATATTTGAATTGGAAAAGGTTCAGAAAAGGGCAACAAAAAGGATTAGGGTTATGGAATGGCTGCTGTATGAGGAGAAATTAATAAGACTGGGACTTTTCAGCTTGGAAAAGAGACGACTAAGGGGCGATATGATAGAGGTCTACAAAATCATGACTAGTGTGGAAAAAGTAAATAAGGAAGTGTTATTTACTCCATCTTATAACGCAAGAACTAGGGGTCACCAAATGAAATTAATAGACAGAAGGTTTAAAACAAACAAAAGAAAGTATTTTTTTTCCATACAACGCACAGTCAACCTGTGGAACTCCTTGCCAGAGGATGTTGTGAAGGCCAAGACTATAACAGGGTTAAAAAAGGATCTATCCTCCATGAATTTATCTAGTTCTATCAATGGCTATTAGCCAGGATGGGCAGGGATGGTGCCCCTAGCCTCTGTTTGCCAGAAACTGGGAATGGGTGACAAGGAATGGATCACTTGATGATTACCTGTTCTGTTCATTCCCTCTGGGGCACCTGGCATTGGCCACTGTTGGAAGACAGGATACTGGGCTAGATAGACCTCTGGTCTGACTTAATATGGCCATTCTTATGTTCTTAATTCAACTTCTTGTCCATTGATTGTGATGGGTAGGGTAGAGGTCCATCAGCCACATCAATCCGTTTGGTCTTCTTTCATTTGACTTGAAGACCAAGTTTACTTGCTTCATCCATAAATATATTCAGAGCATTGATTAGTTTTAGTGATTAGTTCATGAGTTGTGAATATAGCTGTCATCTGCACATTCCTGGTCTGTTATGTAGAAATACCACCCCCAGTATGCGGCTAGAGATGACTTCCATCATTCAGTCAATAACAGTGTTGAACAGATATGGGGCAGCCATGAACTTGTAACAAATGCTGCTGTTGTACTCAAATCTGCTAGACATCCTAAGACCTGAATGGAACAGCTCTCACTTTGGTCATGCATTTCTACAAGAAGTTTGAAGAGCTTGCCAGGAGCACCAGCAGCTTGCAGGCAGAGTCAAAGGGAGTGACGATCAACAGAATGAAAGGCAGTTTTTAACTCAGTAAAGGATATATACACCTCATTCTTCCTAAGCTGAAATTCCTGTGCTTGTTCAATGATGTGTCTAATGGTAAAAATCTGCTCCATGGTTGATCAGCTGGGCATCAACCCAGCTTACTGTAGAAAATGTAGATTCCTTATGGTGTGTTTAACATGCTCAAGAAGAACCAGTGTGCACAGTTTGCTTAGAATGGAAAGCAACATGGTGCCGTGGTGATTGGAACACACCAGAATATCTCCTTTCCCTTTCCAGAATGGGAGAATAATCCCACGGCACCAGTTGTATAGTAGTTTCTCATGAATCCATACTCTGTGGATAATATGGGTCAGGTAGTCCAAGACAGAATCCCTGCCATGCTTGATCAACTTGGCTGCTATCCCACAAATACCAGCAGCATGGCCATTCTTGAGCTTACCAACTGTGCTTTGAATCACTTTAAGAGTGACATCCTCTATATTACACAGGGGGAAGGGGTGGTCACTGGACTCTTTGCATCTTATTGGCATTGCAGATCTGTGGCTTTGAGGTGGTTAAGAAGCTCCTGAGGGCATTCTTTCCATCTACTCAAACATTCTGCCATGGTGTTCGGTACGTTACTGCATCCATCTTTGAGCAAGGATTTATTCCATGGACTGGCTTTTAAGGTGCACGTTTCTTTATAGACAGCCTCATACAAGTTTCTGGCTGATGCAGCTTCTATCAGTTAAGCTTTATTTGCCCAAAACATCTCAAAATCCTACTTTAAAGTTGTAATATGCAAGACATTGAGGCATCCATATTCTTGGTTGTTACCATTTAAGCAAGCCACACATCATTTTTCTGTGATGTCCAGAGTCTGTTGAATGATCCATTGATGCATAGGCCTGGGGCACCTTTTCTGCAGCACTTTGGGGGTGGTGTCCATAATAGACTAATACAACAGAATTTAGCAAGTTGAAATAACTAAATATATGCATATACTATAAATATTAAACATTATTACAGAGTTAATAACAATACAAAGTTGTAGAAGGTGCACAACCACCCACAGTGTCACCTAGTGATACTGCTACTCTGTGCCAAGAACATTAATCGATAGGGTATTTACTATAAGCAATTCCAGGGTGACAGTATAATGAAGACATTTCACTAAGGGTGAAATTCACGCTTCTGCAGAGAACAGTGCAAAAGTCTCCTTTAACCCTTTCAAATGGGACTTAAGTAGGTCTTGTGCTGTTCTTCAAAGGGATGAATTTTACTCTAAGGATACATTAATCTATGACAGGTTCCTTTTGCTCGATTTTTCCTTTTGTTGATTAAGAAGTGCTTATTTTTCTCTAAACTCTTTTCTGGTACAGCTGAACCAAACTTGCTTAACAAAATTCAGATAATGGAGCTCCAAATATAGAGTGGTATTTTGCCTTCATGTGACCGTGTAGCCTTTCCAGTCACCAAGTAAATGGACATGTCTTCTCACCATAAATCTGGACAGGTTTAAAAGAGACAAAATAGGCTTCACTTTTAACTTGTGATCCTATTGCTTCATTGAATGAACTTTTAAAACTCCAAGCAAAGCCTTTAGAAAGACGACAAAAGCTAAAGAAAATTCAATATGTGCACTGCATAGTTACTCCAGCAATCTAAGTGGTTGTACGATGTCACATTATAAATCCCCAGAATATATGCTATTGATTCCTGTGTCTGAAGTGGTCATGTTAGAAAAGGAATATGCTGCTGTAGCCTGCATAGATGTTACAAAACTTACTGAAAGGATGACAAAATGGAAGAAGGAAAGGCACCAGAACTTGTATTCTCATTGTAGCATATATTGTAGCTAGAATATGGATTTAGCTATATTTCAATGAGTTTCAAGGCTAAACACTATCTTTTCATATCCAAAGCTATTGATATATCTGCAATAAGAATAAACTGTGACAAACAAGAATAGACTTGATGAACATGCCCAGACTTATGTTACATTCTCTAGAAAGAATGTATTGACAGGATGAGCCCTCAAACAGAAAGTCAACATTATATTTAAGAATAATCAACAAAGGTGCCAAAGGTAAATACAGTGAAGAAGGATGTATTCATTGCATATTTTAAGGCACTCAAGCCAGTTCTACTGGCATCAAATCACTACTTAAGTTTCTTGTCAATGAGCACATAGCACAGTGATCCCTTGAATACTGAAAATCTGTTAGGGAGAGCATCATTTTTATAGCAGATGGAACCCTAGAAAGGTCACACCAAAAAAGAGAACTAAATGTAGAAGGCCACATCCATTGTTTGTGACCAAGTAAACAACTCATAATGTAACTTACTGTGTGATTTGATTTATTTATTTATTTCGTGCAAATTGGTTGGATAATTCTCAACTAGTCACTAGCAATTTTTCACAAACTTTTTCTGAGAATAACATTCGAACTACAGATAATTCAAAATAACTATTATGTAACTTAGTAACAGCATGAATTTCAGACTGTAGATTTGTCTCTACAATGCAATGTAAACTGTGGTTAAGTCTAAGGGCTTCTGTACTCTACGGTAAGATGGACCTAAAATTCTGTGTGAAGCATCTTAAATTCTTCAGCATTCTGAAATTCTGTGACCACTGCATGTAAATTAAAATTATTTATCTGAAATGATTAGCCCACCTTTTGCACCTTGCTGTTTCAGTCAAAGACCCCAGTTGAGATTAAGGCCTCATTGTTCCAGCCGCTATTCCGACAAACAGGTAAATATGGTCGGTACCACAAAGGAGACTTCTAAGAAGACTTCAGATGGCATCAAGTGTACTAAGGCTTGAAAATAAATGATCTGGGATGGATTATGGTGGGTGGGTGTAATTTTATATCTACCTGGAGATAATTTAGCCCAGGGCCAAAATAACTCACAAAAAAGCCTTCCCTTGACTCTCCCATTTATCTGCTCAGGAATATTGAAGATCGATTGCAGGAAACACTCTTATCTAGCTATATACTCAAAGAATATTAACTAAAAATGTTAAGAACTGCCTACAAATAATTTAGATGATCATAGCACAGGGATAGCTTGGTTTGCCAATGCCTCAGATACTTTATCATCTGCTTTGTCATTTCTATTACAGAAATGAAGCTATAGTATCTGGTAATAAAGACAGTTTTAAGAAAAATGACAAGAATTACTGTATCTGTAAATTGACTGTTAACTCTTAAGCAGACTGTTACTGAGAAATTCAAACATTAGTTGCTGTATTCTAAGACTGCAATAGCCTTCTAAGATGTTTGCAGATTGCTAAATTGGGATCTCAAGCAGTAAGGGATGACAGTGCTTCCTGAATTTCATTTTCTAAGACATGAAATCATGAGAGGAAAATACTAATTTTAATGTTCTAAATGGCCTCAAGGATTTTCTAGAGATAAGTTTTTCAGTAAAAATCTCCTTTTGGTTAGATACATACACCAGTAAATAAAGGTGTCTCCAATGGTATGAGGCTGATTTCAGATGACTCCTGAAGGTGTGGTCTCAACAACAGGTTGGGTGACTCTTGTCACCTGAGCCATTATTTACCAGCATAGGGGCTGTCCTGACCTTTTATGCATGGTCATTCCCTGAAGTATGGTCTCTGGAAGAATGTTGTTCCAAAAGCATTGTATTAGGTCAGCATTTGAATTCATCTTAAACATCAAATAATCCATTATTAAAGTGTGGGTTTTAGTTTTAGTTTTGTTTTTCTTCATGGAGCAATGTTATTGAGGTGTGGATTGGTTGAGAAGGGATAAATGAAGGCATGGGGAGTGGCACAACCAGGAATCATCCTTCTCCTCCCAGGTTATACAGGTGTGGGGTAGCATCATGATATTTACTCTTTCCCAGCCCAATTGGTGGGGGCAGTATGAGAATCTTGACATACACCAACCCTGGAGGGTAAGAATGAATATGAGAGCTGGTAGGGAGCAGCTGATCCTCAGCCGCTTCTGTGATGAAAGGTTCAAGGGCTTCAGTAGCACTACTAGCCCTCTGTCTTCAGAGCTGATGGGCAAAAAGGAAGGAGCAGTGCCTGCTTCACATGCTGAGGGAACATGCTGTCCAGCATGTGCATCAGCTCTCATGGGCTGCTCTCTCCAGAAGGCAGGATAATGGGGGAAGATTGGGACTTGGATGGTGAGGCCAGGACTGGCCAGAAGAGCTAGGGTATGGAGGAAGAGACAGGACTGTGACTGAGGCGAGCTGGAGAGAATGGGAACAGAAGGATTTGTGGCTGCTACAGCACACTGTCATTCCAGGCTCTGGAGGGAACCCAAAAGTCCTGAGTCTCACCATTCCTCTGATGACTGCCCGTATGTTTCACACATACTCACTAAGTGTCCCATTCATCCAGTCCCCTTTGACTCCCTTTCTTCCTAATTGGTCTTTCCATCGAACTTTCAAAACTGATTTAAATCTGTCTTTCTGAAGTCCAGTGTCCTTGTTTTTCTGTTCTCATGTCCTCCTTTCCATAGGATCTTGAATTCTATCAGATCATCATCACTTCCTCTCAAGTGCCTGACCACCTTCATATTTATAATTTTATATCTGAATATGCAGCATTGTGTATTTAGAAAGGAATATACTATACATAAAAATGCATGAATCCCTAGTAATGAAAATTGTAGTTTGTTTTTTTTCCCCCATAGCCAGTATCAAAGCCTTTGTTTGAACAACCTAAAGGAGGTTAGTTCTGATTATAGTAATTCTTAACTGGAAGGAGTAACAATGGGTGAAAATTGAGCAAGGTTCTTTTTGTAGACAAGAGATCATTATCATTAAAGTTCTAGGAAACATGACCTATGAGTGAAGATTGAAAAAACTGAGCTTTTGTTTAGTCTGGAGAAGAGAAGACTGAGGGGAACATAGCAGCTTTAAGTACATAAAAGGTTGTTACACAGAGAAGAGAGAAACTCTTCTACTTAACCTTTGAGGATAGGACAAGAAGCAGTGGGCTTAAATTGCAACAAGGTGGTTTAGGTTGGACATTAAGAAACTTCCTAACGATCAGGATGATCAAACATTGGAATAAATAAATTTTCTAAGGAGGTTTGGAATCTCCGTCATTGTATAACCTGCTCTTAAAAATCTCCAAACACCTGTCAGGGATGGTCTAGATCAGTGGTCACCCACTGGCCCATCACGATCAACTGGTCGATTCTAGAGGATCTTCCAGTCAATTGCGATCTCTGGCTGGAGCAGTGTGGGGTCAGGGTAGGCAGGGAGCCTGCCTTAGCCTTGCTGCATCTGCCACCTACCGGGACCCATCAGCAGTAAGTGCTGCCTGGTGGGAGGCTGCACCCTAAGCCCCATCCTAGAGCCAGCACCCCAAATCCCCTCCTGCACCCCAGCCCTGGCCCCTCCCAGAGCCAGCATCCTGTACCTCTCCTGCACCCCAACATTCTGTCCCAGCCCAGAGCCCCCTCCTCCCAAACTCCCTCCTCACCCCCTCCAACACCCCAACTCTCTGCCCCAGGCTAAGCCCAGAATCCCCCCTCACCCTGCAAACCCCTTACACTGTTAACTCCCAGTCCAGAGCCTGCACCCCCTCCCGAACCCTAACCACTATACCCCAGCCTGGTGAAAGTGAGTGAGGGTGGGGGAGAGCGAGTGACGGGGTGGGGAAATGGAATGGACAAGGCAGGGCCTTGGGGAAGGGATGGGGTGGATCCTGAGTTGCCCTTAGATTCAAAAAGTGATCTTGGGCATGAAAAGGTTGGAGACCACTGGTCTAGATAATACTTAGTCCTGCCATGAGTGCAGGGGACTGGACTAGATGATGTCTCGAAGTTTCTTCCAGTCCTACTATTCTTTGATTCTCATGGGTTATTACCTACCAACTGCCTGAGTCTGCTAAAGTATTCCTTCTTGAAATCCATTATCTTTATTCTGCTGTTCCCCCCCCCATACCATTCCTTAAAATCATGAATTCATCATTTCATGATCACTTTTTCACTCAAGCTGTTGTCCACTTTCAAATTCTCAACCAGTTACTCCCTATTTGTCAAAATCAAATCTAGACCAGCCTCTCAACTAGTTGGTTTCTCCACCTTATGAAATAAAAAATTGTCTCCAAAGCATTCCAAGAATTTGGATAATCTGTGACTTGATGTCTAGCTAGTTGAAGTCCCCCATCACCACCAAGTCCTGTTTGGTTTTTTTTAAAGCCTCTTCTTCCTAGTTAGGTGGTCTATAGTAGACCCCCTACCATGACATCACCCATGGTGGTTTTGGTTTTCTTTTACCCCTCTTATCCTTACCCAGAGACATTAAACAAATCTTTCTCCTATTTCCATCTCCACCTCAGTCCAAATATATAGATTTTTGATGATAAAAGGCAACACCTCCTCTTTTTTCCCACTACCTGTCTTTCTTGAGCCAGCTATACCCTTCTATACCAATATTTCAATCATGCATTTTATCCCACCCAGTCTGTGTGATGCCAACAATGTCATAGTTGTGTTTATTAACTAGTACTTCCAGTTCATCCTGTTTATTTCACATACTACTTGCATTAATATACAGTCATCTAAGATACTGATTTGATTTCCCTTCTGTTCCCACGTGTCTCTCCCTTTTCCTTGTTATAATTTCCTATGGTCCTCCCGAGATTCTGACCCTTCTTCCAGGTCTCCATGTTTTTTATTTACTTGTGGGCTTGTGTCTCCTGCCCCATCAAACCTAGTTTAAAACCGTCCTCACTAGGTCAACCAGTCTGTCTCCAAAGCACGGTATGGGGAGGAGGTGACCAGCTCTCTGTGGAGAAAGAAGTAGTTCGGGACTATTTAGAAAAGCTGGACAAGCACAAGTCCATGGGGCCAGATGCGCTGCATCCGAGGGTGCTAAAGGAGTTGGCCGATGAGATTGCAGAGCCATTGGCCATTATCTTTGAAAAATCATGGCGATCGGGGGAGGTCCCGGATGACTGGAAAAAAGCTAATGTAGTGCCCATCTTTAAAAAAGGGAAGAAGGAAGATCCAGGGAACTACAGGCCAGTCAGTCTCACCTCAGTCCCTGGAAAAATCATAGAACAGGTCCTCAAGGAATCAATTCTGAACCACTTAAAGGAGGGGAAAGTGATCAGGAACAGTCAGCATGGATTCACTAAGGGCAAGTCATGCCTGACTAACCTAATTGCCTTCTATGATGAGATAACCAGCTCTGTGGATGAGGGGAAAGCAGTGGATGTGCTATTTCTGGACTTTAGCAAAGCTTTTGATACAGTCTCCCACAGTATTCTTGCCAGCAAGTTAAAAAAGTATGGGCTGGATGAATGGACGGTAAGGTGGATAGAAAACTGGCTAGATGGTCAGGCTCAACGGGTAGTGATCAATGGTTCCATGTCTAGTTGGCAGCCGGTATCAAGTGGAGTGCCCCAAGGATCGGTGCTGGGGCTGGTTTTGTTCAATATCTTCATTAACGATCTGGAGGATGGTGTGGACTGCACCCTTAGCAAGTTTGCAGATGACACTAAACTGGGAGGAGTGGTTGATATGCTGGAGGGTAGGGATAGGATACAGAGGGACCTAGACAAATTAGAGGATTGGGCCAAAAGAAATATGATGAGGTTCAACAAGGACAAGTGCAGAGTCCTGCACTCAGGACAGAAGAATCCCATGCACTGCTACAGACTAGGGACCGAATGGCTGGGCAGCAGTTCTGCAGAAAAGGACCTAAGGGTTACGGTGGACGAAAAGCTGAATATGAGTCAACAGTGTGCCCTTGTTGCCAAGAAGGCTAATGGCATTTTGGGTTGTATAAGTAGGGGCATTTCCAGCAGATCGAAGGATGTGATCATTCCCCTCTATTCAGCACTGGTGAGGCCTCATCTGGAGTACTGTGTCCAGTTTTGGGCCCCAAACTACAAGAAGGATGTGGATAAACTGGAGGGAGTCCAGCGGAGGGCAACAAAAATGATTAGGGGGCTGGAGCACATGACTTATGAGGAGAGGCTGAGGGAACTGGGATTGTTTAGTCTGCAGAAGAGAAGAATGAGGGGGGGATTTGATAGCTGCTTTCAACTACCTGAAAGGGGGTTCCAAAGAGGATGGATCTAGACTGTTCTCAGTGGTAGAAGATGACAGAACAAGGAGTAATGGTCTCAAGTTGCAGAGGGGGAGGTTTAGGTTGGACATTAGGAAAAACTTTTTCACTAGTAGGGTGGTGAAGAACTGGAATGGGTTACCTATTCCACCAGGTGGTGGAATCTCCTTCCTTAGAGGTTTTTAAGGTCAGGGTTGACAAAGCCCTGGCTGGGATGATTTAGTTGGGTTTGGTCCTGCTTTGAGCAGGGGGTTGGACTAGATGACCTCCTGAGGTCCCTTCCAACCCTGAGATTCTATGATTCTATGAAATACAGCCACATTTTTCTTTCTTTATGCATTTATAACATGCATGTCATTGTGGTATCTCATGTCAATATAGGCGTTGTGACTTGGGTATCATGAGATGCCCTGAAATCCATTAACTTTATGAGAATGATAAATCAACTTGTTAACCTTAGAAAACCACTTTAAGAAAAACACAGTTGTAGAATGGAGCTTGATTAGTTGTTCTGTGAATGTACAATGTTACCTTATTGGCTAAATTGATTAAAAAAGCTTAATGATTAACGTGTAACGCAAAAGAGAGCTTAAAAATGTATTTTACTCCTAACATACACAGTTGTGGTCATGTTTTTGTTCCCTGAAATAAAATAGAGAGGGGGGGACCCAATTTTTTTTCCTACATTTGTAGCTCCGATAAAACCTATCAAGCCTTGGCTAGAGAATTATTCTCTGCTCCACTATGGGTGAGACCCAAGTATGATTTTATTCTTCCATCCCTGTCGTTTGCTCTCAAAGCAATCCTGGGCTTGGAATGCTTTAGGGACAGTTTAGTGTGTTCTTGGATACCAAGGGCCAGATTTTCAGAGGTATTTAATGAAGCTGGTTGGGAATTTACTGTCTGAATTAGTGCGATTTCCATTGGAAATTTTCTGCAAAATCAATAGTTTCCATGAGAAAACTTTGAGTTTTAGGGAAAAAAAATCAATATTCCCAATGGAAAAACTGAAATGAAACTTCATTTCAGATTGAATTATAAACATAGTGGGATTATCCAAGAGTGAACAAAAGTAGCAATAATCTACCCACTAAGTAACAGTGACCACATTGAGTTAAACATCTGGGAAAGACTCATACCTAAAACTAGCAATGTGACATGAAAATTTAGGATTTCAAAAAATATGTGGAAGCTAGTCAAAAAGAAATTTAAACCCAAAAGTTATTAATTTAAGGTCTTTAAACTTAAACACAATATACCAGTCTCAGAAAATAATGCATACCGCATCTTAAAAATAATATTCAGGGTGATCCAGGGAATTAGAGACCAAGGGACCTTCCTTCAGTGGCATCAATCATTAAAAATGAAATTATCAAACCTCTATTCTCCCAGAGTTGAATGATATGATAAAGATGTAGCTTCTGTATAAGCTAATCATGCTTGTCCAATCTACCACAATTCTTTAACAAGATAGAGAATAAAAGAGCTAAAACAATTTATTTCCCCATCTACCCCAAATGCTAAACCTTGACAAAGACCGTCACAGGAGATAATTCAAGGGACTAAAGCCCAGATCCACAAAGGTATGTAAAATTCTAACATCTGTTAATTTCAGTGGAAGCTCAGAGCCTAAATACCTTTGTGAATCATGGCCTAAATAACTTGGGGGAGAGGCTAAACGCTGGCATGGATTTTATTTTCTAGTTTCATAACCAGTTTCTAGAGAGGGAGATGGTCAAGAGTCAAAATGATCAAAGTTAGGAGATGTCATAACTTAACACGGTTCTCTGTTTAATGAGCTAGAAAATGTGAAGAGCAGTGAGGTGGCAAAGTTAGCAGATGACAAAATGATTTACACTTTTCAAGACTAGAGAAGACTGGGAGGAAATTCAAGGAATTTTACAAAGCTAGGAGAATGGGCCACATGAAATTCAGTGTTAAAAATGCACACTAATGCACATTAGAAGGAATAAACAGGCCTACTAATGCACATTCTTGGGTTCTAAATTAAATGCAAGTCCTCAGGAAAAATATTTGCGTGTCATTAGGGCAGCTGAAGAAACTCTCATGTGTACAAAGTATAGAGGTCGTTTAAAAAGAAACCCAAACTGTTAAGATTGGATTTAAAAAAAACACACTGAAATATATACTAGATAACCATTGTATTAATCAATTATATCAGTTGAAATATTGTCTTAAGCACTTGTCCCCCTACCTTAAAAAGACGTAATAAAAAATGAGTCATGTAGAGACATCTGTATGCAGAAAGATGGAAAACACTGGGACTGATCACCTCAGAAACGAGATAAGTAAGAGGGCATATGGTGGAAGTATACAAAATAATAAATGTAAGGAATAGGCTAAATCTGATACTCAGTTTACCCATTCTCATAATGTAAAACAAGGAGACTTTCAAAGAAATTGAAAAGTGGCAAATTTAGAAATGGAAAAATAAATCACACTAACAAGTGAAATTCATTGCCTTAAGAGATTAACACCAAGATTTTAGCAAGATTTTTTTTAAAAAAGATTAGAAATCTATATAGGTATTGAACACTCAGTTACATTTGATGTAACATCTATATCGATATATAGATATCTTAATAGGCGATATACACCCTCAAGCTTCAACACATGAATCAAATCAATCACTAACAGAGGGAGACAGCAAGAAACTTCCTCTGTGGGTAGTTTATTCCCCTAATTGCATAAAATAGAGTTCCTCTGAAGCACTGACCACTGTCAGAGACAGGAATTGCCATACTAGCTCAGACCAGAGGTCCATTGATGCTGGTGTCCTATGTTCCTATTATTTGATTTTTTGCGAACTGCTGTTTTGTGCTGTGCACTTTATCAGTGTGCTGCCACATGGGATTTCATGCAGAATTCCTCTCTCTCCTGACAGACAAAGTAAGGAGTACAGCCTGACAGTGCCATGGTATTTAATCTAAAGGACTTCAAATGCCACTTGATGATTCCTTTGATCACTGCATCCTTCAAGATAGTGATACTAAAAAGATGATATTCTGATTTACCAGGGATCTCCCACACCCCCATTATCATAGAGAAGTTTTAAAATGCACAAATCAGCATTTGGAACAAAATCCTCTACTGGAATTTCATGTTTCTGCTGATTTGTTAATATTGATAACATAAAATCTAGATCTAGGGGGAAAATGAGGTGGGGAGAAGAGGTACCACAATATCTATTGTGCCAAGTGACTCAGAAAAGTTTGTATCACGTTATTATAGATGGAAGTTTTGTTCATTTACAATGCTTTTAAAAAGGCTAGTATACAATCAGCAGAGGAAAGCATGTCAAACTATCTGTAAATAATTCAGGCAGCTGGCAGAGTGCAATACTCTCTGCTATATAGATGCTGTGAACACTTA
Source organism: Mauremys reevesii (assembly GCF_016161935.1). NCBI lineage: Eukaryota > Metazoa > Chordata > Testudines > Geoemydidae > Mauremys > Mauremys reevesii. The sequence goes on along the minus strand of NC_052629.1, from coordinate 37,713,369 downwards.
CCATTTTATTCCATTTCTGTCATTCACTTTTACTTTGGTTTGGAGACTCACTGCCTTCTTGAAATATGAATCTGACAGTGTTGCGAACACATGCTCTTCTTTTCATCAACCTTTTTCATTTCTTCTATAGTGAGCACAGAACTGGAGTCATTGACTTCTGCTGGAGTAATCTTAGTAATTTCTTTTTCAAAGTGGATTTTAAGTTGGTAGCTCAAAGTATTAAAAAATACCTGATTTCTTGGCTTAGGGTGGTGAGTTATTACAACTAGCTTCACTTGGCTATGTTTCCGGTGGTTGCCAGTTTGATTAGCTTCCTCCAATCTGATTCCAACATTTAGACAGAACATTCTGACTTGTTACAGCTCTTTATAACCAAACTCTGTTTTACTTAAGAAGAAAAGTCCTGGAGTTCCACACTTTGGTATATAGTGAGTCGGTGACTGGCAGTTCAGGATTTTTCAGAATTACTAATAAATAGATTAGGTAATTCATATTTGTTTCATTTCTCCTGCAGCAATTCTCATGAGTTGTACATTTAAAACAAATTCCAGCTACTGCATTATAGTTTAGCAGGAGCTATGACAGTTCTTGTAAACTTGCTGCCATACCACTGATGAGATCAAGACTCATTGCTCCAAAGGAAATTTTAGGAAAATAACTTTCTTCATAAGAAAGGTGTAACTGATGTTTAATATTACCTGACTTTACAGCAAATTTTGGGCTATAGCCACAAAGGGATTTATGGCACAAATTTTTTTAAATGATTTAGGCACTACTGCATTCAGCAATGCAACATCTAACTGATTTAGAAGACTATGGCCTGGTCTATACTACGATTTGAGGTCGAATTTAGCGGCATTACTTTGATTTAAGCCTGGACTCATCCACATGACGAAGCCCTTTTTTTCGACTTAAAGGGCTCTTTAAATCAATTTCTTTACTCCACCTCCAAGGGGATTAGCGCTGAAATCGGTCTTGCCAGGTCAAATTTGGGGTAGTGTGGATGCAATTCGATGGTATTGGCCTCTGGGAGCTATCCCAGAATGCTCCATTGTGACGGCTCTGGACAGCGCTATCATCTCAGATGCACTGTCCAGGTAGACAGGAAAAGGCCCGCGAACTCTTGAATCTCATTTCCTGTTTGGCCAGTGTGGCAAGATGTAGGTGAGTGCAGATCTCATCAGCAGAGGTGACCATGATGGAGTCCCAGGATCGCAAAAGAGCTCCAGCATGGACCGAATGGGAGGTACGGGATCTCCTTGCAATATGGGGAGACGAATCCGTGCTAGCTGAACTCCGTTCCAGTAAACAAAATGCCAAAAGATTAAGAAAGTCTCAGAGGGCATGAAGGACCGAGGCCATAACAGGGACGCAAAGGAGTGCCACGTGAAAATTAAGGCGCTAAGGCAAGCCTACTAAAAAACCAAACAGGCAACAGCCACTCCGGATCAGAGCCCCGAACATGCTGCTTCTATGATGAGCTGCATGCCATGCTAGGGGGTGCAGCATGGAGAATCATGCAATACGGAAGCAGGTTGTGGGGATGAGGAAGATGATAATGAAGAGATTGAAGATAACTCACAGCAAAGAAGCAGAGAAACTGGTTTTCCCCAACAGGCAAGATATGTTTTTCATCCTGGACCTGGAGCCAGTAACTCCCAAACCCACCCAAGGTGTGCTTCTGGACCTTGAAGGCAGAGACGGGACCTCTGGTGAGTGTACCTTTGTAAATATTACATAAGGTTTAAAAGCAAGTGTGTTTAATGATTAATTTGCCCTGGCATTCGCAGCCAGTACAGTATGGGGATGAAGCGGAAATCCTCCAGGGACATCTCCATAAAGCTCTCCTGGATGTACTCCCAAAGCCTTTGCAAAAGGCTTCTGGGGAGGGGGTCCTTATTCCATCTGCCATGGTAGGACTCTTTACCATACCAGGCCAGTAGCACATAGTCTGGAATCATTGCATAACAAACATGTCAGCATATGGTCCTGGTGTTTTGCTGGCATTCAAACAACATCCGTTCTTTATCTTGCTGTGTTCTCCTCAGGAGAGTGATATCATTCATGGTCACCTGGTTGAAATAGGGGAATTTTATTAAGGGGACATTCAGAGGTGCCCATTCCTGCTTGGTTGTTTGGCTGTGGCTGAACAGAAATGTTCCCCACTGTTAGCCATGCGGTAGGAGGAGGGATGAAGCGTGATTAATTTCTCACACCAAACCAGCAGGCCCTCAATACAAGAGGCAAAATGTGACCTTGTAACGAAAGCACGTGTTCTGTGTAATGTGAACAGCAAGGTTTAATGTGAAAGAGTGTACCCATTGTTCTCTAAAATGTCTTTTTAACTACCACTCTCCCTTTTCCTCCACCAGCTACAAATGTTTCTCCTTCGCAGAGGCTAGCGAAGATTAGAAGGCGAAAAAAATGCACTCGGGATTAAATGTTCTCTGAGCTCCTGCTGTCCTCCCACACTTACAGAGCACAGCAGAATGTGTGGAGGCAGACAATGTCAGAGTGCAGGAAAGCACAATATGAACGTAAGGGCTGAAGATGATAGATGGCGTCAGCTTACTGACAGAAGGTAAGAGTCGACGCTCAGGCTGCTGGAAGATCAAACTCATATGCTCCAGCATATGGTTGAGCTGCAGGAGCACAGACCACCACTACATCCCCTGTGTAACCAACAGCCCTCCTCCCCAAGTTCCATAGCCTCCTCACCCAGATGCCCAAGAATGCGGTGGGGGGGCCTCCGGCCACCCAGCCACTCCAGCCCAGAGGATTGCCCAAGCAACAGAAGGCTGGCCTTCAGTAAGTTTTTTAAAGTTTAAGTTTTTAAGTTTTAAAGTGCAGTGTGGCCTTTTCCTTTCCTCCTCCCCCACCCCATCCAGGGCTTCCCGTCTCCCCCACCCCTTCTGGGCTACCTTGGCAGTTATCCCCCTATTTATGTGATAAATTAATAAAGAATGCATGAATGTGAAGCAACAATTACTTTATTGCCTCTGCAAGCAATGATCAAAGAGGGGAGGGGAGGGTGGCTAGCTTACAGGGAAGTAGAGTGAACCAAGGGTGGGGGGGTCATCAAGGAGAAACAAACAGAACTTTCACATCGTAGCCTGACCAGTCAAGAAACTGGTTTTCAAAGCTTCTCTTATGTGCACCATGCCCTTCTGTACTCTTCTAACCACCCTGGTGTCTGGCTGCACGTAATCAGCGGTCAGGCAATTTGCCTCAACCTCCCACCCTGCCATAAATGTCTCCCCTTTACTCTCACAGATATTGTGGAGCGCACAGCAAGCAGTAATAACAATGGAAATATTGGTTTCGCTGAGGTCTATCCGAGTCGGTAAACTGCGCCAGCACGCTTTTAAACATCCAAATGCACATTCTACCACCATTCTGCACTTGCTCAGCCTATACTTGAACAGCTCCTGACTACTGTCCAGGCTGCCTGTGTATGGCTTCATGAGCCATGGCATTGGGGACCCAGCCATGGTAGGCTGGGTCCCCAAGATAAATATAGGCATTTCAACATCCCCAGTGGTTATTTTCTGGTCTGGGAAGAAAGTCCCTTCCTGCAGCTTTTGAAACAGTCCTGAAGACGCGAGCATCATGTACCTTTCCTGGCCATCCTATGTTGATGTTGGTGAAATGTCCCTTGTGATCCACCAGTGCTTGCAGCAGCATTGAAAAGTACCTCTTTTGGTTTATTTACTTGCTGGCTTGGTGCTCCGGTGCCAAGATAGGGATATGAGTTGCATCTATCGCCCCACCACAATTACGGAACCCCATTTCAGCAAAGCCATCCACTATGACCTGCACATTTCCCAGAGTCACTACCCTTGATAGCAGCATCTCTTTGATTGCATTGGCTACTTGGATCACAGCAGCCCCCCCAGTAGATTTTCCCTCTCCAAACTGATGTCCAACTGACTGGTAGCTGTCTGGTGTTGAAAGCTTCCACAGGGCTATCACCACTCGCTCGTGAACTGTGAGGGCTGCTCTCATCTTGGTATTCTGGTGCTTCAGGGCAGGGGAAAGCAAGTCATAAAGTTCCATGAAAGTGCCCTTATGCATGCAAAAGTTTTGCAGCCACTGGGAATCGTCCCAGACCCGCAACACTATGCGGTCCCATCAGTCTGTGCTTGTTTCCCGGGCCCAGAATCGGCATTCCATGGCATGAACCTGCCCCATTAACACCATGATGTGCACATTGCCGGGGCCCATACTTTGTGAGAAGTCTATGTCCATGTCTATGTCCTCATCACTCTTGTCACCACGCTGCTGTCACCTCCTCACCTGGTTTTGCTTTGGCAGGTTCTGGTTCTACATATACTCCAGGATAATGCAACGTGGTGTTTACAGTGCTCGTCATTGCCACGGTGATCTGAGTGGGCTCCATGATCCCAGTGCAATGGCATCTGGGCTGAAAAAAGGCGTGAAATGATTGTCTGCTCTGACGAAGGGAGGGGTGACTGACGACATGGCTTGCAGGGAATTAAAGTCCACAGAGGCGGAGGCTTTGCATCAAGGAGAGAAACAAACAACTGTCACACAGAATGGCCCCCTCAAGGATTGAACTCAAAACCCTGGGTTTAGCAGGCCATTGATTTCATGGAGGGATGGAGGAAGCAAATGAATACAAAACAAATTGGGTCTATTTCTTGTTTTGATCCACTCCATCTATCTTTTACATCTTTAGGGTGGCAGCAGATGGTGCAGTTCAACTGCTAGCCATCATCATCTCCTGGCTGCTTGGCAGAAGATGAGAATGACCTGGCTGACTCACTCCCATGTCTGCCCAGGCGCCCCTGACTGACCTCACTGTGGTTGGTTAAAGGAGCACCTAGGAGTATGAATGGCTACCAGTCGTAACACACCGTCTGCTGCCAAAAGGCAATGAGCTGCTGCTGTGTAGCAATCCGGTCCCACGTCTGCTAGCACCCAGGAGTTTTATGGTCACCTGTGCAGGCTCCATGCTTGCCATGGTATGGTGTCTGCACAAGTAACCCAGGAAAAAAGGCGTGAAACAATTGTCTGCCATTGCTTTCACGGAGGGAGGGAGGGAGCGAGAGGAGGGCCTGACGACATGTACCCAGAATCACCCGCAACACTGTTTTTGCCCCATCAGGCATTGGGATCTCAACCCAGAATTCCAATGGGTGGTGGAGACTGCAGGAACTGTGGGATAGCTACCCACAGTGCAATGCTCCGGAAGTCAACGCTAGCCTCGGTACTGTGGACACAGTCTGCCAACTTAACGCACTTAGAGCATTTTTTGTGGGGACACACACGATTGACTGTATAAAAACGATTTCTGAAAAACCAACTTCTATAAATTCAACCTAATTTCATAGTGTAGACAAGGCCTATATCTCTTACAAAAGGAATTTAGGAGTCTAAATCCCACTGACTCATGGAATTTAGGCCCTTAAGTACTTAAATCACTTTTGAAGGCTTTTTAAAGGCTTCTTAAATCGGTTAGATGTTTCAATGCTGAGTTCAGTAGTGCCTAAATTTCTTAAAAATCTAAGTTTAAGTCCAAAATTTAGATCCTCTAAATCCCTGGTCAGCTGCTGCCTCACCCTGCAGGTGCTACATTTCCACAGGTAAAGTTCCCTAGGTGCCTAAATTTCTGCCAATGGCCAGTGCTAGACTGCCTAAATCTTGATGCCAACAAGCAGCTCAGCAGCATTCTTATGTCACCTGCAGGGTGTTCTCAGAAGCTTGCCCACTGGATCAGGCCCTACCCAAAGAACAGCAGAGGAGGTGGTGATGACCCCCATGCATTTTTATAGCCTCCTTCTCTCCTTTTTAGCATTATTACATAACAAGTATAGTGTATTTCTATTCAGTTTAAACTTTCAAGCAAGCTAGGCCTTCCCTAAATGGGTGCATTTCATTACGCGAACTACAACAGTATCATGCTGGCACTTCTTCATATTCCAAATGGAGAGGAACGTGAGATGAAGTTTTTGCTTTTTTTCAGTGCAATAGCAAATTTATTTTCCTAAACTCAGGGCTTACAGCCTGCCAATAATAGGCTGTGGGGATATATCAATAGCACAGGGTATACAAAAAAGAAAAAAATGGTGGCACAGGTGGAAACCCACCACAGAATAAAGGACCGAGCAGGGATTTGAAGAGCACCACCTATTTACTACTACTTTTGCATTTCAATTGTTCAAATTTCAGATTGTTTACAGAGAAACAGCTGAGAGAAGAGAGAGACAGGAATTTGTTTTCCCCACAAAGATGAGTTTATCCAGTGACAGACTCAATGTGATCATTGGTGCTCTGAGCAGTGTGAGATTTTTCATTAAAAGAAAAACAATTTCCCCCTGGAGGATTTTATAAATATTTCCAACGTTTCGTTTTACTAGACATTACATCCCTTCTTTCCGGTGGAGAGGCATAGAGCAAGGTCTAAATATCTGCTACATCTATCTCCTCAAAGACCTTTCAATTTTTTTAAAAAGGGCTGCAGAAATCACAGTACTATGTTTATGTATTACATGTTTTAATGTAGATCAATCCATTTTAAACATTTGTTACATTCATTAACATGCATCCTATTGAAATTAATGCAAACCATATTGAAAAATGACAAGAACATATACAAATAAATATTTAAGTCTTTCTATAGTTTCTGCAAATTCTTAGGATTTTTAATTTGAGAGAGTTTCACATTTAATTGATACTTGGGGGCGGGGGTGATCAGTAAAGGCTTGCAAAGTCAGCCTATATTCTTGATAAAGAAAATGCAGATTATATTGAAGGCTGCAAGACACTGAAATAAAAGGTGTCTGCTAAACACACTACATTAGCTTTCAAGCTAAAATGTAAATGACATTTCAGATTATGCAAAGAATAATTATCTGAACTGTCACTTGAAAGAGAAACTTATCTTTCTAGTTTGCATGTTTTAGCCTAAAAAAGAGACATCTATGATGTTTTTTTAATAGACTGTGAATGAATTTGGTGTTTATGAAAGTGGAAAAACTAATAACATCAGTCTAAGTAGACATTCCCCAGACAAGTTCTATTCATGCTGTCATTGCACTTCACCCCAACATGCTAATCATGCCTTTTTTTCTTCTTGAACAGAAAGAAAGGATTGCACTGTGGTGTGGTTGCTTTCCGGTGTACACAAATGCAGCCTATACTAGGACACTGAGTTTACTTGCACTTGTGATCCTTATTGCAGTTTGAATTCAGGTATATCCAGGTGAAAACTCTGTGCACTAATTCACTGTCTCAGATACTTCTTACTTAGCACTTAAGGTCCTGTGTTAACAGTAAGCACATGAGTAATCTCAGTCCTGTTCAGCAAAACACTAAAGCACATGCTTAACTTTAAGAACAAGAGTCATCCCATCTAAGGCAATGGGAAATAAGCATGTGGTTATATATTTTCCTGAACTGAAGCCTAAACATGAAAACCTGTTGTTGTGACAACTCCATAGTATGTCTGTATGCTTCATTGTACCACAAGCTTTGCCAGTCTACAAAATTCATATCTGCACACAGTGACCTGCATTCAGTGCAAGCATAACAGGTTACATTTAGTCAATATCTTTGCAATATTTTGATTTTAGTGACTGACCAATCCAAATCCTTATTCTCCATCGGGAATACGGAGAACAGAAAAGAAGTTAATGTTGATACCTTATCTCGCTGAATTCTTAATAACACTTTATTTTAATGGGAAACAAGACTTCAATACTACAGGAAATACATAGAAATGGCAACCATAAATTCTCTTAAAAATGCTTGTATGGATTGTTTTTCACCTACTAGCTCACAGGGAAAAAGAATATTTAGAACATTAACCTTGTTGACTGAACAACAAGCCAAAACACAACAAGCCTCCCTACCAGTCCCACCTACCAGTCCCAGACAATACAGAATATATTTTGCAGTTTGTTTTACCAAAGGGTAAAAGTATAAAATATATTTCAAAACTAAATGATAGTATATAAGCTTTGAAATAGAAAGATATCAGTAGGGGATATATTACGGGCTGTTAAAAAGAGGATTATGATCAATTGTTCTCCATGTCTCCTGAACATAGGACAAGTAGTAATGAGCTTAATATTCAGCAAGGGAGATTTAGGTTAGATGTTAGGATAATTTTTTTATCTACAAGGGCAGTTAAACTCTGGAATAGGAAGCTAAGGCAGATCGTGGACTCAGAACACCTGTCAAGGATTGTCTAGATTTATTTGGTCCGGAATCAGGGCGAAGGGCTGGACTTGATGATTTCTCAATGTCCCTTCCAGCCCTCCATTGCTATGATTCTACAAAAGAATGTAATTGAACAGTACTGTCAGATGGATAATTGACTTTGTGTCTAAGCATTTAAATGTCATCACCACAGTATCTGAATGTCCAACAAAGATAACCACCACCGCATTATAAAGGCTTGCATTTGAAATATTTTTCTCATTTTCTGGCTTCTTTCTTCTCCTTAGTTGTCCTTTCTGTTGTTCTGGGAAACTTATGTCAAGAGAGTGAGTTTTAGACTTTGTTCTGAAAGTGCAGAAATCCGTGGTTATTTTAATATTCATCAGAAGTGTGCTCCAAGTCTTGGGCCATCTTCTGAGAAAGTGTTCTCCTACTGTTGTGAATTTTGTCTTTGAGTTTCATAGTTCCTGGGGACCTTAACTGTTGAGCTAGATTGTTGTAGTAGAGACAGCTGTCTCCGTGCTAATGTGGGTCAATTTCATGGGTATTTGACCCAGTATTTAGTGAGAAGTCAGCATACTGAACAGAGCATGGGGTGAAGTGCTTTAACAAGCCAGAGAAGGCAAATTCCTGCATTGCACTCACATCCTTGCTAATACATGTATTTTCCTTGGCCTTTGGGATTCTGCCCCGTGCTCACTGGCCACAAATGTTTCTCGTACACCCTACTGGGAGATAATGCCCCTGTCCTTTCCTCATCTGGCCTAGACCACGGGGTTGTGGGGGAGAGGAAGGTCCTTCTGCAAAGTTAAATAGCTTCCTTTTAAATGCTTCACTACCTGACTCAAGTACAGCACTTCACAGATCATTCTGTCTGACTGTATCCTGAGTGGCTTTTCCCTATATTGAACCTGCTCATGTATCTTCCCTTTTTATGACAAAATATATTAATTATGGGCTCCAGTTCATGAGTCACTATTGGAATTTATAAATCTCTAGTTCATTTCCATAAGATTCTAAAACTTTCCACTGTAAAAGGACAGTCCTGTCTTTTGGAAAACATCTGGAACTGTATAATTATAGATACACATCATGTCATCTTAATGAGTATCATAGCATATAGTTATTACGCTGTCATTAATGCCAAATCTTCATTTTTTTGACCTTATCAAACAGGACAAATGTGGCTCTCATTCAAATAGTGTCTTCTCAACTCTGGTGTGAAAGTGTATATTTCCATGAATGTATGGGAGAACTTCCAAGATCTCTACAAACCTGTGGAATGTGAATTTTGTTTTTTATTAGCAGCACTATCCTTTTCAAAAGTGTGCTTGTTAACCTAAAAGCACCAAAAGAGACAGACTTAGCTCCTGCTCTAAAGAAGTTATAAACTAATGGTCTGATCTTGCATCACTAATGTCAGTAGAAACTTTATCACTGATTTCAATGGGCACAGAACCAGAGCCTGGTGTTGTAACAAAGAAATCTATTAATATCAGGCTATTAATATAATGTCCAATATTAATATTCGGTGGTAATAATAAAGATACTATCCCATTGCTAAGTTAATGTATCTTACATTCTTTCTTAACATTGAGGGCAAAAATAAAAATGAGTTTATGTACCTCGAAGTATTAACTCCCATGTAATGACATTCAAAAGGGGAATAAATGTTATACATTCATGATATATACAATGCAATAAATGAACATGTAAAATAAGACTAAACTTAATTTCTGTTCAAATAAAATAAATGTAATTCCATTGTGGATATCATGAATGTGTACAATTTACTCCCCTTTTGGGTGTCATGCTTAATTTGACTATATATTAATTTCCTTGCTTTCCAAATTTTAGTCTGTTGCTAAAATTATGGGTACACAGAGATGAGTGAGCACTGTTCCCCTGTAGATCTGTATGTGAGAATCCAATATGGCTACAGAGCTGGTAGTCATACAGTAACATAAAACAATGTATCTGAGTCTGTGCAGTAAACTTTGGATTCTAATTGATCTTGATATTTATTGTGAACAGAACAAAATGTACTGTTTAACAAGTTTAACAGTTTGTTGATTTCTTGCCACATTTTTACAGTGCAGATACTGCAGATCTAAGTTTGAGTGCAGACATAAATTCCTGGGGTTTGCAAAAGAAAATGTTTTATGAATGTTCACTTGCCAAAACATACAAAAGGTTTATGGGTCACTGTGGAGCCTTAAGAAGAATAGGTTTACTTTTGCAATAACACTTCTTGTTATTTCCTAGACTCTCAAGCTGTCTATGTATTCTGCAGGCATTAAAATAGACAAAAAAGATCTTTACTGCAAATTTTCATTTCTAATATACTTTTATTTTGTTTTTAAATCAACCACACTCTGTGAGTCTCTCTCTATATTGCTCAGCTTGTCCAGGGTTCCTTATGTTTATTCTGACTACATAGCCACGGCACACCATTAGCCTTTCATGCAGCCAATATCAACAGACTTTTTTCCCCCCTTTCATATTTCCCAGTTCCTATGTACTTGCTATCTGCCATTGCATACACCAATTACTTACACTTTGCTGCAGGAACCCACTCCTTGTCTATGACAAGACTCTCAATTGTGAAATTGCCATTTTTAATGGTCTTTATGACTGTTGTAGGTCTCTGCATGCTTGCTGGTATAACAGGAATGGTGTTTCAAACGTGGCTTGTTCAGGCTACTCTCTGCAGCTCTGCAGGGCTTCTTCCACATTGCTCCAGATGATCTGGGGCAGGCTTGAGAAGCCAATTTCAGTTTACCAGAATTTATATAATAATGGCTTCAGAGGGACATGAACATCCTGCATGTTCACAGTATGTGGTGATAGCAGTATCATTTGATTTGCAGAAAAAGGGAATGAAAGCATCACTGTCCATTGCCAGGGATTCTCAAAGTTCATCTTGTCTTCAGTGTTAAGTAATGGTCTGAGGCATTTGTATGGATGTGACCTGAATAAGGCAGCACATTGATAGGACAGTATTTTCACATTACTCCTTTCACAAAATAAAGGTCTAACCAATAGCATAACATCTGTAGCCTATGAATTTGAATAACTTAAACACTAAATTATAATATTTACATAAATGTATCATACAATATTAATAAATTCTTGTAAATATTTCAGACAGTATTTCAGTACCGCTCACCCTAACCTGCAAAATGTGTGGAACTAATGTGTACCAACCATGAAATAATAAATATGTACACTTTATATTTAAAAAAAATCAATGTAAAACATGAGATTTCAAAAAAAAAAATCATAGTTACATGGCGTTGGTAGGATAAAATATTCAAAAGATATCTGTACTATAGGAGACATTCTTAATACCTAGGATATTTTTAATAATTCTGGCTCTCTAACATATGTATCATCTTACTCAAATATTATTCCTTTGTTTCCCTTGATTTTCCAGGGCCAATATGTTTGTTTTTCTCTATGTATATAAATGCAGATATCTTATGGTGTGAATTATGCATTTGTTCTTTGGTAATGAAATCTTGTCTCTCATGTACTGAAACTTAACCACTCAGTGACAGACTTGAAGGTAACAATTTTACAACAAAAAAACTTCAAAAACAGACTCCAAAGAGAGACTGCTGAACTTGAATTAATATGCAAATTAGATGCAATTAACTTAGGTTTGAACAAAGACTGGGAATGGTTGGGCCATTACACTAATTTAATCTATTTCCCCATGTTAAGTATCCTCATATCTTCTGTGGGTCATCTTGATTATCACTTCAAAAGTTTTTTTTTTCTCCTGCTGACAATAGCTCATCTCAATTGATTGGCCTCTTACAGTTGGCATGGCTACTTCCACCTTTTCACGTTCTCTGTATGTATAAATATCTTCTTGCTGTATGTTCCAGTCTATGCATCCGATGAAGTGAGCTGTAGCCCATGAAAGCTTATGCTCAAATAAATTTGTTAGTTTCTAAGGTGCCACAAGTACTCCTGTTCTTTTTGCGGATACAGACTAACAAGGCTGCTACTCTGAAACCTTTGATATCTTAGGTATTCTAAAAGCTAATAGAAACTGAACTTATTTTACTTAGCTTTTTATAATTTTTTTTTAATTTGGTCTATTTATTTTGTATGGTTCACTCAGAAGCTTGCATAAGAGGAGTTAAATGGATGTCTGAGTTATTCGTAAACAGCTTTTGCCCTTATCTTTCTAATCAAATATATTATGCCTAGGATTTGACAGTGTCATTTAACGCCCCATGAGCTGGACTGATTCCATGATGTCTTGGTGTTCTCCCTCAGGCAAGAATCACTATGAGAAACTTTAATAATGAAAAAGACTATCACCATTGCGATGTATCCATAAATAAACTCTTTGGGATGAGCTCAGGTCACATTAATACATGTTAGCTACCTCTCAAATTAAGAGATGTAAAGGAAATTGGAACAGTTATTGTTGAGTTATTTTTCCATTCTTACCTAGGTCATTCAGCAATAGTGTGCCTTAATGAAAGTTTCCCACAATGAAACGACTTATGTATGTTCACATCTATAAAATCAACCCTAATCCAATATAGATTCAAAGACAGCAATTTGTCAAACTAAAATCAGTGGAAGATAGAGAATATGAAATTAAAGAATAAAAAGATAAATGTGGAAATGATACGCTCCCTATGAGGATTCTTTCTATCACTTTCTTCCATCTTGGGTGCTGTACTACAGGACAGCAGTGAACAAAACACCGTTCTTAACCTTCTTTATAACAGATATGCTATATTTGTCTTTTTCAAACATCATTATTCATTTTACACAATTGGCTAAAATATACATTTAAAAAAAAATAGTTCCCCAACCCACCAGTATCTCTTCTGTCTTATTTGAACTGAGTCTCAGTCAGCATCTTGATTATGGTCAGATACTGCTAGATTCCCAGATACTGCACAATGTCTGGGTCTAATGAAACTGATAGAGAAAGGAGTGTTGTTAGCATACTAATGACAGTGAACGACAAACCACCTTAATATTTTTCCTCCTACGGGATTCACATGCACATTTAGAGGACAGGTGAAGGATGAGACCTTGCCGTACTCTGCAGGATTAGGATCACCTGGAGTTTTGCAGTACCCTTTTGGGTGACAGGCATCTGGAAATCTTTGTAAGAGGGTTAAAAGGAGAGTGTTTGTTTGTTTTTGTTCCTTGGAAAAAAACTTAATACTATGCTTTTTATCAGGTTAAATGGTTCAACTCCAGGATGTGGGTAGCGATGAAGAGTTAATGCCTGACTGATAAGTGGACTTGTTGAAATAAACTGGTGGTCTCAATCCAGTTTTTAGTAAACAGGTGGTCATGTAGTAAAATACCACATCACAGCTGGTATTTTTGGGGCCTGTCTCAGCATAACTTCCATTAGTCTCAATGCTTACATGTCAATGGGAGACAAGCCCCTTAGGTAATAGCCCAGAGTCTAGTTTTGGACCTGAGCTTGTGGCCTTCTGGACTACATGGAAGGATGAGTGCTTCTTACTGAACTGTACTGACAAAATAACTCCTTGTTAAGTGACATATGTCCTCCACAGAGCCGAGGCAACTTTCATACACTTCACCATCTGCCTTTTTCTAAAAATGACAATGATGCAGTTGGGGGGTTTTTTCCACTCTTTATTTCTAACCTTCTGTTATTCAGGTTGGTATTCTTCCAACTAAACAGCAAAGATAAGGGAGAAAATGGAAACTCTGTTTTATTACAATTATCTGCATATTTTTATTAGGTTTTTCTCTGCAGTCATTCATCTCCATAAATTAACATTTTCCAATTTCACTTATTTTCATGGGGTTTACAATAAGAAATTTCTATTAATGTTCATTTCACTCAGCCTGTCACAAAGGCTAAGCTTAAAGAAGGCCTTCACCTACTTTTTGTGGGTGGGAATGATTGTGAGAAACATGTGGAAGACATTATCTCACTCTATCAGCTTATAAAATCAGGAGAAAATGGGTAGAGTGGTGCACACATCACAGTTTCTCAGACAAGTTTATCCACCTATTCTCATTAGAGAGCTGAAGTTACTCTTACAACCCACAAAGTTGTTGTGATACAGTCCTGGGCCCTTGTTGCTTTAGTAGAATGCCCAAGGAAGTTCTGCCTCTAGATGCCTACAAGCAACAATTGTGCTCTCTGGTTCCTCTCCTTTTCTGCTTTTGGATTTTCTCTTTTTATTTATTTCTCATCTGAACATCTTGTTTGTTCCTTTCTTCTTTCCCTTTGGGAATATATTTGGGTTTCAGTGCTTTCTTTTTCATAACTGCTACTAAGAGATATTTCAGCTCCAGGACTGCAGCACTTCAAAAAATACAATGATATATAATATAAACTTTGTCTATTTAGGTTCCTGGGCCAGAATCTGTCTTCTTTTCCTGTTTTACAGTAAAAGGGCAAGACTGCTTGGTGCATCCATAGCAGCTTAAAGAACATGCAGCTGCTTGTAATGGCAGCAGCCCTAGGACAACAGGGAGAGGGGGGAAATGCACAGCTGTGTCTCATTGCCACCACCACTGTTATGTTCATAACATACACACAGAGGTTAGATAAAAAACAAAAATACCTTTGCTGGAAGTTTGTAATGCAAAACTACATTATATCTCAGAATTCAGAATTAAAACAATCAAGGACTCCTACCCATGAGAGAGAAATCAGGCTGCTCCTTAAAACAGAAAGGCACAATTTACCCACACCTTACTATAGTTTCCCTGTCTCCTCACTGACTGCTGCTAGGGCCAAAATATATACTTTCCTACAGAGTCGTTCCGCCCCCCCCTCCACACACACACATCAGCAAGAAATACAAGGAAACAAACCCTGAAAATGAAAGTGATAGTTTAAGTTTATAGTGTTAACACACTTTTCAATAACCACAGCCACCACCACCAAAATTATCCTGTATCTTAAATGATAGCCACAGCTCCCAAGGAACTCCTAGAGAGATTCATTCCTCCCACATCACCAAAGGAAATATAACTGGGGATTGTGAAGCAGACCTCTGTCCTTGGAAAAGACTTGGAGGAAAAGGAAGAAATCCAGACCTGAATGGAATAAAATAGCTGGAGGGGGTGAAGGCCAGGGCAGATAAGGAACATGAGACCCTCTCCCTCCCTCCCACCGCCACCACAAAAGAAACCTGGGACCATAAGCATAACAAAGCAAACAATAATTCTCTGGGTTTTAAAGACTAAGATTGGCCATTTAATCACCGGACCCTCACTTTCATGAATAGTCAGGGGCAGGTTCAAAACCAAGGGGAATTTTGTAGAGTGATTGTCTCACCTCCTATTATTAACAATGCTGCCACTGTTGCCGCAAGCCACGGAAGGGGAGTCAGTCCTCTCCAGGAAGAACAGATGCAGAGGCTCTATGTGAGAAGCAAAGTTAGCAAGTGAGCATGGCTGTGGAAGTAGGCTCAGCAAAGCAAAGAAAAATTTGGGTAAAAGGGCAATTAATTGTAACAGCCGCATCAGGGGAGAGTTAAATGACTTAATAAAAACAATGCTTGTGATTCAGATGAGGCTGCAAATATATTGCTGCTTGTTTCTTTAGGGAAAGAGCTTTTTACTTGACTCTGCAGTAAGTGGTAAAGCTGCTAATACAAAAGGAAAGGGAGTGGACTGACTCTCCAACAGGTGCACTGCTGCCATCAATCACAACATTGCAATCTCTTCCTGCTTTTGTGACTCTGGCACTCTTCAATGCAGACAACATGTGCAGCTCAGTGGGCTTTCTGGGCTCTACAGCCAGGGCATGTTAGTTGCCCAGGCACAGGCCACTATGCCAGGAAATCATGTAGGTGTGTAGTACCTTCCCTGACATCCATGCCTCAAGGGTGGGGTCTGTCTGGCTGAGTGACAGTCAGGGAGACAGAAAGGGGATAAGTGTATTCTCTGTCCTCCAGCCCTGCACTGAAACTGGCAGACTGTTTCAAAGTTGAGTTTCCTCTCTGCTGCTATTTCTGATTTGGCTAGATTGAATTTGGAGTAGGTTTTACACTTGTGCTCATTCTAATCTCCTCTGGAAGGGAGTTTCATAGCCTTAGGCTAGCCTTTGGGAGAGCTGTGTCTCTTGCTTACACAAGTTTCACCCTCCAGGATGACAGTTTCCTAGTGTCGAAGGAATGTAGCTGTCTAGATCATCATCATCAGAGGGAGACAGGTGTTCTTTTGGGTAATTTAGACCAATTCCATGGAGGACTTTCTCTCACAATGCCAAAGCGATTTTCCAAATGTGTCTTTTAGATGTCACAACAAATAGTAATTAGGGTGTAAGTATGCCCTCATTAAAGTATTAAGTGCATGTTAACACCTTAATCTTCTAGGATCAAGTGAAGCTGACTACTTTAATAAAATCCCTTTGATGGATTGCTTGTCTGATTCTTTGGAGATTAACAGATGATATTAGCAGATTATTTTTCCATATCCTGTTTTGGTACATTTAATCAGTTTGTGATTCTAGTATCACTTTCATTCTCTGCAGTACTGTTCTCTAGTACTGAAAAAGTCAAGACACTCTTTGCATTGATAATTAGCTCTAAATTTCAGTAACTGAGTTGAGCTTCTATAGTGTTTCTATAATTGGTCTCAGTTTAAATGCATGTTTTCCCCCCGAAAAACAACCATGGTTTCACAATGCAGCTATTTTCTTTTTATGAACTATAAGCAGGGTTTTTTTCCCTATTGCTTTTAAATCCACTGGCAAATGCAATTAAATCCCAGTGGTGGGAAAAACCATCATGCTACTAGTTGAAATGTATATCAGGTTCATTACTACCTGTGGTTTCATTGCTAGACAAGAAAGTACATCTAATCCTATGGGGATCTGGTTAAATTCCTATCCAGCTGCCACCTCTAAAAATGTGAAAATGCCTCTACTGGCAATAAAATAGCATTCGAACAGCAGGCATTTCTCTTACTAGGTATTCCAGACTTTACTGATTATACATAGTTCATCAGTGCCCAAAGAGTTTAATTATATTATTGCTGTCATGGCTTTCCAAACTTTCCTTTAACTAAGCAATAGGGTATAGCTTCTTCTTGGGTTTCGTGGCACAGCTGACACACTTCCTGAGTCTGTGCTTGCCATTTACTGGGTTTTGTAGATAGGTTATGACCTATGGTCTGTTACCTTTAGCCAGTATTCTTAGAGCATGGTGTATTACCGTTTTTAACTGGGTCCCATTTTCCTCACATTCTTGATAGGTGTTGCAAATAAAATGTTGTTACTCTAAGGCTTCTGGGTTTTTAATATAAATATTTCCTTTCACTGGTATAGTATTTACAATTTCAAAAGAGATGATCTATCATTTCCTGGACTTTACATGTTTTCCATAGTATATCCTTATGTCTGTTAGAAATAGATTTCTATTTAATCCACAATGACCTATTAAAATTCTGACTAGAACCACTTCATTCTTCCTTACAGGGCCTTGGATTCAACTTTTGGGCATACTTTCGGAGAATTTTTTCCCCTTCATTTCATGTGCCCGCAGTTCTTGCCATTCTTTCATTAGCTTATTTTTGATTAAATGTTTAGATTCCAGTTTGCTTAAGTGAGTATTGCTGCTTCTTTGTCTAAAGATATTTATACCCTGTGATGGGGGTCTGCTAACCCCACCCTAGCCAGGAGATTTAGGGTTAATGAGCTGCTGTAGGCTTAATCAGCTCCACAATGATACAACTGCAGGCTTAGAAGGAGGGGTCTAAAAAGATGAGCACAGCTCATTAGGGGGCTGATCAAGTAGACCACCAGATTTCCAGCTCTCACTCTGAGAGAGAGATGAACGAAAAATGAAGGAATGGATGGACAGAAAGATGGCTTGATGGGACTGCTCTCTGCTATAGCCTCACTGAGAGACGGTAGACCTGATGTGAGATTTTGTTTGATTTGTCACAGTGATTTAACAGCTGGTACTGAGTAAGCCTCTTGCAGGTGGTGTCCTCCTAAATGAGCCAAGAGCTAAAAGAAATCTTTGTCTCCTCACACTTGACTGGACAACCAGTGGTAGTTTGTCCTGAGCCCAGAAGAGGTCCAGTCACACACCCATATCCATTCCATCACATTATCATTTGGAATCTAAAAAAGCCCAAACAATCTATTTTGCATCAGATCGATGAGCAAAGTTATTAAAAGTACAGTCTGCTTCAACAGCCCTTGACACATCATGCAGCAGGCCGCTAACCAGAAGAATATTTTTAAGATTGTAAGGGTTTCTATAGTACTGACTACAGGAATGTCTATTGGTAAGCGCTTCCCAGGTATAATCAGATCTGTACAATAAAGTCTGTAGTGGACTCCATGGAGTCTTCTGCCTTTGTGGGCTATGGGAAGATCTCATAGGGTAGGTTTTTTGTTTGCTATTGTGTCCAGCTCCTGTTGTAAATGTCATTCCAGTTCTGATGAAAAAGCTTTTTTTCTCCTCATTACCATTGTTCCAATGCACAACGGGGTTAGGAGTAGGATGTGGGAGGGGGAATAGCAGAAATTTCTCTGAGAAAACAGCTAACACCACCTGAAGTTAACACACATGATAGGTGACCTATCTTAGGGATAAATCCTGTTGCAGTTATCTGTGAGTGATCTGAAAGCCAAAATCTCATGATTTTTGTTTTTCTCTTACATCCACCATCATTATCAACCAGTGCATTATTCTCACACCTTAAGTGTACACTTTCACACTGTTTTCATAAAATACATCCACGGACTGTGCATATTGCCCATTCTGTGAAGAGATTATAGCTGAGAGCTGCCTCTAGTATAGCTTTGTCTTTGGGAGGTTGTGTGTGGTTGTGGGTTTTTTTTAACATCAGGTGACTCATTGAAGCTAAGGGGGTAAAATCAATTTCATGTTTTTTTCCCTTTCAATGTGCTGTGCTAAGATCCTTGTTTTGTGTGTTGTTGTTGTTTAAGGGGGCCGTGAAGGAGAGAGGAATTGATTTGGCTTGAAAGAAACCCTGACATTTCTTTCATACTGAGGTTGACAGCTATAGGACTCCTCTTGTCGCACAGTAGGAGATGAGGCCAGATGGAGGATTGTTAGAGTGTAAGTGTAAGCAGATGATCACTTTGTGGATTTTATAGAAAAGATAACATTGTGACCATTAACAGATGACAAAAATCATAAAACCAATATGCTGCCTGTGTCTCATTTTTCTTGATTTCTTATTTTGTTTGAATGTTTAAACTGATGCCAGTTATGAGACACATTTTACAGACTCCTCTTCAGTTAATTCTGAGAAGCCAGACTCAAAACTTGTCCCTTCTTCAGAATGGCCTCAGGAGTTGATCTTTTCAGATGGATTATGCAAAGGTTATACTTCTATTTCAGAAATAATGACATCTCGTGCTTTGGCAATGGAACAAATTAACTTATTACACAGCGTTAATTACGTACATGTTTGTATATTACTTACAACTTGGGATGAATACATTTCATGGATCTTTCTGAGACTGTTCAGATCTCTCAACTTATCTTTTCAATATGCATTGATTGCAAATTTAGTTTGTTTGTAATACATCCCCAGTAATTTAGTTTTATGTTTTTCCTAGTGATTGTTCAATAATTAACTGAAACTCTCCTTTTTCACAATCTCTTCTAAGTGCAATGCAAATTCAATAATGTTCAAGTTGAACTCCTGAACCCATGATGTTTGAATGGATTTGGAATTGCACAAAATGAGTTTTACATCCCTTGTCACAAGTCAGAATTGCCTTACTTTACCAGTGAGAGATTAGTCTTATTTGTTACAACTCTAATGGATTAAAATACTCCATAAAGCATTATATAAAGAAGACTAAAATACCTCGCAAGGCTTCCAGAAGCCACAGAGCTGTCCTTCCCTACCCCCAGTGTGAAGTAAAGCCTTTCAGTTGATTACCATTGTAGTAGATTAAACAGAGATCTGCTGGCACAGATGCTGTCAGAGTTGACAACCCCCACAAATAATCAGAATCATCATCATGGAATATTTCTTCCCTCAAATCAGGAAGCATTTTTACATTGGAATGACTCTCCTAGTTATCTGGCTTTCCATCTGGCTGTTCAAGTTCCTGCTAAGATTGGGCTGTGCATTTCCACTAACATTGCTCAAAATTACATTATGAAAGTTCTACAACAGGAAAAACAAACTCCATAAGCCAACCACATATTTTGCTGGTACTTAATGTAGAAGAATTATTTTGTGTATAGTAGTCTTCACTAAGCTTTATCAGGAAGTAAAAAGTTGGGACTGTCTCATCTAAATCATACTATATTTAGCTAAAAAGGATGAGAGAAGTAGATGAGGGTTATTTGACAGATACTAAAAGATGTAAGTGGATTTTATCTCTGAAATACAATATATGGAGGGGAAAGATTAATTTAATGAAGGGCTAACCATTAAAACCTAAAATATCCTACTGCTTCCAGTGCTGAAGGGATGTATTCTATGGTGGCTGCTATATAGGAGAGGACATTAGCAGTCCACTTCTACTGCAGTGCCTTAGGACTAAAAAAGTAAGAGCTTTATAAATACTTAAAATACACATCTCTCCCCTCTTTCTCTCCGAGCTTCTTTCAACTCATCTCAAACCCCACAACTGTTCCTCCCCACTGTGATGCTCTGTACCAGGGGTCGGCAACCTTTCAGAAGTGGTGTGCGGTGCCGAGTCTTCATTTATTCACCCTGATTTAAGGTTTCGCGTGCCAGTAATACATTTTAACATTTTTAGAAGGTCTCTTTCTCTAAGTCTATAATATATAACTAAACTATTGTTGTATGTAAAGTAAATAAGGTTTTTAAAATGTTTAAGAAGCTTCATTTAAAATTAAATTAAAATGCAGAGCCCCCTCACCAGTGGCCAGGACCCAGGCAGTGTGAGTGCCACTGAAAATCAGCTTGTGTGCCACCTTCGGCACCTGTGCCATAGGCTGTCTACCCCTGCTCTGTACCATCACCCTCCTGTTCATCCTTGTAAAATGATTGTGTGATATCCAATGCAAAGTTTGTCATGTCGGGTGTCTTTAGAAGGCTCATGATGCACTGAACATTGTTTTTACGGTAATGTTGTAGTAAGGTTATAGGTTATAATTTCATGTATGTAGTTATGAGGCTTAAAATAAGCCCAAGAAAAAACTCTCCAAGAGCAGAGAGGCAGTTCACACCTCATAGCCTCACAGGAACAGAAGGTGCTGGCCTAGGCAGCAACAAAAGAATCTGTTGGACTCTGGAGGGAGTCACCCCCCTTCGTTTGGTTAGTTTGGAACTGAGATGAGGTAATGCTCACCTGACTCTGAAGTCGGGGGGTGGGCAAAGCCAAGAGGGAAGAAAGGACATAATAAAAGGGAGAGACATTTGCCATTCTCTCTCTCTCTTCCACCTACATCTACAGACACCACCACCACCAAGTGACTGAAGTGCTGATCAAAGGGGAAAGCCTGTCTGAAGAGGAACGAGCCAGCCTGTGGTGAGAAGCATCTAAGTTTGTAAGGGCACTGAAAGTGTTAAGATCAGCTTAGAATGTGTTTTGCTTTTATTTAATTTGACCAAATCTGACCAAATCTGACCAAGTTATGCTTTGACTTATAGTCACTAAGGGCTAGTCTACACTTACCTGCCGGGTTGACACGGTGAGTTCGACTTCTCGGAGTTCAAACTATCGCGTCTAATCTGGACGCGATAGTTCGAACTCCCCGCGCGCTCCGGTCGACTCCGGTACTCCACCACTGCAAACGGCGGTGGCGGCGTCGACCTTGGAGCCGCGGACTTCGATCCCACGGCGTCTGGACGGGTAAGTAGTTCGAACTAGGGTACTTCGAGTTCAGCTACGCTATTCACGTAGCTGAACTTGCGTACCCTAGTTCAACCCCCGCCCTTAGTGCAGACCTGCTCTTAGAATCTATCTTTATAGTAAATACATCTGCTTGTTTATTCTACCTGAAGCAGTGCATTTGGTTTGAAGCATGTCAGAGGCTCCCCTTGGGAGAACAAGCCTGGTACATATCCATTTCTTTGTTAAATTGACAAACTCATATAAGCTTGCAGTGTCCAGCAGGCATAACTGGACACTGCAAGATGGAGGTTCCTAGGGTAGCGTCTGAGACCAGAAATATTGGCTAGTGTTATTCGCTTGCAAGTAGCTGGGAGCAGCTTACATGCGAGAGGCTGTGCGTGAACAGCCCAGGAGTGGGGGTTCTCACTGCAGAGCAGGGTAAGGTTGTCTCCCCAAGTTGAGGATTAGAGTGGCCTAGCAGATCACTGGTCTGCATAACACTAGAAGAGAACATCACAACATCTCTCCCCTCTTTCCCTCCTAGCTTCTTTCTTCTTTCAACTCATCTCAAACCCCACAACTGTTCCTCCCCACAACCACAGGAAAATATTTATTTCCAAAAGGACAATTGGATCAATGGAGTTCTTCTTATGGATGTTTATTACATGGCTCTTTCCTCTTATAGGACTCAGTAGCTTCCACGCTGCTGGGACTGTTAACTAAGGATACTCTGCACTGTGGAAAGTGCTCCATTTAAGCTTCCTGACACCCAGGAGACCAAGCAGAATCACTCTGCCAAAAGACATGGTAACATCAAGTGATCAACTAGCCCCTAAGGTGATATAAGATATACATCAGTAGGCACATAAAGAGGAACCAACCCTCCAAAAAGGTGCACAGAGTCATCTTCTATTCCTTTTTAACATTAGCATCACAATACTATATACATTTTTAAAAATTCTCTCAACTTATAAAAGGGGGCACTTTTAAATGCTTTCTCATGTTACTAAAATTGGTCAAAAGACTTGGATTTTTCCCATGGAAAAGAATCACAGAAATAATCCCCTTTCAGCTTGATTGCCCAAATCCCACTTTTCACACTGTTTTTTAAAAAAAACTCTTTTATCAGTGGGGGAAAAAAGCTGGTAAATGGGGGTACCAGAGTGTGGCAGATCCCAGTAAATGAAGTAGTTCCAACTCCTCTGTGCCAGTTCAGGTGCTCTCACGTGACCAAATAAGAAAGTGGAGCTTAATCTGAGGGCTATAAAGGATCAGGGAGAGATCTGGTGAGCAGAGAGTTCCAGTGATTCTGTGTTGTCTGGTTCAGTCGGGCTGATGGGAGCTATCAGAGGCCAGGAGACAGTGGAAGATCCTGGAAGGAAGCTGACGGTGTTACCTGAGGGAAGGCTAAAGGCAAGGAGAGCCTCAAGTGAGGATTGCTGGTTGCCTTCCCCAAGTCAGAGGGCTTGAGAGATTTGAAGGCAGGGGAAGCTGCAGAAAGACATACCTACTGGCTGAGAGATGGAGTTGAGGGCTAGAGATGGCTGAGTGCAGGAGAGCAGTATGGGGCTGACATCTTTGTGGCTGTAGAACTGGATATAGTGGAACACTGAGAAGTTCATGGGGTGTGATGGCCATTTCCCTGATAAAGATCTCCCTGTAGAAAGGCTGTGGGGGGTTCCCACAGAGAAGAGTGCAGTTGCATTGCAGCTGGTAGGGATGAGGTGGCTGTCATAGCAAAGGGACAAAAGAAGACCGATGAGCTTGCATGTGACAGAAAACACTGGATTGTGGTATGGAAGGACTCCCACCAGTGTGTGGAGGGGATGCCTCTTAGGGAAAGCAGGATTTTAAGGACTATGTTCACTCAGTGTGGGAATTGGACTACATTTGGGACTTCTAATGAACTGTGTTTGATAATAAACCATATTGACTGACAGAAGATAAGCTTATGTGGAGTTATTGGGGACTCTGAAAGGAGAAACTGAGGCAGGAGTGTCTGCCATAGGCAGCACTTCAGATGGGGCTGCCCAACGACATAGAGATAAAAAGTTCAAAAGTGGGCTTTTTTCTGCTTTAACATATTTTTTCTTGTTTCCTGTTCTTCCCTTCCCCCACACTACCTTTTTTTAATGGGGCAGGGAAGGGAGGATGAAGGGAGTAAAAGGGATCGCTGGAAGGGGGAAGAGACCTCTGAAAATCAAAAAAAAATTGTTTCCAAAAATGGAGACATCACACACAACATAAACAAAACTCAATTTTATTTCATTCCAATGTTGACTCAAATATTTAATTTTGGATTCCCCAACTGGAAAATGAAAAAATGTCATTAAAATCAGTATCTTCCCATTGAAAACATAATTTTTTGGCAGACTTGAGTTTTCTGACAGGAAAACTTTGGAAAATTTTTGTCCAGGTCTCCATACTGTTTTTCCTCTCCAGTGAGAAATAGAAGAAAACATCGACCTGATTGAGAAAATTTCCCAAGCATACACTAGAAAAAGAATACATCTTAAAAACCCTTATGGACAAGTCCTACAGAACTTAACAGGATAAAATCATTGGGGCTTTATGGCAATTATTCTAAAATCCATTTGAATTTAATAGTGATTTTGGTTTTGCTTTGTTGAACTATATTATAGAATTCTAAAGCAGAGCTATAACTTTCATTTGAATTCTACATGATCCAGAACTTACAGAAATTTTCTATTAAATTCTATACTTTTTTTCTATATTTGAAGGTACTGATGGTATCCATTTTTATAAATGTATTCAATAGCATACAGAATATGAGACACTAACTCATGTATTGAGGACAAATAATGGAATTTGAAATTGTACAATATAGGCAGTGCAAAATAAGTCTCAGAAAAGTCGAGTAAAGAGAAAAGAATAAAGCTGTAAGTTCTTTATTTCTAAAGGGCCAAATTCTACCACTCTTACTCAGATGGAGTTTTACCTTTTTCTGCTAGTAGTAGTAGTAGTAGTTTGATTGTGTCCTATAAGATGACTCCTGGCATAAAACAACTATTCAACTTTAGTAAGGCTGGTAGAAGCAGACCTTTAACAACATAGAATATTTAATGGTGTGACAAATTGAGACACTTTTCTTTCTCCCTTTGTCAGGCCTCTAGGATTTCAGAGGACAGAGAAAAGCATTATTTCCATATGAAAGTAAAAATAAAAACTGTTCATGAAATATCTAGTGCATATTTTGAAGGATTCCACAGATGGAAGAAATGCCAGTGGCACTGAATTACTGACTTTTCTGAAGCATTTTGGAGGAGAGAGGAAAACAACACTATGTATCACAAACAGCTGTTCATCTGTTAAAAAAGCATAGTCTGCTCATTCTTCAGGGCATGCTTGACAATTTGTCTTCAAGAAGTACCGCCCTAATGAGAATTGTCTTTGTAATGTTTTTCAGAGTTAGAAACTGTTTCTTCCCAGTGACTGTCCATCTACAATGTATTTACCAATCAAGTACAAGCATGGAGATACCTCAAATGAAAAGAACGGCTCCTTCACCTTTCAACAATATGTATCATTTGAAAAACAAACAAATCAGTTTTTAATGGATGATGATAGGCTTCTCTCTATGATGGCTACTAAACAGAAGGCCCCAGAGAATGGTATATAACCCTATAAATATAAGATACAGAAAATTAGACAAGATTGTTTGTTTGTTTGCTTTGCCCCAAAAATCAGTCCAATGAAATCTGGCCTGAATCTACCCGTGACAATATGCTAGAAGATAAATTGTGATACAATGGAGTATGCAAGGGCCTGTCTCCTGGAAACTACCCAACTGTGTATATCAATGTACAATGAATGAGGGCTCTGAAGAGCACAAAACTGAATTCATTAAAGAGTCTGCTGGCATAGTTTTCATTGCCAAGTCTCATTCTAACTCCTGCCTAGTACTGATTCCCAAGCCTTATGTTTATAATACATGCAATACTAGTGAAAATGTTATTTTAAAAACCAGCTTGCATTTTATATGCATTTATTAGCCACTTCCTTTTTTGAAAGAAATAGAATCTAAAAATGTAAAGTCATTAATAGCAAAACTGCTATGGAATGCAATGGTAAGAAATGGCAATCATACACATTGCTCAAAGTGGAAACAATTTTTATTAAATCAATAAGGCACATCAATGAAAAAGCAATAAATAACTGAAAATATTTCCATGTAGCCTTTTCTATTTAGAGTAGTTAGCCAGCCACGGAACGGAGCTCCTGATGTAGCCCCTTAACAGGAACAGAAGTAGTCCCTACTGCTGCTTCCCAAACTGCCCACCAGGCTAACAATTCTGTAGCACTTCCAATATGAAGCACTTCCAACAGTGGAGGGAAATATTTTATAGCATTGTGTATATTTTTCAGTCTATTAAACTTGCTCTCATTTCAAAGACGGCTAGCACTTGCAAGCTGACCATATTCTTTCATCACATATGAAGTAAAATCACCTCTCACATTTTATTTGCAAATTTTGGAAGCTACCTTTGCTCTTTGTGCAACATGTAATCTATAGTAGATTGGCTTCTGAAAAGGTGTCCTTCTACTGTTCCTGAACAAGAGCCAGAGTTTAAATCTCAGAACCTGAGGCACTGAAGAGCTTTTTCGGAAAACTGAAGCTGAAGAACACATAACTCTATGCTTTATCTGGTCTCATTTTTAAAAAAAAGGAGGTGAAGGGGAGTGATGACAACTTCATCCCTTTTGTTCTCAAACCACTGCATTATTTTTTTCTAAGTGAAATATGTCATTTTTGTCTTCTGTGCTGTAGACAAACAATGGTCAATTTTAACCATTTATTCTTAAACAGTTGAGAGGGTATATTCCATAAAATCCAGGGGCAAGCATTTTTCAGAAGTGGTTAAGTGATAGGTACTTAGAAGCTTAAATCTCATCTAAAGTCAATGGGATTTAGGCCTCTTGGACACTAATGACAATTTTACATGAGGGTTAATGAAGTATTCCATTGTTTATAGTGTCACAATATAATAAACAGTTCAGTCATGTATGAGAAAAATTTCTATAGCACATCCTTAACGGGAAGTAGATGGGACCTTTCTACACTATGATGACAAAATATCATGCAGAATTAAAGCTGAGAGAGGTCGAGCAAACATGCTGGTGCTAACCTCATATATAAAGGAATGGGGGCCTTTTTTTTTTGGCAACTGACATCTTCCACTGCAAGTACAATGAGAGTAATATTGAATCATAAAATAATTTTGTTTGAGCCTAAGATCAAGCCCATCATCATCTATATCACTTACCAAATGTATACCGTCAATAAGTAGTACTTGGCCTGGGAATCTGCAAGGTCCCACTTATTGCTGTCGTGAAGACACATCACAGTTCTGATCAGCTCTCACCTTGCTCCGCCTGGATCTCAGGCAGAATGATCAGAATGCTGGATTACAGAAGCACTCTGCATCTGGCTTGATACATGCATGATAGTATGAACATCACTTTTAAACTGAATAAGCAACAAGGATATTTTTCAAGACTCATTGGGCCCACTAGAGATTCCTTCCAGGAGGAAGAGTGTGAGGGAAGAACCTCTTCCCTTTCACCTGGCAAGGCAAGAGCAGAAACACACTGTTGATTCATGAAGCCATTGCTTGCTGATGTTGAATCAATACACAGTATCATGGAGTTATGATGATGCACCAGTATCACGTTGATAAGCATGGTGGCATAAACATAGCAAAGCACTATGAGATGAACTGCAGTGTCTCTATGATTCCAGTGGATTGAGCTATTGCATTTTGAGTGTCACTGCCATGGTTGGTACACTGTATACACTGACAGAACTATAAGGCAGGGCTTGCAGAAACCAAGGGCAAGAAAGAAGAATTAAAACTATTCAACCTGCTTTATAATAGTGGGTTGGGTTTTTTTTATGATACCTAATTATGACAAAAGTATTTTTCAATAAGTTGGTGGTTTTTAAAAACCTTAGTATCTCCAATAGAGTGTAAAAATAAACAACTGAATTTGACACACACTCATAACAAATAAAACTATACATCTTTTTTTGAAAGTTTAGATGTAGTCCTTGATTTGCCCTATTTTTGATTGTATTAGAGTTGAGCTTTCTGTACTATAGTATTCTATAATGCACCTAGGCCAAAACTTCCAATGTGGATCCTAAAATCCATATTTGGCCACCTAAATAAGTGGCCTGATTTTCAGAAATACTAAGCACATAGCACTTATACATCTAAACATTTGGCCATGAAGGGAATTGTCATCTTAAACATTCATAAATGGCTAGTCACCTTCTTGGGCATTAGAGATATCAGGCTGTCATAGGTTTATTCCCCACTTTGAACTTTAGCGTCCACAAGATGGGGACCTGCATGGACTCCTCTAAACTAAAATCCTAGTTTAGATCTGGTAAAGCTGCCACCAACTAGAGATTCCAGTGTCTAGTACACTCCCTGTTCCCCCAAAACTTTCCCTGGGAACACAGATCCAAACTCCTTGAATCACAACACAAAGGGAATTAAACCATTCCCCCACCTTCCTCCCCCTCCCCTAGTCGGTGGGAGAGATACCTTGATTCAAACTTCTTGAATCAAAACAAAGAGGGATTCACTTTCCCCCCCTCCCCTTCCCCTGAAAATCCAAACAAGGGAAGAAATCAATCAGTTTCTAAAAAGCAAAGGATTTTATTAAAAGAAAGAAAGACAGTACACTAGCTCTGTAACACCAGGATGAAAAATATACAGGGTCTAGCTTATAAACCTGGAGAGGCTTTCCCCCCCCTCCTTTCTCAGAATAATCAAAGTAACAGTAAACAGAAATAAAGATATTTCTCCAGCAAACTCACAATTGCAAATGCAGAAATTAATTATAAGACTAATCTGCCTTTCTAATACTTACTATACTGAATAGTAGAAAATACTTCAGGAAAAGTGGGAGAGCTTGAAGATATGTCTGGCCTCTCTTAGATCCAAAGAGAGAACAAAGACCCAACAAAGAACACAGACAAAAACTTCCCTCCACAGAGATTTGAAATTATCTTGTCCCTTGATTGGTCCTCTGGTCAGGTGTTCATCAGGTTACTGAGCTTGTTAACCCTTTAAAGGTAAAAGAGACGTTAACCCTTAACTATCTGTTTATGACACACACACCCAAATCGCAGACAGTGGGGGAATCACACTGGCGGTGATTTCTTCCTAGAACTTTAAAAATAAACAGATTAATAAAACACATGCACCGTTACTGGAAGAGGGAGGGCTTGACCCTACTTTTATTGATGTCTATGGAAGATTTTCCATTATCAGTGAAAGCAGGAGCAGGTGATGGAAAATAGGGGGAATTCTCTTTGCTTCCTAATTTCATGCTTTAGAAGCTATTTACATCATACTTCCTAATTCTTTGAGAGTTCTTGTAAAACTAGCATAAAGAAATTTCACTGTAAGCTATGATTAAAAGTGAAGCTGTACAAAAGTTGCAGTTCTACTACCTTTCTCCCACTTCCCTCCCCTCCCCCAGTTTTTAATATGGACAGTTTTCCTCTGTTTTAATCCAGTCAGAAAGACAAAGGACAGGTATTTTCATTAAGGCATAGACCAACCAGATTATTTTGCTGATTGCAAATTCACTTCTTTCAGGTCTTCTTGGTATTTGTGTGTGGGTGGGTTGAAGTGTTGATAAAACCAGTATGAGATGGGAATATCGTCTTCACTAGAGTTGCGTGCATAGCCAAAGAGATTTATGGTTTGGTTCAGATGAGCATGCAAAAACTGAGATGCTGATCCAAACACACTAGAGACTATAAAATTAGGTTTTTAGGAGAGCAGGCTTTCTTGGGAGATTCCTGTTACTTGCTCTGCTCAGTCCAGACAGGTGACAACACTAGCCACTCGTGTGATAATTTTCCATTTCCTCTTCTGTTCTTTTCCAGGAGGATGACGTGGAGATGCATGCAACTATGAAAATCAATTTTTAAAAATGAACCCATTTTTAACAAATATTAAGAAAGGATCCATACTGATGAAGTTCTGGTTGGAGGCATGGGTCAGTACTTATTCTGTTAAAACCAGTTCATCAATTTTCCTTTTAACACAATGAGGCAGTCACTGATATATATAGAAAGAACAATCTCAGACCTGAGAGAATAGCCCCAGGAAAACAGGTGTGGGCTTACACCCTCAGCAGAATGATTTGCCTTTTTTATGTTCAAGACAGTTTTTGGTTGTTTTACTCTCCAACAGCTTTGTCATCCCACTACAACAACAGATTCCCTGTTTTGTTTTCATTACAGTCTCTGACAACAGATGAGTTTGTATTAGGGTCACTAGATAAATGCTTCCAATCCCCTGCTGTTTCTACGAAATAGAAGTTGCTTCCACAAATCTGATCTTTTAGTAAAGTCACTATGCTAGAGCTGATGCTATGGGAAAAAAATATTTCAAGACTCTTCTTTGGTCTTTCTGGTCATTATCAGCTTAAGCTGAAAACGTGATGAAATTTTCCTAAATAGGCAATGTTTTTCAAAGTAAACTGGTTTGCTGTATGTCAACACTTGCAGATGCCATTAGGTATTCTTCTGTCCTTGTGGTGGATCATATTTAGTGGAAAATATGCAAAGCAACACAACCATATGCTGCAATTTGCATTATTGACAATACATTATTCAGCCCAGTAACTCTAATTTTTTTGGGTTTCCTATGCCTGAAAAAACAAAGGGCCAAACTCATACCTGCTTTGACTAAGATGAGATGAGTAGATATACAGTGGAGATGAATTTGACTCTGGGCGTATGTTATTAGTGAGGCAGGACTAGATACTGCAGCTGATCCAGAACAGTGGATCCTGAAATAAAGAACGAAGAAACAAAACAAGTTGGAGTAACTATCCCCTGTTCTTCATTAGTCCAGGAACAAAAAGATCTCTTAGACAGAGAGAGAGAGAGAGAGAGAGCAGGTAGAATGGTTGGAAAAATTATTTGTGAAAATGTCCATGAATTAAAAATTTATCGCTGATAGTAGGAACAATATGGCACATATATATTGCCATATTTGAGAGGTCCAAAAATCCATTGCTTAGACAAAATTGCTCATCCAACTGTGAGCCTAAATAGGTTGACAAGGTAGCTTCAAGAGACTGGTTTCTGAAGTCTATCAAGCATAAAGATGTTCTTAAGGTCTTTTAAAAAGGTGTGTGTGTGTGTGTGTGTATTGATAGAGAATGAACAAAAATATCAAAAGATCAAGGTCACAGAAAAAGTCTGCCATTCCATCAAACTCTCATAAGCTAGCAGTGGATTAGGAAAGGCCACTACTGGATCCCTTACTAAAGGCCATTCTTTGAGATTTGCAAAACAGAATAGGACAAAGTCTGAGCACTGTGGCACTATACACACTAATGATCACCACTGGCCAGAAGTCAGGCTGCTGAGGATATAAGCTTCATTTTAAAAAAAAAACGGATTCACAGACAAAAGATTAGTTTTTTAACAGGTGCTACAATTTAACACTTGAATCTGATTCCTTGTAGAATAGACTGTACAAAATGGTTCTCACATGTAATTATCTTGGCAGTGGAAAGGAGACAGCAAAACAATACTACCAAATGCTTCTGAGTAAAAATGCTGCTCCATCTGTTAAAAATCATTAGCACCTTTATCTAGCTATTCTATAATTGATTTGAGATCTCTTAGCATTTTGATAGAAAAAAGTATAGAAAGAGGCACATATTCTATCATTCAGACTGCAGTTCTGCAAAGAAGGCTCAGTTCACTTAACGTTCAGAACTATGTTGGTTCACTAAAACTTGCTTAGGTTATGGTTATATATTCAAAAGCATGAAGTTGGGAATAGAACAATCACAGCTTAATTAAATTCTATTACAAAACCTAATGTACTTATTCAATAACAGGTTTGAAAAATAACTAGGTAGTTCCTCTCTCCTCCTCAATTTAATTAATCACACAGAAAGACAACATTAACTTCAAAATCTTTTTTAAAAAAATTGATATAAATATAACTAGAAAAATACATGCTGGAAGAGCTGCTTTCAAATGCAGGAACTGCTTTTATTTGCATTTGTTACAAGTGAAATTGTTTAAAACAATTAATTCAGATTATCAAAGAGAAGGTTAGAAGTGACTCGATCCCTGTGTCCCTATTGGACATTGAGGAGCCTTGCCAATCTTGCTGCCAAAGACTGGAAGTTTAAGATAGACAAATTCAGCGTTGAAGTAAGATGGCTTGCAAGCAGTGAGGGCAATTAAATATTAAAAGAGTTTACCAAGGGACTCGCCATCAGAGTCTTTAAAGTGAGATTAGATATCTGTCTCAAACATGTATTTTAACCAGTTTACTGGAGAAATTCTACTGTCTCTCACACACACACGTTTCTATATATAATGTATTTGAGGGGAGGGGGGTTGGGCTGATTGGATGTGCTGGTCTCTTCTGGCCTTGGACTCTGGTGAATCTGTTACTCCCCTTCTGCCCCTGTTCATCTCCACCCTTCATGGGCCATGGTAAGAACAGGATGTTCTGCATTGCCCTCAGTGTGCTCATGACACTTGCAGCTCTGCATTAAGATAAAGACTGTAATCAAATCTCATGCTTCAAGGCTTCAGCCTGTGGGGGCCAGGAAATACTTCCTTACCAGAATGCACAATTTGCCAGATGCATATGAGATTATGGTTCTTTTGTGTCTTTTACCTTCTGAAGCATCACGGATTGGCCACACCTAGAGACAGGATAGAGAATGAGGTGGACCAATGCTCTGAGGTGATAGAGAGAATCCTCTCTCTCTCTCTCTCTCTCTCTCTCTCTCTCAGATGCTTGATTGCTGTCTTGCTCACATGTTCAGGGTCAAATTGATGACCAGATTTGGGATTGGAATGGATTTTTTCCCCAGTTCAGATTGGCAGGGATCTTGGGGGCTTTTCTCCTACCTCTGCAGCATGGATCACCTATTAGGATCTCACCTAATCAGTTCCCTGTCATTGTAGGTGTCATGGCCATTGGCCTGTTCTCGGCTTGTGGCATACAGCAGT
The DNA here is from genome assembly GCF_016161935.1 of Mauremys reevesii. Taxonomy (NCBI): domain Eukaryota; kingdom Metazoa; phylum Chordata; order Testudines; family Geoemydidae; genus Mauremys; species Mauremys reevesii. The sequence continues at coordinate 37,680,367 of NC_052629.1, read as the reverse complement.
TTAGCCTCCTGAGGACTGAAATTGTTTAGTTTAACCCATGTCGTTGGGCTCAATGCAGGGGTAGCTGAGTGAAATGTAGGTTAAAATAAATGATCTAATGGTTCCTTCTGGTCTTCAAGTCTATGAAATTATGATATACACCATACCAAACACCAGATGTATTAGGAAATCATGACCTTCAAGCCAGAACAACTCTTCTCCTTTTTCTGGAGAAGTGTGAGAATTGTGTAACAGCCACACTTGTTGACAAATCAACCAGTAGATACTATCCATTGTAGTGTTTACCAACCTTTTTGATACCAGGAACTGGCTTGCTGCCTTCTTAAACTGTGTCAGGGAGACCTCAGTGACCAGTGCTGGTCCACAGACCAGTTGTTGAGAAACAATGTGACTCTATTGGACAAGAATGGGAGAGGAAGAGAAGGAGGCTGAACAAGAGAAAAGAAGTTAAAATAAGCTTCCTCAGTTTCCATTCACTTCAACTGTTCCTATGTGTCTGTGATTTGAACAAATTCAAATATGAAAGGGCAACTTAGTCAAAAATATCTAGTTTCAGTTGGTTTAATATAAAACCATGGAAAAACATAACATTTCTCATTGTTTCTTTATATAATCATAAAGTAGACCAGGTTAACTATAATCTGGGCCTGCTTAATGAACATTTGAGTAACAAAAATGTCTGTCTTGAATTAGTAACTATCTGCAAACTGGATGAGTTTAGTCAGTTTCAGGTTTCATGATAAACATTTCAGAATTCCAGTTAATACCGTACTGAAGAATTTTCTCTGTATCTGGTTAGAACTGGGAGGTGTCAGCCCAGCTGCTCTACTGTCATATAAGACCCCATCTCTACAATGAAATTTGCATGGGCACACTTGTGACCCTGCAAAAAATCCTATAGACTTTAGTAGAGCTCCGTATGAGCACAGGGCTTCAGCACTGATCTCATTGCAGAGCCTAACGATACAGATTCTGGGCATTTGATGGTTAGAATCTGTTTTGAGGTCTGGAAACTATAAAAGATGTTTTTTTATGGCAGCTTTGACTCATTAAGTGGATACAAAGTTATGTTCCCTCCATTTATGTCACATATTTACAACACCATGCTACTGCTGGTAACACTAAATCAAGTGGAACTTCATGAGTGGATACTTTCTCCCTTATGCATTTGCTCCAGGTATCTTAATGATACCAAAATTAATAATTATTAAAAGGAACTGAAAAAAAACAGTTAACCCACTAATCTCACCCATCTAAAAATGGTTATAAGTTTGTACAGTCTTAAAATTCAGCAATTAAAGTATCTTTGGCTATTTTAATTAGTCAAGAGACTATCATGTGCTTGGGAGAAAAGTTATTGTTACAAAAACTTTGGAACTACATTTGGACTGTTTTCTGAACCATGACTGCACTGGTTTCTGATGCTGCTGTTGTACCTAAGTATGTTAAATAACAACTTTGCAAATCAACTTAATAAAATCACCAAAGATCCATAGACAACTTGATCACAGCTGTTACCAGAATGATCTTCCAGAACGAAAGATTTCTTTCATTTCCACATGGATCATTGAATACATTTCATTTTTATGACTGTGAGATTTGAAAGAATATAAGCTGTGAACTATAACAGAAAGAAATCCTACCTTACTGTGTGAAATCCTTTAATAAATTATTGAACAAAAATACCAAAATCCATGACACAACTGCAAATTTAAGATCGGTACACTTTCCTTTGTGCTGCCACTGCATATTTTTACATAAATTAGATGATGTATCTCCATTTTTATTTCTATTTTTAAACTGTTAAACTTAAAAATGAAGTTCAGTACTTCAGAATTTTTTTAATTATTGCAATATATTCTTTGTATCGATTTAATTGAATAAATGTGTTTTTCCCCATTGTTTGTATTCTTATGGAATACCAAGAATTTAGGATTTCATATACAGATGTTAGATGCATCAATAGAAAATATAAAGGGTAGATTACCTCATCCTATTATAAAAGAAAGAAAGAAATATGTATAAATTTTCCATACACTTCAAACGAAGCAAACCAAAAAGGGGAGATTCAGTACCAATTAACAAGCTCAGTCTGAAAATGAACAGCTACTGTGAAAGGGTAAGAACAACAGGATTGAAAGGTAAAGGAGAGACAGATGTCTTGGTGGTTTGTAATAAAATGAAAATGTGATTTGTGCTGCCAGAACTCTTAAATTAAAGTAAAATTTTGGAGAAACATAAATAGTCAAGGAAGTTAAAAGATAGATGGGGATCATCTGTCCTAAGGGAAGTTATGGCAGTAAGAAAAAAATAATCTGTCTTGAGGTACTGTGTGATATGCCTGGTATGGCTTCTGTGAACTTGCAGAAACAGCAAATCATACTTGATCTAGAATCAAGAATAAAGAATACAAATTACATGCTCTGTTTTCTCTTGAGGAGGATGAGTTTGAAATACATTGAGTGCAATGCCAAATATAGCTAGTTCTCTCTCTGCAGGAATTAAAGCATTTAAGGTCTGATCCAATGCCATTGAACTCAATGGAAAATTCCCACTGACTTCAAGAGGCTCTGGATGAGGCTTTTGATGCACTTGGCTTAATTTCAATTGCCCCCACTTACACAAGTTTGTGTTGTTTCCTCTTTGGTTGGACAGGTGAAGGATGAACGTTAGCAATGATTATTGAGAAGAATTCAAGAAAGTCTCAGCTAGGGAAACAAGGCATTTGAGGTTGCTATGACAGCCAAACACTAAATAAAAGGAAAAATGTAAATTGTTTTTCCAGCATATACTGAAAAAATGCCAGTACGACTGATCCACAGGCTTAAATGTTGAGTTGATAGGATGTATCCAATTTGAACAGCAACTCCTCACAACCTACACATTGGAAGACTAAAACTGTGATCTATTTTTACATAAGAGAATTGTACAATGTTTATCCAACTTGCAATACTAACAAATTACTGATACTGAAATAGAAAAAGATATAAAGATCTGCACCCAGAAGAGAATCTCTCTTCCAGAATATTAATGTATGTAAACTCTTAATTTTGTATGTAAACTCTTAGCCTAAATAATACCCGCAATAATGACAGATGCTCCCTGGCTCTCCCTGCTGAATCTTGATTTCAAAAGATCAGAACTTTAAAAAATTCACAGAAAGAGTTACATATCACAGTGTGTGGTAAACCATAAATACAAAATAATAACTAAGTGGATTAATTCAGCTTCATCATTCAGTTCTAAATGCACCAATATTAATACAAATAGCCTTACTTAATCTTGTAAAACATCAATTTATAAGATTGAACCAATGACAATGTGAGACAAAAGTTCTGGATTCCCACGCCAGCTACTACCTGATGACCAGATGTTTACAATCTTGTGCACTATGTTGGAGTGAGTGCAGAGGTCATCCGAAGTGTGGCTGGGGCAGGGATCCAGGGCTCCTAGCTAATGCTGGAGGTTAAACTAGCCTACCCAACATGGTCATGGAGGGAATGGGTAAGGAAGGGTCATGGAAAGGAAGAAATGAATGCTGCACCCAGCTAAAAGGTAGCAGAGCTGCCACTGCTGCATGTGTGTGTTAGGAATCCTGGAAGGAATTCCATCTCTGAACTCAATTCAGGTCTGTGCCTTTGAGGAACAATCTAGGCTGTGGTTTTTCAAGTAGTTTTCATCCTTAGAGATGAAACAAGAACGCGAAAAGCCAAACTATAAATAATACTGATTTTAGTATGCAAGAGATGAATAGTCATCTGTTGCAGAAGAAGAGTGTGAATCTGAAGGCTTGCTGTCAAGATTGCTTTAAACAATTATTGTTGCAGTAAGGAAAGAATTTAGCTAAAAATGGCATACAAGGATTTGTAAGCTGCTTTGTGGTATGTCAACATAGTAAGAGGATGAATATTGTTAATGTAACTAAAGAATCCTTGAAGAGATATCTTCTGCAAATAGTATGGATTTAATACACTGTGCTGATCACTTGCGTTATTTGTGAAATGAAGAGCCGTATCTAATTAGCTATGCAGAAACACCAGTTTGCATAAATTTCAATGTTTATTGCTAATTCTATGACATGAAAATAAACCAGGACAAAGAAACATTATTCCTGCAACTTCATTACATTACAGTGGGCCCTGATCTTCCCAATACTTAGGCACATGCTTAATTTTAAGCATGTGAGTAGTGCCATTGACTTTAGCAGGCCTACAGATACATTGAAAGATAAGTTTGTTTGCAGAGTCAATGCCTAACTTCTTCCAGATGAGCTTCCTGAAGACAATCTCTTTCTATTTCAGTGAGTACAGTGTTGGCGATCAGCTAATAGTACATTATAGTATCTTGATATATAGGATCAATATAATTGGTAGAAAACACAATTATTAATAAGGCACTTGTGTCTTTAGTTTTTGTCTTGTGCAAAGAATGACAGATATTTTGCTTGAACCCTGCATGGAGGGGGAGCAGCAGAGCTCCCAGCTCAGCACAGTCAGGGGAGGGATGACCCCCAACACCCTGCAGGGCAGCCGTTTGGTCCCCTTTCCATTCTCTGGCACCTCTGCCCTCCACAGGGCTTCGTGTGCAGGAGTGCCCGGACAGTGTGCTCTGTGAGGGCAGTGAATGGGAGCCAGCCCCCACCCCACCCCACCCCACGCCAGGGATCCCTTATCCCTGCCTCCTAGGGTGTGGCAGGGATAGGGGATCCTGGGGAGGCTTGAGCACACTGCACCCCCAGGTCCTGGGGATGCACTTCACAGCCAGCAGAAGCCAGGCTGGGGTGTGTGGTTTTTTCCTCTGAACCATACATTTTATGTCAAATGTCAAAACAAACACCAATCAAACCCCTTCATTGAACATCCTATTTTAAAAATTGAGATCTGCAAATTGACAGCCATGGAGACTGGGGCCCCAATTATCCTGAGAACAGGTGCATGTGGCCTTTTTCCTGCCACAAGGACTCAGCCTTGATGTGGAAAGCCCAATTCTCAGATTAGATGGTAGTTCAGGAAAGCCGTCTCAAACTGCCGTCATTCTATTGAGACTGCTACCGAAGAAGCTTATTACGCAGTTTATGTGCTCCTCGTGGGCACCTGAGTCCCATCAATAGTACCATCACAGTTAGGAATTGGGGTGGGCAACAGAGCTTTCCTACAGTGCAGCATATTCGTAGGGCTAGAGTGTTGACCCTGGTGTGGGGGTGCTGGGCACGTTGGGCTAGTGTTACTTTGACTCAGACCTGTGCACTAAGATTACTGCGGAGATAAAACCTTCCCCCGCTAGGGCAGGCTATGGATAGTGACACAGTCAGAGGGCTGAGCCAGGAAGAGAACGCTGTGGATCCTGAGGCTGCTGGAGGAGTTGCATGCAGACAGAGTGATGGTGTGTAAACTGTGGATCAGGGGTTGTTGGTCTCAAGCTAATCCCCAGATACCTGGAAGAGGCACCAGTCTGGTGGTGAGTGGTGTGCCCGGTGCCACCTGGGTATGACTCCAGAGTGTTCTGATTCCATTTTGTGGGGGATACTTTAACATCTTTTCCAGGAGATATTTATGGATAGGGTCAGATTGTCACTGGTCTCTGTACAGATGCAAGAAGTGTTGCCTACCCCTTGAAAACCCCAAGTGTAGGGACTTGTCTGCTGGTCCCCTTAGTGTTGCAAGCCACCCCAGAAAGGGGCAGTTTGGTGACTGGTCATGGAGAGGAGTGCACTGTGCCGCAGGCATGCTCCTCCCCCTCTGTGCTGGCACCCTTTGCACTGCCACTGATGCAATGCCATGCCTAAAAGGCAAAGTTTTGCCTTTATCTAAATCTAAGATATTAACTCTTCCGAGAGCAAATTTACAAAGTTAGACCTAATTTATGTAAAATGAACTTAATCCAGCACTAAAGTACAGCTCTATGAGAGATGACAGTCTTGTTGTTTAACGGCATAGCAATGTTACACCAGTATTTAGGAAAGGAACTGAGGAACAAAAGAACCTTATCTAGTTGCAATTGCATGCAGACTTTAGGTAGGCAAAATCTAACTATGTTGGAATTTGGACAGGGCACCAGAGTTGTTAACATTCCTATTATTCTAAAAGTCTAGATATCTTCATCACAGATTATTAGGATCTCAATTAAAATCTCATGTAGATTACAGCATGTTATAAAACAACACTATGGCGAGGCATTTGTTCTGTACTGACTCAGTAAGGGGAAGGGCAATATCTGAATTGTCACCATCATTCCTGAAACGCTTGCGCATCCCACTATGTATAGGCCCAGTCTAATGCTGCTGAGCTTGTAAGAAATGACAGCATAACAGCCTAATATGTTATGGCTTTCAGGTCCTTTGGGATTTTGATTCACCTTCACATCCACTATTGGCATTTAGGATGTCATCCTGCAATTTATGAGCATCTTAAGAGAATCTTTGTCAGCAGGATAATAAAACATACTTTATTGCTAATTCAAATCAACCTCAGCTTTGCAAGGGTGGCAAATAGCAAGGTTTTCATTGATATTTTTAAGTTTTTATAAGACTGCTGAATTGTGTGACATGGTATATATCTGGAATGTGGGCAGTTTGCTGATACAGGCTAAATAGTTCCATTTTACTTCTGATTACATCTAAAAGGTTTCTGTTTTAGCAGATTGTAAAAATGGTTTCTCCTCCAGTTAGGTTTCTGGGAATTTACTACTCTGATTTCTAGGTTTGAGTAATGTTTACTGAATAGTTTAGCTCAAAGACTTTTTCCATTAATGTGGGGGTGGCTTTTGAGACAGTCAGTTAGAATTCTTCTGACATCCTAAGTACTAAGGTTGAAGTTGTCAATCTGACGGGGCAATGAAGATTTCTTATGTGTTCTAGATTCAGTAATAATTCTCATCAGTGCAGGAGGTCTGAACACTCAATAGGAGATTATTTTATACTTTCAAGCCTAAATTCTCCCTCACATGAATTATTTTCATCTAAGAGAATGGAAACAGCATACATTTTTTTTCAAATCAGTTTTTCTTCTAGCTTTTCCCTGTAAGAAGTTTGAGGTGCTATCCCATTAGTACACAGATCCACTGGTGGTAAGGGGAAAGTATGGAGGATCCTCTTGCCTTCACCCTATCATCTAACTCCCTCCAGCCCCTGAACAGACCAATTATTCTAAACCTATGCTGCCAGAGACCCCCTTTGCAGCCCAGGGAGCAACAGAATCACATATTATCTGCTGAAACTTGTACTAGTGAGTTGGAGGAAGGGAAAATCCAATGGTAGGTTGTTGGCCCCCTGCTGTGTCCCTACGCTGTGGCCACACACTCTTCACCTATGAAGCTTGAACCCCATAGAGCTCCTGTAAAAAAAGGCTTCCATGTGTTTTGAGGAATGGAGCAGTCTTCCCTCCCTCCCCACTTCCAGTCTAAACTATGGGTGAGCCACTATATTCAGTTGAAATACTGGTCACTTTGTCAGAAGCCTGTGAGCTTCCATCACTTTCCAATACATTTTGAGTATGACTATCATCTTAAGGATTCAAAAGTGAGGAGTCACCTTTGTGTGACTCAGAGGTGTGGGAAGAGAATATCACTATCGTAGATGGGAATAAAAAAAGCAAGGCAAGTTTATATGAACTCACAATCTGGGGTGTTTTAAGGGGACTATATTCACACTCTGTAGGGAACTTTTAATGCAGACCAGCACGGCCCACCCAAGTAGTTAATATGCACTAAAATTTACATTCCAGTTGTGCACACTAACATACTATATAAACAAGCCCTAAGTCATTCTTCCAGTTGGAGCAGATATGCTGCAAACACTCTTTTTAATGCTAGTTTAGCTCTTCTGCTTCTTCTCCTGACTAGAACCAAGAAGGGTTAAGTAACATACCATTAAAATCACTAAATAAGGATAACTGAACTCTTGAATTAACACATGGATCATGTTTTGGGTGAAGGTTGGGATCAGTTATTGCTTTCTGAACTGGTTTGTCCATAGGTCTAGCAAAGCAAATAAATCAACAAAATGTCTAGCAAAATCATATTTCACTTCAGCTTCTTCATTCTTTAACCTTTAACCTTTCCAATACCAGAAGAAAGTCTCCATTTTGTTTACACCATACTGCCTAAATAAACTCAACTTTCTGTTAGGATTACTTACACCTTGCAGACTCCTGCTGTCTTTAAGAAATAGGGGTTGCATATCCAAATATGCTCTGGTGGAGCTGATGGGTTTTGAAAAAAAGGCTTGCGTCTTCTTTCTTGGCTTCCATATTGCTATACAGTTTTGAACACAAAATCACTAACCTATGCTACATAACCCATTTTTCAAGCACATTGATTAATGTGAATTAACTTTTTTGTAGATATTCTTGAATATCATTTATCTATCTCTGTTGTGTAATGGTTGTGTTGCTTTACCATGTATGGCAGAAAGGAAGTATCAGGCTTAATGTTTTAACAATCTGATATTAATTGGCAACCACTTGATTTACATGTTTTTTTTTCATTTCAGGTCTTTGCATACCTTTAAGTGTTAGCCACAGAACTTGCAATTGTTACTGAGATTTTTGACATAGACACGAAATAAATAAAATTCCTGCCAGAGAGAGAATGGAATAAGGCAACAAAAATCGGTTGTTACAGAACTCGTGTGTAATCTGTGTATTTCTCAAACTGACATTAAATGAGTATTCTCCTCTCTCCTGAAAGCACAGTTAGGTGATGGTGGCAGTTAGACACAATGGATTTACTTACAGTGGCATCCATCCATGTGGAGGATGGAGAGTTTTCCAGCAGCTCCATCATAGCTTTTTTAAATTAAATTTTCATATAGAAAGGAAAATAAAACTGTTTCTATTTAGAACCAGTAACATAAATTCACATATCTAATCTCTCGCACTCTCAAGATTAAATATACATATTGACTATGCCCCAAAATACAAAGGTACAGGACAACAACAAGACTGAAAATGAAACTGTAAGATATATTAGATTCTTGTCTTTCTTTTCTGAGATGAACCAAAATCTCTATGTAAAGAATACCATGGAAAAACTGCAAATGCCAAGGGAATGTCATTTAGTTATTCCTTTTTTAGTGTTGACCGTTCAAGCAATAGGATGAGGCAAGAAGAGCTGTTGCTTTTTTAAACCTATTTTTATCCTTTATAGTTTTGTAGACATCATAACTGGCTTTGTTTCTAATGCAGCAGAAGCCCACACTACTGTCTGTTTGTTTGCTTCTCCATCTGTAAACCAACATCATCCAGGTCGTCAGCAAGAATGTGCACAGTTCTGGCAACAGTCAAGTTGCTAGGTAGCTCTTGCTGCTGATGACCAGCAGGGGGAGCTCTCACACTACCTTTTGGTTTGATGATATCAACAACATGATACAACAAATTATTTCCCCTTTGCTGGTGATATAACTGGGGCTTTTCTAAAAAAATCAAGTACTTATATGATATCCCTCGCCAAAGTACTGGTGTAACTTTTTAAGTGTCACATTTCTTAGAAGCACCATATTTGTGCTAAATCCATTAACAATGACTCATTCTACATACTAACTGAAAAAAAATCTATGTAAAGGTCATGTAAAAACCACCTTCAAACTGACAAAGGCCAGGCAAGTATCAGGAAAGGTCACTACTGAAGCACTTCCCCTCCCCACCACCCCCAATCTTTGCAAAACATGGGCCTGATTCTACATCGTGGGCTCCCCAAAACTCAATGTGGGTGAAGGTTGCTTCATCTTACTACAAACCTTGGGCACACTGGCACCATGCACATCAGTGCTCACAACTCTCCACTTAGAGGGAGATGTGCCTAGCTCTTCAGAGAAGTCTGTGTATCACCAAACACAGTACTTTCTGGTGTCAAGTATCAGAGGGGTAGCCGTGTTAGTCTGGTTCTGTAGAAGCAGCAAAGAATCCTGTGGCACCTTATAGACTAACAGAAGTTTTGCAGCATGAGCTTTCGTGGGTGAAATCACTCAAGAACGGAAAGGCTACAGTTTTGAACACAAAATCACTAACCTATGCTACATAACCCATTTTTCAAGCACATTGATTAATGTGAATTAACTTTTTTGTAGATATTCTTGAATATCATTTATCTATCTCTGTTGTGTAATGGTTGTGTTGCTTTACCATGTATGGCAGAAAGGAAGTATCAGGCTTAATGAAGATTTTTACAATCAGCTCCAAGACATCATCGATAAGGTACACAAGAAAGATATCCTGATTGTATAAGGAGATTGGAATGCTAAAGTGGGTACTGACGCACAGGTAGATTGGCAAGATTATTGTGGCCCTTTCTGTAATGTGGTAACCAATGAGAGATGATTGAGACTTTTGGAGTTGCCAGCTATAACAATCTGGTTCTTGCAAACACATTAGAAGCACATAAAGCATCCAGATGATCCACATGGCACACACCTAATGGTCTATATTAGAGCCAAATCAACAACATCATGGTGCAAAACCAATTTAGGTCTGGGATTAACAGAGCTTAAACAAGGAGCTTCCCCGGTTCTGATATTGGAAGTGATCACGACTTTGTGATGCTAAATTTTTGGCTGTGGCTAAGGAAAATCGTCAGGCCAAAGTTCACTAGAACCAAGTTTGATTTAGAAGGACTCAGAGACCGAAATATTGTAGAGTCATTCCAAACAATAGTCAGCGGAAAATTTGCCATGCTGCTTGCTCTAGAGGAAGACGTCGAAACAATGACCAACAATTTCAACTCTGTAATGAATGAGGCAACAATGGACATCCTTGGGAAACATTGTAGGAAGACAAAACCATGGGTCACAAATGAAATACTACAAATGTGTGACATTAGAAGAGAACTTGAGAGACAAGAACAGCACAGAGGGATCTGATAAATACAAGTGACTGGCAGAAAGATCAAGAAAGGAATGAAGGTGGCCAAGGAGATATGGATTGAAAAACAATGCTCTAAAATTGAAGAGTGTATCAATAATAAAAATAACAAACAAGCCTTCCAGATTGTAAAAGATCTGACAAAGGAAAGATGGACCAAAGCTAATGCAATTCAAGACAAAGAAGGGAACAGTCTTACAGAAGAAAGGGACATCATCAATAGGTGAACAAACTACTGCTCTGATCTATACAACCACCAGACAAATGGAGATCCTAGTATCTTAAGCAGCCCAGATTCAACAAAGGGGGATGACTTTTCAATACTATGTGAAGAAGTGGAAACAGCTGTGAAATCACTCAAGAACGGAAAGGCTACAGATATTGACAGTATGCCAGCCGAACTGATGAAATTCAGAGGAGAAATAATAATAGATGTACTCACCAAGATCTGCAACAAGATCTGGAAGACCGGTGAGTGTCCCTCCATGTGGACACAGTTACTTATCATCACTGCCAAAGAAAGGCAACCTGCAAATGTGTCAAAATTACTGGACCATAAGCTTAATTATCCATCCCAGCAAAGTGATGTTGAAAGTCATATTGAATAGATTGAAGCTACAAGCAGACAATATCATTGCTGAAGAACAGGCTGGCTTTCATGCTGGAGGAAGTACCACAGAAAGATTTTCAACCTTTGTGTTCTGTGTGAGAAGTACTTACAACATCAGCAGGACATCTACCACATCTTTGTTGACTTCAAGAAGACGTTTGACAGAGTAAGGCAGGAAGCTCTCTGGGCAACCAAGAAGAAGTACAATGTTGGTCGTAAGCTTATTCTTACCATTAAATAACTGTATGCAAAGGCCAGCAGTGCAGTTTTCGTCAATGACACAATAGGAGAGTGGTTTCTCAGCACTGTTGGAGTTCGGCAAGGCTGCCTTCTTTCATCCACACTGTTCAACATCTACTTGGAGAGCATAATGACTGATGCCCTAGAAGATCACATATGCACAGTCAGCATTGGGGGGGCGGGAAATAATCTCAAATCTTCAGTTTGCTGATGACATTGATGGTCTGGAAGGCAGCAAAGATGAACTTGCCACCTTGTGAAATGATTAGATGCAACCTCCACAAAATATGGCATGGAAATCAGTGGAGAGAAAACCAAGCTGATGAGGAACAAATGTGATGGGATCAGCTCACATATCACTGTCAGTGGACAAGAGCTGGAGACAGCGAAACGGTTCAAGTATTTGGGGGAAGTCATTACTGATGAAGGATCCAAGGCAGAAATTCGGACAAGAACTGCACAAACAGGAGCAGTGGAAAAGCTAAAGCCAATTTGGAGGAATAAGAACATCTCCTTGGAATCCAAACTGAAACTGCTGCACGCATTGGTCATCTCCATTTTTCTGTTTGCGTGCAAGACATGGACCCTTGTGGCAGAACTTGAATGGAAAATACAGGTAGTAGAGATGAGATGCTTCCGTATAATCCTGGGCATCTCCTATCCACTAATGAAGAGGTCTGCAACATCATCACCCAATGCTCTGGGTCATATGAAGACCTCCTGACAACTGTGAAGAAGCGCAAGCTGATGTGGAACGACCGTGTAAGAAGATCATCTGGCCTATCCAAGATCATCCTCCATGGGACAGTACAGGGGAAGAGAAGAAGAGGTAGACAGAAGAAGAGATAGATTGACAACATAAAAGAGTGGACAGGAATGGACTTCGCGGAAACTCAAGCACTGACACACAATCGTCAGGAGTGGAGACAATTGGTTGATTGCTCATCACTGATGGTGCCCCAATGACCAGTGCGGTTATGGGAGTTGTGATGATGATGATGAAGAATAGGAAAATAGCAAGAGTGAGGATCTGGAATTTGTTTTTCTGGTTTAAGTACTTAACAAGTAAACATATAAGAGTTTAGATTTTACAAGCTAAAAAAAACCTGTATGACCACTGTTTTTTTCCCTGTATAATACCCAGGGCCAATTTTTTCTTAACAGCCTATACATTTGTATGTGCCCCCATTTGTGTTATGTATGCTATATATGGGCTAGCTAGATGCACCATTACCCTGTTCAGAAATTCAGATGCAGACTTTCACATATACTTGATTTGAGTGCAACATAACTGCATGTGGAAATTTCAAGGCTCTTTCTGAATGCTAGATGTATTTGTGTGTATACATGTAACGTGCTGGTGAGTGTATTATAGGCCTTCCTGTTTTCTCTGTGCCTGATTAACAGAGGACGTGGTTTTTTTTAAATCCTCCAGCTCGAGGGCCTTAACTCTTTAGCTCAAGCTGTAGCAGTTCATGATTTTAGGTCCCCAGTTCTCAGTCCCTGGTGTTTAGGCCAAGAGGGCAGCTGTCTCGCATGCTTTTGGGGATATAGTAATACTGCTATGTGGAGTATGGACCAGATTCAGGCCAAAATCTACACTAGATTCTGAAACCCCCCGTGACAGAATGTTTATTACTGGGATCTGCTGCAACTTTTCTTCTATTACTGAGACACACACAGAACCATCAACCTAGCAGATAAAAAGAATTGAAGAGGACTCCCTTTAGAGGCTTTCAGCATTGCTTGTTGTTGAGCAGCATGAGGCAGTCCTTCCTCCCTGGAACAGAGACAGGTACTTTGTCACTCCTCTTGGCTCTTGCTGGTTTATCGCAAGAGAGACCAGGGCCAAATGCATAATTGGCACCATGTAGCTCCTCTGAAGTTGATGGAGATCACAGATTAACTTGCTTTCAAGACCAGTAATGAAATTTTGCTTATCCTGCATGACGCTAATGTCCACAGTTTTTATTTTGTTTTAGTATGTTGTCCAAATTAGAAAAGCATCACTGTGTAATAAGGTGACATTTCATAAAGTGCAAAATATACCCATTGTTACCATTATCTCATAACTTTTTTAGTTTAGTGGAACTAGGTTTTTACTAAGGTGTGGATTATAGAATCAATATAGCTATGGAAAAACAAGCTGTATTTTATTCAGCTTCATACATCATTAAAATAATTGGCAGGTTTCCGATTCCAGCAACTTTATTGAGGTAATGATGTGGGGGGGATGATGGTTTTTACTTGCTTTTCAGAGAGTAGGTTGAGCTTGCAGTGCAATTAGTTAGAACAATCTTGTTTTGGCTTACACATTGGGCAAATGTGATATGGAGGTCATTACACAAGTACAGACATGGAAGGAATACTAATGCAAAATTTCTTTGGAATCATTTCTCTGCCCATAACTACACTTTAAAAAGTTAACTCTTCCAATGAGACATTTTAGGAAAGTGAATTTAACTTTGTAACCATTTATGCCATGTGATCCAAAGCTTGATCTAATTGATATGTGTACTTGGAATTTTCTCTCTATCTTTCTCCGGTTGTGCAAAAGAGACATAACAAATTATTACTTTCAGGAAAGTTATCATCAGGGAGCATAGCAAGGTGAATTTATTACATTCTAAGCTGTACTACAATCAAAAGGGCCTAAAAAAATACATCCTAGAACACTTAAGGAAGTGGCTGAAGAGATCTCTGAGCCATTAAGTATTTTTGAGAACTTGTGGAGAATGGGAGAGATCCCAGCGGACTGGAACAGAGCAAATATAGAATCTATCTATAAAAGGGGGGATAAGGACAACAGAGGAGTCATAGATCAGTCAGCTTTACTTTGGTACCCAGAAAGATAATGGAGCAAATAATCAAGCAATCAGTTTGAAAGCACATGGAAGATAAGGTGATATATCCATGTTGACTGTTATTTATCAAGAACAAATCATGTCACACCATATTAATATGCTTCTTTGGGGTAACAAGCCTTGTGGATGAGGGGAACACAGCAGATGTGACATATCTTGATGTTAGTAAGGGTTTTAATACTATCTCACATGACCTTATTGTAAACAAACTAGAGAAATATATCCTAGACAAACCTACTATAAGGTGAATGTACAACTGGTTAGAAAACCATACTCAGAATAATAATTAGTTCACAGTCTAGTCCCACAGGGATCTGTCCTGGGTCTGGTTCTATTTAGTATCTTCATCAATGATTTGGATAACGGCAGAGAGAGTACACATATAAAGTTTACATATGATATCAAGCTGGAAGGTATTGTAAGAACCTTGGGGGGCAAAATTAGAATTCAAAATGATTTGGACAAACTGGAGAAATGGTCTGAAGTAAATAGGATGACATTCGATAAGGACAAATACAAAGTACTACGCTTAGGAAGAAATAATCAATTGCACACATACAAAATGGGAAATGACTGCCTAGGAAGAAGTACTACAAAAAAGGATCTGGGGATTTCACTGAATCACAAAATAAATGAGTCAACAGTGTAACACTGTTGCAAAAAAAGTGAACATCATTCTGAGGTATCTTAGCATAACTATGGTAGGCAAGACACAAGAAGTAAGTCTTTCAGGGCCGCCCAGAGGGGGGGGGGAAAGGGGGCAATTTGCCCCGGGCTCCGCAGGGGCCCCCAAGAGAACAGCGGAGGCTCCCGCCTCCGTCCCTCTCCTGGAGCCTTAGCACATCAAGCGGCGTGTCTCAGCCGGGGCCCCTGATCCCCGCCCCGCGCCGCGTGGGGAGGGGGCAGGGCTGGGAGCTCCGGCCTGAGCTCTGCTCCCTCCGCTGGGCCCGGAGCTCCCAGCCCCGCCCCCTCACCACGCGGCTCTGAGCGGGACGGAGCTCAGGCCCCGCCGGAGACACGCTGCGGCTGTTCAGCCGAGGCGCTGAGGCTGCGCGTGAGGAGGGAGCCGGGGGTAAGAGGCTGGGGCCGGGGGGGGGGTGGCTAAAGGGCAGGGAGCCCTGGAGACAGTCAGGGCAGAGGTTGGGGGAGGGGGCAGGGAATGGGGGGGGTTGGATTGTGGGTGTTCGGGGGGGTGGATAGGGTCAGAGCCGCCCAGAGGGGGCGGGGCAAGAGGGCGCAGGAGCTTCTTCGCTCCCGGTCTTCGCCGGCGGGGAGTCCTTCTGCTCCGGGGCGGAAGGACCCCCCCACTGGCGAATTACCGGCGAAGCAGGACCCGCTGCCGACGTGCAGCCCGGTATTTGGCGGTAATTCAGCGGCGGGGGGCCCTTCCGTTCCGGGACCCGCCGCCGAAGTGCCCCGAAGACCCGCGGCGGGAGCCCCCTGCCGCCGAATTACCGCCGAAGACCGGGCTGCACATCGGTACAGGGATATACCGAATTACCGCCGAAGACCCCGGGCCCCCGGAATCCTCTGGGCGGCCCTGAAGTCTTTCACTCTGCTCAGCACGGCTAAGGCCTTCAGTGGAGTATTTGGCACGCAGAATTGGACACACACTTCAGGAAAGATGTGGCCAAAATGGAGACAGTCCAGAGGAGAGCAACACAAATGATTAAAAGTCTAGAAAACATGACATATAAGGAAATATTGACGTTTGTTTAGTCTGGAGCAGAGAAGACTGAGGGTGGGAATAGAAGTCCTTAAGTACATAAAAAGATTGTAATAAAGAGGAGCATGATAAATGGTTGTCCTTAACCACTGAAGGACAGGACAAGAAGTAACGAGCATAACTTGCAACAAGGGAGATTTAGGTTAGACATTAGGAAAGACTTCCTGACTGTCAGGGTAGTTAAGCACTGAAATAAATTTCTTAGGGAGTTTGTTGAATCTCTGTCATTAGAGGTTTTTAAAAAATAGTTTAGACTGTCAAGGATGGTCTAGCTAATACTTTAGTCCTGCCTCAGTGCAGGGGACTGGACTAGAGGACCCATTGAAGTCCCTTCCAGTCCTACATTTCTGTGATTAATATACCAGCCAATTCATTCATTGTCTCTTGAAGTATTTAGATCTATGTGAGGCAAAGGTGAACTTAATGGGAAAAGAGTTAATAGTGGCAAAAAGTTCAGTAAGGTCTAATCTTGCTCCTATTGATGTCAGTTGTCATACTCCCAGGAACTTCAAAGGAACCAAAAATGAATACAATTATTAAGAACACTGGAGTTTTCACTAAGATTCAACAAGTTCAGTGTTTATGTTCATGTGAGTTATAGTTTTGACAGGGAAATCAGTGAGAATTCAATTGATTTGAGTGTTCAACTAATTGGTTGCAATATGATAAAGAACCTTTGCATAGATCTCACCTAGAGTCCTCATCTAATCTTCAAATGTGTGCAAAGTTCAAATGATAAACTTTTATTGAACTGGAATTTGTTGCACACACTTCCCCCTTTGCAAGTATATAAATAGTTCCACTGTGTTATTTGTAAATATGCTAAAGAGAAATCATAAAGGTATTATTTTAACAATACTTTGTATGAGAAAAAGGATATAATGTTACTCAATCAGGTTTTTTTTAAGATAATGGTAGCACAAGAATGGTGATTAATCAGTTCAGAAGAAAATCCAATGGGTCACGTGTTCATAATACAATGCACTGAAGCTTGTTATTACAAATACCTCATTTTTAGACTGAACAGTGATTTCTATAGCGTTTGATTTAAAGTGAATAGTTTTGAAATTGTTAAATCTAGCTATTGTACAATGAGATAATCTGCAGTATAATTTTAATATTTCCTGAGTTACTGATTTTTCAGCTTTTTTTTTAAAAGCATAATATTAATCATAGATTTCAGTCTATCTAGGTTCTCTCAATTTCAGATTATATCCCTGTACCAATAAAAATGAATACCTCCAATCACAAATTCAGAGCAACTGTTTTAAACAAAATGTTGTGTGTTTGCGCGTGCATGTTTGTGCACCAAATTATTGTAACAAATTCTCTGCAGCTTTGCTGTGAAATTGTTTCAAGGGTTGGGGTTTTTTGGAACATAAGATTGTACAGCTTTTGAGACATTATAGCTTTATATCAAATAAAGCCTCTTATTCTTTATGTAGGGTATATTTTTATTCCAGTAACTTCATTTTGGTGAAGACACTGTCAGATATAGTGATCAATGGTATAAAATTCAGAAGTATTAGTGTGGTTGGGTATCTCTTGTCTATAGACTAGTGGAGGTCATCCACCAAAGAAAAAACTACCGTGTTTTTACAATTTCCTGGCATGAAACCTGACTGAAAAGGATCCAGGATACTAGCAGCTGTCAAGTGGCACTGGAGATTGCTTTTGGCTGGCTTTTTTGAATTGGTTTGCTTAGAAAAGGAATGTTAAACATTGGGGCTAGAATTCCGGGAGATGTAACACAGAAGGCGCAGCCTGGGGGAGATGGGGTAAAGGTGGCTGTAAACGGTCAAGCTTTGTACCCCCAGGGTTCTGGGTAGCTCCCAGCTTAAATTAGAGCAGACCAGAATCCCCAAAGAAGCATGTACTACAGGGACTGCTGTCCATGACACACCACTTCTCACCGCATCCTGACACTGCACCAAAGCTTGAAAGGCAGGCCTATACAGTGACTGGGCAGGGGGATTGTCCTCCAGTTAACTGCAGGGATCTTACAGCCTCTGTACAATGGGGCCGCAGCATGCTGATCGCAAACACTATAATTATTCCTTTCGTGCTGATCAGATTGCAGCATGTTTTAGTGTAGACAGCCGATCTCCCTCATCAAGTGAGTTGTTGACAATCTCTGCTAATAGGGATTCCAGGTGTTCTCTGCCTAGAATGGAAGAAGTCATAGTTATAGGCTATGACCCTGATTGCCATCAGTGCTTCCGTGAGTAATGTTTCTGTGAAACAGTTCAAATTCTTGGAAGGAAGGTATTATGTGCTGCTTTTAGCTTCTTTTTCTCACAGCAGCATTTCAAATGTGGGTGATTTTCTTTGTAATAAGAAAAGATCATTCCTCACAGTGATAGGTGCTGTGTTTTTTACACTGAGTACAGGCAAGAGTAGAACTGTAGAATAATTTTTATGATAAAAGAGGTTTCTCTGAAATAATTATTAGAAATAATACATTAATCAGAAGTTAGGAAGAAATATTTTACCTTTGTTACTCTTTTTGTGATTTACAGAAATCAAATTACAATTTAAAGCATTGAAAAACATGTCACTTAAGGAAAGCACTTTTGGGTAGTTTGCAATGTCTTTTCATGTGAAAGGCCACAGTAGCTGATATTAAATAAGGGAGGAAAGAACCTGCTGTTCTGAAAGGCTCCTACCACAGAAAAGTCAACAAATTAATAATAATGGAACACATTTTCTAATTATACCTTTGGTCATAGTCTACAGTAAGGACTACAAGATCACTCCCATTAATTGCAGTTGGATAGGTAAGAGCTGGCGGCCTGATAGGTTCCCTAATGTGCTTCAGTAGGCACATAACTAACCATTTGACAGCTGGTCCACATAATTCTGGTAATATGCATATGATGCCTTTTATCTTTCTTGAAATCATGCATTACTTTTGGATGCTGAGCTTCATAAAACTATGGAATGACATTGTAAAGGAAAAAGTCCATATAATTGTGGGCTAGTTATAGCAAAGAATTTAGTAGAAGGCTTGCTGGAAATCACAGCAAAGGGAACAACAGACCAAATGTCAGGCCTGCAATGTTCTTTTCACAAACAGCTGGGTAATTCAAGGTTTATATGTTTTTTTTATGGCCACCATTTGAGGTTGTCGTCATAGCCCTTCAGTGATGTTGTTTTAGCAGAATTTGGTGCTGTTTTCCTATATTTTAACCCTTCAGAAGTTTCAGATTGATTGGTAGTCTGCAAAATGCCAAAATTCTCAGGAATATATGATGTTGACATTTGGAATGAGTCTAGCTAAGGGTATGTCTACACTACCAGAGTAGTTCGATTTAACTTAACTCGAATTTGTGGAATCGACCTTACAAAGTCGAATGTGTGTATCCACACTAAGGACAGTAATTCGACTTTGTGAGTCCACACTAACGGGGCAAGCGTCGACATTGGAAGCGGTGCACTGTGGGAAGCTATCCCACAGTTCCCACAGTCCCTGCTGCCCATTGGAATTCTGGGGCGAGCCCCCAATGCCTGCTGGGGGAAAAAAATGTGTCGAGGGTGGTTTTGGTTAACTGTCATCATACAACCGTCACTCCCGCCCTCCCTCCCTGAAAGCGCTGGCGGGAAATCTGTTCGCGCACTTTTCTGGTCAGTGACAGCGCGGACGCCACAGCACTGCGAGCATGGAGCCCGCTGCAATCATCGCTGCACTTATGGCCATTGTCAACTCCTTGCACCTTATCGTCCACCTCTTCCACAGTCAGATGCTGAGAAATCAGGCGAGGAGGCTCCGGCAGCGCGGTGAGGACATGAAGTGTGAGAGAGACCTCTCACAAAGCACGGGACCCCGCGCTGTGGACATCATGGTGGCAATGGGTCATGTTCATGCTGTGGAACGGCGATTCTGGGCCTGGGAAACAAGCACAGACTGGTGGGACCGCATAGTGCTGCAGGTCTGGGATGAATCACAGTGGCTGTGAAACTTTTGCATGCATAAGGGCACTTTCCTTGAACTCTGTGAGTTGCTGTCCCCTGCCCTGAAGCGCAAGGACACCCGGATGCGAGCAGCCCTGACTGTGCAGAAGCGAGTGGCCATAGCCCTCTGGAAACTTGCAACGCCAGACAGCTACCGATCAGTAGCGAACCACTTTGGCGTGGGCAAATCTGCCGTGGGGGTTGCTGTGATGCAAGTAGCCCACGCAATCATTGAGCTCCTGCTCTCAAAGGTAGTGACCCTGGGAAACGTCCAGGTCGTCATAGATGGCTTCGCCGCGATGGGATTCCCAAACTGCGGTGGGGCTATAGATGGAACTCACATCCCTAGCCTGGGACCGGACCACCAGGCCAGCCAGTATATTAACAGAAAGGGCTACTTTTCAATGGTGCTGCAAGCACTGGTGGACCATGGGGGATGCTTTACCAACATCAACGTCGGGTGGCCGGGCAAGGTTCATGACGCACGTGTTTTCAGGAATTCTGGTCTGTTTAGACGCCTGCAGGAAGGTAGTTTCTTCCCGGACCACAAAATAACTGTTGGGGATGTGCAGATGCCTATAGTGATCCTCGGGGACCCAGCCTACCCGCTAATGCCCTGGCTCATGAAGCCCTATACAGGCACCTTGGACAGTGACAAGGAACTCTTCAACTACCGGCTGAGCAAGTGCAGAATGGTGGTGGAGTGTGCTTTTGGACATCTCAAGGGGAGATGGAGGAGCTTACTGACTCGCTCGGATCTCAGCGAAACCAATATCCCCATTGTCATTGCAGCTTGCTTTGTGCTCCACAATCTCTGTGAGAGCAAGGGGGAGACCTTTATGGCGGAATGGGAGGTTGAGGCAAATTGCCTGGCTGCTGATTATGCTCAGCCAGACACCCGTGCTATTAGAAGAGCCCAGCGGGAAGCGCTGTGCATCCGGGAGGCTTTGAAAGCTAGGTTCCTCAGCAAGCAGCATGACCTGTGACTGTTCAGTTTCTTTACAGAGAAGCTGAACCTGCCCGTTTCTTTACCCAGTTACTGTTGACTATCTTCTGCAGTTACATACCCCGTTCACCCCGTTCGCCCCCTTTCAACACACATTTAAAAATAAAATACATGGAACATTGTTAATTAACAACTTTTTCTCTATTAATGACTTCGCGTTAAAGGGTTGAAACTGGGACGCAGACTGTGCTGAGTAGGGTGTGTAGTGATGTAAAGACCGCTTCTAAACTCGAGGAATGACAGGCTCCTGCTCTTAGAGCGGTCTGCAGTGCCGGACTGGTTGTTTCAACGGAGCCTGCCATACCTCCTTTTCGGGACTCTGTGTGCGGGGGCTATGTGACCTTGTGGCGGGGGAGGACAGTTACAGATTCCCCTGCTGCTTGGCTCTGTGGTCCAGGACAAGGACCGCTGCATAAGATCTGTAACCGCCCTCCCCCGCCACAAAGTCATGTACGCCCCACCCACACAGAACATGAAAACCGCCTCCCAGACTGACCAGGGTGCCTACTGACTGCACTGTGTGTGTGAGACCTGCTGCTGATCATGCCCCCGTGTTTGTACCCTGGTAAAGGTGACCGTCCTATGCAATTACCAACCCCCTTCCCCCTCCCCTTCAAACACAGTCTTCTGTACAAGAACATGATGGAAACAGTAATTAACAGCAAAGTATTTTTAATAATCAACGAGACAGTTAGGGGATGAAACTGGGATTGGGGCTTGGGTGAGTCAGGAAGGGAAGGACTTCTCAAAATTTAGGGAATGAGAGCTTTTTGGTAATTGAGCACTCTGCAGGGGTGGAGTGACAGTTTTCACGGCCCCTGGTGCCCCTCCTTCTTGTTACTTTGGGTGAGGGGGGTATGGGACTTTGTGGCGGGGGAAGGCAGTTGCAGATACACTGCAGGGGGGCTCTGTCCTCCTGCCTGAGGTCCTGCAGAACATCCACAAGGCGCCGGAGCGTGTCCGTTTGCTCCCTCATTAGTCCAAGCAGCGTTTGAGTCGCATGCTGGTCCTCTTGACGCCACCTGTCCTCCCGTTCGCTGTGTGAGCGCTGGTACTGAGAGAGGTTCTCCCTCCACTGGCTCTGCTGGGCCGCCTCGGCTCTGGAGCAGCCCATAAGTCCAGCGAACATCTCGTCCCATGTCCTTTCCTTTCACCGCCTAATCTGCGCCAGCCTCTGTGAGGGGGATGCTGGGGCAGGTCGGGAGACAGTCGCAGCTGTGTAATGGGAAAAAGGGAGTGAATTCCTTACAAAGATACATTTTTGCGAACAATGAACATAGTCTAGTCTGTCTCTGTGAACAAGACCATGCACAGCACCTATCTCATGCACACTCAGGACAAGTTCGAATTTTCAGCCTTCGCATTCATTGCCTGGGGTCTTGCACTGGAGATCAGACAAGCGGGGCAGGACAGCAGAATCCGTGGAGCAGGCAGGCATAGTAAGCCATAGACTTTTGGCTGTTTAAAACTTAATGTATAGCTGTGCCCTCCTGCTGCAAGCAATACGGAAAGCATGAACTCTGCCCCTGTTCCACCCCCTCGCGGCTGTCCCCGGGAAAGATCCCTGTATGCTGCCCCTCTGCAGCCTCCACCACGTGGCTGTAAACCGATGCTTATTGTTATGCAAAGGAACAGTGAAGCATTCCCAATACTAACATTACCCTAATTCCCCTAATTCAATGCAGGAGTCACCGAGCGAGATCACCCTGAGGAGGATCACTGACAGAGATAGAGAGCGCATGCTGCGTGAAAGCCAGCACAAACCAGGGGCCTATGTTGCCATGCTCGTGGAGGCAATGCTCCCAGAGTACCTGATGATAGCCTGGCGTGGAAAAGTGTCCTACCACAGAGAACCCAATAAGGCAGCTCTCCCCAGGAACCTCATGTGTAGGCTTTTCGATTACCTCCAGGAGAGCTTCGTGGAGATCTCCCAAGAGGATTTCTGTTCTATCCCCATATATATTGACCTTCTTTTCACATAGTTCAGATTCCTGTTCCATTAAAAATAAATGTTTACATGTTTAAAGCACTTACCGACTGATCCTTCCCCTGATTCAGGGTCCGGGTTAACGGCCAGGGAGGGTTGGTAGGGGATCTCCATGAGGGTGATGAAGAGATCCTGGCTGTCGGGAAAATCAGCGTTGTAAACGCTGTCGACTGCCTCCTCCTCCTCATCTCCTTCCTCATCTTCCCCGTCCGCGAACATCGCCGAGGAACCGGCCGTCAACACTATCCCATCAGAGTCCACGCACACTGGTGGGGCAGTGGTGGCAGACCCACCGAGAATAGCATGCAGTGCCTCGTAGAAGCAGCATGTCTGGGGCTGGGATCCGGAGCGTCCGTTTGCCGCTTTGATTTTTTGGTAGCCTTGTCTCAGGTCCTTGATTTTCATGTGGCACTGCATTGCATCCCAGCTGTATCCTCTGTCTCTCATGGCTTTGGAGACCTTCTCGTAGGTCTTTGCATTCCGTTTTTTGGAGCGCAGCTCCGAAAGCACAGACTCCTCGCCCCACACACCGATCAGATCCAAGACTTCCCAGTCAGTCCATGCTGGGGCCCTCTTTCGATTCTGAGATTGCATGGACTCCTCTGCTGGAGAGCCCTGCATCGCTGCCAGTGCTGCTGAGCTCGCCACGATGTCCAAACAGGAAATGAGATTCAAACTGGCCAGACAGGAAAAGGAATTCAAATTTTCCTGGGGCTTTTCCTGTGTGGCTGGTCAGAGCATCTGAGCTCAGATTGCTGTCCAGAGTGTCAACAGAGTGGTGCACTGTGGGATAGCTCCCGGAGCTATTAGCGTCAAATTCCATCCACACCTAGCCTAATTCGACATGGCCATGTCGAATTTAGTGCTACTCCCCTCGTCGGGGAGGAGTACAGAAATCGAACTAAAGAGACCTCTATGTCGAACTAAATAGCTTCATTGTGTGGACGGGTGCAGGGTTAATTCGAATTAATGCTGCTAAATTCAACATAAACTCCTAGTGTAGACCAGGCCTAAGAGGACTAACTATTTAACTGAAAAGAACTATCAGCTTTGAATGTACCCTCTCTTTCTCACAGGTAGTTTCAGTCACTTGGCTTGATAACTTTTTTGTCCAGGCCTTCTCCAAGCTGAGATACAATCTCTTCCTAAATGCAATTTTAACTAGAGAAGGCTGGGAAACCAGTTTTCCCCTCCCATGAGAACTTTTGAAATGTCAAAAAAATTTTCTTTCCACATTAGGAAAAATTTGAGAAATTGCAGGTGAGCGCCCTAACTACTGGGCTATAGAGTCCATTTCTCTTCTTGGCACAATGAATATTTATTTATACAAAGTGGAACAGATCCAGCAGGAGATATTGAGAAAGAAAAACAGAGACAGACTTAACTGCCTGGTAGTGAGGACACTCACATGCAATGTAGGAGATCCACATTGAAGTCCCTGCTATGCCTGACTTGCAGCTGAATCTGGATCCTCCCCCACACCAGGTTCAATAGATAGAATGAAAACACAACTTTTAGGGCTTTTCTACACTGCCCAGCAGTTTGGACCATGGTGGTGTGAACAGTAATGCATACCAAAATGCTGTGCCATACGTCCTCTCGGTGGATGCTGCGGGTATGCTGTGCCATACGTCCTCTCTGTGGATGCTCCTAGTTTACATTTACTTAATCCTTTTCAAATAGGACTACATTAATGTGAACTTAGAACCTTTTAGTTCACATCAACATAGGTGAGTTACAGTGTAGCACTCTGGCAGAGAGGTGGCAGGAGGTCCCACCACTTTGTGTCGGGGCGGGACACGAGAGTGAAGAAGTGAAGGGTGTGGAGCACGAGCGCGTACAGATTTTTCCTTGGCACTGTCTGGAGCTGAACCAGCTGCAAATAGTGCAGCCGGCTCACCGTGAAAGGGCGGGGGGGAGCAGTTGAGTCCACGGGGCAGGGGCCCGATGAAAAGGTCCAGAGGGCTGGGGTGGAGGGTGGGCGGGGCGTGCCCTCTTGCAGGACCCGGTCGAGGTAGGCCCGAGCAGAGGGAGGCAAAGCGGCCTTCACCTCCTGAAGTATGCGCTGGGGAGTACGAGGTCTGGAGAGCCCCATGTGCTGAGTGAGCATCAGGGGATCCAGCCAGTCTCCCCGGTGTAGTCCAGGAGATCTCCGACTCTGGTGACTTGTGCCAGAACCAACCTCTGGCGCAGCGCAGGGGACTACACCACCTGCACCCGGAGCTGGGGGTTGTGTAACAGGGGCTCCACGAGGAGATCAGCCCCCACGGTGGCCGCCATGGACCTGGTCATTGAAAACAGCTTCCAGGTCCAGAAGAGGTCTTGGTAGAAGACCAGCAGCCCAGAGAGGTCTCGCGGAAGACCTCTCGGATGGAGATAAAGGAGCTGCCGGTCGTATCGGAGCCCTCGGAAGCAGCGCAGGAAGGCATGCGCCAGTACTCTCCACGCTGGACTACCTGCACCATACAGGAGCCTCTGCAGGGCCTGGAGGCAGCAGACATGGGCCTGAGTGCGTAGGCACTTCAGGCCTTGCCCTCCTTCCTCCAGGGGCAGGTGGAGAACCCCTGCAGAGACCCATTGCAGTCCTGACCAAAAGAACTCCAGAATCGCCGTCTGGAGGTGTTGAGCTGGTGCCAGAGCATGGACAGGACTAGTTGATTGAGCACTAGTGCCGTCCCTTGGAGGGAGAGGCACTGGAGTAGTCCTGTACATTTCCGGAGCCGCTCCATCACCCTGCCCTCTAAGCCATGCCTGTTCTTCGGCGGAGACGGATGCGTGGCAGAAAGGTAAACACCAAGATAGAGCAGTGGACCCATGCTCCACCGGATGGCCTGAAGCACGGGTGGGAGGGAGCTTGCCTCCACCCACGCCAAGTCGCCCGAGTCCTGGACCACGAGGAGCACGTCATCGGTGTTCGCCGACAGGACCAGCCGCAGCTCCGGCTCCCAGAGCAACAACCCCATCAACCTCCGTCGGAGAAGACAGAGGAAGGGCTCGATCACCAGAGTGTACAGCTGGCCCAAGAGGGGGCACTCCTCGCCCGAAGCTGACCAGCTCAGTCAGGGTCCAGTTGAGCCTGACCAAACACTCTGCAGAAGCATACAGCACCTGGAGAAAACCTACAAACTGGGTTCTGAAACCAAACGCTCACAGAGTGCTCAGGAGATACTCGTGTTCCACCCTGTCGAATGCCTTCTCCTGATCCAGGGACAGGAGGGCAAACGACAGATCATTCCTACACCCAAGCTCCAAGAGATCCCGGACCAGATACAGGTTATCGAAGATGGTGCAGCCTGGGACTCTACAGCAGAGTAGTCGAAGGGAGATATACTGGCCACTGGATAAGCAGTTTTCTGTTCCCTGACTGACCAGAGCAGGGGCTGCTCCAGGCTAATGAGAACACCTGACTCCAATTAACTTGCTAAGAGTCAGGTGAGGCTGTTAAGAACCTGGCTCTAATTAAGGCCCCTCTGATGCTATAAAAGGGCTCACTCCAGTCAGTCTAGAGAAGATGAAGTGCATGTGAGGAACTGGAAGCAAGAGGCATGTAAGAAGCTGAGAGCGAGTAGGCATACTGCTGGAGGACAGAGAAGTACAAGCATTATCAGACATCAGGAGGAAGGTCCTATGGTGAGGATAAAGAAGGTATTGAAAGGAGGCCATAGGGAAGTAGCCCAGGGAGTTGTAGCTGTTGCGCAACTGTACCAGGAGGCACTCTAGACACAGGGCCCTGGGCTGGAACCTAGAGTAGAGGGTGGGCCCGGGTTCCCCCCAAACCTCCCAACTTCTGTTCAAACACAGGAGGAATTAACCTAGACTGTGGTTTCTACCAGAGGGGAAGGTCTCTGGGCTGTTTCCCGACCCACAGGGTGACACTGTGAGGCGAGCAAATCCGCCAATAAGCGCAGGACCCACCAAGATAGAGGAGGAACTTTGTCACATAATATACTGAGACAAGAATAGTTAAGTACAAACAGAGAAGCACAATATCTTTATGCAGTAAGCAAGGGTGGCTCTAGTCATTTTGCCACCCCAAGCACGGCAGGCAGGCTGCCTTCGGCACGCCTGCGGGAGGTCCGCCAAAGCCGCGGGACCAGCGGACCCTCCGCAGGCAAGCCGCCAAAGGCAGCCTGCCTGCCGCCCTCACGGCAACCGGCAGAGCGCCCCCCGTGGCTTGCCACCCCAAGCACGTGCTTGGCGTGCTGGTGCCTGGAGCCGCCCCTGGCAGTAAGAAAAGCCAAAGATGTCTTCGGAGAGAGAGGCTTGACTCTACAGGGGCTGGATGTGGCAACTTCTTTGAAAGAAGTTAAAGTGCATTTTACATAATATAACAACAGGAGGAGGAAGATCATGTATAATTAAGGATATAAGAAATACATGACCATATGTTTTTAAAAGGAAAAATAATCCAATTGCCTTTTGAGTGTGTCACTTTTGCCTTAATGCTTTAGTGGGCAGATCAAGTATAACTGGTCTGTGCAGGTGGGAGGCTGAGATTTCCAATGTGATTCTTCTGACTATTGCATGGCTACAGCTACCCATTTCTTAATACTGGTTAGCAATAGTAATTCATCAAGTGGGTCAAATACTTATCACTTTGATGTCAATAGCTAAACTTCCAATGATTTCAACAAGGGAAGGATTTGGACTAATGCCCAAGCTAAAGGAAAGCTAGATGCAAATGTAAGAGCTCTAAATATGCTTTCCTGTGTTTGTGCAGTTTATGGCAGGAACAGAGTAGACGAGACAGTTTCATGTGATATTTGATAGAGTTTCAGTGACACTTTCAGTTCTGCAGTTTGTAATGCCTCGCTGGCAATGTTATGCCAGTTAGGGATTGCTGGAACACAGAACACTCCAGCTATATCTTTGGTGCACACCTAACAGCCCTCAATCAAGGGAGTTTGGAGATATTCTCAGCTATGCCCCAACAGACCAGCTTTATGGCCCCTTTGAACACCAGAATGGGACAAATGGGTTGGAGCAGGGCGTCTACTCATCAATATCCCAGGAAATTCCTTGTTTAAAATCCTGACAATAAAATGATTTGGCAAATCTGGAGCATGATTGGGAATTTACCTAGGTTTTATTACACAACTTTCACACAACTCTAGATTGTCCAGGGTTTATGAATGAGCTACAATACAAAGTCAGTAAGGTAAAACCAAATATACAACCTCAGATGGCACCAAAGAGAGCTTAATGTTGCACATAGAAAGATAAAAAATGTAATTCATCAACTGTAGTTGAACAGCCAAGCAAATATACCACTGCTGTTTCAGTCAGTGGAAAGGACACTGGGGAAGACTAAATAAATCTGTGAACTTCTTAAGTTCAACACTGTCCTCTACTATATACTTTAAGGTTAGGTGGGTTTTGTATTAGGGGCTTCAGTATAGTGTATTGGTCAGAATCAACATATTGTAAACAGATGGAAACTACATAAATCATATTTTACAATGTCTTTCCAATTTAAGACTCTTTTTCTTAAAGTACACAAGCAATTGGTTTGAAATTTTCAAGCCACAAAGCTAAACATTGAGGGCTCTATTCTTCCACTCTTACTCATCTTGAGATGTAGCCTAAATACTTACAAACCTAGTGTCTGACTCATCACTCTCACATCCTTCAATTGTGGATGAGATGAGGAACTGATCATAGATCCTTAAGGATAGAGGTGGGGAATTTTAATTAGATGCTTTAGAAGTTTGAAATATAAAGTCTCTAACCTCTTCAACAATTCTGTTAGTGCCACCCAATATGAATCAGTCATTTTAACAAGTTAGCTGATGCTTTGGCAGTGTGTGTGATATCATTAGGTTATAGGAGCAAGAGAAATTAAACATTCCATTTGCTGTACTACATAAGATAAATGAGCATTAGTATTTTTAGAATGCAGCGAATGGTCTATTCAATAGCCTATTAAAATAGCCACCACCTCAAGCAATCCATGTAAACTTTAGCTTTATAATAAAAGCTGCACTTCATCCATCCTGCTGCTGCTAGCCACTATGAGAGTTGTACTGAGAGGGAATATGCAAGGCAAAGTGGGTCACTGTCACAGTTGCAGTCTTCATGCTGGAGGTTAGGAGGAAGTCTGTGTTTTTGAGGTAGGATTTTTGCTGAAGCTACTTGTGGACCAGTACAGCTCCACACCATGCTCATGTAGGGTGATCTTATGAAGACACTACTGGCCAAGAGAGTACCTTTATTTTCTCTACCACTATTCAAGTATACCACTGTTACCATGCCTAAAACAAATAAACAAATAAACTGCCCATAACAGAAAATGAAGTGCTACTCTGTGCTCAGGTCAGGAAGAAGGAGTTCTGTGGCAGGGGAGGAGTGGTTTTACTTGTTTTTGTCTGTGTTATTCATCAAAACTTGAAAGAAAGATAAATTCAGATGAATTAATTAAGCACAAATTAAAAGGCCTAAATAAGAATAGAAAAAAAAGGCACTTTTTAAGACTAAGCTATGATGAACAGCAAAATAGGTTTAAGAGAGTACAATGAAAACATGTAACATCTATAATACTCATAAAATAAATGTTTGAGTAACAGGGTACTGGTAGGGGGCTATAAATTGGACCCTTTGAATGCCAGCAGGACGCAGTTAGAGTAGGAAGGACTTAGGTAGTTTGGGTCTGGAAGGGAAGAAGGATCACTTGCACCTGTAGGGAGACTGATGGGCTAATGAGGTAATTAGCTTGCCAGCTGGATAGCTCTGAGAAGAAAGGAGGCAGTATAAAAGCCTGAGCCAGGGAGCTAGAAGTGGGGGTCTATGTAATTGCTGTTGTGTTGCACCTGGAGAATAAACAGCAATAAAGAGATACTGTGGTGATATCCTGCTGGACTCTATTGCCTCTTAATTAACAAAGAGGGCTTACTAGCTGTGGTTTCCAGGAGCTGAAGTCAGGGGCCCATTTATAGACCCCATTAAAACTAGAAGAAACTGTTGACCACTTCTACAGGACTGGTACACCATGGCAAAAGGGATAAAGTACAATTTTATGTATTAACATTATTTATATGAATTAAGTAGTGTGTGGGTTTTTTATTTTTTTTCTTGAAATAGCAGTAAACATTCACTTCTCATTGTAAATACTGCAAAGGGGATGTATGATCTTAAAATGGGTTGGGGCCAACAACCTGTGTATTCATAAACTAAATAAATTCTGATGTTAGTAACTGTGGATAGATTAGTCATGGAATAGTTTATTACATTTGTTTCTAAAGAAGAGAAATCTGCTGTTCAAAGTTTTGCTATTTTATGTAAGTAATCTACCACACTACTATTAATAAGAGCAGAAAAATCACCAAGTCTATTGAATGTTTAATCTTCTGGGAATTTAATGAATAGTATTGAATGAGCTATAAAAAACTACAAAAATAGTTGAATAACTTAATGAAAAATCACAAAGCTCATTGATTAAATATAAGTGAACAGCCCTACTAATACTTTTTTGAGATATTTCAAAGTTGCCTAAAGGATTCAGGTGCCCAACTCCTCTTGGTTTAGCCATTGTTGTTAGTTTTTAGAGTGTTAACACTAGTTAACATAGTAATGTGCTTTGCAGACAGGTAAGAAGACCAGTTCCTTATCCCAAAAGAGCTTGTCATCCAGGTAGCTGACCTACTCTGATAAATCCTATATTTGGGCCTATTGACACTTAAATGTTTCTTCATGTGTAGTTTTGTGATGTGTTGTGTGGGTGTTTTTTATGAAATGCTACAATATGTGGCAATTTTATCAGCAGGTGTCCTTCAGATACCCAACTAGCTATCTCACTCACCATAATTGTAAGCCCTTTGGCCTGATGTCTTAGCGGTTATGGAGTTCTTTGCCCAATACATTGGTGACTAGAGGATGGAAGATTAGAGATTTGCATAAGACTTCCATGTGGAATTCCTCTGGTGACACTCTAGTAAGGAATCTGTTCAGTGGTGCTATATACTACTGGTTCCTCTCCACTGACCATTCTGAGCCATTGGGAGAACTCTTCACTAAGAGATGATACTGAACTAGTTCCTCAAAAAGGTGCATTGCAAAGAGTGCTCTTAGCTGAAGCTGCAGAGTACAGCACCAAAGCTGAGAACTTGGCTGAGGCCTCTCTCCTACTCAGCCACTAAATAAAACCTGAAATCCCCATAGCTCAGTTGGGTGGTGGGAAACCTCAGAAAGGACAGAACAAAGCTGCACTTCTTGAGAGATGGGTGATAGGCCTGCTTGAGTGCATCACAGGACTCTGTGACTATACTACTATTGACACCACACCATGAATGTTGCTTAGCAGATAATTGTTGAATCACTCAGAATGAGGTTTTTAAATATAATTAGCAGATAGGGAAGGGGGAAGTGATGTGATACAGGGATGTTTGTATATTGGATTTTCACACCAGCCAGCAGGGAACCAAGATAATTGAATACTGCCAAAGCTATGGATGCGTGTGTTACTTAGCAACAATTATATATTTTCCTACACTGATGCTGTTCTGTTCTCCCCTAATACAGTTGTTGTCCTTTTTTCATATACAGGACTCTGCTTGACAGTGTGGAATACCTTCTCTGGGAGCACTTATCTGGTAAACTCAGAATTCTGGGTGGGATCTGTGAAGTCTTTTGCAAAGCCCATCCACATTTAAGATCCTCTTAAAGATTCACTTCTGTCATGCTGCCTACAGTGACTTGAGTTAACTTGCATACTAGTTGTCTGTTCTCCTTCCCCTAATCTGTGTTTACTTCTGTCTGCCCTTAGATTATCAACTCTTCAGAACAGACTCTTGAGTTTTTGGGAAGCACATACTGGGCATGATGGACATGAAATCTGAGTTTAACTTTACTCTAACCACTTCCTAGAGAAGACTAAGATAAATTGTATGGGGGAAGTTGTTAATAAAGTTGGGGACTTCATGGTAGGCATGCATTCTCTAGGTCTCTGAAGCCCATGGTTTCAGTTCTTTGCTCTCAAAACATAAGCTACCATTCTCATTTAGGAAGACAAGATACAGAGAGCCATTGGGTGAAATGGAGCAATTGTTCCACCAGTAGCAGGAGATACTCCAAAAGGAGTATGAACATGTGTGATGGCTCTCAGAATGCCCAAGACTGAGAGTCACCCCCTGTTGCTTCCACCAAGAGAGCATTGTTTGTGTTTTGCTGGGTTTCAGCTCCATGACGTCTCCAGTCTGTTCTCATCCAAGCAGTCTCCTCTGGAACACCCCAGCCCCTGCTTTGTCTTGCAAGTTAAGAGGTACATCTGAGTCTCTTTGAAGTGTTACCCTGTAGCATTCAGTCCCATAGATACTGAACACTTATAGAAATACCAGGTTTGCTGTCTCAAAGGTGACAATGTACACATCAGCTTGAAGAGTCAATTGAGGCTCCACTCCTATGTAACATCACAGAATTGAGGTAGATCTATAGTGAAAGCAATCAAGCTTATTATCAAAGGTTAAATTTTAAGACCTGGTAGGTAAGGATTTTGTTTTCTGTTTCCATTATCTTAACATGCTTTCTAGAGATTAAATTTAAACTCAACAGGCTAACCTGCTGTCTAGGAAAGGATCTTATTCAAATACCTTTTGCATGGCTTTGAACTAGGACAAGTTGGGATCCTGTTTTCAGGAATGCAAATGAACTGTGATTCATCAGCTGCAGGATAAAAGGTTGTCATCTTTGCCTCCTACATATTATACCCCTACTCCAAGTACATTGTCTTTGTGTGGCCAGGCAATCATGGCTAACTTTACAATGTTTGACTTCCATTTGATAGACACACATCTTACCCCTGTCTGAAAGAAGTCTGCTTTGGTTGATGAGACTTCATATACACACTGAAGATGTTTTATACACAACTCCTTAAATATCCTCTGTACATACCTTGCAATAATATTCACAACCAGTGTGAGTCTGCCTTGATATTCTTTATGGATAATACTAGGGAAATGGTTGTGCCAGGTGTAGTGAGTTGTTACACATCAGGTTCTTGGGGTCACATCATGGTTCCAGTTTTCCACATTGGCTGGCTGCCCTGAAACCATGCTGTGAAGCAAACATTGACCCCTTTATGCTGTGCAACAATTACTGGTCTGTGTGTGATGTAGTTGGATGCATTCTTGCCACCTGTTTTCTTTGAAGGCAAGATGCCACCGGTCACTGCCCCTACTGCCATCTTACTCACTGCATGGCTTCCCCTCCTGGCTGGTAAAAGCTCCAGTTGGTCTCTGTGCTTGGAGTTGAAAACTATGGAGACATTGGAACTGAACATATTACCTTTGATTTCTACCCACATAGCTTCTATAACTATGCAGTTCTTGAATAATCAAATAACAAACACTTAAATATTTTTGGTAAATCTCCCTGAGGCAACTGCAATATTTGTGTAATTACTTATATTCCTCTTAGCTAAACTCATTTTCACAGACTTATTTGAATGCCTCAGCTGAGCTTTCCTCCACAAGTATATAGAGGTATAAAACTAAAAGTGTCTCATACAATATGTGGAAACCTATTCTTGTGAGATTGGCAAGCAGAGCATACATTACACTACAAGTACAGTCTGATAAATCTATGAAGTTAATCACTCCAATGTGATAACATTATATTTAATGCAAGGATAATGTCTCTTATTATGCACTAAGTGGTGTATATCAGCTTTTGTGCCTTATACATCAGCATACAGCTTTTGTGCCTTATACATCCATAGCCTCTTGTATTTATGTTTGAAAGAAGTTACACCAGAACTTACTCATAAATTGCCTTGCCAAAAAGTGAACATTTGTGCCATTAGCAGAGGATGTGAAGGTAAAAGTTACTGGGGTAAACTAGGAATAAAGAAAACTGTGCAGGTCTTGCTCAAGTACACTTCAGTTACTTTGGCCTGGTCTACAGTTGGGGAGGAGGGGCAGGGGGAAGAATCGATCTAAGTTAAGCAACTTCAGCTATGTGAATAACAGCTGAAGTCAATATACTTAGATCTACTCGCCCCTGTGTCTTCATTGCAGTGGGTCGACTGCTGATGCTTCCCCCATTGGCTCTGCCTGTGCCTCTCAGGCTGGTGGAGTACAGGAGTTGACGGGAGAGCACTAAGGTCGATTTATCACATCTATACTAGATGGAATAAATCAACCCCCGCTGGATTGATTGCTGCCTGCCGATCCGGCAGGTAGTATAGACAAACACTTTAAGTATTAATCCTCTTTATTCCATAGGAATATCTTTCAACAAAGTAATAAAGGTGGACATATGTAATCACAAAACTTCTATGGAAGCAGCTGAAAGTGATGACTATATGGGATAAAAATCATTGGCCGGGAAGTTTGGAGTAGAAATCTCCATGAGGAATCCATTTGGAGACTCCCTCTCATAATGCCCTCAGGCTCTGCCCCATACAAGAAAAAGTAGTAGGACTATTCCTATACTTGGTAGATCCCTGGAGATCCATATGAGGCAAGGACAGTCAACAAAGAAGCCCTATGCTTCTGCACTGACTCAAGCCCTTCATGGCTTCCTGGTTCCTTGGCAGTGAGGCCCATTGAAGCCATGTTAATAGGGATTCCCTTCTTCTGACTGCCCTAAACTTTTCCAGGAGGTCTTGGCATAAAAAAATATTTTAGATTCTGGCTGTAATTCTTTTCTTTCCTGTCCACTACGCTCATCCTCATTGCTAGGGACCCTGACCACATAGAACTATAGCCTGTCCAGACATGAGGAGGAATGGTGACTCAACCATCTCCTTCCTTCTCCAGAGAAGGATATCTATGTGGAAAGGACATGGTCCCATTCCAAATAATTGCAGGGAAATGTAGTTCTTGTTCAATGCAAAGCTGTTTGATACTTTAACAAAGGTCAGGAGACTTTATTTGCATCACTGAGAACATTGTTTGAATTGTCTTAAAGTTTACACAAATGCCCTCATACAGAAGAGAAATTATTTCTGGGAACTGTCCATCACAGTGCCATGTTTTTTGGGGGGTTACTGAGACATAGTAGGTACTCTGCACAGTTCAAAAAGAAAATCTCAAATCTTCCCAATGGACCAGACCTTCAGCTGGTGTAATTCATATAGGTCCATCATATGTCAGCATAGCCCTTTTTATTTCACCAGTTGAGAATTTTTCCAAAAAATGTTCAACAAACAAGCTTATGGCAAAGCAGTCAAATGGAGATTGATGCCATTATAGCTGTTCTTGTGTAAACTAGTTATTTAAATCCATTTTCTTTTCCTCAGATTATGAAAGCTAGATTCTTTCCCTCTTTTAAACAATGCTATGCTTAGTTATACTGTATATAGCAGAAACCAAATTGAGAGAGAGAACCATTCCAGGACCAGAAATTATCTTCTAGTAATTCAGCAATTCCTGTTCCTGCTAATAACACATCCCATACTGCTATAGAATTTTTCATATTGACTTTCCCAGAGGCCATGTTGCTGCCAGGTTAAGGTATCAGGTGAACCACATGGCAGATCAATTAGGGAGTTCATTCTAGAGGTAAACTTTTTAGGTAGAGAGGTTTGCCTGCATGGTAACTGTAGCACTATCCACTCTAATCACTAATTTCTTACTGCAAATCTGTAAATGTCATGGAATTCAATGTTCTTGTTAAATCCATAGATTTCTGTTCTGTGTGAAGCTTTTATACCACATTCATCACCATAGTATCTGAGCACCTTCTAGTACTGCAGTAAGCAATGAGACTAACCCTGGCATGTGTCTGTTTTTAATTCTCTCTAGCAGAGGTGTTTACAGGTGTTTTTTGTGGGGTCTCTTTTGTTTCTCTTCCCTCTCCCCCCAGGATATTTTTAATGCATGCATACCTACATACACATTTCTATATCTCTGTTGGAGAAGGCAAGCTCAAAGAAATGTGTCTTGTGCTTAGAGCAGAAAGTGGTGAGGTTTGTGATGGTCCTTAGTTTCTGCGGGAGCTCATTTTCTCCAATCCTGGACTGGCTCTTAAAACAGCTTGGCCTGATTCTGACAAGAATGAAACATAAATCTGTGTCCTGCATATTGTGAGAGACAGTAGTCAGGATCACTATTTTAACTTCTTAACCACGCTGTATCTTATTCTGATGGTCCATTCCATCTTATATTTTCAGCAACATTAAAAAAAAAATAAGACTAAGAATGACCATTCAGTGAAATTATAGAACATTGAAAAGGTCAGAGTAGTACAGTTTACTGCTATCTTTTAGAGAACGTATGAAGCTATAAAATTCAAATACATCATTTTTCTGACAAAGATTGTAACAAGGACAGAAAAATAGCACAATATAAATCTGGTCTTGTGGCAATGATTGTAACAAGAGCAGGAAATAGTACAAACTTAATCCATTCTTGTAACAACTTTTAAGATTGCAGTCTTGTGGTTAACATCTATAAAATGTTGGATGTTTTAGTTTCCTTCAAGTAAACAGCTCCAAAACTGAACATTTGTGCGTGTGCGCCAGGGGGAGGGTGCTATTTCAAGGCAACTGCCAAGTGAGGAATTAGATTTTTCTTATATGTATGTTTTTATTTCTCACAGTCAAGAACTCTAGTGGTTTCAATAAGTTGAAATTTGAGGAGGTTTGATTAGTTCAAATACTTGCTCCTGTACCTAACAAAGCTGGCTGTTGAAACAGTAAGCACAGCATGAAGATTATTTTTTACTTCCCAAACCAATGAGCATAAATTGGTGGTGGTGATGACTTTTCAAATAAAGCAGTTCCTAGATTCTAATCACCTGTGGATGCTTCAACATTTATGCTCAGATTTTAATTCTGGCTGCTATTAGGGATGGGTGAACGACCTGTAGAAAGTTGAATTATAATCACCAAGGGCCTGCTCCCATTCCTGCTTAACTAAATGGGAGGCTTCCTATTGACTGCAATGGCATTTAGATTGGGACCCAAATCTGACACACACAAATATCAATCTGAACCAAAATCACTTTTTACAATCCAGAGATGATATCCTAGAGAATGGACTCCAGGGCTTCTCTTCACAACATATTTGCATTGCACGAGGCAAACAGCATCTTATTATACTCTGAACAACTTTAACTGAAAACCTTTGACTCGCTATTATGTACCCTGTGCCAAACTATGTGTGGTGTTTTTAAAATAATAAAAAAAACCACCAAGCAAATCAGACTTTGTTTTAAATTTAAGTTTAAAAAAAAACCCCAAAACTTCATTTTTTTAAAAAAAATAACTGAATTTATTTGAAATTGACAATCCAGTTGTTAAGGCCTAAGCTTCTTGTTTATTAATATTTTTGTATTTAATTTACATTTTAATCAATACGTGTTAAACCACTGAATTGCTGGAAGTTGCTTCCTAAGCTCCAGGAACCAGAGTTTGCTACTGTGTTAAACCAGCATTTGATAACGGTGGCCTCATCTCCAGGTGCAGAGAGAATACTTTCCTTTTCAGTTATTTTCCTAGTTCAATTCAATGACTAGTTTATTCAAAATGAAGAAACCAATTGGGAGTTGGAAAAAGTAGGAGAGCTTATTTGCCCTCTCCTATTCTCTGAATAAAAAGTAGGGGGTGAGGATGTTCTTCTAGTTCTAACATGCTAGAAGACCTGCTAACCAGACACAATCAGTTTAATTCACTAACTGCAGACAATACTTCTGTTTAATAAATCAGTTTTGTATATAAAACAAGGTTTGATAAACTTTTGTATGAATCCAGAACATTTAAGACAGACAAACAGCATTTTTGTATTAATAAAACTATTTCTAATTGAATTTCCATCCAAATGCCACTTGGTACAAATCACATGTTAAAAATAGCAATTGTGGTGTTAGATTTGTACAAGTGTATGAATTCAAAATCTGAACAAATGTAAATTAAGCTATATAATTATTCAATATACATGCACATTTATTTATCCTCCTGCTTAGCAAAAGGAATCACTAAATGTAGTGCAAAGGCAATATTTCATGGCAAATCAACATGTATTAATGGCTACCAACCAATAAGAAACTGCCT
Organism: Mauremys reevesii; assembly: GCF_016161935.1. Lineage (NCBI taxonomy): Eukaryota > Metazoa > Chordata > Testudines > Geoemydidae > Mauremys > Mauremys reevesii. The sequence continues at coordinate 37,642,144 of NC_052629.1, read as the reverse complement.
TTCTTTAGTTATTTTCCTAAAGTACAAATTCAAAATGAGATTCAAATTGAAATTTAGATTAAAATCAGTTTGTCACCAAGCAAGTTTAAAATCAGTCCACCTTGGTTTGGCCTAGTAGAATGAAGACTCTTTAATTTTTTTTGTGTAGTTTTTGCCCTGCAGTTATCTTTCTGAGCTGTTTGATTTCACAGGCCTGCTGTTTGCATTTTAATTTTCCTGTTGCTCTTTTAGTACTACTACTCCTCAATATTTGCCTAAAGAACAGGGTATTTTTGGTTTGTGTTGTTTTTTTTTTTCCCTGCAAGGTGTATTCAAAATTATTTTTCTGCCAGAAAGCTGGGTTTCGCAGGGAATTCCCTGCTTTTCTCCTTGCACTGCAAGAAGAGAACACAACTTTTAAAGTAGTACATGTGAAAATGAAGCAGATTTAAAAAGAGGTATTATAATACTCTAAATTGTAACTTAAAGATTGTTTGCCAATAACACATTCAAAACATTTCTACATATAGTAAAAATCATTTTTCTAAAACTGATTGTCTTTAAAGAAAATATACTTAAATTTGGGATTTGTTTTAAAAAATGGAATTCAAATACACTGTAATATAATAAAGGACTCTGCCATCTGCTAGCTGTATAAAATTATATTAAAAAACCTCTCTGTGCTTGATTCAACAACTTTCAAGAGCCTGTTAACCTTTCAGATTAGATTTGTGCCATCAATTATACTTAAAAAGGAACTTTTTATCTGTGCCTTTTATATTTCTTTAATTAGATCCAACACCATTTTAGGTGTGTGTTTATAACACTAAGCAGTTGTAAAATATCCAAAAGTTTTTTTAGAGATGTCTTATTTTGTAAATTTCTTCCCCCACTACTTCATTGCTGTTCTGTTGTAATAAATCTTATAACTTCCTTCTCCCCATTTTGGTCACTTTATCCAAATGCCCCTTACGTGGCTCTGAGTTTTGTATGGGATAGCTGCAGAAGCAAAGGACCAAAATCTGACAGAACTTGTGAATAATAGTTATTAACTGAGAGCAGAATTTGGCCCAGATTAGAACGCTACAGCAACTTCTGCTAAACATTTGACTGCCACGGTAGGTCAGTCATGTTGTAATAAAGTCTGAGAAGCACTCCCACAAATACTGGTTATCGGCACCTGAATGATGCTTAAAAGTGAGTAATTCCTTCCTGCCTTTGAACTATTCAGGCAACTTTTAAACAATTCTCAGTTTGATTCTTTAGAGCCCAACTGTGTAAACACTCCATGAGACTGTCTAATACGTAGTACACGAGTGGCAGATACATAACTAAAATTTCACTGAGCAAGGCAAGGAAATGTAATGGGCCACAGCCCAAAGCATTCAAGCCCTGGATGAGCTCTTAAATAGAAGGCTAGGACACTAACATGAGGCGAGGCTATGCAGCCTCAGAGATCACCTTCCCATTACCATCCTCTCATACCAGTAATCAGAGAAGGGATCCCTCCAGAGACCAGCAATATCCTTAGAAGACATTACACTATGACATAACTGGGGTTGAAGGGATGGGAATTAACTTTCCCAAATAAAACTATCTATTCCTGGGATTACCATTCCACATAAGCAGCAAAGAATCCTGTGGCACCTTATAGACTAACAGACGTTTTGCAGCATGAGCTTTCGTGGGTGAATACCCACTTCTTCGGATGCAAGAATAGTTCCTGGCCCAAACAAGAACAATATGTCGTTTAACAAATTTATCTAAAAAAAACCTCATTATTCTGAGATCTTCATTTGATACCTAGGAAGGATGCTCCCAATCACCATGGTAACTTCATTTATGAATTACCTTAATCAAAGACTACAACTTTTGCTGGACAAAATTGACCCTTCAAAAAGGCTAGTTCTGTGTCTCTACAATCTCCCTGGCATAAGGGGGTGGGGTGGTGGTGAGTGGCTACAGCTCCCCAGAAGCAGAACATGGAAGGAGAGACTTCGTTTCTTGCTGGTCCCTCTTTGCTTGGGGGAGGCGGGGGGGGGGATTTCATACAGTTTTCGTGGATCAGCTCACTCCACCTATGTCCCTGCCAACAATTTGTCAGCCAGAATAGGTGAATGCAGAGTAAGGATTCTTCCCATTTCCACTATTCTCCTTCATGTCCCTGCTCAGAGCTCCCCCCCTCTCCATCCCTGCACCTGGAGCCACTATCTAAGCAGCTGTCACATTACTTTCCCATTCAGTGGCCAATCTACCCAATATAAAAACCCTACAAGACTGATGTTCCAAACATGAATCCATGTACATTTCTAAAGGCTTATGATGAAGCATAAGCCAAAAGCCCCTATTAATGGTGCTGTGAGATTGTATATGGATGTAATCCGTAACTGTACATCGTTCTTGTGGGTTTTTAAAGTGTTTGAGAGAATATTTATAATGCTGGGAACAATTAATCACTCATCTCATGACATTGTTCCCTGAAACTATTTCAGTTCAATTCTGATGCCTCAACAGGCTCATATTCTTTAATTTTTGTGTGTTCTATATATTTGAAGTCTTATTTAACAGTCCCACTGCTATGAGCTGCTAATATGCAGCAAAACTGAATCTCAGATATCTGATTTAATGAAAAGCAGAAAATCACAATAGAAATTGAACACAAGCAGAACTAGATGTTCTAGCTTATGGGATATGTAGGTGCTTATGGTTCATAAAACAAACTTGAGAGAGGAGCAGGCAAAGTTAGTACCACTCATGTTACTGATGTCCTGCCCAGGGTCAATGGGTTTTTATGTTCTGCTGCGTGTCAAAAGAGAAGCAGCTTTAGTGAATGTGCTGACTGCTGACTTGAGAAAAGCGGTTGTACTATTCAAAACTGCCAGTGGTGACATTATACACCTCTCTTCATCTCCTTTTTTTTTTATGCCATTAAAGTATGAAGACAAAATGCAGATAAGCAGAAAACATTGGTGCAGCTATGCATTACATTTAGTGTAATAAATGTGGGTGAGCCCACATCCTCTGTCTTAATACAACATGTGGGAAAATCTCTTCACTGAACAACATGGTTCAGCTTGTTCAACCCTACTATTGAGAAATTGCAATTTGCACTGTACAGGGTTTTTATTAGGATTTTAAAATTCCCATTGTATTTTGATTCTCTAAAGCTTAAGGCATCTTAGATTCATACAGTAGGATATGAATACAAATTAGTACCACATAGTTTACAAACAGATTGACTGTAGCCATATTTTCCTTGTCAAAATGCTAACAAATCAGAATTCCTTCCTTAAGAACTAAATTTACTGTGTATTGTATCACTTAACTTATGTTTTCTTTGTTTTGACTAGACACTGAAGAATAAACCTAGCTTCGGTTTCAAGAAATCCAAATTTTGAGTTTCATTGCAACTATACATTTATTTCTAGAGAGAGATCTACTGGAATGATTACACATGAATGTCCTAGTTGCCTGATGAATGTCAGGGATGTGTCTGACAATATGAAGGCATATCCACACAATATTTCTGAATAAACTGAACGGCATATTCAAAATCTGAAATATTGTCTCATTCCATACCAACTCATATTTTTGGCAAGTTGCATGAAAGCTACAGTGAAAATAAATGTACTTGATGTTTAGCTTGACTTATGGTTTGGCTCAGAGGTGGTGTACAACACTGAATAAATAATTACAGCTGAAATAGGACCATTTATTAGTCAATATTTTCCAAGTTAAATTTCAGTGTTTAATAACGTAACCAGCACATGCAAATTTACTTCATATTATTTGGTATTATAAGAGGCATGGAAATTAACAATCTTAATTATTACCACTTAGCCTCTGGCACTTTTTTAATTACAAGCCAATGCAATATCATTTGTTCACGGCAAATATTCTCACCAAGAATGATACACTGTGGAATATACTGTAATTGAAACAAAAAGACAATAAAATACTTGTAAATGACATTATGGGGGACTCAGACTATTAGTTCTATTTAGCAAGGTAGAGACTAAATGGGCCACATAACCCAAAGATAATCTTCTGAGCTACAAGCAATGAAGTGTATATGTTTCTACTTATTTATCATAGATTCTGCTATATGGAACCCTCTCCCACATATGGAATTTTATATCCTTCACTTGAACTTTTGTTGAATTATGTCTATAGCTATAATAAAGCATACTTTTTGACTTAGTTCAGAACAATAAATTAATTGTATTACAAGTTTGCTTGCTTAAAAAAGCATGTTTTGCTATTCTAGGAATCCAGAATTCATCACTCATTATTTAACAGACCATTTTTGTTTCTTTAGTGAATAAAAACAGTACTTAAGGAGCTTGCCTGTTTAAGTGTAGTAATCATTTTTCTCCCAGGTGACTCATCAATCATTTTAAATAACTTCACAACACAAATGTTTTGATGAGTATTAAGATGTTCGGAAAGGGATTTCATTTTTAAATATGCGTTATATTAAGCACAAAGCTGGTTAAATGTTAGAACATTCAGGTACCCTTCCCAACTTAAAAAAAAAATCTTTTATCAGAAGGTTGATGTTGCTAATCTCAATTGCTGCTTATTGCAATTAATAAAGTACTCAAACCTACTCCCATTGAGGTCAATGGCAGAACTCCCATTGACTTGAGTGGGATCAAGACCAGGCCCAGTGTTACTAGCTGAATTATTAGTCTTAGGCTGCAGAAAAGTAGTATAAGATTAACTCTGCTGCTATAAGAATTAAAGGGCATTCAGCACCTTGCAGAACTGGTTCCACTTCCTTGAAAGTAGCAAATATCAATTAATGAAAATATATTGTTCAAAAGAAATGCCCAGTCATCCTGATTTGAACCTAGTGCAGTTACGTCAAAAAAGATACGCTTCAAACGTAGTCTGTGTACCTACTTGCAAACCTAAACATATCCAGGACCTAATCTTAAATTTGGCTGTGGATAGTGGGGTTGTAATACACATGTCCCTGTCATGGTCTAGACTCTAAACATTGCCTGTTCCAGTTTGAGATTATGGCCTTGTATATTGCCTTCCAGGGCAGAAAACCAACTGGGTTTCTGCTGAAGTAGATAGCATAGTACCACAACCTGGATGTTCAGTTTTATGCTGATGACTGTGCTACTTCAGTGCCTACAAAACACTTGATATCTGACAAGCAGTTAAAACTGCAACCGAGAATATTTTGTAATGAATAATTTATCTGATAAATTGAGCCTGGTTTTGTTCAATGTCTGCTAAGAGGTGGTTTTCAAATTTATTCACTATTTAAAATGACTAGATACAGTCCCGTTTTCCCCCGGGTTTCACTTATTTTTCTTTTTAAAATCTAAAGTGGAAGACTCACTGCTTTGTGATTGGTCACAAGTCACATAGTAGTGTTTGTTTGTTTCCTGACTGGATGGGCAGAAATCTTATCAGTTTTCAGGTGTGAATGCTTGCAGGAAACAACTGTCACATTTCTTTCTCTCCATAAGTATTCAATTGTGTGAGCATAAAATTTGCTTTCCAAAAGCATTCATGTCAGTAAATTCAATTGCACAAATCTTCACTGAATGTGAACACACAAAGGGCAGCAATACAGCCAAAGTGAGTGAACTTGCTTACACATTCAAATGAGTATTCAGACATGTTGTACTACTTACTCAGCTCTAACACCTCAGTTCTAACACAACCTGAAATTTACTTTAGGCAACAAGTATAATAAACTGCTCCCCTTCTTTTCTTTATGTTTGGTGCTGATAATGCTGTTAAAAAAAAAAAAAGAAAAACATACCACACAACTGAAGTCCTCCCCCAACTTCCAGCTTTTTGATGCATAATTGAATCAGTTGCCAAACATTGTTTTTCATCAATAGAAGAAATATGATCACATTTAAATTTTCTTATCAGCACTACTGTCTGTTCAGACTTTATTTACCGGTACTTCATGTATTGATTATTATTGCAATTCTTGCTTGCAAAATTTTGTCCTGGGCTGACTTTGTATATGATAAATAAAACCTAGAGATCCTTATTACTTGATATTCCAGAATACATTTTTTGAGAGAACTTCAGCTGTTTCAGGACACAACAGTAAAGATAACAGAATAAATGTCATCCTCCTATGTAATCTATCCTTCAGTTGCTGCTTATTTTAACAGGTTTATTGTGTTTTACAATCAAATATAGTGGATGAGACAATTCACAGTCATGCTTGTTCTTTCTTAGCTGTTCTTTTGGATATTATATTGATCTTGTACTTCATGTTTGGATACAGTACAGATTCAAAGGGGCTAGTCTCAGGATCTTTATTCCCTTTAATCACAGGGACAAACTTAGTGATGTTTCTAAGGCTATATAGAGAGGATGGATAGGTGGATATGGCTGCGAGCCTGTGGAGGCAGCATTCCTCCAGGGGGGACACCCTACTTCAAGTAAGGGCTTTCTCCCATCACCTGTTAGAGTAGGGATTAAGAGCCAATGAGGGCCCCTGTGGTTGAGTGCCTCCTGACTAGAGGGATTAAAGCTAGGTAAGGATTATTACCTAGCTTTGTAAGGAACCAGTTCTGGGAGGGGGAAAGAAGAGAAGAAAAAGGTGGGACTCTCCTGTGTAGAGAAACCTGCAGAAAGCAGGTCCAGAACCTGTGGGTGGGCGGGAGCCTGGTGATAAAGATTAAACAAGCAAGAAGCCAGGTAGGAGAGTCTACAAGGAGCAGGTTAGGTTGCCATGGAGATGGCCCTGAGATGGGGTAAAGTGAAAGCGCTTGTCACTGATCATTTAGACCTTTGGAGATTGTGCACCTAGCCAAATGACTGCTTAGCATGCTCAATAGTTTAGCAAATGTCACTTTAAAGGTTAACAAATAGCCACTCTACGAATTACCTTAGAAAAACTATGTTCTGCTGTTAGAGCAAATCAAGCAGAAAAGGGGACATAAATTAAACTACTAACTTCTTTTCTGGAATCATTGGCATTCACTGGTGAACTCACAATTGATGCTGATAAGAGCTAGAGAGGCAAGTTGGCTTTTTTGCAACAACCGGGGCAAGAAGGAGACCCTTATTTTGCTTCCCAACATCAGTCAAGGAAAGAAATGGCTTCAAATTCCTAAGTGCTCTAAATCTGGGGGGTTGAGGGGAGTTCCCCACAATGACTAAATGTGAAAATTCCAACTTAGTATTCAACTTCATTGTCACTCAATATAAACTAAATACATCCTGATGGTGGCTGAAAAATAAAAAATACCAAGATACTTTATTCAATGAGCAATCACCTTTTATTATTAATGTTTGGTTCTAGGAGACATCATGAGATAATGGACCTTGTCAGTGTTAAGTCATTTCTGTTTTGCTCCAGGATGCTCTTACTCCTAACATGATCAATTATTTCCCCACAGACTACCCTTTTTTAAACTCAACTTCAGAATGCTAATCAAAGCTCCATGTGCCTCAGACATAAAGTCACCTTGAATAACAATCTGGCCCTAACACTGCTATTTCTAGGACTTGAAACATTGTTATGCGACACTGGCAAAACAAACTTTGTATTAAGATACTAATGTTATAATTAATTAAGGTTGAGATGGCACTTTCATTCTAAACCCATATCTTTTATTTGCTTCTACCATTCTTCAGAAAGCTACTTTGGGGGCTGAATTTCTCTTTCTACTGTTAGTCTAAAAAAGCTTCCAAATTATCCATCCTGATATTTCTGCATGATGAATTTTAAAAAAATTTAACTGTAAGGATTTTTCAGATTTACTCTTTTGCACTCTGTTCATTCAAACCATTTTGGTTGAGAGCTTCATGTGTGTACAGGCCTGAATGAGGGCTAGTCTCTGCTGCATATGAAGAAAGGCAAGGAGATACATATAACTATCTGAAAATAGTGTGCTGAGCATATCAAGTGCATAAAATAGGAAAGACGGGAGGCTGCAAATGGTGTTTTGAACAGGCCTTGTTTCATTAGCAAAGAGTGAGGCTGAGTTGAGGTTGAGCTGAATAAGTGGAACTTCATTAAACCCTGTGCACAGCTCTGTCTGTATGGCTGAGTTGCTTCCAGCCCAACTCCCTGTATTGTATGTTTTCCCGATATTCCCTGTTATTGAGGGAACATTGGTCTACTGACTTTCCATTGATCATGATACATCTTTCCTAGTTTAGAGGCATTTTAATATAAACATTAAAACCAAAAACCTGACAACCAAATGCCAACCCCAAATCCCTTAGGCTATAGGTTATTAGCACATAGCCAAGTTCAGTCTTGTCTTTATCACAGATTCAGCTGGTAACAGTCTTTTGAGATAGTTTGGTCTCCTTAACAGGCAGAGGTGGCAGTTTTGTATAATTTTTGCTGGTGCCCACAATGAATCCAAGTCCTGCCTGCGCAGGAGCTGCCTCAGCCTGCCCCCAGCACTGCTCCCTTGTAGCCGGCAGTGGCAGGTGAGGGAGCACAGCACGAAGCTGCAGGGGGCAGTCACTGCCTGCCCAGGGCAGGCAGGGTCTGGGGAGAGACCCAGCCCCAAACATTTGCTGGAGCCCGGGCACCATGGGCCCATATAACTTGCCACCCCTGTTAACAGGTGAGCACACCAGAAATGATCTGTCTGAGTCTGGCAAACTCAATCTGTGGAGTCTCCTCCTTCCCTGTGGGATTGGTCTCCAGATGATTCTCCATCTCTGTTCCGTGATGATCTGTGTAGGCTGTCTCCAGACTTTGGTCTATTTTTGCCTTTAATGACCCCCCACCCTCCCTTCATTGCAGAACTTGGTCTCCTGGAAGTGAAAAAGGGTGATTATCTGCCCCTTGCAGAGGTGGGGAGTAGCAGATGCCCCAATGAGGTTAGATTTCAGGTGTGACCCTTAGCTTTGGCATTTTCTCACCTTTTGTGCTTTAGCAGGAATCTTCACATTGTTTGTCTTTTTTGGGGGTGGGGGCAGTTTCTGGACCATGATGATTGTCTTGGAGAGCCCTAAATAAGAGATGAGTATCAATTTTTATCTCACAGTATTTCAGGCCTTATACTTTGTCAATACATGAAAGGTGATGCTTCATGCTGCTTGAGGGAGAACAGCTATCCAAGAATAGAGAGAATGAAACTGAACTAGCAGCAGGTATGATGTCAAGAATGGAATAATCTACTCTAGCAAAACAAAACCTAGACTTGCTTTTTTAGTGAAGCAACACCTTCACTAAAACAATCCAACATTATATAGAATAATACACATCTTCCTGTATATAATAATCAAGGATTTTGGCAACAAGCGTTTCATAAACTCTGAAATCTAACTTTCTCTGCTTGTATTTCAAATAGTTTTGGGAAATGTGTATTGACCAAACTTGGATTGAAGTAGGGTTTAAAACAACCATCATTTATGTGGCTGTAGACTACATATGGGAGCATGTGTCCAGAAAACATCACACAGTCAGCCTGTGGAACTTGTTTCCAGGGGATGTTGTGAAGCTGAAAGCATAACTGGGTTCAAAAAAGAATTGGATAAGTTTGTGGAAGATGGCAATGGCTATTAGTAACCCTATGCTCTGAGTGTCCCTAAACTTCTAACCACCAGAACCTGGGACTGGACAAAAAGGGATGGATCATTTGATAGCTCCCTTGTTCTGTTCATTCCCTCTGGAGCACATGGTACTGGCCACTGTCAGAAGATAGGATACTGGGCTCAATGAACTAATGTCTCACCCACCATAGTCATCTTTATGTAAGGGATTGGAACCGGAGTCTCCTGGGTGAGTACCCTAACAACTAGCTACAGAGTTATCCTCTGTGGTTGAAATTTAAGTAGCTTATATAAAATGGACCAACTTCAACAGAGTAGATTGAGAATCCCTATCCCAAAATACTATATATCCTAGTGGTTAGGGCACTAACCTGGGAGGAGGCAGACCTAGGTTCAATTCTCTGCTCCAGATCAGGCAAAGTGGGGATTTGAATCTGGGTCTCCCACTTTGCAGATGAATGCTCTAACTAGAGGGCTGACCTGGCTTAGGTGCCTATCTCCAGGAGAGGGTTCATGGTTGTGAATCCCAAGTGGAGGAAAGCCCCTACCCCCTGTATCAGAGTTAGGCACCTAGTTCCTGTTAAGGAGTGGGCCTCTGGCTACACTCTTCTCCTTAGCATTTCCTACTGGCTACACATGGCGGTTCCCTGCTTAATGTGCTGGCATTTTTTAAAATGCCATTTTTAGGCACCTCAATCTCCCTATGCATTATAAAGGGAGCCAAGGTGCATAACTGAGGCAGGGTACCTAAAGTTAGGCATTGTAATGCTGAGTCTTAGTCCTCTTTTGTGGACCTATCCCTTGATAACTTCTGCTAGATCAGGACCTCAGCTTGAACTCTGGGCCACACCACCCCTGAAACCACAGTGGCATTAATGTCTGACAAGAAAGTAGTATATCAGCCCTTTGAACTAAGATGCTTATGTATAGATATTTCTCAAAACACAGTTTATCTGGAAAATTTAGATACAAACTTAATTACAGGTGTGTTAGTGGCATCAGTAAAACAAGTAAGGCAGCATATAAAGTCATCCAGCTTGGGGGGCCGGCGGGGTGGGGGTGGGGGTAATTGCAAGACAATCTTGTTTTAAGCTAAAAGAAAAACCATAAATCTTACTGATGGTAAATATTTCAATGACATGATATCACTCTAAAATAATGGCCAAATTACTTATTCTTTGATGTTATAATGAATATCAATCATGATGAACTTATTCAGCAGCAGTGTAGCTTTCATAAATAGTATATCTATTGGAGTTCTAAATTTTTTTTTCTGCATTAAGTGAATCACTGGTAGACCAAAACTATTACTTGCATTTACTAGAAAAAAAGTCATATTTTCAGATCTAACCCTAAGAGGTACTGAGCACTCTTAACCCCAGTGGAGGTCACTGTGAATTGCAGGCCCTCAACAATTTGCAAGAGATACTCGACACCTCATAGGATCAGCCCTCTATGAATTATACACCTTCTATTTACATTTTCCCTGTCCCACAGAATGATCTGTTTGATATTTTCAAGGCATAGGTGGCTGGCCTATATCCCCAACCCAGACAAGATTACCATGACACCGAATCTATCCAGGCCTTTCCTTTAAGGCAGCATTTATTGGTTGCACTGACAATCTTCAGCAAAACCCCAAAATAAAACCAGCCAAAGAATTCCCCTGACTCAGAGCATCCCTGCTCCTGGCAGCTATCCTAAAGACCAGGTGCCTGAGAGCTTCCCTGCTTCCTTTAGCTCCTCTTCCAAACTGAGCTCTTTAGTTTTTATCAGAATTGGGTAGGGCCTGATAATGCCCTCTGCAAGACCCAAACACCTGCTTTGTTTCGAGGGGCTCTGCCTCAGAACAAAGTTGACTGGGTTGTTGTCCTGGCCCTTAAAAGGGAAGACAACCCTATTTCACAAGCTTACTGAAACAAGTGTAAAAAACTCAGATGATAAACATAGCTTGGCACATGTTTAAAAAAATTGGTTGGATCTGGCATCCATGTACAAGAACATAGTCCATCAAAAGCACCAAAAACAGCTTCTGAGAAATGTGATAAATACTGATAAAAATGCTTGAGCTCTGCCTCCAAGCACAAGTGTCTGATGTCGTTATAAAGTGAATGTAAACAGTTTGGAATATAATGCTGTGAAATAGCAACAGATCTGAGTGATCAGAGTACAACCATACCAACTGACAGGGCTGGTAGTGTGGATTTTCATTTTGATTGAGCTATGATACAAACGGAAACCTGAGAGTTGGGTAGAAAGAGCCTGGACTGTGCGACTTTCCTTTATCAATATCGGTACAGATTAGGAATCCGCTTTAACAGATTCTGATCATTTAGACAATGATCTGAGATGTCAAATGTTCTGAATGTGAAATTAGAGATTATTTTTAATCTTAACATGATCAAGCAATGAAATCTAAATGCAAATACATATGAGCACCCATTAGAGACACTGCTAAAAACATTGTTTTCCAGATGTCAATAAATGACAGTGGATAATGCAGGCCAAGCAGAAGTGGAAAGTGTAGGGAATGTAGAGAAGTGCACCACAAACCAAACAAGGGACGGAATTGCCTGGCAAACTTGCAACACTAGTACTCATTTCCTGCATTTTACAAAATTTAAAGAGGTAATGCTAAAATAAAAACTATTGACATTCTCCCCTGCTACTATCAAATACAATGAAAAATTTTCAGAGTTCTTCTAAGATACTAATACATTACACTCACCAAACCATAGAGGCTCTCTAGGGTATTTCCCACCAAGCAGAAAAACAGGCTATATAAAGACACTCAGAGGTTTATTTTGGGGGGTTTTTCTGTTTAAAAAAAAAAAAGTTCAAATCAAACTTGAGTAGTTATTCCCTTTCTAATATAGAGACTACTCCATCTCCAATCAGATCTCCTAAACAGGGGCGGCTCTGGGGTCTGGAGCCGCCCATGCTCTTAAACTTCACTTATTCTTCAGAATCAGACCTCTGAGGTCTCTTGATATATACAGTAATTGGGAGGAATGGTATGACTTGACCCACTACAGATTTTAACTTCAAATGTCTCTCCCTCCATCTTAGTTCTTCTGCCTGTCTGGTGATTTTTTTTTTCTCCCTCCTATGCCTACCTGATTGTTTTTCCCCTTCTCCCATCCCTAGTCTCTTTTCCCGTTTAGTTTTCCATCCCAATAACTTTCTTTCCTATCCTTTGAAATTATCTGAGCTGGAAAATCCAGTTCAAAAGTGATAATGTTCTATCATGATTAAAGTTAGGGCTGGTAATAAAGTAAAAAAATAATTTTGAAGAGCATTTTTGAAATAGTTTTAATTCAGTGGAGGTTGAAATTGAACCATGTTTTGTACTTGAAAATGTTTAGATTTTTTTTAAATTCAACTTTCCAATTTTAAAAACATTTTTTGCTTTCTTCTCCACTTCTTTTTTCACCAATCATTTTTTTTGGGGGGGAGGGAAGGAGGGGAAATAGTTTAAGCAAAAAGTGTGTGGAGGTGCTTCCTTATTTGTGATGAGGTATACCAAAAATGCCCACTTGGCCTATGGCTTTGGATTCTCCGATGTGTTTGGCACACAGTAATATCAGGTCCAGAACTGAATAGCGCCCCATCTCCTGAGGGTATTTGTTCACCATAAACTAAAATTGTTCTCTCTTCAGGCCCTAAAGGGTTCTCACTGTAGTTGTAGCAGTGTCGGTCTCAGGATATTTGAGATACAAGGTGAGTGAATGAAACCAGCCAATCACTAAATGAAATCTCAAATGAATCTCCCAGGAAAGTGATAAAAGACAAATACGCCCTGTCACCAATGGCTGAACACTTCTTACAGGTCAGATATAGAGTGATCGTCTTATCAGTCTTCATCCTCAAAGGAAACCTATACAACACTTTAAAAAAAAAATAAGCCTCAGAGCTTAAATTCATTACTCTGCCAGACATAAGGCTATGTCTACACCGCACTTTCGTCGTTAACTTTTGTTGCTCAGGGGTGTGAAAAAAAACCACACCCCTGAATTATAAAAGTGTTAATGATGAAAAGCACAGGTGTGGACAGTACCTTGTTGGCAGAAGATGCTCTCCCGCCTACATAGCTTCTGCAGCGTGTAGAGGTGATTTTATTATGCAGATGGGAGAGTTTTTCTCTCCCGCCAGCATAGAGTGTCTTTACCAGATGCGTTGCAGCAGTCTCACTGTAGCGCTCTATGTGTAGACATGCCCTAGAACTCATGGACTGAACAGAGACACTTTTATGGCTCATTACAACAATCTGTAACCCACTAACTCCTATGACTGCTGAGATGTTAATGGGCCACTTTACCTTGAATAGTCCCTTACAATAACTACAAAAAGTGCTAACTACTTACACTAAACAATCTGTTCTGCCTTGCATTTTGCTGTGGTGCTGGGAGCTCCTTTCCCAGACCTGAAGAAGAGCTCTGTGTGGCCCAAAAGCTTCTCACTCACCAACAGCAGTTGGTCCAATAAAAGGTATTAATTACCCCACCCATTCAGTGGGTTCTCTGCTAACCTGCCTGTAATATCTTTCGAAATCTGTGGCTGGCCAGGAGGATACATCTATTCCTCACAGAAAGCTTGCAGTAGTTATCTGTACACTTGCTACCTCTAGGGTAGCCCTCAGTAGAGCGTATTGAGTAGCCTATCCTTGAAGTCTACCAGAAACTCTAGCTATTGTGGAACACAGCAGTTAACCTTGTGAATGCAGTGGGCTGCACTGAGTACACATTGATGTGCTCAGTCTTTTCACTTCTGCAGGCTTTTTGAAGTGTTCAGGATATTCTTTAAGTCCTGAACTGTCTGCAACCCAGTTAACTGAGAGAGCATTTCTTGTCTTAGCATGGTCCTTAGGAGTGAGTGACAATCTCTTGATCTCAGTTTCTGATATTTAACCCTTCAAGACCAGATACAGGGCTTTCCCTGTTCAGGACCCCAGCATATGGAATTCACTCCTTCTAGTGGTCCAACAGGGCCCAACCCTAATGAGTTTCTGGATACACAGCAACACCAGTTTATTCAGTGGAGGGTTTCCTTGAGCTTTTGGCTTGTGTTTTTTTTTGTTTGTTTCATTCCTAACATGGTTTCTAACGCCACTCTACACTTTGGCAGTTTTTTTGATACCACTGATTATATGTAATTACTGTAAGTTATGTTTAACTCTTTTAATAAAAAATGGCTAGCTGTTAGAGCAATTGACGGTCTATATGTTAATAAAAACACAACTAAGTAAAATGTGAGTTACAGCTAGCTGCAATACATTGCTTTCATTATTTTTATTAATTTTAACATTTTGTTAACAGAGCTTCATAAAATATGAATTTTGTTTTCATGTAAATCAGTCTTTTGGCTTCAGGCATTAAACCACAGTCTTAATAATACTGCAATTTCTCCAGCAACATTTTAATTAATTGTCCCCAGTGTTCACTCTACTATGTGTGTGCAACACACCTGCACACACAATTGTCTCCCCTTTTGTGTCTCCCCTTTGCCAAGTGGTTGTAGATGAAAGGGCTTTGCAGGTTTGCTTTCTGCTAGAGGAGAAACTGATGACAGGGAGTCAGGGTATAGTTTAGGTGTAACTTTTTATTAACACATGTTCTGGACCAGAGGTGGTCATAAACTGCATATAGACAGTCCCTTCTTCCAGGAATCTTAGCCCAAAACCAATTCTCATTCTTGAGCATCTCTGCCTCGAGAGAAAGAAAACTCTCCTGTTACTAGCCTAACTCTCTGTCCACTGAACCTTGCATAAAAACCTAACCCCACAGCCTGTCTTCTCAAGACCGAATGTGAGCTCACAAGCAACACCTCGTTCCCACTGATGCTGGGGCATTTCAGCCGGGGTGCAGCAAACGTTATGCTTTTTGTGGAGGTGGATTACCAGGAGAACTCCAGCTGCAGAGTCCAGGCGTGCTAAGTGCCTTGCCAGTGTGGACGGGTCATGAGTTAGGGTGCCTGGGGCTGCAAGTGTAGCCAAGCCCTAGGTAACTAGATCCTGAAGTAACAAACGAAGCAAGATCCAGTGAACTGATGGAAGATAAGAAATCATCAAAAACTTAGGTCTGGGGAAAAATGGCTAAAGAAAGCACACACACGTGCTGGGTAGAGTTACCCTTGTATTGCTGACCCACAGAGAGATGAAACTACTATCTTCAAGCAGTTAATAGCTCAGTCAGGGGATCTGGTCAGGGCCATTTACAGAGAAGATCGCAATATGATTCTCAACAGAGGGACAGTGCTACAACTTGGTAAGGGAAAACAGAGAATGATTCTAGTCAATGAACAGCAGTAAGCCAGAAAAAAAACTAGAAAAACAATAATAAAGAGCTACTGAAGGAAGGAGGTGGGGGAGTTCAGGCAATTTAAACTCTTGAGGGGCTAGGGGAAAAAAAAGGAAAACAGAGGGAGCACTGAACTAGATCTGAGGGGACAGGAGGAGAAAGAAGCAGTGGGTGAATGAAACAGTAATAGGGATTGAAATAATGCTGCTCTTTAATAAATGTTTCCAAGTTAGTGAATCCCAGTCCCTTATTATTGTTGCCAACATTTAACACCATTTCCACAATATCTTTTATTCTGTGTATATGGGAAAATGGTGGTAATCTTGCACATTGCTCTGCAGAATCAGGAAGGGCTGAGTTTTTTCTAATGCTGGTCACTTTTCTCTATCTTAGAGTTCTCAGTTGCTTGTCTCACAACAACTTGATTAAAAATGAATTTGAAGGTATTTCAATTGATTCTTATCTTATTAAAGCTGAGTTTAATTTCAGTGAAGTTAGTGTTAACAGAAAAAAAACCAAGGGGGTCATTAGATAATTTCAAGTGTAATATAGACTATAGCACATACAATTTTATTTTGATCACAATTGGAAAATTTATCCATGACGTAAGTCAATTGAAACTAACGGCGTTACAATAAGGACGAAGTTCAACTCACAATTTGATTTGTTAAAAATATTATTATGCACTGCCTGCCTCGAACTGGTTATGAACAAGATCAATTGGAGGAGTGTTGTTAACATAAATGGAGAATGATTATTTCATCTCAGATTCATGGACGATATCGTACTAATTGCCAAAAGCACCATCCAACTGCAGATCATGCTACGAAGACTCGACAAGAAAAGCAGTCAGGCCGGCCTGAAAATGAACCACTGCAAAATGAAATACTTGTGATCAGACATCTTATGAAAAGTCTGAAGAATGGTAACAGGAGAAGAAATCAAAGAAGTGGAACAGTACATATATTTGGGCCAAGAAGTTAATATGCAAGTGGTTTGAGCATTAGCCTGCTAAACCCAGGGTTGTGAGTTCAGCCCTTAAGGGGGCCACTTAGGGATCTGGGGCAAAATCAGACTTGGTCCTGCTAGTGAAGGCAGGGGGTTGGACTCAATGACCCTTTGGGGTCCCTACCAGTTCTAGGAGATAGGATATCTCCATTATTAAAATTAAATCTAAATTAAAATTAAGATATCAATGGAGAGTTCTCACAAAGGATTCAGGCAGGATGGTATGCATTTAATTCCATCAAGGACATCCTCAAAAGAAAAATTGACAAGACCACAAGTACAAATATCTTCAGTTCAACAGTGCTGCCAGCCATGCAGTATGGCAGTGAAACGTGGGCACTGACAGAGAGAGAAGAGCAGCGGCTGCTGGTAGCTGAAAGGGCAATGGAACAAGCTATGTTGGGAATTTCCCTTCTGGATAGTATCCCAAATGAAATGATCAGAGAACGCAGCAGTGTGAAAGATATTGTCATGAGAAGCAGATATAACAAGATACGATGGGTGGGCCACACAGCACAGCTCACGGACAATAGGTAGACCGCAATGATTGCTGAGTGGTACCTGCGAGAACAGAAAAGACCACCCAGTCGGCCTCCAAGAATATGGGAAGATGACATTGTTAAACATCTTGGACGAACGTGGAGAAGAAAGGCAAGAGTGCGAGAAGAATGGCGGATGTGTTGTGATCGGCGCAGTCTTAACGACAGCTGAAGACCAATTGATCCAGGTGATTATTATGATGCCTATTTTATGAGAACAGCCTTTCCCATGAAACAATGGGACTAAACAAGTATTTCCTGATATGGGCTGGACCAGCGGTTCTGTGACAATA
Organism: Mauremys reevesii; assembly: GCF_016161935.1. Classification (NCBI taxonomy): domain Eukaryota; kingdom Metazoa; phylum Chordata; order Testudines; family Geoemydidae; genus Mauremys; species Mauremys reevesii. The sequence continues at coordinate 37,624,522 of NC_052629.1, read as the reverse complement.
GCCTTTCTCAGGGTATTCTATTTTTCCGCTTCTAACCCAGCCATACCTGGGCAGGGGGGAGAGAAATGGCAAAACCAGATAGAAGTTCTAGTTCAGTTAAGTTTAATGTCTGAGCAAAGGTAGTAGTTCTTGTACTATTCGGATAATATTTTCTATCCCTACTGAGGTTAGGCCAACCACTACATATCATAAATAGTATTTAATTTAGATTCTGGGATTCATCTTGTTGCAGGTAAATTAACTAAAATGCTGTAAAAGAATAATTATTGGGCATCCAGATCCATTAGATTAAAAAAAAACCCAACGCCAGAATTAGCATAGCTTTACATATCCATAGATAAAATATCCAGTGTGTACATAATCTGTAGTGTTTGCTATATAAATTTGCAATGCAGTGATGATCTAATGAGCATGTTCCTGTTTAACTGGCCAGCTTTGTTCCTTTTTATTTTATTAATAAGGAGGCAAGAAACAAACAAGTTTGATGTTAAGTAAGAAGGGCCATCACATCAAAGTTACATTTTTGTGAAAAACTGCAACTCCAAACACAGTTTTACGTCTTCCCCATTTGTAATGCCATGGAACTTCTAAGACGGTCTCAAATCTAACAAGCAATTAAAATAATTCTGAATGGGAATTCTGATGCTATGAGCTGCATGCTTAATTGGTTCTGTACGAATTTTTAACCAACACTACTGTTCTTAACTAATCCGAAGAAACAAAAAAAGAGGTAACTTTGAAGGTACTGCTACTGAATTAGTAAATTTAAACCCTTTGCTCTGGATTTAAAAAAAAGTTGGAAAACTTTTTTTATGACATAAGGAGCAGTGGACAATTAAGATGTCTTCATGATTCATTCTTTAAAATATTTACCTAAAGCTTTTTCAGGTGAGGGGAAGGCTATGGGAAATGCCCTAACACATGCTATGCTAGGCCATTTTTCATATTCGGTATACACTGAGGGATTAATAGCCTTCAGAAGAATTCCTGTTGTAATGCAAGAACAAAAATTCCACAATTTTAACAAATAAAAAATATTGAATGACAGTACAACAGAGGGAAACTAAGGCCCACAGCTTGAACAAGAATTCTGTAAGCTGAATGTAAACCATTCTATTTGGCACCAAAATATTAGATTCGGGTGGGGGGAAGAGAGAGAAATAGGAGAAAGGAATAACTGTGGGATAATAGTACATATTGTGAACATTTCAGTGAAGTTTGATTCCAGTTTTTCCTTCAAACTTGACTCAACCTCAGGTTTGACTATAGATATTTGAGGCACTTTTTCCTATAGTTTTCAGTGTTTACTGTTCAAATATTTTTATAGTCCATTAATTTAGTTAAAATGGATTAAAAGAGGTAATCTCACATCTGTAACCTGTGCCTTCTAATAACATACACAAAGAGTTTTAACTGTCAATTCTGTACTAGTCTAGAATGTTTTTAGCTTGTATTTGTCTCATTAAATCTCTACAGTGTAGGATAGAAGCAGCTGTACTAACTATAAGCAGGTACCACTATCATTAAACTTGTGTAAAATGAGCCATGTGGAATATGAATCCTTGGTATATGTATGGATTCTATTTTAAGTCTTAACACTTCCTGCTGCTGTGTATGTGTGGAGGGGTGAACACCCTCTATTTTGACCTTTCCCTCCCATTCCCAAAATTCAATTTTGAATGTTGGGGGGGGGGCAAAATCTTGCTTAATATAAATATCGCCACATGGCTGGATACAAGCTTATTTTTGCTGTTGGTTCATGACTTTGTGCCACTGACCAGTCAGAGACCATTAGCACTCAAACTGTTGTAAAATGAGGCCCCAATTTTGAAAACACTTACCCTCAGGAGTATCTTTACATATGGGAGCAATCCTACGCACTGAGATTACTCCCATGTGTAAAATTACTTATGCACATCTGCAGGAACTAGGCCTAAAAGGCCTTCAAACTGCTGCTGAGTATCTGCTGCTGCCACAATAACAGGGAAGCTGCCTGAGGTCTTTCCACCAACACAGTCGACCTTTTTTGTGCCAGGGTATGTCTACACTTACATAGTTTTTGTGCCGTAAGTTTCACCAGTGATAGGGAACCGGTGAAAGTAAAGTGCTGGTTTGTGTACACTCTCAATTCCTCAGGCATCAGAGAGTGTTTACACTACCAGCACTTGCATCACCGATGAGAGCAGTGTTGTAGGGCAGGTATCCCACAGTGCAGCTCTCTCAATAGATCTTGTGGGAAGGGGAGGGTGAGCGGAAGGCATTCTGGGTCCCTGCTCAGTGCCCTGTGCTGCCTTGCTTCATGTCCCAGCAGCCCCATTACTTCCTTTTTTCTTTCATGGCACTTTTTTGTTTTAAAAAAACCCCTGCTGTCTGGCTGCTTTCCCTGCCATATATACAAGCAAAGGGAAAGGGAGTTTCAAACTTCCCGGGGCTTACGGGGGAGAGGCGGACATCCATTTACTTTGTGTCAGAACAGCGAAGATGCTGGCCAGAGTGGTCACTTTTGGAACTGTGGGATATCCTTCGGAGGCCAAAAGGCGTTTACACTGGTAGAACGTGTCTTCGCTTTCACAACAGCGCAAAAAGAACAGCATAAGAGCTATATGTCTCTTGTGAAGGTGGTTTTGTTTTTGTGTTGAAACTTTTGAGTTTCACTGCAAAAAGTCTTTAACAAGTATAGATGCGCCCATGATTTTAGCACAAAAAAGGGACTTTTTGCGCTTTAAATGGTAAGTGTAGACATAGCCTTAGTCTCCACCCATGGATGTTGCAACAGCAGAATACACCCTGAAGATATAACTAATGATTATGCCAACTTATTTGAACACAACACTTTCTCAAAGAAGCTGAAATATGTATAATGTATCAAATTCTACATAAAATTATCAACTTTTTCATAACTTTCCCAATCCTCCCACCCCTAATCCATAAATCTAAGGAGTTGAATTCTAAACATAATAAAGGATCAGATCTAGTCTGTGCTATAACCTCTTGCACCACAAGAGTGAAAGAAAAGCATGGTAAAGTTGCCTTAAAATAGATTCTTCTGGCATAGAGGAACTCCCAATTTATGTAAAATAAAAGCTGTATCAGCCCTTCCTAGCCTCCTTTGAGATATAAGATGCATACTGGAAGCAGGAAGGGTAGTGGTTGGAACACACTAGCAGTACTCCACTTCATTAAGGGCCATTATAGACACAAAACAGAGGCCTGGTCTACACTAGGCGTTTAAATCGGTTTTAGGAGCGTAAAACCGATTTAACGCCAAAACCGTCCACACTAGGAGGCACCTTATATCGATTTTAATGGCTCTTTAAATCGGTTTCTGTACTCCTGCCCGACAAGAGGAGTAGCGCTAATATCGGTATTAACATGTCGGAATAGGGATAGTGTGGCCGCAATCGACGGTATTGGCCTCCGGGAGCTATCCCACAGTGCACCACTGACCGCTCTGGACAGCATTCTCAACTCGGATGCACTGGCCAGGTAGACAGGAAAAGCCCCGCGAACTTTTGAAATTCATTTCCTGTTTGGCCAGCGTGGAGAGCTCATCATCACAGGTGACCACGCACAGCTCATCAGCACAGTTAACAATGCAGTCTCCTGAGAATCGAAAAAGAGCCCCAGCATGGACCGCTCGGGAGGTACTGGATCTGATCGCTATATGGGGAGAGGATTCAGTGCTAACAGAACTGCGTTCCAAAAGACGAAATGAAAAAGTATTTGAAAGAATTTCTAAGACTATGACGGCTAAAGGCCACAGCAGGGACTCCGTGCAGTGCAGAGTGAAAGTTAAGGAGCTCAGACAAGCCTACCAGAAAACCAAAGAAGCAAACGGAAGGTCCGGGGCAGGTCGAAAAACATGCCGCTTCTATGCTGAGCTGCATGCAAGTTTAGGGGCTGCGCCACAAGTACCCCACCCCTGACCGTGGATTCCGAGGTGGGGGTTGTAATCTCTGCCATGTCTGAGGATTATGCAGACGGGGAAGATGAAGAGGAAGAAGAAGAGGAAGACCTAGCAGAAAGCACACAGCTCTCCGTGACCCCCAGCAGCCAGGAGCTTTTTATCACCCTGACGGAATTACCCTGCTCCCAGCCCTCACAAGCAACTATTCCAGAGAATGACGCCATGGAAGGGAGCTCTGGTGAGTGTACCTTTGCAAATAGCAAACACTGTTTTTTAAGCAAGCCTTTTTTAATGATTGATTTGCCCTGAGGACTTGGGATGCATTCGCAGACAGTGTAGTTACTTAGAAAAGTTTGTTAACATGTCCGGGAAATCCTCCAGGGACATCTCGATGAAGCGCTCCTGTAGGTACTCCAGAAGCCTTTGCAGAAGGTTTCTGGGCAAGGCATCCTTGTTCCGCCCACCATGGTAGGACACTTTACCATGCCATGCATGTAGCAAGTAATCAGGTATCATTGCGTGGCAAAGCATAGCGGCGTATGGTCCCGGTGACTGCTGGCATTCAAGAAGCATCCGCTCTTTATCTTGTTCTGTTATCCTCAGCAAAGTGATATCGTTCAGGATAACCTGGTTAAAAATCAGGAATTTAGGTAAGGGGGGTGGCCATTTTTCTACTGGGTTCGTGGAATGCAGCAGCTTAAAAAAAACACTTTCCTGCACGTAGCGAAGTGGGGGGAGGGGAGGAGTGAAATGCCGATGATCTTTTCTGTTTGGTCACCGGCGAGGCGATCTTCCCCAAGCTACCGGACAAGCAGTGGGTAGGGGGGAGGGGGAAGGTTGTTGATTAGCAGGGAGCTAGGATGGTATTAGCCATGCGTTGGGGGGAGGGGTAAATCACTGCAGAAGCCGAAAGACAGTGGCTTACCATGGCCGCATGCAAGCTGAATTCTGATGCCTGGACCTGATGTGTCTGTGAGATCTGTAAACCCAGCGCTGCAAGCGGTCACTATTAAGATGAAAAATGTGACCTTGTAGGGAAATCACATGTGCTAGGTGAATAGTGATGTTCACTGTGAAACAGTATAACCATTGTTCTGTAAAATGTATCTTTCTAAATATTTATCTCCCTCATGCAGCTGCAAATTTTTCAACCATCCCTCCTCCATCCCAAAGGCTAGCACAGATAAGGCGGAGGAAAAAGAAGACGCGAGATGAGATGTTCTCGGATATTATGGAAGTTACACGCAATGAAAGAGCTCATCTGAATGAGTGGAAGGACGTGGTTTCAAATTACAGGAAAGAGGCCAGTGAACGTGAGGACAGGAGGGACAACCGAGATGAGAGGTGGCGGCAGGAAGACCAGCAGGAAAATCAGCGGTGGCGGCAGGAAGATCAGCGGTGACGGGATGCAACTCTGGGGCTGCTGCGTGATCAAACTGACATGCTCCAGCGTCTTGTGGAGCTTCAGGAACGGCAGCAGGATCACAGAGTGCCTCTGCAGCCCCTATATAACCACCCTCCCCCCTCACCATGTTCCTTAGCCTCCTCACCCAGACGTGTAAGAACGCGTGGGGGGAGGCTCCGTGCACCCGCCCACTCCACCCCCGTGGACAGCCCAACCAAAAGGCTGCCGTTACTCTGAATTTTTTTTTAATGGCCTTCTCCATCCCTCCTATCCTCCTCCCAAAGCACACCCTTACTTCTCTCCCTCTTTTTATAATGAATCAATAAAGAATTCATGCTTTTTAAATGAGTGTCTTTATTTGCATAAGTAAGCTGTACTCGAAGGGGGAGGGGGAGTTGCTTACAGGGACTGAGTCAATCAAGGGGGGGTGGGTGTTCATCAACAAACACAGCAGTCACACTGTACCCTGGCCATTGATGAAGCTCATTTTCAAAGCTTCTCTGATGCGCACCGCTTCCTGGTGTGCTCTTCTAATCTCCCTGGTGTCTGGCTGCGCGTAATCAGCGGCCAGGTGATTTGCCTCAGCCTCCCACCCCGCCATAAAGGTCTCCCCCTTACTCTCACAGAGATTGTGGAGAATACAGCAAGCAGCAATAACATAGGGGACATTGGTTTGGCTGAGGTCTGAGCGAGTCAGTAATGTGCGCCAGCGAGCCTTTAAACGGCCAAATGCACATTCCACCACCATTCTGCACTTGCTCAGCCTGTAATTGAACAGATCCTGACCACTGTCCAGGCTGCCTGTGTATGGCTTCATGAGCCATGGCATCAAGGGGTAGGCTGGGTCCCCCAGGATAACGACAGGCATTTCAACATCCCCAACTGTTATTTTCTGGTCTGGGAAGTAATTCCCTTGCTGCAGCCGTTTAAACAGAGTAGTGCTTCTGAATACGCGAGCGTCATGAACCCTCCCTGGCCATCCCACGTGGATGTTTGTGAAACGTCCCTTGTGATCCACCAGTGCTTGCAGCACCATTGAAAAGTACCCCTTCCGGTTTACGTACTGGGTGCCCTGGTGCTGCGGTGCCAAGATAGGGATATGGGTTCCATCTATCGCCCCCCCGCAGTTAGGGAATCCCATTGCAGCAAAGCCATCCACTATGGCCTGCACGTTTCCCAGAGTCACAACCTTTAGTAGCAGCAGCTTAGTGATTGCTTTGGCTACTTGCATCACAGCAGCCCCCACAGTAGATTTTCCAACTCCAAATTGATTCCCGACTGACCGGTAGCTGTCTGGCGTTGCAAGCTTCCACAGGGCTATCGCCACTCGCTTCTCTACTGTGAGGGCTGCTCTCATCTTGGTATTATGGCGTTTCAGGGCAGGGGCAAGCAAGTCACAAAGTTCCATGAAAGTGCCCTTACGCATGCGAAAGTTTCGCAGCCACTGGGAATCGTCCCACACCTGCAACACAATGCGGTCCCACCAGTCAGTGCTTGTTTCTCAGGCCCAAAATCGGCGTTCAATGGATAGAATCTGCCCCATTACCATCAGGATCTCCAAAGCGCAGGGGCCCGCGGTTTGAGAGAATTCTGTGTCTACGTCCTCATCACTGTCATCGCCGCGCTGCTGTATCCGCCTCTTACGCGCCTCGGTTCGAAGGTCCTGGTTCAGCATATACTGCACGAGAGTGCGCGAGGTGTTTAAAACATCCACGATTGCGGTATTGAGCTGAGCACGGTCCATGCTTGCTGTGCTATGGCGTCTGCACAGTTCTCCAAGCAAAAAAGGCGCGAAACGGTTGTCTGCCGCTTTCAGGGAGGAAGGGAGGGAGGGGTGAGGCTGTACCCAGAACCACCCGCGAAAATGATTTTTGCCCCATCAGGCACTGGGATCTCAACCCGGAAATGCCAAGGGGCGGGGGAGGCTGCGGGAACTATGGGATAGCTACGGGATAGCTACCCACAGTGCAACGCTCCAGAAATCGACGCTAGCCTCGGACCATGGACGCACAACACCGATTTAATGTGTTTAGTGTGGCCGCGCGCACTCGATTTTATAAAATCTGTTTTACAAAACCGGTTTATGCAAATTCGGAATAGTCCCGTAGTGTAGACGTACCAAGAGAAGCTTGAAGGTTGGAATCTGAATCCACACAAAATTGGGGGGGAATTCTGGGTTTTATCCAAACCTCTCATAGCCACAAGGTAGATTAAAAAAATAAATCACTGCAAGAGTGAATTGCTCTTGATTTCATTGGAGGTATGGTAGTTAGTATATGAGCATGCAGTTCTTACAGGAAAATCTTGCAACACCATGAGCAGTATGTCTCATTCACTTAAATCATGTCATGGTTTCACATTTCAGTTATGTACCCTTTCTAGGTATATAGCTGATTTAATGTAATTTTAATATATGTATTGAAAATTTTAGAATTGTCAAATGAGTTTAAGTAACTCTTCCAGCAGCATTTGATTTACTTTAATCAATACCAACCCTACTGGGGTTACACTACTCTTTAGTCTAATTAAATACATCTGTGCAGCATTCACATAAGAAACCATGAAAAAAATTGTTTGATTATGTGATGCAATCAATTTGTAGTTAATTCTATCAAATTACCCTTTTCTCTTTTTGTTCCTACTCGATAAACAGAACAGAATTTCCTCAATTAAGATAGCTAATGTCTTTGAGCATTCTGGACAATGAACTCTGGTGGATTTTTTTTTTCAACCCATTTACAGTTTTCTGCAGAGGAAAACAGATAAAATTACAGTGATGTTGGTTATATATTTAAATAGCAAATAGGCTTAAATACCAAATTAGTTACTGAATTTTTCCTACATACATTAAAAATTTTGCATCTCTTCAGGTCTGATTCATCCACCCTTATTCACATGAATAATCCCACTTCTTTCCACATGACTAGAGATTGCAATATTGAGCCCTTAGTCACGCAGGATGTTGTTGCGTGTCTGAGTTAATGACTCAAGAGTGTCAAAATAACAGGCTCAACTGGTATTATTTAATCTCCGATTATTAATCAGATTAGGACAGCTCTATTCCAAATACAGAAATAGATACATTATCACCCTTTGTCAGACTAAGAGCTGGATATGTGTCTTTCCTGCATTTGAAAGGGATGCACAATTTTATTCCCCCAATGTACGTTTTCATATCAGTATCATATAGGGCTTCAGAAAAAGGAAACCTAGTTGTCAAGAATATTCTCCCAGAAACATACGCTGTGATGTCATTTCTATACATTCCCAGTTTACCTGACTCATGTATGCAGGGGCGGCTCTAAGAATCCCACCGCCCCAAGCAGGGCGGTGCGCCGTGGGGCGCGCTCTGGCGGTGCCGGTCCCGCGGCTCCGGGGGACTTCTGGCAGACGTGCCTGCGAAGGTTCAGCTGGTCCCGTGGCTCCGGTGGAGCTTCCGCAGGCACGTCTGCAGGAGGTCCACCCAAGCCGCGGGACCAGCGAACCCTCCGCAGTCATGACTGCGGAAGGTCTGCCGGAGCCGGCTGCCGCCCTGCCGGCAAAATGCTGCCCCAAGCGCGCGCTTGGCGTGCTGGGGTCTGGAGCCAGCCCTGCATGTATGAAGGCATGATTATTTACAGCTGGAATGATTAACAGTTCTTCAAGTTAATATCTCAGTCTGTGTTTCTCTCTTCCCCCCCGCAAGTCATTCTTCCATGTTGATTTCCCCAACAGAAAATATCTGCTATAACAATCATCTCTTTAGTTTCCCAAGTCTATATATGCATATATATAAAGGAGATTTATTTATTATTATTATTATTGGAGATATACCCATCTCCTAGAACTGGAAGGGACTTTGAAAGATCATTGAGTCCAGTCCCCTGCCTTCACTAGCAGGACCAAGTACTGATTTTGCCCCAGATCCCTAAGTGGCCCCTTCAAGGATTGAGCTCACAATCCTGGGTTTAGTAGGCCAATGCTCAAACCACTGAGCTATCCCTCCCCTCATAGACATGTAAGTGTCCAAGAGTTATTAAATACAGCATAATGAATAAATTCCTGAAGAGGGTTACCTATTAGAATTCAGACACTCTTTGTTGAAGATAAAGATTCTAAAGAATAGTTAATATATAAATGAATCCAATAGAAAGAGAGGATGAAAAGTGTACTATTTACTAACAGGTACTAACAATGTGTTCTATCTGGAAACATGGTTGTGGTTGATCAAAAAGAGGGTGTGTCAAAGGAAATATCTCACTAGAGTTGCATCTACAATACAAGCTAGGGCTGTGAGTCCCAGCTCGCATATATATAGTCATGCTAACTCTCATGCTAAAAATAGTGCAGTCATCACAGGCAGCAGAACAGGCTTCCTGCCGTTAAGTACAAACCCACCTGAATCCCCTGGGTACTTAGTCAGGGTGGTTAGTTCATGTCATTGCTGCCACTGCCCATGCTACCATGGCGGCGCTACTATCTTTAGCACACTAGTTCAGATCAGAACTAGTGTGTGTATATATGATCTGGGAATCATACCCAAAGGCAATTCAATGGTGCTGTAGGCAGCTGATATGTGATTAACAGGAAGAAGTATCATAAAGCAGGACCATCTTCCCCCACTTCCCACCTTCTGCCCTATATCGCAATATTATTTATTTGTATTACCATTGGATTTATGAGCCCCTGTGATGGCCAGGGCCCCACTATGCTAGGCATTGTACAAACAAGATTACAGTCCCTTTCCCAAAGAGTTTACAATCTATGTATAAGATGAGAGAATAGATGGATACAGACCGACCAATGGGAGAGTGCAAGAAAACAATGAGGGCAATATTAGTCAGCACAATAGGCAGTGATCTCAGCACACTAGCATCTTAAATGCTGTCAAGCACTGTTTTAAGCTTCATGTCAAAGGGGAGTTTTAAGGAGAGATGATGGAGGAGGATGTTAGTTTTGTGGCTGTTTACAGGGAGTTTCTCTCAAGCATCAGTGGCAGCATGGGAGAAAGCACAAAGGTGTCTGTTTGAAAAGTTAACAAGTGGGTAATGGAGGATGGCATCAGAGGTGGGAGTCAATCTTTCAATACTGACTGAGAGATTATAATTAGGGTATAGACTCAGTTGTAAGGTATTTTATGTTATGTGGTGTAAAAGCATGGGAAGACCACTGGATCTAAGGTCATGTGTTATGGCTGAGGGAGAGAATGAATAAGGGGAGAACACACCTAAAGCGGGGCTGTCGTCCTGAGTGGCAGACCGTGAGACTTGCACATCCACAGGCAACGTACCATCAAAAGAGCTTACCTGATTTCCGCCCAAGGTGCTCCATAGCTGTGATTCATCTAGATTCCATATTCCTCTTGCTGACTGTTATCTAGGTAGTAGGCAGTCCATGATCCAACACTGCAGTCATGCAGCCTGTCCATGTCCGGAGGTCCATCTGCAAGTATAGTAACACCATTGTTAGTCAGCCATATTTGTAAGGGGTAATTGGGTCCAGGCTCAATGCCCACAGTTCCAAGTTCAACCAAGGGGTTATTTGTTGTATGATCTTTCTTTGGTCAGTTTCATTTCCCCAGAGATCAGTCATCCTTCCAGTGACTTGGAGGTGGGAGGGTCTTACAGATGATAGATACTGAGTTGGGTTGAGCCATTACCATATGTGGCATACCTTTAATGTTGTAACTTCTAGCCACGCAACACAATAGCACATGAATAGCATACACATCCCTTTAGTGTTGTATGAAAAATTTGAACACATGAAATGAAAGGTTCAAGACTGAAAGGTTTTATATATTTTTAAATTTGTATAATTTAAGTAGTGCATATCTGTAACAGAATTATATTAATATTTTGTTTCTTTACTGGATTTAATTCTATGATTATTGTATATCAACAAAATATCACATCTATATATGTTAAATATATTGATCAAATATTACAAGAGTATAAATAATATATTATGTTCCTTTATTGGATTTAATTCTATGATTATCTTATATCAATAAATAGCATAGTGAGATTTCTTATAGCATTTTTTACATTACATTTATCTCTGCATAGCTTATGGGCAGGGGCGGCTCTAGAAATTAGGCTGCCCCAGGCAGCGCAGAGCGCTGCGCCGCCCTTCCTCGGTCCCGCGGCGGGTCCCGTCTTCCCGCGGCTCCGGTTGAGCTCCCGCGGCAGGTCCACCGGAGCCCCGGGACCAGCGGACCTGCCGCGGGCACGGCTGCGGACGGTTCGCGGGTCTGGCGGCTCCGCTTGAGCTGCCGCAGTCATGCCTGCGGGAGGTCCAGCCGAGCCGCGGCTCTGGTGGACCTCCCGCAGGCATGACTGCGGCAGGTCCACCGGCCCAGCCTGCCGCCCCCTAGATTTGGCCGCCCTAGGCAACAGCTTGCTTTGCTGGTGCCTAGAGCCGCCCCTGCTTATGGGGGAGGCAGGGTGACGTTGTGAATAGAGCGCTGGACTGGGCCTCTGGAGAGGTGACTTTTATTTCTGTTTCTGCTACTGGTCAACTGTGACCTGGGGCAAGTTGCTTTAGCTCTCTGTGCCTCAGTTTACTGAGCTGTAAAATGGGGAATAAAGATACTGATCTCCTTCCTGAAGTGCTTTGAGATTTTCTAGTGAAAAGTGCTATGCAAGAGTGAGATATTGTTCTCTTGGTTTATTATATAATCATATTTTACAAAATGTACAGTAATAACTCACTAATCTTTTAATCTACATATTTTATATGCTACAAAATTTGTAGTTTTATATTAAGCTAAATATTGACAGTCTATAGTATCAGAAATATCCCTTAACTTTGAAAATGTCATCCCCAAATCTGTTTCTTCTCTAGTGAGGGCTGTGATGATCCTGGATTACTTGGGTGTAACGGTGTTGCTTGTTTTTTCTACCAGGGATTCTCATGCTGACAGTGACTTCACTGAGGACCTTTTGTGAAGGTAATCAGTAGTATACAGGATTGAGCCTTTTTAGGCCCTGCTCCAAAGTTTGTTGAAGTCAGCTGGAGTCGTTCCATTCCATGACTCCAATCTATCCACTTGCCGAAGCCTCAATGTCCGTTGTCTAAAAAAAGTTTTCAGTTAGGTCCCAGTCCTGCACTATTTAAGTGTATAGGACTCTTTCTGTTGACTTAATTGGGGGGTTGAATTTGCTCTGTAAGGAGCAGAAACAATAACATGGGATCAATCACACAACACAAATAGGCTGGACATTATTTATCCAAACTCTTTTCATTGAGTTCTTAAAGATAAGGATAACAAATACATTCAACTCAATCAAGATCAGTTCACAAATAACACACAGGAAAGAGGGCTATGTTCATTGCATATGATTCACAATACATAATTTGAGCAGGTTTGCTAACTATTGTCCTAAGGATACCATAAGCTTATGTCATCTCCTCTACAGTCCAAGTTCTATAAACATTTGTTTCAAAGTGTGTGGGAAATACAGCTACAAGTTGTTGTTTTCAATAACTGGGCCAACCCAATGAAGGCAACAACAGTTTTATAAAAGATTCAGGTTTCAGGAGGCAACCTTAATTTTTGCATTTTCCAGCGCAGCAGAGCATGTCAGAGGTGAGAGTCAGATTCTGAGGAGACAGTGCCAAACTCCACTCCCCTTGGCTTCAACAAATCATAAACTGGTAACATCTGCATACATACTTTGTTTAAAGATGCGAAACAAGGCTAGGCAATGAGAGTGAGTGGGAAGGGAATAAGGAAACAATTCTACAGTGAAAGGAGGGATGAATTGTCTAGAAAATCCATTGCTTTACAACATGCAAAATTTAAATGTTAGGAAAAGAGGCTGATTTTATATTAGTTCAAATATATTTTCATTCTCATATATTATTCATACACCTAATACATGTCATTAGCTCACTACCAAATATATGAAGGATCTTTATTTTGACCTCTGGGCTTCCCCAAAGAGAGACTGGAATGAATTCCAATCTATTCTAATGCATCCACATTCCTCAGTACCTAGGAATAATTGAGTACCATAGCCTCTTAATGTATCCTATTGCTGATAAATGTTAGAGGACATATGGTATGTTTCACTATGAACTGCGATCTTCATTGCTTTTATTGGTTTGTGCCACAATCTTAATATTCTTTTAATGAAATGTTTCGAGGATGAACACTTTGTTAGCCTGAACCATGTATTGTGCACAGCACAGAGAGATGAATAGAATTATATACTGTACAGAAAACAGGGATGAAAATTAAAGAGGGAACTAATTAAAGTACAGAGATGAAAGGAAATTTGGTGCTTTGGACTTGCGAACATGAATTCTGCCAATTTGGTAATGATATAGTCTGGAGTGCTTCCTAAAATACTTTCTGGGTGAAATTCTCACCAATACAGAGGGTCTGCAATAAGTCTTATTCACCTTAAATCCTAGTGTTGACGTTCAGTAATGCACAGGGACTTCTGCAATCCTTCTGTGTAGGGATGATTTTCATCCTAAATCTTGGTCTTCTATTCCTATCACATACTTTGTAGGTCACATAGACATATCTGTACCTATGGGTCTCCAAACTCCTCCGAGTTTTAACGTTTAAAAAGTTATTTGCTCTCCTCCCTAGAATTAACCAAATATTGTCTAAGCAGTTCCATACTCCATAGTCTTCACACAAATGTAAACTGACTTGAAATAAAAGCAATTCCAGAAAAATAATGAAATGCTTCATTAAAATTACAGGCTCAGTGTCTCTTCATGAATAATTTTGATCTTATCTCTTTCATTTCACTTTGTAATTTTTGACAACTTTTATTAATAGGAATGGGAAAAGTCCCATCTTTATAAGATTTAAAATGATCTAAAATTTTTCAGGACAGTTTTATTTGTTTTGTTTTTGTTTTTTTGTTTTTTGTTCAGTAAAAAGCTATTTTGAAATGAATTAATATCTGGGTCACACAGTGCTTAACATTTGAATTCAGTGGGACACCTCACATATTTAAAGTTACACGCACGCTTAAATGCTTTGCTGGAGTTTGGCCATATTTCAGTTGATAGGATGGATCTTCCTGATATGTTCTGTTGGTTAGATTTGGCTCTTTTCAACTTGGTATCATAGAGAGCAAAGTCTCTCTTTTGCCCTTTTAATCTCTTTGCTTTGTGGGCATTACTCAGCTGCCTGTTTGTTTCCAGGAGGTTTAACAAAACTTTTAAAAGATTGTCCACTGCTTATATTTCAGACACTGGCATGTAGAAGATGTAAATTTACATCAACAGCTAAAGGTCAGAACTGCAGGGCACAGCTGTCTGACAACAAGCAACAAGTAATTAAATTTAGTGCAAAGTGAGGAAGAGATGAAAGAGCAAAATGATTGTGGGTTTTTTTAATTGCTCTGTGTGATGTTTCTGACTTACACTTTAGGAAAATTCATGGCAGTAGCCAGTCTTGGTAGTTGAAAATAATCAGTTTATTAATCAAGCCCAACAGAGACGCATACAAAACACAACCATAATTCTAACACTAACTGCTCTTGGAGGAAATAGGAAAACATAAGCAATTTTGATCACATGAGATGAGGCTGACCTACAGTTCAATTGTTGGGGGAAACATTTTGTACCTGGAGACTAGATCTGAGGTGTCATCTTTATTGCAAATACTTGTTTCCTGTATTATCATAGCAGAGGCATAGAGAAGTCCTAATTTAATAGACAAATGCTTAGTTTCAAAACTAGATCATTTTGTAAATCAAAAAATTTAACCAACCTAAAAAATGACACATACCTCGTATTTAGACTGTATGTAATCAACACTTGGGAGTTACGTGGCAAAAATTATACCCAGCCAACCTCTGTGTAATTTTCTCCATACTAGTACCTTTTCCTTCAATGAAGATTTAGGCCCCACTCCTGCAAAGACTGGCGGCACATGCTCATTTTAAGCATTTGAGTAGTCCCATTGAACCCTTTGGTTGTAACTCCTATAGCATCATGATTCTGAATACACATCAAATGTCTAAAACCCCAAATTGGTGTGTTTTGGTGTGGAGTTGATTTTTAGAATTGAAATAAAAATAAATGTATGTGTCGCATATTTGATTGAGTCTGTGGACTCAGCAAATTTATATTTCTATAATCAGTTCTTCACTAGGTTCTATATAAATAGAAGATTCTAAAAATACTAACTGGAACAAAAAAAACCACTACCCTAATTATCATTAAATGGTGTGTAAAGTTTTGGAGACACTGGTGTTTGTTTTATGGCAGAGAAGTTAGATAATAAGATTAGTCTTCTTGGAAGGTTGCAGTGTAATACTAGCCTCCCTTTGCCGGAAGCTGGGAATGAGCAACAGAGGATGGATCACTTGATGCTTACCTGTTCTGTTCATTACCTCTGGGGCACCTGGCACTGGCCACTGCCAGAAGACAGGATACTGGGCTAGATGGATCTTTGGTCTGACCCAGTAGGGCTGTTCTTATGTACTTTATTTCTTCAAATTGAGAATCATAGCACACAAGGACCCAAACCCCTGCTGCTTCCTAAATCAGAGAGGCACAGGTCACCCCATCTTACTCCACACTGTCTGCAAAGTGACTGCTGCTAGATCGCACACTTTACCACAGAACTCCATAGTCTGGAAGCAGGACCAGGAACCAACCCTCTCCCTTCCTTTTTAAGTGTTTTGGGGTTTTGTAAATATCATTAGTGAATATACAGTTTTGCACTTAAAAAACATAACTGGATCTTTAAACAAAAAAATGTGATTTTGGAATATAAAGTGGTATTTTACCAAGTGTGGCTCACCATCCCAAATCAAATATTGTGCGGACGTTGGTGAAAATTCATTGTTTAATAGCTGGAACAGATATGGAAAAATATATCCAAAATATTGCATTGTTCTCTGGCTATTTTTATTGAATTTTGAACTTTTGCTCAATGTCCTGAGCATGCACAAAATGGTGGTAGAATGAGGCATATGCTGAACAATAATTGGTGTCAGGCATAATTCATTACTTGTTCTAGGATTTCTCATGAGAACTGATAAGAAACAAATCATGATCAATGCTCTCAGACTGTGTGGCTTCCAGTTGATTGATTATATCAGGTTTTTCCTGCAATAACTAATTAGTCCCAGTGTCACTCACAGATCCACAATAAATGCAGTTATGGGACTTTTAAAACTCCTGAATCTAAGTCTAGAAGAACTACAGTTGGTAAAAAAAAAAATATTGATAGTTCATTATAAAAGTAAATGTCAAAAAGAAGAAGAGATAAAACATCAGAAAATATTTGTTGGTAGTATAATATGAATAACAGGTATGAACTATCACGTCCATACAATATTTTTTCTGATTAACTTATATTCTGTCTTACACCATTGGGCCAAAAATGTTTTAGCGAGAGCTTGCTGGGGGTGGGAGGCATTTTCCACCCATCCTCCCTTTTAAATAATATGTGATGATTCTTAGAGCTTGTCTGAAAGTACCAGCCTCAAAAGTGATTCATTTTTCCATCCATGTTAATTGAGATACACAAGGGACAGACATCCTCCTTTTGGCCTTTATGCTGCTCCACTGACTTCAGTGGTGCAAAAGATAGGGCCTTAACACAGAGAGGAAATACAGCACAGGCAACATTAGTATAAGGTTCTTTACACTTCCTGATCATGCTGTACAATGGCTATTGAGTAATACACTTAAAGTTAGTCTTTACGTTTACTGGCATTCAAGTAGCTGCTGAAGGACTGTTAGTAGATGATTCCTGCCAAAATTATATCTATTCTGTTTTAGGCTGTCTATTCTCGTTGGCTATTTAGACATCTTGGACAAGCTGGAATGCAAAGCTGATTCCAACTAGATTACTTTAAAAAGTGCATTTTCTAAAATCAAATTGCCTGTTTCTAAGAAATTTCTTCATGAATTTGTTTTTTGTCCTAATTTCTGGTTGTCATGTTTGGTACTGAAACTTGAATAATCTATTTTGGTTTCTTAACATGTGTGTTATGTAACAAAAGACAGCATGTGGAATATTACAATATTTTAGATTTTTTTTTAATTCTTGAGTCTTACATACTCCAAGTTTCTCAAATGTGTTGAACTATTTTTCTGAAAAGTGGTAGGAAATTATGCTAAAGTTTATAGAAACTTACAAATCTCTCGAACAGTGAATAAGACATATAAAAATTAAAGATTTTTTAAAATAAGAAAGAGGGATGCTTATAAAAATGAGAGAGAAAAGGAGACACTTATTTCCTGAAAGTGTCCTCAAACTTTCCAATGAGTCCCACTATTCAGTAGGGAGAATAACTGTGTGACAAATCTTTTTCACTCTTGCCATGTTCGAGCAATCCCTTCCCCAGGAAGTAATGGGGCCAGATTTAGTATATTGTAGGGTTAAGAGAGTCTCTTGGCATTATCTTACGTAGTGAAAAAAACTAAGAAAAAAATCTCGCCCACTTAGATTATTTTGGACATTGCTTCAGAATTTGCTTCAGTGCATCTTTCAGAGAAAGAATTTATACCTATCTCTCAAAGATTCTTCGGAGGGAGAACCAGTAATGCTTTCCAAATAGAGCATCCAGAAGAGAAGTCAATAGAGTTGCACCTACAGTCACCATCTGTCTGAATTTTGGTCTGTGGTTTCTATTACTATATTTCAAGAGTGAAGATTAAATTCAGTTGGATACCGTTTATTTTAGGAAAATACATTGAACTAAAAAGAGATTTACAGTCTATGGGGTGAATTATTACTCTGATGCTTAGAACATTTCCCATGCAATTCCATTAGTCATGTAAATGCATAAGTAAAGCTTGCATATAAATCTGTGAATACAGTTAAACAAATAACTGATGCATTTTGTCTGAGCTGTTTTAGACATTTGTAAAAATAACTGTGTAATGCCAGCAGATCACTCCCCTCTCCCATCCCCCATGTTAAAAAAAGGGTTTGGATTTTTATGCTTACTTTTAAGGGCAAAATTGTGATAGCGTTACTCACACTGGATAGTTCTTTATGCCATTAGTATTTCCATTGGATTCACGGGAATTTCTTGTGAAGAAAGGTGCTACTCAATTTGAGTGTGGGTATTAGTCTGACTCTAGATGTATTTCTCCATGAACTAATGAAATTGTACCCAGCAGATATTTATCGTATATGCAAAAAACCTACTAAATATACTCCTTTTAGGATGTTTTTTAAAAAAAGTTCTTAAGATCTTTTATGCTTAGCTTGGGATGGAAAGAGTTTACAAAGATTTTAATAGCCTTTAAAAAAGTTGAGTAAACAACATACGTAACTAGTGTGTAGGGAAATACTGCTTAACTAAAGCACAAAGTCATTCTATTAAGCACATACACCTGCTGCTCTTATGGTTCATTTCTTCCCGAAATAACAATTACTGAATAGAGATTGTGCTATTGTTCACCTACTTAGAATGTGTGCTTCATCATTTTGTCTTTGTCCTCCTGCTGTTGGTTCATCGTTCACTTAAATAGTGACACGACATGCAGATACAGATCTGTTGGGGCTCAGCCACCATCTGTGGAAGAACACAGTTTATCTTGATGGTTTAAGGTAAAAAATTACTTATAGCCTTTATAGATTCCATAGACAACATCTGTGGAAAAGCTATGCATGTAAATTACACTGCAGACTGAACACAAAGGCAAATCTTCTACTTACCACACAGATTTTGCCGCTGGCCAAAAAGTATAGTAAACATGCAGTTTCCTAGAAGAGTTTCCAAAAAGAAACTGTTATTGTATAGAGACTGATTTTTAGTAGTCACTGTTCAGGGACTTAACAATACTTATTTATCTGACAGAATTCTAATGTACAGATTAGCCAAAATACCTGAGTAAACTACTCCTGAGTGCTGGAACCCGCTGTCCAGTTGCCTAGTCCTTGGGCCCACCCTTCTCCAGAACTCCACCCTAAAAGTGTGATGCTTCTGACTTACAGTTTAACTGTTTCTGGAGGCACATGATAGTCGTGAAGCTCGTTCATTTCGTCTAGGGCTTAAAGGTTTTTGCTCTTCTACTTGATCATATAAAGCATGGAAGACTATATCATGTAGAATGCAATAAATCTACGTGCATTTCCCTGCCTCGGTTTCCTCACCAGTTCAGGGCATTCTTTGGGCTAGGGTCAGAGTCCCTTGAGTTGCCCTGCTTCTGTGCATGGGTTGTGGGCTGGAACATGAAGCCTTCTTCCTCCTATGTCAGGTTGTTTCCTTTACCCTTACCAGTCTGCCCCCCTCTGTTCCAGTGTGGTTTGCAATTTTATCTCCCCCTTCCAGCACCTGTCTTTCTCTGTTTTGTGTATGGTAACTTTCACATAAGTTCCCACCTCTCTAAGTAAGATAAAATTGGTTTTCCAATGCAGCTTCTTTTTAGTATACTGTTGTGACCAAAGTACTGTCATTAAAAGTTAAGTGCCTTCCTATTGTCCTTAGTCAGAGGCTAGTCTACACTACAAGTGCTACAGCAGCACAGCTGTAGATAGACCACAGTGCAGAGCAGCAGAGCTAATTGCTACAGTGATGGAAGGGGGTTTTCCCTCACTGTTGTAATTCCACCTCCTCAAGAGGCAGTAGCTAGGTCAATGAAAGAAGTCTTTTGTCAACCTAGCAATGTCTATATCCGGCGCTTAACTATGTCTCTTGGAGTGTGTGCATTTTTCACACTCTTGACTCATGTAGCTAGGTACCTAACTTTTTAGGTGTGGAGCAGGCCATAGGAAGACATGCTTTTCAGGCTGGTAAGACATGGTGGTGATACATACAGAGAGGCAATCATGATACAGTAGATTTAATAATAATAATTCATGATGACTTCATAATATGAAACAGAATTCATAAGCTGTACAGATATATTCCCACATCATCAAAATGTTGCATTTTTTTAAAGTCCTGCATAGCTTGCATCTACCTTCTTCAAAGATTGTCTCTCTTTCTTACTTAAGTTGTTATAACAGCTTCAATCAGCTGATATGCTCAAAATTAGTCCAGATTTTTGAATGCTGGGGCTTGTGCAAGGGCAATTTCAGCAGAGGGCACTTGTCTCTAGAATTCACTTTCCCTCATGATTCAGACAAGAGGCCCAAGTCTGAATTTCAAAGTATTTGAAAATCCCATTTCTTTCCCATACTTTCTGCTTGAGAGGGTGAAGAATGGAGCAGAAGGCCTGGGAGTTGCATTTATTTGACTGTGGGTTGGAGTTTTTGTTTTGTGATAAGAAAATGCATAAGTGCCCAAAGATGTTTGTAGCTGGTACATTTTCATTTGAAAATAAAATAAGCCTCTAGTTTTGTAAATATGTATTTTGTCCAAAGAGTGCCAAAAATGTATTATACCTACTGAGAGCTGTTTTAGTTTTGATTTTCCTCATTAGCAGTTCACTGATTAAGTTCAGCTACATTATATTTCCTTTCACTAATGCAGATTCCAACATGAGACCAAAATTAAATGGTTTCTATCTACATTAGATTTTAAATTTAAATTTTAAGTGAATATATGTAATACATTCTTTTCTAAATACTAATCAATGTGTAGTTGAATTTTTACAAAAACAGGAACATTAAGTGATTTGTTAATTAGAGCTCTGCATTACCCCTCAGAAAGTATGCAAGCAATCTCCTGATGAATTTTCCACGAGTGATTGCACAAACCTGACACTCCCTCTTCAAGAGAGAGTCCTTTGCTATGTGTATCCAACAGCTACAGCAACTGGAAACGATAGCTTGAATGTAGCATGATGTTAGGGTAGCATTAAAACCTCAATCGGCATATTAAAAAGGTGGTCTCTCCTCACTTTTCATTAGACTGAATTAGCTCAAAGTGCTGTAGAGTGCTTATTATTCATCATAACATTAAAAAAAAAACTACAGTAAACTATCATATATGAAGTCATACAGAACTTCACTATAATTGTAAAAATGAATATGCAAAGTACATTTCAGGATGCATTAGCCTTGACTTTTTTTTTCCCTGTTTGCTCACTGACATGCTAACTTGCAAAATTCATTAGGTCATGATGAGTTTCCAGGTCACTGTGAATGAATGAGGTTCTGCTGTGTGTCAAATCACGTATCAGAGGCCATAAAGCTATCATAATGGCAAGCTACTAGCCTAGTGTGATAACTTCAACAAGCTATGATACTCCTGCAGTGGGGAGGTTTGGGGGAAAGCAGAAGGGGGTTAAATCTCAATGGGACTGCAGTTCTGCAAAGACTGCTTTAGAAATTTCATGTTAAAAATATATTCAAATTCACCCTACTGGCATTCTGGGACACAAAAACTGTGGCAGCCTAGTTTTGATCCACCCTCCAGATATTCCAGGTGATGTTTACACTAGCACTCTCTCCTGGGGTGTTGGCTGGCACTATTCAGCTTTTCATGCTGCCTGGGAATGGTTCCATAGGAGCTTTGCTAGAGGAGGCTGATGAAGGTGTATGCTGCAGGGAATGCACTAAGGCATTTTAGATTCCTCGCTACTGTTGAGTGCTCAGACTATAGCACATAGTGCAGAAGAGTGCACTGCACCTTGTCCAACATGGCTGTGACTACACTAACCTAACTAACTGTGTGATATCCAGGCTGGAATATCGCATTTTGCCATATGTAGATATAAGACCTGTGCCATTTTTTAATATATAAAAAGCTTCACTCAGTACTGCAGAAGCCTCAGTTGGACTCCAGCTCGTCACTTGGGTTACTTTATTAGAGTTGTAACAGCTCTTTGCCCATTCCACCCAGGCCCAAACTCAGGGGCTTTGGATACAGGGTGATACCACAATTCCAGTTCATGTCACCCACCCCACAGTTTATATACGTCTCTCCTAGCTACTATCATCTATAATTCTTGCGTGTAAAGGCCAATCACTTTGCAGAATGCATACGGCAAGTTTCAGTTCAGGGTGTTTCTGCCTACTCTGTTTATTATAAACATACAGTAACTCCTCACTTAATGTTGTAGTTATGTTCCTGAAAAATGCGACTTTAAGTGCAACAATGTTAAGCGAATCCAATTTCCCCATAAGAGTTAATGTAAATGAGGGGGTTAGGTTCCAGGGAGATTTTTTTTCACCAGACAAAAGACATTCTCTGTATGTGTGTGTGTTTTAAACAAATAATTTAATACTGATACAAAGTGATGATGATTGTGAAGCTTGGTTGAGGTGGAGGAGTCAGAGGGTGGGGTATTTCCCTTACTGCTATATGATGAACAAGCAATTGGCTGAGCCCTCAAAGATTAACTCTCTCACTCTGCAAGGCAGCAGGAATGGAAGATGATATGCCAATTTCTCTTAAGTACACTACCTTGTTAATTAGATCAGCTTGCTCTGGTGTGTCCCCCCTGCTCTATGGAAAATGGGGTAAGCAGGGTGCAGGAGCAGTGAGGGGAGGGACACAGCTGAACTGCAGGCAGCTGCTGCACAGGGAACTTAGGGGAGCGTGGAGCTGATAGGGGACTGCCGGTCCAACCTGGTTCCAAGCCCACACCAGCTAGCTGCAACGTTGAGGCCTTATCAATGCTAAGTAGAGTGGCAGAATTACTTCCAATGTCTTATATACAACACTCCTGCTAATACATTCAAAATGATGTTCATTGGTTGTTTTTTTTGGCAACAGTATTCCATTGTTGACCTAAAATTAGTTTGTGATACTCTATAACCCCCAGATCTTTTCTTCAGTACTCCTCGCTAACCAGTCATTGCTCATTTTGTATTTGTGGGGCTTCTTCAGTAGTTACTTGTTCAGGCTTGTCTTGTCTTAGCTGACATAAGAAGATCCATGGTATGTTAGTACTACAAACATCACCCAAACCTCTACACAGATTTAAAGTTTTGGTCCTATACTTCCAGGACCTCCATGGAATAGGCCCAAGATACTTGAATGAGAGCACTCTGTCTTTGTGATGACCTTACTTCCACCAGCTGAGTTCCTTTGGAATGACAATACTATCAAAATGAGAGGACTTAGAGCAAAAGAGAGGGCTTTCCCAGCCACAGGAAAAACTTTGGAACATGCTACCAGAAAAGTTTTAAGACTAAAAATATGTCTTCAGTGCCAAATCCACTCTTGTGATGTAGCTTTCCTAATACAAGGTGATGTCACAGTAATTCACATCCACCACACTGCCTCTGGGTGCAAAAAAGTACAGCAGTCAAATCAAATAGCAAACAATTTGGTCACCAAACCTGCCTACTCCTCACATTCATCTTACACCACCTGTGGTGACCATACATTACCTTTACAGTGACTAAAAAGCCAGGTTCAGCAGATGTCTATTTTTCCTCTGTTTTGAAATGAGTGCCAGAGCCAGGCTTTGATGCCTCTAGCAGTAAACAGCCTGCCATAGGTGAGAGAGGATCCTAAAGATTGACAAAGGAGCTTAGGTGTGATTGCTGTGGAATACTGTACTTTGAACTATCTTTCCCAACTTTGGTGCACATCAGTGTTTCATTATAGTGGGGCATTAATTTTAGTGGCAGAGTTTGGTGGAGAAAGAGAATAGGAGTGTGGTGATTAAATGTCATAATGTACATTTGGATGGTTTTAATACTGAAAAAGAGAACAACAAAAAATATCTGGGAGTTAGGGGAACTGATTTTAGCAGAAAAATAAAATTACTCTGGTAAATTTTCCCTGGTAGACTTGACATGTGGGCAAAGAATGGCCAAGGCATATAGTATTAGAATATATGATACTGCACTTGTGAGGCAAAAATGGAAAGCATAGGCATGGGTATTTAATTAGAAGTCGTTGGGGCTTTCTCTACCATTTCTGTAGACTGGAACTTAGGTTACATCTGGTGGGTGTGATTAGTGGTACAGTGTCTGGAAATCCAGGATATGTTTGTTTTGTGACCTCAGATTGTTGAGTTTCATCACAAATTCTTCATTCTCACTGAACAAGAGGCCTCGGAACAGATGTACATAAGTGCCTTCCTCCCTAGCTAGAATCCCATTGTTGAAGCTGTCATGTGTAGATAATGTTGACATTAAGCATACTGGCATTCTTCCTACTGCTGACATATCACAAAATATTTGGTTAGCAGTCATAGTGACAGTGACATCTCTACAATTGCTTTTGTTTTGACTACCTAATATTAATAACGAAACATCTTTTAAAAATGTTTCTGTGCATTTGTTACTGAAATCACCAGATGTAGCCTTCCTGTCACATGCCTTCAATTTGCATTTTTGTGGGTGACCTGACAATGGGGAGAGGGGTTAAAGAATGGAATTGTGTCCAGTTCTTGCCTCTGCCACAAATGTCCTACTTTATGTTACATAAATCACTTACACTTTCTTAGCCTCAGGGGGGAAGAGAGGAGGGCGGTGTCCCTCATGAGTCAGATAGACCAGACACTGCACCCTGGTTCCCCAAAAACAGAGCTGACTGGTATCACTGGTATTCATTATCTGTTTGGTACTGACCTGCCGTATTACCGAAAAGCACCATTTACAAATTTATTCTTTGCTTTTCTCCTCTCCCTGTTTATTATTTCAACTTGCTAGCAATAAAAAACAGCAGTAGATCAGCTTTGGCCTCATCCTCCATAACAGAGCTGCCCCAGGACGTGTTTAGTGTTGAACAGACCTCACTGTGGTAGACAGCATTAATGGTTTATAATTGCCACGAGAGTAGAGTCTATTATTATGCTCTGAATTGAAATGGGCTGGAGATGGGAGAAATGAAAATATAATAGACTGAAACTGCATGAAGTGGGGCAGCCTATGATGGTGAATCATTGCAGACGCAAGTGGTTGCACCTATGCAAAATTGCATAAATGTTGCTATAGCAAGAGATCCACCTTACTAGCCTTGTAAGTTGTTCTTTGTGACAGTATTTTTATTCAAAATGCAGAAAATAGGCATCAGTCTGTTGGTATTTCATCTGCTATACTGTATATAATGTGCACTTTTCATGCTTGGTAATTTAAGTACCATACTGAGCTAAAGACAGGGAGCTAGACTGCTCTCTGAAGTAACATCATTGAATTCAATAGGCTTACCCCAGGGATGAATTTGGCTCAAGTGAGTTCTTCATTCCAAACTGCATGCCCATATTTGTTTGCCAAACATTAAGCAGGTGGCATTTTACAGGGACAGCACAGATATGCCTTGTGGATTTTGTTGTTGTTTGGGAAAGATCTTAATTTAACCCCCAGCAACATGGAAATGAGAGTTAGCCCTTGGCATTGGCATTCTTATCATCCAAGGGAAGTGATTCCAACACACCACTCGCTAGCTTTTGATTTGAAAAATGAACTGCAGCATAGAATAAAATCTGTGGTGGAAGTGACATGACATTATCCATGCAACATAGACCAAGGGTCATGTGGGGAAATTATTTTGACTCCAAGTACACTGTTTCTGTAGTTGTTTCAGCTATGGAATTAGCCACACCAGGGAGACTGGTTCCTTACATACAGAGCACTTCAGAACCAAATCTGTCCCAGCAGCCTGGGGTGACACATCTGAATTTGGATAATTCAAATAAACATCTGAACTTCTACCCATCCCATCGGTATCTTCACAGTGTGAGGCAATCCAGGCATTAATAGTTAATGGCTCTGATCGATGTAGTGTATTATGTGAACATTTAGCTTGACATGGAATAGCTCTAGATTTTTAAGGACCTCTCACACAGCTAGAATTTTACTTACAGTAAATCAACAACTAAATTTGATTGCATTTTTTTAGGTTAGAATTTCCAAGTACAATTACATTGTTCTCCTTTATAAATTGATCAGCAATAATATAGAGTTCCCTCTTTGAGAGGGAAAGATGTATAATACTGATTTACCGCCTATTGACCTCGTAATGAGGTTGGATGAAGTGTTGCCCATTCTAGGGGTAAATGTTGGATTAGGCATGTACTTCTTTTTAGCCAAAGGAATTAGGCATTCTTTTTACTGCATATGATGCTGTTAGTATATAACCGAACAGTTTTTAAAGGTTTCATGATCTGGGTGATAATTTGCTCAAACTTCAGGAAAAATACATTTGTTTTGGCACTGCATTAGCCTACCTGCCATGCAGGATGTGCTAAGAGGGCAATTTCTTTAACTGTTGTTTTTATGAAATACAAATTACATGAGATAAGCCAGTTATCAACCTGAATGTCACTTCTAGCAATAAGATAATCAATTAGCTGAACCAGATTGTATTGCTTTTAATGTCTGACATTAAGTTGACAGCCTGACTACAATATATAATACAAACGATTAATAAGAATAGGAAACATGCTCACACATCTCATGTTAGATGGTTACACAGCTTGAAATTTCCTGGGTCCCTGTCATAATTTGAGAAGTTTCAGATTTCCTTTTCTGAGGCATATGATCAAATATTTCACATTCTTTTCCATACTAGATTAACAGAAGCTCAGCAATGTTGACCTTTTTGAAGAGTTTTTAAATGATTTGCAATGATTTTTCTTCTCTTTTAACAGAAGAGCATTCTTTCTTTTTATTTCCATTACATTCTGAAAGCTTGAGTTCATAGTCTCAGAAATGTATTAATCATAGAGACTCCTTTCATACCACAGTTTAATTCTAACCTTTTATGTATCCATATATACTTATATGTTCTTCCACCTAAATAAGTTTGGAAAAGTTCTAGCATTTTCTTGTAGTTGGTGCAGACACAATTTCCAACAAATTATTCTAATATTCCACTCTGTTATACATATTCAGTAGAGTTAAATATTGTTGTGTTGATTTACAGGAGTTCTCAATCTGGAGCAGAGGTCCCCATTTCATGATAATATACTGGGCATCCCTACTAAATGCACTTGCAAATTAGACAAGAAATCAGATTAGAAAACTGGATTAGAAAATCCAAACATGTTTGGATCCAAGTGGAGAAACTTTCTGTAATCTCTTGGCTGGAGTGGGTGCATGTGTCTGTTGTCTCTGGGAGGAAACGAGAGCTGCTCAGTAGATCTGTTTTGCTTTCTACTTGGTTGTCCCATTTAGGAGGATACTTAGGGCTGGATCTGTAAAGATATTTAGGCACATAAAGATGCAGAGAGGCACCTAGTGGGAATTTTAAAAGCTCCTAGGTGTCTAACTCAATGGGAGTAGGTGTCTAGGAACTTCTGAAAATTCCAACAGGATCTGCATCTTTATGTCCTAAATTCCTTTAAAAATGGCTTCATGTCCTAATAGCAGCAAATGGAAATGCTTCTTTAGCTTTTAGAGATAGAGATGGGACTAGCAAAGAGGTTTAAATCTAGATCTAAATCTTGAATTGCTGCAGTTTGTGTTGTCCAACTCTGGGAATTTGTTTCTATTGATGATAAAGATAGGATCCAGATGTGAAATCTATTTCAAACACATCATACAATCCTATAGTTTTGAAAGTCCTGGGTTTTGGTTAAGGCCTATGTTTAGTAGAATCCTGGCCTTTAGTGGCAGAAAATAGAGTTCTGTTCTCTCCACAATGTGAATATAGCTGACATTTGGGAAATAGTGGGACAAAAAAGGACATATGAAAATTTTTTTTAATCCCTATGTCAATCTTCAGTATGTGCTCTTTGAAATGAAGGCTCTTTGACACCAACAGAAACTGCCCTTTTGAAAATCTGGCCACCTCACTGACATGTGTAAATGGGAGCTGTTGGGTGCTAAGTGAGCACTTTTGAAAGCTTATACCGTAAAGAGAGTATAAAAATATTAAGTAATAACAGTTTAGAGAACTTTAATATCAAATTCCACATACAGAAGCTAAAATGGCTCATTTTGAAGTTCAAATAATCAGACAAGTGCTTTTTTGCTCCTTCTATTTCCAAAAACAATTTTTTTTGCTTGTCTTTTATATCAAAAGCTTACATTTCCCTTTTGTTTAGGATTGTGGCAAATCTGCTGTTCTTATGTTTCTTTTATTATTCTAAGTCCACTTTACAGTTTCTTTGTGCTGTAGTAAAATTGATGTGTTCCTAGCAGTCATTGTTTTTGCTAATGTCCCTGAGTAGTTTTATTACAGTTTTCCCTATTTTTCGTTTGCGCTGCCATTCTGTGCTTTCCACCCCTCAAGTGTGTTGTGCATTTTTTGTCATAATACATAATCTTATTCGCTTCCTTTTCTAAACACTATGAGGCAAATTCTGCTCTCAACAACAAGGGTGTTAAGACCGAGAAACAACATTAAAGCCCATGGAGTTGCTCTGGTAAGCGCTAAAAGAATTTAGCCCTGTGTGGTTATTTGCTTGTTCTTTTATGTGTCGTGGCTTTATCTTAACAGTTTTATCTCAAATTCTAGTGGCTCTCTAGACATAGCTTAGATATGTTTTTTTTTGTTTTTGTTTTTTTTAAACTGCAAAATTGGTCTTCATTAACTGAAGATGTCAGTGTTAGTCACTTGCCTGAAGGCTTTCATAAATGCTGAAATGCAGTAGTGTATCTGTTATTAAGAAGTAACAGTGCAGAAGCTGCTAGTATGACAATGAACTGTAAGTGTAATAGGTCCATTACGCTAGCAATGAGAAGTGAAATAGTACCCTGGCTATATTATTCTTTGTATCTTTCACTAAAAGGTAGGGGAGTGTGTGTGGTTTTTTAAACACAAACCCTCAAAGTACCTATAACAAGCTGCCAAGTTAGTACAGAACACTGATCACATGCAGGCAGTCTGAGAGTGTAAATATTATTTTAAAATGAAATGACAAATTATCCTTTGTACAGGCATACTGCTACTGTACAGCATGTAATAACAAAGCACTGTAATGCCCACAGTTTTCATCGCAGTGGAAATAAAACAAACTGCAGTGTATGCTTTCAATGATGCAAATTAAATGTAGTAGACATTAATTATTTATATTCAAATCACATTTTAAATATTAAATGTATAGAGTCACAATATTTCCCATGGAGAGCTAACACAGGATTCAGGCCCTGGTGCAAATAAAATTACCCTTCACTGCTGCTAGTCCTGGGCAGCTCTCAGAGGTGCTGGGGCTCCATTAGCCTGTGGACCAATGAACAGGAAGATGGGGAACTGAGATGTCCCAGCCCTCTAAGACTGAATTTATTTCCCATGGAGACCCACCCATTCCTTACTACGTGTGGGTTGTGGAAATCCCCCTTAAAGAGAAACTATGGGAAGCAATAGATAGGGGACTCCAGTGGTGCTTGAAGTAATAATAACAAACACAAAATACATGGTTTCCATCATCAGCATATGATATATGCTGATAAAAATTGTTCCAGCACCCCAGGGGGAGTCCCTGTCAGAAGGATTCCACTGGAGCTACATTGCAAGGTGACCTTAGAACTGATGTGGAGGGACAGGGCCTCTATGCCGAGTATTATACTTTCCAACAGAGCTTCTTGAGGTTTGTTCAGATCCCCAGATGCACACACCAGCTTCTTCTGAGTGGGGAAGGAGGTAAACTCCAGCCCTTCCATAGACTGTGTGTATTTCTCCACATAGCACTATGGGATAGTTTTCAGTGAGAACTTTGCCTGAGTAAAAGCTGCAGGATTGGGGACAAATAGAGGATTTTGATGTTCAAGGTTAACCCAAGAACACTGACTTCACTTAAAATAAAAAATTCAATTTTTTAAAAAGGGAAGGAAAGGAATGACTATCCCCAAATCCACTCCAAATAAAGTGGAGAAATCTCTGTTTTAGCTGAACTGAAATCAATCATTCAAACATTAAAGGTGCAGGGCCAATGATTTCCCATCAGATTAAGACTAAGCTACAAAGGTAGCACAGCAACATCTGCAGTAGGCTGAATTCTGCTCCTCTTACTCCACTGGAGTGAGAGACCACTCCGATGAGCTAGGTAACCAGGATTCAACCTATTAGGTCACTTCTTGAAAAATCATTATCAGGCTATTTTAAAATGTGTCTATAAACGTGTTCAAGCTTGAATTCAGTTCAGTTTGAAAATAGCTTTGTCAATGAGAGAAAAAAGACATCCTGCATGTTTAGAAATCTGTGCCATGATCTCTAAAAATAGTTCTATTCATCAGCAATGTTTTTTTCTCATTTTGACTTTTAATAAACAGAGATTAGTAAAATAAAATACTACCGAAGGAAATGGCTTTCAGTATAAGCTTTCTGTACTAAAATGGTCGTCTTTTTCCATAACAAGTCATTCATTTATGAGTGTTTTGCTATTTATTAGAAATCCCCTGCCTCTCTTAGGTTTTATAAACTGATCTCATGAGATGCGTGAGTGATAACAAGTATCATGAACTGTAAGTGAGCAAATCCTTGTATTGCCCAGACTACAAATGAGGGCAGTTTATATGCCAAAAAAAAAAAAAGGCAGAGAAACCTTTATTAATATATTACAGACTCATTAGAGAAATATTCTTTCCACTCCTTCAACAACAATGGAGCCAATCTATTAGATGATATCTTGTTTAAAATAAAATTTTAGACATTCATAGATCTTGCAATATGATTGGCTACTTGGGCCTGATTCTCCTCTGTTCCAAGACTTTTATACACCACTCTGGTAGTGTAAAGGGTCTTAACATAGTAACTGTAATTTACATCTAAGTCAGTGCCTTCTACACTGTTAAAGCAATGTGAAGGGATGTTAGTGTAAATGAGAGTCAGCCCCTGAAAGTTCATGCTTCCAAAACATTTCAAAACATTTGATGTATTACTGCATAGATAACACGTTCTTCAAAAGTAGATTTCATAGCTGTATTCACCCCAAACACACCCATTCCTATAAAGGATAACTCAAGGATTACTCTTTACATGTACAAAGGAAGCTTTTACAGCACTACTAGTGGAGTAGCCTCTTTCTCTGTGCCTGTTTAGAGAAAAATATAGGCCTCCTGCTGAGCTCCCTGGACCATTCATGAGTTTTCCTTCCACCTTAACTTGCAGATCCATGAGAAATATTGTATTTGATGGCATCAGCCACAGAACCAAATGAGATGCTTTGGACTGAAATTGTAAGGGGATATTACTGGACTGTCAAACAGTGCTGCTAAAAGTGAAAGGTTCTCAGATCTGCATTTTACTTGGAGTGGGAATTTATCAGCATTTAACACAGCATTCTCCACCCGCTATTCTCTTACTCTGAAACATAAATAGCTAACTGTCTTATTTTTAACACGTTCTTCTGCTGCTTTCCATGACATCTAAAGTTTATGTTAAATAGCTAAATATATATTAGGTAAATGTAGTTATATGCACTGCAATCCCAGCAATTACAGGCCTGTAACCCTGACTTCAGTACCAGGCAAACTAGTTGAAACTGTAATAAAGAACAATATTCTCAGACATATAAATGAAGAGTCAATATGGTTTTAGTAAAGGGAAATCATGCCTCACCAATCTACTAGAATTCTTTGAGGGGGTCAACAAGAACATGGACCAAGGGGATCTAGTGGATATAGTGTACTTAGATTTTTCAGAAAGCCTTTGGCAAGGTCCCTCACCAAAGGCTCTTATGCAAAGTAAGCTGCCATGGGATAAGAGGGAAGGTGCTCTCATGGATTGGTAACTGGCTAAAAGATAGAAAACAAAGGGTAGATATAAATGGTCAGTTTTCAGAATGAAGAGAGGTAAATAGTGGTGTCCCCCAGGCGTCTGTTCTGGGGCCAGTCCTATTCAACATATTCATAAATGATCTGGAAAAAGGGGTAAACAGTGAGGTGGCAAAATTTTCAGATGATACAAAATTACTAAAGATAGTTTAGACCCAGGTAGATGGCAAAGAGCTACAAAAGGATCTCTCAAAACTTGGTGACTGGGCAACAAAATGGCAGATTAAATTTAATGTTGATAAATGCAAAGTAATGCACGTTGGAAAGCATAATCCCAACTATACATATAAAAAGATGGGGTCTATATTAGCTGTTTCCACTCAGGAAAGGATCCACTCAGGATCTTTTGTAGATAGTTCTCTGAAAATATCCACTCAATGTGCAGCAGCAGTCAAAAAAGCAAACAGAATGCTGGGATAATTAGGAAAGGGATAGCTAATAGAACAGAAAATATCATGTCGCCGCTATATAAATCCATGGTATGCCCACATCTTGAATACTGTGTGCAGTTGTAGTCACCCCGTCTCAAAAAAGGTGTATTGGAATTGGAAAAGGTTCAGAAAAGGGCAACAGAAATAATTAGGGGTATGGAACGGCTTCCATATGAGGAGAGATTAATAAAACTGGGACTTCTCAGCTGGGAAAAGAGATGGCTAAGAGGAGATATGATTGAGGTCTATAAAATCATGACTGGTGTAGAGAAAGTAGATAACACAAGAACTAGGGGACTAGTTGAATAGCGTAGCTGAAGTCGAACTACCTTAGTTCGAACTACTTACCCGTCCTCATGGCGTGGGATCGACATCCGCGGCTCCCCTGTCGACTCCGCCACCGCCGTTCGCGGTGGTGGAGTTCCGGAGTCGACGGGAGCGCGTTCGGAGTTCGATATATGGCGTCTAGATGAGACGCGATATATCGAACTCCGAGAAGTCGATTGCTACCCGCCGATCCAGGCGGGTAGTATGGACATACCCTAAGAGGCAGCAGGTTTAAAACAAATAAAAGGAAGTATTTCTTCATACAACGCACAGTCAACCTGTGGAACTCCTTGCCAGGGGATGTTGTGAAGGCCAAGACTATAACAGGGTTCAAAAAAGAACAAGATAAATTCACGGAGGATACGTCCATCGATGGCTATTAGTCAGGATGGGCAGGAATGATGTCCCTAGCCTCTGTTTGCCAGAAGCTGGGAATGAGCAACATGGGGTGGATCACTTAATGATTAACTGTTCTGTTCATTCCCTCTGGGGCAGCTGGCACTGGCTACTTTCAGAAGACAGGATACTGGGCTAGATGGACCTTTGGTCTGACCCAGTAGGGCCGTTCTTATGATAACCAAACTGGGCTTTTCATTATATTGCATCAAGTGCAGGTTTGTTTTAGGAAGTTAATGAGCAAATTGATATTGGTTGACTTGTGGCACACACAGTCCTGACTAGCAGATCAACAGAAGACCTTCATATTTTATCTCATGAATGTTCGTTAACCAAGGGAGTTTATATTTTTCGTTAACTCACTTTTCACATACTTGAAATTAATTCTGTTCATATATGACACTTTCATTTCTAATGGACTCACCCAGAGGAAAAAAAAACATTGTCTGGGAGTTTTTGGTTGATACTCCAAAAATGATTAATAAAGATACACTTGAATAAAAATTGCAAATGAACTTTTAGGGTGTTTGCATCTCTTTTTTACTTATTTTGTGTGAATATTTGTATGACAGAGAGACCTTGACCCAGTGATCAAAAACAGTCAGAATGTCCTGATGGAGCTGTTTCTCTTTGTGCAAATACTCCAGTATTCATCTGTGCAGGGGCTGAAATGTGTCTCTCCTAGGAGAGTGCAATAACCACTAGGCTATAGTCATCTCTCTCCCTCTCTCTCTCTGGTCTAATGAATACTTAAGTATTTTATATATATAAAAAATGGATGGAATAGCTCCAAGAGGAGTGACTGAGAAAAATCCATCCCAGAATACCCAAATGGTTAGGACACTTAGCTGGGAGGTGATAGACAAGTTCAAGTGCGTGCTCTGAATCAGGCTGAGCATGGATTTGAACCTTTATCTTCCACCTCCCAGATAAGTGCTCTAATCAATGGGATATTGGGGGAGGGGACAAACACCTCCCTGCAATGTAGTGATAACCAAACTGGCCTTTTCATTATATCACATCAAGTGCAGGGTTATTTTAGGAAGATAATGAGCAAATGGGTATTGGCTGACTTGTGGCACACACAATCCTGACTGGCAATCACTGTTTTTGCAAGAATGGGCAGACCTGGCTTAGATGCCTAACTCCAGGAAGGTAGAGTTAGGGGCAAGTCATCTTCTCAGCATTTCCTACTGGCTCCATGGCTAGGCTTCATGGCTTCTGAAGATCTGTTTCTTAGTTGACCAGCTCTCTCCATGCCTTGTATTAGGAACCTGAGCACTCCCTAACTTTGGGCTGAAGATTCCACTGGACAGCAGGCTGCCTAAAATTAGGCTCAGCACTGCAACACACAAATCCCATTTGTGGATTTAATGGTTGGTGGTTTTAATTTTCCACCCCACTTACATACCCATCTGTCACATTACTGAGGATACAATATAGATTGATGGACAGCTATGTCCCCATAATTCTCCAACCTCGGGTGCCTTTTACCCTGCTTTGCTATGAGAGCAATTACTCCTAGTCGGCTCACACACAGCCCCCGGCATGAAAATCACCCCCAGTTATACTGCATGAGTGCTCTAGTCGGTCAGGTACTCATGAATTACATTACAGAGCATCACCAGCAAACTCCAAGTCCCAGACTTTCCCCTAGAAATGTGCATCTTGTAGTGCCCAACACTGTCCTGGACAATACAAGCTCATATAAAGTCTATCATTTATTAATAGAAAATGATATGCATAAATCTTGTTATCCCAAATGGAGTTTCCCAAACACTCCAGTCCAAATACACTAATTTAGATAGATCAACAAAACAAGTTTATTAACTACAGAAAGATAGATTTTAAGTGACTACAACTAATGAGGCATACAAGTCCAAATTGTTTACAACAGTGTTTCTCAAACAGGGGTTGCTGCTTGTGTAGGGAAAGCCCCTGGTGGGCTGGGCCAGTTTGTTTACTTGCCCCATCCGCAGGTCCATCCGATCGCGGCTCCCACTGGCCGTGGATCGCTGCTCCGGGCCAATGGGAATGCTGGAAGTGGCCCGTGCCGCTTGGAAGGTAATACACAACTAACATCTAACTTAGCAAGCTAAGTGAATACAAAGCAAAGTTCCAGCACATGTTTCAGCAGTCTTACTGGCTGAACCACTTTCAGACAGGCTCTCCCTGCAAATCCATTGCTGCTTCCTTTGTTCTTCAGGCATTGATGATGGGAGAGCAAGGGAGAGGACTTGGGGCATCTGTCCTCGCCTCTTATAACACCCTTTCTCTTGTGCAAGAATCATCTCCAGCTGATTTTCAGGAGACAAAGTCAGTGTGGCCAGGAACCTTTAAGTTGCTTCTTTGTCAAAATGTATATCCCCCCTTCCCCACATCCCCTGCTGAAGAGTGGCCATTTAATCAGGTGCTGGTCCATTTAATCTCATTGACACCTGACTGAGGCACTGTTGACTAGACTTTTGTCTCTGGTATGGTGACCAGATAGCAAATGTGAAAAATTGGGACGGGGGTGGGGGGTTATAGGCGCCTATATAAGAAAAAACCCTGAATATTGGGACATCTGGTCACCCTAGTCTCTGGAGAACTTGTTTGTGACTGCCCTATGTCTTGGTAATATCATACAGTGGAATCTTATATCTTTACATACAATGTTGCCACACACATTTTCCCAGGACAAGGCTCATCAAATCATGAGTTTTCAAATGATACCTTACACAGCATGCTTTGTACAAATTTTAACAGTTTTGTAAAAAGGGTGAACATAGGGGTACAGACTGTCATGCCATCAAAGACCATGGGCACATACTCAGGACAGCTAACCCATCTTGCCTTGGCTATATTTCTATACCTCAAGGTTGGGATGTGATTCCCAGTTCAAAGAGGCATACCCTTATATTCATACATAAACACAGTTGAAATGAACCTAAATTCAAGTGAAATCTTATATTAGCCCAGGTTCTCTGGAAATCAGGCAGAGGTTTATAAGTCTTAGGGTATGTCTACACTGCGCAGTTGTCACCAAAACTTTTGTCTTTCGCAGGTATTTAAAAAATGCCCCCCCCCCTCGCAAAAGACAAAACTTTTGCCAATGTAAGCAGCCAACAAAGCTTATGCCCCTGGAGCTGGAAGTATTTTGTTGGCAAAAGTGCCAACAAAATACCACAAAAGAGCGTTCACACCTGCTGACTTTTAGCGACAAGGCTTGTTGCTAAAACCTCAGTAGTGTAGACAAGCCCTCCATCAGCAAAGCTGGCGTGAGTTTTCAAGTATGTAACACAATCTGAAACCAGTTGACTTTTTTGTGGCTTTGGGGTTTGTGGAGAAAAGCTTCACCCACTCATTAATAGTCTTTCTTAATTTACTCTGTAAATAAAAATTTCTGAAGTTGATCACTTAGAAGTCCAGCAAAGAATAAATATTCATTCAGTGAAAAACTGTTTTTTTAAAATTTGCAACTCTTTGAAGGTTTAAGCACTCTAAAGAGATTTACATAAATACCTATGTAAATATAGTCCTGCAGAGAGTGTTACTCTTACATTATACAAATTATTAACTCGCTGTTGGAGGTATTTAAGACATTATCTCCATGAGTCTCTAATGACAGGTGAAGCAGAATTATAGAGAGAGAGCTCAGAGGAGCTAACCAAGATCATAGATGGGGTTTCTAAACAGTCATATAACAAATAATTTTCCCACATCCCCAATGCCACATTTTATAGGCATGTGAAAATAGTGGGTTATAATGTTTTACAACCCAAAATTACACCTCTTGCTACTGGTGTGACTATTACCACACACACACACACATGCTTTCCCAAATAAGTTCTTACATAGGCTTAGCAGAAATAAATTTTTATTTTTTTCACAATTTCAACAGATAATTTGAATTATTTTTAAACTTTCTTAATTTCTATCAATTTAAATTTTCACAGTTACAGGAAATTTTGGGAGATAATACACTAGGGAGGTCAGACAATCATTATTTAATGACAGAAGAGATTCAGAAAGTTAAAAATCACATGTCAACATATACAAAGTAAATATCTTTAAATCAAACTTTGAAGCTCTCAAAAACATTTTCTGATGTGGCCTATCTGTAAATTTTTATTATTATTGATGGAAATATTTTTTCTTCCATTTGTGTGTATATGGTGAAACCACAGTATCTACATGTATTTTCACAATCATTTAGCTATGGTGACTGCTGCCACAGGACAAGTTTACAGGGCATATTATTTTGCCTTATTATGGTAAACATACCAGAAAGAAAAAGTGAACACCTCTCTCTGAACATGCATAGAGCATTTTTGTATTGTTTTGTTACCTGTGTTGCCATTATTGTAAACAATGTATGTTACTTACCTTTTATAGAGTAGCTCTTGTGTTATTTGGAAGGCTTTCTATCAACTGTGAAATATGTATTGGGACAGTCAAATGTGGCAGTCCTGGAAGGATGATTGAAGGCAGCAATATCAGTCTTAGACTGTTTAAAGTGCTTTTTCCTATGAGCTGAAAGAGATCACCTCAGGTTAATTATGGACACCTGAGTCTAATTAAGGGCAACCTTTAACCTTTACAAACCTCTTTCAGTGAAAGAGAAAAAAGGGAGGAGAGATGAGATGAGATGAGATGGAATGGAATGGAATGGAATGGAAGCTGCAGAAGGGTTGTATGGAGTGAAGGGAAAAGTTTCTCCTAGGTAAAGAGCTATTTATTTGTATTTGGGAAGCGGGGCCTTGGTCGCAGCATAGCTAGGCCTGGAGTTGGTTCGAGAGGGTAGCTGACCATTGGTAGCCAGCATAAGAAGAGGTAGTACTCCACTGGGAGTTAGGAAATGTTTTTTTGTTTTAAAGAAGCCATTGGGCCAACGCTAAGACCTATCACATTGTTACCCACACACTCTAGGGCACCCACCTTTACCCAGTTCCTAGGGTTCCAGACAAAAGGTATTCATCCTTACCCCATTCCTAGGCTCAGGGTATAATCTTCTGCTGGTTTGCAGGGTTTTTTTTACCAGTGAAAGAGCCGTACACAATAGTATCTTTAACTTCTATTTATTAACAGTCACCAAAACAGAATACACATGCAAAGTATACAATGCTCACCTCTCCCAAATTCCTGATGGCCAGTCTGGATCAGGTCATTCGGGGCTCCTCCATCTTCTACATCACTGCTTCTCAAAGTTGGGCTGCCACTTGTTTAGGGAAAGCCCCTAGCGGTCCGGGCCAGTTTGTTTACCTGCTGCGTCCGCAGGTTCGGCTGATCGTGGCTCCCACTGGCCGCGGTTTGCCACTCCAGGCCAACGGGGGCTGCGTGAAGGGCAGCCAGCACATCCCTCGGCCTGCACCACTTCCTGCAGCCCCCATTGGCCTGGGACAGGGAACTGTGGCCAGTGGGAGCCGCGATTGGCCGAACCTGCAGACGTGGCAGGTAAACAAACCGTCCCGGACCGCCAGGGGCTTTTCTTGAACAAGCAGCGGACCAGTTTTGAGAAGCACTGTTCTACATGATATAGTTGCCAAAGTTTTGATGTCTGGCAGCTCTGATGTTAGGCTGTGTCCTGGAGTTAGGTTCCAAAGAACTTCCTTTTGGACCCCAATTTATATAATTAAACTCGAGTCCTGCTTAGCTAGACCTTAATCAATAATTTTAAACTAAAGTACTGCAAAACAGTATTTTTCAACAATCCTAGCCCATTACAAAACAATTCTTTAACCCACCACTTTAGCTGCAAAATTAGTTATGCAACAAACAGAAACAATCCAAAGAACCAGACAGAAACCATATAGATCAACAATAGAGAGGTAGGGACCATAAAGGCAAAACAATCAAGAAGTATAGATTTCACAGTCACAACTATTGCAAAGTGATTCCTTCTTGCCAGACAGAATGCAATCAAAGTTTTCTTTAAACATATTAATATCTGTTTCTTTATCTGGTGTTGGTGGGCACTATTAGGACAGGAGTGCCTTCTTAACAGTCTTATATTTCATTGTTTTAATGTAATTTAGATGGAGTGTGAGGATGTGACTTTCTGATTCTTGGCTCATGGCTGCTGTTGTCCTAATGTGGTTGCGGAAAAAGGTCTCAGACCTTTCACTATACATATTGTAGATATATCAATATGAAGTATAAAACCTCCAGAGTGGGACTGATTTAGGTCCCCTCCATGCCAGCGGGAGAAAGGTTGAGCCCTGACATGATGAAAGATGTGTGCTGTTACAGTAGCTTTAATATATTTGTGTAATATTTTGTTAATAGCTTAACATTCCAATGTATTAAGGATTTATATGGGTGAAGTTCTTGGGGTTTGTGGGAGTGAAATACTCTCTGCCAGCCCAGGGCAGCATCACAAACCTCTTTTTTGTGGCTGCTGCTCCAGACTGTACACTATAGTAGTGGCTGCTGCCCCTACTTCTGACTCTGAACCTCTTAATATCTGTGTACATGTAGCTATGGATCCAACACCCTTCCACTGTCCTACCTTCAGTGCTGCTGCCTGTGCTAGCCTGGTTGGGGTAGTGCACGACGCCATCTCTGATGTGCTTGACACCCTTCCAGGAGGTCATCTCCTAACCCTAGTGAAGAGCAAATTGAAGTTTTAGCTGCTAATGGAATTCCTGGGCATGTAAGCCAGATAGACACATAGAGGTCACAGTGGGGACAATAAGGTGGTTGTTCTCTAGTCAAGTCTTGCTTC
Organism: Mauremys reevesii; assembly: GCF_016161935.1. Taxonomy (NCBI): domain Eukaryota; kingdom Metazoa; phylum Chordata; order Testudines; family Geoemydidae; genus Mauremys; species Mauremys reevesii. The sequence goes on along the minus strand of NC_052629.1, from coordinate 37,584,868 downwards.
ACAGTCCTAGAGTATCTGCATGTTTCTGCCAAAATAATGAGAGGTAGAATAGTTATTAATTAGTTATTCAGTTTCAGTGTCAACCCCTCCTTGACGTGAACAGGACTCAGGGTAGTTATTGTTTCTGCCTGTTTTTAGACTCAAGAAGACAATGTGGCATTAGGTCATGTTAGGACAGGAGCAATTTATTTGCAGCTAGAGGGACTGTACGTTTTTTGAGCTAGAATCTCAGCTAGTGTAAATCAACATTGATCCAAAGTGGAATTATTCTCATTTACATCTCATTTACATCAGAGAATCCAGCCTTTATTTTATTTTAAGTGAAAGCTTATTTTACGTTCTGTGGAAGCTATAGGAGCTGCCCAGGGACTTGCTGAAACAACATACCCAATTATTCCCACGCCTCTTATCAAAATTCAACACCTTTGGAAGCTTTAGCAAGCACAGATTTCCAAAAAGCCATTTCAGCCACGTGGGGCCTTCAACATATAATTCAAAATTTTATTTATAAATTTGGAAAATAAATAAGATTGGGTATTTATGAATTTTCAGTAATGTATGTTGTTCCAGCAAGCATCACTGACTTGACAAGTCATGGATTCTAAAAGATGGGAAAACAAAATAACTTATTTTTAAATAACCGATCTTGCATTTGTTTATGCCACTATGCCTTAGATGCTGAGAGGAAAGAAGAAATTGCCAGTAGGATACCACACAGCACAGCTGAGAGTAAAACAGGAACATTTATCTTATAATAAACTACAACTTTCCCTGAGGAGGGAGAGGCTTCTGCCTAAATTGTGGCTAGTTCAGAGGTTTCCAATAGCTAAAGCCATAGGTCAGATGGAAGTGAAACATTTGCACAGAAACTGTAGATTTTCAAGGCTCAGGGCATACAGTGCTTCCGAGTGATTTTAAATTCACTATAAGGAATAAAACATATTTTGTTGCAACAATATCTCATTATCACCATAATATTAATATGACATAAACTGCAAGGAATTTTGTAGATCTCTGGGATAGTCATCATAATGTATTAATGTCTATTCTAAACCTTGACTTTGGAGCAGTCAAGCAAAAGTACTCAAACATGTATCCATAGTATATTTATCTCAAGGAAAGCAAAAGTGAAATTTAATTAAAGTGCTCCTTTGATTGCTCATTGAAACATATTACTTGACAAAATGAGATTTGCTATATTATCGAATACAGTATAACTTATTAATATCTTTCAGTATATTTTATTAGTGTCTAAACTGTCTTGAGCCATAACTATTATGTAAATGCATATTTAAATTTAGTTTGCTTTTGGATGAGCATTGGCTAAGAAAAGATATCTTTTTGGGTCATATAAGATGAGCATATCTTTGCAGTGCAAACAAATTGATCCTTTTGTGTGACTAAATGTCATGAGAATGTGAAAGGAAATGTTAGTTTAAAACCTTTGGCAATATCAAGTTGGGATTCAAAGAAATACTTTAAATTAAGAAGTATATTTTCAGTTCAATGAACAGGGTAATGTGTGGTTTATATTAGCCATACAAGTACAATTAACATTAACGGGTTATTAATTTGATCTAAGACAGTTATTGTGTGCTAATTTAAGTATACCATTCCAACTTGTATGTTTCATTGCTTTAGTGATGTGAAGGCAAATGAAAACTGGATACACATCCAATCAGTTGTGTCTGTAAAATATAAATCAACCTCTAGAAGTTCTTCTAATTTAGCAATAAGCATCAGAGAAGTGTAGTAAGTGGCAATCTCCTTGGGGTCAACTATGTTCAGACCAGTCTTAGCTCAGGTCTTTCATTTTGTGACTTGTTTGTGTGCTCTTCTCCTCCCCCTCCCCCCAGGCACAGGTTATCAGGAAACTAAAGAGGCAGCTGCAGCAGAGAGAGTGGAATTATAGCCATATAAATTAAAGCAAATGTTGTATCTCTGTGTACTGCATCTTCAAATGTAAAGGAATCCCATTCCTGCTGCAGAGACAGTTGCTGTTCTATGGTTCAGTCATTCCATTCTCTCTCTTTCTCTCTGAGACATGCTGTGTTAGTGTTATGTTCCATAATTTGCAATAAGTAATGTATGTATATTTCTCTTGGCGCATGAGAAAACAAAACAGAAAAGAAGCTGAGCATCTTAATCACTTTACCAGGAATTCTCATACTGCACACACGTCCATAAAAGTGTCTGAGCACCTTCTAGTAGTGCGTTAAGCAATGTGGTTAACCACTGTGGTGCTTGTTCTCTCATCTCCTTTCTAGGAAGAGAAGCACATGTTTTGGTAGGGGATTTTTGTTAGTTGTCTGTTCTGTTTTGGCTTAGGTTTTTGTTTGTTTGTTTGTTGTTTTAGGGCTGGGTGGGAGGGTTATAAATATACATGTTGCTGTATTGTTTTTAGAGAAAGCAATGTAAAATGGACCTTGCACTTGAAGCAGGTGGTTGTGGAGAAAAGCTTGAAACATGACTCCTAGAAGCTCACAAACCAGAAGGCAAAAACTAACCCCCAACTTTAACATTTTTAAACTATAATGATTTTTAAGTCAATCATAATCCCCGCCCCCCGCCTCCTCTTACTGAACATTGTTGTTGTGGCACTGCCTCTAAAATCCATTCTTCCTGGCAGTCCCTCAGAGACCTGTCTTAGCAACTTTAATCCTAACAATTGTGGTACCTAGCTTCCACCATATCAGGGCCCTAGATTAGAATGTAGTAAACTTAATAACTCCTTCATTTTGCCCTAAAAATTGGTACATATACTCATAGAATGAAGTGATAATTTTATATTAAAAACACATATTCTATAATTATCATTGCAAGTAAACCTTGACTTTTTAATGCGATACATAGCAAATGGGATTTCTTTTTACTTGTTAAAACTAGGTGAGGGCGAACCCTCTTAATGTGAACCTGGCCTTATGGTTCTGTTAGCTGTGGCGGGGAAAAGGGGCAGCCTCTGTCCTCTTAGTTCCTTCCTAAACTCGTGGATACTGCATGGGTAACAGTGAAGTACACTGGTTAGACTTTTTTGGAGCAGCAATTTATTGTCACTATCTGTAAAATAAATAATGTTTTTATCCAAAATGCATTAACTCTGCAATTAAATGCAAATGTTGTACACTCTGTGATATTTCAGATGCCCAGGTGTAAACCACACTATACTATTTTTTTCAACAAACTGCACATGCCATAAATATTTACTTCAATAAATGTAGGTAAATAAAAAAATTAAGTGGCATTAAGATGACTAAATGGTTCATACTGGTCTAAAAATGCTTTTCTATAATAACACTGTGACATTAAGAACAGTCGTAGAGCAAGGGATACCCAGATGTCTGGTAATGAATTGCAAATGGCTTAACCAGTTCAAGTCTACCAAATTCTTTAATATTGTGAAATGTATCTGATAATTGACATGCAAGGTGGTAATAAAAAGCTCAGGATTCATTGGTTATTAATATTGTGTAATGTAGATGCAAGCAATTTATGCAAAGTTATGGACATAAACTGAAATTATAATTCTTAAAATGTGTTTGCCAGTTAAGGAGGAGTTACCTCACCTTACATAAAGGAATGTAGTCCCTCCCCACCTGCAAATTACTTCCAAAGTACTTTGAAAGACCATGAGAATGTAGTTACATATTTCATAAACAGACCTAACAATGCGTGGTGGTAAACCTGACACTGTTATGGCAGGGGTCGGAGATTGACAATCATATGTCTAACGTTCATTCAGTTGTACCAGAGGGGGAAGGAACTATAATATGAATTTTAGCAGACAACTCCAAGTGGTGGAAGAAGCACCAGAATGCTTCCTTCAAGACAGACTCCAGCTGTGAAGTGAGCAACACGAAAATATACTTTTATCTGAGGTATCCTTCAGAAGAAACCATTTCAAATATTCAATGGACTGAGTAAAAGAGGAGAGAGGTGCAGAATCCTAAGTTATCTATCTTTCATCTAGAAAGCAAAGGTACTTTGACTTTGGGGGATAGTACCTGACCCAGGAGTTTGGTCAGCCAACTTGATGGAAATGTGGTGAAGATTTTAACCTTGAACCAAGTCTAGTTTTCGTTACTAGAAAACATTCTATCTTTGTTTTGAATTGCCTTCTAGAATGCAACAAACCTACAGAGATCTCTCAATGTCCATAAAATGATTTAAATTACATGTAAATGTTCCGCAACATATAGTTCAGTTGTCTGGCATTTTGAGTGTTTGAAAGAGAGAGAAGGGAGAATGTCTTTGGGAAATTAGGGCTCCATACTCTGGATTCATAAGTCTTTAATGAAATCTAAGTTGGGGTGTTTCTGCTTAGTTCTGAATTCTGCTAAGTTTTGCACTTTGTCATACTAAATGCTAACCTTTCTAGAGCTTATCAGGGGTGTTTTTCCTGCTGGGTCATTTCATCAATTGACGTTCCCATTGCAGTCAATGGGAGTTTGGAGCAAATCAGGAGTGAATCTCAAGAAAATCAGGCTGTACAGAGACTCACGTATAACTCTGTTTTTTATATTTCCGGCCATAACTTCCTGAAGTTTGGTCTTACAAAGGAATATAGTAGGTGTGTTTAACAACTCCTAAGATTAAAATTATTACCATATAGTTGCTATAATGTGTCATAATAAAACAAGTTGACAGCTGCTACAATATGATAAGTTACACTTCTCTTAATTTTCTACACCTGGGTGAATGATCAGTCCCTTAATTGTCTATTTTAAAACAGTCAATCTCAGATACAGTGGGTCAATAAATAAACCCTCTCTGGGGTTAGGAAACCCTCTTTATATCCCATGCTGCATGCAGGTGAGAGTGTCAAAGCAGTAAGATTCCATTAGGAGAGGCAGAACTGTGGGCTTTATTGATTTATATCTGTGCTGCATGCTGTATTCTGTTGCCATTGAAATGAATGAGTCTTTTGCCATCCAATTCAATTGGAAAAATGCACACAACCCTGACTAAGGGCCTGATCCTGTGAGGTGCTGAGTGCCAAATGAGATGCTGAATGTCATGGGCTCCCTTTGAAATCAGGTAGAGCTGAGCATATTCAGCATCTTGTAGAATCAAGCCATAAACTCCCAGAGCCTGTACCATTATGCAGTAGGCTCTGGTTGTTTAACAGTTTGGTCAGAAGTCTGGAGTAAAAGTCCCCAGTACATTAAATCTTTCTGTGTTTACTTCATTGAGGCTGCTGTTTTTCACAAAGTGAGAACTATTAGAATGCGGTGATACTCATTCTGTCTAGAAACCAATGGAAAAAGCAGTCAGGTTTCAATGTTATCTCTCAGTGCACATCCTGCATCAGCTTGGTTCTTCAGTGTCTCCAGCGTATTTATGGATGAATCCTCACAGCGCCCATGTGAAAAAGGGAAATTCTGATACCAGTTTTAGCCTGAGTGGTTAGCCAAACTTAGGAAACTATGGGATCTTTCCATTAGAAGGAGAAATTGAAGATGGAGTCAGGTATTACTTTGATTGCAGTCCTGTTTATTTACAAAGAACCTGCTTCCCCAAACACAAGAGGAATTAAGTAAGAGAGAGTTTCTTTGCTCACAGCTCTAAGCCTCTTTCAGTTAGAACTCAGCCTAAAAGTGCATGCTCTATGCTTTTCTCAGGGCTATGCTCTCCATGCTTCTTCAGGCTGTGCCTAGCTTTCTGATCCTTCTCTATTTTCTGTAGTGTTTCTCTTAGTTTCTCTCTCTCTCACCCTCACCCCTATTAAAACAAGACCTAGCAAAACCCCTCTCCCACAGGTGCTTTTTGTTTTGGGCAGTGAAAGGAACTCAGTGGTGTCTTACAGCTATCTAGGGCTGTAATTATGTCCACCAGCATCAATGATTTTTCCCTCCACACAGCAGTACTCTTACTTCAGTTTTACCTCCTTTCTGCTTTAGTTAGTGTCAATGTGTTGTTGGTTGGTTGGTTCCAGTACAGGTAGGAGTGAGGAATTTCAAGGTGAAGAAAGATAATCAAGAGTCCTAACTCCCACATCATGCAGGAATTGGTGTCTTCTATAATTTCCTTCCACTTTGGTGTAATATTTGTGTCAGTCTTCTGATTTCCTTGAAGTACATGCTTCAGCTCTGTTGTGTTATTTCGCATAACTGAAACACACAAAAATACAGCAAAATCATTGATCAGACCAAGACTACCTAAAGCATGCACTGAAGTAGAAAGAGTGAGTGAAGGAACTTGGGGAAATCAGAAGACTAGGCTAAAGAACATAGCTGATTTTACTAATTACCAATCATAATTTCACCACAAAAAATCAATCTATACAGAACCCTGGGCCAGGTCTACAGTAGAAAAGTGTTGCCTGTATAGCGAGACCAGGAAACCTTTTTAGTGCAGACACAGTTTATACTAGCAAAAGGTACTTTTCCCAGTATAGGTTATACCCATTTGGCAAGTGTATGAAGATGAACTCTCTCATGAACATGAACACATAAAAATTTATTTCTTGCTGCTGCAGTACATGACCCTCTAATTATTCTTTCCTTACACTGAGTAGCAGTTTCCCAAATTTCAAATGAAGGTCTGAGCTGAGTACACTATGGGAGGGGTGGGAGGAGAGGAAATAAAAGGTGAATATTCTGCATTGGTGGTGCTTACTTTAAGACTAATTTGAATAAGGGATAAACATGTTGCAGCTGTAAAATATAAAATGTGTGTGTATCTGGGTTTCATGGGAGAGCACACTTGTACAATTTGAGGACAATGGGAGCAGTTACAAGTGCTTTGGAGGTTAAGTTTAAAATTCAAAATCATCTGGACAAACTGGAGAAATGATCTGATGAAACTCAATAAGGACAAACGCAAAGTACTCCACTTAGGAAGGAACAATCAGTTGCATATATACAAAATGGGAAATGACTGCCTAGGAAGGAGTACTGAAGAAAGGGATCTGGAGGTCATAGTGGATCCACAAGCTAAGTATGAGTCAACAGTGTAACACTGTGTTGCGGGGTGGGGGGGGAGAAGCAAACATAATTCTGGGATGTATTAGCAGGAGTGCTGTAAGCAAGAGACGGGAAATAATTCTTCTGCTCTATTCCATGCTGATTAGGCCTTAACTGGAGTATTATGTCCAGTCTGGGGCACCACATTTTAGGAAAGATGTGGAGAAAGTCCAGAGGAGAACAACAAAAATAATTAAAGGTCTAGAAAACATGACCTATGAGGGAAGATTGAAAAAAATGGGTTTGTTCATTCTGGAGAAGAGAAGACTGAGGTGGGGACAGAACAGAACATAAAAGGTTGTTAAAAAGAGGAGATGGAGAAAAATTGTTCTTCTTAACCTCTGAGGACAGGACAAGAAACAATGGTCTTAAATTGCAGCAAGGGAGGTTTAGGCTGGACATTAGTAAAAACTTCCTAATTGCCAGAGTAGTTAAGCACTGGAATAAATTGCCCAGGAAGGTTGTGGGAGATTGGAGATTTTTTAAGAGCTGGTTAGATAAACGCTTCTCAGAAATGGTTTACTTATTACTTAGTCTTGCCTGAGTGCAGGGGACTGGACTAGAAGATCTTTCAAGGTCCCTTCCAGTCCTATGATTCTGTCTGCAATACCAAGTATCAGGGGGTAGCCGTGTTAGTCTGTATCCACAAAAACAACAAGGAGTCCAATGGCACCTTAAAGACTAACAGATTTATTTGGGCATAAGCTTTCGTGGGCAAAAAACCCACTTCTTCAGATGCATGGAGTGAAAACCATCTGAAGAAGTGGGTTTTTACCCACGAAAGCTTATGCCCAAATAAATCTATTAGTCGTTATGGTGCCACCGGACTCCTTGTTGTTTTTGTGGATACAGACTAACACGGCTACCCTCTGATACTCGATATTGTTTTTATCTGCAATATGTATATTTGACAATTATGTGTTTCAGAGTCCTAATGAAGGTGATTTAGGGCCCAATCCTGCAACATAGCAAGCACTTCTTGTGATGTGTTCAGCATCCCTTACTCTCACTGAAGTCAGTGAAAATGCAGGGCACTCAACACCTGCCAGTATCAGGTCCTTAGAGAATAAAAATTCACTATTACAGGGAAATGAGACATAATTACAAAGATGAGCTCTGTCTATAATTTCCTTGGTTTTGCCATAAATGTTGTTACAGATATCTCACTGCTCATATACTCATAACTACTTCATCCCTTCCCTTTTTTTTTTATAAAGTCTGGATAATACTGTAAAGGAACATGATGTAGCTAATTAAAATTAAACAATGCATTTACAGATCTGTTAGCTGCACTTGCTACCCTGTAGATGATTGGCAAGGTAGATGTTTATCATAACAATCCATTTTTAAATAAAATGCATTGAGTCAGGACAGCAATGAGTGCATTATTTTATTGCTCAGTATAATCCACTATCAAAGTCATTTTCCTCTTTTCCTACAACCACTTAGCATAATAAATTGCCTAATATGCATATTTTATTATGAGCTAATTCATTCTTTTGAAAAAAAAGATCATTGGTGTCAAATGCTAAAATTAAAATAAGCCTGGAAATGTATTTTGCAGGGTAATGCTGATTAAAATAGGAATTTGAGCTCCAAATGAAACACAACTTATAGTTCAACTACTGCATTTACAATAAATTATTGTACTGACAATGAACCACTTCATAATGTTTTCTGTGAAGGAGTGAATAAAAATAGCTTCTGAAGTACAATATTGTGTTCTGTCTGCATTCAGTGAATTGCTTTCATTTCTCATCCGTTGCATACTTTAGGTTGACTTCTGATCTTAAGCTTTGTGAACAAGAAGTGTGTGGCCTGGTCTACACTAGGACTTTAATTTGAATTTAGCAGCCTTAATTCGAATTAACCGCGCACCCGTCCACACCAGGAAGCCATTTAATTCGACATAGAGGGCTCTTTAGTTCGAATTCTGTACTCCTCCCCGACGAGGGGAGTAGCGCTAAATTCGACATGGCCATGTCGAATTAGGCTAGGTGTGGATGCAAATCGAACTTAGTAGCTCCGGGAGCTATCCCACACTGCACCACTCTGTTGACGCTCTGGACAGCAGTCCGAGCTTGGATGCTCTGACCAGCCACACAGGAAACGACCCGGGAAAATTTGAATTCCTTTTCCTGTCTGGGCACTTTCAATCTCATGTCCTGGTTGGACATCGGGGTGAGCTCAGCAGCACCGGCAACGATGCAGAGCTCTCCAGCAGAGGAGTCCAGGCAATCCCAGAATAGAAAGAGGTCCCCAGCATGGACTGACCGGGAAGTCTTGGATCTGATCGGTGTGTGGGGCGATGAGTCTGTGCTTTCGGAGCTGTGCTCCAACAAACGAAATGAGAAGACCTATGAGAAGGTCTCCAAAGCCATGACAGACAGAGGATACAGCCAGGATGCAATGCAGTGCCACGTGAAAGTCAAGGAGCTGAGACAAGGCTACCATAAAATCAAAGTGGCAAACGGACGCTCCGGAGCCCAGCCCCAGACATGCCGCTTCTACGAGGCACTGCATGCCATTCTCGGTGGGTCTGCCACCACTGCCCCACCAGTGTGCGTGGACTCTGACGAAGGGATAGTGTCAACGGCCAGTTCCTCATCGACGTTCGCAGATGGGGAAGATGAGGAAGGAGATGAGGAGGAGGAGGCAGTCGACAGCGCTTACAACTCTGATTTCCCCGACAGCCAGGATCTCTTCATCACCCTCACTGAGATCCCCTACCAACCCTCCGCAGCCATTACCATGGACCCTGAATCAGGAGAAGGATCAGTCGGTAAGTGCTTTAAACATGTAAACTTTTATTATTAATGGAACAGGAAAATAGACTAGGCGAACATAAGGTCTACATGCAGGGGAATGGAACAGGAATCTTCCGCGGAGATCTCCACGAAGCTCTCCTGGAGGTAGTGGAAAAGCCTATGGAAGAGGTTCCTGGGGAGAGCTGGCTTATTGGGTGCTCCGAGGAAGCACACTTTTCCGCGCCACGCTCTCAGCTGGTACTCCGGGACCAGTGCCTTGACGAGCATCACAGCATAGGGCCCTGGCTTGTGCTGGCTTTCATTCAGCATGCGCTCCCTGTCTCTCCGTGACACCCTCCTCAGGGTGATCTCGCACACAGACTCCTGCATGGAAGTAGAGTGATTTGTGTACTATTACTATTGGTAGTGCTTCACTGTTCCTTAGAACAACAAGAAGCGTCACTTTAGAGCCACGTGCTGGAGGCTACAGAGTGGCAGCATACAGGGATCTTTTCCAAGGGAAAACCGCGAGGGGGTGGAACAGGGGCAGAGTTTATGCTTTCAGGATTGCCTGCAGCAAGAGGACAGAGCTGGACATTGACTTTTAAGCAGCCAAAGACTTTGGCTTACCATGCCTGGCTGCTCCAAGGATTCAGCTTTCCTGCCCCGCTTGTCTGGTCTGCAGTGCAATACCCCAGGCAATGAAAGCGAATGCAGATAAATCGAACTTTCCCTGAGTGAGTGCTCAGGAGATAGGTGCCGTCCATGGTCTGGTTCACAGGCAATGAGTAGACTATGTTTCATTTTTAAGAAAAGGCATCTTTGTAAGCAATTCACTCCCTTTTCCCCCTCACACAGCTGCAACAGTATCCCGACCTGCTCCACCTTGCCCCTCACAGAGGCTGGCGCAAATTAGGCATCGTAAGAAAAGGACCCGGGATGAGATGTTTGCAGAATTTATGGGCTGCTCCAGAGCAGAAGCGGACCAGCAGAGCCAGTGGAGGGAGAACCTCACACAGCAGCAGCGCTCACACAGCGAACAGGAGGACAGATGGCGTCAGGAGGACCAGCAGGCGACTCAAACGCTGCTTGGACTACTGAGGGAGCAAACGGACACGCTCAGGCGCCTTGTCGATGTTCTGCAGGACCGCAGGCAGGAGGACAGAGCCCCCCTCCACTGTGTCTGCAACCGCCCTCCCCCGCCACACACTCCAATACCCACCTCTCCCAGAATAACAAGAAGGAGGGGTACCAAGGGCCGTGAAAACTGTCACTGCACCACAGCGGACTGCTAAATTACCCAAAAGTTCTCAGTCCCTAGATTTTGAAAAGTTCTCACCTTTACTGTGTTGTCGAGTATTAAAAGTAGTTTGCTGTTAATTACTGTTTCTGTCATGTTTGTTTGCTGAAGACATTCTGTGAAGGGGGGAGAGGGGTTTGGTAATTGTATAGGACAGTCACCATGAACAGGGTACAGACATGGGGGCAGGATCAACAGCCGGTTACTCACTGAGTGCAGTCACTAGGCACCCTGGTCAGTCTGTGAGGTGTTTTTAATGTTCTGTTCATAGGCGGCAGGTGCCCTGCTCCAGGTATACTTGGAGGTGGGTCTCTCCCCCGGCCCAGCCTGGATCTGGCCCACGGGGGTCTCCCCCCGCCCCGTCAATTCCCTGCCTGGAGCAGGTCCCAGCGCCCACCTGCCACCCCTCCCCCGGTGTGTCGTCTCGCCCCCCCGCCCGCGCTGCGTCCCTACCTGACAGTAGAGCGGCTACCGGCACAAATGCTGTCTGCTGCCCCAGGGTACTAGCGCCTGCCATCCACAAATGGCAAGGCAGGTTGCCATCACCCTGCCCTTCTACCGTTGCCCTGAGCCTCCACAATGCCCCAAACCCTCAGCCCCAGCCACAGCACGCAACCCCCTACGCCTCCTCCCCCTTCCCACACACCCCTCACCCCTTCCTACGCCCCCGCTCCCAGCCCTGAGGCTGCACCCAAACTCCGTCCCAAAGCCTACACCCCTCACCCCTTCCTGCACACCCACCTGTAACCGTCCTCCCCCCAGAGACCGCTGTAGGAGCAGTAGGCTATCATTCCTAGAGTCTAGAAGCGGTCTCTACATCACTGCACACCCTCCCCACCACAGTCCGCATCCCTGTTTCAACCCTTTGACGCGAAATCATTATTAAAGAAAAGGTTTTTAAATAACAATGCTCCATTACCTTTATTTTTACACGTGTGTTGGAAGGGGGCAAACGGGGTGAACGGGGTATGAGACTGCAGAGGAGAGTTAACAGTAAATGGGTAAAGAAACATGGCCAGGTTCAGCTTCTCTGTAAAGCAACTGGACAGTCATAGGTTACCCTGCTCTCTGAGGAACCTAGCTTTCAAAGCCTCCCGGATGCACAGCGCTTCCCTCTGGGATCTTCTAATGGCACGGGTGTCTGGCTGAGCGTAATCTGCAGCCAGGCAATTTGCCTCAACCTCCCATCCCGCCATAAAGGTCTCCCCCTTGCTCTCACAGAGATTGTGGAGCACACAGCAAGCTGCAATAACAATGGGGATATTGTTTTCACTGAGATCCGAGCGAGTCAGTAAGCTCCGCCATCTCCCCTTGAGACGTCCGAAAGCACACTCCACCACCATTCTGCACTTGCTCAGCCGGTAGTTGAAGAGTTCCTTCTCACTGTCCAAGGTGCCTGTATAGGGCTTCATGAGCCAGGGCATTAGCGGGTAGGCTGGGTCCCCGAGGATCACTGTAGGCATCTGCACATCCCCAACAGTTATTTTGTGGTCCGGGAAGAAACTACCTGCCTGGAGGCGTTTAAACAGACCAGAGTTCCTGAACACACGCACGTCATGAACCTTGCCCGGCCACCCGACGTTGATGTTGGTAAAGCGTCCCCTATGGTCCACCAGTGCTTGCAGCACCATTGAAAAGTAGCCCTTTCGGTTAATGTACTGGCTGGCCTGGTGGTCCAGTCCCAGGATAGGGATGTGAGTCCCATCTATAGCCCCACCACAGTTTGGGAATCCCATCGCGGCGAAGCCAGCTATGGTGACCTGGACGTTTCCCAGGGTCACTACCTTTGAGAGCAGGAGTTCAACCATTGCGTTGGCTACTTGCATCACAGCAACCCCCACGGTAGATTTGCCAACGCCAAAGTGGTTCGCTACTGACCGGTAGCTGTCTGGCGTGGCAAGTTTCCAGAGGGCTATGGCCACTGTCAGGGCTGCTCGCATCCTGGTGTCCTTGCGCTTCAGGGCAGGGGACAGCAAGTCACACAGTTCAAGGAAAGTGCCCTTACGCATCCTGAAGTTTTGCAGCCACTGTGATTCATCCCAGACCTGCAGCACTATGCGGTCCCACCAGTCCGTTCTTGTTTCCCGGGCCCAGAATCACCGTCCCATAGCATGAACATGACCCAGTGCCACCATGATCTCCACGGCGCGGCGTCCCGTGCTTTGTGAGAGGTCTGTGCCACTCTGACACTTCATGTCCTCACCGCGCTGCCGTTGCCTCCTCGCCCGATTTCTCAGCATCTGACTGTTGAAGAGGTGTACGATAAGGTGCGAGGAGTTGACAACGGCCATAAGTGCAGCGATGATCGCAGCGGGCTCCATGATCACAGTGGAGTGCTGTGGCGTCCGCGCTGTCACTTATAACAGGAAAAGTGCGCGAACTGATTTCCCGCCGGCGGGAGTGACGGTTGAATGCTGACAGTTACCAAGGACCACCCTCGACACAGTTTTCACCCCCAGCATGCATTGGGGGAAAATCCCAGAATTCCAATGGGCAGCGGGGAGTGCGGGAACTGTGGGATAGCTTCCCACAGTGCACCGCTTCCAAAGTCAACGTTTGCCCCGTTACTGTGGACTCACACAGTCGAATTAGTGTATTTAGTGTGGATACACAAATTCGACTTCATAAGGTCGATTCCACAAATTCGACTTAAGTTGATTCGAAATAGTCTTGTAGTGTAGACATACCCTGTGACTTTATAGTCACTGAATAACTTATATAGCCTGTGCCAAACATTGCTGTTTAGATATCTCCCTTTTCTGAAAAGGTGCTACTTGCCATTAAAAAGTCAGTTCTGTCGCTAGAACTAAGTTAACATTTGACTATGTTTAAAGTTGTCAGTCCAAACATTTCATCATAAATAAAAATCAGGCCTTTCTTCTTTAAATTTACATTCTGCCTTTAAAAAATCAACCGAGTAGAACTACCCAACTGAGTGGACTATATAAGAACTCAATCATAAATGTAGATCTTATGCAGCACCTGTCATGGTCATATCTGAAGAACTCAAGAACAAACTGTGTGGCTGGAATGTGCTCATTAAAGGTACCTTTTATTTTGAGGATCTATATGCTAAATAACAGCACATACATGCATTAGAACTTCTGGGTAAAAGTTACTGCTAGAGCAGGCTCTATCTCAGCTTACATCTAGCAAAGCCTAAAGTCAGGTCAAAGAGGCTCCTTTGACTCCTTCACCTAAGGAGATTATACATAAGGCTACGATTTAGTCAGGGTTTTTTAGTAAAAGTCACATCCTTGACTTATACTAAAAATACCTGTGATTAAATCGGGGGGGGAGAGGCACCCATGGCCAGTGGCACCAGCTACACAGGCAGTGTCACTGTTTATTTGACATTTGTGTGTGTGTGTGTGTGTGTGTGTGTGTGTGTGTGGTGTTTATCGGGATCAGTTCTGATAGCTGGGCTTAAAAGGGGGACTCAGCGGGAGGTAACTGTAAGGCTCTCAGAAGTCTTCTGATCAGATCGGCCTGAGAGAGAAAGAGCCTTACAAAGGGACCAAATTTTTAGTCAGAGTATTCCAACTGATTTCTTATACCAAGCTTTGGCAAAGAAGAGGAAAGTGACTGAAGCTAGTAGACGTGGAAACTCATGTCACATAAGCAGTTCAATCAGTGGGAAATTTCTGAAATTTCTTCATTAAGGTATTCACAGTGGGTCCCAGGGTACAGGATGCATCTGTGCTTGTTGCCCTTGCTCTGCTACCTGTCATTTTCCAAGGCATATGTTCTTCCCACTTGCCTTCCTTCCTTCTCTTTTGGGTCCTCTTGGCTGCTTATTCCAGCTGGGTGGGCTTTGGATGCTCTCACTATTTAGTTGTGTCATTGAAACTGCTCTTTCATTGAAGGCTTCAAGATAGACGGGGTACAGATTGTAACCTAACTGATGTCTTGTTTAATCCTGACTCTGTGGCTCTCTGGCTTTCATTCATCTAGCATAAATCACAAGGGGAGCTGTCTGCACATTACCATGACATAAGCTCTTGTAGCACATACACAAATACTTTCCAGGGCTGTTTTTCTTGAGTTTCAAATGTTTCCATGTGGGAATCTTCACAACTGGTTCCTTGTAAAGTATGCCAACGGCTCTGCGCACCTGCTAACAAACAAGCTGTCAGCCCGTCAGGACTAACACCACAAATTGCATAAGCCAGGGACCCTTGCCAACAGTTTTAAAGGAAATATAAACATATTAGAACTACATTCAAGAGGCCATTTTTTAACTTAAAAAATGCAAAGGGATACATTTTCATTTGTGCAGGCAAGTTCCATTCTTTTGCAGGCAATGAAATGCAGATTGACAAAAAAAAATTTCTCTAAGGAAAAATAATTGTAAGTTACTAAGTGACAGCAGTTCATCTGCTAAGTACTGTAGTTTTTGACTGGAGGAAGAAAGGGATGTTATCTGTTGTAAACCTCCATAATGCTAAAATAGAGAAATCTGAATTAAAGGAGCACAGGTATTAAAGCATTTATGAAAGTGAACTCTCTCATCTACTTCTTGCTGCTGCAGTACATGACCCTCTAATTAATTATGCTTTCTTTACACTGAGTAACAATTTCCCAAATTTCAAATAAAGATCTGAGCTGAATATTTGGTTAGGCTGGATATGTTACAAATACAGCAGAGTAAAATTCTTCCCTGTCTTATTGGATAGGAGGGGACTAATCCAGGGAAGGGACAAATACAAGGCAGTATGAAAAATGTTGCCACCTCCATGCAGCAAGAGACAAGGAATAAGGTGCTCACAACTGCAGTTAATTTCGTGTTACAAAATTATATATACATGAAATTATATATACATGTTACTGGGGGAATAACCTCTTTCTTCCCCCAAAAAAATGTCTGCTGAAAGTTTTAGAACTACTGCTCCCAATTATCTCTAGTGGGACCATTGGAACTCTACCAAACCTTACATGCATCTACCTGTTGGGCATCATCTTGCCACAACAGGCTAAAGCCAACATTCCCAGGAAACAGATAGTTCTCTTCTGGAGAGGAGGTTGACATCCCCTCTCACTTCTTTCTGAAGTTCTAATACCTTTATGACAAGGATTTATCATTGCAGGTGATATAAAAGCTATCTTATCAGTGCATGGAGGATGTCTTAGGGGCTCTGGCTAGTACATACTGCTAAGAGTAGAAAACAAAGTATCCTATAGGAAAGTAAGTACCAACTGGACACTGTCTGGCCCCACCAAAAGAATGACAGGAAGCAATGGATATGGTTTAATAAGGCCGCAACTTTATTAACTTAACATTTCTTTGAGTACTTAGCAATAAACTGTAAAGTGCAGAGCCTCATCATTTCTAAATAATCCCCAACCTGGTCCCAGCTAGCCTGTTGAGAGGAGCTGCCTTCCCTTCTTAGAGGGATAAGGAAGCTAGGAAAGGAGGGGGTTGGCTCCTTGCTGTACCAGGTGTAGGCATCCCACACACCCCTATTCCTTAGCTCCCATAAGGGATGCTTTCCTTTACATTCTCATTAAATCCATTTGTGTACCTATTGTAGGTCTAGGGACTGCAGGCCTAAGCCTGCCCATAGCTAAAGGCCCTTTCCTTTAGTTGGCAGGGGAGGGCCAGTGTACCCAAGCCACAACTGAATACTGGGGACAATAAATGAATAAAACAGTGACAAGAGTGAAGGTCATAGGGTGAAAATCAGGTAACAGGAAGGGGGCACCAAGCAGACAGCCCTCAACAGTGCCCACTGCTCATCCAAGGAGTCAGTGGACACTGCCCAGAGGAACTCTGTTCATAGGCATGACTGAACAAGGGAATGGAAATGGGGTCCGCAGTCACAAAGTAACCCCCCCATCCAACTTCCTCCTCCTGGTATGATGGATAGCTGTCTTGGCAAGCGCCAGGAGAAGGATGAGGAGGAGTTTTTGCAATTTTGTGGGGCTGTAGGTGGGATGTACCAGGATCAGAAGGTGTGAGGAAAAGTGCAGCCAGAACCTCAGTTCTGGAGAACCTCCCAATTCAGTGCACTATCCACTACATCACACTGCCTACCCCTGAAAAGGTGTGTAATTAGTGAGGCAATGGATTGCAGTAAGAGAACGAATGGGCTCACGGTAAAGGCAGTTGAAAGAATCCAGTCTATTAGGGCATCAATCTCTGACTCTGCCACAGAGATCCTATGTGATGCTCATTAAATGACTAAAACCAAATCTTTTCACAAGTTGCTACCAAGTGCATTTTCCTCGTTTTCTGGTTGCCTGACTTGAGATGCTGGGGTCTGATTTGTGGAAGTTTTGAACACTCGCATCTGCAACTGAAGTCAGTAAGTGCCATGCTTTGAACATATAAAGTGCTATATAATAAGTATTTCCTAAAAATTAGATCTTAGTTGTCTCAAATTGGGCACCCAAAATTAGTGGACACTTTTTTGGTTTTAATTTCACGGTGTCCTGGGGATGATACCACCTTTGCATGTCACAGAGGTGGTGTGAAAATAAATTCATTTAGAAAAGCCCATGAGGAAATTTATAATTTAGTCTTCAGAGCTTGAATAGTGTTTGAATAGTGTGCAGTAAATCAGGCATGGGGACACACACTGATCAACAAAGAGAAAACAAAATATTTAATTGCTTCTCATTCTGTCAGCACAATCCATGCTGTACTAACTCAAAGCAATGTTTAAAACTATTCTATCAGATGCATTGGTGCAGCTGAAGAACAATGAGATTTACAGCACAAAGTGCCTTTTACGTGCAAAGTTTTATGGTCAGGAATGTTCAGTCAGTCCTGCGGTCTTATTGTGTGTTCATATTTCAGTGCTTTATAACTGTCACACTTTAAAATTTAATTTTGAATGTCTCTGAAAATTTACTACATAAAGTAATTAAGGGAGAAAGTCTATCCTTAGAGCTAAATACTCAAGTAGCATGCTAGCCAGCTACATATCTGGAATAAGAGTCATTGATCTGGTTATAGAAGGATAGGGCATCTCACAGGCAGATGCAGAGAAGGGAATGTTACTGCTCTCTAATTGCCTTTGAAGCTCTTGCTGTTGCTAGACACATACACGCTAACAAGCTGGCAAGCTAAACACATCATGATTCCAGTGTCCCTTAACCCCAAGAGAAAGTGATGCGAGTCCTGCAGTTGTAGCCTTATATACCTCCCAGTGCACTCTGGAGCTGGAGATGTTTGCTTGGCTATTTATACAGAAGGCTCTGCATATTCCCTTTTCCCACCAAATAAATAATGCTGATATATAGTACTCATGTAAGTTACATACATCTTTGTGCCAGTCAGGATTTTTTGTGTCCTTGCTCTGACCAAGTGCCTTGCTTGTTGAATCCCTTCATTGGTTTTTGCATCACCTGCCACGACAGTCGCATCCATTCTTGCCTTCATATCCTACACAGCTTTATCCCACCTACATCTCATACATTTCAAGTTGATGAGCTTCTTCCCAATGAGGATGGCCCAGACTTTACTTAATCATGTTCCAGTAGGTTTGCAACAAATTTCAACTGTGTTGTCTCTAGTTCAGTCAGTACACAGTGTAGAGGAGGCTGACATTTCTCTTTTGAAGGACTTAATGCTGAAATTGTTACTTGTACAATTTAATCCCACTGAACTCTTGCATGAATAGAAGTAAGCATGCGAGTAAAAATACTAGGACTGGGGTCTGACCCTGAGAAATGTGGAGCACTTGCAACTGTCAAAAGTGCATCTTAGGAAAATGTCGTATGTGGGGAAGTCTCTAGAGCTTGAGGCACACTTTAATTACAGTAGGAATAATCAGATATTGACTCTGAGGTGAACTTCAAAATTTATTGTCCTTCACTGGAAATAGTGACCTTAAGTTTGCCTCAGTAACTATTTACCATGACTCTTAATGTTCACCACACCAAGAAATCAATATATGCATTTTTACAAATATTTTCAAGGTGTTAATCATAAACATCTAGATATTTCTCAGTTATGACCATGGACTTAGAAGTGTAATGATTTTAACCTGGTTTGAGATCAGAGAAAAATTATTATTCACCTTCTGAGAAGTGAATTACATTTTTGCCTTCATTCAGCTGCTGACAATCAGGTTGCACTCCTATGCACAAGTGAGATGGTTGATTTAAAGATGTTCCCAACTTCAATATTGTTCTCTGTACTATTGTTGTAGCTGTATTGGTCCCAGAATGTGAGAGACAAGGTACATGATATAGCTTGAACCTTCCATCAACAGAATTTGGTCCAATACAAGATATTTTCTCACCTACTTTGTCTCTCTTAAATATTATTGACCTCTGAGGAGGAGGTAAACAATAGAACTTACTGCTATCACATGCTTGTTTTCAGTCAATGATTAGCTAGGATTTTCTTTTATGTAACAAATGGCCCTTAAGGAATAATGTGTCAGCTTGACTGGGAAAGCAATCCTACTGTTGCTACTGAGAAAGCAATCCAACTGTCTAAGTGTGTGCACCACAATATAAGAAAATGCATTCCTATGATACACAAGACTCATCCATTATGAGGTTTGAAAGACAATATGTATTTATGTGGTTTCTCTGAAATTGCTTTAATCTGAAACACATTCTTCTGGCCAACTCAAAAACAAATAACTTTGTCTAAAATAATAGTTTTGTAAAATTTAATAGAGATAGTTTAATCAAAAGCCCTAATTTTACTTAATCGCAGTTAACTCAACTGATCAACTCAGAAAAAATAATCCTGATTAATCATACTGTTAAACAATAGAATACCAATTGAAATGTATAAAATATTTTGGATGTTCTACATTTTTTTTATATATTGTATTCTGTGTTGTAATTGAAATCAAAGTATATATTCTTGATTACAAATATTTGCACAGTGAAAGAAACAAAAGAAATAGTATTTTTCAATTCACCTCATACAAGTACTGTAGTGCAATCTCTGTCACGAAAGTGCAACTTACAAATGTAGACTTTTTTCTGTTACATAACAGCACTCAAAAACAAAACAATGTAAAACTTCAGAGCCTACAAGTCCACTCATTCCTACTTCTTGTTCAGCCAATTGCTAAGACAAACAAGTTTGTTTACATTTATGGGAGACAATGCTGCCCTCTTCTTATCTACAATGTCAACAGAAAGTGAGAACAGGCATTTGCATGGCACATCTGAAGCCGGCATTGCAAGGTATTTACGTGCCAGATATGCTAAACATCTGTATGCCCCTTCATGCTTCAGTCACCATTCCAGAGGACCAGGGGCGGCTCTAGCTATTTCGCCACCCCAAGCACGGCGGCACGCCGCGGGGGGCACTCTGCCGATCGCTGGTCCCACGGCTCCGGTGGACCTCCCGCAGACGTGCCTGTGGAGGGTCCGCTGGTCCCGTGGCTCCGGTGGACCTGACGCAGGCGTGCCTGCAGATGCTCCACCGGAGCTGAGGGACCAGCGGATCCTCCGCAGGCACGCCTGCAGGAGGTCCACCGGAGCTGCCCGCTGCCCTCCCGGCAACCGGCAGAGCGCCCCCCGCGGCATGCCGCCCCAAGCACGCGCTTGGCGTGCTGGGGCCTGGAGCCGCCCCTGCAGAGGGCATGCTTCTATGCTGATTACGCTTGTTAAAAGAATAATGCGTTAATTAAATTTGGGACTGAACTCCTTGGGGGAGAATTTTATGTCCCCTGCTCTATTTTATCTGCATACTGCCATATATTTCATGTTATAGCAGTCTTGGATGATGACCCAGCACATGTTGATCATTTTAAGAACACTTTCACTTCAGCTTTGACAAAAATGAGAGAATGTGAGATTTCGAACGATAGCTACAGCACTCTACCCCAGGATTAAAAATCTGAAGTGCCTTCCAAAATCTGCGAGAGATGAGGTGTGGAGCATGCTTTCAAAAGTCGTAAAAGAGCAACACTGCAATGGGGAAACTACAGAACCTGAACCTCTGAAAAAAGAAAATCAACCTTCTGCTGGTGGCATCTGACTCAGATAATAAAAATGAACATGTGTCGGTCCACACTGCTTTGGATGGTTATTGATCAGAACCCGTCATCAGCATAGATATATGTCCACTGGATGGTGGTTGAAGCATGAAGGGACATATGAATCTTTAGCGCATCTGGCACATTAATATCTTGCGACACTGGCTACAATAGTGCCATCAGAATGCCTGTTCTCATTTTCAGGTGACATTATAAACAAGAAGTGGGCAGCATTATCTCCTGCAAATGTCAACAAACTTGTTTGTTTGAGTGATTGGCTGAACAAGAAGTTAGAGCCTGCAAGTCCACTCAGTCTTAAATTTTACATTGTTTTTATTTTTAAATGGAGTTATTTTCTGTACATAATTCTTCATTTGCAAGTTCAATTTTCATGATAGAGATTGAACTACAGTACTTGTATTAGGTGAATTGAAAAATATTTTTTTTTACTTGTAATAAAAAGTAAATATAAAGTAAGCACTGTACACTTTGTATTCTGTGTTGTAACTGAAATCAACATATTCGAAAATGTAGAAAACATCCAAAAATATTTAAATAAATGGTATTATATTATTGTTTATCAGTGCGATTAATCACGATTAATTTTTTTAATTGCTTGACAGCCCTAAGTAAAATCAATAAGAGCTGAGTAACAGATTTTAAAAGAAAAGATTTATTCTGCAAAGCCAATGAGAGACCATTTGACTGGAAGCATAGGCCCTGATTCTGCAAACATTTATACACACGCTTAACTTTACTCTCACATATCTTTTTGAAACCAACAGGATTATACACAAGAGTAAAGATAAGTACGTGCAGTTGTTTGCAGGACAGGGGAACTAATTTGGTAACATCTTATGCTCACTTGCACAGAAATAAATGACACGATATAAAATGGTGGAGAATTACGTCTATTGTACATGACACAATTTGTATAATGTAAGGCTAAAATGTTTTAAACACTGCTAAATTGATCAACTAAAGGCTATGGATACCCTACGATATCGCTGCTTGCCTACAACTCAGCTAGCATAAGTATAAAGAATAGTGTAGCCATGGTAGCATAGGCAGGGGCAACATGGCTTGGCAATGCAGAATACAAACCTGCCTGAAACCTATGGCTACATAAGCAGCAAAGAGTCCTGTGGCACCTTATAGACTAACAGACGTTTTGGAGCATGAGCTTTTGTGGGTGAATACCCCATGCATCCGACGAAGTGGGTATTCACCCACGAAAGCTCATGCTCCAAACCATCTGTTAGTCTATAAGGTGCCACAGGACTCTTTTTGCTGTTTTTACAGATCCAGACTAACACGGCTGCCCCTCTGATATATGGCTACATACTTGCCACTGCAGCTACCTGTGCTACTGCACTACATTGATACTTATGCTTGCACTAGATTGATGAGAACTGGGGCAAGAATGTGTATGTGAACATGGGAATTGCACTCCTAAATCATAGTGTTATCAGCCTAAAAGTGTCTCTCTGATATGCCTGAATCCTATATGAAAGCTGTATTTTAATAGTCTGATTGAATAAATGTTCTATTAATTCATTACTTTTTAAAGCTTTTTAGTTCCTTTATAAGAAACTTGAAAGGAATGAGCAGAAGGAGGTGCCATGTTAGAGAAGGCCAGCTCAAAAACTGAGAGTAATACTCAGAAATATGACTACTTATATGATTAAAGAACTCATTTAAAGCTGTTGGGGGCGGGGGAAGAGGGCAGCATTCCCCATTTTAAAACATCTAAGCTAAAGAAAGCAAAAGAGGATTATGAAGAAAAGCTGGAAGGGTATAATAAACAGATTAGGAAAACATAAACTGACAATAAGAGAAGCATTGCCCTTGAAATATACAGAAATAATAAGATTATGTAAAATGATCAGCGAGTTAACACACCGACTGGCTGGGAGATAGATGAGAGGAAAAAATGAAAGCTGAAAAATTAAAATGAGTTTCTCCTTTTGCCTTTAATCTTTAACACCCCAAATGTATGAGTAACTAGTTGATACATTTAAAATATGCTTTATTATTTCCTTATTAAAGTGAGGATTTCACTATTATATAAATCCACAAAAATAAAACAAACAGCCTAGGAGCAGGTACTAGATACTAAAAAAGCTATTCTCCTAATACATGCAGGTCATCTCCATTGATCAGTTGGGTGCTGCCACATGTGAGCCTATACAGGGTGAATAATTCACCTCATCAAGTGCTGTCCAATCTACCAGGTATGGGGCTTTGTTTCGAAACACTGATGCTTCAAAGGAATGCACTCAGGTTCTACTGCAGAACAGAAATATCAGTGCAACACAGTAGTGAAGGAGTTGTTAACAAAAGCTAGATGCCTGTATGGAGAAGAGATTATATCCCTAAATTAGGAATCCTCCGCATGCTGATATTTAATGTGAGTGTAGCCTTGTTTAGCCTGATGTGTGATCCGTACATTAGAAATCATTGTGAATTCATGAATATAGATGAATAAGCTTGTCTCTGTTACCAACAGAAGTTGGACCAATAAAATATATTACCCACCTATCTTGTTGCTCTAATGTTCAAAGTGGGCAGGTGACAAAAAAACACAGGTAGCCATAAGAAAGCAACCTTAACAGAGCTGAGGGTAAATCACAATAAGGTTATAAGAGCAACAAGAGGGAAATCAGTGGGGGATCTGTTCAATATCTTAGTTGTCTATACACAAATAGGAGACAGACAGAAAGACCTGGAAGCATTAGTACATAAACTAAATCATGACTTAATTGGCACCACAGTTGACTTGGTGGGACAAGCCTCATCAGTGGAATATTGGTATAGAGGGCTATAGTTTGTCCAGGAAGAACAGGCAGGTTAAAAAGTAGGGGGGAGGAAGGGTTGCATGATATATTAAAAATATATACACTTGTTCTGAGGTCCAGAAGGAGGAGAGAGGCCAGTGGAAAGTCTCTGATTATAGATAAAAGGGGCAAAAAAACAAAGTTGATGTCCTTGTGGGGGTCTATTATAGCCCAAATCAGGATGAGGTGGATGAGGCATTTCTAGAACAAATAAGAGAAATATCCAAAACACAAGGTCTGGTAGTAATGGGGGACTTTAACTATCCAGACATCTGTTTGAAAAGGAATACAACAAAATGCTGTTGTCCAATGAGTTTTTGGACTATATATATATATATTTTCTTTTTGTTTAAGAAAGTGGAGGGAGGAATTGGTAGCGACTGTGAAAGTGGAAAGCACTTCAGATTAAAGGGATTGTGGAATGATATATTTCATGATTCTACAGAAAGAAAGGAGTGAGCACAGAAGAATAAGGACAATAGACTTCAAAAAAAGAAAAGAAAAGACTTTAACAAGCTCAGAGAAGTTGTAGGTAAAGTCCAATATGAAGAAAATCTAAGGGAAAAAGGAATTCAGTAGAGCTGGCAGTTTCTCAAGGAGACAATATTAAAGGCACAACTGCAAACTATCCTGATGTGAAGGAAAGGCAGGAAGAATAATAAGAGGAACTCTTTAATGACCTGACAATAAAAAAAAAATCCTACAAATGTAGAAACATGGACAAATTTCTAAGAAAGAATACAAAAGAATAGCACAATCATATACAGACAAAATCAGAAAGCCTAAGGTACAAAATGAGATATACCTAGCAAGGGACATAAAAGGCAATAAAAGAGGTTCTTTAAATACATTAGGAGCAAGAGAAAGATTAAGAAAAGCATAAGCCCTCAGCTTATCGGGGAGGAAGAGCTAATAACTGATGACATCAAGAAGGCTGAGGTATTTTATGAGTATTTTGCTTCAGTCTTCACTAAAAAAAGGTAAAATTGTGACCAAATAATTAACAAAATTAATATTAACAAGGGGAAAGGAATATAAGCCAAAATAGAGAAAGAACCAGTTAAAGAATACTTAGATAAATCCAAGGTAGTCAAGTCAGCAGGGCGAGGTGAAATTTATTTGAGGGTACTTAGGGAACTAGCTGAACCAGTCCCTGAACCATTAGCAATTATCTTTGAGAATTCCTGAAGCACTGGTGAGGTCCCAGAGGGCAGGAGAAGGGAAAACATAGTACTTATTTTTAAAAGGAGGAACAAAAAGGACCCAAGAAGTTAGACAAGTCAGCCTAATGTAGATATCTGTAAAGATACAGGAACAAATTATTAAAAATCAGTTTGTAAGCACCTAGAGGATAATCAGGTTATAAGGAATAGCCAGCATGGATTTGTCAATAACAAATGCAAAATGAACTTAAGGTCCTTCTTGGATACAGTTACTGGCCAATTGGATAGATGGGATGCAGTAGATGTGGTATATCTTGATTTTAGTAAGGCTTTTTACAGCCCCACATGACACACTCATAAGAAAACTAGGGAAATGCTGTCTAGATTAAATTTCTATAAGGTGGGTGCAAAACTGGTTGAAAGACTCAGAGAGTAGTTAGCAATAGTTCATTGTCAGACTGGGAGAGTATATCTAGAGAAATCCTGCAGGGGTGAGTCCTGGGTTCAATATTTTCATTATTGATTTTGTTAGTGGAATGAAGGGTCATGCTTATAAACTTTGCAGATGACACCAACCTGGGAGGGGCTGCAAGTACTTTGGAGGACAGCATTAGAATTCAAAATGACTTGACCAACTGGATAATTGCTATGAATTCCACAAGATAAAATTTAATGAAGATAGGTGCAAAGTACTTCACTTAGGAAGGAAAACATCGAACGCACAGGTAGGATATTAGGAAAATCTAGCTATAAGGATAGTTAAACTCTTGAACAGGTTTTCCAAGAGAAGTTGTGGAGTCTCCATCGCTAGGTTTTTAAGAACAGGTTAGACAAACACCTGTCAGAAAGGGGTCTAGGTTTACTTGGTCCTGCCACATGTCAGGGAGCTGATGTAATGACTTCTCAAGGTCCCTTCCAGCCCTACATTTCTATGATTTCTATGTGACAAGTATATGTGCCCTGTCCCTTTGTGAACCAGGAAAGTGTTAAACTCCTTCACTGAACAGAAAGGAAGAAAGTAACTCTGAAAGATTGGTTGAGCTGCAGACCAGGATGGAAGAGCTGGCAGCTGCAACTAGTTAGGCTGCTGGGAGGTGGAGATAACAGCCACACCTCCTATGTGGGGGAAGCCATAAAAAGAAGCAGAAGGCTCTAGCAAGAGAGAAGATGTTTTCCAGTGTCTTCTTAGTGCAAGAGGTTACTTTTCCAGATCCTGGGTAGGGAAAGGAAAGGGGAGGGAAAAGGAAGTTATTTCTTTTCAGTATGAGGCAGGTGGGTAGAGTGGTGCACAATAAGTGTTGTTTGTTTTCCCTCTGCTGGATCCTGGGCTAAAAAAAGCAGCCCTGTTTATTTGTTACTGTTTGTACTTCACAAAAAGAAGTCACTTTGCATTTGATTTGTTTATTTGGACTTGTGGATAAGAGAAGCCAGTCTGTGGCTATTTTATTTTCTCTGGCTGAAAGTGGAATGCTTACTGTTTTAGGACCTTCCTTAAAGGGGCAGCACACTAATTTATACTTCTGTCAAGGTTCCTTCCCCACTCTGAACTTTAGGGTACAGATGTGGGGACCTGCAGGGACACTTCTAAGCTTAATTACCAGCTTAGATCTGGTATCACTGCCATCATTTACAAGCACTCCCTTCCTTGGGTAGCCGTGAGAAACTTCACCAATTTCCTGGTGAACACAGATCCAAACCCCTTGGATCTAAAAAACAAGGAAAAATCAATCAGGTATTAAGAAAAAGGCTTTTAATTAAAGAAAAGAAAGGTAAAAGAAAACCCTCTGCGAGAGATTAGCATACCAGCTACTCTCACAGACAACAGATTCAAAACACAGAGGATGTTCCCCGGGGCAAAAACTTTAATACACCCAAGTATCAGAGGGGTAGCCGTGTTAGTCTGGTTCTGTAGAAGCAGCAAAGAATCCTGTGGCACCTTATAGACTAACAGATGTTTTGCAGCATGAGCTTTCGTGGGTATTCACCCACGAAAGCTCATGCTGCAAAACATCTGTTAGTCTATAAGGTGCCACAGGATTCTTTGCTGCTAATACACCCAAGAATACCCAAATTTGATAATTCCCTTAGTGGTACCAAGACAAGTTACAAAGAAAATAAACATAAACCTATTTATTCCTTTCTAAAACTTACTACTCTGATAAGAGGCTGGTTCCTTGATCTTTTTCATTCCGGCTGAAACTGAAAACTCTAAACAAAGGAAAACTTCCCTCCTTCCTTTTGAAACATCTTGTTCCCCCATTGGTTCCTCTGGTCAGGTGTCAGCTAGGCTAGGTGAACTTCTTAACCCTTTACAGGTGAAAGAGGCATTAACCCTTAATTATCTGTTTATGACAACTACGTTTAAGTATACTTCAAAAAGGTCTGTAACCACCCCACCTCCATTTTTTTGTGAGACTTTAACATCATGAAAGCTAGAAAAATCTAACACTCACTCACACGCTCTAACACACACGCTAAATAAAAATGGTAATACAAACAAGGCATGTTCTTCACTCCACTGCTCAAACTCCTCATTCTGTATAGCAAAATCTTTTATCTGCGGGGTGTCTTGTTTGCCAGCATAGTTATCATCTAGCACACTTTAATGGCTGTATAAATGCTATTTCTCCTAAAGATGGAAAAAGCAAATAGGACAGCAGTAAGATCAGTTAAAGGATTAAATAGTGGTGCTAAGCTCCACCACAGCAACGGTGTGGTTATGCCCACGCTCCTCCATATGCATTCATTAGCAGAGTTAGGTCAGCACAGCATAATATGTGCTTTCAAAGGGTTTAATAGGTATCTGTAACTTTGAATCCTGTACCTAGAGATAACAGGCCTGACTCTCTAATCATTAACACCTTTGCATAGTGAAGGTAAAGTAGGTATGAAATGCTACCTATCCGTCTCTTTCCCTCACACAGAGACCTTAGAGTGAGTGAGTGTGGGTGTTCTTCAGCAACTGTTTTGGATCTGGCTGAAGGGGAAAAGGAGCAAGAGCTAATTTTCTGAAAAGCATCTCCCACACCTGCAAACTTGTTACCTATAATGTCCCTTGGGAGGACTCCTTTACTCTGATGGGTTTCCCTGCTGGAGATGTCAGCAGGAATAATGCTCCTCATAGAAGTTCAATAGTTAACAGTGCATCAGCTGCCCAGTCTCCCAGGCTCATTCCCACCTACCTTGTTAGGAAGGACCTCTGTTTGTAAAATACTCCATGGACTCACCCTTCCTGGACACATTTTAATTATGCAGGCAGATCAAAAGGAAGAATCTCTCCCCTTCTCCCAAGATGGCAATAATATTGCTGCATGAGCACAATTCTGGCTATACTTCATGCCACAGAAGGGGGAAAAGGCCTTTCATAGGAAATAAAGGGGTTTTAGTGGATCTCACCATGTTAGATTAAGTGGCAGGATAAGATCTGACAAGCTTGTAAATGTTTCTTCAGTCTGTATTATGCCTGTGTTCTTATGAAATAGCTATTAGATCTGAAGTTGACATTTATTGAACACAACTTTCTGGTAATTAGACAGCTCTGCTCTGGTGGTGCCCCAATCTGCACATGAGTAGCCGCATTCCTTTTAGCAAATTACGGAAAATCCAACTTTCAATGATCGTCAGTTATACTGTACTCCTTGAACCATAATTAAATGACATTTCTGACTCATCAAATGAAGTAGGATAGACCATAGATACAAAAGAGCAAAGAGAAAAAGTGTTTATAGAGAGTAGTGGTGGCATGACACTTTTTAAAATTTCACCTCTCTGGATATTTTATATGGCATTTCTGTATTGTTCTTTTCTCCCCTTGCATGCTAAAACTGGCTGTCTAATCCAAATTTGAAATCCCCATGTGTGCTCATTGATTTGAATTCTGTTCTGATTAACAGCCTGTGCAATCCTATTGACTTCAGACCTCACCCTAACTGATTTGTCTTCTCCCTCCCATTAGCATGCTTGTTTTAGAAGGATCAAAACCTGGATTTTCATATCTGATGCAGTAATTATTTTTGTTAAACCATCTAGACTTTAAACAAATCCTGCTCTAAAGCCATTATTACTCTACAGCCACCTTGGGGCTTCTATCTGTCTGGGAAAAGTCACCGATTTTTTTTAAAAAGTCCTACCCTGTTTCCAGACTCGTGATGTTTGGGAAGAGTTTTCTTTATCTCATCGCCTGACCAACATTTTCACTTGTGGGGTTTTTAATATTTATTAAATTATTTCTATAAGAAATTCCATATCTAGGAGATTGAATGGCCTAGGTGATTGACAGTGTAATACAGAGCCTTTCATTTCCATGTTGCTCTTCTAAATCCAGCAAGTAAAAAGCCAATACCATCTAATGACATTTGCTCAATGGCATTTGTGAAATGAGTTGTTGGTCTCAGTCCAGTTCCTGGTGAACTGGTGTCCAAATCATAAAAACAGCCAAGGTAATTGGTATCCTTATTAGTAAACTCCACTGAGACTGCGGGCAGGTCTACACTACTGCTTAAGTTGATGCAATTTACGTTGCTCAGGGATTTGAAAAAGCAACCCCCTTGAGTGAGGCAAATTACAGCAACCTAAGCGCTGCATTGGCTATTTTGTCAGGAGACGCTCTCCCACTAAGATAGCTTCTGCCTTTCATGGAGGTGGAATAATTATGCTGATGGGAGAGCGCTCTCCCATCGGCATAGCGTGTCTTCACCAGATGTGCTCCAGTAGTGCAGCTGCATTGGTGCAGTTGCACCAACGTAGCACTTTCAATATAGACTAGCCCTGAGTGAGCATGGGGACCTAGAGATGGTCCTTAAAGGACAATGTGAGGAAGCTTGCTCTGCTACGGCCTGTGCTGTACAGTGTCTATTCTTTGAATAAGAGAGGACTTTTTAAATCCAGGGGTTTAAACATAAATGGTTTAAAGTAGATTAATGACCCCAGGGGAATTGGTTGTGAACCACACCTTTGATGGGAAACCCTTTACCACCATAAGGGGGATTGCAGGGTAGAAGTATTTTATGTCCAAGGCAGGCACACTGGTCTCTTGCATCAAGATTACAATCTAAGGGACAAATCTCTCTTGGTTAATGCAACCTTTGACCTGAGTTCAGGTGATCAAGTGAATAAGTTGAAATGCTTATTAAATTAGTACAACTAAAGCTATAATGCAAGTAGGAAAAAGCACAGAAATTTAAAGATTTCTTTAGAATGGGCTTTGCAGTGAGGCTGAACTATACTATTTTAGGCTTGAGGCCTAGTGGTAGTAATAGTATAAGGCCACATTCGCTCTAATAAAAGTGAGCATAAGTAACCAACCTTGGATCAGAAGGGGGGGGGGTGCTGTATAATTAGCTACATTACTCATGTGTAGGCCTCCTTTACTAGAGGGGCCTCTGAACTTTATTGGGAGTGTTCCAGTTGGGAAGATCCTGTGTGCTGCAATCTATCCCTAGAGACCACAACTCCCATGCTGCCTTTGGGAAAGAGTGAAACACTTCCTCTTCCAGGGAGAGCAGGCAGTGGACTCCATTTTGGGGAGAGGAGAAAGATTGTTGGTGAGGAGCTCTGTCCATACCCGAAGCTGCTGCTGAGGCTTTGATCAAGTAGGGAGCTTCAGAGATGGTTGATGGCTTCACTGGAGCCAAGGCAGAGACTATTGCTGTGCCGGTAACTGACTGAGGTGGGCCTGCAGTGAAGAAACTGTGAGTAACCCCAGCTCTGGTTTGAAAAAGTACTTGCAAGGGAAGGGGCACAGCAGAGAGACTGAGTCTGAGGAGAGGCAGAGTGATCTTCCAATCAAACCAGGACCCAGAGCTGCTAGCATTTGGTGGGGCCAACTCCAATCATCAGAGGGGTTGTGCAGCTTGTTGCCTTGGTGGGACTGATGCACAGAACCAACAGAGCGCTGTCTCCAGCTGCAGATCTTGAAGCGCGCCTATGCAAGCAAGTGCCTAGGACTCTGAAATCCAGTGGGGTAAATGGTGGCAGTGTAAATGCTACGTAAATAAATTTAATTTATCACTATATACTATATTCATTAATTGATTTTATTCAACAGCCCCTTGTGGATTAAAATTAGTAGTGACATTTAATCTTAGTCTCTTATTAGGGTAACCCCAGAGTCCGCACACCCAGCTGGAGCCCTCACCTCCTCCTGCACCACAACTCCCTGCCACAGCCCAGAGCCCCCTCCTGCATCCTGAACCCCTCATTTCCAGCCCCACCTAGAGCCTGCACCCCCTCCCGCACACCAGCCCCCTGCCCTAGCCGAGTGAAAGTGAGTGAGGATTGGGGGAGAGCGAGCCACCATGGGAGGAGGAATGTAGGTGTGTTCCCAAGGCACACCATTGAGAATGTATAGGGGTCAGCCAGGTGGAGGCACCACCAATTTTAAATTCTTTTAGGAGTAAAGAGACTGAAGTAGAGAGGTGGATAGAGGACTCCCACCTATCCAAAATCACCACTGGGAGACTCAGAGTCTCTTTTAATGTCAACAACATCAGGTGCCCAAGCACACAAGTGAGTGTTGCCTGCTCCCGAGTAAGCCAGGGAGGAAAGAGGGCAGTCACATGTATTTTGTTCTTTTCTTACAGGAAGATGAATTATCTACCTGTATTATAAGGGATTCCCTCATAACTCACCTTAGATTAAAAAGGTATTAATTTGCCTTCTAGTTCTCTAACTGTTCTTTGTCCTGTTCCCCACTCATGTTACTACCCACAGTCATTAGTTTCTGTAGCTGTCCTTAGACTAACAACCACACTTGCTTCCTCACTCCCCTCACAATCTCCTTATTCTTCTGTGGCAATACATTTTCCAACAGCTTGTCAAACCTGCATTACGAGCCGAGTGACTATGAGATCTAGAAAGTGCTTCATGTGACCAATTCCCCAGATTTGAGAGTCTTGGAGCTGATCCATCAGAGTCAAGACCTATAGTAAAATAAAGTGCTTTGTGAAAAGATCTGAGCTGGGATTACTCCAGCTGTACAGTGTTCATTAAATATCATTGTAAATAGATGTGACTAAGATTGTTTCAAAGGTGAATATGAAAAGAGACACTCATTTTTATGTTCATGGGTATTCTTAAAACCATTTTGCCTTCCATAATTCATAACATTACTTTGTATTTATAATCTTCTGATGTTTTACTATTATAATTTAATTGAAACTAACTAGGTCAACTCTTGTTTTATCTCCCTTTGCTCCATCTAAACTCCTGATCAACTCGTGAGCTTTATTGATTTTCAGTGAAGTTAGAAGATGAGTTTTGCAACTATCACAGGTGTTTTCACCTTAACACCACTAAAGTCATATAACTGACAATCTTAAACTATCAACTTTTCCCTTTTTCCCTGGTCCATAATGAGCTCTGCCAAGTAGACCCTTGGACTGTTGATCTCTTATCTTAAGACTCTCTCTCAGGATGTTGCATTACATAATTGAGATAGGAACTGATTTATTCAGTGCACTCAGTGCTCAAAAAGCATAAAATCTGAGGTTGTAAAATTGCCAGTTTTAGCAATAGGAAGGAATGTGAGATTTACCATTTTACTAATTGCTGGCTTTAGGGTTGCACTGCTTTTCCTTGCAACATACTACAGTGTTTGTTTTTGCTGAGTGAAGTATAAAGATAAAATAGCAATTATTAGATTAGATTCTGCTGTAGCTCCATGTAAACCAGCAGGGGACAACAGTAACAACAGGGAAAAATATGGCTCAGTATGATACAGGAAGGTAATAGCGTTCACTAGCAACATTTCTATTCTAATGCAAATTCTAAGCCATAAAAATGTCTGTCATATCCTCTCTTACTATTAAGTTCAAAATTATTCCCTTTTACATTTGTGATGCTTATTTGAATTATGCACACATTTACCTTCAGCCTTGCTTTCTCCATTCATGTACCTATTGCAGACTTCCCCAGAACTATAACAACATTTTCATCTACTTTATTATCTGTATTGCAATAGTGCCTTAGGAGCCCCAGTCCTGGGCCAAGGGGTCCATTGTGCTAGAAGCTGTACAAACACACTACAAAAAGACAGCCTCTGCACCCAAAAGCTTTACACTCTGTCCTTGTCACATTGACATATTTTGTCAATACTTATATTTTGTATTATGTTTTGTTTCCACTGTGTATGTGAGCAGTTTATATAGTGTAGCGCCAGGGCCGGGTCCAGGCACCAGCGCAGCAAGCAAGCAATTCGGCGGCTTTTTTTTTATCCTCTTCACCGCTTGGGGTGGCAAAAAAGCTGGAGCTGGCCCTGTGTAGTGCTCCCTTATGGTTGTCCAGCATTTATGTTAGTGTTACAGTAAAGCCTAAAGGCTCCAACTGAGACTGTGGCTGTCTGTACTCATAAAAGATAGTTCATGCCCCAGAGAGTTCATTATATCATCTGTAAAATATCTGGGCCTATTCATTCCTCTCCTCTGCAGCATGGAAAGAGAGCAACAGAAAAGGAAAAGGGTGAAGTGGAACCAGTGAAGCATGCTTCTCCTTTCCCACTTCTTAAATCAGGTCTATTGACACAATTATTTTATCATTTATCACATTCCTAGAATGATATATTTACCACTTTTTGCTAGCAGTTCAGGTTACTTTGCCTTGCCTCCCAAGATCAGATCCTCCTCATCATCATATACCTTACAAGTAAAAGAACTATGTGACTACATTAGTCATGCCATAATTCCTGATTTGTGGTGTTTGTAGCTTTAGAAGAAGTCCCTATTCCAGTTTGCACCTCCGATAGACTCTTAAACAGTCCTGTGTCCCAGCTGCCATATTTTTCTCCTGCTAAGAGTAAAAGGTTCCAAAGCCTTGATCCTAGTTCATGGGGCAGCACCTGCTTTGTTTATTTGCATAAGGAAGTATTTTGGCTCCTTATCACTGGTACATGTGTGCATATGCACATTAAATGTTTTGTTTCACTTTTGTACTTTTTCATGGCTTTTTTTTTTATGCACAAGAAGAAAAATACAATTGACATTGTCAGAGAGAATAGTCCATATTCACATTTTGAGTGTGACAGCTCTTCTGTTGAAACTCAAATTAGATTGCTCTTCTGATTATTTTCAATGAAGACAGAATGTAAAGCAATTTTGCTGGGTAAAATGGAGTGCACTTTTTGAAAAGGTCAGATTAACTTTATTTTACTATTTGAAACAACTGAAAATATTTTATATTCCAATCACACCAAAATGTTATTCATACAACCTTTCTAAAGTGAATAACTCAAACTGATTGTTTTTCAAAGGCTATATAATAACTATGTGTAGGAAGTCTTGCAGTATAGTGGCAAGACATTGTGCTGCTGCGAAAAAGATCCAAGTTCATATCTTGTATGCTGCAATGGCAGTAAACACAAGCCCTGAAGAAGGACATAACTTGCATTCTTCTGATCAGGGGTGGCTCTAGGCACCAGCAAAACAAGCTGGTGCCTAGGGCGGCAAAATCTAGGGGGCGTCCCCTGCGGCCCGGGGGGGCGGCAGGCTGGGCGGCGGACCTGCCGCAGTCATGCCTGCGGGAGGTCCACCGGAGCCCCGGGACGACCGGACCTGCCGCAGGCATGACTGCGGAGGGGGCGCTCGTCCCGCGGCTCGGCTGGACCTCCCGCAGGTATGACTGCGGCAGCTCAAGCGGAGCCGCCGGACCCGCGAACCGTCCGCAGCCACGGGGGGTCCAGCCGAGCCACGCGGGACCAGCGGTCCCTCCGCAGTCATGCCCGCGGGAGGTCCGCTGCTCCCGCGGCTCCGGGGCGCCTCCCGCGCATGACTGCTTGGGGCGGCCAAAACGGTAGAGCCGCCCCTGCTTCTGATCAACCAATGGTCACTATAGACAGACTCTGGAGGCTGTTTTCTGTCCTGACATAGGATGGAGCCTGCCAGTGTGAGGCCTTTCAGAGTGTCTAGGGAAGTTAATACAAAAAAAAATAGGGGGGGGGGTGTCTCTGATTTGATATATTTGCCCAACCATAAAAATATTGTGTGTGGGCTATTGGCTCAATTGGTCTATTGTCCACAAACCTTAGAGCTGTCTAGGGATGAATCTGCCTCATGCATCTTAAGGTTTCAAACATTTTCTCATGTATAACTTTGTACTGTTTGTTAATTCTCGTCTTTTGGGTTAAACACATATCTCCAGATATTGTGACAGATCAAGATGTGTCTGTACAAGTTTGTATCAAATTATTACCTTCGTTTGATGTTGTAATTGCCAGTCTGTTTTATATTTTGAGTGTGCAACTGCCATGCTTAGGCAGTCATGCTGGACACCTCTCTGAAGTAACTAAGACAAGAAGACAATCACTGTTGATGATTGTCACATGGTGACAGGCTAAAAGAAATTGGGGGTTTTCCCAGTTCAATTCCAGGGGAGCTGGAACATGGACCACTTGACTGGGGCTCTGAAGCTGGTTGGATGCTCACGTGACAGAGAGGACCAACCTTATTTAAGGGCACGATCTGTCCAGTCTCTCCCTCTCTCTCACTGGCTGAACATTGCTAGACAGACTGTAGGAGACAGAGAGCAGAAAGGGCCTAAGGACTCACAAGAAGGAATAAGCATGGCCTCAGGAGAAATCTCAGCATACTGATAGGAACCAAAAAGAATATGGCTCAGTCTGCCTATGAAATGGGAAACCACATAGTATAGAGGTTGCTGCTTCTTTGTGAATTTTTTGTTTCTTCTAGCAGTTTCTCACACTTGATGTGACGAAGTGAGCAGGCATAACGAAGAGCTGGTCCTAGGCTCTTTAATGTGTCTTTGTCATCTTCTCTGCTGCTGACATTTTTTTTTCTTATTGGGTGGCTTTGACGTTGTCCATAGTCCTTTTACTAGAGCTGGTTGGGAATTTTCCAATGAAACAGGGTTTCACTGGAAACTGCTGATTGATTACACCCAAAATATTATGTTTGAACTTCCAATGAACCACAGGCAGGATTTCATCAGAATCCTGCCTGGTTCACTGCTAGCTTGCCCAGGAAGCTCCAGGTGTAATCTGACTGTACCCCTAAGTGTGCTTTACAAAAGACTTATGTTGGATCTGGCGTGTGATGCATAGCCTGTCTCTGATGGTGACCAGTATCAGATGGTGCAGAGGAAAGTGCAAGAAATTCCATAGTGCACAATTCTGAAATAACCTATCCATGGGGAGTGTTTCTTCCTAACCCTCTTCAGTCAGTTGTTTCCCCCGACCCGGAAATATAAGGGTGACTTTTTAGGAGGGATTTAAATAAGGAGAGAGCAGGGAGTTTGTGGAACAGAGTGGGGAAGTCGTTTCATGTATAGAAGGGCTCCATGAAAATGCTTTTTGAAGAAAAGAATGTGCTGATGGGGTAGATGCTGGCCTCAGGGTGAAACGGATGAGTGGGGATACCACCTCATAACAGAAGAGGTCAAGTAAATGGGGAATGGTGAAATTATTTCAGATCAGTGCAGTCTTTAAAGAAAAGTATGCAGGAGGAAAGCTGAAACTAAAGTTTGAACAGTCTCAAGTTACTCTAAGTGTCTACAGAAACTGTCATAGACTTCCATTATGTCCCCAAGAGCAATATGGATTTTTGACAGAATTCATATTCCATGTGCTATTCTGAGCTACACATTCCCTCTTAGTTTATGCATGGCTCTTGGTGTTCAGACAGATTGTCCCTCAAGGCAATATGATTTTTTGGGGCCTCTAGAGAATCCCCTCTCCTCAGTCTGTTATTGAGCCACACACTTCTATGCAGTTCCCTGCATGGTTCTTGGCATCTGAGGACAGATTGTATATTTGTATGAACGGTGCTCCCTATTAACCCTTTAAATTGTGGTGTTGTAAGTGTTTGGATGCTTTCAACTAGCTTTCTCATAGCTGAGTAGCCATACATAGCATTCCCCTGGGCAGCTTCTCCTTTATGTATGTGATATCCAGCCGTTATATCATAATATATGTAATATTATATATTGACATGTTACTCTGTGATTTTTATTGTTGTTAATTATTCTGTCTCACGATTTTAAAATACCCACAGGGGTGATAATAGCTGATTTTAAATGTTGACAGATAAATAAACCCACAGACAAGCAGGACAGATATATTTGTATGTTGAGAGGGTTCCATCAGAAATCTGTATTATTAATGCAAAAGACACTGCTACAGCAACACTGTATATATTGTTAACAGTGATTAATGTAGTTTTTCAGTTATTGCATCTGAGTGAATCCAAATGCCACCCAAGAGAATGGAACTAAGTAGAAATCTATTCCTGGTTGGTATTTGTCAAAGCCCGCAACCTGAGTCATACATAATGTCTGTATGTGAATCAGAACAGACCCCTTCCAGGGTATACAGTCTACCAGGGCCCTATCTCAGTACCACTTGATAGGTCTCTCTCTCTAGCCTTCCCCGAGCTCAGTCTTTCAGTAGTCCTGGCCCTGGTATGGGGCCGCACCCCCAGGCTTCCCTCTCTGGAGACACTATTGTCCTGCAGTCCTCTCCCAGTTGCTGCCATCACTGAGCTGTCCAGGGTTCTGCTGCTTTTTCCACCAGCCAGTAACCCAGTCCTCTCCCTTACAGCTTCATGCAGCAACTGACTTGGGCTCTGTTTTACAACTCCTTTTGTATGGCCCTACTGGGCCCCAGTTAGCTGCTTCCTGCAGCCTCTGTCATTGGTTGCGCCGCCGCAACCACTTTAGGCTACTTGGAGGACTTCTCTTCTGCTCCTCCCTTGGGATGGGGTGTGGCAGGACCCTGAGGCCTCCAGCAGGGGCCTTTGGGCCTAATTCACCCTGACACTCACTCCTTTGCAGAGGACCAGATCAAGGTCATGCACCACTTCAGACCTGTTTTGTGGATACTAGTGGGATTTAAAGAGTTACATAGGCCTTGTTCTGGCCCTCAGCATTGGAGTGAGTAAACTTATAAAATGTTTATAGAGTAACCATTTCGATTCTCTGAAATATTGGTAGCCCTTTTAATAATACAACTTTATGTTGATTATTGAGGATAGTGGTCCTGCTTATTCTATCCAAAAGCTATTATCTCATTGTCCTTTTTTTTTGTAGGCAGGCCAACTTATCTGATGCTAGTATACCACCAGTACGTGCTGTGGGCCATGTATCTGTTTTCTTAATTGCAATGAAATCATTTATGGCAACTAATGCCACATTACAACAGCATAATTTAATTTGGAGCTGTTCATTATAGTTCTATTACCTTCAGCTTTGGCACCCTCCCAGGAAAGGACCCGTGAGTAGCAGGTTAGACAGTTTTCTGAAGTGATAAAAATGCACCCCCACACAGTGCACTGCCAGTTTTTTTTGGCAGCAGAATTCTGGCATAATTATATTTCCTGGCTACCATGCATTTCATCTCACCCACCCCTCCAACAAAAGAAAGTCCGTTTTCTTAGATTTTTCAGCCCTCAATTGTAATCTCGTCTTCATTCTAACTGAATTATGCAGCGCTGGAAAACAAAATCATTTTTAAAGAGCACTACAAATGTTCTTTACTTCTAACCAGTAGAGCTTTTAACTTGAAACCCATACAGAATTACACACTACATTAATACAAGCCAAAACTAAAAAGTTCAAGGTGTCTCATAAAAACTCTCTAATGAGAATAGTAATGAAACTTGAACTGTGAGTGTTTGGTTTGTTGTAATAATTTGAATCTAATGAACATGGCTTTTCAGGCATTTACTCTTGTTACATTTTAAGGCATTAGCATGCAGAACCCATTTTATAAATGCATTCTGCTGTTGCACTGAATATCTTTATAGTAAACCTTTATAATGAATTAAAAGCAAGAATTTAAAAAAAATAGATTTATTTCTAAAATCATAAATGTCAAGTATACTGTTACACAAGCTTTGTATTACTTAAGTTATTTCCCCAAAGAAATGTAAGTGATTGGGAAAAGGAAGTGTATCAAAGCCTCAGCAGGTCTTCTTTGCGCTTTCCTGTTATTTATGTAAATTGTTGAATCATATATGAATCTAAGAGGAGAAAGCAGCATAGTAGGAGCAAAGAGTCTTGGAGAGCCAATTATTTTCACCCAGTTTTCCTCTTTGCCAATATTAAAACAGTGCTAGGGAGGCTGTCCAAAGGTACACGAGGCAGATAAGAACCAGGTCAGTAAATAGCAGTTGGGTGCCTAACTCATCTTTGAAAATTTCCCCCACAATCTTCAAGTTGCTTGTGGATGGCTAGGAATCTGCAGGAGTGGCTCCTGTTACCAGATAATATAAAGAGACATGTCTCCTCCGCACAAAAAATCCACAGGAAGAGGACATCTCTGCAAGAGTTTGCCTAGGAGAAATCCCCCAATATTGTTCCTTTGAGAGTGAGGTTTTGGTCTCTCTATGGAAAAGGCAACAGAACCTACCACAAAATCCTGCCGATCAGATAAGATCCATGAGAGGCCAGGATGATCAGCAGCTTCTCCGGTGTCCAGCACACACATCTTCCCATCTCTGGCAGTGTCAGGGGTCTGACCCTACATAAAATAAGAGCTACATGTGGAGCAGCCCCGGGGCATATTGATTTGGGAATTATAGTTCCACTTGTTTTCTGTTTTTCCTTTACAGCCATCTGAACTTCAGCACTGGTATGGTGCATGTTTTCTGTAGTGTCTAACCTGAATCTCTCTTTGTTGGTTGGATTTCATACTCTAAACCTGTAAAAATAAATAAATAGAGCAGCACATTTATTATCTTAAAGAGATCAAAAATTGTGCATGGATAAAAGGTGCACTAAAACTCATAAAATAGAGACATGAAAATAATACTTAATTGTTCGCTGGAAAAGTGCCTTGGGGGCCATGTGCATATCCAAAAGCACAGAGTGC
Source organism: Mauremys reevesii (assembly GCF_016161935.1). NCBI lineage: Eukaryota > Metazoa > Chordata > Testudines > Geoemydidae > Mauremys > Mauremys reevesii. Next base: position 37,545,091 of record NC_052629.1, on the reverse strand, counting down.
TCTTACTAGAGTGAGGGGATGTATACTTAACTGCCCCTAAAAGCAGCATCATCATCCTGTCTCAGGGCAATTGCCATCCCTGTAAAAAGATATCTGTGTTTACTAGGCCATAGAGTAATTGGCAGATAGAATCCTTCTAATTTATCTTCCACATGAATGAGGGCAGAATGGATGGCCAGAACCAGCACTACAAGCTGGAGAGTAGATCTATAACGCTTGCTACAGGACTAAAGGACCTTTTGCATCTTGGGAACTGGTAGAACTGGGAAAATTAGATTAAAAAAAAATCAGCACCTTTAAATATATTTGCTGTGACTGAGTTCAGTCAGCGCCATTTCTGTGTTCCCTTCCTTTGAACATTTAGAAAGTCAGCTGACCAGCATGGTATTTGTGAAAGGAGAAAATGTTAAGTATATATTGCAGAATGTTAACCAAGTAAAATTCTAAATCATACTCTTGAGTATTTACACAGGAAACCTCTATAGTTATGCTCATCCGATCAGGGAACAAAAACATATCCATACCCAAAGTCAAAACAGCTTGAATTAAGAATACCAAATATAAAAAAACTGACATGAAACACTCCTTGAGACCAAGAATTATTTGCAGAAGTTATTAAGCAAATAATTTTGAGAAAATAGCAAAACTGTTCAAATTGCAAACAGAAGATTAAATTAGTCCAATAAAGTATTCACCCAGCTCTAGTGATTATCATTTATCTACAATACAATACGTACTGTAAGAGCATGTTTTACAAATGAATTGTAAATTGCAACTAGTACTTTCAAAAAGTTATTACTCTCCAATCTGAACTCTAGTTAAGAAAACTGAAATAACTAGTAGTGTTGGGTCTGCAATCACGAAATGAACTTACGTGAATCTCTTGGTACTCAATGGCACTGACTATATAGTGCTAATGTAAAACCCTTATTTTACAAATGTAAGGGCATTTAAGTAAAACACCAATATACTGCAATAAAATAGGGTTGTTTTTTTTAAAAAAAAAGTATTAAAGAGCTTCTTATGAACGGAGAGATTCTACCACCACAAACACTTTAATTTGCTAATTTATACGTGGCAGCTGCCCCTACTTGTTAAAGTTATCAACATACTGCAGAACTGTTAGTTTGCATTGGCTTTATTCCACGCAATCATATTTGCTTTTATTTATTTCAAATTAAGCAAAGATGAATATAAACACCTGGAAGAGCAGGGATGAGATGACCACCACTGGGCAACATGATCGTTGTGCTGCTATTCCACTCTCTGGGCCAGTTCCTTAGCTCCCTATGAGCAATAGTCAGCCCAGAACCTGGAAAGGGAGGGACAGAGATGGTATTATGACATCGTTCTGCTTCCTCTAATTGGGGGCATCCAAGTTAGGTACCATTACAATTATGCTGCATGGAAATATCTCTGTAGGTGACTGTAACAAATTTTACCCGAACGAGGGCCAGACCGTGCTGTTGCCTTAATTTCTCCTCTTGGGGTTTTCAGATATTGCCCCAAATTCTTGTGCAAATTGAAATATCCCTCCTTGGGTGTCTGGTTTATTAAGATGACATTTTAACTGTTTTAAACCAAAACAAGTCTTTCTCCTTTCCCAGTTACCAGCACCATGCCTTAGGACCCCTTTTGTCCCTGGGGAATGTGCTCCAGGAATGACAGGCCTGCCTTCCTACACCTTTCTCGTGTGGAACTGCCCTCAGACTGGATCTCTGGGCTGCATCCCCCCTGGCTCCCAAATGAGTTTGGTACCTGTAAGCCTTTTCCTCCGGGAGCTGGTTACAGTGGCTTTAGAATGAAATATTTATTTTTTGACCCAAAGGCACATCACGCACAGAGCAAAGGGTAAAAACAAAAGTCTTTATTCATATATTTCTCTTTATCTTAAAACTTACTCTTTCCTTGCAAGTTTCCGTAAATTCTCCTCAGCGCAGCTAATCCCTTTCTCTCTGCAGGAGAAGCAGAAAGTGGTGGTCACAGCATGCTCCCTCTGTCTCCCTGCCTGGCTGTCAGCTCTGACTGGCTGTCCCTGGGCAGCCTCCCATTCTGCTTCAGACCAGCATCTTTAAGGCTCTTGTATTCCTTTTTTTGGATCCTGGTTTTTTGGACTGTGAAGAATATACCACCCCTGATTATCTGGAACTAGAGGATGGGTATTTCCCCATTGTTTCCTCAAGGACTCTTGGTATAACTTATCCTAGCCTCTTACCTTTGTCATTGTTCTGTTTCCTGCAAGTTTCTCCCTTAAGCATCCTTTGACTTAACTCTATGTATTCAGGCTGGATAATATCACACAGGTAACCAGAGGGGCATATGAGAGTTATAAAAAGTACACACAACTTCCTCATTCTCTGTACCACCTATGCCACAACTCTTTTAGACAAGATCCTTTCCCCAAATCTCTTTGTTCCCTAGAACCCTCTGAGCAGACACTCCAGAGACTGGAATTGTCTGGAGAATCCTTCCCTTTCCTAACACCCCCAGGTCTTCCTCTCTCTGATGGCACAGGCTCCCACTGATAGTAACCCAGGAGCAGGGCTTCTTATCACCTGATGCTTACCCACTTGTCTTAAGCATTGGCCTAAGCCCAAACCCATCACTTTGCACCAGATAAGGCACAGGTGGAACCAAGCACTAATCCCTTAAAGGGCCAGCCCATATTGTGACAGGGATATTTTTTCAGTCCATGCCAAATGGAGCTCTGATACATCCCTAGAAAATGCTCACCTGCATTAGTTAAGATTGTATCATGGGGAATAGAGCTGACTATCCTTGATTTATCTCTCCCCACATGTATTATAAGAAATGAATGGTGCAAAGAGGACTAAGCAGGGTCAAGGGTTTCTCCTTCTTTGTTTCTGGGGAGAGGCAATTATCAGCCATGCCATCTGCTGCTCCATCTCTTGTAAGGGTACATTTAATTATTCCCCTTTTCCACCATGTCTACTTCTCATTGAGTTTATCTCCCACATGCTGCCTGGTGCAGGAGGGCGCTAGTGGCCACTGCTGGGGAACACAGGAATCTTATCCCTAGGAGCCTGTGCTGGCATCCTCCTGCTGCCTGTTTTGCCACTTCCACACTAGGCAACAGGAACATTACATTCCCAGCAAAAGCTATTGCAGCCCTTCTTCTCCCCAGGCCTAAAAATGATGACTATAAACTTGTTTTTCGTTCTAATTGTACACTCTCTCCTTGAGTTCCCCCAACATGGAGCAGTTTCACCCCGCCCCTACATGAGGCAGTGGTGTATGTCACTATTTGGCCCTATTGTTCTTAGAGACTGTCAAATTATGATCTCTAGCCAAAAGTCAGGCAGCCAAGTGGTTATTCTCAGTCACACTTACACAGCCCCACTAACCCTCTCTCTCATTGTTTCTCTCATTCTCTTCCTGCTGTGAGTGCCTCATATGAAAAGCTGGATGTAATACAAAGTGTTACTGTATTTTTCCCCCTTAGCTATTTTAATAAACTTTCAAAGCTGTTTGGAAAATGTCCAGGTTGGTTGTTATATTGTAATAGCTAGCTTTTTATAAATACCTAGAAAGAAAGCCACAATTCAGAAATCCTACATTTGATAACATTTATTGCACTGCAGAATGTGATCAGACTTGTTTGTAAGCTCATTGGGGCACAGGCTGTCTTCTGGTTCAGTGTTTGTACAGTGCCTAGCACAAAGAAGTCCAGGTCTGTAACTAGAATCCTAGGTGCTACAATAATAAAAATAATAATTTGATGTCACCCATTTTACATATTGTGTCCATTTTAAAGAGATTTCAGAATATGATGGCTAAATTATCAGATGCATTTGAACTGTTCTTCGTGGTTGATTTTCTGATACTTCCCCACCCCCATCCCCCAGAGCCTAGAGATACAGGCTAATAGCTTTTTAGCCATTGTTATGCTGACTCAGAAACTCTGGAGTGTTGCACACTCATCATACACTTATCCATGACTTTGGCATGCTCCCACCATTCTCTATGCCAGAATATGAAGGGGGCTAGCAGGAGGTGATGCTGAAGCCAACTTCTCCAGCTTTACACCATCTGGGTGTTGCCTTATGAGGACATCTGTCCATCCCCTTTATTTCGTGACTGTGGCGCAAAGGAGACAGAGTTGGTACCAAAGTTCATGCCAATTACATTTAAGATAGAAATAATGTTAGTTAGCAAAGAACACTTGCCATAAGTGGAAAAAAATCTGAAGAGCATCAGCAAGCGTATTTTCTTTAACACTTCTTGAAACGTGCAAAAATTCAAAAATCTCCCTTTTTTTCTTTCGCTGTTGCCTGGTTTTACTGCCAACTACACATGTAAAACATGGTACTCATAGTCTTTGAACTTGTGTGGCCAGTTCAAGTAGCTGATCTCAAAGCAAGAGATTTGGGTGGGACAGATAATTTGCTGATCACACCATACATTTCTGTATCAACTATGAGCATCCCTGTGTCTTTGTATTGGAAACCCTCAAAGTAATACTGCAAATAGAATCATGCTTGTGATTTTATTATTATTATTATTATTATTATTCACCCAAGAAATTCATACTAATAGATCTTACATTCCAACCACAGATGACCTTCCTCCAGGGTTATTTATGTTATGTGAGTCCTGTTATGTGATAAACTGAAAGTTGTGATAGGATCTGACATCATTAGGCTCACACTCAGCTGTGAGAACCAAATTAGTACCTGGCGAATTCAATATTCAGCTATTACTATTGTTTAGTCTTTTTGCTTTACCTGCTTGTAAGACACTTTAAATTCTTGATGCAAATATTCTTCCTTCCTTCTTCCTAATTCATATTGAATAGTAACTAAGCAGAGAATAAGTAGTCATTTTGGTGTGTGATTTCATTTGAATAGTAGTTTATAGCTGTAGTGGATTGATAGGAGGAGGAAGTGATAAGGACTGAAGTATGGCCTAATGGATCGCACAATAGACTGGGACTCTGGACTTTGTTCTATCCTGGTTCTGCTAGTGGTTTACTGGGTAACCTTGGGCAAGTCACTTTACTTCTCTGTGCCTCAGCTTCTCTGCCTATCAAAGGAGTATTACCTCCTTTGTAAACCCGGTGAGATCTATAGATGAAAAGTATTATATAAAAACTAGACATTACTATTAAGTATTTAATAAGGTTATAAAGCAGACAGAAAAGTGGTGTGATTTATCAAATCCCACAGTATAATTTTCTAAATACCATATGTATAAACACATACACATTTAGTAATGATACATGTGTTCAAAAAGAAAACCTAACAATGTAGAATAATCATAACATGCAAATATTCAGCACCAACATTCATATCACGTACATAATTCATACAGTAATCCACTATTATGAAATACTTGAGTTCAAATATTGCAAACCAGATGTTTGTATTCCTGTTTTAAATGCTATTGTACAAGCTTGAGCTACAACAGTCTTTCAGCATCATCAGTTTATCACTTCAAAGGAGTGTGATCTAATGGTTTGAACAGGAAACTCGTTTAAAAATGGAAGTGAATAGAGCATATCCAAACGTGTTTAGAATCGCCAAATAAGTTTGGTTAGAGTCTAATTGTAAAAACAGAAGGTTCATGGCAGTGGAGTGGCCCATTTAAACAAAAAAGGTGATTAAGCTCCTTGTATTGTAAACCATCAAAAGCTTGTTAGATGACACAGAAAAAAATTAGTTTTTGATTTTACTTATGATGGGCTAGATTCTTCCGCGCTACGCATGCTGACTGATGCACCACAGTGGAATTAATTGCTGCATAAGGGGCTATTTGAAATGAGAAAGGATGGTAGAAACTGGCCCTCTCTGTGACTCTGCCACATTTATAAATGGAGAATAAGTGGCTTTTAGCAAAACTAACATAAACACTACTCATTGTCAAAATGATCTCTGTCATTGGTTTTTTTGGTTGTTTTGTTTTTTTGCTTGTTCATGGTAATTTGTGAATGCCACTCAAGAAGGCAACTATGTATCCAGTAACACCCCAAGGGAAGCCAAGGCTTTCGTTTAGTATCTAAACTGCTCTCTGGTATACTAAAAAGATCTGACTGCATTCAGACTTGGATCATTTACAGTGATGACATATGCATTAGAAGGGAAAATTCTTATTGATTGCAACTATTCTTTGAAGAACGGTATGGATAATGCTGCAGCACATAGAGGAGGTTCTGATGTTCGCAATACTTGGTCACTTTCCTGCTCTGTAGCATTTGATCAAAAGAAGGGAAACCGAGGCTTGGTGGTGCATCCAAACAGGGAGAGTCAGCAGTAGGAGAAGAAGGAGAGAAGAAGTTAGTTCAGATGGGCTGGAGCTGTTGTTTTGTCTTTAAGGAAACAGGATTGGACGTCAACAGGACTAAAAGACACAAAAGGGGAAAGAAAAGAACAGCAACGAGAGAATATGTAGTTTGTCTGTGCTGCTGCCTCTTGCTTGCACCCTGATTGCTGGAGAAACACAGGCACAGGACCCGGTTTGATCAACCACTCTGAAGTGGGCAAATTGTACCAATATCATACTATTTAGGGCATTGTTTTTAACTGCCTCTCTGGTCACAGGCTCACAGCAGTGTTGCAAAAGATGCAGAAGGCAAAAAAGGAGAGAGGTAGGAAAAAGAACCAAGGTGGTTGAAGGAAAATGACACATGAAAGAAGAGGTCATAGCAGGAATCGAAATCTCACATCCCAGGTGGTGTTCGGGATCTACCCAGAGCTGCTGGAGATGGAGATGTCATCTGGGTCTCTCTCTATGGCCCAGTTTGATCAGAACCTCTCTCAGGACTAGAATGCTGAAGGCCCACCAGTGCCATGGCAGATCCCAGGGTCCCAAGAGATGCTGAGGGTTTCAGTCATTAAGGTAAACCTTGCTCCATCCTGTCCACCCATCTCCCAGCCAGCTAATTTGATTCTTCCCCCAACTCCTCCCAAAGTGTGCGTGCGTGTGTGTGTGTGATTAAGACGTCAAAAGGGACTGATGGGTAGAATAGCCCATCCCCTCATTATTTTGTCCACCAATTAGACCTCATTTCTGACACACCAACTTCGGTCCAGTGATTTCTGATCCAACTTACTAGGCTTGATCTCAATATAGTTATTGACTGATATTAGTAAACCTAGTTGTTTGGACTATTTCAGTCTTTTTGTCTTTTTAACATTTCTATCTTTTCCATCAACATTTATTGTTTTAGGAGATAGTATTATTTTATCAACTTGTATCCACTTTCCTACAGTTAAATTCAGAACTGAGGTCAGCCTATTTGGCCCCAGTTATTACATCAACACCACAACAGTGTCTGGAACTTGGTCTTGTGCAAATCTACCATCAACTGCTGCATAAAACCAGCCAGTACCAAGCAACAAAATTGCTGACTGAAGCACCTGATTGTATTTGACATTCTTTCCAAAAGACTGAGTTCCTTCCTTTTTATGCAGGGGCAACTCCAAATACAGTACTACATAGCAAGTCTCTTTTCCTGTCTGTACCGGGGTGGAATGAAAGGCTAGATTTCAACAGACTGAATCCCTGAAGGGATTTCTCCAACAGTGAACCAGGCCCTACTTCCTGAATATTTGAGACCTGATTTTCAGAGAAGCACAGGTCCGTTCAGCTGAAGATGGATGCTTGGCATCTTTGAAAAACAGGCCGGTTTCTATTTAGTTGTTTATCTCTTACATCTGAAAGTATTAATTTTGTATATTTAGGGTTGCATGTGGCATTTAACCAACTAAAGAAGTTCATTGATTGAAGAAAGTAATGAGTGCTCTAGTTTCCTGAAAATGAATATTGAAAGCTTCACTGATTACACATTTCCTACTTTTAATTGCTTTTATCTCCCAGGCTAAAATGGAAGATTAGTGGAGATTAAATGTAATGCAACTCACTGACTAACCAACTATAGTGATCCTAAAAAGGGGTGTTGATAACACACGTGAATGATACAGTAGTGGGATGCTTCTCCAGTGCTGCATGTTGGAATCTGGATTCTCTCAGGCTGTGGAAGGGTGCACTACATTCTGAGAGATCCAACTCAAGGATGTTCTCAGCATGCAAAGACTTGTTGAAAATTCCTTAGAGCTGCTTTTAGTGCTTCAGAGCTGCTTTTGGGTGATTAAAGTTAGCATATAAAATATAACATTCTTATGTGCAAAACCATCTATCTTGTGTTGAATTTATAGTCATCAGCCCTTGGTGCTCCACAAGTGCCTTTTTTTCTTGCTATCAGCTTTCCAGACTCCCTGGGAGTTAACTGCTCTGGGTTCATTTCTGACTACTTTCTGCCTGTGTTGCTGCAGCACTGCTTATAGCAGCTCCCAGCACATCTGAGCTCAATTAGCCTACTCGCTTCATCAAAATGCACTATATATACGTAATACACAGATATAGAATATGATCTAGTGTGCTAAAATATCCTCAAGACCTAGAAAAGAAAATACAGTGTAACATAATTGATTAGATTACAGAAGAATTCAGAAGATGAATGCCTGTGGTTCTATAAGCTTTTTTTATTTAATCATTTTACTGAATGATTCATTTGCATAAATATAACAAGAAATGATGCTTAAACAGAATGGAAATTATCATAGATTGAAACTAGAGTAAAAATTAACTTCCAGTATCTTGGTTTTAGTCATGTGCATAGATTATTAAGGGTAAATTTAATCTAAGAGTGGATTTTACTAATTTGAGATATTTAATAGAGGTTTATTTAAGAAGCTCACATTGCATTAAATATCTGTCTCTTGTATTTTATTTATTTCAGTATTTAATACATATAAAAGCTCCCTCTCCTAGGATTTAGCTGCCTTTGTTACCAGTTAAAAATACTGTATATTTCTGTCAAAAGTGCTAGGGTCTCTACTGGGAACACTCATTATTCTAGGGAGACAGATTTTCATCTCTTCAAAGATGGACCATATATTTTTCCATTCAGTGTCCTCCAAGTCTCTGCTTAAGTTGGCCATGCATTTTTATTTAAAGTTCAGAATCCTTTGATAGAAAGGGATGGGAAAAGTATGCTAACTCAAGAAAGAATCTTCAGGAGATTCATAGGAGGAAAGATTCCCCTCAGTAATTTTCCAATCATTTTTATTTGATTCTGATATTTGTTGTTGAACGTTTAATCATTGTACACACTGAAAATTACAAGGATTGGAGAGTTGCAATTTGTAGTGGATATGATGAGCCGTGTTCTGTTTCAGATACTATTGGTGAAATACTGGCACCATTTAAACCAATGGCAGAACTCTCATTGAGTTCTCAGGAGTCACTATTTCACCTATCGGGGTTTTCTCCTTGTTCTTCTCCTTTTGGAACACCAATGTATCCAAATAGTGTTAAAGGGGGATTTTGAGTCCAAGGCCAGTAGTACTGTCTAGTGGCAATCAGTGATGAGCTGCCAAAATATTAACAAGTTCCCTTCCTTCTCACTCCATGAGGGGGTCATGGCCGCCCCGCCCTGGGACTCCTGCCCCATCCAACCCCCCACGTTTCTTGACGCTCCTCCGGGACCCTTGCCCCATTCACCCCCCTTCTCTGTTCCGTGACTGCCCCCTGCCACCTCATCCAATCTCTCCTCCTCTGCTTGTTTCAGGCTTCCCGCGAACATCTGATTCGCAGGAAGCAGGGGAGGGGGAGGAGAAGGGGGCGGAGCATTCAGGGGAGGAGGGGGGAATGAGCTGGGGTTGGGGCGGAGTGCCGGAGCTTTTGTTAAATAAAGCCCTTATAGAACCGGTTGTCCCGGAACAACCAGTTCTAAAAGGCCTTCTAAATTTAACAACCGGTTCCTGCGAACTGGTGCGAACCGGCTCCAGCTCACCACTGGTGGCAATACTCCAGACTATGTCATCCAGTTGCAAGAGTTAATGGCCACTTCACCTAGGGGCTAGAGTTGATGGTTGTGTTTCCCAGTGGAGAGAGTTGGTGGCTGCTTTGCCTAAAACTGTAGTCACTGGCTGTGTTTCCCAATGGTGAATGTCAGTGGCAGTTTGGCTTAGTGGTTGGAGTCAGTGATTGTGTCACCCAATGGCAAGAGTCAGTGGCAGCTATGCCTATAGTCAGTGGCTGGGCACGAGAACCTGGGCCCTCCCTGTTCCACTGGGTTCCAACCCAGGGCCCAAAGAAATAATTGAAAATATGTGGGCAGGGTCAGGCATCCCTACACCTGCCCCCTGAGCCACATCCTACCCTGATATCAGTTCCTCTGCTGGTGCCACTATTCTGTCTTGGGATCCCTTTTGGATTTTGCTCAGGTTACTCCTCCACTGGGTCTCCCTCTGTCTGGGGTGGCTCGTGGTCCTCGGCTTCCTTGGTTGAAGATTCAACAGCAGCTTGACCATAAGGTCTGGTCTTGGCCATCTGGTGCCTCGGCAACTTTTCTGTAGGAGGCTGCAACACCCAACTGCTCTCCTGATCTGTCTGTCCAGACTGAGCTGCACTACTCCCTTTTGAACTTTGTCTCCACTGTGAGCATGCCCAGCAGGCGCTGCGGGGCATGGCCTCCTGGGTCCAGCAACTCCTTTAATCCTCACTTCACTAGTGAGGGGTTTGTTTACCTCATCACAAAGGGGAATCCAGATTGATATATCACTGCATAGGTTAATATTAATAAATTAAAGGAGAATGCTATATTCTTTATTCAATGGTGCATAAAGAGTGCATATGCCTGTCTTATGTAGCTTGCTGGAGTTGTGAATGAGTTGTCAAACACAAGGACTAAGTCGACTAGACTGAAAGATACTAGTGGAAGTGTTAAATCTCTTCATTTTTGGCATTATATCATCACAGTGTTATCAACCTTAGGGATTTTATTTGCCCAGAGGAAACTAATGGATATGCTTATCGTTTTAAAATAATTAGTAGTTAGAGGTTTGGGTATATTTGTAAATTATGTTAATTTTAGAAGAATTATCACTTTTATGACATTGACTTTACCATTTATTCATCAGGAGAGGAGCCCAATTTTGTAAGAGTTGTATACTTATTTTGAAGATTGGGCTATAGTTCTCATTATATAGTAGCCATTATCCACAGTAATGCTAATTCATAAATAGTAGAATTACTTTGCCCTGGCTTTAATTAGGAAGAGAAGTAAAAAGGATGGGGAGAGAGGGTTGCATAGGTAGTGGAAATATTACTGTATTGGCCTAATTATGGAGGTTGGAGGCGAATTGTGTGGTTTTGAGCAGCATATGAGTTAATCTGCAGAAGAGGTCTTACACGAGGTGCATTAAATCCCAATTCCCTGTTTGTCAGGATTCCTTCTAAGCTGTATTGTTTAGGGTTTAATTCCAATAGTAAAAAGTGGAGAGAAAAGGGCAAATTTGTTTGACCTGTTAACATTAAAATATAGATGACTGAATCTCTAGACAATGTTTTCCAAAGTATGGATACATGGACTCTCCTTCCAGACCACGATGGTACAAATACCTTCACCTGAGGTAAAATCCAGCAGTTCTCCTGCTCTCAGATGGGGTCCTAGGCAGTGATGAGCTGCCAAAATCTTAGGAACCGGTTCCCTACTGGGTCTTCGGCGGCACGGCTCCGGCGGCTGAAGGACCCACCACCGAAGACCCAGTAGGGAACCGCCCAGTGAGTACACCCCCCACCCACGTCCTGCCCCCCCTCAGAAACCACAACCCATAACCCCCCCTACCCTGCTCCTTGTCCCCTGATCACTCCTTCCCAAGACCCCCAACCCTAACTCCCCCCCAGAATCCCACCCCCTGCCAAACTTGCCCCGCTCCCTGTCCCCTGACTGCCCCGACTCCATCCACCACCATCCCAACAGACCCCAGGAACTCCCACGCGGCGCCTACCAAACCCCCCCTTCCCCATCCCCTGTCTGCCCCCCCAAAACCTCTGCCCGATCCAACCCCTCCTCCCCCGCCCCAGTCCCGGCCCTGGCCCTGGCCTCTTACCCCTGCCGGGGTCGGGGCCAGGGTCGGAGCCGCGCCGTGCGGCCGGAGTTGGGGCCGGGGCCGGGCAGTGGCTGGAGCAGGGCCGGGCAGCGCCTGGAGTCCTCATCGCGCCCCACCCTGCCCCAGCTCACCTGCAGGAACCGTGCCGCCCGGCCAGGACTTCTCAGTTTCAATAACTCAGCCGAGGAGGGATTTGGTTTTTATTCTACTTCATATCTAGTTTTCTCCAAAGGCTTCCATTTTGCAGTTTTCATTTTGGTATGCCTTTCTGTGAGCATCTTCATTCCTTCCCCCACCAGAGGGCTGGCTCTTCTACATCTGACTCTGGCTGAATCTCTTCATTTTATCCTGAGTAGGATCTTCTTCCATTAACCACTTTGAATGGTTTTGATGACCACCTGGAGACATATCAGACTCTGCAGCTGTTTTTATTTGTTGTAACAAGAGAGCTTTAGGAATGGTGTATGAAAGGATGATATTTACATGAGCTTCTGCTTTTTCCGTAGTGTTGTGATTGTTTGCTGTTTCAAGAATAGGTGCCTGGAGAAGTAGGCAGCAGGGTTATTTTTGGTACACCAATACAAAACTTTGTAATCACAACCTTATCCTTTGAGCATCCACCACCCAATGCAAGCTGATGGTGGGGTGGGGGGAAGATAGATTGTTGAACATACGTTCAAGAGATTTGTGATCAGTCAGAATCTTGAAATGACATCTGAGGATTGCTCCTAATCCAACACAACTGGCATCTACCAATTTTAGGATCCGCTGAGATACCATCTTTGGAGGAGGTGTATCCAGAAAATTTTAATGTTGGTTTATTGTACTCACATTTGTCTGGGTTTAACGTGAGATTCTGCTCCTGCAGTGGTTCAGAAACAGTTGACTTTCCTGTTCTTCAGATGTGTTGCCAAATACTAATATGGTATTACTCACATTAAGAACACCAGAGAATCCAGTTAGTACCTCACATATGGTGTTTTGAAATACTGCTGCCACTGAAGAAATGCTAAAACTGAGACATTTATATTGGCATAGACCCATATATGTCATGAAGGCTGTTATGTACCTTAACTCGGGGTAGAGCTCAAGTTGGTGGTATCCTGTTGTCAAGTAAAACTTGAGAAGACTTTTGATCCATTCAAATCTGCAATAATTTCACTTACAGTGGAGGTAATGTGTTGCTCACACACAAATTTGGATTTTGCCTGGTTGCTTGTGTTTTTAGGTTAATGAAACCCATGATGTGGGGCCTTCCACTTGCTCAGTGATGTCAAGCTCTTCCAAATGTGCTAGTTCTTCCACCAGCTCTGTGACATAGAAAGGAATGTATCTGTGGGGTACAGCTACAGGCCAAACTTTTTATTTTTTAAGTTAAGACTGAAATATTGCAAAGTGTACTGTGTGTGGCTGTGGGAAACGAGGTAGACCCTTGATACACTTGTCACAAAACCTTGGTTAGCAATGTTCTGCATACACTATTGTGTTTTTTTAAAGACTTAAGATAGACACATACAGGCTTTCTGATGCAGTCTGGAGGATATCCCCATTCAAAATGGTTTCTATAATATTTCTGGTCTGACAGAGCAAGGCACAATCATAAAGTGTTGTTTACAGCATGGCAAGAGTGGCTTCTACAAGTGGGGAGACTATTTCTTTCTATGGGCAGTGTTGCACAAGCTAAAAATTCAACAGCTAGAAAGAGCTCATACCTCTTTTTGTGGTTGTTTTGTGCACGAGGAAATAAGGAAACAGCTCAACAGAGCCAGACGTGTACCCAGAAGTCTCCTACTGCAAGACAAGCCCAAGAAAGAAATCAACAGAACTCCACTGGCCATCACAAACAGAGTCTGAAACTCAACCCCTTCCTGTGGTTTGGCTTTAGTATCAAAGAAATTAACAAGGTTAAAAAAACCTCAGGTTGATCTCCCATCATTTGGCTTCTGTTAAGGTTCCTACCTCAGAACTGCTCAACCCACACCCTAGGTTGTCTCTCAAGCAAAGCCATTCCACTCTCCATTATTTTCAGATGGGGTAATGAGCAATCTACCTCAGTGAGTCAACACATACCACTCAGCACTTTATCAGCAGGCTTAACTCCTGCTACCAGGGTGAAGTTGTTTCCAAGCAAACACCACCATCCTGTTAGAGTCTTAATTAAAGAATATTTAATATCATGTTTTTAGAGCCTCTGATGATAGGCAAAATGGAAAAAAAAAAACAAAGTACTATTGTAGGCAATAGGCGCGCTAAAGAAAATAAGAAATGTTTGGTGTTACATGATAGGTTTACATGAACTAGTGATTTAATCTTATTCATTAATTTTCCTCAGGTTCCCCCACAAATGTTGTTACAGTCTCATTACTTGATTAGTTTTTTTATTGGGTCAGTCTAGTGTCAAGAACATGCTAAAACATCAGTTATTCAATTCATATAAAGTATTGCTTTATTCTACTGTATGGCAGTTTAATAGATTAGTGTCACATCTTTATTGTCTTGCACGGTAATTAACTCCTAGCTCAGTCAGTAGTTAGGGCATAAAGACATGCCACAATGGTGTGTGGCGACTCCTGTGATTCCATGTGCTAGTTTGGATACACCGTGATCCTGAGCAACCAAACATGTGAAAGGTGCTTTACAGAAATATTGAAACACACAAAGTCCCTGTTGTTAGACTGTATTCCTTTTAGGGCTGCAAAATTAGGTCGACTTAATTTAGGCTTACCTATGGCCAGTGCAGTAATTCAATCAGCTGTTGGTGTCCACACTATCCTCCTTCTTCTGGTGGAGGGTATCCTCACCAGGATCACTTGCACCGATTGAAGTGGGACATTATGGGCACTGATAGCCGAGTGTGGGGCAGTAACAGCCATGTGGGGCTCACAGCTGGAGTCCTCCCATCTGCTCCATGGTGATGGGCTCAGTTTCACAGCACAGAGCCTACCAGGATCAATTTCATGCTGCTATTGTCTCTGCTCAGAGCAACTGCACTCTCTGAGCTCTCTGGGGAGCTGTGAGCCTGGGCTGTCAGCACCCAGAAGTCTGGCGTGGAGTGGAGAGCCCGGTCAGCAGCCCAGCTGGGACTTGGGAGCCTGGGGGCAGCAGCCTACTGAGAGCAGGTAGTTGGGAGCCTGAGGGGCAGTCAGGTTCTAGCTGGAGCCTCCCACCCACCCTGGGGTGACAGCCCGAGCTGTGAGCCAGTACAGAGTTGTGAAATTAATAAGAATTCTAGCCAACAGCTGATGTAAGTAATGCAGTGTCCGTGCAGACACTGCATTACCCTAATTCCTCTTGTGGAGGTGTAGTTATTATGTTAGTTTAGTAGGGCACTTATATCAGCAGAAGCAAGGCTGAAGTGTAGACACTGACATAGGTTGACATAAGTTAGTGTAGACTAAGCCTTAATGTCAACATGGCACAACACTTGGGAAATTAGAGAATGGGAGGAGGGGGTAATTAATAGGGCTGTGAGGTAAAGTAGGTGCACTTCTTATGCACTTATTGTTCCACCAAGTGTTCCATTTTACATATATGCACTCTGTTTTTCTCATTATCATCTTGTTTGTGTCTATAATGTTCCCACTTAAGCAGTGAATGATGTCCAGACATCCTTCAAGAATTCTGCAGGCTTTCAAGCTATGGCCTATTTTAATATGTTGTTATTTTAATATTTTTATTTTATTTTTAAACAACTGACTTGCTTCCTAGACAAATTACACCTCATATCTTTACCAGCCCCATAGTTTGCTACCACCGTCCAATCACACTGTTCACATAGGCACCCTTGGCTTTGTTTCATGCATCATTTACATTATTTCTCCCCTGACACCCCATTCACACTGGTAATCATAGAAATATAGGGCTGAAAAGGAACTTGAGAGGTCATCTAGTCCAGCTCCCTGTGCTGAGGCAGGACTAAGTCTACCGAAGACCATCTCTGACAGGTGCTTGTCTAATATGTTCTTAGAGATCTCCAGAGAGAGAGACCTCACAGCTTAGAAGCCTATTCCCATACTAAACTATCCTTATACTTAGTTTTCCCCCTAATATTCAGGGATTTGGAACAATCAGATCTTTGAATTGCTCTGCTCCAACTCCGGGCAAAAACCTACTGGTCCGTGCTCCAGCTCCGGGCTCCGCTCCAAAGCCCTGCTAATATCTGATGTAAAATCTTCCTTGCTGCAGATTAAGCCCATTACTTCTTGTCCTCCTTCAGTGAACACGGAGAACAATTGATCAGTCCTCTTTATAACAGCCCTTAACATATTTGTCACCTCAGTTTTCTTTGCTCAAGATTAAACATTCTTATAACCTTTTCTCACAGGTCAAGTTTTCTAAACCATTTGCCATTTTTTGTTGTTCTCCTCTTGACTCTCTCCAATTTGTCCACATCTTTCTTAAAGTGTGGCACCCAAAACTGGACACAATAATTCAGTTGATGTTGAGTAGAGCAGAAAAATTACTTACCATGTTTTGCATATGACACTTATTAATACACCCCATAATAATTCTTTTTCTCAACTGCATCACATTGTTGACTCATGTTCAGTTTGTAATCCACTACAACTCCCACTACAATCCACTACAACTCCCAGATCCTTTTCAGCAGTACTACCACCTAGCCAGTTAGTCCCTATTTATAGTAGTGCATTTGATTTTTTTTTCCTTCCTAATGAAAAACTTTGCATTTGTCTTTATTGAATTTCATCTTATTGACTTCAGACAAATTCTCCAATTTGTGAAGGTCCTTCTGAATTCTAATTCCTCCCAGCTTGGGTGTCATTCACAAATTCTATAAACATAATCTTCATTCTATTATTCAAGTCATTATGAAAAGAAAAGGCCCCAGGGGACCCCATTAGATACACCCCCTTTTGACAGCAAACTGTGGATAACTACTCTTTGAGTATGGTCTTTCAACAAGTTGTATACTCTCCTTTGATTAATTTAATCTAGACCACATTTTCCTGGTTTGCTTATGAGAATGCCATGTGCAACTGTGTCAAAAGCCTTACTAAAATCAAGATATATCATGCCTACAGCTCCTCCCTCATTCTGTAGATGAGTAGTAATCCAGCAAAGAAGGAAATTAGGTTGGTTTGGCATGATTAGTTCTTGACAAATCGATGTTGGCTATTTCTTATCGCTCTATCCTCTGGGTGATTACAAATGGATTGTTTAATAATTTGTTCTAGTTTCTTTTCAGGTATTAAAGTTATAATGGCTAGTCTATGGGTCCTCCATATCGCCCTTTTTAAAGATAGGTACTACATTTGCTATCGTCCTTATGCTCTCAAAGATAATCACCAATGGTTCTGAAGCAATCTAGTAGTTCTGAAATTGCTTCAACTATCTCATTAAGTACTTTGGGGTGATATTCATCAGGCCCTGCCCACTTGAATACATCTGACTTATCTGAATATTATTTAACCTGCTTTTCCCCTATTCTGGCTTGCATTCCCTCCCTCCCCCGCCCCTTGTTAATATTGTGTTTAAGTACCTGTTCATAGTTCACCTTTTCAGTGAAGACAGAAATAAAATAGGCATTAAACACCTCCAGTCTTCTTCATGACATCTATTATTAGCTCTCCTTCCCTGCCAAGTAGTGGAATTATGTTTTTCTTCATCTTTCTGTTACTCCTCCTGTATTTAAAGATCCTCTTTTTACTGCCTTTTATGTCCCTTACTAGGTGTATCTCATTTTGTGCTTTTGGCTTTCGGATCTTATCCCTACATGCTTGTGCTATTCTTTTATACTCCTCCTTAGAAATCTGTTCATGTTTTCACTTTTTATAGGATTTCTTTTTTATTGTCAGGTCATTGTCAGGTCTACTGTTCTATCTATCTTTCCTTTCCATCAGGACAGTTTGCTGTTGCACCTTTAACATTGTGTCTTTACAAACTGCCAGATCTCTTGATCTTCTTTTTCCCTTAGATTTTCTATCTGTCAGACCTTATCTACCAGTTCTCTGAGTTTGTTAAAGTCAGCTTTTCTGAAGTCTATTGTCCTTATTCTGCTGCTCTCACTTCTTCCTTTCCTTGGAATTCTGAAATCTATCATTTCATGATCACTTTAACCCAAATTGCCTTCCTCCTTCAGATTCACAACCTTCCCTTTTAGTCAGAATCAAATCTAAAAAGACTGTGCCCTAGGTTACTTCCTCTGCCTTCTGAAACAAAACATTGTCCTCTGTATATTCCAAGACCTTACTGGACATTTTTGTGTTTTGCCATATCACTTTTCCAACAGATGTCTGGGTATTCAGTCTCACATTACTACCAGATCTCATGTTTTGTATATTTCTCTTATTTGTTCTAGTAATACCTCATCTCTCTTCTCCTGATTTGGTGACTATAGTAGATTCATATTATGACATCACTGCAGTTTTTTACCCTTTTATTTTAACAAAGAGACTTTTAGCTGGTCTGCCTCTTGCCTCCTGGACTTCAGAAATGGTGTGTATATTCTTGCTATATAATAAATATATAATCTTTTTTCCCCTGAAAAAGCTACACCGCTCTGTACCACTATTCCAGTCTCTATGAAGCCAATTAAGTAATTCCCCCCTCCACTCTTTTCATTCTGACTCCACACAGCAACCTCCAGACTCAGTTTCAATTTCTTTTATGCCCCCTACAGTCACTTTGAGCAGTTTATCACAACAAGTGCTGGTGGCAGAGGAAACTTGGAAATATCCAGGACTGTGAGGATGTTGAGGTTAACTCTAGCCATGGTGCCTCACAATGTTCATAGATTCTAGCTTTACAGTTGGGGCAGTAGGTGGTGATGAGGATTATGGAATATTCTTCTGCTCAATTCAGAGACTGAACCACTGGTAGTGAGAGTGGGAGTCTCTCTTCCCCCCCCCTCTTCCACTGACCAACTGGGAGTCAGATACATTCTGCCTATCAAAGTGGTAGGATGGTCTTATGGTTAAATCACAGGTTGGGTTGGGACTTGGGAGACATAGGTTCAGTTCCTTGTTTCCTGTGTATATAGATTCCATTTCATACAAAGTTAGAAAAGGATAAATCGTCTAAAAACTTAAGTAAAAAGCAGAATGCTAAAATTAATGATGCCCTATATTGTAAATCAATGTGAAAGACAGGAGGGAAGTGATATACTGACATTCTCAGGAATGTATCAATACTCACTGTGAATGTTCTGTACTGATTTGAACTCAGAGATGGTAGTTCATAGAGGATGAAGATAAAATACCCTAACAATAGATTCAGTGTGACAGAAAAGCATGAATCAAAATCTCATCAAATCATATGATTAAAGATCTCTCTGTGTGCTAAACAGCAACAAAACTAACTCAATAATGGGCCTCTTGAAAAAATCATAAGAGCAAAATAGCTAGAAAACATAAGAAACAGTGTTTTATAACTATATGTTATAGATAATAGCATGGTGGTGGTGGGTTTTTTTTTTTTTTGAGAGAGAGAGAAATTCCTCTATACAGAAATATCCTGCTTCAGAAGCAACTGGATTAGGAGGAGATCAGAATAAGTCTGAAAGAGAAACATCAAGAAATGTTGAGACCCAGGACCGACTGGTAATGCAATATGGTAATATAAGCTCTGTAACTCTAAACCCCTTTTCCCTTTCATTTCAGCACAAACAAGGAAAGAGTTCTCATCTTGTTTCTTATTTGTCTGAAATGGAGACAAATTCATTTATTTTTTTCACTGAAGTATCACTCTGGGTCAGTTCTGTATTTCTATAATATATTTCTGCTCTGGTCCCTGGAGTTCATTTTAAATAGAACTGTTCCTTGCTGTTTGACCTTGAACACAGAGCTGCTGTATAGAGCAGCATTAGTCTGGTAATTGTATTCAATACAAAGCACAAGCAAAAACAAATCTAGACTATGAATAGCCACAAAAAGCATGTACAGTGTAGGCAGCCTTCTATTTAGACTTCAAGGACCTTATGTCTGCATGCAACATGCTGCATGTGCAAACAAATATTTGCTCACACAGATCGGGTAATTAGCTGTGTATTATTTGTCTGTTAAACCCCAATAATGGATTTGACTCAATACAAAACAGAAATAAAGGCACAGCCTCTATGGAGTTCCAAGGAGCTTATAATTTGAAAGTCAAAGATTAGATAAAACATGCTGGGAAACCCAATGGATAAATGAACTTAACAGACTAGTGCTGGTTAAGGGAGGATGGATAATTCCTCTAATGGGAGTGGTGTGAATGCACAGTGATGAACGGGAGGATAATGGTGAAATATAAAAATGTGCTGGTATTTGTGGGTGAGTTTGAATGATAGAGAGGGAGCCTCCTACACAGTTATTGGAAGATCAGCAAGAAGTATTAGAAGTAGTATGGAAGAAGGCAAAGAAAACTGACTGGAAGAATGAAATGCAGAAAATAGCACCATTTGACTAGTGAAGAGGGTAAGGTGGAGTTTGTTGAGAGACAGCAGCTGAGATGGCAGCTGAGACACAGGCCGGGAGTAGCACTATGCAAAGCCCTATGCAATTTGCGCACAATTTCACTTCAGTGAAGAAATGTAGGGTTTGCATATACAAAGCTTGACAGCATAATACAGGATGCCTACTGAGAAATGAGGAATGCCTGGGAAGCCACAGCTACTGCCTCTTCTCAGAGTCAGTCCACATCTTCCGCAGATGATGTTAGGCAGCAATAACACTGCAATCCTGTCTGAGTGACATCCATCATATTCAATCAGGTATGTGTTTTCTCTGTGAATTTTTAAAAAAACCACTACAAATCTATTGTACAGGAAAAATGTGAATTCTGAATGACCGCTCATAATTGAGCCAAAGTTCCTCAAGGGGAGATGTGCACATGTAAAAGACTATTAGATTACTTTTCCCCTGACAATATCTAATGTTGGTTTTTTTACATCTGAAAGGAGTATTTTTAATTCTGAAATCAGAAAACATTCAAGACTATTGCACGACCATTTGCCAGTCTCATATACAGGTGATAGGCTAAGAGCAATCCCTCCAGTAGAAATTTGAAAATGGATCCTCTGACTAAGTGTTGATACTGAGATCTAAAGTCAAAACCTATATTTAAATCTTCCTCCTGCTGCTGCTGGGTTTGTTTTGGTTTAATTGTCAGATTTTTAGAAGAACCTCCTCAAATATTTAGGGACATATTTTCAAAACATGCCTAATTTTGTGAAGCTCTAGCCTCACTATTATTGTTGTGCCCAACTGTTGGATGTTGTATGTGCATGTGTACAAATGCAATATTTCAAGTGCTGAAAAGGCCCTTGTATGTGCAGATTTGATTTTTTTAAGGGCACAAATGAGAATACACACAGAATAGAGCCTACTTATAATATAATGATAATTGGAGATATACCAATCTCCTAGAGCTGGAAGGGACTTTGAAAGGTCATTGAGTCCAGCCCACTTCCTTCACTAGTAGGACTAATTTTTGCCCCAGATCCCTAAGTGGCCCCCTGAAGGATAGAACTCACAACCCTGGGATTAGCAGGCTAATGCTCAAACCACTGAGCTAGCCCTCCTCCCCTACTTCAAAATGTGACCCTTAAAGTAAAAAATACACTGGTATGAACATTGAAACTTCTATACTCATGGTCTGCCCGAGAGCAGTCTGTTTCTGACATTGGCCTCTAGATGATGCTTCAAAGGAAAGGGAAAAATCCATAATGGCCGATTGCTCAGTATTTATTATGGAGAAAAAGAAGTATTTTTCCAAACCTCAGTTTGTGGTGTTCTCTCGTTCTGAAGCTTATCCCCCATAATGAACAGTGGGTATTCCTTCTCTTCTCAGAAATTTTAGCTTTCTCGGAGCTGTTAGTTTTTGTCTATGAACTACATACTTACTTAATTAAAAGGGCCTGAATTTCAAACCATGACTGTTTTATGAAAAAAAAAATTGTTAAAATTTAGCCTTGTGTTTCAAATTTCTGCCCAGAGACTCGTATTTAATAGAGACGCTGAGACGGCTGTGGCCTTTACCTTCCTTCCACTGAAAAACAAAACTCTCCCTGGGTACATATATTGAGATATTCACTTTTTTCATCTGTTATTCTTTCCTTTCCTATTTCACATCACCTTTGTACTAACATCCCCCACAGCTTTCTTCTAGCACAAAATAAAAATAAAGAAACCAATGGGTCACAAAGAAAAGCACACAAATCTATCCAAGATCAGGATAGGCATTTTAGTTGCATATACATTTTGTGCTTATGATCAGATAAATAACTGAGCCAGGACTAGCTCTTGCATATCCATCCCTCCCTTCAGACACTGACAAGAGTTGAATGAAACTTTTTGGATGAACAGTTTATTAACCAAATAATTCTGGCAAAAAAACAACAATGTTGAGCTACTTTCATAAAGTGGGCTGAGGAGGCATAGGTGATCCTGCCCACCATATAACTTTTAGCCAAGTGGTTAGGGCACTCACATAGGATGGGGGAGCCCCATCTTCAGTACCCACTCTGGATGAGAGATTTGAACCCAGGTTTTCTCCTACCCACCCTTTTTCCATCTCTCCTGATTGAAACTGTTCTACTTTGTATAAAAGACTTGAATAGTCACTGTTCCAGAGAGAGTGAGAATGACTTTAATACCTACTCTAATACATTGGGTGTTGGGTGGCACAAGTGTATATCCCTGTTCTAGTGAACATTTAATTATGTATATGAAATGGAACAGCTTCTGTCTGAGAAACTGAAAGAGCTCTACCATAGATTAGTTTATTGTCTGGTGGTTAGGGCATTCATCAGGGAAGAGGGAGACCTGGGTTCAAATCCCTATTTTCAGAACAGGGATTCAATCTCTGATTTCCCACACCCCACATGAATGCCCTAACCACTGGGCTAGAAGTTATAAGATGAGCATTAACCCTTCCTCCTCTGTTGTGAATCTAGCCCTTTAAAAATACCCAGAAACAAAATGATCCACATAGAACAATATGTTTTATGTGACCTGAAATGGCTACTTACGATTCACCAAAACATTTTGGGATTATCAGATTTGTTTTGATCCAAACTGAAATATTTTTTCAATTTTTTTTTTAGAACTGCCAACAAGCTGAAAAATCAGACATTTGCCCAGCTCTAATTTTGACCTGTGACTCATGCTCAAAGCACTTTACCAACCAAACAGCCCTTGCAGGAGTATGGGAAGCCTGCCAGTTGGGTTCAGAGCTATTCCTGCTAAACAAGTGGGCAATGGGGAACAAGAATTCTACAGCCAAAAGTAAAATATAACAAATTGCACCATTTCATTCCTCAAACAAATGCGGACTGGAAGAGGATGCAACTGTATTCCTAAAGAAACTGGTTGCCTGCCCAAAAGTGTCTCCAAATTCCAGTATTGTTAGAATATAGAGATTGCTAAATACTGTTTTTTAAAAAATCTGCACCGTGGGCTACAGCTCTGCTACAAATACATGCAAACTGAAGTATTCCTGAATCTGAAATGCAGTTCTTTATACATCAGATATGAACTTTGTCTTTAAATATGTATTTACACTATTGTAATATGTTAGCACATAAATCCATAATGATGTCTCTAGTTTGCAACAATTTTGCTCATTTATGATTCAATTCTCAAGTGGCGCAAAAGTAGAAATTTTCATTTTGAGTGAGTAATCACATGGGAAAATAAATGGTATCTGCTCTCAACTACTACACCCTCAAGAGGGTAATACGAGAATCTTTTGAAGAAGTGACATTTTCATGCAGTTTGGTGAAATATGTAAGTTCTTCTGCAGATCCAAATTAATTATTAACTTTCTCCGCCTAGAAAATGGGCTGAAAATTCAAGGAAAATGTACTTTCATGGGCAGAGTTTGGTATTTCCTGGTTCTGGCTGAGTCAGAAAGAGGACTGGCTATCCATGCAATATTGTGATATTTCTGCTTCCAGTTCTGAAAGTGGGGGGGCACATAAAAATATTTACCTAAAATTTTTCAAACCTCACTGATTTGATTTGTGTTTTGGCCAGAGGTGAAGATCAGTTCTTATTTAATCCAAACCATTTTGCCCATACCTACTGCAAACACCATTGCCTCATTACAGGCCAATATAATAAAGTATTTTTTAAACTTTTGAACAGCAGCACACAGCAACCAGGTATTTCACTGGCACACCTTAAAATAAAGATACTATTACAAAGCAAAAAACATGCAAATGTAAATCAGTCCAATTAAATGAATAGCTCATAATAGGCAAATTTAAATCAACTTTCTTTATTTTTTTAAATATTTCATAATCTACCAAATGTGAATTTAACAGTCATTTTCACTGGTAGGAAAAAAAAGTATCATAAATGGAAATAGATATTGGATAAGATGAAAAGGCGAGTTTTGCCTATGGGGGGGGGATTTTTCTTTCAACATAGTGGAAAACACAAAAATCTTCTGCATAGCAAAACTCCTATTCAGAACAGCAAGACAAGGATCTCATTTGGAGCATCACCTTATAGCTATTACAGGTCTATTAACTGTTGCCAGGAAGCAGGTAATGCATTTTCTTAAGTCTTAATGGCAACATTTTTAATACAGCATTTTTGTAAATCTCCTGAATGAATCTTGGTAATGCCACTGACATTTGCAAGTGTTTCTCTGTGGAATTGTGTGTTAGAGTTACATTCTTTCCCAGATAAATTCACTGTGTTCCTATATATTATATTGATAAATAAATGTTAACCTTATTTGATTCTACTACAATTTTATTGTTTTTTGTTGTCACAAAACTCTGCCTTCTGTGGTGAACCTAGTGACTAATGGCACTGTTTAGCACTATAGTTAACATACTACTCTGTAGATTATGCCCATACATCATATTTCTATCTTACTAAAGCTATTTCTGTGGTGAAGAGGCAGTGTGGTATCAATTGTATTTTTGGCCTTTTACAAAGGAGTGATGGGAGGTTAATTGAAAGGTTAATTATAAAGAGGTTTAATCTATAGGCAACAAGTCTAATCTCCGTTTCCAGATTCATGAACTAGAGAGAACTCTCTCACTCAACTATTACAATAAAAACATAACATTCCTGAGAGATAAACGATCACTTACGCTGTAGGCAACTTCATTTATTTAAAGACCGTTATACGTTTATAGAAATAGTTGCCTAGCAGTAAAGCAAGAAGGGATTCTAGTTGGGCATCTGTTACTCTTGGCATGTTGAGCCAAACAAATCAAATTTATAATCTCATGGTAAATCTTAATCGTGAGGGGTAAAGGCAAGAGGGATAAAGTCAGGTTCACAATTATGACAAACCAGCTGTGAGTGATAATATAGCATTGTGGCAACCACAAGTAAACTCCCAAGGTCAGTAACAAAGTCACACTCGGGTAGTATAACTTTTTTAATCAATAAACATGGGAAGGATAAATTGCTGGTAAGATGAATAGCTAATCACAACTTCTGTGTGTGTAACAGACAAAGCCTGAAAAAATTGCATGTCTGCTTATTATGTTCACCTTCTTGGAGCATGTCCTTGCCTTGAGCACCTGTGGATGTTTCTACAGTAATGGATTAGATAATTCTATGGTTCAAAGGCAAGTGTAATAAACCAAATAAGAAGTGCAAATATGGGGCCTGGCATAATTAGGTACCTGCTACAGAAATGAGTTGCCCTCTGAAGCTGTCAGCCTTGGACTAAAAGGAGACAGACCCTTTGGGGCTCCACTTCTTCCAGCCCCTTCCTGTGCTACTGCCATGTGGGCTCAAGGGACTCCCCTTCTAATCTTTCCTCTCTCTTCCCCCTTCTCACTGTCTTTTTTTTTTATTTTTTTTTAACTCTGCCCTTTGCATGCATTCTCTCTCTCGCCACAATAACTCTGAGGAAAATGGTTTGGGAGGATGAGGAGGGAAATTAAAATGGAGATTGAGTGAATGAGAGCAGGCAGAAATGAACAAGGAGGGAGGGTGAGTCACTGGAGATGGAATGACTGTTTGCATAGGAGAAAGATTAAGGGAGAGGATATAGTAAAGAGAGGGAATGGGAGTGGGAGAGGCTGCATTCATTGCCTGAGATAAGGTGGTCATTCCACACATTGGTCTGATGAACTACTTTTCCAGGAGGTTATTGTGGAATATTCCTATCAATAACCTTCCTTTTAATCCCACAAAAGAAAGAAAAAAAACCAGCCTAGCTAATTCATGTTCAACATATTGTTCTCCTAATGTCTGGCTTATTTTACTGGATTTAGGCTGATTTATATAAATGTAAAATAAAAGAGCAGCTCTTGTACTTTAAATCATGAAATTGTGATACAGTGGTAGGTACAAGAGGAGAACAGATTCCTGAGCTGCAAATCAGTTGGAATAGAAAGATGGCATTTACTTCAAGCATGTGGCTGTTGAAGAGGTGTTAATCCAGGCAGCAGGGTAAGAAGGGACGGATGAAATGATAATGGCACTAAGGGCTCTTAAGACTTCAGAGGGATCCTCTATGAGGGCACTTATACAGGAATGAAGCACTCCAGGAAGTCAGCAGACATATATATATATATATTTATTTAGAAGAGGAAGCACTTTAAAGGTCTCATTTCAAGCACCTTACTTTTTCTGTCATTTAATAGCCTCATATTAGTTTTTTTGAGTCTTTCAAGTATCAGAGTTGATCTATTTATTTAGATACTATTGAGGAAAAATCTAAAGATTTACTGTGGATATATTGTGCTATAGGCAAAACAAAACTTCCAGCATACTCCTGACAATCACATCTATCTACTCCTGTGGTGTGTACAATACCAGAGACTTTCTGGGGATATATTTGATTGAAGAGTGGTATGCTCCTAAGTTGAAATGCATACCTCAGTTCCTGCAATTGGATCTGCATTGAGTCCATTTAGAAGATGATAGGCTCCACATAAGACCCATCTCAAGGGTCTGTCCATGCTTTTTAGAGCCTTCCTTTTGTATCTTTACTCCCTTCAAATGAATTCAACCTTTTATCTGTGTGTAGCTGCTATATTAAATATTTGCATAGCTATAATTTACCCATATAGGGTCATTTTGAAAATACAGCATTTGTCAATGGTTGTGTCAATTATTTCTGATATCTCCAGTACCAGTATGTGACAACTCTTGGTACTGCTGGTGCTGAATCACTCTGCAGCTCATTCTGCAAATATACAGTAAGACTGTGGGTATGTCTGTGTACTGTACCCTCCCCCCAACTATCCAAATATAGTGTACCAAAACAAATGCTATAATGCAGGTATATTAACAACAGCCTTAACTGTTTAGTGATAGGTGAATCTAAAGGTTTGGATTGGTATTGATAGCCATTCAGAAATGCAGCTCCTCATCTTGACCTCCCGAGTTTGCAAAGAAAAATCTGGAAGTCTCATGGGAAGAAGCTTTACTGTGAGATGTTCAAGATTTTTGCTTCCAGTATCAGCCAAAAAATCTCAAAAATAGCCAATTGGTAGCTTATCACTTTTTGTTCTAAAAGTGGAAGTTTAAAAAATTGCTGAACTGTTTTGAAACCAGAAAAATTTTGATTCAATTTTAATTCTGGAAATGAGTGAAGAGTTTTTTGGAAGGTGGGTCTAAATGCTCTAAAGAATTCATTGCTTGCACAATGTTAGAAACAAGTCATGGCCCCTCTCCAGACATGATTCCCTATTTAAGTCCTGACTGCATTTTTTGCACATTAATTTAAAATATCTAAGTGAGAGCAATAGTGGCAAATGCTCCCACAGCCCAGAAATTATTCTAGCAACTGTGATAACAGTAAAATAACAAGTCTCAAGCACCATCAGCTTCTCTAAACATTCATTTTGTTAAGAAACGTATCAGTAAAGTAATCATCATTAGAATAGTAATTTTGTTTCAGCATCTGTTAAATTCCTGCTGTGCGCCTGTATTGGCAATCTCGGCAATCTCTTCCAAACTGATGGAAGGATGCGTAATATTTTATTAACTAATCCTTAGAGTAATTTATAAAGGTCTTTTGAAATATTTCCTCCTGCTTCAGTGGAGGAAGTACGAAAGGTGAGCAGAGGGTTTAAAAATGATAAACTGGGAGCAGGAGGTTGACTCTTATTACAGTTCTGTATGTGGGCCAGCTCCTGACTTCAAATCATGTCTGTGTTATAGGTGATACAGATTCCCTGTATCACCTATAAAGGGAATCTGTATACCCATACTTACCCATACCCACAATATAGTAAGAGCAGTAACTTCACCCATACTTCCCTAATGAGATTATCTCTGAATTCTTCATGTTTTAAATATATAAGCATATGAATATTGCCTTATCATTTAAAGATGTAAATTTAGTATATGCACTCTTTTTAAGATACTTCTCTGAAACTTGGACAGATATGAGTCCAGATATGTAGCCTGAGATCTAAAAAGGCCCGATTATAAAGGACAAATGTTAAGATAAAATTTATCCTATTGTCTTCACATTAGGATAACTTCCAGGCTGAGAAGGTAGAAAGGTGGTCAGTATCAGAAAAAACAAGCAGTAAGAGATTGTAAGGAAAAGCAAGAAAGTCTCATTAACTTTTTTGGCTTCAGAAATTGGAACCTCCTGTAAGTTGCTTGTCCTACTGCCTGCCTTTCTACCACATCAAACATAGAAGTTACACACTTTACTTGTGTAACTTGTACCACCATTTACATGGCCTCTGAGGTTGGCCTATGGAGCCAAATCCATTCCAGAAGTTATTCAAACAAAGGCAATGGATTACCCACCAAGTATGAATTTGGTCCATTATATTTACCAAGTATCATAATATGTTTCATTTCTTGGTAGGGTCACTAGATGGCAATTGTCTAAGCACTATAGTGTGTAACAACTAGAATTGTGCAAATAATGGTTTTTTTGGTTCACTGGCAATTCCAAAAAGTCTCCCCCAAAACTTTTGAGGTTGAATAAAGCAGAATGTTTTTTAACAAATTGGGGGGAAGCCCCAGTGTTTTGGGTTGAATAAAATATTTTGTTTGAATTTCAAATCTTTTATAAATTTTTAGTTTAAAAAATGAAACTGAAGGAAATTTCTAAACAAAATGTTATTTTGAATTGAAAAATCAAAATAGTTTTTGGATCCTTTTTTAAACACACAGACAATTCAGCAACACATACATGCACACATTCACAAAATGTTTGTGTGGCTGGAGCTGCATTTTTCACCAGAAAACAAATTCAGCTGAAAAATTAACCCTTGCTCTGGTAACAAAAGCATTGCAGTAATATAGCATTAGAATTGGCCCATCTCTGGTGTTCAGCAGAATAAATCAAGTGGGCACCATATAGATTTAACAGTACATGTAACTTATTCTCCAGGGTGTTGAGATAGATGGAAAAATATTGGCATATACTGATATTTGTAGTTTGCCATACAAAGGTCTTCTACCATTAATGATTTTTGATTTTTCTCTTGTCTAGATTATGATCAATAAACTATACTTTTTTTGTATTAAAAGTTGAAAAATGGCATACAGTCTTTTTAACTAAGCTAGTTTTAGCAGGAAGTACACTAACCAAGCCTGTCCATTTCATTCAGTGATGTGCTTATGCTAACTGTGGGAGAGAAAAAAACTTCTAATATTTCTCTCTCAGATTAAAATGCCAGAAATTTAGAGTAGGTCAGCAAAGGTTGTTTGTTCTTGCACTGACTGGAGATCAATAACAGTTGTGAAACACATAGTTGTACAGCCAAAAGAGTTAATGAGGTACACTGATTGAATAAGCAGCTGCAAATAGATCAAGGAGCTTTAAAACAAAAACAAAACAGAAACTGAGTTTTCTCAAACAAAAGGAGAGTAGAGAAGCAAAGGTCAAACAAACCAGAGGGTTTCCTTTATAATGAGAAGTAAAAGTGTGGTGGTGGTCTTTTCCACAGTGCTCCTCTCCACCCCCGTCCCCCACCCTCTGTAGAAATGACTGCTTGTTTGAGTACAAGTTTGCACTTTCCTGTCACACCTGGATTGCGGGTGGCCAGATCTAGTAGTCAGAGAGAGATCCACAGACATGAGACAGGAGTCAAGAGTCAGCTGGGTCAGGATACTAGGAGATCAGAAGGAGGAGACACACTGAGAGCAGATCCACAAGTGGGAAGCCAAGAGTCATGCCTGGCCAGGATGCTAGGAAATCAAGCAGGAGCAGTGTGGAACCCAGGGGCGGCTCCAGACCCCAGCACGCTAAGCACGTGCTTGGGGCGGCATGCCGTGGGGGGCGCTTTGCCGGTCGCCGGGAGGGCGGCAGGCGGCTCCGGTGGACCTCCCGCAGGCTTCGGTGGCCGCGCGGGACCAGCGCACCCTCCGCAGGCACGCCTGCGGGAGGTCCACCGGAGCCACGGGACCAGCGACCGGCAGAGCGCCCCCCGCGGCATGCCGCCCTGCTTGGGGCGGCGAAATATATAGAGCCGCCCCTGGTGGAACCCAGTTGTTGAAACACTTCCTGTTCCTGCTGCTGCTTTAAATAGACAAATGAGCCAAGCAGGTCTCAGAGAAGTATCTTAAAAAGAGTGTAAAAATGACGAGGTGTTTGTCTCTGTCTGAGGGAAAACTGCAGAACTGGAATTAATTTGCAAACTGAACACCATCAAATTAGGCCTGAATAAAGACTGGGAGTGGATGGTCACTACAAAAACTAATTTTCCCCTGCTGATACTCACACCTTCCTGTCAACTGTTTTAAATGAGCCACCTTGATTACATTGGCCTCATTAGCACTACAAAAGTGATTTTTCCTCCCTGGGTATTCACCCCTTCTTGTCAACTGTTGAGAATAGCCCACTTCCACCTTAATTGAATTGGCTCCTTAGCAGTGACCCCCCACTTGGTAAGGCAACACCCATCTTTTCTTGTGCTGTGTATTTATGCCTGCCTCTGTATTTTCCATCCATGCATATGATGAAGTGAGTTTTAGCCCATGAAAGCTTATGCCTAAATAAATTTGTTAGTCTCTAAACTGCCACAAGGACTCCTTGTTGTTTTTGCTGATACAAACTAGCATGGCTACCACTCTGAAACCTAAAAAGAGTGTATATACTAAATTTACATCTTTAAGGGGTAAGGCCATGTTCATATTCTTATATATTTAAAGCATGAAGAATTCAGAGATATATCGCATTGGGAAAGTATCAGTGTGTCAGTTCTTGGTCAAGCTTTAATTTTACATCTCAGGGGATGATACAATTTAATATAATGTTATTTTCAAATCCAAAATCTTCACACTTATAGTAGGGCATAAGATCATGTTCGATGATATTCCAAGTTTGGTTGATAAAAGTAACTGCCTTGACATAATATGCTTAGACTTCTGTAAGGCATTTGACTCATTCCCACATGACATTCTGCTTTAAACAAGAGAAAAAAAAGCACTATACAAAATCAACGTAGCACATGTTAAATGTATTTAAATACAGGTAAAATGCTAAATCTTAAAATATAATTGTAAATCAAGAATTGTTCAGTTGAGGTATGTCTAGTAGATTCCCATAGAGAACTATTCTAAACCCCATGCTATTCACTGTCTTTATCAATGATATGGAAGAAAATATAAAATCATTGCTGATAAATTTAGAGATGACATAAACATCAATGTGCAGTGGTAAATTATGATAAAAGCAGATCAGTTATACAGCCTGGTCTGTATTGTTTGGTGTGGTGGGCTCATTTGAACAACAGGCATTTCAGTACAGCCAAATGCAAGATTATACATCTAGAAGCAAAGAATGTAGGTCACGCAAGATTGGGGCTGTATCTTATAATGCATTAACACCGACAAGAATTTAATAGTCATGATAGATAACCAATTTACATGCGCTCTCAGTTCAGGGCTGTGGCTACAAAGGCTAACCTAATCTTTGCATGTTTAAGAAAGGGAATATCAGGTAGGTATAGGGAGGTGGTATTTGGCGTTATATGGCATGAGGGAGACCCAGGCTAGAATACTGTGTCCACTTCTTGTGTCCACACTTCAAAAAGGATACTGATAAATTAGAAAGGGCTCAGAAAATAGCTTCAAGAATGATTCAAGGTCTGGACAACATGCCTTATAGTGAGATACTTAAGAACTTTAATCCAAACTTTGTACAAAAGACAGTTGAGAGGTGTCATGATCTAGAAGTACCTAGTTGCAGGGGAGGGGAGGATTTATGATAGTAGAATACTTTTTAATCTAGGAGACAAAAACATGACAGAAGCTGAAGATAGACAAATTCAGATTAGAAATAAAGAGCAAATATTTTACAGTTATCATAATTAATCATTAAAACAACTTACCTAGGGATGTGGTGGATTCTCTAGCACTTGAAGTCTTTAAATCCAAACTGTCTTTCTAAAAGAGATGCTGTGGCTCAAATAATTGTTATGGTTGATGCAGAAATTATTGGGTGAGATCCTATGGCTTCAATTATGCAAGAAGTTAAACCAGATGATGATGATGGATCTTCTGGCCTTAAAATATATTAACTAAATATCTTACCATTGGTGACCATAGCATCTATTTTGTAGCAAATATTTAAGTGAAACTTACTAGCCCAGGAGTGGTTATTGAGGTAAATATCGGTTTCTAGCAGGAGCTGTCTTTAACTAGAGGTCACACAAAATTGTGCTGGAAACTTCGGGGATTGTTTAACTGTAGATTTCATTTTGCAACTAAGAACCAGCTCCCTATGAGGTGGTTCTTAGTTGTACAGTGAAGTCTCCATTTGTATCTTAAATGCCATCCTCTCTAACAGTAACATAATTAAAAAAGATAATTATTAGAGCTTCTAAGACCTAATCACCTAGAAACAGTTTGGAGGAAATGTTGCAATGTCACATCCTGCCATGTTTCAGAAAGCCACATACACATTATATTCAAGCCCCAAAAAGCCATAAAAAATTTCATTGGAATCCTGCTTAT
Source organism: Mauremys reevesii (assembly GCF_016161935.1). NCBI lineage: Eukaryota > Metazoa > Chordata > Testudines > Geoemydidae > Mauremys > Mauremys reevesii. The sequence goes on along the minus strand of NC_052629.1, from coordinate 37,512,327 downwards.
ACGAAACTGAGAAGACAAACACTCAACCCCTGTGAATCACGCAGGGAGGAGGATCTCATTTGATTATTCACAGATTGATCACAGCAAACAGGAGCTGATAAGCAGCTCTGGTAGAGCAGCTCCGGTAGCAACGGAGCTCCAGAGGTTCACAACAAAACAAAGAGAGGCTGCATAACAAAACAAAAGGAGTAATTTAGTTAAAAGCATTCTGGGATACATCTTTATACCCTGGAGGCCAATAACAACGCTGGTGTGTGGCCACACTTGATGACCAGCGCTGCAGCACCAGCGCTGCAATCCTTATTCCCCATGCTGAGTGAGATGTACGGCCAGCGCTGCAGCCAGGGAGTTGCAGCACTGGAAGTGCCCTGCAGGTGTGGCCACTTACTAATTGCAGCGCTGGAAAGCCTCCACCAGCGCTGCAACTCGCAAGTGTAGCCATACCCTGAGAGAGGCAGCTCTTACTCCTCTGCCTTCGGCACTGAGCGCTGGTCAGTCTTCAAGAAGCGCTCCCTCGGCACCGGATCGCCAGTACCGCCAAGGCCTCTCGGCACAGGCCATCGCCGGCACCAAAGTCCGCTCGGCACCGATCCCTCTCCCCGAGGGTGAAGAAGCACAAGACTCCTGCTGCGTCAGAGCCACCTGCTCCGCAGCCTGAGTGCTATACTAAGTCGGACCGCCCGGCACCGATACCTGCCGTGGCACCGATAATATCGGCATTGTCGATTCCGGCCACGCAAGAGCCGTCAAGTCCGGTGCCCGAAAGCTCCCCGGTGCAAGCCGTGGTTGAGCTCACTATTCCCTCCACGCCGGAGACATTTTCCACGGCGAGGGAGTTCATTGCAATGACAGCGCCTGCGCTGCCTCAACTCCTGGCACTGTCGGTGCGGGTTATATAGTCATTCGGCAAGCCTGCCTTGATCAGACCACCGTCTGTCGGCACCGCAGAGCGGCACCGTTCACGATCACGGTACTGCAGACGTTCTCGGTCCTGTCGCCAATCTAGGCCCCGACGCCGCTCGCAGTCCCGGCACCGTTCTGCACTTCGGTACCGGTCGTACTCGCGGCACCGGTCAGTGTCCCATTCACTGGCCCGTTACACTCGGCACTGATTCAGCTCCCGGCACCGCTCCAGGCACCGGGACTCCCGTAGCCACTCCCAACATCAAGCCTCAAGATCTCGGTCGACTTCCCGGCACCGCTTCGGTGGCAGGTCCCGTTCTCGCTCCCGCCCGGTACCGGTCCCCGGTGCCGCGTTGAGCGACGTCAACTAGGGAGAGAGACTCTACCAAGGGCTTTTCAGCTCCTCCATGGCCATCCACACATGCATCAGTGTTGTCCCACGCGGACACTGTGTTTCGGATGTGCCCACCAGAGTCTTCCAGGAGCCCTATCAGTGGTCATTCTGGACACCTTGGGCGTACCACCGGGCCAAAGACGTACCTGTGATACCATCTCGCTCTGTTCCGTCAGACCACTAGGTGCCACAGGCGACAGTTAGCCGTCCCCCTCCGACCGGTATGGAGGAAGCCTCGGTTCAGCCACCGGACTCCCAGATCCCACCGGAACAGGAGGTCGTCCAGGAGCACAAGCCCACACAGGACCCGCTTGTCCCCGACCTTTCTTTTTCCTCCTCCCCAGATGAGGCGGTGGCAGGAGCGTCCTCCATGGGCCCTCCTCCAATCAACTTGAGGGTCCATCAGGACCTCATGAGACGGGTGGCACTCAATATGAACCTCCAAGTGGAGGAAATCTCGGACATAGAGGATCCGGTCTTAGCCATTCTGTTGGCTAATGCCCCCACTAGAGTAGCCCTACCGTTCATTCGGACGATCCAGGCCAATGTGGATACCATCTGGCAGTCTCCAGCCACTATCCCGCCCGCGAGCAGGGGCGTCGAACGCAAGTACATCGTACCCTCCAGGGGGCACGAGTACCTATATGTACATCCTCCCCCCTACTCCCTTGTCGTCCAGTCCGTCAATGAGACGGAACGCCATGGCCAGCAGGCACCAGCCCCTAAATCGAAGGAGGCTAGGCGAATGGTCTTACTGGGCCATAAGGTGTACTCGGCAGGGGCCCTGCAACTCCGCATAGCAAACCGGCAAGCCCTGCTTAGCCGCTACAATTACAACACTTGGATGGCGGTGGGGGGGGGGCAAATTTACGGAGTCGGTTCCTCAGCACTCCCTTCAAGAGTTTGCTGCCCTCCTCAAAGAAGGGAAGAAAGTGGCGAGCACTTCCCTCCAGGCCTCGTTGGATGCAGCTGACTCCGCTGCCAGGACTCTGGCCTCGGGTGTTGCCATGAGGCGCATTTCATGGCTCCAGGTGTTGAGCTTTCCCCCGGAGCTGCTGCATGCTATACAGGACTTGCCCTTCAATAGCAAAGGCCTGTTCTCCAAAAAAAAACAAAAAGCAAAAAACTGACCCTAGGCTGCAAAGCCTAAAGGACAGCAGGGTCACTATGCGCTCTGTCGGCATGCACACACCGGTGACTCAGCGCTGACCATTCCGTCCCCAGCCTCACCGCCCTTACCCTGCGTCTACACAAAGACAGGACTTTGCCAGCAGGAGTGGCTGAGGCAGTCGTAGGCATCAGTCAGGACCCCAAGGGGGCCAAAATCAGGGTCCCTCTAAACCACCAATGGGGCAAAACCCTGACTTTTGAAGGCATGCCCGAGGACAGCGTACCAGTTATTACCCAGGATCCATTCCCTCCCTTTTACGACCGCCTCCAGTTTATTTCATCCCCCACCTCCCACGAGCAATTCCTCTTCCAAGAGGTGTGGACGCTCCTCACCATCAGAGCTATAGAGGAGGGACCAAAGGACGAAAGGGGCAAGGGGTTCTACTCCCACTATTTCCTAATCCCCAAGGCGAAGGGAGGTCTCAGACTTATCCTAGACCTGCGGGAACTCAACAACTTCATGATAAAGCTGAAGTTCCGCATGGTATCCAGGGGGACCGTCATCCCATCCTTGGATCCTGGAGACTGATATGCCGCCCTCGATATGAAGGGCGCGCATTTTCACGTCGCCAATTATCCTCCACACAGAAGGTACCTCCGGTTTCTGGCCAACCGTCATCATTTCCAGTTTACGGTCCTTCCGTTTGGCCTCTCTACAGCCCCAAGAGTATTCAAAGTGCATGGCTGTACTCGCCGCCTCCCTCCGCCGCTGTCAGATACACATTTTTCCGTATCTAGATGATTGGCTCATTCGAGAAACCTCCGAGGCCCAAGTTACCAGTCATGTGGGCATCATCAAGGACCTATTCCTGCGTCTAGGCCTAATGATCAATATAGAGAAATCCACTCTGATTCCCACACAGAGAATAGAATTCATTGGGGCCATCCTGGACTCCAATCTTGCCAGAGCCTGCTTGCCTCAGCCTCGGTTTCAGGCAATGGTAATAATTATACAAGGTCTACGGAACTTCCCGACAACTTCAGCTCGTACGTGCCTAGGTCTCCTGGGTCACATGGCTGCCTGCATGTTCGTAACCAAACATGCCAGGCTTCGCCTCCGTCCACTCCAATCGTGGCTCACCTCGCTGTACCACCCGGGCAGAGACAGCATAGACATGATCGTCTCGATCCCCCCGAGCATCCTAGGCTCCCTCGACTGGTGGTCAATGCCCTCCTTGGTGTGTGCAGGGATGCCGTTCCATCTACCTCACCCCTCAGTGTCCCTCACGACGGACGCCTCATCTCTCAGCTGGGGTGCCCTCCTTCGTCAGTTTCGCATTCAGAGCCTTTGGTCACCTCAAGAGCTGCCCTTGCACAGCAATGTCCGAAAGCTGAGAGCAGTCCGCCTTGCGTGCCAGGCGTTTCAGCAGCACCTACAAGGCCGTTGTGTCTCAGTGTTCACAGACAACACAGCGGCCATGTATTACATAAACAAGCAGAGAGGAGCACGGTCCTCCCCTCTTTGCAGGAAGCTATCTAGCTCTCGGACTTCTGCATAGCCCAATCGATAGGCCTGGTAGCGTCCTTTCTCCCAGGGGTCCGGAACACTCTGGCGGATCGCCTCAGCAGATCCTTCTTGTCTCACGAGTGGTCGATTCATCCGGACGTTTTCCATTCCGTTTTCAGGAAGTGGGGCTTTCCCCGCATAGACCTCTCCACTTCTCGCGAGAACAGGAAGTGCCAGACGTTCTGTTAATTCCAAGGCCTCTCCCTGGGCTCGATCTTGGATGCTTTTCTGATACGTGGACGAGCCATCTGCTGTAGGCTTTTCCACCGTTCCCGCTGGTTCACAGGGTCCTGCTAAAACTCCACAAGGACAGAGTGCACCCGATCATGATCACTCCAGCGTGGCCCAGGCAGCACTGGTACACCATGTTGCTAGACTGGTCGATAGCCAACCCGATTCCCCTGCCTCTTTGCTCAGACCTCATAACGCAGGATCACGGTAGACTTCACCACCCAGACCCGCAATCCCTGCACCTCACAGCATGGCTGCTGCATGGCTAAACCGATCCGAGTTACATTGCTCTGCCTCGGTTCAACAGGTTCTCCTGAGTGGTAGGAAACCTTCCACTCGGCTAACATATCTGGCCAAGTGGAAGCGTTTCTCCTGCTGGTGCGAAACGCACAATGTTACTCCCACCGAGGTCCCGATCCATTCCATCTTGGACTATCTCTGGTCTCTCAAACGGCAGGGCCTGGCGGTGTCATCATTGAGGGTACACTTGGCAGTCATCTCTACCTTCCACCCAGGGGAGAGTGGCCGCTCCGTATTCTCGCACCCTATGGTTTCTAGGTTCCTCAAGGGCTTGGAGCGCTCATACCCCCAAGTTTGCCGCCCCGCCCAAACCTGGTTCCTCAACCTGGTTCTAACCAGACTTATGACTGCCCCATTCGAGCCACTGGCAACCTGCTCACTGCTATACCTGTCCTGGAAGACAGTTTTCATTGTAGCCATTGCATCGGCCAGACGAGTCTCCGAGCTTCAGGCTCTCATGGTGGACCCACTGTATACGGTGTTTCACAAGGACAAGGTGCAGTTGTCATCACATCCGGCCTTCCTCCCTAAGGTGGGTCGGCCTTTCATATCAACCAGGATACTTTCCTTCCGGTCTTCTTTCCGAAGCCACACTCATCATGAAGGGAGCAACAATTGCACTCCCTACACGTCCGTACGCCGCTCGCATTTTATATCGAGCGGACAAAGCCCTTTCGTAAAAATGCCTCAACTCTTCATCGTACTGGCAAACCGAATGAAGGGCCTACCTGTCTCCTCCCAGAGGATTTCATCTTGGGTGACATCGTGCATCCACACCTGCTGTGACTTGGCCCATGTTCCATCGAGCCACCTCACTGCACGTTCCACCAGGGCTCGGGCTTCTTCTGCTGCCTTCCTGGCTCACGTGCCCTTCCAGGAGATAGGTCACGCAGCTACCTGGTCCTCGGTCCACACCTTTGCCTCACATTATGCACTGGTCCAACAGTCCAGAGATGATGCAGCCTTTGGCTTAGCAGTTTTGCATTCTGCAACATCTCACTCCCACCCCACCGCCTACTTAAGGCTTGGGAATCATCTAATTGGAATCGATATGAGCAAGCACTCGAAGAAGAAAAGACGGTTACTCACCTTTGTAACTGTTGTTCTTCAAGATGTGTTGCTCATATCCATTCCAAACCCACCCTCCTTCCCCGCTGTCGGAGTAGCCGGCAAGAAGGAACTGAGGGGCGGATGGGTCGGCAGGGGTATATATCCGGCGTCATAGCGGTGCCACTCCAGGGGGTGCCCAGCCGACCCACCGAGTGTTGCTAGGGTAAAAATCTTCTGACGAACGTGCACGCGGTGCGCACACACCTAATTGGAATGGATATGAGCAACACATCTCGAAGAACAACAGTTACAAAGGTGAGTAACCGTCTTTTATGAGAAGAGACTCAATAAGCTTGGCTTGTTTAGCCTTACAAAATGAAGTCTGAGGACATCTATAAATACATCAGAGGGATAAATACAAGGGAGGGAGAAAAGTTATTTAAGTTAAGTTCCAACGTGGATGCAAGAACAAGTGGATATAAGCTGGCCATCAACAAGTTCTGGCTTGAAATTAAGCAAAGGTTTCTAACCATCAGAGGAGTGAAATTCTGGAACAGCCTTCTAAGGGGAGCAGTGGGGGCAAAAAAACCTAACTGGCTTCAAGATTGAGCTAGCTAAATTTAGGGGATGGTATGATGGGACTGCCCACAATGGCATGTGACCCACCGGTGACTGCAGTAGCAAATATCTGCAATAGCTGGAGACGGGACACTTGATGGGGAAGCTCTAAGTTACTACAGAGAATTCTTTCCCAGAGAATTCTGGAGGGTCTTTCCCACATGCTCAGGGTCTAACTGATTGCCATATCTGGGGTCAAGAAGGAATTTTCCCTAGGTCAGATTGGCAGAGACCCTGGGGAGTTTTTGCCTTCCTCTGCAGCATGGGGCCCAGGTCACTGTCAGGTTTAAACTAGTGTAAATGATGACTTCTCTGTAACTTGAAGCCTTGAAATCATGATTTGAAGACCAGTAGCTCAACCAGAGGTTAGGGGTCTATTTCAGAAGTGGGCAGGTGATGTTCTGTGGCCTGCGATGTGCAGGAGGTCAGACTAGATAATCACAATGGTCCCTTTTGACCTTAAAGTCATGAGTCTATGCAGTATGCACTTGGCTCATTTATTTTATGAAGTATTTTTTATTAAAAAACTGCATATAGCTACTGTATTGCCAATTGATATTTGAGTCTAAAAATTAGATGCAACACTCACACCAATTATTATCTGTTTATAAATCTGGTATTAGAGTTAGCTGAAGATCTAAGTAACTAACAGCACTATAATAAGCAGTTACAATTGAGTACTTGAGAACCCTCCCTCCTTCTTCTTTTCTTTCTGTTGCACTCTTGTGTAGACACTTACAATATACCATTTCAAGACCAAAAAAATTCTAATCAGTTAATAAAACGTGCTGCTTTTTACCACATACAGTGATAATGGATTTTCAGTTAATAAATATATTAACTGAATCTAAGTGCCGTTTTCATCTTGACTGTCACTCCATGTATTTATACCTGCCTCTGGAAGCAAGTTGTCACATGTTATTTAATGTGCTACTACTACTTGTAAACGTTAGTTTAGACTAGGCCTTTGATAACAAGATAGAAGAGATTCTCCCATTTACTCTATCAAGAAGGTCTAGTCAATACCCATTCAGCTGCACCCATTACCTGCTGGATGGTGGAAGCCAAAAATAAACCACTTAAAATCTTTTGTCTTTGGGGCTAGTTTTGTGCTAGCCTGGCACTGTTTAGAGCCGATGAGTGGCTCATGACACCAGTGGGAATGACTCCAGTGATAATAGCTGGAGTGTAATTTGCTAAGGGTTTGTTTCCATAAGCGCTACCCATACTAGCTGGAACTCCCCGAGACCAGGAGACTTTCTGACCCATTTGTGCCTCCTGGAGCAGCACGAAGGGTAAGGCTACACTGCAAAGAAGAACCCACTGTGTTGAGTCTCGGAGCTCATGTCAATTGACTTGAGCTTCCAGGGCTAAAAATAGCAGTGTAGACATTCCTACTTGGGCTGGAGCCTGGGCTCTGAAACCTGGCGAGGTGGAAGGGTCTCGGTACGTAGGTTCCAGCCGAAGCAGGAATGTCTACATTGCCATGTTTAGCTCCACAGCCAGAGCCCTGAGAGTCTATCAATTGGCCCATCCTCTGAGATTCGATGCCACGGGATTTTTGTTTGAAGCATAGACATACCCACTAAGGCCAAGTCAAGGAAGAGAATCTGACCTTGTAGGAGGTGTGCTCTACCAAAATGATTCAAATCTATGCTGTTCATCACTATGTCTTTGCCTCCGCTACCCTTTGCCCACACATCTCCTCTGCCTAAATCCATTTCACATTCCTACACCAACAAGCAAACTTTAATAATCCCATCTCCATTTGGTATCTGATAATACACAGGAAGCAATTCCATCCATATGTTTAATGATATGTGGCTGAGTTGGCTTTAGTGGCTTTAGTTCAGAGCACTTTTTATAGTCAGTAGTCCAAATCTTCAAGGGAACATTTCAAATAACATATTTATAACATGCAAAAAAATTCCCTAGTTCTCTTTTGCAGATTTAATATTGATTGTGGGTCTCATATTAGGCAATCTATGTTCTCAATGGGACTTTTCAAATTACACTATTGTATTACCTTTCCAAAGCTTTACACCAGCAATAGACAGGTCATGTGATAGAGTGTAGGGATTTAGGACAAATATATCAACATACTTTTAAAATAATTGAAAAGTAGAGAGTTCCTAACAGATTGGATCAGTAGAGGATACTTATTACCTGAAATTAAATCCTCTGCACTTTGCTCTGTATTTCTGACAGTTACAATTTTTTAAAATATATTTCTGAATTCCCCAAAAAAATCATTAATAAAGCCTATTCGACTAAGGCCTGGTCTACACTAGGAGTTTATGTCGAATTTAGCAGCGTTAATTCGACTTAACCGTGCACCCGTCCACACCAGGAAGCTAATTAGTTCGACCTAGAGGGCTCTTTAGTTCGAATTCTGTACTCCTCCCCAACGAGGGGAGTAGCGTTAATTCGACATGGCTATGTTGAATTAGGCTATGTGTGGACGGAAATCGACCTTAGTAGCTCCGGGAGCTATCCCACAGTGCACCACTCTGTTGACGCTCTGGACAGCAGTCCGAGCTTGGATGTTCTGACCAGCCACACAGGAAAAGCCCCGGGAAAATTTGAATTCCTTTTCCTGTCTGGCCATTTTGAATCTCATTTCCTGTTTGGACATCGTGGTGAGCTCAGCAGCACCGGCAACGATGCAGAGCTCTCCAGCAGAGGAGCCCAGGCAATCTCAGAATAGAAAGAGGGCCCCTGCATGGACTGACCGGGAAGTCTTGGATCTGATCGCTGTGTGGGGCGATGAGTCTGTGCTTTCGAAGCTGCGCTCCAAAAAACGGAATGCAGAGACCTACGAGAAGGTCTCCAAAGCCATGAGAGACAGAGGATACAGCCGGGATGCAATGCAGTGCCACGTGAAAATGAAGGACCTGAGACAAGGCTACCAAAAAATCAAAGCGGCAAACGGATGCTCCGGAGCCCAGCCCCAGACATACCGCTTCTACGAGGCACTGCATGCCATTCTCTGTGGGTCTGCCACAACTGCCCCACCAGTGTCCGTGGACTCTGACAATGGGATAGTGTCGACAGCCAGTTCCTTGGTGATGTTCGCGGACGGGGAAGATGAGGAAGGAGATGATGATGAGGAGGCAGTCGACAGCGCTTACAACGCTGGTTTCCCCGACAGCCAGGATCTCTTCATCACCCTCACGGAGATCCCCTACCAACCCTCCCCAGCAGTTACCCTGGACCCTGAATCAGGGGAAGGATCAGTCGGTAAGTGCTTTAAACATGTAAACTTTTATTATTAATGTAACAGGAATCAGAACTATGTGAAAAGGAGGTCTATATATATGGGGGATAGAACAGAAATCCTCCTGGGAGATCTCCACGAAGCTCTCCTGGAGGTAATCGTAAAGCCTCCGCAGGAGGTTCCTGGGGAGAGCTGCCTTATTGGGTGCTCCATGGTAGCACACTTTTCCGCGCCAGGCTTTCATGAGGTATTCTGGGAGCATTGCCTCCACGAGCATGGCAGCATAGGCCCCTGGTTTGTGCTGGCTTTCACGCAGCATGCGCTCTCTATCTCGCCCTGTGATCCTCCTCAGGGTGATCTCGCTCGGAGACTCCTGCATTTAATTAGAGTAATTTGTGTACTGTTAGTATTGGGAATGCTTGACTGTTCCTTTGCATGACAATAAGCCTCCGTTTAGAGCCAGGTGGTGGAGGCTGTAGAGGGGCAGCATACAGGGATCTTTCCCAGGGAACAGCCGCGAGGAGGTAGAACAGGGGCAGAGTTTATGCTTTCCGGATTGCCTGCAGCAAGAGGACAGTGCCATACATTCAGTTTTAAGCAGCCTAAAGTCTATGGCTGCACGGATTCTGCTGTCCTGCCTCGCTTGTCTGATCTCCAGTGCAAGACCCCAGGCAATGAAAGCGAAAGCCGAAAATTAGAACTTGTCCTGAGTCAGTGCTCATGAGATAGGTGCTGTGCATGGTCTTGTTCACAGAGACTGACTAGACTGTGTTCATTGTTCCCAGAAATGTATCTTTGCAAGGAATTCACTCCCTTTTTCCCATCACACAGCTTCGACTGTCTTCAGACCTGCCCCAGCATCCCCCTCACAGAGGCTGGTGCAGATTAGGCGGCGAAAGAAAAAGACACAGGACGAGATGTTCGCTGAACTTATGGGCTGCTCCCGAGCTGAGGCGGCCCAGCAGAGCCAGTGGAGGGAGAACCTCTCTCAGTACCAGCGCTCACAAAGCGAACGGGAGGAGAGGTGGCATGAGGAAGACAAGCAGGCGACTCAAATGCTGCTTGGACTAATGAGGGAGCAAACGGACACGCTCCGGCACCTTGTGGATGTTCTGCAGGACCGCAGGCAGGAGGACAGAGCCCTCCTGCAGTGTATCTGCAACCACTCTCCCCCGCCACAAAGTCCCATACCCCCCTCACCCAAAATAACAAGAAGGAGGGGCGCCAGGGGCCGTGAAAACTGTCACCGCACCCCAGCAGAGTGCTCAAGTACCCAAAAGCTCCCATTCCCTAAATTTTGAGAAGTCCTTCCCTTCCTGACTCACCCAAGCCCCAATCCCAGTTTCATCCCCTAACTGTCTAGTTGATTATTAAAAATACTTTGCTGTTAATTACTGTTTCTGTCATGTTTTTGTACAGAAGACTGTGTTTGAAGGGGAGGGGGAAGGGGGTTGGTAATTGCATAGGACGGTCACCTTTACCAGGGTACAGACACAGGGGCAGGATCAGCAGCAGGTCACACACACAGTGCAGTCAGTAGGCACCCTGGTCGGTATGGGAGGTGGTTTCCATGTTCTGTGTGGGTGGCGGGGTACGTGACTTTGTAGCGGGGGAGGGCGGTTACAGATCTTATGCAGCGGTCCTTGTCCTGGACCACAGAGCCACGCAGCAAGGGAATCTGTAACCGTCCTCCTCCGCAACAAGGTCACATAGCCCCCGCACACAGAATCCCAAGAAGGAGGTATGGCAGGCTCCGTTGAAACAACCAGTCCGGCACTGCCGACCGCTCTAGGAGCAGGAGCCTGTCATTCCTCGAGTTTAGAGGCGGTCTTTACATCACTGCACACCCAGCACAGTCTGCGTCCCAGTTTCAACCCTTTAACGCAAAGTCTTTAATAAAGAAACCTTTGTTAAGTAAGAATGGAACATGTATTTTATTTTTACACGTGTGTTGGAAGGGGGGAAACAGGGTGAACGGGGTATGCAACTGCAGAGGATAGTCAACAGTAACTGGGTAAAGAAACAGGGGCAGGTTCAGCTTCTCTGTAAAGAAACTGAATAGTCACAGGTCACGCTGCTCACTGAGGAACCTAGATTTCAAAGCCTCCCGGATGCACAGCACTTCCCGCTGGGCTCTTCTAATCGCACGGGTGTCAGGCTGAGCGTAATCAGCAGCCAGACGATTTGCCTCAACCTCCCATCCCACCATAAAGGTCTCCCCCTTGCTCTCACAGAGATTGTGGAGCACACAGCAAGCTGCAATAACAATGGGGATATTGGTTTCGCTGAGATCCGAGCGAGTCAGTAAGCATCGCCATCTCCCCTTGAGACATCCGAAAGCACACTCCACCACCATTCTGCACTTGCTCAGCCGGTAGTTGAAGAGTTCCTTGTCACTGTCCAAGGCGCCTGTATAGGGCTTCATGAGCCAGGGCATTAGCGGGTAGGCTGGGTCCCCGAGGATCACTATAGGCATCTGCACATCCCCAACAGTTATTTTGTGGTCCGGGAAGAAACTACCTGCCTGGAGGCATTTAAACAGACCAGAGTTCCTGAACACACGCGCGTCATGAACCTTGCCCGGCCACCCGACGTTGATGTTGGTAAAGCGTCCCCTATGGTCCACCAGTGCTTGCAGCACCATTGAAAAGTAGCCCTTTCGGTTAATATACTGGCTGGCCTGGTGGTCCGGTCCCAGGATAGGGATGTGAGTTCCATCTATAGCCCCACCACAGTTTGGGAATCCCTTCGCGGCGAAGCCATCTAGGACGACCTGGACGTTTCCCAGGGTCACTACCTTTGAGAGCAGGAGCTCAACGATTGCGTGGGCTACTTGCATCACAGCAACCCCCACGGTAGATTTGCCCACGCCAAAGTGGTTCGCTACTGACCAGTAGCTGTCTGGCGTTGCAAGTTTCCAGAGGGCTATGGCCACTCGCTTCTGCACAGTCAGGGCTGCTCGCATCCTGGTGTCCTTGCGCTTCAGGGCAGGGGACAGCAAGTCACACAGTTCAAGGAAAGTGCCCTTACGCATCCTGAAGTTTCACAGCCACTGTGATTCATCCCAGACCTGCAGCACTATGCGGTCCCACCAGTCCGTGCTTGTTTCCCGGGCCCAGAATTGCCGTTCCGTAGCATGAACATGATCCATTGCCACCATGATCTCCACGGCGCGGGGTCCCGTACTTTCTGAGAGGTCTGTGCCACTCTGAGACTTCATGTCCTCACTGTGCTGCCGGAGCCTCCTCGCCCGATTTCTCAGCATCTGACTGTGGAAGAGGTGGACGATAAGGTGCGAGGAGTTGACACCGGCCATAAGTGCAGCGATGATCGCAGCGGGCTCCATGCTCGCAGTGCTGTGGCGTCCGTGCTGTCACTGACCAGAAAAGTGCGTGAACAGATTTCCCGCTGGCGCTTTCAGGGAGGGAGGGCGGGAGTGACGGTTGAATGATGACAGTTACCCAAGACCACCCTCGACACATTTTTTCCCCCAGCAGGCATTGGGGGTTCTACCCAGAATTCCAGTGGGCAGCGGGGACTGCGGGAACTGTGGAATAACTGCCCACAGTGCACCGCTTCCAATGTCGACGCTTGCCCCGTTAGTGTGGACTCACAAAGTGGAATTAGTGTCCTTAGTGTGGATACACAAATTTGACTTTGTAAGGTCGATTCCACAAATTCGACTTAAGTTGAATCAAACTACTCTTGTAGTGTAGACATACCCTAAGCTATCATATCCCATGTATGGTGACCAGATGTCCCAATTTTATAGGGACAGTCCTGATATTTGGGGCTTTTTCGTATATAGGCACCTATTACCCCCACCACCACCACTCCCTGCCTGATTTTTTCACACTTGCTGTCTGGTCACCCTACCCGTGAGCTGTTGATCTGGTTCCTAGTTGATTTTTCTGGTTTAACATTTTTTGCATCCTTTTCAAGAGTCACTGCCTCTGCTATATATTGGTTCTCTAAAATGTCTCAATGAACTAAGGCTAGGCACTTTTTAATATTCTAGGCGAACTTGATGCTTATAGAGATGAGGAACAGCAATGGCTTAAAATAGGTACAGTGCAAGTGGTCATCTTAGAAGTTTCTTTATGTAGCTTTGCCAATGAATCTCAAACCAGATCTGATTGTTTCAGGGCTTTGGAGCTGTGCTCCGGCTCCCCTCTAGCTCCAGGCAAAAACCTGCAGCTCCACTGCTCTGGAGCTGCTCTGCACTCCAGCTCCGGGCTCCGCTCCAAAGCCCTGGATTGTTTCGAATTAGTTATCCTACCTTTGTTTTGTGAAACATGAAATCCCTATAAAAATGTCTGTCCTGAGCAGAGACTAAAATTTCTCCCCGAAATATACTTTGTGATCCTAACAATCCCGTAGTGGAGATAGTAATCCTTCCCTTTTCCCCTACCCTTTGTCTGTTTCAGAATGTAAGCTGTTTTGAGCAGGGACTGTCTCTTGCTGTGTGTTCATGCAGTTCCTAGAACAATGGGATACTGATCTTGGTTGGAGCTATGAGGCACTAACAATACAATATGTATTAATAAGTATGAGCCCACCAACCTTATTACCTCTTGTAAGCAGAAAGATACTGGAAATTGATTAATTCTGATTAGGTACAAATCTTGATAGTTTTGATTTGTAAATAAAATTTAATTATACATAGATCTAATAATTTATGCCTCAATAAAAACCTTCCAAACATTTCCCTGGCAGTGTGATTTAAACACATTTATTGCAAAAATAAACGGAACTATTGGACCACATCTTGTATTTTGAAATCACTAAACATGCTTTTAGATCTTGGATTAAATATAGCTTTATGAAATCTGACATCAGTACTCATATTTTTAAACCCTGTCAAAGCAGTCACCAAATGAGAACTGCCATCAGACAAAGATATCCCATATATTTGTACTATGGGTTAGTAATTTTAACTTTTATTGGCTTTTATTGTCTCAATCTGATTAATCGTTTTCTTTCCTGGAAGGTTCTGCACAAATGCCTCACTGTCCCATGCACCACTTGTATTTCCCTTTCATTCTCAATAGCCTTTTGCTTTGGTGCTAATCCTAGTTAAGGATAGAAGCCTAGGAGGTTGGATACACCTCCAGTGAAAAAGATGGTCATTGCTTCTGTTGAATATACTGAAGGGGCTGCACAGTGAGGTACAACTTCCTTGCTTTCCCAGGAACTGAGTTCACTGCTTTTGTTTTGCTGCAAGTCCATAGCTGAGAGGCTAAGATTTAATGCTCAGATTCAGAATCACGTGGTGTCCAATGCCTTACCTTTTTGGCATGCATAATATGTTTCCCAGTCATGGACAAATGTTGATTTATAAATGTATGAGGAACAGATAACTGTACCTGTAATGTATGGCATAGAAATTCTGTTTTGCTTGGTCATAAAAATAAATCAACACTTTCCCTCCATGTTCTTTATTACTGTACTCATGGAAGGTGAATAGAGTGCTTGCTTTCTTGAAGTCAGAGGAGCTGAGGTTACTCAGCACTTCTGAAAATCAGTCCAGAGATGTGTCTAAATGGATGCCAAAATATGGAGGCACACAGAATTGATTGGATACTTTTGAAACTCTGGTCAAAAGTGACTAATGATTTTCGGTGTCTCTCTTTTGCTTGCCGAGATTGAGACATGTTAAGCCTATTTTTCAAAAGGCAGATACTCAGCAAAATAATTAGCCCCCACTGAAAATGTAGGTCTCTCTGCTCACTTTCACTTGTGTAAAATAAGGCTTTATGAGATTGGGCTGGAAAGCAAATTGTTAATAATTAAAATTATTACAATGGTGCTAATGGTGATGATGGGTTTTGTGATATTGGATGCTTGTCCACTAGGATCCTACAAGAGTGAGAGACAACCATGTTCCTGTTCCTGCCCATGTGGAACCCCATTTCTTGAATCTGTAACAAGATGCTGGACCTTAAAGAGAGACTATTTACTAATCCTGGAGCTATTTCAAGTTGAGTACAGAATATTGTGAGGTGTAGTTTCCAGAGTGACCCTGGGAATTGTAGACTGCAGCAAGGTGTGCTGGGAAGTAGTTCAAGGGACTATAAGGAGAAGCCTTCTCTCACATTGTAGGGTTAAGCAAACAACAGTGAAGACTTGGTGTAAGTAGTTCCCTGCTGACAGGGAAATAGGAAAGGAGTTTGGAAGAGAGCCAGGAAATGGCTAAGAAGGAGACATATTGTGGAAGAGGTCAAGTGTGGGAGGTGCGGAGGCATGTCTAGTTTCATATGATGGACTGTTCAGTGAGCCCTGTATCAAAGGGTGAAGATTTTGAAACCCTGCGGGGCAGGCAGGTGGGTGAAGGAAAATGGCCTGGAACAAATAAAGTAGTGTGGGCTGGAGACCTAAGTTGGCATCTAAGTATTGTGTAGGGTCCCAGGCTGCGGGTTTCCAGAGAGGGTAGAAGAAAGCTCATGCTTCACTCCCTTGTATCCAGGCAGAAGATCCCAGAAGGAGGACTGTGGCCTAGAGACAGCAAAGGACTGTTTTCCTGAAATTCTGTGGTTTGGCTGGAAAGCTAAACCACATCCAATTACCTAACCAGCCACAGGAAAGCTGAAGAACAAACCATCCAACCAGCAAAGGGAGACTGTACCAGAGTAGGGAAACACATAACAGCCGTTGTGAAATTATACCGACTCCTTTTCTTATGGTGACAACTTTGTTTTCTACTCTTATAAATTTGTGCTATGAACTTCATCAAGGATTCCATCTATATCAGAATTGCATCTATTTTACCATTTGAACTTTTGAAGGGGATGATTCTCCCATTTCTCTCCCTTTTTTTTTAATTTATAAGCTACATATTCAACATTTAACTCAGAAAAGCATTTTATTTCACGTATAATGCTGTACATATGGATGGAGCTTGTATTAATCATATTTACAGAAATGTTCATGTCTATTGCCTATGTACACTGAATAACAATTATATATATTTTACTCTACTGCTTTTCCATGATCTATTTTCTCATATGGTTGTATCCTCTCAACTCAGAAGTTACATATGACAGCTGCAGTGCTTCTTTTTAAACTTTTCTGATTCCTGCTAATACAATATTATTGAATTTTTATACAGATCATCAGAATGTAGAAAGGACAGTGCATATTTTGAAACATACTGAATTTCATGTGCATAATGAGAGGAAATATATTTTGGAGCTGTCTGTGTTGATTGCACAATTGTGCAGTAGCAACTAAGTAAGTGTTGGTTCAACAACTGCTTCACAGTATCCTAGATGGCAGGCTGGCAGACCTTCAGGCTTATGAAGCAAGTTTCCTTGTCCTCTTTGTCATGTCTTCCTGTGTTTGGAATGTGCCTGGCATATTTTGGGCACCACTGCAATATAAATAATGATGATGACCTTCATATTGTAAATCAGTTGCTTAAGGCTGAATGTTTCTTTCAGGACTTTTTCCTAAAAGTGATTGGATGTTTAGTCACACTCCGATGGCCACCCATTTAGGACTATGAATTCATGGCTGTGTGGCCTGGTTTTGTTTTTGTTTTGTTTTTGTTTTTTGCTGGAGGGGGGGAGGGGAGGAACGTGACTGCTAATTGATTCATGGCTGTGAAGGAGCCATGGTGGTTTCTGTTTGTCTCACTAGGGATGCTGCAAGGTGCCACCTTCCCACTGGTTGGCTTGTCAACAGCCAAGCTGTCTCTTCTTCCAGCCACAAAAGCAGTCATCTCATTTAAAGGATAAGCAAAGCCTCAGGCTGCTGGTGCACACAGGGCCAGAAGAATAGATCCATCTCCTCAACCTTACCAGCAGTCTCCCTCGGGGAAGAAGGGGCACAGAGGGAAGAGGAAGAAAGGAGGTTTCTGAAGGGAAACAGAATGGGTTGGACCTTGGAAGAAGGAAGAGAGTAATGAGGAGGATCTTAAAAAGGCAGCTGAATACACAGTGGGAGAAGCAAAGGGAGCAGAGTGAGTAGAATAAGGGAAATAAAGGGGAACAGACAGTATCATATGAAAGAGTGAAGTGGGCTGAATAATACAGGGGAAGGGTAAAGAATGAGAAGAAAGGGAATTCTGCTGCTCATAGAAAGGAAAGGTGACAGAACAATACAAATGGAAAACAATGGACCAAAAGAGGGGTAACAAGCTGTCAGAAAAAAAAATCCACATACAGCCTTTATACTGGTGAATTGAAACACATGCTAGATCGGGGTGGGCAAACTTTTTGGCCTGAGGGCCACATTGGGGTTCTGAAACTGTATGGAGGGCTGGTGTAGTGTATTAAATTGCTCCCCATGGGAATGTGCTACTTACAGTGTACTTCTTATGGCTGCCAGTCCTGGTGTTCTGTAAGTAGCACATTCCTACAGGGAGCAATTTAATACACTGTACCCCAGCAGCTCTTGCTGCCCCACTGCCTGGCAGGAGCTCGCAGCCCCACCTCTCAGAGTGCTGGTGGCAGGGTGAGCTGAGGCTGCGGGGGAGGGGGGACAGCCTCCCTGGCCGGGAGCTCAAGGGCTAGGCAGGACGGTCCCTTGGGCCATATGTGGCCTGCAGGCCGTAGTTTGCCCACATCTGTGCTAGATGCTTTTATCTCATTTCCCAGGCAAATAGCAATTTTCAACACTTATATTACATTAATGTTGCTGACTACTCTGACCCTGACAGGTTTTATACAGCTTCATCTCGGTCAACTCTGAAAGAGCCTTCAGCAGACCACTACGTTTCCCAGTTGCTTCTAGTGTTAATATATTTTGCCAACAATAAGCCTCTATTTTTCCTACCCCAGATTCAAACCATTATGCCTTGTTATACTAAATCAGTCCTTGTAATTAATTTGTCTTGATGGCTAAGGAACTGATCACACAACTGAAAATTAATGGTAGCTTAGGTACAAGTGATCAAAACTTGATCACATTTATAATGTGCAAACAGAATAAAATCCAGACCAGTAATATACATATACTTTTTTTCCTATATATTATAGCTAGGTGTGTAAGGGGCAGGTCATACTGTTTCTTAGTGACTCGGTGGTTTGTAGCAGACACCAAGTAATATTCCATCTTGTGCTTTATCTGTTAGGACACTGATCCATAAGCATTCAAGGTCATTTTCCTCTGAGTTATCAGTGATTCAGAAAGAGGTAATACCATTTTTGACATAGAATGCCACTTCCCTTCCCCTTTCGCCCATTTGATCCTTTGTCTTCAGATTTCGAGCATTTCTCCATCCAGTCCCAGCTGAAAATAATGTAAGTGTGTTTCTCACTGCATCACGTTACTTCCAGTTTTGGGTGGGATCCAGCAGTGCAGTGTGCCCCAAAAGTCTTTTAAAGGTGTTGTCTGGACATATCAGAACTCTTCCAACCATGTCTTTCCCCCAGACTCTGCAATTGGCATATTTTACAAAGGAAAAAGTAACAAACATGGCTCTGAAAATTGTGGAAAGGGCCTCTTTCAGAATTGCTTCATCCATCCCTGTAAATAAATCCTTCCCTTGATATTGCCCATCAAATATGCATAGACCCAATATCAGCACTGATACTACAGTGAAAGGCTGCACAAGAATCTAAAATCCTTCCTTTTTGTCTCTTTCTCTCCAAGCTGTACATATTGTTACTTATAGATTATATCTTTTTGAATTTCCAACTATTTGTGAAGATATTGCATGAGCTAGAAATATTAGGTGCCTAAAACGATTCTCTGTAGTCTAAATCAAAGATGTCAGATTTATTATATGTGAAACCACTTTTACTGTTATGCTGTTGATCTGAATATTTCCCCTCACTGATTTGTCACTTAGTACCTTCTTCACTCTGTCAACTGAGTTTGGGAATTGAAAAGTGAAGAACCTGCTCAATTCCCACCTGCTCTTTTCTCCACCCTAGTCTAGATTAGAGGAAAGAACATCTTTTGTCCCTTGTCTTGCTACAATTATCATATCACTACTGTATCTGCTTTGGATGAGATCACCTTTGACCTGGTGAACCATTTGCTGAAAACATGAGTGAATTTTGACTTTGTAAATAAAACAATGACCCTAAAATATCAACTTCTGGCTTTGATTCTAGAAGTTCTGAATGTGGCTAGTGCAGTTCACAAAAGAAGTAACCTGCAGATGTTATCAAGCAAGATTGGATTTTTTACAGTTTAGAAAACAATTAGCAGGTTTTGTTCACACACTCCTTGGCAGGACATTTTTAATATTCAGCGTGCATTATAATCTGATTTCAATCCTAAAGGTGAAAGCCTGGCCCCACTGAAGTCAATGAGAGTTTTGCCACTGACTTCAGTGGAGTCAGGATTTTACTCTAGATGTCTAAGTAATAAATAAGAATTGAGTAAGGATTTAAGGATTTGGCCCAATGACTTTTAGGATTATTTGCACCATTTCTAATAGCTAACTAAGTGATAATGTATTTCTTATATCCAGAAATTATACTTGTTCAGTGCAACCAGATATATACATGTATGTATTTATATTAGAACAGAATAAAAGAGTGTTTAGCCATCTGCTCTGAGCACATTTTGTGATGTGTCCTATAATTTATTTACTTGAATGTTTATGCCATTGGAAATGCTACCCCTATATGTGCCAATGGTAGCAAACAGGTTAAACTTTGCAGGTTTTTCTTCAGAATCACAGATGCTTCTCTACATTATGAGAAATGTTATTGGAAGCTGGGGTTGCTTATGTGCTACTTTAAAGCATATTTAAATTTCTAGAGGGAAGATTATCAAAAAGATATTGCTGGAGATTAGAGGAATCTCTTTCCAAAGTCTTTCTGAGCTGGTAATTAATTGGAGGCTTTCTTTGATAGCTTTCTTTGTACTTTACAGTACAAAAGGATATCACATCTTTTTATATGAGTTTTCCTTAGCAGATGTTCTGAGTAACACACCAGTTTGTTTAAATATTCCAAGTCATTAAGCAAATAATTTTTGAACAGATATCCGCCATTAACAAACTGATTAACATATCAAACACACATCCCATTTCCAGTAGTTATTCAATTGTTACAGACAAACCATTTTTTTTAAAAAGTCCTAACATTTTTATTTTATTTTGTGCAAAACTTCTTAAAATGGAAACTCTAAATCTGGAATATTTGACCCCAGCTGATAAAATGCCATTTTAAAAGCTGCAACTTTTTTTACATTAATGTCAAAAGTAAAAATGTATTGTCTTTCTCCTCTCTCCTTTGTTGTACGCTATCATTTTAATTTTTATTTGGTGTGTATTTAGGGCTGGATTCTAATACTCTGACTCATGTTAAGTATCTCTTTAAGCTCCACTCCTACAAAAAGTTAAGCAAATGCTTACATTCATGTACTCTGAATAGTCATTTTAAAATCAATTGGACTGCTCCGAGATCAATAAGTTAAGCATATGCGTAAACCTTTTTAGGATCAGGGCCTTCCTCCACAAGAATTCTCATTGATTTCAGTGGGAATATTTATGAAGTAAGGTATATTGCCTAATAAGTGTGGGAGAAGCTAGCCCTTAGGAAGTACAGCCAATTTTAAACAACATTACAATGTTAAATTACATTACCAAAAATACAATATTAACAATTACAAAAATTATTTTGTTCTTTTATATGGAAAATATTTTAGGGAAGGTATTTACCTTATTACATATTCTGTAGGTGCAGGGACCGTGCCTTCACATATGTGTATATAGCTCCTAGTGCAATGGGGCCTTGATTCTCATTGGTTCTTCTATGTGCTACTAATATATGAATAATAGCTGTGCATAAATAAGTCATTTAAATTGAGCGGAAGAAGAGTTGATTTCTTCTTGTGAAGGAATTAATGTACTTCTACTTCTATATAATGGTGCTTGGAAATATGTAGTGCTGTGGGTTGCGTGAAACATCACTGAAGCTGGTGGGTATAACCGCTGCCCTTCATTTAAGATAGCTCCAAGATACTATAGCAGTCTTTACCCCAAACACAGATATTTCTCACTGCCTGAAACAGTGGAGGGGTTTCACTGAGAGGTATTTTGGTGGAGCGGTGTGTGAGAGAGAGAGAGAAGCAGGAAAACCACCACAGAAGCAGACAGAGAAAGCAGAAGTGAAGCAACGGACACAGTTTGAACATGCACTGAGATCATGGAAAAGTTTCGAGAGAGTGCTTTTGGGTTGAATGTTCCCTGAAAAGGTCTCTTGAACTGTGAGCAAAGAAACTACCTCCTGTTGTTTGGTTCCTCCTAAGTTCAGGAAAACAAGACTTTGTATGTTCTTCTGTAAATAAACATGAATGCATAAAAGATACCTGACTCCATCATCAATTGATTTTAGAGCAGCCAGGATTTCGCTAAATGAAACTAACCAGGTGCTTAAAGTTAAGCACCTGCATAAATGCTTTGCTGAATTGGGACCAGAGACCAGGGGACTTACTGATACAGGAGAGGCTGCTGAAGGCATACTGGATGCACACAGTGGTAGTATGGGACCTGCTGTGATCACCCCTTCCATGCAAATAAAAATAGGAGCATAGTATCCCTCATTCCTCCTCCCAACATTTTGGTGGGGGGTGGGAGGGCAGGAAAAACATTCCCTTTCCAGGAGAAAGAGAGAGGAAAAGGCCACGCTCCCTCCCAGGTACTAGCAGTCAAAGTGTGAGAGTGCACTGAATGGAGTGACCTAGAACAACAAAATAATTATGTTATGATGTTCTGACATTGTGCTGTGATGCCGCAGTACAATGATATGGTGAATTGGCTCAAACTCCACAACACATTATAGTCACTTTGCTGTGTTTGTGTTGCTCTCTGTGATGCTGTTAAATGCCAGAAAGACTTTCCGGCTCTTTAAGAGCTCTCTAATTATTGCTAATTTAGGATTTTATTGCAAGTAGTAAAAATAACATCTTACTTCATGTTTGAAATTAAATATTAGTTTTCTAGAAAATTTAACATTAGGAATAGTGTTAATATATTGTAACACATCATAAAGCAATTTACAGACAAGCCTCAAATGTTGTCAAAACAATACTTTGAAATAGACATGTTTCTAAATGCAGTATGGAGATTCTACAAAGCTAATTTACCATACTGTTTAAATATTTAAAGCATATTCTACTTACACAGAGTGGCACATAAATATCGCTGCTTAGAGTTTATTTGTGTGCTTGTGTGTGGTAACAATGAATGCTAGTGTCTGGAATTTTACAGGTGGGCTGTCTCTAATCCATATTATTTGCAGATAAGAGCAAAATGAAAGAGTATTTAAATAAAGTATAAAATAAAATGTATTGTTAGCAAGTAAGTCAGATACAGATTAAAAAAAAATCAAGTCACCTGTTCTTAAATATTTACAACTTACTCTCTCAGAATTGGAAAATACATTGACATTTCAATTTTTCATTTTGTTGTAAATTTATCATTTACAACAAACTGGCCACCTAGAAAGATGTAAAATGTACAACAAAGCATGTACTGATCTGGAAAAGACAATTATGCTTATTTAATTAATGAAATTACATTTACTGAATGAGAATAATATCCCTCTAGAGAGTCTCAACTGTTTGTTTGTATACCAAGATCTTTTTATTCACATGGGTTGTCAATAGCAAATGCATATATGACAGTGAGGTGGGGTGTGGGGGCAGGGAAAAACTTCTGCAGCTAATTTCTGACAAAGTTAAATTCACTAGGTTCGAATTAGAGCTGTTCTGTTTTTATTTCAGGGAGGCAGATGATAAGCACAATGAAAATTGACATGGTGCATTAAGTTTTATGATATTTCCATTTACATGAATATGTGAAACTGTCAGGCTACAACGCTCTATTCTAAGTCATCCTTTACATTAGAAGAACCATTTTTCCTCTTTTTACAATTGAAAAGACAATTAAATATTTAAAATATATATACAACTCAAACCCACTTGCTGTAATTAAAGGATTCTGCTTTGGGGAGGAAAAATGAATTGCTCGACAGGGGCGGATAGACTTAAAAAAACCCAAACCTATGGCCGTCTAGTACTAACCACTCTGATTAGGCCTCGGGCAGTCAGGGAAAGTGTACCAACTCAGGAAATTCTTTGAAGCCACCCACTTGCCCTAGTGGAACAGACTGGAGCAAAATACGGCCAATATAGGTTGAGCTCCTGAGCCTAGATCCACAAAAAACTTAAGTGCCTAGACCCCAGATTTAGGAGCTACAGCAATTCACAAAAGCCCTGCTCAACTGCTATGTATCCCTGCAGACACATAAACTCACTCACTAAATAAATTGTATCTATACAAATGCAGAGGCAGAAATTTAGGTGCCTATAGAACATGTGCACTGCTGCCTCAGGCAGGTATCAAGGTATCACACCTAACCCCTGTATGATCCTCAGATCAAGTGGAGATAGGCATGTCAATGCCTGTTTCACCTCCAATGGGTGTGCTCTTAACATGCCTAGCTCCACACAAAATGGCTCATGCCGGGGAGAGGGCAGGATGTGGATGGAAGCAACTGCAGCAGTATCTGATGCTTCACTTTGGCCTGGATTATCCCCTCCCTCAGTAATACCTATGTGAGTGAGCTCAAGGTCTTCCTCTCAGATTTTTCCATCGGCGGCAGGAGACTTTGCACCTCCAAATCTTGCCCTTCCCCTGTAGCCACAGTTGTCCTGGGAAATCCTAGCAGGAAGTCTATGGAAAAAATAGAATCATAGAATATCAGGAGGGAAGGGACCTCAGGAGGTCATCTAGTCCAATCCCGCTACGCAAAGCAGGACCAATCCCCAACTAAATCATCCCAGCCAGGGCTTTGTGAAGCCTGACCTTAAAAACCTCTAAGGAAGGAGATTCCACCACCTCCCTAGGTAACCCATTCTGGTGCTTCACCTACCTCCAAGTGAAAAAGCTTTTCCTAATAACAGAAGTAAATTCCAAATGACTTTTCATTTTGAAATTGAAACATTTTGCTTTGAAAATGTTAAAACTTAATGTTTTGATTTCTTTAGGCTTTTTTGTTTTGTTTTTTGAGGTGGGAGGAGAATTAAACTGAAACAATTTGTGTAATTCACAAAATGTTTTGGTGGAGTCAAATCTGCATTTTTTTCGCAAAAAAGTTGCAGCCAACTTTTTCTGCCCAGCTCTACTTGGTGTGTGGCTGCTGCATTCTTTCCCTAGTGCTGCTCCCTTAGCAGTTACTAGTTTGAGTGCTCTGTTTTATTAAATGTATTTTGATATGGAAAATACATTTACTTTAACACAGCAATGGTTTTTATCAGATTAGTTAGCTGTGTTACTAATTAAATTGATACATTAATTTACATCTTTTTTTGGTTGGTTGGTTGGTTTTATTTAATAGGCCTGTGTGTCTAAGAGAGCCGGACAGCCAAATTATGGCAGCCTCTCAAGCCTGTTCTATGGGCTCAGAAACTCAGCAGCCCTAGGTACAGTGGCACCACTGCTGACACACCCTTTCTGGCCCCAGGTCTCAGGCTTAAGAGGGGTTTTTAAGAGTCAGCGTTATATCTGTTTGATGCTGTGCCTGCATTGGGCAAGTGCTCCTCTGGCTGGACACAGGGCTTTAGAGCCCTTTTTCATCACTCTTGCCATTTTACCCACTGTGTAGCACTTGGCATGGGAAGGAGGATCTCACCTCCGGAGTTTCTTGATCTGGAGTCTGATTTGGGCTTATCTCTAGTATTTTTCAATATTCAACTTATGAACCTTCTTTAATTTTTTTCTGACCCTAGCCTCATGTCTTGAGCAATGCAAAATATAAAATGCCCCTGAGAATCCTGAGAATGGAAGGAGGTACAGTATCAAACTTAGTAGGGAAAATCATTTCCCCCCATTTATAAATAAATCTGTGAAGACACATTTATTACAAGTGTTACAAATCAGTGCATGAGCTCAGGAGTTACAAACCTGGTATTTAGTCTGTTTTCATATTCCATTTGGCTCTTACTACTTAGTATCACGCTTATATTGATTCTTTTTAGTATTGATTGAAAAATAGGATTAAAAATCTGAGATGCATGATCATAATACAAGAGATCTGATTACAGCAGAACTAGATGCTCTTTTATTACAAAGATATTAACAAGGGGAAAAATCTGTGGAGTCAAATAGTTTCTCTGACACCTACCAGTAATATACATGCACTAATGACTACATTCATGATGGTCACAGACCTTGCACATGATTAAAGAACAATCTTGGTAGAAGGAGGCTGGGGACTCAATCAAAGACAATTTATTCCATAAATAAAGCTTCAGCTGTGTATCAGAAGGAGAGTGGGGAGAAACATAGAGAGGGAGAGGGGCAGAGGAGAGAAGTCAGATAATGTCTTCCCTTCAAGAAGACCAAACACTATTGTTTGTGTGGGGAAAAGGTTATCCTGATTATATTTTAATTCCACCTCCTGTAAGTATTAGCATCTTTTATTGGTATATTTGGATATTGCTACTACACCTAGGCAGGAAACTGTTCTCATGTTAGTACTGGGATTCTAGTTTTCCTCACCTTTCAATAGCAGATGTGTTGGAGAGAGGAAAGATTAGCAACAGCTGTGGGGGTCGTTCTGTATGTCTGACCTGAATGTAGCTATGACATTTACATTATGGGTTGACACCTTAATTTCTTTCTGTAACGAAGTTTGGCAGGCATAAATGCAGAATGGGGGAGCTAAGGGGAATGGATTTTAGAGGAATGGATGGGAAGTGATTGGGGGACAGCAATGTCCATGGTACTGCTATAATAAAAGATACCTGTATCTTGAGGTATTTGAAGTCCAGATAACTGTGTTAGAGTATGGCAGAGACAAAAATGGAAAAAGAATATATCAATAGTGGAAAAGGTAGTTGAACCCTTTATGGAACATACATTTGATTACAAATGGTAGAGCCAAGATTCATTGGGTCTAAGACAACATATAAAAACAGTCCCTATTAGGCCTAAAGAGAGGATCATGAGATTCAGCAGAAATTGGTGATGTGTAAAAGTGGAGTGGTGAAGCCAACATCCAAAGGTAGGTTAATTAACAGCAATTGGAATAAAAAAAAATCATATTATAAATAGTAGAGGAATCTAGGGTCTGGGTGCTCATCTGATTCTTGATGAAAATCCCATAATTGAGAGAGCAGAAAACTTCAATGAAACTCTATATTTTGGATATTAAAAAATATTTGGACATAAGACTTTATAACTATAACTCTCTCCAAAATGACATATGAATTCATCTCTAGGAAGATATGCATATTACAATGTTCATGATCATGCAGACACAAATATGATTATAAAATAACTCCTGGTTTATTTACCTGGCTAGTAAGCTAGCAACCCTTCTGTGCATATCACACAGAGAAAGCTCATTGCCTTTGCCATTCGTGTAGACTTATAAGCCATGTTGTATTTTGTCATATTCTAAACTATATTTACAATGTCAGCTGCTATACAATAAAATATAATGAAAATTTATGGGATGATATCTATTAAAATATGGTTTGAAAAGTAAATACCTATTTCATAATATTTCTGCAACACATTTCCTATAAAGAAATAAACCTGCTGTCCTCCATTTTTTGTTCTTTTCTTTTAGTCTACTTTTTTCTTCCATGTTTCTCTCCATTCCCAGTCAGACTCAGTGCTTGCTTTGCATCCAGTTATATTTCCCCCATTGCTTCCTAAATCTCTCTCTCCATTTATTGCAATCTACCCTTTTTTCCTCTTATTCCTTGGCCCTTGATTTCTCATGTTCTTTTCCTCATCTTACTTTCTCTCCTTTTGCTCTCTCCCCCCATTCCTCATTCTCTCTTCACCAGCTTCAATTGCTCCTCTTCCTCTCCCCATCAGCTCCTAGACTGATTCAGCAAATGCCTTGGTAGCCTCTAATAACTGACATCATAGGAGATGGCAGCAATACAATCAACACCTGTCTTCCTCTGAATGGCCCAAGAATCTGCATCTCACCAGACGCAGAAGCATAATGATCCCTAGCGTTATATTTAAAACACTGCATCCCTATTGGCTCAGTAATGAGTTTCCCTTCTCAGCTAGCACTACTCTCTGCATCAGCAACCTCTTGTGCAATAATGACCAAGTAGCCTTGCTTAGCTTGTCAGATCTGATGAGATCACAGCATAAGGTTATATGGTAGCATTTTGTATATTAAATTTATATTTTTTCTCAGTGATAGTATTTATGATCCACCAAATACCAGAACAGAAAATGGAACCCAAGAAAGCTGAATAAAACCCTCATCTCCAGATTCTGCTGAGTCAGACATCACAAACCATGTTTACCATGACGTCTCCAGGGCCTTCTTATCATTTTTTTCAGTTTTGCCTCTTTCATACTCTATAGAATATTGAAGTGCAAAAATGATCCTTATGAATAGCTGATTTCATCTATGCCAGATGATACCTAGAGATAACATTTTTGTCTGTGGATAAGCTGTTTGTATCCCTGTTTTGTAAACATTTCAACAAATGAGGCTTTAAAGGCTTGTTAATTGCAATAAATGAATATTTATTTTAAAAAGTGTCTTCTGGTAATTGAGTGGTGGGGATGGAGCAAAATGCTACCACAAGTCATTTTTTAATAGATGATAGCATACGTTTTTGTTAACAGACTAATCGAGCTCAAACCTCTCTGCAGTATAATACTGAATAATTTCTTTGTTTAATTTTAAGCAATACTTTGGACCACTATCATTTTTATTTTTTTGAATTTGCTAATAAGGAGTATGAGTGTAGAATTGAAATATTTTTCCCCAAAGTCCCACTATGAACAGTGATTTACAATAATAATTCACTTTACACTTGTGTGTATTATGAATGCTGTTCTCCCAGCACAGCAATTGTATTGGTATGAAAGAGAATTCCATTTGTGTTCAAAACTGTTATCCAGAAAGAATCAAAGGATTAAGAATTTTTTGATCAAACTATTCCACATTTTATATTTGTAATAAAATATAATCATTATAGAATGTTTTTTTTCTTCAGTTTAGACTCCAATTCTGTAAATACTTGTACATTAACTTGAAGTATGTAAGATGTCCCATTGACTTCACTGGAAGGAAAGGAAAGTTTACTTGCATGAGTAAAGTTTAACGTGCATAAGGCTTTATAGGATTGGAGACATAATTATAATTTGCTCTAACACAGCCCTACTAAAGCCAACTACTATAGACAGTCTTTCACTTCAATAATCATTTGAAAGGAAGCACATTTTTTCCTGTTTTTTATTAAAAATAATATCTTGATTAGTGAACATTTAATTCCATACTTTTTCTTCAATTTGATGGTTAATTGCATGAAATCTGCAAGTTTGTGTCATATTCAGCAGCAAAAACTTCTTTACACACTGTTTTAAGTAAAAGCTTGTTTTATTCAAACAAGCAGTTAGAGAAAATAGCCACTAATAAATATTTCCAATTCTATGTCAATTTATAGCATCCTACCAGTTTGACTGTGGGAGATTGCCAGGGATGGACAAAATAATATACAATCAGACCACCTTAAGCACCTTGCTAGAGATGGAGCTGAGTGGCGTTCAGTTTGCAAGGAGGCCATGTCAGTTTGAGATGTGCCATCATGATGCTCATGACAGTCTGTCGTAATAATAGACATGTAGGCCTGGAAGGGACCTCAAGAGGTCATCTAGTTCAGTCTCCTGCACTCAAGGCAAGACTAAGTAATAAGTCTAAACCATTCCTGACAGGTGTTTGTCTAACCCAGTGGTTCCCAAACTTATTCCACTGCTTGTGTAGGGAAAGCCCCTGGCGGGCCAGGCTGGTTTGTTTACCTGCCGCGTCCGCAGGTTCGGCCGATCGTGGCTCCCACTGGCTGCGGTTCGCTGCTCCAGGCCAATGGGAGCTGTTGGAAGTGGTGGCCAGTATATCCCTTGGCCTGCGCCACTTCCAGCAGCTCCCAATGGCCTGTACCTGGAGTACTCCCATTGGAGTACTTAGCATTTTTCATATTGAATTTCATCATTTTTACTTCAGACCATTGATCCAGGTTGTCCAGATCATTTTGACTTTTAATCCTGTCCTCTGAAGCACTTGCAACTCCTCCCAGCTTGGGAAAACTATAAGTGTACTCGTCCATGAAACTCAGGAAATCAGATACACACATATTTTATATTTTACAGCTGCAACATGTTTATCCCTTTTCAAGTTAGGCCTGACATCATAAGCACCACCAATACACAATATTCAAGTTTTCTTTTTTTTTCCACATAGTGCAAGCCCATTCCAGATAAGCAGTAGACATGTAAAATTATCTCTCTGCAGTTGTAAAAATTTCCCAGGACATAAATGCACTTTTATTCTTAGAATCTCTTCATTATTCTATTATGTGAATTTAGGAATTGTCAGTCAAAGATCTTACAGATTTGAACATTGATATAGGGTTGTATTGATAAGGAAGTCAGGATGGTATACAACACTGCATAATAGTTATCCTTCTGATTTACTTACAGGTGGTGAGATATGTCCTTAAAAGAAAGTACTATAGTAAGGGTACAAAACCACTGTAATTCAAATAATACTGTTGTCAAGATGACTGGATTAGCTCATGACCATGAATGCCAATCTCAGAGCAAACAGTTCAGAAACAGGGCACAAACCCCAGTTTATCTGTGTGTTCTATAATTAGATGTCACCAACCAAGTATCAAGTGTGAACTCCCCAAACAGTATAACAGCCTTAACATGGAGTCACAGATTTGGGTACTCTAGTCTGTTTTGCCACCTAGGCAAGCTTGTCTTTGGGTACGTCCATACTACCCGCCCGGGTCGGCGGGTAGCGATCGACTTCTCGGAGTTCGATCGAGATGCGATATATTGAACTCCGAACGCGCTCCCGTCGACTCCGGAACTCCACCACCGTGAACAGCGGTGGCGGAGTCGACGGGGGAGCCGCGGACTGCGATCCCGCGCCGTCAGGACGGGTAAGTAGTTCGAACTAAGGTAGTTCGAGTTCAGCTACGCTATTCGCATAGCTGAACTTGCGTACCTTAGTTCGAACCCGCCCCCCCCAGTGTAGACCAGGCCTTTGTGATAGGTGGTCCCTTACACCCACAATCACAACAATATTCAGGTTATTTACAGTCCCAAAGGAGTAGCCACTTACCCAAGGGCAATTGTACCTCAGATTTCACACCAAAAACAACACTTGCAGCCAATCCTATAATAAACTATCTAAAGATTTACTAACTAGGAAAATAAATAAGTTATTTACAAGGTTAAAGCAGGTAAACATACACACATAAATGAGTTACAGTATTAGGTTTCAAAAGGTAACACAAGCTGTTGTAATGTGCCAGCTCTGTATGTCCTTTAGGACTAACCCAAGCTAAACAGCTGGGGATCTCTTGCTGATGCTTAGAAGTCTTGCCCTCGCCATGAAATCCGAGCAGCATAGGGATAACCATTTCTTCTTGGCAGGGATTTTTATTCCCTTCCCCCGGCTCAAGCTTATGGGATGAGTTTGTGTATGTCTTCTCTTCGTGGCTGCGGAGGGAACAATCATCAAAGTCTTTTGTCCCCTAATGTTCAACAATGGCTTGACTGGTGTCTATGGACCACCTTTTGCTCGAGAGGGGATGATACTTGTAGTAAACTAGTATTTAACTCTTGGTAATGCTTCTCTCTTGACTGTGGGGGTTTACAGTTAGAGCACAAACTTTTATAGTTACAGAGCAAACATGGGGTAAAAATGTTATAAGATTAATACAGGCAGCATCCTACAAGTATAATAAAGTCTAAACACTAAATACGTTCTTATAACTCTAACAACACTAATACACACTGAGCCAGACCAGATCCCAGCTATGCATCTGTCCATGTTCAGTGAGGCCTGGGGCATTGGCATGAGCTGGGACCTGAGCTCCCAGCATCATAATTGCTACCCACAATTCAGAGAGGCAAGGGGGGAAAGAAAGGGTGGTTCAATGGCTCAGGTGCTCACCTATGACTCAAGAGACCCAGCTTCATTTCCCTGTTCTAAAACAAACTCCCAGTGTGACTTTAGGCAAGTCGTGTAGGCTGTCTATACTTTTTCTCAGTTTGGACTATGGGAGCATCCCCATACAGACTATAATTTGCATTAGCTTAATCCTCCTTCAGGTAAAGTAGGAACCTTTTAGTTCATGCCTGCAGCATCCACATGGGGAGAGTTATAGCACAGCACTTCTGTAGCCTGAACTGCCAGGAAGTGTAAACATGACCTTAGTCTCACTCTGCCTGCATCTCCCTCGCATCCCCAACCCCAATATGTAGAATGGGTATAATGCTAATACTCTCTACATCAGAGGTTCTCAAACTGGGATATTGGTTCGGGACCCCTCAGGGGGTCACAAGGTTATTACATGGGGGGGTCGCGAGCTGTCAACCTCCATCCCAAAACCCACTTTGCCTCCAGCATTTATAATGGTGTTAAATATATAAAAAAGTGTTTTTAATGTATAAGGGGGAGTCACACTCAGAGGCTTGCTGTGTGAAAGGGGTCACCAGTACAAAAAGTCTGAGGACCCCTGCTCTACGTCATGGGCTGTTGTGAGAATAAACACATTAATGACTGTGAGGTACTCAGATACTATACTAATCGGAACATGCACAGGAAATTGTGGGGACAGCAGAGGAGGGCAATCTAGGCTCAAATGTAGGTACCTGTGCCTTTGCTACTGCAACACTACAAAGCGGGAGGTTAGGGGAATTGGTCACAGTGCAGTCTGCACACTCCCTCCCACCCCCAATGAGCTCAGCAGTGTGATCTACTCACCCTGAGGCATGTGCTTAAGAACTGAGTAAACCTGCTGCAGGAGGTGCCCTCTTGATAAGGGCAACAGCTAAAAGATCTTTTGTTTCCTTACACCCGATTGGGGGCCTGGCCCTGGTCTGACCTGAGTGTGAAAGTGACTGGGTCACAAATATCCAATATTATTATGGATAATTTAAAAAGTCACATCATAGATTTAAATTCAGGATTTCCAGCTTATTTTTTTATAAGTGATTCTAATTCCAATGCCTGCTTGCTAAAGGGTTTTATTTTGATGTATGTTTTTGATACTATATATTTCAAATATAACTATAATTAAGGAAGAAAAGACACTCTTACTGTTCATAAAAGAGTATAAACTGCTGATAATATTTTGTGGAAGCCTGCTTTATGCCAAGGGAAAACAACCAAATGAATATATCTTGAAGTGGCTTGAAAATGGTACCTAGAAAAAGGTACGTTATTGAATACAGCTCTGTTTGCCCCAGGACGTAATCTTGCATGTGTTGCTCAGCAAAATGATCCTATTTTATTCAAAGGGGCTACTCGTGTGTAAGAAGCAGAATTTGAAACTAGGCTCTTGCCTTCTAGTATTGACATATTTTTAGTTTACTGTCTGCTTATGGTTTTACCAACCCCATTTTTAATGACTTATTGCTGTGCATTTAAGACTTTGGTCCTGTCTTTCTAATCCTTATAGGCCTAACTCTGTTCTTGTATATGATAATGCACAAACATGTGGTACCATTGGTAGTCATAACAATTGCATCACAAAGCTGAAGAGAGGAACTCTGAAGGCTTAAACCATTAGTCACATGGGCATACAACACTCATGGCTGTGTTAGGTACTGTGGAGAGCACCTGCTCTCATGAAACGTTGCTAGAGCTGTTAGTGTTTTGCTTTTGTGAGCACCAAAGCTGAGATTTTTTCAGAGGAGCTAAGAGTTAACGCATTTGGTTCTCATTGAAAGTCACTCAGAGTTTAGGCACCTAACTCCTGTACGCACCTTTGAAATCCCAGCCTGAACAAATAAGGGTCATCATCATACACTAATCTGGCAGATGCATTTTGATAATGTGTAGATAAGTATATATTGTTAACTGTATTCAGATAGCTACTCAGTGAGCAAAAATATGCAACTGTACTTAGCCAAAAGGATCACCCTGTTGCCTAGGTACTAAGATGTTTCATTATCTAAATATGACAGTGATAGTTGCATGAGAGATAGTTATAGCGAGAGAGATTAGATATATTGGGTTTTAGGCTCATCATTTCAATTAACATGCTCTGTAGCCATTTAAACACACGAAGCTTAAAATTACGTTGAGTACCAAGTACACAGCTTTATTTTTTTAAATAGGTTGCCCTGATCCAAGTTCCTTTCCATACTTTAATAATAAGAGGTCAATGGTAACACACTATTAAGAGATTATCTCTTGAGTACTTTCAGAAGCTTTTTTGGACTGGGGCAACAGTTTGTAACAAACTTAGTTATGGCATTGGCTCATGATTTTCTAACAACAAATTGTTGTTAGCTACGGGGAACTGTTGTAACAGTCTTTTCAATTCTCTAGCTTCTTAACTTTTTGTTCTTGTATTGGAATGTTATCAATTTTATGCTTATTAGCTAATTATAGTTGTGTGGTGGGATGTTAAGTAAATGATTTTTAATGAGGATTCCTCAATATTGATGTGATATTACAAAGTTTTTTATGAATAACTTAATTGGTTTTAAAATATAAAGAGGAGCAACTAAGAGGGAAGCATGGGTTGACTTGAAAGCAGAGAGACTAAATGGGTGTTGTGTGCAACTTGCTCATTGTTTTGTTCTAGAACAAGATTCAGCTGATTTCCTTTGGAAATATTCCTAGAAAGGGTTATGTTCAAAGAATCTTAAAGAACATTTCTTAATTAGACATCTGTTTTGAATGTATTCAGCCTCAGTAATAAAGGATACGCTATATTTGTCCTGGATATTGAACATTTTGTTCTTTTCGGAAGGCTTTTTTTTTTAAGTTCCTCAGCAATGTACATTCTAGATGCTACATTGTAAATGCTGTTCCATTAAGGCTCATAATTATCCCTTCTCTCAACCACTTTTGCATTCCTCCCCTGGCTTCCTTTTCTCTACTGCATCAAGCGCAAGCTTCTTATCTTTACCTTTAAGCTTCCCCCAAGCTATTCTATCTAACTCCTTATCATACGGTCAGCCCCCAATTTTACTCTACTAGTAACACTTGCTTTGAACACTTGCTTGTCCACTTTTTTTTTGCTTTCCTATGCAGCTTCTTTATGACTTGGAGGAAGTGCCCATCACAATTAGTAAATCCACCACTTTTTAAAAAAAATTCCTCTTTGAAGCCTACCTCTCTTTTGATGCCTAGATATCACTATCATTTGGCATTGACACTAGGCTGGTGGCCAGCTGTGATTACTTATATATGCAAATACACTCATATTTTCTGTTACTTTGCCCCCCACCCCCAATTTGTCTTTCTCCACTTCTTGTGTCTTTTCACAAACCTATATTGCAAGCTCTCTGGATCTGGGCCTATTTTTGTGCATGCTGTTTGTACAGTCTCTAGCATAATGGGATCCTGATCCCTGACTCTGCCTTTTAGGCATTACTGCAATGTAAACAATCATAATAATAAGCCAAATATTTTAATTATGGTTATTGCTCCAACTTCGAGGGACAACTATAGTGTCCTAGTTGACTTGTACTGAAATTGTAGGCGTGTCGTCATTTGATTGCACTCAGCCGGATAGACATCTGGCTACTACTGACTGCCTTCTGATCCAGCGTATCCTTATTATAAACAAAGTTGAGTGACCATCAATCTATTCCCTACTCAGAGATATGCAAGGCAGTGTGCAATGCTTCTTGGAGCATTTTGAGCATCTCAGAAAGTATTAAGAACTAATACATGCATATTTGAGCATATTTGGTGCATGTAAAGCCTTACAATGTAGACTCTTGGGACAGGTTTGCATGGCTCACATCTGCATTCACACAAGCCAAGACACTGCTATGTGTAAGAGGGGGAACGATCCCACTATTGTGGGGAACTTTCCTGGCTTCTGCACTACCCCGGTGAAGTGGGCTAGGGAAAGGATCTGAGTCCTTGCTCCCACTTCCTTTACCCAGAGGCCTCCCTGCCCTTCCACTTCCCTTCCACTCTCCTATCTAGCAGAGTCCTTGTAACCCCAACAAGGCTGGGCCCAGGATTCCTGGGGGGCTCGACCCCCAACCCTGCTGTGGTCACCTAGGACAGGGGCTAGGGTGTCCCCACTCCAGGGTGCTCTCTCTGCACTGGGCACTTCTCTGACCCACTGATTATTCCATACACTTTAAAGCAAATACAAGTTGTTTAATCAACAATTAATTTAAAAAAGAATAAGGAAAAATGGGAAAGGATAAAGGAAAAAACATCACCTTGCTCTGTGGCAGGGAACATCACAAACAGTGTCTCTGGAAGGTCAGAGCTGTTCACTGTCTGTTCCTTGTAGGTCCCAGGCCTCCTTCTCAGGCCCTGGCTGTGCTGCAGGGATGCTGCGGGTTGGACACTTGCTCTGGTGGTGGCCACACACCTCTGGTCTTTGGGTGGTGGGACCCTTCTTCCCAGCATCAGCCCCCCGTCGGGTTAAGAACCCCCTCCCAGTCTGGCCTGAAAGGACCCTTAGCTAGGGGTGTCTTTCTGCACTGGGCCCTTTGCCCAAGGTCCCTCCTTGGCTGGCCCCAGTTGCTCACCACACCTGGCTCTGTGGCTGCAGCCCTGCTCCCAGCACATGATCTGCTCTCCCTGGGCTGTGTCTCTGGTTCTGTGGCTGCAGCTCTCCCCCCAGGACAGGTCTGCTCTGTGGGCTGCTTTCTTTGACTTTGCTCCCAGCTCTGAC
Source organism: Mauremys reevesii (assembly GCF_016161935.1). Lineage (NCBI taxonomy): Eukaryota > Metazoa > Chordata > Testudines > Geoemydidae > Mauremys > Mauremys reevesii. The sequence goes on along the minus strand of NC_052629.1, from coordinate 37,476,315 downwards.
CTGCTTCCTGGGCTACTTTTCTGGCCCCTCTGGCTCTGGCACAGCTCTGCTCCACAGCTCAGCTTGGGCCCCTGTTCACTCCTTAGCTCAGCTCCACTCTGTCTGACCCAGGCAATTGCAGCTCACTTTAAGAATTGGCCTCTCTCCATTGCCCCTAGGGACTGTCAGTCTCAGGGTCCTGATTTCCCATCAACCCTTCCCCTTTCTTTTGGCACTGGGAGTTAGCCAACCAAAACACCCCCACTGAACGTTAGTAAGGGGACAACAGTCCCCTTACATTTGCACAGCAGTATAGAGAGCCTTATCTTAAAGCACATTTCCTTTACTTGCCCTCCTGCTAACGTATGGACAACAGTTAGGACTGGCGCTGACTAACACTGGGGCATAGGGGGTTATAAATAAAAGTAATAGTACTAGAAAATGTTTACTGAATTTTATCTATTAAAAACCTTCTGCAAACTGTTGTACAAATTAAGTTCTGCAGCAAAGAGGATAAAAGCAACAATTGCAGTGCTCATAATGGATAAGTTCTCCCATTTGATGTCTGTTATTCCAGATCTATCGCACAATTTCACAGATCTATACTAGTCACTAACCTCTACTTCAACCAAATTTTATCTTCAGGTATTACATGCAAATTATATAGGGCATGTTTCACGACTGGGTTACTGAACTATCCTGGCATTGAATTACACCAGTGTGAAACTGGAATAATGCTATGGTGAATCAGGTTAATAATTTGCTTTTCTTTGAGTTATGGTAAATTTTGACTATTCATCAAACTGCATCTGTTTGATATGGTCATTTAATTAAATAGAGAGTTGCCTCAATTTACAAAATTCCAACATGATCTTTTGATCTTCAGACATTTTGCCACAGTAAATTTTAGCCTACAATTTCTTTTTTTTTTTCTGGTATCTTTCAACTGAGGAAACAGATCTTCTCTCGAAATTGCTCACTCTTCTTTTCTTTTACTAAACAATTGCAGCTAACCGATTCCTAGAACAAACTCCCTTATCATGCAAATGAAAAGTTCACAATGTAGTGCGGGTGTGCAATATTATATTGAACACAGAATGTTCATTTACTGGAGTGGAAATACAGCAAATTGGTAAAAGAGTTGCTATCGGACTCTGTGGAGGCAAGGGGATAGCTTTCTTTTTACCTTTGTCTCTAGCTAGTTTAATCTCATTTTGTGCCTTGGACTTACTGATTTTGTCCTTACATACTTGTTTGTTTATATTCATCCTTTGTGAGTTGACATAGTTTCCACTCTTTGTAGGACTTGATTGATTGATTGAGTTTCAGATCATTGAAGATCTACTGGCTAAGCCAAAGAGGTCTCTTGCCATACTTCCTATCTTTCCTATGCAGTGGGAGAGTTTGTTCTTGTGCCCTTAAAAATGTGTCTGGAAAAATTTTCTTAAACTGTTTTTCCCCTTAGACTTGCTTCCTATATGTGGTGTAGTACAGGTGCTGTAGACTAAGAAGTGTGTTTTCTTTCTATCTTCCCTTGCTATAGAAGCTTTGCTTCTGTGAACTGTTAGGGATAGACTTTTACATGGCCCTGCTTCGTTGTTCAGTATGATTAGAATATGCTCCAAACTGGCTAGCCATCAATGGGTATCCCAATAATACCCATTGATTCCAACAATAAGCCTCCACTAATACACAAACACCCCACACACATATGTTAGGTACCTGAATTTCTTTTCTCATTTCTGGTTAGAAATACTTACAAGATGGAGCTCTCATTTTATTGTAGGAGGTCTTGGTGCTCAGGTGTACAAAACTGACTGTGAAGCTTTATAAAGATGGGGGTCTAAATTAGCTGTTACCACTCAAGAAAGAGATCTTGGACTCATGGGTATTTCTCTAAAAATATCCACTCAATGTGCAGCAGCAGTCAAAAAAGCCAACAGAATGTTGGGAATAATTAAGAAATGGATCGATAATAAGACAGAAAATATGATATTGCCTCTATATAAAGCCACGGTACACCCACATCTTGAATACTGCATGCAGATGTGGTCACCCCATCTCAAAAAACATATATTGGGATTGGAAAAGGTTCAGAAAAGTTCAACCAAAATGATTAGGGGTTTGGAATGGCTGCTGTATGAGGAGAGATTAATCAGACTGGGACTTCTCAGCTTGGAAAAGAGATGACTAAGGGGGCATATGACAGAGTTCATAATACAAGAACTAGGGGTCATCAAACAAAATTAATAGGTAGCAGGTTTAAAACAAAAACAAAAAAAAGGAAGTATTTTTTCACACAACACAGTTAACCTGTGGAACTCTTTGCCAGAGGATGTTGTGAAGGCCAAGACTATAACAGGGTTCAAAAAAGAACTAGATAAGTTCATGGAGAATAGATTCATCAATGGCTATTAGGATGGGCAGAGATGGTCTCTCTAACCTCTCTTTGCCAGAATCTGGGAATGGGTGACAGGGGATGGATCACTTGATGATTACCTGTTCTGTTTATTCCCGCTGGGTCACCTGGCATTGGCTACTGTCGGAAGCCAGGATACTGCACTAGATGGACCTTTGGTCTGACCACGCATGGCTGTTCTTATGTTCAATGACATAAGTCTATAAAATCATGAATTGTATGGAGAACATAAATAGAGAAGTGTTATTTACCCACTTCATGTAACACAAGAACGAGGGGTCACCCAATGAAATTAATAAGCCGCAGGTTTAAAACAAACATAAGGAAGTACTACTTCACACAATGCGAAGTGAACCTGTGGAACTTGTTGCCAGGGGATGTTGTGAAGACCAAAAGTATAACTGGATTCAAAAAACGATTAGATAAATTTATGAAAGATAGATCCATCAATGGGTACTAGCCAAGATGCTCAGGGGGACAACCCCATGCTGTGGGTGTCCCTAAAGCTCTGACTGTCGGAAGATGAGGCTGAACAACAGGGAATGGATCACTCAATTGCATTGTTTTATTCATTCCCTCTGAAGCATTTGGCACTGGCTGCTGTTAGAATACAGGACACTGGCCGAGATGGTCTGACCCAGTTTAGCCATTCTTATATATTGAACTCAAGCTGACATAAAATGTAGCTAACCACAGAGTATAATACATGGCTTATTGTGTAGTTCACTGCATTTGTCATGTTTCCAATAAAAGGACAATTGCTGGGCTCTGAAAAAAAACTATAATTTAAGGGCACTCAGAACCTCACAAGATCAGAATGCACAGGAAAGGTCAACGTGTGGCCAGTACGATGTAAGACTTTTCAGCAATCTGGAAGATTAGGTGCACAACCTTCTACACAGCATTTTAAGTATCAGAGAGCTTCTTCTAGCAAGTCATTGCAAATGTACAATACCAGACCACAGAATTTAAAAACAAGGTTCCAAAACTAGATTCAGCATGCACCATGGTGCTGGTAAGGCTTTCCTATACAATTTGAGTGATTTATAAGATCAGTATTAGAAATACATTGCTTAGAAATAAATGAAAGAAGGTAGATGGACAAAGTATCGTGGAGAAGTCCCCTATCATTTGCAATCAGTGTTCACACAGCCTTCACTAGCTAATCAAAAGCTTGATTTCCAGGATGATCTACAACTTATTTCACACTCAAGGGTATTCAGACATTATTAGCTCTTAATCCACAATGTTGGATTTTTTTTTCTGCCATGTTTTGCACCCATATGTGGATGTGTGCAGAAAGGCATCTAAAGCTTGCTTGTATAGTGAAGCTGTTGTGGTTTAGGTCCATAAAGATATACAGCTTTGAGTCCATGAAGACTGTAGTAAAGCTTTCATTCTCTGATTTTATTTACTAAAAAGATTAATTATGGCTTGTGTATTGCATGTATCAAATAAATCCTATTTATCAAATAAATCCTGTGTAGATAAGTCCTAAGGTGCATAAGCATCTTTCCCTAGAAAGCTTCCAATTATTAGCTGGTGTAAACTATGTTGACACTACTTCAGTCTTTGAAAGTTCAAGTCTATGAGCCAAATTCTGCTCCCAATTATTGTGTTAATCCAGAGATGTCTACAGTGGGGGGTTTAACTTGTTTTACACCAGTGCAATGAGATCAGATGAAGGTCAGCATAGATGGAAAGATCATCAAATGCAAATCTACCCCACAAGAACACTTGATGTGCTCATGTCTAGACTTCAGTCTCTTCAGTTTTGCTGTCAAACCCAAGTGTTTTGGCAGGGATGAATCCATGGAGATGGGCAAAACTCTGCACCTTCAGCTCACCTTTTGATAAATTTAGGTTTAAGTGACTTCCCTTTGGGAGTTTCCTTGTCATTAGTGATGTATTTTTCCCACTATCTCCTATTGGCCCAATGCATTGATGGAATATTAATCCCTTCATCTGAAGGGTTTTTGCCAGTGTGAGGATTCTGAATTAGAATTTCATATGTCTGATATGACAGTTCCCATGATCTTAGTCTTATCACTGTATCATTATTGCTTCCATGATAAAAACCAAACCTTTTAAAATGCATTATACCTTTCCATTTTTCATGTACGCTGTATGGACAGTGGACACTGCTCAGTAAAGCAATAGACCAAGTCAGCAAATCATGGAAATAATGTGTAGCTTCTCATTTAACTATGCCATAAATGTAAATGTATTTACTGAGCTTTTAATAGGGATTAGCACATTCTATGAGAATTGTTAGTGAAGCCTTGTTTGTTTGTATTATTTTAAGCACCTGTGTTTTGAGCCCCTGTTATACATGTTCTTATTTTTCCAGTGAGATTCCAGACCATTTTTCATATTTGCCTATTTTCTCCTTGTTTCAATTGATTCAATCACTTGAGTCTTATTCCTCTCAAAAATTGTTCAGTGACAGATTTTGTTTGAAGTGAAGAAGAGCATCTTTAAGGATTTGCATATCAGATATTTTGTATATAATATTCTTACATTCAAGCAAGTGCAATGATATTTGTAATTAGAGGGCATCAACCTTGTCATCTGTAGTGTTTTTTCCCCACTGAAAGTGTTCTCACAGTTAGTATTCACACTCACCAATTGCTCCTTATACTGTAGAACAGAAGCACTGTAGTCCTGACATTTATAAGGTCAACATGATTTACACTTTCAACAAAAGTTTTAGCAATGTAAGAGAAATGTTTGGCAAAGGCATACAAGCTAACCTATGCCCTCTAATGTTATTACACTGCAAGAGCTGCCAGTCTTGAATGATTACGTGATAAATCCTAACACACTGAGACAACAGAGATAGTTGGGGCCATCTGTAAGACTGACCTCTTGAATTGTCTTGTACGTCCTTGGAAATAGTTTGCTGTTTTAGAATGGATTACAATCAAGGGCAATTGGGTTGGTGGTTTCTTGCTGCTCTAGAGTAGGTATTTCACCTATAAACTCTCTTTTTTTCAGGTAGCATTAAGAAGTTTCCCACATTATTAAAAAGGCAATTATCTGAAAAATGTAAGTCCGGGAATATACTCAGGGTAATTAAAGACACTAAAAACTAAAGAACATGAACTGCTCTAAGTTCACAATCACAATACCATTGATATAACTGGAAATTGCATAAATTGAATGAGGGTATGACATGCCATATATATTCACATCATAGGAATATGTGATTATGAAACTTTTTTCTTAATTGTAATAGTATCTTTTTATGTATATATATGAAATAGGTATGATTTTGGAACTTGATGGAGCTCTGAAACTTTGAAATTCTTTGAAAATGCATACAAAATTTTTAGCCATTAGAATGAGTACAAAAATATGAAAAAATAATGGTTACATTACATTTTGAAATGTTAAGCTAGGTTGGTTGGATTTGTTCCTACAAATGTATTTTGCTTTTCCAATGGGCTAAGTCTCATGCAGTCAAGAAGGTTGGCAGAAGCCATTTTCTCAGAAGTGGCTGTATTATTGTGTGTGCTCTCTGAGCCAATTAAAAAAATGGCTTGTGGTGGGAAACTGCTGATGCCTCCTGCTGGAATGTGAATTTTGTGGGGCAGGGATGTAGGTGGGGAAGGTTGCTTATTATTTACACAGATTCACAATCAAGCAGACTTGAACGTCCACGCAGAATGTTAATAGATAGTGATCCTGACCAGTCGGAGCCCCTGAAAGAGACTCTGGAGAGGAAAGCAGTCCATCCATGAAAGAATTGATAGCAAGGAGCACACTAGTGTCCTTCCTTGCAAACACACCAGATATAGGATTGTCTGGAATAGAGGAGTTCATGGCATAGTAATGTCCTCTGTGGGTTTTGATATCTGTGACAGTGCCTTATAAGTTGGGGTGGGTTAGGTTCTCAGAGGACTGCTGGACATCTAAGGCCTTCCTTGTCTCCAAAGGGGACCTTTTCTTTTTGCAGCTGTAGTTCAGTTAGACTTTTATCACAAACAAAAGCCTTGAAAATCAGAATTGTGGTTTAAATTTTATCCTAATCATACCCTATGTTACCTAGAAGTGTGAAGTGAAAAACTCCTGCAGTAATACTATGACATCCCACAAGCTAGTCAATACTGTAGTTTTGACATGTGTCAAGGTCGAGTCCTCTCTTTGTTTCTGAGCAAAGAATTTAACAGTGGTGCAGAACTGCTCAGGGAAGGAGAGGGATGGTCCTCCGAATGACTTGCTCAAAAGTGATACTTCAGGGTACAGGAAATGTGATGAAAATGGCAGCTGCAATAAAGTGGCTCTACTGACTCATGACCATGGATTAGAGCTGGTCAAAAATGCTGAATTTTTAATTTTTAAAAATCAAAATAGGGCCCAATTTTCTCTCTCTCTCTCTCTCACACACACACACACACACTCCTTTTTCATTAGATCTACTACTGACTTAATCAGTACCTCAGCACATCTGGCTCAATGCCCTGGTCCATAGTAAAGACCCAGTGAAAAACAGGGAAGGAAACCAGGGGAGCATAACTACATTTTGTTTAGACATTTATATCAGTAAAAACATGATGTTTGTTTAATTCCACTAACTCAAGGAAGGGGATGGACATAAATGGGGTCCCAGGTCTCTCCTATATGAAAAAGATATAAGATGTTTATTAATGTGTTTTGTGTTTGCCATTTGGCTGGTGGAAACTGAGTAAGTTATAGTAGTGACATGTCTAATAACCCATCAACCTCAATAATTCAAGGTGATTGTGACGGGATATATCAGACCCTCTGTGCTGGAGGCCACATGGTCCTGCCACACCCTGCCCCAGAAAAGGGCAGTGAAGAGGATCCTCCAAGCTGCCTAGAGTGGCTGTGAGGGGGACAGCCAATCAGGTCCCAGCAGGATAGTATATGAAGAACTGCAGGGCCAGACTGAGTTCAGTTCTTTGCTAGAGCTGGAGAAGCATGAATGTTGTGTGGATGGCTGAGGGAGCTGTAGGACCTCAGACAGAAGCTGGGGAGAGCAAGAAGGAGCTCTAAGCTGGTTGCTGGGACTCCATCAGAATAAGGCCCTGAGGTAAGAATGAAGATGGTGTGGGGAATTGGAGTAGGAGTACAGTTTAGATAAAGGGACACAGCGAATGGCTGCTAGTACAGTGTCCCTTGGCAAGAACCTGGAGTAGTGCGAGCGTTGGGGTCCCCCAACATTAGCCACTGGGGTAAAGTGGGCTGGACTTTGAGGCACCCCGGAAGGGGAACTGAACCCTTCAATAGCCCAGCAGGAGATCCTGGGGCCTGATTTGCTAAGAGAGGGTGAGAACATTGCCTCCAGGGGGAAGCCCTGGAGTATAGTTCAATACCAGAGCTGAGGCAATTGGTAGGCTATGGGACTAATTAAGGACCTAAGCCCAAGGAGGGCTACAGGGAGAGAAAGTGCACAGCTCCACACATTCAAACAGGGGCACTTGCAAGAGGTGAGTGCACCCTGTTACGGTGATCCAGAAAATAGCACAGGCTTCAAGTACTAATCTCATGGACTCAGACTTTGTCAGAAGGAATCTTCACGGTCATCTGCTGTAATGGGGTGGGACTCACCACCTGGCCCCTCCTGCTGGTGACTCCAGGAATTAGCTCTGTCCAGTGGAGTGCCCCCTTCTGGTGGTGTCCCATCTGTCATTCTGCCCTCTGTTGCTGTCTCTGGACCCGTGTTGCTGCCTGCTCAGCGGCATCCTCTTCAAGGACGCTGCCCTCCGGCAGTGCCCCTTAGTCCATCTGCACCCCCTTCCGGGAGGTTGGTGATCAGCAGTCTCACACCCCAACCACTATGTCCAACCGCCCTCTAAGTCCAGTCCCTCTTGTCAGGGATCTGGCATAGTATAATGGCCGCTCCCTATGGCCATTGGCTGGGTGTACTGCAAGGGGGAAAGGTGGGGGATCCAGGCCCGCCCTCTACTCTGGGTCCCAGCCCAGGGACCCTCTGGCATCAGCCTCGCTGTCATCCTCCTCCTCTCCCCTCCTCTGTCTGCTTCCCTGGGCTGTTTCCCCTACAGCCCCTTGCACCGGCTAGGCCCTTCCCTTCAGGGCCTGCAGCCTGGCAGCTATGGGCTCAAGCTCTCTAGCCTCCCCAAGCCTGGCCAGCACAGCACTGTCCATGGAACTGGACTGACCTTCCCCTCTTAAAGGCCTGGGACAGACTGAGTGCTCCCTTCCTGAGCAGCCTTTATATATGTCTGAGCCTGGCCCTGATTGGCTCACAATAAGCCCTTTTCTGATTGGCTCCCTGTCTGCGTAGGCGCCCTGGTCTGCTACAGCTCACTCTCACAGGGAGTGGGGCAGTCTGCCCCACTACACTGCACATTATAGGCCACAGAACTCCACCCACCCACTCCTGTACTAGATCCATAACTTCTGGCTGAGTTACTGAAGTCTTCAAATCATGATTTAAAGTCAAAACAGTAACCTTATATTCTCCTGGAAAGTGATAAGATTAAATTGCATACCCAGCATGAAAGGAGAGAGGTAAAAGATATAAAGCAAGAGCCAGATCATCCTGTGGGATCTCTGCACTGAGAGAGACCTCTTTGCATAGCTCTCACTCATATTGTGGGAAGGGGGTCAGCCACCTCTGTGGCATTGTTTCTTATGTTCCTGGAGGGATCCCTCTGGGGTTGGGGATCAGTTCTGTTGTGTTGTGTCAACCTAACCATGCTTGTGGCTGAGGTGGGAAAGGAGGGAGAGCATAAGGCGGGTACAGGTGGAAGATGCATTGTTGTAACCCCAGTGGGGAATCCTGATGGAATATAATTTTTTTTCTGGTGACCCTCTTAGAGGAGCTGCAGGGAAAGTCTCACTCACTCACTCTCCGGCAGCTCAATTCCACTGCCAGAGTGAGAGGCTCATGAGCCACTGCAATGGCACAGGGCCTCAGCACAAGTAGCCCAGCAGATCTGTAGGTTCCTGGGGTCAAACACCTTGCTTCTTCCATGGCAGAGGTTTGAGGGTAAACCCCAAGCTTTCCATCCCCCAACCAATGCAAAAATCTGGGGGTGAATGTCTGTAAAAATGTCCTCCCTAGCCCAGGCCCTTTTCTGTGAGCTTTTCTTCAGGAAGGGTAAACTGCTCTGAGTTAATTTTGCTTGTACTCTAAGAGACCTCTGTTTTATGACATATGTGCTTTATTAAGTGATTCTATTAGGAAGTTGCTCATTATGAAATAGGGTCATACACTACATTTTTATGTATACTAAATAATTTTCATTACCTGAAATATATAATCATTTGGTGATACAGGACACTAAATCTGTTACTCTGTAATGTTGGGGTCTTGAAGAGGAATTTAAAAACAAGAGTAATTTAGCATACTCAATTGTATGGCAATTCAGACATGAGTGGATTAACTTGAGTGATGGGGGATTGCAGTATCAGGCCCGTAATACGTAAATATACTTAAGAGGAGAAAATAGCTGCAACAAGAAAATGTTGAAGTTTGAGGCTGGGGACAGCCATGTTAGGACCCAATATATTGGAAAGACATTATTCAAGAATTGTATTCACCCTTATTCAATGATTATGCCAGCGGTCAGCAACCTGTGGCAAGCATGCCAAAGGCGGCCCACGAGCTGATTTTTAGTGGCACTCTGCTGCCAGCCAGGGTCCCGGCTGCCAGCCTGGATGGACGGAACCCTGGACCGGCAGCAGGCTGAGCGGGGCCAGTGGCTGGGACTCCGCCTGGCAGGGGCTGGCAGACAGAACCCCAGACCGGCAGTGGACTCAGTGGACTCAGCCCACTGCCAGTCTGGGGTTCCATCCACCACCCCCACTGCTGGTCTGTGGTTCCATCCGCTGGTCCCTGTAAATGTAAAGTTTATTACTGGCACATGAAACATTTTAATTTACAGTAAATAAATGAAGACTTAGCACACCACTTCTCAAAGGTTGCCGATCCCTGCATTATGCCATAATGATTATAAAAGATGTTGTTTTCTGCTTGTGTGACAATCTTGAATCAAAACCTTCACCTGTGTTTCTGCATGTGTTTGTGTTTATAAGCAGAGAAAGAGTATGTTTAAAAATAGGTCAATTTTTAATACATTCTTGCAACATACTCATTTGACTTGGAGACTTTTTTTTCAATTTGCATCCTCCTTTTGGACTTTCAAATCCCTTGAAGCATATCAAACATAATTACCAAGACACCATCAAAATAATAGGTGTTAGTATATCAAATGAGTGTAGGAAACAAGTCATGTTCTTCTAAATTGTGCAAATTCTTTACAATAAGAGGTCTATATTCCTTATGTCTTTAAACACAGTTTAAAATATTCTTTTTTGAAAGTCTTCTCTGTACCTTTTCCTTTTCTTCCCCTTTCTATATTACTGCACAAAGGAAATTTTCATAAAGCAAGCTTTTTTATCTTCAAGTGATCTCTATCTGCTGATTGAAAATAATCTAAATATATAGAATCCTAGAAATGTAACATTGGAAGGGACACTGAGAAGACATGAAGTCCAGCCCCCTGTGCTGAGGCAGAAACTAATAAATCTAGAGTATCCCTGACAGGTGTATGTTTAACCTGTTCTTAAAAACCTCCAATGATGGGAAGTCCATAACCTCCCTTGAAAGCCTATTCCAGAGTTTAACTCTTGTTATGAGGAAATACTTTCTAACTGTATCTCATCTAATTCTCCCTTGTTGCAGATTAAGCCCATTACTACTTCTCCTACCATGAGTAGACATGGAGAACAACTTTACAAGAGCCCTTAGTGTATCTGAAGACTGAACAGGTTCCCCCTCAGTCATCTTTTCTCAAAAAATTGGGCATGTTTAATCTTAACTTTTCCTCATAGCTCAGGTTTTCTAAACCTTTTATCAGTTTTGTTGCTCTTGTCTGGACTCTTCCCAATTTGTTCACATCTTTCCTAAAGTGGGGCACCCTGATTGTACATAGTACTCCAGCCTAGGCCTCACCAGTGCCAAGTAGAATGTCACAGTAACCTCCCATGCCTTACATGCAACACTCCCATAATGATATTGACCTCTTCTGCAACTTTATCATGTTGTTGATTCATAATCAGTTTGTGATCCACTATAACTCCCAGATCCTTTTCAACAGTGCTACCACTTTGCCAGTTATGTAGTTGTGCATTTGATTTTTCCATCTTAAGTGAAGTACTCTGCACCTGTCTTTAATGAATTTCATCTTGTAGATTTCAGGTCAGTTCTGCAATTTGTCAATCTCATTTTGAATTCTAATCCTGTTCTCCATAATGCTTGCAACTCCAGCCAGCTTGGTGTCAGCTGCACTATTTATAAAAATACTCTCTACTCCATTATCCAAATCATTGCTGAAAATATTGAATAGTACTACACTCAAGACTATCCTGTGCGGGACCCCACTAACTATGACCTCCTAGCTTTGACAACTAACCACAGATAACTACTGTGGCAAGGCACCTTCTCAGTCTCCCCAGCCTCTGCTGCTTTTAGCCCTGGTGAGACAGGCTTGGGTAATATGGTCCCCCTTGGGACACAGGGGAAGTCTGCTCCCCGTGTCTCCACCAATCCTGTTTAGAGTCTTTTTACTCCCTTGTGGGAGAGAGTACTGCCTCTCTTCCTGGTGAGGCTCGCTATCTTGCTGCTCCAACACTCCTAGCAGCAGGGCTCCTTCTCTCTCTACTCTGCCCCTGCCTTCCTCCCAGGGAAAGGTTTAAAAAGGTCTCAGGCAGCCCTAAATTGGAATCAGCTGATCCTAATTAACAGCAGGTAGCTCCCCCTCAGCTGATTCTAAGTGCTACCTTGGTAACCCTTTCTCAGCTGAACCTGATTGACCTGTAGTTGCCTCCCAGTTGATAAGGAGGAGGGCGTTTTAACCCTCTGGGACTGATTCCTACCCCTCCCTTGCAGCTGTCTGTCCTGAGTTTATCACAGTACTCTTTGAGTCAGTCTTTCAACCAGTTGTGCACCCACTTTATAGTAATTTAACATAGACTACATTTCCCCAGTTTGCTTATGAAAATGTCATTTGGCACTGCGGTCAAAAGCCTTACTAAAATCAAGATATATCATATCTACTCTTCTCCCCCGCCCATCCACTAGGCCAGTAACCCTGCCAAAGAATCATCTCACTGTTACATGGGCTATATTTGTACTGGAAATGATTGTGCTGTCAGAAACTTGAGGGGCCAGATCTTCAGCTGGTGTAAATAATTGATGGTGCTTCACTGACTTCAGTGTAGCTTCATTGATTTACAGCATCTGAGGATCTGGCCCAAGACTTCAATATCAGGATAAAAATAATCAGTGGGGAAAAGTCTTTCTAAAGAAACAAATATTGTTTGTTTTTACATTGAAATGTCTGGGCTTTTTTTTTTTTTAAAGAAAGCAAATACCAAAAATATGAAAGAGATGTAGAAACTGCTTCTATAACTTTTTTTCTTCAAAATGTGTTAACAGCTGTTAATATATTTGTAATACATTGCTTATATTATAAACCATCCCCAAAATAGATGTGCACAGATTTCCAGATAAATTTAACTTGTTGAAAGATGCTCCATTTCGGAGTTGAGACTTCTTATTCTAGAGTGGGCACAGTCTTTATTAATAGTACCCTGCAAAAGCTTGTACTATATTAATGACACTGAATTTCATAGTAACTTTTGCATATAGGATAGCAAGAATATATTCTAAAACCACTGAGACAATATAAACAGTCTTCATTTTAGTAGACTCCACCTAATGCCAGAAAAAATAGTAAAAAATTGTAATTATTCACTTACACTGTATATAGGTCTTATTAAAAGAAGACTTCCATGTTCTAGTCTATTTCTTAGAACTCTGAGCTCAACTACAGTTGAGAAAATGTAAAGTACCACCTTAAAATATTTGATTTTAGAAACATTCAAATGAAACTAATTTAAAAAAACAAAACAAATTTGAAACAAAAAAATTGAAAGCAGTAAAAAAAACCAAAAAAAACCCAGTCACTCTGAAATGTTAAACACTTGAAAAACATGACTTCAGTTCACATAAACAGCAAATAAAAGAAACTGCTTCTTCACCAATGCCATTGATCTATTTATGTTCAGCCCAGCTCTTCCTGCTACAATTGATTTGATTTGAGTACTTAGTATCCAGTTCAACTATCCATATATCTAAACTGGAAGAAGTCATAGGAGTAGCAGGATGTTCAGAGGGCTTTCACATGATTATTGTTGCTAGGGAAACCACTCCCTTGGTATCCATGTCGTGAACACATCTATCTCACTTTGTCTTTAGCCTACAGACAGAGAAGCTTCATTCTACCAGTTTATTGAGGACAAAACAAAACAGATTTGGGGAGGGGGGGTGTTAAAAAGAAAAATAATTAAAATATTTAGGAGCTACTTAAATTTCTTATTTTTGTTCTATTCTTAAGATAACTTAACTCCCCCAGAGGACTCATTTTTGGGTTGTATTAATTTGTTTAGGAGTAGGAAGGTTGCTCTGACCAGCATGCTAAATTCCTTGGATCTAATTGCATTCCTTGTTTCTATGAGCTATTACTGGTCAGTCATTCCCCTGGTTAAAATTTTACATGTGATCCAGTTTCTGAGAGAAGCTGGTAGCCATAAGATTCTAGTTGTATCAGGATGAAGAATTTGTATATTTTATTTGTGTGTGTATGGGGGGGCAGTATTTCTTTAACTATCTGGACCTGCAAAAACATAGGCAGATTTGATTTGCTTATTGGCCAAATCTCAGATGGCACATAAAATATAACCAATTGACTAGTAATTGGAGGGATAAGGGGAGGAGGGAATAGGAATGTTTTCCTCTCTCAGGAAGGGCAGAATTGAAACCAGTGTAAGACCATGTGTGCTCTAGGGAATTCTAGGACAGTAATCATCATTGTGGCTATTACCACCTGTGGGTTCTATTACCAGTGCATTGTCTACACCATGGCTCTCAGCAGTGCAGATGAAGCAGTGAAAGCACTGGTGGGAATGATTTTCTATCGTTTCCTTCATTAGAGGCAGAGTTTTGAAGTTTGCAGCTGAGATTTATTACAAGACACTGGATTTAACTGAGATTCCCATTAAAATATTTAAGCAGTGAATGATTTTTCTCCCTTAGAGTTTTTTTACTGAGAAAGTTTCCACAGTGACATGATTGTTCTCATATCTGGCTTTATGCCCCCTGGATCTAGGCCCATTATAGATCTGGGCACCTGTTTGGTTCTACACCTTCAAAGGAGCTGTTATATTTTGTGGGGAGATATAAACAATTTAGGTTCTTTTTGGTTTTTGTATGTTCATGATGAGATCCTTGATGCAAATTGGCGAGAATTAATAAGAGACCCACCTTGCCAGACAAGAAGTTTTACTTCTTACTTGATGTCCCATAGCGCTCTTCTTAGCAGAACAGAGGATTAACATCTACACTTGTTCAGTTGCCAAGCATATGATTGCTCTATTCTGGAAATCTGCACAAGAGGGTGGAGTTCCATGAAACTAAAGGGCATCACATGCCAATCTCTGTGATTGAGTGATCATCTGGGATAACATTAAGACTCAAGAGGGTACTCTTCTTTGTGATTTCTTGCTCAGTGTAACAATTTTCCTTCATGTTCTTCAAAAAGTTTCTCTGCTACTTCATGATTTCTACAGTATACATGTAGTAGATCAGTTTCGTATTCTTGTCATGAGTTTTACATGAGTTCTGTTCCTTTTCTTGTCTTTGAAAAATATAAAGTATATTTTAAAACAAAAAGGGGAGTGAGAGAATGGGAATGTTACATTTCTGCCACACACACATCATTGAAGTAAACCCAGATTATTAACTTCAGTATCCTGATCCAGTTCTAGTTTGGGTATTTTATTTTTCTTTAAAAATTCTTCCATGATTTCAGCTGATTAATCTGTTCTTTATTGCCTTAACTAAACTTCTGCTTATTTCTGCTGTGTATTGTTAACAGTAACCATCTTTTTCTCATAAGGGGGCTGCACTGGATTACATTGTTCATATGTAAATCAATTTGTAAAATGACTTTGGAATACTACAAATGTATACTTATTCATTAGTCACCAGTTCAGTTAAAAATTTTGTAAGTAATATAGATCTCTCCTTTCGTGTATAACTTGTATGGAGAGAGAAATCTATAAAAACACTAAAGAAATCAACAATTACTTTGACATATAAATTCTTGTGACTATTAACAAGATGTGGTGATGAAGAGATGGCTCAGGCAATGGTGCTATAAGGGCAGGGGTGGCTCTAGGATTTGCACCGCCCCAAGCAAGGTGGCACGCCGTGGGGGGTGCTCTGGCGGTCGCCGGTCCCGCGGCTCCGGTGGACCTCCCGCAGGCACACCTGCGGATGCTCCACTGGAGCCGCGGGACCAGCGGACCCTCCGCAGGCACGTCTGCGGGAGGTCCACCGGAGCCGCCTGCCGCCCTCCCGCGGGACGCCGCCCCAAGTGCGCGCTTGGCGCACTGGGGTCTGGAGCCGGCCCTGTATAAGGGGAGCTTTAAGATGTTCACCCTTGGGAGGCATTCACAGACAGAGGACTGTTCTCATGGGATGGACTCCAGTTCAGTAGGGAGCGAAATTGACTTCTGGGATGGAGGTTGGCACAACTGATTAAAAGAGCATAAAAGTAAGAATTTGGGAGAGACTTTTGGGAGATGCTTATGTAATCTCCACACCTGATTCTAATATTGAGCAAGTAAGAAAATACAACAATGGAGAAAGGAACAACAGAAGGTAGGATAATGGACATCTAGAGGAAAGACTGGCATTGGCACTATGACACTAACAGTCATGTTGGCAATACTGGCAGTAGAAGGACTGTACTGTGGGATTAGAATGTGAGATACTGAGCTGATTATGCTGGGAGTTGTGTGTGAAGGACTGGCCTTGGGCTTGTTCTCATTAGCTAGTTAATTGTAAATAGGATACAGGTGTGTAGGATAATTACCCTATGGGTTATAGCTGCAGCTGTGTTGATTTGGTTAATCAATTAGCAATTGATCGTCTACCATATTGTATATAAGAGCATGCTGGGAAATGAATAAATGGATATGCATACACACACACACGCTGTCTCTCTCTGCTTGGGCTCTGTTCCTGCTCGAGTGCGATGCAACACTGTACCTGATCAGGCGAGGAATTTGAGCAAAGCCAAGCAGAAACAACTAAGATGTCTGTACACCAATGCAAGGAGCCTGGCTAACAAAATGGAGGAACTAGAATTACTAATGCAGGAAGTGAAACCAGATATTATAGGGGGTAACAGAAACATGGTTGAATAGTAGTCATGACTGGAGTACAGATTTTTGAAAGGTATGTGCTGTTCAGGAAAGAAGAAATAAAAGTAAAGGTGGAGGAGTTCTGTATATTAATGAAGAGGTAGACTGCAAAGAAATTAAAAATGATCAAATGGATAAAACAGAATCTGTCTGTCATCATCATCACTTTGGGGAAGAAAATTAACAGGCTCCACTGGGACAGTGCTTGGGGTATTTTACCAAACTCCAGAATCCAGTTTGGGTATGGATAGAAATCTCTCTAATATTTGCAATGAGATAAATATTACTTGGAATTGTGTGATTATGGGAGACTTTAATTTCCCAAATATAGATTGGAGGACAAGTGCTACTAAAAATATTAGGGCCCACATATTCCTGGATGTGATAGCTGACAGATTTCTTCACCAAATAGTCACCCAACCAATAAGAGGTGATGCCATTTTAGATTTAGTATTAGAAAGCAGCAAAGATCTTATAGAAGAACTGATTATAGAGGACAGTCTTGATTCATGTGATCATGAGTTATTTAATTTAAACTAAATGGAAGGATAAACAAAAAAAGGTCTGCAACTAGGTTGATTTCAAAAGGGAAAACTTAATTTTTTAAGAGTATTAATGGACTGGACTGAAGAACTCAAGGATGTGAATGTGGAGGAGAATTAGCTTTTTTAACTTTGATTTAAAGTAAATTCATCTGAACCCTGCATCCTCAGAAGGGGGAAGAATTCATAGGGAAGGGTTGCAGATGAAACTGGATGAACAAGCATCTCAAGCAAGTGATTAAGGAAAAGCAAAAAGCCTACAATGAATAGAAGATGGGACAGATCAGAAAGCAAAGCTACCTCCTGGAGGTCATAAAGTATAGGGGGGGAAAAATAAGAACTCTTTTTTCCACACTTAGGATGGGGTGGAAATTGAAGATAATCTAGGCATGGCCCAACACCTCAACAAATATTTTGCCTCATTTTTAATATGAGGAGTTTAGGACTAGTGGCAGGATGGCTAATGAAAACAAGGATGTGGTAGCAGAAATTACCACTTCCGAGGTGCAAGTCATACTCAAACAGCTTAATGGGACCAAACTGGGGGACCTGAATAATCTCTATCAAAGAATATTTAAAGGAACTGGCACATGGAAATTGCAAGCCTGATAGCAAGCATTTTTAATGAATCTGTAAACCCTATGACTGGAGAAATTTTAAGAAAAGAAAAACATGATCTGGGAAACTACAGACCCATCAATTGTATGCAAGATCTTGGTACGAACTTTGAAAGAAAAAGTAATTAAGAATATAAAGATAAATTGTATTTGGCATAGAATACAACATGGTTTACAAAAGGTAGAATGTGCCAAATCAAGATGATCTTTCTTTGAGAAGATAACTGTTTGTTGTTAGACAAAGGAAATGCAGTAGATCTAAGCTACCTGGATTTCTGTAAGATGTTTGATACAGTTCCACATGGGAAATTATTAGTTAAATTAAAAGAAGATGGAGATTAACATGAAAATTGAAAGATGGGTAAGGAACTGGTTAAAGGAGAGGCTACAATGGGCCATATTGAAAGGTGAACTGTCAGGCTGGAGGGAGGTTACTAGTGGGGTTCCTCAGGGATTGGTCTTGGGACCAATCTTTTTTAACTTTTTTTATTAATGATCTTGGAACACAAAGTGGGAGTGTGCTAATAAAATTTGTGAATGACATGAAGTTGGGAGGAATTGTGAATATTAGGACTGCAATATCATGCAAGAGTTCAATGACCTTAAAAACTGAAGTAATAGAAATGGAATGAAATTTAATAGAGTGAAATGAGAGGTCATGCACTTGGGGACTAACAACAAGAAGTTTTTGCTATGAGCTGGGGACATATCAGTTGGAAGTGACAGAGGAGTGTATTGGTTGATCACAGAGTGACTTGGCTGTGAAAAAGGCGAATGCAGTCCTAGGATGCATCACAATAGATATTTCCAGAAGTGATGGGAAATTTAGTACCATTATACAAGGCACTGGTGAGACCTCATCTGGAATACTGTGTGCAATTCTGCTCTCCCATGTTTAAGAAAGATGAATTCAAATTGGAACAGGTACAAAGGAGGGCTACTAAGATGATCTGAGGTAAGGAAAACCTATCTTACAAGAGGAGCTTGGCTTGTTTAGCTTTACCAAAAGAAGGATGAGGGCAGATATGATTGGTCTCTATAAAACAAACCAGATGGATAAAAAACTCTACTCCCTGGTGTTTAACTTCAGGGCCAAATGTTGGCACAAGAACAAATATATATAACTTGCCATCAACATGTTTAGTCTTGCAGTTAGACAAAGGTTTCTAATCATCAGAGGGCTGAAGTTCTGGAACAGCCTCCTAAGAGGAGCAGTGGGGGGAAAAATCTAACTGATTTGAAGACTGAGCTGGATAAGTTTATGAAGGGGTTGGTCTGATGAGATCACCTACAGTGGCATGTGGCCCATCTGAGACTGCTAGTAGCAAATATTTCCAATGGCCAAAGGTGGGTCACTAAATAGGGAGGGCTCTGAGTTTATATGTTGAATTCTCTTCCAGGTGTGTGTCTGGGAGACTATGAGGATGTGCACAAGATCCAACTTATTGACATATTTGGGGTTGGGAAGGAATTTTTCCCCAAGTCAGATTGGCAGAAATGCTGGTTTTGGTTTTTTGGGGGGGTGCCTTCCTCTGCAGTAAGGGGCACCTGTCACTTGCTGGTTTGAATTTGAATAAATAGTGGATTCTCTGTAAGTTGAAGTCTTTTAAATCAAGATTTGAGAACTTCAGAAACTAAGCCAGAGGTTATGGGTCTATTACAGAAGTGGGTTGGTGAGGTTCTGTGGCCTGCATATGCAGGAGGTCAGACTAGATGATCACAATGGTTCCTGCTGTCCTTAAAGTCTGAGTCTAACATGGTTTGCTCACATATGCTATTTCCTAACCTATATGATGTGCTGACAATGCATACTCAGATGGGATCAAACTATTAAATATGACTTGTTTTTCCCTATAACCTTGCACCATATTTTGTCACTAGGCCACAGAAATCTATTCATTTGCCTAAAGTGCTAATACACTGTAAAGTAAATCTTTAGATTTTAAAAAATTTGGATTTGGGGTAAATAATAGAGGGAAATGTCTAGATTTGTATATCCTTCTAGAAGTTGCTATATAAATTCTGTTAATACACACAGCTTTCTAAAGAACCACCTAATAAGTTCTCTAGATCATAGTCAGCAACTCAATAGAGGTTTATGAAAACATAAATTTGCATTGAATATTTCAAAATCCATTTGTGTGCCTTCTACATATTCAGTCCAAGAAATTTATTTTGCTGTAGATGAACAAAGCCGTGGTCTCTGCTCTTGTGTTCCATTTTTTCTCACTCGCTCTCCCTCCCCCTTCTCCTCCTCTCCCTCCCGCAATCTCTCTTCAATTGTTTGATTCTATTTTATTTTATTTTAAAGATCTTCCTTATAGATCTGTGAAATGTGAAAGAAATAACCGTATCTTTTAATTTACAAATGAAATTGCCCCTTCAGCATAGTCATAAATTCTTATCAAGCAGGTGGTTATTCTGAATAATTTCAGAAATAAAACTGCATGCCCTGGCACTCAATGCGTTTCCATCCCCTTCCCCTATTAACATTTTGATCTGAATAGAATCTAATCTTGAGGGCCTCTACTCTTATTTGTTCAGTAAACCTAAA
Source organism: Mauremys reevesii (assembly GCF_016161935.1). NCBI lineage: Eukaryota > Metazoa > Chordata > Testudines > Geoemydidae > Mauremys > Mauremys reevesii. The sequence goes on along the minus strand of NC_052629.1, from coordinate 37,455,939 downwards.
TTTAGTGTAACCTGTTATGTGAATACCTTGGGGAAAGGGCACTCTGTCATCTGGAACTGACACATCAATCAGAGATTGAAATTTCATCTCTCCTTTCAATCAGTTACAGAATCCTTCATTATTGCTCTACTTTGTAGAGCTCTAAACTCCTTAGTGGCCTTTTCAATAGAGCCAGGACTTTCCTCAATTTATAGTTACATGGTAGCCAACATTTATAAGTAAATACTGGTCAGCCCTGCCAAGCTTCTATATTATAAACTGAGAAACAAATCACCTTGAATTAGTCCCACTGACACCAGTGAGGCGACTGCGCCTTATACATGCAAGGAATTTTTAAGCAAGCTTCTGCTATTTAAATACTGTATCAATAACAGGTGGAAGTTACCCTTAAGAATTGGTAAATCTAATAATATTTAAGGGAACTGTTTCAGGATCTACGGTTGCCTCTGTATGTACCGAACTGCAGAGAAGTCCTGTGACTGTACAGTTCAGATAGCATAGAGCCCAATTAAGGTTTTAACCAGGGAAGAATACTTGAGTCTGAGGTCTAGGTCATAGACTTTCTGACAGCCTCTCGATAGATAACTAGTTACATATGATGGCTTGCCAGAATGTCATCAGGAGCATTCTAAGAAGTTCCTCCTTACCAATGCTGATTGGTATTGAGCTAGTCACAGCTGATAGCTAATTTTAAAGTATTTCTATTGGGAACAACATGGTATTGTATCATTTTCTCAGAGGTGGGAGACTGTCCCCACACTGAATGAGCACCACGCACCTCCACCATCTCCCACAATTCCATGGAAGCCAGGGCAATTACAGACAAGTTTTCCAAGTCTGCAGCAGGAGGAGGCCCCTGGTTGTGGGGTCCCATCCCCAGAGAGAAAGTCCAACAGCTAGTGTGCTCACTTCTAATTCTCCAGTGAGCAGTGATGTGGTGTAGGAACAATTCTGTGCTGACAGCTCGCTGATAGCTTCAGGATGTTTTGCCTTTTATTGCAGAACTGACTATAGTACACCTCAGGATTCCTCCATCTCATTTTATATATGAAACTTCTGTTTCTGTTCCTATGCAGTTCTGGACACAATAACTCCTCTCCCATCCCATCTTTTCCATTAGGACTCAAAACCGCTCCTACTGGCAAAGTATAGGTACTTGAGGCATAGGAAGCGTGGGAGAAGTTGGTGCACCAAAGCAACCAGGGTGGCTAGCCAAATGGCATTCCCAGGGGCCCTAGATTTGCTTGTACAGGCCTCAGCTGTGCCTCTGCACTCCCTCAGATAGGGCTGAAGGAAATTAGAGGGTATCTCAGCTTGTCTCCAATAAACCCATGCTGCCACTGCCAGGGACTCTTATTGACTATGCAGGGATCGCTTTGAGACTGGGCTCTGCAGAACCTAGCGGGTGTGCAAAGGTTACTACTGACATGGTCAATATTCATTGAAGAATCTTCAATTAAAGGAAGACAATTTTTGGAGGGGCACACCAGCCTTGCCCCTTCCTACAACACAGACCTCTAACCCCACAGAGAGTTTATTACAGGGTTTTGCAGAAGTGGAGATTGATGCCACAGCAGCAGCATTCCCCACTTTAGCTTTTTCCTAGCTGATGATCTGTGGGTCTTCTGGCTCCTCTGCCGTTGAAGGAAGAGAGAGTAGTTTGGTGCACAGTTATGTGTAGAATGGATAAGCATGATAAACGATAAATTAATGGTTAAATAGGCATTCACAACAATTTAAATTATAAACCAGCTGGTTTAGTTATTTACAGACTCAATGGGTTAGAGTCTGCCCTTTTACCAGCATCCAACCCTACTTCTCAGTGGGGTTGCAGAATTTGTTAAGATGTGTAATGAAATGAATCTTACTCGATATATTTTTAAGTTGGCATTCTGCATTAAGCTGTAACCATAAACTGTATGTCTCCCAGAGTGTAGACGGGCCACCAGTGAAAATTTATCATTAAATTGTGTTAGAGCTCAGGTCCCAGAAGAGTGTGGCTGATTATTAAAAACATTCTTTAGCCAAAATAGACTTAATTAGACAAGTGGAAGGTGACCCTGAATATTGGGAAAGGAATGATTCCTATGTAAATGTCAGTATGTTTTCACAGGAAAAGGAAAGAGGAAAAATATTTATTTTCTGTACTAATGTGCTTCGCAAGGACTCATAGCCTAAACAACTAACTGCATTCAGTCTGACACTTTCATAATTGATTTCTAAATCCAGATGCAGCATAAATAGGATGGAAATTCAGACTGATGGGGAAATTCTCATCTGAGGATGTATCATACATCTGACAAAGGGACTGAGCCTATGAGAGACAGCTTTAAAATGTGCTAAAAGTTGCTAGATAATGCTCATAGTATTTCCTCTTAAACTCAATTTTATCATGCTGGCCTCTTGGGCCTTACTTGTTTAAAAGAGTATTGTTTTTAACTTGCATAGAGAAATATAGATTGTATATTGTTAGCTGACAAATGTTTCCATTGATTAATTTAAAATAAATTGGGTTTTGACTGACATATTTGATTGAACTTCTTTCCTGATGTTCTGAAAGAAAACTAAGTGTTCTGTCCTCTCCCAGAAGGAAGAGATAAATGAACATGACTGTCTATACAGAGGCCTAAGGGCATAGAGAAGGCTGAAGTCTTCCTTTGGCAGTAGGGTTGCCAGACCTTCAGAAATTAAAGATAAACCTTTAATTAAAAATTATGTCATATGATAACTACAGGAATATGTTCAACCAAAATTGACAACCCTAGGAGAAGGACATCTGTCCTGGGCTTAGAAACTACCAACACATTACACAAAGTAACATACTGTCAATGAGGAATTTAAATCAGGTATTAAAACTGAAATTTTAAAATTCTGAAGTTATTAAAAATATACATCATCAAAAATCCATTTTGTTTGGGATTTTTTAAAATAACTTTTACTGGCAATATCCCTTTAAGGATGGTACTGATGTTCTTCCTCTTAGGTAATGGAGTCCAGCCCCTTCTATCACAGGCAACCCAATCATAAATTCCCATTTATAAATTTATCAATCTTCAACTTAAAACAAGTGTTTGCCCCCACTATCCCTACTGAAAGGCTGTTTGTTAGAAACCTTCTTCTAATTTCCAGCTTAAATTTTATTCATGGCCGGTTTGTACCCATTTGATTATGTGCCAATATTGATCTTCAGTTTAAATTGCTTTCCATAAATACAACAGGGAAGGAGAAGAGCTATCACATTCCCCTCTTAGCCTTTTTTTTTTTGCTAGGCTAATCAAGCTCAAGCACTTTTAGTGTCCTCACATAAAACAGGCTCTCCATTTCCCTGTTCATTCTAGTTGCTATTCTCTACAGCTGTTCCAGTTTGAATTAGTCTTTCTTGAACATAATGACCAGAATTGTACTGTGTTCCATTTGCAGTTTTACCAGTACCTTGCACAATGGAATTAACACTTCCCTATCTCTAATGGAAATACTTTGCCTGATACATCCTAGATAAAATATAGTTTAAATATGTAATTAGTAAACCCAAGGTGGTGTGTGTATCTATTGTATGATTTGATCTGTGTATAGTAAAACTACAGTAGATAGTGACTAGTACAGCTAAAATAATAAAACCAAGCATAAATGTTTGCTATAACAATAAATATCAATTATATCAAAGTTATTAAGAAGCCATACATTCTGGGGCTAAAACGTGCTCTTCTCCAGAGGCAAACCTAAAGCTTTGTTCCTGTCTGACCAGATTTATTGGATAAAACACTGTTCTTAAATGAACCTTAACAAACCAATCAATAAATGAAGAGCTTACAACAGAACTAGAGCAAAGTAGCTTTATGAAAACATGTTTTCTTCATACATTGAATCTTCTTTGTTTTTTAAAATGGACCTTTAAATTTTAATTTCCTTCTTTTTAGTGCTTCTTCTCAATTACTCAACTCCTAGCTGCCTCATATATTGTACTTGGTGCATGTAGCCCATGCCACTGCTCTCAGTTGCCCATGCTATTGCTGCTATATCTAGATATAGATATATGTGTGTGTGTGTGTGTGTATGTATATATATATATATGTATATATGTATATATATATATATATGTATATATGTATATATATATATGTATATATGTGTATATATATATATATATATGTATATATGTATATATATATATATATATATATAAGCATTCTAGCTTGATGAGCTAGCAAAAATATGTCTATTCGAGATTGGACTCACACCCCTTGCTCCAGTGTAGACCTAGACTAATGAAGCACATCTCTGTCAAGCACATTGCTTCTGAGTGATTACCACAGAAGTAATATTGGCTTCCTCAACTGTCAAAACTCATCTTATATATAGGAACTCATAGCTGCAACTTGAGTTGATCTCATTCGATCCTTAACTGCTTTTGAATGCCCAGACAGTAGTAATGCCTGACACTTTTTTCCATCCCCTATGCTTCCCTGGTTGGTTGCAGTCTGTTTATAAAAGTGTTACCCAAACAAAGTCTCCTATCTTTAAAAGTTTAGGTTCTTTTGACATAATTAAAGAGAGATTTAGTTTTGTAAGATTTCACCATGATGATCCATATTCTTGGCATTTTGAAGTGGATTACTGCAATGAGCTCTCATGCTGCTATACTGTAAAGCCACCAAGAAACTTCAGCTGCTGCGGAATGTTTCTATCACATGTTTAATGGTATTATCTCATGCTGCATGATCTCAATTGGTTTCCAATCAATTTCTGGGTGCAATGGCAAGTGCTCTTTTGAACTTGCACAAGAATTAGTACTTCATTGTTTTCAACTTATCTGATGTTAGTAAAACAAAGAGAGAATAATAGTTGTTTGCAGTGTTGTTGCAGTTTTGCTGGTCCCAGGATATTACAGAGACAAGGTGGATGAGATTGTCATGGGTCTACCCTCACTTGAAGCTGGGGGGTTTCAAAGTGAGGACCAGCATGTCTTCCCCCACCCCAAAATCCTTAGGGTAGGTCTCCTTCAGGCTGCCACCACTCGGTCAATTACGTGGGCCGAGACACCCCTATATTCCCCCTCCCACTCCCCTTTCCAGAGACGTTCCCTGGGGAAATACAGATCCACTCATCGGAGGGAAACCTCCCCCCCTCTCTCTCTCCTAGCCACTGGAAAGAGATACCTGATTCAACTGTTTGAATCAAACCCAGGAGGAACGATCTCCCCCCTCCTTTCTCTGCCCGGAGATAAGCCTGTCTCACCACCGAGAGAGTGTCTTCGCCCCTCCCCCTATCCACAGTAGAAGGGATTTAATCAAGTCTTTATAGAAAGAATTTATTAAAAGGAAAACAAGAAAATACAGAATCTCTATGAGCCCAAGCTGGACACTCATAGGGTATAACCTTGCTAAGTTCTGGAGAGAATCCTCTCTCTTTCTCAGTACAACCAAACAGCAGAATTAAGAATAATCAATAACAAACACACAGAATTGCAAGCATAGGATTATTAGGTGAGGACACAAAGTATCTTTCTAATACTCACTATCTTGACTAGAAGAAATTAGTTCAGAAAGGTGGAAACTTGTAGACTTGATTAAAACATCTGGACTCTTGTAACTCCAGACGGCTAAAGACAAAGACCCCCCAAAACAGAGGGAAAAGTTCCCTCCTAGGAGTTTCAAATTCTCTTCCCTGATTGGTCCTCAGGTCAGGTGCCCACCAGGTACTATGCTTTAACCCTTTACTAACTATTCATGACACGCCCCCCAAATCGTCACAGTGGGATCCACTGGCGATTTCCTCCTAGAACTGTAAAACAACCAGAGTAATAAAACACATGCACTATTACATCGACTACTAAGCATGAAAACATTTTAAGAACAGTTTTTAGCCACTTGATTCTGGGAAACTTTCACGAGAGAGTGCATCAGCAACTTTGTTGGAAGCTCCTGAAATGTGCTGAATGTCAAAGTCAAAGTCTTGGAGAGCTAAGCTCCAGCGGAGAAGTTTCTTGTTGTTTCCCTTGTTGGTGTGCAGCCACTTTAGCGCAGCATGGTCAGTTTGTAGCTGGAACTGCCGGCCCCAAAGCGTATGGGCGTAGCTTTTCCAAGGCATACACAATGGCGTAACATTCTTTTTCACTGATGGACCAGTGGCTTTCCCTCTCAGACAGTTTCTTGCTGAGAAACACGACAGGATGGAAGTTGTGATCCGGTCCTTCCTGCATTAGTACCGCTCCTACCCCACGTTCAGATGCATCGGTGGTAACTAGGAAGGGTTTGTCAAAGTCTGGGGCCCTTAATACAGGGTCCGACATGAGCATCGCCTTAAGCTGGGTAAAGGCTTTCTGACACTCATCAGTCCACTTAACTGCATTTGGCTGGGTTTTCCTGGTCAGATCAGTTAGTGGGGCAGCGATTTGGCTGTAGTGTGGTACAAATCGCCTGTAATATCTGGCCAAACCTAAGAAGGATTGGACCTGCTTCTTTGACCTTGGGACAGGCCACTGTTGGATAGCCTCCACCTTGGCCTGTAGGGGGTTGATGGTTCCTTGACCCACCTGGTGTCCTAGGTAAGTCACTCTGTTTTGGCCTATTTGACACTTTTTGGCCTTGACAGTTAGTCCTGCCTGTTTGATGCGCTCAAAAACCATTTTCAAATGTTCTAGGTGTTCGGGCCATGAATCAGAAAAAATGGCCACATCATCGAGGTATGCAACTGCACAGTCTCCCAATCCCGCTAGTAGACCATCCACCAGCCTTTGGAAGGTGGCAGGTGCATTCCGCAGTCCGAATGGGAGCACATTAAATTCATACACCCCTGCATGGGTGATGAAGGCAGATTTTTCCCTGGCGGGTTCATCTAGTGGTACTTGCCAGTACCCCTTGGTTAAGTCAATGGTAGAGATGAACTGGGCACGTCCCAACTTTTCCAATAGCTCATCAGTGCGTGGCATTGGATAGTTGTCTGGACGAGTTACAGCATTTAGCTTACGGTAGTCCACGCAAAAGCGTATTTCCCCATCTGGTTTGGGAACCAGAACCACTGGAGATGCCCATGCACTGGTAGAAGGGCGGATGATACCCATCTCCAACATGTTGTCAATCTCCTGTTTAATAGCAACTTTGGCATGAGGTGACACCCGGTAGGGTGGGGTCCTAATCGGGTGAGCATTACCTGTGTCAATGGAGTGGCAGGTTTGCTCAGTCCGTCCTGGGTTGGCTGAGAACAAGGGCGCGAAGTGAGTGCACAGCTCCTTGATCTGTTGCCGCTGCAGACGTTGCAGGGTTGTGGAGAGGGTCACCTCTTCCACACCACCATTTCTTTTACCTTCGTAGTAGACACCTTCAGGCCACTCGGTGTCATCTCCTTCCTGAACTGTAAAGTGACAGACCTGTAATTCTCTGGGATAAAAGGGCTTTAGAGAGTTAACATGAAACACTTTAGGCTTTAAAGAGGAATCAGGGAATGTTATGAGGTAGTTAACAGCTCCCAGGCGCTCCTGGACCACGTATGGTCCTTCCCAGGACGCTTCCATCTTATGGGCCTGTTGCGCCTTCAAGACCATGACCTGGTCTCCTACCTTGAAGGAACGCTCTCTGGTGTGTCTATCATACCAGACCTTTTGCTCCGCTTGAGCATCCTTTAAGCTCTCTCGAGCAAGGGCCCAAGAGTCTCGGAGGGTGTTTTGAAGGTTGTTTACAAAGTCCAGAATGTTAGTCCCTGGGGGAGGTGTAAACCCCTCCCATTGCTGCTTTACCAGCTGTAATGGCCCCTTAACCTCATGGCCATACACCAGCTCGAATGGTGAGAATCCTAAACTGGGATGTGGAACAGCCCTGTAGGCAAACAGCAACTGTTGTAACACTAGATCCCAATTATTGGAGTGTTCATTGACGAATTTGCAGATCATGGCCCCCAAAGTTCCATTGAACCTTTCCACTAGGCCATTAGTTTGGTGATGGTACGGGGTGGCAACCAAGTGATGCACCCCATGAGTTTCCCACAGGTCTTTCATGGTCCCTGATAGGAAATTTGTTCCCGAATCTGTAAGAATTTCAGAGGGCCAACCCACCCTGGTAAAAATGTCAGTTAGGGCCTGGCACACAGTGTTAGCCCTGGTGTTGCCTAGAGCTACTGCTTCCGGCCATCTGGTAGCAAAGTCCACAAAAGTCAGTATGTACTGCTTTCCTCTGGGGGTCTTTTTTGGGAAAGGACCCATAATATCCACAGCTACTCGCTGAAATGGGACCTCAATTATGGGAAGGGGCTGGAGAGGGGCCTTGACCTGGTCTTGAGGTTTCCCTACCTTTTGGCATACCTCACAAGACCGGACATACTTGGCAACGTCCTTGCCCATCCCCTCCCAGTCGAAGGACCTTCCCAACCTGTCTTTGCTTCGGTTCACCCCAGCATGGCCACTGGGATGATCATGGGCTAAGCTTAAGAGCTTTTCCCGGTACTTTGTCGGAACTAGCAGCCGTTTTTGAGGATGCCAGCCCTCCTGGTGTCCACCAGAAAGAAATTCCTTGTATAACAGTCCTTGCTCCACAACGAACCGGGATCGGTTAGTAGAGCTGAGAGGCGGTGGGTTGCTGCGTGCCGCCGCCCATGCTTTCTTGAGGCTGTCATCGGCTTCCTGCTCTGCTTGGAACTGTTCCCTTGAGGCGGGAGACACCAGTTCCTGTGGAAGCGATGTAGGTGATGAGGTTGTTTCCGTTGACTGTGAACCGCTCCCCGCTGGTGCACAAAGTGTCATTTCAGGTTCCGGCTGAGCCTCTTGGGTAGGGTTGTCTGCTGCCTCTGCCAGTTTTGGCCCGTTGTCGCCCTCCGGCGGTGGAGTTGTAAGCGCTGGCATCGGTGCTGGCGCTGGTACTGCCGCTGGTTGCTCTTCCAGTTCCGGTTCTGGGACTGGATGTAGTATGGCTGCTGTAGGTGTTGGCATGGGATCCGGTTCCACCACCTCTGTCTGGGTCCCTGGTAACACAGATGGGGTCTTGGTGGATGGCTCAGGAACAGGGATGGGTGCAGCAGCTCGTCTGGCTTGGCTGCGTGTAACCACTCCCTCTGTTTCTGGCGGCTCAACGTGATGGGCTAAGTGGTTGCCCAGAATCATGGGGACAGAATAATTGTCATAGACAGCAAAAGTCCACGTCCCTGACCAGCCCTTGTACTGGACAGGTAACTGCGCGGAAGGTAATGTCACAGGTTTTGACATGAAGGGTCGAACTGTCACTGTGCTTTTCGGGTTGATGAATTTGGGGTCCACGAAGGTTCGGTGGATAGCTGACATATGTGCTGCAGTGTCTCTCCATGCGATAACTTCCTTTCCGTCCACTCTCAAAGTTTCCCTAAAGCATACGGGTATTTGAGAGATATCTAATTCCGGGTTTCCTTGGTGTGCAGGTGCAAGGAGTTGGACCAGTTCAGGTTCTTTGGGCATTTGGCTTTGATATGCCCCAATTCATTGCATCCAAAACATCGCCCACTTGATGGGTCACGGGGTTGTGTTGGTTTACTGGAAACTGGTGAGGTAGAAGAAGAGGTAGGGTGTGACTGTGCTTGGGTTGTAGGTGTGGGCTTGATTGGCCCTCGATGGTAAGGTTTAGTCTCGGTAGGTACCTTGTGTGATTCGCTCCCTTTGGCAGTAGCTTTCGTGTTGTCTACCGATGCCATCCATCTGGCTCCAATCTCTCCTGCCTCAGTGAGAGTTTTTGGTTTACCATCTTGGATGTAGCATCTAATGTTCTCAGGAACACCATCTAGGAACTGCTCCATCAATATCAGGAGGTGTAGGTCGTCTAGCTCCTCAACCTTGGATCCTGATATCCAGGAGAAATAGTGTTTTTCCAGGTAAGCAGCGTGCTCTGGAAATGACATCTCTGGTTTCCATTTCTGGGCTCTGAAACGCTGACAGGCGTGATCAGGGGTGATGCCCATTCTGAGTCTGGCCTTGGTTAGGAACAGTGGAAAGTCATCCATCTGGGCTTTAGGCATTTCAGCTGCCACAAGGGATAATTGTCCGCTGAGCTGTGACCTCAGCTCCATCATGTATTGGTCTTTAGGAAGACGGTATCCAATACAGGCCCTCTCAAAGTTTTCTAAAAAGGCCTCAACATCATCCCCTGCCCTGTAGGCGGGAAATTTTCTCCGAGAAGGTTGATCAGTAGGTTGAAGAGGGATTGGATTGGGTGGAGTTTGCTGTTTAGCTTTTTCTAATTCCAAAGCCTGTCTCTGGATTTCCAGTTCTTTGTCTTTCAACTCCAGTTGTCTTTTGAGCTCAGCCTCTTTGGCTTGTATTTTCTCCATTTCTCTTTTGTGCTCAGCGTCTTTGGCCTTTTCTTTCATTTCAATCTCCTTGAGTTTTAATTGTAATTCCATGTCTTGTAATTGCAGTTCTTTTTGTCTTGTTTCCAGTTTAGCTGCGGCCTTGGCACTCATTGTGTCTGTGTCCTGATGCTGGCCACACCCCTCTGCAATCAGTGAACTGTTTGTGGTGTTTGACAGTCCCTAACCCTGGCTATGATAACTTGACTAAAGAAAGATAAATCAATCCTCTGTATAGCAACTGTGGTTTGTGTAATGTTACTGGTTTGTACTGAGAAAGAGGGAAAGAGTAAAAAAAAAATTCTCTGTCTCACTCTGCTCTGAGTAGCTGTACTCAGCAGCCCAGCTGAAAGGCTGCTGCTAACAATACCCCTGAGAAAAATCTGGTCTATTTCCTCAGAGATCTGTGTTCTCGACACAGGGAGAAAAAAAACCTGGCTGGAGGGTTTATCTCTCCCCCCCAAAACCTGTTTTTCCTGTTGGATGGGAATGTACTTTGTTGAGCACTTCCCCCCACCTCAGGAATCCTGAGTGATATCTCGTCTCACAATGGACGAAAACAGCACTCCACAGGGGGCTTTGTAACAGAAAGCCCTGGAAGAAACTGAAAATCTTCTAACCCTGAAACTGCTTCAAAACCACCTTTTTCTCAAGCTGCCTGTCCAAGCAACAAGAAAGAAAAAGAGAATAGCTCCCTTCAGCGTAGCCCAGCTGAAAAAAACTCCTTCTAACAATGGGTTCGAAACTCCGCTGCCACCATGTCATGGGTCTACCCTCACTTGAAGCTGGGGGGTTTCAAAGTGAGGACCAGCATGTCTTCCCCCACCCCAAAATCCTTAGGGTAGGTCTCCTTCAGGCTGCCACCACTCGGTCAATTACGTGGGCCGAGACACCCCTATATTCCCCCTCCCACTCCCCTTTCCAGAGACGTTCCCTGGGGAAATACAGATCCACTCATCGGAGGGAAACCTCCCCCCCCCTCTCTCTCCTAGCCACTGGAAAGAGATACCTGATTCAACTGTTTGAATCAAACCCAGGAGGAACGATCTCCCCCCTCCTTTCTCTGCCCGGAGATAAGCCTGTCTCACCACCGAGAGAGTGTCTTCGCCCCTCCCCCTATCCACAGTAGAAGGGATTTAATCAAGTCTTTATAGAAAGAATTTATTAAAAGGAAAACAAGAAAATACAGAATCTCTATGAGCCCAAGCTGGACACTCATAGGGTATAACCTTGCTAAGTTCTGGAGAGAATCCTCTCTCTTTCTCAGTACAACCAAACAGCAGAATTAAGAATAATCAATAACAAACACACAGAATTGCAAGCATAGGATTATTAGGTGAGGACACAAAGTATCTTTCTAATACTCACTATCTTGACTAGAAGAAATTAGTTCAGAAAGGTGGAAACTTGTAGACTTGATTAAAACATCTGGACTCTTGTAACTCCAGACGGCTAAAGACAAAGACCCCCCCAAACAGAGGGAAAAGTTCCCTCCTAGGAGTTTCAAATTCTCTTCCCTGATTGGTCCTCAGGTCAGGTGCCCACCAGGTACTATGCTTTAACCCTTTACTAACTATTCATGACAGAGATAATGCCTTTTTATTGGACCAAGTTCTGTTAGTGAATGTGTAAGCATGAAAGCTTCACTCTGAGCTCTTCTTCAGGTCTAGGAAAGGTACTCCAAGTGTCACAGCTAAATACAAGGAGGAATAGATAATTTAATATAAGTAGTTAACATATATTGTAAGAGACCATTCAAGGTGAAGTGGCCAGTTACCACCTCTGCAATTATAGGGCAAAAAAGGGGGGTTAGTTGGTTACGGAATGTTGTAACAAGCCATAAATTCTGTGTCTTTACCAGACACTAAAAATCATGGACTTAATGAAGTTACAAATTTAAGGCCCAGCGCTCATCATTTGAAGATGGGCAAATTTCCTTTGAGGATGAGGACTGAGAGGATGGAGTAATCACTTTGTGAAAGGTACTCATCCACAGGTGATATGGAGTTTGTCTTTTATCATCTTTCTCTGTGCTCTTTGGAGAGTGTAGTGATAATTGTTACTAGGGCATTTAGTGCACTGGATGAGGTACACCACATATTATAAGGATCCATGGATCTGGGAGGTGGGGTGGGATTGAGCAGTGGAGTTATGCCTACAGGTTTTTAAATGTGTTTGGTAGGGTGTGGTGCTGCTTTGAGTTGGTGTGTCCTGGTCTGTGGGGAGTTTGCTTCTGATGATGAGCTTGACAAGTTTGGGGAGTTGTTGTTTAAATGCCAAAAAGGAGGGTTCAGGAAAGATTTCCTACAGGATGTGGTTCCACTGAGTATGAGTTGTAATTGTTTGTTACCCATTTGGAGTGTGGTGTGGTGTGGTGACAATTAGGAGGGTGGGTAGGATTCTGTATTGGATCATGTTCTCTTGTGAAATTTGTGTCCTTTTCCATAATGAGATCTATTTTTCTGGTGCAGTGTCCAGTGCAGAGGTGTCAACTGCTCACTTCACCTTGAATGGTCTCTCTTACGCTATGTGTCAAATATTTATACTAAATAATCTGTTTGACCTTATATTTAGCTGCGACACTTAGGGTATGTCTAAACAGCCGATGTTAAAGCACTGTCACGGCAGCGCTTTAATGTGGCTGTGTAGTTGTGGCTCCAGCGCTGGGAAAGAGCTCTCCCAGTGCTGTAAAACAACCATCTCCATGATGTCAAGTATCAGAGGGGGAGCCGTGTTAGTCTGGTTCTGTAGAAGCAGCAAAGAATCCTGTGGCACCTTATAGACTAACATTTTGCAGCATGAGCTTTCGTGGGTGAATACCCACTTCTTAAGAAGTGGGTATTCACCCACGAAAGCTCATGCTGCAAAACGTCTGTTAGTCTATAAGGTGCCACAGGATTCTTTGCTGCTTCTACATCTCCATGAGCGGACTAGCTTGGGAGTGCACTGAGAGTGCAGCTACCTTGTCACTTTACAGTGCTGAAACTTGCATTAGGTGTGGGGGGGGGTTGTGTGTTTTGTTTTGTTGTTGTTGTTTTTTCCCCCAAACCCCTGAGCGAGGAAAGTTTCAGTGCTGTAAGTGTCAGGGTAGACAATCCCTTAGAGTATCTTTCCCAGACCTTAAGAGCTCTGTGTAATCTCTCAAAAGCTTGTTTTTGACCAACAAAAGTTGGTCCAATAAACTGTACTCCCTCGCTCATCTTTTCTCAGAGAATAAAAGTAGCATTTATCAGGGGACATGTTGTTTATGCCTCGTTTTACAAAGGTTCTGTTACAACAACATTGAGTTTTAGGAAAATCTTGTCATGGAGAAATATCAACATAAACATGGTCCTATACAGGACAAGTTTGGGGAGATCTTAACTATATCTGGTGTGCATGTACAGAGAACTTTTGACACTCTCATTTCAACAATAGACAATTAGAATAGCCCATCTAACCCCCACACACTTTCATGCAGGCTTGTTGAATCTTTCAGTTGCGGGGGGTGGTGGGGAGATGATTTAATATCTTTTTAATGTTATTTATAAAATGCATATGTCTGGTTGTAATGAGTAGGCAGATTGCTTTAATGTGCTTAATGCTTAAAGTAGCTCGCTCAGGAAAAATATAGTACAGATTTTTCAAATAGAAAACAGCATGTTAGTATTTAGTTTTAGGAGACATTTAGCCACACTTCACAATCCTTACTGGGGGTAAGTGGTACATTTCCCCTAATGCAGTCCCATTCAGGAAAACTGGGCCTTCTTGTAGGGCAAGGTTCTGCTCAGCATGCATAAGGATGGCAGCACTGGGCCCTACTGTGTTACTGTGATGGGGTGTCCTCCTCACACTTGCCCTGAAAGTGTTTAGGTAGGCCAGTGGGGCCAATTAGTCAGCAAGCTGGGGGGGAATTAAGACTGTGTGAGAGAAGCCTTAATTAGAAGAAACTCACCTGTGCAAGAACAGGTGGGGCCTATATAAAGCAGGAAGCTATCAATAGAAGGGGCTGCTGGGAAAGGCTGCAGTCACTGCATGGGAAGAGGGAGGAGTATTTGTAGGCTGCAGTTGCTCCCTGGGGAGAGGGAGGGGAGAAACTGGCAGAACCAGAGAAGGTAGGGAGAGCCATAAGGTTAGAAAAGGGCTCTGGGAAATGCAGCAAGGTCTGAGTTAGAACAGACCTTGACTGCTGACTAGTGGGTCCCCCCAACCAATCACTGGGAGGATAGTAAACAGGAAGATTGCCTGAGCCTCTCTGGGTGGCAATGCTCTCCTCATCTCCTCCCCCCCTCCCTCGAAGGGGAAGCCACAATAGTGACCTAGCTGGAAGGTTGAATCACAAAAGTCACAGCATCCCCTGGGGCAAGAGAGGGACTTCAGTCACAGAGAGACACAGGTGGAGATACAGCATGCAACCACGGGAAGAGGTGTCAGCCTGGTGAGTTGTTACCTCTGCTTTTATCTTCCTAAAGAACATTAACACTGGTTTAAGAGGCAGGAAGGCTTTCTCAGGGTGCAGTCCCCATCTGCTATTGAGGATATTAAGTGGTTATCTTCCTCTACTTGCTTGCCTGTTGGCTTTGTTTACCTTGCATGTAAACATGCTTTGCATTGTCTGTAATTACACCTTGCTTAATTTACACTGAAGACACAGTCAAGCTTGCAAAAGAATACTCCTTTGTCTAGGAATGGCTGTACAACCCATCTCGAGACAAGAGAACTAGGACTCATGTATTGAGGAAGTGATCATTTGAAGCACAATCCCTGCTCCAGGCAAGGGCATGAAGGGTCTCCTGAATCATGATGAGAGCTGATCAAGACTGATATGGACACAGGGCAGGGAGATCTGGGGCAACTAACAAAGTGAGTTACACTTTGCAGAACAACTTAATAAATCACACTCCACAAAAGAGGGTTCATGTTTTGAACCAGTTTAAATCTGGATAATTGACTGAGGCCTGGTCTACACTACGTGTTTAAACTGATTTTAGGAGCATTAAACTGATTTAACGCCGCACCCGTCCACATTAAGAGGCCCATTATATCGATATAAAGGGCTCTTTAAACCGGTTTCTGTACTCCTCCCCAACGAGAGGAGTAGCGCTAATATCGGTATTATCATATCGGATTAGGGTTAGTGTGGCCGCAAATCGACGGTATTGGCCTCCAGGCGGTATCCCACAGTGCACCACTGTGACTGTTCTGGACAGCAATCTGAACTCGGATGCAGTGGCCAGGTAGACAGGAAAAGACCCGCGAACTTTTGAATATCATTTCCTGTTTGCCCAGCATGGAGCTCCGATCAGCATGGGTGGCGATGCAGTCCCAAATCCAAAAAGAGCTCCAGCATGGACCGTACGGATGTGATCGCTATATGGGCAGACAAATCTGTTCTATCAGAGCTCCGTTACAGAAGACGACGAAATTCCAAAACATTTAAAAAAAATCTCCAGACAGAGGCCACAGCAGGGACTCAGCACACTGCTGCATGACAAGCGTAACGGAAAGCCACAGAATCAAATGGACGCTCATGGAGGGAGGGAGGGGGGACTGAGGACTCAAGCTATCCCACAGTTCCTGCAGTCTCTGAAAAGTATTTGCATTCTTGGCTGAGCTCCCAATGCCTGTAGGGTCAAACACATTGTCCGGGGTGGTTCAGGGCATAGCTTGTCAATTTACCCCCCCCCCCCCATCCACCCCCAGAAGTAAAAGGGGAAAAAATCGTCTCTTGACTCTTTTAAATGTCACCCTATGTCTACTGAATGCTGCTGGTAGATGCGATGCTGCAGCAGTGAATTGTAGTATCCTCTTTCCCCCTCCCTGGTGGCAGATGGTGCAGTATGACTGATATCTGTCATCATCATCAGCCTTGTGGCAGATGGTGCAGTGCAGAAGGACTGGTATCCATCCTCATCATCAGCCCATGAGTGCTACTACTTCCCAGTAGACGGTACAGAACGGCTGGTAACAGTCTTCATCATAGTAACAAGGGGCTGAGCTCCATCAGCCCCCGCCCTTCATGTGTAAAGAAAAGATTCTGTTCTGCCTGGACTATCATAGCAGTAGGATGCTGGGCTCCTCTCCCCCACACTGCTTAATGTCCTGTCTGGACTATCATAGCAGCTGGAGGCTGCCTTCCCCTCATTTTATCTCACTACCAAGTCACTGTTTCTTATTCCTGCATTCTTTATTACTTCATCACACAAATGGGGGGACACTGCAATGGTAGCCCAGGAAGGCTGGGGGAGGAGGGAAGCAACAGGTGTGGTTGTTGCAGGGGCACCCCCTGTGAATGGCATGCAGCTCATCATTTCTGCGGGATCTGACATGGAGCAGCTGTGCTTTCTGGTTCTCTGATACACTGGTTCTCTAGTACACTTGCCCCATACTCTAGGCAGGACTCCTTTTAGATACTATAAAGGAGGGATTGACTCAGGGAGTCATTCCCATTTTTGTCTTTTGTGCCCCCGGCTGACCTCAGCCAGGGGCACCCATGATAGCAGCAGAGAGTACAGTACAGAAGGACTGGTAACCATCATCTCATTGTCAATTTACAATGGAAGCAGATGGTACAGAACGGCTGATAACCATCTCTGCTATCATGCAAAAGCAAATGAATGCTGCTGTGTAGCGCTGCTGAATCGCCTCTGTCAGCGGCATCTAGTACACATAAGGTGACAGTGACAAAAGGCAAAACAGGCTCCATGGTTGCCATGCTATGGTGTCTGCCAGGGCAATCCAGGGGAAAAGGGCACGAAATGATTGTCTGCCGTTGCTTTCCCAGAGGAAGGAGTGACTGACGACATTTACCCAGAACCACCCACGACAATGATTTTTGCCCCATCAGGCACTGCGATCTCAACCCAGAATTCCAAGGGGCAGGGGAGACTGCGGGAACTATGGGATAGCTACGGAATAGCTACCCACAGTGCAACGCTCCAGAAATCGATGCTAGCCTCGGACCGTGGATGCACACCACCGAATTAATGTGCTTAGTGTGGCTGCGTGCACTCGATTTTATACAATCTGTTTTACTAAACCGGTTTATGTAAAATCGGAATAATCTCATAGTGTAGACATACCCTGAGGGAATCCAAGGGATGCTGAGTGTAATGCACCTGCAGGGCCACATGGGGTGAGAAGGTGGCACTCTGGATGGCAGAGCCCCATGGTACTATCCTTCTGATCTAGTATCCTATTGAATTCACATGCTACTGGTGCAAATGACTACAAGGTGCAGGGCAACAGTAAATCAACTTCTCAGAGTTCGTGCACCAGTGTAACTCGCCCTGGCCTGCCATAGATGTACAGCTATCTAGTGTGACCTCCTCTATAGCCCAGGCCCTAGAATTCCACCTAGTAATTCCTGCATCAACCCCCAATAACTTGTGGTTGAATTGAATCATATCTTGGTGTAAAGATGTCAAGTGTTAGAGGATCCACCCCCATCCTTTGGTAAGCTGTTCTAGTGAAAAAAAGAAATTAAGAAATAATTGGAAATATACCTATCTCCTAGAACTGGTCATTGATTCCATCCCCCTGCCTTCACTAGCAGGAGTAAGTACTGATTTTTGCCCCAGATCCCTAAGTGGCCCTCTCAAGGATTGAACTCACAACCCAGCATTTAGCAAGCCAATGTGCAAACCACTAAGCTATTCTTGTGGTTCATGGTTAATTTTACCACACTCTTCACTGGCTTCCTTCAGCAGCAGAGCAGTCTAGCCCATAGCACCAGTGTCAGTGGGCCATCCCAGTAGCTGAAGTCTGCGGGGAAACAAAAGCCTGAATTTCTCTCTTCACAGGTTTTTCTGTGTGCAAGAGCGGCCTTGCCTAAGATGTCACCTTACTGAGCTTGCCAGCAGTTCTCCACAGAGCAATATGGCAAGGAGTGGTTTGCCTGCTAATGCCAATGGATAATCCAAATAGGACATTTTATTGCCACATTACAGCTATCTGAGGCATATCTATAAAGTCTCTACAGTAGGGCTTCTCTGCACACAGCACATTTAAGAGCAAGAGAATAGTCCCTATGCTGAGGTTGCCTGGTTTGGACCTTTCATTTAGCAAAAGACTTTGTTCCATTCTCTCAAGGGGGCCATGGGCTAGGTCAGCTATTTAAATAGTGGAATTTAATGCACACCCCAGTATTCTGCCTAATTTCAGACAAATTAGCTTTATCTTGGTGCAAAGCACAAAAACTATACTCAGTAAAAACAAAGAAACACAAAATACTTCAAACACAAAATGGCCCAAATTCAGTTCCATTACTTGGTGTGTGAACAGTTTTGTTTATTTTTTTAATGTGCATGGGAGGAAAAGATTACTTAAATAATTATATTCAATTTCTTACATAAAGTACATAAATAGGAGCATAAATTACAGCAGGCATTTAGAGGAGAAATTAGAAGATCCAAAATGGAGTTTGAAGAGCCCTTACATGGAATGTGTGTGTAATACAGGTCACCTTGTCTCGAAAAGGATAT
Organism: Mauremys reevesii; assembly: GCF_016161935.1. Classification (NCBI taxonomy): domain Eukaryota; kingdom Metazoa; phylum Chordata; order Testudines; family Geoemydidae; genus Mauremys; species Mauremys reevesii. The sequence goes on along the minus strand of NC_052629.1, from coordinate 37,437,178 downwards.
TGCAGAACTGGGGGAAGTGGGGATCAGGGAAGTGCAATGAGAGGGATCAAAGGCCTAAAAAATCTTTTATATGAAGAGGTTGGAAAGATTGGAATTGTTACTTCACAATGGAGCTGGGTAAGAAGAAACAGGAGAAAAGTATATAAAATAAATGCTATGGCGAAGGTAGATTGGAAACTTCTGTTTTTTTCCTGTTTCACAGTATGAGAACAAAGGAACATTCAATTACAAGAAAAAATGGGAAATTCAAAAAGGATAAAAGGAAACACTTTTTCACACAGCATGTGGTTAAACAACAGAATTCACTGAGTGTGAGGCCAAGAATTAATGAGATTCAAAAGGGACTGGATATGATAATGGATATCAAGAATATTCTGAATCATCTTAATGGCAATAACTTTGAATGGGATATTAAACTGTGTGCTTTTGGGTTTAAACCAATCGCTAATGGAGATCAGGATTTGACATGTGGGCTGATTATTCCACATATCCCTGCTTTAAAGTTCCTGGGTTATCCTCTAAAGCATCTGATTCTGGCCACTACTGGGGACAGACTACTGGACAAAATGGACAATTGATCAGATCTGATATTCCTATGTTCTGTACTCCCTAGAAATGTTCTGGTTTTACTTACTACATTTCATTATTTATTCATGGGTAGTCACTGCTCTGGATAATAGAGAGAGCGTCTCCTTAGCTGTAATAAATTTCCACAATGGAGGGCACTGTTATGAGCAGGGTCCAGACACCCCAAGGGCAAAAGAAGGGGTCTGAACCGCAAAAGAATAAGCAATTGAATCAACTGGTTGTATACAATGTTGTTGTAAAAGTATATGTCAAGTAAGGTCTCCTGTGAAAGCTTGCAATGGTCTGAACTTAACCTGTATATGTATCTCATTATGGTTACAGATGTATGCATGTATATGTATTAAAAATGGTAACAGTGGCACAATTATAGCATCACCTTACACAACAGGGGCTGAAGCAATAAGACAGGGAGGGTCATCCCACAGGCTAGTTATTCACATGAAGCCAACTTGAACTACTTGTCCATTGTTCAACCAGGGAGACACAATGGTGAACCATTAAAGTTAATGGAAATGTTTTGAAAATGAAAAGAGAACCCCACTCTTGAAAAACTGAGAAAGGAGGGAGTCTCCACTCTGAATAATCATGAATCATTATGCCAGGCAAAGGGGCAGGGGAAGAGAGCAAGAGGGCATGTCCACACTACAGTGCAAACCTGGGGTTAGCAGAACTCAAGTTAGCAGACTCTGGATTTGATAACCTACAGTGTGCGTATCTACACTCATTTGTAACCCCAGGTTAGGAATTACTGGAGCTCCAGGTTGACTTGAGACCCAGGGTTCAACATCTACTGTGCAATATGTTGGCCTGAGTCCAACTACCCATATTCCAGACTTCCTAAATGTGGCACTCCTAAAATGGTGCTTCTTTAGCACCTTTGTTCATGGTGCAGCATGGGAAAACATAACTGTCCACCAAACTTGACTGTCCAGAGGACAAAGAAAGTCAGCCTGTGAGATATAGCAGACTCCCTAAGCATGAGTCCAGTGGGGCTGCATCTACACTGTGCTGCACTCCATTGCTTGAACCCCAGGTCTTGGCTTGACTCAGGCTTAGATCTTACAACCTAGTGTGGTCCTGGGACCCTGGTTTAGCACAACCGGTGTGTAGATGGAAGGGGAATTAGGCTTGAGCCTAAATTCAAACCCTGGGTTTATGCTGCATTGTAGACATACAGAGAGAGGGCGGGGGGAACCTTTAAAAACAGGCTTGGGCTTGAGGGGGTTTTTTAATGCAGAAACTGTGGATCAACATCTCAGTGTGATGCTCCCTGTGGAAAATTGGATCCTCTCTAGGCTAGAGTGCACACTGGAAACTGTTCAGAGGTAATAAGTAACTTGTATTAGAAAAGGGAATTTAGCTAATATAGAAACATAAAGCTTGAGGTTGCATCTTTGTTTATTTTCTGTGTAACTTCTATGTGTTTTGCCTTACTATTTCATCTTTGAATCTTTTTTCTACTACATTTTTTTATTTTTACCACCTAGTGTGCAAACTGTGAAGCATGTCCCCCAAAATGTATTGATAACTAAGAGCAGGTTTCATGGCTTTGGATGTGGCAAACCAGAGGGAGAAGGTCTGAGTGTCTAATAGTTAAAAGCTCAGGGTAGACAGATTTGGGGAGACTCAAGACCAGAAAGGGTTGTTGAAGTTGCCCTTGTCATAGATGCTGGAACTAGGGTTGCTGGGGTGCTGCTGTACCCCTCATCTTGAAGTAGTAACAACCCAAATGCATGGCTTCTGACTTTGGCACCCCTTACTATAAATATTGTTCCAGCCCCACTGACCCTTGTTGTGGTATAAGCATATGGTTTCCCTAGGCTGCTGGAAGCCAGGGAGAGACCATATGCTGATATGCTGGCTACTGGTGTCAGAACTCTGAGCCATAGCAGCATAGTGTAAGACACCCAAAGTTACAAGACAGGCAGTTTTATATAATTTTATATAATTTGACAGTTCTGATAAAATAAAGTGTATAGATGTCATTAATCCTGCAATGGTGCCACTATTTGCTTTTCTACTGGTCCATCTGAAGGTCATCTCCTGGGGTGAGAGTAAGATGCTGCTGCACTCCAGCAGAGGAAGCCTGAACATAAAGGAGAAAGGAAGGGGTGGGGGGAAATAAAGAATCTAAGATGCCTTCTTCCATAAGAATGAAATTAGCCTGAGTAATGGCCAGACTGACTGATGCCATCCAGTGTGAGAAATAAAAGTAAGAGGTAAAGAACTAATTTTCTTTTTTGTACTGATAAAATGATCTCATGTATTACATACCCTATTACATTTACTTTCTAAATGGTCTCCGAAACAGAGGTGACCTCACCCTCCCAAATCTGAACTTCATCATCCAATTAAATATGTACCTAGCCTTTATAGTGTAGTGGGATTTTTTTTGTTTGCTTTTGTTAATCTAAAGGTCTCAAAGTTCTTTGCGAAGTGGATTAACTTTCTTGGAAGTACAGCTTAAACAATGGACCTGCCAGACCGTCTGATTTAACAATAGGAGGGCAAGCTATGGCAGAAGTTAGGAGCACAGTAAAACCTTGTATTAATATTAGCATTAAAGATTTTTATTAAGACATCTTCTGGGAATTCAGACATTGAAGAAAGTCATAAAAATGTTAATTTGTATCAAACTCAATATAGAATGAGACCAACGTTTTAAACTCTCTCCTAACTACTTGAACAGAGAAAACATTGCTGTTTGGTGATAGCTGAAAAGAGATCTTCCCCTGGAACTTGGTAGGGGCAACAGCTGAACCAAACTACTTGAGGCCCAACCTCAATAAATTAGAGTAGAATAGAAATGATCAAAAACTACTTTCTCCATTTTGCATAAATTAGGTTTTATATATATATAATATCCTAATATAGTTCTTCCAAAAGGGAGGAAATATATGTTGCTTTACTGCATTAACTATTAGACCACCTGTCTCATTTCAGAGAAATGTGGTAATATTTAGGGCTATTGGAGACCTGGGAACAAGTGGCTTTCCCATCTTCAGTCCACTCACTGTAGAGTCAAAAATTCCTCTTCAATGCTGGTATTGAACTTGGAGGGAGAAGGAAGGGAAGGTACGAGAGAAGAGAGGAAGAAGAATGAATGCCCCTCCAGGTACAGGGAAGGAAGGAAAGCTTGCTGGGCTCCCCACAACCACCTTATCTCCCCTCTTAGTTCCCTAAAATAGCATGATGGAGTAGTCCAGTCTCAACTTGGGACAGCAGAGTCCTCTTGCTGCCAGCAAATGTAGGTAGTAGAGCTAGGCAAAGAATTTTGGATTAATAACTTATTTGTGGAAAAATGCAGTTTGGGTGGAATCAAAAAATAACGAATATCCAATTTAGTTCTCTGTGCGACCTTAATTCAACCCCTTGTGTACCTGCATTAGGATACAGTCTTGAATTACTGATCACATACCATTTTCCTAAAACCTCTGTCTCATTTATTGTCTGGTGTGGATAATGCTCAGGGAATAAATAAGAGTTGAATGAGGCTTCTTGTAGGATCCCTGAAATCAAGGGGAGCTGTGGATGCTCAATATTGCTGGATGTAAGGCAGTGTGGTCTGAAGGAATGAGCACAGTTTAGGGAGGCAGTAGGTCTTGAGCCTTAATCCTGGTTCTGACTGATTCACTGGATAGCTTCAGGTAAACCTCTTTGTCTCCGTTTTCCATTTATAAAATAAAGACAATAAAGCTTACCTCTCAATGAAGGTAAATTCATTAATGTTTGTGAGGCACTTGGATACTATGCTGATGAATGCCCTAGCAAAGAACATGCAAAATGAATATTTCTGTATGCATTACAGACATTGGATGGTACTCAGTAAATCAGACAAAGGCCACTCATTGATAGATGTTCAATATTTTGTATCCCCTCCTCATTTCCTCACCACCGTGCAGCGATGTGCACTGAAAGAGACCAAGGCCTTGTGGAATAAATAGTACATTGTCATGTAACTAAAGCCTGTGGCAAAATGAATATGCACAAAGAGCAGAACTAAATTTGCACAGGAAACCTAAATTCTGGCATTTCCTGACTTTTGAGCACTTAACTATGTGGTCTAAATAATATTCTTTTAACATATTTAAAATTGCACTTAAGAACTATGATTCACAAGAAGAGACTTATTAAATTTATTTGTATTGTTAGTTTTCAGTGCTTCTGACCTAACCAGACATTCCCAGACAAAAATGGAGTTAAGATTGGTAATAAGGTAATAATTGGAGATATATCAATCTCCTAGAGCTGGAAGGGACCTTGAAAGGTCATTGAGTCCAGCCCCCTGCCTTCACTAGCAGGACCAATTTTTGCCCCAGATCCCTAAGTGGCCTCTTCAAGGATTGAACTCTAAACCCTGGGTTTAGTAGGCCAATGCTCAAACCACTGACCTATCCCTCCCCCAATAATTGCTAAAATGTGTTTTAGCAGAATCCAGTGAACATATTGACCCTTTGCTGGTTACTGCTTGTGAAGCTGTTGAGTGAGCCAATAAATGTTTGTAGAGCCACTCCTAAAGCTACATTTGGGAGAATTATTAGATTTAGAGATACAACCTTAAATCGTTCAAGCGAGACTAGGGTATGGGTAACAGAGAGAGAGACCTAAATATTAATGAAAAATGTTAGAAAATCAGGATAATCCAGGCATGATTGTTGGAGTCTTAATAACTAATGTATTTCTTCACAGGAAAACTGAAATCTTCCACTTGCATAGGTGGAATTCCAAAGTAAGAGGAGAACATATTAGTATATTAAGGGCCAGCTCCTATTTCCAGTGACATCAATGCCAAAACTGCTATTGACTTCAATGGGAACAGCATATAATGAATTAAGAGTATTTAATTTTGGCCTTTTCAGAATTATATTTACATATAGAAAATGTGTTCTGAAGCATTGAACTAATTCTCCTTGCAACTGGTCAGTATGGAATGAGTGGAAGGTTTGGAAACGCTGCTAGTGTATCTCTATTCTTGAAATTATAAAGTGGTGTGGGGTTTTTTTTTTTTAAACTAGGGATCTATCAGTATGTGATATCCTGTCTTCAGTTATTTTTGGTTCTGAAAAAAAAAAGGCTTATGATAGGAGCTCAGTGAGTTTGGGCATTTCCAAATAAACAAAACTCTGGCATAGTAGTTTAAAAGATACATAAATGTTGAATGAATGGGTCCCTGAAGCTTTAGTTTTATGTAGTTCATAGCCTCTTAGTTTATTGAGATCATCCTCCAAATTTTTGATGGCAAAATGAATCTTTCCATAATTAAGCATTATTTTTCAAATAAAAATGTGTCTTAAGACAATCATATTGGGGTCCTGCTTTGGTATGAAAGCTTTGAGTTCTTAAGTTCATAAATGCTGGGTATCATTACAGCAAAAACAAGATTCAGTTCTAAGATCTGTGTGACTGATCTGATAATGTTAGTGATAAATATTTGCCAAGTACAACAACAGATTACACTTGAATTACTCTGTTTCCCCATATTCAAATCAACTGCTTTGCACTTTATGTAACCCCATTAGTACTCAAGTGTTAATTTGAAGAAAATAATAGCTAGATTTAAGAGACAATGAAGGTGGGGGTGGGCAGGAAATAAGAAGCTAAACAGTATGCAGATATGTTCTAGAAATGTATTGGGTTTTTTTTAAATGCCAGGTGGAACACTAATTTAAATTGTGGATACTTTTCTTTAGTATAGATGTCAGACTAGGTATTTACATGGATCCCATCACCAAACTCATTACAAATTTTAATGAATTTCCTCCTTATAACACTCCTGTGAGGAAGGGAAGTAGTATTACACCATTTTACAAATCTGGAATTGATACACATATTGAAGACAAAGAGTAAGATACTGGCCTTGCTTAAGTCAGTGGGAGCTGACTAAACTAGATATCTTTTCTTGTCTGTGCTTGATACTTCTGCATAAAAGTTACAGGGCATGTGAAAAGTAATGTAAACTTATTCGTCTTAGTATCAATTAAAGTTAATGCTTAGATCTATTCCACTATAGAACTGAGAATAATTTTTAATGTAATCTATACTGTATCTGAAAGAAATTAAAGAACACTCTCATTGCCTTGCCATAGTTTTATGGTATAATTATTGCTTTAAGGACAATTTTGAATAACTCATGATGGAAGGAGCAAATAAATTGTTTGCTGGGAACATTTTACATTATTTTATCCTTCCTGTTGTAAAAAAATCGCTCTTGTTACATGAGCAGCTATTCAGCTGCTACAGGCAAGGCTTGGAGAAAGCACCTCCGGAGCTAAGGCGACAGGACCTCAGAGCTCCAGCCATTGAGAGAAAGCAGTAATTGGGAGCAAGGGCAGTATTCTGTCCAAAAAGTCTCTATTCAAGCCACAGCCTGAATGACAGAAAAGCTGAAGGTGGGTTCAGAAAACAGCTTTTGTCCAAAGAGTCGAATCACCTGGCTCATCAGGGCTCGGTCTCAGAGGAGCCCCAATCAAGCCTCAATCAAAGGCACAATTTGGGGTCTCAAACATTCAGGTGCAATTCCTCTTATTTATTCTTGGATTAACCTTTGCCTAATGCCAATATTAATACACAGAAGAATGGTGGTGTTCATGTCTGTTGCTAAGGGGATGAATGTGCATCGCACACTTGTATAGTGTAGGCAGAGTCATTTAACAACTTCGACTCAGAAAGACCCCGGGAAAGTGATGCTAATGTAGGCAGCCAGAAGGATCCTAGCGAGAAGTTAAAGGGATACGATGAACCTTTTAGTTATTGCTCAGGAGAGAGATTAATTCACAGAACTCGGAGGTGTCTGTTTTCAGTGCGTTCTCTTCTTTCTTCCCCGATCTGCCCTTTTTAAGAAGGCAGCAATGTTAATGATCCTCAAGAACGAGAGAGGAAGGGCTAGGAGCAGCCTGTTCCTCTGCAGCTGCAATTCACTGAAGTTCCGAGAGGAGAAGGGGGCACAATTTCCCTGCGTTAGATAACCCGCTTCTCGTTGTGCGCTGTCCAGCAGTAAAACGGACTGGAGCTTTTAAGCTCTTAAGGGGCTAGAGCTGTCCATAGTCACGGATTTCTTCTGCACTCTGAGCAGCAGTGCAGGGAGTCTGCAGTAATTTGAGAACGGAGCTTTGACAGAGGAGGGTGAAAGGCCCAGGAAGACCCTCTCACTCAAGCATCCGTAGACGCTACAGGGAGCCCAGACTCTCTCAGAAAAGAATAGGCTGGCTGTGCAACCTTGTGTCCTGGGGGCCGCCAAGGGTAGGTGGGGAGGAGAAAATAAAGGTGAGGACCGATGCATAGTAAGGCACATTCTGAAGGATGTGATGAATTTCATCTTAGGCTTCATGTGCTTTGGGAGCCTCTCAAGATGCTCCCCCCTATTTCCCCTCCCCCCCCCAGTACCCGGTTGGATAAGTATGCAGTAAGAATAATTATTGAAATACAAGAAAAAATAGACTGAAGTGAAATAAAAGGGATTAATGGAATAGGTAAGAACAATCAAGAGTATACTGAGAAAACACAGTATGTGCTTGCCATTGCACTGATCACTGTGGGCCCAATACTGCCAGCACTTATGCAGGTTAATCACTTTATTCACTTGAGTTATTCCATTGGTTTCAGTTCAGGTAATTCTTTTATGTGACTGCAGGTTTAGTGCCACGCTGTAATTATGATTAAGAATCATTGGTTAAATTCTATAACATTTCTTTTGTTTTTATTCTGGTTTAAGCAATAGCAAAGCACTGTAAGTCCCACTGAAGTTCTGAAAGTATGGCAAAATTACTTAACTGCCTAAGTGTGTACATGACCAGAATGAATGAATAGGGGAAAGGGTCACAATAAACAAGCACAAGGCTCTATCCTGGCGTGTGCTGAGTGATTCCAAGAGGTGATGGCTGCCCCTAGCTGTCATTGATTTAAATGGGTGTAGATGGGGTCAGCATCTCTCTAGAAGGTCATCACGTTTGATAAGGTCCTTGTTTAGAATTGTCCTATTGTTTCACGTGCTGTGCTCTGTTCTGTCTTGACAATGTTCCCAAGAAACCAACTCTCAGGTTTCCTTAGCTAGAGAGCCTCAGCTGCAGTAATTCTTGTCAAGCACATTGAAATTTTGAAAGCAGAGAACATGTTTGAGCTGCTTTATTATTATTGGCACCACCTTTAGTTAAGGATACTCAACCTTTTCTATTATAACACCATGCTTTCAGTTGCTTATAACTTTGTCAAATCTTTTACTGTTGAGGCTGAAATTTCCCATGCCAGGTGCCTGGTTTAGGGTAGATATTTTTTGAGTTTCAGCTAAAATTAGCCATTTTCAAGAACAAGATTATGGTCAAAAATAGTCTTGTTCATGTTAAAATATTCTTACAATGGTTTCATTAAGAAGCTTGAGTGGGGGGGAATCTGTTTGCACATGCTCTGTAGAGGCATGTTAGACTTTGGCAGTTAAATCTTTGAAGATTTTGTATGCATATGGCATATTTCAGTCCTGGGGCTGGGGAGGACTGTCCCTGCAATTGCTGTTCCTGGCTGCTGAGGGCCACTATGGCCCTAGGCCCTGGACCTGAGAGTAGGGAGACTCTCTTCTGTGCTCTCAATGCCTACCCTGTTGGTGCCTGGGCAGTACAGAAAGTGCCTGACTCGGATGTAAAAAGAAGGAGTATATTGGGATAAGGATCCATAGGGAGGGACTGGGATTTTGGGGGAGCCACTGTATGGGTGGGGCAGGGTGGATTGAGAGCCAAAAAGAGAATGGACAAGGAGTTGGGACCAGGGGGGAGAGACCATAACTGGGTGGGCAAAGAGACAAGCCTGTGTGAAGAGTGAGATCAGCTAGGGTTGGGGGAGAAGAGATGGAAGGCTGAGACTGGTTAGGCAAGGAGACTAGGATAAGGAGCTGGGGCTGGAGGGCACAACTGGGACTCGGAGGAGGAAAGACTGAGATCAGATGAGGTGCCCAGCGTGGGTGACGAGCCTGGGGTATGAGACTGGAAGGGGGAAAGTATGAGATCAGAGGAGGAACCAATGGAAGGGAACTAAGACTGGGGAAAAGGTGGGAAGATTAAGACTAGCTAGCCAAAGCGAGTGGGATGAGGAGCCTGGAGATGCAGGAGAGATGCTGGACAGAGATTGTGCCCAAGAGACAGGAGTGAGGCATGGATAGACTGGAAGGAACAGGAGCACAAGGGGGTCAGGATTGGAGGGGATAGGAGCAGAAGTATGTACACTCACTAGCCCATGTTTCCTTCATAATCTGAAATGGAATCTAAGATTCCTGAGTGTCAACTTTCTGCTGGCTGCAAAATATGTGAAACACACTGACATAGTGTCCTATCTCCCTTTAGTGCTGGTTCACACAAAGGATGACAACACTACTACTATAATTTACTCTGTTATGGCAAGTGGCTGAGGTCTGTGTATTGAATCTAAAAGTTCCAACCCTGCTGACAAGGCATGTGGGGTGTCAGGATGATGCTGCATGATGTAATTTCTGGGTTTATTTTCAGTTTGCCTTTTAAAAAAAAAACTAGGAAATTGCACACCAAACCCTAAATTGAAATAACATTAAGGGTTGCAAAGTCAAGCACTCAAAAGTTAGGAATTGACAGAAAAAAATGTTTCCCCTGGGGCTAGCAAAATCAATTTTCCATGCTCCATGTTAGCTACCAATTTCTGATGCAGGGAATATTTACATATATGAGAAAAAGCAGTGTACTCTTCTAAAAGGCTGCAACATATTGCACTGAATAATGGAAGTAGCTGACATTTTCTGTTGATTGATCATAGCACAGAAGGATTGTGTTTATAAGGAATAATGTGAATACATATATTTTTCTTTTTGTTAATGAACAAAATTACATATCCCAGCAGTTACCTCCACACTCTCACTATGTACACATTTCTGGTTTTCTACTGTTTGTAATTTTTAAGCTACAGTGGCTTGAAAAATCATGACACATAATATGAATTTTTAAAGGACAATTTTAATTTATTAGAACTATAATTAATGGGTTTACTTAAAAATCCTCAGAAAATTCAAACTCGATTATGTGCAGAAGATTTAGGGTTGATTTAAAAAAAATTGAGGCATTCAGATTGTTAATGAAAATTTTCATTAATCTCCAGTAAGGTAAGCAGAGGCAGAGTTAAAATGGGCATTGAAGAAAATTATCAATCTGATACAATAGTTGACATGGAGCCAATGGAAGGATTCAGTGCGGGTTAATGTGACCAAACTGACAGACAAGGAAACTTACAAACAATTGAAAGTAAATAGTGGTTTTAATTAATGCTTATGAATGCATTTAACTCAAGTATTTTGAATAACTTTCCCTAAATCTGGCACTTCTCAAGTGTCAGGGACACAGTAAGTTTGATCTTGGGCACCTATCATACTACTTCAGAGATATGGATGTGATCAGCACTAAAAATGAAACATACAACTTAAAAAAAACACCAGTATTCTAAATACTTTGTTCTTACTCTGTAATGTGCTGTGGTTTTTCCAATGCACAGTAGACCGGTTTCTAAAATTGTGAATTGACAATGAGTTCGCTTATTTATAAACATAAGAATGGCCATACTGGGTCAGACAAAAGGTCGATCCAGGCCAGTATCCTGTCTACCGATAGTGGCCAATGCCAGGTGCCCCAGAGGGAGTGAACCTAACAGGTAACGATCACGTGATCTCTCTCCTGCCATCCATCTGCACCCTCTGACAAATAGAGGCTAGGGACACTATTCCTTACCCATCCTGGCTAATAGCCATTAATGGACTTAACCTCCATGAATTTATCTAGTTCTCTTTTAAACCCTGTTATAGTCCAGCCTTCACAACCTCCTCAGGCAAGGAGTTCCACAGGCTGACTGTGTGCTGTGTAAAGAAGAACTTCCTTTTATTTGTTTTAAACCTGCTGCCTGTTAATTTCATTTGGTGGCCCCTAGTTCTTATATTATGGGAACAAGTGAATTATTTACTTGTTTAATAATAATGAAATAATTCCTAATTCTCTTTCTCCACACCACTCATGATTTTATATACCTCTATCATATCCCCCCCCTTAATCTCCTCTTTTCCAAGATAAAAAGTCCTAGTCTCTTTAATCTCCCCTCATATAGGACCCGTTCCAAACCCCTAATCATTTTAGTTGCCCTTCTCTGAACCTTTTCTAATGCCAGTATCTTCTTTGAGATCGAGACCACATCTGTACACAGTATTCAAGATGTGGGCATACCATGGATTTATATAAGGGCAAGAAGATATTTTCTGTCTTATTCTCTATCCCTTTTTGAATTATTCCTAACATCCTGACTGCCACTGCACACTGTGTGAATGTCTTCAGAGAACTATCCATGATGACTCCAAGATCTCTCCTGATTAGTTGTAGCTAAATTAGCCCTAACGTTATGGTACCTTTCCTCAAGTCAAGTGCTAACAGTCAAGGCCCTGATCCTTTCAAACATTTTTCACTCAAGTAATAAATCCAGATCACTGAGTGGAACTGCTTATATGATTCATACCTGCTATTGTGGAGAATTTCTTGACATTTGTATTTGTGTCCCTGAAGATGTACATTCCCATGGGCTAGAGATTGGCATATTTTGTGGGGCTCCCCCTACTTATCAAAATGTGGAGTCCCTGATTACAGTGCCAGAAGTTAAGATCTGAACCAGCATATTTTGAAGGGCATCTTTTGACATGACACATTCTTCCCTAGACCCTCTGCCTCAAACTCACTCTTAAAAATGAATTAAATATATCTAAAGTTTGATGGGTAAGTCCAATCATTCCCCATATGGCATTTAGGGATAGAATGATGCTAAGAAAATGAAATTGGCAGTTTATGCACTTCAATCTGGATTTTAAATCAGTACTTGTTCTTCGAGTCTTTTGACTGACGTTTCCTTTTTGATGTCATGAAGTATGTTGCTACTACTGCTGCATGCCAAATACAGTGTACTTAAACAATCTCCTTTGCCACTGTGTTGGTGCTTAGATAAACCGATGGGAATGGAGTAGCAAAATCATTCTGAAATAGCTTTCAGAATCATTACTTTACATTAATATCAGTATTATTTGACCTACTACATATTTGTCATCAGCGTCTAACAAGTAGTGCTTCGAATTAGAAAGACAATGTTTGTTAAAGGTAGCATTACTAGATAATTGTTATTGGTTTTAGTTTCAAAGGTGCATTCATAAGAAGGATTTCTAAAACACAAATAGCTACAGGAGCCAAATAAACTAATTAGCAATGCAGGGATCGCTTGAGGGTATGAAACACTTGTAGATTTATGTTATTGGCTCATCAAGTATGTGCGCGAGAGAGGAAAAACAGCCCTTATCTTTCCTGGGATAGAATTTAGTTTCTCAACTCTGGCTTTTTACGGTTTGCTTCAGATCGCATTTCACGTTTTACTGATTTCCACCTAACTTGAAACATTGCAGTGTTAAGCAGAGGGGCGACTTGGAGATATGAAGCCGGGACGTAGTGTCAAAATCCTCTAATATGCATGATGCATTTGTGACTCTCCTCTTCGGTAAGATACACGCGCTCTACACAGTGGTGATGGCGTTACCCTCCCCTCTCCGGTACGGTCTGTACCACAGTGGCTGTGCGGCATGAGCAATGAGCTGAGACTATCTGGCTTGTTTCCTGAGCGATCTTCCACTGTACGCGCTATATAGCAAGGAGCACCGGCTTCCTCCCTTCCTCCGCCTTGCAACGCAGGGGCTGTGTGTTCTCCCAGGCTGCGCTGCACCAGGAGCCCGCTGATACCCACCCCGGCTCTTGCCATCCGCCCGAGCCCCTGACGGACGTGGGTCCCTTGGTGCGTCTCTGCCGAGGTGCGGCTCTGCGCCCTTCACCTGCCGGGAAGGCTGCCGCTTCCCTGCCGAGCCTGCCGGCTCCTCTCCTGCCGGGCTCGCCCTCTCCCGCGCGTTCGCACCGCCGCGGCGTCCCCCTCGCCGGTTCTCTCTCGAACATCAAAGTTTTCCTCCCTCCTCCGAGCCCCCTCCCCGCCCCCGAGCCCGAGCCCTTATTACTGCGCAGCCAGCGCACAGAGGGCTGGCAGCGCGGCGAGCAGATTACAGCGATTAGCTGCAGGAGAAGCGGCAGCGCCTCGCCGGCTCCCCGCGCTGACCCTGCCCGCTGAGGCTCCGGGGAGTCCAGGGCAGCTTCCCCTGGAGGCGGCAGCGGCGAAGCCGGGGATTGAGAGGCGGGCGAGCGGCGCGACCCGGCAGCCGGGCTTGGAACCGTGCGGGGCGTGGAGCGGCAGCGCGGCTGAGGCGGCTCGGGGCTGCGAGGTAAGGACCTGCGATGCTGGGGGAGCCGGGGAGCCGGGGCTCCCCCCCCCCGTCTCCGACAGGTGGCGGGAGCAGCAGCCGCGTCCTGCCCGCCCGGGGGGACCGCGGTGCCAAACACCCCCCTGCACCCGGGCTGTGCGCCCCGCGCGCCGGCCAGCCTGCCCGTGGCTGCCGGGCTGTAATGTTAACCACCGCCGCCCGTCAGTCCGCGGCTCGGCTGGTACTGAGCATGCGCCCACCCGCCGAGCATGCTCACTAGCACCTGCTGTAGCCGCTGCCCGGACGCTGCCCTTACCTGGGCTTGCAGTGTGAGCCCGGGGACGGTGGGGCGTGTTAAAACTGCTGCGGGGCAAATCGGAGGGGAGGGACGGGCAGCGTCTGTGCAGGGCCGAGACTGACTCCACGGGGGGTCAAAGAGCTGGAGGGAGGGAGAGGAGCGGGCCAAGGGGTAGGAGTTAAGCCGGGGGTACGGGCGTTGCCAGAGCAGGGGGGCAAAGCCCCGGATAGGGAGGCGCAGGGGGTAACAGTCACCCAGATGAGGTGAGCCTTCTGCAGTGGCTGCAAAATGGGGTGTTGGGGGCAGAGGAGCTTCTCCACCCAACCTCTTCCGGACGGTGCAATTTAGCATCAGCTTCCCAGGGCTGTCTTCTTAAGGGCAGGGTGTATCCCAAAGCCTAGACAAGGCAGCTCTTCCCTATCCGATGGGATGCATTGAGCTGCTAAAAGAAATTTGATTCAGTGAAATATTTTACAGATGCCATCGTCCTTCCAAAATTATAATAGTCATGCATTTTTTAGTGTTTAAAAGAATCCTTTGTCAATTTATATGACTGCATAAAGCTTCATAACGGTTCACAAATTTGTCTTTGCTGTTCTGATTGTCTGTATTGGATTGCCTTGTTCTTGTAATCTACTGTGAATGTAGTTTCATGCCTTTAAATTATTTACCTTTTAAAATGTAATTTTTCACTATTCTTAGCACTTCACATTTATCTTCATTAACACTATGGAGATGGATGTCATTGTTCTACAGTATTTGATTCAATATTAAAATGAATTAATCACATCTCACAGTGTTTCTAATATAGCACTTCCTGTTTGTATTGTGACACTAGTTTTTAATTCTAAATTTTTGTTCTTTTTTCATTTTTTTTAATACACAAGTTTATTCTTGCAGTTCATGTGACTTTACAGCTGACTGATTTTTCTGGTTTGGTATCAAAACTTCTTTTAGTTTCCTTTGATCCACCAGTGGGGATTGCCCTTGGCAACTGTTGTTTTGCCTCTCTATCCAGCACTCTAGTGCGTTTTCATGTCACCACATGTGTATAGAGTTGGGTTCCCAAATATTCACCACAGGTCAGATTTTGAAAGGGTGAAAGCACCTAGAAATCTCACTAATTGCCTAAATACTTTAAAAATCTGTCCCAAGGGGCACTATACTGTAGTGTGGGAAATCTTTCTCAAAGGAAAATTTCTACTGTGAATTTTACTGAATAGAGGAATATGACCCTGAGACATATTGACAACCAGAAGTATTAAAAATCATGAATTACACACCAGAATGAAATTAAAATAAATAAATAAATTTTGGGTTTTTTTTAATTTGCCTTTTTGTTTCTGAACCTTTAAGGTGCACTAGCTAAAGACATTTTCAGATTCCTTTCTCAAAGAATCCATATACCTAAAACATGTGTACATTGCTATAACGTTCAATAGCGTTTCGGGCTTCCAGTAACCTGGGATTTCCCCCTCTCTCTTTGTCACTGAAAACTTATTAAACTCCTTTATTTCTGTAAGTAATTCCCTATCCTGCAAACACTGAACTGAACACTTTACTCTTCGATTACTTTATTTGTTGCATACATTAGTGTTGATTTTTCTATTGAATTGTTTATACTTCTAATTACATATTTTCATTTCCTAGCATTTTTATGTATACTACATATTTTGTAATGATACATTTCAATGATGTTCTTCATTCTGACAAGTATACTGCCAAAACCAATGTCTGCTAAGATGAATTATCCTGTTACTCCTTTGCATTGGTTGCAGTTGTACACCCACCTTATAGCAGTTTCATCTAGACACATATCCCTAGTTTGCTTATGAGAATGTCATGGGGGACTGTGTCAACAACCTTTCTAAAATCAAGATATATCACATCTACTGCTTCTCTCTCCTGCTACTAACCCTGTCAAAGAAGGAAATTAGGTTGGGTTGGTATGATTTGTTCTTGACTAATCCATGCTGACTATTCCTTATAATCAGATTAGCCTCTAGGTACTTACACATTGTTTAATAATTTGTTCCAGTATCTTTCCAGGTATCAAAGTTAGGCTGACTGGTCTATAATTCCTGAGTCCTCTTTATAGAGACTAGGGCTAGATTCACAATGTAGGCTCCATTGCAATTCCCAAACTTTTACCAACCTAAACTCACTGGGTGCCAACATTTTAATAGTAAAATTTCTTTAGGTGCTTAAGCTTCTGCTTCTAAGATTTATGCTACTGCCTTATTCTAGGTATCTGGATGCCTAAATCTCATCTAAGCCCCAGAGTGATTCATGAACTAGGGAAGAGGAGGTGGAGATAAAGTTATTCTCGCATGTGGGGCCCAATATGATAGGTGATTTTAGATGCTGATATGGGATTGGGTCCCATTCAAAATCTGGCTGAAGGAAGACATAGGTCACCATCCACCTTATAAGCTGTAGCCTAGTACAGTAATTTGAGCACTTGTCTGGGATATAGGAGAACCAGGTTTAATTCCCTCTTGGGGGGCAGGGGGAGATTTGAACAGAAGTCTCCCCATCCCAGATAAGTGCTCTAAACACTGGGTAGAAGTTATAGGTGGTTACCACTCCCGCCCTGGCTGTTTTGTGTGGAGTTAGGCACCTGCTTAACTCATTCTCTCAAGAAACAGTTTAAGACAGTTTAGGTGCCTACTCCAGGAGAGGGGTTCCCATCTGTGGATCACAAGACAGAGCTAGATGCCTATCTGCAGCAGGGAGTTAGGCACTGAACTCTGTGACAAGGTGGGGCTTAGCACAAACCCTTCTGGTCAGCATCTCCCATTGGCTGTTTTAAGCAGCACCCTGCCTAGTATGCTAGCTTTTGTTGATCCCACTCTGAGGCATCTCTTTCCCATACATTGTATAAGGAATTTAAGCACTTAACTCAGGATTTATGAATTGTGGTGGTGTTCCTGTGACTTTTTTGGTTCTTGGAAGCTAGATGTTGTGATAACTGGGTGTTGCAATTCTTAAGTCCCCTTTGTAAGTCTAGTCTTTATGTCTTTTCCTCACTGGTAACAAAAGCAATTTTTGTTTAGCTTGGGGTGACGGAAGTGTGGAAGCTACTCTGAGGTAAAAACACAGTGAGGACAAGACACTTTGGTTTTAGGAGTGAGGAAAAGGCCTGAGAAAATGTCTCTAGCATAATATCAGAAGGCAATATGCTCATATGATTGTGCCAAAGTAGAGGAGTGTAAATTTTGTTACAAACACTTGATCATAAGTCTGTCTAAGGAACAATGGTAGCTTTTTTGTCTAATTGCTTGTGCTTAATGTATTCATATGTATTTCATGTACTGTTTACAATGCTTTACACTCATTTCAGAGTTGTGTACACTAAAGATGTTTGTTATAGGCTATACAGTTTATAATCTACAATAGAAGTAGACTAAAAGAAAAAAATACCTTCTTTAAGGGTTTTGCATAAAATAGCCCTGCAATTTAACTCTTTAGAATGTTTTTCCAAATTACAAAAATATCTACCTTTGTGTCCAGTTTTAAAATAAAGATTTCAAAATTGTGTCCCAAACCAGCACAATTAGGTACTCTGGACCAGAGAATTTAGGGGTAGCAAATTGTGACAGGTGAACCCCCATCCAAGCAATTTGATCCCGTACCCCTGGCCAAGGGGACAGGGAAAGGCAAGAGGTAGGAAATTGTCAGGCAAGCCTCCATTCATCACACATTTCTACCCTTGGACCAAAGGTGGGTGACAGGTAGGGCTACCAAATTGTGACAGGTGTACCCCGCCATCAAAATTTGCTATCTCAGTAAATTGTGTCAGGATGGCAAAAAAGAACACTCATAGATGTTAGTAACTGCTACTAGTGGGTGCCGAATTGGATACCCCTCAAAGCTGATTGCAGATGATTTTACATAAAATCATCAAAGTTGGACCTCTCGATTGGGAGGGTAAGTTTGACTAAATGAATGCAAATAGGAGCATTCTGTTCCTCAAATGACATAACTTATGCTTGCTGGGGGAAACTGCATTTTCGCCCCCTAAAAATTGCCTGCTCCTGGAGAGATTTTTTGTTGCAACTTGCTGCATATGCTACTAATTAGCTGCAAAAGGATTTTGCATTTCTTCTTTAAGTATAATACAGACAGCTTTAAAACTACCTATGCTAAGAAAGCTTTTCAGTGCATGGGGGATCGGGCCCGCTTCCAATGAGGAAATGCCTGGTTCCAATCTTGTCTCAAGTTTTTAATCTCCTGCTTCAGCGGTGGGAGTTACGGGAGGGAGGTGGGCAAAATGCTAAAGGGAGACAATACTGAAACTGGCAGCTGTGCCGTGGGTGTTTATTTCCTCCATGTGAACGTTAACTAAGGAAAGAAATTGCTAGGGTGATAGTCCCACAATTTTGCAGATGGTCTTTCTGGATTAAGGACAAGCTGAATTTGCTTAAAGGGCTGGTGGAAAAGAAGCCATGTTCGGGCTTTAATATTTGCATATGGCAATCCGCGAAATAAATGAGCCGGTTAGTATTCCGATCTTCTAATACTTGGTGCGGTAGAAAGGCTGCTGTTACATTTCATTTCCCATTCCGATTTTATTTGTGGGAGTGGAATAATGCTGGATATGTTATCTGCTGTCTGCTCACCCGTGCCTTCTCTTCACATCTCAGGGCAAAGGAGAGAGCAGGGAGGGGAGCTAACCTTGGATATTGATTCATCTTTTAATAATATTAAAAGAGTAAATCGCGGTGAGAAACCCTTCCGGGCTTGGGAGGTAACGGATGTGTTTCATGCTCGGGGCTGTAACTGCAGCAGCAGCAGCGGAATCAGCAGGATGACCTTTTCCCTTGGACTCCTGGTTGTGATCTTACCCCTTAGTCAGTGGTTTGCGCCTCGCGTGCAGATCATCCTTCTACGTGAATGTTGGACCTCTGCATTTCGAATCTTGGTGATAATTAGTGAAGTCCATCATAAAGCCAGGAGTGTGAATGACTTTCAGAGTTATTCATAGTCTCCAGGCAAGTAGTCGAGGCTTATCCCGTGAAGAGCAAATGCCAAACTATAGGGGCTGGGGAAGGGGCGTGGTTAATGGGGTGCAGTATCGGGCAATTGCTAGGGGAAGCCGATTGACGATGGGAGCACCTGCTCTCCTGATAGTTGAGTAGCCATTCCAGCAGCTGTGTGCGTTTTAAAACATAGTTTACTGGGGGAAGTTTTGTTAGACATTCTCTGAATCAATTTGTATTTAGTTTATTATATTTAAAAAACAATCCTGCCCGCTTCTAAACAGAAGCCAGCAACCTCTGCTCCCAGTGGGAAAGGTGTGTTGTTAAAAGTTATGGTTTAAAAAAAAATCTGCCCTTCGGTTGCCCTATTTTCCCTGGAAGAGATATAACAGGTAAGATGCTACACTCTTTGGAGATCAGATAGGAGTGAATGAGGTGAATAAATAATTCACCCTTAACTGAGAATATTTTTCCTTTTTGATAGAATCAGAAATTTGGGATTTACACCCCTCTTCCCCAGATT
Source organism: Mauremys reevesii (assembly GCF_016161935.1). Classification (NCBI taxonomy): domain Eukaryota; kingdom Metazoa; phylum Chordata; order Testudines; family Geoemydidae; genus Mauremys; species Mauremys reevesii. The sequence continues at coordinate 37,417,520 of NC_052629.1, read as the reverse complement.
GTGTGTTACAAGTAAGTAAATATTGTCAAGACTACACTCCAGGCTGGAACTAAATGAAAACAGTTTCTGCCCTGCATGCCTACTAAATACAGCTCTCTTAAAAGGTGCTATCTTTTCCTAGGTCCTAGCAGGGTAAAATCTGCACAGTTGGTCAGTCACAGCATTTAAATAAAGTGCTTTGGTAGTGGCATGAAGACACTTTGTAATGCTGTAGCAGCAGAAGCTATGCTTGGGTTATATATGTAGTTATATACATGAGGGTTTTAACTCCATTATATTTTTAATTTTGGGGCAAATTTTAGAGCTGTATAAAATATAACCTGAAAGATGTTCCTCCCTGATTAGAGAGATCCCCATTTGTACACAGCCTCAATCCCTATGCTGTTGATACTGAGAACCCCACTTATGCCACCCTCTGGAAGGTATGGTGCTGAAGTTCAGTAATTGTTTAAGTAATTTTAAAGAGGGAATACATAGCCTAACAAGTGTTTAAATTAGTTGTCTGTGGAATTGGATTACAGTTGGTCACATTGTTCTTCTGCTATGCAAAACCTGATGTTTAAAGAGTATGTTGTACCATTATGCTTTTCTTAAAAATATAATTAAACCATTGTAACCTTTTAATTGAGATTACATCTTGGGTTTTTGTGACTATTTCTTTGCTTTTTAAAATAACTGTAAAATAAGAACCCCCCCCCCCAAAAAAAAAACCTAAACCAAACCTGTCTCTTTGAAAGAGAGGTGCTGAAATGGCCCAATATATTGTCTTTGAATGACTGGAAGCCTGCATTCCACTTGGTATAGGTTCTGGGCCAAATGCTGTTCATGTAAGCAGTCTCATTAATTTCATCTGGTTAGTTTGTGAGAATAAGGTAAGTAGAAATTTAGCCCCAGATTTGAAAAGGAATTTGGTTCTGAGATGGTTCAAAGAGTTGATTGTATGTGGTGGACAACATGTGTGACCCCCTGTATGCTTTATCTGAGCAATGGTTACAAAGAACATGATAAGAAGGGAATTAATGTATGCATTTCTAAAAGAAGACTTTCAGACTTAGGGGTAGATCTTTCAAGTCTCCCAGGGGCCTGATCTCAATAGATGTTTTTCTGTTAACTTCAGTAGGCTTTGAGTGAGGGTATGGAAAATATCAGCCTGATCTTTTCTCAATGATTTATTTTTATTTGGTGGGGAGGAAAGGAAAATACCTTGGTGGTTTCACAAAAGGGGAAGTTTGAATTCTTATCCTCACACTTAAGCAGCCATACCTAATTTTGCATATTTGGCTAGTTAGGACAGAGGGTCATAGGTCACCAGGAGTAGAGTACTAGTAAACTTGTATGGATATGTTTATTTGGAACTTAAAAATATTCTTTATACTTGTTCTAGTCTGTCATTTGGCATTCAACTTATAAGCACCAAAATCTGAAAATAAGAAAAATGAACTAGAAGCAAATTTCAGCTTTAAGAATAAGACTAGCGTAAAACTGGCTAGCTTGGCAAACCAAACCTTTTTAGCCCTACAAATTAAGTATGGATTTTCTGTTCCATAAATATCAGAAAACTCCAAGCAAACTTGAAACAAATCCTAGAGAAACTTGCCAGTTTTGTGTCTGAAATGACTAGATTTCCTAGGTTCAGATTTTGGTGTGAAAGTATTTCAAAGCTTAAAGTCAAGGTGCAGTGGGGAAATGAGTAGACATCCATTTCATATGTACTCTTAGTTCTTAAATTAAACAGTCAGATGGAGTCAGTGTAGTTACTCAGATTTGCACCAGTTGGTAAGTGAGATTCTCTCTGTCCCAAAGGTTTTCTGATTGATCAGTTTCCCACTGACAGTTTTTATCATTTTCTTTATAAACCCTGGAAAATGGTATTAATAGTGGAAATGCTTATTTCTCAAAGACCTATAATCATAACTTTCTGTTAAATTAAAAATAACTGATTACAGGGAAATTAAAAAAAAAAGAACCTCAAAGGTATGTATATATTCATTTTGCTGCTACTAAAGCATTCTATAATGTATACTTATCAGCATGAAATTTATTGGGGGAAATAATTGCAGAATACTTAAACTGTTAATAATTCAACATAGCTAGGCTTAAAAAAAGCTTTCATAAAGCTTGAGGAGGTTAGATGAAGAAGAGCTTGTATGCAAAAATGCTAACTCAGCAGTGATTAGTGTTGAATGATGCGTTGGCTGTAAACTTAGCGATGGTTGTGTTTATGCATTCTCTAGCTTTAAGATGGCATACTTTTCTCTGATGGCTACTTTATATGAATCAAAGATGCTGCTTTGGAAGCAGTGGCATGGAAACAGATAAGTAATGGGATTAAACACTTTTGATTGCTCATTGTCTCAGAGCTAGGGACACTTAAGATCATGCGTATTTTAAAACCAGACGAAATATTTCTCAATGAAGGTACAGGGGAAGATATTTTTCCTAGATCCACACACTGAGGAGAAAGGACCCTTCTGTGCATGGTGCTTGCCCCTCCAGCATGAGTCATCTGCTTCTAAAGATTGGATGCATCTGCTATCATGGTTCCAGGGCTCTGGTTCTTGTGGGAAGTGGTCAAGGCTGGGGATAACCACGCTGAGTCAGTTCCCTAAGTGGTGTAAATAGCCTTATTGACACTGACGTTGCCAGAACACACGGCAAGTGCTAGTATTACCCATTGTCAGTTTACACCTGCTGAGGATCTGCCCCGTTGTCTTGTCTCCCTTGCCTCCAGTGGGAAGTACCGTAGACAGTAAATGAAGATAAAGGATGTATTGATTTTCTGTGTGCTGGGTAACCCTCCTTAAAGGAGGTTTTGGGGGCAATTAGTAGCAGAGAAGTTTGACAGTGTACATCTATTGGAACACTGTTGCTGGGAGCCAATTCTGATGGCTGGGAGCCAGTGTAGATGCACAGGGTCTCTGTGAAGATTCTTTATGTAAAATTTTGATCGGCGTAATTTATACTGAAGTCAATGCAGTTACTAAAGATTCACATTAGTGTACCCTAAGAGCAAAATCTAGCTGTTTTTTATAGGTGGGGCTGGTAGCACTGTCTGTTATGAAAGCTGTCTGACACTTCCCATTATAAGACCGTGTGTTCAGTTGTTTACAACTTTGCCAAAATTTAACTGTTCAGGCTGAAAATTTCTATGCTAGGTGTCTGCTTCAGGCTGAATAGTTATCGAAAATGTCAGCCAAAACGATTCAGCTGTATCTGAGAACAAGATTAGGGAAAATATATTGTTTTTCTATGTTTAAAAAAAAATCAGATGACTGTTGCTTTGGAAAGATCTAGTACCCCATGCTTTGGCGTAGGGACCTGACATAAGTCAGAATCTGGAGGCAGCATGGGCCATTATAGCAGGTACAATGGAGAGACAAGAGGGAACATAGGAGGGGAAATCAAATCAGTATTGTAGATGTCTGCATGCTAATGCAAGAAATATGAAGAACTAGAAATGCTAGTGAATAAATACAACTATGATATAGTTGGCATCACAGAGACTTGGGATAATACACATGGCTGGAATACTGGTATAGAAGGGTACAGCTTTCTAGGCAGAACACAGGTTGCCAACTTTCTGACCAAACAAAACTGAAAACCCTTGCCCTGCCCCTTCTCTGAAGCCTCGCCTCGCTCACTCCATTCCCCTCTCCGTTTGTTTCTCGCTCTCCCCAACCCTCATCCACATGCTCATTTTCAGCAGGCTGGGGAAGGTCCCTTTTTGATTGTGTATTCGGTTGAAAACGGGACATCTGGCAACCTTTACTTGATCGGGACTGGGGGTGGGGGAGGAAGGAGGTGTTGCCTTATATATCAAAATATATACACTTGCACTGAGGTTGAGATGGAAATAAGACACTCAGAAATTTTTGACAAGTCTAAGTATAAAAGGTCTAAAATACCTAAGGGTGATGTCATGGTGGGGTCCCCTACAGACCGCCTAACTAGGAAGAAGAGATGGATGAAACTTTTTGTTTGTTTGTTTTAAAACAAAATCATTCAAAGCCCAGGACTTGGTGGTGATGGGGAACTATCCAGACATCTCTAGGGGGAAATAGTACAGCAGGGCACAGATTATCCAACAAGTTCTTGAAATGCATTGGAGGCAATTTTTTATTTCAGAAGGCGGAGAAAGCTACTAGAGGAGAGGCTCTTCTAGATTTGATTTTTAACACGTAGGGAGGAACTAGTGGAGAACTTGAAAGTGGAGGGCAGCTTGAGTGAAAGTGATCATGGAATGATAGAATTCATAATTCTAGGGAATGGTAGGAGGGAAAACAGCACAATAAAGATAATATATTTCAAGAAGAAAGACTTTAGCAAACTCAGGGAGTTGGTAGGTAAGATTCCATGGGAAGCAAGTCCAAGGGGGGAAAACAATTTGAGGGAGTTGGAAGTTTTTCAAAGGTATATTAAATGCTTGTCACCGTGCCTCAGTGGGAATAAGGAAAACTTGGGGAATTACAGATCAGTCAGCTTTAGCTTCAATAACTGGACAGATAATCAAGTTGCATACATCTAGCGGATAATATGGTGATAAGAAATAGTCAGCATGGATTTGTCAAGAACAAATTATGTCAAACCAACCTAATAGGTTTCCTTGACAGAGTAACAAGCCTTATAGATGGCAGGGGGGAAGTGGTACATGTGGTACATCTTGAATTTAGTAGGGCTTTTGATACTGTCTTGCATGACCTTCTAATAAAAAAAAAACCTGGGGAAATACAACCTAGATGGAACTACTATAAGGTGAGGTGCATAAATGGCTGGAAAACTGTGGGATCCTGCAGGGATTGGTCTTGGCTCCAGTTCTGTTTAATACCTTCATAAATGATTTAGATAATGGCATAAAGAGTACTGTACACTTATAACATTTGTGGACAATACCAAGATGAGACAGGTTGCAAGTGCTTTGGAGAATAGGATTCAAATTCAAAATGATCTAGACAAACGGCTGAAATTCAGTAAGCACCAATTCAAGGTACTCCACTTCAGATGGAACAATCAGTTGCACACATACAAAATGAGAAACGACTGTGTAGGAAGGAGTACTGCAGAAAAGGACCTGGGGTTATAGTGGATCACCAGCTAAATGACTCAACAGTATAACACTTTTTTGCAAAAAAAGCAAACATTATCCAGAGATGTATTAGTAGGCATGTTGTGACCAAGACAGGAGAAGACGTAATTCTTCCTCTCTATTCTGTACTGATGAGGACAATTGTGTCCAGTTCCGGGTGCCATAATTTAGGACAGATGTGGACAAATTAGAGAGAGTCCAGAGGAGAGCATCAAAACTAATTAAAGGTCTAGAAATCATGACCTCTGTGGGAAGATACCTCTAAGGATAGGACAAGAAGCAATGGGCTTAAATTGTAGCAAGGGAGGTTTATGTTGGACATCAGGAAAGAGAAATCCTGATGGTCAGCACTGGAACAAATTGCCTATGGAGATTGCGGAATCTCTATCTTTCGGAGGTGTTTAAGAACAGGTTATATAAACACCTGTCAGGAATGGTCTAGTTACACCTTGGGTGCAGATATAACTCTTTCTGAGTCTTTCTTTCAGTCCTACAGTTGTATGATTTGGCAAAGGGTGGCCTTAGTGTCAGAGATGTGCCTTTTGTTGTGCCCATGAAAATATACCCAGATTTGGTAAAGTTATAACACAGTTCATAGTACAGACTTACTAGAATTTAACAGCTAAAATCTCTGGAGATTCCATCCTGTCTAGGCATGCTCAAGCCTCTGACATCTCTTACTGCTGACCAGACTGTGCATGCACTATCCCCACAGAGTGACTGAGCATGCTAGAGGGACAAAGCCAGACTTTCTCTGTTATGGCCAAATATGGGAACTGAAAGAAGGGAGCCTCTCTCCTGTGCCCCCAGTGCCCTCTTCCCCCCACCTTCTGCTGGTACCCAGGCAGTGTGAAGGAGGAAGGTGTCTGATTCAAATGCAGAAGGAACAAGAGCTGGATCTAGGCATTCTTAGGGTGGACTGTGGATTGTGACAAGGAGCCTGACAAGATACAGGTAGGGGAGGTGGAAGAGACTGGGTCTTGCTGGCAAGTGTTGGAGTTGGATATGGGAGCTGGGTGGGTGGGGAAAGACAAGAAGCCAGTCAGTGTTTAATTTGTGCCTGGGCTTGCTGGACTCAGCCCTGGCACCTGTAGGCTTGGCAGTTCATAGCCCTGGCACCTCTGGGCTTGCCGCATCAATTATGTAAGTTTTACAAAAAAATTGCCTAACCCTGCCACCTCTTTCATTACAAATTAAGCACTGGAGCCGGTAGGTGGTGGTAGTGGGAATGGAGATGGGATGAGGAGCTAAGGAGGGAAGAATCAGACTGGTAGGGTAAGGAGCCTGGGACAAGAGAGCTGAAGACACTAAGCTTGTGTCTCAAATCTTTCAAAACTTTTGTACAGCTTTGATGAAGAGCTGATAGAATTAAAAAAAAATCATTCTTTTTGTTTTGTGGAAAAGAGGAGTTTGCTTTAAGACAAAAAAGGTGATAATCCATTGCACCACTACACTAGTGAGAGGCAATGGCTATGCTAAGAAAGTGAATGTCTTAATTTATCTGATATCTTCTGTTGATTGGTTTTGTGGTCTTGATTTGCCCTTTAAAATGGTCTTTTTCTGTTGTCAACTTTTAATTGAATGTTTGTTTCAGAAAATGCATTGTCATGTAATTGTGCCAGACTGGTAATAAAATAGGGGTTCATGATGACTCTAGATTGTAAACTCCTTGGGGCAAGGACTGTCTTTTTGTTCTGTTTGCATGGCACCTAGCACAATGGGGTCCTGTTCTATGACTAGGGCTGTTACATGCTGCTGTAATACAAAATGATGATGTAGATTCATCACTTATAAAAGGGGTTTTCAATACCTACAAATGAGGTTGTGGCTTCAGTTAGAAATCCAAGTGAAATGCACATCTTACACCTGGCCTTGTTCCTGACGGACAGTCATTCTGCGTAACTGGCATTGTTTTGTTTTTGTTTTTTTCTTTTCTAATTAATTAGTGGCCGAGCAAGGTTTAACTTCAAACTGGTTTAGGATGATCAAAGATTAGGAGTGTCTACCATCTTGAATATTATCAAGGAAAGTGGATGTACATAGCTACATTAAATTGGAAATATTTTTAAAGTACATCCTTTGAACTGAGACCCTTTCCTTTCTAAGGAACTACTCATTCACATTCTTTTTTCCTCTGAGGATATTTTTGTTCAGTTTGGTAATTTGCACTGTGGAAAAAAGGAAAATAATTGTGATGGTGAGCTAGCAAGATTAAAGCTTAGTGATTTGGGGAAAGGAGCCTGGGTGCTTTCAATATCAATTTTTTTCCAGAGATTAATTATTCAAGAAGTGGAATCCAAACAAAGAGGATCTAATGAGGCTCTAAAAGTAAAACATTAAGGAAGACAAAGGTCTCACGTTAGACTTCAATATCTGGCCCTGTTTTATTGGGTGCAGTTGACCTTAAATAGTTCTTTTCCTTTCCATTAATGTATTTGCTGGAAGAGTTTATAGACTAGGTACTCATTGTTTATGTATTCTGTAAGAATACACAAAAACCAGTAGAACCTATCACTTACCTAGGTGGATAAGGATTGTCCTCTAACCCACCTTGTAAGGTAAATTGCTGTAACATAGAAGAAAAGTACCATTATCATTTTGTTGTGTGATGTAGTCCCTATGGGGACCCTTCAAGATAACAATTTTGTTCTGAGTATTAGAAAACTTCCAGAAGCGTGATATTTTAAGATTTTTATTGCTAATACTGAAAGATATTATTGTTGCTGCAGTTTAAACATGAGAAGTAATCTATAAATACAATTATGTAATCTATCATAGATGCATTTCTTCAGAGACACTTGCTTGAGATTAAAACATAAACTAGGGAGATTTATATCTGTCTTTCTTCCAGAAATGTGTTTTAGCTTGATGGATAATGCATCTCCATATATACACCATTTCTATGCTGTTGTGTATTCTCATATAGGATATTCTAAAAATGCTAAATAACCAAATGTAGAATAATTCATTTTATTGCTTACCTTTAAATTTGGTGATTTTTATATAGAATAAAATTAAGAATAATTCAAGTATAATTTGATGTAGATGGAAAATTACATACAGCTTTCCTCTTGGTTTCTACACTTTCTAAATCTTCCAAGGCAACTCTCAAAATCCCCATGATAGCCATTAGTACTAGTTTTCATATTTGGATCGTAAAGTCCTGGAAAGCTCTCTAAATCATATGATTTTATAAGATTTCCTTCATCTTGATCACAGTATCAGATGTGCTTTTGAGATATCTAGTTTTGTCTGAAATATTACAAGAATGACTGACTGTTTCAAGGTTTTAGCCACATTTGAACTAATAACCAGAAAAGAAGTCCTTTCCTAGTCTGCCTACAAGATTGATCCAAATGCACATTTGCAGTTTTGGTTCTATCTGAGGACTTGAATCTGAATTTATCCTTTGAAAGGGGTTTGGAATTGAGTCTTTGTTTGGCCCATGAATGTATAAGTAATGGTTGCATAAGATGAAAGTCTTTCTGCTTTCAGTCAAAGCACACCGAAGTATCAAGATCTTCTGGCACAAGAGCATGTGCTTTTTTTTTGTTTTTTTTAAATGATGGTAGAACCATTGCACTGAACTAATCTGAAACTCCGGTTAGTGCCAAAACATCCATATTACTCCACTTTTAGGTGAGTATGTACGTGTAACTCTTAGAGCAGATTTTGAGCCCTCAATTAGTGCTATCAAATTACTTTCCTAAAAGGTATCTGTGACCTGGGGACCCCTTGGTACCAACTGGTAGAAGGCATGCATAGAGGTTTACAAAGGTCTTAGGTCTGATGTCTGCATAATAGCACATCAGAGGGTGGCATGTGAAGTCTCTACAAACAGCCAGTAATGCACTGGTAGTCCTGATCATTGTGAGATGTATGGATGGATGATATTTAAGGAGTTACTTATCTATACTGAAAACTGTTCCTAAAGTGAAGACAGTTCACCAAAAGGCGATACACAGGTTCTGTTCAGGCAGGGGGTGGAGATGCTTATCTCTCTGCTATGTGGCTTACAATGTAAGTCTATTTGCATATGGAGCCACCAACTAATCAAGGTTGCAAAATTGACAAGAGATTTCAAAATCTACAGAAAGGAGCACCTAGCAGGAGGGATCCAGTTGATTTATAAAGATCAAATGACTATTTTGGGTATATATGGATTTGCAAGGAGTGAGACACTGAGGAGACGAGTTGAGAATGTGGCTTGTTTGATAGCCAACCTGTCTGAAACATATCAGTAAGCGTCATTATATAGGACATGACAATAACTAGTTAAATAAGTCTAAATTCTAGGGTGTACATCGTGGTTTTATTTTACATGTAGCCATTGGTTTCCAATATTTCTACTTGCTATCATTTAAATCTCTACATTTTGTTTGTTTTCACTATAAACACATCTAAGTCCTGTGTGTAAAATAGAGCAGTGATCCTGAGGTGAAACTGGTAAGCTGGTGTATACTGCTTCTTTGGGGGCAGTGGGTCTGTGAATTCTGTGAGTGTCCAGTGGACTAGGGGCTGGACATCATGTTCACTTGTCCAGCCATCAATCCCAGTGCAAACAAGAGTGTGACAAGTTATGAGTTAGACCACAAAGGTTGTCATGATGGCCATGAATTCTTGAGCTATCTCAGAAAAACTGTAATCCATGTGGATGTTGGAGTTGCCAAACATCATTCGTCTTGTTGCACCCAGCACTGCTGTGGTGGGGAAGTTAACAAATTCACTCTATGGTGCAGCAGGTGATCAAAACACCAGACCTAATGTTAACTTAACCCCATCCTGGGATTCTCATAAGGTAGACACAGGATATGGTCCTTGGATTTAGTAACATTATGGTGGAAGGAAATTAAATTTTCATACTACACCATTCAATTTAAATATATCCAAATCTTAATATAGCCAGTTAAGAAGAGTAGCTTGCATAAATGTTATTACTATAGGGGATTATTTATAGTAGGGTCTTTGTTCTTTCCTTACCATGTGTTGACTAACATGATTATAAACTCTTGTATACATAAGCACAAATATTTGTTCCTAGTTGTGTTTAATCCAGGGGTTCACATACATGCCACAACACTTTTTCATGGATTATGAGACAGCTATATATTGCTGCAACCTTCTAGTTAAACAATGAAACTGTTGTGCATTATTACAGAACAATGGTTTGTGCCCAAGTTCTAACTTCTGACCTCTGTTGTGCATTCGTGGTGGATTGTTCTACCACCTGTGGCCTGAGCTTATTGTTCTGGTAGACTGATGTACAGAATAATTAGTTTGAAAGACTAGAGCTGTTAACAGAAACAATACTTTTTGTAGTGATATATTACAATCTGTAGAGTGCGCATATATACACACACTACTACTATATAGTAGTAGAGGAGGTATTGAACTTTTTTTTTTTAGTAGTATTGCTGCATGTAGATCATACACAATGCTGATAAATTTATAGCTTATTCCAGTTCTGCAGAATGGCAAAAAAAACTTTGCCTTTGCATTGATGTTACATTAGTTACTCAGTGGTGGTAACTTGCTGGAATGAATTTGTAGTAGAATAGATGAGTACTGAAACAATACTATAGACACAGAAGTCCAACGATTTATTATGAGTGGAACTGTGAATATAAAATAAATTATTGGCCCTGTCTCAGGTTCATGATTGATATTCTTGTTGAATATAAATATTCCTATGCATTTGTCTTTGTGTAATTTTAATTAATGTAAGACTATATTTGGATTTAATTTGTTGACATTGAAAATTATCCCATAGATATGATGCTAGGTTAATCAGTTTCCCATACTTCTTTTTCTTCTGGTTTCTACTCCTGTTGGAACCATTGTTTTTGTGCATTGTTCCACTAGAGGTATATTATTCAGAAAAGTCCTTGTTTTTTCTGAAGTTACACTAAAATAAAGGAATATGTTTAGTTGTAGAATACCAAATTCATGTTTATCTTCAAGCTACAACTATTGAATTTTTGACCTGACCATCATTTAATATAAACTGAAATCTGAGAAATTACAGTTCAAACTACATTGAACATCTAGACTCTGAACTGTAAGGTTTAATGTTTATTTTAACATTATATCTTTGTTTTGAGTAGGAAAAGACTGCACATGGGCTAAATTCAACTGTTCAGTACTAGGATCTTTATGAAACTTCCTTTTCAAGGGGGCAGGATTTGGATGACTGTGGAACTCTGACCTCCTCCTTCCCCCCATGCCCCAAGAAAAGTACACAACCACCAAGAACTGTTACCCACTCTCAGATGTGCTTATTTTATTAGATAACTGACAGCAATTTTCTCTTTTCTCTGTACTCTCAAGTCTCTGATAATTTTTAATGGGCCTTCGAACAAAAACACAATCATGACAGAAAATGTACTGCATTTCTGAACATTGTTTTTTGTTTCAAGACTTTCTACAGTTGAAACGAAAAACAAATTTTTCAGCTTTTCTGTTTGGGAGAAATGACTTTGGTTCATCAGGAGTGTGTATCCACGTGTGTGCAGTGACACCTGGTATGTCAAATATACACTATCTCCTCATATAAATGGAAATGAGAGAAACCTCTAAAAGAGAGAGCCTTCATTAGACAACTTCGATGTAACAGAGTGAGAGTAGCCGAAGGCCTGGCCTACATTAGGAAATTAGATTTGGTGTAACTATGTTGCTCAGGGGTGTGAGAAATCCACACTCCTGAATGATGCAGTTAAACCAACCTAACCTCTGGTGTAGACAGGTATAGGTGGATGGCAAAATTCTCTTGTCAACCTAGCTTTTGCCTCTTGGGGAGATGGAGTACCTAGGCCAATGAGAGAAGCCCTCACCTCTTCCCTGAAATGATGCAACTGCAGTGTTTTAAGTATAGACAAACCCTAAGGCTGGCTATGTACATTTAGTCAGCATCCCCCCATGAGTCAAAGTGATGACTTAATTGATTAAATACCAGGTGTTTTACTAATCAACAAGGGGCTATAGCTCCTCAGCTGAGGATGGTTAAAAGAGAGACAGGAAGAGACAGCAGAAAAGTAGGGAAGGCAGAGTAAAAGATCTCTGGATTTCAGACAGATGAGATCACTCTTCCTTCTGTCCTATGTTTAATAGTAGGTAACAGCTTGGGAAGAAGCCTTGTGCTGTGGGGAATAAACATTTATAAAGCACATTGTAAATAAAGCACTCGGTGTTGAACTTGCCACTGGTGTGCATGAGAAGTGTTCGTAGCAAGGAATCAGGGGTGAGGACATTCTACCTTGTGATACTCCCATCTTGTGATTTCACCCAAAGTATTCTCAAATTAATTGTATTCAGTTCTGCTCTGCCTGTTGGAACACCACCTCCATTAGGCGCCATGCACTTTTGTCTCTTTTTCTCGAATGGTCATTTAAAAACACATTTGAATGACTACACACATGACATTTTTTGTGAGTCAAATATTCCAATTAGTTGTAAATTCTTCTGTTAAGTAAGTGGTTAGTTTTGAAGACTGAATGGTTTTCTGATAGGATGTGTCAAGTGCCAGAGTGAGCTGCTTGCTTAATGTGCTCCTGATCTTGTTCTATTGGTCCTAGCTGTGAGAGAGAGGGTTAGGGATTCTGTGCAGTACAGATTTGTGGCTTGGCATGTCACAGTATTGCTTTTGTACATTAACAAGCGAGCTCCAAAATCCTCATTTAGCAAAGGGCCTCCACTCAACTTCTCAGACTTGGCAGAATATATACAGATTATATTAGCTTTTCTTTTATGATAAAATGCATCCCCTTCTAATTATTATTTGTTCTTAAGTCAGTGAGCAGAGCACAACTCAGGTTTATCATAGTTTTAGCCGCAGCTCAGTTTTTGTTGAGTTAAAATTTCAACTATGCAAAATTATGAGGAAGTGTCTCATTTTGTACTTCAGTGGCAGGACTGGTGGTTATTCATAGTACCACATACAACTTTAAATCATGCACATATGATGTGAATGTATTGCACTGACATCGGTATCTGTTTAAAGACACCTGAAAGGGTTTGCGTATGTAATTAGTTTTTGAAAATCCATGTTTTGGATATTGAACAATACACATTATTTCATTCCTGTTACATGCCTAATGAGACCAGTACACTCAGGACTGTGTCTTCTTTCTTCACAGAATATTGTAACTAGATTAAGACACAGCTAAATGGATTTCTCACTCTTCACTCATTCATCAAAATTGTTATAGGTCCGTCATAGAGTATTTCAGTTTTGTTTTTAAAATGTAATGTCCTCAAAGAAGAGAAGGTATCGAAATTTTTAAAAGTAGCATACAGTAAGAATTGCTTTTGATTATCCCACTCCACTGGGAACCATATAGTGACAACCCTCTCTTTGCCCAACTGTGTTGGTGGCAACATGATCTTAAAAAAGCGCACTCTCTCTCTCTCAGCAGCGGTAGCCAGATGTATGCTTTCTACTGCTGGAGGATGGCAATTACAGCCCGGTAAATAGGAAGTTGCAGCAGGCTATGATCTGCTAAACCTTTTCACTTAAAAAGAATTGCCCGCAAGCAGCAGAGTCCTCTCAGCATTTCTCTGCTCTTCAACCTTTGCAGCTTTTAAGAACCAGGCATTTTTATAGGTGGTTTTTATGCCCTCAAGAAGCAGTAATCAAAAGCACCATTTAACACAACAGCTGTGGACTAATGAGGGGGGAAAAAAACCCTGTGCTAAATATTGATTTGCCTTATTTAGATTGGTGCTTCTCTTTTATTCCTGCCCCCTGCCTTGGCCTCCTGGTTGTAATGGTCTTTTGCTGAAGACCTGTCAAAATGAAGACAAGACTCATAATTAAAATAGAAATGAAATATCAGTTGAAAGACCACATCTGTACTGCTGATCATATGAACACCCATACACATACATGAAAAACATTTCATATAGTTTTAAAGCTTATCCCTAGTGTCTTGAAACATTTTCAGCACTGTTTAAGCAAGGTCTCTTGATCTTGCATACCTCAGTCATGTAAGAATGTCAGTTCTCCTGTTGGGATCACACCTTATTTTTCTTCCCCTCCAGGAAGTACTTGAAGATTAGGGTTCTGCTTTTGGCTTTCATCTTTTTTCTTCCCTTGATCCTAAGACAATGACTGTTCTCCTTGACCCAGTCCACTGACCGAGTCTCCAGATTTGTTTGACTAAGTTCTATACTAGGAACTAAGAATGTTAGTGTCTCCGAGCTGTAAAATGGGGATACATAGACTTACCATTTGTAAAGCACTTTGAGAAATCTGGATGCAATCTCTACATAACCCCTCCTCCCCACACACAAACACTATTTTTAACACCTTGAGTTTATTCTGAAAATTCCAGCAAACCTTAGCTATTAAAAGTTACTCTTGTAAACATAAGTATTTTTGTGTAGTTTATAAGGAACCAAAAGGTATAAATTAACAATAGCATCACAATAAGTCTATCCAGATCAAATGATGATATGAAAAAGGTTAAGCTCGCAAGCAAGTGTTGGTATGATCCCCTGAAATCATATTCTGGTCTTTCCTTTTGGTGAGCCCAGTCACAGAGGCCTCAGAAAAGGAGATCTCTTTTCCCTTTAGGTCTTGAGGAGAGGATCAAAAGCACTGTAGAAATTGTAAATAGACTATTGCATGAAGACTAGTAGTAGTATTGGTGGAGAGAATTTGAAATAAGATGTCACTGAGTGCACACCTGGTGGAGTCAGTGCAGTTTCTGTGGGGAAAAAGACACTGGAGCTGCACTTTGTTGCACATGGGGGCTTGATCAGGATTGTGATTCCCCATTTGGTGGTGACAGAAGACCAGATGGGGGAAGCCAGTGCAAGCAGTCGGCATTCGGGCAATGGAGCAGACCTTACAGTGGGTGATGGGGCAAGAAAAAGAGCTGCACAAGACCATGCATTTGTTCCAGGAATCCCACCAGTAGGAGTGACAGTGCCTCCTTGCATGACAGGCTGAGTAGCAGAAGAGTCTGTAAGAGTTCATAAAGGAAAAGGCACAGGTGCAGCCAGCAGCAACTGATATGGAATCCGAGTCTCATGACTGGGAACAGCAGCAGTAGGACACGGGGTGAGCCTGTGTAAGATGGGGCCCAGCAGATGACCCTGATGCATTTTTAATAGCTTTTGAGAGGATAGCAATGAGACTGAGATGGGATAAGGGTCATGGGCCCTCCAAGTGACACCTTATTTGGCAGAAGAAGCCCATGCGGCCTATATGGCCCTGAGCAAGGAACAGGCTCGGGCCTATGATAGGGTAAAAGCAGCTGTCCTGGACAGTGTTGTCCATTCAGTCAAAAAATACAGACAAATTTCACTCCACTAGACAGAGTGGAGGTATGCAACCTAAGGCGTTCATGCAAAAATTAACAGACTGGGCAACTCATCGACTAAAGCTGAGCACCTGAAGTGCAGGGGAAATAACAGACATGATGATAATGAACAATTTCTCCAGAGCCTCTTCTAAAGCGCACATGTTTGCATCAGAAGCACAAGCTAAGGCACTGGAGGAAATAGTGAATATCTTCCACATACTTATTCTCTCTCTTCTCAGTTTCCTCCACATCTCTGGGATTTCCTTTAAAATCAAATTGCAAGCAGTCAGACTTCTACAGTAGGTAATCATTGGATACAGTACTTTAATTTTTTGACCCTCCCTTAAAGTTAAGATAAAAAGAAACTAACGTTTTAAAAGCAGAAATGTTAAGGAGTACAGATCAGGGAGAGGCAGTGCAGTGACAAAGAAATCTCAGAATGTCTCAAAAAGTTAGACATCTTGAGTCACGCCAGAAATCAATGAGCACTTTCAGGAATGGTATTATGGAGTGTACTGTTTCAATAAATTTTCTATCTTAAAAATAAAAATAGAATACATTAGTTTGGTAGATATGAAAATGAATTTGAGTGACTGTCCAAGGGACATGCACAATAGAAGTCAAATTTCTAGCTTTGTGTGTTTGTGTGTGTGTGTGTGTGTGTGTGTGTGTGCGCTATCTGTGTGGTAGTCTGCTTTGGAAATAGATGGTGAACACCAAAGACTGTTATTTCAGGGAGTAGCAGACATCATTCATAGTGCTCCTGTGGTTGAGTATAGATTATAGCAGCTGCTGTTCCAGTTGATCCATGATCAAGATCTATTTGAGTGCTTTCTTTTGATGTTTTAGATCAGGTACCTGCAGTCTTCCGGGTACCATTCAAGAAGCTTTAAAATAGGCTTATCAGCAAATAATAACAAAAATCTGTGGGTGATCTCTAGTCATGTAAAGAACAATGCTGAATTATAGCTGTTTCAGCATTCTCATTAAGGCCACACTTTTCTATTATATGCAGGGCTTCCTTCTTGAGGAGAGGTTTAAGTTTTAATTGGTGAAGAAGCGGTGGATAAATTAGAAGTCTAAGTTGGTTGCAAAGTATGGGGCATTCACTTTTCCTCTCTTTACTAGAATATTGTAGCCCCAAATATAGTATGACTGGTCTAGAGAGGTTGGGGATTTCCGCAGTGCTAGGGTAGCAGGGAAAAGGGGGTATGCCGAGAGGAAAAGGGGTGTTACTATGATGTCCCTATGTCATGCTGATCCTTGTCACATTTCTGGCTCCTTGAACCTGTTAAGAGTTGGCATAAAGTAGAGCAAGCCTAATGTAGTGCAGAGAGGCCAGGTTTGCAAGGCTTGCAATAGGAGTATAGGATTATGCAGGTGAGCTTTTTAAGCTTGTGACTAAATTCTCACATTTAAAAGATCATTACAGAATTGCAAAGTTTGGGACAAGTTTGAGGCCCAATCAAAAATTGGCCCAATAAGGTCAGAAAAGACTGAGAGAGAAAGTCTCTACTCTGCAGGTTTTGAAGAAAATGTGGAATTTATTCTTATGCTGATTTGAGGAAGCTATTTGTCAGAGAAGGCCACAATTCTTTATGGTTGGATGCTAGATGAGGTGCCTGACTTGGCTTGAGTATAGACTTGCCTGGATGGCATCATTAGCTCTGGGATCCTTAGTTCATTTTTGCTGATGACTTGGTTTATTGTAGACCTAACAAGGTAAAGTTAATCTAAAGGGGTATCTGTAAATGATTTAAGCCCACTGAAACAGTAGGGAAAGTTCTTGCCAAGCCCCTTACTTTAGCCTCTGGGTGATGGATCCTACATCTGATGCAAAGCAGGCTACACCTAATGGGGACTTTTAAAATGAGTGTATCTAGTGTGTGAGGCACAGTAAAAAGCAAACATTATTTGGCAACATTCACTGATGAATCCTGTAAATCTGCCCATGGGCTGAATATTATCTTGTTGTGCAGTCCAGATCCTGCTGCTATTTCAGTTGGTGCATCTTGGCTGGGAAATGAAGACCAGACTTGAATATGACAGGGTTCTCATGATATTTGGGCAAAAAGTTGTATGCTCTCTGGTCATAAGGGTTGATTTAGGATTTCCTTCATGTTTGACTAAGCATGAGTTGTGAAAATTTATGTAATGGGTCGTACGCTGCTCCCTAATTTGTGAGACAACGTGTCAGAGACAACACAAGGAGTTTGTATATGGATCGGGGGCAATAATGTATCCAGTCACTTTCTCTGACTCAGGCCAACTTTCTTTGAGTGAGTTTGGGAAGTTGTGCAGTGTGAGTGGAGACCATCTGTATTGTAGGGCAAAAGCTTTGGGTTCATTGGGATTTGATAAGTTTGTGCTTCCTCCTCAGCATCTACTGTAATGATGATGATCTAGACCTATGACTGATCTTTTTTTGTTTAGGACACAATTATAACACAACCTTGTCTTGCCTTTATTGTTAAGTAGTATTTTCAGTCCCATTTTTGTTATATTTTGTAAATTAAGTACAGCTAAGGTTATAGCTTTACTCATTTGAAAAGTATGCCTGAAAAGGATATGGAGGATTTACCTTCCTTTTTCATCTATGGTGAAAAAAACACTGCAGTATAACTGACTACTGCACTCTTCAAAGAGAGAACACGATGCAGAAAGTACAGGAATGTTACAAACCCAGTCATCTCCCATTTGGTAGGTTAAATTTGGATTTTTATTTATTCACATGTCCATTATGAACAGAATATAGCATCATTGTCTAGGTTTTTAAATTTTTTTTTACAAACAAAGCACTTGTGTGTAAAAAGGCATAAGGCATCCCATGTACATTCTAGACATATATATTACTTTGATCTATAGTCATACAGATATTTTTATTTGTTGAGCTGGGAAATTTTTCGTTTACTAAAAAAGTCAGATTGAACCATGGGAAACAAAATACTAATATACAAAGGAATAATAGCTGGTGAACTAAAGGTCTTGGATCCATGAAGGGAAATTCAAATCTCTGGCAAGTTGCAATCCCCCCAGTAAACTCACCCCTTGTCTCGCTTGGTGGGTGAATAGGTAATGTGGGCAGGAGACCAGTCACTCCCTTGCCAGAATCAAGTAGTTCAATGTCCAGTAGTGCACAAAGGGCCAAAAGAGAGAGATGGTTGGTTGCTTGTGGGTATGGGAAAGTGAGCTGCTCTGTCTCACTGGTGGTTGTCTCACCGGTTGGGTGAGAAGCAGTGTTGTACGGTATTCCGATAGTGGATTACCCAAAGTAGTAACACAATTCTAGAATATTCCGTTGAAACACTATATTTAGCTCTTTTTTTACAGGAATATCAACTGTATTTAAAATCAATTAATTTGACTCAGCTGGAGCTCTTATTTGAGCAAAACACCCCACCAAAAATAAAATAAAGTAAAATCGCTTTAGAAACCATGAAAAATCAGAGGCTTGCACTTGGAAAAACAAAATGTTACAAACATGTTGCTCAGTTTTCCTCAGACTTTTCAGTAATAGAATAGTTCTTTAGTACAAGACCACATATAATTTTTAAGAGGAAGAGGTTTAGTTTTGTGCAAGGAGAGGAAATCGGTATTGTCATGTCGGATTAGGGTTAGTGTGGCCGCTGCCCTCAAGGACGGTATTGCACTCCGGGAGCTATCCCACAGTGCAACATTGTGACTGCTCTGGACAGCAATCTGGAGTCGGAGGCACTGGCCAGGTAGACAGGAAAAGCCCCGCGAACTTTTGAATTTCATTTCCTGTTTGCCCAGTGTGGAGAGCTGATCAGCACAGGTGACCACGCAGAGCTCATCAGCACAGGTAACCTATGCAGTCTGAGAATCGAAAAAGAGCTCCAGCATTGACCGCACAGGAGGTACTGGATCTGATCGCTATATGGGGAGAGGATTCCGTGCTAACAGAACTCCGTTCCAAAAGACGAAATGAAAAAACATTTGAAAAAATTTCCAAGGCCATGATGGAGAGAGGCCACAGTAGGGACTCAGTACAGTGCCATGTGAAAGTTAAGGAGGTCAGACAAGCCTACCAGAAAACCAAAGAAGCA
This sequence comes from Mauremys reevesii, assembly GCF_016161935.1. NCBI lineage: Eukaryota > Metazoa > Chordata > Testudines > Geoemydidae > Mauremys > Mauremys reevesii. Next base: position 37,398,066 of record NC_052629.1, on the reverse strand, counting down.
AACGGAAGGTCCGGGGCAGGGCCGCAAACATGCCGCTTCTACGCTGAGCTGTATGCAATTCTAGGGGGGTCCGCCACCAGTACCCCACCCCTGTCCATGGATTCCGAGGTGGGGGTGATCTTAGCCTTGCCTGAGGATTCTGCAGATGGGGAAGAGGAGGAGGAAGAGGAGGACGAGCTTGCAGAGAGCACACAGCACTCCATTCTCCCCAACAGCCAGGTGCTTTTTCTCAGCCTGACAGAAGTACCCTCCCAGCCCTCCCAAGCCCTATCCCAGACAATGAAGCCATGGAAGGGACCTCTGGTGAGTGTACCTTTGTAAATATAAGACATGGTTTACAAGCAAGCGTTTTTTTAATGATTAATTTGGCCTGAGGACTTGGGATGCATTCGCGGCCAGTACAGTTACTGGAAAAGGCTGTTAACATGTCTGGGGATGGAGCGGAAATCCTCCAGGGACATCTCCATGAAGCTCTCCTTGAGGTACTCCAAAAGCCTTTGCAGAAGGTTTCTGGGCAGGGCAGCCTTATTCCGCTCTCCATGGTAGGACACTTGACCACGCCATGTAGCAAATAATCTGGTATCATTGCATGACAAAGCCTAGCTGCTTATGGTCCTGGTGTTTGCTGGCATTCAAGCAACATCCGTTCTTTATCTCGCTATGTTATCCTCAGGAGAGTGATATCGTTCATGGTAACCTGGTTGAAATACGGGAATTTAATTAAGGGGACAGAGATGGTTGGGCTGTTTGCCTGTGGCTTAAAAGAAATCCTTCCCTGCATTTAGCCAAGCGGGGAGTGGGGGGGATTGGCGCTGAGCTTTTTTGCGTTTGGCTAGCTGGGATCTTCCCTGCTACCAGCCACGTGGTGGGGGGGAGGGGTAAAGCGATCATCCCAGAGAATTGGTGGGGGTGGTTCTGGTGCTGCACGTTAACAGGAAAGAAGCAGTACTCAACGGGCTTTGCTTGCTATTTGAGAAAGGAGGGCGCTGGATATATGAAGGCTGCAGAAGCCGAAAGACAATGGCTGACCATGGCCGCATGCAAGCCGAATTCTGATGCCCGGACCTGCATCTTTGATCTCTAACACCAAAGCCGCAGGCACTCAATATTAAGATGCAAAATGTGACCTTGTAGTGAGATCACATGCGCTATGTAAGGTGAATAGTGTTGTTTACCGTGAAAGAGTATAACCATTGTTCTGTAAAATGTATCTTTTTAAATACTTCTCTCCCTTTTTTCCCTCCCTCCCTGCAGCTGCAAATTTTTCAAGTCTCCCTCCTTCATCCCGAAGGATATCTCAGATAAGGTGGCGAGAAAAAAAAAGACGCGAGACGCAATGTTCTCGGAAATCATGGAAGTGACCCGCAATGAAAGAGCTCATCAATGAGTGATAGGACATGGTATCAAAGCACAGGAAAGATGCCAGTGACCGTGAGGCTAGGAGGGACGAATGTGAGGAGAGGAGAGACGCTCAAGATGAGAGGTGGCGGCAGGAAGATCTGAGGTGTCGGGATGCAACTCTGGGGCTGCTGCGTGATCAAACGGACATGCTCCAGCGTCTGGTGGAGCTTCAGGAACGGCAGCAGGATCACAGAGTGCCGCTGCAGCCCCTGTATAACCGCCCTCCCCCCTCACCATGTTCCTTAGCCTCCTGACCCACCAGACGACTAAGAACGCGTTGGGGGAGGCTCCATGCACCAGCCCATTCCACCCCAGTGGACAGCCCAACCAAAAGGCTGTCATTATTGTGAAATTTTTAGTGGCCTTTTCCTTCCCTCCTATCCTCCTCCCAAACCCCACCTGGGCTACCTTGTCAGTTCTCGGCCTCTTTTTATAATGAATTAATACAGAATACATGATTTTTAAACGAGAGTGATTTTATTTCCTTAGAAAACAAGCGGTAATCGAAGGGGGAGGGTGGGTGGCTTACAGGGAATGAGTCAATCAAGGGGGGGTTTCATCAAGGAGAAACAAACACAACAGTCACACTGTACCCTGGCCCATGACGAAACTGGTTTTCAAAGCTTCTCTGATGCGCACCGCTTCCTGGTGTGCTCTTCTAATTGCCCTGGTGTCTGGTTGCGTGTAATCAGCGGCCAGGTGATCTGCCTCAGCCTCCCACCCTGCCATAAAGGTCTCCCCCTTAGTCTATCAGAGATTGTAGAGCACACAGCAAGCAGCAATAACAATGGGGGACATTTGTTTGGCTGAGGTCTGGGCGAGTCAGTAATGTGCGCCAGCGCTCCTTTAAACGGCCAAATGCACATTCTACCACCATTCTGCACTTGCTCAGCCTGTAGTTGAACAACTCCTGACTACTGTCCAGGCTGCCTGTGTATGGCTTCATGAGCCATGGCATCAAGGGGTAGGCTGGGTCCCCCGGGATAACTACAGGCATTTCAATATCCCCAACTGTTAATTTTTGGTCTGGGAAATAATTCCCTTGCTGCAGCCATTTAAACTGCAGAGTAATGTTCCTGAAGACGTGAGCGTCATGAACCCTTCCCGGCCATCCCATGTGGATGTTGGTGAAATGTCCCTTGTGATCCACCAGTGCTTGCAGCACCATTGAAAAGTACCCCTTGCGGTTTACATACTGGGTGGCCTGGTGCTCCGGTGCCAATATAGGGATATGGGTTCCATCTATCGCCCCACCACAGTTAGGGAATCCCAGTGCAGCAAAGCCATCCACTATGACCTGCACATTTCCCAGAGTCACAACCTTTCATAGCAGCAGCTTAATGATTGCTTTGGCTACTTGCATCACAGCAGCCCCCACAGTTGATTTGCCCACTCCAAATTGATTCCCAACTGACCGATAGCTGTCTGGCGTTGCAAGCTTCCACAGGGCTATCGCCACTCGCTTCTCAACTGTGAAGCTGCTTTCATCTTGGTATTATGGCGTTTTAGGGCAAGGGAAAGCAAGTCACAAAGTTCCATGAAAGTGCCCTTACTCATGCAAAAGTTTCGCAGCCACTGGGAATCGTCCCACACCCACAACACTATGCGGTCCCACCAGTCTGTGCTTGTTTCCTGGGCCCAAAATCGGCGTTCCATGGTTAGAACCTGCCCCATTACCAGCATGATCTCCAAAGCGCAAGGGCCCGCGGTTTGAGAGAATTCTGTGTCCATGTCCTCATCACTCTCATTGCCGCACTGCCGTAGCCGCCTCCTCCTTGACTGGTTTTGCAGGTCCTGGTTCAGCATTGACTGCACGAGAATGCGCAAGGTGTTTACAATGTCCATGATTGCTGTCTTGAGCTGAGCAGGGTCCATGCTTGCCGTGCATTGGTGTCTGCACAGTTTACCCAGGGAAAAAGGCGTGAAACGGTTGTCTGCTACTTGCACGGAGGGACGGGTGAGGCAGGGGTGAGGCTGTACCCAGAACCACCCACGACAATGTTTTTTGCCTCATCAGGCACTGGGATCTCAACCCAGAATTCCAATGGGCAGGGGAGACTGCAGGAACTATGGGATAGCTACCCACAGTGCAACGCTCTGGAAATCGACACTAGCCTTGGTACATGGACGCACACCGGCGAATTAATGTGCTTAGTATGGCCACGTGCAATCGACTTTATACAATCTGTTTTAAAAAAAAGGTTTCTGTAAAATCGGAATAATCCTGTAGTGTAGGCATACCCTCATTTTTTACTTTTGATAGGAATCTATCAAAACACTTCACCATGGCTTTTTTCAAAATCCTTAGCAAAGAAATAGTTTTTGAGCGCTAAAAGGAAGTATAACCATGAAAGTTAATAAAATAAACATGGGCATTAATGTATTCATACATTGAAGATCTGTTGTACAAATTTAAGCAAGAAACTAAACGATACAACAGAGGTGAGTTAAAGTTAAAAATACTGATTCTCAGTCCTTACAGTTATTACAATGGAAATTATGCATGGCAACGCTTCCTTTGTATCTGCTTACATGTGGATAGATTTGTATGTCATGTGAATAGATTTGTATGTCATTTAGGCTTTTTTTCCCCCCCTTCCTCTGTCCCTGAGGAACACTGATCTAAATGGTAAAGACTTTGTGGCATTTTTTTTTCTTATCTGTAGATAGTGGATTCACTAACTATATAGTCTTTTTTTTCCTCTAGTGTTTTGTTTTGCTGACATTCTGAATTGAGTGAAACTGTTCATAACAATTCCTATAGAGAGCAGTGAGTACTTATATATATTGAGAGGGAATAGCTGATGAAGTACAGGCTTCTTGAGTTTCTTGCTCTTCCTGCTAGTTCACTGGCAACTTGTTCTTTGCCTGAGATGTTTATAGTTAGATGCATGACAGGGGAATGCAGGGGATAGACAGCAAACCTGTAGATGATATCTGCCACTCTGAGCAAGACACCAACACTATGTTTGGAGTCTTTCAGTTATACAAAGGAAAATAAACAGTCCTTTGCAAATGGTAGTTGAATCCTAACGCTTTATTAATTAACCTTTCCAGCACAAAGACTTGAACATTTAGGTTTCTTATTTGTATTGACTTGACTTGGCAATTAATGTTAATACCTGATTGTTTTTTGAGCAATGGGACAGCAAAGAAATGAATGGATAACAGCAGAGGTGGTGGAGCTAGGGGTGACTAGTGTCCTGGTAATGAAAATAGTGTGGGGATGTCACTCCACCATAAATTCAGACCTACCCAGGGAATATGAAAGTAAGAGCGGGACGCAGAGGTCCTGAAGAGGCTGCTGTGGACCTGGATAGGTCTGGGGAACAGGACGTGGGAGCCGGAGTGGCTGGAACAGGCCAGGGAGCAGATATGAGTCCCCTGGAGCCCTCTTTCCTGCCTGAACCTTGCTGCTCCCTCTTCCCCTCACGCTCCCTCCTATCCCTCCACTCCTTCCCCTCATTCACAGGGAGCTTCTGTCCCCTCTCCCTGCATGGCAGCTTTTCAAAGAATGAATATGTTCCAAATCTTCACCTGCGAGCTGACAGTTCTTCCTGCATGCTTAAATACTAGAGATATCTATTTAATTTAGTTACACTTTAAGAAGAATGCCATTTTGATACTGTGGAGTTCTCTTTTGTGACTTTGCTCTTGGCCTAATGCTTAAGGCTACTCTTTTGTTATACTATTGTAATAGACAACTTTTGCTTGAATGCTTGCATTAGAGCTATTTGAACAATGACAAATCTAATTTATATGAGAAGTATTCTGCATATCCAGTGTGGTGCATGAACAGGTAAAGCATGTATCTTCTGCTGCAGTGAGTAAATTCTACCTACACCTTCTTAAATGAGAATCACTGCCACTTTACTGTAATTTAAAATGAAGTTCTGATCTCTGCAGGCTATAAGAAACGAGGATCTGATTTCTTGAGGCAACATTGGGTGGTGAAATGACTCTCTTGGAGCACTTTCCACTGACAAGTGAAGACTACAATAAAAGTAGCAGCCAGCTTCCCTTGTGCGATCAATATATTGCTCTATATCAGTCCTCAGAGGTATACTGTTCTGCTGTAAGGAAAGTTTCAGCTATGTTATAGGTTAGCAAAGGATCATACATGGTTAATTATGGGGTCAGGGGGAGAGAGAGAAAGATGGGGTAGATACAAAAACACATCTTATGTAAAATGTTTACATTTCACAAATGTGGCAGCTGTTGTGTGGAGGCTCTGTTTGCATGGATGTCTCAATTACATTAGATCATGCTGCAGAGTAGCTTTGCTTTATATTTTCACTCAATCAAACTTGGATAACTTTCAGGTTTACATCTATGATCTAACAGTTTTATATGGTTATGTGTAGGGATAGGTTCAAACCCACCTGAATGTTGTAGCTTTGAATGTTTGACTCCGATCTTACTGAGTTCATGTTTTGTTCAGGTGAGACAATCAAAAAGTTCCTGAGAGGGGAGGCAGAGAACAAAATGGAGCAGAGATTGGTCCGAGTGAATACTGTATAGAGTATACTCTATCCACACCATCTCTATACTATAAAGGGGAATAGAGTAGAGTCAAGGATAAGAGAAAGTCCAGTGGAATCAAATATTGTATATAGAGCATACATTTGCGCACCCACTTGGACCAGCTCATCTTTTGGGTCTCTTCTTCTATCCATAATAGCAACTGAGATAGCCCTCCTTCTAGTCAGGTAGCATTCAACCTTAGGAACAAACTGTTGGGAGCCTCTTGGCTGATGAAAACTGATGGGTATAGAGTGATTAATAACACTCTGAATTGTGTCCAGGAGGCAAGCTCAGAGACTGGAGATGTCAGCAGTGACACAAATAGTGGTCTACAATCCTAACAAGCTTGGGAAGACATAGCCTATTTTCAAATTTATGGGTTTGTCTTCAGTTAGTGTGAGTGTTGCCCCTAATTCATATCCCCACACACATTCCTAAGTCAAGTGGTGGTTTAAATTAAATCTAGTTGCCCATTGGGATGAATAGGTTGATGTCTGAGTGTTGCTGATGCTCGAGTTATGAATGCAGTGCGGATACAGCTACAGCTCAAGTTAGCATAACTCCTCTGTTAATCAAATTATTGTGTGTAGCTCCAGTTTTGTTTAACTGTGTGGCTGCTCTCACTTGAGCTTGGATGTCTGTAGTGGAGTAACTTAAGCTAACTGTTTACAGTGAAGACAAGTCTTTTATGTTTTGCTTAGCTCAAGGTTGTATATACTTCTGGGATAGTTTTGTTTTGTTTTGTGTTTTCTTTTTGTTTTTATTCAAAACATTGAGGAAACTTAAGAATATGCTTGAAGTAAAAACCTTCGAAACTGTGGAGGATGTAAAAAAGCTTTAGAATGTATAAAGAAGACCCAAAAAGGTTTTTTTTTTCTTTTCTTTTTTGAAAGATTTTTTCTGCTTGCATTGATTTTAAGTAAAAATTCAGGTATTGTCTAATGTGCTTATTTTGTTTTATGTGGTGGTTTGTTTTGTATTTTTGTTTTGCTTTTTGTTGTTCTGGAGGACTGATAACTTTATGATCTTACTGACACCAAGGAAGTTGGACTAAAAATCCCCTCCTCTTTCCCCTCCCATCAGTTGTTCAATTTTCAGTCTCTTGTGCAGAACACTTCAATAATTCTCCAGTCATTTTCTAATCTTCCAGGGAAGAGTGCTTCTGAATGTCTGTCTGAGGTAAAAAGACCTCTGTAAGAACTTGCAGGGTTAGAACCTGGGATAGTGAGGGTTCTTGGTCCTTGATGCCTCCGCATCATCACTAGAGTCTTGGGCTTGGTGTCCACAGGAGGACCCTGGAAAGCTAGGCTCAGCAGGAAGCACTGCCCTGTGGGGCCTGAGCAGTGGTCTCTCACAGCCCACTGATGGGCCAATACTAGTATATAAACTAGGAAGCCATGATGGAGAGCTGTCTGAGCTACAACAAGGACTGCCTACCTGCTTCTGCTCCAGATCTTGCTTTCAATAGACTCTGGCTTCTGACCTGGGTTTGTCCTGAACTTCACTTTTCGATTGCTGCCTATAAGCTAGTGCCCATCCCCAACTCGCTGGTATCCTGACCTGAGTCAGCTCTGACCCTGTTATAAGCCTGCAACTTTGTGCCTGGCCCTGACTTCCTGGCATTCTGACCTGGCTTGTTCCTGACCCCATTGCTTATCTCCCATTCGCAACTTAGCAGTGATCAGGGCATACCTGCTGCCCACGCCCCTGACAAGCACATGGTAGAGAATGTTTTTTGTTTGGAGTTCTGGTTTTATTTATTTTATCTTTTACTGATCATCTTTAAGGCAAGAGAGAACTCCCAGTTATCATCTCTGGGTCCTTCAAGAGAGACCTCCTAGCAAAATAGGGAACACCAGGCTTGACAACCCTAATACTATTTCTGTAAAAACTTTAATGAACACTTCACACCTCTATAAAAGGATACAATTTGATTTTTGTTCTTTCCTTGTCAACTTTAACGAATCGGGCGGTAGTGCTATTAGTTTTGCTAAAGAAAACAGGCCTTATCTGTGTACAAGAAGGACATACTGTATTTTGTTAATTCAAGAAGCTTTGCTTGGTTGCTTGCTTCACAGTAAACATTTATTATAAAATGTAAAGATCTAGGGAAAGCACTCGGCACTCATTACTCTGGTAATTAGCACTGATATGTTAGGTAGAACACTTTTTTTTTTCCAGAAAGCTCTCTGGTCTCCGAGGGTGGCATTTCTTGGGGCCATTGTTTGGTTTATGTAGTTTTGCTAATACAAGAAAAGTAACCCAAACCAGTAGGAAACTGCAAGTTCTCTTCTTAAAAAACCTTGAAATGTTACAGTATTATTAGCTTGACTAATTAGACTAACTGACAGTGGGTACTCCTTCAGGGACTCAGTTAACTTCATAGAAACAGTATCCCTTTTTTTAAAAAACTGAGTCTCTTGATTAGAACAGCAGGGGATCTCATAGAGAATGTTTTAAAATTTTATTAGTGTAAATTATGTTCTATATTTAGAGTATTTTTGAAAACAAGATACTTACATGAATATTTTATTCTTGTTCACCTTCACTACACAATTAGCTTTTCTATGCAACACTCTCCTACTCTACTGTGCTGCCCACTTTGTCATTTGTATTGTTTTGAAACAGCAGTGTTTGCCAGTACTGCATCATCATATCTGTGATGGCATCCATTTTCACTGAAGACAAAGGTTATCTTCCAGATATCAGTCCAGATCACTGCCCATCATAGGATCAGCTGTTCAGTGAAAGCTTAAACATTCTTAGCAGGTTGCAGTTTCTCTTTTTTAAAACATTTTTTTTCAAGGAATAAGAAATTGAGAAATGAATGAGACTTGCACAGTGCCCTGAAGGTCAACAAATTTGTCCATGGGCCAGCAAAGGAAGTGCAGCTCTGAGCTGAGGACCTGCCATTGAAAATGCCCTGCCACAAAACTTGGAATTGAAAACAAGGGACTGTCAGAAGTTCTTAAACTTTAAGTGTAAGAATGGGGCACAGGCTATGTGGACACTTAAAAATCAGTCAAAAGAGACCTAGATAAGAGACAATATATGTAGTATCGTGGCAGGGCCCATTTGCTCCTGCCTCTTCTGAGCTCCATAAAGAGCTCAGTGATTTTTTTGCTGGTACACCTGTGCAGTTGGTTTATAATCAAGGGTGCCATTTTGATGTGTGTGTGGGTGCACGTTTAACCATGATTCCATTGGCTACTTAGGCATCTGAAACCTTTTAATTTTTTTTATTTTTTTTTTCATATAATTTACAAATTAGCTGTCAGGAGGACAGTATCTAATTCCTATGTAAAGAAATCTAATTAAATATTAGACCCTCAGCTTTAATACTATGTGTTCTAACACCTTTGGCAATCACTTAAGGGACACTGGTTAGGTTTAAACTTTTAATGTATATTCTTACTTTGTTACTATGGAGTGGGAACTTCTCTATACTACTGCCCCTTCTTTTCACCTACCCCCTCATATCTCCCTGTTTTCTGAAGGTAACATTGGCTGTATTTCTTCTTTGCTGATAACATTGCTCATCTCCTGAGGTTGCTCTTCAACACCATCAAGCAGAGGAATTCAGGCTCATCTAAAGACTTCCAAATCCTTAATTTAATGACCACCCCTTTCTTATCAAAATCACCCTGCTTCTGGCTATAAGCAAAATACTGACTCCCTGCACCAGGGGCTGGAGCTCTGCTATGCAGAACTCATATTCCACACTCAGGTTGTGCGGCAGTTAAGAGCTCCACCTGGGGCTAGGACATGCCCCCTCCCTAAATGTTGTACTGGAGGTCTGCCCTTGGCGCAAGTACCCCCCCCCCCCGCACCCTCCTTAAATGGCGCCCAGGCTTACAATTTTAGTTTCCACCACCCTATATGCTATATAGTCTTATGCCTACAGCTCCTGGGGCAAAAAGAGAAGCGCAAGCTCTTTTTCTACTTCCTTCTTCTCCCATTTCCTTCCTTTGTATCACCTTCCTAATAACCTTCTTAGCATCTAAATATGTCTACACAGCAATTAGACACCCGCGGCTGGCGCATGCCAGCTGGCTTGGGCTGCAGGGCTCTTTGATTGCTATGTAGCCTTCCAGGCTCAGGCTGGAGCCCAAGCTCTGGGACCCTGGGAAGTGCCTTTCTCCTTGCCTTATATTTTCTCATCTCATACTTGCTTAAGTTTGTAGCAGCTGTGTTAGTCAGTATCAGCAGAAAGAACAGGAGTACTTGTGGCACCTAAGGGCTGGTCCACACTAAGAAGCGGGGTCGAACTAGGGTACGCAAATTCAGCTACGTGAATAGCGTAGCTGAATTTGAAGTACCCTAGTTCGAACTACTCACCCATCCAGACGCCGCGGAATCGAAGTCCGCGGCTCCAAGGTCGACTCCGCCACTGCCTTTTGCAGTGGTGGAGTACCGGAGTCGACCGCGGCGCTTCTGGAGTTCGAACTATCGCGTCCAGATTAGACGCGATAGTTCGAACTCTGAGAAGTCGAACTCACCGCGTCGACCCGGCTCGTAAGTGTAGACTAGCCCTTAGAGACTAACACATTTATTTGAACATGAGCTTTCGTGGGCTACAGCCCACTTCATCAGATGCATAGAATGGAACATATAGTAAGGAGATGCATATACATACAGAGAACATGAAAAAGTGGAAGTAGCTATACCAACTGTAAGAGGCTAATTAATAAAGATGAGCTATTTTCAGCAGGAGACAAAAAACTTTAGTAGTGATAATCAAGATGGCTCATTTTAGACAGTTGACAAGAAGGTGTGAGGATACTTAACCTGGGGAAATAGATTCAGTCTCTGTTCAAACCCACATTATTGGTATCTAGTTTGCATATTAATTCAAGCTCAGCAGTTTCTCATTGGAGTCTGTTTTGAAGCTTTTCTCTTGCAAAATTGCCACCTTTAAGTCGGTTACTGAGTGACCAGAGAGGTTGAAGTGTTCTCCTACTGGTTATCACTACAAAAGTTTTTTTCCCCCCTCCTGCTGCTAATAGCTTCTCTTAATTAATTAGCCTCTTACAGTTGGTATAGCTACTTCCACTTTTTCATGTTCTCTGTATGTATATATATCTTCTTACTATATGTTCCATTCTATGCATTTGAGGAAGTGGGCTGTAGCCCACGAAAGCTTATGCTCAAATAAATGTTAGTCTCTAAGGTGCCACAAATACTCCTGTTCTTTATACTTGCTTAAGTTATGCCTATTGACTGAGCTGTTGACTGACCTATTTCCAACAAATTAGAAAGCCAGCATTAACAGTTATAACCAGCTAAAAAGTCTCCTTCACCACTGGAAAAATCCTGAGTGTCTACTTTTATCGTATGGGTAGAATATAGATGCATATATTGTTCTACCACGTCACTTGATTTGATCTGGAATCCTTTCCAAGCTAGTTGTTCTTGGCTACCTCCACTCATTCTTACAGAATTTTTTCTCTTTCTCCTTTATGTACTTTAAAAAAGAGATGCTATGCATCCAAAACTGTTGATCTTGTTTTATTTAGTTCAACAACAGCAACAACAAAAAATTCCCTGGAAACACAAATCCTGATTGTTCAAAATTCAAATTAGATATAATTTGGGTACGTTTTGCCCTTCCTTGAGTAAAAAATTCAAAATGAAACTATTATAGCGGATTGCAAACTCTGTTTACCTGAGTGTTTTGGGTGTGCTCCCAAAGGGTTTTTGGGTAATTGCGCTTTAGCTTTATTTCTTATTATATGTTTAACAATATGGGGAAACTGTATTTTTTTCTGCTTTATGATTAGAGTTAATTGTCTTGGGTTTTTTCTATTTTCCCATTTTCTCAGTGGAAATTAAACTCATTTTAAGGGCTTTTCTGAACTGAGGCCTCAATTAATAGTGTAGAAGTATTGAAAATTTAAAAAATAGACAAAGCCAGGAATATTGTCTCAGAAACTATGCTAAATTTGATAATACAGTTTGACCAGGAATAAAAACAAGAGAGATACTGTATTTCTATGGTTGGGGGGGAAAAAGACGTGGAGAGTTTGCTGTTCAAATTCAGCATAGCAGCATGCTCAAACTTGAGATTCAGAATGAATATGTGGCAGAAAAAATGCAGTGGTTGATCTTGACATTGAATAAAATACAACTGGAATTTCACTGTCTTTCCATTAACAATGAAACTCAACTATGTGGCAGAAATCTTCAGTGCTTTATAAGCAATAAGGTCTGAAGTGTTGAAGTCTACCTTCTTATGAAGTATTGCAAAAAAAAAAAAAGGAACTTTTGGGACCTTTCAGTACAAACTGAATACATATAGTACTGAAGATCTTTAGAATGGCTGGAAACATCTGAGATTTAATGAAACTATTCCAGTTCATTTAGTTTCTTAGAAAAATATTATGACATAGTTGAAATCTAAGACTTCTGTTAAAGTGAGAGTATAGTGCTTGGTGCAAAAATAATTGATGCTGGGTGTTACACCTTCCATAAACTTGGTAGTTTTGATACTGTGTCCTACCATGTAAGACCCCTGTGTGTGGGACCACATTCATGTGTCTGAAGTTAGATAAAGCTGGTAGTTTTATGGAATTTTGATACAATTTAACAATTGTGTGTGCTCTCCTGTCCTCTAGTGGCTGGCTGACAGAGGTCATTATGGATCTTCTACTTCTGCCACCTAACGGAAATCTCCTTATACCTCCAATAGAAGAGGAGTGTGTTTTATGAGTGAAGAGCAAGCGCTGCCTGATCTATCTAGGAGTTATGTCGGCTGTTAGTTAACATATAGGTGTCTTACAGTGGGGACATAATATTAATAGTCTGGCTTTTTATTCCAGGTGTAGTTGCAGGGATTACACACTTTCAAAATTGCCCTCACGTATTTGATCCTCCCCAAATGGGAGGATCTCACTTCACAGAAAGCTGAGTCCATGTTGAGCTGGGGACCTTTAGATTCATGTCTCATTCAGCATTTCGACCAACCTGTTCTTTGGAGATCTCTGGATGCAAAGTGGCTTGATGCCCTCCAACCTGTGTATCTTGCCTAGACATCAACACTAGGTAGACCTCTATATAAGGGAGAGGAGTTGGAAAGAGTCTAGTGTTCTGAGTAGGTGATTTAAGTTCCACCCCTAGCCAGCTGTGTAGAGGTAGGTGGGTGTTAATGCTGTTTTCCTCCCTTCAATTTTCTCTTCTCCCTCTTCCAAACTCCCCCAAATTTAGGGGTTAGACTCTCATCTTTTTGGTCCCTGCAGGGATGAATCCTAAAAGGCCCCATTCCCTACCTTCCTTCCCCAGCCAACATTGCTGGTAGCAGAGCTAGACAGAGTAAAAAGTCACTGCAAAAGTCTGTGTGAAATACTCATAATGTGAACTTACACATGAATACATCCAGGGCTTAAATTCTTATAGAGTATTTCCCAGAGCCCCCTATGCTCTTCCTCCTCAACATGCTATAAAAACTCTGGGGGGGATGAAAATATTTACCATTGCTCTGCTTCGGCCACTCTGGTTGCATTTAAGCCCGGCACGCATCTGTTACAATTTGCGGGGGGTGAGGGGGTCCCACTCCAACTAAAAAATGATATTAAAGGATCAAGTGCCCCAGAATGATATTAGTGACAATTCCTCTGTGAAGTAGTTTTCATCCTAAATTGCTGCCTGTTATGCAATTTAATGCCATCTTTATTTGCAGCCTGGGTAGATCCAGGTGGGCTGAACAAGAATCCGTTCTTATAGTTGGGCTTCATTGTTGTCAAATATAATAAGAGAGAACATTTATATTCTCCATGGTAGGAATGGTATAGCAAATTATCCACTTTCCTGCTGGCAAAATTCCAGCATGCATGTGAATGATCAGCTATGTTTGACAGATACAAGTTTTTAATTAGAGGGCTGACTATTATGCAGGAGGGCACAAAGAAAAGAGAGGATTTGTATAAGGAATCTGCTTATTTGAAATTTTTATTAATAATTCCAGACCTGATGTTTCATCTACTAAGCAGAGTGGAAGGATCATGACAAAACAATGTGGGTGGGGAGGCATGCAGAGAACAGCACTGGATATATTGCTTGTTCCCTTTCTTTCTGGCGCAATGTCAGCAGGTGCTTATCTGGCTAGCCAAAGGGGCTAAAAATTGTGGGCGTGATCCACATCCCATTAAAGTCAATAGAAATACTCCAATTGACTTTAGTGGGCTTTTGGGACCCTCTGTGAGAAGCTGACTTATGTACCATATGCCTCTAGGAAGAGACCTAAAGTCTTTCGCAAAACACCACAGAAATGAGTACTGATATTTTTATTCTCCTCCTGTATTAAACACTCATAGAAGGGGTAGGAATTTGCATTCACAGCAAGGAGATCTATGACAGCATAGTGCATAACCACACCTGCTATCCTGCTGGCACATTACCTGCAAAATTGTGTTTACTGCTGCTCAGTGTCTGAGGATCAGTGTGTCGTCATCCATAAATTCCTGCAAATTGCCTAGCATTGCACACTTCTCAAATCCAAAAGTTATGGGCTTAATGAAGGAATTACTGGGTGAAATTATATGGCCTGTGTTGTGCAGGAGGTCAATTAGATTATTATAATGGTCCCTGCTGGCCTTAAACTTTATGCATCTAGTACGTCTTAGTCTCATGAGTTCCGTATTTTTACTATTTTTGTATAGAAGTTAGGGCTGTCAAGCGATTACAAAAATTAATCGTGATTTATCACACAATTAATTGCACTGTTAATAATATGATTTATTTAAACATTTATGGGTGTGTTCTACATTTTTCACATATATTGATTTCAATTACAACACAATGCAAAGCGTATATTGCTCACTTTATACTTATTTTTTATTACAAGTATTTGCACTGTAAAAAATCAAAAGAAATATTTTTGTTTACCTAATCCAATTCTGTAGTGCAATCTCTTTATCGTGAAAGTTGAATTTGCAAATGTAGAAATTTGTAGGAAAAAAACTGCATTTAAAAATAGTGTAAAATTTTAGAGCCTGCAAGTCCATTCAGTTCTACTTCTTGTTCAGCCAGTCACTCAGACAAACAAATTTATTTACATTTGCAGGAGATAATGCTGCCAGCTTCTTGTTTACAATGTCACCTGAAAGTGAGAACAGGCGTTCTCATGGCACTGTTATAGCTGGTGTCACAAAATATTTACGTAACAGATGCGCTAAAGATTCATATGTCCCTTTATGCTTCAACCGCCATTCAAGGGACATGCGTCCATGCTGATGATAGGTTCTGTTCAATAACAATCCAAAGCAGTATGGACCGACACATGTTCCTTTTCATTATCTGAGTCAGGTGTCACCAGCAGAAGGTTGGTTGATTTTCTTTTTTGGTGGTTCAGGTTCTGTAGTTTTTGCATCGGAGTGTTGGTCTTTTAAGACTTCTGAAAGCATGCTCCACACCTCGTCCCTCTCAGATTTTGGAAGGCACTTCAGATTCTTAAACCTTGGGTCAAGTGCTGTGGCTATCTTTAGAAATCTCACATTGGTATCTCACACTGAAAGGGTTCTTAAAATGAACAGCATGCACTGGGTCATCAGCTGAGACTGCTAGAACATGGCAGAATGTGGGCAAGACAGAGCAGGGGACATACGATTCTCCCCCAAGGAGTTCAGTCACAAATTTAACAAACACATTATTTTTTTAATGAGCGTCAGCATGGAAGCATGTCCCCAGAAATGGTGGCCGAATCATGAAGGGGCATACAAATGTTTACCATATCTGGCACGTAAATACCTTGCAATGCCAGCTACAAAAGTGCCATGAAAATGTCTGTTCTCACTTTCTGGTGATATTGTAAATAAGAAGAGGGCAGCATTATCTCCTGTAAATGTAAACAAACTTGTTTGTCTTAGTGATTGGCTGAAAAAGAAGTAGGACTGAGTGGATTTGTAGGCTCTGAAGTTTTACACTGTTTTATTTTTGAGTGCAGTTATGTAACAAAAAAAATCTACATTTTTAAATTGCACTTTCATGACAAAGAGATTGCACTTCAGTACTTGTATAAGGTGAATTGAAAAATATTTATTTTGTTTATCATTTTTACAGTGAATAGTAATAAAAAATATTATACACTTTGATTTCAGTTACAACACAGAATACAATATATATGAAAATGTAGAAAAACATCCAAAATATTTAATAAATTTCAATTGGTATTCTGTTTAACAGTGCAATTAAAACTGAGATTAATCACAATTTTTTTGCATTAATCACATGAGTTAACTGTGATTAATCAAAAGCCCTAATAAAAATTAAGCTTAACTTTTTTGAAGACATGTAGAGCATGGTAGGCTTTCCAGTAACTAGCAAGTATAGTATCTGCAGTGTTTGCTGTATGGTGAAATAGTCTGAGGGTTTGATAAGGCAAAAGATGGATATTTTTATTTTCTCATGGTTTTACACAAAACTCATAACATGTAACTTTTATTTTTTTTGAGTCATGACTGACAGGGATTGAACTGTGGACCTCCAGAACTAAAAGCATGAACTACTGTGGTTTGTGTTTCAAAGTTCTGTAGCTGGGGACTGTAACAACTCATATTCTCAGCAGATGGGCATGAATGGTGGGGGAAAACCTGTAACTCATACTCACCAGTGGGTTACATATGGCTTTTATATTTGTAAACTAATATATGGTCTACATTGTGTATAAAAATTCAAATTAAAAAATAGTACAAAAATAATGTGATGTCTCTCTTTAGATGACTTTGTTTATGGTGATATTCTGGGAGTGTAAATCAGAGCTGAAAATACAATAAAATTGCTGTGTTAGATATAGATGTTTGCTGTTTTTCAGTGAAATTTTGATGGGTGGTTCCTAATGGTGAGAGGTTTTTTTTTTTTTGTTTTTTTTTTCCAAATGACTTCGCTGGGCATCGAGTTGGGCCAATGCTAAGCACTTCTAGGATGAAAAATTCCGCCCTAAGTGGATTTAGGATTAATGCTTCATATCTATGAATGCTTTATTTTAAGTACGAAGTATATATTTACTGTAATAATAATCCAAATGAGTATGGGTTCTCTTTTTTTTTTTTTTCCAAAAGCTAGGTGCCTATTCATATTTAGACCTCTAAATAGCTGGTATTCAAAGGTGGTAAGCATTACAGCTCCCATTGGTGGAACACTTAAGTATGTTAATATGGATTTTGGTTTCTACAATTAGTCACCAACTTCTGAAGAATTTGGCCACTCTGTACAACTCTACAGTAGTTTCACTTCTGTTCTTTAACTGAAAGTCTTGGACCATGAAGTATCAATTTAACTTGCATATTTTCACTTCAGGCTAACAGTTGATATCAAGTGTCAATTATCTAGTGTGAAATTATAGTGGAGCAACTGTTGAAATAGTCTATACACATGATCTGATCCGTGGAAAATCAAAATGCATTATAACTAAAGAACTGGTGATCAGTCATGATTTATCTTAAGTATCAAATTAGTTCACATTGATAAAAGTATTATGATTCATAAGATGCCTGGTTAGAACTCTCATAATGAACTTATACTGTACTTGCTTTTGGACTTCATAAGGTGTCTGGAGTTATGATTCACAAATATCATGAAACTGGGGAGTGACTACTGTTTGAATGGCCTCGTGGATTCAGAGGGGCAGAGAATGTAATAAAAATCTGTTGTCCTGTGTTTGAGTTGTTGCTGGTTGCTGCTTTTTATTATTTAGCTCTTTTTTGCTATTTGGTTCTCTCTCCTCTTGTCAGCGTTCAATGTCTTTAGATCTCAAATGCTAAACTACTAACAAGACTGACAGGGAAGTAATATGTTGATCTTCTCTTTGAAGGCTAAGCAAATCTGCTTTTTTCACAGACCAGAACCAGGCCCAAGCTTCTTGTATACAAAGAAAAGCACAATTAGGAGATATAAGCTTAACAATAATCTTCTTTTAAAAAATACATTTATAATCACCTTGTCATTAGAATACCGGTGAAGAGATTTAAAAGGTTGCAAAGTACTATATAAAACAGGAATTATTCTTTTCATATTTTCAAATAAGAATAAGTCTCAGTAAAAGAGGGGGAAACTGCTTGATTGAGTAAGAATAATCTGCAGATTTAGAATATTGTGTGTGTGTGTGTGTGTGTGTGTGTGTGTTTGTGTGTAAATGGGGGAACTACAGAATAATACTACCCAAAACATGATTGAGGCTATTTATATGTATGTGTTAATAACAGTGATATATTTACTGCAAGTAATGATTTAAAATCATGGGTTGAGTTACAGAAAACATCTGTGCTCTGCCATTGCTGAAACAGAGAAGTGAAATGAGGTGAAGCAGATTCTGAGCAGTGATTACAATACTTGTCAAAAGGTAGAGAGATGTGGGAGCATTTAAACAGTTCTATTTCCTTGCTTTGATGAAACCCTGGTAAGAAATCAGCCTATATGAGAAGTAACAAGTCTCAGAAGAACTGACTAATGTAACATTTTTCCTGCCAAAATACCAAAGGAAGGGAGTAACATCACTGTGTGAAATAAGGCACAGAGCTAGGTATATGCTGAAGATGGATTATTTTATTTCAGAATTGTATCAGTATTTCCTTGCACACCCAAAATTCCCATTGCAGCCAGTGGAAATTTTGAGTGCCTAAGGAATGTAAGATTGTGAATACTGGTGTGGAAATAGTACGTTTCATTGATATGTAAAAATGAAATTTTAGTTTACAATTTAACCCAATTTATATATCCTTTACATTCAGCAAAACGAAATCAGTCCTGATGAAACTTTTCAATTGGAGCCCCTCCATTACTCAAAAACACTTTTTGGATTAGATGTTCTTTAAACATTTATTCTGCTGTCCTCATTGAGGATCAGTGTATCTGACTAATTTGTAAATTATTGGGGTAATGATTTGTGAGCTGTTTCTGCCACTGTGATTAATGATAGTTTTTTGCTATTAAAGGTTGGGTGGAAGCGACAAAGTAAAAGGTGAAAATCACCCTGCTGAAGAAGGTCAGCACATGTGCAACATGTAAATCCCACTGAAATTTTGTGTGTTGGTTCAATTATATATACATAATCCAAGAGGAAAAAATGTTAAACTGGTAAAGAGTAGATATGAGTAATTGAAAAGAAATCCTAATATGTTAATGTATGGGAATTTACAGTTAGGACACCCAAATAAACTTAATCCTGACCTCTAGTGACTTCATGCAATAACCATATGTTTAGGATTTGTTTGCATTCCTGGATGAGATTAAACTTGTTTTTGTTTTTAAACACAAATTAGATTCCCCACCACTCCCCACAGTGTCACTATTGGGTAGAGTTAGGGTTGTACTGCTGCAGGTAGATTTTGAAAAGAGATAATTGTCAATTTATTGCCATTATTCTTCATAACTGACCATTTAAGTACCAATAGAGGCTGAAGGGAAGTGTTCTACTTCATAGAATCCTATGAAAAAAATTGCAGTGTTTCAAAATGGCTATCACTTGTGAGCGAACCCTAACTTCCTTCAGTGATACTGTGGCCCACTCATCTGTCAAAAGATGGAATACTGTAAGGAACAGGGAAACAGAGGCAATGGCCATGTTTGCTAAGCCGCTTGTCTCAGGTCCATTGAGAACAAAAGGAGTCGTTAGCCATTTGGGACAGTTCTTTTTCGAATTTTCTGAAGTAGAATATCAGTCTTCAGTCTCTGATGAAGAAAAAAACACCAGTTATGAAGAATAGTAACTAAAAATTAATCCTAAAATATTTTGATGATTTTGAGTCTTTTTCATTACAATGATCATTTGGGGATTTAAAAAAAAGTGTAGTTCTTCAAATACTTATCCATATCTCTTCCGCTCTCAGCACGTGTGTGCCCAGTACTCTTGAGTTTGGATTCTTTTGGCCAGTGTGGACTTATTCAGTACTGAAATGCTATATGACATCAAAGGACCTACTAGTGACTTTGGTACAGGACATGGGTCACTGCTATTGGGAGTAGGTAAGGTATCTCCTCCTGTACTGACTGCTGTTCTGACAGTGGTACAGAGTACATGAGTGATTCTGACCAAAGTGCAGTCAAGGGCTCTCCCAGCACAGCATCTAGAACCTCTTTAAGAAGTCTGTCCACTTTCATCCTTGCACTCTGAGGGCAGTGGGGAAGTTTCATAGGTGTATTCTGTGTGGTCCAAGTATTCAGGCCAGTATACACCTGAGAGGGAGTCGAGGGCTGAGTTTTATTACCCAAGCCATGGAAGTTTTAAAAAGGGATTGTACTCCTTGCTATCCCCATCTGCGTTGGCCATCTGTCCCTTATGCATACCAACAAGCTTGGTTTCATTGTTCTCTATGGGGCTGCATCATGCTAGACAGCCAGTGTATGCATCCCAGGCTAGTGTTAGAACAAATATTTAGTTTAAAGAAACAAGAAATGGTAGAACAAGTCTTAATTGCTTCTCTTCTGCCCACTCAACGTGACTCCACTGTTTCAGTCATGGGGTTTCTTTTAGGTATCTTTAGGAAATCTTTGATGAAAACCAAGCAAAATAATCACAATTAACAATGGTTATTTTATTATTAAGGAAAAGAAAACATTAAACAAAACAACACAAATTACAGAACACAGTTGATAAACTAGTTATCTCTCTTACCATCTCTTCTGTATGTGTCTCTGTAGAGAATGTTTAACAGAGCTTACACTGCTGAGAGTGGGCCCAGTTATGGTGGGATGCTTTTCTCTTGGCAAGCTGAGTCCGAGGGCTTATTTCTCAAAAGTATCATGAATCCAGTCTTCACGACTTAAAACTATTTATAGGCAAAATAATTGGTTTAAGGGCAGGTGAAACATGTCTAGTTATTAATAATAACCAGCCAGTTTATAGTTGGGCAAAGGAAGGAATCTTAACAAAATTCTGTGAAATCCAAGAAAATATTTAAATCAATCACTTAAAAGGAACTTATGATGAGTTTTAACCCCCACCCCCATCACCTACAAGGGAAAGACCCAATTAGTCATGATCCACCCCTGGGGGGAGGAGGCGGAATTAACTAATTGCTTCTGGGCCAGAGGAGGCAGAGCTAGGCATTACAAGTAGGCTGATGGAGCTCAGTTGGGAAGAGACTGTAGAGGAAACATGTCTCTCTGGTCGAGAGAAGCCCTGTGGTAGGTTTTAACAGAAGAACAACACTAATGGAGTAGGTTAGGCTGCTGCAGGGGAAGCCCTGAGATAGAGCCAACAAGGTAACTACAGTGGAGCATGAGAGAGGTAGAAATGCTATTCGGTTGAAGATTTTTTTTTTGGACTTTTATTTGGGCTTGTTCATGCTACTCTGAAAGGATTTAGATTTCTGTGTGACTTGGCTAGAGGGCCAAGGCACAGATCACCTGGAGGGGGAATCAGGAGAAGATGCAGGCTGAGAGAGGCCACTGCATATCCAAGTGAGAATCTGGTATCTGGGCATCTGAGGCAAGAACCCTGTGCAATGCTGCAATCACAGATCGGGAGTGCCCATAAGATGGGGATGTGCTACTGCAAAGCCATTTTAAGGATCTGAAATCCAATTAAATCTCACTGTTTAATAACTAACAGTAAACAGACAAAATTACAACAGCATTTCCGTATCCCAATAAAATCATTACAGGAGTTTTAAATTTAAATCTTTGGTGGTGTCTCAGTTACCTTTCTTTCATCAATCTATGTTGAAGTCTCAAGGAGGCTTTCCTTGCATTGGTTTCTTCTTGAGTCTTCTCTATTTGAGTGGGGATGGGGGAGATTACCCACAGAAAACTAGTGGCCTAATAATTTACCTCTAATTAAGAACATAATAAAGATTTATATTCTGAAGTAAGACTCTTTTTTGCTTAACTTTATCTGATAAATTTGGAAATTAAATATTCCCAGGATCATGTGAAATTTTACTATACATCTTAAAAGTAATTCATATTCACTACTGCTTTTGCTGAAAAGAAAAAATCTAATGAATTGTAGGATTACCCTGATAGGTCAATTTACAAGAGATTCTTATTCTGTGCTTATCACCCTAGTGTGTGAGCTTCTTCCATTAGTGAAATAATATGACTAGCATCTCTCACATGTTTGTTCTCTCATCTTCTCCCCTGAGGGAGAGGATGTGTTCAGGGAGTGTTTTGTTTTGGAATTTTACTCCAAGTAATATTTTGAAACAATATAGTCTTCTATTTGAATAGAAGACTATTTCTAATTGTGTAGATCAATGTTAATTTGCTCTTTCTTATCTTTATCATAAACCATCTGCTTTAAGTACAAGATACATTTCTCTAATGTCAGAATATAACACATTATGTATTATATACATATGTTGCTATGCTGACATTAGGGAAAACAAAGTCAGAAAAATGTATTTTGTAGTTTAAAGCAGATGATTTATATTTGGTGGTATTCTTTAGCCATATAGTTTCTAAGCTCTTTGAATGCCTCTTTGAATGTTGTGTGTATCTCTCTTTTTCCTTCTCTCTTTTCTGTCAGTATCTCTTTATTTTTAACATTTGGCACCCATCCTGTCACGGTCTATGGTGTCATGCACCACCTCCCATTGTATCTACTCTGTCCATGACCCCTCTGTGTCCTATCTTCTTACCCCTAACTTGCGGTTTTCTTTCTGCTTCCTGACTGCCTCAAAGAAATTTCAACTCTTAGATTGTGGCAGTAAAAAAACTTTGTGGTGGAATTTGAACATGTTGCATATAGAATTAATGTTGGCTTTGCAGTATAAAGCAATGTAAAATGAATAGCCATGGGAAAAGGTCTGCTTTGAATTGTTCTATAGCTTATGTATCTTAGGGATTCTCTACACAGCAAGGTACTGTGCTGTGTACTAGCTGCTGCACAGTAATTTCCAGTGAGGACACTGCTAAAGTCCTGAAGTGGAGATTGGCATACTACACAGTATGCAGCATGATAACTTGCTATGTAGATAAGCCTTCCAACACACAGAAACTTAGCACTTTCAATGGACAGCCAGAAAAACAGCAAAGCAGTCCTAATATGCTGCTAAAGAATTTTTAGGATTAATAGAAAAATTGAGTCTCTGGGAGAAAAAATTCCTTTGCAATTAGAGCTTAAATTCCTCTCTCTCTTTCTGCGTGTGTATATAATTAAAAAAAAAATTAGGCCTAAATTTTCAGCATGCATTTTAACAAAATAGCAGCAGTGTTCCGTAAAGAAACATTTGTTTTCCAGTAATGAAAATGTCATGCATAGTGCAGCTCAAAATAGGAGCTTTCAGATCTACTGATGAAAAGCACTGTGTAAGAGCTAGGTACTACTATTGCTCCTAAAATAACCCTTGGATATCTCTGAGCTCTGTGCTTGAAGGAAGGCTAGAATATTGGAGTTGAGATCTATCATGTAGATCTGAGTAGAGGGATTTGCCATAATATTGGCCGTAGATATGAAAAAGCAAAATAACATTGTAATTAAGTCTGGTAAGAACAGAAGTCTCTATTGTTTCAGAGTATTACTTAGAGTGTAAAATACTTTGAGAGAATACATTTTACTATGACATTTTAAAAGAGCAAATTTGGGGCCATCTTAACAATTGTCATTTTAAATCCCTAAAAAAATGAACTAATGCACCCAAGACCTCTGTGGTGGAATCTTCTTTTTTTCTTTTTTTTTTCTTTTTTTTTTTAATACAGGGGGAAGCTGAGGCAGAGAAGTGACTTACTGATGGCACATAGCAAGTCAATGACAGACCTGGGATCAGAATTTAGGACCTTCTGACTCTGTGCTGGCTCACGTTGGTGTCTTAACAAAAAGACTAAGCTTCTGACTGATTTAACTAGATATCCTGACTTGGGGCAAATATTTAAACAAATTAAATGAAATATTTAAGAGGTTTGTGAGGCCCATCCTTTTGAGTGGCAGTTCGTGGAATGGAAGAGGCCCTGGGTATTTTTTGCCTTCCTCTACAGCATGGTGACTTGTTGGTTTGAACTCGAATAAGTGGTGGATTTTCTGTAACTTGAAGATTTTAGATCATGATTTAAGGACTTCAGTAACTCAGCCAGAGGTTTTGGTTTATTACACGAGGGGTGTAGAAGGGGGAGGAATGTGTGTGAGAGATTCTGTGGCCTGCAATGTGTAGGAGGTCAGACTAGATGATCATGATTGTCCCTTCTGTCTCTAAAATCTGAGTCTAGAGGTCATGTGGTCAAAAGGTGAGGGAGAGAACAAGGAGGGGAAATTTGATGAGAAAGGGGAGCAAAGACAATGCACAAAACTTCCACAGACAAATCATCAAAGTGGTAACTTTTTTAAATAAAAACTCCTAGCACCCTGAAACTGCTAAGTTCCACTGTTGTTATGAAGACTAAGGCCTGGTCTACACTTGGACTTTAAGTCGAATTTAGCAGCGTTATTTCAAACTAACCGCTCAACCGTCCACACCAGGAAGCCATTTAATTCGAACTAGAGGGCTCTTTAGTTTGAATTTGGTACTCCACCCCGGCAGGTGGAGTAACGCTAAATTCGACATGGCTAGCTCGAATTAGGCTTGGTGTGGATGCTAATCGAACTTAGTAGCTCCGGGAGCTATCCCACACTGCACCACTCTGACGCTCTGGACAGCAGTCTGAGCTTGGATTCTCTGGCCAGCCACACAGGAAATGACCCGCGAAAATTTGAATTCATTTTCCTGTCTGGGCACTTTGAATCTGATGTCCTGGTTGGACATCGGGGCGAGCTCCGCAGCACCTGCAACGATGCAGAGCTCTCCAGCAGAGGAGTCCGGCCAATCCCAGAATAGAAAGAGGTCCCCAGCATGCACTGACCGGGAAGTCATGGATCTGATCGCTGTGTGGGGTGAGGAGTCTGTGCTCTCGGAGCTGCGCTCCAGCAAGCGGAATGCAAAGACCTTCGAGAAGGTCTCAAAAGCCATGAAAGACAAAGGATACAGCCGGGATGCGATGCAGTGCTGCGTGAAAGTCAAGGACCTAAGACAAGGGTATCAAAAAGTCAGAGCGGCAAACGGACGCTCCGGAGCCAAGCCCCAGACATGTCGCTTCTACGAGGCACTGCATGCCATTCTAGGTGGGTCTGCCACCACTGCCCCACCAGTGACGGTGGACTCCGAGGACGGAATAGTGTACCAGGACAGTTCCTCCTCGATGTTCGCCGATGGGGAAGATGAGGAATGGTCTTTGGAGGACGGCGCAGGTGACAGCGAACCCACTCCCGCTTTCCCTGACAGCCAGGATCTCTTCATCACCCTCACAGAGATCCCCTACCAACCCTCCCCTGCCGTTAACCCGGACTCAGAATCAGGGGAAGGATCAGGCGGTAAGTGCTATAGACGTGTAAACATTTATTTTTTATAAAATATGTATAGAAAAAATAGAAACACTATATAAAAAATTGTAAATATTAAACTATATGAAAAGTAGGTCCACACAAAGAGGGATTGAAGAAAAATCCTCTAGCGACAATTCAACGAAGGTGTCATACAGTTCCTCGAAAAGCCTCCGCGTGAGGTTTCTTGGGAGAGGTGCCTTGTTGGGCGCTCCGTTGAAGCAAACTCTTCCTTGCCAGGACATCCGAATATACAGAGGGATCATCGCCTCCACGAGCATTGCTGCATATGGTCCTGGTCGGTGCAGCGCTTCCCTTAGCATCCTCTCTTTCTGGGCACGGGTGACCCGCCTCAGGGTGATCTCATTCTGGAAATAATGCATCTAAGTAGGGCAATTAGTGTATTGTTACTATTGTTAATGGTTTAAAATTAGGTTGCATAACAATGACCCTCGCCTAACAGCCACGTGCTAGAGGCCACAGAGAACAAGCATACATTGATCTTTCCCGTGCACTGGCGGGAGGGGCTGCAAAAGGCTCATCATTTCTGCTTTCCACATTGCCTTTAGCAGGAGAGCACAGCTATCCACTAACTGATAAGCATTATCTACTGTAAGGCTTACCAGGACTGTCTTCAAGACGGATTCAGCTGTCTCTCCCCGCTTGTCCGCTCTTCTGTGCAATGGCGCCGCCAATGAGAGCGTACTCCGAAATCTCGAACTAGTTCTGAGATCTCGCGAGACTTGGTGCCCTGTATAGTCTTGTTCTCTTAAACTGACTTGACTGTGTTCACTGTCCGCAAACCTGTATTTGTTCAAGGAAATCACTTACTTTTTCGCATCACACAGCTTCGGCTCTTTCCCGGACTGCCCCGGCATCCCCCTCGCAGAGGCTGGCTCAGATTAGACAGCGAAAGAAAAAGACTAGGGACGAGATGTTCCAGGAACTGATGGCCTGCTCCAGAGCAGAGGCGGCAGAGCAGAGACAGTGGAGGGAGACCCTGTGTCAGCAGCATCGCACACACATCGAACGGGAGGATAGGTGGCGGCAGGAAGACCAGCAGGTGACTCAAACGCTGCTTGGTCTAATGAGGGAGCAAACGGACACGCTCCGGCGCCTTGTAGATGTTCTGCAGGACCGCAGGCAGGAGGAGAGAGCCCCCCTGCACTGCATCTGCAACCGCCCTCCAACGCCAAGAAGTCCTGTCCCCCCCTCACCCAAAGTTACAAGAAGAAGGGGCGGTAGGGGCCGTGAGAACTGTCACTGCACCACAGCAGAGCGCTAATGTACAAGACACCTCTTGCGCTCTAAATTTGTAGAAGTTCTTCCCTTACAGGATCACCCAGTCCCAAATGCAAGTTTCAACCCCCCACTGTGTATAACATTATTAAAAGCGGTTTGCTGTTACTCTCTGTTTCCGTCACGTTTCTCGTGTCAGAAGACTTTGTGTGTAGGGGGGGGATTTTTAATTGCAGTGCATAGCCCACATTACCAGGGTACAGACTTGGGGGCAGGGTCAACTGCAGGGCACACACAGACTGCAATCACTAGGCACCAGGGTCAGTCTGTGTGGTGTATGCTGCCCCGGGTCATTCGTTGATGTGTATGCTTGTCCAGGGTCCTGGCGCCTGCCATCCCCGAATGTAAAGGCAGGCTTCCCTTACCATGCACTTCGACCGTAGCCACGAGCCTCTCCGCTGCCCTGAGCCCCAAAAAGAGCCCTCATCCAGGGACAGATACTCACCCTTCCCCCACACCCCTCACCCCTTCCAACGCCCAAACCCACAGCCATCATGCAAACCCCTATCCAAAGACGGCACCCCTCGCCCCTTCCTGCAAACCCACCCATTCCTGCAAACCCACCCCTACATGCACAATCACTGTAAACCGTCCCCCACCCCACAGACCTATGTAGGAGCAGGAGGCTGTCCGTCCTGTATTGGACAAGCGGTCTGTACATCAGTGCACACCGAACCCAGCACAGTATGCTTCCATGTTTCAACCCAGGAACAGAAATGCAAAGTCAACGAAAGATTTATTATTAATTACTGTTACATTTCATTAGTTTTAAAACGTGCTTTGGAAGTGGGGGAAACTTGGAGAACCGGGTTTGTGAGCTCAGATCTAACTCGACACATATAGACACAGGCCCATGATCAGGCTCTCTTAAAATCAAGTGGACAGTCACAGGTTACCCTGCTCTGCGAGGAAACTAGCTTTCAAAGCCTCCCGGATGCACAGCGCTTCCCGCTGGGATATTCTCTCGGCACGGGTGTCTGGCTGATCGTAAACAGCAGCCAGGCGATTTGCCTCAACCTCCCATCCGGCCAAAAAGGTCTCACCCTTGCTCTCACAGAGATTGTGGAGCACACAGCAAGCAGCAATATCTACGGGGATATTCTTTTCGCTGATGTCCGAGCGAGTCAGTAAGCTCCGCCATCTCCCCTTGAGACGTCCGAAAGCACACTCCACGACCATTCTGCACTTGCTCAGCCGGTAGTTGAAGAGTTCCTTCTCACTGTCCAAGGCGCCTGTATAGGGCTTCATGAGCCAGGGCATTAGCGGGTAGGCCGGGTCCCCGAGGATCACTGTAGGCATCTGCACATCCCCAACCGTTATTTTGTGGTCCGGGAAGAAAGTACCTGCCTGGAGGCGTTTGAAGAGACCAGAGTTCCTGAACACACGCGCGTCATGAACCTTGCCCGCCCACCCGACGAAGATGTTGGTAAAACGTCCCCTATGGTCCACCAGTGCTTGCAGCACCATTGAAAAGTAGCCCTTTCGGTTAATGTACTCGCTGGCCTGGTGGGCTGGTGCCAGGATAGGGATGTGAGTCCCATCTATAGCCCCACCGCAGTTTGGGAATCCCATCGCGGCGAAGCCATCTATGACGACCTGGACGTTTCCGAGAGTCACTACTTTTGAGAGCAGTTGCTCAACGATTGTGTGGGCTACTTGAATCACAGCAACCCCCACGGTAGATTTGCCCACGCCAAAGTGGTTTGCTACTGACCGGTAGCTGTCTGGCGTGGCAAGTTTCCAGAGGGCTATGGCCACTCGCTTCTGCACACTCAGGGCTGCTCGCATCCGTGTGTCCTGGCGCTTCAGGGCAGGGGACAGCAAGTCACACAGTTCAAGGAAAGTGCCCTTACGCATCCTGAAGTTTCGCAGCCACTCTGTTTCATCCCAGACCTGCAGCACTATGCGGTCCCACCAGTCCGTGCTTGTTTCCCGGGCCCAGAATCGCCGTTCCACACCATGAACTTGACCCATTGCCACCATGATCTCCACGGCGCGGCGTACCCTGCTTTGTGAGAGGCCTGCGCCACTCTCCTCACCGCGCTGCCGGAGCCTCCTTGCCCGATTTCTCAGCATCTGACTGTGGAAGAGGTGGACGATAAGGTACGAGGAGTTGACAACGGCTATAAGTGCAGCGATGATCGCAGCGGGCTCCATGCTCGCAGTGCTGTGGCGTCCGCGCTGTAACCGACCAGAGAAGGGCGCGATCAGATTTCCCGCCGGCGCTTTCAGGGAGGGAGGGCGTGATTGACGGTTCAATGACGACAGTATCCCAAAACCGCCCTCGACACATTTTTTCCCCCAGCAGGCATTGCGAGCTCTACCCAGCATTCCAATGGGCAGCGGGGACTGCGGGAACTGTGGGATAGCTTCCCACAGTGCACCGCTTCGAAAGTCGACGCCGGCCCCGTTAATGTGGACTCAGAAGTTCGAATTAGTGTATTTAGTGTGGATACACAAATTCGACTTCATAAGGTCGAATCCACAAATTCGACTTAAGTAGATTCGAAATAGTCTTGTAGTGTAGACAAGGCCTAAGGCTACGTCTACACTACAAACCTTACAGTGGCACAGCTGTACCGCTGCAGCTGCACTGCTGTAATGTCTCCTGCATGGCCGCTCCATGCTGGCGGGAGAGAGCTCTCCTGCCGGCATAATTAAACCACCCCCAAAAAATGGCAGTAGCAATGTCGGTGGGAGATGCTCTCCCGCAGACATAGCACTGTCCACACTGACGCTTTTGTCAGTGAAACTTATGTTGGTTGGGGTGTGAAAAGTTTTGCCGACAAAAGTACTAGTGTAGACAAAGCCTTTGTATTGTAGTCAATATGTATAGGTACTTTCTAGGTAAGATATAGGTGTAAGTTAAGGCAGTAATGCAGTGAGCATACCAGCCTCAAGGCCTGTAAGATAGTATCTTCGCTAATAAATCAAGGCATAAGGAACACAAAAAAATGCCTTAGCATAAGTAGCTAAGCAAGAGCAACCCTAGATTTAAAGATAGAATACTGTAATGACTAAACTACAGATATGTAAGGCAATATGTGATGCTGATATGTAATGCTAGTTTATATCAACTTGGGATATTTTAAGTTAGGGACGTCAGCAGATGTCTAATGACAAGAGTGCTGTGGTAACTAACTGGCATATGGTAATAAGATTGAGGTAAAAGGATTAATAACCTATGGGAGACGGGGACCCCAATATTATTAGGGTGAGGAACTACAAATTAGGAAGAGGCTGAAACACCTACTGAATATGCATTAGGCATAGTGGCATCAGTATAACACATTATAAAAGCTGTATTATAGACTCATAGACTCAGACTTTAAGGTCAGAAGGGACCATTATGATCATCTAGTCTGACCTCCTGCACAATGCAGGCCACAGAATCTCACCCATCCACTTCTATAACAAACTCCTAACCTATGTCTGAGTTATTGAAGTCCTCAAATTGTGGTTTGAAGACCTCAAGCTGCAGAGAATCCTCCAGCAAGTGACCCGTGCCCCATGCTGCAGAGGAAGGCGAAAAACCTCCAGGGCCTCTGCCAATCTGCCCTGGAGGAAAATTCATTCCCGATCCCAAATATGGCGATCAGTTAAACCCTGAGCATGTGGGCAAGACTCACCAGCCAGCACCCAGGAAAGAATTCTCTATAGTAACTCAGATCCCAACCCATGTAACATCCCATCACAGCCTGTGTGCCTTGGGAGGTCCCAGGATGACGACCACTGGTGATGAGGAAAATAATAACTAACATTCTAGGTTGTTCTGCAAGGGATGCTCTCTCTGTGTGTATGTATATATAAAAATATATCTTTAGATACAAGTTCTGTACTATCTCTGTGTACCTTGCTGGGCTAGCGTGGGATAAGACCCTGTCAGACCTCAGAGGGTTAACTGGGAATTCTTACACAATCAGTATATTTAATACATAATCAATAAATCAGGCAACAGTGTAGAATCTTGCATTAAACTAGTAAGTAGTGTAGCTTTTCTCTTTCATCTTCATTGTGTTCAGTTGCATTTGCCTTTGTATTGAAGATGCCAATAACATTCTTCCCCATCTAAAATCCATCCCATTCAATTTCCAGACAGACACATTTTCTTCTTATTGGTTGTCAATACCAACATGGACATTTTTAGCCCAAGCAAGGCAGGTTCCAAAGTTACGGTCTGGCTAGATTCACTAAGGGTATAAGACCATCCAGCAGGGGCAGGCACTAAAAGAAACAGTGTCTGAATTCCATTGAGAAATATACACACACTGTTTCCTGGAATCTTGGCAAACAGTTTCAGAGAATGTACTAGTACTTCCTCAGCAACAGGAAGATCCCTGGAAACAAATCATGAGCATGTACAAATCCTCATCAACGTGGCAATGCTCTGCGGATGTCAAGACACAGCATTCTGAGATGACCGCAAACTGGACAACAAGAAGAGCTTTCTCCAAATATTAGTTACCTTGTGACCTCAATTTTGACAAGCAGGCTGTAAAATCTAGTCTGCTTGTCAGATACAGGTCTAATGGAGCAGGGGAATGCTGAGGCACTATTTATGTATAACTTTTAAACACAAGCTATGAAGAACAAAATCTACTGGTGTTCTTATAGAGACTTCTCTGCTTTGTTGCTGTTATATGTATTTAAATATAGGGTTCCATCAGAACCTTTACACTTTAGCACATGCATATAAACACATCCCCCTCTGATCTTCTCTCAGAGATCTCTGTCTTCACAGAGTGATGATAATATGCAGTGTGTTTCACCTGTATTCTCCAGAGGTGAAAGTAAGCCGGTCCGGTCTGGTACGGCATACCGGCAAGAGTCAGTGCGCCATGCTGGACTGGACCGGCTTCCGTGGCAGTGATTTAAAGGGCCCAGGGCTCCAGCCGCTGCGGGGAGCACCGGGCCCTTTAAATCCCCGCTGGAGCTCCTGCAGCCAGGCTCGGGTGGGGATTTAAAGGGCCTGGAGCTCTGTGGCAGCCAGAGCCCCGGGCCCTTTAATTCACCCCTGAGCCCCGGGGCTCCCAGCCGCCTTTGCAGCTGGTAGCTCCAAGGTGATTTAAAGGCCCTGGGGCTCCCAGCCACAGCTGGAGCCCCAGGGCCTTTAAATCTTGAAAGTCCCTGCCCCTTCCAGTTGAGGCCACGCCCCTTCCAGTTGAGGCCACGCCCCCACTTAGGACTCCGGCATACCGGTAAATCTTTTAAATTACTTTCTCCCCTGATCACAGCTCTGTAACAAAGGAATGTGAAATCCAAAAGAGTTCTCTACAAAACATTATAGGCCTATAATTGGTGCAACGGGTTGTTGTTTTTTTCCATGGATATGTACTTACTAATACAAAAATAAATGCCATGGTCACTAGATCCGTTGCCGTGCTTATTGACTGCATTTGGTACTGTTTTCTGCTGGAATTCGCAAAGCGCCAAATTCTTTGATAATGATTAAGGTGTGTGTTTTTGATTGAAGCTACAAATTCAATCCTGAGTTGTTTCTTGAAGCCTCAAAACAGTTGAACTTGATTTTCTCTTTGAACTGGAACAAATAACTGAGATATAATAGTGTTATTTTTACTCTGCTGTTCACAAGGTATACTTTAGATATGCTGCAATAATAGCTTCAAGTTACTGAGAAGGCTGAAAATGTTGAAGTAGGACTTAGTCACTTGCTTGTTAGAGATTTATGTACAGCCATAGATTAATTACTGAACTGATCACAACAGATACAATGTTGAGAATACTTGAAAGGACTTTAGAAAAACCACAGTCCTTATCTCTCAGTTTAGTTGTAGTCATTGATTTTATCAAAACAGAAGAAAAAACCTGCAGATATGAAGGCTTATGTTGTCTAGATAGAAATAAATACATCACTTTCTCTGTTGAGAGAACTTGCATCCCATGTACCATACATTTTACCACCAAAGAGAAATACCATAAATAATGACAAGTGTGTTCAGTCAACAAGTTGCCACAAGAATCTCCAATCTGTCTGAGAAGGCCAGCGAAGAACTGGTGTCTTGTACATTGTGTATGACAATGTGTTTTTTTAAATAAATCAGAGGTCTTTCTAGAACAAAAAACTTTCTGCATTGGATATTCAGTGTTGTGAATAAAACCAATCGTGTTCTTGGAAGGATAGTCTTGTGCTTGATGAATTGGACTGGATCCAGAAGATATCCATTCAATTCTCCGTTCTTTCACAAACTTCCTGTGTGACCATGTGGGAACGTCACACTGTGAGCAAGACAAGTTCTCTCATACATGGGTCAATGAGACACATATAAATGGAGATAGCATTTCACACACAAGTGTGGTGAGGATAAATTCATTGTTTGTGGGAAACTCATATGCTCTGGTGATATGGGACCATAGGAGCACAAAGACACAGAAACAAGAAGTCTCTTGATGATTCTTTCAACATTACTTTAATAAATAAATAGGCTTCAATCTAGATACTAGTAAAATTACTGATGCACACCAATCTTACTCTGAAGCTTAATGCCAAGAAAGTGATCTCCTTTCTCTGTTATCTTCCAGAAGCATTTTCAGTCTTGTTGAAGATTTACAAATTTATGATGATCCTTCCTGTTATGAATGCATCTGATGAGAGGCTCTTTTTAGTGTTAGCGAAGGAAGACACATACCTGTGTGAGTACTGTGGGTAATGAGAGCCTGAAAACTTTTAGTAATTGTTAGTAAAAAGAAAATTCCTAACACAATAAAGGCTGATTTTTTTTATTTCCAGACTCCAGCGTGCCAAGCGCGTGCTTTGGGCGGCATGCCGTGGGGGGCGCTCTGCCTGTTGCTGGGAGGGCGGCAGGCGGCTCCAGTGGGCCTCCCGCAGGCATGCCTGCAGAGGGTCCACTGGTCCCGCGGCTCTGGTGGACCTCCTGCAGGCATGCCTGCGGATGCTCCACCAGAGCCGCGGGACCAGTGGACCCTCTGCAGGCACATCTGCAGGAGGTCCACTGGAGCCGCGGGACCAGTGACCGCCAGAGCGCCCCCCGCGGCGTGCCGCCATGCTTGAGGCAGCGAAATTCCTAGAGCCGCCCCTGCTCCTGTTGGCTTAAAGAAGCCACCCCCATGAACAGCCTATGTTAGCATGAGAGTTCTGCACACTAGCACTTATGTTGGTGTAACTTATGTCACTCACAGGAGTGGAATAGTCACACCCTTGAGTGACCTAAGTTTTGCTGACATAGTCAGTAGTGTAGACATAGCATTAGACAAAAGGAACCCCTTTAGAGATGTAAGGAACAGTGACCAGACTCTACCTTTATCCTTCACCTTAGGAGACAAATCAAATGATTTGATCTCTGTGATGGGTCCTGGCCAGTAAAAAGCTGTAAAGGAGACTGTGGGTAAAAGAAACCATCTTGAACCAAGACTGTTTCAAGGACTGTTTGCTATTTGTATGTCAATTGCGGAAAAAAAACCATTCATTTGCTTAGGATGGAGCTGTTTAACACCTTTGCGTAGTCAGGGCTGTGTGATTTGACCATGTGTTAATAACATCATATCGGGGTAGTTCATAAGTTTATGTATAGCGTTGCTACACACATTTCATCATGATATTGAACAGCAAGTTATTAATTTTCAAATGATACCTCATAAGGCATATTTTGTACAAAGATTATTACAGCAGAGTATAAACTGTGCTTTC
This sequence comes from Mauremys reevesii, assembly GCF_016161935.1. Lineage (NCBI taxonomy): Eukaryota > Metazoa > Chordata > Testudines > Geoemydidae > Mauremys > Mauremys reevesii. The sequence continues at coordinate 37,363,897 of NC_052629.1, read as the reverse complement.
AGTCACAGAAAAAACTTAATATATTCACTCTTTATTTACACGTGGGAGCCAGGCATCGCACAGAACGTCTCAGAGGTGCTCAGGATTGGAGTTGACTGATTATCTGCTACATGAAGTTTGGGCTGTGAGCCTTGAAGAGTGGGTTGGTGAGGAAAACAGACTTGTGTGGCAGGTATCTGACACACAATCTAATTGCCAGCAAAACTCAGTCTTGCTGAGGCAGAGGTATAACACAGTGGCTCACACCTCTGGGTATCCCCAGCAGTGTAATACAATTATATACACAAAGCAACAAGGCATCTCTTCCTCCTTTAGACACACTGCTAAAAATGGCTTACAGATGAAGGATTCTTGTTGCCCTATTTTTATTTAAATACATATTTACAAACCATAGTTTTCTAACACATAAATGGATTAAAAAAGTTTTATAGTTTGTGAGAGACTAAAATAAACAAAACTTGTAATTTGCACTAACTCCTTGCATTTATCAAATGGCAATTTAGTTTATGCATGTGCAGTGTTGTAGCTGTGTTGGTTCCAGGCTGTTAGAGAGACAAGGTGGGTGAGGTAATATCTGCTATTGGACCAACTTCTGTTGCCGAGAGAGACAAGGATTTGAGCTTACATAGAGCCATTTTTCACAGAGACCTGAAGAAGTGTTCTGTGTAAGCATGAAAATTTGTCTCGCTCACTAACAGAAGCTAGTCCAATAACAGATATTACCTCACCCACCTTGTCTCCATTTAGTCTGTACTTCATTTCACACCATTAGTCCAGTGCATTCAGAACTAACTATCCAAATTTACATTAAGACCAACATGCAGTTTCATCCCACCACCAAATGCAGCCTTCTCCCTTCACCTCTTTTTAAAGTTGATCCACCTTTTACCCATTATATACTTGCAACCCTCTTCCCTGGCCCACTTATAACTTTTGGGAATGGCCACCCTAATTCCAGTCTGGGATTTGAAAACCACTTAATCTTAGAACTAAAGGAACCTAAAATCTCAAGAATAAATTCTGTTTTGAAAGTATAAGAATTGTCAATCAATTATTTACTCCTTGAAGCGTTTAAAATGATCATGTCAATAGCTGGAGGAGAATTTAAACCTGACATAGCCTGGATTTCCTAGTTAGGCAGGTACATCTTGAACTCTGTACAGTTGGAGAGTATTGAGTGTATTTAGCTTCTCATTGAAAATCACTTCCCCTACATTTATCTGCATCTACACATAATCCATCTGTCATATTATTTGATGTAAGCTTATAAGGAAGATGTGCTTCAAGAATTGGGGTATTGTGGGGACTGAAGCTCATTAAAAGACTCTACGATTAAATGTTGGAAGAAAACGAAAATTATAGAAGGTAAACCCATTTCCTAGTTAGGTTTTTGGACAGTATCTTCCAAACTCTTCATTGATTGGTAAAGATAAGTGTTAATGCCCTTTTAATAAGTTATTAAGGAGTACTTGAAGGTGGTAATTCAGTTAATGAACTCTGAAGGATATTAAAATATTGACTCCTTCAGTTGATGGAAGGTTTGTTGCTTATAGCCACTGGCACATAAGAGACGCATTGGGACCTTTTTTTTTCAAATGGTGTTTATTTTTATCATACTCTTTCCTTGCGAAGGGTTAGCAGATATATGCCAGCAGCATGCAAATGCAAATTGATACCTTCCATTTTCTCTGGAATGCCTTCTCTGTTTTTAATTTTTGAGGAGAATGATTGATTTCTTCCTGGAAAAAGCAATACTCAAAGGAATCTTTATTCAAACGATTAATTTCACTAGATGACAGCAGACACAGCTTACTGCATTTTGTGTTAATCTTAAATATTCAGTAAGTGAATCAAAGTAATTACAAAAAAGGGGAAAAAAAGGCATTAGGACTCATTTCACTAAAATTATAGCATTTGTGATATACAGAAGAGGTCACCTTCTGGATTACAGGCCTCAAACAAAAATAAGGGCATAGTGTACTGATTCTGACGACAAAGTTTGACATTAAACTTAAACTGTTACTTTCATTTTTTTTAACCAAAGTAATTTAAAAACATTATTTAAAATTATAATTTTAATGAAATGATTTATGTTGGTTCATTTTAATTTCATTATTTGTATGTAAATTCCTTTGTCCTACCTGAAAATGACTGTATTATGTGTATAAATCAAATCTTTTCTCTCCTTAAAGAGAGACTTTGATCTCTAATGCATGAATATCTGATGCAGTTTTTCTCCCATTAATTTGTCTGATACTTTAAACAAATTTTAGTAGTTCACAGGAGATTTAAATGGTCATCAGGCAAGACAAACAATCAATACAATGTATTTTAAAGAAGCACTGTCAGTTCTAAATATTTATATTCTGTAGTGTTATCTATTTCTGTCCATCACTCCTCATTTTATTAACAATGGTGTGTTGAATTTGTTCAGTGTCCCCACTTTAATAAAGGGGGGACTTTAATAAAGAACAGTGGCAAAAATATATGCTAGAAGACATTTGCCCACCTATCTTGCCTCAATTTTAATTAAAATTACTTTTGAAAGTTGTTTTTGCATAGATAACTTAATTATCCACATTCCCCTGGGTAATTCTCTCAAACCAATTATCAAACTCTCTCTAGAAATTAAATAAACAGAATAATTGGACAATTTATATGTTACTCTAGTCCATAATATAAATAATGCTATGTATGCATGTAGGAAGTAATATCTGTGCAAGATTATCTGATGCTTTGATTCCCAATACCACATGTCAAATTTTCCTACAATTTGACTGCCACCGTTCCCCACTCTTTTCACTTGCTGCTTTAGCTTCTTTTTTTACCTTGAACTTTCTCAGCTCTTAATGTATGTGGTTTTTTTACTTTGGGAGTTTTGAGCTCCGAACTAATTCTGTTTGGCATGTTCCCAGCCTTGAAGCATGTCACTCAGGAAGAAACAATCAATAGTCACTTTGACAATTATTGTACTTAATTCATTCTTCCAAAAATGTCTTTTCAGTTCAGTCTTAATGCTATTTCTGTCTCAGGCAGTTGCTGAAAGTGCAGGTCATCTGTAAGGAGAAGAAAAATACTACAATTAAGAAGAAAGCAACTATCCAATACACAATAAAGTTTTGCAGCTTGCTATGGACCAGATTCTGCCAGCCTTCTTCATGTTTGGTAGAACCTTACTCTACAAAGAGTCGCACTGATTTTAATGGAACTATTTGAGTAAAGTGAGAGAACTGGGCCCTTTATTGCTTTCCCCCACACAGACACACACACACTTAGTGTTCAGAATAATCTGCTTCTGATCAGGCATTTTCTTTGGCATTTTCCCATGGATCAGAAGACTAGAGAGAAACTGCAAATAGTCCCCATAAGGGACCTTGCACTCAAGGATCCAGATGTCTGATCTATTATAATAAAGGGTCTTTCAGAGACAAGTAACTAGTTTGTGCTCTTCTAGTAGGCACAGTGCTTAAACTGTAATGAAAGATGTGCTGGGGCTCAAGCAATTTTTTTAAAACTTTTATAACTGATGTGGCAAGCCCAGAGGCACCAGGGCTATGGGGCTATGAACTGCCAAGCCCAGAGGTGCGAGGTCTCAGCCCCAGCAAGCCCTGGCACAAATTAAGCACTGAGTAGACAGGGATTCTTTCAGAATTAGAGGCTTCATACAGTTTCACAGGAGGTTGGACAGAGAACAAGCCATGTCTCCTTTGAAGAAAATATCAAAAGTTTCTCAAATAAAGGAAGAATTTCTAACCCCTTTTATTTGATCAGTCGGCTTTATATTAGTGATTTTAGATCTTTGATACCACAGTTAAGATTAAGATATTTATCCCTTCAACTTGTGGTGTTGGTGTTTGATAAGATCTATAAAAAGGTTGCCAACAGGTCAAGTTTTACCTTAATGAGAGTAATGATGAATGCTGTCACGCATAATCTTATCTATGCAGTCGCTTTCTCCAAAAGAAGGGGGTGGGGGAAATTTGGGGCCCAGGATATTCTGTTGTTGGAGACCATACTTTTTCTGAGTACTTAAACTCAATTTAAGCTACAAGAAATTAATTGGCATGTGTTTCCTTTCCTAAGCTGAACAAAGTCTACGGACTCTGTAGTGGACTGCAAGAAACTTGGGAGTGGGGAAGAGAGTAGGGGCAGACTCTATGGTGGCATTGCCCCTTACATCATTAGTTTAGAGAGTAACATCAAGTTGAGAGAGAGGCTGATGTTGAGTCATTAAACTTCTTGGTATCTTTCATCCAGCCATTCTCCTGTCTTATTTAGGATGTGCAAAGATTCAGAGTGATCACAATGGGAACTGTATTGATCAATAGATTTCACAAAGACCATGGAACAAAAAATTGTTTGATTTTTTTTGTGTGGGTAAAAACAGGAGAATATAGTTTGCAGATAAGGTGTTATTACCAGCTCCGGGTCAAAGTTTAAGGTTGCTGTCTCCTTGAATGGGTGGCTCTGATAGTGCTTTAATTCTCAGAAATACCTCCCTCCCCCATTCATGGTTTACTTAGGGTATGTCTACACTACAAGACTATTTCGAATCAACTTAAGTCGAATTTGTGGAATCGACCTTATGAAGTCGAATTTGTGTATCCACACTAAAAACACTAATTCGACTGTGTGAGTCCACAGTAACGGGGCCAGCGTCGAATTTGGAAGCGGTGCACTGTGGGAAGCTATCCCACAGTTCCCGCACTCCCCGCTGCCCATTGGAATTCTGGGATTTCCCCCCAATGCATGCTGGGGGGGAAAATGTGTCGAGGGTGGTTTTGGGTAACTGTCATCATTGAACCGTCAATCACGCCCTCCCTCCCTCCCCGAAAGCGCCTGCGGGCAATCTGTTCGTGCACTTTTCTGCTCAGTGACAGCACGGGCACCACAGCACTGCGAGCACGGAGCCCGCAGCAGTTATGGCTGTTGTCAACTCCTCGCACTTTATCGTCCACCTCTTTCACAGTCAGCTGCTGAGAAATAGGGCTACTTTTCAATGGTGCTGCGAGCACTGGTGGACCATGGGGGACGTTTTACCAACATCAACATCGGGTGGCCGGACAAGGTTCATGACGCGCGTGTTTTCAGGAAATCTCGTCTGTTTAGACGCCTGCAGGAAGGTAGTTTCTTCCCGGACCACAAAATAACTCTTGGGGATGTGCAGATGCCTATAGTGATCCTCGGGGACCCAGCCTACCCGCTAATGCCCTGCCTCGTGAAGCCCTATGCAGGCACCTTGCACAGCGACAAGGAACTCTTCAAGTACCAGCGAGCAGCGTGACCTGTGACTGTTCAGTTTCTTTACAGAAAAGCTGAACCTGCCCCTGTTTCTTTACCAAGTTACTGTTGACCAGCATCTGCAGTTACATACCCCGTCCACCCTGCTTCCCCCACTTCCAACACACGTTTAAAAATAAAATACATGTTCCACTGTAACTTTACAAAGATTTCTTTATTGATGACTTTCCATTAAAGGGTTGAAACTGGGACGCAGACTGTGCTGGGTAGGGTGTGCGGTGATGTAAAGACCACATCTAAACGTGAGGAATGACAAGCTCCTGCTCCCAGAGCGGTCTGCAGTGCCGGACTGGTTGTTTCAACGGAGCCTGCCATCCCTCCTTTTTGGGACTCTGCGTGCGGGGGCTATGTGGCCTTGTGGCGGGGGAGGACGGATACAGATTCCTCTGCTGCGTGGCTCTGTGGTCCAGGACAGGGACCGTTGCATGAGATCTGTAACCCCCCTCCCCGCTACAAAGTCACGTACCCCCCCACCCACACAGAACCTGCAAACCACCTCCCATACTGACCAGGGTGCCTACTGACTGCACTCTGTGTGTGACCTGCTGCTGATCATGCCCCCGTCTCTGTACCCTGCTAAAGATGACTGTCCTATGCAATACCCTACCCCCTTCCCCACCCACCCCTTCAAACGCAGCGTTGTGTAAAAAAGCATGACGGAAACAGTAATTAACAGCAAAGTATTTTTAATAATTAACCAGACAGTCAGGGGATGAAACTGGGATTGGGGCTAGGGTGAGTCAGGAAGGGAAGGAATTGTCAAAAATTAGGGTATGAGAGCTTTTGGGTACTTGAGCACTCTGCTGGGGTGCAGTGACAGTTTTCACGGCCCCTGGCGCCACTCCTTCTGGTTACTTTGGGTGACGGGAGGTTTGGGACTTTGTGGCGGGGGAGGGCAGTTGCAGATACACTGCGGGGGGGCTCTGTCCTCCTGGCTGCGGTCCTGCAGAACATCCACAAGGCGCCGGAGCGTGTCCGTTTGCTCCCTCATTAGTCCAAGCAGCGTTTGAGTTGCCTGCTTGTCTTCCTCACGCCACCTCTCCTCCCGTTCGCTGTGTGGGCGCTGCTGCTGAGAGAGGGTCTCCCTCCTCTGGCTCTGCTGGTCCGCCTTGGCTCGGGAGCACCCCATAACTTCAGCGATCATCTCGTCCTGTGTCTTTCTCTTTCGCCGCCTAATCTTTGCCAGCCTCTGTGAGGGGGATGCTGTGGCAGGTCTGGAGACAGTCGAAGCTGTGTGATGGGAAAGAGGGAGTGAATTCCTTGCAAAGATACATTTCTGCGAACAATGAACACAGTCTAGTCTGTGTCTGTGAAAAACACCATGCACAGCACCTATCTCGTCCGCACTCCTGCAGCAGGCAATCCAGAAAGCATAAACTCTGCCCCTGTTCTACCCCATCGCAGTGTCCCCCAACCCTTGCACTTCTGGGTTGAGATCCCAGTGCGTGATGGTGCAAATTTCATTGTCGCGGGTGGTTCTGGGTAAATGTAGTCAGTCATTCCTTCCTCCGGGAAAGCAATGCCAGACAATCATTTCGAGCCCGTTTTCCCTGGATTGCCCTGGCATACGCCATAGCGTGGCAACCATGGAGACTGTTTTGCCTTTTGTCACTGTCACCGTATGTGTACTAGATGCCGCGGACAGAGGCGATTCAGCAGCGCTACACAGCAGCATTCATTTGCTTTTGCATGACAGCAGAGATGGTTATCAGCCATATTGCACCATCAACCACGCCAATGTAAATTGGCAAGGTGATGACGGGTAGCTGTCCTATTGCACTACACCTTCTGCTGCTGTCATAAGTGCCACTGGCCGAGATCGGCCGGGGGTGCAAAAGACAAAACTGGGAATGACTCCCCGAGTCAATCCCTCCTTTATGGTATCTAAAAATAGAAACAGTGCCGCCTAGAATATGGGGTTTTAGTGTATCAGAGAACTACAGAGCACAGCCGCTCTGTGTCAGATCCCACAGGAATGACGAGCTGCGTGCCATTCACAGGGGGTGCCCCTGCAACAACCCTACCTGTTGCTTCCCTCCTCCTCCAGCCTTCCTGGGCTACCGTTGTAGTGTCCCCCCATTTGTATGCTGAAGTAATAAGGAAGGCAGGAATAAGAAACAGTGACTTGTTAGGGAAATGAAATGAGGGTAAGGCAGCCTCCAGCTGCTATGATAGTCCAGGCATTACAGAATCTTTTCTTTACACATGAAGGGCGGGGGCTGATGGAGCTCAGCCCCCTGTTGCTATGATGAAGACGGTTAGCAGGCCATCTACTTATGGGCTGATGATGAGGACAGGTAGCAGTCCTATTGGACTACATCATCTACCGCAAGGCTGATGATGAGGACGGGTACCAGTCGTTTTGCACCATCAGTCACCCATGAGGCGGGGGAGGGGGGGCGAGGATGCTACCGTAGCGTGCCGCAGCATCGCGTCTACCAGCAGCATTCAGTACACATAGGGTGACATTTACAAGAGTCAAGAGACGATTTCTTTCCCTTTTCCTTCTGGGGGTGGGGGGTGGCTGTACATTGACGAGCTATGCCCTGAACCACCGCGGACCCTGTGTTTGACCCTAGAAGCATTTGGAGCTCAGCCAAGAATGCAAATGATTTTCGGACACAGCGGGAACTGTGGGATAGCTTGCGTCCTCAGCCCCCCCCTCCCTCCTTCCCTCCATGAGCGTCCATTTGATTCTTTGGCTTCCCGTTACGCTTGTCACGCAGCAGCGTGCTGACTCTCTGCTACGCCGTCTGTCCGGAGATTTTTTTAAAATACTTTGGACCGGGCGTAACATTACGGTAATTTTCCTAATTAGATGCAGGAGTCGCCAAGCGAGATCGCCCTGAGGAGGGTCACTGAAGGAGATAGAGAGCGCATGCTGCGTGAAAGCCAGCACAAACCAGGGGCCTATGCAGCCGTGCTCGGGGAGGCAATGCTCCCTGAGTACCTCATGAAAGCCTGGCACGGAAAGGTGTGCTACCACGGAGCACCCAATAAGGCAGCTCTCCCCAGGAACCTCCTGCGGAGGCTTTTCGATTACCTCCAGGAGAGCTTCGTGGAGATCTCCCAGGAGGATTTCTGATTTATCCCCATATATATAGAGACCTCCTTTTCACATACTTCAGATTCCTGTTATATTAAGAATAAAAGTTTACATGTTTAAAGCACTTACTGAGTGATCCTTCCCCTGATTCAGGGTCCGGGTTAACGGCTGGGGGGGGGTTGGTAGGGGCTCTCCGTGAGGGTGATGAAGAGATCCTGGCTGTCAGGGAAACCAGCGTTGTAAGCGCTGTCGCCTGCCTCGTCCTCCACAAACCCTTCCTCATCTTCCCCGTCCGCGAACATCGCCGAGGAACTGGCCGTCGACACTGTCCCATCGTCAGAGTCCATGGTCACTGGTGGGGCAGTGGTGGCAGGCTCCATAGCATCCGTTTGCCGCTTTGATTTTTTGGTAGCCTTGTCTGGAGTCCTTGATTTTCACGCAGCGCTGCGTTGCATCCCGGCTGTATCCTCTGTCTCTCATGGCTTTGGAGACCTTCTCGTAGGTCTTTGCATTCCGTTTTTTGGAGCGCAGCTCCGAAAGCACAGACTCCTCGCCCCACACACCGATCAGATCCAAGAGTTCCCGGTCAGTCTATGCTGGGGCCCTCTTTCTATTCAGAGATTACATGAACTCCTCTGCTGGAGAGCTCTGCATTGCTGCCGGTGCTGCTGAGCTCGCCCCGATGTCCAACCACGAAATGAGATTCTAACTGTCCAGACAGGAAAAGGAATTCAAATTTTCCTGGGACTTTTCCTGTGTGGCTGGTCAGAGCATCCAAGCTCGGACTGCTGTCCAGAGCATCAACAGAGTGGTGCAGTGTGGGATAGCTCCCGGAGCTACTAAGTTCGATTTGCATCCACACCTAGCCTAATTCAACATAGCCATGTCGAATTTAGCGCTACTCCCCTCATCGGGGTGGAGTACCGAATTCGAACTAAAGAGCCCTCTATGTTGAATTAAATGGCTTCCTGGTGTGGACGGGTGCACGGTTAATTTGAATTAACGCTGCTAAATTCGAATTAAAGTCCTAGTGTAGACCAGGCCTTAGTCAGTTCAGTGTGAGTATAGTAGTAGTATCTGCTACAAGAACTACACATATTAAACATTACCAGGTTTGTTGTGAAAGAGAAGATTTTGTATTTAGAGCTGGTGGGGAGGCGGGGAAAGGAGATTCTATTGAAATGTGTAACCAACCCTTTCTAAAGTATTCTGAACTTGAGTGTGTAAGAAGCTTCAGTTTTCATTCTCAAAAAGTTGCATTCAGTCACTGGAGGACTCAGAAGCTGCAGTCATGGTTTCAAGTATCAGAGGGGTAGCCGTGTTAGTCTGGATCTGTAATTATTAGGAATGGCAATATACAAAAACCTGTAGGAGAACACTTCAATCTCCCTGGCCACACAATAGCAGAGCTTAAGGTGGCCATCCTGCAGCAAAAAAACTTCAGGACCAGACTTCAAGGAGAAACTGCTGAGCTTCAGTTCATCTGCAAATTTGACACCATCAGCTCAGGATTAAACAAAGACTGTGAATGGCTTGCCAACTACAAAACCAGTTTCTCCTCCCTTGGTTTTCTTACCTCAGCTGCTAGAAGAAGGACTCATCCTCCCTGATTGAACTAACCTCGTTATCTCTAGCCTGCTTCTTGCTTGCATATATATATATATATATATATATATATATATATATATATATATATATATATATATATATATATACCTGCCCCTGGAAATTTCCACTACATGCATCCGACGAAGTGGGTATTCACCCACGAAAGCTCATGCTCCAAAATGTCTGTTAGTCTATAAGGTGCCACAGGACTCTTTGCTGCTTTTGCAGTCATGGTTGTTTAGCTTGGATGGTATTTCCACAACCCTAAGGGGAGAGGGAAAGAAATCAGGTGAAAACTAGAAAGTTACAATCATGTATGTGAGTGTTTGGAATGGTCACAGGAGCACAGGGCCTTTGTACCATTTTAGAAAGCCTTCCCATGAGAGGAAGTGGCAGTCCATGGTAACCACAACGATGCGGTGGCCCTGCTTCTAATTGTGAAGTGACTCCCCTTTTTAATTCCTGAAGCAGAAGCTGGTAGGGCAGAAGGTCCAGAGGGGAAGAGGTCTGTAGGGAGGAATTGGTCTGAGACTTAAAGCCCACTGTGACCTTTTCCTTGGATCACTCATCATCAGATTAGAAGCTGGATTCAGAGTACAGTCAAAGACAAAACAATCTGCCAGGTGAAGATTTCCTTCCATATGAAATAAGAAATCTGGGTGGTGGGCAGAGCCAGAGGGGCATGACCTAACACAGAATTGGCTGATGATGAGTATTATAGAATTCTGAGACTTATTTTCTGACTTGGATTTCTTTCTAGCTTCTTTGTGTATGTATATTTTGGGACTGTTTGTGAATAAGTACAGATTGAGTTCTCTAGCCAAGAATGCATCCATCTTTTAATAGATAAACTATTTTTTTTTAAATGTGATCATGCTTCTGCTGTGAAACAGAAGACTGAGTAGTTCTTTCATGGAATTTAGTAATTCAGGAATTTTTGCATGTCAAAGAGATGCTCTATTTGAAATCTGGAAAGACGAGAATCAGCTGTTCTATAGAATAACAAACTCTTTTGGACAGTCAAGAAGTAGCATTGATGTCAGGTGTTGAGGAGCCACCTGACTGCTTTTTGCCAGAGTAATTGCTTTGGAAGAGATTTGACATTTTGGGAGAAGAATTGGGGTTGAGGAGAAGAAAATCCTCTTCAATTATGCAAATGTTGCATTTTCTGGCTATGTTCTTGGGTTTTTTTCTGCCTCTCTTCCATACATATTTCTGAATAGTAATTTACTTTGAAAGATAGCACACATGTCTACCAGTCTCTTGGAAGGAGTTCTACAGCGCGACAAACCTATGAGGTACTTTCAATGGGGATTGTCACCAAAATATCCATATAAATAACTTATGAAATTAAAAGTTCATTCGAATAGTGTATACAATACATTACTAGTATGGTACAGTTTATAGTTGGAAAAAAATCAGGGCTAATATTTTAAATAGTGACAAGTGATTTTGAGTGCTCAAGGTGAGACACCTTAAAGTATGACTTCAGAAAGTTCTGCACTGCCCCTGGAAATCAGATGCCTTTTAAGGGTTTCAAAATTGCTAGTCACTAGTTGAAAATCATGATTCAGATTTGTATCTATAATGTACGTGCTTGCCGGAAAACTTCTAAACGTATCATATATTTGAGTGAGTGTGAAAATTTATCTTTCCTCATTAATTTTCTAGCGCACTACACAGAGTAGATTCTGACACTCTTTCTAAGATTTATATTTGGGTATTGTGTTGGGGTAGTCTGAGGCCTTATCCACTCAGGCACATGTTGGGAATTACTTCAGAGACCTTATCCAATCAGTAGCCCCCCAGACCTTATCCACTTGCTTCCCAAGAACTCAGCTTGACTACAAACTCATCACTGAGGTTTCTTTATTGACATACTATCAAACTACATTTGCGTTGATCAGGCTCATGCATAGGGAGGGTACAGGGCATACCACATATCCAAAGTACTATATAATGAATCAGCTTATATATAAACACTTAATATAGCGTATCACACACTTTTTGATTGGTCTAATTCTTTTTAGCCAATCCCTGTCTAGATCATGAGTTGTTCACATGCTGCACTACATAGCAAGCCACAGCTGCAAGCTATCCCACATTGCTTACTATCCTCTCTCTTTTCTGCTAGCTACATCTTTTACATATTTACAAAGCTAATGTAAATTCATGTTTTGTTCATTGTTTCATGTTCTTGCTCAGAATAGACAGACGTATTGTAGCAGTTCAATGAAATATCTGAATTGACCCTTTGTAAAATCACACCAGTATTTTTTCTTTAAGGATACTAGAGCATATTGTAAGCCAGATTCTGTTCTTCAGACTTAAATGAGTTTAAAGGAATTGTCTAAATCCAGACAGAATTTGACTCCAAACTATAAATACTGTATTAAGTTTACAAACAAATTAAAGTTCTCTTCCAGCAAGTATTTTAGCTTCCACATCAGATATTTCCATCAAACAGTAAACTATACTTCTGCATAAATGAAAATTTATAGCAAAAATATATGACTCGAGGAATTACTGATATTTCAAATGCTATCAAATAGTCTGCCCTTTTCTTTAAGGTATGCTATTCTTTCTAAAGTGTAAGGCCGTTGTTTCCCATTTTTTTTGGCCTAAGGTTTTTATCTAAGCCTTGCAAACTTAATCTCCTCTAAAGCATGTTCTGAATGAATTAAGTGGCCAATATTCTGAATAGTGTGGCAGTTGCAGCCCAGGAAATTATTTTAATCATACTTCAGTCAAAGGTCTGGATCTAAGCAATGTTGGGGAGGCTTCAGTTCTTCCCCCTCAGAGTTTTGCATAGGGTGGAAAAACAGTATCAAAGTATTTCAAGAGCCCTTTTATTAAATATATGAAATATCAGCATATAACAGATCAATTTCATTGGATGACAATAAGTTAAAAAAATCTCCCGAAAAAGAAAAGTCTGGTAAATAACAAAAGTTGTTTAAAAAACAAATCACTGTAAATCAACTCTAGAGTAAGTGGGAGCAAGCAAACACCTTGTTGTTCTACAATCACAGCAGACTAAACAAAAACACTATCTACAAAACCAAGGACAAAGCTCTTGTATATGGCTATTAAACCTTGGGGAAAAACAGCTAATTCTTATATAGTTGAATGCAAAATGTCTAAACAGTTCCCTTGCTTTCAGTCAGGTTGTTAGGAAGTGCTGTGACAGAGAACAGTTGGGTTTCTCATTGTTTGGGAATATGCATTGGGTCTGGACTCTTAGTCATAGAAGCTAGAGATATACAAGACCAATTAGCATCTTTCTACCCTCACTTCTCATTTTAATTAGGTTGTGTTGTACTATTTTTCTGCTTTCCCTGGTGTTTGGAAAGTCTCCCAATGTAATATCTTATGTAAATTTCATGAATATGGTATCTTCGCTCTCTCTTCCAGCAATCTAATGATGATAAATAAGATTCAGTATAATGCACTCAACACCGCTTTCTCTGTGCCAGTGTAACAGCCCACATAGAAACATAAGTGATTTTCTGCATTCTGCATCTCCTGAAACTTCCAAATGGCTGGCTTATAACAGTAGCTCCAAGAAGAGCAGATAGCAGTAATCCTAACCTTGAGGTGACAAAGTTTCAGGGGCAGAGTGAAGGAAAAAAGCTGACTGGGTAAATTAACTATGGGGGGCCTAGTTTTAAGATTCAGTGTGTCCCTTTGGTGTTGGAGGAATCCAGAGCAATAGTGGAAGTGGTAAAGGGAAACAAAGCTTCAGTGGCTTTCCTTTTCATCTCTCCCACCCCTGCAAAGAAAGAGCACTCTCTAAAACATGAGAGCTGTTCCTAAGGTATTTTAAAAACTTGGAATCAAATATATCCTTGCTGTAACTCCAACAAAGTTAGCTGAGCTAACCAGGGATCAGTTTGGCCATTTGTGCAATATGCAATGATTGTTCCTATATATCTAATTCCTTCAACAATCAGGAAATCTAGATGCCCAATATTTTTGAAGTGTATAAGTGAGTTTATTTTGTAGATGCTGTTTGGCTTTGGCTCACAATAATAGGTTCTTAAAGGGCTGTAATTACTTTTGTAACTGTACTCCCTATTCACTTGGCTGTACTAAGATTCTGCTTGTGCAGTTTAATGTTAAATATGGCTGTCAGCTTGTCACAAGGCAAGAGACGCTTCCTCCAAATTTAATAGCATCTTTCTCCTTGTAACCTGCTTATGCACAAAGAGGTAATAAAACTGAGTCCTTCACTAATCGGAAAAAATCTGCCTATTCTAGTTCTATGTACTAGAGCTGCATATTATAAAGGTAATAATTGGAGATATACCAATCTCCTAGAGCTGGAAGGGACCTTGAAAGGTCATTGAGTCCAGCCCCCTGCCTTCACTAGCAGGACCAATTTTTGCCCCAGATCCCTAAGTGGCCCCCTCAAGGATTGAACTCACAACCCTGGGTTTAGCACAGGCCAATGCTCAAACCACTGAGCTATCCCTCTCCCAAAGGGGGTAATAGTAATAGTAATAGCAATGTACATTAACATTTTGAAATGTTTATTCAGTAATCACTGTACATTCCAAACATACATTAAATAGGGTTGGCATCACTGACTTTTTTTTTTTAATGTGAGAAATCTAAGGTGAAATTCTCTCTATATTGAGAACTAAAGTTCCATGGGGCAGGGATCATAAACTTCATTTAGGTCCAGGTTTCACCCATTGCCTTCTGTTTTTGTACAGCACAAGGTATCAGTGAATAACAAATAATTGTCTAAAATTATATAGTCTACTTTATCAAGCAGGCTCACTTATGGTCAATCCATGACACTCACAATATAGCACTTGTGCATGTTATGATATAGTCTGAAGACTTGCTAAATAAAATTTGTGATAAGTTTATTTTAAATCTGAATGTCTTGAAATAGCTTCTATTTTTTTGAATATGCCAGTCCAGTTCTTTTACTTGTGAGAGCTTGACATGAGTATTTAAGCTACATTTCATTGATGGAGGAGTAGCTTTAGGTCCATTAATGCATTTATTTTCTGTTTTTCTTTAATTAAAAAAAAGTCATCCGGCTACTAAAAAAGAGACAATGTCATGTCATTTTCTGAATTTAGGAATACCTTAATTGTTGTTTGTTAAGATGGATGTAAGGTATAGGCTACAGGAAACCTGTAGCATCAACTGATTGATTCAACAGTTGACATTAGCTTTGTTCCTTTATATTATTTACTTTGCATCACTTAAGCCATCACTCTAAGAAATATCATTACTTCATGAAATTAAGTTGACCTAATAACATGTAGGAAGGTGCTTCCCTCCCCCCCGCCCCCCAGATAAAACACTTTTTTTGGCAATCTGTTCAAGTTTCTTACACACAATAGGATTGAGCCATAGTTTGCTTCCAAGTTCATATAAAGATTCATGACATTTTCCATGCAAAAGATGACTGTGAAAATGAGCAAAGTTTACCCCAAACCCATAAAACTTCTATTAAAATATTATGTGAAATTATTAGAGTGATTAAATCTGTGCAATCACCTAAAAAGAGGAAAGTTACACTGCTTGGTTTCTTTAGGTAATATCAAGTAGGCTCCATATCAAGTAAGAGGAGTTATTAATGAAAAAGGGGAAGGGAAGGAGACAGGCCACAAGAGCAAACTAGAGTTATATTTCATTTTGCTAATGCACAACTAATTGACATCAGTGCACTATATTTTGCAAATACGTTCCAGAGAATTGTTGCCAGTAAATGTCTCCCTCACCAAGAAATATAAAGGTAACTTTATATGCACTTGGAAACAGACGAAGGCCCAATAAAGGTTGCAAACAGTGACAATTAGTCAGCTAAAACCCCTACTGCCAGACAGTGCAAATGTTGTGCACAGGATAGTACATATAATGGGGGCATGTGCATTTCTGAAGTACCTGTTTAATGCTTGGCCTTTTTTCATCTTTGTATCAGAATATGGTAATATCTCATTTAATAGTTTTAGTCCTCTGGTGCTTTGTGTTTTATAAGTATATGTTTTAATGTTTTTAGAAACAGCCAGAAATCAGACAGAGCAGAAGTATCTGTGCAGCTAGGCTGTATATGTGCATATATTCTATTGTCTCTGTGTGTGCGTGTAATATATAAAGTAACATGATTATTTGGGACCCAACTGTGATCATGTGATTTTTTTTTCCATATTCCTCTTATTCTGTAATAAACAAAAGACAAGCCTAACATTATGAATTTTAGTGACCATTTTGAGAAAGCTGAAATAGGGTAGGAAGAGTCAGTTTTCCAAGGCAACAAACATGCATTCAGCTTTTTATTTACATAATACATATAAATAAAATATTTTATTTGGTTGCAGTCTGTTCCAATGGCAGGAGAAAAAGATGTGCATCAGGAAATACAGATTATGTTCCTACTTGACTGTAACATGGAGCTGTCCAAAATTAGTCTTCCCACTCGTCTGGCCTTTCCTATCTGATGCAAAATTGTAGAACAGCATTCTTTAAGTATCAAATATACCCAATTACATATATAAAGACATAGTGAGTGAAAGGTTGCTAGCCTAAGGTGCAAAATGGTGATGACTTCTAATAGCTGCTCCTTTTAAACTCAAGTATCAAAGGGGTAGCCATGTTAGTCTGTATCACAAAAACAAGAAGAAGTCTGGTGGCACCTTGAAGACTAACAAATGTATTTGGGCATAAGCTTGCATGGGTACCCCTCCCCCCCGACTTCTTCAAATGCGTGGAGTGAAAATTACAGATGCAGGCATTATTATACTGACACATGAAGAGAAGGGAGTTACCTTACAAGTGGAGAACCAGTCCAATTCAATCAGGTTGGATGTGGTCCACTCCCAATAATTGATGAGGAGGTGTCAATACCAGGAGAGGGAAAGTTGCTTTTGTAGTGAGCCAGCCACCCCCAGTCCCTATTCAAGCCCAAATTAATGGTGTTAAATTTGCAAATGAATTTTAGTTCTACAGTTTCTCTTTGAAGTCTGTTTTAAGAAACAGATTGACAGAGCAAGATGAGTACCCAGAAGTCACCTACTACAGGACAGGCCCAACAAGGAAAATAACAGAACACCACTGCCATCACGTACGGTCCCCAGCTAAAACCTCTCCAGCGCATCAACGATCTACAACCTATCCTGGAACCTATCCCTCACTCTCACAGGCCTTGGGAGGCAGGCCAGTCCGTGCTTACAGACAGCCCCCCAACCTGAAGCAAATACTCACCAGCAACTACACACCACGCCACAGAAATGCTATCCCAGGAACCAATCCCTGTAACAAACCCTGTTGCCTATTCTGTCCCCATATCTACTCTAGCAACACCATCAGAGGACCTAACCACATGAACCACACCATCAGAGACTCATTCACCTGCACATATACTAATGTAATATGTGCCGGCAATGTCCCTCTGCCATGTACATTGGTCAACTGGACAGTCTCTACGTAAAGGAATAAATGGACACAAATCAGTAGGAGAACACTTCAATCTCCCTGGACGTTCTATAACAGACTTAAGAGTAGCCATACTACAACAAAAAACTTCAAAAATAGACTTCAAAGAGAAACTGCAGAACTAAAATTCATTTGCAAATTTAATACCATTAACTTGGGCTTGAACAGGGACTGGAAGTGGCTGGCTCACTACAAAAGCAACTTTCCCTCTCTTGGTATTGACACCTCCTCATCAGTTATTAAGAGTGGACCACATCCAACTTGATTGAATTGGCCCTGTCAACACTGGTTCTCCTCTGGTAAGGTAACTCCCTTCTCTTCATGTGTCAGTATAATAATGCCTGCATCTGTAACTTTCACTCCATGCATATGAGGAAGTGTGTGGGGTTTGTTTTGTTTTGTTTTGTTTTTTTACCCATGAAAGCTCATGCCCAAATATATTTGTTAGTCTTTAAGGTGCCACCAGACTCCTTTTAAACTGTGTCTTATACATGACATTTTGAGCTGCCTCTTAGCAAAACACAAAGCTGCTAAAAACTGTAAACTTTGTCTAGGTTGAAATATACTTAAATGACCGTGAACTACAATAGTGGAGAAAAATCTACTTGGGTAATGCTTTTGGGACATATGTTATGTTTCTAGCCCAGATTACAACTGATGACAAGTGTTCCAGCAATCCTTCCAGAATTTATTAGGAATATCTTTTCAAAGGAGCTATAAAAGTTGATACTGATGAGCCACTCTGAATTCTGAAGATATAGAGCAATTGATATTCTTAAAAGAATAGATGGAAGTTTTGTGTTCAGAAGATATTGCGGCTGCTACAGGTGCTGATATAAGCTTCTGGTGCTGATAGTGCTGCGTTTTGTATACTGAGATTACAGTGTATTTTGGTAGCACATACTCCTTTATACATAACCTGATTTTGACCCACATTGTCTCTTTTGATCTCATAAGCTGAAAGCCTGTAATGGACCATTGGACTATCCATTCTGACCTCCTATATAACACAGGCCAACAATTTCACCCAGTTATCCCTCAATGGAGACCAATAACTTGTGCTTTACTAAAGCATGCCTTCCAGAAAGAAGGGTAAAAAGGTTCACCACCTCTGCAATGGATTTGATCACTACTGAGTCTTCAACAACCTGCATGCAAAGCCTGATGCTTTCCACTGTGTCACGCAGATACTGTTCTTGGGGGCTTATTTTCCACTTGGTATTAGAGTTGCCACCCATCCGGGTTTTGGCTTCTGTATCTGGGTGCCATTTGAAGGTTGCCAAGTGCCTGGTTTCGACCAGAAAGTCTGGTTGAAAAGGGAAACTGGCAACCCTAAATGGCACCCAAACCAGAAGTCTGGTTACTGCAGGGCTGCGAGTGGCATCGGGTCATTAACCTGTGTCAGCGGGGGCTGCCTCCTAGCTGCAGGCAGGCTCCTCGAGCCAATCTAGCGAGCGATGTGGGGGAGGGAGAGAGGAGCGAATGACAGCGGTGGAGACCTGGGGATCCAGTTACCAGCCATTAGAAAAGTGGCAACCCTACTTGGTATAGAAAGACTTCTGTATCCGTGGTACTATTTCCACCTCCTCTGGTGCTCCATGTGGGTAGAATTCTGTGGAGTTCAGAGCGTAGTACTGGGGGCAGGTGGGAGTGGGGTTCCTCACTGCAGAGATCAGGAAATTCCATGTGGAAATCTGGGGTAGGATATAGTAGAGTTTACAGCAGCATTACCTCCCTCAGAATTACTTCCATTGATACTACCAAGTAGTGCCAGGGGAGATAGTTTGTGGCTGTGCTACCATGGGGAGGGGTCAGCAGAACAGAAGCAACCCCTGAAGGACAATTCATGTCCCTCCTCTGTGAATTCCTGAAAATACCAAATTCCTTAACCCCTCTGCCCCTGCCCCCTGAATCTCCTCACAACAGAAACAACCCTTGAAGGAAAATATTGTTAGTGGTCTTCTCCCCACACAATTTCTGCAGGGGCAGGGCTTGGTGATAGGTAACTAAAACACCAAGCAAGGCAGATATATTTTTTGCAAACCAACAAAAATAAATCTAACTTTCTCCCAGTTAGGCTAAATGCACTTTTAGTTGGACTAGGAAGTATCTCAAAGGGAACAACACTTGATCATTTGGTCATCACAGTGACACCTTTTGGCCATAAAATGTATTAGTTTGATTTACAGTGAGATGATATTCTAGCATTACTCCCAGAACTGAATATCAGATCATCAAGCAGCTCTATAATTATTCCAGAAACAAAAACCTACAGTTACTTGGATCATCTTTTTTTATTTTTACCCTTTTTAGAAACTGACACACTAGCTTTCTTCCTGCCTCTGGGATTTCCCCAGTGCTCCAAGACTTATTGAAAATCAACATTAATGTTCAAGCAAGATGCCTAGCCAGCTCTGATTTCATTAGTTTCTGTCTTAACATCCTTCACAGATATTAGTAGAATAGAAAGTGTGTTATCACCATTTGATGAGATTGCATAGTTTCTTTTCCCTAAAATAAAATAAAAAACACAAATATTTGAGTACTTCTACCTTTTCAGCGTTATTGATAATTCTATTATTTCAATCTAGTAATTCACTTAATATCATTGTCAGGATTATTTTTGGTCCAAATAAGTTTTTAAAATTATCATCTTGTTCTTAATGCTGCTGGCCCTAAATTTCTTGTTGTGTCCCTTGGCTTCCCTTATCAGTTTTCTACAATTCCAAATATGTGTATATCACTATCAAATTCATCTTGCCTTGCATTTGCTATATATATATATATCTTTTTTTCACTTATTTATATCAGCCTTCACTTGTCCTCTCTAAACTAGGTAGGTTTTTTTTAATTGGCACAGATTTCTTCCTCAGTGTTGGCTTTTGGGGCTTTTGGGGCATCTAGTAAGGTGTTCTTGGCTTTTGGGGCTTTTGGGGCATCTAGTAAGGTGTTCTTAAATGATTCCTAATTATCATTCAAATTTTTCTGATTAAATTCTTCCTCCTAGTTTATATGGCTCATAACTTTTTTCAGCTGTGTGAAATGGCCCAATTAAAGCACCAAATATATATTTTGCTGGTCAGAACTTCATTTTTCTTGCATATTATAAATGTGATCAAATCATGATCACTTGTATCTAAGCTACCATCAACTTTTAGTTCTGTGACCAGTTCCTTTTTATGTGCTTGGATGAGGTTTAATATAGAATTCATCTAGGTTGTCTGTAACACTTTTTGAGTTAGTAAATACGCATCTATAATGTTCAGAAATACCAAGAATGTTTTAGTACTGGCAATAGGAGAACTCAAGTACGTAGAAGCAAGGAAAGTAGCTAAGGACACAATTCTTGCAGTGCTCCAATATTTAAAAAAATTATTCTTGTCAAATGCAAAGAAATGGGATGAAATATGCAATTTTAAATCTGACCTATGGATTATTGTAATTCTTTTTGTTGATTTTACTGTCTGAATATTTATTTAAGAAATTGCTAAATGGGAAAGTTAGTCTAGTCATAAACTGACATGATTTCTTGTGAAGTGCTTTTAATTGCTGTTTCTTGAGGCTAACATTGTCAGTTGGTGAACAGAGGTGAGATTTGTCTCAAATTGTTCACAACAAAATAAATAAAAAAAAGCTATAAAGTTTAGTCCACATCAAAAAACGGCTGTGATGATTGTGTTTTTTCCAGTGCTTAGAACTGGTAAAGTGGGATATAAATTCTAAGTTATTATTTTCTAGAATAAGTTGGGAGACCATATAAGATTGGGAAAAAAGTGCAGCAATTCACTTTGATTAACTTTTGCTTCAATGCAATGGACCCATTGGCCTTTTCCCCAAAAGCCAAAGCTAGAGAGCTGTTCAGAATAGAAACTAATATATCTTCACATTGAGATCTGTGCAAAATAACTTCCCTCGCAAAAAGTGTAGCCATTGAGGTAACATTGATAATATGGAGCATTGATTGCCTTGGAACTACAGAAGAAACTTAAATGTTGTAAGGCTAATAACTTGCATAGTGCTTATGGAAAAAAATAGGAAAAGAGGGTAGGATAAAGACTGAAGGCTGAAATTCAGTAACACTTCCAAGAAAAGCAATGTTAGAGGAAAACTCCACCTTATAATATTAGCTAAAATCTTTTGGCTACCTTCCTTAGTGATAAGTTAAGATCCCGCAAGGTGTGTTGTTATGGGGAGAAAAATGAATTAGCCCTTTGGAAAGCATTTGAATCAGTCTGGGTGAACAGTGAAAAGTTGCCAGCTTAGAGCAAAGTCGCGATTCGTTATTATAAAGGAATACTGTAATGCTGGACATGGAAACATAGAAAGGTAGTATCACTAGGGGAGAACTTTTTTTTTTGACAAAATAATAACTACCATTTTTTCAGGAAAGAAGGCTTATAGATAGAGGTTTCCTAGTCCCAGCCATAATTTGTAAAGATCGTTTAGATTGAGGTCATGCCAGGGCATTCTAAAATATAAAGTTTATCAACTTGTTTTCTCATTCTCATAAGCACAATTATTTGGGTGAAGGATCATGCCCTCTTCTCCTGACAACAGCATCACAAGGGGAAAAGGTGATCTGCTGGCGATGTTTATTTAGCAGTTTATTAATATCCCCCTCAGCTGTTTCCTACATTTGGAAAATTATTCATTTTCATTAAGCTGAGAGTTGCAGGACTGTGTGAATAGAAGAGTACTGTCACCTTTTTATTAATAGGTCAGCACCAAACCCTTATTACTTAGATGCAAATTCACACATGTGAAACGTGAAAAATTTGATCTTATCAGAAATATTGCTAAATACAGAAGTTTCAAACTGTGACAAATTGAAATGAAGTTCAGATACTGTAGATTTATTTTAAGCATTGTGCCATCACATTGTTAGCTGTTATGCTAACTTGCTGAAATTTGAAAGCTAATCTTGCATCCACTTTAAATTTTTATTTCTTCATAAGAGTCTGTGCAGAAAGAACTGGAAATCTGTTAATAAAAAACTTCAGGAGACTCTATAGCACATTTCAAATCTCATTAAGATAAAAAGAAAATGAACTGCATGTTTTGTCAGGCAAAATTCAAATATCACTTCCCCACAAAGGATACATCAAAAGCTCACAAATGGCTGCTTTGTCAGTTCAAGTATGTGACACTTGAAATTTCTCAGTGTTTTTATGCATTAGAGTGAGCATGTCAGAAGTTTTTATCAAAGTTGAAAAGATCGCATACCAATACCACATTATGTTATGGGCCTTGTGCTCTTTTCTTCCTTCAGTTGAACAGTGTCAAACATTCATCATCATAACACTTGTGCTAAAGCGTTACTTCAAGAGTAGATGGCTTCAGCTTACTTAAGGCCTGTCTAAACGGTGCCACAATGTGCTCTACACAGGTGTGTATTCGAGTGATCTAACTTGTTGTGCTCTAATTGCCTCATGTAGACCCTGCTGGCATGAACTAAAAGTTACCTAATTTGAGTTCATGTGAACTAGGTACCCTTGAGTTCACACCAGCAGGGTCTGCATGGGGCAGTTAGAGCACAACACGTTAGCAAACTCCACAGATTACACCCATGCAGAATGCAGTGCAGGGCTGTGTAGATAAGCCCATAGATGGAAATCCCAGTATATTAGCACTTGACAAATCACTCCATTTCATATTGTATAATTACATATATATATTACAATATGACTTTGATGCCCCAAACCAAGAGTCAAGCCCCATTGTGTTAGATGTTATATGTGTGGGAGGTGGGAGGGATGGTAAGAGAAAAGTCCAGTTTAGTGAACTGAGACTTCAGTCAGTATTAACAGAACTCACAAAATTGGGTTAAGTATAAAGATGCTGGGGAGGCAGACCAAAAGGAAAACCTGGCAGGGAGCAGAGGAAGAACTAAAGCTAGACCAACAGCTGCAGATTTAAAAACAGTTGAAATTGATAATGCTGCTGAATTGTAGTAGCTAATGGGTGCTGGTTCATCTTTTCCCTGGGGATAGCAGTAAATCCCATTAGCTTCTAAACAAAAATATCTTTTCATTCCACTAATACAATGGCAGCTGATGAGCTGCCTCCTTTTGACAGTAGTCCATAATTTGTGTGAATGCATTGTGAGAAGAGAACACACACTTCCTGCTAGGGTAGCAAAATATTAAACTTATTTCCTTAGTGATCATCTTCAGCATCACTTGTTGATTATAGCCACTTATTCTTCATGTCACAGCCAGAGAACTGATAGACTTGGATTTTAGAAGACTGTGAGCAAAGCTACAATTGAGCTGTTGGTGCCAGCCACATTTGGACAACAGGTTGGTTGTGTAGGTGGGAGGAATGGACTTAATTTCACAGGAATTGACATTGAATCATGAATGGTGCTCAAGATAGCACTAGCTAACATAATGGCCATGCGGGGTGGTATGTATTTTACAGACTTGTGCTGCTCTACAATTAAGCCCTGAATATTTATTGCACGTTGTAGTGTTTTGAAATGCCGTTCATGTTCTTTAAGTTTTATTGTAGCTGTTTAGGCAAAGCAGAAAAGATGCAATTGTGGTATCACTTTAGAAGATTTCTAACGTTTGAAATAGTCCAGTGTACTCAGGTTCAATCTGAGGTTCTCTTACCACCATTTGGAAAGCAGTGTTGTAAGTTATACAATATAAACATTGCATATATTGATCAATTGGATATTTTTTACTATGAAATTTATCACAGATAAACAAGGAACTACACAAGCAAACCCTTTTCAAATATCCATTATTAGGTTCTTGAATCTGCTTGAGTCCAATTATTTTATTCTAATTTGATTACAAAGGCTTCCAAGATGATTTTGAAACTCTGGGGATCATGTTATCCATATTCTGGCTTTTAAAGAAATGTATGTAAATAATGGAATATACCAGATTTCACACCTATTCTGATGTTCAGAGGAGTCAGTCTCAGATTTAAGTCTCCTTGGTTTATTGGGTGTTGCCCATTGCAGGGGAGAAGGGGTAAATTAAAGATTTTATTAACGTGAGTTATTGTTGAACTTCTGTAGTTGTAGATTAAATTGAGTCAGACAGTGCCTGTGGCCATAAACTAATGCAACTGCTTTACTTATTAATTGTAATCAATAAAACAGCAGCATAAAAACTTAACAATGTGTAATTGCCACAGCCACTTGGCCTTGATTTATGTATAGTTAATCCTGACTGAATAGTAGGGACCGAGTTCTCTTGATATTACTTAATATGGGTTTTAAACTGGGTAATGTAAGACCCAGTTCAGCAAAATATGTGCTTAAGTGTTCAAGCATGTGAGGTATTCTATTGGCTTCAACTGGACTCCTCGTGCTTAAAGTTAAGCGCATGCTTAAAAGTTGTGCTGGACTGGGGCCATATTGATGGTGGATATAGTGTTCTTCTGTGTAAGCTATGAGCAATTTATCTGCAAGTTCTTTCAGATTTTGGATACAGCTTGCGCTTCCCTTTCAATTGCATTATCAAATTGAATAAATTGAATAGTCCCAGTGAATGGAGGTCCCATTAAATCATCAACACGGGAGAATTTCTTTTTTGCATTTAATCTTTAAAGATGTATTTTTATCGACTAAAAAGAATGTAACCACTTTGTAACTCCAAAGGCATGCCTTGTGTATCTGTTGCATTATTTAAATGCCTCATATGTGGCATGTCTAGAAGTTGGTTTCTGTGGAATGTCAATTTAAAGATGGACAGAAGAGCTGCCATAAAAAGTAAGCATAGTGGGTTGGTAAAATGCAGGTTAAATTTCATATTGCAGCTGTACCAGTGTGAAATCACAAATTTCACAGTCTCAGTTCTCAACTGGCTTTTGCTTTTATGTAAAATCCACAGGTATCACCTAGACAACTGTACAGTTAGAGCTGTATACAACTAATAATTTCCACCTCAAAAGTAGTGAGTAAAAATAACAATTTTCCATCACAAAAACTGCTTTTATTTTTCTGACAAATCCAAGGCTAGAACTAGAAGTATTTTGCTGTTTCTCCAGCTGTCATTTTTTCCACTTAATACTTTGGCAATTGATTGAAAATGAGGTTCTAATGGAGCATTAGAGGAGATGCCTGTCTTATCCCATGTGTATTTATTCACAAGGGATCCAGTAGAATCTACTGGCATAGCTGATTTGTAATTCTGTTTGCACAATTAACATTCTTTCTGGCATTTTGCTCAGCAAGAATGATAGAGCTTCAAACACTAATTACCTATTTGTTTCTATGAGCTGCAAAAGATGAAGCGTTATTAAGACCAGACTTGACAGTGTTATGTTGAATGGCTTCAGAATTCCTTGTAAACCCTGAATTTAGGTTAGCGATGATGTGGTCAAGGCCACATAGCGCTGTCATGATAGGCTTTGCTTCAGCTTGTCAGCTATTCCTTATAATGTAGTTTTCTGTGATTTTAAAAGATATATTCTGCTTTCCAGCCATTTTCAAACCACATACATGGCACGCATATAATAGTTTGTGTAGCTCTAGAAGAGTGTATACAGTTGTAAATTGTCTAATCATTCAAGTGTGCTTACTTAATGTACAGTAGTTTTCTTTGGTAAATCAGAAGTCGTGCCAGTGGTTTGTGTTGGCTAATGTGTATAGATAGCCAACTAAAGGTGTAGGGTTAGCATTCTAGCTGTGTCCAATATGCTGTGAGCAAAGCTTTACAAAAAGGTGGGAGGGAGGAGGGTTGTCGAAAGTGGTGAGCCGTACAGCAATTTATTGCTTCTCAAGGCTGGGGCCAGCTCTATGCTAGCTCAGCTCCCGGAGCAATTTAGCATCAAGGCATGGTTATTTCCAAGTTCTTTGTGGTGTCTGTCAAGTGCTTAAGGTCTAATGGTGCCATCTGTGCCCAAGTTCTAACTTGCTTTAATTCATCCTCATTTATCTATGCCAAAGGTCACAAACATATATACACTAATTTTATGCATTAGTTCATCATTGCCAATCTAGGCTGAGAGTCCCAAACATATGTGTACTATCTTGTCTTAGCTCAACATATAGGACGTGGCCTGTAGGTTCCTTGTGTTATGGCCAAAAACAAGCAAACCCATAGGAAAAGATATATAAGCAAGCAAGTAGGCTAGCTCTATGGGCTACAAAGTTCAGGATACTTGTAGCAGTACTGAAGATTGTATACTAGGACTTGTAGGTTCCATAGGAAACACTGGGATATTGAAGGGGAGCAGTGTGAATGATCTGAGATCCTACCCTGTCCTCTGTGCAGCATGCAGAGTTGAGTTTGAGTTAATATCCACATGCTATCCCTTTTGTGGGTTTGGGTCTCTAGGTAACTTTAAAAAAAACAAGTTTAGACCTCAATGTACTTTGCTTGTCTGTTTCTATTTTATCCCTCCAAGACCAGTTTTGGCCCAGAAGTAAACTCTCTCACCTCTTTTTATCAGGATTAAACTAATCCTACTCCCTTGACAGCATGAGTCAGCAGTACCATAAATCTCTCCATCTGTACCATAAGTCTCTCCATCTGTACAATTCCAGCCCTCCGTTCTCTAATGCCTGAGGGAAATAGATTTGCCTTGCAGTAGATCCTGAAGGTCCCTGGATTCAAGTTAGTATGGAACAAAGTATGGGAAGTGAATTCCAAAGTTGGATAGGCCGCACAAAGTATGCTCAACCAGCAGTCCAATGGGGTTTCAGCTCAAGTGTCCCATCTGGTCTCAATTATATCAATATGACACAGGGAGAAAGGCAGTCTATCAAATGTGTGGCTTTTTATAATTTGTTTATAATTCAAAGCCAACATCTTAAACTTCACCTGGAAAACCACAAGCAGCCACTGCAGATCACAAAGCACTGGCTTCATATGGCATGTAGTGAGACACTCCACCTAATCAGTAGACCATGACATTCTGTTCTAGCTTTGGTTTCTGGATGATTTAAAGATTCATAGGACTTGTAATACCAGATGAGAACAATGGTCTGGCCATGCAGTCCAGTCAGTAATCTGACAGCGGCCAATACCAGATGCTTAAGAAATGGACAATTATAAACAATACTGAAGTTTCTTCTCAACATTGGTAGTTGATAACTGACTTATATCCTGGAAAGTGACACTTTTTAAAAGTCTAGCCTAGCTTGTATAAATGTGCATGATATCCCTAAATTATAGAAATGAAGTTACCAATTAATAACAGTAGCAACACTTAAGCACCCATGGTGATACACATGTTTAAAAGACTGCAGCCATCATGTGAGGCTGCTGTGGGCAGTAATATCCTCATATACATGGGGGAACTGAGATAGAAAGGTGAATTAACTTGTCCAGACCACATAGCAAACTGGGATTAGTATTGTGTAGCTTATTGTGGCAGAGTGTGGTACCTCTTGATTATTGTGAAGAACCCAGCTGAATACCAAAATAATTAATTTATATAACAATAATAAAGAGGATGCTTCTTCCATCACAATAGCTAAAAAAACTAATACTGGTATACACTAACTCAGCTTCTAACATGTTCCTGCATTCATAGCTTGTAATGTGACTGAGTTATGGCAGGCTACACTTGGTGTACCAGCTCTTGAGAAAAACAACAACAGTTATTGGCAAGTACTGACTGTGATGATCATGCGGTACGTCACACATTCAAATAATTGAATGAATGATCAGAATGCTGTTGTAGAATCTCTTGTGATAAGAATTCAGCTACACTTCCAACAGAGATCAGCCACCATAGCTGATGGTAATTGAATGTGTAATAAGGGCTACCACTTACAGTGACCCATTCAGAGCCAGAGGTCCCACCCAGAAGCACCCTCTCTCTGTTCTCCATCCTCAGGGACCATTATGAGCTCCACACAGTCTATCCATATAAACAGATCCTCTTTTCTCTGATTTAAAAATAACAATGTGGTAAAAATAGAAAAAATGGTTTTATTTATGGTAGTAAGGAAATTTGTTTTAATTGTATTTATTTTCTTTGAAACATTCATTGACATTCCCATTGTGCTAGGGTGAAACTTTTTTTTTTAAGACTACTTTTCCTTGTGCTCATGTAGATTAAGAAATTGTTTTTCCAACTTTTTGAGCTTCCTTTTTATTTCCACCCATTTTCTTGATCCTATACAGGTTCCTAAGCCACATTGGCATCTCTGAAAATGTTCTCCTTAACCATTTGCCATTATTTTCCACAAAAATGCATATGATACTTCCCTGTTAAGCAGAATGAAATCAATCATGGAACAATATTATTGGAGTGGTAAAATGAGGATGGTTTTAAAGAAGCAAAGTAAAATATAGTAATTCTGAATGTGTGCAACTCTTATTTAGGTGGGATGCCATTCCCTTTTCACTAATAATAAGAGAATGAATCTTGAACCTGTACTGTGACTGGCAACCATTTTGATAGGTTAGTAGTAGCAATCATTCTTTGCAGTACAGGACACAGAAGAATATTCTTCCCTCGGACCACCCCCAAAATCTGTTTTTGATCAAATGTACCAAATAAAGTCTCTTTGTGATCATGATTCCATGAATGATAATATAAACAATATCATCATTCCAACAAATGTGTTATTTTATCATTGAAGAAAAGATATGTAATATACATAACACATGGACTACTAAGCACTAGCATCGATCCTGTAAAAGTTGTAATCATTCTTCAAAAAAATCCTTTTTATAAATAGTACTGAACTGAGGAGTAAGAGACGATTCTTTGATGAGCAAGGTGGATTTAATGATTGGACCATAAAAACTAAGTTCATTCTTGCTATGTGTATGTGCTAGAGCTGGGTTAGACACAATCCTAGAACAGGAAAAAGTTGACTCTGCTAAAAAAAAAATAAAAATAAAAAAAAATAAAGCAACCCTTCCTGTTACATATCTGTGGATGTGTTCGATGTTGTACTTCCTCTCCCCGTTCATAATACAAAATTCACATTAGAGGTTGTACAACCATAGCTGTGACGCTTCTGTAAGGTGCTGAATTTTGGACAGTCACTGTAGAATCCTGCAATGTATTTATAAAGGTATGTGCGGTTGTGCTTGTGGCACCTTTATTAAGACTGTATTTTCTCCTTAATTTCCATGGGCAGAAGGACCTGCACCTGCATATCCCTGCTGGTTGGCATGGCAGAATGAACTGCTGCCTCAATGATTTTTCTCCTCTTGCAGAAGCCTCTATGAACTTATCTTGACAGCCAATTTTCAATTGTGTTAGCTCAGTTGAGTTACCTTAACATGATTGAAGAGCCCTGTCAAAACACAGGTTGACTCATTTGAAACCATGATGGTGGGCAGTATTTTAGCCTAGGCACCCCACTAGGCTCAAAGACTGCCAGTTAACATGGTTTCAAATACGTTAACCTGCATTATGATATTGCTTTTCAGTCCTATTAAGCTAACCTGACTGAGCTAAAAAAAATATTTGGAAAACACACTCATTTTGCCTAACAAATCAGGGACTACATATGTGCTCTGTTCTATGGGCTCCACCCTGTGCTTGGCATTGGGACCTAATCTCTTCCCCTCAGCACTGTGCCAGCATTAATTTAAACCATTTTCCTCTCTGGTGGTGTGGAAGATGGAAAGATTTCTGATGCAGTGGATAGCAGAGCTCTGAAGGCAGCCTCTGCTGGTGCTGAATACCTACAGGCTTACTCACAAGCCACGGAGGTAGTGGCTGAATCCATTGCTTAATCTAATGGAGCAAACTCTGCACTCAGAGAATGAGCGGGCTGCTATGGTACTTCATATGATGCTGCTTCTAGTGTATAATGGTCACTCTTTGCACATGGTGTGCAACTGAAGAATTACTTGTAATGAATGTGTGATGTCCATATATATGCTCTTATGCCTATGTGAGCATTTTCTGTAAATAAATAGGCCACTCTTTCCCCCCATTTTCTGTAGGTTACTGAATTGTGTGATGGGATTATAGCATAAGTGTGTCTCTCTAGACCCAAAACTGTATAACTTAATTTATCATTTCAAATCATTCTAGATGAATTTGGCCCGTGATGTTAATTAAGCTAAGGCAATATAGCATGTGACAAAAGACTGATTGTGATTAATGTATGCACTTATGTGCTGTTCACGTATGCCAATCAAACCCAGTGGATTGGCAGACCTTACTCCTTTCATTGTATGAGAAATGCAAAACCATGTTTCTGAATGTACAAAATGTTCAATGTACAAAAAACAATTTAAAAGCATTTTATTGGATTTTTAGCATATTAAAAATGTTCTATATATGCTCAGAATCAACAGCGTTCACACAAGGAAACAATCTGATTAGCAGACCAAGTTGTTTGACCACCTCTGTAATTGTCTATAGATCAAAGAACTGATTGATAGCAGCTATTAACATCTTCTAGCATAACAACACTCGCCTTCCCCAGCTTTGCCTATTTGCCCAATATAGCTTAAAAGGTTGAGGCCTGAATAACTCGTTTTCTGGCCCAAATGAAAAATAAGAAGTGGGAGGGGGAAGAGAGAGCAATGAGAGTATACTCAGGGAATAAGATGCATTGGTATTAGAAGAAGGGGGTGTGGGGGAGGTCCCCCAGAGCTCTTAGCATATGGCAAAGAGCATAATTTGGGGGTGGAGATTCACAGGGTGGCAGGGGAGAATGTGAGAGAGGGACAAAGCTCCTAGTATGAGGGAGAGCGTGGGAGCTGCAAGTACACCGTGAAATGAAGGAAGATTAGAGGCTGGCACACAAGACACTTGGATGGGAAACGGAGAAGGTGGCTCCTGGTGTGTGTAATGCGCTTACAGAAGGAATAAAGTAACCCTCTAGTTAAGAGTTCTTAAGAGTGGAGCATCATCCTTACCAGAAAGTGCTAGAATATTCTACAATAATTATTCAAAGCATGACCACTTGTAACATCCGATACCACAACATTTTAGGAAATTACTGTGGAATGCAGCATTTTTTTAAAAGGGTAACAAAGCATGTCTGACTTAGCAGTTAAACTCACCTGTGAATATTTATTTTTTTTACAAAAAAATCATAATTTAAAAATTAATCAAAAAGGAAGATTTAAAATCTAAGTGAACTGCTAGTCCACAGTCTTAGGGGTTATGATGTACAATATTAGGAAGTCAATGATCAAAATACAGATTAGACCAAAATCTGAACAGAGGATGAACAAATTGGTATAGTTTTCTTATGGATTGATAAACTGTATTTGTTTGCTAAGAGCTCCTCCTGTTTTACATGTTAACAACCTCTGATAGCCTTTCAGAATTTCTGTTTTAAGGACCAATTCAACAGGCTAGCACTCCATTTCCCCTGACAACCACGGGGAAACTAGGTACCTCCCCTGTTATCATTTTACAATGGGAACATTACTTGGTTCTTGTGTTTTTCCATTTGATACGTTCTGCTGTAATAACGAGTACAGAAAAGTCCATCATTCCCTACTTGGACTTCTTCTTTATTTAGCAACTTGATTAGTAAATTACAGCCAGCTTTGTCTCCCTTGCTCAGACATTGGTAAGGGAATTGGTCTCTAAGGAGTCTAACTTGCAGCATGCCACTTTGTATAATGTGTTTGGGCCCTACAAACTTGGCTAGTAAACCCTACATTTTCTAATACTTGAAATTGTCCAGAAAAAAAAAAAAGATAAAATGTCAGTTTTCCAATTCTTTCTCAGACTGTCTGTTGTTTATCTTTCTTGGAAGATAAGTGTCTAACTTTCTGCTAGTATAACTGGATTTCCTGGATTACATTAGTTTTCATTACCTCCTACATTATATACTTATGAGTCCATATTTCTTAGGAGGATATAATTTCAAATAAAGCAGGGAACAGACACACAGGAAAAACCTGTTACAGGAGGATTTTGTGTGCATCTCCTGTGGAATAGTTCAGAAAATGTACCTGATGGAGTTTAGCTATGGCCACACAATCTGTTTAGCTTTTTCGTATTTGAATTCCAAGTATGTCTTGGTGAACTTTTCACAATATTATTCAATAATCTTTTGTTTCCTGACGTATAACTATATGGATCAGCTTGAAAAGAAGCATACTATATACTATAATGATCCTGTATACTCTAAGACTTCATTAGTGTGGTTTCAATGAATTCACTGGGGTGTTCTATGTTAAGAGAAGAGAATTTGGCCCAGTGAGTCTCTCTCTAGAATTAATTTCAGTAATGTACAGCGAAGGGCTTTGTTTAATACCTTCTTTTAAACTAAGGCCTGGGAGAAAGCTGAGAGGTGCAAAGAAACACATGGTTCAGATCAGAGCAGACATCCCTTATTTATTTATTAAAGGAGATACTCTATATCTTAGTAAAGAGGAGAGGATAGAAGTTGATAAAGTACAGAAAGGAACCAAAGAGAAACAGTAAAAGGAAAAATAATCCAATTCAATTATATAGGTTGATCAGATGTCTCAATATCAGGGTCATCCCAATATTAGGGACTGACTTGTATACACAACTATACCACCCGTCCACACAAAAAAGTGTTCCAAATTTTCACACTTGCTATCTGGTCACCCTTTACATCACACGAAGGCAGATAATTAAATATTGACAAATTTCATAAGTGCTTGTATACAAATGTTGGCAGTCTAAATACTAAGATGGTTGAACTTGAGTGCCTGGTATTACATGAGGATATTACTATAATAGGCATTACAGAAGCTTGGTGAAACAGTGACAATAGGACATGTAAGACCAATGAACAAAATATATATGAATGACAGAGTAGCTGGCACTGGTGGGGGAGTGGAACTATATATGAAGAAACATGTAGAGTCAAAAATGACAATAAATCTTCAGTGAATAAACAGTACAAAAGAATCTCTCTGACTAGAAATGCCATGCTTGAATAAGATAGTAGTAGGAATATACTACAGGCCACCTGACCATGATGGTGACAGTGATTGATTGCGAACTCTTAGGGAGATTAGAGAGGCTACAAAAACAGAAAAGCCAGTTATGATGGGGGATTTCAACTATCCTCATGTTGACTGGGTAGATGTCACCTCAGGACAGAATGAAGAGAGAAAATTTCCAGACACCGTTAATGACTGCTTTTTGGAGCAGCTCATCCTGGAACCCCCAGAGGGAGAAGCAATTCTTGATTTGAACTATATTAGATCTGAAAATGGTACAGAGAAGGGCAGCAAGAATGATTAGGAGTATGAAACAACTTCCATACGAAGAAAGATTCAAAAGACTGGGACTGTTCAGCTTACATAAGAGATCACTAAGGGAGGATATGATAGAGGTCTATAAAATCATGAATGGTATGAAAAAAGTGAGAAAGAAAATGTTATTTACCCCTTCATATAACATGCAAACCAGGCGTCACCCAATGAAGTTAATAGGCAGAACATTTAAAATAAACAAAAGGAAATACTTCACACAATATACAGTCAATCTGTGGAATTCATTGCCAGTGGATGTTGTACAAGCCAAAAGTATAATTGGGTTAAAAATGAGTTACATAAGTTCCTGGAGTATAGGTCTAGAAATGGCTATTAGCCAAGATGGTCAGGAATGCAACCTCATGCTCTGGATGTCCCTATAGCTCTGACTGCTAGAAGCTGGGAGTGGATGACAAGGGATGGGACACTTGACAATTACTCTGTGTTTTGATGCATCTGACACTGGCCACTGTTGGAAAACAGGATACTGGGCTAGAAAGACCAGTGGTCTGACTCAGTATGGCTGGTATAGTGCCTTTCATCCCAAATCACTGTACAAACTATATATGCAAGATTTTCCCCACCTCTGTCTGAAATGCAGCCACCTCAAGGAGAGTACAGCAGCTATTTAAGAGCATACATGAACTCTACTTAATAGTTCAGGAGGACTACAGGGAGGCAGAATGTTATTACCCTAATTGATTTTAGTGCAAATAGTGGGGCTAATACCCTTATGCTTGCAAAATGTGCTTGTCAAAAGTGGTCAAGGAAATTGGTTTTACCTTCAAACTAAAATATAGTACCACTGACAGCACAATGCTTCCCTGGAGCACTGGTTCAATACTCTTTGGGTGTGTCTACACTTGGAGTTGGGTGTGTGATTCTCAGCATGAGAAGACATACCCCTATTAGTTCTCATCCAGCTAGCATGCTAAAAATAGAATGTAGTGGCAGCAGTGTGAGCAATGGGAGGAACTAGCTGCTGTGAGTATGTGTGCATTTGAGTCCCTATGCATGCACTTGAGGTGGCTAGCCCACTGCACTGCCATGGCTACAGTCTATTTTTAGTGTGCTAGTTTGATAAGAGCGTATCTCCTTGAATGGGTAGTCACACCCACAGCTCCAAATGTTGACATACCTTTTGGTAGAGAAGCCAAAGAAACAATTTTCATTACGTATAATTTAGCCTACTTCTCCACTGGCAATACAGTTAGTAACTTTTGCCAGTACTGTTTTAGCCATTGCAAAGCACACTTCTTTCTTACGGGCACCTGGTGCTCTGACATCTATTTCAATTGGGTTATTCCTCCTTGTCTTTCAAACATAGAGGCTCCTCTTTTTTAAAAATTTGCTTTTAAATTCTTCTCTCTATCTTCACAATGTAGTGTCAGCAGGTGGAACTGTTCAGGAAACTGTCTCTAACTTCTCAGTATCTCATCTCTGCTTGAAGGAGGAGGTTCCTCTTGACCTCTCTTCTGTCTCCAGGCAGGAAGTTTTTCACTTTTCTCTCACTCTCCTCGATGCTACCTGAAAAGGAGGGGCTTTTTGAGAACAGGAGTTTTCAGGAAACCAGTATTTGAGGAGACAATATGGAATTGTAACAGTCTCAGCTAAGATTAAAGGGGCTCCTGCATAATATTGCACCAACTTTCCCATTCTACACAATGTGGCAGGCAAAACTTAAGTGGTTGGGGCAGAAATTAGGTAGCACGACCTGGCACTCTGAAAGCAAAAAGCCAGAAGTCCTTGGCCTGTTTTTTCCTTCCCAACTGGTGTGAAATATGGTGTTCAGGAGTGTCTCCAAGAAGATAAGTCAGAGGGACAGAAATAACCCACCTTGCAGGACCCTCTCTCTCTTTCAGACTGCCGCAGGTATTTTTGTCCCAATTATTCTAGGAAGGGCAAGAGCCAGTCACTGTTGTGATTGGTATCGTGAACCCCTAGCCACTCAGTGGTTCTGTCAGCTTTCCTGTTTCCGAAGGCAATTCTGATTCATCCTGGTGCTGAAACTGAAACCTCAATTTATGTAAAGACACCCTCTCTGATGGTCCAGATTCCCCTATATGCTACCAATACATCAGGGCAGCCTGAGAGGTCTGTTTGCCTCTCATCTCCCTTGCGTATGGGTTTGTGTGGCGTGGTCTATCCTGCCATTTTCCCACTCTCTTTTTTTTTTAACCACGTCTTCCACTGCCTTTTCCTCAGTCAGTCAGCAGAATGGTTTGGCCCATACTGTCAGCCTGGTAATGTCAAATGAGTGTGTTCCTCAAGTGTGTGTGTTCCTGTGGCCTAATCTAGCTCTCCATTTTACCATTGCTTTCTCTGACTTTTCTTTTTTTGCAGGATGTGTCAGACTGATCTAGTCCTTACTGCTAGCCTAACCATGCTAATAGACCTTCTATAATTGGTTTTGGCTTCACTTATGTCAGCATGGCCTAACCCAGCCTCTCTTTACCACACCTAGTGATGGCTTTTTTTATGCAGCTCCTAGTGCCAGCTAGTGTTGCCAACCCTCCAGGATTGTCCTGGAGTCTCCAGGAATAAAAGATTAATTTTTAATTAAAGTGGGTCATGTGATGAAGCCTCCCGGAATATGTCCAGCCAAAATTGGTAACCCTACTGCCAGCTCACCAGTAGACCACCCCAAAATAGCTGGAATCTGCAGGTAAAAGTGTGATGAAGATTTTCTCCTTCCACTTTTCCTTCACCTGTGCCAGATCAGCCTGTCCTACTATTTTATTGAAGCGGACAGCAGCTTTCATCCAAGTGAAATTGTTAAGGGTTTTTAGTTACACCATTGGCCTGCCAGGTCCCATGTACAATCCAAATGGCTGTGATCCTGCACTGACATGTTAATATTAAGGGGAAAAAGTGGACCATGTTGTTGCACAGTTGTAAAGCCACTTCAGCAAGTCTTCGATGCTCACAAAGTATTACTGCATGAGCAAGGGGGCTTCAAACATGAATGCTCATGCTCAGTTCTACTCTATCCACCTTCTTATCATTTCCTGCTACTATAATTTTTAAGGCATTTTCCTGTTTCTTCAAGGGGCAGGTCATAAGGTGAGGAGAGAGCAGCAGCTGGGCTGCAGAAGCAGCAGAGACTTTACAGCTGTGAAGCAGGGAAGCCTGGTAGGTTGGGGGTTGCTCTGTCATTTCTGAGATGGCTAGGTCAGGCTTTTAATAAGATGTCTTTAAGTACCATAACCAAAAAACCACCCTAAAAAGAGAAGGGAAAGAGAGGTGAGGGTGGGAGACCTCCACCTACCGGTACTATTTTGAGAGACTAGAGAAGGTTTGTTTTTAAAAGGGAAGCCTCGGTGCTTGGAAGATAAAGAGAAATAACCTGGTTCTAACGGATCATGGAACAGAAGGTGCCAACTTCAAAAAGGGGGAGATTGCAGATAGTGAGGTAATTTTTTACCTTTGTTATTCTCATCAGTGTTAATTAGATGTGCATTTCACCTCTGTAAGAAAAATAGGATGATTATCTTGGTTATGATGGTTTGTGATTTTGCAGGAGAAAATAGCTAGTTCTGAGATCTAGAGGTTGCCTCTGGTTACCAGCTGTTACTTTCTTTCAGTTAAAGATAATAAACCTTGCCTGTCCAGTTGGCATTCTTCCTTTTTACTAATTTCTTAACTCTTCTTTACCCAAATCCATTCTGTTTCTCCTCTCCGTTCTGTATTACTATATGCTTATTCCTCTGTCTGTAGGATTAGGCTACTGAAATGATACTTCAGTTCCTTTTGCTACTTTGATGTTCTTTTCTGTGGTTACATGTCCTTTTTAAAACTAACCTTTCTCCATAGGGAAAGAGGACACACTTCTCTAACTGAGCTTCCACTATTTTTTTCTTCTTCTGTAGATCTATTCTTTGGCACTCATTTGACTACACTATAACCCACATCCAGACAGAACACCCTGTTCAGATTTAGCCCACATATATTTTAGCTGGATTTAAGAAGTATTATTTGGCCTCACCCTTTAATTAGAACTTGAAACCTGAACCAGAGTTCACCTTTTAATAAGAAGGGCACAACTAATTTAAAATGCTGAGATATCTCCCAGCAGCACCTGTCTTTACTCAATGTTACTTGCTTATCTTGTGGCACAGATGGAGCAGTCAGAGTCAGACCGGTAGGTCCTTCATGTTCCTCAAAAAACAGTATTGCCTCTTTAGGAAACTGCATCCTAGCTGCAACATGGCATCTTGTAAGTCTCGCTTAGGACTAGATAAATCCTTTAATGGTTTGGGTTTTGTGAGCCCTTACAGGGTCCCTTCACATGGGTAACCAGTGAGCTAATTTCTGCTGCTTTACTTGAAGCCTTGAGTGCTACAGAAACTAACTAACAAGAAAACCTCCCACATCAACCTATACTAAGTTGGGGACCTCTCTCCTTCCATTGCCTTGCATGAGGTGCTCAGATACTTCAGTAATGGTCACAGCTTAAAAACCTGTATAGACTAGATAAAACAAATATTATAAGGGAGCTCAGAGGCTTACTTCTGGGGTCAGTATCTTTCTTTTCCAGAGTGTGTGCTGGGAGGCTGCATCTCCCCACAGAAGGATGTGTGAGGTTCCACCAGCATATGAGTGGCCCTTCTTTGATCGTCTATAGATTAAAAGAAGCAGGCTATGTCCTCACTATATACTGAGCACAGCTGCCAGGGAGATGCCCTGAAGACACTATGGGCCTAAAAGTAGTGCAGTGGGAGGGGCCAGCCCCAGCTCTTCAAATAAAGTTGGAGGTGGAGGAGCTGTCTGCGGAGGAGTGCTAAATCTGTGCAAATAGCATCAGCCTATATGTAAGAGTCTATCTCAAGCCTAGATAGAGGTTTCATACAGCCATTGCATCTTGAACTCTTTCAGACTTTGGATGAGTCCAGGGTTCTGTACAAAGCCTCTAATACTTTTCTGATTTTCCTCATCTCCTAGTGGTTTATTTCTTCTACTGGGTTTCAACTTTCAAAATGGGCTGCTGACAGACTCCACAGGACCGTCTGGGATTTCATGCATAGTTGAGATTTCTTTTCACTATCATGAATAATTAGAAGAGCTAATCGATCAGTGCATTGTTACTTATTAGTGGTTAGTGGTTTTCTGTTTTTTGACTTCCCCGGTATCTGATTTTGTTAACCTCCTTGGCATAGCCAAGGGTACCACATTTCCCCTTTTGGCTCTACATAGTCAACTGATCTCTACAGCAAAAATATCACACAGTTTTGTGCTGCATATGTAAAGTTCAGTAGGGTCTTGCATTAGAATTACAATGTTCTGTGCAATGTACTGAGATTTTTTTTTGACTTGGTTTTGTGTAATTAGCTGGACACAGTAATTATTATCGTTAGTGAACTCTTGCCCTAAATGCCAGTGTAAACTGTGAAACAAACACAACTAGTAATTATTATGTTGTCCATCTGTGCTTGCTCCTTGATGCCAATTAAATTTTGTCTCTGGAGTAATCAACTTGAAATACTCACCATAATCTGCACAGCAATCTGTACTTAATATGGGTGCACTTCTGAAAACTTATTTGAGCATGTACATTCTCTATATGCTGAAGAGATCACTTGTGTTTTAATGTAATTTCTCTGTAATTTTTTGCATAGATCAGATACAGCAGAAGTAGGTTTCCTGTACTAGTTTCAGTAAATGATACATTTAGTGATAATGTTTTGAGCAATTATGGTGAATTAGGAAGCTGATTATTGTGTGAATATTTCAACTACTTGATTACTGTTCATTTAGTATTATGGCAGAATTTTCCACCAAAGTTTTTCATAGCGGTTAAATACAGCTAGATGTGGTTACATCAATAACAAATAGTAGAACTTCACAGTGAATATTGAAGTAGTATTACAGTACCGCATACCAAACCTGTACACAGCAGATCAGGGGTCGGCAAACTTTTTGGGCTGAGGGCCACATCTGGGTGGGGAAATTGTATGCAGGGCTGGGGCAGGGGATTGGGGTGTGGGAGGAAGTGCGGGGTGTGGGAGGGGGTGCGGTGTGCAGGAAGGGGCTCAGGGCAAGGGATTGGGGCAGAGGAGGGGTGCATGGGGGCTCAGGGAAGGGGGTTGGGGTGCAGGAGAGGTGTGGAGTGCAGGAGGGGGCTCAGGGCAGGGGTGGGGTGCACAGGGCTACGGGGTGTATGACGGGGCTCAGGGCAGGGAGTTGGGGTGCAGGACGGGTGCAAGGTGCAGGCAGGGGGCTTAGGGCAGGGAGTTGGGGGGCGGGGTGCAGGAGGGGTTTGAGCTTCGTCCCAGTGCCACTTACCTAAAGCGGCTCCGGGTGGCAGCGGCGCGCACCGGGGCCAGGGCAGGCCTGCCTGCCCTGTCCCCAGCCCTGCACTGCTCCAGGAAGCACTGCAGCTCCTGGGGGAGGAGGGAAGGGCTCCACGTGCGCTGCCTTTGCCGTGCCTCCAGGTACCTCCCCTGAAGCTCCTGTTGGCCACAGTTCCCCATTCCTGGCCAATGGGAGCTGCGGGGGACGGTGCCTGGAGGCAAGGGCAACGCATGCCGATCCCTCTGCCCCCCTGCCTGGGGCCCACTTCTGAGAGTGGCGCGGGGCCTGTGGTGCCACAGGGGGCAATCCTGTGGGCTGGAGTCTGGTGCATTTAAAAATGTAAAAATATTTTGTTTTTTAGTACATAACAATAACAAAGCATTCTTGCGTTACACTAGGGACAGACAAACCAATTACGGAAATATGTGTCCACTTAACCTCGCCCATTTGCAGAACCAAATTCAAAATCTGTAAAGTCCTGAAATGTTGATTAAAATTATTCCCCTGGCCCTATTTCTTTTGCTAATTTTACCTTTCCAAATGTAACACATTCCTGTCCATTATCTTGCCATTGTTCTCAAGTCCAGTCTAAGGGCTTGGAAAATATTTACCTAAAAGATTCTTTGGGATACTCCTCAGTATATACTCCATTATACATAACATACCCTATGTGTGGAGGGGACAATTGGGCATTTTTAGTTTTGCCCTTTTATGTGGTCTGTTGCAGAAATAGATCAAGCAGAGGCTTTCCCCTTTCAATGCTAGTTATTGGTCTTTGTCAGTTCACATTTTCAAGACTAGAAATCCACTCTTCCTTAAAATGGAAACTGAGATTCTCCTTTGTTTTCTGCTCCCACTAATCAACAAGGCTTATGCACATTTGTCAGGACCCAAAATCTAGCTCTGCAACCATGGTATTTTTGACACAACTGGAAGAGGGAGGGCCTGAAATTTCACCAGAAATTAATTTCCAACCCAGTTTTGCTCACTTAAGAGGTTCTAACCTTTAGATAGTTTTCCAAACTGAATGCTAAGTTTTTAAGTTGCCTCCCTACTCTATTCCCAATGTGTAAAACTGATAGCAGGACCAATCTTGGGACTCTGTGCGCTGCTAATTAGCGTTCAAAGTACTGGTGACACTTTTCTGTAGTCAAAGTATGTTTGATTTCTATATGTAGCGGCAGAAGGATAAAGGCTCTTAAAGTATGTTAAGAGGGTGCTTTTTATCTCAGTAGTACCAGTTTGCCAAGTAATATGGAGATAGCCTTTTTAAGCTAAATTAAATACTTTAACAAATAACTTTGTAACATCACAAAGCACAAACTGGATTTATAGATTCACTCCTATACTCTGGCTACTTTGTGTTGCTCTGGTGACACAAAACAGCCATACGTAGCTAGTTAAACCAGGTTAATGACTGCTTTGCTGCTGAAATTGTTTAAGCAGCCAAAGCAGAAAGGTGGAACTGGTATACCACTTTCTTTTAACTGTAATAGCCAGGAAAGGGCTTTTGTTTTATGACTAGATGATCTCTGTGCATCTGCTTCAAGAATTTGACGACCTGATATTTCTGTATTTACTCTATTCTCAATATAATTTAGAAATGATTCCCATATTTCACTGAAATCTTTTTTTTTAATTTCTTGATATTATGTATAGATGAATGAATCCCCTTAATATGAATGCTCTGTTGTCTTTCATCCTAATTAATTAGGATTCCTAACTAACAGATATTTCAGTTCTAATTTCAGTACTGCTGTCTGGGCAGCTGCAGGAAGATGGTCACTAGTGTTGGGAGGCAGCATGTCTTCCTCTGGGGTACAGACTGTGTCTTCTCAATGTCAGAAGCAGGCATAAGATGCCCCAGGGTAGTGTCTCCACATGTGTATTTGGCAGAGAAGTAACAAATTGGTAGCTGGAAGCAGTATCCCTAGAAGTCCTGTAACTTATTCCTTTTTAAATCTGTTACTTATCAGAGCAGCTGAACTCCAGGTCTTTTTCCATATATGTTTTAGGTCAAAAAGTACTGCATGACCTCATCTAAGATAGAACTGTATACCCCTGAAGCCTGGTAAACTTTCTGAATATTTCCAACCATTCATTAATAAGTTCTTGTATTGGGGCTATTCTTTTTCTTTGACAAGATGTTTTGCATCTGTTGGCAGTATTCATAATTACTGCTGAATTCATTCTCTGCCCAAAGAGTTGCTTGTCAAGTAACTGACAGTTTTATAATCCCTTTCTCCATCCAGCTTGCTTCCTCCCTTTTCCTTTCAATGAAGTGCTAAATTGGATGTCTTTTTCCCACACCAACATGAGAATTTGCTAGCATCTCTCACTTCCAAAACATTAAGTCAATCTATGGCACTGCACAAGTGGGTGGCTCTCCTAATTGCCACCTGCTGATAGTGTTCTCATGCCCTATTTTTAGAACCTGTGCCTTTCTGCCCTGCTCATTTTCTTTCCAGGTATTTGCCTCAGTTCTGTGGTCCCAGGAGTGCTGCTGAGTCACTGGGCACCCAGCCTGCCTTCTCTTCCTCCATCCAGTAGCAGCAGGAGGTGGACTTATAAACAGTCCTGTCTTGTTCCATGACTTCCCCCAGTAATAGTCATACGTAGGGCCCTACCAAATTCATGGCTGTGAAAAACACCTCATGGACCATGAAGTCTGGTCTCCCCTGTGAAATCTGGTCTTCCCTGTGAAATCTGGTCTTTTGTATACTTTTACTCTATACTATACAGAGTTCATGGGGGAGACCAGCATTTCTCAAACTGGGGTCCTGACCCAAAAGGGAACTGGAGGAGGGGTTGGAAGGTTATTGTAGGTTGGGGTGGGGGGGTGTCACAGTATTGCCACCCTTACTTCTGTGCTACTGTCTTCAGAGCTGGGTGGCCAGGAAGTGGCAGCTGCTGGCCAAGGGCCCAGCTGTGAAGGCCATGCAGAAGTAAGGGTGGCAATACGATGACCCTCCTACAATAAACTTTTGGATCCCCCCCCCAACCTCCTTTTGAGTAGGACGCCTACAGTTACAACACTCTGAAATTTCAGATTTAAATATCTGAAATCATGAAATTTACTATTTTAAAAATCCTATGACTGTGAAATTGACCAAAATGGAATGTGAATTTGGTAAGGCCCTAGTCATATGGCTGTTGCATAGTATTGAACTCCCCAGTTCCTAGCACTGATTCAGAGCAGTAAGAAAATATCCATGCACAGTGCCAAACTTATTTATGTTGAATAATACTGTGCCAAACTCTGAAACTTGGCCACCTCATTATTTGGTAACCCTAATCCCCCTAAAAAGGTAATGAGAGGAAAAACAAATTGGGGTTTGCTGTTGACTAAAGGGACAGATTTTATCACATTTTAAGTGGGCCCATTGATCGGCTGTCAGTAAATAGCAACCCCTAACATTTTCTTTATGTGCCAGTTTTTGGGTTACCAAATAATGAACTGATTATTTTCTCCAGTATAGTAGAATCTAGTGATTAGCATATATTACTTATTTCTGCAGTATTGGGCATTCTAATATTTAATTTTCTGTCAGAAACTAATCCAGCAGTTTGACTAAAAATTACAGTGACTATGTGCTTTCATTGTTTGAATGAATATTTGTCAAGTAGTGTTGAGATGCTATTAAGTAACAGACACCAGTCAGTATCAAAAAGAATCTGTGCCTTTGCACAGAGCACTGGCAAATATAAGCTCACATCTCTTGACATTAAATCCTGGATTAGCAAAAAGGCCATGCAATGTAAATGCAGGAAGGAAAACAAATGTTGTCATTTTCATAAAGGAGTTCCTTAATGGGTAATATGTAGCATCTAAGCATGATTTCTTGTGGGAACTGAATTGTTCTGAATGGGATTTTAGTGACACAAACTGTCAAAAAAAGAAGACACTACTTCTAATATCCTATCATTGCTTTTCTAACAGGAGTAGTAGTCAGTGGTTTCTTTTGACAAGAACTAGTGCTATTGGGATAATTTATGTATATTCCTGTATCTGGTTGTTTGTGGAAACGACTGTAAAAGTAAGGGCAGAGCAGGATTACACGTATTGGCATATTTAGTAATTTATAATCTCTTCCCTCATGTTTCTCTATAAGCTCTTCAGACTGTATCCTATACATTTTCATAGCAACACATGAAGTTTTAGTTGCACAACTAAGGGAGTAGTGCTGTCCACATCACAGAAGCTACCTTAACGCTTCTGCTGGCATTCCCAGCAGCGTCACCAATGACTGACTAGGCAAGGAGACTAAAACACACTTTTGCTTACAGACAAAGCCCCTCTAAAAATGATTTTATCATGTTGGCAGTGTTATGTGGGAAAAGGCTCACTGACTCTGCTCCACTTGGGTAACCAGAATAACTTGTTTACATACATTGTTCATATGGCACCTTTTAAGACCCAGTACTGTGATTCTTACAGTATCAGGAATTTAGATGTGCAGTCCTGTTGAAATCAGTGGGACTAAGTGCTCATCAGGATGAATAGGGCTGTAAATTCTCTTTGCTAGGATGACAAATGTAAAGTGTAATTGTTAGGTTTTTTTGTTTTTGTTTTTTTTTAACATGAAGCACATTCTGAAGCTGTCTCAGATATGCTATGAAGTGCCTGGCTTTCTGGACTGTCCAGGATAGTTCCACAAACAAGCTTATCTTCCTGAATCCTTGGAGCTCTGCTCACTGTGGTGCAGGACCTACAACTCCTCTAATCAGTAGGAAACACATGAACAGAGTGTAGTATAGAGTGGCCTCTCCCCCGACAATTAGATAAAGCTCTTGTATGAGCAGCACTTTGCTCCCTGTTCTCTCATGTACTTCAGGAGAGAGAGTCACTGACTATTGGTTTTGTGGCTTAGGAATGTAGGGATCAGCCTCTGTGATGTTCTGTAGAATAATCCAAAATCATACTGACCTAAAAAGGCCAGTAGTCAACCCTGGGCCATCTGTAGATTTATAGTCCAATATCTTGCAGGCAGAGATAGATGAGAGATTCCAAGCTTTCCAAATCCTATTTTCCTAAGACTTTATACCACAAATGATTTGAGCCACCCAGTTAGATCCAATATGTTGATAGAAAGATTTAGTGAATTTGGTTCC
Organism: Mauremys reevesii; assembly: GCF_016161935.1. Taxonomy (NCBI): domain Eukaryota; kingdom Metazoa; phylum Chordata; order Testudines; family Geoemydidae; genus Mauremys; species Mauremys reevesii. The sequence goes on along the minus strand of NC_052629.1, from coordinate 37,318,948 downwards.
TCTGTCAAATGTCCATAGTTGCTTCCTCATGGAATACTTGGTAAATGACATTTAAGTTTGCTTCCACACATCTGACAAAGACAGCAGTTTTTATTTCATTTTGGTCAGAAACAAAAAAAATGATACTTAAACTCTATCTAGTGGACAAAGCTGCAAACCATTATTTTGAGACAGGAAAAAACGGTTATAGAAACTATCATTTCACCACTCTTTTTGACTTGATGTAAAAGTATAAAGGCATGCATTTCAGGAAAATAAGTTTTAAAGGTTTATTTTTTAACCCTTTTAAAATATCCAATATTTGCTCCAACAGCTGACATGACATGATACTTGAAAGATGTTCCATTATCTATTTTATATAAAGGTAATCCATACTGTTTTCTCTATAAGTAGCAGCAGTTAAAGTGCAACAGGTGGATCATTGACCTGAGTGTGTGTTCAGAGATTATGGGTTATTTTGAATACTGGATCCAATAAATAGGTCTGGCTGTTGTAATGAATTCAAGGGGAGAGTTTCAAAGTCAGAAAAGAGTAAGATGCCCAGTTTCTATTGACTTGCAATGAATGAGGGCTGGACTTCAAACTGCCCTCAGTATTTTAAGAAATTCAATCTATGAATCTCTAATCCAAGTTTTCCAAGATAAAGAAGTTTAGTACCGTAACTTCAGTCTACCCTGCAATCTTTTACTTCTGACATCTACATTTATTTTGGAAATAAATTTACTTCCAAAACAAAATACCTATATAAATATTGTAAATAAATTAAGTACACGTACTGTCTGAAATCAAAGTATAACTGTAAGTGTTGCTAAATTGTTCTAGGCTTGTGGTTTTTTTTGTTGTTGTTTTTGTTTTCCCCACTGCTGAGCACTGTGGCCCCAATCCAGTAAAGCACTTAAGTAGGTGCATAATTTTAACCATGTAAATAATCACATTGCTTTTCTGAATTGAGACCAAAGTGCTCAGCACTTGCTGGATTGTGCTTGTATTGCTAGTGTCCTCATAAAGAGTGCTGCACACCCAGGTACACTCTGATAAATAGTTGAGGTCAGGAATATTCAGTTGTTCTCAGCATCCTAGACAAAAATGTATTAATGCCCTTTACCTTGAATGCACAGCCTTTTTGCTTAGGTATTATCAACTTCCATTTGTAAAATGGCAACAATAGGCCTTTCTTCAGACACACATCCAGCATGTTTCCAGCCTCATGCTCTGAATTTCAGGAGATGCATTAGTTTTTGACTTCTGAAGCTAATGTAGGAAACATAGTCCATGTTCCAATTCTCAGTTTCTTTGGGATTCCACTAATTCCCTTTACAGCTCTGCATTTTATGCTAAAATCATTCCAGGTACACCTCTACTCATATCAGTGAAGTTGTATCTGTAATGAGTTTGGCCCTAAACCTTCTTTCAAACATCTCAACCTAAAATGATTTAACATATCCACGTAAAACTTCTGTCATGCTCATGCTAAATTTTAAATGTCACCATTGGCTAGTTTCATTAAACACAAGTGTAACTGTGCTGTAGCACAATCTGTTGGTGTTGACAGATGCACATTACATTTGGGTTTCCAAAATCTTCACAGCTATTGTCTTACAGAATTTAAAAAGTAGCACATTGTCGTCTCTGTATGTTTCTTGTAATATGTTCTTAAGGTCAATAAACTTTAAATAATGGATTTTCTGCTTTTGTTCCTACATTAGCCTTGAACACAGTTTTATATGGATTCCTTTCATGAGGGGGAGTCCACACTTTCCAGAGTGGTGGTATGGCCTCCTTTGATGTCTCACCTCTTGCTTGTTTTTCTCCTTGATCTTAACTGCTGAAGTGATTGCTACAGCTATAGAAAAAAATTTTAAAAAGGAATTTCGCCATGATAATAGATTGCACTCTTGACTTTTTTTAAAAGAGCTGAACCTCTTCAGGGTCTAATTCATCACGTTTGTTTTAGCAAGCTGTTCTACAAAATTCAGCAATGCACAGACTTGCAAGGTGGATTCCCCTTTCCAAGACCTTTTGGTGATGATTCATGAGCAGTTTCGAAGGTTAGCATGCACCATACACCTTTCAGCAGTATCACTGCATCAAAAATTGCCAGACTGCTAGCAAGTGTTTACAATTCAAGCTCCCTTCCTCTTGAGTTTGCCAAATTGAATCTATTACAAATATTTTTATAGGAATCACAGTATGGAGAGCAATGCAATTCAGAGCATATCCAGACACTACAAATGGATCAACGTCTCCCTTTCATGCATTAGAGATAAGTAGAGATCAGTATTCTTAAACATATGGAATCTTTTGAGTGGGAGGCAAGCTGTAGACACCAAATCTGAGATTTTCAAGGCCACCTATAATATTTGGACACCCAATTCCCTTTAAAATTAATGGGTGGTTCATCCTACATAGCTGAACATAAATCTTAGGAAAAACAAAGCCCTATTATTATTTTTGGTCTAATGTCTCTTTTCAGTCCATATGCATTGACCTATACTTGAGAGATAAATTACTTTTATTTTCTCTGGGTCACCTATTATATTTTCTGATTATCATTCACATGGCATTCCCCCTCCCTACACACACATTTTCTCTTCCCTGCTATCTGCGTACTTGGACCTATCCAGTCTAGAAGAAGACAGGATCTCTAAATAATTGTTTATATCTAAAAGATCTAGCACCTTAACAGCTAAATAGTAGACTCTTCAGGATGGGCTAGGGTCTTTGAGATTTCCCATGAGTAAGTGGGTGTACAATAATGATCAGAATTCAGTCCACTATATTTAAAATTAAATGTACTGCAGAAGCAATTCTTATTGAGATTATCTTTCACATAGTTTGAAGGCTGAACATGGATTCAATAATGCTTTGGTGAATGGTGTTGTGGTACACAGAAATGAGTAAATTTGAGGCCTGTTCTTATAAACCTAACATGCAGTATGCCACAGATGACAATGTGACAGCCATACATGGAAGGTTTGCAGGATTCAGTCCTTGGTGAGGAAGTCATATTTTTTGAAAATGTTTCTGATGAGTTTTAGTTGTTGTTGTTTCTTGACTTCACATTAATATGCTAACATAATTGTCAGTATTTTATAAAGAGTCTGTAACAAGGTTGAACATTTTTAGGTACTGTCAAAGGGATTCATCTCTGCACCTCCCCTATTTAGGGACTGCTTGGGACTAGTTCAACAACTGCCGCAGACGAGGGCAGCTTTCAGGGCTGCCTGAACCTCCAGTCTGCCAGTGCATTGGTGCAGAATTGCCAGGGTATAATAATGCCCCGGCTGCTCTCCTTCTGTCTTTGACCTGCCCTGAACACATCCTCTGCCAAGACCTTCTGCTTTAGAGGGAGTGGAAGTGGATGCAGAGTTGTCTCTACAGCTCCCCCAGAGACCTTCTTGAGCTCAGGGAATTTCATGTGGGACTGCAGAGCAACAGTGAATCAGTCCACGTATGCTTTTTGAGATTCATGTATATCTCTGGTTTCTCCCAGCCTGTGCTTCCCCCACTGTATTTAAATTGCATACATCACCTTAGAAGATGCATGAACTGCAATCCCAGAGTGTGAATGCAGCTTGTGTAGACATAGCTGAGCCAGCTTGAATCTAGCTAGCTCAGGTATGTCTACTCAAGCTGTAGTTGCACCCCATGATTGTAGTATAGACATACCTTTAGCATTTAAACATATTGCCTCTTTCTTTTTTGGGGGGTGCGGGGCAGGGGATTCATTGAACATATCCAAGAGATTGTGGGTTAACCATAGTTCACTTTCACTCAGAACATATTGTCTACTAAATAGTCAGTTTGTGGGTTAGGAAGTTTGAATTTTAGTAGTTAGCCCTGACAGAGTATTCTGATGACATATTGTTGAAGATTTTACAGAAGCAATGTATCCATGTGGGAGTTAACAATGTGCTGCTGAAAACAGAACTTTCCATATGCAAGTGACAGCTAAAATGTCAGACATTTTTCTATTAAAATACACATTATGCAATATAGATAGTTGAGAGACAGTGTCTGAATGTGTGGAGAATGGGAAAGAAGTGAGTGGTTGCCTGCTAAGCTATGGCCAAACAGGGAGCACATTCTTTGCCTGTAAAAACAGTTGCTAGTGCAAGCACGAACAAAACATTTTGTCTGCCAACATGCATCAGGCTGCTTTTTCCTTTCATGCCAGATGCCTGTGACTGGGACAGCATGTGAATGTCACTTTGATGCACACAAAGAATAATAAGATTTATTTTTGGTTAAGCTGGTGACTGGCGCAAATTTCTATTTTCTGTGAGAAGTCTGCCAGAAAAAAAATAAGACAGCTGTGCACGGAAGTGTGCACCTGTAGCATAGAGACACAAATAAGATGAAAAAAAATGTTTCCATTTAAAACTTATTGGAAAATACCTTTTTTTTTTTTTGGAACAGCTAACTTCTCTAAATCATACTATGTGATATTATGTAATATACAATATTATCCTTTGGGAAGTATGTTGTGTTCTGTCTGGTACTAACCCACCTCTATTTTATAGTCGGAGGGTAATAGTCTCCCTCATTTTTGGTAAGAGTGGCTGTGATGGGATGTCACCAAAGTGGAGGCAAGTAGTATTTTAAAATTGCACCATCAAGTCCAGTCTCTTAAGGCCCTAGTCTACGTGCTTTTTGTTAAAGGCTAGTTGGGGTTCTAGACTGGATACAAGCATGTTGAAGATGGGAATAGAGAATGGAACACTCCATCCCTGCATGGTGTTTGCTCTAAAATGTTCACCAGTGGCCTCCAACTTGCTACTTCCAAGAGTCTCAACTGCAACTGATTACTCCTCCACTATCTATACCTCAGAGGCCACAACTTTGAATTACTTGTCCCAATACAGCACCATCTCACTGAAAATATAGACACAAATATCATATACAATAACTCATTACTTTCATTGTCAATGGTGCACTTCATACCCTGGGCTCTGTAAATTCTTGGAGAGCAGAAACTCAGATGGAAAGCTAAACAATACACTTGTCGATGAAAATATTTTTTGTTGCAAAATGCCAATTTGTCAAAATCCAAACTTTTCTCTGAAAAGTATCTGTTTCTATGAATTTTTGTCAGGATGTTTTCTCAGATCCAAAATGGAATTTCTAGTCAAGACAAGAGAACAAGAAAGACTTGAGTTTCCCACATCCCAACCAAATGTCTTAACCAGTAGGATATACCATCAGTTCTTTGGTTTCTTTTACAAATATTTTCTAAAGGGCTTGGTTTTGCTCCACATTGAAACAAAAAACAAATTTTGAAACCTTAACATTTTTTTGCCAAACAGAAATTTTGTTTTCCAGCCAGCCTAACCAATGCTAGGGTTTTTTTCTCCTGCATCTCTCTCTACAGTCTCTCCTTCACCCTTTCCTTGCTCACTTGTCTTACTTTATCTTTTTTACATCTTCTAACACCACCTGATTTATACCTGCCAAGATTCTCTGCTTAAAACAACAACAGTGAACTGCAAATTTGCATCAAATGTTCATATGCTTACATAAATTCAAGCACAGGTAATTAGAACAAGTACCTACTCGTTTAAAAAAAAGAAAAAGAAATGACGAGTACAACTTACACAGCGTATCACCCTAACTTTACTTCCTGCTGTACAGAGAGAGAAACACGAAGCTTCAGATATATGTCCAGTACCAGCCACTTCTGTTACCTGTGATAATTTTCCATTGCTGCTTATTCTACAACACATCTGACCCCTCTAATATTTTAGCAACACTTAAAATATAGGGCCAAATCCTATCACCATTGCTGATGCAAAATTTCCATGCAGTGTAGTGGAGTTTTGTCTAAATAAAATGGTGTTATTTCATTCCAGTATTCTTTTCTGACTTGCACCAACAGCTTCTGCAATAAGTTTGTACCACACAAAAGATTCATGGGTCTGGGACTAAAGTTTTCTCATAGCAACAACTCCAATGCAAATAGCTAATTTGGTGGCTCTTTCAAGAATTGGGGCTTGCAGTGTTGCTGTTGATGATAGGGGTGCTCGTCACATGACTTTAGAAAGTGATTAAAAATTACTAAGTGACAGTTATTTCCTCAGACTTGAATGCATTCTCTGTTGAGTGCATCCTGATAGTTTATCTGGCAGAGTTGAGGCTGTAGAGAGCTACTGATCCAGTCAGATTCTGGCACCATCAGCTAAGCTTTTTGCTGTGGGAAAGGTTGCATAGTATTACCTGGGAGCTCATCCAGTTCTGGATCCCATCAGAAAGAATTGCCTCATCAGACTACTCAAGACCTGGACTGGGAGAAGATTGACTGCTTAGCTTCTTAGAAATCTGGCTGCAACAAATCAACTTTGATTATAGCTTAAACGATAAAGCTTTTTGTTATGATTAGCTACATCTTTTGCTCTTTAGAATCAGAGTGCCAAAGGTTAGCATCTGCTATATCAGAGGAGGGCTGTGTCACATGAACTAAGTGTTCCCAATTCTGTGTTCAGTTCTACTGGTGACGATCTAGGATAACCTGAGAGAACTGGCTGCCTTTAAATCATTCTAAACTTCCTTTATAAGGGAGTGGTTAGTTTGAGTTGTAGCTTTGCTTGGAATGCTGGGTTTCCACAAGCCCATTTTATTGTTACCAGAAGAACTAATACAGTGGCAGGTTCTACCACCCTTGTTTTACCCAGATCCTCGAAGGTATTCAGGCATCTAAGTCCACCATTTTGGTGCCACTGACCTTTTCAAAATTGCCATTCAGCTGCTGCCAAACCTGGCATTCACAAATCCACCTAAGCCCTACTATCACCCCACAGCTGATGTGCAGATCGGAAACTTACTCAAACCAAATCACAGTGTCCACACACAACACAGCTGTGAGCACAGGGAAACATAGGGTGAGTGTGATAAAGGTCTGGAACATGAGCAGGAGGGAGAGTGAGATGGTTTCATCTGCTAGGGGTTGGACTACTTAAGTGGCTAACCTGGCTCCAGGGGAGAATTCGTGGCTGAGGATCCTCAGCAGCTGGAGGTAGCTATCTCTGGCCTCTCAGGCAGGCACAGCAGGTCACCAGGTGCAGGGGCAGCTCCAGGCACCAGTGCGGCAAGCCGGGGGGGCGGCATGTCGGTTGTCATGAGGGAGGCAGACAGGGAGTCTTCGGAGGCGTTTCTGCGGGAGGTCCGCCAGTCCCATGGCTTCGGTGGCAATTCGGTGGTGGGTACGCTGAAGGCACAGGACTGGTAGATCACCCGCAGAACTGCCACCGAATCCGCGTGACAGGTGGACCTCCCACAGAAACGCCATCGAAGGCTGCCTGACTGCCGTACTTGGGGCAGCAAAAAAACATAGAGCCGCCCCTGACCAGGTGGGTGCCAAAGCATCTCTTCTCTCTCTGCCCCTCTTTTTGGTATTGTAGGTCTGGATATCTTAAGGAGCACCCCACTCAAGTTGTTAGCTTCTGAAGATCTCTTTCTTAGTCACCTAGCCTCATGCTTTGTGGGAGACTGAGGATTCCACAAGGCAGCAAGGTGCCTAGGGGTTAGGCATTGCAATACTGAGCAGATCAAGGCCTATGTATTATTCTGAGGATCCAGGGCTTAGGCCATGGTTAATAAGACGACCCATACAGTAAGATGGTATTTGGTGTGAGCAAAGTTGGCAGAATCTGGCCCACAGAGATTACCAAATTGATCAGGAAAGCTAACCACACATATTAAAAACATAGCTAGCTGTTGAGGTTTCACTCGCATGCCTTTTAAATAAAAGTTTAGAGAAAATGCCTGGAAGAAGGGATTAGCATTTGCATTGGGGCTGCTGGGACATTGTTTGGTGGTGATTTTTTTTTTAAGTAAGGCAAACAAAACCATACAAAAAAGTGCATGTCACATTAAAATGTATTTTCATTTCATTCTATGAGCCATTTGTAGCTGTTAATGTACCTCTGCCAGATGAACAATTTATTTAATATGGCAGATCTACTGCCTCAGGATGTATAGTGCATATTCCATTAAGGAGCTCTCAATCAACAGGCCCAGAGCTACAGCAGATCACTGATGGGTACTGTCAAATCAAGAGTGGATTGTGTAAATATGTTGATAAAATGAGCTCCTAACCTATAGTCTGGCCTCTCAGACTATAGGTTAGGAGCTATAGTCACCCTTGAGAGAAAATATACAAGAAAAGACTTTTAAAATTTAAATAATCCTTCCTTTTTAGATTTCTTCCTAATAACATAGACTCTCTAAAATATCACATTTTGATTATATCAAATCAATTAGTTGCCACCCACTTTAGATATAGCTACAAGAAATGTTTAGTTACTAGCCCCAGCAATAAATCTTCATTAATTTTCAACTGTTGCATTTGAACTTCATTGCAAGAATGTAGTGATAGATAAAACATACAATTCATTATGAACTTAGACACTTTTTTTAGTATAATAATCCATGGCTATGTACCATAAATACACAAACATGAATGAAAACTGCAGCACTTAGCTAAATGAAAACATCAGGCAGGGAAAATAGAATTTGACCTTTCTGCCCCCCCCCAAAAAAATCAAGCTTCCAACGCATGAGCAAAAAGGAGACTATTTTGGTCAGCTTTTTATAAAGAATAATGGTGTTGTACTTGTTGAGCTGATTCTTTTCATGTCAGCCACTTGATTATTCATTAGAAACTGATCAATCATTTAGTAGATTAGATTCCCTGCAGTAGTGTGCAATGGCACATACATGCAAAGCCAACACCAGCCATTTAATAGATGACTTAGTTTACAGGACAGTTTAACATGCATATGTACAATGTGGGTTTATCCAAGAAGACCGTCAAGGCGGAACATTTATAGGTTTTTTTTATTTGTTTGTTTTTGTTTTCCAAAATACTTTAGAAATATAGCTAACATGGCTTTGTATAAACTCTTATACTTAATTTTTAAACAATGGTCTTTAAATAAGAACATCTTGTAATAAATAATAGCTCTAATGAGGCAGAGTGGTGCTGGTGACATGCTCTGTCCAAGTCATAGTATCAGTTGGCATTATTCTTTTGTAAGGGAAACTTAACAAGGTAACAGTCCCCTTAAGGGTAGTAAGGATTAGTTGTCTATTAATGGCACTTCTGTGTGTGTCCCTTTAATTCCCAGGATTTATAGAGTGGGTAAAGACCTAGCAAAGGCAAAGAAGAGTGAGAAGGATGGTTCCAGAAGAATAGCTAAGGCTAAGAGAAAACCTAGACTAGTGTCTCTTTAAGGACCTGGAACCAGGACCCTTGTAGATAGGTGGGCAGTGCTCTCCTCTCTCTCCCACAGCCAATCGGGACAAATTCTGGGAAGAACACTCTATATATCATCTCTTCCCTCAGAACAAGAGAGCCACCCTCAGGAGAAGGTCTGCTTGCTGAACTCACTTAGGCTGAGAGTGAAAGGATCATGGGGGAAAGGACCAGCTGGAGGGGAAGCTGACTAAAGCTCTAGAGGTGGCCCAAATTACAACTCCAAGGAAGAGAGCCAGGGGCTCCTGTCTTAAGGAGAAATCCTGAAGTACAGCCAGCTCTGGAAGGAGGGCTGGGGCCACCTCAACAGAAAAAGGAAACAGATCTGGACCCTCTTACCTGGACCCAGAATAGGTATGAACTTGAGCAGCTAAAAAAGAGAGTTACCCTCTGTAATAACCAGATCCTACACAGGGTATGAACCAATGTTTGAACTAATCTGGTCTGCATGACTGAAAGAACTGAGGAAGAGTACTGCAGAGCCACCCGTGGCCAGCAGGGGGCACTGCAGGGCAAGCAAAGCCTTTTAACCCAGGCACCTGTGACAAGATCATTTGCTACACTTTTTGAAAAGGTAAAGACTGCATTTTTCTGCCTGCACTGTCTGATGCAGTGGGGTGAAGAGACCATAGCCACAGCTCTCCTTAACTATGTAGGATCATTCTTGTTCTATGTATTTTTCCATTTTAAGTTGCAATGTGAGGAGAACAATATCTTCCTTAAATAAGAATAATATATTATCTAGGCACCTGAAGCCATCAACCCTGTTCCTCTGAGGATGTCTGGAGAATGTGCAATGTAACTGGCTAAGTTAGAAATGATTCCACCAATGACAGAGCTACTTCCAAACACTGGTAAACAGGAAGGTTGGTTCCTTAAGTAGGAGGAGGACTTGGGAGGAAGATCATTCCTTTTGAGATACCTTTTGGGGACCAGACATAGAATCAAGATGCCACTCACCTACCAGTGGTTGGTTCACAGACAGTGATGCCTATCTCTTTGTTCTTTTAGTGGTTAATTTATATTCCTCCTCTAACACTGTTGGGTTCCTTGGCAGTAAAGCAGCAAGACACTGTGATATTCATAACAAGAAATCTATCACTTGACAATGAGGCACATACCTCTACAAGGAAGGCTGTGCATCAACCACCCATCTGTCAACTGCCTTCAGTTCCATCCTGTTGAACATAAGATGCCGGGGAAGCACCATTTTTGGATTAATAATAGCATGTGTTCAACAACAGTTCAGTCATACATTACATATGGGGCACACATTCAGTAACTATATTTTTACATCTGTTTGGTATCCTATGCACAAAAGTTCATCTACAGCTCTCTCAGGTATGCTGGATAGTCTATAGAACAAGTGAAAACAATCCCAGATGCAAGGAGCTTTCATCTTAGATATGATGCAATGAATGATCATAACTAACAATAGGGTAGTTGACAGTAATAAAATCTGTGGCTACCCATTTGTGGTGTGCACACATTTTGCTAGCTGTATTAAAATAAAGATTAATTTGATGGTCTACATCAATTCACTTCTTGTAGACAAGTGAGTTATAGTGAAGATTTAAATAGGAAGATTGAGGGTTCAACAGGCTTTGGGAGGGTGATCCATGTGTAGGATGCAAAATGGACAAACAGAGAGATGGAAATGGGAGAAGAAATTGAGGAGGACATCAAGGCTCGCATTATTGACAGATGGACATGGGGAAATATATCTCTGAGCCTATGTCCTATCACAGTTGGTATTTATGTACAGGCTTCTGGTTTTGTTTACGGTCTTCAGTGTGAAAACAAGAAACTTGTATGCAGCTTGTGGGCATAAATGCAGGAAAACTTTTAGGGTGGCGGGTTAAATGCTCTTTTATTCGTCAAGCTCCAGCAGGCTGCTCCATTCTAACAGCTCATGTTCTATCCCAGCCTTCAGTGGTGCTGGTGTTTTCAAGTTACCTTTTTCAGGGGCCTTAAATACACACATCATTGTATCCTTTTCTGAGTATTTTGCAAACCTACCATGGGCTAATAAACTTTTATATTTGTATAATATATTTTTACAGTACTCATACCAACTGTTCTACTTCCGCAGAACTTCACTAGGTTGTTGTTAGTTTTATTTTATTTGTATTTGTATTTTTATTTTGCAAAGCTATGGTTACATTCAACAGAGTAATTGTCCTCTTTTATTTGAAATGGTGCTAAGAACAACTGCTGTGGTTTAGTCTTTTTACCAACAGCAGTCTTCCTGCCTCTCTTGTGGGGTTTGTTTGTTTGTTTTCCTCAGTAAACAACTTGCTTGTTTTCCTGTCTTTCAATGATTCAAAATAGAAAGAAGGATGTATTTGTTTTTACTGGTTCTGCTTTTTCTCTGTTTTACTGTCAATAGTGTTTTTGTTTCCCTCTGTTATGTCAACTATTGGGACATTACTAACACTTTGAATGTCTGCATATTGTGATGGAGCAAGGCCAGATGGCTACAGGAAAGTACTGAGGAACAGGTATGTTAGCCCCAGGCTAAGCAAATCCCTAGTACCATGGGAACCAAAATGGCAGTTGCTCCAGGGTAATTAAGGCACCTGGGGCCAATTAAGAACTTTCTAGAAGGCACCTGAGAGAGCTACATTGATTGGAGCACCTGCAACCAATCAGGGCAGGCTAATCAGGGCACCTGGTATAAAAAAGGGAGCTCACTCCAGTCAAGGGGGAGGAGACAGAGGAAGGAAGGGCGTATGAGGAGCCAGAGACACAAGGAACTAAGAACTGAGAGGGTGTACTATTGGAGGATTGAGGAAACACCATACAATCAAGCAGTATCAGACACCAGGAGGATCCTATGGTGAGGATAAGAAAGGTGTCTGAAGGAGGCTATGGGGAAGTAGCCCAGGGAGCTGTAGCGGTCAAGCAGTGATTACAAGTAGCACTATAGAGACTGCTGCAATTCACAGGGCCCTGGGCTGGAACCCGGAGTAGAGGGCGGGCCCGGGTTCCCGCCAAGCCTCGCTACTCCTAATCAGACATAGGAGGAGGTGATCCAGATTGTGAGTTTCATCCAAGGGGAAGACCACTGAGGGGAGGAAATCCGCCAATAAGCGCAGGACCTACTAGAGGAGAGGAAGAACTTTGTCACAATATGTTAACACTTCTTTTTTGGAAGGCTATCAGTTTTTATTCTACCTTCTGACATTTGTTCAAGCATTTTTTTCATTCTGCAGCCATTTTTTCTTGATCTGCTTTGCCACAACATCCTTTGCCTTCTTCTCTTTGATATAGTTTCTTCTTTGCAGTATTGCTATTGGTGCTGCCTTTCACACAAACATATTCCAGATAATGCTACTTTTTAGTACAGCTCAGCTTTTAAGGCAGTGTAGTTCTGACCAGCTCTAAGCTGTATTGATGTATTCACTTTTTTTCTGATTTAGTATCCCTGTCTCCTATTACCATCATCTCTCTACTGCGGCATGTCTCTTGTCCATAGAAGTTGGATTCTATTTTTTTCTCCTTTCTTGGAAATGAATTCTGTTTGAGATAGACTCTATCCCATGACCTGGTCTTATTTCATCTGACATTCCTCTTCAAATTCTGGGCAAATTGAGTATCCTCCAGGGCACTGAACTTTCTGCACTTTCTACAAATGTTTAGAAACCTAGTTTTATGCCTTGAGACTTGGTCTGCTGAGCCCACGGGCCCACATGCCTTTAGATCATTACACTCACACATGGTGCTTGCTGATTTTTTTCTCAGAGTTTGTGACTCAGGCACTTCCATAGCTTGTTCAATGTCCAAGTGTCTGTCCATTATAAGCTGTGGCTCACTGAGAGCTATTCTGCAAAGCATGGATGGTGAACAATGTTGCAAAATTTGCATCTTCGTTTCATGATTCAAGTTGGTAAATATGCATGCAAGGGCCAATTAGTGTAATCAGGCATAATAATTGATTAGTGTTTTAACTGTTTCTTGTTTTACTTGACTGAGGACAAATGTTTCACATACCACTTTTTCTCTAAAAATTGTGTGTATGTAGGGGAGTGGGGGCTGGTGAGGGGAAAAAAAGGGCTTTTCTAAGGGTATCTTCCACTTTGAGTTTTCTGTTAGGCGGTGAATCATAAAATGCAATAGGCAGCCTGGAGCAATTGAAAGAGGCCTTCTGTCAGAATTCAGGGGCTTCGTCAGGTCAAAGATCAATAATATTGCCACCTGCTGGGTAATCTTGAAGAAATAACTTTACCTCTCTAGGTGTGCCTGTTTTCCCCCTCCCATCCTTTTTCTGTCTCATCTATTTGAACCGTAGGCTTTTTGGATCAGGGACCTCTCTTGCTGTGCGGTTGTCAGTGCCTAGTACAATGGGGTACTGATCTCAGTTGAGACCTCTAGAAGTTGCAGAGATACAAAAATACAATGATAAAGTTACTGTAAAACTAAGTTTTCCCTTTTCTCCCCTAGTCCTACACTACAGGAAGCTCCTATAGACTAGCTGATCCAGTCCAGTATTTGCATGAATGATGCAAAATACTGCTACCAAGACATTGATGAAGAGTGGCACCCTCTGGTTGAGTGTGTGCGTGCTTGCAGTTTTCTAGGTTTCTTGGCTCATGGTGCCCCCTGCCAGCCACTGCACTTGTCAGGCAGGTCCTCGGTGACTCAGCCCTCTGGCCGAGTCACCCACAGGCTGTGTGCAAACAAACCCCTTCTGCAGTACTTTGTCTCAAAGTCCACAGTAACGTCCTGTAGCCTTTCCCAGGCTCAGTCCCTTCACAGTCCAACAGGACCCATCATGGTACCCCTCAATGGCAACATCTCTGTAGCCCTCCCTGGGCTCCGGTCCTCAGTCTGACCAACAGGGCCTATCTCAGTACCCAAGTTGGCCAGGTTTCATGCAAAGGTGTCACCCCAGAGCCTCTCTAGGTAAGCAGCACTGGGCCAGAGCCCGAACCCCTCTTGTACCCCAACTCCCTGCCCTGAGCCCCCTGCTGCACCCTGTACCACTCCTGCATCCCAAACCCCTTCCCTAAATCCCCTCCTACACCCCAACCCCCTTCCCTGAGCCCCCCGTATGTCCTCTGCCCCAACCCCTTGCCCTGAGCCCCTTCCTGCACACTACATACCCCCACACACCCCGCGCTCTCTCCCGCTTCCCAACCCCCTGCCCCGGCTCTGCATGCAATTTCTCCACCCAGATGTGGCCCTTGGGCCAAAAAGTTTGCCCACCCCGCCATAGCCTGTTTTAATTGGGTCCTGGCAACTAGCCAGAAGCTATTTCCTTGCTTCCTCAGTTCCTGCCAGCAACTACCTGCCTTAGCCTCTGCAACCAATTAGGAGCACCTCTTGCTTCCCTGGTCCCTGCTAGCAGATTGATCTATCCAGCCCTTTCAGCTCCTGCAGCCAGCAAAGCACACCTCTTGCTCCCCCAGTCCTTGCAAGCAGACTGAACTCACTCTGTCCCTGCTGCTCCTTTTAGATGAGCCTGCTGGGCTCTGCTTGGCTGATCCCTGCAGCCAGTCTAGGCAGCTTGGAGAACCACTCTACTGCTTCTTTCCTGAGACGAGTGTGACAGAACCCTGAGGCCTTCTGCAGGGGGCATCTGGTCATAGTCCACCTGCTCACAGTAACATTTTAAAAAATGCCTTTCTCCTTTAGAAGTCCTATTTTCAAAAGTGACTTAGGCTCTTAAGTTTTATGTGCCTAAATCACTTTTGAAATGGAACTTAGATTTCCAAGTTACTTGTGTACTTCTGAATATTTTTCTCAGTATCTTCTCCATAATCTTATTTCACCAATACAAGAATACATTTGCTGTCTGCTTCTACAGTCAGGAATTGTTCTTATCTATCTTTTGACTTCTAACGGTGCAAGGATAATGGCCCTTGTAGTTTTATTTTTTCTCCAGTCTTACTCACAAATTCATTCCTGTTGCACAGCTGAATAGAACATAAAATATGAGATGAGGCTTACATGTACATGACCTTCAGCTACCACACTTCTTGACTCAGAACCTCTCTACCACATTCTCAGCAGTTCAGAAACTATGCCTAACAGATTAAGTTCAGTATGTGTCAAGAATAAAGACATAATTAGCCTAATGAATGCAACTTTATAGGAAGTGCTTTTGGGTAACCTTGCTGCAATATGCAAAACGTGGTCTGTTATTCTGGAGTATTAATGAAGAGTGAACACCTGGATTCTGAGAGATTATGCTCACTCACATGTGCCCACACAAAAAGACGTAATTAACTTGAGGAACTTTAACTCTGAGGCCATGTCTACACTAGGAGTGCTTTACCTATATGCTGTCCCAAAAAAAGCATTCTGACTGTGGATGAAGCTGTTTGTAGCAGCAAAGCTGAGCTTTGAACCAGAATACTAAAACCATCTGCAATGGAAAAAAAAAACCAAGCTATATCACTAAGAGTATGTCTACACTGCTAAATTAGGTCGATTTTATAGAAGTCAATTTTTAGAAATCTATTTTATACAGTCGATTGTGTATGTCCACACTAAGCACATTAAGTCGGTGGAGTGCATCCTCACTACCAAGGCTAGCATGAATTTACTGAGCGGTGCACTGTGGGTAGCTATCCTACAGTTCCTGCAGTCTCCGCCACCCATTGGAATTCTGGGTTAAGCTCCCAGTGCCTGATGGAGCAAAAACATTGTCGCGGGTGGTTTTGGGTACATGTCGTCAGTCGCTCCTCCCTCCACGAAAGCAATGGCAGACAATCATTTTGTGCCTTATTTCCTGGGTTACCTGTGCAGATGCCATACCACAGCAAGCATGGAGCCCACTCAGCTCATTGTCACCACTGCTGTTGCATCAGAGAAGCTTTGAAAACCAGTTTCATGACTGGCCAGGCTTCGGTGTGACAGTTGTGTGTGTTTCTCCTTGATGCAAACTCGCCCCTTTCGTTGATTTTAATTCCCTGTAAGCCAACCACCCTCCCCGTTTCAAAATAAAGTAACTATTGTTTTGAAACCATGCATTCTTTCTTTCATTATTAAAAAAAAAAAATGAGAACTGACAAGATAGCCCAGGTCGGGCGGGGGAGGAGGGAAGGACAAGGTCACACTGCTTATTGTAGCCACGCTAAAAATCAAACTATTTGAATAACAGCCTTCTGTTGCTTGGGCCATCCTCTGGAGTGGAGTGGCTGGGTGCCTGGAGCCTCCCACCACCCCGCGTTCTTGGGCATCTGGGTGAGGAGGCTATGGAACATAGGGAGGAGGTAGGTAGTTATACAGTGGATGCAGCAGGGGGTCTGTGCTCTTGTTGGCTTTCCTGCACCTCCAACAGACGCTTCATCATGTCCGTTTGCTCCCCCATTAGCCTCAGCATCACATCCTGCCTCCACTCTTCGCACTCAATTCTTTCCTGGCCTCTGCCACTGAATTAAGCTGTGCCCTATCAGTGTGGAAGGACTGCATGAGCTTGGAGAACATGACATCACGAGTGCATTTTTTTTCACCTTCTAATCTGGAATAACCTCAGAGACAGAGATGATAGGGGGAGCGTAGAAACATTCTATGATTCTGGGGGGACTGCATGGTCACCTGTGCTGCTGAGTTCTCCACACTGACCAAGCAGGAAATGAAATTCAAAAGCCAGGGAGGCGTACAGATGTTGATTTTAAGAGCCCTTTAGGTTGACGGAACGGGGTTGGTTGTGTGGACACATTCATTTTTAAATCGACCTCACACAGCTAAATTTGACCTAACCCCAGGTGTAGACCAGGCCTAAGAGTGCATCTATGCCAGTATAGAGCATTTGCACTAGGGACTTCTGCTGGTACAGCTGTGTTGGTAACGGGTCACACCTCGTCATGTCCCTGGCTGACCTACTATAGAGTAGATCTTGTCTAAACTAACTTGTGTGGCAACTTGCTAAGATAATGTCAGTGTTTAGCAGTTAAATGGAGTAGAGAACTTGGAGGTACATATGTGATGGGGCAGCAGCACTCTGCAGGAGACCTATGGGTGGGGGAAACAGAACTTCACTGGGGAGCCATTGAGTGGGGATGGGAGGAAAGATCTCTGCTCTGATAGATAGCTTGGGAATAAGAGTTCCAAGTTTTTTTTCTTTGGTCGGTATGGTGGGAGGAGAAGGAACACATATAGGCTGTAGGGGGCAACGGGGTATGTATTTAAGTGGTAAGGTGGACAACTCCTGAAAAGTTATTTTTGTGGTGAGAGTGTAAAGTTTGGTTCTTCTTAATCCATCCTTCCTCTGATCATCCACAAAAGAAAAGAGATAACTTTAAAAAAAAGATTTCCTTTGAATAAATGAGTAGATATTTTCCCCAGAAATATTAAGTTAAATGCAATTGTTTCATGAAGAATTATTGTTTTATAGTTAGAGACTAAATTGAATCATTCACTTGAAGCAGGATTAAATTCTCTCTGTTTTCACAAGTTAAAGTCTAAATGCAACCTTGTCTTTGGAGTCACTTCCATAACTGTTTTTCCTTGTGACATTGGCTAAAGGATGCCCAATCTATGTTGATGCCCCAGACCTAGAAGGCTTAAAGGGAAAAGATGCTTTTCTGCTCCATCTGTACAGGAAAAGAGTGGAATGAGGGGGAACCACTGATGACAAAAACATATAATTGCTATAAATTATAGTTCTTCCCCAGTGCATTGATGTCGTATTATTAAGAGTTTGTGGTTCAGGTTGCATATAAATATTGAAAGTGGGGAGAAATTGCAAAAATAGAGCCTGGAGGAAGTGTCGTTCCTAGCTGACATATTGTGGACTTTTGTTAGCCAGGGAGGCCAAATTCAACAAGGGAAGCAGAGGGTCTCTGTGTGAGAGAGCAGGGACTTTGCATAGGGATCTTGCTTTGCTTTGCTCTGCTCTGGGTTTCCTGCCAGAGGTCTGAACTCTCCATAGACTTGACTCCGGGAAAGTTGTGCAGGCATTTGGTGAAGTGGGATTGGAGCAAACATGCTTAGGAAGATCTTTCTTCCACCTGCTTGACTACCATTGATTTAACTGGATTCACAAATAAGGTTGTAGATAAGGTGGGGATTTTTTGTGAATAAAAGTTCTAGACCTGTATAAGCCAAGCAATTAATAACTGGGACTATAAAGTTGGTGATATTGCTCAGAAATTCTTGTTCATTTTATCTCCACGTAAATATTATTGTTGGGTATTTTCAAAATAAAAAGTATGTATTCCCAAAGTATCCTGAGTTTTTATCAGTGAAGAAGAAATGCCTGAGAGGTTGACATGGAGATTTGAATTAAATTGCTAAAACCTGGGAGTGGATTAGGTTCTAGTTGGGGGGTCTTGTACCAATAATTTTATGATCTTAATTTAAAATGGACCCCTCAACAGAATTAAATCTGGTCTGTGTGACTGCTAACAACATTTGGCAGAAGGGTTTCATTAATCTTAACCCAAAGTGGAGTTTCTGAAGGAAGTTCTGAAGTGAATTTAAAAATGAGGCCATATTGTTAACTGCAGTTGTCTTCCTGAAGGTTAAAATTACTATTGTTTGGAATGCAGAGAGAAATAAACTGATAACTAAGAAGGCAAACAAATTAAACATAACAAAACAAACAAATTAAAGCCATGGCAACTAATGAATGGGTAGGTGAAAATCATTCTATTATCACTTCATCTCAAGGAATGACTTATCTTTAAATATAATTACTAACTTCACATCTGCTTGTAATTTAGTATACTACCATGCCAAATTAAATGGAATGAATTAACTTTTGTTAACCTCATTTAAAGATGTTTGTTAATTAAATAAAATAATCATACTACATTATATTAGAACTGAGTATGGAAAAACTCCTGATAAGATGGAATAGTTTCTGAATGGCCTGAAGTTTGTAAGGTGCAAACAGAAGTACAAGTCTAAACAACTTATGCTTAATCAATTTTCACCTTTATTTATAAAATTTCAGACAGAATCATTGTCACCTATAGTGTCTGATGATATGTTCATGACAGATAAGACAGAAAAGGTAAGGGCCAAGTTGCTGCGTCCCTTGGTAACAGGGAAGCTCTCCTCCACTTCACAATGGTTATCTCAGTCTCTGGTTTGGCATTCTCCAACTAGAGCCCTTCTTCACTTGGTTTCTTTTCGTTTTTAATTTTTTTTAAAATTTCCACCTCACCCATTCATTGATTGGAAGAAAGCTAATGTTAAGCATTTTGTCTTGTATAAGCCATACAATAAGCATGCACAGGCTTCAATTTTTGTAACATTTGCTGTCAACGCTATTTTCGTATCATAATGTCACCATACTCTGTTTTTTTCCCAGTGTAAGGACTTTTTAGCATTACACTCTGTATTTTATTGTACTGATTATCTTCCTTTTACCTATGTCCTCCAACACAATATGTTCCATGTACAAAACATCATGTTTGTCCTATCAGCAACTTTGGTTGCATTTTGAGGTGCCTTAATCAG
The DNA here is from genome assembly GCF_016161935.1 of Mauremys reevesii. Taxonomy (NCBI): domain Eukaryota; kingdom Metazoa; phylum Chordata; order Testudines; family Geoemydidae; genus Mauremys; species Mauremys reevesii. Next base: position 37,299,282 of record NC_052629.1, on the reverse strand, counting down.
TTTAGGGCTGGGATGTTTAATTGTCCCCCAACAATTCATTCAGCAATTCTTAAAATAGGTTTATATTATTCAATAGCAATAATTTATATTATGGTGGTGCCCCATTGTGCTGAGCACTGCAAAACTGCATCTGCCAAATACGCCACAGAACTGATCACTTTAAATAGACATGACAGTCAAAGGGTGGCAGAAATGGGGGCAACACACACACAGAGCAATCAGAGTGATGGTTCATTTCTTTCTATGTTGTTGGTTTTGTCTGTCTTTGTTTTCCTGTGGGTCGGGTTTTTTAACATTTTTATTGATTTTATCTAAACTACAAACACATAACAAAACCTATGTAAATACATGGACAAGATGGAAATAGCAGACAAAATTCAATATTCATTATTTGTAAAACCTGGAAGAAATAAAAAACTTTGAAACCATAGAGATCATGCAGGGCGTCAATTATTAAAGTGATAAATAAATAAGTGAGAACATACCCTGTGAGGATTGGGGGCAAATATATACTTTACCACAAAAGTAGGCAAGAGTTTTTCATGTGAACAGACATCTTCATAGTTTTTCCCCAAGCATTTCTATTAGACAATCATTCCCCCCCACCCGCCAATTAATGCAGTAGTAGAGAGCTCAGTAAGCCAATCTGTGCATGAGGAATGAATAGCACAGATTTCCATTTTCTCAAAATAACTCCTTTGGCCACTAAAATAGTTACTACAGTCCATTTCTTAATGTTAACAAGTAATACCAGCTCATCCAGCACCCCTAAAATACACAAGCTTGGAGAATGAAAGATAGTATTGTTTATGTTTTTGAGAGAGCACATACATTTTTGACAAGTATTGAGGATATGTGAAAGGCTGGCATGTGGCTATTTGCACCTCCAGCACTCACTGTGTGTTGCCAATCTAGCCTTAAAAAAATGTTCTGGAGCCCGGGAGTACCTGATATTTCTTAAGGATCTTGTGAGATAAGCTAGGTTGTTCATTTTTAAATCCTATATTAATTGCATGATAAGTCTATTTATTTGAGCTAAGAGCAAAGGAGAGATTTTGAATTGCAATAGGCTAATGATATAAGTCAATCTTGGGCAGATATTAATTTTGGCTATTTCTACTCTCCCCTGTCGGGTCTCATGCGGGCCGGATAAAGCACAACAACCAATATGATTGCAAGCTGAATCATTTTATTATTCCAAGCACTCTCTTTATATACCTTTATTGCAATTATTACACTATAATCAAATCATTACTACACAATTATTAATTGGCTCCCAGAAATTTGTACATCCCCTGCTTTCTATTCATTGGTGAGCTGTCATGCTGCATACCTTCCTAATTTATTATCTTGTTTACGGCCTTCCCTGTAGCAGAAGACCAGATAAGGCCGCGTCGAACCAGCTTCAGCCGCCTGGCACACAACCTAGCTTAACCTCTCTTCCCAAGCGGCCTGAAGCTGTAACTTTCCACATTCCTGTTTATCATGTCAGCATAGGGGTGATAGATTCCCACACTCCCCAGTAATGATAGAGGGAGGAGATGCTACCATTCTACATCCTTGGACATTTCTTTTAATATGTAATCCATATTGATAGAAACCATTTTGGACAAATATTGATATTGAAATAAGTTATTTTCTTTCATATTTGAAATGGAAACTGAGAGGGATCTGGTCTCTTGGATGTATCCTTTGCTTCTGACTTTTTCCAAAAATATCAACTACAATTCCATAATGATGGGATTAATGAGGATGGATTCTTCAATAATAAAAAATGTTATCAGTATATATGCTGATTTTTTTGTAGTCTTTCCTTTCTATAGTCAGATCTTAAATAGCAAAAGAGGCAGCCCTGTTGTGTCCTTTCTAGCTGAAATGTGGGAGAAATAATTCCAGTAGTTGATAGTGAAGTGAATAGAGAGTCATGTGATACTCTGACCCAGTTCAAGAATGTTTGTCCCTAAACAACTGTTACTGTGGTGGTAGGGTATTTAAAAGCTAGGCCTTCAATGAAATAATCAAATTTATTAGCAGCAAATTGGTTGTCTGATTTATATAAAGCTTGATAGGATTGCTTAAATCGATTATTTATATCTATTGGTTCCAGGATAGCACTCCCATCTTGTAATAAGGAAGAAATGTTGTTGTTGTCTAGTTCCATCTTAAATCTTCTGGCAAATAGCTTACCTGCTTTGGCTGTCCATTCATAATATCTTTGTTTGACCCTGTTGAGTGCAAATTTGACTTGGGTGGATATTATATATTTTATATTATATTTCAATTTGCCATTGATTGGAGAACATAGGAGGTTTACATTATTTGGGTCACTCTTGTGCATTCTCTGAGATTCATCTATTTCCTTGTAGAGTCTAGTAGCGTAAGTCTTTCTCTCTTCTTCTGGCAGGCATACTTTATGCATTCACCCCTTACAGTAGCGCTCAGAGCTTCCAAAATGATAGTATCTGAGGTAACTGAGTAGCTTATTTCCGAGTGTATAGTTAGAGATGACTGAATCAACTCTGGGGCAAATCTTTGCATCTTTTAGTAGCAATTTCTTCAGCTTCCACTAGAAGATTTTAATTATGTGTAATCTGTGGCTAGTATAACTGGAGCATGAGCTGAAATTAATATATTACCAATAGCTGCTTCTAGGCATGCTGGAATCAGTTCAAGACACAAGAAAAAGGTCAATTCTGGAGTAAGACAAATGTACTGTAGAGAAATATGTATAGTATTACTACTTGAAGTATCTCGGTCTTCATATAGTTATTAATGAGTGACATTGATCTATGGCTTCAGCCATAAACTTTTTTCAGTTTGAGGGGTTTTGCTTTTTCTATGCAAACTCTAAATTTTCCATGGGAAGTGAACACTGCGAAAAATTTCATTTAGTTTAAAACCCAATTTTCCATTGGAACTTTTTGATAGAAAATTCTAGTCCTGCCTTGATATGCCCTCCCCACCCTGATCTGGTCTGGGCCCATGTTGTGGGGCTCAGATAGGCCTCCTCCCTACACTCAGTGCTAGTGCTACAGAAAAGATAAGCTTTTTCACATAATGGGATGGGCAAAGCCGTTTCAGAATGTAAGAAGCAGCTGAAACTTTATCTATTCCCCCAATCCTGAACCTTTCCCACACTCTTCAGTTTCCTGTTCCAGTCCCAATATTCCATCCCATTGGCCTTCTTCCTAGGCCTTTCCCTACTGCTGCTTCTCCTCTGTTTCTTACTAGACAGTGGAGCGATAGCAGTCTTGTTGGTTAGAAGTGTGAGAAATAGTTCTAATGGAATCTCAACTACAGCTGAGCAAAGCCCAAGTTGTCAGATTCATTGCTTTTGTGAACTTCACTAAGCATGGTTTTAACTTGTTCAGTACAATCTGGTCCAAATGGACTGCCTTGCTCCACCCAAGAGTTTTCTCCTAAAATTGGCTCTGTAGCAACCCCAAAGATTAACTAAGGGTGAGATGGATGGCATCTTGGGATTTGTTAAGGCAGGATGCTAGGGGATGTTGTATGTATAGAAAGGAACTATATGATTTCTCCTTGGAAATTTGAGTTTCTTAAACCTCCAAGCAAACTCTCTTGCTCTCTTCCAGCCCCTGCGTACAAAAATGTAGGCAGGAGTCATGAACCCTTTCATGAACCAAATTTTATAAATAATCATATTGGTGGCATTTCTTCTGGTTTCTAGAGGGAAGTATTGAACTAATTGAACCCACACCAGAGCTAATTTATCTCTGAATATGTGACAAGAGTGAAGAACCCCTTAACACCCAGAAGGAGAAGCAGGGTAGATGAGTTCCACTCCTGTTCAGTAATGCATCTAAGATGAGTTCTGAAGTGGCAGCTTTGCCCCCAACAAGGTGAAAATAATCATAATTTCACTTTTAGTTCCATTACTGAAGGAAAATCAATATTATGTCTATGTAGCTATTATACTGTACTTTCAACTGCTTTGCTTTGATTCATCAAGTCTAACTGATTTTTCTGTTTATCACATTAAGTGTCAATAAACAACTTCCTGTAGGACAGATTAAAGAAACAGTATGAAAATAAAATGCTTGCTAACCTCTCTGAAGGAAAGTGGAATACTTAGTGAAGCTGCATGTGAATGTCCGCCACTGTTTGGAGCAGGAGTGATAGAGCGAGGCTTAACTTGAAGTCAATTTGCCTACCCACGGGAGCAATTATCCTACTAAATTAAATTCATGCACAATCAAAACAATTATATATTTTCTATGCAGAGTGATAGGAGGAGACCTAATAACCAACATGAATAAAAACTGTGAAGGCCAGACAGCTCCATTTCAGTAGATCTGATTCAAATAAAATTATATGACTCCTGTGAGCTCATCTAAAGGTAATGAAAGCCTTCAGTCAGCATGTGGATGCAAGAGGACCTAATAAATGCCTTGGAGATAATGCCTTATCAAGCTTACTTAGGCACAGGCTGCAGGAAGATGATTTAGTTCTTTGTTTGCTGGTCAAGTTAGTATAGCCAAACCCAGAGAAATCTGGATTTTAAATACAGCAAACTGTAAGTGCACCCAAACTCTTCCCTGGGATCCTGGAATACAGGGTTTTTGTGAATCAGCAGCATTATGTGTTGTGACTTTGCAACACCAAGTAACATACCTTTCATCTGAACCTTATCTGTAATGTTTAGCTTTGGTTGAGCATCATGAAATAGCTACGTATCAAGATTGGGATCAGCACATGAACCCTTGGTCCACCCTTAGCTCTGTTACTTGTCAGTCTGTATTAAATTCAAAATCACAACGTGTATTCAGTCATTGAGGAAGTACATCTGCAAATTTAAACATTTTACAAGAGGAGGCTATGAAGAAAAGCTCAGTTATGATCATTCAAAAATATTACTCTTAAATGCATCCCCGCCTTTAATAAGCCATCACAAGCCTAACTGGCATTTTCAAGGGGTGAGTACAAAAGCAATTGTGTCATAATGGAAAGCCAGAGTTCTTTGACACTAACATACTGTGTATTCAATATGCCACAAGACTGAATCAATCTACAAAATTCCTCTTATTTGTATGTGTACAAGAGTGTGTGACCAATTACTTGTGTGAGCTGTGTTTGTATTCTTAATCAGAGGTTTTTATTTGAATGATCTTACCATGTTGCATATGAGCAAATTAGAAAAATTAGAAGCATATTGCAAATAATAATCTGTTCCAAGTGAAGAATCCGTCATAAATGAGCGAACTCCCTAAATGTTACTAAGGACTCCAGTTATTCAAGAAGTTTGCTATGGAGCAGAACCGTATTCACTTGACTATTATTTCAGCTATAATATTCTGCTGTACCCACTAAAACACACTCCCCTGCACAGTAAAGTCCACAGAAACAAGTGTCTCCTCCTGAAAGATGCTTCCTTTAACTCTTAGGTATATGTGATGCTGTAGTTAGTGGTGGAAGTACACAACACATTTTGCCTGTGATTTTTTTTTTTTCATTTTGAGATGATCAAAGTACAACCTACCATGTTCTTTCCTTGGTTATTAGGGGCTCTGTTGTTCTGAGCTAGGAATTCCTTTTTAATTGTGGAAAATCATTTTCACATCACATCATCTGACTTCTTTCTGTATATAGAGAATACTGAGATGGCCTTATTCTACAAATAGTGCTCATTTTTTCTGTTGTTGAAATGGTCTATTTCACAGCAGAAAGCTGACTGTATCCATACAGCTGCTTAAAGTGACTAACTCAATCACCAGATGTTAGCCAATAACTTCTGATTGCCGGTGATCTTACATTTTTGGTATTGTAACAAAATTCAAAGGTAAAAATTTTTTACTGCAATTTATTTAATTTTCTATTTCCCCCTAATTTAAATAGGATATATTTGAGTATTTCCCCTATCTTGGGGGGACATTTCCCTCTACTCTCTACTAACATTTCTCTGAGTCAGTGCTGGGTGAAGTTTAATAAGGGTTCAGGACAAAAGTTTCAAACAGTAGAGTAAAATGTGTATGTTTCCTCAATTTTGTTTTGGTCTAGTTTTCACCTGGTAGCAGTGCTTTTGCAAACTGAAGCTGAATTGTTTTATACTGTTAAACTGAACGAGTCACCCTGAATTATGCATTTCAAGATAGTCTCCCTAGAAGCACCACACAAAGTTAATAAATCTAGATCCCATGCCCTCATTTCTTGAGTAACCTTACATTGGAGAAAATAAAGTTGAAATGATAAGTATTTAAAGTACTAGTATTTTGGACGATCTTAAAAAAGAAAACCGATAAATGTTTGGATGACCAGATGTCACAGGGTGGATTAGGCCCTGAGGTTTCCCGCTGGAGGCATTGTGGCCCTGACACAGCCCATTCCAGAAAAGGGGAAGTGAAGAGGATCCTCCAAGTTGCCTAAAGTGGCTATGTGGGATGCAGCCAATCAGGGCCCAGCAGGCTAGTATAAAAAGAGCTGCAGTGCATAGCAGAGAACAGTTGCTGCCTGGAGCCCTAGAGGAGTAAAGATGGTGCTCCTGGTTGGCTGAAGGACCTCCAGGACCTTGGACAGAGCAGCTGCTAGCAGATATTGGGGGAGCAAAAAGGAGCTCCTGGCTGGCTGCTGGGACTCAACCAGGACAAGGCCCTGAGGTAAGGGTGAGGAATATGCTGGGGCCATGGGGAACTGGCCCAGGGAATTATAGCAGTGACTCAGTTTAGTTAAAGGGACGTGGTGGACAGCAGCTATCTATAGGGCCCCTGGGCTGGGACCTGGAGTAGTGGGCGTGCCCGGGTTCCCCCCCATTAGCCACCGGGGAAGTGGCCTGGACTTTGATGTATCCCCAGAAGGGGAACTGAACTGTTTAGTGGCCCTGCTAGAGAGCTTGGGCCGGCCAGAAAGGGCCTGAAGGGGCAAAGACATTGCCTCCAGGGAGGAAGCCCTGTAGGTACGGCTTGATACCAGGGCTGACACCATTTAAAGACTGCTGGACAGAGTAAAAACCTGAGCCCAGGGGGGACTACAAGAAGAGAGAGGCCAACTGAGGGGTACAGGGATAAGCCCCTGTTGGACTGTTTACCTTGGAAGGGGGTTGATTTGTATTTCACATACTGACTGTGTGTGACTGGGCCGGAGGGCTGAGTTGCTGAGACCCACCACAAACTGAGAGTGAGTGTAGGCACACCCACTTGGACAGGGGGAACTCACGAGAAGTGAGTGCCACCCCGTTACATCAGGCAAGACACTGTCTTAGTGATTAACAATGATGAACATAGTCATAATTTGGATAATTGTGCAGGAGTTGGTGAAACAGGAGCTTGGATACATTGGGATGTGCTTTAGTGCATAGCAATCTGTGAGCAAGAGGTCATATAATAAAAGCGCTTTATACTACTTATTTCCCTGAAGTTTGGAAGTGTCATGTGAAACAGCACAGGTAACTTCAATTTTGCAAGCAAAACACAGTATAATGATCCATGTTGTATGTGTAGGGGGAAGGGTTGTTTTTGTTTTTTTAATTAACATAAGAAGTGTAACTGTTAGGAAATTCAGATATACTGAGATGTGGTTTTAACTTGCATAGAGACCCTTAATACTAACAGGCAGTTCTAATAGATTCTAGGCATACTTTTTGCATCTGTTTAAAGTGAATCTATTGTAATATATGCACTTTAAGATGCAATACTCAAATTCTCTGAAAGATATGGTGGGAAAGTGCCAAATTACTGCGTTGCCTAAACTAAAATATTCCAAATGAATTCAGTTTCCTTGAAGCACATCACTTTCAACATGATTGTGGGTAATGTGCTATGGTAGGCCGACCCTACGATTGAGATCATTTTTCTTATCAGTCCTGTCATAATTGCTTCAATGTAAAAGTAGAACAGTGATAGAGCAAGCTTATAGATTTAATTCCTATGGTTAAAGACATACAGTAGTTTTATCTAATCTTCATGATTTCTTGAGCCAGACACTGAAGCGCGTGAATGGTTCATTGCTTCTGAGCTATGTTTAATGGATTAATATACTATATAGTTATCAGTAACTGCATCATCATGATGTCTGTTATGAAAAGTCATTTTTGATCATAATAGGTGAATAGTGTCAGAGTCATAAGAACGGCCATACTGGGTCAGACCAAAGGTCCATCTAGACCAGTATCCTATCATCCGATAGTGGACAATTCCAGGTGTGTCAGAGGGAATTAACAGAACAGATAGTCATCAAGTAATCAATCCTCTGTCGCCTATTCCTAGCCTCTGGCAAACAGAGGCTAGTGACACCATCCCTGCCAACCCTGGCTAATAGCCATTGATGGGCCTATCTTCCATGAATTTTTCTAGTTCTTTTTTGAATCCCGTTTTAGTCTTGGTCTTCACAACATCTTCTGGCAAAGAGTTCCACATATTGACTGTGTGTTGTGTGAAGAAATACTTCCTTTTGTTTGTTTTTTAAATCGTCTTTGTTTTAAACCTGCTAAAAGGTTTCAGCTGCTGTAGATACAGTACAGCAGGTATATAATTTTTTTTATCTGAAGATACCAATGTGAAAGACCATAATTTAATGACACTCCGCTTTACAAGTTCACAATTCTTCCTCCTGTCCCCAGCTCTCTCCTCCTCCTATTTTTCTTTCCCAGCTAATCACAAGCATTGGCTACCCTGGAAAATTATATCACATTAGAATACATTTTTAAAAAAAAGATATTAAACATGGTCGTGAAGTAGGGCTAACAGTGACTTGGCGACAAACACAATGTACAGTTATACTCAGTCCTGTCTAACATTGTGTGTTCAACATATATTCTGACGTAAGATTTTGTAATGAGGAAAAGCCCACTTTTGGCTGAACCCTAGAAGAATATTAAAATCCCTGGGAGCAGTACCATGTAAGAAATAAATGTTATTTCATATGCAAATATTGAACTAAATGTATTGTTTAATCTACACTTCCACAAGAATGTTTGGCTAAAAGAAGGTGAGGCGAGCAAACCAAAACCTGAACTGATACAGTTTTAAACCTGTTCTTCACATAGGTCAGTATATTTCTTTCATAAGGAGTGTAAATTACTGCTTACATGACATAGCAGATTTGGAGTGTTCTTTAAAATGTTAGTCTGTTGATGAGTAAGAGGAGTTAGCAGGAGTGTAGTTCTAGGAAACTTTTAAAATACTCTGCATGTGTGTTTGATAAGCATGTATGTTTTGTATTTAGATATAGTGTTTGGGTTTTGGTTTTGTGAGGATACCTAACAAAATCAGTGTGATAGCACCATGTTTTTAATGCTTGGATATCAGTTGTCATATGCTCAGTCCTGCCAAATCTTTTCACTTTCTCTTTTTCCCTCCTCCCTTTTTCTCTGGATCATGATCTGCCTGAAACTTTTCTAGAGAACAAAGGACTTGATCACGTAACTCTTGTTCACATGGTCAGTTCCATTGAAACTACATTATAACAGTTACAGAATCTGTCCCCAAACTATCATCTGCAGAGATTAAAGGGAAAAATTAATACAGAATATTAGAATCAAGGCATAGTTTCAAAGATAAGCTGTTAAAGAAATCAGTGGCCCATGTGGAAGTATGAGGTAACTGAAAGCTTCATGATAGAGGTACATTGATAACCTCACTGTAGTCATGACGTTTTATATATGCATAGACAATGGACTAATTTAGGATGGATTTTTTTAAATTAGAAAATCAGGACAAATCAATTTCCCCCCATTCAAAATGACTTTATTTTTCATATGCAAGGAGTTAACAGGGGTTAAATAACTTTAATTCCTCTGAGACCCATCTCCTTTCTCAAGTACCCAGTGTCCTTCTGCTTGGTTCTCAAAATACCTTTCAGTGGACCACTAAAATGGTTCTGTAGTACTCAGTTTTGAAAACTTAATATACTAACCAGTACAGAAAGCTGCTTCTTCTGGATGATTTCTGTTACCTTTGGAACCTGTTTTGGTGTCCCTGGTAGATTCCCAATGTACTCTGACCAACCACGAAGATTCTCTATCTCTCTTTATAGTTGTTATGAAATGTGCCAATATTCCCACTGCCCCATCCTGCCCCATTTACTTAGCTTTAGGAAAACTGGAAGTATGCTTAGAATCTGTTATGAGTAAGGTGGCTGTGTTAGTCTTAACAAGTCCTTACTGTATACTTTGGAAAGATTTGTGTAGCTATTCTAACTAAAAATATTTTCTCATCAGGTTGATATTATTAATAGAATCATAGAAGTGTAGGACTGGAAGGGACATTGAGAGGTCATCTAGTCCAGTCCCCTGAACTCAAGGCAGGACAATGTAATAACTAGCCCATTCCTGAAAGGTGTTTGTCTAACTTGTTCTAAAATGTTCAACCTTCAATGACGGTGATTCCACAACCTCTCTACGCAATTTTGTTCCAGTGCTTATCTACCCTGACAGGAAGCTTTTCTTAAAGTCCAACTTCAATCTCCCTTGCTGAACTTAAAGCCCATTGCGTCTTCTCCTATTCTATTTTTCTCCCTGTTCCTTATAACAATCTTTTATGTACTTGAAAACAATTATCGTGTCTCCCTCACTAAGATAACCATATTTCCCTAAACTGAAAATGGGACACTGGGTAGGTGACAATGCCAGTCAGCTCAGGCCAGCCCCACAGGGCCCTGGCCCAAGCCAACTGGCATCACCAGTCTCCCGATCCCACATCACAGATGTCACATTTTTGGCAAAACTGGGCAGTTGTCCCATTTGCTCTTGCCTGAACATTCCTCCACATGCCCCTAAGACCAAATGCCCCATTTTGCCAAAAAATTTGTGACATCCAGTACAGAGCTTAGAAAGGGGACTTTTCTGGCCAAAATGGGACGTATGATCACCCTACCCTCAGTCTTCTCTTCTCCAGAGGAAAAAATGAGTTTGTTTAAATCTTTTCTCATAGGTCATGTTTTCTAGACCTTTAATCATTTTATTGCTCTTCTCTGGATTTTCTCCAACTTGTCCACATCTTCTCTTAAGTGTGGCACCCAAAACTGTACACAATTGAGACCTTATCAGTGCGGGATACAGCGGAAGAATTACTTCTCATGCTTACAACATTCCTGCTAATAGAACCCAGAATGAGGTTTGCTTTTTTTGCTACTATGTTATACTGATTCATATTTAGCTTGTGATCTGCTATGATCCCCAGATCCTATTCCACAGTACTCCTTCATAGACAGTCGTTTCCTGTCTTGTATATGTGCAATTGATTGTTCCTTCCTACGTGGGGTATTTTGCATTTGTGCTTATTAAATTACATCCTATTTAATTCAGAACATTTCTTGATGTTTGTCCAGATCATTTTAAATTTTAATTCTATACTTAAAAACACTTGCAACACCACCCTGCTTGGCATTGTCCACAAACTTTATAGGTGTACTCTCTATGCCATTATCTAAATCACTGATAAAGATACTGAACAGAACGGGACCCAAGACTGATCCCTGCAGGACCACACTTGATATGCCCTTCCAGTTTCACTGTGAACCACTGATAATTACTCTCTCTGAACAATTTTCCAACCAGTTATCTACCCACCTTATAGTAACTCAATTTAGGCTGCATTTCTCTACTTTGTTTTATGAGAAGGTCCTCTAAGACTCTATCAAATCCCTCCTAAAGTCAAGATATAAATTTGCCCCTTTCCCCCTTCATAAGGCTTGTTACCCTGTCAAATAAAGCTATTAGGTTGGTTTAACATGATTTGTTTGACAAATCCATGTGATTATTACTTATTATCTTCTTCTCTTCTAAGTCTTTACAAATTGATTGCTTAATTATTGGCTCCATTATCTTTCCGGGTACTGAAGTTAAGCTGAACAGTCTGTAATTCTCTGGGTTGTCCTTATTTCCCTTTTTATAGATTGGCACTATATTTGCCCTCTCCTGTCCTGTGGAATCTCTCCCATCTTCCACGAGTTTTTGAAGATAGTAGCTAATGGCTCAGATCTCTCCTTGGTCAGCTCCCTGAGTATTCTAGAATTTATTGCATCAGGCCTTGCCGACTTGAAGACATCTAGTTTGTCTAAGAAATTTTTAACTTGTTCTTTCCTTCTTTTAGCCCCTCATCCTACATCATTTTCACTGACATTCACTGTGTTAGACATCTAATTCCTACTAAACTTTTGGTGAAAACAGAAACAAAAAATTCATTTAGCACTTTTGCCATTTCCACATTTTGTTAGTGTTTTCCCCCCTCATTGGGTACTGGGCCTACCCTGTCCTTGGTCTTCCTCTTGCTTCTTATGTATTTGTAGAATGTTTTCTTGCTACCCTTTATGTCTCTAGCTAGTTTAATCTCATTTTGTATCTTGGCCTTTCTAATTTTATCCCTGAAACTTGTGTTTCTTTATAGTCATCCTTTGTAATTTGACCTAGTTTCCACTTTTTGTGGGACTCTTAGTTTCAGACCATTGAACCATGGTTAAGCCAGGTCTCTTTCCATACTTCTTATCTTTCCTATGCAATGGAAAAGTTTGCTCTTGTGCCTTTAATAATGTCTCATTGAAAAATTGCCAATTTTCTTCAACTGTTTTTCCCCTTAGACATACTTCCTCTGGGATCTTACTGACCAACTCCCTGAGTTTTGCTAAAATCTGCCTTCATGAAATCAATTATTTTATTCTGCTGTTTTCCCTTCTACCATTCCTTAGAATCATGAAATTGTAGAGTTCATGATCAGTTTCACTCCAAACTGCCTTCCACTTTGAAGTTCTCAACCAGTTCCTCCCTATTTGTCAAAATCAAATCTGAAATAGTCTCTCCCCTACTTGCTTTCTCCACCTTCTGAAATAAAAAATTGTCTCCGTTACATTCCAAGAACTTGTTTGACTCCTGTACTATTTTTCCCAACAGACATCTGGGTAGTTCTCCATCACCTCCAAGTCCTGTGGTTTGGATGACTTTGTTTTAAAAAAGCCTCATCCATCTGGTTAGGTGATCTGTAGAACACCCCTACCATATCACCCTTGGTTTTTTAGCCCTTTCATCCTTATTCAGAGATTTTCAACAACTCTGTATTCTATTGTCATCTCAATCTTGATCCAAGCAGAGGCGGCAGGTTTGTAGAAATTTTGGTGGTACCCAGAATGCTCAGCTCCCACCCCCCCAAACTCTGCACCCCACCTGCCTAAGGCTCTGGGGAGGGGGTGCAGGCTCTGGGACAGAGTTTGGGCCCTGTAGTCACTTCTGATCTGCTCAGGGTTATACCTCACAGTACCATTCGTGCCCACATGGATGAGTAGCAGAGGGTGGATGGTCCTCAATAATCCCTCCGTGACGTCTCGGGTACAGGTCCCTGATCAAATTCTGGTTATTGTATATCTATTGTTTCATGCCTATATGCATACAAGTGTAATTAAGCAACTGCTTAACTGATTACCAGTACCACATTTCTTATGGTTCTTTTAATTTAGATTGCTTAATTAACAAAAGAGACTTGAGATGAATTTAGTCTTAACAGCAACAACAAGTTTTACTTCTTCACTTAATCACTACACTTAAAAAAAAAATCAATATGAATGCAACCCATTTGTTTCCCCAATAGGATTGCCCATATTTTATTCAAAGTGGTAGCATAGTCATCTTCCCTTTTACACACAACTTCCTTTAATCACAGGATTAGATTCCATCTAATCCCCCTTTTTACTACTATATTTGGCACATAATATAATATTTTAATGTTTAATATCAATTTATTTTTAATAATATTCATTCATAAACAGGGGAAGAGGGGAACTCTCTTTACCTGCACAAGCAGTATGCTCTTGTGAAAGGTTGCAGCAGCTTGGAGTTTTCTCAGTCTGAAAACATACTTGCCATTATACCTTGAGGGTTTTTTTCTCTCAGCCATCTGTCCTGTTTGGTTTTTTTTTCTAAACAGCCTTGATACCTGGGCAGTTCTTAAAATAATAATAACTTAGTTAGAACAACAAGGAGTGTAAATTTTCTTTCACCCTATGCTCCTCAGTGGACCCTTGCTACTACAAATGTAAATTATTTGTGCTAGGAGTCTGAGTCCAGGAAAGTGGGGCTCTGCAAGTCAGAATATAAACTACTTTTGCAACTTCCATATGCCCTTGTTTACAGTAATTTCTATAATGGGGGTTAGGGAGACCAGACAGCAAATGTGAAAAATCGGGGGGTAATATATAAGACCCCAAAATCGGTACTGTTCCTATAAAATTGGGACATCTGGTCACCCTAATGGGAATTGAATTTAGGATAAAGTTTGCTTGTAAAAAATCAACTTGTTGCTTTTATTTTAACGTATTCTTGCTATAAAATCTTTGTGTGAGACTGCTAGGTTTATCATCTATATTCCTCTGCCTGCCTCTGACAGGTTCCAATACTTACACTTGCAGAAAGACCTGTTGGCACGGATATCTGTGGGACTCTGTCTGTCATTTTTCGGTTCAAACAGCCTGGCTCTTCAGCATCCCTGCTGTCTCACTATTGTCATACTTAGCTCATCACAGATGACAGAGTTCACCTGCTCACTTTGATGGAGATTTGGAAAGATACAAAAACCTCTAGCATTTCCTTTTATGTTATGAATTACTGGTGTTCAAAATTGATTAGAAGAAAGTTCCTTTCTAGTGAAACAAGCTCTACTGTTGGCCATAAGAGCACATTCTAGAATGAGTCATTGTTTTTTTACAAAATCTATTATAACTGGAAACGTTCACGAAATGTCTTGCAGAATCTGTATAATTTTCTCTCCTGCTAATTCAGAGAATTACACATGACTCTATTTTAGAATAGACACACAACTTCTTCTGGACTGTTACTATGGAAATATTGGTGTGTTTGTTAAGCAAAAGCCAGATTCTTTAAGGCTATCTAATATGACCTGTGAGCTTAGTTCAGTTGAAATAAACTAACCTAAACTTGGGTAAACTGCTTTGATTAAAATCAGAACCACCTTCCCTCCACATCCTCCTCAAATAACCATCCAAACAAACCCTTTCAAGGATTCATAGAATCCAATCTAATTTCTGGTGCTTATCCTGTCACAGTTCCAAAGGCTTGCTGTCCCAAATACCACTATTCACTTAAATCACAAAGCAAGATCCTTGATGTTTCAGAGTCACTCTCCCCTTCAATATAAAACTTTCCTAACTTAATGGTTTTTAGTCATGGACTATTATGGTCTTTTTTGTCTATTTACTTGATCTTGTATGATTGCCAAATACGTAATGTCTTCAGAGTGCTCAACATAGTCAATAATATATTTAGTATTGAACAAAAGCATCTCACATAGAAAATGTATGCTAATAAGTATTAATTATAAAAACACATTATTAGCAGATTAGTTCTTTTGAATGGTTAAGTTATCAAAGGTGCAGGGAAGGCTAATTATCTTTCCTATGGGAAAGATCCTGGGGAATCCTTAGGGAGAGGTTAATGCAAATTCCCCAACTTTGATCATGCAAAAAACCCAGCATTCTGAAGGTATGCCCTAAGAAGAGAGTTATTGTCTGCTGATTACCTTTAACAGAAGGCCAAAATCAAAGGCTCCATCTGTATAAAGAAATGGCTGATCTGCCTAGTCTTGCTTCTGGTTCTGGATCTAACTAAAATGGATGAACTTGTAACTTCAGGGAAAATCCAGATCTGAAGAACTAAAACCTACCAGAGCCCTAAGATGGAGTCAGGGATGACCTCTGCAAGCTTTCTAGCATGGTGTAGATTTTTATTGCTTTTATGTTTTCTCTCTAATGCATTTACCTTAAGAATAAGTGTGCTTGCTTAGAGAGAACTATGTGACATCTTGCAACAGCTGGCAATACGCTGTTCATAGCATTCCAAGAGAAAGCAATGTGTAGGAACTGGTTTCTTAGGCAGGCTGGCTTGCTGGGCATATCACAGTGTAAATCAGGGAATTGTATGGCATTAAAACCCCTGATCAGGAGTGAGTTAGATGCTGGACACTGCCATGGAGAATTGACAATTGGGAGCTTCAAACCTTTAAATGGGTGCTCTCGAGGGACTGTGGATGGGGAAAGGCAGTTCAGTTGTGCCGAATCTGATACCAAGATTTTAGGCTTTGAGTTTCAACATTTTGGCATAAGTTATAAAGAGTTGCAACTGCTAACCTTAACAGCATTGCTGGTAATTGAAGAGAGGTCTTTAAGAGCAGTGAAGTTTATATGCAGGTAGTATAAGCACACTGCCAGTTTCTTTTTCATTTTTGTGTGTTGACTTAAGTGCACTGTAATAAAATAAATTATTTAAATGCAGAGGTGTCTTCTGCAATCTGATCCTTTTGCTGTCACCTACTTTATTTAGCAGCTCATATTTAAAAAAACAGAATCTTAAAAAGAATTAGTCACTAAACTAGTAGACTTTCAGGTATAGGACCATGCAAATTTGCACCTGTTAAGCAGGATATGAATTTGGTAGATTGGATAGTCTTAGAATGGGAAATAATCAGGACTAAATTACTATTGGTTATAACTGTTTACAGAAGGTTGGATCTTGCAACACTGATGTCAATGGCAGTTTTGGAATTTGCATAATTATTTTGATTGTACCATCCTTTATGACTGAGATAATTAGCAGGACAATGTGGAAAGTTTGTGCTATATTTTCTTGAGCTTAAAATAGATATCGGAAGACTTTTTCACAGACTGTTTAAGATAAAGCCTTTAAATAAACATATAAAACATTATTTATAAGGTGATAGATGTCTTCTAGTAGAATTAGCATTGCACTTGGTAAATTCATACACAGAAAAGCTGTTTTATTTTATGTAAAATTGGTGATGCAGTATAGTATACGTTGGATACATAGTAGTGGTTATATCACACTCGTATGCCCATTCTCTTAGAAATTTCTATTTGTTTTACCATTTAAAAAAAAGGTAAAATTTGGTTTTCATTACAACAATCTATACAACCATGAATGGCGTGGAGAGAGTGAATAAGGAAGTGTTTATATACCCCTTCATATAACACACAAACCAGGGGTCACCAAATGAAATTAATAGGCAGTAGGTTTAAAACAAAGAAAAGGAAGCACTTATTCACACAATACACAGTCAATCCGTGGAACTAATTGCCAGTGGATGTTGTAAAGGCTGAACATAAAACTGCATCCAAATATGAATTAGATAAGTTCCTGGAGGATAAGTGAAAATGATGGTCTATTAGCCAAGATGGTCAGGGATACAACCCCATGCTCTGGATGTCCTTGAAGCTTTGATTGCCAGAAGCTGGGAGTGGACAAAAGGGGATGGATCACCTGAAAATTACCCTGTTGTGTTCATACCCTCTGACACATTTGGAAGACAGCATAATTGGCTAGAAAGACCACTGGTCTCTCCGGCACTTTCTGGAATAGCAGAGAATGCAAGTGAGGGTCTTAATCTTGCTCATTGCCCTAATGCACATTGATCTTGACTGGTCCCCAAGGAAAACCAGTATGTCAATCTGGATTAGACTAGATCCACAGCTGTGGGGCACAAAGGAGCCATTTGTGGTTCTCTGATTCTAGGTCCAGTTCTGCATTGGTTGTAATTGGTTGTAATTTAGAGAAGCCTCAGGGTGCACTTGCCTAATTTTTTTGTGGTGGTATCTTTAAACAATAGTATCAGAGAGGTGTGTAAGTAGAAGAGGATTTTAGCAAAACAGACAATGAGGACTAACAAATAGTAAGGGACATACTCACTTTGAGTTTACAGTGGAGTAGAAATTGGGGTGGTAATTGTATATGCTAATAAAATAATTCATATTTTCTGTACCAAGGGCCTATTAATTTGCTGGAGTACTGTTGCTGAGTGTTAAGAGCCTTTCAGGGGTGGCTCCAGGCCCCAGCACACCAAGCGCGTGCTTGGGGCGGCATGCTGCGGGGGGTGCTCTGCCGGTTGCCTGCGGGGCGTGCCTGCGGAGGGTCCGCTGGTCCCGTGGCTTCAGTGGAGCATCCGCAGGCATGCCTTCGGGAGGTCCACCGGAGCTGCGGGATCAGCGGACCCTCTGCAGGCACGTCTGCGGGAGGTTCACCGGAGCTGCGAGACCGGCGACCGGCAGAATGCCCCCTGCGGCATGCCACCGTGCTTGGTGCGGCAAAATGGCTAGAGCCGCCCCTGGACCCTTTATGGAATAGTTTTCAGGGTACATATTGTGTGTGCAGGTGCTGAGCTGTTCTGTTGACTCACCCTGGTAGTAAATGTATCTCATTAGCTCCACTCAAGAGCATAAAATATCTGTGACGAGAGAGCTAGAGGGAAAACTTTGAGGCAGGGAGAACTGGAATGTTATTGATCATCACTGTGTTACGGCATGGTAAAAAATTTGTAGTTTAGACCATTTCAATGACATGCTTCATTCAGACTCCGGAATGTCCAAGATATCAGAATGGAAGTTAATGCTGCTACAAGTTGCTGGATTCTGTCCATAGGTATTAGCCATTGACAGCAAGGTATGGTGGGTGCCAAGAGTTATCTTCATAACTTTTGTGTTGACTCTCATAAGATCTCCTTTTTAACTGTTGCTGTTCCCTCTTGCTCTCCATTCAGTATTTTTTTAATAATATATAAAGAGCTACAGAAAGAGCAGAACAATACAAATAAAGCCCAAGAACAATGAGATACTATGTGAAAACAATCGTACATGCAACAATGCTGAGTATAATGTTTCATGGTTAACTACGATACATTTCTCCAATTCAATCTTATGGTTGCAGATTTATTTCGTAAAACTGCAATATGACAACTATAAAATAAGCTATATGTTCAAATTGTCACTTTCCTGCCAGAGAAGCTATACTAAATAAGACACCTAATCTAAATTAAATATGTAAACAAATGCCGGTCACAGACTGTTCCAAAGTGGTTTAGGTTTAGAATTTTTTCCTTGAATTTATTGTATATACTGAATAGTTTTGGTTTAAAAAAAAAAGTGATGCATCAAAGAACGGGGGTTGACTTCTAAATGGGTCTACACCAAAATTTGATGATTTTTAAACTCTGTAATAGGGATCAGCCAATCGCAGCTCCCACTGGGCGCGGTTCGCCACCCCAGACCAATGGGGGCTGCAGGAAGCAGCATGGGCCGAGGGATATGCTGGCCGCCGCTTTCTGCCACCCACATTGGCCTGGAGTGGTGAACCACTCCCAGTGGGAGCTGCGATCGGCTGAATCGGCAGACGGGGCAGGTAAACAAACTGGCCTGACCTGCCAGGGTGCTTACCCTGGCGAGCCGCTCACCAAAGGTTGCCAATCCCTGCTCTATGGAATCATTGAATTGAATATCGAATACATTGTCATTTTGTTTACCTGGAGCATCTGCAGGTATGGAGCCCTTCAGCTCCCTGTGGTTGTGGTTCACCATTCCCAGCCAATGGGAGTTGCAGGAAGTGGCACAATCTGAGACCACAGGGAGCTGAGGGGCTTCATGCCTGCAAATGCTCTAGGTAAACAAAATGTCCCGACCCACCAGCGGCTTACCCTGATAGGCTGGGAGCCAAAGTTTTCCAACCCTTGAAATATAGAGTCGGCTTATGAAAGGGTCATACAGTTTTTGCTATTTTTGTTTATAAGTCGACCCCCCCAAGATGGATAAGTAAACGGGCTAATGAACGAGTATATACAGTACTTAAGTTCCTTTGTTCTATGTACTGTTCACTCATTTTGTGTTTAGTATTGAAATAAAAACCTAATATTTTTAAATAGAAAGTGACCTTCACAAAACTCATTTTGTATTGCTTCCATTTTAATAAAAATCTAGGTTTCATAAATGAAGGCAGTATTACCAAAATTTTTAAAAAGGACCATAAAAGCAGACTCTATCAATAACCAAAACAAAACTACCCACACAATCAGGCAAAAGACAAGCTCGCAAGAGGAATTGCCCAAAGAAGTCCCACAACAGACTTCTGAAGTTACACAAACTTGAGATCAGAGACCACACATCAAAATTATGAGCTGAAAATTACTTGGGTCAAATCTCTGTCAAATGAAGAACATAAACTAAAAATACCATCTAAAACTTGGTTTCTGATCAGATTAGAAAATATATTGCTGCTCACAGCAGCTGGATAAGTCACATACTGCTTTTCTAGTCTTCAGTTCTATTTTTATTGAATCTTGAGTTTTGATATGTCGGCCCTGCAGTCTTTTCAAAATATAGAAAAGAAGATGAATGTAACATTTCTCTTTCGCCTGCTGTGCACAAATTAATCTTTACTCTGATTGGAAAAAAAGCTATTTTTCTTAAAGGGAACTATGTGCACCATTGTAGAATTTATAAAGTTTGTGAGATCCTAATTATTATATATTCTTTTCGAAGGGACTGTTTTTGATGTTGCCCTTCCCCCTACAAATTTAAATTCTAAAAACTAAGGAAAGGTTGAGTTATGGCCAGCATATTTCTGCTAACAGTGACTGACAGCATCATCAAAAGGAACTTCCTTTGACACAGAGCACATTTAATCTCCCTTACATCATACTGCAAAACATTAATTATAGTCTCAGCAACATAACAAATATCCATGGGTGACATGTGCACAAGATAAGTGTGCAGTGCAGTCTGTGTTTTGGGGGAAGGTTTAGTAATTAAGAAGAAGAGACATTTTGAGTTCCTATTTTGAAAGGGCGGAGTCAGTGAAGTAACACTCAAAATGATGGCTGATGAAGTTAATGGATATTGTTGAAAAGGGAGTTAGGATTTCTAATGCTATTAGAGAACACAGTGTAATAAAATAGTGTTTTTGTAGATGAGAGAGATTCTGGGTGGAGGACTAGATGGCCTTCCAGGTCTCATGAGATGCATTGAATAGCAATATAGTACATTATACTCTACAATATAGTACATTGTATAGCAACATTTTTCTTATTGGCAGTCTTAAGGGTCCAGCTCTGAGATCTGGAAGAATATATGTTTTGCATAGTGTTCTGCATTTTCAGTTTTTATTTGTTTAAAAAAATCCCAATAATTTTTGGTGTTTATTTTCTGAACATTAAAACTAGGATTAAATTGGGTTAAAAATAATAATGGAAAAATTGGGAGGGGGGAGAATGGGATAAGAAAACCAGTATAATTGGGAAAAAATGTATTTTTTTCAACTTTCTACGCTAGTAGTTTTTCCAGAAATCCTGGTTTGCATATGCCCACATAATTTTCTTCAAAGTATCCTCACTCATGTTGAGCCTCTTGATGTTGTGAAGGTAGTCCAACTTTGAAAATAAGCGCTCTGCTTCAACAGATCCAGGGGGTACTCTCAGAGCTCACCGTGCCATTTGCAGATGCTGGGAAGTGTGTCTTGATGATTGTTCCAAAAAGCCAGCACAGCCAGTTTCACGTTGTCAGGGTTAAGCATTCTCCTGTAAGTAGTAAATTCCCTTTCAGATTTGAAATTTCATCTTTAGTGGCAAAAGGTTGAAACACTCTGGCATAACAGTTGTAGTCTGCTGCAAAATTCACCTTGAGGAAGGGATTTGCAACACCTGGATGACATTGCAGAAAGAATCTTCAGCACCACTTTGGGGTCAGATTATGGGTCAGAGTCATCTCTCATTTCTCACTGAGTGTTGCTGAAGATTTTCCAATTTTTTTTCTCGTGTTCTGGGATTGCAAGGATTTGCAGAAACAGCTGGGTTTTCATGCATTATGTTTCTCTTTCATCTTTTGTGCTCAATTCAGCTGAATTTTTGGTTGTCGGTATCTGGTACATGTGTATTGACAAACATATTGGCAGTAGTCAGAGAAAACTGCAGTATTTTCTGTGCTTGTGTCATAGACAGTTAAGGGTTAATTCCTCTTTTACCTGTAATGGGTTAAGAAGTTCACATAGCTTAGCTGACACCTGACCAGAGGAACCAATGGGGGAACAAGATGTTTTCAAAGAGGGAGGAGGGAAATCAGTCTTTGTTCAGAAAAATTTGTGCCGGAGTGAAGGATCCAGGAATCAGCCATCTAACATTTCTTAAAAGTAGTAAGTGTTTAGAGAAGGAATGTATTAAATTATGTTTATTGTCTTTTGTGACTTCATTTTGCATGAGAGAGAGAATCAAATTGGGTTTCTTTGTGTAACATCCTCTGTGTTTTGAATCTGTTGTTTGAGAGAGTAGCTTGCATGCTAATCTCACAGAGGTATTCCTTTCACCATTTTTCTTTAATTAAAAGTCTTCTTTTAAAGAACCTAATTGATTTTTTCCTTGTTTTAAGATCCAATGTTTTTTTTTGGATATGGGTTCACCAGGAATTGGTGGGAGGTGAATCAGTCTCAATCCTGCCAGGAAAAGGGGGATAAAGACTGGGGAAATACTTGGGGGGGAAGACAGAGTTTCCACATAACTCTCCCATAAACATTTGTTTAAACTATTTGGTGGTGGCAGCTACTAGATTTAAGCAGGTAAATAAGCTTAAGGGTTATCTCATGCAGGTTCCCACATCTGTACCCTAAAGTTCAGAGTGGGGGTGACACCTTGACACTTGTCACAGTGATTCCAAGTTTTCAGCAATGAACGTTATCCTGGTGCACAGAATCTAGTGGTAATTTTGATTATTTGCCAGTTTCTTCAGAACCAACAAACTCCGTCTGATCTAGGAGATGCATTAGAAAAGTCCATGTGTTATTTACATGACAAGCAGCAAAGTACAAGTTCCTCTACTGACGTGGCACAATGCGGGTATGTAACTGGCAGTCACCATTGTTCTCGTCTCGCACTGTGTAAAACAAAGCCCTCAACTTGTTTGCATGTTTGAAAAGGGCTCCAAATCAAATGATGCAAGACTTCACATCTTTAATTTCCTCTGTAGCAGTAACTGCTGACAGTGCAACGTTCACAGGATGAGCAGGACAGCTCATACATGGCAGCTCCAGTTTCTGATTGAGTTGAATCTCCCATGCAAATTTAGCCATATAAGAAGCAGAATCTGTGTTGTTTGTGGCCACATTTTCCCAAGTTAGTTAGTAAATCTCCAACATGTCAGTTATTGCTGTGTCAACCATACAGGTGTCAGCAGAGGGGATGAATGCCACATCAGTACAAAATAATGCAGGTTTATTTGCTTTGAAATAAATTTTTAAAAAAAACCTAAAACAAAAGGCCAAGAATTGGATGATCAAAAACATCAGAAGACTCGTCAAAAATCAGACTAGACACCACATTTCCATCAATTCGTTCTATCAGTTCTGATACTAAAGCATTGTTGCCTTCTTTCACATACTTACAAGTGAGGTTGTCGGCATTAGGAAGGGATTTTGCTGCTGGACAGTATTGTTGCACAAATAGACCCCTCTGCAATTAACAGCAGCTATGTGATGAAACAAAGAGCACACACAAATTCATTCACACAATTGTGCTGTGTCCTGTCTTTTCTTAAAGCCCGATGAGCGCTTCTGATATTGACTGCTTATCCCGAAACTCACTTTCTTCTTTAAGCTTCTTATGTCAATTGCTTTCGACATGTTCCTTTATTCTGTCAGCATGAGCACTGACCTCAGTTGTGTAGGACTTGTAGCACAATGCATCCTCTTCACTCCTGTCTTTACTTTTCTTGAAAATTTTAAGCACTGATTTTCTTTTTGGTATTTAGGCATAGATTTTTGTTTTTGCCCCATGTTTACCTTTGTTTAAATTCACTGCCGCACTAAACGGACACAAAGAAATAAGTGGTCAGCATCTCCTTGTGAGTCAATCATAGCATGATATAACATTATTTGATTTTTCCAACTGTGTGTGTGTGTGTGTGTGTTACACTGTGAAATGCTTCATTCTCAGAGCTGCAGGACGCAACAATCGCCCACAAAGTGCTAGTGTTTAACAAAAATAAGTAATCTAAAAAATATTTGAGTGGGTTGATAAATGGGTGTAAGTCAGATTTTAAAAACCCCTGGTTATTCATCAGTGAAAATTGGTAAAAACTGAAAATGCGGAACACTAGTTATGCAGCACAATACCTACAAGCTTTCCTTTCTCCAACAAATCTTGGTAGCTAAAATCCAATAAATAGTTCTTCTAAAAGTGAAATAGCAACCTTTTGATTTCCTGTAAACTAACCAGGGCCAGCTCCAGACCCCAGCACGCCAAGCATGCGCTTGGGGCGGCATTTTGCCGG
The DNA here is from genome assembly GCF_016161935.1 of Mauremys reevesii. Taxonomy (NCBI): domain Eukaryota; kingdom Metazoa; phylum Chordata; order Testudines; family Geoemydidae; genus Mauremys; species Mauremys reevesii. Next base: position 37,275,237 of record NC_052629.1, on the reverse strand, counting down.
CAGGGCGGCAGGCGGCTCCGGGGGACCTTCCGCAGTCATGCCTGCGGGAGGTCCACCAGAGCCGCGGGACTAGCGGACCTCCCGCAGGCATGACTGCGGAGGGTGCGCTGGTCCCGCGGTTCCGGTGGACCTTCCGCAGGCATGACTGCGGAGGGTGCGCTGGTCCCGCGGCTCGGGTGGACCTCCCGCAGACGTGCCTGCGGATGCTCCACTGGAGCCGCGGGACCAGCGCGCCCTCTGCAGGCACATCTGCAAGAGGTCCCCCGGAGCCGCGGGACCGGCAACCTGCAGCGCGCCCCCTGCGGTGTGCCGCCCTGCTTGGGGTGGCCAAATTCCTAGAGCCGCCCCTGAAACTAACTAAAAAGAAAATCTGGACCTTGAGCTTTCTGAAGACAAACTTCTCTTCTAGTCAGACTCCTTCATATTCCCTCTCATCCCCAGAGCATCAGTCATGCCTGTTTTTAAATTTTGGTCTTCTCTGGATCTTCAAGGACTCTAGTGCCTTTGATGGTACTGGATGTGTGAGAAGCCTTAGCAAATGGGAGAGTTGAGGCTTCCTGAGATTTACATATTAGAGAAGGTCTAGAAAGAAACTTGAGCAGTATCTGTGGACTAAGATTTTATTACTGCCAAAAGATAGGAAGAGGAGTTAATTAAATAAACCATTTCATGCTTCAGAAAGGAAGTTTCTGGTTTGATTAGAGAATTGAGGTCTGACCATTGCTTGCTGACCAGTTTGCTTAGCCCTTAACTCACAATTTCCTGCTGAAGTCTGAACTTTGCTATAAACTGTTGGATGTAGAAGTTTCATAATAACCCTACAAAAAATTCCTCAGAAGGATTTTGAAGAAATAGTATGAGGCACAAAAATCTATAATCTGATTTTGTCAGTTTTATGGTATTTCTAGGTATATGATTATGGCATGTAATTTGACTGTCAATTTTATTATATTAGAATTTAATATCTCTTATTTAGGCTTAATTAGATTTATAAAGCATGAAGGAGTATGTTCAATAAAGAATTTATCTGCTTTTTAAAAAAATTGATTGTTGATTAGATTACTTACACAGTGAAAGCCACGCAGACTATCTATTTAAAACTACACAGTGCACAAATTTGTCTTCAATTAAATAGGTACGGTTTCCATTGACTTTAGCAGGAGTTGCACCCATGTAATTAAGGGCAGGACTGAACTAATCAACCATTTTATGCACACTAATTTCCTCCCATACTCCTCTCTCTTTCCCCACCCTGTACACCCTTCATAGGATGGGGTTTGGAACCTTTTGAAAGTCAAGTCAGAGATAGTTTCTCACCCTGCAAATGCAGTGTTTCCTGCATTAAACTTTTTTGAGTGATTTCCTTAGTTTCAAAATGTCTAAGCAATAGCACTTCTGTTGTTTTCCCTGGGAGATGTCTGTTTCTCTGAATAAAACTCGTTATTAGGAAATGTTTCCTTATACTCAGGCTAATCATTTTTTTTTGCTTCATTTCATCCTATTCCTTCTCATCATATCTCAGTTCCCTAATAAATGATTCTTCTTCATCTTTAGTATTTATACACTTCAAATATTAGTGGATTGTTATCATGCATCTCTCTATTCCTAGTCCTTATTTTGACCAAGCTATCTAGCTCTTTTAATCTTCCTTCATTAACATGCTGATCATTTTTGGTGATTCTTCTCTGAACCTTCTCCAGTTGGTCAATATCTTTCTCATAATGTGGTGGCCAGAACATTGTTTTATAGCAATTGCTCAGAACTGATTTAACCCTTTTATGGTTTGTATGCGTCACATGTCTCCCTAGTATTCTTAAACTAGAAGTTTCATTAAGCATTGAAAATGCATTTAATAAGCTTATTGTATTGTTCATCTGGATGCTTCCAAATATGCTGTTGATTGTTGGCCACATGCGTCTCAACTGTCTGTCTGGAAAAATTGGCTTATTAGGTCTCTGGAACAAATTATTAATTTTATATTGCCCAAATGTATGCCAGACACTTCATGGTACAATTAGAAAGACATAGTCCCTGTCTATTTTTAGTTTTATTCTGTAACAAACCTTGTATCTGTCTTTGTGTCATTATGGGAAGGACACAAATTTCCAACCAGACATTTTCACCTTGGACTCTCCTGGCCGTTCAAAAGCTTCCAAACTGCTGGCTAGCCTTTCACTCACATATCTTTACACACTTCCTATTAAACTCTATTTAAGTGTGTGAGGAACCAATGATTTTGTATACTTTCTGTTGTAAAAAATGTTTATCTTCCTCATCTTTAGCAGGAACAGTTTGTTATGCAAAGAAGGGTACTCAGTACATAGGCTTACACTCCAATGTATAGATTCCTCTGGAGAGATCATCTATGTTACCGTGTTCAAAAAGAGATTTATATAGGTATGCTAATGATATCAAAGACCATTGCTGCAATCTGGAGCTGGTAGAGAAGGTGATGTCTACCTCTCTTGAATCCTAAAGTATGAATTAAGGAATTATGGTTGGTTATCAAAGAGAACTTATTTTCCTGTACTTATTTGTCAAATTCCATTCTATTAAATGCTATCTGGAAAACATTTTTCTCAACATGGGTATAATTCTTAGATTTTTGTCAGAATATGTGATGTGGGTTTAATGAATTTCTCAATGCCATCAGGAAATCTGTGTGAAATAACAGTCCCCGGTTTGTGAGAGTGGTGTGTTTAAGCCAGGAGTATACTTAAATCAGGGTCAAAATGTACTCACATCTGTGTAGATGACAATTCTTGTTGAACTGCATGAAATGCTTTTTGACATTTCTACAACCCATTCCCATTTCTACAACCCATTCCCATACTCAATAACAGAAAATATGGAAATGTCAGAGGTGCTTAATGACTTCTTTGTTTTGGTTTTCACCAGGAAGGCTGGTGGTGATTGGATGTCTAACATAGTGAATGCCAGTGAAAATGAGGTAGGATCAGAAGAGGCTAAAATAGTGAAAGAACAAGTTAAAAATATTTAGAAAAATTAGATGACTTCGTCACCAGGGCCTGATGAAATGCATCCTAGAATACTCAAGGAGCTGACTGAAGAGATATCTGAGCCATTAATGATTATCTTTGAAAAGTCATAGAAGATGGGAGAGATTCCAGAAGACTGGAAAAGGGCAAATATAGTGCCAAGCTATAAAAAGGGAAAAAAGGACAATCCAGGGTATTACAGACAAGTCAGCTTAACTTCTGTACCCAGAAAGATAATGGAGCAAATAATTAAGCAATCAGTTTGCAAACATCTAGAAGATAAGGTGATAAGTAACAGCATGGATTTGTTAAGAACAAATCATGTCAAACCAACCTGATAGCTTTCTTTGATAGGGTAATAAGCCTTGTGGATAGGGAGGAAGCAGTAGACATGGTATATCTTGACTTTAATACAGCTTGTGATTCTGTCTTGCATGACCTTCTCATAAACAAACTAGGGAAATGAAACCTAGATGGAGCTACTATAAGATGAGTGCAAAACTGGTTGGTGCAAAACCTTTCCCAGAGAGTGGTTATCAGCGGTTCACAGTCATGCTGGAAGGGGTCCCGCATGGATCAGTTCTGGGTCCAGTTCTGTTAAATAACTTCATCAATGATTTAGACAATGGCATAGAATTATAAATTTTGTGGATGATACCAAGCTGGGAGGGGTTTAAAATGCTTTGGAGGATGGGATTAAAATTCAAAATTATCTGGACTAATTGGAGAAATGGTCTGAAGTAAATAGGATGAAATTCAATATTACAAATGCAAAGTACTCCACTTAGGAAGGAATAATCAGTTGAACATATACAAAATGGGAAATGACTGCCTAGGCAGGAGTACTGCAGAAAGGGATCTGGGGGTCATAGTGGACCACAAGCTAAATATGAGTCAACAGTGTAACGCTGTTACAAAAAAAACGAACATCATTCTGGGATGTATTAGCAGGAGTGTTGTAAGCAAGACACGAGAAGTAATTCTTCAGCTCTACTCCGCTCTGATTAGGCGTCAACTGGAGTACTGTGTCCAGTTCTGGGTGCCACCTTTCAGGAAGGATGTGGACAAATTGGAGAGAGTCCAGAGAAGAGCAACAAAAATGATTAAAGGTCTAGAAAATATGGCCTATGAGGGAAGATTGGAAAAAAAAATGGGTTTGTTTAGTCTGGAAAAGAGAAGACTGAGAGGGGACATAACAGTTTTCAAGTATGTAAAAGGTTGTTACAAGGAGGAGAGAGAATTTTTTTTCTTAACCTTTGAGGATAGAACAAGAAGCAATGGGCTTAATTTGCAGCAAGGGAGGTTTAGGTTGGACATTAGAAAAAAAACTTCCTAACTGTCAGGGTGGTTAAGCACTGGAATAAATTGCCTAGGGAAGTTGTGGAATCTCCATCATTGGAGATTTTAAGAGCAGGTTAGACAAACACCTGCCAGGGATGGTCTAGGTAATACTTAGTCCTGCCATGAGTGCAGGGGAGTGGACTAGATGACCTCTCGAGGTCCCTTCCTGTCTATAATTATGATTTTTAAACTTTTTGTAATAGTTCAGTTAGGGTTTTTACCAAAGCAGGAGAGCATGAAGTCACTTTTCTTTGGTAGCTTACTAATGATGGGAAAATGCGTAGCTCAGTTACAGTTGGAAGTACTGTTGAAAGGGCTATAAGTATAGGACAAATTCCTCTCAAACCATTGATGAACATTCTGTTTAATGCTGCTTCCAAACTATGAAAATGTGTGGCTATAATTGTTTTCCCCCCTATTAGAATATCATTTGCATATTGTGTCATAAATGATTAGACAAATAGTATACTAACATACTGTATTGTAAACTAACTATACTGGAATACTTCTAATAGCAAAGAACTGGCTAGATTTATCTATCATCACAACCTGTTTGTAATCCCGCCGGATTATTGTTAATTATTTGCATTCCATTAGTGTCTAGAGCCTATGCAGTGATTCGGTGCCCCATTGTGTTTGGCACTGTGCACATTTAAAAGACACAGTTCTTGTCCTAAAGAGCAGGAACTCCAGTTTCCTTCTCACAGCTGAGTCTGGGTGGGGAAGCCTCAGTTTACCTTCCCCTAGAAAGAAAGGACCTGGGTAGAACTGGAAAAAATATGGGCTCTGGCATTAAGCAGCCCTTTCCCCCCGCATCTCCATGTTGTCTGGATGGGGTAGCAGCCGGAGCTGTGCAAAAAATTCAGGAACAGCTTTTTCCCAGTCCTAATCTCTGGAACCCGTGGAAAGGCCAAGACATTAACCAATCATCTACTTCAGATCAGAGCATTGCAGACAGTTTCCCATCCTCTTTCTGGTTTCAGAGAACTAGAGACAAACAGAGCATGGCCCTGTCTGAAACATCTAAATAAGTTTAGAACGGAGCATTCCCATTTTACCATCCTCTGACAACTCTTACATTTTGCAGGTGAATAATAGACTTTTTTCTTGCCCCAACTTCAGTCATTATCTTTTGATTTTACATGTGTTCCTCAGATCTTTCTCCAGGATTATGATAGCAATAATATTGTCTTTTAGGGAGAAAGCAATACAATTTCCTGTCTCTTCCCAGTCAATTTTTCTGATCAGGATTCTATGCTGATAGAAAGCTGAAGCGCTTGCATGTGCGGGCACACACACGTACACAGATATGATTTGTGGAATATCGTGAATTCAGGACAAACACAGCCATATGGTGCCAGATGAGTCAACTGCAGGCCTGGACTGAGAATGAGTGCTATCAGGTACCAGAACTCATCTCCCAGAACTCATCTCCAAAGAATATTAACAGAAAATGGGGGAGAAATGGTGTGTCAGACATACAAATGCAATTTTCACTGGTGTGTTCTGGGAATTCTGATCTTATAAGCAGGCATACTTCAGTACTACAGAGTTCACATCATACCTATACAGTAATTCTGGGTATCCTTTCCATATTTTGCCCTATCTCATCCTTTGACAGAGGTCTACCTCTAATTATATAATCTCTGTTATCTGGTGAATGCAGAGAATCTGGTGAATGCAGAGAATTATTTTATGTATGTTTATTTACTTTTCATTTTATTCCTGATTTGTTTCAGGAGATGGATACCAAAAAAGAGCAGAGCATCCAGGAGGTGAAACACAGTGATTTGCTGAGATCTCAGAGCACTGTTTCTTCTATGGCTCTGTTTTGGTTGTAACAGTCACTGTTGGGCAAGGTTTTTAATAGTAACCGGGAAGCAAAAAATCAGCCCAATCCCAAAGAGAAATTCTCCGTTCCTGGGCAAAGCAAAGTCTCCTGTGTGTGCTGCCCACCCACAGAGAGGTAAACACCAAGGTTTATAGGACAGAAATTGGTTTAGCAGAGTTGGCTATTAGAATTGGAAAAATGTCACTCATCATTCATCGCTCATTTATATCAGTTTGGTGGGCTGGTGATCGACCTCTTTGCATCTGGAAACAGTAGATGAAGTGCCCTGCAACCTGTATGTCAGGACCCCAGATGTGAGATGGTGATTGAAATCTTGCAAAGCTGGGCAAGGTCCCTGCTAATCTTATCCCGTCTTACTCACTGCTCCCCAGGACAATACAAAAGATAATGAGAGAGCAGCAGTGATATCGTTTGTGCTTTTCTGGCTGAAAGGGCTATGGCTGCTCAGCTTGATTAACCTTGCATTGGCTTTTTGGATGTCTGTCTCAAAGAGGCAGTCTGCTATTGCAAGACCAGTTCTCCATCTGGGACCAGATAGATTTAAAATGAATCCTTGGATGAAGTGTTTATTGCTGTCTTGGATCCTAAAGGAGAAGATAACAAATAAAACTTACTCTACTGCCTTGTGTAAAGTCTATATTTTACCTAGCACATTAAACCATCGAAAAGGAACCTTCAGTGGCCAGAGCCCAATAGAGCTCTATTGATTATGAGTGTCCAAGAAAAAAGATGAAGTCTCTGTAGTATAATGTTCTTAACATGTTCAAGAAAAGGAAGCTTTATATACATTCCAACACTGAATGCTTCCTTAAGGCACCAACCAATCCCTCAATGTCATAGAGTACAACCTTGGAACTTCAAGCTGCATCTGATAGCAAAGAGGTGGGCAAACTACGGCCCGCGGGACCCTCCTGCCCAGCCTCTGAGCTCCTGGCCCAGGAGGCTCACCCCCAGTCCCTCCCCCGCTGTCCCCCCTCCCCTGCAGCCTCAGCTCACTGCGCCACTTGCGCAATGCTCTGGGCGGCGGGGCTGTGAGCTCCTGGGGCAGCACAGCTGCAGAGCCCGGCCTGACTACTTTAACTACTTTAGTAGTAGCACAGTGCTCTGTGCTGTGCGGTGCGTGGCTGGCTCCAGCTGGGCGGCCCAGCTGCAGCGCCACCTGCCACTGGTGCTCCAAGCAGCATGGTAAGGGGACAGGGAGTGGGGAGCAAGGGGGTTGGATAGAGGGGAGGGGAGTTCAGGGTGATGGTCAGAGGGGGGTGTGTGGACAGGGGTTGGGGCAGTCAAAGGGTGGAGAACATGGGTTGAATGGGGTAGGGGTCCCGGGGGGGAAAGTCAGGAAGGAGGGGAGTTGAATGGGGCGGTGGGGAGCAGTCAGGGGCAGGGCTTCTGGGGGTGGTCAGGGGACAGGGGAAAGGGGTGGTTGTATGGGGCAGGTGTCCTGGGGGCAGTCAGGAAGGGGGTGGATGGGGTGGCACAGGGCATTCAGGGGGTAGGGGTTCCAAGGATGGGTCAGGGGCCAGAGAGCGGGGGGGGGGGGGTGGATGGGCCAGGAATCTTCGGGGGGTGTCAGGGGCCAGCCATGCCTCCCTCCCCTAACCGGCCCTCCATACAATTTCCCGATGTGACCCTCAGGACAAAAAGTTTGCCTGACTCTGATAGTGCTACCCAGCCTGAACCCATCTAAGAGGTGTAATTATACTTCATACCTATTAGAGTAGTCCTCTTGAATATTATTTTTTCCAGTCAGATGAAGCCTTTTTTATATTTGAATTTGGGAGCTTTTTCTAGTGAGGCTACTACTTTTTATTCAGACAGGTAGTCCTCACAATTGTCATAGTATTCATTCCCTAAAGTCAATTCAAGACATACTCCTCTTTCAGTTAAGTATCAAAGTCCAGGTTTAAAAAGTACGAACAATCTCAGGGTAAAGTAGTTATGTTGCCTCTTGTATTGAGCTCTACTAGGTTGCCATTAGTTGGCCGCATTCGACATACTGGTCATCCAAACTTAGCCACTGCCGTTACTTTTTTTTAATGTTTTTTTATTTTTTATTTATTTTTTGGCTGAAGTCTTCTCTATGCCTTCATTATCAGGGAATGATGAAGGGGATATTTATATATAATCTATCTTATTTTGGATGTTCGTATTTAATGGATGTGATCCTGTTCTCATGCTTGTGGCACACTGCTATGAAAATCCAGTTGTAACAGACCTGTGGATCTTGAAGCAAAGAAGAATAGGAAATTTATCTATGCTTACCTGAAAAGGTCCTTACTTTGAAAGAGCACAGATCCAGCCCATCATGGAGACAAACAGATCATCCAGAATAGAGACTGAAACTGACATCTAAGGATTTAAGTTTCTTGTCATTGGGTAGAATTTACCATGCTTTCTGGTTGGATGAACTGTTCTGTTTTTTCCTCAAAATATATTCAACATAAACAACTTTAAGAAAGATTTGAATTATCCTAGCTGTGGAAGTTACCTCAACTGGAGGGAACTTCAGGAGGTGGTGTGCTTTCCTGCTGCTAGGGACTGACAGGTCTGATTCTGCCCCCCCAGCTCCAAGCTGGCTGAAGTACCTATTACAATAGATCTCTGGACCTTATTACTTAAGGAAAGAAAGTTTTCAGGTAAGCACACAAACATAGCACTCGAGAGGATTAAGAGAGAGAGGATTAAGCAATCTCCCAGTTTAATCATAAAGTGACAATCACTACTAATTCATATCCCATAATGCAATCGTAGGTGTTCAGAATACTTAAACTTATTTATGGGGAAAAACAGGGGAAATTATCCCTAATGTTTATCTTTGTTCAACTCCTTGATTCATTGTCTGTCTCAACACATTAGGTGTTCGTTTTGATTCACAGAATTTTGGAATGCCTTCCTTGGAAACATTCAGTATTGCCTCCTTTTTTTTTTAACACAGGGAATCTCAAAGTTCTTCAGTGAGTGGCCTACACTTATTTTTGCCTTAGTGGTATCCGTAGGGTCGGCTGTGGCTCCCTCTGAGTCCCGTGTTCATGCATTGGTATATTAGGCGCCACTGACCCTACACCTTCTCATTTCCTTCATACTGCCCATGATGGTTAGTCGGAGCACCTTTCTCTTGCCTCACAAGGGCTAGTGGTGGTTCTACTTCGGTCTTCGAGCCTTAAGGCCTTGTAAATAGTTTGTTAGTTAGTGAGTAAGTAGCTGTTAAGTAATGTAGTTAGAGAGTCTCAGCGGGTACTTTGCCCCAGGCAGGGCATGCCCCTGTCTCAGGGTTTTAAGCCACGCTCTGACTGTAATGGGCCTATGCATGTTAGTGACCACCATAGCAGCTGCCTCAAATGCTTGGGGGAATCACATGAGAAGGACAAGTGTCACATTGGTAAGAACTTTCATCCCGGAACCCAGAAAGAACTGCTGTCTGCCCAGTGTCCAAGCCTTTCCACCTAGTGCCTCGGTGCACAATGCATCCCCAACATTGGGTTTGGCCCATCACTGCTCCCTGTCACCGGTGCCTAAGAAGAGGTTGAAGAAGAATGACTCCCCAGCACTGAGCAAGAAGGGCTGACTACTGACACTGAAGCCACATGGGGATGCCGATGTGGTCCCCTAGGTCCCCAAGTGATCCACCACTGACTGTGGGGAGCGGTAGGGGACCCAGACTTGTGGCAGTGCCGACGCCTTCCCAGCACCTAGAGAGCAGAGGCTATTACAAGTGCCACTAGCACCACCTGTGCCACAGGTCACAGCAAGCCAGCCATAAAACCCCCCAGGGGGGTGGGTGAATGACACCGGTCTTTGGAGATAAGACAGCGCTCTCCGTCTCCACACCCTAGGTCTCTGTCATCTGTGGGCATCATACATTGCCAGCACCACTCTTGTGATCACCGCTTTCTCGACATGGGTTGCCTAAAGGAAGGCACTGGTCACCATATTGCTGGCACTGATCAGCCTCCAGCCAGTTGTCTCTTCGGGGCAGATCCCCATTTTCCAGACAGTTGGAGCAGTCTCTGTTGCAGTACTGATCCCCCTGGCCCCGATCCTCCTACTTGAGGCACCGGACTCCTGCGGTGACAGCCATCAGATGCAAGCTTCGATGACTCCTCCATGGTCACCAGAAGGTGATTCCTCCATTTTAGAAAGGGAATTCAGCCCTTCACCACGACAGCATCGATGCAATTGGGAACCTGCGGCTGCATCGACCTCCGCGATGCTGTCATGGCAGCAAGGCCAGTGGCTGGTGCAATGGCCTACTGGAGTGTGTGGGGCATGCCTGTGATGCCGATGCCTCTATCAATCCATTCCTTGGCCACCGCCTCAGAGCAGCAACCAATAGCACTGGTGGCACTGAGCTCAGTGTGTGAGGTGCACTTGGAGGCTGGGGTAGAGGAGCAAGCGCCTGCCCTAAAACTCTCTTCCTCTGTGGGGGATGATCCCTCGGGGCCTCCCCCGGTGACCCAGTTGTCATCCTCATCCCCAGATGAGGTGGTGGTGGCCCCTCCCGCACCGGTCTGCCAGATGATTTTAAAGAACATCTGGCCCTGCTTCATAGGGTGGCTACGAACTTGGGCTTGGAAATGGAGGAGATGTCTGAACAGGCAGATACCCTGTTTAATATGCTCTCAGCCTCTACCCCCACCCATGTTGCACTACCAGTGCATGATAGGGTCTTAAAAATATTAAAAGCCCTTTGGCAAACTCCTTATTCTATCCCTCCTGCCTCCAAGAGGGCTGAGAAAAAGTATTTAATTCCAGCCAAGGGGGTTGAATATTTGTATATCCCTCCTCCTCCAGGCTTGTTGGTCATCTTGGTGGCCAACGAGAAGCACAGACAGACAGGCAAACCAGTTTGACCCCCAAGAATAAAGAGGCCAAGAGACTGGACCTTTTTGAAAGAAAGATCTATTCAACTACCAGTCTTCGGTTCCAGGTGGCCAACCAACAGGCTCTCTTGAAGAGGTACAACTTCAACTTATGGGACTTCTTCCGTAAGTTCAAAGACTCTTTGCCCAGGAATTTGGGGCCCTGGTGGAGGAGGGTATGATGGCTGCAAGGTGCTCCCTCCAAACAGTGTGGGATGCAGCTGATTTAGCAGCTAGGGTGCTTGCTTGGGCAGTGGTCATGAGGTGCAGCTCCTGGCTTCAGACCGCTGGCCTGTCCCAGGAAATGCAGACCTCGATCCAGGATCTTCTCTTTGATGGGAATGGTATTTTCGCAGAGCAGAGTGACATGAGGCTGCATGGACTGCAGGACACTCGGGCCACTCTTTGCTTACTGGGTCTGCATAAGCCGCAGTTGCTGAGGAAGCAGTTCTGGCTGCCTGCCACCAAGGCCGTGGCAGTCTCAATGGGCCTGTGAGGAGAAGGGATAGAGGCACAAGGTTTAGTCATTGCCACCCTTCCTCCTCCTGCTCCCGTGCACAACCTGTCCCATCAAAGCCTCCTGGCGGCCAGAAGCGCTTGTTTTGAGGGTGCGCTTAAGAGCAATGCCCTAGTCAGCTCCCCAGATCTTCCTCATTCATTCCTCAACTGTCTTCATCCCTACCATTCGGCCTGATTGCAGGTCTCCTCAGACAGTTGGGTGCTAGAGATTGTATCTTGGGGCTACACCCTGCAATTCTCGGCCACCCCACCCTCTAACCCCTCTTCCTTGTCCCTCTTCAGGGACCCTCCTCATGAGGACCTTCTTGTTCATGATGTCGAGAACCTCTGCTCCTGTTATTTCCTAGAATCAGGATGTGAGATGATCTGTCCCTCCCCATAAATGTCAGGCAGTTTACCTGGCCTGCCAGGCTATTCAAGCCCCAAGTGAAGGGCAAGGTGGTGCAGGTCCTGAGAGACAATACCGCAGCCATGTATTACATAAACAGGCAGAGCAGATCCAGGTCGTCGGCCCTTTGCCAAGAAGCTCTCCGCCTTTGGGACTTCTTTGTGTGGCATGCCATCCATCTGGTAGCCACGCATCTGCCTGGGGTCAAGAATGTGTTAGCAGATCGCCTCAGCAGGACCTTCTCGTCTCTCCACGACTGGTCACTCCACCTGGAAGCGGTTAGTGTGATCTTATGGAGGTGGGAGACTCCCCAGGTGGACCTGTTCGCGTCCCGTCAGAAAAGGAAATGCCCCGTGTTCTGCTCATTCCGAGAATTGGAAAGGGCCTCCCTGTCAGATGCCTTTCTGCTCCTGCACAAAAGCTTATGCCCAAATAAATCTGTTAGTCTTTAAGGTGCCACCGGACTCCTCCTTGTTTTTGTGGATACAGACTAACATGGCTACCCCTCTGATACTTTACTTTGCTGACAATTCTTCAGCATTTACCAGTCATGCTTTCTGTTCCTGGATTGGAGTTAAGTTTTCTCAATACAATAATAACAGACGTTGCTGCTCCAGGTCATGTTAGCTCTGTGACCTCTGTACCTTTGAAAATTCAGCATTACAAGCTATAGTTCTGCATAACCATGCACTGAATCATTTCATAATGTCTGCTGTCAGATTTTTCTTTGTCTCTGCAGGTCCTTTTTCAGGTCCACAGTAACAAGTAGAACTACAGGAAAGCAGTCCTTCATCTGTCTTGTTAGCTTGCCCAGTTTTGTGGCAGTTGAGAACCATGTGTGGATGGATTCTGTTGGCTTTCACATTGTTTGAGGATCCTTGGTTCTTGTATGCTCTAATAAAATTCCCCACTGTGAACAAACCCAATACTAGAATTTTGTAAGCTTGTCTCTCTGCGGTGAATAAGCAGTTTTCAAATAACAAAAACAGACAGCTTATTTTATTTCTTCTGTTGTTGCTGCCTGGTATCCCAGGGTTTTATGTACAACAACCTGTGATTTCTCGTGAATGTAACCCTTGATGTTTCTATTTGGTCTGTTTGGAGTGGCTGAGGGTAGTTCAATATTTTCATGCTGTGTGCAGTGCTTTCATATTTTTTAATGTCTGATGTTCTTGCATGCGACAACATTTCCTTGTAGGCTACACTGAGTAACTCATAGTGTAGCTTGCTATTAATAAGTGCATACACAATTTGATTTCTGAGCTATTCTAATGTAGAAGCATCATTGCATGTGGAAGCCAGATCATTTAAACCTGCTAGAAATTCAGACAATTCTTCATCCAGGTTTGTCCCAAGTATTCAGAAACTATGAGCTAGGTGATGTCTCTTAAAGCCACAGCTATATTAAATTACATTAAAAAGTGCACTGCAAGAGTGTGAGAAGCCAGACACATTCTTATGCATAGTGCTGAGCCTGGCAGAATGTCTCCAGTGATCCTTGAAAGAGTATGCTGAAGAGTAGTTTCTAGACTTTTAAGGCTCAGGATACAATCCCACCAACATGGGATTTTGTCCACTGGCCAGTTAACAGAAGAAAGGTAGAGGCAGCCCCAGTCAACCATTACCCAATGAAGTTCTCTTTATAAGGTGTACAGTAGCATGTGTATAGCTATAATTCCCTTGTTCCTTGCTCCCAGATAGTACAAGAACAGGGATTCTAGTTGCTGACACCCCCCTTCCCTCCCCCTTGTCTCTTTTTGCCATCAAATCTGTATAGTATCAGGTTGCTGTGCTTAGTCATGTCAGAGGCAAATTAGAAATATTTTTTTGTTGAGTGGAAAAATTCAAACAATGTAAGCATGAAAATGTGTGAGACCAGTTCAGATGACTTAGAACATTAAGAATGGCTGTACTGGGTCAAACCAATGATGTATCTAGCCCAGTATTCTGTCTTCCAAAAGTGGCCAATGTCAGATGCTTCAAAGGGAATGAACAGAACGGAGCAATTATCAAGTCATCCAGCCCTAGCATCTGGCAATCAGATCTGACTGCATGCCTGTCAGGGTTCCTTCCCCACTCTGAACTTTAGGGTACAGATGTGGGGACCCGCATGAAAGCCCCCTAAACTTATTTCTACCAGCTTAGGTTAAAACCTGGTACTCTGCCACCACCAAATGATTTAACAAGAAACAGGGAAAGGACCACTTGGAGTTCCTCTTCCCCCCCAAAAAAATCCCCCCAAGCCCTTACACCCCCTTTCCTGGGAAGGTTTAAGAATAATATCCTAACCAGTTGGTTACAAAAGTGATCAAAGACGCAAACCCCTGGATCTCTGGACAATGGAAAAATCAGTCAGGTTCTTAAAAGAAGAGTTTTATTAAAAAGAAAAGGTAAAAATCATCTCTGTAAAATCAGGATGGAAAATAACTTTACAGGTTAATCGGATTCAAAGAGCCCAGAGGAACCCCCTCTAGCCTTAGTTTCAAAGTTACAGCAAAACAGGGATACCTCCCTCTAGCAAAAGAACATTCACAAGTTGAGAAAAACAAAGATAAACTAATACGCCTTGCCTGACTGTTACTTACAAGTTTGAAATATGAATGACTTCTTCAGAAAGATTTGGAGAACATGGATTGATGTCTGGTCCCTCTTAGTCCCAAGAACGAACAACCCCTAAACAAAGAGCGCAGACAAAACAAAAGCGTTCTCCCCACCCCACAAGATTTGAAAGTATCTTGTCTCCTTATTGGTTCTTTGGGTCAGGTGTCAGCCAGGTTACCTGAGCTTTTTAACCCTCTAAAGGTAAAAGGGTTTTGGTGCCTCTGGACAGGAGGGATTTTATAGTACTGTATACAGGAGGGTTGTTACCCTTCTATTTTTAGTTATGACAATCCCTGACCATCTTGGCTAATAGCCACTGATGGACTTATCTCCATGAGCTTATTTAATTCTTTTTTGAACCCAGTTATAGTTTTGGCTTTCAGCTCTCTACCCACAAGGAAACTAAGTTCTAGCAAAAATATTAAGTTACAAAAATACGCAGACCATGGCTGATCAATGAGCCTGGGGGTAGGACATTATTGCTTAGCAACTTTTTAAAGATGAATAGCTATTTGTGTGTTTATGCCATAACCCCTAGCTGAGTGTGGTTCAGTTTTGTTACTTGAAATATTTTGGTAATGAACATATTTTTTGCCAATCATAAAAAATAGTTTTCCTCTAACTAGACTGGACAAACATATTGGAAAACTGCTGGTCAAAGTATAACATGACTGAAAATAATAGGGCAAATCATAATGCGTAGGAGTTTATTTTAAAGCACATTTATTCCTGGAAAATATTTTGCATGAAAGAGCCTTGTATTTCACACTCTCCATGTATACATTCTGACATCACAATCCTAATTCACTGCTAATCAGGCAGTACAAATTGGTGGTTGATAAACAATTTCTAGTAATCTTCAGGATTTATAAAATCCAGTGTTTAAACTAGATACAATATTTTTTCGGCAAATAGTTAGACATTAGAGGGTTCATTTTTAACCTCATGGAAGTGAATTACAATTAAGTACTGTTTTTAAAAATAGAGATGGGTGGGTGTGTGCATTCATGGTCTTCAGCACAATGTACTAAAAATTAGCCCTTACAGCAGATTTCTAGAGCAAAGAGAATATTTTACTACTAATTGGCTTACAAAACAATAAAGCATTATGATTACTACCACTTAATCAATGGGCTCTGAGATCTTTATTAATGCAGAACTCTTCTTTCTTAGCTAGCCTTAATCTAACATTACCTCTCAGTGAATCACAGCACATATGTGTTGCTTTCTTTGCTTGGCAAAGTCTGAATCTTTATACTTAAATCTAGGCCTTATACTGGGATGTAGTGGGACTTTAAATAGTTTACTGATTTTTGAACAGTAGTATATAACCTATTAAATGTGAACTGAATGTTACATGGGCCTCTTAATATTCAAAATAATCTTAACATTAGTCATTAAGACTTGTATAACAAACATTTTATGACAAGGAGTTTGAATTTTCCACTGTACAGCGTAAAATAAGATACAAAAAGGAACAAATTAATGATTTCAAAGTCCTCAGTTAAGCAAGCTTATTATACTGCACTCTATAAAAAGGTATTGCAAATTCCTTTCCCCCCTCCATGCACAATCAGGGAACTTCTTTGGCAGTGCACCTATCACTGACACCTTACTGTGGTCCACATGCAAGCAGCCTGATCTAGCCCAAAGTGAGCATGGCTGAGACAGGCTATACTGTATGTGTGCAGAGCTAACATAACTATATAGTGAGAAGTGTGATAAGATCAGACTGCACAACTTGTAAGGTCCTCTCCAACTGTCAATTACATTACAGGAAGTCTTTAGCACATCAACAGGAGGCAGAGCACTGTGGCTGGCTGATGTTTGTAGGGATGAGATCAGGATGTGCATGAGGGGTAGTGGGCCAATCAGAAAGCTGCAAGGAAGATGCATGTGGGGGGTGGAATACTTGCCCCCTGGAGCTGGAAATATGTCTGGCAAGCCCCTGCCACAGCTGTAGACCTGTTAAGGAGCACAGGATGACTTTGGGGATTTTTAGTAGGCCTGCAATTATGGCCAAGCATTTAAAAAACAGCAAATTGATTTTGAGAGCCTCAGTATTTGGGTGCCCATACAGAGACACTTCAAGCACAGTCTGATTTTCAAAATGTGTCCTGAGTACTTTGAAAAAATCAGGTACCTTTTGAGGTGTCTAGGGTTAGGGTTAGGGTTAGACACCTAAGACACAAGCTGCTTTTGAAAATCTCTGCCAGGGAAACTTCTGGATGGTCAGGGGATTTTGTAGTAAGGGCAAATCAAGTCAACAGGAAAAAGGGTCTTGGTGGGTGCTGGGGTCAGGTATCCAGAGGAAATGGGTTTGCTGGAACATTATTCACCCTGCAAGTTAAGGGCTGGAATGTTGGCTGGTGTGAACTGATATAGCTCTGATTTCAGTGGAGCTATGTTGATTTATACCAGCTGAGGATCTAGGCCAAAGTTTTCCATGATGCCAGGAATTAATATTTTTCTTCAAATGTATGTCACTGGATCCCACTGCATGTGCACATGTGCCTCATGGGAGTGAGACTGGAAATTTTTGAGCGTCAGTGACTGTTGGAGCCATGCATGCACCATGTGCATCATCGTGCTCTCTTGTTCAAGGGCATAAAGGGTGGCATGCTCATGACCCTCCCTCAGTTCCCTCTTCATGTCTGTGGCATCATCCAACCCACAGGTAAATCTTTGGCAAACCTTCTTCTAAATTTCTTCAGGGTTCTTTTGATTACCTTCATCTTCAACTGCTGTGATCATAACCACTAACCCCTTGTCAGAGTATTGATGTCTAGACTCCTCCATCTACCCCTCTCTACAGACCCCTCTGTACAGGGCTCTTTAACATGGCAGACTCAAAACCTGCAGATTTCTAATAAAATATTTTTAAACAATTCCTAATTAGCACTTATTTTTCTGATTAAATTCTTTCTCCAAGCTGATTTGGCTTATATTGAGCCAAGTATTCCTAATAGCAGTCTTTGATGGAGATGCACAATAATATTAAGAGGGTATTATCGGGCAAGAGTAGGAAGATAGTGCTAGTTCTGTACATGGCACTTGTGAAACCGTACCTGGGATAGTGTGTCCAGTTCTAGTGTCTGCAATTTGAGCAGGATATTCAAAAAGTGGAGCGGATACATGAAAAGAGCTACTAAAATGATTTAAGGTCTAGAACTAGTTTGCTTTGCAGGGGAGTCTTAAGAAATCAATCTATTTAACTTAGCAAAAGGGAAGGTTAAGAAATGATCTGATCACAACAGACAAGTAAAAACACAGACCGAAGATATTGGACAAAGGCATACAATGATCCCATGGCTGGAAGTCAAGGGTAGGCAAATTCAAACTAGAAACCAATCATTAGTTCAATTTATAAAGAATGTGCTGGATTCTCCATCACTGGACAACTTCTTTTTTTTTTTTTTTTTTTTTAAAAGCAAGATGGGATGTCTTTCCAAAAAATATACTCTAGTTTAACCAGAAGCTAGTTATGGGTTTGATGCAGGAAATTCTGTTGCCTGTGTTATGCTGGAGGTCAGAATGAATGATCAAAATGCTTCTTTCTGGCCTTTAAGTCTATGAATAAGAGGATAAAAAGCTATACGCATAACAGTTATATCTCTGCCAATTTTACAACAATCTGTGTGCATTTATCTCCTTCACTTTAAAAAAATAATTCATAATGGCCACGCTCATGTGCCTTTTAGCAAACAATGAAGGGATCAAGTTTACATACCCTGATGCTCAAGAAAAAGGAAGCTTTCATTTTCATGTCCAAGTATGTGGATATAGACTAGTATGAAGTAGAGTTAGTATATTATGTACAGGGGGAAAGGCTGCTTGCCAACCGGGGCTCAGAAATCCACAGCCCCTTGGCAGAACCTTGGCACTGAAGTAATTTAATGAGTTAGACAATGATCGTGCTACACACTTGGCAATGAGGACCACATTTGCAATTACTTTATGAATGTGATGAGTGATTAAATATAAACTAGTCTGTACTCAAACAATAACTCCTATAGGAATTCTTGGATATGCTAAGGTGAAACTCAGCTGTTTTTCAAGGAAGGATGCTATGTTTTCCTTCTCATTTCCTTGTAACTCAAATACTCACAAACTATTGAGCCATTCACTCTCCCTCATGATTGTTCATCTGAGTATTTAAAATCTCAGGCATAGATCCCCACCTGTGCCAAGATAAATTTAGTTCAGCAGAGGAAGAGACCATCTTCCTTTGCTGATGGTCTCTTGCCAAGGACCACTTGGCAAATGTGGTCCTCATTGCCAAGTGTGTAGCACGATCATTGTCTAACTCATTGTCTAAGCCTCAATTTAATGGTGCATTCACTCTAGCCTTTGCATGTTGGTGTAAATTAGAGTAGGTTGGTCTAAATTAGAGCATTTTAATGTCTCCTTCAATTTATACCAACTGGTTATGGTCTCTATGGACTAGACATCAGTTGTGAATCCCTTCCTGCTCCCAATCTTTCCTCCCCTCCTATATCCACCTTCCTCCTTTGTCTGAGAAGGGGAGGCAGCTGGACTAGAACTCTGATGCAAAACTTTCCACCGGATGAGGGCACTGCTATGCCAGGGGAGTTCTCAGCTGGCCAGTCAGAGCCAGACTGTGGCCAGAACAGAAGGAAAGAATCTGAGTCTCAGTCTTTGTTTGCTCAATGCAAGAGCTGAATTTGAGGCTTAACTTACTCCCTGATGGTACCTTCATCTGCTGAGTTTCAGTGGCTTTTTGTTTTTGTTCTTGGTTACTCATTTAAAAACAATTTTCAAACAAAATAAAAAATTTGTGGAAAACTTTCATTTAGGAAAAAAGGCATTTTTTGTTTCACACACAGACATTTCAATTGGAAACTTTTGACAAGTTCTATCCACTTTCTTGGATGGAGAATGAGCTGAAAGGGAAAGTGATATGGCAATTTCCCCCTGTAAGGAGGCTGGCAGTGATTAGAACCATGACTGCACCACTCCTTCCACCTCAAGTGTGGTGGGGAGGGGAGCGCACAGGGGACAAGGGGAGTGAGAAAAAAGGGAGAGAGCAGAATTCCTTCCTGATGATAAGAGGTTGGCAGAGTTTCACTCTGACACTGCTACTGCTATGATCTGGGTGAAATCTTGTTATAGGTTGAGTTAAAATCCCATTGGGACTGGTAGGTATAAACTCACCCTTTAGCATAACTGAAAGCATAAGTCTCATTGAAGACAAAAAGATGTGTGCCCAGGACCCTTTTGGCTGAGTTTTGTTTTGGGTAGAAGTGTGTGTCTGTGTGAAGAGAGAGCTCACAGAAATTGAGAGATGTGGCCTGAAGAATCAGCTAAAAGTCTATGGCTGACCCTGGAAGAAACTGGGGAAAGGCTTTTGGGTCTGAAGTTCAGGCTGAGAAGAGTGCTCTTGTTGCTGTGAGCAAAGGAAGTGGTTTGCTGCTTCATTCCTTCTGTGTTCAGAGACACAGGACTTTGTACATTCTTTGTAAGTAAATAAAGTAGCATCATAGACATACCTGACAGCCACTAATTTCTATTCCCAGCTAGAACTCCCACTGTCATGGAGTTTGGGGGGATACAAGGCCCTGCACCCCCGGCTTCCTGCGATTCACCATGACTCTCAGCCAGATAGTAGAACAGAAGGTTTATTAGACGACAGGAACACAGTCCAAACCAGAGCTTGTAGGCATAAACAGGACTCCTTAGTCAGGTCCTTCTGGGGGTAGGGAGTCTTGGGGTTCCCTCCAATTCCCCAGCCAGCCCAAGACTGAAAAACCCCCTCCAGCAGTCTCACGCCCCCTCCCCCTGGTTCCTCCTCCAGCCCTTGTCCAGTTTCCTGGGCAAAGGTGTCACCTGGCCCAACCCCACTCCCGGCTCGGGTTAGAGGCTCAGGTATCATCCCTCAAGCAAAGTCATCCCCTGCTATCCCATCCCCCATGCAGACAGTCCCAGTAAAACTAGACGACATTCCCAGGTCAGTCCGCCCCGCTCCCTACTGCGTCACACTCACAGGATCCCAAACTTTGACTAACCACTCCGGTCAAAACCAGACAACTATACCACCATTTGAAATGCAGGGACAGCTGCTTTTTGCACTTGTAATTTAAAAAAAAACACTCATTGAAATCACTCCAGCTATTATGTGTGATTTTGAATAGGAGGGAAGAGGGTAAAGTAAGGGGACTAATTGCAGTATTTGTTAAAATACATTAAATTTTAATCATATAGGTGGTCTGTGTTTCATTACAAGCAAGAGATGCAGCAGGCAGGTGGAGCTGTAAAGGTTCTTTATGCTGAGTGGTTAGTGTTACATGTTGAGGCTCTAGAGTCTTATGTGCAAGCAGTCTGGGCCCATGCTGAGCACCTAGTGCTACATCAAACTAAGGAGCATCACTAGCTGCTTGTAGATCTCAGCATTCCTATGATGACTAGAAAGATGAGACCGAATGTGCCTCTTGCCTCAAAGAGCACAGAAGTCCAGGACTTCCTGAGAGGACTACACAGAAGCATGGAGCATGGCGTCTATAGTGGACTTGTGCCATGAGCTGAGTCACAAACATATATAGGCCCTTGTATGTGTTCCTCCCACACTCCTGTTTAAAGCCTGGATCTAATCAAGATGACCCTAGAGCAGTGAAGAGCGCACAGGTAACCAGTGAAGCCAATCCAGATGTGAAGAAATGCAGTGTGGAATAGCAGTTGGTGAACTAGCTAAAGTGATGTATTACTTAGAAAGGGGGCTGTGTTCACACATACTTCATAGTGGCATGACTCATTCCTAAATAGTTATGTCACTTCCAAAATGGATTAATCTTAATAGGATAATAAAAAGATTAAAAAAGAAGAATTTGTGTGTGGATACAAAGCAGTTTAGGCTGAAAAAACTAAATATACTGTGGTGGGGGGGGACCCTTTCCTGTATAGACAAGGCCTAAGTACCTTCTGAAACCTGACCCTCTTTCTGCAGTTCCTCTCCTCATATTAGACTTTCTGGTCTCTGTGGTGATGGATAACGTTTGAAACACAGTTTGTGAAAATATGGGAGAAGCTCAATAGAAAAATTGGAAGAAATTATTAACAAAATTAATTTGAACATATGTAAAATGGAAAAACTTAGTGTATGCAATTATGTGCTGAAGAGTTAATTAATTGAGGTAACTTTGTTTTCAGAGGAAAAATGGCATCTTTCCAGGAAAAAAATGGCTCCAGTAATCTAATCTGTGGCAGGTAACTATCTAGAGTTAAATAGTTCATGATATGCTTTTTGTATTAAGCACTCTGCCATCAAGGCATTTCAACTGAGATGTCAAAAGGAAAAGTACAAGAAAAGAAAATGGCTTAATTAGCAGTTAATTTAAAGTAACTAAAGTGTATTAGGCCCAGTCAAATTAACTATTTTATTTTTGTTACTTGTGTGATTACCAACAACAAGCATGAGTCATTTAAAAGCCAATCTGCTGGGTATAGTACGTGCTGTTTTATAGTGTCTTTTCCTTGCCAGCATGAACATTTACCCATAAATGTTTCACATCTGTTCTTTGTAATTTAGTGATTATGTGCAGGCTTCTGTGTCTTCCTTGTTTATTTTAAAAGAACAATGGGAAGCTTCATTTACATGAGATTAAATTGATGGCCCTGATTTTTGTTGAAGTTTGAGGAACCAGAGTTCTTTGTTCTTGGCAGGTCTTCATAAATGGACATAACCTAGTAAAGGATGGAAAACCTGAAAGTTTGGGAAAATCAGTAACTTACTGTTAGAACTGGTCAAGTTCTGTGGAACCAAGTTTGCAAACATGCAATTGATTGAGCAGAATGGCTATATACAACTAATGTTCAGATTTGTTTTGTTGACTTTTTGTGAATACCCACTCTGCCAGGTTTTTATTTGCACAAATATTTAGGGAGTAACTTTTTAAAATACAAATATCCATATTCACATACAAAGATGGGTATTTGTATCCTGACAAGAGTATTTGCTTTTCAGTATTTATTACTATCTACTCATAATTTATTAATTTCTGATTTAAAACTATTTAGAAGTTGGAATTATGAATAGTATTTTAATAATATTAATATGGGAGACCACCAGACACCTAACGTAACCATAAATTCCTTTAACTCCTAAGGTGGTATTTTATACAACTGCTCTATACATGCCTAACAGCCTAAAAATAAGCAGTCAATATACCCAGTACAGTAACAAAGTATTCATTGGCATGTGATCAGTATACTCACAAATAGGCCAGATCTAGGGAAAACCATCTCATCTTGACACACTCCAACATCAAGTAGGGTCTGACAAAGAACCTTCAAATTGATAGTTCTCTTTATACACTTCAACTAACCTGCTAGCTTTAGCAAAAACCCAGCTTGAAGCAATTTGTCCTTGCTACTTTCCTTCCTCCAAGGCCGCCTTGTCTTATTCGCCCCCACCCCACCCTACCCCACCCCACCCCCGGTTACCAGCGGAACAGTGGGAAGGTTTATGCTTGTTTCCTTTAAGACAGCTTTCCTTTGTCTTATTACTGAGCTTTTCACTTTATCAGTTACCTTTTCAAACTGTACTCCTCTCCCACACTGTAAGTAATAAGTAATATTACTCTCACTGCTGCTTTTTACTTGCTGACTGGGGCCTTTTCTGTACAAGCTACAAACCAAAAAGCAGATATATTATTTTTCTTAACCAAACCTAAGCAAACTTGAATTCTTAATTTCACAATAATCCCTACAGACATTCAGTCGGGAGCAAAACCAGTACCATGTGACTTAGGTGAACAGTTGTGTGTAATTATTGACTAGCAAATCATCAAAGTGAGTAAGTTATCCAATCTGCTCCACTTGTAATGATCTTTCAAGCACTATGCAAGATGAATTTTATTGTGGCTTTTCATAGAGAAACACTCAGAGATCAGCCAGGGTTGGGCTCCAAACATCTAGAGAGACTACTTGAAAGAGTTTACAGTCTAAAAGGATAAACCAGGAGAGAGGTAGGCGCAACAAATAAAATGTATCCAAAGGAAGGATAGTCTTGTGCTTTCAAGACACTAAACTGTAATAGGGTTGCCAACTTTCTGATTGCAGAAAACCGAACACTCTTGCCCCATCCCTTTCCCAAGGCCCCACCGCACCCCTTTTTAATGAGATTGCAAGTTTGGTTGATAAAGGTAATACGTTGATGTAATAAATCCATGCTTCTGGAAAATATTTTGACTTTGCTCTGTATATCATTATGATTTAAAAAATCTAGAATGATATGAAATGAACATGACACATTAAATGGATTAAAAAGGGGCTAATCAATATGTCTAAAATTGTAATTGTAAACAGGAAATCATCATGGAGTGGGTGTTTCTACTGAAGTCACAAGAATTGATTCTTGGCCCTATGCTTTTTAATAATTTTACCAACCTCCTGGAAGAAAATCAGTATTAAGGTTTGCAGATTATACAAAGATTGAGAAAGTGGTAAATAATGAAGAGAATAGGCCACTGATAAAGAGTTATCTGGATCACTTGGTAAGCTGGGCAAAAGCAAACAATATGCATTGCAGTGCCAAATGTAACAAAATCATACATCTAGAAATAAAGAATTTGCGAGGGCCTACTTACACAATGGGAAAATCTATCCGAGGAAACAGTGACTCCAAAAGATTTGGGGGTCATGGCGGATAAGCCCAGTGCAAACCTGTGGTTAAAAGTGCTAATGCAATCCTTGGATGTACAAATGGGAATAACAAGTAGGAGCAGGCAGGTTATATTTTGTACTGGTGTGAGTGGTGCTGGAACACCATGTCCAGTTCTGGTGTCTATAATTCAAGTAGGATGTTCATAAATTGGAGAGGGTTCGGAGAAGAGCCTCAAGCATGATTAATGGATTGCAAAACATACCTTCTCTATCACTGAAAATTATTAAACTAAAATTGGATTTTTTTCCCAAAAAGATATGCATTTGTGCAAACAGGGAAATTTTATGGCCTGTATTATACAGGAGGTGAGAGCAGATGATCACATTGGTTCCTTCTGTCTTCATAATCTATTAATCTGTGGTGTTGTTTTTAGGTACATCTGCATATTAGATATACAGTGCACATACTTCTACCTTTTCTATTCAAGATATTTTATTTATTTTATACTTAATTTGACATTTGGCTGCAAAGAATAAATTTGCTTAGTTACTGCTCAGTATCCTATGAGAGCTATGTCTGGAATCACATTTGAAGCAGTCACATTTCTAGCAAGAATAGCAGGTATTATAAGACCACTGCATAGTCTGATAAAATCATTTTCTTAAGAAAATGCATATTAAAAATTATTTGTAATATAGACAGAATTTATAGCATTAAAAATCCCTATGTAGAAAGTATACAAAACTTGACGCTTCTCTGTTGAATAGATTTGTTGTAGTTAATGTTGGGAGAAATACCAGAAAACAACAAATGAATTGAAACCTCTTTTCGAATCTGAAATATATTCTGCACCAGATACAAGATTCCTTATAGACACAAATCTGGAAGATGTCTTCCCAGAGACTTCCCACAGAGCAATCAGCAATGGTGGTACTGATATATTTGGAAATTTGCTCAGAGATATTTTGAAGTTTTCTCAGACTAGTGGGTAATCCTGATACAGAATAAATCCATTAGTGGAATAATCAAATCAAAACTCCTTAGAAGCAGTTCAGTTCTGTTCCCTGATTAAGGGTGACTTTAAGTCTGACTATCCCCAATTATTAGCAAAAAGATCAGGTAACTTGGAATAATAAAAGGGGTAGACATCCTGAGAATCCCTTATATTGGCTGTACCAGAAGCTGTCACAAGATCACACATGGTCACCAGCTTAAAGGTGTTAGGCCTGAATAAAGATGTAGCACAAAACCAGTTGTGCCAACCTGATTGAAGTCAAGCATCTAGAGGTTTCTGGGTAATCTCAGAGTGGAAAATATTCACAAACAGCATTGTCTCACAAAGCCCTGGGAAAGAGTAAGATAAGTGAGGGGGCCGGGACCAGCTGTGTTATGTTGAGAAACAAACTGTCTGAAGGACTGATAAGACATATAAGCATCTCACAGTTCTGACTAACTTCTTGGTTTAGTGTTCGGTGTGTTTTTAACTCCCTCGCATTCCTAACCTTTGGCGCTTGTTGAGATATTAACAATATAATGCTGTAGAGACTAGGCATGCGTATATATTAAAGGTGTCTAATTTCTAGTTGTTAGACAAAGGGAGTGGATTGCTCTAGTGAATGATCTATGACGTAATAAAACTGTCTATATAAGCTATACTAAGCTGTAAAGAGGGGGCTGGTTCTTTTCGGATACGAGCTGTTCTTTACTGATATGTGCACTTGTCAATAAAGAACTTTTGATCAGACCTTGCTGGTGTTGCCTGTCTCTCTGCGGTCAGACAACGAACTTCGCTGTTGGGGTTCGAGTCCCCGACAAAGGGAACCACCAGATATGTTCCCCCTTTCCTAATATCAAAGCAAGCCCTTTGCAAGGGAGTTGGCATGATGAAAGTAGGGCCTGGCACTTTCTACATCTTCAATGTATCTTTATTCTGAATCCCTTCCTCCGTACTGTGGTTTTATTCATCCTCAGGTCTTTGGGTCAAGAAGAGAGAGGATGCATAGCAGAAATGTCACCCTGGGAATTTTCACAGATGCGGCTGCTTTTCTTTACATTTGATCTTTTTAATCACCTGTCCTGCTGACTAAATGGTGATAAATTTTGAGACTTCAAACTTGGCATGTCAGAAGTGCTCACTGGGGTGTGTGGATATTTTGGAGCTGCATGAAGAAAGGAATTTCTGTCCTGTGGGAAATTCAGATATTTCAACGTTCAATTTTGTCTCAAATTGGGCAAAAAGTTGAACTTTATTGTTTAATGAAATACTCCCAAAAAATTTTGATGTTGGAAATGCAGAATATTTTGTTCCGGCATTACTGAAATCAAAATATACAGCTTTTTTTTTTTGTTTTGAACTGACCCAAAATGATTTATTTAGAGTCAGTTTCATATTAAACTGCTTTTCCCCTTTGTTCTGCATGGGAGTTGTAGTTCAAAAGCATGATTGGCCCTGCCCCCTCCAACCCATGTGCTGGGCTCACTGGCCAAATCTTCTGTGAGGCACCCCACAGCCATCTGACTCTCATAATGCAGTGTACATCTTGATAAATGGGGACTCTGCCTTGCACTATGAGATATGTAGTCCAGCCACAGTGCAGCCAATAGGAAAGAATGGGGTTTAAACTGTGAGACAAGGTACCACATAAGGCAATGCATCACAACTGTAGTGTTGAACTGACTTGAAATTAAATGTTTTGGGTCAGTTCAAAATATGATTCAGGTTGAACAAACACAAAACAAAATAGTTTGTTTAACTTTTTCTGATGGAAAATCTTTTTTCCACACATACACATTCTTATGGAACAGGTGCCAAGCATGCAGAGGGGTTGCTGATAGAACACTTTGCAGGAGGGAGATTCTAAATGTTTCATTGAAACTAACAGTAAAATCATCTAAAAAATCATTCATTTAACATAAGACAAAGGAGAAAGTCAAGCTTTTGTTTGCAAGCTGTAACCAGCTGATGCCCTGTCAATGGCATGTCACTTTGGATATGTTTTTTTATTGCTTTTTTTCTTTTCTTTTCTTTTCTTTTCTTTTAACTTCTTAAATGATATTTAGACACATGGATTCATTGAGATTATAGTACTCTAACTGAATACACACCTCAAAGCAATATAAAATCAAAATATGTTTAGTCTTACTACAGAGTGACAAATATCAATGCAATGTACACTTCTATATGCTGGCAACATGGGAAAAGATTCACAGTGTAAAACAGAACAGAGTAAGTGACAATGTGGGTGTTAGTTGCAGCCTGTATGTAAAGCTAAATATTTATTATGTTCTTGTATTACTTGTCTTGAATATTTTCACCTAGTCAGGGTTGTTTTCATTTTCCAGTCTATTTACTACTCTAATGCTGATATTAGTACAAAGAAAATACAAATGTATTTGGGGAGAGGAGGAGGAGGAGGAGGAGGAAATGTTGCCAGTTTTCAGGGGTAAAACTAAGTAAATATTCATTCTAAACAGGTCTCAGTCAAAACACAAAGAAAAAAGCTTGAGCGCTTGATCCTTCAAACTCTTATTAAAGACTAGTTGTGAACCACTTACTTACATTAGTCAGCATTTACTCATGAGTAGTCTCAATGAAGCCAAAACCTGCTTTGAGACCTCCATAATTTTGCTACTGAAAACTGTCAATATTTATTTTCAGAAGTGTTGAAGTCAGTGGGACCATTTGTGTGAGGTAAGAGGCTCACAATCTAGTCCTTATGAAGGATTGTGACCTAATGTTGTAAGTAGATACACTCAGGGTATGTCTACACTACGAAATTAGGTCGATTTAATATGTCGATTGTTTTAGAAATTGATTTGACACAGTCGATTGTGTGTGTCCCCACTTAAGACCATTAAGTCGGTGGACTACGTCCACCGTACCGAGGCTAGCATTGACTTTCGGAGCGTTGCACTGTAGTAGCTATCCCACAGTTCCTGAAGTCTCCGCCGCCCATTGGAATTCTGGGTTAAGCTCCCAATGCCTGATGGGTACGTCATCAGCCCCCCCCCAACCCCCAATTAAAGCAAGAGCAAAAAATCCTTTCTCGCCTTTTTTTCTGGGTTACCCATGCAGGCGACATACCATGGCAAGCATGGAGCCCGCTCAGCTCACTGTCACCGTACGTCTCCTGGGTGCTGCTGGCAGATGTGGTACTGCAGTGCTACACAGCAGGAGCTCCTTGCCTTTGCAAATTAGCGAAGACAGCAGCTGTACTGTACAGTCTGCTGCTGTCTCCTGGTTTCTCCTGGCTGGCCTCGGTGAGGTCAATCAGGGGCTCCTAGGCAGACATGGGTGCTCCTGGCCAGCCTCGGTGAGGTCGGTCAGGGGTGCCTGGGCAGACATAGGTGCTTCTGGCTGGCCTTGGTGAGGTCGGTTGGGGGTGCCTGGACATAAATGGGAGTGACTCCAGGTCATTCCCTTCTTTAAGTTTTGTCTAATGGAGATTCAGTCCTTCCTGGAATATCAGGCAAGCCTACCAGAGAGGCAAATGGCCGATCCGGGTCAGAGCCCCAGACATGATGAGCTGCATGCCATTCTAGGGGGTTCCCCGACAAGCACCCCTGTGCTTCCCTCCTCCCCCACCCCTCCCAAGCTATCTTGGCAGTTATGCCCCCATTTGTGTGGTGAATTAATAAAGAATACATGAATTTGAAACAACAATGACTTTATTGCCTCTGCAAGTGGAGATCAAAGCGGGGAGGGGAGGGCGGTTGGCTTACAGAGAAGTAGAGTGAACCACCATTCTGCACTTGCTCAGCCTATAGTTGAACTGCTCCTTACTACGCTCCAGGCTTCATAAGCCATGGGAGCAAGGGATAGGTGTGACCGTACAATGCTGCTGACTGGGAGAGCAGCCTGCGACAGAAGCCTCCAGCTGGCATGATATTCCAGGCAGGACTGAATCTCCATGAGATGAAACTTAAAGAAGAGAATGACCTGGAGTCACTCCCATTTTTGTCCAGGCACCCCCGACCGCCCTCACCAAGGGCGGTCAGGAGCATCCATGTCTGCCCAGGCGCCCCCGACCAACCTAATCGAGGTCGCCCAGGAGCACCCAGGGGACGACGATAGTGGCTAGCAGTCATATTATACCATCTGTCATCCGCAGGACAAGACAAGGGGATGCTGCTGTGTAGCAGTGCAGTACCGCATCTGCCAGCAGCACCCAGGAGATGTATGGTGACAGTGAGCTGAGCAGGCTCCATGCTTGCCGTGGTATGTCGTCTGCATGGGTAACCCAGGAAAAAAGGCGACAAAAGATTTTTGCCATTGCTTTCATGGGGGAGGGGGTCTAATGACATGTACCCAGAACCCCCTGCAACAATGTTTTTGCCCCACCAGGCATTGGAAGCTTAACCCAGAATTCCAGTGGGCAGCGGAGACTGCACAAACAGTACAGTAATCCAATCCTGTAAGCCATATCATCAGTCACCCCTCCCTCAGCGAGGGCAACGTTTTGCGCCTTTTTTCCATGCAGACACCATACCATGGCAAGCTTGGAGCCTACTCCTCAGATCTCCGCAGCAGTGATGAGGACTGTAAACACCACGCACATTATTCTGCAGTGTATGCAGCACCAGAACCTGCAAAAGCAGGTGAAGAGGCGATGGCAGCACGCTGATGAGAGTGATGAGGACATGGACACAGACTTCTCTCAAAGCATAGGTCCCGGCAATTTGGCCATCCTGGTGGCAATGGGGCAGTCTCATGCCATGGAACGCCGATTCTGGGCCCGGGAAACAAGCACAGACTGCTGGGACCACATAGTGTTGCAGGTCTGGGATGATTACCAGTGATTGTGAAGCTTTTGCATGAGTAAGGGCACTTTCATGGAACTTTGTTACTTGCTTTACCCCTCCCTGAAGCATAAGAATACTAAGGGTACGTCTATACTTACCGTCAGGGTCGGCAGCTAGCGTTCGACTTCTCGGAGTTCGATATATCGCGTCTAATCTAGAGGCAATATATCGAACTCTGAACGCGCTCCCGTTGACTCCGGAACTCCACCACCGCGAACGGCGGTGGCGGAGTCGATGGGGGAGCCGCGGACTTCGATCCCGCGGCGTCTGGACAGGTGAGTACTTTGAACTAAGGTAGTTCAAGTTCAGCTACGCTATTCGCGTAGCTGAACTTGCATACCTTAGTTTGACCCCCCCCCTTAGTGTAGACCGGGCCTAAGATGAGAGCAGCCCTCACAGTTCACAAGCGAGTTGCAATAGCCCTGTGGAATCTTGCAGTGCCAGACAGCTACCAGTCAGTCGGGAATCAATTCGGAGTGGGCAAATCTACTGTGGGGGCTGCTGTGATCCAAGTAGCCAATGCGATCACTGAGCTGCTGCTATCAAGGGTAGTGACTCTGGGAAATGTGCAGGTCACAGTGGATGGCTTTGCTGCAATGGGATTCCCTAACTGTGGTGGGGCAATAGAGGAACGTATATCCCTATCTTGGGACCGGACCACCAAGGCAGCTAGTACATAAACCGAAAGGGGTACTTTTTCAACGGTGCTGCAAGCACTGGTGGATCACAAGGGACGTTTCACCAACATCAATGTGGGATGGCTGGGAAAGGTACATGATGCTCGCATCTTCATGAACTCTGGTCTGTTTGAACAGCTGGAGAAAGGGACTTACTTTCCAGACCAAAATGGTGGTAGAATTGGACATTTAAAAGCATGCTGGTGCAGTTTACTGACTTGATTAGACCTCAGCGAAACCAATATTCCCATCGTTATTACTGCTTGTTGTGTGCTCCACAATATCTTTGAGAGTAAGGGGGAGACGTTTATGGCGGGGTGGGAGGTTGAGGCAAATTGCCTGGCTGCTGATTACACGCAGCCAGACACCAGGGTGGTTAAAAGAGCGCAGCAGGGTGTGCTGCGCATCAGAGAAGCTTTGAAAACCAGTTTCATGACTGGTCAGGCTATTGTGTGAAAGTTCTCTTTGTTTCTCCTTGATGAAAACCCGCCCCCTTGATTCACTCTACTTCCCTGTAAGCCAAACACCCTCTCCTCCCTCCTTTGATCACCACTTGCAGAGGCAATACAGTCACTGCTGTTTCAAATTCATGCATTCTTTATTAATTCATCACACAAATGGGGGGTTAACTGCCAAGGTAGCCCGGGTCGGGTGGGGGAGGAGAGGAGGAGGGAAGGACAAGGCCACACTGCACTTCAAAACATATTTATTGAATGCCAGCTTTCTTTTGTTTGGGCAGTCCTCTGGGGTGGATTGGTTGGGTGTACCCAGAGGCCCCCCCACCGCGTTCTTGGGCATCCAGGTGAGGAGGCTATGGAACTTGGGGAAGAGGGCGGTTGGTTATACAGGTGCTGCAGCGGTGGTCTGTGCTCCTGCTGCCTATCCTGCACCTCAACAATACACCGGAGAATATCAGTTTGATCCTCCAATAGCCTGAGCATTGCTCCCACCACCTGTCCTCTCATGTGTCCCTCCTGTCCTCACGTTCATTCTTTCCTGCACTGTGACATTGTCTGCCTCCATGCATTCTGTTGGGCCCTTTCAGTGTGGGAGGACTGCATGAGTTCAGAGAACATTTCATCGTGAGTGCGTTTTTTCGCCTTCTAATCTTCGCTAGCCTCTGGGATGGAGATGATGCAAGGAGCGTTGAAACATTTGCAGCTGTGGAAGGAAAAAAAAGGGAGAGCAGTATTTAAAAAGACACATTTTAGAGAACAATGGGTAGACTCTTTCATGGTGAACCAAGCTGTTAACATTACATAGCACATGCGCTTTCTATACAAGGTCGCATTTTGCCTCTTGTATTGAGGGCTTGCCAGTTTGGTGTGAGAGATCACACACTCAGGGCCAGCGGGCAACAGAATTTGGCTTGCAGGCAGACATGGTAAACCACAGTCTTTTGGCTTATTTAACCTTCATAACATGTGGGAATGGTTTCAAATAGCAGCGCCCTCATGTCCCATACCAAGCACCCGTTGGGTTGGCCATTTAAAAGGAGGGGCTGCAGTTTTCGGGTTAATGTGCAGCACAAACCCAACTAGCCCCTCCCCCACACCCTATTCTCTGGGATGATCACTTCACCCCTCCCTCCACCGCATGGCGCACAGCAGGGATGATTTCTGTTCAGCCACAGGCAAACAGCCTAGCAGGAATGGCCACCTCTGAATGTCCCCTTAATAAAATTCCCCAATTTCAACCAGGTGTCCATGAATGATATCACTTTCCTGCTGATAGCACAGAGAGAGAAAGAATGGGTGGTGCTTGAATGCCAGCAAACGCCAGGACCATACGCTGCCATGCTTTGTTGTGCAATGATTCCAGACTACGTGCTACTGGCCTGGTGTGGTAATGGAGAACGGAATAAGGCTGCTCTCCCCAGAAACCTTTTGCAAAGGCTTTGGGAGTATATCCAGGAGAGCTTCAATGAGATGTCCCTGGAGGATTTACGCTCCATCCCCATACACATTAACAGACTTTTCCAGTAGCTGTACTGGCCGTGAATGCATCCCAAGTATTCAGGGCAAATTAATCATTAAACACACTTGCTTTTAAAGCATGTACAATATTTACAAAGGTACACTCACCAGAGGTCCCTTCTCCGCCTTCTAGGTCCGGGAGCCCGCCTTCTATGCGTTGGGAGTGTACTGGCTCCAGGGTGATAAACGGTTTCTGGCTGTCGGGGAAAATGGTTTCTCCACTTGCTTGTTGTGTACTATCTTCAACCTCCTCCTCCTCCTCATCTTCCTCATTCCCAAAATCCACATACCTGTTGCGTGAGAATCCATTGATGGAGTCCACACACAGGGCTGGGGTAGTTGTAGGGGCACCCCCTAGAATGGCATGCAGCTCATCATAGTAGCAGCATGTCTGGGGCTCTGACCCGGAGCGTCCCTTTGCCTCTCTGGTTCTTTGATAGGCTTGCCTCAGCTCCTTAAGTTTCATGTGGCACTGCTGCAGGTCCTCATTATAGCCTCTGTCCTTCATGTCCTTGGAGATTTTTTCAAATGTTTTTTGGTATTTCATTTTTTAGAATGGAGTTCTGATAGCACGGATTCATCTCCCCGTACAGCGATCAGATCCAGTACCTCCCATTCAGTCCATGCAGGAGCTCTTTTGCAATTCTGGGACTCCGTGGTCACCTCTGCTGATGAGCTCTGCATGGTCACCTGTGCTGATCAGCTCACCACGGTGGCCAAACAGGAAATGAAATTCAAAAGTTCGCGGGGCTTTTCCTGTCCCTGGCCAGTGCATCTGAGTTGAGAGTGCTGTCCAGAGCTGTCACAATGGACCATGCTGTGATAGCTCCCGGAGGCCAATACTGTCGAATTGCATCCACACTACTCCAAATTCGACCCAGCAGGGTCGATTTCCGCACTAATCACTTCGTCAGGGAAGAGTACAGAAATCGATTTTAAGAGCCCTTTAAGTTGACAAATATGGCTTTGTCATGTGGATGGGTGCAGGGTTAAATAGATCTAACGCTGCTAAATTCGACTTAAACTTGAAGTGTAGACCAGGGCTCAGAGCTAGTCCTCTATTTAGAAAGGTCATATGTGAAGTAAGATTCTAATGAGCCAGTCTAGTTCTCTCCCACCTGTGACTAGCTTGTCCTGCTACCTCTGTTGCCCATGATACTAGCTTTCCTCTTCCTACTTACCCCCCACCTCATACTTACCTCATCTGCATCCGGTGTGTGTGTGTGTGTGTGTGTAACTGAGAAACTTAGGAAAGTGTGTGAGGGGAGAGATGAGACTGCACAGATGGTACTGACCTGAAGGCATTTTCATAGTTGTTTAGTCCCAGATACGATCCTTTTTTGAGCCTGCCACCCTCCTTTTTATAAGACTAGAATGGTCCTCTATGTGCACCTGTCCAAATTCAACCTGGTGGTAATACTGAATATAAATGTGGCCATCTTTCTGGATAAGCAGGGACTCATCATTTCTAACTGGGGGAGATTTTTAAGTGAAAGATTGGCCATCTCTTTGGCCCTACAAGGATAGACAAATCCAGGCAAACATCACCTCAGCCTCTTCATTTTGGTATAAATCAGATGGCACCAGACCAATCCTTCCCCTCCCCACACACAAAAAAACGAACTGTCATCTGACACCTTATGTACTTCTGCACATTGTCACAAGCAGTGCTAGCACTGGTGGACAGTATTGAAAATATGGTCCCTCTCAATCTAAAATTCCTGAGCCTAAGGGCTTCTCCCTGTTTCATGCAGTATATGGGGCTTTGGCCTTAGGATCACATACTCAGACAAATCATTTCTTAGCTTTCTGAGTTACGCAATAGGC
This sequence comes from Mauremys reevesii, assembly GCF_016161935.1. Lineage (NCBI taxonomy): Eukaryota > Metazoa > Chordata > Testudines > Geoemydidae > Mauremys > Mauremys reevesii. The sequence continues at coordinate 37,240,777 of NC_052629.1, read as the reverse complement.
AACTATGTGAAACTATCCAGAATTATTGGAACAGTTATGTGGCTTGTTGAAACAATCCATGAAGTACAACAGGAGAAAATACCACTCTGCAAGTGGTAGCCAAAACAAATCCTCAGTCACCTCAGAGGTATCTGCATGACTTCCAGTCAGCCCTATCTTGAGTTAGAGCCCTGACTAGTGCCAGACTCTTTCAGGTTGGGATGAAATGGCTAACTATAACTTTGGTCAAAATGAGGTCACTAGACATCGTCCGGGGTGGGAGTCTATAGAGCTGTGGAAGAATCACAGGAATGCCTTTGCTTGAGATATGGAATGGGACAGACCATGGAAATGAATAAAATCATCCATCAGCTATTTCAGATCACAGCCGTACAACACATTTTATATTCTATTAGAGAACTGGAATCAAAGCAGGGTTACAGCTGAAACATCTGAGTTTCTAAAGGAGGCTTATTTTCACACACCCATTTTACCAAACCGCAGACAATTTTCTGTTTTGCATACAAACGGCTGTTTCTCCTCCCCTCCTCTGGCCAAACTTTGATCATTATCATTTGATCCAACAAGTGCTTCCAGGATCTCTTCCAGGACAATGGTAATATTGATATTGACTTTAAGGCAGAAGGAAATTCATTACTGTCTCTTCCTGGACAACTTTTCTTATCAGGGTTCCATAGAGAGAGAAAGCTAAAACAAACACAGAGATATGGTTCCTGGAGTATGTTGGATTCATTATAAACACAGACAAGTGGTGCCCTGGAAGTGAATCATAAACCTGAACTGTGGATGAATACTCTTAAGTACATGGCCTCATCTCAGAAGAATGTTAACAGAAGTTGACGAGGAAAGGGGGAAAAAAATCTCAGAAGCAAAAATCTAATTCTTATTGGAGCCTATTGGGAATGCTGATCTCCTACACAGATGTACTTCAGTAAACCAGGGTTTATATGGGACCTATCCAGTAATTTTTCTTCCCTGCTCATCTCACTGTATCATATACATTGACAGGAAGGAGAAAACAACAGTAATGCCATTCAGGCCTTTCTGCTGACGTGGTTGTTGCTTTCAGGTTTGATTCACACCTAACATTGGATCTTCTGATGTCTTACAGGTGAGGTGTACAATTGCTGAAATCAGTCCTCCATCAAGAACCAGACAGGTTCAAAATGGATGAAGTGTCTATCACTCTTGAGACCCTAAAAAGAAATCAAATAGAACTTACTCTGCTGGTTGATGGAGAGGCCACAATTTAACTACCATGTTAAATAAGTGAAACATAGCCTTGTGTTCCTTCAAGGAAGCCTTATTGTGAGGGAGAGGGGGCATAAGAGAATCCAAAGACTAAGGTTCACTCTGAAATATAAGGTTATCTGTATGTTGAAGAGGAAGTTGTGTACAAATTTCAATGTTAAATAACCTTTATTCCAGCCCCATCAGTTCATAGAACATGACCTTAAAACCTCACTCTGCTCTGTACAGCATTACCCAGGTTGAAACCCTGCAGGGAAGGTCTCATTGTCCTTCCTGTCTATTAAGGTAGACCTCCCACTGTTGGAGATACTCTCTGCAACCTGGTGAGTCTTTGAAGTCAAAAGCTTTTGCCTATTCTGTTCCTAGTAAATCATTGTAATGTTCTTTTTCTAAGATGGCAGTGAACTTGGATTTTTTCCTAAAATCGGAGAAGTTTTCACAACCTTTTTCCCCTTAAATTTAAGCCCTCTTACCATTGATAGGGCTTGAGAAAATAGTTGAAGGAATTTCTTTATTATGATTGAATCCTGTGATTCATATGAGATATGGGAGACCTGTGTTCAAATTCCATTCCACCTGACTCAAATCCCACAGGTAGAGTGGAGTCTCCAATACCCCAGGTGAGTTCTCTAACCATGGGGCTATAGGGCATAAATTGCATTGTAGCAGTGGCACCTCCTCCAGTTCCATGAATTTAACTTGAGGGGAAAAAATGTCTTTTGGTCAAACTAGTAAATGAATTTGACACACATTTTGCAAATAGTTTGCAAAACTGCATTTTTTCGTCAAATAAACTATCTGTCAAAATAACTTCACTCAGCTCTTGTTGGGCAGTAGTGCCCCATATTTCTTCTGTGTAGCAGAGAACTTTTACAGTAGGGGTGGTGCAGTTGTAAGGGGAGGTATAGCACCAGCAAGGCCAGTGGTAATGACAAAGCTGGGCCAGGATTCAACTGTATGAGCCCTGATCTCTGGGAGTTGGACTCATGGGTCTGAAACAGCAGTACCAGAGAGAGATATTCCTTTGAAAGAATCAGGGGCCTCCAGGCTCCCCCGTCTGGGGCTGCTGTGGAGTCTGCAGCATTATTAATATGATTAATACAGATTTTTTCCTTATTTTAGATGATAGCACATTTTCCACCCAAATGTCTGGTAAAATTATTTATTTTTGCTGAGTTCAATACACTATCACTGTGTCAGAGCAACTGATACTGTGGTGAAGACCCAACAGTAGAAAACTAAAACATACAAATGAGGTAGTACATATTAATTGAATAATGTAAATTGAGAGTTTGCCTCACTTGTGTAAATTCTAGAGACTTCTGGACCTTTGGCCTTAACAGATATGTTCTTGTCAGAGACTATTTCTTTTCCTTTCTTGCCAAGTGTAGCTGTCTGCTTCTTCCATCCACTGCACTCCAGGACATTGTAGTCTGCTTCCCTGCATAGTCAGTGGTCTTAGACACAGGTAGGAGGAGGAGAGAAGGATTCTTAGAGGTTCAGAGAGGGTATTGGAGTGAGTGGGAGCAGGGAACAAAAAACTTCTAAACAGAAATCTCTTTATAAAGCAGCCCCTCTCTCTCTCTCCCCATCTCTCCTCACTGCCAGGGAAGAAGGGGCAGCAAATGGCTGTAAGAAGAAAAGTATATCTATATATGTATTTGTATAGAGAAAGAGAATACCCAGAATCCCACATATGTGGATGAAGTGACTTCATGACCTCCCTAATTTTCATATATTCAGGTTATTCCAAGGAGACCCTTACAGATTCCTTTATCAGCAGCAATATTGACAATGTCTTTACTGCTCCTAATTGTCCTTGCTCATTTTGTTTTTCTTCTTGTAAGCCAATTTAACAAAGCAGTTTAATAGCCCTGCCATTTTAAAATCATCATTATTTTTATCATTCTCCTCATTTATTTAATGGATCTTTCTTGCTCTCTAGTATTGCTTTTTTTCTTTTCTGACATATTTGTAAAAAGTTCTTATTTATCTTAAAATCTTTTATTAATGTTAACTTACTTGTGCTGTGAAAGATTGCCAGAGATGTTAAGAAACAGCAGTCTAAATGTCATTTGCCTGGAGAAAAAGCTTTGTGCGTTTTGTGGTAGCCTTTTTCACAGTTCTCAAGCCAGAGAGGTTGTCACTGATGAATACTTTGTAAGGAACAGAGTTCATATTTTTGTTTTGTATGGCATTTACTACACTTGAATGATATGTGTACAACATACAGAAATGACATTAAAATAATGTTTTGAGGTTAAAAAGCAAGCACTCAAAGGTTAGCAAATGCCAGATTTATAGTTTGCTATGCAATCTTAATTCTAGTCTTGTATGTTGAACCTGTATACTGAATGAGGTAGGAGTCTTGTGGAAAAAAAAAAAGGATCAACTAACTAAAGATTGTATTATAATGTCTGTGCACAAAGGGACTGAATTAAGGTTGAATAGGCAACTGTGATCACTTTTGAGACTTTGCAACCTATTCTAACATATTAGTCTCTCCTCTCGCTCCCCTGTGTTTTTTAATCACAAAAGTAAAAACAATTATGTTATGTGTCGGTAACTAAATTGGAAGCAGGATCAAGCTTCAAGTGATCTCTCCTTTCCTTTTTTCTAGCTCCATGATCATTGGAATGCAAAGCATTTAATGTACTGTCTAGAAGCATGATATTTCTTTCTCAAAATGACTTCAGTTTCCCATACCTCAAAATTCAGTTAAAAGGGTACAACTCTATTTCAACACAGTACAACTGTTGTAACAACTGGATTACTTGTGTCCTAAATGTCCAAATTCATTCTTATGCCTATGAATTCAATTCATTGGGTAGCTGCATTATAGCATTACCTTGACTTTTAATATCTCAATCCAGAAATCTCTTAAAAGTGGTATAACAAGTCTGTTTCAGGCTGTTCTTTGTGTATTTATAAAACATTGGTACCAATCAATTTGGTTTTCATTGAGGAAGTGTGGGAAAAAGGAACTGTAACTGGGGAAAATGCATCTGATTTGCCCCATGTATTTTAAGACTGGGTGCAGCGGATATTAGGTTATTCCCCAGCTTGCTGTAGCTCTTCCAACTCAGCATGGAATTCGCTAAGGCAGTCTGACCCACCTATTTATATTCTAAACTCTTTGAGGCAGGGACTGTCTCTTACTTGGTGTGTACAGTGCCTAGCACAGTGAAGGCCTGGTTTCAGCTGACTTCCCCATTCACTATCATAACATAAATAAATAATAATTAATAATTTATTATTTCATGTACTTGACATATTTTAGGAAAAGTGTGCATTTTAAAATATCTCACCATTATCCCTGGAAAACACCAGGGATTAATTTATTCCAACATATTTATATTAACTTGCATACTAAAAATGCACTTCATTACCTACTACATTAAAAACTGTATGGGTGAGATTTGATTTTCATTTGGTAGTTTGTTTGCAAAGTGATAGTGATAGATGCTTGTTATAGATCTGGCTAGAAAATGAATTTTTTTCCTATGAAAAACATTGATGAAAAGGTAGGGTGGGAAGAGAGAAAAATCACAAATTGAAATACTTAGATTTGGAAATACCACTGTAGTGGAGAATGAGGAAACTGAACTACAACTATCATGAGGCACCATGATGAGATATCGAAATCTTAATATTGTGGGGTTTGGATTAAATTTTTCAGATGTCAGAAATTTGGTCTATGTCAAAAAAAAATTTCTGCAGAAAATAAAAATTTTTCATGAAAATTTTCACTTCCTTTCAACAATTTTTTGTCAAAAAGTAGACTCAATGGAAAATTTTTGACTACCCTAATTCATATTTTTTTAAACATTAATATTGGTTTTCTTAAAACAATCCCAAGATTTGAACAAAATATTGCTTGTGTTCATTGTGGATGTTTCCCGAATGTTAATGTGATTTCTGCTTTGTAACAACGTTTTCTCTACCTTATTTTATTTTTAAAAAGTAGTTGAATGTTGAATTTTTACTCTGACCAGTTGTTGTTTCAAGGAGCCTTCCCCTTGTGTTTCTTATTTATTAATGCAAGTCATTAGATATTTATTCAATATGGATTAGGGTTAATCAAAGGCATATAGCATAGGTATTTCTTTCAATCTATAGTGAATGAAACATTTTTGACTTTTGAAATATAATGTTAATTATCAAATATCTCTATAGAAAAATTGCACATTTTCATAAATTTACTACTAGTAGGGCTTTCAAGTGGTCAGGATGTAAATAAGAGATTTAAAAAAAAAAGGAGAAAATGAATTTTGGTCACCGAAGAAAAGATTTCTCCTAGTAATTCATTCTAACAATATGGTATTAAAAACTGCGCTGCCTGTCATATGAATTTGCTGGTTTAACTTCAAACCTGATAGTTCTTATTTCATACTGTGATTTCCATCTTTTCTGAACCCCTTCAAATCACCTTCCACTGGAGGTCCTGACTGTAGATTATTTTATTTCTTTACTACCAGCCGCAAAGTGCTCTATGTAATCATTATGTTTTGAACTTGATGTTTTATTCTGGCATTGCTGCATCTGTCAGATGCTGCCAAGCTATGTACTGAGATTTCCTTTCCATGTTGCTTTTCCATGCCATGGCTGAATCAACTCTTCTTTTCACAGAGTTTGTCATTCATTGGTTGGCTCATAATCAGTGCTGCCAAGTGATATGAAAAGTACTGGGAAGAGGGAATACAAGAAGTGAGCTGCATCCACAGAGGTGTGTGTGATAAAAGGCTCTGCTAGCACGCCAGGATTCAGGAATTCCCAAAAGAAAGTTTTTGTTCAAAAAAACAGAGTGGGAGTACAGTGCACTCAGCTTCGTTGGAAACTGTCTCCACCTGCAACTAAATAGGTGAGAAATTTCTGGGTTTTTTTCTCTTCATTGAACTTTTAGAGAGACATGGGAAAGACTTTAAGGTCCTTTATTTGGTGGGTTTGGTTGAGTTGCGTATCTTTGCTATATTTTATAAAATTGTCTTAACATCACATACATTAATTTGCTGCTAAATTGAGTCAATAACAAATAGACAAGTGAAAGATAGGTATTGCCTTGGGGCAATTCCAAGTAGACAGGCTTCCTCATCACAAAAAAATGTAACTAAGATTAGCACTAATTAACACCTTGATGGTGAGAACTGAAGGGACATGGATCCTGAATGAAATACACCCCAAATGGATTTAGACTATTCTGACATTAGACAGCTCTTTAATCTAGCAGAAGGCGGCATAACAAGATCTCTTGGTTGGAGGCCAAAGCTAGGGGAAAAAAAACAACAACAGACTAGGCAGAAGCAGTTTACATAAGAACACAGGGGATTCCCCATCACTTGGTGTCTTTAAATCATGGCCATCTTGCTAAAAGATATGCTCAAACAGAAGTTATGAATTAATGCAGAGAATACTAAGTGAGGTCCTTTGACCTGTGTTATGTAGCAGGTCAGACTAGGTGATGAGAATGGTCCCTTCTGACCTTAAATTCTATTAATATGAAGCCAATAGAGAGTTGCTGGAGAGTAAAATGTTTACTGGAAACTAGGAAGGGAAAGGAGGAATTTGAAGAGCAAATAGATATATAAAAGCAAGTACCAAACAATGTGATGTTAGTACGTCAGAAACAACACCTTCCTGCTGGCATCTTATCTGAGAGGGAGAAGTGGTACCTGGCAGTGAGAAAAGGCACAGCCCATTAGAAAGGTACTCTCAAGATGAATGAGTTGGTCAGATCAGAAATGGCTCCTTCCAAGAGTTCTGGCCTGGCCCCTTAATCTCATTGGTCAAATACCCTTCTTCCTCCATAGTGCCTTCCTCCAGTGTCATATACCCACTTCGTCAGACGCATGTGTCAGATCTAGACTAATACAGCTACCCCTCTGATATGGGAATTAGACAGTCTTTAAGGCACTTAGCATTTGGAGGAGTAGCTAGTTTGCTAAAGGTTAAGTATAAGCAGTAAGTGGTAGAGCAGTTGTCTGAAAAATTGGTGACACTGTTCCATATAAAAGGCAGACTTTTTTTTTGTAAAAGATGGATATCTCACTGGTATTCTGGATCGTACATACTGAACCTTTACCCATAATATCATACGTAATGGAGAAGATTGCCAGTAAAGATCAAAAGCATGGAAGTCAGGATGTACATCAAGACAGACTGACACAGCGAATCCATGTTAATATAGCTAAGAGTAACATTTCTGAAATCGTAAATATATCTGAGATCGGCAATCTGTGATTGCAGGCAGCTGTCAAAATGAATTCTGACAAACTGTCTTCAAATTAATCCCTTTCCATATCCAGTGTTAGCTGGTATTTCTTGTCACTGACTTAACCCTGCCCTCATACTAGGACACAACCAAGGAGAGAACTCTACACGTTTTACAATTGTTCTGTTGCTTTCCATTACATAGGTTAATAACACATTGTATTTGTAGAAAACAAGCTGTCATTGATTTTAGTAGCAGTAGAACCACAGCACCTCTTAAACATGAAACAGGCCTTTAAATGTAAATTTAGCAAGTTGATTTTGAAGCCTACCAGTCCAATAACTTGACATGCATTATTTAGGCAATATATCTCTTGGGTTTGTTTGGCCTGTAGTACAGCCTGGAAAAGAAGTTAAGTAAGGTTGACCTATCTTATACTAATGAGATTAACCTGTTTAATAAGTAAGTCTTAAAATTAGAAGTATTGGACTACAGGGACAGGCTAAGGAAATGGACAGAGTTAACATAGCTGGGTTTGGTTTTAAGACAATATTCTGTTAAATTCAAAACTAACATATATTAGGGCAGTACATATTGGGGAGAGTGGTTAAATTACAACAGGAAAAGAAAGCTGAAGTAATTCAATGAATTAGTTTTATAATGCAAAAACAATATTGATACAACAATAAGTTTCACAACTAACACATTTGAAAGTCAGGAAATTTAAAATTTAATTTTGAACTGGAAGTTTAAATCCTCCTCTCTGCATAAAATCACAGTTGTTATTCTTTATATTGCAACAATAACAAAGGTTCCAAATAAGGGCTGAATGCTTAGCAGGAGGTCACAGTTCCTGTCTTGCAGAATGTACGGTCTAGAACAGTGGTTCTCAACCAGTGGTCCAGGGCCCCCTGGGGGGGCCGCAAGCAGGTTTTAGGGTGTCTGCCAAGCATGGCCGGCTCAGAATCAAATTATCAGCTGGCTAGTAGAGAGGCTTTTTTTTTCTCCCCAAGTTACTGCAACAGAGCCAATATGAACTTCAAAAAATCTTCATTCTAGATGAATCTTACTTTATCTAAACCATTCACTTATCCCTAATTTATATCTTAAATAAAAGCTTAACAGTCAGTTGAAATCTGCTCTGTATTTGAATAAAGGCCCTTTTTCAATTCTGAAGCCAAATCCTGTAATTTGAGTTGTCAACCCTCCAGGATTGCTCTGGAGTCTCCAGGAATTAAAGATTAATCTTTAATTAAATACTGTGATGTGATGAAACCTCCATGAATACATCCAACCAAAATTGGCAACTCTACCTTCAAGGCCCTTAGGTATGTTCAGGGCTGGCTCTAGGTTTTTTGCCGTCCCAAGCAAAAAAAAAAAAAAAAAACAACCTCCAGGAGCGCAACTGCCAAAGCAAGAACAACAACAAAAAAGAAACCTTCGGGATCATAACTGCAGAAGCAAAATAAATAAATAAATAAATAAAAAAGGTGCCTGGAATGCCTCCCCTGAAATTGTGCCGCCCCAAGCACATGCTTGGTTTGCTGGTGCCTAGAGCCGGACCTGGGTCTGTTATGGAAAAGCGAGAGCAAGACCTGCATTGATGCAACCTCGTGAATGCTGGTGATAATCCAGTTTGTGGTATTCCATTTTACTGGCACACAGATTACAACCTGCTGTAGTTATAGATTTCTCCCCCTCCCCACAAAGCTGGCAACCACTTTCAAATTTACATACAATCTTCCTGGAAAATTCTTATTGCTTAGTAATAATACTACCCTAACCAATAGAACTCTGATTTTAATCAATAAACACAATGTGTAGCAAGATTAATAGCCCTGGCACTCCATCAGCTTTTGGCATGTGCATTCAGCTTTCAAACCTTATAAATTCCTCAGATGTATTTCTGTTACAGTGAGATGGCATTTAAAGATTCCCTGGACAACTGGAAAAGTACAGTATGAATTAATAAGACAAAAAATAAAGTTTTGGGGGGTTTTGGTATTCTTTTAAAGGAGCAACAGGTGACCAGAGCTTCCCATATATATAGTATCAGCCAACAATGACAATTATAAATTATTTCTAGTGGGGTTTATTTATAAAAAAAAGATTCATTTGGGCATTGCACCAGTTTTTTCCAGCCAGTTGTCTTTCCTCTTGAGGGAATAAGCTGTTGTCTCTTTCCTCTAAGAAAGCTTACAGTATGATGGACAAAATGTCAAGCATAATTAGACAAAATTACATTGTAAAACCCAATAGAGGCACTTCATCTTTCAGAATTTTCAGAGCCTGTAGTCTATTTTAGACACCTTAAAATTAACACTTGTTATCTAGACTGAAGCTGACAGATTTTTTTTAGATCACAGAAAACTCAGCCCTCCTTCCTTTTTTTCTTAGTGTGATTTTCATGAGTGCTACAGTGTAAGATGTATTGCTCCAGAATCCCTGTGAAAAGTGGATCTTTGAACTGACCAGTATGTTTACATATGGATGAGTCATTTTGACAGTGTATTGCCTATATAACATAAGCACCAGCCACAAGGAATATTCAATATCCTGATTTTATTTATTTAGTGTTGTTTTAATATTGATTTTTAATGCCATGTTGCATGAAGAAGATTACAAACCGACAGCTCAGTAGATTTATAATGTCCTATGGGCCTTTATGTAAATCATCTAAAGCAATTTTTTGTATTGGTACAGTAAAGCTCTTACTTTAGGAAGGAGGAATTATTCATTCACTTCTGCTATTAAAAAAGGGTATATGTCCTACTTACCATAGGGAAATTACTGTGGTATATCAAATGCCAATGGAATGTTAATTGTTGGCATGCATCTGACGAAGTGGGTATTCACCCACGAAAGCTTATGCTCCAATACATCTGTTAGTCTATAAGGTGCCACAGGACTCTTTGTTGCTTTTTACAGATCCAGACTAACACGGCTACCTCTCTGATACTTGATCCCTACACTATTCAACCAAAAAGTTTAAGAACCCCACTGGCAACTTGAGGTCTATCTCAGGGTAATCTGCTGTTTTGTAGAGTTATGCATGTTTTTCAGAGTTTCATGGAGAATGGAGAAATCCTTCAGTTGAGGCAACTTCATGTATCTCATTCAGACTTATAGAATGAGGGCTTTATTGCCTCATTAGGTCTGGTAGTCAGAGAAATGGGGATCTCTGAAAACTCCCAAGAAGTTAAAGTAGAAAAGACTCATCCTGATACAGTTGGATATTCTGATTTCTTAGACAGACCCACATGTAAGAGATCTTGTGTTGTGTCCAACAGCCAACAGTACCCCAATACACAAATATGATCTAAGATAGTCATGGATGTACTCTGTGACTAATCTCAGCCCCAGGCATTGCCAGGTGTTCTGAGACCATAGTTTGGCTGCAGGCGGTTAAAGTAGTTTTTCCTTGGAGGAAACTGCCCACATATAATCAGTCCCCAGTTGTCATTCGCTTTGAGGATTGTTGGTCAATCTCTCCCATTTATTAAGTAGTCTAACAGTTTATTGACTGAGCCTCCCATTCCCCAGGGATGTGCCTTGTTTCACCAATTGGCTGTAGCTGTCCTCTTTCTGTACCTGTAGCCACTCTAAGTCCCTAGAGATGAGTATCCCTCTGGCCAGGGCAGCTGCCTTTGAGGCCCCTTTACTTCCATTTAGACTGTTTCCTCCTGATTAGGAACTGTAGTTGGAAGTAGAGCTTGTCCCAAATTTCCCATCAGAATGATTTTTCCAATAAAAAATGTATATTCCACAAAACTGATTTTTTTCTGAGGGAAACCTTTTTGATTTTGCTGTAAATGTTAGATGTATTCAGTTTGGAGAATAAAATGAAATATTAATTTCAGATTGGTTCAACCTGATTTGGAATATTTCATTTTTTGAACTGACCTAAAACATTCAGAGCAGTTTAAAAAATATACTAAACTCCATTTACCTGTATTACATTGCCTTATGGGGGTTGTAGTTCCAGGCCCCATGCCTCGACTGCTGGGCAGGCACCCAGGAGAACTAAATCTTCCTATATCGCAGTACTTCTCTCATAATGAATTTCCTCTATGTATTGTATCATAGGAGTAACATGACTCTGGATGCATTATGGGAGATGTAGTCCTGCCACAGAACCTGGTCCATAGGAGAGAATGGGGGCCTGACGTACAGCTCCTAAAAAGCAATTGGGAAATGCAGTTTAATGTTGACATGTGCTTCAGCAAACCAAAATGAAATTTTTCTGTTTTGGGAATGTTGTACTGCAAACGAATATTAATCAAAACAAAGCAATTTCCGTTCCATGGAATTTTTCAAATGCTTCATTTTTTTTGGTTTCAGTTCTAGACAGCAACAAATAGTTAATTGTCAGACTTTCCCATGGGATAGAAATTCCAAATTTTGTCAGCTCTAGTTTGAAGGCCCTCTTCAGGTTTAACTCTTCTAGCTAGTGTTGTGGAGTAAGGATAATTGAATTGTCTGGCCCCAGGACATGCCATTAATCCTCACCTGTCTTCCTCCAATGTGGTATTCACACCCACTCTAACTCTACAGTTTTTCAGAAAGTCTTTAGCCAAAAAAGGGTAATTGAGGCTTGATATTCACTGTACTTCTAAGAGTTAAATAATGAAAGGCACATTTTAATTATATGTCACCTAAAGTCTTCATGACTTCATAAAAGATCCTAAGTGGGCAACAGCAAACCCTCCTCCCCCAACAACAACACAGAACATTAATTGAACAGATTGCCTTTTTTTCAGAAGGTGGGGCATTGTTAATATGAGGAAAAAGCACTTATGTGAAACATGTAAATATTATACCTCTGCTAAGAGCTTGAGGAGAGGTCATGGATCCACAGGACTGGAATCATACCTCAATTTTGAAACACTGTCTTGGAGGGAACCCCTTTATAGTGCTGGGCCTCTAAGGAGTCCCACTCCTTCCTCCAGATAGGTCATGCAACCTCACCATGTACTAGGCTGAGCTACTGGGCTCCAGCATCCTGTTTCACACCTTGAGCTCTGCCCAGTGAGTCCAACTGACATTGGTCCCTGAAGAGTAAATAAGTCTCTACCAGGAGTCAATGTAAGTATTTGTAGTGACACCCAAGTTGTGCTCTCAAAATTGAGTAGGATTTATTATTCAACTGGAACATAGCATTGGAAGTCCTTAAGTGAGCAGAGAGAAATGCTGGTTAAAGCATAGTCCATTGAGGTGAAGCCAGAGCAATTTACCAGCCAAGCTGTAGTGAACTGCATTTTCAGTCTGTCTCTGCATAACTCTTCCTTAGTCAGTCTCAGCAGAGAGTATCAGCTTCTTCCAGAGTCCACATTTATTTTTTATAAGTCACCTCACAGGCCTTTGTTCTCCATGCAAGACCATGCTGAGTTCACAATACCCCTGCCAGAGCCTGAGTCTCAGCTCAGCTTCACCTCTGAGAGGTGTTGATCGATCAGTCATCTGGACTTTCTGTTGCCTCTCTGTTTATCTGGGTCAGTTTCAACCAGTTCCTTAATGACTCTCTGCTCATTGCACCCAAACAAAGTGACATTACACCAGTGTTTCCTGTGTCATTAAAGGAGTAGTGTTATCTCTTTTGCCCCCACTGAGGAGCAGTGCAAAGTTTAAAAGGAAACTGAGATGCACATAAGATTCATAAAATTATTACAGAAAATTTCCACTTCATCGCAAGAGGCTCTTTTTGTGTGTTGCCCAGCAGGGATGGTAAATCTGTTGTGAAAAAAAAAAACACTTGCAATAAGTTGTATCAAATACATTTTCTGAATACTCCATGAAAGCCAGTTTACGTATATTAGCATAATGTTGGGCTATTTATTTTTAAAATGTAAATCAATTTCTGTTCTACTTGAATTGAATTACCAAACAATTTTCAGTCACAGCCAAAAAAGCCATAAAAATCTAAATGAACTCTTGCAAATTTTTATCCTACCTACTGTATTTCACATTTTTTGAAGTAAAATGTGTAGTGCTGTCAGGACTTTTAAGCAAATTATTCTTTGAAAAATGAGGTAGCAGCATGATTAATAAGATTCTCTTTCTCATGCTCATCTCCAAACAGATAAGGAGCATTTATAAGTCAGGAAATCCAGCTACCTATTACTTTACAAACCTCAAGGCCTAAACATTCAGAGGCAAATCTCTTAGGGTTAGTCTAGACAGCACCAACAAACTACACTAAAGGGGTGTGATTTGTAGAGCACTCTGACTGCCCCATGTTGACTCTGCTGGTGTACTCTGAAAGGTACCTAGTTTGTGTTAACATAGTCCTATTTAAGAAGTTAGAGTGAAGCAAGTTAGTACATTTTACAAATCACACCCCTCTGGCACACTTTGCCACATCATGTAGACAAGCCCTGGGACTTCCACAATGTGAAGATATTTTAGATTATGGGTGCAAAGTATTGGCTACAGATGCTAAAACTCATACTTTACAATTTAAAATATTATTAAAGTAATTTGCATAATAATAATATGACCAGTGATTATTATGTAGAGTAACAGTGGAAACCTTGTTCAATGAGATTGCTTTTCTATCTGTATAATGCTAGTAGTTTCAAAATATTTTCTGAATAGATGGGGTCTGTTGTGTTAAATTCAATTAAATTAATGCATCTACAGAGTCAAAGCTGGCAATGTGACCCTGCTGCTTGACATGCACTTCACTCTACTTGAATTCTATGGAAAAATGTATCTTGCATTAATAATACAGAAAAGGAAGGAAAAACAGAACATTTTAAATGTAAAGTATCAAGTAAGTCATTCATTTTAACAATATCTTTTATTCCCTTTCTCTTTAGCTGTAAAGTGTTTTAATAGGGGGAAAAATGGATTTTGGCAATCTTTTAGATAGTATTAGCTATCCCTTTTGAGGAAAAGAGAAATTAGTTGAGATGGTCTGGAGCTGCTATTGTTGTCGGTGTTTAAGTCCGATTCTGTTTCCTTAAAGGAAACACAAGACCAATGCACAGCCTGCTGTAGGACTCCAGCCGAACTACCGTATAGTGCACTCACCCCAGAGGAGCCTGAGGAGTTGCTGGGACAGCTGTCTGCTGTTTACCCAGAGAACACACAGATTACAGAACCCTGCCAATGGACCGTGAGAGGAAGTAGCCCAGGGAAACCAGACATTAGTCCAGGCGTGCTGTCGCAATATGAATCAGCATGTTGCAGTGGGATCCCCGCTGACCAATGGTGGGACCACCCACCACTCTTATGGCTCTGGGCTGAGACCCAGTGGAGTAGGGTGATCCCGGGTCCCCCAACCCCCTGACACTGACCCAACCCATGGGCTCAGTGGTTTGAGCACTGGCCTGATAAACCCAGAGTTATGAGTTCAATCCTTGAGGGGGCCATTTAGGGATCTGGGGCAAAAATCTGTCTGGGGATTTGTCCTGCTTTGAGCAGGGGGTTGGACTAGATGACCTCCTGAGGTCCCTTCCAAGCCAGATATTCTATGATTCTATGAAAATGGGAAAGAAAAGAACATCAGAGATAAAAAAGCACAATTTCTGTGTCTGGTGCCGACTCTTATGTCTAACTATACCTGTTAGAGAAACAGAGGCACAGCATATGGGCTTATCAGCCCCTCGGAGACTGACAAACTTGTACCAGCATAGGGCTGTTTAGGGCATTGCTTTTAGCTGCTTTACTGGTCACATGTTGACCACGTAAGCCACACTTATTAAATACAAATGGAGAGAGAGGAAAGAGAAGAAATAAGGTGGGGAAGGAATATGACACTTGAGGTAGTGAGTGACAGCAGGAACCAAGTCTAATATTCCAAGTTTTGTTCAGGATTTAGCTGAAGCCAATGAAGGTGGTGATGTCCTCTGGGTCCCTCTCTGTGGGCTGGTGTGATCAGAATGCCTTTCAGGATCATGATAGTGAAGGCATAATGTTATGGTAAATCCCAGCATCCTTGGTGATGTGTGTGACAGCGATGATCAAGTTTTCTCCTTTTAGTGCACCCTTCTACACCTGGGTGTTATGATTCCCTCACAAAGTCTCTCCCACCTTTTTTTAGGGGAGGGGGTGAGCAGAATAGCCTATCCTCTAATTTTATCCACAATTAGGCCTAATTTCTGATCAAATTTAGTCCATTAATTTCTGATTCCATTCTCCTTGTGTTTACAACCCATGATTTTAACACAGTCCTTGATGGGTATTTTTGTTTGGACTAATTCTTATTTTGGTCTTAAACTTTTGTTGACTGTTAAATAATTTTATGTAACAGGCTGACTTGGACATTTCCTACTTTGAACAACTTAAAGTAAAGACCTCTACAGACACTTAAAAAACAAGTAGTTCCTTCCAGGATTTTCCATGGGACTACTTGTTTGAGTAAGGACTACAATAAATGAAGTATGGTCTTGTTCAGGCCCTGTATTGCATGTGTGTTATAGTTCTAACTCTATATACTGCAAGAGTCTCCCACAAACTTCCTGTGTACATTTCCTTTATTAAAACAAAAGTATTCTATTTTAAGTAGCACAAAAGTTGATCTGTAACTGTCTGATTTCCAAGAGGTGTCACAGCAGAGTAGATTTTATGGAGAGATTTGAAGGAGGAGAATGTAGTGGCTTTACACATGGAGATTGTTCCATATTTAAGAGGCAGCATGGAAGAAAGTTGTAGGTCTTCTCATGAGAAGCTGACAAATGGATGTATGACAGGAGTGTCACTGAAATCTCAGCCTGTCTTTTCTATCACCTCACTTTCAAAAGTTGAAGATAATTATATAGGGCTCTTCTAGCTTAATCTCTTGCTCTTTCCAACTAGCGAATGAGTGTGATGGATCTTCACCTTACTGAGCAAAACTGAATTCCTGTGATATCCACTTGCTTCTGGTGACGCAGCCAATGGACAAGTTGCAGGGGAAGCTGTTTTGTATACCACCAAACAAATGCAATTCATGCTGCCTTATATGTCTCTCCCTCCCAGAATGCCATAGCTCCACCAGTAATGTAGAAGACAAAACTTGCTGATCACAGTTTTATTACTGTAACCCTTCTGCTAGGTGGTGTCAGCAACAAGAAGGGACAGGTTCCATATCTAGGGGTTCCTCTTAACATTTAAAAAAAACCTGGCTCAATACCCCAACCAAAAATCTGGGGAAAGTAAACACCAACCTGGGCATCTCTAAGAAGCAATACTTCCCCACTTGCAAGAACCAAACCTGTGCATGACAAAAGAAAACTTGAAGGAAATATGCAATTAATTTGGAAAAATAACAAAATGACTCAAAGCAAAGTGAATAATAATTTTAAAAAGGTAAAACATCTGTCCCACAGTACCCTGAGCATAGTCCTTTGCCTAAGTTTCCCAACTTTGTGGTGTGATAGATGGCTATTAAGCTATTATATGTCACAATTATTATATTTTATTCTGGGAGCCCAAAAGAAATAAAGGATGAGCTATTGTTTGTTCACATGAACAGGGGGAACAATGTATTGGTATCAATTTTACCTCACGATTTGTGAAATGCTATTAGTACTGCTGCATAGAAGATCACGAATAGTTTGCTCCTTACCTACCGTGTTGTATTTTGTCTCCTGGAGTCCTTTTGTCGAAGAAAAGCAGGTATATTGCTAGGCAGCATAGTATAAACTTAGTGATGGCAAACGAGCTATGTACAAAGACTATTTTATTATCTGTGTTTTAAATGCTAGAAAAAAAATTGTACTGTACCTGTGCCAGTGTCAAAAAAATTACTCAGCTTCATACAAAGACCACTCAGTCAAGGCACTCCATTCACAAGTCTATTTTTATTGATTTTTTTTGCCCTAGCACTGATATTGGAATTTTCATTTTGTTGGGATACCTGCATGTCATATATAACTTTTGAAACACAAAGGCAAATAGATGGTGCTAGAAAAGGCTGTGTTCCACTCAGTGTTCATTTTATATTTCTTACAGTACAAAAGAGATTTTGCAATAATTTACAATTTTGATTTTTTTTATTTCCCTCCTGTGTGGAACCTGTCTTCAAGGAAAGTATGAACTGTCAGATTTTGTAAAGCTTTGTGAAGAGTATTATTAGAGTGTGGACCTGCTGGGCTTTACCTCTAGTGGGTTCCACTCCAGGGAAAAGCTAGATGAAAAGATTTTTATTCTTTGCAAGAAGAGACATTTGCTATACCCAACTGAACAGCCCTGAAAATAAAAGTTTTAACATGAGAATCTGCAAAGGTTTTATACCAGTGTCTCTCTGGAGTAGAATTTTGTGGGAGGAACAGTGAAGTAGTATTCAAACCAACAAGCACACCAAAAAACTAGATAAATACATATACCACAAATAAATAATCATAGCATAAAGTTTTCTTTTTTGCTGCAGCCATGGGACAAACTACATTTATTTGCCGTCTTTGATTTTCTGTACTCTGGTCACCAGGACTAATCCCAACTAAAGCTAACTAGAGAACAACAATTCCTTTTTGTTCTGTATTGGAATAAAACCAGAAATGTTTCAAAGAGTTTCATGAAATGGGTGAGAGAACATGCATGTGCATAACTACGTCTCTGTCTTAGTTTCACTCTATAGCCTAGTGGATAGGGCATTGCTCTGGTTTGTGGAAGACCTAGGTTTAAGTCCCTGCTCAGCCAGAGCACAGTTTTTCATCCCAGTTCACTCCAAATTAGGCAGAGCAGAGACTCAAAACCTGGGTTTCCCACATACCAGCCTACCACCCAGTATCTCTCTGTGTGCCTCAGAACCAAAAACATTCTGATGAAAGTTTTGTAAAAACCTGTACATCAATCTGAGACATTTGAGCTTTGTGAAACAGCATATTTTGTTGAAATTTCATTGAGGCAAAAACATTGTCAAGCAGTGTTCTTGTGTCAGCCCTTCACTGATGTTAACACTCTATGGTAACTGATTGTAAATGCTGACTTTTTAAAATGGCAACCACAATATTGATGAAATGTCTACTACAGTGATTCCCGACCTTTTCTCTTTCACAGCACACATTGACCTCCAGGGGCTCTTCTCCCACCCTTGACCAGGGGCTGGAAGAGGAAAGATGAGGAGCCTGCCCGTTGCTCTCACAGGAGGGGATGGGGGGAGAGAGACAGATTTAGCTCTGATTAGTTGCTCCTGGAGAAGGTGGAACAGTGAGGCAGACAGCCAATGAGAAGGTGACTTATTCCCCTCCATCTTGTTCTCATATGCAGTTTTTCAAAAAAATCCACAGCACACCTGTTCCAGCCTGACTGTACACCAGTTGGGAAACACCGGTTTACTATAACATTGCATTGTGATTGTTTACCTCCTGCTCCCTTAAACATAGTAGTTGTAGGGCTTTTTTATCCTGAAGAAAACCATTGTGGTAAAAATGCATAGGATAAGACTACTATCATCATCACTAAATTTAAAGTTGTGAGATCCAATATGGTAGACACAATTAGCAGGTCACCATTTAACACCGGTGACCGTACTGTAATGTCTGATACACCACTGTTTCTCCCTATACTTAGAAATAATTACAATATCTCAGATACTACTGTGTGGAAATGCTTAGTAAATATTCATTCCTGAATAATGATCACTACTATACTATACGAATGGTTCTCAGTCTTTCCAGTCTACTGTCCCCCTTTCAGGAGGCTGATTTGTCTTGCATACCCCAACTTTCACCTCACTTAAAAACTACTTGCTTACAAAATCAGACCTAAAAATACATACACACAGACATAAAAATTACAGCATACTATTATTGAAAAATTGCTTGCTTTCTCACATTTACCATAGAATTATAAAATAAATCAATTGGAATATAAATATTGTACTTACATTAAAGTGTGATATTTGAAACTATTTTTCACTTGTGAGCCTGGGGCTGAAGCATGTAACTTAGCTTCACGTGGCCCCCTGTGGTGTGGGGTCCCAGGCAATTGCCCTGCTTGCGACCCTATAATGCTGACCCTGCAACTGCAACCCTCCTAAACCTGACCCATGACCCCTCCCCCGGGGGCTACAACCCCCATGTTCAGAAACAATTATCTAGATTAGTTGAATACCCCCTGGAAGACTGAGTACCCCAGGGGTACACGTATCCCTGGTTGAGAACCACTATTCTACATTGTATAAATGAAAGATTATTTGGATGTGTATAATAACTTTTGATTTTAATGTCTTTTATACATACATTTAACACCATTAAAATGCAGCCCTGCCTCAAATGATGCTGACTGCATAATTGGGGTAAGATAAAGGTGAATTTTGATGTGGGATAGCTGCCCTTCCATGCACATACTCTTTTTAAAAGCATAAGTTGGGGCTTCCCTGTGCTCACTTCTCTCCAAGCCCTAGTCCTGCCTTTCTCCAGCCTAGATCCTGCTCTGCCTCCAGCCTTGTTCCAGTCCAGTCCTGGCCTAGCCTTGCTCCTCCCTTCCCTGACTCTAGGTAATCTGGTTCTGATTTTTGGCTCGGATTCTTGGCTCTGGTATTTGAATGTTGATCTTTTGACTCTGATCTTGGGTTCTACCATTTGGACTCCAACTAGGAGTCCTAGGCCAGACTCCAGGTCCAGCCACTAGACTTGATTGCCTGCAGCCCAGTCTCCTGAAAGATGGATACTCCCATTGACTTCAACTGGAGTGGTGGATGTTCAGCACTTCTGAAAATTGGGCCCTTAGTCTTTCTCAGAATGCTGCTTTCCATCCAAACTGGCACTTCTCTACTGTCCTCTTCACCCTTCATCTCAAAAGACATATCATTCACCTGGGATGCAAATGACTGAGATATGGGTTTAAACTTTGATTCTTCTTCACGTGGTTGTTCATATCCATTCCAAGCAGATTTTCCCTTAGCAGCATCTATAGGGTCGGCCTGGGCGCCCCGTGGAGTGGCGTCACCATGGCGCCCTATGTAGGGGCCCGCTGACCCTCCACGCCCTTAGTTCCTTCTTACTGTCGGTGATGGCTAGCTGGAATTTTGCTCTCTCTCGCAGCAAGCCTAGCGGTGTCTCTGTTTGTGTATATAGTTCTCTCTTTTTCTTGTAGTTTTAGACTTAGTGTTAGTTGTAAGTTAGTAGTAGTTGGGGGGTTTCCCCCCACCCAACGTAACCCTTGTCCCTTCCTGGGGCATGCCCAGGTCCCCAGGGTTTAAACTCTGTGCAGACTGGGACGTTTATGCTGAAGAGTGACCCACACTCTTCCTGCTTGAGGTGCCTCGGAGAGAGCCACCAAAGAGACTGGTGCCGAATCTGCAAGGGGTTCCATCCCAGGACTCTCAAGGACAGAGAGCAAAGACTTAGAATGCTCCTGATGGAGGCGGCCTTACAGCCACACTCGGACCCTGAACCTGCTGACCTGGTGTCCAGCACCTCATTCTTGGTGTGCAGCGCTCCGGCACCGTTAGCCAGAGAGGAGGCCCAATCTAAGAACTCTAAGTCCCGACACTGGAGAGAATCAGGACATAGGAAATTGGCCTCCATGCGGCACCGATCACCATCTCTGGTGCCTGCGAAAAAGAAGAGGCCGGTGAGGGGACGATCACCCCACCAGAACCCTAAAAAAAAAACCCTAAATAACTTGAAATACTTGAATCAAATTAGTGATTAAACTTACAAAGTAATATATTGAAGAAATAAATTGGAGTTTCTTAAGCAAAGGAACTTCTACTATAGTTTATTTTTGAAAAACAGAAAATAAAGCTGAAATCTTTAGAAAGTATTCCTACTGTTGAGCCCCCCTTGTGGGCATAAATCTTCACTATGCTTTAGAACAAAAGTCTGTTTGTCAGAATTTTGATAGCAAGGGGTTTTGTTTGTTTTTGTTTTAAGAAAATATGATAATTTAGAGATTAATAAAGCAGTTAAATTCACCTGCAGCAACTCCTCCATTTATAGTAACATATGGAAGGTAAGCTTAAAATTTTAGTTACCTAGTGACAGACACTGCTCAGAGCAGTTCACAGAGCTGCATAAATTTGAAGGGAGAAATAGGAGAGAAAGTAATAAACAAGTCACCTAAACACTGAGTTTAATACAAAACTGGTGTTATTCATCAACTCCTTATCCCCACAGATTCTAGGTCCCTCTTTTCCATTTCCTTTGTAACATTCTCCTTTCCTATGAACAATGGCAGCACCTTATGTTCTAGGATTTTCCTGTCCAGTTTGGCTATATTCTAAAAATGGTCATGTGGCTGTTTATAACAAGGTGTGGCAGGGTCTTTACAACATTTGGACTGGAATCCAATTGTTATAAGGCAATGTCTGAGCCTTTGGGGAAAAGGGTATTGAGGGAGAGGGTCTGAAAAGAGTATTTGGGAGCAGATTTTAAGAAAGCAGAGTTCAGATACATATTTTCTGAGGTTCACAGGAAATTCTTACCCAGGCTTGAGTGAGAACTTTGCCTGAAATTCATAGGACTCAGTTTCTCAGCAATCCCTCCAGCCACCAAACAGAGTTCTACTGCCAAACCCCTTATTAATAGCAGTTGAGTGTACACAGAGTCAGGAAAATATACTCCCCTGTGTAATATCTGTAATTCACATGAAATATACATATATTGATTTGGCAAAGGCAGGATGCCCACCAGCTTATAAATACTGCAAAGTATTTTATTGTTTGTTCTAACTATGCGCCCTGTAGGAAATACATTTGTACCTAAGTCCATATTTACTCCTGGAGGCACACAGTTATTAATTATTTTAGTATGATATTAAGTTGTGTTGCCTCATAAAATTAATCCTTATTCCCTTTAAGTAGATCATTTTAGTCTTTCAAAGTATTAATTTTAATACGTAACCTTCCATTTTTGTATGGTTTTATTTTTTGAAGTGGAAGGAATATCTAGAAATAGTCATTGATTTCCTGTAGTTATAGAAAACATGGAATATATCTAAAGAAGGTGACAATTTGATTAACATAAAATGCCATATTTAGATATAGTGATGTTAAAACTAAAATGATTAGTTTAAAATTTTCAGAAGTGAGTAGCTTTATTCACAGAGGTTGTCTACTTGCAGGCAATGCTATTCAGCATGAGTGTCGAAGAAAAACTTAGTTCTCGCTTTTTGTTTGGGTGCAGCAAAATTAAATACTTTATTATTTCTCCAGTAATTACAATGGAGGGAGAGAGTGCCATAGGACACAGGGTCCTGGACAGGTCTCTCAACTGGTAAACAATTACATCAAGCCTTTATACCTTTGTTTCAGACAATTTCTAGCAATCATGGAGACAGTAAAAAGCAACAAATACATTTTGTTTATACATAGCAGAAAGGAGTGAGACAATAAGATAAGCCTAAGAAAAGCAAGCTTGCATTTTGGTTAGTGATTGCAAGGTCGTAATAACTTTGTACACAGTTCTTGCCTTTGCTCCTACAAGTCTCACGTCATTAGGGTTACAGTATGGCCTGACTCTTGCTAACTAACATTCATTAAGATCTCTTCAAACCTTGTTAATTATTTACTGGCTTCCACATGAGTAAAGACTAGATTTAGGCTCTTCGTGCTACTTTAAGACATAGTAAAACTACAGGTGATATTATATTATTATATATACATAGTGCATAGCAATCCCTTTAAAACTATTATGCTTGGAAACTTGAATTTCATACAAGGTTTTAAGTTGAAAACCACGAGAATGTTAGAATTTGTATTTATACATACTTAACTCTTAAAATTGGTATCCATATTTGAATATACTTGCAAAATTATAAATCTGTTACGGTGAACCTTAAACATGGAAGTGAAAGTGTTGTTATAGTTAAGGTTGGCTAATGCTTTCCTTTATAATATCTTGTTTTGAATTATTTATACATTTGCCAAAGTTTAACTGTTTGGGATAAAATTTAGCATGCCGAGATTCTACGTCCAACTATTTTTTTAAGTTTCACCAAAACTATTTCAATTGTTTTCAGAGACTGAGATTACAGGAAAAATGCTTGCCAGGTTTAAAAACCGTACACCCCTGTGCTGCAAAGCTCTAATGTCTTCCTGCTTTGGAATTTGAAACTTGGCAAGGGTCACCTTGGTGCTTTTTGCCATTCCAGTGAAAAGCCATACAAGTTAGCTGAATTGCACACCACTGAAAGTAGTCATCATCACATGCTCAATAAAGGTTGGCTACAAGCTGTCAGGGAAATTCTTTAAACATTCCATCTGTACTGAAAAGGCGCCAACAACAATGAGCCTCGGGCTAAGCAGGGATTTTCCTGCAGATGCTTCCCTTGGCTTCCAGGGACCACTGTGGTGTTGGACACGAGAGCTGAGCCAGGAGACTTCTCTCTTGCACTCTCTCTATCCTATGCTCTCACTCCTTCCAGGGCTGGTGCCCAGACAGCATGGAGAAGGACAAGGAAGCAATCAGCCTTGGTTGCACAGGACTGAGGAGCAGAGGGACCTGAGAGAGACAGGAACAGAAGCGGAACAGACCAGTCTGCAGGGACAGAAGCAGGAGGGGTCAAAGACAGAAAAGGGACAGGTTGGGGGAGGGACAGATGAGGACAAAAGGGAGACTGTAACCAGTAAAGAACTCTCCTCTAGTGGTTTGTCAACTAAGAGAACAAGTCTGCTTCAACTGTCATCTATTCCACTAGCTGAAGTGGTAGAAATATCTGCAGTAAATCTAAATGGGTGTTGACCAAGTGATGAATCAGGGGTGTGCAGTGAATGAGACTGTTGTCTGTAGGACAACCTGCCTCATTTGTAGCTGAAATTGTGAATGAAACAGGAATGCAGGGACAGAAAGTGTAATCCCATTCTGCCTCTGCTTATTCACTATCAGCGCGGGCTGGGAGGCTAGTTTCTGTGGGCTGAGTAGATGTACCCTTACATGACATACAAGATAGACATTGGGGTACAAATGAAATAACAGAAGCTGAAATAAAGATGTAAGGAGCACATCAAAAGTATTTGTGAAAGACTATAATGGGGAAACAATTCCAGTGTTGGGAGAATGCACTTTTTTCTCTTAAAATACAAAGGGAAAATGATAAAACAGGGGCACTGCTCCTTATGGGCATTCATTGGGTATGCATGCAGTCCATGCATCTGGGACTGGAAATTTTTCAAATAAGTGTCCACTGGTCCACTCTTGAATCTTTCATCTGCTCGTGCTCCCAACCAAGGGCAAAAGGAGAGGCATGGATTGACTGCTTCTCTAATTCCTTTCTGTCAACTGTGGTCTGTGTTCCAGTTTGATTTTTGTTTCTGTAAATAATTCATAAATAGTTTTAGATACTTAGATAATCATAGTTCTAGTTAGATAGTTGGAGGTTGGGGCGGGAAGGGGGAGGTTCCCTCCCATAGCTCCCCTATGATTTGGGACACTTATTATGCCCAAGATACAAACGCTGCCTGTCTTCCCCTTAAGTCTTAATGAGTAACCCACACAAGAGCTCTGTGTACTGCCTTGGGAAAGTGGATATCTCCTTGAGGTGTGACATCTGTTGTACCTTTCCCCTGTATACCATGCAGCCTTGGGAGTTGAAACTCTGTAGACATCTTATGGAGCTTTCTGTGAGGCCCCATGTGGACCTTGGGCCTCCTGCTTCGATTTAGCTGACCTGGGCCTTTTGCTGGCAGCAAGGCCCAAGGACTCCACTGAATGGAAGCATGAGGAAAGCAAAAGTAAACATCCTCACAAGAAGATATATAAGTCCCTCCAGAAAGACCTCTATCTTTCCCCTCCCTTCTACACACCTGAGCTCTGTGCACTGGAACATGTGCCTCCTGAGCTCACAGGGAGAAGAGGCTGTGGGAGCACTGCAGAGCCACACACTGAAAGGGAGCACCCAATGCTGGCATGGCACAGAGACAGAAGAGACCGTTCACCATACTGAGCTGGCACACGCCATCTCAGCGATGTCAGCATGTTCCAGGGGAGTGAGACCTTCTGGTCCAAGGAGTCCCTATATGGAACACACACCATTCTCAGCCATACCTGGAGGAACATAAGTGCACCCTTGCAAATGGTACATGAGACCATATGGCCTGACAGGACCAGGCTGTTGGAAGCTGGGGCAGGTGATCCCTTCTCATAAGAAATGAGTCTTGAGGTAAGTAAGCCCTTGCCTGGATGAAATTCAGATTTTTTCTGATAAATTCTATAACTTGTGTGGGGGTTAAAGTGGACTTTTTCTGAGTTTACCTGATGTCAGAAAGCTGGAAAGAGTTCCTGTGATAAGGGGATTGCTCCCTGCATTTCCATATATGATTGACCTGTGAGCAGCCAATCATCCAGATAGGAAAATATTGTGCTGCCTTGTCTGCATAGGCTTGCAGCCATCAATGTGAATACTTTTGTAAAAACCCTTGGGGCCATCAAGAAGCCAAAGGGGAGCATTCTATTGAAAATTCTCTGGGCCCACAGTGAAGCACAGAAATTTCCTGTGAGCTGGATGACTCTCCAAATTAAAATATGCATCCTTCAACTTGAGGGCTACAAACCAGTCACCTTCCTTTAGTGAGGGGATTCTTGAGGCCAGAATGGTCATCCTGAATGACATATAAAGACATTCAGCTGTCTGAGGTCCAGAATGGTCCTCCGGCCTCCCTTCCCCCATCCCCCCCATTATTTTTTGGAGAGGTATGGGCTCAATTGCCTCCAGCTGGTGTAGGGAGTCTACCGCTCATTTGAGTCTACCGCTCATTTGAGTATCCTTTCATGATATGGGTCCCTAAAAGGAGAGAGGAGGCAGGGCAGAGAGAAACTCTAATGGGTAAGCCAGTCAAGATGATGTCCAACTGTGGATCATAGTGCAGTGTCCACTACATCAAGGGATGCTTGGAGGAATGATCTTGCAACCAGCTTACTCTGATCTCAGATGGCCTGGAACTGGGGCCTATGTTCCTGTGAATGTAGCAAATTCCAACAGCTTGTTGGACATCAATGCCTGGGAGTTCACCATGCAGAATACTAGGCTAGCCAATGAAAAGTACTTTCTGCCAAAGAGATCTAATCTCGTGCCATCTTTGTCCAAGGGGTGGGCCTGAGCTGGTGCAGCCTGCTTTACTCCGTGACAACATGGAGTTGGAGTTAGGATGGGAAAACAAATATTCTTCTCCCTTGGAGGGAACCAAGTACTTTTTCTCAACCCTTTTTGGGGTCAGGACACAAGTAGCAGCTGTTTGGCAAATTGCTTTATTGGGCTCCAGCATGGCCTAACTGATAGGGAGCATCACCTTGGAAGGAGCAATAGCCTGGAGAATATACAGAAGTTTGTTCATATAATAAGACAGTGGTCATGCTACCTGGTCTGACCTGGACATGCATGGGTTACCCAAGGCTTGAAGAGATTGATATGCAGCCTGGATTCCTGTGAGGACCAAGAATCCTGAGCTACCTGGTACCATAGATGCAGTCCCCATCCCAGTAGGGAGGCATCTGTAATGATTGTCTTTGTAGATAGTAAGGTAAGAAAGGGAATCCAGTCAAGATACAGTTAAGAGAAGATGCAGAACCTGTGGTACATGGTACATGAAAAGTTCCAGAAGCCTTAAGAAAGTGGCTAAAAGAAGACCTGCAAAATGTTCCAGCAAGCAGTTCCATTCAGACAACAGAACAACCAACATATTGGGTTCACCCATTAGTAATTGTGAAGGCTAAGATTTTGTCATGGTTATTTTTAGTAAAAGTCATGGACAGGTCACAGGCGATAAACACAAATTGGAATCCGTGACTTGTCTGTGACTTTTGCTGCTGTGGCTCCATGATTTCCCCTGCCACTGTGGTGACTGGGAGCTGTGGGGTTCCCTCTCTGCCCATGGCAGCTGGAAGCTGCAGGGTGACCATATTTGCTCAAGAGACAACGTGACACCCCCAACTGCTCGGCTGAGGCATTCCCCATCCTCCCTGCCCATGAGGCTGTCACCCATCACTGGAACCCTGCGGAGGGCCCCCTCAAGAGTCTATGACCTGTGACTGGAACCCTGTCAGGGCCCCACTGGCTGCCAGCTCCAGAGCTCTGCTTCAGGCCCAGGGGCTGCAGGAAATGTCATGGAGGTCTCTAGAAGTCACGGATTTTGTGATTTCCATGATCTCCGTGACATAAACATAGCATTAGTAATTGTAGGTGGGGGGGAAGTGTGTGTGTGTGTGTGAGAGAGAGAGAGAGAGAGAGAGAGAGAGGAGGCGGCGGCGGCACTGGCTATGTCTGGATCCTAAGGAGCTGCACAAAAACATAAAACTATTTCCGCTTGCCTGCAAAAAGTGAATGATTGTCTGAGATTACAGGAGCCAAATTCTTCAGCAAATGACATTCATCAGCAGCTTTTTGGCACATACCCTTGGACACAGAGCTCCAAGATCTGAACTTTCAACAAACCATTTGGCAGATACTGCTTCATAAGTGTGCCTTTCAGAATATGTCCAGCACCAGAAGTATTTCACCTTAGTGAGCCAGATGCTAGAGGCTCTAGCAGGTGTGAAAGTGTACATTGACATAATTTGGGACAGCACTGCCATTGAATATCAGGAACAAGTGGCTAGAGTACGGGAAATTGCAAGAACTAATAACCGTAAATGGAATAAGGCCAACTGTCAGTTTCAAACAATGGAAATAACACAAGTGGGAGAGAAGCTGAGCTCATTGGGAGTCTTGTTCAGTGAATCAAAGATTCAAGCAATAATGAACATGCTGCAACCTGGAGATGAAAAGTGAATTCAAAGGCTGCTAGGCATGTTGAATTGTTTCAGCAAATTAATATCTAACACTACTGCTCATAAAACTCACCTAAAATATTTCCTCCCCAAGGGGACTGAATGGGCATGGATGCCAAAGTCTGAAAGAGATCAATGTTTTAAAGCACATTTTAACATCAGCTTCAGTTCTGCATTTTTTTGACCCATTGAAAGACCTCTGACTCTCTACAGATGCCTCAAAAGGAGACCTGTGAGCAGTACTATTACAATGTCATGGAACTGATTGGTTGCCAGTCTCATATGATTGTCTTTGTAGATGGTAAGGTAACAAAGACAGCCTCAGATGTATTCACAAAATTTGGAAAAAAAAAGACACTAGGTCTGACATATGAATACATAAGACTTCATGGATTTCCCTAGGGTCATAGCTTCAAAGCAGAAACTGATCACAAACCACTGATTGCAATACACAAAAAGTGATTTGGAGAAGCACCATCCAGCATATAGTGATGAGTTTTTGAAAGTACAGAAGTATGTGACTCCTGTGTTTGTAATGTGGATGCAGTATAGGAATGACAGACACCCTCTTGAGCATATTCTGCATCTGACAATACACAGCTTGATGATCTGGAACAAGCAGTAAACATACATGTGGACATAAATCTTTCTGTATCTCTAGGTACTTGGAATGAACCAGAGGCAAACTGTGAAGAAGAAAACAGTGATACAAGTGATTTAACTAAGTGAGGAAAAATCAACCCATCTCAGCTGCCTATTACCACTATACAAATGAGCTTTCAGATTTCAGGAGTGCTCTTGGAGGGGACACAAATCATGGTTCCCACAGGGATGAGAGGCAAAACATTGTAACAATCAAATGAAGGGCACTTGGGAATAACCAAATTAAAAAGGAGAACTAGTGAAGTTGTAGTCTGGCCACAGACATATATAGTAACATCAAAGCAATGGTGATCAAGTATGGAGTGTGTCAGAAATACAGATCCCCCACAGACTAAACCAACGTTATTGTATGAGCAACTTGCAGTTCCATGGGACAAAGTCAAACTTGGGAAGGCATGCACGCCTGGCTATCATAGACTACTTTACCTATTTCCCAGAAGTAATCACACCTGAAGATACCACAGCAGCCACAGTTTTCAGGAACATTGTCTGTATTTGCACACCATGGAATTCCCAGAACAGTAATAACTGACAACAGATAACAGTTCAAGAATAGGAAATTCCTTGACTTTGCCAAAATGTGTGACTTTCATCTTGAAATATTTAGTCCTAGATATCTTCAAGCTAATGTGTTAGCTGAATGAGGAGTATGTATAGGGAAGAACTTGCTCAAAAAATCATGGATGCAAGAGAAGATCCATATGTAGTACTACTCAGCTATAGAGCTACATTGTTGTAATGTGGAAAGTCACCTAGTGATGATACAATTACTAGTGGTACATAGCGGTTAGGTGCCTAGTTCACAATCCCCTTCTCCCCACATCTCTAGAGTTCCTTGCTGGTAGTCACTTTGGTGCAGTGATGGTCTCCTTTCCAGTAGATAATAACTCTGGCCAGGTCACCACTTGAGTCTGTCCACTTCTGGAGTAGGGGGAATAAGAGTCCAAGAAAACGTAAGTCCAACATGCCTCAAAAGAGTCTTCAGCCCACATCCAGGCATCTGTGGGATGTGTCCTTGCCTCCACCTGAGCTTGGGGAGAGGGTGTTCCCCCTTTGCAGGTGTGGGAGTTGGTAGGGGAGCCCAGACCCTCTCTCTCCACTTGAACACTGGTCATAAAGGAGGATGAGTAAAGAGTCTGGGATAGTGAGAAAAGGGGTGGGGAAGTACAATCAGACAAAATATTGAACTCTTCCTGTTATAAAACCAAGATACTGAGAATCTGGCAAGATGGGCACTGGCCATGGTGGCTATGGTGATCAGAGGTGTCACCTTGCTCATACTCTGTGATCGCAAAGACTAAAATCTTACAAAGGAATCATAAACATCTGCTCAAGAAACCAGACAACTTGGTTGAGAAAAGGGAAATGAGAGCAGACATACAAGTTGAAAAATAGTTCAAAAGTGTCCCGGTTGTTGACTATGAGGCTGGACAGTCTGTCACAAAAAGGACTTGCCTAAAAAGTACAGCAGATCAGAAAAAATGCTGAAATGCTTTGACAGCAATCAAGCCCTGTTGATAATGATGTGGTAGAGCAATCAGAAGAGTTGTTAAATCAGAACTTGAATCTGTAATAGTTTGTTAATTTTGTTTAGCAGTGTTTTAGTTCAATAAAGAAATTTAGAAAAGGATCTAAAAGGGGGAATTTGTGCTATAGAGCAATTCCTCCAGGAAGTGTAGAGATGCCAGATTTCTTCATGTACACTTGGGATACAGTCTTTGTTTTTCAGATGAGATCTTTCCTGTAGGGGCAGAAACAAAGAGATTGAGGACAGATCAGTTGCAGGCTGCAGCTATGCAGAGTAGTAGAAAATTTTGTTACCCCATTCTGAACATAGTTTCTGTTTGTAATATGCCCTTTATCTTGACATCAGTCTCTGCTAGTCAGTGAGATACTACAAGTTTGGCTATATTCTTTGTTCCTCGATGTATACATTTACATTTGGCCATATTAGAACACATGTTGTTTGACTGAACCCACCTTAGATTGCTCTCGTCTAGATGAGACGCGATTGTCGAACTCTGAGAAGTCGAACGCTACCCGCCGACCCGGGCGGGTAGTGTAGATGTACCCTTAGTTGGAGTAACAAGAGGTTAACATCCTGAGGTTCTAGTAGTTTCTGAGAGGGAGGGAGGAAACTAGAAGGATAGAACTGGAAAAAAGAGAAACTCTGATTTTGTACATTTCAGTGTTTCTCAAATGCAGCCAACATGGCTGCATGCGGCCACCAGAGGCTTTTCTTGCAGCCACAGCCTCCTGGGCGGTGATGGGGGGGCAAAGCATTGGCCCATGCCCTGGGTCTGCAAGTAGGTCCTTCCCCTCTCTGGCTTGGGTGGTGGGGCTCAAGCTGGGCTTCATTGCCTGCAGCTAGCTAACAAGTCTGCTGCTGTGAAAAGTGATAAACACACAAATATATATTTTTTTTTTACAGAAGACGTCTATAAAAGAAAAACAGATACCAAAAAAGCAAAAGAAACAACAACAACAAAGATAAGAACATGCAAAACACCTTATTTGTATTAACTTTCTGTGTAGGTCCAATAAAGAATAGAGACAACTGTACACTGTTATTATTGAGTCTGCATAAAAACAAGCAAACAATACATAACTAAATTACAATGATTTGGACATGTATATGTGCATATTTATTTGTTTTTCTTAAAGTTAATTAATTTTTTTGAAAAAATTGTCATAGCAGCCACCAGCAAGAGTTCGTGGTTGCAGTCTGAGGCAACCAAAAATTTTGTTGTGAGAACCCCTGCATTAGGGTGACAATGATTTTCCTTCTAAAGGAGCAGAATAGAGGAAATATAAAGTCTGGGGTTGATGCTTTACTGTGGGTGCATTAGGACAAAGGGAAAATTTGAACCTTAATGCCATCTAAGGCAGCTGCTTCCAAGCCCAGATTCACCATGGTGTGGTGGCTAGAGAGAGATATGCCAGTGATACAGTTGCCACCATTCAGTAGGGGAAGACAGCTTCAAACTCCAACTGCAACATCACAGGAATTCTGCTACTAGAAATCCATCAGGAGATGATCCTGGCAGGCAGCTGAATACTTGGCAGTACTTACAGAAAAGTCTTCTATATTGCCTCCTGTCCATTCAATCCCTTTGATTAATTATGTATGTTTAATTAACAGATTTTAATGTTTGCTCCAACAGTGATCATGTATGTAGCTGTATGTACATATCACCGAGATGAACATATGTCCTATGAAACCACCATATCACTATTAAAAAAAATGGTTAGAGAGATTAAGTTGGTGAGATAATGTCTTGTATTGGACCAGCTTCTGTAGTGAGATAGACAAGCATTTGAGCTTACAGCCCAGACTTCAGTAAGAGTTCTGTGTAAGCTTGAAAGCTCATCTCTCTCTCTATTTGAAGTTGATGTAACAAAAAATATTACCTCACCCATGTTATCTCTCTAATCCTGGGAACAATCTGGCTACAACAGTGCATATAAAAAAAAGTTGACATTTTCAGTGATTCTTTTAGCTCATGGTTGATGGTTTAGTGTTCATTGTATTCACTGAGTGCATGAAAAGTGATTATGAAATAAGGCTGGGATATCATGGTACTCAAAAGCAAGATTTGGTTTAACAGCTTTGAAATAAAAGCCAAATGATGGAACTTCAGTAATTGTTCTGTGACTGTTAATGTTTGATCATAAGGAGTATGGAATCAAAGATTTTTTTTAATCTTTATAACATTTTATGAATTTATCTTCACAACTGTTATTCTGCCTACTTATGTCATGCATCTTAAAACAAGTATATGAGGTGCTGAGAGGCCCTCCTTCAGTCCCCTTTCCTTCTAGACTACAAGACCCAAGCAGATTCATTGTACACACCTTCAAGGTTTTTTAAGTGAGCATGACTGTAAATCTATCTTCTAAAGTTAGTTATCCACTGCTGAGCTACATTAGTAACAACTTTGAAATTTGTAGAGTTCTGCTCTGAAAAGTAATTATGTTTAAAGGACACCTTTTCCTCCCAACAGATCTCTTCCCTTTGTGTATTCTATCAGAGCTGCCAACTTTACTAGAAATAAGTTTTTTACTCTCTTGCCTCTGCTAGCACTGCGTACTACACAGCTAGGTGAGTGGATTCTAACCTTCCTTGTGTATCCTCTACAGAATTGTTTACTAAATTCCAGTCCACGACACCTGTGCAACCCCATTGCTAGCAATGTGTCACTGAGGACATAATGTGGCTAGTGAAATGATATTGCAGTAGATGATACATGATTAAAAACCCAGCTTTATTGTCAAGAGCCCAGCTGAGTTTGCAGGGCTGATGCTTAGGGGGGAAAACATCTATTTATTTGTAAAATAAGCACATTTAATATGGGAACTACTGAGTGCCAATAAACTTGGGACTCCACACTGCATTTTTTAATGACTCACTTTTCCATGTAGAACTACACCTTAGGAAGTAAAGTGCTATATCTTTAAAGAAAAAAAAAAACCTCTTGGAATATAACTAGATTAAGATATTTCTCTGAGACAAGACCTGAAAATGTAATGTAAGGTTCTCAGACTTCGTGTGACCCTTCTTTGTCTAAGGTGTGGAAAAAAAAATTTCTCCACTACTATACCATAAATATATTTTAAAGAGAGTAGTTAGAGCTGCTTTCTTCATATATTTTTTTCAGAAAATAATCAATGTTGCTAATTATCTTAAACATATAGGCAGAAAACACATTTGTCATTCTGTTTTGTTCTTTTTTACTAGTTAGAAGAAAGTGGTATAGTTCTTCATTGCCAGCTGATGAAGACTGAATAAAGAGATTTGTGTAAAAGGAGCTTGCTGGATCAGTTTTAATCTTTCGTGCTTCAAACGGTAGAATAATTCCTTTGCTATTTGGTTGAAAGGTTGTGTAGGAGAAAAAATGGCTTGAGTGATCTCTGCCATCAAAGCAGTAAACTGCAGTTTTTTAGTTTGCCACTGAGGGTGTGGCATATATTACTCTTATCTCCTGAGATACAAAGGGTTTGGCAAATATTCCTAGTACTCTTGTGTGTATTTGTGCACGTTTCTGTGGATTGCACACCATGACAGATACAAAGAAAGGGAGCTTTTTAGAGGCCTGTTTACTACTTTGAGAAATCCCATGGGTCTGAATTGTGTAGATGAAGGACCAGAGAAGGGTAAAACTTACTATGGGATCATTCTGTTTCTTAGTTATTCCATCCACATCCCACTAGAACTTTGAGAAATTAAAGGTATTAGGTTTGTATTTATGCTGCTGTGGAAAATCAGCTGAGGGCTATGCTCTAGGAAGCAACTTTTTAAGCATGAGAGACACTTATACTGTCTTCATGAGTCTGGGCTGGCATGAAAAACTCAAGCAACAAAAAAATGTGGTGCAAAAAGCCTGATGAAAGCAGAAACGTTGATCCTGTGTTCCACACAACAGTAGGTCTGTGTCTATGAAACTGAAAATCATTATTCAAGAAAAACATTTTCATGCTTACTTATCCATATTTGAGCCTTCCTTGGAAGAGGCTGCAACCTTCTTAGAGAGCAGCAAAGAATCCTGTGGCACCTTATAGACTAACAGATGTTTTGCAGCATGAGCTTTCATGGGTGAATACCCACTTCATCGGATGCAAGTGGGTATTCATCACTTGCATTCGATGAAGTGGGTATTCATCACTTGCATCCGATGAAGTGGATATTCACCCACGAAAGCTCATGCTGCAAAACGTCTGTTAATCTATAAGGTGCCACAGGATTCTTTTCTGCTTTTACAGATCCAGACTAACACGGCTACCCCTCTGATACTTCTTAGAGAGGCGAGCCTTACAGTTTGACCAACGCTCCTTTTAATTCTTGTTTCATCTTTACCGCAATTCTTTGTTCATCTTCAAATTCCTACCTTTTAGCCTGTAGCAAAAGTGATACTGAACTGAAAATAATAACTTTAGTGAATTTATTTAAATGAATACCTGGATGTGGAATAAAGACTACACAACCACGACTATAGGCACAGCTAGCTCAGTGTTGAGTCAAATTAATGGAGTACTTGGGAGTAGGTGGGAATAGGTGATATTGGCCATTAACGGATTTTTGCTCCCTTGTGTTTAAGAGGCAGGAAGAGGTGTGAGGGTGGTGTGCCTGTATCAGTTGGGGGCAGAAAGGGATAAGAGAGTGGAGATGCAAAGCCCTGACCCCAGATCTTGGCCTATTGGATGTGTAGAACCCCTTCTCCATACATCTGCAGCATAGGGTGATAACACTTTCTGGCAGCATGCTGTTTCCGGGGCAGGGCTGGGGGGACTATTTGGAAAGGACACCTCCTTGGGAACTGTATGAGAAACCATTAGACTGAAGAAACCATATTGTAAGTAGCTACACTAAAGCTGGAGTTAGTTAATTAACCCTGTCAGACTGAGATCTTATACAGCAGATGATCCAACACAATGAAGCATAAAATATGGTGGCAGTGGTAATCGAGTCCTAGACAGCAGGAGAGACCATTCAGAGTTGCAGTGTAGATAGCAGAATACTTCTGTGAGTACACAGTTTGTTTTACAAGACAAGGCTGATAACAGAAAATGGAAGGGCTGAAGCCTCCTGGGACATTAGACCTGCAAGCTAAGAATTTAGCTCAGGCATGGAAGAGCTGGAAAGAAGAATTTAACCTCCATGTATATATTGCCATGGTGGATAAAGAGGATGCTGTGAAAATAAAACTTTTGTTAACTGATTGGAGAAAGGTGGAGAGGGATAAAATACCTGATCAAATAATATTTGGCAGTCTATTTATACTTATTTTTCACTGGAATGGGCCTCTTCAGACTCGTTGACAATTACTGCATACATTCTTTCTAATAGAACAGCATAAATGTGGTTTAAAATGTTGAATTAATGTTTAGAAGATTTTATGCAGCACAGGATTACTTCCAGGCTTAACTAGCCCTAATGGTTCTAATGATGAACTGCTGTAGTGCACAAACCTGAGATGTTGGCCAGGAGGATCAGTACAGGCATATTGAGAAGATGTTTTCCTTGTTTGAAATATGGTAATATGTACTCTAATGAACTTTTTATGAGCTGTAGACTCATCACTTACCAGAGTTGAAGCTTACAATGACTTTTACAGTCCTACCTCATTATGTGTTTAATGGAAGATGCTTAATGGAGAAAAGGTTATAGCTACAAGCAAAATCAGTAAGAAAATGTTAAACAAGAGAGGTTTTGGTGGACGCACAAAAAGAACACAGTACACCCCTTTTACATTTTTCTGTTTTGGCTTGTGGTACTGGGACCTGTGAATGTTACAGAGATTATTGTCACCTTTTTTTGTTCCTTACTTCCAAATGTATGTAATATAAGGAGACCAACAGTTCAGATGTGACAGTTTTCAAGCATGAGTCATCTTGCATCCAGACTTATATCTTTGTATTTAACAAAAATAGATGGAGATGTTGTAAGTGAGAAGGGCACATTAAGTGAACAGGAATCAGTGAAATATGAGGCATAGTTTAAATGTGTTTATTTGCAGAAACAATGAATGAAAAGCATCATCTTCTGATAGCTGTTTCTGAAGACTTAAGTGAACTGACACGTGGACAAGTAGTCTAATCTCTTGCGCCTGGATTTTTCAAGTATTTAGGAATGATTTAAGCACTTAGGAGCCAAGATCCCATTGACTGTCATGGGATCTTGGCTTCCAGGTGTCTAAATCCATTTTGAAAATGAGGTTTAGGCTCCTAATTCGTTTAGGTATCATGTGCTGAGCATCACAATGCCTAAGTACCTTGAAAAATCTTGGACTGACTATATCTGTATTTTAATTGGCACTTTGGTTGATAGAGGTTAATGACTGAATGGGAGTACAGATTGAAGAATATCTATGCTGGAAGTGTCCTTTCCAAGTCAAGTTTGAGACACTGTTGGCAGCGACTGCTGCTATAGCACTTCCAAAGATAGCGGGGACATCAATCTCCAGTCAGCCCTCAGCACTAATAAATCTCAAAATCCCTATTGAGAAGAAAATATTTAAAGCACGTAGCCTCTTCTGCCTTGTCCCCTGTCACTACCTTTTTCCTCTCTCCAGACACAAATTAGGATGCCATTCAGTGTCAATCCCACTTCGCTGAAAGGAATGGAACTATGATGTCAGTTGTCCTAGGGCCATGTGAAGAGAGAAGGATTCTTTTCTGGTGCACTGAGTGAGAGAGTGGCGTAAGGAAAAAACAAAAACAAAAACACACTAGCATCAACTTTGTGTGAAATTGTTATAGCAATTGTTACCAGAGCTGCTGTTACACATATGGCTTCTCTACATGGTGTGGTAATATGCTCGATGGGGATATGATTTCTAAAGCATATTAAAGTGTTGTACATTAATTGTTCCATGTCGACCCTGCTGGTGTACACTAAAGATTCCCTAGTGCACTTTAATGTAATGCTGTCTCAAACAGCACTACTTTAAAGTGCATGGTTATGGTCCACGTGGACCAATTAATGTGCAACATGTTAGTGCGTTTTAGAAATCATACCACCGTGGAGTGCGTTACCTCACAGTGTAGTCGAGCCCTTAGTCATTAAAGATTTTTTTCTTAGTGTGTGAGCATATTTTTAGTCTCAGAAGAAATGTTGTAGGGACGTTTGTTTTTTGTTATATAGGACTCTATGTAGAGGTCGCTGTGCTACCGTGAAGCTTGTAAATACATATTAAAAGTAAAATATAGTAAGAGAAAAGTAGGAATGGGTTCAAGAGAAATAGGGATGGGCACAAAGAAGGAAAAACAAAAACATATTGTATTCCAAGCACCTCTTGCGGGTGAACATGCAAAGTCTTTGTTTTTATGCTCCTCTGTTGATGATTTAACAATTTAGTATTATCAGGGCCGGCTCCAGGCACTGGTGGAGGAAGCACATGCCTGGGGCAGCACATGCTAAGGGACAATATTCAGTCCATTCTTGGGGTGGCACAGTCTGGGCGGCTTTTTTTTTTTTTTTTGCTTTGGCAGTTCAGGCATTTTTTTTGCTTGGGATGGCAAAAAATGGTAGAGCCAGCCCTGAGTATTATGTCAAAAAAATCTTTCAGCCTGTACACTGAGGACGGACCTGTGAAGACAACAGAACTATAAAATATTTCAACTTAGCCTGCCAAAACTGAATGATTATGGTATTTTCAGTCCCCTTGAACTAGTTTTTCTTTGGAGCTCTATAATATAGGTTGATATTCTCTTCTTGCCTGGTCCCATCTGTAGTGCTTTGTGGTGAAAGGGCATAGAAATCTGGCATATTCAGCCAGTTGTGAATTCCCATTGCACAGGTGCTGTAAATCTAGCATAACCAATTCTATGTTACACGCTAATGGCCCCTATTTTAGGAAGCAGGATGGTATATGGCCACAGTGTGCCCCAGTGATCCTGCACTTACATACTTAGCCTTTGTAGACTCTTACTTCTGGCGTAAGTTGAAGCAGCTCTGAGAATCAGGTGATTCAGAGGTGCCCAGAGGAGGAGCAGCTGCTGATGGCTTCTATGCAAGTGGAGATGGAGAGATGGGGATAGAACAGTGACAGCAGCAAAGAATACTTGCAGAGAGACAGGATCTAACATTAATTTAATTTAATTGAATTGGGGCGAGGGAGGCAGCATTAAATGAAATACTGGAGGAAAAAAAGAAGAAACCCCACAATGGAAGTGGTGGAGGTGCAAAGTTGAAGTGGTGGTGATGCTGGGGAAGTATTGAAACTTAATTATGACAGCAAAATGCCTATAGCCATTGGGTGAATTTTGCCCCCAGGTCTCTCTGTGTACTGTGTTGTCCCTTAATACTGTGCTTAAGTGAAACATAGGCCCTTGAGTGAGCCGTCTACACCAAGGTGACTTCCTCCAAAGTAAATTCTGTGGGGAACGGTGAGTGGAAATGCTAGAAAATGAAGTCCTGTTTATCCACAGAGCAGATGCAAGAGTGTAGATTCCCTCTTACTGAGGTACCTCAACCCTGACCTGAAGGGACTATCACTAGGGATGAAGTTAGTTCAGTTTCCATGACAATTGAATCTTTGCCTCTACAGAGTGTAGCGGCAAAGTGTGACATTTGTGGTAGTAGTTTTCTGATATGGACACTTGTTTAATAGTAACAAGGCCAACAAAAAACAGTGATCTTTTAGATGGCAATGACCTTAGCCACCTGAGCTAGGTTTGAAACAATGATTTAGAAGTATAAATCTCCATATCTGATTCCCAGTCACCTGAGCCATCTCTCCCCTTCCTCAGTTACTTTCCAGTTGTGTCCAAATATTTTCAAGGAGCATAAAACAAAAGTGTTGTTCTGCTCTACTACAGATACCATTGGACTAAAAACGAGAGGGTACTGATGTAAATTCAAAAATTTTAAACTGTATATTTTTCTACTGATGCTATCTCAGGGTTTCTCAAACAGGGGTTGCCGCTTGTGTGGGGAAAGCCCCTGGCGGGCTGGGCCAGTTTGTTTACCTTAATGGTAAGTGAAAAATGCTTAATTAATATCTTTATGCAAATACATAACTGGGATATTTCCTTTAAAATAACCCTAAACCTTAAGTATGGAAATATAGATTACCTTAAATTACTGTGTATTCTGTTACCCTTAGCATCCATATCTTCAGTTAACAATAGGAGCTGGGGTTGCTTATAAGCAAACTGATTTTCAGTGGTGCTATTTAGGAACTTAAATATGGAGTCCAACTTTGGATACCTATGTTTGGAAATTTTGACCAATATACATTGCCATGAAGTGTCTGTGTAGAAGGATGATTGGAAGATATCTTTTTTTATCAAGTGTTAACAGAAATTCTAAATGGTTATCCCAGGGTTTCTCAAACAGGGGTCGCTGTTTGTTTAGGGAAAGCCCCTGATGGGCTGGGCCGGTTTGTTTACCTGCCCTGTCCGCAGGTCCGGCCGATCGCAGCTCTCACTGGAAGTGATGCAGGCCAAGTGACTTACTGGCTGCTGCTTCCAGCAGCTCCTGTTGGCCCAGAGCAGTGAACTGCGGCCAGTGGGAGCCACGATCGGCTGGACCTGCGGACGGGGCAGGTAAACAAACTGGCCCGGCCAGCCAGGGGCTTTCCCTACACAAGCGGCGACCCCTGTTTGAGAAACCCTGGTATCCCTTCTCATGAGGAGTAGATCTTTAATAACAATGATTGTCTTAATGTATAAAATGCTGCTAGCAATTAAGTGGGAAAGAACCAGGCTACCCTTGAAAGCATTGTGAGATAGAAGGTCTGATGATGAATTACATTGTAAAGAGAAAAAATAGTAGTTTAAGACATCCTGTGAAATAAGTTGATAGGATTGCTTCCTTTTGAGCAGTACTCCCAAATGAGAAATATGGCAAATTTGAACACATGGAGGAAATTTGTGTTTGATATTTCCTAAGATGTCTATGGTGCAGGAAGATTTGTGTAAACTTGCACAGATTCTGCAGACTCAGGTTAGCAATATGAACTGTGGTGCATCATTCTGCCTCTGGGCCTGGACTAGATAATCTCTTGAGGTCCCCTCCAGTCTGACATTTTTATGATTCTGATGGTGCAGTAATTATAGTTTGTCAAATTTTCTCCCTTGAGAAGTCAGAAAAAATCCGCACATGGCACCTTTCATGGCTAGATTCAAAGTGGGTTTTTTTTGTTTGTTTGTTTTGGTTTTTTTTAGTTTCCACTTGTTTGTACATGTTGTGAGGCCTTGTCTTGTGGGGTTTTGTTTTTGTTGTTTTTTCTCCCCTCCTTATTAGACAACATTCTCACTCTCTGGGATTTATTCAGGCATATTCACCAGTTTTTCAAAATGCATACTTAATTTATTTTTAAAGCTCTCCAAGGCCCTAGGGAATGGATGCTTAGGCACTGAAGGTTGTAATCATTGTTAATTTATCATTTATTATTTATTATCTTATTCAGTCACTGTTTTTGCATGCTGGCAGTGAACCTCAGTGTTGCACAGTGTGAGCAAGAATTTCAGACCAAAGTGTAAAAGGAGGAGCCTTCATTTAGCCCAAGCTACCATGAAAGTTCAACTTCAATGAAAATGCACCTAACTTATACTACCAAAGATATAATAGTGTCTCCCTATGTCCAACAGGACAAGGTTCATATGACTAGAGTGGGCAAGGATTTATTGATGAAAATTGATAGAGAGATGAAAGAGCAAATATCTTTGTTTCTTTATTCCATCTATCCATCGAGTGAAAACACTAGGTTTTGGAATAAAGGCCAGCAGGTAGGTAGCTCCAAAAAGCTATTGCATGTCAGTGCATGTTTTTAAGCTTGTTATAGAGTGTTGGTTAAAATTGGGCCCCTTTTTGAAATGAAGATTTGGTACTCTTTTCAGCTCTCGGTGATCATTTAACACCCAAAAGGAATAGAAAACATATTATAAGAGCAAGGCAAGTGCACCTCTTTAGATGTGAGAAGAATTTACACAAACTAGCAAATTTTCAGCTTTTTGCCATGTATATTTGAATTATGAAATTTTGTGAGGAATCTTTGTAGTAGCAAAATCTTTTTTTGCTTGAAAATTGTTCTTTCTGGCCCCTCCACCACCAACCAAATGTGGGCAAAGTTTCTTGGGCTCAGGATTTAAATTCAGATCATGGGAGGTTATGGTTGTATTATAGTTTTGCCTTCAGCCTTTATAATTAAATTTACAACTATGGTATGGAGCTTAAAAACTCAGATTTGACAGTTTCTGCTTATGTCCAACAGAGCTGGCCTTGAGCTGGCCTTGAGCACGTAGGCACTTTTGGAAGCATAGAGTTATAGGACTGGTGGACTAGAAGGCACCTTGATAGGTTGTCTAGTTGGTCCCCTAATTATTATCTAGACCATCCTGACAGGTGTTTGTCTAAACTGTTTTTAAAAACTTCCAGTGGTGGAGATTCCACAACCTTCCTAGGTAATTTGTTCCAATGCTTAACTACCCTTAGTGTCAGGAAGTTATTTTCCCTCATGTCTAACCTATATCTCCCTTGTTGGAATTTATGCTATTTCTTTTTGTCCTATCCTCAGTAGTTAAAGAGAAAAATTTATCATCACCCTCTGATTTAAAACAACTTTTTAATGTACTTCAATACGATGTCTTCGCCGGCCCCCAGCCCCGCCGTAACTAGGGGTCCTGAGCCTGCTGCCGCATCCCCTGGCTTGAAGTGTTTTCCATTGTATGTAGGGTTTACAGTCTGGTTGAATGGCTCTTAGATCCCACACTATAAAAAAATTTTCCAGCACTCTTGTATAGAACTGGACACCATAATTTAGTTGAGGCCTAATCAGCTCAAAGTAAATTGGAAAAATTACTTCTCATGTCTTGCTTACAACTCTCCTGCTAATAGATGTTTGGTTTTTTTCCCCAACAGTACTGTGTTGACTCATATTTAGTTTATGATCCACTATACCTCCAGATCCTCCTCTTCAGTCCTCCTTCCTAGGCAGTCATTTCCTTCCTTAGTTCTTACTTAATTTCACCTTATTTTTTCAGACCATTTCTCCAGTTTGTCAAGATCATTTTAAATTCAGATCCTGTCCTCCAAAACGCTAGCAACCTCTCCCAGTCTGGTGGTGTCAGCACACTATACAAGTGTGATCACACCTTGGTGTTCAGCTACACAGGAAAGCACTTGGTTGATTGAAACTGAGATGATTCAAAGCTCTCCTCCTCTGTTGCCTGCACAAGGACAAGCAAGAGAAGGAAGCAGCAAAGGGTTCTGCCAGGGAAGATGAGCTGTAGGGGATGGGGAAATCTG
Organism: Mauremys reevesii; assembly: GCF_016161935.1. Taxonomy (NCBI): domain Eukaryota; kingdom Metazoa; phylum Chordata; order Testudines; family Geoemydidae; genus Mauremys; species Mauremys reevesii. The sequence goes on along the minus strand of NC_052629.1, from coordinate 37,198,272 downwards.
TGAACTCAGGAATTCCCCTGCCCCTGCTGCTAAAGGACTCTTCTGCATGGAAAAAGACAGGAAATTGAATGACAAAGATGCCCTCTTGCACAGATTTCATTATACATACATTTTAATTATGGCTCACTGACTTACAGTATTTTGACTGGCCCTGCCTGATGCAGACACCAAAATTTGTGAACTCTCATCTGAATTGCTTTAATTGTTGTCCCTACAACAGCTGTAGTGGCAAGAACAGGCGGCACAGGCCACCCATCTGTGTGCCCAGTTGAGAAGTCATGGAACACATGATAGTAGGAATGATTGACACTGTGATGGACTCTAGTGTATGTTTTATTATTTATTAATTAAATGGGGATATGTAAATGAAGGAGTGCTTTGCCAAAAAAAAGTTTTTTTGTTGTTGTTGGTTTTTTTAAGATTAAGTGAAAACAACATAGTTAACTATGAAATCATTCTCAAATGCCAAGCACTTAAAAGTAAGGAAATTAATACTTAAGGACATCATAAATCTTACGCTACTCACGTAATCCACCTAAACAAATTATTCTTGTTGAGTGCAAATAAATGCACATTCTGGCCCATGGATGTTTTTATGTATTATAATTTGTTGCTGTAATTTAGCTGTTAACATATTTTCTTTTAAGGAACACCATTAAAAGGATAAAATTATCAGTTAATATATTGGGCTCCAGACTGTTCACCAAATAAACAAACAATTCTGTTCACACTTGTTTTCTTAAAATATGTGAAAAACAAGTTTTGAAGGAGATTTAACTATTGACTTTCTGGAATGTTGGCATTGTGCTAGAGGGAGACAAAATGAAAGCAAAAAGTCAAAATTTAAAAGCGGTAACTGAAAAAACAGTTGGACAAGTTTTCTTCATACTTTGTAGAAATAGTCTCCCTTGTCATAGTTACTTTAATGGCAATCTTCATGTCAAGCTATATTTCCAAGCCAAAGTTATAGGGGGAGGCAAAAATAGGACTTTATGATAGAACCTGATTGCAACCTTAACTGTACTAACTTTCCATAATTTTAATAGTAAAACAAACTCAATTGTTTCAACAGGTAGAGTGTGAGAGGAGGCAAAACAAAATTTCTACTTTTTGCCATGAAACCCTCTCTCCTTTGCTTTTACTTTCTTAAGGCAAACCAAAACAGTTTTTTACCGGTTACCTATGATTTTTACTTCTTTTGGCTGGTTCTCAACTATGCCCCATTGCTTTGTCCAGTGGTGTCTTTTCAGGTGAAAGCTGGGATGCATCTGGAATACAGGAAACTAACTTTGACATAAAGGTGAATGTAACCTTCAGTTTCACTACATGTTGTTTAAAAATTTGTTTCTAAACTGATCTTTTCAGTTACACCGGGTCTGATCAACTTGACAGTTCAAGATGAGGCCTAATCTTCTTGTCAGGGCTATTTAGCATAATTTTTCTCTATTAATTTTATTGGGTTAAAATTGTTTTATGTGGCATGTATATCTACTACTAAATTAAGGCTTTTCATGATTGTGACCTTTTTTTTTCTTTCCATTTCTGGTTGGCTTGAGAGGCTGCTCTGAACCTAAGTCGCACAAGCTATCTTCACTTTATTTAAAGGTTGCACATATACATTATTTCACTCATTACAGTTTTGCATATTTTACAGATTAAACTACAGCTGAATCCTTAAACTACTGACCATGCATAACATATTTATCAAACTATAAGCCTGTGACCAAGTTGTACATTTGTCAAGTTTTACAGAGTTTCTTGGTTTAAACATGTACTTTACAAAAGTGTAGTGAATTAGTGAGTGTACTTGACTACCCACTTTACTTAACTTCAATTTTAATATACTTAACTAATCACTACAGTTGCATGCTTTCATGGTTGATTACATCTTTTGATACTTTACTTCAGCATTATACTATGCTGTTGAGATTTTATGTACTTTAACGACTGAACTGCATAGTGCACTGGTATCTTTTTTTTCCGCAGTTGACAGATGTGGCTACAAACTTTATTGATCAATCTGCATACTTTAGTAGTTCAGTTTTATGTGCATTGCTGAATGAGCTATATGCTTTAGAAGAGCAGCTTTAACATTTTTCATAGATATAGCTACAAACTGTCCTAACTGAAAGTCATGCTTTAAGAATGTATTTTATTGTATTTAACTCATCAAGATGTATAATTCAATACATTTTTAATGTTTTGCATATTTGACAAATTGTCTTACAGTCTCAGCCTTCTTAAAAAATAAGGTTTATTGGTATTTCATGAAGCCACAGTTTTAGGTAAACCTTGACACACAGTGGTATTTTTAACAGAACTGCAACTCTGTTAAATAACATAATCACAAGTTAACCACAACCACAACAGCTGGCAGGAGAGATAATGTTGCACTTACAGTCCAGTTTCTGAAAACAGAATAAGGTCACTCCTAAAATAAGATGGGTGGCGTGCGGTTGTTGGGGCTTAAAAGGCAGCTATCTCTGTGAGGTTCTGCTCATGAAGATTTACCAACACTGGAGCTAAGGTTCCCCGTTCAGTTTCTAGTGGGCTAGGCTGCAGCCACTATCAAAAGCACCATGGATCCTCTGAGGGCTCCATTCCAGGATAAGATGATCCTTATGAAGGCCCTGTCTTTGTACTTTGGTTCTGTGTTCCCAGTGTCCACCACTTTTCCTCTTTCCCAGTTACCTAATAGCACACCTCCAAATGTCCTCCACTACTATGGACTCTCTCTATCCCCAAATGTGGATAACCAACTTGAGGGGGAGCTGTGATAGTGGACACATCCCCAAAATCTATTCCCATTCAGGCTGGTCATCTTTAAAAAGAGATTGAACATGTGGCCTAAGACTAACTGGTAGAGTCAAGTTTTCTTCATGTCTGATACATTCAATGCCAAAATGGAAGTGGCTTCAGGCTACTTAAATTTGTCCTGTCTTTAAAGTAGGTAATTACCCCCAAATTCTTCATCTTGAAGGACAAACATTCCCTTTCTTATTCCAAAGTTAATACATCTGAAGGGTCTAAAAATACTTCAGACAAGGATGGCAACTCAATACTATTTCATTATTACAGCACCCCAGTATAGGCATAACATTGTTAGAGGGAAGAGAAGACCAGTATTATCTAATTTGTATGCTTTTCTCTCAAAGAGGTTTTACACTGTTTATATTTTGAGATCACTTGAGGAAAAATAATATTTATTTTGGATCAGTTATTGTGACTAAATACAGATGTCTTAGTACTAAGTGAGAATGTTTTGTCATTATGAGGGCACTATAAGATTTATGATGGCACTAATGACTCAAGTTCTTGCTTTTGAGTGCTTGAGTTTGATAAATCATATGATAGGAAAGTGCATTTTTGTCACCTAGGAACACTCACTGGTTAGAAACAAAATTGTTGCATTTTTTTCTTTTGCTTTTGCAATACATAGTAGAGTGGCATGGTTTTTTATTGGTTTGTGAGTTTAAATTTGTTCTATTACAGATGGCAATGGCCATGTGCCATTCCAAATTATTGTCAGTGAAAACTTTACACCACACCTAATGATCATAGGCCACATATGTTTCCAAAAGTCCTACTTTACAAATATTGGAAAGTTTACCCAAAAAATGTACTTTTTCCTAGCTCTTTTCCTGCAAAATAAGGTGCTGTAGTGTATGTCTACACTATGAGCTTGATACCATACACAAACCTGTCTGAGCCCCATAAGTATGTATTTGGCATGGCTAGCTCTGCTGCTGCCATCTCCATTGTCATGCTACCATGGCTATGCTACTAATTTTAGCATGCTAGCTCAGATGTGAACTAGCATGTGTATGTGTACGCTATCTGGGGATCACATCCCTAGCTTGAAGTGTAGACAATGGCAACTGCTTGAATCCATGCAGGGTTTAGAATATTAGAGGTTGTCTACACAACAATGTACTGTGCCACAAGTGAGGATGTGAATCCATAGCATACCAGCTTGCCACATAGTAATATCTCGAGTGGACTCTGCTACAGCATGGTGAAAGTCCCGGATTGTGGTTTCAATAGTACACTAAACCATGCTCCAGAAATTTCATTGTGGTGTAACAGTGACCACTCAGAACATTATTATATAGAAAGCAGGTATGCTGTTCAATGGTGTCTTGCCTTATAGACAAGCCCTTAGAATAAGACTTGGGAAGATGCATTACTGGATAGAGGATAGGAGAGAGAGTCAAATGTGCATGATGTATTAATTTATCATATGGCTATATCTCCAGATATGTCTGGTCTGTGAATATATGGTGGTAAATGTGTATCCAGTGTATATGTAACATTTAAAAGCTTTCTTAATATTAAAAACATTGACTTTTCAAATCGAACTGTTGGTTATTTGATGCATAGAATGATCTGGGGGAACTCAGCATCAGTTCAATGCTGCAAATGTTTTCTAGTAAATCAAGTAAATGAAAACTCACAAGGAAGAACAAAAACTCTTGACTCCTCCCCCTTCAAAATATAAATCCACTGAGGCCTGAACATGACTTACAGCACCACCTTAAATGGCAAACTGCAGCTCAAAGAGCTTTTTTTTAAAAAAAAATCTGCCCTTTTCACCTTGTTCCTTGCATGATCTCTCATAATAACTGGGAAAGTGAATGAAATATTATTGCCCAGGAAGAAATAAAAGGGATTGGAAGGAGTGGGCTGCAGAACATTAGAGCCAGAAAAATATAAATGAGGATGATGATTCAATGGGTCTTATTAGGCATGTCCACCCAAACCAGGTATTATGAAAGAATTTAATAATTAAACAACAATCACAACATGAAATGCCTCCTTTTGAACAATTCCAATATAAACTACTACTGCTATTCCCATAATGTGTACTATGGTTGTCCCTTTGAATTGTCCAACCTCATTTTTTCCCATTGCAAACAACTTTAAGTGTAGTGATTGTTGATAAATCACTGTCAGAGTATTCCATTAGACATCAGGAGGGTGACTCAGCCTGATGTCCTTACAGTAGTAGTCTTCATTGCTATTTGAGATATTTGGATTCAGTTTTGCATGCCAATCTCTCATATTTCTTGTTAACATACACTAGGTTTCTGTGCAAGCAATATGTTCAGTTCTGAGGTGAATGGGGAAGAAGAAAATACAATGCATAGCTCGACGATGTTCTCTGTGTCTAATTAAAGATCTGCATTGATGAACTCTGAAGGGAGCTCTGTTCTCAGATGAAAGACTGATAGCCACAGTATGTAGCCTTGAAAGGTGGAAAAAAAGGATCAAGGATTCAATAAGGATTTAGAGAGACTTTTGTGGAAAATGAAAGAGATATCATATTATCTCTTATGTCTCTGTTAGTCTGCTAGGAAGCATTTGGTCAGCCGGATCTTTGTTTATCAGCGTCTCCAAAGAAAGCATTGTTCAATTTACTGGAATAGTCTAATTTTGCTGTCCTCATTACTATAGATCATCCTGTCACCAAAAAATGGGCTTTTTGAAACTAATTTTACTCACTTTAATGCCTCCCATAATTATAACTGTGCATCATTCCTGACTGCACACCTTCTCACACTGTTAATAGCACCCAGAGGGGACAAACACTTTCTTCTTGGTTTAAAAAAAAGTGAGAGAAAATTTAGCCCTTATGTATGAAGTGATGTAGTGTATGCTGAGAATGATTTATTCTACTTACTGTAACAGGCTTACATCTAAAACAACTTTAAAAGGAATTACATGGCTTATAAAAAGGTGTAGTCATATCAGTTCTGATGAACGTTCCTAATAACTCAAAGAGGATAACTAGAATTGTGTACCATAGTATATCTTCTCTAGCTTTCACATATAAAAAAACCTGGTGGTTTCTCCCCAATTCTCCTCAAAGTTTTGATGGCAGAACTTTTTAGAGAGGTGTCATTTGACTAAGACTTGATTACTTTTGTAAAATGTACAGCAAAACAATTTGCTGTTATTCTGTGAAGTTTTACTATGAATAATTAAAAGCATGTGCAAAGTATATTAACAGTACATTATCTTTGCTTCTTTATTGTTTTTTTTATTTGCTAATCACAATATTAATTCATTTACAAAAGTTGCCGCAGTTGATAGACTGAATTAGAGAGGTTCTGATATACGGATACTTGTTCAATAAAATAACTTCAGCCCAGATTGGCAGTGGTGAAAGTTATCTTAAATCAGGCTTAAATCATTCATCATAAATTTTGAAATAAGATGCAAGATATTATTTTCATATTTTAGACTACTTTCCAGTTTAAAAAAGAAAATATATCTGATTTCCACCACAGGAACATTCCAAACTTTTACAAAACTGAATCAAATTGAAGTGGGTTTCATTTCTGGGAAAATTTCCTAATGTGTATTTTAGTAATCATATTTCCAAAGACCTAGATTTGTATTCATCTATTGGGTGCACTATTGACAACACCAGGCATTCAAAAATCTTGAGTCAGGTCCCTAAAAAACATAAGATTGGCTTAGAATTCGTGGGGGAAAAAGTGCATGTTGTGCCAGTTTTAAAATTATTAAATAAGAGCTAGTATGTATATATGGATAGAAACAAAGAAAGATCAGAAGAAGAGTCAGAGGTCAATATGTCTGCATCAGGAGCTCTTTAATGACCTGAAAATAAAAAAGGAATCCTACAAAAAGTGGACACATTGACAAACTGCTAAGGAAGAATATAAAAGAATATCGCAAGCATGTAGAGACAAAATCAGAAAGGCTAGGGCATAAAATGATTTACTCCTGGTATGGTATATAAAAAGTAATTAGAGGAGGCTCTATAAATACATTAGGAGGAAGAGAAAGATGGAGGACAGTGTAAGTGCACTACTTAGTAAGGAAGGTGAGCTAATAATATGACACCAAGAAGGCTGAGATGTTTCGTGTTTCAATCTTCACTAAATAGGTTAATTGTGATCAGCCGCTTAACACAGTTAATATTAACATTAAGAGGGAAGAAACAGAAGTCAGAATAGGGAAAGAACAGATTAAATAATATATGGATAAGTTAGATGAATTCAAGTTAGTGGGTTCTGATTAAATTGACCCTAGGGTACTTACGAAATTAGCTGAAGAAATTGAGGAACTGTTAGCAATTATCTTCAAGAACTCATGAAGTACAGGTGAGATCCTAGAGGACTAGAGAAGTGCAGACATATTTAAAAAGTGGAAAATAGAAGACCTGGAGAATTATAGACTAGTCAGCCTAACTTTGATACCTGGAACAAATTATTAACCAATCATTTTGTAAACATATAGAGGATAATAGGGTGATAAGTAATAGCCAACCTGGATTTATCAAGACCAAATCATGCCAAACCTAATTTGCTTCTTTGACAGTGTTATGGACCTACTGGATAGAGGAGACACAGTAGATATGATGTATCTTCTTTTTAATAAGGCTTTTGACTGTCCCACATGACATTCTTGAAAGCACCCTTGGAAATGAAGATGAGATGGAAATACTATAAATTTGGGTGCAAAACTGGTTGACAAATTATACTCGGAGTAGTTATCAGTGGTTCACTGTCAAACTGGGAGGATATCTCTAGTGAGTTCCCACAGGCATCAGTTCTAGGTCTATCACTATTCATGTTTTTCATTAATGATTTGGATAGGGGAGCGGAGAGTATAGTTATAAAATCTATGGATGACACCATGCTGAGAGCAAGCACTCTGAAGGACAGGATCAGAATTCATAGTGACAAATTTCAGAAATGTTCTGAAATCAATAAGATGAAATTCAATAAAGAAAAGTGCAAAGTACTGTACTTAAGAAGGAAAAATAAAATGCCCAAATATGAAATAAGGAATATCTGGCTAGGCTGTACTGCTGAAAAGGATCTGACAGTTAAAGTGGATCAATGAGTCAATAATGTAATGCAATTGTGAAAAAGGCAAATGTTGTTCTGTGACGTCTGAACAGAAGTGTCATATATAAGACACAGGAGGCAATTGTTCCAGTCTATTTAGCCGCAGCTGGAGTGTTGTGTACCATTTTGTCACACTTTAAGAAAGATGTGGACAAAGTGGAGAAAGTCCAGAGGAGAGCAACATAAATGATAAAAGGTTTAGAAAACCTGACCTATGACTAAAAGTTTTTAAAAAAACTGAGCATGTTTTGATCTTGATAAGAGAAAACTGAGTGGGGATCAGATAAGTCTTGAAATATATTAAAGGCTGGAAGGGTAAGCAGTAAATGGCTTAATCTGTAGCAGGGTGATTTAGGTTAGATATTAGGAATTTTTTTCCATCCATAAGGATAGTGAAGTACTGGAAGAGATTGTCAAGGGAGATTGTGGAATCCCTGTTGTTGGCCGTTTTTAAGAACAGGTTGTACAAACACCTGCCATGAATGGTCTAGGTATACTTGGTCCTGCTTCAGTGTAGGGGGATGGGCTGGATGACTTAAGGTACCTTCCAGCTGTATATTTTGATACGTCTATGCAATCTCCTAGGCCCAGCTATTAAAATTGTTGGGATTTGCAAGGTAAAAGAAAGATGATGGAAGACTACACTTAGGCTACTACACTACAAGGTTAGGGTTGTGATATCCCTGCTTGTGCACACATATTTGTGCTAGCTCTCTTTGAGCCACACTGAGTACAAACCCGTCTGAAATTGGTGGGTATGTACTTGGCATGGCTCAGCATGCCTCCACTGCTGCTATCTGTGCCACCATGGCTACAGTGCTATTTATCTTCCTGCTAACTCAGCGAGAGCTAGCATGAGTGGTTTTGTACATAAGCAGGCGAATCATACCTGTAGCTCATAGTGTAGCTGTAGTTTTGGGGTAAAAAAATGTGTATATACAAACAGTGCTCTATAGTCATGGGACAGTCTGTACCAGCCCAGAGCCTGCTGGAGGCCCCAGGGTCCTAGCACACCCCATCCCAGAAAGTAACAGTAGAGAAGTCCACCAAGCAGTATAGAGTAGCTGTGGGGAACAGCCAGTCAAGAAAAGGATGCAGGGAGCAGTCAGTCAGTCAGGGAGAAAACCTAACAGGTAATGGTCAAGTGATCTCTCTCCTGCCGTCCATCTCCACCCTCTGACAAACAGAGGCTAGGGGCACCATTCCTTACCCATCCAGGCTAATAGCCATTAATGGACTTAGCCTCCATGAATTTATCCAGTTCTTTTAAACCCTGTTATACTCCTAGCCTTCACAACCTCCTCAGGCAAGGAGTTCCACAAGTTGACTGTGCATTGGGTGAAGAAGAACTTCCTTTTATTTGTTTTAAACCTGCTACCCATTAATTTTATTTGGTGCCCCCTAGTTCTTATGTTATGAGAACAAGTAAATAACTTTTCCTTATTCACTTTCTCCATATCACTGATGATTTTATATACCTCTATCATATCCCCCCTTAGTCTCCTCTTTTCCAAGCTGAAAAGTCCTAGCCTCTTTAATCTCTCGTCATATGAGACACGTTCCAAACCTCTAATCATTTTAGTTGCCCTTCTCTGAACCTTTTCTAATGCCAGTGTTTTGCGATGAGGGGACCACATCTGTACGGATGGTAAGGTAAGAATTATATTTTTAGTGATCTCCAAATAGGCATATATGCTGGGTTCACAAATCAAAACGTTCATTTTGTTAGAGCTTTTTGCAAAACATTTGCTCCTTTGCCATTAGAAGTGTTTGTTCCTCTTCACTTTGGCATGTCTGAAGAACAGCCCATTCTCATTAAGTGGAACTTGGCTCCAATGGAAGTATTTAATCTTTGGAAGAAATTACTTTTGAGGTAATATTTAGCACTCATAGAGCACTATCTACCCTCAAAGCACTTTCTAAAACAATAATTAATGCATGGAATGCATAAGGAATACTATTACTGCCATAAAGACAGTGCAGGGAATTGATCTTGGGGAAAGCAAGCAGTACTGTTTCATTAGAGCTATTCAAATAAGAGACAAAAGACATATTATTGTATCAAATTCAAATGGTGCTGCTTTTGCATCTCAACAGTTTATTGGTTTAATAACTCCTCTGGTTATTTCGATCATATTCCTGTCGAATCCTGAACTTACAACAGTATCCTGTTAAAAATATCTGCAGAATAGTTACTTGGACCAGAATGACCATTTAGGCTTTTAATTAAAGAAAAGAAAGGTAAAAGAAAACCCTCTGGGAGAGATTAGCATACCAGCTACTCTCACAGACAACAGATTCAAAACACAGAGGATGTTCCCCTGGGCAAAAACTTAGTACACCAATGAAAATACTCAAATACCCAATTTGATTTTACCTCTAATTGCACAAGACAGGTTACAAAGAAATAAACATAAACCTATTCATTCCTTTCTAAAACTTACTACTCTGATAAGAGGCTAGTTCCTTGATCTTTTTCACTCCGGCTGAAACTGAAAACTAACAAAGGAAAAAACCCTCCTTCCTTTTGAAACATCTTGTTCCCCCATTGGTTCCTCTGGTCAGGTGTAAGCTAGACTAGGTGAACTTCTTAACCCTTTACAGGTAAAAGAGGCATTAACCCTTAACTATCTGTTTATGACAACACTAGTCCTGGAACAGAGGCAGTCACAAGTAATATCCTGGAAGTGCCCTCTTACAGAAATCTGAGTCCTCAGACCAATGCCTGGATCCCAGGAAGCTACTCTGCCCCAGGAAATGACTCTAGTTAGAAAGATTAACACCGAGAACAAACTTCCTAGCTACTTGCCACAGCTTCTGTTTAAGGACCCTTGTCCAATCAAAATAACAATACAAGTTTTTCTTAAAGACTAAAAATTGGATCACACTTTAAGGAAAAAAAATATTCTGTGTGTAACAGCATGACTTTGACATCTGCCATAATAGCGGATATACTGGAACTTTATTTGCTAGTATGTCATACTTCTGAAGATATTGCCTATGGAGTATAGTTCTATTATGTATGTTGATTAGAAAACATGACAACATTTGATATTTTGATGTCAAAACAGCCACTTTGATGAACTGGAAATTAATAGTGAAATCTAATTGCTAAGTATTCACTTCCTCAGTGCCATCTCCCTGAGAAGGAATATTTTTAATGTTAGCATTATTAAGTGGTCCTTTAATATGAGTCTGAGGACCATAGAGTGTAGGGGGGGGATCAAGGTTGATACTTTGAATCTACTGTTCTGTTAGCAAAGCCATTTATATTCTTAACTGACATTTTAATTTGCTGAAAATTAGACAGGAGGAGAATCAGCAGTTACATCAGGAGACTTTGCTTTCCTGCATGGGCCCAGATTATTACAGTACTTTTACTTGAAATTTGTTTATGTCCCAGAACAGAAAGGACATGTAAATTATTTATATTTATACTCCCCACAATAGAGCTGTGGCTTTTTTTAATCTTGTTGGAAATGTGCTGCTTATGCCAGCGAGGGAGAGCTCCCATGTGATACACCTGTACGTTTTTGGATTTAGAAGTCTAGATTATATTGAGCATTTATCAACCTACTTTCATCAATCAGCACTGTTTGCTACATAATAGTGCTATGTTCTTGTCATTTTGTTTGGGAATAGGCAAAGTGCTGTCTCTGATTTGCAGCTTGTTTAGTTTTGAATGTTTTCTCTTAGCCATGTTTTAATAATTTATTTCCCTCCTGGGTTTAGATGTCAGTTAATGGACAGTTAAGGATAAGAGAGGAAGACAGTTTGTTACTTTTAGGTGGATCTGTCTTGTGTTTTGTAGCCTTTTTTGTTCAGAATGGCCTTCCCTTGTGTCATGCTATCTGGAGTGGCTCATGACTGAGAGTGCCAACCTCAGGACAGGCTGTCCAGAAGCAGAGCAAAAACCTCAAACTGGTTGTATGTTCTATAATTAGTTTTCACCAATCCAGTAACGAGCAGGAAACTCCTAAAGGTCTAAAACAGTCTTCCCATGGAGCCACAGACAGTCCCCTTGGACATTCCAGTCTCCCTTGCCTCCCAGGGAAGCCTGACTTTGTGATAGATGGTGGCTTTACACCAAAAATCAGAACAATATTCAGGTTGCTCCCAGTCCCAAAGGGCCAGTCACTTACCCCAGGTAAATTGTACTCAGATCCCAAAGACGCTGCTTGTAGCAAATCCTGTAACAAGCTAACTCAAGGTTTATTAAATAGGAAAAAGTAATGAGTTATTTACAAGGTTAAAGCAGGTAAAACAAATGAGTTACATTCAGGTTTCAAAAGGTAATAGAAATTCTCTAGTAAACAGGCTGTATATCCTATAGACCTAGCCCAGACAAAACATCTGGGAACTCCTTGCTTATATATTCTTCTTAACAGGCATTTTTACCCCCTTCCCACAATGTTCAGACTGTAATGGGATGAGGGTTTGGGCACATACCCTGTTCAGGGTTGAGGGGAAAGCAATCAACAAAGTCTTCTGTCCACAATGGCTTGTCTGATGTTTGTACACCTTCTTCTGTTGAGGAGAAGATAACACTTCTTGTGGTGAACTAGTATTTCACACTTCATAATGTTTCTCCTCTGACTGTAGGGGATTTACAGTCTTAGCAAGCATTTTTATAGTTACAGAGTAAACATTTAAACATTGTTATAAGATAAGATAGAGATATTATAAGAAGGATTAATACATGCAGCATCTTACAAGCTTTTCATAAAGTCTAAACACATTGTTAAAACTCCAATATCAATTTTATCTATGCCAACATATACAGGAAAACCAGATTGCTTCCAACTATGCCTTTGTCAGTGTTCAGTGATGCCTGGGGCCTTGGCATGAGCTGGCACCTGGGCTGCCAGCATCATACCTTGATCTTTGTAAGTAAGCCAATATATTATTCAGACATTTCATAAGTCTTTTAAAACCATAGTCCAGGGAATAAAGGGAATAAGCCAAAGCAGTTCACCTGAAAATCTGTAAAATAGGAATATTAATCACAAATCTGAGTGGCAAAATGTGTTAATCTGTATTAGTGTTCATTTGAAATGGAGCTTCTGAAAAGTGACTAATAAAATATTGGTAATTAGATGCCATTATGTATGCATTTTTGTGAGATATGGGTGTACCACCCCCAAATCGTGCTCTCAATGGATGAGTATTAATTTTTCTAAACATCTTATTGGTGTACATATATGTGTTCAGAGTATGGTAAGAGCAAGGGTAGATCTTGGGGGTGGAGGGAATCCTGTTTGTGTCATTCTTGGTGCCCAAAGGGAATCTTTTAAGATAGAAATAAGATTTAGAATAGAATAAACTCTCCTTGATTGCAATTTGATAGGTCCTGTCACCCCTTGTCTGTTTCAACTAATGATTTATTTAAAAATGTAGTGTTCCTAAACTTGGCATTTATAGATAAGTAGAATGTGAGTATTGTTTCCATGCTAATAAATGTTTTCATTGTACACATTAGGCTACCAACTTGGTCCACAATTGATCTCTGGTGTTGACTGCTTATTATTAAATGGACAACCTGGTTGTAGATACTTTGGACCCAGATGACCACCCGGTAGACTGACTATAGATTACTATCAAACTCGTAGGGGCAGGGACATTTTTTTTTCCTGGTTGTACAGTGCCTCGCACAATGGGGTCCTGATTAGTGACTGGGGGCTCTTAGGTGCTACTGCAATAGTAATAATAATGGTGGAGAATCTGGGCTTCAGTGCCAAGGGTCCATGAAAGGCTTAATTTCTCTATTTAGTCTACTCTTGTTCCTAGAAGAACCAGTCAACAGTTCTTTTGCCTCACTAGGCAATATTTGCAGCATCCAAAAACTGTCTTTATCATGCTTTTTTGCAGACTACGTGCAATCTCTCACAATGTACCGTGCATTGAGGGTACCGCCAGATCTTCCATAAGAATTCTGGGCCAGTTTCTCACTTGTGTAAATTGGCATATTTCCATTTACTTCAATGTACACCCTTTTACACAAACTGAGGATCTGGCCCTATATACTGCCCAACATGGCCTCAAAAAGCCAACAGGTGCTGGAGCAGCAAATTAGAATGTTGTCATTGTGTCACTCTCAACTGATGCTGTTCCTGGCTATGGTCGACATAGCCCCCAAAATACTTTTGTGATAGCACACTGAGGAACACTAAACATCTAGGCTTGCTTCAGACAGACACTTGTTTGGAGGGAATGTGCTTACAATAAACAGATTAGAATATTATCCAAACATTAAAAGCTAACATTGAGTTAGAATATGTTAGAACCATTTAATGATAGATTAAAATTAATGGAATTAAAAAGAAATGATGACAGAATAACTAAATCTTTACTTTTTTTCCTCTTCTTTTAAATGTTTTAACCCTTCTTGGCAAGGTACACATTCCGCCAACAGTACTTACCTAATTGTAGTAAGGAGGGAAAGAATTAAAGTGAAATTTTGTGTCAGATTTGCACACAGTGTATGGGGAATAACACAATATTGTCTAAAAATTGTAATTCCCCATGTGCCACTGTACAAATGCCCCATGACCCCTACATTTATGTAGGACAACATCAAACACCAGAGCCACATCTATTATTTTAGTCCATATAGAACTAATATTGTACTTCTTGTTAAAATGTTATTTAGAAATCTCTGCAATCCAAATTTAGGATTCCTCCTGAACCTTAATTTCTTATCTCCGAATCTAGATTAGAATGTTGCATCTATAGGATATAGTTTCTTGCCAAATAAATTTATAATCATAGAATCATAGAATATCAGGGTTGGAAGGGACCTCCGGAGGTCATCTAGTCCAACCCCCTGCTCAAAGCAGGATCAATCCCCAACTAAATCATCCGAGCCAGGGCTTTGTCAAGCCTGACCTTAGAAACCTCTAAGGAAGGAGATTCCACCACCTCCCTAGGTAACCCATTCCAGTGCTTCACCACCCTTCTAGTGAAAAATTTTGTTCTAATATCCAACCTAAACCTCCCCCACTGCAGCTTGAGACCATTGCTCCTTGTTTTGTCATCTGTTACCACTGGGAACAGTCTAGATCCATCTTCTTTGGAACCCCCTTTCAAGTAGTTGAAAGCAGCTATCAAATCCCTCCTCATTCTTCTCTTCTGCAGACTAAATAATCCCTGTTCCCTCAGCCTCTCCTCATAAATCATGTGCTCCAGCCCCCTAATAATTTTTGTTGCCCTCAATTGGACTCTTTCCAATTTTTCCACATCCTTCTTGTAGTGTGGGGCCCAAAATTGGCCACACTACTCCAGTTGAGGCCTCACCAATGCCGAATAGAGGGGAATGATCACGTCCTTCAATCTGCTGGCAATGCTCCTACTTTTACAGCCCAAAATGCCGTTAGCCTTCTTGGCAACAAGGACACATTGTTGATTCATATCCAGTTTCTTGTCCACTATAACCCCTAGGTCCTTTTCTGCAGAACTTCTAGCTAGCCATTCGGTCCCTAGTCTGTAGCAGTGCATGGGATTCTTCCGTCCTAAGTGCAGGACTCTGCACTTGTCCTATTGAACCTCATCAGATTTCCTTTGGCCCAATCCTCCAATTTGTCTAGGTTCCTCTGTCTCCTATCCCTACCTTCCAGCATATCTATCACTCCTCCCAGTTTAGTGTCATCTGCAAACTCGCTGAGGGTGCAATCCATACCATCCTCCAGATCATTAATGAAGATATTGAACAAAACCGGCCCCAGGACTGACCCTTGGGGCACTCCACTTGATATCGGCTACCAACTAGACGTGGAACCATTGATCACTACCCGTTGAGCCCAATGATCTAACCAGCTTTCTATCCACTTATACTCCATTCATCCAGCCCATACTTCTTTAACTTGCTGGCAAGAATACTTTGGGAGACCGTATCAAAGCTTTGCTAAAGTCAAGGAATAACACGTCTACTGCTTTCCCCTCATCCACAGAGCCAGTTATCTCATCAGAGAAAGCAATTATGTTAGTCAGGCATGACTTGCCCTTGATGAATCCATGCTAACTGTTCCTGATCACTTTCCTCTCCTCTAAGTGCTTCAAAATTGATTCCTTGAGGACATGCTCCATGATTTTTCCAGGGACTGAGGTGAGACTGTGTGGCCTGTAGTTCTCCAGATCCTCCTCCTTCCCTTTTTTAAAGATGGGCATTACATTAGCCTTTTCCAGTCATCCGGGACCTCTCCATGAGTTTTCAAAGATAATGGCCAATGTCTCTGCAATCACATCCGCCAACTCCTTTAGCACCTTAGGATGCAGTGCATCTGGCCCCATGGACTTATGCTCATCCTGCTTTTCTAAATAGTCCTGAACCACTTCTTTCTCCACAGAGGTCTGGTCACCTCCTCCCCATACTGTGCTTCCCAGTGCAGTAGTTTGGGAGCTGACTTTGTTCTTGAAGAAAGTTGGAAAAAAAAACCCAAACATTGAGTACATTAGCTTTTTCCAAATCCTCTGTCACTAGGTTGCCTCTCCCATTCAGTAAGGGGACACACGTATTCATTCCTCCAGCCATTTGTTTCTTAGTATGTCTCAGAAGTAGTCTGAAAGGCTGAAATAAGTATTCCACAAAGTGTAGGAAAAAACTCTATTGTATTAGAGCACAGTATCTTTATATAGAGCATTTTACAAATCAGTTCAAAATAGAAAAGTAGGAATTTTCATCACTTGATGTTTTAGAGCACATAAATTGTATATTTTTGATGTTGCCATTTTTCTCTTCCATGGTGATCAGTTATATAAGTCGAGTACTGAGAAACTTATAATGTAATTTATACTTAGTTTTTTAGCTGTAATAATTATCTTTATAGGAAAGCTTTGGGGGGAAGGATAGCTCAGTGGTTTGAGCATTGGCCTGCTAAACCCAGGGTTGTGAGTTCAATCCTTGAAGGGGCCATTTGAGGATTGGACTAGATAACCTCCTGAGGTCTCTTCCAACCCTAATAATCTATGATTCTATGAAACAAAAAGGTATACACAAAATGAGAGTTTTATTTTAGACATAAATTATATGTCCCATTTCTTTTTTATTAAACTTGGTGATGCCTAACTGTTCTAAAAGGGCACAGTCAGAGCTGCCAAAAGGTAGAACAGTGATCACCAAGGAGCAAGGACATCTTCCAGTTGCATGTGTCATTACTTAAAATCATAAGCAATGTAAAATCATACAAGAGCTTCCATGAGTTTGGAATTTATTTTAAATCTTGAATATAACACATTCCTATGTTTTCAGGCCCTCAGTTTTCATTCCTGTTCAACTTCTTAATTCACCTCCACTTCTTGATGCATTTTCCCTGTTACTGGAAGAGTGTTTACTCACCAATGAGTTTGCTACTCTCCTAATGCTACACTGTGTGCTGTCTTAGGGCAAGATTTTCAAAGATATTTAAGCACTTAAAAATGTAAATAGGTGCCTAATGGGATTTTCAGAAGCACATAAGCAAGCTAGATGCTTAATTCCCATTCATTTTAATGGCAATTATGCATGCAACTTTTGAAAATCTCAGTAGTTTTATATCTACCTCTTTAAGCATCTAAATATCTTTGAAAATTTTATCCTTAGGGGTTAATTCATTTAATTTTCCAATTAAAATATGAAACCCTTTATGCAGGATGATTTGCTGTGGAGTTTTTATAAAGAAAATATAATTGGGATGGTAAGCACTGTTTCAAGATTAAATTATTCCTTTTGTAGTGGGATATGAGTACTGTCTGGTCCAGGAGTCTCAAACTCAAATGACCAGGCCACATGAGGACTAGTTCATTGACCTGAGGGCCGCATCACTGACACCCCCTGTTGCTGCCCCTGGCCCTGCGCCCACTCCACCCCTTCCATGAGGCCCCGCCCCTGCCCCGCCTCTTCCCATCCCTTCCCTTTACCTATTCCAACCCCTTCCCTGAAGTCCCCACCCCAACTCCGCCCCCTCCCTGCCCCCAAGGGTGCAGGAGGGGTGTGGCGGGAGGTGCAGGGTGTGGCAGGAGGCTCAGGGCAGGGAGTGCAGGAGGTGTGCAGGGTGCGGCAGAGGGCTCAGGGCAGGGAGTTGGGGCGTGGGGTGCAGGAGGGGTGAGGGGTGCAGCAGGGGCTTGGGGTGCAGAGTGCAGCAGGGGCTCAGGGTAGGGAGTTGGGGTATGGGGTGCAGGAGGGTGTTGCAGAGGGTTGGGGTTCAGGCAGGGGTCTCAGGGAAGGGAGTTGGGGTGCAGAAGGGGTGTGGGATGCAGCAGGGGACTCAGGGCAGGGGGTTGGGGTGCAGAAAGGGTGTGGGGTGCAGCAGGGGGCTCAGGGCTGGGGGTTGGGGTGCAGGAGGGATGTGGGATGCAGCAGGAGAGTAGGGGTTGGGGTGCAGAAGAGGTGTGGGATGCAGCGGGGGCTCAGCGCAGGGGGTTGGGGTGCAGAAAGGGCATGGATTGCAGCAGGGGGCTCAGCGCAGGGGGTTGGGATACAGGAGGGATGTGGGATGTGGCAGGGGGCTCAGGGCAGGGGATTGGGGTGCAGAAGGGGTGTGGGATGCAGCAGGAGAGTAGGGGGTTGGGGTGCAAAAGAGGTGTGGGATGCAGCAGGGGGCTCAGCGCAGGGGGTTGGGGTGCAGAAAGGGCATGGAGTGCAGCAGGGGGCTCAGCACAGGTGGTTGGGATACAGGAGGGATGTGGGATGTGGCAGGCAGCTCAGGGCAGGGGATTGGGGTGCAGGCAAGGGGCTCAGGGCAGGGACTTGGGGGCAGGGGGCAGGAGGGCTTCGGGCTCTGGCCTGGAGCTGCTTACCTAAAGCGGCTCCGGTGTGGCAGTGGCGCACACTGGGGCCAGGGCAGGTTGCCTGCTTCCCTGCGTACCCTGACCCTAACCCTAACCTGACCCTGCACCGCTCAGCTCCGCAAAGCAGCTGGAACCATGTCGCTGTGGCCCATGGGGGAGGGGGGACGAAGGGCTCCACGTGCTGCTTGCTGCTCCTCCAGGTGCCTCCCCCGAAGCTCCCATTGGCCACGGTTCCCCGTTCCTGGCCAGTGGGAGCTGTGGGGGTGGGGGGGGGACGGGGGCGGTGCCTGGAAACCAGGGCAACACACGGAGCCCTCTGCTCCCCCCGCTCGCAGAGACGTGATGCCAGCCACTTCAGGGAGCAGCGTGGGGCTCAAGGAGGGCAATCCTGTAGTTTGCCCACCTCTGGCCTTGGAGGTAGGCCGAGGGGGGCAGCACGGGTCGCAGGAATTAGCCCTGCGGGCCGCATGCAGCTCGCGGGCCATGTGTTTGAGACCCCTGGTCTGGTCAGTAGTCTGTCACAATTGGGCTTGAGTTTTGCTGCAAAGATGAAAATCCATTTTAAGCATGTTTCCGATCTTTGATAAAGTTTTTGCATCTTGACACATGTACAGTCAAACCCCGCCATAACGCGCCCCACCATAATGCGAAATCGCATATAACGTGATCGCAGGTTGGCTCCTCTTTAAGGTACAGTATAATACAGTATGGTACTGTACCAATGGTCCCCAACACCATGGCAGGGGAGAGAAGCTGCAGCCCTGCACCTGCTAGGGACACAGAACTCCGAGGCTGCTGGCGCCAGTGCTCTCTGTCCCCGGCAGGCGGGGAGCCGCGGCTCCTCTTGAAGCCGGAGGGAAGCTGCAGCCCCACACCTGCCGGGGACAGAGAGCACCGGCGCCTGCAGCCCCAGAGTTCTCTGTCCCCGGCAGGCGGGGAGCCGCGGCTCCTCTTGAAGCCGGAGGGAAGCCCGGCCCCGCACCTGCTGGGGACAGAGAACTCCGAGGCTGCTGGCGCCAGTGCTCTCTGTCCCCGGCAGGCGGGGAGCCGCGGCTCCTCTTGAAGTGGGAGGAAAGCCTCGGCCCCGCACCTGCCAGGGACAGAGAGCACCGGGGCCCGCAGCCCCGGAGTTCTCTGTCCCCGGCAGGCGGGGGACCGCAGCTCCTCTCCCCTGCTGGACACTAGGCACCAGGAGCACTAAGCTTTGGGGAGCACCTGACTGATTTGAAATCCCCCTATACCGCGACCCCGCATTTAGCGCAATGGGATTTTTTGGACCCCAAAAGTCGCGTTATAGTGGGGTTTCACTGTATTCACACAGAATAGTGAGTACAGATGTGCAGGACTGTAAATGCTGTCAAAGTTTAAGTGGAGATCTTTTCATTTATTTTTTTCTATTTTCTTCTATGTTTGTACTGACCATTCTACTATAAACAGAAAGTTTTGGATTTTAGCATAATTACCAACTTAAACTGTCTAGTCTTGAAATTTGTAAATTGGAATTTTGTGAATGAAGTTTTATTATCTAACTCTAAGTATTCTGCATAAATAGCTCTTTTTTGTCATTTTATATGAATTGATGGGATTTATGGATCAATATTAATGTAGGAAAAATATGACCAGCTCTCTGGACAATATTGTTTTTTGCATTAGTTCTACTGAATAACACTTATCTTCCCTGATGACCATGTAGAATATATAATATGGATTCTTTTAGTACAGATGAGTTGAAAAAGCCAATTTCCAATGCAATGGAAGTTGGTAAGTGTAGCAGGGTGGACCTGCCTCCGGCGAGGGGCTTGGAAAGCAGCAGCAGGCAGGGGAGAGCTACAGCTGGAGGCTGGGCTGATCCTGGGGCTTATAAGAAGCAGGGAAGCCAGAGCAAAAGAGCTCTCTCTGCCTCCAGAGAGAGATGGGCCTGGCTTAGGGGCTTTTGGCAGGGAACAGGCTGAGGAGCTGGGAAGCTCTAGCCAGGACAGCCCCAGACTGCGGCCTGCGCGGGCCCCATAGGTACTGTGGGTTGCAGAGGGCAGCCCAGGGGTAGGACGAAGCAGCAGGTCAAACCCCTGCCGGTGTGGGGCTAGACCATGACTGTCAGTAGCACTACTGAGGCAAAGGCGGGGATAGCGTAGTGGGGGGGAGGGAGGAGAGACACCCAATTATAGAGCGGGCACCACCAACAGGCGGGGTCACCAGCGCCGAGAGCGCGCCCAGGCCCGGGACCGGACACATTCCGACCCCAGAGCAGGAGGCGCGCGGTGGGTGAGTACCTGTACAGTAAGACATAAAGCTCTTATATAATAACTGATCATAACATTATGAAATAATGCACTAAGCCAAGCCATAACTAATTATACCATTCCGGTACATTACTTGATTAGTCTTAGTATTATATCTGATTTTTTTTAAACTGATGAACACAAACAAGCATGAACAAAAGGTGAATAGCTATCCACTGCATTCCTGCTGAGGTAATGGGAAGGCACTCAGTATTGAAGAGTGCACTTAGTTCGTTCACTGATTCTAAGAACAGTGTCCCATTTGCCAACTTAGTTTTTTACCAGAATAATTTCTTACCCATATTCTTCTTAGTTTTTAACATACAGTTGTCTTCAGATCTTGTTACCAGAAAAAGACAACTGTCTGGATAGATAAGCAAGTTAAACCTTTGCTTTCTTGCCTAGAGATATATTTGATTTATAAATACAAAAATTTGCTGCGTACATATAAGAGAACATGTTTCTGAATATTGAGTGCATGTACTAGCAAGAGTAAAGAAGTTACAATTTCAGGGATACAGAGGTACATTTCATTTGTGTGCCTCTCTTGGCTTGTTTGGTGTGTGTGTGGCAGTGGGGGAGGGCAGGAAGTATTTTGAATTTAGTTTTTTTGCTGGAGATTAGCCTCTGAAGGGAGGAATTGCTGCAAAAAAATAAAAAAATAAAAACTCTGATCTAAAGCAGAGCTCCAGAATTTTGCTCAGTCTCCTCCTTTCCCCGTTTTCCAACTGTGTTCACCTTTTATTAAGAATTATCCCTTCTTTGATACGTATGTGTGTGATTAAATGTAGCAATATATATATTTATATATATAAATGTCAGTTTGATTCATGTAGTTGTATCCTGTTGTGAAAAGATCTAGAAAATCTAGTTAAGACAGTGTTATAATGAAATGAAGCATACAGCTTTTAATCGCTCTAAATGGTTCCCTAATGCATAAAACATTTTACTTTAGGCTCTTTGTAATGCTAATTGCATATATCGAGCGTCAGGACTGAAACCAACTCAAATTTCTAAGGTAGGCATATTTCAGTGCTATGAATTGTATGGGCCAGAAGTCAAGTGGTTGCTTTCTAAGGTTAGAATTCAGGAAACCTGTGTCAGTAACAAAGCAAGAGTTGAATTTTGACACCTTTTGGGCAGGATAGGGTCAAAAGCAGTAAAGATGCATTAAGGTGAAATCTTTGATTAGATAAGCTGGATGAGACCCTTTGAAGATCCTTCCTCTTGAATAAAAATGTTTTTTTTTAAGCTGATAGTTTTTAAAACATGCAAAAACATATAGTTAACTATGGTCGGCATCTCCTTTAATTCTTCTTTTTAGATCTTTTATGGAGTTTTCTGTTAGCTGAAAAATTGAGAGGCAGTAAAACATATGCTCAGACCTGATTTAATTGCTTCTTTCAGGAAGGGTTTTAGAAATTAAAGGAGGGAAGAGAAGGGGGGAAATATGTAAGAAAATAAAAATAAACAGGATGTGGAGAAAAATGTTTTTAAGTTACATCCCATCCCATTCACACCCTCCCTTGTATATATCTTAGCTCTTTTTCTCTTTAGATGGTAAACTTTTTGCAGCAGAAACATTTTTCTTCTTACATGTATTTGAAGAAACGTGCAACTCTGGTGGCATATAGCAATGCTATTATGTGAAGAGGTATTGGTGACTTCATGAATCAGAACCTTTTGAATTTGGGTATGCAGGGACATGACCAGGCTGGGTTTAATGGAGAAACAATCCACGTACAGGAAAGAACGGTGATACTGTACTGCTCCCTGTCCCTACAAAGATGTTCTGGGATGAAAAGAAGTGTCCTGCCTTCTCTATATGCATGTGAGATAGAGAAACAGAGAACAGACAAGAACACAGAGCGAGGCAGAGGCCAAAAGGAAGAAAGCAAGTAGCAGCCTGTAAGGACAGTGACCCTGGAAAAAGCTAGAGAGAAAGCATTTGGGTCTGTTGGCTGAAGAGGCTTGTGGTGTAAGAGAAGAAACTGCTCCTTTAGTTCTTGATTTCGTGTTTCGTGTTCTGAGAATCAGCACTTTGTACATCTGAGCGAATAAACAAGATAACACCAAAGAAAATATCAGAGTCCATCAATTTCTACTTACACCTGGCACATCCCTAAGGCCCCAAACTTTGACTATCCATTAGGCTCAAAAAGGGGCAACGGCACTATTTCCCTTTCTGCTATAGGATTTCTTAACACCACTGCCTTCTAGCAAAAGCTTCTGGATCTAGGTGGGGTTTTTTTTGGGGGGTGGGGAGTGGAGAGAAGTGTCAATCACAACCTCAATTGCAAGTTACTGCATTTCCATGTACCCTTTCTTTTTGTTCACTGCTGGAAAATATTTTTTTACAACCTTCATCCTCACCAAATGATTTACTAAAATTGTACCTTATAGGCTGTAATCAATAACTGAAATTTAAAATGCATAGCACTTCACCAAATATCTAAAGTTCAAAATACAAAGCTGCCTTCACTGAGCTGCTTTCATATATGACAATGAGCAATTATTTAGTGATGTGTGTCATACATTATGACAGCTTAAAATAAATTTACATCAATTACAGAATTTTTAAAAAGACTTCATATGAAAAAAGAAATTTGTGCATTTTCTTACTATAATCCTATTTAATATGAGAATTATTTGTGACAGGGAGAGTATAAGGTGCCATGAACTATTTTTCATTCACTAACTTGATCATATTATTTTAACCTATTTTAAAATGAAGATTGATCAGATTATATGGAACACATGAGAGCCCAAATAGGAATGGATTAGGGATCATGGTTATCAAATATTTCCATAATGCAGACAACATTTTAATAGAGGTTGTGTTTTGTACACCTGCCCTCCAATTCACAAATGCACATGCCATTTCCTCTCCCAGTAGAGATTAGGGCATACTTTTTAGTAACGGTACATTTAAAAATAGTTTATTAAAGGTTAATACATGCTTAATAGAGGTTTTAATAAATGATTTTGGACTTATTATAGATTTCAAACAGGTCAATAGGTTGTATATAGCCATAAGTTATAACTATTTGTGTTACATCTTCTACACATGTATGTATAATCACTGAGCATAACGTATTGCTTCTGTCTTCAACATGCCTATAATGAGAGAGACAAGGAAGGTGAGGTAATATCTTTTATTGGACCAACTTCTATTGCAGGGGTATTAATCGTTGTAGCAATGGAGATATGTCTGCAGATTTTGTATCTTTTATGATAGGGGCTGGTACCACTTTGAGTTGTTGTGTTATAGCCTGTGGGGAGCTTGCTTTTGGTGATGAGCTTGGCAGGTTGTTTGAAGCCCAGAGGAGAGGGCTTGAGAAAGCTTTCTTTTTAGACATGATACCCATCGAGTATAGATTGTTGTTGTTTTAATGATACCCCATATGGGTTCTAGTGTGGGGCAGTGGGTGGCAACTAAGGATGTGCAGTCAGTAGGGTGTGCTTTTTTTTTCTTGCACTGAAGCAGGTTCTAATGTGGTATTTGGGTGGCATGTTCCCTGATGGAATCTACTTCTGCGGTGGAGCGTCTTTATTTAGTGAAGGTGTGTTTCGGTGTGTATCCTGGACTTTCTCCTGGGACCATATTCTGTGCTACCTGAGTGCCTGATTGTAGATAACAGATTTCTTGGTGTGCCTGGGGTGATTGCTGGATCTGTGGAGGTAATTGTGATGATCTGTGGATTTTTCATACATTAGTCAGTTCCATTGCTGAAGGTAATCGTGGTGTTCTGGAAGTTGATATTGGTGTGGGAGTGTTCTCGAAAGAGTCTGATACATGGGTGGTAATTGTTGAAGTTGCGTTGGAAATCTGTGAGGGAGTTTAGGTTGTCTGTCCAGAGGATGATAATATAATGGATGTACTTCAGGTATATCATTGGTTTCATGGTACATTTTTTCCAGAAATTCTTCCTCAAGGTGTCCCATGAAGAGGTTGGCATATTGGGGAGCCATCCTGGTACCCATGGTTATTCCCATGGTTTGGACAAAGTGTTGTTATATGTGAAGTTGTTGATGGTGAGGATGAAATGGGAGAGTTTGGCAGTGTGTTTGGGGTGGATTTCCAAGCATTGTTCATTATCTGATAAGTATTAGAGGCAGACAACAATGATGGATGTTGGTGCATAGTTCTCATCATGTTACTATGGGATTAGGTTTTGTGTTGGGGCAGAAGTTCAGTCCCCTGGAGATTATAGATATTTCGGTTCTGGGTAGGGGTAATCTTGCTAGGTTGATGATGATGGGGTGTTGTGTAGTGTCAGAACTGGTGTAAACCTGGTGCTGTGGTTTCTCCGGGAGGTTATGTTCTGTTGGCTGCGGAGGAGGTGTAGTTAGTTACTCTTCTTGTTTTTGTGCTTCAAATCTAATGATTTCATGTTTGAGGTGATCCATTCTGTAGTATGTCAGGTGTAGGAGATGGTTCCCTGGTTTTTCAGAGGCCCTTCTGAGAGCTCTTCAGTATATTTGGAATTATATGTAGTGGTCAGAGTGTTATATGTGGTGAGTTCTCTGGGGATGATGATTTGTTTCTTGCATCTGCTCAGGAAGTATACAAGCTTATAGTGTCTTAGTCATTTGTTAACACTGTCTATTAATATCTAATAAATGCACTGTTAATACAAAAATGTAGAATAAGATAATTCTTGGATGAATGTATGCAGATTCGCTATGATCAGGAAAAAACTAACATGGTTCACAATATATATTTTCTAGGTTAGGGGAGTGACAAAGCCAAATACATGTTACTTTAACTCCTTTCTTGTTGTCATAATAGGTCATGGATAAACAGCACCTCTTTTTGAGTTTTGTCTCGTGGAAATGGTCCATTGGCTTTACACGAACCCTGCACTGTTTATATATCTTTTTACTTGGCTGTTCTTAATATCTAAAGATAATTACTTCTGTCATCAGCAGGAGGAAAGTAGGTTCTTTTGCTGTTAAAGGCAGCACTTTTGCCAAGCTCTTTCTTTTCCAATACATCCAATTCTTGTACAGATGTTTTTAACAAAGTTAGTTTAATCACAGACCATCTCAGTCATGATACTAGGTCCACTGTCTTACTCTGGTCATTTTCAATCTTATCAGCTGTGCTATCAGGCTCATTCGTCCTTTGGGGAAAATATGCTCATTTTAGGAAGCTTTGCATCCAACAGCAATTCTTTCTTCTTTTATGTATGCTTTTGTGCATCACTTTTATGTTTTGGAGGTATCTTTACATCCAGCAATACATTACAGCTTTTTCTCCTTATTCTGCACCAGGGAGAAACTATTATGCACACACTTTACCAGTCAATATAGTCCTTTTGTCACTCCAAGATTCTGTGTGTCTGGGTCTCCAGCTGTCATGGGCTCTGCTTTATCAAAACATCCCAGTGCCTGAGGTCATAACTTTTAGTGAGATTCTGTTCCAATATCCTTCTCTACAGTTCTGAGGGAGGGATAGCTCAGTGGTTTGAGCATTAACCTGCTAAATCCAGAGTTGTGAATTCAATCCTTGAGAGAGCCATTTAGGAAGTGGGGTAAAAATTTGTCCGGGGATTGGTCCTGCTTTGAGCAGGGGGTTGGACTAGATGACCTCCTGAGGTCTCTTTCAACCTTGATATTCTATGATTTTATACTTTGTTCCTTTTGACATCTAGATAGGAAGTAAGACTTTTAACAGTCTCACATGACAGTCTCATAAGCAAACTAGGAATATGTGTTCTAGATGAAATTGCTGTAAGGTGGGTGCATAACTGGTTGAAAGACTGTACTCAAAGAGTAGTGCACTGTCAAACTGAGAGGGCATATCTAGTGGGATCCCATAGGATCAGTCCTGGGTCCAGAACTAGTTTCATTAATGTTTTCATTAATGACTTGGATAATGGAGTGGAGACTATGCTTATAACATTTGCAAATGACACCAAGCTGGGAGGAGTTGCAAGCACTTTGGAGGACAGGATTAGAATTCAAAACAATCTTGACACATTGTAGAACTGCTCTGAAATCAACAATATGAAATTAAATGAAATAATGTGCAAAGTACTGAATTAAGAAGGAAAAATGAAATGTACAGCTACAAAATGAGGACTAACTGGATAACTGGTAATACTGCTGTAAAGGATCTGGGAGTTACAGTGGAAAACAAATTAAATATGAGTCTACAAGGTGATGCAGCTGCTTCCTGCATCCTGACCTCAGCACCGGGGGAGTTGGGGATTTTCTTGCAGTCCCTTCTCTCCCTACATTTCTATGCTTCTATGATTGCAATTACCTGGTGACTGCTAATTCACCAAAGATGATACAATGGATTTTGAAGTCAACATACCCTCCCCAGTACATGTCACAATTTTTTTTAGTAATGAAGAGAACCTCGCTTTCATGAGCAAAGGATTTTTCATCTCCCGTTACTTAAGATATACCACTTCAAAGTAACTTGAGGAAATTTTTACACACCTCTGGATTATAATGACACCTATATACTGTAGTATAGGTCTGCTTTTTGTAATGAAGAAGAAAGATGGAGAGGGTGGGGGATCAAAGGGCCCAGACTGGTAGCTCCTGTGTATTTCCACCAGGTATTTCACTAATTTCACATTAGTTAATGGACACATACAGCAGCACTGAAATCTTTATTATTTAGTCAGAGACATAATAAAATAGCAAACAATAATCATAAGTGTCTTCTTACACAGAACTAACTCACCAGTTTGTTGCTACAACTTGCATGCACTGTACAAGAAACTGATTCTGCCCAATTGTTATACAGTGTGTGCAAACAGTTGTAGCAACACAACTGCGCATCAGCTCAGTGTAAGGGTACGTCCAGACTACCCGCCGAATCGGCGGGTAGCGATCGATTTTGCGGGGATCGATATATCGCGTCTCATCTAGACGCGCTATATCGATCCCTGAACGCGCTCCCGTCGACTCCGGAACTCCATCGGAGCGAGTGGCGGTAGCGGAGTCGGTGGGGAGCCGCGGACGTCGATCCCGAGCGGTGAGGACGGGAGGTAAGTTGAGATAAGATACTTCGACTTCAGCTATGGTATTCCCGTAGCTGAAGTTGCGTATCTTACCTCGACACTGCCCCCCAGTGTGGACCAGGCCTAAGGAAATTTAATTATTACAACAGTTATAAACCAAGGAAAGCAGGAGCTTTGCCTTTCCCCTCATGACTTGTACACCTACCCCTTCCAGGAGCCTTAGTCAAGGGACCCTTACTTACCATCCCCTCCCAGGACCCTGGACAAAGCCCAGAAGAATGTGAGCCATGATATGGCCAGAATCTATTTGAATGCAGGAGGCTTGGTCACACCTAGGGACGTCCAGTACAATTAACTTTTGTTCTAGGGTTCATGAAGTCAGATGCAGGGGCCAACACTTGGCATCAGGACATTAAGGATTGGACCGGGCTGAAAATAGATACCAGTTGGTGGTGTAACTAAGCTAATTGCTGGCACCCCCAGTGGCTGGTGAGGATAAAGGCAGAAAGGGCCAGCTCCCACAGATAAGAATTCTAGGGATTTTACTAGTGGACCTTGTACCTATGAGAGAAGCAGGGGCGGGGACGTGAAGACTTCAGAGACTGAGATCCCAGCATGGTTCCCTCTGTTCCCTTCCCAGGGAGGAGGATCAGAGTATTTAGAGGTGAGCTGTGTCTTAGGGGTAGGCTAAGGAGGGCCTACCCTGAATTATGGGTTACATGGTGGGAGTCCTGTAACCTGCACTGAACCTTGTTAAATGCCTGGGATGTGAGAGATGGGGGAGGGAAAGGCAGATCATGCCCTTCCCCAGTGTTAAGTTAAGGAAGTTGCAGCCTTCATCTTAAATCCATCCCTGTGTCCACCTTCATTCACCTGCATGTCCTGATCAATTAGCTTAGGTTGTCTGATGGCAAATAGAGACATCCACAAGGAGCCCAAATGAAAAAGAAATGCTTCGTACACCTAAAAAAACTTCTGATCTGTACATCTCAGAAAAGAATAGTATATCTGCCTCTTAGCTTTAGAGAGTCTTCTATGTTTCCATTTAAGTTTGATCTGATGTAGTGATCTGAGTGTTCATTAATCTTGGGATGATGCCCATGTTCTCTGTGCATGCTTAGCTGACAAAAAGCTTTATTGTTAACATGGGTCAGTGTAACTCAAAGTTACACTTGGAATATTATTAAATATTGCAATTTGCATTTCCTAACTATGCAGAAAACCAACTTTGGCATCTCAAATCAGGATTGGGCTTTATTGTAGCTGACCATGAGAAGAAATCCTATAACTTTATCTGGGTCATCAGTGTTTTCTAGACTCTAGCACTTTGCGGTGACATAAATCTCTTTTCCATCAGTTACCATTACTGATTAGTGTCACTGGCAATTCCAATTGTTCTTTGTTTTGAACTTGTATCTGCAGAGAAACCAAACTAGCAGAATAAAAGTGTTTAATTTGTGCTCTCAAGTATAGGAATCAAAAGCCACATAGAACTTAGATTATAAATATTCAAAATAATATATCTATCTATCTATATGTCAATGCCAGAAATAAGAACATTTGAATGCATTAATTATACATGAAACACCTTTCATTTCATTCTAAATGTCAGAGGATTGGGCTGTTACTGGCATTCTAAACAACATCATAATGTAAAGTGATGGCAGTAGTGGAGTTCTAGAAGAAATGGGTTTCTCTGATAATGAAGAAAGTGATGCTTTCTATTATCACTCATTTCTATTAAAATAATGGCTTGTTGTCATCGTTATATATCAGACAGTATCAAATGGAACAGAATTATTACACTTGTTTCTTTTTTCACATTTTACACTCACCCATTAACCAAATATTTTGTTTAGAAAGATTAGGGGCAAATGTTACTTGCACTTAACATCTTATACAACTCCATTGGCTCCAGAAGTGTGAGAACCGGCTTTGGCCTATAAATGTTAGGATTTGCTTGTTTTTTTTATTTTTATATATTTTATTATTTATATACTATACATGTAGTTATCTCTGGACTTTTTAAGGAGGCCTGTTCCAAAGAAAGTGATAGTGAAAGAAAGAAATCGTTGCTCATACTGAAATTAAAATGTTCAAAACATATAAAGTGTTATTTAATTAGTGTTATTTCTTTAAGTATTAAAACTAGCTGCTTGCATATTTTTATTCTTCCTTCCCAAGCAATAAAACTGCATAATCCAGTTTTTTTAAACAGATGAACAATTTCTTCCTAGTTTTCAGATTGTGGAACATTGCACAAAGCCTAAAATATCAGTGAATATTAGTGAATCAGGCCTAAGCATGTTAATTTGATGAGAATGCTGGTTCAAATGGTGGAATGTTTAAACTGCTGATATAGTAATGTTTGCAATTTTAAAAGAAATATTTTATTGCTGGACCATATTAAGCACCTTTATTTTACAAATCAGATTTATAAAAGTGTCATTACTGCCTAATGTTACCAAGCAAAATGCATGTGATAGAAATATATAAATCTTCAAGAAAGTATATAAAGAAAATTATTGCAGTGTATAATTCTCAAAAATAGAAAGGGATATTCCTGTCAAACAAGTATTCCAGTGGATAAAAAATATAGTTTGACTCTTCACTAATCCTCCCAAAAATGATTACAGTGCTGCCAAAATATCTAGCAGTAAAGCCACACAGGAGGCCAGCTATAGAGACCACCAAAGTCCCAGACACATCTGGTAGAAATCTACATTCCAGAACTTAGCATCTGGCTAGTGCTGCTGCCAGACACACCATATGTGGCCATGGAAACTGGGTCTAAGTACTAAAAACATAGAAGAAAGCAAAAGAGATCTCATTGACCGCTACCATAGCATAGGAGTTGGTGCCTGCTTAGCTGTTGAAATAACATAGATGTGCCTATTTTTTTTTTAATTTCAGTGCTATGTGTGGGAAAAGTCTAATTTATTAAAGTACGGGCATTTCCAGTTACAGTAGGGTAGGTGTTTGGGTAAAAGAGGAAATTTCCTTCCCTTCCCTCTATAGCATTCACGTTAAGGCTGCTGAAAAAGCAGAAGTAAAAAACATAAACGCTGAAGAAATCACAAAGATTTCATAAGCAAACATTTTGGAAATAAGAGACTCAACTAGAGGAGGTGTCAAGAAAACAAAATATGAAAACAATATACAAAGAAAAGTTCAGTTGTATAAAAACACAATCAGGCCGACAATGCAAGTGGTGAGAAGGGCTACCAGTGAACCGACAACAAATGCCAAAGAGTGTTGGAAGTATCGAAGGAACATTTTGACAAAGTGCTGAATTTGAAGTTCACTCAGATGCCAAGCATACTAGACATACTAGATCATGGGTGGGCAAACTTTTTGGACTGCGGGCCACATCTGGGTGGGGAAATTGTATGCAGGGCTGGGGCAGGGGGTTGGGGTGTGGGAGGGGGTGCGGTGTGCCAGAAGGAGCTCAGGGCAAGGGATTGGGTCGGAGGAGGGATGTGGGGTATATGAGGGGGCTCAGGGAAGGAGGTTGGCTGCAGGAGAGGTGCAGAGTGCAGGAGGGGCTCAGGGCTGGGGTGCATGAGGGCTGCGGACTGTGGAAGGGGGCTCAGGGCAGGAGGTTGGGGTGTGGGGTGTACGAGGGGGCTCAGGACAGGAAGTCAGGGTGCGAGGTGTAGGCAGGGGATTTAGAGTAGGGAGTTAGGGGGCAGGGGGCATGCGTGGTTTTGGCTCCAGAGTGGCAGCCAGGGCAGGTTCCCTGCATGCCTGCCCTGGCCCCATGCCACGCCGCTCCAGGAAGCATTGCGGCCCCTGGGGGAGGGGTGGGGGGAGGGCTCCACATGGCCAATGGGAGCTGTGAGGGGCAGTGCTGCCTGGAGGCAAGGGTAATGCATGGAGCCCTCTGTCTCCCCCTCCCCCCACCAGGGGGCCACATGGAAGTGGTGCTGGCCACTTCTGAGAGTGGCATGGGGCCCGTGGCGCCATGGGGGGCAATCCTGTGGGCTGGATTCAAAGCTCTGAGGGGTCAGATCCAGCCCATGGGCCATAGTTTGCCCACCCCTGTGCTAGATGAACAGGGCTACTTGCAAGGCAGAATGGATATCAGCACTGTATCACCATCAGAAGAAGAAATAGAAAGAACAGTGAAGCAGATAAAAAATGGGAAAGTTGCAGAAATAGTCATAACTGCTGAGCTGCTAAAAACCAAGCCTACAAGTGCTATCAAAGTATTAGGAAAATATACAAGAAGGAATGGGAGCAAGAGGAGGTACCAGATGACTGGCTAGAGGCAATAGTAGGATGAATATTGAAGAAAGGAGATCCTGCCAATTAAAATAATTATAGAAGTATAAACTTACTGTCAGAACGGGGAAAAATCATGATGAAATTAATTGTCAACAGATAAAAGCCAGTTTTAGAGAAAGTAATAGGTGAGGAACAATGTGGTTTCAGACCAGGCTAAAGTTGCTCTGATCAGATATTCACATTCTGACAGCTGATGGGAAAAAATGGCCAGAATGGGGTTTAAAGGTATCTGCTGTCTTTGTTGACTTCACAAAGGCATTTGTTTCAGTTTGCAGAGAAGCATTGTGGACAGTAGCAAAATAATATGGAGTTCCAGATAAGATCATTTCAATTATAAAAACAATATACAAAGAGTCCTTCAGTATTGTAAGAACTGGTGAGAAATTAAGTAACTATTTCACGTCAAAGTTTGCTGCAAGACAAGGGGTCACGGAGTCACTACTGCTTTTCATCATGTTCTTAAACTGAACATTATGAATGTTAGATGCGTTGGAGGGCATGACACTGAATGATCTAGAATAAAACTCCTCAGTTTATGCAGATGACATATAACAGATGTTTATGCAGATGACAGATATATTTGAATTACTGAGAATATCTTTTGCTATCTTGGAAAATTGGTGTAGTTGACTTGCACTTACAATAAATGCTAAGAAAATGAAGTGGTTACATCTTGGAAAATAGACCAATAGATAATCTTGTGTTTATCTAGGATGTTTGATTGGTGCTGATGGTTCTATCAAGGTTGAAGTAAAAAGGAGATGTGCCTTAGCCATAAGTATTGCACAAATATCAATACCGATAAAACCATTTGGTACCAAAGTGAAAATGTATTACCAGTATTTCTCTGTGGTCTAGGAGCAGATGTATTAAATGAAACAGACCCCAGAAGGTTGGAGACAGTAGAGATAAGAATTGTTCAAACAATGGCAAGAGCAAAATTGAATGATTTTAAGACAAACAAAGAAGTTAGAAGAAGAGCAGGACATGAAATCAGGGCACAGGATTGGTTACAATCAAAAAGATTATGATGATGGGGGCAATGCAGAAGATAAAAAGATGAGAGGATGCCAAAGAAAATAATGCAAGCTCAACCACAGTCAGTTTGACCTAAAGGTCAACTGTCGTCTCAGCATCAGGATAACATATGCAGGGGCATGATCAGGCTGGGCTGAATAGAGGAACACACAGAGAAGAATGCATTTTGACGATCTACTGCTATCCTGCAAAGATGCTATGTGATGAAAGAGAGAGAGATTCATACTCCGGAATTTAAACACACTATTTTCAATTTAAGCTTCTTGTGCTTTTACGGGGGTGGGGGTGAGGAGTGGAGATGCGGTGCTTCCCTGCTCCTCCCCTCCCTCCCAGAAAGTCCTAAGCACCACCAAATAGCTGTTTGGCAGTGGGGGAAGCGCTGAGAGGGAGAGGGAGGAGGAGGAGGCAGAGAAGCGGAACTTGTGCAATGCTCCCTTGTAAAGTCACTGCTCTTCCACAGAATCTTACAAGCAGGCAGCCACATAACATTATAAGGGAACATTGCACAACTTTATACAAGCATGTTCCCTAATTGAGCAGGGGCATAACATTGAAACAACGTTAAGCGGGTCGATGTTAAATGAGAAGTTACTGTATATGGGACAATCTCTTAAGAGGTTGACTAATAAAAATAATTTGTTCAGTTATAGGTATATCATATCACATAACACATTACACACACAATTAAATATTATTTATTAATTATGCAAAAAAAAAAAGTCAAAAAAAGTTAAAAATGAATGAATTGGTTTTATTGTTTATTGTTTTTTTTGATTTTGTGTATGTATGATACATGAATTTTTTTTTGTTTTATATATATATTTTTTTTTTTTTTTGTGTGTTTCACCTGTTTCATTCAGATGGTTGTGTTCTAGAATGAATCTAGGTTGTGTAGTAAAAAAGTAGTTCTGTGTACTCTGTTCTGTAGCTTCATTTGTTGTGTTTGTGGATAGTTGTGATTTTGAAGAGAGAGGAAGAGTCTCTGAGAGGAGGCAGATGGATACAATACAGAGAGATTGGATATTCCTCTTCCCTGCCTCAGTCACAGAGTCACCTAGTAATTATGTGTAAGTGCAAGAGCAGTCAATTTCAAGGTTTGTGTAGTGTGTGTGTTGTTTTCTGGGTGCTCTTTCTTTCTGCTCTGCTTTTTTGAAGATCTGTTTTGCACTGTTGAAGTTGAGCAAGTGAAGTCAATGGAAGTATATGAGTAATATGTAGATATATGTAGTAGAATCATAGAAATAAAAAAAGAGAAGAAGGGAAGGAAAAGGAAGAACAAAAGAAGAAAAGCAGAAACATAAGAAAAGGGAGAAGGTCCATCCAAAGGTCCATCTAGCCCAGTATCTGCCTACCCAGCCAGGCCAATGCCAGGCCCCCCTGAGGAGAGTGGAACAGAGAGGGCTCCTCCAGTGATCTCTCCATCTCCATCCTCTCATCCTCTGATGATCAGAATCCATCCTCTGACCAAGCACCACCATTCCTTATAAGGGCCATTTTATTGGCTAAGAGCCATTTATACATTTTTAACATTTCCTAGTATCCTTCCTTCTCAGTCTCCTCTTCCAAGGAGTTCCTCACAGGAGTTCCAGAAGAAGAACTTCAGAGTTTCCTTTTATTTATTTGCTGTGTGTGTCTGCCTGTCTGCTCTGCTGCTGTCTGCCTGTCCAGCCTGCACTCACCTCAGCCTGCTGCTTCATTTTACCTCCTTTCTAACCTAGGGATAAAACCTCCTCCCTTTACCTCCTTTGATTATCCTTTTATATATCTATTTCCTCAGATATCTCCTCCTCCCTCCTCCCTAGTCTCTCCTCTAATAACTCTGTGCTAACTCTGGATCCTGTTCTTCTTCTCTTTGTTCACC
Source organism: Mauremys reevesii (assembly GCF_016161935.1). Taxonomy (NCBI): domain Eukaryota; kingdom Metazoa; phylum Chordata; order Testudines; family Geoemydidae; genus Mauremys; species Mauremys reevesii. The sequence continues at coordinate 37,163,183 of NC_052629.1, read as the reverse complement.
TGTGCTCTTTCTGGAGCTCCACTGGCTGGCACACACCTTAGCACACACTTTCTCTCTCTGGCTAGGTCCCCAGGACCAGTCCCACTGTCCAGGGCCCCCCCATTTGCCCAGTTTTGCTTCAAATGTGTGGTTTGAATGTCATTGAATGGGATTGTCATCATTTTTTTAGCCCTCTGCTAAAAGCTGCTTTGATAAAATGTCTCCTCTGCTGCACTTCAATTTCAGCTGACAGTGCAGGTACAGAACAGTTTACAATCAAAACAACAAAAAACAAAAACAAACTTCACAAACAAAAACAAAATGATATTGATATGTGCAGAAATATACTAATCCAACCTAACGATCATCTAGCCTGACCTCCTGCATTAGGAGAGGGAATAAATGAAAGTAGCATAAAAAAAAGTTAATTTGGCTGTGCTCTTTCATTCTAAACCATGCAGTAAGGTGACTGGAAGGTTGTGTGATATGTTTGGTTAATTGATCAGCTGTGGCATATGCGTATGAAAATTTGACACTTACGTGAGCCATGTTAAACCCAAATACAGCATGATAGGAAAATCTACAAGTAACTTTATCTATCCAACTTCCTAGAGGGTTTGGCAATCAAGTTGCTTTGCAGTATCTAGGAAATTAAATTGGAGAAGGGATAGCTCAGTGGTTTGAGCATTGGCCTGCTATATCCAGCATTGTGAGCTCTATCCTTGAGGGGGCCATTTAAGGATCTGTGGCCAAAATCAATCTTTGTCGCCCCCTCTTCATTTGGATGCAGGCTAATGACCTGAACTTCTTTGACTCACTGCAGTAGTTGAACTGTGAGTGATTTAGTACAGCAGTAATAACTGAACAATCAATTTGGATTAGGGAACCTGATCTGTTATTACACTTACAAGGCTATGTATTGGGGTGCAACATGTACTTGTCACAGAGAACAGGTTCTTTTTCTAGGCAGCTACTTAGAGTTAATTGAGAAGATGAAATTTGTTGAAACTCATGCAGAAACCTTATCTGAAACCGACAACTATAACTGAAATCATAGGAAATCAATATACATAAATATAAGAAAAAGATTAGTACAGTAAAGTGGTTTTCTGCATTGTTCATGATTACAATCTTGCACTGTGTGTTCTTACAACTTCTTCCAAGACCACTGGAAACAAAAATAGAAGGGAAAGTAAGTGGAGCCCATCAGAAGGGAGGTCCTGATTCAGTTTACAGTCTTGGGGACCTGACAAACCCAAGAAATGCAAACTGGGTGTGGTATTTTATAGTGGTAAATGTATGGATATATATACCCATATTTGTTCCTTTACCCTAATTATAATCATAGAATATCAGGGTTGGAAGGGACCTCAGGAGGTCATCTAGTCCAACCCCCTACTCAAAGCAGGACCAATCCCCAGACAGATTTTTGCCACAGATCCTTAAATGGCCCCCTCAAGGATAGAGCTCACAATGCTGGATATAGCAGGCCAATGCTCAAACCACTGAGCTATCCCTTCTCCAATTTAATTTCCTGGATACTGCAAAGCAACTTGAATGCCAAAACCCTCTTGAAAACTCACTTCTTGCAGAATTTTGCAGTGTGTTGTACCCTTTGTGGTCACTTGTTTGTCTTCTCAGAATGAGAGTGCAGAATTTATGGTGTAGGAGTATCTCTATAAGCTTAAACTATTTCAGCTAAACCCCATTCTTTAACATAACTACTCCTATAAGGCCTTATATGAAGACAATAGGCCCTTAATCATAGAAACTCTAATAACCCAATTATTTGTTCTCCTGCTAGCTGTTTCAGCTTTCATAGCATCCATGAAACCTGCTTAGTAAAGGAATTATGTTACCCAAAACTATAAACTCCCCAAGACCAGGATAGGGTCAATGGTTAACAATTATGAATACAAGATTGATCATTCTATACTTGTCACAAAATCTAATGTTTTACACTGTGGAGTACAATAGGGATAAATATATAATCATTTTATCAACTCTGAAACACAACATAAATACAGTACAAAAGAAACAGAACTTCACCTATTGCAAAGGGAATACAAATGGGTTTTATATCTAAAAATGTTTCATGCCCTCTTCAAATAGAGGCCATAAATTGATGGTGACAGTGCAGGGCCTCTGAAGAACAGACACTGTAAAGGAGAAAAATCCATGGGAATAAGTGATGGGATTTAGGTTTTCAATTTTTGATTGGCACTATTGTCATTTAAAAAACATTTGAAATGTTAAAATTTTAATTTCAAAGTGTTTGAATCAGACTCATTTCTTGGGTTGTATTTTAAAAATGTTTTGTGCATTTTTATGTAATGTTATCAAAATGACTATCAAAATTAAATAACCATTTAGAAAACACTTTTATAATAAACACTTTTGCTAAAGTTGTTGGGAACTGTTATAAAGGTACTTTTTTGGCAAAAAATGAAAAAAAAATGTCAACAATTGTGTAATATGTTGTGATTTTGATAAGGCTAATTTTCAGTTACCTTTTTGTCATAAAAATAAATTTATCCTGTTCTAATTGGGATATTCAAGACTCCATCCAGGCTGTAGGGAACACTGCTGGGTTGAAATAATATAGAGTATTTATTTCAAAATGCTTTTTGGCACTCAATCTACAGTAAAAATGAGACTGTAATATTCTTCTAAGTGTTTACTTTTCCTGTCACTGGGTATGTGTACACTACACATGGGAGAGCGCCTCCCAGCCTGGATAGATTGACTTGCACTAGCAGGGCTTAAGCTAACAAAAATAGCAGTGTGGACATTGCGGTTCCAGCAGCAACTTGGGCGATCTAACCACATCAAACCTAGAAGTTTGTGTGGGCTTGACAGCCAGAGCCACAATGTCCACGCTGCTATTTTTTGCACACTACCTTGCACCCCACTAGTGTAAGTCAGACATGCCAAACCTGTGAAAAAAACATAGAAATTGGGCTTTTTTTTGGTGTGGCTTATTTGGCTTGTGAGTTGCTCGTTGGCTAGCGTTTGGCTTGTGGCTTGTTGCTTCTTTTTTCTGATTGGCTCCCGGCAAGCAGGGGTCGGGGGGAGAGAGTCAGGGGTGCATAGTGGGTCCATCACAGTCCCAGACTGCATGACGGGGGGATCCAGGCACATAGAGTGTTGGGGTTCTTGGGGATTGGCTGGTTTTGGTCTTGTTTTGAAATGGGATTAGCTTGATTTTTGGCTTATTGTGAAAGTCGGGGTGCTTATTTACCATGTGAAAGTTGGCAACTGTGTTGTAACTCTTTCTACTGGCCCTGTGAGGCTCACTACCATGCTGATGACAGTGTTAAGTTTGCTGCATCTGTTTGCTGCAATTTCTGTCACAGTTTACAAATCCTCTTACTGCCCCATGCTGTGCCCTTACAAATTCTCTAACTCAGGATTCCCTTGTAATTCTTGTGTACACAGCATCCCCGCTAACACCACCCACTAACAAACAGGAGATTAAAAATTGTATCACAACTGATGTCATCTATACTACAGAAAAGACAGTTTCTCACAAGCAATCTCACCCAAACCTTCCATAGTCCAAAGAGTAAATACTTTTCAGCAGTGGGAACTGCAGTTGCAACACAGGAGAATTCTTTTACTTCAGCTATCTTAAAAAGCATTTTTATTGGCTACAACACATTAGAACAGATCGTTTAAGGCAAAATATAAGAGGAGAATTCAGTAGGAAAAATATTTCTATGAAGTGTCAAAAGCGATTGTTTTCTGTAGTACAATTTTAAATGACTAAAGTCTGTCAAATATTTGGTTTAGTCTTCTCTCATTTGATATGAGAATAAGGGGTGACACAATATACCAAATTAATGGTAAGTAAACTTAGAGCAATAAAAATAAATACTACTTCAAACAGAGTGTAATCAGCATGTGGGATTCTCTGCCGCAGATGATCAGAACATAGAATACTGTAGATGAATGGATACGTTGTTAGGGTGATTGGGTGATGGAAAAGGTCATCTTCCTTTTAAAATAATGGCTAATGACCACTGCTAGAAGTAGGCTATCACACTTGACAAACTAATGGGCTGATTGGGTATGGCAAATGCTATAGTTCTATTTTCAAACATTATTGTAACAACTTCATTTTAAACCCCTTCAATATTTGCTCATTGAAAGGGCTTCACTGACAATTCACAGATTGGTGGTTATATGTACTTAAATAAAACAAAAACAAACAAAAAAACCCCCAAAAATCCTCTTTGTATGCAAGGTGGGGGAAGAGGAAGTAATAGTATTATTTTGCTCATATAGTGTGCTTCCCATGCATACATCTCCATGCTCTTTACATTTTATGAATGGACAAATTGAAACACAGTGGTGAAGTGACTCACCCAAGACTGCCAACCAGGCCAGTGACAGAACTTGGAGTAGAATGTGATTTTCTTGAGTCTGAGTCCAGTGCCTTATCCAAAATTGTTAATATCTGTACTGAACCTTTGTACAATGAAGTAGGTTTTGATTTATGAATGCAGATGATGATGCAAAATGTAGAGGTTTCATTCTCTGGAGAGCATAATTTGGCTTAGTAATAATTGTTTTTCATTTCTCTTAGAGTAACTTATAGCTATATTAAAGAGGGAGAAAAAAATCCAGTAAAGCTCTAGCTTTGAAAACTACTGAATTAAAACAAAATATTTTTTTCTACAAATGTATTAGCTTGTACAATCTTCTTCACATCTTTCAGACTCACTATAGTGGAGGGCAAGTTACTTTACTTTCCCCCATCTTAGTTTCCTCACTTGCAGAATGATAATGATATCATATGTAAGTATAAAAATAATAAATATGTAGCACTTACATAGCACACTAATTATTTACCTTCCAAGGCTATTGAAAATTAGTTCATTGCAGAAGTATTTTGAAAAGCCTGGCTCCTCATTTGTAGAATTGACCCTGTAATTATGTAATTAGAGGGGATTCTGATTCTTTATAATGCTGTCTAAAAATTGGGATGGAAGATTTTTCTAATATTATGTGCCAACTGCAAAATAAATTGACCTTGCCATTCTTAGCCTTCTGCTTCTCTTAATGCCAACATATTAAATGGTTTATTGTGCAGGTAGTAATTAAACACCTAAAACTACATTAAAATAAAGTTATTTCGGTCTCAAAGTGAAGGACTCCAAAGGTAGATAATGCCATATTTATGGTTGCCTTTGCAACAGTAATTCTGCCCCCCCGGTGCCTCCATCTGGCATTTTCTAACTTTGAGTGTTTGATGTGGCAACCTAAGGAACATTTTTATTTAGGTTTTTTAATGTAATTTGCTAGGTGTTTTGAAAAAGTAAAAATTCTAGTATGTGCAACTGTAATAACCTCATCATGCATCACCAGCAGGTTTTGAACTCTAAATCTTGCAGCACAGACTCATAGCACATGAACTATATACGACTAGTTACATTAGCTGTTAGGAGAAAACTGTTATCCCAGAGAGGGGATAACAGTGGCATCATTGACTGGATTCTAGAGGTGGTTGGGGGGAGCCCAAACTAGGTTTCTTCCCCCTCTCCCCTGATGGAGGGATGATAGTATGGAACTCAGCAATCTCCTTCTCCCATCCCTGCATTAAGAGTTCGGGAAGTTCCTGCCCTGTGTGCACTGGAGCAGGGGTGAAGGGAGGGTGTATGGGGGGAGGGGGAAGGGCCACATGCCAGATCCAGGGAAGGGGGGTGTTGAGGCAAGGGGAGCCTGGCCTGTTTTCCCTGCTGCTCCAGCTGCTCTGACCTCTCCCAGGTGTTCCAAATATAGTGTGCTCTGCTGCTGACAGGAGTGTGGGCTCAGCATTAGATTAGAATGTTCATGTTCAGTTCCTATTTTGACATGCTGCCAGGATTTTCCTGAGCAACACATGGGAAATGGCAATCCTTAACAGTATACATCTCAGACAAACCTGAATGGAATTTCATTGGACAAAGAAAAGGTAATTTTCTGCCCCTGGGGCTTTATCCCTTCAGAATATCAAGAGCCTTCTACAAACAATGGATGTTACAGCGTCTCAAAAAAAAAGGGTCACAAGAATCTTTTTTTTTTTTTAACAGAAAATGGTTTGCAGCCTTAGTGTAAGGATCTCTACCAAATTTCCCTATAATAAGTGATGTAATGTCAGACTAAATGTCTGGAAATATACAGAATATTTAAAGAGATCTCAAATCTATATAGAGAACATTTATCTCTCGTATTCTTTGTCAATAAGCATCGAGTTTTAAAATATTTTATCTTCTTATTCAGCATAAGAATAGCAGATATATTAACACAGTTTAATCATAAAAAGGAAATTAAAAGATCTCTTGGAAATATTTGAGATGGCTCCTTTCATTTTTTTCCCTGTTTTTTGTTGAGAAACAGATACATGAAGGATAAAGTTACCAAAATGAAATACATACCTTATCTCAGACATGACTGTTATATATCCTATTTATTTCTCCATGTTAGAGAAGTACAAACTTCTAGCTTTCTAATAATTAGGCTTATGTTTTATCTTTTGTGAATACAAAGGTCTCTCAGTTTGTCCTATATAAATAATAAAACAGAGCAAAATCTCAGTTATTTTAAAAATGTTTGGTACTTTGCTTAGAATAAAACTCCACTACGAACTGCAGTATAATTGTCCAGATTAGAGAACTCTAAGGAGTTTTCTGAAATACAGGATCCAATGTACATAAATCCTCATGGCGATGTGAATGGTTAGACAACATTGAAAAGGAAAAGTAGAGCTTAGAAGAACCGCACAATGGTATCAACGAGAGGAGTTGTTATTGAGTGTTTTAAAAAGTATCCTGGCAGCTGAGAATGTTGGTTGATAAAGCTCTAGTAACTTGTTCTTTTGCTGACTGATATATAATAGGGAGTATAAATAATGTACAACACAGAAGTATTCTTCTGTTTGTGATTTATCATTTTTCTACATGAAACTCATCTGATGTGAAGACAAAGCCATGGAAATATAATAATGATACAAGGTCGATATGCCTATGATTCCTTTTTTCTCTTTTGCATACTCCGATGTTGTATTAGCTGTTCTGTATTTGTGCACACGTTTACTGTGTGGACTGTCTTCACACTGGATGTGGACAGAAAGTGGGTAGTGATCTGTTCCGGAGAAAGGTGCTGACACCTAGGGCCGGATTAACGCAGGGGCTTATGGGGCTGCAGCCTGGGGCCCCAGGCTAAGGGGGGCACCGGCACAGCAGGGCTCAGGCAGGCTGCCTGCATGCCATGGCCCCACGCCACTCCCAGAAGCGGATGGCTGCTGTCATGTCTCTGTAGCCTGTGGTGGGGCGGAAGGTGGCTCGGCATGCTGTTCCCAGCCCCAGCCCCATCCCCGCCACTCCCAGTGGCCAATGGGGGCAGTGCTTGCGGGCGCGGGCAGCACATGGAGACACACTGTCCCCCTCCCCCCAGGGGCATGCAGAGATGTGCCAGCAGCTGGCTGCTTCTGGGAGCGGCATGGGGCCACTGCATGTAGGCAGCACCTCCTGGCTGGAGCCTGCACCTCGCACCCTCTCCTGCACCCCTACCTCAGGTCAGAATCCCCTCCTGCAACCAAAAACCCTCCCAGAAAGAAACTAATATAACAGCTGTTCTAAGGTCAGAAGTAGGCTACTTTGAACTAACTTAACTATATTCTACCTGTTTTAGGACTGAAATGTAACCACAGAATGGTTTTATGTTAATTAAAAGGCAAGTTTAGTATAGCGTTACTGGCCTAGATGCCATAATTGTGATCATTTTGTTTTAAATTAGGAAAAAGACTTGTATACAGGGGCCCCACAAAATCTAATAGCCCTGGGCCCACAGGAGAGTTAATCCGGCCCTGCTGACACCGATTTAGCTCCACATTGCCTGCCAGCAATATCGAACTTGGAGGAGAGACAGAAATAGCTTTCATGATCCCTCTATAGTGGCAAGTACATGCTTAGAAGCTTTGGGAGTGGGAGTTCATTTGCATGAGCTCCCCATTGCTTTCTGGACCTCTACAGGTCTCTACTGCCCACGGCCTGAGAAGCTACTTCCTGCCCAGGATTGAGCAGGCTAGAGTAGAGCTTTTCTCCAGGCAGTAAATCCCTGATGCTGTAATTTAAAAATAAACCCCTTATTTACTACTTGCTATTCAAGCTGTTTGTTTTGAGTTTTACTTAGACCACAATATGCTTTAAAAACATTACCGAATTAAGCCTCATACCAACCTTGTGAGGTAGGAAATATCTCAATATCTCAGAAGAGACACTAAGGTTAAATGAGTTCCTTAAGGTCACACAACACGTCTTTGGCAGAGCTGGAAATAGAATCCTGTAAAGAAATCCTGACCCTACAAAAATCATAGAGCCAGGATTTTACCAGTGATGTCTCTGTCCTCTGCTTAAGCCACAGGATCAGCTTTACTTGCTTCCTCTGTTACGCTTGTGTGCAAATCATACCAAATTATTGGGTTCAGAACAGAGATAACTGAGTGCTGTCATTGCAGAAAAGTATTTATATTTAATACTCTGTTTTGTGAAATATTTATATGTTTTTAAAGCCTTTATTTTTAACAAAATTAATTTTTGGCCCTAAATCACTGGGTAGTGTGTTTTCAAAGGCAGAGGACACTGATAAGAGAACTTCATAGCAAAAGTAATTGTCAAGGTAAAGCCACCCACCATCAAAATGATTGCTTTCTCCAGGTACATGACAGCAGAAAGTGAGGGGTGCTGTATCAAATTGAATCTTCAGGAGTAACTGAGATGGCCTAGTGTAATTAACCAAGCTGGAATTTGACCTGAACACCTGATGCCTGGGCTAACGCTCTTATTTACAAAGCTAAAAAGGGGTGTCAAACTTTGGATATTTTGTTCTACGTTGTTAAGTGAGATATGTGGCTGGAGGCAAGAAAACAGAACTACAGCATATGTATAGCATATTTCACTTTGGAATGTATTACAGATGGTCTTAAAGCATAAAATTCAACCTCTCTCTCCTTCACCCCCTCAGTATAGTGTATTTATACCTAGGGCTTTGCTTTCAGGCTCACCTCCAGAATCATGTTGGCTTATTCCTTGCATCTAGATACAATAGATGTGTTTATATGGAAAATTTGGAGAGGTTTACATATAACTATTAGAAATAAAAAAAGTTATGCACCAAACTCACCCAGAACTACAATGAAAATCCATTCCAAAGAGTCATCTGTAATGATATGGGAATATTTCTTGTATAATTAGATAGCTTTAGGCACAGAGAAACCCTTTTAATTAGCTTGGAAAAGATAAGCTTGCCCTGGCTGAGTAACTGTACAGTACTTGATTTGACTACTTGTCTATGACTACAGGTGTCACTAACACTCACTGAAATATTGATTATTCCAGAAAATATTCTGAGTGGCTTTCTTTTAAAAAATAAGTAACATATTCCATTAATTTTGATTAAAAATGCTTTTCAAATAATTTTTCTCTGATATGAATACTCATGCTTCATGTCCGTAAATAACCATTTCTTAACATTAACGATTTGAGCACCAACATATGACAAGATCTTTTTAGCAATGATGACTAAGTTGACTTCTGTTTATCTCATCAGCATGTAAGCTGTAGTTATTCATGTTTCTTTATTGTTAAAAATATGTTACAGATTTCAGGCTAGATAGTGGCCATGTGGACTGGTTATACTGTTTGATTTTACAGTTTCATCTACAAAATGTATCTCATAACAATGTCTAAGTAAGTCAGTTGCATTCTTTAGTCCTTACATGCTTTTAAATATTTGGTCCCGGTTTGTAAGAATTTAACTTCTGGACCATAATTGTTTTTTGTTGCTTTTTTAAAATCATCTTGTACTTTCAGGGCTTAGATCAGTATCCTAATGAATTCACAGCCTTCTGTGTAGTTTTATGTATCTCATTTAGTTGATACAAAAATCCTCTCTCTTTAAAAGAATTTGTATCATTTATGGGGAATGGGGATGAGAAAGTTTGAGGGAATGAAGAGTTCTCTTTGAAGAGCTAGATTAGATACGTGGGCTCGCATCACAATGTGTCTTTTCAAATCAGCTACAGTGCATGTGAAGTAACTGGTTTTGCAAACTTCCTCAATCTTTCGTGCTACAGTAGCTGATCTTTTAAACTATTACAGAAGGCTGGTAATATGGAAATAATTGCCTCTATTCTGGTTTTCTTGTGTATTCATTTTTCCAGAGTAAAGTAGGTACAAAAAACCCACAATTTATTCTATAGGAAAAGGTGTGGCAAATGAAGGATAAGTCTGTATTATTCTGTATGAATATTATATAAACAGTTTACCTGTTTAATATCATTCTATCTAATTACATGGAGTTAAATCAAAGGAGGCTTTTAGGGAGAGAAAGCAGGAAATGAAACAGTGGTCAGAGATAAGAGGTCTCTAGGTAAGGAACTTTAAGGGAGCTAAGGAAAAAATGAGGGGCCATTAAGTGGGAAGATGCTTTCCAGGTGCTAGCCAAAAGTGACACAGCTGTGTGGCCACGGCCAGAGCCCAGAGATTAAAAGGACCATCTACAGTTAAAATCACGGCCTCCCCTCCTTCCCCCCCGCCAAGAAAAAAAGAGGAAGGTGAGTGGGCAGTAGCTGCTTAGGGAGAGATACTGCAGGATAGACACCAAAAGAGAGAAACTGCAGCATGAGTGTCTGTCCCTTCCAGTGCAGAAGCAGGGAGCCATGTCTAAATAGAATTTACCAGCACTTGCCAGGAAAGGATAAGGATTACCTATGAACCAAGCATGTAGGCTTTTTTGTTATCTTAACCCTTTTCTATGCTTGTTTTGTTTTGGGTGAACAAATAATATATTGGTTTAAAATGACTCAAAACAGCTTTTTCTAATCACCTGCTGGTCACAACTCCCAAAGGGAAATCTCCAGCAGAGGCTAAGCCCATTTGAACTTGCTAAGGGAGCCACGGTTGGGAAACACATGGCCTGCAATCCAGACATAAAGTCCAAGGGTATGTCTGTGCTTGGAGTTGGGAGTGTGATGGACCTAGTGTGCTAAAAATAGCCATGGCAGTACAAGTGGACAGACAGGCTTGCTCTCCTCTCCCCCCCTCTGCTTCCCCCCCCCCCCACAAAGATATACCTATGGCCTTCAGTGGGTATGTATTCAGGGCAGCTAGCTCCTACTGCTGTGGCGACACTCTATTTTTAGCATGTGTGACGGGTCTGACACCCCAGCACCCCCTTGTGGCAGGGGCGGGCTGGGGGCCTAGCGCCGCGCCACTCACTTGTCCTTCGGTCTGCCCCTGGCAGCCGGCGTATTACGGCCTAGCGGCCGGAGTCCATAGACGCCCCCTTCGGGGCGGGGCAGCGCGGCCTAGCGGCCGGAGTCCATAGACGCCCCCTTCGGGGCGGGGCAGCGCGGCCTAGCGGCCGGAGTCCATAGACGCCCCCTTCGGGGCGGGGCAGCGCGGCCTAGCGGCCGGAGTCCATAGACGCCCCCTTCGGGGCGGGGTATTAAGGGGTGGGGTAGGGGGACTCGGGCCCGCCCTCTCCACCGAGCCCCGACCCAGGGCCCTGATTGTGGCAAGCTCTCCTTGCCACCCGCTCAGCGGGGATCCGCCCGCAACACGCCGAGCGGTACTGCAGCTTTAAGGCTGTCAGTCTCTACAATCCCCTGGGTCACTTCCTACCCTGTCTAGCCGGATGTCGGCGTTGTGGGAGCGGTTCCCCCGTAGGTCCCCTCCGGCCGGCGTCCCTCTCCGGGGTCTCCGGTACAGCCTCTGCTCGGCTGACGTCCCGGTTCAGGCTCACTGGCTCTCCTCCCGCAGGAGCTGACGGTCTGCGTCCTTCTCCCCCGGTGGTCAGCCCAGACTGAGCAGACCTGCAGGCTTTTATACCGGTCTGCCAGTTGGAGCATGCCCAGCAGAGCTTCCTGGGCGTGGCTTCCTCTGCTAGCAAAGAAGGGTTAACCCCTGCTGTACCAGTGCGGGGCTGTCCCGCCCCGTCACACACCCTCCCCCTTAAGACAGCTGTCGGGCCCAGCTGACCCTGGACTCCCGCCTCCCTCTCCTCCTCCCCGATGCAGGAGAAGAAGTCCGCGTTCCCATGAGCCTTGCCTGGCCGATGTGACACGCGGAAGGCGTAGGGTTGGAGGGACAGGTACCACCGCATGATCCGGTTATTCGTCTCCTTCATACTATTGATCCATCGGAGGGGCGCGTGGTCAGTCACTAAGGAGAAGGGGTTCCCTAATAGATAGTACCTTAGTGCTTTGACCGCCCACTTCACTGCCAAGGCCTCGCGTTCTATGGTGGAGTACCGGGTTTCGCGGGGGAACAGCTTGCGGCTAAGGTACAAGACCCGGTGTTCTTCTTCCCCTACCTCCTGTGACAGTACGGCCCCCAGTCCCACCTCCGAGGCATCCGTCTGTAGGATAAAGAGTTTTGAAAAATCTGGTTGAACTAGTACCGGTTCCCGTGTTAATTGTTCGCTCAGGGTGCGAAAGGCCTTTTCGCAGCCTTCCGTCCAGCGTACTTTCTGGGGTTGTGAACTGCGCGTCAACTCCGTCAGTGGGGCAGCGAGTGTGGCGAAGTTAGGCACAAACCGCCAATAGTACCCAGCCAGCCCCAAGAACTGCCGGACTTGCCGCTTGGTTGTGGGCGTAGGGTACGTCCTTAATGCTTCCACCTTGTCTACGAGGGGACGGATCTTTCCCCTGCCAACCGTGTAGCCCAGGTAAGTCACCTCCTTCTGGCCCAGGTGACATTTCGCCGGGTTTGCGGTGAGGCCGGCTTCGCCTAATGCCCGTAGAACTTCGGTCAGGTGTTGCAGATGTTCCTCCCAAGTGCTACTGTAGATGACAATGTCATCGATGTACGCTGCAGCGTATTCATTGTGTGCGTTCAGCACCTGGTTCATGAGTCGCTGGAAGGTAGCCGCGGCCCCGTGCAATCCGAACGGCATCATAGTAAATTGGTAGAGTCCGAACGGCGTTGGAAATGCTGTCTTTTCTCGTGAGGCCGGCGTCAACGGGATCTGCCAATATCCCTTCGTCAAGTCCAGGGTGGAGATGAACTCGGCTTTTCCTAGCCGCTCCAGCAGCTCGTCCACCCGGGGCATGGGATAGGCGTCAAAACGTGAAATTGCGTTTACCTTGCGGAAGTCAATGCAAAACCTGACTGTCCCGTCTGGCTTGGGGACCAACACTGTGGGGCTCCGCCATTCACTCCGCGACTCTTCCACCACCCCTAAGGCTAGCATCAGCCCGAGCTCCTCCTTCACTGTCTCCCACATCTTCCTGGGGAGCGGGCGGTGTGTGTCCCGCACTTTGTGCCCTGGAACGGTAGCAATGTGGTGGTTTGCTAACGTGGTTCGTCCGGGTCGCGTCGACAAAACCATGGGGAACGCCGCCACCAGTCGTTCTACCTGGTCCCGCTGGGGTGGGGTAAGCTCGTGGCCTATGTCCGCCGTCCCGGCTGTCTCGGGCTCTCCCACCAGCGGCCCCAACTCCGGTTCTGTTGGGTATGGGGCTATCAGCAGGCCCTCTCGGTCCCTCCAGGCCTTAAGGAGGTTCACGTGGTAGACCTGGGTATCCCTCCTTCGCCCGGACAACCGTACCTCATAGTCGACCGGCCCAATCCGCCTGACCACTTCAAAGGGGCCCTGCCACTTGGCCAGCAGCTTGGACTCTGAGGAAGGAAGCAACAAGAGGACCCGATCCCCCGGCTCGAAAGTTCGCACCTTGGCCCCCTTGTTATACTGAGCCTCCTGAGTCTGCTGGGCTCTAACCAGATTTTCGCGGGCCAAGGTCCCCAGCTCCCGGAGGCGTTCCCGCAGATGGAGGATATACTGCACCGACCCTCGAACACGGGTCTCCTGCTCTTCCCAGGTTTCCCTTAGGAGATCGAGGATACCCCTAGGCCTCCTCCCGTAGAGGAGCTCAAAGGGGGAGAACCCCGTGGACGCCTGGGGTACCTCTCGCACCGCGAAGAGGAGTGCGGGGAGTATTTTATCCCCGTGCCGGGGGTCGTCCTCTACAAACTTTCTCAGCATGGCCTTCAAAGTGCCGTTGAATCGCTCGACCAAGCCATCCGTCTGGGGGTGGTAGACGGAGGTCTTTAGTGCCCGGATGTTCAGCAGCCTGCACAGCTCTGCCATCAATCTAGAGGTCACATTCGTTCCTTGGTCCGTTAGTATTTCCCTCGGGATACCTACCCGAGCGAAGATCTGCAATAGTTTGTTAGCAATGACCGGTGCTGTGGTGGACCTCAGTGGCACCGCTTCGGGATAGCGTGTGGCATAATCGACCACCACCATGATGTACTTATGACCTGTGCCGCTCTTCTCCAGGGGTCCCACGAGATCCAGGCCTATCCGGTCAAAAGGCGTCCCCACCACCGGCAAGGGTACAAGGGGGGCCCTTGGTACACCTTTTGGACCGGCTCTCTGGCATTCTGGGCAGGAGGCGCAATAATCTCGTACCTCCGCATGGATGCCCGGCCAAAAGAACCTCTGGGCCACCCTTTGCAACGTCTTCTCCCTGCCTAGGTGTCCGGCCCACGGCACCGAATGTGCCAGACGGAGCAAGTCCCGTCGGAACCGCCATCAACGCCTGCCCATAATTGCAATCCATGTACGGGCACTCCCTCCTGAAGTGCCCTACCTGACCGCACTCGTAGCAGTGGTCCCGTCTCCCTTCCTCGATAGGGTTGTGGCGGGGGCTGCCCGGCCTTACTGGTGCCTCCTCCGGTCGTCGCGGGATATCTCCTCGGGGTGTCGCCCTAGGGCCCCGGGTTACTGGTATTCCGGGGGGGCTGGACATGCAACCGAGGTTCTCCCCCGTCCCCCTTACGTGGCCCCCGGGCCTGCCCTGGGCTCCGTCCACCGGGCTCTCCCCCCTGGGGGTTGGTCTTCAATGCCCCATCTGCTGCCTGGTAGTCCTCCATCAGGGAAATCGCGTCCGCGAGGGTCTTGGGGTGGTGTTGCTGCACCCATTCCTTCCCTCCCGGAGGCAGGGCTTGCAGGAACTGCTCTAAGGCTACCATCTTGGCCACTTGAACGCCCGTCCGCCCTTCCAGCTCCAGCCACCTCCAACAGAGGTCCCGGATTCGCTGGGCCACGGCCCGCGGCCTGGCCCCTGGCGTGTATCGTTCCTGGCGGAGTCGCTGGCGGTAGGTCTCCAGGCTGACGCCAACTTCG
This sequence comes from Mauremys reevesii, assembly GCF_016161935.1. Classification (NCBI taxonomy): domain Eukaryota; kingdom Metazoa; phylum Chordata; order Testudines; family Geoemydidae; genus Mauremys; species Mauremys reevesii. The sequence goes on along the minus strand of NC_052629.1, from coordinate 37,148,030 downwards.
TCCAAGATGGCGGCCTTGACCTTCGTGTAGTCCAGTGCGTCTTGGGGGTCCAAGTTCCGGTACGCCGCTTGAGCTGGGCCCGTCAGGTAGGGTGCCAGTATCGTGGCCCAATGAGTGAGGGGACACTGCACGGCGGTCGCGACTCGTTCAAAGGTCACGAGGAAGGCCTCGGGGTCATCCCCCGGCCCCATCTTAGCTAGGCGCACGGGTAATCCCCCGAGACCCTCGCCGGGGTTGCCCCTGATGGCCCCTAGAGGCGTACTCGGTGCCGGGCCGATTAGTGCCGCCATCTGTTGAACCAGCCGCTCCTGGTTCGCCTGTTGCTGGGTTGTCAGCTCCCAGATCAGCTGCTGCTGCTGTTCCTGTCGCTGTGCGGCTTGTGCCTGCTGCTGGGCCGCCAGCTGCTGGAGCAGCTGAGTTTGCTGCTGGTGCTGTTGCGCCATCTGCTGCTGATGATTCTCCAGCAGCCACTTCAAAAGTTTCTCGGGGTCCATATTGGGTCCTGTGGCCTTATCTCAGGCCCGTTCAGGTCCCTGGTCAGGTGCCAGTTGTGACGGGTCTGACACCCCAGCACCCCCTTGTGGCAGGGGCGGGCTGGGGGCCTAGCGCCGCGCCACTCACTTGTCCTTCGGTCTGCCCCTGGCAGCCGGCGTATTACGGCCTACCGGCCAGAGTCCATAGACGCCCCCTTCGGGGCGGGGCAGCGCGGCCTAGCGGCCGGAGTCCATAGACGCCCCCTTCGGGGCGGGGCAGCGCGGCCTAGCGGCCGGAGTCCATAGACGCCCCCTTCGGGGCGGGGCAGCGCGGCCTAGCGGCCGGAGTCCATAACCGCCCTCTTCGGGGCGGGGTATTAAGAGGTGGGGTAGGGGGACTCGGGCCTGCCCTCTCCACCGAGCCCCAACCCAGGGCCCTGATTGTGGCAAGCTCTCCTTGCCACCCGCTCGGCGGGGATCCGCCCGCAACACGCCGAGCGGTACTGCAGCTTTAAGGCTGTCAGTCTCTACAATCCCCTGGGTCACTTCCTACCCTGTCTAGCCGGACGTCGGCGTTGTGGGAGCGGTTCCCCCGTAGGTCCCCTCCGGCCGGCGTCCCTCTCCGGGGTCTCCGGTACGGCCTCTGCTCGGCTGACATCCCGGTTCAGGCTCACTGGCTCTCCTCCCACAGGAGCTGACGGTCTGCGTCCTTCTCCCCCGGTGGTCAGCCCAGACTGAGCAGACCTGCAGGCTTTTATACCGGTCTGCCAGTTGGAGCATGCCCAGCAGAGCTTCCTGGGCGTGGCTTCCTCTGCTAGCAAAGAAGGGTTAACCCCTGCTGTACCAGTGCGGGGCTGTCCCGCCCCGTCACAGCATGCTAAGTTGGTGAGAGCTCATGTGAATATATCTCCTTGAGCTGGGAATCACACCCAAGCTCCAAGTGTAGGCATACTCCAGGAATGGTTGATTTGCAGGGTTCCACCCTTGAAAAAGGTTAAATTAGCAAAGCCTGTCATGTGAGGGTGCACTTGAGAAGAACTGCACAAGGGTCTAAATTGGTGTTTCGCTTGTAACCATGACACAGGTTTTCTCAAATTTACTTAAGTATGGCATGTCTTGTGGGACCAACTGCTCTCTTATTCATTAACTCAGTTATGTGTATAGAAAGGTAATATTAAGACAGTGACAGACTTTTCACTGATCCTGGCATGGCCTCTATCCACCACACCGATGACATGTAAAGGGACTTCAAGGTTGGAAAGAGAATTTCTCCTGGTGCAGGAGCAACGTAAAACTACCCTAAGCAGCCCTAGGTTGCACCGTGGCAAGCCTTGTGTGGGGGGAGTCTACAGTGATTCTGGGAAGCTGGGGCAGTAGAGGAGCTCATAGACAGCCTGGAGAAGGCTGTCATACATAAGAACAGCCCCATGTGGGGCTGCTTTAATATATTCCAGGGGTTAACTCAGCCCCTAGCCAGCCTAGAATCAGGAGCCACCCAACTCGATCCCAGGACTGCATCTAGTGCGCCTTGCCTTCTGGAGGTGGAGGTACAGCACAGCATGTATATTTAGCTGTCATTAATGCAATACAGCAGAGGGAAATAAGGAGGCGAGCCAGCATCATGTGAACCAGCACCAAGTATACTGTGAACTAAACTGCTACAATATAATCACTGTTCCAAAGTTCTGTGTAGCTATGACTTCAGAATCACTAAAGTCAACTACAATCTACCTCTCTCTTAAATGTAGCACCAGGGTATTGAGAGAAAAAAACAGAAGAAAGAAGGGTAGATTAGAAAAGGAAGCTTTTCATGTCTGTCATCTCTTCAGATCTAGATCTGAGTAAAAAAGTTACCATTTGCTTAGCCTTAATTAAATGAATGAATGGTCTTAATCTATATGTCCACATCACAAAATCTGGGACCATGGTGGTACACTTGCTTGCATCCTTATCAAAGAGGTTATGGATTATATCGTTACTTATGGCTTTAAGGGTGGGGTGTGAGAGGCATAGACGCTGCAAATGCAGAGTGGGTCAGCGTGATGATACTGTCTCCAGCCCAGGTACCAGAAGGGCTGGGGTGTTGATAAAGGGCAGGTCCCATAGGAGAAGCCCCTTCCCCCTGGACTAGGTGGAGCAGCACACACCCTCCCACCCCTTTGAAGTGCTGTGATTTGGTTTACAAACCCCACACTACAAGGGGTTAAGGGATTATTTTGGTCTCAGGTAGCTCTGCCCTGCCACACCTGCAGCAAATGCTCCACCTGCCAGAGGAATTAAAAGACAGTGAATTAGCTCATTTGGGTGGCAGAGTTGGAGGTGAGCAGACCTCCAGCTCACAATTCCAGCAGTGCAGAGGGAAGCCTAAAGGCTGTGATACAGTTGCCCAAAGGGGTCCTCCCTGAGGGGAGGGAGGACCTACCCCAGAGACAACTAGAGAGGGAAGTATCCTGTGGAGCTTGGACATTGGTAAACCCCTTTTACTTACTTTGGTTTGGATTTCCCCACTAGGCAAAAGGGGAGGGATCAGAGGAAGAGGCCCAGGGAGGAGAGACTTAAGCAGCCTTGGTTGCTTGGCCACTGGTAGCCCAAAGGGCTCTAGGTCAGAGTCCAGTGGAGTGGGAGGGCCTGAACTCCCCTCCCCACAACCCCCTTTGCAATCAGGGGTTACAGTCGTGACCACCAGCCCACACTTCCCAACCAGACCCCCGAGTAAGGACTATTAAAGTGCCAAAATACCATGTTTAGTCGGGACCCACTGTGGGCATTGTGCTAGCCACTCCTTTCTCAGGAGGCAGGGGGAAAACATTCTCTCACCATCAGATTGGCCAAGGTGGAGTGGGGGGAGAGTTGCCTTCCCCGAAGCAGGTTCAGATGGGTCTCTGTTGCTGTGAGTAGGGAAGGGAGTTATATAATGAAGTTACAGCATCGTAGCCTAAGTGAAGGACAGATGTCCATTCACTGTCCTTCTGTATATTTCTCAATAGGGAGAGGATACAGTGACTGGATAAATGGTTTGGTAAGAGACTTAAAGGAGGTGTTTGTTAGAGTAACTGAAGGAGTGTGGGTTTCAGGGCTGCTATGACTGGCATGGCAGGGAGCCTTTACAGTCCACCTGAACCCTCACTAGTCCCAGCAATGGTTTGGTTGGGGACCAGGATGGAAAAAGTGGGGGATGGTGGAAGCTCTCTGGTAGATAATGAAATGATCATAGAGTTACCCACATTCACTTCTATCTGTCCAGTAGTCCCAGACATCTAATTATAAAATTGCAGCCTGATTAAAACCACATCCAATGTCTCCTGTCCTTTTGGTGTAGCTGGACAATACTGCAGTAAGCCACTTCTAGTTGCAAAAAATGCTTTTTTTCTAATATGTGTTCGCAAAGCAGCATTGATCTACAAGGAAATGAATCTTTTAAAGAATAAATCACTTCAGAAATGTTTTATTATACATAGCCATTCACTGTCCTTCTGTATATTTCTTGGCTTCTAAATCACCAAACACACATTCTATAAAACATAATTTAAAGAATGGCATGTTCTATGATTGCTATCTCAGCAGGAAAAAAGTAATGATGATCTGCATGCTTTTGACCAAGGTTAAAGATGAGTTTGGGTAGTTATGGTTACATACTGTGATACAGAATGTCTTTCCAGACTTCACACTTACATTACAATTCATAATATTAGCACTTCTTTAAAAAATAAAAGGTCCCACACCACACTACTTGTTAAGTATTGAAAAGTCTTTAGTAGAACACACATTAATCCTTGTGTTCACAGCCAAAATCCTCTACATCTTTTTTAAACTAAAGCCAGAGTTTTTATTTGATATGTCTTGCCTACCATTCTTTAAGATAAATGCCTATGCCCTTAATCTGAAATAGTTTTTCATTTGTATCTTTTCATCTTGTAGCAAATCACTCTATGCTGAGATCTTTTTGAAATCAACATAGAATTGGCAAAGCCTTCACTAATTTAGTATTGCTTTTATTCACATGAAAGAAGGATCTTTCTTAAACCTGTTGGAGAAGTTGCTTTAACAGAATGCCTTTTGATGAGATGAAAGTAAATTTTGTATATTGGGTAGAATTGGTAATTTTTACCATTTTGCTAGCTGCAGAAAACAATGGTGCAGATTTCTTCTGTGCTTAACAAAAAACAAACTCCTGTATTTCCAGCACAGACAACTTACAGTTGTCATGACACATTTGTATGGGCTGAATCTTAGACAGGTGATTATTAGGCTTAGAATGGAAAACTGTGGCGAGAGATGGAACTAGGAGATCTAGGACTATGAAAAAAGTGTGTGACTATTTAAAATTGAGTACCAGCAGGTATGTATTTTTCTTGGTTTTAAATATGAGTAGGTTAAAAAATTCCATGTGCTAATTTGAGAGAGGAGAGAGAGATGTCAACATCTTTCTGGTAATAGATACAAAAGTATGCAATATTCCAGGTGCAGTTGTTTCTCAGAGAGAGAGAGAGAGAGAGAGAGAGAGAGAGAGAGAGTGTGTGTGTGTGTGTGTGTAACTGCCCTGCATTGATGATTTCCTTGTTTTTGATGATTTTGTCTATGCAACCCAAAATTGTATTGACCTTCTTTAGGTTGTTTTTTTTATTTTATTTCCCCCCACCCAGCTATGTTTCACCGCAAGTTCAGGTCTAGATTTCTCTTCACTACTGCCAGAGGTGGGATTTTTCAAAAGCACCTAAGTAAGTTAGGAGGACAAATCCCATGTAATAAAAGTTAACAGGGCTTGTGCTCCTAATTCATTAAATGTGCATTTGAAAATCCATCTTAAATCTTTCAATATTACTGCTTCCAAGGTCTCTCCCTCACACTCAGTATCAATGTAATACAGATATGTATGTTTGCATTCTTCCAAGTTAAATATTGAATTATTCCATTTGATCTTATCTTTGTAATCCTTTTATTTCCCTTTGCTGCTGCTTTTAATCATTTACATTGTGGTAGCACCTAGAGTCCTGAACCAGATCAGGGCCTCAATTGTGCTAGGTGCTGTACAGATATATGCTAAATAAAAGTCCCTGCCCTGAAGAGTCGACAGTCTAATTAGACAGGTCATAAAAGGAGGATGAGATAAGCAAGTGGGTAGGGAGGAGAGATTAACAAAATACTACAATACTTTAGGCCAAACTAGCTGTATTTGCTAGTCTTACCCAATCCGTAGCAATAATCACAACTTGTGCCATGTTGAGCTGTTGTCAGTTTCCTGTCTGCATCAAGGAAAAGGTGACTTCTTGCAGGAAGTGAGAGGAGAAGGTGGTGGCTTTATAGATTTTGCTCAGGATCTTTTGCATTTATATTATGTTTCTGCTTGACAGGTGTTTGTGGCTCCTTTCAATTTTGTGCTATCTATAGATATGTCCCTTCTACTAGAACCCTAAGGAGCTGTATTTAATTTGTATCAGATAACAGAGGAGTAGCAGTACCAATAAAGGCAGGGTTAGAGACCAGATTTGAAAATGCAGCAAGGTCTTATTTCTAGTTGTAGTTGGCCTTCTTTTCAGGGCTGATGGCTAATTTTCCCAGTAATACTGCAACTGTCAACCACATTACAGACACTGTGTAGTGTGGCTTATGCACATCTGGTTGTCACTGGAGATTGTTGAACCTGCAGCCCATGTGCTACAAGGAGCAAAGGGAGAAATGTAGAACATGAAATACTGGATTCTTTAGAGCTAATTGAGGACATTTCTATCCCCCACAGTCATGGATTATCAGGCTTTGATTTCTTCAGGTCCAGGAGCAAGCAAGTTGTATTCCTGAACTGGAGGAGGGTTCGCGTTTCTGAGCCTAATGGTGATGGATGTCAGGTAGGAGGGCAAAGAGTTTGGAGCATGGGGGAAGGGGGATACGCATGCCAGGGTGAAGTTGTTCTGAGCTATGAAGAGGTTAAGCAGCAGGAGGATGGATTCTCAGCCTAAAGGGATAGGTGTTTGTATATCTGGGATGGAGAGGTATTTCTAAGCTGGGGAACTTGAGGAGGTTCTGAGCTTGGAGAGGAATGGGCTGGGATTGGCAAATTGATTGCAGGGGGGAAATGAGAATATAGGTGGATGTATGGAGTTGCATGGCAGGGAAAGAGTTTGATTGGATGGGAGAAAGTTGGGACTAGGAGAGAATCATGAAGAATTGTTGGATAAATACTATTTTCTCCTACCTTATCCTTTAAAGCAGTGTTTCCCAAACTTGGGACGCTGCTTGTGTAGGGAAAGCCCCTGTCGGGCCAGGCCAGTTTGTTTACCTGCTGCGTCTGCAGATTCGGCCGATCGTGGCTCCCACTAGCTGCAGTTCGCTGCTCCAGGCCAATGGGAGCTGCTGGAAGCGGCAGCCAGTACATTCTCAGCCCGCGCTGCTTCTAGCAGCTCCCATTGGCCTGGAGCAGCAAACTGCAGTCATTGGGAGCTGCGATTGGCTGGACCTGAGGACGCATCAGGTAAACAAACTGGCCTAGCCCGCCAGGGGCTTTCCCTACACAACCGGTGTCCCAAGTTTAGGACACATTGCTTTAAAGTAAGGTGTCCCATTTTTACATTCTGAAAGCAGGAGGTGGTGTGAGAGAGCCCATTTTTCCTTATTCTCCACTAAAACGCTAATCTTTGACATCCCCAACCAGTGTTTGTTTTCATTTTGATCAAGCTCCTGAGATGTGTGTGTCTGGGGGTATTGGGCAAGGAGAGCATTGTGCTAGCTGCAACCCCACTAATTATTCTGGATACCAGTCATCTTTGCTCTTGTCTCATTGATCAAAAGCACCATAGGCCATAACTGATCTTTCAAGCATTTAAATGAAAAGATTCCTCTGAATCCTTGAATCCACCATGGACATAGGCTGATAAAACTAGTGCATTCTCTTACTTGTTTGCAGTACATGTAGTTGTATGAAAATCACATATCTCCCACTAAGATCAGTCGTATAAATCATTTCTTTCTGTACCCAGAGGGCACGAATGATCAGTTTCAACATCGATTTTGACATATGCTCAATACACATAGCATTGGTAGTGTTTTACTCACTTTCCTACTGCCTCCTGTTTCTCAGTATTAACTATTATTGCAACCCAGAGGGAGAATGTGGTGGCAAGTCAGAGTTAACACTAGCAGATTTTTTTTCCTCTTCTCCTCCCATAGGTTCTTCCAGAAGAAGGGGGCATAAGGTCTTCTGAGGTTCAAAAATATTCAGCATCATAACTCTTTAGTATTTGAAAAGTACCCTTTGATATTCAGTGGGGCAGTAACAGTTTGATAGTTGATTAGTTTTGTCCTATTACAGTTCTGAGAATAGGAAGAATGGCAAAAGAGCTTTCTGGCTTTTTAATTTTTAAACTGTTTTAAATACTTTTATTTTTATCAGTCATGTTCCTTATCCAGACAGTCTCTTATTTCTGAGTAATTAAATCAAATAGTTATTGATGATGATAATGTATATAATACTGTAAAATGCACACAGTGCTTTACAAACAGAGTAAGAGCTGTTCTCTGCCCTAGGGAGCTGTCCAACTGAGAGACAGGACAGAAGTTCAGCTAAGGGAGGGAGTAGTGAGAGAGAGGTACAAAGAATCCCTTTTAAAAAATTAAGGATTGATTTGAAGGAGTGGGTCAGGGTGCATAGTTGGCAAGAACTGGGAGTTGAGTCTAAGCATAGAGATCTGTATGAAGCTAAGAGTGAGAGAAGGAAACAAAAAAAAGCTCCTTAAGTAGAAAAATTTGGGAGGAACAAAGGGAATGAAAGAAGGATGAGGAGACAATGGCAGATATTAAAGATGTATATCAAGCTCTTAAATTTCATATTGTAAAGACTGAAGCAATGACCAGAGGTAGAGGGTTGACATATCAGAGCAGCAGAAAAGGAGGGGGTTTTAGCAATAGTGATTTTTGGTTCTGCTGAAGAAGGCAGAATTGAAAGACAAAGACCCTCAATAGAAGAAACTACTTGTAATGAAGAGAGATGGTCAAGGCATAAAAAGGGTTTTAGCAGTAAGGAATAGATAGGAAAGGTGCATTTTTGGTAATGTTTATTCAGGAAGAAACAGTAGGACCAGCAAGAATTTAGACATGATGGGAGAAGTAGAGTGTGGACTTGAAAATGACAAGGAAGCTGCAAGCCTGAGTGATGGGGAGGCAAATAGATGAGTCAATAGAGAACCAATAAGTGGAATGATATTGGAAAGAAAAATAAACCTTACTTGGAGGATATAGGGCTGATCTGTAATAGTTTATGAATACTGTGTATGTCCTGGCAGTTAGAATAGTATAGTTATGACTATATTGGGTTATCGAAATGTTTACTGTATACACATGCTTGTTTAGTTTAATAGTGGAGTTGTTAGGAAACAGTCAAGACAGTAATGCAATGGTTCCAGAAAAGTAACCTCCACAGCAGGGTCATTGAGACAATGCCTAAGCTGCTAGCTGGAAAGATGCTACCTCCAGGCTCCAACCAAGATACAAGACTCATTCTCCTAAGGCAGGGAGCCAACACATCAGGAGGATTACAACTTAATTAGTTTTAAGACAGATCTGGACAAATTTGAGTGGGATTGTGTGGCATGATTGCTTGTGGTGGTGGGTGGGGCAGGACCATCTGGAGGTCCTTCCAGTTCATGTCTTATGTTCCTAAAAATATTATGCCTGAGGGCTTCAACGGGAACCAGAAAAGAAATCATCCCCCTCCAAAAATGTATTCTAGAGTTTGGGTTTTTTTGGTTTTGTATTGTGTTCCTCCTCTGAAGCATAGAGATGGTCACAGCTGGAGATGGGACACCGGACAGGGTGGGCTAGTGCTCTGAGATAGTACCAAGCATTCTCTCTCGGGTGCATGGCTGGCTGGTTCTGGCTCACATGCTCAGGGTCTAACTGCCCACTATATGTGGAGTCAGGGTGGAATTTTCCCACAGGTCAGATTGGCAGAGAGCTTGATGGGGTTTTCCCTTCCTCTTCTTTTTGGTCAAGGGGTGTGTGCTGGCCACAGGGGACCTGAAAGGGCAGGTGGGCACACACAGCCAATAAAGAGGCAAACAAGGGAGATTTAGGCTGTATGAAGAGCCTTGATTAGAAAGAAGCTCACCTGTGAGGGAATAGGTGTGGGCTTCTATGAAGTCAGAAGGCTGGCAATAGTGTAGAGCTAGGCTGTTGTAATGTTATGGTGGTTGATGGTAATTCTTTATTTTTATTTTCACATTCAGCACCACAGAGGGGAAATATACTTACCTTGGGACCAATGCTATTTCTGCCCCCCCCCCTTTTTGTCCTTCCACATTCTCTTTCCTCTGTTTCTTTCTTGTAATTTTTCTTTGACAGCATTCTTCCCTTTTCATTGCCATCCCTTCAGCAACTTCCAGTCTCCCCTGTCCCTATCAATGGGCTTGACTCCACCCCTTTTCCTATTCCAACTACTGAGAAAATCAGTGAAAGGAGAACAAGTAGGAAATTTGATTCATGTTAACAGATTTCAAAATATATCCTGTAACTCAAATTTCTTCAAATGATTGTAGTTGTGTACAAAGTAGTTCGATTTACAGTTAAAGAAGAATGTTCCTACTAGTATATAAAACTGTGGTGCATAGTATAGCTTTTTGGAATCAGTGGCAATGTAAAATGTATCTTTTGTGTGTTACAAAACATTACTGAATGTATTTCTATAAATTCTGTGTGACAGACATGCATTTGTCTCCACAATGCAGCCATTTTCCCCCATACATCAATGTATCTGTTTTTCTTTCTATCCGTCTGTTTCTCTCTCCTCCTAGTCTGTATTTCCAAATCAAATTTTGCTCTGACCATCTATTGGTGTAACTAATTACACAATCTGGCCATCCTTTACTAACCTATCACGTTGTATACACTTTTGTTTTTAGAATTACTATAATTTCATTTTGCAATATAAGAAGTTAGATTTGATTACAGTGAAAAGTGAACAGTCATGTCTTCAATTGTTCAGTATGGGATACATTTTATAGCTTTTTTTTAATTCAGTGTAGAATGGGACTTTATATGCAAAAGGATTTTTGATCAAACCTAATTGACTCAGCAGAAGTTTGATGACTAACAATGAGATGATAGAATTTGCAGTATAAAATTTACAAAGCATTTAAAATATGTAACTTAGTTCATATATATCTTTTGGTAGATTAAAGGTGAGGAGCCTCCAATTGTCATAATATGAACTAATAGTGCATGGCTTTGTGCATACATAGCATGTCTGAATGCCACTCAATGTTCTTATTAGTTGAAATTATCTTTTCTTCAAATGTTTTGTTCAACAACGTACTTGTGCCAATACAAGTCCAAAAGGTCGATGTTATTAGAATATATTCATCACTATCTTTCTCCTTCAGCTATACAGTCTTATAAGGTATGTAGTACAGGGAATAACATGTGCTCATAATACAATAAGATGGAAGAATAACACATTTATTTCCAAGTACACAGAGAAGCTCAGAAACCTGATTCTGCCCCCAAACTTCTATTGTAGTAATGACTGTTGCATATCATGCAGTGTTGTACCAAAGACTGAAATGCAGATGCCTGAAAACACTTCTCAAGGAGAAACCAAATGTGAAAATAATTTTAAGCAGTCTTCTTTAGAGTATTAACTTCATGGTGAAGAGATAGGGTATATCTGAAGTTAAGAGCTCACAGTGAAAGAGGAACTGCAGTTTGCTTCTTGTGCTAGACTTTAACCTTGAACTTCTTACAAATCCTGGCACTGATTCGTGTTGCTCTGTATAAAGATTTGTCAGTACATCCATTATAAGCATCACTTCAGTATTTTGTCTTAAATTAGAAGAAAAATAAAGAAAATATTTTTTTAATTGAGTGATTGACACTTTTTTACAAAATTTATATGATGCGTTCATATTAAATGTATGTGTATATTTTCCTACTTAAATCATCAATTCTGTCCCAAAATTCCATATTAATGTAATAGGTTAGTTGCCTTTCACCTAAAGATATTCAGAATTCAGTTTCTCTTAGATCTCAAATTAAAATAAATTTGGTTTCTATCTGATTCTTAGTGGACTTTTGCCCAGCTTCAGATAGTAGCGTGCCTCGTTGTTTAGTTTACTAAATAAAATGGATGTAAATAGTATTGCACCCTGTTATCATATTGCAGATATCACTTCTACTTTCCCCAGCATCTTAGAATATCTTCACCTTTCAATAATTTTACTAAAAGCTAACTTACATTTGAGCTAAATATGAACACATTTTGAGGGTAAACATTTAAACACTATGGCATTTACATATGGGAGGCAACATTCTGCTATCAGTTGAACCAATGGCAAAATTGAAGGAGGAGAAAACAGTGATACTCTTTCAAGGTCTACCCATTTGAAAATACTGTTTTCATTGGGCTTGGCTCCCCTTGGGTAGGGGCTGTGTGCACTTATTGGCTCTGTTGGTTTCCTTAGTTCCCTTAGGTGAGGCTTGAATGCACTCTGGTTTCTGTACCTGCTGTCTGGCTTGTTGATGGCAGAGGCACATAATGGGTTCGGGGGGAGGAAGACCGGAAATGCTCATTGCACCAAGGTGAGGTGTCTGTCACGGTAGTTTGTGCACATTTTTTGTAATACAATCCTCTTTCTTCTTCATAGGGTTTGATCAGCAATGAAATGGCTAAATAGTGACGTTTAAATTATCATTGTTAGGTATCTGACAATGCACTGTGGAAAAATGAGAGAGTCTGAAGCAATAGTGCTGAAAGGTCTGAACTGTCTGCAAACTCAGGCAGACTTTACTGTTTTGTTTATACTTGGTTCATATTTAGAAAGTTTTATTCACAACTCTGAGGGCTTAGGGACATAGTATTTTTCAATTATAGCTTAAGTTTTGGAGGAAAGAAAAAATTCTCCCTCTCCTAGAAAACTAATCCAGGTTACTAAACTACCTTGAGATGGTCCATTTCAAGACCTGAATTTATACCTCTGGATTTCAAAGAAAATAAAGGTCAGTTATGTAAGGGAGAATGTTTCCAAACTTGGCTTCCTACATCCGAATCCATGCCCCTGTCAGGATAGAATCACCAGTAGAATGTCAGTGGGAACAGTGAAAGCTAGTCAAACACTGTGGAGGTTGTAAAACATGCTGTCAATTAATTTGTTAGTGATATGGGCAGGGCATAAATTTGTGGTCCAGATGCAGCTGTGGTCTTTGTACATGTGTAGTTACATACAACTAAAAACACATGGCTGAGATTTTTTTTAAAGAAACAAAACATCTGATGATCTCTTCCACATTCTGGATATTGTGGTCCTAACTCCCCCTCCCTGCTTTTTATTTTTTAGGCTTATGGACTGTTAAGTTTAGGGAATATAGAGTGCAATAATAGTCTTCCAGTCACTGGTCTATTCATGATTCAGTTCACTACAGCAGGAAACATGCAATTGGTAGGCATGGGAGGGCCTTTGAAAATTTCACAACAAAAATTCATGAATTTGTTCCACACAGATTTCTAATACTCAACATTACATTTTCCACAAAACTTTACAGTCACGTGTACATATGTATTTTGGAGACCAGTTTCTGAAATCTACTTTTGCTGTCATACTTCACACATCTGAAATTTCATACAGAAGTGTCATTGGCCTAGGAGGGAACAGATACAGTCGTTCAGACACCCTACCTCTATCAGGGCAAAAGTAGCCAAGGATGAAAGTGCTTTCACTTCTATACCTAGCCTTTCACCCTCTAAACTAGAGCAGAAGATCAAATTGAGGCAATAAGGTGTTGGCAGTTTCAAGGAAGGGGAACAAATACTGGATCTTTCTTTGGAGGAGAGGAATGCAATGGCCCTTGAGATGTAGTCGTCTTTCTTTTGGTGCTTGTCTAACACAATATGATACTCCATAGCCTGCTCAAGACCTATTATGAGCACTAGTCATTCACTAAGAAAAACAAGTTCATCCTACTGTGGTGCAGCTGGAGGATAACATTTTGTTTTTCAGGTGGTGATGCAGGTAACTAGTATGTCATGAGGTGGTAGTCATGAAAGAGGGCACTTTTGTCGCTCCATCACCAGGCAGCTCCTCTGATAGTATTACAACTGGTACATTAGGATGGACTGCTAGCTCTTCATGGTTTTTGGGCTCTTGTGTAGTTTCCTCAGTTGTTGGTAATGACAAATGCCCTGCCAATGCCTTTTGTCTTTGGCATGCAGAGATCCCACTTTTCATTATGTAAGTGTTGCATTTAGTGTACTTCCATCACTAGAAACAAATCATGATATCAAAATTGCATCTTGTTTTTTTACAGAAACATGAGAAAGGGAGATTTCAAATACCATGTCCAACCTGGAATACTGGGGATATCTTTCAGCCAGAAGTCTTGCCATCAAATACATGGGAATTCAGCCTCTTAACCCTCATGCCACTATTTTCACAACTATCTAGAGCAGGGGTGGGCAAACTATTGCCCGTGGGCCGCTTCCAGCCGGTCAGACGTTTTAATCCAGCCCTTGAGCTCCCGCCAGGGAGCGAGGTCGAGGGGCTTACCCTGATCCACTGCTCCAGTCGAGGAGCAGGGCCGGGGGGTTGCCCTACTCTGCCCACCCAGCACTCCCCAGCCTCCAACTCACAATTCCACCATCTTCTGGCACACACAGAGCCACACTGTGCTGGCACAACTTCACCACCCTGTTTTGGGGATTGGAACCGTGCCTCCACATTGTAGCCCAGCCCCTACATGGCTGCATGCTCAATCCCCTCCCAGTCTCCTACAGCTCCACCCTCGAGAGCCTCGAAACCGCCCAGGAGCCGCACTTGTCCCATCTAGGGTGCCTCCACCTGTGGTGGTGCCTGGTACAGCCGCCTTGGTGTCACTGCCAGCAGAGCCCCTAGGAGTCCCCAATATCACCCCTGTAAGAGCCTCCCTCCATGCCATACCCCAGGAGTCCCCCCTCCTTGGTAACATCCTTTATAGAGCCCCCCATGCTACACCCCATAAAGTCTCCTTCCCCACCAGGCATTCATGGCGCCATACTATTTCCAGCCCCAGAGGCAGCTCTCAGGCCAAAAAGTTTGCCCACCCCTGACCTAGACACTATAGAAACTCCCAAGTGGATGCTCACCTTTTCAGAGGAACATTTTGCAGCATGGTTTTTCTGGCAGTGACCCTTTAAATTTGGCATAGACAAATGTCTGCCTCCCTAAAGGTGACCACTAGGAAGCTGTCTCCCTCCCTTTCAGTTGGTTTGGTGTGTCTATTACATGTTCCTTTGTCTTATCATTGAAAAGGATGGCGCATCCTCACACAGCCCCTTCTTTTGGCAAAGAGTAGTGCCAAAATGGCTTCTACTCACCTTCCTGACCACACGGAGCAGGCTCAGTCAATCAGGAAACCAGAGTCACTACTTCATTACTAATCACAATCAATAAATCATCTGGGCAGTCAAAAAACTGATGTGGATTTATGAAATTATCCTCTAACAAAGACACTTTTAAATGAAATTTCCAGGTAACCCAATTTTGTGATAGGGTTGTGCATTTTTCTTTCCATTAAATATATAAATATTTATAATACAGAAACTAGCTTCAAATAATCAAGCTCACTAAATGTACCCAAACATGCAATGCCTAGATACATACAAACTGCTCCTCTGACTGGTTTCTTACAGCTTCTAAAACATAGAACAAGATGAGTGCCACAGTTCTCAAGCTAGTTAAAGGGATACTACCCTATTTCTCCTATACCCTCTAATTTGTAAATACAAAAATATATCAACATAAACATTTCACCCCAGCCTTGTTAAGAAGCATAATTAGATGAATTAAAACCCTGGTTCTAGCATGAGGGTTTTTTAAAGTGTGACTATGCTTAAAAACTGGGAGCTGGTTTTTGTTGGTTGGTATTTGAACTGCCTCCTTCAAGAATGTGTGTTCAATAACATTTTTCAACTGTTGCTAATGTTGTTATGGATAATACAAAAGCCTTACCACCCTAAAGCCTGGAGAGAGACCTACCTTAATCAAACGTACCACGTTTTATTACTGCAGAATTAAAGGAGGTGGAGCTATTGCTGTATGAGAGAGTAAAAGATTTAGTTAGCTATCTCAGTGGCACTGCTAAATAGATGATGGTACCAACTGAAGTGTACAGTACTGTCTGTTTTATAATTCCAGGGAGCTGGCAATTATTCATAGGGATTGATTGATAAGGTTTACTCTTTCTCCTTTTGAAGGCGATGTTGTGCAGCAAAGGAAGTTAGCTTTCAGTTCAATTTTTTTCACTTTAGCCAATACTAAACAGACCTCAGAAGTAGCACATTTTTAAGGTTGATGAGTCGAGTGTTGCCTTGTAGACACTTCTGCTTATTAGTTTGTAAGCTGAATATGTCCCTTATAAAAATGACATGATATTACAATCAGGCTGATAATTGATAGGTCGTGTTTTTTTGTCGGTTTTTTAGTTTATTTTGTGTGTATGTACAGACTGCTATAAGGTCTTTTTTTTTTTAATAAAGGAAAAGGGCCTTATCACAGGAAATTTCAAGTGTCGCATACATTCAAATCTGAGGAAAGACTATGTATATTTTAAGAGTATACTATAAAATGCATGTATATATGAAAGCTATCTATTTGTATGTTTGTGGTAAATGTACACGTCTTCACAAAATAAGTGGGTTTTTTCCTTTCCAGTTTCTATGTCTTTTCATGTTTGTTCATAACCATTTAATTACACTACATTTTTTGCGTTCAATATTTGTTTTTAATTTTCAACTCAGATTCTACATGACCTATTTAGAAATAGAGCCGCTTTATTTCAACAAATGTGCTATACCAGAATACTGCAGTGCTTTCTCGCTATATATAATTTTTTCTTTTGTGCAACAGCAGCCTAAGAAAATTGTTGACTGAAAGCAAAGAAATGTCATTTTTTTAAAAAAGTGGGCATTCTTTAGCCATAGGGATTCTCATATTTAAAAATGGTTTTCAGAATTTTGGTGAGCTGGCTTTCACTTGCTTCTCTTTTATTTCTGTGTATGCGTGTGTTTGGTTTTCATTTAAGATAGTATCTCTGTGATTTTAAATATAGCTCCAATGCCTGTGGTGTAAGGAAATTAGAAATGTGACACAGTGATACATTGGTGTATTTTTGAAATCATACACACTCAGAAGTAACCATCCATCTATTCACAATGCACTTTTTAGTTTTATCGAGCATACTTACTGTAAATGTTAAATGTCTCATGTTAGCATAATAAACTGTATTTTAAAGTGTCATGTTTGAGTTGACTTTGTGCTTGCTTTGTTAGTTCTTTGGTCAAGTGCCATAAGAAAATCTGCACATGAGAATATTTTTCTCTATCGTGGAAGTAGAGGCTGTTACCTGAAGTGTAGATGATGGGATACACTGGGAGACATTAGTTATAAATCAAACCAATGCTCCTTATGAAATGTTCTGATTTATGAATGTAAGATTTACTTTTCCAAACTTGCTATAATTTATCTCCAACATGGCAATGTTCTGAAAGAAAATGAAATGCATCCACACTGTGCACTTGAGGTAAAGACCTTGATGTAGTATTAATCAATACCACTGTCTTCTAGGAAGATGGGGACATAATTCACCTGACACACTTGAAGCAGCTGTCATTTGGCTAGCTGACAGAGACAAAACAATAGGGTAAGTAGAACCCATTGTTTTGTTAATATAGAATGTTTGTTTGTTTTTTCCTTGTTCTCTGGCTAAATAATACAAATTATTTCAGGATGGGTTTTAGCTGCTTATGAATTTTGGCTTTAGATAATGTTGCCCCTGTATCATTGATCTAGATGATAACAAGTATTATCCAAGATGAAAGAAGTGTTAGTAGAAAATTTTATAAAAGCAGGAGTTTGTCTCCAGAGATGTGAAGTGCCAGTTGTTTTTCCTCTTATACATTTTTAAGAAGCAATTCTATTATCCAGTTTAGATTTATTCTTCTTCACTCATTGCCTCATTCTGTTGGAGGACATTTTTGACAGTAAAGTAGTAGACCCATCAAATCTATCATGACATGCCAAAGATCTGTCAGATCGATGGCTCTTTTTGCACTTTGCTGTTTCAGAAAAACATAGCTGAGCATTATAGGCAGAAGTTTGACAGTTTTGAGATGAAAATCAATCTTCTTCTGTTTGTTGTTTCTGAACTAAGGCTTATGCTGTGATTACAGAAGCAATAGCTATAAAATGTTTGGGGATACAAAATGAGAACAAACATTTAGATAAAATTTTGACAAATGTTGTCTTACTGTAACATAAACAGTGGAAACAATGCTAGAAGAGATGTTCAAAGTTAAGAAAAATGAATCACTGGCTTGCTGCTACTGTAAACATGTAAAAAATGCAATATACACCTCTGTTCAGTTACTTAAGGGTAGAGAAATTAAACTTTAGTCCAATCAATGGCAAACTACTGTATAGTACTGTGATACAGCATGGCCAGAGGGCAGCAGGAGAGGGTTAGAAGGGAACCTTATTCCCTGTAAGGGGAAGAAAGTTTGCTATAGATTAACTAGAGCACCTGAAGCCAATTAGAGCACCTGCAGTCAGTCACATGATGATAAACCCTGCTTCAATCAGACAGTGTGGGAGTTGGAGCAGAAAGGATTGGTGTTGGAGCAGAGAACAGTTTGAAGGAGTTGGAGCAGAGAGGATTGGTGTTGGAGCAGAGAACAGTTTGAAGGGAAGCAGAGGACAGTTTGGAGAAGTGCTGTGGTGGGCTAAGAAGTCCAAGGCCCTAGGTAAAGGGACTCCTGGCTTGTACAGAGGGAGGGCAGGATAAGGAAGTAGCCCAGGGGAAGGAACCATCAGTTCAAGTGGTTTACCACTATCCTCAGGGCCCCTGGGCTGGGACCTGGAGTAGAGGGCGGGCCCAGGTCCCTCCCTCTCCACTCCCCTCCTCTAGGACACTAGTGGGGCAGTTAATATTCCAATTCAGGGGCAAGAAATGGCGCCCTGAAACACCCCCCCCCCAAAGAAGAGAAAGCATGAGACCCATCATAATAGTGCTGGCAATTTGTCACAATACATTTAGCAGGGGGGCAATGTCAAAGGTTTAATGGATGAAAATGGCTGTTAAAAAGTCATTTCTTAGACTCTTAAAGTATGAAAGGTGCTTTATGAATCTTAAACTGGGAAATTATTATTTTGCTGGGGATTGGCTGAAACCTTGATTAAGCTGGTGACTGTAACAACTTCTCTTCATTCTCACTATATAAAAGAAACAAGTAAGTTGTTGTTGGAGTAAAATATCTGAAACAATAGGAGCCATGAGCCAGAATGCAGGCCACACTTAAGGTCAGTCAGGAGCTGAGCTATGTGGGTGGAGGGTTTTCCTTGGAGGTAAAATCCAGAGGGCTTGGTATTGTTTGGTTGGGGAGGTGGGGATATGAGAGAGGGAGATGCAGCCAGAAACACCAGAGAAACAGAGAAGGTAATGGACAGCCAGAGAAGTACTTGAAGTGTGACCTCAAGAGAAGGCTAAGAGAGAGCATTTGGGTTAGAGTGCTGGCTGGAAAAAGGGGCTTGGAGTCTTGAGTGAGGAAACTCTTTGGAGTCCCACTGTGTTCAGGGAAATAGGACATTGTGTACATTCTTTGCATCACAGAAATACCACACTCCATTGGAAGAGACACCAATGGAAATGACCAGTGCTTAATTTGTAATGAAAGAGGTGCTGGGGCTCAAGCAATTTTCTTTTTATATTCATAACTGATGCAGTAAATCCAGAGGTGCCGGGGCTATGAACTGCCAAGCCTAGAGGTGCTGGGGCTCAGCCCTGGCAAACCCTGGGACAAATTAAGCACTGGAAACACACAATACCTTGAATATTGGCTGACCCATCATGTCAAAAGGGGTAACATTATACTGAAAGTGGTGGTGTTTTCTGAGAATATAAGAGTCAGATCATCTCCATATATGTATTGATATAATGACCCTCAGCTCTCCTTAATTTTTTTATTCTTCTTAATTTTGTTAAAGTTCCTTCAGAACAAATTTGAATGCCATTATATATTTTAAATGAACTAAAACAAAGTTAAGGTAATCAGATGCCCTAGTATCAAAGTATGAGATCAAACACCAGATCAGTGGATAGAAAGATTCAGGCAGAGACAGAATTCACAATGACTATAAGTGTCATACTACAGTGGCATCATTGATATAAAAGAGACTGAATGTTTTCCAATTTTTTTTAAAAAGTCAATAATAATGCAACATTTATGGTTGCACATTTAAAAAATATCATAAAAAGTTAGGCGATCCAGAAGTTAATATCAAAATTTTCAACCTGGGTACCTGGAAACCATATGTGAGCATATACGTAAAAATGACCTGATAGTTTAAACTTGCTTTTGTTGTTGTTGCTGTTTGTTAGTTGTTTTTGTTTTGTTTTGTGTTTTTTTTGTGTGTTAGGGGTTTTTTTTAGGGTGGAGAGGGGAATTTAAAGGTGCTGACTACCGGCCTCTGCAAACAGAGGCAGTCATCCTCAGCAGCACTATCTTCATGCCAAATTTTAAGACATTTATTTAGACCTCTTGGAATGTGGCTATAATAATTTTACGTTGCGCTTTCAGCTCTAAAAACAAAGGGATTTTGTTCAAATATTTTTTAAAAAAATCACCTTTGGGAAGACCAAACATTCCAGAAGGTGAATATAGTTGAAAGTGAGGATTGTGTTGAATTGGAAGAAGAGGGGACAAAATGGAAACTAGTTTTGCAGTTTTAGTTAAAGAGATGCTGCTTGTAACCCTCGGTAGTATATTATCTGGTGTATTAATATTATTATAGTACTAGTTTTAAATCAGAAATTTGTCTTCAGAGTTTTTCATTTTAATCACTGCAATAGGTTAACATGCATTTTCAACACAAACTCTAATGTGTTTAATTAAATAATGTGACATGTAGTAGGTAGGACTCACGCCTTATTTTGCTAATGTTAACAATAAAAGGAAGTTAGCTAAATCCGTTTTCTCTATTTCCAAACTGAAGATATTAGGATTGAGAAACCCATTCCAATGTAGACTCCATTAACACAGATTGCCTTCAGCCCATGAAGCATTGTCATTAAGATGTTTTAAACAAGTGTTTGTTTTTAAAAGCTACATTGGAAAACTGAAAAAGAATTAAAAACCACTTTGGTTTCTAAAAGCATGTTTTCTGAGCCTTAAAAAAATGACTCTTCATCTTTATTTTGTACACCAGGTCCTGCAGCAAACTCTACCTTTTTAAAACTCTAACTTCTCAACTCAGAGCTTTGTTCTTGCGAGCTTCAGACTCAGTTCTACAGCATTCTAATTTTACAAATGTGTGTAAATCTGTTATTTGATTTTTAGGTTACTGTTGCTATTAATGGAAATACAAAACATATAATCTCTTAGTGTTTCCTTTCACTGCTGTAACCATAAAAATCTGGAGTTGGTTATGTATACATCATGATACGGATACACAACTACATTTATTTCAAGTTTGTAACATGTCACATAATAAAGGTAGAGTCCCTGGAATATTCTCTACAGCATTTTAATTTCATTTTAAAAATGTGATTCTCAGAGCACAAAATCTCATACATTATATTAAAATGAATATTGAAGAATACGTTTAGTTGATGTGAACAAGCATGATGTGGTTGTGTAATCTGTAAGGTTTTATCTTTGCCCCCCTCAACTTTCCATTTACAAATTCTCCAATTAATATACTTTCCAACAAAGAAACATCCTACTTTCCAGCTCCGTCATCTTTCAGTCTCTTGATGCCTGTGAGGAAAAGGTGGATTTTGCAACCTCTGGTAGAACAAAGAGGGAAGCCAATTATAGTGTCAAAATTCCTTACAAAGAACATATTGCCAGTGCCTGCCTCTTTTCCATGTAGACGGAGGTCTGCCTCGAGTGCTTTTGCTTATTTTAACTGGGACGAGGAAAGAGCCAGTCCATCAAGTAGCCAGACCCTTCATAAGTGAAAATCAGCATCTTAGAATTCACCACAAGGCCAGTGCAACTCTTGCAGTTGTGGTAGTGTGTGTCCCAGTGTACTGAACTGTTCAACAGGCAGATAGGCAGGCAGCCACATTATGCTGTTTATCATTCTTCATTAGCTTGAATTTCAAAGTGGTCCCAAGGTGTATCTTTATTAAGAACTTTGTTTTGAGGTAGCAAGGACGTAGAAGATGGTAACAAAGTCCATTTTGAAAATAAAATACCACTCTTTGCGACAAATATAGATAGAGAATGTCGTTCTGCTACAGCAGCTATTTTGTTTTTCCAAATCAGCTCTGAATCAAATTATTACTCTGCCCCAACTGGGTTGGACTTGCTCTGGCTGACAGTCTGGAAATCAGATACCACTGCACATAAGTTTCCTTTAGAACGGTCAGGCACTCTGCCCTTCCAAAGGAAAATCTTGATAATCTCCACCAACAATGAAATCACATAGCCTTGTCCTTCAAGGATCAGATTGGTTGGTAAAGGGCAAAAGTTGGTTATAGAAGCCTACCAAATCCATCACTAAAGCAGTTTGGCCGCTGAAGAGCTACTGAGAATGGAGTAAGAAAACAGGTCCTTCACCCCTGCAATAATGTACTGACTTCAAGTTGAAGAAGTTTGTCTAAAGCAAGAGGGTACTGTCGCATATTCCACGTCTATATCAATGAGAAATATTAGATTCAGAGTGTGGCCAGTTGTATAATTTCAGTCAAAAACACTTAGGATAATCTCTCAGTTCTTAGAGCATCCAAAAAAATCCTGAGTGGGACAGGAAACTTGTCTGTTCCGTGGACATTAGAATCCTGAACCAATATTAGCCTCTGTGCCTTCAAGTGTGTCAGTGTAACCCACACACCTCCTGCATGTGGTGCTCTGTCCCTTCTAGTTGCACCAAGACCTCTTAGAGCAAGATTAATGAGTCTGCTCTACAGTCTTAGCTAAAGGCCATGTGGCTTTTAGCTCATGCAGTAGAGGCTCATGCAATTTAGCTCTAGAGGTCCCAGATTAGATCCTGCCCAATGATGACCGGGGTCTGTTGGTGTTGCATCAGTACATAGAGGAACCAGATCGCCTCAGCCAAGGCTTCTTTGTTGCTTTTGGGCAATCATTAAACTAGTACTAGCACCATTTGTATCCCATTCTGGCAGACTCGTACCAGAGGGATGCACTGATCTGGATCTGTCATTGGCATGGGTGACCTTATACCTGAAATTCAATACAAAAAGCATGGCCCCATTCCAGCCTGTCCTTTTTCATCCCATATTGCATCCTGGACCCAGTTGGACTCAGATGCAGCAGTCAGGCAGTGTCAGTCAACTAAGATGCAAAGTTGGGGACCTCATCTTCAGTAAGATCACACATAGTCATAATTCTGACTGCAGATGTTACTCTGAGTAGCATATAGCAAAGAGTCTATTCTATTCTATATAGGTTCTTACCCTAAGGTCATCACCATGGTATATGAATTCTTTGTACTAGTGTATTAAGCAACATGACTACACCTCTGTCACATCACATTTGGATTCAGTTTTAGCTTCTCCCTCTGCACACATAGGAGCTGATACCTGGTGCCACCAAGGGAACTGAGATTAAAAGACCTCAGTTTATGCCTTGTGTATATTCTCTTATGTCCTCTACTGAAAGCCATCACAAGGATCAAGGGGCCCAAGTCCCCTGTGACAGATTCTCCCACTTCAAACCATCCCATCTTCAGCATAATATACAGCATACTTCTATCTTCTGCATGGTGTACAGGCCACTGAAGCAATGCAGACACTGCAGCTGCATGTCTAAGTAACCTCCAGTAGGGCTGAAATGGCCAACCAACCCATTAAAACACCAAAGCATCCCCATCTTGTCCTGATCACCAGGCCCATTGAAATTCTTCCTTTCTTCACATGATGATCAGTGCCATCAAAGCCTTACCCTAAGTCAAGCCATATGCAGAGCTCCCGTTTATTTTAACAGCAATAAATGGTCATTCTTCTGATGCACACTTTTGGTGTAAACACATATTGAAATGAGAGACTGCATTATTTTAGGTTTAAAACTAGCTGCATTTTGTGAATAGTTCTGTGAATAGTTTTTTGGCATATTTTCTGTCTCCCTTATCCTTTTATTTATTTTTCTATTTGCATTCCACATCAGACTAATGATTCATTTATGAAGTCCTGGAAAAAGTAAAGGTCCTCACATAAAGGACTGCAATCTACATCAGAAGAGTGCTATCCAAATTGTTGTACTATAATTAGCAACTTTATTGAGAGTGGCTGCCATTAGAAAGAAAATGTGTTTACTGCGCAGATAAGTAAATAGACAAACCTATTGCATGCCTGCTTTTCATTTTGAGAGGACAAGTACACTTAATATATGAAAGATGATTTTAGCTTTTATATTAATAAATTCAGCGTAATACCCAGAAAGCAACCACTATTAATTTTCTTTAGAAATATTTGCAGGTTGAGAGAACATGTTTGTATTGAGGAGAACAATACAATGCAATTGCAAACATTTTGACCTTCTAATCATTATTCTGAATTGTCTAATATGTTTTTGTGACAATGTTGAAAAAAAAATGCTGGTCTCAAAGCAGACAGCAATAATACATTGTGATGTGAGGCAGAATCAGAACTTCTGCCATTAGAGGATATTCGCAAATGCAAAAATGAAATACGGTATTAGTAACTTTTTTGTTGTTGGTAGAAGGCTTGTCTGATGTATGATGAAGAAAAAGAACTGAAGAAACTCATAGTAATAGACACATTAGGAGGTAGTTTAAGTAGTAAATAATAATTTCTTCTGGCTTGCACTCTAAATGGTCACCAAGCTGCCTGAAAGATCCAGACTCTGTATATTCATTTTGTAATTTGAATATATTTAGGTACATTAACTTTACAATGCTAGAGAAAAATGGCTTGTTTTTTTTCTTACTCTTCTAGTATTGCATCACTGTAGTTATAAAAATTACTTCTAAGAGGTAGCTCTCAAAGATTATACCAAGATCTTACTCTGTCTAAACTCACACTGACTTCAGTATCTGTATGGTGTACTAAGATTCTAAAGCTTAAAACTTTCATCAGCCCTAAAGGAAGTGAGTGTTGGGGCAGGGCGTGGTGGGAGGGGGGTTGGAGAGGAAGGTGAAGTTCGAGGGATTTCAGGATTTATTTTCTAAAGCAGAAAATCTCCTGCGAAACAAGTAAAAACTTAAGGCTCCAGGACTATGCTCCTTCTGAGCATTCTTTTAACTAGCATGCTAACTGTTAAACAGTTTTCAGAGTAGCAGCCGGGTTAGGCTGTATCCTCAAAAAGAACAGGAGTACTTGTGGCACCTTAGAAACTAACACATTGATTTGAGCATAAGCTTTCGTGGGCTACAGCCCACTTCATCGGATGCATAGAATGGAACATATAATGAGGAGATATATCTATCCTCTAAGAGGCTAGCTAATTAAGATGAGCTGTTATCAGCAGGAGGAAAAAAACTTTTGTAGCGATAATCAAGATAGCCCATTTCAGACAGTTTGACAAGAAGGTGTGAGGATACTGCCAGCAAGAATGTCTTTGATTTATAGGCAGTCACAGCCCTTGCTAATGCTCTTCACTCAGCCTAAATGGAAGAAGCAATTACGTTCCTTTTATGAAGTAAGACAGCTAAACAATACAAGTCAGCTCCCAAGACACTGGATCACATGGGAAGGCCTGAGCAAGAACTCAATGAGAGGCTTCCCTCAGGCTTGAGTGCAAATTCAGAGGCTGTGGCATTGATTAGTTGTAACTGTGCTTATCTATGTGGGTTTCAGAGGCAGAAGACAAAGAGTTGGCTAAGAAGCAATTGTGAGCATAGCCCTGAGAGGGAGCAGAGGCAGAACTCCTTGGTGCATAGGACTGGCTGGAAACAGAGTCTGGGAAATTGTGAGAAAGGGAGCAAGGAAACTGCCTGCTCCTGCTTTTTTGTTTCTGTTGTGTTCAGGGAAACAGGACTGTGTGTACAGTCTTTGTAAATAAACAGAATTGCATCAAAGAAATATCTGATTCTGTCATAATTTCTCCTTTTTAATGAAAACATGACAAGGTTCAAATAGTGATTAATTGCTTGGGCCAAGGGGCAACACAAACATTTCTAAGAATTAAGACTTCAAGGAAAGAATGCTAGTTGAAAATTTGTATATGCTAGGTGTAACCCACATACCTTCTGGGTGTGGTGTTGTCCCATCTAGTGGTGCCAAGAGCACTTAGAGAGCAATTAATGAGTCTGCTGTACAGCCTTAGTTAACAGCCGGTTGACTTTTAGCTCATGAGGTAGAGGCTCATGCACTAAGCTCCAGAGGTCCTAGGTTTGATCAGGGTCTGTCAGTGTTATATAGGCACTTAACTAACGTGGTAAACAAACACAATCTCTACTGTATAAATCTATTTCCCTTGCTGTAGTTTGGTTTATTAACAAAGAAAACAATAAGATCACCCTGAATCTTTTCTCTAGGCTTGGCTGCTCCTTCAAGAATATTCAGCCCACACCTAAGGTCCTTTTATCCCCAAGAACCACTCCATTTTCATGATATCCAAGTGAGGTAATGACAAACCTGGTGAGTGACTCAGCAGATCCTACATAACACTTTACCAGCAGGTTCAACCCCTACTATAACTGGGTTGAATGTTGTAGCCAACAGTGCCAGCTTGTTACATTTTCCTTTTACTCACTTGCAATCCATTTTTGCAATTGTAGTGTGCTACTCTTTTTTTTTTTTCCTTTTTTTTTTTCTTCAGGTTTATGGTATAATCTCAATGCCATGTGGCTGCTTAGATTTCCTAACCTAGATGATAGTGCTATGTACATTCTGCTTCTTTTAATGGTGAATCGGTATAAGCAGAAGTGATGGCTTGTTTATCATCTCTATATCTAATTGAGTTGTTTGCCTATGGCATGTTCTCAGTGTAAATTTGACTGGGACCATAAAATGCAGAAACAATTTGCTTCTATAAGATAAATTCTGTTGTTGTGATTTTTTTTGGGTTTCCACAACTGAAAGTACTTAGTACTATTGATGAAATTAAATGAACAGTTTAACATAGAGAGCTTCAGATGTGAGATTATTAATAAAATCTTAATATACTGCTTCATAAATTTTAAAGATAATATTTTAGAGTGTTTTAAGAGATTGGCTGCTGTATTTTGTTTTACTTTTAACATTTTTCTTTCTAGCTAATCTAGGGCTTAATCCTGCAGCCAAATGGCTGCTCATAATCTTGTGAGTTGATTGGCAATACCTGGCACCAAAATAGTTCCATAAACACTGATTCTGCACACCACTTTGGCATGCTCTGAACACAGGCTCTATGCCATAGCTCCAAAAAATTTTCTTACTTCCCCATCCCCTGAAAGCATGGCTTTTTCCCTTCACACTTGTGTCCAAATGTATGAGTGGTGTCCCTGGTTTGCTTTGTTTTGCCATGTTTTGCTCCATGCAGTATTGCCAGTACAGCTGCTGATTATGTGCATGAATCACTGAAGCCTAAGGGCTTGCAGGATTAAGCCCATATTTTGCAAATGTTTCAGCAATTATGCTTTGAGAATCTGTATGACATTTTGAATGTGTGTGTGTATATATTTATTATATTATTTGAGGTAGAATTATGCTAACTGATAAATGGAAACACTTGTAATTTGGGTATTATAAGATGCAATTAGATCCTTAAATGAAAGACTGAAATTGGCTGTACTCTTCACACTACAAATTCAAATTAGCATTACAACTTGTTTGTCAAGAAACTTGACATGTATCTTCTACATTCTGTGGGTATCAGCCAAAAATTAAAGAGAGTCTTTATCTTGTAGTATAAACACTAGTAAGTCTACAAGGTTTTTATATCTGTGTACACAGACACACACACACAATTTTGTTTTATGTGGCTTTTAAAACTTAATCAGAATTTATTTTTATTTTTTTGTAGAATTGATTTAATCAGTTTCAATTTCATTGATCCATACTGAGCACATGCAAAGTAACTCTTATTAAAAGTTATGTAAAGATAGACTTCATTAAAAGATTATCCCATGCTTGATATATCTGAAAGGTATTCTGATTCTTTAAAGGTCCAGAGCTAAAGCCAGGGGTGAAAGTAACATTCAACACTTACAGTACAGGGACTCAGGCTGAAGGGACAGAGGTGGGGTATCGGTGTCCCCCAGCCAGTCCACCTGTGCTGCCTGCCTAGCTATTGTGTTGCCTGTTCAAAATGGTATTTTAGAATGAAAGATCTATTTATAAATTTATATTTACCATTTCCGTTCTTTGAATTAAAAGTAAATCCATTTGTGGAATTGGATCCTTAGCTGACTCAACACAACACCAGCTTCAGATACATAAATACGATTATATACACTTTCAAAAATCCACAAAAGGGTTGTAATGCCTGTGACTAGTTGCATAGTCACTTGCAAAATATGAGCTTGATTCAACAAGCCCCTAAGCAGCACAGAGCATGGTAAATAGAGGAAATATGCATTTACTTCTCTGTGGGCACATATGCTCTGGCAACAATGTATGAGAAACATGGCACACAAACACTTGCTTAATAAGGACCTGCTCCTGGAAATTGTTGAATATCCTCGGCTCTCATTGAAGCCAGTTGGAGTAGGAAGTTCAGCACTATGCAGAATTAAGCCCTAAAGCTATACACCATGAATTATTATAAATATATCAATTAAGGGGCAAACTCACTGGTGCTTACTTGAGTAATACTCCTATTGGATTCAGTGGGAGTTAAGGAGGGTTAGCACCTTCCAGAGTCATCGTCATTGTTTTTCCGCTTAACTTTTACATACAAGATGGTGAATGGCCGGCTGGCTGTTAGACCCCTGGATCACATTCTGGAGGAGGTTTTGCATCCAAATCCACGTCCCGAATTTGCAGTTTGGGCCTATTTATAATTTTTGACGTTAACAACTATAGTTTAGGAATGTTATTTTCCTGATGTTCTCTTCTTTTCTTTCATAACACTCCCTTGAACATGTATTTCTGCATATTTCTTAGTTACTAAGGACCAGCTTGTGATAGTCATACTCATGTTGAATAATGCCTTTCAGTACAAGTTAATTACAATGACCTTAGTGGGACTCAGAGCATCACGGTATGACTCTGTGTAAAATCAGTTCTTTATTGTTGGTCATATTAAAAAAAAAAAAAGCAGCTATACCAATGAGTTTTAACATTTAATGAAGATGAACTTCTTGTGTCCAAAATGGGGTTTGTACCAGTATGACTCATGGCAGTAATTACCTGTAGTAAGTCACATGGTTGTACACCCCATTAATGCATCACTGCAGGATTAGTATCAGTGTGGGTACACTGGTGTAGCTATATTAGTGCAGATTTTCCTAATGTAGCCAGGTCTTAAAGAGGCATATCCATGACAAACCACAGAAAAGAAAATGGATATTTTTACATTAGTTTAGGAAATGCAGGTAACAGGTAGTGGGCCAAATTTTTAGAGCTGCTGAGCTCCTACAACTCCCAGTGAAGCCCATGGGGCTTAATGGCTCTTACCACTTAATTTAAATTTCTGATATAGTCAAATTGTCATTCCCAGTAAAAGTAAATTGTTTAGAAATGTAATTTCAACAAAGGCTCTAAATTTTATGGGGGGAGAGAGGAAAGCTATTATTTGTAAAGTTAAAGCAACTTGTTTTTATTTACAAATTAATTTCAGCTTCTTAGAATTAGACAATGTGATGAACAGATTTAATCACCAACACGTTCAATAGTGATATTTTATTTGGATTCTCTATGCCAATAATCATGTTTTGTTTTATTCAATCCCTGATTAGGTTTTGTTTCTACCTGCACAACTTGCATCGTATTTTGAACTAAACATTTAATAAATATGGTAGCACTTAATTTCATTTTATGTTGATGTCATGCTTTTGTTTACATCTGATTACTTCTTTACAATATATTACAAACAAATCTATTTCAAGAAGGGAACATAAAGCACTGTAAATGCATTTCTCTTCCAAGCACTACTTTCAAAAGTGTGAAGACAGGCAAATACAGTAAAACTTACCATACCTTAATTTCTTTCTGATTTATATCTGCTACTAGAGAATCTTATATCATGTAAGAGCATATGGGTCTGTATTTCTACCAATGGTGGTGCCTAATTCCTGATTCAATATTCGTAAATACTTATATTTTATTTAGAAGCCATGCAGTTGATTAGCAGTTGTTGTTGTTAACACTAACTTTGTCACAATATTTAGATGACGTAAAGCAGTGTGATTCTTCAGTACAGCAGTGAGGACATGAAAATTTGTGTGGTTTTTTTAAAGCTATTCAGTTACATCTGATAAATAATTTGTTTGTAGATGTGGATTTTTTGTTTAATAAGCCATTAGTCTCATTTCCATTTTTAATTTGTTTTTATGAAGAATAAAATATTTCATTGAGATTCACTCTTTCAGAAACAGTTTGCTAAGTATTGTTTATTAATAAAAATTATATTCTTAGATCCATGAACATGGAATGCTTGATTAGTCGCCCACCACCTTTTAGACGGAAATCTATTATATAGGTTACTATTAAGGCTGTTGATTAATAGCAGTTAACTCACGTGATTAATTCAGAAAAATTAATCGCGATTAACAGTGTGATTAAAACTGTGATTAAACAATAGAATACCAATTGACATGTATTAAATATTTTGGATGTTTTTCTATACTTTCATATAAATTGTATTCTGTGTTGTAATTGAAATCAAAGTGTGTATTTTTATTACAAATATGTGCACTGTAAAAATGATAAACAAAAGAAATAGTATATTTCAATTCACCTCACACAAGTACTGTAGTGCACTCTCTTTGTCATGAAAGTGAAACTTACAAATGTCGATTTTTGTGTTACATAACTGCACTCAAAAACAAAACAGTGTAAAACTTCAGCGCCTACACGTCCACTCAGTCCTACTTTTTGTTCAGCCAATCGCTAAGACAAAGATGTTTGTTTGCATTTACAGGAGATGTTGCTGCCTGCTTCTTATTTATAATGTCACCAGACAGTGAGAACAGGCATTTGCATGGCATTTCTATAGCCAGCATTGCAAGGTATTTACGTGCCAGATATGCTAAACATTTGTATGCCCCTTCATGCTTTGACCACCATTCCAGAGCACATGCTGGTGACGCTGATTTTAAAAAAAATGCATTAATTTGTGACTGAACTCCTTGAGGGAGAATTGTATGTCCCCTGCTCCATTTTACCTGTATTCTGCCATATATTTCATGTTATAGTAGCCTTGGATGATGACTCAGAACATGTTGCTCATTTTAAGAACACTTTCATGGCAGAGTTGACAAAATGCAAAGAAGGTACCAATGTGAGATTTCTAAAGATAGCTACAGCACTCAACACAAAGTTTAAGAATCTGAAGTGCCTTCCAAAATCTGATTGGGAAAAGGTGTGGAGCA
Source organism: Mauremys reevesii (assembly GCF_016161935.1). Classification (NCBI taxonomy): domain Eukaryota; kingdom Metazoa; phylum Chordata; order Testudines; family Geoemydidae; genus Mauremys; species Mauremys reevesii. The sequence continues at coordinate 37,117,108 of NC_052629.1, read as the reverse complement.
TGCTTTCAGAAGTCTTAAAAGAGCAACACTCCAATGCAGAAGCTACAGAACCAGAACCACCAAAAACGAAAATCAACCTTCTGCTGGTGGCATCTGACTCAGATAATGAACATGTGTTGGTCCATACTGCTTTTGATTATCTAACAGAACCTATCATCAGCATGGACACATGTCCCCTGCAATGGTGGTTGAAGCATGGAAGGGCATATGAATCTGTAGCGCATCTGGCACATAAATATCTTGCAACTCCGGATACAACAGTGCCATGAGAATGCCTGTTCTCACTTTCAGATGACATTGTAAACAAGAAGCGAGCAGCAGCATCTCCTGCAAATGTAAACAAAGTTGTTTGAGCAATTGGCTGAACAAGAAATAGGACTGAGTGGACTAGCAGGCTCTAAAGTTTTCCATTTTTATTTTTGAATGCAGGTTTTTTGTACATAGTTCTACATTTGTAAGTTCAACTTTCATGATAAACACATCAATAATCAATCTCTTTATGTGGCATCATAACTTTATAAAGTGCTTTACAGTTACAGTTAGACACATTCAATATCCTGAAAGGCCTACTTAAGGATGTTGTTCATCTGAGTGCCAATTGAATTGCCTCACTTCCTGGGAATTCACTAATGTAAATGGTAAAATTTTCATCTCCCTTTCAACTTGTCATCCACCAGTCATTCTTGCTATTTGGGAGCTGCAGCTATGGACAACAGTACTCCAATATTCAGACTGGAGTAATTTCACAAGTTTACATGGTTACAATTTCCCTAGGCAAACGACAAGATGGAAAAGGAGATGTAGATTGTAAAAATGTTGTTCAGAAAAGTATGACAACAATTTACATCCATATTTAAAGTTCAGATTTCTATGCTGCTCTATTAGAATGCAGATTTGTTCCAAAGGAACTTAAAATTAGCCACAAAATTGCATGCGAGACTTTTCTGGATGAATAAAACTATAGCCAACAATGATTGCTTGCGTAAAAAGAGATTGTTGAAATGTAACAAATGAAATACTTTGACAGATCAACAAAACATCTTCTATCACTGAGGGGAACATACACAGGAATGTCAGACTTGGAACCAAAAAGTTGCAGTTTAGAAGCAAGCAGTAATAAATCATACGATCCGATGCCTGACATCCATCAGATGTATAGACAAGAATAGAAGGACGTTTTCCAAACATTAATCAGACATTTAATTTTAAGCTGAACTTTGGGAAGAAGTTAGACTCCATTGGACTGGACAAGACCTGACACGGAAGGGGGGTATGAGAGAAGGGGTGAGCTGTTAGCACTGAAATTTCAGGATTTGGAGACAGAGAATTATAAAGAGTAACGGTGTTGACAAGTGGGTGGATAGCAGATTTCTGCCTAGGACATGGATTTTTTTCCTTTTTTAGGTTTTTATTTTATATATTTTTGCCTTTCTGTTGTCCAAGGACCAAACGTATCATTTTGTCATTTAAGCATCTTAAATTGTAAATAATTGAAAGGAAAAATAGTACATGACTACAGATAAGAAAGGAATAAGTAGTCAAGAGTCAGTTTAAGATTGGAGGATGTGATCAGATGTTTCTAAAGCTCTCTTCACTATAGGTGTTCTCTTTGCTGTCATGCAAAATGATAAAAATGTGTTGCTTTTACTGACATACTGGTTCTGAGTGATCACTAACTTTTACAAGAAATGCAGCATTTAGATAAAGGGTGGTATAAAAAACTGCAAGCTATATTCAAGGTCAAAAGAAGATAGAGAAACTGCATTAAGCCAAAGAAATACTTATCCAAGGTTCTTAAGAAGGGAAACAGAGAAACAGAATAAATCAACATTTCTCCAGCGTGAGTACAGTAGTCAGTTTTGTATGGAGAGCCCAAAAACACACCCCTTTAAGATTATAATAATTCTTTAATTCCTTCTTTCCTGAGGTACAAGTTTTAGAGTGGTGACATTTTGCAGTAGTCTTGTGAACATTACATACAATAATGGATTAAAACGCCCATACAGCTGTTTGTTCCTTAGTGTTCCTCTGTAGTTAACTTGCATTGGCAGATGAAATCAGCCTCCAAAAAACTGTGACTGCTATTTGTAGCTTGAGTGTTTCTTTACATCTGAAGCCAACCTTAGTCAATGTTATATGATTCAGATGTGATAGGCAAAGTTGTGGGGTTTTTTAGACTGGATATCTTGTATCTAATGTTTGATTGAATTATCAAATATTCAGAGTAAGATGCCAATAAGAATTACACATCTATGTGTAGTGTTGGAACATATAATTAATCACACATATATAGTTCCATTTTGCAACTGTGAGAGTGATTAAATACATTCTTCAAGTAGAATGTACACCTCTACCTCGATATAATGCTGTCCTTGGGGGCCAAAAAATCTTACCGTGTTATATTGAACTTGCTTTGATCTACCGGAGTGCGCAGCTCCCCTGGAACACTGCTTTACTGCGTTATATCCAAATTCGTGTTATATTGAGTGGCATTATATCAAGGTAGTGTATATATTCCAGTCCTGGACAGGAGAAATATGGAGAGACAGATGCATAATATCACTAGGGTCTGTGATCACTGAATTGGCAGTTCATTGAGGATATTAATTACAGTATACCGTGTCTGCCAAAAAGAAAAGAGTAAAACATTTCTGAACTGCTTTGGTATTGGAAAAAATAGTTTAGGAGTAAAATAGCTAGACAAGGAGGGGAGATTCATTTAATTCTTGAGGTAGAAGAATAGTCAAATTCCTTGCATAACACATTCATATTGGATAGATTATAAGGGTGAATGACCTCATTTATGCCACCCTGTGCTGAACCGAACAAATCACCTAAAGACTCAACTTCTCAGGGTATTTTGATGTACACAAATTTAATCCATCAAATGCCTACACTGAATGACCTTCATTTAGAGTAGGGGTTCCCAAACTTGGTTTGTGGCTTGCTCAGGGTAAGCCTCTGGCGGGCCGCGAGACACTTTATTTACCTGCGTGTCCTTGGGTACGGCCACTTGCAGCTCCCAGTGGACGCAGTTTGCCATTCCCAAGCAACAAAACTGTCTCATGGCCTGCCAGGGGCTTACCCTGAACAAGCCATGAACCAAGTTTGGGAACCCCTGATTTAGAATAAATGCAGCCATGACGCTAAGGTGTAATGTTTTATACAATGAATAACAGAGGTCACAAAATAAATTCAGCAGGCCTTTTGTAGATGCTAGATTAGGATAAGGGATCTAATTTACAGAAATGGTCCTGAAGGGGGTGAGGTTCCTTCCCCTTCATTTTGCAATATCAAATGTGGCCATAATGTCATTTGATCTGTATTATTACTAAACTTCATTTTAATTGTATTTCTTTACAGTATAACATTGATTTAAATAGACTAAATTATCTCATTCTCCATCATAAGGTGCAATTCAGCAGTATTTTAAGGATATACTTCAGCATTTTATAATCTGAGATCAACTTGGTAATATAAATAATGTGACACTACATCATAAGAGTAGTTTAGGCTATTTTTTTAAAGCAAGTTTTGCGGATGAATGACAAACTCTGGTAATAGGTTGAATGTCCTCAACTCATATTGGAGTTGAGGGCACTCAGCACCCCACAGGAGGGAGGGTCTAAATGCAAATTTCTCAAACTCAGAAGTACTTTTCATAAGGAGTATTGTCATATATATGAGTGTATGCTACAAATGTTTTAAATGTTCAAGTGTCTGTGGGCCAGAGTGGGATTTACCTAAATAAATAAATAGACAGAAAATAGAGAGAACCTAATGTGTTTGATCACCTTATTCTACATACCATGCCAGTGCAGGATTGTTTCATGCAGTATATTTACTTGGGCTTTGCACAGTCTAACTTTAAATGTCTCCAGCAATGGGACATCTACCATTTCCCTTTAAAGACTATTACTATAGATTTTACCATCAGGAAAATGTCCTGACATTTCGTGTAAACTTTCTCTTTTTCCATGTCAACACATTAGTACTTGTCATGTCTCCCCTTTCCCCTTCCCTATCATAACTGCCAAATACATAACAGCTGTCCTCCTTCGGTATTGCTTTCCTTAGGAGCTTTGTAAACAAATGTGCAGTTTATGTATCTTCAAGTTCACCTTCTGTTTCTATCCTTTCTAGGTCACTTTCCTGTTTCCTTTTCACCCTGGGCTGGATTGTCGCACTAGTGTCAAGGAGGGTGTGTATTGGGAGTGTACCGGTGGCCAAATCTGTGTGTGCTCTCCTGACACTATTATACTTGCCTCAGGAAAAGTGCTGTTGGGAGCGGCTGTCTCACCTACCTGCATCAATGGATGGAGGAAATTGATGCAGCCAGTGTAACCCACACTTCTCCTGGGTGAAGTGCTATGTCCCACCTAGTGGCACTGAGACCACTTAGAGAGAGAGAGAGAAAGAGGCTGTTCTACAGCCCTAGCTAACAGCCAGTTGGCTTTTAGCTCATGCGGTAGAGGCCCATGTACTAAGCTCCAGAGGTCCCCGGTTCGATCCTGCCCATTGACGACCGGGGTCTGTCAGCGTTACACCAGCAGTGAAAGGGGGACATAGCAAGGGAGGGAGACGCTTGCCAGGGAACAATATGTATTGACCCTTGGGAGGCTCTGGCATCCATTTGTCAGATGGGAGAGAGGGGTGCTGATTGGCCAGCATTCCTCATCACCCAGGATTTAGCCCAGTGCAGGGGCTATGTGGAATCTTTTAGCTCCGTTCCAGCAGCCCACCTTACCCACCCAAACTAGGAATGGGAGCCAGCCTGACAGATGCTGCAGGTCTAGCCAATCCCCTGGTTAGGGGGGTCAGAAAGGAATCATAGAATCATAGAAGATTAGGGTTGGAAGAGACCTCAGGAGGTCATATAGTCCAACCCCCTGATCAAAGTAGGACCAACACCAACTAAATCATCCCAGCCAGGGTTTTGTCAGGCCGGGCCTTAAAAACCTCTAAGGATGGAGATTCCACCACCTCCCTAGGTAACCCATTCAAGTGCTTCGCCACCCTCCTAGTGAAATAGTGTCTCCTAATATCGAATCTAGACCTCCCTCACTGCAACTTGAGACCATTGCTCCTTGTTCTGTCATCTGCCACCACTGAGAACAGCCGAGCTCCATCCTCTTTTGAACCCCCCTTCAGGTAGTTGAAGGCTGCTATCAAATCCTCCTTCACTCTTCTCTTCTGCAGACTAAGCAAACCCAGTTCCCTCTGCCTCTCCTCATAAGTCATGTGCTCCAGCCCCCTAATCATTTTTGTTGCCCTCCGCTGGACTCTCTTCAATTTGTCCACATCCTTTCTATAGTGAGGGGCCCAAAACTGGATGCAGTACTCCAGATGTGGAGTGCCAAATAGAGGGGAATAATCACTTCCTTTGATCTGCTGGCAGTGCTCCTACTAATGCAGCCCAATATGCAGTTAGCTTTCTTGGCAACAAGGGCACACTGCTGACTCATATCCAGCTTCTCCTCCACTGTAATCCCCAGGTCCTTTTCTGCAGAACTGCTGCTTAGCAAGTCGATCCCCAGCCTGTAGCAGTGCATTGGATTCTTCCCTCCTAAGTGCAGGACTCTGCACTTGTCCTTGTTGAACCTCATCCGATTTCTTTTGGCCAAATCCTCCAATTTGTCTAGGTCACTCTGGACCCTATCCATACCCTCCAGCATACCTACCTCTCCCCTTAATTTAGTGTCATCTGGGAACTTGCTGAGGGTGCAATCTATCCCACCATCCAAATAATTAATAAAGATGTTGAACAAAACCTGCCCTGGGACTGACCCCTGGAGCACTTCGCTTGATACAGGCTGCCAACTAGACATCAAGCCATTGATCAATACCAGTTGAGCTCGACAATCTAGCAGCTTTCTATTCATTCCATTTGTCCAATCCATACTTTTTAATCTTGCTGGCAAGAATACTGTGGGAGACAGTATCAAAAGCTTTCCTAAAGTCAAGATAAAGCATGTCCACTGCTTTCCCCATATCCGCAGAGCCACTTATCTCATCATAGAATGCAATCAGGTTGGTCAGGCATGACTTTCCCTTGGTGAATCCATGTTGACTGTTCCTGATCACTGTCCTCTCCTCCAAGTGCTTTAAAATGGTTTCCTTGAGGACCTTCTCCATGATTTTTCCAGGGACTGAGTTGAGGCTGACTGGTGTGTGGTTTCCCAGCTTCTCCTTCTTCCCTGTTTTAAAGATGGGCACTATTTGCCTTTTTCCAATCATCCAGGACCTCCCCCAATCACCACAAGTTTTCAAAGATAGTGGCCAATGGTTCTGCAATCACATCAGCCAATTCCCTCAACACCCTTGAATGCATTAGATCTGGACCCATGGACATTAGATCTGGACCCATGGACTTGTTCATGTCCAGCTTTTCTAAATCTTTTCCCCATGGGCCAGTTGGCAGAGGACCAAGGTTTTTTGCCTTCCTTGCAGCATCTTCAAGCCACAATAGGTTAAGCAGGAACATGCTTGGTACCTAACTGAGGTTTGGGGGGTGTTTGTTCGTCACAACTTGTAGCCACTTTCCAGTGTGGCTAAGAGAATAAAATGAACCATTCCCAGAGTAAAAGATCTGAGATTTTGGTGATGGGTCTTGAGCTCATGTGATAGGTGAGGCCTTGTCGCCGTCGTGGGCCTACATCCCCACCCTGTTGCACCCTTTGTCCCTCTTGCGGGGGTGGGGAGGATGCTAGGACTCTGAATCATGGGGATCATGCAATATGGGTTATATGGTAAGGAGCCCTGTAACCCCTGCACTGGAACCAATTAAATGCCTGGTAGAGGTGAGTATGGATGATGAGGGGGTAGTGCCTCTCCTCTTCATTAAAGTTTTTAATAAAAGCCTGCTGCTTAATTCCATGCATGTTTCTGTCCTCATTTTGCTGTTGTGTCCATATCCATGTACCTCCCTTCATATGTCCCTCCTCTGGGCTGTGGCTAAAAGCCACAAAGATTATCTAATTGTATAGAATTTTCTCTCATTATTTGTTTAGTTACTTAAGAACTGCAGTGAATTACTGGAGAGTGTCAGAATCTCTTTAAAAAAAAAAAACAACCTGTACAATATTTGTTGTTTTCCAGTCCTCCTGTCAAGCATAGCTAGCTGTGGGGCATGTGTGAATGAGTGTTGTCCACTCAGCATTTTATTGTGAATGGTGTGATATTTTGGTGTCTTTTCCTAAAGACCTAGCCCTGAAGGAAGTCAGGGGTTACAGGAGACTCTCGGGGGTGGAGGAGGGTTGGGGAGTTAAGTATCCACCCGTGTGGTTAAAGAGGAAAGTATGAAAGTGTGATCCAGCTCTGCACTTAATTTTTACAATTTCCAAAAATAATTGATCTGTTGACTGAGAAAAATAATGGGAAATTTCAAGCAAAAGAAAATGGGGAATTTATAATGAAAGTCTCAAAATAACCTAAACTATCACTTTTGCTAATTAATTTTAATTCCTAATTAACCCAAGATAAATTGCACATTGTTTAAAAACAAACTATTGATATTTCACATTCATATTTAATTAGAACTGGTTATTTTTACAGTCTTTGAATATTGTTCATAATGGGCAAATTGTTAGAGTTTTAGAAAAATTGCAGGGTTCATGAACTACAAGAAAGACAAAACTTTACTAGTATGCTAGGCTGGCTGAGGAGCTGCTGTGGCAAATAAAGCTTAAGAGTCTCTCAAGTTGAGGGGGGCTTATGATAAAAAAGTACTTCTAAATTCCTGTACTAAAAGATCAAGAAATGACTTTGAGGGAACTCTCTGTAAGTAAGGCTAACTGATGGAATTTGTTCTGACAGAGTGCAGAGATATCTTAGTGCTATAGTCAAAAGTGGGTTACAGGTTACTGTCATCAATCAGTGGCCTCAATTATAAAGTAGACTACCAAATTTCCTGGGTATTATAGTATAGCCAAAGGTCCCCAGTTCTCATTGGTTTCTGTTTTGTTTTTAAATGATATAAAGAGTCTGATTAAGATGTTTCAGGACTGTAATATTGCTAATAAATAACATTGATGAATAATTCACTGAACACAAATGGACTGTTCCATTTGTTGACTAAGGTGACATTAGATCCCTCACTTGGGAATCAGTTTGCATAACCCAGGACTTCAGCCTTCAATTTCCTGAAAAGTTTGATTCCTGCTCATGCTTTTTTTCCTCTCTATCATATATGCAATATCATATTATCCAATTATCTTCAGGCATAATTATGATATCACTCATACTTGCATAAATTAGGAGTAATTCATGGAAGACAATGAGTTACCCCAGAATAAATCTGATGAAAATTAGATCAGAATCCAGGCCTTTATCTCTGTCATTAATAATCTATTATAAATCCTTATTTATCATTAAACATGCATTCCAAATTCAATAGCAGTAATCAACAAGCATTTTTAAACAAATGTTCAAAATAATGCTCATTTTAAACAAAACAAGACCGAGAATCCTTATTTTTAAAATCCTCATGATTTTCAAGACATCGTTGCCATTTTTCGGAGGGTGACACATGAACACGTGAGATTCCAATACTGGTTATCAGAAGTGGAAAACACAGAGTGCCAGGGAGTCTGTCAATGTTTAGTGAAAGTGATATTTATTACAAGTACAAAGGTAAAATAAAAATGGTTGCTGCACAGGCCATCCAACTACTATATGGCAATCTATCACCATACCTAAAAATTATAGAGGTTACTGAGCAGTGTTGGTTTAGAAAATCTTGAAGTTGCAATAGCAATTTGAACTGGGTATTTAAATCAAAGGAGCTAATAAAATAGAAAAAAAACCCTATGTTTTGATGATCACTTCTGATGAAGCACTGGACATAAACTATACATTCCATACTGAGGAGGAGAAAGGGGAAGAAAGCTTTGAAGAATAAATGAAATCTTTGTGTCCCTATCAAAAATATTTCCCTTAAAACATATATTCTCTATTGAAAGACCCACAAATCATAGAAACAACTGAAGAGCTTGTCATAGATTTACAATTAATAGCCAGTTGTGTGAATCTGGAACCTTAAAAGACTCCATCATTGAAGATCAAATAGTTTTAGGGAGCAGGGGCAAAAAGGAATATAAAAGTATTTTAGTTTTTGTTTTAAGGCATGGACCCAACACTTGAAAGGAAGTATTTTTCACATGAAAAGAATGGCCATAAAGAGAAAAAGGCACAGATTGTAAACACCAAATTTGAGTAAGTCAGGCACAGAAAACGAAAATATGCCAGGAACAAGATGTCCATCATGTGGCAACCAACAGAATATAGGGGAAAAATCTGTAATAAGTCCCACCTCTGATTTAATATACACCTCTACCCTGATATAACGCGACTGGATACAAGGCAGGTTCGCATACAAGGCAGTAAAGCTCTGACACGCTGCTCTGAGCAGCATGTTAAGGGTGCCGGGCCAGGCCGGGGCCGAGGGGTTTGATAAGGGGCAGAGGGTCTTGGGGGTCATCAGGAGCTCCCCCCAGGGTCTGGGGGGCAGGAGCTGTGGGAGGGCACTTTGGGGGCTCTGCAGTCCCAGAGTGGCCCAGAGGATTAGCGGGGGGCCAGGAGCAGCCCGCTCTGCTTCCCTTGCCCCGTCCCCAGCTGTGTCACTCGGGGGAGGGGGTTTGGGGGAAGGGATCCTCCCCCACACTCACCAGCAGCGGTGGAAGCGGAGCAGCCTGTCCCCAGCTCGCTCCACTCTGCCACCTCCCAGCCATGGGGCTCCACTTCCTGCCACAGGTGAGTGCGGAGGGCGTCCTTTCCCCAACCTCCCCCCACTCACTGGCGGTGGGAAGTGGAGCAGCCCAGCCCCAGCCAGCTCCCTTCCCCCAGCTCCCAGCCATGGCGCTCCACTTCCCACTGGGAAGGTGAGTGCAGGACCCTTCCCTAGCCACCCCCCAACAACACGGCTGGGGCCGGGGCAAGGAAAGCGGAGCGGGCTGGGGCCACATCGCTCTGCTTCCTGCTGCAGGTGAGTGTGAGCATCCTTTCCCCAACCTCCCCGCATTCACCAATGGCGGGAAGCGGAGCGCCGCGGCTGGGAAGTGGTGGAGTGGAGCAGGCTGGGGCCAGGCTGCTCCGCTTCCTGCCGCTGCTGGTGAGTGCCTGTCAGGGGGCGGGGGGTGGGGTGAAGGATAGGGGTCGGAGCAGTCAGGGGACAGGAGGGGTTGGGTGGGTTCCTGGGGGTGATTAGGGATGGGGGTCTCTTGAGGGGGTGGTCAGGGAACAAGGAATGAGGGGGGAAAGCAAGTTTGATATAATGTGGTCTCACCTATAACGTAGTCAGATTTTTTGTCTCCCAAGGACTGTGTTATATTGGGTACAGGTGTATTATAATTATTCTAATTGAGGTGCACATTTTTTAAAAAAGTGTTAAAGTCTGAGAATTAGTTTGTTTCTTGTGTTGAGATTCACACAGCACAGGTGAGTTGGGTTGTCAAAGAGCTGGGTCACAGTCCCAGATTCTGTACTCTGATCTTTCCTCGCTCTGGCACCAACTTATGCCAATGGGATATAACTTTCAAGGGGCCATATACCAGAGGAGAATCAGCAGAAGAGTTCTTCACTGGGAGAGTTCCCAACTAACCAGCTGTGGTCAGATTCTGGCTCATCTAAGTGGCTCAAAAAAATAACCACCGTATCAGGTGGGGCGAGGACCTAGTTCAATATATTAAGATTCCTCAAGATATTGTTATGGAAGGAAATGAAAAGAAATATTAACAGGAAACATTTCTATTTGCTCCAAAGGATTGCTAGGATAGCAGAAGGCAAATTCTTTAGCAAAAAGAGTGCATTGGCAGCGCTTTTGGCAGATTTCTGTTGACTCAAAGTTGTAAGGTTTTTACTTAGGGTGACTTGAGAACAGGAGTTAGGCAATGATGTCACAGCTCATTTTGTAAGCATGTATTGGATTTCCAGTGCAGGTACTCCATAGGGAGGGGATTCAGTGATCAGATAAATGGTTTGGTAAAGGAGGTGTTTGGTAAAGTAGCGGAACAGGTGGGGTTTTGGGAACCTTTGAGTGGCATGGCAGGGAGCCCATCTTTACCCTCATATGATGGTAGCAGATGTACTTTTGTCTGCTGGAGTTCCCAGACATTTAATAGTAAAGTTTTGGCCTAATTAAACCATATCAGTTGTCTCCTGTCCTTCCTCCAGCATTGCCAGGCAATGGCTATATAGACTATTTAACAACAGAAGAAGAGATAAGATACAATATATTTTCCATGGTCTCAGTAGCTTTCAGACAACTGAAATCTTTAGCCCGGGAGAGAGAGTGACCACCCGTGCCTGATTTTTAAGATTCAGGTAATTCTGAATATGCAAAGACTCAAAGATATATTGGAAAAAATAATCAAACTGCAAGTCATATTGAATTGTGTCAGTAAGTTCATATTCAACTATGCAGTTCAAAGTCACTGTAGCAATCTCCTTCACCAACATACAGAATAGGCACGGATGCCAGGGCATGGAAGAAAAGCCAAAGATTTGAAATATGTACTGTCATTGATACCAGCTCTATTATTCTTTGACCCATTGAAAGAGATCAGTCTTTCCACAGATTCTTCAAAAGTGGAGCTAGGAGCTATATTATTAAAAAAACATGGGAATGAATAGCTGTATTGTGAGAGCTATGATGGCAGCAGAAAAATGTATGCAAAGGAAGCTTATGTCTTATTAAGATGTGAGCATAAAATTTCCTGTTTTATTGATGGTATCACTTCAAAGGTGAAACCCATTGTAAACAACTGATTGTAATACGTATGAGAGAGCTTGGAGAAACAGCAAGTAATCAACAATTATTTCTGAGAGTACAGAAGTATGATATGACTTTGGAATTTCAGTGAAGATGCCATCTAGCAATTGCAGATGTGCTGCCTGAATGTATGCTTCACTTGATTACTAGGTTTTAAACAAGCTTTAATAGTACATGTGAACATGATAAAAGCATCCAGCAATAAGTGTTTAGCTGGAAAAAGAAATAGCTATGGGTGAAATGCTGCAAGCAGTAATACATGATATATAATGAATGGACTGAGAGATCTATACTTTTCATCTGCATACTCCCAATATAAAACTGATATGTAAAAATGTAGTATTAGTAATTCCCACAGTGATAAGAACATAAATATTGGAAAGAATATATGAAGTACACGTTGGCATAACTAAGTCAAAAAGGAACAACTGCAGAAGTCCTATTCAGACCTATGTAAAGTCTGTCTACTTAGATTGTAAGTAGGTTAGCAAGTATTGAACCTGCATGAAATCTAGAGATGGACAGTTAAAAAATCTGACATTTCTTCAACATTCCTGTAGTCTCATGGAACAAAGTTAAAATTAATTTGTTTGCTATAGGAAAACATGATCATCTGATGATGGACTATTTCAGCAACTTTGAAAAAGTATTCAGAGTGATAGCCGTGCTGTCTATATCAGCAAAAAGAATGAGGAGGACTTGTGGCACCTTAAAGACTAAAAAATTTATTTGGGTGTAAGCTTTGTGGGCTAAAACCCACTTCATCAGATGCATGCAGTGAAAAATAGAGTAGGAAGATTATATAACACACACACACACACACACACACAGAGAACATGAAAAAATGGGGGTTGCCATACCAATTATAACGAGACTAATCAATTAAGGTGGGCTATTATCAGCAGGAGAAAAAAAAACTTTTGTAGTGATAATCAGGATGGCCCATTTCAAACAGTTGACAAGAAGGTGTGAGTAACAGTAGGGGGAAAATTAGCATGGGGAAATAGTTTTTAGTTTGTGTAATGACCCATCCACTCCCAGTCTTTATTCAAGCCTAATTTAATGGTGTCCAGTTTGCAAATTAATTCCAGTTCTGCAGTTTCTCATTGCAGTCTGTTTTTCAAGTTTTTTTTGTTGAAGAATTGTGACTTTTAGGTCTGTAATTGAGTGTCCAGGGAGGTTGGCGTGTTCTCTGACTGGTTTTTGAATGTTATAATTCTTGACATCTGATTTATGTCCGTTTATTCTTATGTGTAGAGACTGTCCGGTTTGGCCAATGTACATCACAGAGGGGCATTGTTGGCACATGATGGCACATATCACATTGGTAGAGGTGCAGGTGAATGAGCCCCTGATGGTGTGGCTGATGTGATTAGGTCCTATGATGGTGTCCCTTGAATAGATATGTAGACAGAGTTGGCAATGGGCTTTGTTGCAAGGATAGGCTCCTGGGTTAGTGTTCATAGACTCATAGACTTTAAGGTCAGAAGGGACCATTATGATCATCTAGTCTGACCTGCACAATGCAAGCCAAAGAATCTTACCCACCCACTCCTGTAACAAACCCCTAACCTGTGTCTGCGTTATTGAAGTCCTCAAATTGTGGTTTGAAGACCTCAAGCTGCAGAGAATCCTCCAGCAAGTGACCCGTGCCCCATGCTGCAGAGGAAGGCGACAAACCTCCAGGGCCTCTGCCAATCTGCCCTGGAGAAAAATTCCTTCCCGACCCCAAATATGGTGATCAGTTAAACCCTGAGCTTGTGGGCAAGACTCACCAGACAGCACCCAGGAAAGAATTCTCTGTAGTAACTCAGATCCCATCTCATCTAACATCCCATCACAGACCACTGGGCATACTTACCTGCTGATAATCAAAGATCAATTGCCATTGGTGTGTGGTTGCTGGTGAGTATTTTGTTTCAGGTTGGGGGGCTGTCTGTAAGCGGGGACTGGCCTGTCTCCCAAGATCTGTGAGAGTGAGGGATCATCCTTCAGGATAGGTTGTAGATCCTTGATGATATGTTGGAGAGGTTTTAGTTAGGGGCTGAAGGTGACGGCTAGTGGCGTTCTGTTACTTTCTTTGTTGGGCGTGTCCTGTAGTAGGTGACTTCTGGGTACTCTTCTGGCTCTGTCAATCTGTTTCTTCACTTCAGCAGGTGGATATTGTAGTTTTAAGAATGCTTGATAGAGATCTTGTAGGTGTTTGTCTCTGTCTGAGGGATTGGAGCAAATGCGGTTGTATCTTAGAGCTTCGCTGTAGACAGTGGATCGTGTGATGTGTCCTGGATGGAAGCTGGAGGCATGTAGGTAGGCATAGTGGTCGGTGGGTTTCCGGTATAGGGTGGTGTTTATGTGACCATCGTTTATTAGCATTGTAGTGTCCAGGAAGTGGATCTCTTGTGTGGACTGGTCCAGGCTGAGGTAGATGGTGGGATGGAAATTGTTGAAATCATGGTGAAATTCCTCAAGGGCTTCTACTCCATGGGTCCAGATGATGAAGATGTCGTCAATGTAGTGTAAGTAGAGTAGCAGCATTAGGGGACGAGAGATGAGGAAGTGTTGTTCTAAGTCAGCCATAAAAATGTTGGCATATTGTGGGGCCATGCAGGTACCCATAACAGTGCTGCTAACTTGAAGGTATACATTGTTCCCAAATGTGAAATAGTTGTGGGTGAGGACAAAGTCAGAAAGTTCAACTGTTTGAAATGGGCCATCCTGATTATCACCACAAAAGTGTTTTTTACTCCTGCTGATAATAGCCCACCTTAATTGATTAGCCTCGTTAGAGTTGCTATGGCAACCCCCATTATTTCATGTTCTGTGTGTGTGTGTGTGTATGTATAAACTTCCTATTGTATTTTCCACTGCATGCATCTGATGAAGTGGGTTTTAGCCCTGTGGCAGGGCAGGGGTAAAACCCCTTTAAAGCCCTGCCAAAATCCTGGCTATAGCCTGCTCTCTGGCTGGTGGGCCAGGGGTAGAGATGCAGGGAGCCCAGCTGCAAGCCCTAACGAGGGGTGGCTCAGACGAACCTGCTGGGCTAAGTAGTGACAGCTGGGCTGAGGCAGGAGAAGGCTGTAAAAGCCTTGGGCAAACCTCAGTGGGGAGGCTAGCCTGGGAGGAGACAGGAGGGCAGTATCTCTGTCTCCTTGCCAAGAAGGAAGCCTCAAGGGAAGGAGACCCTGGGGGTGGTCTGTGGGGCACTAACTGTTGGGGGATCTGGGCACTGCTTGAGCACTGTAAATAAAGATACTGGGGTGATTCAACAAAAGAGGGAGTGAACACTCTTTATTAAACCAGCCTAAACACAGGGTGCAGGCACAAAAGTAGGAGAGCCTGTGCTCACCCTGTGACAAGCCCACAAAGCTTATTCCCAAATAAAGGTGTTAGTTTCTAAGGTATCACAAGTGCTCCTCATTCTTTTTTCAAAAGTAGTGAAACTTGAGGGTACCACAGCTTCAGGTGTGATAAAAACAGTGGACCACAGTTCAAAAATAGTAAATCCTTGGGCTTCACTATAGCTTACAAATTTCAACATAAATTACCTAACAAACAGAATGTGGAGTCTGTATATTAAGGACTTGCTTAGATAATTTCTGCAAGAGAATACACATCTTTAGAACCACTCCACTACAGAGCAAGACTGCTGCAATCTGGAAAAACCCAGAAGTTTTATATAATAGGCATGTACATACCAGATATGAGACATAAAAGAATGACACACAGTCCTGTGATCTTGGCAAAGGGATTAAGATAAATCAAAATGGATATAAAATTATAGCAGAAGAACTAGATCTTTTATCACAATTTAAAAAATAGTCAAAATTTGGTAAGACGGTCACTGGCTAGAGGCTAGAAGATGATACAATTTCCAATGAAATTACATATTGTTCATATGCAGTGATCACTTATTTGAAACCTTTGAAAAAGAATTATAAGCATTAAAAGGTACCTGAGAATATGACTTTGGGTATGTCTTCAGCTGGGAGCCACATAATAGCTCTGTGTCAGCTAAAGGGCTAAATAGCAGTGTAGAAAGAGGTAGCATGAGTAGCAGCTAGGGGTAGCCACCTGAATACAAACCCCTGGACCTCCTGAGCACATACTTAAGCAGCTAGCCCAAGCTGCTGCTCATATTACCTGGATACACTGATATTTTTAGTGCTCTTACTGCGGCAGAGCCATCAGCAGTCACTCTACCCATACTAGAAAATATGCTCCCAGCTGCAGTGTAGCCATACACAAAGAGAGAAAATGAGCAGATAGCAGAAAAGAGTGAAAGGAGAGCAGATACTATGGAAGAACAAATGTCTTCATGGACGGATCTGGTTTGGAGCTCTAGAATGAGAGTGAAAGACCTAGAGATGCCTGAAGATGCTTTCTAATCAACCAGAAAGACTGCTGGAATGTCCAGAAAGACTGAGACCAATTGATTCTTTAGTAACAATATAAATGATGTTTAGTTAAGCCACTGTATCTGTTAGAATTTGTTGAGGCAGGAAATTTAGAGGGGCGGGGGTTAAAAGAAAAGGTGTTCCAGTCTGGAGGAAATTTTGCAATGTCACATCCTGCCACCCTTTGTTAGGCCACATGCACTCTGTACTCCAGCCCAAGTTGGCTATCCCATGCTACCACATGTTTTGCTGTAGCTTCACTGCATTTTTTTTTAATCAAAGTAGCTCATTCAAAGCCGGCTCAGGTATGTCTAGACATGCTTCAGTCACAGCTCCCAACTGCTGTGTAGACATAGCCTTGTAGTGGCTGCCACAGAAACAAGAACTAGCTGCAAAGCCTGAGACAGGGACCCAAGCCAGGTTGGATTATAACAGTGTCAATATGTTTAGAAGATAGGATATTTAATATTAAAGTTGACCCTTTATCCTTGACTTGTATCTCTGTCCTCTTATTTTCTGCAGTAGAGTTGAAGATGGAGAGTCAAATTCTCTGCTGGTGGAAATTTACATAGCTTTGAGGTCAATGGAGCTATGCTGATTTACAACACTTGAGGATCTGCCCCATGTGTCACTAGACTTAGAATTTCTTGGCATTTTCTGGATTGTGTCACAACCTTATCAATTCTTAATTTTTATTTATATTTAATGGTTTTCTTTTTCAGTGAATCTATTTATGGCACCAATTTAACTCACAAATTCACACAAACCTTGCCAATTCAGCATGTAGTGCAAAGAACTGAATGTATTTATGGGCCATGATGCTGTCTCAGGAATACTTGACAGTACTGCAGATGAGATTATTGGGTCACACATTACTATGATATAGTACAGATTGTGTACGAATAATAGGAGAATAGTACTGAATAAATAGAGTATATTTTTTTGTTAAATGATATTAGTACGGCTACCAACTTTAGCTACAATTCTATGTGTTTCATTGTTTTTCTGACCTAACAGTTTATGAACCTTATCATTTAACACTTTCAAAGCTGCAGAGCAACTAGGTAGATTTCACATGAAATTTATATGTTAGAGAAACAAAGAATGTACAATTAAGAAGAGAGCAGAGGCAAAATTTATAGGAACTTTAGAGACTCCTTTGATTTGTGCTGTAGAAAAACAAATTTCAAATCATAATAAATTTTAGCAGATATGGGCAGTACACACTACAATTAAGATGACCTGAGCAATTTCCATTCTAATTCCCCCTTTTCAACCACTTGTAGCTTTCTCAAGCAATTATTCAGTTTTGTCTCATCATAAACATGACTTTTTAAAGAGTTTGAGCAAAATTGTTTCAGCTGTTATTGAGTTGTGTGTGTACATTTGAAATGAATAAAAAGAATACAATCTCTAACCCTAACGCAAAGACTGTATCATTTTTTATTCTTTTAAATGTACACACACAAACGTACACTGTGAATGTCCCAGTCAGTAATAGTATGCCTGGGTGACCCAACTGCATTGGAAACATCAGACTTGAAAGTAGACACATCAAGCTCTGCTTGTATTCCTTAAACGTCAAAGTATGAAGAAAATTAATTCAGTAGTTTTAAAGTTATAGCATTCATACTAGAGGAAATTCATGCCCATATAGTAGAATTTTCTCATGTTTCCCCCCTCAAATTTGAATAGATTAAGAGTCTAATCATGGAACCCTAGTGTGGGGTCTTTCTACCCCTTAATCTTCTGTGTGGCTATGTCACAATCTGGCTCTCATTGACTTAAAACAGAATCATCAACCCATTTCGTAGTATGGAACAGATCTTAACAGAGAGATTATCTAACAAACCTCCTTTCCTCCCATTTATGATTACTTCAGACCACTACCGTCCTAACCAAAATCTAGTTCATAATTGCAGAGTATCCTTGTAATAACTACTACCATTGTTTGGGTACAATTGGCCTAGTCTTTCCTGCTTGATTTCAGTTGCTCCCATAAGCATCCAGGTTCTTCTCACAATGTGGAGACTAGGTGCATGTAGAAGCATCTGAATATGAAAAGGAGCCAGCAATCTGTGACCTACTGGTTTTCTGCAGAGTTCTGCTGAACATGAAATCCATGAAATATAGTTTGGAAATTACTATCTTATAACACTGGGTGTAGGGATGCAGTGAAACGCATTACTTTTGGATAGATTTAATTTTAGAGGCAGTTTCAACATAGAGATGGCCTAATGGCTAAGATGCTTGATTTCCAAAATGTCTTAATCAAGGCTGACTGAATTCCAAGATGTGCTGAGACAAATAACTCCACTACAAGTAACTTAAATGTCGCAGACTTTTTTTTTTGACGGGGGTGGGGAGGGATAGGAGGACGGAGTGTGCAAAAAAAGAGAGAGAAAGAAATACTGAAAGTGGAAAATGAAGTTCAAGGCACACACAAAAAACAAACAAACAAACAGCCAGTTAGTTCAGAGTTAAGAATGAGAAGTCAAGCTTTCAAGAGGCAGAATTAAGGTTGAAAGTTGTGTTAATTCTATCCCTTTCTGCTGTGAGATGAGGCCACAGTTTTAGATGACCCAACAGAGTAAATCAGACAAGTGATGAATACCTCTTTTAAATAATTAATTACATCATTTTTATCTTGCTAACTTCGTGTTCATAATTGTAAAACTACTGAAATAATTTCCTGCAGACTTGGCTTACATTTACCTTTGTGGCACAATTGTTAATTAAAGTGTGTGTGGGGGGAGAAAGTATCTTTGTCTTCTATGGTGCCTTCAGTTATGGATTTAAATTTACTCCACAAAGATAAGTAAATTAGCCACCTTTCTGGGTACTTACTGGCCTCATCTGTAAAAATGTAAAAGGTCTTAACCAAGGTTACATAGCAAGTCAGTTGAAGAACCATAAACAGACTGAGTGAATCTCTGTGCCGTGGTTTATCCATTAGACCATGTTCCCTCCACCACTTCATCTCTGAATTCTGAGTTGCATGGGACTCTGAGGCATGCAGTATCTAAAGCAGGGGTTCCCAAACTTGGTTTGGGGCTTGTTCAGGGTAAGCCCCTGGCGGGCCACGAGACACTTTGTTTAAATGAGCGTCCACAGGTATGGCCACTCGCACCTCTCAGTGGCCGCAGTTCGTCATTCCTGGACAATGGGAGCCACAGGAAGCGACGTGGGTTGGGCCACTGCTTCCCACAGCTCCTGTTAGCCGGGAACGGTGAACCGAGGCCACTGGGTGGTGAAAGTGGCCGTACCTGTGGACGCTCAGGTAAACAAAGCGTCTTGCAGCCCGCCAGGGGCTTACTCTGAACAAGCCCCGAACCAAGTTTGGGAACTCCTGATATAAAGAGACTGATACAAGTGTATTCCACGCTCACAGTGTTCTCAGCTATTCTAGGTTTGAATTGTACTTAAGAAACAAAAAAGGGAATTTTAAAATGACTGGATCCGTTTTCTTTAAAAATGGCTTATTTAGGTGATCTCTTTGAGACTTGCTGTAAAAAGCAATTAAAGTTTGAAGATTGTAAACTTTAAGTACTGCAAAAATACCTTCTATTCAATATAGAAGATGCATTTCCCTTTCATAATGCATTTGGCAACTTCTGAGTTGTTAATCTGTCAATTTTAACATTGGCAATATCATCATTACTATATTTTGCCTAGAATCAATACATTTATTTAAGCTAAATAGCAGTAAACTGTTAAATTGAAAATAAACTATGTGCTCAGCTGGCAGGGGATAATGAATGTCACCAGGGAGAAGATGGCATCTATGAATTATGGCTCTGCAGTTTTAATTGCTTGTCCTTTCTTTTAACTAAAGGGCTTATATTATTTTCCAGATTAGCACCCAGTGTTGCTGCTAAGTCACCTCTTTACCTTGTCTGATAATGCTCACTGTTTCTGTTACAGTTCCAGAATATAAAGACTGGATATGGTATTTTCTTTTGGAAGGTGAGGTTGTTGGGTGAGGGGAGATAACTATTGCTTCATTGTATCTCCAGTAAGTGTTCCGTTGGGTCTCATGTTACTGGATGGAAAATACTGACAATTTTCAAACAAAAATGGGTATTGGTTGTCTTCAGTTAGAAATGTCTCTGTACATTGCCTTTGCTTTTTTCTGATGTGAACAGTGTCATTTCTTCCTAAAGAGAAGATTTGCTTTGGTGATCTAGTGCATTAATGACCTCTAACAAAATGAGCACTTCATCTCTTTTCCAAGCCCACAACAGCATGACACTCATAAAAGGTACATAGAGCTGTCAATAGCTCTGACAGGACTCTTTTGAAGGTTATGTTTTGCAACAGTGATCACACTGCTAATATGATCTCTGGGAGTAGGGTCATTTAAAGATTATTAATTCTGTTTCCTGGTGCCTTTGTAAAAAGATGGAGGCAGAAATGAATAAGAGTGGCATGAATCCCTCCGCTGAGCTAATTATCTAGACAATCATTATGATTCCTTCTTTGGTAATACTTGTTAGGATCATCAATTAATTTTCTGCCAAAGTCAAGTTCAGTATTTTCAAATAATGATTTCACTCTGGTAGCTTTAGAGAATGAGAAGAGTCATGTTACTGATGTTACGCAGTATTACCTTTGCAATGTATGCATAATAAAAACATTAAGAGATTTGCAAAGTGCCCAAGTGGAGATTTTAAAATAGTAAAGTCACAATATGATAGTCTTTTTTTTTTTTAAAAAAAAGACTGCCTTTCAAAGACCTGAATTGTGACAAGAAACAAGGAAAAGCTAACGAATATATATATTCTTCGACAAAACACAGAACTTAAATTGTTCAGTCACTGCAATTGAATACCTGAGTGTTGACATTTGTGCTGCATCATTAATTTGCATAGAGTTCAGAAGCTAGTGTGAAATCCTGGCTCCATTGAAGTCAATGGCAAAACTCTGATGGAATGCAGTTGAGCCAAGATTTTACTCCTAATGCAGAGCCAGTGATGCCATGAAGACAGATGGCTTATTGTTATACAAGCTGCCTGATATAAGCTCATAAGAAATGAAAGAAATTAACATTAAAGATTTGATGTTTGGATTTTTGATTTGTTACATTTTTACTGTTAAACCAGAAAAGGGTGTATTCTGTTTCATAACAACTTTCTAGGGAGGGAAAACACGTGTTGGTTGTAAATTTTATTTTGCTTCCAATTATTTTGTTGCTTTATTAACAAATGAACAACTTAAGGCAAGAGGTCAAATTCATCCCTATTTTAATTCAATTTTCTTTGCTACCATCTGAAACTCATTAGGCAGAACAATAAAATGCTATATATTCTATAAGCCCAATACAGCATAGGCAAAACTAAATTTCAATTTAGAATAAATTGCCCACATTCTAGCATTTCCCTATATCTACTTGAAGACCTTCCTCATCCTAAATCATTCCTTGATGCCAAGGATCAGTGAGATTTGATGGTACAAAATAAATTACAAATAACCGATGAATTTTAAGCCGGGTGTCTGTGTAATTTTCATAATCTTTGAAAATTTCATAATGTGATTTTTTTTTCAAAGTAATAGAGGCCTCTTTGAGATAACAAACCTTTGGTCCCTTGAATCCCTCGCAGGGAACAAAGCTAGGCTGCAGAGCCATCTCACTCATGGAGCATAGAACTTCTAATGTTGTAGAGAGCTGTTAGCAGATATGAAGACTCTACGCAGTAGAGTCAAGTTTGCGAGCTCACAATTTACTCACATGACTAGCAGTGATGTGTAAGCAAAAAAATGTCAAATGAAAATCAAGCCTCAATCACTGATGAAACTGAGCAAACAGATTAAGTTTAGCATTTTTGTTTAAAAGGGTGCTAGTCACCACTAGATTTGTTTGCCCTTGGTTAGCATGTCTCAATTTTGAAAAAGAATGAGAGAGAGAGAGAAAAAAACATAGGCATCTCCTTGTGGAGTGTTTTCCTACTCTCTCTGGCCAAGTAGCAGAGTACTTAAAGTCAACAAGGAGAAACCAAAGCAGCCTATGGCATAATACACACAATACACGAAATAAGCCTTTATGCACAATCTATGCACTTACCATCTTGTGTGTGTAATTTTTAGCTCTTAGAAAAAATCCATAGAAGTTAATAGAGAACAGAATTTAATAGGTAATCTTTCTATAGAACGTTAAACCATCATACACAATTTGATGAAGAATTGCATTTCTGCTATGTTATATGAAGCGTTAAATAACCCTGTAGAAAATGCATCATTCTCTGTTAATGTCAATGGCATTTTGGTGTAATTTCCATAGAAACCTACTGGTTTGTACAACAGTTTCTGTATAACCCTAATTTCATCCCTAATAAATTATTTTCCATAGGAGAAGGTGGTAGCTCAAGTAACTACATAGTAACTCACTTAGGCCAGTGTGACTGGGTGATGCTTGGGCCCGTTATTGCTTAAAACTTTGTGAGACATTGTTGCAGTTAGGATTGATACTAATATGGGAATGAAGCCTCTGAGAATGCCTATGTGGCTGAATGCACCCCAGTATTCACACCCTACTTGCTATTGTAAATAATCTTTGTACAAAATATGCCTTTGAAAACTGATAACTCACTGATCAATAATAATATGATGAAATGTATGTAGCAATATTGCATGCAAAGTTATGAATGTAAGTGGAAATGATGACTGAAAAGTCTGGAGGGGGGTAAACCTGTTTCTCAAAGACAAAGGGCAAGCTGGTGCCTCTAGTCAGGTATCATTGAAGCTATTTTGTAGTCACCCATCAAGTAGCCATTTTTTGGCACCTGTCGGGGGCAGGAACAGATTACTCTGCATTTTAGCAAACAACAACATGAAACTTCTTTCACCACAAGACTTCATGTATCTGTCCTCATGTTGGAAGGAACTTTATCTATGGATAACCCTCAGGAAGATGAATTTTGAAGGGAAATTGGATTATAAAAGTGAGTGACAAAAATACTCCCGTGTATTATTTCTTCTCTCTCTCTCGCTCGCTCGCTCGCTCTCTCACCTAAGAAGACAAAGGAAGCAGTCTTTTGACTTTGGGAGGGATCCTAACATGAAAATTTGGTTAGCAGTGTTGCTGGGAACCTTCATTAAGGATTTTACCTTGAACCAAGTCTAGCTAGTTAAGTTTAGCTACTAGAAAGCATTTTATCTTTTTCTTTTGTAACCATTTTTCATTTTAATATCTTATTTGTACTCACTTAAAATCTCTCTATGTAATCAGATAAACTTGTTTTGTTCTGTAATGAAAACTAATCCAGTGTTTGTGTAAACTGAATTGTTTGGGTAACAAGTTAAAAAGCAAACTGTTGTTTGTTGGCCCTGTAAAGGGTCAATATACTTGTAATATCTGAACTGTCCAGGAGTTCAGTGTAAAACACCAGTTTGGGGAAAAATTCAGGACTGGGAGTGTGTTGAGTTCACCCTGCAAGTGGTAACCAAGGCTGGTGGAAACCAGAGTTTGACTGGAGTGTTGCTATCAGGCTGCAGCTATACACAGACACTCAAGATCTGACCTGCATGCTGTCTGTGAGGGGCCCAGGATGAGAGCAAGCATTGTGAGGCACCCAAGGTTGCATGGCAGGTGGTGACAGCTCCTCCCTAGTCTTGATTACACTCTAGAATGTGACAACCTAATGTGAATGATATTTCCAGAAGCCTAAAAAAGGTCAGCATGAGCTGTGTTCTTGTGCAGTTAATAGAAGTGCTGTGCATTCTCCCTAATTAGCCTACTTCCTGGGTTCTTTATTAATACAACAGTCCTTGTGTACATTTAACATGAATTGGCATATGTTAAAGGCCTTCAAAGATTTTGATTCATCTGTTCATGTTGGTGCTTCCCACTCATTCTGTTCAGAGTGCCACCTTTTTGATCATCTAGCAATCTGATACAACAATTAACACTGTAGAATTGCAACTATTCAACTTTAAGGCCCTGATTTAGCATAAAACTTTAGAGGGACTTAAGCATGTGCATAAGTGCTTTGCTTAATTGGGTTCTAACACATGAACAATATTCACAGCTAATTATCAGTAGGAGGAAAAGAAGTGGCTGCAGGGATTAAGTCTAGTGTAAGATTTTTGTTTGATATCTTTCTCATTATCAGGCATACACAATGCTAACTAAGACTCTGATAACGCAAAGCCCTTAAACACAAGAGTATTCCCATTGAGTTCAACTGAGTTCAGTGGGACTTCTTTCTTGCTTTATTGAATCGAGGCATAAGGGAGACAGAAAAGGGGGTTTCAACGAATAGATGCTCTCACAGAAAAACTACCCTGCTTTGAACAGAGGTTATATTCATGGAATATAATCTGAATTTACCCCCTTTCTGGGGCTAGTTATTCAGGGCGATCCTCCAAACAAGACTCCTCATAGACTAGATATAGTTTGTGGCATAATGAGTGAAACTTCATTAAATACACAAGCAGCAAAACAAACAAAGGAGGAAGAATTAACATTGTCTTTACATGAAAGGTTGGCTGCAGCTACAGTCCAAGCACAAATCCGACTGGCAGGACCTTATCGGCAGACTGTGATGTAAACAACTACCCAACCACAGATATCATCTATGCTATCCTGGCCTGGCTTCATGCCATCCTCCATACCTATAGAGAGGGTTAGAGTCACCACTGACACTGACTCCAGTCAGTCTGTGCTGGTGAGTCTGCCTCAGCTGCACATTGAATCCCGTGTTCCTTGGAGGCAGATACGTATCCCTACCCACCAGCCCAGCCCAAGCAGCTGAAAAAAAATTACCCCTTGGAAAAACCTCTGTCCCCAAAGCTAGAACATAACAAACTGGAATATGTGGAAACCTGTACACAATTCTGGGTTGACATGAGACAAGGCAGTGCTTAATCTCATGCAGTTAATTAAGTGCAGCTATCCAACCTTTTCCTCCTTATCTGTTTTATCTCTCACTTTCTACTGCTGCTTTGTACCTCCCCTCCCAATCAGTTTTGCTCTCCCTTTACTCACTGCTCTTTCATGCTTCAGGAGTCTCTTCCTTTGCTCCACCTCACTCCTGAGTGCTCTCCCAAAAGCAAGTTTTTTGTGTAATGTGATAAGAAATAAAGTTATGGCCAAATATTTTTTTAAACAAAACACATGGAGCTAACATGATCTATTCCTGCCATTAGTTCGTTAGTGTATTCTTTTTCTACACACTTCTTTTTTTTATTGTTACTCCTCATTGTTCATAATAAAATCAAAGAAGTTTGAAAATAACACTTTCCCTTTCAGTTGTTTTCCTTGATATTTCAACAATGTAAAATCCCTGAAAATATCATCCGACAAGCCGATACTTATTAATTTTATATATTAATTCTGGGAGAATAAAAATGTTTGTTCGTGCATCATCCCCTCTGGGAGCCCTCCACTGGCTTCCCCTTAATCCTGTGTAACAGTTTCAAAAGGTTTGTCCTAAATCTAAAGGCCCTGCTACTCAGCTTTTGCCTACATTTATATTCTGATTTCCTTTTCTATTGTACACCACCCTTCCATGCTGTCATTGCCTCTAGCTTTGGAGCTGGTTATCACAGAGGATAAGAGCCTAGTATTGCTACCATAAAATGAAGTTACTTCTTCAGCTGAAGTAGCAGTGGCTTGTGGTGTTGGTATAGAAGATCATGAGCTCTGTAACTGCTGCTGACCCATTGATGCAGTTGTTAAAGTTTCATCAAGAGAATGGTGAATTAAAATATATATGTATCTAGTTGTGTGTTTATAAAATATATATGTGTATGTATACCTGTCCAAAATCTATTCCTCCAGGTCAGTTGAGGTTCATTTTATGATTGTGTGATGTAGATAGAATGATATATCAATTTAAAGTTTCAGTCAGACTGACAGATTCTTAACTGCAATACAGTCAACCAGCTATGTAGTTTTGCTGTCTTTTGCTTTATCCTTCTCCATTCTGCTTTTCTATAGCAAATCTGTGGTGACAAGGTGAAGTTCGGGCTAATTATCCCTTACTGGGGTGTTCCTGGTGTGATTATACTGAACCTGCGCTAAAACTTTAAATGTCAGTATTCTCCATCCTCCATCTGTACTTTTAAAATTGTGGTCATATTTCAAAGTCAAATATTCCTTAGCTTCCTCTTCTGTGTTTAGAGGCATAACTGGCCAGTGTCTCTGGTCTGTTACCTGTGTGATCTGCTGTGATTTTCTATAGCTGTAGATAAGTTTAATGACTTGTAATAGTAGACACTGGGTTCCTAGCTAACTTTTCTAGTTCTTATAAACTATTAACTCTTTTCTCTTCATGTCTGTAAAGCCGTGGGGAGGGGGGAATATGGCTGCTTATACCTCTATATCTCTTATGTCTTTCTTTGTCATTTTTTCCACTAACTAATTTTCATGGTCTTTTGATTGAAAGGAGCAAAAATACTTTTATTTTGTTGGATTCCGTCATGAAATTATGTCCAGAATCCCATTTTATCAGACTCCCCTTTTCCAGTTTCTGTGAAAAGAAAAAGGCACTTCCAAGAGAGGGATGGAAGAACCAGTTCAGGAAAAATCAGAACTGACTAGACGGTTAGCCCAAGGTTTCAGTTTGTATTTGTTCTCATGTTTATTCATCTCAGCAGAACCAGGATTGTGGAAATCCTGAAATACTGCAGGAAAAGCTTTGATCAGAGTATTTCTGAAAAAGTCAGAAGGAAGGAGTACTAGAAATTTCTCTCACAGTCTTTGAAAAGAAAAGAAAACCCTAATACAAACAAAGTTACAGCCTTCTGTTGTGTTATATCTACTCTGTTTCTGAACTGAGATAAACATTCAAATAAGCATTCAAACTCCTGGATGATTATCTGCCCCAAACCTCTGGACCTTCTGAGATTCTCATTTCTGTTTGTTTCCTCTTCTTTACAAGTTTCATTGATGTCAGTAAGGCGCTAACCATGCAATTCTGCTTGAGACATGCTTCTGAGCAGTCTTATTTCTATTGAAGATCTGGCACCAACAGAATCAAGGTCAACAAACTTTATATAGGACTAAATCTGTAAAGAAGTCTCATCACCATGGTTTCATTGTGTCCCCATAGTCAGTTGTCAGGAATGCCAAGCTATTCTTTACCTGGAATAGTTTAGCTCATTTTGACTTCTCAGTTGCAGTGATGGAGGAGAGGAATACTCCATCATTGCAGAACTTTAGTAAATGACTTCAGAAGCTCTTCCTAGTGCAACCAATCTGATTGGAAATTAAGTTTTGCCATTGGCATTATCTGTAGGAGAGAGTGATCTGTGATCTGCTATGCAGCAGGAAGAAGTTTGTTTTAATGACTGAAGACAAAAACTGATCTCAGCCTCCTTCTAGGCTATCAGTAGTGATCTACCTGCTTCAAGAAATCTGAATCCCAGCTAGATCCTTCACTATCCACAGGTGAATGAATGAAATAGGCCCTTCTGCCTGAGGAGAAAAAGGGTGGGTCCTGACTTCAAATTACCATCAAATCCCACCAAATAGCAGGTCTGAATTGTGCCCAACTTTGTGTATTGAGGAAGAGCTATTATTGACATAGAAGTAGAAGTCACTTATCACTTAAGCCTGAATGTGTCTAATGTCAAGCTACATGATTTCTTGGCCAGCAGAGCTGGATGTTTGGAGTTTTGTTTCTGGATGTTTATCTTTAAATTTCAACAGTATTTTACAAATATCAAATAATAAAATACTAATTAATATTTCAATATTTTGTTTTTGTTTCCTTTAGGAGTGTTGCTAGGTGCATAACTCAAATGCAGACAGAGAAATAAAATAAAATGTAAACTGATGGCAACTTCAAAAATGTTCTTTCACACATCTATAGTATAAGCATGCAGGCTGCAGTCAGATTCTTTGTAATTAGAGTTACTCTAGGGCAGGGGCTCTCAAACTTCATTGCACTGAAACCCCCTTCTGAGAACAAAAATTACTACACGACCGCATGAAGGAGGACTGAAGCCTGAGGCTGCCCGAGCCCTGCCGCCCTGGGTCGGGGTGCGAGGCAAAGACTGAGTCCTGCTGCCTCTGGCTGGGGAGCCAAAGCACAAGCCCAAGGGCTTCAGCCCCAGGCAGGGGGCCTGTAACCTGAGCTCTGCCACCCACGGCTGAAGCCCTCAGGCTTTGCCTTCAGCCCCAGGTGGTGGGGCTTGGGCTTCACCTTCAGTTCTGGGCCCCAGACCTCAACAAGTGTAATGCTAGCCCCGGCGACCCCATTACAATGGGGGTGCAACCCACTTTAGGGTCCCTACCCACAGTTTGAGAACCGCTGCTCTAGGGAAACTGCAGTTTGTAGAGGTCTTACAGATTGCAAACCAATTTTGAAAAGTTTTGGGATTGCCTAATGACTTTTAACTCAGTCAGCAGTAAATTGTGGGGTGGGGGAGAGGAGGGAGGGACTTCTCTTTCTTTCAACTACAGTGTTTGTCATATTAGGCTTATTAAGGTTGTCTTTATCCATTATTGATAAAGGGACCAAAGGTCAAATTGTATTTAATGTCCAGATGAATGACCGGATTTCTGAAGCTAAGATTTTCAGATCCTTAAATAAAGCTGTCTGGGGGCTATGTTTAAGATTGCTAAAGTGACTAGTAAACGTGATGTGCCTGCGTCGCTTGAGAGACTGCAATTTGATTTCTGGGCCAGCATTTCAAGGTTAGGAATTGCACCAGTGGACTTTGCCAGCAGGGTGATTGCTTTTTAGAATAAATTACACTAAAATACGAAAAGAGGAGCAGCTTTTGGACTGTCAACACTGCAATATAGAGCTGCCAATTAGGAAATGTTCAGCTATAATTCCAGTCTACCACCCTTCAAAGCTGGGTGGGTTTGTGTTGTAGCCAAATCTGAGAATACCATTGCCAGATCTGTAAAAGTTCAGCAAACCTGTGCTGATGCTGATGATTGCACTGTTGCCCTCTGTGTATATTTCAATATGCTAGGAAGTGCAAGAGCTTGCCATCTTTCTGTCCTGGGTTTGGGTGATGCCTTCCTGTTTCCCCTCATCTCTAGAGGTATACTGGATGGTCATACCTGCCTGCAATAGGAAATTGAAAAGATTAAGATCATTAAAGAAAGATAAAGGAAAGAAGTGATCCTCAAATCAAAATATTAATTTTCAGCTTGCTGAGTTGTATCCCAGCAGCCAAAGTCGGGGTTGGGGGTGTCTAATGGACATTCTGACTAATACAGTATAATATAGTTTCCTGCTAAAACATTAAGTACTATGTGGCTATGATATGAAGGTTCATATAGCTATAAGCTGTAGCTAGAATAGGTAGAGCCGAGAATTTTTTTATTTGATTTTAATCAGTATTACTTGTGGAACTAGCAGCACCAGGGAGCTCATAGGTTAAGTGCATCATGAAACCTACAGGGTTCAGTTTATGTGGGTTACATTAACCTGACCGCCTAAGGATTCAGTTATCAGGGGCTGACATTGAACTTGGTTCCATATTTTTCCTCCTTTTCTCAGAACCTATTCCTCTGAGGGATCTGTATGTGAGCACAGAGACTTGGCCTCTCTTGGGGCAGGCTGACACACTCTTTCCTTCTTGGATGTTGGTTTATCACTCTCTCCTGCTGCAGGATTTTGGAGAAGGAGGGCTGTCATTTACAGCCACTCTGTCTCTCCATCCTGAAAGCATCTAGAGGACAAGGTAGATGGAAACATCCACCACATCCCATACAAGGAAACAGGACACAGAAAACAATTCCAGTCCCACTGCAGCAGCAGCTAATGATTACTAACCCTTTGGGATATACAGCTATGGAATTATGGGAGTGATTATTTATAATCTCTAATGCATGATTACTAGGGGTTTGCTAGCTACCCAGTACTAAGGATTAGTAAGTAAGAAACCTCCATTTATTCATATTTGAATATTGGTGATATCATAGCAGAACATTTTGGAAGCATTCTTGATCAATCACTAGCTTAAAACACACAGCAGATGACCTCCCAGTGATCTACTGCAGACCATGTATCAATCTCTTTGCCGGTTGTCCCCTACTATTCCTTCCATAATAACTTTCTCAAGGCTATTTCCATTTGTATGCCTGATGTTAACAAAGTACATAAGGCTGCACCTATTGATTTCCTGACAGCAGGGTCTGCATCTTCCAATAATATTTCTAACATAAGCAATTGTCGTCTTTTCTGTTCAGAAAATGTATGAGTCTTCACCAACACCACATCTCAGAAGCTTCAATTTTCATCTCGTCAGCAGCATTAATTTCCCACAATTCACTAAGTTGCTATGAAAAAAATTACACTTTTTGTCAGTCGGACCTTCATACAGTTTTTCCAAAAGGAGATCATGGCTTTTGGTTTTACTGTTTGTTTGAATCAATCCTGAAAGAACTAACAATAACTCTGGCATTGTTTAGTTCTATGGCTCTAATAAATCTACATCCTCCCCATATTACAAGATTAGGTTAACTTGTCCAAAGACTATTTTGTAGCAGTAGATTTGCCATTTTCATGCTGTAGGCTGGTGGGAGTGTAAATAAGGGAAGAGGGAATGGAAATGTACTGTATAGTGTCAAGTTGGTAACGACAGTTTAACATGAGCAATCTTTAAGCATAAACCTGTCTGCGTTTCATGTGTTAATAAGTAGGCAACACACTTGTGCTTTTTTACAGGATGTTTCTAGCCTCTTAAATTAGGCAACTGTCGAAATTTCCTTCTTTCATATGGCAGTATAAAATTTTTTATGATTGACACTTCAGTTCCTTACTACCACCAGAGGGGCTGCCTTTTCTTCACAAACTGTTCCAAGCTTGCAGTGCTACAAATCAGTTTTACTTGTAACAGAGACCCTGTTGGAAAATTTGGGGAAAAACACAGGTATAGAAGTTATTTAAGAGAAATAAGAGATGGGTGTGCTACAGATGAACTTTTCTGTAACTATCTGTTTAATTTGACTCAGTAAGTCTCTTGTTCGTTTTTTCCAGAGCTGAGTTAATATAAGCTGGTCCTAATATTTGTGTATTGTAAATGAACAACTATGACTAAGGACAGCATTTAAGATTATTCTGTCTCACATATACAGAAACCCTCAGTACTGAATAGTATAATGTCAGCTTCCTCAAAATGGGGGGAATTGACTGAAAATATTATATTGAGGAAAAATAACTATTTTATTTTATAAGAGAAACATAAATTAGTTGATTTTTTTTCTTTTAGGCAAAAAAAATCCCTTGACCTTGATTATGCTCAGGTATTTTCTGAGATCTGTACGGCTGAAATGCCTTCACAGAGATATAAATTGAAAAACTGTATCTACAGGAAAGGCACCTATGTAACTTTTAGGCCTCAGTGACAGCTGGAATAGAAACTTTGTAGATAATTTTCAAAGACAATTGTACAAATTGTTCATTCATTTATTACAATTATTTATTTTATTTATTGTTAATGTGTATTAAAGTTGAAGCTGGAGGCCTCAGCTTTATATCAAGTGCTGTAGAAGCACATAATAAAAGTCAGTCCCTACCCCAAAGAGCTGACAGTCTAAATCAATTATGGACCAAGAGTGGGAGGGGAAATAGAAGCATAGTTAAGTGCCTTGTCATAAATCTCTTACAAGTCAGCCAAGAATAGAACAAATATCTTAATTCCCAGTCGAGTTCCCTGACCAGTAGACCACACTTTTAAAGGGTAACAGCCAAAACAACAAAAATTAAATGTAAGCATGCTGTGGCCCATGCTTCTTTATTCTATGTATTGACATGACCCTCTGAATTTGTTTGAATTCTTTATATTTTAAATATTTTCCAAAGATGAAAATGCGTTTCAGCTGTAACTATTTTCCTGGAAGGTTGCGAGGAATAGTTGATACTTGTCAGTAGAAGCAGGTAGGAAAAACAACTATGAATATTAAGGTTTATATACAGGATATGGTTAATAGGATGGTGCTCGGACCATAGTGCTGGTTTATGAAACAGTGATGTGTGGGACTTCAGAGGGTTATACAGCAACTGGGGAAAAGGCAGTGATGTATCGCAAGTATAATCAAACAGGCCACTTAAGAAGAGATTGGCATTTCCACATGTATAATGTCTAGGTTTGTTGGCTACTAGTGAATAATCAGGACCAATAAGTTAGTGCACACATGCTAGAGCACTGTAAATTTACACCCCAGCTTCCTGCTCACTGTTTGCCTAGTCCTGAGTGTGAATTCACAATCAACAATTTTCAAGTGAACTGAGCCTCTTTTTATACCGTGAATATCTATAAACAGAAAACAATTTCCTCAGATACATTTGTTATTCAAAAGAATTCAACTAATTATTTTGTGAATTTTGTTAATTCTTTGAAATTATAGTTTGTGCATATTCAATATCTGTTGGACCAGCACAGAGACTGCTTCCATGGTACATGGGGGATGCAGAGGTATATGTATGCTCTTTCCTAAAATCCCCTGCCCAGACCCAACCTATGTTGACATGGTGTGAATGGCCTTGCTTCAAACCCTTTTGACTTGTGTGAATTTAACTCTAATTTAGTATACATTTTTATGTGTGTGTATAGTTGATCCTGTGATTGTCAGATTAAAGACTGTGTTATGTTGTAAAAGAGATTATCAACAGGTCAATTTGATTAGTTACAGAGCAATAAAATAATCAAGGGACAATCAAAGCAGTTTGTATTCATTACTGGTCTGTGTACATTTCTGCCGTAGTACGACATAACATTATACCGTGTTCCATATGATATAGCATATTATGAAAAATTTTGCTTAGCTTGGTACAGTGTATACCTTAGGACCAAGTTTCAAAAGAATTTTGCACCTAACACTCCCCTTTAGGCAC
Organism: Mauremys reevesii; assembly: GCF_016161935.1. Classification (NCBI taxonomy): domain Eukaryota; kingdom Metazoa; phylum Chordata; order Testudines; family Geoemydidae; genus Mauremys; species Mauremys reevesii. The sequence goes on along the minus strand of NC_052629.1, from coordinate 37,084,148 downwards.
CTAAGTAACAGGCCAGATTTTCAAGAGACGTGGCTCTCATTTAGGCATCTAAATGAAGTGGCCAGATTTTCAGAAAATTGCTCAGGACTCAGCAGGTCAGACCTAAGTGGGAACTGAGCAATTCTGAAAATCTGGCTGCCATTCTGGGAACTGAGCACTTTGAAAAACCTGGCCCTTGTTTTAAATGGAGTGATTCTATAGACTGTTTAATTAGCATTTCTAATTATTTAAATATTTGGTATTTTATTATCTATTTATGTTCCTTTAATGAAACAGCATTAAGTGAAAATAAAACTTTTTCTTCCCTTTTCTCTTTTGGATTGTATTACAACTAGTTCAGAGGTATTTAATGTGCCCATCCTCGAGGAGGACTCATGAAATAAATTGAAGTTTGGACTTTTACTAAAGTAATTCAAAACCAGATGCCAGTCTGACTTTGATGCCTCAGAATTTGGGCTGTTGATTAATCACGGTTAACTCACATGATTAACTCAAAAGAATTAATCATGATTAAAAAAATTAATTGTGATTAATCGCACTGTTAAGCAATAGAATACCAATTGAAATGTATTAAATATTTGTGGATGGTTTTCTACATTTTCAAATATATTGATTTCTATTACAACATAGACTACAAAGTGTACACTGTAAAAATGATAAACAAAATAAATAATATTTTTCAATTTACCACATGCAAGTACTGTAGTTCAATCTCTTTATCATGAAAGGGGGTATTTTTGTTACATAATTGTGCTCTAAAGTTTTACATTATTTGTTTTTAAGCGGCGGTTCTCAAACTTCATTGCATTGCAACCCCCTTATGACAACTAAAATTACTATACGACCCCAGGATTGGGGACCAAAGCCTGAGCCTGCCCAAGCCCAGACCCCAGCAAGTCTAACACCAGCCCTGATGAGCCCATTAAAATTGGATCATAACCCACTTTGGGGTCCTGACCCACAGTTTGAGAATGGCTGCTTTAACGCCTACAAGTCCACTCAGTCCTACTTCTTGTTCAGCCAATCACTAAGACAAACAAGCTTGTTTACATTTACAGGAGATACTGCTTGTGATAGGTTGGATCACAGAAAACCCCTTGGGGCTGCCAACTGATGCTCCAAGGCTACTTCTGCCCCTGGTTTCCCTGCTAGCTTGGGACTCCAGCACCCTGTCTTGTTGAGCCAGACATGCCTGTTTGCTCCAACACAGACCCAGGGTCTGAACCACGTGCCCCAAAGCTACAGACTTAACTGAAAGCAGCTTAAGAAGTGTTCCTGTCTTTAACATTCAGAAGCCCAACTCCCAATGGGGTCCAAACCCAAATAAATCCATTTTACCCTGTATAAAGCTTATACAGGGTAAACTCATGAATTGTTTGCCCTCTATAACACTGATAGAGAGATATGCACAACTGTTTGACACCCCCCCCAGGTATTAACCTCTGGTTTAAATAATAAGTAAAAAGTGATTTTTATTAAGTACATTAAGTAGGATTTAAGTGGTTCCAAGTAGTGACAGACAAAACAAAGTGAATTACCAAGTAAAATAAAATAAAACACACAAATCTAAGCCTAATACAGTAATAAAACTCAATACAGATAAAATCTCACCCTCAGAGATGTTTCAATAAGTTTCTTTCACAGACTGGACGCCTTCCTAGTCTGGACAAAATCCTTTCCCCTGGTACAGCCCTTGTTTCAGCTCAGGTGGTAGCTAGGGAATTTCTCATGATTGCCACCCCCTTTGTTCTGTTCCACCCACTTATATATCTTTTGCATAAGGCGGGAATCCTTTGTCCCTCTCTGGGTTCCCACCCCCTCTTTCTCAATGGAAAAGCACCAGGTTAAAGATGGATTCCACTTCAGGTGACATGATCACATGTCACTTTAAGACTTTATTACCCACTTGCCAGCATACACATATACAGGAAGACATACAATTAAAACAGAGCCATCTACAGTCAGTTGTCCTAGTTGATGGGAGCCATCAAGATTCCAAACCAACATTAATGGCCCACACTTTGCATAATTACAATAGGCCCTCAGAGTTATATTTCATATTTCTAGTTTCTGATACAAGAGTGATACATTTATACAAATAGGATGACCACACTCAGTAGATTATAAGCTTTGTAATGATACCTTACAAGCAGGGCCAGCTCTGGCTTTTTTGCCGCCCCAAGCGCAAAAAAAAAAGGGGAGGGCCACTGGAGCAGCAAAGTAGGGGGGAAAAATGGTGCAGCTAGAGCGGCAGAATGGGGGGGGGGAACACGGCGCAGCTGGAGCGGCAAAGAGTGGAGGGGAACATGGCTGGAGAGGCAAAGCTGGGAGGCGGGGGGAGAAACAAAGGCGCGGACAGCAAAGCAAGGGAAAAACAAAACAAACACTACAGAGCGGCTGGAGCCAGGGGACTCCCTGTGCTGCAGAGTGCGCGCCCGGTCTAATGTGGGGGAAGGGGAGGGAGCGGGGGGGAGAGAGAGAAGGGGGGTGGCCAGCGCTTCAGCGGGGCGCTCGCCACGTGGCCCTGGCCACCGCGCCGCCTGCCGAGAGGGCTCCGCTCCGCTCCGGTCGGCGGGGAGGGAAGGACACAGGCTGCCCTGCCGAGTTTGCTGCAGGGCGCTCCTCTCCTCCATGCCACCGCCCCCTACAGGGCGGCCGGAGCAGCGAACAAAAAAATGGCTGTGCCGCCCTAGGTTTGGATGAAGCATATTTTAGTTACATCATGTTCACACTCATCAGTATACTTTCATAAAATCATATAGAGTGCAACATCACACTGCTGGCTGCTTCTTATTTACAATGTCACCTGAAAGTGAGAACAGGCATTTTCATGGCACTTTTGTAGCCAGTGTTGCAAGGTATTTACATGCCAGATATGCTAAACTTTCATATGCCCCTTCATGCTTCAGCCACCATTCCAGAGGACATGCTTCCATGTTAATGACACTCGTTAAAAGAAATGGATTAATTAAATTTGTGACTGAACTCTTTGGGGGAGAATTGTATGTCTCCTGTACTGTTTTACCAGCATTCTGCCATATGTTTCATGTTATAGCTGTCTTGGATGATGACCCAGCCCATACTCATTTTAAGAACACTTTCACAGCAGATTTGACAAAATGCAAAGAAAGTGAGATTTGTAAAAATTGCTAGAGCACTCGACCCAAGGTTTAAGAATCTGAAGTGTCATCCAAAATCTGAGAGGGATGACGTGCGGAGCATGCTTTCATAAGTCTTAAAAGAGCAACACTCAGATGCGGAAACTACAGAACCCAAACCACCAAAAGAGGAAAATCAGCTTCCTGCTGCTGGCATCTGACTCAGATGATGAAAATGAACATGTGTCGGTCCACTCTGCTTTGGTTCGTTATCGAGCAGAACCCATCATCAGCACTGACATATGTCCTCTGGAATGGTGGTTGAAGCATGAAGTGACACATGAATCTTTAGCACATCTGGCACATAAGTATCTTGCAACTCTGGATACAACAGTGCCATGAGAATGCCTGTTCTCACTTTCAGGTGACATTGTAAACAAGAAGTGGGCAGCATTACCTCTGCAAATGTAAACAAACTTGTTTGTCTGAGCAATTGGGTGAACAAGAAATAGGACTGAGTGGACTTACAGACTCTAAAGTTTTCCATTTTTATCTTTGAATGCAGGTTTTTTTTGTACATAATTCTATATCTGTAAGTTCAACTTTCATGATAAAGAGATTGCACTATAGTACTTGTATTAGGTGAATTGAAAAATACTATTTTTGTTTTTTACAGTGCAAATATTTTAGTAAAAAATAAATATAAATTAAGCGCTGTACACTTTATATTCTGTGTTGTAATTGAAATAAATATATTTGAACATGTGGAAAACATCCAAAATATTTAAATAAATGGAATTATCTTATTATTTAACAGTGCAATTAATCAAGATTAATTTTTTAATTGTGCAATTAATCACCATTTTTTGTAAGCGTTTGACAGCCCTACTCTCAGTACTTACAGGCCATGGCACAGTGAAGCTTTTCAACATCAAAAGGCTGTTAATTTCTTAGCCTGTGCAAATAATTTTTAAGATGTCAAAAGAAGCTACAAAGCAGAGATTTTAAGAATAGCTTGAGACTGATATTTCCCTACAGTGGATTCATTTTATCTGATCCTTCTTGAAAACATTCACATGTAAACAAGATGGTTAAACACTTCATTTGACATCTGGAACAGACAAATATTTACAAACCAATGAGTATTAAGACCAAATTGCGGAAAAGCTGAAGTTTACAAATATATTTCTAAGAACACAAAAAAGATTAATAGACATTATTACAACATCACAGACTTAATACAAAATCAGTGTTCACAGTGATATTGCACTTCATAAAGAAAAAGTCTAAAACTTATATAATCTGAGAACCAGAGATTAATTTATATCTGATGTTAGCACTGTAAAAGGAAGGAACGACTTGTTTTCTTTTCAAAAAGGGAAAAGTCTCCTCCTCCTATTGTGGCTAAGTGTTGGGAAAGAAGAAATGTGCCAATATTTTAGTTATATTAAGAATTAGTTTAGGGAAAAGGAGAAAAGATAAATTAGGACTACATATTTCTTGCTTGATTCTTAATATTTTAGAATCCAAAGCCATAGTCTCTAATATTAAATAAACTACAGACAAATTAGCAGGTGTCACAGACTCTGTTGCAGAAGGAATCTGTTGATCACCAATATTTAAGAGCAGCAAGGATCTCTCTTTATGTTAGAGGTTCTATTTTATATATTTTCTTATATAGATGATGTGGACAATTTTTAAAGAAAGGAAAACAGGCTACAAAAACATACAAACTAATAGTAGTCAGATTCTGCCAACCTTACTTACACTGAGTAGTTTCTTACTCTGTGAAACTCGTGAAGTTAAATACTTCTCAACAAGATTAAGCTTGTGTAAATGGCCGAGAGACTTTTAATTGGCTACAATGATATAGGCTACAATTTGTCTTATAGACACTTTCACCAAAAATTGTGTGTGGTGGAAAAAAAATCTGATGAACAAAAAATTTTTTCTGTCATTTTGGTCAAGAAAAGTTTGGAGTTGAAAGTTGCTGGCAAAATGGAAGAGGATTGTCTAACTCTTGGTGAATAAGATGATTTCATCACTTTTGATCAGAAGTATAGTTTTGGGAGGCTTCTTGCTTTAACATTTAGTTCCAGTGCTCTCTTGCTGCCTTAGTACCTGTTTCAATGTTGTTAGTGCATGCATGGCTCTACAGTTTGTGGGATGACAATATCTATTAGAAGGGAGATTGGACTGTGTGTTGTTTCTCTTTTGGGGAGCGGTATTGGAAGCTGAGGAAATGGCCAACTATTGACTCCAGGACTAGAAAAGCTACTGCCTACTAAGCGTTTGGGTTGTTTTGCTGAGCATATTTTGAGGAGTTTTGTGGGGAATGGTGGAGCTCCCATTCTCCTCTGTGCTTTTGATATACTCTATAGGGACTGAGAAGTCACCTTTGTGAAAAGATTGTAGGGGAGGTTGTGTGCATGTGTACACACTCAGGAGTATTTTTCACTGAAATACTTAAGTAACACGGTGAAATGGAGACAGCTGTGTGGGAAAACACCATAGTGTTACCACCTAATAGTTGTTTATGAAAACTTTTCAAGTATTCCAAAAGTTGGTTGCAGATGTATGCTTATATTAAATATTATTCTTTAAGAAATTGTATGGCACTCTCTCTGCTGTTTAACTTTGTGATACTTTTAAAAAAAAGTGTGGCAAGGACTGAATTCTGGCTTTTGCTTCAACAGAGAAATAGGCTGAAGTGCAGAGAGGGAAAAGAGTGCATTAGTCACACATAATACTACCTGACTACTCTCTCTAAGCCATTACAGGAGCATTTTGCTTTAGAACATAGCTATAGTAAATATTTCCTAGCTCTTTACTCTGCTTACTGGTTGGCATCCTGTTTGGCAAAAGTAAAACCTTTCATGCGTAATGTTTCTTCTACCTTGGTCAGGATTTGGTCCATATTCTTATTCTTAGTTTGCAAATATGGGCCTTATAATAGTGACAAAAATACTACTTGGGAACTCAGGTAGCTTTTAAAGTCTGAATATATTTATTAACCTAGGTAAACTGCGAGATGGGGTTTTGTCAATGAGTATTACACATATCAAACATTCCTAGAATATGATAATTTGATTCGGGATTCTTGTGCTAAGAAATACACAAGATGCTTCAAGTATTGAGTTCTGTGATATATTCCTTGGTAGAGTAGGAAACAGGTTCTGTAATGAAACTGGAGAGTTAACCAAACAGTACAGATGTATCCATTTTATGTGATAAATAGTTTTAGGAAGCCTTACTGCATGTTTTGTTCTAAGACTAGGATTTTACAATATTTTAACAGTTGAATGGAGAGTTCTGGAGAGAGCATTCTTAGAATGTAATTTGTCTGAGGAAATATCACCATTCTGATCTTTCTTCCTCCGACATTAAATGGAAAGAAGAAACAAGCCATTATTCCTGCTTTCTGTAATATATTATGTAGTTTTTCAAAGACCTTTTCTAAAAGATAAATTATCTTAGCCCCTGATCTTGCAAAAGGACTTGCATGCACAGATCCCTGTTCCCCTGAGGAGTCCCAATTGGGACTGTAAATAGTTACATGTTGGGTGTGAAGTTACTAGCGTGATGTATGGCCTATCATGATATCAGTGTAACAACTGTTCAGTTAAATGAGACTGACAAATATCTTCTGTCCCTTTTCATTTCAATAACTGAATAAGTGAGACACACAGGAGATACTGGAGGAAAGGTCCTCTAGGAAACAGGGGCGGCTCTAGCAATTTCGCCGCTCCAAACACGGCGGCATGCTGCGGGGGGCGCTCTGCCGGTCGCCGGTCCCGTGGCTCCAGTGGACCTCCTGCAGACGTGCCTGCGGAAGGTTCGCTGGTCCCGCGGCTCTGGTGGAGCATCCGCAGGCATGCCTGCGAGAGGTCCACCAGAGCCGCGAGACCAGCAGACCCTGCGCAGGCACGCCTGCGGGAGGTCCACCGGAGCCGCCTGCCGCCCTCCTGGCGACAGGCAGAGCGCCCCCCGCGGCATGCCGCCCCAAGCACGCGCTTGGCACGCTGGGGTCTGCTAGGAAGGTGATATAAATTTTAATATACATACACACACGGTAAGCATGGCATCTATTGAAATTATATAATAAGACTGATTAAATGGAGAATAATAAAATAAGCATGAGACTTCAAAATAAATGTAGAGATATACATGTGTAAAAAAACATTTGTGTGTGGGTTTCTTTCTTCTGATTTGCTCAAGACCATCTAGGTCACCTTAGATGCAGCTTCTGGTTTTCATTGTTTTTTGTTTTTGATTTTTAATTTTTCAGCTGAGTTGAGAAAGTGTAATGAAGTATGTTCCAGTTATGCTAGTTGTTCAACAGGATCAAAGAGTTACTTTAATAGGATTGTTACTGTTTGCTTACAATAAGGCTACAAACCGTACAGTAGTGCAGACATGCAGTGAAACTTTAGAACGTGTGCACTGACTTTTTGGGCATCTCTACACTGAATACTAAACCCTGTGTCGTCAGACGCTACCGGTGCTCTGCTCTGTTCAGTGTTGATATCAGTTGGCTGCGTGCGTGTGTTCCCTCTGTGTGCTGCCCCGGCTCTGCAGATTGCTGGTACAGCAGACCCCGAGAGAACCTCCAGTGACCAAAGACTCTAATAAGGTATGAAGGCACCCGAGCTGGATTTATTGTCAAACGAAGCACAGTGATAGTTTCCTATAGACTCTACAGGACATACTAGGAATATGTGCCCCCTGGCAATGGACACAGCTCAGTCAGTGGTGGGACTTTCCACTGCCCCCAGGCAGGACAAAGACGTCTACTCAGGGATGCATTCTTATACACTTTTGCAAACAGATTACTCATCACTCCTGACTCATTGAAGTACAGCCCCTCTGTTAGGGGTTGCCTTTTCCTGGCACAGGGTGGTTCGAACAAATTATCCATCATACTATCCATCGTATTGTCCTTTCATATCATATTGTCTCCACCGTATTGTCCTTTCATATTGCCTGTCCATCAGATTGTCTATCCATCATATTGTTCTTTTTTACTGTCTTTAGGCTAGGTTTACCTATTCCTTGTTATCTGTGTGGGATATGTTTGTACCTAGCTGTTCTGGTGCTGTCTTGGCACATGTTCATTTTATTAGTGACTTCTAGCAGCCCTCTTCTTGCCAACTTCTGTGAGTGGGACCTGCCTCTAGCTCACAGCCCAGCTTTGCTGAACAATGTCTTGACTATTTCTCTAGTTGAGGCCTCAGGCCTCATACCAGGCCCTGATACCAAGGGTTTATGTCTCATGGACTCATCTTACTACACCCTGAATTATTTGTTATCCCAAGGCCGAACCCTAGCCATTTATCTTGTATGGTCCTGATCCAGGAAATACTTAAGCACATGTATAAATTTTAAGTATCTGAGTAGTCCGATTGAATGCATGCTCAAGTGCTTTGCTGGATTGGAAGTTATTGTCTCTAGTGACTTTTTTGGAAAATTCTAAGTATTTTCTCATAAGGAGACAATTTCTGTGTAAAGTAGAAGTACTGTATGTGAAAACAATATTTAAATACGAGGAGGAAGATAGTTGAAATATACTGTATATCTAAGAAGAAAGTTCAATTAAAATACACCAGACTGGGGCAAACTCTTATTTTGTCCTTTAAAGGAGCCTCATCATTTGGAATGTATGAGTTCTGCCTGTTTTTACAGAACTCATTCAATGACCGGGTCTGATGACTCCGGTCAGGCAGATTTCCTATACTTAGAGTGCACCTCGTCGCTTGTCTCAAAAGGAGCTGCGTATACTTCACTAGCGCATGCTGCTGGTCACGTTCCCCCTATTCAGTTTCTCTATATGCCCAGTTGGGGCCAGGATGCTCTAGCTGCAATAGTAGTTAGTCCCACTTCCTAGCATTGTTGTTTACAGAGATAACAGAGGGAAGAATTTCCATATATCCATTTGCACCAACCCTACTGCACCTTATGTGTTACAGAACAGGATTTTCCTCAATTTAAGGCATGAAATTAGAGTCCCCAGACACTGGTTGTGTATTGTTTATCTGTCAAATGTCTAATAATTATGAAGTAGGGTTTATATGGGACACATTTTTAAGATGATGTAAAAAAAAGAAGTATCAAAGCATGCTTTGAAGATACGTGAATGTGAAATGCTTTGAGATCCCTGAAATGCTAAGTGCTATTTAAGTGCAAATTATTCTTATTTATCTTATTTATTGCTACATAATACTTCTGATCCAAACTATTTCACATATTACATTCACATTATGGAAAAACAACTCACACATAATGTTGTGCTATTTATAAAAACAACCATGTTACTCTCTGTTTATTCCACTGTAAATATTTGTACCTTTAGTGTATACACATTTTGGGGCATAAATTTTGTCTTTGTCTAGGATGCTCTACCTCTTATCTATTTTTAAAACACCATGTTCAGCTATGGCACTATACAAATAATAATGTTAGGAAAATGTCAATTTTTTAAATGGGCATGTGAAAAAAGACAGCTAAGGCTGACTTCACCCCTGCACCAATTAATTACCAAATATGCATACAAAAATTATAAAGGCAACTGCAATACAGGCTTTTGGGTACTTTTGGTCATCTCTAGGAGCAAGGAAGGAAGTTTATTTTCCATGTATACCTTGCACAATTGACTAGGTTCATTGTCATTTTTCACTTTCCTCTGACATAAGGGATTGTGTGTTGCCAGGCTAGATGGAGGGATTGATCAAGAATGGCAAATCCTATGTTACTATTGCTACACCTATCTCATAAAAATGCATATTATTATCATGACTGAATTTTGCTCACTTTAAAGAATATCACTGAACACTTGGAAGGCTCTTGGACATCAGTCTACTTATATTCTTAGACAAAAGCTAAACAATGATTTTCTGCACAGGAAACTGAATTTCTGCTTCTGTCCGAATATTATTATAACACATGCATTTTGATAACATATATATCAAATATTAATGTATTTAAATACATTTAAATTAAGTGCAATGTATTAATTTCCAAAAATTATTTATTTCCATATTAACTTGATACTGTAATTACCTTTCCAGTTTTGTAATTATTAATAATTGCACAAGTTAGTCATTTTTTACAACCTAAATTGACCTCCTTAGAATTCAAATAGAAACAATACACTGAAGTAAGACAATATAATTGATATATGAAAGAAACCTGGAATTGTTCAATGCCATTTCTGAGAGACATTATAAGAGAATTCATCACATATCAGAAATATTGAACAAGACTCAATGACAGTGGCATCAAGTATCATAAAAATATCAAAAGTGAAAATGTCTGCTAGCATCAGAGACGAACACCAGGAGATCTAATTTTTAAATTCTACTCTAGTGTGTTGTCTATTGACTACAAAAATCATAAAAACAGAATAAAAACACAGGAAGGACTGAAGCCAAACAATGTGGCCCCTTTTCTAATCTTGAGAATTTATATGAAATATGTCCACCTGACCTTTACTCACTGAACTGAAAGGAGGCAGAAACCTCAGAGTATCTCTACCTTAATAAGGGAAAATTACTTCCAATTCCCATGGATTATGATCAGAATGATCCAATAAGGCAGCTTCTTATTGACATATTCCTTCCAATTTTACCCAGTTCAGCAGGGCTGTATTTTAAAAGCCTTGTACTCTGCAATGTATATCACAATATCTAGCCCCTTATCTTTTTTGTGTAATCTGTCCATCTGCCAACTGTGCAAAACTAGGCAAGGTTTGTGAAAACTTTTGATGAATTGTTTTGCTTGAGCTCCGGCAAAGTGTTGATCACAAATGATTATTTTGTGGCTAGGCTGTTAGTTTTGAAACTGACTGGACTTGTTGTTCTTGCAAAAATATGGAAGCTAATCCATTTTGCAATAGACCTGAGAAAGCTAACCATTTTTGTTTGTTTTTCTGTGAATTTTTGCGGTGTATGATACTAAAAGAAGCAAAATGAATGGGTTCCTAAACTGTGCAAACAAAACCAACTAAAATGTATGATCCAACACGTGTGTATGGATAGATAAGGATGGTATGTGGGGTAAGTAATATTTATGTAGATAGAGAAATAAATGTCTCAAGATATCCCTTAACATTTTAAAAAGGCACCTGTCTATGACCAAGTTTCACTGTACTTTTGAGATACCATTATCAGGGCTGAGAAGTTCTGGAAGCCACTCTACTTGTTCTTGGCTACAACTAGGTTAAAGGCTTGCACAGGTAGTTCCAAGGGACAATAATTGGATTCAGTTGTGGGCAGGTAGTAAAGTAGTAAAGGCAAGTAGTAAAGCTACTAGATTGACTGAACCCTACAATAGGATCTCCAGAATTTAAGACTGTGGCTAGGCAGAAAGGAGAGCATATTGGAGGGTCTGAAGTTGAGTAGGAGAGATGTCTGATGAAGAGGTCTCACAGAGAGGAGGGAGTTGTCGTTTTTCTAGGCATATAACCGGGACAGCCCATGATGTAGGGTAAAGGAGGAAGCTAAGAACTGTTGTTATTTCATAGTGCATGCTTCATCATACTGGTGCAAATCATTTTACAATAACTTTTGCTGTGTTGGATACTATCTCATCAGGCATCTGACTGTTCTGAACAAATAAGGCTCAATCGTTCTCTCAGGTTAGGGTGACCAGACAGCAAGTGTGAAAAATCGGGGCATGGGGTGGGGGATAATAGGAGCCTATATAAGAAAAAGACCCCAAAATTGGGACTGTCCCTATAAAATCGGGACATCTGGTCACCCTATCTCAAGTACATAGGCACAAGTCCTATTGAAATCTTGGCCCTAATTCTAGTCTCATTTATAACCATTTTACACTAAAGTAATTCCATTAACTTCCCGTGAGTTACTCCAGATTTACATTGGTGTAAATGAGATCAGAATTAGGCTTCTGTTCTTTTGTCAGATATGCAGGACCTAAAAATGTCCAGTAATGCACAAATGTGCACTGGAACATCAAAAACATGTACTGATATTCTGGGAATACATACAACGTTAGAAATCTTTCGCTCTACTGGAACAACAACATGGAAGGTCCTTTCGGTATTTAATCACTAGCCCTACAAACTGCTGCCTCTGACAGCATTTCCAGTTCCTTGATCTCTTCTATATGCTACTGACTCTTGTTATGGCCTGCATGGATATAGGTAAAGTTTGCTAAGAAAGTAGAGCTGTCTCTGCACACCTGCTGTTTCAACTGAGGCCTAGAATGACACAGTTTGGAGCATGCAATTAGCATGGAACCCAAAGCCTGCTGTGCTGCTTCCTGGAGCTGTAACAGGCAACATTGTTAATATGTGCAATGACTTTCAAAAACATTCATAGGCAGTGGGCAAAGTTCCTGCTGGGATGGGATTTAGGGGACATGAGTGTTTGGGAAGGGTCAGGTATTCGCAAAGACAAGCTGAAAGATCTGAAGAAGTAATGACTAACAATATTAGACACTTCCCAAGACATACACTCAGTTATCCATCCCCAAGGGATTCTGCACATACTGCTGTAACTCCCTATGAACACACTTTTTGTGAACTATTGTTGTATATAACAGCTACATTCCCTTTACAGCAATGTGGTTTTGGTCACTAACCACTATAGTTTTGGCTGTATGACAGTTTCCATTATAAATCCCTGCTTTCTCATCTTTTAGCCTGAAAATTTCCATCCCTAATCTTTGTTAGAAGGCAGATTTTTTTTGTGGATTGTTTTTGTTGTTGGTGGTTGTGGTTATTTGTTTTTGGAAGGGGAACAGCTGGTAATTTTGGGGAAAGAGAGGAGAGCTGGAACTATATGTCCTATGTAAAGAAAACATTATTGGAAACCTTTTCTTGATCAGTTGTACAGCTGTAATGGCTGAGAGTATAAAACTGCACTTAAGCACCACCATGGCCTTCAGAAATGAGCAGTACCCATAATAATAGCTGTTGAAGTTAGTGAATATTGATCTGTCATGAGATAGGCATATAATACTAAAAATCATGATTTTAATTTTTTGTGTTCAGTGATTGGATCAATATTCATATGATAAAGCTCTATGGAGTGCATAAAATATATATTTTCAAAAACTTCTAATTTTGAAAGCCCAATGCTAATCATCTATGCCCATATTTTCATAGGTACTGAGCAAGCCCAGCTTCCTGACTTTAATTCAGATTGGGCTGCCTGCCAGAGGAGCAAGCTTAAATTTAACACAAAGAGCAACTTGAATCTGACCACCCATGAGGATGAACAAACTAGTACTTAGAGCATCTAATTGGTGATGATGGAATAGTTCCATGTATCTTGGAACATATATTTATATTTTTGGACATTTGTGGAAACAATTATTTTAAGCAAATGTTACAACAGAGGAGTGACTTATTAAATGTCAGTATATTTATGAAAGGATTCCCGTGTACCAGGATCCTTGAATACGCCTTCAAAAGGAGAATCTAACTGGATTAAACTAAATTCATTGATACATTTTAAAAATCCATAGAGGTTGAAGGAAGTTTTCCCCTCTCACGCTACAGAATGGATACGAGCATTCTCAGATATTGTTACTAAAAAGTGACTAACATACAGCCTGGAGGATATCAAGGAATGTTTAATGAAATCTGCCATCAGTTTTTAGAACATACAGAATCAGTAAAACAGTGTTAATATACTAACAAGGGTATGCAGCTCACAGAGGAAAGTTCTTACATTCTCTTTTGCTCACCTCTCCTCTCTATTTTTTCTTGCTTTTTTCTGTCCCTATTTTATAATTTTGTAATTTTAAAGGAGATAAGTGATAGTGTGTCATTATAATAGGCTTGCATACACAATGCTCAGTTTTAGTGGTACCACTTGCTCTTTGGGATATTGACTCTGTAGCGACAGTTTATAGAAAAGTTTTTACATTATAGAAAATCGGAGGTGTATGTCAAATCTCATTCCAGCTAAAATAGCTAAAAAATAAACCAATATACAAAACTACCTTTAAATAGGCTTGCTTCTGACCCAACTACTTTGAATTTCCTGGCTTTAGCCAATTTAATCCAATTCTTAACCTTAAAAATATCTGTGGCTGACAGCTAGATCTGTTATCTGATTTCTGATCTCGTATTAAGCTTTTTAACTTTGGGGTCTGCTTATGCTCTTCTTTAATTTATCGAGAGTAAGAATTGGGCCCTCTCTGGCATTTCTGTGAGCGAGATTCTGCTGCCCATACTCATGTTGAGTAGCACTTTCCTTCTACAGAACTTAATGGGATCACTTGAGATGTAAGATATTGCTCAACTTAAAAAAAAGAAAGCAGAGTGTCTTTCTCTGGGAATACCTTAATTCATATACTAGGAGCTCAGTCCTGCTCACATTGACTTTAGCAATAAAAATATTGGGTCCAGTGGATCAAATTCACTGCTGGCTTATATGGGTGCAATTGTATTGACAATAATAGAGTTTCACCCACTAATGTTAATGGCAAATTGACTTCAATATCTTTGCATACATTGTTCTTCTAGAAATGTTGAATGGGGATGCATATATATCCATATTGCATATTCCTATGCCTATTGTACGGAGAGTACACAGATACTCTACGTGTGTGTGTGTGTGTGTGTTTCTAATGCACTCTGAGTTGTAGTTTGATATTCTATGCTTTAGACATAAACATACAGGGAATTATGAAATTGTTCATAAAGTCTTAATTACGAACATGAATTTTACTTGTATGTGTGAAAATACAATCTTCTGTTTCTATACGCTGTTGGAGTGACTTGACACTGCCCCCTAGTGTTCAGATGCTTCTCATTGACGTAATTATTTGGGAGTATTTAATTTTTCTCCCAATTATTTTTATTGGAGAAATTTGTGGCGTATTGGGGGGTGAAGCGGACTTTGAATGGACTGAACATTTTAAGATCCCAGCGGGAATAATACAAAAACAATTTAGCAGACTCTGATATTTCAAAATGGATATAGGTTAGATAGTTGTAATCAATCATATGTACTCAAACCAACTTATAATTAAATGCAATTAGATAATCTATCTAGAAACTCATTTAGTGTTTATAAAATCTCAGGGGGTTTTGTGTACAGAGGAGCAACAGAATATTTGCATTGGGGGCATGCCCTTTAAAATAAAGTCTCTGTCTCAGTGCTGGGCAACCTGAGGCCCGTCAGGGTAATCCATTGGCGGGCTGTGAGACAGTTTGTTCATATTGACCATCCGCAGGCACGGCTGCCCACAGCTCCCATTGGCCGCAGTTCACCGTTCTCGGCCAGTGGAAGCTGTGGGCAGCTGTGCCTGCAGACGGTCAATGTGAACAAACTGTATCACAGCCCGCCGGCAGATTACCCTGACGGACCGCAGGATGCCCATCACTTCTCTGTATTGTACTCTACTACATGTATAATAAATCTTCTCGCATCAAATTAAGAATTAGCTTTTGGTAACAGTACAAAGTGAAAATTCAGTGAAATTACTCATATCATTCATTGTGAGGCTACCTTAGTTAGCTTGACTGACTAATTCACCCAGTATCCTCACTAGATCAGCTGAAATCTCAAAAGAAATGCACCACTGGGTGGGCTAATCCACATTAATCATCACCCAAGAGGCCTAGTTAATTTCATTATCTACAAAATAAGACTCTACCTTATGGTTCTTTATTTCTTTTTAGGACATTGGATAGAAGCAGTTTGAAAGAGAATTATGGTGAATACTGCCAAGTACTCTAGCAAGGTTATTCTCACAAACTTTATCTGGACCAACTGGCTATGCATATGTAATGGAATTTCATTACCTCCCGCTGTCCATCTCTCCCTCCCATTTAATTCATATGTAATCTTATGGTGAAGATTTTTCTGTTTATCAGCTTTATTTTAAAGAATGACATATCTAGCAGCTTATAAACTGGGAATGAAACCACGTTATTTTTATACATGGGTTGTGACCTTGCCCTATAAATGATGTGAAGTGCCCACAAGTTAATTTTTACCTACAAAACCAAACCATAGGGAGAGTGATCCTATTTCCCTAAAGTGAAAATGGGACACTGGGCAAGTGGCGACGCTAAGCGTCTTGGGCCAGCCCCACAGCACCTGCTGTGGCCTTTCCCCCGAGCCCCGCCATGCGGGGCCACTCACCCATGCTGACGTCTCAGACATCACAACTTTTTTGTCAAAACTGGGCATTTGTCCCATTTGCTCTTGCTCGAACATTCCTCAGTGCCCACTAGGGCAAGAGCAAATGGGACAAATGCCCAGTTTTGACAAAAAAAATCGTGATGTCCAGGACAGAGCTTAAAAAGAGGACTGCCCCAGCCAAAATGGGATGTATGGTCACCCTAGCCATAAGTGATCCCTTGAAATAGAGGTTTTGCTCCCCTGTTCACTGATTTCCCCGCTCCCCTGTTCATTGATTTCCCCCTCACAAATGCTTCCTGGATGAGTTCCTGGTCTGCAGCAGTTCCTCCCCTGATGGTTCCAGGGGGAAGCTACAGACCCTCTGTCACCTTTCTTGAGAATGCTTCATTGTTTGGAGTAAAACAAAAAATCAGATAAATGGAACTCGCTGTCATTGACCAGCTGAGGGGCAAAGGCCTCTCCCTTACCAGGTGTGAAAATGCAAATCTGCTGGACTCACCTGGTCCATCCTGCATCACTGAAGTTAATAGGATTTTTGTCATTGACTAACAGCAGTAGAAGCAGGCAATAAAGAGCAAGTATCTCAAAGCCTTCTGGCTCGTCTTAGAAGTATTGCCATAGGGCAACATGTGGAAGACAAATGAAATACATTGGGATAGTATATGTGAGCATGGTTCCCACCAGTGACTAGTCCCAACAACTATAGAGACTACTAATGTGCCATGGCTAAGGGAGTTTTTGCTTAGTTCAAATGACATTGTTCTGTGGTTTTGGTGCTGACAATCTTAAATTCAATCTTAGCTGCTGACTGATGGTGAGGGTTCCTTACATAAACTGAGTCTTTGTAATAGCTAAGTCTGTAGTGGTTACCTCCCTATTTTAAACCTGAAACTACTAAACCAGGTTAGCACTGGCTGGCTGTTTGACATAGACTCTCTGAGGACTTACTGTGCAATTCACAGTACACAAAAGGGACTTACTAGTAAAATGTATGAGGAAAAACATTCCTCAGTAACCCACCCACAGTACAAAATCTTTCCTGGATTCTTGTGGAACACAGGCCTTTACCAGTGGAAAATATTTAGAATTAGTCTCTGTGTCATATCAAAGGCTTTTATCATGATGGCAAACCTAGTTTAGTCTCAGTTTCCAGCTTAGCCTCAATTTTCATGTACATCACCAGAACCAGAAAACATGAAATCAGATGACATACTTTCATTCCTAACAAAACTGGTAAAACCCAAAGGTGATTAATCTTAGAAGGTTAGTATTCATTAAATTTCATTATCTCTGCTGACAATTTGTCTCGCTCAGCTTGAAGGTTCTAGTTGCAGAACTGGTAAGTTTTTTAACTCAAGTTGCCAGAGTATTTGAGCTGGGCTTTCTGAAAACTGGATGATTTGGAGAATATTAAAATCTATGAAGTGATTTTGTAAGGTTAGCTCAAACTCCTGCTTTTTCTAGACAGACTGGAAGTTATTCTGAATTATCTGTTCCCCTTCTTTCTGGAAGAGTACATCATTGGAAGTTCAAGGTAGGTTAAAAAATCTTTCTTTATCACAACTGCATGTCTTTACTAAGCAGTAACAGTAACAATAACAACAGAATTGTGTCTTACACTAAAACTAAGTAGGGAAATGAGAATTGGCTAAATTTAGCAAGGGATGTGACATTGGTACAGTGAGTTTTTCAGTTTATCAATCTGGAATCACAATCTTCATTGGACATTAACAGAAACATAAGAGATGGGCAGGTTATAATTTGAAAACTGTGAGTATCATTAATTAAGATGTGTGAATTCCCCTTCATAAAAATATGGCTTTATTAGCAGTTCATTTTTTTTAAATATTACTTTTGAGTTTAACAGTAGATAACTATTTATTTATTTATGCAAAGTTCCACTGCAACCTATTAGACTTGAGGCATGAATTATTGGGTGAAATTCTATGGCTTGTGTTATGAATGAGGTCAGACTGGATGATCACAGTCATCCCTTCTGGTCTTAAAATCTATTAATTTATTTAATTTATTGCTCCATACGCATTATGTATGTAATAGAGAGAGCACCCAAAATCTTAGGCCAGAACACTTTTGAGCTTTGGAATTCAGATTTGGCTCTAAACTTTAGACTTGCTCTGAATTTTAATGAATTTGTGGCTTTCTCTCTCAAGAATAAGGAAATAACCCCATATTCTATGATTTAAAAGGGGGTAGGAATAGCTCAGTGGTTTGAGCATTGGTCTGCTAAACTCAGGGTTGTGAGCTCAATCCCTGAAGGGGCCATTTAGGGATCTGGGGCAAAAATCTGTCTGAGATTGATCCTACTTTGAGCAGAGGGTTGGAGTAGATGACCTCCTGAAGACCCTTCCAACCCTGGTATTCTGTGATTTAGTGGAATAGAATGTAAGTTACTGCTTCAAAAAAAGAATGCATTCATGAATTTTAATTCAATTGTTCCTAATATGAAGGAACAGCTGTATCACAGAAAGTAACTACTATTAATTACTGTACCTGATTAGCTTTTAAAGAAAGAAATAGAATAGAATTTGGAACAGGAATGGAAGAAATTACCACTTTTTATTCTTTTAGTCAGAGTTTTAAAATTGTATTAATATTTTTTCTTAAACTAACATTATAAGGAAAGGCATCCACAGATGTTCCAAGATATCTGAGGTCTTTGCACAGGTGCTGGAACAATTTTTATAGTGGGGATGCTGAGATTCATTGAACCAAACTGTAAATCCTGTATATAATGGAAACCACTTCAAGCCAGAGGGTGCAGCAGGACCCAGAGGTCCCCTAGTTCCAGTACCTATGGGCCTCTGTTAAACTCAATAACTCCCAAAAGGTCAAATTTGATTGTGAAATCAAATGCTAATATCATGCCTCTGTAAAATCAGGAGTAGTTCTAGTGAAATCAGTGCATTTTCCAATATAGTAAAATCAGTGAGAGATCAGAATCAGTTCCATGGTCTCATGGTCTTCACTTATGTCATTGTGTCTAGCTTCTGTGCTTGCTGTAGTATCAGGGCCCTTAGGAACTGTAGGGAATCTATTATACTGGCAGAGTTTCAGCACTGTGGCCCTGATATTGCAACTGGCTCTGCATTAGCAGACCCTTGTGCATTGTATAAGCCAGTTGCCATGCTGAGTAGCTGCTAGCTCCACCTGCACAGAGCTAGTTTCAAGTGTGGCATCTAACTTTGTATTTCCTTGCTTTTGGGTGGTTTAAACCAGCTCTTTAGTAGAATTTTATAGTAGCTTTTTCATATATGGATAATTAGCAAGGCTTAACTGAACATTTAAAACTGTATACTAGTCTCAATTTTCTACTGAAAAAATTAACTAGAGTCTAAAGTTTAAACTATAGAGAAAATATTAAACAAAAATAAACCAGAAGAGTAATTGTTGCTGGATAGCTAAATATTTAATTATACATCATTAAGGCCTGGTCTACACTAGGAGTTTATGTCAAATTTAGCAGCGTTAATTCGATTTAACTGTGCAACCGTCCACACCAGGAAGCTAATTAGTTCGACCTACAGGGCTCTTTAGTTCGAATTCGGTACTCCACCCTGACGAGGGGAGTAGCGCTAAATTTGACATGGCTATGTCGAGTTAGCCTATGTGTGGACGGAAATCGACCTTAGTAGCTCCGGGAGCTATACCACAGTGCACCACTGTGTTGACGCTCTGGACAGCAGTCCGAGCTCAGATGTTCTGATCAGGCATACAGGAAAA
This sequence comes from Mauremys reevesii, assembly GCF_016161935.1. NCBI lineage: Eukaryota > Metazoa > Chordata > Testudines > Geoemydidae > Mauremys > Mauremys reevesii. The sequence goes on along the minus strand of NC_052629.1, from coordinate 37,064,188 downwards.
GCCCCGGGAAAATTTGAATTCCTTTTCCTGTCTGGCCATTTTGAATCTCAATTCCTGGTTGGACATCGGGGCGAGCTCAGCAGCACTGGCAGCGATGCAGAGCTCTCCAGCAGAGGAGTCCATGCAATCTCAGAGTAGAAAGAGGTCCCCAGCATGGACTGACCGGGAAGTCTTGGATCTGATCGCTGTGTGGGGCGATGAGTCTGTGCTTTCTGAGCTGCGCTCCAAAAAACGGAATGCAAAAGACCTACGAGAAGGTCTCCAAAGCCATGGCACTCAGAGGATACAGCCGGGATGCAATGCAGTGCCGCATGAAAATCAAGGACCTGAGACAAGGCTACCAAAAAATCAAAGCGGCAAACGGACGCTCCGGAGCCCAGCCCCAGACATGCCGCTTCTACGAGGCACTCCATGCCAGCCTCACAGAGATCCCCTACCAACCCTCCCCGGCCGTTAACCCGGACTCTGAATCAGGGGAAGGATCAGTCGGTAAGTGCTATAAACATGTAAACATTTATTTTTTAAAAAACAGGAATAAAAACTATATGAAAAGAAGGTCAATACATATAGGGATAGAACAGAAATCCTCTTGGGAGAGTTCCACGAAGCTCTCGTAGAGGTACTCGAAAAGCCTCCGCAGGATGTTCCTGGGGAGAGGTGCCTTATTGGGTGCTCCGTGGAAGCACACTCTTCCGCGCCAGGCCATCCTGAGGTACAGTGGGAGCATTGCCTCGACGAGCATGGCAGCATAGGGCCCTGGTCTGTGCAGGGATTCACGCAGCATGCGCTCTCTGTCTCTCCTAGTGACCCGCCTCAGGGTGATCTCGCTTGGCGACTGCTGCATCTAATTAGGGGAATTACTGTAATGTTACTATTGTGAATGCTTGACTTTTCCTTTGCATAACAATGACCGTCGTTTAACAGCCACGTGGTGGAGGCTGCAGAGGGAAAGCATACAGGGATCTTTCCCGGGGACAGCCGCGAGGGGCTGGAACAGGGTCAGACTTTATGCTTTCCAGATTGCCTGCAGCAGGAGGGCACTGCTATCCATTAACTGTTAAGCAGCCTAAAGTTTACGGCTTACGATTCTGCTGTCCTGCCCCGCTTGTCTGATCTCCAGTGCAAGACCCCAGGCAATGAAAGCGAATGCCGAAAATTCGAACTTGTCCTGAGAGCACATGAGATAGGTGCCGTGTATGTCTTGTTCACAGAAACAGACTAGACTGTGTTCAGTGTTCGCAAACATGTATCTTTGGAAGGAAATCACTTCCTTTTTCCCATCACACAGCTGCGGCTGTTTCCCGAACTGCCCTGGCATCCCCCTCACAGAGGCTGGCGCAGATTAGGTGGCGAAAGAAAAAGACTCGGGATGAGATGTTCGCTGAACTGATGGCCTGCTCCAGAGCCGAGGCGGCCCAGCAGAGCCAGTGGAGGGAGACCCTCTCTCAGCAGCAGCGCTCACACAGCGAACGGGAGGACAGGTGGCGGCAGGAAGACCAGCAGGCGACTCAAACGCTGCTTGGACTAATGAGGGAGCAAACGGACATGCTCCGGCGCCTTGTGGATGTTCTGCAGGACCGCAGGCAGGAGCAGAGAGCCCCCCTGAACTGTATCTGCAACCGCCCTCCCCCGCCACAAAGTCCTGTCCCCCCCTCACCCAAAATCACAAGAAGGAGGGGCGCTAGGGGCCGTGAAAACTGTCACTCCACCCCAGCAGAGCGCTCATGTACCAAACCGCTCTCATTCCCTAAAGTATGAGAATTGCTTCCCTTCCTGGCTCACCCAATCCAAAATCCCAGTTTCATCCCCCAGCTGTGTAGTTGAGTATTAAAAATAGTTTGCTGTTCATTACTGTTTCCGTCATGTTTCTTTGCAGAAGACTTTGTGTGAAGGGGAGATAGGGGTTTGTTAATTGCAAAGGACAGCCACCATTACCAGGGTACAGACATGGGGGCAGGATCAACAGCAGGTCACACACAGAGTGCAGTCACTAGGCACCCGGGTCACTCTGGGAGGTGTATGCTGCCCCAGGGTCTGAGCACCTGGCATCCACAAATGGCAAGGCAGGCTGCCCTTACCATGCCCTTCCACCCTAGCCATGAACCTCTCCGATGCCCTGAGCCCCAGCCAGAGCCATCATCCCCCTACACCTACTCACCCTTCCCACACACCCCTCACCCCTTCCTGCAAACCCACCCCTTCCTGCACACCCTCTTATAACCGTCCTCCCCCCAGAGACCGCTGTAGGAGCAGGAGCCTGTTAGTCCTCAAGTGTAGAAGTGGTCTGTACATCACTGCACACTGTATCCACCACAGTCTGCGTCCCTGTTTGAACCCTTTAATGCAAATTCGTTAGTAAAGAAAACTTTGTGAATTAAAAATGTTCCAATAACTTTATTTTTAAACGTCTGTTGGAAGGGGGGAAACCTGGTGAACGGGGTATGTAACCGCTGAAAAAAGTGAATAGTAAGTGAAACAGGGGCAGGTTCAGCTTCTCTGTAAAGAGACTGGACAGTCATAGGTTACCCTGCTCTCTGAGGAACCTAGCTTTCAAAGCCTCCCGGATGCACAGCGCTTCCCGCTGGGCTCTTCTAATCGCACGGATGTCTGGCTGAGCGTAATCAGCAGCCAGGCGATTTGCCTCAACCTCCCATCCCGCCATAAAGGTCTCCCCCTTGCTCTCACAGAGATTGTGGAGCACACAGCAAGCTGCAATAACAATGGGGATATTGGTTTCTCTGAGATCCGAGCGAGTCAGTAAGCTCCTCCATCTCCCCTTGAGACGTCCGAAAGCACACTCCACCACCATTCTGCACTTGCTCAGCTGGTAGTTGAAGAGCTCCTTTTCACTGTCCAGGGTGCCTGTATAGGGCTTCATGAGCCAGGGCATTAGCGGGTAGGCTGGGTCCCCGAGGATCACTGTAGGCATCTGCACATCCCCAACCGTTATTTTGTGGTCCGGGAAGAAACTACCTTCCTGCAGGCGTCTAAACAGACCAGAGTTCCTGAAAACATGCGCATCATGAACCTTGCCTGGCCACCCGACGTAGATGTTGGTAAAACGTCCCCTATGGTCCACCAGTGCTTGCAGCACCATTGAAAAGTAGCCCTTTCAGTTAATATACTGGCTGGCCTGGTGGGCCGGTCCCAGGATAGGGATGTGAGTGCCATCTATAGCCCCACCGCAGTTTGGGAATCCCATCGCGGCGAAGCCATCTATGACGACCTGGACGTTTCCCAGGGTCACTACCTTTGAGAGCCTTAGGTCAACGATTGCGTGGGCTACTTGCATCACAGCAACCCCCACGGTAGATTTGCCCATGCCAAAGTGGTTCGCTACTGACCGGTAGCTGTCTGGCGTTGCAAGTTTCCAGAGGGCTATGGCCACTTGCTTCTACACACTCAGGGCTGCTCGCATCCGGGTGTCCTGGTGCTTCAGGGGAGGGGCCAGCAAGTCACACAGTTCAAGGAAAGTGCCCTTACGCATCCTGAAGTTTCGCAGCCACTGTGATTCATCCCAGACCTGCAGCACTATGCGGTCCCACCAGTCCGTGCTTGTTTCCCGGGCCCAGAATCGCCGTCCCATAGCATGAACGTGACCCATTGCCACCATGATCTCCGCGGCGCGGGGTCCCGTGCTTTGTGAGAGGTCTGTGCCACTCTGACACTTCATGTCCTCACCACGCTGCCGGAGCCTCCTCACCCGATTTCTCAGCAGCTGACTGTGGAAGAGGTGGATGATAAGGTGCAAGGAGTTGACAACGGCCATAAGTGCAGCGATGATCGCAGCGGGCTCCATGCTCGCAGTGCTGTGGCGTCCGTGCTGTCACTGACCAGAAAAGTGCGCTAACAGATTTCCCGCCGGCGCTTTCAGGGACGGAGGGCGGGAGTGACGGTTGAATGACGACAGTTACCCAAAACCACCCTCGACACATTTTTTGCCCCAGCAGGCATTGGGGGCTCTACCCAGCATTCCAATGGGAAGCGGGGACTGCGGGAACTGTGGGATAGCTGCCCAGAATGCACCGCTTCCAATGTCGACGCTTGCCCCGTTAGTGTGGACTCACAAAGTCGAATTAGTGTCCTTAGTGTGGATACACAAATTCGACTTCATAAGGTCGAATCCACAAATTCGACCTAAGTTAAATCGAACTACTCTTGTAGTGTAGACATACCCTAAGAAAAAAAGACTTTTAACTGATCTTCCGACTGAAATGAAACTCATTTCCTACCAAAATACATAAATAACTTTAAATATCAAACAAGCCCACAGGAGACTACTGAAGAAAAAAAAAAGAGTTTCCTCTAAACGTATCAGGAAGTAGATAAATAGACTCCACTGATAAATAGACTCCACTACACTTCATCATGGAATCAGTATATTTGGTTTAAAACCAGAGATGTGACATCGGTGGCCAGACTTTCAGAGCTGTGGGTGGAGGAGTGGCATGCCTGAAAGTAGGTTATGGCTCCCAGATTCTCTGATTGGGGTTGTTTTAACATGTGATGTTGGGATTCCCCAAGACCCTCTGCCACTCGGTACTCAAAATCTCCCTTTGATTCTGAAATTCATCATTGAGGTGCCTTTATTTGGCATACAGCAACATTACACCAAGCTGGCCAGGCTCAAACACAGGGGAATGGATGCAGGATACGTCACAACTCAAAAGTTACACAACAAAACTTTTCCTTAGTAAAGATGTATATAACACCTGCTTTTCTGACTATATATTGCATCACATGCTTCATGATTGGCTTGGATCCAGAGAAAAGCAACAAAAATGATTAAAGGTCTAGAAAAATGATCTATGAGGGATGATTGAAAAAATGTGTTTAGTCTGGAGAAGAGAAGACTGAGGGGGGACATAAAGATTTTCAAGTACATAAAAGGTTGTTACAAGGAGAAGGGAGGGTAGGACGAGGTAATAGGCTTAAATTGCACCAAGGGCGGTTTTGGTTGGACATTAGGAAAAACTTCTTAACTGTCAGAGTGGTTAAGCACTGGAATAAATTGCCTAGGAAATGTTGTGGAATATCCATCGTTGAAGATTTTTAAGAGCAGGTTAGATAAACACCTGTCAGGGATGGCCTAGATAATACTTAGTCCTGCTTGAGTGCAGGGGACTGAACTAGATGACCTCTCAAGGTCCCCTCCAGTTCTATGACTCTATGATGTGCTGTTCATATATAACCTGATCTCTACATTCCAGGTTTATCTTGTGCATTGGCCCTAGTAGCAGTGTGTTCCTGCTTATCTTAGCTACACTGACTCCACTCTAATGCTTTGTTACACCTTATTTACAATTTAATCTTCCATTTACCTTCCCAGTCATGCCCACTGAGAAATGAGTGGGCATGAATAGAAGATCAGATCTTACTAAGAGAACGCAAACATGCTTTCTGCCTTGAGGTTGTTGCCTGCTTTGTGTCCATGTGCTTTCTAGCAAGGAGCTTGTCTTCTTTCCTGACGGTAAAGTGATTAACAATCTGTTGGCTTTATTAATATTGAAGTAATAAGTAATTGCTGATTTTTCACTGAACTGTTCCTCAACTTCAAGAAAATACTTGAAGTGAATGCTTATTGGAATACTGCAACTGTTTTAGTTATTTCCCATGAGAATTCAAAGAGCAGTCGTTTTAAATGCCAGAAAAATCGGGGAAGATTTTCAAAGGCTTACAGGGCAGGTGGGTGTCTTTGAAGGGGAACAGGGTGCCTAACTATTCTTTGTGCCTTTGAAAATCTCCATTTGAGTGTTATCTTCACAACTGAAGATTTGAGAAGCAGTGTACGGAGCTACCACTTAGTTACTATCTTAGAAGCAGTGTTAGCATAGTTTATATAAAGAGCAACTCATGATTGATGTGTATAAAAATAGAAATTATCTGGTATAGAAATGTTACTTATAAATGCTTCTGGTCTGATTTATGAGTGTTACACATATATAATTGCTCTGTAAAGTAAACATGCCAATTGACTTTAGCAAGACACAAAACATAAGCCATAACTGAAAAAGGAACTTAGTGAAGAAGCATGAATATTGATATTTTGTGTCAACCTTTTTATTTTTTTGCTATTTCTAAATAAAAACACATTTTCACTGGTTTTCAGGATGGGTTAAAAGAAACGTTACCCCTCACATCCAAATGTCTTGACATTTGAGGAGGACTGGAATTTAAATGTGCATCTAGAGCCATATATCCTAGCTGGTCCTTAGCTATATAACAAGCCAATCAAAAGTTCTGGATTAGATTTCCTGAAATATTCGATAATTTGAAATTCATATCTGAATTTTTATTCTGAAGCCCATCTCTGTTGTTCAGTTTATTATGTTCAGATAGTGGAACTCTTTCCTATCTGGCCCTCTTCAACCAATTCCCCCTCACTTTTAGAAGAAAACTTTGAACAGACTATTTTTTAAGAGAATCACACCACATAATGTGACTCTCTAATATTTTTGTTATATAATTTATTTTATAGTTATAATATTATTTTGTTTAAATTTCAATCATAAAGAGATATGAAAATGAAACAATTCAGAATCAAGATGGAAGCTTTTGGCTTTCCTCATATTATTCTTCTTAAACATTGCAGCTCTGGGGAAGGACAGTCTGAAAATGGAAGGCCCCATCCTCAGATCTGAATGAGCAGCTTTCAACTTTAAATCAAAAGTAGATACTTTTCTAAAAAATAAGCTCTAGGAATTATTTTGGGGAAGTTTTTAAGGCCTGTGGTATGTAGGAGGTTAGACTAGATGATCACAACAGTCCCTTGAGTTAACAGAATCTATGAACTCAGGAACTGGAGGAGGAGAATGGCAAAGTGGTTGTGTGCAATATTTATGGCCCCTTGTTCCTGAGGCCAGTCAGGCTCTGGGCTGTCCTAAATTTTACCCAGCTGCACCACATGTAAAGGGTTGTTGCAGCAGCTAAGATTTCTAGAGTACAGCTGTGTTCCAGCAATGTCCTTTCTCCCCCTACTGTGTTCCTCATGATGTATCTGGTGATTCCCATACTGATTAAATCCATTTCCTTCCCACTTTGTGCTGCCAGAATTGTGCAAAGTAGATTAAAGCCCTATCCTGGCTTTTACAGTAATGATAATTGGAGTTTATTTCAGGCCATTCACATTTAATTCACAGTTAATAGGATTCGTGGAGGTGTTTTAATCACACAATTAATAGCTGTTCTTACAAAAAATATAAAATTGAACTGTGTAAACATGGAACTATTAAAATAATACCAACAATAAGGGTAAAATAAAACTTCAAAAATTCCAAAATAGAGAGCCTAGTTTACGTAAGATTATCACTGTATAATATTTATTTGGGAAATCATATGCAAGTCATATACTGTTAATTGATTGGAAAAATTGTCAAAGAAAGTAATTTAAAAATTGTTGCTTAGTCTAAATTTTCTCTGCAAAGCTGTAAACATTGAAAAAGGAGCAGAGAAGCCAAGCCTGATGCTTTAACTGCTTATGAGGAAGCCTCTAATACAGGGGTCGGCAACTTACGGCACGCGTGCCAAACACTGCACGCAAGCTGATTCTGAGCAGCATGCAGCTGCCTGCCATGGTCCCGGCCCCCAGCTCCACTGAGCCCCCCCGCCGCCCACCGCTCTCCCCTGCTGGGGCAAGAGGAAGAAGCTTGGTCCTGCGGCAACCAAACTTCCCCCTCTCCCGCTTCTTCCCCCAGCTTACTGCTTTCCTGTCCCTCTCCCTCTCCTTCCCTGTGCCAATCAGCTGATGGCCCTTGCGAAGGGGAGGGGGAAGAGCGGCAGCGTGCACGCAGCTCTGTAGAGGAGGCAGAGAAGAGGTAGGGACAGGGCCTTGGGGAAGGGGGTGGAACAGGGCATATCCCTTCCAGCCCCCTGCCATGAGCCGCTCAGGGCAGGGGGCTGGGAGCACCCCAGCCCTCTGCCCTGACCCCTGAAACCCCCCCCACAGCCTTCTGCCCTGCACCCCCCACGCCCCCCAGCCCTCTGCGCTGACCCCTGAACCCCCCCACACATGCAGCCCCTGCACACCCCCAGCCCTCTTCCCTGACCCCTGAACCCCCCCCACACCCAGGTCTGGAGTCCCAGCTGCTGGCCCCTTGCCAGCCAGCCGCAGGCCCTGCTCAGCCCGCTGCGGGTCTAGGTGAACAGAACCCCAGGCTGGCAGCGAGCTGAGCAGGCTGCCAGTGTAAGATCAGCATTTTAATTTAATTTTAAATGAAGCTTCTTAAACATTTTGAAAACCTTGTTTACTTTACATACAACAATAGTTTAGTTATATAATATAGACTTATAGAAAGAGACCTTCTAAAAACATTAAAATGTATTACCGGCACGTGAAACCCAATTAGAGTGAATAAATGAAGACTCAGCACACCGCTTCTCAAAGGTTGCCGACCCCTGCTCTAATATATGGTGTGTATATATAATAGATATGACTGTGGAGCAACATAAAAACTAATATGAATAGTAGAACAAATTTTAAAAGGCTTTTTAAAATGACTTTGCATCAGCACTAATCAGCTGAAACTGTGTTAATGCATTTTACATATGTGACTTTATTTTTTCTCATGATTAACAACTGTGATGTTGATCTATTAACAAGCAGTGGTGCAAAACAAAATGTATGCACTATGATGAAGATTAGACTAGTGAATAAAACTGTTTTATCACTTTCAAATACCTTTTTGAAACCCCTCCCCTCCCAAACCCAATAGTGAGCATAAAGAATCTAAATATAAATGCTGTCAAATGAAATAATTGGCTTTATGACATAAGAATATACCAGAAGATTCATTGTGATGATCAGCCACAACAAATATTCTGTGTTTCTCTAACATCAAATACTTTTCCCTACACAAGTTTAGTAATTGCACATTTTCTATACACACAAAAATAGTCATACTTAAAAGTGAAAATAAAGAAAAAAAATATAAATGATGATTACCCCTAAGATTTGATTCAGTAATTCCACACACTTTAGGACTAATCCTGCACATGCTTCACATGCAAGGCTGCCATTCAAGTCAGTGACTCTTCTTCTGAAGAGTCCTCTCTGGACTGGACCATTTAGTTCAAAGCCATGCTTGTACAATACAAAAAGTGAAGGGAGCGTACATGCTTGTGATGAAACACTGACAAATCATCTGTTTTTATAGTGGGTCTTTAATCAGGACAAATCTACTTCTCTTGCCTCCAAACTCACCCAGCCCAGCCACAACTGCCTTCTGTAAAATGAGTATAAATCTATAAAAATAATGGTAATATTATACTTACAACTTTTTCTAAAATTCCCTAATCCTGTTTATCTCTTTGCTTGATTTAAACTGCTCCTTCACTCCAAGAAGTCCCTGTAGCTTCTTCAAGCCCTCCTTCCTATGACAGGTATGCTCACCCAATCGTAGAAGAGTAACAATACCACATGACAGACGTAACCAATCACAATTAATGAATGCTGCTCAAATTTCTTACTTGGAGATTGTGCATTAGTACAAAACTTCAATCATTCTACTGAGTAAATTAAAGAATTCAACAAAAAAAATAGTTGCTGAGTAAAATAAAACAATGAATAGAATTGAGGCAACCTTGATTTACTCATGGGCATGTTGTGAGCGGGAAAAGGGGCTAAATAAAATTATTTGCTAAGCATTCAGTTTTAACTCTGAAAAAGAACCTGACATCTGAGCAGCGAAGCCATTCACTGTTTTGCTTTCTGATACTGAAGATGAGAGACATTTAATAAGAAAATGTATACTTGTAAAATGCTATTTTTCTTTGACATTATATTTAAGTTCCTTACAAGCTTTGAGATTAGTGAATTTTTAAACAAATTATAGGCATTCAATAAATGGATAAAACTTAAAATTCTACATATTGTCAATGGTCTCTGCCTCTGCTTGTTTGGCAGTTTTTGTTCACCTTCAGGCATGCCTCAAGGGCTTCTTGTACAATATGTATGAATTAAAATGATCAGGCCAAGTATCTGACAAAGAAATCTGAGCTGTAGAAATCTTTCAGGTCACATTTTAGAACCCGGCCCTTTTGAGTTTTCTGTGAGCAAGACAGCTGCCGCTCCTGGCTTTTTTATTGTTTTGGCTTTTCTCCAAACTAGTCTCACTGGAAGAAGTGACCAAACCAGCTTCAAGCTCACCTGCTTTAGCAATGTCATATTCATTTTCATCCTGATAATATGGACAAACCCAGTGAACTCTGCCAGCTTGCTTGCTTCAAGGTGAATTAGCAACCTAGCATATCCTGTTGAATATGTGTCTATAATAGGACTGGGTAGAATCTGGAAGTACAGTGGTAAATGAATAAAGCAGAGTACAGTGAATCAGGAGACCGAGTTGTCTTACTTTGTGACCACAACTGGAGTTGAGATCGCACATCACACAATGTCAGAACCTTAGTTTTCCTTTGTTCATGTTACCTACCTGCCTCTTTTTTCCCCACTCCCAAGTATAGTCATTTTTTTCAGAATGGGATTGGACACCTTTGTTTTGTTATGAGTTGACAAAAGAAAACACGAGTAGTGGAAGGGGGAGATATTTAATACATTTCTTTATTCCCAGCAAGACACCTTGCTGAGTTCCAGTTTTGAAAACATTTTTGTAGAACATATAATTTTAATTCAATGTTTTATCTGGCAGTCAGTCTCCTTTCAAACAAATGTAACATTGTTCTTCAGAGAAAATTTACCATTACATTGTAAATGTAATGCATGAAAGTATGCTGTATCTACAAGAAAATGCAAATATCTTAGGGTCTAATTCTGCTCTCACTGAAGCCAATGGGAATTTTAAAACTGACTTCAAATGGAGCAAACTCTTGGTACTAAAGGTGTGTAGCTTCTATTTAGTTTAACTCGAGACAATCCAGTCAATTTTATAGTGTCCCTAGGGAGTGAGCTTGGCTCCTGTGGTGCTATGGTTTTTAGCTCAATAATCATAAAGGATAACTTTCATCCTCTCTTAGATTGGGAGACTCGTAGCGCATGAAAAATGAATACAGTGACCACAAACACAGCTACAAGTAAAAATCTTGTTTGTATTATAAATTACACTCACGTGCACATCTACACAATCTGAGAGAGCCCAAGAAATAGCTAATGCTGTTGCCGAAGCTATTATACAGTCTGCTGGATCTCTCAATGGTTGGTTGTTGATAGAGGAGTTGGTTCCTGCTGGGGTCTTCCCAATGAGGTCTTCCCACTCTGTCACAACCAGGCAACCTCTTTTATCTTGTTCTGACCACACCTAACACCTTATGCATATGCATGGGGGTTCCAACCTTCCTTTTCCTTATCTGTACTTCCACATCCCATGAATTTCGGGGTGCTCTGCTTTTCATAGGTTATTCTCTTAGTTCTCCTTTGCCTTATTAATATTTATATCAATCTGTTCCCAGGGTAACCTGTAGTCAGAACTTTCTGTGATGTTACAGTCAGGTGTCTTGCGGTCTGGGTGGATACATTGTGACATATTTTTCCATAGTATTACCTATTGGCACATCCTTTACAGTAACCTTGTGGTTTTATTGGCATAGGGTTAATCTTAGGCTGCTCACTCATGTCAAGTCTCCTTAAGCCTGAGGTCTAGTGTGGCTTACAGGCCTCATCCATTACAGACTCACTTTAGTTGTGTACTTAATACACACTCATCACTCCTAAATACTTGTCAATCTTATACTCCTGTAGTCCTATACTACTTATATCTATTCATCACACCTGGGTTATAGACGACATAATATATGAGATCACCATAACAATAACATGTTTCAATGATCAAACTAATTAATTGGCTACAGGTAAATACTTTAAGGGCATGCTGCTTAATCAGAAAGACATACCGCTCATCATAACCAATTGTATTTAAAATGTAACACGGCCTAAGAGTTACTCAATTTCAGTTATTATAATGAAGTTGAAAAAAGATACTATAGAGGAATCTCCACTTGCTATTTTAAAAGCAATGCAGGCCTGATCCTGGGAGGGATTGAGCATCTTCAACTCTCATTTAAATTGAGGGAATCCATTACATCAGAGAAATCCACAGCTTCCTTTAAAGGCACCACAAAACATCCAGTATAGGTGTAAGGCTCTGTCCCTGTGTTTAGACAATATGGTACCACATCACTTTACAAAGTAGCAGATTCATTGATTGCAGACATTTTACTGAAATGCAGGACAAAACATGTTTCCTAAATGAGCCACATTAAACCTTTTGTTGATTTATAATGGACTTTTTCTATAATATTTGTGAGCCTCTACTATACTGAAGAAAGATGGGGACATGGACACAGCTGTACAATTTCCCATTCAGAGGTACATTAATATTAGGACGGAGTGAACTGCAATGAAAACAAACTTTGTATTTTATTTATTGATCGGTTTTTGTTTTGTTTTTTTAAATCTGGTATGTACAAGTAGAAACAGAGGAAAGTGCATAGGTCAACAGACATATATGTACACAGATCAGTATACTACTCCTGAGGGCATTCTGCGCCCCCCCCCCAAAAATTAATTATATCCACAATATCTTAAAATTCTGCAAAATTCTGCAAATTTTATTTGTTAAATAAATGTGGAGGCTCCAGCATGGCATTGGGGAGCACAGGCCACTGGCTGCACAAAGGTGGGAGATCAGTGTGCAGCTCCCCCCAGGATACAGACTCAATGGTGAGGCTGCACCCAACCCTGACACAGTTCAAGGATGAGGCCTGCCCCAGAAACACTCTAGGGCCCTGACCCTCCATGCAAGGTGCACCAGGTAGGCTCAGAAAGACAGGATCCAGGTGTGAAGGGGCTTAGTGTTGGGGGATCCAGGTGTGGATTGAAAGGTTCTGTGTGGAACAATCTAGGTGTAGGTGGCCCGGGGGGATTTGGGTGTGGAGGGAATCTGGATGCACAGGGGCTTGTTTGGGTGCAATGGTAATGGGACTCTGCAGGGGGGTCCAGGTGAAGGTAGTTGGGGGGGGGTATAGAGCTCAGCAGTTGGGTCTGGGTGTAGGGGACTGCATGGGGGGTCCAGATGCTGGGGGAGTGGGGCTCAGTGGGATGGGGATCCAGGAGCAATTTGTTGGGGCTTGGTGGAGTGGGGCTCATCCGGGGGGGGGTAGGGGAGGGAGTCTGAGTATGGGAGAATGAGGCTCGGCAGGAGGGTTTGGGTATGAGGGGGTCGGATACACAGGGGTTGGGTGGATGTGGGAGTATCTCCCTGTACACAGATCCTTCCCCCTTCAGCTGAGGAGCGATGAGTGCAGGAAGTGAGGTGGAGGGGGTGTTTGCAGAGCTTCCTGCCGCCGGGAGAGAAATCTGGGGGGTGGATCTGACCCGGCCCCAGATTCCATGCAAGGGAAGAGAAAGTCCCGTCCTCCCCAGCCTGGACTGGTAGCTGAGCCTGGCACAGGGTAGGAGCCACCAGCCGGGCCTTCCCTACTTCCGCCTTCTGCCCCACAGTGATTTACCTCTCTTGGCTGCCCTGGGTACAAAAAACATACTGCTGGGGAGGGTTGGATGAATGCTCTTGCGGCTTCCCCTTGCTTTCCAATCAGAAAGTCATTTTTTTGTGGGGAAGTAAAAAAAAATCTGCAGGGTACGTAAATTCTGTGCATGCGCAGTGGCACAGAATTCCCCCAGGAGTAGTATACACATTCATGTTGAAGTAAATCTTACACAGGAATAGAGTTTCTGAAACAGTGTAGTTTATAGGTTGTTTATTACACAGATTTTTAATGTAGTATTGTTATATCCAGACACACAAACATCTTTGAGGGCTGCACAAATATATAAAAGTATCTAGACATGCTGATTGTAATATTGTGAGAGATGTGATTTCTTTGTGAGCCATAATATTCTGATGCATTTCATTGCAGTTAATATTTTGAAAAATTGGGTTTATTTTGATGTAAGGTTCCTAATGTGTATCACCAAATAAATGATAGGTTGCTTTTAACTGGAAGGCTTAATATGGAAGGTTTTCTGCAAGTTTTTGACCACTGATGTACTGAGACCACAGCCTATTTTGGTGACCAATATTGTTTCATTGTTTCTTGTAGTCCCCTGTCACCATCCACCTCTTGTCTTATACTTAGATTGTAAGCTTTCTGGGACAGGGTCCATCCTTTAGTTTAGTGTTTGTGCAGCACCTTAGCTACTACAATAATGCAAATAATATATTATAACATGACACTTTTGAGTAGAGATGAGTGAATTGATTCTTAGGAAATAAAAACTGGATATAACATTTGCCCATCTTGGATCAGTTAAGATATACACCCCTCCAAGGTCTTTCACTCACTTTTTTCTTCAAACTGTCTCCTTAATAGTCCCCATTGTAATCTGCACACAGACCACATAACCTTTTTCAGGATGTAGTAGTGGGTTAGAGGAGATAAGGTCTTCTTCACACCACTGGTGTATGCTATTTTAAAGCCTGGACTGCTATCTGAAATTAACTTGGCATTTCCTATACAATGAAGAAATATACAGGAAATCTCTCATCTGTAGGTAGTGTTTTCAATTACAATAAATAAGAGCTTTGATGTATATTCCATGAATGTGGCACTACCAAGTATATTCCATGAATGTGGCACTACTATGTGGGGGTTGTTTTATTCTAATTCAAATCATTTCCATTTTGTTAAATCCTAATTTAGTCTTCTATCCATTAAGAAGATAGTTTCATTTTACCTTTTCTTAATAAATGTGTTACTCGGTATGTGACATGTAGATAGGGTGATTGCTCTGGTAAGGCAGCTAAATTGCACATTCCATTACTTGATACATTTATTTTTGTGAATTACAAAATGACCCTTGAAGAATTTGATACCCTTCATAAAAGTAAAAATGGTCTCCACTGGCAAGTGCGGGGAAAAGGGATTATTACATTAGAGAAATGTATTCTTTCTTAATATCACGGCATGTTTTATTATCAAAAGATGACCTTGATATGGAAATGGTCCAAATATTTCTTAATCAGATTGCATGAACTGTGAAGGTTTTTAATCTCTCCCATGTGGGGATAAATGTGAACTGCCACTCCTCACTTTTGCAAATCACATCTCCCATTTTCTTTCTTTAAAGTATCAGTCTGCCCCTGTCTTTTGTACTGATCACCTAGCAAAATGAAATCCAAAGAAATCTGAATTAATGTGATACATTGTATGAGTGTCACATTTATTCCAGTGTAGACATTAATCAATAATGAAATGTTGAATGATGACATTCTTGAGTACAGTTCTGGGAGGTGCAGTCATTTTATAATATAGCTAACATGGTTGTAACTATGGATGTGTTGAACATTAATGAATGTTGTGCTCTCTGTTCCTTCTGAAAACTTATTAAACTGGCTTTCAAACCTGTCAGTAATCAGTGACAATCTGTTGGCACATAGTATAAAAAATAAATGACCACCTTTGTAAATACTAATATGTGTAAATCTGGTTTTACTAAGCAAGTCATTTTCAAATATGAATTTCAGGCATACTTAGGGGATAATTTCAAATGTGGATAATGCATTTAATTGTATGAAGCAAATATTCTTTTTCCCTCAGGAAATTGTAATTTACTAAAAAGGCATATGTGATCCTAGGATGAATCGGGCAAGGCGTTTCCATTAGAGATAGAGAAGTGGTAATGCCATTGTATAAAGACGTTGATTGATATAGGGTTACCAGATGTCCTGATTTTATAGGGACAGTCCTGATATTTGGGGATTTTTCATATATAGGCACCAATTACCCCCCACCCCTTGTCCCGATTTTTTACATTTGCCATCTGGTCACCCTACACTCATAAGACCTCATTTGGAATACTGTGTACAATTCCCTGGTCACCCATGTTCAAGAAAGCTGAATTCACACTGAAACTGTGCAGAGAAGAGCTACTAGGATGAGCTGGGGAATGAAGGGCCTATATTGCGAGATGAGACTGAAAGAGCTTGGATTGTTTAGCCTAGCAAAAGAGAGGCTGAGGGGGGGATATGATTGCTTTCTATAAATACATCGAGGTAAATGGAGGGTGAAGACCTATTTAAGCTAAAGTACAAAGTTGGCAGAAGAACAAATGGATGTAAACTGTCCATGAACAAATTCAGGCTAGATATTATAAGATAGTTTCTATCAGAGGAGTGAGGATCTGGCACAACCTCCTGATACGAGTTGTGGGCCAAATATCTTAATTAGTTCTAAGAAAGAAAATAGCAAATGTATGAGTGGGGTTGTATGGCAGGGTTGTTTGTGAGGGTGGGATTCAGGAGGTCACTTCTGGTTCACGTCTGATGTTCCTAAAATCTCATGCTTCAGAGTTTCAGCCACTCACAAGCAGGGTCAGGGAGGGAATACTCCTCCTCTACCTTCTCTCCCCTCCTCCAGATTTATTCTGTTTTTCCTTTGTTTCTTTGAGGATGTTTTTTTTGTCTCCTTCCTCGGAAGCATCAAAGATTGCTGCAGCTAGAGATGAGACACTAAGGAGGCCGTAGATCTGAGATAGTACTGAACATCCTCTCTTTCATGTGCTTTTCTTGTTTTGAGATTATGAGAATTTTTATTTGGTTTCCACAGCTGTGTGAGAGGAGACTTGAGAGTACCTTGAAATATGTCAAGTGAAATTTTGTGATTTTTTTAAAAAAATATTATTATTATTATTATTTTTAAAAAGCGACCTTCTCTTGATTCTGTTTGAAATAGGAACATAAGTTTTCTGCATGTTGTCTCACTGAATCATAATTGATTAATCAAGCTGTTTTTACGGTGTCTTGTGAGATCACTTTGCTCATGAGATCTTTACGAGATCACTGAATTGTACAGAGAAGTTAAATGCTCTACAGTGAGGGAGCCCCACATTTCTCATAGGAGTTGTGATGGGTTGGATTACAGAAACCCTCTTGGGAGCTGCCACGCGATGTGCCAAGACTACTTCTGCCCCCTGCTTTCTCTGCCAGCTTGGGACCCCAGCATCCTGTCTTGCTGAGCCAGACACTCCTATCTGCTCCAACAAAGACCCAGGGTCTGAATTACTTGCCCCAAAACTGCAGGTTTACCTGAAAGCAGCTAACAGAAGTGTGCTTGTATAAATTGTTCGCCCTCTATAACACTGATAGAGAAATATGCACAGTTGTTTGCTCCCCCAGGTATTAATACATACTCTGAGTTTTCTTAAATACAGAAAGTAGGATTTAAGTGGTTCCAAGTAATAACAGAGAGAACAAAGTAAGTCACCAAGCAAAATAAAATAAAATGTGCAAATCTATGTCTAATCAAACTGAATACAGATAATCTCACCCTCAGAAATGCTTCAGTACGTTTTTTCCTCAGACTGGACACCTTCCAGGCCTGGGCACAATTCTTTCCCCTGGTACAGCTCTTGTTCCAGCTCAGGTGGTAACTAGGGGATTCTGCATGATGGCTCCTCTCCTCCCTTTTTTCTGTTCCACCCCTTTATATATCGTTTGCATAAGGTGGGAATCTTTTTGTCCCTCTCTGGGTTCCCACCCCCTCCTTCTCAATGGAAAGACACCAGGTGAAGGATGGATTCTAGTTCAGGTGACATGATCACATGTCACTGCAAGACTTGAAGCCTTCATTCCTCCCAGCCTGACTCACAGGAAGGCCCTGCCTGCAAACAGAGCCATCCAGTCAATTGCCCTGGTTAATGAGAGTCATCAAGATTCCAAACCACCATTAATGGCCCACACTTTGCATAATTACAATAGGCCCTCAGAGTTATATTTCATATTTCTAATTTCAGATACAAGAGTGTTACATTTATACAAATAGGATGATCACACTCAGTAGATAATAAGCTTTGTAATGATACCTTACAAGAGACCTTTTGCATGAAGGATATTCCTGTTACATTATATTCACTCATTAGCATATTTTTATAAAATCATATAGGCAGTAACGTCACAGGAGTTATTTCCAGGTTCTTCACAATTTATTCTCAATAACAGCCCTGTTTACTAGAGAGGTATGATCAGCTACTCACAGTAAAATCAGTGAAATATTACTTTTTACTAGTTTTCTACAGAAGCATGTGGTGGGGTGGGGGGGAGGGAGTAAGGATGACCATCCAAGAGAAAGTTTCATTTAACCACCACCAGAAAGCTGTGTACTACAATTGAGGGGGAGTGTGAGAGGGTGTTTAAGTTCAAAGATTATGTTGTGTGTCTTCATATCTAATTGTCAGAGAAGCCTCCAAGAGGTGTGCTGGGGAGGGGAAAGCCTGATCGGTTTTAGAGGTAGAGAAGGATTAATGGATTGCAGGGAAGGGTCTGAAACTGATACATTGTTTTTACATGGGAAGGTATAGCACTGACAAATACTTTGATATGAGGACCAGTATTTTTCCCCAAGGATCATCTACAGAAGTAGAAAATGTTAAGAGGATCCTTTTAAAATTTTGGCAGCAAGCCATGGTTTCACTACAATTTGCTTATGTAACTTAGAAGTTAGTCCCCAAATAACCATCTAATAATTCGATTTATAAAGTCTGCCTAGGCCTCTGCCTCCTCACTGTCAAAGGGAAAAAAGGTGATCCGGTCAATTACAGACCTGTTAGTCTGACATGAGTAGTCTGAAGGCTTTTGAACAAATTTTGAAGGAAAAAATAATTAAATTAATGGAGGTAAATGGAAAAGAGGATGCAATACAACCTGACAAGTATCAGAGGGGTAGCCGTGTTAGTCTGGATCTGTAAAAGCAACAAAGAATCCTGTGGCACCTTATAGACTAACAGACGTTTTGCAGCATGAGCTTTCGTGGGTGAATACCCACTTCTTCGGATGCAAGACAACCTGAGTTTACCAAAAGTAGATTGTGCCAGATTAACCTGATATTTTTTTTGAGAAGATAACTGATTTTTTTGAGACAAGAGAGATGCAGTAGATCTAATATACTTGGACTTCACTAAAGCATTTGGCATGACACCACACGGGAAATTATTAGTTAAGTTAGAGAAGATGGGGATTTGTACAAGAATTGTAAGGAACTGGCTAAAGAGGAAAAAGCAATGTTTTGTGCTGAAAGAGAAAGTTACTAATGGAGTTCCTCAAGGGTTGGTCTTGGGACCAAACTTTTAAAATGGTCATGTGATACAAAGATATCCTTTTCCTAGGTACATTTTTATTTGGTTGGCTTTGTATATCTGCAGAAGACATCACTCTGAATAGTGTATCTTATGTATTTGTAGTCTGTTTTCATAATTTGTCTTATTTTAAACTTGCCAGATTTGAGCAAAAATGTGATGGATTTAACTGAGAACTCTAGAAATCGGTGAACTTAATTTTTTGGGGGGTTGTTTCTAATAGAATCTCTATCTTTTCTTAAACCTTCTTTTGTTTTATTACAAGTATTATGTGTTATACAGGAGCAGGGGCTGGTTAAGACAAAACTGGTAAATTGGGGTACATGCTTCTTTGGGAACAGAAGATTTGGCATTTATATGGCTCCATCTACACTGCACACTGTTGGCAGCTGTATGTAATGTATGTGTAGATACACACTGCAGTGATAACCAGGCTGCATCCACACTGTAGTGCATAGCTATACCTGTCAGTGAAAGGCTCTAGCAGAGGGGAGGCAGCAGGGAAAGATTTCAGCAGCTCCCCATTGCCAGAGTCTTTCACCAAGGTGAGGTAGGGCTGGGGGAGGCACTGCCCCCCTACTGTGGGGAAAGGCTTCAACAAGGAAGAGCTGCCTGAGTCTTTCCTTGCAACAAGGGAAGAGCTCGAGCAGCGGGGAGCTGCTGAAGCCTTTCCATTCTGTCTCCACCCTGCCAGAGCCTTTCCCCAGAAAGGGGAAATGTCCCAGCAGTGGGGAGCTGCCAGAATTTTTCCCTGCCAGAGGGAAAGGCTCCAACAGCCAGAACTGGCAGCCTTTTCCCACTGCTTCCTCCTGCTGGAATGTATCTTTCCGTTTAACATGGGAAGGCTCCAGCAGTGGGGAGCTGGTGGAGCTTTTCCCCGGTGCCCCTCCTCCCCCACTGTGGGAACCTCTCCTGCCACAGGGAGCTGTCTATGTTTTTCCCTTCTGCCTCCTCCCTTCCAGAGCCTTTCTCCACTGTGGGGAGTCTTTTACTGTGGATGGAAAAGGCTCCAACAGTGGGACACTACACTGGTGAAAGTAGCGGAGAAGACAGAGATACACAACTTGAGAGAATAGAGCGTGTAGGGTGTGTTTTTGTATACACCCACACCCTTCAGGTGTGTCTTTAAGCTGCTTGTCTAAAATGTGCCTCACTGGCTACACTCTATTTATACCCATGCTAGGGATGCTGTGTGGATATATACCATATGAGATGCTGGAAGTAGCATGTAGAATTGACTTATCCAGCTCAATACCAGTTACTCACGGTATTACAGGGGAATGCTTCAAAGGGACTTGGGGGCCAGGCTGCATCTATTGTTAACCTGCAAGGTGAAGAGAGGGCTGGCATAGTAAAGACAAGAGATCTTGAAAGGCTGACAGGCTGGTGGTTTATGGGGGCTGACACCCAGCCATCACAGGCAAGGCTCCCTCACACCGAAAACTGGGGGTAACAAGATGACTCATAGTACTGTGTTTCCTGAGAACTGTCAAAGATGGTCTTTGTGATTAAGACATAGTGCTGAGAAATCTGAATTTTATTCTTGAGTCTACCACAGATTATCCTTATGCCCTTGGGCAAGTCACTTAACCTCTGCCTTAGTTTCTTCATCTGTAAATGGGGGGTAATGATATATTAATAGCTTAATCCAAGGGTACTGGAAGATATTACACTTTATAAAGTCTCATATAAGATATAGATACCGTATGATGTTATTTGGGAGTGTATAATAGGTTAGATACTGTACTTTTCATATCTGATAACATTTTACGGCTGAGTCCTGAAATATGGCATTCTCTGTGAAAAATCACTTTGGAATTTGAAATTTATTCCCCTCCCCTTGTAAATTGCTGGGCAGATGAACAGAAGGTGGGTTTAGTTTTGCAGTCCTGTTCAGCTAATGTCAGATATTGTGACATTAAGTATATCCTGCAGAAGATTATTTTTAAATTGGCTTTGTGGCCTTCTTTATTTCTTTATGATGCATAAAAGAAACCAGAACATATTTTTATTATTCTCTTAAGATTTTTTTCCTGCTTTTGTTTTTTCCTTAGACATATCAAGAATGTAAAGTCTAGTCTTCCTTGATTGGAAGATTTCTTTAGGGTCTCAGAGGATGTGTATTGTGAGCTTTCACACAGTAATTGAGCCAGTGTTGAATCTTCCACAAAGCTATCATTTTTCCCAAATGTTCATTAGTTATTGGAATAAACTGTGCTGCCCGCATGCCATCTCAGGAAGCCCTCAGCACTGGGAAAATTTCCACTAGGTTCCAGACCTTTTATTCTGCTAGGACAGATGCCTGCTGAAATGATGAAGAGTGAAATAACTATCCACACTGATGTCTTGTTTTGATGTCATTATGCTTCAGAATTAATACACCAGTGAGATATTTAGAACTGCTCACACATTTCTTAGAGCTTTTGTTTGTTTGCCTGTCATTAGACTCAGGAAAACAGCTCCCCATTGGTTTGTTCACATTTGGATCCAACTTGTTATATTTGCAGCAGTAAGGACCACACATTAGATACATATGTTTATAGATATCATTTCCCCACTGAAATGTTTTCTGTAGAATATGATGGATCCACTGGAAACATGTTGCTCTACTGGCTCATTTTGAGTCCTGGGTGTAAATAATAGTTTCAGACATTAATTTAACTGTAAATCTACCCTAATTTATAGAAACAAGCATAACAAAAGTCATTGGACTGGACATGAGGTAAGAGAAATGCACAGGAAACAGCTGAATGCTTACAAAGTCTAATGTTGGTAATGAGGAAAATACTTTTTTCATTTAAAGTACAGAAAATAATTTAAGCTAAATGGACCAGATCTTGGAGAGATTATAGACTTCTGACTGTTGTGGAGTTGTGTGCTCAGCGGTGTATCGCAATATGTTGCTCTCATAACACACCAGCTGAATTGCTTTTCAAAAGGCAATCAGGGGTGTTTGAAGCATCTTCTGATTTGACATCCTTGTTGAGTTTTAATTGAGAAAGCTAAGGAAGTGAGGATAATTTTGGGAAGCAGTGCATGAAGTAATTTTTATCTTACAGTTTCATCACACGGTGCCATCGTCTGCATCACATCACTGTGATTTAATGAACGCAAACAGTCTGATATATCACAAGACTTTTTAATTATTACTGTAAAGCAATAAAACAGAGTTCAAAGAAAAATGGCACTTTAAAAATAGGATTTGGTCTTCATGCAGTGGTCAGCCCATTGCTAATAGTAACCCGACAGCCTGCACATTTTTTTTCCTATTCTCACCTTGCGGACTGCGGCACTTTTTAATGTAGTTTAATATTTCACCCTTTCCTTAAGGCATTATGCTTCTGTAATTCTTTTTTGAAGTGCAGTTTTTAGGAGTGAAACTGATGATTTTTGCCCTATAAAATAATAGTGGAGAGAATCTAATATAAAATGAAAACAGGTAAAGTTATATAAATTATGTTTGCATGCATCCAAAAGATAATTCACTAGTATTGAAATGTCTGTGTAAAGAAAATACAGATAAGATTTAACACAGTTAACATATAGGTTCTTGTAGTTTCCACCCTTATGTATTTTCCAACAAGTACCAAAAAATGAGCTGAAGTATGTTGGATATTTTGAAACAGTGCCCCAAAAGGTGTCTCAAGTAAAATTAACTCAATTTTTATCCATCATGTTGTATCGGAGCTTGCTTGCCCAAACATTTTAAATGTGGTCCATATGAATTCAAAGTATTCAGTTGTGTTTCTGATTTCCTATATTTCTTAAAATGCCTCAGTGTAGTATAATTAATTTTTCAGGTACAGGGGATGAGTTTGGTTTTTTTCAGTATTTGTGGCTAGTGGAATTGCTGCAAAAAGGAAGGTCAGCTCATACTGTTCTCTGTTAGGTGTTGCAGGGATAGCAGTAACATATATAAAGTGCCTTGCTCAAGGCAAGGTTAGAGAAGAGGCTAAGAACATGACTCCCACTCTCATTCCCTTTCTCTAAGGGCAAGTCTACACAACAAAATTAGGTCGATTTTATAGAAGTGGATCTTTAGCAACCGATTTTATACAGTTGATTGTGCATGTCCCCACTAAGCGCATTAGGTTGCCAGAGTACATCCTCAATACTGTGGCTAGCATCGACTCATGGAGTGGTGCACTGTGGGTAGCTATCCCACAGTTCCCGCTGCCCACTGGAATTCTGGGTTAAGCTCACAATGCCTGATGGGGCAAAAACATTGACGCGGGTGGTTTTGGGTACATGTTGTCAGTCTCCCCGTTTCCTCTTTCCTTCCCTCGCTCCTTGAAAGCAATGGCAAACAATCATTTTGCACCTTTCTTCCTGGGTTATCCCTGCAGACACCATAGCACGGCAAGCATGGAGCCCACTCAGCTGCGCACTGCTTTTGTGAGCATTGTAAACACCTCACGCATTATCCTGCATTATGTGCAGAGCCTAGCTAGGAGCCACCAGCACAAGGAAGACTGTGAGGAGGACATGGACACAGACATTCCTGAAACCACGGGATATGGCAATTGGGATATCATGGCGGCAGTGGGGCTGGTTGATACAGTGGAACGCCAATTCTGGGCCCAGCAAAAAAGCACAGACTGGTGGGACCACATAGTGTTGCAGGTATGGGATGATTCCCAGTGGCTGTGAAACTTTTGTATGCATAAGACCACTTTGATGGAACTTTGTGAGTTGCTTTCCCCACTCCGAAGTGCAGGAATACCAAGATGAGACCTGCCCTGACAGTTGAGAAGCAATAACCCTGTGGAAACTTGCAACACCTGACTGCTACCAGTCAGTTGGGAATCAATTCGGAGTGGTGAAATCTACCGTGGGGGCTGCTGTGATCCAAATAGACAGGGCAATCAATACCCTTCTGCTAAGAAGGGTAGTGACTCTGGGAAATGTGCAGGGCATAGCGGATAGCTTTGCTGAAATTGGGTTCCCTAATTGTGGTGGAGCAACAGACAGAACATGTATCCCTATCTTGGCACTGGACCACCTTGCCAAAGAGTACATATACTTCAAGGGGTACCTCTCAATGGTGTTGCAAGCACTGGTGGACCACAAGGGCCATTTCACCAACATCAGCGTGGGATGGCCAGGAAAGGTGCATGATGCTCGCATCTTTCGGAACTCCGGGCTGTTCGGAAAGCTGCAAGAAGGGACTTTAGTCTCAGATTGGAAAATTACCATTGGGGATGTTGAAATGCCAGTAGTTATCCTCAGGGACCCAGCCTACCCCTTGCTCCCATGGCTCATGAAGCCGTACATAGGCAGCCTGGGAAGTAGTAAGGAGCAGTTCAACTATAGGCCGAGCAAACGCAGAATGGTGGTAGAATGTGCCTTTGAGCGTTTAAAAGGGTACTGGTGCAGTTTGCTGAGTAGGTTAGACCTTAGTGAAAGCAATATTCCCATTGTTATTGCTGCTTGCTGTGTGCTCCATAATATCTGTGAGAGTGAGGGGGAGATATTTATGGCGGGGTGAGAGGTTGAGGCAAATCGCCTGGTGGCCAATTTTGAACAGCCAGACACCAGGGCTGTGCATCAGAGAGGCTTTGAAAAATACTAACCTCATAGTGTAGACCAGGCTTAAGACTCTGAATGTGAACACTGTAGGTGGGTCTTTCTGTTTAGTGGCAGCAGCAACAGCACATTCCTCTTCTCCCCCATGTACTAGCTACCAGTTAGCAAACACTACAAATCAAAACCTTCTATCCTGAACATATTCTCCACCATGTCAAGCCTCCCCAGATTTGGGTGGGGGAATAGGGTTATCTAAATAACTTCCCTATTTAGCATCCATTGCAGCAGCATCAGTAGTAGGGGCGGCAGGTGGGTTATCATGCAGTCTCCATCGGAGGGGTGCTTGGTAAGATACACAGTGGGACCCTATGGTAATGGCCTGAGGACTGGTCCCCACTGGGTCTTGAGGTGGATACACCTCCTCTGTCTGCCACTGATCTCTTCTAGCTAATGTGTGAGGCTCAGTATGGGAGCAGGTTTCCCACACCAGCTGGGGTGAATTAGGCTCTAGGTTTCCTCCCAGGACTTGTTTTCCAAACTGTGAGTTGCAGTTGGGTGTTCAGGCAGTCAGTGACTGGGACAGTGGTGACTGCAGGACTCCTGGGCAATAACAATCGGGCCCCACATTTTTTACATATGTTACTGGTTGTGTGGAGCTGAGGTAGAGAGACTACATTTTGCATCCCATGTGCACTTCAAACAGCTGTAGCACTACCAAACTTTTAGTGCGTGGTAGCAGTGTGCTAGAGCTCTGTAGATTTACATCCCAACATGCTGTGCACTAACTCTTCATATAGACAAGCACCTAACAGTGTTGGAGAAGAGACAAACAAAAAACACGTTCCCTTTGTAACAACTTCTTGTGGCCATGGCAGTAGCAAGTGCAACCTACAGGTTGGCAGTAGCAATCTCAGTTCTTATCTCAGAGGGGGTTGAAAATGTGGATTCAGAGCTGGCTTCTGGATCAGAGTTTCAGATCAGTTCTTCACTTCCAGAAAAAAGTCATGGAGCTCAGCAGCAGTTCAGGGGACTACCTGCATAGGTGTGATTACAGGATTAGGGCCTAACTGATCCCATAAGGAAACAGCAACACTGGCTTTACATATAGTGCAACCAAAAGCACAAAATACACTAACTTGGAAAAAAACAGAACAATCTATTTTCAGCTAACTTCTCTGTTATAGTAACCATCCGTATTCCTTGTAACTACAGCAAGTATACCATTTTCAGTCAGAAATGTAATTTTCAAGTTTATATGCCTCTTTAAAGGCTAGATGAGTTTGTTTTATATACTCAAGTAAATCTCTAACCCTTTGACACTGGGAGGCTGAGTAATATGCTCACACAACATGCTTTAGTGTTGGCTGCTCTTGACCTGAGAGTGTAAGGGTTCATTCTAGTCAGTTAAAATGTACTGGCAGACCCACATCCCCAAAAGACTAGAAAAGGGACAGTGTTAAGTGAAGGAGAAAATGAAGTACCAGTCCTAGAGAGTGACAGAGCAGAGGCAACCTGCATTCTGTGATAATTGCACATTTCTAAACAGAGAAATACACAGCAGAGAGAGTACCATCTACCTTCACAGATTGTAAGTGCGCTGATGCCATACCCTCCTATTGATCTAAGCACTTCTATAGTCCCCATCACCACAGTATCTATCACACTTCTATGTATTGTTAGTCGCATTTCAGTAGCACTCAAAGATGCAAAGTAGGATCTGAGTCAGGGTGTGCTGTGCACTCTACCATTACACGGGAAAAGACAGACCCTGTCCTGAAGAGCTTACAATGAAGGTCCTGATCCTGTGGAGAGAACTGTGTGCATGGACCTCTGGGCCTGTTCGTAGCCTATCAACATGATTCTGTTTGCAGGATTGGAGTCTCTTTATTTGTGACCCTTGAGTTAACAGATACAGATGATTTGGGGCACAGCTTACCAAATGAGTAGGGACCCTTTATTTATTATATTGTAGGGAACATTTCTGCACTGGCATAGAGGTGAACAAATAACCCAAGCAGGGGTGGCTCTAGACATTTCACCACCCCAAGCACGGCGGCATGCCGCAGGGGGCGCTCTGCCGGTCGCCGGTCCTGCGGCTCCGGTGGACCTCCCGCAGGCCCCGCGGCTCCACCGAAGCCACGGGACCAGCAGACCCTCCGCAGGCATGCCGCCAAAGGCTGGCTGCCTGCCACCCTCCCGGTGACCAGCAGAGCGCCCCCGCGGCATGCCGCCCCAAGCACGCGCTGGGCATGCTGGGGCCTGGAGCCGCCCCTGAACCCAAGAGGTATTTTCCAGTCTCTAATTTCAATGGGTCAGATCCTAAGGAATGCTGAGCATTTGCATTGCATCTCTCTTTAACAACACTGTTAAGATTTAAATTAAGCCTTTACAGAAGAGGCAGGAGTAATACTAAACTTCTTCCCCTTTTACACATCAGACTTGCTTTATTAATGTTGGAGTAGTGTTAACTAGTGTTTATAGAAAAATAAACATTTTCTTTGCAATGTTTTCCCTCAAGGAATCTTTTATTGACTATTCTGTATATCATTCTGTATATACATGAGGGAATTGCAGAGTCTCATGGCAAAAAATTGTAACATTTAAGGATGTTGAAGGAGAACCGAGAATATACTGTTATGAATATCAATAGAATTGTAGTGTGTCAATTATTTATATTCTTGAAAACAACAAACTCAGTTCATTATTCTAGGAGTATGAGCTTTAGTGACTTATCCACTGACGTGTAAATTAAAAGTTTAATATATTAAATCTTTAATGTTTATGCAGTTTAAGGTTAGTGTGAAAAATTAATAGCAACAGAGTTTTGTTCAGCAGTGGAATTAGATTTGTGCTGGAAATGTTTACTGAAGAAGTGCCATATTTAGATGTATGCTTAATGTTGGAAAAAGTAACATTTCTAGCGTAAATGTTTCGGTGCTTTTGGGCATATATAAAGCTTATTTATCTTCATGCTGTTTTCCCATTATTTGCCACAAGGACTCCCAAAATCCAGTCTGAGGAAATGTTCATCACTTTAAGAAATGCATCTTCGAAATAGCTAGGACTACTATGGTTGCTGATGCAGACAGAACTAGAGCTGTGTTGATGAGGAATTTTGGCCATATCATTCATTAACACTTCCTTTTTTCTTGTGCCACTTATTCAAAATCAAAATACCATTTGTACATTTATCCTTTCAGATAAATCTGTGGTTGAGCTTAGTTGTTTCTTATAAGTGTTTTACTGTTCAGAGAGTTTGACTTCAGTGATGCATCTAGTAAAAAGTTTACTTAAGTGTAATTACCTGAACACTTAATGACAACTACCATTACTCTGATAAAATGCCACTTTTGAAAAGCCTCACTAAAAGCAAGAATTTTGTTCATCCAGCTACTTTTGGGCTGGAGATAAGTGTTGAGATGAAAAGTTCCAAAGTTTTCATAGCAATGGTCATTTATAAAGGCTCTACCCAACTAGAGGAGAAACATTTATGTGGTGGTTTTCTTTCTTAGATCTAGCATACATATCATCCAACTCAAACGGAACTCAACCACATAAAACACACCAATAAGCAAATCTGGGTCCTGGGTCCATCTAACAACTCACTGTTGCAATCCAGTCCTTTTGATTCAATCTGCCATCTACATATTTATTATCCTTCTGTTTTAAAGGCAGAGATATTGATAAACGATGTTGTTTTCACCTGAAGCTTAAAACTATTTTTGAGCTTATGTTGAGGGTAATCTAGTGTGATATGTTACTCCTTTGTTGTCTGATAATTTAGACTGATTCCATTCTGTTTCTTGTAGATGGTCTGGTTTACAATACATTCAGACAAAGAATCCAGAGATATCAGAAATGCTCTAGGACAGTTTGTGACATACCCCCTGTGGTACAACCTAGACTGTGGGACTGAGTCCTCCTAAACGCTTCAGCCTGGGCCGTTTCTCACAATGTTATGCTAGTGATGAGCAGTAAACCCATCCAGGTTCTGTGCTCACTCAACATCTGGAGATACACACTCAACTGAGATGAATGAATGTTCTCTAAGCCACTCATGAATTATCCACAGGGAGATGCCATCCAGTTTACCCCAGCCCCAGACTTGCACCCCAGTGATGTACTGTCTTGCACTGCTCAAGATGTTCTCTTGAACAATGCAAGCTCATTAATTAGTTTGCCACTTGGACAAAGGATAGTGGACATACACCAGCCTTTGTAATCTGAATAGATTCCCCACACACTTTAGACAAACTCATTGATAAGGATAAAACATTAATATAATCTTATTAATTACAGAAAGATTTGTTTTAAGTGATTATAAGTGTTCGGCATAGAGGTCAAAGTTGGTTACATAAGAAATAAAAATAAAATCTCAGTCTAAATTCTATCAGACTAAGTAATATAGAACAACAACACTGTAGAATTCTGTGCAGTGTATCTCTGTGTTATATTCAACACCTATCATGTGCCTCCTGAGAGAGTTAAACTGTTCCAAGAAGGCTCACACATTTGGTGTATTTAAGCAAGACAGGGGGAGGAGGGGATCTGAGAAGTCAGCACTAGATGCAGCTTTCAGGAGGGAGGGGGTGCTAGACAGAGGGCCTGAATTCCAGGAGTAATCCTATGGACCCAAGACTGAGACAGTAGCTGGGCTTTGTCAGAGTTTGGAAGCCAGGGGCTCAGTGGGGAGTGGGTTGAGCAGGGGGCCCAGCCCTGCCTTGGCCATAGAGAGGGAGGGTAGGGGATGAGATGGGGGAGGAGTTACAGCTGATTCTGGTTTCTCTGGTGGAAGGGAAGAGGAGTGAGAAGTCTCAGCTGGTCTCTCTCACCAGGGACTGATCCATTTACTGGAGGAAGCTGACCCCCACCCCAGATCTATTTTCTGAGTCACCTAACCACCCTCATGCATGTAAAACTCAACAGGTGAAGCTCTCTGTCCAGAGGTGCCAGGGCCAGGAGTGGGGCAGGGGCTAGTAAAGGATAGAGCCCCAGCTGGATGCTGGATGCCCCAGCTGGATGCTGGATGCCTGCTGAGTGCAGCTAGATTCCTCAGTCTTGCAACAGGGCCTTGGATCCTGAGTGGCGCTTCCTGGGAAGGTTATTGGTATGGAAGCCCAGGTGAGGGGGAGGGAAGATCCTAAGGGATTGCGGGTGATATAACCTGGGTTCTTTCCTTAAAGAAAATTCTGGTTGTGCTTAATAGTCTCTGCCAGGGATCCAGAGGCTGGATTCCACTCACTGCGGTGGTGCGGAGGAACCCAATCAGATATGTGACACACAATGAGACTGTTTCCATGTTAGGGTTCCACCATTGTTCTGTCAGTAGGGCCCTTCTCTCACTGTGCCTCCGTGGGTCACAACTGAGAATACCAGTAAGGGTAGCAGTACTGCAATACCCCCTACAATAACCTCGTGAGCCCCCCACAACTCCTTTTTGGGTCAGGATCCTTACAATTACAACACTGAAATTTTGGATTTAAATAGCTAAAATTGTGAAATTTACAATTTTGTAATTCCTATGACCACGAAATTGACCAAAATGGACTGTGAATTTGGTAGGACCCTATATATGAGCAAGATGCTGAAACTGTACCAAATGATTCTGCACCCTCCTGTGTAGATCATTATAATTTCTGGTTTGCCCATCTCATTGAAAAGGCATTACTTGAGCTGCTGCTAGTCTAAAATGCAATAAGTTTTTTTAACAACAGTTTTGTCACCAACAGTTGGTTTGCTATTTGTTTCTCTTTTAACACTAAGACTGCATTTTAGATGCAATATGTTATAGACAAATGATTGACTCCCTACATAAATATATTGTAATGCCGAGCTGATCCCTTACTTGAGCCAAGATCTTGTTTGAAAGATTACAGCACAGTTTGTAGCTGCTTATAGCTATACTTCTCAATGTAAAATTTGTATCTAGATAAATCCTAAGAGTGCAACATTAGTTGAAATTTTTAAGTTGAAATTTAAAATCTAATTATTTGTAGGTTCATAACATGAGAATATTTTTGAGTGTGGAGCAATGAATGTCGTTGATTTTTATAGCTTTCATTTTCTAAAGTACCTTTCAGTGCATATGCATCATCAACACAGTGAGTTATTGTTGTCTTTGTAGCTGCTTCAAATGAGAACAAAGGACCAGAAACATAATTCTAGCTTTATCTTGTAGAAAATATCATTACAGGGCCAGATCTTCTTTACCTTAAAAGTAGACACCTTTTTCCCTAGGATTGTGAGAATCTTCCCTTCCTGAAATGAACTGTAAGTACAAAGGAACACTTCTAATGATGCCAGTTGCCTTTTTTATTATTTCATTTATTTTTTGGAAAACCTACTAATAAATCAAAGAAAATATATACATTTTGATTTGAAACAAAAATTGCCCTAACTCAAAAGTTAAGGTTAGTGTTAGACACACTGTCAACTTAAAAATAACATACATGCCTGATTGTTTCTTAACTGAATCTTGTCATAAATAACACCTAAACTTACTAAAACTAAAAAATAGAGGAAATAAATTTTTGCCTGGTTTTTATTTGGTTCATTTATTAAACGAATTTGACAGCACTTTATGCCAATTCTGCATAGCCCTGTTCTCTTCAGTGGGGTTATGTACAGGCATAACTGTTAGCTCTAGCAAATTCCATTGTGGCATCGGGGCCTTAATTATTCATTCTTCCCCTGCTGTTTGTGTGGATTTTCCATAGAAATAAAAACATTTTTAAAAAATAAGAAAATGTGATGGTGAAATCACAAAAATGGGAAGTGAGACCCAGGTATTGGAGTTAGTCCTAAAAGTATTTTTAAATCTCCTTTTTCCTTTTTTTTTTTTTTTTTAACGGACTGTGTATCCGGTTAAACTTTGAGAGTGTTAAAATCCAAAACAGAGAAACCATTGTCAGTCTTCTGGCAAGGAAGGAATCTACATGCATTTCTTGGATACAGATAGTGTCAACTCTGTGACGAGCAATGAGATTCACAATTCTAATCGCTATGTAGCTGTTAGCCCCCCCAACATTGATATTATAATAGTCAATTGTTTTAAAGTTGTGAATTTTAACAACCTCCTGAGAGAGCCTGGAATACCCCACCTTTACCACCACTTAAATATTCACTCATCTATGTTAAGAACTTCAATAGCCACCACACCTCATGAGGCTACAGACAATGTGACAAAAATGGACTGGATCTCATAGATTGGGCTTCTATAAATGATCTACATCTCTTGCATAACTCTAAGCAGCCAGACACTATTTTTCCATATGGTGGAAGCAGGGCTACTCTCCTGAGCTCAGTTGGGTCACCTCAGCAATGTGCCAAGTGTTATCAGCCTCCTGCTGAGTTCTTGTAAACTTCTCACACAGCCAGTCACTGCCCTATTTTTACTCAAATATGGGTGATGATCCCAGTAATAACCACTATCCCTAGATTTCAGTGAAACTATAGAAGAGCAGTCTGGAAAAAAATACTTAAAACTGACTGCAGAATATATACTGTATATACCACATAATACCCCTGTAGAAAACACTTACTTGCTTCTCCAAAGCAGTTTTTATAGCACCCACTACATCCATCCCAAAAGACGTATGTACCTTGCTTAGACGAGGAGTATACATAACTTCTTAAGCAGTATGAAGAATCTGGTGACTCAGAAACAACAACAACAACAAAAAACCACCATAGTGCCAGCCTCAATGCTCATCATAGGGAATGTTGGGAAGAAGTTACATAAAATATGGACATGACAAAGTCTAGCAGGAAAGAGTGGTCACTCAGAAGGAAGATTGGGGGTGCACATAAATCACCAGCTAAACATCAGTGGAGAGTGTCCCTGAACAGCATTGCCACACACCTATCTAACATGGCGAACGCTAACAAGGACAAGCCCTTTGAGCAGTCAGTAAAGAGGGAATGGCACAATACAGATGGGC
The DNA here is from genome assembly GCF_016161935.1 of Mauremys reevesii. Classification (NCBI taxonomy): domain Eukaryota; kingdom Metazoa; phylum Chordata; order Testudines; family Geoemydidae; genus Mauremys; species Mauremys reevesii. The sequence goes on along the minus strand of NC_052629.1, from coordinate 37,031,644 downwards.
CCCATCTTGGCATGAAGAAGCCATTCCCTCCTGAGGAAGTAGAGAGAGAACTGAGCTGCAGAACTCAAGGGGTTAAAGACCTGCTCGGGGCTCAGCCAGCATCACCTCACCACACCTGCAAGAGATGCACAGACTGGAGGAGGAGTTAAAAGGGAACAGAACAGCTCACTTGGGGGTAGAGCAGGGAAGAGAGCAGACCTTTCACTTACAGCTGATGAGGGAAGGCAGGATCTGTCCCATCAACAACTGCCTGAAGGTCCCTGGGAGCATAGGCACTGACTTCTTCTCCACTTGGGGGGTCCTCGACCCTCCCCCCCCAGGCCCACCTCTTCCCCAAACCCCCCACCCTGCTTCTTCCTGCCCCTGCTCTGCCCCTGCCCCCCCATTCCATCCCTTCCCTCAAAGCCCACCCTTTCCCGCCCCTGCCCGAGTGTGCCCCATCCCTGCTCCTCCCCCTCCCTCCCAGCACCTCCTGCGCTCTGTAGAACAGCTGGTCACCGGTGTGCAAGAGGCACTGGGAGGGAGTGGGAGGAGTTGATTGGTGGGGCCGCCAGACAGTGGGAGGCGCTAGGAGTGGATGAGGGAGAGAGGAGAGCTGGCTGCCGGTGGATGCTAAGCACCTGCTAGTTTCTTTTTTCTGTGAGTGCTCCAGCCCTGGAGCACTCATGGAGTCAGCATCTATGGTAGGGAGGACCTGTATCTGCCACACCCTGAGAGCTAGGCATTTTCTCCCCTCACCTGCTAACTCGGGGGGTTGGGTGGGTGGGTGGGCTGGTTCCCTTTGTTTTGTTTGTGGAGTACCCTGGAAGAGAAGAGACTTGAAAGTGACCTGGCCAGAGGTTCAAGTCTCCAGATGACGCAGCCGCCACCCATAACAGAGAGATTTGTAATGACACACCAATGCAGGTGGAGGTGCCAAGTGGTGAGCTGACCCCTTTCACACCTTCTTGCTACAGACTGAATTTTGAACAATAGAAGGGTGGTAGGAAGTGGCCTAGGGAGGATGGCTTTAAGTCATTCCTGAGTGTCAGGTCCTTTGGTAGCCCTGATAGGTCCTGGGCCAGAGCCCAATGGAGTAGAAGGGCCCACTCTCCCCTACCAAGCCCCTGCTCTACCCGTTGATGGGCCTAACTCCCTGACTATTAGGCGATGCTCCCCACAGGGCCAGCCATCACACCTCCTATATAGAAAATGGTTTATAATGGAAGAAGAAGGCAGGGGCAGAAATATATGATACCTTCTGGCACACTGGCCTGCTGGTCAAAATGTAAAGATGTTAGGGCTATGGAAATGATACTCCAAAACAGACAATTCCAAAAGAAGAGAAGCTGAGCAAATGGAGGAGCCATGAACTCAGAGAGAGCTGTTCTTGCTCCAACTTTCTTCCACATTTTTACAAATGATTTGCCTCCAACAATCTCAAGGCTATTCAAGTATGCAGATGACATTTCCCCCGCTTCAAGATACAGAGACTTCAAAAAGATTGAGGAGAACCTGAACCAAGACATGGCAACAATCAGTGGCTGTTGCAAGAAGTGGAGATCTAATCCCAGTTTGTCAAAGGCAGTGTTGTCATGCTTACATCTCAACCACACCAATGCTTCACGAGAGCTCAACATCTTCTCGAATGGAGAATGACTGGCACTTGCCCCAAAGCCCGTATATATCTAGGAATAATTCTAGCTCACCTTACCTAGAAAGTAGGTCACAAGATAAAGAGCAGAAATGGCTTCCTAAATAAGCTTGTGGGCTCAACCTGGGGAGTTAATGTTCAAACATTGCACAGCTCAGCGCTAGCTCTCTGCTTCTCTGTTAGAGAATACTGTACTCCTGGTTAAGCTCTTGGTTAAGCAATTCCCACACCCAAAAAATGGTGTGAATAATAACTGGGGTCATGAGACAAACAAACACTGAGTGGCTATCTGTCCTCTGTACTATACCATCTCCTGACATCAAGAGTTATACTGCAGCAAAAAACCTCCTTGAGAAAGTTCAGGAGATCCCACAACTGTCACTTTACAAATATATGTGGGAAGTGCCTCACCACCGATTCATCATAAGAATATCCATCTAGATTATGTTACCAACCATCTCTATGTTGGACACTGCCAGATTGTGGTGAGCAGAATGGGAACAAGCTTGCTCCCTTTGTAAGAAACTCCTTCCTCATCACTCAGCCTGATGAGAGACTGCCTGGCTTCAAGCTGCCATGCTATCTCTGGTGCAAGCTCAACCATTTTCAAATACCAACACTTGGGGATTTAGGAACAATCCCCTGTGTAACTGCATCCCCTGTGCGACAGCTGAGAATGGCTGCTCACCTTGTGCTGGTTTATCAGGAGGAATTTTCATATTGTCACATTCAGCACGACTCAATGGGAAAATTTGTTCACCTTCAGGACCACTTTTTCTGCCTTTGTTTCTTTCTTTTTATCCTCTTTTCTCCGTTCTTCTTCCCCTCTCTCTGCATCTCCCACCCTGCAGCAATTTCCAATTCACCCCTATCTTTGTGAGCTTAACTTTCACTCCTCTACCCGTACCTTCTGATAAAATAATAAACAATGAAATAGTTAATGCTGACATTTAAAGTGTAGTTATCATTAGGCTTTGAAGACAACAAACTATGGACCGCATTGTTAATCAGTGCCCAGTTCAATCACTTTCCAGTGACATCTCAGCTATCTCTTTGGGATAACCCCATGTTCCTTCCCCAGATTCTGCCCTGCTTTTGTGTGGGCTGTGTCAGGTCCTCTGACTGAGGTGTTCCCCCCATATCCACAGCCACCCTCTGAAAAGGGTCCATTATTATAGGTAGTGACTCATGACTGCCACACACGTGTTTGGGCTCTTCTCAGCCTGGAGTAGCAATCACATTACTCAGTACTCCTTAACTGCTTCAGTTTCCCCAGGTTAGTACAAAGCAACTAGCCCCTTGAACATTTAGGTGTATATTGAGTATGGAGGAATTTACAGGAAGCATTTGAGGACAGGGGTGTCGCCTTTCAGAATCTGACTGCAAACTGTGGGGTTATGTCTATTGGTGGGACAGTTTCTATCAGGGCTAGTAAGGGGTTCAGAAAGGAAGGATTTATGTAGGGCTTTGGAACTGAGGGATCTGCAATGGAAGGAAGGAGAGATTTGACACTATAACGCTGCTTTAAAAAACTAACAATACATAATTAAGGGCTGGCAAGGTGATTCATAGTACTGTAAGAGTGTGAGGGGGCTGGGATTTGCAGCCAAGCTAATTACTGGTACCTCCTTGTGGCAGATGTCCAGTGCAGGCACTTGTTCCATAGCAGATACAGGTCCCTGATAAACAGGAGTTGGAAATGGACTTCCCCTAAACTCGTTGGGGAATGGAGTGGTGCTTCTAATGTCTGTTATAGTGAAGTGACAATTCCTTTTCCCTAGCCCCTTAACCCTCATATAAAAGAAGAGCAGTGGGATCCAAGCAGAGCACTGAGGACCAGATATGGAAGGTTGACAGGAGACCTCCACCAGTTGTAAATGATTAAGGAGAAAATAATGACCTTTATTGTACCAGTTATTGCAAACTATTTCCCAGATGAGTTCAGTCAGTAACGGTGTGGCCTATTTGAACTACATCCCTGGCATCTTGGCTTTCTTTTTTTGTGTTTGGGTAAAACACCTTTTGTTTCAGATTTGATTTAGTTTTACTTTGTCAGGAATCAACATTGCCCTGCTGAACTTTTAACATTTTAAAGTCGGGAAAAGTGCTCTTAATACTGGTGGTTTGTTTGATCGATGCCGTGATTTATAATGTCAGCTCTGTTTTGTCACTATAACAGAAAAATGTTTTAGGAGCTCTATCACCGGGTGTCAATTTAACACCTGCTTTCAGCTGTGCTCTAAAACCACCAATGTAATTTATATCGTGACCTGCCTGTGTAGAAAGCAGTACTTAGATAAAACTTCAGAGAGTTTGGAAAATGTTTTAATCTGTGGCTTGCTCATCCTGAACAAAAGTGTTTGAATGACTATCACTAAACATGACCATGACCGTAACCTAATCTATACTGGGAAGATTGCTGGCCAAATGTGAAAACAGTGGGAGAATTTTTCCCCAGATTTTAGAGCTATGATCTTTTTAGCATGACTATTACTCATAATTTAATAACTTCACCTGTCAGGTTGTCTACATTTATAATTCATGTGTTGTAACTACAGGAACTATTTCTATTTCTGTGGTATTGATGATAATGAAAGTTTGTTCATATGACATAAAAATATTGTCAATCTATTGAACTAGTTTATTGTACACTTATTCTTGAATATGGCATTTGGATAATTATATTGCCTTCTTTCAGATAGCACAAATATAATTTTTCAATACTTCATGATAAACCAAAACCAGATGGTTGTATTACTTTTCTAATTGCTGCCAGTGTGGTTTCCATTCTCCAGTTTATATTGATTGCATTTATGTGGTACTGCACAAATTAAGTAGGCCACAATTAACAAAATACACAGTATATTCTTTGCATTATTCACATTCTAATGTTCAATATGAGGGCTGCTACTTAGTAAAAACTGCATGCCACGGGGAAATAACTGGGAAAGTACTTTGATATATGTGGAATAAAATGTGTGTTTCTATGGTTCTATAATGTCCTTTACCCTGCATCTCCTCAATCACATTTGTTACCGTGAAACAAAGTATACATCTGCAAATAGGAAAGATGAACTAAAAGTAAAAAGGACTAAAATGGTAATTCAAGCATGACTGTCAAACATTGGAATTTCTCCAGTGTAATAGTACATAATCATTTACTCTAGTGAAGAATCCCCTCTATGTATTTATGATGTATAATACCAGGATGGAACTATGTATGCGGGACTAAATATGCCAGATATGTTTGCTGCATAGCTAAAAAGTCAATTTTCGAGTTCCAGGGAAAGGAACTGGAGGCAAATCCATGTAGCACCTTGCAAAAAAAAAAAGGTGTATTGGATAGAGGTTAAAAAATTGTCTTCAATAAAATCATCAAAGAAAACGTGTGTGGACAACTATAATTCTGGTCCAGCAGTTCTAAATCCCTGAAACACTAAATTGCTTAACAATTAACAGAATATATTGTAAGGATTTAGTTAGTTGCTAATGCTTTCAGAGTTCTGGACTAGTTCCAAGAATAATAGTGCAAAAGTCAGGATCACCATAGGAATATATGGCTGGATTTTCTAAAGAGCTCAGCACGTTGCATTATAAACTCTTTAGAAAAACTGACCATAAATGGGAGCTGAGCAGCGGAAGAGCTGCTCTGACTTCAGTGCCTGAATTGGAGCTGGGGTCTTTTAAAAATTTAGCTCAAGTTGGGGGTGTTGATCCCTTGAAAATTTGGCCCTGAGCTCTTTTGAACATTTTGTTCCATAACTGCTTGTCGTCTTCAATCCCTACAGAAAACACACAGGAACTATTTTTCACGTAGACTAGGAAGAAGTGACAATGTAAAGTTTCAATCAAGACGTATTAATTGCATCATCAACTCATAACTGCTATTTCAAGGAGAATAATTCATCTTATGACTTGAGGTTTTTTTGTTATCGTGCACAAACTGCATATATTGTAATAGAACATTATCCGCAACACTCTGGAAAAAGCTCTTTGCAACAGCAGGATCCACACAGGGGAGTGGGAAAGCCTGCATTCCACATCTGAGGGAGAAAGAAGGAAATATTTATCTGTTTTTTTAATGCAGTTGTTTGAATCTACTTAAAAGTTTGGAATGCTGGAAGTAGTCCCAGCCGAGATGGATTGGTAGGCATAATGCAAGTGAAGGGGTCAAAGGTGCATGTTAAATGCAATTTACCACACACATCTGCAATGTATCACATGGGTATTTCCACTCACCCATGCCCATTTATGTGGTGATAACACTCTTTACCTCTCCAAATATAGAAGGTCCTGGATCAAGTAGAAGCAGAGGTTAGAGCCACAGGTCCATAGCTAGGAATTGCTGGTCTAGGAATAGTAGTAATTTAAAATAATCTAAGATATGGAGTTTTTTAATAAATAAAATACAGCTCTTGAATAAAATATTTGATGGTATGTGATAGTAGAAAGGTGAATGTGGCACTCATTTGGATGTACTACATAAATCACTTGTAGTTTCACCACATGTGAATAATATAAAATTTGTACCTATATATGAAGGGATTTTCAAAAGTGGTCAGAGTTCATCTAACTTTGTTCCCACTGTCAATGGTAAAAGTCCCATTTGACATAATGGAAGCAATGTTAGGCCAAAGCTGAATGCTTTTCAAAATTTGTCCCATAATATAAAGGTTATCATACCTCTTATTTTCCTCTTTCAAATTGAGAAGTTGAAGTGGCCAAGTTTTCTGTGGGTCTATTCAGGCTGAGTTCTAATGGCAGTAGCTATTCATAGTGCAATTATTTCTGTACACTGATTACTTTACAATACAGAGTCTCTGTGGTCTTGCTGGCCAAGACCATTCCCTTCGGTGTAGTTTTTCATACTTAATGTCTAAAGACAAAATACCTCAGTGCAGTACACTGAGTTCATGCTAGAAGCACAGAAGCAAGAGATTATGTAGGTGTTCTAATGACAGCTACTGATACTAAAATTTTGTACTTCAAATGTGAAAAAGTTTCCATCATAGTGATGAGTCTGATCTTATACCATCAAACTCAATGAAAGGTTTATTATTGACTTCAGTGGAAGTAAAAGCAGGCCTTACATACACAGGAAATACTTGGTTAGTGGTGTAATTAGTCATGAAATTTATATGGAAAAAATCATTATTCAGTTAGAGCTTGTTAAATCATTTCAAGATATCTATTCCACCTCATTTTTTGTCATGGGCAATAGTGAGTTCAAGACAGATTTTATTCTTGATTTTTTAAAAAAACTAGCCCTAATTCACTTCTTATGTTTGTTTTTTTGGTAAAAGGAACAACGTTTTTGTTGGTTTGTTTGATATTTGAGAAAAGGCTCGTGTCTATGAGGTTTAAGTCACTAAAGAAACAGAAAATGGGGAGAATTGAGGACCAGCAATGCAAATTATGATCTTTAGTTTAAAGAGCCATGAATTACTGCTATTATCACTTTATTATTATTTTCAATGGATGTAAATAAGCTTAAAATGAGGTCTGAAGATCTCTGTATCTGTCCAAATGGTTTGAACAATCTAGTTATGCTTAGCAGCCAGACATGTTCTTGCAACTATATTGTTTTGTTACAGCCCAGACTTATGTGGGGTGAATACTAATACAGGGAAACATTCTTCTTTTTTTCCTTTGCTACAGATACAAATCAATAGGTGCATGTACTATAGCTCTCTCTATCAGATACTGTCACAAAGTTCCTGTGTTCAATTATTCTGGCCTTGAAACACCAATAAAAAAAAAAAAGAAGGAATGAAATATATTAATTCAATTACTGGGGAGGAAGGAGAGTGAAGCCAGTACCAGTACTGTATTAGATTTCTAATAGGCTTTGTGTGGATAGTTAAAAAAAGAACATTTAAGTAAAGGCCTATAGCAGTGGTTTTCAAACTTTTATACTGGTAACCCCCTTTACATAGCATGCCTCTGAGTTAGACTCCTCCCCCCATATAAATTAAAAACATATTTTAATATATTTATCACCATTATAAATGCTGGAGACAAAGTAGTGTTCAGGGTGGAGGCTGACATCTCGTGACCCCTCCCCCCCCAGGTAATAACCTCCCGACCCTCTGGCCTATAGCATTGATATAATTTTCTATTAAATTTTAAGGTTTAGTTTTTTTAAGACAATACAGTTCTATAGACAATTGGCTCCCTGCTATAGAATTCATACACTGTATTTCTATGCTGTTTAGTAGCATGTAGCCATTTACATTTGCTTCCCAAATCTGCTTTGCAAACAACTTTAAATTGTACAAACACTATTGTGTCAAAACACATTTAGATCAAATATGCAATTGAAATACAATTTAAATCTGAACATATTTGCTCTGTTAGGAAAAAGAGAGAGGAGAGCTAGGAGTAGAAAGAATGAACATTACCATTTAGTTAAAAAAAAATCAGTGTTTGTTTAATATTCTCAAGTTCCAAAGTATCTGTGTACGTGCGTGTGCACACACACTCTCTCTCATGCACATTCTCTCCTCGCACGTGTGTGCGCACACACACAGAAATGTCAGTGTTTAATATGCTCAAGATTTCTCTCTTTCACTCACACACACACTCTCACACACATACACACACAGAGTGTGAAGGACAGACACAGTTTATGGGAACCTAATATGTGCGGTGTTGTAAAGTTGCTCGTCATGGGTGTTGAAAAATTCAGGATTGTGAACTAGCCCTAGAAAGTTTGTAACAGGGGAGTATTGTAGTGAAAGTTGTAGAACCTGTATTTGAAACTGCTTTTTTTTTTTTTAAATCTAGTCCCTCTTCCCTGCAGCAAATAGCTAAAAAGAAAAAAAAAATCTCAACTATCATCACTCATGATGAATGTAGATTGGCTTCTTTAAAGAGGATCTAAATTTATGATTTCATGATCCAATCAGTGAATATTTCACATATAACTCATGCAAATATACTATTTCTTCATGATTCATATGAGTGATCATAAAAGTTAATTTTAAAATTTGGGGTGAAAACACTTGAAACTTGGCATTTGCAGATATCTTAGGTCTTTGAGCTCATACTTGAAGAGAATGCTGCTACTTGTATGAATGAATATATGTATTCATAACTTATTAAGTGGCTGCATTTACCATTCTCCAGCTTTTGGTATTTTAGTTATGATTATGATGAGACTATTTCATGCCAGATATATTTTCCAATTAAAATATCCAACAATCAGTTTTGAATAACTTCAAGACCTCTCTTCCATATGAATAAACAATATGAATATTAAAATAACAGATTTAAACACAATAAACCAAAATTTGCAACTTCAAAAAGAGAAGAAAATGTTTGAGAAGGCTTTAAAAAGCTGAACTGGAAAAACTCATTGAGTAGTACGCTAACATTCATAATATGAATTCTAAACTATATTTGTGTAGCTGCAAATCATTCAAATTCCAAGCACCAATTTTCTTTAGGAATTGCCTGGGTATATCTAGTTTTAGGGTTTAATTAAAATGTCTTGGGCCTAGAACCTCCATAATCCACTAGAGTCCATCCTTTTTTAAAGCTTCCTAAACCCAAAGTTTTTAGGCCCCAATCCTGCATTGTAATATCTGTAGGCAGACTCCTATGTCGTTGTGGAGACTGTTGACTTCAATTACTGGCCCGGAGCTGTGCTTGTGCACACTCCCACTGGAGATGACAATGCAAGGCATGCGCATTAATCTTGTCTCATTCTCAAAAACATCCTGTTTATTTTTAAAATTGCATTTTCCTTCCAAAAGTCACTTCCAAATTTATAATTTTAAAACCTTATCAGATCTATATCACATTTTCTAATCATAAAAATAACCGGTGCTAGCAAAGTCTCCAAAGTGACTACTCTGAACAATTAACTTGTAAAAAAAAGCTTGCAGTGAAGAGCCAGATGTTGATGCTTAAAAAAGACTCACAAAAACTTTGCCTATGTTGTGTTTCACTTTGACTTCAGAAATCTGTGGTAAATAAAAAGATTCCTTCAGATTTGATCATATCAGGTATTTTGACGCGTCTTGCAGCACAAGCATAAATCAATCCTTATAGTATCATGTGAAACTTATTGCAGAAATTATCATTGATTACTTTTATTAATTATTTGTATTGTAATACCAGACAACATATGCCAGGTACCCTCCTAATGCAGTTCCTACCCCCAAAGAGTCTCAGGCCTCACCTAAATTTATACATTAGGTTGACCCAGCTAAGTCGGTCAGGGTTGTGCAAAATTCAGACCTCTGACTGATGTAGCTATGTCAACCTAACCCCCAGCATAGAATGCTTCTGTTGACATAGCTACTGTCATTTGGCGAGGTAGTGGTCTTACACCAATGAGAAAAAACCCTTCCATCTGTGTAAGCTGCATATACACTACAGGGTTATGCCAGCACAGCTACACTGTAAGTATAGTCTCCAGAGTGTAGACATACCCTTAAATAAACTCAAAGTAGAGATGGAAAATTGTGATGTAGAGAGAATTAGAAAAGAAAAAGGAACCAGCTAATAGCAGGAACAGTTAACAGAGAGAAAAAAGTAATAGTCACCTGAGGAGGTAAGGCCCTGATTCTGCAGAGAGTTCCATGTGAAAGAAAAGGGTTCTTCTGTACTTAGTCAAGCTAGAAGAAAAAGTGGAAATAGTTGGCAAAAAAAAAGGCAGAAATCGGGAGAAAATATAATCACAGTGACTTCTTTTTAATTTTCTGTGTTATTTGATGTTTGAGTTCTGCTGTTCACAACTATAGAATTAATAAACGATTTCCTTGTTTTATCTTGCTTCCTTCCTGAAGGAGAGAGGATGCTTTTAAAACAAAAATAATGCATCTTTGCAATAGAGGTTCTATTGGAAGTGCACACACAGGGTATGAGAATATGCCAGCTTCTGCTATGCTGCTTTACTGTATATTTTTATACGAGGTAGTTGATAAAGACTACTCTTCATTAATTTTTTTTTTCACTCTCACTGAAGATTTCAAAAGTGTTGTTTGTTTGTTTAAGGGAATGAAGATAAAACTCTTCAGTCTGTTTTGAAAAGGGTTGCCCAACAATTAGTAATTTTCTGGTCACCAGGTTCTGGTTTGAGGGAAGGTCTGTGAGTGCTTTTCAGAAGTAATACCACATACTCTGTGTTTGTTAAAGAAATGTAACTTTGTTTTGCTGAGTTGAGAATTTTTTTCTCATATTCTTATTGGCAACAGAGGTCCCTAGTGGAAAGAATAACTACAGGAATGAGTTCATATCATGGTTTCATGACTCCCATAGATGTTCTTCCAGAACATATGTACATATTTTTTTCTTCCTGGGGAGAAGGCTTGACATTTTTATGTTGCTCCCCAGCTGATTCTCAGGTGACCTATCAAACATAAAATGATTATACAAATAAAGAATGACTCTGAAATGCTTCTGATTGAATAGTAGCAGGCACATTCATGATCTTGACCTTCCTTTAAAAAGTCTATAATTTGTAGCCTTTCTCAAATTTGAATTTATTTATTTGGTAATAAAAGTAGCATACAAAAACCATTCATAATGTCTTGGTGCTAGAAAAATATTAAATGCATTATTAATAAAGTCTTAATATAAATTATTTTTGACATTTCACCAAAAATTAGGCCCTTTTATTTTAAAGGCACAGTGTTTGAAATTCAATTGTGAGGGAATAAATATAGATAATTAAATCAGTAATGATCAATAATGAAGGTACAAAAGGTAAGGGAAATATGTTCCTAGATGTTCATGTGTTCTTATTCATGTACAGGAATATTTTTCAGGAATGTTATATACATCCCTATGAGAATCAAGTATAGAGTTCAGATGTTTCCACAGTGATAGGAGGGAGGATGATGCTGTCCTGGAATGTAAGTAAATTTTACTTCATCCCTTGTTCCTCTGCTTTCCACACAACATGACAGATTCATGAGGGAGCCAAAGCCAGCGGATTTGGGAGTGCAGTAAAACCTACATGGTAGCTTTTGAACAATGTCCTCTAGAGTGGCATAGGAAGAGATGCAGAGCTATGAAAATAGTCTGTTCCTCTGTCACGCTGAAGAAGCCAAAAAGCTGTCACCATTAGTAATCAGGTCTGATTTTTTTATTTTTTTTTAACACGGCAGGCATTAAAATAAACCTTTGTACTCTTAAGCACAAGGTACACCTACAGCTCTGTGAAAATTGTGCAGGAAATTTTCTTACATACATGTGTTAATCAGCCAAAACGTCTGGAAAAGCGGTCCTTCAAACTCCATGTGGAATTTCCTTAAAATACATTTAAAAAAACCACCATTACTGTGAAAAATGATAGATATCAAAATACAGACTAATATTAAGGCTAATGTAATGGAAGTATGTCACAGGGAGAGAATACCGGTGTTACTACTTATACATGAAATTATAACACAAGGAAAGATGAATAATTTACTAAAAAGTAAAATACTAGATTCAGATTATTATATTCCATATATCCCAAATACGGATTTTCATTTGTGCACTTTATGAAGAATTTGGCTCATAAGCACACAGCCTTCAAAATTGTGAAGATGCCTTAGGGTCCAGCTCAATTTCCACAGTAGTTAATAGATAGATTACTATGGGAGTTGAATCAGATCCTTAGAAAGTGAATATAGTGAAGATAAAAAAGGTTAGTTCAGTAGTTCCATTGTAAAAAAGATAAGCTTTGTAAAGATAAGCAGGTTTTCACTTAATCCATTTCTGTTTCATGAAATGCAGTGAAGGCTTCTTAATTGGTGTCATACATAATAGCAAAATGTAAGCTTCATACTCTACTATTGAAATAGGTAGGAAAATGTACATGGACTCTCTTTTACGTAAAGTGACATGTTTGATTTTCAAATAATGCACGGGACAGAAAAAACCTGATGCATTCAAAGATATCAAGCTCGATGTGTACTATATTATTTCATTATACAGCATATAATCACACTGTGAAACAATAGAATACTAATTGATATTTAAATATTTTGGATGTTTTTCTACATTTTCATATATATTGTATTCTGTGTTGTAATTGAAATCAAAGTGTATATTATTTTTATTACAAATATTTGCACTGTAAAAATGATCAACAAAATAAATATTTTTCAATTCACCTCATACAAGTACTGTAGTGCAAACCCTTTGTCATATAAGTGCATCTTACAAATGTAGACTTTGGTTTGGTTTGGAGTGCAGTTATGTAACAAAAATGTAAAACTTCAGAGTCTACAAGTCCACTCAGTCCTACTTCTTGTTCAGCCAATCACTAAGACAAACATGGTTGTTTACATTTACAGGAGATGATGCTGCCCTCTTCTTATTTACAATGTCACCAGAAAGTGAGAAAAGGCATTTGCATGGCACTTTTGTAGCCGGCATTGCAAGGTATTTATGTGACAGATACGCTAAATATTTGTATATGCCTTTGTCCTTTGGCCACCATTCCAGAGGACATGCTTCCATGCTGATGACTCTCGTTAAAAAAATAATGTGTTAATTAAATTTGTGACTGAACTCCTTGGAGGAGAATTATATGTCCCCTGCTCTGTTTTACCCATATTCTGCCATATATTTCATGTTCCAGCAGTCTTGGATGATGACCCAGCACACGTTGTTCATTTTAAGAACACTTTAACTTCAGATTGTACAAAATGCAAAGAAGGTACCAATGTGAGATTTCTAAAGATAGCTACAGCACTTAACCCAAGCTTTAAGAATCTGAAGTGCCTTCCAAAATCTGAGAGGGATGAGATGTGTGGAGTATGCTTTCAGAAGTCTTAAAAGAGCAACTCTCTGTTGCGGAAACTGCAGAACCTGAACCGCCAAAAAATAAAATCAACCTTCTGCTGGTGGCATCTGACTCAGATAATGAAAATGAACATGCGTCAGTTCGCACTGCTTTGGATTGTTATCAAGCAGAACATGGCATGTCCCCTGGAGTGGTGGCTGAAGCATGAAGGGACATATGAATCTTTAGCACATCCGTCACATTAATATCTTGTGACGCCAGCTACAAGAGTGCCATGGGAATTCCTGTTCTCACTTTCAGCTTGTTTCTCTGAGTGATTGGCAGAACAAGAAGTAGACTGAGTAGACTTCTAGGCTCTAAAATTTTACATTGTTTTATTTTTAATGCATTTTTTGTACATAATTCTACATTTGTAAGTTTAACTTTCATGGTAAAGAGATTGCACTACAGTACTTGTATTATGTGAATTGAAAAATACTATTTATTTTGGGGGTTTTTTACAGTGCAAATACTTGTAATCAAAAATAAATATAAAGAGAACACTGTACACTTTGTATTCCATGTTATTGAAATTAATATATTTGAAAATGTACAAAACACCCAAAATATTTAAATAAATGGTATTCTATTATTGTTTAACAGTGCGATTAATCATGATTAATATTTTTAATCGCTACACACACACACACGCACACATATAAAAATAAAATAAAAAAAGCTTGGTTCCAATACATTCTATCTCATATAAAATTAGTGTACTTTGTTTATAGCAGGGAGAGAGAAGTCTTGATTGAAAAGTTTGTAAACCCCACCATGTTATATCACTCTTGTATCACTGAAAAATAAGCTACTGCCTATTTCTTCTGATGATAACCTCTATTAATTTGTGGATCCCTTCACAGCAGAGTTAGACACTACTTTCTTCTATTACTAGACAAACTGTTCTATTTTTTAGTCATTCATACTATAAAAAATAAATTTATAATTGTTTGTAGGCTAGTTAATTTGAAAACATAATGATATGACCTCTTGTTTTTAGTCAGCCCTTTTTTCTAAAAGCATTGGTATTAATCTGATCCATCTCCTTTAAGATTTAGTTTATGTCAATAAGATTTCCACTTGATTTTATTGTTTTGCTGTTCTAGAGGGCAACTAGCTAATCTTTTGTTATGACTGAGTCCACAAACACCTGAATACTTTGTTGTCCTTCTCTTCACTTTCAAAGTCTTTGCAGTGAAGTTTTGATCTGTGTAGCTTTTCAGTAGACTTATCTTACTGACGCTTGCTTACCTGAAGGGACAAGTCAAATGTGGAGGTGGTTTGGGGAAACCTGGAAAACCTATGATGTATAAGCAGTGAGCCAGTAGTTTTCCCTTCTCTTTGCCACTTGATACTAAATTTACAATAGACATTTTGTAACTTCTTGTGTCCTTTAAACTACTGTACAGTTAAATGAGAGAAGGATTTTCTGATGTATTTAATATGTTTCAGGGAAAATTAGAATAGTAATTTAACCTCTTAGGTAGAGCAGGCAGCTCTGAAATGAAGAAATGCTATGGTTTCTATTTTGGAATACCTCTCTTTCATGCCATTGTTATGCTGTCATTGAAGGGTTCTAGACAAATGAGATGTTTACTTCCCATAAACAGTATCTAAGATTTTAGAAAATGGACACCTGAGATTAGGTGCCTAAATCCATATGTAGGCACTTAAATAAGGGGCCTGACTTTCAAAGGTGATTAGCACCAGAGTTGGTTGGAAATTTTCCACTGAAACAGAGTTTATGCAGAAAATGCATGTTTGTTGTATCACAGGCAGGCTTTCATTGGAAACTTCCCTATTTTCCTGCCAGCTCATCCAGCAGGGCTGCCTGGGTGCCCAGGGCTTCCAAGGTTCACAGCTCTGAGACAGCTCTGGGCTTCTAGGGTTTCCAGGCTCTGCCATGGAGCTGGGTGCATGAAAGCTCTGGGAACCCTGTCTCTAGCTGGGCCTCAGTTCCCTGCTCCACCTCCAGGAAGCCCTGAGAATCTTGGCTAGAGCAGAGTTGAGATTGTGCATTTTCATATCTTGTGGTGTTTGGATTTCTCTTAAGGTTAATCTTAATTCTGATTTCCTGGGCTTATCCTGCTTTGTTTTGAGATAATTGCAACACCTTTGAGATGTATCTTACGTTGAATTATTGAAATATACTCTCAACCTTAACACCTCTTAACATAGATGTTGTTAGGGAATAGTCTCTTTTTAAGTTCATACATGAATGGTAAACAAGAAATTTCTAATGATTTGAAGGTATGAAGTATCATAATTTTTTTTTAATTAATTTGTATGGCCAGATTCACTAGTAGGGTCTGTTTACTTAACCCTGCTCTGGAGAAGAACAAAACAGCTAGACACACTAAACAGTAAACTGGATTTACAACTGTTTTGTTTTTCCAGAGCAGCTCAAAGCAGACAGCGTACACTCTAGTTTCTCCCTCTCTTCTGTTCTGCAAATTCCCCCAACTCTGGCAACTGCTTACATTCTGTGACACCCCAAATTCTTGGTCCTGCTTGTCCTCCACACACAAACATACATACAGACTAACGTTCTCCTCTCCTACACTCTGTGTTTATCAGAGCTCATGCAATAGGTACTTTTTAAAATATATAGGAGTAATGGTCATTTTTGCTGTTATTTTTCATAACTGAAAGTTTAGTGTCAGCAGACGGTGCATGCAGTTTGTTCAGAAATATCTATAAGGAATTTGTCTTTCACCATCTGCCATTGTTCTCAGTAAGAGTGATTCCAAACTGCCCTCAGTGAACCAAGTACTTCAAATTTATAGAGTAAATTATATTTCAGTAAGTTTTAACTATATTGGAAGTTTTATGAGGCACTGGAAGTTTGTCTTTGAGTTTCATTCCATTATTAAGATAATTTAGGGAAAATATGGTCAGTGACTGGGTGGTAAATTCATTCTTAACTTTAACTGGTAAACTAATTGTAAATTCTTCAAAAATTGATTTTTATGTACTCAAATAGTAAGTACTGTAATTTTGAGGCTTGTATGCTGTTATCTTCATAAATAACTAAGTGGATGAATCCCTGTTTTAAATGCAAAACTCAGCTCAGCCCTACCTTTGGAACTATGCATGGTACTGTACTTCCATAATATTTTGAGCATTGACTTGTCCAGTAGTCTGAACAAATGAGTGTTCTAAAGACTGGAAAAAACAATTTTGGTTTCAAATGAAATGAAACCATAACAACTTTGCTGGAATCCTGTGGTTAAGGAGATGGCTCACAGAAGGATTTGATTGAAAGTGTTTGAACCTCTGCTAACCTTCAGGTACTGTATATAACAAAATGGACACAGCTCTATTTACACCTATTTTTAGGTGCAGCCTTTCTTTTTACATTGTAGTTATTCAAGAATGTTATCAAGTATTTTCTCTGTGAGACTTTTAGTTGTTCTTTGATGTGATCACAATCCTAGTCCCTGTAAAGATGACTGATTTTTCCCCTTATTAAGTTGTCTAGTATTTTAAACAAGTATGTATTTGTCGGTTGTCTTGTTATCTGGTCATGACCTTTATTCAGTTCTTTGGGTGACAGAGTAGGTATCTTTATCTCCTGAGAGATTTCTGAGAGTTGTGACCTAAATATGGTCTCTGTCACTCTGTTTTAGTCTGCAGGCAGTGCTAAATTTGTGTCAGAGCTTGCCAGCGCTGAGCCCTGGCACCTCTATGCTTCGAAGTTCATAGCCCCGGCACCTCTGGGCTTGCTGCATCAGTTATGAATGTAAACAAATTGCTTGAACCCCGCTACCTCTTTCATTACAATTTAAGCACTGTTTGCAGGCTATACGAAATCGTGTAAATCTTTCAATTTAACTCCCTTGCAGTTCTTAGTCCTGTGGCACCAAGCTTGGAGACCTTATATATGATATATGCCAGTATGCAAACTCCATAAAATATAGAGGTATAGGCAAGAGTCTGTTAGTTATCACAATCCTAGCCTGCTGGATTAGCTATCTTTCATTTTATATAACTTGTATGTTTGTGTGTGTATGTATATTTTATGTGTATTTATATGTCGTCTTATTCAGCACAGAGTTAATGGATTTCAGACTAACTGTTCTCTAGGATTAAAGTAATCAGACATAAAAGGCTGAAGAATTTTCTTCTACTACTGCTTTGGATGAAAAGGTTCAATGTGTGCTGTACCATATATTTGTTCATTACTTATGTAAACAATGTAACCTTTTCGGTCTCCAGGGTTGCAGCTCCGTTACAAATCACTGATTTTTTGAGAGAGATGAAAATTACTTACCTGGAATTATTGTTCTTTGATTATAACAGTTTTAAGAAATCCACTCAACTGCCTTTCCTCATCTGTGAGAGTTGGCTTTTGTCTTTTTCTTCTTAGCTTTTTGTGATCCAAAAAGAACTGACAGTTGGGGACTGTGGCATGCTACATCTTCAGCTCAGGTGAAAGTGCATCTTCCCAGAATTCTAAAATCTTCACATGATCTCTGTCATTCACATTTTAGAACACAAATCAAGGAATGTGGATCTAATATCATTATCTTGAGGTTATAATTATTACAGGTCAGTAAGTTTCATATCACTTAAATACAAGTAGTAATACTTCAGAAAAGAATAAGTAATGATATTTGTGTCATATATTTTAGTGAACAGGATCTCCATTTAGTAAACACAATTTAAGCTAAAGAAGTGATTTATACTAGTTTTATGCCTTCAAACATTTCTTTGGATTGACTTACTGTCCCATGTTGCTCAAATTGTTGCACACCTTTGTGTCATTTTTAAAGATTTTGTTAACACTTTGCTGGAGGATTCTCTTCAGCTTGAGGTCTTCAAACCACAATTTGAGGACTTCAATAACTCAGACATAGGTTAGGGGTTTGTTACAGGAGTGGGTGGGTGAGATTCTGTGGCCTGCATTGTGCAGGAGGTCAGACTAGATGATCATAATGGTCCCTTCTGATCTTAAAGTCTATGAGTCTATGTGTCTAAAGGAGGGTTATGAGGATGATAAAATCTGTCAAATTTAACTTTTCTTTTAAAAATGTAATTAGTAAAGAGAAAAATAACAGTAAATGAAACTGATACTTTATTCAGACTTGCTATTTTCCTTCTCTTTCTAGAATGTTGGTATTGTTAGAACTGAGTGAATACTGCAAAATTAATCTCCAAATATATTTTTTTTAAATTTAAGATTTGTCTTCAGTATATTAATGTACTTTTATGGTTGTTCTCCATGATTATTGTAACTCATTTGATATTAGAGAGAATGATTAGGTCAAAATCATACTTTTATTTCTATGCTCCCTCCACAACCCCTGATCAGTGCTAATGTTAGGAACTAGAGGAATGTTTTGAATGCATTTATAGCCTTGGCAGGTTTTAGTTACCTTTATGATGTGATCAAACACATAGGAATGCATTCATACAGTGTGGGAGATAAGGCCGGCATGTATTGGGCATTTTACACTTGTCAGAAGACCAGATGAAAGAGAAGGAGTCGTCAAAAGAGAATTGGATACTCATTTTATACTCCATTGAAATGTTATTTTTGAAAGAGTTTTGTGAAAATTTAATCACAGATGCCAAGAGACAGGTGAAAAGGCAGTTTCTTTCATTATGACTCTACATGGTGTAAGAAAGATGTCAAACTGACAGACTGCAAACTTGCTCAAGGAGTATTTCTAAGCTGCAGCTGAAGTGTGCTTCCCAGAGTGGGTAGACAAAAGCACTATGTCTGCTCAATCTAGTGTGCTAAAAATAACAGTGTAGCGGTGGGTAGCAAAGGCAGTTGGTCTGGCTAGCCCCCCCGAGTATGTTTCCAGGAGGTCCAGGTGGGTTTGTACTCAGGCAGCTAGTCCAAGCTGACACCTTTGCTACCTCTGGCTACCCTGCTATTTTTAGCAATCCAGCTCAAGCAGAGCTAGAACATTTGTCTGGCTATGTTGGAGACAAGGGATGTGGTTTGATTAGGCTGCAATGTTATTCTTAAATATCTGGGAGTAAACGGCAGATAAAAGCATACAGTGCAGGTAATTCATAATCATTTCAATATGTACCTGGGGGGCTTCTATCAGCCTTCCCCCTTACTTATCCTGATCCCCAGCCAAACTGCTACTGGGACCTCACCATCTGCCTCTCCTTGTATGACAGGTGAAATGGAGCTTGGTTCCCTGCTGTATCATTGTAGGAGCCACAGATCTCACCCCCATTTCTGCTCCTTTAAATAATACCTCCTTTAAATTCTTTACCAATCCATATTATCTGATTACCGTATCCCTTTCCCCACAGTGTACCTGCACTGGACATCCACCCTCACATCAACCTAATCCGTTGTTACACCATAGCCTAACTCCTGTTTCACATTCATCCAGACTAAGCCCCCCAAAGCCCACTGTGGGGAAGGTGGAAAAAAAACCCACTTGGCCTTGGCCAATCTGGCGGTAAGGGAAAAATCCCTTCTCAGCCCCTATAGAAAGGATAAGCCCACAGTGGATCTTGATAAAATCCAGTATTTCACCACTTGCATGGGTGGGAGTGTGAGTGCTGCTCTGCTGGGACCAGTTAAAAGTGCATTTCCTGCACTGGTATGGACTTATATAATCCTCCCTCTCTTCCAGTCACCTGGCAGGGGGAGGGGGGAATGGGTCAGTGTCCCATTGCTGACCTGGTTTGCAACTGCAGTAGAAAGTCACTCTAGGGCTTTCTAGCCCTTAAAGGGTACTCCTGGGAGAATTCTCCACCAAAGAATTAAAAATTCTGCATACAATATTTTAACATTCTGTGTATTTTGTCTGTCAAAATAACACAGTATAATCATTCTGATTTCAATTATTTTTGTAATTTATTTAAACTACAATACAATGGATGAAGAATGGGAGTGGGGCGCATTGGAGGAAATCCCTAAATGCCCTTGCCTAATAGTAATGTAACTAGGTTTGACCCTTTCATTTTAGTTATTAGTCAACAAATATATGCAGCTATATGCTCAGTGTTACATCATAGGCAACTGAGGAGCAAGTGAGGGCTGGGGAATCAAACTCATAATTTATATTGGCTGCTGAACATCTCCAGAAAGGTCAGTACCAAACGCATTTTGATAGGAATATTTTTCTGTCCAAACACTTAGACCAGTTCTAATCACTAAAGCACCATAAGCATTTATAAGGCAATGTAAAGGAGCCTTAAAACTTTTACATCTGTTTTATACTCCTGGGTAGCAGAAACCAGATAGCAACTGTGAAAAAACAGGACAAGGGGTAGGGAGTAATAGGCGCCTATATAAGAAAAAGGCCCATAAAAGGGGACTGTCCCTTTAAAAATGGGACATCTGGTCACCCTACTCCTGGGGGAATTCACAAAGACAATGGGAACAATTCACTAAGCAGGCTGCTATAGTCTGGTCTGACTGAGGGGACAGAGCCTACCTCCTCAGAAACACCCTGATGCCCTGCCCCTCCACTCTGAGTGTGGTGCAATAGCAAGCAAGATGGACAGATGGTCTCTGACACACATGCACGACTTCCCACACCCTCTCCAGGTGGTGATTTACAGCTCTACAAGCTGCTCTGGGGGCCCAAACCAACCTGCTTGCACTGGCGGGGAGGGGCATATGGTCGTTCTTTCGCCTTCGCAGAGAAGCAAAAGAAATCTGTGGGGGACATGAATTCTGCGTACACGCAGTGATGCAGAATTTCCCCAGGAGTAAAAGGGACACACACCTTTTCCAGCAAGCCAGACCACAGTCTCCACCACTTAATGCGTAGTGAGGTGAATCTTCATTTGTGTTGGGAAGCAAATTCCCAGATGCAGTGTAGACATACAAAAGTAGTTGAGCTAACCCTATCCGGATCAGTTTGTGATAGAATGTAAGCAGATTTTCATCAATAGTTTGCATATGCACAGTCCGAATCCTGATACACAGAGTCAGCCACTCTGAGGGCATGGGAAGTCTGTATCTATGATGTTTGATGATGCAGCTCTGTGGCACCTTTCACATGCAGCCTGGAGATAATTTTGTCGATCACACTCAATTTGTCACATACAGATCTTGTCAGAGACCGCCAGTGAGTCCTGTTCTGAATGATTTGCTGAAGTTCTTTGGGATTGATGCCAGCCCACTGGAGACTGCTCTTCAGATTATTTTTGAAGTGCTTATACGGATGACCCTTCTTTCTTTTGCTCTGACTCAGCTTCCCATACAAGATCTGTTTTGGGAGAAGGTGGTCTTCCATTCTGATGACATGCTCAGTCCTCCTAAATTGTGCTCTCAATAACATTTCCTCAGTGTTGATTATGTTTGCTCTCTCAAGGACCTTAATATTGGTCACTCTGTCCTGCCAGCGATGCTCATTATTGAGGGAGCACATGTGAAATTGCTCAAGCTGTTTAATGTGGTGTCTATTAAGAGTCCGTAACTTAGATCCATACAGGAGAGATGGTAGAACCACTACACTGTAGATCTTCAATTTGGTGGAGAGATGGATGTTGTGTCGGTTAAGAACTTTTGTTTGAATTCAGCCAAGGGCTGATTTACTAATTCTGGAGGAGATTTCCTCATCAAGGGAACTGTCACTTGAGATGGTACTGCCCAAATACTTGAACTGATTCACATTTTTCTACTGTGTGCTTTGGATGAAGATGGCTGGGGCATTGGAATGAGGTGCTGGTTGGAACAAGTCCTCTGTCTTCCTGAGACAGATGGTGAGGCCAAAGAGCTGGGATGATTGAGAAAATCTATCAATGTTGACCTGAAGGACGTCTTGTCTATGAACCATCAAGACATAGTCATCTGCAAAAAGCGCCTGATGAGAAGCCTCTCCAATGCCTTGGTCTTAGCATTGAGTCTTCGAAGATCAAAGAGGGAGTCATCGACTCAGTAGCAGACGTATATCCCCTGATTCAAGTCCCATGTGGCATGGCTGAGAACACAAGCAAAAACCAAGTTGAACAGCACTGGAGCAAATACGCAACCTTACTTCACTCCATTCGAGATTTAAAATGTATCAGAAAAGTTACCACTGGTGAGTACTTGCACTGTCATGTGGTCATGGAACAGACGGATGATTTGTATGAACCTTCTTGGGCAGCTCAGTTTATGTAGAATAGCCTATAGACCAGGGTTTCTCAAACAGGGGTTGCCGCTTGTGTAGGGAAAGCCCCTGGCAGGCCGGGCTGGTTTGTTTACCTGCTCAGAGACTTTAACGCTAGAGTTAGTAGAGACAGTAGTGACTGGACAGGTGTGACAGGACGACATGGAGTGGGAAAGATGAACAGGAATGGACTCCTCCTCTTGGGTAATGTGCAGAATACAGTCTGCTCATCACTAACACCATCTTTGGGCAAAATGATAAATATAAAACAACATGGATGCACCCATGGTTCAAACAATGGCACCTGATTGACTATGTTATCATCCGCCAATGAGACATCCATGATGTCAGAAGTACCAGAGCCATAGTCAATCAGGTGCCATTGTTTGAACCATGGGTGCATCCATGTTGTTTTATATTTATCATTTTGCCCAAAGATGGTGTTAGTGATGAGCAGACTGTATTCTGCACATTACCGAAGAGGAGGAGTCCATTCCTGTTCATCTTTCCCACTTCATGTCGTCCTGTCACACCTGTCCAGTCACTACTCTCTACTAACTCTAGCGTTAAAGTCTCTGAGCAGGATGAGTTTGTCATATGCAGGGATTGATCTGATGATGAGGTCCAGGTCATTATAGAGCTTTCCTTGCTTTCCTCTGTGCTGGTCAGTGTAGGTGCATAGGCACTGATGAATGTGACAT
Source organism: Mauremys reevesii (assembly GCF_016161935.1). NCBI lineage: Eukaryota > Metazoa > Chordata > Testudines > Geoemydidae > Mauremys > Mauremys reevesii. Next base: position 37,008,445 of record NC_052629.1, on the reverse strand, counting down.
GCTGTAGAGGATTCAAGGGAAATAGAAGTTTCATGAGCCGTTCATTCAGGCCAACAGGGAGGTAAGGATGTTGTTTCAGGAGTGATGTTCTTATGACAAATCCAACTCCATGGATTCTGCCTTCATCCTCTGCTTTTCCTTTCCAAAAGAAAGTGTAATTGCCTCCTACCTCACTGATGGAACCTTCTTCGGCCAATCTAGTCTCACTCAGTGCTGCAATATTAGGAGGAGTGTGGAGCTGGGTTCTGTCGGTCACGATCCGATGCTCCAAGGCTTGGCAGGACTGAACCCAGAGTTCCATGGCAAAACACCCCAGCTTTATAGTTGTAAATTCCCATTTGAGTCCATGCATTTTGCAGTGTTAGCCTGTAATCATTAGTCCTTAAGTTGTGTTATCATTTGATGGTTGTCAGGCTTCCCATTGTTATCTCACCTCTGAGGTCCTCAATGCTACTAACATGTTTAGCATCGGATACAATGAATATTTTCTGATTGTTTCCTGGTTTTTCCAAGTCTCTCACTTTTTCTTTACCATCTGGACATTTGTGATGGCTTTCACACCTTATCTTTTCCTGATGCATGCATTCCTCATTCACACAAACAATCTCTTACAGAAACCTTCAAAGGTATACAGACAGCAGTATTGTATATTCAGCAGAATACATTGTAAATCAAGCCTTGCTAAATCTTATAACTAAAACAATTCACACTGGGGCTTCAGGCCCTCAACGCTCCTCTAATCTCCTTAACATAGACACAATACAAGATCCTGTCTCTTACTTATGAAAACCTTAAAACAAATAAATATATATTTAACTAGAGTGCCTAATTTGTAATACATATAGGAAACCATAGTAGACATTATAACTTATCCTAAAACAAAAAGGGTGACCAAATCAGTCATAAGGATTGTTCTGGTCTGTCATTCCTTTCTGCTATTCAAAAAAGGGTGGCTGACAGGATAAATCAAATCATACATTAATTCTCATGGGGCAGGCAATGTTTTCTAGCCCCTTCCCTTAAAAAGGGTGAGCAGTGCTATCCTAAAAAGGGCTGCTTAATCACCTAGGATGCTGCCGAACTTCTCCGCTACCCCAGGGATGGAGCTGAATGGCTACTGGTCCCAAGGCCGCCTACATGCAGGATTGTGGCTACGACTTCCAGTGGTCATCTCCACCAGTCACTTTGCCATGCTCCCATCGCCACAGGACTTGAATTAATATGATGATGATGATGAGATTTGATAAGATGTTATTGGGATGAGAGTTGCAAGCACAGATTGAATTCCTCCTCACAATCCACCGGAACAGTCTTTGCATGCTAGAGAAAGGCAGTTTCCTTGTCTCGCCGAGGGCAAAAGACCCATCGACTATCCTTACCTGGTTTGGCCCACTCGTCGAAGCGGTTTCCCGAGGTGTGACTGCTGTCACAATCAAACAGCTACTTGGAGCACATGTGAAAGCTGGGGTTAGATGGGGACCAAAGCGGATTAACTTCTTCCAAAGGAGCATGACGTGTTCCTCCAATAGAGGTACTACTCCTCCCTAGTCCCCCATACACCTCGTTTTAATATTATTGTAAAGCCAAATAGTAATGAAATAAAAACCAAAACAAAGACAAAAATCTTTATACGTGAAGCAGGTAAGCACCTCTTTTACAAAAAGAAGTAAGGAAGTCGTAGCCATAATCCTGCATGTAGGCGGCCTTGGGACCAGTAAATCCATGGTAAGTCCAATTTTCACATCCTTACCCCATGACATTGTATTAAATAATAATAATAATTTAGACTTGACATATTCTGATATATCTAAACTCGTAGTACAGTGTGGGAGTAGATTTCTCTTTGGAAGGGGATTTAAGAACTGGATTTGTGAAAAAGTTGAGTCCCCATCCTTCTCTCAGTAGAGCACACATAATCTTGTACTTCTCTTATTGTTATGTAGCAAGTTTTATCACAAGTAAACAAAGTTTTTGTTGGTTCATAAGTGTCCAAATAAATGCAAATGTACTTTGATCATTGCTGATTGTCAGCATTGTCAGATGACTTCTATGCAGGGTTAGAAGTGATTAGCTATCTATCTGAGATTAAAATGCCATCCGTATAAAGTGAAGTTCCGAAATTTGAGTATAGTTTGCTTCAAAAAAAAAAAAGCACATGAATTAAGGGGAATATTTCCATGTGCTGCAGAGAAAGTGAAAAAGCACCTAAGCACCATATGTTCATTGTGTCACAAAAGGTTTCAGTACAACTTTTAATCCTTCTACCATAATAGTCTTTGGATTAGTTGCAGGGGTTTTGAAGAACTCTCTAATTGAGAATGAGAGTGAGATACCAACTAAGATAGTTCCAGAGTTACACTAGGGATAAAATGAAGGGAGAGTATGAAATTGAGCTGTAACTGTATGATAAACCATTGAACTGACAGCTCCCAGAATGATTAGCATCCCATTGGTAAAATGCAGTGAAAGAAGTACTTAACAGAATGTAAAAAATAAAGAACAATATCATGTATAGATGAAGAAAGTGACTACTGCTCTGGGATATTTGTTGTCCCAAATTCAAGTGGCTCCAACAAAGATTAGTGTGTGTGCCAGGAAAAAAAAAGGAAGACATATGACCATTTCTCAGAAAATTTACTCTTTAGAGACTGATGAAATTGTCATGCATAGTTGTTGAGATTCCAGCACTATATGTATTTTATTTTTTTTAAATAGTCATTTTAAAAAGAACATAATCTAAGAAATTGAAAACAATCTAAGAATAACATTTTAAGGTTTGAGGTAAACTGGAATGCATGATAGACTTGATGTTCAAAAATGGAGCTAGATGTCATATGTTTTGGATGTTTATCACATAGTATGTCTTTTGGTACCAAGATTGCCCCAGGGAAAAAATGCATCAAGCTTTGGAGGGTTTAGGATGTTATATCTTGATTTATCTGGCAACAAAATTGACCATAAAATACCTTTTACAATGCTCATGAGAGCAAGGCATATAGATGTCATTCTGAATAGTAACATCAGAATAATATCAAGGTCTTTGGTCATCTCATAGATTTCACATGGGCGAAACCATCTATAAAAAGATTTTATGTGGATGGTTAATACTTAGAAAAATTAATGATCTCTCTGACTGAAAAGATAAAACCTGAGTCACAAGAAATAGGGGGTCTGGAGGGAGAACCAACTACATGCATTTAATTGTTTTAGTGTTGCCAAAAATACCATTCACATTAGGTAGAACTTATATGTGGTTCAGACCTTAAAAAAGTGCCAGTGTTCCATCAAAGGAACACCAGTGAATTTTCTGCAGCATGAAGGATGCTGCTAAATGACAGTACTTCATGAGAAAAGCACACTAATTATGAAGTTTATTTTTTTGCAGTCCATTTTTTTTTAAATTGGCCTGTGAGTTAAGAACAAGGTTCTTACAGCCAGACACTGTTAGTTGTTCGTAAATGTCAGAAGTCCATGTACTGATGCCTTGCTTTCAGATAAAATCTGATTTGCGGGGCTTGCAAAGGATGGCAGACAAATTGATATTTTATTGAATTAGATTCTTATTAGGACAAACAGTATTGGCTCATACTTTTACCTGCTCATGCTTTGACCAGCACACTGGATGTAAGCAGATAGCAAGATATGGAATGCATGTAATCGTGACAGCAAGTGGTTATATAAGTCTAAAGGACATATACCAACAATGATCAGTCTGGGCTCAAATTTTCAAAAGTAGCCATTCATTTGTGTGCCTCCATTTTTTTGAGTGCCCAGCATGAGAATTTCAGAGATGTTGAGAATCTACAACACCCATTAATAACATTTGGAGTTATGGGTGCTCAGCACTTCTGAAAAACAAGTCCTATGTATTTCAAAATGGACACTCAAACACTGAGGCAACCCAAAACACTGGCTGTATTTGGAGATATGGGTTTTTAGTTAGGGAATTTGGAGGGAGCCCAGACACTGAGGTAGAGGTGGCAGAGGCAAACTCTGTCATTGATACTGCAGCTAAATCAGAATAAAATGGCCAGGAGTTTTGTGGAAAAATATCTTAAAGGAAGACGCTAAATTTCCCAACTCTCAGATTTATGTGGGAATTGGGTTTCTTGATTTGTCCTTCCTCCTCTTCTCCCTCCTTTTCTCCTTCCTTCTACCTTTTCTCTCAACCACTTTACATGGAAAAAGTTACAGTACTTTGTCCTTGTCTTCAAAGCTCTCTGTTGCTCTGCCCCACCTAAACTCCCCTAATGTTTTCACTTAAAATCCCCTCATGCCCTTGTTTCCCAATTCAGCAAAGCACTCAAGCATATACTCAACTTTAAGCATATACTTGAATCCTATAGAAGTCAAAGTTGAGCACATGCTAAAGTGCTTTGTAGAATGGAGATGCTTACAGTTAAACGCATGCTTAAGTACTTTGCTGCTTTGGGGATTAGCCTAACTTAGGCACAGGGCAGAGGAAGAGGAAGTTAACTATGCAGCTAACTTCGCTGCAAACTTAGGTGGCCTTCATTTGCCGGAAAATGCTCATGGATTTTGGCTGACATCCAAATAATACATGGTACGTTACAATATACTCTCCATGTCCAAATTCTCTGCTGGTGTAACTTTTCTGAAGTCAGTCAATTTTGAATGTTAAATGCTACAATTTTTTAAAATCTCTGGGTTAAATTCTGTGCCCCTGAGAGAGAGAGAGAGAGAGAGAGAGAGAGAGAGAGAGAGCAACACAAAAGGGCAAAGGTGGCTTCAGACCATATTCAGGCCTTCTTGATTTTGGGTGTCTGTGGTGGCTGAAACACTTCCCAGTGTAAGTTAGAGCAGCCCCATAGCTTCCTTCTGCCCTACAGCCAACACACTTTGCATGCCAATGTCTAGGAGGAGCACCAGCACAGAGCTACTTATAACAGCACTATTTAGCTGCTACATCAGGGGCATTTTCCATCCTACTCCCCCATGCAGCTCCTAGCAGAGCAGCATAAGGGGCCAGTATGGGGGCCAGGATCAGAAGGATATATGTCTCCTGTGAACCTACTGAAGAAGATCCTCTGCTTTAGGGACCTTATACCTTTTGTAGGGCAGACATAGCTGCATATGTTCTAAGGAGCAAGGAACCAGAGCTTCACTCTCTATATACCTTAGCAGATCTGTAGTGTGGAGACTCTTGGTCACCAGATGCAATTGATGAGCGGCAGCTGTGGGGCAAGAGGGATTTTGAGGGGAGAGAGGATGTGAAAGTTGCATGCTGCATGTGTGTGTACACACACACCAAATTCTAATGTACAGTGTATTTTCCCTCAGCCTTTTTGTCAAAAATGATTCAATCAGTTTTGATCAAATGAAGAAAACAAACAAACAAAAGGCCTTGATGCAGACCTGGTCAAAACATGGAAAATATTATCCCTATACTTGAAAGGTGCTGAAAATTAAAAGCAACAGACAACAGGGTTAGATTGGAAACACTTATGCAACCTTAAATATAGCAGTCAGTACCACTTTCACTACAATAATAATAGTAATAATAAGTAATTAGTGTTTTTATTATCACAGAAATTGTTATAAAGATTGAGCTTCCTTATTATGCTCTAGTTGCACTGACTCCTGCAGAAAGGGAATTGGTTAAATGCTCCAACATTTGGAGTCTTAATACCTCATTACTTTTTATGTGTTTATGGTTATGTTTTTACATTGTTTTATTGTATTTATGTTTTGTACATACTCATATTAGCAAATTTATAATACACAGTAGAACTCAACATTTAACAAAGAGGCTTCTTGAGAACAGTATGTAACCAGTAGCCCAAAGCCATAGTCATTTTCATAAAAAATATAATTAATGGGTAAAGAAAAGGCATGCATTGCACAGATGACAAATCGCACTGGAGAGCGAGAACAGGCAAATAATGCAAATTCAAAAGCACCCTTGTAGGCTTCAGTTGATTTCTTTTTGTAAAGTAAACTTTTTTAAAAGCCGCAGAACATTGCCACCGATGAATTTTGGATCCAGTTTAATTTAAAAAACAATTATATTAAAACAAATAATTTCTCACTAGCATTTGATTAAATTGCAAGACCACAAAATCTGAAGTAAACATCTCCCTTGTGCCTTACATCGTAAGGATGTATCAGATTGTTTTGATATAGGGTATAGGGGAGAACAATAATAGTAAAATATATACATATATATTACCAATTAATCGCAGTTAACTCATGTGATTAACTCAAAAAATGAATTGTGATTAATTGCAGTTTTAATCACACTGTTAAACAATAGAATACCAATTGAAATTTATTAAATATTTTTGGATGTTTTTCTACATTTTCAAATATATTGATTTCATTTACAACACAATACAAACTGTACAGTGCTCACTTTATATTACTTTTGATTACAACTATTTGCACTGTAAAAATGACAGAAAATAAATAGTAGTTTTCAATTCACCTCATACAAGTACTGTAGTGCAATCTCTTTATTGTGAAAGTGCAATTTACAAATGTAGATTTTTTTGTTACATAACTGCACTCAAAAACAAAATAATGTAAAACTTTAGAGCCTACAAGTAGACTCAGTCCTACTTTTTGTTCAGCCAGTCGCTCAGAGAAACAAGTTTGCTTATATTTAACGGAGATAATGCTGCCCACTTCTTATTTACAATGTCACCAGAAAGTGAGAACAGGCATTCACATGTCACTTTTGTAGCTGGTATTGCACGGTATTTATGTGCCAGATATGCTAAACATTCATATGCCTCTTCATGCTTCGACCACCATTCCAGAAGACATGCTTCCATGCTGATGATGCTTGTTTAAAAAAAAAAAAGTTAAATTTGTGACTGAACTCCTTGGAGGAGAATTGTATGTCTCCTACTTCATGATTTTACCCGCATTCTGCCATATATTTTTTGTAATGGTAGTCTTGGATGACAACTCAGCACATGTTGTTTGATTTAAGAACACTTTCACTGCAAATCTGACAAAACACAAAGAAGGTTCCAATATCAGATTTCTAAAGATAGCTATGGCACTCGACCCAAGGTTCAAGAGTCTGAAGTGCCTTTCAAAATCTGAGAGGGACAAGGTGTAGAGCATGCTTTCAGAAGTCTTAAAAGAGCAACACTCAGATGAGGAAACTACAGGACCCGAACTGCAGAAAAAGAAAATCAACCTTCCGTTGGTGGCATCTGACTCAAATGATGAAAATGAGCATGCGTGAGTCCACATTGCTTCGTTATCGAGCAGAATCTGTCATCAACATGGATGCATACTAAACACTATGTGTCCGAATTCAATTTGTCTCCAGTTTTTCAATAAAAAAAACTAATGATTAAGGAAGAGGTGATTGTAATTACACAGTGAGGTCAAATTTCATAGAACCAGACCATAAAACTGTTAGGAACCGGGAAATAGGCAATCTGGCCTAGTGGTCAGAGTAGGAGTCAGGTCTTGTGGACAGAACAGGCATCCAGGTCAGGGAATGGAGTTGAGGGTCAGCATCAGAGTCAACTCCTGATTTGACCCAGGGGTTAAGCCAGAGTCAGAGCCAGCAAGTGGTGGCCAAGATGCAGTGACTGTCTGGGTTTGAGAGCTGAGACATCACATCACCCCCTCCCTAGGGCGGCAATGGGCTGGACTTTTCAGGATGGTTCTCAGGAAAGGTTTTTACGAGTTCAGGAACATGGACAATTTCAACAGGCTCCCAGGAACTCTTCTCATGTCTGTAGCCTTCTCAATGAAGCAAGCATCACAGCTTACCCCACTTGCTTTTAAAATCATGGACTTTGTGGATGATATACTCATCGTGGTGCTGAACTTGCACTAGAGGGTTGCAGAAGGGTGGCTGTGTCCTGTGAGGAAAAGGGTTAGACACGTATGGCTTCTAGAGGGACACATGAAATACCAGGTTGATTCTGAGAGAATGAGGCAGGTGGAGGTAGAAAGCAATTGGGTTTATCGGTTGGCGGATTCGATGCAGGCTGAAGAATTGGTGATCAGGTTTACAGGCTGGTCTGTCAGTATGGAGATGCCTCACTGAGAGCCATATTTTCTGGCATACAGAGAAGTTGGGGGTTTTCTGTCATCCTTGGTCCTCCTACCACTTGCAATCCTGTTTTGCTTCTTCCAGGCAGATATTTAGCTCCCTCTGGGTATGATGAATGAGTTTTCCCCATTCCAAAGCTGCCGGGTTGAGGCAGGTTGCAGATAATTCAGGGTGGAATCAGGGGTAGTACCCATAGTTGGCACACACAAAAAGAGGGGGGGCTTTTTCCCGTTAAGGAGTTGTATTATATGTAAACTCCACATAGGATAACAGTGGCAACCCATCATTCTGATGGTGGCTGACGTACCACCGGCGATATTGCATAAGTCCATATTAATAGCTCATACACTTTACCATAAAGATCTTTAATTTATATAATTTGACTTATGGCACACACTTGTTAAGATGAGAGACAGTTTGGAAAATAACTTGCTGCTACTCAGTTGTTATATTTCATTTTCAATTGCCAGTACTTTCCATGTTTATGTCTCTGCAATAAATAAATCGCACCAGTATATTCAATGGAACCTTGATGCAAAGTCAATCTCACAAACAGAACTAGGAAAAATAAATGCACCATCCACAGAGACCACCTTCAGTGGAAGATAGAACTGCACAGTTCTCCATAAATGTCAAGCCTAATATTGAATGATGCGATGAAGTAGGAAATATGGAGCTCTGGGCTTCTGTTAGCATTATATAAAGTTTTTGTATTTTACATTTCTTGTATAGTTAAAAAGAGGCCCAGATTCACATATAAAGTATTTTGTAAGAGTCATGCAATTATTAAATTGAGTGAAGGTCTCACTGCTGTTTATTGTAAGAGAAACATTCAATTGGAGTATGTCATGCAGACATTTTTGGCATTCTTGATCAGCGTAAGAATTGTTAACCAATTCAAAAACAGAAGATTCCATTGTTAAAGGCAAGAGGTACTTTCCTATATTACTGCTCACCATCAGGGAAATGATGTTTGGTGGAGCAGCAAGAAAAAAAAATGTTTATTAGGTGTAATGAGTGGATGTGTAAGGCCTGATTCTGATCTCATTTACATTGGCTTTACACTGGTATAAACCTATTTGTCTCCGGAGCGGTAAGGAAACTGAGACAGGAAAAATGTTCATAGGTCTGTTTATTATTTTCTATTGATCTGTATATTGTATGTGCAACCCAGGTAAAAAGTACTGTTGTTGAAGATCCTGTGCAAAGTCCATCTGTATGTTTGTTGACTTTCACTATGCATACCCCCTGAAGAGGTAAACTGTAAACCAGAAGACTACCTTAAGAGGAATGTTGAGGAAAGTGCAAGGTGCTGGAGAGGCATGGGGGAAACAGTCCCCACTTACCAAACAAGGTGTCGGACATGAGGTTTGCACCTGGAGTAGATGCCTAGGGGATCAATCAAGAACAGTGCCTACACTCTGCTCAGCCCAAGAATTCTAAGGGTATGTGGGATTCAGAATTTGGAACCCCTTACAGCAGTGTGGCAACTGTCCAGCAGTGGGAGTTTGACCAGCTATATGACATCCCACATATCTCACAAATATCATAGCATCATCTGTATGGCCACAGTATTTTACAGGTAGCCTGTGACAAATAAAGCAGCAAGGCAGGGGGCTCACACAGATTGTATTCCAGATTGAATCACAGTATGGGTTTTTGTTCTGTTTTAAACAGTCTTATTCTGGAGCTGTGGTGCAGGCTAGGAGGTCACACCTTTTTTTGCAGTAGTGTCAGCAAAGGCTACATTCTGAGCAGCCCGGTTGACATTCTCCAGACAGAATTAACTACTTCTAACTTTGAAAAGTTTTCCTTCCACCGCACAGATCCAGGCAATTACAGTCAGGACATCATGTCTAGTCTGTAGATGAAGTATTGGACCAGAAGTGAGATAAACATGCAATACTTTCTGGCTGCATTTCACGCAGTCTGACTGACACAGGGTTGACAACTCTTGTGAGTCTGTCACAAATGTTGCAATATATATTTTAAAGTCTCTGCTCCTGGAGCCATGTGATGACATGAAAATCTTAACGTTCACAATTAAAATAAGAGTTTCTCATGATAAGTGTTTTGGAGAAAAGCTCAAATCCATAAATGCTAAAGGCTGAATAACCAAAACACAAAAATAATAATACAAATATTTTTAAAATCCCATTATTTTACAACCAAACACCAGATTTTTGAACACTTGGGAGTTGATAATACTGCTGGCAGAAGTTTTGGGTATGCTGGGTAAGCTTTATCTTTACCACCTCTTTGATACACCCCTACCCCTCTTGGCTAGTGCAGGCTATGGGTAGAACTTGGCTCATTAGCCATGAGAATGATAGTGCTCACTCTGTGAAGGCAAAAAGCCTCATGTCTAATGCAAGTCATGTTAAGGATTTTCCTCAAGAAACCCTCTCTTGCCATTAGCAAGTTCACCAAGTTTATTTGTACAGCAGATTTATCACATTCCCCTCTAATGAGATATGACCACTTAGCTGATTCATCATAGAACTTTAATGTTTGTCTGTGATTGATCAGATGACCAAAGCCATTATCTTGGAGATATCTTTACTATACTTAGTCAGTAGTCCCGTCTTCCAGAGCATTTCATTTTAGTAACTTCAAAACATCTCTTCTTGTTAATAGCTCTCCATAAAACTATGCAGTAGAAAATATCAAAAGTACATATTTTAATATCTAATTTACTTTCACTAGGCTGAAAGGATTGTAACTATTTGGTTTTTTTCTCATTATTTTAGCTGAACAGCAAGAAAGCTTTGAATTTTGCTTTAACCAGCAGGAATACTCACGCTCTCCCAAGGCAAATGGATAGCTGATTGCTTTTAATCTAAGAGTCATGCCAGGACTGAGGTGTGATTTTAAACCAATTTAGTGAAACCAGTGCAAATTTTTTGTGAACAGTTTCCCACCCCCCAATCTAAAGTAGGTTTATTTCAATTTACTCTAAATTGATTCTTATTCTATTAAACAAAATGAAAATCAGTATTAGCACAGTGATTTGTATTGGTTTGACAAAATCAGTTTAATTCACATCTGGTACAATTTTCTTATGCAGACAAAGCCTTACCTTTATTGATGATCAACAGTTGCAATTTTTGGTTCACGGGAGAATTTGACATTTTGAAATTTCTTTTCACTCTAATCTAGACCAACCACAAATATTTTCAAAGTTCCCCACAAAATAGAATTTTTGAAACAGTTTTTTCATTTAGGAAAATTTTCTTTCCATAATGCAGAAATTTCATTTCAAATTCCATTTTGTTGCATTATTTCTTTTGAAAAAAATATAATTTTTTTTTATGTGTCAGTAGTGCAGATTTTGTACTGATGTCATATGACATAGTTGTTGGACTATGTTTATTGTGTTTTGATATTAATCACTAAGGACAGCAGCTATTTAGTATTGATTGAAAAACTGAAGCAGTGCTAAACTGTTTCATTACAATACAACACTTTGATCTGGAAAAGAAGTTAAAATGTTTCAATCAGTACTAAATAGCAGCTGCCCTTAATGATTTTTAGAATAAAATAAAAATACATTTCAACAATTATATTCATTACATTGACATGTCAGTAGTACTACTACCGATATGTTATGAAATAATGTAAAAATAATTGTAAAATGTAAAAATACAAAAAATAAGATTCAGAATTAAATTTCAGAATCCCAAAATGAAATTTTAGGATTCTGAAAGGAAAATTTGCCTAAGCAAAACAAAGAAAAGTTCAAAATATTTTATTTGTGAGAATGTTTGTAGAAATTGACATTTTTTGGAAATGTTTCAATTTTACGAAAATGGTATTTTCTGTCAAACTTTATGATGAAAAATATTTGAGCAGCTCTATTTACATTGTCATTTTAATGTGGTAAGAAATTATTTCACAGTAACATGGAAAGGAGCATCTGTAGATGCTCCATCAGTAACATTCTCCCCATTTCAAATAGCTTTGCCTTATGTTCTGTAAGCTACCTCGTGCCTCCTATTCACAATGTTTTCAAGGGATTGCAGAAAGAGAAGCAGTTGAAGAAAAGCTAGGTTCTAGCCTATTGAGGCCTAGAAGATGAAGGCCAGGAGTTTGAAGTTGATCTGGAGCTGGATCACTGCTGTTATATAGTCTTGTTAATTTGACTTAAGAGATGGGTTGTTGCATCTTGTATCAGCTGAATTTTACATATGATCTTCATGGTGAGTCGAACCTACAAGTGACAATAGAGTGAATTAATGGCTAGGTCTGTCTTTCCACTGGTGGTACTTAGATGTCTTGGATGAGCTTAGTAAAACTCCAAGACAAGGGACTATATTGACAACTGAAAAGTAGACAAGACAAGATAACAGGTGTCGTCACAATTTGAACCAATTGCACACAGTTCCTTTCTTACCAGCATTGTACTAGGGTTAACTATTTCACATCTATGGGCTCATTTCTTAAGGGATTGTGTCAATTGAATATTGGGAATTGATATAAGGATAACTTTCTAATGAATAATTTGGACAGACCAAGATGATATTTATTAAGTAAACACATTTACAGTTGCTGCTGTATAGGACAAAAGGGTTAGTTTGACTACAGGATATGTTAAATTGTAGGACAACAGATATACTAAATCTGCTACCAAGAAACAGATAGGGGCAAAGTTCCCAATATTGGGCAAAGGATAAAGTGACCTGGTCAAGTATGCATGGTAGTATGTGATCAGTAGCAATAAATATGAATAATATGAAAATAGTATGGTCAGCAAAAGTTCTGCAAACTGAAACTTACGCATGCTTGATGTGTGAGTTGCATAAGACATGTAATGTTAATAATATGAATGTTGATTGGAAGACAACTAATGAATTTGTAATGTGGATGGGCTCAAAGACATCTGTTTTAAAATGTAAAGGATTAGTCTGAATGTCAAAGGAAAAATCCATTGTGGCTCCAGGAGAAAGTAACTCATGACTATCTGTTCCTGTATGTCTGTCGTTTTTTAATTTCATAGTAATTGTTATCACACAGTATGCTTTTAATTCAAATAAAGGTTTGAATTAATAAACCTGAGTGTCTCAGATCAAGTGTGTGTCATTCTCACCCAGCATGAGTGATGTCTAACTCCTTCAGGGAGTTGAGGAAATTCAGAATCTTGCAAGAGGGGCTCAGTATCTTGGAGGATCAGGTAACTGATGAGATAGTTATAGAGCTGAGTATCATCTGAATAATGATAACACTTAAGCATAAAGGCCTTGTGATTTCCCTTAGTGGCCTGTCACAGATGTTAAATAGGAGGGAACATAAGGGAATATTGTTAGATTACAAGAAAGATACAGCAGCTTGGCATTTCTGTCCCTTGGGATCTAACAGAGAAGAATGAGCAAAAGTATCCTATTGTGACTGTCAGTCATAATTAGAGAGACAAGGTGGGTGAGGTAATATCATTTATTGGACCAATTTCTGCTGGTGAAAGAGAGAAGCTTTCAAGCTACACAGAGCTCTTTCTCCAACAGCAGTCTAATAAAAGTTATCTCGCCTACTTCGTGTCTCTAATATCCTCAAACCAACACAGCTACAACAACACTGCAAACAGTCATGATTAGGTCATTTTAGTTGGCCCAAATACTGTATGACATGATATGTCTGATTGTAAAGGGGTTCACGCACTGCAGGAACAGCTCCTTGTGGCCAGGAATGCCATAGTAGCTGTCTTCCCATTTGGTGTCCCTTGTCGATGATCACTTCACCACTGCAGTGGTCTCTCTTCCTGCAAGTTGGCTCCCCAGCCTGGTTATGCTTTAGACCACTAGTTTCAGGGTAACCGAGAGACCAGACCAGCTTTAGGCCTCACAGCAAGTCTTCCTTCTGTCTCTGGGCTCTATGGTCTTTACATCCCTTATCTCAGGGGGTTGCAATCCTTCTTCTTCTACTCTGCATTACAGCCCAGGGACCTTATGGCTGGCAGCCAAGTTCTACTTCCTCAGACTCCTTGCTCTTCCCTGGACCACATCCTGCCTCTTCGAGCCCCCACTGAGGGTGACTGCAAACTATCTCCCTGCAGTCTCTTTCTGCTGCACACTTCCTGGCTTTATAATTGCCACTCAACCCCTCCACAGCTGAGCTTCATTATCAATGATGTCTGTAGTTCTCACTCACAGGTGCTTCCAGGTATATTTATTGGCCTCTCAGGCTCACATTAACCCCTTCGGGGCCTGTGTGGGGTAATACTCCATCACACTGACATATTTTCTAATATTTACTGTTTCATGAGGAGTTTCAACATGCAGATTTGTTAATGGGAGACTTTCTTCCCTACTGTGAGTATAATCACAAAATATTACCAATGCTATGAAATATGGTGAAAGCATACTAGTGAGCAGATGAATAATCAGGTGAATAATTCATATTTGTTTTTATATTCCTATCTATTTTTTATCAAGTCCTAAGTGGGGAGAAAAAAAGAATTCCAATGCCTTTCTAAAAAGCTAAGTCAGTACTTAAGTTTATAAAAAAGAGAGGAGAAATGCAGAATCCTAGGGGGGGTTTTTTGGTTTTTTTTAATACTTCATTTGTTTTCTGTAATTTATAGATAATTGTTTCTAATCTGATTTTATCAGGTGTATTTTTCAGGTTAAGAGTTTATCTTTTGATAGGGAAATTAAATTTGAAACACTGTCTGGTTTACTAATGAAGCACATTGACTTTACCTTTTACCAGAGGCATGACTAAGTGCCAATAAACTCAGTTCTTGATTTCAGCAAATTAATTATTGAATTAAACATTAAACATTGCTGAGCTAAGAATCTTTATTAAAATAAAGGGTATTAAAATGTATTTCAAATTCTAATCTCACTAAATATTCTGGAAAATTTGCCAGAAATAAGTACTGAAACACTGGTTCCATAACATATTTAATAGCTATCTAGTTCAGTACTAAACAAAGATTTTTATTTTTAATTGGAACATATATTGTTTGTGATATTTTTGTAATAAAACTGATTTATTTTTCATAATTAAACATGTGATCTCCTTGTATCATTTCTGTTTCTCCTTTAATTCTTTAGATTTATGATAGGCATCTCGGGGGAGAACAAATTAATGGTATTATGGTCACTGGTATTCGTTTTTATTTAAGTCTCTGCCACATTGTCATGTTAAAGAAGGAAGTGTAAACCTACAGGCGATAGCACTATTTTTCTTCCTCAGAAAGAACACAATGGATTTTGCTATCAGAAAGAAGCTAACTGTGCTACCACTAACCTACTGAACCTTTATTTCCTTTCCCATAGAGCAAGGTGATGGTCCAGCCAGCTGAGGAAGGTAGAACAATAACAGACAGATGTCCCTTCCATAATAACACGGGGAGTTTCTATTCCTTAAGGAAAATGTGCAATTGTTACAAACCATGTATGTTTAACTTGCGGATTTTATTTTCACACCCTTTGTTATAAATTTTTAAAACATAAAGTGCTGGGGGGAACAAAGCCGCAAAAATGGCAAAATATATTAATATTAAAGCGCTGCTGTAAGTACCGAGGAATTCCTCATATTATGCCCTCCAAGCTACTCTTACAGCTGTACTGCATAGTTACACTGGTGGATAGAGTGGTCACAAGAGGATCCTCTCGCATATCCAGGCAAGAGACATCCAAGAATCTAGACTTCCCTGAGGTTCCCATATCTGGTAGCAGCTATTACCTTAAAGGGGATGTGTTCATGACCAGTTCTCTTTCACCTGCTGGAGGTTGGCAATAGGCACTAAGTAGCAAGGGGATCATATTGCTGTGACTTTTCCCTGAAGCATTCTGCTTCTGTCTGACTTGCACAGGGGGAAAACGTCCGGGTGACACAGATCCCCTGAGGAGTCTTTCTCTTACGAGATACCACAGGATTCAACACTGCCACCCTTCTTATTGGATGTGTATATGAGGCCATTTGAAGCATTACTTACAAGATGTCAGTATGGTAATGACACTCCACTGAATATCCCATCTTACCCAGCCTGAGAACTGTGGCTGAGTGTTTTTCTCAGTATCTGGATTAGACTGGGGAATGGATGAGAAGTATCTGGGTAAGACATGAAAGGAATAATGCATTGTGGTTGGTTGAGGGAACAAGTGGAGGATTTGGTGGAAAGTATATCCACTCCCCTGACTGAGGAAATATGTTCATCATTTGTTTCCAAATTTTGCAGATAGTGTCCAGTTAGATTCCCAGCTTCTTTTTTTAATAGTCAAATAGCAGTTGCGACTAAGGCTACTTTTCCCCCAACACACTAAAATCTCAACTTTTGTCTGAATTTGAAAGAAAGCTTACCTCAAATAAAATCCTCATCATCAACTCACAAACCAACCAACATCCTCAGGGACAATTGAGACAATAGATGGCTTCGAAAATCAGTAGAATTAGTCTTAGTCAATTAGAATTAGTCACAATGACCTCTCAATAAAAATAGGCCTTCAGCCTTTTTTTGCTTTCTCCCCATCAGGCAATGTTTAGTTTCTGTTTATATTCAATGTGGTGTTGTGTAGGGAATTCATCCCCTTTGAATTGTCATCAAAAGCAACATAGTGATTTTTCTTATTTGATATAATTAATTATTAAACTTCACAGTACAGTAACTCCTTGCTTAATGTTATAGTTATTTTCCTGAAAAATGCGACTTTAAGCAAAACGATGTTAAGCAAATCCAATTTCCCCATAAGAATTAATGTAAAATGGAGGAGGGGGGGAGGTTCCGGGGAAATTTTTTTCACCAGAAAAAAAACTATACATTATATATATACACACACAGTATACATTTTAAACAAACAATTTAATACTGTTTACAGCTATGATGATTGTGAGGTTGGTTGAGGTGGTGAAGTTAGAGGGTGGAAGAGGGTGGGATATTTCCCAAGGAATGCCTTGCTGCTGAACTAGCACTTGGCTGAGCCCTCAAGGGTTAACACATTGTTGTTTATGTAGCCTCTCACACTCTACAAGGCAGCAGGAATGGAGGGAAGGGGCGGGGAGACAGTATAGCAAACCGAATCAGACACACACCTTGTGTGTGGGAGAGAGAGGGGCACACTGCCCCTTTAAGTAAACTGATCCTCTCTTAAGTGTATTGTCTTTTTAAGTGGATCAGGAAGTTGAGACAGCAGCTGCTACCCCAAGCTGTCTCTGTTCCGTGTCCCCACCCTGCTCTATATGGAGAAGGGGTAAGCAGGGTGTTGGGGAAGGGGGACACCCTGACATTAGTCCTCCCCTTTCCCCTCCCCTTCACAGCAAGCAGGAGGCTCCTGAGAACAGCTCCAAGGCAGAGGGCAGGAGCGGTACATGGCAGTGGGGGGCGGAACAGCTGAACTGCCCAGCAATTGATAGCCTGCTGGGCAGCTGCCGCACAAGGAACTTAGGGGAGTGGGGAGCTGATAGGGGGGCTACCGGTCCACCCTGGTTCCAAGCCCCCACCAGCTAGCTGCAACGAGCTGCTCTTCCTGCAAGCAGTGGACAAAGCAGGAGGCTGCCAAACGACATTAGAAGGGAGAATTGCACAACTTTAAACGAGCATGTTCCCTAATTGATCAGCAGCATAACAACAAAACAACGTTAACTGGGACGACTTTAAGTGAGGACTTACTGTAATGTGTGTTCCGTGTTGGCCTATTGGTATCCATCTTGACATTTTCCTGCACTGAGGAATCTGGAGGAGAAGGGGATATGTCTGAAAGCCAATTGGGGTCCAGTCATCTTGAAGTATGTTTTGAGATTTGGGAAACATCATAATGAAGTGGGTTATAACCCATGAAAGGTTATGCCCAAATCAATGTGTTAGTCTCTAAGGTGCCACAAGGACGCATCGTTGTTTTTGCTGATACAGACTAACACGGCTACCCCTCTGAAACCTAACATAATGAATGACATTATGAAACGTTGGTTAAAATAAACTAATTCATTTTCAGAGTTTATTCTAAAGGAAAGAATAATTCTGCAACTTGGTTGTTGTTTAGAACCAGATAGATCATTTGTAAGTCTATTAGAACCTTCAATATATTTCTATCTTATGACTAAGCTTTCTGTTCCTAACTAACTAACTTCCCTTATAGCAGTATCAGCAACACCAACCATATTCACCATAACTTTTCTGAAAATTTCAAAGCAGATACAGTAGATATGCTTCAAAATTAAAACAGACAATATTGGGTCCAGTCCCTGGTTGGGTTGCCTCTAATATGTGCATTACAAACAAAAGTTCTTGGCTTGGCTTCTTACAGGAGGGCTTGCCAGCTGTAATTAGCATAATTTGCAGGATAACTAACCTGACACTGAATTATGGAGTCGTATCATCAAATTTTAAGCAAGCTTTTGCCTTTCTGCTATTAGAAAAAACAAAGTAAGTAACAACTGACCTTTCTGCTTAGTCCACTTTTTAAGCTTGTTTAAAATCAAAATTAATTGTGGAAAAAGTTCTCTGTTACTGACTTACTTTTATTTGAAACGTTTCAATGAGTCTTTTGAAAACACAGAACAGAGATGATGGTGTTAATGACACTCTTAAGAATGTGCTAATTGATTCTAATACATGTGTTTCATCACTGTTGATGACATCATTTGGTACAGTGTATTGCTTGAGATTGGTTTATTTAGGCCAGTATAAATCTCTCTATATAATTTATAATTTTAGTAGTTATACCCTCCTGGGATTGGTTTTAGGTCATTTGATGTTTTTCTGTTTGCATCCTGCTTACTCTCATTATACAGAGAAATGAGTTTGCAGTGCAGATGATACCCAGCTATTTATTACTTCAATATTAAAAATGAATAACATTTACCTGGAGCTTTACCAGATATAGGTAAGAGATGCTCTCTTTCCTGAAGAGTCAAATTGTTACTATTTGTGTATGATATTAAGGATGGATGTCACATAATCTCAAGAAACTAAACTGTAATAGAACTGCAATTTTATTGAAAGGAATACTGTGGGAGATGCACTGCTTTAACCACCTCATTTAATTATGTATATAAGTTGACTGTACTTAAAAACCTACCTATGAATTATACTTCTGGAATTGCATTTTAAAAGAAAAAGAGAAGAGAAGGGAAGAACACTCTTAAAACAATCTTTATGCCTTTCCCATTGGGTAATGCAAACTTTGTTTAGAGACAAGTAATAGCTTGTGTCGTGCTCATGAGCATCACGCTATTTCTGAATATGCACAAATATTTGTGTGTGTGTGTATTAGAATGCTGCATTCATGCTAGCAAAGGGACATCTGTCGCTAAAAAAAAATTAGTGTCGCCCAGACAATGTTGCATACAACTTTGCAAATGTATTATTTGTTGAATTAGTATTTAATGGCAAGAATTACCCCAGAAAAGCTCAGCAGCCAGCCTAATAAATAAAGTGTGAAAATCATCCCTCTCAAAAGTTGCATTCACATGATTTTACCCTTGAGAAAAGAGTTGAGCCAAAAATATGCTGCCTATTGAACTTTATTTGTGTTAAAAGTGTCTTCACTGTGGTAAGTCGATGGCTGACACTCCCCTGTCGACTCCGCCTGCACCTAGACACAATAAATCGACCCCCTGCTGGATTGATCGCTGCCTGTTAATCCAGCCAGTAATATAGACAAGCCCTTAGCTTATGCTCAATGGTCTGTGTGTGCATGTGTGCACACACACTCTATCTATTCAATTTGCTTTCATTGTTTTCAGTGGGTCTAGTGCTGCCTCCAATCTTATGGTGTCCTCTCTGGCCAGGATCATACAGTGAGAGTATTTAAATAAAGCTAGTTGTTGAAGCCTTTGCTTAATTTGTTCCCAAGCAGCCTGTGCACTCAGATGAAAAAATAGAATGATGACTCAAGGCCCCACCATGAAAGGTTCTTTGTGGGGAGCTAGACTCATAAAATTCCAATGATTGCTCATAAACCTCACAGAATTATCTACCAGACAGAAAACTATCTTCATTATCCTAGTTTTGATATGATTAGTATTTGGATCCAATATTCATTTCCCTATAATTTAGGGAAAATATATTTTGGGGCTTATCCATATTTAAATCTAAACACCAAGCAGATAGCTCCAGTGTTTTCATCCTACGGATGCTAATAACATCCTTTCCTACTATACTGATGTGAGGATGAAGGAGAGGAGAGGATGAAGTAAAAAACAAATTCTATATGTCTCCCACCTTTTTTAAGCTATTTGTTACACCAAGATTTGGCATCATTAGGGGCTTAGAAACCTTAGTGCTGTCCCTGGTACTGATTTATTATTATTGTGTGCTACAAAGACAGCAAATATTTGCAATCATTTCTAAAATAACAATAGGTGGCATTGCAACTATGAGGCTGGGTTCTGACTTTGACCTATTCATAGCCGATATTGAAATTTTGCAGAGATATGTGATATGATCCTTGCTTACCTCATTGTGGCAGATGCAGCTTATTAACCCACCCTACATAAGCAAGAGGTAGGAGCAGCCACTCTAATTAAAGGAATCAGGGTTTGTGGCTGAGCAGTCATTAGAGAGGAAGAACAAAGCCGGGGGAGAATGTTTGAGCTGCAATTTATTGATCAACTGGTGTCAATTCTGTACAATCGTCATGGGTAGAATACAGCTCCATATGTGGATCACATGATTCTGTGCTTTTTCCTTTACTTTTTTTTATTGTTGTTAGTAGTTCATATAGCCGTCAAAGGGGGAAAACATCTGAACAGTGTATCCATGGAGATTTTCAAATACTAGTTGTTAAATGAATCTTTGAGCTACATGCATTTGTTTCATAAGCCAAAGTGATTTGTCGTTGTGCTTTTTTGTTGTTTTCATGTTTCTTTTTTGAGGGAGGTGTTTTTGTTTTTAATGAAAGACTAGGCAATCTGATTATAAATATTTATTTATTTTAGACTCAAGGACATAAATCAGAATAAATGTCATATGGGCATAAAAACAGTATGGGGGATAATAAGAAAGTGCTTGTTCAAGGAAGACAAGATTTGAAGACTGAAAGATGTAAAGTGAATAAAATATGACAGTCTATGATGTATTTCTAAGCTTTGATGCTGGGTATGTTTAGATTAAATTAAAATTTACCCTAATGTTATTTTTAAGAGATGGTCACTGTTAATAATCTGATTCCCTCTGTTTCCCCAAACTTCTCAGATTTTGCCTTCATGCAAAATGTAAAAGATTCTGATCACACTGTTGAAAAACTGATTGTAAACCAAAATCATAATGATAGAGATGGACCAAAACTGGAGCTGGTCATTTGAATTTTACAATTATTTGCAGTCCAGATTAAATGGGATCCAGCCTAAAACTGCAAAATCAGAACCATTTCTGAATTTGCACATCTGTTTGTAATAGATGGAAACATCTCCCAGTACACCACACGTGCCTTCCACACACAAATTTTGGAGGATGCAGGTCATATATAATCCATTTTGACTTTTCAAAACCACACTAAAACCAGAAAGATTTAGCAAAATGATCCTAGGCTTAATCCAGATCTGCTTAATAGGAGGTTTACATTTAGCCCTTATTCCATATAGTGTTGGGTTCCAGATCACCTTTACTAGAGAAATTGATGTTCCATGCGATTTCTTCTCTTCATCTGTGTTCTACACAGAAAAGTAGCTAACTTTCCAATTCTTTCTAGACACAAGCATGGAATTAAGGCACTAGATAACTTGTCTATGGATTGGAGAAGAAGAAGGTGGAGCATTAATAATGTATTCAAATATAAGATGGATGGGGTAAGAGATGAATTTAGATTTAATGTTATTCTACTTGTATTCTATCTTGGCTATGGTTATTGTTTTGTGCAGAGATGTTATTTCTGAAACAAACAGTGGGAATTAAAACCAGTTACGTTTTTATAAACTAACCTTTTCCATATCTATGTTTTACTTCTCTCAGTACATCCCCAGTGAATGTAAAAAGTGAAAATTAGTTTGGAGTAGAGAGAGAAATAGTGTTGAAAGGATGAAATGTCCATGTAGCATAGACTAGTGAGGAGGACTATTCCTAACGTTTGTAGTAGAAATGTAGTGGCCATGACTTACTGCTCTTCATTTGTTTGTTGGTAGTTTTTTGCCACCTGAATGTAAATCATTGCTTTCTTCAAATGGAAATTTGCATTGATGATTTATTTTCCTGATGGCTAAGCATACTAGTAGCCCTCTTGACTTTAATTTGGAAGAGTTACTGATTATGACAGAAGTTTTAATACCTGGCTGTGCATTACAGTGATGTATTTCTGTGAGTTGTTGTAATGATAAAGCATCAGTGAGCATTACCTTGATAGTATATTTATTTGTTACAGAAAAGTACTTTGGGACAGAATAGAAATTGTGGCTTCAAAATATTGTTATGATTTACTGCATCATATATATCTTTGTTAACCAAGGTATTTGTTAACAAATAATGATATTTGGTTTTATGTAGTGCTGAGCCAGAGACAAATTAGAATACTTTTTGACAAAAGCTCTTTCTTTAACATTTTCATTTTTTCATCAAGCTGGCTTCAATTTATCTCCTTCCCCCAATAAACATAGTAATTTAGTTTTACAGTTTTATGTAAAACTGTATGTCCAAGTGACCTGCTTTCTAAATAAGGGTTGCTAAAACAGCATCCTATTTTTATTGCCCCTTAAGCAAGGATCAAGAACAAAAGGAGGGGGGAAAAGATGAATTAATTAAATATTTATGTTGTTGGTGAGTTTCACTCCTGCTTGTACAGTTTGGGATGTCTCAGACACTCACTGACTCTATCACTAAGTCCAACCCTATTCCCCCCTCCCCACCCCATACACAAACTTGTGCTTAGGTCTGGCCCTTCTTGTTGCCAAGAAGCCAAAACATAGTCACTGTTTATGTGTGATTTATACTCTTTATGCTGTTGCAGAATCAGTTAGCATTAGTAAATAAGTAAAACAGAGAAAGTTTAGAAGCTGATTGGCTGGGTTGGCAAGTAAGGAGGAAAAAAGAAACAGCCCCTAAAAAGAACCATATACCATGTCAATTTGTGGTATATAATTAGGGCCCTACCAAATTCTCTGTCCATTATGGTCAATTTCATGGCCGTAGGATTTTTTAAATTGTGAATTTCATTATTTCAGCTCTTTAAAGCTGAAATTTAACAGTATTGTAATTGTAGAGGCCCTGACCCAAAAAGGAGTTTTGTGTGTGTGTGTATGTGTGTGGGGGGCGGGGGGGCTAACAAGGTTATTGTGTGTGGGATTGCAGTACTACTACCCATACTTCTGCACTGCCTTCAGAGCTGGGCCGCTGGAGAGCAGCAGCTGCTGGCCAGGAGCCCAGATCTGAAGGCAGAGCCACTGCCAGCACGACGGTATTACCAACCTTACTTCTGCACTGCTGACTGCAGAGCAGAGCCCTCAGTCAGCAGCTGCCACTCTCCGGCCACCCAGCTCTGAAGGCAGCAGCGCAAAAGTAAAGGGTGGCATGGTCTCGTATTGCTACCTTTACTTCTGAACTGCTGCTGGCATGGCATCGCCTTCAAAGCTGGGTGCCTGTTCAACAGCCACCATGCTCTATCCACCCAGCTCTGAAGGCAGCACAAAGGTAAGGGTGGTAATACTGCAACCCCCCTAAAATAACCTTGTGACCCCCCCCGCAACTCCCTTTTGGGTCAGGACCCGCAATTTGAGAAACACTGGTCTCCCCCATGAAATCTGTATAGTATAGGGTAAAAGCACACAAAAGAGCAAATTTCATGGGCAGGAGACCAGATTTCATGGTCTGTGACATGTTTTTTGTGGCTGTGAATTTGGTAGGGCCCTATATATAATCTATGACTTTCATTATGTTCCTGACTGTAATCTACCTGTTTAGAGAGCCTTTCACCAAAAAAGATCCCTTAAGCACTTTAAGGATTATATGTAAGGGCATCATTTGTCAATAACTGAAATTGGTCAGCACCACACAGAATCTTCCTCAAAGTGGAATTAAAAAGTAATGGAGGGAGAAGAGATGATTTTTTGGATAATAGAGTGAAATTACCCCTGGTAGAAATAGGCCAGGGTGCCAGGGTTAACAGCTCTAGTGTTGTACAAGGTGCTCTTTGATGTAGAGCTGGGTGGGAAATGATTTTCCTGTCTGTCAAAAAAAAAATTGAGATGCCAAATTTTTTCATGCTCTGCATTGGAGTGAAACTGAGACCTTTCAAAATTTTTCACAGAAAAGAGAGAGACCGAGCCCAGAACAGCCAATAGCTGGCATTTAGGGCACTCACCTGGCATGTGATCAATTCTGGTTCAAGCCTTTGTTCTGCTTAGGGTGACCGGACAGGAAGTGTGAAAAATCGGGACAGGGGGTGGGAGTAATAGGAGCCTATATAAGAAAAAGACCCAAAAATCGAGACTGTCCCTATAAAATTGGGACATTTGGTCACCCTAGCTCTGCTTAATTCATAATGAGGACTTCAGCCTGAATCTTCCACATGTGAGATGGCCCTAACCTTTGGGCCATTGGCTATTCACGCGTGGGTTTCTCTCATGTTTTGACCAGAAATTCCATCCTGGACCTGAGGAGTTTTACTGATGAAAGTTTCGTTGGAACCAACTATTTACCATGAAAAGTTTCGACAAATCTTCATTTTCTACTGAAAAATCATTTTGCTGAAAACATTCCTGACCAGCTGTAATCTGCCCATTGAATAGGGTAATATTTGGGTTCAGATACCAACTGTATTTGGAGGTCCTATTTGAGAATATTTGAATTCTGAAAAACTAATGATGGAAATAGAAGGAGTTGAATGTGAACTATGACTGGCAAGGGCACGAGAACTATAACAGAACAGGCTTTGTGGGATGGCAATGATTTATAAGGTCTTTGTTCAGTAAGATACTATCATAATGGGAATCTCTTGTGTGCACCATAGCAGTCAGTGCCATTAAAAGGGCAGATGACATATACTTTAGTATTTTCTGGGTGTCCTTGACTAGCTGTAGACACAGTCCTCCAATTAAACATTCCCTCCTCTACTGAAGGTGTGCAACATGCCTTATGGGCATTA
The DNA here is from genome assembly GCF_016161935.1 of Mauremys reevesii. NCBI lineage: Eukaryota > Metazoa > Chordata > Testudines > Geoemydidae > Mauremys > Mauremys reevesii. The sequence continues at coordinate 36,983,395 of NC_052629.1, read as the reverse complement.
GGGAAGACAGTAGCACAGTACAGCAACAACCAGCAGCAGCTAGGCCATTGTGTAGGGCACAGCGTGGCAATGGCAGCAAGAGTTCTGTAAGTAACTGTACATGCTTTACACAGACGAATCAGAGTTGGTTACAGACTGGTGGCAGTACAGATTCAGTCTGCAAGAGCAGTCAAAAGCAGCAGTAGCAGAGCTCTTGGAGCAGAGCACACAGACAAGCACTGAACCCGCTAGGTGTAATCAGGTCACTTTGACAATCATTGACACAGTGCGGCAGGCAGGCAGGCCAGGCTGGCAGCATCACAGGCTCAGACTGAAAGAAGAACTGCTTTTAAAAATATAACAAAGGAGTTTGTGGTAGTAGTAACAAGAGAGAGACATCTAAACTCAAAAGTGGGAAATTGATACTGTTGCTGGATGGACTTGCTTCCTAGCCTAGAAGAGCAAAAGGAGGGCACAGCACTGCACATCTCCTGCCCTCTTCTTTACAGTTTGTGTTTGTAATCATGCAGTGGTTGAGAGCAGGGCTGCCCAGAGGCTTCAGGGGGCCTGGGGCAAAGCAATTTCAGGGCCCCTTCTATAAAAAAAAAAGTTGCAATACTATAGAATACTATATTCTTGTGGGGGCCTGGGGCAAATTGCCCAACCTGCCCCCCACTCTGAGCAGCCCTGGTTGAGAGTCCTCAGCCCAGGTCAATGGCTACACCTGTGTGTTGTTTTATTTTAGTTCAGAGAGAGGTAAGATTTTTTTTTTCAGTTTACATTTGAAAAGTTAAGTCACATGGGCACACAGTAAAGAATCACGGTGATGTATAGAAGATACATTCCAATATCACTGAATTCGGGGCTCAGAATAGGGTGCCCTTCCCTCCACACTGGCAATATTCTTTGGTGCTGCTGCTCTTTGCTTGAAAGCCAGCTCAGTTATAGTTGCATGGACAATTTTATTTTGGGTCAGAGTTATTTCCAAAGAAGCCAAAAGAATTTTAAGCAGCCTTTCAACATGCTTCACCCTCCAGCACCACCACAGCAGGTGTAGGACAACAGAAAATGTTCTTGTCACCAGAAGAAAGTGCTATTTCCCTATAATGCCAATAAAAAAAGCCAGTGCTTTTTAGCAGCAATGCCGCCGGTGTTGCCTTATAAATGGAGAAAAGTGATGGCTGCAAAAGGACTGAAATTAAAAGTATTCATATCTATGTCATTACTGCTCCTTGATTATATTGTGCCTGTTACTACAATTAGAGCCACCTCTTGTTGATGCTTTAACTACTGGTTGTTCCCGGTGCCTCTAGTGGTTGTATCATTATTTATGTATCTGATTCCATTGTCACTTATATTCTTACTACTTGCCCAATGAAATTGGCGGGGAAGGGAGTTATAAAGGAAAGTATAACTGTTATATTGTACAAAGTAGTAACCCTTCTCCAACATACAATGTAGAGTTTCAGACTATGATAGGATCTAATAGTGAGCTAGGAAGTGACAAGCACAGGTGCACCAATGTCATTTTTTGTAACATTACTACAGAGGAGGTAGCTATGCCAGCAACAAAAAATAGGAAAAAGTGTAAGAGGCTTCTGAAGGATTAAAAGCAAATAGATTAGGTTGGAAAGGAAGGATTCCTTATTAGACTTTGGGCACTCTGTGGTACAGGCTTTCTTCCTATACACTTGGACAGTGCTTAACACATTGTGGGCCCTACTAGAATACAAATAATAATCAATAATGGATTGTTTCATTTAAAACACTAAGCAATCCACTCTTCAGCTTTGTTCTGCAAAAGATTAATAGAACTGCAGAACTTTATTTTACACTGAATATGAAGTCAGACACAAACAATAATATGATGCAAAAGGCTCAATATATCAGTCAGGTGTCACTATATGGTTGCGTACTGAAAATTAGTACCAGCATGTGGGAGCATTTGAGTTTCGTATATTCTGTGCTACACAATCTGCATGAGCTCACTGAAACTTGTTGATAACCTGCATACCTATATGTACCCCAGACCAAATTACCCCTTCTAATGCATGACAAGCAAGTCCTTGGAAAGTAAAATAAACAAAATCAGGCTGCAGAGTCTAGTAGAACTTCAGCCACTGTAACTCTAGGTCAGTACATAATCTGGAACAAGCTGAGAGAAGAGGGGGATGTTGTGACAGACCACCTTACTTTCTCAGCCATCTCTTCCCCCTCATCTGTCCCTGTACTTTGACACTGATAGTGTTGTCCCTTTGTCTTCAGTAGATAAAGCAGTAGCTTTCTATCAGCACAAATCTCCTGTGTATTTTTTGTCTCACCTCTGTCACATTTCTAAGGTGCCCGTCATTATATTTCTAGTAATATAATTACTTATTACTACACCTGTTTCTCTTTTATTTCTGAAATACAAAGTTTTATCTTTTTTTTCTTCAATAAAATGAAACTTTAGTGTTAAGAGGAAAATGTTCATATCGCATTTCTGTGAAATTGTATTCACTGTAAGTAGAATATCCTAAAAATGATTTTTATTTATGAATATCTTCAAACTTAAGTTTAGGTTGTGATTTGTCATATTGCAATAACCTGACCTTAAAATGCAGCATAATTTTTGTGGGAGTTTAACAACTTGTAAAAATTTCTCTCTGATTAAATCTTTCTGGTTTGATTTATATCATATGATTAGACATGAATGTGGATTGTTGATAAAATTAATACTAGTATTATAGATTTTTAAATGATATGTCATCAAGAGTTCTTTTAAAACAAAATCGGTAGTACTGCTCTGTGTTCAGTTGTAGTAAACTATGACCCAAAATGTTAAGTCAAATAGGAAAGTTATCACCTAATTGCACATTTCTGCTAACATGTTCTAGTAAATCATTTTAATGTGTGTCATTAGCATTGTTAAATAACTACCAGATTAATGGTGTTAGATGTTAGAAGCCTAATTACGTCCTTTTGGTGAAAATGCCTTTTATGCTTAAGAATAAATACTTTTAGATATAGAACAGCCATTAGGATTGATTAAACAATGAATATGCAAATCATTGCTCACATTGTGCAACCCCTGAAAGCATTATTTGGTGTTTTCAAATCATGTTCAACAGCAACTAAACTGAAAGATTAATGAAAATGGATTGAAGTTTAAAAGCAGGCAAGAAGACTATGGGTGGATGTTGTTTCTTTATCTTCTCACAGTGGGCTGTAGTTGTAAGGTTGGCTTATTATTTATTTTAAGTTTGGTTTTAAAAACCCTCAGATTTGTTAATAGCTTACTGCTGCTGTAATTTCTGCTACTTAAGCCATGTTCAGTAATAATTAAGCAGTAGTGTGTCACTAGGAGTATTCTGACTGTATTTAACGTTCAGTACTAATTATTTCTCATTCATGTAATTGGAGACCACTCACTCACAATGTGAAGCAAAAGGGATGATAAGTCTGAGAACTGGTGTGAAAATATGGATCCTATTTAAGTCAATGTGATTTTGCCATTGGCTACCATGGAGCCTGGACATCATCCCTGACCTGCACCAAAACACTGTAAATTTGACAGAATAACTGAAAATATGAATATACACATTTATGTCATACTCCCTTAATTCCTAATTAATAATGAAGGATTTAGTAAATATACATTTGATTTGACCTAACTTTCTTAAGCTTTTTTGAACAAAACAAACTGTATTTGTTCTGTATTGTTTTTCGCCTGGATCTGATTGTATAAATATAGTGCATTGTATATAGTAACATAAGAATGGTCACACTGGGTCTGACCAATGGTCGGTCTAGCTCCATATCCTGTCTTACAACATTGGGTGATCCCAGATACTTCAGAGGGAATGAACAGAACAGGGCAATTATCAAGTGAGCCATCCCCTGTCATCCAGGCTCAGCTTCTGGCCATCAGAGGCATGGGGATGATCAGAGGATGGGATTGCATCCCTGATCATCTTGGCTAATAGCCACCTCAGGACCTATCCTCCATGATCTTACCTAATTCTTTTTCAAACCCAGTTATACTTGTGGCCTTCACAACATCACCTGGCAATGAATTCCACAGGTTGACTGTGTGTTGTGTGAAGAAGTGCTTCCTTATATTTCTTTTAAACCTGCTGCCTATTAATTTCATTTGGTGACCCCCTGGTTCTTGTGTTATGTGAAGGGGTAAATAACCTTATTCACTTTCTCCACACTATTTCATGATTTTATAGACCTCTATCATATCCCCCCTTAATCATCTCATTTCTAAACTGAACAGTTCATCTTTTTAATCTCTCCTCATATGGAAGCTGTCCTATATCCTTAATATTTTTTGTTGACCTTCTCTGTCTTTTTTCCAATTCTAATATCCATTTTGAGAGGGGATGAACAGAACTACATGCGGTATTCAAGATGTAGGCTTACAATGCATTTAGATAGTGGCATTACAATATTTTCTGTCTTATTATCTCTTCCTTTCCTAATGGTTCCTAACATTTTATTAGTTGTTTTTTTTTACTTCCACTGCAAATTGAACAGATGTTTTCAGAGAACTATCCATGATGACTCCAGGATCTCTCTCTTGACAGGATGACAGGTGACAGGCTAGCCAATATAGACTCCATCATTTTGTATGTATAGTTGATATGTTTTCCAATGTGCATTACTTTGCATTCATCGACGATGAACTTCATCTGCTGTTCTGTTGCCCAGTCACCCAGTTTTGTGAGAAGCCTTTGCAATTTTTCAGTCAGCTTTGGACTTAACTATCTTCAATAATGTTGCATCATTTGCAAACTTTGTCACCTCACTGTTTACCCCCTTTTCCAGATCATTTATGAATATATTGAGCAGCACAGTTCCCAGTACAGATCCTTGTGGGACCCCTCTCTTTACCTCTCTCCATTATGAAAACCGTGTCTTTTTTTTTTAACCAGTTACTGATCCATTTGATGATCTTCCCTCTTAACCCATGAATGCTTACTTTGCTTAAGAGACTTTAGTGTGGGGCCTTTATGGAAGACTTTCTGAAAGTCCAAGTATATTGTATCAAATGGATCACCCTTGTCCACATGTTTGTTGACACCCTTAAAGAATTTTAATATATTATTAAGACATGAATTCCCATTACAAAAGCTGTGTTGACTCTTCCCAATATATTGTGTTCATCTTTTGTGTCCAAAAATTCTTTTCATTACTAATGTTTCAATCAATTTGCCTGGTACTAAAGTTAGGTTTACCAACCTGTAATTGCCAGGATCACCTCTGGAGTCTTTTTAAAAATTGGCATTACATTAAGCTATTCGCCAGTCATCTGTTAGTAGTTAGTAGTTCTGTATTTTCATATTTGATTTCCTTCAGAATTCCTGGGTGAATACCACCTGGTCCTGGTAACTTATTACTGTTCAATTATCAGTTTGTTCCAAAACCTCCTCTACTGACACTTCAATCTGGGTCAGTTTCTCAGATTTGTCACCTAGAAAGAATGGCTCAGGTGTGAGAATCTCCCTCACATCCTCTGCAGTGAGGACTGATGTAAATAATTGATTTAGCTTCTCCGCAACAACCTAATCTTCCTTGAGTGCTCCTGGATTGTCCAGTGACCCCACTGATTGTTTAACAGGCTGCATGCTTCTATTGTACTTTTTTTTTTATTATTATTAGTTTTTATCTTTTGCTAGTTGCTCTTCCAATTATTTTCTGGGCTGCCTAATTAAACTAGACTTGCCACAGTTTATGCTCTTTTCTGTTTTACTCAGAGGGATTTGACTTCCAAATTTTAAAGGATGCCTGTTTGCCTCTAACGACCTCTTTCACTCTGTTGTTTAGCCATGGTGGCATTTTTTTTCTTTTTTTTTTTTTTGCTCTTTTTACTGTTGGGTTTGTTTTTTTTTCCCCGAGGGTGCCAGTAGGCATATACATTTAATTTGAGCCTCTATTATGGTGTTTTTGAATAGTTTCCATGCAGCCTGCAGGCATTTCACTCTTGTGACTATTCCTTATAATTTCCATTTAAATAGTTTCTTCAGTTTTGTGTAGTTCCCCTTTGGTATTTCCCCACCCCCCACAAGGATTTTAAATTTAATTACTTTATGGTCACTATTACCTAGAGCAGGGATGGGGAACCTTTTTTGTATCAGGGGCCACTGACCCACCGAAAAAAATCAATGGTGGGCCACACATTTTCAATTCACTTGCCTAAGGGGGCGCTGAGGCTTGGGGCTTCCTTCTGCAGTAGAGCAAGCTGGTGCTCATGATTCCAGACCCGAGCCTCTGCACCCTGCACCCCCCAGCAGGTGCACTGAATGTGTGTGACCCACAGGCCAGATGAAAATGAGGCCAGATCCAGCCTCCTGGATGTAGGTTCCCCACCCTTGACCTAAAGTTTCACTTCTTGGACCAGATCCTGTTCTCCACTTAGGACTAAATCAAGAACTGCCTCTCCTCTTGTGTGTTCCAAGACTAAGTGCTCAAAGAAACAGCCATTAATGGTGTCTACCCATTTTATCTCTGCATCCTGTCCTGAGGTGACATGTACTGAGTCAATATGGGGATAGTGAAATCCCCCACTGTTATTGATCTTTCTGTTTTCGTATTCTCTCTCATCTCCCTAAACATTTCACAGTTATCATCACCATCCTCGTCAGGTGACTGGTAGTATATTCCTACTGCTATTCTCTTATTATTCAAACACTGAAATTCTATCCACAGATACTCTATGGTAGATTGATTCAGCAAAAAAAAATTTAAGTACATCAGAAATAGGAAGCCTACTAAACAAGCAGTGGGGCCAGTGGATGATTGAGATGCTAAAGGAGCACTCAAGGATGATAAGGCCATTACGGGAGAAACTAAATTAATTCTTTGCTTTGGTCTTCACAGCTGAGGATGTGAGGGAGATTCCTAAACCTGAGCCATTCTTTTTAGGTGACAAATCTGAGGAACTGTCCCATATTGAGGTGTAATTAGACAAGGTTTTGGAACAAATTGATTAATTAAACAGTAGTAAGTTACCAGGACCAGATGGTATTCACTCAAGAGTTCTGAAGGAACTCAAATGTGAAAATGCAGAACTACTAACTGTGGTATAAAACCTATAATTTAAATCAGCTTCTGTGCCAGATGACTGGAGGATACCTAATGTGATGCCAATTTTTAAAAAAGGCTCCAGAGGTGATCCCAGCAATTATAGGCCGATAAGCCTAACTTCAGTACCAAGCAAATTGGTTGAAACTATAGTAAAGAACAGATTCTGACACATAGATGAACACAATTTGTTGGGGAAGAGTCAACATGGATTTTGTAAAGGAAAATCATGCCTCATCCACCTACTAGACTTCTCTGAGGATGTCAACAAGCATGTGGACAAGGGGGATCCAGTGGCTATAGCAGGTATCAACAACCTTTGGCTGGTTTGTTTACCTGCTGTGTCCACAGGTTCAGCTGATCATGGCTTCCAATGGTCACAGTTAGCCGCTCCAGGCCAATGGGGGCTGCGGGAAGTGGCGTGGGCCGAGGGATGTGCTGGCCGCTGCTTCCCACCATCCCCATTGGCCTGGAATGGAAAACCGCAGCCTGCAGGAGCCGCGATCGGCTGAACCTGCGGATGCGGAAGGTAAACAAACTAGCCCGGCCTGCCAGAGCACTTACTCTGCTGGGCCGCATGCCAAAGGTTGCCGATCTCTGGGATATAGTGTACTTAGATTTTCAGAAAGCCTTTGACAAGGCCCAAAGGCTTGTAAGCAATGTAAGCAATCATAGAATAAGAGGGAAGGTCCTCTCGTGGATCAGTAACTAGTTAAAAGATAGGAAACAAAGGGTAGGAATAAATGGTCAGTTTTCAGAATGGAGAGAGTTAAATAGCGGTGTTCCCCAGGAATCCGTACTGGGACCAGTTCTATTCAACATATTCATTCAGTGAGGTGGCAAACTTTGCAGATGATACAAAACTATTCAAGATAATTAAGTCCAAAGCAGACTGCAAAGAGTTACAAAGGGATCTCACAAAATTGGGTTACTGGGCAACAAAATGGCAAATGAAATTCAGTGTTGTTAAATGTAAAGTAATGCACGTGGGAAAACATCCCAACTGTACATATAAAATGATGGGGTCTAAATTAGCTGTTACTACCCAAGAAAGAGATCTTGGAGTCATTGTGGATAGTTCTCTGTAAAAATCCACTTAATGTGCAGCAGCAATCGAAAAAGCCAACAGAATGTTGAGAATCATTAAGAAAGGGATAGATAGACAAAAAAATTCATATTGCCTCTATATAAATTCATGGTACACCCACATCTTGAATACTTCGTGCAGATATGGTTGCCCCATCTCAAAAAAGATATATTGGAAAAGGTACAGAAATTATTAGGGATATAGAATGGGTTCCATATGAGGAGAGATTAATAAGACTGGGACTTTTCAGCTTGGAAAATGGTCGACTAAGGGAGGATATGATTGAGGTCAATAAAATCATGACTAGTGTGGAGAAAGTAAATAAGGAAGTGTTATTTACTCCTTCTTGTAACACAAGAACTAGGGGTCACCAAATGAAATTAATAGGCAGCAGGTTTAAAAGAAACAAAAGGAAGTATTTCTTCACACAACACACAGTCAGCCTGTGGAAATCTTTGCCAGAGATTTCTGTGAAGGCCAAGAGTATAACAGGGTTCAAAAAAGAACTAGATAAATTCATGGAGGATAGGTCAATCAATGGCTATTAGCCAAGATGGGCAGTGGTGGTGTCCCTAGCCTTTGTTTGCCAGAAGCTGGGAATTGGCAACAGCGGATGGATCACTTGATGATTATCTGTTCTATTCATTCCCTCTGGGGCACCTGGCATTGGCCACTGTCAGAAGACTGGATACTGGGCTAGATGGATCTTTGGTCTGATCCAGTATGGTCATTCTTATGTTCTTACTTTATTTGACTCTATGTTTTCAGCAGCATGACCTATTCTGTCATTCTTACATATTTTGTGCCCCAGCGTTACCATGTCACAGTCAATATCATCATTCCACCAAGTTTCTGTGATGCCTACTATATCGACATCCTCATTTAATACCAGGCATTCAGGTTCACCCATCTTAGTGTTTATACTCCTAGCATTTGCATGCAAGCATTTTTAAAATTTTTAGTTGTCTGCCTTCATGTAATGTAATTGAATGGGACTCATTTTCCTGTGACTATTTCTCTTCAATTTTCACCTGTACTTTGTCCCGGCAAGCCAAACCCATGAAAAAGTGGAGAAATTGGGCTTGTTTTTGGATGAATTAGCTTGTAAGTTGCTTGTTGGCCAGTTTTTGGCTTGTTGCTTGTTGCTTGTTGCTTCTTTTTTTTTGTATCAGCTCCCGGCAAGTGAGGGTAAGAAGGGGCAAGATAGGGAGAGAGTCAGGGGGACACAGTGGGACCACCACAGTCCCAGACTGCATGCTAGGGGGATCTAGTCACATAGAGTGGTGATGTTCTTAGGGATTGACTTGACTGGTACTATTCAGTATTTTAATTCATGACTTGAATATTCGGGGTAAAGATTATGCTTATAAATTTGTGGATGACACCAAAGTAGGGAGAGGTTACAAGTATTTTGGAGACCTGGAATAGAATTCAAAATGACCTTGAGAAATTGGATAACTTGTAAATAAATAAGATGAAATTCAATAAAGATAAGTGCAAAGTACTACACTTAAGAAGGAAAAATTAAATGCACAAATACAAAATGAGAAAGACCTGGCTAAGCAGCAGTACTTCTGAAAAAAATCTGTGTGTTAAAGTGCATCACAAACTGTCTATGAGCCAACAATGTGATACAGTTGTGAAATAGACTGATATCATTCTGGGATGTGTTAACAGGAATGTTGTATGTAAGACATGGGAGGTTATTGTTCTGCCCTGCTCAGTTCTGATGATGCCTCAGCTGGAATATTTTGTCCACTTTTGCATGTCATGCTTTAAGAAAGATATGAACAAATTTTAGAGAGGCCAGAGGAGAGCAACAAGAATGATAAAATGTTTAAAAAACCTGACCTATGGGTAGGTTAAAAAAAACTGGGCATATTAGTCTTGAGAAAAGAAAACTGAGGGGGGACATAGTAACAGACTTCAAATATGTTGAGGGCTGTTTCCAAAAGGATGGTGATCAATTATTTTCCATGTCCACTGAAGGTAGGACAAGAAGTAATGTGTTTAATCTGCAGCAAGGGAGATTAAAATTAGATATTAGGAAAAACTTTCTAAATATAAGTGTAGGGAAGTAGGTTATTTAGGGAGGTTGTGCAATCCCTGTCAATGCAGGTTTCAAAGAACTGGTTAGACAAAACACTTGTCAGGAATGGTGTTGGTATACATGGTCCGGCCTCAGCGTGGTGGGATGGAATAGGTGATCGCTCAGGTCCCTTGTAGCCCTACCTTTCTATGATTCTATGAAATTCAAAACTTAAGGCCCCAATGGGAAACCTTTTGAAAGCTGATATGATGCTGAATATATGGTTATGTGTGAGTGTCAGGAAGCTGTTTAGTATCAAAGGGGTAGCTATGTTAGTCTGGATCTGTAAAAGCAGCAAAGAGTTCTGTGGCACCTTATAGACTAACAGACCTATTGGAGCATGAGCTTTTGTGGGAGAATACTGTATCAGGAAGCTGTTTGTGCAGGAAGAGTTAGTGTACTCTACAGCTGTCCTTTTGATTTACTTTCATTTTTTTATATATAAATTTTAAATTTTGTGGCCTTACAAAGATAAACAGGTAATTATATAAAGGGAGAATATCTTCATTCTTGTGCTTTTTGACATCCAGCACCACTTTGTTGCTCTGACCACATCTACTCCATTCTTGGTTCTTTCAGAAAACTCCCTTTTTTTCTGCATGAAGACCAAGATTCTCCTCTTCACAAGAAAACGGTTTCATGTATATTCAACTCCTATGTATCAGCTGCTTTACTCTCCTACACTCCTTTCCATTCCCTATGTTCTTGAGTAGTGTCACACCTAGTCACTTCAGTAACTTTTTCTCAACTTTGATCTTTGTAATTACCTCTTCCTCTTCCTATAGCCTCCGTAAACAACATATGCAAAGTGCCCTCTCTCTTCTCCTTCAAACAAAATCCTTAAAACCGGACACTTTCAATGATCATGTGCTTTGACAAGGCTCTCCCTTAAACATTTACACCCTCATTTGTGGATATTTGTGATGTTCCATGGAAAAATACTCTTGGCAGCCCAGTCTAGTCCCATTATTACCCAACCACCAGATCCTTCACACCCTACCCACTCCATTCAACCCTCTCCCATCAACTACATAGGCTTTTCCATACCTCCATAAACAGTGCATTTAGGAGAATAGGTAATATTTGTCCCTTGGAAGATGAAGAGGGATCTATGTCCTCTTCACATCTCCATCAAACCATCCCATTTCTCTTGAGATGTCTGGAATAATTTATAATCTATGAATGATCTAAGGATGGTTTGATTACCTTAACCCCGATTAGCCATTTTGTCTCTTAAATCAAAGGAACAGATTCCTCACAGCTTATGCAGGAGGCTCTAATTTACTTTTCTGTGTCATCTGATCCATTTTCAGCCTAGTTGGATTCACCCCATATGTGGCAGCTGATGTAGCTGCTGCCACTCTCCCGTGGGCTTTCTGCCAATAAAGTCCAGATTTGGAATGTAGAAGGAGACCTCAAGACTTGGGAAGTGTTTAAATAGAGTGGTTGGGAGATTTCATGAGCCAATCAGCCCACCCACTCTTTCCAGCCCAGTCAATGGGAGTCAGAGGACCCAAAGAGGAGAAGGGGTCAAGCTATTGCCTAGCCACCCAAGTGCTCTTGCCTCCCCCTTCCCTTGTGGGCACTGAGTTTCATCTGTTCCAGCTTGACTCACAACCCATCTCATTGAAATGGTAGGCAAGGGCATTAATATAAAGAACAGGTCTGAATAAGGGTTAGCAAATATTATCTGAGACTTCATCTCTTGATAGTAATTACCTCTTGATTACAGTAATATGACTCAGTGGTGAAACACTAATTTTACTTTGAAGATGCTTGTGTGAAGAAGATATTTATCATGGGTGAAACAATACCTAATAGTACTTTAGAAAAGTATTAGTTGAAAGCCCATTATGTCATAACTATTAAATTTTATTAGTTAAATGTATTTAATGTTTTTGCCAGCTCTAAAACACTTGCTGTGTAAAAAGGCTTATCCTGCATATTTTTGCAAAGCTCAAAATGACCTATGTCCATTGCAAGTCCAATGGATCAATGAATTTTATGGTTAAAATTGTCATAGTGCTGGCAGCTAATTAAATATAATCAATTGGGAGGTTGCTTAAGGTTCACATATCCCATAATTCTTCACTATCTTAGCTTTGCAGACATTTGCCCTGGAGGATGTCAAAAAATTTATGGTGTTTCCCCTCTAAAGAGTCAGCCACTGCAAGTGAGTTATGTGCTTATTTCTTCAGAGGAGAATGAACAACATTAATGTGACTTTAGATGGCAGTTTCATTTTCAGAATGATGATGATGCTTCCTTATCTTTTTGAAGTTCCTTCTGTGCAAATTTGAAGCAAATGAGAAATCATTCAAATTGCATTTTATAATTTAACTTTGTTGAAACAAATGTTGTCTGTAAAATGTATCTTCATTTTAACATTATAATGGGTATCTGTTCTATTTATTCTGTATCCTGGTGCCATAACCTTTTTTCTTCTTCATGGTTTTGCACAGGGTTCTTGTAACATCTTACTGTTGGATTGTATTGGTAAGGTACACTCCACTATATGCATAGTAGGAAATAGGTTCATAAAAGTTGTAGGCAAAGGCACTTGGAGGAAACTTTCTACTTTCCAGATCAGAACTGTCTATAAAAATATAATGACTGTTGGGTGAAATAAATAAAATGAATATATGATCTCAATCCGTTTCCTAATTGTACAGTGGTCCAGTGACAAGACCAACACCATTAACATTCATTCTAACAATTTCAACAAAGAAACCAATGTATAAATAAAACACACATATACAAGCCTGAAATACTATACAGTATTTGGTTTTGGTCACGCTGGCTCAGGAAGGGTATAGCAGAACTAAAGGATATTCAGAGAAGAATAATGAGAAGGATTATGGTCATGGAAAACCTCTCATATAATGAGACACTGAAGATACAAGAGGAGAAATGACAAATGTATACAAAAAAATGAATGGTATGCAGAAGATGGATTGGGAAAGTCTAATGACTCTTTCTCAGAATACAAAAATTCAATGAAATTGAAAAGTGGCAAATTGAAAATTGATAAAAGGATTTTTTTTCAGACAGCATGCAATTAATCTGTGGAATTCATTGCTACATGATATCAATGGGACAAAGATCTTAGCAGGATTCAAAAAAGAATTATGTATGGCTAACAAAATTAGCCAGAGTTGTTATAATAAATATTATAAAATGAACAATTTTGGAAGGATTATAAAACCACTGATTTGTAACATGGGCCAGTCTCTAGCTATTGGGAATTTCTCTGTGGTCAGGGTATCTCATAACTATGTACTGCAAGGTGCTTGCTCTGAAGCATCAGTCAGTTACAGGATTCTCAAGTAAATGGACCATTGGTCCAATCCAACCAGTCATTTCCTATATTACAGTATTGGGACAAATCCCAGTGCAATATTCTGATTTCAGGGGCATGACTAAGGACTACAGAATTTACCTTTATGTCTTTTGGTAGTTAAAAAAAACAACAACTGGTGTTAAGCAGACAACTTTTTTTGCAAGTTTCCATGCATAATAGCACCTCTGCAGAAAAAGAATGATGTTTTTAATATGAGACCTGCAAATTAAAACATTCCAATCTTAATCCACTTCCAGTTGTAGATTTATGAATATAAAAAAGATAAACTGCTGTAAAACACATTTGTACATATGTTTTACAGTTTCAGTTTTTTTTTAAATCAAGTGCATCACTTTATGGATCATTTCCCTGGCAAATAATGATGTAATGAACTTTGTATACTCATATTTTTGTATATATAATGTGTGTGTTACAGGAATTATTTATATTTAGATTAGCAATAAATCTGGGTTTAAAGTAAGAGATCCAGGAGGACAGGTAAAACCCTCTTTTCACATTTTGAACCACATTAAATCCATGCTGAAATGATTTAGAATATTTTAAGGGGTAGATGCCCAAAGGCACATACAGGAGATAGTTGCACAAATCCTGTTATTTATTAATGGGATTTATGCGCTTACCTCCCACATGTTGCTATGAAAACATACTTGTAAGTGCAAGCGGAATTGGCAGAATGGAGACCTATGAGGAAATGGGATTTTTTGAACTAGTGAATATTTTAAAAATTACATTTTGATGGAGAGGGGTGGAAGGTTGTTTCATAAGAACAGTCTGAATTTAAAGGTTACAACTCAGACTGTTCTTATGAAACAACCTTCCATCAGCTTACACACCCACACACATTGTAAACATTTTGCAAGATTATAAAGGGTTATTGCAAGATCAGTTTTCTTACCCAATTATTATGTATGCAGGAAATGACTCTTCTAATGGAAAATATATAAACATTTATTTTTGGGTAGTGTGCGGGAAAGGAAGTAAATTTTGAAATTCAGGTTAGATTTTTCTGTGGAAACATGCACAGTATGATGACTCTGATTCAAATGAAAATTTAAAATCTGGTCTCTATAAATTTAGTGATTCTTGCAGTGGGCTTACTAGCAGTTTAGCCTTAGGATGTTGAACAGTAATCTGAAAGCCTTGAAACAGAGACTTTGAGGGCAGTCGAAGATGTACCCACCACACTTGACTTATTCTCAAGGGAAAGAGGCAGTGGTATGTATTGCCTGTCAGTTCAAAGAGAGCCATGCAAAGTTAATAACAGAAACATAAAAGGAATTTAATTTGTCTATAAGGGCATGCCTGTCTTATTTCTTTCCTAACATATATATGTTAGAGAAAGCAGCAATTTTTTCCTACATTAATCCAGACAACATTAAACACAAACAATTCAATGTAGCCTGTATGTGAGAGAGATGTGTGGGATGGAGGGGGAGGATGGGAGAACAGGGGCATGAAATTACACATAATTGGATCAACAGCACTATTATTTGTGTTACCTTTGTAAACTGTGATAGAAATATAATCCAATTTGAATTGGCAGGCTCTGTAGACTACTGTGTTCTAGACAAAACCCCCAATATTTATATATTACTGTATTAAACTTTTACAAGGAGTACATCTTGCCAGCTAGTGTTGTTTGCATGTTAACAAAGCATTCACTTGAACACTTACACTTTTTCATGTTTGAATGCATTTAATGTTTTAATTTGCTCAGAGTTTTTTTTATTTGTTTTTAGTTCCAGTTAGAACTTGATTGTGACAATGTGTTTCCTAGAGCTCCATGGGCTATCTTAGGACTTAATATCATTTTGAGATGTGATTTAGGTCCTAACTCTCTGGTTGCTGACACTTTATTTGAGGAAACACAGATAACGTTTGATGCCATAACAAACCAAAAGATTCAAAAAGCATTCAGACCTTAAGCCAAGTGTGGAAGGTAACAGCATTGGGAGTACTGTGTAGTAAAAATGAGTAGTGGCTTAACATGAACTGTTGATTTGGGTAAATTCTAAAATGGATGATTGGAGATATTCATATCTTGAGAATGCTACACTTGCTCAATACAATTCTGTTGTTTATGGATAATATCTAGTGCAGTGATTCTCAACCTACGGGCCGCTTGCAGCCAAATGAGCTCACACTTGTGGCCCATGTGACATCCTCAGGGCCATACAGGAGTATGTATACATTGTGTAAATGGGGCCCACATAACACATAGAGAGCTGCCTATGCAGCCACAATGGTAAATAAGTTGAGAACCACTGACCTAGACTATTTGGAGAGCAAGGTTAAATGTAAGCATCCTTAAGATACTGTACCTGAGAGTTGCA
Source organism: Mauremys reevesii (assembly GCF_016161935.1). Taxonomy (NCBI): domain Eukaryota; kingdom Metazoa; phylum Chordata; order Testudines; family Geoemydidae; genus Mauremys; species Mauremys reevesii. Next base: position 36,967,478 of record NC_052629.1, on the reverse strand, counting down.
GGGTCTTCTTGTGCTATTGAAATAATTGATCATTATCATTACTGAAAAGAGAGACAAAAAGATTATCTGAATTAGGAAAAGAAGGCACAGGTTGTGGGAAAAGTGGGAATGATCAGTGTGATATGACATATTGCTTATCACTGTCTCATGCACTTGAAACAGAATTTGCATTCTTAGAGTATCTTGCCTGAGAAACAAACAAAAATTATGAGGTCAGTTAAAAGTAAATTACGTTAAAAGTAGCTGTATCTTATTCCACTCATTCAATGAAATAATTTCCCTCAAGGAGTCCTTTAATGAGGATAGAAAAATTATTTTCTTCTGCAATGAGTTAAACTTAAAATGATCTACTAAAAGAGATGCATGCACCTATTGTTGAAAAACTTAAAAGAATGGGAAAGAGTAATCTGGTTAGTATTTTTATGTATCTCACAGTAAAACTGTTATCAAGTGGAGGTCTTGATTTAAGTCTGTGTGCCCAATAAATACTCAGGTCTACCAAGTTAATGAAATTTTAAAACAATGGTTTAATATTTTACTTATGATATGTGTCTGTCAAAAATGAATTGTATTAAGCTATAACAGAATTGAAAACTTAAAAAAGTTTTTTATATATACACATAGATCCCTTTGTCAAGGTCCTGAGGCAGAGATTGGGGCTAAAGCAGATTTTTGGGCCCAGGTCAGTACCACAGGTCAGGACTAGTGTCAGGGTTCTGGGTCCAGAGCAAGAGTCAGAATCAAAGTCAGAGCTATATTTGATGCTGGGAGTTTGGGAGCAAAATAAAGTTATTTGTGGCAGCAAAGTAGGGATCTGTATTGTGGCCTGGATGCTTCCTAGTATGCCCTGTGGGCTTATATGGCATCCAGGGTCCAACAGCTGCTGCAGAGTGCTCTGCCAACCCAGGTTTGAGTCATGCCAATACTTATATCATCCCTCTTCCAGGGGCACTGCCCCCGCCCCGACCCGGTTTATTGGGGTGGGGGGAGCTGTATGGAAAGCTGCTCTGAGCTCAGGCACACAGTCCTGGGACATTTGTTCCTAGGAGTGCTCCTTGGAGTCATATTTTTCCCAATCAATGAATACCAGAGGGAATCACCTAGAGTGACCTCTGTTCAGTTACCAAGGGAAAACGGTTTAACGCTGCTAAATTCGGTTTAAACGCGTAGTGTAGACCAGGCCTCAGTGTAGAGACTTTCCTGTTTGTGCTTCATTGCCTTCTGGCAGCACATTCTGTATATCCACTGTACTGATGACATTGTCTTATATATATAGTATCCTCGAACTTGGATACATTTTGTGTCAAAATATCACCATCTATAAGCATCATGAGTAGGTTTGCATAAGGACAAATTAACAAGGCAACACCCATGTCAAGCAAAGACTGGGTCAAATCGCACCGGCATAGCGTAAGTATTACCCTGGCCTGTTTTTCAATATCCTTCTTAATGTGTGGACAGCAGATTTGGATATATTATTCCAGTAATGGAATCAAAGTAATTAATGATAGAAACAGTGATGATACCACCTCCTTCCTTCCTCTGAATGTTCCCCTGTTTATGCATCAAGGATCATGTTAATGCTCTTAAGGTGAAATACTCTTATTGGTCTATATAATTGTCAATGAACTGAAAAAGCTGGGTTGACTCAACCTGAATTTAAAAGTTTTTTTAAAAAATAAGAAAAGGGCCTCATTTAAAAAAAAATAACTAGGACAGAAGTGTAGAAGATTTATATATTTTGAAAGGAGAGAAAATAAATGATTGTATATGGATTTTTAAATCAAATCAAATCAAGTACTTAGTAATGCATTTTGTAGCCTGACATTTCAAATATTCAAGGCTTAATACTTCACATTTAAAATGCATGATTACATGTACAGTTTAATGAGTTTCCATGATGTTCAATAAGAGGAGTAATAAGCATAATGTTAATGTGTCTGGACATGTCTGTGTTTGGGTAGTGAATTTAGGTTATTTGATGTGGATGTAAATGAACTTGAATTAACATCAGAAGTGATGAAGAATCCAGTAAATTAAAACTGTCTTTTTTGTGGTAATTAGGGTGGCAGAACACCCTCCTCACTTGGCATATTTATCTCCATTTCAACTGAGAATTTCACAGCTGTTTGGTAAAAGAAATAATTTGTGTAGGTAGACGTTATCTTAATTAGGAGAAAAAACACCACTAGTTCATACAGGAACCCACTCATTCATGGAACATGTGTATGTTTAACAATGTCAGGCATTCACTTTGATTTTAATATGGACAAAATGAGATCCGGTGTTCTCTTTTTGCTGAAAAGTTTGTTTAGAATTTCTTTGAGGAAAGGGACTAGCCTTTCTTTTTCTAGATTCAATTAACAGTGCATACTTTGTTTTCTAACCCTGTAACCAATGTTCCAGTTGGTGATCTGTTTCCTCTAGTGTGAGAATTTCCCTCTCCTGAACCAGTTTACACATTGAGAATATCCATACAGAGTTTTTATTATGCTGGCTCTTTGCCACTAATGTTAATATGTACGAGCAAGTCTTTGGACCAGCTCCTCAACTTGGCACTACTGCAAAGGACTGTCTACCATTACCATTTTCCTGCTTGTGATACAAGCCTATACTGTTACACTCATCTCCAAGACGATTTGGTCATGCTGCCAGTTAGTCTTTTTTTTCCCAATATTTTCCCCAACTTTCTTGCCTCCTGTTTACAGATGTCTCTGTAATTCTCAGTGTTGTACAAAACCACTTTAGAAGATTTCTTGATCTTTTATGAGTTGAAGAATTTATTGTATTCTAGAGATTTCCCTTGAGCTGTTAGTCATGAATAGCAGGACTCTAGTCAATATGGCATCTATAGAGAATGAAAAGTTAGTAACCTGTTAAGTCACATTCCCTGAATATATCATTTGGCCAGAGTCCTACTTGCCTGTCCACTTTCTCTTCAGAGTTGGGAGGTAAAATCCTTAATGACTTGGTTTCATATCATCCAATTGTATAGATATATATATTTCTGGCATAAATTTGTTCAGAGGTTTAGACTTTTTCTTTCCCACTCATGAAGGAACTGAAGTAAAATATTCCAGAAAATGTTGAGACTGTGGATGGGATGGAGGGTGAGTGGATCTGACAATAACTTATATTTTATGGTAAGGGAAAATTGATATGAGGAAAAATTCATACGGCCTCTGTAGTCAGCAGTGATAGAATCCATGTGTATTCAGCAAGAGGGCATGATCCAACATTTAGAGCCAATAACAATGGACATGCAAGTCACAGGATGGTTAGTGAGGTATGGCGAAAGAAACGGAGTTCAAAGGGGCTTTTGAAATGCTGGACTTGGAGACAAGAATTTGGGAAACTACCCATAGAATGAGGGATCAATAGCCATTGTATAGATAACAAAGCTTTCAGATGGTATTGAGGAGCAAACACCCCTTTGGGGAAAATGTTAATAAAACTTCACCCTAATATGACAATGAACCCAAACAACTGGGACTTGAGAAGCAAGTTGGGTGAGAGAGGGAGACATCCATCTCTGAACAGCAGTGCCTAGTTATGACCCTGAGCACAGGAGGTCAGGGAAGAAACTTGCATTCTAGAGATGTGGAATTTCCTTTCTGTTCTGTAATTAAGCTAAGGGAGACCTCTCTGGGCTTTGGCTAAGTATTCAGAGGAGGTATGTTAGATACATATATTTTATTTTTTTTATCTGATTCTCCCCGTTTGTAATAAATGTTGTTCTTAGAGGAATATTGTGTGGAAGTTTAATGCAGACTCCCTCAAAAGAGAATGAAGTCCTTCAATACTAAGGAGAAGCAGAGAGACAAAAGATGTGTTAGCTGCCTCCCACTCACTTCTCTCCAAAATATGGAATAATTGTTTTCCTTATGCTCCAGAGAAGCATCTGAATCTCCCAAAATAAATTAGAGACAGACAACTTAGCCATTTTCTGAACATTGCACTATTGTGATTTTGAACTTCTCTGCAAAACTGCTTCTAATGATAGCAGTGCAGTAGTAAATGATTAATTTGAAATAAAGAGGGAGGAAATGCTGCACAAGAACATGGCCTTATTAAAAAAAAAACCCACTGATGCAGCAGGTTTTTTCATTGTTAATTGTTGTGCTTTATTTTTAAGTGCTGAAAATGAAGAGTTCTTTTTTTTTCCTGTAAATAACGCAATCAACTCCTACCCATAAATATCCCCAGGACAGCCAACATTTTGCATTCTTCATGCAGGTATTCTGTCCTTTGTGGTTTTTTGTTAGTTTATATTTTCATGATCACACAAACTAGCATGTTCATAGATTATAAGGCCAGAAGGGACCATTATAACCATGTAGACTGATCTTCCCTATAACACAGGCCATAGGACTTCCCTAAATTAATTCCTGTTTGAAACAGAGCATGTTTTGTGAGGAGGGGCAAGGGGGAAAGGAAGGAAGCAACTGCAGTTTTGATTCACAAATCTCCAGTTCTTGGTAAGTTGTTCCTATGGCTTAGTACTTTCACTGTTAAAAATGCTTGTCTTATTTCTAGTCTGAATTTGTCTAGTTTCAACATCCAGCCACTGGATCTTGTTATACCTTTGTCTGCTAGATTGAAGAGCTCAGGATCAAATATTTTGTTCCCTATGTAGTTATTTATGTATTCCTTAAATTTCTCTTTGTTTAACTAAAAAGATTGAGTTCTTTAAGTCTATCACGGTAGAACATAGTATTCTTTTGACCGTAGTGTTGCATTGGGAGCTCACACATGACCCTCAAGTATTTTTCAGTCACTGCGTCCCAGGATAGTGTCCCCCATCCTGTAAGTACAGGCTAAATTCTTTGTTCCTAGATGTTTGACTTTGCATTTGGCTGTATTAAAACACACACTGTTTATTTGCACCCTGCTTACTAAAAAATCCAGATCTCTCTGTATCAGTGACTTTTCTTCTTCATTATTTATATGAAAAGCACCACAGTATATGGTGTGGGCGGGTGTGGGTGTATATAAAATTACTTGTACCTGTGCTACCACTAATTATTAGAATTGTGATCAACACTCTTATCTGGCATAACAGGGTTTAATATAGAATTCCCCCGTGTTGGGTGCAATACTTCTTGAGTTAGGAAATTGTCATCTATAATATTTAGAAATTATATATATATAATTTTGGAATTCTGTTTCAAAAAATAAAAAATTCTGTGCACATTATTTAAAATTCTGCATATTTTATTTGTCAATAAATAAATGTGGAGGCTCCAGCATGGCAGTGGCTGCACCGAGGTGGGAGATCACCTGGCAGCCTCTCCAGGACATGGACTCGGTGGTGAGGCCACACCTGATCCTGACATGGCTCAAGGGCCAGGCCTGACCCAGAAACATCACAAGGCCCTGCCCCTCCATGCTAGGTGCACCAAGATAGTGAGCAAGACGAACAGTCTCACATGCACACCCAGCCCTGGCCCCTGATCCAGGGGTGGGGTAAGCAGGCTCAGCCTGACAGGATCCAAGTGTGGAAGGCGTTAGTGTGGGGGGATCCAGGTATGGGATGAGAGGGTTTTGTGGAGATAATCTGGGTGCAAGCATCTTGGTGGGAAGTCCAGGTGTGGGAGGAATCTGGCTGCACTGGAGCTCATTGGAAAGTCCCAGTTGCAGGGGAATGGGACTCTCCCGGGTGGGCCTGGGTGTGGGAGAGTGGGGCTTGGCAGGGCATCTGGGTGTGGAGGGCTTAGTGGGAGTGTCTGAGTGCTGGAGGAGTGGGGCTTGGTGGGGTGGGGGTCTATGTGTAGCTGGTTGGGACTCAGTGGGATAGGAATCCAGGTATGGAGGGTAGGTCATCAGGATGGGGGTTTGAGTGTGGGGGCCTAAGTGGGGGTGGTCTAGGCACAGGGATGGGGGGGTCTGGATGCAAGAGGGAAGAGTTTGGTGGGGATCAAGATGCAGGCAGCGGGCTTGGTGGGGACCTTTGGATACAGAGGGTGAGGCTCAGTGGGGTGGCAGGTGCAGGGGCATCAGCAGGGGGGGCGGGTGAGTGGGGGGGTGTGAGGCTCGTGGGGGGGGGATCTGGTATGCGTTTAGTCCAGATGCATGTGGATTGGGCGGATGAGGGAGTAGCTTACTGTCCAGTGACCCCTCTCCCCACGGCTGAGGAGTGATGGGGGAGATAGTAGGGGGGATTGTGCAGTTGAGGGAGGTTTCTGGGGATGGGTCTGACCCAGCCCTGGTCCCAGCTGTGCAGGTGAAGCCACCCCAAGCCCAGCCAGGAATAACAGCTGAGCCTGGCGCAGGGTAGGACTCATGGCTAGGGAATCCACAGCCCCACCCCGCACAGTGATTTACCTCTCCACCGGCTGCTCCAAGTGCCTGAAACAATGTGCCTCTGCTGCTGGGAAGGGGCACGTGAGCACTCTTTCAGCTTCCCTTTGCTTCCCCATCAGAAAGTCATTTTTCTGCAGTGAAGCAAAGACATCTGCAGGGCACATGAATTCTACATGCACACAGTGGTGCAGGATTCCCCCAGAAGTAATGCTATCTATCTATCTATCTATCTATCTATCTATCTATCTATCTATCTATCTATCTATCTATCTATCTATCTATCTAAACTGGTTTGGCCTTCCTTCTGTTTGCACATTACAGAAGTGATCAAAAAATTGTCATCTATCATATTTAGAAATTCTGAGGATGCTTTAGTGTGGGCAAGATTGCACCTCAAGCATATGTCACTCAGATTGAAGTCCCTCATGCTAATGCAGCTTTTTCTCGCTACACACTATGGATAGGCTCTTAAGGAACCACTCCTCATGTTTCCTAGTGTGGTTTGGTGGTCTGTAGCAGATACCAACTAGTACTTTATCTTGTATTTTATCTATTAGGACATTGAGTCACATGCATTCAAAATCATTTTCTTCTCAGTTTTCCATTACTCAAACAGCTAATGTCATTTTTTACATAGAGTGCCACTTCCCTTCCCTTTTTGCCCATTCACCCTTTCTTAAATTGATTTTAACATTCCAGTCAATGAATCCTCCCAATATGTTCAATAATACCAACTAGGTTGAATTTATGTTCATAAATGTGCAATTCCACTTCTTTTTATTTATTATCCAGGCTCCTAGAATTTGTATATAAGCACGCTAAGAATTTCTTCTTTTTATGTGATGCAGTATGTTGAGTCCTTTTGTAATCAACATCTTGATTTTGAGTTAAATGAATGCTCATTTGTTCATTCTTTTCACCCTCCCTATTTATTAGTTGAATGCTCTCGTGACTAGTCTAGCAAGCCTGTCCCCTAGCAGATTGGTTCTCCTCCTAGTGAGATCTAGATCATTTAGGTGGTTCAGTGTTCACAAAACCAATGCCACCTTATCATCTTGCCTCTGGTAGTTACAACCTACCAAGCCTTCTCTCTGATTCCTTGGTGGACAGTTCCTTTCTTGTCTGAACCTGAAATAGTGATGCTTCCCAAATCTGGTTATCGAAGAACTCTTCAGCTTCAGATCTAAGAATCTTTTCTGCCACTACAGCGACTGACTTGTACTTCATATACAGAAAGTCCCTTCTGGCTTCAGATAGGAAAGAAAACACAGCACATCCATTGTAGGTCATAACTACTGATACATCACTGGCTATCACGATATTCAAAACTGAACTGTACCTAGAAACAAAGCTTCTCAGACTTCCTCTCTAAATTACCTCCAAAACTCTTCTGTTTGCTGCCTTGTTCACTGCTTGCAAATCATTGTTTCCAACTGAGTTAACATAGCTGTCAGTTAGTATGTCAAGAGGTCACCTTCCCTCCATGAATACAGACTTTTGTAGGAGATGCAGAAGCAAATATTATGAGGGTTAAAATATATGTTGGATGCTTTTCAGGTTACGTAAGTTATGATGTTGTGCAGTGTGGGCATGACTGGATAAATGACATAAGCACCAGAGTTATGCATCTACTTGAACCAGAGCCAACATTGCTAGACAGTACTTGTGGCAGATTATTCCATTGCTATTTATGTCTCAATTTATATATATTATCTACTTTATGTTGGGCAAACAAAAATACTACTTTAAAAATATTATCTAATAGTCTGATTTTTCAGAGTTCTTCAGTATCCCAGTTGTCTTTGAAGTAAATTGGAATTGTGGGTTTTCATTGTTGAAAATCAGACCATAAATTAACATCATGTCAAACAGTGACATCAACAAAGTGTAAGTGTGTGTGTGTGTGTGTGTGTGTGTGTGTAAAACAAAACAAAACCACACGCCATTTGCTCCATCATTCTGTTCAGAGAAAGCTTGAGGAAATATATAAAGTTGCAGTATGCCCAGAATGTCAGCCAAACTGGGCTCAGACATTTAATGGAGAGGTTGGCAAATCCAAAGCTAACACTGAGGAACAACCTGTTCCCAATTTAGATAGCCCAAGGGAATGTTGACTTAAACATCACACTGGACCTCAATGATTTAGGTCCTGGTTTTCTTAGACCTTCTCGGTGGGACCACAGCCACTGTCTTGCAGTTAATTATTGTATCTGTTTGGTTAGCTGACCTCATGTATTTTATCATTTAGGCTGCCTTCCTAGTCAATGCATTTCCTAAAGCCTTTTTATCATGCTGCAACTCCATCTGACAACCCTGGAAGTTCAGGTTTCCAATGGGAGCTAAGTGAAAAATATGCTAAGTTGGGGACCTTTTAACAAAATACCTTCAGATGCATCTCTCTTATTTCAAGATATTATTCCTGACTCCCAATTATATCACAAATTTTTGGTGAGAACAATTAGTCTCTCCATAGTTTGTTTGTTTTTAATGCTATTTGAGTTCAGAAAACCGAATGTCACTTGACTATAAAGATACGCAACCTTTCAGGAAAAGAGACTTCCATGTTGTTGAAGAATGGTTGGTTGAATCACAAGAGAATATAGTTAATCAAAAGGAGAGATTAAGATCTTCAGTTTATACCTACAATTAATCCACATAGATTTTGACAGAAAAGGGATAACAAAGTCAATTGATGCTGAAGCACAGAATTTTGACTATCAGGTTTTCTCCCATACTTGCCACAATCTGCCTTTTCATGACTTTCTCCTTCCTGCTGAAAATAAAAGTATGTAACAAGAACAAAGCAGACAATGTAAGGCTGATCCTACACTAATCACAAAGAGTGTGAATTCCAGAAAGTCTCATCAAATTGTGCCACCTGTCAGTAAATTAAGGGTCATTTGGGTCATTTTTAAATACAATTCACAGATTGTCTGGCTTACAAAGGGTTGAAGAAACCTAAGAAAGAAATTTTACTACTGAATTTGCAACACCTTTGTTAGTTTTCTGGAATTTAAGAGACTAAGCAGATAAAATGTTTCGTGTCAGTATGGGGTTCTCCCAAAGGGTTGGATAACAGATGATCCCTAAATACTAAAGCTATTTATTTCAGCAACAACAGCAATCAAAGTAAAGCTGTGAGCCTGTAAAAAGCTGCCTGAAGGGCAAGCTTTCTATAGTTTCTACAGAAGAAATGTTCAAAGGTGCTATAAGGAGATCAATTCACTCTTTTTTTCAACACTATATGCTGAATGTTGGGCCTCCTCTGGTGCTATCAGTCACTGTGTCCCGAGTACAGTTGTCTGAGATCTCAACTTCCTCTTTTATTAGCTGTGTTTTAAAAGAATCAAGCTGGTAGATCTGAGGAATATAAGATGTACTTTCTTAACTGGAAAAAGGGTTGGGCTAACTGGGTCATAGGTATGGTTGCTAACACTCCCGTATCACGAAATTGCCTGCTCCTTACTAAATCAGTGTGGGATGCCTTTTATCCTCCATTTCAACAGCAGGGGGCCAGTACTGCTGGGGGCATCTTTCCACTCCTCTCCCAATCGTGGCCCTTCAGTGCTGTGCAGAGAAAGCAGATGGGGCTGTGCTAAGGGCAAGGGTCAGGAGGGGAGTGGAAAGATGCACCCCTCAGTACTGGCCCTCTGCTGGACAGAGCCTCCTGCTGATTCTAACCCTTGATTGCGGCCCTGTCTCCTTTCCTTGTGCTGGCTCTGTCTGGCAAGACAAGTGGACAGGACCTTGGGGCTGCACTGAGAGGCCAGGGTCAGGAAAGGGTTCTGTCTGGCAGGGGATCAGGTGTAGCCTCTCTGCTCGCAGAGTCTCTGCCAGTGTCTCCAGCAGAGTATCATAACTGCTGGTTGGTAGCTGCTGCAGCAATAGGGGAGCAAGGTGGGCAGGGAGCCTGGTCCTTGCAGCTGAGACCACTGTCAGTGCTGCAAAAAACAGCAAGAAATACCCCTGGTGAATGTAGGTGTATACTGCTTTTTATTAATAATGATAATAATTAATGTGAGAATTGATGGGATGGAGGTGCTAAGAAAACAGTCCCTTATTTTTGAAATATAGTGTTGGCAACCCTAATCACAGGCCAAGATGATATGCTACAAATGATACATGACGACTCTGTTGGTGCTCTGGGGCTGGCGCACCCACGAGAAAAAAATCAGTGGGTGCTTAGCACCCATCAGCCACAGCTGTTTTCCTTCCCCAGAAAGAGCTGATCAGTGGATCTGCTGATCAGCTGTTTTGCTGGTGGGGGAGTGCCTTGGGGGGGAGGGCGGAGAGCAGTGGGCAGGCAGGGCTGGGAAGAGGCAGAGCGAGAGTGGAGCCTTGGGGGAGGGGGTGGGAGCTGGGCCTCGGGGCAGAGAGGGGTCTAGCTGTTCTGTACCAATAATCATCTTCACTGTCTGCTTTCCTCTCATTTAACTTATATTTTTCCCTCTTTTTATTCGGTCATCATGAATCTATCCTTGGTTCCCTCCTGCTTCTGTCAGATTTATAGAGCTGTGTAAATGCTACATTTTTTTTTCTGTGAATTTTTATTGGGATTTTTAAACTATTTCATTTCATGTATGTTCCTTTCAATAAATATTAATGTGACTGAATTTTACTAATTCAAGTGTTTACAGAAAGTGAATTTTAAGTTTAAATACTTGAAAATTGATTTTAAATGCATTTAAAAGAGAATTTCTACAAAAAAAACCCTGATGAGTTATGCTAATCCAGTTAAAGGACAGAAAAAAACTCATGTAACGTATATAGGCAATAATAAGAAAACAATACAGCTCATTTTGGTGGGGGGGGATTTTGAATAGCAATAGAAAACCATAAAGTGATTTGTAATTTGTGGAAAAATTAGACAAATAATTTTGAATACTGAATACATTTGAGAAATGTGATCTGCTACTGGACATTGTGTGATCAGAAAATAAGGGGGGGAAATGTCTCTCCTTGACTCCTTTTCTCCACTAACCTATCATTTCACCCCTTCATAAGAACGGCCATACTGGGTCAGACCAAAGGTCCATCTAGCCCAGAGGTCCCGCGGGACCCTGCCGCCTGGCCCCTGAGCTCCCGGCCAGGGAGGCTCGCCCCCGCCCCGCCCCTGCTTTTCCCCCTCCCCCACAGCCTCAGTGCACCGCGCCACGGGTGCAATACTCTGGGCTCTCTGCAGATCCCGGCCTGACCTGGTGCTCTGTGCTGCGCTGTGGCATGGCTGGGCCCCCAGCCACTGGTGCTCCAGGCAGTGCGGTAAGGGGGCAGGGAGCGGGGGAAGGCAGTCGGGGGGGGGGGTTCTGGGGGCAGTCAGGGGACAGGGAGGGGGGGGTGGATGGGGCAGGGGGGCCATCAGGGGGCAAGAAGTGGAGGGGGGATATAGGGGGCAGGGTCAGGCCATGCCTGGCTGTTTGGGGAGGCACAGCTGCCCCTAACCAGCCCTCCATATAATTTCCAAAACCTGATGTGGCCCTCAGGCCAAAAGTTTTCCGCCCCGGATATAGAGCTTATTGATCACCTCCATTCCCATTTACAATCATGCAGACCTCCTTTTCCTTTTGCAGTTACATGAATTGCGTACAGGGAACATGATATTAAAAATATTTTTTTCTCTTTTAATGCCATTTGGCAGCTGGGGAAAAAAGTGTGTGATCACCATGTGTGATCAGTTACTTCTCCTTGGGATACTGGCAAGTGCTCTTCAGGCCTCCAGTGGATGCCTCTATGTACTTGTACAGGGGCCATATCAGGGTGTGGAGGGCTGGGCAGGGGGCTGGCTGGAGCATAAGCTCTGGCAGTTCATAGTGCATATTATTTCTAGGGAACCATTCCTAGCAGGCATAGTTTGGAGTAGCTCCAAAGCTAATCTGAAATGCATCCCAGGCCAGAATAAGAATCAGGGAGGCATAACCAGCTCCCTGACAGTCTGCATACATCCCTTTCTTTACCCATCTGAAAGTAGCAGAGTCTGAGAATTGTAAGACTCACCTGAAATATAAAATGATGCATAGCTTCCCTGTCCCAGGAGAAGCCCAGGAACTGTGACCCAGATGGTCACAGTTACATTCCTGGTTTCCCCACTTGGTCTCAGGGGCAGGTGGGTATAAGTAATCTGCTGTACCAGTAGAAGGTTTCTTACCCCCGACCCATGTTCCAGTGTGTTGGGTCAACAGACCCCAGGCTCCACCCATTCCCACCACCACCTCACACACAACACACATTCAGACACAAAGACACACACACAGTGGGGGTTTTGGGGTTGTTCAGATGAATAAGGGCTGCTGTCACAATCACAAAAATTGTAAAAAAAAATATTAATAAATATAAATATATCATGATATTTCTTTTTTTTTAGTTTAAAACGCATCTGATGAAGTGGGTTCTAGCCCATGAAAGCTTATGCCCAAATAAATTTTAGTCGCTAAGGAGCCACAAGGACTCTTTGTTTTGCTGATACAGATTAACATGGCTATCACTCTGAAATTTGACAATATTAACTCAATTTGGGAAAAGCAAATTCTTTCTCTTTAGAAGTTCAGAAAAAGTCATATTTTTATGCTATTTGGTTAGTTTCGGTTGCTGCCATTAGTCTTCACAATAATTTGTTAAATGTTATGTTAATCAATGTACACAGCTGCTGTATAAAAGTTTTGATTCTGTCGTTGCCAAGAATTTTTCTGAAACTAATGATTATAGCACAATTTTTGAAAAACACAGAAAGATAAACATGAATAATATTTGTAATTTGTAGCATTTGAAACCATTTTGGCAAACAGAGCATTGCATCATTACATAAGCAAAACCATGCTAAAACAACAAGAATATAAGTTTTTGTTTTTTATTAATCTGAAATCCTAAAACCAATAATAAAAAGTCAAATTTGTTGCATAAATTTGAGACTAGTTTATTTTTTTCTTCAATACAAAATTATATAAATCATTTGCTATTAACATTGACATTTGCTATTGACATTTGGCCCTGATAAATAATATTTGGCAATAAATCTAAAAGATTAGTGAACAGAAATGTTTATTTTATATAGCTAACTAAAGGATTTAGTAAAGCAATTACACATTCTACTATTGGGGTTATTATCATGAAGTCTTAAGACTATGGACTAAAATGTAATTCTTTGCAAGATCCTGAAAATCACCTAGATAGCTCCTTTTGAGGTGAATGGGACTATTCATATGCTTGAAGTTAAGCATGTGTTTAAGTGCTTTGTTGTATTGGTGCCATAATGCAGTCTGATGGGTTGGAAATTCATACAGGTATGTGTTCATCACTTTACATAAAATAAACATGCATGAAATATAAGCAAACTATGAAAATGGATTGATCCAGGGCCAATGTCAACATAGGTTACAGAAACAGTTATTCACTTCTGAAGACCTGAGATTGTCTGGTGTAGCAACGACTGAATAATATTATTGCTATCTGAAATTAAGTTTTAGAAGTGTCAGAAGAGATGTAGGATTGGAAAAGTAATGGTGTTCCAAATCAGTTTTGTGATACTGTAATTTTGCAGAGTTGCTATATATGAAGCAGTTCACATTCCCTCTCTAAATGTTTGATTTTTAGAGTTGGCTAAAATTTTCAAAAGCACCTGTCCCAGTAAAAGTCAAAGCTCCATTGTTTCCAATGCATCACTAACAGAAGCTCTAAAATGTTACTAAAACCTAGCAAAACAAACAAGCCTGATTCGCATTTACTGTATTCTCTCCTTATGCCATTTTTGCAGTGTAAAGGGGCCTTAAAGTCAGTGCAACCACAATTATGTCCATTTTAAGGCCCTTTTAATTGCCAGAACGATGCAAAAGGTACATTTTGGGCCCAATTTTCACAGTAAGGCCAAGTCACAAACCTGCAGGTATACAGCTTTAAATATCAAAACTCTGTCCTGAGCTTAGCATTGTAGGCTGTACACAATATCTGGTCTTTTGTTTTTGTTGAGTTCAGATACAAAGGGCATGTACTGCCTATATGATCTGCATGGAGAATTAAAGTTGACATCACTTACTAATCTCTCTTAGCTTGCAGTAGTATATGGACCCACAATGAGCATGAGAGAGAACTTGCTTCAAAATATGTCCTTCCTTCATTGTTCATAGCAAAAAATTTGAGAACCTAGAATCATCTGTGCATATAACCTCTAATAATATCAATGGGAGTTCCATTGAGAGTAGTATGTGTGGCCTTGAAGATGGTCCACCATTTTCTTTTAAATATACTTTCTTAAAATTGTACAATTTTTTCCTTTTGAAAATCAAAGGAAATACAGGGTTTTTTTTTGTTTGTTTTTAACTACAATATAAAATACAAAGGTGTCTTCTGATTTAAATAACTTTTTGATGATCGAAACACTAGAACGCTGGATGGGTTGGCTGTTTAAGCAGTCCAAAAATGATTGATTAGTTGGACTGTCAAATATGGTCAAATTAGTACTTTAAAATGCATTAGAACAGTAGCAACTGTTTGGGGAGGAGGGAGAGTAAGACTTTATGGTCTCTAACAGCTTATCCTTCGATACTTATGCCTAATACCAAAGAAATAATTAAAAAAAAACCACAAAACACAATGAATTGAAGTTCTAAAAAGTGACAGAATGGCACCATAATGCAATCCAAAAGGTAGGCTGCCACCTACATCAGGGCATTCTTGGTGTCGCATTTGACCATATTTAACCATGGTCAAATAATGGGTGGTCAGTTGACTGGTCAATTAACCAACTTGCCAAGCCTCTTATGGGCATACATTCCTGGAACCACAAGCTTATGAATCATTTGAAGTTTTTTGCTTCATGTTTAACCAGAATGTTTCTATATAAATCTGAATGTAAAGCACAAACACACGGTGCATATCAGCAATGGGTGACCCTCAAACGCTATGGAGCTTTTGTTCAGTTAAAATGTTTCCAAGAGTATGGATGTCTATGTATTCAAATTTATCTGAACCTCTCAGGATAGGGATCAGGATGAAAATTTCATGATTGGAGAGAGAAATGTAGATGACAGAAACTTGCCTGAAGCTCAATCCATTTAAGTCAGAAATGATGATAGGTGTTGGGAGAAACAATCAGAAACCATGATGGAGATTGTGTGTGAAAATAACTATGTCCACTTTCTTTTTGTTGCTGAAGTTCACAAGCAGGGCTTTCTGGTTCGACCAATAACTGTTTGTATGACCTAGAGGCAGCTGTAGCCCTGACCGTTTTGTTCTAGCTATCTTTGGCCAAATTCTCAAATCTTTTTCTATCTGATGCAAATCTTGCAACTGGCATCCATTCCTTTGTCTGCTGAAGATTAGGAGCAATACATTATGTTGGGCTTTTTGAAAGGTGAAGCTGGTGCAGAATGCAACTACCCCCTTGGGCTGGAATTTTCAAAATGTCTTGGTTCCTAACTCCCATTGAATTTGAGTGAAAGTTGGGCACCTGAGTCTCTTAAGTTTCTTAAAAGCTCCCAACATTGGTTGGTTAAGGGTGTACTGAAAGCATATGGCAACCAATGCAGACCATGAAGGTATTAGTTGGCTTTCATGAATAATTTAGGATGTTGGTTAATCTGAAATTCTCTCAGTTAAAGCAAGAGGCTGCTCATAGAGCATTATGAGTGAGGGCTCCTTAACTTTAGAATTCTCACAGCCCTTGCACTGAAATAGACGAATTATCTGAGCTTTAGAACCCTCTGCATGACTCATCCATTGCTCAGATACTTAGGTTATGCTCTGAGGTGGAATTGAATAATGGTTTGTTTGTTGTTTCTGTCATCTGATCACACTGAAATTTAGGGGTTAAGGCTGTCTAGTGTGTTCTTATGTTGCATTATTTGAATGTGATTTTTTTGGGGGGGCTAAGCATCATGTTAAAAAAAAAAAGAGGGAATATGTATTCCACTATTTTGAAGTAGGAGGTAAGTATTTTGTAGCATTTTGTACCAGAACACAGGTCCTTGGGTGCATGCTCACATATCAATATGTCTGTTATAGTCCTGTACCTTTAAAGTTGGGATTAGTAATTTCAGTGCACATAACTGGGAGTAAAGCATATTACCTCTAGGAAACCAGATTTCAGGCAAGGTTAGGAGAATCTCGGGGTCAAGAAGGGTAAATCCTAACGTGGGTCTTCCCATAGTAGCCAGACAGAGGACTAATGGATTACAGAGCCCAGAGCGGATTCTTCTGCAGACCCTAGGCAGAAGGCTGCAGAGAACCATGAACCAGAGTATTTGAGGCTGAGTTAATAGAAGTCTGACAGTTTATAGAGCCTACAAAAAGTTGTGAGACCCTTGTCCCAGGGAGACAGACTAATCCCAAAGAAGCATAAGGGATGGAGTATTTGTGAACTCCATGCTGCCCAACAGGAAAATATGCAGACTTATTTGCTTGTGTGTGTGTGTACAGTATAACAAACAAGACCACAAATGCTGGATGTTATTTGAACCACATGGGTAAATGTATATCGGAAAGTCAAGATGGGGAAACTGAAGCAACACACTCATGACCTGACAGTGTAAGATAACATTAGTGCACATACCTGCCATTGAAACAGAACTGTAAGATGTTTATTACACTAGAGTGACATACTACCTTATAGCTGACAAACACCTAAAAATTGCAGTGATCAATAACTTAAAACAAGAGAAACAAATTTGAGGATAGGCAGATTTATTGATAAGACAATATATGACATGTCCTTCTCTCCACTAAGAAATGTGCCATATGCCATGAAATACTGCAATCTCTTTTCACCTTTTCTGTGAACAACCTCTATTTCTCTTTTTCATGTGATGTTCTGAAACAGTGAAGTTAAACTGAAGAATATTATCCATTCCATTTTATATCTGACACAGACTACAAAATTACATTTATGAAACTGTATAATCTGTTCATTGGTTTATGGTCCCCAAGTTCTCCAGGGTATGTGACAAATCAAAAAGAAAATTTAGCATTATGGGGCATTATATTTTCCTGATTTAGCAGAAAGATATGTAAAAACTCCAGGTAGCCTATTGGCAGAAGACACTTGACAGTTTAAGATATTTTGTCCAGTATCTAGTTTATCATACTGGTTAAATTGCTTGCAGACCCCCCTTTATAGGTATTAAATAAGTTACTGTTTAGCGCAAAATAACTGGTTTTGCTCAAAACATGTCTTTCCTCATACATAAGGATGAACAGTTCTTAGAATGGGGAAGAATAAGCAAGGATTGAAACATTAGCAAAAGATTTTATCAGACCCTGGAATTACTATTTTCAGAGATGGCATCTCTGGCAGAACCAGGTTTATAGTTTTTAGTGTAAAACTAACAAATGTTTCTTGCAGACAAGTAGAAAAAGACTTCTTGCTATCTGGCTCTCTGTTTCTATACTATGCGGGTGGCTCATCTGGGTGGTCCAGGTGCAGGGGGAGTGGAGCTCATTGCGGGGGGAGGTTTCTGAGTATGGGGGATGAGGCTTGGTGTGAGGGTCTGGGTATCAGGGGGGTCTGGATGTACAGGGGTTGGGCAGATTGGAGAGCAGCTCCCAGTACAGGAATCCCTCCCCCTGCAGCTAAGGAGTGATGGATGCAGGAAGCGGGAGTGGGGGGGACTTTGCAGAGCTTCCTGCAGCTGGGAGAGAAATCTGGGGGTAGGTCTTACCCGGCCCTAGATGCTGTGCAGGGGAAGAGTAAGTCCTGTTCTCCCCAGCCTAGCTGTGACTAGCAGCTGAGCCCGGCACATGGTAGAAGCCACCAGCTGGGTCTTTGCAAGTCCTGTCTCCTGCCCACAGTGATTTACCTGTCTGCTGGATGCCCTGGGCACCCGAAACATACTGCTAGGGAGGGTCGCATGACCGCTCTTGTGGTTTCCCTTTGCTTCCCCATCAGAAAGTCATTTTTCTGCAAGGAAGCAAAGAAATCTGAGAGGGACATAAATTCCGTGCACGTGCACTGACGCAGAATTCTCCTAGGAGTATTATTTCCATTTTACAGATGGAGAAAGTATGGCAAATAGGTTAAGTATCTGGTCCAAGGTCACAGCAAAATCAGTGCCAAAACTCCAGAGATCCTAGCTTGTAGTCCTGTGTTCAGTCAACTAGATTACACTTTTTGGTTGCCCAGTTTTCATTAACTTTAAATGGACATCTGGATTCCTCAATGGCTTGGGTAATTTTAATTTACTTTTTTTTTAACAAATTGCTTTGAAAATATTTGAGTCACTTATTTTGGTTGAGAGAGGAATGATGTTGGCTGAGGGGAAGAAAGTGAATCTTAGATGAGAGACACTAGGAAGATATTTTTTATACTCAGATAATTTTTAAAAATGCCTTTGCTTTAAATAATCAAAATGAGATCAGATCACTAGTTGCTTTGGTCCATTTGAAATGTTGAAGATACCCAACTTTTTTTTTTATAATAAAAAATAGAATAGCACAGGGCCTCAATATTAACAATATGCCTCCGAATTCACTAGTAACTGGATAAGTATCCTTCATTTGTCAAAATTAAGATTTGAACCAAAGTTTCTAGAAGTAAAATGTTAGTACATCAAGCCACAATGCTACTTAACAAAATGCCCATTCTTAAAAGAAATTCAGTCTGATATACAGTCGAGTTTTGTATGTATGCAGCAAAAAAAAGTTCCTTTTGAATTAATTTCTTCATGTCCTGTTTCTTCATGATGGTCTCCAGAAATGACCACATTTATGGTATGGTACAGTGTAATATTTATTTCCTGTATTTAGCATAGTATATAAAATGCAGTTGGTTCTGTGCGATGTTTTCTCAAAGACTGAAATTATAGCCCATCCGAGAACACCCATTTGTCAGTCAGAATAGTTTTTAATATGTCAAAAAAGTAAGGCTAGGTCATGAACTTCTTATAGTAGCAAGCAGCTACTCCCACAAGCCGTCCCGTTTAAGTAAATAGGACTTCTTGTGTGAGTAGGTGCTCACCAACACGCATAAGGGGTTCACAATCTGGTTCAAAGTTTACAGTGCCAGCAGTGAATTCCTATGAGGGATTAACAAACAACAAATCATCTCATTTTAATTATAATGGATTCAAAGACTGCACTTTGAATCTACAAGTCTGATTGATTCAGAGTTAACTGGAAAGATGCTATAATGATTCATTAGCTGGAAATAATGCACTTCTGCTCACAGGATATCTTCTGAGATAAATTTGTAAAACAACAAACAGTCTATGAAGGGAACTGAAATCAGTCATAAAAAAAATCCACACCAAATCCACTGTTTCCACTTTATACCATATTAGGATTGTCCACAAATACCCTCATTTGAAATACATTAAATTAAATATCTTTGCTAAGCAGCAAATTATTATTTGAAAAGATGGCTCCTAAATTATAATTCAGTATAGATTGATCATTAAAAACACTTATTGAAATGTAATATAAAGATATTAATCTAGTTGCCTTTACTGTGTTTAATGTGAAATTTCTTCAGCAATAAATACATAATTATATTCTTAGTAAGGCCCCAAACTTGCTGAGGAATTTTTGATCAGTTAATATTTAACAATCATACAGCAAATCAGTTATAGATTACTTTTAAAATGCTGCTTATATTTTGTATTCTAATTAGGATGTTCTGTGTAGATTAATTTAATAGATGATAATGAATTCATTCACATTTTATCATACTATTTAATTTTGATTTACTTAGACGATATCTCTCTGAGGACACTTACCATCATGTTTCTTTCAAAAATCAATTGAAATACATCATTCTGCTATTTACATTTCTTTTCATTTCATTTCTAGCTTAATTTTCCAAGACTAAAACAACCTATAGTGTTGATGTTCATTAAGTAGCCAGAACTGTGTGGTCTTTCAGATACATGAACGCAAGTTGAACTATACTGAAGTTGTTCTGAAAGCAGAATGTGTCACTTTACTATTTGTTTACATTTTTGCTCCCCTTGTTTGCTTCTTTTCCTTAATGGTCTGTTTCTTTCCTTATGCTATTTAAGGTACCTGAATGTATCAGTTCTTGCTTGCTTAGTTCTGAGTTCCTACCTTAATGTGAGTTCGAAGTCTGCTGATTTCCTCACCATTCCAGTACTAATTTCCATCTCCCTTTAAAAACAGTTAACATTCCTCTCAGCCAGTGGTGAGATAGAAAGTAGATACTAAAGCAGCACCCTATGGAGCTTCAGTTACTTAAAGTCATTTATTAATCAGCAGGAATTTCTGTAGTATCATGCTGGCTGTTAGATACATCACCACTGAGGGTCAAAGCCTCAGTTGGTGTAAATTGGTGTGATTCCACTAGTTTTGGTGCCGCTCAGCTGTTTATACCAGCTCAAGATATGGCCCTGAATGTCCCCAGTTCTCTCCCAGGCTCTGGAGCTCTCATAGGTGCAGTGTATTAGCCAAGAACTTTTCTAACTCCGTGATTAATTCCAGTTGTGTAAAACAATACATGAGATCAAATTTCATTCCTTTGAAAGACAATATACATACAAGTTCTGAATGTTCTAATTTTGGAATATCACCTGTATACTGTGACCAGCTGCTTGGTGGGTAAATTTCTGGATGCTCATATTGGCTCTTTTGAGGCTTGCCTCTGCATATATCCATTAGTGGGGATCCCCCCATCTTTAAGCTTGAATGTCAGTTAACCCAAGTTCACTTCCAGTTGCCAGAAACAGCATGATTTGAATCCATTCTCTGTCCATCAACTCTCATATTTTCCTCTTATCACTTTCATTAGTTGTCTATAGTTATTAATGTAATATAAAAATAACAATGATGTTAATAGTAGTTAGAAGTTCCGAGCCATTCCTTTGCTTTGGACTGTTCAAAGCAGCACCACTATGTTTCAGACTCCAAAATACCATCAAATCTGCAGCTGACTAGAAAGTCAAGGCACATGGATCTGTGTGTGGAATCAGACTTTAGCAAATCCTCAGTTATGCTTTCTGCTAGCCTGAAAATAGGAAAAAGATGGCAGTTGTTTCCAAACAACTCTGAGTACAAGTGTCTAACTCTGACTCATAAAACCCATGATACCTGATGATTCCTTTCTGGATTAGGTTTATCTGTACTTTCCCACTAACTTCTGTGGTTTTCAGAAGTATGAAATAAGATAGGGATCATGCCATCCTCATAGTTCTGACATGGGCATATCACTTATAGCTCTTCGATCTCCAGTTGTTTGTTCCTTTGTCCGTTATTCCACTAACTCAATTCTATCCCTGACTCATCCGCTTCCTTCCTTAGGTGAAATATTCTATATTTGCATTCTGGGTAGATAATTTTTGTGACAGTTATTGCAATTTTCTGGTTGTGGAATCAAGTACTCCAAAATTTGAGAAATTACTACAATGAAAATGCCTGCTACAACATTAACTCTGCCACCTACAATATATGTAGTGTATCTGTTCCTGTTGTACTGGTTAACTAAATGCTTTAAAGTACCACTGTTGTTTGTTCATAATACACTGGCTCTGTGATGCATACAAGGAAGTATGCAGTAGAAAACAACTTTTGAAATTTTGACGAGTTCTTTATTTCTGAGCTTTAATATTGCATTAATGCTAATGTCTTCATTCAATATGCAGTCCATCCTGATTTAGCCCAGTTTAATTCTATACAGATTTACATAAAATTAGCGTGTAAAGTAAACCTGCAATATACTTTATAAAAAGTAATGAAACAAGGTAGTTGAGGTAATCTTTTATTGGACCAAATTTTGTTCATGAGAGAAAAAAGCTCTCAAGCTTACCCAGACCCAAAGAAGAGCTCTTTGTAAGCTCGAAAGCTTGTCTTTGTCACCAACAGAAATTGGTCCAATAAAAGATATTACTTCACCCACCTTGTCTCTCTCATATCCTGGGATCAACATGGTTACAAGAATATATAAAAGTCAAACATGTTCACCGACAGAGGGCAGATGGAACAGTAGGTTAATGTCTGAAGCTTCCAGTTCTTAAGACCCGAGTTTAAGTTTTGAAAAAGAAAACACAACAAAATAAGACTGCTTTTCCCCTTCCCAAAATAAATAACTGTTTCATGGATGTTTCCCTTTATCAGTAACTTCATTATCTCATTAAAAATGAAAAAGTAAAATCTGTAGAGAAACCAGGTGGGTGAAGTAATATCTTTTATTGGACCAACGTCCGTCAGTGGGTGGGTGAGACAGAGAGGGAGAGACCAGCTTTTGAGCTACACAAAGCTCTTCTTCGGGTCCAGGAAAGTAAGAAAGACCTGTGCATGCTCAATTCTGAACCTTAATTATAAAACACCTTGAATAACTTTAAATCCTAAATAGCCAAGCAACAAGCAACAAACACCACACTATAGTTTCAATTATTACAAAATAAGCTACACACAGATACACCAGTTTTTTTTCTCTCTGTAACAGAATAGCGATAATGTTTGGCTATCTGGAGTATGGTCATAATAAATGATGCCTGTGCTGCCGATTAAACACCATAACTGTGACGGCCTTGTCATTTTAGTGGCAATGTGAGGGGTAACATATCTCTTCATGTATTCCCAGCCAACTGAATACTATCACTTAGATAAATGTACAGATACTACAATATGATATAGAGAAGAATCTGCAAATGTCTGCTTAATGTGAAATTGGCAGCTAGTCACGTTGATAAATGTGACTTCAGTGAAAACCAGGATTTTGCACGCAGAGGGCAATAGGTATGACAGTTTAGGTAGACATTGTACTCATTTTTAAGGGAGACCCAAACACAAACTAATATCCAAACAACGAATAACCCATGAAAAAATTAAGTCAGGTTCAAATGTCATGGTTCAATCTCCTCTCGTGGATTTTTGTTGTATACTATTTGACAGTACTATAATTTGAAATGGATTCAAGCTGCACAATACAGATATAAGGTCAGGAATTTTAACACCCCAAAGTTCAGGACAGTTTTGTCTGGGGTTTGGTTAGGCCCATTCTGGAAAAAATGGACCATTTACAATGTTTGGCTTGAGATCAAGATTTGGAGTTTGGAAGTGTTCAATTCCGTGGGTGTGGTTTAAACTGAACTCTAATACTTATGATTGACCTGCTGCTGCATTATCAGAATGATCTCTTAACCTCTCCAGATAAACTTGTGGGTTTGACTTCTTTGTATGAACTAATTCCACATTTGTCCACAAAAAGTGGCGATTGCATATCCAAATACTCGATCTATATTCACATGAAAACATGTGTCTGTGCAAATTCTGCCCATTTACAATAGGTTAGCTGAACATTTTGCCCTAGTTAATTTACCCTATATCCAGAATGTAAAAGATAATTCAAAGAGATCATAACTATGACTCTCTAAGGACCTCATGTTGTGTATTCATACATTTTATGAAAGGTTATAGCCAGGGGTGGCCCTAGACTAGCTGCCAGCAACTGGCACCCTAGGCAAACCATGCAATCAGCGCCCCCACCCCCAAACCCCAAGGCCAGATCTAGGCTTTTGAGGGTTTTGGTAAACTGGGAAACATTTTTCCCCTTTTTTCTTTTTAATATTTTTAAGCATTTTTTTTAAACAGAGGCTTAATTATTCAGTTTCCGTCCATCTGTCTAACCAATGTTTCTGAGTTCAGATAAAATAGACACACTAAATTTTCAGAATAGATTTGTACATGATAGCTAGATGATATTTCAGTCCAATTTCAAATAAAAATGCATTAAAACAAATTATAATTTTTATTATTACAAATCCAAAATCATCCATTATGCTCTGCTGCTTTAACTGCCATTACCACCACATCCAATATAGAAGGAAATAAGAAAACTCTTCAATGAACTTTAACCTGTATTTACAAAACATTCTGAATAAAAAAACACTCTGTGCTCTCAAAACATGACTTTTCTTGCCTTAAGTTTTGAAAATTCAGTCACTAGTTCTTTTGGATCCAGTTTTCCAGCTATTTGATGCTCTATTGACATTGTAGCAAGTCAAACAAGTCTTTCTTGCACCATTGTTGAAAGCAAATATGTTTTTATCTATTTTAACTTTGAGAAGCTATGTTCCCCACTAGCTACGGAAATTGGCAAAGTTAAAAGAATGCGTAGAGCTATAAAATGTTTGGAAAGCTGTTTGTGAGTTTATTTTCACAAAAAAACTTCAGTACTTCTTCAGGAGTGCAATGTTTCTTAAGTCAGCTTGAAAAAGCCTGAAGCTCTCTACACAAATCTGTAACATCAATGTCTTCTGAATTTTCATGAGTCAATGCTGACTCCAGTTTTATACAAAATTTTCTTATCTGTTTTGCTGTTTTCTTTTGCAAGCTGTGGATATCATATAGAAAGCCAAATACTTACTCTAGCTGCTGCATCTGTTGAAATCTTTTGTCAACTGAGTGAATAGCAGTATCAAGGACTGTGAAATAAAAAAATCACTTTGAACCTTTGTTTTGGGTTCTGAAAGAGTGTGTCTCGTCCTTCATATGAAAACTGCTGTTTCTTTTGCGGCATGCAAACTGGCACTGGTTCAAATTCTGTCAGAAAGTCTATTTCTTCAGCAAGCTCGAGAGAATCTACCAGTGTTCTTTTGAACCCTTCATCACTTCTGAATTCCTCCAGAATATTTTTAGTTTGCTGCAGTTTTTGAATAGCAGAATGTATGTTCAAGTTCTTTTCCTGAAGCTGCTTACTAGTGAGGTTAATCTCGAAAAGGATATTATACCACAAAATGAGTGAAGTCACAAACTTGAATGTGGTAAGACCATATGCAGGAGCTTCCACATCTGAATGTGCCGTATTGATAGATGATCCAGAAAAGGTAGTATCATCAGAAATTTCAGTTAGGACATCATAAATGTTTCCAAGCTCATAGTGAAGAGGCTTCAAAGCATCAGTGTGACTGTCCCATCTTGTCTGACTAAGTGGTTTCACAGTTAGAGAATTCACATGGTGAGTCAGAATCTCCCAATGGAGTGTTGAGCCTGAGAAAAACACATAAACACATTGCACCAGGTCAAAGAAACTGCTTGCCTCCAAACAGCATCTAGCAGCATCATTGACAACCAAATTCAGAGAATGCGCACTGCAAGGAACGAAAAAGACCCTAGGATTGATTTCCATCATTCTCCTTTATTACTCCCATTATCATAGCCTTGTCCATGTAAGTTTTCAACAGATAATGACATTGTTTCAAGCTCCTGTAGAATAGTTTCAGTCATAAATGCTCCAGTCATCTCCTTCAGTGGTATGAAATGCAAAAAATGTTCCTTTATGAGCACTTCAACATTATCTTCACCTGTAGACTTTTCCATATCCACAAAACAAATGATCGTCATTTGTTCAATATGACTCACGTCTGGTGTACAGTCCAGTATTATTGAAAAGTATTTTGCAGAATGGGCAGCTTCTACAACTTTCTTTTTAATGGCATTTGCTAGGATTTGAATCAGTTCCTTGTGCATATTTTTTCCTAAGTAATAAACCTGTCTTTCATGATCAGTTATTATACGTAGATGCTCCTTCATGACTGGTTCAAACAAAGCTAGGTATTCAACAAATTTTAAAAAGTTTCCATTATCTGGAGTGTATAATTTTTCATTTCTACCGTGGCCACGGAATACTAAATTTTGCCCACTGAGAACTCTTACTAAAGCAATCAGACGCTCTAATATTTCTTGCCAATATTCTTCTTTTTCCTAGATCACACGTAAATTTTCTTCATTGATAGTTTTTCCTTTTTTCAATCGTAATTCAAGTTCTTTCCAATTTTGAAAACATTCCATTCCACTTCTTTCATGTGAAGAGAGAATTGAAGATACATTTTTCAGTCCTTCAAACCATTTTCAGTAAGTGATGTACCAATTACTTGATTTCTAAACAACTTGCAGAAAAGCAAAACACAGAGTCCTTCAACACTGAATATTGTAACCAGTTTCAATGAATTTCTTCCCCATTAATGAGTTTCCTCTTGTAATGCTGAGCAGAGAATTTTCTTTTATTTCCATCCTTAGGGAAGGGAAATTCATGAACTTTTTTGGGTCCATGTGCCACGAGAATTTGCCACACACTGTCATCACATCTGGGTCATGAAGCTGGGTCCCCACACTGTAACTTGTTTGTGGCCTCTTCTACCATCAGCCACATGGAGCAGGTGCTCCGCTAATTGTGTCTCAGGGAGGGTCTATAAAAGCTTCTTTCCCACAGGAGGATCACATGGGAGCAGTATGGGGTAGGCTTGTGCAATCCAAGTAGCCTGTGACAGCTAACAAATTCAGATGACTGTTCAATAGCTACCTGATGTGGTCAGAAATTATTCAAACTGGGCTAATTCTTATCTTAAGTGACCATTATTATTTCTGCAGACACAAGGCAAGGAGAGTAGGGAAAGAAGGTAGTAGTTGTCAAGAAGGAATGGGCAGAAGGATTAGGGGAATCTCAATGATTAAATTAATAAAATGAGTGCTCAAAACTGAGGAAAGGGTATTACTAAGGGCAGAGTTACATTGGACATATAGGGTTAAGCAAAAGCATAACCAGACAGTAATATTCAAAATTAAGTATTAATCAAAACAGGCTAGGCTTAAAATGCAACAAATCCACACAACTCCTTTCTAGAGTTGTAAACAACAAAATAAAGAAGATACACAAGGATTTAAGAAAAGAAAATAGATGGGGGGGGACGACCAAACTGTGGGGGAAACAGCTATGGGGGTATGTGTCACACAAAGAAAAGATGACTATGGGCAACAAACATATTAGGGTTAGGAGCACAGGCACAAGTGATTAGCTCTCTGCATATAAGAACCATGGGAAGCTACAAGGGAAATTTGGAGAAAGGTTAAAGGGGCTTGAAGGATTGGGGGCTGGAGGGAAATGACTAGGGAAGTGGCAGTCTGGGGAAGACAGAACGAGAGGTTTAGTTGTGAGGTAAGTTTGGGAAAAGGCAGAGGAGTGGAGTAGAGGATTCTTGGGGAGAAGAGCTGAACATTTGGTGGAAGGTGAGTTTTGTGAGAGGGAGGAGACATGGGAGGAGTTTGCAGAAGCAATGACCATAATTAAGATTGTGTCATAATTTTCTGTTATACAGTGTCAGTACCTCAGTGCCTTACCTTTTTTATAAACGTACCACAGAATTTGAACCAAATTTCAGCCACTAACTAATGTGAGGAATGATCCCTGCTGCTTGCTACCTGAGCAGTAAAATGGTGACATTGGGAATAAGAAGCCAATCATCATTCTGTCCCTCCAGTTCTATTTGCATATTTAGGGTGAGTCACTAGTGCCCTGGTTGTCATGGTAATGTCTGCCTTTGATAACTGATTTCCATCAGAGTACTGAGACAGCCTTCCAGAGAAGGGTCACAGGAGGAGCTGTAATGAAAGCAGACTGCATTTTGGTAAGCTTTTGCTGTGCTTTTTCGGGTTTGTGTTGTGGTAAATTACATAGTTTCTTGTCAAAGGGAAATTATTTACTTTGCTCAAAAGGGTTACATTAAAATAAGACAATTACAGCTCATTTTTGTCTTCTTACAAATTGAGGACAATGAGTTCCTGAATATTTATCTTCTATAAACAGCAAGAAATTATAGTGGAGTTCTTCTAGCTATGGGTTTTCTGTTACACCATTTAAAAATAAAATGTAGAAGTTGTAATAAAACTGAAATTGCATAAAAATGTTGTGTTTGAATACTGATTACTTTCAGTATATTGGTCAGCATGGCAGTGAGTGGTGAAATATGGCACTGTGCAAAGACCATGTGTATTTTATTGCCATTAATGATAAAAATGTAAAGTGCCTTATTATTTTAATAGTCCATGCAACCTTAATTTGGTCCCCTTGTGCATATATAGAATGACACAGTATTTAATTTCATGATTCCATATTGTATTTTACACAGGACCCTTGGTTCATTCAGTGCACAGGACAGAACTGGTCTGGGATGAACCTGGGTTGTATAGTGAAAGGAGTCTGTCTGAAGGACCCTGCCTCATTTATTGCAATAATATTGAGAGGAAACAGTCTCTCTCTCATATTAGGGCCTTGTGTACATTAGAGTTTCCTGGGTTGGGAGTTGGGGAATTCACCATTAGTAATAGTTCAGTGATTTATTTGGTGTCAATAGTGGGAGTGCTAATGTAAACAAGGCTACCACATTTGTTGCATTTTTAACACCCCAATGAGCGGGGTCAGCTGATGAGCATTCAGTCTGACAGTGATCATGGAAATTGTCTGCTCTAGCCCTCTCGCCCTTGGTACCACCAATGCGTCTGCACTAGCATTAAATTTTACTCAGTTTGAGTGTCCCTAAAGTTATTCATGCATTGGGGGAGAGAACAGAGAGAGAAACACAGAAGACGTATTGAAACTAAAGGATTAAGTCTAAAGGAACTCTTATGGGGATTGATTCTATTGCCCACAAAGTTAGATGATTTCTGAGAACTTCTAATATGTTGTAAGTGAAGGCCATGTCAAATTAACCTGCTGAGTATTTGTTGGAGTAGAAATGGTTTTGCTGTGCTATCACTTATTTCACTGATGGATATTTGACTTCTATTAAAAATAGTTTATGGTTAACTGTTTTAATATCTGTACTTACAGAATAATGATAATTGGCTTGAAAAGTCATATTGAACATTTCCAAAACTTTGTGGTGTCTGCTTCACAAAGATTTTATAAAACAAAAAGCAGAGTGGTATTTAGAAAAGGTGAAAGCTATTTTTGATATAAGATATTAGAGAAAGATATAACTTAATTGCCAAATCTTAGAACCAGGGCTGGCTCCAGGCACCAGCTGAGCAAGCTGGCGCTTGGGGCGGCATATTCTATGGGGCGGCATTCCGCCCAAACCCAGGGCAGCATGGCCGGTTTTTTGGTTTTGGGGGTTTTTTTTGGTTTGCCGCTCTGGGCGCCCTGTAGGGGGCGGCAGTGCGGAGGAGGGGAGCGCCCTGCAGCAAACTGGGCAGAGCAGCCCCTGTTCTTCCCTCTCCGCCAACTGGAGTGGAGCAGAGCCCTCCCGGCAGGCTGCACAGTGGTCGGGACCGCGGAACAAGCACCCCGCTGAAGCCCTGGCCGCCCCCCTGCTCTCTCTCTCTCCCCCGCTCCCTCCCCTTCCTCCCCGTTAGACTGGGTGCGCACTCCGCTGCATGTCTGCAGCACAGGGAGTCCCCCTGCACCCTGGTTCTGGGTGCCCAGCAGGGTTTTTTTTGTTGTTTTTTCCCCCTGCTTTGCTGCTCCGGCCGCGCCACAGGTTTTTTGTTTTGTTTTGTTTTCTTTCCCTGCTTTGGCGCTCCGGCCGCGCTGCAGGTGTCTTCCCGACTTTGCTGCTCTGGCTGCACCACAGGTTTTTTTGCTGCTCCGCCCCCCCACCCCTTTTTTGTTTTTTTTTGTTTTTGCTTGGGGCGGCAAAAAAGCCAGAGCTGGCCCTGCTTAGAACCTGTGATTCAAGAGAAGTTGGGGAAGGGTAGCTTGTTTATCTTTATCATTCAAAGTTATATTTGAAAAGGATCGACTAAATCATGAACGTTTCCCAGGAGCTTAATAGACAGATGTAGTGAACTTTTCCTTTCATAAACATAGGTTGATAATGAAGCTTTCCTAAGCTTTTCTTACTGTTGGCTCATTTCTGAAACTCCTTTATCTCATACGGGGCTCAAACATCACCAAATTGTCAACTTTCGTTTAGGACTTAAATTCTGGTGGCTCTTGCCCACATGCTCAGGGTCTACCTGATTGCCATATTTGGGGGGAGGAAGGAGTTTTCCCCCAGGACAGATTGGCAGAGACCCTGGGGATTTTTACCTTCTTCTGCAGCCTGGGGCACTTGCAGGTTTAAACTAGTGTAAACGGTGAATTATCTGTAACTTGAAGTCTTTTTTTTTTTTAAACTGTGGTTTGAGGACTTCAGTAACTCAGCTAGAGGTAAAGGATCTATTTCAGGGATGGGTGAGTGCGTGAGGTTCTATGGTCTGCCATGTACAGGAGTTTAGACTAGATTGGGGTGGCCAACCTGTGGCTCCAGAGCCACATGCGGCTCTTCAGAAGTTAACATGCATCTTCTTGTATAGGCACCGACTCCGGGGCTGGAGCTACAGGCGCCAACTTTCCAGTTGCCAGGGGGTGCTCACTGCTCAACCCCTGGCTCTGCCACAGGCCCTGCCCCCACTCCACCCCTTCCCGCCCCCTCCCCTGAGCCTGCCATGCCCTTGCTCTTTCCCCATCCCCCCGAGCCTCCTGCATGCCACAAAACAGCTGATTGGGAGGTGCTGGGAAGCACTGATCGGTGGGGCTGCCAGTGGTTGGGAAGTGCTGGGATCAGGGAGGGGGAGCTGATGAGAGGCTGCTGACGTATTACTGTGGCTATTTGGCAATGTACATTGTTAAATTCTGGCTCCTTCTCAGGCTCAGGTTGGCCACCCCTGGACTAGATGATCACAATGGTTCCTTCTGACCTTCAAGTCTGAGTCTTTCAGTTACAACTAGCTTCACCTTCAATGGGATTTGAGTGCACTCAGCACCTGTGTAAATTTGGCCTTGTATGAGTCCTCCTTCCAATTCACAAGAAAATTTACTTTATTTGTAGTAAACTAGAAAATTAGAAGTTTTTCAGACACATTTAAATTCAATGACACTAATACTTCAACATTTTTGGCACTGAGTTTCACAGAGCAAGGAACTCACCCAGATGAAACATATTCTGGTTGAATTCCTGTTGTGTACATCCTTTATGTTGATAATTAGTGACTTGGATTCCAAATTAGCAAAGTCTTTCCAAGAATATGCAAACTCTGTTAATGAACATCCCAGGCTTCATTTCAGTGGGTTTTTTTTTCTTAATGGAAGCTGCCTCTATGAGAAATAAAATAAACAAACACCAAGTGCTAGGTTCTCCACAGTGTCTTTGGAAGGGTAAAATCCTAACTTAATGAAGTGTAAATGTCTGCTAGTAATACACACACACACACACACACACACACACACACACACACACACACACACACACACACACACACACACACACACACACACACACACACACACACACACACACACACACACACACACACACACACACACACACACACACACACACACACACACACACACACACACACACACACACAAAATCATAAGCAGCATGACTAAACAGCTCAGTGGTTTGCGCATTGGCCTGCTAAATCCAGGGTTGTGAGTTCAATCCTTGAGGGGGGCATTTAGGGAATTGGGGTAAAAATCTGTCTGGGGATTGGTCCTGCTTTGACCGGTGGGTTGGACTAGATGACCTCCTGAGGTCCCTTCCAATCCTGATATTCTATGATTCTAAACCATATATTTCCTCTTGCCCAGGTTCTCAAAACTCTGAGGCAAATGATCAGCAACTTTTCTTTCAATGTGAATATGCTTTAAGGAATGCTACATCACAAAGTATGTTATCCAAGAAAGTGGCTGAATAACCACATTTCCTTAAAATCACTTTCCTTCTGGAGAGTTAGTTTTCTTGTCATAGTCTGCTTTGTATACCTTAAATTCCC
Source organism: Mauremys reevesii (assembly GCF_016161935.1). Classification (NCBI taxonomy): domain Eukaryota; kingdom Metazoa; phylum Chordata; order Testudines; family Geoemydidae; genus Mauremys; species Mauremys reevesii. The sequence continues at coordinate 36,935,711 of NC_052629.1, read as the reverse complement.
CTTTTTTTCTGGTTGAAAACTGAAGGTAACAGGATAAATTATTTTGTATTTTTTTATATTTTTGAGGTTTATATATGATAAGAGCATTTTCAGTACTCTGTACATGGTTACATATTGGGAGTAATGCTTTCATGACATGCTGCTTGGACTGCTGAAGGCCATGCTCTTTAAAGATTAACTTCAAAAAAAAGTCACAGGGAGTGATACACAGCCTGTTCGTAGGGAACTCTTTGCAGGGTGTACAGTGCATTCCTCAGGGCATTAATGAGTGAATTGATGGTTCAGATCACAAGAAGGAAATCAGCTCAGCAAGTTGAATTTTTCCTATTTGATAGAGAGCTGCTTCTTGCTGGAAATAAATTTCACAGCCTGAGTTGTCCCTCTTTCCTCAAGTTGTCAACTTTTTAAAATACAGTGCTGGCTTTAGACAAACAGTTTCTGTGTGGGAGAACTTGGAATTATTTCAGGTTCTTCCTTCACAGCTGCCTGCACTGCAAGTTGGAAGTTGGAGATGCTGAAAAATTGAGTGAATGAGTAGTTACTTTACATCTTCTTAAGGAAAATGCAGCTGAAGCATAAATGAAATATAAGAAGGGTGTTAGCAATCTTTATTTAAAACAAACAGACACAAACTTTTACCCATTGCAGCTGTCCTGGCAGCTGTCCTAGAATGACATGAATTAGACCTTGTTGTTTTGTTTAGCTTGGCAGTACTTCCATGAAAGCTATTTAAGTAAAATCCCTAATAAACACTTCAGTGCTGCTGTAATTCTGCCACTTATGGGTTAACTGGTCAAGAGAGGTAAAAAGCTACATGACCACTTCAATTGTCATTTTGAGCAAATGCCTGAGTTAGTTTTCTTTTTGTTTTTACTAGTTATGCTTCTCATAGAACCTTAAAGAATTATTTTCCCTGCTTCGTCTAAGTCCTCAAGGGCCTATGTTGTGCTGACTTTCCATAGTAAAGGAGTTGGCGGGGAACTGCTTTCACAGACTGTCAATTCACTCATGCCAGTGAATTGAAGCTCTCTATTTCATAACAGGATGAATATGTTGCTTCTTCAGTGCATCCATACTCTGTCAGGCCAGGAAATAGAAGTCTGGGCTGGGATATCAAATGTAGGTGCTATATGAGAGAGTCTGAATTGTATGTGCTGCTATTTTGTTATGTTAATAGCTGCTAGTGCCTGATTTTCAGTTATCTTAACAAAAGAAATACTTCTAAGTTTAATTCACAGGTTAACTATGTATAATTTATCCCTATAGATCAAGTGGTATAGCCCTTGGGATTTTGGTACAGAAAGTGTCCGGTTGAATCCATACTGATGACCTATGGTAATGGTTGCTCCATGAATTTATAGGCAAGGTATGTAAAGAATGCAGAGGCTGTAGTATGCTCTTGATTGCTCAAACCAGTAAGCAAACATGCTTCTGCATTCTGACCAATGTTCAATTGACAGAGGCTTTGCTGTAAGCCCTGATAAAAGGGAATTAAAGTAATCCAGTTTCCTGGGCATTTTCAAAAGTAATGTCATGACTCTAGTAAACACCTCCATTCAGAGCCTTCCTTTTTTTAGCAATGCTTTGGACAGTTACAGCTGTGACGGGTTCATCACAGAGCTCCCCCACTTGGGACTGTCACCTGACGTGCTGAAGTTACCTTTGAGTCTGTTTTCCCTGCCAGCCTGGGACTCCAGAATTCTGCCTTGTTGAGTCAGACACTCTAGCCTGCTTCAACACAGACCCAGGTCTGGTCCATGCCCCAAAGCTGCAGACTTTAACCAAAAACTGCTCAGCAGATTACTTGTCTTCAGCACCCAGAGACCCAGTTCCCAATGGTGTCAAGTATCGGGGTAGCCGTGTTAGTCTTTATCCACAAAAACAACAAGGAGACCAGTGGCATCTTAAAGACTAACAAATTTATTTGGGAATAAGCTTTCATGGGTAAAAAACCCACTTCTTCAGATGCATGGAGTGAAAATTACAGATGCAGGCATTGTCTACTCACACATGAAGAGAAGGGAGTTTCCTCACAAGTGGAAAACCAGTTTTGATGCGGCCAATTCGATCAGGGAGTGAACTACATCTACCCTGATCAAATTGGCCCTGCCAACACAGGTTCTCCACTTGTGAGGTAACTCCCTTCTCTTCATGTGTGAGTAGACAATGCCTGCATCTGTAATTTTCACTCTGTGCATCTGAAGAAGTCGGTTTTTTACCCATGAAAGTTTATGCCCAAATAAATCTGTTAGTCTTTAAGATGCCACTGGACTCATTGTTTTTTCCAGTTCCCAATGGGATCCAAACCCCAAATAAATCCATTTTACTCTGTATAAAGCGTATACAGGGTAAACTCATCAATTTTCCACCCTCTCTAACACTGGTAGACAGACATGCACAGCTGTTTGCTCCCCCATAAATTACTTACTCTGGGTCAATTAATAAGGAAAACTGATTTTATTAAGTATAAAAAGTAAGATTTAAGTGGTTTCAAGTAATAAAAGACAGAACAAAGTAAGTTACCAAGTAAAATAGAACAAAACGTGCAAGTCTACACCTAATACATTAAGAAACTGAATATAGGCAAATATCACCCTCAGAGATGTTCCAATAAGCTTCTTTCACAGACTAGACTCCTTCCTAGTCTGGGCCCAATCCTTTCCCCTGGTGCAGCCCTTGTTAGCTCCAGCAGCCATCTTAGGTGAAAAGCAGGGGCTTTCTCATGACTGGGACCACCCCTCCCTTGTTCTCTTCCACCCCCTTTTATAGCTTTGGCACAAGGCGGGAATCTTTTGTCTCTCTGGATCCCCACCCGCTCCTTCTAAATGGAAAAGCACCAGGTTTAAGATGGATTCCAGTGTTCTGTGACATGGTCCACAGGTACCCAGGGAAGTGTTTAAGTAAACAGAGCCATTTACAACCAATTGTCCTAGTCAATGGGAGCCATCAAGATTCCAAACCACCATTAATGGCCCACACTTTGCATAATTACAATAGGCCCTCAGAGTTATACTTTATATTTCTAGCTTCAGATACAAGAATGATACATACATACAAATAGGATGAACACATGCTGTAGATTATAAACTTTGTAATGATACCTTATAAGAGGCCTTTTGCATAAAGCATATTCCAGTTACATTATATTCACACTCATTATCATATTTCCATAAAAGACATGGAATGCAACATCACAACAGTTTTTCCAAATAAATTACTATTTACAAACACATGAAAAAGTAAGAATGATAGGATTTTTTTCTGTACTTTACTCTAAATATTAATGTAGGGTGTGCGTGTGCATAGTAAAAATAGATCCTGTGATATTTATAGATTGAGAAAAGTAAAAGATGAAATCCAATAACAGATCCAGCTAAGAAGTAATGCAGGTCACTGTCAGAATAGTTATCCTGAAGACCCAGGACAAGATTCATTGTACACACTGTTCTGTACTAGTTTAATGTCCAATTTGCTCCAATGGAAACAGGAAGAAATTATGGAGGGAGAAGAACTGGATAGTTTGAGTGATAGAATAATAAGCATCTGAGTCAGCTTAACCAAAATTGCTATTAGATAGCTATTAGTTAGCCCCTCTGAAATGTGTTGCTGTTCAGTGTATTTTCTTGTGACATTATATTTTTAGTGCATTAAAGTGATGCAATCAGGGTTCATATTAGCTGGGTAGCACAAGGAACCATGTATTGCTGCACCGTATGTAGTAGCATGAATTGCTTGTAGAAAAAGACGGTTACTCACTGTTGTAACTGTTGTTCTTCGAGATGTGTTGCACATATCCATTCCAGTTAGGTGTGCATGCGCCACGTGCACGCTCGTCAGAAGATTTTTACCCTAGCAACACTCGGTGGGTCGGCTGGGCGCCCCCTGGAGTGGCGCCGCTATAGCGCCAGATATATACCCCTGCCGACCCATCCGCTCCTCAGTTCCTTCTTGCCGGCCACTCCGACAGTGGGGAAGGAGGGCGGGTCTGGAATGGATATGAGCAACACATCTCGAAGAACAACAGTTACAACGGTGAGTAACCGTCTTTTCTTCTTCGAGTGATTGCTCATATGCATTCCAGTTAGGTGATTCCCAAAGCCTTACCTAGGCGGTGGGGTCAGGGAGAGACGTGGCAGAGTGTAATACCACTGAGCCAAAGGCTTCATCGTCTCTGGATTGTTGTACCAATGCGTAGTGGGACGCAAAGGTGTGAACTGAAGACCAGGTAGCCTCCCGACAGATTTCCTGGATGGGGACATGGGCCAGGAAGGCGGCGGAAGAGGCCTGTGCTCTTGTGGAGTGAGCAGTAAGGTGGCTAGCCTGAACGTGAGTGAGCTTGTAACATGTCTTGATACAGGATGTCACTCAAGAGGAGGTCCGCTGGGACAAGACTGGCATGCCCTTCATTCAGTCCGCCACTGTGACAAAGAGCTGGGGCGAATGTCGAAAGGGTTTCGTCTGTTCTATATAAAAGGCGAGAGCCCTACGGACGTCCAAAGTGTGAAGGTGCTGTTCCCGGCATGATGAGTGTGGTTTTGGGAAGAAAACCAGGAGGAAGATGTCCTGGTTTACATGAAAGGCAGACATCACCTTGGGGAGGAAGGAGGGGTGTGGTCAGAGGTGCACCTTGTCTTTGTGGAAGATCGTATAAGGCGGTCCCACCATCAGGGCGCGGAGTTCTGAAACTCGTCTCGCCGAAGTGATAGCGACGAGGAAGGCCGTCTTCCAAGAGAGATATAAAAGGGAACACGTGGCCATAGGCTCGAAAGGGGGCCCCATAAGTTTGTCTAGGACCAGGTTTAAGTCCCAGGTAGGGGCTGGGCGCCGGATCTGTGGGTACAACCGTTCTAGTCCCTTACGGAACCGGAGAAACCATCTGGTTAGAAAAAATAGAACGCTCGCTGGGCCGGAAGGCCGAGATGGCTGCCAGGTGTACCTTTAAGGAGGAGACCGCAAGGCCCTGCTCTTTGAGGGACCAAAGGTAGTCCAATATCTTTGGGATAGACACCAGAAGAGGATTGTCGCCACCCTGATTGCACCAGAGGGCGAAACGCTTCCACTTGGCGAGGTAAGTCGACCGAGTGGAAGGTTTCCTGCTCCCCAGAAGCACATGCTGTACTGCAGCAGAACAACTCTGCTCCACCTCAGTCAACCACGCAGGAGCCATGCCGTGAGGTGAAGGGACTGCAGGTCCTGGTGGAGAAGCCTGCCGAAGTCCTGCGTTATGAGGTCCGACCACAGCGGCAGGGGAATTGGTTCCACCACTGATAGGTCGAACAGCAGGGTGTACCAATGCTGCCTCGGCCATGCTGGAGCAATGAGAATGAGGTTGGCCCTGTCCCTCCGGAGTTTGAGCAGTACTCTGTGAATGAGGGGAAAGGGCGGAAAGGCATAAAACAGGTGTCTCATCCAGGGGAGGAGAAAAGCGTCTGAGAGCGAGCCCAGGGAGCGTCCCTGGTAGGAGCAGAACACGTGGCATTTCCTGTTCTCTCTGGAGGCAAAGAGGTCTACTTGGGGAAAACCCCACCTCTGGAAAACTGTATGGATGACATCGGGACGGATTGACCATTCATGAGACAGGAATGACCTGCTGAGGTGATCTGCCAGGGTATTCTGTACTCCTGGGAGAAAGGACACTACTGAATGAAGAGAGTGGGCTATGCAGAAGTCCCACAGTTGGATGGCTTCTTGACAAAGTAGGGAGGAGCGCGCTCTGCCCTGCTTGTTTATGTAGAACATTGTCGTTGTGTTGTCCGTGAATACGAACACACAGAGGCCTTGTAGGTGGACCCGAAACGTCTGGCATGCCAGGCGGACTGCCCTCAGCTCCCTGACGTTGATATATAAGGCCAGCTCATGGGGTGACCAGAGGCCCTGAGTGTGTAAGCTGCCGAGGTGGGCACCCCACCCCAAGGACGATGTGTCTGTGGTTAGCGCTATGGAGGGTTGGGGAGGGTGGAACGGCACTCCCGCGCATACCACCGCTGGGTCTAACCACCAATTGAGGGAGTCGAGGACTGACCCGGGAATTGTGACCATCGTGTCTTTATTGTCCCTGTGCGGGCGGTATATGGACGCGAGCCATGTTTGGAAACTTCGAAGCCTGAGTTTCGCGTACAGGATCACGAAAGTGCATGAGGCCATGCGACCTAGTAGGCTGAGGCAGGTGCATACCGACGTTGTCGGGAAGGATTGGAAGCTTCGAATGATGGAAGACATGGCCTGAAACTGGGGCAGAGGGAGGCAGGCTCTGGCCAGATTGGAGTCCAGAACTGCTCCGATGAATTCTATCCTCTGCGTTGGAGTCAATGTAGACTTTTCGGTGTTGACCATAAGGCCTAGCCTGCCGAAGAGGTCTGTGACCACGCTCATGTGCTGAGACACCTGCTGTTGGGAAGTCCCATGAACCAGCCAGTCGTCGAGGTACGGGTAGACATGTATCCGACGACGGCGGAGGGCTGCAGCGACCACAGCCATGCACTTGGTGAAGACCCTCAGTGCCGTAGAGAGGCTGAAGGGGAGCACCGTGAACTGGTAGTGCTGGTGGTTGATGACAAAGCGAAGGTAGCGTCGATGAGGCGGGTAAATGGCAATGTGGAAGTACGCGTCCTTCATATCGAGGGTGGCATACCAGTCTCCCGGATCCAGGGAAGGGATAATGGTCCCCAGGGTTACCATGCAGAACTTGAGTTTTACCATAAATCTGTTAAGCTCTCGCAGGTCTAGGATTGGTCATAGACCTCCCTTTGCCTTGGGGATTAGGAAGTAGCGGGAATAAAAACCCCTGCCCCTCATGCCTTCTGGCTCCTCCTCTATGGCATCCAAACTCAAGAGAGTCTCGACCTCTTGCAAGAGGAATTGCTCGTGAGAGGGGTCCCTGAAGAGGGACGGGTAGGGTGGGTGGGAGGGAGGGGGAGAAACAAATTGGAGGTGGTATCCCGCTTCCACCGTGCAGAGGACCCAGCTGTCGGATGTTATCTGGGACCAGGCAGGAGGAAATGGGAGAGACGGTTGGAAAAAAATGGGGAAGGATCCGGTAGGGAAACTGGTGGGCCGTCCTCGGGCGTCCCATCAAAAGTTCTGCTTCGACCCTGAAGCTGGTTTTGGGGGCGGTTGGGTTTGGTTTCCCTGGTTGCCCGATTGTCTCCGCCGATTCACCCTGCCACAATGCCTGGTGTCTTGTCGCGGCCTGGGTTGATTGTAGGGGCGGTACGGCTGGGGCCGGAAGGACCAACGTTGGGTCACCAGAGTGTGCATGCCCAACGAGCGCATCGTAATGCGGCTGTCCTTGAGGCTCTGCAGTCTTGGGTCGGTTTTCTCTGAAAAGAGACCCTGACCGTCAAAGGGCAGATCCTGAATCGTTTGTTGCAATTCAGGTGGGAGAGTCGAGGCTTGGAGCCAGGATATGCGCCTCATTGTTATGCCAGAGGCCAGGGTTCTGGCCGCCGAGTCTGCTGAATCCAGGGAGGCCTGGAGGGCAGTTCTGGCCACTTTTTTACCCTCTTCCAAAAGGGCCGTGAACTCTGGACGGGAGTCTTGTGGCAGAAGCTCGGTGAACTTGCCTACAGACACCCATGTATTAAAGCTGTAGCGGCTTAAAAGGGCCTGCTGGTTGGCCACCCTAAGTTGAAGACTGCCAGCCGAGTAGATCTTACGGCCTAGAAGGTCCATGCGCCTCACCTCCTTCGCCTTAGGAGCCAGCGCTTGCTGGCCATGTCGTTCACGTTCGTTGACGGATTGAACTACCAGCGAGCAGGGAGGAGGGTGAGTGTACAGATACTCATAGCCCTTTGACGGGACCATGTATTTTCTTTCCACTCCCCGAGCAGTCGGTGGGATGGAGGCCGGGGACTGCCATATGGCATCTGCATTGTTTTGAATGGTACGTATAAATGGCAGGGCCACTCGGAGGGGGGCATCCGCCGTCAGTATGTCCACCAGTGGGTCCTCTACTTCTGCTACCTCCTCAACCGGCAGGTTCATATTTTGAGCTACCCTCCTCAACAAATCCTGATGTGCCCGAAGGTTAATAGGAGGAGGACCCAAGGAGGATGTTCCTGCAACTGCCTCATCAGGTGAGGAGGAGGAGGAGAGGCCCGGTACCAGAGGATCCTGTGGTGGATCAGTGAGCAGTGGAGCAGTGTCTGCAGCGAGAGGGGCTTCAGGTTCCTCAGATGGCAGTGGTGCCTCTTCCGTGACCGTGGGAGGAGGCCTGCTACTCGTGGCTTCTGGAGCTCGATGGTCAGAGGGCCCCAAGCGCTGAGCCGCGAATGGGGCACCTTGCACCTCGTGGTACGCCCACAGGGTCCAGAAAGCCCATTGAGGAGGGCCTTGGTCTTGGCCTTGAGGCTCGGATTGCTGGTAAGCGGCACTGCCGGCGTGGGATGAGACGGATGGTTGTCTCAAAGGCCATGGCGGTGCTGAGAAGCCATGTGACGGTGCCGCCGATCCAGCCGTTCGGTCCTGGGGCAGTACCGGGGAATGGTATCGGTCTTGTCGGTGCCGGGAGTGAGATCGGGACCATCTACCGTGCCGGTGCCGGGAGGTCGACCGGGATCTCGAGTCTCTTTGGTGAGAACGGCTGCGGGATGAGCGGTACCGAGAGCGGTACCGAGAGCCGGACCGGTGCCGATAACGTCTGTCCGGCGACCGGGATCGTGATCATCTCCGCGAGTACGACCGGTACCGTGATGGAGAGCGGTACCGGGACTGCGAGCGGTGCCGGGATTGAGACCGGTGTGAGCGGGAACGTCTCCGAGATCGAGATCTGGAGTGACGTTTCTCCTGGCGGCCAGGGGAAGGAGGCCTCATTATGGCCGGCTTGCCAACTGACTTGACAACCCGCACCAGCGGCACCGGGGGTTGAGGCTGTGTCGGCTCCGTCAGCGCAATCAGCTCTCTCACTGTCGAGAAAGTCTCGGGAGTTGACGGGAGAGCCAGCTCGACCGCAGTGTGAACCGGGGAGCAGTGTGGTACCGGACTCAATTGCCCTTGTGGTGCCGGAGTTGACGGTGCCGCGCTAGGAGGAGCTTGGAGTTGCGGTGCCGGAGTTGGTGGTGCCGGCGTAGGTACCGGAGTTCAGCCTACGGGCCTGGACGTATGGTCCTTTTTGGAGGATGAAGTCGACGTCGCCTTGCGTTTCCCCGAGGGGGAGAGGGAACGGTGCCGGGGAACCGGTGCCGGCTGTTGTCGGTGCTGGGCGTCGGTGCCGGAGTGAGCTGGTGCCGAAGGCGCGCTCCTCACCGATGCAGACTGCTGGGCGGTCAGTGCCGGCGCCGCAGGGCTAAGTGCCGACTCCATTAGGAGCTGCTTTAAGCGAAAGTCCCGCTCCTTCTTTGTTCTTGACTTGAACGATTTGCAAATGCGACACTTATCAGGAAGGTGAGACTCTCCTAAGCACTTCAGGCAAGATTCATGAGGGTCTCCAACCAGCATCGGCTTCTGGCAGGCCGAGCACGGCTTAAACCCCGGTGCCTTGGGTATGATCCCGCAACGGGTCAGGGGAAAAAGGGGGCTAGTCCCCCAATTCCCCAGTGAACTATACACTAACTACAACTAAACTAGTAAACTAATTCTAACTATACTAAAGTTGAACTATATACACAACAAGGTAGAAACAAGAGGGAGAAGCTAGGGTTGTGGAGGACAGCGATGCCGCACTCCACTGTTCCAACGACCGTCACGGGCGGTAAGAAGGAACTGAGGAGCGGATGGGTCGGCAGGGGTATATATCTGGCGCTATTATTGTCCTCACCAACATCCTATGGCAATGAGTTCCATAGTCTGTCTATATATTTTGTGAAAGAGTATTTCCTTTTAACGTTTTGAATTTTGCACCTTTCAGTTTCATTGAATTTCCCCTTGCTGTTTTGCTACAAGACTTGGAACTTCTGTTCTCCCCATCTATATTCTCTAGACTAATAATAATTGTATATAGTTTTCATGTCCCATTTATTCACCTCCTTTCTGTGGTAAACAATTCCAGTCTTTTCAGTATCTTCATATGAGAGCTTTTCTCTGTCTTATTTTTCTCACCATAGTGAACGGCTTCTAATTCTGCAATATGCTTTTTGAGATGAAGTGACCAGTATTGTACACTGTATTAGAGAGGGGCATACTATTGATCTATATAAAGGCATTATAATATCTGTATTATTCTCCATCCCATTCCTCATGCACTCCAATACCTTGTTTTCTTTTTGACCCAGCTGCCTACTGAACAGAGGTCTTTACCGAGCTTCATTGATTATACAAGGGGGTGAAGTAATATATTGTTGTTGGAACAATTTCTGTTTGTGAAAGAGACAAACTTTTGTGCTTATACAGAGCTCTTCTTCTGGTCTTTGTAATTGATTAAGATCACGAATACCAGAGGAGTTTTGCTGGTCTCATATTCTCCTGACTATATCTGTCTCCTAATGGCATCATTTTAACACAGACTGAGCAGGCACAATCTCTATGTTCCTTACTTGCATACAGAGGTTGTTGAGAGGTACATGGAGCTGAGGTGTATAATTCTAGAATGAGAGTGTATCCTATGAAAATAAAATAACAATTTGGAAAGAAAAGATTATTTTTAAGCAACATGAAATTAATTTATGCAACTCACTGTCAGATTAATTTACATGAAGCAAAGACTGCATTTAAAAAATAATTACATTTTAATCTGAATAAAAATACCATGTGTAGTTCTATTTACTAACATTATAAAAATTATCCGGACTTGTAATTTTTCTGCTTCTGATGATGATTGGGTCATGAGTCAATTTCCTCACATAATACTATGCTATTAGGTGCATTCAAAGGTCCCTTTTGAGGCATGCAGTACTGACCACTATAGGAGACACGATACCAGACAAGGAGGACCATCTAACTGTCTAATTATTTAGTCAGATACTATGGTGATGAGTATTGTGTATCTCCTTGTAGTCATTTTGTTTGGTCTCCTGCACTCAGAAGGTGAGGGTTAGAGTTTCAGGGAGGTATGCAATGTATTTTCACCTTTAATACCTCATTGTTTTAGTGAATGGCAGCTGGGAAATGTATGCAGTTTTCCCTTACAGTGTCATCCCTTTATATCAATGATGTAATGCCAAGGTGTTAAGGAAAAGTTCTCCAGGGTTTAATCATCCAGAGATGTAAAGGGTGTTCAAAGACTATTGAACATGCTTTGCAATAGTGATCTACTTCTCTGAAGTATCAGAGGGGTAGCCGTGTTAGTCTGGTTCTGTAGAAGCAGCAAAGAATCCTGTGGCACCTTATAGACTAACAGATGTTTTGCAGCATGAGCTTTCGTGGGTGAATACCCACTTCTTCGGAAGCAAGCAGTGGAAATTTCCAGGGGCAGGTGTGTATATATAAGCAAGCAAGAAGCAGGCTAGAGATAACGAGGTTAGATCAATCAGGGAGGATGGGGCCCTGTTCCAGCAGCTGAGGTGTGAAAACCAAGGGAGGAGAGACTGGTTCTGTAATTGGCAAGCCATTCGCAGTCTTTGTTTAGTCCTAAACTGATGGTGTTAAATTTGCAAATGAATTGGAGCTCAGCAGTTTCTCTCTGGAGTCTGGTCCTAAAGTTTTTTTGCTGGAGGATGGCCACCTTAAAATCTGCTATTGTGTGGCCAGGGAGGTTGAAGTGTTCTCCTACAGGTTTTTGTATATTGCCATTCCTAATGTCTGATTTGTGTCCATTTATCCTTTTCCTTAGAGACTGTCCAGTTTGGCCGATGTACATAGCAGAGGGGCATTGCTGGCATATGATGGCATATATTACATTGGTGGACGTGCAGGTGAATGAACCGGTGATGGTGTGGCTGATCTGGTTAGGTCCTGTGATGGTGTTGCTGGTGTAGATATGTGGGCAGAGTTGGCATCGAGGTTTGTTGCATGGGTTGGTTCCTGAGCTAGAGTTACTATGGTGCGGTGTGCAGTTGCTGGTGAGAATATGCTTCAGGTTGGCAGGTTGTCTGTGGGCGAGGACTGGCCTGCCACCCAAGGCCTGTGAAAGTGTGGGATCATTGTCCAGGATGGGTTGTAGATCCCTGATGATGCGGTGGAGGGGTTTGAGCTGGGGACTGTATGTGATGGCCAGTGGAGTCCTGTTGGTTTCTTTCTTGGGCTTGTCTTGCAGTAGGAGGCTTCTGGGTACACATCTGGCTCTGTTGATCTGTTTCCTTATTTCCTCATGTGGGTACTGTAGTCTTGAGAATGCTTGGTGGAGATTTTCTAAGTGTTGGTCTCTGTCTGCGGGGTTAGAGCAGATACGGTTGTACCTCAGTGCTTGGCTGTAGACAATGGATCTTGTGGTGTGCCCGGGATGGAAGCTGGAGGCATGAAGGTAGGCATAGCGGTCTGTAGGTTTTTGTTTTCGGTCTGTAGGTTGTCGTGCAGAACGCAATGCCATCCACAGCCTCAGAAACCATCCTGACATTATAATCAAAGAGGCTGATAAAGGAGGTGCTGTTGTCATCATGAACAGGTCTGACTACCAAAAGGAGGCCATCAGACAACTCTCCAATACCAAATTTTACAAGCTACTTCCCTCAGATCCCACTGAGGAATACACTAAGAAACTGCACCATCTACTCAGGACACTCCCTACACTAACACCGGAACAAATCAACATACCCTTAGAACCTCGACCAGGGTTATTCTATCTACTACCTAAGATCCACAAACCTGGTAATCCTGGACGCCCCATCATCTCTGGCATTGGAACTCTCACTGAAGGACTGTCTGGATATGTGGACTCCCTACTCAGACCCTATGTTACCAGCACTCCCAGCTATCTCCGTGACACCACTGATTTCCTGAGGAAACTACAATGCATTGGTGACCTTCCAGAGAACACCATCCTAGCCACCATGGATGTAGAGGCTCTCTACACAAACATCCCACACACTGATGGAATACAAGCTGTCAGGAACAGTATCCCTGATGATGCCACAGCACAACTGGTTGCTGAGCTCTGTGCCTTTATCCTCACACACAACTATTTCAAATTTAATGACAATATATATCTCCAGATCAGTGGCACCGCTATGGGCACCCGCATGGCCCCACAATATGCCAATATTTTTATGGCTGACCTGGAACAACGCTTCCTCAGCTCCTGTCCACTCACGCCCCTTCTCTACCTACGCTACATTGATGACATCTTCATCATCTGGACCCATGGGAAGGAGACTCTAGAAAAATTCCACCATGATTTCAACAGCTTCCACCCCTCCATCAACCTCAGCCTGGACCTATCTACACGGGAGGTCCACTTCCTAGACACCACGGTGCAAATAAGTGGTGGTCACATTAACACCACCCTATACCGAAAACCTACAGACCGCTATGCCTACCTTCATGCCTCCAGCTTCCATCCCGGGCACACCACAAGATCCATTGTCTACAGCCAAGCACTGAGGTACAACCGTATCTGCTCTAACCCCGCAGACAGAGACCAACACTTAGAAAATCTCCACCAAGCATTCTCAAGACTACAGTACCCACATGAGGAAATAAGGAAACAGATCAACAGAGCCAGATGTGTACCCAGAAGCCTCCTACTGCAAGACAAGCCCAAGAAAGAAACCAACAGGACTCCACTGGCCATCACATACAGTCCCCAGCTCAAACCCCTCCACCGCATCATCAGGGATCTACAACCCATCCTGGACAATGATCCCACACTTTCACAGGCCTTGGGTGGCAGGCCAGTCCTCGCCCACAGACAACCTGCCAACCTGAAGCATATTCTCACCAGCAACTGCACACCGCACCATAGTAACTCTAGCTCAGGAACCAACCCATGCAACAAACCTCGATGCCAACTCTGCCCACATATCTACACCAGCAACACCATCACAGGACCTAACCAGATCAGCCACACCATCACAGGTTCATTCACCTGCACGTCCACCAATGTAATATATGCCATCATATGCCAGCAATGCCCCTCTGCTATGTACATCGGCCAAACTGGACAGTCTCTAAGGAAAAGGATAAATGGACACAAATCAGACATTAGGAATGGCAATATACAAAAACCTGTAGGAGAACACTTCAACCTCCCTGGCCACACAATAGCAGATTTTAAGGTGGCCATCCTCCAGCAAAAAAACTTTAGGACCAGACTCCAGAGAGAAAATGCTGAGCTCCAATTCATTTGCAAATTTAACACCATCAGTTTAGGACTAAACAAAGACTGTGAATGGCTTGCCAATTACAGAACCAGTCTCTCCTCCCTTGGTTTTCACACCTCAGCTGCTGGAACAGGGCCCCATCCTCCCTGATTGATCTAACCTCGTTATCTCTAGCCTGCTTCTTGCTTGCTTATATATACACACCTGCCCCTGGAAATTTCCACTGCTTGCTTCCGAAGAAGTGGGTATTCACCCACGAAAGCTCATGCTGCAAAACATCTGTTAGTCTATAAGGTGCCACAGGATTCTTTGCTGCTTCTCTGAAGTACTTACTACAGCAGTGAGAGCCATATATCTTAAATGTATTTGTCCTCTCAGTACTCTGGGAGATGGGAAGTGCAATTATTCCCATTGTACAGATGGGGAAAACTGAAGCACCGAGAAACAAAATTACTCTGAACAGCGCTGGGACTTTAACCTGGGTCTTCAGAGTCTGAGACTACACCCTAACTACTGGCCATCCTTCTTCTAATCTGACATTATTATGATACTAAATCTTTTCTGTATGTTTATGTTTACAGTTTTAAAATTTTTTTTTGTCTTTAACAAGTTTGCTATCATGTCTAGTTCAAACTGGAATGCTGTCACTTTTGTATTTCTTTAATTACTATATTCTTGGACACCTTAAAAAGCCTCCACACCTTAAAAGCAGAATAGTTCTGACAATAGTAAATAACATAAGCACTGACCTTTTGGTCCTGAGGAGAGTGTCTGCTTAAGAACATTCACAGTTTTCTGCCTCAGTGCAGATTGACATTTGCAAGCTTGGTAAATTGCTTATTTAGATGTAAATCAACATAGAGGAAAAATAGTGTCACCTTGACCAATCGTCATGGCAGTGTCCACATAATACCCTTTTTAAAGTGATAGATGATATATCGGCTGAATCAAGAATAAAAATTCTATCATGGTTGCATAATTAAAATGTGAGTTGCTTTTATGTATCGCCATGGTAGGAAAGCATGAAAAGAGTCAGTAAAAATATTGAAAGATCTGCCGGATGTCAGTTAAAATTCTTCTGATGAGTTTGCTTACCACATTTTAAAATATAGTAGTGCAAGGAGTAAGAGTGTTTGTTTGTGCTGGGGTGCAGGATGGGATACGATGGGGTCCTTTAAAAGTATGTGTATTTCTAAACAAGTCTGTAAGTGACTAGAGAGAAGTGAATACCAGGATCATATATCCTCTCCACCCACCAATCTTTGGGGTTTCAGATAAAGTGTGACCTGGATCTGAACCATTAGGATTTAATTTTGGTTTTTCCATGTGGTCTAGATCAAAACCGTCCATTCACACTATATTCTATGCATAAAAATATGTTTTCCTCTACCAACAGATTAAACTGTGAGAACTTATCTTAATGTACATAACTTAATGCCTCCTGGGGTTATCTTCCTTTGAGATCTACAGTATACATTAAAGCTCTGATCCTGCAATTCATCATGTTGCAGTGTGAGCCTTATCAACAGAATATAGTACTTCAAACAGCATATTTCTGTTATAGGACCAAAAATAAAAAGCGCAGTTAGTTGGGTGAGCAATGTAAATCAAGTTGATAGTGACTGAGAAGCACTACACTGAGCCATTTCCTAATCTCTTTGCTAGGGTAACCACCCATCCTGAATTGGGCGGAACAGCCCCAAAATGCAGAGTTTAAGTCCTGGTCCTGGGCTGAATGACGCCAGGACAGCATTTGTCCCTGTTTCCCTGCAGCAGTGAAGGGGAGGGGCAGGCACAGGACCATGGATGGGGTGGGCAGGGCTCCTGCATGTGTCCTGCTTTTGCCTTTTGAAAAGGTGGTCAACCCTGTCCTTAGCTGGTAATTTCAACACATTTTTGTTTGTGTAGAATGTTCCAGCCTCCTGTCCTGATTGGGCCATCTGGGGACTCCTTTACTACAAATAATTTTTAACGTTTTGGGTATTTTTTGAAGTGAGGCACTCCCGCTAAGAATAGGTAATACTGACTTTTGGGTCTTATCTAGGTTTATTCATTTTTTAACAAAGCTTTCTGTTTGGACATTACAATATCGTATACAGTTAGGGAGTTGGAATGAGAAGATGGAATGAAGTGATGTATTGATGGCTGGGGCTGTTCTAAGAGTGGAAATGACAATGCTGATCAAACAATAGTTTTCTTTAAAATGTAAAAAAAAAACAAAAAAAAACACCCTTAATCTGAATCCTCAGAAGGGGCAGGGCTTTGGGGCAAGGGTGTTCGGTTTTCTGCTATTAGAAAGTGGGGAAACCTGTGGGCATCCAGCTGGCTGGAAGCTGACACTTCAGATCTGTGGTAGCATTCACTGGTGCAAGGAGGTAGAAATCACACTTTCCTGGCTGGGGTGGTAAGTTGGATGGGCCTGTGGTGCCTGTGCTCTCTTATATTTTCATCAAAATGAAAATCTTTGCATTAATACTGTAATAAATTTCATCACAGCATTTGGATTACTCCTAAGGGAGCAGACTTTAAGCAGAACATTTCTTTAAGGTATTCAGGTTCCCTTAGGTAGTATTCAATTGTATGATTATTTTCCATGGGGAAAGGAGGGCAGGTATTGCAGTTATCTCTACAGCCTTATGCCTACTGTTTTTTTTAATCTGCCAGAAGAGAGGCACTTTAACATTCACTAGCCAGTTCACTTATTTAACTGTATTCCCAAGGTAAGTAATAACCCATCTGTAAGTCTTTGGTAAACAAGGATGTTGTAGAAGTTATACAATAGCACAAAAATTCTCAATCAGTTCTGTACAGTGACTCCCTTTTCCGTACAGGGACTACCCTGGTACCCCACACCTACTTAGCAATATGGGAAGGGCAGGATGGTTGTGACTCCATGTTCATGGCCTACTGACACAGAACCTGGGCACTAGCAAGTTAATGGTGCTATACTCCTTGTAGGAACATACTGTATCTGTCACTTGGCTTTTGTTTGTGCATACACACACTTATTATGAATATGCTGGTTGTGATTCTGTCAAGGTTGCATTGAGTTTTCCTACTTAAAGCAAAGGCTCAGATTCTTTAGTTTGTATAAAAATATAGTATTCTCTTCCATAAATTTAGAACACACAATCTGTGGGTAAAGATTGAATTGTCTGAGACTTTTCAAATAAATGTTAATTACTTTGCATTACATTAATTAAAATGGTCCTTTTCTTTGTGATTTTTTCCCTTCCCCCTTTTTTCAGATATCACTGCCTAACAAATAGCTAACCCTTTAAACTTTCCACATAGTTAAAGCTCATTGGAAAACCTGTACATTTGAGGAACTTAGGTTGCAATTCATCAGATGTTGTAACAATTGTTGTGTAGAAGTTTTGAAATTATGGCCTTTCTGTCCTTGTAAGTTACGATGGAATTGAAGCTATGAGCTGGCCTCAGCAATGATGGCCTATATTTCTCTACAGACTTGGCTCTCCTCTCCCATTGGTCCCCATGGGACTGAAACCTGATTGCTCTCAGGGAAGGTGTTCATCCCCTGTGCTCTATGGCTAGAAAACTAGACAGGAAATGAGGGGATATAGGGGGAGGGTGAAGGAAGTTGCATCTCTCCAGGGTTTCCCCTACTGCTCTCAGCTCAGCATGCTGACAGAGTTTCCAAACTTCACAAGTTTTGCCTGGTTCTGTGGCTCCTTTGAGTAGGTTACCAGATGTCCTGTTTTTAAAGGGACAGTCCTGGTTTTCTTGGGACTTTTTCTTATATAGGCGCCTATTACCCCCGCCTCCTGTCCCCATTTTTTCACAGTTGCTATCTGGTCACCCTACCCTTGAGTCCATGTCTCCTACACTGCTTCCTTCAATGATCCAGTGCTAGTATGGTGGATACAGAGGAGTAGAAGAATATTTTACAGTAATTGCTTTCTTCTCTTTGAAGGAGAGAGAGGCATGTCTCAAAGTCTTTGGAAAAAGGGACTTGAGGTTAATCTGCCTGAAGAGCACTTGTGTGCAAATGAGAAAAGAGTACAAAGACTGTGTGAGCCTGGTAAAATAAGATCATCTTAAGGAAGAACGGAAATGCTGTTCAATTCTTGAGAAGAGTGGAACATAATCAATGTGTTCTATCTTTAAAGAAAAAAAATACTGCTTCTGAAAGGTCAAATACTGATAGCACTATTGAGCTACGCCAGTTGTTATGATGACACCTGTCCATCAGGAACTGAATTGAGCCCACCAATGTATTTTATATGGGTCACAGAATATCTGTACTATCTTGGGCTGATTTGACCAAGTGTGGTACAATTTAAAGGCATTACATAGGTTTATTATATTATTTTAGAATGTTATGAAGAATCCAGTATAAAAATATATGGGTTTGTTTACAGACTTAATCCTTAGAAAAATCTGGCCTCATACCTTACTCTGACCCTTCGCTTTTTAAAGCAGCTTTCTTGACTTTTTTTTTCTTCTTTCCCACTTCTTCTCTCTATTTACTCTCATCCTGAACCTCTCACCATTTTACATTCTAATCTCAGCTGTCCCCCAAGAAGGAAGAGAGAAGGCCACAGCTGGGAGCCTGTACCAGGTGTGACTTTCTCCTTTGTGGGGGATGAGATTCTTTGTTCTCAGGAGACAGAAGAGGAGCTGAAGTCTTTATGTTTAGTGAGTAAAACAGGATGCTAGTGTCACACCTTCCCCATGTTGACCAGTGGGGAGAATAGTTTCCCTGGGGAGCAGCTTTAAGGGAGGAGGGAGCCACACCCTCATAGACTTGCGGCTATATCAGTTCCATGCCTGGGGCCAGTTAGACAGGCAGAACTGCAAGGTCTCAAATGTGTGTATGTGATGATGGTGTAGGGAGGAGGGGTTTAGGTTTATTACAAACTAGGAACCTTTTGGGATAGGAAGAGATTGTACAGAAAGGATGGGCTCCACCTAAACCGAAACAGAACCAGATTTCTGGCATGTAAATTTGAAAAAAAGTCACAATGGGGATATGGCAGGGTGACAGCTCACCATGCGGTGCCTCCTGCTGGTTGTCCAGGGAATTAGCTCTCCAGCGCCGGAGCGCCCTCTGCTGGCTGATGTCTCACTTGCCACTGGCCCCCATGTTCTTCCCAGACCCCAGTGCCCCTTCCCTTGGGGTTCTGCCCTCTACAGTACCCCCACAGTCTCTGGGTCTCCCCTCTGGGGGAACCCCGAGCCCTCTATCTCCACCTCGCCTCAGTGGCTACTGCCAGTCATCATCCAGCCCCTGTTCACTGGGGCAGAGTGCAGTCTATAAACCACTCATCATCAGCAAGAGGGGTTTGGACCTGCTGCCTTTGCCTACCCTGGGCTGCACCTCTGCAACACCAGTACCCTTTCTGGCCTTTAGCAAGGCCTGCAGCCTGGGGGTTTTGCTTGGCTGGAGCTTTCCAGCTCCCTCTGCCCTTCCCCAGCACTGCTGCACCTCAGGTACTCTGCTCGGCTTCCCAGGCAACCAGGTCCTTCTCTCTCAAGTGGCTAGAGAGAGTCTGTCTGTCTCTGGCCCTCAGCCCTCTTATATGGCCAGCTGTGGTCTGACTGGGGCATGGCCCCACCTGTGGCTGCTTCCCCCAACCAGCCTGCTTTTCCCCCGCCGCAGCCCTCTCCCAGGGCTGTTTTAAGCCCTTCAGGGCAGGAGCAGGGTGACTACCCTGCTACAGGAGGTTTTAAAATAAGGGTTTCGGGAAAGTTAACAGGTGTGGAGGAGCACATTGGTTCAGAGAGATTCTTTAGGAGAAGATCTATTAATGGGGATTCTCTATATCCTAGTAAACAGGAGAGCATAGAAATTGATTAAAGAACAAATAGAAGTTGAAGTGAAACAGTGAAATGAAAGAGTCCCAGTCAATTATATCACATAATGGCAGACAGCTAAAAAGTGTCAAATTTGTAAGTGCTTGTATACAAATACTAGAAGTCTAAATACTAAGATGGGTGAATATGAGTTGCCTGGTATTAAATGAGGGTATTGATATAATAGGCATCACAGAAATTTGATGGAATGCTGATATTCAATTGGACATGGTAATACCAGAGTTAAAAATATATAGGAATGATAGAGTAGGTTGTGCTGGTGGGGGAGTGGCATTGTATATGAAAGAAAGCATAGAGTCAAATATAGTAAAAATCTTAAATAAATCCCTATGGATAGAAAGCTTGAATAATAAGCATATATCAGTAGGAATTTACTACTAGGATGCTGGTGGTGGTTGTGAAATTCTCAGGGAAATTGGAGAGGCTAGAAAAATGGAAAATTCAGTAATAACAGGGGATTTCAACTATCCTCATATTGACTGGATACATGTCACCTCGGGACGGGATGCATAGCTAAAGTTTCCTGACATCATAAATTACTGCTTCTTGGGGCAGGTCTATACTTACCTGCCGGGTCGACGCGTAGCGTTCGACTTCTCGGAGTTCGAACTATCGCGTCTAATCTAGACGCGATAGTTCGAACTCCGAACGCGCTCCCGTCTACTCCGGAACTCCACCACCGCGAACGGCGGTGGCGGAGCCGACGGGGGAGCTGCGGAATTCGATCCTGCGGCGTCTGGATGGGTGAGTACTTCGAACTAAGGTAGTTCGACTTCAGCTATGCTATTCGCGTAGCTGAAGTCGCGTACCTTAGTTTGACCCCCAACCCTAGTGTAGACCAGGCCTTGGAGCAGCTGTTCCTGAACCCACAACAGGACAGGCAATTCTTGCTTTACTCCTAAGTGGAGCACAGGATCTGGTCCAAGATCTGAATATAGTTGAACAGCTCAGTAATAGAGACCATAATATAATTAAATTTAACATCCTTGGTGTGGGGGGACGCCCACCCAGTAGTACTTAACTTCAGAAAGGGGAACTATACAAAAATGAGGAAGCTAGTTAAACAGAAATTAAAAGGAAAAGTCATAAGTCACAGTAGATTTGATATTATCTTGACTTTAATAAGGCTTTTCATACTGTCTGACATGATCTTCTCATAATCAAACTAGGGAAATGCAACCTAGATGGAGCTCCTATAATGTGGATGCATAACTGGCTGGAAAACCGTTCCCAGAGAGTAGTTTCTCAGTGGTTTACAGTCATGCTGGAAGGGCATATCATGTGGGGTCCCGCAGGGATCAGTTCTGGGTCCAGTTCTGTTTAATATCTTCATCAATTATTTAGATCAGTGTTTCTCAAACTGGGGTCAACAGACCCCTGGGGGTTCATGAGGGTACTCCAGGGAGTCTGTGGGCCCTGCTGATCAATTCCTCCTTCTCCTTCCCAGTGCCTTCTGCATGCTGGGGAAGGCACTGGGAGGAGCGGGGACAGGGCACACTCGGGGGAGGGGGCGGGAAGAGGTTGGGCAGGAAGAGGTTGAAAGGGGGTGGAGCCTGGGGCTAAGTGGGAGGTTTGAGGGTCAACGAAAATTTTAAAATCCAAATGGGGGTCCTCGGATTGCTTAAGTTTGAGAACCGCTGATTTAGATAATGGCATAGGTGGTACACTTATAAAGTTTGCAGATGAGACCAAGCTGGGAGGGTTTGCAAGTGCTTTGGACGATATGGATTAAAATTCAAAATGATCTGGAGAAATGGTCTGAGGTAAATAAGATGAAAATCAATAAGGACAAATGCAAAATACTCCACTTAAGAAGGAACAATCAGTTGCACACATACAAAATGGGAAATGACTGCCTACGAAGGAGTACTGCGGAAAGGGATCTGGTGGTCATAGTGGATCACAAGCCTAATATGAGTCATCAGTGTAACACTTTTGCAAACAAAGCAAATGTCATTCTGGAATGTATTAGAAGGACTGTTGTAAGCAAGACATGAAATAATTCTTCTGCTCTACTCTGTGCTAATTAGACTTCAGCTGAAGTATTGTGTCCAGTGCTGGGCACCATATTTCAGGAAGGATGTGGATAAATTGGAAAAAGTCAAGAAAAGAGCAACAAAAATGATTAAAGGTCTAGAAAACCTGGCCTATAAGGGAAGAGTGAAAAAATTGGGGTTGTTTAGTCTGGAGAACAGAAGACTGAGGGAGAACGTAAGCTCTCATATACAGAAAAGGTTCTTACAAAGAGGAGGGAGGTAAATTGTTCTAGTTAACCTCTGAGGATAGAACAAGAAGCACTGTGCTTAAATTGTAGCAAGAGTGTTTTAAGTGGGACATTAAGAAAAACTTCCTAACCGTCAGGTAGTTAAGCACTGGAATACATTTGCTTAGGGAGGTTTTGGAATCTCCATCATTGGAGATTTTAATGAGCAGATTAGACAAACACTTGCCAGGGATGGTCTAGATCAGGGATTTTCAAACTTCATTGCCCCACATCCCCCTTCTGACAACAAAAATTACTACATGCCCCCCCCCCCCCAGGAGAGGGACCAAAGCCTGAGCCCAGCCACCCCAGACAGGGGGGTCCAAATCCAAAACCTGAGCCTCACTGCACCTGGCGGTGGTGGGGCCAAAGCCGAAGCCAAAAAGCTTTGTCCCCAGGCAGAGGTCCTGTAAACCTGAGCCCCACCACACAGGGCTTGTGCTTCGGGCCCAGGCGGTGGGCCTTGGGTTTTGGCTTTAGCCCCGGGCCCCAGCAAGTCTAAGCCAGCCCTGGTGACCCCATTAAAAAGGGGTTGTGACCCACTTTGGAGTCCCAACCCACAATTTGAGAACCCCTGGTCTAGGTAATACTTAGTTCTGCCTTGAGTGCAGGACTGGACTAGAAGATGTCTTCTGGTCCCTTGCAGTCCTATGATTCTAAAACTCCTTAATAAAGACTCAAATTTAATGTGCACCCCAAATTTAAAAATATAGTAAGAGGACTAACAAAAGTACCACCATGGCTAAACACCAAAATAAAAGAACCTGGTTTGAGGCAAAAAGGCATTCTGTAAACATTGGAAGTCAAATACTGCTAAAGAAAATTGAAAAGAGCATAAACTCTGGTAAGTCAAGTGTAAAAGTATAATTAGGCAGGCCAAAAAAGAATTTGAAGAGCAACAACCAAAAGACACAAACCATTTTTAAGTACAGCACAAACAAAAATCCTGACAAACAATCAATGAGGTCACTGGATGATCAAAGTGCGAAAGGAGCACTCACGGAAGATAAGGCTGTTGTGGAGAAGCTAACTGATTTTTTTGCACCAGTTTTCACTGCAGAGGATGGGAGAGAGATTCTCACATCTAAGCTATTCTTTTTAGCTGACAAATCTGAGGAACTGTCCCAGATTCCAGTGTCAATATTACTTTTGGGAACAAATTGATAAATTAAACAATAAGAAGTCACCAGGACCAGATGGTATTCACCCAAGAGTTCTGAAAGAACTCAAAGATGAAATTGCAGACTTCAAAGTGTGGTGCATAACATATCATTTAAATCAGCTTCTGTACCAAATGGCTGGAGGTTAGCTGTTGTGATACCAATTTAAAAAAAAAAGGCTTCAGAGGGGATCCTGGCAATTGCAGACTGTTAACCATAACTTCAGTACCAGGCAAATTGGTTGAAACTAAAGAACAGAATTGACGTGTTCATTTATGTATCTGATTTGTTGCGGAAGAGTTAACACAGCTTTTGTAAACAGAAATCATGCCTCACCAATCTATTAGAATTTTTTGAGGGGATCAACAAATGTGTGGACAAGGGTAATCCCAGTGCCCATATAATGTATTTGGACTTTCAGAAAGAACTTTGACAAGGTCCCTCACCAAAGGCTCTTAAGCAAAGTAAGCAGTCATGAAATAAGAGGGGAGGTCCTTTCATGGATCAGTAACTAATTAAAAGACAGGAATCAAATGATAGGAATAAATGGTCACTTTTTTCTAAGGGAGGGAGGTAAATAGTGGTATCATCCAGGGATCTGTACTGGGACCAGTCCAGTTCAACATCTTCGTAAATGGTCTGGAAAAAGGTGGCAAAATTTGCAGATGATACAAAATTACTCAGGATAGTTACGTTCAAAGCTGACCTGGGAAGAGTTAAAAAGGCATCTCACAAAACTGGGTGACTGGGCAACAAAATGGCAGATGAAATTCAATGTTGATAAATGCAAAGTAATTCACATTGGATAACATAATCCCAACTATACATACAAAACGATGGGATCAAAAATAGCTGTTACCACTCAAGAAAGATGTTGGAGTCGTTGAGCAAATGTTTCAGAGAACTATGCACAATGCACAGCAGCAGTCAAAAAAACAGAATTTTAGGAACCATTAGGAAAGGGAGAGATAATCAGACAGTAAATATGCCACTACCAAAATCTATGGTTTGCCCACAGCTCGAATACTCCATGCAGTTCTGGTTACCCATCTTGGAAAAAATGGTATATTAGAATTGCAAAAATTACAGAGAAGGGCAACAAAAATGATTAAGGATATGGACCAGCTTCGATATAATAGATTAAAAAGACTGGGACTGTTCGTCTTAAAAAAGATACAACTAAGGGGGGATAAGATAAAGGTCTATAACAGGAGTTTGCAACTTTTCAGAAGTGGTGTGCAGAGTCTTCATTTCTTCACTTTAATTTAAGGTTCTGGTAATACATTTTAATGTTTTTTAGAAGGTCTCTCTCTATAAGTCTATATATTATATAACTTCTTCACACAATGTACCATCAACCCATTGAACTTACTGCCAGGGGATGCTGGGAAGGCCAAAAATATAACTGGGTTAAAAAAAGAATTAGATAAGTGCCTGGATGATAGGTCTATCAATGGCTATTAGCCAAGATGGTGAGGGAGGCAGCCCCATGCTCTGAATGTCCCTAACCTGTGACTCCAGAAGATGGGAGTGGAGGTCAGGGGATGGATCCCTCGAAAATTGCCCTGTTGTGTTCATTCCCTCTGAAGCACCTGGCATTGGCCATTGTTGGAAGACAGGATATTGGACTAGATGGACCATTGGTCAGACTCTGTCTGGCCATTCTTATGTTCACCAGAACACCCATCTCGGGCTGTAGGAATTGTCAGACTGGATCAGACCAATGGTCTATCTTGTCCAGTTTTCTGTCTTGTATAGTGGGCAGCAGCAGCAGTGCCTTCTGAAGAAGAAACTGTGTGATAGGAGTTAGAGGATATAACTCTCCTTATCTCTAGGGGAAGTTTTCTATAACCCTGAATACCTTTGCTTTCAGCAGGGCTCCATAATGGTTCTGGGATCCATCTACGTGGATCTGATTGTAGGATTTTCATTCTAGAGGATCATTTTCAGAAGCTCATAATTTTGTCAAACTTCTACCTTTTAGGCTGAAATTTGGCACATTTGTTTTCTAGCCTAAGAGCAGGTTGTTTTGGAAGTTAGAGAAAAAACAATTTGCCTGTTTTAGAAACTTCAAAGAAAGAGGGAAATAGAAGGAGATTTTACAATAATAAATAAATAAGTTATTTTAATCAGCACTCACGCACATACAGGAGGTTGTAGAAACTTGCAATTTGGCAAGGACATATTTCCCATGTTACAGAAGTGCTTTAAGATGATCCAGTGAAAACTAGCTTTCATGTGTCCATGAGCACACTGAGTTTTGTAGGTTGTTCTTTTTTTTTTTGTATGTGTGTATCTATTTTATCTAAACTACCTATAAGAGAGATACGCTGCTGTAGAGAAGGCCACAAAGCGATTTCTCTTCTAGCCCTAGTTTACAGTTACTTATAATTCTGAAATCTCAACTTTTAGGCTGAAATTTTCCACAGTCACTGCAAATTTGAGGGTTTGCTGTTGGAAAGTTTGTGATGGTTTTGAGTGCTAAAACATGAAAATTCTACCCTTCTCTCTCTTGTAAAGAGCCTATAGCTGGAGAGAAGGAAGTTTTGAAAGCTGAAATTTGACATGGAATGAGTCTTTGCTTAGAAGCAATTCACAGCCTTTTACTGTTATTTTCAAGACCACTTAGAGAGAGATTAATGAGTCTGCTCTACAGCCTTAGCTAAGAGCCATATAGCTTTAGCCTATGCACTAAGCTCCAGAGGTCCCTGGTCATCAGTGGGCGGGACTGAACCTTGGACCTCTGGAGCTTAGTGCATGAGCTAAAGCGATATGGCTCTTAGCTAAGGCTGTAGAGCAGACTCATTAATCTCTCTCTAAATGGTCTAGGTGCCGCTGCATGGGACAGAGCACCACACCCAGGTGGTGTGTGGTTTACATACTTCCTCTAGCTGAGGAAGTTCATCTCGAGCTTCAGAGACTTCACAGTTGAAATCCTGGATGAGCCCCCACTTGTAACACTGACAGACCCCAGTCCTTGGTGGGTGGGATCAAACTTGGGGTCTCTGGAGCTCAGTGCATGAGCCTCTACTGCATCAGCTAAAAGCCATATGGCCTTTTGCTAAAGTTGTAGAGCAAACTCATTAATCTCACTCTAAATGGTCTCAGTGCCACAACATGGGATAGCGCACCTCACCCAGGAGGTGTGTGGGTTACACATGCACAATAGATTTCATTAGATAAACTCATTTAGCATGTACTTAAAGACAGTCATACTGAGCTTTCATGAGCAGCTAAGTTAGCTTCTCAGACAACTGGCCAGTCTCCTGTATAGCTGAAAGTGCTACAGAGAATGGAGTATGGCTGTCTACTGGACTACATAAGCTGCACAGGGGCTGACGTTAAGAGTTCAGACTTCTGTAGATCTTGTAAGGAGTGAAGAGAGCTTCCTGCAGAGTTTGTAACTTTTGCCTGTGGTGCATCTTCCCTACTTGGGTAATTCCTCTGGTGTGACCACTTACAGACTTCCTTCAGTGTGTCAGGGGATCTATGTCTTCTTTGTCCCAATTCAGAGAAATGAAGTGCTTATGGTTGTTCTTTTTCATCATCTGTCCTGGAAGCTAATGTGAGGGGAAATGTTTTGCCAAACACTGCATGTTTACTGGGCAATGGAGTCACAGTTAGGACTGCTTCCAGCAGCTTAGGTTAGGAGGATAGGGAATAGCATGAATGTTAGCAAAACATTTGACCATGATTTGTTGGTTGAATAGAGACAATATTTGTAAGGTTCAGGGTATTAATAATTATATTTGCCAATCCCTACAGAATGCATCATTCTGTGATATCACAGCAAACTCAACTGGAGTATGAAGAGACCCTCAACTGTTTGGTAAGTCTCAGTTTCTAACATAGGAGAAAAAGAAGTTGAAAAATATGTCATTCACATTAATGGCTGGTATAAAGAAGACACTGCAAGAATAAGGAAATTTGTACATCAGAAAACACAAAGTTAAATGAATGTAAAATTAGAATGGGGGAAGAGGGGAGAACAACTGAACTGACAATCAAGGTTTACCAAAAACAAGGGTCAGAGCCTCTGCTGCTGTAAATTGTCATTGCTTCTTTGACATTAAGGGAAAACCAGCTGAAGATTTGCCCCAATATATCCTCCAGTATTTAGGTATAATGGCCATCTTTTATTAATTACAGTGCTTTTCATTTTGTTTTGTTCTCCTAATGCTGATCTCTAGGTACTAGTGTTTTTAATTCTAAAATTTATATCTATTTAATATTGCCACAAAATAAAAAATAATCCTTAACATTTTATTTTATTTTATTTTATTTATGGACCTGTACTGCATTCCAAAAGATGTACAATACTTTAGCTAAGAAGAGACAGATCTTCTGCCCACCGTACTTGCACAGCTAAGCCTATATTTTTGGGGTTCTACACGGTTTAGCCACAAAACCCCCACAAAAATTATTTAGACATAGCGTGAAGTCATACAACAGTATAATTTTGTCCTAGTGATTAATTTTGTCCCATAGGTTAACATTGTATTGTGTGATATATCACAGGTTGCACTGTATATTTTTGTGAGCTTTTGTGCCAGCTTGTTGTGTAATACAGTTACTGGGCAGTTTGCACATTTATGCTTTAATAGCTGAAAACCCTTGCTGTCACACAGGTATGGCAGTTGGGCCAAGTAACCCACTAGGTGTGCAGGCTCCCTCATGTAACCAGTGACATCGTTGCATGCGAATTTAGTTGTAGAATAAGGATGGCAACTAGTTGAGTTACCTCTGAAATCATAATAGTCTAGGACTCTTGGCATGGCATAGTTACCATACGGTAGCTATAAACCACATGGGTGTAATTTGTAAAGTCAGAATGACTAAGAATTTAAAAATTGGATGATAACAGATCACAAATCAGGGTGTTTATTGAACCTGGAGATATTCTAAACAGAAAGAGTTCTCAACCATGTTCGTAGCTGTTTCCATTGCTTCACATTGACTCAACAGACATTCTGGACTTTAGAATGTCTGTCAGTGGGTCATTCTGGACTTCAGAGTGACCCACTGACAGAGTGTCAATCCTGGAATCTTATTTTATAGATTCTACATTAGGTAAATTTGTCAGTGAACATATTCTTAACATTAAAGTAAACAAGTGTGATGGTACACATATATCATGGGGAGTTATCTACACGTATGTCATGGACAAATCTGTACTGGAGGTATTAGGTAAGTGTCTGTCTCTGTGCTCAATAAATGAGTACAAGCCAAGGAGGAGCCATATAAAGGGTAAAGAGTATTCTGCCATCACTTTCTGGCTGTCACACTTGCTTTAGACATAACTTTATATATTTACTTCACATAGTAAAATAGATAGTCAAATCTAATCATTCATGTTTTATTACCATACCTAAAGCTAAGAAAGACCTATTCCTTGGCTTGGTACAATTTCCAGAGTCTTGCTTTCCCATGTGCATCTTTAAGGAACCCTGGGTTCTATGCATAATTGGCAGACCTTTATTTTCCAGCAGGGCATAGGAATGTAGTTCCACAGGAAATGGAAGAGGGGAATATAAAATTTAGCAATACATTTGAATTTTTTCTTTTTAATTGTGTTTCCCCCCAAAAAGTCTGAGAGTCTACAGGGCTGGGAAAAGAAAATATCTCATTAAATTAACATGGAGAAATAGCTGGTAGTTTTTTAATGAGATTATATAAGAAGAGAATGTACACTGGGTTTTTTTTTTTTAATATTGCTTTATAGCTTGTGTATAATGTTTGCAGCTTTTTCTGGTATTCTATTTTCTTTTATTCACTGCCCTCTAGAGGTCTTACAAAAGAAATTAGATGAAGAGAAAATGAGTCTGCTACAATGACTGTGTCTGTCAATTGTTGCTGTGCATTGGCCAATCCACTATATTTTAAAACAAATCCATAGATTCACCACCAACTGAATGGAACGTGCCACCTGTCTGAAAAAGAAACAAAGAAATAATTGTGTAAAAAGTCCACTTTTCAATGAATCAAAAGAAAAGGTATATGTCACAGATCTTATTTTAAGAGTACGAGACAAAAACTATGTGATATACTATAAGAAAATTTATATGCAGTACTCTTATCAATAAGATTTATAGCATAGTGTTACTTGTGTATCTGATGTTTCTGTCTCTCTCTCTCTTTTTCAGTAGTTTTCAGTTACAGGTATTGTATGGTAAATAGACCATCTTTATAGCTGAACAGGACAAGTTATACTAAATCTTTCAAACTTGCTGTTAAGAGTCCAAAAGAAAGCAAAACACATCCATTTTGTTTAAAATATTAACACCTACTCTAACAAACATTTCCTCCAAGGACCTGAGAAATCTGAGCTGTGATCTTCCTGGTTTCTCTGCCACAGAATTACAGCAATAGTAGCAAATAGAATTTTAGAAGAAATGGTTCTTTCAAACCTTTGATTAGGGTCTGTCATTCTGACAGAGACAATAGCAAATCTCATTTCTGAGGATGTTAAGGAGATGGTCATTTGTCTATCTTTAATGCTAATTTCATTTTTTAAAATGGCTGTCTACTTCTGGACTTCTACAAAAGTGATTTGAAGGGTTTTTAAAACATTGCATTTCACCTTTAAAGTAAAACAAACAAAGATAGTTGAAGCATTTTCAACATTGTGTTATGCTTTGATTGTAAGCTCTTTGAGACTGGGACCATCTTTTTGTTGTGCGTTTGTACAGTGCCTAGCGCAAAGGGGTCCTGATCCATGACTGGGTCTCCTAGGCACTACCACTGTATTGATAAATAATAATAAGCATTTCTTGTAATTTGTTCTGATGATACAAACTGTGTGACAGCCTTCAGTGCATTAGTATTTCATTCTTAAGTAGGCAGGCAAAGATCACTTTTTGTCACTAATATTAAAATTATCTAATCTCTCTAGGTTTTGATATTCTATACATCTCATGGAATCTCTGCAAAAGCTGCAATTACATATATTAGTTTATTTGTTTGTTCAAAGTAAAATTAAAATGAAAGGCCCTTCAGTCTTAAATTAATGACGTTTTTAGAGTTGTTGAAGTGTTAAAAAAATAAACCTATATCTCAAACTTGGGCAAATTCTGCCCCAAAGTCAGGTTTAAAACTGAATTATATCTCCCAAAAGAGAGAGATTATTTAAAAACGCTGACAGCCACCAGAGATAATGTATTGGCTTGAGTGGGGTCACTATGTTGATTAATATAGAACAACATTTTTATGAGTGTTCACTCTTGGGTGCCTACTTTTGCCTACTTTTCAGTTATTGAAGTTCCACAGCTCCCATCAATGGGCACCCAAAATTAATGAGCCCCACCCCGGAAAACTTGGCTATTAATGATGAATACAGAAAACTGATTTACTTATACCATAACCTTTGGGCCAGAATGCTCTTCTTAACTGCTAATTTATTTGGGATTGCTGTGTCACGGAGGAATTCAAATCTCCTAGTATCAAAGAGTTAAAGGGGAAATCATCCATTGCAAACTATCATTTACAGCAGAGCACTTTACTAATCACGAGATGTTCAAGAGTGAAGCAAGAAAGAGCTTGAAAGCACTTGCTTTCTTGAATCTGCTCATTATGTATTACACTAGAGGGATGTAATAGGTGTTAGAAAGTACCTAGAGAGCATTACTTAGAAAAAAACACACTTAATAGAAATATCTACAAAGACCATGTGAATTAATTCAGGAGATGGGTAAGCGCAAGAGGGAGGTAAGCCACTGAACTAGTTGTAGTCTCCTAGGGAGAAG
The DNA here is from genome assembly GCF_016161935.1 of Mauremys reevesii. Lineage (NCBI taxonomy): Eukaryota > Metazoa > Chordata > Testudines > Geoemydidae > Mauremys > Mauremys reevesii. The sequence continues at coordinate 36,904,579 of NC_052629.1, read as the reverse complement.
TGGGAAGTGAGAACAGTGCAGTTTCCCCTCCTTTCTTTAATTTCTTCCAACACCTCAATTCATTTCTCTAACAGCCACTGCTGAAGGAAGCTGTACTACTCTATTATCCTCTCCACTTCTCTGCTGCTCCTTTGTCCAACCTCACACACACACAGAAAGTGGCAGTATGAAAGAGGATCAATGCCTGAATTCTGAGTCTGCTTTGTAGCACCTACTGCAAGCCAGCATTGTACGCACAGACTTTCCCTTATCTGCTAAAAACTCACCGCTGTCTTCCAGTAACCTGTTTCAGAGATAAACATCCTGATTTTATGGATGGAAAGCCTGGTCAGCTCCTTCATGGGAAATTCCACGAGATGATAGTTTTGCTATATGTCAGTGTGAGTCAAACAGAATCTATGCATAGTGCAGCAATAAAGAGCTGGTAATATCTGTGATTTGGAATCAGTAGTTTTTAAGTACCAATTTTGTTTTATTTTTACCAGATGTTACCTGATAACTCTCACACTATAGAAATAACTGATCTCTTTCTCTCACACAGATGTATTCTTTGTGATGTGATGTGATTTCTAATGTTTTCATGAAAAGTATGCACAAAAACATGCTGAAAACATTCATTAAACAAAAAAAGGTATGCTGAAAACGTTTATTATCTGGTGGATATTTGGACTGTAAATTATGGCCTGTTATGGTCAAATAAATTGGAATTTGTAGCCTACGTCCTAACAGCAAGGTATCTACATATACAAAATCATTGCTGCAGTTGGAACTAATTGGTGCCTTTTCTGACATTCTCAGCACTGTTAATTTGTACATAATCAACGTATATAGCTTTATGCAATGGAGGAAAACACTTGTTTGTATACCTGTCGTAATATTTTTCAGACCTTAGCTATCCTCTTAGTTGCATCATCCTGTTTAAGTATTTCTAAGGTATCTGTTCTGTAGAGTTCCTCTGTTGGATTTCATACTTGCTAATTTAGAATTTTGCACTGAAGGCGAAGTCTTCAAACATTTTATGTATTCAACGTATAGTACTTTTATTTCAGAAAAGGTAAAGATTTTCTTTGAATATTGAATAGAGCTGGTTGGGAATATTTTTCAGTTGAAAAATTTCAGTCAAATATGGGGTTTTGTCAAAATCAAAATTGTCATGGGAAAATGTAAATTTTAACACTTTTTTTAACAGGAAACATTAATTTAGGATTGACATTTCAAAATGAAATATTTTGTTTCAAATGAAAATGTTAGAATTTTTGTTTTGACATTATGTACTCAAAATGTTTCAAAACGTTTCATTTTGTGAAAAATGTTGATATTTTCCTTTTATAACCCATTTTGTTATAGAAACACAAAGAAATGTAGGCATTTCAAGCAAGATAGAAATTTCATTTTCTGAGCAGCTCTTATTTTTAACCAAATTGCATACCCATGTTAAGTGAGAATCATTTTTCCTCTAAATCCATGGTCAAAATGCCTCCAGAGCTGAAAAATATTCACATGAAATGAAGTATAAACCAGGTGCTGCAAGATATATTGTGCTCCTAATCTCTATGCCCTGGTACTAATGACTTATGGAAATTTTGTTCATAATATAGGATAGTGTTTTTGCTGGGTGAGGAACGCCTTCTGCGTTGACACTTCATTATTATAGTATGTTTTTGCTTAATATTCTGACTTCTTAAACATCTAATTTCTCACACTATTGCACGTTATTTAGAACTACCTTCCTGACTACACAAATTAGTCTGTAGACAAGAACAGCAATATTTTGTGTTAAATGATCTAACCCAAGTTTTGAGAACTGAAGATAACCTCATGCACTTAGATAACTTCATGGGAGGAACATCTGGTAGGAGTCGAAAGGATTCTAAAGCTTTTTAAGGAGTCAGGGTTTAAATGTGCAGGAAACAAATGTCAGTTTGAAAGAAATTACATCATCTGCCTAGAACAGAGGTCTTCAATCTGTGGGGTACACCCCCTTAAGAAGGTGTGGAGTAAGGTTTGGGGAGCACTGCTGGGACCTGCAGCAGCCCCCATAGGGGGTGGGAAGGGAGCGCTGCCAAGCAGGGACGGTGCAACCTATTAGGCAACCTAAGTGGTTGCCTAGAGCACTAGCATTTGGGGGGCGGCATTTCAGGTCCTTCGGCGGTGGCCGGATCTTCGGCTGCCCCGGTTGTCATCGGCATTTAGGCGGAGGGACCTGGGGCAGGGGAGCGCAGAGAGGGCCGCCTGCAGCAAGTAAGGGGGTGAGACCAGAGCAGTGGGCCCTGCCGGAAGGCAGTATCCTGAAGGGGATGCTGACGAGCAGGAAGCAGGAAGCAATGCGGGTCCAGACAACAGAAAAGGAGCAGAGGACGGATGGGACACCACAGGCAGAGGGAGCTCCACCAAGGACTGAGCTAATTCCCCGGAGTCACCAGCGGGAGGCACTGTGGTGGTGAGTCCCAACACCATTACAGTACCCCACAGGAAGGAATTCCCAAGTGTGCCTTCCTGAGGTCTCAAAGGGGTTCTGCACTTGAGTGGCGGCAGCGTCTACCAATCCAAGGTCAGAGAAAAGCTGTCACCTTGGGAGTTTAATACCAGCGTGAAGTACCAGAGTGGAGAATTGGCTTTGACAGCCGCCCTCAACTTAAAAGACACATTTCCATTTTTCCAGGGCACGGGCATTTACTCTGTTTTGTGTTGGGCCACTGACATTTTCATTTCACGGCATTGCCCTTCAGTCTCTTGTCAGCCCCGAGAGTATTTACAAAGTGCATAGTGCCAGCGGATGCTTACCTGAGGTGCATAGGGGTGCAAATGTATCTGTACCTCATTGATTGGTTAATAAAGGGCCGATTCTGGGATCAGGTGCGGTATCATCTCAGCCTGGTTTGCTCCACCTGTTGTAACCTCTTTCTTGCTGTTAATATGCAAGAAAAAGTCGACCTTAATTTCAGTGCAATGCATAGAGTTCATTGGAGGAGTTCTCAACTCTACTCAGGCCAGAGCCTTCCTCCCTGAGGCTTGGTTCAAAGTCATGGTGGACCTGATCTTGTGCATGCACACCCACCCTCTCACAACCACTGACATGTGCCTGTAATTGTTGGTCCACATGGTGGCCTCCACTTATGTGGTCCAGCACATGTGGATCCACCTCAGGCCCCTGCAGGCCTGGCTGGTGTTGGGCTACGTCCCCATCAGACAGAGTGTGGACCGTGTGGTCGGGATCTTGGACCATGTACTGTCATCAGTCACATGGTGAAAGAATCCTGCATTGGTGTTGGAGGGAGTTCCCTTTGTGGCTCCATCTCTGTCAGTGTCCCTCATCTCCGATGCTTGGGGTTGGGAGCTCACCTGGGCGATCTCCACACACAAGATTGTTGCTCGAGTCATAATCGCTCCCTACACATCAAGGGCCGGGAGCTCAGAGCGGTTCACCTGGCCTGCCAAGCCTTCCTACGTCACACAAAAAGCAGCATGGTCCAGGTCCTGCCAGACAATACAGTGGCTATGTTCCATATCAACAAGCAAGGCAGAGCCAGATCATCTGCCCTTTGCCAGGAAGCCCTCAGGCTCTGGGACTTCTGTGTACAACACGACATCCATCTTGTAGCTGCACACCTCCCCGGGGCCAGGAACAGTTTGGCAGATTGCCTCAGCAGGACCTTCTCATCTCACCACAAGTGGTCCTTCCATCTGGAAGTGGTCAGCATCATCTTCCAGAGGTGGGGAACTCCCCAGTGGACCAGTTTGCATCCAGGCAGAACAAGAAATGCTAAGTTTTCTGCTCAATTCGGGGGAATCGACAAAGGCTTACTGTCAGACACTTTTCTCATGAAGATCAAGCAGGACAGGGCGAAGGTGATTCTCATAGTGCCGGCTTGGCCACGCCAGCACTAGTTTGCATGAAGCTGGATCTCTCGGTGGCTGCTCTGTTACAGCTGCCACTCAGGCCGTCCCTCTGTCCCAAAAGCACGGCAGTCTTCTGCATCCAAATCAGACAGCCTTGCACCTGATGGCTTGGTTGCTGCATGGTTAAATGCAGAGGAGCAGGATTGTTCAGCCACTGTCCTGCAGGTCCTATTGGACAGCAGAAAGCCCTCCACCAGAGCAACCTACCTGGCCAAATGGAAGCAGTTTGCTTATTGGACCTCAGATAAAGGCATTCAGCCCAAGCAGGCCTCATTGCACTTAATCCTGGACTACCTTCTGCAGCTCCAAGCACTTTAATCTATCAATGTCCATTTGGCTGCTATTTCAGCCTTCCATTTGCCACTTGGGGGTAGGTCAGTTTTCACCCAGGACATGACTTCTAGGTTCCCCAAGGGCCTCAAGCGCCTCTACCTGCACTCAGGGACCCCATTCCTCCATGGGACCTGAATCTTGTGCTGTCACAGGCCACAGGACCCCCTTTGAACCTCTGGCTTCCTGCTCTCTCTTTGTCCTTTCCTGGAAGGTCATGTTCCTGGTTGTGATAACATCTGCCTGCCAGATCTCTGAGATTAGGGCGCTTATCTTGGAACTGTCCTATATGGTCTTTTACAAAGACAAGGTCCAGCTGCAGTCACACCTGGCTTTCCTGCCCGAGGCAGTTTCTATTTAATATGGGCCAAGACATTTATTTACCTGTCTTTTTTCCAAAGCTGCATAAGTCAGAGGAGGAGCAAAGATTTCATTCCCTAGATGTCAACAGGGCACTAGCTTTCTACATTGAAAGGACCAAGCCATTCCGCAAGTTGACCCACTTGTTTGTCGCGGTGACTGATAGGATGAAAGGCCATCCAGTGTCTGATCAAAGAATTTCTTCTTGGATCACTGCCTGCATTTGCTGCTGCTACAATCAGGCAAAGGTGCCCCCTCCAGCGATTGTAACCGCCCACTCAGCTAGGGTGCAGGGTTCTTTGGCAGCTTTCCTAGCCTGGGTGCCTATCCAGGACTTCTGTTGGGCGGCCACCTGGTCATCTGTCCACATGTTTACATCCCATTACGCCCTTACCCAGCAGGCCTGGGATAATGCTGGCTTTGGTAGAGCAGTGCTGTCAGCTGCTTGACTGTGAAATCCGAGCCCACCTCCAGAAATACCGCTTGTGAGTCTCCTAGAATTAAATTGACATGAGCAAGTACTCGAAGAAAAACTGATTACCTACCTTTTCATAATTGTTGTTCTTCGAGATATGTTGCTTTTGTCCATTACATTACCTGCCCTTTTGTCCATTACATTAACTGCCGTTGGAGTTGCCAGCAAGAAGGAACTGAGAGGGCATAGGGTTGGTGGCACCTAGTATACCAGCATATGGACGCGACACTCAAGAGGGATACCACAGCTGATTCTACGGATACCGCAAAGGCAAAAATCTCCGACTGTGCGAGCACCTAGAATGGAATAGACATGAGCAACACATCTTGAAGAACAACAGTTACAAAAATGTAGGTAATCATTTTTCCATGTTTAGACTCTTGGTCAGGGAAGACCAACAAGACTGGGATATGAAGACAACTTTTTTTTTTGTCTTTGCATATAACACCAGCTGGCACTCAACTATCCATTACTCTACTTACAAGATTATTTTTGAACTCTCAAACCCATGCTTCTCTGGGACTTAATGTTTGGGCAGCAAGAACTGTCAAGGCCTCCTGTATCTACACCAGTGAGAGATGCAGAGAAGTCTTATGAGAGTGACCTGAGAATAGCATTCCAGAAGGTGGAGGAACTGATGAGATGAAAGTGGAGCATGCTAGTCACAAGATGCCAGGAAGAAGGTCATGCAACTGGAAAAAACAGCCTGGAAGAAATCCCAAACATTCCTTTTTCAAATAATTAAAAACTGAAAAACTTATCCTTGCTGATACCAAAAAAAAAAAAAACCCACCCTAATCTCTTTGAAGTTCATCTAGAACTGGTGCACAGATTCAATGAAAGAAAGGGGAGGACTGATGATGATGCTCAACAACTATCTCAGAGGGATGCAAAAGAGGATTTGGAGGTATCCTAGCAAGTTTCCTGTGGCTCATAATAGTAGACCAGTTCTGGAGTGTGTCCTTGGGACCTCAACACAGTGCTGTCTTCAACAATCTGTTTATAACATATAAACCTAACTAGAAGATATGAACCCTACACTCACTGATAATCTAAATCCAGCTATGAGTGATGTTTCCATGACTGAATATAGTACTCAAGCAGGCAGACCAACACCAAAACCTCTGTGCATGGCCAAGTACCTGGATTCCTATGAGTCACTTTTAAATTCTTATTTAACTGAAGGGGGTAAATTGTAATGATTAGTGCAGACAGGATTTCCACTGGTGCTGTATCTTAAGGCGGGTCTACACAAACAGTTAGTTAATGGCAAACTGTGGTGTGAATCTACCTCACACTAGTCTACCACAGACTAACTGTCCACGTGGACACTGCTGACACCCATTAACTGTTGGTTAATTTAAAAGAGCACTAGATCAAACCATATTAATAAACTGTTAAGATTAATTTTTCATGTAGTCAAACACTTATGTAGTTGTCTTGCATGTTGTTATAGGGATTTAGGAGGAAGGTCAGTCCTGCCTTTGTGTGCTGAAGTTGGCACTCACAGTGTTTCAATAAATCCCTGTGATTCTATAAGTGATTATATCCTGAAATCAAGATAAGATGAGTTCTCAGCTGGTTGAAAGACCATACTCAAAGAGTAGTTATCAATATTTCACTGTCAAACTAGGATGTATGTAGTGGGGTCTCTCAGGGATCTGTTCTGGGTCCGCTATTCAATAATTTTATGTGTGACTTGGATAATGGAGTGGAGATAATGCTCATAAAATTAGTAGAGGACATCAAGCAGCAAGGAGTTGCCAGCACTTTAGAGGACAGTATTATCATTCAAAATTACTTTGAATTGGAGAATACTGAATTATCTTGTTGATTTTTGACAAAGACAAGTGAAAAGTACTACACTTAGGAAGAAAAAACCAAACTCACAGCTACAAAATTGAGAATAATTGGCTAGGCTAGGGTGACCAGATGTCCCGATAAAATCAGGACTGTCCCAATTTTGAGGAGTTTGTCCCGCATCCCAACCAGAGTATGGTCGGGACACCATTTGTCCCAATATTTCGTTTCCTGGTCTTCGGCGGAGAGTCTTTCAGTCGCGGATGGTCTTTGGCGGTATTTCGGCAGCGGGTACTTCTGTCTTTGGTGGCAAGGTTTATTACCCACCCCCCCCGCCAAAATACCGCCAAAGTCCGTCCGCAACTGAAGGGCTCTCTGCCGAATTGCTGCCGAACTCCTGGACGGGTGAGTGCGCTTTTTTTTTCTTCTAAAGTGCCCCCCCACCCCGCGGCAGTCCTGATATTTTCCCCTTAACAACTGGTCACCCTAGGCCAGGCATCAGCATTACAGAAAATGAACTTGGGGGGGGGGGTGATCACAAATTATTGACTCGCAGGCAATATGATGCAGTTGCATAAAAGGCAAATATTCTGTTGGGTCCAGTTTTTGAAGCTACACATTAGGAAAGATGTGGACATATAGGAGAGAGTCCACAGGAGAGGGGGGCGGGGAAGGCTTAGGTCAAGTTTTATGAGGAAAAGTTTTAAAAGAAAACCTGGACATGTTCAGTCTTTTTTTCTCAAGACTAAAGGAGATAAGTCTTCAAGTATGTTCAGGATTGTTATAAAGAGGACTGTAATCAATTTTCTCCATGGCCACTGAAGTAACAGGCTTAATCTGCAGCAAGGGAGATTTTAAGTAAGATGTGAGAAAAAAATTCTAACAATAAGGATAGTTAGGTACTGGAGTAAGTTATCAAGGAAGGTTGTGGAATCTGCATAACTAAAGGCTTTTCAGAAAAGGTTAGAAACACATTTTTCCAGGATTGTCTAAGTATATTGAATCTACCTCAACCTGCTGGGATGGACAAGATGATATCTTGACTTCCCTTCCAGCCCTACTTTTCTATGATTATATGATTTTGCATCCACTGTGATGGTAATTGTTGTAACTGAATGGAGACTGACAAATTACTACACTTAGGAAGATAAACCAAACTCACAGATGGTAACAAATTTAAGTCATTACTGTCCTGGACTGGATTCAGACCTGCAACCCATGTCCCGATAAAATCAGCTGCTGCTACTACTATGTTCTTTCCCAGTAATGTACAGATGGCCCCCCAGGATTGTCCTGTATTTTAATATAGTTAAAAGTCCACCCAATTCAGTCCAACCAGAGTCCAAATGGTCGGAACACCATTTGTCCCAATACCTCACTTGCTTCCTTCCAGGTTCTTACAGAAGCATCTCCAGGTGCCTGTTCTGTTACTATTGAATTGGTGGTAATGCAGTATCCCAGTTCTGGAGACAAAGGCTTGTTTTCACAATCCTTCTCTTCTCTATGTATTCACTCCTGGACGGGTGAGTGCGCTTTTTTTTTCTTCTAAAGTGCCCCCCCACCCCGCGGCAGTCCTGATATTTTCCCCTTAACAACTGGTCACCCTAGGCCAGGCATCAGCATTACAGAAAATGAACTTGGGGGGGGGGGTGATCACAAATTATTGACTCGCAGGCAATATGATGCAGTTGCATAAAAGGCAAATATTCTGTTGGGTCCAGTTTTTGAAGCTACACATTAGGAAAGATGTGGACATATAGGAGAGAGTCCACAGGAGAGGGGGGCGGGGAAGGCTTAGGTCAAGTTTTATGAGGAAAAGTTTTAAAAGAAAACCTGGACATGTTCAGTCTTTTTTTCTCAAGACTAAAGGAGATAAGTCTTCAAGTATGTTCAGGATTGTTATAAAGAGGACTGTAATCAATTTTCTCCATGGCCACTGAAGTAACAGGCTTAATCTGCAGCAAGGGAGATTTTAAGTAAGATGTGAGAAAAAAATTCTAACAATAAGGATAGTTAGGTACTGGAGTAAGTTATCAAGGAAGGTTGTGGAATCTGCATAACTAAAGGCTTTTCAGAAAAGGTTAGAAACACATTTTTCCAGGATTGTCTAAGTATATTGAATCTACCTCAACCTGCTGGGATGGACAAGATGATATCTTGACTTCCCTTCCAGCCCTACTTTTCTATGATTATATGATTTTGCATCCACTGTGATGGTAATTGTTGTAACTGAATGGAGACTGACAAATTAATTTCATATAAGCCATACGCCTCCAGATGGTAACAAATTTAAGTCATTACTGTCCTGGACTGGATTCAGACCTGCAACCCATTGCCGGTATCCTCAGCTGCTGCTACTACTATGTTCTGCTACAGTAATGTACAGACAATGGCCCCAAATAGCCTCCTTCCCTTGTCCACCTTGGTTTCCCAGGATTGTCCTGTATTTTAATATAGTTAAAAGAAGCACCCAATTCAGTGCTCCCCAGAAAAGTCCAAAAACTTTCTCCCAACCTACGGAACAAGGCTTGGTCACATACCTCACTTGCTTCCTTCCAGGTTCTTACAGAAGCATCTCCAGGTGCCTGTTCTGTTACTATTGAATTGGTGGTAATGCAGTATCCCAGTTCTGGAGACAAAGGCTTGTTTTCACAATCCTTCTCTGCTCTATGTATTCTCAACAACAGCATTGCCAGCAAGGGCAGGATGGGATAAGAGGTTTAATAGAATGTGAGGGGAAGATGTGAGGAACCTCTGTATTGCAAATCTTTTGAGACTCTGAATAAAATAGGTATATTAAAGTAACCTAAAATGTATCAGAATGTGAACACAATCATCCAGTAATCCCCAGACTCATGACTCACTTGGACAATTTATGGTATAATCTTTTTTAAATGCTGGTATGACCATGAGTTGGCCTGGATTCCAAAAGTGTGGAGAGAGAACAGGTCACATTGAAGTCCAAGGAGTTTCAGGTGCTCAGCACTTCAGAAAGTCAGATTATCTACTCATTAAGTCTGGTACAAATTGTTACTTTTAGTTTGTTTTCCTGCTCTAATAATTATGGAATGAATATTTTATGACTGTTTAAAAATTAGGTGCAATAGATGACTGAAAATAATAGAGCCATCCATGCTGTTGCTCTGCTCTGGATCTTTGAACTGTAAATGTTTTAGGTGTCAGACACCAAGAAAATTATTAGAGCAAATGGAAATCTCTTCTCTCAGAATAACATCCTAACAAAGATTTTTGTACAAAAGGGTTTCAAGAAAAAAATCTGTTTCAGGAGAACCAGTATGGGATTTTTTGGCTTCCCAGCTGCCCACCTGAAAAGCTCTTGTCAGTTTCACTTTTTAGAGGTCCTGAGTCCATTCTGCAGAAAGTGACATTGACAGGAGCCTTCTTGCATAGCTTCAGGGAAGGCAGAGAGCTAGGGACCTCATCCTCCCTCCTCAGCTTCAGAACTGGAGTCCTCCCGGGCACTAAGCCTCTCCGCCAGCTTCAGTAGCTGGAGAGACAGAGAGCTGGAGTGTTCAGCCTCTGCAGCCCTGGAGCTGGGGAGTAGGCAGAGAGTCAGGGAGTTAGGCTTGGCTGCCATTCTCTCTGTAGTCAGAAAGTGAAACTGACAAGAACCTTTCAGCGGAGCATCTAGGAAGCTGTCATTTCCATTTTCCTAATGGAAAAATGAAAAAAGGGAGGAAAAAAAAACCTGTGTAGTAGACTGTAGTAACAAAGACAGCCTGCAAGTGGCAGCATAAATTTGAAAACTGCAGAAATGTCTAAACATATTAACAAATTGTGTTTGGTACATTGCAAGAATATTTAATGACCCGGGGGACCCAACAACTGGAAGACTGTGTACGTCTACAGAAATGCCCATCAACAAGAAGTGTATTATTGAGAGATGCATCAACAGCACTAAATACTATATATGTTGGTACACTGTGTTCCTGAGAGAACATAATTTCAGTGTTTAAATCCATTATCATAATGTCAAAAGTGCTTGTAGTACTCTACTGATGTATGAAAATAGGGACTTCAATCACCTCATAATTCATTTCTAACTAAAGTATACCACCTTGTCTGCCGCTGAGCTCTCTGGGAGGTATTTAGTAGTAGTGGAAGAGTTCATTAGGCTAGGTGCAGACCTACTTTAACTCACAGTGACCAGTGACATATATGCATCCCATTCCCTCTCTGTAGAGCCTCTTCTAATATAGTCCTTGGTATATTGCCCATTTGACACTGAAAAAGTAGACAGCCAAGTATGTAGAAGATATGAGGGCAGGTTTCAGGGATTAAATGAATGATCAGGTGGCATTAAACCTAACTTGTTAGCTAGCTCCATAGTGAGGGTAAAGTGGGAAGAAACATTTCTTTGGACAGATATTGTGGTGTGATCAGGCTGTGTAGCCTTATCTAAACAGATGGGAAGGTATGTTGCATGAAGACTTGTGGCATTACCAGTGGTGAGCTGCAGCCGGTTCACACCGGTTCGCGGGAACTGGTTGTTAAATTTAGAAACCCTTTTAGAACCGGTTGTAAAGGGCTTTTAAATTTAACAAAAGCTCCAGCAGCTCCCTGCCCTGCCCTGCCCCCGACCCCAGCTCACCTCGCTCCAGCTCTGCCTCCTCCTCTGAAGGCTCCCCGTCCTGGCTTCCTGCCAATCAGCTGTTAGCGCGGGAAGCCTGGGTGGGCTGAGAAGGAAGGCAGCTTCCTGCAGGTGAGCTGGGGCGGGGAGGCACAAGGAGGGCTCTAGGCACCGCGTGTCCAGCCCCAGCCCCGGCCCCCGACTCCGGCCGGGCGGCGCGGCTCCGGGCCGGCCCCCAGTTCTGGGCTGGCCCCCAGTCCCGATTGCGGGCCGGCCCCCGATTTCGGGCTGGCCAGCGGCTCTAGCCCAGTTCCCAACTCTAGCCCAGCGCCCGCGGCTCCCAGCCCCGACTCTGGGTGGTGCAGCCCCCATCTCCAGGCTGGCAGCGCGGTAAGGGGGGCAGGGAGAGGGTGTTGGATAGAGGGTGGGGGTGGATTAGGGTCGGGACTGGGGGCAGTCAGAGGGCAGGGAACAGAGGAATTGAATGGGGGCAAGTGTCCTAGGGGGGCAGTCAGGAAGGACCAGGGGTTGGATGGGGTGGTGGAAGGCAGTCAGGGGCAGAGGTTCCAGGGGCAGTCGGGACAGAGAGAAGGGGTGGTAGGATGGGACAGGGGTCCCGGGGGGCCATCAGCAATAAGAGGAGGGGTTGGATGGGGCAGCAGGGGGCAGTTAGGGGACAGGGAAGGGGGTGGATGGGGCAGGGGTCCTGGGGGGCTGGGCAGGAGTCCCAGGGGGCAGGGAGGGCACAACCCCCTCGTGGGGTGAGGAGAAGGGAACTGGTTGTTAATATTTTGGTAGCTCATCACTGGACATCACCAACACAAACCTATTGGGTTGTCTCCCTTGACAATAATGTATACAATGCAGCTTTGAACCATAGAAAAATACAGAATCATGTCAGCAGCTTGGTACTAAGACAAATTAGTGAGCAGGCTTGAATGGTGATGTGGTTCTATTTGCTCAGGCAACAGCACCATATTAATTGCTGCTAAAATTTAGCCAAAGGGTGATGTGGAGATCCTAGACAATCACCATGAAAACGTTTTACTGTTGTTGTGTGGCAGAGGAAAAAGACTGAAAATATAACACTAGAGAGAGAGCCTCGTGTATAATCAGAGGCAGATTAAGATTTATTGGGGCCATAGCACAACAAACATTTGTGCCCCCTTGTAAGTGTATGGGACTCACCCCTGCGGTGCTTCCTGCTGGTATCTTCTGGGAATTAGCTCTCCAGCCGTCAGAGCACCCTCTGCAGGCTGGTGTTCCGCTTTTCCTGGCCTCTGTGTCCCTCCCAGACCCAGTGTCCCTTGCACACCGGAGTGCTACCCCCAGGCAGTACACCCCTCAGTCTCTGGATCTCCCCTCCCTGGGGAACCCCCACCCACTATCCACACCTTGCCTCAGTCGTAGGCTACTGCCAGTCACAAACTATTCCCCGCTCCCTGGAGCAGATTGCAGTATAAGCCACTCATCACAGGCAAGGGGGTTTGGACCTGCTGCCTACCCCTTTTGGGCTGTCCCCTGCAAACCCAGTACCTATTTGGCCTTCCACTAGGCCGCAGCCTGGGGGTATGCAGGCTGGACCTCCCCAGCTCCCTGGGCCTTTCCCCAGCCCTGCTCCACCTCAGGTACCTTGGTACACTCCTAGTAGCCAGATCCCTCCCTCTCAACAGGCTGGAGGGAGAGTCTGTCTATGCTCCTGGCCTACCACCCTCTTATAAGGGCCAGCTGAGCCCTGATTGGGGCATGGCCTCAGCTGAGCTTACTTCCCCGCTCAGCCTGGGAACTGTTGCAGCCACTGCCCTCTCCTGGGCTGTTTTTAGCCCTCTTAAGGCTGGAGGGTGTGACCACCTGGCTACGCCACCACCCCTCAAAACCCCTACCCCTGGGGCTAGCGGGGACTCGTGGCCTGGGCTTCCCAAAGTTGGCCCTCCAAGGCTGCGCCTCCAGGGCCACCCACTTCCTTTTGGAGGCCTCCCAGCCTCGGGCCATCTCCAGGGTCTCTGCCTCAGCCTTCCTGCGGGCCAGCTCCGCAGCCTCTAGCTGCGCCCGCAGGTCAGGTTCCCCCAGGCCCTCTTCCTTCAGGGTCTGGATCCATTTAGTCTCTTGGATGTAGCCCACCTGGGCCCCAGCTTCTTCCTGGGCCCACTTAGTCTGGGTTTTCTTATTGGAGACCGTCCCAGTGACAGTCTGGGTCTCGCCCTCTCTCGGGATCCTTTTCGTCCCGGCAACCGACTCTGCCTCTAGTTCTGGCCCTTCCAGGCCCACAGGCACCTCCTCTTGTTGCCCCTCAGTTTCCCTGAGGGGGCAGTGCCTCCTAAGGTGTCCGGGTGTCCAGCAACTCCAGCAGGCTCCCCACCTCTGTGCTACCCGGGACTTCTCGTGGTCCAGTCAGGGTCCCGTCCCTTTGCCAGGACTGACATGGACCGTCCACATTGGGCCTGGGCATGTCCACTGTGCGTGGCCCTGTCGCCCACAGGCCCAACAGGTCAGCGACTGCCGAGGTTTCCTCACCTGGTGGACCATCCTGGGGACCTGCCCTGATCCCTGCTTGGGCAGCAGCACCCTGCCCCCACCTCAGTAGGGACAGTCCCACCTTAAATGCCCCGTCTGTCCGCAGGCGTGACAAGCCCTGTGCCCTTACACAGGCCTCCTGGCCTTGGCACTCCACTTCCCGTCCTGCTGTCGGTGGCTCCTCCAAAACTCCCTCTGGAGGAGTTTCACCAGGGCCTGCTGCTCCCTCGCCAGCTGGGCCATCTGTCCATGGAGGGCCTATTGCACCTCTCATAGTCCACTCTGGATCTCCCGGCCCTCCTGCAGGTCATCAGCCCCCTTCCACCGGGGGTCTGACACCGGGGCCCACCCAGGGACAACACCTGGGGTCTACCCATAGAAAACCCAGGTGTACTCGGGATCCATCATCCCCTGTGTCACTCCACCATCTCTGGGCAATAGTCCCGCTGTCCTTGCCCTGGCCTCTTATATCGGGGTGGACCGCACATACCCACATTCTCCACCACCTGTAACTGGGTGAGACTCACCCCTGCGGTGCCTCCTGCTGGTATCTTCTGGGAATTAGCTCTCCAGCCATCAGAGCACCCTCTGCAGGCCAGTGTCCTGCTTTTCCTGACCCCCGTGTCCCTCCCAGACCCAGTGCCCCCTGCACGGTGGGGTGCTGCCCCTGGTAGTACACCCCTCAGTCTCTGGGTCTCCCCTCCCCAGGGAACCCCCACCCACTATCCACACCTTGCTTCAGTCGTAGGCTACTGCCAGTCACCAACTAGCCCCTGCTCCCTGGGGCAGACTGCAGTATAAATGCCACTCATCACAGGCAAGGGGGTTTGGACCTGCTGCCTACCCCTTTTGGGCTGTCCCCTGCAATCCCAGTACCTATTTGGCCTTCCACTAGGCTGCAGTCTGGGGGTTTCCAGGCCAGATCTCCCTGGGCCTTCCCCCAGCCCTGCTCCAGCTCAGGTACCTTGGTATGCTCCCAGCAGCCAGGTCCCTCCCTCTCAACAGGCTGGAGAGAGAGTCTGTGCTCCTGGCCGACCGCCCTCTTATAAGGGCCAGCTGAGTGCTGTTTGGGGCTAACTTCCCCACTCAGCCTGGGCACTGCTTGCTCACAGCCACTGCCCTCTCCTGGGCTGTTTTAAGCCCTCTTAAGGCCAGAGCAAGTGACCACCCTGCTACACCCCTACATGCCAGGGACCCAGGGGCGCTGGAACTGGGTGGGCAGGACCCCTCCACTATTACAAATAGGAAGGCCATGCCCACCCACAATTTAACATGGGAGTAGTAGCCTTGGGCAGGCATGGAGCCGCAGTGGCAGGGGCTGCGCTTTGAGTGGGGGAGGTGATCAGCTCCTAGGGTGACCAGATAGCAAGTGTGAAAAATCAGGACAGTGAATGGGGGGTAATAGGAGCCTATATAAGAAAAAGCCCCAAATATCAGGACTGGCCCTATAAAAATCAGGACATCTGGTCACCCTATCAGCTCCCCTCCTGTGAACTGCAGCTCCTGTTTCCCTGTTGGGGACTGAGGTGGGCATTAGTCCCCTTGCCACAGGGCTCTCCCCCTGCTCCTCCTCCTCCCCACCCCAAGGCCCTACCCCCCTGGCCAGGCCGGAGGCGAGCTGTCATAATAAGAATGGCCCAGGGATTCATGGACCCTCCACCTGCCCAGGGGGTGGGGACACGGACTTGAGGCTGCTTTTGGGCACGGAGGCACCCCTCCAGGGCAGGAGGAGGGTCCAGGGCTCTCCACAGCAGCCCAGGCTCCCTGGGTGGCTCTAACCACAGCCCAGCTCTGGCTTCTGGCCTGGCCATGGGTTGGGGCCACAATACCGGCACTGGTGCCCCGCCCTAAACAGGTTCTGGTTCTCCTGAGGGGGCCCCCAAATTGACTATGACCCCTAGGCCCAAGTCTCATGGACCCATACATTAATCCTCCACTGTGTATAATCCCTCAGAGTCCAAACACGTGTTGAGAAACTCTTTCAATGCACCCTGGTCAGCTTTGTGAAGGGAAGTCATGACTCTAGGGCAGTGTTTCCCAAACTTGGGATGCAGCTTGTTTAGGGAAATCCCCTGGCAGGCCGGGCCGGTGTGTTTACCTGCTGCGTCTGCAGGTCCAGCCGATCGCGGCTCCCAGTGAGAGATGTGCAGGCCGCCGCTTCCAGCAGCTCCCATTGGCCTAGAGCAGCGAACTGCGGCCAGTGGGAGCCACGATTGGCCAAACCTGTGGACGTGGCAGGTAAACAAACTGGACCGGCCTGCCGGGGCTTTCCCTATGCAAGCAGTGTCTCAAGTTCGGTAAATACTGCTCTAGGATATATATGTTGCAAAAGAAGATGTGTTCTTAACTTGGTGTAGCTAAACTGTAGTAGCAAACTTGGGTTAAAATAACAGCAAAGACTCAGCATCTCAGCTTTTAACTTGGGTTAGCAGATCAAGTTAAAGCCTGTAGGGGAACCTGGGATTGAACTCACTAGAGAACTTACAGCAGTGAAGCTGTGCATCTCTATGCCGATGGGAAAGAGCTCTCCCATTGACATAATTGTATGTTGGCAGGAGAAGCTGTCCTGCTGAAATAGCACTGTGAAGGCTACCACTTACACTGGCGAAACTTACATTGCTATGGAGTATGTTTTTTTTCTTACCCCTAAGAGACATAAGTTTTGCCAAGATAAGTGGTAGTGTAGACATGGCCTTAGTCTTCTCTGCTACTTGAACCTGATTTAGCTATAATGAGTTAGCTAACCCAAGTTAAGAATGTACCCTTTTTTTGCAATGAAAATATACTCCTAGCCCTGGTCTACGTGGGATGGGGATCGATCTAAGTTACACATTTTCAGGTATGTGAATAATGTAGCTGAAGTCAACGTACTTAGATTGACTACCGTGGTGTCTTCACCATGGTGAGTCGACTGCTGCTGCTCCCTTGTCGATTCTGCCTACGCCTCTCGCGGTGCTGGAGTACAGGAGTCGATGGGAGAGCGCTCTGGGGTTGATTTATTGTGTCTAGACTAGACTAGATCCCTGCTGGATTGATTGCTGCCTGCCGATCCGGCGAGTAGTGTAGACATACCCTTAGATTCTGTTCCCAGCTTTGGGGAAGAGAGCTGGATCTGCTTATTAAAACAAGGAGAGTGGGTTAGCCCTCAGATTACAGGAGGGTTGCTAGTTCATATACTTGAAGAATCATCTTCTCACCAGTAGGTTGCACTCCCATTGCTTCCTGCAAGTCTGGAATTGGGGGTGGGGGTGAGAAACTTGGGTAGCATGCAGTATTGAAGGAGAGAGTAGCAAAAGACCTTTATTGAATCTGTGTTTGTTGATAATCTTCCTTCAATATTCACCAGCTCCAAAGGAGAAGCACACTGTAGCTACTTTGTTACTCCTGAAATGAACAAAGCATTCTGTCCTACAAGCTGTCTCAATTCCTGAGAATCAATCATTGAGGCATGATGAGGTTTTTTTCCAGTTCCCCTGCTGTGCACTAAGGTACTTCAGACAAAAGGAGTCCTTTACTGCCTTTTTTATCTTAAGGGTATTGGATTCCTCAGCATAAGTGGGAGATTGTGAAAATTGCTTTTGCAGGAAAAGTAAAAATAAGTAAATAAAAAGATAACTAGGGCCAAATGCAGAGCCAATTTACACTCCATTAAATTCAGGTTTCTTTAGGTCTACTTACACCTACTTGCCAATGTGTAAATGAGAGTAAAGGAATTAATGTTGGTGTAACTTATACACTGAGGAGCTGTAAGAATGTCTAAATTAAATCAGAAGATTGCTTGATTATACTGTCTTACATCCTTTTGTTAGGAACATTTCTATACTCTTACTCTGGCCTCTTGGCATACATGTTACACCAGTTTACTATACTATACATACACACACTATATGAAAGAGAGAGGTATCTCTCTCTCTCTCTCATAGAGCTGGAAGGGGCTTAGAAAGGTCATCAAGTCCAGCCCCCTGCCTTCATTGGCAGGAGTAACTACTGATTTTTGTTCTAGATCCTTAAATGGCCTCTCAAGGATTGAGTTTACAACCCTGGGTTTAACAGGCCAATGCTCAAACCACTGAGCTATCCCTCCCCCAGCTGTATTTCCTTTACACTTAAATACAATAGAACTTCAGAGTTATGGACACCTTGGGACTGGAGGTTGTTTGTAATTCTGAACAAAACATTATGGTTCTTTCAAAAGTTTACATCTGAACATTGACTTGATACAACTTTGGAACTTTCCTATGAAGAGAAATGCTGCTTTTAACCATCTTAATTTAAATGAAACAACACAGTTTCCTTACCTTGTCATATTTTTTTTAAACTTTCCCTTTATTTTATTAGTAGTTTACATTTAACATAGCACTGTGCACTACAGTATTTGCAGGGTTTTTTGTTTTTGTTTTTGTCTCTGCAGCCTGATTGTATACATCTGGTTACAAATGACCGGTCAGTTCATAACTTTGGTGTTTGTAACTCTGAGGTTCTACTGTACTTTCAGCCATATTAAGAGGCACCGTGTAAGATAAACATCCATATTAGTAAGTGGGTATATGTCTGAGGGATCCAAAAATATTTTAAGTTGATGTAACATGCACTTTTAGGGGGAAGGAGAGTCTGGAAGTCAGTGAAGGTTTCATCACTTCAGGTGACCTAAACCCAATTGGTCTATCCTTTGAACTCAGTCAAATGCTCTGTCTTAAAGCTCTTATTTACATTTCAGAAATACAGTTGGTGGATGCAGGATGCTTATATCTCTAATAAATAGATGCAGAACAAAAGCAACCAAGTGCTTACGTTTGGCATGTATCTTGCTGGTTCCATGTTCATTTCTGTTATTTAGCATTTTGTGTCTGATTACAGCTATGAGCTAAGTCAACTGACACCGTCTACCTTTTCTGCTTATTTTTGATTGGCCATTGATTTGTTTAATATCCCATGTGCATTCTGTCCTATTTACTGTAGTTCAAGTGTCTATGCTGTCTAAAGCTTCCTCTGTTTCTTGCTCTTTCCCCTTCCTCCTTGCTCTTGTAGAGATATATCATACAGTAAAACCAGAGAAAAAAGTAGCCAAGCTTATGTGACACAGAGACTTCTCGGCAAATGGTCCCCTATTCTTTGCAAACAACTCTCATCTCAAACCTGACAAATTCACTATACGAGACATACATCTTACAGGATATTTATCCATAGAGAGTAATATGTAAGGTATCTACAGAAAGCTTGTAACGTGTCAAGATTCATAATCGTTGTAAGAGGTATGTATGGGTAACATTTAAGGAATATTGTATTTGTATTGAAAGTAGGCTTTATGGACTTGGATTAAAAATTAGTCACCAAGGGTTAATATGACTCAGTAATGGCCAACTCAGTCAAGAGGGAGTTGTCTCCCCACCCTGTGTGGCCAGTGATGCAATGGAAGACACAATTGTTTAGCCTTGTTCAATGCCAAGACTTCCAATGGAAAATCATCAGAGGCAACTGCAAAGAACTGAAACTGCCTGAAGTTAAAAAAATAATTTTACTTCAAGATGGTTTCGCCCTGTCTATGAATAGAAACAAAAGACTGTTTGCAGCATAACACAAAAGAGGGAAAGGTCCTCACTTAGGAAACCTCTTATGGATGTTTTCATGAGTGTTTGGATCCTGGTTTTTGGGAAATCAGCCAGCTCTGCAACAGACTTAACTTTTTTTGGGGGAAACCTATTTTATAAGATAGAAAAGGTAACTATTAATAAAGGGTAGACCCAAGTTCATGTTTTATAGTTTATTTTGTGTTGTAACCATTTGCTTCCATCATTTTCTCTTGCCTCTGATTAAATCTTTACCCTTTCTTAAATAAATCTGCTTTTGTTTTAAGTGTTCACAAATGCTGTATAGTTTACAGGAGCTATGGTTTAAGGTTAAATTGGGATATACTACACCTTTGGGGTCAGAGGACCTGGATTTTCTGTGAATAGCCAGTGTCAGGGGTGGATGTCACAGGGGACACTTCAAAGGGACTCAGGGACTGAGGGTGCCTATTAATCTCCAAGGTGAAGACAGGGCTGGTATAGCCAGAAGAGAGTGCTTGAGTGTCTGTCTGAAAGTCTGGTAGTGGTAGGGAGAAGAAACCTAACTAGGCACAGGCAAGACTCTCTCACACAGAGGGCAAGGGGTCACACACAGTCCAGGATGCCCTGAGAACTGTCACAGCTTGTGATCACCATAATGTTCCCAGATGGTCAAAGGTAGTCATCACTAGTACTGTGTTACATTGTTCACCTTCTTGTTAAATGTGTGTGTGTGCTCAGTAATGAATAAGCAGGGAAAGGGAAAAGATTGGATCAGTGAGTAGCTATGCCAAGCTATGACTGTAATATAGCCAGCAATCCACAGAGTAATTTATGAGCCTCTTCACTTAATAAAGACTAGGTATTTGATGAGCTGAGACTATAGTTCTGTAGTGTAAAATTCATTGGCATCAGAATGCTAATACCTATTCAATCTTAGGTTTTGCACATATAAAACACACAGTATCCTGTCTGTGGTGGAAATGGAAGGATCCTCAAACAGCTTCACAACAGAACATTCCCTTTAGTGATTTTTAAGAGGCACTTGACAAGGTCATGCAGTTTTGAGGCTTCCTAATCCTATTTTCTTTAATAATTTCAATAGTGTTTATTTTTGCATATTTTTAGTCATAAAAGAATTCCTTGAGTGCTTTATGGTCAACTATTGTTTATACAAGAAAATATTTAATCTCTATTCCATTTATCTCTGAGATCTGCCTGTTTTCACAAAGTATGTTAAAGTTTAGTTCAAGTCCTATAACTTTTAAAATTATACTTTCTAGAGGCTTAGTATTTGAGTGGACAGTTGATGAGGAATGAGTATACCTGTTAACAAAGTATTTCTGAAATTACATAGCTATTGTTTTTAACCAAAATAACCTTTAAGAAGTGTCAACTGGATTAAGTTTCACAGATGCTTATGAATAGGATGGGCGTTAGAGGCAGTTAGATCACGTGTATAGAGCATTGTACTAGAACTCAGGAGACCTGGTTCAGTTCCTTGCTCTGCCATCACTGGTCTGTTGGATGATTTTGCCCAAGTCACTTCACTTCTCTGTACCTCAGTTTTGCCATCTGTAAAATGGGGAAAACACTGACCTCCTTTGTAAATGATTTGAGATCTACTGATCAAAAATGCTATATAAGAGCTAGGTATTATTATTTATATCTGCTGTAGGTTCCTAGTTAAAATACAGTCCAGTTAATGATTAGCCAAACACTTTTAATATTTGATGGCCTGTATGAAAAAAGTTGGTGATGCCAAGTCCACTTCCTAATTACTATAAGTCCACATCACAATTATCACTGTGTTTGTTGATAGTAATTACTGAAACTAAATGACCATGGAAACTAAATCACCATTTTACTCTGGAGGTCAGTGCAGAGACATGTTGGCATGACAATGTGAGGAAGTTTACTCTACTCTGCACATGTTGCGTATGTTCAATAGCTAAATATTTTAACTTCAGTCCCC
Source organism: Mauremys reevesii (assembly GCF_016161935.1). Classification (NCBI taxonomy): domain Eukaryota; kingdom Metazoa; phylum Chordata; order Testudines; family Geoemydidae; genus Mauremys; species Mauremys reevesii. Next base: position 36,883,088 of record NC_052629.1, on the reverse strand, counting down.
AGGGTTGTTAATGCAACCAGAGTGTCAGGAACCAAGGCATGGGCGGTCAAGTCCAATGGTTAGAGCCACAGGCAGTCAGGCCTGAATGGTCAAGCCAGAGATGGTAGCCAACGTGTGGAGCCAAGGCTCACATCAAGGACTGGAGCATAGGATGGGAGATGGAGTTAATAGCCAGGAACCAGAGAGCTAGGTGAGGAGGCAGGAACACAGAATAAGTGAGGATCTGTCTCAACTGCAGATCAAAAGCCTACTTTGTTGTACAGACAACTTCCTGGTACTCCCACCAGGCTGAACTAATAGGTCTGGGCCAATCAGAGGTCTTGGGATGGGCTGCCAGTCCTCTCTACTGAGGCCAACATGTCCTGCAAGGACTGGTCCCCTAGGTTTTATGCAACATTGTTGGTGGTGGCAGCGTGAAAATGCTGCTTCCCCGCGGACCTGGGTTGAACTCCCCAAGTCCTCACACAGAGGAGGCGGATCCCCTATAGCTCTCGGCTCCCTAATCATGATTTAGTTTGTTTGCTCCCTTCCCCCAACAACATTCACTAAATGTACTACGTTACTCTATCTGAGAACTCCTTCCAAGACAAACTGAAAATTAAAGGCCTCCAACAGAAAACTGTTTCAGTTTGTATGTTCATTTCATGCTCACTGTTTGAAGCTATGATATGCAAGTCTTATTAATTACACAATTACTTTACCATATAGTTATTAAAATAACAAAAAAGCTCCTTGAACTTACTGTAGCCAACAGTAATGTTTCAATAAATCAAGAAAATTGTTTCGTGATGCAATTATTTACTAGAAATTATAATCAACTTTCTGTATGCTAGTGCTAATTTACCCAATTTATTATTTGAGTGTTTATTTTAATTTTTCATCTTTCATACTCTATCCCTGGGACCTTCAAAAGCGTAATATAAAGATTAAATGGTTCTAGTATTCAGTTTCAGATTTAGAGATTCTCTTTCATTCAGTCTGGTAGCTGTGTTAGTCTGTACCAGCAAAAAGAATGAGGAGTGCTTGTGGCACTTTAGAGACTAACACATTTGAGCATAAGCTGTCATGAGCTAAAACCCACTTCATCAGATGCATGCAGTGGAAAATACAGTAGAAAGATATATATACACAGAGGACATGAAAAAATAGGTGTTGACATACTAACTCTAATGAGAGTAATCAGTTAAGGTGGGCTATTATCAGCAGGAGAAAAAAAACTTTTGTAGTGATAATCAGGATGGCCCATTTCCAACAGTTGACAAGAAGGTGTGAGTAACAATGGGAGTGGGAATTAGCATGGGGAAATAGATTTTACTTCGTGTAATGACCCATCCACTCCCAGTCTTTATTCAAGCCTAATTTAATGGTGTCCAGTTTGCAAATTAATTCCAATTCTGCATTCAAACACCAGTCAGAAAACACTTCAACCTCCCTGGTCACTTGATTACAGACCTCAAAGTCACAATACGCCAACAAAAAAACACTTCAAAAACAGACGCCAACGAGAACCTGCAGAATCCCTCCTGCACCCCAGTCCTCTGCCCCAGGCTCAGTCCAAAGCCCTCTCCTACACTCTGAACCCCTCGGTCCCAGCCCAGAGCCTGCACCCCAACCCCCTACCCCAGGTGCAAATGAGTGAATGTGGGGGACAGCGATCAATGGAGATAGGGAGAATAGAGTGAATGGGTTGGGGCCTCAGAGAAGGGATGGGGCGAGGCCTCAGGGAAGGGGCTGGGCAAGGGTGTTTGGGTGATTAGAGAGTTGGCAAGCCTATTGGGGTGCCATTGTGTTATGTACTGTATTAACACAGACCCTGCTCTAAAGTGTTTACAGTGTAAACAGACAAAAGGTGGAAGAAGGGAGCAGCATACCAGCAATCAGATGGAGGGGGTAGCTAGACTTGCCAGGGAGTCTGGCAGTCTCTGTGGTTGGTTGGTTTTGTTTTAAGCTCTGTGTTGTGTAGATGTGCTCTGAGAAGAGTTAAGCAACTTGGTGCCAAAAAGATACAGCAGCCTGGAGCCTTGTTTATACTAGGTTTTCTGACATTGCTATCACCAGAAACAGTAAGGGAGAGAACCATTATGGAACCAGAGGTGGTAATGGTGGGAAATGATGGGGGTGGGGGGAAATTGTACTGTAGACAAGGCCTTATACAACAAAATGCAGAAGTATCACATACGTAAGTATTGCTGATCATGTCCCTGTACAGTAAAACTTGGTTGGGTGCTCTCCAGTACAACATAGTCTCTTACAGACATAGCTAGTGCTGTAGGTTTGGTTTGTTTTTCCAGCAGTGGACCAGATTTTAGATGTATTTGCCTTACCTCTTTCTACTCTCTTGTTATAGAGGTAGTTGCAATTAATTGTGGCTTGGAGCTAGACACAGTTGTGCCTATTCCCCCGTAGGTTGTTGAAGATAGCCTGGTGTAGCACAAGTTAATAATTTTATAGCTCTCTAATAACAGCCTATGGTCCAGTAAGCATAAAGTCTATGCCTTTAAAATCTTACCAGTTTTCCATTTAATAACTAATATGAGATTACCTCAGTATTTGAAGTGTTGTCTAAACTTCCTTGTAGCTAAACCAGGGAACTGTAAGTAGAAATAGTTATCTATGGCAATTGGCAGGTTTAAAGAGATCAGTGTATCTGCTTATTTTATTGGTTTGGGATTATCTCTATAATCAGATCCAGCGTTGACTTTGTAGTGCCTTAATTTGAAGATGTTAGGTAGACTGCAGTTAGCATGAGCCTCTACTGCATGAGCTAAAAGCCAACTCACTGTTAGCTAAGGCTGTAGAGCACTCATTAATCTAATCTTATCTATTTATCTCACTCTCTGTGGTCTTGGTGCCAGGAGGTGTGTGGGTTACATAGCCAATAGAGGAAACAAGGCCTGCTATAAAGGGAAGAGTACAGCATAGGGAAGGGAGGAAGAAAGGCCTAGGATAGCAAGGTGGTGACAGCCCTCACCAGCCTCCCTCCAAGAAATCAGATAGGAAACTGAAAGATTGAAAACCCAAAAAGTGAAGGGCTGATAGGCTTAATTGAAGGTGAGGATCCAGGAACTGACCTGACTGAGAGCAAGTCAGTCAGGAGAAGCTGAGGCCCCTAAAGAGACCACCCCAAGAGGCAGTGATGCCTAATCTGAACCACAAGAATGATTAAAGCATTAGAAAACATGCCTTTGTGTGATAGACTTCAAGAGCTTAGATTAACAAATAAAAGGTTGAGGGGTGACTTGATTATAGTCTAAGTGTATCTACAGGGGAAATAAATATTTCAGTCTAGCAGAGAAAGGTGTAACACAATCCAATGGCTGGAAGTTGAAGCTAAACAAATTCAGATTGGAAATAAGGTGTAAATTTTTTAACAGTGAAAATAAATGATCACTGAAACAATTTATGAGAGTCATGGTAGATTTTTCATCCCTGACAATTTTTAAATCAAGATTGGATTTTTTTTCTAAAAATTCGCTCTAGGAATTATTTTGGGGAAGTTCAATGGCCTCTGTTATTCAGGTCAGACTGGATGATCACAGTGGTCCCTTCTATCTTTGGAATCTACATGAAGCCAGAAAGGACTGATAACCATACGACATTTAACACATTACTGGACCATACTGCACAGTTAAAGACTACTATACCAGTAGGTTTGTGCTATAATTTTGTTTTGTAAATTTTCATTTTAAAAAAATTGTTTCAGTTGCTGACAGTTATGTTTTGAGATTGTTAACTAAGCAAAACAGTCTTCTGTCTGTGATATAAGGACTGTTAGTCAATGAATAAGTAAACTGTGCTTAGGGTCTTCTGGTCCTGTGTATATATATATTTTTTAATACCACATATGTAGTTCTTATATTTAGAGACTTGTCACAGATTCTCTTCCTACTAATTCTTTCCCATTTATGAATGCTGATCAGTGGATAAGCTTCAGCCTGTGAAATTGAATGTTGGCAAAGGGAATTTCCCATTTGATTTTTAGACATTGAAAATGGGAGATAGTGATTGTCCTCTCTTTTTCTCACAGAAAACCCTTCAAATCTTTTTACTATCTTTATTTTGCATGAAAAAGATTTCTGATTAGCTCTTATGCTCTTTCATGTGCAATTCAGCTTTATACTGTTCAGTAGTGATGAGCTGCTTTCTTTAAGTAACGGTTAGGCAGCAAGCAGGTATTTGCTACTGAGGCCAAGTTGTTAATTTCACTTGCATAGAGTTGTTGTTTTTCTTATATAATCAAAGTCAAAGGGGCCGTGACAGAATTTTCTCTCCTATAGAGAGAAAGAATAAATATCAGTTCATTTCTGAAGCTTTAGTCAAAGCAATTCACTTTGGAATTGAGTTGGAAGAACAGAAGAGAAAGGGATTCATATTTAAATTAAAAATCTATGTTCTTGATTTTGGCATAAATAGCAAGGTATTTTTTAAAACATTTGCAATTTCATTCTTATATTTTGCAACTGATTTAAATTGCAGTACTGTTCACCTCCCTGAATCAGATTTCTTCATCTTTTGAATTTGTTTTCCTGCAAATGAAAACTAAGTAGATTAATGAGTGATAAAACAGCTTTTCCCAAATATACACATGAATAAAGGCAATTGTGAGATGAGAGAATATTGAAAAATTCTTAATCAACCTAGAAACCCTTTGCTATACCCCAAAGAAAAGGAAGTACTGTATCAGGAAGAGCTTTCTTACTTTACATTTTTGAAGTCTTGGCAGTTTTGTGCTAGTATTTATAAAAATCTAACGTCATTCCTTGTACAGGAATGATTAGTGAAACAAGCTTTCTACTTTCTGTATTGTCTCGTATATGTACTGAGAGAAGTAGCAATATCATTTCCTATTGATCTATATAGACCAATATGTAATGCAGTTCAGAAGCCTTCACTTTTATTTGGAATTAAAATAAGTCATTTAATTGGTGAACTGTATTAAATACCAGTTCCATACAAGCATATGTAATGTGACTTTTTTTAAAATGAAATTGTACAACTAAATAGCACAATGATAGTTCTTGACTACTCATAACCTAATAAGTTTGTAAATTTCTTCAGAATTTAAGATAAGAATTTTTAACAGCAAAAAGTGTAACCATTATGGCTGTGAATACAAGCTTCTCAAGTATTAATTAATTTTTAATTACTGTCATCCTGAATTTTAATGTTTATATATGCAGTGTTATAATTGTAGCTGTGCTGGTACCAGGATATTAGAGAAACAAGGTGGGTGAGGTAATATCTTTTATTGGACCAATTATTGGCAAGAGAAACAAGATTTTGAGCTACACAGAGCTCTTCTTCAGGTCTGAGAAAGGTACTCAAAATGGGACAGCTAAATGCAAGATCAAACAGATAGTTTAGAATATGTGCTAACTACTTATGCAAAGGGACCATTCTAGGTGTAGTGGCTCTTTAACAAACATCACAAGCACCACAATCTCTCTACAGAGGAGAGGACAACAATAGGGGGACTCAGTTCTAACCACCAGATAGTGATCAAACTGGCAGACACTCTGGCCATGTCTACACTAGCAAGCTTACAGTGGCAGTTGTACAGATGCAGCTCTGCCACTGTAAGATCACTTGTGAAGCCGCTGTGTGGGATTGGGAAAGAGCTCTCCTCTCAACGTAATTAAATCACCTCCAACAAGTGGTGTTAGCTATCTCCTGCCGACATAGTGCTGTCCACATCAGCACTTTGGTTGGTGTAATTTATGTCGTTCAGAGGGGTAGGGGTTTTTTCATACCCCTGAGTGACAAATTATATTGACAAACGTGCTAGTATAGACATAGCCTAACAATCATGGTATTAATAAAAAACCCACTAGATTTATGCCTTATTACAGTAATCTGTAATCCACTAAACTCCCTTTTTGTCCTATGACTACAGGGGTGTTAACAGGCCACTTCTCTGTGAATGGTCCCTTAGTTTAGCATTAGTTAGTACATTTTCTATCCGTTTGATCTTGTCTTTAGTTGAGTACCTTTCCGAGACCTGAAGACCTCTGTGTAGCTCGAAATCTTGTTTGTCTCGCCAACAGTCAGTCCAATAAAGGTATTACCTCACCCACTTTGACAATGTTTTTTTATATAGTAATTTTCATCCAAAGGTCTGAGAGCCTAAAATGATGCCTAAAATGATGAAATTATGAATTCTAACCATTCACCTCAGTAGGATGTTAACGCTGAAAACACTTCCATTCTGTTACTTGGATGTGTCTATGCTAGGGTTCCTCCTGCCCCCAGCCGCCAGCTTCCCACTCTTGCTAGACATAGTTCAACTCCCCTAGTGATATCAATGATTGGAATACTAGCACAGACGCAACTCCAGGCAGCTGCCAGCATTTTAAGTACTTGTTAGCTAATCCTGCCCTTAGCAGGACACTGCTAGCATTAACAAGCAGCTGTTTACACTCAGTGTCCTATCTATATCAGCACTCCCACCATCGTTCCTGCTTCATTTCTGTTTAGAAAAACAAATTCAACCAACTGAGTTCTGGAGGAACTTTTGCTCCACTCTAAAGATAAGTTACATCCTCTCCTGAAAGCAGCATTGTTGAGAGTAGGCATCTTAGATAATTCCTATTTCTGCTGTATCACACCCATTTTGTCAGAGATTCACCCTCAGACATGAGACTCTCTATCTCAATCACAAATTTTACCTGGGTTGGGGGAAAGGGGCAATCTGTGGGATAGGGGAGTACTATGAATAATGGTTTCTGCATGCTTCTGATATCTGTGCTGTTACCCCTAGGGAAGCATTCTGCAACTGGTACTTAAAACAGGAATATGTACAAATATTTATAACAAGTTTGCTATAGTGTCAGTTTGCTTTGTTTATGATTATATAAAGGACTGTGTAATTCAGGTAAAGCAATATTAATCACAAAGCTCTAAAACATGCTCTTGTATGGCCTCCCTAAGTATCTTGTCTGCCTCCCTTTTGACTACACTGTTTACCAGTAATTCTGACCCTGGTTCATCATCCCTCATCAAAAATAATGAAGCCTGACAAATGCAGCTTTAAATCCTACAGCTTTCCTCCCACGGTATTTGTACACCAGCCTTTTCTCCATGTCCATTTTTGGACTTCTGGACATAAAAACAAATAATTTTGTCAGACTTTTTTTCAGAAGGGTAAAGCATTTGGGAGTTTCTGTTTTAAGCAGTTTTATCTGATTTTTTTGAATGTGCAGCTTCACCAAATCATGATTTAATAGCAATGTCGCAATCCTCAGTCTAGACAAGTTTTGTTTTTTTGCTTTTACTGTTTCTGGTTTTTTTTAATAGAAAAACAAAAACATCTTATCAAACTGAATGCCATAAACAGGACCAAACATTTACTACATGGAACAAATCAGATACAGTGTTTATATAGAACTAATCAAATATCTGACTCTGAGAAACCATAACAATTTTATTCTATTAAGACTGTGGAATCAGAGTGGTGATAGATACATTCGAAATACACACATACATTTTGAAAGACATTGTGTAAGACATCAGTAAGGACATAGGTAAATATTATAAAGGATTTACACAGCTTGATTTGGATGGATATGGAGGAAACTTTGAGTAGCAACTTGAAGTATATTTCGCATTGGGTGGAAATTCCAGACATGTCTGGTCTTTGTATTCTTTTTTTTTCCCCCTCCAGTTTCCATAAAACTCTTGCCCAGGTTGTCTGGCAGAAGATATTTCTGGTCCTGTTAAAGATCTGACAGAAAATGATTGACTGCTATGCAGGTGATTATTCACCAATGCCATAATCTCTTTATCTAGTATGTTACATATACATACAACTTGTGACTCCCTTTCTGAATTTAATTCAGAAATCAATTTCCACAAATTAAATAATTTTAACGCAAAAATAGCGACTGGACTTATATAACTTCCTATTTAAGAGGGATCATCTCTATTTTAAGCAAAACATTGATAATTTTTGTATCAGTTTTGTGAATTCTTACTATTTGTACAGTGCTAATAGTGTTCCAAGAGTTCTATAGATAACTACAGTGTTATGTCTGTTGTACTTCACAGTCTTTGAAATGGGTGATGTTTACCTCTTAATGAGGGAATAGAATGCACTTTACATCTATTTTGGGAAGAGGACCAGAATGGTGCAGGCAGTAGTAAGAAGCTGGGTATAAAAAGCAGATCGATATTCATGCTTTGTCTCTATTATCCTATTTTTCAGCATTTGTGCAGCTTCCCTAGTGCTAGCAAAGGTGTATGCTCTAGTTTAAACTGGGCAATGTGTCTTACCACCATGTTATTTCAGAACGGAATTAGATGAGATGAAGGCAAAATGCCTTTGGCTCCATCCATTCCAGAGCTTGCTGAAAGATTGGTATCATCAATGCATCTGTGCCATTTCTGATAAAACAGGTACAAAATTATGTAGTGTGGATGCATCCTAGGAAAGGCAGCCCCAGACAATGCATGACATCAAGGTTTCTTCTTATGGAAGAAATTGGGGATTGTAACAGGTTGGGACTCACCACCTGGCACCTCCTGCTGGTGACTCCGGGAATTAGCTCTGTCCAGTGGAGCGCCTCCTCCTGGTGGTGTCCCGTCCATCATTCTGCCCTCTGTTGCTGTCTCTGGACCCACGTTGCTGCCTGCTCAGCGGCATCCTCTTCGAGGCCACTGCCCTCCGGCAGTGCCCCTTAGTCCATCTGCACCCCCTTCCAGGGGGTCAGTGCTCAGCAGTCCCACACCCCAGCCACTATGTCCAACCGCCCTCTGAGTCCAATCCCTTTTTGTCAAGGATCTGGCATAGTATAATGGCTGCTCCCTACGGCCATTGGCTGGATGTACTGCAAGGAGTGAAGGGGGGGAGGACCCAGGCCCGCCCTCTACTCTGGATCCCAGCCCAGGGACCCTCTGGAAGCAGCCTCACTGTCCTCCTTCTCTCCCCTCATCTGTCTGCTTCCCTGGGCCACTTCCCCTACAGCCCCTTGCACCCGCTAGGCCCTTCCCTTCAGGGCCTGCAGCCTGGCGGCTATTGGCTCAGCTCTCTAGCCTCCTTGAGCCCTGCGCTGTCCATGGTACTAGTCTCCTCCCTTGGAGACTGACCTTCCCCTCTCAAAGGCCTGGGACAGACTGACTGCTCCTGCTCTGGGCAGCCTTTATATACGTCTTAAGCTGTCCCTGATTGGCTGTCTCCAAAGTGGGCCCTTATTGGCTCACAATAAGCCCTTCTTTGATTGGCTCCCTGTCTGTGCAGGCGCCCTGGCCTTCCGCAGCCCACTCTCACAGGGAGTGGGGCAGTCCGCCCCACTACAGGGATTATAATGGCACCATAGAAGAAAATAGGAAGTAACCTCTTAATGGTGACTTACTTACAGAAAGGTTAGAGATCAGTGATATGAAGAGATAGAGATGGGGAACTCATCACTGAATAATGCAGAATGGTGATCTGCTTTAGTCTGTCTTGTATAGTTTATTTTTGCTTTCTAGTTACCCAAACAAAGAGTATTATGGAAACAGAAGATATTACCAGGAGTAGTGGTTTATGATAGAAGCACTTGTAGGTACCAGAAATCACATTTAATGTGATAAGAAGGAGGCTTAGGAACTTGTTTTCTATCCAGGTTATCTGTGGGACATATTCAGGGCCAGATAATGCAAAACAGACTACAAACGTACATGTGTGTTTCAGGCGCGGTGTGAAGCAGCAAAAGGTGACTGACTGTAGGACAATGTGAACAATTTTGTAGACAGCTTTATACAAAAGTTGGATGGGTTACATCTGAAATAACAAGACTGCAGAAAAAATAGTGTTCTGAGGAGGTGTTTAAAGTATGTTTCTAGGGACAGAGGCAAATATATAGAGAAGTAGAAAGGAAAAAATAAGATATGTATATGGATGAGAAGGACAAATATAAAAGGGTTGTATTCATTGTAATGGAAATGAGCTATTACAAACTTGATTTGGGTTTTATGAATGTTAATTTAGAAGGAAATATGAAATGTAAATGTGAGTTATTAAGGTGTCTGTATAACTCTAAGAAGTTTAGCAAAGAAAATAGGATACCTAGAGGCATATTGATATAAGAGAAATTTAGATATTATGAATATACTGTAATTAAAACCTGGCTAGAATGTAATAAGGCGGTGATAGCAATAGCTGTATATTCTTTACCCCACGGGCCACAATCCTGCTCCTACTGAACTCAGTGGAGCTTTTCCCAGGACTACAGGGGGAGCAGTGGCAGGCCTCTATATTTGTATAAGATACAGTGGTGTGCAGGAGAAAAATTTCAAAGAACAGATGGAAATGTAACGGAAGAAAGAGAGAGATTTTATATAAAAGAGTATCTGTGCAGTCCTGAAATGGGACATATGAGACACTTTGAATGCAGTTTCTGAAAAATATGTTGTAATAAGTTGTAAAAATACCATAAAGTGTTTGGCCAAAAACAACCAAATTGTTAAATAATTGAAGCAAATAAATATCTTGGAAAAAAAGTGAACTGATTTAAATGGGGAATTTTAATGTAGACTAGAGCACATCTTGAAGAAGAAATGTAACAGTAGTACACTGTATCTATAGCATAGTTTATACTAGGGTTGTTTTTTAAAACTGCATGAGTCAATCAGTTGAAAAATAAGAGAGCAACACTAGATACTAAGTATAATTGTAGAAATAACTTCAGATATAAAGAAGGGAACTTTAGAAAGCAGAATCAGTACAACTGAATTAGGAGTGTAATGACAGCTGGAAAAGAGGAAATAATGGAGCATTACTCATAAGGCCAGAATTTGGGAGTGCAATGTGTCTTAAAGCCATAGGCATAATTTGACTGCGATATTTGGGAGGGCAATGCATATACATGAAAGTGTGCACACGCTGAAGCCAGCTCCCTTGGCTCACTGGATCTCACCACCCATTTGGAGTGGTACCTGCGCTGCTGGTGCTGGGAGGTGGAGTCGGGATGGCTAAACAGGAGGAGCCCCAGTTGCTGCTGCTGATGTGCTCTGTGGCAACCTGTTTGGCGCTGTGGCCACTCTGGCACCAGCTACTGCAGCGATGCTACCACTCTGGTGCCTCCCAGTGCTGCTGCGGCTGCCTTCCTGCCCCATCCCCTCCACTTTCCTCTTCCCACGCTCTCCTGCTCATATCCCCCTCTCCCCACTCCTCCATCTTCTTCCCCCATCCTATTCCATCCCCTTTCTTTCCCCACTGCCTCTTTTCCCCTTCTCCCATTTCCATCTCCCCGCCCCACCCCATCCCTCTTGTCCTGCCCCCTGCCATAAGCACTCATGGTTGTACAGGAAACAGAACGGTGGCCATCCAGGGCCCCCAGCACACATAGAAGACAATGATAGGTGCTAGGACCCAAGAGATAGTGTCACGGAACAGCGCTTGCAGAAATCTGGAGCAGTGGCATGTGACCTCATGTGCCCCCTCCCCCATGCCTTGCCTCTGTTTGGGGGCACAATGCCACTCCAAACTATGCCATGCAAAGCCACCCCTGCCCTCTCCTCTCTTCCTGAGCTAAGCACAGGAAAGGAGTAACAGAGAATGTGTCCTCTGAGGTTTTGCACTGTACTGTATTCAAATGTTTAAAGATTAGGTAGAGTTCTACTGTCCTGTGGCACCCGCCTAGACCAGTGGTGGGCAACCTGCAGCCCACGCCACTTCCCGCAGCTCCCATTGGCTGGGAACAGCGAATCGCAGCCACTAGGAGCTGCGGGAGGCCATGCAAATGTAAACAAACTGTCTGGCAGCCTGCCAGCAGATTACCCTGACATGCTGCAGGCTGCCCACCACTGGTCTAGACCAAAAACAAGGAAATGACAAACTCCCATAAGTCATTGAATCAGGCTTCAGTCTCAAACTCTGATCTGTGAACAAATACATTTTAAAAGCCCAAATGGGAGGTCTTCATGAACATATTTGATACATATGTTTTTATTAAGTCCAATAGATTGATTAGGAGTGTATTCCAGCAGGCTTTCCTTGAAATTGATCTGGAGGCTGTAATGGGCAAAATCACATAACTTGCTTGCTTTTCCTGCGGGGATGTCTACAGTAGACTTTAAAAAACAAAATCCCATAGTTGATACTGCTGGTTCAGCGTCTCTGGTGGTAGCACAAATGGAGCTTGAGTGTAGACATAAGTTCAAGAAGCAACCAGCATTTTAAGCATCATAGGTGAAGTTCTGACCCGATTGATGTCCATGGCAAAATTCCAATTAACTTAATGAGTCTAGGCATTCACCCTCTGACCTCTGCATGTCAATACAGAGAAGATTATGGCAAATAAGCTTCATGTGCACAAGGCCTAAGTCTTTGCCAAGAAGTTACCACTGGTCAGGGTGTGTTGGCTCTCACCCTTGTGGATTGTCATTACACTTTATATGTTAGAGAGATGAGCACATGGTCAGCACTAAAATTATTATATTATTTTAATAAAGATAACAAATATTTGGAAATAGAGGATAGGACATGTACCACAAACTTCAGGGTGAATAAAGCACAATATAGAGGAAAGCTATTCTAATGGATTAGAAATTCTTGAGCAAGGAAAAAAGTATAAGGACTGATCATTGTGAAGTAGAGATACATAACAAGCAAAGTGCTAAGATGATATAAGACTTCTTTTGATTAACTCGTAGAGATTTAACACTGGTACAACTCCCTCACTTCACTAGGGCTGAGTCTGGCTCTTTATATTGAAAACATTTTGTGTCATGAACAATTTAAAAATTACTACACTTTTTGTTGACACTCAATTGACAGGGGAACAAATAAAAAGAAACAGAGCAAATACAGTCAAAATTATTCAGATAATGTAGGCTTATGGCCCAAGTGGTTTTGTTCTTCAGTGTAAGGGATTTAATCATCAGAAATTTGATAATATAAAAGAGAATGCTACAGAATATAGATCAAAAGAAAAAACACATGGGATGATCACTGAGAAAGACACGAAAATCATCTGTGCAGTGTGCTTTACAGTGATAAAGCAAACAATGTCTTAGGTGTGTACTTAGAAAATTAAGGAAATAAATCAGGGGATATTCTGGCACTATATAACACACTTTGACCACATTTGAATGGCATACAGATTGGTTATTATGTTTTAGGAAGGGCATTGCAGAGATTAAAAAAGGCACCACAGAGGTGAAACAAATTGATTCAGGGTTTTTGTAGTGTTCAATTATGAAGTAATTCCAGGAACATTTGATCTACTTTTTTTTTTAAATAGCACAACAGTGTAGTAGAGCATCTTCACTGAAGTGCTACAGAAGTGCAGCATGCAGCTGCGCTGATGCAGTGTTTTAAGTGTAGACCTTCCTTAATTTGGCAGGTCACAGAACTGTAATGATCTTGGGGTTCATTAAATAACAAAACAGTGAATGAGAAAGGAATAAAACTTTAATAAAACAAACTGGAGAGCTTCTGTAGTGAGCTGCTCCAGATAGCCATGTGGTGTTCCCAATCCCACGCCTCCAGAGCACATCTCCCAATTTCTATGTTCATAATACTGTCCCTGGTGAGGGAGTGTCTCTAAATGATGATCTCTACAAGAACCTGGTTGCACTACGACATTTAAACTGATATGCATTGAGGAATGAAAAAATCAGTTTGGATAAAACATGAAACATCCTGAAATTTCACCCAGATCTAGAACCAAAGAGCTTGAATTTGATCTTAGATACAAAAAGCAAGTTTAACTCTTACTGACATTTATGTCTTTACATTTTTTGGTTTTGGCCAGCTCCAGATATGGAAATACTACAAGTTATTTCTGATTCTGATGGACACTAAGCATGACTGGAAATTATGTAATAGAGTATGGTTTTATGAGATATCTTGCCCCATACATTAATCATATATGACTGGATAATTGTGTCAAATTATACAATGATTTTGTGCTTTCACTGTGTGCACTACAGGTTGACACTAGACCACTGTACTTATTTTCACTTGTGCTTCACACCAAGATTATAATCTATGACTCCATGAATGAATGGCTAGAGTGCTAGTCTTGTACTACCTAGCCACTAGAAAATGAGCTTATGAAATATGTATGCATTCAAAAGAGTGAAGAGGCAGTAACTAACATATATGGCAGCAAAGTACACTGCTTCCTTACATCAAGATAGGTCTGATAGAAAGCATGCTGTGCAGATTCTTAAAGGCTTTCAATTTTTCAGAAAGAGGAAGAATGATCTTGAAGTTAAGCCACTAAATTCATTTCCACATATTTCCTGTATGATATTTGACAAGTCACTTAACCTATCTGTGCTTCAGGTTCACATCTACACAATGTTGCTATTAGGGCTGTCGCACAATTAAAAAAATTAATCGTGATTAATTGCGTGATTAAACAATAATAGACTACCATTTATTTAAATGTTTTAGGATGTTTTCCACATTTTCAGCTATATTGATTTCAATTTCAACACAGAATAAAAAAGTGTACAGTACTCACTTTATATTTGTTTTTTTAATTATAAATATTTGCATTGTAAAAATAAAAAAATATTTTCAATTCTCTTAATACAAGTACTGTAGTGCAATCTGTTTATCATGAAAGTTGAACTTACAAATGTAGAGTTATGCACAAAAAATAACTGCATTCAATAATAAAACAATGTCAAACTTTAAAGCCTACAAGTCCACTCAGTCGTACTTCTTGTTCAGCCAATTGCTCAGACAAGCAAATTTGTTTACATGTGCAGGAGACAATGCTGCCCGTTTCTTGCTTACGATGTCACCTGAAAGTGAGAACAGGTGTTCACCTAGCACTGTTGTAGCTGGTGTTGCAAGATATTTATGTGCCAGATGTGCTAAAGATTCATATGTCCCTTCATGCGTCAACCACCAGTCCAGAGAACATGTGTCCATGCTGATAATGGGTTCTGCTCAATACGATCCAAAGCAGTGCAGACCGATGCATGTTCATTTTCATCATCTGAGTCAGATGCCACCAGCAGAAGGTTTATTTTCTTTTTTGGTGGTTCGGATTCTGTAGTTTCTGCATTAGAGTGTTGGTCTTTTAAGACTTATGAAATCATGCTCCACACCTCATCCCTTCCAGATTTTGGAAGGTACTTCAGATTCTTAAACCTTGGGTTGAGTGCTGTAGCTATCTTTAGAAATCTCACATTAGTTCTTTCTTTGCATTTTGTCAAATCTGCAGAGAAAATGTTCTTAAAATGAACAACATGTCTCATCTGAGACAGCTATAACATAAAATATATGGCAGAATGCGGGTAAAACACAGAGCAGGAGACATAAAATTCTCCCCCAAGGTGTTCAGTCACAAATTTAGTTAACACATTTTTTTTTTTAATGAGCATCATCAGCATGGAAGCATGTCCTCTGGAATGGTGGCCAAAGCATGGAGGGGCATACGAATGTTTAGCATAGCTGGCATGTAAATACCTTGCAACACCATGTGAATGCCTGTTCTCACTTTCAGGTGACAGTGTAAACAAGAAGTCAACAGTATCTCCCATAAATATAAACAAACTTGTTTTTTTTAGCGATTGGCTGAACAAGAATTAGGACTGAGTAGACTTATAGGCTTCAAAGTTTTACATTGTTTTGTTTTTGAGTAGTTATGTAACAAAAAAATCTACATTTTCATGACAGAGCTTTCACTACAGTACTTGTATGAGGCGAATTGAAAAATTATAATTCTTTGGTTTATAATCTTTACAGTGCAAATAATTTGTAATAAAAATAATATAAAGTGAGCACTGTACACTTTGTATTCTGTGTTATAATTGATTTCAATTACATTTTAAATGTAGAAAAAGTCCAAAATATTTAATAAATTTCAATTGGTAGTCTATTTTTAACAGTGCGATTAAAACTGCGATTAATCACAATCACTTTTTATTGCAATTAATTTTTTTAATCACGTGAGTTAACTGTGATTAATCAACAGTCCTAATTGATATTAAAGAAGCCTTGCTCCCATCCTTTTACTGTCTTGTCTATTTTGATTGTAAAATCTCTGAAACAGGCATTGACTCTTATTAGTTGTATGTACAGCATCTGGCACCATTGGTCCCAGTCTAGGCACTACCATAATACAAATAATAATTCATACTGCTAATAATAATGAAATCAAGTAATGAATGTTAATTATAGAATCAAAACATAACAAATCATTTACAAAAATGAAAAATATGCAGAGGAAGGATCGTCCAGTGAGTAAGCACTAGCCTGGGGCTTGAGACCTGGGTTCAATTGTCTGTGCCACAATAGACTTCCAGTGTGACCGTGGGCAACTCATTTAGGAACTCTGTGCCTCCAAATCCTATCTGTAAAATGGGGATAATAGTACTTCTGTACCTCACAGGCATGTTATAAGGATAAATACACTTAAGATTGTTAGGTGCTCAAGTACTATGGTAATGGAGGCTATAAAAGTACCATAGATGGACCCCATAAACCTGTCACATCAATAGCTTTCTTATCTGCAATCTAGAAAGGCCTGAAGTCTGGTTAAGCTCCAAATGTTATTGGTTATTCTTTTGGGATTGCTCTAACACAGGGGTGGGCAAACTTTTTGGCCTGAGGGTTCCATCGGGTTTTGTAAATTGTATGGAGAGCTGGTTAGGGGAGGGAGTCGTGGCCCAGCCCGCACCTCCTATCTGCCCCACCCCCCAGACTCCTGCACCATCCAACTCCCTCTGTTCCCTGACGGCCCCCCTGGGACCCCGCCCCATCCACACACCCCTGCTCCCTGTCCCCTGACCGCCCACGGAACCCCTGCAACTGACTGCCCCCTGCTGCCCCATCCAAACCCCCTCCTTCCTGAATGTCCTCCTGAGATCCCTGCCCCCATTCAACCCCCATCTCCTCCTGACCAACCCAACCCCTATCCACACCCCTGTCCCCTGACCACCACCTGAACAACCCTGCCCTCTATCCAACTCCCCTACCCCCTTACCGTGTTGCCTGGAGCACCGGTGTCTGGCAGTGCTACAGCCGCACTGCCCGGCTGGAGCCGGCCCACGCTGCTCCTGGCACCACGCAGCAGGTCAGGCCAGGCTCAGGCCAGGCTCTGCAGCTGCGCTGCCCCAGGAGCTCGCAGCCCTGCCATCCAGAGCATTGTGCCAGCAGCAGAGCGAGCGAGCTGAGGCTGTGGGGTGGGAGGACAGCGGGGGAGGGGCTAGCCTCCCAGGCCAGGAGCTCAGGGGCTGGGCAGGATGGTCCCATGGACCGGGTCATAGTTTGCCCACCTCCGCTCTAACAAGATAGATGGGGGGTGTATTTGTGGGAAGAGTTCACTTCAGGGTTTAGATTTCTCTTTGTGGGGGCAATTGGTCATATAATGTGGAAAAAAAGGAAATAATAGAAGGGATAGGGCACACTGTGAGAAAAAAGGGTGTACAGGAAATAAACACTAACAGAGTTGCAGGGCCATTCAGTCATTTTACCAATGAAGAACCTCCAGGTTTCTCTCCGGGCCTTGGTATCTAAGAAGGCATCTGGTGAGTGTCCACCACCTGTCATACTTCCACGGTAGTGCAGTAAATGCAATAGGCCCTGAATTATGTTCAGTGTGCTGTTCTTCCTGCGGTAAGGCTGTGTGCCTAATTAGGTCCTGTGGCCCCGGGAAGTTGTTGGCAAAAAGTGATATTGTCAGCTTTTCGATTACTGACAGTGCATCCTTCCAATTTTAACCTTTTGGGTTTCTGTTTTGAAGGGTTAGTTTTATTTCACTTCCAATGGAATTATCCCTCTCCTGCTTAGTGTTTGAAAAATCCATTACCATGCTGGAATGGGCAGTAGCAGGTGAGTCTGGTTTACACTGTGGTGCACTATTTGGATGACTTCTTGTTTGCAGCGCAGGACAGATTCTGAGGAGTGTTCCAGCCTACTGCTCACATTCCAGGCCCTGGCTGATAGATGTGTATCGGGGGGAGGGTGTTACTTCCTCTGATTGGGAAAAAAGAGGGACTGTACGTGAAACTGACTTATCTGAGGATTCAGTTACATGAGGGAGAAATAATAAAATGGGACTTGAACAGGGATGGTAATAATCCCATATACATGGGCTGCTTCTGTGTATTGTGTACTCTTTTTTTTTTTCTTTTTTTTTAAGAAGCATTTTCAGATTAATTTTCTAGAAAAATGCCTTTTTCAGAGTTTGACTTTGCTTCTGAAACACTCTGAGTGTAAACACTTCCATTTGAATGTAATATAGCACTTGTCTTTTTAAAAGCTTAGGTAATACTTCAAAGACAGAATTGTTGGGGGGGGGATAGGATTCAGAGTTTGCAGTGTTTTTTGAAGAATTATTTAATGATATTTACTGTCAGTTTATGATCACTTATTTTCTAAATATTTATAAAACTGAATGTAGAGTTGACAGAGTTGATAAGTTAATGCACATTTTGAGTAGGCAGCTTTGTCTGCTTTAGAAGTAAGAAAATAGATTTTTTTCAATATCTTTTAAAGATTCATGTTTGCCCAAAAGTTCCATATTAATTCAGTGCACTCTACAAATGAAGTTCTACTTAGGACCAGGTTCTGATACCCTTACAGTGAGTTGGACCTTACTCCACAAGTGGTCCCATTGAGGTTAATGAGACTGCTTGTTTTGCAAGGGATTCTTCAGCATGAGTGAGGGTACCTCAGTCTTAGTAGTTGTTTGTGCTTCTATTTTTGCTAATACTTGCTATGTTCTCAGATCTTTGCTAATTGAGAAGTGATTTCAATATAATTCTTTCCCTTAATGTCTGGACATTGTATTTATGGCTTTAAACCTCAGTATACAAATTTTACCGCTTTTTTGTTGACAAACTTTCAATTTCTCTGATGAAATACGGACTCATCTAAAAAGGTGCAAACATTAACTTTGCTTTTACAATAGGATAGAACAGGTGATTGGTAAAGGGATATGGAATCTATTGTAATTTGTGGCTTCAAATCAGTGTCAGTGATAATGACAAGAAGTTGTTATCCTTCTACAGTTGTTCACTTGCCTATGCAAAATGAGATGTGATTATTCTTAATCCATTGTCTAATGGATATTCTGTAACATCACAGTTGGCAATCATGCTGATAAGTCACAGTTGAGAGTTCAAGGGTGGAATGGGCATGGAGAATACTGCAGTCTAGTTGAGAGAATTCCTCCGTAACATTTTTCCAAGGACACTGTGAGCACTAAAGTCAAGTCTGTAGTACAAATTTACATCAGTATAACTACGTCGCTCGGGTGAGAAAAATCTACACCCTTGAGCAACACCGTTATGCCAACCTAACCCCCAGTTTTAGGGTTACCATACGTCCAGATTATCCTGGACATGTCTGGATTTTGGGATTTTAAATAGCTGCCCGGGAGGACTTTGTAAAAATCTAAAAAGGTCTGGGATTTCCCTCCCAATGCAGAGCGCGGCGCAGCTGACAGAGCAGCCAGGCCAGATAGAGCTGCTTCTATTGGGGCCTCCAGCAGCCATAGCCCCTCTTCTGCTCCCCCACAGCCTCAGTGTGCCACGCCAGCATTGCTCGGGGGAGGGGGAGGGTGGGGCTGTGCGCTTTGCTGTGGAGCATGGCAGCATGTCTGGCTCTGCATGGTCTAAGTGGTGTGGTTGTGGGGTTGGAGAAGGGGCACGGGGTCCTGGGGGGCAGTCACGGGACAGGGAGCGGGGGTTGGATGGGCCAGGGGTTCTGGGGGCCTGTCAGGGGGCAGAGATGTGGATAGGAGTCGGGGAAGTCAGGGGACAGGTATGGGGTGGACTCCTAGGGGGGCAGTTAGGGTGAGAGGGGTCAGCAGTGGACAATCAGGGGACAAGGAGCAGGGGTGTTGGATGGGTTGGGGATTCTGTGGGGGGCAGTCAGGGGGCGGGAAGTGGGAGTGGATAGGGGGCGGGGCTACCCTCCCCCTATGGAGTGTCCTCTTTTTTGAAAGTTCAAATATGGTAACCCTACCCAGTGTAGACAGCACTATGTCAACAGGTGAGCTTCTCCCATCGACATAGCTACGATCACTCGTGAAGGTGAATTAACTGTGCCGATGGGGGGAGCTATCCTGTCACCATAGTAGCATCTTCACTAAAGCTACAGCAGGGGAGCTGCAGTGTTTTAAGTGTAGACCTGCACTAGTTTTGCTATACATGTTGAGGTGAGAGGAGTTTACTTTTATTTGTACTCTTATGAACACTGTCTTACTGGAAAAAGAAGCAGGGAGTGTCTGTTTGCTTTCAAACAATTTTTGGAAGGTGTCTTAGAGAGAGAGAGGGAGAGAGAGAGAGAGAAGGACACAAAAGAGGGGCTCAGGGCTCCCCTGCCTTTTGTAACCCCCTTTCTGCCTCCTTCCAGGAAGGTAGACTGTGTCTTCTGTGTGTGCATGTTATGGGGCAGGCTTCAGTCCTGTCACAATGGGTGAGTCTTTTTTTATTAAAGAGCTGCACAAAGGAAGATTATTTCCAGTGCACAACAGCAAGTTTTATTGATTCTACAAAGGCTAGGAACGATCTCCTGGCACTTTGTCTATTACCTGTCTATGTACACATATATAGAGTACTCTCATATTAAGCTTTGGATATCTTCCCCAACCCGCAATGTACTTGGCAAGTTCATGAGTTGCAGCAGAACCTTACTGACTCCGGCTATCACACAGCAGGGATATTTAGGGGTCTGCAAGGCAGAGAGATTATGTTTGACACCCTTTTGATACTCACCTTTTCCTCCCTTTATATAGGTATTCTCCTAGAATGCCAGGTGCTTCACTTGCTGCTTTTTGGGTCTGGAAGATATTTTTATATATAGCAAAACTGACAAACTGCTTTGTTGGATTTTTTTTCACCTTTTCCAAGAGGACTGGTTTGGGGTGGGGGGGTCTCTGATTTAACTGACACAATTTATGGTGCGTACCCAGTATGGATTACAAGTTAATAAAGGCTTATTTTGGGACACTTAGCCATCATTAGGAACTACTCAGACTTTGGGCCTGGCTGTAAGCCTCATTATCTTGTGCAGCTTTGAATTCTCTCATCTTAACACTCTCACCTCACAGGAGGAAGGAGGCAGGGACTTCAGCTGCTTTACCTGGTGGTGAAAGAGGATGGATAGGCTCCCTCCACCAGTTTATGAATGCTATCACATCTGAGGCCATTTTAACTATCTTGAAACTTGCCCTTGAATTATCCCCCCTGCTAGTTGTTGGGGTGCTGTTTAGCTCAAGGTAAGTTGTTGGCTAATATATATATATTATAGAGAGAGAGAAAAGAAGGAAGTTTAAAATATGTATTCCGTGCTCATGACTAGCTAAGAGTTGTATATATGCTGCTATTTTTGTTACCTCATCACCCCCACTTCTCTCCCCCCATACTCACCCTCTTGTTTGTTGCATCTACCTGTTATGTCTTTGTCTTTTAGATTGTAAATTCTTTGAAGCTTGGACAGCTATTTGCTATATATTTGCATACAATGGGGCCAGCCAAATTTCATATGGCTTTTTTCTGATCCTCTTCTCTAGAAGGCATAATTGAATAAAAGCAGGCATGAATTGTCAGTTGATGAGGATGGAAAGAAATGACAGTGTAGTGATAAGAGAACAGACTTAACACTAAAAGAAGATTGAAGTGTTTCCCAATGCAAGGTTTACATTTATTCTAAGCAGGGCCGGCTCCAGACCCCAGCGCGCCAAGCACGCGCTTGGGGCGGCGTCCCAGTGGGAGGGCGGCAGGCGGCTCCAGTAGACCTCCCGCAGACGTGCCTGAGGAGGGGCCGCTGGGACCGCGGCTCCGGTGGAGCATCCGCAGGCATGCCTGTGGGAGGTTCACCGGAGCCGCGGGGCCGGCGACCGCTAGAGCGCCCCCCCGCGGCGTGCCGCCCTGCTTGGGGCGGTGGAAATCCTAGAGCCGCCCCTGACTCTAAGATTTGAACTGATCAGTGATTGAATGGTGCCTTAAGCAGTGCAACTACCTTTAATTAAATGTATGGGTTATTTACCTATATGTAAGGCTACATTTTAGTAATGGGTATTTTTAGTAAAAGTCATGGACAGGTCACAGGCAGTAAACAAAAATTCATGGCCCATGACCTGTTCATGACTTGTACTTTATACCCCTAACTAAAACTTGGGCCTGGGGGTTGTGGGGTGCTCTGGGAGGTCGGGATGGGTGGGACACAGTGGGTGCTCTGGGGGGAGTGGGCCAGGACCCCTCCTGGGTGTGTGGCAGCGCACGGTCCAGGACCCCTGCTGGTTCTGGGTTGGGGAGGGTTGGTGGCTGGCCTCCCTAGAAGCTGCCTGCATGTCCATTCAGCTCCTAATGGGAGGGAAGGCCGGGGGGCTCCGTGCGCTGCCCCCGACATGAGCGCCAGCTCCGCCACTCCCATTGGCCAGGAACCACGGCCAATGGGAGCTGCGGTGGCAGTGCCTGCAGGCAGGGGCAGCTGCTTAGGAGCTGCAGGGATATGCTGATCGCTTCCAGAGAGGTCCCCCCAAAGTAAGCGCTGCCCTGCATCCCAACCCCCACCCCAGCCCTGAGCCCCCTCCGACACCCAAACTACTTCTGGGGTGGGTGGGCATGGTGGCCGGAAACTGCCTCAGCAGTGGCTGGTGCAGAAGTCACGGAGATCACGGAAAGTCACAGAGTCCGTGACCACCTTAGCTATATGTCACTGAATATCACCTATTTCAAAGGAGTGGATACATTAATTTTATTGCACTTTTGTCTAATCAATATGCTATAGTCGTAAACAAGAAGAATGTAAAAGAATAAAAATTATACTCTGAGCCCTGACTGAAGGTTCAGAAAGTAGAAACATCTTTTCACAGTATCTTCCCATATAGATGATGTATCAATGTTGGTTATTTAACCTGACTATTGAAACTGTCAATAACTACTAAACCAGCCTGAAAATACAGGCATGACTACTGTATCATTAGCTTTTATTTGATCTAATACTTAACTCAAAGGGGGGAAAAAATCACTAGTGAAATTGAATCAGTCCACATAGCTTTCTCATAAAATCTAATTTACTAAGACATTGACCTAAATGGCACATATTCAATTCCACAGTAATAGTTTATTTTTATGCAAAAGCTGCATTGGATTATGTGGACTTGAAAAGAAAAAACTTTTCAGACCTACCATTCTAATTACCTAAAAATACCTTATATAACCAAAACAATAGTTTTTTCTTTCCTATATTATGTTTGTGTACTTTTGTGCTAGAAGCTATATAATTCTTAGAGGACTGTCAGATTAACAGCAGGTGGCTACTTTTATATATGAGTAGTGGCTGTAACTGTCTGATGTGTGTGACAGCTTTTATCAGACTGATATTTTAGTAAGTAGAAAAGAAAACATTTTTTAAAAACAAAAACAAGTCTACTTACTGTATATAATAGCAAATATGTAGCATTATAAACCTGAATGAAAAGTATAATAAAATGTTTGTTTTCAACATAAACATATAAAAAAACAAAAGTGTGTCTGCCATAACTCCCTTACCTCAGTGCAAATGCGCCTAAATAGTTCCTATTGCTTACATTCTGAAAGAATGTCCCAAACACTGGTTGATGCTCTACTATAAAATGGGTTGATTGTTTATTTTGCCAACCACCTGGAAAACAGATACTAAGGATATTGGGACCTGATTCTGCCACTTTCACTCATGTTAAATAGTTCCTTTCTCAAGAATAGTCCCATTAGCCTATGAAATAAGCCACTACTCAGCATGAGTAAGCATAGGTGGAACTCAATCTTTAGCTAGGTCTTGATTTAGGAAAACATCTTTGTTCAGGACAGCACTTAAGCACATGCTTAACTTTAAGTTTTGAAGTGCTCAAAGTTAAGGATGTCCTGAAGGAAGGAAGGAAGATGAATTTGAGCCCATACTCAAGTGCCTTGCTGAATCAGGGCCCTAATCAACAGGGTCCCTTATCTAGTATCTGCTAGACTAGTTCCATGACTAGTGCACCTGCGTGTTATGCATACACATTGTTTTCAAACCATTTCTGGAAAGTGTCTCTCTCTCTCTCACACACACACACACGCACACACACACACACACACACACACAATGTGTATCCCAACTTTAGAGGGATATTGAAAAGTATGCTTTTATATTTCTACTTCATAAATTTGACGGGCACCATCTAATAGCATACATACATAGAACTTACATGTTCAGTTCTTCATCTGCAAAATTTCCTGAGGGTAAAAAAAAAAAAAGTTTACAGTTGTTAGTTTTTAACAACATTTTAAATTAGCTTTTGTCTGGCTAATTTTATGAGTAGATTATTATACAGGAAAGTCCAATTCTTGAAAATACATGCCAATTTAAGCAAAGGAAAAGTAAGCAGACCTTGCAAACTTACACTTCTGTCTTATCACATCACTCAGGTGTAAGAAAAATTTAAGCCATAAAACCATGAAAGTCAGAATCATCTATTTTTATACATGCCACAAATCACAATAAACACATTTTATTATGCTAAATGTTTAGTTCCCAGTCGACTCCAGATCCAGTGTTTCAGCTGAAATGTTAATATTATGACCTGGAGGTCTGACAGCATTAGGCTGACTTAATTGTTAGGGTTACACATTAATATGTGATGTGCTTCTGTTTGTCTCACAGTCCGTGTACCTTAAAGCATGATGCCAATTATTTTCATTTCCAAGCTGTCAGCTGGCAGAGTGACTCTACTTGTGCAGTCTTCCCAGAGGTATATGAAACCAAGTGATGCACAAATAAGGAAAGACACATTTTACTGAGAGTGATTATTTTTAGGTGTTTTCTATATGAAAATTATTCTCTGGGGAGGTGTATGGTCTGAATTAGTTATTAAAATATGTGAAATGAAGTTTTCATTTCTGATGGAATAATTAGTGTTCAAGTAAATTTTGATATTTTTTCATGAGGTTTTCATCGTGTTCCTTGATTTCATAGCATTTGTTTTCTGTGTTTTATTTTCTGAATGGTTTTTTTTACTTCCTTCTCCTTGCTTCTGGCTGCTACACAGCACCTTTTCCCCAGCTGTGCTGCGAGAGGAAATACCCGCTGATAAACACCTGGGACTCACTGGCAGTCATACTGTCTTTCCTTTAAGAAGTAGTCTTTGTAGTAAGACAATATTACTTTATCTAAAAGTAATTTCATTCACTTTCACTCACTCTATCTCCTTTTAAGACCAGCATATGCTGTGCAAACGGTGGCTATTTGGGGAATCTATGTACAATTTATGAATTCCAGGCTGGTTTTATGAACTGCCTATCCTTATGTCCTATGACTGTCTTGTACTGTATTCTGCCTTATATGCTTTTGTGCTAAGGAGACAGGGGAGTGCCGCTTGCATGTGTATTTAAAGATATGTTAAAACTATCAGCACAGCACCTGAATAAGTCTTGCCCAGGAGTGAACAAAGGAGTAACTGTATCCTAGATGTAAAACCAATTTTTCCAACTTTTCTTCCAGGCAGGCTGGAGTTTCAGGGAATGGAATTTTGCCAGAGGCTGGACAAAGTAATCCAGTGCTAATGGTAGGATTGAAAAACTCAGAGGGGCTCACAAAGACATGCTTTTGTAGCAAAGAGGACCTCTTTTGACTGAGGCTGTCTATACTGGTGTGCATATTTGAGCAATGGACCATATATATGCTCGCTCATGCTATCCATACCTGTGCTGAGTGTCCACATTATGCTGTACTGCTGGACACACACATAACACTGTGTACACGAGTATACCCATATCCACACTGCTGATGCTGTTACACAATGTTAGCGCTACCATTTGGTGTGGTGTCCCAGGGTTCTGTGCAGACAGAGAGACACCATAGGAACTGCTTTGCTGTGTGTTGTTTGTACGGTCCCCGAGCATCACAAATGTGCCAATGGCAATTTAGTCTCCCCCTGTCCAGCTGGGGAAAGACATGGAACAATGGGATGATGGTCTGGTTCTGTTCCTGCTTCTTATTGCAGAACAAATGGTTATGCAGTAGATAGTTGATTGGTGAGATGCTGGATGAAATTTGAGCAGAACTTTGTGATACATCAAAGACTGCTGACCTTGAAGGTCAATGACAGTTAGAGTGAATGCCGGTACTGCCATGCTTTTTTTTAATGTTTGTGTATTTTGGAGGCAAATATTGTGAATATTTTTAATTTTGTCTTGTATTTTTGCCTTTGTTTGTAAAGCATCTAGAATTAAGGAGATACTTTGAATACAAATCAAAATAAATATATGTATAATTTTTGAAACATCATTGCCTTAGATGCTAAATAAGGTTACCTGTATGACTGCTGTACTCATTATAAGAAAGAAAATGGACTACTGAAAACATAAGTTAGGTATTTCAGGCAGAATTTTAAATATTTTCAGAACAATAATAATTACATTATTAAAAATCAGAAGATATTTTCTATATTAGTTACAATTTTTATGTTTACCAGTAAATACTGCAACACTTAAAATAGATATTTGAAAAACAAAATAACATGTGCAATAGAAGATGTGTAGCAAAAGTTATGTACATACATAATTGAGTGTTTTGTTCCCACCTTGTATTTGAAATTGACATGGAAATTTTGGAAAAGTTTAGACTTCCAGGTTAAAATAAGGCTTTGGTATGTGTTTGAAACAAAATCCCTTGGTCTTTCATTGGAAATTATTTTATAAAATTTAAACAAACTAAAAGCTCCACCATATCTTTTACTGATTTAGTATTGGCCCCAAACAGGTCCTGATCTAATGCCCATTGAAAATAATGGAAAGGAAATCTACTGACTTCAATGGGCATTGAATTAGCAATGTACTGAGGTACCAAGCAATCATATCCCAAATTCCATGTGTAAATGGTGACTTAGCATGTAAGAGATAAAGGGGGGATGTGCTGATTTTTTTATAATTTATTAGGTTTTACTAAATTAAACAGCAAGTATTTGTGTATGGAGAGAATCTACTTTTCTGCCAAGAATAAATGAGTATTAGGTAAGGAGAATAATCCTCTGCTGAGGTGTAAGAATTGTTTATGGAAAAGTTTCTCATTTACATATAATGTATTGATTTATTTTGTAGTTGTTCCAGAATGAGACTTTAACCCTTCTCAGAGTACTTATCTTCATCAGAAAAAAAAGAAAAAAAAGTGAAAAGTTGCTTATTTGTAGCTCTGGTAATGGAGATGAGTGAATAATTTTCCAAAAAAAGTTGATCTCTTCTTCTGTCTGTGAATTGTGTATGTGAAGATCCCAAACTACATATACTTACTGATTATTCAAAATAACTGAATTTTTGCAGTGGATAGTTCTTTACTTTTATGTAATATGTTCAGATGATGTTATTAATATGATAATTGAATCAACTATAATTCACAGTTTGTGCTATACCTTAAATTATATGTAACTAAACTAAGCGACACAATGTAAATTTCAAGTGCCTATTTGATTTTAATAATCACAATGTGCACTGTTAGTTGCATAAGCCATCCAGTCAGGGAAGGGAACAGTACCATATGAATTATGTAGCAAATACATACTAAATAACAGTGTTTATGGTATATCATACAATTCAAAATATGCCTTTGGCAAATATTCAAGCTAAAAAATCACTTTTAACATGTATTTTCACTGGAAAAGCCCAATTTGATGAATGTTAACAGTCTCCCTATCCCATCGCATTCCAACCCCCTCCCAGGAAATATTCACAAACATAATCAAATCAAAATTGATTTTTATGAAGAGAAATATCCAGCAGAATCCAGTCATAGCAGGGTTTCAAGACAGCAAGATATATTGGAATTGAAAAAGGTATGGAACAGCTTAGCAGATTAATAAGACTGGGGCTTTTTAACTTGGAAAAGAGACGGCTAAGGGGAGATATGATTGAGGGCTATAAAATCATGACTGGTGTAGAGAAAGTAGATAAGGAAGTGTTGTTTACTACTTCTCATAATACAAGAACTAGGGGTCACCAAATGAAATTAAGAGGCAGCAGGTTTAAAACAAACAAAAGGAAATATTTCTTCACACAACCAGCTTGTGGAACTCCTTGCCAGAGGATGTTGTGAAGGCCAAGACCATAACAGCGCTAAAAAAAGAACTAGATAAATTCATGGAGGATAGGTCCATCAATGGCTATTAGCTAGGATGGGCAGGAATGGTATCCCTAGCTTCTGTCTGCCAGAAGCTGGGAATGAGTGATGGGGGTGGATCACTCTATTCATTCCCTCTGGGGCACCTAGCACTGGCCACTGTTGGAAGACAGGATACTGGTCTAGATGGACCTTTGGTCTGACCCAGTAGGGCCATTCTTATGTTTCTTTCCTCAAGAGTTCTAAAACTCAGGACTCCAGGATGTGCGATACAGCATGGAGGAATGAATTCCTTGACTTCCAAAGCCATCCGCTAAAATCCATTGCTATCCAGGGCCTCTAAAAGACATCCACCCCCACCAATAAGACAACAGGTTCCCCCAAATCTCTGAAATGTCAGCAGGCAAAGATTTGTCTGCTTTGGGGTTCTGCAAGTGGCTGAAAGACAAGAAGAACAGAGATGTCGTAGTGGCTGAACAAGGTGGTTGATGGGGGCACTGTGTCTGTTAACTCTGCTGGAAAAAGTTGCTGCAGACACATTAGATATGCACAGGACTAAACTAGATGACCTCTCAAAGTCCTTTCCAGTCCTACAATTCTGTGATTCTGTAATTCTATATCAAGCCCACAATACAACTGACTTATCTTGATTGACTCCTCTCTGGAAGCGCACTTACAGGATGGGTGAATGGAGTATGAGGGAGAATATCTTCCTTGGAAGTTCAGGTACGCAGGCTCTCTGCTCATATTATATCAAAAATAGGAGACCTCGAGGGAAGGTCATGACACAATCATTTGAGAATTTATAGTAGGAACTGAAGGAGAACAGAAAAGCAGACTCCTAAAATGTGCTCCCTAAGCTCTGTATAGAGGTGCTCAGCCTGCCACATTATTTTAAATTTGATTTAGAAAACACATAGGTTCTTACTTCTAAGCCAACCTCAAAGGCCAAACCTAGTCCATAGATAGTAAATCTGAGGAATTTGACAGTAAAAGGGGAAAAAATGAAGCTAGCTTGTGAAACAAACACAAACAACCCCCAACCATTCAAAACCCACTGTTTTTGAGGAGGTCCCAAAATAAGATAATGATTTTTCAAGATTGCAAAAGATGTGCGTGATGGAGTCTGAGTAGCTTAAGGCTTACTCATCACTACGCACTTTGCAAATGTCCCCACTTGGACCAGATGGAGGAGATAATTGGTTAAGGACTGGATGATGAATCACTTTGTTAATTGTTTAAGCTCATCTGCTGGGGACAGTTAAAAGAGACAAGAAGAGCTAGGGGAATGCTGAAATGAAAGGCTCGAAAAGGTCAGAATCTCAGGAAGATGAAATTCTCTCTCCTCCTCTATTCTATTCTTCCTCTTTTTCCTACTCCTCTAACCTGGTATCTGGGGAGAAGGTTAAAAAAATGCCTTATGTTATGAGGAACAAGCACCTATATAGCACATTGTAAGTAAAGAACACAGTATTGAACCTATATGGGAGTGAATGAGGACTGTTTGCAGCCAGGAATACAGCATGAGGGAATCCTCTCCTGTGACAATATAGTTAACAGGCAGCCTTTAGAAAAGCTAGAGACTTGTCAAGCAATAAGACCTCAGATGTTTTATCAAGTTTCCAGCTCAGTGTTATGTCAAGGTTGGTGAAGAAGTGTATCTGTTTCAAAAGTCACAAGAAGCACTTGGTTTTTGGTTTTTATTTTTTAATAACCTGCAGTGAACTGAGTACCTGTTTGTTTTACCACAAGTTTATTTCCTAACTGTTATATCAGTCTGACTTGCACATATGAACATATCCAGTGACTGTGACTGACTCATATATTTACTTGGGTTACCTCTTCAGTTTCAAGCTTATACTTCATTACCTTTTGGGACATGTTAGCAATTCTCATCAAAAGGCTGAATGTGAAGTACTCCAGCAGGAGCGTGAAGGGATCACCTCACCCCAAATAATCTCATAAGAGTGAACTGAGTGTGGAAAGGATTTATTTAAACTGTGTATTAACAATATGTAGTACCTTTGTGCCTGTATTTGTGTTGGGGGATTAGTGAAACATTTGACAGTATGCCTAAGTGGACAGATCAATATGAGCCATTTGTTTGTGATTATACAAGGCTTGTATGTTAGCTTGGCATGACATATACCAAAGAGATCACTGGGAGAGGTAGAGCTCCCTGTTCCTCTGTTGGACTTAATTTAAGACTCAAATTCCATTTTTTAAAATAGTTGCCAGTGAGAGATCCTGCTGTGGCATAATGTCTCACCACTGGGGTTCTTCGAAGCCCTGGAGAATGACATATCATGCTGAAAGTGCAAGAGATGGCTCTCTCCTTCCTGCATGGCCCCTGGAAAGGTGCACAGGAGCTGAGTGATGTGGCTGTACCCCCGATGGGTCAACGGAGGGGTTGAGAGGACTACAATAGGTTGCTGAGCTGCATGGACCAGTGATTTCTGCCCACCCTATCCTACTTCTTCACCCTACTCCTGCTTGGCCCTTTCCTATCTCCTCTGCAATACTTTCACCCCATCCTCTCCCCTTACTCCCTCCTATGCTTCCCTACTCTCTTTCCCTCCTTCTTCTTCCCTTTGTATGCCACCTTCAACTTCTTCAGCCAGCTTGAACACCCTAACACCCTCTATAAGCTCACACCCTGAGTACAGGAACATGGAGTATGAAATTTGTTTAAAGGAGTGACTTGCAGAATTGGATTGTGTTGTGCTCTTTGGTGCAGAAATTTATCATTTGTGGGAGCAGTTTGATTTCTCTCCTGTCAGTTAATGCCCATGTAATACAGGGAAGAGAAACTGTTTGTAAACCAAAAGGAGGGAGGCATTTGGCCCAGAGAAAATAGTCCTCACAACATACAATGTCTCACTTTGAGCATCACACTGCATTACCGGTACTTCAGTGTTCAGTTTGCCAAACTGAATGTGAATACAATTAAGGAATAATATACAGGCGTATCCTTAACATACTAAGAAATATCAAGTTTGCTGATTGTTTGTTTGCTCCCTTTTTATCTCCTTGTGATGTGTTTCTTTGTAGTATGGGAAATATAAGATGCCCATTAGAAAATATAATTTAAATAGTGGGTATCAGCAGAACACTCAGCATGGATGGTGCATCTCCCTTGTCCAACCCCTCCAAAACTTATGATTGATTTAGTTTTGTTTATAGTGTTAAGTGTCTGACACTTGCTACTGTTTCATTGTGATTTACTTTTTAAATAGGGAATAGAGAGATACCACTTGGGTTAGTCTGCTTGAAAGCAGGCAGTCAAGTTTGGCATGAAGTCAAAGGGTTATGTATTTTTGTGTTTTTCCTTCCTGCCCTTTCCTACAGTTCTTTATCACACACACACCCCATTCCCTACCTCCCTGTTCCCTATTCTTCCCACCAGCCTCTAGACCAGCCACACTCTCAAAAAATATACACCACATGATTGTGATTTGCCTCAAGCAGGTGGCTGTAACTAATGGTGATGTAACAGACAAACAGACCCCGGTTGTTGGAGGGCAGGATCAAACCGAGGATTTCTGGAGCTTAGGGCATGAGCCTCTACAGCATGAGCTAAAAGCCAGTTGGCAGTTAGCTATGGCTGTAGAGCAGATTCATTTTATCTCTCTCTTTAAGTGGTCTCAGTGCTACTAGATGGGTTACACTGACACCTGCCCCCGAGTGTCCTGCACTTATGCTATTCCCTGGAAGTCTAATGAGTATCTGGCAAGATAATCCAAAATCTGTGGAACAAGTGTCTGAGGCACTTCATCCATATGTTCCCCCTTTTCCTGTGATTCTGAGTGGGGAGTAGGGTAAAATGCAATACTGTATAACAAATGGCACAAAAATTCCATCTCCCTTGTTTATAAGATCACATGACAAAAATCTTTAACATAGCTAAATGTTTTATTTCCTGTAATGTAAAGGCACTCAACACTCCACTAAGAAGAAAACAAAAAGCCCTCCACCACAACTCCTTACTGAACAGAGGAAAGGTAGATATTGTGCTTCTGCAGGAGACACACTTGACCACAGATGAGGCTGCTAAATTTCAGTGTGATTAGGCAGGAAAAGCAGTGTCCTGATACTTCTTACCTAATCTAGCGGGTTAGCCATATTCTTCCATCAAGTACTGGAAGTAACTGAGTCAATTTCAGACTAGCCAAGCAGATTTTTAACTCTTAAAGTCACCACAAATGGATTTGAATGAATCATTGCTAGCCTTGATGATTCTGAAATCTATCATAGGGTTTTGTTTTGTTTTGTTACTAAATTATACGGTGAACCCCACATTCCTACTGTGATTGCTGCAGATTTTAAAGAAGTGCTTGATCCTTTTGTGGGCAGATCTCACTCTTATAGTCAGAAACCAACCAAAACCAGAATGGCTCTGGAATTAAAGTCCCAGGACTATGTGATATCTGGCAGCTCATACATCCAATGAGTAAGGACTATTCATATTTTCCCCTGATATGTTCCAGCATAGATTTCTCTTTAATCTACAGCATTTGGTTAATTCTTTGATTCTTCCATTGATACAATTGTTCTCTCTGCTCATGCCATTGTAACTCTTTGCATAGCAACAGATCCGGGTAAGAAGTAGATATGTAGATGGAGATTGAATTCTCACTTTTATTAAATCCCCATTTCAAAATTTTTGTTAAAAGAGAAACTGGCCTGTTCTTGGAGATAAGCACATCCTCAGCATCTTCTAGAAGACTATTGTGGGAGATTCTCAAGGCCTTTTTTAGTAATAGAATTATTAGTTTTGCATCTACCCAATAGGAAGAAATGTGAAGAAAATATAATAGCCCTTGACAAAATTATATTCTATATTTACCAGCTAAGAAGGGTTTAACTCTGCCACAAAGACTTTCATTTTTGAGGCTGTAGTGATCACGAAGCATATGATTTTAACAAAATGGAAGAGCAGGCTTATGCACAGTATATAGCAATGGTATTCAGAGCTATCCAAGTTAGCAACCAAAGAACAAATAGGTTATCACCATAGAAAGCAATTATATGAATTTGAAGAAATCTGGACCCCATTTCTAGATAGATTTTGGATGAAAAATGTTGAAAAGATGCCAGACATCCATTCAATGTAACCATTCCTCTTTTTGCCACCCCACCACCTGTCCACGTCTTCCCTCTTCTCCCTGTTCGGGCATGTTTTCTCCTATATTATTACTGTTAACCCTACCCTAACACATTATACCTGTAGTACTGTCTGGTATTGTATTGTCTGATCTTGGAGCTTTGAGAAGTTGTAAAATTGAATAATTCTGTTGAAGGTCCCCTGAAGCATGCTGTATCTGGAAACATATGCAAAAGGTCATTTACCGTTTTTGTACTTTTCATTGTCTGTTTCTGTATGAAAATAAATCCAAAAATCCCAAGAGTTCTAAAACTCATAATTTTCTTTTTGAATTTTAAGTTTTGGTGAATACATGTGAATGTGGAATTTTGAATAAAAAAGTCTGTGGACCAAGGACTTGAGCTAGCTCTTGTTAAAATTAATGGTAACACTCCCATTGAGTACAATTTCTGCTCTGAGAAGTAATGAGTTACTCTAGTTGAAGAGAACAGCTATATGCATCCAAGAGCAGAATGTAGCGCTGTATCAAGTAGGCACAGAAGCATAGCTCATGTTAAAAGCCTCCTTAAGCCCAGTTAAACTAATAAAATTGTTTTGTTCTTAATGGGTTTTATTGGAATACTGGTTTCAAATAAAACCAGAAACAGACTTGAGAAAACATTTAAAGAATTAAATACATTTAAAATAAAATAAATGATTAATATGCATGTCATTCAGACTACTGCCTTCTTCCTCCATCATAAGAACAGCCAAACTGGGTCAGATCAATGGTCCATCTAGCCCAGTACCCTGTCTGCGGACAATGGCCAATGCCAGGAGATTCAGAGGGAATGAACAGAACAGGCAATCATTAGGTGATCCATCCTTTGTTGCCCATTCCCAGCTTCTGGCAAACAGTGTCCATGGACACTTTAGAGCATGCTTTGCATCATACTGGTGTTTGTGCATAATTTATGAATTATGCTTATCCAGCTGGCATCAGTCCTTAATTCTTTCTTACAAGAGGAGGATTTTCAAACCATCAAATTGGATGGTCTATGGTACACCATACATAGATATGATGCGATACATATGTTGATTGACTCATGATCATTCTAGTCTTGTCTTTGGCAAACTGCACTAAATATAGGGTGAGTTCCAGAGCCAAAGTATGTTGGTTACGAAGATGGATCTGCCATCTTAACTACTGTACAGTAATTGACTGCTGTGAAACTCCAACTCAAAGAAGAAAATCATCCCAGTTAATATTGGGATAACTTTATTTGAATCAGTTGGAGATTACAGACAAATAATTACTCTGGTTCGTATGCATTCATTTGGTTGGGAATCTGGAAAATGGCAGTTGTAAAGTAATTCAATACTTTAAGGCTGCACACACAAAAACCCTGTGGCAGTATGATAAATAGATGGCAGCCACTGGAATTCAAGTTTTGGCTTAGGTTTGAAAAGTTACTATTCAAACAGTTTATTTCTTTTAATGATTCACAGTTGGAGAAACAGTGAAAAGACCGAATCATTATCAGGTGATATTTTTCACTTGTGAGACATGTAGAAAAATCAGATTAAAAAAAAAAAGCCTACTTGCACCTCTAGGAAATGTTCAAAATCAAAGCTTCTGTTTATCCATTAACAGGTACTAAATGCTAATCATAGCTGTTAAAGTGTCCTCCTTGTTCCCACCCTTCTCTCCCTCTCTCATTTAAAAGAAGGTTGAGGCCAAGCTTAGATCAATAACAGGAGACATTAGCAAATGAGTTGATACAATAGATCTGTGGAAAGGTATTCTGTTACTGCAGTATTCTGCAGCAATGTAAGGCACTGTGAGGTGCAGTAAGGCAATGTATTATAAAATACAGATAAAAATTATGTACTGTGAAGAAACCTTTTAGTAATCTGTAGCCTATACATGGTTTGCAGTGGTTTAGGATGTGTACTGGGGCTTGTGAAACCATTTACAATAGAAACAAGGATTTAATTGTGCATTGCCTCCCCAAACAACCTGGCATGGCCCCTCCCATGTTCCACCTGGAAGGCCGCCTCCTGCTTGCCCTTCCCCCCTTAGCCCCAGCCCAGGCAGGCTGCTTGCTCTTCTTCAGGGAAGCTGGTTGTGGCTGTGGCTAGGGTGGCCGCAGCCAGCCTGCGGCTGGGACTTGGGATGGTTGGGGCCGCCCCGCACTGGGGGCCCATGGGTGCCGGGAGAGGGGCTGCTGGGGCTGGGGGGGTCTGTGCACCACCTGCCCATCACTCGTGGGGCTGCGTGCAGCACACTGGGGGTCGGAAGTTGGCGGCCACGGAAGGAGAGTGCTCTGGGCTCCAGTGGGGCATCGCGCAGGGGCTAGCCTCCCCAAGATGGTAGTTTATCCACTGCCCATGATTTCAGGTGTAAAATACAAGAGATAAAACATTCCTGTAATCTGTAAATCTGTGTATGAAATGAATGCTTGTTGCTGTGTTTTATACCACAGTATTTTACTAAATCATCCAACTGTGAAATTATATTATGATCTCTGTATTTTACTTACAATGTGTAATATGAATACTGCTAACAATATTGAGTGTTAAAATATGATACAAATATTTCAGATACTGAAGCCTGGTGAAAAATGTAGCATATGTTCCTTCTGGAAATGTCCATTTGTGACAGGCTTTGCTTGGATTATAATTGATATATATATAATATTGGACTTTGCATTAGATTTCCTCTTTAATGGTGATGTGTTCAAAGAAAGGCAGTATTCAACTGGCATTCTTATCACTCACATTTAAGAAATTGTTATTAATGCTATGACAAAGTTGTTAAAGAAACCGTTATGAATCATAGATATCTAAGTTCTTTATCTAAAACTCTTAAAAAACCATGGCTACATCCAGACTAGGAAAATAGGGAGTGTTAAATGTGTTAGCTGACATGTAATAAGTAACACATTAAAACACTAATGAGGAGCTTTAAAGCATGTTAGCTAGTTGTAGTCAGCCCAAGGGTTCTGCCATCCCCAGGGTATTTGCATTGGACATTCTCCCCCCCTCCAAATTTTACCAGCTCTAGTATCATCTTTCTGCAGTGTCCTCATAACCAGCCCTAGTATTGAAAACAGTCAGAGCCATGTGACTTTGTTCTGTGACCGTTCTGTCCCCTCAGTCCAAACTATGTTCTATGAGTAAGGATGAAAAAACATGGGTCACAGAAGTGTCAGGTAGCTGGTTTTTTGGGTAAAGACCTGGATAAAATTACTCAGTTGGGGTTTCTGCAACTGGACCTTCCTGTGTGCTGTTTTGGCCACTTCTGGTTATGGTAAACAGGTTTTATTACAGTTTGTAAATAAATACATGAAACAAGAACATATGCTACATTCCCAATCTGCCTTCTATAACTCTCTGCAAGAACTCCACAATTGTTTATTCTCAGGAATGGGGCAACAATATTTATCAGACATCAACATGTTAGCATATGCTAACTGGATGAATACACTTCCTTTTTAAAGTTACTTCAGGGCAAAGGGAGAGAATAACTTGGAACAGAGATGCTGTTTGAACATGTGATCATCTAATCTTTGTAAACAAATTAGATTTTTTTGGGGGGGGGTGTCTTTAAATAGAGGCCTATTTGCATCAGAACATCTCTTTCTAGCAGTGGATCACAAAGTCTAGATCAGGAGTTCTCAAACTTCATTGCACAATGACCCCCTTTTGACAACAAAAATTACTACAGGACCCCAGGACGGGAGAATGAAGCCAGGGCCCACCCAAGCCCCACTACCCTGGGTGGGTGGGGTCAAAGCCAAAGCCCACGAGCTTCAGCCCAGGCAGGGGACCTGTAACCTGAGCCCTGCAGCCCAGGGCTGAAGACTTCGAACCTGGACTTTGGCTTTGGCCCCGGACCCCAGCAAGTCTAAGCCAGTCCTGGCGACCCCATTAAAAGAGGGTCGCGACCCACTTTGGAGTCCTGACACACAGTTTGAGAACTGCTGGTCTAGATCAGTGAAGGACAGGAAAGGTCAAAGGGAAGCATAGAGCTGATAAGCTTAACCTCCATGAAAAGGAGTTTAGCAGGCACTCTATATTGGCAGTTACTTTCTTCAAAAATAACTGGGCCAGTAAGCATCTGCCTTCCCAGCCTCACAATATCTGCTCCACTGCATACACTGGTTTTACTATGTTGCACAGGCTCACTTGGGGAGACATAGGGAATTGGGAGCCCATTTTCTCAAATATTTGCAGCCAACACTCCACAGACCCAAGGTTGTGTGAGGTCTATCACCGAGGGACCTTGACCAGCCCCCAAACCAACTCTCATACATGCTGTGAGACCAGATGTCCTGATTTTATACGGACAGTCACGATTTTGGGGACTTTTTCTTACATAGGCTCCTATTACCCTCCGCCCCAATCCCGATTTTTCACACTTGCTGTCTGGTCACCCTATGTGAGAGACAGCACACGCTAACTGGATGAATACACTGTTCCTTTTTCAAGTGCATCTGTTCATGCGGACAAAGCCTTTTTGTGTCATGTTTGTGATCTCTTGTCTTGCTTCAGCTTTTATGTTTCAAATGTGATAAAGTTCCCTTTTGATCAGCATCATTTTATTTTGTGAAGAAAGGAAATGTCACATCCTTGAAGAAAAAAATGTATTATCCTCCATGAAAAAAATCAACTTTCATTCTTCACTCATTCATTCATGCCAGTCACCCCAACCGGGGTATGGGCCGCCAACCACAGATCTCCAGAGTCTTCTATCCTGGGCCATTCGCTCTAGCTGGTTCCAGGTATAGCCCATTTTTTTGCTATCAACCTGAAGGTCGCGTCGCCAGGTATTTCTTGGGCGGCCTCTTTTCCGCTTGCCTTGGGGGTTCCACCGCAGTGCCTGTCTGGTGATGTTGGTTGGCTGCTTGCGTAGTGTATGTCCTATCTAGCCCCACCTTCTCCTTCTAATTTCTTCCTCTGCTGGGAGTTGACGGGTCCTCTCCAAGAGGTGGATGTTACTGATGGTGTCTGGCCAGCGGATCTGGAGAATCCTTCTGAGGCAGCTATTAATGAAGGTCTGGATCTTCCTGGTGGTTGTTTTGGTTGTCCTCCAGGTTTCAGCTCCATACAGTAGGACTGATTTCACGTTGGAGTTGAACAGTCGAATCTTTATTGCCAAAGACAGTTCTCTGGAGCTCCAGATGTTCTTGAGCTGTAAGAAGGCTGCTCTTGCCTTACCAATCCTTACTTTGATGTCTGCGTCTGTGCCACCCTGCTGGTCGATGATGCTACCTAGGTAGGTGAAGGACTGTACTTCTTCCAGGGGGCGTCCATTCAGTGTGACTGGGTCGTTGCTGATGGAATTGATCCTAAGGATCTTGGTCTTGTCCTTGTGGATGTTGA
Source organism: Mauremys reevesii (assembly GCF_016161935.1). NCBI lineage: Eukaryota > Metazoa > Chordata > Testudines > Geoemydidae > Mauremys > Mauremys reevesii. Next base: position 36,844,596 of record NC_052629.1, on the reverse strand, counting down.
GGCCAACCTGTGATGACGTGGCTGCCACTACGTTGGTCTTCTCTTGCATCTGCTGTTTACTGTGTGAAAGGAGTGCAAGGTCGTCGGCAAAGTCCAGGTCATCAAGCTGGGTCCACAACGTCCACTGGATTCCGTTCCTACGCTCGTAATTGGATGTCTTCATAATCCAATCAATGACGAGAAGAAAGAGAAGTGGTGACAACAAGCATCCTTGTCTGACTCCGGTTCGCACCTGGAAGCTGTTTGTGAGCTGCCCTCCATGGATCACTCTACAGTGTATGCCGTCGTATGAGTTCTTGATCAGGTTGACCACCTTTGCTGGGATGCCATAGTGCCGAAGGAGCTTCCAGAGGGTCTCTCGATCCACGCTATCGAACGCTTTCTCATAGTCAACAAAGTTGATGTACAACGAGGAGTTCCACTCCATAGACTGCTCGACTATGATGCGGAGCGTTGCTATCTGGTCCGTGCATGATCTGTTCTGCCGGAAACCTGCCTGTTCATCTCGTAGCTGTGGATCGACGGCATCCTTCATTCTCTCTAAGAGGACTCGGTTGAAGACCTTCCCTGGCACCGACAGGAGTGTGATTCCTCTATAGTTGGCACAGTTGCTGAGGTCTCCTTTCTTGGGGATTTTGATGAGATATCCCTCTTTCCAGTCAGCCGGAATCACTTCTTCTTCCCATATCTTCTCAAAGAGGGGGTACAGCATTTCCACTGAAGTATCCAGGTCTGCTTTCAGGGCCTCTGCTGGGATGTCGTCAGGTCCAGCCGCCTTACTGTTCTTCATCATGGTGATGGCTTTTCTGATCTCAGCTCTGCTTGGTTTATCGCAATTGATTGGGAGGTCCTCGTTGGCTGGGTCGATGTCTGGTGGATTTGGTTGTGCTGGTCTGTTCAGGAGTTCCTCAAAGTGCTCTGCCCATCTGTTCATCTGTTGTTCTATTCCTGTTATAGACTTTCCCTGCTTGTCTTTAACAGGACGTTCTGGCTTGCTGAACTTTCCAGACAGTCGCTTGGTAGTATCGTACAGCTGTTTCATGTTACCGCTGTATGCTGCCTGCTCTGCTTCTGCAGCCAGTCCATCCACATAATCTCTCTTATCCTTCCTAATATTCCTCTTCACTGCTCTGTGGGCTTCAGCATAGTCTTTTTGAGCTTTGGCCTTTGCTGCTCTAGTCCTGCTGTTGTTGACTGCTGCCTTCTTCTTCTTTCTGTCTTCTATCTTAGTCAAGGACTCTGCTGTGATCCACTCTTTCTGCTGGTGTTTCTTAATTCCAAGCACTTCCTGGCATGCTGACCTAAGCGTGTCTCTCACTTTCTGCCATCTGTTGAGTACACTGTCTTCCTCTTCCTCAGACCGATCCTGTAGTACTGAAAACTTATTCTTCAGCGTCAATCCAAAATCTTCCTTGGTCTTATGGTCCTTCAGAAGGTTGACGTTGTACTTCGCTCTTCTGTCTGACGCATCTATCCAGTTCTTCTTCAGCTTCAGCTTCAATCTGGCCACCACTAAGTGATGGTCAGACGCCACGTCTGCTCCTCTTCTAACTCTAACGTCCTGCAAGGATCTTCTGAACTTCTTGCTAATGCAGACATGGTCGATCTGGTTTTCTGTCATGCCTGCTGGCGATACCCAGGTACTCTTGTGGATCCGCTTGTGAGGAAAGATGCTGCCTCCTATGACCAGGTTGTTAAGTGCACACAGATCCACAAATCTCTCTCCATTCTCACTCATCTCTCCCAGAGCGTGGGTCCCCATGACTTGTTCGTATCCTGTGTTATCAGGTCCAATTTTGGCATTAAAGTCTCCCATAAGGATGGTAATGTCTTTGTCTGGGAGGGTCTCTAATATTTTCTGGAGTCTGTTGTAAAAGTAGTCTTTGTCCTCCTCTTCACTGTCATTGGTTGGAGCGTAGCACTGAACAACATTCATCTTAATCCTCTTCATTTTAGTTCTGAAGGATGCTATGATGATCCTGGGACCATGTGCCTCCCAACCAATCAGTGCTCTCTGTGCCTGTTTGGACATCATGAAGCCTACTCCCTGTGTGTGGGGTGCGTTGCTCTCTTCATGTCCTGAATACAGCAACAGCTCTCCTGTCAACAGTCGTCTCTGTCCAGCTTGTGTCCATCTTGTCTCGCTAATGCCTAGTAGGGTCAGGTTGTTGCTCCTCATCTCTGCTGCAACCTATGCCGTCTTTCCTGACTCGTACATGGTCCTCACGTTCCATGTGCCGATGGTAATCCTCCTGGTTGTAAGAAGGGTGATCGGCTTAGTGGCTTCCTCGCGGCTTTCACCACCCAGCGTCATGCGTCTTCGAGTTGAAGACCCTTCTTTTTCCAGGCTAAAAGTCTCTGTTAACTCTATTGTTGGCGTTTCTGTAGCAAGCTGATTTTTACAGGGTGGAGTTGCTAGCCCCACGCCCAACCCTCCTCCTTTACCCTGACTTGGGACAGGCAGATGGCCCCAAAGGACCTCTCTGGTGGAGTTTCATTCTTCACTATGACTATTGAATCTTTGATTTGTGAAATGTAGTGGTCCATAAAATAGCACTGTAGAAGAAAATTCAATGGGTTCCAGGAAGTGAACAGCAATTACTTACCAATTTATATTACTTACCAAGTTAACCTGTGGTAAGTAATATAAATCATGCAGTCAGAACAGCCAATCATGGAAGTTTCTGTTTATATCAGCAAGGGCTCATCTCGTTGGTAACAAAGCTTGCAAGGAATGCACAACACACCTTGTTTTTTATTGCAGGATAAAAATTCACCAATTTTAGAGGTAGCAAATACTGCAAATGAGCACAATTACTTTTGTAAGCAAGTGCTCACTTGAAATATGTACTCTAGGATTCAGTGGTTATTAAAACAAGAAGAAAAATGCCATGCCATGTCACACTAGTGAATCAGAATGTAGGACTTCATGAAGGAAAATGGAACTTGATTGATAGTTCAAGTAACAGATTACAAAACTGGAGTCAGTGTTATGTGGGAGCAGGAGTGCCAAGGTTGCATCAAGAATTTCAGTGCTTCTTGTTTTCTTAAAATTAACCTTTTGATTTGAATTTGCTTACACTTCATTTTAGCCCAGTGGTGAATTTTTCTAGACATTTTGAGCCAAATCTGTCAGCTTTCTCAGTTTAAATAAATGTCTCTCCCACACTACTCAAACAGCTGAACTTTAAAATTTTCAGGTTGGCTTGTTCCCACCGAGGATAGGCCCTTTCACCACTTCCCAAATTAAAACATAAAATAAAAACCTTAAGCTATAAGTATTTATAAATATGTGCTCTGATCCTACAAGGACCTACAATTATGCTTAACTTTGTGCAGTATCATGTCCTAATTTCTTAACAGAAATATTAAATTTATATTTTTACGATTAAAGTAAGTTTGACAGCAAATGCATGTAAAATATGCCTAAAGTTTCAGTGTACTGTGCAAAGTGGTGTATTATCCTAATAGTAATGACTGAGTATAGTCATAATATGCATAATAGCACATAACGATTTCATGTGGGAAAACTTGTTTAGATACTGGTTGTTGAATTTGACTAGTAAATTTGTCTTTCTGTTCCAATGAAATAGGTGTGAGATTCTAGTCAAAAGTGGTAGGAATAAGATTTTTTTTAATAAAAGTTTCTTTGCCATCAATGTTATTGACTAAGAAAGCTTTCAGTGGATTCATATCCAGTTAATGGTACTATAAAACTTTGATAGAAAGTATACAAAAAAATCTCATTTTTTCTTAAGTAGCTGCTGTCTTATGTGAAGATTATTACCTATCTGATTTTCAAAGTTGGCTATAGTTATTAACGAGACTGCTAACTAATTCAAGAGCTCTGGAATAGATTTCCAAGGGAGGTTGTGTAATCCCCATTATTAAAGGCTTTTAAGAACAGGTTGGACAAATGCCTGTCATGGATGGTCTAAGTGTACTTGGTCCTGCCCCAGTGCAGATGACCTCTCAAGATCCCTTCCAGTTCTACAGTTCTATGGTAACTAGCTCACCATCCCATCACAGGGTGCTGGGGGAGGAGTAGTTCAGTAGATTATAGGGTCATTGCTGCTGGGGTATGAGTTAGGACAGCCCTAGAGGGCTAGAGAAGCACAAACTGCTTCCTCTCATTCTTTGCTGAGCCTGACAAAAGGTGAGCGTAGAAGAATTCTTCATACCTGTTAAGGCTGATTCCCCACTCTGGCATGTTGAGTGCAGAAGGTGGGGGCCTGCAAGGATTCTAAAAATTAATACTGGCCACTCCAAGCTTGTATTAAACTCCCACGGTTACAGCTTTTCTCTGACCTTGGATGGGTAGATGCTGCCACCATAAAATAAATAGGATATCTCCATTAACTTAATTTATCTCCTAGAACTGGAAGGGACCTTGAAAGGTCATCAAGTCCAGTCCCCTGCCTTCACCAGCAGGACCAAGTACTGATTTTGCCCCAGATCCCTAAGTGGCCCCCTCAAGGATTAAGCTTATAACCCTGGGTTTAGCAGGCCAAAGCTCAAACCACTGAGCTATCCCTCCCTCAAGTGTATTTCCTATACATTTAACTACAATAGAACTTCAGAGTTATGAACACCTTGGAGTTTGTTCAGTGTAAAAAAACCCTTTGAGAACCCAGGAAGGTGCACTTGGGGTCAAGCCCTTTCACCCCCACTCTGGGGAAGAACTGAGAAAGAAAACAAAGGAAATCAGCTATTGCCACCAGCTAATTAAACAACATGTGCACAAACCTCCTAGGGACACAAAAATCCAATCCTGTTCTTAAAAAAGGTAAATTTTATTAAAAACAAAAAGAAAGAAAATACATCTGTAAATTAAGCTTTTTGTTAGGTTTAAAAAAAAACAATTACAAGGATTAAGCATCAAGGTAGCATCTTGAGGTCCAGTTTAAAGGTTACGAGCAAAACAAAAGCACCTGGGGTTAGCACAGAGGAGTCCACAAGCCATAAAGAAATAAAAGAGATAAACTTAATCTTGTCTTAATCTCATTTTCCTAGACATTTCCTGATCTACTTACGTATCTGAGGTTTCAAATGAGTAGTTTCTAGGTATGATCTGATGATTTTCATACCTGGCCCAAGCTTTTACAGCATAGCCCCAGCCATCTCTGCTCTCTGGGAGAACAACACAGACAGACAAAAGGGAAGTTTTTCACCAATTTTAAAAAGTTCTAGCCTTTCCATTGGCTCTTTTGGTCAGGTGCCCACTCCCTTCCTTTTACCTATGGACTTTTTAACCCTTTACAGGTAAAGCAAGTAAAGAATAGCTACTAACAGGGATTTTATATCTAGCTGGCAGGGTGCCCATAAAAGGGAGCTATCCCTCCTTCATTTATACCCTGTTAGTATGGCTGCTGCTAGTGGCTTTTTGCTCCAGCCCATTGCTATTATTGCTAAGTATTATATGTTCTTATTGTTTACTTGGAACAGTTTGTTCTCATGGAAGGGAATACTCTGGAATGGAGGCAAAAGAATTTAGGGATGGTGTAGGGACACAGAAAGAGAAATGTACATTCTCTGGTGAAATCCCAGTTTATTCTAATGTGGCTCTCATGTATACCTTATCTGATTAACATGAAAGAAAAATTGGTTCCCAGGTTGCCTGTGTCTCTTCTTAATGAAACCTTTTCTTTTTCTTAGTTCCTGTGAGAGCTGAATCAACATAAAATGAACTTGGAGATAGGCAGAGGTATATTTGATCTTATCTATAGTCTTCCTTATATTCTTTAAAGATGTTTCCATTAACATTCAAACCATGGTACTATGTCCCTTCTGAGGCTTGAGTGCTTCTTGACCTTTGGACAAATAGTCAATAACTGTAATAGGGCATAGCCATAGAAATTATTTCAATAGTTTAAATAAGACCAGTAAGTGGTTAAAAGTTTCCTGCCACAAGAGGACAAGACATTTTGAGAGAAATATTTTATATAGTATTTGTAAAGATAGTTTTTTCATCAGAAATTAAACCCAGCTATGCATAATAATTTAAGAAACAGAGATTGCTGATGACATTAGAAAATGACAGCATAAAGTGGAAAGTCAGACCTCTCTTTGTTGACTTGCTGGTTATAGTGTGAGTGAGTAGAACAACTTGTATCCTTTCTGCTTTTCTTAGCTCCTCTCAGGCTGCTTCAGCCACGTGCAGAATAAGCTCTTCTGGGCCAGGAAAATAAATCAGTCTCTGTACTCATTCAGTGTACATGTCTTTGTGTGGTAAGGAATGGTAGTGCTGCATGGTGTGCTGAACTGATGATAATATTTCTACAGTAGCCTCATCCCTTACAGATATTACAGTCTTTAGAACAACATTTTCAGAGCTGTAGAAATATCAGCTCTTAGGTGAGTCTTTGGATTCCAGCATAAATGTTGCTGTTTGCTCATAGGAGAAAGAAAACTAAATCAAAATAAAAAACACGGTGCTCTAAAGTTAGAATCAGAATCGCAGCCACAGGGCTATTTCATTCCCTTGATTTATTTGGCAGGAGTGAAAAATCTAGAGTGAAACCTGCACAACTAGGCCAAAATCTGCTAGAGAAGGTTTGAGGCAATGCAGACCATTGTCTTCCTTCTGAAACACTATGTTTAGTGGGTTTTGGGGCAGAGATGGGGGTACATAAGTGGGGAGAGCTAGGGAAAGGTTGTTATTGTGGCATCTCTCTAACAGAAATTGTCAGGATTAATTCACTGGTTCCATGCCTTCAAAACACTTGGGGGGAGGGGAGAGACTTAGCCAAGTAGGGGTGGGGGTGAAATGCATAATAGAATAGCTTTTAAGACAACAGGATATGGAGGGGCAGAGAATAGTACAGAGGACCTGGGCATCCATACAGATGCCCTTGCCTCCAATGTATCCACAATCACTGGAAATGCAGCTTCATTCTGTCTCACCTATGAATCAGAAGGGTACCTTCCCTGCTGTTCCTTGAGTGACTAAATCCAGCCCTCTCGCCACATGATGAAGAGTAAATATGGATTTTTCAGCCTGTTTTTGGCCATCGTACAGTGAGAGTGATTAGAATCATATGTTCAGCTGTCAATGAGATTGTTGCACAGTGGAAAAAAAATTTTTTTTTTAAATTGTAAATTATTATCTAACAAGGGCTGTGTAAGGACTGAATTAATTGAAGGAAACACAAAGTCATGTATTGATACTAGGCATCAGAAAAACTAGTTCATAATCCAAGATTAACAAGAAAGTATTGTCTTATTTGACTCTCTTGTATTTTAGATGCTTGTGGAAATGGTGTCTGGGCTGAACCATTAATAAGGTTAAATAAATTGTCAGTAGAGGAGACAGATGCTTTTGTTAGGAGACAGGCTTTAGGATCCAGGGGAATGTAAGGATTTCCTTCTTTAATCTTCTGTGGGATTTGGCTTTGACTAACAGGGGACTAGCATGCATTTGACTTTGAGCTTTCCGCTAACTTACATGTATATGGAAAATGAGGCTGCCAAATTAATGCCCTTCTTCTCCATATTGGAATTTATACCAGGATCCACCCGGAAGTGCCATGGCATGAGCTGAGATTGCTATTCTTTCCTGTGGAAAATTTAATCCAGGTTGGACAAAACATTATATAGTTTTTTTAATCTTCAGTATATAGGGATTATTAAGAAGGTGTTTTTCATTTAATGATGAAAACAGAAATGATAAAACTCCACTTGTACAGCAGAGTTTACTAAAAGTAATTTCATGAGATGTTTTGCTGTGCAACAAGCATTATGTAAGATTACATTATGGTATTCAAATCAAGTGCTCAAATTACATCTCTGAAGTGAGCCTTTCATGGTTCAAAGCCTTCAATCAGCATATTAATGAATGGTCCATAGATATATAAATATCCAGTAAAATATATTTGAAGAGTAAATCTTTAGTCTGTGAAGAGTAGATAATTAACTAAATACATAAAGAGTGCAACAGTTGGAAATGGTGGGTGAAAGTGAAGAAAGGAAGTGAGGAAATTTAAATTTAAGAGATTTTGGGAGTTAAGATACTTCGTTACATTATCAGTAGAGAAGTAAGTCAGTGAAAATTTGCCTGATGTACAGATTCACTTCATCAAAAACAGCTAGCAGAGGAGACAAACCTGCTAAGATGTGGGACTGTTCACATGAGTAAAATAGTGTACATATAAAATACTCCCTCTTACTACAAAGAGCACTTGTGGGAGTATCAATGTCTCCTTCACTTTTCTTTGTTTTGATGCTCAAGAATTAATAAATCATTTAGGCAGAGAGCGTGGCTGGCTGACTCATGTAACTAGGATAGCATATCCTTTCATATGTACCTCACCACCTGTTCAAATTCTAACCAGGGTAGCAGTGAGCAGATTCATTACAGTTTTATAGTTTTGTGTTTGTGAAATGAGTTGATGGTTTCAGTGGTTTCTAAGTAAACAGTTGTTCACATCACAAAACTATCATTACAATTGATATGATTTGTCACACCCTTTGCCAATGAGACAGAAAGGCCACAGACTAAACGAGGATATGGAGGCTAAACTATACTCTTAATTTCAGAAGCGTTCTCCAGAAGACCATGGTAGAGGCATGTTGGCTTGGCAGTGCACTTTCACTGTTATGTGGCTAAATAGAGCAATATATCCATGACAGATCAATGCTCCACAGCCCTCCTTATTGGTGCTTCAAAAAATAAAGTGTGCCTAACTCCCCCATTGTCACCTACCAGCTGAGGTCCTGGCATAAACATCTGGCTATAGTTGGGACTATGGAGATTCTTCACATGCTTTAGCTTAATCATTTAAATACCTGTTAAAGGCAGACAGCCTGGTCAATACCAGGCTTTTAACGCACATGTTAGCTAACACCTTTTAACTCCTACTCTAGAGAAGGCTGAGGGTCTGGGTCCATAAAGAAATGGAGTAGCGACACTGAGCATTGCTATACCTAACTTTTAAATACGTTGAAAATCACTAGACTGCACAAACCCTGTGTTAGGTGTCTAGGTTACCTATATAATGCATGGGCAGAGTTAAGCTCCTGACAATGTGATCCACAAAAGCCAGCATGCTAGACAGGCAGGGCTGGCTTTATGAATTGCGGGGCCTGATTCGAATACCTGGCGGCAGTCTGGGGCTTCAGCAGCACTTTGGCGGCAGGGGCTCCGCTCCGGGTCTTACGCGGCACCGAAGGACCCCCCTGCCACCAAAATGCCACCGAAGACCCGGAGCGGACCCGGTGAGTAAAAAAAATTTAAAAAAATTAAAAAGGCGCCTAAGGAGCCTCTTAGGCACCGGGCCCAAATCCGGGGAATCGGCCTAAAGCTGGCCCTGTAGGTGAGGAGCCACCTAAGATAGCAAATAGAAGATGCTGATAAGAGGGTTGTGTCCAAAATGTCCCCCACCCCCACAGAGTTTTTAAATGGCATAGGCACCTGTCTAACTCCACACAAAAGGGATAGGGGTTGAGGGAGTAGGTGGCCTCCCTTATAGCTTTTAGCACAGTAGTTAGGGTGCTTACCTAGAATGCTTAACTAGAATGTGGGAGATGACCACTCAATATCTGAACAGGAGTTCCCACTGCTCTCATGAATGCCCTAGCCACAGGACTATAGAGGCATTCATACACTCCCTCTGACACAATGCTTGTTTAACTATTCATACAAATTAAAACAGCTTCAACAGGAGGGGTTGAGAGAAACTTCTATCAGAATACCGATAGCCCAATGGTTAGGCCACTTACCAGAAGAATGGGGAAGGACTGTCCATATTCCTCCTCCTCCTCAGGCTGGGGGGTGGGTGAATATTGGAGCAGGGCTTCCCATGTTCTGGGAGAGTACCCTAACCACTAGACTAAAGGTTATAAGGGAAGCAGCTTCCTCCACCCCAGACATTTTGTGTGGTATTTAGGAATGCACAGAGCACCCATACTGTATCAGGCCATGTAAGCAGTAAAACTTAAGGTGCCTTGGGGACTTTTGCAGCCAAAATTTAGGTGCTGAGTGAGTTTAGGTGCCTCCAGGGTTAGGCAGCAGCTAAGTGGGATTTCTGTGGATTGCAATAGCACCTAAATCTGTGGTTTAGGTGCCTAAGTCCCTTTGTGGATCTGAGATGAAACGTTTTATCTGTGCCCCCTACCAGCTCCTATGAAGGTGGTCTAAGGCATTGTGATCAAGAGGCTCTGTGTACCCCAAACACAATAGACTTGGCCAACCCAAGGCAGGATTGTTCCCAGAATGTTGCCACTGCAGTAAAATATTTCAAGTTATGCAGTCAATAGAGAACCTATCTGTTAGATGACATGTTAAAGTACTATTTCCACGTATTTAAACCTGGTAGTTCTTTGACTAGAGTTAAAAAAAAAAATCTTTAGTGTCCTTGATCAGCTTTTCTCACTCAATTCAGCCCAGCAAAGATGAACTGGCATGAATATAAATGTTTGTGGCAATCTTCACAGCTGTAATTGGAATATTGTTCACTGTTTGCATACAGTTAGAGTACTACACATTTGTAATTCATTGCTCTATAAAGTGCATGAGATGCACTTTTCAGAAAAAAAGTTACATAAATGCCAATACAATTAGCTTTATGATTTTTTAGAGTAAGAGAGATCTATTCTAAGAGATCTAATCTGTTCTAATAAAAACTGGATGAAAAATCACAAGAAGCTGCTATTCTGTATTTCAAACAATATTTATATGGATCCAAAGAATACGTAAACTGTTGAAGGGGGAAAAAAATCCGTAATATGCAGCACAAACTTGCCTTGATACCAATTTGAGATAAAACTGTAAACACAACAAACTTTAATTTGTTTAATAACCAATTACTACTGTTCCTGGATTTGTGAATATGAAAGCTCAATGGGATTTAATTTAATCCCTCACTGTGAACAGATGGACAGATTGCAGGCCTCTGTGTAGCAGATCCCAGTGCTCCCTACTACTTCCAATCTGAATTACAATCAGGTTTCCTTACACCCTGCGTGTTGGCAGCAATAATAACTAAAGGAGTGCCAGCAGAATCACATCAGATGTGGGTCTTTGTGACATGACTTGATGCAAATGTGGTTTACTTTTTATCACATTGTACTTAACAAATCACTTCAAGTGGAGCTGGTCACAAAGAGGGGTTTTTGGTGGAGTACATTTTAATGAGCCTACTAGTATTACTACAGTTAAGAGTATGTCAGCATTTTATTATAAACTCCTATTTTCAGAGATTTAAAACTTGGCCAAAACCTTTACTCCAAGCTTAAACCAACTAAATTGAAAATACAAGATCAAAGCCAGGAGCAATTTTTAATCTCCCCCCACCCCCAGTCACTTTAGTTACAATGACCAAGTTGTTCCTCTTTTCTAAAAGTGAGAAAAATAAATTTCATTTCAGCAAGATAGTCAAAATGTTTAATCAGATTACATGTGAAATGATCCAGCATTTTGTCCCAGTGTAATTAAACCAGCCAATTTAGGCTTTAGTCCTGGAAACACTTCAGCACATGCATAAAATTTACTGATGAAAGTGGTATCATTGACTTCAATGGGACTACTACATGGTTAAAGTCAGGCATGTTGTAAGGATCTGCAGGCTTAGGGCCTTAGCTACTAAAAGGAAATAGGTCCCAATGTCATTAGGACTCCATCCAACCTTCACCACGTCCAGTTTTTTTCTCATTTTCTCCTCCACAGACAGTACTGTTTTAGTATAGTACCTACTCAGTAATGAGCCAGCTTCTCCCTTAGTTATCATACATGAAATGGTTCTTCAAATTATATAAAATACTTAAATTGACTCAAAAGACAGAAAATGCAAAATATCATTATATAAATACACTAAACAAAGTAGACTGTAATATGCACTATAGAAGATGGATTGTGGACATGCATTGTGTTCACCTATGCACTTTGGCCCAAAACCACAAAGGGACATAAGTATTGCAATGCAGCTTTTAGGTACCTATGGACCCAGTGGGATCAACAAAGCCTGAGTAGATGCATAAGAATGGCCATACTGGGTCACACCTATGGTCCATCTAGCCCAGTATCCTGTCTTCAGAGAGTGGCCAATGACAGGTGCTTCCGAAGGAATGAACAGGACAGGCAATCATCAAGTGATTCATCCTATCGTCCACTCCCAGCTTCTCGTGAACAGAAACTAGGGACACTCATAGCATGATGTTGCATCCCACAGTATCCCCTGGCAATGAGTTCCACAGGTTGACTGTGTGTTGTGTGAAGAAATACTTCCTTTCATTTGTTTTAAACCTGCTGCCTATTAATTTTATTGGGAGACCCCTGGTTCTCGTGTTATGTGAAGGAGTAGATAAGATTTCTTTTTTCACTTTCTCCACATCAATCAAGCTTTTATAGACTTCTATAATATCCCTTCTTAGTTATCGCTTTTTCATGCTGAAAAGTCCCAGTCTAAGCTTCCTATACAGTGCCTGGCAAAAGATAGCCACCTAAGAATGGGATTCACAAAAGCCAGGATGCCAAGCAGTGAGCAACCTAAGGGTATGTCTACACTACGAAATTAGGTCAATTTAATAGAAGTCGATTTTTTAGAAAAAATCAATTTGATACAGTTGATTGTGTGTTTCCCCACTAAGCGCATTAAGACGTCGGTGTGTGTCCACAGTACCGAGGCTAGCGTCGACTTTTGGAGCATTGCACTGTGGTAGCTATCCCACAGTTCCTGCAGTCTCCGCTGCCCATTGGAATTCTGGGTTGAACTCCCAATGCCTGATGAGGCAAAAACATTGTCGTGGGTGGTTCTGGGTACATGTCGTCAGGCCCCCCTCCTCCCTCCCTCTATGAAAGTAATGGCAAAAAATCATTTCTCGACTTTTTTCCTGGGTTACCCATGCAGACGACATACCACAGCAAGCATGGAACCCGCTCAGCTCACTGTCACCATATGTCTCCTGGGTGCTGCTGGCAGACGCAGTACTGCATTGCTACACAGCAGCACCCTCTTGCCTTGCCTTGTGGATGGCAGATGGTGCAATACGACTAATAGCCGTTGTCATCATCCCATGGGTGCTCTTGGCCGACCTCGGTTAGGTTGGTTGGGGGCGCCTGGGCAGACATGGGTGCTCCTGGCCGGCCTCGGTGATCTCAGTCAGGGCACCTGGACAAAAATGGGAATGACTCCAGGTCATTCTCTTCTTTAAGTTTTGTCTAATGGAGATTCAGTCCTGCCTGGAATATCATGCCAGCTGGAGGCTTCTGCCTCAGGCTGCTCTCCCAGTCGGCAGCACCACACGGTCGCACCTACCGCTGGCTCCCATGGCTCATGAAGCCTGGACAGTAGTAAGGAGCAGTTCAACTATAGGCTGAGCAAGTGCAGAATGGTGGTAGAATGTGCCTTTGGACATTTAAAAGCTCGCTGGCGCAGTTTACTGACTCGGTTAGACCTCAGCAAAACCAATAGTCCCATAGTTATTACTGCTTGCTGTGTGCTCTACAATATCTGTGAGAATAAGGGGGAGACATTTATGGTGTGGTGGGAGGTTGAGGCAAATCGCCTGGCCGCTGATTAAGCACAGCCAGACACCAGGGAGGTTAGAACATCAGAAAAGCTTTGAAAACCAGTTTCATGACTGGCCAGGCTATGGTGTGAAAGTTCTGTTAGTTTCTCCTTCATGAAAACCCGCCCACTTGGTTCACTCTACTTCCCTGTAAGCCAACCGCCCTTCCCTCCCCCTTTGATCTCAGCTTGCAGAGGCAATAAAGTTGTCATTTGTTTCAAATTCATGCATTCTTTATTGATTCGTCACACAAATGGGGGGATCACTGTCAAGGTAGCCCGGGAGGGGTGGGGGAGGAGGGAAGCACAGGGGTAGGGTAGTTGTAAGAGCACCCCCTAGAATGACATGCTGCTCATCATAGAAGCGGCATGTCTGGGTTTGCCTCTCTGGTTCTTTGGTAGGCTTGCCTGAGCTCCTTAAGTTTCATGCAGCACTGCTGCGGGTCCCTGTTATAACCTCTGTCCTTCATGCCCTTGGAGATTTTTTCAAATATTCCAGCATTTCATCTTTTGGAACGGAGTTCAGATAGCACGGATTCGTCTCCCCATACAGCAATCAGATCCAGTACCTCCCACTCGGTCCACGCTGGAGCTCTTTTGCGATTCTGGGACTCCATGGTCACCTGTGCTGATGAGCTCTGCATGGTCACCTGTGCTGATCAGCTTGCCACGCTGGCCAAACAGGAAATGAAATTCAAATGTTCACAGGGCTTTTCCTGTCTACCTGGCCAGTACATCTGAGTTGAGAGTGCTGTCCAGAGCAGTCACAATAGAGCACTCTGGGATAGCTCCCGGAGGCCAATACTGTCGAATTGCATCCACACTACCCCAAATTCGACCCAGTCAGGTCGATTTCACCACTAATCCTCTCATCAGGAAATCGATTTTAAGAGCCCTTTAAGTCAACAAAAATGGCTTTGTTGTGTGGACGGGTGCAGGGTTAAATCAATCTAACGCTGCTAAATTTGACCTAAACTCGTAGTGTAGACCAGGGCTAAATCAGCCAATAGCAGATGCCATGGAGAGGGATGTGTCCTAAGCCCTGCCTCTGTTACAGTTTTAGGTGCTTAAGTCTGACCTGAAGGAAGGCACCTATCCACTTAGGATCCATATCTGGGAACCCTTCCTGGAGTCAGGTGCCTCTGTTGTTGTTTTTTTGCCAGGAAGACAGTGGCACACACCTAATGCCAAACAATATGGCTGAGGTAGTGGAGGCCTCCTTTATAAAGCCAGTAGCTCAATAGTTAGGGTACTCGTGGGGTGTGGGCAGAGTCAAGACCAGAGCAAGAAGGGGGCCCTCTCTACCCTTTCCGCCTGCAGCCCGCCTCCCCCCACCGGCATTCCTGCTGGGGAAATGGGGTTGGAGAACAGGGGCTTTGCACTTCTGCCAGGGAGAGCTGGCTTCCCCCACTCCCCAGCAGGAGCACCGTGTGGGTGGGCGAAGCAGGGGAAGCCCCCAACCTCACTCCCCAGCAGGAGTGCCGTGTGTGAGCCCCGCTCCCTAGCAGGAGCGCTGGTCAGGCAGAGTGGGTTGGGGTGCGGGGGTGTCCATTTTCCAGGGGCACCCCAATTAGCCAGGGCCCCTGGATATGGGCCCCATTGGCCCAGTGCCTAGTCCACCACTGGGTGTGGCCATCCATGGTTCAATTCCTCCCCCTTGCCCCGACCTGAGGAGAAAGGTTTTGAACATGGGTTTGCCAGCTCTCAGGTGAGTGCTTAAACCTCTGGAATATAAAATAATTCTCCCTAGCCGTGACGAGTTCCCAGGTGCCTACACTGAGGCATTCTGTGCATGCCCAGAGGCATAAACCTGGGTACATAGGGGACTTTTACAGCAACAATGTAAGCACTGAGGAGTTTAGGCATCTCCAGGGTTAGATGACAATTTATAGGGGTTTTGAGGTTCTCAGTGGCAAGCCAATCTAGATTTTGGATTTTAGCACTTAACTCCTACTTAGGTGCTTAAATCCTTCTGTGAATTTAAGCCTGTATGGATATTCTTCCAAATCCACAAAGGGACAAGAATTCTGCAAGGGTCTCTGAGTGTGTCCTATGTGATTTAATATTTATGTTTTCAAGTATCATTGTAGCAAGAATTAGTATATTGATTATCCTTTGGGCAACAGTGAGTTAAACTCACTTCACTAGAACAAATCCCATATTATCCTTATAGGAAATAATAGATGGTGGGTGAACTTGAGTGAAGACCAGAACCTCAGTGCACCCTTTTTCCAGGCAGAATTTATTTCCGAGGATAGCTCATTGTTAGGTGGAAAGAATATCTTTCAGGATGACTACAATAGAAAATTTTAGTCCTATATTCACTACCCTATCATGACATGAATAAACTTCAGACAGAGTTCCCCATGCTGATGAGTTGATTTCAGGGGAAGTTCCACACGTAAGACAAAGGTCTGATCCTGCCGTCAGTTTATTTAGGATATTCTAGGTGACGATGAGCAGACAGGTGCAAAAGGTATGAAAATCCTGTTCCAATGGTAAACAAATCAGTTAAGCAATCTTTATTTTAAGGTGTTCAAAAACAATGAGTTTGTCTGATTTGAAAGGCTTTTTCACACTTCCAAATTAACCCACTTACATATAGTAGTTAAATATTGTAGACTGTAACATGAACTAGGTCCTTTTGATAAAGTTTTTAAAGAAAATAAAAGGTTGAGTTAAAACTTAAAACAAACTACTGTATAAGTGTGGTAACCAGATGAATATTTAATATGCATGTCTACACTTAAGAGCAGATCTCTGTTACAGATCTCATCTTCAGTATTCTGTTCACCCCATGGAAGTTTTCTAGATGTAGGGAGACAAAAATATTGGCTCCAACATCTATTTGGATCTAACAGGAGATTTTTTTTCTTAATGTTTCACCAACATATTGACATAGTATACTTATTATAACCTACTTTCCAATTTACATGGTGTGCACTTATAGCTCTGATGAAAAAGAAAGCCAAGTAATTTTTTAAATAATCTAAATATACATTTTCTTTTCAGCTCTGGTATTTTTCAGCTGATTTTTATTACATTTTTAATTTATAAGAAGTTTTTTTTAAAAAGGAATCTATCATACAAAATACATTCAAATATCAATCATCTAATTTAAATCCACAGTGAAAGGAAATTCAATATTAAAGAGACTATACCTTTCTCAGCTTATGTCATTGTGTCTCTATTTTAATATAAATTTGAGTAAGATCATTTAGTGTGTGGTCACTCCTTCTGTAGTTAATAAAAATAGAGTTAGGACAGAGTATGAATTAAATATGAATGCTGTATATTAATGTTCTTTTTTTATTGAGTAATTTTAATGTAATTCAGCTCTTTAGTCTTATTTCTGAATATTTTTTTTTTAAAAAAGCTTATATTGAGATGGGTCTTCTTTGACAGCCATAGAAATTGATATTGTCCTTTTACACAAAGAACAGGTATAGCATAATCAGGAAATGAGCTATTGTAGTGCACACACAAATTGTATGAAAACATCAATGTGCTTCTGCAGAGGTTACCTTTGCATATAAATGTGTGCTTCAATTTCTGTTCCCATTCACACTCTGCCTGTTTTTTGACACCAAGAAGAATTAAGCTAAGTTTGGTGGTATCTTATGTGATGGGAAAACTGTTGCCTTAGGAAGTGGGCTAAGACCACCAACTAATTTCAAATGGGCAACCACACCAAGCCAGTCAGAAAGTAATAATTGTCTATCATTGCTAGCTTAACCAGAATTTTATTGGTAACCTAATGATGAATGGCCGCTGGCGACTGACAAGGGCTGCTGTGAAGGGAAGTCAAGCCTTTGCTGCTCTGGATCCCCCATGGTGTTTTGAGCTCCTGGAGCCTGAATGGAGTCAAGCCACTGTCCCAATCTGAGGGTTCCTAGGCAGCTCCCACTGAGTGTTGGAACCCACTGTTCAGCTGCGTAGCCCCACTGGGCACAGCACTGACATTTCAGACTCTCCAGTTGTTAAGAACTGGGACATAAGCAGTCTTGCAGGCAGAGTAGGCATCCTAGTTGGGGAACAGAATCGGGGTCAGAACCAGAGTCATCTGCCAAATACCAGAGCCCAGGATCAAGTCAGAGTCAGAGCTAAGAATGGTAGCTGGAGTAATGGTAGTCAGGAGCAAGGCGTAAAAGCAGGAGGCAGAGAAGAAGCAAGCCTCAGGCACAGAGCAGGAGCAAGGTGGGAGCTAGGAACAAGGGAAGGGGTGAGGAAGGAGCAGAGCACGGATCAGGAACAGGGTTGAATGCAAATTGCAAGAGCAGATCCAAGGTGGTAGCAGCAGACAGCCCGCTGCCTCACTTCCTCATTTAAGTAGCATAAGTAACCCTACCAGGAGGCTGAATGCTTTGGGTGCTCTGATAGAACTTCCTGTGAGGCTTGACCTTCCAGAATTGGCAAGGTGCTGCTTTGCTCATCTCCATTGATGGTGATGATGGTGCAGCAATCTAGGGCACCCAAAGCAACAAGTTCTAGACTGTCACCTTTGGATCCTTACATCAGTACTTAAACACACTCCACCCGGAAGGTCTGATGTTTAAGAGTAACTCTCTCAGGGGCACATAGTGGTTGTGAAGCAGTCAGCAAACACTTTGTACAATTGAACAATGTTATGCTCTTTTTTTATTTCATCGTGTAAAACACAGGAGAGTACAGACCATACCAACAATAAAACATCCTAAACACAATGTCCCTCACTAGCTCACCCTTTCCTTGGGGGATCGCCTGTGTTCAGTCACTGAGGCAGGCAGGGTCCTCCACCTCTCTTCCTTCCATGCCCCTGCAGT
The DNA here is from genome assembly GCF_016161935.1 of Mauremys reevesii. Lineage (NCBI taxonomy): Eukaryota > Metazoa > Chordata > Testudines > Geoemydidae > Mauremys > Mauremys reevesii. The sequence goes on along the minus strand of NC_052629.1, from coordinate 36,826,292 downwards.
AGCCTCCCTCATCTTAATCTGACATAAAAGGTCTTCTGTCCAGTTCCCCTTCCGGGAGTCCCTTTGGAGATGCCTTGTGGATCACTTGCTTCTTTTGTTCTACCATTTGGCAATTTTCCACTACTTTCAAACACCCCACTGTCCCTTCAGACAAGAGCAGAAAGCATCATCTCCCAATTGCAGCAAACACATTTTCCCGAGATGTGTAACTTTGAATAAACTATCTTTTGAGTGCTGATCACTCACATCTCGCTGTGTCGTGGCAGAGGCATGACACAACCCTGCTAACTTAGGGTGGATGGATCCACAAATATAGGATTTCCATGACACAGTAGTTTCATAACATAATTTCATAAAATCATCCATAGTTCAGAACTGGTACAGACAAAACCCTCAGTTTCTTATTCCATTGCAGGTGTCCAAAATACCCAATCCCCATCACTGCAGTTTGTTTATTTTGCTGTCAATTATGCAGTTAGTTTTCATCAAGAAATGCTAAAAGCCTGACTTGTTTGCACTCAGGCATCATTGTTTAAAGATGTGTACAAATTCATGCAACATGCAGTTCCTTTTAGTCAGTTACGGACACAGCTCTCTAGAAAGGGTAGTGCCCTTTGTGGAAACCCACCTGCTCTTACTGAACATTCACATCTTAATAAGCTTGATTTGTTTCTGTGCAGTCTTACATGATTTCCACTTTAAAAGACTGCATTCTGTACTTGCTTTTTGTGAAAGAGAATTTTAACAAATGGCTTTTGTTATTTAATGAAGATGAATAAAAGAATAAGGAAACTGAAAAAAAAAACTTTTGCTTTTCTTTCTACCCAGTGATTTGATAGACTTTATTTAGGGTAATGTAGATTTAACTAGCTGTAATGCCTGTGGTGAGAAGGGCTTTAAAGAGATTATGTCTTTCTTGTCAAGTGATATTGTAAATGAATGTAAGCTGCTGGGCTCCTTTGCCACTGATGAAGTAGAAAAAGCAAAAAAAAGCCACTAGAAAAAGCTGATTGGACACAATACATTAAAGAAGCTAGCACTGATTATCAGTGGGACATCAATTGTCTTTTGGGCTGGAGTACCTGCTACTAATTGGTGTGAAGAGCATAGTGGTCACTGTATGTTTAAGCCCACTCAGTCCTCTCCACTATTTGCTGTGAGAGCAGGACAACTAATTGCTGTTGCTTCAGTGCTAGTGAATCAACATGCCAAGCTAATAGCTGCAGGTAGAGGGCAGACAAAATCCTGCTAGGAATGTACAGCTAGTTGCTTGTGATAACCATAGCAGTTGGAATGCGTAGCAGAACATGGAGAATGATTGTGTGCTTTCTGGTCTAATATAAGGTATTTTTATTACTATTACTTTGTATATTATGCTGAATGTTTGTTTCAAAATTTACAGTGATTGTTTTACATTGTTCATCTTGAAACTAGATAGTGAAAATTGGGTGTTCTGAAAATGCTCAGTAAACAGGCTTGGCAGAAAAAACTTGCAGTATAACCCTATGCTGTCTAAGCATGAAACTTTAAACTGCAAAGTAAGTTAATTTTTATTTGAATTGAAGAGTTAAACTACCTGAAAAGTGATCATTGTGGCATGTAATGAAAGGCATGTGCTACATTAAATAATCTTTCAGATTTATAGCTGGCAAAAAATGACAATGAGATGGTAAAACAAAATATTTTGGTGAAGGTAAATTTACTTTTCTTCCTAAAACTCAGTCTTCTGCCTTTCACCTTTGGGGAGGGAATGATATTCACGTGACTGTTTTTGCATTTTAACTCTTTTATGCTTTGCTCTTAATATTTCTTTCTCATCAATTCATAGTTGCACTGTGAACTAATGTCTGTTTTCCTTATTGTATTACAAGGTTTTTACTTCTGTATTGATTTTGATGTTGTGTTTACGTAAAGGAAATAGTTAATGAGATTACCAAGTAACATGAAGCTGCATTTTGTTTGTTCTTGCTGTTTTCAGAGGTACTATTTGATTAAGCCAATTGCATGGATCTACATACAGTTTGAAGTTGTGTCTTTAAACTCTGTCCTGTACAATAATTATTGTTTTGAAATTAATACAAAGTAGTTGAAGTAATTTTCTTGGAGTTAGAATATTTCACTTGTAGAACATTATGATGATATTAAGAACACTACTGGTGATGTGTTTATATGTAAAGTTTCACCTTCATGATATAAGAGTTGATATAGGGTCTTAGCAAATATTTTACTAAAATAAGATCTGGTTATGGAATTAAATCCAATTTGGAAAATTTGAATATAGTGATAATATTCAAGTGTATCATATTTGTTGATAAAATATCTTTACTCTTGATTTACTATACACTGCAGATCTAAGTGCTGCTGTTACAAGAGGATAATATGTTCAGCTTGAGTAAGATTAACTCTAAGTCCCTATTTCATTGCTTCTTTTAAAGTGAGCTAATTGTCAAATATGGTAAGCTAATATTGGAGGGAGTGGAGTTGATGCTTTCTGTGAGAAAAGAACAAATAAGAGCAGTGGTATATTGTAAGCATTAACTACGGTGTGGAATCCTGCAAGCCTGACACACTAGAGTGTTTCAGATGTATATAATTTCAACTACTCTGAGTTGAATGAAACTTGTTTTATATATATGAGGAGACTGGAGGACAGTTGGCAGTGTTATTTGATGCATGTATCTATTGTGCTAGTCCTCAGGTTTCAGCAACATAATCCACCTGGCTTTGGAGTCACAGCTCTATCAAATAAGAATGCAATTAAATGAGAGCACTTTTCCACTTAATGATGAAGTGCTCCTCTCTCAGCTGTTGTAATGATGTGCCAAGGCTAGAGCATTAGCCCTAATCACCGTTTTACAAGTTTCCTTTGAATGTGTGTGTGCAGGCTGCAGCAAACTTTGGAGCTTGATACCTGATTTATAGCTATCTATTTGTGTTAAATGACTGGTTGGAATAATTGTATTGTCATCTCATATCATCTTTGCTCAGGTGTGATACCTCTGCCAGAAAGGTAGTCTCCTGTAAAACTGTGGTGTAAACGATTTTTAATATTCTTTGTAAAGGTTTTTTAAGTTTTGTTTTGTATTAGTTTATTGATTTACTGGTGTATGGCATTCTTTGACAATCATCTCTGCTGGAAGCATTAGGCAGATGTGAAATGATTTAGTTGGGGTTGGCCCTGCTTTGAGCAGGGGGGTGGACTGGATGACTCCCGAGGTCTCTTCCAACCCTAATCTTCTTTGATTCTATGAAATCATAGCCACAAACAGAGACCATGTTTAAACAACACAAAAGCTGTGATCTTAAGCAAGGAAGTTTAAAGATAAAGGGAAAAACTCCCACACTAGACTCTGTCCTTAACTTATTCTGCTGTGTCTAGATGTCACAAGAGTCTGAGTTCAGTGTGGACAGGTACCATACACAGCTGGTAACTGGTGTCAGAGCCTCCCTATTCAGTTTCTAATGAGGATAAAGTTTACCTCCACCTTAAGTTCTTGACAAAGGTGATCTCCAGTTTTCATGTTAACCAGGCAATTTATTTACTGATGTTCTTTCAGAAGCTACACACTCAGAGATGGAGAAACTTCATTTGTCAGATGCGAAACCAGCTTTAGGGTTCTACCTGGACCATACTAAATACTTTAGGTCCTAAACACAGTTGTTTGCTGTGACTGCTGAGAGAGTGATGGTCCAGTCAGTTTCCACTTAAATGATTTCATCCTGTATTTCTTTATGTATATGTTTATGCTACCAGTTGGCTAATATGACTTCACCAACTAGGGTGTTGGCCCATTTGACTAGGGTGTATGCAGCATCATCAGACTTGCTCGCACAAGTACCTATTCTGGACACTTGCAAAGTGGCATCTTGGTTGTCAGTGCAGCTATTTACCTCTCATTATGCTATAGCTCATCAGTCCAGGAGCAATGCTACTTTTGGATGTGTTTTTCTCCAATCTCTGTTCAAGTAGAGTCTAAGCCTACCTCTAAGCTATTCTGCTTGTGAGTCACCTACAGTCAAGTGGACATTTGTAATCACATAAAGAAGAAACAGTTACCTACATTTTCATAACATTGTTCTTTAAGATGTTTTGCAAATGTCCATTCTACAACCTGCTCTTCTTCCCTTCTCTGTCAGAATCTATCCGGTCAGAAGGAACTGCAGGGAGGTTGGGGTGACTCCAACTTTTTACACCTGCATGTAGTGGCACAGAATGGCAGAGGGCACTCAAGCTGCTTTGAGGGGAACTGCTCAGGGAAAAAAGTTCTCTGACATCTGGGCATGCACATACCTACAGTGGAATGAATGGACATGTGTAACATCCCTGAGAACAAGTTACAGAAAGGTAGCTATCTGTTTCTTATGGTTAACATAACAGGCAGAACTAGCACATACCACATGGTTAAACTCAATTACTAACTATAATAGCTAATGGTGTTTAATCCCTGTCAGTGGCTTCAGCTGATATAGTGTTGCTTTCATGTAACCAGTTCAAGATGAACTTTTTTTTTCATTGTGCATAAAGACTAACACAACCCAGTTTGACTCTTAGCTTTTTCCTAACTATGAATGATAGCACATAGCTTAATGCATTGCCTCACTTTCTAATACCACTCTATAGAATATTGCCATAACAGGGTGCCAAGGCTCTTCTAATAATCTAACCTCTCAGTAAATTCAGACTCCGGCATAAAGTTCCTTAATTTCTGTTGGCTCAGTGTAACAAGTTTAGTTCTCACCCACCTTTGTACATCCATGGTGGTATTAACAAACCAAAGAATAAGGGGTTTGTAACCTTTATGATGAAATGTTACCAATTAATATTAGTTGTTTAAAGTAAGGGTGCAATAAAGCTCAACTTAGTTTTCAGTTTGAACCTCTAGGTCAGTTACAGAAAATGTATTTAGTGGAGGACTCTGAATGGTAAAACCTCTCTTTAGTCAAAAGAAAAATGACTAGTTAAGCAAACAGGCATGCAATTACTTCTGGCTGAGGGATGAAAACATTATCTAAAGTTGTATTAGTTACACTATTTCCTCTTTGACTGAAAGTATATCAGTGGGTGATCAGTCCACTGACTGAACAGAGTGAAGTACAGCCTTATAATCCTGGAACCTAACAGTACTCTTTTGCTATTAGTCAGAGTTCATACCAATATTAACAAAACTACTCCTTTATAATCCATTATTATACTAATTAACATTAAACTCACCTATTGCCATAGTCATATGTCTGCCACCTCCTCATTGGTGCGGATGTGAATTTCAACAACATGTAATGTCAAGAACCAATGTCCTTTCCATACTATCAATGTAGATTGACTTTTATTAAAATGCTATCATTTAAAAAATCTTGCTAAAAACAGTTATAGCCATGGGTCATGTCCTTGCTAACTTCAATTTTCCCATCTTACTATTGCCAAATTATCTCTAACTTTTCTCATACTGACAGGTTTCAGAGTGGTAGCCATGTTCGTCTGTATCAGCAAAAACAACGAGGAGTCCTTGTGGCACCTTGGAGCTTATGTCCAAATAAATTTGTTAGTCTCTAAAGTGTCACAAGGACTCCTGTTTTTTTTTTTTCTCACACTAGCAACCACAAATTCCCATCCTCTTCTACACTTAGGCCAAAACCTAATTTCTACTTAATATAAGCTAGAGTTACCTGGAGGGAGTCAAACTCAAGGAGTAAATTTAGGCTCAGGTTAATTTGTTGCATTGGTTTTTGACGAACACTAAAGCCAAATATCATGAATGTAGGTTTGGGCACTAGCTGAGAATCTGTATGCTCTGCTCAAGATTGTAGAGCATCTACTTGAGCAGGGAAACAGTGACAGTCTAAATATGTATAGGTCCATACGTGGCTGAAATTTATGATATAATTGGTTCTGGATGGCTTATAAGAAATTAGTTTGGTTTCCCAGTCAATTTCCTAATAAGTAGATATAGCTAACACAGCACTCTTGCACTCTTTTTAAAATGAAACATTAGCAGGGAGGGTTATGACTAAATGATCATGAAGAGTAAACTATTTTGCTTGAATCTAGAGGGTATATGTCCAGATCAGAGTTGTAGAATGTTACTGGAGTAGGCAAGACTAGGAAGTCTTTATTGTGGTTGCCTGTGCTGTGTCTATTCTGTGGATAAATAAAGAACTCTAGCTTCTGGTACTGTCCATTCAGTGCCTTTCACATACTGCTACCAGCACTAAATCCACTTTAAAGAGACATAAAAATAAATGTTTGCTAACTGATGCTTAAGGTCTGAGTGTTTTGCTGTTTTGCATCTTGTGTAGTTTGTGTGAAACATTATTACTGTGATTTAGAATAATTTACACTTGCTTTGCACTCACTTGGCTTACGTGTAAATGACTAAACAAGATGTAAGGTAGTGGAAAATCAGCTGCTTCATTTTTATGTAGGACAAAGTTTAATAATAATTGTCCCCTGAAAAATGCAACTTGAGGTAATTTAAATGAAATAAAGGCAGTGGTGACACTGCCTTAAAGATAGCATCATCAATGTCTGGGTTATAAGTAAAAGGGAATGACAGTGTCTTGTTTTCCATTTTTCTTGAAACTACTAACCATTTACTTCTGGTATGAAAATTGAAGGATTGCATAATTCATCGATAGTGTTTGCTTCTTACTACACAACTTACAGAATCATAATGAAATGATAAAATGATTAGAGAGATGATTTTTTTCCTCTGCTATTAACATGCAAATGTTCTCTGGCTGTGCCAGATGTTTAGCTTCCATTATTTAGAAGTTTCCTTCATTTTGAATATAGTGAAAGGAAAGCTTGAGAATTAAAGCTTAAGCTGTCCAGCAGAATTAAAAACTGTTTCCTGTATAAACTAAGACAGCCGCTTACTTAATGAAGTGCATCATTCTAACAGCAAGTCCAGCTAATGAATGCTTTCCCTGTTGTTTTAGAGAGGTGTCAGAGTGACACTTTTCTGATTCTGGATCATTGAATCCGTATGGAAATGCAAATTGTTTGTCTGAGAACAGCTTCCTTTAATTTTGTTTTAACATTCAGAAGGCAAGTTTATTTTATACCCTACATTTCACAGTTGGGCTCCTGTGACAGGTACTGAATTTGTAGGTATAATTATTTGATATTACATTCAAAACTTGATAAGATTAGATCTACTGAGAGTTCAAATGAGGAAAGACTTTTTTTTTTTTACTAAAAGTTTTGAAGTAACAAATTATTTGAAAGTTGTTATGCAATTACTATAGAAAGTATACTGAATGTGCTTAATGTGACAAGTAGACACCAAAACAAATATTATAATGTCTGCAATATGCATATTACAACCTTGCTTTACAGTTTTCAGTGGGTTATGAATTAGTGTTATTCCAATTATAACGTTTTATAACCCAACTGATTTTAAAATACATGCATGATAATGGCTAATGTCCCCTGGCTTTCTTATGGGTGCTCTAATAACTTATAAAATTAAAATTAAAATACAAGAAATTTAAACATTGGTTATAGAAGCATAGGAAAGGCTATAAATAGATCAGCTTTATCTTTATAGGCTCATTTTGTAAACAGTATGCAGAGTGTCTTACACCACACATGGAAGGTATGTTTTGTTTTCTGTGTGAAATTAGCAAAAGGTGCTAAAGCATTCATTAGTACCTTGTTATTGTTGCTGAAATGTTATAGTGCATCACTTTTCCAGGCTATTATGGGCATTAACTAAAGCCTTATTTAGTACCATATGATTGTTCCTTTCCACAGAGTGATCATCTACTTTGCTGTATCTGATTGAGTATGCAACTACTTTCTCATGTGGTGGAGTCTATTAGCCCTTCTCTGTTTTCTGCTGGAGTCACTGGTGCCTTGACACTCCCCTGCTCACGCCTGTCTATCAATCAGATTTAGTCCTCCACAGGCTTAGAATGGCCAGTGTTTCCTCCTGGCCATTCTAAGCCTATCAGGAACCAGCAGGCCAGTCAAGAAGGTTTGCCTTGCCTGCACCTTCTTTTCCGTGATAGAGCTGGTGAGACTGGGACAGAGGGAGAGGAGCTCTTCAATGCTAGCCTAGTACATTGCCTTAAAGGACTGCAGCTAAGCACTTGTCTCTGTGGTTTTGTTTAAGGTGCATACAGCCAACATATGAGTTTATTTTCATTTAACTGTATAGAAACTGAGCCTGAGCTTATGGCCCAGTCTACCCAAGCAGCCAGTCAGCCAAAACTTGTGGCTAAGGCAGGGACTGCCTGGAGTACCATACGTTGCTGCAGGAGGTGCTTTAGGGCAACTCATCCTAAACATTCTGCTCTTACACAACTGCAAAAAATATTTAGGAGTTTCTTTTCAATAAAGATTACATCTAAGTGCATTCAAATTTTCTTTCTTTTCTATCTGTTTTGGGAGAAAATATCTAATTTTATATAACATGGTTTACTTTAGATTGGAATTCTATAATATTTAAAAACATTTGTGTGACTTGTTTCTTAAGGGGTCATGTCCCTTTACGTTCTAAATTGTTGAATGACTTGAGTACCAGCATTACACCTGAGTGTATGTACAGTAATTCAGCTGATTAAAAATTGGAGTGCTTTTCTTATAGAAGAAATATGTTGATTGATCTTTTTGACTGAGCCTGTGAAGTCTTTTCACTGAACTCGGTGGCATTTCAGCATTTGTCTCTATGTAATATATCCACATCCAATTGATTGAGCCTAAAATTTCAGGGAATGTTCTAGGTTCAATCACCAGAACCCTATTGATTTTTGGGAAAAACTGAAGGGGGGCGGGGAAATGGACACAGAGAGCTCCTTCCAGCTGTTTACACAGACACAGCTTCAAGTATCTCTCCAGTTCTCTATAGATCAAACAACTGTTTGAGGACACCCATTAACACCTTTCAGAATAAAAATATTCTGTCTCATCTCTGCTTATTCTCCCAATAATATGTGGACACTCTGAATGATTTACCCCAGACATAAGAATAGTAAGGGGGGAGGAAGGGAATGAGGGTGTGTCCAACCATCCTTACTATGAGGGGAGGGAATCAGGGACCATAGTGAAAGGGAATAAGAGGGCCCACAGAACCCCTGCTGGGGGGGCAAAAGGGAAAGATAAGGGGACCTGGTTTATGGGGGAAGACTGGGATGGAATGTAAACTGAGCCCCTGCACCAGGGGAAAATTGAGGGACCCCAGGTATTGGGGGGAGGAGAAAAGGGGAATGAAGTAGGATCCCAGAGAGCCCCTGCCATAGGAGTAAGGGGAATGGAGGGCAGTGGGGGGAAAGGGGGGAGTGGGAATATGGATGTACACAGAGCTGCTGCTATGCAGGGGGAGATTGAGGGACACAACCTCTGCCGGGGGAGAATGTGAGGAGTTTCAGGGAGTTTCTGAAATAGGTGGAAACCGAAGTGTGGTAATCAGGAAGCCTGTGGGGTGGAATGGAGGAATGCAAGGATCCCCTGGTGTGTGCTATAAGTTGGGCTACAGGGGTTATTTGGCAAATCATTGTTTATGTCAAATTAGCATAGGGACACCAGGAAAATGAAAGTAAATAATTTCCCCCAAAGATTAATATTTAATTATGCAAATAATAAGCTATATGTGTTAAAGCTTAGAAATGCTTTATTTACTCTCTTTTAAGAGGCATGCTAGGGCAGCAACCTTCATACACACAATGTATAACACAATAATATGATTAACATGCCTGAACAGAATTTGCAAGATTATATAAAATGTATAGTGTATATACAGAGAGAGTCTGATTATTGCATTTTAATTGGATTTCCCTCCTCTAATCTGTTCATGGCATCTTCTCGCTTATTGCTAGATAATGTCAAACTTCACAGTACCATGAAGAGTCTTTGTGCTTTACTCCAAGACATTTATGTACATTTAACACTATTTCAACTTTAATCCTGTATTTGAAACAAATGGAAACTATTGAAGGAATGCTAGTGAATTATTTACTTAAAACACAGTACTGGTGACTCATGAAATTTATGCTACTTTTCAAATCTTCCAATATTCTTGGAAAAGATTATGATTTTGAAGATTTGAACTGATGGTCTTGATGAATGTACATTCATCATTATAGTGCATGATAGATTTCTCTAAAAAGTAGAAAAATATTCATAGTTAACATTTTGCCCCCCCCCCCTTTTTTTTTTTTTACAGAAATTTGTTACTTTTAGAATTACAAAATCTGTTCATTTATTACTGAAGAGATTTCACAAAGTGTTTAAATCATTAAGGAAATTTTACACTGATTCTTAAACAAAATTTTTATTATCCTTTATTATGGTTCTTCCACTTTTATGTAGTAATGAATGATAATACACACACATCATCTAGAGAGAAGGGATGAAGCTGCGGTAACAAAAGAGAACTCTCAGATGTAGACCCTGATTCTGTAATGATCAGGTTCACCAGCACAAAGCTCATTGCAGGATCAGAGCCTCAGTGTCATCAAGATGGCGTCTCATCAGGCTCACCATAACTTTCATTGTTATAGTCATTAATGACCAGGTACATGCAATCAGGAATGCTGAATGCACGTTCAACTGCTTACTTTTTACCTCTTTGATGGTCTTTTAATTAGAATTTTTACAGCTGCTAAAACCTTTGTCTAGTCCCAGGATACTGGCTACTCTTAGAGCTGGAGGCATGTGTCCCAGTTTGAGGAGACGTACTTGCTCTCATTGAGGTAGTATGCTAAAAGTGAAGTGGAGCAGCAGCAGTGAAAGTGGCAGGATAAGCTAGGTGCCCCAAGCATATGCCCCAGGTCTCAGATTGGCATGTTGTTAGGGCAGGTAGCCCTGTCCACACCTCATGGTGCCACAGCTACCCTCTGTATTTAGAGTGACGACTGGTGTAAAAGAATAACTTGATAGGTGTCAGGTAGGGCTATAGGCAAGGCTTTTGACTGGAACCATTTGTTAACTAGCATTTAAAAGAACATGATTAAAAGTGGAGAAAAGAAGAAAATCAGCCTTCAGACAGAGAGTTCCATAAACAAAGACTGAAATGAGGGCATTCAAAGGCAGCAAACAATTTTACTTTATTCTCAGAGCTGTTATGAATCCCATATTTTAGGGATATTTAAAACAAAATAAACCCGTAAGTATATAAATAAAATTAAGCCTGGAGAGAGTGCAGAGGAATATTCTGAAAACAGAGATGGTTGAAAGTTGTCTAACGCAAACCAGTGACAGAGCCAGATGAGTTGACACATCATTGGTGGTGACACTTTCATATAGTGGACACCACACCACCACACCAGCCTGATCCTCTTCTGGCCCATAAGTTCCTGCTTTTCCCTGGTCCATGCTCCTTAATCATCCCTGCTGGTAAGCCTCAGGTCAAACTATTCAGGCTATATCCCCAGTATTTAAGTTGCTTTTCCCAGCTGGACTGATCAAAAACACTCTTCGTACCAAATTGGAATAAAGAGTGGAAGTTTAAAAATTCCCGGAAAACAATTTTTTTTCTAAAAATAAATAAATTTTCAGATCAATTAAGTGATTTGTTTCAATAAAACCAAAATGTTGCATTTCTATTCTGATTTCATATTTTATAAATTAAATTGAACAAAAAGCTGTTTCAGAGCAAAAAAATTGAACCATTCGGTTCTGATCATGTTCACTTCAATTTTTTTTAAAAAGAACATTTTGTTTAAATCAACATTTACACAGAATGTTTCAATTGCAGTGAATCAGCATTTTCCACAAGAAAAATGTTCAGTTAGAAAAATTCTGACCCACAGGTCTATGTCCCTCAAAATTGCACGACCATTCTGCAATGTCTTCCCTTCACCTTATAAATAAATGATTAGTCTTAACTCTTAGCACAAAGTTTCCTGTTATGATCCATCTTGAAAAGTATCTTATCTATCTTTTACTTCCATTTTAAACCCCCCTTTTTAGGGAGAGGTTTGCAATCCTACTCCAAGCATGCATTGTTATGGAAATGTAATAAGGAACTAAACACAATGAGTGTAGTATTTAACAAATACCGGTAAATATTAGAGAATATTTTGTCTGTGAAAATAAATGTATCCATTCTTTTAAATTAGGAGATCAGAAATCAACTTATTTTCTAGTTCTGTGCTTCTCTGTCTCAAATGCAGCTGGAAAAAAAACCTGTTTATTATTCCATAGTGTGAACCTCTGCTGTTGTGTAAACAGCTCAATTTTTTTTGTTATGAAAAACAGTTGGCATGCACTGTAAGTTTTAAAATCTCCTAAAGATGCTCAATATATTGAGCATCTGTGGTGCACGCCACCAGAATTCAGTAATTAAATACCTTTCAATTGTCTTATGGATAACTGGAGGATGTAAACTGTTATTATCAAGAGGTTTTCTCGGTCCTACCTCCACTGCTGAAGACAAGATGGCTAGCTGCTCCTCAGATGCTAATTAGTTAGGATAGCAGCCAATGAGAAACTCATTTTGGAGTCTTTCAGCTAGCCTAGTGCTGCTTGCTTCACCATTCTCTCTTCCATTTTCTGGCTCACTACTACACTAAAACTTGCTCTTTCTTTACAGTTAATTTATTTTTGTTGTTTGTTTTGTTTTGGGTTTTTTGTTATTTTGGCCTGCACTCTTCCCTGCTCTCCACCTCCACCTCCTTCCATCCAATTGAGCTCAGAGAAGAAGAGGAAGAGAGAGGCAAAAAGGGAACCAACTTGGGGACCTTAAGTTGATAAACTAGCTCCCTGTGCTCTCTGTGGTGCAACCCAAAGTCCACCATCTTAGTTTTGGGACAAAGCAATGCCTTCCACTTACTTCCTGAATTTCCTTGCTTCAACACACCTTACTGTGCCTGAGGTGCTACAGCTAACACAGTATAAAGTAGAAACATAGTCATAGCAAAGTCCTTATTTCACAGAACTATTTCAGTATAGTTGGAATTGTAATTTGCACATTGAAACAATGCAGAACTTCCATTTTATTTAGTTTATTGAGTTTGTTTCATTTGAATGTACTGTAAGGCCTGGTCTACATTGGGGGGGATTGATCTAAGTTACGCAACTTCAGCTAGGTGAATAACCTAGCTGAAGTCAATGTACTTAGAACTACTTACTGTGGTGTCTTTACTGCGGTAGTTCGACTGCTGATGCTCCCCCATTGACTGACTCCACCTATGCTTCTTGCTCCGGTGGAGTACCGAAGTTGACGGAAGAGCGCTCGGCGGTCAATTTTTCATGTTTTCACTGAATAATATTTATCGACCTCCCCCTCTCACCCCCCCCCCCCAGGCTGGATCGAGCTCTCCGGAGGTAAGTGTAGACATGCCCTAAGCAGCTTCCACTGTGTATGGTCACTTCCTTTTCTGAATCCTTAAAACAGGATTTAGGTACAGCAGGTTAAATTCAGACTAGGATTTAAACCACAGCTCCTGAGATGCCTTCCTTTTGTTAGTCTAATCCAGATTTAGGTTGTACACAATTCTTTTTTAATTTCCCTCAGTGAGAATCATAATAAGCAGAGTATATCACAATTTCTAATCACATCCTATGGCTGCAACTACTGTGAATCCTCCCACTGGATTAAGTTACACTACTTTTTTTCCTAATCGCTATTGGTATTCAAAAAATACCACAAGAAGCTATGATTCCCCAATGCTTTGTACTGCACAAGAGGGTCACAAAAGCAAGCTTGCCTTCCTTGTGCACTCAAAGAAAATGGGTTTTGCATTTTAAGAAACCTTCACTATACAGTGAGTTTTTTTCTAATGTGAAGTAAAACTTAAATGACACATCTAGAATTTTGTCAGCTAATTAAGCAACAGTTTGAACATACACAAATTCTAGAGATTAGGTTTGTAGTATTAGTACTACATTTTGACAGTAAACTTTTCATAGAATGTTAAATGAAAATGACTGTCTCTACATTCTAAAAATTTTGTCTGGTAGAATTGACATAACAGGCTTTATGGAATTATTTATCAATCAGTAATTTTTCAAGTTACAGGAATGGAGCCATGTATTTAAACTGAAGCCTCTCTCAGACAACTGTTTCTGTTCATTTAAAAACTAGCACCTTCATGAGGGATATTTTTCAAAGACAGAAATGGGAGCTGGGCTCCTAACTACCCTTTGTACCTTTTGAAAATCTCCCCTTTACTACTTAAAAACAATCTGGCAGACAGGAACTCCTGAGTTATACTAGCTGCCTGCCTCAGTTTCCCCAGCTGCAAAATTGGAATAAGTTTTACCGACCTCACATAGGGTTGGAAAGGATATATTAGTTCCTCTTCAGCTGGCCTTTCCATGTTCCCATGTGTGGTTTTAAGGTACCTGCCATTGGAATCACTTATTCCTGCCTACCTGCTTTCTCTGAAGATAAGAAAAAGGGAGTGACTCCAACTTAGGTTCAGTTCTTCTAACTGCTGAATGTAATGCAAGCTTGGTTTGCCCTCAGTTTTACCCATCACTGATGGGTTTTTTTTCATTTGTTCTGCCCTACAGAGGCTATTTTTGTTTGTAGTTATTTAAATGGTTAGCCAACTTAAAGAAAGAAAGGGTGTCCATATGGTAAGATATCTTATAGGCCTGCAAAAATGTGAGGGCCCTTGAAAACAGGGGGGCTCTTCAAATATAATCAACTACATCTCACAATGTTTAAATCCAGCATCAGATGGTGGAATTCTACTCTGAACATCTGAAAACAACTACAGTTATTGGTTTAAGTAATCTTAGTGTATTGTCTGTAAAGCATATTGAAGATGAAAAGATATATATGTGCTGAATATTAGTGGTTGTGATAACAGTAATAGCAGTGATATTGCCTTTATAAAATAATTGGTTTAGTTCTCCATCATTTATGATGATGGTACAAATTACATCTCAAAATTTCCTAACTTAATTCAATGGTGGTCCAAACATACTTTGTGATAAACCCTACCATCTGACTTTTTTTAAAGGATCCCTCAGCGAAGCTTATGTGATCACTGACCAGTAGGTGGTGGTATGCAGTCACAATGAGATTCAGAAAGATTGATTCTCTGCTAGTATGTTTAGTTAATGGGATGCTTTTGAAGAAAAGGGGAAGTGAAGAAATTTTAACCACCATGGGGATGCAGTAGAGAAGCTGCACAAAAGAAAAATCTTAGCTATTATTTACTCAGTCTGGTTCATTGATATGGAGGAACATATACCCTAGTATCCTATAAAACTAGCTACAGAACATACAGGTTGGAGAGAAACCTCCAACTGTAGACTTTTCTTGGAAAATGTTTTATTTGAACGGTTAGTAACTCTCTCTATATGTTATCACTTAATCAGTTCAGCTTCTTCCATAAATTAATGAGGACTTAGAATTCCACTTTCTAAATCACTTTTGAAATATTAAACATCTACAATTAAGTAGTAGGTTTGCTTCTCATATTTATAGACTCAGCCAATTAACTACTTCATATATAAACCTGACAGACCTTTCGGAATTAGGGAAAACATTCCCCTCAAGGAATTAGCAACAAGTGTAACCCGAATTAGTCACCAGTGTAACCTGAATTAGTAACCCAAGATTATCTTGATAGTTATCATCATTTTTATGTATTTGGTGTGTTTACAATCTGTTTTGGTTCTTCACAATGCAAGGAGAATTATTGCAACATCTCTGAAGGGGACAGAGAGGTGTGTCTTGCCTCCCAGGCAAATGCCCTGTGGAGTATAAGAGACACAGGGAGTAGATCGGCTCCTGCAGAAGATTCTGAGTCTAGGGGAAAGAAACATGATTGATATAATGAACTTAGGTTAAATAGTTCTATTGGCAAAAATAAAATGAGCACTTGCAGAAAAGGGCCTGGAAACCAATGATTGGAAAGTGTTCTTTGGTGTACAGGCTGGTGAGATACTCCACTGGCTTACAAACATCCTATTACCTGGCTTCATTCAAGTGTGACATAGCAATGATTCAGGAGATGCACCTTCTTCTGGATGGTGAAGAAAGAACACTTACTCGGGTGGGTTCTGCTTATTATTCAGGTTATTAGTGTTAAACCTTCATAAAGAAGTTGGTAATAATGATTCTCCTATTTAGAAGGAATTTAAGAATAATGGTATTGTCATAGGTAACAGCAATGTGTCTGCTCAATTGTGGCTAATGTTCGAGATCTGGACTGACTTACATGTTCTCCAATGAAAAACGATGAGTTCCTCTATATACTTGAGCTTTTGGAAACGGTATTGCCATGAAAAAGGGAGTGTGTGTCTAGGTTCAGTACCTTTTAATAACCACATCAGACTGTTGATTAAATACTTAAAGGAAAGGAGGCATTTTCAGCCCTAGTAAAAGATTTGGATTGGCTGATGTAGAGACTGACTCAGTCTAGCAGTGAGGGATTACACATTTTTTTCCTTTCTTCTTTAATAAACCAACTAATGCACTTTAATTTTGTTAGAAATGAGAAACATGCTGGCTGGAGTGGTGCAAACCTCAGGGAAGTCTGTCAATATGCAGGGTAAACACCCCAAACTGGTGGCATGTTCCACCAACCCAGTAACAAATGTGAACTCCTGATGCTCTCTACAGTCTTACCATGAAGTCACAGATAGTCCTCTTGGATGCCCCAGTCTATTTTGCCACCCAGGTGAGCTGGACGTAGAGATAACTGATTGCTGTATACCAAAGTTCACAAAATATTCAGGTTGCTCCCAGTCCCAAGAGACCAGTCACTTACTCCAGTGACTGTACCTTGGATCTCACACCGAAGATGTCTGTAGCCAATCTTGTAATAAAGGTTTATTAACTGGGAAAAAGAAATGAGACTTATTATAGGGTAATGCAGGGAACACCTATTACAAATGAGTTACAGCCCATGGTCCCCAAGGGTGACAGAGATGGAGTAATCTGTCAGCACTTAATTTATTTTCAGGCTAACCCAAGTTGATCCTGGGGATCTCTACTTTTGTTGCTTAGTTTCAGTCCTGTGAGAGTTCAAACAGCACTTGCTTCATGTTTCCAACTTGTTCTGCACACTCATGAGTGCTAGAAACTTTACTTAATAAATAAATACATAAATAAAAACAGATTCTGAGTAGTAATTCAGCTTGATAAGTTTTCCAGTCTCTGTTGTATACAAGAAAGAGTTCCTTTTGTAATTTTCCAATATGTGAAAGTTCAATAAGAATAAAGTAAGGTTTAGTCAATGTTGTTAAAGAAAATAACTGCAATTAAAAAAAAAAGGCTTAGTGTACTTCCCTTTCTTGTTAGCTTTCCATTTTCTACCAAAGAGAGAATGCAATTTGAATATGGGGAAACTTATTGACATTCTTGAGCAATGAAAATGCTGTTTACAGTACCTTTCAGAGTAGCACTGAGGCCCACAATCTGTTTCATTTTGCACAGGGCATAAAATTGCTATCATGACTTTATTCACTCCAATTTAATAAATTTATTTACAACTTTGTCAGAATGGTCTTGATGAAATTTAGGTAAGTAATGATGCAATCATAATTACATTGGCCTTAATGGCAGATGTGTGACTTGTTTTTTTTTTCTCCTTGTGTGAATATGCAATTATTAAAATTCGGACTACCATAGCTACTAACAAGGTGTCTGAAATCATATTTCTAGAGGCAGTAGGTGCATGACTTATACTGAATATGTTCCATATTGATTTTTTTCCCTCTGAGTATAATGTTACCTTGCAAAATGTCTCTAGGAAATTTGAATTGACTGTGGTGAGAGTTGCTATTGCAGACTAATCCACATTGTCTGCACTGAGCTCTGTAAGCACTTGTCAAGGAGCTGCTGTTAAAAGGCATTTGTTTCTTCTTTTTCTGTGTGTGTGATATAGTATATACTACAATAATTTCAGTGTATTATTGGCTAAAGCAGAAATGAAAAACATTGTTCTCAATGGCAGTTTGATATTTTACCTATTCCTTTTACCCGACACAATTCTTTATATTTCTCTTTACTGAACTGGTCTGTTCTTTAAGAATTTCAAAGTCCTAGCTGAATCTCCCTTTTTCAATAAAAGGGAAAGGAAAACCTGGATTAAATCTGTTAGAATGGTTGAAAGAATCCTGCAAAAAAAAATTAGTTTGACTATTCCTTTAGAAGCTCAGAATTCACAAACACCTTCAGACTTTCCTGTGAAAGTTTAACTTATTTTCAAAGATCACCATTTTTGTTTTGTTTTATTTTAATTTTTTTTAGCTGAAGTTCTACAGGAGGGTGAGTAAAGACTGTTTGATGTAAGAAAACTGGTCTTACTGTGTCCATCTACCTATCTTTCGCAGTTTGTTTGCTAGAATTAGGTGTTAGCCAAAACCACTCTCTCCTCCTAATAATAAAGACTAGAACCATTTATCTGCCATTTAATTTTTGGGATGTGTAACTTTTACAAATATTTTTACACTCACACTGGGGGGTGGGTGGGGAGTCTCATTCACTTATTTATTAGCTACATCATCCATTATAGAGTTTATAGGTGAGAGAGAGACTTGCCTTTTAAACCTATGGAAATAGCTAGAAGTTACTTTTAATTGGTTCCAACTGATAGCACCTTTCTCTTCAGTTTCCTCACATTGTACAAGGTTGGTGTTGCTAAGCATTTTAAGAGCATGTCCATCTAGCAAGGGAATGTGATATTCCCAAGCAGAATTGTCTGGATGAATTAATCATTCATAGCTGGAAAACTCTGTAAAGGAGCAAAATTTTATTAACCTAAGTTTCTCAAAGAGCTTTTAATAAAATAATCTTGACAACTTCCATGTGAGGTAGTTAACTATTAGTATGAAAATTTTACACGTTGGTAAACTGAAGCCCAAAGTGGCTAACTGATTTGCCTTCAGTTATACATTAAATGAGTGGCAGAGCTAGGAACGTGTTATCCTTTGTGACCAAAGATGACCCTGACAGCGGTATTACATCTTGTGATTATGGTTGTGGCTAAAAAGGCCAATGTGTGAGTGGCAGTCCTTTCCACATTGAGTGCATATATAGCATGTTGCTGAGGGAAAGGGATCACAGTTTGAGCCTGCTGAATCTGCTGCTGTTTACAGCTCAACCTCCTGTGCCTGAAGCTCCATACAGCAATTAATCTTGAACTGAGAAACCCCATCATTGACTGCTGCTTGCCAAAGTGATATATCTGTTGCTGATGAGTCAACTGCCAGCTGTTGACGTCTAGGAACATAACTCATTCCTGAATCCCACTACCTTGATGAATGCTGTGTGTGTATGTATATATATACATATATCATGAATTACTCTGATGTTTCATGAGCAGAAAAAGTCTTATTAATCAAGTACATAATTTGGCTCAGGTTTGAGAAAAAAGAATATAGGACTCAATCCTGCAAACACTTAAACACATGTGTAGCACTTTGCACATGAAGAGTCTGACTTTGTGGGACTACTAATTTGTTTGCAAGATAGGGGGCATAGGATGTTACCTGAGGAAGGGTGTAAGTTTGTAATACAGTTGCCAATTGACACATACTTGGTTTTCAAACCAATAAAAAATTGAATAGACTAATAAAGGATGGTGTAATGGGTAAAAAACTGGATTGGAACTGAGGCCATCTAGAAGCAGTTCCTTCTTCAGCCACAGATTTCCTGTGTGGTACTGGGTAATTAATCTAGAGCCAGATTTTAAAAGGGAAGATGGTGAACCTCAAAGTGGCAATTTTTATGTATATATATTTTCTGTGACCTCATAACCTAAAGTAATTAATTTTTAGTAAATTTCCCTAACATGTCTGGCAGTCTGTTGACAAATATTTTAAATACATAGGAACGTAGAACCATATTCTGTGTTCAAGATCTGCATGCAGAGGGGACCTTCACATGTGGCTCTCCTCATTAGCTGAGTGAGAGCCAGCCATTTCTGCAGTAGCATCATCTTATATATTTTTACAATCTTGTGGAGGACACATCACAAGTTGGGAGATCATACAGGGCATGGGAGAAAGAACTATGGTGGCTGGGAGAACACAGTAGGTAGCCCTATACTGAATAGGGCAAAGTGGGTCATTCATATTGTCTAATCCACTAGTGCTGTGAAAATCACTGAGGTTAGGGCTTTATCTTTTATGGCGATCCCCTACCTGGTGTGTATACCACTTTCAAGAGGGTCTCTAAGGGGAGTCACTCTGCCAGAGAGCACAGTGGTGGTATTGTTGTGCCAGAGGCAGAGACGATCCACTCAGATGGCCCTAGTCTCCTGCAAATATGTGGATTCTGACACACATTATGGCAAACTTCATCTAAAAACATTTTTCAGATCATTATGAGCAAGGGATAAGGGTGGGGTTTATAATTAATTTCATAATGAAAAGTTGTGATACCTGTTTTCCTAGTAAATGCTGTAATTAATTATACACAATAGATTGTAATGGACTGCAGTGTGTAGGCATTATATCAGTTCCTACAATGGATATTGTTTTTGTTTTTTAAAAAAACAAAACAAAAAAAACCTCCTTCCAATTGGCTAGTAAATTTTTCCAAATGGGTAGAAGTGAGTAAACTTTGGCTAATATTAAATATAACTACACATTTGTAGGCCTTTTTAGCTATTTTGCCATGTCTTGAATTGAATGCCTATGAAAGTAGAAAACATCAGACTCTTTTTTTTCCTTCGTCCCCCTCTGCCCCCGCCCCAAGTTGAATCACAATGGACTTTGGGAGCTTATGATGTCTGTGTCACAGTTTCAGGGCTACAGCACCTGTTCTCCTCCCCACCCCTTGTGGTCTACCCACTTAGACGTTTCTAGCTCCCAAATATCTACTCTCCTGGGCAGAGACCCACATCTCACTCCTTTCTTACTGGGGTTTTTAAGGCTGGGCAGCTCCCTGATTTACGCTCTGATATCCCCAGGAAACCAGAATGCCTAAACAGGATGGTGTACTTTGCTTTCTCTCTGAAGACTATGACCAGTTATAAGTTACCACACAACTTCTTCTAAGAAATAACTTTTATTCTTAGGGTAAAAGCATTACAGAGAAAATATATTAAAACAAAAGTTCCTACACATATATGTTAAAAAGCTCACCAAAGGTCATCCCCACTCTGGGAGGATTTAGTTCTTCAAACCCAACTAATGGGTTTTCCCTGTTGTTACAAGTTCATCTTTCTTAGATTTAGAACCAGATCAGTCATTTCTTTAAACAGCTTGTGCCTCTGATCTTGGTCTTATGTAACCAATAATCAGCAGACAATAACGGACTTCCTAGAGCATAGCTTAAAAGTATGGTGTATTTTTACATAACCAGAGTTGAGGAAATTGCATTAACCGTTCCGTAAGGATTCCCAAGGAAATCCATTTAACACACCAAAAGTCCATACTTGTCTGGCACATTTTCAGGATAGTCTTTTTGAACTCTCAGTTTTTACATCAGTCACATCTCCTCTCTAGAGAAGTTACATGCAATCCTGGCCCATAATAATACATACATTTATTGTATCAAAGATTTTTTTTAAGTATATAGCAGGAAATTGCTATATTTGTCTCAGACTATAAATGCTGTTTGGAAAAAGCAATTGTCTGCAAGAAGCTTCTGAAATTTACAATAGTTCTAATAGCATTGCTGCTCCTGCTGTTCCCTTTGATTTCTCTTCCCAGGGAAATGGATGTTGTATCCCCCATAACAAGTAAGGTACTTAAATAATTACCATTTTAAAATGCTGTTGGCTGTCAGCTGATTGATTCAAGTGTTGTTTTTCAGAAGGTGATTATATACTTTGTTCCATTAGACTTTGAAAGTCTGTAATGTTTGAAGTATAAAAATAAAATAATAAAAAGCACACACATCAAAGCAAACGCTTCAAATATCAGAATACTAGGAATATTCAACCAACTCAGCAAATCAACTGGCAATGCACTAGAGCTGGTCAAGCTTCCAGTGGAACCATTTTCTACTGGAAATTGCAGTTTTGTTGAAATCAAAATATTTTGAGGAAACATCTTTATTGTAATGACATTTTTGACAGGGAAAAGCCAACATTTTTGTTTCAACAAAATAAAACTTCAGTTGTGACTTCAAAATTGTATTTTGATTTTTACATTATATTAGAATATTAACTTTAATATCAAATTAATACACCTCTACCCCGATTATAACACTGTCTTCGGGAGCCAAAAAATCTTACCGTGTTATAGGTGAAACCGCGTTATATCGAACTTGCTTTGATCTGCCGGTGTGCGCAGTCCTGCCTCCCTGGAGTGCTGCTTTACCGCATTATCACTGAATTTGTGTTATATCGGGTAACATTATATCAGGGTAGAGGTGTACTTATTATGGTTCACCATATCAAAATGAAGTGTGTTGATTAAAAAAACATTATTCGATTGTTTGTGTATTTTACTCTAGGTGAACATGCACCTGACACTTGGAGATTTTTAGCTTGCAATGTCTGTGCAGTTCATGCATGCAACCTGAATACCTCTGTACCCCATACCAAGGGGATAAAGGGCAGAGCTTGTCCAACCAGCACTCTAGTTCCTTCTCAACACTGTTGGCTTGAGACAGAGTACTTCGTGTGCATATCCCCTTTAGATAGGGTGATTCCTATAAACTTGTAAATAATTAGTTTAATAGTTTGTAATTGTTAAAGTAGTTGCTAGTTGACAATCCTTTTATAAACTGCAATTGTGGCAGCTCAAAACCATTACTAATATAGGGTCCTAAGCTTTGGCCTATCTACAGTTCCAAGTTTATTTATGAAAGTATTATCTTTATTGGCAGCTCAGCTAAGAAGACTGTGATATATCTGTATCTCCGTACTTAGATATCTGGCTATTGAAAGAGAGAAATTCTCAGGAAGTGCACTATACCGTTCAGACCACTTCTCATCTCTTCAGTCCTGGTTTTAAACTGAACATGTAAGGTCTATTTTAGTTCCAGGTCAAGAAGACGGAGTTTATAGGACCTTTTATGGATTCAAAAACAGCAAGAGCCTGCCTACCTCAGTCCAGATTCCAAACCATCTCCAGCCTGATCATAGAATATCAGGGTTGGAAGGGACCTCAGGAGATCATCTAGTCCAACCTCCTGCTCAAAGCAGGACCAATCCCCAGACAGATTTTTGCCACAGATCCCTAAATGGCCCCCTCAAGGATTGAGCTCACAACCCTGGGTTAGCAGGCCAATGCTCAAACCACTGAGGGAGGGAGGGCAGGCGGGCGGGCGTGTGAGCGAACTTGTCTCGCCTTGTCAGGCCAGAAAGCTTCTGGCATCGTTGTAGTGTTGCATGTCAGACTCTACCCATGCTGCATGTAGTATTGAATTACATACCAAAAAAAGATAAATTGATCTCACAAGAGGTTCTACTCTTGCTCCTTCAATAGAAAGATCCAGGCAGCATTGCCAGAAACATACCCCTTTCCCCACCTTTTCTAACAAAAACAATAGTTTCAGATGCTTCACTGCTGGGTTGGAGAGCTCACTTGAAATGTCATTTAGTACAAGGCAAAATGGATAACCGAAGAGTTGTGGTTCCATATTACTATTCTGGAACTCAGACCAGTCCAAAATGGTTGCAAAGAGTTCCTGTTGCTCTCACGAGGTTGTTCCATTCATATCATGATTGACAATACAACTGTGATTTTACAAAAAACAGATGATGGAGGGGCTTGATTTACCCCCCCCCCCCCATATGCAAAGAAGCCATACAGCTAAGAGAACTGGTGCATCCATCATTGCATCATGCTCTTGGCAATCTATTTACCAGGGCAGCAGAATACTTTAGCCGACAGATATGAGCAGGAGCTTCTCAATAGATCACAAATGAGAGATAAAGGATCTCATTGATTCATTCCATCTTCAGGATGGGGGTTCTTCCTTGAATAGACTTGTTTGCAATTCACACAAACAAGAACTGGCATTTTTGCATCTGTACACTTCAAATTTATCTTGTTTCCAAACTATAGCTTGTCATAGTTAGGGCAACTGTACTTGTATTCCCTCTCTCTGATCCACCAGGGGTTTCCAGCTCCCAGGCTGTTCTCTTGGGCAGAGACATGTCTTAATCCCTATTAACTGTCTAGTTTCCAGGCTGCAGAGTTTCCTGCCTGCACTGTAAATTCCCAGCAAGGCAGACTGCCTAAGCAGGCCTGCATTGCTTTTTCTCCTCAGAGATTTTAAACTGCTTAATTGCTCACAGTTATAAGGTAATGCACAGCTCTTCATAAGCAAGGATATTTATTCTTAAGGTGAACATACTATAGAGAAAATATGTTAAAACAATGGAAGAACCTATACTTATGCTAATAAGTTAACCAGTGATCACCCCAGTTGCAACAAGAGCTCTGGTAGGAGTCAGTCCGTAAACCTCCACAAGGGTTTTAATATGGTCACAAGTTCATAACAGCTTAGAACAAGCACCTCCCCGCCCCCATGAATCAGTGAGTCACTCCTTTATACCGTCAACTCTGATCTTGTCCTCATGTAACAGGTGATCAGCAGACAAAGGTCCCCTTCTTGGAACCAAGCTTCAAATGGCTACATTCTTGCATAACTTTGCATACACCTCCCATACAGATTTCCTGGGAAACCCACTTGAAAAAGTTCATTCTTGTCTTGCACATTGTTTCAAATAGTTCTTTTGAAGCTCATAACACTTTCCAGGGTTTATAAGTCATATGTACTCCCTAGAGATATTGCCTACAATCCCACAATCATATATAAGCATTTGCATTTTAATACAATGAATTACATACTTAAACATCATTCAAATAGGTTTGTTCAGGATATTGCAGAAAATTGCTATGTATGTCACAGCTAACCATTGATTTTGAAATTCAATTTCAAAATTCTCCATCCATTCTCTGCTTGTGACAAAAAGTGCTTTTAAAAAGACTGTTCCCTAATCAGATGTATTGGTTTTTGTCTGAGTTTGTAAACACATGCTGTAAAGAAGCAGAACTATGAACTGGATGTTAATTTTTCCTGGCACTCTTACAAAAGCCTAATTAGTTTCTGTGAGGATTAAAATAAGTGGCCTAAAACATCTTTAAATACTCTGTTGCTTCAATCAGTGTTTGCTGTTTGTCTTTGTGTTAGAGTAGTATATTAAAATTAAAAACAGCCATGTCTATATGGTATGTTGCCTTTGAATTATACATAAAAAATAATTGAATTGGCTAACTTTAACCTCACAAAGAGTTATGATAAAATAATAATAGCAATGCAGCACATTGTGTATCAGTGTCAGTTAGAATTCGTTTTCATATCTTCTTTCCTGGGAAAATTAATTTCCGTTCTAGCAGACACAGAATTAAGATAAAATTATTCTTGATTGAAATCCTGTTTTTAGCATATTTGTAACAACACAACAAATTACTTCATGCTAAAAGAAAATAAATTTGGTGTTATTTCACCTTTATTAGGTGCAGTGCAAAGTATACTGGAATGTGAGAACTTGGAAAATTGCTTACTTTTTGCAAGTGTATATAAATTTTAGGGTAACTTACATTTAAGAGCTTGAGATTTAGTGGAAGCTACACAACTCAAGTGGTTTGAGTACTTATCAAAGGAAAACTTACAATACTGGGAATGGAAGTCCTCTAACCATAGAAAAAGGTATAGCACTCTCCTTATAATGAATCCAATTTTTTGCTTTTCATGTTTGCTTAGAATTATCAATACTATAGAAAAATCCACTATCTTTACAATATCTAGAAACTATTGACTGCAGTACTTTTCTATCCTGGCTTGAATCTTACCAGGAGTTGCTCATTTTTCATCTCCTATCATTTTTATATTCCTGTACAATATTTTTTTCATTTTTCTATAAAATTTTCTTCCTCCAAATTTTCATTGCTTTATGCCCAAAATTGGAAACATTTCTCTGTGAATAACTCCCACCTGTTCATCTGTCTCAACGCTTTCTGATTCCTTCATCTCCCATCCAGGTATTTGTGACACTTGTTACCTCTTTGTCATACAGGAACTTCCTATTTTTTTGTTTACTTTAAAGGCTGACAGCCTCTGTCACAGAGCTGTAATTTCGTTATCATTCTCCTTAATTTAGACCTTTCTTGTCAAGGTCAAAAATCTTGAAATTATCTTTCATTTCCAAGAATCTTCTTCCTAACTATATGTCAATATTGTCTGCACCTGCCAATCTCTGGAACGTTGCAGGAAGTCAGACTTTCCTTTCCAAAGCCGTTGCTGAAATCTTTTATTCCTGACTCTTGTGGCTTTTCCCAAACACTAGATTATAAATGATTAAATGTAGTAAAAATAAACTTATTTTTCATTAGAATGTTTTGAAATTTCTATTTTGAAAGATAAATGGATCCATTTATTTTAGTTTCGTGATTTTTGGTTTAGCACTTTTTTTTTAAAATCTATTGAAACATGTTTTGAACACTGTCATTTATTGAAAATTCAGATTTTACCAGGAAAGTCACAGTATTACAAAATTCTCTCAATGATTTTTCACAAGAAACTTTAAGAGATGTCATTTTGACACACAAATTTGTTTTAAAAGTGGCAACCAGCTGTAATACTGACCCTTCCCTATGCTCTCCTGTGTGTATAGTAAATTATTGTATTTCAGATACTTATGGTATTCATGTGTCCAAAAATGTATCAACTGTCATTTTTGTATGCTTTTGAGGTGTGGCTATAATTAGAAAAATAACCCTGTAAAACAGAGTTTTTAATCCATAAACTGTATCTATTTTTTCTGTCTTCAGGTCTTATTTTCTCACTTTTCTAGCACCTATTTCAATTGTTAGCCCTGCATGTATTCTCTCTTAGGAAAAGATGACAAACTGCCAAACAATTAATTGCAGAAGTTTAAAGCATACCCTGAGGCAGTCATTCTCCTCTGCTATAGAGATTTCTTGTTTTTTTTTTTCATACACATGCAAAACAATCCCTTACACTTAAATCAACACTTGCTCACAATCACACAATGATATGCATTAGCCACGGGCATTCTAAGATAAGTATATGCAAATGTGCAAATATAAGCAAACAGAGGGCAAAAACATACCATACTTCTGAATAGTTGTGTTTGGCTTAATTTGCTCTGTGTGTGTGTGTATAGAGGAGTATTATTAATGACTAGGTACACACACATGCTCAGATGCAAACCTTTCTTATAACTTCCATTTAAAAAAAAAGATTTCAGGCTTTTTAATACTGCACAATTCATATCACAATATTTATTTATGCGTTGTGAGTGTGGGTGTATATGTATTAAAAATGACTGTGCAATAAGTGTATAAGAGGCTCTTTCAGTACCTGTTAAGGTATGAGTTTGGACAATCGAGAACTAGGAATGGGGACATCTGTATTATGGTGCAGTACTTGAATATTTGAATATGAAAAATGAATATGATTTTGACACAATGTCCATATATGTGAAGGATGCCAGTAATACACAAAGTGGGACAGACTACTTTTTGTATAAAGGCTTGAGATCTCTAATCTCTGCTTGCCATGAGGAAATGAAGCAGAGGGTAAGTCCATGTATACAAGGTTCACATTAATCCATTTCCAACATGTACAGTATCAGTATCAACAACTGCTTATTGTATTTTTCTTTTATATCATGAGACATTGCATCAGTTATTGCTCATGTCAGTAAGGAAAGATTTAGCCCTTTATCATATTCACCCTCACTTAGAAGTAGGTGAATCAAAATGAATCCATTTCTCAAAAGTGTGTGTGTGTGTTTTTTTTTTTTTTACAGGTCAGATTCAGTTTGAATAAGCACCTGTAAGGGTCCGTGTACAGGTCCCCCTGTCAGGTGAGGGGTCGCTCTTCGCCTTCGGGGCGTCTGGGAACCAGGCCACCTCACTACAGGAGGCTGAGTAGCAGTTCAGTCTTGATGTCCACGTCCTAGATCAGGGCGGGGCAACAGGCAGTAATCCTGGGCTCAGACCCTCAGGCAGGGGCTGAGCAAACACAGAGCCATTCAGGGGCTCAGACCCTCAGGCAGGGCTGAGCAAACACACTGCAGTTCAGGGGCTCAGACCCTCAGGCAGGGCTGAGCAGCCCACAGGTAAGTCCAGGCTTCTAAGCCTGAGCATTGGGGTTGAGGGGGAGACTGCCACCCGTGAGTGGGGTGGCAGGGGGGACGCAGGCCCACCCACTCCACTCCACTGCATCCCAGCCCGGGGCCCTAGCAGCGGCATGGATCCGCTGCAGTCAGTGGGGATCCTGGCCACAACACACTGACATAGGCTCAGTGTCGGCTACAGCCAGACTGGGGTCGGCTATCCCCGGGCCACTTCCAATCTCCTCCTCCGTTGGTACCTGTATCGGCGTGGCTTCGGCAGGGGGGTCCACCAGCATCGGCTCCTCAGGACACGGGTGCATGGGAGGGCACGGCCAGTCCTCCTCAGGGTACCGGGCTCGGGGCAGGCTCGGTTCAACAGGAGCTTGGGCACCAGCGTATGTCCTCTCCAGCGGCCGGGGCCCAACTAAGCGCTGGGCCCGGGTCTTTATACTTCTTGTCCCGCCCCTTAACTTCCGGGGGGCGGGGACAGGTGGCGGTGGGAGCCAGGCCGCCTCACTACACACCCAAAATTCAGATATTTATCTGAACTGCTAAAGTTTGCAAAAACTGGCAGGAATCTCATGAGCATAGGTGCTGACTCTGTGGGTATGCTGGGGCTGGAGCACCCATGGAAGAAAAATAGTGGATGCTCAGCATCCACCAGCCACTCACCCATTAGCTGTTTGGCGGGCCCTGCCCATCAGCTGCTCAGCGGGATGCATTGGGGGGAGGAGGCAGAATGTGGGCCGGGCCTCGGGAGGAGGCATAGCCGGGGAGGGAAGATGTAGGATGGGGCTCACCCCTGCTCTGCCCCCTCTCTTGAGGAAGCGGCAGAGTGAGGGTGGGGCCTTGGGGTGGAGCACCCATCCTGAAAGAAGAAATTTGGTGCCTGTGCTCATGAGAGCAGGTTTTCCCTTGAGCTTTCTGGTATTTCCTGCCAGTCTGGAAATGCCATTAGAACAGTCTTACTAGTCTTTCACTACTTCTATTTAAACTTGGCTTGCTAGCACTTACATATAATGACATATCTCTCAGAATCTTTGACAGTAATCTTTTTTTCTGTGTGTTAAAGAGGACCACTCAGTGAGAAAAATATATTAATATTTTTAATAAAAAGATGAGACAGAAGCCTCTTAACTAGACATTGATAACACATAGCCCAATAATGAGGCCAAAGAATGATATCCTCCTGTTCTCATTTCTTATACTTGTTACAACTGGCTACAAGAGTTCACTTATCTTTGTTTAGATCAGTGGCTCTCAACCAGAGGTACATGTACCCCTGGGGTTACGCAGAGGTCTTCCAGGGGGGTACATGAACTCTAGATAGTTACCTAGTTTTGCACCGGCGCCGTCTATACACGCTAAAATTTCATATGACTTGTTTATACTGCTCTATACACTGAAATGTAAGTACAGTATTTATATTCTGATTTATAACTATATGGTAAAATAAGAAAGTAAGAATTTTTCAGTAGTAATATGCTGTGACACTTGTATTTTTATGTCTGATTTTGTAAGTAAATAGTTTTTAAGTGAGGTAATATTTGGGGGTAAGCAAGACAAATCATACTCCTGAAAGGGGTACAGTAGTCTGGAAAAGGCTGAGAGCCACTGGTGTAGATCCCATGTTGATATATAGCAGCCAATTCAGAGAAAAATGAGAAGTGTTTGTCACCGAGAGTGTCATTTGATATAGCAACTTTCTCACTGAATGTAGTTTTTCCTTGCATGTTACAACTTCTCCTTTGATTTATTGTTGAGCATTCCAAAGTGCTGTCTGTGACACAGTTTTTAATTTCTGTTAATGTGATTGACAATACTTTGTGAGCTATTGTGATTGGCAATACTTTGTGAGCTATGATGTTTCTGTACTACAGTGAGGCAAAAAAAATTAAAGAAACGTTTTCTTAGCTCAAAAGAGTGGAGAGTGAGGGGAGGCGGTCCATCCGTGTTCCTGTATTAATTAAAAATACACCTCTATCCCGATATAACGCGACCCGATATAACACGAATTCAGATATAACGCGGTAAAGCAGCGCTCTGGGGGGCGGGGCTGCGCACTCCAGTGGATCAAAGCAAGTTCGATATAATGCAGTTTCACCTATAACGCAGTAAGATTTTTTTTTTTTGGCTCCCTAGGAGAAGTGTTATTTCAGGGTAGAAGTGTATAAGTGGACTGGCTATTTCAAAATGACATATAAAGAGTTTACTGAGCCTTGTTCTGCACCCTTCCAAATCTGAATGCACTTCTGGTTGCAGTTTGAAATGCTGAGTCAGTAGACTAGTTCAAATATAAAGTTAAATTGCATTTTATTTATTTATTGTAAAATATATAAATATTAAGTTAAATAGCCTGGAATACCCTCTCATTTTTGGTGCATCAAGGCACTAACATCACATCAGCCAAAATTCTTCTTAAAGTTCACTGCTTCCATTAAGATAACAAAACTTTTAAATTATGTCAACTAAAGTAATGTCATCATTAGTGAGGGGAAAATACTATTCTAAGAGAGGACATTTCTTTAGATCTTCCAGTTATCTGGTTTATGTTGTCTGTGTCTGTAGGTTGTATTGTTCTCAGGCAGGAATTGTGTCCCCTTCTCTGTTTTGTATAGCCCTGAGCGCATCATTGTAATTTAACAATAAATACTTTTCTCCTCATAACTCTTTTCACTGATTGAGCTGGTTTGGTACGTTGGATGATTAGGCATTCTATAGTTTTAGTGCATGGTGTGACACTCACTTTGAAGTAACTATGTACATATTGCAGCTGGAAGTATAACGATAAGATACCTTTTAGAAATAACTTATCATGCGAAGCAATTCTAAGAACTATAGGAATCCTTCTTCTACCATTGAAGTCTACATAATGTTTAAAGTACACAAAAACACTGTATGGTAGATTAGGACAGGATATCATGAATAAGGCTCTGTTTTTGTCATGGAGGTCAAGGGACTAACGGATTCCATGACTTCTGCAGTGGCCTGTGTGGCTGGCCTCGGAGTTGCCTGAGCAGCTCGGGCAGCCCCATAGCCAGTCACACTGGCTGCTGATGGGGCAGTCTCAGCTCCCCCTCACAACCCAGCAGCAGGAGTTTGGGTGTGGGAGGGGCTCAGGGCTGGGGATTAGGTGTGGGGCAGTGCTTACCTGGGTGGGGCTCCCCAGAAGGGTGACAGGAACTCCTCCAGCTCCATGTGCTGACTCTGCCCACAGGCACTGTCCCCGCAGCTCCTAGCTCCATGTGCTGCCTCTGCTCCACCCCAACCAATGGGAACTGCAGAACCGGGGCTTGGGGTGGAGCAGAGGCAGCACATGGAGCTAGGAGCTGGAGGTCGCCACTTCCCAGGAGCTGGGTAGGGAACCAGCGCCAGCCCTGCCAACCCCCCCATCCCCAAGGACCCGGGCCACAACCCCCCATGAGCACCCATGTTACTATGGCTATCTGCTGTTTAGTTTATACTCGCACTATCTTCATGAGAGCATGTGTATGCAAGCAGAAGAATCATACCCCTAGCTCATACTGTAGACATAGCCAAAAAGGTCAGGCCTAGCACCTTACAGGCCAAATTTAAATGGTCCCTAACTAACTGTCTCTAAATTAGAGTAACTTTCCTCAAATTCATGATTATCTTATGAACATTTTTAAATTGTTCAGTTTTTCCTTAGTCACGTGCAGTACACCTATCATCACATCAAAATTGATTTCCAAGTGTGTCCGTCTTTTTTCGGTGGTCAACAGGACGCCTGGACCTCTCGCCACCTGTTGACATGTTCCTAATGAGTGCAGCTTCCCAGGACATGCTATAAAAAAACCAGGGGCATGGTGCTATCAAAATAATCAGAGCCTTCAAAGAGAAAAGCCAGCAAGTTGCAATCTTTAGTATCAACAAGAATTAAATGAGTTCAGATATACTCTTGCACTTTTTTAACAATGCCCCTCAGTCTTTTACCTTAATTATGCCTACTGTGGCTTCAAATGAGAGCTAACAAACCAAGCCTAAATGTGAATGAATACTTTCATCCACCAAGGAGCCTCAATGGTAATTAATCATGAATTAGCCAATACTCTCTTTTAGCACTTTTAAGTTATTGCCTTCAGGGTGAATAGGATTGTAAATCCATCACTGATAATTTCAAAAATAATAATAATTTTAACTGCTAATTTTGCTGAGTTTTGTTTGTTTCTTCATCTCTTAATGATTTACCTGTTCTGTTCATTCCCTGTGAAGCACCTGGCACTAGGCACTGTCAGAAGACAGATACTGGGCTATATGAATGAGTGGTCTGACCCAGTATGACCATTCTTATGTTCTAATTCTTTAATTGGTTTTGCTTTCTTTTATCAAAAACTGTCAGTTCCCCCCACCCCCATAAATAAGACCTATCAGTCTGCTTGATTATCCCATTACAGGGTTATTGATTTCTACTAATAACTTAATTGGGGATTTTTTTTTTCTGGAACCACAGTTTGTCCCCTCTCCCACAGTGCGGTGGGCTTCTGTTGACCATCCCACTTTGTGAAGGTTTTTTTCCTTTACCCCCATTACGCATGTGGGCACCATGCTGGCCTCCACACTTCTTACAGGCTTGAATTCACAAGAGGAATGAAAATACTTGAGTTCCTTAAATGGTAAAGAAACCTTGAAACCTATGGCTTGCTAACAGGAAACTTGCTCTCCTAGAACATGTGCATGGTGGTTTGGCGAGGTGTTATACATTCCAGCCAAAGCTCCTTGTCTTTGATTCCACAGCCAATTAAGATCATCCACTGCCCCAAAACTAGAAAAGTGACTTGCCCTGTATCCCATAGTAGGTTAGTCAGCGGCAGAGTCAGGACGAGCATGCAGGTCTAGAAAGCAGTTGGAAAGCAAATCTTATGATTACATGAATAAACAATTGGAAAGCAAGGCTACTACCTAAATGCTGAAAATTTCCCTAAGGTTAGTCCTATGATAATGAAATGTACTAAACAGCTTTTCTTGGACCTTACACTGTAACACTATTGGGAAGTATTCACTATGACATAATTCCAATTATAGAATACTATTGCTACCTCTTCCATTCATTAACAGCAATAATACAAACAAGTGGCACAGAAAAAATTTTAATCCTCAAAGTCTTTAAACATATCTGATGCCTGCTCTGACAGACTACTGTCTGTCTGCCAGGCAGCAAATTAGTAATGAAACAGATAATAAAGCTGTAATGTATTGCTGCTGCTGCTGCAGAACTCCATTACTGAAAAGAGGAATTTTTCTTCCAGTACTTTACTCGTCTATAATGACAAAATCCTCATTCTGTCATTAAATTTAAACTAGATGATTACTTTTGGAACTAACAGTATAAATCGCATCATTTTCTTTGATATAATTATTGATTTTTCAGAGATGTTTATATTCAATAGTTATCCTTTTTATTATTAACTTAACGGATGTTTCATTTACCAGCATTATTAAAAAGTGCCTTTTGCTCTTGTGTTAAGTGTGGTGGCCTGACAGTTATTGACCAATAATTGATGTACTAAGACACAAAACATTACCAGCAAGTAAATATTCTGTTTGAAATGCTATGATATTTAAACAGCACAGACCAATTCCACCCCCGCCCCCCCTTTTTTTGTGTGCAATGTCTGTGATGCAAAACTTAGCATTTGTTTTATGAAGTGCAGTTCTCTTTTATTAAAAAGACAATAGGGAAAAAAATCTCATGCTGTGTGCGTATGTGTATATATGTTAGAAAAGTGAGTTCATGGGAGAAATAGCGTGGAAAATGGGTAATTTTCAACAGGTTCAAAAGGGTTGCTTAGAATGGAGGCAAAATGGGGTCAGAGGAAGAAAAATCAGTTGGTGGATCAAAGGCTAAGGCGGCAAGTCTGGAAATAATGCAGTGATTATTTTGATTGACACAGAATAAGAATGAAAATACATTAGTCATATGCAACTGAGAGAATGGAATGAGCAAAAAGGAAGATAAGGAAAGTATGAAAAAAGTAAACATGTAGAGTTCAAACTTGATAGAAATGAAGTCTTTTGAAGATAAACTTTTATTAGTGTTAAGGGACATTTTACTTGTACTCTGCCTATTCTAAAAACACCGATGGAACCAGTCATAACCAAATTATGGATGTGCAAATCAATGTGAGAATTTCTATTTATAAATATGTAAAGTTTATAATAATTATCTGCTGAGAACTTCAAATCCAATTTTCTGTAACTACAAAAAAGTTGCAATGGTTAGAAAAGCAACCAGAGAGTCTATGTTCTATATATATTTTACATAACTAGCTATAAAGTGTGTGATACACATTAAATTTTCCTTTTTCTGAATACTATTATCTTAGTTTTATACATTTGGGATAGTGGAAAATTCTATTTAAAAAACCCACAAAAACACAACCTGCCCCATTTAAATGCTTGCTTGAGGTTGGGAAAATGACCCATAGAAGTTATATGCCTTTTCTGAGGTTCACTATGTTCAAGAGTAGGTCAAGAAATCAAAAGTCATAATCCTGTTTGTGATATTGTGTAATTAACTGTCCTGAGCGTCTATTTCCCCACCCGTAAAATGGGGATAATTATATGTACGCTCTTCATAACTAAGCGGTGTTTATAAAATATCACATTAAGTGCCTAGTATTAAAGTGGATCAGTGGCAGAGGTGGATTAAATGCTGGTAGAATACTGCATGTACTGATCTCACTTATAACATCTGTATCCTGTGGTATAAAGTTATATTGAGTGTTTGCATTGTAAACCTCTGTAACTGTGTAAATAAACAAACTGGAAAAAAACACTAATTAATGTAAAAGTGCTGGTTCTGCACACAAGAAGGCCCATTGAAACCAAATGAGCCATTGTGAAACATCAAAGGACACAGACTTTGTTGATTTGCTCCACATAGACCTATGAAGAGGAAACAGGCACAAACACTTGCCCTATCAGTTTGAACTCTGGGGGAAGGCAATAAAAATCCCTGACCAATAGGAACTGTCACTATGCTGCTTAAAATTTGGAGAGGGAAATATTTCTAAGCATAAGCAACGGATCCCCAAGCTGCTTGGCTTGGGTTAGCTCTAGAGAACAGCTAGCTTGCATGTCACAGGAATTTATATTACTTTTTGCAACCTAAGACTGTAACTCACATGTATGTGTACATTTACCTGCTTTAACCTAGCAAATAACTTTTTTTAGTTAATGAATCTTTAGTTCATTATAAGATTGGCTACAAGCTTGTCTTTGATGTGAGGTCTAAGATGCAACTGACCTGGGGTAAATGACTGGTCTTGTGGGACTGGGAGTAACTTGAATATTGTGATTTTTGGAATAAGGGACTATCTGTCACAAAGATGGGGGGAGGGATAGCTCAGTGGTTTGAGCATTGGCCTGCTAAACCCAGGGCTGTGAGTTTAATCCTTGAGGGGGCCACTCTAGGGATCTGGGGCAAAAATCAGTACTTGGTCCTGCTAGTGAAAGCAAGGGGCTGGACTCAATGACCTTTCAAGGTCCCTTCCAGTTCGAGGAGATTGGTATATCTCCAATTAAAAAAAAAAATAGACTCGAATCCCAAGGGGACTGTCTGTGACTCATGGTTAGTCTGCAATAGTGCTTGAGGCGTTCACACTTGTTACTTGGTTGGTGAAATCTAAATATAGAATGCATAGTCAATTGTGTCCTGCTTCTTGACAGGCTGCTCTGAGGCTGGCACTCACACTTGTGATCTACTCCAGAGAGCTTAACTACCCATTTAAGACTATAGATAATGCCACCTTCCTACTGTCAACTTCATATTGTGACTTTACACCCCATATTCTTCATAGAAATATGGTTGATATGAATATGGCATAACAGATGTACTTTATGCAAGATGGCTCATGTAAGATATCATTAGAAAGGTTATGATTTACTGAATGCGATTATCCAATTTGTATGTATGCATCATTTCTGAATCTGAAGGTAGGAATATTGACTATGTAATGATTACAACTGTGTGTACTTGGGGAAACACCCCCCAATTAGCCTTAATGGGCCATTCGAAAAAGACAACGAGTCTTTGAAGATGTGGATCTCTCATCTGCCTGGAGTTCCTTCCTGTGGACATTGCAAATAAATCTGGTTTCATAGTTGCTTTGACACTGCAAGTTCAGGTGATAAGATCACCTGATACAAAATACCACCTTGGACACTGCTAGTACTTTTTCCTCTGTAGGGGGATGGGGATCAAACAAAGGTTTCCCACCATAGGTAATTTTTTTGTAAGGCTGGGGAGGGAGTTAATCTTGACCTTCCTCCATTGCCTACCCAAGAAGAAAGACAGACTGATGAAAGAACCTGAGGGAAAAGGCAGCCGTGAGTCGGTGGTCCAATCTGTAAGAAGAAATAACTGGAACTCCATGCTACAGAAACTCTGCAACTTGCCTAAAATAACCTTTAGGGTGAGAAATTACTTCTTGAAACCAGTCTCTTTTAGATCTTAAGCTTAGTATGCGTGCTTTGTTTTTTATTCACTCAGTAATCTGCTTTGTTCTATTCCTTATAATCACTTAAAACCCGCCTTTTATAGTTAATACATGTGTTTTTGTTTATTATTATACCCAGTTTGTGCAATTTCTAACTGGGGGAACAAGAAATTCTGCATATCTCTCTTCACATTGAGGGACAAGACACGTTTTTATGTGCTTGCACTGTGCAGATCTTTCTATTCAGAGCAAGACAGTATTATTTTGGGATTATTCCCCAAAGGGGGTGTGCATGTGAGTGCTGGGTGACAGCTCTCACACAGAGCTGGCTTCAGTCTGTGTCTGCAACTGGATGTGGCCCTACCTCCGTGTGTGCGCTGCAAGAGGCTGGAGAGCCTAATTCAGCAAAGCAGGGAGAGGGAATCCAAGCTGGTAGAGCACGGGGGGAATCAGTGAAACCGCTGTACATCAGGTGGCATCCCGGAATGGGGGTCTAATCTGTCACACACACTGTAACATTACATTTCAGTTTTTAATGTAGGCGATTGTTGACTTGTATTTCAGATACCTTATTCTTTCAGCCTTGTTGTTGTCCTTTCAATATCCTTTGCTTTGAAGGTACTGTTGTACTTTGTTTGCTTTAGTGTTTGTTCTACTGCTCTGGCTAGCTGTATTTTAATGGGAATTCACAGATGATTTCCTTAAAGTCTCAAACAGTTTTCAATCTTATACTTTCTTTAATGTACTTACTGTTGTTTTCCCTCATCTGCTGCAGTGAAGATTATGAGTACAGAGTTCTTTTGATTTCTATTCCGAGTTCTTTTCTCCCCTTGGGCTACAGCATTTAGCAGCTTAGATATGTGTTGTGCCATCATGTTTACCATGTTGTGATTGAACTCATGTCTACTAACACTGTTCAGTTATAAATTTGTGGATTAAGCTAGTGGGATTCCCCTGTTAAACACACTACTTCAATGATTTGGGAAACTGCAGAACAATACCTTGTATTTGCCATCAATCTTTAAAATGCAATACTTTAAAATTTGCTATATTTTTAGAGCCACAAAATCTCTTTCCCAGAGACCTTGTGCTCCATTGAAAATGTCTATATAGACTTTATTTATAAATAATCTAAGTGGTGTTCAACCTTCTCTTTTTTTTTTTCTTTTTCATTTACGGACCCCTACAAATGTTGAGTGAAGGTGCAGACCACTTTGGAAATCTTAGACACATTCTGCAGACCCCCAGGAGTCCTCGGACCACAGGTCAAAAAACACTGCTCTAAATCTCTGACCACTTATCTACCCTGTAGGAGAGAGGCTTGATAATTACTCTCTATAAAGAAAACCTGAGTTTGATAAGAGACAAGTTTGCATTGACTTTTTTAACTTAAAACATTACAGAATGCCATTTGTTAAATACTCTAGATATAGATTTTTTCTTTAATATTTATTACTATTAATATTTTACAGCACCTTTAAAGAAGGGTCTCAAACAGTTGTACAAAAAATTACTAATGAATCCTTCTAACACCTGTGTGTGATTGGATGCTTTTGTTGTCTGTAACTAGCACACAGCAATACTAAACAAGAATAGAGCACTGATATTAAAAGTACCATAGCCAGAATCAATAAAGGTACTGTAAAGGCCAGAATCAATCAGTATTTGATTTGTCTTATCTGAAAATGGCACTTCCAACTGCAAACTACCCAGTATCATAATATGGTATTGATTCATAACTGATTCAAAGAGGATCACATCTATTGTCTCATCAACACCACTCCTTTGGCTCCTACTGTATGTGTCATATAGGGCCAAAATCTAACCCCATTGACTTCAGATTACTGGATTGGGCCTTCAAGGTTTCTCATCCAAAGAACAGTTTGTACCCAAATCTCTTTAGCATGTGAGATTGCAAAGATCTCATTGAAAGATAGTGTGGATACTTGTTGGTTTTAGTAGTGGAAGTAAATAAAAAATTAAAATAAAATAAATAAATAATTGGAGATATACCAATCTCCTAGAACTGGAAGGGACCCTGAAAGGTCATTGAGTCCAGCCCCCTGCCTTCACTAGCACGACCAATTTTTGCCCCAGATCCCTAAGTGGCCTCCTCAAGCAGGGGCGGCTCTACCTTTTTGGCCGCCCCAAGCAGTCATGCGCGGGAGGCGCCCCGGAGCCGCGGGAGCAGCGGACCTCCCGCGGGCATGACTGCAGAGGGACTGCTGGTCCCACGTGGCTCGGCTGGACCTCCCGCGGCTGCGGACGGTTCGCGGGTCTGGCGGCTCCGCTTGAGCTGCCGCAGTCATGCCTGCGGGAGGTCCAGCCGAGCCGCGGGACGAGCGCCCCCTCCGCAGTCATGCCTGCGGCAGGTCCAGTCGTCCCGGGGCTCCGGTGGACCTCCCGCAGGCATGACTACGGCAGGTCCGCCGGCCCAGCCTGCCGCCCCCCCCAGGCTGCAGGGGACGGGCCGCTCCTTGGCTCGCAGCGGCGGGATGAGCTGGGGCCCCAGCCTTTTGCCGCCCCCTAGATTTTGCCGCCCTAGGCACCAGCTTGTTTTGCTGGTGCCTAGAGCCGCCCCTGTCCTCAAGGATTGAACTCACAACCCTGGGTTTAGCAGGCCAATGTTCAAACCACTGAGCTATCCCTCCCCCCTTACATGAAGTATATGTTCAAATAAGTATATATCCAAGACCTGATTGTAAATGGTTGGAAAAATACCTTTCCGTTAATTTATAGCACTATTGGAAATAATTTATATCCATCCACTGATTCATTCAAACTTCAGAATCCCCAAACTATGTAATACGTTTATTGCATCTGCCTAAGGAAGTGAGCACACTGCAAGCAATTTTTATAAATGGATTGAATGATTTTCACTTTTATTAATGCACATCTGCACATTTTTATTTTGCTTAATGAAATGCTATTTTGTAACTTCCAACGGCAGCGTTGCTCAGTGAATCACAGTATATATTTTACTGTGTCTCCTACAACACCAATAGATAGGGGAGAACTATCTGTCATCATCTTCTCTATTTTATGATTTTAAAAAGTAAAATATCTCTTCTGTCTTCTCTAAAAGTAAACAAATAACACTTACCCAAGGAAGATTGCCTGGAACTCTTTTGACTATTAGTGCTCCCGTGAAGAGAAAGAAGTAGAAAATAAGAATGCATGTTTTGGCATTGCAATATTAAGAGAAAGTTGAACCAGATGAATGTATAACTGGAAGACTCAGAAAACTGATGGTAGAACATAAAGCCTTTTTACCTCTATATTATCCCTTACCATTCATTCAAGGCAATGACCGAAAATCATTACTAACGTATGACTGGTTAGTGGCCTATGTGAAATGAGTTGGTGATCTTTGTTCAGTTTCAAGTGTACATCATCCAAGCCATGGGTGACTTTATCACATTCAGCTCAGATGTCAGTGATTGAATGGGCTAGGGACAGGAAGGATGGCCTTTTGGCTAAAGGAGGCCGTGTGACTCAGGAGATCGGTTTTCAGCTCCTAATATGCCACAAACCTCCCGTGTGATACTAGACATGTCTTTCTATACCTCATTTTCCCATTTTAAAAACTGAAAAAAGTAATTATACTTCATTTCTCTCACCCATTGTCTGACTACCCTGCTTAGACTTGTACTATTTTTGGGATAGAAATTGTCTCTCTTTATGTGTACAGTGGTGAGTCTCGATCTTGGCTGAGGCCTTTCAGCACTTTTATAACGCTACTTTTAACAACAACAACATGGATGACTACACTGTCTGCAAAGCAGGTTGAGATACGTTGCTAAGTGAGTGTGGAGAAGCTCCAACTGTGTGTGTGTCTGTTTGTTTTTGCAGATATAAAAGGTCTTGAGTCTTCAGGACTGTCAGCCTGGTGTTCCTTGTGTATTATATTTTATTTACTTAAAAGTGGCTATTGGCTATTTGATGTTAGGTGTCTAGTTAGTATAATTTAGTTTATCTGTTGTTTGTATCTAGTCACATTAGCAACTATTAAATAAAATGCCTCAGTAGCTTAGAGGCAATCTCTGGTATCCAGACCCTAGCTGAAACCAAGTCCCGAGATGTACCCATCTTGTGAGGCTGCTATCCTGATCAGAAATGGATGCTCTAAGTGCCTGTGTCTGTTGACAAGGTGCATACCCCTGACTTATGCTTGATGTGGTGTTTCTTCTCCAAGAGGACACACAAGGTGAGAGAGGCCCACACCAAACTCTGTCTACTGGACTGATTAACAATTGCCTTTCTCAGAGCCTGAGAAAAAAAGATCCAACCAAACCTTGACAGTCATCTTCTGCTCATGTCACAATTCATAGAGAAGCCTGCACTAGATCAAAGAGATGAACTCAAGTCACTGGTCTCTGAAGGGTTGTTAGTGGCCCAAACATCTCTTCAGGCTGCTATAGACTCCTCCTGATAAGGCAGTATATTCAATAGCCACTTTGATCATGATGCACAGGGGTTTATGGCTCAGATCTTCTGGAATATGAGGACCAAATGACAATCAAAGACCACCCATTTGAAGGTTGTGATCTGTTTATTGCCTCAGCACCTGCATTCATTGATGGATTTCAGAGCTCCACACTGCTTCCTGGTTATACACACCAGCCCCAAGATGAAAGCACACCAGACCAAAACTCTTGACCAGACCACAGCCCCTCTGCTCTTAGCACTATAATCCACAGAGGTCAACAGAATAACTGAGGAAGAAGCAGCTACTTCACAATTTTGATGCCAGTGTCTAGAGCCAGTCAGAACCATTGCATAATCTCCTCTTTTGGCAACCTGGCAACCACTTTTTTTTTTCAGGAGGCCTGGAACTGGATCAGACCAGAACAATGGGTCTTAAAAATTATAAAGAAAGGATATTCTATCTAGTTCTAGTCCCTTACTACTACACAGCATCCTTCCCCCATCCCTTTCCCGGGACTCCTTACACAAGATTCTGTTTTTAAAATAAGTGACACACTTCTAGAACTTACAGTGGTAGAAG
The DNA here is from genome assembly GCF_016161935.1 of Mauremys reevesii. Taxonomy (NCBI): domain Eukaryota; kingdom Metazoa; phylum Chordata; order Testudines; family Geoemydidae; genus Mauremys; species Mauremys reevesii. The sequence goes on along the minus strand of NC_052629.1, from coordinate 36,784,868 downwards.
AGATGCCCCTGGAATTCAGAGGCAAGGAGTTCTTAATTCCAAAGGAGAAATGGTTCTAATGTCCTATTCTAGACTTGAGACATCATTTCGGGTTCAAGAAGGTGACTCTGGCTTCAATTATTCCCTCACTAGACCCTCAAGATTGGGTCAAAACTCTTGACCTTCATGATACTTATTTCTGTCTGTTCGTACATCCAGCACTCAGCAAATACCTCATGTTTGTTTTAGGGGACTCTCACTAACAGAGATGCCAACTTTGTGATTACCCTTCAGGGTGTCGAACCCCCGCTCCACCCCACTTGTTCCCACCTCCACTCTGCACTGCCTGTTCCCACCCCTTTCCATCCCCTCCCCTGCCTCTTTCCCCTCCCCTGCCTCCTTCTGCACCAGGTCCTCCTCCTCCCCCCCCCGCCCCTAGAGCCTCCTGCATGCTACTGAACAGCTGATCACAGCAGGTGGGAGGTGTTGGGAGGAGAGGGAGGAGCTGATCCACAGGGCTGCCAGTGGATGCTGAGCAACCGCTATTTTTTTTTCCCCATGGGTGCTTCAGCCCCGGAGCACCCCTGGAGTCGGCGTCTATGCTCACTACCTATACAGGGTCCTATCTTTTGTTGCTGTGGAAAAGCTCAAGAGTATGTGCCTAGTGGTCATCACAGCTCACTTAAGATGACATGGCATTCAGGTATACCCATTCTTGGACAACTGGCTAATCTGGGGAAAATCTTCCCAACAGGTGGCAATCCAGTCACATAATCTGACAGCTCTTTCCCACACTGGAGCTCAAGACTACAGAGTTTTACTAACCCAAAAGTATAGAATTGATAGGAGCCATATTGAGAGTCAAGGTCAGCAACAGCTTATTTACCACAAGATGGGTTCCAGACCATAGTGGGTTTCATTTATAATCTACAAGCTCACCCAGAGCTATCTGTAATAGCATTTGCAGACTCCTGGATTACATGGCCTTCTGCACCAAAGTCACATAGCATGCCAGGATAGCTGAGATCCATGTATTTACCATGCACCACAGGGACATGAAGGTGAAGATTCCGTGAGAAGTCCTTTTCTATACTTGATTGGTGAAAGACCCCACTTCATGTGCGCATTGGAGTACCTGTTCCTGCACTTCCTACCAACAAAGATCCTGGTGATAGATGAGGAGTTCAACTTGGACTCTTTCGGACACAAGACTCTTTGTACCCCACAGAAAACTCAACTTCACACATGTGATGGAGTTCAGAGTCATACATCTAGCATGTGCAGTGTTCATACCATTTGTTACAGGAATGCACAATACAAGTGTTGACAGAGAACACCAAAGCCCTGTATTGTATCAACAGACAGGGAAGAGCATGGCCATCTCGGTTCTGCCAAGAAGCTATTTGTCTTTTGGACTGTTGCTCTGTCATCAAATCACACCAATGGCTCTGCATCTTCCTGGTTTGCAAAATGCCCTGGCAGATCCAATCAGCAGGCAATTCTCAGACAACCAGGAGTGGACTGTAGAAGACTCCATTCTGTGAAGCATTTTTCATGAACGAGGTCTTTTCTACACAGTGAGGCAATGTACACTGTAGGGGTGTGATTTCTAAGTGATCTGTGTAGACCTTGTTGGTGCACACTAAATGTTTTAGTGCATTTTAATGTGGAAAAAAATAGGTTAATGTTTAGTGCACACAGTACTAGGGAGCTTTTAGTGTGTATCAGCTGGGTCCACATGGACCAATTAGTGTCAACGCAATAATGTGCATTAGAAATCATACCCCTCTAATGTGCATTACCTCACTATGTGGACATGCCGTCTGGGTTTCCAACAATAGCCCTTTTTTGACATAGACCAGAAGAAATATCCTGTATTCTGACCAAAGGGGGTTTGAGTCCAGGCTCCCTGTTGGATGTCTTCCTCATCTCAGGGACTCCAGGACTCATGTAAGCCTATCTACCAATGCTGTTAATGTCTAGGGTGATGAGGGAATTCGGAAAAGATTCAGTCTCAGTGATCATGATAGCCCAAAAAAGTTCTGGTATTTGGGTCTGGTGAACCTGTCAACTCAGCCTTTGATCATACTATGTGATCTACCCAAAGTGGTTTCACAAAACAGATCAGATTGTACACCAGGATCCAGTATCATTACACCTGATCATCCTGGATGTTGGCTGGTTAATTGTCACTGAGAAACTGTTCTGTCAAAGTCCAGAACATATTGGTACATGCCAGCAAAAAACTTCTAAGCTAATTTATGAAGGAAAATGGGCAACACAACATGATCTGTGTCCCTTGGAAACCCCTGTTTCTGTTAATTACAGATTTTCTGCTAGCCCTAAAATATTTGTGACTTCCATCAGCTCCATAAAAGTACACTTACCCCATAATATCTACACATCATACTCCAGTTCAGGGCTATATCATATTTTCCCACCCTACAATTGCTGGATTCCTCAAAGGTCTCATTCAGTGTTTCCTCCAGTATGGTAGCCCCCTCTTTCGTGGGATCATATCACAGTGGCTTAATGGGACCCCCTTTTGAGTCCCTAGCAACCAGCTCTTCTTAACATCTGTCCATTAAGACATTAATTGACAGGAGAAAACCATTAGGAAACTGAAACAGACCTATCCTATTTGTGGCTTTTGCAGGGACAGAGAATGCAGGAACAGACATTATCCTCACAGATTATCAAATTGCGTCTCCCCCAGCATAAGAACATGCTTGGAGTTAGCCAGGTTAGATACACCCAGCCTACATAAGAGCTCATTCTGCTAGACCTCAAGTAGCCTTTGCTGCCTGTTTGTTGAACGTTCCTATTTCTGAAATCTGTAGAGCAGCTCTGGGGAGCTCATTCTACACATTTGCAAGATGCTATTCTTTGCTAGAGATTTCTAGATTGGATGCCTGCTTTTGTAGGGCTGTCCTGCAGTTATCGTTTAAGCCTGACTCTTATTATTCCGCCCCCACCCCCACAAGCAAACAGACAACTGCTTGTTAGTCAGCAGAAGTGGTATGCATGTGGGTAATCAATCCAAAGATGAAAGAACGTCACATACCTTGCAGTAACTGTAGTTTTTTGAAAAGTGTTGCCCATAGGGACTCCACAACCTAGCCTTCTTCCCCACTAGTAAAGAATTCTACATGTATGGGATTCTGTATTATTGAAGTAATTGATGGATTGCTGGGCCCTCTCTGCCTTTTATGATCAAAGGTTGGGGGGGCAGGTGTGTGAAGACACCTAGAATGCAAGTATGGCCCAAAAGTCACTGCTGGCTGAAAGAAGCCAATCGTGTGTGTGTGGGACACACTTCTAAGAATCAGTTACTGCAAGGTAAGTAGCTGTTCTTAAATATTTGTTATAAATTCGGAAAACTGGTAATGGTATGTGTTGGAATGTTGATCTTTTGTAACAGTCATAAAATTAGTAAATTTGTCCAGTAATTACTGAGGCCCCAAATGAGTCACAACACATTTTTAAATATCCATTCCATGCTAAAATATTGTGATGCAATTATGTAAGGTTTCCTCTGGAATTTTTCTGATTGTTAAATGTAACAACACACTCTGAATTGAGTTAGTGATGCTGATTTTTGTATTTGAACATTTTGAAAGGGTTTTTTTTAGTGAATTTTAATTAGGGCCTGGGCTTGGTGTTTAAAGTTAAAGCTTGTTTATGTGTTTGGATATTCAAATAAATCTGAAGAGAATATTTAAAGTTTCCTCATTTAATCAGAATCTGCCTCTCTTGGTTTATATTCTCTCTGAATAGAAGCACACGCAGACTGTGAAATGTTTCCACCAAAATTAACAAGATGTTATGGGATGCTCAAATTTGGATTAATGAAAATTGAATAGATATTTTTTTCCACATAGTATGAACAAGTGAGAGATGTATACAATGTAAGTGACAGCAGAAGACATTCTAAAGCATTCTCTTTCAGATGCAATAACAATTGAAATGATTGATATGGGATTTTTATCTAAAGTTTCACATATTGAACAGGGGGAGGGTAACTGGGGAGATGATGGTAATGATCCAGCGCAAGAAAATTATTTTCAGATCAGTCATTTTATTAAATATTCCAGAAGATCAGTAAATCCCTGAGTTGATATAACTAATCTGATGTATGCCTTTTTGTTCTTGAGGGAGAAATTCAGCTCCTGCTCCCCCGTCTTTGACATTTTGTTAAAACAACTCATTACATCAACATGTGCAGTAAAGCCTACAAATAATATCGTCAAAAGCATTAAAGAGCCTACACTTTTGGTTCTAAGCTACAATATTTGGAAAAGGCTTTTTCCTGTTGCATCCCAAAATACACTGTCATGGTAACTAAGTGAGCTGAGCTTTAGACCCATTTTTGTCTCTATCAAGTGTGCCCCTCTGACATGCCTGGCTTCCTGCATCTCTCTCTGGGTGGCATCACATGCTCCAAACACAGTTAGACTGAATCTTCAGGACGGAGTTCGGCATCTGTAAACCCTTTATCTCTGGTTACCTGTGATGGCAGCTGGATAAAGTAACTCAAAAACTGCTTCTTCAAAGCAAAGCATTATTTATCCTTTCACCCAAAGGTACATAGCTTGCACAGCAAATGGGTTAAAACAATAAAGTTCTATATCCATATTTCCCTTTTCCAGCATATCTATTTTTCTTTGCTATCATTTGTAAGTTCCCTATAGCCTAGATAATGTTCATCTCTGTCTGAGCGGTCCTGCTCCCATCATTCTCCTCTGTATCTGGGTATCAGCCTCAGTCTGTTGATAACCCCTGCCACCCTCCCTGCCACCCTCCACAATCATCTTTAAGGTTTAGGATCCCCTTTGGTCCTAGGCTTTCAGTCTTAGGAAGAGTAAACAATGTCAAACTGATGGGAGTTAATCAAGTCTATTCTCCAATTAGTATCTCTCCCTTCTCTCCCCCACTCCCATTGTTTCCTTAAGTAGCTTGAGTTTTGCCATTATTTCATTTCCTGTTTTCTTTTCCTTTTAACATTATTTTTTGACTAAACCTGCCTGGCTGCCAAGAGTTAATATCAAACAGATGACCTGAGAGGCATATGGTATTTCAAAAAATATACAACGCATAACTCTTTTTCTCCTCATACATATTAATAATAAAGTTCAAAACATTTTCTTTGTCCTAGCAACAGCTGTCCTGATGACATCATTGAGTTTGAATTAATCTACTACTTAAATTATGCTCTCATTTTCTGTGAGGGTTCATCTCATTGTCCCTTTCACACTCATGTCTTTCAGTTCCCAATAGGATGTTGGTTTTGTTTTGTTTATGTTGGTTTTGTTTTGTTTGTTCTTGCTATTTAAAGGAAATGCTAATCCCAGGCGAAGACCAAATGGCTCATCCTGGCCTATCCAAGTTTATTATAAGGACATAACTGTCAGACTACATGGTTTGCTCGTTCATTCCCTTCATTTTCAAATCGTCCATAATCTTCACTTTTAAAACTGATGTCTCCCATTCAATACTACAGTTGACTTTGCAGCTGATTCCTATTCTCTAAATTCCCCAGCCATCTTCCGTGTGTTTCAACAACACAAAACAAAACACATGAACTGTATAAACATGTGTCCTTTCCAACTTTTAGTTTCTGATATTTTCTCTTTGAATTAGTTATCTGAAATAATGTTCCTCCTTTGACTAGGAGAATTCCTTGTTGCCAGTCACTAACTCTTAATAAAGCCCAAGAGCACTGAACAGTTACTTTTGAAAAGTAAACAGAAAAGTTTTATTAAATAAACTATTGAAGTTTTATAACAAACACACTACTGATGGCACACTTTAGAGATGAATGCAGCAAAATAATATAGATGTATGCAGCAGAGCAATAATAGCATAGTAGCACCTTGGAAATCAACAAAACAAGGAAAAATTCTGGCAACCTGTTTAGAAAGGAAATTTTGGCTAGTGAAACCTCAGATGAGGATTCTGTGGTGTCTCTCATGTGTGCTCATAACATGGTTGTGATACTATTCTTGGCTATATCTCTAACAAAACATTTATGTCATATAGTACTATATCTGATAGAATATTTTCATACTAAAATCAGTACATACCTTTTGTTTCCAAGAATCAGCATAGTCTCTGAATTTTTTTTAGTATATTTACAGAACATGTATGAAGGAGAACCTGTTTGATAATTGGATCATCTTTAAGGTGGAACTAACCATATCAGCAAATCCAAACTCCCTTATTTAAACAGGTGCCCAATACAACACTCTTAAAAAAATAAAACTCGTGTTCTGACCTTTGAGAAAAGTATGATTATTGATTATTATAAGTGAATCTTATAATTCAGCATTGATTTCTATGCTGCTATAATTTTTACTTATGTATAGTGTCTGTTTTTATACACTACTACTTATACCTATATCTGTGAGACGGGGCACACTTGCCCTGCACTGGTACTGCGAGAGTTAATGCCATTCTATGGGCCGAGGAGACCACACTCCCGTGGACCTGCTGGGCATGCTCCAGCTGGAGATTAGGTATAAAAGGGAGCAGCTCAGCTCATTCAGGGCTGACCACTGGAGGGGAAGGACCTTGGGGTGAGGCTCCAGCTGAAGAGCCCTCCCAGTCCTTGCCTGTGGGAGCTGGAGATCCTGGGTCAGATTGATAAGCTTATTGGCATGGCCTGCAGAGTCCCAGGGAATCATCTGTTCTGAGGAGCCCAGAGACCCCAATGCCCCATGGACTGTGGCTTTGGGAAACACGGTAGGAAGTGACCCAGGGTGGTGAGCGAGTGGTATCGCCCGCCCAAATGAGGTCCGAGTGTTTCAGTGGGATTCCCTGATGACCCAATGGTGGAGCACTCGGCTAATGTTAGGGCCTCTGACTGCTAGGTCATACAGCCCTATCGAACTGGGAAGTCATACTGACTGGCCAATAAGCCATGCAGCCCCCACAGAGGGAGCCTCTATACTGATGCCAGCCAGTAGGCCACGCAGCCCTGAGAGAGGATAGCCCTACTGAATCTGACCACTAGGCCACACAGCCCTGAGAGAGGGCAATCCTATTGACTCTGTCCATTGGGCCATGCAGCTCTGAGAGCAGCCCTGAGAGCGGACAGCCCCACTGACTCTTGCTGCTAGGCCATACTGCCTAGCTGCGCCAGGTGGCCATACTGACTCTGAACACTTGGCGTTGCACCCTGGCTGAACCGGAAAGCCATTTTGATTCAGGCCATTCGGCCCCATTGCCCTGTCGGAAGGGGCCGTCTCCCTGACTCTGGCCATTGGGCCACATAACCTTGAGAGAGAGAGAGAGAGAGTGATCATAGTTACTTGTACTATTAGTCCTCACCACCCCAAGACAGAGGGTGGTCTTGAGGGCACGACCACTGGGAAGTAATGACCCCGCCCCCACCCCAAGAGAGAACGGGGGCACACTTTCCCCATGACAGTTAACAATAAAAGAACATACACACATGCCAATAAGCTTATCTACATCAGAGAACACCCTAACATGAATTCTGGGAGGAGCAGTCCTTTAACACCCCACCTAATGGAATTCCTTGAGGTTACAGCTTCAGCTCAGAACAAGCACTCAGTCTTATGGGGCCTCAGTAGGCCTTCCAACCCTACAATAAGGAGTGAGACCCGCATGGACCAGTGGACCTATTCATTTGCTGAATCAGGAAGAAGACCACAAGCTAGTTTAAAACTGGTCTGTTCATCCAAAAAACACTTCTTTGTCTGTTGGTCGCTGGAGAATCCAGTTTGAACTAGTATATGTGGAGCTCTCCAGGAGCATGGCGTGAAAGGGCTGGAAATGGAGGAATTCTATTAGCATCCCCCTCCCTATTAGAGAAGTTGCACACAATGATATAATAAAACAGATACAATTGCATTTTAATATAATGTACCCCAAAGGTATTAACCTTTAATTCAATAAGGTTTAACTTAATCCAGTAAAGTTTATCTTAAGTCTGTAAGGTTTGTTCAGGATATTACAGGATATCGTCAGTCTGTCACAGTATTTATATCTTGTTTGTCATTCTTTTATTAGTGCATATCGAGCAGATGGTTTTAAGGCAATTGGTAATAACCATCCCAATTCACTTTGCTTGGTTATTTTCTTTACAGCTTAATGCATTATTACTTCATCATCTCTAAAATGTTCTGCATGAGCCACTTTTCAGCTCATAATACTGAGACATTTATTCATACCAATTTGAAATTTTATAGTCTGTTTTAATATGTGCTACAATAATTAGCAAATTTGGTAATTTCTAAAATTATACTGTACCCAGATGACTTATAGTACGTCCAAAAAAGTTAAATGATGTCTCAAAATCAGAAAGATTGAAAGCTTTTGTCAAACACTGTCTGATAGTTGATGCAAAAATGTCTTATTGGAGATAATACATATCTTTTGTCTATCACCTAACAGTTATTGAACTTCTCCTTTGGAGTACAATACAGGCTTTGGTCTTTGGAGCTAAGGATCTTAGGAAGAGTGGGTTTTGTTCTCTCCATCTTCCAGGAAGTGTTACAACAGGGCAATCAATGTAAATATAATGCTGTCACTTTCTAACAGGACATATTGCAACTCTGTTAAGAGAATAAAAGTGCTGCCATTCTTCTGCAATCTTAACTTCTATTTTAAAAAAAAGAACTAATGAAGGCAGTTTTGGCACAGTGGGTCAGAATTACATCTCAGTATTCGCTCTCAAATGTCTCGCAGACGCTATAGTGATTGGCCTGATATAGGAACTTATTTAAATAAAACTAGTTTATAGTATCAAGGTTTTCAGCTCTTGTAAATTAAAAACCACTAGTTGTTCTGAAAATAAGATATCCTTATATCATTGTCAATGTTTAGATTACCAAGGGATTTGCAAAGCAGGTACTCTGTACAGTTCATGACATTCTTACGATTTGTTACAGTATCTGTAAGATACATTTTTTATTATACTGCATAGAGATTTATTCTCTAGTATGGTACTAGTTCAGTAGTCCAGAAATAATACAACACACGGCTGTATTTACGGTCCCAACCATGTGCCAGCTGGTACTGGTGCTATGATCTTTGAGCTTCTTTAGCAAACTTATGAACTAATATTATCGAGCACTGGTGAGAAGCCTAAAGAGTTATCCTAATGTGGGACCTTTCAGGCCAAATGTAAATAAAATAAGTAGCATCTTTCTTCTGAGGATCTCAATGTACATTTAAAAACATTTAAGACCTCATATCATCCTTTTGTAGTAGGGTTGGTACTCCCATTTTATATACATGCAAAGTCGTTCTCAAAAGTGCTTAAATGATTTATCCAATCTTTAGCATTAAGTGCTACACCAAAGAGGGATACATTTGATCTTGAGGGATTCCTATCTTTTCAGACAGGAAAAAAAAAGCATAGAATTTGTTTAAATTGGGACATTAAATGACTAAGGCCAGTATTTGGTAGCATCTAAACGAAGGGCTGAGGCAGTTGAGAGTGGGATTTTTATTCTGAGTGGTAAGAATTTCAGATGTTAGGTTGTGGGGAATGAGAAATGTTGCTTTTTGGAATTACTTATGTTTTATAGTATTTATGGTGTTTTGTTTTTAAATATTTGTCACAGTTGCCCAGAATTTTGGCCTGACACTCTACTTGGTCCTGGGATATTTTAGATTGAAATCCAAATAATGTGGACAAACTAGATTATTCTGCAGAGTGATCCAATTTAGGAAGTCATAAAATGAATGTTCTTGACAAGATTGTATTGCTCTTATCAACAAAAGGCAATAATTTGTCTGTTCTCATTCTATCACACCTGCTGGCTAAATACATTGTGTATATATTTTATTTTCATTTCCCTAAAAATAGACTAAGCTTCTAGCGATGTTAGCACAATGGGAACAGGAAATTTTATGTACCTTAAATATCCTATTATCATCCATCATAAATGCATAGAAGTGTTCATTGTACTGTACTACAGTCTGATTTTTCCTCACAATATGTGTTAGGGTGCACAGTAACAAACAAGAAAATTTTAGAATAAGTATTTTTGTTTCTCAGTAAGAGCTGCATGTAAAAACCCTAACAAAATATACCTGTTATCAGCAGAGACTTCATTAGCCTAGATTTGAAAATGCTTCTTGTTGCTGCAGATTTTTCTTCTCCGTCAGAGTAAATCAGTTTAACTACTTGCAGGTAATAATAGCTTCAACAGTTTGCTCCAGAGGGTTGAGCAGTCAGTTCACAGGCATTTGGGCAGGATACTATATTTACCTGCTTGAAGATAGGGAAGGCTAGAAACACTTTGAACAAGAAAAGATATTTATTAGAGAGAGTAAATGTTGTTTTATTCACAAAAGGTGGTGTACCCTGACACATATTAGAGGAGGTGTTGGGAAAGATATAACCTCCTGGGTTTAAAACTGTTGCCAAGAGTTACAAATCAACGATAGGATATTTTTGAAATAGACATGCTTCTACATTCCCAGAGTTTGTATGATTTTTGGTGAGGACTGGGGGAAAAACTGTCAGTTTACAACACTTTAATGAAAATATCACAAAGCCTGGTATTAAATTAGTTTTCTCTTCTCACCAGTTTTTTTTCAGTTCTATAGCAGCATCTCACCCTAAGGAATAACAAAACCTATCCATTTTATGTGTATTGTTAATAAACAGGGATGTGAGATTCATAGAAGATTAGGGCTGGAAGAGACCTCAGGAGGTAATCTAGTCCAGCACCCTGCTCAAAGCGGGACTAACACCAACTAAATCATCCCTGCCAGGGCTTTGTCAAGCCGAGCCTTAAAAACCTCTAAGGATGGAGATTCCACCACCTTCCTAGGTAACCCATTCCAGTGCTTCACCACCTTCCTACTGAAATAGTGTTTCTTAATATCCTCGCTAGACCTCCCCCACTGCAACTTGAGAGCATTGCTCCTTGTTCTGTCATCTGCCACCACTGAGAACAACCAAGATCCATCCTCTTTGGAACCCCCTTCAGGTAGTTGAAGGCTGCTATCAAATCCCTCTCACTCTTCTCTTCTGCAGACTAAACAAGCCCAGTTCCCTCAGCCTTTCCTCATAAGTCATGTGCCCCAGCCCCCTAATCATTGTTTTTGCCCTCCGCTGGACTCTCTCCAATTTGTCCACATCCTTTCTGTAGTGGGGGGCCCAAAACTGGACACACTACTCCAGATTTGGCCTCACCAGTGCCGAATAAATAGGAATAATCACTTCCCTTGATCTGCTGTCCTACTAATGCAGCCCAATATGCCGTTAGCCTTCTTGGCAACAAGAGCACACTGCTGACTCATATCCAGGTTCTCATCCACTGTAATCCCCAGGTCCTTTTGTGCAGAACTGCTGCTTAGCCAGTTGGTCCCCAGCCTGTAGCGGTGCATGGGATTCTTCCATCCTAAGTGCAGGACTCTGCACTTGTCCTTGTTGAACCTCATCCAATTTCTTTTAGCCCAATACTCCAATTGTCTAGGTCACTCTGGACCCTATCCCTACCCTCCTGCTTATCTACTTCTCCCCCCAGCTTAGTGTCATCTGCGAACTTGCTGAGGCTACAATCCATCCCATCATCCAGATCATTTAATAAAAATGTTGAACAAAACCGGCCCCAGCACCAACCCCTGGGGTACTCCACTTGATACTGGCTGCCAACTAGACACCAAACTGTTGATCACTATCTGTTCAGCCTGACAATTCATAATATACCGTATATACTAATTCATAAGATGAATTTTTTTAGTAAAAAAAGGAAGCACCAGAGAAGGGGGTCAGCTTATGAACGGGTATAGAGAGGGAGAGGTGGGACATAGCCTCTCCCCACCAATAGAGGGAGCTAGGAGAGGCAGCACAGCTAGCAGAGCCAGAAGGGAAGAGGCAGGGTCAGAGTCTCTCGGCTTCTGGCCACGCTGCTCTACCCCCAGCCTCTGAAGCAGCTGCTGCTCCGGGGTGGCAGGCTGCAGCTGTGTGCCGGTTGGCTCCGCCCCACATAGCAAGTTGTGGCCGCACCGCCCAGCCCACGAGAGCATGTTGCGGCCGTGCTGCCCAGCCCAGCCTGCTGGAACACGCTGTGGCCACGCCGCCCGGTCTGGCCCACCGGAGCAGGCTGGTTGCGGCTGCGCTGCCCAGCTTGCAGGACAGCTCCAGCCAGGCCAGAGACCTGCTCCCCTGGCCCTCCGCAGATAAGGTGGGAAGGGATGGGGAGAGTGTGGGAGTCGTGGGCTAGGGGTGGGGTCATGCGGGCTAGGGGTGGTCACAGGGGTTACTTCCCTGACTCCCAGCTTCTCCCCACAAAAAAAATTCCCCACTAGTTGCTGTCCCGGCCCATCAAGGTAAGCAGCTGGTGCACCAGGACACTTTGCTTACTTAGGTTTATCTCCATGCCTGCGGACCAACTTGGCCCAGCAGCGGCTTATCCTGATGGCCCGGGAGCCAAAGTTTGCTGACTCCTGAATTATAGGGTCGACTTATGAACGAGTTATAAAAACTTTTCATTTTTACTTATCCATCTTGGGGGGGGGGGGTCGGCTTTTAAATGAACCGGCTTATGATTGAGTATATACAGTACATTTCCTTTTCACTAGTTTTTGTACTTAAATGGGTAGCTAAGGTGGCTGGCCTAACCTTGAGTCTTTTCTGACTAATGGGAATTAGCTGTTGATGGCAAATATGATTAAACACTCAGACCTTGGCGAGAGGGAGCCATGAACACTTGGGGGGACAGAAATAGCTTGGGCCCTGTAGTCTACTAATGTGCAGGAATAAGGACTTTACAATCAACATATCTCTAAAATAATATCTGTGTATGCCTTAACACTGCACAATACCAGTATTGTGTAGTACTAGAAACAATGGACATGGAATTTGAAGGCTGTCAATAATTCCTTTTGTGTAGCTAGGACAATAAAAATAATTGGTGTCTAGCATGGGTTAGCAAAGGGAGGGTGAAGACTTCAACCAATTTAAATAAAGCCTGTGACCACATCTAATATAGGAAACATTTTTTAATCAAATTGTGTTCAAGGCCTTCTCATCCTCCTCAAAATACAACACTGACTATTTTAGCACAGAATGGGTTTTTTGTTGTTGTTTGGGTTTTTTTTGTTTTTTGGAGAATTTACAGGTACATCCAAAGTTTGAAGTAGAATGAATAAAAAATATGTCTTTAGGAAATTTAGCATTCAGTGTCAGACCATTTAAGTCCCTAATGATCTCAGTGATGAAACAAGGCTTCAAACTTCCTGCATTGTTAAAACTCACTGAAATCTTGTGAGCAGGATATATCTGAAGATTTTTAAAAAACAGTTATTGGCCATTATTTCCTGCTTGGACTTGGGTGGCTTGCCCATGCCGCCATCCATTCTGTAACATCCACACTGCTTTTTTTTGCCTGCTAGCTTGAAGTTAGTATGAATCTGTCTACCTGATCTGGGCGACACACTAATGAAGTTTCAACATAGACTTTTTTACATCTCGCTTTCCAGCCCCACAAATAGTCAATTTGGCATGTGAGACTGCTGTTAAAATTGTAGGATTGTAAAGTCCTTGTGCATCACTCAGATATATTTATGCACAAACACACACACCATTTGTGATTGCTTACTAAGTGGTGTCTAAGAAGATGGAGAAAATGAGAGAGAGAGGCAGAAACATAGAGAACTCATGTACAAAAATTCACACACAACGGCTTGTTCAATTTTGAGACCACTGGCATTATAAATGAGAAAGCAGGGAATAATTCTACAATGTTGTGGGATGAGGATTTTGAAGCCCTTTGAAGGCCTTTTAGTACATGAAACTCAAAATGATGTTCTCATACTTTCATTTTTTGCAAAGTTGAGTCTTGCCTAAAGAATTACAGTTGAGATTACTGTGTCTGCATGATGGGATTCACAGATACATGAGATGATCATTTAATCTAGTTTAAATATAATGTGCCTGACTCGTCCTGGGATAAGACTATTAAAATCAATGAATGTTATTGGGAAATTTTTATGATTGTGTATGTCATGTATGAGGGTAGATTTCCTCATATTACAAGTGGCCTATATTTAGATCCTTATAGCTTTGTTTCCAGTGTACAATTTATAGTGTTACACCTCTTTTTCTTTAAAGGTGTAACCTCAAAAATAAGATTCCTAGCATTTTAGTTGCCAAATGTCGGCATTGTGTTTGTTATTACTGTAAAATCTGCATCTTAAATGGTCTGTAATTTCTGCATGTTTAAAGCACGCTATGGCCTTCAAGCGGCATTCATAAGGGTAAGAGTGCATTGATATTTAAAACCTCAAGAATGATAAATTACTATAAAGCAGGATTCATGTCATTTACTACAATGTCCTTTACTATAGCCTTGCAACCTAAGGTTGACTGTATCTTCAGGATAATTCTTGGTGCCCATGGATCTCAGTATTGCTTTGAAGCAATATAACTATGTAGTGTTGCTTATAGCTGATGGCTGCCTCAAAGACAAAACTCCTTATCACTGACAAGATATCATTCAGTCTCCAAGGAGAAATTTACAATTTTCTATCTTAGGGAAGAAGCCCTTACAGTACAGCTGTGTGCAAATTAGGAGCTACCTTCAGGGAAAAGTTCTTGTCATTACAATGATTTATCTGTAGCTTCTGAGCAAAATATGTAACTTCATAATCAAATACGCACTACCACTGAAGCAGAAATCCCACCCTTATTGGGTTGCTCCTCTGCATGGAGGGCAGTCTTTTTGTCTTGGGCAATGAATTTGTAACATTGTATCTATGTGACTGTTACCACACAAAGAAGGATTACCAATATCTCTAGAGTGATCTGTAAATTGTGCAGTGGGAGGACAAGTGCTAAACTGGGTGGGTATGAATAGAATATAGCTCTCCTCTGATAAGAGCTTTCCTGAAATGTGTTGCTTTTTTAAAATGTTACAAGAATTGCTATTGAAATATGTTGTCTCTTCCAGTAGCAGTAGTCAGACCTAGCACTGGAGACTAGGGCAGAAATTGCAGTGATGATTCTCATGTCCTCAAGGCATCCTTGGCTTAGATGTAGATGCTAATGTTAGGAAGTCTACCGCAAAGACAGGAGTTTCAAAATGGCACAGTAAGGAATCCCCTTTGGAAAGAGCTCTACAACAGCAAAAATAGAAAATCTACCCCAGGACCCGTCCCAAAGAGAGAACAACATTGTGTTGACTGTGGAAACAGCACATCATGCCACAGGAACTCAGAAATACTGGCCTGGAGATAGATATACATCACTGCAGTAGGATGGCTTGTGCCTGGAAACAGTCTCCCCCGCCATGCTACTGGTCCAGACCTTCATCTCTAATTTCTCATTATCCTTTGACAATAGAATTGTGCATGTTTAGAAATATTTTCTTTCACTAAGTTACTGTAGCTTTCTGTGTGAATAAAACTTAATTAGAACATACAGTAGTAGTGGAGCTCCACCTTAAATGTAGACCACAAACCTATATAATTCACTAACAGGAAAGAGTGAGCTTAAAATAAAATTTGACTAGTTGATAATTGTCTAATCAGTTTGTTTCACTTTTGAGTCTCATGCAGTAGCCCAGTACTGGAAAGTTTGTTCTTCAAATGTTGCATGGGAAAGTTTTTAAAACCATGAAGTGAAACAAATGGACTAATCAAATTATGTATGTGTGTGTATATGCTTGTATGTGTATGTTTGTGTGTGTATACATATATAATTTATATACACACAAGCATATACACCTAAAATTTGAGCTATAACTATATCTAATACTATTTGTATTAATATATATTTTATAAAATTTTGTTTTAGTAAACGAAGAGTAAATTTTGGAACTAAACTGCTTGACTGTGCACTTTTTAGCAGTCATATTATGTATGGAGCATCTTGTCTGTTTGATATGACTTTCCTTTGCTGTGTCAAAGGGCGGAGATACTAATGCAAAAGGTGTGTTCCACTCCACTTAATCTCAAAATCTCAGAGATTTCTAGAGGAGTGCCCTATATACCAATTGCCTTGGCAACCAACTGGGGGCATTCAGGACTGATGCTGGAAAATGGTTGCCAAAATATCTGGGAGTGCAGAACAGCGGCACTAAGGGCCCTGGCAATCTCATGAATACACTAATGGCAGGACTATAACATTAGGGAATGCCTGGGATAGCAGAATAATCCTGTTGTCCACTAGCTGCATGGAGCACAGGTACCACGTATCCTCTTTTTCCTTCTCACTCTCTTCTCAGTACGTGTAGTGATGAAGTACTGAGGTGTCGTTCCTTTGACAGGGTCACACAATGAAGGCCACTGACAACTGGGTTTCAGCAGGATGAGTAGGTTGCTTTGGCAGCCAGTTTTAGTTCTCCTTGATGTACTTGTGTCAATGCAACCAGTGAGCACTATGTTAAAGATATAGTCATGTGGATAGGGCAGCTTGTTAATTTTGTATTTTTGTTGGCTCTGCTATGTCACTAATAAATGTAGTGTGGGAGAGGCATAAGAGGGAAAAGTCACACAATTCTTCCTTAATCTGAGATTTTTTTTTCCCCCCTGTTTGCTTTGGCTGGGCAGTTTGAGACATTGCATGAAATTATATTCTTTAGTATTTTAATAAGTTAAACTGTTTTGTTTTCAAGATGCAAGTTAAGGAACAGACAAATTACATACTGAATCAGTCCATTAGTCTGTCTAGTTTGGTATCCTCTCTTTGGTGGTAACCAATATCTCATGCCTCAGAGATGGGTTTTTTGTATTTATCCTAAATATGTTTCATATTACATAACTAGATGAAAAATTAGCTTCCATTGCAATCATACTATCATCAAAGGTTTCAATCAAGTCGTTCTCTAACTTCTCCTTTTAAGAACAAATAATCCTTTTTTTTTTCAATTTATATTCATAGCTAAATTCCATTATATGTCTAACCATTTTAGTTCTCCTTCTTCAGGGCTTATCAATCTCTTATAGCTTTCTGCAAGTAAGGCAGCCAAAACTGGATATAGTACTTGTATGGGTTTACTATTGTTCTCTATAATGCCATCATGATTTTAGTACTACATCGCTATTCTGATATAATGCCACATGATATAACACAAATTCGGATACAACGCAGTAAAGCAGCGCTCGGGGGGGGCTGCATGCTCCGGCGGATCAAATCAAGTTCGATATAACACAGTTTCACCTATAATGTGGTAAAAAAAATTTGGCTCCCGAGGACAGTATTATATCGAGGTAGAGGTGTATTTGGTACCTTCTAATGTTCCCAACCATTCTATTTATTTTAACTGCTGTTGCTCAATGAGCACTGAGCTATCTACATTGGCTCCTTAGACTTTTTTCTCAGAGCAACTTGTAAATTCAGAGCCCCCATTTGTATACATGAACATTTTGATTACTTGTTTGAATATGCATTTTTATCCAAATTAAATTACATTTCCCATGGTTTTGCTTAGGCACCAGATACATGTAAATTCATCTAGAATTTCTCAATCCTCTGTAGTTCTTATTAACCATAAACATTTTTTTGTCACTGGAAAATCTCAGCAAATGTCTGTTTCTTCCTTCCCACTATTAAATAACTCTGATTCCAGTACTGAGACTGATCTCTCTTCAACACATGCTATTAAATTAGTAACGCAGAGAGGCAGTTATCTACCTGTCTTTCATCTCTTGATTTTTCTATAGTATTCATCACCATCATATCTTAGTGTTTTATTATAAATATGTTTGTTATCATTTTAACTATTGCTTATTTTTTTGGCAGTTGACTACTTACCCTTGGCTATTTTCCTTTGTTATCTCTCTACCCAAAAATCCAACCAAATATTCTCTGGTTGGCAAAAAGTCGTGTGTGTGTGTGTGTTTGTGTTTAAATTTCTAACATGTTTGACAGTTCTAGTTTTATTTTAGAGAAAACACGTTGGTTTGACCCAAGGAGATACCTTACCTAACTATTGTACTATGCTATCCCTAATTACACACTTAAGCAGATTCTCTGGAACTAGTGTCAGATGATCTAGCTTGCTAGTTTGTCTAGCATAGCAATCTACCTGTCATTCTCTAATAAACAAAAATTTAAAATGAACTGCAATGTTGGATCATTGCTAATTGCTACTGACAATTTAATTTAAAATGTGAAGTTCCCTGATATCTAGCACAAGATGGACTATTTTTGTTTGTTTTTTAAGGGACAGTATGAGAGACATTCCCTGTTTGAAGGTATGAAGACATGATAAGGAAGAGTCTGCAGGCAAACAGTAAGAGAAAATGGCAACAGAGGTGGGGGAAGGTTGTGTAGGTTCTTATGTGAAAACGAAAAGCTTGAATTTGATATACTAAGACAGGAAGCTAACGATCAAAGTGACTAGAGGAAGAAAATAGTAAGGCTAAATTGGAGGAGGAGAGAGACCACTTCGGTAGCTGGATTTCAGTTAGATAGGAAGGGAGAGAGTTGAAAGGCAGGATAGCTAAACAAGATAGGGTAAGAGTAACCAAGGTGACAGGTAACAGCATACGGACAAGAATGATTGTACTGGGGTTAGTGAGGAAAGACATTTGGTGATATTAAAGAGGGTGAAGTGATAAAATTGACACAGGAGACTGAGTTTAGTAGAAGGAGAGGAAGAGAACAGAGGGAAAAAGACCATTTGTTGCCTAGAAAGAGTTCTGGGAATTGATGGAGAAGAGGGATTGTGAAGAGGGAAAGGGGGACTTTTTAGACAAAAAGGACTGTTAAAGGCCCTGTCAAGAAAGGGCTGGCTAGTTTGGTTCCTACACCCTCATATTGCTGCTATGGGATACAAGTCTTTATATGGCCCCTTTAGGAGATCCAGTCCTGTTGATGCCAGAATTGGTTTAGAGTTGTTTCAGGAATTCAATCCCAGCTGGCAGCCTCTTAGGTACAGCTGGTTCTAGTTAGGCTTAGCACTTTAAAGTGAGATGAGGTTACTCCCCTGAAGGGGAACAGAGATTTTACTATCTAGAAATCAGGTCATTTAGCTCTAAGGGAAGATAAGGTCTGGGCAGTATTTATATTTAATTATTCTGTTGGTCCTTGTCTATATTGGGGATTCCTACTGTTCATACGAACAATTCAATTATTAAAATTACTTTAAAATCTGCCAGTTAAAACTATAAAGGCCACTTTAGACAAATACTTTTCAAAACCACCTGCCAATATTTTTCATTATTATTGTTCACACACAGGCTATATCTACACTTGCAGCAGCATGTAGAGTACAAGCACAATAGATCTATAGTGTGTATATTTATAGTGAGACTTGTCTGTAGTCATTATTTTTTGTTACAATATGGTGTGGAAGATTCAGGACAACTGTGTTTTCCATTGGGTATTTTAGCACATCTTTGACAAGTGCTGACTGTGTTGTAACAAGCACTTAGGAACAATCATTTTCTATAAAGATAAACTCTGTTATGACAAGTTTGATTGTTACAAGTGTAACCAGATTTTGTCAGATTTAAGAAGCAACAGTGGTTGTATTTATCAGTTAGAGGAAGGTCATACTGCATACACATGAATCCTACTTTATTTGAGAGGCTGCAGCTCGATTTCTGATGTCGATATTGTTGTGGGAGTTTTCATTAAAGTAATGGCACCAAGCTTCTAAACCTTGATGTACTGAGAAAATTAGTGGTTTTGCACAAAAGCAGTCAAAGTGGTTCTGAAAGTAGCTAACAGTGTTAAAGTTGTTCTCTAGGGAAGCATGCAGTGATGGTAGTCTTGCTTTTATCACTAAGACCTACCAGTAGTTAGGAAGTGGATATAAAAACATAAAGGGCAGAGCTTTGTGCATTTGAATCTTTTGAATTTATACTCAAAAGTGGTGAGAATTTAAAGGTTTTCATTTAGATTCTGGAAGATGGATATCTATCTAGGCAAGGCAATTTGATTCCATTGTGTTTCCTTTATACATGGTTAGAGTAACTATTTTTTAACTACAAGACACCTTTTCTTAGGTACCTTATGGTTCAAAAGTGACATTTAATAGACTTAAAATAATTGCTATTTCTTTCTTTCTTATTGTCCCAGCTAATGTATTTTAGAATAGTCACTAATGTTAGTAAGGGTATTTGAAATAGATATTAAACTCTCATTTTAGAAAACAAACAAACCCTTGTTTAGTGCTCATATTCAATTGCTACATTAAGGCTTTATTCAGATAAGTAGCTGATTCTTCTGTCAGTATTGGAATGGGGAGTATACTTTTTCAACAACTGCGACAAAACCATCTGTGATTCAGGAGCTAAACATTTCTCCATGCTATTTCTGCAGATCTTGTACCCTAGGTTTAAACCAAGAACTCAAATATCAAATCTCTTCTTCCATCCCCATGTCTAGGTGGTGAGGTGGCAAACACTGACTTTTTTCCCCCTTCACTGGCATTTCAGAATACTCAATATAGGCATCAGAATTACTGGTGACAAAATACTTATGCAAATATTTCAAGATATTGAGGATGATCCTACAACTGGCTCTGTATGTGGGCAAACTCCTAGAATCCATGTAAAGTCCCATTAAAGTCAATGAGGGCAACCCTCTGGGTGCAGGGGTCTGTCTGTAGGGGACCATTTTCAGGGCCTTAGTTTGGATATTTTTTTATATATATTTTGTCTTAGTGTAGCCATAGTTTAACAAAATTAAACTGATTTAACTCTGCATACTCAGAAAGAACAATGACAGGCATACAAGAGACATTAACTGCCTACAGTAGGACACTAAAAACCTTAAGATTTTCCTTTTAGCTCAGATGTTACTCCCACTTTCCCACTCCCTATCCCACAACAGCTGTCTCTCTGACATTTGGGATGGGTTATAGAGAGGAGAGTAGACAGAAGCTGGACAACATTTGTATGGAAAAACTCCAGAATTATCTTTTTGCAGCCTGTCTGGGCTTGTGACCAATTAGAGACAGCCCTCTGGAAGAGTATTGGACTCTATATTTTCAACATGCATTAGTTTATCAAAGAACTTGTCAAAATATATGCAATACAAAAGGTAACATAAGGCAGATTGATGGTTTTCTAGGTGTCCACTACTGTATAACTTGTGCTACAACAAAAGAAGACAAATAAAATCAGCATTTACTTCATACTCATGAGAATACCTGCTGTTCTTCTTTGAAGAGTGTCCCTGTGAGTGCTCTACTTTAGGCATGCATGCACCTTTGATCTGAGATTTTTGTTAGCACTACCTGTTCAGCACATGCATGCACCACACAAGGCTATATAGGACAGCGTGGGCACCCTCAGTTGCTTTTCAACTGTTTTGGGCTAGAGACAAAGTCTAGTATGTGCCTGTTTGTTATGTTTTTTTGTGGTAGCATTTTATCTTGATAGTTTTAGTTCTCAGAAGTAGTAGGTTTCATTCCGTATAGTTGTTACAACTTTTGTTCCCCTTGTTCTTTTTTTTTTCTTTGAAACCCCATCCCCCCCCCTTTTTTCGGTTTCCTTTTTCCTTGATTGAGTGGCTTGAACAAATTGTCTTCTGTTCTGGATGCTAGGCTGCCTGGGCTTTAAAGGGTGCTTTTCTTGCTGAGAGACATTCCCTGTTAGAGACAGGCACTTCTAGTGTATTCATTGTTTGGAAGCCTCTCACATTCCCAGCAATTGTAAGATCTGCTCTTCTTTTAAGGGAAGATCCCATAAAAACTGGGAAATTAAGTATAGATATTAATGATGGAGTAAGCATTAAGACCAGCTTTGGACCCAGGTACAGAGAACCCCCCTGTTCAGGGACTGACTTCTGCCAGTGCCCTGTCATTTTCAAGATCACGGTCACCATGAGCTTCCAAGGGGAAGACAGCATGGAAACACCAGTCTCCAACACTTTCTAGGAGTGATGTACCGATAATCGTGCCACTGGTACTGCAAGCTCCCCTCGCAAAGTAGTAAGGAAAGGGATAAGAGAAACAGAACAGAGAGTTCCTCATCAAAGAAGATCCTGTCACAGGAGACCACAACCCCTAGAGGAGTGCTAGTGAGGCTCTGTGTACCCTGGGTACCATGAAGCACACTATTGAGAGATCGCTGCTGCTGCAATTGATGCAGTGGATATTGATTTAGCGGGTCTTCACTAGATCTGCTAAATCATCGTCAGAGTGCTCTCAGGTCGACTCTGGTACTCCAGCTTCCCGAGAAGAGTAAGGTAAGTTGACTGGAGAGAGTCTCCTGTTGACACAGTGCAATGAAGATACTGCAGTAAGTCAACCTAAGCTATGTCAACTTCAGCTACGCTATTCACGTAGCTGCAATAGCATACCTTAAGTCAATTTTCCCCTGTATTGTAGACAAGGTCTAAAATTTCAACTAAGTCCCATGCCTCAGTGGTAAAGGGCTAGGTACTAAAGACTACTGCTACGAAGAAACAGGCTTCAATGGAATCCTTGACCCCCCTCAGACCTGTACCAAGTTCTGTTGTGCTTCTGGTACCATAGGAATTCTGGGACCCAAAAGAACTTATAGTATTCAATGAGCCTGAGCCTTGCAACCTCCAGATATTTCTCAGTATTGAGACTGTCTGGGTCAATGACTGGTAGTGTTTCCACGAGGCCTACCTACCTCTTCTCCATCTTTGACTATCCATGAAGAGGGGTTGTCACCTCTGACACAATGTGTAGAGGAGCATCCTAATTCAGACTCAGATGCTAAACTTTCTGTTCAAGGTTTCCAACTTATTCCAGGAGACTTTATTCCCTATTGCAGATTCAACAAAGATCCCTGCCTTCCAACACTAGAGATGACCAGAGTTGAATACTTCCCCTGATGCCTTATGATCTCCCTCCTTGGCCTTATTGCCCAGTGGCAATGCACCACTAGCAATTTTGAAGGACCTCAGCTCAGTTGTTCCCCTGTATCGTCCTGCTCTGAGCCAGTGGAGACGTTGAGGAGCAAGATGCAAGGACAGACGAACATTTTGTCATCATCACTTGAAGAGATAGACATGCCACCACTGCCATAAAGCAGGTCACTGACAGTCTTCAGATTCCCCAGGAAGAAGTCCAGGATTGCTGTCTCAAGCTCCTGGACATATTACACAACTCAACCTAAGCACAGGTTCCACTGCCAGTTAAAGTAGCTCTCTTTGAGCCAGCCAAGTCTATCTGGCAAATGCTAGCAACAGGCCCCCGCACCTGTAAGAGGGCTGTATTAAAAAAAACAACCTACATCCCAGGCAGGGATTCTGAGTTTTTATTTTCCCATCCAGCACCAAATTGTCTAATCATGTACACAGTCAATGAAAGGTGCAAGCAACATACCCCAGAAGCCCCTCTGATAATAAGGATGAGAAACAGCAGTATCTTTTTGGTTGTAAGAGCTATTCATTAGCAACACTTCAGTTCATGATAGCTAACTACCAGGAAATAATGTCAAAATATGACTACCTGAACTACAAGAAGATTAACGTTTTATTGATCATTTACCACAAGAACATCGAGAACCGTTCAGTGCCATAATTAAGGAGGTCAGCTCTTAGCAAAAACTTCACTGCAGGTGTCACTTGATGTGGTGGATACTGCAGTGAGGTCTGTTTTCACTGCGTTAGTTGATGAGGCAAGCTTTCTAGCTTCAGTTGTTTGGGTTTCTGTGGAAGGCACAATAAACTATGGCATATTGGGAGGAGGGATAGCTCAGTGGTTTGAGCATTGGCCCACTAAACCCAGGGTTGTGAGTTCAATCCTTAAGGGGCAAAAATTGGTCCTGCTAGTGAAGGCAGGGGGCTGGACTTGATGACCTTTCAAGGTCCCTTCCAGTTCTAGGAGATTGGTATATCTCCAATTATTACCTTTATATATACGTTTCAGTGGCCAAAAGCTTTTCGCAGATTCCACAGACAACTCGCTTACTAATCTAAAGTTCTCTAGAGCAACACATAGGTCATTAGGGATACAAACACTTGCAAATAAAATTTAGTTTAGTGCAGGTCTCATCAATACAAACATCCTGCCCTGCTCAATCTTCTGCCTTCTGTAGGCCACTGGAACCACCAGCTAAGAGGTTGAGGTTTTCAAAGAAAAAGCCTGCAACTATCTAGACTACTTCATCCCAGCCTTCAACATTGTCCAAATGTCAGTTCTGATGGTTTAGTTGAGAAGCCAGACCACTCAGTGACAAGGTTTTTATCAGCTGCATGAGACAGCCCCTTTCTAGTTAAACTAGCATGGGGGGCTATAACTTCAGAAATATGGCTACTGGAGACCATTATTTCAGGTTAGATTATCCAATTTACCTCTCCCCTGCCCTTCCAACCTCTTTCCTCATCCCTCTTCAGGGACCCTACTCATGATCAATTGCTGCCACATGAGATCTCATTGCTCCGAAGTCCAGGAACCATAGAACCAGTCCTCCTTCAACACAGGGGAAAAGGGTTCTGTTCAAGATATTTTCTGATACCCAAGAAAAATAGGGGTTGGAAGCCTCAGAAAACTGAACAAGCATGTCAGATATCTGAAATTCAGGATGGTGTCCCTAGCAGCTATAATCCCCTTCCTGGAATTAGGAGACTGGTTTGTAAACCTTGACCTCAAAGATGCCTACTTCCACATTGTGATTTATCTTTCTCATAGAAGATTTCTTCATTTCATATTCAATCACAATCATTACCAGTACAAATGCCTACACTTCAGCCTGTCATCCTTCTGATGGATTTTCTCAGAAATCATGGCAGTCATAGCTGCCTACCTTTGTCATTTAGGAATAACTTTGTGTGTCTCTACCTCAATAACTGGCTTCTCAACCATAGCAGGAGGAATGGTTGACAGTTCAAATAACTTCATTATTCTGAAGTCTAGGCCTTCAGATAAAGCTTGAGAGATTGACCTTGACCTCTATGCACTAAATTCTCTTTCTAGAAACATTCCTGGATTCAGCAACAGGCAGAAATTTATCTCCCTATCGTCTGGCTCTTTGAACTGAAGAACCTTATCCAAAGACTGCAATTCAGCCCTCAAGTTCTAGCAAGGATATGTCTGTAACTGCTGGGCACATGGCAGCTTGCATTTTTGTCAACACCAGGTTGTATCTTCAATTTTACCAGGAGTGGCTCATTACAGATTATGTTCCAAACAAACATAAACTGAACAAGCAGGTATCTGGACCTAGCCAGGTCCTATGCTCACTCATCTGATGGATGAATCCTTCTTTGTGCAGGAATCCTGTTCAATCAGAATCCCCCTACAGCCATGTTAATATTAGATGCTACCCTATTGGCAAGAGGAGCATGTTTGTGTCCTCACAGAGTCCAAGGCAAATTGTCACAACAAGAAGAGTGCTTGTACATCAATCGGTTGGAAATGTTGCTTCCATTTTCTTCCCCTACTCAAAACAACTCCATCAAGATCATGATGGATCACACAGCGTACATGTATTATATCAATCGTTGGGATGAGGCACACACTCCCTCACTCTACATCAAAGCAATAAAACTTTGAATTTGGTGCATAGCCCATCAGATAGCCATTGTGACTTCTTCCCTCCTGGGTATACAAAACACTGTGGTGGATAACCTCGGCAGACATTTCTTCCTAAACTATGAAGGGAGATGATCTCTCAAGTCCTCAACAAAATATTCCTAGCTTGGGTATTTTTAGAAGTCAATCTCAATTCCCATTCTCAAGGAAACATTTTTTATGGTATTTTTATGCATATCCTCCATCTTTATTGCATTTAAAGGTCCTTATCAAGATCAAACTGGATCAAGCCTAAGTCATTTTGTTTGCACCAACTTAGCCAAGACAAGTTTGGTTTCCTTATGTCATCAAACTCATCTGTCACCCTTCATGTAGCTCCTGATCGAACCTGGACTGTTATCCCAGGATCTAGGGTCAGACACTTAACCCCAATCTGAATGTTCTACAACTTCAAGCTTGGTTCCTCCTTAGTTCTCGGGACTAGAGACTGTCTTGTCATCGGAAGTACAAAAGGCACTTTTAAATAACAGAAAGGAATTTACAAGGCATATTTATCTTCAGAAATGGAGAAAATATAATATTTGGTGTAACTGGTGCCATCTTTCTCCTGTCCAGTCGTCTCTTTCCTCAATCTTGGATTATCTGTTGGAATTGAAAAAATCAGCCTTTCTGTGAATTCCGTCAAGGTTCATTTAGCAGCAATAATATCTTTCCACATGCCAGTAGAAGTTTTTATATGCATTCATCCAACCACAGCAAGATTCCTAAAAAAGACTTACCAAACTTCTTCTGCAAATTAGAGCTACTATACAACTTTGGGATCTCAGCCTTGTTCTTAACGATCTAATGAAACAGACCTTTGAGCCACTAGCTATGTTCTCGCTGCTACCTCTGTCTTTGAAGATGGCCTTTTTGGTGGTGATCACTGCTGCGCGAAGGATTGGGGATAGGGGGGTGTCATAAACAGATAGTTAAGGGTTAAAGTCTCTTTTACCTGTAAAGGGTTAACAAGCTCAGTAACCTGAGGAACACCTGACCAGAGGACCAATCAAGGGACAGATAATTTCAAATCTCTGTGGAGGGAAGGCTTTGTCTGTGTTCCTTGTTTGCTCTGTGTGCTCTCTTTGGATCTAAGAGAGGCCAGACATGTCTCCAAGTTCTCCTGGAGTATTTCCTACTATCCAGTATAGTGAGTATTAGAAAGGCGAATTAGTCTTATAATTTGATTTCTACATTTGCAATTGTGTGTTTGCTGAAGGAAATTCTTTATTTCTGTTGCTGTTACTGATTATTCTGAGGAGGAGGGAGGGGGAAGTCTCTCCAGTTTTTATAAGTTAGACCCTGTATTTTTGCATCCTGGTAATACAGAGAGAGTGTACTTTTTTGTGGTCAGCTGTTTGACTGGTACTCATGTCTTTGTGCTTTCTGGTGCTGGCCACACCCCGCTGCAGTTAGTGAACTGTATTGCTTGGTTCACAAATTCCTACCCTTTCTATTCACGACTGAATAAAAAGAAACAAAACTTTTCATTTGCAAATGTGTAGCTGGCTGTTTGCTGATATACTGAGAAGACCAAAAAAAATCCTGTCCCTTGATTGGTCCTCTGGTCAGGTGTTCCTCAGGTTACTGAGCTTGTTAACCCTTTACAGGTAAAAGAGACTTTAACCCTTAACTATCTGTTTATGACAGGGGGCTCTAATGACAGACCCTCCTTTTAATTTGTTCTCTAAGGAGAAGGTATCTTTATGAACCCATCCAAAGGTTTTTACCCAAGGTGTCTTCTGAATTTCACATTATGCAAAGTATTCACCTTCTTCATTTTTTTCCCTTAATCCGCAGCAGTCTACACAGGAGTCGTCATCTTGTACGCTAGATGTTGAGAGGGTGTTAGCCTTTTACTTGGACAGAACTAAGCTATTCAGGAACACTCCATAGGCTCCCCTCTGCTTTGGAGCTGCCTCTATGGGCTTTGCAGTAGAGTAGAAACCGAGGGTGGTTCACTCATGCAGTCCTATATAGCCTCGGTACGGGAGACGAGGCTGTCGTGTGGGCATGTGCATGCTGACCAGGCACTGCTACCAAAAGTTTCAAAGGTGCAGGAGCACAGGTGTACCTAAAATGGCACACTCCACAGCGGGGCACATCTTGAGGCACTCCAGTGACTGCACAAGTTAAGTAACCGCTCCTTTGGAGACTCCAGCTAGAATTAGCATTTGGGATCCACATTGTGCAACAGCTGAAGGATGTCCATGGTTCCAGGAGGAGGGATGAATGGGAAAGAGAGATACAGGGAACAGGGGTATCATAGAATAAATACAAGGTCAGACCATGTGAACTGCTGAGTGCCCTTAATTCTTCTTGGAGAAAATAGGCGGTGAGGATAATTAGCACCTTTCTAGAGCCATCCCTCACTGGATTATGGAACAGCACCCTACAGTTAGACATGGCCCCTGTCATGCATAGTGACACCAGTCTGAATTAGGGATTGAGTTTTAAACATCATTGAGTTTCCTAACTTTCGTGATTTTAAGTCACACTTCGGAGGTGTTTTCTTCTATTTGTGAACTAACATAAGTCTGATTAACCTTTTGCTGTTGAATGTGCCCAAAATTTACATAAATAACTGGAATTATTTGAAATGTTGTCTTTCCAATGTCAGGATGGAAGTGCTTTGCTTTAGGTATCTAATGTTTGAACAGATTTTAATTTAAAAAAACTTCAACATTAAAAGAATAAGAGTTTTGCTTAGTAAAAACTTTGATGTGATATCCTATGACAGAATATATCCATTAAATATTATTTAAAAGTAGATTATTTATTGTTCACTTTCAGTTTTTATTGCAACTCTAATAAACTCACAGAGAAAAAAAGAACTAATTAAAGTATATAAATTATGATCCTTGAAGATGTTCTGCTTGGTTGCATAAATAAATACTTTATATGAAAATGAGTAGTTAGACAGTTTTAAAAACCTGTATTATTTATTCAACCATGGCAGTTCCAAGGGAGCTATTATATTCTCTCATGTAAACAAATATTTTCTATTTAAAATATTTACATGTGGGGCTATTGAATAAATCCATTTTTACCTATTTTTAATGCATGCTTATTTTGTTTACATATTCTAATGACTATTTTGAAGCATTTTCATAATCTTTGGTAAAGTATCTTCAAATTTGCTGCTACAGGGTAGTAATCCATTTTAGGAAGGTATTAATATATGGATGTGTTTATAAAATAAGCATTTTAAGTGTGTAGTTAATATTAATATTAGAGATGGACCCAAGCCACACACTGCTGAATGTGGATTCCCAGGAAGTCAGTGGCAAAACTCCCACTGTTTTAAGTGCTGCAAAATTGCAAAATAGATCCATATCTATATTTCTCCAAATATTTTGGATTGTTGAGATTCAGCGTTATTGTTCAGTCTAGGCCCTATCTGTAGATTAAATAGTTACGGGGGGGCCAGGACAAGATTTATTTATTTTTTTAGTTCAGTGGTTTTCAATCAAGGGTCTGTGGTCCCCTGTGGTCCACAGACTATATCTAAGGGGTCCACAAAAGGTTGTCATTACCATAGAAGAGTGGTTAATGAGCTGTGGTCCTCGGATCCATGGCAGGTCTTCAGGCTACTGTTAAGATTTCCAAAGGGGACTCACTTCCATTTGAAATTTTGTAGAGGTCCACAAATGAAAAAAGATTGGAAAACACTGTTTTAGCTCATGCCCATCTCCATTTCCTGGTTTATTTCACTATTCTGTTTCACCCTGGGTTGAATGGGACGGGTATGGTGCCTTATATTTATTTATTTATTTTTATTTTGTGAAGGACTAATGGGGGGGAGCTAGTACCAAAACTGATGGGCCTTCCATCACTCCATTTGGGCCTGTTTTCCCCCCCTAAATGTTACACAGTCATATATCTCACACTCCTAGGAATACTGTTTATCAGAAATTTCCTGATACTGAACCTGCATTTTTCCTCTCTTAATTTCATCCTAGTACTCCTAGTTAAAGTCTTTGCTCTCAGCTATATAATTCCCCATCTTGTATGTTACTCTTTGAACTCCCTCTTCATTGCATCTTTCTGTAAAACATTCAGGTACCATACCATGTAGAAATACCATACTTTTCTACTCCAGTAATCATATTAGCCTTTTTTATTCTCCTGTTACATTGCAAATTTAGAGCTTGAGCCTGCATCTCTTACTCACATGAGTAATAAATCCTCAGCTGTCTCACTTGAGGTCTTCAAACTTATTTGTGCTGTTTGTGACCTGTTTTGGCATTTGACGATTCTGTTTACTTCTTATTTGGTAAGGATGCTTGTGTTTACTAAATTTCTGATTCCAGTTTCTGTTACAGCGGCCCACAGGATTACTGAATGAAAGGCTCAATCTTTTATTCTGCTCTATTTACAGTTTCTTCTAGATACATTTACTCTTAGAACAACTCTGTTTCCATCCTTATGGTTTACTTGACATTTCATCTGAATCAAAAATAAATCTGCCAAGATCTCTGAGTCTTAAAACTTCTCAGGAGTAGTCCCACCACACTGGATGCTAGTTGAGGATTCAATAACTATCATTTTAAAATTAAGCATTTTTGTTGAAGAACTGGTCATTTATTAGTATAAAAATCATTGGGGAAGTGAAAATGCCTATTTCTCTTCAGGACTATTACAAATAGGTGCACTTTTCTTTGTATGCATGTTCATTTGCTGATTTATGAATTATCTAATTAAATATTTTAAAATGAACTCATTCTGTTTGCTGCAGATCTGTAATCCTAGATTATTTGCCTAGCATTTCTGAATTATATAAAAACTTGGAAGCATTTGACAACTAGTAATATCTAAAGTAATTTTATTAGTATTTAAACCTTTATTTTATTAGTGTTCTAAAAGACTGGGAAAACGGTAACGCATATAATGCATTTAGGAATCCTTGCTCACTCATTGGCAAGATCTGTGAATAAATTTATTCTGAGATTCTCACATATCCTCAAAAGCCAATTAAGGATGCTGGTGATTATATTAAATTAATAAATCATACTGTGAAGTGGCTATGCTTTATATCAGTGTTTCCCCAAAATGAGACGCTGCTTGTGTAGGGAAAGCCCCTGGCTGACTGGGCCAGATTGTTTACCTGCCCCGTCTGCAGGTCTGGCCAATCGCGGGACGTACTGGCCGCCACTTCCAGCAGCTCCCATTGGCCTGTAGCAGTGAACTGCGGCCAGTGGGAGCCACGATTGGCTGGACCTGCAGATGCGGCAGGTAAACAAACCGGCCCAGCCCACCAGGGGCTTTCCCTACACAAGCGGTGTCCCAGGTTTGGGAAACACTGCTTTATATAATGATCAAATTTGTTTAATATTAACCAGTTAAGAAAAAATCATCATCATACATTTATTTACTTACTTTAAAAGTTGTGTTTTAAACCACAAGTAACTTTTTAAAGTAACTTCATATTGGCTGAAACTGGTAAACTAGCAATTTAACTTAAAGTAAACAGAAAGTAGCACTTGAATAAATTTTAAAAGGTAATAAGAACAAGCCATGTCTGAATTACTGAAGGAAAAATAAAATTGTAACACTGGGAAATTTTGTGTGGTCTTGAGTAGAAGGTCTGTTGCTTTCTTTCTATGGAGTCACATGTTCCTGCCCTACATTGGAGAAACCTACATTTGGTCTAGGAGCTTCCTCTTTATCACTCTGTTGAAGGCTAATTTTGGCCTACCCTGAAGAAATAGCAACAATTTAGGGATTAAAACACACACTTTGCCATGAATGTGTGGACCTCTGCATACCTCCACAGTCTCCGAAATGCTCCCCATCCTCTTCTGTTCTCAATGGAGGCTTCAGCAAATCCAGCCATTCCTTTAGAGAGGAAATTATTGTTGGTTCATTCAACAAGAATTTCTGCACAGATTTCCAATTACATCTTCTCTGTCTCCTCTGTTCAACCTTATCAGTGGAAATCTGAGGCAAGGACCAGAGAGTAGATGAGGAGTTAAGCCAGGCCCTGTCACCTAAGTTATTGGGGATGAGGGAAATGGCTGTGGAAGCAACCTAGAGAGATGAAGCTAGGAAGCTGGAACAGTCTCTGGAAGTTGGGCGACACTGTTCTGAGTGGTTTTGTTTTTGGAATAATTTGTTTATGAATCAGTAAAAGAAAGCCCTGAAGAAAAGAATTGAAACTGCTGCTATTAAGAGCATTATTCATCTTCCTTCACTGGAGGTTCTGCTCATAGTCCTAATTGCCCTTATCACACATAAGAGCTTCTCTGGTTTCTTGGAATTGATGTTCTCCCCACCAAGCTGAAGATATACTCTCGGTTTTATACTTCCACCAGCATACCCAACTGCAGTTACGTGCAGGCTCTCTGACTAGCCACTGCATAAACCGACAGTAGAAAGGCTAAAGCTCCCCTGGCATGCACCCCCTCTGGAGCATAAATCCAAAATTACACCGGCTTGCGCTGCACAGGGAACTGTACAGTGTAAGCTCATAGAGTTCATCCCTCCTGCTCCCAATGTGGAGTGGAGAGAAATCTGCAACAGCTTCTCTGAGCAAATCCCATGCGCTTCACTCCAAACTCACTGGTTTAGATTAAAACATAAAATAAATGTTTTAACTACAAATGATAGATTTTAAGTGATAGCAAACAGCTCAAAGCGGATTACCTAGCAAATAAACAAAAATGCAAACTAAGCTTAATATGCTACATAGATTGGATATGAACAACAGAGTCTCGCCCTAACTGATGATACAGGCTGACTTGTAGATTCTTAAGGCACAAGCTGCATTAGCTTTACAGCTTGGGTTTCTCAGGTCTTCATACACAGGCTAGAAATCCCAGCACTTCCCCCAATCCAGTCCCCCCCCCCAAGTGTTTCCAGGAGTCTTCTTGTGTGGGGAGTGAAGAATAACAGATGATGTCACTCCCTATCTTATATAGCTTTAGCATATGGCAGCAACCCTTTGTTTCAAAACTTGGTTCCCAGAGTGGTTTGTGGAAAAATACTGACATCCCAAGATGGAATCCAGAATCATATGGTCTGGTCACATGTCCTTGTAGAGTCCTAGCAGCCATTATTTACAGCTGTCTGGAGTGTTTTGAGGAAGGCTCACCGGTGGGAGACAAGCTTCTTCTCCTAAGGCCTATTGTTTCCCCTAATGGCTCATTGCCCTGAACAGGCCCTTCCCAACCAGCTATCTATACTGAAAGCATCATATCATCATAATATCACTATGAAGAATACGGGGTGCAGTGTCACTGCTATAAACTGGGAAAACAAGAATCACACAAGTCTTGTAGATGTGCATGCATCTTCCAGTACTTAACAGAGCTGTCATTTATTTCTTTTAGCAGAAACCCTGCTTTCTCTTGGTTGCAATAAATGTAACTTTTAGTGTGAGTTATTTAGAAGGAAGCTTTAATGTCCTAATATGATTCTATTGTTTGTGATGTAAATAAATGCCTAAGATGAAACTATACAGATGCAGAGATAGGAAAAGTTCAATTTCTTGAAGGAAAATGATAGCAGTGACTTTAATTTCTTGTTGATGGCAGATCAGATTGCTTCGATGCTGAGGGCCGTTAAGTGGCAGAGGGTGGAGGCAGGGGCGGCTCCAGGCCCCAGCATGCCAAGTGCGTGCTTGGGGCGGCATGCCACAGGGGGTGCTCTGCCGGTCGCTGGGAGGGCGGCAGGCAGCTCCAATGGCCCTCCCGCCGGCGTGCCTGCGGAGGGTCTGCTGGTCCCACGGCTGGGGTGGAGCATCCGCAGGCGTGCCTGCGGGACGTCCACCGGAGCCGCGGAACCGGCGACTGGCAGAGCGCCCCTCGCGGCGTGCCGCCGTGCTTGGGGCAGCGAAATCGCTAGAGCCGCCCCTGGGTGGAGGGACAATTGTTTGACTTAGCTATATTTTCATTAATTTCTTATATGACCATAATACAAAAATACTAGCAGAAAGTGTTAAGGAAAACCAGTGGGCTAAGTGCTTTACATGAGTAAAATGACAGCATTTATATACTTTTTAGACAATAGCTATGTTTTACTATCCATGTCTCTTTTCATTTTCATGGTTCTTGTTGCTTCCGTTTGATATTTCATTGTTTTTATTCTCATATTTCTATATAAAAATGTTCAGAATAATGTGATTTTCTTCACCCCTGAATTGTGGGAGTTCTTTTTTTTTTTATCAGAATAACAGAATAGAGCATTGTATAACTTTAAAACTGCTAATCTTTATAAACTTTTGTTTGGTTCAGTGGACCTGTGTCCACCTGGTTGCCTTATTCTATGGTTGTGCTGCACTGGCAATGGACCAGTCCCAGATGTTATTAGAAGCCTGAGTGCACTCAGTGGGTCTAAACGCTGTGGGATAACTCCCAGCCAAGCCCAGCAGTAGGGCAGCAGCTTTAAGGACTGGTACATCTGTTTTTATATAATCACTTTTCAGAAAAGCAGTGAACTTTAATGGTGAAGCTGAAGGAAGGAGAATAACATATTTCTTTGCTTGATACCTTTGTTGGGTGAGAAACAAGATCCACTCCACTCTAGACTTAGAGTTGTTGGTTTTTAGCTTTTGTTGTATACATTTTAAGACAGGGTTATTATTACATATGAATTACCGATACATGTAAAAAGAGAGAAGTTAAGAAAAATAAATGATCACGTTACTTTCCTTGAGGACAGGGTGACTCTTTTCAAATCTTTGGTTTCTGCTATGCTTGACTAGTCTTCCCCAGTATTTTCTCCAGTCCCTTATTGTTAAATTTTTAATTTTCTTTTTGTAACTTTGTGCAGACTCAGTTTACAGAGCTACTTCATTTGTCTTTATTTTTATACATTACATTCTAACCTCCTAATTAAAACATTCTCGTGTGTACATTACAATAATTAACCTCAATTAATACATTTTTTAATATTCTGCTGATACTGACTTCAATTTTTTTGTTTCCCAAAACATCTATTTTTTTTTTGGTCCCGGCCCCACTCCCACTGGCTTCATCCAGGTGGTTTTATTTTACAGTAGTAGTTGTTGATTTCACTGGTCTGTTTTTTGTGGTGTTGGATTTTTGCTTGTTAGCTTGTCTTGTTGAGGTGAGGAGGGACGTACACCTGATTTTCTGCAAAGCTAACCGATTCCTCTTCACTTTGTGCTTTACCTTGTTATTTGCTTAGGCCAGATATTTTACAAATAAGACACACAAACCAGATTTCTGATTTTCAAACTCTTGCAGCAAAATCTAAAGTGCTATCTCAGCAAAAATATACAAAAAGCAAACATTGTTATCTTTTCTTATCATGTTATATATATTAATTTCTCTAACATTTAATGTATGTTTGACTAACACAAAACATTACACAGTTCTCTAACACCGTGATTGATGTAGAAAGAGCAGTAACATAAACAAAACAAAACTGTCCTGTTCTGGAGATTGGACATGCTTGCTGATAGATACATATCATTTAGTAATATTGCTTAGGGACCCATACTACAAGTGATTAACCATGAAGTCATTATAACCTCTGTGCATTGAAAGGTGCATTTACCTTAACTGATTAATGAACATGTCAAATCTTTCTTTTTATTTCAGATCTTCCTTGAGTGAAGTTCAATAGAAAATGCTACAGCAGTTTTGTTTCTGGGAATGGTTGGCTGTAGGAGTTGCGATTGCTACTGTCTTCACCAATTGTTTGGCTCAGAATGATGATGGTAAGCATGTTTTTATTTTACATGTTACACAAAGATACTATAGTATATGGGAAAATTTTTACCCAGATGATTTGGTATTTAATGGAATGAGCTATTAATATATGCTGCTTTAAGAAGACAAGTTACAAATGAAAGGATAACAATATATGACCCTTGTATGCTTAACTGTCACAACTGTGTCCACTAGGGATCCATTTCGGAGAATGTATTCAAGACCTGTGGATTACAACCAAAGTCAAAAAACACATAAGTAAAATTAAAAACATAATTTAAATATACACTTATTTCTAGCATTGAGATCTGAACACATTTTAATTATTATATGCTTGCAAGTATGCTCCTCAGCATATTTTATTTGGAAATATACCAGTTACAGCACCAAAATGATCTCTTTTAAAGAGAAGAAATTTATCCTGAAGCTATATTTACATACGCCTCAACCAGCCAAAGCTTCAGTGCAGGGAAAAGATCCAAAATGAGCAACTCAAGAAAAAGAGCAGTGCAGGAATTGTAAAATGTTGTGACAATAGAGAGACTATATTAATTCCTGGTATATCTTCATTTAATTTAATGGAGATATGTGAGGGATGTGTTTGACTCAGTATTTTTAATCAAATTGCAAATGTATATACCATTTGTTTCTTAAACCAACATTTTAAACGTAATAAATATAAAGAAGAGAGAGAGGTCTGTTTGTGTGGGATTGCTCAAGTGAAAGTAAAATGAAGTATTAAGAGGCACATATGAAGACACAGTATGTTTTTCTTTCATGAAACTATTAATTTTGGTATAGGATGCTTATAATGTTACATTCATATTACTTATTATTTTTTTAGTTAGGTTTCCTTTTTTAAATTTAGAAAACTATATGTTGGTAAAAAGTTGTACACCTTTATGAATTAGAGAACTATTTCTTTTATTATGGACATCTCACCAGTACACTGCGTTTTGTTTGTCTTTCATTTTATGTTGAAATGCGATGCTTTCCAAAATGCTTTTTTTACTTCAACATTTCCTATTCTAACAGTAATTCAGCTCTGAATGTTTTCTTTTTTTAGTTTTGTATGATATCCATGGTATGTAAGCAAATAATTTTCCCCCTCATTCCTTCCTTGTATAACATCACTATGATTTTCACCATCAATACATGTTATCTAGTTGCTCGCAGAGGCAGTGAAGAATATAAATCGCTCTTGTGCTTTTCTTGGCTTAGTTGAAATAGACACTTTAAACCTATTTACGATGATGATTATTTTATTATGGTAGCCTAAAGTCTTCAATCATGATTGAGGTATTGTATAAACAAACAGTAAAAGACAGTCCTTCCCTTAAAGATCTTGCAATATATTTAATATAAGATATAATCAGTGGGTTGTACAAGCTGAACGAAATAGTAATAAGAATATGTGTTTCATAGGCCAGGTTTATACACAATTAGAGTTAAAAATACAATATTGGACACTCCTAAAGGCCATCTGACTATCCATTATCAGTTGGCTTTTTCTGGTTGTCATCATTGTAGAAGTGAATCTTGAAGAGAGAT
Source organism: Mauremys reevesii (assembly GCF_016161935.1). NCBI lineage: Eukaryota > Metazoa > Chordata > Testudines > Geoemydidae > Mauremys > Mauremys reevesii. The sequence continues at coordinate 36,748,231 of NC_052629.1, read as the reverse complement.
TTGAAAGACAGGGTACTGTCTTTACAGACTAGTTTAAGGAGAGTGGTTCATACATAAAGGAGCAGCATGGAAGAAAATGTGAGGGTGTTTATAGTAGGAGCAAATAGGAAATGGAAGATAGTACCACTGATGGAGTAGGGGAAGGATCACATGATAAATGTATTAAACAGAGAGGGGCTAAGTTGTGAAGGACCACGTTCATTTGATGCAGTGGAGAAGGGGGAACCATCTCTCAGTTGAGGGTAACATGGTCAGAAGGATTATTTTAGTAGCATCTTTTGATTGGACCTGGGAATCCAATTGGATGTCAGAAAGGCCAGAGAGAGGCTGCAGTTGTTAAGATGAGAGAGAATAAGGGCCTAGACTAGGCTTTTAGTAGCAGAACAGAGAGGAAAGGCCAGATCTCTGGAAGGAAGTGATGGAGGAAGGAAGAAGGGGAAACTTTTTCATATGGACAGTGCCTAGATGTGTGGGTCTAGATAGATGATACTCAAAGATGTCATCCAGGTAGAGGCTCTGAAATTTGACCATAAAAGTGTCATTAAAGACGATGGAGACAAAAGTTTCAGTGACATAAGTACCAAATTGGAGGGTACAAGGACAGAGTTGGAGGAGAGAACCTTGATAAAACAGTTGTGTGAGGCACTTTCACTGAGTTTAGTGGTGAAGGGAGATGGGATAGCAGTTGGAGAAAGATGCAGGGTAAATGTTGGGGGTGTTATAAGGATAGAGGATTCATACCATGTTCATACTGTGAAGGAAAGAAACTTAATAAGAGTGAGAAGCTAAGGGTTGAAGAAGCTGGTGAGAGTGTAAGGGCAGGGTAGGTCATGAGGAAGAAGGAGATAGCATCACTTGGCCAGGTTGAAGAGTTAAAAGGAAAACAGGTGAGGAACCTCGTTGTTGAAAGTGCAGAAGGAGGTAAGAATGGGGTGAGAGAAGATTGTGAAAGGAAGGCAGAAAGGATGTCATGCTGAATCTTCTCTTTGAAAAAGTTGGTGAGAGAACATGGAACAGAGAAATGCCTTTAGGTGGCTGGAATTGCAATATGGGATTCAATGATGGTGAAGAAGTGTTGTTTGAGCTGGAAGATGGTAGTACTGAAGGATGAGTATCTGTGTGGTTAAGGTATTTTCTACAAACATGCTCAGCAGTACAGGAGTAAAAAGCAGCTGAGCAAGAATTGGAGGTTGATGTAATGGACTTTGTGGTGAGAGAGTTTGGGGAAATAAAGGAAACCAGGGTGATGGAGATAGTGTGGTGCAATGAAATGACAACTGAGCATATGGAGAAGAGAGCATGGATGGTGGGGAGAGTACAGAGAACATAACTTTTTACTGTAATCTAGTTTTATAACCCTTTAAAGCAGTGTTTCCCAAACTTGGGACACCGCTTGTGTAGGGAAAGCCCCTGATGGGCCGGGCAGGTTTGTTTACCTGCTGCATCTGCAGGTCCAGCTGATTGCAGCTCCCACTGGCCGTGGTTCGCTGCTCCAGGCCAATGGGGGCAGCAGGAAGCTGCGCGGGCCAAGGGACGCACCACTTTGTAAATAAGGATTTGTGAACAAGTGTAATATGACAGTGTAATAGAAGGAGACTTGCTAATTGGAAAAGATGTTACTCAAGTACAGTAGAACTCAATTTAATCCTCCTGTAGTAAACATTATTTTGGTTAAATTTAATATGTTTGTCATTTCAAATATTGTGATTGTCTGTAGCCATTTATTCAGATAAATATGTGATGCCAAAGTAAACCATGAACAGTTTGCTACTCTGCCACTAAAAATAAATTGTTTTGATTATATCATGACTGTGACTTAAAAACACTTAATATCATGATACATATTAGCAAAGATAAAGTGAAAATCTTCATTTTTAATGTGAGATTTAGATAGAAAAGAAAATTAACTGTAAAATTTACTGTCATATACAAACATCATTTTTTGTCTTACCTTCCTCACCAAAAATGTATTTAAATAATTATACAGGATATCACTTTTACTGTGGATGCTTTAATGTGAGAAAAATCCTTTTACCTATAGTTCTGCATAAATCTATACATTTAATAATTTATATTTTAAATTTGATTAGGGTTGTATGCTGGCTTCTTTTCGAGGTAGAAGTGTAAGATACACCCCCCCACAAAGAATCAGTGGTTCTTTTCACATGATTTCTTTTCACATAATTTCTTGTACGCCTCATAAATCACTTAATAAAAGAGACAAGAAGTGAATGGGAAGAGCCTATGACGTTTCTAAACTATATATTACTTTCAGAAGTTAATGTGAATAAATCATATTTCACATCACCTTAACAAATAACAGCAACAGAAATTGGTTTAGTTAATGTGAATTAATTGTCATATGCACAGTATTTATTTGTGAATTAAAATTCCCTTCCACAATATTGTAATATCTTATTTCTTGTTTTGTTTTTATAAATTGGTCAGAATGCTTGTGATAATTCATGACACATGTTAAGGACTCTGTCCTGATATATCTATCTGCACGTAGCAATGAAATGTAGAATATGTGAAAATGCAGAATCTAAGTTTGAACAATTGCCCATGAACTTATGATTGTCTGGATCAAGCAGCTGGATTCTCTCAATTATAGAAATAGGGTAGTCAGCCACAAGATTCAGATCTGGATTGAAGTTCAGATTTTGAAACTTTCATTCACCTCATCAATTCTGAGTATTTTCAGATCAACTAACCTACAACATGAGATGCTTTAGAAGAGCTGTCAGTATTATGTGCTATTCTGTCTGCTTCAAGTATTTCTGTTTTGCTAAGGTTTTCTTTTGGATAAATACTCTTGTGTAATACACCTGTGGAGGACACTGAGATGTTTCAAGTCATTAAGCACCAAGTAATTTTATCCCCAAAATTACTAAATTTCATAGTGTAGAGAAACAAGAAATGATAGGCCAAATCATCATTGTCTTTTCATTCAGGGATGTGACTCACACTACTTACTTCAGTTACATGGAGTTCTGTGCCACACCTGAGTGGATACCACAATTAAACAAAAGCAAAATAATCACAATTATTAACTATTGTTAAAGAAAAAAGAATAAAATTAAAAACAAAAGAGAATACAAACAATAAAGAATGGTTACTTCAGTTACAATTTCTTCTGTATATCTCTCTGTGGAGAGCTTTCAGCAGAGATTACACCTTCCAAGAGTAGATCTTCTCTTGGACAGGTTTCTAGTAATGAGTCCTGTTTTAGTGTTTCAGAAATAACTGAAAAAGTTTATAGATGGTCAAAGAATTGTGTGAAGGATAGGTGAGTCCTATCGGTTTATCATGGATAACCTAAACTGTTAAAAATTGGCAAATATGAGGTATCGCAGGGCCATGGAACCTTCCAGAGTGAACTCTGGAGGGATTTGGAGTAAGCCATCAGTATCCAACCCGCATCTGCCACCAGGCACCCACTTTTCTACTCCATGAGCCAAAAGGCACACAAAGCAAAGTAGGATAGCCAGAGGAAATTACATCACAACAACATGGGCTCCCTAAAATATTATTGTGTGGCTTTGGTTTGGTGGGAATTTTTCTGGGAGAAGGATGGTGTGTGTGGTTGGTTGGCTTGTTTGTTTTTAGAATGAAGCTAGCTCTCCTACCTCTGGCATATGTTAAATGTACACAATCTGATTTGACTGTTAACCTGATTCTCCCCTTTCATGGAGGTAGTGGAATTTGGCTTTTCCTCAAGCCATTTCCCTTACCTATAATACTTAAAACCAAAACAATACCCTATTTCAATAACTTCTAGTCACAAGTCCAATTACAATTGTTTTTAAAAATAATACAGGAGGAAACTGAATCTCTGGTAAATTGTATTGAAAAAGGAATAGAACAGTGTACCACTGACATTAGGACTAGTAGTAGTACCTGTAAGGCATATTTGTCATTGACAGATCTTTAATTCAAAATCATCAGTCATGTCTTTTCTCCTCCAGATTGAAAACCTGCTACAAATAGCAACAGTACCAGTAAGAGTACTTTTAGAGGGCAAAGATTTTACATATTATGGTTCTAAATGGTAAAGAGCATTAGCTTTTTTGTTACTGTCTAATTTACCATGTAGATGAGAAAAATCCAATTTCAGTGGAAATGTGGTATAATAGAAATGTAGTACAGTATATACCACATTTCCTCCATAAGCTAATGAAGAACCCTAAAGAGCTCAACATATTAATTTCATTTACAGAAATGCAGACGTGTCTGAGATGGAATACAGTAATTATTTAACAGTGCACAATAGTTTAGGACTGGAAGTGAAGAATGTGGTATCTAGTTGAAACTGTTGGAAAACATAGATTGTCATGTGTTGGAATTGCCTTTGGTGACATTTGGTGACAACAGGAGTAACATCCCTACTTTTGTGCAAAGTGCCATGGGATCTTGACTGAGTACAGATGGTAAGAACATTGATTTTATCTTCTCATCCAAAAGACAGTACACCTGTACCTTGATATAACGCTGTCCTCGGGAGCCAAAAAATCTTACCGCATTATAGGTGAAATCGCGTTATATGGAACTTGATTTGATCCGCCGGAGCGCGCAGCGCCGCCCCCCCAGAGCGCTGCTTTACCGCGTTATATCTGAATTCATGTTATATTGGGTGGCATTATATCGGGGTAGAGATGTACCTTTTAACAGCGCAATGTCTGATAGCACTAAGCTCTCTCACTTTTCATTACAGACTCTAATGGAGGAGTCCACCTTCAGAATTGCCCAAACCACTGTCTAGTTAACTTGTGAAGTTTGAAAATGTCATACCCTTTGTGTGTGTTTTCTGGAGAGAATTTTGTGCCATATGTAGGGGACTACATTGCTTCTAGTGGAACATCAGCATTTACGGTTGTTGCCATATTGTAGCATTGAATCTGCAGCAGAATCCTTCAGTGAAGGAGTTAAAAATAATCCCATATATACTATACTGCTCTAATTAAGTTGGTCCACATCCTCAAGCCAAAAGAGGGCAATGATTGCCACAGACAGTGGTGCTAAAATATATGATGTAGTAGATAGTGACTTTACAAGTATCCCATTCATTACGTACAGTCAGGGCCCCTTCAAGACTGTGCAATAACTGACTGATTCACAATTCACTACCTTGCACTTTGGATCAAACTTCTAGTATTGTCATGAATATAAGTAGAATAAGGAGGAGGACATTTCCAAAGTTATGTACATGAAGAGAAACATTATATTTGGGGAATATATTTTTAGATTTTACAATGGCCAGTAAACATCCCTAATTTATTCAAAATGCAGTTACTGGATGCACATGTTTTCTTGACTGAGCAAATGGAACAAGACATGACATTTGAAAATATCAGATGATCATTTTCATAGATGGACTTTGTATGAGGAAGTTAAGTTCCTTATTCAAGAAGTGAATTTCAATACACTCCCAAGAGACTGTAGTGAATTGGATATCCTGATTGAGCCATATCTCACCATACAATTATTGTTACATATAATGGAAGAAAATATTGCCATGAAAATCTCTATAATGACCATTGCTAAATAATCCAGAGGTCACTAGTCAAATGATTTATTATACTTGCAACCAATGATCAAAGGACATGCAGGGTTTGGAGGACAAGCAATGGCTTCCTCCCTCCCTACTCCCTTCCTGAGAAGCTGCTGATCTGCTCACAAGCACGCAGAGATGAAGGCTGAGCTCGTGAGGTGAAAATAAACATCCCTTCCACAGTTCCTCACAAAAAATGTTGGTAGTCGTGCAGATTTTTCCAGGATTGGTCTGAAACATGTTAAAATATTAAAGATAAAGTTCACTGGTGTTATGAAGTTTTAAGTTTAAAAAAAAAATCTGTATTAAAAGCTCTTTAGCAAAAATTAATCTGAAATAAACTATCTGTGCTATCCCATTTTTTCAGGAGTTGTTTCTCAGTCTTCTGTATTCTTATCCGAAGACAGGGAATATATGGATGCAGCTTATAAAAGAACAAAGTGGAATTGTTCTGAGGAAAAACATAACACTAAAAACATTATTATAATCTGTCAATCAATAGATTCCATCATAAATGCACACTGTTCCATAAAAAACACCTCACAGGCTCTCTCATTTGCTGCCCAATGCATTGGATCCCCTTTCATTAGTTTGCTATCTTACAGAATATTGCATTCGGCAGAAAATACAGGCTTACTCTACAAAATGTAGATAAATATAGGCTCTAAAAATAATTTTAAAAGGTCACTTTAAAAATAAAAAGAATTAATCTTTCTGAAAATTAATCTAATTTGCTCAATTAATGATAGCAAATTAATTCAAGAAAATTCAAAATTGAATATGCCCAGCAAGTTCATCATCATTTCTGGTGGAATGATATACTTACATACACAGTGAGAGAGGAAACACACAAACAGGTGCTTGCCTTCAGGCTGTTTAGAAAATATGTAGTGTTTTGGATGAGAAATCATGTCACCCCCCGGGTTTGTTTGTGAGTGGAGCGAGTCTGGAATCAGGAGGGATCTTTACCATCTATGCTGCTGTTTTAAAAAAAGCCACATCCGTATGTGTGTTTTACTGTTCAGTTTGCTGTTTTACAGTGTGTTTGTTGAGTTGTTTAAATTGTAAGCACGGCTGCTGTTAGGATGATATTCTGAGGTTCTTTGTAAAATCTACTGGAGATTAGACCTCTGAAGCCAGCACATGGGTATCAAGGCCATTTACCTAGGTGGAGGCACCACATATTCTAAATTCTAGTACTGGACCTCTCCACCTGAGGGGCCTATGTAAATCCATACCTCCTGCTGAAAGTCTGACAACTGCTGCTCAGAGGCAAGAGGGTGGATCCCTGTGAGGAGGAAATTAGCATGAACATGTAATAAAATGAACTTTTCCTATAGTGATATTGCAGTTTTGTTCAACAAATCACACCTGTTGTCTTTTAATTCAATGTTTATAACCAACAGAGTACTTCATGTATGTACAATAATAATCTCTGTGTATCCATACAGCAGTGTCACTAGCTTTAGTGTGGACAATTTTAGTGTTGCTCTGTTCTTGTATCTTTTTAGGTCTTATGTTTAGAAGTAAGAGAGTCCTCTCTTCTAAGGCTGCATAGTAGTGTCCCTGTTTAGGCCTGGCCTACCTAGGCATTTAGGTAGGTACAACTACGTCACTCAGGAGTGTGAAAAATCCAAATCTCTGAGAGATGCAGTTAAGCCAACCTAGGTTGATGGGAGAATTCTGCACTGACCTAGCTACCGCCTCTTGGGAAGATGGATTACCTATGCTGACAGTGGAATCCTTCCTATTAGCAAAGGTAGCATCTTCACTAAAGCGCTGCAGAAGTAGAGAAGCCCTGAGTCATGGTTTCTATGTCAACTAATACGTAAATTTTTTTTATGATAACTAGGAAAATAAAATAAAAATGGGCCAGATTTTGCAGCACACAGAAATGTGGAACGGAAGTTCAGCAAGAATGATATTCAACATGTGTAAAGGGGAAGAAATCTATTCTGTTGGGAGGCTTTTGTTCATTTTGTTTTTAATAATCTGTTGTTCAGTTTACTTTTAGATTAGTCACTCTATAATACCTTTAGGAAGCAAAGACTAAACCCAATAGCATTACAGAGAAAAGAAAATTAAGGAAAATCATGAATATGCCTAAAAGCCAGTATCCATAGATCCAATCGCCAAAGTATGAGATTTTCCATTGACTGGAGTTTAAAATTTGATATAGAAGTATTTATTCAAAGATGTGGTCAGTTTTGGTCAATATTCCATTACAATGCAAATCTTTCTAGATTTAAAATAAGTAAATCATAGAAACGTCTGAGTCTCCAAAGTGACACCTGAGTTCTTTATGGGTGAAATCAGTAGCTGAAAGCCCATGCTGTTGCACTGGTTTAATTCATAAGGTTATGTGTAAAAAGAAGCTGAAAATGCCTCAGAACTTAAAAAGAAAAAAAAAAGTGGTAACAGACCACAAATCACAGTGATGATTGAACATAGTGATATTCTAAACAAAAAGAGCTCTCAATGATATTTTTAGCCATTTCACTCACTTTCCACTGACTCAATAGATTGATGTTTGGGATTATTGTGTTTACTGGTTGGTTATTGTGCGGGTGGTTGTGAAGGAACTGTTGGGGCTGGTGACATCACCAGTGGTGATATCATTAAAGGGGATGAAGCCTCTGGGTTTTTTGTGGGTTTTTTTTTGGTCAAGGTGACAATTGAAGAGTGGATCTCGAGAGAGAGAAATCTAGAAACTATGACAAGGCAGTCACAAGGAAAAGGGGGTCTGAAGGTCAGACAGAAGGTCTTGCCAGGCTTTATTGGAGAGGGAGACTAACTTAAGAAGGGTTAGTAGAGCTCTAAGAGGGAAACCTGAAGAGGCTGAAAAAAGCTCAACTTGGTGTCCCTAGTCACGGAAGCTCTGCACGTAAGTAGTTCATGTTGAGCTCTGGAGGGAGACAGTCCTCAGAAAAAGTGAGAGACTCCCAAGGCCATCCCAGTAACCCAGCAGCAAGAGTTGGTGTTGAGAGCTGACATCAGATACTGACAGGTCACAACACAATACAAATGTATCTTTGTAAATAATTAAGATGCTCAAGAAAGATTTACATAGGTAGGGTTAGATGAGCAGTTTCTATGTATAAAACTTCCAGTTTCATGTTAGGTTATATTTATTAGCATAATAAATAAGATTGCTTATTTTCACTAACTGTAATACTAAGCTTGCTACAGGCTACTAATTTATTTAGACATATTACTATGACTTTTTGGAGTAATGCTACATAATTACCACATGCAAGACAGTATTTTGTGGGTTCCTTGATGGTAAAAGGCTAAAAGACTTCTATGAATTTGTGTGGTGGCAAATGGGTGTGTGTTTGAGGTAATTGTGTATACTGGTTGTGTTGATTTATCTATAGGGGAGGTTGTGCTGGGAGTGTTAAATTGTGTGGGTGGCAAATGAGGGATGTGTGCTGTGGTGAGAGGCAATGTGCGCTGAGAGTGGTATAGTGCGTGGTTTATGTTGTTCAGGGAGAGTTGTGTGAGTGGCAAATGGGAGGTGGGAGCTGTGGTGAGGGGTTGTGTGTTTGCATTTATGTAGGTGTATGTTGATTTGTGTCTAGGCGGTTGCTGGGAAATTTGTGTTTGATTTGTGCATGTGGCAGTTGGGCCAAGTAATCCAGCATCTGTGTAGTCTCCCTCCTACAACCGATAAAATTGTTGCATGCAAATTAGCTGTAGTGCAAAGGTAGTGATTGATTGAGTTACCTCTGATTAGCACAATGTTTTAGGATTCTTAGCATGGCAAAGATACACGTGTTATTGTGTAGTTTACACTTGTGTAGCTGTACACCTCACAGGCATAATTCGTAAAATCAGAATGACTGAGCACTTAAAAGCTGGATAGTAAACAGACTGCAAATCTCATTGATAATTCAGCCTGGTGATATTATGAACAAAAAAAGCTCTTAACTATACTGGTAGCTGTTCCACCGCTTCCTACTGACTCTAAAGACATTTTTAGGCTTCAGAGTGACACACAGTGACATTCCTGGAATGATGATAGTGTTTGGGATTTGTTTGTGGTATTTGTAGTACAGTTTTAATAATGATGAATAATACAGAACATTTTGGTTTCTCACTGCAAGCTCATCTGAAGTTGAGAATTTAGTGAAAGCACACTATCAACATTTGTTTCAGTGCTAAAAATAGCATTACATAGTAAATGGTACCAGTTCTCTGTGTCAGTCATTCTCACTTCTGCTGACTCTTTCAGTGTAGGATTTACAAGTGCACTGGGAACTTTGATAACTACAAATGGTCAGAACCTTTTTTCCACCTCATCTGAAGAAATATGTCACTTACAGGACCAGAGTTCCCCTAACAGTACTTTAGAACATTGGTTCAATGCTGACTTGGAAAGAAAACTGCCAGTAACTGAATTAACACCATCACTTCTTGCTGTACTTGGATTTTCCTTGTAGGTTTCTCATCCAAGTAATGATCAGGCCTGACAATTGTGAGCTTTAATGAGAGTGCTTGAGGGGTTGTGGCAATTGAATAGGCTATTATGTTTACAGTTCCGATGGGAAGAATAAAGAGCCACCTTTATTAAGTCCCTTGTCAAAATGCCCTAGTTTCTAAATTCCTAAAATAGCTAACTTTTTTTTAACTTTTACCTGAAAAGAAAATTTATTTTTTACAAAAAAGCTTATTTATTATCACAGTAAAAATGTTAATCTGCTCTATACGTTGACATATAAATATCTCCTTTCTTTTTTTAATTGATATAGTTAGACTGTACTAGGCAGCTTTTTAAATTTCAGAAACATGACTGAGATACATTGAACTCTTTTTGACTAAATACTGCATCTCCATTCTATATATGCTATATTATTATACCAAAACAATTAAAAAATAAACATTCTAATTTATATTAAAAATCCATGCATCAGGGGGATTGGTACTTTTTAGATTGCTCCATCAGATTTTTATGGTCACATACATACCAAGTCACATGTCCAGAATCCACATCACAAAGCCACCATTTTAATTACAACTAATAACTAGTTCCCCTTTGGCAGACTGAGTCGAGCGGTCAAATTGAAATAGCATAGAGAAGGAATTGGCTTTTCATCTGGGAAGGTCTTGTTCTCCATCTCTGGGATGAAGTAAAGTTGAAATATACTAGTGGAGCACTGTAAGGAAGATTCCACTGACACTGATCTTACTGGGAATGTTCTGTGGTTGAATGAATAAAAAGAACTTCAGGATTTGCCATCAAACAGTTTTCTCTCTCTCTCTCTCAACTTCTGTGTGTATTTTTGTAAACATGTGACATTTCCACCCTACAGGGGCGACCCTAGACTAGCTGCCAGCAACTGGCGCCTAGGCGAACCATGCAATCAGCGTCCCAAACCCCAACGGTAGATCTAGGCTGAGTTTTTTTGGTAAACTGGGAAACATTTTGCTCTTTTTTTCCTTTTAATGTTTAAGCTTTTTTTTTTTTTTTTTTTTTTAAACAGAGGCTTAATTATTCGGTTTGTCCGTCCGTCCATCTGCCCAACCAATGTTTCTGAGATCAGATAAAATAGAGACATGAAATTTTCAGAACAGGTTTGTATATGACAGCTAGATGATATTTCAGTCTGATTTCAAATAAAAATGCATTAGAAATGTTAATTTTTATTATTTCAAATCCAAAAACATCGATTACATTATCTTGCTTTAACTACCATTACCACCACATCCAATATAGAAAGAATTAAGAAAACTCTTTAAGTGAAGTTTAACCTGTATTTACAAAACACTGCAAATAAAAAACACTGTGCTCTCAAAACATGACTTTTCTTGCTTTAAGTTTTGAAAATTCAGTCACTAGTTCTTTTGGATCCAGTTTTCCAGCTATTTGATGCTCTATTGACATTGTGGCAAGTCCAACAAGTCTCTCTTGCACCATTGTTGAACGCAGATATGTTTTTATCAATTTTAACTTTGAGAAGCTAAGTTCCCCACTAGCTACGGAAACTGGCAAAGTAAAAAGAATGCGTAGAGCTATAAAAATGTTTGGAAAATGAAGAGTTTATTTTCACAAACAAATTTCAGTACTTCTTCAGGATGGAATGTTTCTTAAGTCATCTTGAAAAAGTCTGAAGCTCACTACACAAATCTGTAGCATCAATGTCGTCTTTGAATTTTCATGAGTCGATGCTGACTCCAGTTTTATTCAAAATTCTCTTACCTGTTTTTCTGTTTTCTTTTGCAAGCTGCGGATATAATATAGAAAGCCAAATACTGCCTCTAGCTGCTGCATCTGTTGAAATCTTTCATCAACACAGTGAATAGCAGTATCAAGGACTGTGAAGTAAAAATTCACTTTGAACCTTTGTTTTGGGTTCTGAATGGGTGTGTCTCATCCTTCATACAAAAACTACTGTTTCTTTTTTTCAAATACGAACTGGCTCTGGTTCAAATTCTGTCGGAAAGTCTATTTCTTCATCAAGCTCGAGAGAATCTACCAGTGTTCTTTCAAACCCTTCATTACTTCTGAATTCCTCCAGAATATACTTAGTTTGCTGCAGTTTTTGAATAGCAGAATGTATGTTCAAGTTCTTTTCCTGAAGCTGCTTACTGGTGAGGTTAATCTCGAAAAGGATATTTTACTACAAAATGAGTGAAGTCACAAATTTGAACTTGGAGAGGCCATTTGCAAAAGCTTCTGCATCTGAATGTGCTGTAGTGCCAGATGATCCAGTAAAGGTAGTATCATCAGAAATTTCAATTAGGGCATCATAAATGTTTCCAAGTTCATAGTGAAGAGGCTTCAAAGCATCAGTGCGACTTTCCCATCTTGTCTAAGTGGTTTCACAGTTACAGAATTCACATGGCGAGTCAGAATCTCCCAACAGCATATTGAGCCTGAGAAAAACACATTAACACATTGCACCAGGTCAAAGAAACTGCTTGCCTCCAAACATCTAGCAGCGTCATTGACAACCAAATTCAGAGAATGTGCACTGCAAGGAACGAAAATGGCCCTAGGATTGATTTCCATCATTCTCCTTTGCACACCATTGTCTTTACCCTTCATATTACTCCCATTATCATAGCCTTGGCCAAGTAAGTTTTCAACACATAATGACATTGTTTCAAGCTCTTGTAGAATAGTTTCAGTCATAAATGCTCCAGTCATCTCCTTCAGTGGTACGAAACCCAAAAAATGTTCCTTTATGAGCTCTTCAACGTTGTCTTCATTTGCAGACTTTTCCATATCCACAAAATGAATGACAGTCATTTGTTCAACATGACTCACATCTGGTGTACAATCCAGTATTATTGAAAAGTATTTTGCAGAATGGGCAGCTTCTACAATTTTCTTTTTAATGGCATGTGCTAGGATATGAATCAGTTCATTCTGCAAAATACTTTTCAATAATACTGGATTGTACACCAGATGTGAGTGTTTTTTCTTAAGTAATGAACCTGTGTTTCATGATCATTCATTTTACGTATATGCTCCTTCATGACTGGATCAAACAAAGCTAGGTATTCAACAAATTTTTTAAAATTTCCATTACCTGGAGTGCATAATTTTTCACTTCTACCATGGCCACAGAGTGCTAAATTTTGCCCACTGAGAACTCTCGCTAAAGCAATCAGACACTCTAATATTTGTTGCCAATATTTTTTCTTTTTCCTGGATCATATGTAAATTTTCTTCATCAATAGTTTTTCCTTTTTTCAATCATAATTCAAGTTCTTTCCAATTCTGAAAACATTCCAAATGTTCTGTACTTCTTTCATGCGAAGAGATTATTGAAGATATGCTTTTCAGTCCTTCAAACCATTTTCAGTAAGTGATGTACCAGTTGCTAGATTTCTAAATAACTTGCAGCAAAAGAAAAACAGTCTTTCAACACTGAATATTGTAACCGGTTTCAATGAACTTCTTCCCCATTAATGAGTTTCCTCTTGTAACGTTGAGCAGAGAATTTTCTTTTATTTCCCTCCTTAGGGAAGGGAAATTCATGAACTTGTTTGGGTCCATGTTCCATGATTATTTGCCACCCACTGTCATCACATCTGGGCCATGAAGCTGGGTCCCCATACTGTAACTTGTTTGTAACTTCCTCATCCTTTCTTCCTTCTACTTTATTTATTTCAATTTCTGCATGCGTCTCTGAAGGTGAATAAATTTTCTCCACTTCCATATCAGTCTGATGCTGTTAGCTGCCTTCATCTAGAAGTAAGTTTCCATCATCTTGAGTTTTCAAACTGCTTCCATGCAAATGTGAGCTAACTTCCTCTCAAAGTAATATTCCTTCATCTGGATGCTGTGAACTGCTTCCATCTTTATTTGGATTAAAGAGAAGATATTTCAGGAAGGAGCCCTGCTCTTTTGCTTGGTCCTTTTCCTTCTCAGCCTTTCATTTACGATACTCAGCTCCTGAGGGTTTTCTTTTTCCTCTTTCTGCCACGGGGCACTTGAATATTATGTACTATGCTCCTGACTACAAGCATTATAGCATTAAGGATGGCTGACACACCCACCACATGGTTGGTGATTTAAACATTGCAACCATCCCAACACTTTTTTTCACTGCTTAAATGTTCAATGATTAGTAACATACTCTCACTTACCTATTAAAACAGTTAGTTACAATGTTTAAATGGAAACAAAATGACCTTTTTCAACATTATAACCGAACACCGGTTGTTTGGAAAGTAAGCCCCTTCCTCACTGTTACCCGCTTGGGGTGTGACGTCATCACTTTCATAGTCCATTAAGCATTAACGCTGTTACTTTTCTTTTATGGACCTTATTTATTACATGTTAACCAGTTATAACAAAGAAAAGTTCATAATTATACAGCCGAATAATAATGCTAAGGTTTAATAATACTTAAAGATACATTATACTTGGATTTATAATGCTGAAAGACGTTATTCTTTATTCTTTGGCACCAAGAAACAGAATTTTTTCCACAGTATTTGCTCGATTCTTAACCATCTACCTGCGACATATGTTAAAATGACCATTTGACATGTATTAACTCGTGATATCTTCGCTCTACATGAATTTCCAGCTATGCAACCTTGATGTATATTCGAGTTAGGTATCACTAGCATTGCAGCTCTTGCCACTGGTGGATGTGTTTCCCTGTGGCTGAGTTATTGCTTATCAAAATTGTGGAGTGGGTCATCTTGACCCGACGTCGCTAATTGGAAAAAAAAAATCTCTAAATATTATTTATTTTTGCAGTAAAATAAAATATTTGACATATTAATAAATTCTCAGAAATGTATAGAAATGAACATATTCCCTCCTGTGTGCGCACAGGAATTGAAATAATGACATCTTCGTTATTTTATTTGTATTTTTTTCATCTTTTTCATTTTTTTTCCTTGTATTTTTTGTCCCATTTAACTTGGCAGATGACCGCCTAGTTCACCTATATGGACAGGCCGTCCCTGCCACCCTACTCCAAACATACACTTTGGGCTTGGCATAGCTCCAATGACTGACTCACTACATTTATTCCATCCATTTCCTGGGCCCTGGCTTTTAGTCACTAAGATCCCAGTATTCTGAACATCTATGGACATGTTTAAATTTACTACTGAGAGAAGTCCCTACTTATAGTAGAAAAATTAAGCACGTGCATAAGTGATTGCGGCATTGGAGTCTGATCTAACAACTTCACAAAAAAAGTGTCAATCTCAGCTTTTTATATTTTCCCTATTTTTTTTTAGGATCTCTTCCCCGTGCTCTCATTCCATCCTTTTCCCCATATCAGGGTTCTCCATTCACCCCATCATGGGACAGGGTCTTTATACAGACTCCTATTTTCTTTTTCCCCTCCCCACCATTCTTATTTCTCTGAGGGATAAGTCGGTCAGTGTATCATCATATTAAACTCTATTGGGAGGATGTGCAGAGATGATATAGGATAGTGTTAATGGGTTTTACCAACCAGCTGTTTTATCTACAGATAATTTCAGAGGTGCTTTAAGCTGTGACTGTGCTAAACTTATGGCAGGGTCTCTGTGTGTTTCGCCCCCCCCACACACTTTTACTGTTTCAGTTTTCCAATTTTCCCCAAAACCAATAGAATTCTGGCAATTGATGTGGACAACATTCCCTGAAATTTTGAAATTGATCAGATGTGATGTTCAAAAGTTATCATGTTAAAGATAGACAAACATAGTGAAATGCCATCCAGTTGAGTGTAAGGTCTTCATAAGCTTAGGGGGGATCTTGAGTAGGGGGCTGGGAGTGCAGGTGTGATGGCGGCATCATTACAGCTAGTTGTGTCTGGCTCCTTCCTCCGCAGCCCCTTCCCCCCTCTCCTCTCTCAGTCTCACTCCCTCCCTCCTTCCCAGGCATCATCCCTAGCTCTGCTTGCAGGCACTATGGAGAGACTGACTTGCCGCTGGTATTCCAGGGATGAGGTTGGCTCACTGGACACTGGCCAGACTTGGAATGGACTCTGCCTGCAGCACCAAGCCATGGATTCTTGGACTCACCACTTTGCTTGCTGCTGGGCTCTAGGGACTCTTCCTGCTCATCTGCTGCTTGGCAGCCAGGTGTTTCAGTGCCAATCTGGCCGTGGTACGACCAGCAGTGGAGCTGGGCATTGCACACAGGTGGCATGGTGGCTCAGATTTAAGCCCCTCTAGTACTAGCCCCCTAGTTCCCTATCCTGGCCCCAAGTACCCTGTCAGTTAAAGGGGCAGACCACCTTGTTACACCAGTATTTTCAAAATCCCTATTAATGATCATCTAAACAAAATAATAAACTGAAAAAGAAAGTTTTGCTGTTTGGTCCAAAAAAATGTTCAAATGTTGTTTAATTGAGACATGTGAACTCAGCCATTTAAAATGACAGCAACCAATTTGTTCTGTTTTGCTTGTTAAAAGTGCACCGAATGTTGGGGAATTGGGGAATGTCCAAAGAAATTTTGTCCTATTTTTGTTTAATTTCGGCCATTTTAGATATTTAATCCTCATTATCATAAAAGTATGAACAAGGCCTTTTTTTCTTGCTGTTCTAGTGCAACGGGTCATATTGTCCACTGTGGGCCTAAGCAGTTAGTCTCTGCTCTCTGATAATGAGTAAAAACATGGACACAGACTCTAGGGATGAAATCCTGGCCTCATCGAAATCAGTAGTGGAACTCTTTGACAATGAGGCCAAGATTTCACTTAGACAGTACTTCACCGAGAGAGAGCGTTTGTGTTCTTACTAATAAGGTAGGTTTCTTTTTTGGGAGATGGCTTCTTAGAGTTTCTCACCCACATCTTGTATTAAATATTATATATAATTATAGTACTTAACAAATGGTGTGGTTTTACACAAGTCTAATGACAAGTGAAACATTCCTTTCTTGGGGCAAAATTCAGTCTTTATTTCAGTGAAAGTGATTCTTAATGAGAGTTATGTGCACCTATTAAATGATGGAATTTGCCCTTATTGATTTTTTTCAGTTACTAATTTTCAAACATCATGACTCAAATTATATGACAAATTTGCAAAAGTTGTGATACAAAAAAAGTTCATGTTTATAAAATAAACCTTTTTTCCCCTTGTCTAATAATATCCCTGAACATCAATGACTCATCAGACAGTACCAGTGGTGGAATATTTTACTGCATCATATTTATTAGCATTCTTTGCAAAGTTTATGAGCATGACCAGCTTGTCCACAGATTATACAGATTTCACAGTATGTGAAATGTAGAGTTTTAATGTTTATATAATCTCTGTTTTACTCCATCAGCTGAGGTTTGGAAATGTCTAAGAAATATCTGATATACCAGGGATAAAAGGTGAAGTGTCTCCAAAATAAACCTCCCATCGTGCTCAGTAATGGATAGTTATTTTATCTTAACCACGGATTAAAAGTTTGACTCTGTTGTTTCAATAATTCTGCCTTTGTGTTGTCAGGTGGAATGGTAGATAACAGAACTCACAACTTGTTGCATCTGGCTCCCTCATGATTAAAGATCTTCTAAATGCAACAGAATCACTATAGCTATGGCCACTGGTGAGTCAGACTCATAAGAGCAGGCCATGAGTAGGATACAGTGTGCATCTTAACAGCAGCATGGAACCACTATGGAAAAACACAAATTTAATTCTTATTACATTCTATAGGTTTTCTCCCTTCTCCCCTTAGGTTAGATGTCATGACAAGCTGAGCAGGAACATGGGATCAGCCACTATGCAGATCCACAAACCTATGTCTCAGGTACAGGTTGTTTGTAGGACCCTTAAATGCCACTGTGACTGCTGCCTGGACTGATACCTACAGAGAAGCTGCTTTCCCACTCAAGCCACTACGTTTCAGATCCTCCCTGCACAGTGCCCGAGTAAATGTGATTTGTGGGGAAGAGAGAGTCTTAAGTCCACTGTCAGTACACTATAAAGTAGAGTTTCCCAAACTTTTCTTATTGCATACCCCTTTCCAGATCAACCAGCTGCCCACGTACCCCTAGCCTTCTCATCACTGGTACTTTTTTAGTTCTTTATGCTACCTGTTTTAACCATCTGTCCATATTTCATTGTTACATACAGATATAGTTATAGTGTGACATATACAACCAGGAAAAATAAAAAGTTCTGAGCTCAGTTAGTCTGGACAGTTGCTGGGCAACTGAACCCATGCTGTACAGTGATTGGAGGTGAGGGCTTTGTACGTCTGCATCTCTGTGTTTCTGTTCTCATTGGTATATCTTGAAGTAAATTAACTTACTGCATTTTATATGACAAATTCCCACAGTTTTAAAGCTTTGTCTGAATAGCCTATTATGAAAATGCAATACATAAAATAATTAATAAATAAAATCCACCATTACACAATTTCTTCCACGTAAACTCTCACAGATGTTTTTTATACCCCAAGGGGCACATGTACAGTTTGGGAACCCCTGCTGTAAAGGACCTCAGTGATCTGTGAGCTTGAGCATGGCTAAGAATCCAAAGACTGTTGTCTTTCAAATTCTGCAACAGTCTCTCGGTGTTACTTACAAATCACTTAACCTTTTTGTGCCTCATAGTCCATCTGGAAAACTGGGATAGTAAAGAAAATTACATTATTTTTATTGTATTACTTGTATGGTGGTACTGCCTAAAATGTGCTAATCCTTGTACAGATATACAATGGAGTTCCTGCCCCAAAGAATTTGAAAGAAGGTCCACAACTGTCAGGATTGTTATAAACCCATTGGACTCTGGCAGTTTTACAACAAAATCTGTGATAACCCCACCTAGGCCTTGGTTGAGGGAGGCCAAAGGGTTTACGGTGTGATGCCTTGGCACAAGTGCACATTTTACAGGAAGCAAGAAATGACTGTTGTAGAAGGCATTTGGGGCATTGTTGTTGTGCCCCCATGCTTGTGGGACCAGTGTAACATAGATGCATCCCTTCACAAACATAACTCTCTACTGAGTGTTGTGTGGCTCTTTGTTTAGTGTGGCTAACTCATCAGAAGGTATTTTGAAGCAGAGACAGAACAGATTAAAGAAAATAAGTCCTGTTATATGGCAGCTTTCAGGAAATTATGGGGTGTAAGTATATGAGATGATTCTTGGCTTGGCTCTTTTGATCAGAGTAATATTCTCCTTTCTGGAGAATATTAAGTGGCAGCTTTGCCATTTCTAATTCTGGGATGGTAGGAGACAATGAAGTTGAACTGTGAAAAGAACAAGGCCCTGTGACAGGGTAGACTAGACCTGGAAGCTCCTGTTGGAGGCCTTAGGGCACTGCTACACCCATGCCAGGAAAGGAGCAGTGGAGCTAAGTCCTCTGAGCATCCTGGAGAGACTGAGGAGGAAGCAGCCAATCAGGGAGAGACTGCAAAGGGCTAACCAATCAGAGATACTGCAGTGAGCAGCCAAACAGGGCCCAGGAGAGAGAGATAAAAATGGAACTGCAGAGCCAGAGACAATTCTTTGCTGAAGCCAGAAGAGTGCAGATGGTGTTCCTGGCTGGGTAAAGGGAACTGTAGCACCATGAACTGTTCAGTGCTGGCCGGGACTGGAGGAGCAAGAAAGAGCACCTGGCTGGCTGCTGGGACTGAATGCAGAAGAGCCTTGAGGTAAAGGTGAAGCATTGGTGAAAGTTGGGTCTGCAGGTAAGTGGTCCAGGGAACTTAAAGCAGTTTATTTAAAGGGACATAGCATTGTGTGGCTGCTATTCTTAGGGTCCCTGGACTGGGACCAGGGTAGTGAGTGGGCCAGGGTTACCCCCATAGGCCACTTGGGAAGTGGCTTACAATTGGACAGTAATAAACCCCCAGAAGGGAGTCTGAATTGTTAAAAGGCCCAGCTAGAGAGCTGGGACCAGAAGGGCCCAGAGAGGGTGAAACTATTGCCTACAGGAAGGAAGCCCTAGCCTAGGGGTACAGTCTAATACCATGGCTGGGACTGTTAAAGACTTCAGACACACCCAACCAGAAGAGGCACTTGTGAGATGTGGCTGTCACACCATTACAGGCCCACGGAAGTCACTGATTCAATGCTCTAAACTTGCACAGGTATTCTAAATTTCTATGATCAATAAAAACCTGGACTGGATGCTGGGTTTCCTTGAGGTAAAGATGCCATTCCTAGAAGGCTGTTTTGGTGGGGATTCATGTTCTGCAGGGTGAGTTTCTGGGAGTAATAGGCACAGGGACGTAAAATCTGGTTGGCTTCCCCATTGCTTTGCAAGAATACCACTTTAATCGCCATACCAGAGGCACCTGCTTCTACAACAAAAGTTAGTATGGCATATGGATGAGCCAGGGTAGTAGCCAGTGCCACTGGAACAATTTTTATAGTGGGAGAGCTGAGAGCCATTGAACCAAGCTGTAATCTCTTTATATAATGGAAGCCACTTTGAGGTAGGGGGTGGGGCAGTTTCAGCACCTATGGTAGAAGCAGTGGTTAAGGCTAGCTTTAATTGCCCAAAAGCTATTTGGGTTTCAGGAGGGTAATGGAACTAAACATTCTTGCACGGTATGTCCATGACAGGTGTGATCTGCTTTGAGAAATTTGAGATGAACCAACATGAAAAGCCTTTGCAGGTCATGGACATTTCAAGGTGCAGCCCAGTCACAAATAGCCTGGACCTTGAGCGGATCCATCTTAATTTGCTTAGGAGACAGCTAAAACCCAGGACCTCTATAGTCGTTTGATCAAAAGCACATTTTTCTAGTTTAGCATAAAGGCCATGTTGTGACATAGTATCTCTGGGACCATCTTTATGTGGAAATTATGCTGCTCTGAGCATATCATCAAGATAGACTACAATTATTTGTCTACTATACCATATAACACATCATTGAGGAAATGTTGGAAAGTGGCCAGGACATTCATTAGGCCAAATGTCATTACTAAATACATGAAGTGGCCATAATAAGTCCTAAACTCCATTTTCCATTTATCACCCATTCTAATAGGCACAGATAATGTGGATGATGCCTGCAGTGTTGTGTTCTCAATGTGCAGGTGTCTCTCCTGCTTCCACAACAGTTGGTTCTCAGCAGTTAATTATGCAATTTGAGCCCGCAGTGCTTGGTTGTCCATCTGGAGGCAGGCAGCCCACTTGGGCAAACCTGGTTCTTCGCAGAGCTGAGGTTAACTGATTGGCTTCATCCTTGTTCCTTTCCTGGGCCACGTCTGTAGGCACTGGGCTTCACAAACAGTTGGGGCCGAGATATAGGCGGTCAGGTCTAGTGGTTGGAGCAAGAGTTGGGATTTGTGCCAAGGGTCAGAGCTGGAATCAGAGTCAGGAGCTGAGCCAGAGGTTGGAATCAGAGTTGGAGATCAGGGGCAAGAATCAGTACCAAGGTATGAAGGCTGGAACCAGGAGCAGGTCAGGAAAGCAGGAACCAGGAGCAAGGCAGGGAACCAGAACTCGGGCATCAGGAAGAAGGCAGGGTTCAATGTAGCAGCCAGGTAGAGCCCAATTGGGTGGACAACTTCCTTGGCCTCTCTTGTGTTTTAAACAGGAATCCCTGACCAATCAGAGGTCCTGGTATTCCTCCAATTAGGGTCCAGGGGAGGCTGCCCTGATGTAGCTTCAGGTTTCATGGTCTCATCACTTGGTCGGCTAGTAATGAGCTGCTGGGAGGGAACAGAGTGGTGACAGTCAACTAGGAACTCTGCAGACCCATGCTCAAGACCCATGGGGTCCTGAAGCTCATGGTCCATAGCTACAATGGTAAAGCTGTTACAAGAGGAATGGCTTATACAAATAGGTCACATAAGACAGAAATTGATTCACTTATGTTAGACATCAGATTAAAATAGCAGGAAGTAATTGCATGTGATGTATCCAGTTAAATCAGGGCACTTAAAATGATGTTGCACTTAAGGAGGTGAACAAATGGGATTTCTCTCCACAAATAGAGGCTCAACAGGTACTTAACCACGTATCTAACTTTAAGCATTTAACATTGGCTCCAGCAGGACTACTTACATGCTTTATAGTTTGGCATAGGGTAAAGCACCTGCTTGAATCAAGACCAAAGTAGGTACCTTCCCTATTAGAATAGGGCTGTCAAGTGATTAAAAAAATTAATCGTGATTAATCGCACTGTTAACAATAATAAAATGCAATTTATTTAAATATTTTGGATGTTTTCTTAAAATATATCTATTTCAATTACAACACAGAATACGAACTGTACAGTGCTCACTCTAGGTTTATTTGATTACACATATTTTCACTGTAAAAAAGAAGAGTGTTTTTCAACTCACCTAATACAAATACTGTAGTGCAATCTCTTTATCATGAAAATTTAACTTACAAGTGTAGAATGATGTACAAAAAGTAACTGCATTCAAAAATAAAACAATGTAAAACTTTTGAGCCTACAAGTCTACTCAGTTGTAATTTTTGTTCTGCCAGTCGCTCAGAGAAACAAGTTTGTTTACATTTGCAGGAGATGCTGCTGCCTGATTCTTGTTTACAATGTCACCTGAAAGTGAGAACAGGCATTCACATGGCATTGTTGTAGCCAACGTCACAAGATATTTATGTGCCAGATGTGCTAAAGATTCATATGTCCCTTCATGCTTCAGCCGCCATTCCAGAAGACATTGGATATTGTTTGGGCTTTGTGGGTCCCAAACATGGGTCTGTGGGGTTTCCAGTTGACTTTCACCTCCCAGCTAATGAAAGACCTGGTCCCTGCCTTACTATGACAGGATGGGTTTGCATGAATGAATACAGGAATATCATCCAAGATATGTATTAATCCAATCCTAACATTAAGAATTTCAATGTACAAGAATTTTGATTTTGATATCAAAAGTTAGAGCTATCCTAGCATATGTTTGGGTAGTTTTGGAGAAAAATATGAAGAACCTCCCAGATGGTTCCTGATATTTTTATCTCATTTTTCAATACATTCAATATTGTCACAATCACATAGTACCTTCCCCTCTTCTTCGACCCACAGCCCTCAAACATCTGTTAATATATAGCATTTATTTCATCAGCTTCCCTGTATTTACATTCAATATCATTACCAACTGTAACATATAACCTTAAACCATATATTTCAAACATTCTATTTTTCATTTTAGTTCATAATGTATTTTCTGATATACTTAATATCTGCAAAGTTTCCTAGCATTAATTCCTGTCCCATTATTTGTTTAAAGCTATTACTTAACAATATTCCTAATAAACTTAACATACAAATCGTTCTGATGACTTTTGCCGCTTAAACTCTATTTTCCTTATCAAGTATAACAATTGTGCTTTGTTACATTCCAAAGTCATTCTAATTTCCCTTTCTGATATTTACCAGGCCCTTGATTAAATTGTATGCAACTTGAATATTATTAGTCCCCACTTCGTCTTGGTCTCCTGTGCTTGGTTCCAGGATTGAGTTCAGGAACCTTTTATGCTTTTCTTGGTGTATAAAAAGTGTGAGTTTGACCCACCTAATATTCTTTCAGGATGCTGAGGTAAAACATGCACATCAAAACTCTTTCCTATGGAGCTGTTTGTGAACGTCTGTAAATTCATTTCTTTTCCTCCATGCATCCATATAATAGTTTTGATAGAAAGAGACTCAGTTGCCCTCCACGCCTCTCTCTTTCAACTTCCTGGCAGGGTCAAGAATCAAGACCTGGTCCCTGCCATACTATGACAGGATATGGTGTAGTCAAATTTCTGTTATGCGCTGGTATCCCCCATTCCACTGCACCCTTTCAAAGTTAATTTTATCTGATTTGACCAACAGATTTAAAGCTTTTGAAATCCATGCTTCAAAGTATTTTATAGGGTATTTTCTATTGGTCCTCTCTGGCAGTCCTAGAATCTTAATATTTTTTCCATGACCCCTATTTTCCAAATCTTCCACTTTTTCAGTCAGTGCTTTCAGTTGAGACTCCAGAACCATGTCTTTCCTCCCAACCCTGTATGTCCTCCTTAGTACTGGAAATCCTAGAGTCCATGTCTGTAATGGCTGCTACTAGTTTGTTTATTTGACTATTCATTGTGTCCATTTTGTCCTTTATTTTGTTTTCAAACTTGATAAAATGGGTTTCCAGCACCACAGTTAAACCTGTGTCTTCTGACTCCAGCCCATTGGTTTGCATATTATCTTATTTTCTTTCCCTCCTCTTTCCCCCTGTATGTTTTTTTTTTTCATCCAGAGTTGCCAAACACTGCCCACATTTCTGGAATGGACCTATTAACTGTGAGGCCACTTGCTGTTACCCCTCTGTCCTGGCCACTGTATTCTGGCACAGCCACGGCCCTGTGACCATCCAAGGGGGTAGATGGCAATTCCAGTCACCCCACTTTTCATATTTCTAGGAGCACAGTGTACCTCCTGCTGCTACTGTATCACTGAGTTTGGGGGGAAGGAAAGAAGATGATATAGCAACTCCTTGCAGTCCTCTGGGGGCAGTAAGGATGGGCCACCTCTTCATTTATCTTTTTTTGTCTTCCCAGAAAATAAAGAGAACTTGTCTCCTGCTACCAATTTTCCAGGGAATTCAGGGAAGGAGGGAGGCATGTGGGGGTGAAGCCACAGCCTTTCACTGTGTGTGTCCCAGCAGGGAGGCAGATGGATCTCTCGTTCACCTCCAGCAATGCTGACAGCTTGCTCCAATAGGTGGCATGGAGGAAAGCCTGTCTGCTCTAATCTCTGCTCTGCCCCTTCTGCTCTAGTTTCATCTTTCCCCTGCTCTTCTGGACTTAATGAAAGATATAGGGCCTTACTGGAGGGCTCTGCTGAAAAAGTTCCTGAAAACTAAGAAAGGGGTAAGTGGGAGCAACCTGAGTCTGCTCACTCACTGCACCATGGCAGTCACATGACTCCCCTGTCTCTAGACTGTTAGCGAACTCTTTGCAAGTATTCCTTTCCACATCTGATATTCCAAATTTAATATTTGAATTCTGGGATTGATGACATTATATTGTTCAGCATCCCTTCTTTTCTATCACTGTCCTCATCTCAGCATATGAGAATTTTGTAAAGCAAAGTTCCTGACCATGTGTAGTCAAAGATCACAGGGCTGTTTCACAAAAAGAAGGGTATCACTGCTAATCAAATTCAAATTTGGTATTACCTACTACTTTCTTAAACTCCCTCTGCGATGTCAGTTTCCATTCCCAAAGACTGCTAAACCATTGCTGTTTCATCTCAGAAATGGCTGCATATATGTTTTAATTGGGGTGTCCTGAAGCTAACTTAATATTTATTAAATATGTTGTTGTCCTCGGTGATGTATAAGTGCAAAATATAGTTCTTTTAATTACATTATGTATTTGCTTGTTACCAGAGCTGTAATCATTAAGACCTTTTTTGATAGTCGGTCATTTATTTTTGCTCCCAATAAGTTTTTCTATTGATTACTATCTGTCTGCAATGTACATACAGTAATAGATGTGATTTATTTGTTGCCTTTAAACTTAGGTCAAGTACAAAAACAGGGCTCAAATCAGTACTTTTTAAAGCCACAATCTCTTTCCCTGTTAGAAGCAGCTGAGTGTGTATTTTTAAAGTAAAGCTTGATATGGTTTTGATTATTATACTATGTTTTAGGAAAGTCACTGGCTTTACAAATTACACATTGTACTGTTACTGCCATGTATTTTCCTGACTGTCTAATGGTGGAGAAATTAATCAATTGACCATGACTGCATTTCAGCTCATGAATGGTGCACAATTGCATAACTTTTTATAAATGTTTTTTTAAGACAATAAAGGTAGAAACAAAATAGAGATTAGCTACAAGGATGAAGTACACCTCTACCCCGGTATAATCTGACCCGATATAACACAAATTTGGATATAACACAGTAAAGCAGTGCTCCAGGAGGGCTCCAGCACTCCGGCAGATCAAAGCAAGTTCAATATAATGCAGTTTCACCTATAACACTAAGATTTTTTGGCTCCCGAGGACAGCGTTATATCGGGGTAGAGGTGTAATGACAAGTTTCATCTGAACAAAGGATGGTAGAAATTTAATGTATGAAATCTCCTATTGCCTTATGTCACCCCTGTGCTAGGGGAATTTAGGGTTGCATTTGTGCTTGATGGCCAATTTTGAGGCTTTTTTAAAGTGTGAGTTGCCTTTGTAGAAAAACATTATAGTACTGCTGTTTCTCTTTATGTAAAATTTTGTATCCTTTAAAAGTCATTCATTTCTCTGTAGGTCAACATCACTAGCAAGTTAAATACAATATTAGAAAACTATATAAAAGTAAACAGATTACCAGTCTGTGGCCATCCAAAATGTATGCTGATAAATCCTTTATACATCATGGCACCCTGTCATATATTATGATATTTTTATTTACCAGGAACAACTGTAGGCAATTTTAGTGGTATTTTCAATGCATTATTAGTTTTAATTTCTGTCTTGATATTTGAGCAGTTATAGTTCATATAACTTTTAAAAAGCTCTCAAATATGTCTGAAATATGTTTCCTCCACAATATGTGGCATGTACAGAATGCATGATGGTGTATTATGATCTACACATTTTATTGCAATGAGCATATAATTATATTCACACTTTTTCTCCTTTAATAGTAGATCATATTGATTAAAAAAACAAAATGTGCACACTTCTTTGTAAATAACTTCCTGTCCTCCAGTAATATTGCAAAAGAGATATATATGAGTGCTGTGCAAATTAGTGAAAAGCATCATATGATTTTTTTCACTTTTTTAAAGCAATTTTGCTTGTACAGTATATAGCTAAAGTAGCTGAAAATAGCAAGTCTGTTGCCACCATTAAGATTTCTGCCTCTACATTTGCCTCAGGTTCTTTGGGAGTTACCAGAACTAGGCAATATGACATGTTATTCTGGGCTTCCTCTTTACTAACATCAGTGAGACATAAATGTGATTCATTTTGGTTTGTTAGTGTTTTATGAAACTGTTTACATCAGTTGACAGTTCCTCATGAAGCCTAAACAATTTAGCTGCAAAGATGGCTTGGTTTTGCACTCTGATGGTCAGGTATGGTGTCTGATGTGGCATTTCTGAAAATCAGTGAGGCTGAAGGCTTTGAGTTCCTATTGCTATAGAAGACCAACTCCTAGATTGACCACAGTAACTACTGTCATAGTTCAGGGCAACTGCACCTTTATTTCCCCTCAGTGGTCCAGCAACAGTGGCCACTGAGGCTTCCTACTACCCAGCTTTTGGGTGGAGACCTGCATCTGACTCTCTTCTGACCAGAGTATGTCCAGCCTGCACAGTTTCCCTGCCTTTACTGTATACTGACCAGTAGTGTTGCCAACTTTCTAATCGCACAAAACCGAACACCTTTGCCCCACCCCTTCTCCAAGGAACCAGGCCCGCTCACTCCATCCCCCCTCCCTGTGTTGCTTGCTCTCCCCCACTCTCACTCACTTTCACCTGGCTGGGGCAGGCAGTTGGTGTGCAGGAGGGGGTGAGGGCTCTGGCTGAAGGTGTAGGCTCTGGTGTGGGGCCATAAATGAGGGGTTCAGAGTGCAGGAGGGGATTCTGGGCTGGGGCCGGGGGTGGGACTGGGGATCAGGGGTTCTGGGTGGGGGTTCTGACCTGGAGCAGGAGGTTGGGGTGCGGGAGGGGGTTCAGAGTGCAGTCTCTAGCCGGGCGGTGCTTGCCTCAGGGGGCTCTAGAAAGTGTCTGGCTCCTAGGCAGATGGGGCCAGGAGGCTCTGCACACAGATGCCCCCGCCCGCAGGTGCTGCCCCCGCCCGCAGGTGCTGCCCCCACAGCTTTCAATGGCTGTGGTTCCCAGCCAATGGGAGCTGTGGAGCCACTGCTTGGGATGGGGACAGCATGCGGTGCCCCAGTGGCTACACCTTCACCTAGGAGCCAGACATGCGGGCTGCTTCCTGGAGCCATGCAGAGCCTGGGCAGACAGGAAGCCTATCTTAGCCCTGCTTCACCGCCAATTGGACTTTTATTGGCACGGTGCTGACTGGAGCTGCCAGGGTCCCTTTTCGACCAGGTGTTCCAGTCGAAAACCAGATGCCTGGCAACCCTACTGACCAGTTAAGACAGTCTGCCTAAAAAGACCTGCTTGCTTTCTCTTCAGAGACTAACAGAATGATTGCTAGAGATATAAATTCCCTCATGGTTCTTCTTAAGCAAGACTACTTTATTCTTAAAGTAAAGTACAAAGAACTTATGAAAAACAACCTACACACATGCTAAAAAGCTTACTGGATATCACCTCACCATAGGGGGTTCTTTGCAATTACAAGTCCATCAGCTTTCATCAGAACTAGCACACAGTCTTAGTAGGCCTATAGGCAAAGTCCTTGCAATCCTACCCTAAGGATTGGGGCCCACTGTGGACCAGAGGTCCTGTCTGTTTTCTGGATCAGGAAGGAGTAAGTTTAAGAATCAGACTTTTATTCAAAAGTCTTTTTTGGTCCTTTGGTCTAACTAGTGTATACCTATTTCCCCAGGGGGATGGCTTCAAAAGGCTCATAATTGAGGAAGTTCATTAGCAGCCCTCCTCCCACTAGAGCAGGTACATATAATATAATTTCGTATGTGTTGCGATGGCATTTTAAATTCAATGTACCCCAAAGGTATTAACCCTAATTCAGTAAGTTTTATCTTAATTCTATAAAGTTTGTTCAGGATATCACAGAATGTTGGTCACAACAATTAGTAGTAGTAATAATCTTACAACATCCACAGTGTAGTCAGTGCTTTATCACTAGGCTTGGAAGGGTTAGATTTTTATCAGTAAATGTTAGTAAACATCAATTTCAGCATAAACACACAAACCAATGAAAAAAAAATTCCATTGGTGATAACTGAAATTTCCAGGTAGGCAAAGTAAGAAAAATGATGCTTGAGAACTTACTCAAGTTTGATTTAAGGATATTTCAATTTTGATGTGATGTTGACAGTTTGTATTTTAACAGTTATAAAGCTTTAATTTTTTGAATCGGTCTCTACTATCATTAAATAATTATTGTTTGACATGTCCCCCATAATTTCCCACAGCCATGAACATTTAAATTGATAAAAAATAGACAAAATGCTTTAAAAAATCAATATTTGTCAATTATATATTTAAAAATAGTATTTTGCTAAGCCTGTTTATAGCAATGTAAACCCATAGGCCAAAATTTTCAAATGTCATTGGCTTCTAAATCCATATTTAGGATGCTAAGTACGGTACTTTCAGAGGTGTTAAGCATGTGTTACTGCCAGAGACAGCCAAGCCATTTTATTTAGGACCTTAACATTAGGCACCAATATTTGAAAATATTTTCTCTCTCTCTCGCGCGCGCTCTCTCTCTCTCTCTCTCTCGTTAGAGATGAATAGACGGATACATACAGAGATATAGATAGTACTTTTACTGTGCTGCATTTTATTGGCTTTACTGTATAGTTGTGGCACGTTAGTTCTTGTCAAAGTTAGACTCAGGACTCACAGTTTGTCAGACCACTCTGTTTTATTAGCACAGCACTCTGCTAATAACACCCAGATAATGTGAGCCCCATGCAAGACACAAACTATCTTATTTATACAGATAAAAGGGCGAGAACTTGACAAGATAACAAAGTAAGCAGAATCTGATAAGTTTACCTGGGCTAGACATGCATATCTTATTTCCTTACTAATTATGACCGATCTTCTGTTAATGTTTCGCCATTAGCAGCATTGTTTATGCCTAATGTTTCTTTTCCTGGCACCTGTATTTCAACATTTCTTATTTCTGCTTAAAGGTACATACAACATTTCTTTAATCCATTTTTATTTTTACAATATAATTCATTCTACTTTCACATTCTGAAAGTCCTGGATACCATCATCTGATGATCTGGTTTGCCAGGAATGTAAACATTTTTGGAACCTATTTCTAAACACACTTCAAATAGAAGAATCTATCAGTATATACAGAATATTCTGGTTAGAGGCTTTATATTGAATTCTGTTGTGCTTCCCTTTTGTAATCCATTTTAAAGGCTCATACTCAGGCCTTGGCTACACTTGACAGTTACAGCGCTGTTGGTGGCTATAACTCACTCCCCGTCCACACTGGCAAGGCACATACAGTGCTGTATCTCTGTGGCTACAGCGCTGCTTGTATTCCACCTCCCTGAGAGGAATAAAAAATATAGTGCTGCTGCTGCAGTGCTGGGGTGCCAGTGTAAACAGGGAATAATCTTAGTACGCTGTAACTGACCTCCGGAAGCTTCCCATAATCCTTTTAAGCAAAGGTCCCGCTCTTTGTTTTGTTGTGAACTCCGGGCTCCGGAGCTGCTTATCAAAAAAACAAACACAGCTACTGTTTGCTGTGAATGAGCAGAGGTAGGGGGGCTCCCTTTGGAATGCCCACAGCTAGTGTTTGCTTGAGGGAGGGTGGCGGGGTCCCTTTTGGCAGCGGCTGCTTATCTGGTCTGTGAGGAAAAAACAAACAGCTGCTGTTTGCTTTCAGTGAGTGAGAGAGGGGTGGTGGAGGGGGTCGGAACTTGCAAGGCAGCTGCTGACACAGTGTTGGCTCCAAAAATCCACTCTCTCTCTCCCCCACGCTCCCTGTCACACTCCACCCCACCCCACCCCCCTCTTTTGAAAAGCACGTTGCAGCCACTTGAATGCTGGGATAGCTGCTCCCAATGCTGCTGCAGATGCTGCAAATGTGGCCACAACAGTGCGCTGGTAGCTGTCAGTGTGGACAGACTGCAACGCTTTCCCTACTCAGCTGTACGAAGACAGGTTTAACTCCCAGCGCTGTACAGCTGCAAGTGTAGCCATACCCTTTAGGTAGAAATTATTGTTCTTTGAGCTTGGCAACAATGCAAGGCTTACTAAGCATATATAATTGTAATTTAAGTGGAAAATATGAGAAAGGACTTAGACAAAGGCCAGTATTGAGAAATTAGTTTGTTTGCATACAGTACACACAGACTGTTGTAAGTGCTGTGTCATTTGGTAAGATTTTCTGTTTGTATGAGAGGGATGACCTTAAATTGGCCACACGTGTATATACTATTGCTGAGCTGTGTATTCCATTGCATATGGTTTTCCAAGAAGGTAGCTCTTTTTCCTAAATATTAAATACATTTTTCAGGGAAAGAAAAAAACTAGTTTGTTTTTTATACAATCTTTAGGCAGAAATATAATATGATCAAATGATTTTTATAATAAATGCAGCTACTGTAGGAGTGTATTCTCTAGATGTTAATAGCCTTAAATTTCTTCCAGTAGCAGACATTAATCAGTCAGGGATGGGTTATTTTATGTTCTTTAATGGCCTTTCTTGATAGATGGAAATTTTGTTTACAGATTATTCTTCATTGAACTGCCACACACTGCTAGCTATGATTCTTAAGAGATGCTTTCAAAATACAAATTGTGCTGGTAAGAAATCTATTCACTGTTAAATTAAATTAGAAGGCAACATTCATTGCTAGGCATAGGTAATAGAGCAGTATGCTAAGAATACCCTTTCATGTGTCGTCTATAGAGAAAGCAATATTAACTCTACAAGTTGTTTGTACATTTTTATAACAACTTAAAGACCTTTTTTTCTTGTCATTTCTAAACAGCATCATAATGGTTTCTGCACCATTCACATCGTTTCATTCTATTAATTTAATTTCTGATAGTCAATTACTACTTTTGCCTTCTTACAGGTAATATTAATATTCATTTAGAAAACTTATGAAACAAGCATAGATTTTAAATGCTTTCTGGGTGAATTAATCATCCTGAATCGTTAGGGAGAGTTCAGCAGTGTGATGATTTTTTTTTTAAAGTTGTCATGGGAAATGGTTCATTTTATAAAGACATTTTATTTATTGCACATTTCAGTGCAGCATTAGTCAAAGGCTTATAATAAAAGATTAATAATTCATCTAGGTTTTAATGATGTTTTGCATTCATAAATCTTATGGATTTATTAAATATAGGTGGTGGTGTGTTTGTTTTAATTCTAAATTAATAGTCTTATCCTAAAAAGTGGGTGGATGAATGGCTAAAATGTTTGGTTTCAGGATATATCTGTTCTGTGATGCTTT
The DNA here is from genome assembly GCF_016161935.1 of Mauremys reevesii. NCBI lineage: Eukaryota > Metazoa > Chordata > Testudines > Geoemydidae > Mauremys > Mauremys reevesii. The sequence goes on along the minus strand of NC_052629.1, from coordinate 36,716,223 downwards.
ATTTTTATTATCTTTGATTTTGTCTACAGCCAATTGAAACTGTCAATGGTTCAAAGGAAAATCAGAAGGCTGTTGTTTGAATTATATGAAAATGGAAATGTTTGCAGTAAATTCAATTCAGAGATAGACTAAGACTTCGTTTGCTAGATTTTCAATGGAAATGAACTGGAGAAATGGTCTGAATTAAACAGAATGAAATTCAATAAGAACAAATGCAAAGTACTACAGTTCAGAAGGAATATTCAATTGTACTAATTCAAAATGGGAAGTGACTGCCTAGGAAGGAGTACTGCAAAAAAAAGAGAGTATAGTGGATCACAAACTTAAGTATGAGTCAGTAATGTAATAGCATTGCAAAAAAAACAAAACAAAAACAAATCCTCATTCTGGGATATATTATCAGGAGTGTTGTAAGCAAGATACAAAGTATTTCTTCCACTCTACTCACCACTGATACAGCTTCAACTGGAGTACTGTGTCCAACTGAACACCACACTTGTGGTCAAATTGTAAAAAGTCCAGAAGAGAACAAGAAAAATGATTATAAGGCTAGAAAACATGATCTCTGAAGAAGGATTGAAAAAATTGTTTGCTTTGTTAGGAGAAGAAAAGGTTGAGGGAGGAATATAACATTCTTCAAGTATTTGAAAGGTTGTTATAAATACAAGGGTGATAAATTGTTATCCTTAACCACTGAGGACAGGACAAGAGGCAATGGGTTTAAATTGCAGCAAGGAAGATTTAGGTTAGATATTAGGAAAAACTTCCTAACTGTAAGGGTAGTCGAGCACTGGAACGAATTACCCAGTAATGTTGTAGAATAGGGTTTCTCAAACAGGAGTCGCCGCTTGTATAGGGAAAGCTGCTGGAAGTGGCGCGGGCTGAGGGACTTACTGGCCGAAGCTTCCAGCAGCTCCCATTGGCTCAGAGCAGCAATCCACGGCCAGTGGGAGCCGCGATCGGCCAGACCTGCGGACAGGGCAAGTAAACAAACCAGCCCGGCCCACCAGGGGCTTTCCCTACACAAGCAGCGTCCCCTGTTTGAGAAACCCTGTTGTAGAATCTCTGTTACTGGAGGTTTTTCACAGGTTAGACAAAACTGTCAGGGTTGGTCTAGATAATACTTAATCCTGCCACAGGTCATCTAGTCTAGTCCTCTGCGCTACTGAGGTTGTTTCTTTCATCAGAGCAACTACTTTTTAAGTTCAGATTGTGTGTGTGTGTGTGTGTGTGTGTGTGTGTAAAATCTAAACTTAAAAGTAGTTGCTCTCATCAGTTCACTTCCACTGAAAATATGTTTATTTTTCAATTTTTTAAATAAAATTAAATGTGGTATCTTAATATCTGATTAATCCTTTATTGACTGGTAAATACTCTTCCAGGATTTGATGATCTAATATCTATCTCTATCTCTTACTATTATGAGTCAGTAATCAAATTTATTTGCCCTTTCTCTAGCTGCTGCTTAACTATAAATAGAACTACAGGGAAACAAAAAGATAAATTTTAAACAAAATAGTTGTGTGTGTTTTGTGCAGGCTTAATCTACATTTTAAAATCTTTTACTTAACAAGATAGAGGATCTGAAGACCATAATAACTTGTTTGACAGGATTTAAAATCAGCATATTTAATGCTAGGCAAAATGCAAGATGATTTGAAAACTATGTGCTTTATGTATTCAGCATATTTTCTGAGGGTATACAGTTGCTTTCCTCTTCTAATTTGACTTGACTCTTTCTTTGACGATATTCTGGTCAGACAGAAAATGGGCATGAAATAATCCACAGCCCTGATCAAATAGTTGTATTTGAATATTTGTGACTGGCATTATGCCTTTAAGCATGTATACAGTATTACATAAAGTGAGGTGACTTTCAGTCATACTGAATTAAAGTATAGCATAAGCTGATTATAATAATACAATGATAACTGGAGGCTAATTATTCCCAACATATTTTATTTCTTGTTTTAAAAAGTTATGATAGATCACTTTAGCTTAAAATAGTTCACTGTGTTTTACTTTATCTTAAAATAGTGTTTTTGTTTTTCTGTTCCGAGGCATGTGGTTAGACAATCTAGAAAACCTTGTGTGGCTGCAAAGTCTACTAGACAAACTCTTTCTTTCTTTCACTGTATTTGTGCATATGAAATCCAAGAATGTGTTCAGAAAAAGATAGAAGTGTCCGAGATATACTTTTTGATGAATTCAAGCATATTTTCTTTCTCTCTCTCTTTCAAGGGTATAATACTACATTTCTAATGTATATGCTAAGATAACAAATCCCTTCACAGACACAGAAATTAAAGCATTTTACATTTATTGATTAAGTCCCCAAGAGTCTGGGGATGTTGATATTTTACTTATTTATAGGAGGGGTAAACTGAGATACGGGCAAGTAAATGATAAAGAATAGTTATCTTCAACCAGAAGCACAGACTTGTAACAGTGTGCTTTTCATTTAAATTAATTTGATAGACTCCTTATTTTGCATTCATTGTGCAGTCACATAAAACAAGATGCTGCACACAGATAGTATGATACTGCCTTGCAATATTTGAGAAATGATATATGATCCAGTTCAAGTACATATACAGAAAGGGAAAGGAGGGTTGTATATGCAATGTATCTTTAACATTTCCTTAACATAGTGTTTTGTATGACATTTCCTATATAAGCTGTTGAAAGGAAAATGATAGGAAAAAAGCTTCAGTCTCTAGGACTTCTGACTTGAAAAATGTTGGTAAATTCCATAATCTGGAACTATTTGTTTAAACTCCCTCAAAAAGCCATGTCCTATACTCATAAGAAAGTCTACGGGAAAAATCATTCTTATAAAATTGAGTTTTGAATTTTGCAAAACTGAGAAGGTATAGAGTGAAGCTCCCTACTGCTCACGTGGGTTGAAGGAGTGGTTTCTGTGCACTTGCTAGGGTCTGTAGAGGAAAAGCATAGAGGACGTCTCCTACTACAGTGGTTCTCAACAGGGGTATGTGAGGTTGAGGAAAAGAGCACATCTTACTGTGCATCTGTTAAGGAGAACTACAGCGAAGGTTGTTTTACCTTACAAGATTTGCCTTACAAGATGTGCAGTACTGAGATAATGCTCTATGCATCACATACAGGGAAATTGGGAGAATTAGCTATTTAATTTTGCTTTACTTGATTAAGAAATTAGTTGTACAGAATATTTTCTTTTTAGAGGGCTTATCATAGCTCCTATTAGCTGCAAATAATAGAATAGCATCCTCATTGCTCTCCATCCCCAGCAGCCTCAAGAAGGGCTGTTACTTCATTACAAATCTCCCTCTCCTAGGGTCTCTGCTACCATGCGGAGTCATGTTGGAAGGGACTGAAAACAGAGGTTGGCCATTTGTTAGTCTAGCCTCATCCATTCTCAACTCCTGATTTGCCCTCCTTCTCTCCTATTAAAAAATCTGCATGGTGAGCAATCAGGAGCTGGATGACAGGATCCTTTCTCTTTCCTGCTGTCTTCTGCCTTCAAGTGAAATTGGAAAGAGGAAGGAAGAATGGAGGAAATAGTCAATGGAAAAAAAATCTGGCAGACATAAAGGCAGAAAAAAAGAGTAAAATAAATGAAAAGGAAGAACAAAAAACACAGATGATAAAATAGATGCATGCTTTATAGGAAGTTTGATGTCAAAATATAACTACATCAGGAGACGTCTGTGAGATGATATTCTTCAGGAGTAGGGGACTTGGGAGGCCTGGTTGGGACTGGGAGATGGCTACAGGACCCTTTTTTCTGAGGAATAGAGGGAAGGGTTTGGTTAATTGCATAGCATTACATTGCTGATATTGGCACTATGTGTTTTTAGCATATGTTCTAATCTATATATTTCCTGAACATCTGAGTGCATATGGAGTCTATGGTTTTGGAACATATTCATTGTTAAATGTAATAACTTTCCACTGGCAAATTAATCTAATACAGATAAATACAGAGGAGGATTTTTAATTTTTTTTGCATACAATCTTGGCTTTTTGAAATGCAGCAAATTATATTTGATATTTCAGAATCTTGCATGGGAGTGACTACCAAGCTTTGGCTTTCAATTTATTTTGTATCAGTTAATAGTTTTTGGCCTTGAAAAGTCTACATGTTGGTATATGCATGCTGGATTGAAGAGCAATAAAAACAAACAAAAGGAAGTATTTCTTCACACAACACAGTCAACCTGGGGAACTCTTTGCCAGAGGATGCTGTGAAGGCCAAGACTATAACAGGGTTAAAAAATGAACTAGACAAATTCATGGAGGATAGGTCCATCAACGGCTAGTCAGGATGAGTAGGGATGGTGTCCCTAGCCTCTGTTTGCCAGAAGCTGGGAATAAGTGACAGGGAATGGATCACTTGATGATTACATGTTCTGTTCATTCCCTCTGGTGCACTTGGCATTGGCCACTGTCAGAAGACAGGATACTGGGCTAGATGGACCTTTGGTCTGACCCAGTATCACCATTCTTATGTTCTTATCTACACATCTCAGTGCAGATTATTTTGGTTGACTAGCTCTGAGCCTGCTTGGGGAGATGAACTGGTTTCAGATAAATTAATTTTCTGTTCCAGTTGTACCCTATCACTTCAAGATGCTACAACATTGTGTGTGTGTGTGTGTGTGTGTGTGTGTGTGTATAAATACAATGTGACATTGAAGTCTGATATGCCAGCTGCCAAAATTGCAGAGTGCCTCTCTTATTTGATATGCTATAACTGAAGCATCAAGCTGATTTGGAAGTGCCTTCAAGGCATACAGGTAGTGTCCAATTTTCAAATCTCAAGTGCACAACCCGAAGGAAAGCAATATTATTTTTCATGTAATGAGCTTTAGTACATGAACAATTAAGGAAACATAACTGAATTAAGCTAATCAGCAAGATGCAGAAGCTTGCCTCCAGGACTCTGCTGAAGTGAATTTTATCAACAGTTTTTTCTGGTAAGCTAATAGTACCAATGGGTATAGTGGCACAGAGTAGTAATTACACAACTCCAGGGGCCCAGGGTTTTTTTAAATGTTTGATGCTTAAAACAAAGACAGTCTTTTAATTCTGTTAGAAGCAGTTATGATTAGCAGTTGGTGGGGATCTTTGCTTGGGCTATAATTTTCAGGGCACTCAAAAAAAAACCTAGGAACTTGAGGCAGAATATAATATTGTAAAGGTCTCCAATTCTATGTTGGTATATATTACTTCCAACATAGACAGACATTTGTGAGTCCAATCCTCCATGAGCTTGATTCATGCCCTGCGTCCTGCCTTCAGAGAGCCTGTTGTAGGATGAGAATCTTAGTCATGGAGATCACATCTTACCACGCAAGATGAACTGAGGGAACCGGTTCAGATAAAAATAATAACCACTCTGACTCTTCCTCAGAAACTTGATTGACACTGAACCCAAATCTTTTCTGACATTAAAAAACAATTATTTTATACTTTTTTGTTTAAAAGGTCAAATATTATGTAGAACAACATAAGTAAGCATGTGATAAAAATTGTTTGGTAATTTTTGGTAACTAATTGTGATTGCTTTGAATGACTAAAGAGCAACAAACACACACATTTCTTAATTGTGGTGAAGTTCACAGATCTGTTACAATGGATATTTCAGATTCCTTGCAGCTTAGAGAGAGAACCAGATATTGGCAACAGGGGAAATGCCACACACACTCCCAGATGGTGTCTCCTGTTTTATGTGCCCCATGGTGGCAGTTGGCTCAGCCAGACCTCCCTGCTTTAGAGCTTTTGCGAGAGAAATTCCAACTTTATTCAGTTTTTTTTTAACTAAAGACTTGACTCCATAACATGTCCATGTAATTCCTAGCCAAATCCGAAGGCTGTATTTGCCTTTTGGAGGGCGTGTCCCCTCACCTCCACTTCCCCTTCTGAGGAATTTGCAGCAGCTGGTTCCCTGCAGGCTTCAGAGGGTGAACAAGGCAGAGAAAAGCCAGAGACAAAAGGAAAAAATCTGTGTCCTGCTCCCCCTAATTGAGTGTCTCACCAGGGAGCTCAGCTAGGTCTGTAATGCAGTATCCTTCTCACAGCCTAGTCTGGTGGGGTTGCCTTGATCCCCTCTGCTTTCCTGAACATAAAAAGAGCCAGGCAGGATTGGAAAAACTGGCTCAGGCAGTAAGCAGCCTCCCCTCTCCCATCTCCATGAGGGTAATGAAGCCAGGACAACATGCTGGGTGTAAGATCATGTCTAAATAGCTAGAGCTTGCACCAGAAGACTTGCTTCTGACTGGAACTCAGCTGCTTCCTCTCCGGGGGCTATGAATAGGGGGTACCAGAAACACCACTGACACCTGCCAGGACTAGAGTGCAGTAAGCCACCTAAGGGTCCAGCTTCTTCCTTGAACTCCAAGATAGTACCTTTTCTTAGATATGTAGAATGGGCCCATGTTGGGGAGGAGAAAAATGGAACAAATAGAATAGGGCTTTAGACGTTTCAGACAAATTCCCAAAGGAGGTATGCCTTCACATTCCCATTTTACCAACCCATGGACAATTCTTCCATTTTGCATATGGATTACACCTTTCCTCTTTTGCTTTTTTCCAACTTTGATCACTACCATTTGATCTGACAGGTGCTCATCTCTTCCCAGACAGTTTTTCTGATCATGGATCTGTAACAGAGAAAGCTAAAACAAGAAACCAACACATAGAGTGATATGGTTTCTGGAATATCTTGGATTTATGTTAAACATTAACATGAGTGCAGGGGACTGGACTAGATGACCTCTCAAGGTCCCTTCCAGTCTTATGATTCTATGTGGTGTCCTGGAAATCTATCATAAGCCTGTGATGAGGATGAATATTTCATCTCAGAAGGATGTTAGCTGCAGTTAAAGATGGCTCTGAAAAAAAAATGCTGTCATAGAAACAGAAATCCAATTCTTATTCAAATCTATTGGGAATGCTGATCTCCTACTCACATGTACTTCAGTAAACCAGAGTTTATATTAAATATATCCAGTAATTCCTGTTCTCCCCTCCTCCTCTCACCCATAGAGATTGAGATTTGAGGAAGAACACTATTACCCTGACCACAGAACAAAAAGCAAGTTCTGTCATTGGTGGAGCAAAGTTTCCTGTTTCTCTGTATGCACTGACCACCACGGGAAGGTCAACACCAAAACTTGCTTGTCATAATTTCCACAGCTAATCAATTCCAAAGTATTTTAGGAAATATTCTAGGCATCTGTGGGAGGAACACAGCTGATTTGGTGAAAATCAGAAAATGAGAAGGGGGAAGTGAAGGACAGACAGACAGATCCACAGGCATCTAGTTAGCAGATTCAGCTTCATCCAGGTCTGTAATTGTCTGTAGATGAATGTAAATAACTAGATCTAGCATTAACACCTTCAAGCACAATACCCTCCACCATCTCAGATTTGCCCATCATCCAAATAGAGTTTAAAAAGTTGACACTGTGATTGACTTTTCTTCAAGCCAGAGAGAAAAGAAATAACAGAGGTGAGAGGAATGGGAGGTTGGGGGGACATCCCAGACTTAGTGTGGTAAAAGTAGAAAGGGGAGGCACACAGAGCCCCCTGGTCTGAGGATGAGGGTCATGGGATCTGTATTCCTCATGCTGATTTGTCAACCAAAGTGTTAACTGCCTGCCAGCCTGCTCTGCCAGAGCTCATTGGCAACCCCACAACAGCTGGGAGGATAAAAGGGCTATAAGGCAGGAGGGTGGGAAGTTTGCCAGAGAGGTAGAGGGACTGTGGAGAGAAGTGCTTGCCAACAAGTGGGTGAGAAGCTGCCAGAGAAGCCAACACACCAGAGAGAGCAAACAAGAGGCTGGGAAGCCTACAGAGCTGGGAACAGCAAGGGACTTGAGAAGGTTAGCGCTGGGGCTCTGAACAGCGGAACCCAATGGAGCAGGTAGGCCTGAGTTCCCCTGCCACCTCATCAGACTAAGAAGGGAGAGGGAAAATTGACAAGGATTACATATGTGAAACAGTCTCTTCTCCGGCCTCTGTGGGACTGTTAGACTTTTGGGTTCCTTAGTTTTGGATTTTTCTGTTAACTATGAAAGGGGATAGACTGAACAGTGACTTAGTGGGAGAGCTAGGCTAAATAAGACAACAGACTGTTGTTATGCCCCCTTCAGCCTTTTTGATGTCTAGATTGAAGGGACCCCTGCAGCACCATACCTGGACGCAGGGATGACTCTAAAGGCAAGGGTGTGCTCCTACAGGGAGGAATAGGGGAGCACACTGACGCCCTTATGTGGCAGGAAGAGGAGGAGATTCACAGAACCCATGGAATGAAGGAAGGGTTGTGGAGTTGCAGTGTGTGTCCCTGAAATAGGGTGATCAGATAGCAAATGTGAAAAATTGAGACAGGGAGTGGGGGTTAATAGGAGCCTATATAAGACACCCCAAATATCAGGACTGTCCCTATAAAATAGGGACATTTGGTCACCCTACCCTGAAATAGAGAGGGTTGGGAAGGTGAGAGACAAGTAGCTTGCAGGGTTGGATGGGTTTGGAGGAATATAAGCAGCCCCTGGTGTGTGCAATGAACAGAGCCTATAATAGAAACAAAGTGTTCCTTTAGAGTTATACTTCCTATCCATTAAAACAAGCTGCCTGATAGCTTCTGTCTCCAATCAGCTGTTATTAAAGTTGAGAACTTTCTCAGATGAGACCCAATATTATACTTTTAATTCAAATTAGTAGTCCTTACAATTGTCAGAGTATTGATTCTCAAAGTAAATTCAAGTAATATTTTACCTCTGTTAACCATCAAAATCCAATCTTTAGGATTATTGACAATCTCAGGGCAGAGAAAACCTGTCTCCTATATTGAGATTAATACAGTCACCAAATTTTATATACTGTTTATCCACTCTTTAGTCAGTGACATTTTTTGAAGTCTTCTCCATCCAGGGGAAGATGGAGGGTATAATATATACCTCATTTTTTATGCCTGCCTTTAAGGGATGATCTTGTTTCCTATCATGAAGAAACATGCTGTGCATATTCCATTGTAACAGATCTGTGGGCTTTTGCATGATGAAGAATAGGAAAATTATCGGTGAGTACCTGAAAATGTCCTTTCTTAAAGTAATAAGTTTTATAGATCTGACTCACCTTGGACACAAACATATCCTCAATAGTATGGAAACTGACCTCAAATATGTGAGTTTGTTTCCATTATTTATTAGGGAGAATTGCCCATGTTTTGCAGTAGGAGAAATTGCCATAGTACATGGCCATTGCACCTGTTTTCCCCTTTGTGGTCCTTTGAGGGCCTCTCTCTACGCTCCCTGCTCCTCATCCATCACCTCTCTAGGGCAGTGATTCTTGTCTCTCTCTTCCTCCTCCTGGGAGTTTTCCAGGCTGCACAGTTTCCTGCCTACCTTCTGATATTCTCAGTAAGATAGATTGCATAAACAGACCAGTGTTTACATTTGCTTTTTCTTCAGTCTATGAAGAGGTATAATTGCCAGCAATTGCAAGTTACCACACAGACCTTTATAAGCAAGCAAATTCATTTTTAGGGTGAAAGCATTACAGAGATAACACATTAAAAACAATAAAAGAACCTAAATGCAGCTAATAAGCTTACCAGAGATCACCTCCAGGTGCAACAAGGGCTCTGCTAGGAGTGATTACAAGTTCATGACTCTCAAATTCAGAGCCAGAACAACCATGAATTGTTCAGTCTTCCTTTTGCACAGCTTGGGCCTTTGATCTTGGCCTCATGCAACAGTTGATCAGCAGACAAAGGCTACTTGCTGGGGTGCATAATCATGGGTGGGTAATTTGCATTAATTTCTCTCAAGATATATCTTGGGGAAATCCACGTCACATGTGTTGTCCCAAAAGGCTATTGTTGTCTGTCACGTTGTTTAATATGGTATTTTGTTCATTTTGGCCCACAATAATACATAACATTTGCAATTAATATGACGGACTCCACAAATACTTTAAGCTTATGGAATTAAGTTTTCACAAGGGTATTGCAGTAAATTGCCATATCTGTGACGGAAAGTATTGTACTTTTTCCTCAAAGTATATTTAACACCATCTGTAATTTAGGGTGGTAGATTTGACCAGAGCTGGCAGAAAAATCAGAATTTCCAGGTTGCGGGGATTTTCAACATTTTGAAATTTGGATTTACTTTGAGGGGAAAAAAACCAAAATTTTCAAAATTTCCTGAAAACTGGAAAATCTGTAAAACTTTCATTTGGAAACATTGAAATGGCATTTCTGGAACAAAATATCTTTCTGGGACTCAGCGGCTGCTGATGGAAATTGATATATTTGTCAGTTTCACTGCTGCCTACCACTGAATACCAGTAGTGAAATTCAGCAATCATGTCAATTTCAGTCAGCAACTCTCGGGGCTTTCTGGGTTCAGGGACCCTGGAAGCCCTGAGATCCCGGGCTGCAGTGCAGTCCATTTGGCAAGACTGCCCTGGAACTGCAAACTCTGGAAGCCCTGAAGTCCCCTATAGCCCACCAAGTGGTCCAAAAGTTCATGAAACCCAATCTGTTTCCACAAAGCATTTGGGGTTCAGCAAATAAGTGTTTTAGATAAAACACTGAAGATTCCCGACCAGCTCTAGATTTGATTTCTCCTGACTGTGAAAGTTGCTTCATTTGTAGTGAATTTTACATGTCAGGGCATTCTCCTGCTCCTAATGACTAACAGGTCAAGTTCTGACCCCAAACTGTAAAGCAAGCTGTTGCCCATTTTAGTAGATCTGTAGACTTTGTTACTCCAGGGAAGGCCATTTTCAGGTAAGCATAGATACATCTTCCTATTCTTGACTATTGGAATGTAGGATTTGTAATGTTTAATAAGCTCTCAGTAAACATGCAGGCTGGTTGGAGAGAAGGTAAAACACTTCTGTGAACTGTGTAAGCATACAACTCTTTCTGTTTGATTCAGCTAAGGTTTCCAAAATCTAGTTCATGCTAGGCATTTTCAAGTTGAACATCCAATAATAGCCTAATCACTCTCCATTTTAATATTACATCTTGTTTTTATAATTATCATATTTGTAGCATTCAGTGAATAGAGGATCTGACCTGTACTACAAGGAGTTGTATACAAATTGAAGTCAAGGAGATTTTGTTTCCCAGGATTGTCAAGAGGAGGAGGAGATGATGATAAAAATAAGATAAATACCACTTGAATAGTTTTGGGATTAAATGGCACAGGCGACTGGAAATATGGCAGGATATAGGTATGTTTTGTAATCCTTGCCCTCATTTTCTTGCACTATTATTGTGTATCCAAAATGTTTTCCATAGAAATGTTTGCATTGTAATACATGAGTAAATTGTACTGATGGTGCAGGACTCTCTTGGCATATTTACTTAATACCAATTAAGAAAAACAAAACTGTATAGATAAAACAATACCAATTACTGATCTTTCTGCAAGTAAGCAAATTTACTGAAATTCTTGGGAGAAATAATGTCAATGGGGAACTAACATGTTTCTAATGCCATGTTTTTAATCGTATTTCTGATATTGGGTAGAATGTAATTTTGCAGTAAAACAAATTTAACTGCTTTAGTCCTATATCTCCACTCCACCTGATGTGCTGTAATATTTGACTGATGCTCCATTTAATATCGGGATAAACAGTTGTTTCCAAAAGCACTGCAAATGTGTTTTTGAAGACCTGTTTGGTACATTAGGCATGTGCCAACCTGTTCATCATAGTAAATAATAGTGATTTCATAATTAAAACAGGTAATTAAACAAAGAAAATTGAAGATGCAAGATTAGTGTGCAATAGGAAGGTTACTTATTTCCTAACTGAGTCTTCTACCTCAGCGTGTGCTGAAAATCCTTATCTGTTTTTCATCACTTTTCTATCACCCCTACCTCCCAAAAGAACCCAACACTTTTTAAATTAAATAGTACAACAGAAAATAAAGATCATTCTGCAACAACCATCCCAGACCCAGAAGTTGAAACCTATTACTGCAGTGTTTGAGCCATTAGTGGAGACTACTGTATTATATATTATAGGCCATTCCCAGAAAACTTGTTAAATACCCATCTCTCATGCACAATTGTGTTTGCCAGCTTCCCCTTTCTTGGTCCTATGTAATCACATTTGTTCATGTCTCCTTATGCTGCATATAAAATCAAACTCTCAGCTGTGTATCTTTTGTGATGTTTTGGACCTTAATATTCTGTAAAACAATAAGAAATAACTTATTGTCTGCATTTTTTTGTTCTTTTTCAACTTTCTTTTAACTGTGACTTTTTCCCCTCCATTTTTTTCTCCTCATTTCTCAGTTCCAACCACCCTTGTCTCTCCTATCCATTCTTTGCTCCTATTCTTTCTTTCCCTACAAGTCTCCCCCTTCTTTTCCCCTTATCTTTTATTAACTTTGTGAGTACACAGCTAACTATGACTCTACAAAATTTCTTGCTGAGGCCATCTTGCTCACTCTGGGCATATTCAGAAGATTAGCAGAGAGATTAGCACTCCAGTCTTTCTCACTGGTCTCCACACTCCCTTACTCCTGCACCCCTTTCTTCTTCAGATGTCTGTCTATCCACTCCATACTCCTAATACTGCCTAGTTATTCCACCCTGAACATAAGTCTGGGGGCTGAACTAACCTCCTGCATTGTCTTGCACAGATAGTAGTATTAATGCTGGAGCCACACCAACAAAGTTGCATTGACAGTATTGTCAATCCTTACAATATTCAATACTGATTTTAAAGCCCCAGCTCCGGGAGTCAAGTAATACTGAGAACTTCATTTGGGTGGGTTGTGTTTTTGTTTTTTAAAGCACATTTCTAGCCCCCATAGTTCTAAAGAAAAGTCTGAAAACATGACCAGAGCTTAACTTAAAGGATCAAAAGCCATAAGTCAACTAAAAAATACCCTCTCGTTTTTGTTTTTTAAATCTCATGTTTTTGGGGGCTTAATTTACGATTTTTTGAAAGCTTGAGGTTATCATTGATGCATTTATAGTACAGAAGCAACTTTGTTTTCTACTATCTTTCTTTTTTTCTCTTCTGAACTAATGAAAGTTAGAGCTTCACTGTATTTGTACAATGTGATTAAAGAAATGACTGTGTTCTCTGTAATTAATTGAATTGTCAGCATTTTGTCTTAGTGTTTTGCAATTAAGAATTTAAGTAGAAAAGCAGATCAAAAGTTTTTGTTGATATAGTGTTATACACTTTAAGATATTGTGGGGATAATGAACATGAGTCTTCTCTTCAGTAAAGCAGAAATTTGGTGTGTTACTTCGGTCTGTTTTCATTTCTTATAATTGTCATATGATTTTATGGATTTGGGACAGCGTGTGTGTGTGTGTGTGTGTGTGTGTGTATATATATATATATATATATATATATATAAAAATAAATGACGGTGCCTCGACTTTATCCCTTCTTGGTTAAAGTGTTATTTAAAATATATAATCCCTATCTAAGATGTGTGGATTTCTGAAGGATAGTTATAGTTTGAATTGGGAAAGTCAAATTCCCTGGTACAGGTGGCGTATTATAATCAGTTGCTTGATACTCAGTAAAATCATTTGCAATTTATTCATAGAAACATGATGTATGTTTAGTTTTTGTCTTGGTTTTAATGGAGAAAGAACAACTTTTGGCTGGTCTGATGGATTGAAAATCCACAATTGAGTTCATGCCAAAAGCTTGAAGCAAACATTCTAGAGTATCTTAGAAGAGACCGCTAGCTTTGCATTTAAACTTTATGGTTACTTTTCCTGCCTTAGGCAAACTGTGTATAGAATTGCCAAGAACTCTGTGAATTTGCTTGTAAATGTATTAAAAAGCCCAATGGGACCAGAAATAACAAGGCAACTTAAACTACAGTTGCCATTTTCAGTGCTGAGAAGATATTTTATTATAAAATTAAAAGATGCAAATAGTGCTTTGCATTGTGGACATGATGATTTCTATTGCAGCCAGGTGTACACCATCTAACCTAGAGGACAACAAGATAAGTAAATTTTAAAACTATTCTGACTTTTTAAATCATACTTTGCAGTTAGGGCCTGTAGCAGGGTGGACCCTGCTCCGGCCCTGAGGGCTTTGAAATGCTGCCTGACAGGGCTTGAGAGGGGTGGCTCTGGAAGCTGGGCTGATTAAAGAAGTGGCTGCAGCTGGGGCCACGCCCCAAACTGAAGCCCTGGGGCTTATAAGAGGCAGGGAAGCCAGAGCACAGACAGTCTCTCTCTGGCAATAGAGAGAGATGGGCCTGGCTGCTTAGGGCTTGAGAGTAGATACCTGAGTGGAGCAGGGCTGGGGGACAGGCTGAGGAGCTAGGGAAGCTCCAGCCTGGAAAGCCCCAGGCTGCGGCCTAGCAAAGGGCCAAAGGTACTGGGGGTTGCAGAGGGCAGCCCAGGGGTAGGACGAAGCAGCAGGTCCAACCCCCTATTGCCTGTGATGAGTGGGCTGATACTGCAGTCTGCCCCAGGGTGTGGGGCTAGACCATGGCTGTCAGTGGCCACTACTGAGGCAAAGTGGGGATAGTAGGGTGCGGGTTCCCCTGGGAGGGGGAGACCCAATTATAGAAAGGGGCACTGGGTCCAGGGAGGGACGCCGGGGCCTGCAAACAGGCGGGTCACCAGCCTGCCGAGGGCGCTCCAGGGCAGAACTGCGGGACAATCTGAGACCAACCAGCAGGAGGCGCGGCAGGGGTGAGTACCACCCGTTTACAGGGCCAAATCTGCCCAGCATGTAGTCCAAGTAACTTCGCTGAACTCTCTGATCTCTGTGGAGACCAGTCAGGAGCCATCCTTGTCTCACATTGTAGAGCACTAGCAGAGATACTTCACAACTTCTCCAGCCTCAAAGTTGCAATAGATTCCATGGCCCTTCCCTCCAGCTCCCTCTGGCTGAGCGTGTATGCAGGTTGCCCATGGAGCTGGATGTTTGCACAATGCAGCTGGTGTGCATCACTAGTGCAGGTTTCTGCAATTCTGCCCTCTTCTCCCTTGCACAGCACAACTGTGGTTGTTCCACAGAGATGGGGCAGGATTTGCTCCATAATGATCAACCTTTCTAAAAAAATTGAAGTGATATTAGGACAGCTATTCTGCATAGTTGGCTTGAATTGTCACCTTCAAATAGTTGGTGCATGGAAGGCTGATGCCTAAAATTCCTGAGTTCTAATTGCGATGGTTTCACTGATTCGCTTTGTTGCCTTGTTACTAATCATCTTAGTGTATTCCTACCCCTCTCCACACCTCCACCCCCTCAAAAATAAGAATAATATTTTTCAACCTTGTAGAAGTTGAGAGGAATAATTATTTAATGTTTCTAAAGGTAGAGGATGCTCAGGGGCGGTCGTCATGAGGGCGGCAGTCAGGGAGCATTCAGGGGCATTTCTGTGGCAGGTCCGCTGGTCCCACGGCTTCGTCGGCAATTCAGCGGTGGGTATGCTGAAGGCACGGGACTAGCAGATCACCCGCAGAACTGCCGCATTACCGGCAGACCCCCTGCAGAAACACCGCCGGAGGATGCCTGACTGCTGTGCTTGGGGCAGCAAAAAAACACAGAACCGCCCCTGAGGATGCTATAAATGTGCCAATCAGATCTCTCCTTCCCAACAGCCCACACAGTGAGTGTCAAGGAGAAGCAAACAAATCCTCTCCACATACTGTGCACTCCACTCTCAGGAAAGATCTCCATGTACATTCTGTGCTGTAGGGAGTGAAATCTCTAGAGCAGCTGAGCCTATATAACCCATAGAAGCAGCAAAGAATCCTGTGGCACCTTATAGACTAACAGATGTTTTGCAGCATGAGCTTTCGTGGGTGAATACCCACTTCTTCGGCTTGCATCCGAAGAAGTGGGTATTCACCCACGAAAGCTCATGCTGCAAAACATCTGTTAGTCTATAAGGTGCCACAGGATTCTTTGCTGCTTCTACAGAACCAGACTAACACGGCTACCCCTCTGATATATAACCCATGTGCCTAATGGGGAGAGATCTCTTTAAGACACCCATTGGGTGGGGGAAAGCAGGAGTGAGTTGTGTCTGGGTCATTGTTGCTATGCTGATTAAGCACTCCACATCCAGAAACTTCTGGAATTGGGTGTGGTAGTTTTGAGTATGCTCCAATAGGGTTCCCTGTTGCTGGGGTCAGACTCCATGAGGGTAAGCAGTCAGGTCAGCTGCTTTACAAAGGGCCATGTGCCCTGTGCGAGTTGGGAGAAGCTGAGCAGAAAGCAATCTGTTGTCCCTAACTCTGAAGCATTTTTCAGCAGGGTTTTCTTTAAATCTATACACTTAACTGAGTGATTCGTTAATCAATTAGCTAACTGGCTAGCAGTGATGTCAGCAGACAAAGAGTCTGCTTGGCTTCCAACTGAAGATTCCTACAAGCGGGTGGAGGAACGATGGAGGTGAACAAAACCTAAGCTTTTGAGAACTTTCAGTTTCTTCTCACTGTATTTCTGTGGGGACTGAACTGTTCAGATTTTAATTTGTTTTCTTTATGTTTATGTGTAACTGTGAAGGTAATGTCTGTGGATTATAAAATACACGTCATGCTGTAAAAATTAGATTATTTGTTTCTTTATCATAAGATTTTATAAAATTATTTAATTAACTTAATTTCTTTAGTTCCTTTTGGGACTTAAATGTGGGGAGGTTGACCCTGTGCAAGCCTTGCAGAAAATCTTTAGAGACTAAACTCTAGGTCTCCAGCTACTTTCTGTGGGAGTTGGGTTTTTCTGAAGGCACTGAAGATGGGAAATGAAGTGAACTGTAGACCACACAAAGGTTACAAATTGCACCCAAACAGGGACTTGAGGATTGCTCAGAGATCACCTCTGAATTCTTTTGAGGAATATTGCAGTTAGTTATAAAAGAATGTGGGGTTGAATATTATGGAATTTGTGCACTGTATTAATATTAAGATAATGTAAACTTGTACATAGTTAGATCCCTATAGGACCATTTTGGTCAGTGCTGTGTCCCCTGTTGATAGTACAGCAGAAATTAAGAGGGCAATTAGAATCTTTGGTCATATGACTAATATGAGGCAGGCAGGGGCGGCTCTAGCCATTTCGCCACCCCAAGCATGGCGGCACCCCGCGGGGGGCGCTCTGCCGGTCACCGGTCCCGCGGCTCCGGTGGGCCCCCCGCGGCATGCCGCCCCAAGCACGCGCTTGGCGTGCTGGGGCCTGGAGCCACCCCTGGAGGCAGGTGAAGGGAGAAAAAATATGATTCTGTGAATTTAAAGACTCTGCTTCTGTGATACTCATAGGAAGGAAATGTTTGTTGCAGAAGCTAGGGCAGAAATGGGATGTGACTCCTATTCATTTTGAGGTTTTGCCATTTATATCCATTGGTTCCATGCCCAGATTACCTCAGTGCGGGACTCAGGGATATTCTGTATATTCTGACAGAGGGTTCAAGACTGAGACACAGGCTGTGGTTAACAGGTGCCACACCAGTTACAGACCGAGGTCCAGTAGAAGCCTCTACCCCTGCTGTGAGTCTCCCTCCTGACATGCAACAGCTTTTGTTAGAGAGAGTGCTGAAATCTGCCAATGAAACTGTGACTGATGTGAAACTTACACTGAAAGAAGTAGATTATCCTACTTGGCGAGCATAAGCCAAAGAGATGATGGAAGACAGTGAGATTTCTGACAAAGGCAAAAGGAGGAAGATTATTGAAAGTTTATTAACACCAGTATTGAGGGTGGCCTTAGGAGCTGGTAGCAAGGTATCCTCTGTAGAATGCTTTGATATTTTAGAGAGGGCAAAGGGAAGTGTCATAAACGCATCTGATCTTAAGGCTCAATTTGCTGAGACTCACCAACACACTAAAGAACCACCTCCTGCATACCTGACTAGACTACATGCATTAGCCCAAGAAATTTAGGAGGCTGGTGGGGTAAAAGATACTGAATTGGACTCTTATATACAAGATGAATTTTTCTATGGTTGTTGACATGAATCCTTATTAAATACACTGTTAATAAAAGGGATTAATTGTAGTGGTAGAAAAAAGACTGTATCTTATGCCACACTCCTTTTTGAGGTGAGAGCCATTGAAAGGGAACACTCTGATATACAAAAGAGAAAACTTTGACAAGAACTAGAAGAAAAAGGAAGACCATTGAGTAGGAGTAGTTTGCAGTTGATAAAGGCATATGAAAATACTCCCAGTGCCCATGAAGAAGTCACTGCAATAGACTGGAAGGAAAAATACTGCAGGCTGAGAGCAGTTGGTAGTAATGCAGTTGACCCAGCCAAGTTCTGAAATGCCCATTTCAGATACACGATTTACTCCTCAAAGACCCAAAGAATTTAATAAGCAATACCAAGATTTAACAGAAGAAATCCTTTGTTTTAACTATGGGCAAATGGAACATTTTCAAAATGAATGTCAGAATTATCCTAACCCCAATGTAATACATCAGCGGCTGACTGGTAGACATTCAAATCAGAGCAAGTTTGAGCCAGGAAGAAAAGAAACTAACAACTCTCAGAGCAAGGCTGCAAGTCAATGGTTTCAGGAAACAGATGTTACCCAAATGGGTGTCAGTGAGGCCATCCGGCAGTTAGTGTGGTCTGCTTGTCATGGCTATGTATACCTAGATGGAGTAAAGAGTACCTGCCTAATAGATACTGGTTATCAAGTCACTTGCATATGTGAAGCTTTCTATAATGAGCATTTATCTTACCAAAAGTTAGTCAATTGGCAGTATACTTCAGATAGAAGGGGCAGAAGGGCAAATGGTTCCATATCTGGGATATATAACCTTGAAGATACAATTCCCATCTTCTTCAGTCCTCTGCTTAGCCATTGGCTGGGCAAGGGTGGATGGGTCAGCTGATTGGCTGCTGGGTGACCACACCTCAGCTATGTGAGTGATCCTGGTTCTTTCATAAAGTTTTACTCGCCAGTTAACTGCACTGCCCTTCTATTGCCCTTCCCCCCCCCCCCCTCCTCTTGTTTGTAGTTTAGGAGCTGTGCTTCTTATAATGCTGCAGGTCTGATTGATAACCATTGTTTTAGGGATCAGGAAGTAATTTTTCAGTTGGGGCCAAATTGGCATGAGAGCTGGTGGGTTTTTTCACTTTCTTCACAGCCTCCTAGAGGCATAGGTGGGTTGAGAGTAATAGAACTCAAAAATTGATATAAAGCTGATAAAACTACTGACCTGTCAAAACTTGACTTGCATCCAGTGCAGATAAAGGCTAAAAGGGACAGCTCCCAGAATTAAATGAGATATGGGGTTTTGCTGTCAGACCTTTTACTCGTTGGGGGAGAGAGACCTGAAGCCTTGGTGGAATGATATCCCACCTCAGCCTTGTGCCTCTATCACCTCACTCCTCTTTTGCAGGTTTCACACCAGACCTGAGTTTGTGAGGTAGGCCAGGGAGGGTCTACTCAGAGTTGTTATTTTGTTTGTGGTTACAGCCCTGTAACCCTCACAGGAACTAATTAAATGTTTGGTATATGAGGACAGACATTGTAGTGTCCCTCTTCAGTGTTCAATTAATAAAGTTGCTGCCTGCTGATTAAACACATTCCACATCTGTCATTAATTTGCCTGCATTTCTTGGTCAATGAGTCTGTCCGTTGACTTGAGCAAGTGGCTTAATCTGTCATTCAAATTCCCCATCCTGTAATGGTCATAATATTTGCCTACATCACAGGGATTTAATAGGAATGAATTACTTAATGTTTAAAATATGTTTTGAAGATAAAAACTACTTTCCAAGTATGATGATAAATCACATTTTGGCAATGAGAAAATAGGGTAAAGAACATCTTAGTTTTCCTGTTATATAAATAGATTTTCAGTTTCGCCTGAGGATGCTGATGGGAAGAAAAACATTAATAAATTTGGAAATACAGGTAATAGAAGCTTATAAAAGTTAAGGCTTTAAAATCACCATGAGAGTTCTGATTATTGTAATAGCCTCACCTTAAAAGATCTGATCCCAAATATGCTGGGGACTTAGCCTGCAATGGAAACTAGTGCAAATTAGTATACTTTTGTTGTATTTGCTGAATAAAGAATTTGTGGAGTCAGTTATTTTTACCCATATGTAATTTCGGACCATTTTTGTGGGTTTGGAAATGTGATAACGTTAAGTATAATACTATTCACAGAATACAAAAAAGGCTATTACACATTATAATACAATGCTACTGTTAAGGCTCTGTCTGGTTTCTTCTGATATGACTTATGAGTACTTAACTACAGTTCCTAATTTTACTTAATTTAATAACCACTCCTGCCTTTTACAATATGCACCCTCCCTATAATATGCAGAATTACTAACTCTGAAGAACAACTTTGTTCAGAACCTGTCATTTATAGTGAAGATATTATAATTAAATATGCTTGTATTTTATAATGTGGTAGCAATACTCCTATATCAATTATTGGAAAAAAACCTTTTATTTTTAACAGTAGATTTAATATCTCTTCAGGTTGGTAGGTATTTTCCATTTCATATTATATTCTTTAGTTTCTGTGTGTTGTATTTAATCTTTTTTGTTGTTATGGTACATCAGAATTTGTTAGCAAATGGTAGAATTTACTTTAAATGTAGGAAGTAACTTCAGAAGGGGGGTCTGAGGCAAACCCACTGTCTGACCAGGGCTACTCACTCAGCTGTCATGACTCTCCCTTCCAACCGCACCAGCAGCGACTCAGCCCTCAGGCTTGCTATAGCAGCGTATTCCAGGGCTGGGGTCAGATGACCGCTCTCCCCCCTGCCACAGGTATTTCATTGACCATTCCAGAACTGCAAATTAGTCTGTGCAATAGCACTACTTGGCCAAGAATCCTCCTGCTGCTTTATGGAGTTACAGACTCTTCAGGCTTCTAGCTTGCCTTTTATCCGGTTCCTGCTCCTTCCCCAGCCTTGCCTGAGCCTGTTCAAGCCCACTTCAGCCTTGTCCATGCCATACTCTGGCCTTGTTCCATCAGGCCTGACGGCCTAGAACCCAAAGCCTGATGAGGTATATGTGTGCAGGTGGTTGGGTTTGGGCTATTAAGCCTAATTAGCTTAACATCAAATTGACTTGAAGTAGGTCAGAATTGTATATCCATACAATTATATATCTATACAGTCATACTCTGGTATGATTTTTCACACATTGTATTCTTTCTTGCAGAGAGTATTCTGCAAACCCTTAGAGAATGTACATCTGAATAGAATTGTACGATGATGATGATGATAATTATTATATTACACTAGCACCTAGAAGCCATAAGCAAGAATAGGGCCTTGTTGCGAAGTCATAGTAAATGATGGTCTTTGCTAGCGTGGACATCCCATGAACCAGTTTCTTACTGGTTGAAAAGGGGACCTGACATTTCTGGTCAGACATACTGACTGGACATCCAAAGTCCAGTTACTGCAAGCGAGAGAGTTGGGGAGGCGCTGGCTTATCATCCACTCCAAATCCTGGCTCAGCAGGCAAGTCCCTCCTAACCTGGGTGGGGAGGGGAGGTGAAAAGCAGCGAGCCACGAGACAAGGGGGAGGAGGAAGAGGAGTGTATAGGGATGGGGTATCGGGGCAGGGGAGGCTCAGGGAAAGAGGTAGGGCTGGGGCAGGATTTCGGGGGGAATAGGTGGGGCAGGAGTGGGGCCTTGGGAGGAAGAGGCAGGGCAGGGGGCGGAAAGAGATGGGGTGGGGATGGAGCAGGGGTGAGAAGAGGTGGGGTGGGGGTGAGGCCTTGGGGGAAAGGATGGGGTGGAGGAGGGAAAAGGTGGGGTGGGAACTTGAGGTGGAGGCGTGGCTGGGGGGGCAGATGGGGAGATCAAGCACCCTGGGTAGAGAGGAAGTTGGCACCTATGCCTGCCGGAGTGTCCGTTTTTTAAATATTACCAAGTTGGCAACCTTAGGGCAGGCCTACACTACAGTGGTGATCGATGCTCTGAGATCGATCCAGGAGTGGTCAATTTAGCGCATCTAATAAGACCCACCAAATGGACTGCAGATTGCTCTCCAGTTGACACCTCTAGTTTACCCCCGACGAGAAGAGTAAGGTAAGTCGACGGGAGATTTTCTCCCATGAACCCCCAAGGGGTAGACCCCATGGTAACTCGACCGAAGGTATGTTGACTCCAGCTACGTTATTCACATAGCTGGAGTTGCGTAGCATAGGTCGACTTACTGCGGTAGTGTAGACATAGCCATAGTCTTTGCCCCAAAGAGTTTTCAAGTCCAATCTGAGACCAAACACAGCAAGTGAGTGTGACAACCATTAGGAGGGAAGGGTGGGGGGCTGCATGGGGGGGAAGGGTAACCAAAGAAAAAACATAAAGGTATGTGGATTTTGTGTTCATGAAGTTTTTAAATAAAACCAGCTGTCCCTGATGGTCTCATAACCAAGCTGTCACAGATGGATTTATTTCTGTTTGGGCTTCTTTATGAAGGGAGGCCTTGAAGGATTTGAAGAAGGCAAGACCGGTGACATTCTAGATACATTTGGTGAGAGATTTCTTTGTTTGAGGGATGTCATGGAAGTAGTTGAGGAGATTATAAGTTTATGGAGGAGATGGTATGATGTTGCTTAAAATGGCATGGGCTCACTGGGGACTGCTAGTAGCAAATATCTCCAATACCCAATGGGACTATAATTAATTAATACAGCAAATTTTTGACAGGTGGGTCTCACCCACGTGCTCAGGTTTTAACCGATCACCATATCTGAGGTCAGGAAGGAACTTTCCTTCAGGTGAGACTGTCAGACACTCTGGGAAAAAGAGTGTTAGTTATAGAATGTGTTACAGGTTTGCTTGTGCTTTCTGTTGCATTATGCCTGATGGTGAGGAAGAGAATGCAGTTTGTTTGAATGATGACATCTTCACTGTTTTAAATTATTGAAAGGCTGAAACTATGATGATTTACAGTTTGCGCAAAATTGCTGGAAAAGGCAATAACTTTATGCAGTTATAGGCAAAAGGAACTCGTAAAGCTTCAGACCTGAAGTCCAGGTATCTATGAAATCCATTCCTCCATTCTTGTACTGACAATTTTTTAATGGAAATTTGTTTGGTCCATTATATGGGGCCACCCTTCTGGACCAACCTTATCAGGCCAGGATAAGGCTGATACCTGTTCCACTGGAGGAAATGTTTCATTTTCCAGACACTCTTACTCTCACCCCAGCTCATCATCTGCAAATGTCTATTCAACAATCTTGCTGGCAAAATCTCAGTATTGTGTAAGAAGAGAAATCATGTTAATAATTGCATCCAGGTTCGGTAAAACAGAAGATACAGGTGGGGAAACAAAGCTTGAAACATGAAAACCACACATGATTTCAATAATTGTATATTCACCCTAAAGGGAGAATATATATATGCAGAGATCACACATCACTTCAAATATAATAGATTCTGTACCATTCCAGAATGGTACAGTGAGTGGGTGAGTGGAGGAAAGCTCTTTACTACTGCTGGGGAGAAGGTTGTGGAAATAATTTCCTCTATTTTCTAAAGGTCTTCCTGGTATTGGCCAGACAAACTGACATAAACAAATGACAGCATGTCCTCCTAAAAATGTTCACTTTGGGTATGCCTACTCTTCAAAGTAAGCTCGGGTTAGTAGAACTCCAGTTAGCAGACTCTGGGTTTGTTATCCTAAGGCTTGAGTGTTCACACTTATTTGTAACCTCAGGTTAAAAATTGTTGAACCCTGGGTCCCAACCTGGGGCTCCAGCATTTACGCTGCGTTATGTGGGCCCGAGTCCAACCACCATATCCTAGACTTCCTAGCGTCCTCCCAAAATGTGGCCACTCTAGCCCTTTGATTGTGGTTCAGTGTGGGAAAACACTTGACTGTCCATCAAACTTGACTGTCCAGATGTCAAAGTAAGTCAGCCCCTGGTATTGTGGGATACTTTTAGCAGTCTCCCAGAGCATGAGTCCAGTGGGGCTATGTCTACATTGCAAAACAATAGGGCTTGAACCCCTGATCTTGGTTTGACTCCGGCTTGGCCCCTCCACCCTTATGGGGTCCTGGGAACCCTGGGTCCAAGACCTGGATTTATGAGATTTGTGTGTAGATAGAAGGCGGGGACTAGTCTTGAACCTGACTTTGAACCCTGGGCTTACATTTCAGTGTAGACATCTTTAGGGTCTAATCTATTGGGGGAGGGATGGAACATCTATATTGTATTTTCAGCACCCCTTCTCTGAGTTGCAATTTTAAGTTCTATGACCAGTGGCTAATTTTAACATGTTATAAGATGTTTCAAAGTGCATGCAATTAATGGTTTAGAGGAAGATGACTTCTATCTTAAAAAAAAATCCTATCCTTTTGTTCATTTATGTGAAGCACACAACATAGCAGGATATTACTTTGCAACATAATACTGGAACTTCCTTACCTTCTGTCAGTTGTTACTTGGTGTCCCGATTAAATTACATGAAGATGTTGATCAATGTTGAGTTCCTTATAGATGCCACAAGAAACATTTATATTTATAGGAACAATATGTAAATATTCATGAAGTTGTTAGTTAATTCTCTGAAGCATAAAGAATCCCACAACAGGCAAGCTAATTTATGCAGCCTTTTTTCTGTGACGATAAGCATTGGATTAGTTACTTTAGTTATAGCACATATGTTATAAATATTGTGGAAGTAGAGAAAGAACTGACAGGGATTTGTAGGGGATCTTAATGCAAGACAGTCTCTTTTAGCAAGAGTTAGGCTAGCTGTGACCCTAATAACGCGAGATTTGTAGAAGCGAGGATTGTGTGAAGCTAGTGGGAAAGAACTGTGGGAGAAGTCATTGCAATCTTGTGTTGATAATGAGGAATGTAAATTGGTGTCTAAATAGAAGTGAGAAAAATAAGATAACAAGATAGCCTATGTATAAACAAAATGCAGCTGTTGCTCATTATTGTAGGTAACAAAAAGTATAAATGCTTGCTGTAATTGTTTACTTGGAGAGAGACTTACCTAGGAGGGGGAAACCCTGTGTACTAGAGCACTCTCTCCCTCTTTGCAATTGCTTGAGAATAAATAAAGTATTTGATTTTGCTACCCCACACAAAAAGTGAGAACTAAGTTTTTCTCCGACAATATTTACAGATGCTATTGCTTCTGACTTGTTGGGGTTGCTTAGTATTGCAAGGCAACAACTATTTGTTCTTGGAGATCTGACAACTCAGCTTTTGTTTGGCTTAATAGGATCTATGTATTGCAAATATTTGTAATAGAGGGGAAAAAAGATGTTCTTTGCCACAAACTTAAAAGTTATGCTGCTGTGGAACTTAACTCCCCTTGGATAGCTCTAAATTTCTAGTGTTTGTTCTAAAATCTTATATTTTTAAGAAAACCAAGTATAAATTGAGTGGATAATATAGCACCCATCTTAAGAAAATAATTAAACACTATTTGCAAATTATATATTAACATAAAATTCTAAAATATTTATTACCTCTCCAAATTAAAGTATTCATCTAACACTTATAACTAATGAAGAATCTAAATTGTATTCTTTGTCTTTCTGTATTTAGTCATAAACCCAGAGACCTCCTTTCCCCCCCACACATATAACCACTTCTAATTTTGTTCCAGCTAATTCTGTAGAGGGCATAAACTAAATATATATCTGACATACATAAGATGTTGCTCCGTCTGGTGAGGGAGCTGTTCTCTGTTCACCAGATCTTTGGATTTTCTAATGTGAAACCCATAAATAAATCTCATTTCTTTTTACTGAACCTAAAAATAATTTGGCCACAAAATATTCTCTTGCCTGAGGGAGAGTGGATTGCAAATGTATACCTAGTTCATATAAAAGAATTAAAGAAATCAACCAATATACATATGATAATTGCATTATGAAGATTAGTTGGTAGCATTGAAACATGGTTACAGGAATTATCCTCTAAATACATTTCCTGAAGTGCCTAGACCAATATTTACACAACAAAAATGTTAACCTCTCTGTTTATGTCTAGAGTCAGTACAATCCCAAATATTGGGCATAATGTTTTTACAATTTGGAAAAATCTCTGCTCTTAACACACATCATGGGAATAATACTAGAATGACAAAATCTGAAAAACACCACAAACTTTCAAGAGCACCCACTGTATGATAAAGTAAATGTGAATCTCAAATATAGTCAGTTTAAGGAAAAGTTGAAGTAGTTTAAAGTACAACACCTTTCCTTCAGTTATCTTGTACATTTTCCTGTTTGTTGTTCTATTCTGTTCAATCTTTTTCAGTCACAGCAATTTTAGGTGTTTCTTGAAACAGTAGTATATCAAAATTTTTAGACACATGATTTTTTTAAGTTGTCAGTATCTCTTTAATAGCTTGCAAAATGCACAGTTGTTTCAAACAAGAACAATGTTTCTCAGTAGACAAAAAGACAGATGGCATTGCATTATCCTCAAAAGAGTAAAAGGGCAAAATAGCAATGCTTAGCGTTCATATAGCACTTTGCATGTTCAAAGCTCTTTACAAATATATATCATTAATTAACTTTAAAAAGTTTTATAGAAAGCTGAAGAATGGAGAAACATGGTTCAAAATAAACTAGTTTAGTTTGCCTCTCAGGCTATGCTTTCTGGATGAACTTAGGTTCGCTAATGAAATGTGAACAAGAGCTTTTAATTGTTTACTTGCTTTATGTGCCCTTAATATTTGTCAGACCACAGACTTCAATTTTTCCTTATTAAAAACAAAACAAAAAGCAAAGCCGGTGTCCAGAATTTACATTTAGCCAGCCTGTCAAAGGAATCTGACAGTTTGGCTTCTGGATCTCTGAACTGCAAATTTCTGGGGATTGCTTAGTTGACCAGTTAATTTACAATCTGAATCATAGCCCAGAAATCTAGTGTAGTTTACAAGTGTATTTGATGAATTCAAACTAATGTTCATTGTTGTTTTTTCTGGGCTTTTACAATTGGATATCTGTTGCAGGAAGAGCTAGAAATAGACTGTGAAAGCTTTCTTTTATGCTATTTTCAATATAGAAGAATTGTAGTACAAGTCTGCTAATGTAAAGGTTATGCCACGCTTATCCTAATTTGCACAGCTGTAGTTCTGAATTCACTAACTCGGGAAACAACACTGGGCATTTTCCCCTTAAATTGGGTTGCTTAATTACTCAAACTATTTAAATATATGGTTCTATGTAGCTCTTGATTAGGAATTTCTTCTGTAACTTGTTGCATTTAGGAGGAGTCTTTTACAGGATATTTTTAACATTTGATTTCATTTCAAGTTTTTTCTGTTGAATAAACTTTGTGAAAGTACAAAATGCACTATTAAATATAAAATCCCTTTCAAGGGGATGCCTGGTTTAGTGGGGATTTAACATTCGTGTGTGTATGCTTGTTTTAAAATACTATTGACAGACCTGCCTGAAGTCTCTCTCTAATAAATTTGGATATAAGTGAAGATATTCAAAGCCACATAGATGGCTTGTCCAGTTCCTATTCATTTTGGGCATCCAAATCCTCTTGGTATTTTGGAAAATCTCAGCCATATGTTTTACCATGTTTAACTAAACCACTCCCCCAAATAATGGGAAATTCACACATCACTTGACCGAATTTAGAAAAGTGACTAAGGGCATAGTGTTTCATTCCTTTCATACCAGAAACTTCCAAGAGCTTCAGTAAGAGGTTCTCGTGCAAAAAAAAAACCTATTGGATTTCTGGAATTAAAAGGCTGCATATTCCCTCTGTGCCCAAAGCCCTCCAGTCCCACTGACTAAGATTTCTTAGAATGTGTCTTCATGCTATTTCTAACCATCCCAGTGACTCAACATTTGTCTCTGCAGCTGTGCACTCATTCTCTCTTGCAGTATTACTCTGTAAAGAAATAAATGCCATTTTACCGGACTTGATCCATATTGCAGCTCCATATACACATTTATTCATAAATGATCTGGAGAAAGGGGTAAACAGTGAGGTGGCAAAGTTTGCAGATGATACTAAACTACTCAAGATAGTTAAGACCAAAGCAGATTGTGAAGAACTTCAAAAAGATCTCACAAAACTAAGTGATTGGGCAACAAAATGGCAAATGAAATTTAATGTGGATAAATGTAAAGTAATGCACATTGGAAAAAATAACCCCAACTATACATACAACATGATGGGGGGCTAATTTAGCTACAACGAGTCAGGAAAAAGATCTTGGAGTTATCGTGGATAGTTCTCTGAAGATGTCCACGCAGTGTGCAGAGGCGGTCAAAAAAGCAAACAGGATGTTAGGAATAATTAAAAAGGGGATAGAGAATAAGACTGAGAATATATTATTGCCCTTATATAAATCCATGGTACGCCCACACCTCAAATACTGTGTACAGATGTGGTCTCCTCTCCTCAAAAAAGATATTCTAGCACTAGAAAAGGTTCAGAAAAGAGCAACTAAAATGATTAGGGGTTTAGAGAGGGTCCCATATGAGGAAAGATTAAAGAGGCTAAGACTCTTCAGTTTGGAAAAGAGAAGACTAAGGGGGGACATGATAGAGGTATATAAAATCATGAGTGATGTTGAGAAAGTGGATAAGGAAAAGTTATTTACTTATTCCCATAATACAAGAACTAGGGGTCACCAAATTAAATTAATAGGCAGCAGGTTTAAAACAAATAAAAGGAAGTTCTTCTTCACGCAGCGCACAGTCAACTTGTGGAACTCCTTACCTGAGGAGGTTGTGAAGGCTAGGACTATAACAATGTTTAAAAGGGGACTGGATAAATTCATGGTGGCTAAGTCCATAAATGGCTATTAGCCAGGATGGGTAAGAATGGTGTCCCTAGCCTCTGTTCGTCAGAGGATGGAGATGGATGGCAGGAGAGAGATCACTTGATCATTGCCTGTTAGATTCACTCCCTCAGGGGCACCTGGCATTGGCCACTGTCGGTAGACAGATACTGGGCTAGATGGACCTTGGTCTGACCTGGTACGGCCTTTCTTATGTTCTTATGTTCTTATGTACCTCTTCACAGTTTTTCTCCAGATAGTGCCACCAACCAGAAGTCACTTTTAAATATTTGTTTCCTAATTTCTCCTCCCAGCATTTGTTAAAACAACGTTGGTCACCCTAATGATTTCCCAGCTCTATTAGAACTTTTTTGAGGCACAAATCTTGACTGCTTCCTCATGGATACCATAATTTTTAGTTAGTTTGACATAGCCTCAACAGTTGAACAATATGAAGCAGCAGCAATACATCACATCAGGTAAAACAATTAGCTGACTGAAAAATTCCTTGGTTAGCAGATACAGTTATTTTAATTACATATTCCTATGTATAATGGCACACAACTTCAATGTATAAATAGAAAGGAAGTTGTGACTTACTGTTTTTAATTTAAATTATCCATGATTTGAAAAGCTGCTTTCTGAAATGGTGTTCTTATGTCAATTAAGTGGTGGCATAGGTTAACAGTGCTTTAGTCATGTTCCAAGGATGGCACATCTGATTAACTGAATAATATATGCCACTAATTGATTTAGTGATATTGCACCTTTTTGTGTTATGTTGCTCTTGGCTATAGCTCAATAGACATTTACAGCCATTAAATCACTAAACAACCTTTGTTACCCTAGATTTGATTAAATAATATCAGTGTATGTGTTGGACAGGGTAAGGGGTGGTATTCTGGAAGTCTACATTTAATTTTAAATGAAGCTTCTTAAACATTTTAAAAACCTTATTTACTTTACATACAACAATAGTTTAGTTATATATAGAAAGAGACCTTCTAAAAATGTTAATGTATTACTGGCATACGAAACCTTAAATCTGAGTGAATAAATGAAGACTTGGCACACGACTTCTGAAAGGTTGCTGACCCCTGTTCTATAGCATGTCTTTTCAGAGACTCATTGGAATTACAACCTTAGTACCCTTGAAAATCACTCCATCTATCACAGTAAATTCATGTCTGAAGTTCCAATAGTCTCTTAGAGTTGAACAGCAAATGCTTATTTCTTCAGGCCACCCTTTAATTATCACTTCTTTAAGGATTCCCAATGATTCATCTTTCTCCATTTCCTCTCTTACTTGTTGCAGTTTCCTGTTAGCTATGGGAATTGATGTTACAATCAGATCTACATAGGCTTTCATCTCTAAAGTCTTCTCTTGTTTCATTGCGGCCACTGCTCTGGAGAGTACATAGGCAGTGAACATGAATTTACCGGGTGTCCAGATCACAACCAAATCATACTTTTGCAGCTTTATCATCGTTCTTTGAATTCTTAAGGTACAGTCATTTAGGGAAGGGGTGGCCAACCTGTGGCTCCAGAGCCACATGTGGCTCTTCAGAAGTTAATACGTGGCTCCTTGTATAGGCACCGACTCTGGGGCTGGAGCTACAGGCCCCAACTTTCCAATGTGCCGAGGGGTGCTCACTGCTCAACCCCTGGCTCTGCTTCAGGCCCTGCCCCCACTCCACCCTTTCTGCCCCCTCCCCTGAGCCTGCTGTGCCCTCGTTCCTTCCCCCTTGCCCCCAGAGCCTCCTGCACGTCATGAACAGCTGATCAGGAAGTATGGGAGGCACTGATCGGTGATGGGTGGGAGATGCCGGGAGCGGGGGCAGGGAGCTGATGGGGGGGCACTGCTGACCTATTATTGTGGCTCTTTGGTAAATTCTAGCTCCTTCTCAGGCTCAGGTTGGCCACCCCTGATTTAGCGTTTTGCTAAATAATATCAGGGGCTTGTGATCCATTTAAACTTCCACTTTCTGTCCATAAATATACTGATTGAATCTCTCACAAGCAAACAGTATTTCTAAAAGCTCCTTTTCAATTTGTGTATATCTACTTTCTGCCTCAGTCAGTGATTTGGATGCATATGCCAGTGGTTGCCAACAATCTTTGTGTTTGTGTAAAATCAGACTGTGACGCATCTGCTGAAATTTTAATAGCCTTCCTGGTGCATAGAACTTCAACACTGGTTCTTTTATCACTTGTTGTTTTAAATCTCCTTCACAGAGCAGTCTCTCTCTTAACACGTTGTCTTTAATGCCACAAATGATTCTGTCTCTGACGTAGAGACTCTGTCAGCTCACCAAAGTCACAGGTTTTACTGAGTTTCCTTAATTTTGAGACACATTGCTATATGGTGTCATCATTTTTTTGCATGCATGTAAAAAGTCTCTCTCAAAGGTTTCATTCCTTTTTGGCATGCAATGTTCCTCAAATTTAGTCAGTATTTTACTTAACTTCATGCTTTCACCTTCTTCAAACTTAAAGTTGCTAGAAATATTCAAGGCTTCCTCCCCAACAACATGCAAAAGAATTGATAATTTTACCTTATCATTTTTCTCCTCTGCCTCTATGGCTGCTAAATACAATTCATATCTGTGTCTGAATATTTTCCAGTTCCCTGCAACATTGTCTGATGATTGCTGAGGGAATGGAGGTTGCAACACATCTATTTTTGACTTCCCCCCGCTTTCTTAAGCTAGTCAAGCTACTTGTGCTCACCAAATACATGCAAAAGCATGTGCCTGATGCTCCACATGCTTCTCTGGTTTCTCCCTTTGTCTTTGATTTCAGTTGTCAACACAGGAGTTAAAAATAAACTGCAGTTATTTGAAGTTTATTTAGCACTTCTGACACCATGTAAGGATCTTGGGGTTCATTAAATAAAAAACCATTGAATGAGAAAATAATACAATGTTTAAAAAAACAAACTGGAGAACTTCTGTAGTGAGCAGCTGCACATAGCCATGGGGTGTTCTCAAACCCTGCCTTCAGGGCACATCTCTCTATTCCTATGTTCATAATACTGTCCCTTATGAGGGAGCATCTCTAAACTATAATCTGCTACAAACAGATCTCTACACTAATGACAAGTTATAAACTTCTGAGCATTCTTAGTGGGTATCTGCTAAGATTTTAGCATAGCCCTAATTGAAACTGTATCTTCTTTATGATTTAACTTCACAGTGAGAGGGAAAGGAGTGAAGAGGGAACATTGGGAGAGGTAAAGATGGATGAATTGCACAGGTCCTTGAATTGAGCATGAAAAGCTTGAATTTGATGTGGAAAGAAAAGTAAAATCAGCGACGAAAGGATTAAGAACAGGAAGTGCCATTGGCAGAATGACGAATGAAAGGTGATGTTACTAACAGCATTCTGAGTGAACTGGAGAAAGTGTGCTGAAAGTTGCAGTTTTGGATATCTGGAATTTGGTTTAACAGTAGAGCTGCAGAACACAGAATGGAGTTTAGAGAAGCAGAGTAATAACTAACAAAATATGTCAATATTTGACAAAAATTTTGGGGGAAAGAGGAATTGAAGACAACAAAATCACAATGGGCCTGGGTGATGGGGAGAACTGTGGCAGTGTTTGTGAGGGAGGTAGATGGAAAGACTCCCTTTCCTTCCACCCTGGCCTACATCTCAGATCTCATTTGTCTCAGTATTGTGTATGATTCTGCATAAAGAGTTTAAGGTTAAAAGTATTTATTTTTAGATTTATATAGACATTCATGAATTGTAGGATTGCAATGAGTTATCATAATTGATTACTTACAGTGGCAGCTCCAGTAATGATTCATCATAAACAGCTGTTGTCTGGATATTTGAGTTTTTAATTAATTTGTGTGCTTATGGTTCCATTATAAAGGTTAGCTTGCCAAATACTAAATGTTTTTTTCTTGTATGTGGAGTCTTTCCTTTTTACTCTCATCTATATCTTCAGATTGATTTAGGGTGCTTGTTATGAGCAGGATTCCTATCTGTAGTGGAAAAACAAGCTCCTCTGCCTGTTGCTAGGGCATAAAGTTCTTCAATCAAGCAGTTTTTTTAGGGCACATTAGATATGTAGAATTTTAATACCTTTTATAAAGAGATAAAATCTCATAGGTATACTACCTCATTCTGCATTTCATGAGACCAAATACAAAGCTGCTGTGTTCCATATGAATTTGACATTTCTGGAACTACAGAACAGCCTTGTTTATAATGAATTCTTTATTTAATTTTCTTAACAGACATTATAGAACATAAATTATATTATAATCGGAATCTTAAATTGTAGTATAGCCAGAATATCATGGAGACTTCATAAGACTCTTTAGCAAAGTGAAAAGAACCATAATATTAAGGACGATACCACAATATGTGACACAAGTTTCAAGACAGCAACTTTAGCCTCCTTAAAATTACACTGTGAACTTGCACCTTTCCTAACCTGCTCATCAGATGCAGTCCACAGACTCTGTACATTCTAAACCCCTCTTTTTCCTGGGATTTGGTGCACACTCACACACAAAAATAGTAATGAGGTAACACACAGATCATCTGAAATTTTCTCCCCATGCTTGGGTGCTCTTAGGGTTCCTTCCTCGGGATGGTTTAGCCCACAACTGGTGTTTGTATGCAATGTTTAAAATATTCTATAATCAAATGGCTTTTTAAGTGATGGATATATGTCTTCTGTGTACAGGGATTTTGGTAAAACTTTCAAATGTGTGTAAAACAACTTTTCTTTCCATCTCTATTCTGAGAACTGTGATAAATTACAGTAAATGTTTTATGAAATAATTAGGGTATATTTAAATGATCTTTTATTTCCTGACTACCCGGCTAAGTGATAGAGTATTTGTGCTGGTCCTTTACTTGCCAGACAGTCAAAATCAATCATTGGGTTGCAGATATTGCTTTACGTGTTTCAACCTTGGGCTATTCTGCTGCCTCTTTATCAGGAATAATTTGTTAAAATCAAATTAACAGTATATTTACTGTTGCATTCTCGTAAATGGAATATGTGGGCTAAAGGTGTTAACATAACCCAGTCCCGGTTCAATACTAAACAGTGTTAAACAAAGTCCAGGGTTTGGCGCACACAGACCTCAGCCTGCTTTGTACCAGGGCAAACACATAATTAAACATCTTTTTTGGCTTTCTATTAAAGATACAGAAAAGAAAGAAAAACAATTAAATCATTTGAAATGGTAAGTATTAAATAAGGCTTTCGTTTTAACAACATAGCTTGTTCCTTTCCTTTTGGTGGAGAAGTTTTTAAAGGGCAACTCCCTTTCACCTCTGATTTGACAGTCTTTTAGATGGTATCAAAGATGGTGGTAATGATCCTTTTGGAGAAGAGGAAAGAAAAGAAGTTAGTTGAGATGGGCTGGAGCTGCTGTTGCTGCTGTTACTGTTCAATGCTGATTCACCCCAAGCAGTGGCTGGGATTCAGCTAGAGCTGGTAGAGGTGGCAATCTCGGTCCCTCATTCTGGTCCATTCTGGCCAGCAGCCACAGTCGCAGGGCACCAGGCACCAGCAGGAGAAGGATATGGGGGACCACCGCAGCCACCCACACCATGGCACCAGCCAGTGCAGTAGTTGCCCCGCACTGCCCAGCTCCAGGTTATGGCCTGGCCAGGGGGCAAGGCCTTGGGGAGGGAGGAGAGGAAGAGGCGGGGCAAGCAATTACCTGAGGAGGAGCAGGGGTTGTGGCAACAGAGGAATGGGGCCTCATAGAGAGGGGCGTGTATAGCCCCTACAATTTTCTGTCTAGCCCACCTCAGCCCACAAAATGGGAAGAGGCTGGTGCTGCCCCTGACCAGGAGAAAGGCAGGGAAGCAGGAATTAGGTGAGAAGACAAGGTTCAATGTAGCAGCCAGGTAGAGCCCAGCTATGCAGACAACTTCCTGTGCCTCTCTGAGTTTAAATAGGAAGCTCTGATCAGGACCAGGGAACCCCTCCCTGATGTAACTTCAGATTTCATAATCCCTCCTGTTTAGTTCGTTAGTAGTGAGCCTTTGGATGGGAGCAGGGAACAGTTAATTGTAGACTCATTTTCAAGACCTGTACAGATATGACAATCAATTAAACTGACTTTGGGGCTCCCATTGTGGTGCCAAAGTACAAATAGAGACTGGGACCTCATATGGTGTATCGAATATATTGAGAATTAGGGGTCTTTATGTTTTATGTTCATAAGAATATTTAATCTTTGTCCAGTTTCCTCATTTACCAATCATTTATATAATATGGACAACTAATAAGGTACATTTGTTCGGTGGATTGATGTCTATTTTATTGTTTCTGTGATAAGACTAGGTAACTCATATTCTTCAATATAGGTCCACTTTTGTTTCTATGGGTTGTATGCACTTCCTTGTGCCTTGATTTCATTCTTAGGATACTCTGTTTACTATTTTTATGTTTATTGTTATGGCTTTAAAATCACCTGAATTATCTGAAAGCACATGTTGCTAGTTCTGAGAGAATATTCACCAATATCAGACTGTTTTCTTAATTAGATTTACAGTTAAACCGTTTAATGATGGCCACTTGTTATGACAGTCCACAATTGTGGAATTCCTGCACATTTTTTTTTGTTGGTAGTGTTTTTTTCCTCCAAGTTATTGTTCTTATACTCTCTTAGGGTAGGTCCATACTTACCCGCCGGGTCGACGGGTGGCGTTTGACTTCTCGGAGTTCAAACTATCACGTCTAATCTAGACGCGATAGTTCGAACTCCGGACACGCTCCCGTCGACTCCGGAACTCCACCACCACGAACGGGGGTGGCGGAGTCGACGGGGGAGCCGCGGACTTCGATTCTGCGGCGTCAGGATGGGTAAGTCAGTCAAACTAAGGTAGCTCGACTTCAGCTACGCTATTCACGTAGCTGAAGACGCGTACCTTAGTTCGACCCCCCGCCCCAGTGTAGACCAGGCCTTAATGGAGTAAGTATGAGCATATTTGTTTATACAACTTGTACAGCGTTTTCTGACGTTTCTTCTGAAGGATGAGACAATTCATATCTCCAGACTGGATAGTAGTAATTGTGTTGTTGGTTTAAAAATAAAATATGCAGGTGGTAATACACTTATTCAAATATTATATTTTCTCTTTTTATATCATTTACTTTATTATGCACATAAAAAGGCATAAGGTCTATTACAGAGTGTTTCCATATAAACAGTCTTAGTTCATATGAATTATTATTATATATGTTACTAAAACGTTTGGTTTTTAAGTGGAACAACGTATATTCTTAACAAATCTCATTGTACATATCTTAACACCTGTTAAATATACTATTAAGAAGGTTTCTTATCAAGAAATTGGAACAGGGGACTGGTGGTCAGGATTCTTGGTTCTTTTGATAGTCAGGACTATATCTGGTTCTACCACTCTCATTTAATATCTGAGCATGTCACTTTATTTCTCTGTTCTTCAGTTTACCCATCTCTATGTAATGAGTATAATGGCTATAAAAATGAGTTTGAAGATTTAGTGAATTAATATTTGCAGCATTTTGGATGAGGGGTGAGAGAGAAGTGTGAAGTATTATTAATACTGTATAGTATGTTGGAATGGATCATCATTAGAAATGGACCAAAATTGGAATGTCAAACTTCGAAAAACGTTGAATTTCAGGTTTCAGTTTATAAATTTCTCCTTGTGTCTCGAAGTCAGGGTATGACATCAGATATAAGGGGGCTTATTTTCTGGTTCAGAGGTGCTGAAATTATGCAAGTACAACTGACCTTGCAAGAGTTTACTCATTGAGGCTCTCTGTATCAAACTGTCTGCTGAAGAAGACAAAGTCATTAGTCTAAATGATGAATCCTTATAAGGTGGTCTATCAAGTACAGTTTCACCACTGTCCACAAAATGTGGACTACGGAAGGTTTTCAACTATGAAACATTTAGCATTATTTCTGTCGTATGCAGTTTTCTAATTTTTAATGCAAATGATTTAAATTTATTACTTTAAAAATGTTTTACTTTGCAGAATTTGAACCCCTCGTGGCCATTTTGAACTTAACTTAAATTGACTTAAAGGGTGTTTATTTTGTGAGATGCTTCATTGGGTTAGGTGAACCTGTGACAGCCAAGTATACTTATGGCACTCAAGTAATAATAATACATCTAGAGTGTTACTTATAATTTGCCTCTTGAGACACAGTCAATCTTTTCATGATGATGAAAAAACATGGCCAACTCTTTGATACCTTATTCTTTATTTTGCCAGGCAAAGATTTTGTCCTTTGAGTGTAACCTTAGGAGAAAGCTACAATAATTCTCTCTTTGTATGATGCATATCACAGTTCAAAAAATCACTTTTCCATCGCTGATTTTCCTGGGTGCACACTAATATTGATTAATACATAATGTAAACTCTGGAACTTCATCATTACAACAAAGATGTCTGTAGTTTAAATACATAGCAATCATCCACAACAATTTTCTGATTGGCACAGTTGCAGCCCTTATGTCACTGATAATGGAGTGGTGTTATAACCAAAGAAAATAAATGAGCCTTGCAAAACTATTATAGAAATTTAGCAGCTTAGGCACAAACATCTACTCATTCGCCATTCCAGGGCTGCCCAGAGGATTCAGGGGGCCTGGGGCAAAGCAATTTTTGGGACCCCTTCCATTAAAAAAAAGTTGCAATACTATAGAATACTATATTCTCATGGGGGGCCCCTGCGGGGTCTGGGGCAAATTGCCCCACTTGCCCCCACCTCTGGAATTGCCCTGTGCCATTCTGTTACAGTCAATATGAGTTTAAGGGACAGAGTAACTACTTCCCTGGGTCTGGGTAATTGGTTGACCAGAAACAGTTGGGATAAGAGGCTAAAGCACCATCATAGAGGCTGAGCACTGCCTTGTACCAGCAACCAACTGGCAGGAAACTGCCCAAGGAGCAGGACCCAAAATTCCCTGAATACTATTGTGGGGAATCCTGCCAGCCTAAACAGTTTTCCCTTCTCTTGCACTCCACAAGCTAGAGAGAGATTGTACTCCCTAGATTACTGCTATGAAACCCAGGAGCAATATGACATAAGGAGTTGAGGATGATGGTAGCTGAGCTGAATAGCTAAGAAATCAAGCACTTAAAGCTCAGTGTACATTCAAAGGACCCAAAGATGGGGTGAGGGCTGAGCCCCATCACAGATGGTGGTGATAATGAACCAAAAATGTCATATTTCACTGACCCATTAATAAAAATTGCTCATTCTAGCATAGTGGATAAATAACATTTTAAAAGCTGAAAGAAATGCTTCAAAACAAAACAAAAATGTTTCAAATCCTTTATTTTTTGGCTGGACTGCCATTAAGAATTGAGAGACTTCTGGCTCCTCTCCACTCTGATTGCTAATGGAATTCCTCATATAATGTATCGTAGTAATGGGATATTTTTGTAGCAGTCTCCTCTTAGTTAGAACAAAATTGCTAGTTAGCACTTTGTTTCATCCTTGGTTTTTAATTTCCTCAGTCCTTAAATGGCTGATTAATTATGGTCTGCTCGACCGTTCTTTTGTTACCAGAATAATGTCCACAGAATGGTTCTGACAGTTTTCTAGAAAATCATGTTTTGGTCTCTGTCAAGGTTCCTTCCCCACTCTGAACTTTAGGGTACAGATGTGGGGACCTGCATGGACACTTCTAAGCTTAATTACCAGCTTAGATCTGGTATCGCTGCCACCATCCAGATCCCTCTGTCTGGAACTCCCCCTTTCCCCCCAAAACCTTCCCCTCCCAGGGTAGCCTTGAGAGACTTCACCAATTTCCTGGTGAACACAGATCCAAACCCCTTGGATCTTAACACAAGGAGAATTTAACTATCCCCCTCCTTTCCCCCACCAATTCCTGGTGAGTCCAGATCCAATCCCCTTGGATCTAAAAACAAGGAAAAATCAATCAGGTATTAAGAAAAAGGCTTTTAATTAAAGAAAAGAAAGGTAAAAGAAAACCCTCTGGGAGAGATTAGCATACCAGCTACTTTCACAGACAACAGATTTAAAACAGAGGATGTTCCCCTGGGCACAAATTTAGTTACACAAAAATACCCAAATACCCAATTTTGATAATTCCCTTAATGATACCAAGACAAGTTACAAAGAAAATAAACATAAACCTATTTATTCCTTTCTAAAACTTACTACTCTGATCAGAGGCTGGTTCCTTGATCTTTTTCACTCCAGCTGAACTGAGACCCTAAACAAAGGAAAACTTCCCTCCTTCCTTTTGAAACATCTTGTTCCCTCATTGGTTCCTCTGGTCAGGTGTCAGCTAGGCTAGGTGAACTTCTTAACCCTTTACAGGTAAAAGAGGCATTAACCCTTAACTATCTGTTTGACAGTCTCTGTAGGGCAGCTCTACCTTTTTCTCAGCTTAAGACTTTTTTCAACCCTGACATCAGGAATAGTAAATTTATTTTTATAAATTTATAAAAAATAAATGTCCCATTTATTTTTAATGCCTCAAATCTTTTTGTTTGTTAAAGCGACTTGAGGCCCTGAACATCTTTCTCTCTGTGGGGAAGTCCACCTTTCATGAGAATCTCACACACAGGCACATATTCTCTAACTTTTAGTCCTGTAGACTTTTTTTTTAATTGGCTTTCCATTTTAATTTCAGGATTCAGAGTTATTTTTGTGGTGGCTGCAGTGGTGGTTTGTTGATGACAATCATATTTTTTATAAATATCTGATTAAAAACAGTTGGATAGCTAGTCCTTAAGGTTATTCTCTTGCAGTGATCATGCCCTGGTTTATATTTCAGAGTTTTTTGACATTTATCTCTTCATTTTGTTAATACTCTATTAGATTTAGCAGGTTTGACTGGATTGTATACAGCTATAATTTAATGATTAGCATACAGTTTTGCACAGTTTTCCTGACTAATTCAAATGCTATATTTTGCTTGATGTTAGAAATACTTTTTTTTTTTAAGTAACATGGGAAGGAAAAGAAAAGCAGATCGGAAGATTTAGAAAGAATAGCTGGTTTTTGAGTTTTCAAGATAATGATATTGTACTAGAAAGGCTTTTTTAGGCAACTGCATAGTTCTTGCAACAGCTGAAGACTTAATTTATTTTGTATAACTTTACATATAGCTTTTTCCCCACAAATTTCCCATAAATCATGGCAACTTTTAGGAATTATATTAGGGCTGTTGATTCATCGCAGTTAACTCACGCGATTAACTCAAAAATTCATCGCGATTAATCTCAGTTTTAATTGCACTGTTAAACAATAGAATACCAATTGAAATTTATTAAATATTTTGAATGTTTTTTTATATGATCAAATATATTTATTTAAATTACAACACAGAATGCAAAGTGTACAGTCATCATGAGAAGATTATATATCACACAAGCAGATAAAGCTAATATCCAGAAAAACAGAAATACCATCAAATATAAAAAAGGCCATCTGTGTAGAAGTTTCTGGTATAGTAGATGGTATCCAATATTTCATCCAGAATGTTTATATTCATTGGATTAACCACTTGGGGACAACTCCTGCCACATCCTGATGGCAATGGACAGCCCTAGTTCTGATTCACATGAGAGCAGCATTCATGGAGCCTGCCACAGAGCTCAGTTCCTAAGAGTTTCCTGTCTTAGCCTTGTCTACACTGCCACTTTACAGCGCTGAAACTTTCTTGCTCAGGGGTCTGAAAAAACACCAGTGCACCAGCACTGGGAGCCGCGCTTCCAGCACTGGGAGCTACTCCCCTTGTGGGGGTGGGTTTTTTTACAGTGCTGGGAGAGCTCTCTCGCAGTGCTGGTGCTGTGACTACACAGCCACATTAAAGCGCTGCCATTGCTAGTGAAGACATACCCTTAGATCTATTTCTTGCAGTAACTCATGTTGTGTCCTGGGCCTTTGGGTATTTGCCTATTATTTTGGGTAAATGACCCCACAACTGAAGCTGCATTTTAACTAAACTGGAGAATATTTTTCCTCATCTTACTTGATGTTTTGTTTTTGTTTGCTGTGCCTATGATGTGGTTAAAATTGAGAGATCTCTTTTCTAAATGGCTTCTCTGAGCAACATAACTGACTGTGGATGGGAAGTGAATTTGAATGGGCAAGGGCAGAATGAAAACAGACTTGTTAAGCAGCTGTTTGCAGTATACACTATTAGTCAGATAGTTGTGTGTATGTTTCAGCTTCTAATATTTGACCTTGTTGAATATCTTAGCTAGAGCAATAGTTGAGGATTTCCTCTGAGCCATCTCATTAAGAATAATTAGAAATTAAAATAATGAAAATTAGCAATCAGAAACAAAATGGATCTAAGCTATGTAACTCCTTTCATAAAGCCTCTATTAAATAGCTTTTCACTTGTCTCACTAAGAAACAGACCCTTTATTTATTTTGTTGTTCTTTATTCTCTATGCTTTACAATTATATGATCAATTAGATGATATACTGGAGTAAATAAGATCAAAAAAGCCTTTCAGAAAGATTTTAGCACATAGACACAAAGATCTTTTAGCCTGTTTTCGTTTGCAAAAGATTTTTATATTATTTGCCTTATGATTAAACATCAAAAATGTGTCTTCTGTGAGTTGCAACAGTAAATAAATCCTGGAAATCCTGGATGCCCCATCATCTCAAGCATTGGCACCTTAGCAGCAGGATTGTCTGGCTATGTGGACTCTCTCCTCAGGGCCTATGCTACCAGCACTCCCAGCTATCTTCAAGACACCACTGACTTCCTGAGGAAACTACAGTCCATCAGTGATCTTCCAGAAAACACCACCCTAGCCACTATGGATGTAGAAGCCATCTACACCAACATTCCACACAAAGATGGACTACAAGCCATCAGGAATAGTATCCCCGATAATATCACGGCTAACCTGGTGGCTGAACTTTGTGACTTTGTCCTCACCCACAACTATTTCACATTTGGGGACAATATATACCTTCAAGTCAGCTGCACTGCTGTGGGTACCTGCATGGCCCCACAGTATGCCAACATCTTTATGGCTGACTTAGAACAATGCTTCCTTAGCTCTCGTCCCCTAACGCCCCTACTCTACTTGCGCTACATTGATGACATCTTCATCATCTGGACTCATGGAAAAGAAGCCCTCAAAGAATTCCACCGTGATTTTAACAATTTCCATCCCACCATCAACCTCAGCCTAGACCAATCCACACAAGCGGTCCATTTCCTAGACACTACTGTGCTAATAAGCGATGGTCACATAAACACCACCCTATACCGGAAACCTACTGACTGCTATACTTACCTACATGCCTCCAGCTTCCATCCAGGAAACACCACGCGATCTATTGTCTACAGCCAAGCTCTAAGATACAAACGCATTTGCTCCAATCCCTCAGACAGAGATAAACACGTACAAGATCTCTATCAAGCATTCTTAAAACTACAATACCCACCTGCTGAAGTGAAAAAACAGATTGACAGAGCCAGAAGAGTACCCAGAAGCCACCTATTACAGGACAGGCCCAACAAAGAAAATAAAGGAACGCCACTAGCCGTCACCTTCAGCCCCCAACTAAAACCTCTCCAGCACAGCATCAAAGATCTACAACCTATCCTGAAAGATGATCCCTCACTCTCACAGATCTTGAGAGACAGGCCAGTCGTAACTTACAGACAGTCTCCCAACCTGAAGCAAATACTCGCCAGCAACCGCACACCATATAACATAAAGACTAACCAAGGAACCTATCCTTGCAACAAAGCCCGATGCCAGCTCTGTCCACATATCTATTCAAATGACACCATCATAGGACCTAATCACGTCAGCTACGCCATCAGGGGCTCATTCACCTTCACATCTACCAATGTGATATATGCCATCATGTGGCAGCAATGCCCCTCTGCCATATACGTTGGCCAAACCGGACAGTCTTTACGCAAAAGAAAAAATGGACACAAATCTGACATCAGGAATCATAACATTCAAAAGCCAGTGGGAGAACACTTCAACCTCTCTAACCACTCAGTGACAGACTTGAAGATGGCAATTTTGCAACAAAAAAACTTCAAAAACAGACTCCAAAGAGAGACTGCTGAACTCAAATTAATATGCAAATTAGATACAATTAACTTAGGTTTAAATAGAGACTGGGAATGGTTGGGTCATTACACTAATTGAATCTATTTCCCCATGTTAAGTTCTCCTCACACCTTCTATGAGTCATCTCGATTATCACTTCAAAGGTTGTTTTTTTTTCCTCCTGCTGATGATAGCTCATCTCAATTGATTGGACTCTTACAGTTGGTATGGGTACTTCCACCTTTTCATGTTCTCTGTATGTATAAATATCTTCTGTCTGTGTGTTCCATTCTATGCATCCGAAGAAGTGAGCTGTAGCCCATGAAAGCTTATGCTGAAATGAATTTGTTAGTCTCTAAGGTGCCAAAAGTACTCCTGTTCTTTTAACAGTAAATAATTTCAACATCAGTTATACTGTGTGGAGACATTTACCAGAGGAGTTCTTTACATGATTGCATTGTGAAAGATATACCACAGATTTAATGAAACTGGCCATGTTTTAAATTGTTGGAATTTTTTGTGAATATCAAGAGATTGACCTCTGTCAAAAACCTCTTGTACTGTGGGGAACAACTCTTGAATGGGACTTTTAATTTGGCATACCTTATTTTTATTGCTTTTTCATTTTGTTTTTTCATTCATTCTGGTAGTCTGCCAGTGGTACTATAAAAATAGCCCCTAGAAGTGGGAAAAATGACAGCTGTGAAAGTGTTAGGGTTTCCTTAGCTACAGCCATAGGCCTCAGATAAATAACTAGGAATCTCAGTTTACCGTAGCTAGTGTGCAGACAGTCTACTGGGATGCTTGTGAGATTTAGATCCCCAAAAGCCAAATGTAGCATTGGGTTTGTGCTGCTGCTGCAGGATGGTGGAATGTTGAAGCAGAAACTTGCGGTGGGTGTGTGTGTGTGTGCGCGCGCGCGTGCACAGGGGTTGGGGGTGGGGCTTATCTATTCTAGGCAGAAAAAGGAAGTGATCATCTAGTGCCAATGGCAGGACAGAACAAGACAGGAAGTAACTTTGCCTCCAAAACATGCACCTGAGG
Organism: Mauremys reevesii; assembly: GCF_016161935.1. Lineage (NCBI taxonomy): Eukaryota > Metazoa > Chordata > Testudines > Geoemydidae > Mauremys > Mauremys reevesii. Next base: position 36,672,409 of record NC_052629.1, on the reverse strand, counting down.
AAGTGCATTTCAGGATAGCAGACTCTGACCAACACAGAGACATCTGATTATTCAAGGCTATCTGAAGAGCAGCCCACTTCCTCCAAATCTGAAAATTAGGTGACTCCAAATTCAGAAACCCTTTTTTGTTTAGCCCTGAGGAGAAACATAAGTTCTTCTTTGAGCAACTGTCCACATAGATTGCACTTCTGGTGGACACACACCCCATGCACATGAGATTGGATTCTTTTGAATAGCAGTATTGGCTGGGGATACGTCTACATTCTAGATGCCCTTGTGCCCTTGCACCCAAGAGTATAAAGGGTGGAACAGGCCCAACTGTTCCTCAGTTGCCTGAGGCAATAAGACAGAACCCCTGCAGTGTCCTCTCCTCTGGGTACTGTGCAATCTGTGATTCTATCTAGTTGTTTTAGTAGCTGTTAGTGCAGCTATTCGTATAATGTGGTTTGGGATAGTGTAGTTCTAACACCTGTCAGCCACAAGAACCCCAAACCCTTAAACTTTAGGGAAGTTGCCCCAGTTCCAGAACTGCCCTGCAATGGTGGAATCAAGGTTTCTGGGATCCCGTCCCTTTTTGCGTAGATACTTTTTCTATCAGTGGTGGACCCTCTAAATGCATGAAACACAGATTCTGGATAAGTGATTGATATGTTGTTTTTTCTAAGAGGACACAGTACGTGAGGAAATCTTGCCTTAAAATTCAATTCTTGGAATGCTCCCTGGGGGTCTCCTATGAAGTTGAGGGAAAGAAGACTTCCAAACTAGATCAGATTGTCTTTGTGAGTGCTCTAGAAAGCCACATTTCTGCCTCAAGATCCAGGACTCACTTTTTCTTACCAAAGCCACACTCTTCAACTGTGGTGTCAAGAAGAGCATCCAAGCTGTGCTGTCCACTCTTTGGAAGAAAGGAGGGGAAAAGAGCACCTCTTTCAAGGTGTGCACAGACATATCTTAGCATGCTACCATGTATCTGTTCTAGCTCATGTTTCTGAGCCAGGAGGCAGGTTGAGGCCCAGATTGGGAGTTGCTGATGCTTTGGCACTCGCTAGTCACCAAACAGCCCTGGTACACTCTGAGGAGCCTGTCCATGCTTCTGCCAGTACTGACTCATCAGCACTAAGCGCTCTGCACTGAAGCACTCCATACTGTCATTTGCAGTGCCCATCTCCCTCACTACTGTTGTGATGGAGATTCTTCCAGCACCGACCTTTTCAGTATTGAAGAGATTCACAGTAGTGTTGTGGAAAAATCGACCACACCTTTGAATTTTGGATCAGGCAGCCGGAGGCACTTTTATTGTAGTACAAGTATGCATGCAGGGAGAGGGTTAAGCTCCCCTCTGCCTGTTACAAATTTTACCAAGCTTATAAAGGTTAAAACCGCAAATTAGCATTTACTTAAAATTCCCTTATTTGGGAGTATCAATTGTACCATTAACAAGCTACTTCAGTTTTTTCCTATATATGGTTTTTCCTTTCATTGTTTCTGGGCAGTTTTTGTTGGTGGTCTGCCAGTCTTAAGACCCTTTCTTTGCGGTTACATTATACAGGCTAAACTTCATAAAGCAATCTAAACACAAGCTGAACACTCCTTTCTTATTTCCTTCTTTTGGTTCCTCATTTTCCCTGAATGCCGTCTGTACAGATAAACATATTAAAAGCAGAAATGCAAACCTTGCTTATATATAACAGTTGTCTAGACTATAGGCCTTTGGGCCTAATACAATAAATGCTGCAAGCAAATGATAACCTAGGTTGGACAGGTGGGGCAAATTTTCCTTATCAGTAGTTAACAACTTAATAATAGCCACAGTTGTCATTGCTTGCTTTCTTTATGAAGTTCCAAGGCGTGGCACCACCTGCAGTTGTAACAGTTTACAGAACAGTGTTAGGGCTTGGCTACACTTGAGAGTTGCAGCGCTGGTGGAGGCTTTCCAGCGCTGCAATTTAGTAACTGTCCACACCTGCAAGGCACATCCAGCGCTGCAACTCCCTGGCTGCAGCGCTGGCTGAACACCTGGTCTGCTTGGGGTGTAGCGAGTGCAGCGCTGGTGATCCAGCGCTGCTCATCAAGTGTGGACACACACCAGCGCTGTTATTGGCCTCCAAGGTATTAGCAGATATCCCAGAATGCTTTTAACTAAATTACTCTTTGTTTTGTTATGCAGCCTCTCTTTGTTTTGTTGTGAACTCGGAGCTCCGGTGCTCTGGGAGCGGCTTATCTAAAAAACAAACACAGCTCCTGTTTGCTGTGATCAATCTGTACCTGACTGTGAACAATCAAATGAGATAACCCCTGTGAATGAGGCAGGCAGGGAGTGAGTGTTTGCTTAACAGAGAAACAGAGGGGAGAAAGGGAGTCCGTTGGATGCAGGCTGTTTGCAGTTAAGAGTAAGGGGTCGGGAACATTTTTTGATTTTGCAAGGCAGGAAGCTAACACACAGTGTTGGCTCCAAAAATCCTCTCTCTCTCTCTCTCTCTCTCTCCCCCCCCGCTACCTGTCACACTACACCCCACCCCACCCCCCTCTTTTGAAAAGCACGTTGCTGCCACTTGAACGCTGGGATAGCTGCCCATAATGCATCACTCCCAACAGCACTGCAAATGCTGCAAATGTGGCCACACACCAGCGCTGGTAGCTGTGAGTGTGGCCACACACCAGCACTATTCCTACACAGCTGGATGACCAGCGCTGTAAACTCCCAGCGCTGCAACTCTCAAGTGTAGCCAAGCCCTCAGAAACCATAGCAGCAAGAGCTTATCTACCACACTGTACTGAACCATATCAGTCAACTCCAGGCTTGCACAAAGATGTTTGGCCTTAGGCTCCTAGAACACAAATTTTCATGTACCTATGTTACAGTTTGCCAGATTTCATCTATGCTTTTTGAAAGTGTGGTTCAAATCAGTGTATCTACCCAACAGACACCACATATACATGTTGGTCACAGTCCCACAAGAGGTCCTCTCCTCATGAAAGTGGTGGAAGTGTCTATTACAGATTTGCATCAGAGTACTCTTTTCACCACCTCTACCTACCAAGATGTTGGTGACAGATACCTCCACGCCCAAATGTGGAGCTCATATGGTCAACTTCTAGGGTTGCCAACTTTCTGATTGCAGAAAACCGAGCACACTTGCCCCACCCTTTCCCTGGCCCTTCCCTGAGTCCCCACCCTCACTCACTCCATCCTCCCTTCTTCCATCGCTCATTCTCCCCCATCCTCACTCACTCGCTTATTTTCACCAGGCTGGGGCAGGAGGTTGGAGTGCGGGAGAGGTGAGGGCTCTGGCTGGGGGTGGGGCCAGATATAACGATGCTGGCTTTTGTGGGACATTTCTGAGAGTGCTAATTCAAATTGCTCAGCATAGGGCAGTTACAGCCCAAGGGTGGGGTTCCTTCGCACACTAAGGTAAACCAACCCAGACAAACAGAGAAGACTTTGGTTTTACCACATTGGCTAACCATAAGTCACACAAGCAATTTCCTTTGATGCTCCAGTTTCCCAAATCATGCTGTTGCTAATCTTTTAAAATCTAAAATCCTTTAAAATCTAAAATCTTAAATATTTATTCATAAAAGGAAAAAGGTATAGGTGAGAGCTAGAATTGGTTAAATGGAATCAATTACATACAATAATGGCAAAGGTCTTGGTTCAGGCTTGTAGCAGAGATGGAATAATCTGCCAGTTCAAATCAAGTCTCTGGAGTACATCCACAGCTGGGATGGGTCCTTCAGTCCACAGCTGGGATGGGTCCTTTGTTCAGAGCTTCAGTTTGTAGCAAAGTCCCTCCAGAGGCAAGAAGCAGGATTGAAGACAAGATAGAGGAGTTTTCAGGGCCTTTTTATATTCTCTGCCTGTGGGAGGACACCTTTTTGTTCTTACTGTGGAAAATCACAGTATCGAGATGGAGTCTGGAGTCACATGGGCAAGTCACATGTCCATGCATGACTCAGTTCTTTACAGGCAGCAGCCATTGCTCACATGCTATCTTGAACATTCCCAGGAAGACTTCTTATGTGGATTGGAGTCTCCCAAGGTCCATTGTCAGTTAAGTGTTTCTTGACTGGGCACTTAATTTTCAAATTCTTTTCTCGAGGAGCTGACTAAATGCTCCACTAATGCTATTTAGAATTAAACACGTTGAGATACAAATACATAGCCAATATTCATAACTTCAACTACACAAATGATACTCACATACAGGTAACATAATCAGCAAATCATAACCTTTTCATAGACACCTCACACGACAACCTTTGTACAATATTTGCTGCAAATATATAACTGTGGTTACAGTTTATGTCAATAACATCACACCAAGGATGAGGGGTTTGGAGTGTAGGAGGGGACTCCAGGCGGAGGGTGTAGCTGAAGGGTTTGGAGTGTCAGAAGGGGCTCCAGGCTGGGGCAGGGGGGTAAGGGGTTTGAGGGATGTGTGCTCCAGCTGGGGGTACGGGCTCTGGGGTGGGACCAGAAATCAGGGGTTTGGAGTGTGGGAGGAAGCTCTGGGCTGAGGGTTGGGGATGTGGGAGAGGGTGTGGGCTGAGGGCTCTGGGAGGGAGTTGAGGTGTGAGAGGTGGCTCAGTACTGGGGCAGGCGGTTGGGATAGGGGAAGGTGTGAAGGGCACAGGCTCCGGGCAACGTTTACCTCAGGCCGCTCCCGGAAGTAGCATCATGTCCCCACTCTGGCTATCAGGTGGAGGCATGGCCAAGCAGCTCTGCATGCTGCCCCCATCTGCAGGCCTCACCCCATCTGCAGGCCTCACCCCTACAGCTCCCATTGGTCTCATTTATGCTTTTCCTCCAGTCCGAGAGTTCGCACCCTCCTGGGGCTAGAGTGGCATGTTCAAAGACTTAAGGGGGCCCTTTGAACCCCTAGCCACCTGCTCTCTATACCACCTCTCTGTGAAGACTGCCTTCTTAATTGCCATAACTTGAGCTTGATGAAGAGGAAGATCCAAGCTCTTATGGCTATGCCTCATTACATGGTATTCCATAAGCACAAAATGACACTAAAACCTCATACAAAATTGTTACCTGAAGTGGTTTCTTAATTTCATCTGAAACAAGTGATTCTTCTACCAGTTTTCTTTCCAAGCCTCATTCTAATAGAGAGGGGCTAAACTTCACACCCTCCACATCATCAAGGCCTCTCCTACTATCTGGACAGGGCAATACCCTTCAGAATCTATTCCAGGCTCTGCTGACAAGGTGAAAGGTCAACCTATATTCACCAAAAGACTATCCAAATGAGTATCTGACTTGCTATATACTACAGATCACTTAGATCCACTTCTAGAGATTAGGGCCCATTCCACCAGGGCCCAGGAAGTTTCTATAGCTTTCATAAGAGACATTTTATTGAGCTATGTAGGGCAGCCAGCTGAAGTTCAATCTGCACTTTAACCCAGCACTACTCCTTGGTAGAGGGCTCCAGAGCTAATGTTCACTCTGCCAGAGCTGTCTTGCAATTTTTGTAAAATTCTGAGAACCCATCTCCTGACTATGAGATCACTGCTTTTGAGTCACCAGAAGTGAAATACATATGGACAGTGTCTCGAAGAGAGAATTGGTACTGTACCTCTTTGAGATGTTAGCAACGTGTTTTTCCACGTCCTGTCTCTCTGCCTCACTATTATGGAGTTTCAGAATATGTTTTACTGAAGGAACTGAGGGACAGTTGGGGATGAGGATATTCAGGGCACAAGCACAGTCCCAGTGGACGCTGTTTAAAAGAACCCAATCTCGCACTCGGGCAACACATCTTGAAGAACAAAAGTTACTGTAGCGTTAAGTAATCTTTATATATTGTGTGCATATATGGAGCCTTGAGAAAAGCCTTGATTTTTAATACATTTAAATTATGGGGGAAAGCTCAAGTAAGTGTTTATTTTAAAAGGACAATGATTGAATAAACTGGCAAGTCTTTTGTTGTTATAATTACACCGGACCCTCGCTAGAATGCGCGTCTATATAGCGTGAATTCGCATATTACATGGTTGGGCCATGGAGCCCAAATTTAATTACTTTAATTGAAATTCATTTTAACGCGGTCCCCGCGTTAACGCGGTACCGTGCATGGATCCCAAATCCCGTGTTCTAGCAAGGGTCCAGTGTACATTGTTCACCAAGAACAAAGCCAAAACCCCCTGCTTCTCAACGTTTGGAATTTATGCTTGACATAGATGAGTGGTGCCCATAGTAGATGAGATAAAACATAATGACTTGACAGATCCTACTTTGTGTAAAGAGGGGCGCAAATCTTTAGTGTTCTTAGGCTAATGTTATTGCGGAAGTATATATTTGTTAGAGGCAACTCTAGACATAAAACACCTTTATACATTAAGACTTAATTTAATAATTCAAGTTACTGATTAAGTTATTTTGAGAATGCTAGTGTCGGTGCTTTCTGGGTGCTGTATGTAGCATTTATGCATTGAGTAATCTTGGGTTTTAAAAAAAAGATTAGAGAAAAGGCTTGTAGATCTCAAAAATGGGTGAAGCTGAGTGAGGTGATGGTACAAAGCTGTGGCTATTAATCCTTTCTGTGGGTATTATTGGACAGTACTGTTCAAAAGAACTAATCACATATAATCAATTAATAGCATCACTAAACCTTTATAAAATATGGCATAGCTTTTATAGTAAAATCTGATCATAAATACTATTGTAGTCAGGTACGATAAACAGTAAATCGTATTAATGAAGAGAAAATACATATTTGCTAAGGTCTTTCATTTATGTAGTTAAATTTCTGCCTTCTCTTAATGTGTTCTCATTAGGTTTACATTACTTGACTTTCATAACTGCTCCATTACGTCTGGGAATTTCAAGGTCAGCTTGTTTTTTGTTAGAGAGTAGACATCTAATATGATCACACTTCAGAATCTCATTCCTTTGTAAGCTTTGATCAAAGTGAATATGTCTAAAATCAACAAAAAAAATGAATAGAATCATAGAATATTTATATGAAATGATCTAATGTAGTGTTTTTGCTTTCTGCTATTTAAAGAGACGAAGGGCTTTCTCTTTTTAAAGAAAGTACATGATGAAAAGAAATTGTCCCATTTTAGCAGTTCTTCCAGTTTTTATGAAAAACATCTTTGTTGGATAGGCAAATCTTACAGCTTTCTGCCAGTAATTTTCAGCAACAAAGAAGAATCTGTCAAAGCAACATTTAAAGAGGAACAATTTTATTAAGCACAGCAACTGTGACACAGGTTTCCTTTCTCTAACGTTGAAGCCAAATACTGAATTGCAGTGGCAACATCGTAAAAGTCATCAAAGAAGATAGAACTTGACAACCATATTTAAGATGCATATTTTGCACCTCCCATGAAATATCCTTTAAAAAGATTCTTAATACAGTTCAACATTAGCACTGCAGCTAGGCATGATTACCACTACTTCGTTTTCATTGTCTAGAAAAATCATTCACTATTGAAGCTCTTTCTAATTGAAGCTCTTTCTTCTTCTTCGAGTGCTTGTTCACGTTCATTCCACATTAGGCGTGCGCGAGCCGTGTGCACAAGCATCAGAAACTTTTCCCTTAGCAGTACTCGTTGGGCTGGCGGGGCTCCCGCCTGAGCAGCACCACTGTGCCGTGCATATTTACCCCCGCTGGCCCGACCCCCTCCAGTTACTTCTTACCGTCCGTGGTGACATTGGAACAACCTCTTGCTCTCGTAGGAGAAGCAGTCCCTTAGCTTTAGAGTACTTAGCTGCTATCAGTTCGTTAGCATTCTATTGTTGTGGACACTTAATAGATTAGGTACTTGGAGGCTTTCAGCACCCGCCCCGGGCCATGGGGCATGCCGCAGGCCCACGGGTTTAAGGCTTGCACCATGTGCTGCAAGCCCATGCCAGTTAGTGACCCTCATGACTCCTGTCTACGTTGCCTGGGGGAAGCACACCAAACAGAGAGGTGTAAGATTTGCAAGGTGTTTAAGCCTAAAACAAAGAACGAGAGAGACTTTCGCTTGAAGCAGTTGTTGATGGAGGCAGCGCTGCAGCCATCGGGCCCGGAGCGCCCGACACTGGCTCCAACCTTCTTGGTGTGGAGTGCCCCGGCGTCGTCAAGAGACCCGGTGCCAGACAAGCACCACAAGCCATCAGCCTCAAAGAAAAGTAGGCCCCGACACCGCTCATCCTCATTGGTGTGTCCCAAGGCCAAACCAAAAGAAGGACACGGACGTTCCCCATAAAGGAGACTGGTTCCATCTAAGGGCCCAAGCACTGGGAAGAGCAGGATGGACATTGTGCCGGCACCAGCACCACAAGTCTTACTGGGTCCAACCCTAAGTGAACTCAGTGAGGACGACAGGCTCGAGGGAGTAATAGATCAGCCTTCCACACCTGACACCTTTGAGGCGGCAAAGGACCTCATCGGGTTGTCGGCGGTGAGTCCCCTCCCGAGCAGGGAGAAGCCTCCAGGAACTGGGCCCATGGTGCCATCGAGGGGAAAGCTGGCAATGGTGCGCTGTTCGAGGACACCTGGACCTGTTTGGCAGGAAGGTGTGTTCCTCAGGGGGCCTCCAGTTGAGGATTGCTACCCAACGGGCCATCCTCAACAGATGTAACTTAAACTCCTGGGCGGCAGTGGGGAAGTTTAAGGACAACCTCCTGCAGGGTTCCCAACAGGAGTTTACGGCACTGGTGGACGAAGGTAAGGCCATAGCGAAGACCTCTCTCTCTGTGATGCTCAGCGTGGCTACAGGAGTGTGGTCTGCCGCCTGAGGTGCAGAACTCGCTCCAGGACCTCCCTGTCAAAGGGTCCGGGCTCTTTTTGGACGAGACGGATGCAAAGCTGCATAGCCTCAAGGACTCGAGGGCCACACTCAAGTCGCTGGGTATGCACACCCCGGCGACCCAAAGAAAACCCTTCAAGCCACAGTCTCCTCCTCAGCATCGCTCCCTACCGCAGGTGATAACAGGAGGCAGCATAATAATAGTAACAATAGCTCCAATAGGCCGAGCCAGAGCCAAGGCCAGCATAAGTCTCAGCCCAGCCCTAAACCAGGCTTTTGAATGTGCGCTCGAGGACAGCATACCAGACCAATCACCAGATCCATCCCCTTTTTTCCTGAATCACATGTCCCGCTTCTCCCATGCGTGGTCCAGCATTACGTCGGACTGTTGGGTGTTACGCACAGTGCGAGGCGCTTACATGCTGCTGTTCTCCTCCCTGCCTACCTCCTACCCCCCCATCCCTTTTCAGGGACCCTCCTGGAAGAGGAGGTGCGCACTCTCCTAGAGCTGGGGGTGGTAGAGTTGGTACCGAAGAACCTAATTGGGAATGGGTTCTATTCCCACTACTTCCTCATTCACAAGGCTGAAGGAGGCCTTCGACCCATTCTGGACCTGCGCAGGCTCAACAAGTTCCTGGTCAAGGCTCGATTCCACATGGTCTCTCTGGGCATCATCATCCCTTCCCTGGTTCCGGGGGACTGGTATGCTGAGTTTACCCGTACCTTGACGACTGGCTCCTTGCGGTCCGGTCCAAAGAGGAGTATTGGTCCCATGGGCAAGTGGCCCTGAGACTATTCCGCACGCTGGGACTCCTGGTCGTTCCCAAGTCCACCCTCATTCCAACTCAGAGAGTGGAATTCATAGGGGCGGTCCTAGGTGCGGTACGGGCAAAGGTGAGCCTCCCAGTATCCTGATTCCTGTCCATCCAGCAAGCAGTGACCTCCCTGTGCCAGTTTCCCACTACAACGGCCAGATGCTGCCTGAGGCTGCTGGGCCACATGGCAGCATGCACGCATGTGCTCAAGCATGCCAGACTGAAACTCAGAATGCTGCAGGCTTGGCTCGCCCGTGTATACCGCCCAGGCAGAGACCCCCCCTGGACTTGGTAGTAACTGCCCCGGGGGGCGTATTAGACTCCCTGCGGTGGTGGCTGTCCCAGACCGTGGTTTGCAAAGGAATCCCCTTTGCTGCACAACAGCTGGATCTGACGCTTGTGACGGACGCGTCAGACCTCGGATGGGGTGCTCACCTAGGGGACCTCAAGATTCAGGGCTTGTGGTCGGGAGCGGAGAGGTCACTCCATATCAATGTGAAGGAACTCAGTGTGGTTCGTTTAGCCTGCCAGACCTTTCATGCCACTTTGAGTGGTCACAGCGTGACAGTTCTGACGGACAATACGACCGCCATGTTTTACATAAACAAGCAGGGCGGAGCCCGTTCCTCGCTGCTCTGCCATGAGCCTCTCCTCCTCTGGGACTTTTGCATAGTCCGAGGTGTCACGTCTCCTGGGGGTGCGGAACGAACTGGCGGACCACCTCAGCAGGTCATACCGCATGCATGAGTGGACACTCGGAGCGAATGTCGTGTATTCGCTCTTCCGCAAGTGGGGGTTTCCCTGGGTAGACCTGTTTGCCACCAGGGGCAATGACCAGTGCACGCAGTTCTGCTCAATCCAGGGCCGCAGCCTGGGCTCAATAGCAAACGCGTTTGTGTTCCCGTGGGGAGGGGAATTGAAATACGCCTCCTCCCCCCCCCCCCCCCCCGGCTTCCTCTGGTGCACAAGGTCCTGCTCAAGGTGAGCAGGGATGGGGCGATGGTCCTTCTCATCGCCCCAGCCTGGCCCCGCCAGCACTGGTTCACCACGCTCCTGGAGCTGTCAGTGGAAGCCCTGGTAACCCTGACCCTACACCAGGACCTCATCACGGAGGATGGAGGGCGGTTCCTCCACCCCGACCTGCAGTCACTCCATCTGATGGAGTGGAAGCTCTATGGCTGAACGCTTTAGAGAGCCAGTGCTCCCTCCCTGTGCAGCAGGTTCTACTTGATGGTAGTAGGAAGCCCTTACCTGGCAAGGTGGGAGAGGTCCTCATGCTGGTGTGGGCCTCACCAGGTTCAGCCACGCCAGGCTGCGGTGCCTACCATTCTAGAGTACCTACTGCACCTCAAGCAGCAGGGGCTGGCCTTGTCCTTGATCAGGGTGCATCTGCCGGCCATCTCTGCCTTCCACCTGGGGTTTTCAGGGGGCTCGGTTTTTTTCCCACCCAATGGTGGGATGGTTCCTTAAGGGGCTGGAGAGGTGTTCCCTCACTCATGCCCCCCAGTCCCTCCATGGAATCTCAACTTAGTCCTTTCTAAGCTCATGGAGCCCCGTTTGAGCCCCTTGCTACCTGCTCCCTCCTCCACCTTTCCTGGAAGGTAGCATTCCTGGTGGCCATCCCTCGGCCAGAAGGGTATCTGGGCTGAGGGCACTCACCTCGGAGCTGCCATATACAGTATTTCATAAAGACAAGGTGCAGCTCCGCCCACACCCCAAGTTCCTCCCAAAGGTGGTCTCACAATTCCATCTAGGCCAGGACATTTTGTCTGTCGGTGTTTTTTCCAAACCCCATGTGGACCTGAGTCACCGCAGCCTGCACACCCTGGATGTCCGTCAAGTGTTGGCGTTCTATTTGGAGTGCACCAAGCCCTTTCTTAAATCCACACAGCTGTTCATGGCCATGATGGAAAGGATGAAAGGCCTCCCAGTGTCGGTGCAGCGAATCTCCTCCTGGATTACAGACCGCATTTGGGCGTGTTATGACCTCGCAGGTGTTCCAGCCCCGATGGTTACGGCCCACTCGACCAGGGCACAAGCAGCTTCAGCAGCTTTCCTGGCACAGGACCTGATCCAGGAGATCTGCAGAGCAGCTACCTGGTCGTTGGTGCATACCTGTATGTCCCACTACGCGGTCAACCAGCAGGCCCAAGAGGATGCAGCGGTTGGCTGGACAGTCCTCGATCAATTGTTCCATGACTCCTACCCTTCTCCAAAGGTAAGCCTGTGATTGACCTAATGTGGAATGGACGTGAAAAGCACTCAAAGAAGAAAAAACAGTTACCTGCCTTTTGTAACTGTTGTTCTTTGAGATGTGGTGTTCACGTCCATTCCACCACCCGCCCTCCTACCCCTCTGTCGGAGTCACCGTGAAGAAGGAACTGGAGGAGGTCGGGCCAGTGGGGGTATATATGCACGGCGCAGTGGCACTGCTCAGGCGGGGGCCCCGCCGGCCTGATGGGAGCCACTAAGGGAAAAATTTCTGATGCTCGTGCACGTGGCACGTGCACACTTAATGTAGAATGGAGGTGAACAACACATTTCGAAGAACAACAGTCACAAAAGGTAGGTAACCATTTTTTTTGTAATAAAAGAATAAAAAATAAAAGGGCAGATATTGCAACACATCCATTTTATTAAAGGTTTTAGACAAAAAACGTTGTGTCCTTCTAGCTGCTTGATTGGCAATTTAAAGAATACTGCAACTGTACAGTAATTTGTGCATTATGTGCTGATGAATGTTATGATGAACAAAGCCACATCGTCACTCTCTTTTTTTTTTTTTAATGGGAGAAAGACACAGGGCAGTCTCTCAGGATGCAATCTGAGTTTTTAACTGGGACTGTCATGGGTGAAATTAAATATATTAAGGAAGTTCTTACCTGTCCAATAAAAGTATGAGCCTCCTCAGCAAACACGTTTTCTGTGTAACACAAGGATAATCCATAGTCTAGACTTTCATTGGGCATCCTTTTCACCTTCCTCCTCCCCATTCTTACAATTGGGTTCTGGCTACAACCCTCATCTAACTTTGATTCATTTTTATTGCATAATACATTTCGGTAACTTTTGCTATTTGTAATAACTTTTTTTACAAAGCTCTGACTAAGGATATCCTTGATATAACACTGTTTTGCTTCTAACTTTCAATGTAATAGTCATTATAGCCCCAGTCTTAATACTTTTTTTTCACTATAATTTACAAAATCCTTGCCTGTCTTTAAATAGAAACTGCACCACAATTATGTAAGATTGTTTGTTTGTATTCCTTACTTATACAAACTACTAAAGAAGACATGGGGAGAAAACAAAAAACTATTTGAGTGCACTTGAAGATGAGGTATAACAAGGAGAAAGACATGATCATGAAAGAATAGTTAATGAAAAGGAAAAAAATAGGAAATCGGTTTAATTTTAAGAAAATATTTGTGCTTAATAAAGCATGTGTAATTCCTGGAAGTGTAAATGGCCTCACTTTAAATTCATTAGTTGATTAGTTGCTTATCAGATTAACCTATTATATGATAAATGACTGCTGAACCACTGGGTCATCATTCAATGAACTGGTTGCCACTCAGCAATGCGAAGACACAAACCAGTAGTGAAAATACCTTGGAGAGACCATCATTGTACCAAACTGGTGTGGAGTTTTTGTTTTTATTTATGTTCATTTAGCCTAGCTGTAAACCTCTTGACAAGAATTACAGTCAACTTCTAGCAATGATTAGAGTTACATCAGTTACATTAATGGCATTTTTATAAGAACATGCTGTGGAAAAAAAGAGAATCAGAACAAGATGATTTTCCATCTCTAGTGAACATGCAATCACTAATTGTTTCCCCACAGATGTGTTCCTAGTGGAGAAAAAGGTAATGGGATGACAGCTGTGCTTTTCAGATGGGTCTATTTTTCCCTCTTAGACCCTTTTTAATATGTGAGTTAGTGTCTCAGTGCTCACTGACATGTAAAATCTAATTCATGAAAGAACATTTTGGAACATACAAAATATCTTGTACTGATATTATTCAGTCCATGTATGCCAATCAAACTGAAGAATGTAAAAATCAATAGCATAAAATTCAAGAAACTGTTCAATAAACATCCATTTAGAGTCCCTAAGGAACACAGTTAAAAGCCCTGAACTGCAAAACACATAGGTGTAAAATGTGTACAGACTTGTATGAAAAAAGTACAAGCAATGTCACTGAGATGCAGGTGGGGAGAGGGCCCTATTCTTTTATTTCCAAAGCAAGGGTTTGTTAGATTGGCTTGAAATAATTTAGAATTTAATTACCAAAAGTGTTATAGTTAGCGATTAGTTATCAGTATTGTTTCAGTTGTTGTTGTTCATTTTGTCATTATTTACAATCCAGTGCAAATTTAACATTAACAAACGTAGTATGTTCTGCTTCCCTACATTGCTGATCCCTCTCCCTTTGATCTTAAAAATTTGGCCTTGTTAATAGTCATCTGTAGAACTACAAAGATGTTGGTAAACAAAAGTTTCGTGCTAAAGAAATTTGTTCTCTAGTGCTTTGACCTGATCACAGAATTAAATAAATACTTCCTGCATTTTAAACCACCTCAGAGACTTTGTCTACATTAGGAAAAGTAAAACCTAGGAAAGTAGGTGGCAGGGTAGCATTGTATATTAATGATGAGGTAGACTGTAAAGAAATTAGAAGTGATGGAATGGATACGAGAGTCTGTTTGGGCTGAAATCACTTTGGGAATGAAAGCTACTAGAGGTTTCCCTGATATAGTGCTTGGGGTGTGCTACAAACCACCAGATCCAATCTGGATCTGGATAGAGACCTCTTTAATATTTTTAATTATTACTGGGAATTGCATGATTATGGGAGACTTTAGTGTCCCAGATATAGATTGGAGGACAAGTGCTACTAATAATAGTAGGGCCCAGATTTTCCTGGATGTGCTAGCTGACAGATTTCTTTACTAAATAGAAGAACTGGTTGTAGAGAACAACCTTGGTTCTAGTGATCATCTAAATTAAACTAAATGGAAGGCTAGATCTGCAGCAAGGGTCTTTCCTTTCAAAAGAGCTAAACTTTAAAAAAATTAAGGGAATTACTTAGGGAAGTGGACTGGATTGAAGAAATCAAGGATCTGAATGTGAAGGAGGCTTGGAATTACTTTAAATCAAAGTTGCAGAAGCTCTCCGAACCCTGCATCCCCAGGAAGGGGGGGAACAATTATAGGGAAGGGTTGCAGACCAAACTGGGTGAACAAGCATCTCAAACAGGTGATTAAGAGAAAGCAGAAAGCCTACAAGCACTGGGAGATGGCAAGGAAAGGTACCTCATGGAAGTCAGAAAGTGTAAGGATAAAGTTAAAACTGTCAAAAGCCAAGCAGAGTTGGACCTTGCAAAGGGAATTAAAATAAATAGTAAAAGGTTCTATAGCCATATAAATAAAAAGAAAACAAGGAGAGAAGTGGGACCTCTAAGAACTGAGGATGGGGTACAGATTAAAGATTATCTAGATATTGCCGAACAACAAAACAAATACTTTGCCTCAGTTTTTAATGAGGCTAATAAAGAGCTTAGGTTTAGTAGCCGGATGGATAATGGCAACAAGAGGATATGGAGGTAGAAATTACCACATCCAAGGTGGAAGTCAAACTCAAACAGCTTAATGGAACTACGTCAGTGGAGCTGGATAATCTCCATCCAAGAATATTAAAGGAACTGGCAGATGAAATTGCAAGCCCAATAGCAAGGATTTTTGACAAATCTGTAAACTCAGGGTTATACCCTATGACTGGAGAATTGCTGATATAGTTCCTATTTTTAAGGAAAGAAAAGAAGTGATCCAGGAAACTACAAGCCTGTTTGACTTCAGTTGTATGCACGGTCTCAAATTTTGAAAGAGAAAGTAGTTAAGGACAGAGGTGCATGATAGTTGGGGAAAAATACAACATGCTTTTGCAAAGGGTAAATTGTGCCAAACCAACCTGATCTTCTTTGAGAAGATAACTGATTTTTTAGCAAAGAAAATGCAGTAGATCTAATCTACCTGGATTTCAGTAAGGCATTTGAGACAGTTCCACATGGGAAACTATGAGTTAAATTGGAGAAGATGGGGATTAATATGAGAATTGAAAGGTGGCTAAGGAACTGGTTAAAGGGGGGACTACAATGGGTCATACTGAAAGCTAAACTGTCTGGCAGGAGGGAGGTTACTAGCGGAGCTCCTCAGGGAACAGACTTGGGATGAATGTTATTTAACATTTTTATTACTGACCTTGGTACAAAAATTGAAAGTATGCTAACAAAATTTGCAGATGACACAAAGTTGGGAGGTATAGCCAATATGGGGGAGAACTGGAATATCATAACAAGAAGATCTGGATGACCTTGTAAACTGAAGTCATAGAAATGGGATGTAATTTAATAGTGCAAAGTGCAAGGTCATGCACTTAGGCGCTAACAACAAGAAGTTTTGCTATAACATGGGAACCACAGATGAAGCCACAGAGGAAGAGAAAGACCTGAGTGTATTGACGGATCACAGGATGACTGTGAGCCATCAATGTCATATCGCCGTGAAAAGGGCTAATGCAGTCCTAGGATGCATCAGGAAAGGTATTTCCAGTAGAGAAAGGGAAATGTTAATACCTGTATACAATGAGACTGATGAGACCTCATCTGGAATACTGTGTGCAATTCTGGTCTCTGATGTTTAAGAAAGATGAATTTGAACTGGAACAGGTGCAGAGAAGTGCTAATAGGATGATCCGAGGAATGGAAAATCTACCTTATGAGAGGACTTGGTTTGTTTAACCTAACCAAAAGAAGGCTGAGGGGAGTTATGATTGCTCTCTATAAATACATCAGAGGGATAAATACTGGGCAGGGAGAGGAGTTATTTAAATTAAGCGCCAATGTGGACACAAAAACAAATGGATATAAACTAGCCATCAATAAGTTTAGGCTTGAACTTAGGCAAAGGTTTCTAACCATCAGAGTAGTGGAGTTCTGGACCAGCCTTCCAAGGGGAACAGAGGGGGCAAAACACCTAACTGTCTTCAAGACTGAGCTTGATAAGTTTATGGAGGGGCTGGAATGATGAGACTGCCTACAATGGCACATGGCCCATCAGCAGCTGCCAGTAGCAAAAATCCCCAGTGGGTGGAGACAGAACACTAGATGGGGCAGGCTCTGAGTTACCTGGGAAAGAATTCTCTGTAGTATCTGCCTGGTGGGTCTTGCCCACATTCTCAAGGTCTAACAGATTGCCATATTTGGGGTCAGAAAGGAATTTCCCCCGGGTCAAATTGGCAGAGACCTGGAGGAGTTTTCCATCTTCCTTGGCAATATGGGTCGCAGGTCACTGGCAGATTTAAACTAGTGTAAATGATTAATTCTCTAACTTGACATCTTTAAACAATGATTTGAGGACTTCAGTAACTTAGCCAGAGGTTAGGGGACTATTTCAGGAGTGGGTGGGTGAAGTTCCGTGGCCTGCGATATGCAGGAGGTCAGACTAGATGATTGTGGTAATCCCTTCTGACCTTAAAGTCTGAGTCTATGAGAACCTGTAATGAGTCACTGAGTAGTTGCATTGGGGGTAGCAAAAGTAAAATCCCTACTGTAAATTGGAAAAAGGCATTTATATCACTATGTTTTCTGTCACTGACTCTGACTAGGATTAGACCACATGATGGTTAGAAACATCTGAGTTCTGTGTGCTCTCTGGACTCCACCTCTGCTATCACCAGTGGAAGAATACAGGTCCTAATTTTCCTATATATAGATGCAGCCTTAAAGAGTCCTCTCTGTGGCCTGGGGCAAGTTGCTTAGCCCCAGATTTTTAAATATGTTGTGGTAGCCATGTTGGTCCCAGGATATATGAGAAACAAGGTAGGCAAGGTTTTTTTATTTGACCAACTTCTGTTGGTGAAAGAGACAATTTTGAGCTTTCCTGAAGAAGACCTCTGTGGAGCTCGAAAGCTTGTCTCTCTCAGATATTTAAAGGTATTGCTTTGCTCAGTGTTGCAAGGCCTTAGTAACTTAGACAGGTAAGTCCCATTTTCAAAAGTAGCTTATGTATTTAGGCATCTAAGTCCCATAGACTTTCAATTAGTCTTAGGTTCCTAGGAGACTAAATTACTTTTGAAAAGGCATTAAAGGCATGTCTATATGGAGATTTAGTGTGCAGCAAGCTGGGGTGTGAACCTACAGTGCACCAGCCTGCTGCACACTACAGAACTTTTAGTGCATGACAGCAGTGTCCACATGACCACTTAGTGCATCGCAGGGTAGAACAGTGTAGATTTACACACCCCTTGCTGCACACTGACTCTCCATATAGCCAAGCCCTTAGCCATTTAAGTCATTTAGACCTTGCAATGTTTAGCAGTTATACCTAAATATCTTTAAAAATCTGTGAAATGGGAACAGTAAGATTTACCAATTCACCTACCCATTTCAGCGGTATTGTGAGACTCTTTGAAGGTGAAAAGTGCTTAGTATTGTAAACTAACAGCATTTCTCCAATGTATGGTTTAAAGGAGTAAACAAGATTTTTCTCCTGTTTAGTCTATATAGCTCAGCTGCTTCTAATACACACATCAAATTTTGTATACATGCCCTTATCTGTTAATTTAATAGACTACACATTTGTATTTAGTAGCTCTCAGCGTACTGCTTTGTGTGTCTTAAAATCTGTCTTTAAACAACTACAACAAAATCTTACTTATTTTCTTTCATTATTCTGCTCTGCTTCCATTGATGACTAAACTTTTGACTCCAGACTGGCAATATGAGGGTAAGATGGCAAAATGTAACTTCCTGAACATTGCTTGTCTGTTTTTTTCGTTTTTATTCTCTTTAGAACATTATTAAAATTCTGTTCAGTCTCTTTAATTAGATCCTTTTGTTGCAACTAAATTCCAATCATATTTGTTTCTGTTGTGAAACTTAATTACAATGTATCCCTTTTAATCATTCCTTCATGTTCTCTGGGTTAAATTACCATTACATTATTTTTGTCCTGAAGGACTTCTGCTTCACAGTGGTCCCTACTGGTATATTTAGAGGAACCGGAATATAAGTTTATGGTATAGCAAGTGAACTGTATTGTGTTGTGATGTGGCAAAGACTTGGTGTGTGTATTCATGACATTAAAAGTACAAGTGTCATAACAAATAGAAACTAGTACAACAATTCATAATGAGAGCAGGTTGTGAAATTTTCATTTGCATGATGGGCCAGATCCTGAGGTTCTAATTCAGTACTTTCTCAGGAAAACTCCCATTTACTTCAATTAGAATTTGAATAAAGATTAAATAAAAACCTTGAGTTTGGGTCCTTTATACCAGTCATTAGCTAACAATTATCTTGGCCTTATCTTGCTTCAGTGACCACTATCTCAGCCTGATTGTTTTATAGAATACAATATAGAGACCTTACTGTGGAGTTAGAAATAACTTCTGTTTTCATGTTTATAGACTGCAAGTTGGCCAGGGCAGGTCCTCCAGCCACAATAGTTCCTATAGATGAAGAAAGCCGAAATGGTGAGTGTGCTGCTTTTTTCTAAAAGATAATTACCTGGGCTATTATCTGCTTTACTCTCGGATCTATAGTGATCACTGTTAAGAAATCAACACTGGTGGAATATACTCACTTTGCAATTATGACCACAGTAGCAGGGTTAAAATATTAGGCTCTGGGAATATCATTAATAATGTCTTCCATGTGTAGTTTTCAAACATCAGAATAAAAGTAATCAAAAATTCCTATTTATTCCATTGTTTCCTTAAATTATGTATTTTGGTAACTTGTTTCTTGGTGCTAAATAGTCCATGTGATAATGTGATTGGTATTAAAAAGAGTATCTATACCATAATCGTTTAGGATTCATCACAGAGCAAGTACACCTGTTCAGTTGCTAATATCCAAATAATGTACTGAGTAACTGAGTTTTATTTTTTCGTGAGGGAAAAATACTTGGTCAGTCCTTGCCACATATGCAATAGCAACATATATACATAAATTGTTTTTATCAGTGTGTTTTCATTTTTGCGAATCTACAGCTATTTGCTAATTTGTTCCATGTTGGTTAATCAAATTTACAAATAAATAACCTGCTAGTTTGTTCTGTTAGATTAAAGAGTTAAATGTATCAATCCTAAATGCCCAGTATCTTCGATTTATTGTATTAGTACTGATTTTTTTCATTATCAAATGCTTCATATACTGTATATACTCGTTCATAAGCTGAATTTTTTTAGTAAAAAAGGGAAGCACCAGAGAAAGGGGTCGGCTTATGAATGGATATAGAGAGGGAGAGGTGGGATACAGCCCCTCCCCACCAACAGAGGGAGCTAGGAGAGGCAGCACAGCCAGCAGAGCTAGAAGGGAAGAGGCAGGGCCAGAGTCTCTCGGCTTCAGGCCATGCTGCTCTGCCCCCAGCCTCCAAAGCAGCTGCAGCTCCGGGGCTGGCAGTCAGCAGTCCCGCCGCTTGGCCCCTCCCCCCGGAGCAGGCTGCAGCCGCACTGCCTGGCCCGCTGGAGTATGCTGCGGCCGTGCCGCCCGGCCCAGCCCGCTGGAACATGCTGTGCTGCCCGGTCTGGCCCACTGGAGTAGGCAGTGGCCGCGCTGCCTAGCCTGCTGGAGCAGTTCCAGCCAGGCCAGAAACATCGTTCCCTGGCCCTCCCTAGATAAGGTGGGAAGGGAAGGGATAGGGAGAATGTGGGGGTCCCGGGCTAGGGGTGGGGTCATGTGGGGGTGTGGTCACAAGGATTACTCCCCTGACCCCCAGCTTCTCCCCCCAAAAAACATTTCCCCACCAGTTGCTGGCCCGGCCCGTCAAGGTAAGCAGCTGGCGCACCGGGACACTTTGTTTACTTAGGTTTATCTCCGTGCCTGCAGACGCTCAAAGTAAACAAACCATCTTGGCCCACCAGCGGCTTATCCTGATGGCCCGGGAGCCAAAGTTTGCTGACCCCTGAATTATAGGGTCGGCTTATGAATGGGTCATAAAATTTTTCCATTTTTACTTATCCATCTTGGGGGGGTCAGCTTATAAATGAACCGGCTTATGATCGAGTATATGCAGTAATATATAGTACAATAGTTCAAAATTCTTTTCAGTTATCATCAACTTCTTTCCCTCAAGCAAAATAATTGAGGGTTTAATTGACAATACAAAAACAGTAAGTGGGTCTTCAACTGGATAGGCGTCATGCTCACTATTCTTTTTATTCTCCAGTATGGTAATTATTTGGGTTACATTGTATAGGTCAGTTTCAAAAAATAACAACTTTGAAATATAATACTCATTGTTTCATCATATACTTTAAAACTGCAGTAAGCAAAGAGGAAGTATGATGAGAGGTAAAATTTTCAAGATGCCTGAGTGACTTAGGGACCACGTGTCACTGACTTTGAAATGGAACCTAGGTTCCTTGGGCACTTGAAAATTTTATCTGGCTCAGAGTTGTATGCACTTTCTAAACATCTTGGCCAAGATTTTCAAAAGTGAATGGTTATTTTGATTGCTTCAGCTTCTGACTTCTCAGGCTGACACACTTCACTGTGGCCTGATTTTCAGAGTGTTGAGCACCCAAAATTACTAGTCAGTCTTAAAAACCTTGGCTCTAGAGCACATTGAGCTGTATTTAAAAACAGAACTGAATGGCATTTGAAAACCATTGAAGCCCTTTTCTCCCTTTAACAATTTTAATGAATGTTCTGAATCATTCTGTGGTGGTTAGGGAAGGAATCCAGTCGTGCTTCCTGTGCAATTTGATAGGAATAATAGCATTGTTATCTTCTGAGATGCCCATTCCTGAATTCAGTGGAACAATGAACGTGATTTCTAAAGATTGCTTTGTTTTCCTCTTCCATGTGGTTTGTTGTTACCTTGTGCATCTGTCGGAACCAATGGTACTGCTTGCTAATGCTCATGAAATTTTGTAAAAGAAAAAAATAGTCTGCCTTCACTTTATTGTTCAAAATCTCTCCTGGCTGAGCCATAGGATTACCTAGCTGTTGACTATTTAATGTCAGTATTAAATTTATGCAACAGAACATAGCACTTAGAAATGCACACTTGAGCAGTAAGTAATAAGAGTTATACTAGGTATATACAGTGTGTGTCACTTGTGGTATCTAAGAAGTTGCTTTCAGCTTTTGGTTTTGCAGATTTGTTAGGCAAAGAGTTGCGGATAGTTGAGGACACGATGTGATTTATATTTGTTGGTGTATATGAGAAGAATGTAGTGCAATACAATGCAATACAAAACTAAGGGTTCTTACTATTGGACCACCTTTGCTCCTCCTTGCTTGCCTGCCTGAAAACTGTTTCTGTGAGCTCACAACATGGGAGCAAAGTATTGTTTAGAATGGTAGAAGCTTATGTGCCTTCAGGACTATGCAAATTCTTCTGCTGGTATAGCTGCCGGTTTAATGTCCTTTTGCACTGAGAAAATGAAGATCTATTACTGCTAATATTCTGTGGATTCATATTGCTCCCATATCCCATACTACTACTATTTCTATTGTATATAATGTGAATGTTGTTAAAGGCTTTACGAGAATGGATTTTAACAGTTGGTTATTTTTCCTTCTCCATGTGTTAACTTTCTTGGGGTCACGTCCACTGAAGCTCTGAAAGACTGGTCTGAGGAAAATTGCAGTAGTAACTGTATCTACATATACAATAGGGGCAACAGCTGCAATTCTAGTAGGAATTTCTGTGAGTGGAGCCTGGAGACTCAAATATTATGCCTTTTTTCCTTGCATTTTGAACACCCACAGAAATAACTAACCAATGCAATATTAGTATTTTTTCAGTAGATAGCATTATCATATTTCCATCATTCAAAACAAAACTATAAACTGAATTATTTGCTTTTTATTTCATAGCATTTATGCAAAATTAACTTAATGATATACCTTAACATTCTTATGTAGACAGAAGATTGAAACTGAAAAATAGATGTATACAATCTTCTGTTACACCTAAGAATACTTACATATTCTGAAGCACGTAGTACCTTTTTTAGATTGTTTGTTTGTTCCTTCTACTTATACTAAAAAGCAATAATTTGGTACAATTGTTTTTTTGCTGGGTGGGATTCAGCTGGGTCTGCTTTCTTGCTGGTAACCCTCCATCTTGCCCATCCTCAGGGCTAGACAAAGGGGAATCTGGGATGGGTAGGGGGACCTGGGTCCTTCTGCTCTACCAGGTCCTGGCCCAGAGCCCACCGAGTCTGATAGTATGTCCCACCTCCTGCGCACATTCCCCTGATCCACTTCTTACCATACCTGCTCCCTCAGTTTGTGGCTTGGTTGTTGTTGGGTTACAGTCCTTTGCTTCAAACTGCAAAGTCTTGGGGCTGATGCAGGCGACCCTCTGGTGCCCTTGCACGTGGTTCTCTCTACCTCTTGAGTAATGTCTAAAAGGCTTGTGTGTGTGTGTGTGTGTGTGTGAGGGGGGGAAGACCCACAGCTGGACCTCTTCAGTAAGAGCTGCTTCTCCTACTGTTGCAGGGCAGCCCTCCCCCAGGAAATGGCTTCTCTCCTCCCTTTCCCACCTTGCCTGGGTTGCTGAAGCTCTCTCTATATTAGTCCTTTCCCCAGGCAACTTCGGCAGTGCCTGAGAGGTGGAACTTCCCTGGCCCAGTATTGCTCCAGCCCTTCCCATGCCCTCTGTGTTAGTGTGGGGTGTGTAAACCACATCACAGTATCCAATACCTTTTAGTGCCCATATGAATAAGGGTAACCATTCTTACTGTAATAGCAATATACTTGCCATTTGATCCTAAATTGACATTGTTCAGTAGTTTAGCATGCTATGGAAACTGCAAATGTGATACTGAAGCTTTGATAATGGAAGGCATTTGGACTATATGCAATTTTCTAAGATGCAGAGTTGTACACATACATTTTATTTTACCAAGGAAAATCAGTGCTCTTATAAGTGCATTGTATTTATGTTACCATACATTCTTTTAAGATAAATTTAATGCCTGTTTTTTATTGCATTACTTTTTTTAAAAAAATTGTTTTTAGCTTGTGAAATGCCAAATTGTAAACAAACAAAACTTTTATAAGCACAGTACTCTTTTGTACACTATATTTCCACATTTATGTAAACATTATAGGGCTGATTGTGCATCTGACACTCTAGTAAAACTGATGTAATGCTACTGAAGTCACATGAACTGCACTGGTGTAAATCTGGTGTGAGGATGCAGTACCTGCAACCTCAAAGGTGTGTGTGGGTATGAGCTTTCCCTGTCTGGGAAGAAAGGGGTCATGGATCCTTTAAGGATTCTCCTCCTGCAAGAGTTGGGAGGGGTGGACATGACCTGAGCTGGGGGCTGGTCAGGTGAAGGGCTCAGGTGACTCACTGGTTCCCAGCAGACTGAGGGAGGATATATATGCCCTGTCTTGCCTGATGAAGCCCTCTTTCAGTCCTGGATCAGCAGCTTTCACCCCTCCCACCCCCACTCCTGGGATTAATGTAGGACCAAGTTATTTTGGTCTGCTCTGGGATCAGTCACTTTGGGACTGGTAAGGAATCTTTCTCTCTCTGCCAGATTAATTAAGACAGAGTGTTTTTTTCCTCCTTTCCCCCAGCAGCTCCAAGACCTGACTTGGTAGGTCAGCAAGTAGCTTTCAAGTTGTCACAACTTAGCATGTATCAGGTATCAAGTGCTGGTACTCTTTCTGTAAGGGGTTCAGTTCCCTGACATACTGAAGCTGGAAGTGGACTTAAGGGAAGGCATCCCTTAAAGAAGCTGTGGAAGAGGGTCAGGGCTCCTAACATCTAATACAATAAGGAGCCAACTACCTTTTCCCAGCTCCTTAACTCTCACATGAGGGATGGGTGGTGAGGTTCAGCAATGGGCTGAGATCATTGATGGATGGGGTCTTAGAGGATGGTTAGTGGTAAAGGCCAGAAAAGGAAGTGAGATTTTAGGAGTAACTTGGAAGACAACAAGGAGGCATGGCACACTGAATCAAGGAGAGAATTCCAGGTAGAGGTTTGCAAGGAAAAAGGAACAAATGCAAGTGACAGGAGGCAAGAGCATGGTAAGGTGTGAGGCATTGGAAGAACATACAAAAGACCAATCCTGGAATGAATGAATCCTTCTCCTCCTCCTCTTCATAAGTTAGAAAGTCGTCATTTCCCAGAAACTAATGTCTGTAGCATCTAGCCATTATTTCATATACAGTAACTCCTCACTTAACATTGTAGTTATGTTCCTGAAAAATGCGACTTTAAGCAAAATGATGTTAAGCGAATCCAATTTCCCCATAAGAATTAATGTAAATGAGGGGGTTAGGTTCCAGGGAATTTCTTTTCACCAGACAAAAGACTACACACACACACACAGTATAAGTTTTAAACAAACAATTTAATACTGGTACACAGTGATGATGATTGTGAAGCTTGGTTGAGGTGGAGGAGTCAGAGGGTGGGATATTTCCCTTACTGCTAAATGATGAACTAGCAATTGTTTGAGCCCTCAAGGGTTAACTCTCACAGTCTACAAGGCAGCAGGGATGCAGGGACATATGCACATTTCCCTTTTAAGTACACTGCCTTGTTAATTAGATTAGCGTTCTGAGACCACAGCTGCTTCAGGCTCCCTCCATCTTGAGCCCCTGCCCTATGGAAGATGGGGTAAGCAGGGTACAGGAGCACGGGGGACGTGGACACCCTTACATTAGCCCCCTTCCCTCCCCCCTGCACAGCAAGCAGGAGTCTCAGGGAGTAGCTTTAAGGCAGAGGGCCGGAGCAGCACATGGCAGTGGGAGGAGGGACAGCTGCAATTGCTAGCCTGCTGGGCAGCTGCTGCCCAGAGAACTTAAGGAAGCGGGGAGCTGATAGGGGGCTGCCGGTCCACCCTGGTTCCAAGCCCCCACCAGCTAGCTGCAACAGGCTGCTCTTCCTGCAAGCAGTAGACAAAGCAAGCAGCTGCCAAACGACATTAGAAGGGAGCATTGCACAACTTTAAATGAGCATGTTCCCTAATTGATCAGCAATGTAACAACAAAACAACATTAAACGGGACGACTTTAAGTGAGGAGTTATATTAACACATACACTAATTGTCTTAGGTGATTAGGTGTCAGGTTTTTTTTACAATGGTTTACAACTTCCTGTGTGTGCCTTTTGGAGAAATTTGGTTGTTTCGGATGGGTGTCTCAAATGAGCAGAACGCAGATTCACAGAACTGCCTTTTTAATGGCACATAGGCCATCCAGGTCATATTACCCTCCCACATTGGGAGTGCACATGAGAGTTATTACAATCCTACATAGATATTTAGGAGAGGGATCGGGTCCAGGATAAGGAACTGTGGAGAGTAGAAAATAAGACACAGCATATACCTAATAAAGTCTCTTATCTTTTCTTAAGCTGCTCTGCAATTGTGCATTATGGAAGTTTTGGGGGCATCCTATGTAGCACCCCTGCTTCAGGACCAGTGTTCACAGCATTTCGCAATTTGTGTGACTTTACTTATGTTGTGTTTGAGCAATAAAAAGGAAAGGAAAGTAATTTTACAGGTAGTTGAATGGGCCCTTTAAAGCCTCCTTCAAAATCCTGAAGTCATGGATCGTTGTTATTGACATTACTTGGGTTTATTTATTGTAATCCTCAATAGGCTTTGAGCAATAATGATATTTGGTATGGTAATAGAGGCAAACTACACAGGGTAATTTTAAATATAATCTATATATATTAAAAAAGTTATAGTATAATGTAGCTTTTCAGAATCCCGTTTATGATGTTGGGAACGCAAACCTTTAAAACATACTAAAATGGAACTGAATTAAAAACTGGGGATTTGTGTGCCCTAATAACCCAGTAAAATGTGCATATATACATTTAACTTTCACTCAGTGAACAAACTTATCAACTCCTGGAAGTAGTTAACTAACTAGGAACATTTGCAAGTAGCAAAACATGTTTTATTTAATCATGCTGAATGTTGCTTCATTGAGTCATTTCCAAATCAATTAATGTCTGGAAAACAGCAAAACTGTTCCAAATCACTGATGTCCAGAGCAAAATATGTATTCCTTGGTTTCACTTTAAGCCACATTACTGCCTATTGGTCTATTAAATATCTGGTAAGTGATCAGCCTATATATTATACATTTCATAATTGCTTACTATTAGGCGGTATCTTTATATAATGTAATTGAATTGCAGCTCTAATAAATAACCCCATTAACCTGTAAGATTGGTTTTAATATACAGTGCCATAAAAAATGCAATCATTTGGTAATAGCTGACTGTTTTCTTTTCAAGAAAACTGTGAATGTTTGGTGCATAATGTATATTTAACTCTGACACTATAACTTCATGGTTAACATGATTTGCTTAGATTGTTGCTCAATATCTTTATCCACTGACAAGTTTAGTTATTCAGTCCTTTATTTTCTACTTTGAAGTAGCTTGTCAAACAAACCTTAGAAATGATCCAAAAAAAGACACCTATGCAATATTTTTCAGGCTTTTTTTTCTTCAGTGAAGAATTGCTCATGTGAAAAATAAGACCTCAAAGTCTCACTGGCAATAAACAGACAAATATAAATAAGGAAGCTGATAAAGCATAACAAGAACTGTTCAATTTTAATGCAACTCTGGGGAAGTCTGTCAACAACCCTGGAAACTGTCACTGTTAGATTTTAAATTGGTGAATGGGCTTCTTTACTAGTAATGATAAAAAAAGGTTTTGATACCTAATGCTGTTGTTAATATTACTGACAACACCATTAATGACAGGAAATTTAGCCTCTAGGAGATCTACTAATTTTTATAGTTCAGTGAATCTGTTAATAACCATTTGCTTTAGTTAGCCCGCCCTTTTGTTAGGGAAAAAGTTGCGGATAGTCGAGGACATTGTGTGATTTATATTTGTTGGTGTATATGAGAAGAATGTAGTGCAATACAATGCAATAGAAAACCAAGGGTTCTTACTATTGGACCACCTTTGCTCCTTGCTTGCCTGCCTGCCTGAAAACTGTTTCTGTGAGCTCACAACATGGGAGCAAAGTACTGTTTAGAATGGTAGAAACTTATGTGCCTCCAGGACTATGCAAATTATTCTGCTGGCCTTGCTGCCGGTTTAATGTCCTTTTGCACTGAGAAAATGAAGATCTATTACTGCGGGGGCAGGGGACAGAAGCTTGGTCCTGCTGGCTCTTCCCCTAGTGTGCTGGGTTCCTGCCCCTCCTCCGCCTCTCTGTCCCTCCCTCCCTGCTGGCCGATTAGCTGATGGCCCTTGTGAGGGAGGGGGTCGGGAATGAGCAGAGTCAGCATGTTGGCTGCTCCTGGTGGAGGCAGAGAAGAAGCAGGGGCAGGGCCTTGGGGAAGGGATGGTGGTGGAATAGGGGCATATCCCCTCCAGCCCCCTGCCCTGACCCCCCCCAGCCCCTCAGCCCTCTGCCCTGATCCCCCGTCACACACACCCAGCCCTCTGCCCTGAGCTCTGCACCTGCCCCTAGGCCCCTGCCCTGAGCCCTGTACCCCCCTCATAAACACCCAGCCCTCTGCTTGACTCCCTCACCCCCCTCCATGACCCCAGCCCTGACTCTGGCACCCCCACACATACCCCCCACGCCCTGACACCTGCGCCTCTCACATGCCCCCAGCCCTCTGCCCTGAGCCCTGACCCCCCCCACACACAGCCCTCTGCCCTGACCCCCCCCACATACACCAATCCCTCTGCTTGACTCCTGAGCCCTGTACCCCACTCATACACACCCAGCCCTCTGCTTGACTCCTTCACCCCCACAAAACCCCAGCCCTGACTCTGGCACCCCAACACATACCCAGCCCCACACCCCTGCCCTGACTCTTGCACCCCCAAACCCCATGCACCCCCCACATCCTGACTCTTGCACCCCTACATCCCCACCCTGAGCACCAAATGGGAGCTCCTGCCCCCCCACATTCCCACCTGCACCCCTCACACCAAATGGGAGCTGCCCAGGTAAGTGCCCCACACCCAAACCTCCTGCCCCAACCCTGAGCCCCCATCCCTCATTCTAGCTCCTGGCCAGACCCTTCACCTCCAGCCCTGTGCTCAGTGCACTCTCACCCTCAGCTTAATGCAGAGAGAGGAAGAGAATGGGCCACAACCAGGGAGAAGGTAGGTACCCACTGTATGTGGGCAGGGCCATGACCCCAGACTGGCAGCAGGCTGAGCTGATCCAGCAGCCAGAATCCCGGCTGGCAAGAGCCGGCAGATGGAACTCCTGAGCGGCAGTGGGCTGAGCCACTCAGCCCACTGCTGGTCTGGGGTCCTGGCCGCCGGCCCCGCACAACCTGCTGCCGGTCTGGGGTTCTGGCTTCCGGACCCTTGCCAGCCGGGGTCCCGGCTGCAGGCCCCACTCAGCCCACTGATGGCCTAGGTGAACAGAACCCCAGACCAGCAGTGGGCTGGTGGCATAAGATCAACATTTTAATTTAATTTTAAGTAAAGCTTCTTAAACATTTTGAAAACCTTGTTTATTTTACAATACAACAATAGTTTAGTTATATAATATATAGACTTATAGAGAGACCTTCTAAAAAACATGAACATGTATTACCGGCACACACAACCTTAAATTAAAGTGAAGACTTGGCGCACACCTTCTGAAAGGTTGCCGATCCCTGCTCTAGAGATTCTGCACTTACTTACAACTGGTGTAAGTTACAAGTAACACCATATAGAGTATGGTGGAATTATTCCAGATTTACACTGGCATAAATAAAAGCAGAATCTGGCTGTTCAATAATCTCGTCATAAATAAAAAGCTGCAGGCCTTATGTACATAATGTAATTGTGCTCCCCCCCCAGCTCAATTAATAAACATGTTTTATTTTTTCTGCCTTCCTTTTATCTTGTTACTTTTTCATGTTTCTCTTTCTCATTTTACACTATCATCATAGTGGTGTTGCATGCTAATGAAATAATAATCAGCCCTTCTTCATATATCAAATTTCTCCAGGCCCTTCTCACACAGATTTTACATTGCTATAGCTCCACTTATTTTATTGGAGTTGTTATTACAGATTTATATTATATAGGTGAGAGCACGGTCAGGCCTCTGATTTCCAAACTGTACTTCTGGGCGTATTTCAATACCTGTGCAACTCTTGCTGTCCTTGCAATGGTGTTACTTTGGTTATTTTAATCTTGAATGACTATAGTGCTAGTGAAAGGTGCCAGATTACAAAATCTTGAGTTGTGGAGTGGCAGTGCAAATTTCTCGACCACGCTGATGTGTTTTAACTTTGTTATGCAGTGACAAAGCTACTGTGTTTGCCATAACGGATGTTCTGTTACTCTTGTACTGCATTTTCTTTGCTTTGTACAGATCTGATGAACATAACAGTAAAAAAGTATTGTTTACAGTTTTTTTTTTATTTACACATTTTTGTCAGGTCTAAACACTTCACATGTGAGCTTTTATGGTTTCAATAACAAGGGTATGGTGTCAAGTCAGAGGTTTGTTCTTCTGTTTCCCACCCTAGTGGAGGGCAGCTAGGGAACTGTCAGAGGATTGGGGACCAGGGTTATGCAGCAGTCACAGCACTGGCCTCCTCCTAAGTGGCAATGGCGCAGTCAAAGATGGGACCCAGGCCCATAACAGTGGCCATTCTGGATACCATGGTGTGTCCATCCTCCAGCTAGAACTTTCCCCTCTTCCCCCTCATTTGGTTTATTCAAGAGTGCAACAAGGGCATTGTTAACAAGATTGGTGCCAAGCAGCCTTTTCTACCACAAGAGATAAAGCAGCCACTACCTCACTATTGTAGCCTCTTCCTCATGACCAGACGAGGCTATGGAGGTGGCACGCAACTCACCATTGCCAGAGAACCACAGGGATCATCAAGATCTTGTGAGAAGGGTGGCCTCCATTTTTGACATTCAGGTGGAGGAGGTCAGTGAGAGCTCTCACAAGTTGGTGGACGTTCTGGTATCAGTGGGCCCTTCTAAAATGGAGTGGGTCAGAATGACTCCTACCATCCCAATGGTTGATGTAAGAAGAGTGGGCACAGAGAAAGGATCACAGGCAGTTGGTGTAACATAGATCAGCCTTCAGGCTGCTGTAACTCACTCTGGGGGACTGGACTGGTGCAAAGCAGCTTAAAGACACTTTTGCACAAACCCTGACACCCTGTGCTCCGTTCTTTGCTGATTGCCTGCAGCAGAGGGTTGGAATACTGATCATCATCTTGTTCCAAGATATGGATAATGAAACTCAAAGTTGAATTACCATTACCCTTCCTCCCAAATAAACATAATAAAACAAAACAAATGGAAATATTGTTGGCATACAACTAACAGTTATTTTAAACAAGAAAAAATAGCTGGAAAGAAAATGGTATTGTTTTCAGTGTCAGTAATCTTTTGAGCCAAATATGTGTGAGGCACTGTTAATAATCAGTTTAGTTTGAGAGAAATTTAACCATGGTGCAGAGGACCACCTTAGACGAGCTAGACAAAGGGAAAGAAAAAAGCTTTAATGTACAGGACATCTTCTACCCCCAGCTTTTCAAAGACTTTTTTAAAAAGATGGGGTACAGGAGACTTTGTGTAGCTTGTTTTTCTTTTCAACAATTTCTTCTCTTTTTCTACTGTTCACACAAACAGTTGACCCTTACTTTCCCTCTATCTCTACCCCATATATCATACTCCTTGATATATATATATATATATATATATATATATATATATATATGCGCCATATACCAAACTGGAAAAAGACTTATATCACATATATAATGTAAACTTCAGCAATGTTACATCACTTTTTAATTTACAGTGTGTGGAAATCTATGGGATGAAGAGTATGAAATCAGAAGAGAGCACCAGGTGACCAATATAGTCTTTGTTTTATTAATGCCCATTTATTCATTTTCATCCTCAAGTTTACATTTGTAGGGATTTGGCATCAATGATTTAATTGAAACTTCACAAATTTATGTGGTGTTGAATGCTCTTCTTCAATCATAGATTTACAATGTGTTTTTGACTAAGGGCAACTGTATGAAGATTGAAGGATCCATAGAAGGAATGAATTTTTTTTTCTTTGTTCCATTTTTATTCATAAACAGACATTAAAATTAGTAATGTTTGGTTATCTCAAGATCATGTTGAAAGGATCTAGGTAACTTACAGAGAAGCTACATTGCTTGTGTTGACTAGCTGAACTTCTTCTAACAATTCCTCCCCTCTGTTCCCTGTTCACGCCGTTTGGGGCAGATTCCCATTTCAGTTACATTGCTGTAAATTCAGAATAAGTCCACTCAAGAAAATGGAACTACATTGGATTTATGCTATTGTGTTTGTGAATCCGGCCCATTGTTTCGCTCAAATACATGCCTTTTGTAGAAAGAGAGTGATTGGTTTCTTAACAAAATAATTCTAAAGACACCTGATTCCAGACAGTTCTATGGTTTAGCAGTCAAAAACATAACCAGATCCAGCTGAAGTTGGCTGAAAGTTGAAGGTTGAACCATTTAAACTGGAAATAAGGTGGGCAATTAACTATTGGAACAATTTACGAAGAGATGTGGTAGATCATCACTAAAAAGACCAAGATTTCAAAAAGTGATTTGTACTTTTGGCTACCTCCATTCTTGAGTACCCAACTTGACAGCACAATGGTATGTGGCTTTCAGAGAGTTTGTGCTCACAACTTCTTAAGATGAAGTCCTTTAAGATGCCTCAAGTTGGGCACCTTAAAATTGAGGCACCTAAAATCACTGATTTTCATAAGTAATTTCTAAAAGTTAAACTCCAGTTCAACCACATATTGCTAGATTTGTGAAGGAATTACTGGATGAATTCTATAGACTGTGTTATGCAAGAACTCGGATTAGAGGACCATAATAGTCCCTTCTGGCCTTAAAGTCTATGACTTCATTAAACCAGAAAAAACACGGTGTGGGGTTTTTAAAAATTGTTTTCTCTTTTTTTTTTTACTAAACACTATATAGCAGTGGTGGCAACCTGCGGCCCGTGCGCTGCACGCAGCTCATCAGATTAATCTGCTGGCGGGCCGCAAGACAGTTTTACATTGACCGGCCACAGGCACAGCTGCCTGCAGCTCCCAGTGGCCATGGTTCGCCATTCCCAGCCAAAGAGAGCTGCAGGAAGTGGCACGGGATGCAGGGATGTTCTGGCCGCTGCTTCACACAGCTCCCATTGGCCAGGAACGGTGAAATGTGGCCACTGGGAGCTGCACTATGGAAAGTTAATGTAAACAAACTGTCTCGCGGCCCGACAGCAGATTACCTGATGGGCCGTGTGCAGCCTGTGGGCCGCAGGTTGCCCACCAGTGCTGTACCATAATGACACACAGTGTCACCTTCAACTTCTAAAACTTTATGAAATATTCAGTTTTGACCATTCATGTGTTCAGAATGCTTGTACTCCTCAGATAGTCTGATGCTGTTCAACACAGTCATATTCTCAGGCCATCAAAGTTTATCTCTCCCAAATGCAGAACAGCACAAGGTATTTGATCAATTTCATTCTTCGTTAACTTGAACAAGAGAGAGCTAAAGTGCATTTGTATGTGAGAAAAATAATTTTGCTAGCAACATTCTTTGAATGGATTTCTTTTTTCCCTGACTGAACAGGGAAAATGAAATGAAAATAAAGGGTGTGGGAGTAGAAGTATTATACAACAAATATTTTTCGTCCACTGATATTTTAGGCTATGCCAGTGGTTACTTATTAAGTCCCAACACTAGTTAACAGTACTGCATAATGGTGTGCTTAACAGTGAATTTTTCAGTCTACTTACATTTCTGCAGTCACAATGAGTATGAGATAGCATGTGTATCTGCTGGGAGACCAGTATGTGTATGTGGGGAGGCACCTAAATAAATAAGTGCCATGGTTGTCTATTCCTAATAAGCTAAGAGAAGTACTTTGTTATGCAGATTTATGATATTCTTTGGAGTACTTACGTCATTTAATTAGGATCAATTTTTAGAACCTATTGTCCTACATTCCCTGGCTGCACATTTTTTTCAGAGAACGTAATGTTCAGAAAAATAGAGTAGGGGAGTTGGCTACTTGTATTTGCTTTTGTCTTGGATAGTGCAGTTTTCAAAATGGGTTATGTGGAAAAGTAGTTTTAAAAAGAAATAGAAAAAGGTAATTTATTATTTGAGTTACCCCAGAAAGCTCAGAAGATAAGTTAAATGTTCATTTGCCTTATTTTCACTGAATAATGCTGGTCTTGCTGACATGAATTAGTTTATATTCTTAGCAAGTTTCAAGCTTTGCATTTGAAATGTTTATCTTGAACATAATCTTTTCCCTAGTGCATGTCACTTTCATCATAAGAGATAACTATTACCGTAAACAGTAGACCAATAGGCCAGTAGTTCTCATTTCAGACTCTCTTCTGCATGCACCTAAAACAACCCACTCCTGTTGATGCCATAGTATCTGAGCAGCGGAGAATCTTGATCTGATATGCAGGCGAATGAATGACAGACACAAGGATGGAGTTAAGCAGCAGGCCGCAACTTTATTCACTCAACAGTGGGGAACAGTGCCCATCCCCTACTCTCACATACCAGGTGTTTAATTAGGTCCAGTATGGAGCTACAAGGCTCCCATCATATTAAATGATTGCCGTGATTAGAACCTCTTTGGCCTACCCCTAAGACTCGGCTCACTTCTGAATCCTCTTGCCTTACGCCCACTCTCTGCCTTCATGTGTGCAGGTGTAGAGAATGTCGAGGGTGGACCTGAGCCTGTGAATTCTCCTCTTATCCTATAGATGCAGGTCCACCAGTGAAATCCAGTGTCTCATTACTTCTGGGAGCTGGGTCTTTTAGCCTTTATCTGCACTGGACGCCAGCCACTGGAGGCACCAGCAATTAGTACGGTCTAACCCTCCATCCTTGTTGTCCGGTATGTATTTTCTCCTCAGTCCAACTCTTATGGTCACAGAACCCCTGCATCTGATGGATGGACTCCATGATCCCTTAATAACTGAGGCCAAGTATATAGGAGGTCCCTTTATATGATTACTGAGCTACCTGCTTCCAAAATTATCCTGCAACTTTGCTGTTCACTTTCTTCTAGACCCCGTTGACTCAGGCTAGTTTCACACCCTTCAGCACCCCTTCCATCAACAAGAACCTCATACACAAGAATCCAAATGGCACACCTCTTGGTTTCAAAAAGTTTTTTTTCTCCAAAATTATAGCATAAATATTGAAAAGATGAGATTTTGTTTTTATCGATCGTAGGAAAGCTAAGGAAATGATAAGCTATGCACCTACTAAAATTCACTCCGTTTAAAGCTTGATTGTAAAGTGGGGATCAAAGCTGTTTTAAAAGCAGATTTATTTCACTTTATTCTTCTTATCTCATTAGATAGTGAAGCCAGGTAATATTTTCAAAATCTCCTAAGTGATTTAGGACCTTAAATCCCATTTTCAGAAGTGACTAAGGCTCTTAGGGCCAGATTTCAATGATATTTAGGAGCCTAAAGTTGCAGATAGTAGGATTTTAAAAATGCCTAAATTGCTTATGTGCCTAAGGCCTATTGAAATCAGTGTGGGCTGTTCAAGCCCACCCAAAGCTATGAGTAAGTACTTGCATTCCCATCCTGTGCTGAAGCCCGCTGCACCGCATCTTCACTGTTATTTTTAGCCATGCTAACTAGATTAAAACTAGTGTGGGTATGTCTACACAAGCTGCAATCACACCTCCAACTGCAGTTTAGATACACCCTGAGGCTCCTCTCTGTCAATTTTCAAAATGGGAGTTAGGTGATTTGAAAATTTTATCCTCAATTCTAGGGAAAACTCAACTGAATTTTAGTGTAAGATAAAATTCTTCTGTCTTCACCATTATAATAGTGCGAGAAAGGGACAGGCTCTTCATCCATTCTGCAATAAGCACTTGGAAGGAATACTGGAAGTTGAGAGCCCAGAGATAAGAGTACATGAGAGTAAAGTGCTATATGCCATACTTTTCTAAACATTACGTTCATATTATTCAGTCTTTAGATACTAAAGGTCAGGTCCAGGTTTCCTTCAATTACAATTATCCTGTTTGCACTGTAAAAGTAACAGCTGACGTTTGCCACAGTTGGATGACAGGTTACTGGGCTAGATGGACCATTGGTCTTGATCCGCTGTGGCCGTTCTTATGTTCTTATTTCTGTTTTGCTGTAGGAAAAGGCAAGGGACTGCAGGTGGGAGTTCCTCTTGTAAATGATCCCTGTGCTCAGAATATCTGTGCTTCAAGAGTAGCTTGCTAAACATATACCACTTGGTTTAGTTTTATTTCAGTTTTAGAACACTAGTACACAAAACACTTAACACTTAAGGTATTACTTGGTTTTAACAAAGGAGCACTTTTAGCCACTAAGACACCACATTAAATGAATGACTGCGCTACTTAACTTTGCTCAGCCATAAATGACATTTTTTATTTGTCTTATGTACTCCAGATGGAAGCTTGCTATATCCTTTTAGTGTTTCCAAGTCATGTTAATCAAGTCAAATGTTACCCTTCACAGCCCTGCTTTGTTTTCCTCTGCTCACATATATTTTTCATTATTAGCATGTGATGTCCTACATTTTATCCTACTGACAAAACTTTAGAAAAATAGTCTGATTAAAACATATCATCAGGCACTGACCTTCTGGATATCTGCTTGTAATTTAAGTTATTAGCATGTTCTTTCTGGGGGGTTTTCTCTTCCCCTTTTTCTCTTTTTCTTCCTCCTCCCCCAAAAGCCTTGGTGTGCAGATGTCAATAGCACGCCCTGAATAGGTAAGTAGATAATACGGGTTTACTGAGAGTGGTGAGGTCTGTGTCAAATCACATGAGAGTAAATATATTACATTTGTGTTTTCAACTTAAGCCTTCATTGCCTTGTGACCTCCTAAGAGTGTTGGTGACTCAGATTTCCTCTGACTATGCAGTGATCCACTGCTATGTGTGTAACCTGCCTTTTTATTATTGCTTGTCATCCAGCAATGGAAGTGCTGTACCTCTGAAAGTGAATGCATACCGAATAAAAATTACACTAAAGTGCCTCTACAAAGTACATGGGTTGTTAAGCATAAATTCCTTCTTAGCTTAATTATTTTACCTCTAGTCCTAAATCAACATAAATGTGTATTAGTACTTTTCAGAACAATAATTATACATGGCTGCTGCCCGGCATTAACTTTTATTTTTTTCAGGATGGTTTATGAGACTGACGAAAAATCTGGCATATATTGCTTCTGAAACGCACTACTGAGCATTTGTGTTTGGTCCTATTATTTTGTCACTGTCATAACAGGGTGAAGTTAAAAGAGCAATTCCGTAACAAACCATCTCCTGCACAATAGATTAATAATTTTGAAAAGGGTATCAGTGAGGAACCTGGCATCTGCAAGAACCAACCAACTTCTCTGAGTCCACGTGGGTGCATGTTTGTATATTTAATTCAATAGGTCTTTTTTGTTTCTTTAGCTTTTGTTTTTTTATCAGTCTTATTGTATTCAACTCTCTCATTCCATTGACCATCTAGTTTACTCACTGTTCCTCATCAAGGGGTGTGCTATGGCTCTGGCTACTTTGCTTTCTAGGAGATTAAGGAAGTCTAAACTCCCTACACATCTGCATAGTTATGTTAACCTTGCCCAGATTACAGCTGTGGCATGGAGAAAACAATGCCTATGATTAGTGCAAGTGGTCGGGGGTGAATTATGAGTGATAATTCCCAGTTCCTTGCTGGAGCCAGAGGAATATAGATGGTGCTCCTGGCTGGCCAAATGGAACTGCAGCACCATGGACAGCTCAGTGCTGGCAGGGACCAGGGGAATGAGAGAGCGCTCCTGGCTGGTTGCTAGGCCTGAACTTGAAAGAGCTTTGAGTTAAGGGTGAAGGTTTTGTGAAGGCTGGGGCTGTGGGTAAGTGGCCCAAGGAACTGAAAGCAGTTTAGTTAAAAAGGACATGGTGGCACATGGCTGCTATTCTTAGGGTCCCTGGGATGGGACCCAGAGTAGTAGGGGCAGGACCAGTATCCCCTCATAGCTTACTGGAGAAGTGGCCTATAATCAGACAGTGATACACCCAGAAGAGGAAATGAACTGTTGAGGTCCAGGTGGAGGGCTGGGGCCAAAACCAGCCAAGAGACTCCATGGAGGAAGTCCTGGGGTTATGGCTTGATACCAGGGCCGGGACTGTTGAAAGACCACAGACACATCCAACCAGAAGGGGCGCTGATAAGAGGTGGGTGCCATGCTGTTACACCTCCAATACAATTGTCCCAATACCATCATCCCAATACAAAGTTGGGAGTATCAGAATGTTATGCAGGAAGAACTGGATGTCTTTGAGAACATGAGTAATATAACGGGAGTGAAATTCAATAGTACAAATGACAAGATCATACATGTAGGGACTAGTAAGAATTTCCCCTAGAAGATGGGGGCTCATCAGTTGGAAATGGTAGAGGAGGAGAAAAACATAGGTGTTTGTCATCCTGTGATCAACTAATATAATGAACCACCAATATGATGCAGCCGTGAAAAAGGCAAATGCAATCCTAAGATGTATGAGGGAAAGTATTTCCAGTAGCAATAGGCAAGAATTGATGTCATGTGTTAATGTCACGTATTAATGGAACACTGTGTACCATTCTAGCCATGTGTCCAGTAAAGATAAATTTGAACTGGAACCAGTGCAGAGACAGGCCATTAGGATGATCAGGGGAATGGAGAGCCTGCTTTAGGAATGGAGACTAAAAGAGCTTGTTATGTCTAGCATAGCAAAATGAAGGCTGAGAGACTGATTTCTCTCAGTAAATATATGAGGGGGTAAAACACCAGAAAGTGAGAAGAGCTGGTCAAGTTAAAGGACTGTGTTGATGCCAGAACAAATAGGTATAAACTGTAAAAGCAGCAAAGAATCCTGTGGCACCTTATAGACTAACAGACGTTTTGGAGCATGAGCTTTCATGGATGCATCTGACGAAGTGGGTATTCACCCACGAAAGCTCATGCTCCAAAACGTCTGTTAGTCTATAAGGTGCCACAGGATTCTTTGCTGCTTTTACAGATCAAGACTAACACGGCTACCCCTCTGATACTTGACACCATGTGAGGTATAAACTGGTCATGAATAAATTTAGGCTGGAAATTAGAAGGTTTCTAACCATCAGAGGAATGAGGTTCTGGAAAAGACTTTCAAGAGGTGTAGGTGGGGGGTGGGGCAAAACAACCAAACTAGATATAAGATGAAGCGTGATAAGTTTGTGAATAAGATTATATGACTTGGTGGCCTGAGACAGAAGAGGAATGGGCTCTAGTGACACAGTAGGTCCCTTCCAGTCCTCTGTCCTATGTTTCTTTGTGAATTGCAGTGAACTATTAAGCTGGAAGTAAAGGCAATATGGAGTTGAGGGTGAGGGCAGTGAATGGACAGGAGAAAAAAGACGACTGGTTTTACTGGATTCATACTTCTCATTAGAGACCACTGACGCTCTAGAGCTCGTCTTACTTGTGGAAAGTGTTATGACTTTGGATGTCCTTGCCTCTCAAATATTACCTTGCACTATATTTGGATTTCTTGAAATTGCCACTTGCTTTGTTACTGTTTTTATCGGTAAGATTGGGCATTTGTTTGGGAACAGGGAAGGCTCTATGGTGGCCCATCATGTTGTCAGGTTGACACTTTGAGTTGAAATAAGTAATATGCAACAGACCTTTTTTTAACTTTACACAGTACCTTGGACTAGATTAGCTACTGATGGTATGATTTGTATGACTTTCTGAACTTCTGATTTATATTTCATTATCCTTAGCTAGACTTAAATGGCATCTCTCGGAAATAAAGTCGGAGAATATGTGAGCAAAAATTGCTAAAATGATTGCTAGCAAATCTTTAAAAACATAATGAAATTTCAACCATAGCTACCCCTGGAAGGTCTGTCTCAAATGTAAACCAAAAGAAAGTAAATCTAATATCTCTGTGGTGTTTTTATTTTTAATATGTTTTCTTTTTCATTTAAAAACACAGTTATATTTCTATTTATGGAAAGAAGATACTGACATACGAATAATTTTGAAGCTTCAAGTTAGGAGCAGAGCAAAAAGACAGCAGTCTCCTTTTTGCCCAATGTTTATTTTCACCGTTAACTCCTAGACTTTCTGGAGGATGTAAAATTGAGTTCATTTTCTGTTCTGTGGGCCCAACTGTTGTTCAGGAAAACATTTGGGGGGATTATCAGGAATGTGTGATTGTATGCACATTTTGCCATTATTTGTTTGAGATAATTGAGGTGATATATCTTAGCATAATTACAACAGTACAGTACACCTCTGGTTTGTGCCTAATGTCTCATCTGAATTTGTCTAGTTTCTGCTTCCAGCCATTGGATCTTATGTCTTTGCCAGCTAAATTAAAAGAGCTCTCAGCTACCAAATATCTTGCTCATGTTGGCACTTACATACTATGATTGTCATCTTTAACCTTTTCTTGAATGAATAAATACATTGAGCTTCTTTGATTTTTCACTTTAAGGCAGATTTTCCAGACTTTGAATATTTCTTATTGCTGTTTTCTGAACCTCTTCTAGTCTGTCATCATCCTTTCTGAAGTGTGGACATCAGAACTAGATGTAGTATTCAAGTATCAGCCATATGAACTGATGATAACACATCTCCCTACTTTTATTTGATATTGCCCTGCTTCTACATCCAAGGATCACATTTGTTTTTTCAGTCATCACATCACATTGGGAGCTCATGTTAGGATGATGTTCTATAACAGGGGTTGGCAACCTTAGAGAAGTGGTGTGCCAAGTCTTCTTAAATTACAGTAAATTAATTATTTCGCCTGGCAGTAATACATTTTACATTTACAGGAGCCGGCGGACAGAACCCCAGACCGGCAGTGGGCTGAGCCGCTCAGCCCGCTGATGGTCTGGGGTTCTGGCCGCTGGCCTCTGCCAGGTGGGATCCTGGCCACTGGCTCCGCTCAGCCCACTGCCGGCCCGGGATTCCGTCCATCCAGCAGAGTGCCACTAAAAATCAGCTTGTGCGCTGCCTTTGGCACGCATGCCGCAGGTTGCCGACCCCTGTTCTATGGTTACATCTGCATGGATGTAAAAGCCCCATGGCATGGCTGTGGCTGGCCTGGATCACTGTCTTGGACTTGCGGGGCTCAGGCTGTGGGGTTAAAAATTTCTGTGTAGACAGTCAGGCTCAGGTTGGAGCTTGAGCTCTGGGACCCTTCATCCTCTCAGGGTCCCAGAGCTTGGGCTCCAGCCAGAGCCCAAACATCTACATAGCAGTTTTTCATCTCCATGAGCCAGAGTCAGCTGCCCAGGGCCAGCTGCAGGTTTTTTATCCCTGTATAGATCTATTTTATGACCCCTTTTCAGAGCAGTTCCATTAGAAAACATTGTCTCCTATCTTGTAAGTGTGATTTTTAACTAGCAATGCTTTCCCCCGCATATCTTAGATACAATATTGAATAACATTTGAGCCAAGGATTGATCCCTGTGTGACTCCACAGGAAACAACCCCATTGAATATTGATTCCTCATTTACAGATATGTTTTGATAACTATTAGTTAGCCAGTTTTTAATCTATTTAATATATTCTACATTGATTTTTGCACAGTGATAATTTTTAAATTAGAATGTCATGGTTCTACGTTTAACTGTACTATTTCGGCACAGCTACCTTTATCAGCAAAACTTTTATGATAGAACATTTGTAACTTGATTTTTAACCTTTTTCACACAGAAGTTAATTTTGTAAATAAAAGTAAATACAAACAGTTTGGAACAGAATCTGCAAAATTTGAAACACCTTTTGTTCAGATTCATACTAGCCACTACTAGTAAAATATTAAGAAGCATTCATGAGCTTTAAATGATGTTCAGTGGCAGCTGAAGCCAATAGAATTTCATGCATTATTTATAATAGTGAAGATTTCCACTATTTATATAATTGATAGCAGTAAGAGCGCGAGAGTGTAAATACTTCCTGAGCAACAATAACTGCTTATGCTTGAGGTGCAGTAGAAGAAGCTGTTTTTTTATCATAATTCAAGACTGTGATGATTCTACTGTATTGAGCAGCAGTCTATCAACATGAGGAGGGTGAACTATAAATTAATAGTCTTGAATATTTTTCTGCTTAGTTTTTCTAGTGCTGGTTTTAAAGACATATGCTTGTAAAATGTTTGACATGTGATTAAGGAAATAAGATTAACTTCTGTTGGCCTTACGGTTCATTCAGTGTTGGGCTGCTGTATTTTCATGAAATTAAAGGCTTTACACAGCTTTTATTCTTCACAAGTTGTAGCTCTTTAATTTCAATATACTCAGTTAAATTATTTACAATACTTCATTAAGGTATGCATATCAGGATTTACTTTTAGATTGCCTATTATTGGATAGCATCATAAAACATGTTACATCTGTTCAGAGTAAATTGTTCCAAAAAGGAAACTATTATTTATAAGTTTCAGCAAGTTCAATATAATAATTAGCTTTTTTGGAGGAGGGTTGTTTGTAAATAGGGCTCCTTGCTTCAACTGCAGACTGCCCTGTTTAATACAGGAAGAGGAAGCTGAGTAGGCTTGAAGAGGGGTGAAGACTAGAAACTGCACAACTAGCAAAGGATGGTGATCTCTGGTTCAGCTCCCTGAGGATTGATCTGATCAGTCCAAGAGCCTTTTTGTGTGTTGGTTTTGGGACTTTTAATTTTGTAATAGTTCAAACCTGGGCTCTGAAGTAACAGCCTTTAAATGGTTGTTCAAGAGATTGTTTTGTTAATTAGAGTGTTTGGCGTCTCCTTGCCTGGGCTATTAAAGTAAAGCCACTGCTGCCTCATCAATGGGGAAATTGAGGCAGGCTTCAGCAAAGTCACACTTGACACAAGGTGGGAATATAAGGTAGGCACCCTTTTTACAGGCTGATAGAAGACAACACTGAAGTTGTATGTGCTTAAAGGGAAAGATGTATGCTGATAGTGCTCACCAGGGCTTCCCTATAAAGGAATTTCTAGGCAATGGATCAGAATTATGCCCCATATATAGAAACTTGTATCCTTTTACAGATCGTGACCAAGACCATAGTGACTGATATTTTTGTGTTGATACCCTCTTCTTTGGTATCTATAACAAGAGCAAATGTAAAATTAGAGATCTCATGAAGAAAAAATTGCCGAGATTATCAAATGTACATGTACAGTGTATGCATATTGGGGATTTATGTATAAGCATATCTATGTGCAAAACCACAATCCTGACTTGTGCACATCAATTATGCATCGTTCTGGAGCTTTATTGAAAATGTGGGCTAGCATATGCAAAGTCTGGTTTTCTTGCCAATGCCCTTCATTAAAATGACTCAAACTGCAGATTAGGCCGTCGGAATGATGATTGCTTGCCCGTTTGTCCAGTAAGTTAAGATCCTGTGTTTTTACTTTCCTCGCGACTCCCTAGTGGCAAAGCTGTCCTGGTTCCATGGTTTTCCATGAATTCTCCCTCACACAGAGTTTTTTTTGTGACCAGTAATCAGATAATTAAACTTCACAGATCTCTAGAATATTATTGTGATGATCCTCCAAGTGCCTAGAACATAGAGGCAAACCAGACAGTCTCTATGTAAAAGAATAAATGGACACAAATCAGATGTCGAGAATCATAACATTCAAAAACCAGTTGGAGAACACTTCAGTCTCCCTGGTCACTCGATTACAGACCTAAAAGTCACAATATTACAACAAAAAAACCTTCAAAAACCGACTCCAATGAGAGACTGCTGAATTGGAATTAATTTGCAAAATGGACACCATTAAATTAGGCTTAAATAAAGACCAGGAGTGTATGGGTCATTACACAAAGTATAACTATTTCCCCATGTTTATTCCCCCCTACACACTGTTCCTCACAATTTCTTGTCAACTGCTGCAAATGGACCATTTTGATTACCACTACAAAAAGTTCTTTTCTCTCCTGCTGGTAATAGCTCACTTTAACTGATCACTCTTGTTAGAGTGTGTATGGTAACACCCATTGTTTCATGTTTTCTGTTTATGTATATTTCTTCCTACTGTATTTTCTACTTAATGCATCCGATGAAGTGCATTCTTCTTACATCTGAAGAAAGATTTAAAAAAATGGTTTTGTTTAGTCTGGAAAAGAAAAGACTGAGGGGACATAACCGTCTTCAGTACATAAAAGTTTGTTATAAAGAGGAAGACGTTCTCCTTAACTATTGAGGATAGGACAAGACGCAATGGGCTTAAATTGCATCAAGGGAGATTTAGGTTACACATTAGGAAAAATTTCCTGTCAGGGTAGTTAAGCACTGGAACAAATTATATAGGGAGGTTCTGGTGTCTGCCATTGGAAGTTTTTAAGAACAGTTTAGACAAACATCTGTCAGTGTTGGTCTGGATAATACTTAGTTCTGTTTCCATGCAGGAGATAGGACAAGATGACCTATCAAGGTCCCTTATAGTCCTACATTTCTGTGATTCTAAGAACGTAGACAGACTGATTAATATGTATATCCCTTTTTTCACCTCTGCTGAAGGTAACACCTTGCTACA
This sequence comes from Mauremys reevesii, assembly GCF_016161935.1. Lineage (NCBI taxonomy): Eukaryota > Metazoa > Chordata > Testudines > Geoemydidae > Mauremys > Mauremys reevesii. Next base: position 36,628,248 of record NC_052629.1, on the reverse strand, counting down.
AACTATAAGGACATAGTTTTAGTATGTAGGCAATATTTTTTAAATAGTATCCATTTATACAATTCACAATTATATTAATGGCCAGCACAATCCTGACTTTCATTTAAAATCTCACGCAACATTCTTTATAGATAATTACCGTGACAGCAATGTATTGGGGGCAGTGAGTTTGTCATGCCTTCAGAGCTACTATTATAGAACAGTGAACACTTTGCCAGCTGGCACTGAAGAGTTCTTAGGGTTACAGTCATTGGCAATAAATACTGTTTGACATCTTCAGATGTATATGGATGACAGTCATGCCTTCTTTCCTTCTTTTCCCTATGTAACCTAATTTATATTTCTATCTCCGAATCAAACATCTTGTCGTCACCTACACTATTGTTCATCATTCTGCTTATCCTTGTAATAGTAACCACTGGACTCAGTGACAGTAGCATGAACTTGTACTCTGATGCATTTCAGGGAATTGGGATCCCGGAAATAAAGATCAATATCAGCACTACTGTGTGTCACTCCATAGCAGTCCCCACTTACACTGCTCTACAGCCAAAATGCTTCTGAAATAAATGTAGTCCAACTTTACTAATTCTAACTAAGTGAGTTATAAAGGGAAGGGATCTCAATTTAAACCAGAAATGACTAAAATACATCTTTGACTGGATCTATGATTAAATCTATGACTGGGTTTGGACAGTACTTGCTTTTTAGGCAAAACAATGAATGATGCAATCTGAAGCTGGTATTGCGTCATACATGATATGAATTGCATCATGTTATTCCTAGAAGTCATGGATGATGCAATCATAACGAAGCTTACATCACTTTGCTGAACAAATTGCCCTATATCAGCTCTAGAAATCATAGTGTCATGCTCTCTTATTTGTCAGTGTTTGATTTTGCAAAGGGACACATTTCTGTTTAGCCAAAGTGAGCAGAGATGCCTCGTACTTGTGTGAACAGTGCAGATAACTTCTGCTATGTTTGTGGTGAAGTAACTTTTGCATCACAAAAGCGCAGTATAACCACTATGGTTAAGAAAGCCTGTCACCTTTATTTTGGCTGCAAAATTGGAGATCAGGACAAGAGGTGGGCCCCACACATATGCTGCAACACTTGTGCAACAAATCTTCGCCATTGGTTGAACAGGAAAAGGAAATCTATGCCTTTTGCAGTGCCAGTGATTTGGAGAGAGCCAACAGATCATACCAGCAATTGTTACTTCTGCATGGTGCCTCCAGTTGGGAAAGGTGTGTCAAAGAAGAAAAAATCCAAACATTCCATCAGCTATACGCCCAGTACCCCACGGAGAAGGACTGCCGGTTCCTCATGCACCAGAATCATTCTCACTTGGGTCCGACGAGGAAGAGGATGAAACTTCTGGTCCTGAACCATCAATGTCACAGGACCCACATTTTCTCCCATCCTCCTCCTCTGAACCACACCTCATAACACAAGGTGAACTGAATGACCTTGTCAGGGATTTGGAACTACCCAAGAGTAAGGCAGAGCTGTTGGGCTCCAGACTACAGCAGTGGAATCTCCTGGCAGGTGATGTTAGAGTTTCCATGTTCCGTGACCGTCAAAAGGATCTTGTCCCATTCTTCTTCATGGAAGGTGATCTTGCAGCCTGCAACAACATCGATGGTGTGATGGCAGCCCTCAACATCGTTCACGATCCAGATGAGTGGAGACTGTTCATTGAGTCATCGAAGACGAGTCTTAAAGCTGTTTTACTGCATAATGGCAATGTTTTGCCATCAATTCCAGTTGGTCATGCAGTCCATACGAAGGAAACCTGTGACAACATGAAACAACTTTTGAGGTGCATAAACTATGACCAACATCAGTGGCAGCTTTGTGGCGATTTGAAGGTTGTTGCTCTCTTGCTTGGTCTGCAGACTGGATACACAAAGTATTGCTGTTTTCTCTGCGAATGGGATAGTCGTGCAAGAGATTCCCACTACATCAAGAAAGATTGGCCACTCCGACAGTCATTGGAGCCTGGGAGGAAAAGTGTTCAGCATCCACCACTTGTTGAATCAAGGAAGATTTTGTTACCACCCTTACACATCAAGCTGGGTCTGATGAAGAACTTTGTCAAGGCCATTGACAAAACACAAGCAGCTTTCAAGTACCTCCATGGAAAATTTCCAAGGTTAAGTGAAGCTAAGATAAAGGAAGGTGTCTTTGTTGGTCCTCAGATTCATGAACTTCTTCGAGATGATGCATTTGACCATGCACTGCGTGGCAAGGAAAAGACGGCATGGAAAGCCTTCCAGTTAGTGGCAATAAATTTTCTCAGAAACAACAAGGCAGACAACTACAGGTTGTTGGTGGAAAACCTCCTCAAGGCATACAAAAGCCTTGGTTGCAACATGTCACTAAAGATACATTTTTTGCACTCTCATCTAGATTTTTTTCCACCAAACTGCGGAGCAGTGAGTGACGAGCACAGCGAGCGATTTCCCCAGGACATTGCAACAATGGAGAAACGCTATCAGGGCAAATGGAGCCCATCAATGCTTGCAGACTATTGCTGGACAGTGACAAGAGATGCTCCATTTAATGAATACAAGAGACAAGTCAAGAAGCGCCGAGTAGACACTGAATAGGACTAAACTATGTACATAATAGTTTTTTGCCTTTTGTTTCATAATAAATTTTATTTATATAACCCTTTTGCTGATTTTTAAAGTGTTACATAAACAGGGCAGGTGAAATATTATCATGTAAAGCAACCATAAACAGATGAAAAGATCTAGGTTTACAATTTATGATTAAAACTCTACTATCTACACAATATACATAGACATAAAATGTAAAATCTTAAATATCTTAGAAACAGTAGCCAATCAGTTGTTTTAATTGTCATATTTGAATTCAGCACATCAAAATACATAATAAATATCACATATTATCTCTGAAGCAGATGACTTCTCAAAAATTGTAGACCAGTGTTGTCTGACATGGAGGAAATTTTCAGACAGATGAATGGTAGCTAAGCATGTAACTCCCACTGCAGATACAATAGGAGGTAGTTGCCTAACTGTCATTTGTGTCTCTGAAAATCTGTCCCTTTGTCATTAACAAGAAGGTCAAGGAAAGTGTTGGCCCCTTACTGAATGAGGGAGGCAACCTAGTGACAGAGGATGTGGAAAAAGCTAATGTACTCAATGCTTTTTTGCCTCTTTGTCTTCGCGAACAAGGTTAGCTCTCAGACTACTGCACTGGGCAACACAGCATGGAGAGGAGGTGACCAGCCCTCTGTAGAGAAAGAAGTGGTTCAGGACTATTTAGAAAAGTTGGACAAGCACAAGTCCATGGGGCTGGATGTGCTGCATCCGAGGGTGCTAAACGAGTTGGTGAATGTGATTGCAGAGCCATTAGCCATTATTCTTGAAAACTCATGGTGTTCGGGGAAGGTCCTGGATGACTGGAAAAAGGCTAATATAGTGCCCATCTGTTATTGCCCCAAAGGGTCCGAGGTACTCTGCAAGAACGAGACCGACTCCACACTGAGAGTAATTGGCTTTAATGAAGGTAAAGTGACACATCTGCAACGGGGACCCCAAGCGTTGCTGTCACTGAGACGGGGACCCAGCGCCCTGTAGCTCGGCCTGGGGTGAAGTCCGAAAACAAACACAAAACATGCTCATTTTATACAAAACAGCAGCATATCAGCTCATACATAATGCAATAGAAACTCTCCACCCTCCGGGACTGCCCCCCTGGCCAACAGCCAGGGGCTTGCCACGCAGCAGTCCCAGCCGGTTGCGGCAGGTTAAAGCTAGCATGCTGTGTCCTACAATAACCGGAGGCTGAGAAAGCGGAACTGCCTAAGCTAAGCCGTAACAGAATCTTCCGTGGTTCCCTAGCCTCCTACACCATCTTTTTAAAAAAAAGGAAGAAGGAGGATCCAGGGAACTACAGGCCAGTCAGCCTCACCTCAGTCCCTGGAAATTCATGGAGCAGGTCATCAAGGAATCAATTCTAAAGCACTTAGAGGAGAGGAAAGTGATCAGGAACAGTCAGCATGGATTCACCAAGGGCAAGTCATGCCTGATTACCTTTTATGATGAGATCACTGGCTCTGTGGATGAGGGAAAGCAGTGGATGTGTTATTCCTTGACGTTAGCAAAGCTTTTGATACGGTTTCCCACAGTATACTTGCCATCAAGTTAAAGAAGTATGGGCTGGATGAATGGACTATAAGGTGGATAGAAATCTGGCTAGATTGTTGGGCTCAACGGCTAGTGATCAATGGCTCCATGTCTAGTTGGCAGCTGGTATCAAGTGGAGTGCCCGAAGGGTTGGTCCTGGGGCCGGTTTTGTTCAATATCTTCATTAATGATCTGGAGGATGGCGTGGATTGCACCCTCAGCAAGTTTGCAGATGACACTAAACTGGGAGGAGTGGTAGATATGCTGGAGGGTAGGGATAGAGGGACCTAGACAAATTAGAGGATTGGGCCAAAATAAATGAGGTTCAGCAAGGATAAGTGCAGAGTCCTGCACTTAGAATGGAAGAATCCCATGCACTGCTACAGACTAGGGACCGAATGGCTAGCTAGAAGTTCTGCAGAAAAGGACCTAGGGGTTATAGTGGACAAGAAACTGGATATGAATAGACAGTGTACCCTTGTTGCCAAGAAGGCTAATGCCATATTGGACTGCATTAGTAGGAGCACTGCCAGCAGATTGAGGGAAGTGATTATTCCCCTCTTTTCAACATTGGTGAGGCCTCATCTGGGGGCTGTAGCAGTTTTGGGCCCCACACTACAAGAAGGATGTGGAAAAATTGGAAAGAGTCCAGAGGAGGGCAACAAAAATGATTAGGGGGCTGTAGCACATGACTTATGAGGAGAGGCTGAGGGAACTGGGATTGTTTAGTCTGCAGAAGAGAAGAATGAGGGTGGATTTGATAGCTGCTTTCAACTACCTGAAGTGGGGTTCCTAAGAGGATGGAGCTAGGCTGTTCTCAGTGGTGGCAGATGACAGAACAAGAAGCAATGGTCTCAAGTTGCAGTGGTTTAGGTTGGATATTAGGAAAAACTTTTTCACTAGGAAGATGACGAAGCACTGGAATGGGTTACCTAGGGAGGTGGTGGAATCTCCTTCCTTAGAGGTTTTTTTGGGCAGGCTTGACAAAGTCCTGGCTGGGATGATTTAGTTGGGATTGGTCCTGCTTTGAGCAGGGGGTTGGATATTCTATGATTCTATGATTAAGGGCCATTACAGCAGCTTGTGATCATTAGACAGCAGCAGCACTCTGGGCACACCTCTAGTACAGCCTTGCTACAGGGAGCTATTTTTGCTTATTGATATTTCACTGACGTGAATTTGGTTTGCTATAAACATAGATGCAGTGGGAACATATTATTGTCTCATTTGTAAAGGAGAATGAGAGCTTTCACAAGTTATGGAACCTTTATCCACATAGTGAGCTGGGAGCTATTATTGGCTTCTTCAAGGGCAACCTAACAAAAATGTTAACTCTTAGAAAATTATAGTTTCATAACCTTAGAAATATTAAGTTTATACTTAGGTCAAAAAGAGCAGTCCAATAATACTCAAATATTTTAAATTCAAGATGGAATTTTAACTTTTTAAAACTGAAATTCAGTACTAAGCAAGCAAACTTAGAACCTTTGTATAATTTGCTTGCTAAGTGTGCGTCTGTGTGTGTGCGTGGGGGGGAGAGTGATGGAAATCCCACGTAAGTTCCAGTAAAGCTCTGTTTGTGTGTTTACATAGCTCTAAAGGGACTTCAGTGAGATTTCTATGCTGCATGCATTTACATGTTTAGCAAGCAAACATTTACATGTTTAGCAAGCAAACATTTAACCTCTGTATAATATATTTATATATTTATTATGAGTCATACAGAGGTTCAAAGTTGGCTTGTTAAGTGTATATATGTATGTAGCATGGGGATCCCACTTGAGTCAATATGACAGACACATTCATTGGCCTAAGACATAACAGTAAACTAATCGTATGTTTTTTTCCCCCATACGGTTACTATATTTTTATAGCAATTGAAGATCTGACAGTAACTTAGGTAAAGTGTATAGTGGTATTTAGAATAATGTGATAAAGTATTTTGCAATAATTAAGACAAATGTAATCTAGGTAGGATTGAGCTGAGCTACAATACATTTAAATATTCAGAACTCAGTGCCCAGTACTGTGAGATAATATCTTGTAATCATTAATTATTTTTTAATTATTTGTATTACTGTTTCCAGGGGCTTTTTGTAGTTCCTAGGGGCCCATTATAAAATAAATGGTGCTTCAACTAAGAGAAACCGTATCCTGTCAAATTGAAAATAAGGAAATAGCTGTTTAAAATTATGGCTTGACTGTCTAAATAGTTTGACAACTAGATGAAATGTCTTATTTAAACAAGTGAAGTTGAGAAAAGATCTGTGCAAATCCTATTTCATTTTCTCCAATCAGAAAAGAATATTTTAACTCTATCAAATGTGAATCTAAGCGTGTATGGAAAGAGTGAGAACATACAGCACATTTGATTTAAACATGATATGTCAATAAAATTCAGAAGTACTTTATTTTAATATATTTAGAAATAGGAGCCTTCAAAATAATCACGATCATGTTTGCTCCATCAAAGGGAACATCAGTCTCTGTGTTTTCAAAGTAATAGCCTTGACTATTTCATTTTCCATTGCTACACAATTCAAAATAGGTCTGCATATTGTTCATTGGACTAAGCAAGGATTATTATGCTTACCGTTATTAATTGTATGAGTGAATGTTGACTTTAAACTGGCAAAAGTATGAAAATGTTTGTACCATGTAGACTAGTAAATCACTTCTTTAAAAACAAATATAATTATTAAAAGTAGTCTGAGTTACCAGTTTAGTTCAAGGGGGTAAGGGCAGATCAGAGAATATTCCAAAGTTTTATATATTATTATTATTTATTATTTGCACATGAAAAAGTAAAAAACACCACCCTACAATATGCTTGGTACCAGCGCTATTAGGAGCTATTGACCAGGCAGCAGATCCTGAGCTGGGAAACCTGGGTTCCATTTCTAGCTCTGTCAATGACTTCCTGTGTGACTTAGGCAAGATATTGAACCTCTCTGTGCCTCAATTTGTCTCCTCTGAAAAATGGTTTAATGATACTCAGGTGAAGTCCTTAAAAATCTGCAGATAAAGTGCTAAGCATCAGCACACTCATATCATGGGCATATGGGACATGTAAGAACCTAAACAGAACCATTTTACTTCAAAGTTTAACTCAGTGTTTGAGTTCTAAGATTTACAATGTGAAATCTGAAACCATTCTGGAAGCACACAACCTGACTGCTCATAAAGACTCCAGTTTGTGGCATGGTGGTCCCTCTCTATGGTTCACCAAATGATTTAGACATTATAGGCTACTAAAGTAGCTTTTTGAAAACCAATGTTTTTATCAAGTTTATAGAATAGAAACAGAGGCCTGACTCAGGGGCAGCTCTAGACTAGCTGTCAGCAACTGGCGCCCTAGGCAAACCATGCAATACGCTCCCCCACCCTCAAACCCCACAGGCAGATCTAGGCTTTTTTAAAAAAAACAACAAAAAAACAGAGGCTTAATTATTTGGTTTGTCAATCCATCTGTCCAACCAATGTTTCTGAGATCAGGTAAAATAGAGACACACAATTTTCAGAATAGATTTGTACATGACAGCTAGATTATATTTTAGTCTGATTTAAAAAAATGCATTAAAATGCTAATTATAATTTTTATTATTACAAATCCCAAATCATCCATTATGTTATCCTGCTTCAACTGCCATTACCACCACATCCAATATAGAAAGAAATAAGAAAACTCTTCAATGAACTTTAACCGTATTTACAAAACACTCTGAATAAAAAACACTCTGTGCTTTTAAAACATGACTTTTCTTGCTTTAAGAAATCACTAGTTCTTTTAGATCCAGTTTTCCAGCTAATTGATTCTCTATTGACATAGTGGCAAGTCCAACAAGTCTCTCTTGCACCATTGTTGAACGCAGATATGTTTTTATCAATTTTATCAATTTTGAGAAGCTACGTTCCCTGCTAGCTATGGAAACTGCCAATGTTAAAGGAATGTATAGAGCTATAAAAATAAATGTTTGGAAAACTGGGAGTTTATTTTCACAAACAAACTTTGGTACTTCTTCAGGAGTGGAATGTTTCTTAAGTCATCTTGAAAAAGTCTGAAGCTCACTACACAGATCTGTAGCATCAATGTCTTTTGAATTTTCATGAGTCAATGCTGACTCCAGTTTTATAAAAAATTCTCTTATCTGTTATTCTGTTTTCTTTTGCAAACTGTGGCTATAATATAGAAAGCCAAATACTGACTCTAGCTGCTGCATCTGTTTAAATCTTTCGTCAACAGAGTGAATAGCAGTATAAAGGACTGTGAAGTAGAAATTCACTTTGAACCTTTGCTTTGGGTTCTGAACGGGTGTGTCTTGATCTTCATATGAAAACTGCTGTTTCTTTTGCTGAATGCAAATTGGCTCTGGTTCAAATTCTGTCAGAAAGTCTATTTCTTCAGCAAGCTCGAGAGAATCTACCAATTTTCTTTCGCACCCTTTATCACTTCTGATTTTCTCCAGAATATTTTTAGTTTGCTGCAGTTTTTGAATAGCAGAATGTATGTTCAAGTTCTTTTCCTGAAGCTGCTTACTAGTGAGGTTAATCTCGAAAAGGATATTATACCACAAAATGAGTGAAGTCACAAATTTGAACTTGGAAAGGCCATTTTCAAGAGCTTCTGCATCTGAATGTGCTGTATTGCCAGATGATCCACTAAAGGTAGTATCATCAGAAATTTCAATTAGCGCATCATAAATGTTTCCAAGTTCATAGAGGAGGCTTCAAAGTATCAATGCGACTCTCCCATCTTGTATGACTAAATGGTTTCACAATTAGAGAACTCACATGGCGAGTCAGAATATTCCAACAGCATGTTGAGCCTTAGAAAAAACACATAAATACATTGCACCAGGTCAAAGAAACTGCTTGCGTCCAAACAGCATCTAGCAGCATCACTGACAACCAAATTCAGAGAATGTGCACTGCAAGGAACGAAAAAGGCAGAGTTTTCCATATCCACAAAACTAATGATCATCGTCATTTGTTCAACATGACTCACATCTGGTGTACAATCCAGTATTATTGAAAAGTATTTTGCAGAATGGGCAGCTTCTACAATTTTCTTTTAAATTGCATTGGCTAGGATTTGAATCAGTTCATTCTGCATATTTTTTCCTAAGTAATGAACCTGTGATTCATGATCACTTATTTTACGTAGATGCTCCTTCATGACTGGATCAAACAAAGCTAGGTATTCAACAAATTTTAAAAAGTTTCCATTACCTGGAGTGTTCATTTCTACCGCAGCCATGGAAAGCTAAATTTTGCCCACCGAGAACTTTTACTAAAGCAATCAGATGCTCTAATATTTGTTGTCAGTATTCTTCCTTTTCCTTGATCACGTGTCAATTTTCTTCATCAATATTATTTGCTTTTTTCAATCGTTAACTCAAGTTCTTTCCAATTTCGAAAACGTTCCAAATGTTCTGTACTACTTTCATGTGAAGAGAGAATTGAAGATATGTTTTTTTCAGTCCTTTGAACCATTTTCAGTATGTGATGTACCAATTGCTTGATTTCTAAACATCTTGCAGCAAACACAGAGTCCTTCGACACTGAATATTGTAACCGGTTTTAATGAATTTCTTCCCCATTAATGAGTTTCCTCTTGTAATGCTGAGCAGAGAATTTTCTTTTATTTCCTTCCTTAGGGAAGGGAAATTCGTGAATCCACGAGAATTTTGCTGCATGTTGTCATCACATCTGAGCCATGAAGCTGGGTCCCCATACTGTAACTTGTTTGTAACTTCCTCATCCTTTCTTCCTTCTAATTCATTTACTTCAATTTTTGCATGTCTCTCCGAAGGTGAATACATTTTCTCCACTTCCATATCAGTCTGATGCTGTGAGCTGCCTTCATCTAGAAGTAAGTTTCCATCATCTTGAAGTTTCCAAACTGCTTTTTTTCTTTTGTGTGTGGAGTGATCTACCCTCATCTCGAAGTAATATATCTTCATCTTGGTGTTCCAAACTGCTTCCAGGCAGATGTGAGCTAACCTCCTCTGCAAGTAAAATTCCTTCATCTGGATGCTGTGAACTGCTTCCATCTTTATTTGGATTAAAGAGAAGATATTTCAGGAAGGATCCCTGCTCTTTTGCTTGGTCCTTTTCCTTCTCAGCCTTTCGTTTACGATAATCAGCACCTGAGGGTTTTCTTTTTCCTCTTTCTGCCATGGGGCATTTGAATATTGTTATGTACTGTGCTCCTGACTGCAAGCATCATAGCGTTAAGAATGGCTGACACTCCCACCACATGGTTGGCAATTTAAACCACATTGCAACCATCTCAACACGTTTTTTCACTGCTTAAATGTTCAATGATTAGTAACATACACTCACTTACCTATTAAAACAGTTAGTTACAATGTTTACATGGAAACAAAATGACCTTTTTCAACATTATAACCCAACACCGGTTGTTTGGAAAGTAATCCTCTTCCTCACTGTTACCCGCTTGGGGTGTGATGTCATCACTTTCATAGTCTATTAAGCGTTAACACTGTTACTTTTCTTTTATGGACCTTATTTATTACATGTTAACCAGTTATAGCAAAGAAAAGTTCATAATTATACAGCCCGATAATAACGCTTAAAGATACTCACATTTTGGATTTATAATGCTGAAAGATGTTATTCTTTATTCTTTGGCACCAAGAAACACAATTTTCCATAGTATCCGATCGATTCTTAACCATCTACTTGCGATATGTGTTAAAATGACTGTTTAACATGTATCAGATCGCAATATTTCCGCTCTACATGAATTTCTGGCTATGTGACCTTTATGTATATTTGAGATAGGTTTCCCTAGCACTGCAGCTCTTGCCCCTGGCAGATGTGTTTTATTGTGGTTGAGTTATTACTTATCAAAATTGCATAGTGGGTCATCCTGAACCTACGTCGCAAATTGAAGAAAATTTTTGCTAAAATATTTATTTTTGCCATAAATAGAAGATATGACATATTAATAAATTCTCAGAAATGTAGAGAAATGAATTATAATTCATATTCCCTCCCAACGCGCACAGGAATTGAAATAATTACATTATTTTATTTGTAATTTTTTCATCTTTTTCATTTTGTTCATTTTTTTTTTCAAATATGATTTTTTCCCTCCAATTTGGTGCCCCATTTAACTTGGCACCCTAGGCGACCGCCTAGTTCGCCTATATGTACGGGCCGCCCTGTCCTGACTCGGAATCCCTTATTGTCCCACTATACCGAAAAAAGGACAGGAGACATTTGATATGGTTTTAATCAGACCGCAACTTTATTATTAGGTGTCTGGGACTACCCGGCAGAGGAAAGTATACAGTGCAGGTAATCCCATGTTCATTCAGTAATTATCCAGGGGGCTTCTGCCAGCCCACCTCCCATTTTTTCCATCTAGGTCCACAGCCAATCCATGGCTGGGACCTTACTATCCACCTGGAGGAGGAGGGTTAAGGTGGGCTACAAGAAAAGGAGGTTGCCTCCCTACTGTATCAGTCATAGGAACCCAAACCCTCTCCACTCCCCTGTTCCAGTCCCTTAACAAACACCTGCTTTTTAAGTCCTTTCTCAAGCCATTCGTCTGGTCACTGTATACTTTCCCTATGAAGTATCTGCAATAGACAGCTGTCCCACACTTATGAGTTGCGACATATAACCTACCCTCCTTCATGCCACACATTAACAAAGCCCTCCCTGAACCTGCTATGGGGAAAGTGGAAAAAACGCAACTCTACCTAGGCAGATCTGGTGATGAGGGAAAAATTCCTTCCTAGCCCTGATAAAAAGGGAGCGGCTAGTACAATGCCCACAGCCGGTCTTGACCAAACTTAGTATTTTACCACCTAAAGGGGAGGGAATGTGGGAGCTGCCTCAGCCTGTTCAGTGTCACCATGCTGGCCATCAGGGCCATCTTAAAGTATTCCAGGACCCGATTTGAATACCCGGCGGTGGTCCGGGGCTTCAGTGGCACTTCGGAGGTGGGTGTTCCTCTCCAAGTCTTCCGCGGCACCAAAGGACCCCCCACCACCAAAATGCCGCCGAAGTCCCGCCCCCGCCACCCCTCCCGGCCGGGTGCGTTAAAAAAAATAATTAAAAAGACGCCTAAGGTGGAGGGCCCTCTTAGGTGCAGGGCCTGATTCTGGGGAATCGGCTTAAAGCTTGTCCTGCTGGCCATTTGTCCCCTTTTGTAGCACCCCGCCAGCCATAAAGCACTGTTCCCTTCATTTGGCCAGGCAGCCAAATTCCCACCTCTTCTTAAAGGTGTGGTGCAGTCATTCACATAAGTAAGGGCTAAAGGGTTGTGCATTTTATTTCTATTTGAGGTCCATAGTTACTTCTGTAAGTAAAGATGACTCGTGACTAATAGTGATAGGGACACAACGAAACAAGAAAAATACTAACAAGGCAATGTTAGAATGAAGAGTTTTGTAGTAATTGGTGCATGCCTATGATCCATAAAAATATGTATTTGAAATTGTTGTATAACGTGTATATAATACCAAATATTCAGTGACCTCTTAGTCATTTTAATTAAAGCAATTACTCACTGAACTGCAGATGTTAAGGAAAGAACTCATTTTAAATGAAATGTCCAATATTTAAAGGATTTGAGTCATTTACCCTTACTTCAACTTCCCAAAAATAGAGTTTTTTGTTATTAATCCATTTCCATTCTAATTCCATTACCACAAAAAGTTTTCTAACACTTTATAAAGTAGAAAGACATGGCTATTAGGAAGAAAATCCTAATTTTGTACTTTAGAATTAATGAGTTGGCTCCTTGCTAACACTAAGGCACCCAATCTGGTGATAGGGGCATGTCAGAGTTGTGCCAGGAGAAGGGGGAAGGGGCATGATCAAAATGCTGCTACATTGCAGTGATCTCTAGCCTTTAGAGATGATTATTAGCTGGTGTAGCCTTAAATCTGCTCTAACTTTTGTTAGGCACCCAACTAGCTCTTGACAGCAATGAGAATTCAGGAAGCCCAAAAAGTGACATGCAGCCATCATTTCAGTTTCCCTCTCAAGTCCCATGCAGATTGTAGGACAAATTTCTGTAGCCACAGACCATTGCTTCCCTCCTATATTGGTATCAAATTTATTAGATCTTGGATTTCACCTCTTGAATTAAATAACGACATTAATGCATTGCTGAATTCAGTGATGTTGTAGAATAGTAAAGAACTTTACAATGCGTTTTCTGGCAGTGTAGTGATACTTTGATTCATAGAGTAAATTCCACCCTGGTCATTAACAGCTGCAACTTCCATTAAAGGCAATAAGAGTTATACATGATTTACATCACAACTGAATTTGGCTTCAGAAATTTTGGGGATTGTGCATGTACAATTTAAAGAGAAGTATGAGTAGGCAAGGATGTTTTGCATTCTCCTGTTAGCTGCTTTTTCCTACTACTCTGCAGCTTCACTCTTCTCTGTTTGTAAAGTTACTTTGATTTTACATACCCACTGCATGACAAATTGGTAAAGTTACAATATAATGCAATTTCTGTCTACTTAATTCTGTGTATGCCCAATTTACACTGGGATTTTATGTCACCCCTAAATATGGCTTTGAAATTTCCCTTGCAGTTGCAATAACTTAATTTTGGCTGAATTACATCCAACTCTGTTGCATATATACATTTTAAATGGGTTGTAATAGTTTGAGTACTGTATGTTGACGTAGTGATTGGGATGTTTACTGTATGACTATATTGGGGTTAAATTAACAGAACTGTTGGGGAAACAAGCAGGAAGGTGAAACAATAGGTCAAGATAACCCACTCTCCAGTAAAAACTTCAGGGTTGTTATGAGACAATGCCTGAGCTATTAACTGTGAAGATTCTACCTCCAGCCAAGGTATTAAACTTACTTTGCTATTCAGGACAGAGGCTGGGAACCAGAAGATCAAAATAATTATAGCTGGGTAAAAATGGAGAGGCAGTTGTTGGGGAGCTACTTGGATTGACACAAGCAAAGAGTCCTGTGGCACCTTATAGACTAACAGACATATTGGAGCATAAGCTTTCGTGGGTGAATACCCACTTCATCAGATGCATGACACAGGCACCCACTGGTGTGTCTGAAGAAGCTAGACTTGCAGAGGCTATTATCGGGGATGGTAAGCCTGTAGGTAAAATAGGCATATGTGTAGATGGTTTGTTGTTCTAAAATCCTCCTCCTCTTAAAATCTTTGTTCTGACTGTTGAAATTTAAACAATATTTTGCTTTAAGAAGCCTGTCTGGTTACTATTTTCACAATTGGTTACAGATGCCTAAAGGGATGAACCACAGGTATTGGTTCAGTCATACCTTCTTGATCAGCATGGTTGATACATAGGGTCCTATAGCCCAGTGCCAAGTCTAAGAATGGGAGAAATATGGAAAGAGGTGGCAGCATAGGACATGACACCTGTGGGGACACACTCCAAGACCAGAGAGGGGGCAGAGGTGCAGCAAGCCCTGCAATCATGACAGTCCTCACAAGTGAAGAGAATCCTCAATTAATGAGAGTGCACATCCAGCAAGTTGCTCCTTCTTACGAAGATGAGGGTCCTGCTTAAATCACAATCTGTTCAGACACACCTATTCTATAACACACTGCCAATGTTTTACCCAGTACGCTCTCAAGTAAGGGACATTTCCGTTCAGTGTGGCGCCATCAATGAAAACACTCAGTAACAAAACCCAGTTGTCATTGTGGACAGCAAAATGAAAACAGGTGTTTAATGCGTGACTAACAAAAGAGAAAAGAAAATAATAGCATATCAAAAGAGTGGTATAGATAATTCTACGAGAATATTATGTCATAGTATAAATTGAGTGTGCTTCCCACATATGCAAAACATGGTTCACGTCTGGTCAACCGATATTAAAAAAAAAAAGAAGACATAGCAGATATAGAAGGGTTCTAGATATAGGTGACAGAAATTATTAGAGTTATGAAAAAAACATCCATAAGAAGAAAGATTGAAAAGCCTGGGACTGTTTGGAACAGAGAAGATATGATGGAGATATACAAGATAGTGATGGCTGTAGAGGAGATAAATCAAGTGCTTCAATTTACCCTTTTTTCATACAGGAACAAGGTGTCATTCAATTGAATTGAAAGATTTATTTTTAAAAACCCCAGAAACCACAAGGTCTGACTGAATCCAAGAGCTTAGTAGGAATCAAATACAGACATTTACAGTAAATGGATAGTGACATTAAATAGGCTTTAAAAATATAAGGGATATAAATGCTCATGCTTATGGACATAAAGCAATAAGCCAAACTATTTTTGGGGGGTTAGGAAGAAATCCCATCTATAGCTAGGTTATTCCACAATTGTTCATTTTGGTAATGTTGAACTTTCCTCTGAATCATGTGTTACTTGCAGCTGTCAAAGACAACATACTGGACTAGTTGGACCACTGTTCTGAGTCAGGATCTCAAGGCTTATATCTTTTAATTTTGGGAAAATAATTTCAACTAAAACTTAAGAAAACATCACATGAGAACTAATTTCCAGTTTGAGTGGTTTGAACCTTCTGATTTTGTACTGTTTTGTTTTTGGAGGGTTTGTAGGGATATTAAAGAAGATACTAACAGTGATTCCCCCCAAGTGACAGTGACCCCCCAGTTTCACCACGTACAAAAATCTTTTAGTTCTTATGTTAAAACTTGTAAGCTTCTGTGTGCAGAAAACACTGATTGTATCTGTCCTGTGAAAGATACTCTATTACTATGTAAAACTTACAAACAAGTTAATTGACTTTGTTCTTGAAGTAAACACTGTGCTAGCCTTAAGCTATAGGGGTGACCCCAGGACTGGGCTGGGTGGCACCAGGGCCCCCATCCCACAAGGGAGCTGCTGTCCCGCTGTTCCTGGGATAATAAAAGAGTAATTAATTAGCCTTAAGCTGTAATTGATACAATGTATCAACAGACCCCCGCTCTCTGTGATTACAGGGCCGGAAGTCTCATAGGAATTAACACACACCCCAAAAGTGGTGGAGACAGTAAATTAAAATATGGTTAAGATATGGAATGTATGTTGATGAATATTTGATGTACGTGAATGGTTAGGGAGGTGCCAGCCTGGAAAGGATCCATCGGCCGAAGAATGTGTCAAGTGGACCACCAGACAACCCCCGGAGGGTAAACTGGATCCACCCCAAACACCTGGAAGGAATGTGCCACTTTAGACAGTGTGGAGCCACCAGGAATGTGCCATCTGCTGACTGAGCCAGCAACAGCAGGATGAAACGGTTCCCATAGACTAACATAGGAATTAATTCCTATAAGAATGAACTCCAAAAACTGAGGACTTTGAGTCTCTGGTTCTGCTGCCAACCTCCAGGAGCATCATGTGCATCTGACACGACTCGGCTCCATCCTCATGACCAAGATACCTGGCCAGTAACTTGGCATGAGCAACTTCTAGGCTGGTAACTATAACACCTATACAGAACCTGAATGAATGATTGTGTGAATGAAAATATATATGTGTGTGTATAAGGATTAAGTAGTAATAGGAATTAGTCAAACAACGTTGTTTACTTTTGTCTTTTGCTTTATTATTATATTTACAATAAATGTGGTATCTTTGCCTTATCCCTCTTAATAAGATCCTGCTGGTTTTTATTATATTGGTATAACAGGTTTGCAGTAGCAAGTGTCCAGAACAGAAACAATATCATCAGTACCAGGAAGGGAAAGTCAAAGAAAACAAAATGCAATGCAATCTGTGTAAAGAAGAAGGTAATTCAGAGACAAACATAATGAGGGACTAAATCAAATCAAAGATTTATATGAATTGATTGGAAATGAAAGGAAAAACCTGCACACAAATACAGAACTGAATAAGAAAATAATAGATTAAAATAAATGCATATGCTGCAATATTGTCTTCAATTGTTTAAATGCATTCGAGGTTGAATAAATAACTCAAGAGCTGTATTTTCAAACCCAAAGTTGGCAAGTAGTTGACAAATACATACACCAGTGTGATGGGTTTGTACCTGGCTACACTCCACCCCACAAAGAAGCAGCAAAGGTGGGTCCTCCAAACCTGATTAGAAAGGCCTCATTGAATCAGCAAATCAGAGACAAGCAGGCTCAGCTAAAAGAAGATGCAGGGCCTGAGCAGTTCAGTTCCTGAGTGGGACCAGAAGGGATGTTCCACTCTAGCCACAGGAAATTGATGGGTTGCATTTACTGGATGTGGGAATGGGAGGACCTGAGAACCTTAACCCTAAAGTAACAGGTGAAAGGAAAGGGACCGTGTGGGAACAGGCCCAGTGAATGCAGCAGCAACTACTTAAGGAGAGCAGTACATGGCTGCTGTTTATAGAATCTCTGTGTCATAAACAAGAATATTGGATGGGTCTGGGTTCCTCCACCAGCCACTGGGAAGGTGGTCTAAGCCCTAAGAAGGGGACAAGGCTTGTTTAGAGACTGAGTGAAGAGTGGGATTTAAAGGGCCTAGAGATGGGGCTCAAGATGCTGTTGAGGGCTGACAGTTTGTTGAACACTTTGCTTCTTTGAAAGGGGTGACTTGGCCGGAGGGCTGAGCCATTGAAAACCAAGGTCAACAACCTACAGGGGGTGCCAGGAGCAGGAAAAGTCTGGCAGTACTACACCTAGCCACTAGGATGCACTCAGGAGGTGAGTGTCCCTGTCACAAACAGTATTTAAATTACTGTTAGGCCAAACAGAACCTTTTTTCCAGTGAAAGTGTTCCTTTTTTGTTCTTGGATACACACCAGAAGGCCAGCCGGTCTCAAATACCCGCTTACACTTGCTGGAATAAGATCAGGAGTTTCCAATTATTCATTAAATAATTTAGTAAATTTAATGGATTTGGGTTAATATAAATGAAAATAATTTCCTATGAAGAAATCCAGAACTAATGAGAAATAGTCATGCAGAAATATGCCTGGCTGGCAGTTGGCCAACTGAAATAATTTCCATGTCTGATTTGAATCACTTATAAAGGATTGTTCATGGTAGGAGCATGGAAAAGTTTGAGGGAAGAGAGCTTAGAATATCCTCCTTCTGTTACAGTACTGCTGTATGGGGGTGAAGATAATATAAGATGGCAGTTATATTCCTTGTATAATGATCAAACTCCTTCCATAAGGACTGTACTTAACCAAAAACATTGCAAGGTTAGAGAGCAGCTACAGATCAGGCTTCCTGAAATGTGAAAGAATGCATGCCATTTAAAACCGTTTCTGAAAGGTAGTTCCATTTCATGATTAGCTTTTGATTTACAGGTGTCTTTCCTAACCCATCAGTCCCTACAATTAAGGAAAACATTGTGGTCTAGATTCATATTTGAGAGTCTCTATCTAGCTCTGTGACCTACATATCATTATGACCTGAAACAGAACTATAAAATCTTTTATATGAAGTTGGGATGTATTTAAGATTTCTTGGGTATTTCTTTTATTTAAAAAAAATGTAATCCTTGGGTACAGAGTTTGACTAGAATGAATTATGTGTTTGCGTTCTTTAAAAGTAGTGTATGACAATTAGTAGTCATAAATCTTGGGATATATATGCATTTCATCACTATCAGATTGGAAAAAAACATGGTCATTGAACATGTTATGCTATGATCCCCGCAATAAGCACAAATACCAGTCCATTCTTCAGTGCAGTCAGTTACTCACTAGCCTTGTTTCAAGTAACAAATTAACCCATTGCTGATAACAGTTGGCAGCAAAGAGTACAACTGAAGTATAGTTAGTTTTCTTAAGAGCTTTATGGAGGAATAAGATTGGCAGATGCTTGTTCATTTACTGTTACCTATCACATACTTCTTGAGGTGGTGAGGGGCAGACGCTAGACGTGCTAATGTTATATTAACTCATCTTTATGAAAAGAAGGGGAGAATTGACAATGTTTCCTATTGCCTCGGGGCTGCTCTGTATTGTGTTGGCTTGTAAATACCCTCTATGTCAGGCCCGCACAACTCGTAAAGCGGCGAGGGCCACATTCCTCCAAAGAAAACAGCTGAGGGCCGAAACCTCCCAGTCCGAGGAAACAGCCCACCCCAGGGCCACCCAGCCCTGCGGAAACAAACCCTCCTTCCCCAGCGCTGCCCCACCAAAACAGCTGTGGGCCAAAAAGGAAGGTTGGGGGTGGGGAGGTGATACTTTATTTCAAATCAACCAGGGGCTCCCAGTTAAAGAGGTGGCTGGGAGCCCTCAGGGTCAAATTAAAGGGCCCAGGGCTCCGGCGGCTGGAGGAACCCGGCAGGGCCGGCTCTAGGTTTTTTGCTGCCCCAAGCAAAAAAAAATTTGGCTGTCCCCCTTCCCAGGACTAAAAATGTAGCATAATTATGCCAGTGCGAGTGGCAGATAGTCTACCTGCCTGAGGACATACCTAGCATTTCAGATGGAATCACACTCAGGGTAGCTAGCCCATCCCCCTGCTCACATTGCTACTCATCTATTTTTAGCATGCTAATGCTGTGGTCATTAGCAAATGGGGAAGTGGTGTCCAAAATAATCTCTCAATCAAGATGTAAAACAAAACAAAACAAAAAGCAGAGAATCCCTCAACAGGTCTTATCTGGAAACGACTGTGTTACATGGGTTTAAACATAATTTCTAAGAAAGGAACAGAATATTTGTTTCTGATGCTTGCACTGAAGCAAATTACTTTGATGTTAATTAGATGGCACTGAAACATACTCTTTCTACACTGGAACTGGAGGTGTAATTTTTAGCTTTGGGTAGACATACCGGCACTAGCAAATATTCTGTTACAGAAATAACCTGTTGTGGGATTCTCTGCATTTTCAGTTGTACTGGATTGGGGTGCAGGAGGGGGATATGGGGTGCTGGCTCTGGGAGGGGGGTTGTGATGTTATAAGTGTAATATAATATCTCATTAAAAGGTGACACAGGGCCAGAAAGAGTTAGTTAACTCACAGACTGACATGACCCATTCCTGAACTTTAAAGACTTGTTAGGAAGACATGTAACTGAATAGAGCTTTAAAATGCATGCCTGCATTGTTAGAGATAGAATTGTTGGGCAAAAGTCAACATGGTTTCTGTAAAGGGAAATCATGTCTTACTAATCTATTAGAGTTCTTTGAAGGGGTCAACAAACATGTGGACAAGGGGGATCCAGTGGACATAGTGTATTTAGATTTTCAGAAAGCCTTTGACAAGGTCCCTCACCAAAGGCTCTTATGTAAATTAAATTGTCATGGGAGAAAAGGGAAGATCATTTCATGGATTGAGAACTGGTTAAAAAAGAGGGAACAAAGAGTAGGATTAAATGGTAAATTTTCAGAGTGGAGAGTGGTATTAATAATATATGGAGATATACCTATCTCATAGAACTGGAAGGGACCCTGAAAGATCATTGAGTCCAGCCCCCTGCCTTCACTAGCAGGACCAAGTACTGATTTTCCCCCAGATCAGTGGTCCCCAACCTTTTTAGTCTGGCGGGCGCCAGACAACAAGCCACGGAGGACCGTGGCAGTGGACAAGCATCCGCCAACAAGCGGCAACATCAATAGGTGTCGCTGCCGAAAAGTAGCGTCATCCAGAGGCGTTGCCGCTGAAATACTGCGGAAAATCGGCGGCATTTCAGCAGTAACGCCTCTGGATGATGCAGCTTGTCGGCAGCATTTTGGCAGATGATTGTTTGCCGGCCAGTATGTGGGTGCACTTAGACAGCCTGGTGGGCGCCATGGCACCCGTGGGCACCACGTTGGGGACCCCTACCCCAGATCCTAAAGTGGCTCCCTCAAGGATTGAACTCAGAACCCTGAGTTTAGCAGACCAATGCTCAAACCACTGAGCTATACCTCCCCTAACTAGTAGTGTTCCCCCAGTTCTAGGACCAATCCTATTCAACTTATTCATAAATGATCTGGAGAAAGGGGTAAACAGTGAGGTGGCAAAGTTTGCAGATGATACTAAACTACTCAAGATAGTTAAGACCAAAGCAGATTGTGAAGAACTTCAAAAAGATCTCACAAAACTAAGTGATTGGGCAACAAAATGGCAAATAAAATTTAATGTGGATAAATGTAAAGTAATGCACATTGGAAAAAATAACCCCAACTATACAAACACTATGATGGAGGGCTAATTTAGCTACAGCTAATCAGGAAAGAGATCTTGGAGTCATCGTAGATAGTTCTCTGAAGACATCCATGCAGTGTGCAGCGGCAGTCAAAAAAGCAAACAGGATGTTAGGAATCATTAAAAAAGGGGCTGAGAATAAGATGGAGAATATTTCATTGCCCTTATATGAATCCATGGTATGCCCACATCTTGAATACTGCATACAGATGTGGTCTCTTCATCACAAAAAAAATATACTGGCATTAGAAAAGTTTCAGATAAGGGCAATTAAAATGATTAGGGGTTTGGAATAGGTCCCATATGAGGAGAGATTAAAGAGGCTAGGACTTTTCAGCTTGGAAAAGAGGAGACTAACTAAAAGGGGGATATGATAGTGGTATATAAAATCATGAGTGGTGTGGAGGAAGTGAATAATTAAAAGTTACTTACTTGTTCCCATAATCTAAGAACTAGGGTCCACCAAATGAAATTAATAGGCAGCAGGTTTAAAACAAATAAAAGGAAGTTCTTCTTCGCACAGCACACAGTCAACCTGTGGAACTGCTTGCCTGAGGCGGTTGTGAAGGCTAGGACTATAACAGGGTTTAAAGGAGAATTAGATAAATTCATGGAGGTTAAGTCCATTAATGGCTATTAGCCAGGATGGATAAGGAATGGTGTCCTAACCTCTATTTGTCAGAGGATGGAGATGGATGGCAGGAGAGAGATCACTTGATCATTGCCTTATTAGGTTCACTCCCTCTGGGTCACCTGGCATTGGCCACTGTCGGGAGACGGGATACTGGGCTGGATGGACCTTTGGTCTGACCCAGTATGGCCATTCTTACGTTCTTAAGGGTAGCTGTATGCTCAGGTCTTGTGATGTAAGAAAACAAGTCTTGTCTATTACTATGGCTTTGATTCAAAGATCAAGAAAGGAGTATTAACGTTTAGAAAGATGTTTGAGTAAAATAGTATTATTGTCTATATGTCTCTTTGAAGGTTGTAGTAACCTGTATCTGAACTGTTTAATGGACAAATTACCCTATGTTAATTGCCATGATGTTTGGGAGAAGGAAAGTTAAGCCTATTGTTTTCTCAGGCCAAAAGGCTGCTGGAAATGTGTAAAAACACTGGGACATGATCCTTCTTCATCTCAGATCTGCTCTGGGTTTCAAGAAGGGGAAAACCCTAAGCCATAAGAATTGAGATCCCCACTCACTGACTGGAGTCACCCTGAATATGGACATTGGACTGTAACCTATGGACTATTTTTAAAAAGACTTTTGGCAACTACAAACTCATCTCTGCTATGTATCTGAACCTCAAGAATTGAATTCAAGTCTGTATGTATATTGATCTTTTAACCAACACTCTATCTCTTTTTTCTTTTGTAATACATTTTAGTTTAGTTAACAAGAATTGACTATAAGTTTGTATTTTGGCTAAGATCTAAGTTGTAATTGAATCTGGGTGTGTGGCTGATCCTTTGGGATTGGAAGTACCTTTTCTTTTATATGATGAGATAAAGATTTTCAGTAATCATCATCATATCTGACGTGTGCCTGGATGGAGGCCTGAGGCTGGACACTTTAAGGGAACTGCATTCTTTGGATTTCTGAGTAACCAGTGAGGTAATATAAAAGCTGTTTTGTGCTGGCTTTGTAAATCTAAGTATTGGAAAATTCACCAGCATTTGGAGTTTGTCTGCCCTGTTCTTTTTGCAGTTCACCCTAATTGAGTGACCTCAGCTGGCTCCTACAGGCAACATCTTACAGGGGTGCAGGAGGGGGTTCAGGACACAAGAGGGAGTTTGGGGTGCTGGCTCTGAGAAGGGGCACAGTGCTGGGGGTTGGGGTGCGGCCTCCTGCCGGGCAGGACTTACCTCAGGCGGCTCCTGGTCGGCAGCGCAGTGTGGCTGCTGTTAAGGCAGGCTCCCTGCCTACCCCGTCCCCGCGCTGCTCTCAGAAGGGGCCAGTGTGCTTCTGCGGAGGGGGAAGGGGGCAGGTGGCCCTTGACTCTGTGCACTGGCCCTCTCTGCAGGCATCACCCCGACAGCTTCCATTGGCCACAGTTCCCTGTTCCCGTCCAATGAAATCTGCAGGGGGGGTACTTGCAGGCAGGAGCAGTGCGTGGAGGGAGACCCCTTCCCCCCATCCCCAGGGTCGCGGGGCATTCTGGCCCTTTCTGGGAGCAGCGTGGGGCCGGGGCAGACAGGGAGCCCCGCTGCGCCACCGGAGATTGTGATTGACTCAGAGATCCTCTAGGATCAACCAGTCAATCACAATCGACCGGTTGGTGACCACTTATCTTACACAAACCTGTTTTATCATCCCATTCTAAAATCTGTCAAGCAAATCAATTTAAAATTTGAACATATAATCATTTTCAAGAATGGTACTATTTCGATATGGACTAGACAGCTAAGGGAGAGTAGAGATAGCAGTCATGGAAATGAATAATGGTTATAAATCTTGGCTTTCTGCAGAAGGCATTCTGGCTTTGTGTTCCTTTGCAATTACTAGTTGGACATTGGTTGGTGCGCGAATATTTCTTGCTCTTCAGGGATACTTTTGTTTGTTTTTGTCTCCCTTTTCTATACAGGCTTAATAAATACAACACTTTCTCCAGTTTAGCAGAGCCATTCTCTCACAAGCAAATGTGTATAAATAAAATCAAAATGCTGCATGCAATAACTGCACAACAGATGGACAGGATACAGAGTATGTAAGCAGTACACATCTAAGGTTTATTATTTTTCAAACCACTGAAATTGTAACCTCATTGGGTCAAAACTAACTTGTTTACAAACTTAGAGCCAGATTCTTAGCTGCATTGAACGTAAAATCAGTGCAGCTGAGGAGATGAGGGAAGTAAAGCTATTTCTAAGTGTATGTACTGCAATGAGTTATTTCCACCCAAGTTACTCTTCTTGGGTTAGCCTAGCTTGAGTGAGAGCAGCCACACTACAAAGTAGCACTCAAGCTGCTGTGTCCACACTAGTGCTATGCTCATTTATGTGTAGCACTAAGACTTTGGGGACATATCTCATAGTTCTTTGTGCTGCAATAAACTGAGCTGCCCTATTATTTGTTTCCCAGTAAATTGTAAGAGAACTTGTCTGTCCTTTCTGGGCATGTGAGGGGAATTTTGGGAAGGCGTCAGTGGCCCTCTGGCATCCTCTCCCTTGGCGGGACAGCTTGTGTGCTCTAACGATTCCCAGAGTCAGTGTTGGTGGAGCTTGTTGCTCCTGGTAAGTTCAACCATGACAGATTGGCCTGCAGGGGAGGGGCCAGACAAAACAGACACCCTGGTCCTCCAGGTTGTGGGTTAGGCACAGGGCTAACAACCCTGTCCCGTTTATAGTGCAGAATGCTGGGGGATGAGAAAGTATGACGTGTCCAAACTGTCTTCATTCCATACAACCTGCCTCAGAAAATTCCTCCATATCTTTTAGCCCAGAACAATCTCAAACCAAGATCTATTGGCACAGTGCAGCCAAGAGGATCTGAGCACCATCATTGCCAGGAGGCATTGGAGATGGATCGGTCATGTGCTTCGGATGCAAACTGATTCCATCACCAGAATAGCAATAAGATGGACATCTGAAGGCAAGCGAAAATGAGGCCGCCCGAAAATAACATGGCGAAGAGCTGTGGAAGCTGAGCTGAAAAACCTGGGGCACAGCTGGGGAACCATTGAAAGACTTGCCAGAAACAGACAGGAGTGGAGGAGCTTCATCAGTGTCCTAAACACCAGAGGCATAATAGGAACATCATGATGATCAGTGACCTTCCAGTAGAGCTAGCCTGTGTCCATGCTGCAGATTGGTCTTGTTAGCACTACTTGTCAGTGACTAACTCAAGCTTCAGCCTATACTCCCTGACAGGCCAGGTACCTTGAGTTAAAAGTACCACTACCACTATACTTGAGTTTTTGTGTGTGGACAGGACTTGAGTTAGGGACAATACTTGACTTATAACTCAGAATAACTTGGAGTCCTTGTGGCACCTTAGAGACTAACACATTTATTTGGGCATACGCTTTCGTGGGCTAAAACTCCTTCATCAGATGCATAGAGTGGAAAATACAGTAGGGAGGTATAAATACACAACATATGAAAAGATGGGAGTTGCCTTGCCAAGTGTGGGGTCAGTGGTAAGGCAACTCCCACCTTTTTATATGCTGTGTATTAATACCTCCCTACTGTATTTTCCACTCCATGCATCTAATGAAGGAGTTTTAGCCCACGAAAGCTTATGCCCAAATAAATGTGTTAGTCTCTGTGGTGTCACAAGGACTCCTTGTTGTTTTTGCTGATACAGACTAACTCAGCTACCTCTCTGAAACCTGTCTAAATAACTTTGCAATCAAGACAAGCCTTCTGAAAGTTTTCTGCTCTTCTGATCCTGGGACAGTTGGGAGTCCATTTCAGCCCCCGGTACAGTATTTCCAACCACAAGTGTTCAAAAATCACAGGTCAGGCTTCCCAGAATCCTGAGATTTAATAAACAATAAATTTGAGGCTCTTTATTTCTTCTCTGGTTTTTTATCCTGTAATGATGGTCATATTTTCAAGCTTTTTCCCCTCAATAATGAGGGCTGGATCCAACAGGGATCAAGATAGGAGTTTTTTTATGGTCCATTGTACTACCTACATGAAGGTGGGTGAAGAGAAAACTATGTAGCACTGGCTATGACATCTTTTGTTGGGGAATCCTTGGCCTATCGCCCTAGGGCAGCTTTCCACCTGTTTTACATTAGCTCTGCTCAGCATTGCAAAGCAGGTGTGGTTAAAGCTGAGAATCTGACCTTTAAGGTTTTTTAAGTGGGCTGCTAGAGCATGGTTTCCCAAATTTAGGGACTGATCCTGTGCGGTGCAGAGCCCCTCCTCTAATCTCATGTCATGGGAATAGACAGCCTCACTTTGAGGCATTGCATACCATTTAGAATGTGACTCATAAAGCCTGGCCCTGAAGTCCTAATGCAAGTAAAAGTCCTGTTGACTATAATGGGGATTTTATCTGTGTGAGAGTGAAAATTAGGCATATATGTTATTCCTCCTTTGCTCACATATTATTTTTCTGTGTTTATCTCCTAAAGAAAATGCTTTTTAAAATACGGTACTGAACGGAAGGACTTTTATTGGAAGAATAGAAACTGCATTTGGGCAGTAAATTTAAATATTATGGGAAAAGCAGCCTCTTCTAACTTTTCTTTCTTGTTGGGTCATTATTATAGTAGAGTAAACAAACTAGGGGCCATTAATTAAGCATTTAGTATTCATTGTTGAATATTCAATATTAGGTTCTCATTTTGGCAAGTCCATAGCACAAAAAAAGAAGAAAGCAGCACACATTTTTTTATCTAATTTTTCCTAAGCTTGCTTGTGCGGGCTCTGGGGTGGGGCTGCGGATGAGGGGTTTGTGGTGCAGGAGGGTACTCCGGGCTGGAATTGAGGGGATTGGAGGGCGGGAGGAGGATCAGGGCCGGGGCAGGGAGGTTGGGGTGTGGGAGGAGGCTCAAGGATGCAGGCTCCAGGCAGTGCTTATCTTAAGTGGCTTCTGGAATCAGCGGCATGTCCCTTCCCCGGCTCCTACATGGAGACACGACCAGGCGGCTCTGCATGCTGCCCTGTCCACAGGCACTGCCCCTGCAGCTCCCATTGGCCATAGTTCCTGGCCAATAGGTGCTGCGGGGCGGTGCTTGGGGCGGGGTCAGAGTGCAAGAGTGAAGCCCCCTGGCTGCCGCTATGTGTAGGAGCGGAGGAGGAACATGCTGCTGCTTCCGGGAGCCGTGTGGAGCGGCCCCCAATCCTGCTCACTGGCTGGAGCACTGGAGAGAGTCCATGCCGCTACATCCAGGAGCCGCGTAGAGTGGCTCCCGACCCTGCTCCCTGTCTGGAATGGCAGAACGGGCAAGCCCCAAACTCCGCTCCCCAGAGGGAGCTCCAGGACGGGATTAAAACGGCTGGCAGGCTGGATGCAACCCACAGGATGTAGTTTGCCCACCCTGATCTAGACCATCCCTGACTAGTGTTTGTCTAACCTGCTCTTAAAAACTCCAGTGATGGAGATTCCACAACCTCCCTAGGCAATTTATGCCAGTGCTTAACGACTCTGACAATGAGGAAGTTTTTCCTAATGTCCAGCCTAAATCTCCCTTGCTGCAATTTAAGCCCATTGCTTCTTGTCCTATCTTCAGAGGTGAAGAATAATTTTTTTCCCTCCTTCTTCTAACAACCTTTTATGTACCTGAAAACGGTTATCATGTACCCTCTCAGTCTTCTCTTTTCCAAACTAAGCAAACACAATTTCTTAAATCTTCCTTCATAGGTCATGTTTTCTAGACCTTTTATCATTTCGGTTGCTCTTCTTCAATTTGTCCACATCTTTCCTGAAATATAGTGCCCAGAAAAGGACACAATACCTCAGCTAAGGCCTAATCAACACAGAGTAGCGTGGAAGAATTACTTCTCGTGTCTTGCTTACAACACTCCTACTAATACATCCCAGAATGATTGCTTTTTTTGCAACAGTGTTACACTGTTTATTTATATTTAGTTTGTGGTCCACTACCTGCAGATCCCTTTCCGCAGTACTCTTTCCTAGGCATCCCATTTTGTATGTGTGCAACTGATTGTTCCTTCCTAAGTGGAGTACTTTGCATTTGTCTTTATTGAATTTCATCCTATTTATTTCAGACCATTTCTCCAGTTTGTCCAGATAGGATTAAAATTCAAAATTATCTTCCAAAACACTTGCAACCTCTCCCAGTTTGGTATCGTCTGCAAACCTTATAAGTGTGCTCTCTATGCCAATTTCTAAATCATCGATGAAGGTATTGAACAGAACCGGACCAAGAACTGCTCTGTGTGGGAGCCCACTCATTATGCCCTTCCAGCATTACTGTGAATCACTGATGTTTATTCTCTGGGAAGGGTTTTCCAACCAGTTATGCACCTACCTTATAGTATCTCTATCTAAGTTGCATTTCTCTAGTTTGCATTTCCCTAACACATCTACCGCTTTTCCCCTATCCACAAGGCTTGTTACCCAGTCAAAGAAAGCTATCAGGTTGGTTTGACACGAATGGTTCTTGACAAATCAATGCTGACTGTTACTTATCACCTTATTATCTTCTAGATGTTTGCAAAGTGATTGCTTAATTATTTGCTCCATTATCTTTCAGGGTACAGAAGTTAAGCTGACTCGTTTGTAATTCCCTGGGTTGTCCTTATTTCCCTTTTTATAGATTGACACTATATTTGCCTTTTTCCAGTCTTCTGGAATCTCTCCCATCTTCCATGACTTTTTTCAAAGATAATCACTAGTGGCTCAGATATCTCCTCAGTCAGCACCTTGAGTATTCTAGGTTGCATATGTTTAGGAAGGGCATGGTCTTTATTTTTCGAAATTCTGTGGTGCTACAGAGTAGCAAACAGATCTGCTGAGGCTTTCCAGTCAACTTTTAGAGGGAGTTTTCACCCTGCTGGAGGATTTGTTACTGGCATAGCATAAGTAATAGCAAATTGGCCACTCAACATTGATTTATTCTTTACAAAAATGAATTAAAACTTTCAGTTACCAAATATCAGAATATAATGGATGCTGAATGCATAAAATGGGTCATGTATTCTAACAGGTTTTGTTTTTTTTGTAATCTGTAGATATGCAGAATGTATACCCTTTGTAGATGTGCAGAGCATATCTTTTTTTCTGTAGAATACATTTTGTTGTAAGATTAGCAATTTTAAAAACTATATGGTCTATTTTCTTCTCATAGGGAACCTGTTAATCACTTCAACTTGGATATCTTTTACGATCTGTTTGTGGATTAAATTTACTACTGACCATCTCAATCTTTGTGTATAGATAGGCAAGTGCACAGCTTCACATTGTCATCACCTGAGTTAGGTCTGAACAATGAAGGGGATGAATGTAATATTTATCTGACATGTATT
Source organism: Mauremys reevesii (assembly GCF_016161935.1). Lineage (NCBI taxonomy): Eukaryota > Metazoa > Chordata > Testudines > Geoemydidae > Mauremys > Mauremys reevesii. The sequence goes on along the minus strand of NC_052629.1, from coordinate 36,599,042 downwards.
TTACTTACTGTCTTAAAAAAATTAGTCAGATCAAAGGGATTTAAATATCAGGCACAGAATAGCAGCAGGGTGGTGTTAGTACAGTTACTGCTCTGCTACCAATAATGAAAGGATAAGATGGCAATGTACAATTCAGAACTGTCCAGTAAGAAGACAAAGCTGCCAAAAGCATTGTTTAGTCTCTTCTTTTCTCCTGACATTTTGAAAGTTGCTTCTGATTCAAGAAAGAGGAGAGGAAGAGACAGGCAGTTTATTTATATTTTATTTATTTATTTATTTATTTTATGCACCAGCATTTGTGCATACAGTAATAACAAGATAACAAAGTCATTTGATGATACTGCTTGTTAAATTGCACTGGCCATTGTAGCTACAATACATTTGCAGGGAGAGGGCTTTAAAGAATGGAGTCAAACCTCTGGTTATGTGCAGTCCCTAGTGGCCAATAGGGGCTCTCTTTGCAAGGGAAACTGACAGCTCCCATTGCATTTAATGATTCAAGGGATTGGTCTGTCTGGTGCAAATGCCATTCATAAAATGGTTAACAGGGCAAAAGCTGTCACCTTTCCAGATCATCCCTGTGCACATGGACTATCTTGGTTTGTGTTGTTGTAGGGCCACATGCTTTTCACTGGCTTACATAGGTGCATTTGGTCTCAACAGGATGCTGCCAATTAATGTATTGATGCAGTTACACGACGGTTCAATCTGTCACAGATTGAAGTGTCACTAGAGGAGGTTTTGGAATTAATTGATAAACTCAACATTAACAAGTCACCGGGACCAGATGGCATTCACCCAAGAGTTCTGAAAGAACTCAAATGTGAAGTTGCGGAACTATTAACTAAGGTTTGTAACCTGTCCTTTAAATCGGCTTCGGTACCCAATGACTGGAAGTTAGCTAATGTAACGCCAATATTTAAAAAGGGCTCTAAGGGTGATCCTGGCAATTACAGACCGGTAAGTCTAACGTCGGTACCGGGCAAATTAGTTGAAACAATAGTAAAGAATAAAATTGTCAGACACATAGAAAAACATAAACTCTTGAGCAATAGTCAACATGGTTTCTGTAAAGGGAAATCGTGTCTTACTAATCTATTAGAGTTCTTTGAAGGGGTCAACAAACATGTGGACAAGGGGGATCCGGTGGACATAGTGTACTTAGATTTCCAGAAAGCCTTTGACAAGGTCCCTCACCAAAGGCTCTTATGTAAATTAAGCTGTCATGGGATAAAAGGAAAGGTCCTTTCATGGATTGAGAACTGGTTAAAGGACAGGGAACAAAGGGTAGGAATTAATGGTAAATTCTCAGAATGGAGAAGGGTAACTAGTGGTGTTCCCCAAGGGTCAGTCCTAGGACCAATCCTATTCAATTTATTCATAAATGATCTGGAGAAAGGGGTAAACAGTGAGGTGGCAAAGTTTGCAGATGATACTAAACTACTCAAGATAGTTAAGACCAAAGCAGATTGTGAAGAACTTCAAAAAGATCTCAAAACTAAGTGATTGGGCAACAAAATGGCAAATGAAATTTAATGTGGATAAATGTAAAGTAATGCACATTGGAAAAAATAACCCCAACTATACATACAACATGATGAGGTGAGTCATTGCAACTGGGGGCTAATTTAGCTACAACGAGTCAGGAAAAAGATCTTGGAGTTATCATGGCTAGTTCTCTGAAGATGTCCATGCAGTGTGCAGAGGCGGTCAAAAAAGCAAACAGGATGTTAGGAATCATTAAAAAGGGGATAGAGAATAAGACTGAGAATATATTATTGCCCTTATATAAATCCATGGTACGCCCACATCTCGAATACTGTGTACAGATGTGGTCTCCTCACCTCAAAAAAGATATTCTAGCACTAGAAAAGGTTCAGAAAAGAGCAACTAAAATGATTAGGGGTTTAGAGAGGGTCCCATACGAGGAAAGATTAAAGAGGCTAGGACTCTTCAGTTTGGAAAAGAGAAGACTAAGGGGGGAATATGATAGAGGTATATAAAATCATGAGTGATGTTGAGAAAGTGGATAAGGAAAAGTTATTTACTTATTCCCATAATACAAGAACTAGGGGTCACCAAATGAAATTAATAGGCAGCAGGTTTAAAATAAATAAAAGGAAGTTCTTCTTCACGCAGCGCACAGTCAACTTGTGGAACTCCTTACCTAAGGAGGTTGTGAAGGCTAGGACTATAACAATGTTTAAAAGGGGACTGGATAAATTCATGGTGGCTAAGTCCATAAATGGCTATTAGCCAGGATGGGTAAGAATGGTGTCCCTAGCCTCTGTTCGTCAGAGGATGGAGATGGATGGCAGGAGAGAGATCACTTGATGATTGCCTGTTAGGTTCACTCCCTCAGGGGCACCTGGCATTGGCCACTGTCGGTAGACAGATACTGGGCTAGATGGACCTTTGGTCTGACCCGGTACGGCCTTTCTTATGTTCTTATGGTTCGTTCTAGGATCCAAGCATAACGTTAAGCTCAAGCACCATCCCTGTGAATTAGGCTTCAATCCCCCTTCAAGGATTTGCAAGGATTCCAGAGCACTTTTTCTAGGTCTGGTGGTTGTGAGGTGAACCCATAGCCAGACCAGGGCTGCTAACTCAATAGGTACCATGATTCAGACTTCCAACAGTGACGCATAGCTCTGGCATATTGCAGCAACTCAGCTGCACTGATGCATCCCATAAGCAGAGCCTGCAGTGTCTCAGCCCTCAGGCATGCTGTAGCAGCCTACTCACCCAAGCACCAGGTCTGCGTTAGATGACCTCAGCCACAGGTATTTCACTGACTCTGCCAGAGCTGCAAGTTAGCCTGTGCAACACTTATTACTCAGTCAGAGCCCTCCTCCTGTCTTGCTGTGTTAGACCCCCTAGGCTTCCATCCCTGGCCTTGCCTGGGCCTTGTTCCAGCCCACTTCAGCCATATCCATACCCTGCTCGTGCACTGTTACTGACCTGCTCCAACCCTGTACCCACCTTCTGACTCCCAGGCCCTCGGACTGACTCCAACCTGGCTTTGACCTTTGGCCTGCATCCAGACTCCAACTACAATTTGACTTGCCTACAAACTCAGGCCTTGGTTCTGACCCACAGCCTGTCTTTGGACTCTGGTGTCAGCGCTACCTGTGGCCCAGTCTGATTCTACAGCTTGCTTCAATCCTTGATACCTGTTCCAACCACCAGGAGCCTAGAACTCAGAGCTTCATAGTGGTATTCTATGGCTATGTACCTAGGTTATCAGATCAGTACAGAGCCTGAGGTAAGCTGGACTCTCAGGGGCATTTTTGTGAATTGGTTAAACCCTGAAGAATTGGAGATGCTGGTGATGCTGTCAGGTGTCATCCTCCCTGTTCGCTACTCTCCTTATAGGTTTCCCTTTAGAATCTATCCAATTTAGGTTACTCTGCCCGATAAATAAAATTTGTGGCTAGTTGGCTGAAATTCCGGATGTTTGTCTCCGTCTGTCTCTTGACTGGATGATAGGGGATGGATCACTGATAAATTGCCCAGTTCTGCTCATTTCCAATGAGGCAACTGTTACTAGCCACTGTCGGAAAACAGGATACGGGGCTCAACAGTCCATTGGTCTGACCCAGGATGACCATTCTTAGGTTCTCATTGGGCCCCTGCCATATGCAAAGCAGTGGTTCGTTTATACAGCACTTCTCCTGTCTGGACAAAGAGCAAATATATAGCAACAATGTAACATGATTTGTGAGTAAAGTTGTCACGATTTGTTAAGAAAACACAAGCAAAAGCACAAATCTTCAGATAAATAAGAGGTGTAGGTTGGAAAACATCAAAAACTAAAAGAATTGAGGAAGTTCATCAATAAGTTTCAAATCAAAGGTCTTCTTTTGTAAGACTTTAAATATTAATGGATTTTTAAAGGACTTTCATAACAGTCAAGCCATTAGGAGTGGAATAACTCACACCAGAAAGTTTATATAGTTAAGTCCTATATATATATGACTTATTAAGTCATATATATATATATATATATATGACTTAACTAATTCAATTTTTAAAGTTACCTGCTGTTAATCTTTGTCTTACTATATTGTCCCTTATGGTTTACTTTTCAATTTTTGATTCATTATGAACAAAATGCTTTGTTAGACTAACAAACTACGGTATATGGTAACAGCATGTGATAAAAGCTTTCTGATGTGCAGATCACTGACAAGTTCCTATCAGTGAGTATGGCATCTTATTTGTGACTCAGAAGGTGAAGACTATTGAGTGAAAAGAAGGAACAGGGCCTGCTAGGTTTTTTTTAAGTTGTAAAATGGCAAAACTGAGAAATACAGATTATTTTCTTTAGTTTAATTCACTTGCATTTCTTGTGAAAAAATAAAAATGTGTGGGACAAGAGTTCATTCATGAAAAGTCATTTTTAAGTATAAAAAGAATGAAAAGATGTATTTACAATGCTATTGCAGTTCAGGATGTACCAATTTTCACAATACTGTTCCACACGGTCAGGTCCTGTTTGCAATCAATATCCATGCTGCAAAACTTCAGGCACTACTTTATCCAATTTGTTGTATTCCAGTAGAGATGCTTATGTAGATTCTGAGGTATATATTGGACAGCTAGTTATGTCTGCTGAACTCTCCCACTTTCTAGAGTCAGTCCCTCTTAAGAAAAATGAGTATTCATTGGTTGGAAGTTGAGCTAAACAAATTCAGATGGGTAAATAAGGCATAATTTTTTGACAGTGAGGGTAATTAACCATTGGAACACTTTACTAAGGGTTCATGGTGGATTCTTCATCAATAACAAATGATGGAGATCGTGTGTTTTTCTAAAATATATGCTCCATGAATTATTTTATGGAACTTGTATGGTCTGTGCTATGCAGCTCATTCTAGATTATCATGTTGGTCCCTTCTGGCTTTGGAATCTATGAATAACTAATAATTTACTCATAATAACTACAAACAGAAGCATCTGCAATACCAGGATATTTTCCTTGGTTTTGGTACAGAATAACCTCAGTATATCAGACACCACTGTCTGGTAAACGTCAGACCCTTTAATAAGCGGCAAAGAGTCCTGTGGCACCTTATAGACTAACAGAAGTATTGGAGCATAAGCTTTTGTGGGTGACTACCCACTTCGTCAGATGCATGTCATGTCATGCGTCTGACGAAGTGGGTATTCACCCACAAAAAGCTTATGCTCCAATACTTCTGTTAGTCTATAAGGTGCCACAGGACTCTTTGCCGCTTTTTACAGATCCAGACTAACACAGCTACCCCTCTGATACTAGACCCTTTAATGTCGGTCATTGCTCATGGCAATTAGAACTTATCTGAAACTTATCAAAATCAATAGCAGTCTCACTGTTGACTTCAGTGAACATTGGGTAGAGCCTCAGGCATGTGGGATGAAATCAAGGGAAGCACAGCGCCTATATAGTTGCTTACAGACAGGGCTGGCTCCAGACCCCAGCGTGCCAAGCGCGCGCTTGGGGCAGCGTCCCGCGGAAGGGCGGCAGGCGGCTCCAGTGGACCTCCCGCAGATGTGCCTGCGGAGGGTCCGCTGGTCCCGCGGCATTGGTGGAGCATCTGCAGGCGTGCCTGCGGGAGGTCCACCGGAGCCGCGGGACCGGCGACCGCCAGAGCGCCCCCCGCGGCGTGCCGCCGTGCTTGGGACGGTGCAAATCCTAGAGCCACCCCTGCTTACAGATATCCCAGCTGAGAACAGGGTGACCATAAAAAGGGCTCCAAGATCCCAAATAGGATCTTTTAGCCAATATCTCCAAAGCTGAGAAGGTAAAGTCTATCAAGTCCGAAATGGTCTCTCCCCATCAAATGAGATGGGGCATCCCCAATGACTCACCACTCCATTCACAGGTAGTCAGTATTTAGGAATTTCTGATTTTATTTTTTTCAACTTAGATCTGAGTTCAGATTCAATATCTCTTCCAAATCTTTGCACATTTCTTGGTGAATTTATTTGAGGGTTTACCTTATAAGCCCAACAGGGTACAGGATGAGGAATAAAATGGGGTCAGGATTCCCAGCTGTTCAAGTTGAGGAGGGCTGTTCGCTTCTGTATGCTTCCACTACCTAATGTGCCATAGACAGTTGGATCAAGGATATGGCTCAAAGACTCTTAACACTTATTTTTGTAATTTCAAGGCAGTCAAAGCTAATAACTATTTCTAATGCTCCTCAACATTACCAGATTCAACAGCTACTAAGTCCCAGTTTACTACTGAACATTTTCCAGTGTTGGGAAGCATTCATATTTTGCTGAGCACTTACTCTTATGTCTCTCTCTAAACTTGGAACAATTCTCAGTGCCAACTTTCATGTTTTTTCACTGAAATTTGGAAATCCTCATTAATCTGTTCCAGCAGAATAATATATGGTGGATAGGATCACATAAGACAGACCACAACTACTTCAGTTCCCTCCCCCCCGGAGTTAGAGGACACATTCCTATGCTGCTCCATTCCCTTTTTCAGCATATTTGTGTCATGTTGTGCATAGGCAGCATGGAAGGAAAAACTAGCTGGCATTCCTTTCCTCCATAGAACCATCCAGGAAGAGAAAAAGAATTGGAAGGAAATGGAGGCAAAGGAAGGAAATTAGAAATAGGGTTAGAGAAAGGGAAATTGGGACAGATAAGGTGAAGAAAGGGGAGCTGAAGAAAAAATGAGCATGAAAGAGAGCTACTGGGGAGGGACAGAGAAAATAAAACAAAAAGAACTGAAGGGACGAAGGAAAAGGGACATGCGGGAAAGCAGAAAAAACTGCAGCCTAACATGGGAGGGCAGGGAAATAGATCACTGGGAAAGAGACAACGAATAAGTGAAGAATATATATAAAATCTGGTTTAGAGATTCACAAAACCAAGAATCCAAAGAAGAGGAGTATTTCAAGAAGAAAGGGGGAAAATAGAGGAAGAATAAGCGCAACCCTCCCACCATAACTTTTAAGTTACTGGGTTATGTATTATCTTTTTATCATTCTGCATTTTATTCTCACTTTGACAGATGTCCCACAGCTCTATAAATTTTGAGGAAAGAAGATGGCAGTGGATAGGTTTCGCTGCAGGATTCCACTCATTGTAAGAAATCTTCCTTGGCAAATAACTTCTTTCCTGAATGTCCAACCTTGTTTTCGACAGGTGGGGACATTTCAGCCTCCTTGAGATGACTAAGTGCTAGAAACAGATAGATGGGAATAATTGGTGCCAATTTGCCTGTAGTTGGGTTCAGCAAAGGTTGACTGCTCTTTCAGTTAATAGGAATGCTAGCAGTCCAGAAATCAGTCACTCAGCAAGACATCCGCATTTTAGAAAGGCCAGGGCAAAGAAATAGTCTTTGACAGACTTTTTGGTTGTTTTGGACATTAACTATATATCTGTGTCAATGTAATATTAATTACACCCTAGAAACTGGTGAAACATTTGGTGTTAACTTGATTGCTAGGTAGTTATTGATTCTGGCCTTTTATTCCTTCTCCTCATTTGGGGATTTTGATGTTCCCAGAGTGGATATTTTGTACCTTTAGCTGGTGTAAGAAAACCTTTCTTTTCAAGGATCAGTTTCATTTCACTTGTTTTTCCTCTATTTGTCAGGACACACATACGTAACCTGGCTCCTTCTTTAGGAAACGTCATTGTTGTGCTAAAATCTAGATCTACAATCAATTTAGTCATAACATTTACTTTTAAAAAAAAGTTTATATAATATCTGCATGGCAAGTGTTCATTTTTTTTGTTCAACTCTATAAAATTTATATATAAATGTGCACTATTTTGCACTATTAAAATAAATAATTCTGAGGCAATTCTCTGTCCCACTTTTTAATAAGGGATTAACCTAGCATCTGAGAGCATTCCCTTAGGCCTGATCCATGGCCATTCTGCAGTTTCATAACAGTTCACTTCAAAGCAGATTACTTTTTTCTAGATGCTTTCCAGTTCTTACCATATATAAGGGCTGTAAAGCAATTTAAAAAAAATAATTGCGCTGTTAAATGACAATAAAATAACATTTATTTTAAATATTTTTTGATGTTTACTACATTTTCAAATATATTAATTTCAGTTACAACACAGAATACGAAGTATGTAGTGCTCACTTTATTTTTATTACAAATATTTGCACTTTAAAAAACAAAACACATTTTTTTCAATTTACCTCATACAGGTACTGTAGTGCAGTCTCTTTATCATGAAAGTTGAACTTACAAATGTAGAATTAAAAAAAAACTGCATTCAAAAATAAAACATAAAACTTTAGAGCCTACAAGTCCACTCAGTCCTACTTCTTGGTCAGCCAATCACTCAGACAAGCAAGGTTGGCTACAATTTACAGGAGATAATGCTGCCTGCTTCTTGTTTACAATGGCACCTGGAAGTGAGAACAGGCATTCACATGGCACTGTTGTAGCTGGTCTTGCAAGATATTTACGTGCCAGATGCGCTATATGTCCCTTCATGCTTCAGCCACCATTCCAGAGGACATGCTTCCATGCTGATGATGGGTTCTGCTTGATAATGATCCAAAGCAGTGCAGACTGACGCATGTTCATTTTCATCATCTGAGTCAGATGCTACCATCAGAAGGTCGATTTTCTTTTTTGGTGGTTTAGGTTCTGTTGTTTCCACATCATAGTGTTGCTGTTCTAAGACATCTAAAAGCATGCTCCACACCTTGTCCCTCTCAGATTTTGGATGACACTTCAGATTCTTAAACCTTGTGTTAAGTGCTGTAATTATTTTTATAAATCTCACATCGGTACTTTCTTTGCGTTTTGTCAATTCTGCTGTGAAATTGTTCTTAAAACGAACTTGTGCTGGGTCATCATCCGAGACTGCTATAACATGAATTATTTGCAGAATGTGGGTAAAACAGAGCAGAAGACATACAATTCTCTCCCCAAGGAGTATGGTCACAAACTTAATTGACGCATTATTTTTTTAACAAACATCATCAGCATGGAAGCACATCCTCTGGAATGGTGGAAGCATGAATGGGCATTTGAATGTTTAGCATATGTAGCATGTAAATACCTTGCAACGCCAGCTACAAACGTGTTATGTGAATGCCTGGTCTCACTTTCAGGTGACATTGTAAATAAGAAGCAGGCAGCAGTATCTCCTGTCAATGTAAACAAACTTGATTGTCTTAACGATTGGCAAAATACGAAATAGGACTGAATGGACTTGTAGGCTCAAGTTTTACACTGTTTTGTTTTTGAGTGCAGTTATGTAACCCAAAAAAATCTGTATATTTAAATTACACTTTCACAATAAAGAGATTGCACTTCAGTACTTGTATGAGCTGAATTGAAAAATACTATTTCTTTTGTTTATCATTTTTACAGTATATATATTTGTAATAAAAATAATAATATAAAGTGAGCACTGTGCACTTTGTATTCTATGTTGTAATTGAAATCAATATTGAAAATGTAGAAAAATATCCAAAAATATTTAATAAATGTCAATTGGTATTCTATTGTTATAAGTGCAATTAATCACAATTAATTTTTTGAATTAATCACGAGTTAACTGCGATTAATTGATAGCCCTAATATATTTAAATTGCTTAAGCTTTTGCTATCATGTATGTTATTGTAGCTGACTGATTTTTTTTAATGGCCTAGTACAAGATATTGGTTTATAAATTATAAAAATTGGTTGCTCTGATAAAGGCTAATTTCACATTTATCAACAATACATACTTTCCAATTTGTTTTAAAATAGCAATCAAATGTGTTTATATAAATCACTTATTTATTTTATGTATAGGCTTTATAGCCCACATGGCAGACTCTGATTGCCCCTTGAGTATTTGTTTTTTTATCATGAAATAGAAATTGAAAATTGTTTCCAGCCACCAGTGTCTTCTATAAGACTTTTTTGCTCTTTCTGAAGTAGAAACAGAGGATTTTCCTTTTTAGAATGGACTTTAAAAATGTTTTTTTGAGTGTGACTATGATTTTATTGAAGTTGCTCATTATCTGTTATTTCTATTTGTATGAATAATATGGTAAGAAGAAACAAGGAATGTCTTATGACAAATCCTAGTTACACCAATTCAGTGCATATAGCAATGTCGATATAAAATGGGCATCCATTCCATGTCTGCTGATGTGCATTCCACTTATTTGATCTTAAACATGAACTTTTCAATCTTCAAATATTTATTTAAATTTTAAATAGATGAATTTCAAGGATCACTCTTACCAAATGGGTCAGTGGATTTGTCCTAATCATCTTCTGGATTCTTTGTATCATAGTGATAAAATGTAGCATTCTACAGATGATTTAAAAAACAAAACAAGACACCCTCTTATATGTCTGCCTGACACATAATGTCCCTGAAAATATATTTTATTCTGGAAATAAAATATAAATTAGACTGTTATTTTAAACAGTCAATTTAGTGACAGATCTTTCATTTTGATGCATCTATCTATGTATCCTCATCCTTACCATTCTCATGAGCATAAAGTATCTAATAGATGTTTTCCTATATGTGGCTCTTACCTTTGGTTTCCTTAGAGGAAAAGGGGTGAATCAGGAGAATCTGGTGGTGTTTTTTTTTTAATTGCTCATTCTTCTAAATTTTTAAGACATTACTGAAGTGGAAAACAAGTCATCTAGAGAAAAGCTTGGCTGAATTTTAAGTTGGTAGCATGTGGAGTTATGAGGAGATGAACAGAAAATCCTTAATTTGGTATTTTCCTATAACTTCAATCATCTTTGTCAGTTTTCTCCTTTCACTTTATTTTGTTTTGTCTCATCTGCATGTTACCCATAATAGCATTCAAAGGTATCTATGGGTAATACTATTATGAATCTCCCCATTCACAGTGATCAAATGGTGCGAACTCCCTTTCTTGTTTTTTCCACATTTTTCTCTTTATCGCTGACATCCCTTTTCTTATAAACGCGACTACTAGCACAGTACAGAAACAACACTGCAGGTTTTTTTGACAATGGAGTCCTGCAGAGTCAACTATTATACAGAAACTGGAGTCCTAGTTCAACTATGTAAGTTGTCAGGCTTATTATCTTCTTTTCTGAGTCTCAGTGGATCAGTCACTTTCACAAGTGACTCCATTGTCTTTGTCCTAATAGGCTGCTGGCTAAAACTGATTTCAGATCTGACAAACAGGAACAGTTTAACCCAGTGGTCCCCAACCTTTTCATTTAGCAGGTGCCAGATGACGGACTATGGCGGCGGTCGAGCAGCTGCTGAAATGCTGCCGAAATTCGGCGGCATTTTGGCAGCGACGTCTCTCACAAGCGACGTCATCGAGAGGCGTCAGCGGCATTTTGGCAGCTGCTCGACCACTGGCCAGGGCGCAGGCTCATTTAGATGCCCCCGCGGGCACCACGGCACCCGTGGACACCACGTTGGGGATCCCTAGTCTAACCTATACTGTTGAAAGCTTCCACTGCATATAGTAAATCATACCTATGTCAGCTGAAACACCGATCTGGAGGACACAAAATACTTTACTTTACTCCCATAATTGTTTGGCATTCAATAGATATTATTTAAGTATCTATTTGTAGTATTGGATATCCTAAGCTTCATTCAGATAGTTCTGTGTCTGGTTGTTTGTGTATCAATGTTTTTCAGCACATGATTGCTTTTGAACATTTTCTTGTAGAGCTTTGCATTGAGAACAGGCTGAATGAAAATGGAATGCGTGGAAAGTGTTAGATAAATGATTATCCTCAGATAGCTGTAGCTTGTTTTGGTAAATTGTTGATACTAAAAAGCTTCAGTGTGTTTTCAAGATATTAAGTATAACTAATAATGAGAAGTTTTTTCTTGGCACAATCATAGGTGCATAAACATAGCAAATTTTAGTGTGTAATGCATCCATGTGATGGGGTGTATAAACTGCACACTGGTTAATCATGGGTTACCAGGAACCTGACACCAGCTAAGCCACTGGGGGCATCTGGGTGGGTATTAGACATCTTTGGAGGTCAAATCCAGCTGGAGAGGAGCTTGGCCTTCATACAGGAAGGAGGACAAGGCAGTGAAGGAAGGCCAGGGAGGAAACCCCAGTGAGAGGTAGCTGGGTGTTTCCTAGGGCTTAAGGCGGAGAAGAGTCTGGGAAGTCTGAAGGGGTCCTGAGCCAGAAGCTTGGGAGGCTGGGGGCAGTGAAGCCTGGGGCCATATATGAGTTGTCATGAACCAGAAGGAAGTTAATCCCGAGAGGTAGTGACTGTGACGTCTAATGGCCTTTTGGATTGCAGTTTGAGGGGCTGCAGAGAGAGAGAGAGGCAAGAAAACAGCAGTCAGTCTCTGGATACTAGAAAATGAAGATACCTGGAACACACAGGATTGAAACAAGCTCCTGTGGCTGACCCTGAAACCATGTTAGGGACCAGAGTTCAAAGGAGAAGCCCTGGGAAGTGTTGCTTATTACAAAGAGCCCAGGAAGGGGCTGGGGAAAGGTGTGAAGAAAGGCTAATGGTCAGAAGTCCAGGGAGGCAGCAGTAAGGCATCTGACAGAGTACAACTTGGCTGCTTGTCCTAGAGTTTCTAGACGGAACCCAGCATAGAGGGTGAGTCTGGATTCCCCTACCAGCCACTTAGAAGGTGATATGAAGCCCCTAACATAAAGAGGTAAGGACAATTCAGAGCCTGGAGAGAGTAGTGCAGTGACACTGGGCCCGGTGTCGGGGGGCTGGGGACTTGACACAAAGTCATCAAATTGTTTGATGGATCCCTGGAAGGGGTGGGACTGAAGTATGACCTGGCTGGAGAGCTGACTCGTGAGAAGAGGCAGACCACCATAGGGCCAGAGCAACTATTGGCAGTGGGTGCTACATGAGGAGAGAATGCTAGGCTACGCCAAGCCATGGGAGGGTGCTCGAGCATTGAATTAAAACTCCTATAGTTGCTTTGTGGGAGTGGTTCAAAATACAAAGTAATTGAGATACTAGTACCACAGTGGCTGAATAGGGGAAATGGGGCACTCTCTATGCATTCAATAATATTTCTCACATAACCCTAGGTTGCATAGTCCAGAAAAGTGTTTGCCATGGCTTAGGAGTAAGGGTGCAAAAGTAACCTTCAGCCATTATTACAGAGTTGGTCTCCCCCACCCCACTGCAGTTTAAAACAGAATACTCTAAATTACACTTTTCAGAGCGGTAGCTGTGTTAGTCTGTATCCGCAAAAAGAACAGGAGTACTTGTAGCACCTTAGAGATTAACAAATTTATTTGAGCATAAGCTTTTGTGGGCTACAGCCCACTTGATCAGGTGCATAGACTGGAAAATACAGCAAGAAGATATTTATACATACAGAGAACATGAAAAGGTGGAAGTAGCCTAATTTTGTCTGGTCTGGTTTTCCCAACCCTACTTGTAATCTATGCCCAGATATGAGCACAAAAACTTCTAGTGTGAAAAGCAGTGTTGCCATTCACTGCCTACAGACATATCAGAAGTCTCTCAACTAATTCCGAAATAAATTATTGATTAAACCTTTATTATAGTAATTCCTATGGGCCAACCAAGATCACTGTAAAATACAGCAGTAGATAGCCCCTGCTGTGAAGAACTTGCAATCTAAACAGACAAGACAAAAGAAAGGTAGGGAAAAGCAGAGCAGTAATAATGGTGGCAGCAATTGTCATGTTAATGCCATGATTTTTGTTTTGAGAGGTTGTGCTTTAGATAGGATGGATAAGCTAAATGAAACAATGAGTGAAGAAAGAGAGGTGAGAGGACAGAGCTGGTGAGCTCTGAAGCCAAACAGCGAGTACTAGATTTTGATGGGAATAGTGCCTAAGTCTGTGTGGACATTTATTTGTAAACCCACAGTTTTCCAGATCATATCTTTCTTTTTATGGATGGGGAACTGAGACACAGAGATTAGTCAAAATTATCCACAAATATTAATGTCTAATTTGAGATGACTAGGATGTGCTTTTTCAGAGTACTTCGCATTGCATAGCACTTCATATATTTTGAGCATAGCTTGACTTTACTTGCATTTGTGAGTGCTCAGCACTTCTGCAAAGCAGAGCCCAGTGTCTCCAGCTGGGCAGCCAAGAAACATGGAACATACAATTAGTGACCACCTCAGAAAAAAAATAGTTTAAGTGACTTTGACAAGTGTCACAGAGGCTGGGCTAGAATCCAGTTCTCCAGGGCATCATTCATCTGCCTTAACTGTGGTGACAGTTACCTTTCTCTCCTACACACAACAGTCTCCGTCACAAAGTAGCCCTGATCAGAACGCAGAACAGGTCCATCCTTTGCGCTGCACAAGATGGATACTGGGGGGAAATAGTATGTGATCATGTAATTAAAGACAGTGTCACAATGAATATCCACAAAGGGAGCATAGGAAACATTAATTCTGGCATTACCTAACTTTTCAGTGCTTGATTTTGCAACTTTAATTATGCTCTTTTGAACGTCTCTCTCTGTGTGTGTGTGTGTGTGTGTGTGTGTGTGTGTGTGTGTGTGTGTGTGTGTAATTTCCTAGGTTTTAAAAACAAACCAAAAAAACCCAGATATTCCATCATATGGCATCATATTGACACCCATGTGGTTCATCGTCAGGGTTGAAATCTTTAGATCCACCACACAGACCTCTGCCCACAGTCTGATAACAGCAGTAGTTTCTCATCGTCTGTGTGAATGAACCCTAGAGAAGGATGAGATATACACTTTGCAAGTGGATTGCACAGATATTTGCTGACAGCAGAGGTGGTGAGACTCAAGAAACTTGGGTTCCATTCCAGTATCTGGAAAGGAGTGCTCTAGTGGGCATGGACTCTTCTGCCTATTCCCTTCCCCCCTGCCCAGCGTGGCCTCACTTGCCCTGTCCTGTCCAACATGTCCCTGGCCCAGTCCTGTTTCTTCTCCGCTCCTGCATCTTGTTCCTGTCATATTTTCTTTGCCTCTTCTTTTGTTCCAGTACAGTATTACAACAATTAGAAACAACATTGTCTTTTGATGGTATTGGTGGATGGAGTTTTGGTGTATTGTTATTGTGGAATAAAGGACAGTTCTAAATCAATAGTTATTGCTGTTGTTCGGCTGTACCCTTTTTAGTTCTAAAGCTGAAAATCACTACTGCTTTCCCTCTGCATGATGATGGCTTGTTAGATGAAGAATAAATTCAGTAATCAGTAGAAACAAATAAAAACAGTGTAATGGAAACTGAAATAAGAATGAGAATGTTGTGTTAATATATTTAGATGCAAGTCCTCTGATATCACTGGGAACATGGTTCCTTTATGAAATGTAGGTCATTTTGCTTGCAGTTACTAGACATAATGCATGTGGTCACAGAAATTTTGTTCTCCAGTGGAGAGCATTAATTGTGTATGTATTTAGCGCATGTGCAGTTTTGAAAATCAGGCATTTTAATAGAATGTGAAAAAAATTCATTTTAGCTAGAGAAGAACATGGTTTCCTCCTAGACTTTAACTCAACCAGTTTAGAACATTAGAGGCAGCATGCCTTGTCTACACTACATTCTTAAAACATGTTAGCACACCTTTAAACACTAGTCTAGATAAGGCCTAGGGAGCAAAAAAAAATGAAACTGTCAGTTAACATAGGGAACGGGCTTCTTTAATTGGCTTCAGTTTGCACACTCCTACTAATAGTTTATTTGTACATGTTCCCCTTTCCTGACATCCTTCTCTTGATCCCTTGGCATATAAATTACACCATCTTTGATAGCCTTATGCTCAGTTAGACTCAGCAGACCAATTCCAAAAGTGATGTATAAGGGGTGAGGTATAAATGTGCATTTGTACATTACACCACTGAAAGAAAGACACAACACCAGGAATATTGTTTAGGCCGCAGCTTTATGAAGTAATACATCTGGGAACTGTTTGGTAATAACTTGTCCAGTGCAGGTCATCTTTCATTTGTAATCTGTACGACCTAGTGAAAAACTGCCATTAGCTTCCTCCCGCTATGCACCCCATTAACCTTGCCCCACCATTGCTGGGACCCCAACCACTCTCATATGTGGTTTAGGGGATGGGGAAGAGGATGTTATCTCCTCGCTGTACCAGACATTAGGAGTACTAACCCCATTTCCCAACTTTTTTAGGAGATCACCTTCTCTTAACAAAGTGGGTATTCACCCACAAAAGCTCATGCTCCAAAACTTCTGTTAGTCTATAAGGTGCCACAGGAGTCTTTGCTGCTTTTACAGATCCAGACTAACACGGCTACCCCTCTGATACTTCTCTTAAACTGTTTATCAGGAAACCAGAACTCCTGATTGAATGAGTACCTGCATTGGGCACCTGTCAAGTAGTGACAAAATTAATTTTACAACCCAGCCTAATCACTGGCCCTCTGGGTTCTGAGGGGGAGATGGGCAAAAAGAACCCCACACTGGCAAAATGGGAAAAAATGCACCTAGCATAATGCCCATGGCAGGGCCCAAAAACTTGATTCTATTCTAATCCCAAGGAGAGCAGCTTTGCTTACAGGCACAGAATGGTGCCCCAGGCAAGGTGAAGGGCCAATGAACTTCCCCTTGTGTGTGCTGAAGCCAATAGCCTTATGCTGGACCAATCAGCCATGGAGCCCCACTCCTCCATTTCTCAAGTCCGCAACGAGGGTCAGTGCTGATGAGGAAACTGAGGGTTGCGGAGGTGTAATACATAAGGGAGCCAAAGCTTTTCCTTCCCTTCTGGCCCAGACAAAGCCTCCCTCCTCTTAGGCAATGGAGGAGTGGGGGTATTCATTAAGTGGATGGTAACATGAGTGAGTGTAGATGGAATCTAAAAACACATTTTAGAGAGTTGGAAGAAAGTGTCAATTGCACCAAATTATACTTAAACTTCCTTACACACAGACTTACTGCTGAAATGGCCCATAATATTTGTAAAAGTCACTATTTCAATATTTGTCTTGCACTCCCAGACTTATATCTGCCAATCACACTAGTTTCCTGTCTTAGGGTACGTCCATACTTCCCACCCAGGTCGGCGGGTAGTGATTGACTTCTCGGAGTTCGATATATCGCGTCTCATCTAGACGCAATATATCGAACTCCGAACGCACTCCCGTCGGCTCCGGAACTCCACCACCGCGAACGGCGGTAGCGGAGTCGACGGGGAGCCGCGGACTTCGATCCCGCCGCGTCTGGACGGGTAAGTAGTTCGAACTAAGGTAGTTCGAGTTCAGCTACGCTATTAGCTTAGCTGAACTTGCTTACCTTAGTTCGACCCCTCCCCTCCAGTGTAGACCAGGCCTTAGAAATTTGAAGGGGAACATTTCCAGTTTTTTGTGTATTTTAAGTGAAAATTAACAGTCTGATTAGATGCTGCTCCTCAAAGTGAAGCAGAATACACATGGAATTTGTCCGATTTTTTTTTTTAGCAAGGAAATTTGGAAAGGCCCAATCACAATAAGTGTCCAATAATCTTGTTTTCTGAAATGAAGAAATCATAACATGGTATCAGTTATCATTGATTAAAAAAAAATCTGTGAGGCTGTTCATTTTCTGAGTTTCTTACAGACTCTAATGTGCTCCACTCACAGCATTTTAATTTCTTAGGTAAGGAGACTTAGTCTTTCACCTTTCTTCGTATTTCACAAAATTTGGGTTTCCTCTACATTTATAACCCTTATTTTCTCTGTAATGAAACATTTTTAATGATATTTCCCCTTCATCTGCTGACCATCATAGCAAGAGCAGAGGTACAGTCACCTTCACGTTTTTGTTTCTCACCCCACAGTCCACCCAACTGTAGTAGAAACTTAAGGGAAGCTTCTGGTGCTAAAAGTATTTCTCTTCTTATTTTTCCCATGTTTCAAATTTTCCAACTCATAAAAAGACTGTTAATCAGAGTGGGCCATGTTGTATCTCTTTCACCTATTCTTGTTGTAGTTGTGTTACCATCATTAATTGTTTATAGCAAGTATCTTACTGGAAATGAGTCAAGTAAGAATGTTAGAATAGCTTAAAGACTTTTATCTTACTGGTGATGCTAGATTGTGAATTTTATTATCTCTGTAAGGAAAATGAATAACTTTTAAAATATTTAACCTTTTCTGACTGTATCTGTTTTGATAGTTTTTGTGGTTTATATAAGATAATTTTATTTAGCCTGTAGTTATTTCTGTGTATTTCTGTGTCTTTGTACAGATGTACTAGTATTAGAGCCCCAGTTGAGCCCCAATTTTGGACTGTATTATGGAGAATTGATAGAGCCTCCATAGATGATTCTGAGACCTTCTTTCTATTAGAAGCCTGCTTCTGGCTGCTTTGGTGAAATTCTCCCCAAAATGGTATTTGCTCTATAGATTTTGCATCTAGGGGCCCTAGGTAACTTTTACCCAAATTTGAAGTGATTTAGAGAAACCATTTTCAGACATAGGAATCTGAAAAAGAGATGGTTGATTTTTTTCATGATTCTTCTGATTAGAGCTTGCTGGAAACTGGATTTCCCATTTCCTGGGAAATTCTGAAACTGCAAAATAAATAAATAAATAATCTAAAAATAATAATGAAATTTCCTAATTTCCTGTGGAACAGGAATTGCAAAATTTCATTCAGAAAAGGTTTAAACAATATTTCACTTCAGCCTTTTCAGAGCATTTCAGAGGCTCCTTGAGCCCTGGCAGCCTACCAGGAAGCTTAGAGAATGATGGCTCCCAGGGTTTCCAGGCGACAGAGGAGCCTTAGAAGCCTGAGAGCCCTGTCTGTAGGACAGGTTATTAGGTGAGCTGCCCTGGAAGCCCCAGCTCCCCTCATACCTGAGACAACTCAGCTCCTTCCCTCCTTTTCCCACTCCCCCCAGTTTCCATTGGGAATTGAAATGTCACTGAGAAGGATTTCTCCGAAAGGCATTCCTGGGTGTTGAAGACAACAGTAAATAAGACTTACATTTTGTGAGGTGAGGGGCACCAGGCCTTATCTCTCCACAGCATGCTTGTCTTAAAGTTATTTTTCATTTCTGTACAGGAATAATTCTCACACTTTGATTAATCAACTATTCCTCTGCTTGCAGAGCAATTCCAGGCTCTGCAACAGTGAAGCAGCTCTTAGTTGTCAAGTAGTGATGGTTTCTGCTAGTAGTTTCTGCTAATTGTAAATCCAGTCTAGGACACCCTTATGGTTTCCAGAGATTTTACTGATCAGCTAAACAAAAAATCCCACAGTTTTTTACATGGCTACTTTATGAATTTCTCTTGTGGTCAAATTTACAGACAGTCCCAAATATACAAGACTGCAGAATAAGACATCAGTGACCTGGAAAAACTAGAACAGAGCAGGACTGAAGGAAATGAGGGGAAATTCAGTAGTAAAAATGCAGTTTTTGACCCAGGGAGAAGAAATAAGTGGTACAAAGTGAAGTGGAGTGAATTAACTAAGCAGTAAGACCCTTAGCATTACAGTTAACTTATTGTTTACAGTCTCTTTAATGGTGTCCTAATATTTTTTTCAAATTCTATTAATCAAATATGGCTATATGGAAAGAGGTGGAACTGGGACTGTAGGTTTTGAAATGGAGAGATAGCTGATATAAGATCTGTCTTAAGAAATGGCCAGAAACATGAAAAAAAACACTTATCATTTCTTTATTAAAAAAATAAATAGATAAATACTATTTGAATGTGAAGTTTGAAATATTTGTTTTTCTCTGTTGGGGTAATGTTGAATCCAGAGAGGAACTTCAGAGGGACTTAACCATGCTAAGTGAATGGGTGATGGCAGAAGAAATTCAATGTTGCTAACTACACATTAGATAGCGTTGACTGTATCAACTCAGGAAGAGGAACTTGAGCATCCGACGAAGTGGGTATTCACCCACAAAAACTCATGCTCCAATATGTCTGTTAGTCTATAAGGTGCCACAGGACTCTTTTGCTGCTTTTACAGATCCAGACTAACACGGCTACCCCTCTGACACTTGAGCATCATTGCAGACATCTTAGTGAAGACCTGTACTCGATGTATAGCTGCAGTATAAAGTAAAAAAGATGTTTCCTAAAGAATGGTATTGGGAATAATACTTCAAATATTCTCTCTTTATATAAATCACTAGTCCAATCCTCATCTAGAATGCTGTATCCACAGTACTGGTCACTCCATCTTATTAAAGATATTGCAGAATTAGAGGGAAATCTGAAAAAAAAAAGGCAAATGATTAGGAGCATGGGAAAAATCTCAGAGGTTGAAAAGATTGGGACTATTCTCCTTAGAAAGGACATGTCTAAGGAGGATGTGATAAAAGCTAACATAGAGAAGGGAGATCAAAAGCTTCTGTTCTCCCTGTCTCACAACACATGGGCATTTTATGAAATTGAAAGATAGGAAATTCAGAATGGATAAAAGGAAACGCTTATTCACTGAACACATAATTAGACTGTGGTACACATTGCCACATGATTCCATTGAAGCCAAGAATTTAGTAAGTGCCAAAGAATGATTGGATTTTTATATGGATAACAATATCCAGAGTTATAATTATTAACACAAAATTATGGATAAAAACTTCATACTTCGGACAATCACTGACTATTGGGGTTAGGATGAAACTTTTTTATGGGTTGGCAGATTATCCCACATCTGCCTTCTGTAAATTTGTTACATCTGCCTTTTAAGCATCTGTTACAGGCTGTAGTTTATTTAAAAATTGTGTTGGAATTTTAGACTGGCACTTTAATTTTATAAGGATTTTCCTGGCCTTCCTTGCAGGCTAGGAAAGTATGTGATCAGTGTCTGTCTGGAAGGAGTCAGCTTCAAGCAAGTGGAGGGAGTTGTGCCTCTGTCTTAGGGAGCAAGCTCGTTTTCTCTCTCTTGCGTGTTATAATTCTGAATTTTAAGAAATAAAGTCATTTTACACTGCAGCCTTCCAGCAAGAATATCTATGCTTTTCTCTAGCTTCTCTGTGTGCATACTGTGAACATAATACAGGCCACAGTCAGACAGAATGCTAGGCAAGGTGGACCATGGTCTGATCTAGTTTGGCAATTCCTGTCATTGTATCTTGCTAAAATATTTTTAAATGCTGGAGAAGTTTGTTTTTATTTTACAATCTATAAACCACCCTCAATGAACCAGGCTTCCTGACTTCACTTCTGAGTGGGAGAGTGGTCTCACTTAGGGGATGGAAGTTGAAAGAACAAAAGTTAGAGAGAATGTGAGATTAGTGATGGAAAAGGGCTGTAACTGGGAAGTGAAGTAGGAGGCTAATGAAAAAAGGGAGTGTCATGATCTAGCTACAAATAGAAGAGATGAAATGATGGAGGGGCCTGAAATAAGGGGATCCTTCTTCTTAATTCCTTTCCTGCCCCAGACCTATGCTGGGTGACTACTAAACCTGGCCATGAGAGGGAAGTACAAGAAGCAGCAAGGTTGGACATGGAACAATTTAGCAATACTAGTACATTCAATTCCCATTATGTAAGTAATCTATTTTAATGATTGGAAAAAGGCAAATATAGTGCCCATCTTTAAAAAAGGGAAGAAGGAGAACCCGGGGAACTACAGACTGGTCAGCCTCACCTCAGTCCCTGGAAAAATCATGGAGCAGGTCCTCAAGGAAAACATTTTGAAGCACTTGGAGGAGAGGAAGGTGAACAGGAACAGTCAACATGGATTCACCAAGGGCAAGTCATGTCTGACCAACCTGATTGCCTTCTATGATGAGATAACTGGCTCTGTGAATATGGGGAAAGCAGTGGATATGATATATCTTGACTTTAGCAAAGCTTTTGGTATGGTCTCCCACAGTATTCTTGCTAGCAAGTTAAAAAAAATATGGATTGGGTGAATGGACTATAAAGTGGATAGAAAGCTGGCTAGATTGTCAGGCTCAACAGGTAGTGATCAACGGCTTGATGTCAGCCAGTATCAAGCGGAGTGCCCCAGGGATCAATCCTTGGGCTGGTTTTGTTCATCATATTTATTAGTGATATGGATGATGGGATGGATTGCATCCTCAGCAAGTTCGCAGATGACACTAAACTGCGGGGAGAGGTATATACACTGGAGAGTAGGGATACAGTCCAGAGTGACCTAGACAAATTGGAGGATTGGGCCAAGAGGAATCTAATGATGTTCAACAAGGACAACTGCAGAGTCCTGCACTTAGGACTTAGGACGGAAGAATCCCATCCACAGCTACAGGCTGGGGACCGACTGACTAAGCAGCAGTTCTACAGAAAAGGACCTGGGGATTACAATGGATGAGAAGTTGGATATGAGTCAGCAGTATGTCCTTGTTGCCAAAAAGGCTAACGGCAGATTGGGCTGCATTAGTAGGAGCATTGCCAGCAGATCGAGGGAAGTGATTATTCTCCTCTATTTGGCACTGGTGAGGCCACATCTGGAGTATTGCGTCCTCCCCCCGTCCCTGCGAAAGGATGTGGACAAATTGGAGAAAGTTCAGCAGAGGGCAATGAAAATGAGCAGGGGGCTGCGGCACATGATTTACGAGGAGAGGCTGAGGGAACTGGGCTTGTTTAGTCTGCAGAAGAGAACAGTGAGGGGAGATTTGATAGCAGTCTTCAACTATCTGAAAGGGGGTTCCAGAGGGGATGGATCTTGGTTGTTCTCAGTGGTGGCAGATGACAGAAGAAGGAGCAATGCTCTCAAGTTGAAGTGGGGGAGATCTAGGTTGGATATTAGGAAAAACTGTTTCAATAGGAGGGTGGTAAAGCACTGGAATGGGTTACCTAGGGAGGTGGTGGAATCTCCGTCCTTAGAGGTTTTTAAGGCCCAGTCTCTTCCAACCCTAATCTTCTATGATTCTATGATCTTTTTTTTAAAAAGGAACTCTTCATAACAGAGCAAAGTCTATTACAGTACTCTAGAGAAATGCATGACAATTATGACATTTGCAGTTAATCCTCGGATATGACTCTGAGGGTTTTGTTGAGATTTGGGGAAATATAATAATTGCAGGAGAGTTTGACAGCTTCTGTCACTTTCCATGGAGAGAGACATATTGCTAGGGCCCTGAAAATCTGCAGATATCTGCAGATGCGAATATCCATGGATCATGTTTGCAGATCATGGATTGGATGCAGATACAAATTTTGTATCTAGTAAGGCAGTGGTTCCCAAACTTGTGCAGGGAAAGCCCCGGTGGGCCGGGCCAGTTTGTGTACCTGCTGCATCAGCAGGTTCAGCCGATCGCGGCTCCCAGTGGCCTGCACTGCCTCCAGCAGCTCCCATTGGCCTGGAGCAGCGAACCGCGGCCACTGGGAGCCGCGATCGGTCGAACCTGTGGACGCGGCAGGTACACAAACCGGCCCGGCCTGCCAGGGGCTTTCCCCGCACAAGTGGCGGAACAAGTTTGGGAACCACTGTGGTAGGGCTCTACATATTGCACCACTAAGTCCCCTCTGGCAGGGATTCTCCCAACTTATGGCTACACCAGACGCTGCTCCTCCCACTTGAAATTTGTTCTTCAATAGAGATAGGGCCTGTAGGAAAATTAATATTGCCCTGACTTTGGATGATCCATAAAGATAGCGTAGCATCCCATGGGGGCTGTGTATTTCTGTGTTTTGCCTTCTAGAGGTGCACCACAGAATCTCAGTGCTAGACTTCTGAACAGCCCAAGGTTAAAGCAAGACCCCCTCAATTCTGAGTTATAAATATGCATACACTTTTTTGCCATTTCACTTAGTCCTATTCCTTTCTGTGAAGGCTTGAGGTGCCCATTTTCTTCTGGAGCCACCCTTCCTTTTTTGTACAGTAAGAAGTAAAGGCTGCTGAACATATTTAACTTTAAAGAGGTACAAAATGTAATGAAAGGACAACATTCTAGGTAGCTCAGTTTCGGATAAGATATTGTTATATATCCCTTTTGTGTTGCCACTCCACTTTTAGAGATGTGCCTGGCAAGTATCTCAAGGTACTGTACTCTTAATTCTTGTGTAGAGAATATAGTAGTTCAATATGTGTCTTTATAGTGTCATATTTTCTTTCTTATATGAGTGTGTTACCTTGAGCTTAAGTAAAGGCAGAACAGAGTTCACAATACGCTTTCTGTAAATAGGTTTTTCATTTTCCATTGATTTTTCAGCTTATTTCTATTCAGTTCACCCTGCATTACTGAAATACATCTTCAAATGTGAAGATATAGAGTATATGATGCGGGTATAGCTGTGAAAACTATATAGAATGTCAAAGTAAGCAACTGACAGCTCAGTTAATCCACTTACTACTATTTTTAATAGAAAAATCCCTGCTTTCAAATCATTTTGTGATCAATGGAACTCAGAATAAAGTTAAGGCAGTTCGTATGTGTATTTGCTCTTTTTTAACAGAAACCAGGAGCATTGCTGCTTGTTGTGTAAACACTGCTCAGGGCTCATTGAATGATGAAGTTTGCAATAGAAGGAGTTGGAATCGTGCCAGGTGCAACTCATATTCTGTAGCTAATGCTAATGTTCTGTACAAATGGATTACCGGAACTACTTCAACAGATGGCAGAATGCCATTCCAAGAGCTTCCTCTGCACTTTTTCCTCCTCCTTTCTATCCTGGTTAGTAGCGGATAAATTTAGGAAAAGCACTGGGAAGCAGGTTCTCCCTTCTGTGAACAGCAGACAGAGAGATTTCACAGCTTTATGTATTTCTGATTGCCAAGAGCAATGCTCAATTAGAGCTGCACCATTTCACTGCCAGCAGATCATTTTTCCCATCCTCTATCACCAAATAGGAGGGCAATTTTTATTTTAATTAATGACAATATTTTAAAACCTCTTTGTCTTTATGATTCTTTGAGGCTGGTCTTCCACCCTACATAAATGAGATCCTGCCACATGGTATCTGTATCATACTTATGCTTCCTCATAGGTGGGAGGGTTTACTCTGCTAAAATTGGCGTAACTAGATGAACCTGGGCTTTCCTGAATTATTTCTTCAGACTTCAGTTTGCCTGCTAAAATGAGTGGTTATTGCTAGTGTACAGTCTTAGTTGATTGGGTTCATACTTCGTGGTGTTGCTACTTGTAAATTCTTGGTATGTGATACAGAGTAGCTTTCTGTAGGAGTCATGATAATTGAGAAGGGTGAATTACTGTAGTTGGTTTAAAAATGTACTCAATATATAATAAGCCTTCTTGTAAAATTAAGTTTTTGATGATGGGTTGTTTGTTTTTTTCAGTGAAATTCAGTCTTGGGTTTAGGTAGAAGGGTATATATTTTAAAGATATGACTTCCTCACTTCACATGAATTAAGAATATGATGCAGAAGATTTCTGTTGACTTCACTGGGCTTTGACTCACTCTAACATAAATGCATAAAAGAAAGAGAATGCTCTTCAATACTCAGAACAAGAAATGTTGTGTTAGAGCAGGGGCGGGCAAACTTTTTGGCCTGAGGGCTGCATCAAGTTTCAGAAATTGTATGGATGGCCAGTTAGGGGAGGCTGCGCCTCCCAAAACAGGCAGGCGTGGTCCGGCCCCTGCCCCTGCCCCCTATCTGACCCACCCTGCTTCTCACCCCTGACAGCCCCCTGGGACTCCTGCCCCATCCCCCCCATTCCCTGATGGCCCTCCTGGAACCCTGCCCCATCCCCCCTGCTCCCTGACCGCCCCCGGACCCCCTGACCCTAACTGCTCCCCACCACTCCATCCAACCCCCCTCTCCTTCCTGACTGCCTCCCAGGACCCCTGCCCCATCCAACCACCCCTTCTCCCTGACTGCCCCTGGACCCCCTTGCCCCTAACTGCCCTCCACCACTGCATCCAACACCCTCTCTCCTTTTTGACTGCCCTCCCACCCCTGCCCCATCCAACCACCTCTTCTCCCTGTCCACTGACTGCCTCCAGAGCCCCCATCCCTGACTGCTCCCAGCCACCCCATCCAACCCCTCCTCTCATTCCTGACTGCCCCCCTGGTATCCCTGCCCCTTCCACCCCCCCTGCTCTCTGACCGCCCCCAGGACCCCTGCCCCCATTCAACCTCCCTGTTCCCCTGTCCCCTATCCACACCCCCGGCCCTGACCACCCCCCAAACTCCCTTGCCCTCTATCCAACCCCCATCCCCCGCTCCCTGCCCCCTTACCATGCTGCACAGAGCACCAGGTCAGGCCGGGCTCTGCAGCAGCGCTGCCCCAGGAGCTCGCCGCCCAGAGCATTGTGTCAGTGGCACAGTGAGCTGAGGCTGCAGGGGAGGGAGAACTGAGGGGGAGGGGCCAGGGGCTAGCCTCCTGGGCCAGAAGCTCAAGGGCTGGGGACAACGGTCCCATGGGCCGGATGTGGCCCGCAGGCTGTAGTTTGCCCACCTCTGTGTTAGAGGCTTATACATATAGCTCATTCTGATTCATTGAAATTTGCTCTGCAGTTTCAGTTATATGTTCTTCCTCACTTTTTGCTACAAACTCCTTTATAGTGTTGCTATGAAGTGTTAAACATTTCATAGGTGCCTATATTTTATTTACATGCTCTTGTCTAGTACTTAAGCCATGATCTAGCCCCAAGAGCTATACAAGTGGCCTTCAGCTGCATAGTTCTTAGCGGAGGATAGGTGCTATAGCTTGTATGATATACCAGCTTCTGTATCAAAGTGGGTTGCTTTGAGATGAGATACTGTATAAATAATACAGATAATGTATACCTAATTATTAACATCTGTTTATCAAGAGCCGTTTATCATTATCATTGATAAACAGATTATAATAATTAGGTATACATTATCTTTATAATTAGGTATACATTATCTTCAAGAGCCGTGAAGTGTACCAGTCATCTCATAGTGGGGCAGATCCTCATAGCTCCATTGACTTCAGTTCATCCACACCAGCTAAAGATCTGCCCATTGACTTCTAGAATTGTCATCAGTAACCCCTGGAGTATCTTCTTCATTTTTAATGATAAATTTTAAGATATTGCGGTGGTTAATATACAAAAGATGAGTCAAGGCATTATCTTTAAATTACATAAAAAATAACTGTCAAGAACCTCATAATGAATCTAAATGCAAAATGTCTATTTTCCCCCATTTAAATGTCTTATGAATTAGCTTCCTAAGGTCAATAGGAGATTTACTTCTGTGTTTATGGTATATTCACAGAAAATGTTGATTTCCTGGAATCGTATATAGTATTTGCATAAAATCGTCACACACACTACCTTTCTCACTAATAATCATTCCTTCTCTGGCTAATCCATTCAAGTGTCAAACTGCTGGGTGTCAGTGGCAGGGGTTCCTTACTCAGTATCCCATTATATTTATTTTGCAAGTTACAAAACCCGCTTTTCTTTCTTAGCCCTCTTCTTAAATGATGGAAGTGCAAACAGTGTTCCATATACAATGTTCTCAGCTTACCTCCAAAGTTGTTGCTTTGTCAAGGTGGGTGAGGTAATATTTTTTATTGGACCTAATTCAGTTGTTGATAGAGACAAGCTTGCACAGAGCTTTTCCTCAGGCCTCTGTGTAAGCTCAAAAGCATGTCTCTCTCTCCAACAGAAGTTGGTCCAAAATAAAAGACATTACCTCACCCACCATATGTCTCTAATCTACTGATACCAACATGGCTACAACATCGCATATTTACTTTGTCAAATCAGTTTCCCTTTCTAAACATACACACAAGAACACAGATAAGGGAAGCCTGGAGAAGAGAAAAGGAAGCGGGGGAATTTGCTAGTGCTCCTTAAATGGTCTAATGGTAGGCATGAGATTGTTTAGCTTCAGGGTAGAGCTGTGGCAGGGTAGAGAGTGGACAGGTTCCCTGGTCCATCTAGATTAGGTTGAAAAATTGGATTGGATCCCCCTGGAATTTTGAGAAATTCCAAGGGAAGAGGCCATAGGTCTTAATTTCATTAGTCTTACATCTGTAACTAGATCATACTTGTTGGCTCGATTGCTATAGCTAAACTCAGTTTGATTCTCAGTCATGTAGCAGCTTCTACAGGGATGAGTGCTTAGAAATGCTTATAGTAGAACCACAAGTGTTACTCATTCCAATTTCACCTCTTGTGGTTGGCTGGTCAATGTTTTCTTTTTTCCCATCATCTATATTTATTACATAAATTCAGTCCAGCCTTGTATCCTTTACTTCAACTTGTAAATGTAGCCTCCTAATCCACTGGAGTGAATTCATATGATATACTGCACATCTACCAATGTGGTATATGCCACCATGTGCCAGCAGTGCCCCTCTGCCATGTACATTGGCCAAACCAGACAGTCCCTACGCAAAAGAATAAATGGACACAAATCAGACATCAAGAATTGTAACATTCAAAAACCAGTAGAGGAGCACTTCAATTTCCCTGGACACTCAATAACTTAAAAGCGGCCATTCTTCAACAAAAAAAACCCTTCAAAAACAGACTTCAATGAGAAACAGCAGAACTGGAATTAATTTGCAAACTTTACACCATCAAATTACGCCTGAATAAAGACTGGGAGTGGCTGGGTCACTACAAAATTTTTTTTCCTTCTGTTGATACTCACACCTTCTTGTCGTCTGTTGGGAATGGGCCACATCCACCATGAATGAATTGGCCTCATTAGCGCTGACCCCCCACTTGGAAAGGCAACTCTCATCTTTTCATGTGCTGTATATTTATACCTGCTTATTGTATTTTTCACTCCATGCATCTGATGAAGCAGGTTGTAGCCCACGAAAGTTTATGCCCAAATAAATTTGTTAGTCTCTAAGGTGCCGCAAGGACTCTGCGTTGTTTTTGCATATTTCCTGATACTTTTTCCTTTAGCCATACCGAGGCTAAATGAAATAGGTTTTGGCTTTAAATGCATAAAAATATTACTTAAATGCAATAACTTTTGGCTGTGGCAATGACAGTAATTCAGTTGTGTCTATTCTCTTTATAATAATAAAGAATGTTGAATTTTCAGCTGCACAAAACTTGGTGTAATTTGGTTTCTAGAAATTTGTGCCAAACCTTTTTCCTCAGACTCTGCTCCATGTATAGCATTTCCCATTAAAGTTTATCTGATAGATTAGGGTTCAAGAGAATCCTCAAAAAGCGAAAAGGCAAGTCAGCTGAAACAACTCAGTTTCAGTTGACTTCTACTGAATCAATGGCACGTTTGCTATCCTCAGCAAACCCCACCAGAGATGCAGAAATGTCCTAAAGGTTTCATATGACTGATGGTAAAATAATAGTTCACAAACAGAGCTGCATTGACTTCATTTGGCTTTAGGGTAGGGCCAACAAAAATTTCTTATGCTTAAACTCATTCATAACAATTTTGCAGTAATGTCATATGGAAGTTTATTTTTGCTTCAATGTTTCCTTTGTATATTCCCACTAATAAAAATCTGTTAACCTAAAATTATGGTGGTTCAGGTGTATTGCTATACAGAAATACACACATTAAACATTAAATAAATAATAAATTAAGTCAACATTCACATCTGACACAATACCATTCTACAAGCAGTAGCCTACTACCAACACAACACTCAACCACATTAATACCCTTTCCCATACATTCCCTGTCATGGTTATAGTACTGATTGCACCCATTTCCTTTCTGTTCTTTCTGTCTGCCCCTTCTGGTGTTAGGCCTTGTGCCCTCCTTCCCAGTCTTGGAGTAGAACTATGCCATTCTCCTACTCTAAGGCCTGGGCTACACTAGTGGGGGGGTTCGAACTAAGATACGCAACTTCACCTATGCTATTCGTGTAGCTGAAGTCGAAGTATCTTAGTTCGATTTACCTGGCCGTCCTCACGGCAACGAGTCGATTGCCACAGCGCCCTGGTCAACTCCGCTTACTCCTCCTGACAAGGTGGAGTACGGGCGTCGATTAGCGGGTAGTATAGACGTACCCTTAGACTGGGATCAGAGTCCAATATCCCATCTTTGCCAACCACTTATTATTGTGCAGGTCTTACTTGACACCTGCTTTTTTCATTTTGGAACATGTGACCAGTGAGATATATTGATGAACAGCCTTCTTAAAACAAGTAGGTTTATCAGCAAATAGAACCATGCATAAGAGAAAATGATTTTAAAACAACAAATATCATACATGCATATTAGACTCATCTAATCCTATGCTTTGCTACAAGATAAGTTATTTGTCTTCCATGTTGAGTTACAGGAACAGAACATATCCAATATACATGACTGAAGCAAGCCCAGGAGCTCTTGAGATCCAGAGAATGTTTCCCCCTCTTAGAAGAAACTCCTTTTTCTCAAAGCCCCATTTCCCTCTGTATGCATGACCCCATTTACTTAATACGTTAATGGCTTTTGTTTCTATGGTGTAGGTAAGAAGTCTTCCTTTTGCCTCAAACTGTTTCTTTTGTGGTCAGGCAGCCAGGCCATTCAAGTAAAAAGGTCCATCTGGGTGCTCTGTTGTTTGGCAGTTAGCTGTATTGAGCCTTCATGACTTGTAATCACAGGCCTTGTGACTGTAGGAGGGTGTGCCCCAGTTGTCTGTTTCGCCAGTGTTCCAACCTTCCTTCGCAGAAATCCCATACCGCAGACACCTTTGGGGTACAGACCAGTAATCATTATGAAACTGCATGACATTCGTCACCTTCCCACTTTCATACCACAGCGTTCAGGGCACATGCTAAGGCACTAAAAATCACACACACAAATCTAATTACAGCCTTCTAGCACTATATTTTTAATGTAATGATTTAAAAATTCCAGTCTTACCATCTCCACATACCATCCACAAGACAGAATGGGTAAGTTACATAAAAATCAGTGGACTACTCTGATTTATTGAAATACTAGACTGGTTTTAAGTTTGAGCATTGCAGTTCTGTTTTTTTGATGTGCACAAAAAAGCCCCACCAAAAACAAACAAAACACCTTAGACTAATCATGTAAGCTACTTGCAAACTAGTGCATTCTGGAAATATGTCTGCCTCTCTACATGAACTTATAGAAACATAGCATAGAAACCGTCATTTCATGTTGTATCAAAATCTTTTCTGTGTCTTTAGATTTATTGTCAATAGGTTATCTACTTGGCATTTTAGCCTAAGGACAAAAGTGGGCTGTGTGCACCTAAAATGATTAAACATTTTAAGGAACAGAAATTGAATGTTAGAATCTTAATAAGA
This sequence comes from Mauremys reevesii, assembly GCF_016161935.1. NCBI lineage: Eukaryota > Metazoa > Chordata > Testudines > Geoemydidae > Mauremys > Mauremys reevesii. The sequence continues at coordinate 36,568,019 of NC_052629.1, read as the reverse complement.
TACAAAGATAATACTATAATGATAGATATTAAAAGGCTTATTTTCAAATGTTTATAATATAGCAAGAAATCTCAAATGCCTTTATCGTGGATTTATATAAAAATGCAAAATGAAAGTTTCTTTTAAGAACATAGGAATTGCCATAATAGAACATGCCAAAGACCAAACAGCTCCAATAGTGGGCAATGCTGGGTGCCTTAAAAAATCTAAAATCAAATCATGTGGTTTTAAAGGACTTTGTATCTAGCAGACAAATGTATAACAAGATCGAGTAGCTTCAAACTGGAAGTAAGATGCAAATATTTAACAGTTGTCATCATTATTATCTCCTTTGTCGAAGGCCAAGGTTGAGTAGGTCTGATTTCTGTAGGTTTCTTGGCTTAGGCAAATGCATGGACTGCCAGCCACCTCAAGTGTAAAATTTTCAATAGTGAGGGCAGTTAATCTTTGTTACTGTTAATCAAATGGAGTAAATTCTCCATCACCTGGATTCAATTAATTAAGTTATGCACACTAGCTGCTAACTAGGTAGAACTATTAGGCAATAATTTAACCAAAAGAGAAAGAAAGGGTGTGGGGGGGGGGAAGAGTGAAAACAGATTATCTGTGCTAGACTAATGTATGATACTAATTGAATGCCCCAGAAATGCTGCATAATAGAGGGGATAATTGCAGTGCTTTTATTTTGCAGGGTCTCGTTTTTTATTTCTTTATGCTACAATTTGTTTTTCTCTTATGGGTCTCCACAAAAAATGAAATCTTTCCATGGATATTGTATCTATGTCTACACTGCAGTGTAAGTCCAGGCTTGGAACACATAATCAAGCCTAATCTCCCCCCCCCCCCTTCTGTCTCTATACACATTGTGCTAACCCAGGGCTGAGACCCAGAGCCCCAGCACCCTACAGGGATGAAGGGCCCAAGCCTAAGTCAAGCTGACACCCAGGGTTCAAACACTTTTCCTTTGCAGTGTGAATGCAGCCCCACTGGATTGCCAAAAATATCCCCCAATCCGAAGGGCCAACTTATTTTCTCTTCTAGACAGTCAAGTTTGGTGGATAGTCAAGTTTTCCTACATTACTCTGTGAACAAAAGGTTAGAGTGGTCACATTTTGGAGGGCGCTAGCAAGTCTGGGATATGGGTGATTGGAATCAGGCTCTCCTAATGCAGTGTAGATGCTGGAGCCCCAGGTTGGGACCCAGGGTTCATCCATCCTACTTGGGGTTACAAATGAATGTAGACACTCAAGCCATAGGTTAGCAAATACAGGGTCTGCTAACTCAAGCTCTACTAACCCTGAGCTTACATTGCAGTGTAGACATACCATCCATTACTACTGTTACATTTTATTTCTTTTTCTTCTATTTTCTTTTTTCTATTTATTTATATTTTCTATTGTCTTCTATTTTCTGATACTCTTTCTATCAGAAGCCTTAGTCACTGAATTGAAATATCAATCTCTCCTCACTTAATGTTGTAGTTATGTTTCTGAAAAATGCAACTTTAAGCGAAACGATGTTAAGTGAATCCAGTTTCCCCATAAGAATTAATGTAAATGATGGGTGTAGGTTCCAGGGGAAATTTTTTTCACCACACACACACACACACACACACACACACACACACACACACACACACACACACACACACACACACACACACACACACACACTAAGTTTTAAACAAACAATTTAATTTAATACTGGTATACAGTGATGATGATCGTGAAGCTTGGTTGACGTGGAGGAGTCAGAGGATGGGATATTTCCCTTACTGCTAAATGATGAACTAGCAATTGGCTGAGCCCTCAAGGGTTAACTCTCTGAATCTACAAGGCAGCAGGAATGGAGAGAGATATATGCATTTCCCCTTTAAGTACTGCAGCTACTGCAAGCTCCTTCCCTCCTGAGCCCTGGTGTGTCACCCCTGCACTATGGAAGATGGGGTAAGCAGGGTGCAGGAGCAGGAGGGAGGGGGACACCCTGACATTAGCCCCCTTTTTTCTTCCCCCCCACCCTCCAGCACAGCAAGAAGAAGTCTTGGGGAGCAGCTCCAAGGCAGAGAGCAGGAGCAGCACATGGCAGTGGGGGGACGGGCAGCTGCAATTGCTAGCCTTCTGGGGAGTGGGGAGCTGATAGGTGGGCTGCCGGTCCACACTGGTTCCAAGCCCCCACCAGCTAGTGGCAATGGACTGCTCTTCCTGCAAGCAGCAGACAAAGCAGGCGGCTGCCAAATGATGTTAGAAGGGAGCATTACACAACTTTAAACGAGCATGTTCCCTAATTGATCAGCAATGTAACAACATTAACCGGAATGACTTTAAGTGAGGAGTTACTGTATTTTCCTTTGTTCATGATAATGTTGGATGATAGATGACTAGGGGGAGCAGCGGGAATCATGATGTTAATAGAAAATAAGGACCTAGATAATGGGACTAATCACCAAGGTAAAACTTGCAGTGTTTTTTTTAATAAAGCGTTTACTTCAGAGGTTTATATTGTAGTTAGCCAAAATAGGTCTTTTGAGGTGGAATGTTTTTTTATACCAATTAAATCCGCAATATTTAATAATAAAAAAAAACCTAGAATGAAAGTAAATTATTCAAATGCATTGAAATTTGCTTTATAGTACACACATATGAATGTATTCTCTTTTATCCATTTTTTTTCTTGCAGGCACTATCCTAGTGGACAGTATGCTGATAAAAGGGACAGCAGGAGGCACTGATCCCACTATTGAACTATCATTGAAGGACAACATTGATTACTGGGTGATTCTGGATCCCATCAGCCAGAGGCTGTACCTAAACAGTACTGGACGACTTCTGGACAGAGATGTTAGTTTGTTTATTTCCCAGACTTTTTTTCCCCTCCTAAATCTTGGACCAGGGAGGCAAGCATTTAATAGTTAGAAATGGAAAGTTTGCTAAGAGTGACTAGAAAAAAAATAAGTAGAGTAGTAACAGGATCCAGGAAACAGAAACATTCTGACTCACTGTTTTATAGACATACCAGGTGTTATCATTTATGTTGTCGGACAGAAGACATCTCTGCATTTATTTTAAATTAATGGTATTTCAGGACATAATCAATACATTCAACAGCGTGGGAAGTTCAGATTTTCAAGTTGTACCTATGTGGTAATATACATTCATTAACAAGCTAATAGTACCATGTAGTGTTGCATACTCCCTGTTTAGAAGAAAAAGAAATAAAATGTAACAGTAGTAATGGATGGTATGTCTACACTGCAATGTAAGCTCAGGGTTAGTAGAGCTTGAGTTAGCAGACCCTGTACTTGCTAACCTATGGCTTGAGTGTCTACATTCAATAAATGTCCAAGATTTATTATAAACATAATAATTTCTAGTTCTCTTTCTAGGCAATATAGAAAAGATACATGGGCAAGTTAACTTGGTTCTTAATGTTAACTTGTCACCTGCTACAGATGTCTGTCAAGGTACATCCATAAAAGATTGCACAACAAACAAGTTGAGACTGCAGTCAAATAGAGGTATATGAGCTGGTGAAAATAAAGTAATAACTGACCTAAACTCAACTTCAAAAAAAAGATTGAGGTAGATTTTTTTTCTCTCCCCTCCACATTTTTATTTTTATTTTCACATAACTTTAAGAACATAAGAAAGGCCGTACCGGGTCAGACCAAAGGTCCATCTAGCCCAGTATCTGTCTACCGACAGTGGCCAATGCCAGGTGCCCCTGAGGGAGTGAACCTAACAGGCAATGATCAAGTGATCTCTCTCCTGCCATCCATCTCCATCCTCTGACGAACAGAGGCTAGGGACACCATTCTTACCCATCCTGGCTAATAGCCATTTATGGACTTAACCTCCATGAATTTATCCAGTCCCCTTTTAAACATTGTTATAGTCCTAGCCTTCACAACCTCCTCAGGTAAGGAGTTCCACAAGTTGACTGTGTGCTGCGTGAAGAAGAACTTCCTTTTATTTGTTTTAAACCTGCTGCCTATTAATTTCATTTGGTGACCCCTAGTTCTTGAATTATGGGAATAAGTAAATAACTTTTCCTTATCCACTTTCTCAACATCACTCATGATTTTATATACCTCTATCATGTCCCCCCTTAGTCTTCTCTTTTCCAAACTGAAGAGTCCTAGCCTCTTTAATCTTTCCTCATATGGGACCCTCTCTAAACCCCTAATCATTTTAGTTGCTCTTTTCTGAACCTTTTCTAGTGCTAGAATATCTTTTTTGAGGTGAGGAGACCACATCTGTACACAGTATTCGAGATGTGGGCGTACCATGGATTTATATAAGGGCAATAATATATTCTCAGTCTTATTCTCTATCCCCTTTTTAATGATTCCTAACATCCCGTTTGCTTTTTTGACCGCCTCTGCACACTGCGTGGACATCTTCAGAGAACTATCGTAACTCCAAGATCTTTTCCTGACTCGTTGTAGCTAAATTAGCCCCCATCATGTTGTATGTATAGTTGGGGTTATTTTTTCCAATGTGCATTACTTTACATTTATCCACATTAAATTTCATTTGCCATTTTGTTGCCCAATCACTTAGTTTTGTAAGATCTTTTTGAAGTTCTTCACAATCTGCTTTAGTCTTAACTATCTTGAGTAGTTTAGTATCATCTGCAAACTTTGCCACCTCACTGTTTACCTTTCTCCAGATCATTTATGAATAAATTGAATAGGATTGGTCCCAGGACTGACCCTGGGAACACCACTAGTTACCCCTCTCCATTCTGAGAATTTACCATTAATTCCTACCCTTTGTTCCCTGTCCTTTAACCAGTTCTCAATCCATGAAAGGACCTTTCCTTTTATCCCATGACAGCTTAATTTACATAAGAGCCTTTGGTGAGGACCTTGTCAAAGGCTTTCTGGAAATCTAAGTACACTATGTCCACCGGATCCCCTTGTCCACATGTTTGTTGACCCTTCAAAGAACTCTAATAGATTAGTAAGACACGATTTCCCTTTACAGAAACCATGTTGACTATTGCTCAAGAGTTTATGTTTTTCTATGTGTCTGACAATTTTATTCATTACTATTGTTTCAACTAATTTGCCCGGTACCGACGTTAGACTTGGTCTGTAATTGCCGGATCACCCCTAGAGCCCTTTTTAAATATTGGCGTTACATTAGCTAACTTCCAGTCATTGGGTACCGATTTAAAGGACAGGTTACAAACCTTAGTTAATAGTTCCAACTTCACATTTGAGTTCTTTCAGAACTCTTGGGTGAATGCCATCTGGTCCCGTGACTTGTTAATGTTGAGTTTATCAATTAATTCCAAAACCTCCTCTAGTGACACTTCAATCTGTGACAGTTCCTCAGATTTGTCACCTACAAAAGCCAGCTCAGGTTTGGGAATCTCCTAACATCCTCAGCCGTGAAGACTGAAGCAAAGAATCCATTTAGTTTCTCCAATGACTTTATCATCTTTAAGCGCTCCTTTTGTATTTTCATCGTCAAGGCCCCACTGGTTGTTTAGCAGGCTTACTGCTTCTGATGTACTTAAAAAACATTTTGTTATTACCTTTGGAGTTTTTGGCTAGCCGTTCTTCAAACTCCTCTTTGGCTTTTCTTATTACACTCTTGCACTTAAGTTGGCAGTGTTTGTGCTCCTTTCTATTTGCCTCACTAGGATTTGACTTCCACTTTTTAAAGGAAGTCTTTTATCTCTCACTGCTTCTTTTACATGGTTGTTAAGCCACGGTGGCTCTTTTTTAGTTATTTTACTGTTTTTCTTAATTTGGGGTATACATTGAAGTTGGGCCTCTATTATGGTGTCTTTAAAAGGATTTCACTTTAGTCACTGTACCTTGTCACTTTTGTCTAACTAACCCCTCATTTTTGTATAGTTCCCCTTTGAAATTAAAGGCCACAGTGTTGGGCAGTTGAGATGTTCTTCCCACCACAGGGATGTTGAATGCTATTGTATTATGGTCACTATTTCCAAGCGGTCCTGCTATAGTTACCTCTTGGACCAGCTCCTGCGCTCCACTCAGGATTAAATTTAGAGTCGCCTCTCCCCTTGTGGGTTCCCAGCTGCTCCATGAAGCAGTCATTTAAAGTATCGAGAAATTTTATCTCTGCATTTCGTCCTGAAGTGAAATGTTCCCAGTCAATATGGGGATAATTGAAATCCCCCACTATTATTGGGTTCTTAATTTTGATAGCCTCTCTAATTTCCCTTAGCATTTCATCATCACTATTACTGTCCTGGTCAGGTGGTCGATAATAGATCCCTACAGTTATATTTTTACTAGAGCATGAAATTTCTATCCATAGAGACTCTATGGAACCTGTGGATTCGCTTAAGATTTTTACTTCATTTGAATCTACACTTTCTTTAACATATAGTGCCACTCCTCCCCCTGCATGGCCTGTCCTGTCCTTCCGATATATTTTGTACCCCAGAATGATTGTGTCCCATTGATTGCTCTCAGTCCACCAGGTTTCTGTGATGCCTATTATATCTATATCCTCCTTTATCACAAGGCACTCTAGTTCACCCATCTTATTATTTAGACTTCTGGCATTTGTGTACAAGCACTTTAAAAACTTGTCCCTGTTTTTTAGCCTGCCTTTTTCTGATGTGCCAGATTCTTTTTTATGTGACTGTTTATCATCTGATCCGGCCCTTACATTATACTTCTCATTCCTCCGCTCCTGACTATAACCTGGAGATTCTCTATCATCAGACTCTCCCCTAAGAGAAGTCTGTGTCCGATCCACACGCTCCTCTGCAGCAGTCGGCTTTCCCGCATCTCCTAGTTTAAAAACTGCTCTACAACCTTTTTAATGTTTAGTGCCAGCAGTCTGGTTCCACTTTGGTTTAGGTGGAGCCCATCTCTCCTGTATAGGCTCCTCCCATCCCAGAAGTTTCCCCAGTTCCTAATGAACGTGAACCCCTCCTCTCTACACCATCCTCTCTACACCATCGTCTCATCCACGCATTGAGACTCTGAAGCTCTGCCTGCCTACTTGGCCCTGCGCGTGGAACTGGGAGCATTTCTGAAAATGCCACCATAGAGGTCCTGGATTTCAGTCTCTTCCCTAGCAGCCTAAATTTGGCTTCCAGGACATCTCTCCTACCCTTCCCTATGTCATTGGTACCTACATGTACCACGACCACCGGCTCCTCCCCAGCACTACACATAAGTCTATCTAGATGCCTCGAGAGATCCGCAACCTTCGCACCAGGCAGGCAAGTCACCATACGGTTCTCCCAGTCATCACAGACCCAGCTATCTACATTTCTAATAATCGAATCTCCCATTACTAACACCTGCCTTTTCCTAGAAACTGGAGTTCCCTCCCCCGGAGAGGCAATCCCAGCACCATCTGGAAGGAGGGTCCCAACTATGGGAAGGTTTCCCTCTGCTCCCATCGACTGCTCTACTTCCCTGGGCCCTTCTTCCTCCTCAACTGCACAGGAGCTGTCTAAGCGGAGGTGGGACAATTCTACAGTGTCCCGGAAAGCCTCATCAACATACCTCTCTGCCTCTCTCAGCTCCTCCAGTTCCGCCACCCTGGCCTCCAAAGCCCGTACATGGTCTCTGAGGGCCAGGAGCTCCTTGCACCGACTGCACACATACGCCACCCGCCCACAGGGCAGGTAATCATACATGCAGCAGTCAGTGCAATAAACTGGATAGCCCCCACTCTGCTGCTGGGCTTCTGCCTGCATTGTCTCCTAGTTAGTGAAAGGGTGGTTTACGGAAAGTAGTTTTGGACTGTGGTTCGGTTTATAGGTTTTAGGGGGGGCCCACGGGGACGGGGTTAGGGCTGGCGAGGGAGTCCCACTCCCTTCCCACTCCCCTTCTAAACTAAACTCCTGTTAGCAGCCCCTGGTCGCTTGTGCGTGGCTTTATAAAGCCCTGGCCTGAGTGAATGCCCCGCCCACTGATTAAGGCTCAGCCAATTACCAGAGGCTTCGAGCTTTCAAACCTGCCTCCAACTGCCAGCCAGAGCACACGGTCCCTCAAACAAACAAACACACAAACAGACTGACAAACACAAGCTCAGCACACAGCAAGTAACCCCCAAACACAAACAAACACACACTACAGACAGTCACTTACCCCACAGATGCTGTATTAGCTCCTCCTTCACCTGGAGAACTAAACTCCCTGTTAGCAGCCCCTGGTCGCGTGGCTTTATAAAGCCCTGGCCTGAGTGAATGCCCGCCCACTGATTAAGGCTCAGCCAATTACCAGAGGCTTGAGCTTTCAAACCTGCCTCCAACTGCCAGCCAGAGCACACGGTCCCTCAAACAAACAAACACACAAACAGACTGACAAACACAAGCTCAGCACACAGCAAGTAACCCCCAAACACAAACAAACACACACTACAGACAGTCACTTACCCCACAGATGCTGTATTAGCTCCTCCTTCACCTGGAGAACTCCCTTGCGAAACTCCCTGTTAGCAGCCCCTGTTCGCAAAGCTTCCTGTTTCTGGATGGAAGCAAAAGTGTTGAAATACCTTCCTCATGAGCGTCCTCTCCTGGGGCACTTCTAGTCCTGCCAGAAGCAAGGAGTAACAAAAATATTGTGAGAATCTAGACTTATGAGACTTAGAGCCCAATTATGTAGATGTAAGAGGACCTCAGAAGATTAAAATAAGCATCTGAGGTGTTGTGTTCTTACTCAGAATACCAGTTTATACCTTGTGGTGTTCCCCTGTGTTTAACCCTCACACATCTTAAAGGAGCATTGTCATATCAAATTTGAGTTGTGTAAAAACAAACATTTGCAAAATCTAAGGCCAACGGGAATGTTTTCATTGATGTATAACTCATTCAATAAAAATACCCCTAAAAACAAATCAGTATCCCCCCTACATGTCTGCTTACCAGTCATTGTAGCAGTGTGTTAATACAAGGAACCTGAATGTAAAATCAACTCAAAACTGACTATAGACAGAAGTGAAGGGGCCTGATCTGAAACCTGTTAAAGTCAACTGGAATCTTTCTGTTGGCTGCAGTGGGCATGGATTAGGTCCCAAATGACTAGCTTATTTTCATTATGTATAGTGAAATAAGTGCATTAAGTAAACAGAGTAATAATGAAATGTAATTAGGTTTATTTAAATTATCCCTGATTTAATTTACATATATAAATTTGCCTAATTTAATTCAATTTTTCTTATTTTGTAATTTTTTTCATTTGCAAAGTGACCTACCCATCACATTCTCTAAGCATCTGTACATAATTAGCAAAGTCACATAAAGAAACGCACAGAAGAATGGGCACAGAGAACTCTACCAACTTCCCACCAAACTCAAGCACCTCTTAGATAATCTCTTTGGACAAAGAAATATGTAGATAGGCCTTGGAGCATCCCCCGTGCTTCATATAAGCTCAGTTTTTGGACAGAATATAAGGAGACAGACTGTAATAGAACATGACATCCTAGGACCCAGCATAGACATGCAGAACTATTCTTCCTAGCTCACTGCACTAAGTGAGTTCTATTAGCTCTAACTAGGGCCAGGGAGAAACTGTAGGAAGAAGACAAACTCAGAGCACACTTAAGTTTTAGGTTTTTTTTTTTTGTTTATGTGACCAATACCTACCTACCCCAGAAAGCCGGTGAATTTGGACACTAAGAACAGCACACAAACATTAAATTAAAGGAGGGTAGAGTATCTTAAATAGCCATGATCTAAACCACATAGGCTTTTATAGATAAAAACCAACCCCTATTATTCTCCTTCACTGTGTCCCTTTAAAAGCACTTTGTTCAATGCAGACTTATTTATTTGAACTTTGTCATCTGGTGCAATGACTTGATTTTATAAAAAAACAGATTTATTTTTAAAATCAAATTGTTTTTAGTCTCTTCTCTCTTCCTTTGGGTTATTTTAAAATTTCACATTCTGCAAAAAAGTACTATTTTGAGCCAGATCCTCTGCTTAACTGACATCAAAGTCGCTGTGCCAATTTACACCAGCTGAAGATCTCTGTTCATGTGGATATTGAAAACTGAGAAAAGTCTTGATTCAACCTTTTTACTTAGCATAGCTCTCTCAGCGCTATGTTGAGATTTAGACTGTTATTTTTATTTATAACCATAGTGCTTCCAGATTGTGCTAAAGTAACTGTGTTTACAGAATTATAAAAGTTGTGTTCTGAAAAGCACTGCTTCTCTGTCATGGACATACTGTAACTGAAGTGGAGGTGACTATATTTAGACCTTGCCTAGTCTGATAAACATGCCTTTCAAAATGTAATGTGAATACCTGTGCCTTCCATACACTATCTAGTCAGAGAACTTGCTGACCTGATTGCTGTTCTATATTGGTTAACTGTGGCTTGATTGCAGCTGAAAGTGGTTTATAGTGCTATGAATTTATGTTAATTCTCTACCATGGCAACATTCTTAAGAAAGAGAAACAAATAGGTCACTACATAGGAAGTGGATATAACTTTATTTTAGGCTTTTTATGCATTATTTTATTGGTAATATGTCCAGCATAATCTACTGTTATGATTTTGGTGCCATCCATTGCTTGTTTTACAGTTAATTAATTATGTAATATTAGTAATGGTCAAATACAAAAGTGTGAGTGTGGAGTGAAATTCCTCATGTTTGCCTCACAAATTTCTTTGAGTGGGAACAGAAATATTTTGAGAATACATGTGGCCTCAGTTTGAGAGTTCATGTAAGTCAAAATCTAAAGAAAATGAGAAAATCCCAGTGGAAAAATTTAGGTAAGGGTCCCCTCATGTCTTCAAGATCCTTGCCTCCATCAAGAGCCCTGCCACACAACTCCTCTTCAGAAACAGGAATACCTGTAAGATCCATGGAATTCTGAAGAAACTCTGGCTGCATTTATTTAATGTAAAAAATAAGTAGGTTTTTTTTAATGAGCTCATTAGGTTTTCTTAAACATTCAAAACTGGAGTCATGCAAACCCTTCATATCAAAGCCTGAAATAATACAAAATCTAGAAAAATATTAGATATTTGGCAATGTTCCATCTGAAAACTGTATAAAACTCGATAGTTTGGATGGATTTTTAACTTTGTATTTTTGGGGTTTATTTGAACTTGAAAATCAAATTAGTATAATAGTCTCTGGGTATCCAACAGAAACTGAAGTCCCACTGTACTCGAAAAGTACAGCTTTATTCTTGCAGTAAATTAATGTAGTCCTCCGGAGGTTCTTTCCAATTTTTCCATCTCCCATCTATCCCTTCCATGTCAATTTACTACTCTTTGCAATCCAGATGAAATCAGTTTTTGCTAGATTTTCACCGGGCCTGAATCTGGAAACACCCATTCTCCATTTCTCTCCTTTGTTTTGCCTGTCTCTCTGACCAGCACACAAATGAATATTCAGTGAAACTTACTCAGAGATCAAAACTTATGGAAATTTATACTGTGTATCTTGCCTGTTACCACAGCTGAGATATGAATTTCTGGTCCATAGACAGCACACAGTAAGTTCTCATCTGATGGAGCCCTAGCACGTGTCGGTTTATAACATATGAGCAATAACTGGTGTGTTATTAATTTTTTTTTAAACAAATGACGCTTTAAAAAGTTTGGGTTTAGCTTGTTTCCAAAGTTGTTTGTTGTTTTACAATTTTTGAGGGTGGTGGAGCAGATCTTAGTTGATTCAACTGATTGAATTTGTGAGAACAAACAGTACTTTTTCTGAACTGTCCAAGGCACTGGTTCTCAACCTGTTTACCATAGTGGGCCACATATCCAGCTCTCTGTGTTATGTGGGCTGCATCCACACATATATACTACCTGTATGGCCCTGAGGATGTCACATAGGCTGCAGCTGTGTGGTGATTGGGCCCCTTATTTGTTTTTAAAGTTAATTTTTTTTTGCAGATGTACCCCCAACATACTGAGTGCTTGTGTAAAATGGGGATCGGGGAAGAATGCCCTGAATATCAATACCCACATAAATAGGCTCACCTGGAGTCTATAGATATATCTATAAGATCATCTGCACCTTTAAGCAAAATATATGGGCGTTATCTAATATGTAAAAGATAAATGTACCTTGGCTCAGTCAGAGCAATGGGGACAGAAAATGTCAGAGTCAAGAGTCATGCACTGACAGTCTCCAGATACTTGTATGGTAGAACCTCAGAGTTACAAACACCTCGAGAATGGAGGTTGTTCCTAACTCTGAAGTGTTTGTAACACTTGTTCTTTCAAAAGTCTACAAATGAACATTGACTTAATACAGCTTTGAAACTTTATCATGCAGAAGAAAATGCTGCTTTTAACCATCTTAATTTAAATGAAACAAGCCCAAGAACAGTTTTCTTGTCAAATCTTTTTTTAAAAACTCTCTTTATTTTTTTAGTTTACATTTAACACAGTGCTGTACTCTATTTGATTTTTTTTTTTTTTGTATTTGCTGCTGCCTGATTATCTACTTCCAGTTCCAACTGAGGTGTGTGGTTGACCAGTCAGTTCATAACTCTGAGGTTCTACTTTATCTAGAAACTGTTAGTTAGAGGTCCTCACTAGGGCACAGCTGCTGTCACAGAAAATAATAGAGACAGAAAAAAAGCTGTCTCTTGAGTATCCTGAGAACTAGCCACATGGGAATGGTAGGAATCCAAAGATGAGATTTAACAGAGACACATCACCCCTTGTTTACTTAAGGCCCATTTTTTCACAATATCACAAATCATTTTTATGGAATTAAGTTTTGGGGGGATTTTTTCAAGTATATGAATAAATATGTTGACATTGTAACACAGCTTTAGTAACTATTTAATTGTATCAAGTAAATTATGCATTTCTTAAAGACTGTCTTTTAACATGCTTGCCATATAGGAAACAGCTGTATCTTGAGCTCTGAATGACTTGTAAAAATATAATGTAAAAACTGGCTATATTGCTGAATAGATCCAGTATGCCCATACTTTGTTGTTCAATTGTGTGTATTTAATATAGAAGAAAAACAAATGTTTGTGTTTGTAGATGTTAGCATTGGTAACTAATGGAACATTTGGTAAAATTTATCATTATTGCACTTACTTGAATGAACCTATTTAAGGAAATAAAATTAAATTAAATTAGCCTGACTGACTTACAGATTTAGTTCTGACACACAATCCCTGATTCATAAGTATTTTTCAGTCCCTAAACTCTCACTAATCTACTTGCTGCTGACATATTTATGGCCTTCCTATACAGCAGAATGTAATCTATTCAAATGTAAGATTACAATGTATGTTATATTAGTCACAGGAAGTTCTTATCTAGAGTAGTGATCCATTACCTCTAGAATGTATTGCTGGCTAAATTCTGTCAGTGCTACTTACAGCTGTAGAAGGAACTGGACTCTGGAGTGCCTACCCTTACAGGTGACCTGGCTGTTTTTAACTTATGAATACTTATCAACTCTAAGTGATGGGTTAGTGCACTTGAAGCTGTTTCCAAGGTCTGTGTGACCTACTCAAAATGGGATTAGAAATTGTAATGGAAAGGCATATATTTTATCAGTCTCTTTTGCAATATTTTGAATATTCATACAAAAGATGTCATTTTATTGTCCTCTGACTGTGTCAATTGATAAATTTTTAAAAATCACTATCTTTACTTTGAAATATGCAGCAACATGCTAGTAGAACTGACAAGCTGCAAAAGAAGCTGTATGAGAGGCATGTGTTAGTTCTACATAAATTTAAATTTTTTTTTGCAAAAATAGGTCTAGGTTGGTTTGTTCAGGGCACCGTCTCTGAGAAACTTTCTAATCGAGAAATGTACAATAACAGTAAATAGAATGATATAGAAAACATATTTGTCTATAGTAAACATAGGCCATATTGACTGTGGTAAAGAAGTTGAGTCTTCTTTAACTATGCCTCACCTTTCTGTGTATTATAAAGATGTGTTTTCTCATTTACAGCCACCAATGTCAATTCAATCCATTGTGGTTCAAGTCCAGTGCATTAACAAAAAAGTTGGCACCGTTATCTACCATGAAGTACGGATTGTGGTGAGAGACAGGAATGATAACTCCCCTCATTTTCAGAAGCAGCGGTACTATGTGGCAGTAAATGAGGTCAGCGTCACTTAATATTTCTTTTTCCTTTTCTCCATTTCCTTGGTGTAGATTACAGTTGGAAAATGCTTCTTCCCATCCTCTTTCCTGTTTTCATTTAAAAAGCAAACCTTCAATTGTAAGAAACCCTTTTGTTTCTAGATAGTTTTTTCTAGAAGATGTGGCATGATTATTATATTGGAGTTTTTAATATGTAAGCTATTCATTTGCAAATATAGCATAAAGTTTGGTACAGCTCTCAGCAGAGTGCTTGTATAGTTTTAGCTTTTAAGCATTAGGGAGCCATTCGCTGAAGAAACCAGATCCTTACATTGGATCACAATGAATAAAAGCATCAGTTAAAGTGCAATAAAAAAATGAATATATAATTATATCAACAGAATTGAACACTGTCACAGGATAATGCTTTCCTATTACTACATAAATGCAGAGGCAAAACTGAGGAACTTGTGGAAAACAAATGCCATGTCAGGAATCATTTTTTTAAAGAAAGAAACAATAATCCTTTGACAAAGTTGTATTTCAGTGTAAACATTTAATTTACCTCAATTCTGTACATTAAGTGGCCTCACAAATGGAATTATTTTGACTTATCTTGTTTGTATGTCAGGGAATGATTGGAACTGCAAACTAACTGAATAAACAAGAGATCTGAGGTTTGGGGAATTGGGGGATGGATTTGGCTATATTTGTGAAACTAAGTTATTCTGTTTACTTTCTCTCCTCTGCCTGTCTCACTTTACTTTATTCCTTTTTATTTTTATATATTAATATTGTACTGGATAACAATGATAGCAGCACAAGGAGTAAGAGTTCCTGGCAACTCAGCTTGGTGGGTGTGACAATCAAGGTACAGACACCCCAAGGGGAGAAAGGAAGGTTTAAACACCAAAAATAAGCAGTTAAACCAATGATTGTATACTATGTGATTGTGCTATAAACTCACATTGAGTAAGGCCTTTTGTGAAAGCTTGTTAATGTTCTGAACTTGATGGTCTTTAAGAGATATGTACGGACCATGGTTAAGAATATATGTATGTGTATATACATACACCTCTACCCTGATATAATGTACCCCGATATAACACAGGTTCGCATACAACGCGGTAAAGCTCTGACACGCTGCTCTGAGCAGCATGTTAAGTGTGTCGGGACAGGCTGGGGCCGACCCAGCCAGCTCCACTCTGCCAGCTCCCAGCTGTGGCGCTCCACATCCTGCTGCAGGTGAGTGCAGGACCTTTCCCCAGCCACCCCCCAGTGACATGGCTGGGGCCAGTGGAGCAGGCTCAGTGAGTGTCTGTCCAAATTTGATATAACACGGTCTCACCTATAACACGGTGAGATTTTTTAAATGGCAACTGTGGTGCAATTTTAACATCACCTTACAATAAGCTGGTAGAGCGATCAGGCAGGGAGGGGCTACCTCCCACACCATTTGTTTACACAAAACTGACTTCAAGTACCCATCCATTGTACAACCCAAAGAAAGACTGGGGTGGGTGGAACCCAGGTAAAGACTGGGGTGGGTGGAGGCATTAAAGTCAATGGGAAGACACTGAGACATCTTGACTATCAACCCCAGATAATTTTCCTTATTCTGAATAACCATGAGCTGTCATGCAAGAAGTGGGTGAGGGGCGGGAAAGCCGTTTAATAAAGAACCTTGAATCTGTGGTGTTCATCCAGAACTTCTGCCAAACCCAATAAAAATGTATGTGCAGATAAGTGTGGTTTTGTGATGGGCCTCTCAGCACGCAGGAGGGAAGTAAAGGTAGCTTTATACCTCTCCTGTATTCTGGGCTGCTCCAGTGGTCCGAGTGGTTCAGCATTACAGCAGTTGTGATGCCCTGCTATTACAGCAAGAGCTATGGAGACAGGGAACGTGGCATCATAAGGCCACGCAGAGCAGCCAACCCTACTCTACTCCTGCCCTGGAGGAATTTCCCTGTAGCCCTTTCCTACTGCTACGGTCCCTGTATGTCACTAATGTACCAGAAAGCAGTTGTGGTTGAAATGAGAATCTAGCCCCAAATATATTTTTTCCATGCACTTGGGTATTCTAATCAAAAGAAACTGAATATTTATAAGCCTAAACTCAAGTCTTAAAACCCACCTGCAAAAGAAAACATGCTGAGGGTGACAGTACAAGGCACAAGCGGTTTCTTAGACTTCTGACCAGAAAGTTCTTTGAGACTATCTTCTTCCTGCAGTGGAATAAAATGTAGGGGTAGAAGTTCACTACTATGTTGATTGCTTACGCATGTCCATTCCAGTGTAGGTATGTGTGTGCCCCTTCAGTTTCTTCTTGCTGCTTGCAGTCGGTAGGGCCCTTTATACCAGTGCTATGAGCATGCGACAACAGAGGGTGCTGGACCTGACTCAACAGATACCACTAAGGGGAAAAAAAAATCTGGCAGCTGTGCTCAGGGTGCGTGCACACCTACATTGGAATGGACATGTACAATACATCTTGAAGAACAACAGTTACAGAAAGGTTAGTAGCAGGTTTTTTATTTTGTTTGTTTTTGCTTCAAGAAAACAGGAGGATTAAGTATGTGTGATCAAGAGACAAATAAGATAAACATAGTATGATAGGCAGCACTGTTAGTATTAAGATTACCTAAAACTTCTATTATAAGACTCTGTTTTCACTTACAAAATGTGATAGTTTTTTTTCTTAAAGGTTTTAGAGAGTAATTTAAAAAATTATTGACCGTGTCAGTTACCAGCAGAATACAACATTTTTCCAGTTTAAACTACAAGAGTGTACTAAACTGTTTCTGAATTATCTATCGCCTTTCTATTTTCCTTTTTGGTTTACATATGAGGTATAATGGAAAATATTTGTGTTTAATTAATATCAAGACACTAAAAAAAAAAAATGTTGTGTGTATGACCTCTAAACTTTGGCAGAAAGAAATCTATTATAATGGAGAATATCCTAGATACGCATGCATGCATGCATTTTATAATTATAGTCAGTATAATTACAAGAAAACTATTTGTGGTCAAAGATTAATTTATTGGACACTATCAGAAACATCATTTTAATGAATGGAATTCCTTATATTTGAAGTTCTTTTTTATGTTTAAATTATCCACAAATCATTATAAGGAATATTTAAAAAATGTAGAGAGCTCTATTTTTACTTTAATTTTAATATAATTCCCAATCTTGCTAATCTGCTCTTCTGTCATGTTAAAATTAAAAATTTCAAATTAACCCCATATTTTAGCAGAAAGCCCTGGAGGAACTGGACCCAATATATCTTGCATGTCTTCTCTTGTTTTGTAACGTTGTGTATAGGCTTTCATCTTCATTCACACTAGAAGATGTCAAGCGTTACAGAAAGAGAAGAGAAGAATTTGCATGGTCAAATATATCTGAATTTCAAAGTCTCCTTTAAATTCAGGAATGGGCAGCAGTCTCTTTCCATACATCCCTTCTAACATCTGGAAACTTGAAATGTGTTTTTAAGAATCTGTTGGAGTAGAATCTGGGACTGTAGGGATGCTAGGCTACTGATGCTCCTGTATCACGATTGGAAGCTTAGGCGGGGTTTCACCTGTAGGCCCTGTGAAGCTAGGCTCTGCAGGAAGTACTGCCCAGCAGTAATAAACAACTCAGGTAACTTTTAAGTGGAAGAATTGACATGTGTTGTCAGAGTAGTACCGGTGTGGTGCTCTGCTCTCTCCAATGTTGATATCACTCGGCTGCGTGCGTATGTTCCCTCTGTGTGCTGTCCCAGCTCTGCGCAGATAGCTGACACAGCAGACCCGACGAGAACCCCCAATAACCACAAAGTCCAGTAAGATGCAAAGTCACGTCGGCTAGGTTTATTGCGACCTCGGACACAATGGCAGTTCCCTGTAGGTTTCTTAGCCTAAATCAGGGCATACTACGAGAAAGTGCCTCTTGGCAATGGACCCGGCTCAGTCAGTGCCGGGACTTTCCACTGCCCCCTCAGCCGGACAAAGACATCGCCCCAGGGATGCATTCTTATAAACAGATACAAACAAGTTACACATCACACCTGACGTATTGAGGTGCAACCTTTCTACGTAGCACGGTACAACCCCTCTACGTATTAAGGTGCCGCCTCTTACCTTGTACATGTTGGTTCGAACAAAACAACTCCATCCATCATATTACCCTTTTGCCCCTGTCATTGGGATGGGCCAGCCTGTTCTTTATTATCTGTGTGGAATGTGCAAGTATGTGAATGTTCTGATATCTAGTGTTCAGTACCTTTTAGGTACGTATCTTCTTGCAGCATCAGCCCTTTCCTTGCTTCTGTGAGCAGGGCCTGCCTCTGGCTCACAGCTTAACTTTGCTTTATGTTAGCAAAGTCTTGACCATTACTTTAGTTTAGGCCTCAGGCCTCATACCAGGCCTCTGATACCAAGGTTTATATCTTAGGGCCTCCTCTTACTACAACATCGAAGGTGAATAATCCACTTACCAACTTTCCTCTGCAACTAATTTACATGCAACAATTCTGTTGATTGTAATGACTCATTTATATGAGGGAGCTTAGACATGTGTCAGTTCTCATATGTAGAATCCTTCGTCCCACTGTCGCTGCTCTTTAAAGATTTTGGGGCTGGATGATAGCTTCAACATCAGTTCTTGAAAGGCTCCCCATGGCACTACTGCATTGGCTCCACTGTGCACTGAGGTAGCATTGCCAGGGTAACTGAACCACAAGTACAGGGGGACCTCTTAAACAACGGAGACATTGGCTTTTGGGGAATTATGCTCTTCCTGCCCCCTACCACTATATCACCAGTCTTATTAACACTGACTTCTAAATCAATAAGCCAATGACAAATTAAGGAACTGAATTACCAGAATATTTTAGTTGTTTTTCCCCCCTCTTTGGTGTACTAGTGACTCTCCCCTTCAAAGTAAAAATTAAAAAAAAATTAAGGTTGATACTCATTTGGAAATATCTCATGGTAACTTTCTCTTCAGTTTCTTCTTCTGTACATGCAGAAACATTTTAATAGTAATAAAAAGGAAATCCCCAGACAAAAACTACATTCAATTACTAATATATATTATCAACCTTAGCTCCATGTGAAAGGCTAAAACCATTACGGATGTTGTAATTATCCTAAAACCAAGTTCTACAAACCCAGAAAGTTTAGATTTAAGACTAAACTTAAAAGTAAAACAAATGTGTTAGGTTAAGAAATGCATAGCTAACTCATACAGCATCCTAAACACTACCCTGTACTTTTGCCAAAAGGGGAAAAATATGAAAAAGTAACGTATCTTTAAAATCAGTTTAGCCTTGGACCGCAGACCCTAAATTTCCTTAAAATCGTATAGTTATTGCATGACATCACTACAGGGCACAGTTAGTTCTATTCACTTCTGTCTTAACTCAAGTTCAGCTTCAACTTTGTGATTTTTATCCATGACCTGATAGTGTCAAAATATTTGGCCATATTCGTGATAGTGGTGTGGTCTTATGTAATGTGATGTAGAGCTATGTCATCTGAATCTTGCTTTTTTTTTTGAGGTCGTTTTGTCTGACCAGCTCACCTAGAAGGCTGCATGTAAATGTAGAGAATTGACCATTGTGGGACTCCACAAATAAGGGGTCCTATCATTACTCATTAGGTATGTCGGTTGAAGACATTTTAGTGCATTACCTTGGACCTCTGCCCCCTCTCTCAGGTGGGATGGCAGGATCTCATAATAAACAGGGTCAAATGCTGCAGAGAGGTCTAGGAGTATGAAAATTGATGTCTGTCCTCTGTCCGTTGATGGAAGAACATCAGTGTCACCCAAGCAATTGTTTGGGTGCCTTAATTGTGCATTTCTTACCTTAACATGTTTGTATTTCTTTTATGTGTAACCGTAACTCTGGATATCTGGATTTATATTGCATGGTTTTGAGAGAATTTCAGCTTCCCTGTAATGTGTTTCATCCTTACGTTGCTGTTACAAATTCTCAACCTTATCTCCATTTTAATATAGTTTTTGTTTAGAATATAAGAGTGAATTCACCATTGACTAATACAACTTAAAAGCTATGTTAGCAGCTTTATAATAAGGATAGAGAAGTGCCTTGTAATTAATGAAGATTTTTCTCTTCTTGGAAACCAAAATTTTTTGGCTAGTGTTCAAGACTATGTATGTCATTTGAATTCTTCACTTGCAGAGAATGCAGCATTTATGCAGTACTGTTTCTTGAACTCTGATTGTCTAAAAATATTGGCACTGATGCTGCTGGTAATTACAATTTAAGCTGAATTTACTTCATTTTCAATGTAATTACTCAAGTCTTTTTCCGTATGGTATTGAAGTAATTAATCTCTTTTGGTGTACATCATCAAAAGTGCATTAGCTCGCAATGATTACTTGTAAATCTTATTTTGTTCTGCTATGTGACCCACTGTGCCAAATTCTTCTATTTTTCTAACTTTGTTAATAAGCAATAACAAGAGAATGTATTCTCAGTGTGTTATGAAGGTGATGAATATATCTATCAGAATGTATCTTCCTAATGCACATAAATAATTCCAGCAATTTTATTTGTTTAAAGTTTCCTGTGTAGCTTTCACCTATGGAAATAGAAAGCTTACTGTAAGTTTTTCCCCTTTGCTTAGTCACATGCTTAATTCCAAGATTTTTTTTCTTTCTATTTCTTACTTGATTTGTTTCCTGTCATTGCTATTGTTTGCAATACATTGCCTTCTCCACAAGGACAGATCATCTCAGTCTTGTTACTAGTGGTGATAATGGCTTCCTTTACAAATGTTTATAGTTTACCCAATGTAAGGCCAGGCACCCACAATGGCCATCAGTAATCAGTTTGGAATACTGTTTTGATGTCTGACTTTTTGGAAAATTTTAATGCCTTCCTAGCAGCTCAAATATCTAGAAACAAAACTTGCTTGTTTTTTTTTTGTTTTTGATTTTGTTTTGTTTTTAACTGCAAGATATTGCAGGTAGAGAATAAGCATGTCTGATGGTTAGAGCAGAGGTCGGAGAGTCAGGTCCAATAGTTTCTACTCCCGGTTCTGTGTCTGATTTGTATTACCATAGGGACGTCAGTTAACTTTTCTGTTCTTCTCTTTACCTTCCTGTACAGAGCTGTTGTGAGGTTTAGCTAATATTTTAAAGTGTAGAGCAGTGTGCCAGGATCCCCGGGGTGCAACCTGGAAATGGGATAGTGCTGTGCCCCCTTAACTTTCCAGCCTGGGCAGTCTCTCACAATGCTTTGCTAGTGACAAGCAGCAAACCCCTCCAGGTGCTGTTATCCCTCAGCACAAGAGCATTGGGATCCCACACCGAGCTATATTGCATGAAGTCACCCAAAGCCTCTCATGAATCACACGGAGAAAGGTACCAGCCAATTCCCGCCAGCTCCGCAGCCTTACACCCCAGAGTTGTACCATCTTATACTGGTCAGAAGCCTGGCCAGTGTAAGTTTATTAACCAGTCTGCCCCTCCCTCAATGTGGAGAGGACATGCACCTGCCTTGTAAACTGAGCTGAGATTTCCCAAGCACTTCAAGCAAAATACACTGTTTAGGTAAAATATAAAACAGATGCATTAACTATGGAAAGATACATTGTAAGTGGTAGGCATAAGAAGGTCAGAAATAGTTACCAAAGAAAATAAAAGATAAATGCCAATCTAAATCTTCAACCTTATTACACTATGCAGTATTTAGATCAGTAATTTTTTCACCCCACTGGATGTTACAGTTCATAATACACTGGTTTCCCTCTTAAACCTGGACCAGTCTCCTCAGGTGAAGTAGTCGTCTTCTAAGCATTCACCTGCCCTATTGCTGCCAGCATAAGTGTGGGAGGAGAAAGACCAAGACAGAATGCCACAGTCCCTCATTTTATATTCAGTCCAAGTGCCAAGAAGACACTTGCCCGGACATGTCCCGGTGAGCTTTGCTGAATCACAGTGATCAAGTAAACCCTCATTGTGTGGACTTGTGCAATTGAACTATTAGTTGATTAATGGTCAGTTAACAGCCACCTGGCAGTAGAGATTCTCAAACTTACAACATATTTCAGTAACAACCATACAGCAAAATCTCATAACTTCATACACACTAATGATATACATATTTGGACAGAACAACTTGTTTCAGCAGATCATGACCTTTCATGTGATATCTTACTTGGCATGCTTTGCATAAAACCTCACAACCGTATATGAATGATGAATATGGGGGTTACAGGGTGACATTTTGAGGTAAAGTGTGTCGCAAGCAGCCTTATTTGTCTTTTCTGAAAAGATCTAGTTACCACTAAAGTCAGTGGAAAAAAAAACTCCCATTGGCTTCATTGTGAGGTGAACAGGGTCTCTTCTTACATTGTTCTGGTGGAGATTTTTGTATTAACTATCATATATATTTTACAATAATTATACTTAAGAAAATTTATAGATAGTATCATAAATCTGTTTGGAAGTTGTGTTTATTACATTCTTATCACTGGACTGGGTGGGGAACAGGTCACCCCCAGGATCCTTATTGGGCAGGTGTGTGCGCCATCTCGCAAAAGAGCCCTTTCCTTTCTCCCCACCAGGACATATTTGGAGATTATGAGATGGCTGAGGCTGGACAGAGTGTAACAGTGCTTAAATTATCCTAGCCACTCTTTGGTCATGTGAGGT
Organism: Mauremys reevesii; assembly: GCF_016161935.1. Classification (NCBI taxonomy): domain Eukaryota; kingdom Metazoa; phylum Chordata; order Testudines; family Geoemydidae; genus Mauremys; species Mauremys reevesii. The sequence goes on along the minus strand of NC_052629.1, from coordinate 36,545,306 downwards.
TAGGGGATGGGAATATGTTTGCGAGGGCTGACGGGCTCCAGTGAACAGCACCCCATTTCTTTAAGAATTTCCAATCTCACAGCAACCATTCTTTGTGCTGAAAACTACCCCCACCTCATCTGCCCTGTTAGCCTGTGAAGCAAGAAAACTGTAGCTTTTACCTCAGTATAATTTGATGAGGTAAACCCCAATTGGAGAGAGTCAAGGTCAATCCTAATAAACTACATTCAAGTAAAAACTAGCTTTGCCTTGTGTCTACTAAAACTTTACATCAAGAAAGTGAGTTTTTTAAAAGGTCTAGTTTATTCGAAAGCAGAATGAAAACAAATGTTAAAACCTCATTTTTGGCAAAGGAGAACTTTTGTTTAATGGGGCAGCCCTAATATCCTCATTCTCTTGCATGTCTTGATCAAGGGGGATTAGCATAAATTTGAGGTGATGTCATCATCTTGCAGCAGTCACTTTAAAAAAGCCTTCATGGAAGAAATTATTGGAGAGAGGTTTTCCCACTGGAAGTGGGGCCAAAAGGAAGAAGACGTTCAAATAACAGTGGAAGCAGAAAGAAGGAAAGTTTGAAATAAATGATGGATGAGGCATGGAGAAGGATAAACCAAGAGCAGACAGAGGTGTGAGCATGTTGGTTATGCAGAGGCCTATCTCAAATGTCTTTGAGGCAAACTTAAATACACAGTGTTTTACATAAAAATTGTGTGGTTGATTTTGTGCTCAAAATGATAAAGCATCTTTTATTCTTTAGAGACTCTGAGCATCCATCTTTCAACACATTAATTTGGCTGTCAATCTGAAAAAAAAATAACATATTCAGTCACATTTTATGTGCTACACTGAGCTTCCAGGTTTGTTTTTTTTTCCACTGAAGTAATAAGTAGAAGGAGTTCGTAGTTTTTAGAACCAGCTTTCCCTAATAATCTCTACCCTAGGGAAAGGCCAGTAGTTCACAAGCTATTTTACAGTGTACTGTCAGAAGGAAATTGGTATGAAAGGAATTTTGTATGACAAAAGAGGTCATAAGAACATCCCATACATCATCTCTGGACTGATTACCAAAACATATTGGTTGCTTATTATCATGACATAGCATTGCCGTTTGCTATACAAAATCCATTACTGTTTGTTAAACAGTAAGCAGTATGGCTATGAATTTCTGGAAGAAAGATTTTTTCCCCTAGTTTCTGCAGTATATGTTTAGAATAGAATATATTTCTATATAACCACCTACTGTTATATCAAATTGCTATTTTGGTGCTCTTTACAGGAAAGTTGCTCTCTGGAATTGTTTATGTATTTCAGGGTTTAATGTGAAATATATTCTTAATAAAACATTATCTACTTGGTTTCTGCTTTGGGCATTACTTTGTAACATATGGACACCAGAAAACCAAATTTAAAAATCGTTGTCTTGAAGACAGAATTGTCTAATAAGGAGTCAGATACTCTCTGTAACTTCTCCTTTAATGAGAGGTGCAGTAAGTATACATATGTAATTTTGCCTGTTGTTTGTTAGGTCAAAAGTGAGATCTATTCAATAAATAAGAATACCTTAATATTTGTGCTCTTCCTACAAGGTATTCCCTGAATGAGGTATCATTCATACCCAGTTCCAGCTCCCATTGTGGCCAATGGGAATTGGATCAGGCCCTCGAAGCACACTTTAAAAGCTGAACTGTGGTTGAGGCGGCTCTCTTCTTTATACTGAAGAGATAAAATGACTGTTGTGATCGCAGTCTACTCCCTTCAGCAGAAAACCTTCATAAATTTGATAAAACTCAATAAAATTAGAAGATCTGTGTGTAGAAAGCTGGTGCAGTCTATACTGTGCCAATCTCTAATGGATTATATTAATTTCTCCTCCTAGTTCATCAAGTTCATTCTGGAGGTGCACATGAAACTTGTAGTTCAGATCTGAATGTAAACTGATCCAAAGTCTGAAGAAATCCCGATGAGGGTTTGGGGCAGCCCTAAACTTTGAATCTGTATTGAAATTTCTCTAAAGTTCATGGGGTGTTCAAATGCAGGGTTTTGGTACAATCTCCTTTCTAATTTATTCATATTGTATAGAATAAAATGCAGAGAAAAGGAAGAGAAAAAGAATAAATATACTCTAGGGCCAGAAGTGAGGGGATGTCCAATACCACCTTTTGAATCAAAGATATCAAGCTAGCAGACTAATGGAATTCACATTGCTAAATTCATGAAGGTTAGCAAATCTGTACTGCTTTCATGCATTATATCTAGAATAAATCAGAACTGCAGGCTTTGACCTTTGCAGTTATAACATGCAACTGTAATTCATTTATTTTATAGTACCAAATCATTCCTTTCGGAATGTGGGTTCCTTTTACATTTTCCATTTACACAACTATGTCAGTTTGAATATAATTCAACAATGGGGTTTAAACTGATAGAACCCTTCATCTTATCTGGTGAATTTTTATTCTCTTCACCCTTCCACCTTAAGTCCAAAATGGATTTTTATTTAATACTATAAGAACAAGAAGAGAGAGAGAATTGAATTGACTGTGATCACCATTAAAATCTTCAAAATTTTACCTTTTGCCTGCTTAATGGTACTATAGTATTCATGCACTTCTTATAGGGAATCTGATGGGGATGTTAATGACCTGCAAATGACAAGTTTAAAAAGTTTAATGGTGACTGTATTGCCAATTTGTAATAACTTTTGTATGACTTTCTTGAAAGAAACATGCACAAGGGAAATGAAATGTACTTCATGTTTGAAAGTTAACAATGTCAATGGCATTTGTTTTTCAGGGGCCAGAGAATTCAGAGATGAAACAAGCCTATTTCAGTAGTAGCCTTAAGAAATACAAAATGTCATATCATCTCCCCTTAATACACTAACAACTTGCACTCACAGAACTGCAAACATAGTAAAATAAATGATTAAATAGACACAGATTTTAAGACCATTTCCAATGTGTAAGGCAGTGACCACAAAGCTTTGTCTAAGTGAGGGCTTCATTAGCAACTTACTCTGTACTAAACAAATAACAGCCACCACTACTGATTAATATTGGTATGGTCTATAGAGGCTACAGGTTCCAGCATACGATTCCACTTTGCAACTTAAAAACATGGAACATTGCATGCTGGAGTGGTAGTTTCTTTGGGCTGCATGTCTGTGGTTCAAGATAAATGGTCTGGGATCACATTGTAAATTACACAGTAATAAGTCACCAGGATCAGATGGTATTCAGATGGAGTTCTGAAGTTATGAAATTGCAGAATTACTGTGTTATGTAACCTATTGCTTAAATCAACCTCTGCACTAGGTGACTGAAGGATAACTAATGTAACACCATTTTTAAATGGCTCCAGAGGCGATCCTGGTAATTGTAGGACATAAGCTTATCTTCAGTACCAAGCAAATTGACTACAATAAAGAACAGAATTCTCAGACGTATAGAATAATACAATATGTTGGGGAAGAGTCAACACATCTGTTGTAAAGAGAAGTCATGCCTCACCAATCTATTAGAATTCTTCGAGGGATTCAACAAGCATGTGGACAAGGGTGATCCAGTGGATACAATGTACTTGGAGTTTGAGAGTTTTTGACAAGGCCCTCACCAAAGGCTCTTAAGCAAAGTAAGCAGTCATGGGATAAGAGAGAAGGTCCTCTTGTGGATCAGTAACTGGTTAAAAGACAGGAAACAAAGGATAGGAGTAAATGGCCAGTTTTCAAAAGGGAGCGAGATAAATAGTGGGATCCCCCAAGGATCTGTACTGGGACCAGGACTGTTCAATATATTCATACATGATCTAGGAAAGGGGGATAAACAGTGAAGTGACAAAGTTTGCAGACAATACAAAATTACTTATGATTGTAACTCTTGGCAGTTAGCTTTTGACTTAACTAAGTGATCTCACAAACCTGTATGACTGCGCAAAAAATGGCAGATGAAATTCAATGTTTATAATTGTAAAGTAATGATTTCGGAAAATATAATCCCAACTAAACATGCAAAATACAAAATGATTGGGTCTAAATTAGCTGTTACCACTTGAGAGAGAGCTTGGAAACTTCATATACAGTTCTCTGAAAACATCCACTCCATGTGCAGTAGCAGTCAAAAAGCTAACATGTTAGGAATCAGGAAAAGAATAGAAAATAAGACAGAAGATATTGCAATGCCACTCTATTAAATCAATGATATTCCCACACCTTGCATACTATGTGCAGTCACAGTCTCCCCATCTCAAAAAAAAATGTATTAGAACTGTAAAAAATAAAGAGAGAGGGAGAAAAATGTTTAGGAATATGGAATGGCTTCCAAATGAGAAGAAGTTAAAGATGGGATGTTGTGAAGGGCAAAAGTATAACTGGGTTCAAAAAATAATTGGAGCTATCCTCCATGAACTTATCTATCAATGGCTATTAACTAGGATGGTCAGGGACACAACCCTATGATCTGAGTGTCCCTAAACCTCTGGGGAAGTCTACACTAGCGCACTAGGCTCAGCTGCAGCACATCTGGTGAAGACACACTATACTTATGGGAGAGTGCTCTGTAGTCATTATAATTACTCCCACCCAACTGCAAACAAAACCTACAACTCTGAAGAAAAAAATCACCCTTTTTGATGCCTCACTTTATTAACAGAACATTGATTCCAAAATAACACTGTATGAACCATACCCTTCTCCTTAGGCTTAGCTGCTCATAGGTTCCATACCCCAATCTCCCTTGTATTCAGAGTAGAGTTAAATGATCTGTACTTTCTTCATTGAGTGCCAGATTTTTAAAGGTATTTAAGCACCTAAAGATGCAGATAGCCTCCTAGATGCCTAGCTCCCACTTTTGTAGCACTTTTTAAAATCAGTTGGGTGCCTATTTGCATCTTTAACACCTAAATACATTTAAAAATCTGGCCTTGAATCAGCTTTCTTTTACTTCAACCATTAGTTCTAGAAACTTACTTTTAAAAAAGAAACAAACTGAGATTCTTGTGTAAACTTCTGACTCCAGAAGGTGGAATACTAGCCCCTCTGTTGATCTGAATCAGAATCTTGCTACCCTTTTACAATGTGGTCTGCACTTATTTACAAGTTCTGCTTTAGTTACCTTTGCTTGCTGACTCTTTTCTTTCCAATTTTATGTTCTTATTCTCACACACTTGAAGAGGGTGGCTTTGGACAGCTAAAATTGGTTTTCCAACTAGTAATTTTTTCCCTCTGCTGTGAGTGCCTGGTTCTTGAAGTCAAGTCCAAGTCTGAGAAAGTTGCTTTCTTATAGAGTGCCATGAAATTACTTATCTCATCATAGCTGACCCAGCTCGGTGCTCTGCTGACAAATCCTGCATTTTACCGAGTACTTAACCCTCTCCTTGCTAGCCCTTTATGGGCATATACATATCATCTCAGTCATTTCCTCCAATTTTTTTCCAGGGAGCTCTGCAGCTTTTTACCATTCTAACTGTGTGTAAGTAAGAGACCATTCTCCATCACGTACTGACCCTCAGACCAACCCCTTGAAACAATACATCTTAACTTATTATGAAAATCAAATATCTTTTCAATGACTAATGTCAAATATTTTATTTTAATAAAAAGTTTCACATTTCACCATAAAATATCTGAAGTATCTTTTGATTATTTTGCTTTGTTTCTTTATAGCCTGTTTTAAAAAATAGGAAAGAATCCTGAAAAATACTGTTCTTAATAGTAAAACAATAATATATCCAACTTGGTTTATGGCATTTAGCTCTGATTTTGTACAACTTCATTCAAGTCTCTGAGACAATTGTTTTCCTAATTTTTTTTTAAGTTTGCTCTTGCAACAGAGATTTAAGGTAATGAGTCTTGGGTGCAAATCACAAGGTAATGAACTCCATGGAGACTAATGTAAGGAAACAATAGGACCTGAGGGGGAGCCAACTTTCTTATTCACAACTTGTATAGCATGGATAGTATTTTTACAGCCTAGGACACTGGCAGGCAAATCAAGTTAATAGCAAAAAATATATAGTTATGGTTTAAGTATATATAATGCAGTTTGGCATTAAGAAAAATATACTGTACACACTGTTATCCTAAACAAGACTCTGCAAGGAAATGGGTTTTATTCTAAAGCTTAATTATTGTTAGCTCTGAAAATATTGATTACAGAAATCTAAACTTCCTAAATAACAAGTTTTAAAAATCAAACCAGGATCACACAACCTCTGAACCAAGGATACATGAGAAAACAATGCAAATTGCCACATACTAATATTTGCTGTTTGTTGTTAACTACGTAATGTGGCAGTGTGGCTATTATAGTCTGCATTTATTCCAGAAATGTTTGTTTTTTAATAAACTCTGTGGGACAAATCCTTTCCTCTTTTTTCTTGCACACGAAGTCTGAAAAGCAATAAAACTGGTGTTGTGTTGGACCCTACGTTCCGAGGAGAATTACTTTGTGGCAGCTCAGCTTTGTCTTAGCAGCATGGCTGAGGAGCTTGGGTTAAAAACAGTGGCTAAAACTCCCTGTGTAATGTGAATGTGATTGTGGGGGCAGTAGTTACTACTACAGCTAATGGTGAGCTGGAGTGCCTGCTCTGATGTTCTCTTTCCTGAATGGGGGATTCTGTTCCCCTGACTTCAGGTGGTATCCTCCAGACATATCCTGTTTTCTAGAGTTTTGCAAGAGAGCAGAAATTCGTCCAATAATGCAGTTAGTGGTGGTTAATTTCTAATCTGAAATAATGTTCTGTTTATATTTACAGTTCAGATTAGGGTTTTGGTTCATTTATTTTGGTTTTGTTTCCAGACTCTCTCTGAACATTAAGGATGACATTCTGACTCCACTGAAGTCAATGAGAGTTCTGCAATTGACTTCATCAGGGCCAGGAATTCACCCTAACTCCTCAACTTTGCTAGGATAGTTTGGAAAACAGTATTTTCAAAACAAAACTTATGGGGTGTAAAATTGTCCCTAGCAAAATATAGTGAAACATTGTAATTGCTTTTGTACCACAGTAGCGAGAATTCTGTTGGCTTTCAGAGTATCTGTTTAGAATGAGTATTAAAATCTCTTCTTTTTCTTGTATATATTAAGTTTACTAAAGCTATAAATATTTTACATGTGTATATATATAATTTATCTTGCACTGTACTTTCAATGTTTTCATGAAATGCATTGTACAATACATACATATTTAAATTTTTTTAATTGACTTCTTAGTTTACACTTCCCCAGTCTAAAGAGGGAGTCAGTTGTTTATTTTCTCTTTTTCCCCTTCCTTCTCCTTTCTTCTTTTCTCTTCCTTTCCAAAGCTTGTTGGCCCTTACCTCAAAAGTATATCGACAAAGAGATTACTATCTTGATACATGGAAGTTATATGAGTCAACCCCATTTATGGTTTTAATCCTCTTTCGGGGAAATAACATGAGCTAAACCAGAGACTGACAGTATTGGGTCTATAACTTGTCCCCATATTTTCTTTGAACTTTTAGCACAAAAAGTTGGGAGAGGGAATGACAGCCTTTCTTTATTTATTTTTCCAAGTGTTTTTGAATTATGTATATTCTTTTTGTTTTTGTTGTAGTTAACACCAGTTGGAACCACCATCTTTACAGGATTCTCTGGGAACAATGGTGCCATGGACATAGATGATGGTCCTAATGGCCAGATAGAATATGTCATCCAGTACAATCCTAATGACCCAGTAAGTGAAGTTCTTCTTTTCAGGACATACACACTGTACAAAACTAGCATGTATTTTTTTTTAAAACAGCTTAGTTTATCTTTCCTGCTATCTGTCTCTTATGGTAAATACCATTAATAATTCTTCTTATTTTGGGTCATTTATTTCATAACCCTCCCCAGCAGTTGCTTTACTCACTCTTATTTGTCATGCATTTTCAATCCACAATGAGTAATTTAATATCTATCTATCTATCTATCTATCTATCTATCTTAAAAACTTAATTATAATTGTATTGATAGAAAAAATATTAGGGTGTATTTTAAGAGGAAAATTGGTAAAGTTCCTTAAAGAATCATTCCCATAATTTTAATTTATTCTGGTGGGGAATAAAAAAAAATAAACACTTAAAACTGTTTCTTAGTTGTGAATCAAAATATTAGTCCTGATAATCCAATTTTAGTCCGCTACCCTACACTGTGAGATGATGCAGATAATCTTAATGAATACAGCATGCAGTTCATCTGAGAGCATGCATTCATGATTTAATTCTCTACTTTGGTGTTTCAAATCCTCAGAAGAAAATTATTTTTGTTTCCTTTTGCAACTTCATTTAAAAAACCCTGATGCATTTTTGCTTTGTTACACTGGTATCAAGGTAGAGCAAGTCCATTAATTTACAGCAAATTGGATCTTAAAAGTAGTTGTATTTGTGCTATTATCAAGAACAACTAAGCTCTTGTCCCTTTTCCCTATTTACTTAAAGCATAGTGTCTCTTCCATATATCCGATTTGAATGAAGCCCCATGATTCCTATGACTTTGTGCTTTAAGCATAATTTTTGTTCTTCTTTTCAAAGGGTTTGTAAAAGTTCATTAAACAGACATGAGGATTCATCTGGTATGAGAGAATCGCTAGCTGGCATAAAGCCATCATAGACAGCTCTGAGCATGGAAAATTCTGGAGGGTAGGGGGTAGGACATTGTCAATTCATCATATTTCAGGAAATGACTGTACCAGCATTTGTTTGCTTTGTTGAGGAGTACACGGAAGGACCAAAAAGATTTTTCACCCTGGGTGGCAAAATGACTAAGACCGCTGCTGGCTCTGTGCCACCTCCTTCTGACCCCTTGTTACAAAGAGATTTTAGGGGGCAGAGGAGACATTGCCTCACTGCACTCCAATTTCCAATTGGTATAATAATACTTTTAGGGGGTGTTACATCACAACTGTAGTTGGGCAGTCCTGACCCCTTTGCATCTATTGAAGCTGTGCAAAGGTGCCATATCTAGGATCAGGATCTGGTCTTTTTCTTTCAGTAAAAGCTGATCTGGAATATTCTGATATTTGCAAATCTCTTTCTCTAACTTCTTCATATTGTTTAAATTTGGGGCTCTCAATTAAATGCAGTTAATACATGCAATTAATACAAACAAATTAACTAGTTTTTTAAAAAATCATGATTAATCACAGTTTTAATCACACTGTTAATAGAATACCAATTTAAATGTATTATAAATATTTTTGGATGTTTTTTCTACATTTTCAAATACATTGATTTCAATTACAACACAGAATAAAAAGTATACAGTGCTAACTTTATTTGTAATAAAAATAATAATATATTTTCCCTATCGATCAATAAAAGAACTGGTATGTTTCAATTCACCTCATAAAAGTCCACTCAGTCCTACTTCTTGTTCCACCAATTACTAAGGCAAACACGTTTATTTACATTTACAGGAGATAATGCTGTGTGCATCTTATTTATAATGTCACCTACAAGTGAGAACAGGTGTTCACATGGCACTGTTGTAGCCGGCATTGCACGGTATTTATGTGCTAAACATTCATATGCCCCTTCATGCTTCGACTTATACGCTCTAAAGTTTTATATTGTTTTGTTTCTGAGTGCAGTTGTGTAAAAAATAATAATTCTACATTTTTAAGTTGCACTTTCAAGATAAAGATATTGCACTACAGTACTTGTATGGGAATATATATTTTTTTCCTTCAAGAAAATGGTGCAAAATTATCCCACTGGAAATATTTATAAATTACGTGATTTTACACATGGTCAATATTTTCATCTGGTTCCCCCATTATGATCATTATTTTACCTTGAAGGAAAAAATAATAGAAGGAGAAAGTCGCCATTATAGCATATTAGTACATTATACAAATTATTGTTGAAAGGTCTATCGCATGAGGACTTTGTTTTTAAAGTAACTTCTTACACGGTGACTGAATGCAAAAAGTACAACGCATTGGGAAAAAAAAGTTGTTGTTATACATGTCTCCTGGGATATAATACACCACAGTAATATGGGGAAGGATGCTTTGGGTTTAAGCTTGTAAAAGAGCTTTATTCACATGACTCCATTTTACCTTGCAATACATTTTTGTTTCTTTGATCGTATGTGTGCTCTGTTTGGAAGGATCCCACAACAATGTGGCCATAATCTAATAAGTATAACTCCAAGATCCCAATGTCCATTGTATTGCAATTAATTAATCATCTTGAAAAAAATCTGCTATTGTATATAGTTCAGTGAAGATGTCTGCTCAACATACTGCTGCTATTTGGTGACTGAAAGCTCGATGATTGTATTGTAAAAGAAACCTGGTCTGCCTGATTGGAGCAAGGATTAGAACCTGGGTCTTTTACATCCCAGGCAAGTGCACTAATCACCAGGACACAGAATATACTTCTGGCCCAGTGAATACTCATTGAATGAATACATAATTATTTATACAAACTGGAACAGCTCCAACAGGAGAGAGTGAGAAAGAGACACGCTGACTTTGTAGCCTAATTTTAGGGTACTTGCCTGGGTGTGGGAGACCCAAGTTCAAGTCCTTGCTTCAGATCAGGCACAGCAGGTACTTGAATGTGGGTCTTCGATATCTCAGGCAAATGCCTGAACAATTGGGATAGACAGAAAGACCCACACACATTTTTTCCTGACAAAATCTCCCACAAAAAGTTTCAGTTTTGACAAAGAGGCATATTTCCAGCCAAAGAACAATTAGAAAATTCCTGACTAGCTCTGTTACTCATGTATTTGGTAAGGAGCCATTGTCTCGCACAAACTTAGGATGCATGGTAGCTCTCTAAATAAATATTATTTTAGTCTAAAAGTAGATCACCATGGAGGATAACCTTGGAAAATTATATCATAGTCACAGTTACTGGACTAACTCCACATCTGGTTTCTTCAAGTGCACCCCCTCTCTCAGGCCTCAAGCCAGTGTCTCCCTCAGGTTGGAATCACATGATTCTACCACTCTCAAATTGGATCTTGGACTGTAGTCCTCAGGTGTTAACCATGATTACCTCAGGAGGCCTGGCTTAGGTTCAATACCTGCAGTTTTGTTCCCTCCAAGAGCTATGATCAGTGATACCCACCAGAAAGTCATCAAGTAGAGTATTGTTTGGTTCTAAATAAAGAATTTAACCCCCCTCCCCCCAAAAAAACAAAAACAGATCTTAAGACAATAGAGTGTCTATATGCATGTCTATCTTTCCCTGGGACATACAGTCCCTGGAAACCAGGGAAAGCTGCAGTTACTTTCAGGCACTCCCACAGGATCTGTCTTTCTCTTCCTTGTCAGACTGTTCTTTATAGGAACAGCTCACTTGCGCCTCTCCTCTCTTGCTCTCCAGACTGTTTCCAACTGTTTAGTTTCTATTTGATCTCTGTGTTCACAGATTTTGCAAAATGGCTCTGTAACTTTAGGCAGGAACCTGGAAGTCATCTTCACTGCTGCTAACTCAGCAATTGTCTTGGTATTGCCCTCCAAGAGTTTGCTGGGAGACTACTTATCTAGAGCCTTTGTGTTGCTGCAGTGACCCAGCTAGGCTAGGCTCTGCTAACTGTGAGGAGAGGCAGAGGCAAATCAAGACAAATGGGATAATTTAAAATTTTTAGAACATTATGAGGGAAAATCTAAAAATTGTACCCTGGAGGATAAATAATGTAGAATGCTACCAAATACTTAATACTTATAATAATAAACTATAAGTTACCAACACATTAACTTTTGTTAGGTTATACACACTAGTCTTCCTTGCTCTGTGCAGTTAATACCAAATGCATTGTTAAAAGAACAAGTGATTACTCAACAGAGAAGAATGGGTGTAAGGCCAGCTCCACTCTGGCTGTCCTATTCTTTGCTTCGCTTTGGTTTGAATTACTCCTCAGATCTGATATTTCTGTGGCAGTACCTCTTTTTACAGAGTTTATCCATGTAACAATCTTGGGGTTCATTAAACAACAAACCAGTGAATGAGAAAGTAATAAAACTTTAATAAAACAAACTGAAGAGCATCTCTGCTGAACTGTTGCACACAGCCATGCAGTGTTCCCAACCCCTCCAGGGCACATCTCCCAATTCTTATGTTCATAATATTGTCCCTTATGAGGGAGCGACTCTAAGGCCTGGTCTACACTAAAAAGGGGGTTCGAATTAGGGTACGCAAATTCAGCTACGTGAATAGCGTAGCTGAATTCGAAGTACTCTAGTTCGAACTACTCACCCATCCAGACGCGGCGGGGTCGAACTCCGCGGCTCCCCTGTCGACTCCGCCACCGCCGTTTGCCGTGGTGGAGTACCGGAGTCGACCGCAGCGCTTCCGGAGTTCGAACTCACTGCGTCAACCCGGCCAGTAAGTGTATACCTACCCTAAATTATAATCTTCCTCAAACATATCTCTGCATCTTCCCTATTAAAGAAAAACAAATTAACTCCTATATGAATTTATATAAACAGCTAACAACTATGTAATAACACATGCATTACATTTTCAACCCATGTAGTATATTTCCATAAACCCAATGTGTCAACTACCTGGAGAGGAGAGGTTGCCAGCACATCACTCTCAAGGGAGTATTTACCACTCATTTTCCTCAAATCCCTCTTTTCCAGGCAGGTTAGCAAATCTCTATGAGTCTTTCAGGATGTTTAATCTCCTGCGCTGATCTCAGTATCAGCCTTTCATTAGAGTCTGAGTTGTTGTCTTGTTCCTTGGCACTTTCTCTTTTTTGTGTCGATAAAGGATCAGTCTGATGGGAAATGCTAGAGTCCACATCTTCTATCACTGTGTTCAAACTTTCTGGGTTTACTCATAGATCCCTTTTATTACATTTAACTGTGTCCCCCTGGTCTGTCTGGTCTACATAAAACTTTGGAATCAGCTGTTCTTTAATGGTACCCTTTTGGCCCCAAGTATTAGAGGTGTGATTCCTCAGGCACACTATCACCTGGATTAAGAGATAGGAGATCATGTCCCTTTTGTCAAAATAATATTTCTGCTTCCACTTTTGATTTTCTTTCATCTTCTGTATGGTTTCATTGTTATGGGATTTCAGCAAGTTAGAAGTAACTGTTAAATTAGATGTGATCCCTGTTCCTATTAATAGCTGAGCTGGAGAAAAAGCCATTCTCCAGGGGTAAATCAGTAACACTTTCTACAAATCACGCCCACTGTCAAAAGTCTTTTTCATAAGGTTCTTTACGGTCTGTATAGACCTTTACATAAGTCCATTTGATTGGGGGCAATTTGGACTTAATGTTTTGTGATGAACATTGAAATCTATGGCAAATTGACTAAAACCTGCACTAGAAAATTGCAGCCCATTGGGCTAAAACCTTTATCTGGAATTCCATGCCTGGAGAAGAGTCCCTTCATGCCAGCTATTACTGACTTACTATTAGTACTGTACAGTGTGCAGATTTCTGGATACAGAGAATAATAGTCCTTTGATTACCAGATAAATAAGTCAGTGCCTGCCTTCTCATAAGGCTTTTATAGAACTGGATGAGATCTCAGTGGCTCTTCCTATTGCTATGGCTTGTATTTCAAGCATGAAAAGCAGTTTACTACCACATTAGTAATGTTAGGTTTCAGAGTAGCAGCTGTGTTAGTCTGTATCCACAAAAAGAACAAGAGTACTTGTGGCACCTTAGAGACTAACAAATTTATTTGAGCATAAGCTTTTGTGGGCTACATCGGATGCATGCAGTGGAAAATACAGTAGGAAGATACATATATCACAGAGAACATGAAACAGTGGGTGTTACCATACACACTATAAGGAGAGTGAACAGTTTAAGGTGAGCTATTATCAGCAGGAGAGAAAAAGAACTGTTTGTAGTGGTAATGAAAATGGCCCATTTCCAGCAATTGACAAGGAAATGTAAGGAACTGGGTTGGGGGGAATAAGCATGGGGAAATAGTTTTACTTTGTGTAATGGCCCATCCACTCCCAGTCTTTATTCAAGCCTCATTTGATGGTGTCCAATTTGCAAATTAATTCCAGTTCAGCAGTCTCTCGTTGAAGTCTGTTTTTGAAGTTTTGTTGTTGTAATATTGCGACTTTTAGGTCTGTAATTGAGTGGCCGGGGAGACTGAAGTAATCTCCAACTGGTTTTTGAATGTTATAATTCTTGACATCTGATTTGTGTCCATTTATTCTTTTACGTACAGACTGTTGGCCAATGTACATGGCAGAGGGGCATTGCTGGCACATGATGGCATATATCAATTTGGTAGATGTGCAGGTGAACGAGCCCCTGATGGCATGGCTGATGTGATTAGGTCCTATGATGGGATCTCCTGAATAGATATGTGGACAGAGTTGGCAACGGGCTTTGTTGTAAGGATAGGTTCCTGGGTTAGTGTTTTTTGTTGTGTGGTGTGTGGTTGCTGGTGAGTATTTGCTTCAGGTTTGGGGGCTGTCTGTGAACAAGGACTGGCCTGTCTCCCAAGATCTGTGAGAGTGATGGATCATCCTTCAGGGTAGGTTGTAGCTCAATTGCTGGAAATGGGCCATTTTCATTACCACTACAAACAGTTCTTTTTCTCTCCTGCTGATAATAGCTCACCTTAACTGATCACTCTCCTTATAGTGTGTATGGTAACACCCATTGTTTCATGTTTTCTGTGTGTGTATATATATATCTTCCTACTGTATTTTCCACTACGTGCATCCGATGAAGTGGGGCTTTAGTCCATGAAAGCTTATGCTCAAATAAATTTATTAGTCTCTAAGGTGCCACAAGTACTCCTTTTATTAGTAATGTTGTAATTGATCTGCGGCCAATACAGCACCTCTCATGCTCATTGTTTGCCCTTTGCAATTCCTAAATGACCCTTGTGGATCTTCTATAATGTTTCTTTTTGGAGGCTCACTGGAATTACAACCTTACCTCCTTTGAAAATCACCCCATCTATCATAGTAAATTCATGTCTCCAGTTCCAATTGTCTCTTTTATAGTTGAACAGCAACTGCTAATTTCTTCAGGAAACCCTTTAATTATCACTTCATTAAAGATTCCCAATGATTCATCTTTCTCCGTTTCCTCTCGTATTTGTTGCAGTTTCCTGTTAGCTATGGGAATTGACTTTACAATCAGATGTACCTA
The DNA here is from genome assembly GCF_016161935.1 of Mauremys reevesii. Lineage (NCBI taxonomy): Eukaryota > Metazoa > Chordata > Testudines > Geoemydidae > Mauremys > Mauremys reevesii. The sequence continues at coordinate 36,530,207 of NC_052629.1, read as the reverse complement.
GGCTTGCATCTCTGTCTCTAAAGCCGCTGCTCTGGAAAATGCATAGGCAGTGACCATGAATTTACCGGGTGTGTAGGTTACAACCAAAACATACTTTTGCAGCTTTATTGTTATTGTTTGAATCCTGAAGGCACAAACCTTTAGTCTGTTTCAGTTTCCACTGTCTGTCCATAAATATACTGATTGAATCTCTCACAGGCAAACAATATTCCTAAAAGCTCTTTCTCAATCTGTGCATATCTGCTTTCTGCCTCAGTCAATTATTTGGATGCATATGCCAGTGGTTGCCAACAATCATCATGCTTCTGTAAAATCACTGCACCTAACCCAGATGGTGAAGCATCTACTGAAATTTTAATAGGCCTTCCTGGTGCATAGAACTTCAACACTGTTTCTTGTATTTCTGTGTCCCAGTACCATGCATTTTTATTCTCTAGGTGTTTTCTTAAAGCCACTGCTTGGGTAGTAGATTAGGTATGCATTTTCCAAGATAATTTACCTTTCCCAGGAAACATTGGACATCTTTGTTTGACTGAGGATGTGGCATCATTTCAATGGCTGAAATAGTCCTCTTATCAGGTTTTACACCATTATTGGAAATAAGGTCCTCAACAAAAGTCAGTTCTGTAACCCCTAAAACACATTTCTCCCTATTTAGTTTGAAGTTTTCAGCTCTGGTTGCATCCAGGACTTCCTGAAGTCTACAACCATGCTTCCCTTTTGTTGAGCCCCAGATGATGTCATCATCCATTGAGGTGTCAGTACTATTAATATGTTCATAGATCATATGTATGGTTTTGTGGTACACTTCTAGTGCTAAAGCTATGCTGAAGGGTAAGCGTAAGAATTTGTATCTTCCAAATAGGGTATTAAATGTGCATATTTTTGAGCTTTCTTCAATTAATTTTAGCTGCCAAAAACCATAGGCTGTATCCAATTTACTGTAATATTGAGCCATTTGCAAATTGAGACATAATCTCTTATCTGGTCGGTAGTTTAAACTGTTCTCTTTCTATAGCCTTGTTGAGGTCTCTGGGATCTTAGTATATGGGTAGCTGGCCATTACTTTTTTCCACAATAACAATGGAACTCACCCATTTTGGTGGTGCCTCAATTTTTTGCATTACTTGCATTGTTTCCATCCTTGCAAGTTCAGCCTTGAGTTCATCATGGAGTGTAAATGGCCTTTCTACATGGACGGATAACTAGAGGGACCTGCTTGTTTATCCGGATTGTATGTTCACCCTGCAAGCAATCCAACCCTTGAAACAGGTAATGATATTCCTGAAAGAGTTCCTCATAGCCAGGTTCAATATGATCTTGTAGTAAGAGCACCCATTTTACCAGATTGAGTTTCTCACATGCAGCCAGGCCTCCAATTTATGTCACCTCCTTTGGCACTACAACAAAAGGGAGCTGTACATGGTGTTTTTATGATTGTTGCTAGCATTGCACTGCCCCTTCACTGGTACATTTGTTCCAGAATATCCAGTTACTTTTATTTATGTTGGTTCCAGTTTGGGTCTTATTTTTAGTCTTTCATTATCTTTTTTTTTTTCCAGACAGAATAGTAACCTGAGCTCCTGTGTCCAGTTTCAGTGGAATAATTTTTCCACTCACTGTCATAAGCGGTATCCAGTCCCTCTTATCAAGCTTGCTAGTTCCCAGTACATCAATAAAAAACTCCTCAACCAGGTTGTGTTTAACTGAATACACTTGACTTTTCTGCATTTGGGATCTGAAGCATTTTGCAAAACGATTATTTTTCCCACATCTATGACAGAGTTTTCCAAAGGCAACACACTGTGTGGGGTCATGCTGTGATCCACAGCTTCCACATGGCCGTCTGTACCCAGTCTTTACCCAGAAGTGGCTTTCATAGTGAGTGGTTCCACTCTTTGATTTGATCTATTCTGGCTATATTCTTTTGTACTTAGTAGTTGGATAAACCCTTCTGATGAATTCAGCTCTTTGGCTTATGCTTTCACAGTTTTTGCTGCCTTGCATATTTGGAGACCTTTTTTCTAAAGTTAAATCTCCTTCATAGAGCAGTCTCTCTCTCTCTCTCTTAACAAATGTTTAATTCCACAAAATGATTCTTTCTCTGACCAGAGACTCTATCAGTTCACCAAAGTCACAGGTTTTACTGAGTTTCCTTTATTCTGACACACATTGCTCTATGGTGTCATCAGTTTTTTTTGCATGCAGGTAAAATAATTCTCTCTCTCAAAGGTTTCGTTCTATTTCAGCATGCAATGTTCCTCAAATGTAGTCAGTATTTTACTTAACTTCAAGCTTTCACCTTCTTCAAACTTTAAGTTGTTATAAATATTCAATGCTTCCTCCCCAACAACATGAAAAAATATTAATTATTTCACTTGATCATTTTTCTCCTTTTCTCTGTGGTTACTAAATACAATTTAAATCTCTGTCTGGATGTTTTCCAGTTCTCTGCAACATTCCCTGACAATTTCAGACTGGATGGAGGTTGCAACACATCCATTCCTGTTTTTTTTCACCCTTCTTTAGTTAGCCAAGCTACTATTGTGCTCACCAAATACATGCAAAAGCCTTTGTGTCTGATGCTCCACATGCTTCTCTGCTTCCCTTTGTCTCTGCTTTCAGTTGCAAACACAAGAGTTAACTTCAAAATGACTTGTTTCCTTCTCATTCAGCACTTCTGACACAATATAATGATCTTGGGGTTCGTTAAACACAAACCAGTGAATGAGAAAGGAATAAAGCTTTAATAAAAACAAACTGGAGACCTTCTCTGGTGAACTGTTTCACATAACCATGCAGTGTTTCCAACCCCTGCCTCCAGGACACATCTCCCAATTCTTGTCTTCATAATACTATCCCTTATGAGGGAGAATCTCTTAATTATAATCTTCTACAAACATATCTCTGCAATTCACAAATGTTTGTGATTTTTTTTAATCTAGTGCCCCTCACTTGTCCATAAGGCACCTTTGAACTGTATTGTGTCAATAGGTATTCAAATATGCATTCTCTCTGTTCACTTACTGTAGGTCCTCTGTGTTTGGGCTTCTCGTTTACTCTTCTTAGGATCTGTTTTAATCTAACAGCTTTTTGATTAATTCTCTTTTTCACCAGTTATAGTTTCTTTCAGTTTTGTTCCTTGATTCATTCTCTCTCTCTCTCTGCTACATCTGGAAATTTTATTTCCCTCTACTTCCCTTCTGTAATAGTGTCTGCTCGCATACCCAGTTCCATTTTTTTTGCTTCTCCTGATCTAAACCCTTTCCTGTTTTCCTCCTTATCCCTTCCCAGTCCCCTCCTTATTTTCTCCTCTTCTTTAATTTTATCCTCTCACCTCCTACCCTAGCTCCAGTTCATCCACTAGCTCAGTATCTAGATCCTTCTCCTTCCCTCCTCATTCTCTAACAGCATTTCCAGCTGGCCCCTGTGAGTGGATTATGAGCTCCCTCCTCACCTTGAGCTGCCCTCTTCATGGCCATCTCTCACCCCAGGAAAGCATTCTATGCTGCTGCATCACAGCTGCAGCAGGTGCTAGTGCCAGGGTCAGGGTTACTACACTGTTTTTCCACTTGTATTTTTCAAAACCTCCATACTTATCTAGGCCAGTACATTTATGCAGGAAAGACTAATAATTCAATAACTAATAACTCATTTGCTATATAGTTCTCACTGACCAGGTCATATAACATATTCATAAAATTATTACAGGTCAATATTCTTAGATTTTTACATAGTAGCTTCATATCCACCAGTCATGTGATGGGAGTAAGAAATAATCCACCCTGTGCCAACTCCAACACTGCACAACTGGTTAGGATCATAAACTGAGTATTTTCACCATCCCCTGAAGTACCCCATATTGATCATTGTTGGAGGAGGGGTATTAATCAAAGATAACAATAGTCTGCTCTACTAGACACACTGCTCTGTTGTTAGTAAAGTCAGTGTGATAATATATATGGATATTCTGTAGATTCTCTCCTGCTCTGTAAAAATATAGAGGTTAATTTATATTTTCTGCATTGTAAATGCTATAACCTGATGAAAAGCATGTCTGCTAATTTGTCCTTTGTAGCAGTCTCAAAGCTGGACTAAGGATGCAATGTGTGGGTTCCATTAGCTTCTACTTCAGCTCAAAAAGATTAAAACTGCATTCACGGGATGCTTATTTCTAGGATTTCTAGAGTGGAGTTCAGTAGGCCATAGCAATTTTGAAGAGTTTCCCCTCGGGCAGGCTCTATTCATTTTGTAATATTTTAGAATCCCTATAATTTTCTAGAGAATAGAAATAGGAAAAATGAGTCATAATTTCTCTGAAAAATACATTTTATATCTGATTTTTGTGTCAAGAAAGTTAACTGGACACAGTGTACAAAAACAAAACACATAGTTATAAATTGGGGACGCATCAGTTGGAAGTAACAGAGGATGAGAAGGACCTCGGAGTATTGGTTGATCACAGGATGACTATGAGCCGCCAAGGTGATATGGCCGTTAAAAAATCTAATGCAGTTTTAGGATGCATCAGGCGAGGTATTTCCAGCAAAGACAAGGAGGTGTTAGTACCATTATACAAGGCACTGGTGAGACCTCATCTGGAATACTGTGTGCAGTTCTGGTCTCCCATGTTTAAGAAGGATGAATTCAGACTGAAACAGGTTCAGAGATGGGCTACTAGGATGATCCAAGGAATGGAAAACCTGTCTTATGAAAGGAGACTCAAAGAGCTTGGCTTCTTTAGCCTAACCAAAAGAAGGCTGAGGGGGGATATGATTGCTCTTTATAAATATATCAGAGGGATTAATATTAGGGAGGGAGAGGAATTATTTAAGCTTAGTACCAATGTGGACACAAGAACAAATGGATATAAACTGGACACTAGGAAGTTTAGACTTGAAATTAGACGAAGGTTTCTAACCATCAGAGGAGTGAAGTTCTGGAACAGCCTTCCAAAGGGAGTAGTGGGGGCAAAAGACATATCTGGCTTTAAGACTAAACTTGATAAGTTTATGGAGAGGATGGTATGATTGGATAGCCTAATTTTGGCAATTGATCAAAAATCAATTGCCAAATTATCAGCAGGTAAGTATGCCCAGTGGTCTGTGATGGGATGTTAGATGGGATGGGATCTGAGTTACTACAGAGAATTCTTTCCTGGGTGCTGGCTGGTGAGTCTTGCCCACATGCCATGGGTTTAACTGATTGCCATATTTGGGGTTGGGAAGGAATTTTCCTCCAGGGCAGATTGGCAGAGGCCCTGGAGGTTTTTCGCCTTCCTCTGCAGCATGGGGCACGGATCACTTGCTGGAGGAGTCTCTGCAGCTTGAGGTCTTCAAACCACAATTTGAGGACTTCAATAACTCAGACATAGGTTAGGGGTTTGTTATAGAAGTGGATGGGTGAGATTGTATGGCCTGCATTGTGCAGGAGGTCAGACTAGATGATCATAATGGTCCCTTCTGACCTTAAAGTCTATGAATCTATGAAAGCACTTCTGTCGCTTTCAGACTGTTGGAACCATTTATCTGTAACTATTATGCTACATTTTGGATCTCATGAGAAACCTTTCAGTTCAACTACAGACAATTAAATTTTGAGTTCTGAAAGTAACAGTCAATAAGAAGCAAAAATAAATGCATTTTTCAAGTGGAAACCCCCCCCTGAGAATTACATAGTTAGCACTAAAATGTTGTTGTTTGTTCTTACTGATATGGTGTACTACCCAAAGATTCCAATTAGGACTGGAGTCTCATTGTGCTAAGCATTGTACAAACACTGAGGAAGACAGAGTTTACAATCTAAAAAGATAAAAATAAAGGGAAAGGGATACAGTATGCAAGCAAAATGATCTGAGCACTGATTGACACATCTCTTGTTAGTTCCATTTATCATTAGTAGTAATAGTATGTATTAGGCTGAATCATGGCTTTACCTGAGCCCCAAGCAAGAGGAAGTATACTGCTGTACTGTCCCAGAGCAGCTGAAAGTCACAATCTCCCTCCAGGTTCCCTTGCTGCTTCAGGGAGACAGTACTTCACTGGGTCTAGCCAAAGCTTCAACCTCTTGGCTCCTTTTGTCCCACTCCTTTTCACCCTCTGCAGTGGGAGTGGAAAACTGTGACTATGTAAAGCCTGCTTCTCTTTCAGGGCTGCTACTTGTGATATAGATAGCCAGTCCAAGAGCATGAAGAGGTAGCTTGGAGTTGTCCTCTTGTGCCCACATCGTGCCTTGCTAGCTGCCCCAGAGTTTGGCCTATTGCTTGTCATATTTTTAAACAATATGATAATAATGCTCTATTACAATAATATCCTCAACTTCCCCTATAACCAGCCATTGTTAGTGCCTTTTTAATTACACACTTTTCATTCAGTGTCTATGTACATGAACTATCCTAACTAACTGCTCTAGCCACCCATCTGTCCCAATTGCTAACCCAGGGTATTTCACCATTGCTTGCCCGGCTCTGAAGGCAGCCTCCCGCCAGCAGCTGTGCAGAAGTAAGGGTGGCAACACCATAGCACACCACCCTTACTTCTGCACTGCTGCCTTCAGAGCTGGGTGGCTGGAGAGTGGTGGCTGCTGACTGAGGGCCCAGCTCTGCAGGCAGCAGCACAGAAGTAAGAGTGGCAATACCACACCAGCAGCTGCCATTCTCCAGCTGCCAAGCTCTGAAGGCTGTGCCAGTAGCAGCACAGAAGTAAGGGTAGCATACCACAAGCCCCCCTACAGTAACCTTGCAACCCCCTTGAAACTCCTTTTTGGGTCAGGATCCCTACAATTACAACACTATGAAATTTCAGATTTAAATAGTTGAAATCGTGAAATTTATGATTTTTAAAATCCTCTGACTATGAAATTGACCAAAATGGACCATGAATTTGGTAAGGCCCTACCAACTACCGATAAAGACAAGGGGTGGAATTTTCAAAACTGCTTATGTGATTTGGAACACAAATTATACTGGCTTTCAAAGTCAGTTACGCATTTTCAATAATCCCACTCTTGAATTCAGTTAAATTGGAATTCTAAAGTGGAGCTGTTGTTGCACTAATCTGTGGCTCATTTGAATGTTTTTTTGACTTTTGAAAATCCTGCTAGGAGTATTATCTGGTGGATTAGAATACGAGGTTATGCCATCATAACATTTGTGCTGAATTTGTGTAACTATAATTAAAGAAATGTTGGGGATAGTCCAGACATGTGTTACTCTGATCCTGCAGTTAACACACACGCAACTCACATCTACCTCAGGAGATTAAAGGATTACTTCTGTAGATGTAACTTTTTCACAACAAAATGTAGTATTTCTATGACAGTTTCCAGTATCATCATAATTCTACAAAGTTGACTTGAAAATTGAATAATATATGTAATATATATGATGCACTATAATTTTGTGCAAAGTGCTGTGTCAGGCATGTAACAAGAGTATATAGGGGTCTGTGATGGCAGAACCAATGCAGAGATGGGAACTTGTTTGCAGTATAGATATATTTCAACTTATATAAAACTACTCATTTACATCCAGGTCCTGATTTCCTGATACAAAATCACTGTAGACCATTTAGACACTCTTGGTCTTTCATTAGACAACAATTTATATCAATTTTTCCACTTTAAGTCTGCAGTTAAAAACATACTATAGCGGCTGATACTAATTAGATTCAACTGAAAAGTAAATTAAACACGGGGCTAATGGTCCTAGGAAAACTGCCATAGAAATGTAACATTTTAATTTGAAAGGCCTACACAATAACATCTTCCCTTGAATGTACTTAAAAGGAATAAAAAGGGCCTTCTGGTGATAAGTAGCCTTCTATGCACATCTGCAATAAATAATCTCCAGACATTGCAAGTAAACTGTGTATTGACTCAACTTCCTAATTACTCTCCTCTGTCTTTGGCACTTGCTCCCCAGGAACTTTGAGTGACATTAATAAGGATTTTGTATCTGATATTTTAGTTGTGGTATGAGGTTTAAGAATAATGTATGGATCCATTTTCTGGTTGGCTGCCAAAGAAGCGCTTACCTCTCATGGCACTAATAATTTAAGAGAAGTGATTTGATATTAAACAAGCTTCAGTGATTTCTTTTCTGAAGAAACCTTCCTCAACAGCTATGGATGAGTATAATTTTTGTTTGGGTTCTTTTTATTCTTAAGTGAGTGTAAAAGTTATGTAATTAAGGTGCAAAATTCTTATTCAATTTGGCTTGCATGAACCATTCCAGGTTTTAGGGCTCACCACAGCAGAGAAATGTTTTGGTCAAGTGGGATAGTGATTTATAGATTTCTGCCATTTCAATTTCTTTATCACTTTTAGTTTTGTTAGACCCTTCAGTAGTATTCCACCTAGTTGAATATGATGATGATCTTGTGTCATATTTCCAATCTATTGTTGTACTGTCAGATCCTACTTTGTCTTGATTTGACTCCTATTTAGAAATTTGGTCAACAACTGTTACCATGGGTCAATTTAACTCTTTACTTACCTGTTTGTCCTGTGTTGTGCCTCCTGGATGTATGTTAGGATAGTTTTATTGCATTCATGTGACTAATAGCTAATAATTTGTAGGAAGTATGCTATGTGTTTTCACTGTTATTTGGATGATATCCAGTAAAAACCTAGGAATTCCATCAAATTATCAGGCATACATTTCTACTCTAACTACTTATTCAATATCAGGTTATGGATGTTGGCTAACTTTATTAAATTAAATCAAACTAACCCAGAAACTTTGCTAGTTGAGTCCAACTGTTGTGTATGTGCTAGAGAATGTTATGCTGATTGCATGCCAGCTGCCAACTGAACTTACAGGATGCATATTCTAGAAGACTTCCTGGTGAGTGTGTTGCTTGAAGTGGAAGGAAAGCACAGCTGGTAATTGAGCTGGGGGCTTTAATAAAATTATTTGCTTTTCCTTCAGGAAGTCTATAATTGCACATTTTTATCTCTGATTCTAATGATATACAGATCATCAATTTCAACTAAGGAGTGAACAGCACAGTTTAGCAGGAAATATATGAAGAAGGCCTCAAGTCATCCTTGTGCCTATTCATTCCTGAGCAGGCTGTGTGCTGGTCCAGTCCTCTAGCATGATTTAGGCTGATGCAAATTATACTAACTCCCAGCATTCCCAAGATGCTCGTAAGGCAGCTGAAGATTTCTGAGGTGCAGAGAAGCCGAGGGCCTATCCTTCCACCATCTCTGCACAATCAGAGTTTTAGGATCTGTGTCAATAGTAAGCCACATAAAATAGTCCAAGCATAGGGGAGAATCTGGGCCAGAGTGAAGGTAAAATAAACCGATTATATGGGCCTGATTTTTAGCCTCCAGTTGTGTGAATGAGTATTATGCATGAACTCACAGGTGCTTGTTCAGTAGATATTAAAATTAGTAAGACAAATCATAGTTGAAAAATAAAAACAAAACAATTAACAATTTTTGTGAAATTCTCATAGTTTAGATTGAAAAAAATATCAGGCAAATAATTTATTTAAAAGTGGCCTTACATTTGTTAAAAGAATAATTCACCACATATTATTTAACCAGCTCTTCTGTAATCTCTTCATGCAGATGTTGGTACTGGAAATGTACAAGCAATTTTGTGTGTGGCAGCCCCAATGAAAATCAGGGCCTTATTTTTTATATAAGAACATGATTATCATTGTTAAATAAACATTTTCATTGGTTAATTTTTCAATATACCTTCATACTTTTTTAACTCTAATTTAATTATTATTTTCTATGTTTGTGTATTTTCTATATAGCCCTTTATTGGTCTGAGACTTATAAATATTTTTTCTGTGGTTTTATCCCTTTTCATGGAGACTGCTGTAATTTAACTAATGGTAGTAATATACAAAAAATGAGACACATAATCTAACATTTTTTCACTCTCAAGGCATGCTGTTTAATTATAAAGGTTGAGACCGTTTTAAAACCATGGTACACAAGCTGATATTCCATCCATTCACTTAACAACAATTGTTTTAAGAGGGTGGTATATGAACCAGTAAAGTTTGGGAACCACTGGGCTAGATCATCACCAGCACTATGTGGCCACACAAGTGAGTATGGAGGTGTAAGGCTACCCCTTTACACTCTTCCATGGGCAACCTGTAACCTCAGGTTTCAGCACAGGAGCAAAAGCAGACTCTGCAAAGCCACTGCTTTCTTGTGACCGCCACACAATGAGAGGGAGGGATTAGACTGAGCGTTGGCTCTCCTCCCAGCAAGTGCAGCATCCTTGTAGCTGCCCCAAGTGACATACTACAGACAGCTCTGTGTTTCCCCTTGCATAGGATAGATTGTGAATGAAGATGTAGCCCAAAATACTCAAAGAAGATGCCCATAGTCCTCGTAAAGTTGCACACCAAAAATAAGCACAAATTTGGTGTCAGTGAAAAATTGATAGGTAGGTAGATATTAACCTCTACTGAAAAGATGCACAAATTTGCATTGTCTGCCTGTCTAATTAAACATTAAAATTTGTCACACTAGGTGCTCATTCAACAAAGATCCAATTTTTAGATACTTCTGATAACTTCTTAAGACCTTCTTTTTATATAAAGAGTCGGGGGTTATATCCATTAGATTTGTCAATATTTGTATTGTCACCTTTTGTAACTAGAGCATCTTTCTACCCAGCAAAAGAATGGGATTGGGTTGAACCTTCAGCTCTAGGACCCTCCCACCTTTCAGGGTCCTAGAGCCTGGGCTCCAGCCCATGTCTGGAAATCTATAAAGCAATGAAAAAGCTCCGCAGACTGAGCCTGGCAAGCCTGGGTTGGCTGGCATGGGCCAATCACGGGTTTTTCTTTGCTGTGTAGACATACCCTAAGAGGCCCAGTACAGAACTGTCAGCACAGGGCAGCAGCTATGAACCCATATGAACCTCATCTGCTTTTGGGGCCAGAGCAACCCTGGCTTAATATTAAACAGTTCCTCAGGAAAGTCTGACCCCAGCTTTCTTTGTGCAGCAGTATTGCCAGAATCTCTGCAGTGCTGCGTGCTCCAGACCCCTTAAGGCACACCCTTCCTGTCCCCAGACCTAGCACATCCCTTATCCCCGAACTTGCCAGGGGTTCCTTGAAGCCTGGATATCTTCCTCGGTTCTGGCTTTTCACCCATCTGAATCTGGTTCTATTAGGGTCCCTTTATGCTGCTCTGGCGCTTTATCTCTCGGGTAAAAGGGCCCAGAGCCACCATGGAAATCTCACTCATGGATTAGAAGTGGCATATGCATTTATGTTATGATACTGTACAGTAATCACAGATGCTTGCAGTTATTTACTTAATTCACAATATCTCTGCCATATATTAGCAAATTCCTTTAAAAATTTTTGAGGCAAAAGCTGCTGGCTCTCTCTACTGAGTAGAAAACTGCCAGACAGCAGAAACCCAGAGGACAGCACTTACACACATCTAAATGTTGCAACATGCTGCTCCTACTGCTGAAGTGGAGAACCAATTTCCAGTGACTTTCTTGCATTGTTGAGTACAGTGGAGAAAACTGGAGTGTGTGATCATGCACAAAACTGCAGAAGCTAATGCTACAATTACCTTCAACCAGCATGATGTTCATTGGGCTTCAGAGTTATGGTGTGCAAAAAGGCCTTAGAAGTGGTTGTTCAAAGTTGAACTTCAGAGCAACTTACCTACTACTCATGATTTTAAGAGATTCTCCAATTTTCTCTTTAACTTTCCTTCTTCCTTTCAGTCCATACACATAGCCTTGAACCCTTCCTAACTCCTGATTGGACTCCTTGTCCCTTTTAGCTATTTAATATCCCATTCCAAACCATCAGTCACCAACCCCTTCTTGGTTCTGACCCATTTGCCTAGTTGCTGTACAGCTCTCGCCCATCTGTGCATTACTGGTCCATTGGTGGAGCTATGCAATAAACACCAGCTACCCCCTCATTCAAGCAGTATTATGTTTAAATTGGTTCTCACCCTGTATAATCTACTTCATCATCAGTAGTCCACTTGCTTGTCAATTCTCTTTGTACTTCTATTTGCTCCCCTCCTAGCCTCCATTCTAACTGGCAACTACCTCTCAGACTTTCCAGAACTCCTGTCCCCTCTCCTCCCACTCCATCAGCAACATCAGGTTTCTCCCTTCCCCACTCCATTATCACCAGTGGTTAACGCCAGTTCAACTTGGCAGCCTGCCCATCTTCACAACTGCTGAACATTTCCCTGCACAGTCGCTTACGTTTTGGGGCCATATCATCAACTGTAGATCCATTTACTACAATGGAGTTATACTGATTTACACCAACTAAGAATCTGTTTTTCCCCCTATTGCACTCTCCATGAACATTAGCACCCCTGATCCAACCTTTTCATCTCTGTGCACTTGTCCCATCCCGTACTCTGATTGGTCTCCCATACTACTTCATCCTTACAACATTCCATTCCATAGCAGCAGATGTTAGCAGGACCTCACCCATCTATGGCAGAACTATAGGCCCATCTCATGTTTTCTGAATAGAGATCCATACATGAAATCAGTTCACATCTCCCCTCCTGTGCTGGGTCAATTCACAGAAAATATTTTACCAAAACTCATTAACTAAAATGTTTTGCATATATTAGTGCCCAAAGCACTATGTTGTATGTGAGTTAAGGTTCCTCTATACATAACATACCTTACACAAAAACAAGGAAGTGATAAATTAAGGCATCTGGTATGGCATAACTTTTACTCCTCAACACAGAGATGCACACCTCACCTGTAGAAAAACAATCATGCCACAGGCCACCTATAACCCAACACCTCTACTGCCTCCCATGACATTGCATCACTCTATTAGTACCATATTTGGGCTAAGTTGGTGTGACTTTTTTTTAAGTGTTCCTCCAGGAACTCTCTCTGGGTTACATTTTTTTTTCATGGCTTCTAATATTTGCCTTTTAGAATCTGCTTGTTTTGTCTATTAATGTTTTATTTGTTTAAAATAAACACAGCATTGCAGTATGGCACATTATTGCACAAACATTGTTGCCTTATTATTTGAATGCATTAAATGCTAAAGCAGTCATTCCCAAAGTGGTGTCATATAGCAATGTGCTTGATTTGTGTTTTTTTCCTAAAATGCTATAGTTTTAGGTTTCTATTAGAGTACTTATTATGAAAACCCAGTAGCCTGTTTCTTAGTGCTGGGTAAAGAACACATAGCTATGATAGTTTTTAAGCTAAAGTGGATTTTTTTTTAAACTGAAAAACTTGAAGCCAAAAAAAAAAAAACCCCTTACTTCACTCAAAATCTACACCTGCCTTCAATCTGAGAAAACACTGCTGAGGTTGGTAAAACTAAAATTTAACATTCTATGGCAGTTTTACCATTTTAAAGTTCTTGCCTTGAGGGATATCTAAATTATTCTTCTTTGCTCTTGCTATCTCACTGGCTCTACTTTAGTTTTTCTTCTGCTTCTATATGAAGTGTTTGCATTTCAGTAGATTTTTTTTCCAGTTTGTCTCTCCAACACTGATTGTGCTTATTTTTGTCCAAAAGACATAACTGTCAAATTAAAAGTAAACAGAACAGCAAACAACTGTTATCTGTAACATGGCCCACTTGTAATGTGTACCACTTGTTTACTTAAAAATCAGTCACAATTTAAACAAACATTTTCAACCCTGAATTATTCATCATTAGAGGAAAAAAGCTCGCCATAATAGTCTGTTTAAGGAAAGAAAATACTTTGTTCTGCTACAAAGCCTTTCATGGATGGATCTTAAAGTATTTTATAATCATTATCTGCACAACATACTTGTAAATTAAATAAATATCTCCATTTTACACATAGGAAAACCGAGGCACAGAAAGATTCTCAAAGTTATAGAGACAGTCACTGACAGAACTGAGAACATGGTCTTGATCAATTGTCTCTAAATCCTATGTTTCTCTTTCAAAATGGGCTGTCAAAGTAAATCAGTTTTAGTCTTATGAAACATGGTAGTTTCGGTACTGTAAAATGAAATTGGTCTGTCTAAGTAAGAGGAAATATGGTGAAAGTAGAATTTCACCTTTGATTTAAATAAGGTGCAAAATAAGTAAGGCACTGCTTAACTTTAATCATATGAATAACTCCACCTCTATCCAGCAAAAGACCCAGTTGGATTTAAGCATGTGCTTAAATGCATTGCTGAACGGAGGTCTAAATGGGGGTCTCTACTCTTATTTTTTAACTTTTTGCATCTCCCCACTAAATTAGAAAATGTGTTTGGGGGTAGTTTCTGTCCTTCCCCTGTGGTATGGGTCACTTGCTGATTTAAACTAGAATAAGTGGTGAATTCTCTTTATCTTGAAGTCTTTAAATCATGATCTGAGGACTTCAGTAATTCTGCCAAAATTATTGGTCTATTGCAGGAGCAGATGAGTAAGATTCTGTGTCCTGTGATGTGCAGGAGGTCAGACTAGGTGATCGTGATTGTCCATCTGGCCTTAAAGTTGATGAGGCTATGAATCTTTTTTATTATCATTATTATTATTAAAGTGTCTGATACTTGAAAGTACTTTCTACACAGCAGGAAATCTTCCTTGAATATAGGAAAGGACAACAGGAAGAAATCAAAGAACATGAATATGTTTTGATAAACAGAAAAAGTTGTTTATCTTCAGTGTCCATCAATGATACAAGACTTGTGAAAAGAAAATATAAGAAAGACCAGTGTTCCAAAGTCTCTGCTCACAAGTATCCCATGACATTTTATGAATGGAATTAATAATACATGAAAAAGATTGTGGTGCCATGTTACCTACAGAATCTTTATTATGGGGTTCATATGAAACCCGCTTGATCAAATAAAAATGTACGAAGAGCTGATCAGACAAATTAATCAAAACACTTCCCTAATATATCCTTGATCATCATACATATATGTATCCATTGTAAGCTGTCTGCATTATTTAACATTAAAATACAGCATATGAATTCTTATTTTTGTTGTTTTGGCTTTTGCAGACATCCAATAGGACCTTTGACATTCCTCTCACTTTGTCTGGAGCAGTAGTTTTACGGGAGAGACTAAATTATGAAGAAAAGACACGTTATTTTGTTATTGTTCAGGCAAATGTAAGTATGGATTCCAAAATGGTTATTTCTATCGATTCCTTGGGAGCAGGGGATAGGGCATGGGGAAGTCTTTTCTACGTGCCAGGAGTGAATTGTTCTTTTTCTTAAGTCACCAGTGTTGAAATGTTGCCTAATATCTCTTTAGTCCTTATCATCTTTTAACACAGTTTGGCATATTACTGGTTAGATCAAAGACATTCATGTTGTGAAATAAGACATTCTTTTGGCATGAAGAATAGATTGTATATTTTAAGTATAGTGCACGTAGAAAAGTACATTCTAGTGTCACAGAGAGTTTGTTTTCTGACATATCTAGCTATACTAAATTGATCTGAAATTAGTGTAATAGATACAATTTAACTGTATCCCTGAGCTTTGAAATGCAGCCTTCTAAAACGAGGCAATTTTTCTTTCAATTCACACTGTATGTGTGTTAAGTGTTTTTTACAGGATGACTAGCAGTGGATAATGCATGCTAAGAATAAAAGTGACATTTAAACTCTATCTAATATAGCTGTCATTGGGAGAAGACTTTAGGTGTCCTTGAAGACAGTGAAAGTCATTTTTCCTGTTCTTTTTACAATAAAATTTGTATTTTTAATAAGTGGATAAAATAATTCCATTCCGATCCTATGCAGCAGTTATTAATTCCACACAAATGGTGTAGTGGTTGAACAGGATGCTCTCAAATAACCTTAGAAGTGTTTGCTCCTGAAAATATCCATGTGCATTTGTGCTGCCTTGTTCAATGTTGTGCCAAAGAAAGGAAGGAATCTACTTGAAAATTCACTCTCATCTTTAATAAATATCTCAGGCTTTTTATAGTAATCCAGATTAAAACAGATTTTAGGCCTCAGAATCTGCAAAGGGGACCACAGTGATCTTTGTCCTTCTCTGGGAGCACCACATGGGACAGAAACCAGACTAGGCTTCCCCTCTCACAAATCCAACACTGTGTCCCAATGGCCCATCTCACCTCACCTCTGGGGACTTCACCTAGGTTGAGGGGGAAAGCGAGCCAGGGCTGGCTCTCCCCAGCATCTGGTTTTGGTGGCTCATTCTTCCACTTTAGGGACACTAGATGGGGCAAGAGCTCCTCTCAGCTCCTGAGCTGGAAAGACAGAGAGAGCTTGACTGTGTGGGGCTCCTCCATCACTGGCAGCCCACAGGACCTGGCCCCAACAATCCATCCATGCTGGGGGATAACAAACTTCTGTTGCTGCTGCTGCCTGATATAGTTAGTTATGTAACCTGATATAGTTAGTTATGCAATCTGTACTGTATTGCTGAGTAGTCTCTACTGTATTTTTGAAGGGTCAGAGTTCAAACCTTGCTGATCATATGTGATGGAGAGGTTATTAGAGCTGCAGAAAATATTTGCTTTTTCTGGTAGTTTTAAATAATGAAGAAAAAGGTAAATTACATGCAAAAATAAGTTAAAATAATGTTATTTAGATTGCAAAGTTAACTATGAAAAAAGTTAGGAAATGGCAGATTTATCATTGCTCTCTCTCCTGTTGTGCGTATGCATTATGATATAGTCTTTAATTACATACTGTTATTTCCACCTCCCATCTGCCCCATTCAGTGCACAGGATGGATGCACAAGGGAGCTGAATTAAGGTTGCATGGGTAACTATAAATCTGATACTATAAATCTGGCATTTCCTAGCTTTCAGGTGTTGGACTTGGCAACATAAATAGCATTCTCTTAAAGTAATATATTTGTATGTAATAAATACATTGATTATTTTGGGTGAAAAGTGCTACATAAAAGCAAAATAGTTGCTGCTAGTATTGATTATTATTATTTATTATTATATGATAATACAAAAGGAAAATTGAGGTGTTTTGTGCATTCCCACTTGTGGGATTGCATCTCCTGGCATTGACCATGTAGACTCCCCTGTCAAAGCAGTATCCCTTTTGTGGAGGGGGTGCATGAATGCCTTTGCATGGCTTCTTACATCAGATTTCTTACAATATATAAAGCAATACAACACCTCCACTCCAAGTGCCTCAGTTCCATTTTAACTTTCCCAGATTTCTTGATCCAGGGTCACACCAGCACCAGTAAATGCACATCATGCTCTGTTTCTGTAACAAAATTGAAGAGACACGTTTGCTGCCTAGTACCCATACGCAAGCAACACTCTCCCGCACAATGCATGATGTGCAGGGCTTTCACACTCTGGACTCACTGGGACTAGAAGCTCAGACTTCAGGCTCATCCAGATTTTGAAGCTGGAGGGCAGAGAAGCTGCCCTTGGGCCCAAGTTCCACAACGTGTTTGGAACAGCCTGCTTTCCTGCCGAGGCCCTCATACTTTGGGCCCAAATGGCATTAGCCATTCAGCATTAGGTTTCAGCATTAGCCCTGGCCTCTACCAAGGGTTAAAGCCCCAGTCTCCTCTACCTAACACCAGGAACCCTTCTATCTCCCACAGCCCCTCAGCACCTATGGCACCTATTAAAGCTCTAATGCCTAGACCATCTTTAATTGGCTTTTCAGGACCAAGTAAATTGATATCTACTCCTACCCTGACCCCTGGGCTTCTCCTTGACTACCATGGCATCGACCATACCTATGGAACCCAGCACTGACACTATGCTGGCTCACATGTCCAAAGACTCTTCTTTCCAAATGGAAGAAAAAGTCCAAGCACCCCTGTAACGATGCGGTTCTGGCGGGACCCAACTGAGAGTGCCAATTCAGGACAAATTGCTTAAAACAGGGTTTTTTCCACGTGTCCTTCTGCATAGTACATTGGTGTATTCAGTGCTTGGGATCTGGGCCTACTAGTTTGAGGGTCCTCAATTTAGCAGCAAGTAATCAAGATTAGAATCTGGATGTTACCTGAATATGTTTTGGTGGTGCTATGTCCCATTTAGTCACCCTCCAAAAAAAATAGTCAGAAAGTTTTCTGAACTCTCAATAAATTACACAATATAAGTATTTTGCGAAAAAGAGAATTTGATATTGTTTTCAGGCAGTACATGGTATAGATTATGACAAATATATAGTGACCATATAGTTAGAGTTGTGTTGAGATTTGCAGACATAAGGGATTACATCCCTTTTTATGTATGGAAAATAATCTATATCAGCATCAAATGTAAAATATTTACTCTTACAGAAAAGATTTACATTAGGTAAGGCTAGGAATAAATCTGTATAACAGTTTAGGAGTTAGAAGCAGTAAAAGTAACTCCATTTTGTCATGCATCCGATGAAGTGGGTATTCACCCACAAAAGCTCATGCTCCAATACGTTTGTTAGTCTGTAAGGTGCCACAGGACTCTTTGCCGTTTTTACAGATCCAGACTAACACGGCAACCCCTCTGATATTTGACTTCATTTTGAAATTTAGAACTGTTGTCTCACCTTGTTTTTGGCTCCTTCTAGCTAAAATAGGATTGAAGTCTAACACTTCAAACTTTAGGTATGTAGAACTCAAGACTAATCTCTGATTTAGGCTGTTTATATAAATATTAAATAAAGTGATTATTGGTCTTCATAATTGCTTTAACTTACACCATTGGAAGCCAAGGGTAAACGTCAATTGACATTTGCTAAAATATGATGGCGGCACAACCTGGGCTCACTCCCCAAATCTGTTGCTCACCCTACTTCACCAGCCCCTGTTCATGCATGGTCTCAGCAAGCTATGCACCCTCACTCCCTGTATTTGTCTCTTGACACGTGATACTGCAGACTCCCAACGTTTTGTTCCAAGTTTTTTGAGCCAGGAATTCATCTGGTGAATGTTTTGGTACATCTGTGGGACAGGGGACACTTTACTTCTAGGTTACCAGTTTGAACCTGCCCAGCTCAGCAGGGCTTAAATGCTATTCCCTATCTAATAGTAGTTTGGTAGCTCTTATGTGAGATGAGGCTGAATCTTAGTTCTAGTTCTCATGTCACAAGCTCACTGTTGTGCTTTTCCATAGACCAGAAGCTCTTCAGGGCAAGGATTGTCTCTTACCATGTGTTTGTACACTGTCTAGCACAAAGGGGTCTAGTCTTAGTTGGGTTCCCTAGCAACGGCTCGTACAATGAGAGACAAAATCTCCTTATTCACTATGAATTTGCAAGAACTGGATTAACTATCGTCTCACACACACTGAAGATGGGCAAAGGGAGTTAATTAGAAGAGACACCCAAAATTTTGATTTAATCTTTTTAAAAAAGAACCCATGATTTTTTTGAGGTTTGTCTCATATTTTCTTTAACTTTGGAGGAGAGCAGATTTGATATTGGAAGAGAATATGGTGTTGTGGCATTCATAATGAGCATGTGGATTTGTATGGTTGTGATGATGGGGAGCATGGCGGTGACATCAAAGTTAATGCTTCTGTAACTAACAATTTTCCAGATTTTTCATGATTGTTTTGGAAGGATATGTTCATGATCAATCTTAACTTTAAGTTAAAAAATGTTTTTGTATGGACTGTGTTCTAAATTCTCTAAATCATATTTATAGAAATACCCTTTTCCTCCACAGGACCGGGCTCAAAATCTTAATGAACGAAGAACAAGTACAACCACTCTCACAGTTGATGTGCTTGATGGGGATGATCTTGGACCAATGTTTCTCCCGTGTGTCTTAGTGAATAACACTCGTGACTGTAGGCCACTCACCTACCAAGCCAGCTTACCAGAATTCACTGATCCTGTAAGTACTCAATGAACTCTGTCTTGGGTTCTTAATTTCACCCTCACTCTTTCCTAAATAAGTACCGGTATTATGTTTTTCTACAGACAAAATGGGAAACTATTATACATTTTTGTTAGTTATTGTGTTCCTAATTAGAATAAGTGCTTCCATTTGCAGGCGTGAAATACACATCCAGGGCTGAGTGAGGTTCTAGTGGGGTGAGCCACCTCAACACTCAACTTGAAGTTTGCAGATGGAATTGAGAGACAGGGACAAGCTGAGGTCCCTGGGAACAAAGAGGGGACAGGAGCAGAGGGACAGGTTTGATGGGGCAGGGACAGAAGAGGGCAAGCTGTGTGGCACAGGAACAGAAAGGTCTTACAGCACTAGGGTATGCTGTCCTCCAGAAACTGGAATGGAACCAAGTATTCCTGATATAAAACATTCTTCTGCTGCCTGGCAAAGAGCTGTGAAACCACTGGCAACGTGTGTGTCTCATTCCCCTCTCAGGCCTGCTCTACATAGAGGATAGGAGCCCACTTCTCGTACCTGTTGGTCTGTTAACTCAAGTGGTAGAGATCCAAAGCACTTTGGATCTAAAGATTCCAACTCAGTGTTATGATTTTAGGCCTAGGTATGTTATGGTCTGGAGGGAGCACCTACATGATTTAACATCTAGTCTTCATGCCTATGCATTGTTTGGCCTCATTGTGGAGAAGGCCAAGAGGGTGTTCATTAGCTGTAATATCTATATACTAGTGACTAGGACTGAGTCTGCTAATTCATATCACAACTGAATAGCTGTTAACATAAGATGATACATTGTAGTCACTGTTGACTTGGGTCAGATTTTAGCCAGTCTCCTACAGATATTTGACTTCATATCCCATTACTAGGAGCACTATTTATACAAGAAAGGACATTTCAGATATCCTCTATTTGGGTTTTTTCTGTAACTTATGCTGTATAAAACAGTCAAAAATTTTCTTTCGTTGAAAAAAATGAAACCCTTTTTGTGAAAATAGCTTTTTGAAGGTACAATGAAGTTGATGAAAGCTATTACTATTATCACAATCCATTCATATAGTGCTGATTGTCCTATTCCCTGCATTGTAAGTTTAGAATCTAAGGCCCCAGTCCTTCAGGAACTTATGCGTAAAACTTCACTGACACAAGAAGTATTGACTTCAATAGGACTATTCACATAACTTATTCCCATGAGTAAATATTTGCAGGATCAGGAGGACCTAACTTAATGAGGTGAACTTCAAACTTTCCTGGAAATAACATTCTCAAACATAGAAATCTAAGAAACAAGTGGGGGCAGGCACTTATATTGGATTAGATTTACGCCTTGTGTAAATATAGTGATTTCATTGAACTTGCATCTGGGATCAGTTTGGTTTATCAGCTTTCAGGAGTACTTCTCTTTGCTTTGCTCATATGGACTCTCTACTCAAACCATGATTTTTGCCACTTCTGGCAAAACTGCAGGATTTCATATCCAATATGTTATCCCTGCTATCACAGTTGGCTAAATAGGACATGATGATTCTAACTGTATAATAGCAAAACTTTTCCTCCACTAAGCCTTCAAAATCCTAAACTAATTCTTTTATCTTTTCAACTTTTATCTGACACTTCTTAACCTTCTGGGAGAGTTGGAAATGGTTTGCTAGTTACCTCTGTGGTTTTCATTGACTTCAGAGGCCACTCCCAAGCTATTGGCAAAGCTTGAAGCCTTTTTTGCAGTGCAGACTGAGTTAGAAGCAAGTTAACAGTCCACTAAAATAATGAAATAGCAGAACTAGGTTATGGAAAAAATGCATTTCAAAAAGGCCATATCTATTACACAAGTTTAAAGATTTATAAAAAAGCACAGTATGGTTTAACTTCTTCCTTACAGATCAAAATAAAAGTAGCTGTTCATAGAAGAAGAGAAGATTCTGTAGTAGATAACCTGCAACACCACTGTTTGTTATGGAGAACACTTAGACTATAAAAGGATTAATTGGTTCCACCGCAAACCGTTTCAGTAAACAAGCTAAGGACAGAATGGACCATGAAAACTGAAATACCTTTTCACATCACTTTTTCATCAGTTGAGGTACATAAGCAAGGAGAGAAATTAGAGAAATTTGTTCTCCCATCCAGCGAAGCATAATTACGTGAGGTGTCCCAATGGCTTCAATAGGACCACTCATTTACTTAAAGTTCAGCATCTGTTTAAATGTTTTGCTGGAAAAGGCCTTGCATTGTTCCCACACATACTTAAGGCCCATCATTTTCAGTATTTACTGATTTTCCCCAAAAAAACCCCTAGGTCTTGAAAAAAAACAGTATTCACGTTTTTACCAACTATCACCCAGATTTTGGCTCTTTGGGGTCCGGATGCCCCCTTGCAGAGTCCCAACCAGATTTCAGTGTGGACTTCCACTCCCCTCCTGATCCTGGCCCTTCTGCATGGCTTCGTCCATTTCCTACGCACAATATATGTCCTGTTTGTATTTCAGCATTGTTGCAGAGGGGTTACTTTTCTTTACAGTGAATAATACAGGAAATAATAATGAATCCCAAACAATGAAGTTTTAAGCTTAAATTGTTTCAATACAGCTGCTTGGATGAAGCTGTTTCATTTAAAAGATAATATACTTCACTGAATTGACCCTAAAATAAAGCATTTATAAGCACAGTATTAAATGTGGTTGTAATAATAATCATTTTTTTTTTCAGTCTTCTAAGATAAATTATCTTTAGCTGGCTTCTGTCAAAGCTTTCTCTGATGTAAAACCCAGATTATTTTTCTAATGTAATTATTTTCTTTAGTGACTCTAGAGCAGCTTGTTACATTGGCAACATGGAAGGAATCCACATAGGGTGTCCTTTGTTTACTGTCTTTGGCTGGAGTGATAGAAGAGGCAGGCAAAATTAATGGGCTGCTTTGTTACCAGAGAACTGATTTATTTGTACCCCAAACAATGTCAGGGTTTATATTATGCCTTCTAGGACTGGGATTGTTTCATGCCAGTATTATTAACAATGTTAAATCTGCTGCAAGCTGTATAATTAGTATTTATACACCTGTAGAAACATATTCTAGGTCCTTGCTGCTTGCAAGGGATGAATACCAACAGCCCCAAAACTGCCAGTCTCTCAAACAGACCAACAAGGGGTATCAGAGGCCTTTCTTTCTTTCTTTCTTTCTTTCTTTCTTTCTTTCTTTCTTTCTGTATTTGCTTGTTGTAAGTAAAATTATAATAGCAATAGCGCCCTTTCAGTCTGTAAGGTACTGTTGTTAACTTTTGGCAGTATTTAGGACACAAGGTGAAACAAATTCTCGGAAAACTGGTAATGGATTGTTCGGGACTGACATTTCTGCAACACCACCACCAATGTTTTACCTTAGTAAATTATTGTAACTAACTCTTTAACACTATAATATGAGTTTAAGGTAGTGTGAAAATCATTATTAATAACATCAAGCTGCTGTGATGTTGTGTGACAACTCTGTAAAAAGGCCAAAGCGTTAAATGCTTTGGCAGCAAACTCATAGCTGCAAACAAAACAAAAAACTAGTCCTTCCATTGACTTCAGGGGGCTTTAAATCAGGTTCTAAAGGGGAGAGCAACCTTTAAAAAAGCAAAGATAAAAATCATACAAATGTGACACTTGTTCAGACCTTTAGGTTATTGCAACTTATGTAGCAAGAGAAAAACTCATGCCTACCACATGAAGTTCAACAGATAGACCATCAAGATGAGCATGCTTTGCTGATTTACCATATTTTGAAACTACATGACAAACAAGATCAATACTAGTCGTTGAATCCTCAATACATTTCAACTTAGGTATGGCTGATTTGGAACTTAGAATATCATCAATGGTTTATGTGAATTTTGTTTCAGAGAGATATTTGTAGAATTTTCATATTTGAGACCCTTGTTTCAATTTTTGTGTATTTTTAGTCACTGCTTGTTGAAGTTCTAGAGACAAATGCGACGGTTTCTCTTTGCCATCTTCATCTAGTGTTATAGCTCAACATCATATGGTGAGGCACTTCTTCAGCAATATGGACTAAATTATGATGTGATACACCAGTGCATAACTAATATATCACATGATAGCTCTTTCCATTCATTGAAAGCATTGTTTCAGCTTTTCCAGAGCTGATCCATTTCTAGTAAGTAATTTATTTTAAAGTTTTCTAAAAATTAACAAAATAATATAACAGATCTAAAATTGGTTAGAGTTCAGAAATATTTTTCATTTCCTAGACTTATGACTGCAATATATTTTTTAGAATTTAGGTGCAATCCTTTATCATCTATGGCATGCGCTAGATACTTTATATTCAATTCTATACAGACTTGGGTTTTGGTGATGGGCCCACATGAGTCTGATTGATTGTGGGTGGGGTGGGGCCGGGGGAGAGAGCATGAGGCCTACAATAGCCTAATGGATTGATGGAGATTGGACCCATGCAAGCTTGAGTCATTGACAGTGGTCAGGGTTGGGGAATACAAATCTAATTGAAGGGAAAGGTAGCTGGGCACATGGAGGCTTGATTGTCAGTTGAGGTGTGTTTGGGCCCATGCAAACTTGACTTTAGTGGTAGGTGGGCCCACACAAACCTGAGTGATGATGAAGGCTATACATGTAAAACCTTCTCCATCATGAGCTACACTTTTCCATCAGCTTTTGTTTTACAACAGAAAAGTGTGTATACATAGTAT
Source organism: Mauremys reevesii (assembly GCF_016161935.1). Taxonomy (NCBI): domain Eukaryota; kingdom Metazoa; phylum Chordata; order Testudines; family Geoemydidae; genus Mauremys; species Mauremys reevesii. The sequence goes on along the minus strand of NC_052629.1, from coordinate 36,505,727 downwards.
CAGAGGGGTAGCCGTGTTAGTCTGGATCTGTAAAAGCAGCAAAGAGTCCTGTGGCATTTCGGGCATTGACACTCTCACTGAAGGACTGTCTGGATATGTGGACTCTCTGCTCAGACCTATGCCACCAGCACTCCCAGCTATCTCCGTGACACCACTGATTTCTTGAGAAAACTACAATGCATTGGTGACCTTCCAGAAAACACCATCCTAGTCACCATGAATGTAGAGGCTCTCTACACAAACATCCCACACACAGATGGAATACAGGCTGTCAGGAACAGTATCCCTGATGATGCCACAGCAAAACTGGTTGCTGAGCTCTGTGCCTTTATTCTCACACACAGCTATTTCAAATTTGATGACAATATATACCTCCAGATCAGTGGCACCGCTATGGGCACCTGCATGGCCCCACAATATGCCAACATTTTTATGACTGACCTGGAATAACGCTTCCTCAGCTCTCATCCACTCACACCACTTCTCTGCCTAAGCTACATTGATGACATCTTCATCATCCGGACCCATGGGAAGGAGACTCTGGAAAAATTCCATCACGATTTCAACAGCTTCCACCCCACCATCAACCTCATCCTGGACCAATCTACATGGGAGGTCCAAATAAATATACAAAAACTTTGGGAGAAATTAGGTTTGATACAAACTGTGTACCTATACAGAATCAAGGAAAAGAGTTCAGCCATCTAACAGTACATATCCTCTCCTCCACTCATAGGCATGCACCTTAGTCCTCTTCTTCAACTGCTTGTACCTATGGGTACTCCACCTTAGGTGCACATACGTTCCATGCACTTTTGCCAGCGGGTTTTGTATGATCTGCACATGCATCTTAACTATCCTTATTCCCTGTACCAAGTTTATATAGGGCAGTTTGGGACCTGCTGCTGCTCATTTCCTTCTAAATGGCTTCAGGCCTGATATGTAGTGCTGCGGTGTCTGCATAGATTACATACCTTTCACTGTGTGAAACAAAAACAGATGGAAACTTCCTTTATAGGGGGGGAAAGTGAAAATGGTTACAGCATTTTATATATAAAATACACAAAGTAACCCAAGTGAAAAAAAATTTTTTTCAGTTATAATCGGCTTAGGAGCTACTTTTAATAATAGAAGGTTAAAAATATCAGATGTGTGATTTTTTTAAGGTTATATGTCCCTCTCAGAATATTAGGTGTATATTTATTACTAAAAGAGGAAATGAATAGTGACCATGACTAAGATATACAACACTTTGAAGGGCAAAGAAAAGGTGGATGTCACAAAAGATTCTAATACAAGAGGGTGTAATTGAAACTACAGAAGGAACATGTACTAAGTACACAGAATCTACCTAGAAGTTACATGTGGCATAAAATACCAAAGATTACAATAAAAATAAATTCTACAATCTGAACATATTCAAAGAAGGGTTAAGAATTAAAACTCTAAGAAGGTGAAGCATTACAGGGTGTAAACTTTTAAATGCAAACTTGGACAATGGAATAATCTCACAAGGAAGTACTCAAAATAGAATAAATAAAAGTATGTTTAGAAGAAAAAAAGTCCATTGTAGCTGTTTGGCAATTTTACAGTAGATTCTGTTTTTTAAAAGTAGCATAAAGATCCTAAAAAGCCAGGTACTTAGAAAAAGCATGTTCTGGACTTCAGTAACAGCTTTTAATGGCTATAAATGCTATATTCTATTGGTACAAGTCAATTAATTGATATTAGATGAATAAATCCTATAGATAATCACAAACTGAGCAATTCTTCACATCAGTAATTCTTATATTAAAAACAGTTGCTCCAAATAGCCACCAAGTTTGGGGTTCAATGTCCTTTTAAACATCACATTGATCTCAGTTTTTAATTGATGAAATCACAGACTTTAATTACTGCTGTCACTTTTCTGTTCCTTGTAATCCATTTTATTAAAGATCATTTGTAATCCCTTCTTATGGTTTTATTGTTTGGCATTTCATTACTTTATATCTGTGTATGCCCTTTCTCTCCTGAGGTCTCAAACATCATATTCCTCCTACACACAAAGTAAGACCAAAGCCTTGCAGTTTTTAACCATTTTTTCCAATTGCTATGGCAACTCAGTGATGGATGCAGTGAGATATGTAATATAGTCTGCTTCAGTGTGCTGCAACTGCTGAACTTTTTGTTTTTAACAGGTTCTTTGTAAAGATAGAATTTTGTAAGGTTTTGTTTTCCATTTTCACACCGAGGCTTTTGTTCATTTTATCATTACAGGAGACATCAAGAATATGTGTAAGTTCTCAAAAGCCTTGTATCCCTGTGTGTTCTTGGATGGAACACAGCAAGGTGCATGAGGTTTAGTTTTCCACCCTGAAAACTAGTCAGTTTTTGTGACTTTCTGTGACTTCTGCAGCAGCAGCAGTTTGGGTGTGTGGGAGGAGGCTCAGGGCTAGAGGCAGGGGTTTTGGGGGGGGCGGTGTTTACCTAGTATGGGGGCCTCCTTGCTGCTCCACAGGGAGGTCTCCGCTCTGCCGGCGCCTGCAGGCCCTGCCTCCGCAGCTCCCATTGTCTGTGGTTCCCAGCCAGTGGGAGCTGTGACAACCAGCACTTGTGGCGGGAGCAGTGGAGGAGCCCCTGCCCTGGCCCCTCTGCCACCTAGAAGCTGCAGGGACTGAGCTGGTAGGAAGCCCCTGCCAGCACCCCTCCCTTCCTCCACAGTACCAGTGGGGATCCCAAGTCAGCGTCCCCGGATCGCCCCCCCACTCAAATACCCCCACACCACTGCCCAAGTTTTAGTCATGGCAGGTATTTTTAGTAAAAGTCATGGAGAAGTCATGGGCCCATGAATTTTTGTTTATGGCCCGTGACTTGTCCATGACTTTTACTGAAAATACCTGTGACTAAAATGAGCCTTAGTAATGATAGTTCACTATTGTGAGAATTAAATTGGCAGCGTTAGGTTTCCAAATTAAATCCTCATTGAGAAGAATGAGGTAGTCACACTTCTAACAACTATTATTACAGAGTTTGCAAATTCTTGGTGATAACATAAATGGGTTTAAGTTAATGCACAGTTTTTAAAAAATGAAAGCTTATATTCTGATGAACAATTCTGCAGCTGAGGGTGAATTCTGTAGCAAATTTCACAGCAGTAGAACCACAAGCACCATAATTTTCTGCTCACCACAACCTGATATGGGCTTCTTTTGTTTTTCATGTCTACAAAAGTTACTAGGGCATGTTAAAGGTACTTCAAATATATTTTGAAACAGAGGTTGACCTTTTCTTTAATGTCAGTTTATTTGTATGACAGAACCTCCGCTATGGTTTTCATTTTAGTACAGTTCCCATATTGTCCATACTTCTGTCTGAACCCTTTATAGAACTTTTTCATAAGAATTCTGCTGTTTCTGAAATATACATTATCTGTGTCCAAGCAAAGAGCATGGGAGAGATTTCTGTTCGCAACCTGAAGACTTTTAGTTGTTTAGGGCTTGGCTACACTTGCAAGTTGCAGCGCTGGTAGAGGCTTTCCAGCGCTGCAATTAGTAACCGTCCACACCTGCAAGGCACATCCAGCGCTGCAACTCCCTGGCTGCAGCGCTGGCTGTACACCTGGCCAGGTTGGGGTGTAGCGATTGCAGCGCTGGTGATCCAGCGCTGCTCATCAAGTGTGGACACACACCAGCGCTTTTATTGGCCTCCAGGGAATAAGGAGATATCCCAGAAAGCTTTTAACTAAATTACTCTCTTTGTTTTGTTATGCAGCCTCTCTTTGATCTCTTTGATCACAGCAAACAGGAGCTATCTGTACCTGGCTGTGAACGATCAAATGAGAGGCAGGGAGTGAATGTTTGCTTGACAGAGAAACAGCGTTGGAGGCAGGCTGTTTGCAATTAAGACCAAGGGTTCGTGAACATTTTGTGATTTTTCAATCCAGGAAGCTAAACTGTTGGCTCCAAAAATCCACTCTCTCTCTTCCCCGCTCCCTGTCACAGTACACCACAGGGAGTGAGTGAAACAGCGGGGAGTCCGTGTTGGAGGCAGGCTGTTTGCAATTAAGAGTTAAGACTAAGGGCTCGTGAACATTTTGTGATTTTTCAATCCAGGAAACGAACACACAGTGTTGGCTCCAAAAATCCACTCTCTCTCTCTTCCCTGCTCCCTGTCACAGTACACCACCCTCCACCCCCCTTTTTTGAAAAGCACGTTGTTGCCACTTGAATGCTGGGATAGCTGCCCATACTCCCAACAGCGCTGCAAATGTTGCAAATGTGGCCACACACCAGCGCTGGTAGCTGTGAGTGTGGCCACACACCAGCGCTGCTCCTACACAGCTGGATGACCAGCGCTGCAAACCGTAAGTGTAGCCAAGCCCTTAGCTGAAAAACACTGATTTAGAAAACCTCACAGTTCTTAATGTTAATTAGATTAGAATCACTTAGGCAAGACAACATGTGGTCAAATACTAAATTATAATACAAATGGAATTGCTGCATACTTAGTAGCCAGAAATCAGTGGGTAGGCAGCACATTGTCAGTTATAAACTACTCCAGCCATGCTGTATGAAATAACAAGAGAAATGCATTAACAGTGGAATTGTCCTTTACCTGCTTTGATTGTTTATTTACAGTAATTCAGAAATGAACACTTCTGTCTCATATTGGAGGCCTCAATTTGGCTCATTTTAAAGGGGATGGCAATGTTATAGGATTTTAGGTGGGATCTGAGGCCATCAGATTGGAAAAGGGATAAATTAAGATTGACCAATATGTACCTGTCACGGAAATACATGTGTTTTTATTATTATTTAAAACAGTAATATGCTATATAGCTAGCCAACAGATAGCAATTTTGCTAATTAATTATAAACACAGATGTATGACAAACTGATATCCATTCTTAGATTGCTTTGGAAAGTGGAAAGCTATTCAGAATTAAAGGACTCTCTCTGGGAAAAATCATTCCCTTGTAATCTTGTAGATAAAAACAAAACAAAAACTAAGTTTGTTTTGTATTTGTTGATGGCTTGACCCTTTCCTATCACAGGACAGAGCATCACAGAGTAATGTTAAGTACAATGCGAAGGGGAGGCTTAAAGCTTCAACAGAATTATAGCAGAATTGCTAGATAGTAGATGTTCTAACTTAACAAAATCAGTGATTTTGCATTAGCAGCATTTTAATGGGATGCCTCTTTCAGCAATGTCAAAACAGAAGGCTTTGATAAGCTGTTGATTGTCAGCTAGTGCAGGTTTAAGGCTTCATAAAGAGCTTTGTCCCTGTATTCTATTTTTCTATCCTTTCTTTTTTTTTTGATAAATTGCCTGTCCACCATGTGCAGTCTCCTGATAAGTATGTGTTTAGTAAATGTCACTGAAAACAAGTGAAGCATAAAAAGGTTAAAATTATAAAGATGTGAGTTTACAGGTAATTAATTTTTATATATGGGGCTGCACCAAGAATGGCAGGGCTAATTAAAAGAAATTGCCACTTGTTTTAATATAGAAATATGTGAGACTGGGGGAGGATCTTTGCATTGTTTCTCACCAGATGGGCAAGCAGTTATGTTACTTGAAATGTTAATTAGGTGTGGAAGTGACTGTTGTATATCAAAGTTTCACCTGTGGTTAGGATTTAGGTCAGACTGAGTGTGAATTAATATGGTCATGCTGCTCGTCAGAGCACAAGCTTATCGGGGCTTTTAATTTTTTTAAAATAATGAAGATTAAATAACTTGTGCTTCAGTTACCTTTCAGAAACATACTAATCATTTGACTTCTGAGAGCCAGAGCATACTTAGGTCTGAAGAACAAGTGAATACATTTTGAGAGCAGCTTTACTGACATCAGGGTTTGAAACCATACTTAGAACTGTTTTCAGACACGGCTAAAACCAAACAAGATCGTTGCACATTTTGTATGTACATTTCACACACTGTTTTCACCTATTCAGTATTAATGGTAGGGTCCTGCTTAGGGAACAGTGTCTGTTGTTGTCCTTAAATGGTTGTCAGGCATGTTTGTTGCACATGGGGAAGAGCTGTTTGTTGTCCAAAAGCCAAAGCCTATCACAAAGTTAGCCCATCATCTCAGTAAAATTTCCTATCTATATTGCTTTCCTGTTAAGTTTTTTAGTTACAAACTATTTTGTAAGGACTTAAATGGTAACAGTATCATACCACTAAAAGTTAATTGGTTAATCGTAACACATTGTATTTTGTAATATATATAAGAGCTAATTGGTAGAAAAAAACTGTCTACAATTTTTTTTCCCCACCAAGTGTCTGTTTTCCACAGAAATTTTTGGCTTTTAGATGAAAAACCAAACACCTGAAAACCAAAATTGAAGAGCTATCGAGAAAATCAGTTTGCTTTTGATTTTCAGGAAGAATGTCCCAGAATCCATAATATATAAGATCTTTACTTTCAGAAATAAGAAACTTTACTTCCATTATAAAAGGCTTCAACTTTGGTTTGACAGGTCAGCCAAAAAAAAAAAGTGCAATCTGTACAATATTTGAGAGAGTATCAGAGGGGTAGCTATGTTAGTCTGGATCTGTAAAAAGTGACAAAAAATCCTGTGGCACCTTATAGACTAACAGAAGTATTGGAGCATAAGCTTTCGTGGGTGAATACCCACTTCGTCAGATGCATGTGAGGTTGATGGCTTTCCACTCCATATGGCTAAATGCAGTGCCTTTCATTGTGTCAAGTATCAGAGGGGTAGTCGTGTTAGTCTGGATCTGTAAAAAGCGACAAAGAGTCCCGTGGCACCTTATAGACTAACAGAAGTATTGGAGCATAAGCTTTTGTGGGTGAATACATGCATCTGATGAAGTGGGTATTCACCCACGAAAGCTTATGCTCCAGTACTTCTGTTAGTCTGTAAGATGCCACAGGACTCTTTGTCAATGTTTGAGAGAGATTGCTAAATAAGATTCCTGAATGACTTTGATATGTACAATAGTAGGGGCTTACATGATTATTATAGTCTATGCATGAATATAAGACAATAGGAACGGTCATACTGGGTCAGACCAAAGGTCCATCTATTCCAGTATCTTGTCTTCTGACAGTGGCCAATGCCAAGTGCCCCAGAGCGGATGAACGGAGCAAGTAATCATCAAGCGATCCATTTCCTGTCGCTTATTCCCAGCTTCTGGCAAATAGAGGCTAGGGATACCATCCTTGCCCATCCTGGCTAATAGCCATTGATGGACCTATCCTCCATGAATGTATCTAGTTCTTTTTGGAACCCTGTTATAGTCTTCACTTTCACAACATCCTCTGACAAAGAGTTCACAGGTTAACTGTGCGTTATGTGAAGAAATACTTCCTTTTGTTTGTTTTAAACATGCTGCCTATTAATTTAATTTGGTGACCCCCTAGTTCTTGTGTTATGAGAAGGAATAAATAACACTTCCTTATTTACTTTCTCCACACTAGTCATGATTTCGTATACCTCAATCATATTCCCACTTAGTCGTCCCCTTTCCAGGATGAAAAGTCCCAGTCTTATTAATCTCTCTTCATATGGAAACTGTTCCATACCCCTAATCATTTTTTTCCCTTTTCTGAACTTTTTCCAATTCCAATATATCTTTTTTGAGATGGAGCGACCACATCTGCATACAGTATTCAAGATGTTGGCGTATCATGGATTTATATAGAGGCAGTATGATATTTTCTGTCCTATTATTTATCCCTTTCTTAATAATGCCCAACATTCTGTTCACTGTTTTGACTGCCACGGTGCATTGAGTGGATGTTTTCAGAAAAGTATCCACAATGATTCCAAGAGCTCTTTCTTGAGTGGTAACAGCTAATTTAGACCCTCTCATTTTTTATGTATATTTGGGATTATGTTTTCCTGTGTGCATTACTTTGCAATTGTCAACATTGAATTTCATCTGCCATTTTGTTGCCCAGTCTCCTAGTTTTGAGAGATCCTTTTGTAGCTCCTCACAATGTGCCTGGGACTTAACTATCTTGAGTAGTTTTGTATCATCTGCACATTTTGCCACCTCACTGTTTACCCCTTTTTCCAGATCATTTATGAATATGATAAATCAGATTGGTCCCAGTACAGACCCCTGAGGGACACCACTATTTACCTCTTTCCATTCTGAGACCTGACAATGTATTACTACCCTTGGTTTCCTATCTTTTAACCAGTTACCAATCCATGAAAGGATCTTCCATCTTATCTCATGACAGCTTACTTTGCTTAAGAGCCTTTGGTGAGGGAACTTGTCAAAGGCTTTCTGATAATCAAAGTACACTATATTCACTGGATCCCCCTTGTCCACATGTTTGTTGACCCCCCTCAAAGAATTATAGTAGATTGGTGAGGCATGATTTCCCTTTACAAAAAACATGTTGATTTTTCCCCCAGCAAATTATGTTCATCTATGTATCTGACAATTTTGTTCTTTACTATAGTTTCAACTTTGCTTTACTATAGTTTCAATTTTGTTCTTTACTACAGTTTGCATGATACTGAAGTCAGACGTACCAGCCTGTAATTGCTGGGATCGCCTCTGGAGCCCCTTTTAAAAATTGGCATCACCTTAGCTATCCTCCAGACTTTTGGTACAGAGGCCGATTTACATGATTGGTTACAGACTACAGTTAGTAATTCTGCAATTTAACATTTGAGTTCGTTCAGAACTCTTGGGTGAATACCATCTGGTCCTGATGACTTACTACTGTTCAGTTTATCAGTTTGTTCCAAACCCACCTCTAATGACACCTCAACCAGGGACAGTTCCTCAGATTTCTCACCGAAAAAGAATCGCTCATGTTTGGGAATCTCCCTCACATCCTCAGCCATGAAGACCGCTGCAAAGAATTCATTTAGTTTCTCTACAATGGCCTTATTGTCCTTGAGTGTTCCTTTAGCATATCAAACATCCAGTGGCCCTACTGGTTGTTTAGCAGGCTTCCTGCTTCTTATGTACTTAAACATTGTTTTGCTATTACTTTTTAAGTCTTTGGCTAGCTGCTCTTCAAATACATTTTTGGCCTTCCTAATTATATTTTTACATTTCATTTGCCGCAGTTTATGCTCCTTTCTATTTTCCTCACTAGGATTTACCTTCCACTTTTTAAAGGATTCCTTTTTGCCTCTCACTGCTTCTTTTATTTTGTTGTTTAGCCATGTGGCACTTTTTTGGTTCTCTTACTATGTTTTTTAATTTGGGATATATATTTAAGTTGAGCAAGTTTAAAAAATGAAGAAGCAAATTTAAAAAATCCTCTGGATTATATCATAGAATCATAGTTTCCAAGACCAGAAGCAACCATTTTGATCATGTAGTCAGACTTCCTCTATAATACAGGCCATTGAACTTCCACAAAATAATTCCTAGAGCATATCTTTTAGAAAATCATCCAATGTTGATATAAAAATGATCAGTAACAGAGAATCCATCATGATCCTGGATATATTGTTAATTATTCCCACTGTTAAAAATGTATGTCTTACTTCCAATCTGAATTTGTCTAGCTTCAACTCCCAGTCATTGGATCGTGTTATAACTTTTCCTTTTAGACTGAAGAACCCATTATTAAATGTTTTGTTCCCCATGTAGGTACTCATAGACTGAAGTCAATTAACCCCATAACCTTCTCTTTGTTATGCTAAATAGTATGAGTTCCTTGAGTCGATCACTATAAAACATGTTTTTTTCTAACCCTTTAATCACTCTTGTGGCTCTTCTCTGAACTCTCTGCAGTTTATGAACACCGTTCTTGAACTGTGGACTCCAGAACTGAACATAGTATTCCAGCAGTGGTCACACCAGTGCGAAATACAGAGGTAAAATAACCCCTCTACTCCTATGCAAATTCCCCCATTTATATATCCAGGGATCGCATTAGCCCTTTTGGGCAGAGCATCACACTGGGAGTTCATGTTCAGCTGATTATTCACTATGATCCCCAAATCCTTTTCAGAGTCATGGTTTTCCAGGATAGAGTCCCCCATCCTGTAAGTGTAGCTTGCATTTTTTGTTCTAGATGTATATATTTACAAGTATCTCCTGTAGCGTCTTCATACCATTTGATCCTAATTGCAAGGGTCTTGATGTTTCATGCCATCATAGGCTTTCTTTATTTGTCAGCTTTATTTTTTTCAATGCGTGTTTGAAAGATAAATCACTGGGAGAACCCCTTCATCTCTACCACCAACCCAGCAAGAATGCTTAGAGCCATTTTGTACCAGAGATTTGGAAAGAGGACACAATGAGCCTCCCTCTCCCTTCGACCACTGCACAAGGGTCAAGCACAATCAGAACACTATAAGAACTGTGATCCCTCATTGTACACTCAGGATGCAAGACACCCCAAGAGGTGAGGTGAGCCATATCCCCGTTCCTCCTTTACTCCAGCAATGGAACTACTCAGAGACACAGAGAACATGCATGGTACTGGCTGAGTGCTGCCTCGCACTCCCCTATCTGCCCCCTCGCCATCCCCCCCCCACACACACACACTTCCAGGAGCAATAATCCCTGAGGTTGTGCTACCTCTTCACAATCCCCAATACAGAGCAGTGCCTGGAAGGTAAAATTGATTGCTTGTGTGTTTTGATTGGTTTCTTGGATATATACCGTGACATAAAGGCTAATCGCACATTACGTGCTTCTATTTTCTGTTTCATAAAACAGACAAATAAAAAGTGTTGTGTTTGAGAGATGGAGAAGAGGAAATGAATGTATTCATTTATTTGATCCTTAAATGTCATTTAGAACCGTTTAAAGATTTTTAAATGATGACATTTAGACAAAATAGTTTCACAGTGATGCCTTATCTGTGAATTTTACTTCAGAAACATTTCTCATCTTTGTCATAGTGCCACTTCCCATAGAGATAATTATAATTTCAATTGCCAGGCTATCCTGTTAGACCAGGTTTGTTAATTGCCAGGTATGCTGTTTGTTATAGGTTGTGAAAGGATACCTTCTAGCCTTCATGTTGTTGTCACAGTATCGAGAACTCAGAATGTTATATCCGTTGTTCAATTAATCAAATACTAATCAATCCAATTCAGGCTTTGCCAACATTAGGCATAATGCATGCATCCATACAGAACTGTAAATGCATTTGCAGACATTCCCGTCCCCACCTTTAGGGCTATAAATGCTGATTCTCTAAAAGTACAAGACGCTCCATAAATGGTGCTGTTTGTTTCATTACTACTAGATGGAGATCTCTTTTATCATGGAAATAAGAACAGAGCTATCTTGCATCAAGTGTGATAATCAAATTGTGCCCTGGGCACCTGCTGGAGTAAAGCATTTTAAACCTATATATCTATGCCTTGTAGAACAAACTTACATAGAGTTCTTGCCTGAAATTGTTTTTTGTTCTTGTTTTGTTTAGTGGAGCTCTCCATGTCAATTACTATTAAAGTTCTTCCAATTCCATTTGAAGGGACAAATATCATACAAATGTAGATGGACTTTGTGCTGGAAAAGTACACGGATTTGATAGAAGTAGCATACTGTCAGGACAGAATTTCATAGCACTTCAAGAAATAAATATTATTGAACAGTTCAAGAAATAGAGATTCACTCTGCCATATATAGAAACATAACATGTCAACTCATATGTTCTTGTAAAATTTTCAGGTGAAGCCACTGTGTGTTAAATCATTCATTTTCATATGTCATCTTGTAGTTCTGCATATAGATGTGGTTGCACATTTTGGGCCATTTTGTTGAGGTCATTTGAAAATTAAGTACAAAGAGTCTTTAATACTGCTGGTCAAAGGTATAATTTTTCCTATTATGGTTAACCCGAAATTGCTAAAACAATTTAACAAAGCAGTCATTTGTACATGTGTACATTGAGGAAAACATGATATGATCATAAGTAGTTTGTAATTAGAGCTGGACAAAAACAAATCATGTCTGAAATTCTTTCTTTGACAGGATAACAAGATGAATGAATAAAAAACCCCAGAAGTAGACATGTTATAGCTCGACTTAAGTAGGCTCTTGTTTACTTATGAGAAAATCATGTGATACAGTAACAATAGAAATGTAGACTAGATATAATTACAATAAAATAGATACATGACTGGCTAAAATAATAAAGGAACAATTGATGTTTCATTATCAAGTGTAGAATAATGTTGTTTGAGTGATGTTTTAATCCAAAATTATCAAGTGTTTTTATTAACTTGGAGGAGATGGTTGTGCTAAGCATATTAACGGAACTAGCTGATCATATACCAAACCACAAAAAATCTCAATTTCTTTGGAAAGAAGATTTAACTACAGTAAAATGTTAACAGATTAGATAGATGGGTAGGCAACGATACATTACAACAAATTATAAATGATTCATGTAGGCAGGAATAATTGAAAGTGCACACATGAAATACGGGAACATTGGAGAGACAGCGGTAGAGAAAGGAATGGGGAATTACAGTGGATGATAAACACAATGGGTCAAATTCATGTTTGTATTCCTTATGCATTGTTTTAACATGGCAACCAGGTCACCTGAAGGGGCTAGTGTAAATTGGGCCTATATTTATTGGTAATAAAGTTTAACAGATATTTGATGTTTGGGGGTTAACTCCTGACAATCACCTGTTTATTTCCATTGTGCCATTCTGCTTTGTTGATAGTGCATTTCAATCTCTTTTCACTTTGTTGTTTGATATTTTAGTTAATCCCTTAGTGTTACTGATGGACATGAATGATTTCTGTATACCTCAAATATCATACAAAACAAAAACCACCTACATTAAAAGAACACTATTAACATTGCAAAGTCACACATTCATTCATAAGTTAGGAAATGCCAGTATTAAGGGTGTTGGTGCAACATTAATTTAGACCCCTTTTGCCTATGGTTTATGATACAGTCTTTAATTATCTATTTTTCCACACGCCTCTGCCTCATTCAATGTCCAGAATGGGCAGTGCTTACTTAATAAGCAACTATTCAGTATTCTTTTCTCCTCGTTCTATGTGTGGCTCCATACCTCATTTACTGCACACTAGTCAAACCCTGCTCTGAGGAGAAAATTATTAATTTCCTCGTGGGCTTTTCTATGGTGCTCATTGCTATAATATCTAAGTGCTTCATGAACATTAACTAATCTTCAGAAAACGCAAGCAATGTAAGAGTGTGGTATTGTCCTGAGCTGAGTCACAGAGTGATTAAGGTAAAAAAAAAAAAAAAAAAAAAACCCTGCCCTAATTTTGGGTGCCTGATTTGGGACACCTTGGACCTGTCTTTTCAGAATACTTAGCATTATATAGCACTTCCTATCTTCAAAGCGCAACTCTTATTTAATTCAGTTGCAGCTGTGAGTACTCGTCCCTTCTGCAAATCAGACTAAGGGTAGGTCTCCACTGCAATTAGACACCTGTGATTGGCCCATGCCAACTGACTTGGGCTAACGGGACTCAGGCTAAGAGGCTGTTTAACTGTGGTGTAGATGTTTGGGCTCAGGCTGCAGCCCAATCTCTGGGACCTTCCCACCTCACAGGATCCTAGATCCTGGGCTCCAGCCCAAGCCTGAACATGTACACTGCAATTAAAAAGCCCCTTAGCCCTGAACCCCATGAGCTCAAGTCAGCTGGCACGGACCACCCACATGTGTCTAATTACAAGTGTAGACATACCCTCAGAGTCTGGAATCACACACCCCTAAAATGAGGAAAACACAATTAGCGACCACATGTGAAAAGTTTGGTTTAAGTGACTTGCCCAACATTACATAAGAACTCTGTGGCCGAAGCAAGAGCCTTACCCACAATGTGCTTCTTTTCCTACAATCCTGTGTGTCACTGACTACACACAATACAACTTCCTCAACAAATGAGGCAGGAGTCCTACAGACAATAGCCTCCTTTACTACACAACCCCAATCCATCCTCAGAACAGGTCCATCCTGTGCACTGAATGAGGCAGGGGTACTGTGGAAAAATAGTATGTAATTAAATTTTTGAATGTTCTACTTTGCATCCTGAATAATGTTAATTTAACATGTTTTTTAATGTAATTTCTGATGTATTTAAAAACAGAAAAATGAAAAACAGAAATTCCATCTGGTGGCATCATATTGACACCCACATGGCTCATCTGTAGTGTAGGGACCTTTAAATCCTCCCCACAGACCTCTGCCACTTGAGATAACATAGTAATTGATATAGGACGACAACCTACCACTGCTATATGGCCCACCAGTAGAGGGGGAAGAGATACACACCTTACACATGGGTTTCACAGATATTTTCTGACAGCAATAGAATGGATAGATTTGTGAAAACTGGGTTCCATTTCAGGCTCTAGGACTGTGCTGTAGAGGGTACAGACTCTTCTGCCCATTCAGTCCCTTAAGCTTGACCTCTTCTTTCCCAACCCTTCAAACCTGCCCCAGTTCTGTTTGTTCCCTTCTGTGGATCCTTGTGCCAGTCCCATTCTCCTTGCCTGGCCAGACCCAGTGTCCACTCCTGAGGCTTCTCCTCTCAGGCTCTCTCTCTTTGCCCAGCTAGTACAAATCTCCTTCTCTGGGCTTGCTGCCAAGTACTAGCCACTCCTTCTCTCCTTACCCTGGTTCCAGTCTCCTTACCCAGCCAGGCCCATTTCCTCACTCCTGCCATCTCATCTACTCTGTGCTTCCTCACTCCCCGCTCTCACTGGCTCCCAATTCTAGTCTCCCTTGCTGAGCAAATCGTGCAGTCTGTCTCCTGCTTCACCAAATTCCTTCCCTAGCTCCTGGCTCCAATCTCCCCTCTTCCTGACCCTGTTTCTTTGTCTATCCAGGCCCACTTCTCTCCTCATATTACAGCTTTCTTGTCAGATTTGCCTCCCCTGCCTCCCTGCCCCATTCCCCTCTACAAACACGCTGGTTCCTAATCCCAGTCTAGTTGATCAGATAGTTCCACTCTTACCCCCTCCCTCCCAGCTCCTTGGCTGTCAGCCAGGATGAGCAGGGATGGTGTCCCTAGCCTCTGTTTGCCAAAATAGGATACTGGGCTAGATGGACCTTTGGTCTGATCCAGTATGGCCATTCTTATCTACTTATGTACTTAATGCCCCACTAGCCATCTTGCTCCTAATCCATCCTGTTTTCCTCAGTCTCCTTGTTCAACCAGCTGTTCAACCCCTCCCTGCCTTCCAATCTCAGTCCCAGATTCCTTGTTCCAGTCTACTCCTCTCCCTCAGCCCAGTCCAGATTCTGCCTCTTCTGCATTCAAATTAGATGGCTTCCTCTTCCACACACTTAGGTTTCAGCAGGGGGGTCACTGAGAGCACAAGAGAGAGACTCCCTGTTCTCACTTCCAGTGTCTGGTCTCAGATTGGCCCAGAGAAGTTGGGACCAGGATTATGTGGAAAGTTCAGCTTTGCCTCTGTAGCCCTGAACTGGAGGGAGCAAGCTCATTCCCTGTGTGGGCAGTACTAGGAGCTATGAGAGGCTCATGAATGCTCAACAAGGATGGACTCTTCAGACACTTTAGTTGCTAAAATCTCTACTAAGCACATGTGAACTGATTTTTCAAAGGCTTATAACTTGGACAGATTTGGACAGATTTTCACATGGATGGCAAAAAGCACATCCCTGACACAAAGGCTACTTAGCTTCCAAATTTCAAGTCCATGTTCCAACATATGGGGCAACATATGGGAGTGCAAGCACTATTCAAAGAAAAGATCACCAAACATTTTTTTTTTTTTGGCAAAACAGTGTAGCTTTTTCCCCTAGCCTCGTTTTTCAGGAACAGTTTGGCCAAAAAAAAAGTAATAATTCAGCCTAATGCAGACACCCAGTATATAAAATTTAAGCCCAAATGGTTAAAGTTTGCAAAATTATAAGCAACTGAAAACATGATCTTAGAATGGGAAGTGTTAATAAATGACGCTACTAGCGTACCCTATAATTTAGTTATTAAATTACAATCATGTTCCTAGCCCATTAAGTTGTACATTCACGTTTCTTAAAGTTGATGGGGTGGCATGAGACCTCAGTGCAGAATCTGGGCCACTGTCTTCTATTCTTCAAGTGAGTTAAATAATGTTTTAACTGTATGCAAGAGAGACAGGTAGGTGAGGTAATATCTTTTATTGGACCAACTTCTGTTGGTGAGAGAGACAAGCTTTTGAGATATACAGACCTGGGAAAGGTGTCTACACTACCAAGTTATGTCAACACCCAAAAGTCGACAAAGCAAAAATTGCCATGGGATGTTCACACTTGCTTCCTCTAATGACAGATCATGTCCACATTGTGGGCACCTACATCGACAGTGTGTGCAATGCACTGTGGGTATGTATCCCACAGTGCAGTGTTGTGGGAAGGTGGAGCTGATTGCTGCACATCTTGGGAGGATTCCTTCCGAGTTCTCCCACAGCCTCCTCAGCTGTCCGGAGCAGCATCATGAGCAGTTCTGTGATCTCTCTCTGCTGAGGAATGTAAAAGCATTGTAGCAGGCTCTCCTTTCCCCCTCCCTGTGACAGCAGTCTGCCTGCAGCTGTGTTCCTCGTGCAGGACAGAACTGGAGCATTCCAGTGATTTGCTCTTTGTTCCCCAAATGGAGCAGCACACTCAGTTGTCAGATACTTCCGGCAGCGTTGAAAGGGGAGGGGCACATGCCTGCAGGGCAACAGAGATCAAAACACTGAGGAGATTGATCAGGGCAGGCATTGTGGGATACTGGCAGAAGCCAGTTCTGTCCACAAAACAAACAGCAATGTCTACACTGGTTCTTTGTTGACAATAAAGGGAGGGGAAAAGAAAAAGTCTCTTGTAAGGGTGGAAGTTTTTTGTCGTCGAAACCGGGCGTTGTAGGGAAAAAAAAGTCACATTGCAGTGTGTACGCTCTCACTGTATTGTCGCCAAAAGGCAGTTTTTGGTGACAAACCTTGGTAGTGTAGACAAAGCCTCAGTGTCACAGCCAAACACAAGATGAAACAGTTTAGCATAAGTAGTTAGCACATATTACAAGGGACCATTCAAGCTGAAGTGACCTTTTAACACCCCTGTAGTCATAGGACAAAGAGAAGGGTTAGTGGTAACAGATTGTTGTAATAAGCCATAAATCCAGTGTTTTTATTAATACCATATTTTTTAGTGTCCAGCAAAGTTATGAATTTAAACTCCCAGGCTCATCTTTTAGAAAGTGTTGTGCAGGTTTCCTGTGAGGATGAGGACTGATAGGTCAGATACAAAGTGATCACTTTGTGAAACCCAAGGTGACTTTTTGTCTTTTATCATGTTCCTATGTGAGTTCATTCAAGAGCATAGTAATTCTCTGATTTCACCCACAAGGTCATTTTTGGGGCATTTAGTGTTCTGGATGAGGTACACCACACGTTGTGATAGGCATGTGTAGGATCCATGGATCTTGAAAGGTGTGTTGTGGGTGGTGGTGATCATTGTAGCAGTGGAAATATGTATGCAGGGTTTGCATCTGTTGTTCTGGCAGGGTTTGGTGGTGATTTGAGTTGGTGTGTCCTGATCTGTGGGGAGCTTGCTTCTGATGATGATCTTGGAGAGATTAAAATTAGATTAAAAATACTGGGAATTACATTCCTTTCGAACAAATGACCACAAACTCATCAGCTGTTCCACCTTAATATTATCAAATGAAGTCAACTACTACCACTATATTCTTTAAAGTAATAGGAATTATGAGCTATAACCCCGTAGTAGTTAAGCTATTGAAAACATTTTTCCCCTTCTGCAATTAACATGCATTTTCAGGACAAAAGTCAAGATAAATGTTTCATAGATTTTTATTGTGAAGAGCAATTACTATTCCACATCAGCAACATCAGTGCTCTATGACATTTATTGGAAATGGCTTTGAATTAGGGCAAAAAGTCGTAATGATTATACACCTGAAATTTGTATACAAGAATGGACAAAGTGTTTGGTTTTAGAGTTAGCAATACTGAATCTCAGTGTTTGTGAGTATTATTCAATTTTACAAGAATACGTTTTTCTCTTTATTATTCTATATCCACATTTTATGTTTTATTTTAAATTTTATCATCAAAAAGAGTATGTGGATTCTACCATTGACAAGTGGGAAAACAGCCAAGGAAATTGCAGCTTTATACACCAAAAAAATGAAATGACAGACAGGAAATGTTTATAGTTCTTTAATCACAATCATCAAATCGTAACAAATCGAACCTTCAAATTGAATTCCCACTTTTGCCTGAATTGCACATGAGATTATACCTGCATACCAAGTCAAGAGCCATATTTCATAATCCATTTCATTTGACTTTCAACACAGGTGCTCTACTGGAGACATTTTCTATAAAGCTTGTCAGATATAGAAAAAGCAATTTAATAAACACTGTGATCAAATATTGATGTAATTCTATTCTTCTTTGGAGCCACCGCACCTGGAGGACATTATTGCTAAAGAAGAGTCTATATTTTCCCCTTCATTCTGATTCATTAAGCCGCCTTCATTGTCCTTTGCAAAGTTGTTTTGATACTCGTTAGTAAAGCTATCAATTTCTTTTAAAGGTGAATCACTTTTATTAAATAGAAGACGTGTTGTTTGATAACACTATCTGTTAAGAACACATATCGGTTTGTGTTCCATCATATCCTACAGAGTTTACAATTCTCATTTGTGTACATGCAACAAATGTTGATATTTGGTCTCTTAACACAACTCAAAACCTGCAGCACAGCTTCAGCTGAGTGAGTTCAACAGCTCAATTAAATGTACCAAACCCCACTTTAACATGTTTATGGTGCTGTGTTAGAAAGTGTGTTGTCTCCAAGCAGTCATTCAGCAAACAGCCTCATTTAGTCAGAGCCAGCTACAAGAAGGCTATCTTCACTTCTAACCTCCAGAAAAGCAGCATAGTGACAATCAAAATAGAGATTTTATGTGTGGGCTTCATGCATTTTCACACAACTCTTCCAACTAGCAGTTAAGAGAAACTGAAGAATTTTAAGAAAACATTTAAACTAAGTACAATAGTAGGATTTATTTTAAACAACTAAACATTTACTGCAGAGTGCACTTCATTATTTCTCTCTCACACTGATATATAGGCACCATTGAAATTGTTCAATTCTGAATGTCTCCATTCCACAATATCTGGCTTGATATATGTTGTTACTCAATTCGTGTTTGTTTTCTTTGGTCTCACTGTTTTACATAATACCTGTTTTACTAGTGATATATCAGTGAAGGAAGCAATTTTAAGAGCTTGGGTGAAAGTGCACTATAGCAATTCTGAGCTCCGTCACTGTTCACATCTGATCTGTTGATTTTCATGATACTTCTGAACATCACATAACTTTCTTCTTGGAAACTACATTATCATGTGGCACAGTCAATGGAAAAAAGTGTTATTTTAATTTAAAGCCTAAGCCTTAAGACATGCAGTGCTGCAAATAAGAAATACATAAGCCCTCTTTTCCTTGGTGTGCACAGCAGTACGATTACCAGCCAATCCTCAGAGGCTGTGATTAGTTCTGTTGAACTAGATTTGGGAAGTTCAGGTTCTGAAGGAACTGGCTTTCCATGTACACATGCCTGTATTTCATCCTGTTTTGGAGAGCAATTTTTGATGCTTCTCTTGATGTAACCCTTGAAGGTTCTTTTTGACTTTAGCTGCAGTCTTGATCAAAACCATTTGCTGCAGAGTATTTATGCAGCTTTCTCTACTTCAGTTTCACAGTGTGTAGCTGTTAAATCTATACCTGTCATTTTTCGTTAGTGTTGGCTTTAAGTTTAGAAACTGCTGGAACTATCTCTGCTGACTTCATAAAAGAAACTAGTGGTCAGGGGTAATTTGTACTACAGTCTCATTTTAACTAGCTAGTTCTCAGACTGACACAGTATCTTTTTCCATGTCTTTTTTGGGAGCATTTCTCTGTCCAAATGAAGAATGTTAAAATCCCTCTTCACATTTAGTGTGAAATGTGACATTTTAATGAAATCAATAGTATTTCCCAAAACACCAGAAATGTTAGCTTGTAGCCTACATCTTGTTTAAGATGCTGTCAGTAGAACACTTTTCCTTGTATTAATATTAATAATAATAATAATAATAAATATTTATTTGTATTGTGGGAGCATGGAAAGACCTCATTGTGCAAAGCATTCTACAAATATTTTAGATACTGTCCCTTCCCCAAAGTTTTCAGTGTAACTAAAACAAAACTCTACAACTAAGCATATCAATCAGAGCACAGGACGAATGAGGATAACAAAGAAGCCCAAACATGTTTACATAGGTTAGCTATGGGCATTATTTGATGGTTCCGAATCCTGTTAAACATTTTGGGAATAAATATGAGCAGTCTCCTATATCAAAGTGGAACTGTTTGAATGTTCTTTCTTCAACATAATTCTAACTTTCTGGACTGGCTTCACTTAATCTATTTTTATACATTCTGTTGAAATATATTCTGTATATTTATGAAGATTTTCTTGACTGGCTTGTTGAGAAGTGGCATTTAATTAAAAATTTGCCACATACATGGTTGTCAAAGATGATCGTCTGAAAGAGCGGCATGGAACGATGTCAGAATAGCTTGCTACAGTGTTTATATTCAATATTTGTATCCAGACAAGTCCATATGTGGGTCATAAGTGTTATTGTTAAAGGGATAGTCAGATTTTAGCCCCTAAATTTACCTGATGTAAAAAAGTACATTCATGATTGCATTTAAGCTTTGTCTATTTAAGAAATTATAATAGAAACATTCTTGGTGGTGGTGGTGGTTGTTTTTTAAACATACCCATGCAGTGTCTGCAACTCAAACATGAAACATTGAAGCATTCTGCTTGTTCAGGAGAACTTGAACGTGAAATTGACTAATCATTTTTTATTGTCCAAACTGAGTGAAATGCAAAAAGTAAACTGCACAAATGGTGACTGTAACGGAGCCTTGCGCTGCTCGTGCCACAAATCAGCTGGAGATTTTATTCGCAGTATCGCTTCCCACCACCGTCTATATACAGCACCCCGAGGAGGGAAGGGGCAGCTAGCTTCCTCAGCCAGCAGGGATCTACAGCCACAGGCTCCTCCCTTTCCTCTTCTTTCCTATATAGCTGCTTTCCTAATAAGGCTTTATATAGCCCCTTTGCTAATAAGGCCTTAGGCGGGCCACACCCAATCAGTGCCAGTTAATTCCCCTTAATTGGAGCTAGACTAACAGGGGCCAGCACCGTTACAGTGACTCTTCAAGTTTTCCCAGTGCCAAGCTGCTACACAGAGGTGTAAGGGCAAGTATTACTTTCTCCCTCCCCGCTTCTTGTGTGCCCACAGAAACCATCTGACCCTAATTTCTTAAAAATAATGTAAAAATAAATAAATAAATGACATTGTCTGTAACAGTATAAAAGAAATCTAACGATTTACAACACTGTGAAAGTGATCGGACAATCCATAATTTGCTAACACATTGAAAGACATTCACTGATTGGTGGTTTGTGTCCTGGCTGTATTGTCCTAATATCTTTTTATTCTTCTGTTTTGGAATTTTTTTTAACATATTTCATAGTTCAGAAACTGTTGGAAACATGGTGCTTTCTTGACTAAAGGAATTATCCTTATTTTAGCTATAAAAATTGAACTTCCTGCTAGACTATTCTAAGAATTACTTCTAAGTGGATTCATTAACTCATTTGCTTTGAACAGTCAAAATTTTCAGAGCAATTCTAAACCAAACATTACCACAAGATATTCTACTCTGTTAACTTATAACATGTTTCCAGAATGGAAATTTTTAGTCACCCTTCATAATTTATCTTTCTGTCATATAACCAGGCAGGCATACAAGGCCAGGTATCAGGTTTCTAAATGGTCCATTTTCAGTTTATAATTCACTTTGTAAAGTAAACTTTACAGTTGTAAGAACATTGTGCCAATGCAATAAGTAGTTCTCCTGCACCAAAAATGAGCTTTTTTTTTTTTTTACTCGGGCGGGGGGGGGGCACAATCCCACTTAGAAATTTTGCAATACCGTCTGCTAGATGTACAGCATCAGTGACAATGATGTATGTATGTTTGAACAGTGTGACTACAGCTTAACTAGCTTCTGATTTAGAAGTTGTTTTTTAGCCTCATACATATCTCCAAAGAATACATAAGTGGAAGAAATGTATAACCATAAGAAGGCATATTTGGTTATGGCAGTTCAGTACTATAGTATTCCTAATGAGAGCTATGGCAAATCTTCACAATTTTCAACATAAGTTTCACATGGATTTTTCTGCTAATGTGGTCTCCCTTCAAGGTATATCTTCATAAATGTTTGTAACGGGAAATGTATTTTTAGGCTTTTTTGACCAACAGATTTATCAGATGAATTATCAGAGATGCTGTGTATTCAATGCATTGTATTTTATGTTGGTCTGTTGTAGACTGATATGTCATCCTAAGCAGGAAGATTTTATAAATAGTATATGTTAGAATTTAAAATGCAGCCCTGAAATATCTATTAATTTATTAAAATAACATATCTGTACTCTACCTTGGTAAGAGGAGATAATTACCTATTTTTAGCTCCTTAGATCCAACAGTGGCACCAAATCAATTTCTGGCAGTGTATCTTAAGAGAAAAACCCAAGACACACTATTAATGTAATATAATTGAATAAGAGACCCATATTCTCTTCTCTCTACATATTCCGTTATGATAATCAAGATTTATAGATTTGGTTGGCAGGTGTTTTAAAATGCAAAACCTTTTAACATCAAATTCCCTCGTTCTCACTGATCAAGGTTTCTCTTGAAGTCAGTGAGTAAAAAAAGATTATCAGGATCACATTATAGGCGTTATCCAAAAGAGGATTCTAAAAACAAGCCCGGCAATGTTGTCTAGTTGATAGGCTTTCACAGTTCTTGATAATGAAACATGCAAATGTATTGGACAGCATCAAAAAAGGGAATGGTGTCCTTCCACTGAGGTTGTCAATTAATTGCAGCTCCATGGGTGGCAGGAGGACTGAAACCTCTGGCGCAGCTCTGGAGGTGGAGGGGGTCTGCAGCAGCTGCCACTTGCAGCTTCCCAGGCAGAGGAGAGGCTGGACCCTCACCTCCGAGCCCCATGCCCCGGGTGGGGGCTGAAGCCTCATGCCACACTCCAAGAGGGGCTGAAGCCCCCAGCCCTGACCCTATATTTGAAAATATAGTAACCCCCAAAATATTTAAATAAATGGTATTCAAATATTGTTTAACAGTGTGATTAAAACTGTGATTAATCACAAGTATTTTTTTAAATTGTTTGACAACCTGACCTTCCACTGTTGGAACTAGCCATTGGCTGAGGTACCAAACAGCCTAAATGAACCAGTAGTCTAATTTGGTTTGTCAGTTTCTGTTGTAAGTAAGTAGGATTCAGATTCTGTTGGTATATTTTAACACAACAATAGAATAGGTGTGATATGCTACTGTTTTATTGCTCTTGAGAACTAATGAGCATCTTATATATTCAGGATTCTACCCTTTTACTACATGGATTATAAAACATCTCAACATGATGTTCACTTGTATCAAGCTTATTTATTTAAAATCACTTCATAATGCAAAAAAAAAGCAAAAGCAAAGCAGTACCTCTCCTATCCACAGATACACAGAAATTAATCCCTAGAATAGCTCCCACAACAACACCAAACCACACTCACCTCAACCTGTCTCAAATACTTCCTCATGCTAGATAGACTGCAGCATACCTGCCAGTGAAGACTTTCAGTCCAGTTTGGATCATGAAGTGGTATCAATTCCAAAACCAGGGCAACCTGCCAGCATACACTGACTGTGTTCAAAATCTAGCATCTCAACTGATTTCAGTTCAAGGAACAGCCTATGGAGATAGAGGTGATCTCTCAAATTGGCAGGTCCCAGGATGTTAGAGCTTTATATTTCAAAAACAACGTTCTAAACGGTACCTGCTGTTACATATAACTGCTGTAGATTCTGTTCAGATAAAAGGATGACTATAAGTGGATAGTCCCATGGTGCATGAAACATCAATTTATTTCCTGTTGGCTGGAAGCCAGCAGAAGGAGATGTGAGAAAGAAGTAGGAGAGGCAGTGACCCCTGGTAGCTGGGAGAATGAACTGCAGAGACACCTTTATTCAGTCACAGTTGTCTGTGTAGGATTCCAACATGATTGTGCGGTTATGGGATTGAGAGTGCAGATGGTCATTTTGTGATTATCACCTCCATTGTGACACCTCGATTTGAAGACTAAGAAAAAAGAAGCCTACACACAATATGGCAAATGATCTATTTTTTATTGTAGACAGTAAACAGATAATCTATTTAATATCATCTGCATTCCAGAATTAGAAATAACTCCTGCTTTTCCTTTGTCTGTTCCACTGATACAGATGCAAATGTATTTCCTTGCTTCGTTTGGTAAGAAAAATGATGCCCTCATCTTTGTCATAGAAGATACGTTGGGAGGTATTCCAGCCTTTCCAGTTCCAGCAATTTTAGTAAATTCCTTGCAGAATATGTTTAATCACTCAGCATTTAGCTCTTCTGATCATAAGTGCTGTAGATAATGTTCATAACAGCCTCTGGGACAACTAAATATGTTCTCAGTGCATATTACAGATTTTGGGATTGTCTCTACAGTTCTTAAAGTTGCAGGGAGCTTTAAGGCATAGATTTCCTTCTCCTGTTCAACCACTGGCGAAGATTTGTTGCACAAGTGTTGCAGCATATGTGTGGGGCCCACCTCTTGTCCTGATCTCCAATTTTGCAGCCAAAATAAAGGTGATAGGCTTTCTTAACCATAGTGGTTATACTGCGCTTTTGTGATGCAAAAGTCACTTCACCACAAACATAGCAGAAGTTATCTGCACTGTTCACACAAATACGAGGCATCTCTGCTCACTTTGGCTAAACAGAAATGTGTCTCTTTGCAAAATCAAACACTGACAAATAAGAGAGCACAACACTGTATGATTTCTAGAGCTGATATAGGGCAATTTGTTCAGCAGAGTGATGTAAGCTTCATTATGATTGCATCATCCATGACTTCTAGGAATAACATGATGCAATTCATACCATGTATGACGCACTACCAGCTTCAGATTGCATCATTCATTGTTTTGCCTAAAAAGCAAGTACTGTCCAAACCCAGTCATAGATTTATTCATAGATCCAGTCAAAGATGTATTTTAGTCATTTCTGGTTTAAATTGAGATCCCTTCCCTTTATAACTCACTTATCCTCCGCTATTCCCAAGTCAAGGGTCGTATATACTGACCCAATAGTATATCTTGAAAACTAGAGCCAATCAACAATTTTAAGCATCATTTTCATTCTCAGTGACCCAGAATTAGTAAAGTTAGACTACATTTATTTCAGAAACATTTTGGCTGTAGAGTAGTGTAATCAGTGGTGCTCAACATATTTACCATTGTGGGCCACATATGCAGCTCTCTGTGCTATGTGGGCTATATCCACACAAGGTATATGCTACCTGTATGGCCCTGAGGATATCACATGGACCACAGCTCTGTGCTGATTGGGCCATGGGTTGAGAACCACTAATATATATTTGTATGTATCTATATTGATAGATATGAGAGAGAGAGAGAATTTGAACATTTTGATTTTTCTTTTTTTTGTCTTTATTGTCCAACTATCTCTAATGATACATCACATTATGATTGCTTAGGTTATTAATTATCTCATAGGGTTAGATTGTTGGGAATATACTTTCATTTGTATGTAAGGGGCTATATATAGTCGTCCAACCCAAAGAGGAAGTGCAGAAAGGCATTGTGACTCAGAGGCACCCTTCTGAGTCACAGCCCTTCTGGAGTTCCTTTTTTGCCCAAGGGCAAGGAAGGAATATGAAGGTCTGTCAGCTGGTAAATAGTTAGGCATAGAGTCTTGGCTTTGTACACTCTCCTTCAACTTGCTTATGAAGGGGGAGTGGCAACCACATGGAACCTGCCCTCTTCTTCCCTTTCCCTTCCCCCCGCCACCAGTACAAGTAGGGTCTTCATTGCTACACAGGAACAATCAACAATCTAGGTCATAATGAATGTTTTGCATGCCAACAATTTAAATAATCCATTTTATTCATGCAAAAATAAATGTTTATATATTTTTAATTCACCAGCTAACTTTCTCAAAGATAGGAAAAGGCATTAGTCCAACAAAAAAATGTATTTCCTAGACTGATTATTTTAGAGATGCTGTATAATGAGCCAAAAAAGTATTAGAAAAATGAAGATCAGGAAATAATCAGATCACGATACCTTCAAAACTCTAATTCCCCCAAAAAACTTTCCAGAACAAAAAATGGTCCCTGCAAATCAATGTGGCATATGACATTTCTGAAAAATGGGTTTCTTTTTGAGGATGATGGAGGTTGAAAATATTGCTGATAATTGTGAGCTGTCTTCAGCCTTAACTATGGAGCAGTTACTATCCACCCATAGTATTATCTACAGATTTCAGACGTGTAACTCAAAGCAAATATTGATCAACGCATTTTTCATTTTTTCATGATAATACCTATGAATAAGTACAGCATGGAATGAATTAGAGTAATTTGACTAAGCTGTAACCGAAAGGGCAGCAGCTGGGTGCTTGAAAACAGATGGTATTACTGATCTGAATAGATTTGATCTTGACTGATTTTCAAAGCTAAGCAACACCGGGGAGTGGTTATTGCAGTACTTTGTGTGGGTGATCATAAGCATATGTAGGCCAGAATTCACTCCTGGTGTTAGCAGGTGCAATAAGTTTCAAGTTCATGGTGTTATGCTCATTCTATCTCTTATAATGCCTATCACTGTGGTAACTGAATTTGTCCTTTAGTGTTGTTGGCTTCTCTGTATTAGCAATTGTGTAGTATTGAGTTACATTCCTCCTCCTGTTATCTCTCTATGGGCTTCAGCAAAACAGAAAGTGAAAAAAAATTATTAGCCAGCAACTCTGTAAACATTGGCTTTGGTACTGTTGTAAACTAAGCAAAATAGAGCCTTGTCAATAATCGGGAGGCTTGAGTATAAGGGAATGTAGTCAGTTCGTGAGTGAGGATATGAGTGAATTGGCAGTATAGTAGAGCTAGGTTGGAAGGGAAGAGGTTGAGACTAGGAGAGAAGAATGAAAGGATCACAGAGAGCTAGACTCTGTTTTCTCCCAGTTTACCTTTTCAGTAAAGCATCAAAATTTTTCATTCTGGGGGCACCCCTTTTTCTTTACATTTCTTTCTGATGCCTCTAAACAATGTTTCTTTTTGCATATATAATCAATCTGCTGGGGAGGAGATTGCTACCTGCAGCCTCCCCAGTTATTTGGGGTACTAGCTGGCTCTGAATTTTGGTTTAATTAAAAAGATAAAAAACATAGCCGGGAAAGTGTGTTGGATAATCCATATTTTATTTTCTGTCTATCTTTCTCCTTATACATTCACCCCTTGCTATTTTATTTCTGAAGTGGTTGAGACATGGCCGTTACTCCTGTGCATGTCAGGATTTAGACCTTTGGACTGGGCCTAAATAATAATTTGCCAACTTACATAAAATTTTAAATACCTAAATAATAAAACTAATGTAAACTATATTTTCATCCAACACTGTGATGAACATTCTCGGACAACAGACCTGAATGAAACTTTGCTGGGCTTGGTTTGTGATAGCATTAGTGAATCAAGCTCCACATTTCATTTTGCAGCTGTTCGAAGTGGACCAACCCCTGCTGGTTTGCTTGTATGTTTCAGATTTAGAAGCTGTAACTTCTAAAGGGAACATTGCCCCTTCTTCCCAGCAAGATTCTCTCTTCCTATCTATCCAGCCCCTTGACCCTAGAAACCTCTCCAAACCTAAAGATAAAATGGAGATTCCTGAGGTGATTGTTGGGAAAAGACAAAGGATTGATGAAATAAACAAGTTAGTTAGCTGGAGAGGATGTTTATATAGGGGTCATGGTTAATACTGCATGAATATTCTTCTATTATGCTTATAGAACATATTAGGCCTCAATCTCAGGCCATGTTTGAGTGTGACTGAGGGCTGTAGCAAATATTTTGCGCACCTCTACCCTATAGTAATCAGATAATGTGGCGAAGAGTACAGTATAAGGGCATAGATAGACTCAACAGGCACTGTGTAGTTTCTTATCTACATATTTTCAGATGTCATCAGCCTCCACTACTGTGTTTTCTGTCCCAGATTAATCTTTCTTTGGGGTTTTGTGGACTGAATACAGAATGCCCAATTATTCTGTAAATTAACTGACTTTTCACTTTTTAGTCTCTGGCATGCAGAATTCCCAATATTCACAAAAGGAGAAAGAAAAAGGTTATGAGGTGGGGGAAGAGAGGAGAAAGAGTGTGAAATAATAGTTCATACCTTTCAGAGGAAATGTGTGTTAATTTTTCTTTCTGCTAGCAAATGCAGTTTGGTTTATAGAAACAAACATGAAACAGACTGTGCAGTTTAAAAAGCCTCTGGGAGCTTGGAGCTTTCTTAGTCTGATACGAGATGAGAATATGTGATTTCCACTAACAATGCCTTGTTCTCTTCCTTTCATTCAATATAACTTTGTATGTGATGCAGAAAGTCTAGCAGACTTTAAATAGCCATTACATCACTGGACAGTGCTACTGTCAGATACTGGTGGATACGTTTTTGTTGTTTGATTTTTTTAAACGTAATTATCAAGTAGCAAATAGGCAATGCATAGAGTGATAGATTCTGAGATAAGTTAGGATATTGAATTACATACTGGAGGCTTGGGAGATTTTAAAGTCATATAATGGCTGCTATTAACATATTTCCTACTTTGGTAATGCATAAAATTACTGTATTCTGGGGAAATTACTGTAAGGTCAGATATATATACAGCACAATTATTCTTTCATTTACCACATAATGGTTTCATTCCATTGACTTTAGATGAAGTACTCCTGATGCACACTGCTGGAAGTAAGGATATGGCTACACTAGAGCAGGGCAAATAGCTAATTTTTCAGTTGGTGGAAGCTCTGAAAAATTGGGGGGAAAATCAGTTCATCTTGAACTTAATTTGAAATTGGAAATTTTAATGCATTAAAAATGGGGATTCAAACCTGAGTCTCACACATTCCAGGGGAGTGCCCTAATCACTGGGCTAAAGGTTATAAAGGCATGAAAAGTGGCAGTAGCATCACCCTTCCTCCCCATCCTTGCTGTTTTGTGAATGGCTGAAATTATTTATGTTAAATTTGCAGATAGCTTTAGGTCAGTCAAAACTGCATTTTTCATCAAATAAACTATTCATCAGGAAAATGTCATGCAGTTCTAGTCTACCCAGAAAAAGCTATGGCTGGTTTAGCCTGCCCGAGCTAACTTGAATCCAACTACTACAGGTAACAATAGCAGTGAAAACAACTCAGTGTGGGCTTCAGCAGGCTAATGAGGTGAGTGTGTGCCCAGGGTCCATATTATGTTTACACTACCCATGCTGATGCCTCACTTGGGTAAGCTAGCTGGTACACAGCTTTTACTGTGTAGACATAACCTAAGAGGAGAATCAGGTCCAAAATTTGCACGTGAAGGAAGGAGCTCATTCCTGGTATGAAGGTACTTAAAATTGGACAGAGCTGTTTTTGTCTTGCTTCTCCATGTCTAGTTATTGTCAGCAGAAATCAAAGTTTTATCAGCTGTTTTTTGTGTGTGACTATTCTCCACACACACACACACTGACACTGAGGGAGTCTTTTCCTAGAGATTTAAGCTCAAAGTCACTGTTCCTAATATCTTATGAAGATCCATGAAGGACTGCTACCAAAGAAAAAGAAAAAAAAATGCAAAAATTCCCAAGGTTTGAAGGCAACTTCAGATGTGGAACATGAGATAGGATTTACCTAGGATCTTTTGATGAGAGTAACCAGTAAGGGGGAGTTTAGAGCTGAAAATATTGCCATTTAAATAAGTAAGCATAAACTAAGTGTAAATCATGATGACTACAATAACAAAGGACAAATAACTCAGTTTTACTTTCAGTTTTTAATCAAATAAGCTTTACTTTTTAAATTAGGGATTTTTAATGGATTATCATATTTTAAGTAATAGATTTATAGACTCTAACACCAGAAGGGACAATTGTGATTATCTACTGACCTCCCACATAGCACAGGCCATAGAACTTCCCCAAAATAATTCCTGGAGCATATCGTTTATAAAAAACCAACCAATCTGGAATTAAAAATGGTCAGAGGGGGGAGAATCTACCATGACACTTGGTAAATTTTAAATGATTAATTACTCTTACCATTAAAAATACAACACGACCCGATATAACATGAATTCGGATATAACGCGGTAAAGCCGTGCTCCGGGGGGACGGGGCTGCGCACTCCGGTGGATCAAAGCAAGTTCGATATAACGTGGTTTCACCTATAACACGGTAAAAAATTTTTGCTCCCGAGGACAGCGTTATATCGAGGTAGAGGTGTATATGCCTTAATTCCAGTTTGTCTTTATGATGACAAATCAAATCTCTAGGTGCATGTTAAAAGTTGTTTAGTACAAAGTTTTTTTAAAAAACTGACACACATATGACACCTATACACACTCCAATTATAAAATCCTTAGGAAATATGAACTTCATCATGAATAAATAATTTTACCTTTTATTATGGCATTTTAATTATGTTCAACGATGCTAAATTTGCTGACTGAGTTTCACACATGCAGTCCTTTTCAAATGTTGAATATTGTATTCAATTAGGGGTGTGTCAATCAAAAAGTAAATATTGCTTTAAGTTTGAAAAATTCATTATTACTGTATTTTCAGGCATATATATATATATATTCATTCCATATTCTGGCTGGGGTGAGAAGCCGAAATGCTAAAATGTCTATCTTCCCTTCCTCATCTGCCTGCCTTCTAAAAAAACATGTCTGTATCTTTTCCCTTCTTTCTCTTGCCCGGAGATTGCTAAAGAACACTGCACCTGTTTTATCTTGGTGTGCATCTGCATCAGGGCAAGCACCAATGGACATGTTTGGACAGTCTGACCTTGTAGTGCAGGAGAAGCACAAAGGGGACAGAGCAGTGGCCCAGGATCTGGCCCATTGTGTGGGAGGGTTTTCTTCTAGCATTTACAGCTGATCTGAAAACACAAACTAGGAAAAATCTTGCAGAAATTCCTATTTTTGTTTGATTTCCAACCAATTCTGTAGACTTGAGGGATTAGATTAGGTTTGAATAAGTATTTTTTGTGTGTGTGTGATTAACTAAAACTCTTAACCTTGTGAGTTTAAACTACCATTTTAGCTATCAGCTAAAGTGTCAAATTAAGGCACATTAGGGGATGGTGTGAATGTGAAGTCATATTGCCCCAGCGGGTTCTGTACCTCTTTGATGTACAATCCCTTCCAGATTCCCTTGTGCACACAGGGAAGTGTGGAAGCCTTCTCTTAGGATGATCCCAGCCTACTCTTTCCTTCCTGAGCCCTTTGGGATGATCTGAGCCCTCAGGGATGGACCAGTCTCTGCGCTTCTTGTTCCTGCTCACTGCACAAGGGGCACGGACATTCTGTTCCTCTGTCTTTTGTTCTCTTGATATGTTTTTTCATATGGTAGCCCTGAAAGAAACTTGTTCTCTGTAAGCAAGTAGCCATATATTGCAAATTTGGATTTTATAGTATTTTGTGACTTAACTCTCCTCTTCATTCACAGTAAGAATTTTAAGGAAACCCACCGTTCACTTAAATCTTACATAGTACACCAGAGCTTGAAAGAAGTAGGCCAGCTTTCTTTCTTTCTTTCTTTCTTTCTTTCTTTCTGTAGGATACATACTCTTTATTGGTTAGGGAATTAAGTGTAATTGTTTTGACACTGATAAACAACTTAGTCTTTATTGAGTGTGCTTGTTTTCTTTAAGGCTGTGTATTCTATGAGTTTGTATGAAAATTCTGTATATTGGCAAACAGCACAGGAAAAGTTTCCCAGTGTTTGTCCTTGTAGCTAGCAAACAATTAGGACTTTCCCTGAAAGGATGACCTTTTTGGATGACTACCCTCTGAAGAGTAATTGATTAAAAGGTTTCTTTATGTGAAAGCAATGTATTTTTTTAAGAACTGAATTTCAACAACGAAAACATGAAAATCTTCAATAGTTTATTCAGGCTGTGACCTGAATGTTTCAGAAGTTGTTTAAGGTTTGGCAGGATCTTGTAAAACTTTCCTGGAATACTAGATTATTTGTAGCATGATGCTTTGGGGTTATATAAATTATTAGAGCAAAAACCAGAGGCTGCATCAAAGAAGAAAATTAGAGATTACGTAAATGCAGGTCAAGGATTTATATTAAAATAATGTTAACTATCTAAAACCAAGATGTCATTCTAACCATCACAAATGTAGTATGCACAGGTAATGCACTGAGAGCGCTTACACTAAGGGTACGTCTATACTTACCGTCCGGGTCGGCGGCTAGCGTTCGACTTCTCGGAGTTCGATATATCGCATTTAATCTAGACGCGATATATCGAACTCTGAACGCGCTCCCGTCAACTCCGGAACTCCACCACCGCGAACGGCGGTGGCGGAGTCGACGGGGGAGCCGCGGATTTCGATCCCACGGCGTCTGGACGGGTGAGTACTTGAACTCGAACTACCTTAGTTCGAGTTCAGCTATGCTATTCGTGTAGCTGAACTTGCGTACCTTAGTTCGACCCCCCTCCCCTTAGTGTATACCAGGCCTAACTTACCTAACCTGTATGGGGAAGTCGTTATGCACTGAAGACCTTATGTGTATAAAATATGGGAAAAAATCTAAAAGTCTAATAAAAAATAGTTTCACTCTCTCCAATGACAATAGCAATGTTAAAAACAGGATCATATTTGGTTAAAAAAGTCCCTTGTATTGTGCGTATTGCCCTCAGGGTTTTGACTTTGTGCATCATAACAGAATTTCAGAACATATTCACTTCCCTCCCAACCTCCCCAGTATTGTTGCCCTAAAGCCAACCAGTATATATTCATGCATACAAACAGCTATATTAAAATAGCATCAATGTTGAGAAGTCATGCACTCAGGAATTAGGAATTGCTAGAATTAAGGTTGCTTAATAACTTCTCTGCGTGTGCATTATTGTATTGTCTTTAATTACATGATCACATTTTTTACCCAGGATCCTGCCTCACTGAGTTCACAGGATGAGTCTTGGATGTGTAGTTAATGTAGCTGTTGTCTGTAGCATCCCCTGCCTCATTTGTTGCAGAAGATGGAAGATGTATAACTAATGAGGCAGGCGATTTCAGGAGAAGAATGGTCTTGTGGTTTAGGTAGTTGAGTGCTGTCCTGGAGAATTAGCTTCTATCCCCACTCGATGCAGAAATTAGTGGGTGTGGTTCTTTAACTTGTCTTACTTTGGATGTCCAATTAGATGATCCTAGTGGTCCCCCTTGGCCTTAAAATCTATGAATCTCAGAAAAAATGGGGAGATTTATTTAACATGAGAAAAACATTGTACTGTATGTACTCAGTCATAAGCCGGTTTGTTTATAAGCTGACCCCCCCCCCACCCAAGATGGATAAGTAAAAATGGAAAAAAATTTATGACCCGTTCATAAGCCGACCCTATAATTCAGGGGTCAGCAAACTTTGGCTCCTGGGCCATCAGGATAAGCTGCTGGTGGACCGAGATGGTCTGTTTACCTCGCGTCCGCAGGCATGGCGGTAAACGCAAGTAAACAAAGTGTCCCGGTGCACCAGCTGCTTACCTTGATGGGCCAGGACAGCAACTGGTGGGGAAATTTTTTGGGGGGGAAAAGCTAGAGCTTAGGGGAGTAACCCCTGTGACCCCCCCCCGCCCGCATGACCCCACCCCTTACCTGGGACCCCCCACACTCTCCCCATCCCATCCCTTCCCACGTTATCTGGGGAGGGCCGGGGGAGGATGTCTCTGGCCTGGCTGGAGCTGCTCTGG
This sequence comes from Mauremys reevesii, assembly GCF_016161935.1. Taxonomy (NCBI): domain Eukaryota; kingdom Metazoa; phylum Chordata; order Testudines; family Geoemydidae; genus Mauremys; species Mauremys reevesii. The sequence continues at coordinate 36,471,835 of NC_052629.1, read as the reverse complement.
CAGGCTGGGCAGCATGGCTGCAGCCTGCTCTGGTGAGCCAGACCGGGAGGCGCAGCCGCAGCGTGTTCCAGCAGGATGGTCCAGGTGGCACGGCCGCAGCATGCTCCGGCGGGCCAGGCAGTGCAGTCACAGCCTGCTCTGGGGGGTGGGGCCGAGCAGCATTGCTGCAGCTGCTTTGGAGGCTGGGGGGAGAGCAGCGTGGCCAGAAGCCAAGAGACTCTGGCCCTGCCTCTTCCCTTCTGGCTCTGCTAGCTGTGCTGCCTCTTTTGGGGGGAGGGGATGTGTCCCACATTTCCCTCCCTGTACCCATTCATAAGCCAACCCCCTTCTCTGGTGTTTCCTTTTTTACTAAAAAAAAGTCAGCTTATGAACGAGTTTATATGGTAATTGTTTTCCTTACCCTTGTTTTCAGAATTGACCAGATTCTTGTTTGCTGATGGATTTTTTCCAGAAAATTCAGCCTGAGGCAGGTGCCAAGGCATAGAAAATTTCACACTGATTGGTTAAAGTTTGGCAAAGTTTTAGACAACTGAAAACAGTGTTTTATAATGGAAACTGTCAGGCAACCTTAAATATATTACTGTACTATCTATAATGATGTCTTAAATGGTTATAGAGCCTTCATCTTGGTGAATTTCAAAGTGCTTTATTATGATCTATTTATACAGGCAGAGTGGTCCTTACCATCTTTTTGAGACTAAGAGACAGCTATAGAACCTCTCAATTTAATGTCAGAGCAACCAGTAAGTAATTTATAATGACAGTAAGTAGAATGAGAGGGAACCATATGCAACTTAACTACATGTCACAGACTTAAAGCCATCTTTGTACAGTATTCCTAGTTCTTTTCTACAGCTGGAATGCTATGCTCAATAAAGATGCACAACAGGTTAACACAGGAAATTAAGAATATTGTATTCAGTTGAAATTCAGTGGGAATTTAGGTTGGAGAAAAGTTAGTGCAGGTACAGTCCCATATGTCACTGAAACATATCCATTCCAGTTTTCTTTGCTTCCTATGGAAATAATGACTTCTGATTTTTTAATTGAAACAAGTTAACAGCATAACATAGGGCTTGATCCTGCAAACACTTAAGCAAATGATTAGTTCCATTGAAATAAATGGGATTGCTCACGTCATTATTCATGAATGAGTTACAGCAACCTTAAGAGGTCCATCTCTAGCAAAGATGCAAGTTCTGCTTCCCCAAAAAAGTTAGTTACACGCCTCTCACTGCCCCCCACCATATCTGTTGTTGCTATTGCTGTCTAATGGTCTGAAAGAAAGTGTCAAGTGAGGATGAGAGGGAGTGAATCATAATCTGGGATCAGTGTAGTTATAGCCGTCTTGGTCCCAGGTTACTATAGAGACAAGGTGGGTGAGGAAATATCTTTTATTGGACCAAATTCTGTTAGTGAGAGAGACAAGCTTTCGAGCCACATAGAGCTGCTCTTCATGTCGGGGAAAGGAACTCCCGGCATCCCAGCAAAATGCAACTGCTAGCAGCAAATATCTATTCTGTGAATGGTAGCAGAAAATATCTCTAATGGCTGGTGATAGAACAGTAGATGGGGAGGGCTCTGAGTTACTACTGAAAATTCTTTCCCAGATGTCTGGATGGTAGGTCGTGCCCACGTGCTCAGGGTATATTTTGAGTTGGGCCGGCTTCCCCTGCAGTGATTTAAAGGGCCCAGTGCTCCAGCCACTGCGGGATCCCCAGTCCCTTTAAATCACCGCCTGAGCCTGGCTGCCAGAGCCCTGGCAGGGATTTAAAGGGCCCGGTGCTCCAGCGGCTGTGGGGAGCCGTGGGCCCTTTAAATCACCGCTGGAGCTCTGGCAGCTGGGCTTAGGTGGGGATTTAAAGGGCGCGGGGCTCCTCGCAGTGGCCAGAGCCTCTGGCCCTTTAAATCCCTGGGGCCCCAGGGCTCCGGCAGCCGGGCTCGGGTGGTGATTTAAAGGGCCCAGGGCTCCACACGAAATCGGATATAACGCGGTAAAGCAGCGGGGCTTGGGTGTCGCTTAAAAGGGCCTGGCCCCCCCCGCTGCTTTACTGCGTTATATCTGAATTCGTGTTATATTGGGTCGTGTTCTATTGGGGTAGAGGTGTGTATAGATAGATAGATATACACATACACTTCCTACTGTATTTTCCACTGCATTGCATCTGATGAAGTGGGCTTTAGCCCATGAAAGCTTATGCTCAAATAAATTTGTTAGTTTCTAAGGTGCCACAAGTACTCCTCATTCTTTTCACTTTGTGAGAAGTGTTTTCCCACAGGTGATGTGGTGTTTTTGTCTTTTATCATTTTCCTCTGAGAGTTCATTTGGGAGCATAGTGATTTTCTGGTTTCACCCACATAGTTGTTTTTGAGGCATTTAATGCACTGGATGAGGTACACTACATGTGATTGGCATATGTAGGATCCATGGATCTTAAAAAATGTGTTGTAGGGGGGTGTTGAACATTGTTGCAATGGAGATATGTCTGCAGGTTTTACATCTGTTGTTTTGGCAGGGTCTGGTGCTGCTTTGAGTTGGTCTGCCCTGGTCTGTGGGGAGCTTACTTCTGATGATGTGCTTGGAAGAGTTGGGGGTTATTTGAAGGGAAGAAGTGGGGGTTAAGGAAAGATTTCATTCAGAATGGGGTCCCCATCGTATATGGGTTGTAGTTGTTTGATTATATCTTTTATGGGTTCCAGTGTGGGGTGGTAGGTAACAATTATGGGTGTGCGGTCAGAGGGGGTTTTATTTCTGCATTGAGGAAGGTTCTCTTGGGGTGTTTGAGTGGCCCATTACATGATGCAATCTACTTCTCTGGTGGAGTGTCCTTGTTCAGTAAAGGTTGTTTTAAATGTGTTAAGGTGTATATCCCGGACTATGTCTTTGGAACATACTCTGTGGTATCTGAGTGCCTGGCTGTAGATAAGATTTCTTGGTGTGTTTGGGGTGCACAGGATCTAGGAATGTAGGTGTCGTGATCTGTGGGTTTCTTGTATGTGGTTTTCTGTACAGTTCTATTGTGGAAGCTGATTGTGGTGTCCAGGAAGTAGAGAGAAGTAGCTTGCGTGATGGAAAAGGTGCTTAAAGTGCTCCTCTCAATGACCCAGCTAGATTTTTACTGTATTATGTTTTTGCCATTTTAAGCACTGAAGTCTTTAGCTAATCTTGAGAATAATTCTCTGGTATAACTAAATATTACTGTTCACATTTTACAGATGAGGAAACAGAGTCAACAAAGGTTGAATAACAGGTTGTCAGACTCAGGAGTGGAATTTGGGAGTGCCTACCTTCCACTCCTGTGTCAGTTCACTAGGCCACTGAGTGTCTGGATAATATACATGACTTTTTTACAAGGAAATATCTGTCTATCAGAAATATTTCAAATGCATGCATCATGGTACCTAAGCATTGGTTTGAATTTTGTTCTGGGCACATATATTATTCATATTGTTGGCATTTGAATTCATAATGTTTCACAAAATGAGTTTGTATTAATTTTCTGCATATTTTGAAGTATTAATGTATTCAACAGCAATAATTTAGAAGCTAATTAATATCTGACATGATATTGATGAAGGTATTCTTTTTTACTTTGGTCCTGCAAACACTTACATATGGGCTTAACTTGATTACTATGGGTAATCCCATATCAATGGGACTACTCTCAGTAGTAAAGTTCAGTATGTACATATTTGCAGAATTGGGGACTTTATCAGGCTATATTATTTTTAAGATAATATGGTTTCTTTAAAGAAAAACACAGTAGAGACATATGTTCTGTGTTCCAAATTTTTCACCCGCGAAGTTTTCAGTTTTGCATAGTTAATTTTACATTTCACAAAAGATGTGTCCTTATTATTGCATTATATATTTACATGCATGCACATTATTTCTTCAGCATTCATGTAAATGTCCACTGTAGCAAAATGTTTTTGTACTAAATCTGAAGAACTGCAAGCAGACTTTGTAATTTATCAGCTCTAATTTCCTTAATTTTCATTTCAGACACGAGTGAACCCCATCAATGTCACTCCACCAATAGAAGCTATAGATCAGGACAAAAACATCCAGCCTCCTTCTGATCGACCACGCATCCTCTATTCCATCCTACTTGGTTGGTATCTGCTAATCTTGCTATCATTCATAGTCAGCCATTGTATTAGGATCAGGCAGAGAAAGTGGGAAAGCTGAAACACAATAAAAGATTCATGTTGTAGTTGGTAGATATTGTTCTACTCAACAACATTTTTATTGCAGTTCTGGTATTTTATTCCATTTTGTATTGTTAACTATATTGTTATTTATTTAGATTAGATTGACAATCTTATGCTTCATACAGTGAAAATAAGGAAGCAGTCAAGGAAGGAAAATATGGAAGATGCTTATCCACACCCTCAGTTAGACTGTATTTCAATTCTGCTGAGGAATAGCTAGGGAAGATAATAATAGTAATCCTTGGCTCTTATTCACAGGCACAACCACAAACTAAGTCTTTGTCTACATTACAAATGCTTTGCTGGTACAGATATACTGACAGAGTCCCATATTGTTGATGTAGCTTATTCCGACAGGAGTTTTGTCGGCATAATAACATTGCTTCCTTGAATGACATTAGGTAGGCCCACAAAAGCACTTTGATTTCTGCATAACTGTGTCCGCCTTGGGGCATAGGTGCAGGAACTAGCGGTGCTGGGGGTGGTTTCCATCCTATACAGGGTTCACAGTTTGGTTCAATGGCTCTCAGCACCCCCACTATACCAATTGTTCCAGAACCCCTGCACCTGGGGTTTTTGCCAGCATAACTGTATCAGATAGGGAGAATGGTTGACAAAACTTTGTAGTGCAGTATAAAAATTGTCAGGGGATGGCAACTAGGGTGAGTTTCCTCTCAAAGCTAAATATGAACTTTTCTGCACAGAGAAATTTGTGTTGTCTTGGTGTCGTACACCTACTCTTTATTTTGTTGTGTTTAAGGTTGTAGCCTGCCCCTTCTCCTCCCTTGCATCAGATTGTCTTAATTGTCCATGGTCTCTTCTGGCCCTGGATGAATGCAGTTCAAGAATGAGTTCATGGAGACACCCCCTTTTTCTTTATTGTGGGGGACTTACACTGTGCCATTTAACACTCTCCCTCTCCCTTTTGGACAGATAGGAACAAGTTTCCCCAATTTTTCCATGGGCTGATAGGAAAAAGAGCTAAAGCACTGATTGACCATCCCCAGCCAAACCTGCCCTCCCCACAATATACAAAGTCCAAGGACATACTCTCCTCTGTGATAGTCCTCTGATCCACCTTTGTGGGAACTGAGAGATTATAGGGTTCACAGAAACAGGTGTCCCATGCCATTTGTTTTGATAACCATCAGGTGACTGGGTTTCTTTTGGGGAAGAAAGAAGAGTGGGGTGGTGCAGTTTTAAAATTCAAATGTATAATGGGAAGATAGGTTACCACTGGAACATCATAAAGCACACAAAAGTAGACCCTATTTTGAGTCTCTAAGGGAGGGGGGGAGAATAAAACAGTAATTTTAGTAGTAGTCTTTATTTTTGCTTTTGTCTTCAAAAAGGAACCTTTTTAGGTCTTAAATGTGCCTTTTCTTTTGCTGGTATGCACTACTTTATAGCTTGCAAACTCTGCTACTGGGTATTTTAAATAAGTTCACAAGAAGCACAATGATATACACTGGTGAATTAGAGAGCCTTCATCTGGAAAGGAGTGAAAGTGGCTTATTCAGCAAATTGAGTAAGATGTATGAGAATGCAGGCTGATATGCTAAGTTTTTGGAGCACTATTTCAAACAAATAATTGAAATGAATTATCTGAGGGTCCTTCCTTTTAGCTGTTTCTCATCACATGGGATTTCCCCCACTGTAAACCAAAATGTATATCTCCCACATAGACATTGTAAGATTTCATGTTAGTGTTATAAATTACTTAAACTAGAAGTGCTGTACCACGAACTGAGAGAATATGCTATTTTTTACTAATTAGATGATGATTGAAGATTTTATAAGTTTCCTACGTTTTTTTCTTGTGGTGTATTGAGTTACAGTCCTACATTTGCACCATGACAGATTGAGTTACAGTCTGCAGTTAGGTCACCCTGACCATTATCCAAGTTACTGTGTTCAAATATCAGAAATTTCAGGATAAATGGACACAAATCAGATAGGCTGTGTTCAAATAAAAATTTCACCTAATTTTCCAGTTAGAACTAAGAGTTATTAACAGATAATTTTCTCTCAGAGAAGCATGTGATTCTTAAGTCCTCTTGCTTTAGCATATGTTTTTACTACAGATTTAACCTGGGCTGTTCCTTGGGTGATGCTCCCAAATCTCTTCTCAGTCCCACACGCAAGCTTTTGACCAGAATTTAAGGGTGCTTTTAAATCAAACTAGCTGACCCACCCTAGGGTAAAGGCTAAAGTCTACAGAGCTAAACTCCACAGTATAGCACTGTAATGCTTGATTTCTGATTGCATAGCATCTGGTATCCTGACATTTGAAAACCTGACACTTGGAAATATTTTACATTCATTGACTTTCAGGAATTGAACCATATTTCGGTAGAGATGATAGGTCTACATATACCCACTGACCCAAACTGTGTGTAGCTAAGGAATAATCTTACTCCTGCCTGATGCATTTTTTTCAATCAGGCCTATCTTTAATAAGATAAATGAATAAATTATATGGTCAACTGGTTTCCAATAGATCAGGGATGGCCAAACTGTAGCTTGTGAGCCACATGCAGCTCCTTTATTGTTACAATGCTGCTCACAGACCCTCCCATGTTCCCCCATTCTCCACCTACCAGACTTTGGGGGAGAGGGGAGTTCGGGACCTCTGTCTTGCAGTGGGGTGGTGGGGTATGGGCTTCTGCCAAGCAGGGAGAGGAGTCTGGGGGCTTCAGCCCAATGGGGCACATCTGCTGGGGCTCTGGGCTTCAACAAGAGTGGGACTGAAGCCCTTAGACCTGGCAGGCACCTCCCGCTGGGCCGAGGCCCTGAGCCTTGGCATGCCTCCTGTGGGGCTGAAGCTCCGAGTCCCAGTATGCACCTCGCGCGGAGCTGAAGTCCCGAGCCTTATCAGGTGCTCCCCAGCTCTCCAACTTCAGAAGATTGTTGTATGTGGCTCAGAGGGTCAGTAAGTTTGGCCACCCCTGCAATATATAGTATTGCACATTGACAGCATCATAAATAATTACATAATTTAAACTATTATTGAAGAATTCTTAGCTTCTCTATATACCTAGAAGTACCACATGACATACTAACTGCACATTCACACATGCCAATAATGAAAACACTTTTGAAGTAGTCATGAAGTAGTCATGTAGATTTTGGGAGGTTTGATGTATGCTAAGAACTAGGAGATTGAAGACTAGAGAGGGAAGGAGTTCTAGGAATAAGTAGTGTTTTGGGGAGAAAAAGTATTACTGTTTCCTTAATGGCCCAGGACCAGGAGCCTTGCAGAGTATATGGGACAAGGCTCCCCTCTCTTTCAGCTAATTGGGATGAGCTTTGGGAAGGGGACCACCATATATGCTGCCTTCTCCCTCACGGCAGATGAATACCACCAGGAGGAGGCTGAAGCCTCCCAAGTATGAAGGTAAGTAGACTGACTCGGGGAGAGGGGCCAACAGAAGGAGAAGCTGGTTGAGTCCCTGGAGCTGATCTAATGTACAGTCCAGCTGCAGGAGACCTGGAAGGCTCCTGGGTTAAAGTGAGGCAGAGTGACTGTTCAAAGTACAAGCTAGGTCCAGGAGGAGAGCTAGGAAGAGGGGACAGAAGGGCAGCAAGCCAACAGGACACAAGGGGATGCTTAAGGGCAATGCCCCACCATCAGGTTAAACACTACTTTCACGACTGTCAAAAAGGACCCATAATTTATATGCATCATACATGAAAATTAATTTTTGTACAGTCTGTCTTCACCTAGAGAAACATGCGTTATAATAAATCTCCACTGGTGGTATATACAATCAGATTATCCTCACTTACACAACCTTTATACCAAGATAGCTCCCCTGACTATACTACTATTACTCCAGTGTAATTGAGAGGAGAAACAAGATCATAGGTATTTCTTCCCCACTGATAATTTTATAATTATGTATATTATAAGCATTTTATAAAATTGTAGACTCTTCTTCAGTATTGCCAAATCCAAGCATTCCAATATCATGAATCAAGCCCTTAAAAAGTCTTAATACTGGCTTTAAAATCATGATTTAAAAAAACGAGTTTTTTTTTTATTTTCTCTTCTGGTTTCTGAGCCATTATGGTGCACTTGCTTCATGATTTTTAAGCTTTCCTCCACAATCATGGGATCTAGAAACCTGCTAAGATTTTCAGTCTGTTCCTTTCAGTAGATGGAGTTTTTAGAAAAACACAACAAATATCACAAGACTTGCAATAAAATCTCAAGATCTGGCAAAAGCTCTTCTTTCGCCTTCTCCATATAGCTAGTTGCTCTCAAAGTCCTTCCTTGCTTCTTCCTGTTTAATTCCTCCAAAATTCACCCTCTCTTTACAGGTCCCCATTGCAACAATCACCGTCAAAACTATTGGTTATCTCACATCTTGATTCCTGTAATCTTCTGTTCTATGACCTCACTGTCTCTCCTATCCCTTCCTCCTCCAGTTTGTCCAAAATATCTCTTATCAAAGTCCTCTTCCACCAATCTGTCCATATCGCTCTGTCTCCATTGGCTCCCTGTATATTGCTGCATCAAGTTCAAGCTCCTCATCCTTACTTACCATGTCCAACAACATTTTCCTCCCCTTCTATCATATATCTTTGGTCTTGTTTTCCCTCAGGGACACTTGTGCGTTCTGCATTCAATCCCTTTGCTTCCTCCATTCATCATCTTTCCTCTGTCTAAGCTTCAAACCTAACATTCTGCCTCCTGTGCCTAGAGCAACCTATCAGTTATTATCTGCTGAACACCCAGACCTGCTGGAGGTTCCGCACTTCTGAAAATCAGGCTACTATTTGTAGATGTTTAAATATTGGTATAGGAGCTTAACTTTAGGCATTCTTTTTAAAACAGAAAATGGCTTAGGTTTATAAACTTGATCTTTATACAAGGCTTGTGTGAAAAATTGGAAAAAAAATTTTAATTAATATGGTGCGTGTATGTGGCTGTGTGATTGGTTGTTTAATATCAAAAGGGTTCTAAAGGAACCAAGCAGGAAAAGCAAAATAATCACACAGATAAGACTCCATGAGGAAACAATGGGAGAGCTGTTTATTGTGGGATACACCTTTCTTGGCTCCCCTCCAGCTGAGAATGATGTACTCTTCCCGAGGTTAAGTGTAAGATCAAAGGAGGATCCTAAACTAGAATAAGACCCCAGTCCTAGAAAAGGGAGGGGATTAAGTGTGAGTGACCAGAGCATAATTAAATACTGTCAGGGAAGCAAGAAGACCCACAGAGACAGAGGGAGCATGCTGCTAGCAGGACAGTCTGCTTCTCCCAGCACAGGGATGGAGGTAATTATACTGTATGAAATGTACCAAAGCATGCAAAGAAAACATTAAGGGTTTGGTAAGAGGAAATATTCATATATTCAAAACATAAGCCTTTATTATTTTTCCCCTTTGCTCCAGGTGCTTTATAATGTTGGGTAAATGAATAAGTAATAGTTTGTTTTGAAGGTGTTGTTTCTGTGTCCAAAGGGAAACTTACAGGTGCCAAACTCAGTCAGGTCTGTTGCATTGACATGGTTGTGTTATGGAGGCTGTCACCCAGAGATCCAATCCCCGAGTGGTTGAACTGCTCCGAGAGAGGGTTGAAAATACATCCTCCTGTGTGTCTGTGAGCCTCTGTCTGTTTCTCTTCCAGTCTGGTTCTTTCTCATGTGTATGGTGGATGCCCTGACTTCTCCTGTTGTAAAGAGTTTGGGGCTACGCTGGAGACTGGGCTAGTGCCCTTAAGGCTGGCTCTGATATTCTCACAGTCTTTGCTCTCCAGACACACCTCTAGGATGAACTATCTATTTCCATATATGTTAAAGAAATACCTTACTAGTGACAAATACAGATACAGTGATAACAATTATTAAAGAGCACCGCCACACCTTTCACAGAGGGATCCAGTCAATAATCCATTTATGAATACTATAAATATAAATATTTTAGATACTTAAAATTATATATATATACACTCTCAAGTAACTGATATATGTAGTATTTACAAGATACAGTGCATGATCGTGTGGTGTGAAGTTTTTATCATCACTTGTTTAAAATGGCCAGTATAAGGTATTTGTTGTCTCACCACTCTTGAGTACTATGGCCATCTCGAACTAATCAAATCTTTATAACGTATTATATCAGTACTTGTTTTGTTTGTGGGTGAGTGTATATATATGTGTACACAGGTATGTGTATAATATTTTACATATATTATGTCCATCTCCTGTGAATTAAACATTTAACTCTTGTGTACACCTGTTTTCCATTAAATGCATTTTGTAGTTTTGTTACCAGCATTGGGAGCAACTGATTTTTCTGGATACTTCTATAAAGTAGAATACACCATTCATGCTATTCACTCTCTCTCTCTCTCTTTGACATAGATGAAAGTGCCTATTCAGTACAAGATACTGCTTTTTCAATATGCTGTAACAAAGATGATCAGGGTAGATTTTAGCTCACACATCGAGTTTCTTTAGACACTGTCAGAGTTGATAGCTTTCACTCCCTGTGGCAAGGCTCTTAAAAGGGTAGAATTTCCATAATGGAGCCCAGGGCTCCTGCAAAATTCTAGTCCTGCAATAGGTTTTAGCTTTTGGAGAAACATAATTTCCTGTACAATAAAGCCTGTAGATCACCACTGTGTGTGGGTCTGTACAGTTCCACTTAACAGAGGCAAACATTACCAATAATTTTGTTGTTAATCCCTTCAGCAATATGTGCAGTACTCCCATAATAAACCTTCCTGGAGCACTTGGTAATCTGTGGTGAAAAAGTGCTGTCTTTGTATTCTGCCAAAGCTGTACTTCAAGTACTACCTTTTTTACCTCAACCTTTTCACCTCTGCATAGCTCTTCTCTTTTTTTTTTTCTAAATCCTAAAAGCAAAAACTCTGTAAGTAGAAAATGACTCCATTATATTGTCTCTGGACAAATTTACAGACCTGCACATGGTTACCTTTATGCACTTTGAGTATCCCATTGAAGTTAATGGGACTTCTTACAGTGCATAAAGTTAAGTACATGTGTAAATCTTTGCACAATGGGCCTAACCTATCACATAGCAGTTGTTTACTGACTACAGCAGCGAGATATTTTCTTCTTTTGTTTATCTGATCCTACCATTCTAAAATACCTTTTAAAAATGGAAAATCACTCTTTTGAGTGACTCTTCACTCTGTTTTGTACAGTACTAAGTATATTGATGGTGTTCAGTAAATAAAATAATAGAGTGCAATATTCTGACTTTGTTATTCAGTAGTAAACTGAAATATTTGTTTAGGTGTAAGTGCTATCTCTTAGGAACTGGGCTAAAATCGGTTATGTCCACCACAAGTGAAACAAACATGTTTGCTCTCAACTGACTCACAGGTGAATAGTTGTTCTCATCTCAAACAGTCATAGGACTTGGTCTGGTAAAACCTCTGGGAGATGGCTAAAAAGGAGATTTCTGTGTCATACCTTTGGAAAATGGGGTCCTGTGCATTCACAGTGGCTCTGAGTTCCTTATTCTCTGGAGCACAGCTTCAACAGAGTTATGCTTTCAAGGTTTCTGCAGTTGACTGCTACACTAGTGCCCCTTCTCCCCCTTAAGGGGAATCCTCACCCTGCGAGTGGGGTATGGAAATGTAAACAGCTTTTGGCTGTATACATGTCCACAGAGAATTCTGATGGGGGGCAGGAGGAAAAAATGTACATCTGCCACTCTGGACCTGCCCTACTTGTTCCTTCTGTGGTCCAACCCTTCCTGTGGTGATACCAACCAGTATAAGAGGACCTAAGCAAAGCCTGAGGGAATGTGGAGGGAGATGCTGCCGTGAACTTTACTGAGACCTCTTTCCATGCAGAGGAATGAAGTCCGTGTATTCCCTTTTTGCACAGATCTCAGTGACACAATCAGACACACCATTTGGCACACCTGGTATTCTCCTCTCATAAAGGGAACAAAAGGAATGTTTAAGGTCATAAGTGATGATGTTTTAGTGACATGGTCAATAATTGCCTTCTGTAAGCTTTATTCTAACCAGTGCTATTAGATGCTCTTCCATGAACACTGACTATAAATCCTCAAATTTGTTTTAAAAATGTGAAAACAGCTGTTGTTCAACTTTTGAAAGTTACAAAAGAAATTATTCTATTTTTATTAGTTTTGTGCAAGATCTGTTCTTTCTTTCTCATATACTGCATGATCTTTTTACCCCTTTACTAATTGAATTTTATTTTATTCCTTTGTTAGTTAATGAGTGAAGTAAATATACTGTTTAAATAAAGCTGTTACACACAGTACTTATTTCTCTCAATTATGTTTTCAAACCTCAATATCTTTTTGCAGGGACTCCTGAGGATTATCCACAATACTTCTGTATGAATCTTACAACAGCTGTACTCAGTCTCCTAAAGCCAATAAACAGGGATTTACACCAGAAATTTGATTTGGTTATTAAGGTAATTTCAACTGAGTTCTCATTTCCATACGCTTGCGAAACTGCTTAGCAATAAAATCTCTGGAGAAAATTGTGAATATGTTCTTTTTTTTTTTTTTTTGGTAGTCAGTTAATAAACAAATCACTTCTAGAAAAAAGGTAAGGTGCACTTTTGAAAAGGAACTATTTAGGATTCATGATCCTTTACAAATATTTACTATTATTTTTTGTTATAGTACAAGCGTAAAAGTGCAACTTGTATGTTTGTTTTTTATCAATATAGTTGAGACAAAAGGGTTTATGCATTTTATACTTCACATTTTTCCACTTCATTTAAACTTTGTAAGTATATCTAATATGTATACTTAGGAATATTAATTATAAAGATAATATTCATAATACTGGTACAGAGTCAGAAAAAACAATGTACATATATCATAGGAGAATTCAATATTTAGAGATGAAGGAGAACAAGGAAGCTCAGATCCAGATCCAGGAATTCAGTGTTGGCCTAACTGTGCTCCCAGTGAAGTAAATGGGAGCAGAGTTAGGTCAACATTGAGTTCTTTTGAGCATCCCACTCATAATATATGGGTTCAAACCCCTTTCTGTTTGTTTTTCTATCCTTAATTTCAAAATGAGTCAGGATAACATTCTATAACTTGAATTAATTAATTGATGTGGAACTAAATGCATACAAAAAATAACTGTGAAAACAAGGTGGGGGTAGCCCCTGCAGTATCTTTGAAAAGTATTGTTATCTACAGTACTGAATTCCATTTTAGTAAATGTGGGACGATGGGTCTCAGTGTTGTTTTCTTTCCTCATTTGAAACTTAGAAGTAATGGAATAGCAGTATTGAGATTTATATATCCAAATATCTGCATGAAACCTCATAGAGTAGTTTTATTGTGGGTGTACCCTAAAATATTTATGCTTTGCTTAAGGATACAGTGATAGCTGCCTAAAGGGAGCAACAAATTTCATTTGCTTAAAAGATGTGGTTTTGTAATAAAGCAAAATTGTATTCTGTACATTTGGGATAATCCCTTAGGAGGTTGCCTAATGATGCAGAAAGTTGTAGAGGTTTTGCTGCATTTATTAGTAGGTATAGAAGCAAATAATGGGTTATGGAATGTAACAAATCGCAAATATTTACTTTAATTTGTATGCTGAATCAGAGAGAATATTGTAGTGACTGAGTCCAAGTTTAATACTGTAGCATTCTGGAAAAGGGTCGGCTGCCTCCTGCGCAACCCCTCATGGACAGAGGTCACTCTGTAGTATACTGCTAACAATTTCTCAGGGCTCCTTAACTCTCAGGCCACAGGTAATAAATGGGACCCTGGGGGGAAATGTTTTGAGTCCTTAGATACTGGCCCTCCAGGCCATAACGCCAATTCAGTTGCACTTTCCCTTTAAGTAGACAGCCTACAGCACTTTTTCCCAGAACTAGGTCCCAATTCAGAGCCTCTCTGGTTTTACCTGTCTTGAGCTCAGCCTCTCACAGTTAAGATCTCAAGTAGGAACTGGGCCCAGTACTCCCAGGATTTACCTGGTTGACACCCAGCCTTCCTCAGCCCTCTGGTTCTGGCTACCAGGCCCAAACTCTTCTCTCAGTCAGGGTCTCTAGCAGAAGCCTCCTGCTCACTGCAGTGCATCCCTTTCACAGCTCCCTTGACCTCAGGGTCTTTCCTGCAGGAGCTTCCCTAAATTTTCCCAGTCCTTTGCTAGTCTCCTGCTGGTCTTTATAGGGCAATCACCCTGGTCTCTCCCAGGTATGGTTCATTCTATAATCTGAGTAAGCTAGCTCCAGCCCTAAAGGAGTAAACCATCCCTGAGGGTGCACATTCCAAACTGTAATCTCTTTAACAACGGGAGGTCTTTACCTTTCTTGAAAATTAGTTTAGTACTATTATCATAACCAAGTTGTAATACAACAGTTATGCTGATATGACTATAGTAATTTAGGCCAAATTTTTAAAGGTATTTAGGCGTTGCTGGGCTCAGAGTTGCAATGTCTAACTGATTTAGGACCCTAAAAGTCATTTTCAAAAGGGATTTAGGTACTTAGGAGCCTAAATTCCATCAACTGCCAATTCCTTTTGAAAATGAGTTAGGCTCCTAAATCAGGTGTTACAATGCTGAGCACAGCAATGACCTATATACTTTTAAAAATCTGGCCCTTAGTAATTTGTGAGCCATTTATTAATTCAATTTAAACTTTGCAATTAACTTTATTTTTATGCAGTGTGACTTGATCATTTCTCTTCTGTCTGATCTTTTATTTTATACTGTGTATAAAATTATCCTTGGAGTATCCTCCTCCTCCCTCACCCCCGCCCCCCCAGAGTCCTGTTTAATGTGTCCTAGTCCCTCTTAATTTTTATTTCTTTTTGCTTCTATTGAATGAATGTGTTTTTTTGGTTTTGTCTGTTTGTTTTGGACCTCTGGTGCCAAAGATGTACGTTGGAAAGTATGTTACCATATGGTGTAAATGTGCACCATGTTAAACTCCATCGGCATTATTATATTTTTCTATGGTAGGTTCAGGGATACCTAAAATATATGGATCCTTATGGAAATCTTGCCCAGTCTTTTTGATATTTCCCTCCTATGCCTCCTATCCTTCCTTCTGTCTCCTGTCAACACAGTTACATATTTCTCACATCTCCCCATTTCCTGTCCTTGTCTTTCTGTTTTTGACTGGGCTGACCCGAGAGTGCCACCACACAGGACCCCACTCTTACCATATACTCTGAGCAAATATTTCCAGGTCTAGCCCTATTCTGAAAATCCCCTGCTTCATGACCCCAAACACAGAAGTAGTGGAAAGAGGAAGGTGGTCAGAGATGAAAGCCCAACTTCCTTCTTTTGCTAAAGGACAATCTCTGGATTTACTGATGCTGGGAAATGGATAGGGCCCCCATTAAGCTATTTCCTTGCCCAGCAGTGTTGGGATTCCCTATGAGACTTTTTTCCACCATACTTATCCAGAGCACCTTTTTCAGTTTTGGAAGAACACTTCATCCAGTTCTCTGGGATCCAAAAAAAATCAGTTTGACTCCAGATTTAATCATTCAGGTTCTTTATTTGGCATACAGCAAAGCTATGCTGAGTTGATCAGACTCAAGTGTTAGGGGGTGGGTATAGGGCATACCATATCCGAAGTTGCAGAGAAACCCTCTCCCTTCATATACATTTACACATCTCATTGCATTTACTATACATTGCATCACACTTTTTTGGAGTTGGCCTGGTCACTTTGCAGGAACCAATCCCTGTACAGCATGCTCTGTCCATAAGAGGGTTCATGCTTGAGCTCCTCCTTACATTTCTAACTCGTCTTGTCGATTGTTAGTAAATGGTTCCATGGGAGTGCTCCCTCTTATCTTAGCTGGTTCAGACATTCTTTTTGAACCTTATGATCTGTTTATCTCCCTAATTCTGTTCTCCAAGAAATGAGGCCTCCCTTATGTGTTAATTACTCATGTCAGGCCAGGCCTCAACTACGAGCCATGCGCACACCACCATTTCTCGAAGAAAAACAGATCAGTGTTCTGTTCCCTTTCCCTAGGAACTGAGTGCAATCCAGTTCCTCCATTGATTATGGTTGCTTGCTAGTTGTAGTACTTCCTCCCAGGTGATACCAGCACATTCCATATTCTCCATCAGTATCTTTTGCAAGTTCTTGCTTGGCCTTTCTTGCTTTCTCTTTCCTTCCTTGGATACCCAATTCAGTGTTTGCTTAGCATGTCTCCCATCTTCCGTACAATATACACGTTGCAACCACTTGAGCCTTCTTTCTTTGATGATATTTTCTAACATGTCCTGCTCTGTCAGATTCCTTAGTTTTGCATTTATTTTGTTTTTTCCATGAATTGTATAGCATCTCCCTCATCCATCTATGTTGGGCAGTCTCTAATCTCTGAGTCTTTTCTCCGTACGGCAGTGTGCTCAGTCCAACTACATGGTATAATCTGACCTTTAGGTTAGTATGGAGACCTCTGTTTGACCAAATGCTGTTCAAACAGGAGTAATTTTTCACTCAGTCAGTTGTGAATGGGGAGGAATGGTTGTTGGTACCTCTAGGTCTGTCTCTCCCCTCCGTCCCTGGGAGGGGAAAGGTGTGTAAGTGCTGCGGAGCAGAAGAGACTAAGGAATTATTCTCTTCCTAGTACTGTCTCTACTCTACATGCACACAAAACGAGGTATGCTGTTTGATATATAAGCCTGAGGTTAAAAGATGAGGACAGAGATTGAGGTGCAGCTGAAGGGCAACCGTGAACACAGTCTAAATGATGGCTGACAGATAAAGAAGTGATTGTGCAGGGTTTGGGTTTGAATGAAAGAGTTACATATGTAAAAAGGTGGGGGAAAGGTTCGTATAGAGAAAAAAGGGAAGGAGAGAAGGAAGAATGGGAAAGAAGTGCCTTAAAGAAAGAAGGGAGAGTGAAAAGTTTGAGGAGAGAAAAGAAAGGAAGAGGAAAGGAATAAAACCCCAGGGAAAACTTCTGCAAAAATGTAATTGTATATTAAATGTGTTGGCAACTGTTACACGACAAGTATATTCATTAATAAATATGTAATTATATGTGTTTGCATTATATAACTAGTTATATTATATTGTTATCACATCCTGAGGTTCAGTCCAGACTAGTGTGGGGTTATGTCACCACCTGCCCCGCAACCTTGGGTGCCTCAGAATGCTTTGCTGATATAGCGCCCAACTTGAGTCCCTCACAAACAGCATGCAGGTCACAACCTGAGTATCTGAGTATATCTGCATCCAGCCAGCAACACTCCAGTCACACTCTGGCTTCTACCAGCCTTGGTTATCACTTGCAAGGTGACTTCAACACACTCCCAGTCCCGGATTTCCCCCAAAATGTGTGTTCTGCGCTGTCCAGCCCTCTCCTGGACAGCTCGGGTGTTATAGGTCCCTTGCCTCATAAGGTTTGCTACTTCAATTGGAGTTACCAAACAATTCAATTTAAACACAGCACTGGATTAGTTTTTTTATTAAAGAATAAAACAAGTTTATTTAAATACAGAGAGAGGGATTTTAAGTCACTATGCGTAGAAGGCATTGAAGTCAGAAATGGTTACTAGAGAAATAAAGATAAAACTCTTTCTAGTAACTAAGGCCTGGTCTACACTACGGGGCGGGGGGGGGGGTCGAACTAAGGTACGCGACTTCAGCTACGCAAATAGCGTAGCTGAAGTCGAACTACCTTCGTTCAAATTTCCTACCTGTCCAGATGCCGCGGGATCGAACTCCGCGGCTCCCCCGTCGACTCCGCCACCGCCGTTCGCGGTGGTGGAGTTCCGGAGTCGACGGGAGCGCGTTCGGAGTTCGAACTATCGCGTCTAGATTAGATGCGATAGTTCGAACTCCGAGAAGTTGAACTCTCCGCGTCGACCCAGCGGGTAAGTATGGACCTACCCTAAGACTTAACAAGCTAGGTTCAAGGTAAAATTCTTACTACATGTTCCCAGCACAGGCTTGACCAAATTCTCAGGTCAGAACCCATCCCAAAGTCCAAAGACTGGTTCCCTTGTCATCTTATGTGAAAAAAAGTGAGAGAGATAGACAGAGATCCACTCGCCCCTCAATTTACATAGTCCTGTTGTCCTTTGAAGGGGATTCTTCTGAGAATTACCTTTTAAAGCAAAGTTTATTCAAGGAAAGTGACACAGAATCTGAGGTGAAGGTGCCCCCATACTCTTTCTTCTGTCCATGTGTGCTGAAATGCAGATTTGCTTTGTCTCCCTCTTGCTGTCTCGACTCTGTGTACTACTTATATGAAAATGGAGGTAAACACACATTCCTTTCTTTAAGCTAGACCTACTTAATCACTCCCACCTAATTAGGGCTAAGTGGGTTTGAACATATGTTACCAACATCATACAGGGGGAATTCATAACTTTACATATAATGTTGCTACATACAGTTCACCATGATATTATTGACCAGTGAGTTATTAATTTTCAAATGAAATGTCACAAGGCATATTTTCTACAAAGATTATTACAATAGTGCATAGAGTATGAATACAAGGGTGCATTCAGTCACAATTGTAGCCATGAGCTTTACTGGTGCCATCTGAGGCAACATTCACTATTGAAGGAATTAACACTTGGCACAATTTGGCACAGACTAGGCCTCCTCAGACCACAAAGAGAGCTCTAATCTCTGAATATCTGAAATGGCAGCTAGCCAAAAACATGTTGCTGAGACCCCAAGATGTCACATAACTAATAGGAACAGAACTCTTAAAACTATCTTTGGACATTTATGAAACACAACAATGTCATTATTCAGGATCCCAAGCCCTCACTTGGATAGACAGAGGCCCAATTTCTTGGAGATGTTGATGATGAATATACAAGATACCCAGCATTCTTTCCTGGTTGTTCTGAGGAGAACAAAGTATTTGCAGTGCTATAGCAGTGCTGGTTCCACAGCATTACAGAGACAAGCTGAGTGAGGTAATGTTTTGTATTGGACAAACCTCTGTTGGTCCAATACAAGATATTACCTCACCCAGTTTGTCTCTGAGAACAAGGGATTACAGTGCTATAAGGGGGGGGGGGGAACACAATTGCAGATCCACTGCTTGTTGGCATTTTGAATGATCCAGCACCTGGTTTTACTTTCTTTCCATATCTGATTATTTGGTAAGTGCAGTAATCTAAGTGCAATTGAAGCTATTACAGTTTTAGAATGAAATAAAATTTCCAATTATAGAAATGGATTATAAAATAAACATACTAGATTATATTCAGTTCTTTTTATCTATCAGAGCATAGCTGTCATTGGGATGTATAAAACGCAAATGGATTCATGGCTAAACAAAAATGCATGTGCAGTTCTGGTTCAAACCTGCCATAGTAAAACCTGATTTTGTTTTGTTTTGATTTTGTTTTACAAATTCAGTGACACTAGTGCAGCCAAACATGTGCATACACTACATCAATTAAAAAAAAAAGATCAGTTACACAAATCTAGTGATACATGTTTTGTACCTTAATAACAAGCTGTATTATTAAAGGACATTTTACAGGTATTGTTAGATTTAGATTGCTGCATTTTTTGTTCAGTCAAGGGTGTAATAAGCAGACATAATAATATTCTGACTGCTTGAATAATAGTAGTTTAATACAGTACTACTCAGGGATCCATTGAATTGGTACAATGTGGGAGTTTTGCTCCATATCTGGTTTTTAAGTATCTCTCATTTAATATTACTAGGTTTATGTTTTTCATTGTACTTGAGTTGATGTTGAATTTAATCTAATTTTATTTGGAAGGGGAAATGTGTAACTCAGAAAAACATTTGTATTTAAGCTTCAAATTAACCAGTTCAAAAGACACAATAGGTGTAACACCTAGACTATGTCTCTGCCTCTGATATCAGATCAGTATGTTGCCCAAAGGACATATAAAAGCGAAATGGGGAAAACAAGTTTTACTAAAACATAATTGTTAGACCATATGAAGACTAATTTGACAACAGTCAGGATTGTACAGTATCTGAGAAAAGACCTACTTAGTCAGAAACATGTAACCATAGGATTGTTCTAACTTTCAAGAATTTGTTTCCCATCTAATGTTCTATTCATTCCCTTTTTTATATTGTTTTTTAAATACCCAAATTGTACCTGACACGTTTTGTATGTGAAGTCAATCCATGCTTTGAAAACAGTTATTTAATATTTGTGTAGTTTGAAGATGAATACATGCACAGGCAGAAGTGCCACATTTGTCACAAATGTAAACTCTAATTGACTACAGTGTTGGAAACTTCTGACTGGCTCAATGGACACTAGCTTGGTTAGTAGATTCTATAGGACAGTAAAGGAAGGACAAGCAAATATTATTGAAGAAAGATGGAAAAGCAATGCAAAAATAATATTTGCAAAAGAGTGGTCCCAAGCTGTGCAGAATGTATAAAACTATTCCATGTAATTGGAACAAGCACAGGTTTTATTGTTCTTTTGGGGAGTAATGTTTTTTGTTTCACACAAAAGTTTTATTTCCTTCACATTACATAATAAGCCACCAGAACAATTGGGACAAATGTAAAAGGGAATTGCATTGGAGTTGCATATATTCTAAATATCTTGTAATACAGAAGTACTAGAAAAGATGTATAGTATTTTGTCTGGTATATACCATATTTACATATATTGCTTGTTTAGAGTGTGTTTTCTTTCAATAGATTGATTGACATTCATCTGACAAATTCATAGATGACTGTGTGTGTCTATTAGTAATAATAAAAAGACCCTGGTTAAACAACTGACAATAGTGACAGACTCTACTATACTAGATTACACAAAACAATTACAATGCTATCTCATCACATAGCTAATTACTTTTTATCTTAACAAGGGCATGGAAACTTCTAAAGAAAAACAAGCTTTGATATTAGATTATGTAAATATGTGTATGAACATATATTCATAATATAATTATTATAAAACTATAATCAAGCATTTTTTTTCTTTATTAGTGTATATACCTCTTTATATTTTTAATTGATCTTTATAATGCGAGTGGGAATTCAGATCATGGTAGAAAGATTTTTTGCTGATCAGTGAAAGTGCAAGGGTGCATCTAAACTGAAGTCTTGATCTTGGCAATTGCTGGGCATCTACTAAGTGCCCAAAATTCCCATTAATATCAATCAGAGATACAAGGGCTCATCAACTCTTGGGAGGAAACCATTGCCATTCTTTTCATAAAATGATTGAAAATCACTTGTTCCTGCAATTGCTCAGCTCATCTACACAGCACCACCATTTCTGACACAAGCAAGTTAGTGCATACACACTGAGCCTGCCTTACAGTCATGGCTATTTAAGTATATTTTGAGTTTTCCAAAAGCACCGATTTTCTAAGTTAATAACTGCTGGGAAAAGAAGTCATTGGGTAATTTCCAAAATGGCTACTTCAATCACTATTGTGTTGTGGTGGTTGAAAGGCATTCTAGCCTTGCTGATATTAACCTCAGAACAGACCACATCATAAAATGGCAGTGGCAGAGCCAACTCTGTAGTAGCAATCAATTTCATAAGAATTTAGATGGGAACAATGTCCAGACTATATTGGATAGAATTCAGCAGATCAAATTTCAAAGTTTCAAGTAAATTACTTTGGGATCTTGCCCCACAACAAGCAGTGTGTCAAGCAACTTAAGGGTAATGCTTGCTTAGCTCACTTTCTGGCCATGAACCTTTCTCAAGTGGAGTGCTATTTTGTAACAAAAGTAGATCCTATTCTAATCTGTGGCTGGTGTCTTGGTGAGACTATGAGCAGCTGAAAAATGTTATGAGGAAAGTCAAAATGTACTATCTGGGTGTGGGGATTAGCCCATGTTCAAGTCTACCCAGATGAGAGCTCCAATTCCAATGGACAGAAAATGGTTATATGATGTGGAACCTGGCTACAATTGTAGAGTCCAGCACACTGGCACATGTTTAATATGGGCAAGCCTATGGAGGGGAGACATTATTAAAGACATTTTAGGATGTTTCATTGCCCACAAGACCATTCCTCAAGTAACAGAATGTTTTAAATTAATTTGTTCATTCCTTGCCCATCGCAAGAAACAGCATGTCAACCAGAAAGGCCAGTATACCACTGTGTATGTAGGTATGCTGGATCAGAGAGGCATATTCCTGGGCATGTTTCTTTATTTTTACATCAGCAGGCTTTGCAAAGTGCATGATTTTCACAAACTTTAGCTTACAGGAAAAATGACTGTCTTTCTTCCACTGCTTTCAGTAGAGATTATTTGGGTTCTCTGTTCCTTTTGTGATTCTTATTGATATACCTATCCATTATTCCCTTCGTTACTGAAATTTTACCCAGATTACATCAAAAGATTCAAGCACCGACACTTGCTGATATGGTTGTTGAATCAAAATATGGTTAAATGTGCCTTTGGAAAGCAGAAGGTGAGGTGGACATAGCTTCTAAAGTGCAGTGACTCATCCCCAATATTATTTTGGTAGGCTGTGCTTTGCATAATATTAGTTGAACCAAGAACAATTTTTTTTCTTTGTGAGAATTGAATTAGGAGGCAGAAAGGTCTCTTGCAGATGTGAAGTACAGCATTACTGAGAGTATCAGGAAGAAGAAAATGATAAGGGATTCCCACTGCCAATACTTCATTACTGTAGCAACCAGGGGGAGGAAAGCATTAATAGACATTCAGTGCCAATAGTAGTTACAGTCAACAAAAAATTACAAAGAGCATTAAGAGATTTTTCAACACCTGTTTCCTGATTATGTATAAAGTTTGCTTACTTCATCATATTTTGATATGGAACAGCTGGGCAATTACAGTATAATTATCAAATCTTTTAATGTAGTTCTCTCACACTTATTAAAACCTTTCATCTATGTTAGTTTCCTCTACTTTATCACTGATGAAGAGACAAATTTAATTGCAAAACTTCTAAAACATTAAGTAGTCACAAAGCTGCACCCAGTAGGATTCAGCATAGGAAATATTATAGGTGTGTATATTGGGGATCTGTAATATCTAAGAAGTAACTGTAAAAATATATTAAATATTATGGTTTACCAGAGAGGGGTAGAGAAAAGATACAAAGGATGGCACTTCGGCTGATGTGAGGACATACACCTAGGTTACTGCCTGGAGTGATGGTGGTGAACTAACAGAGAGAGAAAAAAAAATACACAAAATGTCTTTCTGTTTGTCTTGCTAGTTATGTCAAAGCTGAAAATAAAGTTCCTATCGTTTCATCATATAGCTAGTGTAATTGTCACCACTAATAAGTTGTTCTGTACCCACAATTGCCACATGTATCTGAGATTCCAAAGAATCCTCTTCTGAATATAGGAAAAAACTGCTTAGATAGTATCACAGAATGTTCAGTTTTTCTTTATACACAGAACATTAATAGCATTGGTATCCTAGTTACCGCTGCTTGGTAACTGTGCTTTAAGATTGACTTTTTATTTCTATACCATACAGCACAGCACAACAGGAGAGGCCAGATTCTCATTTTATGTAAATGAATTTTCTTCCATTTACTTTCATTTAGGATTATCAACTTTGCCTCTCTGCACTAAATGGGCATTTTTAATTATGTACATCATTCAGAATATGCTATAGTGATTGCATGGTCAGTATTTTTCTTTACTCAAAGTAAAGAGGAGAGAAAGAGATTTTATTATTTTTAATAATAATTGTGGACAGTCACAATGTGTATTTTTCATTGCACTACAGCGTCATAAGCCTTAACCATACCACAGTAAAGAAGATTTTTAGTTGTGCCAATATCATTTCACTGCAACATCATAAGCTTCAGTGATGGAAACGTCAAAAATCTTCTCTATCTTGAAGTTACCCTCTGCTTCTTTTCCCTAAGCCAATTTTGATCCATTTCAGCAGTTCTCCCCCATACTGTATTTTGTGGCTTTGTAAATTAATATACAATCTAATGCTTTCCCTAAATCTAGAGAAATCGTCCCCAATTTCATCTTTATCTCATGATTCAGTAATGCACTTGAAAATTCAAGCAGGTTTGTCAGAAGTGACCTTCTTTCAATGAATCTATGTGGACTGTTCTGTTTTATTTTATTTCTTTCTAATTATAGAAGTTGAATTGTTGTATATTGTTTCAGATCTCTTCTCAGCTGAAGTCAAGCTTATGTGTCTGAAGTATCCTGGCCCTTTCTTTGTTCTTTTATTAAAAAGGAGACCTCCATTAGCAAGCACATTCTCTAGAACTACACCATTTTTAGTAAGATATCAAGTATAGTTGCCAGGGGCTTTTCCTTATTTCCAGTTCTGTATCTCATAACTAATGACAGAGAGCACAGAGGACATTTTTGGACTCAGCAAAAGGAGATGATAGCAGTATTGGGACTTGTTGCACCACCTGAAGTCATTGCACTTACAATTTACACTAGGGTACATATGAAAAAAATAGTAGACCAACTAGCTAGTCGATTAGTTGTCAACTACAGAATGTCTTCCCATTAGAAAACTGAATAAAGAGGTAGCCAATATAAAACTGATGCTGATAATGATTAAAGTTTTAGCATATTTCCTTTCCGGCAAGAAATGAAATCAATTTACCATACTAAAGCCACTTGTGACTTTATTTTAAAAGGGTGGCTGCAATATCAAACTTTACTTTTCAGAAAAGCAAAGGTCTTGGGAAGCAATAGAAGGCCCTTAGTTGCAAGTTTTCTTTAAATTTCCATTCCAGTTTGGCTGTGCTCAAGGTTGTTGTGTTCAGTTTACATGTTAATTTGAACGTTTGAAATGTACTGGAAGGATTGTTTACATAAATCAGTTTTTGAAATTACATGTGTGAGTATTTGCAAACTACAAATTTTAAATTTGTATGTTGAGGTAATTGTACCATCCATCAGGAAAGAAATTTTATATATATATATATATAATATATATAATATATTAATATAATATATATAATATATATAATAATCATTCCCAGGTAAGCAACACAGTTTGAATTTTGAATACTCATGATCAATCCATAGATTTAAAAAGTTCAAAAAGATTTGTTCTATCAATTCAAGGAATATGCCATGAGCTGAAAAAAAGATCAAATTCAAATAAATCATTTATTGTAAATTCTTTGCACAATTCTGTTTCCTAGAGGAAACAGAAGCAATGATGTGGTGATTGCATTTCTACAAAATGCACTATCCTGAACTTAGTCTTAAAGGTAGGTATAGTGGCATTCTAAAATGCATTTAGAAGCACAAAGAAAACACTGCCTACAAATCTGGATTGACTGTTGGGAGAATTAAAGTATTCAAGGTTACTGACCTAAACGACAAAAAGGGGTTTGATTGCTGCAAAAAAAAAGAGAAATCCTTATGATGTTTAGAATGTTTTTTGTTCTGAAGAAGAAGAGATGGTAGTGGCCACACTCATTCCAGGAAATCTTTTTGTCGGGTAGTCCAGTAAAGAAGTTATTTTTGAGAGGCTAAGTTGGCAACATGAGACCTGAGCATATCCGTCAAAACAGACATTCCAAGACCAGACATTTAATTGTGAGTTAGATTATTATGATATTTGAATAACTCTTTAATCTTATTTTTCATATTTTTATATTCTTAAATTAGTAGGGTTAATTATCTATTTGATAACTAATAACCTGCTTTGGATGTTTGTTCCTATAAAGGACTATATGTGAGGGCTTGGCTACACTTACAAGTTGCAGCGCTGGTGGAGGCTTTCCAGCGCTGCAATTACACCCCGTCCACACTTGCAGGGCACAACCAGCGCTGCAACTCCCTGGTTGCAGCGCTGGCTGAAAACCCATCCCGGCAGGGGTATAAGGAGTGCAGCGCTGGTGGATCCAGCGCTGCTCAGCAGGTGTGGACACTCACCAGCGCTTTACCTGTCCTCCAGGGAATAAGGAGCTATCCCAGAATTCCTGTTCAGCCACTCTGCTCATCAGTTTGCACTCTACTGCTCTTCCCTCAGGTGACCAGCCCTTTAAATGCCCCGGGAATTTTAAAAATCTCCTTCCTGTTTGCTGCAGCCAGGTGTGGAGTGCAATCAGTTAATCTTTCCAGGTGACCATGCCTCCACGTGGCAAATGAGCCCCAGCATGGAGCAATGGCGAGCTGTTGGACCTCATCAGTGCTTGGGGGGAGGAATCAGTGCAGGCACAGCTGCGCTCCGGCCGTAGGAATTACGATATCTTTGAGCAGATATCATGGCCTTGCTGGATAGGGGCCATGATCGGGACGCACTGCAATGCAGGGTGAAAGTTAAGGAGCTGCGGAGTGCCTATTACAAAGCCCGCGAGTGTAATCGCCGATCCGGATCTGCCCCCACGACCTGCCGTTTTACAGGAGATGGACGAGATACTTGGGGGTGACCCCACTGCCAATCCCAGGATAACGATGGACACTTCTGAGCAGGCTGGGGGACAGGAGGCGGAGGCGGAGGCGGCGGCGGCGGAGGAGGAGGCGGGGGGGGAGGAAACCACGAGTGAAGCTACTGGGATGGGGGAAGACACCCCAGAGTGGGCATGCAGCCAGGATCTCTTCTCAAGCCAGGAGGAAAGTACCCAATCGCAGCAGCCAGCAGTTGCAGAACGACAAGCAGAGGAGCGGGTTAACGGTAAGCGGCTTTTATTTTCTGGGTGGAAATGTTTCTGGAGAGGAAGGGGGGTTATGGCTGCATGCATGCCAGCCTCTAGATGTGGAATAGCCCGTTGATGTGGTCTATCACGTCGCGGTAATCTGCTTCAGTTATCTCAGCAAAAGTTTCAGCCAGAGCGTGGGCAATATGCCTGCGCAGGTTTATAGGGAGAGCCACTGTGTTTCTTGTCCCAGTCACGCTGACGCGTCCGCGCCACTGTTCCGCGACTGGGGATCATTTCTGAACACAGGGAAGCGTAGGGTCCCGGGCGGAATCCACATTGCTGTAAAAGAGCCTCCCGCTGTCCCCTAGTGACTCGCAGCAGGAGATATCTTGCAGGATTAACTCCTGTGAAAAATGTTGGGAGACTCTTTAGTGAAGAGATAGGTAGATAGTGAAGATCACCCCTGCAGCTGCATCTTCACTCAACCCTCTATCACTCCAGATTACCCGAAGCAATCAGCCCCCTCTATCAATCAAGCCCCACTTCTCCTTCTATAAGCACCCCTCACTCACCATTTCGTGGCTTCTGTCATGTTATGCGTGGGAAAAGAATGTTAAAGTGCAAACTCCCTCAGTGTAACAATTCATGTCTGGAGATAGTGGATACAATGCTGCCCCTGTTAAATGTTTCATTTCTACAGTGACCTTGACTCCTGGAGTGGGCAGATGTTCCACAGCACAGAGGCTACAAAATTTGAGAAGAAATCCCCGAAAGAGCAAAGAGGAGATGCTGAAGACTGTTCTTCAGCACTCTGCTGCAGAGAGAAAGGAACTGAAGGAGTGGCGAGAGAAGGAAAGCATGATCCGCCAGAGACATTGGCGTAGAAACGCTGTGGCAAAGAAGAAAAGCACAAACCAGCTGCTAGAGATCCTGTCGAGCCAAGCGGACTGTCTCAAGGCAATCTTAGCCATGCAGGCAGAGCAGTCCCGTGCTGCCCCACAGCCCCGTCCCAAAGCTGTTTTCCTTGTGCCCCAATGTCAGCTCAAACCGCCTTTCCCCAGCATTCAGTTTCTTACCACCACCAGCTGCCTCCAACACCTGTTCTTTCACCAACCAGCCCTGATACCTACCACCCTTACCCTCTGCACTCAACCCCCACAACCATGCAGTATATGCACCCTGAAGTGCAGGAATCGTTAAACAGCACTCCAGACAGGACATATGCAAACTTGTGACTGTACAGTTCACCAACCCACACCCCTTCCCTCTTGTGTTCATGAAATGTTGTGTGTCTGTCTGTCTGTCAAGGAATTTTTTTTCTTTACAATAAAACAATTCTTGGCTTTGAAAACAGTCTTTATTATAGCAGATAGTGAAAGATACCTTAGCCCAGTAAAGAAAGAGGCACTGCAAATCATTTTAGAGATAATAGAATAACAGTGTAAACAGTGCAATTCACTCCCATGCAAGTCAGCAAACATTACTGTTGGCTTTCAGCCTCAAATTCTTCCCTCAAGGCATCCCTAATCCTTGAAGCCCTGTGCTGGGCCTCTCTATTAGCCCTGCTCTCTGGCTGTGCATATTCAGCCTCCAGGACTTGAACCTCGGTGGTCCATGCCTCACTGAATGTTTCACCCTTCCCTTCACAAATATTATGGAGGGTACAGCAAGCGGATATAACCGCGGGGATGCTGCTTTCCCCCAAGTCTAGCTTCCCATACAAGCAACGCCAGCGTGCCTTTAAACGGCCAAAAGCACACTCCACAGTCATTCGGCACCGGCTCAGCCTGTAGTTGAACCGGTCCTTGCTCCTGTCA
The DNA here is from genome assembly GCF_016161935.1 of Mauremys reevesii. Lineage (NCBI taxonomy): Eukaryota > Metazoa > Chordata > Testudines > Geoemydidae > Mauremys > Mauremys reevesii. The sequence goes on along the minus strand of NC_052629.1, from coordinate 36,443,278 downwards.
AGCTTCCCTGTATAGGGTTTCATGAGCCAAGGCAGTAACGGGTAAGCGGGTCTCCAAGGATCACAATGGGCATTTCGACGTCCCCTACTGTGATCTTCCTGTCTGGGAAAAAAGTCCCTGCCTGCATCTTCCTGAACAGGCCACTGTTCCGAAAGATGCGTGCATCATGCACCTTTCCAGGCCAGCCTGTGTAAATGTCAATGAAACGCCCGCGGTGATCCACAAGCGCCTGGAGAACCATAGAGAAATACCCCTTTCGATTAATGTACTCTGATGCCAGGTGGGGGGGGGGCAGAATAGGAATATGCGTCCCATCTATTGCCCCTCCACAGTTAGGGAAACCCATTTGTGCAAAGCCATCCACCATGTCCTGCACGCTCCCCAGAGTCACGGTCTTTCTTAGCAGGATGCGATTAATTGCCTTGCAAACTTGCATCAAAACAATTCCAACGGTCGACTTTCCCACTCCAAACTGGTTCCCGACCGACCGGTAGCTGTCTGGATTTGCCAGCTTCCAGATTGCAATAGCCACCCGCTTTTCCATTGTCAGGGCAGCTCTCAATCTTGTGTCCTTGCGCCGCAGAGTGGGGGCGAGCTCAGCACACAGTCCCATGAAAGTGGCTTTTCTCATACGAAAGTTCTGCAGCCACTGCTCGTCATCCCAGACTTCCATGACGATGTGATCCCACCACTCAGTGCTTGTTTCCCGAGCCCAAAAGTGGCGTTCAACGGTGCTGAGCATTTCTGTGAATGCCACAAGCACTTTGGTGTCACACGTGGCAGGAGAATCGATATCGATATCATCGTCAGACTCCTCGCTGTCACTTTGGAGCTGAAGGAATAGCTCGACTGCCAAACGTGTTGTGCTGGCGACACTCATCAGCACAGTCCTCAGCAGCTCGGGCTCCATTTCCCACAGAGTAAAACAGAAAGACACTCACAATGGCGCCAAATGTTGCCGGAAAGACAGAATGCTGGGATGTGAAGCGATGCACCACGGGGTGTTGGAACAGGAAGCGGAATGACCCACACACTTCCTTCCCCTTCCCACAATACTCAGCGCCAAAACGGTGCCAAAACGGGACGAGGTGTTCTGTGGGATAGCTGCCCACAATGCACCTCTCAATACAGCGCTGGAAAGTGCTGCAAGTGTGGCCACACTGCAGCGCTGGTAGCTGTCAGTGTGGCCACACTCCAGCGCTGGCCCCTACACAGCTGCATGACCAGCGCTGTAACTCCCAGCGCTGCAACTTGTAAGTGTAGCCATACCCTGAGATGTATAGAAAGATAGATATACACTATTTTCCTCATTGTGTTTATTGCTCACAGAGCTCTGTATTAATAATAAGATGAATCTTGAGGTCATTGCTGAGTTTTACTTATAGATTCCATGGATTCTTTACTTACTTATAGGTCATTGCTGAGTTTTTATTTATTTATAGATTTCTAGATTTTAAGATCAGAAGCAACTTTTATGATTTTCCTGTCAGACCTCCTACATAAACAGGCCATAGAATTTCACCCAGCTTCTTTCAATCTTCTTTCCCAGTCTTTACTTAAGCAAAGTTCCACTGAGGATAGTGGGAGTTGGGCTTTTTCCTTAGTAAAGACTGCGTAAAAATTCACCAAGGATCTCAAGAGTTTGCACAATGACAATTTATCTTCCTGTTAAATGCTTTGAAATTCTGTGCAATAAGTATCAGAGGGGTAGCCGTGTTAGTCTGGATCTGTAAAAGCAACAAAGAATCCTGTGGCACCTTATAGACTAACAGACGTTCTGCAGCATGAGCTTTCGTGGGTGAATACCCACTTCTTCAGATGCAAGTGGTGGAAAAACCACTTGCATCTGAAGAAGTGGGTATTCACCCACGAAAGCTCATGCTGCAGAACGTCTGTTAGTCTATAAGGTGCCACAGGATTCTTTGTTGCTTGTGCAATAAGTGTAGCCCCTAATGGTTGACTCTAAGCTTGTTTAGTTCTCTGGCAGTTATCACAATGGAATGGTAATAGGTCCTGGATTTAATCTTTCTTCTCTCCTATTCCATTTGGGATTAGACAAAGACATAGTTACTGCATCAATGATCACTAAGGGGGCGCAGGCTGGTTTTTATATTCTGCTTTTTGTTCCACCTGTTCCTTTACCACAGCCTGATTCCAATGGACAGAAGAAAGCCAACATACTAAAGAACATTCAAATGTGTTGCATTACTGTTAGATGTTATTTCCAGATTCTCGTTTTCAGTATGTTTAACCAGTTCCTTTTGTCACAGATTTTATTTAGACGGAAAATCAATATACAAACTTTAAAATAAAGAGAGTAAAAAAGCGTATGAGGCAGTGCGTCAGTGCCCCCTCTGGCCAAGTGTGGCACAGCCCCTGGGCTCACTTAGCCTAGCGGGGCTGTCAGGCTATTCCTGGTGCCCAGAGCTCTGAAAAACCCTTTCTTCGCTCCCAAGTCTGTCAGAGGTTGGTAGGGGAATCCAGGCCTCTCCAATCCAATGGGTTCCAGCTTAGGGCCCTAGAGCTAGATAAGCAGGATCAGGGTTCTTTGACTCTGACAACGGCCTGAGCTTCTTCCAGCGGAAGGTAGGATTTCTGCAGGATCTCCAGTCTATCAGTCACTTCATCCCCTCCTGTGATGTTGTGTCTGGGCAGCTCTTAAGTAGCTTGCTGATAGGAGCTCCTTTTCCAGCCTAATCACCCCTCTGGTAGCCACCTCACCCCTATGCTGCCCAGCCCTTTTATCCTTCTAGCTGCTGTGATGCTTCCAATCAGCAGGGGCAGGCAGTGCCTGTATTAACTCTTTGGTCACTGGGCCAGCATGGGGCACATTCACACCATGACAAAGTGTTATCTCAAAAGTATGACCAGATATATCACTGAGATGGTCAAAATATAAGGAATAGAATATAATAGAATAACCTAATAAATATCCATGTTGCCTTGGAAGTGTAAGTTGACACTCTTTATAATCAAGGATGACTGGTTGCTATAAGAGAAACCATAATGTCACAACCGAGTAGTGTCTGATGTACTGCAGGGTTCTGCTATGCTGGAGGACATCCTGGTGGGACTGCAGCTGCTCCAGCTTCCAAAGGCTGCTGTACAATTCACTCCCATCATTGGGAATTTGGCCCCGCATTACACAGAATTCAGGCAACAAAGTAGTGGTGCAGAGCAGGGAATACAGGCTTTGGTGGGACTAGCCCAATGAGGCAGAGTTTAGGACTGTCTGCATATACTTCCTGCAGCATCTATCCCCGATAGTCCCTGCAACACATTGGTTGCAAGCAGCACAGGACTGAATCATTTAGAAGAAAAGAGACAGAGCACGGGAATACAGGCATCTTTGGAGTTATTTCAGATCATATACAAATTCTTCCTGCTGTCTCTGGTCTTTCTTTTCCAGACCCAACAGCAAGTGTGTGTGTATGGGCTGGGGCGGAAGGAGGGGAGACAGTTGTGAACTATGAGGTTGTGTGGAGGTGGTTTGGTGGGACGGGGACAGAGTGTGACCTAGGTCTGAAGGTGTTCAAAGCAGACAGGGTGATTTTGAGCTGTAGATTTGTTAAGTAGGAAGAGGAGTTCTCAGCCAGGGGAATATGTGTATATGGGTGTTTCTGAGCTGATTGATGTTGGGGTTGGAGGGAACTGATGGGTTTGAGAGGATCTGAGCTGGAAGCGGGGACAAATTAGTTTGGCACTGTTAAGTCTAGGGGCTTGTCTACACTACTGGCCGGATCGACAGGTAGCGATCGATCCAGCAGGGGTCGATTTATCATGTCTAGTATAGATGCAACAAATCAACCACTGATCACCATAGCGTCGACTCAGGTACTCCACCTCAATGAGACGCACAAGGGGAATAGATGGGAGAGCGTCTCCTGTGGACACACCGCAGTGAAAACACCGCGGTATGTAGATGTAAGTACATCAACTTCAGCTACGTTATTCACGTAGATCTTAGTAACATAGATCAATCCCCCGCCCCCTGTAGTGTAGAGCGAAAGGAGTCTGCTAGCAAACAAAGCTGTTGGTGAACTGGTGGTACGTGTGGGCAGAAGGATGGTCAGAGAGAACTAGATTAAAAGGATGAGTGGTTGGGGCTAGGAAAGAACAGAAGAGGGGTTGTAAAGGAATAATTCTATTTATTTCCCACCCTGCTCTTTAATGTAAAGTGTCCTAGTTTTTCATTTTGCTCAGCCTGTTCTGGTTCAGAGATTGCTACTTGTAGCTCCATGACTTATTTGGGCATTAGCTACTGATGCATATATTTGTACACATTATTAATAATGTTTCAGTTTAGACTTAAATACATTGCAGGAAAGAAGCAGAACAATCTCAGATTTTACAGGCAAGTCATATGACAGTAGTCCCTATAGCCATCGTTACCTGTTTTACATAGAGAAGCATGAAATTCTTTTATAATGTAAGCAATGGCCATTACTACTTACAGAACCTGCATGGAATGACACGAACACCAGTTTAAATATTATATTAGTAAAGACAGAAAAAGGTGAAAGAGGGAAACTATTGTGTATTTAAAATATACACATAGTAAATGAATTCTATCACAGTGTAGTTTATGGATATGAAAGTAAAATTTCTTCTGCCAAACACACAGTTCTCAAATTGTAATGATTCAATAATCAAGACAACTTTATGTGCAACAATGTTCAAGTATTAAGCATTTGTTGACCTCAGTATTATAATATTCCCCAGTGTCAAAATAGCCAAGTCTGACAGAATTTCTAATTTTAAAAAATGTGCTGTTTTAAACAATGTTAATCTGGGCTCTGGCATACTTGTCATCATAAAAGTATATTTTGTTTAATCAGTATTGCTAAGAATTTTATCAATTTTAGCTTCTTAATCTACAGAAAACTTAATTTAGATTTCACTACTGTTAAGGCTGAACCCTCATTTTGTTACTTTGAGTGCAGGAAATGAGGACCCGCAAGGATTTTAAAAATTAATACTTGTCACTCCAGGCTTGTATTAAACTCCCAAGGTTATAGCTTTTCTCTGACCTTGGCTTGGTAAATGCTGCCACCACCCAAATGCAAAAAAATGTCTTTGAACCCAGAAAGGAGCACTTGGGAATTCCTCCCTGTATGGTACCCTCAAGCCCCTTCACTTCCCCTCTGGGAAGAGCTGAGAAAGAAAACAAAGGAAATTAGCTGTGACTACCAGCTAATCAAACAACATGCACAAACTACTTAGGACACCAAAAATCCAATCCTGTTCTTAAAAAAGGTAAATTTAATTAAAAACAAAAAGGGAAAAATACATCTGGAACTTAGGCTTTTTGCTAGATCTTAAAAGAAATAATTACAAAAATTAAGCACCCAAAATAGCTTTCTTTGGGGTTCAGCTTAAAGGTTACAAGCAAACAAAAGCATCAGGGGTTAGCACAAGCCAAAATAAGAAATAAACCTGATAGCAACTAACTAAACATTCCCTATCCAAATTATTTATTCTAGGTATGGAAGATACTTTTTAATACCTGGTTCAAATCTTACACAGCATTTCTGCTTATAGCATTGCTGCTCTGTGTCCCTGCAGCCCAGAGAACAACAGACAAAGGGAAAGATTTTTTCCCAATTTTTTAAAGTTCTAGCCTTCCGATTGGCTCTTTTGGTTAGGTGACCACTTTTTTTTTAAACCTGAGGGGCCTTTTTAACCCTTTACAGGTAAAACAAGTAGAGAACAGCTACCAAGAGGGATTTTACAGCTAACTTGCTGGCTGGGTGTCCATCAAAGTGGGCTACCCCCCCACTTCATTTATTACAACTACATCCTTTCATTTTAATGTGAACAACTAGAATCTAGCTAGCTGATAATTTTACATATGTAGTATTTTTACTTAAATGCACCTATGTGACCTACATTTAATTGTGGAATATAGCAAGTAAGGAGCCTTTGACTTAGGATGAAAAAAAGGGAGAAGTGGCTGAAAGAGACCCATGAGGTGGGAAAAGGGATAAGGAGAGAAAGCAGTAAATTGACTCATTTTTGTATGAAACTGAGTAGCAAAATCAGAATGAGGATGAGTCATATTCATGCTATCAGCTAAATACCTGAGGCCATAGGCGGCAGGTTCGTATAATTTTTGGTGGGGCCCAAAATAGTGGCCCAAAATGGTACCCCCCCCCCGCTGTCACCCTGTAAGCCGATATAAAATGAAGCTACAATTCGTCGGCACCACAAGATTACAAGGGTCAATTAAAAGTGGAAAGTCAGAAGCAGCACTTGCCTGCTTCAATATACAGTATTAAATTTTGTTGCACCTGTTGTGACAAAGTGGGAATGTTCTTAATGTGTTCTCTGAATACTGTGTGGGTGCCTCAGTTTCCCCTGCAAGGTGCCAACTGACGGTGTTGGGGACGAAGAGATCAGGTGGCCTCCTTGTCCGGAAGAGACACAAAGGCCAGATGAGGGAGTGTCAGTTTGGAGCTGGCTGGGGAAAACGGGAGAGGCCCAGAACTTGGGTCTGGGCTCCCCACCCCCCAAGACGGACCTGACTGAGGGGTCCTGTTTTCTGTACCTACAAGCTCTGTTTTAGACTGTGATCCTGTCATCTAATAAACCACCTGTTTTACCAGCTGGCTAAGAGTCAGGTTTACTGCAGAGTTGGGGTGCAGGGACCTCTGGTTGCCCCAGGACCTGCCTGGGCACACTCGCTGCGGAAAGTGCCTGGTGTGGAAGGGCATGCTGAATGCTCCAAGGTCAGACCCAGGAAGGTGTAAGCTTCTTGCCCTGGAGACAGTATGCTCAGAGAGAGGAGGCTCCCCCAGAGTCCTGACTGGCTTTGTATGGAGTAGTTCCAAAGCATCCCCTTCCACACCATGCGCTTCCTGGAAGTCTGCACAGGCATTGACACTCCCTCCTCTGGCCTTTGTCTCTTTTCCAGGAATTAGGAGGCCACCTGATCTCTTTGTTCTCCAACACCTTCAGTTGGAGAACAAAGAACAGCTTGCAGGAGAGTGGCCCAGGCCATCAGTTGCCTGGAGACAGGGTTGCAGCCATTCTCTGTGCAGATGGCATCACACTGGCCCTCTAGGGCTCTACAACAATCACACCCCCTTATCCCACCATCTAGATCCTTCAGAAATGCATAGGGGAAACTGAGGCACCCACCCAGTATTCAGAGAAGAACATTCCCACTTTGTAACACCTGTATACAGCTAGTTATATACTTTAAAGGGGTGTAGAATAATCAAGTATTGTGCTAAACACAATGATACTCCAAACTGACCACCAAATTTAAGTTGCACGTTTTTCCCCTCAGGTGAGGGCTCTGGGGTAGGGCTGGGGATGAGGGGTTCACAGTGCAGGAGGGTGCTGAGGGTTGGGGTGCTGGGGGCACAGGGCTGGGGATAAGGAACTTGGGATGCAGACAGGCTGCCCCAGGGCTAGGGCCAGCGAGGACTCCCCATCACCACCACTGGCAGCAGCAAGCTCCAGGGGAGGGACCCCTCCTCTCTCCCCCTGCCCCCCACGGCACACTCACTCTGCACCACAGTCACTGCACATGCTCCTAGGGCCCCTCTCAGGTCCAGAAAGCTCACTCACCTCCCCTATGATGGGTACTGGGGGGGGGGTTGCCATCACAGGTGGCCTTCCATGTTGCTGCCCCTCACCATAACTTCACTGTGGATGGGGGATGGGGCTGCCCCTTGCCCAGCATGGGGCAGAAGTGGGGTAGGCAGGGTGGTGGTGGCTATGGGGCAGGGAAGCAGGGTGTCATAAAATTCACCCAAGCCCCAGCTGCTCAGGTCTAGGAAGCCTCCCTCTCCCATCCCTCCTGTGGCGGGTGGGTTGGTGGGTGCTGGGGGAGGGGGCATTGCCTTCACATGTGGCTTCCTGCCTCCCCTGTGCAGCCTGCTGCGCCTCACTGGGGGTAGGATGGGGGCTGGGGCTGGGGCAGGGGGGGAATCATAGGGTCAAACACTCAAACATAATAAAAAATCATAGGGTCAAACACTCACGGAAGCAGCTGCTAAGGTGAGTGATGTCCGTCTCCTGGCCAGAAGTCCCCTTCACGTCTCCTCCAGGTAGGGGCAGGGGAGGGGAGGGGAGCACAGCACGCCCCCTCCACTCCTCTCCCCCTCCCCCTCCCCGTCCCCGTCCCGAGGTGCTACAGCAGTAGCTAGCATTACTCTTTCTTATGCTAATGCTGCAGCTTTAGCCCTTAGGCTGCGGCAGCAGAAGGAGGAGAGATGCGCGCTGCTTGCTCTCTCTACATTCAGGCAGGGAAGCTCCAGGGATGGGGAGAAAATATTGGTGGAGCAGAGCCCCTGATTATGAATATTCCTGGGGCTTTAGCTCCACGAGCCCATATAAGTTGGTGCCCGTGCCTGAGGCAATGAGGACCTGATCAAAGTTATTTGGAGTCAATGGAAAAGGACTCAGTAGGGTCTGGATAACAGCATAATGGATACTAGCTAGAAACTCACAAGAAGTTTTTCCACATTGCTCTTTTATTCACACACAACTTGTGACTGTGCAGAACTGCTGGTGAGCAGGAGGTAGGAGAGAGAAAGGAGGACAGGGATGTGCTGAGCGAAGCCTATGTGGAGAAAAATCAACTGTTTGTGCTGGAGTGGGGGAATTTGCAGTCTGTGGAGTCTGTGGATGGTGGAGTGCCAATGAAGGGTTGAGATCAGACTCCGCCCTGCACACAGTGAATGGGGAGGTAGGAGGTTACTGAAGAGGATTGGGTTATAGGGGTGTGGGAGAAGAGTAGTGATTTGCAGCTAAGTGGCCAGAGGAGAGACCATAAGCTGGTGGGTGCTGTGGCAGTGCAGTTGTGTGGACTGCAGGTGAGCAAGGCATAATGTCAAGAAGGAAGAGGTTGACTGGCAGAGTGAGAAGGGGAGGAGGGATCAGCAGCTGGAGTGGGAACTAATTTACTCCCTAGTTACAGCCAATATAAAGTGAGGTTGTGTGTATCATTAGGCTATCCATAACAAATATTGGCAATATACCACCTGGGGTTGTGCTGGGGTTCTTTCCTTTTACTTCTAATTACAGCTGCAACATACCTTCCAAACTCAGCCAAGCAGAGAAGTGCACTTTAAGGGAGTGTAGAGCAGGAACAGTATTCAAGCAGTATATGTAAACTACATGCAACTTGGCCTCAGTGGATTTTGCTATAGATTTTTCTGAAACAAACAAGTTCAGTACCTGATCCAAAGATGCACTGCAAAGGCTGTATTCTGTGCCTTCACAGTGAACTAGAAATCATGACATTAAATAATAAATTTTTGCTGAATGCTCCTCTGAGAGGGAGAGGTATTTTTTTGCCTTGCAGAAAGATAGAGAGGGGACGTGATTTTCTGAACCTGGGGAGTTGGAACCACAGGGTAGCTAGCGCCAACTCTGGATACTTGGGGTCTGCCTTCCATTTTAGTCTGTAGTCCCTCATCCCCCACAGCATCCCTTGGGAGATGTCTCACTACTTGCCCCACATTGTCTCCATTCCTCTTTTCTCCTGCATTAGGGAGCTTTCTGCCTCCTTTTTGCCCCCCCCCATGCGTCACAGTCAGTGGAAAACCCCTGAATAGAATGCAGAATTTCAGATTCTCATTCTCGGGTTCTAGCTAGTGGGTGATACTCCACTCCATAAAACCCTAGATGCCAGAAAAAATGTTGTATTAAAACCGTATTACGCCCAACAGGACATTTTCTGGAAACATTTTCTATGAGGGAAAACAGAATAATGTGTGACTTTGTTGTTTCACTTAGCATCCCAATTAGGGTTAAGATAATGCCTTTTATTTGCTGTTCTAGCAGAGAACCCTTAGAACCATGGATGAACTTTTTCATCATTACACTGACACAAAAGGATGAGTACAGGGCAGAGTACACTCACCCAAAGCCGTGCAGGGCAGGGCGGGTTACCCTTGTCTTAAATTACAGTTTTTCTTTATTTTGTTCAAATCATACCCTGTAACCAGCTGCACCACTATAACGCTTCAGTGTAGATGCTCACTTCAGCAAAGGGAGGGGTTCTCCTATTGCTGTTGGTAACTCAGCTCCCTGCAGGGGTGAAAGTGAGCCAGTATGGGCTGGTACTCCGTACTGGAAAGAACCCACACTGGCCCATACCCAGCCCACATTAAAGCGCTGCCTCCTTTTGCCTCTCCTGTCAGGGACCCTGCCAGTAGGGTCCATACCGGCATGGTCGCTGACGTGGGGGGTGGAGGGAGGGGCAGCAACTTTAAAGCGCTGCCGTGGCAGAGCCTTAAGGACGGTCCTTTGCTGCGGCAGCACTTTAAGGATCCTCAAAGCACTACCGTGGCAAAGGACCCTGCAGCGCTTTAACATCCTTGCCCCTTTTGCCCCCTCCCCCCAGCAGCTGACGGGCAGGGGAACAAAGGGAGCAGCTGCCCTGGGGCCCGGGGCTCCAGACACCGCTGCCCCTATCACAGCAGTGGCACCCAGAGCTCTGCCCTTTAAATCAACACGGGAGTCCCGGGCGGTGCGATCCAAGGGCTGGCTCAGGGATTCTGAACCCCAGCCCCACCTCTTCCGGGGGCCAGAGCTACCCCTCCCCCATACCAGTAAGTGTCCTCAGTTACTTTCACCCCTGCCTCCCTGAGAGGCAGTAGCTAGGTTGACAGAAAAATTCTTCTGTTGATCGAATGCTGTCTAGACCAGGGGTTAAGTCAGTTTAACTGAGGGCTTGTCTTCACTACCGGGGTAAATCGGCCTAAGTTACGCTACTCATACACATACACATAGCTGGAGTCGACGTAGCTTAGGTCGACTTATCCTGGTATCTTCGCTGCACTGTGTCGATGAGAGACACTCTCCAATTCACTTACCTTACTCTTCTCGGGGAGCAGGAGTACTGAAGTCAACCGGAGAGCACTCTGCCGTCGATTTAGAGGGTGTTCACTAGACCTGCTAAATCATCACCCACTACATCAATTGCAGCAGCATCAATCTCCCCCGTAGTGAAGACAAGCCCTAAGTCTCTCAAAAGTGTGGATTTTTCAAACCTCTGAGAGTCATAGCTATGCTGATGTAACTTTTCAGTGTAGACCAGCAGTTAGCTCTTTCTCACACAACATGTAATGCATCAGGCTCAGTGGGGTCTGATTGAATCCTTCTTCTAATGCTTTCATCAGATATTCATATTTTAATACTGGTTATGTACAGAACGTTTTTTTCAAGTTTAGCAATGTAGTCAGTTGTACCTTTTCAGATTCTGGATTAAATTTATGGCCCACCTGTGCCACAACAACGGCTTTTCTGTATATAAAAGCCAGAGGTGGCGTTAGGGGGTAGCAAGCAGGACAATTGCCAGGGGCCCCATGCCACAGGGGGCACTGCGGAGCTAAGTTGATCAGGCTTCTGCTTCATTTCCGAGCGGTGGCGCTCAGGGCCTCACCTCAGGCTTCATTCCCAGGTGGTAGGGCTTTGGCTTTCTGTCCTGAACCCCAGCAAGTCTAACATTTGTCCTGCTTGGTAGACACCCTGAAACTTGCTTGCAGCCCTCCAGGGGCCCCCAGACCCCTGATTGAGAACCACTGATCTAAGGTATGGATCGATTGCTATAAATATACAAATACTGCAAACTGTATTTAATATATACAATCATTGCACCATTCTACAGCAGTTTACATGATAAATAGGATTAAACATATTTGATTTGAGCATTATTTAACAATTCTTATTTTATTTTGTCTCAGGATTATTCCGATACTTACTTACACTGTAATCAGTCCTTTGCAGATAGTGTAAAGGATCTGGCTGCTCTGTTATGAGTGATTAGTAAAACAGCATACACAAAGTCAAAATGTCTTTATAACTAAATAGCTGTATTGGAGAAGAAGGCTTCATTAGGTTTTTGGTTTGAGTTTTTTTCCCCCATAGATGATTTTCCATGTCCTTATGGCCCTGATGAAAGCCTGAGTTATACCTTATTTTTTCTTCACTTTAAACCCTCTAGTCACCATAATTACAGACTACTTTGTTTTCATTGAGGAACAGTGGACTCCATTTGAGATCCATTAGAGTCAATCCATAATTGCCTGGAAGGATCACTGACTGTTAGTAACACGAGGTACAACGTCCTAAGCAAAGTCCAATTATTCTGCAGTCATCCAAGCCTAGAATCATATTTTTTAATCAATGACAAGTTTGATTAGAGCCCAGGATAGTAATTATTTTATGTTGTATTTAAATGAAACAAATAATATAAAATAAACTGTGACCCATAAGATCCCAAATAGCAGTGATTTTTGTATTTGGAAAAAAATACAAAGTTGTCCATTCTAAATGTTTCAGTGTAGCCAGTAAAGAAACTAGATAATAAAATATTTATACTTTCAAATATAATAATCTCATCTACAATCAATAAAAAGAAATTTCGCTCAGGTATTAATGTAATAGGAATTATTCATAGGATTCACTTGCTTGTGAGAACAGGTCCTGTAAACAGAATGCTGAACTTTATCCTTGGAAAGTATAGTTTACAAGAGTCTATTATAACCCCCTGGTTCTCAGCTAGAGAGCGGGCTACAACCTGGAAGTGGATTGCATCTCCACTGTGATTGGGTTGTGATGCACATAGTTTCTGGCAGGCTAGGCTTCCCTGATTGCCCCCCTATGGTGTAATCAAATAAAGCATGAACAAATGCTTTAAAAACACAGTAAATGCAGGTACCCAAAGAGAAAAGCAAGCAAGCAGAAACACTTTGGATCCAGAAACAAAGGAGTCAGAGTTTTGTTTTTGTTTTTTTTTTTAAAGGAGGCATGAAGATAATTAACTTGTTTTCAGCTTTCCTTTTACTAGGAGAACCGAGTGTCTGAAACAAATGTATGTTGTATGTAACTGCATCTTTTAAAATGAAAGAATGAAACATGCGAAGCTACCTGGATACCTCCCAAGAAATGGAGTATAGCATTGTAGACTAACAGTGTAAACTAATGCTGGTCAGACTGTTCCAGATAAATAATTGATCCTGTGAATTTATCCTTTTACTCATATTCAAATAAAATCTACAAACTAACCATAATTTTCCTGATTTTTTTTTTATCTGTAATTCTTTGTCAAATCATTTTATTCAAACGAATTACAGCCTTTGGATCTATCTGCAGAGCATTTTGATTTTTTATTATTCTTTGTGTGATTGGATATCTAAGTTACATAGTATTTCTGTTTCTTGTTTAGATAACTGAATTTTTTTAAACGCGAGAATAACTTACTAATAGTGAATAAAAATAATTATTTTCATAAATGAATACCTTTGTTCACAAGCAAATATATTTCACAAAATCTGTGTGAAAAGAAACAATCCATATGTTCATGGTAAAAAAAGGCCCAAACACAGCTAAAACTGAGTCATGAGTCAGAATTGTTTTAAACCATAAATCTGGAAACTTCTCATAATCTTATGATATTACATCTTTATCTCTGATTCAGTTTCCTGAGGCAAATGTTGGAGATAAAGGCCAGATTCACCCAGGCAACAAGTGTACAAAACCTGTTTTTTGGTCATCTAGCATACATTTAGAGCTGAGTGAATTATTCATAATGGCTAATTTATTCTCTTTTTTTTCTGCTTATGGAATAACCAGTAACATCATGATTTCTTTGGATGTATTTTTATTAAAATTATTCAAGGCTTTTTCCAAGCATTTTAAAGTCTTTGAATTGGTCACAAACAGTGCTCTATGAGGAGTCTGTATTTAGTTTCCATGAGTGCTCAAGCATATCACTTAAAAATTCTATTTCTGCAAACATTACTGCCTCTTTAACTTAAGCACTGAGATATACACAGAGTGCCTACAAAAAGAGGTGCTAAGTGGGCTGAAATGAATTGATTAAAAAACCTATTTGAAGAAATTACTTCTTAAAAGCTGTGTTTTGCTAATTATTGAAATAATATCACATTCATAAAGTTTCAAAATATTTAGTTTGTCTAAGTATGCAAGCATATATTTATATCTGAATGTATATGTAAATACTTGTAATTTGTAGTTCTAATTCTGTATGTAAATTGAATGTCCAACTTATAATGATAGAATATAGTAATAATACTTTGAGAGTGGTATTTGTTTAAATAATATAACTATGAGAAAATAATTCCACTAAGTATATTACAAATAATACATATTAATATGTCAGTGAACTTCTGTAGCTAGTGTTTTACTTATATGTTCACTTTTAATTCCATTTGATTATTTAGATTAAAAAGTAACTATCATCAAACAAGGCTCCTCAGACTCCTTTGTTGACTTTTCATGAGTAAAATCTTAGAGAAGGAAAACAGCAAGTACTCATGCTGTTCCTGGAATATAACCAGAAGCCAAAAGGCTAAATTAAGCTCCTTTTGTGTCTCTTTTCCTTAGTCCCCTCCTGGTTGCATTCAGTTTGAAATTTTTATTGGAAGATTTCTCTTTAAATACAGGACTTCTCTTCAGATTCTCAACACTCTTTCTGCTTAAGCAGCATATGTTAATGTAAGGGAGTTTTGCAGTGCTCGTAAGGAAGTAATTACTGGTGTATTTATGATTTAAACTCATACTTCTGTGAGACATCTCACAGATATCAGGGGAGAAATTGGGAGGAGGGAAAAATACTCCTCTTCCTCAAGGGAGACATAAGTGTTGGTGTTTCATCTCATTTCTGAGCTTACTCTGAGTCCTAACACCAAATGTCACATATTTTGCGTGCATGCAATACACAGTTATCCACAGTTGGTAAAATCCTGAAAGGCAAGAAAGTGGAGATTAAAATACTTCCCTCACGTTAATCATGCTAAACCAAATTCAGTGAGGTTATATGGTGTGTGAGACAGGGCAAAATGTATTTTATTATTTTCTAACATAAGAACTGTAAAAGGTATCCTATACCATATAGGGAAATTTTAGTCAAGTTCCCTTCCCCCTTTCAGCTAAATCTCTTGAAAGCTAGAGAGGGTTTATATTATAATTCCTCATTTATTACAAGCATTAAGTCCATTCCTAGTAATGCATAAATATATAGTGTAGGGATCAGTAGAAAATAGGTTTTTTCTCCCTTCATATTTTAAATGTGTTTTTTTTTCATTTTACTATTCCAAAGGATTCTAAATTATACAAAAATCTGTGTCAATCAAAACTAGTACTGTGTAAAACTGCTTTGCAGTGAGTTTTAACCTCTGGGCCACATATGTAAGATATTGGATCTGAAAAGCAATAATGTGTGCAAATTTGGCACAGTCAAGATAAAATACAAGGCATATCTAGTTACAGCTTAGTACGTTCCTGACTTTCTTTTAAAAGGGGGGTTTCTGTCAAGTATTCGAAGTCTTTTGCCATAGTCATCTAAACAATAGGAGCTTTGCTTCCTAATGTCTTCCGCTGTCCCAAAAGAGGATTTCACCTGACTAGGCATTATGGGTTCTGGCTAGTGGCGCTCCAGCTGGGGAGCAGGATTAGGGTCTTGCCCCACTCCACATGGCTCCCGGAAGCAGTGGCATATCTCCCCCTCCCCCGGCTCCTACGTGTAGGGACAGCCAGGGGACTTCACATGCTGCCCCCACCCCAAGTGCCGCCTCCACAGCTCCCATTGCCCTCTGATCACGCCTCTGCGTAGGAGCCGGAGGGAGGACATGCCGCTGTTTCTGGAAGCTGCTTGAGGTAAGCACTGCCCGGAGCCTGCCCCCTGATCCCCTCCCATGCCCCAATCACGTGCTCCAGCCTTGATCCCCCTCTGCCCTCTGAACCCCTCGGTACCAACCTGGAGCACCCTCTTTCATCCTCAGCCCCACCCCAGAGCCTGCACCCCCCGCCAAAGCCCTCCTGCCCTGCAACCCCCAATTTCATGAGTGTTCATGGCCTGCCATACAATTTCCATACCCAGATGTGGCGCTCGGGTCAAAAAGTTTGCCCACACCTAGACTCTCGGTGATAATTATATTGTCCAGTGAATATATTTATGCAAAGATTTGTGGCTTCTCTCATCTTCACTGCAAGAGATTTTTCATAACCACTGATATATTAAACAATGATTTTTACTAATACTGTATGTCTTGAGTTTCTCTCTAGTTATTAAAATCAGCAGGTGACATGATTAAATCTACAGTATCTGCTTTGTTAGTTAATTCTTTGGTTAGTATATATATATGTCTTTTCTCGGATGTGATGTTTCAAAATAAGCAGAGAAATACTAAATATTAGCTATCTGTGTGAAAGAATTGTTACTCTTGAAAGTAAAGCTGTAGTAATTATTGACTATTCATAGTTGTACTTGAGTCAATTATATACTCTATAAAGAGATTAATAAATTATATTAAAAAGTCCATAGCCAATCAGATGTGTGTCTTTTTAGGCAGAGCAAGACAATGGTCATCCACTTCCTGCCTTTGCCAATTTACATATCGAAGTCCTGGATGAGAACAATCAGAAGCCTTACTTCACAGAATCTCTGTACGAGGGGTTTATTCTGGAGTCCTCCCCAGTGGGCACAACCATCTCTGACAACCAGAATTTGACTTCTCCACTACAAATCATAGCTTTGGACAATGATGTAGAAGAGGTGTGTTTCTCTTTCTTTTTACTAAACCATCCTCATGTGTGTGTTTAAAGTTTTTATAGAGGCTTAGAAATGTCCATTTTTAAACACTTAAAATGTGAGTGAAGCCTTTGAAATAAGGTAAATTATCATTTATATAAAGTACACTATATACAGCCAAACAGTTTGTTTTTATTTATTCACTTATTTATAATATAGCAAGTAATTTAGTGAATGAATTTGAATTATCCACAAGTAGTTAATGATTTTTTTAAAAAAACGGTTAAGTCACTATTCGAAATTATTTGCCAAATCATTTCTGCAGATAATCTTGATCAGTAGTTTTTTTCATTAGTACTTCATTGTGAGTAGTCAATATTTGAAATTTCAACTGTGGTGGTTCATTTTGATTCTGCCTGCATAGAGGTTTATACAATGATTTACAGGTTACATGGTATCATGTATGTTTCTTAGTTGTCTGAATGTTTCCAATTAAAGTACTTTTCTGAGTTCAAAACTGACTTTGGTTACTATTCTGTAATACTTGCTTAAAATTTGCTATTGTCATGAACATTCCTTCCAGTGAATTTATTTGCATCTATATTTGCATAAAATTAACACAGAAGTGGGTTTTTATTCAAACAAATGCTCAGGAAATTATTTAATATAGTCCCCATCTCTGAACACCACAGGCCTGATTCAGCACTGAGCTGATCCATTTTTGTGTCAGTCTGACTCCACTGACTGGGTAACACAGTGGTCATTCAGGTCCTGTATGTCTCAGAGAGATTAATCCTTCAGGCCAAATTCAGCTCTATTGGAAGGGGTTGCAACTTCCAGTCAGGGGCGGCTCTAGAAATTAGGCTGCCCCAGGCAGCGCGGTGTGCTGCGCCGCCCTTCCTCGGTCCCGCGGCGGGTCCCCTCTTCCCGCGGCTCCGGTGGAGCTCCCGCGGCAGGTCCACCGGAGCCCCGGGACGAGCGGACCTGCCGCAGGCATGACTGCGGGAGCTCCACCGGAGCCGCGGGAACAGCAAACCTCCCGCGGGCTCCGGCGGCTCCGCTTGAGCTGCCGCAGTCATGCCTGCGGGAGGTCCAGCCGAGCCGCGGGACGATCCCCCCTCGGCAGGTCCGGTCGTCCAGCCTGCCGCCCCCTAGATTTGGCCGCCCTAGGCAACAGCTTGGTTTGCTGGTGCCTAGAGCCGCCCCTGCTTCCAGTGCAGCAAAAACTTGCTTACATTAGTCTTCTCTTCTATAAATGTAGGTATGAAGTGCTAAATTCAACCGCTGTGCCTTACATGGGAGTTGCATCTGCTTACACCAGGGTTGAATTTGGTCTGAAACATTTATATACTTGAACTATATGCCATTACAGCTAAGGTTATCTGTGTACTTGGGTCAGAAGAACTTGGCAGAAGTTAGGGTTTCATACACCCCTTAGAATATTTTTTGATTTAAAGGTTTAAACTTTTTAATTTTTTTTATCACTGTTAATTAAAATGACTGCTCTTCAAGGATAATCTAATTTTTAAAGCATGTTGTTCTGACTAAGCAGAAGCCTATGCTATGTAAAGTGTTCTATTCAAATGCAGTCTTGTCCTGTTTGTGACCATTAGAACAGTATTTTATTAATTTTATTTTGTATTGCTTTTAAAGGGGGGGGGAAATGTAAAAGTACAGAATTTGTTTTTCCAGAATTAAAACTGAACTTGAACAGCAAATGTACCAAGTTTGGAATTTAGTTTATAACTCACAGTATTTTCAGGAAGAAAGAAGGCATAAAATTGGGAATGAGCAAAGAAAAGGCCGGGGTCATAAAGAGTGAAGCTGAATTAGAGGCCAAGTCTTTAAGATGAAGAGAATCTTGAAGATTAAGTGAGAGAAGAGGGGGGAAGCCAGTGTGGAGACTGAAAATATGGGGAGACAAGGTCAGTGTGTAGGGAAGTAGATATAGTTTGGCTTGTAGCATTTTAGACAGACCAGAGAGGAATAGGAGAGTTGGAGGCTTGAGAACCTGAAGTTCTAGCTATTCATTCATCCAAGTGTTTTTTTTTATTATAATGGCACCCATCACTGTACTATCTGAGCACCTCCCATCATATGCAGTGTTTAGGGCAAGACTAATAATTCATTGCTGAACCCTGGTCTACATTAACATTTCAAACTCTATTAGCACCTCTATATTAACAAATGAAGTATGTGTACAATTGAAATTTTAGTCATGTTTTAACACGTTAATTAATGCATGTTAACTCACATGACCATAAATTCGAATGCAGAGACCACATAAATGTTTGTTGCCAGTCATGTTTAACGGGCCACTTCACCTTGAATGGTTCCTTGAAATACATTAACTACTTATGCTAAACAATCTGTTCCACCTTGTATTTAGCTGTGACACTGAGTACGCTTCCTAGACCTGAAGAAGGGTTCTGTGTAAGCTTAAAAGCTTGTCCATGTCACCAACAGAAGTTGGTCCAATAAAAGATGTTACCTCACCCATCGCATCTCTCATATTTAACTGTAGACTACTAAGGACTAATGACTAGCAACTAAAATTTGTGCTCTTCCTACAGTAGACATTTCAATTGTGTTGTTTAACAAATGTTAATGAAACTGTTGTTAAAACACAACTAAATTCAAGTTTGGACATATTCATGAGTCTTGTGACAAACTGTTAATGCAGTTTCAAATGTCAGTGGAGATAGAGCTTTATGCTTCTATGATTTTGGTATCCATGGGAGTTGTATGTTTGATGTGCTGAAAATGTATTTTCCTAAGAATCCCAATTGTTAGTTTAATTAACTTAATGGAATTGATTTTTTTTATCATAGCATAAATATTCATAATACTAATCATAGACTGCTAGACTTTAAGATCAGAAGGACCATCATGATCATCTGATCTGACCTCCTGCACATTGCAGGCCACAGAATCTTACCCACCCACTCTTGTAATAGACCCCTAACCTCTGGCTGTGTTACTGAAGTCCTCAAAACATGATTTAAAGGCTTCAAGTTACAGATAATTCACCATTTACACTAGTTTAAACTTGGAAGTGACCCATGACCCATGCTGCATAGAAAGGCAAAGACCCCCCCACACTCAGGGTCTCTTCAATGTATTAATTGCATTTAGTTAGCTATGACTGGAGTCAATTTCACCCATATTATTCAACGTGATTAAATATTTCCAAAAAGTATTCTTCTCCAGAAATAGCTTTGATGGAAAATGTTTGTCCGTTTCCACATCTCCAACAGAGCTATGTCACTTTACAAGGATTGAAGTCAATGGACATATGCCAATACACACCAACTAGGCTTTAAGGCCTAAAACATCAGGTGGAGAATAAGCAATAGAAACACATTAACACTTTCGCAGTTAGAAAAGTTTGTTTTCATGCAAATTTCCAAGAAATAAAAATGAAGAAAGAAGTAAAGAAAATAAATATTCTATAACAATTGTTTCTATATAGTGTTGCAATATTGTTCTTGAGGCATCAGATGGTCTTTAAGACACTGTAAATCAGTGTTTTGCAGAGACTGGCAAAACTGATTGTGGACGGTGTATGGCCTAACTGATCACAGAAATTCTCTGAAAAGATATTGGCATTAATAACTAAATGTTATACATTAATGTATTTTAGTCAACTAATAATATAATATGACTTTTTTTCTGAAAAAAGCTGGCACATACCTCATTAAACTGACAGACATAAATGACAAACAAAATGGGGGAATCGGGTTGAAGCACAATAGATTTTCTGTATTATTTCTTGTGTGGTTTCAGCCATGTGAACTAATGAAGGCATCATTAGCCTTCTAGCTTAAGTCAGTTAATTCTCATTTACATATTGCCTATAATTTTCTAGAGCAAGACTAAACAAGACATAATTTCATCATGCACCTTAAGTTAGAAACTAAAATAAAAGATCCATTGCAAAATTAACAAGATAGACAAACCCCTGGGGTTCAGTAATTTGATTTATGCATCTGAGAATTTGAAAACTTGGGAAAATAAATGAATGCTTTTCCCGCTCTCAGAATATAAAGCTAAGAGTTACTGTTAATAATAGCTTCCAGTTCACAATCTCAGACATGGAACTTGAATATTATATTAAATATTAATTATGTAGGTGCTTTCAACATTAGTACTTTGAAGCCATTTTCAGAGGCAGAGTGACTAGATCACCCACTTCCATGGAGATACTCAGAACAGAACTATATGATGATCTCCTAATATAATTTCCTAGGAATTGTCCCCTCATGGGTGATGGATTCAGAGGATGGCAGGAAGATGGGGAGGGTATAGATCGGCAGGGAAAGGTCACAGTAAGCCTGCAAAGATAGGAGTCATCTGAAAGAGCACCTCCTGTCTGTGCTCATCTGCTGGGTCTTCAAACACTTGTAGTAAACTCCTGCTATGATGCCTGTAGTGCTCCCTCGCTCTCCATTGGGGAGGGAGGCCACTCTGCCTTGTTGTCTTGGGGTTTAGTCCTCCGCCTTGGGTCACACCAGTGGGACTGAGCCGTAAGCAGTCTAGAGCTCTGGGCCCATCTGATAGAGGCAAACACACAACAACAGTCTGGGTCACTTGTCCCAGCCCATGTGTGGGGCAGTGCCTGGCATAGTTTCTAGCTCGCAGCCCCGCAATAGGGCTGACAGCAAGTAACAGTCTAGTGCCCTAGCCCTCATATAGGGCTGGGCTGGTAGCAGACTGTAGCCTAAGTCTCTTAGCACAGGCAGCCCGCAGATATGCCGAGTCACTAAGCTTTAGCCCTTTGGGGTGTGGCAGAGCAGGGAGCAGGCTTTAGCCTCAGCCGGGAGCTCAGGCAGCCAGCAAACATACACAGTTGTGGGATTCAGGTAAGGGGGAGCACTCACACAGTCTAGGTAAGGGGGGTAGTGACCACACAGTCCTAGGGGCTCTGAATGGGGTTTGTGCACCAGACAGGCAGTCTAGGGTGCTAGCGGGGGAGGGGGGTTCACGGAGCACAGACCTCCTGGACTAAAGTAGGGAGTCAGCCACCCTGGGGCTGGGGTGGCAGGGGGACACAGGCCCACCTTACTCCTCCTTGTCCCAGATCAGGGCAGAGTGGTCTCCCACTGGCTCAGCAGGGATCCAGCTGCAACATGTCGACTGAAACGTGGTCAGCCCTGTAGCTGACCAGTTGTCGGCTGCCCCTGGGTTACTTCCTACCTCCCTGCGGTTTGGTACCTCAGGCTCCACAGGTCCTCGGGCTCCTCGGGATATACAGCTGACGGTAGTCCCGGCAACTCCTCGTCTGCATTCGTCTCCTCTGGGGGCAGGGCGTGGCAGAGCGCAGGTTCCGCTCCTGGGTGTGGAATGAAATCGCATCAGTCTAAAAGTGGTTTAAGAGAATCTAGAATCAGGGGCTCTATGTTTATATACTAATGCATATGTCAAAGTGACTTCATGTTCTCTACTGTATGTACTGGAGGTCTGCTCAACTGAATATGACACTTCTTCCATGCTGGTGGGAAGGCAGTATGTACGTGTAGTTTATACAGATAGTTTTAAAAATTAACAAGACATGTCAGATCACAACACGAGATGAATGAGCTGCAGGGCATAGATAATTCTGTTTTTTAACTTCTACATTTGTTAAAGAGCTAGAGATTTTATTTTAGGTTTGTAAATTAAATTAAAAATCAGACATTATTGGCCATTAAAAAGACAATATTTATCCAGTGTACATAAATATTGGTTTTTAATGGTGACCGCTGTGATGTTGTCCATAATAATACTTTGTATTTGCTCTTCTCACTTAAAATCTACAAATAAATGTAAATCATATTTTGTATTACTCTTCATTTACCTGCCCAAAGTTGTCTTCCCTCCTGAGCCAACTAACCTAAATTTCAACCCTTGTCCAGTTATAAATCTTTCTTATAAATGGGATTGTTGGCAGACCTGTAACTATAGCAGCACTGTCTGTTGTTGTTATAATTAAGTAGGCTGTTTAAATGGCATACATTTAATTAAGCCACATAAATACTTTGGGAGCCAAGTAAACTGAAGTGGGGAGGTGTTCCAGGGCCTTTTATAGCTTCTGACATGTTGAGGGAATCCCATTGTTCTTACTGTGGAAAATTACAGTAACAAGATGGTGTTTGGAGTCACATGGACAAGTCACATGCCCATGTATGATTATGCCTAGTCACAGCAGGAAAGTCCATTAAGAGTAGAGGGGCATCTTCCATTGTAAGTTAAGTGCTCCTTGATGAGCCACTTAATTTGAATAGTATCAAAGGGGTAGCTGTGTTAGTCTGGATCTGTAAAAAGCGACAAAGAGTCCTGTGGCACCTTATAGACTAACAGACGTATTGGAGCATAAGCTTTTGTGTGTGAATACCCACTTGGTCAGACTGCTAGAAGAGAGCCTAATCCTCCCTGATTCAACTAAACTTGTTATCTCTAGACTGATTCTTGCCTGCATATTTATACCTTCCTCTGGAAATTTCCACTACATTCATCTGACAAAGTGGGTATTCACCCATGAAAGCTTATGCTCCAATACGTCTGTTAGTCTGTAAGGTGCCACAGTACTCTTTGTCGCTTTTTAATTTGAATAGTCCCTCCAAGATGTGCTGGCTAACTACCTTGTGGACGTTACCTCAAGAGCAAACGTTTGAAATACAGGTATAGAGCCAATACTCATAACTTCAAATACAAAAATGATACATGCATACAAATAGCATAATCGTATTCAGCGAGTCATAACCTTTCCATAGACATCTTACATTCCACATTTTGTACAAGGTTTGTTGCAATTATACAACAGTGGTTGCAACAATGATCTATATGGTCATATTTTAATCAGATAACATAACAGCCCCTCCTTCCATTTCCTTTATGTATCCCTTCTGGTTTTTAAATAGCTACAAATCTCATTATGAAGACACATTAGTCTCCTGTAGCTCTTATATTTCCTCTGCATCAGAATAGCTTGATGTTGAGCCTCTAGTGTTACATCTTTTAGGAACTGCCAGCCCCCTTTCAACTCCTTTCCTTCCTAACTGGTTTTTCCCTGGGACCTTGCCTACTATTTCCCTGAGTTGGTTGAAATCTGCCTTTTTGAAGTCCAGTGTCCTTGTTTTGCTGTTCTCATGTTCTCCTTTCCTTAAGATTTTGAACTCTATCTGATCATGATCACTTCCTCCCAAGTTCCCAACCACCTTTGTGTTTGAAACTAATTCACCCCTGTTGGGCAAAACCAGATCCAAAATGCATGACCCTATAGTTGTTTCCTCAACTTTCTGATTCAGCAGATTGTCCCTACACATGCTAAGAACTTGCAGGACGTATTATGTTTTGCTGTATTAGTCTTCCAACAGATATCAGGGAAGTTAAAATCTCCCATAAATACTAGTTCATGTGTGTTCGTTAATCTTGTTACTGTTTGGAGAATGCCTCAGCTACTTCCTCCTCTTGATTTGGTGGTCTATAATAGAGCCCCCTGCCGTAACATCGCTACTATTCTTTTCTGTCTTTATCCTCACTTGCATACTGTCAGTACGTCTGCTGCTCACTTATTCTTGAACCTCGGAGCAAGTGTATACATTTTTGACATACAGCGCAATGTTGTACATCACATTGAAACCTTCTGGAACACCTTAACTTACCTTTACAGACACACTAAAACCTGGAACACCTTATCACTAGGGATCAGATGGGTCCGTTGCTTTGTTCTGCTCTACTGTGGTTCCTATACCACTCTCATCATAGTATCCAAACACCTTCCATTAATACATATTGGCCTTATGTAATCCCCTCAGCTAAGAAAGTCAGAGCCTAAAGGCAGGTCTACACTGGGGCGGGGGATCGATCTAAGATATGCAACTTCAGCTACGTGAATAGCATAGCTGAAGTCGAAGTACCTTAGATCGAATTACTTACCGTCCTCATGGCACGGGATCGATGTCCGCGGCTACCCATGTCGACTCCGCTACCGCCGTTCGTGTTGGTGGAGTTCCGGAGTCGACAGGAGCGCGTTCGGGGATCGATATATCACATCTAGATGAGACGCGATATATCGATCCCCGAGAAATTAATTGCTACCCGCCGATCCGGCCGGTAGTGAAGACGTACCCTAAGAGTAGGGTCTCCAAAAAACAGCCAAGAAATAGTCTCCTAGCTGATCTCCATCACTTAAGAAGATAGTTGTTAGTTATCTTTTATTCTTTAACTGTTCTTGCATTGCTTTGTCATCTTGGCATCATTGTACTGTATTCTTTGTCCAAGGGATCATTTGCAGAAGGAGAAGACTCTGAGGGTACGTCTACACTATGGGATTATTCCAATTTTACATAAACCGGTTTAGCAAAACAGATTGTATAAAATCGAGTGCGCGCGGCCACACTAAACACATTAAATCGGTGGTGTGCGTCCACGGTCCGAGGCTAGTGTCGACTTCTGGAGCGTTGCACTGTGGGTAGCTATTCCATAGCTATCCCATAGTTCCCGCAGCCTCCCCCGCCCCTTGGAATTTCCAGGTTGAGATCCCAGTACCTGATGGGGCAAAAATCATTGTCGTGGGTGGTTCTGGGTACAGCCTCACCCCTCCCTCCCTGAAAGCAGCAGACAACCGATTCGCGCCTTTTTTGCTTTGTGAACTATGCAGACGCCATAACACAGCAAGCATGGACCCTGCTCAGCTCAATACTGCAATTGTGCATGTTTTAAACACCTCGTGCACTCTCGTGCAGTCTATGGTGAACCAGGACCTTCAATCTGAGGCGAGGAGGAGGCGGATACGGCAGCGCGGCGATGACAGTGATGAGGATGTAGACACAGAATTCTCTCAAACCGCGGGCCCCTGCGCTTTGGAGATCCTGATGGTAATGGGGCAGATTCTATCCATTGAACACCGATTTTGGGCCCGGGAAACAAGCACTGACTGGTGGGACCGCATTGTGTTGCAGGTGTGGGACGATTCCCAGTGACTGCGAAACTTTCGCATGAAAGTGCGTAAAGGCACTTTCATGGAACTTTGTGACTTGCTTGCCCCTGCCCTGAAACGCCATAATACCAAGATGAGAGCAGCCCTCACAGTAGAGAAGCGAGTGGCGATAGCCCTGTGGAAGCTTGCAACGCCAGACAGCTACCGGTCAGTCGGGAATCAATTTGGAGTTGGAAAATCTACTGTGGGGGCTGCTGTGATGCAAGTAGCCAAAGCAATCACTAAGCTGCTGCTACGAAACGTTGTGACTCTGGGAAATGTGCAGGCCATATTGGATGGCTTTGCTGCACTGGGATTCCCTAACTGTGGGGGGGGGGCTTTAGATGGAACCCATATCCCTATCTTGGCACCGGAGCACCAGGGCACCCAGTACGTAAACCGGAAGGGGTACTTTTCAATGGTGCTGCAAGCACTGGTGGATCACAAGGAACGTTTCACCAACATCCACGTGGGATGGCCAGGGAGGGTTCATGACGCTCGCGTATTCAGAAGCACTACTCTGTTTAAACGGCTGCAGCAAGGGAATTACTTCCCAGACCAGAAAATAACAGTTGGGGATGTTGAAATGCCTGTCGTTATCCTGGGGGACCCAGCCTACCCCTTGATGCCATGGCTCATGAAGCCATACACAGGCAGCCTGGACAGTGGTCAGGATCTGTTCAACTACAGGCTGAGCAAGTGCAGAATGGTGGTGGAATGTGCCTTTGGCTGTTTAAAGGCGCGCTGGCACACATTACTGACTCGCTCAGACCTCAGCCAAACCAATGTCCCCTATGTTATTGCTGCTTGCTGTGTTCTCCACAATCTCTGTGAGAGTAAGGGGGAGACCTTTATGGCGGGGTGGGAGGCTGAGGCAAATCACCTGGCCGCTGATTACGCACAGCCAGACACCAGGGAGATTAGAAGAGCACACCAGGAAGCGGTGCGCATCAGAGAAGCTTTGAAAACGAGCTTCATCAATGGCCAGGGTACAGTGTGACTGCTGTGTTTGTTGATGAACACCCACCCCCCTTGATTGACTCATTCCCTGTAAGCAACTCACCCTCCCCCTTCGAGTACAGCTTACTTATGCAAATAAAGTCACTCTAGTTTAAAAATCATGAATTATTTATTAATTCATTATAAAAAGAGGGAGAGAAGTAAGGGTGTGGTTTGGGAGGAGGATAGGAGGGATGGAGAAGGCCAGTAAAAAAATTTCACATTAATGACAGCCTTCTGGTTGGGCTGTCCACGGGGGTGGAGTGGGCGGGTGCATGGAGCCTCCCCCCACGCGTTCTTACACGTCTGGGTGAGGAGGATGTGGAACATGTTGAGGGTGGTTATACAGGGGCTGCAGCGGCACTCTGTGATCCTGCTGCCTTTCCTGAAGCTCCACCAGACGCCGGAGCATGTCAGTTTGATCACGCAGCAGCCCCAGAGTTGCATCCGCCACCGCTGATTTTCCTGCCGGTCTTCCTGCCGCCACCTCTCATCTCGGGTGTCTCTCCTGTCCTCACGTTCACTGGCATCTTTTCTGTAATTTGATACCACGTCCTTCCACTCATTCAGATGAGCTCTTTCCTTGCGTGTAACTTCCATAATATCTGAGAACATTTCATCTCGCGTCTTCTTTTTCCTCCGCCTTATCTGGGCTAGCCTTTGGGATGGAGTAGGGAGGCTTGAAAAATTTGCAGCTGCATGAGGGAGAGAAGTATTTAAAAAGATACATTTTACAGAACAATGGTTATACTCTTTCACAGTGACCAGCACTATTCACCTTACATAGCACATGTGATTTCCCTACAAGGTCGCATTTTTCATCTTAATACTGAGTGCCTGCAGCTCTGGGGTTACAGATCTCACAGACACAAGTCCGGGCATCAGAATTCAGCTTGCATGAGGCCATGGTAAGCCACTGTCTTTCGGCTTCTGCAGTGATTTACCCCTCCCCCCAACGCATGGCTAATACCATGCTAGCTCCCTGCTAATCAACACCCTTCCCCCCCCACCCCCACTGCGTGGCTGGTAGCTTGGGGAAGATCCCCGCTGACCAAACACAAAAAAGATCATCGGCATTTCACTCCTCCCCTCCCCCCGCTTGGCTACGTGCAGGAAAGAATTTTTTTTTAAGCTGCTGCAGTCCACGAGCCCAGTAGGAAAATGGCCATCCCCCTTACTTAAATTCCTGATTTTCAACCAGGTTACCCTGAACGATATCACTTTGCTGAGGATAACACAGCGAGATAAAGAACGGATGCTTCTTGAATGCCAGCAATCACCGGGACCATACGCAGCTATGCTTTGCCATGCAATGATACCTGATTACTTGCTACATGCATGGCGTGGTAAAGTGTCCTACTTTTCTAAGTAACTATACTGTCTGCGAATGCATCCCAAGTCCTCAGGGCAAATCAATCATTAAAAAACGCTTGCTTAAAAAACAATGTTTGATATTTGCAAAGGTACACTCACCAGAGGTCCCTTCCATGGCTTCATTGTCTGGGGTAGTGGCTTGTGAGGGTAATTCTGTTAGGGTGAGAAAAAGCTCCTGGCTGTTGGGGTTCATGGAGTGCTGTGTGCTCTCTGCTAGCTCATCCTCCTCTTGTTCATCTTCATCTGCCCCGTCCGCATAATCCTCAGCCATGGCAGAGATTACAACCCCCACCTCGGAATCCACGGACAGGGGTGGGGTACTTGTGGTGCAGCCCCCTAAAATTGCATGCAGCTCAGCGTAGAAGCGGCATGTTTTTGGCCCTGCCCTGGACCTTCCATTTGCTTCTTTGGTTTTCTGGTAGGCTTGTCTGAGCTGCTTAACTTTCACTCTGCACTGCAGTGAGTCCCTGGTGTGGCCTTTATCCGTCATAGACCTTGCAATTCTTTCAAATACTTTTTCATTTCGTCTTTTTGAATGCAGTTCTGTTAGCACTGAATCCTCTCCCCAGATAGCGATCAGATCCAGTACCTCCCGTGCAGTCCATGCTGAGGCTCTTTTTCGATTCTCAGGAGACTGCATTGTTACCTGTGCAGATGAGCTGTGCGTGGTCACCTGTGCTGATGAGCTCTCCACGCTGGGGAAGCAGGAAATGCATTTCAAAAGTTCGCGGGGCTTTTCCTGTTTATCTGGCCAGTGCATCAGAGTTCAGAATGCTGTCCAGAGCAGTCACAGTGGTGCACTGTGGGATACCGCCCGGAGGCCAATACCATCGATTTGCGGCCACACTAACCCTATTCCGATATGTTAATCCCGATATTAGCGCTCCTCCTCTCGTCGGGGAGGAGTACAGAAACCGATTTAAAGAGCCATTAAAATCGATATAAGGGGCCTCTTAGTGTGGATGGGTGTGGCGGTTTAAACCTAAAACCGGTTTAAACGCGTAGTGTAGACCAGGCTTGAGACTTTCAATAAGCTAATAAGACATTTTCCATCTGCACCATCCGCAACTGGAACTGTGGGTTTTTCCTCCTTTGCTTCCTTGAAGATTATATGCTTTCAAAGAATTGCAAAGGACTAATGGTTGATATGGTCCATGAGTCATTGATATCCTGTAGGCTAATCAGCCTAGAAGTGTGGGCTATTCCAATCAACATTGTTAAAAATAGCACTCTGTGCTAGTTCTTATTGAAGAAGAGTGTATAAAAAGAGTTTGGAGTTTTTACAAGAAGCAGCTATGAATAGATTATAAAGCTAGGGGAAAAAAAAGATGAATAGACACACATTTTGCAAAGTTTCAGTAATGTACAAAAAAAGAAAAATTTCACAAACTTACCGTACTTACACTATCTGCATTAGAAATGATGGTGACATAATATGCCACTCCCATCCCATCCACCCTTTCTGCTCTGTCACGTGGCAGGATGGTTTTACTTGGTGGTTCCCTTGGAGTGCTGAATGGCAACTTCCCTGATCCCAAGCAGGTTATCTGGGTATGACAGTATGGGTCACTACCTTAATCCATCAAGAGTGTTCTAGGGGATGAGATGCAGCTCTACTGCATGCAAGGGATTTGGGTTGTCTTTTAGCCCTGGTATAACCAGAGTTTAGTTGCAGATGCAGCCTCTTTGCTGCTTCCCGCTATGCAATATGGGTAGAGGAATCCTTTATGGGATTGGGAAATGACCCATATGTGGCTCTTTCCCTGAAGAGGATCACTCATTTCCTTCTGACGTTTTGGAAGGAAGTTAATTGGCTTCAGGTTTGGGGCAGGAAGTGTGTGGACAAGCCACTAGAGGCACTCTTTGGATACTGAGGTTTGTTCTGAAAACTTATGGGAAAGTCCTCTAGAAATTTATAGAGAATTATATCCCTTCTATCAAGTTTTACGGAGTGGGTCAAAAACCTGTTGCAGAGATATCATTTTCTATTGATTCTGTCAGTGTTAAGAGTAATTTCTGTCGAACCTATTGATTTTATCCCTATTAAATTCTATAGGAATTTTTTTTTTGTAAAGGAAACGAACTTCAGTAGGAGGGAACCGTGTTGTGTGAACTGAAAGTGACCTTCTTCTCAGATTTGCAAATTTTCACGAACTGCTCTGAGATTTGGAAGTAGAGCAAACTCTAACCCGGGCTCAGTATAAATGGACTCAGTGTGCATTGTGAAAGCTTTTTGCAGCTCACCTAATTGTTTCAGATTTGTAACTGTTATTTTTTTCCATTTTCTTAAGGTCCATCATTGCTGTATATGTGTTTTTGTTCATATTTATTCATTTTATATCATGTTTGGTTTGTTCTGTAGCTTGTATCAGATGCCATTCCTGTAGGTACTGGGTGTTGAGTGTGTGAAACTATATTTTGGTTGGAATTGTGTGCTTTGGTTTCTCTTTCCTTCATTTTTATTTCAGTAAAGCTGGGAAACTTTGGAACTATTGTTTTTTAGAGAAGTCTGTCTGTAACACATTAAATACATTGGGCTATATTCATCTCTGTTGTAAGCCCACTTAAGTCAATGGAGTTTTAATAGGGATATGTTACAACTGTTTCATATATTCAGCAGATAAATATATATCCTGCTACAAAATAAATTGTCATTGCTACAGAAAATAACATTGATTACTTATCAGACAGGTAACAATAAATAGTCTAAATAGTGCTAAGATAAAACATATGAGGTCTGTTCTGCATGCTTGAAGTGGTTCTTAGCTACATGTTGTTAGTTTACACTATTCTTAGTGGTTTCTGATTGCTGGTTCTGACTGCTCAGACCTTTGCAGACAATTTGGCAGAGAGAACCTCAAATACCCAAGAATGTCAAGAATGGTAGTGCTTGTGTACAATCCTTATTTTTAAAAAATGATTATATTTATAATAGTGATCACAAAAGTGACATATAGCGTTCCATTATTTAGTTTGTCTCAGTGTCTCCCATATCAAATCTGCTCAATTTACAAGTCAAAGATTTTTTTTCCTGACATCAAGCCTAACCTGCAATCAGAATTTAGCTGGCAGTTTTTCTTAATGATGGATGATACCGAAGAGAATGCTACATTCCATTATTATAGCTTTTTGGAGGAGTATGTCTCTTTCACTGTATCAGTCCTATCACAACCATCTCCCCAATATTCCATTCTGGATACTCACCAAGTATTCACTTGCTTTGAGGTGACAGTTCTAATGTCTGCAATGAATAAAGTGTCTTTAGCATAGAAAAAAGCATCCAAATTCCATTGATGGACCGCAGAGAAAGTAATAGAACACATAGATGGTCAGCAGCAAAGCATTATAATGGCACCCAGGGAACCCCCACATGATTGTATGTTTGAAACAAAGGTCATTCAGAAAGTTAAATTAATCTTGTTCAAAACTGTGTGAATAGCAGAAACCATACAAGACAGATTTGGCTAGAAGGCCACACAGTGTTGAGGAATCACTTGTGTGATATCAAATTAAGTGGAAAGGTTCAAGGAACTAAATTGGAATGAACATTCTTAGAGTTATAAACAAATCCTTTTGTTGAACCGAGCCTGTGCTGACTCAGTACTATATAGAGATCTAAAAAATGGCTTGGAATTTTCTGAAAATAAAGTTCTGTGTTTAACTTTATAGAGTCTACAAGTGAACAATCATTGCCACCACTTCTCCTGGAAAAACCATAATGGATACCCTTTTTTCTTTCTTCGGACTGTTAATGGCGAAAAGAGCTTTAATTTTACTGACAGCTATCATGGTTACAGCATACCTTTAAGTGACAGGAAACCACTCATTTGTAACACTTTTTGCACTTAGTTTTGAGCAACTGAAGTGTTTTCCTAGGTCTAGGACTTAAATAGTATAATCTTTGTCTTCCAAATCCTGTGCTTCAGTGTCCTAGAGTACTTTGGACTGCAAAATTAAATCTTTTTTTCATCTTTTTGCCCTATTCTGTGTTTGCAACTGTTTATTACAGTATTATATTTTTAGTGCTTTTATTTCAGGTTGTTGAAATGTTTCAGTTATGCCTGCTAGGCCATGAGAATCTTAAAGTTTTTCACTTTGAAGTGACTTTTTAATTCCTAAACCTTTCTGCATAATTAATTAGCTAGGAGTAGACGGAAATTGATCTACAGAAAAGCTCTTTATGATACAGTTTGAGTAAATGCTCTTAGAATGAGAACAGTGCTCTCAGAAAAGTAATATTACACCTTTTGACAATGTGTTTTAGTGATCATAACTGTGTGGCTATATATTTGTCTGGCTTTGTCTACAGAATTATTTTGTGAGATGAGAGTCTAAAAGCCATAACAAGTTTAAGCCTCAGATTTCATTTAGTTGCACTGACTTAAATGTAGAGTATGTCCATTTCCTCCGTAGATGTTAAAAATGGTGAAATGAAGATCTTATTTTGAAGTATTTCTCTCTGATATGTGGGTATGGGGACAGGACCTCAAAATGCATTTTTTTTCAAGACAAACATGCATTTTGCAACCGCTGGATTTGGTGAAGATGGTAATAGCTGTAATATTTGATCAATAATTTTGCTTTGGCCTTCTTTCCCTTGGTCTGTACCATTTTGGACAATTTCTGTGTGACTAATTTTCTAATCTAACATCCATTTTCTATTTTGATCAGTCACATAGCATCCCTTGCCATATTCTCTCTTATCTACTTCAAGAAATTAACCCAGGTAACCAGTAGCCATGTTGAAAAATAGCAGTGATAGTATGTCCCAAATTTAGAAAGCACTTAGGTTCCAGTCAGATTATATAAAACACAAAGAGGCATTTATTTTCATAGAATAGAAGAGAAAATAAAATTAAAGTGTTTAAAAAGCTAACTGCAATACATAGTAACTGCAAAAGATCCAATAAAATCAGTGTAGCAGGTTAAATACATAGTTAAATAAAAAGTGCCCGTTCCTCTGGTTTTGTGTCATTTCAACAGCCCAAAGTGCATAGAAAGATAGCTTAACTAACCAATTAGGGGTTCCTCTGGCCTAGAGGAATCTGCAAGTGAAATAGATTTGGCACGATTGTGTAGTTCCCTGCTCCAAAGTAGGACTGTCTTCGTGATAGGCGGCATGGACAGAGTTTTAGCGCACTTCAAGGTTGCTCTAAATTGTTCCTCAAGACAGACCTGTTATCCAGCAGCCTGAGAATCAGGGATCCACAATGTGACTTAGAGCCCCTTTTGCAGCTTCCTACAGACCCCCCACTCTCAGGCTACACTGGTTGCTAAAGAGCCAATCCATAGATTCTGGCCATTAAACATCACATCTCTTGAGTAATTTTTGTTAGGGAGTATGGCCCTTTCTCTCCCATGGCAGTCCTAGTCTGTCCCTCTTTCAGACAACTGGGCGTCCTGTCTGTTCTAAAATGCAATCTGACTACCTCTTCTCTGGAAAGAGTTGTTATTGCTTTTCCCCACACCATTGAAATAACCATTATCTATTCAAGCTATGTAAAGAGAAACAAATTAGGGTGAGTTCCAGGTCTGTCCTTTAGTATGTCTTTTAAACCTCCTCATACCTTTTGGCACATACAATATAAGTTGCATCTACACAGCTGCTAAACTTGATAGGTTGGGGAATTCAAAGCATGGAAACTTTCCCTGTTTAGAGAAATCTTGAGCTGCCAAAATATATCACATACGTTTACTAAAAATGTTACTTCAAAATCAAAATAAATATTAAACTGTAGTATATCTTGATTCTGAGGTTTATTTTCATTTGTGGTCAAAGTAATTATCCTTATTTTACCAATGTATAAATGTTTGTTTCTTCTGATATACAAGGATATGCCTGAATGTTTTGTACTACAGAGTTTCTGCAACAACCAGATACTAATCATCACCATGTGGTAGACATTGTTCATCTGAACTATTTTATTGCTGCACTGAGCAAATGGGACGATTTCTCAGAATACGCTATGAGAACAAATGCTATGAATCAGAGATTAGAATCTTTATCTTAATAAGTAAAATGCAGTTTTAAGAATTATCTGTTTAAAAGTCAAAATGTCCTCATCCTATTTTAGTAGGGTTTTTTGTTTTGTTTTTAAAACATTCTTTGGGGGGAAGGTTCCCTAAATTTTTTAAATTTATTTTCAAATATTTTTTCAGAATGCTTTCATTAGCCCTCTTTTAAAATGTAATAATGTAGGTGTTTTGCTGTTTCACAGACTCTGTCAGTAATGGTACTGTGCATTGTAAACTCTTTCAGGCAGGGACCATCTTTTGGTTTGTACAGCACCTAGCACAATGGGATTTTGGTCATTAACTAGAGCTCATCAGCACCACAGTAATATAAATAAATAATAATAATTCTGCTCATTTACACTTTAATTAATGCTTGCATTTTTAAATATTTACTTTTATATTATATATTAATAAATATTCGTTTCTTTCTCTTTGAAGACAAAGGATCCACAGCTCCATCTTTTCCTAAATGATTATAATACATTCTTCACTGTGACTCAGACTGGTATAACTCGGTACCTTACCTTACTCCAACCAGTTGATAGAGAGCTCCAGCAGCTATACACCTTCTCGGTAAGCAATATTCTTTCAAAAGCACACCAGGAACTGCTCGTTTTTAATGTTGAAAAAGCCAATATGGTATTTGCAAACAGAATTATAAATTTTGATATGACAGAGAAGAAATAAAACTGAGTATATGCTTTTGAATAGGCTGTCCTCTTCTCTCTCTCATACACAAGTTAGTACCCATTTGTAGGATAGGAATAATTTAAGGCTAGATCATTCGTTTACAATTTGTCCTGAATAAGATGTAGTGTGTAGCTGCAGCACCCAAGGAACAGACCAAGGAATGAATTCTGACTCAGAGTTGCTCTCTTCCTTGTTCCTCCCTGGATATGGGTGAAGGAGTAAGTTGGTTCATCCTTTTTAATGAAATAGCTTACTTCTCCCATTTACCCAGGCATCTATCTGGTAGGTAAAGAGGGCTGAAAGTAGGATTATTCCCACTTCTCACTACTCTCTGCCATCTCCCTGCCCTTTTGCTGATACTGAGGAGGCATAAATGTGTGAGTGGTTCAGAGAAATTTAGGAAATTTAGTGTGTATGTTCAACCCACTCCTGCAAGATACCAAGCACCTTTTGGAAGGTGCCAAATTACTTAAATTCCTATTGATTTCAATGGGAGCTAAAGGTATGGGTCCAAAGTGAGATTATTTTCAAATGCTGGTATCCTTTCCACATCTTGCTCGTATTGATAACATTGCTTGTTTAACTATTAACAATATCCTTAATTTTGACCAATAAACACATGCTCATAGTATCCACTTGATGAAAAAATCTTCTCAACACAGCTCTGTGCTGTAGAAATTCATTTAGCTTCAAACCAGTGCTGGTTTGGTGTAAGTACAGAGAACCAGAAACCCTACAATGACAAAAAGAGTGAGGGAGAATATATACATACTTCCAGAGGTTCTGAGACTGCAGCCCAGTGGCTTACTCTATATACTCTGCCTCTGGGCTTTATTAGGAAACTTGGGACAAAACAAAGGCTTAAGCAATCACTCCTTTCCTATTGCCTGATACATTGAGGTATTTTGTGCCAGGTGTTGGGAAAGAGCAATATAGGAACTGGCTCTAAACCCACTGGGGTGCTCCTCAGATCGCATGAATCCCCAGGAGGGGAGTAACTGTGAGTGTCTGGTCCCTTTGGGTTGCCTGCAGGATACAAAGTGAGCACAGAAAGAGTGAGAATCTGCCCCTTTAAATAGTAGAGAACACAGGATGGGAATGTAATTCAGGCACTGGGCTGGGACTTGGTAGATCTGAGTTCAGTTCCTGGCTTTACCATGGATTTTCTATTTGATCTTGGGTAAATCACTTATATCTTTGTGCCTCAATTCTGCCTCTATAAAATAATTCTTCCTTTTCCTTATCCTTCATCTTGTCTATTCAGAGTTTATTATTTTTTTGAGGCATGGATTGTCTAACTCAGTGGTTCTCAACCAGGGGTACGCGTACCCCTGCGGGTACACAGAGGTTTTCCAGGAGGTACATTAACTCATCTAGATATTTGCATAGTTTTACAGCAGACTACATACAAACTAGCATACTAGCAAAGTCAGTACAAACTAAAATTTCATACGGACAATGACTTGTTTATACTGCTCTATATACTATACATTGAAATGTAAGTATAATATTTATATTCCAATTGATTTATTTTATAATTATATGTAAAAATGAGAAAGGAAGCAATTTTTCAGTAACAGTGTGCTCTGACACTTTTGTATTTTTATGTCTGATTTTATAAGCAAGTGTTTTTTAAGTGAGGTGAAACTTGGGGGTACGTGGGACAAATCAGACTTTTGAATTTTTTTCTGAATTATTTTTCCCTTTGAAGATGACAGCTTCTGATGGTGTACAGGAGAGTATGGCAGTTATGGTCAGTATCCTGGTGATTGATGCAAATGATAACTCTCCAGCCTTCTCCAACATATCATACAATGTCAAGATTTATACAGATATGAGGCCTGGGGAAAGCGTTATAAAGGTAACTTCATGCCTTTTATCTAGCTGTGTTTAACACAGCAATATGTAGTTTTTTAAGTTAATATTAATTGTAAGTGTACTGAAAACAGGTACAAATGAAGTGTATGTGTCTTCCCCCATTTAAATAATGATATAGGTCAGTAAAAAAATTAACAGTTGTGAACCTCAAAAACTTTGTAGCTTAGTATGTTTTGAATAATACAATAGAAGTTCAGCTGCTTATCTGCCACTTTATCAAAAAAATTGGGTTAGAAATCTTGCACAAATAGCTATTCTCCTAAACTTTGCAGCTTCTGATGAGATGTGAACTATCACAAAAACAATTATTGTCCGGCATGTTGACAACTCCATAGTACCAAATAAACCTGTATGTGGATAGGCACATTATTATGAATTATCAAGAAATATTTCTAACTTGCCTTTTAATGAGAGTCAGATGTACAATGGCCATTCATTTTTTTCAGTCCATTCCATTGACTGCATCATTTGTATAGTAGTGCACAGTTAGACCTGAGCAATGTGGTTTATAGTAGAAGAAAAGAGGAGAAAGTATTGTTTATTGATTATTATTTAACATTTGTATATAGCACTTTAAATAGTGAGTGAAACAGTGGGTAAAATCCTGGCCCTATTGAAATCAGTGGCAAAACTCCAACTGATGACAGAGGGGCCAGAATTTACCCATGGTCTTTGCCCCTAAATACTTGCAGTTTAAATTATCAGAGGGGTAGCGTGTTAAAATTTCCAGGGCAGGGGTGTATATATAAGCCAGCAAGAAGCAGGGCCTGCCACCCAAGGTCTGTGAAGGGGTCTGTAGGTTTTCGGTATAGGTGGTGTTAATGTGACCACCACTTTTTTGCACCGGTGTGGTGAGAAGTGGGACCTCCTGTAGAGATGTTTGTGTAGAGAGCCTACATCCAGCATTGCGTTCTGCACGACTTAGGTTGTGAGGCAAGGCGTTAAAATGAAATATGGCTGCCGCTAGGCGACGCAGGGGGTCGGGGCGGCGCCGCCCCCCCGTGCGTGCTAGATGCATGGGCTGCGCTTAGGCGACGCAGGGTCCCCGGGGCGGCGTCCTCCCCCCTGTCAGCATCCCCAGGGTGAGCTCCATTTTGAAATTTCCACTGCTTGCATCCAATTGCAGTTTAAATTGATCACAATAAGACAACAAGATGCTGGATAGAGTTCAATAGGAAAGGAGAATGGAGAGTGTGGTAAAAATAACCTTTTTAGTAAATATAATTGGTAGTTGAATTCATGAGGGAGGGAATGTGGTTTAAGAAGTGGAGTAGATGTCAAGTCTATCAGAATATATTCCTTGATCTGCATTGACTTGCTATATATACATGGGAAAGTCATCTGGCCTCACTGTGCATTAGTTTTCCCATCTGTAAAATATCTACCTCACTAGGTTCTGTGAGGCTTAAAGAGCAGGTCAAGTCTGTAAAGTGACTGGAAAGTGAAAAGTGACATTGTGGATTTCCATGTTAATTGTCAACTTCAATGATTTCCTTATCAAATATGCTCAGTTAACAAAATTTAAAAAGTTCTGGATTTTTTTTCAAAGCAAGTTCTGCAAACTTACTCTAGGATTTTAGAATCAAACTTACCGGTAGTTGTTTCATGTTCACAATAATGGTTCTACAGGACACTTTTATTTTCAATTATGCCTTCAGTGACTTTTTTGCAATTCCATTGCCTTTAATGAGTTTGTACAAATCCAACTGAATGGAATTTAAGGATTGTCTACATTGGGGAAATGTGTACCAGTGTAAACCCCTAATGTAGATGCACTGCACCAGTTCAACACAGTGGATTACATTTATGCTGGTGCCCTTTTTTCTGCTGTCCTTTTTCTCTGCTCCTTCATGGGGTTTGTAAGAATGAGAGAATCAGCACAATGAAATACAGTATACTCCCAATTATCCAAATAGCGTGGGGGGCACAAATTTTGTTCAGATAATAGAGATGGCAGGAGCCATTCAGCAGCAGGGTGGCCTCCCCGTGGCTCAGGGCTCATCCTCCTCTCAGTCTTGGCCTGGAGTCTCTGCTCAATTATCTGAACTTCCACATTATCTGAATCCTTTCCTTGTCCCCCAGCATGTGATACATGCTGCAAAGGGGCTGTATCCTATGCCGAGGGACAAGGAAGGCATTTGGATAATGCAGAGGTTTGGATAACAGGGGTTCAGAAAAATGAGAGTATATTATGGTGCCTGCAAAATTCTTGTCAAAGCCACATGGCAGAGTTCAGTTTTAATATTTTGCTCACTTTATATACAAGCTGTGAGAGAGTGCTGATTTCCTGCAATATCTTGACTGAACTTTATTGAATTAAGTTAAACCTTATTGAATTAGGGTTAATGCCTTTGGGGGTATATTGTATTAAAAATGCAGCTATGTAGGTACTATTGTGGCATTGTATGTATCTTCTCTAGTAGGGAGAGGGAATGCTAATGTACTATCTCCCTTAACAATCCTTTGAAGCAACCCTTCTGGAAAGGTATTCATATACTAGTTCAAACTGCATTCTCCAAGGACAAAGAGAAAGAGTTATTGTATAAATAGCCTAGTGTTAAACTGGCTCATGGTTTCTTCCTGATCCAGCAAACGGACAGGACCTGTGGTCCACAACAGGCCCCAATCCATTGGGAAAGATTAGAAAGATGGGCTTCCAGATGCCCCAAAAGACTGTTCTGCATTGGAGCAGTGATGATTCTGTAACCACATCAAATCCCTTGGGTGAAGGTTTAAAGGACTGCTCTTGCCAGAATCCATGTTAGGGATGGTTTCTGGTCAGCTTTTGTGTGTAGGTTTGTTTATTGGTTTTAATATATTTTCTCTGT
This sequence comes from Mauremys reevesii, assembly GCF_016161935.1. Classification (NCBI taxonomy): domain Eukaryota; kingdom Metazoa; phylum Chordata; order Testudines; family Geoemydidae; genus Mauremys; species Mauremys reevesii. Next base: position 36,404,022 of record NC_052629.1, on the reverse strand, counting down.
AATGCTTTTTACCTTAAGAATAAAGTGGGCTGGCATAGGAGATGCTATGTGGTACCTTTTAACTGTAGCATTTACACTTGTTAACCATCTCTAAAGAGACAGCAACCAAGTTTTGCTTTGGCAGCCTGTCTCTCCTGGGGATAACACAGGGAAGTTAAGGAACTGTGCAGCCCGGAAATACTCCAGTCAAAAGGGTGAGGGACACATGTCTCCATCCAAGGGAGCTGGACTCCTGAGAGTGGGTGCCTTTGCTGGGCCACTGAGGGGACATACAGGTGCAGTTGTCCTGAACTGTAACCCAAGTAATCTTTGGGCTACAGCAGGAACATTTGTCCTAAATAACTTGCAAACTTAATACAAATTACAGATCACTTTAATAAGAAACATGCATGAATTGATCTGATAAAACACTATATAATTTGTTGAAAGAACAGCGCTGATGTCTGTAGTGGTATACCTCGTACCTAATCATGAAATATAAAGCTAAGCTTTGGAAATTTGGGGTTTCCAGGGACAATTTATATCCTCTGCCATGTGAAGGGAAACCCATTGTTTCCAACAAAAACATCAGCACAGGTGACTAGGTAGTGTTTGGAGTCACATGGGAAAGTCACATGTTCATGACCAGTTTCGCTCAGTCATTGCAGGATGCCATTACCTATATTCCAGAAAGCACATTTATAGGACAGTTCACTCAGTGTAGATGGGTGTCTCCCATTGCCCATTATGAGTAAAGTGTCCTTTTGATGGGCCACTCAATTTGAAAAGTCCCTCCAAGATGTGCTGGCTAACTACTTCATGGGCGTTACCCCAGGAGCAAACATTTGAAATCCAGATATAGAGCCAATATTCATAACTTCAAATACAAAAATGATTCATGCTTACAGATAGCATAATCATAACCAGCAAATCATAAACCTTTTATAGATATCTTACATGCCACATGTTGTACAAGATACGTTGCAAATATATAATAATGGTTGCAAAAATGATCTTTATAGTTATATTTTATCAGATAACGCTACACTGGCCATGACTAATACTGTAATTTTCTAATTTAGTACCATACCTATATCCAAAGATAAAATCTTATACTATATAAGGTAAGGAAACAAAGCTTCTTAAAACATGCTAATACATTGTCACTGCAGAAGACAGTCAGTACTATTCCTTTTCTTTGAAAGCAATAAGTAAAAGCAAGGGAAAGTGCTCTTCCCTGTGCTGTCTTGCTCATTTTATTTTCCGTGAGTAGCGCTGCTGCTGGTGGTGAAAAATAAGAACAGGAAGGGTGTTTGAAATGATATTTTTTTTAAATTAACCAAAGTGATTTATTTTCATTACTCTATCACAAGTTTTATTTTGGCTTTAGAAAATAACTTTAAAGCTGTATTTCCATCCATTGATATATATCTGTTTTTTCCCTTGCTTAATATTTTTCCTGATATTTTCCCCTAAGCAATAGATTGTTTAATGCTTGTTTAACTGTGTCATCTGTATGTAAATATAAAGATGGAAACTGGGATTTTCAAGGGAACCTAATGGTGTTAGGCATGCAACCTCCTTTGAATTTCAGGGGGATTTAGGCACCTGGCTTCTTTAGGATTTTTTGAAAAGTCCTAGTCTTACTTTCTTATTTAAATGTGGCAGTTCAAAACTGGAAGAGAGTATCAGTCACATGCTGTTTGATACTTTCTTTTCATCACTAATGTAAAATGTGTAAGATTTAAGTATCATCAAACTGAAATCTTCTACTTTTGTTTAATGTAAACTATAGTTGTACTTATGAATGCAATAGTAGGATAAACTTTAGTGTATACAATTATTTCCTTCTACTATTTATTAAATTTGATGAAAGTTAAGTAATTGTGTGAAAAAGCTTTGTGCTTATTGTGGGTGTTTGTTATTATATGCATTAAAATGTGACCTCAGAAGTATGTTCTTATAGTACAAGAGGTTCATCTTGGGAGTTCTTGGGAAAACAAAAAGTTCCCATAATTCATGTATGATATGAAACTCCCATACTATAAGAGAAACTTGCTTTTACAGAGTTAATTATTATAAGGATGTGGAGGACTAGAACCCAGGTCTGCAGTTCTTAGGGCAGCTATCTGACATTCCTATATCACCACTGGGAGGTTATCCAGAGTCACCTGCAAGGAGTACTGTGGAGATTAGGTGTCACAGGACGTACCACCCAAAGGGGCCAGAGCAACAGAACCCTGCTGCCCTCTGATTGGTCCATGCTTACTATTTAACCCTAAAGGGTGCCTCAGAAAGTTGTCTGGACAACCATATAGATGTCTGGTTTGCTGCAGCTCCAGGCCTTGCATCACCTTCTGATTTCCAGTCTCTGATCCCATTGTGATTCTTAGTTATCAGGCTGAAGTCAGAACCAACTACTGCTGATCTCTGGTCTCCAACCCTGGTCTGACCCTGAGTGTTGCTCTGGTATTCAACTCAGGGGACTACCAAAGGGAAGAAGATTGGAAGTTAGGGGTAAATGTAAATTGTAAATATAATTAGGCAGCTGTCCTACACCGAGGTGTAGGCAGTATAAACTAGTGGATAGAGAAGGAGTCTGGCCCTAGTGGTCAGAGAAGAATCAAAGGGCAGAAAAAGAGATGTGCTCAGGAGGCAAGCCGATGGTTTGAGCCAGGAGTTCAGAGGAAGCAGATCCGATATAGCAGTAGTCCCCAACCAGACGAAGGACCATGGCGGCGGTGGAGCATTCGCCGAAATGCCGTTGAACTTCTGTGGCATTTCGGCGGCGACGCCTCTGGATGACGTTGCTTGTCGGTGGCATTTCGGCGGATGCTCCACCGCCGGCCAGGACACGGGCACATTTAGATGCCCCCGCGGGCACCATGGCTCCCGCAGGCACCACATTGGGGACCCCTGCAAAATAGCTTTGGGGCCTGGAATGCATTGAGCTGCCACTGTGCTGCTGCTGCAGGGCTTAAATGGCAATCATTTGGCTTTTCTGACACATCAGGGAGCACAGTCATTTAGTGAGGGTTTGTTGGGACCAGCTGAGTTTCTGACAGCACCTAGCTGAAGTTATGCCTGAACTAGGCCTAGAGTAAATAATTCTATATTTGCAGGTAGTGTGGGTGGAAGAAGTGGGTGGGCAGGTTCTGGGAATGACTTCTGGCTTTCCAGAATTAAAAATGAAGTAAAGCAAAACCTGAGAGTTGTGAGTGTAGGTTTTCTCCTCCCCTTACCTCTCTCTGCAGATGTAGTGCCATGATACTTCCAAACCACAACACTTTATAATGCTGGTAGTGTGGTAGAGGCAGATAAGTCCAGGCTCTGATTGCTTTCTAATAAATACATACATCCGTGGCAGGAACTATCTTTTTAATGTGTTGTAAAGTGGCCAGCACAATGAAGCTCTGATTCTTACTATAAGCTAATAATGAATAATAGTTTAGTCAGTTGAGAAGTAACTTGCTTCTGTATCAAAAAATATGGGAACTTGCTGATCTTGTCTCTTATACCTGCCAAGGCTGCCAACATGGAGTCTTTAATTCAGTATTCTGCAGGCACTAGAGAATGAATTGTACTTCTGGAATTATGATAGCATTGACATCTGTGGATTTGAGGCCTGTGGAAATGTAAGGGGCCAGTAAGGCAGATTTGTAATGCTGAATCAGACTGTTAGTTTCATTTAACATTATTTCTTTAAAAAGAAAAACTTTAAGTAGTTTTTTGTTAGACTGGTTAAAGTTTTTCTTTTTCAAGAAACAGTGTTAAACAAAACTAAATTCTGTATTGAATTTTACTGAACTAATTATCCTTATACTCATCTGTATGTACATAACTACCCTGTTTGTACTCATCTGCATGTACATGTGACAAAGCATTTCATTCTATAGCATCACCACATAATTGCTTTAGTATATTTTAAGGCACTTATCTCCTTTGAGATGATAATCAGCTATGATTTAAAAGGAAAATGACCCAGGCCGAATTTGTTTAGTCGACGAAACCACTTACTCCAGTCAGAGAAAGTAGGTCAGAAAAGGCAGCACTGACCTCACTGAGTCTATGTAATTGGATATAATTTACACATAAGCAAAGAATGTCTATGTTCCTGAAGCAGATTGCATTAGAGAGATAAGTAATAAAATGATTAATCTATAAAACAATTAGTCTGACAAAAACGCTAATTCCTTCTCTAGTGTATTAGTTTGTTTTCATATAATGGCCAGTCTGCTTTTAAAGTTTGAAAGCCAACAGAGTGTTGTAGTATTATGATTAAACAAATAAGTAAAATGTGGGCTGCATTTGTGGCCCTTGCTAGGGTCAACTTTGTACCAAAGGGATCTTAGACCAGTTCTAAATGTGTAACTTGCCACTTTCCTAGGGTGGTGAGGATTCCCACCACAGGGAAATTCTGCTTTCTCCCCTACTTCCTCCCATGCCAGAGATTGAACTGGAACATGTACAGCTCTGCCATGCAGTCTGTCAGTGGAAGAGTCCCTATAGGACTGGTTCTGACAGTGCAGTTTATAGTGGCTCAAGCTGCACCAAAGTGTAAGCTCTGATGCCGCCTGCTCCATGTCCCTTAATTCACTTGGAGTGGGCAAGTCACTGACAATGAATAATCTCTGGTTATAGTGACTTTTGTTGGCTTTCTCAGTGGGCTTGGTGGAGGGAATAATCTGGCTCCTGCACTGTAACCTGACCTGTCTGGTTTTGTGGATCCCCTACAGCATAGCTTCTACAGAATTGCTAGAAAAGAAGAGAGTGCTGCAGGTGAGGAACTTGCTGCTTTCATAAATCAGGTTCCTGTCTGTCTACAGATAGGAAGAGGGGCACAGAATTCAAAACAAAGAATTATCTCTTCAATAGAGACTGGTGTGGTAGTGTTTGCCTTGCTCCCAAGTCAGAATCCACTAGGATTTATTTTATTTTGGATGTCTATCTTACGAGTTGTGATCTTATGTGTTTTGAAGGATTGATGCTATTCTCTTCCAGAGGAGGGTGGGGTATTTTGAATAGTTTTTTTAAAATAAAAAACAATAATTATTTGTGCTGTATGAGATAGATTTAATGCCCTGTCCATCTTGAGAATTTATTTTTATCAGGCCATTCTGTCTGCTTTTTTAGGAACTGTACAACATTCCACGGCTGAGAAATTAGCAATTAAATAAATCTATTGTTTTGATTTTAATGCTGATAACTATGTGGGTAGTTAAAAATGAAATATGTGATCATTCTTTTGACTTAACTTCACAAAATAGCCTATATGTGTACTGATTAACTTCGGTGGGCAGGGTTCATTTTCTTGTAGGTTTTTCTGTTCTGTCTGCCAACATTACCATTGCTATTAGCAGGGGCGGCTCTAGAAACTAGGCTGCCCCAAGCAGCGCGGAGCGCTGCGCCGCCCTTCCCCGATCCCGCGGCGGGTCCCCTCTTCCCGTGGAGCGGTTGAGCTCCGCCCCATGCCTGCCACGCCGGTCCACGGAGCCGGGACGAACAGTCGCGCGCCCGCGCCGCCGCCGCGGAGCGGGAAACCGCGACCCGCGGCCGGAGACCTGCGCGCAGTCATGCTCGGCCGGTCCGGCCCCGGCGGGCGTCGGCCTGCCGCAAATGCCAGCGCAGCCAAGCCCCACCGAGCCCCGCCCCCCCAAGCCCGCCCCGCCCGCCGCCGCGCCTGCGCTGCCGCTGCTGGCTGGCTATTAGTAATGTTTGTCTGCCATAACTCAGATGATTAAATGAGTTGCATATTAATAAATGGAGTGTGTAGTTGTGTGATAAAATTATACTTTAAACAGATCATGTAAATGATTCACACCATGTCATTATTTAATTAGACATATCTTTATTTCTATATATAACATATAATTGGAAATAAAATGAAGTAAATGTACAGGAAAGAAATCAACAAGGAACAGAGAACAGTAACCAAGAAAATGACAGAACTGAGGAACAAAAAAGCTAGATTTCTGCAAAATTCGCCTTTGGGGGCCAAAAACTTTCTTGGCCTTTGAAAGCTACAAAACGGATCTTTGCTGTATTTTTGTATTGTGTTTTTATTCTGTCTACATAATAACTCTTGAGCTCCCCTTGAAATGTATGCAGTGCTTTTCTTGTCTGAAACAAATGTAACCAGTTTTATGTTTTCTGTTTATCTTAATTACCTCTATTTTATTTATCAGAGGAAAGTATCATTCTGATATGTCCATGTTCAGAAGATTTTACAGTACATTTGTCATAATAACAGTTAAATAAGTCTATGGGTAAAAAGAAAAGGAGGGGAGTGGATTAATGCAGTGGTTCTCAAACAGGGATATATGTACCCCAGGGGGTACTCAGAGGTCTTCCAAGAGGCACATCAAATCATCTAGATATTTGCCTAGTTTTGGAACAGGTTACATAAAAGCACTAGCGAAGTCAGTACAAACTAAAATTTCAATATAGACAATGATTTGTTTATACTGCTTTATACGCTATACACTGAAATGTAAGTACAATATTTATATTCCAATCGATTCATAAGTATGTGGTAAAATGAGACAGGGAGCAGTTTTTCAGTAATAGTGTGGCTTTGACACTTTTGTATTTTTATGTCTGATTTTGTAAGCAAGTAGTTTTTAAGTGAGGTGAAAATTGGGGTACGCAAGATGAATCAGACTCCTGAAAGGGGTACAGTAGTCTGGAAAGGTTGAGAACCACTGGATTAGTGCATTAGTTCACTTCTGGAGATATTAAATAACCCTGCTTCAGGTGAGAATTAAAAATGGTTTTAGAGGTCCTGTCCTAGCTCCTGCTTGTCACGTGGCACAAAAACACCACACTCAGTGCCATGCATGGTCATGGTGGCCAGACATGTTGCTGAAGAACAGAAATGGTAGCGCATTAATAGATCTGCATGTGGAAACATCTGTGTCGCATGTCTCTTGCTTGCACTATAAAGGGTTGTGAAGAGTATTATTAGTTCCATTACAGCTAATTTTATTTACAAAATTAATAAAATTAGCTCTTTTATATCTCTTCATGAATTGTCTTGTCATCATCTTAGGCTATGTCTACATTTCCGCGGTAAGATGACCTACGCTACGCAACTCCAGCTATGTGAATAACGTAGCTGGAGTCGACATACCTTAGGTCGAGTTACTGTGGGGTCCACACCACGGGGAGTCGACAGGAGGTTTTCTCCCATCGACTTACCTTACTCTTCTCATTGGGGTGGAATACAGGGGTTGACTGGAGAGCGATCTGCAATCTATTTGGTGGGTCTTTACTAGACCAGCTAAATTGACCGCTGGTGGCTCGATCTCAGTTGATCCCTGCTGTAGTGTAGACCTGCCCTAAAATGTGACATGCTTGAGATTTAACTCGTCTTCTAAACAATCATATCATAACATATCTCAGACAATATGTAAAGCAGAATTTTTGCAATCCAGTGCACACTAAGTACTGACAATTTGTTAAGAATCTTTTTTAAAGACCAAATTTGCATATCCTAAATTGTAAATTATACATTTTTGTATTTGCAATGTGTCATGTCTTTGTTCCTGTTGATTTCTTAAACCTACATCTTGCAATGAATCCTGTCAGCATTTGCAGCTAAATATCTATAAAATATCCTGTAAAAATGCACCTAGAGTTTTCTGCCTGTACTTGTTTACAAACACCTGTGTGTCTGTCTGTCTATTTGTGGCATTCCTGCAGAATAGTTTCTAAGTGCAAGGTAGATAAGCTGTTAAATGCAAACAACTGAGAGCATAAGAAGCTAGATATAAGGTAAGAGAAAATTTTGCCCCCAAAGCACATCTTAAATGTTTTATTTCAAGTACAAGTAAACCCTGAATATATGAATGTCCACATTAAATGAAATTCATATCTGGTCTCAGCTGTGAATTTTTATTAAAGTCAAAATTAATTTTTATGACACTTTGATTTTAAAATGTATTACATACTCCTTGAAACCTTTGTAAAATCAGCTTTCTCTGCATACATCAAGAAATGCAGTAATATGTAAACTTGATTTAAGGTTCAAAGTGATTGGTTGGACTGGAAAGAGGTTAAGTGAAATTGTGTGTCTAAGACCAGGGCTGTAACCACAGTTTGTTATGCTCTAATTACTATTACATTTGATTAGTCCAAATCAATAACTTGATGGAAACATTTCCTCAGCATACATTTCTAATGAATGGGCTTATTCAGGGTGCTAAGGGTTTTTGTATCCTTTATGAGTGCTCCATTAATAGGTGCTCTATCTGATGTGTGGGGAAGAAAGTATTTTCTTCTTGTTACAGTTTGTATAATATATTGGATTATATGCACATTTTCTAGCAAAAGCAGTTGCTGAATTACATGGGGGAGCCCAAGAAAAAATGAAAAATGTGCACAGTTGCTGTCTGAGCTTTGACAGCCCAGTCATGGCAGTCCTCAGTAGCATATTGCTCCAAATGACTCAACTGTACAGTTTACATGGTCATTTTCATAAAATTACCCATAATACTAAAATAAATTTGTACTAATTAAATATGACTTTGGAGAATCAGACTTGCTTGACTGGAACAATCATTCCAAGCATGGATGTTGGGAGACAAACCAGTTTGGCAGATAATATCCGTTCAATTCAGTTTAGGTCCGGAGGAACTAATCATGTATGGCATTTGGGATTCAGACCAACTTGATTGAAAGTTAGTTCATGACAGATGTGGGACCACTAGAAGTGTTGATGATCATATGTTTATTAGCTTCATAACAGGTTCCCTGAAACTGTCACTTCTAAAGCGACCCAGGTCTAATGGAATAATCCAGTTCCTCTCTTCAAATGTAAAGTGATTGAGATTGATCAGAGTTTGTATACTCATCAAGTATATGGTTTTATCAGATGTGAAGTTAATATTTCTTATTATAGTTTTCCATTTGCCTGCTACCAAACTAGTTCTTGCTGGGTTGAGTAGCTGTAGAATGCAAGTCATTGCAATTAATCTTCTTACATTTTAAAGATAACAAAATTACTGTTACTGTATGCAAGAGACATTTTGAGGAAGTGGAATAAATCCTATTTATTCTGTTACTTTTTCTATGTATTTTGACTTTAAAATATTTCCAAAATCATATTAATTATGAAGTCCTATCACCTTAAGACACCTGCCATTTGAATTTCCAAAATTATAAATCATGATGGCAGTTCTTGGACTTTAGTTCTACCTTTCAGACATCTTTTTGCCCCCAAAGTGTTATTCAGATTACTTAAATTTTCAAAGCCTCTTTTTTGTAAATTTAATTAACCTTACTAATTTATATATTTATATATTCAACTGATTTCTCTTTTCATTCTGTCACAGTAAAAACTGGCCCTGTCCCAAATGCTGAAGTTAAATACTTAGGACCTCGGATTTTTCAAAGATTTTCTTTTTTTTTCTTTTTCTCGTGTGTGTTTTTATTGTTAGTGTTCAGTGCGGAAGGGTATTATAACACTTTAACTATGTCATCAAGTTTTTATGATAAGTTCTCTTTGGAAGGTTAATGAGTATGAGCAATTGCATAGGGTAAATGTAGATTATTTGATTACAGGAATATGCAGTTTGAGAGATGTTTTAAGATCTAAAAAACTGGCACATCCGTGCTTTTTAACTGGAGGTGCTTCTGCAAACCCTAAGGGAGTATAGAAAGTGGATTTTATGTGCTGCAGTTTGATGTGTTGTTTTTATCTAAGCATCACAGGATATTAAGCTGAAACACCAAAGACACTATCATATGGAATGTAGAGCAGTTATGAAACTACACAGTTTATAGGACATCCTATGCAGAATTTGGCAAGAAAGCACAGAATTAGAGGAGTGTGTTCCAAGGACAGTGTGTGACACTTTGATTTTTTTTTATGACTTTCTAATATGAGTTGCTCACTATTTTGAAAACAATTGAAAGGTTTCATTATTATTATTTTTTTCAAACATTCAACCTATGATACCATGCTACCTCTCAAGAAAGCTGTGAAGAGCTTTGTCTGTTCTAACGAAGTGTGTATCAAAAAAAAAGTTCAAAATAAATGTTAACATACCTTTGTTCACTTGGAAATGCACCTTATATTGCTATACTGCATGTGAAGACAATAATGCACTTTAATTTCAGGGTCAGTGCATCTTACCTAGGGTACAGTTAATTATAACGCCCCATACCTTATTTAATCCATTGTTGCTTCTTTGAGAAAGGGTTAATTCTACACATAGCATAGTGTGCAACAGCAGTAACAACCTCCATCACCTGCTACATGCTGAAATTCATAATTTGGATGTTGGATCTACCAATACATCCAGATCATTTCCTCTGATCATATTAACTAATTCAGTGCATTTTTACTATACTGAACTTGGGTATTGTTTTTGGCTAAGTACCTCACTCTTCACATTAAAATTGATATTCCACTGAGCCTATTTGTGTAATCTATCAATATTCTGAAAAAAAAAAAGCTACATCCCTCAGTGTTTTATTCACTCCCTGTAGCGTAGAATCATATGTAAATGTAATTAACTTGCATGCTTCAGCTTTGGTTGTACTCTCTCTGCTTGCTCTAGTGGCAGAATATGGTGCATGTTTTCCTTCTTCTTGTCTCGCTTTCACCAGGGGTCTTGGGAGCAGATGTCTCTAAGGTTGTGAATAATGTTCTCTGAACTGCAGTGACATGACCAGGGCTGGTAGTGTAATAATATGTTGATTAATAGGTTACATTATATTCTAATCCAGGAGAGGATTTGAGTGACAGGCTGGTGATAGGCCACCTCCACATATGCTTCTGCCAGCCTACTGAGTGATGCAGGGGCAAAGAAGAGGATTTCTGGCTCCCAAACAGTTACCTGAACCTGCCTCCATGCTTGCTGAGTCTGTGGCTGCATTAGGGGCTGTGGGAGCAAGAAAGCAGGAAGGCAGATGGGCCAGCAGGAATCTTTAAAGGAACCATGGCTTTTTCATTCTTCTGTGTATGAGCCCAGCAGGGGAGCACTTCTGAAGTCAGAGCTGCTTAGTGTGGGTTCTTACAGTTTTCCATATCCCCTGCTGTTCTTCTCCTGTACCAACTGATGCCTATTGATGCTTCAACTCTGCTGTCCAACACCAAACATGAGCAGCAGGGGATGGAGATGTGAAAATGTGGGGGTTTTTTTGTCACTTTCACTTCACTGCTGTTCACCCAGGAAGGTGAGCTGATGGACAGTGCTACCAGTACATGCTCTATGGCTGGCAGCCAAAGGTTCCAGTTGCCATGGAACCTTTGATGCCATGTTGATGTATTGGCTGCTGTTTATATCAACAAACTACATATTTCATGGGAAGAAAATATTCACCATTAATCAATCAAGAGGTACTGGAATTCGCAGGTTTTATCTTTGGAGTTTTCAGTACGCAGCGCAACACACACACCTCTGACTCAGAACTGAGGAAACTGGGCCCCAGGTGTTGCTTCCCTCCACCTCCCGGGGAAAAACTACAGAGAGGAACCAGCTAGAGATGTAGCCTTTAGGAAGCAGCAGAAGCAGGCAAATTACGGACCATGAGACATTCAGAGAACTTCCTACAGTTTTACTGAAGTTTGTCTGCACTGTGCTGATTGACTGTTTGCTCCAACCCTCTCCCTTTCCCTCCATCACAGTCTCTTCACCTCCTCAGCTTCCTCGTGCCCTGTTTCCCTCACCTCTGTCCTTCAGTGTCCCTTCTCCCTTCACTTTTCTTTACATTTAACTGATCCCATCCTAACTACACACCGCTCCTCAACCCCTCCCCCTCCCAAAATCATGGAACTAATGTGATGTTTGCTGCCATTACATTGTTCACTCTGCTTGTGTGCTATATCCCTTTCCCTCACCCTGTGTCTGTCTTGTCTATTAGATTGTACACTTTTTGGAACAGGGACTGTCTGACATTCTGTTTGTACAGTGCCTAGCACAATGGGACACCATTCCTGATTGGTCCTTAGGCACTACCCTAATAAACACGCTTAATAATGATACTTGAATTATTTCCCCCACATCTGAGTGTAGCAGAATGCAATACCTCTTTTTTCATTTTGTAATGTGTTATTAATTAAGGTGGCTGTTCTAATGTATGAGATAAAGTTCAATGGACAAGCACCACCACTGATTTATGTATAGGTATTTATGTGCTTTTTATGGAATAATCTGTTCGTTTTACATATGGAAAGAGAAATGCTAAAATGTGCATACTTTTGATGTGTTCTCAAGAAATATAGTCTTCCTGAATCCCAAGCAACTGAAGTGAAAACATTGCCTACTTGTTCTATATATGTATGTTGTGTGGATATAGTGCATTGATAATATTAACAATGTCTATTCAATACAGGATATGACTGTAGTTCCAAGTCATCTTAGTGCACTTGGTAAAAAACACACATTCCCTATATCTCCTATCAGAGACTGTGCATATCATATACTGGTAATACACTAGAAGTAAGAAGCAAGAGCTGCTGTGTATCTTATTACAGAGATAGGAATCTACCATTTCCAATGGCATAAACTCTCATTTCTAGCCCTAATGGATCATAAGATATCTGACCTTAAAGTTGCACAGCCTGGGTATCAGAGCTTTATAATTTTGTGGTAGAAATGTCAAAAACAGAGTTGCAATAAATGGTTTTGGATTTCCTGTGCATAATATATCTCTCTCTCATAGATGTGTGTGTAAACGTGCACCTTTATTGTTTCACCTGGACTTGGTTATCTAATCGGTCTGTGGTACACCTCCTAGTCCTACCGCCCACAAATGATAATGCCATTGTTCCCCACCTTAACATGAACAGGTTTTTATGCAAGACTTGAGTATCATAACTTTTGGCAGCAACAGCACTATCCCAATACAATTTTAAGGAAGACAGAGGTAGGGAACCGTTCCATGAATAAACTGTAGGCCCCCAATTTTTTTTTTGTTCTTGTAAATAACATGTTTGGTTGGTTTTTTTTAGGCAGTGGCAGATATTCCTATCAATAAAGAATAACATCAATGTTGTATTAATTAGCCTTTCATTAATGCTTAGATTTCGTAGTTAAATTGCAGTCCTAAATAAATTCAGAATTGGTTGTTTTGATTTTTTTTTCCTGATGCAGGATTTTCTTTTACTCATTCTGATTTTAAATTACATTTTCCTTTGACAATATTTTTTGAGAGTAGATGCAGAGTGTTTCTTCTTGCTTTGAAAATTTTCTTCTCCAAAGCAAGATCCCTTGTTGGGAGAAAATAAAATAGGATGGAAAATTGATTCTTAAGTATTTACATTCTGATTTTCAATTACAGCTCAGTGCCATAGATGCAGACCAAGGGCCAAATGGGCAGATCATATATGAAATTCTGACTGGGGACCAGGGAGACTTCATCATTAATGACCGAACGGGCCTTATCACCATCGCTCCAGGAGTTGTATTGTCAGTAGGGAGGTCCTATGCACTCACTGTCAAAGCATCTGACAATGCTCCTCCTGCACAGAGAAGGTAATTAATTATATAATAAAAAGTATTTTTAACCTATGTCTATCCCAGCAATTAAATTTAAATAGCATAGCATACTCTTATTCATAAAAATCTGCGCTGCATCAGGCATTCAGAGGGATATGGCTTCAATTTATTCTGTTTTGTGTGTTGATCCCACTTCAAGTTTTCTTTTGATAAGTACTATATTAGAAATTAGTCTAATACTTGCATTTTCATGGCTTATTTACATATTCTTTGCAGCTCACAACTTTCACTATTTCATTCCCCTTGAATTATCTCCTTTTTAAAGTTAAATTATTGCCTGTGGAATTTTGTCTGTCCTTGTTTGTATGAGAAATTAAAAGTGAAAGAAAGGAAGATAGATGTTGGTTGTCTGGACATCGCTTGCTATGATGCAGAAATGATTAATAATAGTATCTTCAGAATGATCCCTCAGCTGGCAACTGCCTTCTGCCCAGGTGACAAGGTATTATAGTATTCATGTTCATCTGGACTTGGCTTATTTTGTCACATAAATTGCAAGCTGTGTAAATAATGAAGTACACACCACTAAAACCTAAATTCACACCAGCAAAGTCATTTAATGTCTAATCTCAGACTACTGTCAGATCAGATCAGTTTGTGTGTTGTCTGTGGTTGGCTCAGGATTGTCATGTTCCCCAAATAAAGCTATCCAGTCCCACTTCCCTGCTGCTTTTGTTCTCGATTACTGTGCGCTGAAAATAAGCAAAAATGTTGGCACTTCACTATTGTGTAGAAAAACTACATAACAATGGTTGAGATGACATGTTCTGGGCCCAATGCCAGTAAGGTGTCATTGTGCCGAAAATGTGACAAGTCCATTCTCCAATTAAGGGGACTGGGAGAAATTGCAGCCTTGTGTAACTGCACCTCTCAAATGTTTCTCACATTCACAAATTGGGCAGTCAAGGTAAGAGGAAGATATCATCCTGTTAGTTTACCCAGATGCCTCCTCCCTGCCCCCCAAGACCAACTTCTGCTGTTAAGTCTGCAAGCGGTCAGCACACTATGATGGCTAAATTGAGCTGGGATGTTACTTGTTTATTCCAAATTGCTCTATATTTCCAAATTATTGGTGATCCATCAGACTATTTACAAACTAAGCTCTGTAAACGTGTGGTCTTATATTTGAACTGAAACTTCTTTATAGAACGCATTCTTTAGCTGCCAGGATTTCTTTTCCCCCAAAACATTTCAGATTTGTCAAACTTCATCTTAAACTCATACACTTTGTCTTACATTTTGTCTTCCCTTCCCTTTTATCATGTGTTACACTCTTCTGTTGCACCATGCTTCACTTTAGAGTGTAAACTCTTTGATGCAGACACTGTGTAGTCTTATGTATTTGTAGACTGCCTATTCCCTGGTTAGTTGGGTCTGCAGTACAAATAATTTACTTGTTGAACACTGGCATGGAACAGGAAGATCTTTACAGTTGTTGTTAAAATACTTAAAGCATTTGACTCAAAGGCTTGGTGTCCATTACACCTTGGTCCAAGATAAACTTTTCATTCTCTGCAGCACTATTTTCACTAATAATAAACCCTTTACCAAATCTTAAAGAATTATTAACACATGCCCTAAGATCTATATTTTAATGGTATCCTGCTGGGGGATGAATTCCTTATTTCTATTAGAGGGGCTGATTATTACAATATACACCAAAAGCAAGTTCAGATCTCACTTCTTGTAGTTCCATTGGTCTATTTTGTTATAGACGTATGACATTTTTTTTTTCAAAATTGACTAGTGATTTGGGGTGTCTCAGTTTTTGAGTGTCCAACATGAGATGCATTCAAGGAGGCTTACTTCCAGAGAGTGGATGTTCAGAACTTTCAGTAAATCAGGCCTCTCTCAGACATCTTCTGTGAATCACCCAAAATTACTTGTCAGAGATTAAACAAGGTTTATCGAAGATAGACAGATGGCAACAGAAGAAAGAGTCCGGAAATTACTCACTTGGTTCTAAAGTTAGGTAATGCACACATGCTTCTTTTATTTCATTCA
This sequence comes from Mauremys reevesii, assembly GCF_016161935.1. Classification (NCBI taxonomy): domain Eukaryota; kingdom Metazoa; phylum Chordata; order Testudines; family Geoemydidae; genus Mauremys; species Mauremys reevesii. Next base: position 36,388,534 of record NC_052629.1, on the reverse strand, counting down.
GAGAAATAGAATCTTTGAATTAATGTCTTAATTCATATCAAGGGGGTAACTCTATTCTCAGATCCCATACACTGACACCAGAGCAATAGTTTGAATAAATGGCAATAGATTTTGCTTGTTCGTTTATTAAAGAATCAAGTAAGAGTGCCCACTTGCACTCTTGTTACTGGCTATAGTCAGGGCCGGCTCCAGGCACCAGCTCAGCAAGCAGGTGCTTGGGGCGACCAACGGGAAGGGGCGGCACGTCGGGCTCTTCGGCAGCAATTCGGCAGCAGGTCCCTCGGTTCCTCTCAGAGGGAAGGGCCTGCTGCTGAATTGCCGCTGAAGAAGAAAGTGGTGCCCTGGAGCAGCCGCCAATCGTGATCGCGGCTTCTTTTTTTTTCCTGCTTGGGGCGGCAAAAACCCTGGCTATAGTCATAGAATCCTTTGAGAGAGTATGTGACATGCACAATACAGTGCACATTGTACATGAGGTACACCACAAAGCAAAGCTGCATGTGTATAGGATCTTGCTGTTTTTGATTACTTTGAGGAGATAAAGACGTTTAAATCTTTGCAAAAGTTTATGGGTTTAAGATGAAGTTTGATAAATCTGAAATGTTTTGGGGGAAAAGAAATCCTGGCAGCTAAAGAATGTGTTCTATAAAGAAGTTTTAGTTCAAATATATAACTCATTCCCTGAGGTTCTTGCTGTGAAGAACTCTTAGGATCTGGAACAACTATCTGACCTTAATTTTTATCCATGAATACAACAAATAAGAAGACAGTGTGATCTGTGGAACACACATACAATCTTATTGGAGAATTGCTAACATTCAAAGGAAGATTTCTCCAGTTATTATATTTCGGTCCCTCCCCATAGTAATTCCAGACAGAATTCTCACACACATACAGGACATTCTTTAATATTTTATCTGAGAGAAAGAGAGTCCAAGACTGAATGAGGTTACACAAACCCTAAGGATGATGGGCCGGAAGAGCAGTACCAAATCTAATACATTCTTACAAAATATGCAAGTTATGGGCTTTAGTAGAATAAGGGATGTGATGAGCAAAACAGACCCTGATGCACACCATCCAGGTTTGCATAATAAAGTGAAGTGGCATCAATCTAGATATTGATGGTGGAGGGAATGCTCTAGGCAGATTCTTTTCATAGTTTAGAGAAGCTGAGGAGAATGTTTGGCTCTCTGACTCAACATTATGAAGGAACGGCGCTGCATTGCTTTTAGAGCAGCTCAAAGAGAGGGTACAGTCTCTAAGGAAAAAATGACTACCAGAAAGAAACTCTTTTTGTTTCCCCAGAAAGCTTGAGGGAATCTATTTGGACAGACTTGGAATCAAGGTTTAGACTAGGTCTTGTTTTTGTCACTTCCTCTTTATTCAGCAAATAAATGAAGGAGGACATTAGAATTCTAGTAAAGAGGTAAAAAGATGTGTTAATAGTGTCATATATTTAGATTGGTTTAATTTTTTTAAGCTATCAATAGTACAAAATGAGATAAGTGATGTGTAACTGATATTTTTCTGGAAGACTAGAAAACTAAACATTTCAATTCACTCACTCAAAAATTCACTGACCTATTTACCATGTTTCCTTTTTAAAGTATATGGAAATACTGAAGTTTTTTCATTTAACACTGTGTAGTAATTGAGGTCAAATATTAACTTTTTAATGGTGACTACTATATACTGAATATTTTATAGACTCAAGTTTGTTAGTGGTTTTTGACTTATCTACAGCTGATGGCATTTCCTGGCTAAAGGCTATGTTATTAACTTTATTGGTTCAGGATTTCATCCTAGGGATATAGCTGTTTGTTTAGTTGAAGAGTAATCTAATTCAATAAAGTACAATGGTTCTACTTATACATTTTCTTCCTTGGGAGACTTTGAGAGAAATTTCCTATACTTAGAACAGGGGAATACAGCTGGATTTTCTCTCAAATATGACCATTATTCCTGGGGAAAAAATAAGAAAGTTTAATTGGGTTTAATAAGAGTTCAATAAGAAGTAAAGAAATATGAAATAGTAATTTAGATGAGGAAAAAATATCTCATTGTCAAACAAAGTAATAAATGACTGGGTTCTGCTTTGTGAATCCAAATTTAAAATTAGCTTAGTTCTATGTCTTATTTTTTATTAACACTTCAAATTAATGGTTTGTAATTCATTATAGCCATATGGTAAGATACTGTACTCGATGTTCTTAAGATATCCATTATTAGCTAGACTTAGTAACATGGTATAAGTGTACTAAATTATATTTAATTACATTAATCAAGGACAAATATTTCATGCTTAATTCTATCTGCTATTTGTTATTTATGTCATAGTTAAGGAGTCATTCATGAGCAATTTCCAGTGTATTGACAAAAAGGAAAGGCATTTGTGATATATGAACAATTAAAGAGCAGATTTTAAGGTTTCCTGTCCTCTTCCAGTTCTTCTTAGACTGCAGGATCATTACAGTTAATGATGAAAACAATCCACCAGATCAGGTCTATCCACCTGCCCATCTGCATTTTCTCTTTGAAGGGTGTCTACAGTGATGCAGTATGTCTTCAGAAATGAGAGTCCACTAATATGCATACAAATCTCTTTAAACTTGTACATACATGCTAGCATACCTTAAAACAGTACTGATGAGCAGTTGGTGTACACTGGCCCAGACAGTGATCAATTTCTATGTAGTCAGGGACACCTGAGTGAGAAGTAGTGCCCTCCCGCTTTGTGTAACTATTGAGGGTTCCCTCTCACCGGTGTTGCATGCACTGAGGACTCCACAAGGAGGTGCAGAGATAAGACAGAAAATGAGTCCAATCTCTCCAGTGCCACTTTGGGAATGGTGTGGCTTTTCATTGCCTCCTATATGGGCAATGTGGTGTTCAGTAATCACTCTGGGCCAAAGGTGTTTGAAAGAGAACCTCATTATTCAGTGACCAGTTCCAGCTTTCTCTGCAGTTTGCCTCCCCCAGACCTCCTGTCTGGGAACCTATGCTGTTTAAAGGCACAGTTTCCAAAACCACATAATCTTTTCCCGGCCAGAATCAATTAATAACAGTTAACAAACAACATTTATATAACACAATTTCAAATACTTGTAATCAACCTAGTTACTAACAATGGTCAATTAATCCCTCAGGTGTCTTGTACTGTTACTTGAACTTGCAGGTCACCCTTGAAATATCAAAACTACTGTTGTCAGGAGGCAGTAAGTCCATTTGTTCTGGCAGTATGTTTGGGTCTTGGTTGTCTTGACGTATTGTGGTTGTTGCCTAACTGAGACATTCTCAGGCAAAGTAACCAAACTTGATGCCTGTTATTTTCCTCTCTAGTGGAAGTAGTAGCAGGCATCATCTATTCCACCACAGTAAATGTTCAGCTGGGATGACAAGCTTATATGACATGTATGTTGTTTGCAACCATTGATTACTATCATAGATGTACACTATTGATATTTGTGAAGTGACTGCTACTCTCAGGACTCCAAATCATACTGCTCTTTTTGGTTAGTTTTTCCTGCCTCTTTATACTTCTGCAAATCCCCAGTTCCACTGACATCAGCATCTAACATTCAAGGTATTCTAGGTCTCAGAGATCTGTTAAAATGAATGAATGCAAGTGACAAACCAAGTTTCGCTGGTGCCCTCCTATAGTTTAACAGCACTAAGTACAGATGAGACGCTGCAGCCTTTTTCAGTAGCTGCTTTATTATTTTAACATTACTTTCCACCATCCCATCGGATAATGGGGACTAGTGGTTACATGTCTAAACCCAATGTGATGAAGCAGAGAATCCTACCTACCTACCAGCACAGAAGGAGTTAAAGAGAGCCTTCAGGTTCAGCTAGCCCTGTCCTATTATAGCTGCAGCTAATGCCAGGCCTGGAGAGGGGAAGGAGGAGGAGATAACCCAGCTCAGTTCATGGCTGACTGGTGAAGAGGCAGGAGCTAGCTGCTTCCCTAGCTGAGGGGAAGGATCACCAATCTGCCATTTGAGTAAGCCATCAGGAAGCAAGCACTGTCTTCCTAGCCAAAGGAGACTGAGAAAGAGGCCTAGGAGCTCAGGTGACTGAAGCATGGAGACCTTGTGGGGATTCCAAGCCCACCAAACTTACAGCTGCCTCACCCAGAAAAATCTGGGACCACAACAGGATGCCACCCAGGGTCCACGAGGGGTCACTACTAGAGAAAAGCCACCACAGCAGCTTGGACTATGGCAGGCCTGTGATGGGGCATGACTTACCACTGTGGCACCTCCTACTGGCTGTCTTGGGAATTAGCTCTGCACCCTCTTCTGATGGTGTCTTGCTCACCCTCACCTCTGCTCCTGGACCCACATCACTCCAAGGACTGTGGCATTCTCTTCATGACACTGCCCTACAGCTGAGCCACACTCCATGTTCTCCCCTTCTGGGGGACCTGCAGTCTCCGCCTAGCCACTTCCCTCAGTGGCAACTGCAGTCCACTGTCCCAGGGCCACTTCCCATGCAGCTCCAGCACCCTCTTCTGCCCTTACCTCAGGGCCTGAGCCTGCAGGCCCTAGCAGCCAGCCAGGAGCTCTCTCTAGCTCCCCTGTCCCTTGTTTGCAGCACTGAATTGTCCCAAGTGCTGGGGCTTCTTCACCCTGCTAGGAGCCTTGTCTTCTCCCCTCACATTCCAGTCAGCTACTGAACTCTGCCCTGCCTGTTCTTCTTATATGAGCCTGCTGGGCCATGAATGGCAACTCCTCTCAGCCACTTTCTAATTGGCTGCCTCTGGCACAGCCTCCCTAGGGTTGCTTTTCACCCCTGTTCTGCCAGTGAGGGGCAGCCACCCCATCACAAGGCCATTCCCCAAACTGAAGGGACAGCAGTAGGAAGTAGTTCAGGGCAGTGGATGTAGACTCCTTGATGGGAGATCACCTACTCAGGTGTTGACGTACACAGGACCCTGGGCTGAGATCTCCTTCAGTTCCCCCTTTTGGCAATAGTAATAAGTGTTTTATGGCCTCCCATAAATATAGACATTAAACATTTACACCCATGGACTTAAGCGAAAGCCTACTCCTCCATTTCAGCGTATATCGACACTCTGTTTTTGTTAGTGCCCGTGACACACAAGCTACTGGTCTCCAGTTTTGACCATACTGCTGTAAGAGGAATGTGCTAATACCCTTCTTGGAGGCATCCATGTTCAACTTAGTTGTACTCTTACTGTCATGGTTCCTCAGGACTAGGGCCTCTTTAGCTAACTCCTTCAGTTTTTCAAATGCTTTATTAAGATTTGCATCTTGAGCTCATTAAACATTTTTGCACAGTGATGCTCTCAAGTTGATTGTTTGGACAGCTAGATTAGGCATGAATTTCCCCAGTTCACCATTCCAAGAGATCTTTGTTTGTTTAACTTCCTTATCTGTTGAGGCAGGCATGCTGGATATGGCCTCTGCATGTGCTCTCCATGCTTGCCTGGCGGTGTTAAGTTCTCCCATGGGTGTATATTTTCCATTACATGGAATTTACACTTGTATTTGTTTGGCTTTAGCACAGCACCTCTTGCTCTTTCCAGAGTTGCCCAAAACCTCTGGTCATGCTCTTCTACTTCTTTTCCCCTGATCAAAACATCATCTGCATAAACTTTAGCACCCTCTATACTGTCAAAAATTGTTGTTTTCCTATGAAATATCTCAGGTGGCGAACAGACCCCAAACTGTGTCTCTAAAAGGGGTAGGTTGAATGTGCATGAACATGTGCACAGTTTTTCTGCAGGGAAGCGGAGTGGGCCGAGGGATGTACTGGCCGCCCTTCCCACAGCCCCCATTGGCCTGGAGCGGCAAACCATGGCCAGTGGGAGCCGTGATCGGCCAAACCTGCGGACGCGGCAGGTAAACAAACCGGCCCGGCCCGCCAGGGGCTTTCCTTGAACAAGTGGTGGACCGGTTTTGAGAACCACTGCCCTTGAGAACATTTTTCCATGTTGCTAAACAATCACACAGTGTGTATAGTAGCTGCGCAGATACTTAAACATGATGTGCACTGGAAGAACTATGTAGGGATGGTGTGGAACATTTAGCTAATGTCTGGCATGATATAAGCAACATAAACATTTTTTATCAACATGAACATTTTCTAACTTTACACGTAAAAAAAATAGTGTCTGTAATATAGCAAGAACAAGCATGTACTGTATCAGAATCTTGTACAGCTAATTAACAAAGTATTGATTAGTGATGTGCATTTTATGGTATTTAAGTAAACTTATCTTCAGTTGACGCAAAGTGATTTCAAATTCATATTCCTGTGTACCTTTTAGTAGATTTTTAAACTATTCATATTTTATATCCTCTGGAAAATGTACATGTTCAGATTTCTTCCCAGCAGTTTTAGGCATATTTGTTTGTCAAATCATGATTTCTTTTACTTCAGCCCTAAAGAAAATGGAGATTTAAAGATTGTCAATTAGTTTATGCAAAAGAAAATGTGATACTGGTCCATGACTGGGGCTCCTAGGCAGGGCCGGCTTTAGGAAGTGCGGGGCCTAATTCGAATAGTTTCGACGGGGCCCCGGCAGGGATGACAAAAAAAAAAGGAAGAAAAAGTAAAAAAAAACACGTGGGGCTTGTACTCACTGGGCGGTGCTCCGAGTCTTCAGCGGCACTTCGGCGGCGTGTCCTTCACTTGCTCCAGATCTTCGCCGGCACTGAAGGACCCACCGCCGAAGTGCTGCCGAAAACCCTGAACAAGAGAAGGACGCATCTCCGAACTGCTGCTGGAGACCCGGAGTGCTGCCTGGTGAGTAAAAATTAAAAAGGCGTCTCTAGCCAGGGAAGAGATTCTCACTGGGCTCAGGGCCCTCTTAGGCGCGGGGCCCAATTCGGGGGAATTGGTGGAACTGGTCTAAAGCCGGCCCTGCTCCTAGGCACTACAGTAATACAAAAACTAAATAGTAATAATAATAACCTGCTGTGTAATGATTGCTTACTAGGTGACATGTTTCCTGATAACAAGGCACTGCTTTATGGTTCTGCAGATATTGTAGACGTTGGTAGTATAGTAAAGTGTGTAGGCTAGATCTTCAGTTGTACTGAGATATAAGAGAAAGGTGCGTCTAAGACACTTTTCCCATGCTCTCTATCCTGGAGTTGCTGTGGGCTATTTTGGTGCTCAGCGTTAATTTGGAGGAGCATAATCTAGAGTGCTGTGTGTTCCAGCCCTGTTCCCTCCTTCAGCCATCCCTGTCTTCTATCCCCGAAGAAACATAGCTGGCTTTCACCAGTCAAGGATTTCCCCCAATGGGGGAGCATGCATTAGTGTATCAGAATTTGACACTGTGTCAGAAAAGACATAATACAACTCAGGTGTTTGGGGGCTCATTTTTGCAAAGCACGCACCAAGTTAGTTCCTTTTAAAAATATTCAAGATTTTGATAGGTTGAGATGGGAGTCTGGGTCATTTCTGAGACAATGCAGGTAGAGGTATGACTTGAAGAAGGGTTTTGAGCAGGAGAGAGAGGTTGTGTGACCTACGGGATTAGGGAGGACAGTCCATAGATATAGGAATAGTAGGTTATATTGCCATTCTGCTTTAAATTGATTTTGACTTGGATTTGGTTCTTTTTCTGTCGTTGCAGGAGCTCCATCACTACTGTTTACATTGAGGTACTCCCTCCAAACAATCAGAGCCCTCCCCGCTTTCCCCAGCTGATGTACAGTCTTGAAATCAGTGAGGCCATGAGAATTGGTGCCATTTTGTTAAACCTGCAGGTACAGAATACTTCAGTGTAAGCCTTTACACAGCTACTTCTGTTTACATGTGTGAGACTCAGGGTCCTGTCCTCCTGTAGAGGTCAAAGCGAGGATTAAAATCTATTCCATAAAAGAGACATAGTGCATAAGAAAATGCTGACTTGGCATTTTTGTAACATTTCAGATTTCCATCATACCAACATATATTCATGCATAGCTATTAACCAGCCTTCTGCTCAGAAATGTGATAAAGAATAATAGATTATATTTAAACTTTTCATTTAATTTAATATTTGTGTAGGTTGTCAGCATGAAAGCCCTGAATATTGAAGGGCTTGTATTTATCTACCAGGCAGTTACAGTGGTTATGCAAATTTCCCTATAATGGTTCACTAGTCTCAACACTTCTAAAAGTGAGAGAAAAATTCCATTTCTGTGTCCATTAATTCCTTAGCCTCTCTGCTGATACTGCCCAAAAGGAGGCCAGTTGTGTTTATTGTATCTGCCCACTATGAAGTTCACTGACACTAACAGCTCATTGTTTCACATGTATTATGACTATTCAGTTGTGTAATTACTTTCAGTCACTGCTGACTGGAGCTTGATTTGAACCAGTGACTCAGAGGCAAAATGTTCAATGTCCCAGTTAGAGTTCTCTGATATCTCATAACTCAGGACCTACTATGCCCAGAATCAACAAGCTTTTCCCAGTAGGAAGCTGAGAATCTTCTCTCTTTCTAGTGGTTCAAAATTCCTATTTCTGGTCTTGAGCAGTCATGGTATTGGACCACTGAACCTGTCAGTGGAAAAGGGCTTTACCTCTGAGGCAAGTGATTTTGGGAGGTAATTCCACATTTAAGGAAGGAAGAAGGAACTGTGTGTGTGTGTTTTAAATTGCTGCTATTTGAAGGTGCTCAGAAGTTATGAATGGAGTAGATGGATTAGTGGGCAGGGTACAGCTGAGGTGGTCCAAGATGTATGTAAAATGCAATTTTATGTGGTCCTGCAGTTCCTTACATGACTCCAAAAGTTGTTATATGTTATATCACTACATATAGGCTATGTCTATCTATGAGCTATGGATGTGCTTCCCATCTTGGGTACACACATGCTACCTCAGTGAGACCTAGTGCAAATGGAAATAGTCATGCAGCCACTAGCAGCACAGGCAGAGGAAGCAACAGCGTGGCTTAGCTGTGCCAAGTGCAAACCTGCCTCAACCTAGTGGGCATGTGTATGTGTATATGAGCTGAGAATCACACCTCTAGCTCATAGTGTGGATGTAGCTATATTGTGTGTGTAGATGGAATACAGTATGTGAAATCATTATTATATACTCACTTTGAGCCTGGTTCCCTACTCAGTTTGCTATTTTATGCTATTGTAGAATCAGGCCCTTGTAATAAATGCAGCACAAAACCATGAGTTTTTCAATAAATCTGGGCTGGAGTTTTTAAAGAAGCCTAAAAGAAATAGGCATCCATATCCCAATTGTATTTAGGCAACTAATTCTCTTAGGCTCATTTAAAAAACCTAGCCTGAATGTATTTATCCTAAATTGAGTTTGTGCTAACTGTTTTCAGTGAGTAACTAATTTCAGTAGTGAAAAATAGTAAGAGAGATAGCATTTAGGGCTGTCAAACTATTTAAGAAAATGCAATTAATCACAAGATTTAAAAAATTGTCATAATTGCAGTTTTAATCACATTGTTAAACAACAATAGAATACCAATTTAAGTGTATTATAAATATTTTTGATGTTTTTTTCTACATTTTTCAAATATATTGATTTCAATTACAACATAGAATACAAAATATAAAGTGCTCATTTTCAGACAAGTACTGTAGAACAATCTCTTTATCGTGAAAGTGCAACTTACAAATGTAGAATTAGTATTACTATTTTACATAACTGCACTCAAAAACAAAACAAAGTAAAATTTATGTGCCTACAAGTCGAACCAGGAAGGGGCATAAGAATGTTTTCATATCTGACTTGTAAATACCTTGCAACCCCAGCTGCAGCAATGCCATGCGAACACCTGTTCTTACTTTCAGGTGACATTGTAAATAAAAAGCGGGCAGCATTATCTACCGTAAATGTAAACAAACTTTTTTGCCTTACCAATTCGCTGAACAAGAAGTAGGACTGAGTGGACAAGTATGAGGTGAATTGAAAAATACTATTTATTTTGTTTATCATTTTTACAGTGCAAATATTTGTAATAAAATATAAAGTGAGCATTGTACACTTTTTATTCTGTTTTGTAATTGAAATCAATATATTTGAAAATGTTGAAAAACATTCACAAATATTTATAATAAATTTTATTTGGTATTCTATTATTGTTTAAGAGTATGATGAAATCTGTGATTAATCGCAAGTATAATTTTAATCTAGTTAATTTGTTTTGCGTTAATCGCATACCTTAACTGCAATTAATTGACAGTCCTAATAGCATTGCTTGGACAATTTTGACCTGAGAACTCAGTCTGTAGTGAATGAGGACCACATACTGTAGTCTGTTTACCTCAGCAGAATGCAGATGCTCAAAGGAATAGAATCAGAGACAGTGGACTAGAGCATCAGCTGGTATAAATAGCATAATTCAATAGAGCTCCCCTGAATGGAGCTAATCAATGAAGTCAGTGCCAGAGCTACGATACTCATCAGAGGATATGGCTCTGTATGTTTGCCATTTTCAGTAAATTTATTGAAAACAAATTATCTAAACCAGAATGAAATACAGGAACTTTAACTGAGACTGATTTATGGAGATGCATAGGGAAAAGTTTCTGTTAAACAATGTGCTGAACCACTGACAAAAGATTAGCATAATTATGGATGGTTAAACAGACACAAACACCCACGCCGAGAGAGAACAAATAAATTAGCCCAACACTGAAAGTTACCTTTTGGCACATTTGTACTGCCTGTAGTGTGTTTTAGAATTACACAGCCCAACTCCTCTGGATAATTTTCATAGTCAATCATAAGCTAGTTGTCTATGCAAGCATTGAAAAAAGGGAGCCAGCAGCAGGCTGAATCAGGAATAGGCATTAAACCGGCAGCTCCTCTAATGCAGGAATATGCAATCCTTGAGGCTCAGGTTATCTTGTAGGTAGCAAACCTTAGCTAGTTTTAGGATATTGGATTATGCAAACACAGTATTGGAAAAGTAAATAGAGTGTTGAAATGAGCATTGCCCTTTTCCCAAAGTTTCCAAATTAATTTTCAGTATGTGTTTGTTAATATTGCGTTGTAATATCAAGTTTTATACTCCAGAAATTTAAAACAAGTGTTTAATCTAGTTAAAATTATCTTTAGGAAAACATATCAGGCCTAAATTTCATTTGTAGAAATGAAAGAGTCATGGTCCTTGCATCCCTTCTCAGTGACTTGGTCATCTATGGAGGGGAGGATTTAGGCGGTGTAGCTAGCCATGGCCATACTCCCATTACATAACAGAGATCCCCAGATATTATCACTAAGAATATTTTGAAAAGAGCATAAAACATTCTAATTATTAAAGAACAGTGCTTTGAAAATTTTAAAAAAAACCTTATTATAATATACATTCAAATGATAACTTTGTATTGTATAATGTATATCCTGACACACAGCATGGCATATGTGTAATCTATTATTTTATTATTAAATTCAAATAAGATATTGCAATATTTAAGCAAAATATTTAATTGTTAAATCACAAATATATCTAATAAAATTTGTCCAAAGACTGTTTGTCTTGAACATGTGTCATTTCCATTGAGATCAAGGAGACTGCTTGTGATTTTAAAGGTTAAGCAGATGCATAATTGTTTGTAGGATTGAGACCTTGTTCTGTTTGGTAGGATGGAAGTGAGAAGTATTGGAAACAAAAAAAAAACCCAACAAAAACCACATTTTAAATCCTTGTTCATTTAATTCACTTTTGTTAATTTTTGACACAAGATTCTGATGACAATAGACACGAAAGACCAGCTTCTTTTGAGAGCAGGTTCTTTAATTTTTTTTCTGAACTATGTGACCCCTAAGGCCTTGCAATGTATTTCAACTCCTAATAAGTAATCCTCAATATTTCAAATATACCCAATAGCTACATACACTTAAAAATTCCACTTTATTGGATATTCTAATTGTCAGTTCCTTCTATTAACACGCAGATGAAGGAAAGTCCAATTTATTTTGTATGCTAATTCCACGTGTTTTAAAATGTACCCAGTTGATTACAACTGGTATTTTAATAGCAACAATCAAGATTACCTTAAGTAACACAGCAATAAATAATCCCCACTGTGTTATTTGGTAAATAAAACTGCGTTTATTGCATGCCTAGAAGCTGTTTATTACTTCACATTCTGCCAGCCATTGTTGATTAAAGCTTAAGTATGCAAATGTTCTTATTTTCTTGAGATTTCGATAAACAGGAATAGAGCAATTACCGTTTTACTGAGGTGTGCTCTACAAGCAGGCAGCAGGCAGTAATTCTCTAAGGGTGGCAAAATGGGTGCATTTAATTGATCTTGAAATATACAGGTGTCAAAATACAATTTTATTTAATCAGCTGATCCAAATTTAGAGAGAGATTATTTTTATTGGGTTGTGAGTCTTCAGTTTTCTTTGTGTTTTTACATGATGTACTTATTTGAATTTAATTGATTCAGATCATACATAATTTATTTTGCTATTACTTGTGCATTTTAAAGAAGCACATTCGAACCTACCAAATCAGTGATGTGCATTTCCAAGTTATTGGGGAGAGGGGGGGGTGTCTTTGTTTTTTTGTGTTTGAGAGTCTGGATTGAAGAAGAGAAGAGAAAAAAATGCTGCCAATGTTGCAAATTTGATCGACAGTCAGAATAGTGAATTTGTCAACTATGATGGAGAAAGTGAGAGGGAAACATAAAGGGTTCTGAAAAGTAACAGAAGAACAGTGACAGTTAAGAGATGTGACCCCAGACAGAGGGAAAGATATTAGGTGTGTAGAGAGAGAGATTTAAGACTCATCAATATAAAAGTGACGTTGGAGACCATGGAAATTAATTGAATATTAGAGCTTCTTAAAAATGTGGGGTTTTCCGCAACAATTTTTGTCAGATAATTTTTTCCCATTTTTTGTTTTAAAAAATGAAATGTTATTGTCCATCTCCCCGACATGGTGATGAGTGTAGAGGAGACAAAGGATAGACCTCTGGAAACACCAAACAAAGTGAAAGAGAAGGAAGTGGATCCATCAGAGCTAAGGTTGAAGAAGCAGTCATCAAGACAGGCAAAGAACCAGGAAAGGGCAGAAACACTGAAGTCCAAAAAAAAAACCCATCAAAATGAAACTGGTTCTCAAGAGTGTCAAAGGCAGCAGACAGTTTAAGGCGGATGAGTATGGGAAAGAGACTGTTACACTTGGAAAGGAAGAGGACAGTTTCAGTGGAGAGGACTGTAATTATTTATGCAAAGTGAAAGAACTCCAACAGGGGTGTTTGAGAAAGACCCATCTCTGAATAGCCAACAACATGGTGATTAGGATGTGGGAGACCTATGCTGAGGTTCTCTGTCTCAATCAAGCAGATGCCCTATCCACTTGGCTATATGCTATTCTGGAGGGGTCTCCCTCTTTTTTTTTTTTCCTTCCTGGACCTGAGAAACCTTTCTTAATTACAGTTTCATCAAACAAATTTCATTTTGACTGATCATCATTTTTAACCCCCCAAAATTGTCAAAAAATTCCCAACCAATTCTTCTCTTAAAGAGATATTTGAAAGAGGAGAGGGTAGTGGCTTACAGAACAGTCTGTGATTGCTGCTTTATACAAAAAGGGCAGCATGGAAAAAAGTGTAAAGATATTTACGCTTTGGGCAGTCAAATGTGGCAAAACTGGTGGAGGTGAGGGGCTCAAGAGCAGATCTAACTTGTGTGAACTGTCTGTAGCCCATCAGAGATCATATGCCGTCTTGGGATTTCCAGAACATAATGAAATGCAGCCACTTCCTCACCCAAAAGCCAACACATACCTAGTGCCAAGGGCTTTGGGAAGAATATTTAGGAGCCGACTCTGTCAGCTCTGTACCTGATGGAGATTTCCCCATGCCAGAGGAATCCTCAGCAGGGAAACTGTGTATCTGCTTGGTTTGTATTGCCTCAAAAGATTGATTGTGGCCTCTTGAACTTTTTAAAATAATGTTTGGCCCTCAAGCCCAAAAGGTTGGACCCCACTGCAGCCCATCACCAGTTACCAGTTGAGGGGGGATTTGATAGCAGCCTTCAACTACCTGAAGGGGAATTCCAAAGAGGATGGAGCTCGGCTGTTCTCAGTTGTGGTAGATGACAGAACAAGAAGCAATGGTCTCGTGTTGAGGGTGTGTGTGTGTGTGTAGGTTGGATATTAGGAAATACTGTTTCACTAGGAGGGTGGAGAAGCACTGAAATGGGTTACCCAAGGAGGTGATGGAATCTCCATCTTTAGAGGTTTTTAAAGCCTGGCTTGACAAAGTCTTGGCTGGGATGATTTAGTTGGTGTTGGTCTACTTTGAGCAAGGGATTGAACTATATGACCTCCTGAGGTCTCTTCCAAGCCTAATATTCTATGATTATGAATTTTACCATCACAATCTTTCAGCGAAAACCAAAAAACCCAAAAGAAATTCCCTTTTGTTTTTCACTTTTATAAATGGGTCTACTAATAACATTAGTTACCAAACTTTGCAGATTGATATGTTAGGGGTTTTTTTAAAACTATTATGAGGATGCAGAAAATAGAATTAAATTCTTCTGGCTTTTCACAGCATTTGTATTCTTCCTAACTTGTACACTAAAATCATGTCTATCTTCTATTTTTAAACCAGTTAAGAGAGATGTTTATTAATGTCAACATTCTTTCAAGTTTGCTTGGACAGTTTTTGAGAGAAAAGTATTTGTGCAGTTTGCAGAGCTTATTCAGTAGTTATCTTCTGGTATGTGCTTGGTTTGCAAATTCCAAGAATTCACATGTCAAGTTTCTTGTTTTTCTTCTTAAAACAGCCACTCAGTATGTGAAGTTCAGGTTCATGGATACAATTGCAAGAACAGTTCTGTCAATCTAAATATCAGATGTTTCAAACGTCATTTTTAGGGCATTAAAATTTGTCCAGGGAAGGTAACAATGGCATGGACAATTATTATTGTGAAATCATTTTTTGAAAGTATTGTTCTCATCCTGATCTTCCGGGATGCCCCAGGAACCTGAAAGAAAAGTCAGAAGGGTTGTGATTTAGGGGTGAGGGTCAGTAAGAGGAACATCATCAAAAGGATTGAGAAAGATGGCAAACAAAACAACCAGAAAGTAAAGTATCTGGATGAGAAGAATAGGGGAAAAATCCCGCCCTGAGGGTTGTCAAGGAAATGTCAGGATTTGGTCCAATCAGAATATATTTGCACAGCCCTTAAAAATAATAGAAAACATAAGTACTTAAATAAATAATAAATTTCATATGCTACTTGTTCATACTGGTGGTAATAATTTGAAATATTATATATATATTTCAAATAATTAAAATAAAATATTTTTGTATGTGTTCAGAATATTGATGTGATGCAACTTCATAGTGAATACCGCACATACCGCAATAGCTGATAAAATGGAAACAGTGAGCACTGATTCCTCTTGAAAAGATACTTAATATTTAAATGGCTCGATTTTGAAGGTTAATTTTACAGCATATCGATTGAACAGCACTAACCAGGTTTTTTAGCATTTATGACTGTAACATATTATTTTGATTGTTTTTCTGAAGGCCACTGATCGAGAGGGTGACCCAATAAGATACCTCATCCAAAATGGAGATCCTCAACATGTTTTTAATCTCTCTGAAACGTAAGTGGAAAATCTGTTAGAACTACATTTTTAATTCGTCTGTCAAATAAATATATAGATTGTGAGCAAGAGAAACAACTTCTAATCAGAGGTGTTCAGCTGTTTGTTGTTCAGCTCTTAGCTGTTAATGAGAGCTCACTTGGTGGTACTGAGCTCTGAAATTTTACACAGGGGACTATTTATTTATTTTAAACATTTTACTAGCTAAAACCTATTGAAGTGGAAATATTCCATTTAAAAGAGTGACCTGGGATTAATTAGATGCCTTTAAAGTTGTCAGCCTTTTGCTAATAAAAGGGATACTTTTACTTACTTTCTAACTTTGAAAAAATACTACTCTGTAATGAAAAGGAAGATTTTTTGAGCTATTATTTTAAAACTAGATATTTCAGACACCAGTAAAATGGGAAACATTTAGCTTTTCCTACAGTTGAAAATCTCCTTAATTTCAATAAGAGGATATGTTACAAGTACCAGACAGTGCCCCACATTCTTTCAAGTGGCTGCAATTTACATCCTGCCATTCTGCCAAATGTCATTCCTATTCAAAGGGAAAGGGAGGGTAAAATGACTTCCCCCCGTGCAGAGAATGGGAAGAGAGTAAGCAGGGGTGAGAGGAAGAGGAGGGCTTTTGTTAGGGGTTTATATGTTAATCTAATTTCATCAGGTTTAAGGAGTAAGTGAAGAATTGCAGAGACTTCCTTACACCAATGTGAATATACCAAAATAAAAGACAATAGATCCATAAAAGTTCAACCCCTAATGTTTGGATGGGATTAGCTAATCTAAATTTAATGTATTTTAGGTGACCTTTACCTTGGTCTCTAAGCACTGACAAAATTATGTAAAAAAAGTAATTGGTAATGGGCTCCCTGATTGGCTACCCAACCTGAATTCAACTCTGACCCTTGGCTCTTCCATTTTGCTCCCAACTTTGGTTCTGACCCTGGGTTCTGATTCTTGGCTACCAACTCCTGTGCTAACCATAAGGGCTGACTCCTGCTCCAACTGCTAGGCATGACTGCCTACATTCCAATCATGAACATCCTCTGAAGATAGTGTTGGTTCTCAGGAGAAATGCCTACAAGGCTGTAACCTCTGGGGGAGAGCCTGCATTGTTTTTTAAATAAATCCCACAGGTGTGGCCATTAACTAACTTCACCTTCCACTACCATGGTTTCAATGTATATATGTGTGAGGGTAGTCATTGCTAGAAGAAGCATTTGTCAAAACCATGGGCTTTTATTATGACTGTAGTCTAAACTCTACTGGCATACAGTTCCAAAGTGGGTGTCACTTGCTGCACAACACTTAGTCCTCAGTATCTAAGGGTTTGTCTCCACTGCGATAAAAGACCCATGGACATGGTCACAGCTGGCCTGGATCAGCTGACTTATGGTCACAAGGCTCAGGGTGTGAGGCTATAAAATAGCAGTGTAGATATTTGGGCTCTGGCTGGAGCCCAGGCTCTGAGACCCCCTCAAGGGGAGTGGGTCTCCTCAGAGCCTGGTCTCTAGTCCGAGCCTGAATATCTACACTGTTGTTTTTAGCCCTGCAGCCTGAACACTGCTAACCTGAGTAAGCTGACCCAGCCTCTGAGATTTGGTGCCACAGGTTTTTTATTGCAGGTGCCCTAAGAGTCATATTCTGTTTGTCTTCACGTGCATTGTCCCTGTTGGACACAAATCTATTTAAGATATTCATGACATCAATGCATTGAAGATTTTTTGGATTAAGAGCAAGACTAAGATTTTGAATTTAGTCAGGAAACAAATTAGGAGACACTGGAATTCGTGGGAAACTAGTTTGTTGTGCTCTCATCATCATCTATCAATCAATCAATCATCTTATTATTATTTCTCAGTATTACACATAGGGATGTTTTGTTTTGTTTTGTTTTGTTTTAAACAAATACGCTTCATAACATTCAAGATATTTAAGCATATTTTAAGATAAGATAACATAAGATAACATAAGATATTTATCTCCACCAATAGGAGCCACCAATAAATCCTGACCACGAATCAACTCTGTAGGTTTGGGTACTCAGCTGTTTTGTTTAAACCTCTGCAGAATTCCAGCATTTTAGTTGTTCAAATTCACTTGTTTTCCTTTGACTTTCCTTAAAATTCTGCTCTGCCTGAGAGTGCTGTCTTCTGGAGGTCACAGATTGTGATGTCTTGTACTCCTGTCATGTTCTTGAGATCTCATTCATACCCTTAAGGTACACACCAAGTGTTCCAGTAATCACTGGGATTGTTTTTGTTCTAGTTTTCATAATAGTTTCACTTTCATACTTCACTATCTTCTCTTCTTTTTTCATTTTTATATTTCTGTCTGCTGGTTTGGCACCTCAATTCATATGGTGTTGTTTGTCTTCTTTCTACAACAACAATCGATCCCATTTGCCCACAATGTGACAATTGCCAGATCCCTTAGAATCTTAGCCTCCTCAAGCGTGCTTTCAATTTGGTGGTTGTAACACTGCACGGTTCCTTAAAATGCATACTTGCCGCAGAGACTCCAGTGTAGACACTTGGTAGCCTAATTTTGTCAGGATTGTCTGGCTGTGTGGACTCTCTCCTCAGGCCCTATGCTACCAGCACTCGTAGCTATCTTCGAGACACCACTGATTTCTTGAGGAAACTACAATCCATCGGTGATCTTCCAGAAAACACCATCCTGGCCACTATGGGTGTAGAAGCCCTCTACACCAATATTCCAAACAAAGTTAGACTACAAGCTATCAGGAACACTATCCCCGATAATGTCACAGCTAACCTGGTGGCTGAACTTTGTGACTTTGTCCTCACCCACAACTATTTCACATTTGGGGACAATATATACCTTCAAGTCAGCGGCACTGCTATGGGTACCCACATGGCCCCACAGTATGCCAACATTTTTATGGCTGACTTAGAACAACGCTTCCTTAGCTCTCGTCCCCTAACGCCCCTACTCTACTTGCGCTACATTGATGACATCTTCATCGTCTGGACCCATGGAAAAGAAGCCCTTGAGGAATTCCACCATGATTTCAATTATTTCCATCCCACCATCAACCTCAGCCTAGATCAATCCAGACAAGCAGTCCATTTCCTGGACACTACTGTGCTAATAAGCGATGGTCACATAAATACCACCCTATCCCGGAAACCTACTGACTGCTATACTTACCTACATGCCTCCAGCTTCCATCCAGGACACACCACACGATCTGTTGTCTACAGCCAAGCTCTAAGATACAACCGTATTTGCTCCAATCCCTCAGACAGTGACAAGCACCTACAAGATCTCTATCAAGCATTCTTAAAACTACAATACCCACCTGCTGAAGTGAAAAAACAGATTGTCAGAGCCAGACAAGTACCCAGAAGTCACCTCCTACAAGACGGGCCCAACAAAGAAAATAACAGAACACCACTAGCTGTCACCTTCAGCCCCCAACTAAAACCTCTCCAGCACATCATCAAAGATCTACAACCTATCCTGAAAGATGATCCCTCACTCTCACAGATCTTGGGGGACAGATAACTTACAGACAACCCCCCAACCTGAACAGGGCCGCCCAGAGGATTCCGGGGGCCCGGGGTCTTTGGCGGCGGGGGGCCCTTCCGTTCCGGGACCCGCCGCCAAAGTGCCCCGAAGACCCGCGGCGGCCCCCCCCACCGCAGAATTACCGCCGAAGCCGGACCCGCTGCCGAAGTGCAGCACGGTCTTCGGCGGTAATTTGGTGGAGGGGGGCCCCCGCCGCGGGTATTCAGGGCACTTCGGCGGCGGGTCCCGGAACGGAAGGGCCCCCCGCCGCCGAATTACCGCCGAAGACCGAGCTGAACTTCGGCGGCGGGTCCCGCTCCGTCTTCGGCGGTAATTCGCCGGCGGGGGGTCCTTCCGCCCCGGAGCGGAAGGACCCCCCGCCGGCGAAGACTGGGAGCAGAAGAAGCTCCTGCGCCCAGCCCTGCAGGAGTTTTCCGGGCCCCCCGGAGGGAGTGAAGGACCCCGCTCCGGGGGCCCCGAAAAACTCTGGTGGGGGCCCCTGTGGGGCTCGGGGCCTGGGGCAAATTGCCCCTCTTGCCCCCCCCGGGCGGCCCTGAACCTGAAGCAAATACTCACCAGCAACCACACATCACTGAACAAAAACACTAACCCAGGAACCTACCCTTGCAACAAAGCCTGATGCCAACTCTGTCCACATATCTATTCAAGTGACATCATCATAGTGACATCAGCCATACCATCAGGGGCTCATTAAGAACATAAGAACATAAGAACGGCCGTACCGGGTCAGACCAAAGGTCCATCTAGCCCAGTATCTGTCTACCGACAGTGGCCAATGCCAGGTGCCCCAGAGGGAGTGAACCTAACAGGCAGTGATCAAGTGATCTCTCTCCTGCCATCCATCTCCATCCTCTGATGAACAGAGGCTAGGGACACCATTCTTACCCATCCTGGCTAATAGCTATTTATGGACTTAGCCACCATGAATTCACCTGCACATCTGCCAATGTGATATATGCCATCATATGCCAGCAATGCCCCTCTGCCATGTACATTGGCCAAACCGGACAGTCTCTATGCAAAAGAATTAATGGACACAAGTCTGACATCAGGAATCATAACACTCAAAAACCAGTAGGAAAACACTTTAACCTTTCTGGTCATTCAATGACAGACCTGCGGGTGGCAATTTTGCAACAGAAAAGCTTCAAAAACAGACTCCAACGAGAAACTGCTGAGCTGGAATTGATATGCAAACTAGATACAATCACCTTAGGTTTAAAAAGGGACTGGGAATGGCTCAGCCATTACAAACATTGAATCTATCTCCCCTTGTAAGTATTCTCACACTTCTTATCAAACTGTCTGTACTGGGCTATCTTGATTATAACTTGAAAAGTTTTTTTTTCCCTTACTTAATTGGCCTCTTACAGTTGGTAAGGCAACTCCCACCTTTTCATGCGCTCTGTATGTGTATATATATCTCCTCAATATATGTTCCATTCCATGCATCCGAAGAAGTGGGCTGTAGCCCACGAAAGCTTATGCTCAAATAAATTTGTTAGTCTCTAAGGTGCCACAAGTACTCCTGTTCTTTCTGTTCATATAGTCTCTCCAAGCTGGCTCCCACAGGCACCTAACACTTTAGTTTTTAGTATTTTATTTTATTAACATAGCACTTAAGAGCCCCACTTATGGACTAGGGCCCATTGTGCTAGACATTGTACAAATATAGGACAAAAAGATACAAATACAGGACAAAAAGGCAGTCCATGCCTGAGACAGCTTAGTTGCTTGGGTGATTGGCTGTGCATTCTACCCCAGCAGCAGCTTCCATACCACAGTTGTATAGAGTCTCTGGTACAATTATAAAAGCTTGGGTCCTTAGAGTGGCTGGGTCCTTAGAGAGGAAAAGTTGTGCTTTCCTAGCCATAGAATCATAGAATCTCAGGGTTGGAAGGGACCTCAGGAGGTCATCTAGTCCAACCCCCTGCTCAAAGCAGGACCAAACCCAACTAAATCATCCCAGCCAGGGCTTTGTCAAGCCTGACCTTAAAAACCTCTAAGGAAGGAGATTCCACCACCTCCCTAGGTAACCGATTCCAGTTCTTCACCACCCTACTAGTGAAAAAGTTTTTCCTAATGTCCAACCTAAACCTCTCCCTCTGCAACTTGAGACCATTACTCCTTGTTCTGTCATCTTCTACCACTGAGAACAGTCTAGATCCATCCTCTTTGGAACCCCCTTTCAAGTAGTTGAAAGCAGCTATCAAATCCCCCCTCATTCGTCTCTTCTGCAGACTAAACAATCCCAGTTCCCTCATCATCTTAAAATAAAAGGCAATCCACGCAACTGTAACCATCTGTGTATCAAGAATAGTGAGGAGTCCAGTATAGCCACTAAGTTTTTCCATCTTTTATGTTGTGTGGTCTGTTGTTAGAGTATTGTCAAGTTTCTTTGAAGAATTATCTCCCTTCATACCATCGTCACTTCTGTCTTTTCTGGACTGAGTATGAGCTAAGTTCTCTTTGTCCATCCACTGATTTTTTTTCTAGGCATTGAGACATCTTGTGCAGAAAATGGATTGGTGGTGAGGAAAATATATACTTAGTGTTATCTAAATGTTCTTGGCATAGGAGTGACGTCTCATAGCCTCTTATAGATATTCATAGATTTTAAGGCCACAATCATTATCACCTAGTCTGACCTCCTTCATAACATAGGCCACATCACCCACTAATTCAGTGAAACCAGATTGGTTGATGTAGAATCTATCTTTTAGAAAGGACATCCAATCTTGACTTGTTCTGCCAAGTCAAATGCTATTTGATTATAGTGGAGTAAGGGCAAAATATAGGAATAGCAGCATGTCCCTGCAATTGTTCCAATAATCTTTTTATTGTTCCAGGTCATTTACATTAGATACTTTTCTTAAGAACCCAGATGCACTTAGGACCCAAGCCAAAGACCACTGAAATTACTTGAAAGACTCCCATTTATTTTAATTGAAGAAGGATGAGGTCTGTAGATGAGCGGACTCACCCCTGCGGCGCCTCCTGCTGGTTGTCCACGGGAATTAGCTCACTGCCAGCCCAGAGCGCCCTCTGCAGGCCAGTGATCCACCTGTCCTCTTGGCCCCCGTGTCCCTCCCAGGACCCTGGTGTCCCTTTAACTGGGTCTCTCCCTCCCAGGGGAACCCCCACCCTACTATCCCCACTTTGCCTCAGTATTGGCTACTGCCCAGTCTCCATCTAGCCCCTGTTCACTGGGGCAGACTGCAGTATCAGCCACTCATCACAGGCAAAGGGGTTTGGACCTGCTGCCTTTGCCTACCCCTGGGTTGCCCCCTGAAACTCCCAGTACCTCTTGGCCTAATGCTAGGCGGCAGCCTGGGGCTTTCCAGGCAGGAGTTCCCCAGCTCCTCTGCCTTTCCCCAGCCCCGTTCCACTCGAGGTACCTTGTCTAGATCCCTGCAGCCAGGCCCTTCTCCCTCTACAGCCAAAGAGAGACTGTCTGGGCTCCTGGCTCACTGCCTCTTATAGGGGCCAGCTGGGCCTGCTTTCTCCCAATCAACCCAGGCTTCTTGCCCCAGCTACAGCCCTCTCTTGGGCTGTTTTAAGCCCCGAAGGGCAGGAGCGGGTAACCACCCCGCTACAAGGTCCTTAAATAGGAAGCTTTTTCATATGTTTCAATTTAGGTAATTGTGTGGAAGCTTGAAAGCTTGTCTCTCACACCAACAGAAGTTGGTACAGTAAAAGCTATTACCTCAACCAGCTTGCCTCTCTAATCTAGGTAATTGTGACAGAGTGTGAGTAGCCTAAGGCTGACTCACCACTATGTGCCCTTTGGAAGCAACCACACAGTGGGGTAAATTGATGAGGTAATAGTTTAAGTACTAAGTGATCAGCTAATTAATTGGGTGATTCTGCTCATCAACTGGAAACAGTTGAAGGAGAGGCAGCGTGAGACAGAAGGGAGTAGAGACAGCTAGAAGGAATGGTTAGGGCACTGGCAAAGTTACAGCACTGGCAGTTACAGCACCGGTCAGAGAGCACAGAAGGAAAACAGCTGTAGTGTGTTCACATTGACAGCTGCCTGCATAATAGTGTGTTCATGCTTGCGGCACTTGCAGCGGTATTCAGAGCAGTGCACTCTGGGCAGGTATCCCACAGAGCACCTCTTTCTTTTTTGCCACTAAGACTGGGTCCAGTCCCAATGCCCCATGATGCATTGCTTTGCATCCCAGAAATCCCTGTGCTTCCGTCCGCATTTGGCACCATCTTTCAACAGTTTGTGTACTGCTCTGCCTTTTTCGAGCTGCAGGAATGGGTCCTGAACTGCTGACCAGTGTGCTGCTTGCTTTGACCAACATGTCACAAGTGGCAGTAGAGTTATTCCTTAAACTGCAAAGGCAAGAGGAGTGCAACACTGATCTTGCCATGTGTAGTAGCTATGTCATGAGATTGCTTGTGGCACTGAGTGGTGGGATCACATCGTGATGCATGTCTGGGATGATGAGCAGTGGCTGCAGAACTTTCGCATGAGGGAAGCCACATTCATGGGACTGTGATGAGCTTGCCCCAACCCTGCGTTCAAGGACACAAGAATGAAAGCTGCCCTATTGCTGGCGAAGCACATGGTGATTACACTGTGGAAGCTGGCTAATCCAGACTGCTACCAATCGCTTGCTAACCAGTTCGGAGTGGGAAAGTCAACCATTGATGGAAGTGTGCAGGCCCATTAATCGCATCCTGCTCCAAAAGACCGTGGCTCTCGGCAATGTGTGTGACATTGTGGATGGCTTTGAATAAATGGGCTTCCCTAACTGCGGAGGGGCGATAGATGGCATGTACATTCCAATTCTGACACCAGACCGAGTAGCCACAGAGTACATTAATCACAAGGGGTATTTCTCAATGGTTTTCCAGGCACTTGTGAATCACCGTGGACGTTTCACAGACATTAACGCAGGCTGGTCCAGAAAGGTGCATGATGCACACATCTTTCAGAACACTGTCCTGGTCAAGAAGCTGCAAGCAGGGACTTTCTTCCTGGGCCAGAAGATCACCGTAGGGGAAGTCAAAATGCCCATTGTGATCCTGGAAGACCCTGCCTACCCCTTAATGCCATGGCTTATGAAGCTATACATGGGGCAATTTGACAGCAGCAAGGAGCGGTTCAACAACAGGCTCAGCAAATGCAGAATGACTGGAGTGTGCATTTGGCCGTTTAAAACCCCACTGGCGATGCCTGTATGGGAAGCTGGACATGGCTGATGACAATATTCCTATGCTTATAGCTGTGTGCTGTACGCTCCAAAATATTTGTGAAGGGAAGGGTGAAAGCTTCACTCAGGGCTGGACCACAGAGGCTCATTGCCTGGAGGCTGAGTTTGAACAGCCAGAGTCCAGGGCTATTAGAGGGGCACAGCGCAGAGCCATAAGGATCAGGGATGCCTTGCGGCAGCAATTTGAAGCTGAAAACCACTAATATTGTTGCTATGCTCAGGATTGCAGTGCTTGTAATGCTAGGAGGTGATTGGTGCACGTGATGCAAGAAGGGGCCTTAACATAATTGTATGTTGCTTTGCAGTGCTCTTTTTGCTTTCACTTAATAAAATAAAGATTGCTTTCAAACAAACACAATTCTTTTTTTGAAAGACAACAACCAGAGTAGAGACTCAAACAAAAAAAGTCATCAGCAGGGAGGAGGATGGGGGAAGGGAAGGTCTTGAGAGCAGGAGCGGTCCTGGGATGGCTACAGATTTGTGTATGTCCAGGAATCATACCCAACCTTCTCCTTTGGAGTACAATGCAGCAGGTGTTGTACTTCAGCAGGGCCAAACTGCAGAGGGACGGGTGTTGAGTGCAGTGGGTAGTGGGAGTCCACAGTGTTGGACTGTGAGGATGGAGGAGTGGAATGCTGCCGGTAGAGAGTGGAGCCAGGAGGTTGATAACAGTGTGTTGGCAGTGTGTGTGGGGGCGCCTGGGAAAGAGTTTTGCGACAGCGGTTTCAAGGGAGGGCAGGCGTGGAGCTACTTGGTTTGAAGAGCTAGTATCACCTGAAGTGTATCCACTTGGTGATCCATAACATTTAAGAGCTGTGCCGTGGCTTCTTTCTGATATGTTGCGTTCTCCTTTTGGTCCCTCTTCTCGCTCTCCCGCCACTCCTTCAATTCCTGTTTCTCGGCAGCAGAGTGCATCATAACCTCACGGAAAAAGTCATCCTTAGTTCTCCTTGGCCGCTTTCTAATTCTGCACAGCCCTTCTGCCGCTGATAACAAAGAGGGAGGCTGGGCTCCCAAGGTCATCTCTGTGAAGTTTAAATGCAACATTTTACAGAAGCAGTATTGTTTGCAACACAGACAACACTGATTCAGTGCTTTAAAACATAGCCAGTACTCACACATAGCCAGTACTCACACACTAACTGGCTGACCCCAGGCAAGCACACATGAGCCACAAGACCCCCCAAATGGTGAGTAGCCACAGGGGCAGGGGAAATCACTCTTTCCAGAGCCTGCTGTACACTGGGCATGTTGCTCTTGGGTAGAGCCAGCACTGCATGGAGGGGCCTGATAATCATTCCTGTCCCCACACTTTCCACAGGAGGTGATCATTATGGAAGATATCTTGCTGCTGAGGGTGAGCAGGGAATCAAGTGAGGGTCTTCTCCAAGCTTGCAGCTTCCACCCTGGCCCTTATGTGGCTCGCCTGTGTGCAACAATGGTTTCCCCCTTGATGGCAAAGTGGCACAGGAAATTTACCATTAATGGGGCAAGAAACAAAGCAGCTCTGCTGAGGAACCTGTGGCAGCGGATTGCCCAGTATCTCCATGAGAGTTTCCTGGAGATCTCTGACGGAGATTCCCATGAAGTGAGGGAGTGTATCAACAGCCTGTTCCGTGGCTTAGACTAGGCATGCAGTGGAAGACAAGCCTGCTTTCTCCAACCCTCCTGCCCCCAACAACTAGCTTCAGCAATTCCCAAAATCAGATCCACTTACCAGGGACCTCCTCTCCTGTTTGCTCTTCACCAAGATCCGATTGCTGTGACTGGCTAGGCTCCTCTGTGGTAGAAAAGAGCTCCCGACTTCATGCATCTCTGGCCTCCAAATCATCCTCTGCCTCGAGTCCCCTTCCCCCTCTTTGTTCAAGGTTTCCTCCTCCTGGCTCGGTCCACCCTTGACTGGCATGCGAGCCAACGAAGTATCCACAGGGGCCTTCGCAGTGGATGTGGGGTCACCACTGAGTATTGCATGCAGCTGTTTGTAGAACTGGCAGCTCATGGGCACAGCACCGGAGTGGTGGTTTGCCTCCCGCACCTTGTGGTGGGCATTCTGCAGCTCCTTCACTTTTACCCTACACTGCATTGAGTCCCGGTCATGGCCCCTTTCTATCATGCATCATGAAATCTGCCCATAGGTATCATAATTCCTATGGCTGGAGTGCAGCTGGGACTGGACAGCCTCCTCTTGCCAAATGCTGATGAAGTCCAGCAGCTCGGCATTCCTCCAGGGGGATTGCCTGGTGTGTGGAGCAGGCATGGCCACCTGGAAAGATACGTTGAGACCATTGCATGCATCACCGAGCAAACAGGAAGGGGACTTTCTAATTTGCAAAGGAATGTATGGAGTGGGGTGGACGGTTAATCACCTGAGGGCAGGGCAGTAGAGTTCAAACCGATGACCAGAGAGGTGAGAATAGGCATTGTGGGACACCTCCCGGAGGCCAATCTCAGTGCTGTAGTCACCACAGTGTCTACACTGGCACCGCAGCACTGTAGCTCCGATGCAGAAAGCTGTCCGCCTCTCATTGGGGTGGTTTTTTTAGAGTGCTACAACTGCATTAGTGCGCACTAAGTGGCTTGGCAGTGTGTACACCTCGGGAGTTACAGTGCAGAAAGCTGCTTTACTGCGCAGAAACTTGCCAGTGTAGTTGGGGCCTTAGAGAAGCCCAGGATCTCACAGAGAAGCGATCTTTTCTCTTCTGCCCTGTTTGTTTGCAATAGGTAAAGATTTGGAGGAAATACTTATTTATGCTGCGGGTAGCAAATATTTATAAAGCACATTGTAAATAAAACACCTAGTGTTGAACTTGCAACTGGAATGCATAAGGATTGTTTGCAGTGAGAATCCAGGGTGAGGGAACCCCATTCTGTGACTCCAGAAATGGCCTAGTCCCTTAGTGCTACATCAATGAACCCTTTTTTAACTGTGTACAGTATATCTCCTTTAGCATTCACTTCACTAACTCACTAGATAATGCCTCCATTCTAAGGATTGACATAGTAGCCTTTTTAATTAAGCTTCAGTTCTGTCTCCTCTGGCAACTAAAATCTGAATCTGATCTGAGGTAATTAGGAACTTCATTAGCTCCCCCATGGAAAGTGATGGATATTTGACTAAAGCCCAAGAAATGACAATGAAATACATGAAACTGAAATGCATAGAGTCCATTAGACCTGAGTACAACACAATATCTCATAATTAAACCAAGTATGTTCAGTTATTACATAGCTTATCTAGAAAAGATGTATTACAAATGTTAGAGAGGCTGCCTGGAATAGGGCAGTATGGTACACACTGGAATTAAAAAAAGTAAATCAGCTTATGTTTTCCTGTTCATTTTAAGTCTAAAATTCACAGGTGATAAATGAGCCTGCAGCTGTAGTGTAGTGTTATTGGAACACTATTTCTTGTGGACATTTTATTTGTCACAAGTATACTTTTCCTTCAGAGTCCAATCATGAAATTTATTTTAACAGGTTACCTGTACTAACATTTTATCACAATAAAAGTACACATTTCTTAATAGGAAGCATTCATGTTGAACATGAGCAAAACATGCAAATCCAATTTCCTTCTGTTTAGATTTTATTAGAGTGTTCTTAAACCTTTATTTTAAGCTGTTTTGTTACATTGAGATGATGGCTAATTCATTACAAAGGGCAGTTGGGGATATGTGTACTATTTAAAAGCAGTGAGTGTTTTTCTCTTTTGTGCCTATTCATAGACATCTGATCTTTTTAAAACGTTGGAAAGGGGCAAATTGCCGTCCCAGGACATTCACTGCTGTTTCCACTTTTCTGATTTATAAAAATATTGAAATACAATTAAGTTAAATGGTCTTTAATAAGATGAATGTGGAAGTAAGATATAGAGTATTAATGCATGTTTCCCTTAGTGTTTAGTAAAATTCTGGAAATAAGTTATTGCTGAGTCAATCTGATTTGATGTTCTTTCCTTTTCTGAAAGAAGCTACTAGAGACATTCATGCACCGTAGCATTTTGGAGGGTTTTTTTTGTAGCCATGAGTGACATACGATTTAACACCTTCCTCAAATTCCCCCTATCATGATGATTGAGACTGGATACTATTTTACAGGTCAGTCACTTGATCTTAGGGAAGAGCTCCTAATACTTCCCACTTATTCTTATTCCACTGAACCCTATTAGTATTCACTTAAAAGTGTCAGCTTGCTCTAACCTGCTGACCAAAGATAGAGTGCTGGCATAAGAGACTTTAGTCTTCACTGCCAAGGATGTTGGGGAGCTTCCTACCCTGACCTTCTCCTTTCTGATAATAAAGAGGAGTGCTCTTGGAGAGTGAAATGTCAGAAGAAGAGGTGCTGGAGCAAATTTATAATATAAAAACCCAGATTATATAAATCCAAGAGGTTTGATGGATCTTAACTATGAACTGGCTGAGCAACTAATAAAAATGTGCAATATCTCTTTAAAAACAACAAACAGGATTACAAATAGCAAATGTTATACCTGTATTTTCAATAGTCTCTAAGATTGATACAGTTAGTTATATACAGTAAGCCTTACATCTGTACTTGGCAAACTGGTTGAAATGATCAATAAAAACAGAATAAGAAAACACTTGGAGGATCACAACATGATAGGGTCTAACCAGCATAGCTGCTGCAAAGGAAAACTAATCTCTCATAATTCTCGAATGTGTCAATAAAATAGTGGATAAAGAAGATCTGGTAGACATTTGTTTAGATTCCAAAACGCCTCTGACAAGTTACTGCTCAAGAGATACTCAAGAAGCTAACCAGTCATAAGGTGAGAGGCAAAATATTGTCATGAATCAAAAACAGGCTTGGAGATAGAAAACAAAGAATTGGATTAATGCTCAATTTTCATCATAGAAAAATGGTTAACAGTAGGGTTCCTGAAAGTTTGTACTAGGTCCCATGTTGTTTAATATATTTACTAATTATCAGGAAAGTGGCAGGGTAGGGAGGAGTAGTGAGGTAGCAAAATTTGCAGATAGCACAAAGTTATTTAAGTTAGTCAGGACAGGAGAGGACTGTGAGAGAATCAGAGAGACCTGGACAACCTTGGTGAATGAGCAACATGATGGCAAAGGCAATTTGGTTCCATTAGAACCATTTACAGGGTTCCAAATTAACTGTTCCAACTCAGGAAAGAGACCTGGATGTCATTATAGATAGCTTAATGAAGACTTCTGCTCAGTGTGCAGCTGTGGTCAAAAAAGCTAACAAGATATTAGGTTACATAAGGACTGGGATGATGAATATTATTACCACCTTTATATAAATCAATGTGGTGACCTCATCTGGAATGCTCTGTGCACTACTGTTCACCTCATCTTAAAATTGATATTGCTATACTAGAAGGAGTTCAAAGGGTGATGAGAATGATCAAAGACATGGATTAACTTTCATATGGAGAGAGAGCCTGGGATTGTTTACCTTAGAAATAAATGAATAAGAGGGGACATGATAAACATCTATAAAATAATGCATGGAACAGGGAAGGTAGATGGGGAATGTCTGTCTCTTCTCCCTGTTTCATAAGAGAAGAACCAGGGGACATTCAATGAAGTTAAAAGGTGGGAAATTCAAAACTGATAAAAGGAAATACTTTTCCACACAATATATAATTAAATTGTGGAAAACACTGGCACATTCTCATTGAGACCAAGTATTTACCAAGATTCAGGAAGGGATTAGGTGTTTATATGGATAACAAGAGTATCCAGAGTCGTCGTGATTAAATATGACAAAAAATTGTGGAAGGGATATTAAACATCATGCTGCAGAGTTTAAGACAGTTTCTAAATATTAAATACCAAGCCGCGACCAAATGTGGTGGACAGATTACGACACATCTGCCTGCTGTGGTGCTCCTACCTACCTCTAAATCATTGGGTGCTAGCCACTGTCAGAGCAGGATACTGGACTAGATTTATCTCAGGTCTGATTCTCTATGGCAGTTCTTACAGACTGTGGGAAGGCTACAAGAAAAATAGTTGTATCACCCAAGATGAAATAGAGATGAGCCTGCCTACAAAATGAGGTTTAACTGCTAATTTTGTGATGATTATGAGTGTTAGTCCACAATGAGAATCTGTTCTTGTTCCTTGGCACCACAAAGCAGTTCAAGAAGTTATTTGGGCTCCTGACCATGGAGATCTGGGACAAATCCTACTCTGCTTTATTTGTCTTTGCTATTTACATCCATTTTTGTTTTGTAGTGCTTTGGAACAGCACAAGTTCTTTCATGGCCTAAATGTAGTAGGTTGATTTATTCTCCTTTACACACCACGTGCACTGGGGACAATTTTTTATTACTAGGGAATACAGTACCTGTACTGGTGAGCACTAAAAAATAATTGACTCATTGCACACTTATTCAATACACTTATGCAATGAATGGAAAAGTAAACTTTTCTGTAAAACGTTCAATGAATCCTTGTGAGAGACATTCCATAGTTTATTACAAATAATCTGAATTCTTTTCTGTCAGAGCTATCAGAAATCTGCTGTGATGAACATACTGCTGGAGATTCTCTCTTGTGGTTTATGACAGCAGTACAAACCCTTTGAATGAATGACAGCCTTGTGTTCAGTCTGGGACTATCTATCATATAATATAATCTTGTACATCATCAGGTCACTACTTTAATCCTAAATTATACATATATGCAACCATAAAGCATTAGAAATAGGCTCATCATTTTACAAGTATTTACCCATCCAAAGCCTTCACCCAATTATAATATATCCTAAAAGCTTAAGGAATATCTGCTGAAAGGAAAACTTTCATCTAAAACATAGTAGTGGAACAAAAGAACTTGCAGGTTTTTAAGACTATTGTGATATAACGTAATTTAATGTTTTGTTTTATTACTAGTTCTGGACTTCTTGCCTTAGGAAAGCCCTTGGACAGAGAAAGCACTGATCGCTACATTTTGATTGTCACAGCCTCGGATGGCAGACCAGATGGGGTGAGTTTAAGAAAGCATTTAGTTATCATACCAAGATGTTGGGAGCTGGAAATAATACAACCATAGAATCTTGTATCTGGATCTTGAATGAATAGATCTATGACTTGCAGCAATTTCCCTATTTGCAAGAAAGGTTTGTGCAGGTACCTCCCATGCACCACTTTGAAAATGTACCACTTTTAGACACTAAAACAAAAATGATTTTGCCAGCTCACTTTTGACATTTCTTTGTTCTGCAAGAGCAAGAATAAATACAAGAAATGCAACTGTTTGAGTCATCCAGCTGTGTGGGATCTTGTGACCATTCAATTTCCCTGATACTTGGAGTCCAGTCTCCCTGTCTGTCTCCTTCTGCATACCATTTTGAAAGAGCTCCCTTTTATCGTGTGCAGCCATATTCTGTGTTATTTTCTCTGTCCTATTAAATGTATTACTCAATCTTAGTTCAGAATTTGCACATGGCAAATGCTGTCCTAGTTGAATTTTTTTAAAGGAAATCAATTTGCACGAGTGTTTCCCAAACTTTTTATGAACTATAATAGGCATTTTTCTTTTACTTGGAAGTTAGCAAGAAATTTGAAACTTATCCATTAAGAGTTTTTTACTTCTTTTTCTGCAGAGGCAGTTAGACACTTGACAATGTGTCGAGAAGTTAGATTAATCTCTCTCTCATTACATTCTAATGATTTTTTTAAATTACCTATTGTTATTCTGCTTCCCTTAAACTCTCTCTGCTTGTGTATTCTTAGCTTCTGTGGTCTTCAGAGTGAGGATCATCCATCTTTAGTGTTTGGAAAGCACCTTGCACATAGTTCAGTCTATAATAAATAAATAATTTTGTTGAATTACTGGCTGTTTATTTCAGGTTTCTGAACCACTTTTTCAGAACCTTAACTAAAGAACTAGAAGAAAATCATTTTACCTCTCTAAAAATGAATTTGAAGCATTTCATCTAGTATATTTTGGCACATTTAATGAAACTGTAATATGGTTCTTAAAATAATAATATTACCCACACAAAAGCATCATTCATTCAGAGTAAATCTACACCGCTCACTCCTTAAGGCAGTGAGTGTATAGAGTGCATATGCTACCCGTGTCTCTCCCCCAGCATGGGTATCAATAGCAGTGTAGACAGTGAGGCACTGCTTAAGTGAGTAAAGATATGCCTGAACCCTTAGGGTATGTACCGGGTATGTACCTACATGGCTCTCTACTTGCCCAAGCAATGTCTTCTCATCTACACTGCTAAAAATAGCAATGTAGTGTCCCTCTGCCAGTGCCAGAGCCTTTCACTGCCATGTGTAGCTACACACCATAGTGTGGATATACCTAGTTTTGCACTGTGGCGTGTAACAATATGTACCCCACATGCTGCCGCAAATGGTGTGAAGTATAGCTGTACCTTCAGAGTGAAGGTCCATCAAGTACAGTTCCAGACAATAAGACAAATATTAAAAAGGGAGGAAATCATATAATAAAGTAACACACACTCAACACAAGCCTCTGAGCATTAGCCCGCTGTACTTGTGAACCCACACCAACACACAGTAACACCACATTCTCTTTTAGTGGAACAATATAATTATCTTCAGTGTGTATATCAAAAAGCTGAAAATCACATTTTATAATTATACAGATACCTGTATCTAAAATGTCTTTATCCTCATAAGTAGAAAACTGGATTAGGTAGTAGTGGATGTGGAGATATTAGTTGGCATTGCAGGGGCACTCGTCAGAGAAAGGTCAATAGACAAAGGTCATTCTTAAAGTCTGCAGAAAACCCAAAATGAAACTTTCCCATTCTACAATCTTAAGAGATCCACAAGAGTGGAGTAATTCTTTTGCAGATCTTTCATGATGGAAATTAAAAAATGGAAGAGAAATGGTTAAAAGTACCTTGGCTGAGTGTTTTTTTTCTGCACCTGCTAGAAGTGCAGCACAGAATGGCTCCTCCCTGCAGGAGGAAGAGGCAAATATGACTTAGTCATTTTTGCACCCTCCCCATTTTGTGCACCTCTAGGAGCTATGCAATTCACAGAGTGAAGTAGAGCAACCAAGGGCTGCTCTACATTATGGCACCTCATCCCCCAGACTGGCTATGGGCAGGTTCTCAGCAGTAAAAAAAAATCCCTGTACTGCTGAGTGCTATTAGGATCATCCTGCTTTCAGCTGCTGGCACATCTCCTGAGTTGGAGCTTACAGCCCTTTCATATAGGGGTAACCCGTGGCTGTCCTACACAGTTTCTGTTTGGGGCAAATTCTCCCCAGTGTGGTGAGTTTTTACAGAACCATAGCAATATACAGGAGCCATAACAAGACCCAGCATCTCAGCCCTTCTGTTAATAGACTACATAAAATAATCTTAAAGTAATTATTGTCTTAATACTTTACTTTTCTTGACACTTCGAACCCTTCTCCATCCTTTAATCTCTGTGAGCTCAGCTGCTTTTCCAGTGGCCAGTGAATTCTGTGTGGCTTCAGCAATTGAATGCACTGGACAGTTTCTGTACCAGGCCCTAGTTGCTTCAGTTTGATTGACATTTTCAGCTTAACTGTCTTGCGAATGAGAACTTCAACTGCTGTTAGTCCGTTTTTTAAGAACTTTGACTTCTTCTCGTCCAATTTCTAAATAATGTATAAAATAGTTGCCTTCCACCTCTTCCCCCAAGCCCCCACCCTGCCTCGTTCCACCCTCGCTCTGCCCCCACTCCATTCCTTCCTCTAAGGCTGCACCCACACCCCGCCTCTTCCCCGCCTCTTTCTGCTCCCTCTGCATGCTGTGGAGCAGCTGATCCGCAGAAGGCAGGAGACACTGGGAGGAAGGGGGATAAGTTGATCAGTGGGTTGCCAGTGGGGGGGGGGGGGGCTCTGGAGGGGAGGTGGAGGAGAGCGTGGCTGCCGGTGGGTGGTAAGCACCCGCTATTTTTTTTCCGCCTATGATGTGTAGCATGAAGGGATTAGATTATATGTCGCAACTTCTTATGTAAGTCTGGGGCAGATGCCCAGTGCACATACTCCGTAGGAAAGATATATAGTTACCAGATCAATGGCTTGGAAAAGGACTTAAAAAGAAGGTGTTCATTAAAGGAAACAGAACGGGGACAGTGGAGGTGGGGCGGGAGAGAGTTGAGGGTCCTATGAATGGTACGGCAGGGAGCCAACCCCCTTTTTTATATTCCACCTTAGCCCTCCTATGGGGAGCAAGGATAGTAAGGTTCCACCAATAGATTGGCTGGGGGCCTGGATAGAAAAAGAGGGGGAGCTGGTGGAAGCCCCCAAGTAATTATTGAATGAACATAGGGTTACCTACATTGTATACTTTTATCTGCTGGGTAGTCCCAGACACTTTATTATTAAGTTGTGGCCTGATTAAAACCATATTGAGTGTTTCCTGTCCTTCTTTCAGTATAGCTGGACAAGCAAAGTGTGCTGAATTTTTGTAAGACGCAAGCAATCCTATTCTCTGCTGTTTAAGAACTTAAAATAACAATGTGTGTATGTTTCTTCATTTGTATGTGAGACGAGTATATAATGTACTGCAAGATCATTAATTTACTGCTCTTTGTATTTAAGGAACACAGAAAGGTGGATGTGTTTGTTGTGGTCTTGCAAGTAACTTACAGAAAACATATATAGCAATGATTAATAAAAAATTTAGGAACTGTGAAAAGTGGAAATTAGGTGCCATACTCTTGACTACAGAGCACAAGAAAATAGTGTTTGTAGAAGGTCCTGTCTATTTTTCACAGCAGTGTCCTTCCAGAATGTCCAGTGGCTTAAAATCAATATCTGTTCATCTTACAATACTGTTGAAGGGCTGTCACAGCCTGTTAATGAAAACTGTAAAATATTGTGATGTGAAATGGAATGTTTTGTAGTACATTCCATCCTTGCATTTAGTTCTAGCCAAACATGAGGCAGAGGCAGAACTGGATAATAAAATAATATTCCTGTCCACAAGGCCATGAGATGTGCAGGTGAGCATAGTGTATCTTTGCTGTGTAATTCTCTTTCTTAATGCATCTTATCCTTCACCAAAACAAATCAACACCACTTTTAGTGGAGAAAAAAGATTCAGTCCCTGGACTATATAGGATAAATTACATTATCCAAGCAACAAAGAGTCCTGTGGCACCTTATAGACTAACAGATGTATTGGAGCAAAAGCTTTCGTGGGTGAATACCCACTTCATCAGACGCATGGCAGAGGGGCATTGCTGGCACATGATATCATATATCACATTGGTAGATGTGCAGGTGAATGAGCTCACACCATCAGGGGTGAAAATGTAAATATAGTTTTCTTAAGTGTAATATACAAAAATCCTGCCATGTAGAGCAGATTCTTTTTCAATCAAATAAGGCCCTGGACTTTTTGCTCATATCTTATTACTTACCAACTCATTTGTATTTTAAGATGATAGTCTTTGTATTAGTTTGTCTAAACTAATAAACTTGTTTGACATCAAAGCTAAGAATATTCACTTTCCTGTGGCAAACAATACGCTCATCAATTCCCAGTTTCCAATTAAATGGCAGGGTACAAATAAAGTAAATGACATTTTCTTTATATTTATCTTCTCTTCTTTAACATTTATGAGAGCCTTGCATACTTAGAGCACAATATATTTGTGTAGTCTATTTAAATATTGTGTTTATTGCTTAGAGATGAATTATGGATATAAGAACTCTTTCAGTTGGCTTAAGAAAGCTATAAATTGCAGATGTTCATATTTTATTAGACATTTATTATATGTGTGAAGAACCCATTGTTTGCTTCAGCAGCAAATAGGAAGTACCCAATCCTTTTGAGAAGTTGCACTATTGCTGGCTTTTCATGTTACACATTCCAATGATAACTTTAACTCTGACCTATAAAACATTAAAAAAAAAAATCAGTGTTGCTACTTACATAGAGATTATGAAGAGTTGAAAAATGTACATGCAGATATCATAGCATGGGATCTGCATTACTCACATCCAGCCCTGTATGCCTCCTAACGTAGTCACTACACCTCTATAGAAAATGCATCAGGACGTACATAGAAATAATAGTAAGTTGTATTTTCTTCCCCCCTCTCTCTAATCCTGATTCAGTAAAGTGCTTAAGCAAGTATCTCAGTCCATCCCTATTTAGGAAACCACTTAAGCATATGCTCATGTCCCACTGACTTAAATAGTAATTAAGCACACATTTTATGTTAAGCACAGGCTTAAGTGCTTTTTTTTTTTAATTGGAGTCTCTACTTCCATAGAGACTCCTGCTTTAGTGGTGAACGGTGCTATTTTTTGCATTTTGTTTTTTTAAATACCCCGTGCACAAGATAGTGTCTTGTACTCTTTGCCTATCAAATGATGAAATGTAACATTGTTGGATTATGAACGGAGAGGAATGGATAAAATGTTTTAGGTTCTGATAATATTTCTGAATCTTGAATTGATGTGCTTCAAACTTTGTGTGAAACTTTTCATTGATTCTGAGCATTAACTCTAAATGTTGGGAAGCACATAGATTAGGCTTGATTTTGATTAGTTATTAGGAGGTTCAAATTAGGCTTTCAAATCAAACTCTAATTGCAATCTTACATATCCAGCTCACATTACACTGGGAAAAGCTGAGAATCAAGTGGAGAGGTCAAACAGCAATATTGCAGGATGCTGAGCTGGGGAAGTTTCAGAAATGTGTGGAGGCAGCTGAAGTATGAATAAGAGTGAGAATCTGACTCTGTTCCTGATTCACGAGGCTCTGAGATGTATGATTCAACATTTTTTTTACTAACAAGACAAGAAAGCCTGCTGTAAAAGAGTAAACATGCATCTACTCCTAATTGGATACACTGAACTCATGTATTTCTTTCAGTATTGATTTTGTTCCTTTAGCTTTATAAGGCAAGAATAACTCTCACAATTCTCATATTCACCAGAATTTTCTCTCATGAAGGTGGAAGAATAGATGAGTGTTTAAAGAATCTCCATCTCTGCGTCTGTGCAGTAGAAGCTTCTTTGTTAGAAGAATGTCCTCATTATGCAAAAAGTGAATCATGAATTACATGACTTTCAGCGCAATCACAGCATTGGTACCTCCAGTAGGAAATCGGTGGTGTGAAATATGATGGAGCTGGTTGACCATACATGAAACTGAGCTGCATGCAACTGGCTGTAGAAAGGAAAGTCTCCTTCGCAGTGTATGCATTTACCCTCTTCCCACCCCACCAAAAATGTGTACCCTAAACTGTGGGCCTTCTCTCATATTAATTGTTGTGCCAGGTGACTACTCTTGTAGCTGTTGAAAGGCCATATGACCCACAGTTTACTTGCTCTATTTTCTGCGCATTGATAGGCTAAAAAGAGGCCCCGTAATTCACCCTAGTTGCTTACTGAAGGATATTTTAGGATATACTGGTCACCCTTTTGCTGTGAGTGCTAGTCATGACACTGTTGCTCTAGAGCCCCTTATTGGAATACACACACACACACACATTTTATTAAACAATCTTTTGAGTGTGGCAGTTACCAAGGTGAACTAATGGCAGAATCACCAATAGATGTTACATGCATCCCAAAGGAGGCCAATGTAGTTAACTGAGTTGCAGACCATCTACAGGGTTCTCATAATTTATTATGACATTGAAGCAAATACAGGAACATAGAAATTGACAGACTGGATCACAGTCAAGGTACATGTAGTTCAGTATCCTGTCCCCAACAGTGGCCAGCACCAGATACGTCGGAGAGAAGCGCAACTATCCAACAATAGACAGTTGAGGAGTCATTTACAACCTATATTAGGTCTCATTCTCATCTCTAATAGAGATTGGTTTAAGCCCTGAAGCATGAGGCTTAATAATCCTTCCACAACATTTTTATTACCTGTATATTCTATATGTCCATATAAATGTCCAAATTGTTTTAGAATCTTAAGTTCTTGGCCTCAATGACTTCCTGTGGCAGTGACTTCCACAGTTCAATTATACATAGTTTTAAAAAAATATTTCCTTTTATCATTTTAGAATTTCCCTCCTTTCAATTTCATTGACTGCCCCCTTGTTCTTGTGTTTTGAGACTGGGAGGACAGATGCTTCCAATCTAGCTTCCCGATAGCATTCAATATTATATGTACTTTTGTCTTGTCCCGATTTATTCATCTTCTTTCTAAGGTAAACAATCCTAATCTTTTCCATCTCTCTTCCTATGAGTATTGTTCCATGTGCTTGATCATTCTCATCCTCCTTTTAACCTCCTGTAGTTCAGCAATATCACATATATAATTACATAAGAACTTGCCAAAAACAGCATCAGCCCTGCAATCAATATGTATAGCAAGGCACACTCAAGGTGAAAATAAAAGCAATGATGAATAATTAAGATCTAGGTTCTAAAATGAGCCCGGTCTGATCTTATAATGATCCTGTAGCCCTTGGGTCTCTGCCAGTTATCTCTAAGGTAAAGAGTCCAGGTTCCCAGTAAACCTCTTCAGATATCTCGGAGGTGGCAGTAAACTCATTTCCTTCCCCCATATTACCATACAGATTGAGGGAAGGTCTGCTTTACCCTTTTGTATTTTGTTGGGCATCTTGTCCCTTTCTCATTCAAGTTTCTCTTTTTTCTTGCTTTTCACTAATAATTGCCCATTTCCCTCTCTGGTATGTCTCCTCCCCTCCTCTTTATTCCCCCTACCCCCACCCTGAGGCTAATCCCTGCGCTGTAAGAATTCCTGAGATTTATTGCAAGTTCCCTTCACATTAAAATTGAACTTATGTTGAAGAATGACACAAAATTCCACCTCTCCCTTGAGTGGCTGAAAGCTGAAGGAAAGTGTTTTGTTCCCTCATATGCGCCTTTCTAGAATTATACCAGCATTCAGACTGGTAGACTGTATTTGTGGTAAGGCCATAGTGACCATTTTGGCAAAAAAAACAATTGGGCAGGGGCAATACAAGATGTCTTAGAGACTGGGATTTTATTTTTGTATTAGAAAGATCATTAGGCGGTCATAGGTCACATTTTAGATCTGAATTTTGAGATGGGATTGAGTATGATAAGAGAAACTCTCTTTATTGGTTTAATGTTTAATAGTACTGTTACAGACAATGATTACACAAAACTCTGGGCACGTATGGATGTCATTTAAAAAAAATGCTTGTGATAATTGAATTTTCCACAATACGTAGATTTATATGTGTAATATGCACGTGCGCACTCACACACACATTGATGTTCTTTTTTCTTCAGACACAAAGATGGATCTGTAAGCAAATCAGAATAATAATTTTACTTTCATAAACTTGATTCGAAAGCAATCAGACAAAATGTGTTTTGGCTGCTGAGTAACAAATCTAAATGTTCTAAATGATGCACTAGGTTGACTCACTATTGACAGCATCATGAAAGCAACAATCACATTGTAGAAACATTCCATTAAAGTTTCTTTGTAATAGAAAAAAAAATCTCTCAAACGGAGACAGCTATTTATTTTCTAAAGTCTATGATTTCCATGTCATGTTTTCTCAGTTTACTAAATCTAAGAGATTTTATTTCTCTTCATTGTGCAGAATCAGATTAGTTTATTAAAATCCATTTGAATTCAGTGTGTTTTGTGTATCATCAACAGTAAATGTTCTGGAGCCTTCTTATTGTTGACAATGATTTTGTACATCTTTAAAAAAAGAGCTTGAGCTTCCTAAAATAAGTTAAATATAGGAATGACAAGTTTCAGAAATAAATAGTAAGCAACTGAGCAAAAAGCCACTACAAGAAGCTAGTTAATTGCACCATTATTTTCATACAGTTTTAAAAATACTTTGTGTATGTATAAGTATGTAGTATATTATGTCGAAACAAGACAAATGATGACTGAGTATTGATTACTTGTTAAAGCAACATAACTATAACAAGAACTGAATAATAATCTCCATCAACAAAGCCAGCACTGGAGTTTCAGCCTCACCCTGCTCTCAACCCAGATCCATATTGGACAAAGAAAAAGGATGGCCTTTGCAACCTGACCTAAAGGTTAACAAACCCGGGCTATTACAGACTGGGAAGAACTGATTTCCAAAAGAATGAGGTCCTAGTAGACACCATCCTACAAGCAGCTTTCTGCTTTTTAATGCCATTGAAGCTGTAGTTCAGGCCCCTTCATTGATGGCAACTGTGGCCATGTTTCATGAGGAAAGAGGTTGTCTTGTTGGGCTTGTCTACATAGTGAGTTAGTGGGTCTCAAGCCAGGGTGTAAATCTATAGTGCACAAGGTTCAACACAGTAACTTGCCACATGGACACTGCTATGGTATAGTGAAAGTCTTGGAGTGCAGTTTGGCATAGCCAGGGCCGGCTCTACTGTTTTTGCCGCCCTAAGCAGCGCGCCGAATTGCCGCCGCTGACGGCGAGGGCAGTCCATGTGCCGTTAGGGTGGCACGCGCGTTTCCGCGGTGGTGGCAATTCGGCGGCAGCTTCTGTCTTTAGCCAGAAGACAGAAGCTACGCCGCCGCGGACAGCTGAACATAGAAGCTGCCGCTGAATTGCCACCACCGCAGAAATGCATGTGCTGCCCTAACGGCACACGGACTGCCCCCGCCATCCGCGGTGGCAATTCGGCACGCTGCATGGGTGCAAAAAAACCACATGGACTGCCGCCCCTTGCAGATTGCCACCCCAAGCACCCGCTTGGAATGCTGGTGCCTGGAGCTGGCCCTGGGCATAGCAGTGACCACAGAGGACTTGACTGCATGGCAATATTTTGCACTGTAAATTCGCACTTTGACATGAAGCTCAGTAACTCAGGGTGTAGATAAGTGTATGTCGTTGGTGGGCAGGATTGAACTGGGGATTTCTGGAGCTTAGTGCATGAGCCTCTACCGCATGAGCTAAAAGCTGACTAAGAGCCAACTGTTAGCTAAGGGTGAAGAGCAGACTCATTTTTATCTCTCTTTAAATGGCCTCAGTGCCACTAGATGGGACAGAATACCACACCCAGAAGGTGTGTGGGTTACACAAGCACTTAGTGTAGGTCACAGGTCAACTTATATTAATGATTACATTTTTAAAGATAAAATTTTTCTGTGGCCTACTGAGTATGTAACAAGTCTTCGAACAGATTACAGTTAAACTAAATGCTACATCCTGGAATTCGTACATGAAACAGAACAATTATTTTTTATGGGTTTTAACAAGAATTTGGTCAAGGGCCAAAACTAGCTATTTCTGCTGGAAAAAATGGTGTTTCATGATGAAATACAAGGAAGGAAGAAAATCACAAATGTTCACGTTTCCCAGAGGTACTTGAAATGGATCCATAGTCTTTGCTTTAACACACCCTCCATTCCCCCAAAAGCTGACAAACAAAAGGCAAAACTGACTAATGCTTGACTTTTCACAGACTAGGGGAAGAGTGATATATTTTATTTGTTTCACGGTTGGTGCTTTTTCACAGCAGAGCTCTAGTCATACATAGTAGTAAGACATCATGTGAAGTGCAAATATTTGGCTCACTATTTTATCTTTCCCTGCAGACCTCAACTGCCACTGTTAATGTGGTGGTGACCGATGTAAATGACAATGGACCAGTCTTTGATCCCTTTCTACCTAAAAATTTATCTGTACAAGAAGAGGAAGTGAATGCTTTTGTCGGGCAAGTGAGGGTAAGTTAATCACGGTGTGCTTGAAGATCACAGTAAAAATGTTAGAGACTATGAATCATAGAATTATTTTAGTTTAGAAGTTAAATAGTCTGCAATATAAATATACTGTGCTTTTTTGTCTTTACGTAGAAAAGCTTACAAATTTTGCTTTACTTGTTTTAATTTAACAAAAAGAACGAGGAGTACTTGTGGCACCTTAGTGATTAACAAATTAAGGTAGTCTTGTTAGAGTTGGTATGGCAACACCTATTTTTTCATGTTCTCTGTGTATATATATATCTTCCTACTGTATTTTCCACTGCATGCATCCAATGAAGTGGGTTTCAGCCCACAAAAGCTAATGCGCAAATAAATGTTAGTCTCAAAAGTGCCAGAAGTACTCCTCGTTCTTTTTGCTGATACAGACTAACACGGCTACCACTCTGAAACTTGTTTTAATTTAGTTTTCTTTATTTTTAATTCTGCTATGAGCTGAAGGGAATTATTTATTTATACAGCATTTAAAATAAATGTGTATATTTTCAGAAACATCTTAGTAATGTCTCATTATGATGCACTTACATATCATGCCATACTGTATACTTTTTCATACTTATTTCTTTATTTTATGAACAATGTTAATATTTGTATAATTCACTATGAATAGTTAATCAGCATTAGCCTCAAAGTCTTATTGAAAATGTGGTGACCCATTTCCACTGAGAAGATAGGGAGTAAATTTTTTATTAAATGATAACTTTGGAGCTTCCAATTCAGTTCTGTAGTGAAACTAGAAGCAAGAGCAACTTGAAACTAACCAGGCTACCACTGTTAACGAGAAACCTTAATGTTAATGGAATTGAATATCGTCGCAAGATCACAGTTGCCTGCTGCTATAACAGTTAATTTCTATTCTACCAAATGATTGATGTTTCACGTACACGAATTGCTAAGATTAGTGAGGGGGAAAAAAGCAATTAGAAATCTTTTAATTTGATCTAAATAAATTGAGCTGATGTTGTAAAATTAGTTTGAGTCCTGGCTTACATTTGGAATCTTTAGCAGTAGTAATTTTAAGCTGTTTATTTTTTTTTATAATATTTTGTCACTCATTGGGACATGCTGCCAAATGAAGAATTTGTCACTCAAAATATTTTGTTATTTTGTGTTGTTTTCTTGGCAGTGCCCCAAGTGTCAGCAAGCTGGGGTATGTGGGTCAGGCTTTTGAACTAATAGGATTTAACACAACTTAAGAAATCAAATCAAATCAAATCTTGTTTTACTATGACTTTTACATCACTTCTTCTAAAAGAATACCAAGCAAAACCTCTCTGCACTTATGTGTCTTTGTTTTGGACAGTACGTATGCCTGTGTTTTAGGTGAAGGCTGCTATTGTTTGTTTTCTGGTTCCATAAAAGAGCACAATAGTTTTTTAAAGCTATCTTAAATGAAGGGGAGTGCTTCCGCCCACTAGTGTTAATGATATTTCACACAATCCACAATACTATTTATTTTTCTACATCCTGATAAGGAAGTAAATTTAAAGCTCCCAACCAGAACTGAACTTTTGATATTATGACTGGTTGCCAAGAAGATGAGATTCATATGATCGGCAGACTGTTTGTCTTTTTAATTATCTTAATCCTGCAAGTAAACCAACACCTTTCCTCCCCCCCGCCCCGCCATAGGAGATGAAAGGGTTTTTAGTGAAAGCTCCTTCCCAAGTTTATAAATAACTGATGCATCATTTCTAAGAAAAATCTGACAATGTTAAAGTTATAAGAGACTATAACAAGTTGTAAAAGCAGCAAAGAGTCCTGTGGCACCTTATAGACTAACAGAAGTTTTGGAGCATGAGCCTTCGTGGGTGAATACCCACTTTGTCGGATGCATGTAGTGGAAATTTCCAGGGGCAGGTATATATATGCAAGCAAGAAGCAGGCTGGAGATAACGAGGTTAGTTCAATCAGGGAGGATGAGGCTCTCTTCTAGCAGTTGAGGTGTGAAAACCAAGGGAGGAGAAACTGGTTTTGTAGCTGGCAAGCCATTCAC
This sequence comes from Mauremys reevesii, assembly GCF_016161935.1. Taxonomy (NCBI): domain Eukaryota; kingdom Metazoa; phylum Chordata; order Testudines; family Geoemydidae; genus Mauremys; species Mauremys reevesii. The sequence continues at coordinate 36,344,517 of NC_052629.1, read as the reverse complement.
AGTCTTTGTTTAATCCTGAGCTAATGGTGTCAAATTTGCAGATGAACTGAAGCTCAGCAGTTTCTCTTTGAAGTCTGGTCCTGAAGTTTTTTTGCTGCAGGATGGCCAACTTAAGATCTCCTATTGTGTGGCCAGGGAGGTTGAAGTGTTCTCCTACAGGTTTTTGTATATTGCCATTCCTAATGTGTGTGTTGTGTCCATTTATCCTTTTCCATAGAGACTGTCCAGTTTGGCCGATGTACATAGCAGGGGGCATTGCTGGCATATGATGGTGTATATTACATTGGTGGACATGCAGGTGAATAAACCGGTGATGGTGTGGCAGATCTGGTTAGGTCCTGTGATGGTGTCGCTGGTGTAGATATGTGGGCAGAGTTGGCATCGAGGTTTGTTGCATGGATTGGTTCCTGAGTTAGAGTTACTATGGTGCGGTGTGCAGTTACTGGGGAGAATATGCTGCAGATTGTCTGTGGGCGAGGACTGGCCTGCCACCCAAGGCCTGTGAAAGTGTGGGATCATTGTCCAGGATGGGTTGTAGATCCCTGATGATGCGTTGGAGGGGTTTTAGCTGGGGACTGTATGTGATGGCCAGTGGAGTCCTGTTGGTTTCTTTCTTGGGTTTGTCTTGCAGTAGGAGGCTTCTGGGTACATGTCTGGCTCTGTTGATCTGTTTCCTTATTTCCTCATGTGGGTATTGTTGTTTTGAGAATGCTTGGTGGAGATTTTGTAGGTGTTGGTCTCTGTCTGAGGGGTTAGAGCAGATGAGGTTGTACCTCAGTGCTTGGCTGTAGACGATGGATCGTGTGGTGTGCCCGGGATGGAAGCTGGAGGCATGAAGGTAGGCATAGCGGTCGGTAGGTTTTCGGTATAGGGTGGTGTTAATGTGACCATCACTTATTTGCACCGTGGTGTCAAGAAAGTGGACCTCCTGTGTAGATTGGTCCAGGCTGAGGTTGATGGTGGGGTGGAAGCTGTTGAAATCGTGGTGGAATTTTTCCAGAGAGTCTCCTTCCCATGGGTCCAGATGATGAAGATGTCATCAATGTAGCGTAGGTGGAGAAGGGGTGTGAATGGACGACAGCTGAGGAAGCGTTGTTCCAGGTCAGCCATAAAATGTAATATACGCCATCATATGCCAGCAATGCCCCTCTGCTATGTACATCGGCCAAACTGGACAGTCTCTATGGAAAAGGATAAATGGATACAACACACATATTAGGAATGGCAATATACAAAAACCTGTAGGAGAACACTTCAACCTCCCTGGCCACACAATAGGAGATCTTAAGTTGGCCATCCTGCAGCAAAAAAACTTCAGGACCAGACTTCAAAGAGAAACTGCTGAGCTTCAGTTCATCTGCAAATTTGACACCATCCGCTCAGGATTAAACAAAGACTGTGAATGGCTTGCCAACTACAAAACCAGTTTCTCCTCCCTTGGTTTTCACGCCTCAGCTGCTAGAAGAGGGCCTCATCCTCCCTGATTGAACTAACCTCGTTATCTCCAGCCGGCTTCTTGCTTGCATATATATACCTGCCCCTGGAAATTTCCACTACATGCATCCGACGAAGTGGGTATTCACCCACGAAAGCTCATGCTCCAAAACTTCTGTTAGTCTATAAGGTGCCACAGGACTCTTTGCTGCTTTTACAGATCCAGACTAACACGGCTGCCCCTCTGATACTATAACAAGTTGCTACCTCCTGTGATTACAGTATGATTCTAATTCATTTTAATCTTGATCTCAAAGCCCTCACTTCTGAGATAAGGTTCTAATAAATTTTACTTTATTTCAACCAGCCCACTGATAAGGGATATAAGCAGGCATGGGGAGAAATAACAGCTATCACAAGAAAGGAGCAGAGGGGGAAAAAGGAAAGAAAATACTGAATGAGGAGTAGAAGAGAGGGGATAGAACACAAAATGCCAGATAGAGGAACAGTTTGTAGCCTCAGTAGAGAGCTAGATAAAGTTTTCTGGAATGATAGGGTAGAGCTGGTGAGCCAGGATACTGCTGGTCTTCATGCTGCATCGATGTGGGTTTGACTAGTTGTGATTCTTGTCAGATGGCTGCTGTTCTGCATGTGTGATAGAGAAAGAGGGTTAGCTTTTATCTGTACAAGTATGATTTTGTGTATATCAAGAAAATTTGCTTCCTATAGTTAGTAGTGAGGGTGGGGCCAGCCCTTGCAAATAAGATTACCATATTTCAGGTTCCCCAAAAGAGTAAACTGCGGAGGGGAGGGGGCGAGGGAGAAGGGGGAGCTGAAGGACAGGTACAGTTGGGGAGGTTAGAGGGGGTATCTGCAGCGAGGTACTCACTGGAGATTGGGGGCAGTGTTATTCCATGTCACAGTGGCATGGTGGCTGGCGCAAGTCCAGGACGCAGTGCCGGCCATCAGTCAGTCCCTCTCTGGGGGACCCCTCTCCGCAGGGCTGGGAGCCAGGGTCTGAGTGGGTATGATTCAGCAGCTGTGGCTGCAGGGGAATGGACCGATCGGCTGCCAATGCCGGAGAGGGAACCAGTCAGGAAGTGGACCAATCGGGGTTCTCTGAGCTGCAGCATCTTTGAAAAAATCCCAGACATTGCCTGTTTGAAAAATCTGCCTGGACAGAGGATGGAGGCTCAAAAAAGAGGCAATGTCCAGAAAACCTAGCTGTATAGTAGCCATACTTCCAAATAGCTCCTCAAAAGGAGAACGTGTTATGAAGAATGTATTCCTGCTTTAAAAAATAAAGCTTAGAAAAGATTCTGGTTGCTGATTAGAGGGAGCTCACATTTAATTTATTTATTCAAGGAGCTACATCATGGCTGCAAGGTTAAATCAAATCTTGGCTGCCGTGGTACACAAGGATATTCCTTGTGTCTATTTTTCATATGCACACAAATCAACCAGCAGATGGGAAACTAAACTTACTTAGGGCTTGTCTACACAAACAATTTGTTTGCAGCAAGCGGGGATGTGACTATATCCCATACTAGCCTGCAAAGGAGTAACTGTCCATCTGGACCCGACTGAAGCTCATTGACAGTAAGTTAATGTGCTTTCATCTAATAGTCTTTCAAGAAGGAATAGATCAAAGTGTATTAACAAACTGTTAATGCACATCAGCAGCATCCATGTGGATACTGAGTCCTCGGCAGGCTAGTGTGATGTAGATTCACACCACAGCTTACTGAAAACCAGTTGTTCATGTAGACAAGACCTTAGATTGTAAACTGGCAGATTCTTCAACTTGATCCTCCGATTCAGGGGCAACCTGCACCCTCCATACCCATGCCAGATATGAGTGTGCAGCCACTTACTCTTTCCATTTCATTTAAAACAAAACAAAACACAAAAAATTAACTTTACTGACACTATTTCTAACTTAGGCCCTGGACAGAGCATCCCAGGTGATAGGCTTCAGGTGCACAGTCACACATCCCCACTATGTCCTGTTTGTCCGTTTGCTCTGACCACCTCACCTTCTGATTTTCCCTTCATATTAAACAATTTCTTTTTAACACAGCTTTTAGGAAGACTTTTTTTTCCCCCAGAAGTGAGATGTCTGTTTCTCCTTGACATTAACCATAATGCTGAGAACACTGATAACTAGAGCAGAGATTTTTTTGTCAGGTTGATTTTCTGATGGAAAATGCAGTTTCTGGAAAACTAAAAATTTCTGCAGGAAAATACTGATTTTTGCAAAAAAGAAAGAGAAAAATTTTCCATTGAGAAAATCAAAATGAAATTTTCAGTTTGATCCAAATCAGAATATTATGTTTTGTTGAAGTGACCCAAAATGTTTAATTTGGAATTAGTTCAATGAAGTATTAAACTGCATTGCCTTGTCAACTTATTGCAGTATGGGAGTTGTAGTTCAGGCCCCCATTCTTTCGTATATGTTGAGCTCCCAAGAGGACTACATTTCCCACAATGCAACACACAGCATTGCATGTCATGTGAGTTGCATCACTCTGGTTGCATTATGGGAGATAAAGTTTGGCTAGAGAAACTGGCTCACCAGAAAGAATGAGAACATCAGACTCCTGAACTATACTCCCATATGGCAATGAGCCACAATGGGAAAATGCAACATAATGTTGAAATGACTCAAAAGAAAGCATTTCCCATCATTTCAACTTAAAGAAACAAAATATTTACATTTGTGGAATGTTCATCAAAAATGTTAAAATGATACATTTCAAGATTTCCAAAAATATATTTGTAATTTCTATTCTGTTAAAAACAAAGCAAAAAAAAACCACGACGTTCCATCCCAAATTGGAATGGTAACAAATGTTGAAATGATGGAATTTCCCACACAATGTAAATTCTGAATTTCACTCGGTTCTACTGGAAATGCTTCCCTATTGCTTCTGTTGTCCCATATTGTTACACTAACATTGGTCCATAATTCTCTCCCCACTCTGGAGCATGATGCATCCATGATGGAAAGTGCAGAGAGAGGAACTGATGGGCCAGTATGAGATCATAATAGCACTAGAGGAACATTATCAATAGAAGTGAGAATAGTGGCATCTGAAGAGTAATACATGTGCTTTCAGCATCACTGTTAGTATCAGAGAGAGTCACGGGAGCTCATAGTGTGCGAAAGGTGTACCTAAAACGTTTGCTAATGAGGCCTGGAGCATTTAGGCCCAGATTTTTTAAGGTATTTAGTCATTGCTCTGTTCAGTGTTACAATGCCTAAGTCTCATTTTCAAAATTTAGGCACTTTTGAAAATGAGATTTAGGCTCCCAAGTCATGTAGGCCTTGCAATGCTGAGAGGAGCAACTCCTAAATACCTTTAAAAAACCTGGGTTTTATTGCCTACGGACCCTTAGAATTTTCCTTTATTTTCCACTCTCACTTCTCAAAGATCTAGCAGACAAGTCAAATATACATTTAATTTAATTGTAGTGGGATATATCAACGAAGAGAATACAAAACATTAAAATAATATTTGTTGACGATTAACAAATCTATAAGGTTGTGACAAGGTATATAGGTCCTCCTTAAATTCCAGCAGATAAGGGATTACAAATAGAACCAAGTTCCCTGCCCATTATATGAGTGATCTGGGGTGGGGATATAAAAGAAAAGAAAAGCTGTTGTAAGGAAGGTTTCCTGAAGGAAAAAGGACATGCCCTCTCCTCTCCCAGTTTGCTGAAAGCGGCAAAGGCCTCTATTGGCTGTTACCAAGTCTTCTGTGTTACTTTGATTATGGTTTGGAATTTACTTTGTTAATCAATCTGGCCCTGAGGAAAGGGAGTTGAACTGGAGTTTGGCCTTTATCTCCTCAGCTGGTGGATCTGCCCATTGGCTTCCAAAGGTGTGTATGCATATGTGAAGGAGCGATTCTGGCGGGACCCAACTGAGAGTGCCAAATCAGGACCAATTGCTTGAACTGGGCAGTCACAGCCCTAGGCTGGGGTTTTTCCACCTCTAAGGCAAACCAAACCAGCCAGACAAAAAGGACTTTGGTCTCACCCCGCTGGCTAACCACAAGTCACACAAGCAATTTCCTTAGACACTCCAGTCTCCCAGCATCACCACCAGTGCACTCGTCCTGGGGATGAATGGTTATGAAAACCAACACCCCAATAAAAGAAAAAGGTTCTCTTGATCCCAAAGGACCAAGCCCCAGACCCAGGTCAATATACACATCAGATCTTACACACAAATCACGCTGTTGCCAATCCTTTAGAATCTAAAATCTAAAGGTTTATTTACAAAGGGAAAAAGGTAGAGATGAGAGGTAGAATTGGTTAAATGGAATCGATTACATACAGTAATGGCAAAGTTCTTAGTTCAGGCTTGCAGCAGCGATGGCATAAGCTGCAGGTTCAAATCAAATCTCTGGAATACATCCCCTGCTGGGATGGGTCCTCAGTCCCTTGTGTAGAGCTTCAGTTTGTAGCAAAGTCCCTCCAGAGGTCAGAAGCAGGATTGAAGACCAGATGGAGATGATGCATCAGCCTTATATAGGCTTTTCCAGGTGTAAGAACCTCTTTGTCCTTACTGTGGAAAATTACAGCAAAATGGAGTCTGGAGTCACATGGGCCAGTCCCTGCATACTTTGCTGAGTCACAAGGCGTGTCTGCCTTCTCTCCATGGGTCAATTGTGTAGCTGATGGTCCTTAATGGGCCATCAAGCCAGCTAGGCAGGGCTAACACCAGCTTGTCTGGGGTATTTCCCAGAAGCCGAGCATAATACAAAATACAGACAGTACAGAGCCAATACTTATAACTTCAACTACAAAATGATACACAGACATACAGACAGCATAATCATAACCAGCAACCCGGTCTTAGACACCTTATATGACCCCCTTTACTTAAAATTTGGTGCCACTACAGGACCTTGGTTGCAACCCATGTTCTATATGGTCCCCATTTATATCAATAACGTCACAGCATACATCCTACCTTTTTATTAAATTTTGGTAAGCATGATGTTAATAATACAGTACATTAAGAACATCATAAGTTGACTTCAGATTATCTTACCGCAGGGTGTTTTTAAAGGGAGGAAAGCTGTAGGGAAACCTCATAGAAGGAAGGTACAATGGGAGTTGGGAGAGATACCAGTGAGTTAGGGGTAAACTTTCTGTTTTCTCTTTAGTTAGTTTTTATGGTTTTGTTATGAAACACATGACACAAATAATAATGAAAACTACAATATATTATTTGTTATTCTTGTGAATCACAAGAAGGGATTGTGCTGATGGATGATATTTTGGGATAAACTCAGAGCAAAGAGGCATTTTGGATAAAAACAAAAAATTCTAATGTTTATTTGCATATATTTGGGTAATTAAGCGTGACTAAATTCATCTTGTTCTTTAGCATGATTTCTGTACAGTTTTCACTGACTGAGTCAGAAATATCGTGAGAATAGCATTTTATATTGTATTTCTGCTTTCAGAGCTAGCCAAAACCAAGAAGTGCAGAAAAAGGGGTAAAACATAAATATAGTATATAATATTTTCCTTTTCCTATCTCAGCCTGAATTCAGGTTTGGTTTGGTTAGAGATTTTAGTTGGATCTTACTTTATCTGAACTTGTTCATTCTTTCCTAATAAAAGTATACTAGTAGAACATGTCCTGAATCTTGCAGGAAAATATGAAATCCAGAGGAAATTTTGCTTGACTATATATTGCACTGTTTATTATTATTTTTTCCTTAAACCTGGTAGGAAGAATCCCATCAATCATAAGTCAGTGATGGAGTTTCAGTGACACTGAAAATATGCACAGTAGAGAATTCAAAAGGCATTTAAGACATCTTAGATAAAAGGGAGACATAAGCAATAAGACAAATCCACTGCCTGTCACCTCCAGTAGCAACACAGTCACAAGACAATAGAATAGTAGAACTATTAAGACAGGACTGTATTAACCAAAAGACCCGCAAGACAAGGAAGATAAAGGAAAGGAAAGGGGGGACGGGACATGAACTCTTCTTCCTGCCCCCATTTCATGATTATTCAGTAAAAAGTATATTCATTATTGGGTGTGTGTGTGTTTGTTTGTTTGTTTGTTAGTGAGTTTGACTATAGTTATTTAGGATTTCTTTATCTTAAGAAAACAAAATTGATATTATCCAATAGAAAACCTGCTTCTCTGGACTAGATTTCTCTTCACCTCCAATTATGCTACTTATTCACGAAGTCTGATTTAATGCAAATTGCACTTCAGGTTGTGTAGACCGCTTCAACAAAGCTTTATCTAGGGCTATATGGGCACAAACAGGACATGAATTTAGGCACTAATCGCTATAGGAACTGGGTCCTTCGCCACACTGCTCTGCTGCAAAAGTGCTCAAGCCGAGATGACGTTCCTTAGAAAAAGAACTCAGTGAGTTTTTGTCAGCACTGTCATAGCTTAAATTTGTCACATTGAAGTAAAAGATCAGTGATTTCAATGGCTCCTTGAGGACCCTTCCTCTTTTGTTTCAATGTGACAAAGCAATATTTTGAAAATTTTAGTTTTTCTTACATGGTTGCTGTTTTTTCTCATCTTAAACTATGGATGTGACATTTCAAAGCAGTAATAAGTATCTTTAAAATCCATGTTGTGGTTTTTTTAGGTGCCCATAAGGTACAATAATCTCTTCAAATAACAAAATCAGTTCACTTTTAGCTTAGATAAAACTATAAGATGGAACATATCATTGCAACAGCAGCTCCCTATCTTATCTATTAGTGTAATTTCTAAAATATACAGAATCTGAAATATTCAAAAAAGCCTTTTGATAGCTTATTCCTATATGCCGCATGATAGAACCAATTTAGATAGAACCAAAATAAGGCTGTATTTTAAAGAAGCCTTATTGAGGGCACAGGAACAAACCATCCCGATGTGCAGAAAGAATAGCAAATATGGCAGGCGACCAGCTTAGCTTAACAGTGAAATCTTCGGTGAGCTTAAACTCAAACAGGAAGCTTACAAGAAGTGGACATTTGGACAGATGACTAGGGAGGAGTATAAAAATATTGCTAGAGCATGCAGGGGTGTAATCAGGAAGGCCAAGGCACAACTGGAGTTGCAGCTAGCAAGGGATGTGAAGGGTAACAAGAAGGGTTTCTACAGGTATGTTAGCAACAAGAAGGTGGTCAGGGAAAGTGTGGGACCCTTACTGAATGGGGGAGGCAACCTAGTGACAGAAGATGTGGTACTCAATGCTTTTTTTGCCCCGGTTGTCACAGATAAGGTCAGCTCCCAGACTGCTGCACTGGGCAACACAATATGGGGAGGAGGTGAGCAGCCCTCAGTGGTGAAAGAACAGGTTAAGGACTATTTAGAAAATCTGGACACGCACAAGTCCACGAGTCCAGATCTAATGCATCCAACGGTGCTGAGAGAGTTGTCTGATGTGATTGCAGAGCCATTGGCCATTATCTTTGAAAATTCGTGGTGATCAGGGGAGGTCCCAGATGATTGGAAAAAGGCAAAATATAGTGTCCATATATTAAAAAGGGAAGAAAGTGAACCCAGGGAACTACAGACCAGTCAGCCTCACCTCAGTCCCTGGAAAAATCATGGAGCAGGACCTCAATGAATCCATCCTGAAGCACTTGGAGGAGAGGAAGGTGATCAGGAACAGTCAACATGGATTCAAGGAAAAAGAAGTGCATGCCTGACCAACATGCCCTTGATTGATGAGATAACTGGCTCTGTGGATATGGAAAGTGGTGAATGTCTTGATTTTAGCAAAGCTTTGATATGGTCTCCCCACAATATTCTTTCTTAAGAGTTAGTGTAGTATGGATTGATGGATGAATGAATGGAAGCTGGCTAGAGGATTTTTTTCATCAGCAGTGTAGTGATCAACAGTTTCAATGTCTAGTTGGCAGCCAGTATCAGTGCCCCCCCAGTCAGTCCTGGGGGGGTTTTTTTTTTCTCCTCATTTCTGATAATGATCTGGATGATGATGATGGGACAGCAAGTTTTCAGATTTTCAGATGATGGGGAGATAGATATACACTGGAGGAGGGGGATAGAGTCCAGGGGAGTAGACAAATTGAGATTGGGACAAATTGGAGGATGAGGAGGTTCAACAAGGACAAGAGCAAAGCAAGCACTTCTGGAGAAGGAAAAAAATCATGTACAGGCTGGCTGGGGACTGGCTGGCTAGCAGCAGCAGGCAGAAAAGAAGGACAGGAGACAGAACAGTAGACGAGAGAGAAATGGAGCAGCAGTGTGAGTGTGTTTGCCAAGAGCCAATGGCATATTGGGGCCTGAATTAGTGAGGAACATTGCCAGGCAGCCGAGGGAGTGATCATTCATCTTCATTCAGCACAGGGTGAGGCAACATCAGAGTCTTCCAGGCAACAGAGAGTGTTTTGGAGAGTGTGGAGAGAGAAAAGAGTAAATGCTAGGGAGATGAGGGAGAGGGAGGCTGGAAGAGAGAGGGAGTAGGAGAGGTGAAAGAAGGGGAGAAAGAGAGGGAGTTGATGTGAGAATTTCAACTACCTGAAGGGGGTGCAAAAGGGATGGAGGGGTCTGTTCTCAGGAGGGAGAGAAGAGGAGAAGAAGAAGCAATGGTCTCAGAGGGAATGGAAGGAGTGTGGGGGGGAGGTTTAGGGAGGGATAGGGGTAGGAGGGTGATAGGAAACACTGAATCACTGAATCGGTGAGTGGGGAAAAAGTTACCTAGGAGTTTTTTAGGCCCTCCATTTACAATTTAGCTAAAGCCAGCCCTGGCTGGGGCTGGTTGGCTGGTGTTGGTGCTGGTTGGAGATGGTGATTGGCTGGTGATTGATAACCTTTCTATCTCCCAATCCTAATATTCTATGATTATATTAATTATCAGTTATTGTGTTTATCATCAGCAGCCTGGTCTTCTGCTGGGCTGCTATATATTGTTATATATATTGCAGATGTTGGGTGCATATTCTGATATGTGAATTCATGGGATGTGATGGGGGGGGAGAAAAGGGGGTGGGTTGATATTCAAAATTGAAATTTTTTTTTTAAAATGAAAAGAATTGATAGCAGTATGATAGAATCACCCTAGAACCATAGGGTTAGAAGCAACTGCAAGGGTCATCTTATCTAACTCCCTGCCTAAACCATCCAAGACAGATGGATATCAATCTCTTTTTGAAAACTTCCAGTGAAGGAGCTTCGACAACTTTCCTAGGCAGTTTCTTCCAATGACCTATTGCTCTTACAGTTAGGAAGTTTTTCTTGAGATTTAATCTAAATCTGCTGTGCTGTCATTTGAATCCATTGCTTCTTTTCCTGCCCTCTGTGGCAAAAGACAACATTTTTTCTCCATCTTTTTTTATGGCAACCTTTCTAGTATTTGAAGACAGCTATCATAACCCCCCTTACTCCCCTCTTTTCCAAACTAAACATACCCAGTTCCTTCAGCCTTTGCTCATATGACCTGCATTCCATCCCTTTGATCATCTTTGTCACTTACCTCTGCATCCTTTCCAGTTTATTTGCATTCTTTCTATACAGCGGTGACCAAAATTGGACACAGTACTCCAGCTGAGGCTTAAACAGTGCTGAGTAGAGCGGTTCTATCACCTCCCATGACTAGCATGCTATGCCTCTGTTAATGCAACCCAAAATTGCATTTGCTTTTGTTGCAACAGCATTGTATTGTTGACTCAGTCTGAGGTTGTGATCCACCACAACTCCCAGATCCTTCTCAACAGTGCTGCTGCCAAGCCAGTTACCCACCCGTTCTGTATTTGTGGATTAAGTTTTTTTTTCACTGAGCATGGCGCCTTACATTTGTCTTTGTTGAATTTCATTTGTTGTCTGTAAGTATTTTTTATCTGCAAATCACTTTCTAAACATTATTTAATCATGTTGATTTGTTGTCCTTTACAATAAATTAATACCAAGAGAGAGTATATTTTTTACAAACATTGAGATGAGTTTTGATCTGACTGGAATAATGTCTCTTTTAACTAAACCTCAGGGAGAGCCATTTGAAAAAAACCCAATATTTATTGCATCACACTTTCACCATTAACTTTAAATGGAAGTTAGGTACCTAACTGGTATCTGTGCCTTTAAAAAAAATCTTTCCTACTGTATTTAAAACACAAAACCTAAAGTTCACCAGAATGTGTATGCAACTCTTTGGCAGCAGAGAATGAATTTTGAAACCAACTTTGTAGGAATTACTGATGTGATTCCCATTAAATTAATCACTTAGAATATTTCCCCCACATATTTTGCATGGGAAAATCTTGTACTGCAAAAGACAATGTTTTAGCATGTTTAGCTTATAGTTGATGCTGTGATGCTGAAACAATCCAGAAAAGTAGCCTGTCAGTTAAAATTCTAAAATGAATACTGTACAATTTTATTAGTCTATCTCAAATACAAGGATTATTTTTTAAATCTTTACAACTGCCATTTACAATCAACTAATATTACCATGGCATTCTTGGAAATACATTGCAGCAATGTTAACTAGGTGAAAGGCAAAACTACTAGATTTAATGGTAACCATTCTATAGTATTAATATTCTTTATAAAATATATAGAGTAGTAAGAAATGAATGTCTGCCTCTTTTAATCAGATTTTCTCTCATAATTTTCCACTTGATGCTTTCATCTGTCCTTCTGAGATTTCTAGCACTGGGTTTCCTCATCAGTCACAAATTCACTCTACTAAAGCATATGGTAAAATACATTCAGAATCCCTCATTTATCTGATATGACAGAATTTAGAATTCTTGCTAACATTTTGCTTTTGAATAGAAAGTTAGGGCTAAAAATGAAATCCCATAAGGTCTGTGGTTACACCATAGTCCTTATTTCCCAGGAAAACACAAGGCACTATAAATTAAAAGAATTTCTATTAGAGATGGGTGCCTGTTATGTACCTGTAACAAGCTTTAAAATTCTGTAAAGTAACAGAACTCACAGCAGCTCTGATCCTAGGCTCTTTCTCTGTCAGCTGGTGCTCTTGTAGGCAGTGGCATAGTAGTACCGCCTGTGGGGCTGGGGAAGCATACTGAAGATTAAAAGAACAAAAGTTAAAAAGGATAAAGCCAAAAGTGTAATGGATGTATTTCAAATCCCTTTTATTTTACACAGTGCTGTCTAAATTGGGGCAGTTGAAGGTGTACTAGATTCCCTGCTGTTGACATCCCCCAACAAGTCAAGAGAAGGAATGCTGAATGAAGTTCTTTTCTTTGTAAAGGGTTGATGTGAAACAAAAGAGTTTTCAAGAGTTCAAATGCACAAAATTGACAATGAAATTCAGACTGTTTCAAGTCAAATTCCTTATGGCCATTTAAATCTCTTCTGTGTGAGGCTAAAAAGAGTCTACTGAAGAAATGACATCCCAAATGACCTGTGATATAATGTGAAATATTTAGCAATATAAACTCATTTTCTGAATTTTCAAGAGCCTTCAGATAGTGTTGGTTACATGAATCCCCAGTTCTTCAGCTATATGTGAAGTGGAGAGGAAATAGTTTTAGGTGGGTTATATCTATGCACTATTTGCAAAATGTGCAAAAGGTCTGAATTCTGATGCTGCTGGATGATGGAAGGACCCTGAACATTGTTTGATGCTGAGCTTTAATAAATAGCCACTTGTTTATTATGAAGCCACAGAATTGAGGGCCAGATGCAGAAATAAATTAATAACAGGCAGAAGACTTAATTCTTTTTTTATACATTGGCTCCATTTCCCCCATTTCTCTCTCCATCTCGCATTAATTTTGTGGACATTGTTATCAAAGTCACAAACTGAGCAAAGCTATTGAATGAAAGAGGGAAGAATATGAAAGAAAGGGAAGAGGGAAATAAAGCAGAGGGAAGGAGAATATGAAAAAAGGACATGAATTATTTTTAAATTGCATGATAAATAATCATCGCGTCTGTTACACCATATAAACCAATCCATGATAGGACACAGTCACTGGATTGTCATATAATTGTAGGTGCTCTATCTTCCATAAAGAGGAAATATTGTAAATAAGGTGCAGTTTATGAAAAGCAGCTCTATACCTAGACCTTGCATATACCTTCATCTATTAATTGTCACTTTTCAAGAGGAATCACTTGGAAGGTGCTTTTTCTTCTGTTATAGGAATAGAAAATATGAAATGAAGTGATGACTGTGTTTTATGGCGCTGTTCCACCAGTTTTGGAATGGACATTGAGAAGGGAAACAGAAGTGGATGGAGGGGAGATGGGAAACTGGCAGGGCATGGAAATGAAAAAGGAGATGTAGCAGATAGGGAAGAGAGTGCAGCTGATTGAGGATGACACAGTGGATGGGAGAACAGGCCTTGGGGGAGGGTGGCATGAAGAGCACAAATAAATGTAGAGTCTTTTATCCATGTTAAACTTTAAAAGTTTAAAATATAGCTCAGTTAAAAGTATGTTTCTGTGATGTCCAGTTAATGACTCCAAATAATGTTACACTCCACTTGGCTTGACTTGGGGGAAAAATAAGTGGTGGTCTCTCCCAAATGCCACCCACTTGCAGCACCAAAATGAGGTCATTCACAGTAAATTGTACAGTTCTGTGATACTCTACTTTAATACTGTTGACATATAAATTATCATTATGTGGCATCTGAGCTAACATTTCACTGAGATGAACTGTGCTGTTCACATGTCTCAGAGCTATTTTTCCAGACTGCAGACTCACATAAACAGCTCTCTATCAGTTACACTTGGTTCCCATTTATGAAGTTATTTGCCACAACCATAACAACTAGAGACTTTTTCTGTTTGGTGGTGGTGGTTTTTTGTTTTATTTTTTAAATGAAAGTTGTGATTTTGGACAAGATAGTGGCTGCAGAGTACCACCAATATCGCATATACAACATATAGATTTTGTTTTAAGGTGTAGAATATTTGTAAATATTTGTAAAGAAAATGAAACATTATTTCTGGGTGATAACTGGATGCGGCTGAAACACACTTGCAATATTAGCGCTTTCTTAACAAGATTACAAGGTTTTTTTAATTTTGAATATTATGAATTCTCATCCACTTCTGAATTTTATCTCCATTGATGGGGTGGAAAGCCCTAAAGTTTAATGATTTGGAGTTTAGTCTAACGTCCACTGAAGTCTACTGCAGACATTGAAAGGAGCCTGTTGTGTCCAGTCCCAAAGAGAGATGGTGACTGTAGAAGCTTTGTATATCAAATAATGTTCTCTAACATCAAGAGAGACCTGCTGCTTTATGTAAATATAATGATGAATAGTTTTGCTGGTTGAGGCTCTTTGAACAGAATATGATTAAATATTTTAGCTTCAGTTATTGCCATATGCAATACAGTAGTAACTTTATACAAAAGACCTCACTGTGTTAGACTTTGCTGCGTTAGTCGAAAGAGCAGAGCTGAAATGTATCAATATTCTTTACAGTTGTGTGTGGGGGGAGGGTTAATAATGGATTATAAAACAAGCTAGAATACATAGTTTGATGATTTGGTTGGTTAGAAATATGATGCTTCAGAACTGATGTGTCTTATATTTATCATGTAGGAATATTTTGCAACCTACAGGATCTTTTCTTAGTCAATGTTCATAAGTTCTGGTTCTAAAAACCTAGCTTCCTGGTGTTGTTTCTGATTAATCTTAGAGGTAAAGTAAAACTGTTTTGTTGAATAATTAAGCACCAAATCAACAGTCACAATGGATTCACGCTAGGTGTTTTAAAAATATCTTGATGAGGCTGTGATAAATAAAGGGGGGGATAGCTCCCTTTGATGGACAGCCAGCCAGCCAGTTAGCTGTAAAATCCCTCTTGGTAGCTGTTCTTTACTTGCTTTACCTGTAAAGGGTTAAAAAGGCCCCCAGGTAAGGAAAAAACCATGGGCACCTGACCAAAAGAGCCAATGGGAAGGCTAGAACTTTTTAAAATGGGGAAAGAAACTTTCTCTTTATCTGTTGCTCTCTGGACTGAAGAGACAGGGCAGCAGGAATGCTGTGTAAAGCTTGAACCAGATATGAAAATCATCAGATCTACTTTTAATATCTAGAACTACTTTTAACAGCCCAAAGGTGTAAGTAGATCAGAATGATTAGCTAGACACGATCAAGTTTATTTCTGTTTATTTTTTAAGGTTTGTGGATCACCTCTGTGCTAACCCCAGATGCTTTCATTTGCTTGTAACCTTTAAGCTGAACCCCCAAGAAAGCTATTTTGGGTGCTTAATTTTTGGAATTGCTCTTTTAAAATCTAGCAAAAGCCTAAGTTCCAAATGTATTTTTTCCTTTTTGTTTTTAATAAAATGTATCTTTTTTAAGAACAGGATTGGATTATTGGTGTCCTAAGAGGTTTATGTGATGTTGTTTGATTAACTGGTGGCCTCAGCTAATTTCCTTTTGTTTCTTTCTCAGCTCTTCCTGGAGAGGGGATGAAAGGGCTTGAGGGTACCCCACAAGGAGGAATTCCCAAGTGCTCCTTCCTGGGTTAAAAGGGCGGGTTTTTTTTGTTTTTTGCATTTGGGTGGTGGCAATGTTTACCAAGCCAAGGTCAAAGAGAAGCTGTAAACTTGGGAGTGTAATACAAGCCGGGAGTGGAAAATATTAATTTTTAAAATCCTTGTGGGCCCCCACTTCTGCACTCAGTGACAGAGTGAGGATTCAGCCTTGACAGAGGCCATAATTCTATGTACTTGTATTATATTCTTTACTGTGCTTGACTGAGGAACACATACAATCAAAGGCACCTGTGGATATGATGGGTGAATGCACTAGTGCTAACGCCTAAGGATCTCTCCAGCTAAAAAGTCTGTTGTTAAAGTATCAGTTTCTTTCAAGTTTATCTCCTTGCCTGACGCAGGAGATGAATTCCTTCTACAGTACAATTTACCCTGGGGTTTCTAGTTAAGAGATTGAAACAGTCTATTGAATTAGTAGTTTCTTTTAAACAATTAGCTGACTTAAATTATACTGGCTGGCTTGAGGTTGCAAATAGGGAGATTTGTTCCATACAGACTGTTGAATAGACAGTTAGTCACTCTCGATAACTGTCCTGTACACTTTTTCCTTAGAGAGTTTGAAATAAACTGCTGAAATTAAAGTCGTTAACATGAAACCAGTCTTTTAAATTACATCCGAAACATTAGCTGAATTATTAAAAGATGAAACATATTCCCCAAAGTTCCCTCAAATGAAACTGTCCTTCCTAATCAGTGCTCTTCTTGTCCCTTAGGTATATATTCTCCTCTCCTTATGCCACAGAGTCCCACTAGTATCAGAGTGGGAGTTCTGCATGCATACAGACTTGAAAGCCAACTTGAGAAAGAAGGAATTAACTTCTTAACACATTACTCATTATGATGAGGTTTGAAATATTGCCCATTTTGAAGATACTGAATCAAAAGATACAGTATTAAATGTTACATTCTGCGTTTTGATATGTGGGTGTTTTAGAACTGTCAAATCTTTTTATAGTATATTTGCTCCCCTAATTTTCAGAAGAAATCAAAAGTAATTAGCCATAACAGAACTGTTAACAATTTTGCTTTGTTTATAATTAAAGCTAGTGCTGTTTTCTGTAAAAACTGTTGCACTTCTTTCCCTCCCCAACAACTGGACTGGAAGGCATCTTGCTCCTTGAATTTCGGGACTGGCAATGTCATGTAAAACTAAGGCTGGAGAATCACAACTTGACAGGTCTAGCACAGCCAGAGGAGACTACGATACTTTCTGTGACCTTTGCTTTCAGTTGTCTGTTGTGCGTGTGTGGGAGTATGTGTGTATTTATATCTGTATAGTTATATATAGATAGGAGAGAGAGAGGCAAAATGTCGGTGTAACGATAAGATCTGGCTTTGCAGGTGGCAAACTTTACAAACTAGTTTCCTATCATTGTTTGTTTGTTTATTTACTTTATTTATTTATTTATTAATGGGCATTCATTTGGGCTGACTTGCAAAATTCATTTGTGGTTTTGCCACTCATGAGTAATGGGGTCATTCTAAACCTATGCTGATTGAAATTTTATAGTAAACCTCCCTTTCTTTCTTGTGTGCAGCTGAACTCTCCCTTGTAATTTAATTAATTTTCAGTCTTAGATTAATTTTTGTTAAACAATGTTCCAAAACCTTTTGCTTTCAGTAAAGAAACAAAGGATTTTGTCTTTATGTCTGTGATGGAAAGGGGATGAGCAGCACATAAAGGCACCACCAAATTTTAGATACAAGTTTGTGTGCACATGCCCCCAACCCCCAAATATACTTGAGTAGTTTAAATAACTGTATTAACTGAAATATCTTAATTTTAAATTTAACAAAAGATAATTAAAATAGTTAAACTGCAAATAATTAGCTAAACTATAATCTGGAGGAAGCAGCTTCAAGGGCACATGAAGTCTTGGCTTTTATTTTTAATTATAATTGGCTACTTAACATTGCAAGTTTAATGAAGGGGGAACTGTCAGACATCTAAAACAATCAGGTATGTAAAAAGAGACACAGGCAAGATTTTCAAAGGCACAAATAGGCATTAGGTGGTCAACTATCGTTGAAAGTCATTGCCTAACTCCCTTTGTTCTTGTGAAACCTCCCCTTTTGGATACTTTAGCTCATTTGCTATCTAATGTATTAACAGTCTGAGAATATCACTATTTTTCTGAATGTTATAGACATAGATTTTGACAGCAAATAGTGTGTGTTTGTGTATGTGTGTATATACCTGTATAGTGCACAGACCTACCAACTTGACTAAATAAATGCTTGCAAAAATACTTTAATTTCTTTATACAAGATTAGATTAATTATTTTTAATATAATTAAATAGAATTAGTTTTCTCTGGATTATAAAACTCGATGAATATCTGCTTTATGATCTGGGAAGAATGTACTTGTCTGAAGGCAGGCTTCTGAAGAGGCAACTGAACAGCTAATTTTATGTATAATACTTACAATGCTTTACAACATTTCTATTTCTGTCTTTGTATGGCATATTTAATACTTAAAAATAACTCTTACTGCTGCTAATAAGGCTTACATCCCTACTGTACTATGAGAAGAGATTAGTAAATATCTCTTGCTTGAGTCAATATCTCTATACCAACTATGTTTTGTTCATTCAACAATTTTTCAATGTAAGCAAAGTCCTTTAGCCTTTTAAAACAAATGATAGAAGCCTCAGTTCCCAGTGCCAGCTGAGGAGCTCTCGGCTGAAGAACAGGATGCAGTGGTTGCTTTATGTCTCTGCACTTCTGGATCCCAGGATCACCTGTGCTCATCAAGTCCCCAGTTTCAAGTTAAACCAGCATGAAAGGCGTTTTTACCTGTATGGTGGGGTGGACACCCACTCCCGCCTGGGAAGGCTGGAAAGCTGCCTTGGAGAGGGCTGCAGCTCTAAAAGCTGGGCTGATTGGGGAAGCAGCCACAGCTGGGCCACGCCCCAATCAGGCCACAGCTGGCCTGTATAAAAAAGGCTGTGAGCCAGGCATCCAAACAGTCTCTCTCTGGCTGTAGAGGGAGATGGGCCTGGCTGCAGGGAGCTAGAGACAGGGTACCTGAGTGGAGCAGGGCTGGGGAAAGGCAGAGGAGCCGGGGAGCTCCAGCCTGGAAAGCCCCAGGCTGCAGCCTAGGAGAAGGCAAATAGGTACTGGGGATTGCAGAGGGCAGCCCAGGGGTAGGCCAAAGTAGCAGGTCCAAACCCAACCTTGCCAGTGATAAATAGACTGATACTGCAGTCTGCCCAAGGGTGCAGGGGCTAGATGATGACTGGCAGTGACCTTAAACTGAGGTGAGGGGATAGTGGGTGGGGGTTCCCTGGGGAGGGGAGACCCAAAGAGAAAGTGGTTACTGCCAGGGGGCAGCACCCCAGACAAAGGGGCACCGGGTTGGGAGGAACACAGGGGCCAAGAGGCAGCAGGACACCAGCCTGCAGAGGGTGCTTTGGAGGCTGGAGAGCTAATTCCCGGAAGAAACCAACAGGAGGTGCTGCAGGGGTGAGTCCCGCACCCTTACAACCTGTTTCAGCTGCTTGTCCCCAATGAGCTATTAGGTAGCCAGGGAATGCCAGTCTCCAGGGATGTATCAGCTACACACATGGCCCCTTCACTAGAGTGGTCCTCTGGTGGCTGGTTGAGTTGCATTTAGAGCAGCTTTGCCTCTCCCAAATGTACACTAAGGAGTGACTTTTTATAGCAAATGAAACATTCTGAAAAGCAGTTCAACTTTGATTTCATTGGTCTGTATCTGACATCTGTGGCTCAGGAGTGTTCATTTGGATTAGTGGGTTGTAAAACTTCATTCCTGTTGGAGAGGTGGTTCAACCATTTTGCTCTGCATAATAGTTGACAATCTAGGGTCTAGGTGTTTGATAGAAAAAGGAGTCCCATAGATATATTTTTCTTTTCTCTGATTTCTCATATCTGAGTGTTTTTAATATCTACTTAATATCATGTGAATCCAGTATTCTATGTTTAGATTTCTGTGAGATCACTTTTTATGAATCTAAAATAAGAAATAACGATTCCTCTTAGTTCACAAAATAGACTAGTTCAAATTGGGAATGCTGACTGGTCCCTGCAGTCTCCTATAGCTGCTTATCTCTGGGTTGAAAACAAGTCCATAGCCATCTACTATAGCATTTCCAAAGATATGTGGTGGAAAGAGAGTGTTGTGGAGTCATAGAGTTTAAGGCCAAAAGGGACCACCAGATAATCTAGTTTGACCTTCTGTATATCACAGGCCACCAACACCACCTAGTACCCTCACACTAATCACAACAAATTAGATCAAAGTATTACAGCCCACAGAGACCAGACTGTTATAGCCACAGGCAGAGAATAGGAAGGACTGAGGTGTACCAGTGTCCGAGGGCCCTGCAATTGCAGGGAAATGATTGTGAGGTATATGCAGATAATCCTGGAGAGTGACACCCCCCCCACACACACACACATGCTGAGGAGGAAGAGAAAAAAAAACCTCCTCAGCCCCATCATCACTGCCAATGTCATCTGGGGGTACCTCCTTCTTGCCGCCACATATCGTGATCAGTTAGACCCAGAACTTGTGAAGAAGAGCCAACCAATTAAGCATCAGATTTTCTCTGGTATTTTTCAGGTGCTTTACTTTCAGGTATGACACCTAAACATTTTCATTTTTTAAATAATCAGATATTGGGCACCCTGGTCTCACTAATTTCTTTAAGAAGATGGTTTTGATTTGAGCCTGCATATTCTCCTCTGGAAGCATTATTTTCTGACCAGTAGAGTAAGTGTTTAACAAATAATAACTGAAAGATTCCTTTCAAAGAAGCTACTACTAACTGTTCTAAGTAATTTTGCAACCAAGTGGTGGATTTTGACCATCAAACCCAGTTCTGCTCTTCTCTAGTTAGAGAGACTAGGTGGGTTCAGTAATATCTCTTATTAGACCAACTTCTAATTGAAGTCTAATACACTGGGAGAAAACAAGGTTTCGAGCTACACAGAGCTCTTCTTCAGTTTTAAGAAAGGTACTTACAGTACACAATAGCTCTGTGTAGCTTGAAAGCTTGTCTTGCTCACCAAAAGAAGTTGGTCCAATAAAAGATATTACCCACCTTGTCTTTCTAATATCTTGAGACCAACATAGGTACAGGAACACTACATACTTCTCTAGTTACAGTCTCATTATGGTGTGTCAACGACACTGAAGGTAAACATTACTTTTAAAAACAAATGAACTAATTAAAAGAACAGCTTGAGATCTCAAGTTATTACATGTGGAGACTTTAAAATGGTAAATACATATGAACCGGAAGCCTTCATACTTTTACTTGCTAAGTGTTGCTAGTTTGCAACACTTGACCAGTTTTGTTTTGCTAGCTTGTCCCTCTGCTGTAAAAGAGCTGTTAAATAGCAAAACTACTTCAAGGCCTGAAAATTTACCACAGTATTATGCCTACAAAATACCTATTAATGGGCTTGACTTTACTACAGAATGTTATTATGTTTGAACATGCTATGAAGAATCGAGTAAATGGACATATCGCTGACCACAACTTTGTGGTCAGTGGAGACCAGTACAAATTATTTTCAGCATTGTGTCAGCTAACCATGATTAAACTTCTCTGGGGTCTGTTTATGGTTTTTCTAGTAGCAGAATGAAGGTTGATGGGATTTCTTATAATTTTCTCTGCTGCTCTGAATAGCAACTTTGAAGCTCTCCAGAATCTGGTTGATTTACTCTGCTCCTGTTTGGGAAGGATATAGGGTTGCCAGCTTTCTAATCACGCAAAACTGAACACCCTAGCCCTGCCCCTTCCCTGTGGCCCCACCCCCTGCCCTGCCCGTACCCTATGGCCCCGCCCCCCAATCATTACATTCCCACTCCCTCGATGGCTCACTTTCCCCCACCCTCACTCACTTTCACTTGGCTGGGGCAGGGAATTGGGGTGCAGGAGGGGGTGAGGGCTCTAAGTGAGGGTATGGGCTTCATATTGGGGCCAGAAATGAGGGATTTAGGGTGTGGGAGGGGGTTCTGGGTAGGGAGTTGGGGTGTGGGAGGAGATGAGGGCTCCAGCTGGGGTGCGGGCTATGGGGTGGGACTGGGAATGAAAGGTTTGGGGTGTAGGACAGGGCTCCAGGCTGAGGGGTGAGGCCGAGGGATTGGGAGTTTGGGAGGGGGCTGTGGGTTGTGGCAGGAGGTTGGGGTGCAGGAGGGGGTATGGGCTCTGAGTTGGGGGTGCGAGCTCTGGGGTGGGGCCATGAATGAGGGGTTTGGGGTGCAAGAAAGGGCTCTGGGTTTGGAGGGGTCTCAGGGCTGGGGCAGAGGCTCAGATTTGAGGTCTGGGTTACCTGGGGTGGCTCCCAGTCAGTGGCACGGTGGTCTTAGGCAGGCTCCTGGCCTGTCCTGGAACCATGCTGTGCCCCGGAAGCGGCCAGTGGGTCTGGCTCTTGGGCGTGGGGGCCAGGAGACTCTGTGCGCTGCTCTCACCCACAGGCACGCCCCCCCCAGCTCCCATTGGCTGTGGTTCCCAGCCAATGGGAGTACAGAGCTGTTGCTCGGGGCGTGCACAGCATGCAGAGCCCCATGATCCTCCCCACCTAGAAGCCAGACCTGCTTGGATGTTCCAGGGCGCAGCACGGTGCCAGGACAGGTAGGGACTAGCCTGCCTTGGCCCTGCATCACTGCCAACCGGACTTTTAATGTCCAGTCGGCGGTGCTAACTGGAGCCGCCAGGGTCCCTTTTTGACCTGGTGTTCCAGTCAAAGACCGGACACCTGGCAACCCTAGAAGGACATTCAAGACACTGGTTTTGCCTTTCTTCAGCCTTAAGAAAAAAGTGCTGTACTAGTTCACATTTACATTTATCTTCACAGTCATAAGATTTTTTTTTAATTGGAGGTTTGAATTCTTCAGCAGTTGGTGACTTAGCACTCAGTTCACAGTGGTATGGGGTTTTGTTTGTTTTGTTTGTTTTTCTTTTTAAACCCTAAACTATTATTTTGCATATTTTCTCCAGTGAAAAAAATTAACACCTGGGAAACAAGTTTGCACTCAGAGAATAGATTTTATTCCCACAATAATATATCATCATCCATTCATTTTGTTTTTGTTTCCAAACTTACTCTTAATGCACTCATTGTTACCTTAAAACAGAAGATAAATACATACTATATCTAAACATAAGGTAAGTTTCAATATTAATAATAAAAGGAAATATTCATGGGTTGATCTTTAGCTGGCTTTATATAAGGCAGTATATGTAGTTGCTCAATGAAATAATTATTCTGTGAGGCTTCATCTTTCAGAAACCTTAGGAAATTAATCTATGCCATCTCTATCTTTGAAGGAGAAAATAGTTAAGGACATTAAGGTCAATCGTAATTGGAACAAAATACAACATGGTTTTACAAAAGATAGATCGTGCCAAACCAACCTGATCTCCTTCTTTGAGAAGGTAACGCATCTTTTAGACAAAGGAAACACAGTGGATCTAATTTACCTCAATTTCAGTAAGGCATTTGATACAGTTCCACATGGGAAATTATTAGCTAAATTGGAAAAGATGGGGATCAATATGAAAATTGAAAGGTGGATAAGGAACTGGTTAAAGGGGAGACTACAATGGGTCATACTGAAAGGTGAACTGTCAGGCCAGAAAGAGGTTACTAGTGGAGTTCCTCAGGGATCGGTTTTGGGACCAATCTTATTTAATCTTTTTATTACTGACCTTGGCACAAAAAGTGGGACTGTGCTAATAGAGTTTGTGGATGACACAAAGCTGGGAGGCATTGCCAATACAGAGAAGGACCAGGATATCATACAGGAAGATCTGGATGACCTTGTAAACTGGAGTAATAGTAATAGGATGAAATTTAACAGTGAAATGCATTTAGGGATTAATAACAAGAATGTTTGTTATAAGCTGGGGACGCATCAGTTGGAAGTAACAGAGGAGGAGAATGCCTTCGGAGTATTGGTTGATCACAGGATGACTATGAGCCGCCAATGTGATATGGCCATGTAAAAAGCTAATGTGGTCTTGGGATGCATCAGGCAAGGTATTTCCAGTAGAGATAAGGAGGTGTTAGTACCATTATACAAGGCACTGGTGAGACCTCATCTGGAATACTGTGTAAAGTTCTGGTCTCCCATGTTTAAGAAGGATGAATTCAAACTGGAACAGGTACAGAGAAGGGCTACTAGGATGATCCAAGGTATGGAAAACCTGTCTTATGAAAGAATACTCAAAGAGCTTGGCTTGTTTAGCCTAACCAAAAGAAGGCTGAGGGGAGATATGATTGCTCTTTATAAATATATCAGGGGGATAAATACCAGGGAGGGAGAAGAATTATTTAAGCTCAGTACCAATGTGGACACAAGAACAAATAGATATAAATTGGCCATCAGGAAGTTTAGACTTTAAATTATATGAAGGTTTCTAACCATCAGAGGAGTAAAGTTCTGGAACAGCCTTCCAAGAGGAGCAGTGGGGGCAAAAGACATATATATGGCTTCAAGACTAAGCTTGCTAAGTTTATGGAGGGGAAGGTATGATGGGATAGCCTAATTTTGGCAATTAATTGATCTTTGACTATTAGCGGTAAATATGCCCAGTGGCCTGTGATGGGTTGTTTGATGGGGTGGGATCTGAGTTACTATAGAGAATTCTTTCCTCGGTGTCTGGCTGGTGAGTCTTGTCCACATGCTCAGGATTCAGCTGATCACCATATTTGGGGTTGGGAAGTAATTTTCCTCCAGGGCAGATTGGCAGAGGCCTTGAGGTTTTTTGCCTTCCTCTACAGCGTGGGGCGTGGGTCACTTGCTGGAGGATTCTCTGCACTGTGAAGTCTTTAAACCACAATTTGAGGACTTCAGTAGCTCAGACATAGGTTAGGGGTTTGATTGCAGGAGTGTGTGGGTAAGATCATAATGGTCCCTTCTGACATTAAAGTCTATGATTCTATCTGGTAAAGTCTCTTTAGTCACAATATCAGGAAGCTGTATGACTCAGGAGTTTAGTTTTCAGAAAGAATGAAATATATAATAAATATATTTTCAAGAAGAAAATCCACAATACTACTTCGAGTAGTATCTCTTGGGGTTATCCACTTCAGGCACACGTGTGCCCTGTGTTCCTGTGATCAAAGACTTTCAGTAATAGTGCTTGTTTGATCTGCACATGTGCCCTAGCTGTCTTCCTGCCCTGTACCAAGAATATGTAGGGCCATATCAGATGAGACACCATCAGTTCCTTTTCAATCTCTCTGGCCTGAGATGGAATGTCTTGCAGTGTTTGCTTCACAGTTAGCGTCTCCTTGGGAAATAGCTTTTAGATATTAGTTTGTTGTTTAGGTCTTAGCCCATTTTTAATGTTTACTAGTTATAATAGTTTTACTGATTTTTGTTGAGAGAACTTCAAGAGACTTGTTGTCTACCCCCACACCTCCTCCAGTGGTCTTTCCTTCTTTGAAGGATTTTATCCAAGAGTTGTGCCTAAATCTCCTAGATTTAAACACTGAGTAACTTGCCAGGAGTCTCTCCCAGTTAGTGAAGGTCACTGTATCCACTGTTTAGCAAAAACCTCCATCCCCTGTAAGTGGAACATTTGTTCAGCGTTTAAGAGGAGGTCTAGAAAAAAACAGGAAAATTTAGTTTAGGCTTCTCATGATGGAGTCCTCCCTTCAACCTGCCTCAGACACAGGCTCTGATAACTCCATCTCCCCTTTCAGTGATCATCCAGTGAGCAACAGCACCACATCAACTGTCGCAGCCCACTCGACTACTAGAGCTTCATGGGAGAGAACCTTGGGGCATAGCACAGAGACTTCCAGAAAAAGAAGCTCCAGATTCCCTCAAGGACATGTCCATGCTAAGAAACCTCTCTGAACACAGAACTGATGAGGAAGCTACTTCTCAGACTAACATCTTTTCCTTCTCACCTGATAAGATGGTGATGTCTCTCAACACCCCATACACAGATGATATTAAATAGTTCCAAGAACTCATGACGAACATTACTGACTCCCTCCCTATCCCTTTAGAGGAGGTTCATGAGACTCAGCACAACTCTTGGACATCCTCCATACTGCTATTTCTGGTCCGTTAGCCTGGCCTATAAATTAAGCTTTGCTTGAACCTGCCAAAATTATTTGGCAAACCCCAGCTACTATTCCTTCCATTTGTAGTAGTGCAAATAAAATATATTTTATTCCTGCTGAAAGTTCTGAGTGTTTGTTCATGCATCCAGCCCCAAATTCCTTGGTGGTGGACACTGTGAAGGAACAAAGTAGATAGTACCATTCAAAAACTAGTCTGTATGATAAAGACACAAATGCTTAGATCTTTGGCCTAAAAGTTATTCTTCTGCTTTGTTGCAGTTTAGAATCATTAACTATCAAGCTCTGATTGTGAAATATAACATAGTAGGTATGGAAAATGTGATAATTTTATTGATCATCTGCCTCAAGAACAATGACAGAAATCTCAGGCAGTCATCTTGGAAGGTCATTAATTAGCCAGGAGTTGTTAAAGGCCTCTCCAGATGTGGTCAACGTGGCAGCCTGCTCAACCTCTACAATGATTTTCATGTGCCATGCCACCTGGCTGCAATCCTCAGGAATTTCAGGATGATTTCAGGAGGATATTCAGGAAGGTGACCTTTGCAGCTATAATACCATCTCTAGATCCAGGGAACTGGTTCACATCCTTAGACCAACAGGATGGATATTTTCATATTGTGATGCATCCTTCTCACAAGAGTTTTCAGTGCTGTGTGGTCAGCCAGGAACACTTCCAGTATCTAAGGCTCACTTTTGGACTCCCTACTGTCCCCAGAGTCTTGACAAAGGTACTAGTGGTGGTAGCTGCTCAACTATGACAGTCAGGAGTAATCCTCTTTTCTTATCTTGGGAATTGGCTCCTCAAGGGCCCCTCACACAACTAACTTCTTTCTGCAGTGAGGAAAGCTATGGTAGTATTTGATGAGCTCGGACAATTCAACAAAGTAAAAGTCCACTTTTGATACTTATACAACAAGTAGAGGTTTTAGAAGC
The DNA here is from genome assembly GCF_016161935.1 of Mauremys reevesii. Classification (NCBI taxonomy): domain Eukaryota; kingdom Metazoa; phylum Chordata; order Testudines; family Geoemydidae; genus Mauremys; species Mauremys reevesii. Next base: position 36,317,567 of record NC_052629.1, on the reverse strand, counting down.
CTCCTTAGATGCAACATCATAGAGTTTCCCTGTTGAGAGAGAGGTTTATAATAATAATAAATCTGATTTGCAGGTCAAAATGAGCCCACAAACAGCCAGAATTTGTCTGCAACTCCATGTGAGCCTTCACCTTTGTCACACTTTATGCCAAGTTGCATATACACTGCTTCCAAGGGTTGAGAACAGTTTATAAACCCAGCAAACACAGTCTGAATAAACTAATATCAGTCCTTCATGAGATTCTAGCATTACTGAAAAGACCCAGGCAATGTCTGTGCTGGAGTTTCCTTCACTCTGCTTACCCACCATAGCATCATATGCAGCTCTTGTAAAATGGGAAGCTCATCTTCAAACAATAGTCCACTCTCCAAATCAACCTCCTGGAACTCAGAGTGGTCAGATTTGCCTGCAGACACTTCATTCTCATGAACAAGGGCCAATCTGTGAAGATCATGACAGACAACAGAGAAAGTGTTTATTCTATAATCTCCAAGGAAGAGCAAGATCCCCTTCCCTTTGTGCAGAAACAATAAAATTATGGAACTGGTGCATAGCCCATCAAATTTTCATCTTGTCCTCGTACTTACTGGGTATTCAGATCACCACAGCTGATGGTTTGAGCAGATACTTCTGCCTGGACTCTGAGTGGGAATTCAACAATTTGATTTCAAGTGTATATTCCTTACTTTGGGTTTCCTAGAAATAGACCTCATTGCTACCACCATCAATGGCAAGTGATGAATGTTCTGCTCAGGGGTGGGGGCCATCATTTTCTGGGAGATGGCTTCCTCATCTTCTAGTTGAGGAATCTCTTCTATGCCTATCCTCTGATGCTGCTGCTCCTCAAAGTCTTAAACAAAATCGATAAGGACAGACCAAGGCCATCCTAAATGCACTGACTTAGCCAAGGCAAATTTAGTTCCCCCACTTGATACATCTTGCCAACATCTTGTCTGGCACTACACCTACCAACCATTCCTGACCCGCTAACTCAAGATTCAGGGTTTGTTCTTAACCCCATTTTGAACACACTGTGTCTGAAGGCTTGGTTTCTAGATGGTTCTCTGGAAAGTACCTGTTGCAGAAATATGCTAAGCTGCCACATGGACTCCAGCCTGCACCTTCTCAAAACACTTGCCTTAGTACATGCCTATAGGGCAGACGTTGCTTTTGGGTCTGCAGTTTTGTAAACAGTATTAGACCAGGCTCCAAAGTACCAGTAGTGCAAGTAGGGTGGTACTCTCCAGTACGTAGTACTGGCAAGAGATTTTTAGGGAGTACGGAGTACCAGAAAGACTTGGAGCTAGCCCCCGTCCTTCGGGGAAGGGGAAGCTGCACTCTCCTTCTTAACGGAGCAGAACAGGGCTAGTGAGGCCATTTATTCTTTAAATGGCTTTAACAGCACAATGCATATGCTAACAAACTTAAACAAAGAATTGATCAAGAGTCCTCAAGAGGGGAATGGTGGAGGGCGGGCAGAAGGTGTTTAAACGGTGTTTTTTATTGTGTTTCTCCCCATTGGTCTGAATTCTCCATGACAGTCATACTGCATCACATCAAGTCCAAATCATTAGAGGCATGCCTTTGCTTGCACTGACCACAGGATGTTTGGATTCTGATGTCAGTCCAGTTCTGCAGCCTGACAGGTATCAGGTGTTGACCCCAGTGTTTGCAGCCAAACTAATCTAACAGACTCCTGAAACTCTTACTATTTGCATGTCTATGGACCACTTTTGTGGTAAGCATTTCAGGAGTCTGCTCTGTTCCTATAAAGGAAGTTGAATCCCCCATTGAAATGCAAAGTTTGGGTATAATACTATAATGCAGTTTAGGATACAGTTGTACTTAAAATTTATCTTTTAATAAGTCATACATATGCTGAAATGGCTCCTCACCCAACTCCCATATTCCATAGAAACAGCCTGAAATACTACATATTTTGGGGGAAAGTGAGTAGTTAATTAAGCATGTTGATGTTTGTATATACAAACACCCATTTCATCACTGTACTGGAAAATATAGCTGAACTTAATTTTCTATTAAATTTGAAGAAAGGTTAACAACTCCAATTGTTTTCTGTGTTAATCAGTGTGAACCTGAAAAAATGACATGCCTTCTAAGAGAAAAGAATCAGTCCACACTTACTGAAAAGAAAAAAATCCTTCCAACTGATGTTCAGAAGCGTGCTACGAGAACCTCATGAGCAGAGGGCGGAGAGGATACCCTCCCACATTATGACCAGCAAAAAAATAAATTTGAGATTTTGTTTTATATAGAGAGAGGCAGAGGTTCACAGATTTTTCAAATCTAAAAACCTGTGTTATGCTTTAAAGCACCTCAGCACATAACAGGTTTATGAACATCAAAAAGTTAACTGCAAAGGAACATTGAAGCCCATTAATCTGAATGTGTGCCAGCCAGTATGTCCTCAATGACTAAAGGCGCAGTCACACCTGAACAGCTAAAAATTAACCTTGCCCTTTTAAGCTAAATGGAGTCGTGTCACTGGCTCCATCTCTGTTCTTATATAACAGATAACAAAACTCCAGTGGGGCATGGTGCTGGCACATAGGGTTTCAGGTATGTGATGTGATTTTTCATAATCTCTTTTGGGAATAGTCATGTAGGTGAAATAGCTGGTACTTATGATTCTGCTATTCCTATACATATATATTCATCTTAGTAGCTGAAGTTATGAATATTAGCTCTGTTTACTACATGTTTGCTCCTGTGGTAAAGCCCACAAGCTATTTAGCCAGCACTTGAAGGGACACGTCAAGTTGAATGGCCCACTAAGGAACACTTAGCTCACAATGGACCCTGGAAGACGCCTGTCTACACTTAATGGACTTTTTGTGAATGTTCTAACTAGAATATGGGTGGGGGTGATGGACATGTAACTTGCCCATGTGATTACAAACACCATCTTTCACAGTAAGAACAGATTTCCCTTTACTTGGCACTTGGCAGAAGCTAAAAGGCCCTGGCCTGGAAACATATCCATTTTGCCTCTTTCTTTCTCTGGCCTCTTTCCTGCTCCAGCCTCTGGACTATGAACATATACTAATGGGAGCATTCTAACCAAGGGACTAAGTACAAAGGTAATCTGGATTCTTCATATTTCCTTGATCCTTTGCAGATGGACTTGTGAGTTGGATATGGTACAGACAGGGCCGCCCAGAGGATTCCGGGGGCCCGGGGTCTTCGGCGGCGGGGGGCCCTTCCGTTCCGGGACCCGCCGCCGAAGTGCCCCGAAGACCCGTGGCAGGAGCCCCCCGCCGCCGAATTACCGCCGAAGCGGGACCCGCCGCCGAAGTGCAGCCCTGTCTTCGGCGGTAATTCAGCGGAGGGGGTCCCGCCGCAGGTCTTTGGGGCACTTCGGCAGCGGTCCCGAACGAAGGGCCTCGCCGCCGATTACCAAGACCGGGCTGCGCTTCGGCGCCGGGTCCCGCTCCATCTTCGGCGGTAATTCGCCAGCGGGGGGTCGTTCCGCCCCGGAGCGGAAGGACCCCCGCCGGCGAAGACCGGGAGCAGAAGCAGCTCCTGCGCCCGGCCGCGTAAGAGTTTGCCGGGCACCCCGGAGCGAGTGAGGGACCCCGCTCTGGGGGCCCCGAAAAACTCTGGTGGGGGCCTCTGTTGGGCTCGGGTCCTGGGGCAAATTGCCCCTCTTGCCCCCCCCTCTGGGCAGCCCTGGGTACAGAGACTGTTCTAGCCTCATTGATTGCTGATTTCTTCCTTGCAATGGACAAAGATCAAATGTCTGCTGACTTTCCCATATGAGTCAGCAGCCTTTGATATCTGTGGTATAAGCAACATAGCCCTTGTTTGGGTGGTTTTGTTCTTCTCCAAATGTCAAAGCCTGTTCTCATTGAACTCAATAGCAAAACTCCTTTTGATCTCAATGGGAACAGGATTTGGCCCCAAGAGATCAAAGAATGTGATTTTGATCAATTGCTTATCTGTCCAGAGACAGTTCTCATGCATGTTCTGCCAGGCTGATTTTGATTGTCCCTCATGTATGTCATGCTGAGGAAAATAAAAAAAAACAATTTGGGCTGTAGTTCTATCAAGATGTACATGGCACACACAGTTCTATGCCTCTTTTCCATCTAACCCAGATGGTGCAGCATCTTTGCTTTCCTATTGCCTGATGGAGAGCAATACTTAGATCAAACCAACCTGGCAGAAGCTTAGTTTGGACATAAGGGAGGCACTGATAGTGTGTTAAGGGAAAGTGGGGTGATTGTCCTTCCTATCCTTCTTTCATTTAAGGAGTTATCAATTTGGGGTGTTGCCGGATCCTAAGTGACACCTGAAAGTACAGGTGGCACCAGGGGCCCAAAGCATCATTTTACAACTGTAAAATTTTAGACAGTTAAGGGGGGGTGTTGGAGGGGAAGGGGAGAGTGTGGGGGCCCTGGGCTGGGATGGGGCGGAGTCACATGGTGGGTCATGTGTGGAGGTCATGTGCCCTCCCTTAAGAACATAAGAACATAAGAAAGGCCGTACTGGGTCAGACCAAAGGTCCATCTAGCCCAGTATCTGTCTACCGACAGTGGCCAATGCCAGGTGCCCCTGAGGGAGTGAACCTAACAGGCAATGATCAAGTGATCTCTCTCCTGCCATCCATCTCCATCCTCTGACGAACAGAGGCTAGGGACACCATTCTTACCCATCCTGGCTAATAGCCATTTATGGACTTAGCCACCATGAATTTATCCAGTCCCTTTAAACATTGTTATAGTCCTAGCCTTCACAACCTCCTCAGGTAAGGAGTTCCACAAGTTGACTGTGCGCCATGAAGAAGAGAACTTCCTTTTTTTTTTTTAAACCTGCTGCCTATTAATTTTTCATTTGGTGACCCCTAGTTCTTGTATTATGGAATAACTAAATAACTTTTCCTTATCCACTTTCTCAACATCACTCATGATTTTATATACCTCTATCATGTCCCCCTTAGTCTCCTTTTTTCCAAACTGAAGTCCTAGCCTCTTTAATCTTTTCCTCATATGATCCTCTCTAAAACCCTAATCATTTTTTTTTTCTTTTCTTTTCCTTTTTTTCTAGTAGATATCTTTTTTTTTGAGGAGAGAGACCACATCACAGTACAGTATAGATGGGGATGTACATGGATTTATATAATATTAATATATAATATATCTCTTTCTCTCTTATTCTTATTTTTTAAATATTTTCCTGCTTTTTTTTTTTTTTTTTTTGCCTGCACACTGCACACTGGCACATGCAGAGAACTATCCACGATAACTCCAAGATCTTTTCCTGACTCGTTAGAGCTAAATTAGCCCCCATCATGTTGTGTGTATAGTTGGGTTATTTTTTTTTGTGCATTTACTTTACATTTATATTATTAAATTTTAATGTCATTTGCATTTTGTTGCCCAATCACTTAGTTTTGTGAGATCTTTTGAAGTCTTTCACAATCTGCTTTGGTCTTAACTATCTTGAGTAGTTTAGTGTCATCTGCAAACTTTGCCACCCTCACTTTACCCCCTCTTCCAGATCATTTATGAATAAATTGAATAGGATTGGTCCTAGGACTGACCCTTGAGAACACCACTAGTTTACCCCTCTCCATTCTGATTTATTTTAATTTCCCTACTTTTTTCCTTGGGGAACACCACTGTTACCCCTCTCCATTCTGAGAATTTACCATTATTAATTACCCTTCCTGTCCTTTAACCAGTTCTCAATCCATGAAAGGACCTTCCCTTTTCCCCCATGACAGCTTAATTACATAAGAGCCTTTGGTGAGGACTTGTCAAAGGCTTTCTGGAAATCTAAGTACACTATGTCTACCGGATCCCCTTGTCCACATGTTTGTTGACCTCTTCAAAGAACTCTAATAGATTAGTAAGACACGATTTCCCTTTACAGAAACCATGTTGACTATTGCTCAAGAGTTTATGTTTTTCTATGTGTCTGACATTTTTATTCTTACTATTTGTTTCAACTAATTGCCCGGTACGCGTTTAGACTTACCGGTCTGTGTCTGCCAGGATCACCTCACCCTAGAGCTTTAAATATTGGCGTTACATTAGCTAACTTCCAGTCATTGGGTACCGAGCGATTTTAAGGACAGGTTACAAACCTTGGTTAATAGTTCTGCAACTTCACATTTGAGTTCTTTCAGAACTTTGGGTGAATGCCATCTGGTCCTGGTGACTTGTAATGTTGAGTTTATCAATATTTTTCCAAAACCTCCTAGTGACACTTCAATCTGTGACAGTTCCTCAGATTTGTCACCTACAAAAGCCAGCTCAGGTTTGGGAATCTCCTAACATCCTCAGCCGTGAAGACTGAAGCAAAGAATCCATTTAGTTTCTCCAATGACTTTTATCATCTTTAAGCTCCTTTTTTTTTTTTTCAAGGTCAAGGGCCCCCTGGGTTTTTTAGCAGGCCTGCTTCTGATGTACTAAAAAAAATTTTTATTTTTGTTTTTTTTTTTTTGCTTTCGGTTCTCTTTCTCCTTTTTTTTTTTTTTTTGCTTTTTGCACTTAAGTTGGCAGTGTTTGTGTTCCTTTCTTCCTTTTTTGCTTGGGGACTTTTTTTTTTTTTTTTTAGTTTTTTTTTTTTCTCTTCTCTTTTTTCTTTTACATGGGGTTGGTACCATTGGGTTTTTTTTTTTTTTTTTTTTTTTTTTTTTTACATTGAAGTTGGGCCTCTATTATGGTGTCTTTAAAAAGGGCCCTTGTGTCCCTCCCATGAGTGCAGTACCAACAAGAAATGATTTCTACTTGCACCACTGCAAAGCACCCATCTTCTTTAGGGAGTACTGTTTGGGAACGACCTAAAGCCCTTTAGGGTCATTACTCAAAGAAGGAGAGGTTACTTACCCTTGATAGTAAATGGAATTCTTTGAGATGTTTGTTCCTATGGGTGCTTCACTCCCCACCCTCCTTCCCTTCTGCTTTGGAGTCTGGGCTTGATAGGACTGTTTGTCAGAAAAGGAACGAAGAGTAATTCTTCTGACTCTGCTGTACATACTCTCAGTACAGGGGCACAAGGATAGTTAGGGTGCATGTGCAGATTGAATGTCACTCCTACCAAAATTCTTATGGGGGCAAACACATCTGAAATGTAGCACCCATAGGGACAAAGATCTCCAAGAAATCCAATTACTGCACAGAGTACATAATCTTTTTTTTTTTTCTGCAGTAGATTTTCAGAGTGTTTGAATCTAGGGCTTTGGCTTAGACCATTTAAAACACAGAAAGAGCCTTGAAGTTTCAAGTTAAATCTGAAATTCTCCATAATTCTGGGTTATTTGGGATCAGGGATTTTGCTTTTGGCCCATGTGTACTTGAAACAAAAAGCTAATTTAGATCAACCATACCCGATTCGATAAGAGATTTCCCTTAAAAAGGGGCAGATTAATGAATTATCATGTGCTACTTCAATGGCCTGTTTTATTTCATGTATTTTAGAACATATAACCAACCCATTAAGTGCACTGTAATAATTCTGTATATTTAAATCACGTATACCCTGCAACAAAGCATCTGATTTCTGGTGCAGTTTGGTATTGAATTCTGCAACATACTGGAAATTCTCTGGCACATTCAAGTTAAAATATTGATTAAATATGAAAAAGAATAACCCATACATTATTCCTTTATTTGCTCAAATTATTATTTGTCCTTTGTATATATTAGCGTCCTGTAATCAATCCTGTAATCCTATAATAAAAGATGGTCAGAAATTACAGATGTTTTCTCCATTACATAATTCAGAAGAATCAAATTTAGGCCTTGATCCTGTGACCAACTCCTCAAAGATGGACCCTTGCATTTAAACAGGTCCTGTAGATTATAATTTCTGTATGAGTAAAGTATTTTCAGCAGCATGTTAGACTTTAACTCAGAATCTGTTTGCCTTATCCTGTCCCATTGAATACAATGGGAGCTTTACAATGCAATGGGCACAGGATGAACCACCATGGTTGTTAGCATGATGTGGAGGTTTCTGATAAAAGATCAATAGTGAAATAATTAACAATGCTGAAATTTCAATTGTCACACTATGTTTCAGAGTTAACATCCTGTTAAGATGAATTGCACTGTTCATACATCTCAGAGCTATTTCCAGGCTGTTTGAAAACTCAGGAAGATACTTCTTTGGTTTACAGTTGATTAACATTCATAAGGCTTTCTTTACAAAAATTAAAGACTAGAATCTTGAAACATAGATGAAAGGTTGGATTCTAGAGCAGAATCCGGCTACAGTAGATGGACTGAAGAGTCACAGAATGTACATAGCATTGCATATGATTTTTGTAAGTAAGCTGCAAGGTAGTGATATGATTTTAGTGCTAGGCCTTTTGCAAGTTTTTTTTTTTAATTGTATACTACTATATAAGCATCTGTATCTGAGTTATCTTCACTGTGTAAGACACAAATGAGAGTGGTCACAGGGATCAGAAAGTAGCAGCTACCACAGAGTCTTCAAAATAACTTACTTGTTATACTTCTCAATGAACATAATTAGATTAGAGCGCCAGCAGCATATGTGTCATCTCTCTGTTTCCCTTGTCACAGTCATTGATGAGATGAAGCTGTTCAGCAAGGGATCATATATTTAATATTTTTAAAGTCTAATTTATATTCATGCAGATGTTCTGACTTTAAAGAAAAATTAATTCAGGCCTGCATATAACCTTGCCCTTTACACACAAAAAATCCGTTCATGTTAGGCCACAGTTAGACTTAGCAGTATTTATCTGCTCTTCAGTTTTGTAAGTTCATGTGTGGATATTTTACATTTGCTTAATACATTGACCTTTAACTACTATGAATAAGAATATGAGAAGGGAGAGTTAAATTCCATAGAGACAAACCTCAAAATGATGTAGAGCTGTGATGCTCAGTATTTCTTTCACCAGAGCCTGCAGAATCCACCCATGGTTTCTTATCAGTATCCACCAGAATCTCAAAGGTCATTTATGGTCATGTCAGGGTTCTCTCCCCACTCTTAACTTTAGGGTACAGATGTGGGGACCCGCATGAGAGATCCCCTAAGCTTATTTCTACCAGTTTAGGTTAGAAACTCCCCAAGGCACAAATCCTTCCTTGCACCTTGGATTAGGTATTGCTACCACCACCAAGTGATTTAAACAAACATTTAGGGAGGGCCACTTGGAGCCCTAACCTTCCCCAAATATCCCCCCAAGCTCCTACACCCCTTTTCCTGGGCAGGCTTGAGAATAATCCCCCAAGCCCCTACACCCCCTTTCCTGGGGAGGCTTGAGAATATATCCTCACCAATTGGTACAGGTGAACACAGACCCAAACCCTTGGATCTTAAAACAATGAAAAATCAATCCGGTTCTTAAAAGAAGAATTTTAATTAAAGAAAAAAGGTGAAAAGAGTACCTCTGTAAGATTAGAATGGAAGATAATCTCACAGGCAATCAGATTCAAAACACAGAGGGTTTCCCTCTGGGCAAAACTTTAAAGTTACAAAAAGAAAACCAGGAATATCCTCCCTCTCAGCACAGAGAAAATTCACAAGCCAAAATAAAAGTAAATCTAACGCATTTCCTTGCTAAATACTTACTAAATCTATAGGAATTGGATTTCTTGCTTCTTTGATCTTGCTCTGGCCAAAGCCGCATGGAACAGACAGAACAAAGCCTTCCCCCGCCCTCCCATTTGAAAGTATCTTGTCCCCTTATTGTTCCTTTGGGTCAGGTGCCAGCCAGGTACTTGAGCTTCTTAACCCTTTACAGGTAAGAGGACTTGGTGCTTCTGGCCAGGAGGGATTTTATAATACTCTATACAGGAAGGTTGTTACCCTTCCCTTTATATTTATGACAGGTCACAATGGACTTTGGGAGAGTATGAGTAGTGGTGGGTCAGGTGCTGAGTAGAGGGACACTAGTGATCCTGATGCGGGATGGGAAAGCTTTGTAGGTGGAGGCACTTGATCTTCCATCCTCCATCCTCTGAAATAGTGTGATGCTGACAGACCACGGTCGTCGGCGGGTGGGATTGAACGTCTGGAGATTAGAGCATGAGCCTCTACCACATGAGCTAAAAGCCAACTGGCTGTTAGTTAAGGCTGTAGAACAGATCTCTCTCTCTTTCTTTCTCTCGTGTCTCAGTGCCACTAGATGGGACAGAATGCCCCACCCAGGAGGTGTGTGGGTTACACTAGCACCCAACTTCAGGGCAGCACTGCACAAAAGCATCTTGAAGTGCTACTTCGCTTTCCCCTAAGCAGAGCTCTGTGGGGGTGAGGGAATGGGAGGGTGAGGAGATGCATTATAATTGTGTTATGGTTGGATGGAGCAAAGTGGCAGCTGTAGAGCATACCATTTATGACAGGTAGTTTAGTTATAAATTGTGAAAAACTGAAATTTCAGTCTTGTTTGTAGATTAGTAGACTATGTATATAAATTTCAAATATAAAGAGAGTGTTAATGGAATAAAAAGTAATTTACTCTCATTAATATATTCAGGGAACTTCTGATTTCACAACACACTGGTGTCTGAGAAATAGAGTCTAAATACTATTCTAATATTTATTTTATTAAAACATTTCACTATGTACCTATAGCTATGTCCTAACTGTCATATTCTTTCTTACTTTCTTATTCTAAAATCAGTACTAGTGGAACATAAAGGAAAAACTTCATTGTGAAGATTATGCAGTCTGGCATAGACAGAACATTCTGTATTTAAAATTAATCTCTGGATCTCTGCTAGATACAATGACATTTCCTAACTGCTATCTTCAAAAACACCTAGTAAAAAAAAGAATAAAGTAATTCACTATTAATGTTAGAATAGTTAATTGTATCTGATTCTCATTCGGTAGTCCAGTATGTTGGTGACAACCGGCTAGACATAGTGTTTCCAAAAGTTTCACCTTTTAATAACAATGAATCAAATAGATGAAATACTGTATTTAGGAATTTAAGGTCAGTACTTAACAGATAAATGTAAATATTCACACAGAAAGTGAAGATTATAGGCTAAATGGATTCATAGATAAAATGCTGGCCTTACTCCTCTGAGATGATGCTTCCTGCCTAACCTAAATAAATAAATATCTCTAAATAAAGATCTCTTCACAACTAGTAACTGCATACTGAGGATAAAGTAGCTAAGCATTTGGAAATAATTAATCCTATTAAACTCATTGTGACCAAACTAGCAGGAATTTGCAAGACAATGGCAAATGCCAGCAGGACTGACTCAACTCACAGCAGGATTTTTCAAACTTTTTTTATAGAATGGGACCACATGTTAATAGAGAAATTGTTTTATAAACTCATTCTCTGCTTCCTGTTTGTGATTGTGTGCACCCCCTGGTGTACACCGCTCACACACACACTTTTGTGATCATAAAACTCCTTGTGGTAACTAAACAAGTATGTATGTGAAATTAGGGGAAAATATTAATGAATTTTTATGTCTTAGTGTGATATAATAGCTGCAAAAAAGAACAGTCAGTACCATCGAGTGCTTCACAGACTAGAGTTTTGGAACTGCTTTTCTACAGATTATAATGCCCTGAACTGTTCTTAGACTCTGTTCGAAACAATTTTCATATAAATATAATACATTGTATATGCCCAAAATATGTGATTCTTTAAGAGAATCTGTGAAACTTTGTTTTCATTGTTAAAAATGGTTAATTATCTCTGTAGTTACAAAATGTTAACTAAATAAGACCAAGTGAATTTGCTAAATTTATATTTTGCTACAGTTTTTTAAATGACAAAACCAATTTTGATTGTCTGAAATGTAATATCACATAACTATGTGTTCGTATGCCAAATGGTATTTTCTATGGAAAGTACTCTGTTAGGATAGTTATTTTCTTTTATAAGACTGATTCTCATAACTCATACTTGACTTTAGCGCTCAAAATATTAAGCTATGACTATAAAGGTTTATATATAAAAGTGTGTAAATAAAGGATGACTGAATTCAAATATATATTTGTTTAGAAATCTATATCTCAATAGATCATGCCAGTTCTTGTCCCCTTCTCTAGCTGCTTTAGGGTCACTCCTGCAGTGCAAAGTAGCTGGAAAACCAATGGATCCATATCACTGAAGATATACAGGTGTCTAGTGCCTCATGCAGCTTCCTGTTAACCGTGGCTTAGAACTAAATCCAAAACCCCAGACCATTTTTGTTGCATCTAGACTAAAGTATTACCCCTGCCAAAATCATGAATCAAGCTGCAAAAAATCACAAGAATGATTTAAAATCATGAGACTTTTAAAAATAATAATTTGGAATTCTTTTGGTTTGTCTTCGGGTTTCTAAGACTTTAAAGTACACTAGTCACATTTTAGGCTATTAGTTGCAACCATGGGAGCAAAAATTGTGCATCTTTTTAAAAGAAAGCTGAGATTCTCACAATCACTTGACTCCACATGTTATGAGAGTTAACAATAATGAGATTTGGATTTGTGGTCCTATTTTAACTTGAGTTAATTCCTTGCCAGTGAACATAGTTATTGACACATTTGTAAATGGTGGTCTGGATATTCCACAAATGTTTGTTCCAATACACAAATGTTTTTGTGATTTACCTCAGGACTTAGCATTAGCAATTAAAAATTGGCTGACTTCTGGGGTAAACCACAAATATTTGTGTCCTGAAACAAGTGTGTGGAGAGTCGCGTTTACAATTGTGCTAGTTAAGTTAATTGCCAATCATTCAGTTCAGATTAAAACTGGACCAACAAACTCTTATCTAGGCTGTAAAACTAAGTAACCCTGTATTCATGCCCTACACACTACTGAAATAATATCTGTATAAAATATTCCTCATGAGAATTCCATATGAAAGCTTATAACATGCTGACAGGTTTCAGAGTAGCAGCCATGTTAGTCTGTATCCGCAAAAAGAACAGGAGTATTTGTGGCACCTTAGAGACTAACAAATTTATTTCAGCATGAGCTTTCCTGAGCTACAGCTCACTTCTTCGGATGCATAGAACCTAATTGTTTGAACAGAGACTGGGAATGGTTAGGCCATTACACTAATTGAATCTATTTCCCCATGTTAAGTATCCTCACACCTTTTTTGGGTCATCTCGATTATCACTTCAAAAGTTTTTTTTCTCCTGCTGATGATAGCTCATCTCAATTGATTGGCCTCTTACAATTGGTATGGCTACTTCCACCTTTTCATGTTCTCTGTATGTATAAATAGCTTCTTTCTGTATGTTCCAGTCTATGCATCCAATGAAGTGGGCTGTAGCCCATAAAGCTTATGCTCAAATAAATTTGTTAGTGTCTAAGGTGCCACAATACTCCTGTTCTTTTTGCGGATACAGACTAATACGGCTGCTACTCTGAAATCTGTCATTATGTGAAGTTATGAATTACCTCTCTATGATATTATTAGAACTTGGTAAAGATCAGACAGCCCAGCTTAGGTAAAGGTGATAAATAGGTCTTTCCTAGACAAAGGAATGTGGGTTTATTTCAGTTTACATAGTAGTAGTAGTAGTAAACAAAGCCATCAGGGTAAACCAGCAGTGGTTATCCTGATCCTGAACTTGTGAGACAATATTAACAAGACTCCTGCACCTCAGAGAGAGACAGGAGATTGAATCCCCAAGAGGCCTCCCTGCTTCCTTTATAAGACTAAAGCAACCTCTTTGGGGATATAAGGAACAGAGAGAGATTCCATCTTTTATTGTTCATGTTAGGAGACAAAGAAAGCAAGCAATTTGATATCGGAGCCAGGTCCTGGCCAGACTGGTCAGTAAAAGCTAGAAAGGAGACTGTGGGTGAGAGAAAAATGATCTTGAACTAAGACTGTATCTTGCTAGATTAAGTTTTAGGGTTTTAGATTAATATTTTCACTTTTATTTGCTTTTGTAACCATCTCTGCCTTTTTCTTTTACTTGGTATGACTTAATCCATGCTCTTTTGTTAATAAACTTGCTCTGCATTCACTACTTTTATTTATGCACCAGCCCAGAATCCCAGGACTCCTCCCTTTCTCCCTCCAGGCCTCCACCTGTATGTGCTTCTCCTCCAAGAGGAGCAGCACATAATCCCTCCCCAGTTATTGGATAATATTTAGAATAGAGCAGCAGTGTTGATGGTCTGTATTTATCCCTGGCATACCTCCATTGACTTCAGTCAATGAATTTTGGATGAAGTTGGTTTTGTATCTTTTATATGGATAATAATAAAATCAATAGAGTGGGAATTTTACTAGACAAAGTATATGTAATTTTTATTAGGGGAACTATTTCAGGATTTTATTAGAACATTTTTTTTAAGCTTGGACTGTTAAACTAGTATGTAGCAATGCACAGAGAGACTATGATAAATTAATACTGGGCCTGATTTTGATCTCTCACCAATTTTACATAGGTGCAGCTGCATTGACTTCATTCACAGAACTTCTGATTATTTGCATGCTGCTATAAATGAGATAAGAATCAGGACCAAGCATTGATATTCCTGTGAAACTTGTAAAATAGGTGCATGTCCAGAGACATACACAACTGATTTTACAAAATGAGCATTCCTGGCTCTCAGAAACAGGGTCCAAATATTAAGATTTTGGGCTGTCATTTAAAGTGAGCTCCATTAAAATATAGTAATCTTTTGAAAATGTTATTTCCTTGTTAGAGAGAGAAATAAACTTTACACAGTTAAATTTAGTAGTTTAATTTTCTACAGCAATAAATCTTTTTCCAGATTACTTTTGTTACCTTAATGAGGGCTGACTGTAATCCAGTTAGCAGCTGTTTAATTGCTATCATGTGGCTCTGGTTTAAACTAAAGCCATTTTGGCACATGCCGCAGCCTCACACACATCTGACATGGATTAAGACTGTGGAAATACAGCTTGCTGGTACTATCTCAGCTAAAATCCCAATACCATAGTCTGTATTTCCTATATGCTTACTTATCCCAAAACAGATTTTTTAATTTATTTTGCATTTCTAAGTTTTAGTTTTCTCATCAACTGGCTGATGTCATCACCTTTTCTGGTAATTCCCCAGTGTTTCATCCACTGAGATTTTTCTTCACAAAACCAAATTACGTACATGGGAGTAGAAGCACTTGCAAACTCAGTAGACACAGATCAGATGTAGGTAGTAAGACGCTGATTACAAAGATGTGTTAACTATAGATAGATCATTATAATGTTGCAGCCACTGCTTATTGAATTGATGTAGTACAAGGGGGCAAATGTGTGCTTTTTCTCGTTAACCATTTTAATTAACTTTTAATTGATTTCTAGGAAGATAAATTGCTTAATTATATTGTCTCACACTGAACACTTTGGTAGGATATTAAACATTCATGAAAACTTCCTGATAGTAGTGCTGATAATCAGCAATTTTGATGTTTTGTTATTTTCCTCAACATCTGTAGGTTCATTTATAAATGTAAACAAATGAAGCTACCTTGCTCACAAAATACACTCACCTTACATGACCTTAGTCACCATGACTTCATTTAATTAAAAGGGAGGAAAGAGAACAGGCCAACACTCAAACTATGTTAAGACCGTAGCAGTTAGTATGAGATGATTATCTGAGTTGCATGCCCTCTAATAAAAAATAAAATGGACACCACTTGTATGTAGACAAGTTTATTTTGCTAATATTTAGAATATCATGTGTATGGGTTGGATGCACTAGTATGAGTAAAATAATGTTACCCAAAACTTGAACTAAATCAAATAATCACAAACGTTGGATTACTATTTTAAAGTATTTTTTTCATGTTTGTTCACTTCTTTGCTTGCGAAGATGGAAGTGGAAGTGTAAAGTATAAAAAGAGAAGCCCAACTCAGTCTCATGGAATAGTGTTACGGGCCTGTTGGAATTAAAATGCCCAATTCTGTGTAGCATTCCACTCCAGGGCAATTTTTCAGAGTAATTTAGATAAAGTTTGAAGTATCTGGAATTTGTGGTGCTTATCTGGACTAAGTCACTAAATACTTTAATTTCACTCATTTATAATTGTTTGTTCTGTAGCTTTCTCCTGAATATTCATCTATATCTCCTGTATAGTATGCTGAAATTCCTATATTAGAAAAATTTATCTAACAAAGTTTGCAGACCCAACATTTAAAAACTGGTACAATATTTTTTGTTTTCTCTAGATTTCAGTTTACCATGTGAATGAAAATTATTCACAGTCTTCAGTGGAACTGTAAGAACTCTTTTGAGTGCTAAAATCAGTAACCTAGCACACTAGGGATTTTATGGTCTGAGTCATCCTAAATCCTATTTTAAATTACCTCAAAGATATTTAAACATTTGTGAGATGATGCCAAGGAAATGCACAAAAACATGCTTGCAAATAATGCTATCAGCAAATATAGAATAAACCTTTCATGACAATGTTGCTGTCTTGGTCATGTAAATACCACTAAAGTTTAAAGAACATAACTAGTAAATAAACTATAAAAATGAAATGATGCATCAAGGAGAAAGTGTTTAAAATTACTAAAATAGTAAGAGTTGTAACAATAAATTAAAATACATAAGTTACCTCACTGAACACACCATTATTCATTTATTCATGAGTTTTATTCATAAACTCAACATTAACAAGTCACCGGGACCAGATGGCATTCACCCAAGAGTTCTGAAAGAACTCAAATGTGAAGTTGCGGAACTATTAACCAAGGTTTGTAACCTGTCCTTTAAATCGGCTTCGTACCCAATGACTGGAGAAGTTAAATAACAACATTAAAAAAAAAAAAAAGGTGATGATCCATGACAGAATTACACAGTAAAACGTCGGTAATACCGGCGGGCAGTAAAAGTGAAGTAAAAATAAAAAAATAAAATAACATACAAAAAATAAAAAAAACAGCAATATTCAATATGGTTTCTGTAATTCTAAAAATGTCTTACTAATCTTACTTTCTAGTTAGAGTTCTTTGAACAAACACAAGGACAAGGGGGGATCCGGATCCATAGTGTACTAGTGTTTTAGAAAGCCTTTGACAAGGTCCTCACCAAAGTCACTAAGCTCTAAGCTGTAATGGGATAAAAGGGAAAGGAAAGGGAAAGGAATGGGGAAAGAGAACTGGGAAGGAAAGAAAGGAGGGAAGGAGGGAATTAATGGTAAATTCTCAGAATGGAGAGGGGTGTAACCCCTCAAGGGGTCCCCCAGTCCCAATCCTATTCTCAATATTTTCATATTTAAATGATCTGGAGAAGGAGAAAGGGAGTAAACAGTGAAAAGAGATGAGATGATACTGAAACTATGAAGATATGTCTTATATGTTCTTATATTGTATGCAGCCTGGATTCTCTGACACTTGTAATGAAATTGGAGTTTTCCCATTGATTTTTAGTAGGAGCAGAAATGGGCTCTTGAATACTTTTCTTCAGATTGAGCATCTTATAAGACATAGACCCAGATTCTTAGTTGTGCTACTGGGCATTGCTAAGGCAGGGAAATCTCAGAGGCTCTGATCCAGAGGTCAATTTTCCATTGGCCCAGTATTTGGTATAGTTTAGAGCATTCAGTACATTGCCATTAAGAGCAGTTATGTCCATCGGAGATCATGACAACACTGCTATGTCTCTACACTTGGTGCTTGAAGATGGGTTGCATAGAATGTGGCTATTCCAGTTCTACATCAAATTGAGGCTCCCCCATATTGGAGGAATTCTCAGCTGGGAAAATCCTAAGGCATTATGGTCTCATTGCTCCAGTGGACTGCTTCAAGGGGTTGCAAGCATGGGGGAAGAGTCTGGCTGATATGCTCTTTCCTCAGTTTGAGCATATGAATTCCCTTAACATAACTGAAGTCAGAGACTTGCAATGCAATGCAAACATTCTCTTGTGGTTGCAGCAACATCTAGGTAAAGAGGGGCTGAGTAAAAGGCACAATGGCAACTTAGATACGTGCTTCCGCTCTCTTTTGATTAATGCTATAACTTAAATGCCTTTTAAAATGTATTTTTTGTGTTTAATTATACTATACCATGGTCAAACATATCATCAATATTGTCTGCTACAAGTTAATAGAATTTTTGCCAAGGCTGGTAAATGTCATAATTTTGCAAAGCTGCATCTAAGGAATAGTATTAAAAATAATTATTTTTCAACCGTAACATTTTTTGCTCAGAAGTAGGTTGAAGAGGACAAGAGGTGCTAAATTTAGATCTTTATGTAATGTGTTGATTGTAAATAACTCATTGTGACTAGTGAAACAAGGCCTGTTACATGTGGTGTTCAAAAGAATTAAGAAGTCATCAGACCCAATGAGCAAAGTTTAACAACAATCACAAGCTTTGATATAATATACAGGGGCAAATCTAAGCTTCCCCACTTTCCAAGATAATCCCTCCCATACTTATTCTAACAGTTTTCATAAACTAAATAAATACTATACAGAAAGTAACAATATGAAATTTTTCATGTCAGGTGTAAGTGGAAACTTGAAGCCTCATCCATAAACCACTGAAGTCAATGGAAAGACTTCCATTGACGTCACTGTCCTTTGGATTCTTTTATATTAGAAAGTCGAATAAAAGGCTCACTGATCATGTCTGAATCTAATCCACATACCTTTCAAAAGTATTTTAAAACAATATGGCTTTTTCTTTTCTTTTAGGCTACAGACCCAGATGCTGCAGTAAATGGCCAAGTACATTACAGCTTGGTAAACTTCAACAATATTTTCCGCATCACATCAAATGGTAGCATTTACACAGCAGTTAAACTGAACAGAGAAACAAGGGACTATTATGAACTTACAGTTGAAGCAACAGATGGAGCTGTGGACCCCCGCCGTTCAACATTAACTCTGGCAATCAAAGTTCTGGATATTGATGACAACAGCCCTATGTTCACTAATGCCTCCTACACTGTCTGTGTTCCAGAAAATCTACCACCTGGCACAGTCTTCCTGCGAATAGAGGTAAGACACTCTGGGTCAAAGAAAATGGTTTGTTAATCTTATTGTGTGAGGCTGTTCTCATCTAACTGGTTGCCATTAAAACCAAAATAAGAGATTAAAAATGTGGGGGGAGAACTTATACCCAAACCTCCTTAAAGCCTTTTTTCTCTTTGTGAAAATGGGACATTTGGCATAGGACAGGCAAGTGAAAAATATTAGACGCATAGAGCTTACATTTCTACTAAATAATAAAAGCAATGATGGAAAATCAAAACATAAGTAGAGTACTATTGAAATACTTTACAATGTGAGATTTTTCTAAATGTCAATTACATTACTAAAATACATTTGCATTCTCCAGTGAGGTTCTACTATATTGACATTGCCAGTTTCTTTTAGCCCCAAAGAGTTCAAATGTCCTTCCAAAATTTTAATCCAAATCTCTTAATTAGGCAAGTAGAACATATCTTAAAAGCAGCATCTGTTGACTAGCAGAGTTGGTTTTGAAAAAAGTTGGTTTCCTCAAGCCTACTGAAAATATATCTTGTTAAAATTAACAATTAAAATTATGAAAAAACAAATATGAATTGCACCGAAGAAAGCAAATGTTCTTAGTAATATCAAATAAATCAAATGTATGTCCTGTAAAAATTGTGAGCTGGTGTTTTTCCTTGTGACTCTTCAGTTTTTTAGTTTTCAAATAAATTCTCTTTTGCTGTAGGCAAAGGATATTGACCTTGGTTCAAATGTTACCTATCGGATACGAACCCAGGAAGCATTGCCGTTTTTTTCATTGAACAAGTTCACAGGAGAATTATCACTTTTAAAATCCCTGGATTATGAGTCATTCTCTGGAACAGAGGCAACCTTTACCTTTCTAGTGGAAGCCTTTGATAGTGGAGGAACTATGCCTCCAGGACTAGCTACTGTCACTGTGAGAGTAAAGGTAAGAGTAAAACTTTGCAGTCGATAACATCGTTTTCTCTCTTATACAATACCTCAGTAACCTTTAGAGGTCTTCCAGTAGGACGCAGGAGCACAAAAGCAATATCTTTGTTTTCTTTGTAGTTTGTCCTATCCTCACTTTCAATTTATGTAAAGCTGTTGCCTTTTTATAGCAGTAACTTGTTCCCATTTAAAATGTACAGTGTATCACTATTGTAATTGCTTTGCAATTGCATGCAATTACACAGTTATGTGCTTGCTCATAGATTTATTACTTACAGGAATAGATCTGAGAATACTTCATAAATGAGTAAACATTTAATTCTTTATGATCCCCAAAAAGCTGGAATAAATACTTAATGGAATGGTTTGAAAAAATGACACCATCACATTTCAATTTAAGGTCACATAAATTGTAATTTTATTAACCATTCTTATGCATTAAGTGCTGATGCTGCACACTACTTATATTTCAATTTCTGCTGCATGAAGGCACAGCCTTACAAAAGAAAATAGCTTATTTTGTGCTTCTTTTACAATATTTAGTCCTTATTCTGCCAGTGACTGGCTGTGAGAACTTGATCATTTAACTTTACCTCATCTCTCTCTCTTTCTTTTCCAATCTGTAAAATGGCAATAATGATGTTCCTATTTGTAAAGTGCTTAAAGATCCACTGATGAAGTATTATATGAGAGATTCTTAATAAGAACTGCTGTTTATTTTGCTACTAGTCACAATTTGTCTGATGCAATTATATTGTCAGGATCCCAACAAGGGCAATGGGGACCCAGATCAGAGCAGGGGCAAATCTGAGGCTAGTAGTGGAGGAGTTTGTAGTCAGGTTTCAGGCTCTGTGTCAGGAAGCGAAGTCCAACTCAAGCCAAGGTTGAAGCCAGGAGTTCAGGAGCAGGGAAAAGAAATATCCATGGCTGCTACAGAAGTTCCATGCTGTTGCCTGGACACTTCCTGGAATGCCTCTTAGATTTACATAAGGTGTGAAGGTAATCAGGAGCCACAAGGCTGCTGCTTGTCATCCCCTTTGAGGTGGGACTTTCCATGGGTCTATGTCCACATGGTTTGCAAACTGGTCACAGCTGTTGTTGGTTGACGGTAGAGAACTGTAAGCAGCCTGGCAGTTCTGCAGAACTGGGTTCTAGACTTGTGGGGTCTTACGTTTTTCTGGGAAGGCGTTTTGGATTCCTTTATCAAGTGTCTGCTTCCCTGAATTTTCATGTCTGTGGATGAGCTGATTTTTGTGCCAAAAATGCCTTCTTCCTTCATTTTGTGTAGTTTGGGTAGGATGGTGTGGAGGTAGGTCATCGGTGTTTTAGTTCAGGAATGGAAGTTTGTATGTGAGAGCCACATTGCAGAGTCTTAAACTAAACTTTCAATTCTGGAGATGTGAGTTAAGATTTGTCTGCCTTTGTCTGACTTGTCCTCATCTGTCCCTCCATGAACGCAAGTTGATGCCACACCATTTGTTTTGTTGCAACCACGTCCTTTCCATTTCTGGCCAAAGAATTTTGTCATGGGACCAGCCCAGCTCATTTTCGGTCTGCCCAGTGGTTGCTTGTGGTCTCTAGGTATCCAGTCACTGATGCAGGTTGTCCACCTATTGCAGCGGTGGGCCACATGTGGCCCATCAGGGTAATCTGATGGCAGGCTGCCAGACAGTTTGTTTGCATTTGCATTTGCGGTTCACTGTTCCCGGCCAATGGGAGCTGCAGGAAGTGCCGCAGGGACATGCTGGCTGCTGCTTCCTGCAGCTCCCATTGGCCAGGAATGGCAAACCATGGACACTGGGAGCCGTGGGCAGCCATGCAAATGTAAACAAACTGTCTGGTGGCCCACCAGCAGATTACCCTGACAGGCTGCAGGTTGCCCACTACTGACCTATTCTCTTGCCTGCGAACGACATGACCCACCCATTTCTGCTTTGCATGGTACATCGCCTGCACTGTATCGGTTGCCTCTGTGCCTTCCGATCTCCTCATTTGTTATGTGATCACCAGGGCTGGCTCCAGACCCCAGCGCACCAAGCGCGCGCTTGGGGCGGCGTCCAAGCGGGAGGGCGGCAGGCGGCTCCGGTGGACCTCCCGCAGGCGTGCCTGCGGGAGGTCCACCAGAGCCGCAGGGCCAGCGGACCCTCCACAGGCACGTCTGCGGGAGGTCCACCGCAGCCGCTGGACGGCGACTGCTAGAGCGCCTCCCACGGCGTGCCGCCCTGCTTGGGGCGGCGGAAATGCTAGAGCCGCCCCTGGTGATCACAGAGCAATATCTTACACATTTGCCTTTCCATTGCTATCTGAGTGACTCTCTGAGTGCCAGAGAGTTCAGATTTAATTGTGGTCATATATGAAATCAGCATGTTGGTTTTAACCTAGTGCTTGGTTAATATTTATCCACACTGTAAATTGTTATATGGTTTTGAATAATTTAACTTGATTGTCAGTTAATCTTCTACTCTACCCGGAGAACAAAGAAATTAGCATCATACACCTTCGCTGGCCAACCCACAGTGATATCAGTGAAGTATCTTTGGTGATCCACACCTGTTTGTATAACCATAGAAAAACAGCCTGTTCTGTTGATGTACATTGTGGTAAGGTGGGCTGGTGCCAAAACAGGGATATGTGTGCTGTCTGTCACCCCACCACAGTTTTGGAACTCCATAGCTGCACTTCCATCCACTCTGTCCTGCATACTGCACTCCTGGGGGAATTCTGCGCTGCTGCGCATATGCAGAATTTATGTTTCCTGCAGATTTCTTTGCTTCTCTGCAGAAAAATGACTTTCTGATGGGGAAGCAAAGGGAAGCCACAAGAATGGTCATGCAACCCTTCCCAGAAGTATGTTTTGTGTGTCCAGGGCAGCAAGCAGAGAGGTAAATCACTGTGGGACAGAAGGCAGAACTGGGGAAGACCCAGCTGGTGGCTCCTACCACGTGCCAGGCTGGACGGGGGAGAAAAGGATTTCCTCTTCCCCTGCATGGCATCTGGCGCTGGGTCAGACCTACCCCCAGATTTCTCCCCTGGCTTCAGGAAGCTCTGCAGACACCCACACCCACACTTCCTGTGCCCATCACTCCTCAGCTGCAGGGGGAAGGATCCCTGTATAGGGAGCTACTCCCCCATCTGCCCAACCCCCCTGCATCCAGACTCCCTCCTATCCAGACCGTTCTGCTGAGCCCCATCCCCCTGCATTCAGAACCTCTCCCCCACTCCCCCAGCACCTAGACCACCCTGATGAACCACCCATACCCAGATCCCCGCTCTACCCAGCCCCAACCAGTTGCTCTTGGATCCCCACCCCACTGAGCACCACTTCCCCAGTATCTGGACCCACTATTGAGCCCTACACACCCAGACCCCCCTGCTGAGCTTTATCCCCCATGCTGAGACCCAACCACCTTCACCTGGACCTCCCCACAGAGTCCCATTACTATTGCACCCAGAATGCTCCTACAAGCCCCTCTGTACCCAGATCCCCAACTGAGCTGCCTTCACCCAAACTGCCCCACAACAGAACCCTCTCAACCCACACCTGGATCCCCCTACACTAAGCCCCTCCACATTTGGATCCTGTCTTGCTGAGCCTATCTGGTGCACCTGGCATGGAGGGGCAGGGCCCTGGGGTGTTTCTGGGGCAGGCCCCATCATTGCACTGTATCAGGGTTCGGTGCAGCCTCACTGCTGAGTCCATGTCCTGGGGGCGTAGCGGGACTGAACAGTGATGTCCCACCTCTGTGCAGCCAGTGGCCTGTGCTCCTCAGTGCCATGCTGGAACATCCACATTTATTTGACAAATACAATTTGCAGAATTTTGCAGAATTTTAAAATATTGTGCACAGAATTTTAATTTTTTGGGCACAGAATGCCCTCAAGTAATACTGCCAAGAGTCACAGTTATGTGTGGCAGGAGACAATTAATGATGTGTGCATGATAACAGTCCCTAGTATGCATTTTCCAGCTCCAAAATGATTTCCCACTGGCCAATAGCAATCTGGCATTGCAGACTTCCAGAATGTGATCACCACTTGCTTTTCCACTGCCAATGCAGCTCTCATTAGGGTGTCCCTGAGCTGAAGGGCTGGTGTGAACTCAGCTCACAGATCCAGGAATGTGGCCTTTCACATCCAATAGTTCTGCAGCCACCGCTCATCACTCCATTCTGAGACAATCCCACCAGTCAGTGCCCATTTCTTCGGGCCAGAAGCAGCGCTCCATCATCTGCAGTTGCTCAATGAACACCAACAACCTTGAATCATTTTTTGCTATGTCCCTTTGCAAACTGTCTTTGAAGACATTGTCTTGTCCCCATTGTTGTAGTACTTCCTATGTGTCTGCAAATACAGGAGAATCATTCATCCAGTATTTGCAATGTTCATGAGGGTAGTGCAAAGCTGAATGGACTCCAGGCTTCTGTCAGAGATGGTGGGCATCAAAAAATGGCATGCAGATTTGTGGGATTTTCAAAAAATGGCACAAAATTATGGTATATGTGTAGCAGTATGGGATGGAGAAAGTTGCATGCTGAAAACTTGGGTCCATGCTCCAAAAGATCCCTGGGGAAGTCATTTCTATTTTTCACAATACGTAGCAAAAATTTTCCAAAAGACATTGTGGTGGATGGCAGTGCATGGCACATTGAGTTATCTACCTGTCATGCACCACACCTTGCATTGACATACAAGCAGTCAAGTATGCACATGCCCAAGTGATATAAGGTAATAATTGGAGATATACCAATCTCCTAGAACTGGAAGGGACCTTGAAAGGTCATCTAGTCCAGCCCCCTGCCTTCACTAGCAGGACCAATTTTTGCCCCAGATCCCTAAGTGGCCTCCTCAAGGATTGAACTCACAACCCTGGGTTTAGCAGGCTAATGCTCAAACCACTGAGCTATCCCTCCTCCCAAACTTTGGCAGCTATATGCCAACATATCTTGCGCCAACCAAAGTTTGTAGTGTGGACCAGAGAAACAAAAGTCATTCCAGCCAACCATTCGCCTCAGAACTGGCTGCTTCTAAGATTCCTCCATGAGCATTGTTCACCTCTGATCCTTTCTGTGTAGACAGCCATTCCCAGGTCCCTTATATTCAGATTGAAATTAGCCATCCTCATCTGTTGTAATGAATCCACAGGAATGAAGGGTTCCAATATCAACTCCTAACGATCCTGAAATCCTTACTGGGACCATATCCTTACTGATTACATTTAATTTAACATATCACCCTTTTTTCTATACAGTTTACTTCCTAAAACAATTATTCCTTTCTGTACCTCTTTGAATAAATATTCACCTAACCCACACCCCAATGTGACATGAATGGAAAGTCCAAGAACACAACAGCACAGAACTTTCTAACTCAAGCTTCAAATTAAGCTCCTCTAACCCCTTCCCCTAAATATATATGTTAAAGCTGGATGAATTTTCTTGTTTCTAGTCTCCTTAAATGTACATGGCACTGGACTGTGCTTTCAATAAGTGGCTTTAGCTGTTACCAAACTCCTCAACCTCACTTCAGTGTTTAATCACCTGAAAAAGCCATTTAGTACTCTACCATGCACATTATCCCTTAGTAAGTAATTAGCTACTTTGCAGCTTGCAGAGCATTAATTATGAAAAATAGGTAGTTATACCAGATCAACAACTTGAATGTAATTAGCTTAAGTTTTGTTTAGTTTTAAAAAAATATATAAGTAGACCGGGTTTTTTTGTGCTGGTAGTGCACAGCACTTTTCCAGTCTAACCAAAATAAAATATTGGTATACCATGATACATACATATGTAAAATTGTAACATCTTATTGTTTTAATACATATTATTGCAAAAAGGTATTAAAGAGGTATTATTATGATCCTTTCCTGTCTACTCTGTCTTACTGGTTCTTTTTAATGGCTAATTCTACAAATGTTGCTTTTGCCTTCCTTCTCAATTGATAACTTGCCATATTATTTTGTGTCTTTTGTGTCTCATCACATTAATATTATCTATTTGTGATGTTTTGTACTAGTAAATTTGTTTATCTTTTGCTATGTGTGCCAGCTGATGGACAGACTGCTATAAGGATGAAGCACCAAAACTCTGTCAATGTGATCAAACAATAATGTTCACGTCTATTTTGTTTCTATGCCATATGCAAGACAAATGTATTCTTCTGATTGGACTTCTCCACAGCAAATATAATTAGGCTTAGAATAAGTAGATCTTTATTGGTATATGTTGATTTCACCATACACACGCCAACTGACAAATATTTCCATTGGTAATAACTGAAATTTAAATATAGGCAAAGTAAGAAAAAATGCTGTTTGAGAATTTATTAGAGTTTGATTTAAGGATATTTATTTTCTGTATTTTGGCATCTGATGTTGACAATATGAGTTTTAATGGTTTTAAAGCTTTAACTTTTTGAAACATAATGGCTGCTGTCATTAAATAATTGTTTGACTCCGCCCCGCAGAATTTTGTACAACTGGGAAAATTTAAATAGTTTTAAACAAAATACTTAAAAATAAATATATGTTGTTTGATGAAATTATTTTTTTTAAATAAAGGGGGGGGGGAGATTGCTAAGCCTACCTATAATGTCCTGCCTGCAAGGTACTGAGCCCCTTCTGCACCTCCTGTTTGACTTAATTAGGAGCTGATGGTTCTCACCACTTCTCCGGAGTCATTTCAGCATCTTGCAGTAATGGAGCTCTGAAGTAAGTTTCTGAAATAACAATTTATTGAAACACATTTTTTTTAGTTCTTTCTCATACTTCCAAAGGATAATTTTCTCCCCAGAGCCTAATGACTCTGTTAAATATTTGTATAAATGGCATTTGTAGGCAAAGGCTTGGGGTGTCCAAAACAACAGAAGATCTGGTATAAATAACAAGATTTAGCTAGCTGCAGTTCACAGATTTTAATGCTTTATATCTGTGCAGGGGGGAAATTGCGTAGAGTTACTGAAGAATTATTGTAATGCATGTTGTTTTTGGTGGTATACAAAGCCCCATGATTCAGACCAATTTACAGAAAAAATTGCAAAACGTTTTGCACGGTTGGATATTTTGTCTCGTCTCCATATTTCCACTATGTTTACAGATTTATTTCTTCTTTAATATTTATTTTCTTTTCACAAATATAATTGTCATAGTAGCAATGGAAATGCTAAGATTATAATCAAAATAGTTGTGTTTGCCTCATTGTAAACATGCAAGTGCTATTCTAAGTGGCCTTTTTTTGTCTGTCTTTGTTCTTTCAAAAAAAAATTTCAATTGTTTTCACACAAGGAATTACTCCTCTGGTTACACATTTATATGTAAGCAATACATTAAACATAAATTTAAATGGTCTTGATTTTCTTCTCATTAAAGAAGTATAAAGTGGCTCCACTGAAATCCTGGGAATTACACTTGTGCAAAACAAGTGTGAATGAGAGGAGAAACCATTTCAATTACTTTAACACCACATTTATATTAACATAAAATATATGGATTACTGAACATCAAACATAGTTGAAAAACTGGAACATTTAGCTCAACAGAAATCCCTGGTTATGCACAACCTCTCTAAAGTCAATGTGAAATTAAGCAATTATTGCTGTTTAAAGACAAATTCCAAAGTCTCAATTCTACTTATTAGTTTGGGGCACTGTCATGAGAGCACTGGTATTTTACAAAGGTCCTGAATCCCATTGCACTAAAGTTATTCACCCTAGATATTTTCCTGCCTCACCACATAAATCCTCTAACCTCAGGACATGCAGATAAGTTAACATAGCTAATACATAAACATAAAACAGATTTTCAGACACTTCTGCAGCACCTAAAGATGATTTTCAACTAAGGGCCTGATTTACTATTGCATTACTTCAGTTGTATACTGAAGTAACTCCATCTTCTTCAGTTAAATCACATCACTGTAGAACTGGAATAATACAATCATGAAACACACAGAAAGATTTTAGAGAATAATTTAAATGATCCTTGGAAGCTTTGCTACAAGTTCTGAATTGTACTGCAGGATGATTGATGTCATTCCTGAACCTAAAAAGGGGAACATCTTAAAGATATACACTACCGCTAAACAGTTAATTTCAGTAAAGGAATTTAGATACATATTACATTTATACTTTCTATTGAGGAATAAGGAAAAACTATAAGCCAGAGAGTCCTTGTGATGTTTCTGATTCTCACCAAAACAGGAAGTAGCGGGGAATTTCATAAATACCATGCAAGGCTATGGTGCTATATAAACATTTAAGAATAAAAATGTAGCCCTGGGGAAGTTCAGCTATCTGACAGGCACACACCAGTGCAATGCCAGAATTTCAAATGATTAGACCTAAATGTAATTATTTCTTCTACTGTAAATCAAATTTATATGGCAAGTGTACTGAAAATGAATTAATAATTATTTAACAGTGCCAGCTATTTTATCATGCAAACTTCAGTATATAGTCCGAGTGGCTTTGCTTATTCAAATCAAACTGTGCTTTCCTAGAAAATGCCTGCAAAGTAGAAACCACTTACTAAAATATAAAGCTAGTCCTTTATAATAATATAATGAGAGTCTCATTATAGAAAGCGTGAAATGGTTATTCCATTTTATGATTCTGACCATTTCATACAGTACTGTACTTACAAGCAGAGATTGTAGGTGAAGTTCTGGCCCTGTTGAAGTCAATGGACGTTTTGGCATTGACTCAATGGGGAGAGGATTCCACATTTTGTATATACAATGGTGACACCTGGGGACAACTGCTACAGGGGAGAGATTCACCCCTGGGGTTTCATCAGGGAAAGGCAGCTTTGAATTCCAGCTTAGGTTCCATATAAGACCTATCAGTGACAGTTAGCTGGAAGATGTGTGAAATAGTGCATCTCCCACCCGGCCTTGACTACTTTTGGGGCAATAATGGTTGGCTACAGACCTCTGATGGCATGAGAGTTATGGGCTGCTAGTGCTGCTGGGCCCCTGCTTCATACACACATACTGTTTTGCTGGCATATAGGAAACAAGGCCAGTAAATGCATACTTCTTCTAGTGCTAACAGGAA
Organism: Mauremys reevesii; assembly: GCF_016161935.1. NCBI lineage: Eukaryota > Metazoa > Chordata > Testudines > Geoemydidae > Mauremys > Mauremys reevesii. Next base: position 36,288,686 of record NC_052629.1, on the reverse strand, counting down.
ACCAAACTTCATGTGCAAACATTGGATATTCTCTGTAAGGGCACTTCTGCCTTTGGAATTCACTCCCTTCCTTGGTCCATAATAGAACGAGTTTGTTCACTGAGCCCCTTTTTTTTTCCCCTCTCTGGCTTGTGAAGAGTCAGAGGCTTGTGAAGTTGGATAATGTGGGGGGTGAGCAGGGACTCTTATGAGTTTGTGTTTCTTGGGAGTTTAGGGGGTTTTATATTTTTGCTAAGTAGGGGGAAATTAGTATGGTAAAATTAGTTTTTGTAATGACCCATCCATTCCCAGTCTTTAGTCAGGCATAATTTGATGCTGTCCAGTTTGCAAATTAATTTCAGTTTGGCAGTTTCACATTGGAGTCTGTTTTTGAAGTTTTTTTGTTGAAGAATTGCCACTCTTAAGTCTGTTATTGAGTGACCAGGAAGGTTGAAGTGTTCTCCTACTGGTTTTTGAATGTTATAATTCCTGATGTCAGATTTGTGTCCATTTATTCTTCTGCGTAGAGACTTTCCCCCTACTGTTACTCACACCTTCTTGTCAACTGTTTGAAATGAGCCACCCTCATTACCACTACAAAAGTGATTTTTCCTCCCTTGGTGTTCTACTGTTAATTGAATTGTCTCATTAGACTGACCCCCCACTTGGTAAGGCAACTCCCATCTTTTCATGTACTATGAATATATATACCTGCTACTGTATTTTCCACTCCATGCATCTGATGAAGTGGGTTCTAGCCCACAAAAACTTATGCCCAAATAAATTTGTTAGGCTCTAAGGTGCCACAAGGACTCTGCGTTGTTTTTCTGATACAGACTAACATGGCTACCACTCTGAAACCTAAGATTAGAATGTCGTCCTCTGTAGTACTAGGTAATGTATACTTTATTGCTGCTGTAAGCCACTCCACAGAACTGTGTAGGCAAATTTGAAGTGACTGGTGATTTAGGCTAGTAATACTTCTCATCTGGCTAAAAGGTTAAAGTGAGCTTGTTTGAAAGCTGAAGATCCTGGTTATTGTCTCAGTAGCAGGGACTTCTCCAGATGTTAACAGTAGTCCATTAGGAAGTGTTCATGACGGAAATATTGGTACTCTTCATGACCCCAGCACAATGTCGTGGTGTTCACCTCTTTTTAATTTTGGCATATAGGGCTTGCTAAATGAAGGAAAATATGCAGTTGCCAACAAAAGTTTATAGATATTTGGCTGGAATTGAAAATCTGCCATTGTAGCGTCTTATTGCTGTGTACGTGACAGAAAAAAGTAATAAGGTTATCCCATTATTGAGAGCCAAATCAAAATAATATCTTGGTTTTAATTAGGCATTTCTCAACGGGCACGGTATTCAAAAATTCCTAAGCTCCTACCTCTCCAGTAGAGTTGCTTGTGAAAATCAGCCCCAAGTGCACAGTCCTTGGTTCACAAAAGCAGTTAGGCATGTTTTTAAGTTCATCCACATTCAGGACAGCACTTAATTGCATGTGCTTAACTTCAAGTCTGTCCTCAAGTCCCATTGATTCCTGTGGGACTTAAATGTATACTTAAAGTTAAGCTTGTGCTACATCTTGTCTTGAATAGGAATGCTTCCCTGAACTGGTGCCATATTATGAAAACTGCAGCACAATACAGTGCATTGTCAGTGCAAAAAGGTAGGCGACAGACTTACCAACTTTAGCAAAACAGAAAAAAAGAATCATATCAAGCAGGTAAAATAAACAGGATACATAACATTTGAGGAATTGCAGAAGAACTTGAGGCTCATACTAGTTCAGAAACTTAACAGGGACTAGAAGAGTAACCTGAAAGAAAATATGACATTCTGAAACACAAGATGATCAAAGGTGAACTTCTGAGAAAGAGTGAAAAGTTCTGGAACAAAGTTTTATGACCTGGTTTGAAAGATAAATGAACATGCTCTACTCTGAGGGAAATCTTCATACATAAGTGTTAACTTCAGTGAGACTTAATCACTTCCTGAAAGCTAATCACTTCCTTTATGCTTAAGCACCCAATCTAAAGTCCACTAACATTAATGAGAATATCTTCTTTAGCTTTACTGGGGGGTTGGAACAGGCCTATCTGCTTTGTTTTGTTGAACGGAGGCTATAGGCCCAAGGTACTTGAGTGACCATTCCTCACCACCATGTCCCTTCAAGACAGTTGTGGTTGACTGGGTTTCTTCCTGAGGTTCTGTATGAATTGGTTTAAGGGAACTCTCTTCATGGTTTTGGCATTCTGCCTGTGGAACTTCCCCTGAGTATGGCCACTCGTCTCTTCAAGACTTACTGCAAGGCTATACTATATTTGTCAGTATATCTCTTTCCTTTTCCATTGCCTCCTCCTTTCTGGATAATTTTCTTCTTTTCCTAATGTTTGTTAAAACATACATTTTTGATACAACCTCCCAACATTTGGAAGATGGATGCTTTAGAAAATAATTTTAAATTAATGCAGTAATAAGTAAGACTGTTCTCTTTGTATGTATACGGAATAGAAAATGTCCTTTTTCAGGATTAAAAAATCTTCAATCTCTGATTATTACAATCAGCTTTTTTTGCTGCTGGAGAATTGGTGCCTGTTAATGTGAGATCATTACACAGTGATACACAATAATTTCATAATATGTTTCTGTTTATTAATACTCATGATTGTTGTCATATGATCTGGAAATAATGGAAACTGGTTAACCCATCTTTGCATAACCTATCAGAAAAAGTTGGATTGTCATTATTTAGCTCTTTAGATTATCTAATAAACTAGTAGGAGATCAATCAAACCCCTTTTGTATCAGAGGGGTAGCCGTGTTAGTCCGGATCTGTAAAAAGCAACAAAGAGTCCTGTGGCACCTTATAGACTAACAGATGTTCTGTTAGTCTATAAGGTGCCACAGGACTCTTTGTTGCTTTTTACAAACCCCTTTTGTAAATATTTGTCATTTGTCCCAGTAATATGCAGTGATTTTTGCAGAATGCTGATAAAATTCAAAGATGTATTCATTAGAATACATTTTTTAAAATATGATGATCAATAAGCTAAGTGCACTGGTTTACAGTGATAAGATTTACCTTTTTTGTCAAATGACATCTGAGCAGAATACATTTCAGTAAAAGATACTTATTTGATCCATTTGTAAAGTACTCATCACACACAAAGGTGTATTGGAATAATATATTTTTTATCGGATATGCTGTTTACATAATAGATAATGAAGAACTACAATAGAACCTCAGAGATACGAACACCTTGGAAATGGAGGTTGTTTGTAACTCTGAAATGTTCGTAAGTCTGAACAAAACATTATGGTTATTCTTTCAGAAGTTTACAGTTTTATATTGACTTAATACAGCTCTGAAACTTCACTATGCAGAAGAAAAATGCTGCTTTTAACCATCTTCATTTAAATGAAACAAGTGCAGAAACAGTTTCCTTACCTTGTCAATTTTTTTAAACTTTCCATTTATTTTTTAGTAATTTATGTTTAACACAGTACTGTAGTGTACTGTATTTTCTTTCCCCTGCCCCATCTGCTGCTGTCTGATTGCTTACTTCTGGTTCCAAATGAAGTGTGTGGTTGACTAGTTGGTTCATAACTCTGGTGTTTGTAATTCTGAGGTTCTACCATAATTAAATGTTGCATTGCGTGGGCTTAAGTGTGGGTTTGCCAGATGCTCTCAGTAATGGGCAGCACATAGTTGCACTGCCTCAGCAGAAGAGTAAGGATGAGCTTGCGAGTCACAGTCTCATCCCTGGCTCCCCCATTGCCCAAGAGGGAAGAAATTTGTATCAGCCCTAAACCTTATGCAGCTTCTTCATCTTCACAAGCTCCACCCACTGCCTACCAGAAAGCATAGTAGGGGAAGTAGCAAGTGCCCAAATGCTGTTCTCCTCACCCTGTGCTGTGACCTACAATAAAAGTAGGCCATGGAGGAGAGAAAGAGAAGCATATATACTATTATGCTCTAAAAAGGTAGTCTTCATTATTATTTATGAAGACTCATTAAATGATCGAATAAGGTCCTTTGACAGAAACTGAATTCCATTTGGTTTCTACCCACTTAAGCACATTTTAATGAAAGCTGCTCATTTAAGTATTCCCTTTTTAAAGTATTTTAATTTCTGAGTTGGCAGTTAGGGGGACAGCTGATTGCGGATCCAAAATGTTCTGTATAATAAAGTGTTAAGGCACATCATCCTTTGGTTTGAGGATGTCGGGAAATATTAGTTTTACAATATCTCAAAAGCATAATAAAAAAACAAAAAACAAAGCCCTCTTTCTATAGAAGAAGGCTCCTGAGGAGCATTACTGGAGATGTGTCAAACTGCTGTTTGGAAGTTAGGATAGCCCTGAACAGTAGGGGGTTATCAGACAATTGCATGCAACAGAGATGGCAAGCCACCAGCTCTGTTAATGTGCAAATGCCCTGAACTGACAGATGTATGAAACAAAATCATTGCAGGAAATAAAACGCATGCAGGGTTTTTTTTTTTAAATTAAAAGTGTTTTTTAGACTTGAGAATTTGGCATATAAATGATCTTTTGGTGACAGCACTCTTCCCTCCCCTTCCCCACACCTTTTGTGGCATTATATATATTTTGGTGTTAGTGGAAGGAGCTCACTAGCATTTGAATACACATTTTCCTGTTTATTTCATGCATGATAAAAAGATAGCAAGTTGCGAAAGAAGTTGTAAATCCATAATGCACATTTACTAGCTCAGTTGTTGTTCAGTCTTGTTTTTTTATAGTGAGGCCTCAATGATTTCCCATTTGATATAGTTGACCGGAAACGTTCATATCAACAGATAATCTCACAGTATACTGTCCTAAAGTAGTAGGGAAAAACTCTAGAAATATGTTTACACGCTCTTTTTTAAAAAATTGATTTCATCCTTTAAAAACCATGAGTGTATAATATTTCAGAAGCTATTCCTACGTAGGTTAGCGAACAATATTGTCAGCAGATCAGACATAGAAGAGTAAAGCACAACTTTGTAGATTTTTAAAATCCATTGGGACAAGTACTTTTTCTTTGCAATAAAAAGAAGACCCTGGCAGAACTGCATTTGATATAGACTTCTCCTTTATACAGCTCTGAAAATGTAGACCATAGCAAAAGACATCTCAAGAATACAGTTCATTTAACAGTCTAGCTAAATCAATAGAATCCTTAATGATTATGTTGTATTTTATTTACAGGAATTCCTCCCTTTTGAATTATTTATTGACACCAGATTTTACTGCCTTTTATTGTAGCTACTTTTAAAAATAATCAGTGTTCTTTGGTAATAAGTCAGGTAATATAAAGCCTGAAATTGAAATACTGTGGTGACAGTCATGGTATAAAAACTAAGATTTATAAACTTTCTTTTAAAATATGGGTAATCATGTTTCAGTGAGCTAAAAAATTAAGATTACTGGAAATTGTGTTTGCTTTTGCGTAGTGTTGGGGAGGGAAGGCTAACACTGATTTTTATCACACAGCACCTTTAATCTGACTTCACAGGAGTATCTTCTACTTCTAGTGGACTGAGGGGCAAATGCCAAATGGTTTTGGTGTGTGCAAGTCGAATAGCATAGGTGTATTTGTTGGCTAAAATAGCACTTTTACAAAGGAGCTTTTGTAAGGTATTTATATTATATTATTACTGAAGTGTCATCTTGAGTCACTTTTGTTTGTATTAATAATGTAGTGAGAAATGTGCTCCTTAATTTTTGTTGTTTACATTTTCCTTAAAAAATTCATAAATGTTATAGCAAAACGTGCTAGATCAAATATTCATTGGTTAGCAACAGTCAGAACACATAGGAGTTCAGGGTATTTTACATCTTAGCAGTAAAGAAAAAACATGTTTACAGTCATGAACTGTATCACTGGTTTGCTGGGGTGGGGAGGAAAAAGGGTATATATATCTATGGCCAGACTCCATTCCCCACTATGACTGCTTTGCATCCATCTGGTAATGGAAAGCAGCTGTAATGCTGGCTTAACTAGCAGACCAAGGACACCCCCTTTACCACCCCTTACCTCTCCCAAGTTGCCATGGGGATGCCATCCTTCCTCCTAATCACTAGCACAAGGGGCATAGGTATAAGAGGAAAGAGAGATATGACTTTTGTGCTACCTTAAGCCTTGGATCTGTAGTTATTGAAACAGCTCCTTAAAATGCCAGGAGTAAATAGGGGAAACTCTGGGGCTGCTCTAATTTATAACAGGGACTAATCCAATCCCCAGTTAGTACAGGATCCAGGAGCTGCAAAGGTGGCTGGCCTTATAACTATCTTTAGCCCCCACCTCACTCAGTTGTGCTGAGGACAGTTTAGATGCAGCCCAGGATGCAGATCTAATACTCTGAATTCTAATTATTTACTTCCCCCAGTTTGAGGGAGGGGAAAGAAGAGGTTATGTTACCTATCTAAATATTGTACATTTATATTGCTGAAGTTCTGTTGGAGGCAGACATAAAGGGTGTCATGGGGTGACCCTTGTTAAAATATTTATTAATATCTCTGGAAATACTGTTAGGTTTTCAGACTCGTCTTCTGGTATCCCCCTAACTCAAATATTTCTATCCTGCATTGTATTTATCCTCCCCCTCAATTGACCACCAGCTGTCTGAGAGTACCTTATTGACCATTAGTGTATTTTAATTAGTAACTGTCTTACCCTTTTCAATCTTTTTTTTTAAACTGATTTTCAGTTTTAATGCCCTTTCTCTCCAGTACTTTCGTTCTCCTCATCCCCACTCCAAGATGATTGTCCTGGTTTACTTACCATTGTGTTTAGCATTTTCTCTTTTCTTTCCAGCAATGCCAATATTAGTTTTTAGAGAGTTGTTTGTAGAATACACTCCTTTAATCCTTGTAAACATGACTTCATGGCTTTAAGGGATGGGGAATGGGGGGTGGAGATCATGCTAGAGCTAAGATGACAGCTGGGTTAGCAATAGAGATGGCTTCAAGAAATCCATGGAGCAGTCCTCATTTTGTTATGTGGAATAGTTCTAGGGGTAGCTACTATACATTCTGCTAAATGAGGGTATATGAACTTTCTCCTGTACCGCACTCTCAGCATACTTTTTACCCTTTGCACAGGGGAACTATGGGAAATACATGTCCTTTCCTGCTCCTTTCATATTCTGTGGAATGCAACCAATGTGAAACAAAACAAGAAACAGAACATAAAATGGAGCTATGATAAGGAGAAAACCTTGTTCCTTTATTATGCTTTGACTTTACTTCTGTTGTGCAATATTTGTGAAGAATCCTATTACTTGCTTTGCCCAATTTATTCACACATTAAATGAATCAATATGAAAACTTTTATAGAAGGATTATGCACCTTAGGAATTTTTCTGGTGATAGACTCCCCCACAGCCAGAGCTTAACTGCCTCAAGTTTACCTGCCTCAAATCTATGACAATCCTCATTAACAAGCTACAGAATCAGTCACATACCTCAGTGAGAACCTGTTTGAGTTTCCCCAGGCACATGGCCTCATGTAGATTTGTCATGCAGCATGCTAAACTTCCCTTACGCGGTATGCAAGTCTGTCTGAAATTGGTGTATATACCAAATGGACACCATATCAAGTCAGTGCTAGTTCCCCTCAATAACCTTCCCTTCATAAATTGGTGGAAAGATCCCAGTCATGTGTGCAAGGTTGGTTTGTTCTTCCCATCAAACTCCTTGTGACTGATGCATCCCTTGTACGATGGGCAGCTTATCTCAACTGCCATCAAGTTCAGTGCTGATGGACCCACCAAGGAAAAGAGGTTGCACATAAGCCTGTTAGCACTTGGGGCAGTTCATTGGGCCTGCACCATCTTTCTCCCAATGATTCAAGGACTTGCAATTCAAATTATGACAGACAACATGACAGCTATGTTTTATATAAACAAATGAGTATGAGCTATTTCATAACTCTTGTACTAGCAGGATGTTTGGTTCAGGAGTTGGTGTATCCACCAAGTCTCACCAGTAATACTACACCACTTCCCAGGCCTACAAAATGTCCCGACAGACTGTCTGAGCAGATAGTTCCCCATGGACCACGAGTTGACTATCAGAGAGTCCGTAGTATGGAGCATCTCCCAGTAGACCTCTTTACAAAGATGAGAACAAGAAATTACCCAAATTCTGCTTGGTTTTTTACCAGATGCTATGGTTTTTTACAGATAATATGCACCCATCCTGCTGATATGCACCCAAATGATATGCACCCATCCTGCTGATCCCAGTGCTTTTGAGAAAGATCAGGCAGGAGTTCCAATGTGGCTAATTCAGTTTTGGTCCTTGGGTCTGATGAGCCTATCAACATACCCTCCAAAACACTTGCCTCTTCTCTTGGACTTGATCTCCCAGGAAGATGGGAACATCCTGCATCTGAATCCATCTTTCTTCCACCTCACATTCTGGATGGATGACAGATAGAGAGATCATGTCCTTTAGATCTTCAAGACATTTTTATTGATTGAACGGGAAGGATTCCACCAGGCTTACATATGCTGCCATGTGGCAGTGGGTTGAGCAATGTCCCTTAACCCCTATAAACACCCAAATCCCAGATATCCTGGACTACTTGTTGATTTTCAAGAACTCAGAATTGTCTCTTAGTTCTACTTGAGTGGATTTAACAGCTATATCAGCACATCTCACTCCTCTCCCTAATCCAGAGTTGCATAGTTTTCTCCCACCCTATGGTGGCTGAATTCCTAAAGGGCTTTGCATTTGTTTTCCCCCAAGTTGGGGAGACTTACCCTCTCTTGACTCTCAATGTGGCCCTATAGAGTTTGATGGGATCCCCATCTGAGCCTTTGGCAACTTACTCATTGCTAAATTTATCCATAAAATCAGCATTTTTGTAGCAATTACATCAGCCAGAAGATTTGGGAAAATAAGGCTCTTATGACACGCCTTCCATATTCAATTTTTCATAAGGATAAGGTCACACGTAGGCTCCATCCCAAATTATTACCTAAAGTAGTTACTGGCTTTCATTTGACCCAAAGATACTTATCTGTTTTCTGTCAAACCACATACCAACAAGGGGGAGGCTAGATTACATATATTTTGTATCCTTAGAGCACTAGCTAATTATTTACTTTAAAACTACTGGTAGATTATTCTTAGTAAATGCAGACATATTGATAGGGCCAGGCCATTTCAATGCAGAGACTATCAAAGTGGATGTCGGTCTATATTAGACTCTGTTATAAATTAGCCAATTTATATCCCGCAACTCAGATTAGGATTTATTTTATTAGAGCTCAGGCAGCATGGGAAGCTTCCTTCAGAAGCTGGCCAAAAGATTCTGATCTTGGGTGCAAGTGGAATACATCTGGACAACACATCTTTAAGAACCACCATTGTTGTAAGGTAAGTAATTTCATAACCAGGTCCTTCACCTCCTTCCCCACAGCCCCTGGTGAAGGGGCATGTTGGGGCAGTTAGGGTGTGTGTCTGGAGTATGCTTCACTCCAGCTATCCTTACCTGGCTCATGGTCCCATGAAGCCATGGTTCCTTGAGAGCTTCTGCATGCTCAGCCCTTTTGAAAATCAGGCCACTTTATTTATGTGCCTAAATTTGGAGTCGGGAGTGTAAGTTAAGCACCTAGTCTTTGAAGATCTTGGCCCAGATCTGCAGTGTTAGAAGTGAAGACTATGCTCAGCTCCCATGTTTAAACAAAAATCAGATGCAGACTGAATTCCGCATATTGACATTTTTCACCAGAAATAATAATAATAATTTTAAAAAAATGATTTTTCTTTTATAACATCATTGATGCTTTTTAGTGCTTATAAATGCTGACGACAAATCGTATTGACTATACCAAGTTATAATGTAGGGAGAGGCTGAAGTTTTACTATTCATCACTGTCAATACAGGCAAAGAAACTGTGAAAATAATAGGAGTACTTTTGGGACCTTAGAGACTAACACATTTATTTGAGCATAAGCTTTCGTGGGCTACATCCCACATCATCGGATGCATAGAATGGAAGATACAGTAAGAAGATATTTATACATACAGAGAACATGAAAAGATGGAAGTACCCATACCAACTGTAAGAGGCTAATTAAATAAGAGAAGCTATTATCAGCAGGGAAGAAAAACTTTTGAAGTGATAATCAAGATGGCCCATTTTGGACAGTTGACAGGAAGGTGTGAGGATACTTTAACATGGGGAAATAGATGAATTAGTGTAATGACCGAGGCATTCCCAGTCTCTGTTCAAACCTAAGTTAATGGTATCTAGTTTGCATATTAATTCAAGTTCAGCAGCTTCTTGTTGGAGTCTGTTTTTGAAGCTTTTCTGTTGCAAAATTGCCACCTTAATGTCCATCACTGAGTGATTAGAGAGGTTGACATTGCTGTAAAGAGTCAGTTTCTTCTGATACTGAAAAGGAACTTTATTAGAATAAGAAAAACAGTATTATCACTAAAGCTACTCTCTCGGTCTCTCTCTCTCTCTCTCTCTCCACTTCACATGCAAAGTTTCTGCCTAGAACTTCTGCCAACTACTTCCTGCCTTGATTTATGCCACAAATTTAAAGAAAAGGACACATACTCTCACACCCATTGTTCCACTCCTGGACCTTTCTTGAGTACACACTGTCAATTCTGCTGGAACTCCATAGTGATTTTTATGTGGATATCAATTATTTTTTATTTTAACCTAAACCCCAAACTGGAAGCCTAGTGTCTAATATGTAAAATGAGCAGGCAGTTTTGGCTGTTGAAAAGTGTGAGGGAGATGGATAACCCTTTTTCTTATCTGTCCATAAATCACCAAAATATCTTGCTGCCAAGTGGGAGAGGACATTTTATTCAACACAAACACGTGAGATTTACTAGGAAAAGTTCTTGTGTAAAATTTGTCTTGGTGGAAAGGCAGTTTTAGGACAAAGTCCCTCTGCCTTACTATTGACTTTATATGCATATTCGTCTGGTGCTGATTCAGATACCTTAGAAAAATAAATATACAAATATGGTTTCCTTTTCATTTCCCATAGCAGTGGATGTTCTGTATCATCCTTAAACAGGATTTCTCTTTCTGACATTTCTATCTTAAGTCTCTGATTTTCAGTCACTAAGGACACATAAGAACATACAGAAGATGACAAAAACTTTTAGAGAATGCTGAACTTGTCATTTATTATCTGAAAACAATAGAGATGTTTTAAAGCAACATTGTTATGGTTGACAGATCCACATATGATTTTCCCAACTAAAAAAAAAATCTTCTCTTACGTGTGTAGCTTACCTTAAATATTCCATAAATATGCCCAAAAGATTATTAGGCCTCTGAAACAAAGCCAGTCTTCCAGTGAAAGGGGAGAATCCTTCCCTGTGCTGCAAAGGAGCAGTTGGTGGGTTTGTGTGGAGCAGAACACAGTATAGGGAGTGTCTTTTCCTCCCTACTCTCTAACCAACACAAACAGCAGAGTAAGATCTATGCCTACCGAGCCACTGAGCACTAGGAAAAGAGGATGAGCTACCATGCCAGCCAGCATGCCATGTTTTAGAAGCCAGCTGGATATGTATTACTCAGGGCCTATGCTGCTAGTTTTCTTTTAACCCTTAGCATTTTACATTCCAATATACTTGTTTGCAGCATTCCTCACTGCCTTAAATCTCAAAGGTGGGAGGAAGGGGGTATTTTTCTGGACTAGAGTATTGGCTCTTTTAAGAGTCTGGACCTGGGAGAAGGGGATGACTCACCTGAGCTGGTGCATGGGCTAGTGCCATTCAGTTAAGCTGCTGACCCCTGCTCATATTCCCTGGTCCAGAATCTCTGTTATCACAAAAAACCTGATATATATTCAACTAACAATCAAATATGTCACTTAGGCAAGGTTTACCAGAAGTTTGGGTCACCAAAAAGAATGGTTAAAATCTGTACTACTTAAAGGGTTGGGCAAAAGTCTCAATTTGTAGCATAAGGAATCCACCTACAGGAGTCAGTAACAGCTATATATAGCACCATATTGTAAAGTATCTACTGAAGGAATACGTTTATTCAGTCAAGAGTCTGGACTCACTTTGTTTCAGGGTTTGCTCTGACCAATCTCCTGATGGTCTTTGAAAGAGACAAGATTATAAATTATTTTACCAGTATCTGCAAAGACAAAAACTTCTGAACTAAGACCACTGTGGAATTCAGTTCTGGATTTCATTCAACTACAATGCAATCCAGGTATGATCCAAATTAGTAGTAGGTGTTCCTCAAAAATATAAGAGATTTACTTTGGAGGCAGATGTGCCAAATGCTTATTCGAAGTAATTAAGGCTGTAATGTTGCAAAGATGCACTTTCTAAACTAATGAGGTTTGCAGTACTGTCTGCGTCTGGAGCCAGATACACTGGGAAAGCAGTTTTACGGACGCTTTGGCACTCCTGCTTCTGGTATTGGCTGAAACGTGAAAGTGCAGATGCATGTGAAAATGTAAAATAAGGTTGAAAGCTGAACTTTCACCTGCCGAATTAAAAAAAAATCAGGCCGAGTTTGGTTTGGGAGATTGTTTGGGTTTTGTTTTATTTTATCTGAAATGGTTTGCTCGTCTCTCATCTCTGTCTCTGGTAAGTTTCAGTGAGGAAGCAGGAGTGGGGGACACCTGAAATGTCTATGCCTCTGTGTCAAAGATAGTCTTTTGAATATACAGTGGATCCAGTTCTCTTCTGCTCTATGGCCCCTTTGTTGCAATTCAGTGTAAAGGGGTCATTAAAGATGTAGAAATGGCTGCTGGACAATATCCCCACAGAGGTGCTGCCATGGAGATACTCTAACTTACACCAAAGGCCAGACCAGGTCTAAAGCTCCCTTCTACAGTTCCTACAGGAAGCACAGGAACAGGGTAACAGAGGATAAAGCTTCATATATTCACCGCAACAATTAAAGGAATATTACTGTTATTCATAACCAGATCCATAAATAACATTGCTCAGACTTAAATAACTGGGACATGACTCCAAACAGCAACAAAAAACCTCAATAGGTTCAGATAAGCACAAAAACAACTTTTTACCACTGCACTGGAAATTTGAGGAATGTGATACTCTTTGGGTTGTAGTTGATAGACCACCATGTAACAAATATGAGCAGATCTTGGAAAAATCATAAGATCCATTCAAGTAGCATCACTATTAATGAAAATGCCATCAGATTGATGAGTTTCTTTTTTTTTTAATTATTTAATCACTGATCTGTCTAATCAGATAGAAGGGGATTTGAATTGCAGTCCCAACATGTGAAAAAACGTTATTCAACAATGTCTGAGAGGCCCATTTGGCCATCCTGTATTTAAACCTTTATAAATGAAAGTAGTAGATTCTAATTTAATTGGAGAGCTCATGATGAAGGTTCCTGTCAAAGTATTGAAAAAGTTGCACTTTTCTTTCTTTAAAGATATACTTTACCTGTAGTTTAGACCTTCTCATTCCCATTGGCATGCATAGTGTCATTCATATTCACTAATCAAGAGTCAAATACACAATGAATGCAGAAGTCAGCTTTGTTTTCTCTTTGTGAAGTAGGAGTTTACATTCACTTAATTCATGCTTCTTTGGTTTGCATTGTCCATGAATGTGATTGTTTGCCAGCAAACACTAAGAACATAAAGTAAACAGTGTAGGTTAAAGACAGTGAAAGAAAAGAAGTAAGAAACAAAACCCGGAAAGGAAGAATTGCAAATTACTTTTTGCTGCAATATATTATTTAATAATTATTGCAGTTAGAACCCTTCAGGAAATGATTTTTAAAAATCACCAAAGTGAAGTACAAGTACAGAACTGTTTTGGCATGAAAAATGTGTCCCTTCTCACATTTTCCCACTTAAAAGAAAATGTATTATTGGCATCAGAACTACCCTGCCAGCACAAAGGGAAATATGTGCAGTTTCAGATCAATCCTCCCCTTAGGGAGGTGATTTGCAGTGATTTGCAGTGTCGAAGAGCCTTGACTCCAAATCCCATAGAAAGGGCTTCCTCTTTGTTTTGCTTTGTGTGTACGTCTTTCTGCCCAAACATGGCATCATACCTCTCCGAAACCAATGACAGTACAGTAGCATTAACTTCTAAAAATACAATTTGTCCTTGACTTAAATAATTTGAGGTAAAGTTAAAGCCGTATAATTTTAAGTAGATGATAATAAAAAAAACTACCCAACCCTACGTTACTATTATGTTAAGGTTACAAGTTTAAATCTTATGAATGTCAAATATGAAAATTAGAAGATGAAGACTTTCAAAGGATCTCAAACTAGGTTCTTACATCCTGTTTTAGCCTCTCAACTAAGTAGGCTGGGTTTCAAAACTGCTGAACACCCAGTGGATCCCACTGAAGTCATTAAGAATGTAGAGGTTAAGGAGCTTAACTGGAGGATCCTATTTTTTTGAAAACTTTGGCCAAGATTTTCATAGTATCATTAACATTTCCACAATGCAAATACTATATTTACTTATACATCTAATAGCTAATACCTATGCTTCTAATGGATTCATAGACTGTTCTCTGTTTGAACATTTAAACTTATTGATAAATCAGTGCAGGGTAGTTGATGTTGGGTGGGGTTTTTTTTGTTTTTTTCCTTACATTTTGAAAATTTCAGTTCCCTGTTTGATGTGTGACGGGTGGACTTGTAGCCTGACCCAAATTTGGGTATATATAATTGTAACTTGAGGATTGACAGGTTCTTGTTCTAAGATCAGGCCCAGTAAGATTATTGTAAAATTACCATATAATTTGGGAACCCTGATATGCACAGGTGCAATACTCACACTATAGGAACTCTCTTTATATATAAATATATGAATTGTTAATAATTTAGCAAAGTTATGCACACATTTAAACTTAACAAAGCAGATAGAGATAATACAGAAAGTACATTTGGACATCCATACTTACACCCTTATCTTTTATACTTAACCATTATCGTTCTCATCTCCGTCATCCTCCTCATCTTCCCCTGTGGCCATCATTCTGGTCCCTCCTACGGTCTACATCTTGCCAACCTCTCTGCTGCCCCTGGGATGTTACTTTTATAGTAGGTCACGCTGACACTGCCATGACCAATGCATATTCAATAGAGGGCCTTATTTGTATTTCCTTCCCTTAAGGTGTCCGTTTTCTAGAGGTTAGTATATGTATGATGTTACCCTATTAGCATACACGTCAATTTGCTGTCATGGCAGCTTTGCAGTCAAAGGCCCTGTCCGAAACTTTCTGGATGCTGGTGTCAGCTATGTTCTGTGCTGGGGTCAGCTGTGTTCTGTGGGTGGCTGATGTCAGTATTCTGGACCAAATTCCCCCTCTTGCATGCTACTTTCAGTTCCCTATAACTTATGAGTTGCTTAAGTTTATCTATACCAAAGGTTATAGGCCTCAAGCCTCACACTATCTACTAAAGCCAAATCTTACTGGATTAAAAAGCCTGTAGGTTCCTTGCATTACTACTAAATATAGTAAAGCAAAATAACAAAGCAATGAATATAATACTGGTAAGTTGGCCCACTGGGCTACAGACTCCCACCCCCATTTGGGGAGGCTAGCCCCATAGCCCCACCCCTTCCACACGAGGTCCTAAGCCCCACCTCCCCTTCCAGCCAGAGCCGCCCGCCCCCCTGTGGCCAGAGAAGCCCCTGGCTGGCCGGAACCCCTAGCCGCTCCCCCGCTGTCACCGCCAGAGGAGCCCCAGGCCAGCCCCAGCTGGCCAACCGACCCAAGCCCCGTCTGGAGTAGCCCCAATCACGCCGGCAGGCCCGGGCCACAGCATCCCCAACCCAGTGTCCCATGGCAGCGGCTGCAGCTGGCCTATTATACCCACCCCTCATGCCCTTTTCCTAACATAGGAGGCAAAATTTAGATGAAATTAGAAGAGCTGTTATTTAAGATTTGTTTAGCCATTATTTTCCTGGAATTTTGCAACATGGGTATATCCCCAGGACATGCATATGATCTCCATTGTTACTTGGATTTTTTCCAACATGATTGATACCAGGAGTCCTCATCTGGAGTGGGGGACAAATGGTCACAAGTTCATGACCTGCCTTTCCCTTATTGCTAAATAGGAGGGTAGTTCCAGGAGGGATCCTACTATGGAAGTTGACAACCGCTGGTATAGACAGTCTTAAACCTGAACTATAAAATTTGTATGGAGCACATAATAGCTGGTGCCTAAATCTGTACTTGGGTTAATTTTAATTTAGACTCTCTGACTGTTTTGGTGCCTATACCTATATATGCAATCAAATCAACTTCATTAGATGAATCCAGCATCTTTTACCCATGTTTGGGGTGGGAACCATCTTTTTATTCTGTTCAAGATGTTAACAGTTATGCAAATAATAAATAATAATAATGAAAAATGGAATGTGGATGGACTCTTATAATCTGAGATTGCTGCTATATATATTGCTATATATACATACACATGTGTGCGTACGCATACACAGCAATACAAAGATTCAAGATTGAGCCTTTCGGGGCAAGGTAGAGCAAGGCCTTAATTTTTGTCAAACTTGGCATCACTTTGAAGTATTTAGAAAAAATGTGATTTGTTTGTGTAAATTAGTCTTCCATTTTACCTTGTCAGATGAAGTAAAATGTCCAGCTGGAAAAGGTCAGCAAATTTGAAGGCACCCATTTCTATCCCCATAATCCAATATAAGGAATTCTGATCTATTTTAATTGAACAATTTGCAAAATTCAACCCCCACAACCTCAAAGGTGGGGTGGGGTTTGTCTGGTCAAGCAGCAAGAAAGAGGGTGTGGATCTTCTAAGGGTTCCCCCCTCCTTTTGGTGGAGGGGAGGAGGAAGGGAATTAGGCATCACCTGATTTAGGGACTGGCTATAGGGGCTCTTGAAAGCCACTGGGCCCCATATGGACCAGCAGGGAGAGTTTACATATCTGTTTATGCCCTGACCTGCCAATAGAGCTCTGTCTCACATTTGGCCCACAGGCAAGTGGCCAGTTCCCTCTGGGAGTTCACAGCTGGGCTTCATCATTGAGGCTACTCTGAGATGAGATGGATAAAAGGTTATGGATAAAACAGACATTAAATGAAAAGTAAAAAATGTGGTTTAAAGTTGCACTTGTTTAATTTAAAAAAAAAAAAAAAGCTAAATTTAGTGGGCCTTGATCCTGATTGTGTTATTTATGGAGTACATGTTATTTCAGGATAGATCACACTATCAAGGTAAATGATTGTTCCTATTAACAAATTACAGTATTGCTGGAGAGAAGCTTTGAAATGTATTTGGCTCCTGATATGGCAGTTATTAGTGGTCCTTCAGCTGAGCATGGTTGAACTTTGCTTTATATTTTTATTTTCTTTTTACTGCCTCCCTCAATATAATGTACCTTTGCTTCAAAAAAACCCAACAAGTCTAACATAAAATTTTCGTTCACAATACATAGGTCACTATGAAAAGCATAATTTAGGCTCTCATAAAGTGTTTATAGTAAGCCGATCCTGTATTTTCTTGTCATTTTGTCACATATAGTGTAAAAAGCACTTTCAGGAAAGAGCAAGTTCATCCAGTTTAGAAAATTAACAAAGCCATATTGTGGGACATTGCTTGAAAAACAACTGTCATAAGAATCTCTGCAGTCCCTGGAAGCTTTATTTACTTGGGTGACAGACTGTTTTCTGAAGTAGAATTACTTTACGTTGATCCCTCACACAATAATATTGTATTGAAAATTTGGCATCTTCCTCTTGGGTGCCAGGCTTGTGTGATAGTAATAGAATTGAGAGTATGGAAAGGCTGACAGTGGCAAATGGGTTCTTTAATGGGAAGGGAGTGAATGGGTATAGTTTGAAAGAACAATTGTGGATAGGTCCATAATCTTGTTTCAACTTGAAAACTAAACTCTTAATTATATTTTGCAGGATATGAATGATTACTCCCCAGTATTTAGCAACGCTCTCTACAGGGGAATGGTTGCTCCCGATGCAATCAAGGGCACTGTTATTGCTACAGTTTCAGCTGAAGATCAGGATCCTCCGGTAAGCAAATGATTTTGTTAATACACTTCACCCAAGAGGGAAAAATCTTTAACCCTCATATGTGACCTAACCCTCTGAGCAACAAAGGAGATTATTATGAGTCTCGCACAGCAGTAGCTCGCATAAATTTTTTATCCCAGCCTGTTCTTTGTCATCATGGACATAGGCTGCATTTCAAATGATTTTTCCCAAGGCTGACAAATCAACGATACAGCTTCTTTTTGATGAGAAGTTATCCGGCTTCATGGCACAGATGATAAAAAGAATAGGCAGGAAGCAAACCCATGACTGCCTGCATTTGGAACAGCTCTATGGCTTAAAAAGAAAACAAAACACAACTTTGCAAGCTTGTCATTTCCTTGATTTGCAGTCATTGTGAGTTTCCAATCTATGTGACATACTAGTGTTCTACAAAACAGCATAGTTAATCAGTAGCCCTTTTTGGAAATGCAGTATTTGAACTGAGCTTGGTTGATCTGGGGATAAAGTTTATTTCTGCCATTGGTTTCTTATCACTGTTCTCTGGTGAAGTTCTTGATTGACAGAACTGTGCACATTTTTGACTTGTTAGCTTTTCTGATGAGTAATATCTATTTGTGTAATCAAGGAGGTTCATGAACACTGGTGACCAAATGTTACACTGAGGACAATAAAAGCCAAAGATATTCTGTCAGAAGTGTTTAATTTTAATTGTTAATGTTTAGAATATTAAGGAGAAGAAGATACACTCCAAATGTTCAAGGAGTGGTGTTCAGAGAGAGTGTTTCCAATGCACATTAAAAGCTAATGATAATATTTTGACAGAGTTCCACATAAATCAGGTATAGTTAAATACAGTTCATAGTAGTTTTTTTAACACTGTGAAGCACTGAAATTCTAAGGCTGTACTTATATAAGTCATATTTAGTATGCCCTGTCTGTGCTATCTCTCTGCAAAAAATCCAAACACAAAATGGAAAAGACCTTCAGTTGATGTTAATCAGTCTAGCTCCTTTGAAGTCAATTAGGTTGGGCTAATTTACACCAGCTTAAGGTCTGGCCCATTGTATGTTTAAGATCTGTAAAGATATTACTATTAAAATTCAGGTTAATAGTACCAATATGTATTTATTATTACTATACATTATTTGATTAATACCATTGCTGGGTTGAACTCTATACAGAACATAGAGGAAGACACAGTCTGTCTTCTATGGATCTTACAACATCAGGGCAAGATTTGGGGTTGCATGGAAAGGCTGAAGAGGTGCTAAATACTGGCAGCCATTCTCAGGCCCATTGTGCCTTAGCAAGGTGCAATGCCTCCACTAACATAGGGGAGCATAGATCTTAGCAGCTTCTGCTATGCCCTTTCACAGAGGTCAGTGTGCATATCCCTTTACTGGCCTAGCTCTCATAGCCATTGTGGATGGGGATTAGGGCAATAGCACCACCCTCATATTTCCCCATAGCTTTCTTTGGTGGTGTCACAAATGGGGCTAGCGGTTGGAGCAGGAGTCGGGAGCCAGGGACTGGAGTCAAGGATCAGAGTTGGAGTCAGAACCCTGGTGTTGAGCCCAGGGTCGGAGCCGGAGGCAGGAGGAAGCAAGGCTGGAGTGGACTGGAACAGGACAAGAATAAAGCTGGGTGGCAAGGCTGGACACAAGGCAGGGGTATGAGTAATTGCAGCTGCTGCTGAACTTAAAAACAGGCCTGCTGGCTTCCTTCAGACAATCAGGCGGGCCAACCAATCTGGTGGTCCTAATGCAACCCAGTTGAGCTCATTAATCTGTCTAGAGGATGGGCTGGCTAGTCCTCATGCTTAGCTGAAGGAGCACACTCAAGATAGATGGAGACTAATATTGCTGTCCATGATGGATTTTTCCAATTTGTGTGCCTGGGAACACAATGGCTGGGCAGTGTCTGTTCTCTGCCCTGGGGGAGTAAGACTACACACAATCTAGCCCTAATCAGGCATCCAGTGATTTTAGGACGAATTAATCCTGATTGCTCACACCTCCCATCATTTGTTGTCAAGTCATTTTGAAAATTCTTCTAAGATGATATTCTGAAACTTTAATTACTTTAGTGTTCTGAGATTTCCATCTGAGGTTGATATTGCTTGAAGCTTTGTTGTCATCAGGTATCTCTTTGGTATTCTATGTATTTGGTATTAAGGACATCAGTGAGGTGTGTGGTTCAGGTGTTCATATTACAAAGGACATTATCGTAACTTGCAAAGTTTGGCAATTTCATTAGAAAGTTAGGAGGAATATGGGTACAATGAAGCACATGCCGTATTTCAAGGAGTTCAGTGAGCAACACTGGGTGAAACTTGAACAGAGATGGCTCCATTTTGTCCCCTCAGGAACTCCCTGTCACTTAGGGACTCAGCAAATTGTCTCAATTCAAGAGATCCTCAAAGTAACCTGCAATTTCCTCACAGATAAAATCTCTGCTCGATTTACAGTTAGTCATCTCACATTAACCAAATAATCCACCCCTAGGAGCAGTTCCACTGTGTATGACATTTCTGCTTCAGCCCTGGGGTGACGGGGCTGAAGCTGTCAGCCAGCAGGGCCCTGGCAGTTCCCAGTTACTGCAGGGGCCTCCTGCAGCTCCCAGCTGCCGCCAGGAGACCTGCAGCTCCCAGCCACACTCCCTTTGAGCCACCATCCAGGGCCATGGTCACGGTCCACAGGCCCTGGATCAGGACTCCACCACCACCATGTTAGCAATATTCCCTTCTTGTTTTATTCATTGCAAGTTATCTGTAAATCCAGTGAACTCTGTGGGCAAGGCCAGGAGAGAGGCTATTTAGGATCCACTGTATCAATAGTAGAGCTGGCTGAAAAATGGATTTTCTGTTTTTCAGCCTATGGTAAATTCTGATGCTTCAAAATTTGATTTTGTCCCAAATTTTGATGAAAAGTCAATATATCTGAGTTTTTTCACAGAAAGGAATATTCCAAAATATTTCATTTTGATCTTATTGAATCATTTTGTTTCAACTTTGTCATTTTGACTGTTATAATAGCATAGAACAGAATAGTCTAAATATTTTAACTGTCATTATCATAATGAAATATTTTGATAATTTCCCATGAACATTTAGATGGAATTGGTACATTCCAGAAAAAGGTTTTGATTTTTGCAAATCCGCATTTTCCAGTGGAAACCTAGACTGACCATAGAAAAATTTAGACCATCTTTAATCAATAGACATGTACAAAAGAATCCTGTAATATATCACCAGATCATAGATAAAGTGGTGATTTGGCAACATAGTTTACTCCCTCAGAAGGTCCTGAAATCTGTCCAATTCCAACAACTACCATTGTCAGTGTATTAATAATTGAAAATGTCATTGTATGAGTTTTAGAGAGACAAGATGGGTGAGGTAATAATCTTTCATTGGATCAACTTCTTTTGGTGAGAGACAGAGCTGTTCAGCATAATCAGAGTTGTATGTAGTGGTCAGAGAGTAATAGATAGTGAGACCTTTGGGGATAATGTTTTGTTTCTTGCATTTGCTCAGGAAGTAGAAAAGAAACGAAATATTATCGCCACCAGTTTCACCATCTATAACCGTCTGACCACTACATACAACTCCAAATATGCCGAACAGCTCTGTCTCTCGCACAGAAGTTGGTTTGTGATGGGCTGGACTAGGTCCAGAGGCCCCCTGCTGGAAGCCTCAGAATCCTGCCACATTTGTCTCAGGAAAGGAGCAGTGGAGCTAAGTCCTCTGAGCAACCAAGAGAGGCTACAAAGGGCTAGCTAACCAGAGAGGCTGCAAGGAGCAGGCAAACGATGATGACCAAGAGGAACATATAAAAAGGAACTGCAGAGCCAGAGACAGACAGTTTCTTGCTCGAGGCAGAGGAGTGCAGATGGTGCTCCTGGCTGGCCAAAGGGAAATGCAGCACCATGGACAGCTCAGTTCTGGCAGGGGCCAGGGAAGTGAGAAAGAGCTCCTGGCTGGCTGCTGGGCCTTGAATATAGGAAAGCCCTGACATAAGGGTGAAGCATCAGTGAAGGCTAGAGCCTCAGGGAAGTGGCTTGGGGAATTGAAAGCAGTTTCATTAAAGGAACACAGTGGTACATGGCTGCTATTCTTAGGGTCCCTGGGCTGAGACCTGGAGTAGTGGCCAGGTCTTGGTCCCCCCATATGCCACCAGGGAAGTGTCCTACAATTGGACAGTGATAACCCTCAGAAAGGGATCTGAGCTGTTCAGATGCCCAGCTGGAGATCTGGGGACAGAACAGACCAAGAAGGCACTGCCTCCTGGGAAGAATCCAGCTGGAACTGTTTAAAGACTACAGACACACGCTACCACTGTTACATAATGCAATAAAATATATTATCATACCCCCCTTGTCTCTCTGATATCCTGGGGCCAACACAGCTACAACTACACTTCATACATCATGTGAGTTTGTATGACATTTAGCACAATGGAGTCCAGATATTGACTGTGACCTCTAAAAAGGACTGTGATAATATAATATAAAACAGGGGTCAGCAACCTCTGGCACGTGGCTCACCAGGATAAGCACCCTGGCGGGTCAGGTCAGTTTGTTTACCTGCCACGTTGGCAGTTTCAGCAGATTGCGGCTCCCACTGGCCATGGTTCGCCGTCCCAGGCCAGTGGGGGCAGTGGAAAGTGGCGTGGGTGAGGGATGTGCTGGCCGCGGCTTCCCGCCACCCCCATTGGCCTGGGACAGCAAACCATGGCCAGTGGGAGCCACGATCGGCCGAACATGCCGATGCGGCAGGTAAACAAACTGTCCCGGCCTGCCAGGGTGCTTACCCTGGCGAGCTGCGTACCAGAGGTTGCCGACCCCTATATAAAGCCTACAACTAAAATTTCCTCCAGTACTTCTTCCTTACAATGCTTTTTCTAATATTTATTTAAATGTCCTCTCTGCTCTGAGGGTGGGGAGAATGAGGAGTTTCCCACTAAAGACCAAGTGTGTGTGTGTGAGAGAGAGAGAAATAGCAAAATCACCATACATGGGATTAAGCTTAAATCCGTATATATGCTAGTCCATTCCACATATAGCTGGACCCTGAATCTATGCATATATATAAAAATGTGGAAATTTAAGCTAAGCCACGAAAGGGGAAAAATGAATAGATAAAATTTAGCCAAAATCTGAAGAACAATTTTTTCTCTTTACTTATTAAGGGAAAGTAATTTAATAGCATTTTTTAAAAGTAAATATGTTACTAATATATATATATCAATAATACATACACATTATTTAGAGAGGTGTGTGTATATATATGATGTGTATACATAGATGTATATTTCCGTTACAAGCGCTCTCTCTCTCTCTCTCTCTCTAAATGCATGCATAAGGGTTGTTATGGAAATAAATAGAATTCTATGCACAATTATTTTAATTAATCTAAAACAGAAAAAAGAGTCTAGAACAGAAAATAAAGTTAATGTTAATGGATTTTGCAATATACTGTTTGTTTTATAAAAAAGTTGAAAATTAAACTTAATCCTTAGAAACAAAAATAGAAAAGAAAAAGGCCATAAAGGTTTGCTAAAATGTAAAGAGGAATTCTCTCCCCTTATTAAAAATAAAACAATTTAATACATTTTTGAATAGTTAATATTTTACTTCCAACTAATGACTAACAATACTAAGCCATTTCCTGACTTTGAAAATCAGAGAAAATTGACAAAGAACAAATTGGCTTTTATTTTTTCTATTGAATTAAAGTTGCTTAGCTGTTTTATCCTCCTGGCACATTAGTATTTTGGGGCCTGCTTTGACATTAAGAGGTGTCATAAGACAGATGGGTAATGAATGACTGACAATCATAGAAAAAATAAAACAAATAACCTTTTCTCTGCTATTACAAAGCATTTTTCTTTAAACTTGTCTTAGGGGGATAAAGCTTTCACTGTGACCTTCATCAATTTTTTGGTACTTTTTCCATCTAATTGGATCTTAATTGGGCAATACTAATAAGTCTGTTTTATCACTTCAGGAAAAACCACTTAAGCTTCAGTTCTACTGTGAAAAGTGACTCTAAACTGCCAGTGTGGGATTCCATGTTTGTATCGTAACCAATTCCATATTAAATGTGATTCTGTGTGAACTGTAGATAATTAATATATTTGAATAGAAGGAAAAGAATTTGGATATAGGACATATCTAATTTAAGCTGTAAAAGATTGCTATTTTACAAGTAAAGAAAGAAAGAAGTATTTCCTAACTGTCAGCCTTATAAACGTAGCCTGGGATGAAAATCAGACTGGATTTTTTCCTCCTTACATATCACTCATAATAAAAGTTTTGTGGGTAGCCATGTTAGTCTGGATCTGTAAAAGCAGCAAAGAGTCCTGTGGCACCTTATATACTAACAGACATATTGGAGCATGAGCTTTCGTGGGTGAATACCCACTTCATCGGATGCATGTGATGCATGAATCTGACGAAGTGGGTATTCACCCACAAAAACTCATGCTCCAATACGTCTGTTAGTCTATAAGGTGCCACAGGACTTTTTACTGCCAATAAAAGTTTTGCAGACCAAATCAGGTCCTCAGTTACTCCCCATTATTTTCATGAGATCCCCTCATTGCATTCAGGTTTTATAGTGATGAGGGTGGTATAATAAAGTTATTCACAGGGTTGCTGGCCCCATTTAAGGGGAGTCCAAGCCCAGGCTACATGTGACAAGCTAATTTAAGGGGAGCTATTCAGTTAATTGAATAACGAGCACCTGAGCCATCCAATAAAAGGCCATCTATGTTCAATTGCCAGGAGGTGCTCAGAAAGAGAGAAACTCTTCTGTGGGAGGGGAGCTCCACAGAGACTGCTGTCTCCAAGAAGGAGGGTTGTGCAATCCGTGAGCCAATGGGAGATATTACAGGCTAGAGCGGTTAGGAATCAGAATCATTGGCCCCACGGTGGAGGGTTGTGCAACATTCTGAGCCTATGGAAAGAGACTTTTTTTCAAGTCTGTCTGTATCTGTACAAGTTTTTTCATGAAGTTGATGGATTTCCGCTCCATACGGCTAAATGCAGTGCCTTGCATAATGACAGGTTTCAGAGTAGCAGCCGTGTTAGTCTGACTAACACGGCTGCTACTCTGAAACCTTTTTTTCAAGTGTGGTTTGGATTTAATAAATTAGAATCCTAGTGGGGAAGTTTTCATACCTTCTGGACTTTGTGGCATTCTTAAGGGTCTTGAGAGAAACTGAAGCAGGGTGTGCCTGCAGCACCACACTGAGTCAGTGGGGGTGCTGCAGGGGCTGAATAAAATAAAAAAAGAATTCATTCAACCCCACTGTCTTGAATGAGTTTGCACAGACAGGACTGAGTGGAACATAGAAAATAATTCTGTTGATAATGCACCATATGGAATAGAATCCAACTCATTCTCACTTAGCTGTTTTGACTGTGTAGTGCCTGCAGGAGAAAAGAAAATTGGAAAAATGTTTGTCTCTTATAAAAGCAGCTAGATCATCAATAGAAAGAGGAGCCAAATTCTGCTGAAAATGTTGTTTGTAGTGTTCTAGCCATCTCGGTCCCAGGATATTAGAGACAAGGTGGGCGAGGTAATATATTTTATTGGACCAACCTCTGTTAGTGAGAGAAACAAGTTTTCGAGCTACACAAAAGTTCTTCTTTTCTGTATAGCTTGAAAGCTTGTCTCTGTCAGCAACAGAAATTGGTCCAATAAAAGATTTTACCTCACCCACCTGTCTCATGAAAAAAATATTGTCATTCTGATAAAAGCCACAAATATTACTAACCTGTATGTTCAAAGTTACAGATATGCTTTAAATACAAACAAACCAAAAGCATGAATACTTTGGAGCAATCGCCCAACTTCTTCCCTCATAAAACTGCCATGAGAAACAAATGACAACTTAGAGACAATCTTATCCTTGCTCTCCCAATAGTCCTAGACTGCTGAAATGGTGAATTCTATTCAGTGGGAATACGCCCAGTCTGTTTGCTCAGCATGGCAACATTAAAACCAAACTGCACCAGGCCAGATGTCAGAATCTCATGTGACTCCTGGATTCTATATGGCTATATTCAGTTCACAGAAAAAAATGTCATTTTTTACTTTCTAAAATTAAAAAGTCAGGCCGCAAACAATTGTTCCCCATTCTTCCCAAAATGTACATTTTCCTTCAAGTTACAAGGACAAATTTGGCTGGGCACAGAACAATGAGGTGTGTGTGTGCGTTTATGTTTCCGAAGTGCTTCATGAGCTTTTGTATAGTTGTGGAAGTATGATGAATGGCTGCCCGGTGGAAATTCCACTCAGACCACAATGCACAAATATAAAGGGAGAGGAAATGATGGTAAAAGACACTGGGACACGTTCTTAGTCTTATGAAAAGTGCAATTCAGTTTTTTAATTTGTCTATGTAGATTGGATATGAATTTGGTTTCTAAGAATCCAACTGAAATGTTCCCACACAATAACTTAGGTGTAACTCAGTTTATCCAATTCATAGGATGAATGGCTGGTTGGGATTTAAACCTCTATTTCAAACTGATGCTTAAGCCACTAAGCCATTATTGGAGTGTAAATTTTTTAACTTTGTGCAAAGTAATTCCAGCATAACTAATGTTTTTACAGTTATAGCAGAAAACTCTGTCTTGGCCAATAATCTTAATGCTCCCACGTAGTTGCTCCATTATATTTTTTAATTTAAATTGTGGATTTCAAAGTGTTCAACAACCTTGGCTGTTAGCAATGAGAAAGTTCTGACATGTTATTTCTGTCTTCACATCGTCTATGAACTGTCAGTTATACTATTGCCCCCAAATGCATTTCACCAAAGATTTGAGTAGGATTTGATGGTTTGTAGAAAATGTCACTCTAATTCTTACCAGGCAATATTTTATTCTATTTTCAATTTGAATTTGTTTCATCTTTGGTTGAGAACATAAATTACACCTCTACCCCAGTATAACGCTGTCCTCAGGAGCCAAAAAATCTTACCGTGTTATAGATGAAACCATGTTATATTGAATTTGCTTTGATCTGCCGGAGTGCACAGCCCCCCTGCTCCTGCCCGGAGCACTGCTTTACCGCGTTATATCCGAATTTGTGTTATATCGGGTCACGTTATATTGGGGTAGAGGTGTATTTTAAAAATGTTACATCTAAATCTGTCAGAACAAAATACAATGTGAAAAATTATTGTAAAAATGTTGTAATGTATGATTATTTTTACTTCATATATGTTTCATATGCATACAGCATTATGCAATACTAAAACAATATATTGAACCCTGCTTACAAAATAACTGGCACATCTGATCTTTGAACTATTACAGTGCCTGGTTTTGGATTTATTATTTAGAATCATAGAATCATAGAATTCAAGATCAGAAGGGACCATTATGATCATCTAGTCTGACCTCTGCTGCATGCATGCGGGCAAGACTCTCCAGCAAAACCTCTGAAAAAAGGTTATATCTTACCATTGACCCATTTTACTTTTACATTCAAGCCTGAATTTCCTGACTGACAGTTTATATCCCGTTCGTCCTCGTGTCCACATTAGCACTGAGCTGAAAATAATCTCTCTCTCCCTCCCTTTATCCCTCTGATATATTATAAGAAAAGTGTAATCATATCTCTATCCAGGCCTTCCATTCCTCGGATCATTCTAGTGGCCCTTCTTTTGTACCTTCTAGTGAATTCATCCTTCTTAAACAACATGGGAGAAACAAAACACACACAAATCTCCATCTCCCAACTGGTGCCCCAGCTTATAACTAAAGTTCTTGTTAGACATCCTAAATGCATAACCTTACACTTCTCACTATTTTTTTTTCATCCTTACTATACTACAGTTTACAGTCATCTCTCATAAATCTCCTGGAGAATATCCCGATCCTCTTCCGAAATTGAACCCCCCCCAACTTGGTGTCATCAACTTTATACTTATCTCTCCCACTCTCCTTGTGGTTCCCAGCATAAATAATAGATTAAAATCGACAGTTCCCCTTCAATACTACCCTCTGCAGTCTCCCCCTAACCAGCCCTTTATCCACTCTGATTTTTTTTTTTCATCCCATCTTTTCCATTTAACCAGTAATTCTTCGATTTTTCCATGACTTTGCATACTACAGATGTTAGACTAACAGGGCTATAATTTGAACTACATTAGCTAATCTCCAGTCAGTCGGTACAATCCCATTTTTAGGATTTATAAAGATGTATTCTAGGATGAAGATTAAAAGTATTCGCTCAGATATTGTGCCCATTCCAGATTATCCTAATCTCTCCTCCGTTAAAGTTTTTAGCGTCCCCCTTTTTCTTTCTCTTTTTTCTTCCTATTTATATATAAAAAAAAACCGCTTTGGTTTTTTTTTAATTCGCCTAGGTCCATCCCCACTCGTCGCTTTTGCCTTTCTCACAGCTTCCCTGCTCCCTCTGACCAAGGTAGGGTTCCTTGCCCCTCCCTCCATTTTCCATCCCTGGTACGCTTTCTCTTTTTTTTCTTTTTCCCCTCTAACTGCTCATCCAGCAGCTGGCCTAAAACTACTACTACTGAGCCGCTTCCTCCCTTCTACATGCCTCCTCTGACTCTCTGCAAACCTGAAAACCTGAAGTAACCCCACCTCCCATCTCTTAGATCCCTAATAATGTTAAAAATATCACTTCCTAACTAACTAACTTAATTAATTTAGTAAAATTGAAATCAATGAAATCACAATCCTCAGATGTCACTATCCCGATGAGGCTCTGGTAGTTTTCTTCCCCATGTGACCCATGCCCAAAACAGACTCTGTGTTTGTCCATGCAGCAGTTATCTATATATTTTATTTTTTACCATTATTGATATATTTATTATTTTATAATTCCAAAAGTGTGCTTGGCATCTCACTGTCCTAATAAAACGTGGTCCTTGCCTGAAAAGCTTACAATCTAATTTCAGAAATAGTGCAACAAAAGGGATATCAGAAGAATAGGAAGAGCTAAATAGAGATGGGACAGACAACAAGAATTATGACAATAAGATTTTGTAGTTACTCAGCAAAGGCTTATGTGCAGCATCCATTATTTCTAATTTTTAATACAGGTAAATAAATTTAACTAAATACAAAAGTCTTTCATTCTTTTTTGAAGGAATTGCAATAGATGCAAGTCTTAGGTAGGTATTTGGGAGTCCAAGCCAAGAAAGCAATTATGCCCATGATTAACTTTAAGCAGATGTATAGTTACATTGAAGGAGGAAGTTAACATATTTAAAATGTTTTGTTGGATCAGGCCTGAATAAGGAGAGGACAATGGCCTGGTAGACCAACTCAGGAATGGTATTCTGTGTGCTGGAAAAGCAGTCAAATGTGAGGCATCAAGGCTGGCATCATAGGTTGAGCAAAATAGGAGGAAGGCAATGCAGTAAGAGACGAGGCTAGTTAAGGAGGAAGGAGTGTCTGCCTGGGTCTGGAAGGTGAAGACAAGGAACCTGATTTTCCACTATGTTACTTACACCAGTTTTATATCAGCAGAGCTCCATTGAGTTATAATGGTATAAAAATGGAGTAATACAGTGGAGAATCAGGACCCAACGGAGAAATGAAAAGGGATACTGTCAGATTGACATGCATGGTAAATTATTTTAGTAGTTGTGTTTTGAGTGAATTGACGTGGCGGGCAATGTGGACATCCGGGTAGCTGGAAAGGCAGTAGTTGCTGTAGTTAAGGTGGAATGTGATAATATCCTGCATGAAAGTGTTTACTGTTTGGACAGAAAGAAAAGGTCAGATCTCATAAATGTCAAGCAATAAAAGCCTCAGATTTTGCTCACAATCTGGATGAAGGAGACGGAAGTGTCAAAGATGATCCCTCAGGGTATAGGCCAAAGTGACAGAGCATTGTAGTGTTGTCAACAGAGACAGATAAAGGGGAAAGGGAAGAAATTTTCAGAGGAAAAATAAGGAGTTCAGTTTAAGCCATGTTAAATTTAAGCTGTTGGCAACCCATCCAGGTGGAAATTTCAGAAACATGCTGAAATATGGAATTGGTTATGGGGAAACAGAGCAGGAGATTTGTGACTCGGTGTAAGATGATAGTTGGATAGAGTGGATGAGGTCACACAGATATATGATGTAAAAGGAAAAGAGGAGGAGGGCAAGGATAAAAGGCTTCTGGGGCCCTTACCAAAAGAGGGAGAGGGAGAATGAAGAAAAATGACTATAGAGGCGAGATTGGGATCAGTAGCATCCAACACAGCAAAAATCAAACAATATTAGAATGGAGTATTGATCCTGGCCAGCAAATTGTGAAAGAGAGAAAATCCCCATGAGCAGATGCATAAAGTACAGCGTGCATGTATTGTAGAAGTAAGAGATTACTTAATGTCATCCACAGTCATGATTTGTAAATCATATTTGTAAATATTTTTATTTATTCTTTACTGTGGCCTCCTTAGGGGAGGATCTATTAATGGAGATTCTCTATATCCTAGTAAGGAGAAGAGGATGGAAAATGATAAAATACAGGTAGGATCTGATGAGAAACAGTCAAATGAAAAACAGTCCCATTCAATTACATCATGTAATGGCAGACAGCTAAAAAGTAACAAGTTTTTAAAGTGCTTATATACAAATGCTAGAAGTCTCAATAATAAGATGGGTGAACTAGTGTGTCTTGTATTAAATGAGGATATTGATATAATGGGCTTCACAGAAACTTGGCGGAATGAGGATAATCAATGGGACACAGTAATACCAGGTTACGATATATATTTGAAGGACAAAACAGGTCATGCTGGTGGGAGAGTGGCACTATATGTGAAAGAGAGCATAGAATCAAATGAAATAAAAATCTTAAATGAACCAAACTATATCATAGAATCTCTAAGGATAGTAATCCCATGCTCTAATAAAAAGAATATAGCAGTACAGATATATTACTGACCACCTGACCAGGATGGTGATAGTGACTGTGAAATGCTCAGGGAGATTAGAGAGGCTATATAAATAAAAAACTCAGTAATAAAGAGGGATTTCATCTATCCCCATATTGACTGGGTACATGTCATCTCAGGACAGGATGCAGATAAAGTTTACTCACACCTTAAATGACTGCTTCTTGGAACAGCTACTCCTGGATCCCACAAGGGGAGAGGCAATTCTTGATTTAGTCCTAAGTGTAGCACAGGATCTGATCCAAGAGATGAATATCGTTGGACCGATTTAGTAATAGTGGCCATAACATCCCTGTGGCTGGGAAAACACCACAGCAGCCCAACACTGTAGCATTTAATATCAGAAAGGGGACTACACAAAAATGAGGAGGTTAATTAAACAGAAATTAAAAGGTACAGTGCCTGTCATAAACAGATAGTTAAGGGTTAAGGTCTCTTTTACCTGTAAAGGGTTAACAAGCTCAGTAACCTGACAGACACCTGACCAGAGGACCAATCAAAGGACAAGATAATTTCAAATCTCTGTGGAGGGAAGTCTTTGTCTGTGTTCTTTGTTGGGTTTTTGTTCTCTCTTTGGATCTAAGAGAGGCCAGACATATTTCCAGACTCTCCAAGTTCCCTGAAGTATTTTCTTCTATTCAGTATAGTAAGTATTAGAAAGGCAAATTAGTCTTATAATTAATTTCTACATTTGCAGTTGTGTGTTTGCTGGAGAAATATCTTATTTCTGTTTGCTGTTACTTTGATTATTTTGAGAAAGGAAGCGGGGGGAAGCCTCTCCAGGTTTATAAGCTAGACCCTGTATATTTTTCATCCTGGTGTTACAGAGATAGTGTACTTTCTTTCTTTCTTTTAATAAAATCCTTTGCTTTTTAGAAACTGGTTGATTTCTTCCCTTGTTTGGATTTTCAGGGGAAGGGGAGGGGGGAAAAGTGAATCCCTCTTTGCTTTGATTCAAGGAGTGTGAATCAAGGTATCTCTCCCAACGACGAGGGGAGGGGGAGGAAGGTGGGGGAATGGTTTAATTCCCTTTGTGTTGTGATTCAAGGAGTTTGGATCTGTGTTCCCAGGGAAAGTTTTGGGTGAACAGGGAGTGTACTAGACACTGGAATCTCTAGTTGGTGGCAGCTTTACCAGATCTAAACTAGGATTTTAGTTTAGAGGAGTCCATGCAGGTCCCCATCTTGTGGACGCTAAAGTTCAAAGTGGGGAATAAACCTATGACAGTGCCAAAAGTGAAATCCCTGCAAGCTGCATGGAAACTTTTTAAAAATACCATAATAGAGGTTCAACTTAATTGTATACTCCAAATGAAAAAACATAGTAAGAGAACCAAAAAACTGCCACCATGGCTAAACAACAAAGTAAAAGAAGCAGTGAGACACAAAAAGTCATCCTTTAAAAAGTAAAAGTTAAATCCTAATGAGGAAAATAGAAAGAGGCATAAACTATGGTAAACAAAGTGTAAAAATATAACTAGGAAGGCCAAAAAATTTGCTGTTACAACTCAAGAAAGAAATCTTGGCATTATTGTGAATAGTTCTCTGAAAACATCCACTCAATGTGCAGCGCAGCAGCAACAGTCAAAAAAGCTAACAGAATGTTGGGAATCATTAAGAAAGGGATAGATAATAAGACAGAAAATATCATATTGACTCTACATCCCTAGTATGCCCACATCTTGAATACTGCTTGCAGATGTGGCCTCCCCATCTCAAGAAAAGTATATTGGAATTGGAGAAGGTTCAGAAAAAGGCAACAACAATGATTAGGGGTATGGAACAGCTTCTGTATGAGGAGAGATTAAAATGACTGGGACTTTCCAGCTTGGAAAAGAGACGACTAAGGGGGGATATGATAGAGGTCTATAAAATCATGATTGGTGTGGAGAAAGTAAATAAGGAAATGTTATTTACTCCTTCTCATAACACAAGAACTAGGAGTCACCAAATGAAATTAATAGGCAGCAGGCTTAAAACAGACAAATGGAAGTATTTCTTCACACAACGCATAGTCAATCTTTGGAGCTCTTTGCCAGAGGATGTTGTAAAGGCCAAAACTATAACAGGGTTCTAAAAAGAACTAGATAAATTCATAGACGATAGGTCCATCAATGGCTATTAGCCAGGATGGGTAGGGATAGTGTCCTTAGCCTCTGTTTGTCAGAAACTGGGAATGGGCAACAGGAGATAGATCACTTGATGATTACCTCTGCCGTTAATTCCCTCTGGGACACCTGGTACTGGCCGTCAGAAGACCCAGTATGGACGTTCTTATATTCTTATGACCAAACCATGTCCTAAATGAGAAAAACCCACTGCATGGCCAGGAAAGTAGGCGTAGCATCCCCTTCTTTCCTGACCCCACTAGTAAAATAAAGATGTCTGTACTCAAAAGATATTTGGGGGCGGGGGTGGAGGGATGGAATGTGACAGGTTCATGGAACAGACAGTCCTAGTACCTCAAACAGAGAGCCCCACAGCCTCAAAAATTGCAGTGGTCAAAACCTACTTAGGTACTTTTGCTGACTCCTAGGAGAGGCGAGATTCCGCTGATCAGGACTAACACTGAACCTGATCTCTTTAATGCTGTTCACAAATGTTTGCCAAGTCATGTATTTTAAAAGAGTTAATTGACGGTATGGTAGGATGTGAACAGAGGTTGCTAAGAGTTTTCTTAGTACTTTGTGATTGACAAAGTGAAAATGTTTAGTATGTCTGCACAGATGGCTTTACACACATCTTAATTATTCAAGGACACCTTTGTTCCTCTCTGGAGGGAAAAAAAAGGCTTATTTCTTCCTTATTTAATGCCGACAACTCATGTTTTATTGAAGTGGCACAATGCCACTGAAGGATGACGGGTAATTATGGTCATCTTCTCAAAATGCTTAAGCCTCCAAATAGTGATTCAGTAACAGTTTACTAGCAGGGAGTGTAATTGAGCCATTAGAATTTTGATAAAACTCAAACATAATTTCCTTGCTTTATTTATAAGTAAATATTCATGAGGCTGACATATTATGGGGTGCTGTTTTTCCCCTTTGATAAGCATGCCTGTTCTATACAGGTTATCACTGCAGTAGCTGTAATGATCCATTTCTACACTCTCCCGTTATCTCTCTTTTTTGTTATACTGTATTAATGTGGTGCATTACCAGAAAGTGAGACTGAACACTAATTTTAAAGATCAGATTGCTTCCTTATCTTGGGTCTGAAATCATTTATGGGTTTATCTGGTGAAGCAGTACATTAAGAACTTTTTCCTCAAATCAAGCTTTTAGTGAAACCATCAATGATCATTCTTACAGTTCTTGACAACCAGTGGAAATTAAGATGTTTATGAATATTTAATTGGGGTGAAAACCTATGAAACAGTCAGTTCTTGATCTTTGAACACACATTGGATTACTATTAGATTTGATAGTGTAAGTCATGTATTGTAAGTTTGTATGAAGGAAACGTATATACATAAGTACCTCCTTAAGTAATTTTATCTCATGGATTTAAGAGTTTGTATAATTTTAATTCTTTAGGCTGCACTGTTAGAATAATTATGGGCGCAATCCTGAAAACCTTTTATCATGTGAGGCAAAGTTTGCAGAATCAGACTCTATGCTGTTGACCTGTATGCTCATGAGTAAAACAACTCAGAGTGATGCAGGACCATTGAGATCATTTGAGAGGTGCACAGGCATCTCTGTGTGGCCACTCTGCCCCTGGCCTCCATCTGCAGCCTCCTTGCATGGTTTAAGTCAGGCCTGCACAACTCATAAAGCGGTGAGGGCCTTATTACTCCAAAGAAAACAGCTGAGGGCCGAAACCCCCCAGCCCCGCAGAAACACCCCGCCCCCTCCGGTGCCGCCCGCCCCGTGGAAACAAACCCTCCTTCCCCAGCGCTGCCCCGCGGAAACAGTGGTATTGAACCTTGGTAATATGTTATAGCGGGCCCCTAAGGTAGTATAATTAAGGTAAAAGAAAAATGTCTTTTTGCTGGAAGTAGAATAAGATCTTCCCTCCACTTTGTAATCAATTTCCCTGTTGAATGAATGAGGTGTGAATGAGGAAGGTGTGGAAGGCAGGCACCTCCAGACAGCTGCAACCCTTGGAGAGGGGTTGGGAACCAGACCAAGGACAATTAAACTTGTCAAGTGGGCTGAGGCGAGAAGAGGAGACATACTGATGGCCTTGAAGATTAGAAGCAAGCACCTTCCTTTGGGAACACCCTCTTTGCAGCATTGGGACAACCTCCAGCCCAGAGAAAAGCAGCAAAAAGACCAATTTTTATGAGAGATAAGATCAGTAGAACAGGTCAGCCACCAACTCGCCGCTCGCCTCCTCACCCCCCTCCAAGTATAAAGCCCCCCCGCCACTGCCCACCCACTCGCTCAGCTTGTCATCCGCCCACCCCCTCCAGCTCACCTACTCACCCCCCGCTCGCCTCCTCAGCCCCCTCTTCTCCTGCCGCGGCTCACCTGCCCCCCTGCCACTGCCCGCCCGCTCGGCTCGTCATCCCCTCACTCATCATCCTCCCACCCCTGGCTCTCCTACTCACCCCTCCTCCCACTCGCCTCCTCAGCCCCCACTCCCTGCCGCCGGCTCACCTGCCCCCGCCACTGCCCGCCTGCTTGCCTCCTCAGCCCCTGTCCCCCTCCGCCAGCTCACCTGCCCCCTTGCCACTGGCTTCCTGCTTGCCTCCTCAGCCCCACCCTTCCCTGCTGCTGGCTCACCTGCCCCCCACCCCTGCCCGCCCACTCACCTAATCACCCCCTGCTGCCCTCGCGCCTCCTCAGCCGCCGCCGGCGGCTCACCTGACTGTCCTCGCCTGCTCCCCCTGCCACCAGCTCACCTGCCTTCCCACCACTGGCCTCTTACCTTCTGCCACTGGCCCCACCCCCTGCCGCTGGCTTACCCTCACTCCCTAGCCTGCCACTGGCCTCTTCAACACCCCATCCACCCGCCAGCTGGCCAGCCACTTGGCCGGCCGTTGGCTTGCGCCACCCCGCTGCTTGCTTACTCACACCCCGCGGGCTGCACAGTGAGCCCATGTGGGCCACATGCAGCCTGCGGGCTGTATGTTGTGCAGGCCTGGTTTAAGTGGTATGGAATTTGGTACAACCAGGTCAGTCCTGCATGCCTTTCTCAGACAATGTTCTTATTGAGGGCAATAGGAGTAAAAAAAAAAAAGACCAAAAAATCCCAACAATGTATATGCAGTATATTAGAAATGGTGCATTCTATGGTTGGCCCAAACACTTGGCAATCATAAATGCTGACTTCTTATGTGACTCCTAATGGTCGCGGTGGGAGGAAAACTGAGAAATGGTATTTTGTGTTACACTTGTCATGCATATTGCTTACTAAGTGGCTTAATGAATAGTTGTACCTAGCACATGTTGGGGTATGTCTACACTGCAGTTAAACACCTGTGGCTGGCCTGTGTCAGCTAACTTGGGTTTGCAGGGCTTGGGCTGTGGGGCTGTAAAATTAAAATTGTAGATGTTTTGGGCTGGAGCCTGAGCTCTGGGACTCATGTGGTCTTTATAGCAAATTAAAGCCCAGTTGTCAGGGCCACATAAGTCCGAGTCAGCTGACATGGACTAGCCATGGACGTTTAATTACAGTGTAGACATATCTTTTGAGTTCCATTATAGACATACGCTTCATCAAAAATTATTCAAAATACAGGCAAAAGATTAACTGTTAAAGAATAATAAAACTAGCATAAATAACCCCCAGTGTTCTATCTAGAGCTAAGTGAATAATGCATTTTTCAGTTCCCTGGCAACTCCAATAATAAAAAAAAAAATTCCAAACTTTTTTTTTCCAAACTTTTCAGCCGATTGAAAAATAATTTAAAAAAAAATTGTTTCAGGAAAAATGAATCATTTGGTTCAACCTAAAATAACATGTTTCATTTCTATTCCAAGCATGTTTTAGCCCTTTTTTAATTATTAAAAGCCACTTCAAAGCAAAATTTATTTTGAATTGAAAAATCAAAACTTTTAGTTTAAAAAATGTTGAAGTGAAACATTTATCTGTTTTCAGAATTTTTTTTTTGAGTTTTTTTCTTGACTGAAATAATTTGTTGACATCAATATGAATTCATGAAATGTTTCGGTGTTGCCAAATCTGCATTTTTTGCCAAAAATTTACAGTTGAAAAATGTTATGCAATTCTAGCTAAATCATCCTTTGGTGATTTTGTCAATTACAGTGTGGCCTATATCTATATATCATCATCCTGATTGTGTTGCTTTCAGAAATGATGACATAAAAACAAATTTGGTAGCTGTATCAGAATCTGTAGTCACATGCCAGCTTTGTGTATTTAATTACCTAATATGTGGATCTTTAATGATAATAATAGGTTTTAGTCTTCCAGACATAATGTGCTTGTCATTCTGAACAAAATCATGTGGATTTGAGTAAGTAATGTCTTGCTAATTATATGTTGAAGAAAAATAGGGTTTCCTCCTGACACTGAATGTATAATCACCTTGGTACACTATGATCTCTTTGAAATTCTTCATGTTTGCAAGGATCTGAACATCTTTAAAATTATATCCAATTAAATACTTTAATAATTAATCATGTTCTTCTTAAAATACACCATTAAGGGCCCATTAGAATAGCCCCCCTGAGTTAGATGTGCAGTCCTTCACTGTTCCAACTCCACTGTGTGCAGCAGGAGTGTCCCCACTTCTCTTATACGCCAGTCCTGTTCTTCAGGCCACTACAAAGTGGGGATCAGGTCCATCACCGTCCTTTCTCTTCGCCCCCTTCAGGGTGCCATGCGCCACCAGGGGACTAGAGACTACTGAGCTGACTGGCTTTTCTACAGGTTGCACGACAGAAGGATAAAGGTTCCTTCTGCCATACTCCCACTGTGCACCCTTGTAAGAATCAGGAAGGATTAAGCTCTAAACTGGTTGTACTGTGGTGACAGCTAAGCTCTTTTTAACCATATGTAGAACTGGGACCACCAGTTTGCAACTGGAATTAAATGTTTACATGCGATATGTGATTTTAATCCAAATAAATAGAGCCAAATTCTGCTACATTACACACATTGAGTCGTCCTATCAATTTCAGGTATACTATTCACCGTGAGTAAAATCTGGCAGCTATGCATTTCTGCAGTGTTCATTACCATAGTGTCAGTGGAGCTATCTTACATAGTTTCAATAGAAATAAATTTGTGTTCTCAATGCCTCTTGTTTATCATCAACAGAATATATGGGAGTAGCATAAAAGAGTTCTGCCTTTTAGTAAAACTATATTTTCTTCTTCACCTGTTTTTGATGCACTTTGCACTGCAACTTCACTGTTGTACTTACTGATAATTAGTTGACATGCTGCGTAGAATGCATGATCAATAACAACAAAGCTATTTTATATCATATTAGTAAATTCAATTGAAAATTACCAATCATATTTCATGAAACTTTCAGAGAAAATTTGCATTTGATATTTTGCCCGATTAAGTACAATGTAGGTATTTAAATGTAATCTGCGTGTATTTAGAAAATCAGTCAGCATTTTTTGTCTCTGAATGTGAAACTGGGTCATGCACAGTCCGATTCATCCAAAAATATCTGCAAATTTCAGGGCAATATAAGCTTTATTCCTATGTTATCTGATATCTTTTTTGCACCCTGCTATTGGTTGTTTTTCCTCATAGAGCCCCTCAACATGTAATTTATATTCACACAGATTTAACTGTTTTACCGACATAACTGTACATCATCTCATACAGTAGCTGCATGCTCTGATAGAGGAAAGTGCAGTCACTGATCTAACACTCCAACTAGAAATTCAAAAGAGGTGAACTTTCTGAAATTTTCTTTGTCAGATACTGGTATAAAAGATGAAACATGTTCAGTTTTAATGATTA
Source organism: Mauremys reevesii (assembly GCF_016161935.1). NCBI lineage: Eukaryota > Metazoa > Chordata > Testudines > Geoemydidae > Mauremys > Mauremys reevesii. Next base: position 36,249,867 of record NC_052629.1, on the reverse strand, counting down.
AACAGAACAAAGTGGATAAATGCTATAGTGCAGTGCCCCACTAACTGAACTCACCTGCGGCAATGCTGCTTTAACAAGTCTAGAGGGGATCCCATGATGGTTGTTTGGTTGGCAGTTGATTTCATACAGAACTTTTGTCATGATGGGAAACCATCATTTCAACTGCCAGTGTTTCTGTTAAATTTTGTGCCCCGCCACAGAATAAATTGGTTTGCTTAGATGTGAACATGTTTCATGATACATTGCTGAAAGTACATTCCGTATTGGCCTCCCTGGTGCACTAAGCTCCTCCCTGAAGCTCTGAGCCCGCTCCTCCTGTAGTACAGGTTGGGGGAAAGTATGTTTTGGAAGTCTGTATCTTGTGTTGATAGTACAGTTGTTGTTGCAATGGTAGTTACAGTGCCTGGAGGCCCCAAACAAGATTGGAGCCTCTTTGTGCTAGGTATTGAACAAGAGTAGGAGCTCCACCTGTCTCAAAGAGCTTACTATATCAGTACATGAGGTAGACAAAAGAGTGAGGGAAAGAAGTAAGTTTACAGATTTTACAGATGGGAAAGCAGTCTGAAAAGGAATTGCCAGTTGTCTAAGTGGAATCTTGTCTCTGACTGGAAAGGGAGCACAGCCGGTTCCTAGTGGCAAAGAAGAAAAGTGACTAGGGTAATAATAGGGTAGACTGATAATAACAAGAATAATAAATCATTTTATGTTAACCAATATAAGTGAGCAAAAATCTCAGTTTGGAAAAAACGAATAAAAAACACCTTTCTTAAGAAATTCAGAGAAGGCCCTGATTAATAGGAAATACTTTATTTAAAATAAAAGTACAAATTTTATATAGACTAATTAAGCGCTAAGGAGTCTCCAGACCCTGCAAGGCCTTGAAGAGCTCTACAGCAGCTACCTTTTCATCATACAGCCTCTGGTTTTTTTTGCTATCACCATCAGCATTTCATCCAGCTGGCTAACAGCTGTAACTCTCTAAGCATCCCAGGGATAAGTACTTCTGTACTTTGTTTAACATACCACTTGATAGATCATAAGGACTGACACAAACTGTAAAGCAGAGGTTCTCAACCTTTTTCTTTCTGAGGCCCCTGCAACATGCTATAAAAACCTCCAAGGCCCACCTGTGCCACAACTGTTTTTCTGCATATAAAAGCCAGGGCCACCATTAGGGGGTAGCAAGCAACGCAATTGCCCTGGGTCCCATGCCACAGGGGTCCCGCAAAGCTACGTTGCTCCAGCTTTGGCTTCAGCCCCGAGTGGCAGGGCTCAGGGCCCCGAGCTTCGGCCACATGTGGTGTGGCTTTGGCTTTCTGCTCTGGGCTCAAGCAAGTTTATTGCCAGCCCTGCTTGCGGCCCCACAGGGGGCTCCAGACCCATGCTTGAGAATCACTGCTATAAAGGCCCCAGCCATTCATTTAATTTTGGACCAGCTGTTGTTTAAATAGTGCCTAAGGACTTGGTCTTGATACTTAAGGATTTGGTTGTTCCTTAGAGGTTCCTAGAGGGTGATTAATGGAATGATAATCGGAGGGTAACAGATACATTAGTTCAGGAGTTCACAAACATTTTTCCCTGAGGCTCATCTCTGCAGATGCAGTAGGCACTGCAGCCCACTATTAACACTTCTTGAGGAAAATTATTTATTTTAATTATTACATACATATAAATGATAACACTGTAAATAAACAATGTACATGTTTCCTTTTCATTTTAATGTAAACAATTGTAATAATAGAAATTCCTAGCAATATGCAAAGAAATGCTTCAAGAACAGTTTTAGTACACTTTAGAAAATGTTGAGCGCAAACAGGGAAAACACAATGTATAAAAGTACAACGTATAAAATTGAACAATAAGCAACATGAAAATGTTAACAAAATTGTTAAAAGAACACATTGGGTTATTTGTTGATTTTAAAACAATAGTTGTCTAGCTTTGAAGAATATATTTTGTTTTTCAATTTGTTTAATGTTAAAATCTGAATTTCTGTGCTGTGTAAGGGAAAGACCCAGCCCTACACTCTACTAATTAGAAAAGAATCAAATATTGTAAATAAAAATATACAATAACAATTATATTATAGCACACTGAAGCAACAGGTACTCATCTGATCCAGTAAAGGAGAATCCAATCTTCAAGTATGTGTCATATTTTCTTACCACTTTCTTTATATTTTTGGCTGACTCATTTCAGGTAGCTGTAGATGGTCCTGGACTTTCATTATCTTCTCCACCAGTGCACCCATCTCATTTTTTAAAAATAAATCAATCCATGTCAGACTGAAATACTACTTGCCATTTTTTACAGTTGTAAATGGCGGACTATGTGTATATAACTAGGTTACCTTGCAGTGAAATGCACCATTGTACTCGCGAGAATTAGGGCTGTCAAGCGATTACAAAAAATAATTGTGATTAATCACATGATTAATTGCACTGTTAAACAATAATAGAGTACAATTTATTTAAATATATTTTTCTACATTTTCAAATATATTGATTTCAGTTACAGCACAGAATACAAAGTGTATAGTGCTCACTTTTTATTTATTTTTATTACAAGTATTTGCACAGTAAAAAAAACCAAGAGAAATGGTATTTTTCAATTCACCTAATAGAACTACTGTAGTGCAATCTCTGTCATGAAAGTTTAACTTACAAATGTAGAATTATGTACAAAAGCCATTCAAAAATAAAAAATGTAAAATTTTAGAGCTTGCAAGTCCACTTAGTCCTACTTCTTGTTCAGCCAGTTGCTCAGACAAACAAGTTTGTTTACATTTGCAACAGCAAATGCTGCCCACTTCTCATTTACAATGTCACCTGAAAGTGAGAACAGGCATTCACATGGCACTGTTGTAGATGGCGTCAAAATATATTTACGTGCTAGATGCACAAAAGATTCCTATGTCCCTTTGTAAGTTGCGTCGCCTGGCTTACCACCGCTAGGGGCGATGGTGAGCTACTCTTTCCCTGGCCGGCTTGAGCCCCGCCCGGTCTTGGAGAATCAGTGGCAGGGGGAACACCGGCGAACGTCTGCGGCGCGCCCCTCAGGCAGGGGAGCGCCGGCAGGAGTCTGTAGCGCCCCCTCAGGCAGGGGAGCGCCGGCAGGAGTCTGTAGCGTGCCCCTCAGGCAGGGGAGTGCCAGCAAACGTCTGCAGCGTGCCCCTCAGGCAGGGGAGCTCCGGCAAAAGCCTGTAGCGCGCCCCTCAGGCAGGGGAGCGCCGGCAAACGTCTGCAGCGCGCCCCTCAGGCAGGGGAGCGCCGGCAAAAGCCTGTAGCGCCCCTCAGGCAGGGGAGCGCCGGCAAGAGTCTGTAGCGCCCCCTCAGGCAGGGGAGCGCCGGCAAGAGTCTGTAGCGCGCCCCTCAGGCAGGGGAGCGCCGGCAAACGTCTGCAGCGTGCCCCTCAAGCAGGGGAGCGCTGGCAAGAGCCTGTAGTGCGCCCCTCAGGCAGGGGAGCGCCGGCAGGAGTCTGTAGCGCCCCTCAGGCACGAGTCTGTAGCGCTGTCGGGACCCGGTTCCTGAGGCTGACTGGCCGGGTAGGGGAACGCAGGCCCGCCCTACACCTCTGCATTCCAGCCCAGGGCCCTGGCAGGGCGAGACGAGGGTCTCGTCACTGGGTTAGCGGGGTTCTTTCCGCAACATAGACTCACCCCCGTGTTGTTCAGTCCCTGGGCTACTTCCTACCCGATTACGCGTCCCTCAGGTCCCTCCAGTTCACCCAGGTAGACCGCGGCTGGCAGCTCAAGCTCTCCCCCCGGCTCAGGCTCTTCCAGTTTCTCGGGGTACTCGGCGGCTGGCAGTCCTGGTGAGCCCAGTCCTTCCTCCAGCTCAGGTTTCCCCTGGTCCAGGGCCTCCCCTGGGGTGGCAGCAGGGTCTGAAGGGAGCAGCATGCAGTCTGCATCTGGCTCCCTCCCTGGTGCTGCCCTCACTGAGCTAAGGGCCCCACCCTTTGTACTTCCTGTTCCACCCCTCCCCTTCCGGGGGGCGGAACAAGCTTGGCCTGGCCCCGCCCACTCCGGTTGAGAGAGTGGCTGTTTACCCTCAGGCTCGGAGGGAAGCCACCCTGGCTCCCTACACCCTTCATGTGTCAACCACCATTCCAGGGGACATGCTGATGACGGGTTCTGCTTAATAACAATCTAAAGCAGTGCAGACTAACACATGTTCATTTTCATTATGAGTCAGATGCCACCCGCAGAAGGTTGATTTTCTTTTTTGGTGGTTCGGGTTCTGTAGTTTCCACATTGGAGAGTTGCTCTTTGAAGACTTCTGAAAGCATGTTCCACCCCTCGTTCCTCTCAGATTTTGGAAGGCACTTCAGATTCTTAAACCTTGGGTCGAGTGCTGCAGCTGTCTTTTGAAATCTCACATTGGTACCTTCTTTGCCTTTTGTCAAATCTTCAGTGAAAGCATTCTCAAAATGAACAATATGTTCTGGGTCATCATCTGAGACTGCTATAACATGAAATATATTGCATAATGTGGGTAAAACAGAGCAGGGGACATACAATTCTTCCCCAATTTAATTAATGCATTAGTTTTTTAATGAGCGTTATCAGCATGAAAGCATGTCTTCTGGAATGGTGGTGGAATCATGAAGGGGCATACAAATGTTTAGCATATCTGGCACGTAAATATCTTGCAATGCCAGCTGCAAAAATGCCATACAAATTCCTGTTCTCACTTTCTGGTGACATTGTAAATAAAAGAGGGCAGCATTATCTCCCATAAATGTAAACAAACTTGTTTGTCTTAGCTATTGGCTGAACAAGAAGTAGAACTGAGTGGACTTGTAGGCTCTGAAGTTTTACATTGTTTTGTTTTTTAGGGCAGTTATGTAACCAAAAAAAATATCTACAGCTGTAAATTGCACTTTCACGAGAAAGAGATTGCACTACAGTACTTGTATGAAGTGAATTGAAAAATACTGTTTATTTTGTTTACCTTTTATAGTGCAAATATTTGTAATAAAAATAATATACACTTTGATTTCAGTTACAACACAGAATACAATATATATGAAGATGTAGAAAAACATCCAAAATATTTAATAAATTTCAGTTGGTATTCTATTGTTTAACAGTGCGATTAAAACTGGAATTAATTATGATTTATATTTGGGGGCTAATCACGTGAGTTAACTGCGATTAATCAACAGCCCTTGAACTAAACTTGAAATTTTGCAGCTTGTCTTTTTTTAAATAAAGTTTTTTCTATACTCTATCCAACATATGCAGCTTTTATTTACATAAGTCACATGGAGTTAAAGATTTGCTCGACTGGAGAATGCAGTTGTGCTAGCAGACCAACCAGGACTGTGTCGTAGCTCACAGTTTGGGACTCCCTGCATTAGTTAATTGCATCCTTTTAAAGAAAATGTTTTTATTTAAGATATTAGTATTAGTAGAGATTAAATCAGTTAAATGAACCTCTAGTAGAAAATGCTATTTATTTAGTTTGTTAATGTTAATACATTATCATATCAGGTTACAGTAGCTGAAAAATTTATTTGTTATACCCTCCCAGTATTGATTCTTACTTTCCCTTGCCTTTCCTCTGCTTCCCCTTTTAATTTGTTTTTCTAGTAGTGAATGTATCTGGGATCTGTGTGACACATGCATGGATAGACAAAGGCGTTCTATAATAAATCCCTTTCCTTGGATGGGGGCTCAGTATATAATATGTTAATTACAGTACCTACTTAAAATCAAATTGATACATTGTGTTTTCCATCAGTACTGGTAAGCGAGCCTTGACAGGTGATGAAGAGTACATCCTTCTTTTTGTTTTCTGATTCTGTATGTAAAACAAAATCTGATATCTAACAGTTGCACATTTAGTGGCAGAATTCCCTGTCAGGCAGGGGGAGGGCAGCAGGTGCATCTCTACAGGAGTCCAGCCTACGCTTCCTTGAGCACCTGTGCATGGCATCCCCCATCTTCTTCCTCTTGGGATGACTTATGCTTCCAGAATACCTGGATCAACAAGTAAAGTGCTCCAAGGAGCAGTAGACTGCTACTCCACTGCTGTGCACAGGCATCCAGGGGTGCATATGCCCTTCTCAGCTCCTGTTGCACACCTGTGGACTAACTGATCCTAATTATTTAATTACATACAGAGGTGGATGTACTTTAGAAACTGAAAACCGAACATGTGTGTCTATATGGTGTTTTGGAAGTTATACTATAATTAACATGTTAAAATTTTGCTGAAAGCTACATTAGACGGTGTAGCAATGCCTCTGTTCCTTACTGTGCCAGTTAAAATCTCAAAAATCATAGACTCCAATAATGCTCTCAGTTACAACTGTGAAACTTCACCAAATTGAATAGAATTGGAGGAGTAACAGCAGCATATAAAGCATCTAATTATGAAAGTAACGATTCCATTAGAAATTGGTGGACATTCAGTTCAAAATTTAGCTCACAAATTGTTCTGAACAGGGGAATTTACATATAGGATCTGGCCAGTGGTCTTTCTAGTCCAGTGTTTTGTCGCTGACAGTGGCCAATACTAGATACTTCTTAATAGGCTTCAAGAAAGTCCAAAATGGACACTTATAGAGTAACTTGCTCATACACATAGTTTTTTTCTAAACCTCATCAATCAGTGTTTGGTTTATTCCCTGATGCATGAGGGCTTATATCTAAAGACCCATGAAATTCTTTTTATTTTAATAATAGTTTTTTGTTCTATTTTGGGGTATTTCTTGTTAATTTGTTTATCCATTCCCCTCCCCCCAACCCAGGGGGTTGGGTCCTGTCCCCAGGAGGTGGGAGGCCCTGGTGGGGCAGCACAGAATGATCACGTCCCACACTCACTCTGCAGAGGTGGCTCTGTCCCATGGGGCTGAGCCTGGCTCTCCACTCCATGTATTGCAACCTGGCACACTGGGTCACAATGCCACTCACTCAAATTTGGCTGAAAGGTGCTGCGATCTCATGTGCCAAGTCACAACTCTGGGAATGGGGAATTGGTCCCAGTCTTATGGGACAGGAACCACAGAAGCCACCACTGTGGGAGTGAATATTTTTGTTTTATTCCATTTTCATTGTTTTTAATATTTTATGTTTCACATTTGTGAAACACATGGGGCTCAACTATATCCATTTTAGTGTTTGTCCTAGCTAAAGTAACTGTTGATGTTCTTCTTATTGGTGTAAAAACACACATAGTTAAGGTTGCACAAATGTTCCTATTCTAATAAGTAATTTTCAGGCTCTGTTTGGAGCTGGTCAGGACTAGAACTGGGCAAAATGTTGTAAACAATGAGTTTATTCCCTGAAAAATACAGGTTTGTGTTGACCTGTTATAGATGTGTTTGGCACAAATTCACCAAGTAGTTTTGGGTGAAAAAGAATTGCTGGGAGCTAAATTCATAAGGGGACTTGCACCATTCACAGAGGACAAGAAGGAGACTGTGTTGCTGCTGTCAATGACAGCCTTATACCCAATAGCCCATTTGTTAGGACATTCACCTGGGATGTGGTGGATCCAAATTCAAGTTCCTGCTCCAATGATCTTTTAATTATTTATACAAAGTAGAACAGCTTCAACTTGTAACTTGAAATTTGATGGAGCATCCCCATGCCACAAAGGTGTCTTTTAGTAGTCTGGTGAAAACAGAATGAGTATATCAGAGTTATAATAGTGGTTTAAAACTATATTTGCATATACAAACAATTTTGTAATGCAATCTCTTAACAGTCTGCTAATGTTATTTATTCTCTGTGCAAATGGATGTAGTTTAGAAAAGCTCATAAGCAGTGCTGTGCCTTTTTCAATGATGTCTGAGGAAGGAGGCAAGTGTCCTAAGGTTGTGTAAAACTATTTCCTTTTATCACTTTGTTGTTTTTCAGTTTCAGTGACTGTCCCCTTGTTCTTGTATTATGAGATTTACCTTCTCTGTTCTATTCATTATTTTGTATATCCTCACCCCTTATTTATATCCTCGTTGAACTAAACAGTTCCTGTCTTTTCAATCTTTCTTCATAAGGAAATCTTTCCAAACCGCTAATCATTTTCATCACTCATCTCTGGACCTGTCACCTGTATCTTTTTTGAGAGACTCCCTTAGAAATGAACATAGTTTTCCCAGTGGGGATAGGCCATCAGTCTAGGTTATAATATTTTCCAATGTTGTTTTCTATCCCATTCTTTATTTTGTGCAAAACTAAGAAAATACTTAAATATTTGTGTTGAATTCTTACAATTGTAAATATGCTTTTGCCTTACAGGGTACACCAGCAAGTCGTGTAAGGTATAAAGTAGATGTCATCCAGTTCCCTTACAGTGCTAGCATTTTTGATGTAGAGGAAAATTCAGGACGTGTAGTAACCCGAGTAAATCTTAATGAAGAGCCCAGTACGATATTTAAGGTATGAATATCAGCAGGCATATGCATATATATAAATAAAAATATGAAATATGACAAATGTTATTTCATGTATACCTTTGGTTTTATATTATGTATTATTTCAGATTTAACCAGTTTTCATTTGTGATTGAAGAAACTGTAGTTTGAATTAAAACCTTGTTTCCTCTTTTCTAAATATTATAGGACTTACTGTTCGGGAGATATTATTTTTGGTTTTGTTTCTTTAAATAAAACTATATCCATAATTAGTACAAAATTTATCCTCAGGTCCACAAGTGGCCTACTAGCACTATATTTTCCTGTCATATAGGCGAGAGAGACTCCAAGCCCTCATTGTTTGCTTTCAGATTAGCAAAAACTATGAGAGCTGTGAAAGAATCTATGCAGTTTCTGGGGGAAAAGATTAAGAATGATCTCTCTCAGGTCTGTTAATGAGCAGTGTTGCTAGATGCCGACAGATAGATGAAGTCTCATCCAATTAGGCACTATGATAGTGGTTGTGACATGGTAGTTTTGAATGAATGGGAGAATAGATCTTCAAGGCAAATAAGAACCACCTAAATTCTCCCCTACCACATACTCTATCCAACCCATTGACTTCAGTAGAGGCACACAGAGTGCAAGTCAGGGCAAAGTTTGATTCCAGATATGTCTGAGAATTCTCTTAAAGGGGCAGAGAAGCCTTCTCTCTGAAACTTGTGTAAGAGGTAGTACTGGGTATCTGTCTTTAATAATATATACCTATGTCATAGAACTGAAAAGGACCCCAAAAGGTCATCAAGTCCAGCCCCCTGCCTTCACTAGCAGGACCAAGTACTGATTTTTGCCCCAGATCCCTAAGTGGCCCCTTCAAGGGGTTTAGTAGGCCAATGCTCAAACCACTGAGATACCCCTCCTCCCTATGTATTTGGCTTCTATAAAGTCTATCAAAAAGCGTAATTAGAAAGAAAATGCTGTTTCTATTAATTGTCTGATGGTGGTAAGAAATTCAGCATAAAGTTTTGATGAAATTTTGATGGGATTTTCAGTTTATTAAAGACATACTCTAAAAAAAATTGATGGCAAGGAATAATTTGACTAAGAATTAAGTTTTTTTGTGGTATTGTTTTTATCGTACCTGAAGACGGAGGCTCAAATGTAGAACAATTAGTGTTTTTCATTTGATTTGTTGAGTTATAATATCTCTTTCTTAATCACAATTTTTTCTAGCTGAAAATGACAAAATGTCAATAGGAGAAAAATGTATACATTTATCTTGTGATGATTTGGGGTATTTTTAATGTCTAATTTCCTGATGTGGAAAATACCATCTATCAAAATATCCTTAAGTCATGTTTTTCCCTTCCTTTTGTTTATATATTTTTGAAACTAGGATAGAAGAGATGTTTGTTTATTTTAATATGTAATTAAATAAACCTGACCAGTCACTGTTTCAGATTTCTGACATGAATAATATTGCATTCTGTGGATTAATCTGACAACGTGTAAAGTTTCTGATTTGCTTTTGAGTCAATACATGGATAAAATTTTCCAGAGGGGGAATTATTTTGTGCTCACATTAGTATTAATATGATATAGGCTTTCTATCGCCCCTCTATGCTTCCAATGAATTCCTCATTAAATGGCCAAATTCTGAAGCCCAGCTACACAACTATAGGAGACATGGCTGCTACATTCCTACATATGTTGTCTCTGCACTGACCCTACTGATTCTGCGAAGAGATGGGCTTCATGCAGAAGGGGGAATAGAAGGGCTGTGCTAGAGTGAGGTGCAGAGTAACTCAAGAGTGGTGAATTCTTGAAATAAAACTGACCTTAAAGGCAGAGGTATTGGGGTGGAGGCTATCCTGTCATTTTCAGTCTCAGTAGCCTGTTTGTTGTCCTTTTACTAGTTCACAGCTGTGCTTCAAACCTCTCATCTATTTACCAGCAACCTGGTTTGTCTCAGCTACGGGATCTAGGATTGAATAGGGATGGACACCAAATAAGCAATAAAACATGCACAGAAACAAGAATAAGCAAAGTACCCTTACTATCTAAGGAGATCTTTCTAATTTATTATTCTAGCACAGTGGTGGTCTGGTGTGACAGGGCTCGCCTTGCTGCCTGTAGTGCATTACTTGTTCTTTGGATATAGGACTTCAATTTTGTATTCTGTTTCCTTTCAGCTGCACTGAATTCACAGTTTGTTGAAAATTTGGAAATCTATATTTCTCAATCTGAAAAGCTTTTTTGAGGGAATTATTTAATGTTAAAAAGCACTATGGTACAGCAGGTTAAGTAATGTTCGGGTTGCAGGAAGAGGGCAATCTATAATCAGAGAAAACAGAAAATCCTTATTACAAAATAGCATTAAAATTATGCTGGCATGCCAACATTTCATGTGCCATTTTCAGTCATGAGACAGCCTTGCTCTTGGGGGAATAATATCCATAAGTTGGGGAGATGAAAAAATGGACAATATATAATAGCCTGTTATCAGGCACAGGAATGCAGAATCTCCAAAATGAGGATATGTAAAATTGTTATTTATGGCAGAAGAGCAGAAACGGTTTCAGTCTTATCTTTGGTTTGATGAAACAATATATTAAGGAAATCCACTGGATAGTTTAAAGAATGTACGTTGGGCTGTCACTGTATTTTGGAGCCTGTATTTTGTATAAGAGAATGGACACTTGAATTCAAGTTTGCAACATATTTTTGTTTAAAGATTCCTGAACTTTGCATGATCAGTTAACCCTATAGTTGGTTATTGTTGTCTTTTTTACCTGTATATTATGTCCCTATGTTATTTCATGATAGCATCTGTTTTGCATTTTTAAAAATTGATGTCTGGTTTGTGAGCTCCTGAAAATGTAAGAGTACCCTGGATAGAAATTGACATAAATATTTCTATCCATATTAAATGAGTGACTTTTGTTTTGTTTATAGCTAGTGGTCATTGCATATGATGATGGTGATCCTGTGAAGTTCAATACCACCACTGTAGAAATTGCTGTATTGCAACCCTCTGTAATTCCACGGTTTGCCCAGGATGAATACAGGTATAGTGTGTTTCGTTTCCATCACTAGTACTTCTCTTCATACATTTGAAACAGCTGCTCTTTGAACTCCTATCTTATGTAGTGATTATTACAGTGTACTCCTAATGCCAGTCTGTGATGCTTCCCACACAGTCCTAAATTTATTATCACTGTAAATTATTACAAAAATGTACTAATTTGTAATGATACAAGAGGCTAACAATGTAGTCATTTCATTTTCATTCTCATGTTATTTTGTGTTATACCTCTTGACAATTGGTTGGACCCAGGCTTAGAAAGACTGACCATATTTACTGATTATGCTGGTGTAATGAAACTTTTATTACATTGGTATGGCAGTTTAGACCAATTATTTGTAGCGCCTCAATTTTTGTGTGCACAAGATGAGACACATTAAAGGGGACTGTTTTTCAGAAAGTATTGCCTACCATGAGCAGAAGAAACTAATTTGGCTGGACTTACACAATGGGGAGAATACTACCTCTGCCTGAACATATCCATCTTTCTGTGAATGCACAGGAAATGTCACAGTGGAAGTCTTTGCCCAAGTCAGTGCTAGTAGAAGCATCATTTACTGTGGCATTGTTAACCTGCAACTCCTCGGGAAGGGGGAAACAGTGGGGAGGGGTGTGCCTGCACATATACAAGTTGGGATGACTGGGAGGGAAATAGGCTGGAGGAGCTGGACAGACAACATCACCGTACATAAGTTCTGGATATGGATCTCTTTATCTGTAGACCCTGGAGATACATAAGTTTAGGAAGCTGTGCGGCATGCCTTCTTCACAGACCTCCAAACCTTTCCCTCTAGGAGGAACAGTTTGAAGGAATTTTCTTGAGGTGAACTTCTCAGAGTTCCCTGGCTCCCTTTAATCCTCTCTCCTGTATAAATCTGCAGGAGGGTATAATTTAGCATAGAATTTCCAAATTTCATTGTCTGCCTTACTGGAGCAGATGTGCAAAGAATAAAAGGCATCCGACTGAAGAAGTAAAGTTCTGTTATTCCATTGCTCAACACTGTGTTTTACTTTGCGGTGATCATTCTGGAGCACAGGATGCTGCCTTGTTTCACACTGCTATGCTTGTTGTTGAGGTAGGAGAAGCAGTCCTGCTCCTATCTATTCCACTGGCCATAGCAATCACAAAATGGAATTCTCTTACTAAAAATTGGTTGCATCATTGTCTTATTAGTTCCGTATGTGACACATACCTCTAAACACAGAGATTCCACCCTCTGCACTGATATGGGACTCAGCTGCTACTGCAGCACAGAGCCCCCAAGGTCTGTGGTCAGTGCTGAGGGAGGTTATGGAAACTGGGAAGGCCACAGTGAAGAGTTGACTTGCCTGGAAGGGATGTAAGTCTCCCTCTTCTGTCCCATAACCATACCTGTGCTATACTACCTTTCTTGTATTGCCTCAAGCAGACATGAGGATTATGCCTCAACATGGCTCCAGCAGAGTCACACTGTGTGGGATCCAGGGTGAGGGGAAAGATTCTCTGAACCAGACTCACTGTGGAATTACAAGGGGGAATCCTTGTGAAGATTTAAAAACAAACTAACTTCTCCACAACTTTTAACCCAGGCAGCGTTAATTTAGCCCCAAACTATGAAAAGTTTAAAATAAAACATAGAAACAAGAATTTGAGCAAAAACAAACAAACAAAAAGGCAATGATATCTGGTGATAAATAACTGTGCTTCAGGCACCAAAAATACATATTGAGTGATGTAAGAACCAGCCAACTGTCACATCAACAAAGGTTGAGGACAGAGCATCTAAAATAATACGCAAATGTTTATCTTTTTCCAGTCTCATCTAAACAGGATAGCAAAACATGCTGTAATCTACTTCTCTAGATTAGCCAGGGTATTATTGGTCAGCATAATCTTGTCACAGCCTCCATTTTGATTTATAAAATGTCTCCACAGCTCCTGGGTATTAGTAGGCACTGTCCACTGGAAAAGTTGAAAATGGCACAGTTGAAACCATGATTATTTGGAAGGTTGTTCCCATTAAGAGCACAGTTCCCATAGCCAATTTATACCTCCTTGAAAATGAGGGATTCATATTTGCAGAAAACTGCATTATGACCCTGTATTTCTAGAGATTTATAACTAGCTGTAAATATTTCCTCCAAAAGGAAATATAGTGAACTAATCAGTGTGAGGTCATCGGTATTTTTTGTTTACTAATTTCAGGTTTTATGAAGTTGTTAGAGTATATAATGAAGTATGCTAGCCCGTGAGCCTTTAGATTGTTACTACTATTATTATTGTTTGTTTGCATTATGGAAATGCCCAAAACATAGAAATGAGCCAGGTTACAAGGTGGTGTAAATCAGTGTAGTAGTATGAACTTCAGTGCAGCTATACTGAAGTACACTAGATTAGAAATTGTAAATAGATTAGGCAAATAACAATAATGAGCATTTTATTACCATAGTTGAAAATGGAATCAATATTTCTGAAACCAATAATTTTCTTGAAGCAAAGTAATAAGCTACAAAATAAATTTGCAAAAATCTAACAGAAGGGGATGATGAGGAACGATTACATTTTGAGGATTTACATTTTAAAACAACAATATGAAATTTAAAGGAATAGTATAAAATTTCAAATTGGTGGTTTAAGCAGAAAGTTTTCCTTTTAGAAATCTTATTTCTGCTGTCTTTCATATTTTTTTCATTTAAGAAAACATCTCACTAAATTTACAAAATGTAGTCAGATGGAATATAAACTGTAACAGAAGCTAGATCTTTGTGTAAAATTAGTACAGTTTTCATTCTTTCATGTTAATTTCAAATGGGTGGCTATTTGTGCTGAATCTAAAAAACCTCTATAGTAGAGAGAGACATATTTTATTACTTACCTTTATGATGAAAAGAATAGGTTATAGCTCTTATAGTTGTGTAGAAAATCTTCTGATGAAGTACTGTCGTAGAATCTAAGAAGGGTATATAAAAGCAAGTGTATTAACTGCCTCATCAATGTCCACTGGCTCTGAAGCCTAATGATAATTATATTGTGAGCGTTGTTAACTATTTCACTGATTATCATTTTGATACAAACATTCAATGATTATGGAAAGATTATGGGATTGTGGGCAGACCTCGGTTAGTATTCCATCACCTTTTTCCAGTCCGTGATTAATTCAGCATTCTGTTATGTTTATAAATTTACATTTTAGGAGAGCTGTGCAAACCTTTGCCACTGAAACCCAAAACAGTTGAAACTCAATATAAAAATGAAACTAGAATTCGTAGGAGGCCAGCCTGAGATTTTCCTTTGTCTCAAAACCAGGTTGGTTTGAGGGCTGTTGCTCCCCCTGAAATTTCCTCCTTTATGCTTCACATGTCAGTTTACATTTTTTCAGTAATCTATTTATATTGCTCATAATTTTCATCATACAGGGGAAGGCATCCAGGACCTTGTCCATCAGTAAGGGAGACAGATACCATTCCATGTCCCCAGCAGCCACTCAGTTCAATTCAACCAACTCATCTCAAAAGCACTCAAAATACTTTATCACCAGGGGCAGCTCTAGGTATTTTGCCACCCCAAGCACGGCAGGCAGGCTGCCTTCGGCGGCTTGCCTGCGGGAGGTCCCCAGTCCCGTGGATTCAGCGGCCCGCCTGCGGAAGGTCCGCCGAAGCTGCCGGATGAGCGGACCCTCCGCAGGCAAGCCGCCAAAGGCAACCTGCCTGCTGCCCTTGCAGCGACCGGCAGAGCGCCCCCTGTGGCTTGCCACCCCAAGCATGCGCTTGGTGTGCTGGTACCTGGAGCCGCCCCTGTTTATCACCCCCACCTGTGGTTTTAGGTAAAAATGTAAGGTACATCTGTGGTGGCATGTAGAGAATGTATAGTTACACTCCTCAGTGAAAGCAGGCTGCATCCACACTGAGGTGTGTAGCTACAGAAAGCAGCAAAAGAATCCAGAAGTGGCAAGGCAGAGGGGAAAGGCTCCAGCAGCAGAAAGGCATTGGACACTGGTAAAAAGAGCAGTGTAGATGGGAGAACCACTGCTTGGCATGTAGAGAGCTGTGGAGGGCAGTGGTTCTCAACCTTTTTCTTTCTGAGACCCCCCTTTCCTCCCCCGACATGCCATAAAAACTCCATGGCCCACCTGTGTCACAACGGCTTTTTTGCATATAAAAGCCAGGGGTGTCATTAGAGGGTACAAACAGGGCAATTGGCAGGGGCCCCACACCACAGCGGGAACTGTAAAGCTAAGTTGCTCAGGCTTCTGCTTCAGTCCTGGGTGCCAGGACTCAGTCCCACCCCCCGGGCTTCATTCCCATGCGGTGGGGCTTTGTCTTTCTGCCCTGGGCCCCAACAAGTCTAACACTGGTCCTGCTTGGCTGACCCCCTGAAACCTGCTTGTAGTCCCCAAATCTGTTAGTCTTTAAGGTGCCACCGGACTCCTTGTTGTTTTTGTTTTTACTGCTGTCTGTGACTTACTGCAAATTACCACTGTCAAAGTTAGAATCCCACCACAACTGCCACCATTGTCATGGGTACAAGGTAAACTATTATCTTATACCCCTTTTAATCTATCTCATGTGCACCTCTCAGGTGACAGGCTTGGCTTCCTGCATCTCACTCTGGGTGGAAACAGGTGTCCACCCACTCTTAGACTGGATCTCTGGGGTTCAGCCCTTGGCTTCCTAACCATGTTAACACAGGTCCAGCTCTGTTTTGGCACCTGTAAGACTTTCCCTATGGACACTATACATTTTCAGTGATACAGAAACACTGTCTTCAAAACAAAGCATTATTTATTCACTCCTAAAGTACAAACTGCATGGAGCAAAGAGGAAAAACAATAAGAAGCCTTCACACATGAGTATTATCAATCTCTAGCAGGATGAAACAGACCTCCCCTGCTGTAGTTTCTCCCTCTCTGTGTTTTCCAGCTTGTCAGCTTTTCATTGACACCCTGGGCAGTCTCTGGCCCCTGGCTTAACCCCCACCCTTTCTAAGCCACAAAGTCCTCTAGTATTATTGGGTACATCTACAAAACAAAAACACCGCAGCAGTGAGTTTCAGAGCCTCGGTCAACAGACTTGGGCTTGCACTATGGAGCTAAAAATATCAGTGTAAATGCTCCCACTGAGACTGGAGCCTGGACTCTGTGACCCAGCAAGGGAGGAGGGTCTCAGAGCTCAGGCTCAGGGCCGGCTCTACAGTTTTCACCGCCCCAAGCAGCGCTGCCGAATTGCCGCCCTGGGGCGGGGGGCAGTCCATGTGCCCTTAGGGTGGCAGGCGCATTTCCGCGGCAGCGGCAATTCGGCGGCAGCTTCTATGTTTAGCTACAGCCGCCCCCGGACAGCTAAACATAGAAGCTGCCACTGCCGCTGAACGCCGCCGCCGCCTAAGGGCACATGGACTGCGCCTTCCGCCCGCGGCGGCAATTCGGCACGCTACTTGGGGGCAAAACAAGGGGGGCTGCCGCCCCTTGCAGAATGCCGCCCCAAGCACCAGCTTGGAATGCTGGTGCCTGGAGCCGGCCCTGCTCAGGCTCCAGCCCAAGTGGGAACATCTACACTGCTATTTTTAGCCCTATTACCACAAACCACATGAATCAAAGTGAGCTGACCTGGGCTCTGAGATTCGCTGCTACAAGGAGGTTTCTGCAGTGTAGACATACCCTTAGTGTTAATAGAGTCATAGATTCCAAGACCATAAGGGACTATTGTGATCACCTGGTCTGACATCCTGATATCCAGGATATTGAATTTCCCCAAAATAATAAAAAACATCCAATCTTGATTTAAAAATTGCAAGTGATGGAGAATCCACCAGAACTCTTGGTAAATGGTTACTTAAGCTCACTGCTAAAAATGGACGCTTTATTTCGAGTCTGAATTTGTCTAACTTCAATTTCCATCCATTGGATCATGTTATACCTTTCTCTGCTATAGAGAAGAGCCCATTATTAAATATTTGTTTCCCATGTAGGTACTTAAAGACTTTAATCAAGTCACCCCTTAACTGTCTCTAGTTAAATTAAATAGATCTAGCTCCTATCATTATAAGGCATGTTTTCTAATCCTTTCATCATTCTTATGGCACTTCTCTGAACCCTCTCCTACTTATCAGTATCCTTTTGAACTACAGACACCAGAACTGGATACCTTATTAGAGCAATGGTTACAATAGTGCCAAATACAGAGGTCACATAACCTCTCTACTCCATACTCAAGATTCCTTGGTTTATGCACCCAAAGATCACATTAGCCCTTTTGGTCACAGTATCACACTAAATGCCCAAGTTCAGCTAAATATTCACCCCACACCCTAAATCTTTTTTAGAATCACTGCTTCCTAGCATAGAGTCCCCCATCCTGTAAGTATGACCTACATTCTTTGTTCCTAGATGTATACATTTACATTTAGCCATATTAAAATGGATATTGTTTGAATGCACCCAATTTACCAACCAGTTCAGATTGTTTTCTGTCAGTGACCTGTCTTCTTTATTATTTACTGTTCCCCTAATTTTTGTCTCATCTGCAGACTTTATCAGTGATGATTTTATGTTTTCTTCAAGGTCATTAATAAAAATCTTAAATAGTGTCGGGACAAGAACCGACCCTGTGGGATCCCACTACAAATACATCTGCTCAATGATGATTTTCCATTTTCATTTTGAGGCCTCTTGGTTAGCCAACTTTTAATCCATTTAATGTATGTCATGTTAGTATTATGAGGTTCTAGCTTTTTAATCAAAACGTGTGGTTCCAAATCAAATGCCTTACAGAAGTCTAAGTATATTACATCAACACAACTACCTTTATCTAACTTGTACTCTCATCCAAAAGAAGTATCAAGTTAGTTTGACAAGATCTATTTTCCATAAAGCCATGTTGATTGGCATTTATTATATTACCCTCCTTTAATTCTTTATTAGTGAAATCATGTATCAGTAGATCAATCATCTTGCCCAGGATCAGTGTCAGACTGTAAGGCCTATAATTACCCAGACCATTCTGTTTACCCTTTTAAAATATTGACACAATACCTAGGCCATTGTTTTTCCTTTCTGTGCTTAGTTCCTCTACCAATCTGTTATGGTGTACCTCCATAGAAGTAACGGATCATAAGCACACACACAGAGGCATGCACCATACTCATAAAAATAGATACTTCACAGTTTGTAACAAGTATATGAATTTATTTGATTCTGGCATATTCTGAAAGACTCCTCTAACTATATAGTACTGCATATTTATCTCACTGAACTTTGGACACAATATAAACTTGCAATCCCCCTAAAACAGGGAATAGAAAAACTATAGTTTTTTAATTAATGGATCACAGTTAGCATCACAAAATTGTGAACTCCAGATGTGAAATGAGCCTCAGAAAGAGATTATTAAATTGGTATTTTTAGCAAACCTATCTGCTGTGATTACTTATATTTTTTAGAAGGTAAAACTTTAAAATATTTTGGATTGTTTGTTAATTAATAAATACCAGTTCCTCCTCACAACTAGAATATCATAGCTAATAGTGATGTGCTGCTATGGCAGAAAAGAAAATGCTAATTGAAAGCAGCAGTTATTGGCTCCTAGTTGTTGCCTGTGGGCACATTAAACAGATTGTTCAGACTTTTCATAGTTAAAAAAGGAAAATACTAGAATATTTTAGTCTGCTTTAGAGTTATAGAATATGCCCTCATATCTCATTTTTAAATATGGGTCCACTTGTGAGAAATGTGAAGTTTGGTTCCAGTTTATCAGAGATTTTTTTCCCCTCACAAGATATATGAAGATCAGAATTTCAGGCTGTTGAAAGTGATGTAGATGTAGCATGGCATGTTTTTCCTGGACTAGTAATAATACTGTGCAGTGTGAACATTTCTACTGTATAAAAATGAGATTTCATGACAGGCAGGATTTTCTTTCTTCTTTTCTTTGCCATTAACAGGTGTAATGTTTTCCACTTGAAGGTAATGTTTTCCATTTGACTAGATTTGTCAACACCATAGGCAGATCTAATCAACCAAAGTGCTGTAAGATTTCACTGAATATGCAGACACAGAACAAAGTTATGGAAATATATCAAGAAGTCACCTGAAAATACTGTTGTAGCATTTTTCAAAACACAGGAGTTCACTGCTGCTAATGCACATGTGATCAAGTTTTAACGTTGTCTCAGTGAGGAGCTGATGTGCAGCTCTCCTCAGGGGAGTATTTTTTTTTTTTCAAAACATGACTGGCAATGGGGAAAAACAGAGAAATGTAACAGGATTGTTACCAATTGCTCTGTTGCAGTGGCCAGACAGAGAAGCTTCTGTGTTCTTGTGATGCCTGGGTTCAGCAAGACCCAGCCAGCTGCAAAATCCTGTGATGCAAGTATCTTTCCACTTCTTACAAATGTGCAGGCTCTCCATAAACTTCTTCAGAGTCAGCAAAAGTAAAATGTTACTTGTTGACCTTTTTCCATCTCCATTGCCACCACGATGGGAGTCTGAAGTGACCTTAGATATCCCTGCTCCTGATTCTGTTTTCCTTTCTGGGATCCAGACCTCAACAAGGATTTCAGAGAAGCCAGTCATTGCAGCCACTGTCTCAACCCTCTTCTACAGAGGTCAATCCCCCTTTAAACATATGAGCAAGAACTATTTCTGCCCATCAAGCAAGTGTCCTTCTCTTGTGCTAAGAAGCCTGACAGGCCTTCCTCTTCTGACATGCCCTGAAAGGTGAAAAGGAAATTGCAGCATATTCTCTAAGGTTTTGTAACAAGAGTAGGCATCATCAGTCTTTTTCAAAGTCAAATACCGAACCTGAGGACACCAGCCTGAGGGAGTTTAGCACAGAGGACATGGGGCATTTAATCATAGCAGTGCTCATGATCTTAATTTTTTCTGAGAAGTCTATATTTCCAACTATCATAAAAAAGAGGGCTTGGGGTTTTTTTGACTTTCAGAAAAAATAAAAAGTTTTTCCAGGTGTTTCCAGTTTTAAAGAAAGGATATTTGGGAGACCTGATAGTAGATATTTCTTCATTAGTATTTAATACAATACATAAATTCCTTTAAAAGAAAAAGAATATCTGGGATCCTTATTCTTATCCATTCCATTATTGCAGAATACACTAATAAACTTAATTTCCTCAGAAGTGGTGGGTTTTTACTATTAAACCAGGAAAATGGAAACAGTCTTAAAGATGTTTGATAGAGAGGCAAGGGGTTGGCAGCATCTTAACATACATCTTTTTTTCATCAGAATATTTATCATTAGGTTGAAGATATTGAGAACGCTTCTCTTCACATAAGATCATTTCAAAACAGAGTCAAGAGACATTGAATTGTGACATTCTAGCCAATTCTACTTTGGGCATTTTCAAGATTTGTCTATACATAAAAATGGGCAGACAAGTGGTGGCACACAAAACACGCTCTATTGCTATTGTCTGTGTGCCACCAATGTTCAGAAAACAAGGCTTCTCTCCTCACCATTCTGGGAGACAGGTGATAAAGCAATAACAGATTTTTCTGACTGAGGTGTGTATTTATCTTCTAGTATAGATAGATTCCCAAACTCAATTCCATTCAGCTCAATTTTCCTGGCTCAGGATGCTGTAATCAAAGTCACAAAGGCAGAGATGACATTCAGGATGTCTCCACCCAATAAATCAAATTCTGACTACTTTGGCTTGCCCCTTCCTTTTGAGAGAGGAAGAGAATTACCCATTTTCTCACAATGAGAAAACATAATGTCAGACAAATGGAGTCTGCCTGTAGGTTCAAATGGTGGTTTTTTAGAATTTGCTTCATTTCCCTCAAACTCATTTTAGTTGCTATAAGCCTTCAATTTTTATCTGAAAAGAAAGAAAAAATCCCACTGGCCACTTCCGCATTTGTTTTGGAGCAACAGAAGAAGGCTTCCAAAGCATCCATCTCTGACTTGATTTGCTCAGCTATCTTTGAAACATACCTTCAAGAAGTGGTCCCTGATCCCTTGCAGTAAAAGCCCATGAAATAGGGGATGATTCCTGAACAGAAAATAATGTCAAAGTGGCCACTCAAAAGTCCATTCACTGTTTTACATTAAAAGTTAGACACTACTGCCTCAGGGGGTGCAGCTTTTGGCAGATATTGCCTATGGGCTGTAATTCAGTAAACCAATTTTTTTTTTAAGTCAAGGGCATGTTTTTTACCTCCCTAATTCCATTCACTGGTACTGCTATTTAGAATGTATTACTGCTGCACCAGAGAGTCATTTTCTCCTACTTGTAAAATGAGAGAGTAGCTCCAGTTATCCATACACCCACCCAGTTAGTCTTGTTCTATGTTACTGATATTTGATATTAACAAGGTCTATTAATGTTAATCCTGTGTGCACTAGTAGCAGTGACCTCCTTTGAGACAAAAGGTTCTTCTTTCTTCTACCTGTTGGACTGTCAACAGCTATGGAGAAAGGAGGCTCTATTAGTATGGACTAATGAAGCTACTTTTATAGAAACCCATTTTACAGATGGTGAAGAAAGTCTGCACAGTCACTGCAGCAGCTATTAATATCACACACTTTTGTACCGGAAGAGTATTAAACAAAAGCTTAGCAGCTGTGGAACACTTAATTCCTGCATTCATTTTCTTGAGTGCCTGAATCTTAATCACAAGAGAAAAATGTACCACAAAGTACAAATGGGATTCATGAACTATAATTAACTTCCTGCAGAGCATCAAAGCTGGCTAGTTAAGTGCCATTTGACCATATTTTCCAATGGAGGACAGCCTCTCCCTGCCAGAAAAAAAAAATCCCATTATTATTCCCATTTATAGGGGCAACCCTACATTTCTTACTCAGTTTGAACCAACATTGACTTCAGTGGGAGTTTGGCTAGAGGAAGGCATGCAGATCAGGCCCTTGCCGTTAGAACCATTAACACTTTGAACTGTTGGCTATTGTTTAGTTACTGGAAAATGAGAATAAGCGTTTAATCATTTTTATTACAAAAAGCATAAAATCAAAATGCAAAGTGCTACCAGCCAATGATAAATACCACATTGTAGATTATAATGTGTACTAAAAAGAGAACTGCTGCCGCAAGTATGAAGCTCTGATGTTGCTAGTGGATAATTAGACGGTTAACAGGCTAGAAGAGACGACCAGTTTAATAGTTGAAGTGTATTTGTTCACTCACTTTTCTCTTGTTTAATAATGCTCTGTCTTTGTTTTGTTTAACTATTTCAAATGTTTCTATTTTGTTTTCTTTGCTAACGAAAATGTTTTCCCATTAAATACTATGGTGAAATGATTTACCTAAATTTTTTATCAGCTAAATCAAAGTGATTCTGACACCAGTCTGATCCTGGGGACATATGTTGCTGTGTTTGGCAGAAGGGCAGGTGGGAGATCATAGCTGAATTACCACTTACATTTGATAGATAGATCTTAGGGGGGGTTAACGTCATTTTATAGTCCATGATGGAATTTTATAGCTAAATTAAACTCAGAAAATATGGATGTGTAATAGTAGCGCGGACACAAGTTTTATAGTAGAGTATGCTGTGCCACTGTAGTGTCAAATTCTGTCAATGTTCAGTGACCTATTTTAAGGGAACAAAATCACTCCATTATCCTTGATTTCACAAGAAGAAATGATGGCGGAATTCAATCTGCACAGAAGATCTGAGGAATTATAATATATGAGAAAATCCAACAATCATGTTATAATGGCTAACCTTTCAGAAGTTACTTAGGAAAATGTATTTTCCCTTCTTTTCTTTAATATTTTTGTCAGGAATACCACCAAAGTCCTAAGTAATAATGTCAGCACTTAGCTTTGATTTAGAAATGTTGCTGGAATTACACAAACACATTGTGCCTGATGACATAGAGTTCATCAGAATGAAGTTTGACATTTATCTTAAAAGATAATGGGCCAAGGCAGTGGTTCACTGTAACGATGCCTAAACTCCCTTGTCATCTGGTTTAGAGATAAATACCATGAAAAAGGTCAAAAAATTCTGAACTTATCTGCAAACTGAAGCAGAGTGAATGGATGTTTATAGCAGAGAACACTTTCTGATCAGACTTTGAATGCAATATTGCATGGAAAAGAGACAGTTTTAATTGGGGAGAAAGTATTCATTTCAGGAAAAACCCTTTGGCTTTTTGGCAATTGGTGTCACTTCAAACTCTCACAGTTGAGCTAACAGCGAACAGCAGCATTTGTGGGAGTTTGGCCTGAAAAGAGAGTGGTGGTTTTGTGTTCTAGAGGTGCAATCTTGATTTTTCAGGGATTTGTTCCAGGTGTGCAGCTTGATCTGGTGCTTGTTGATATCCCTTAATGAGAGGATAGTGCAGATCTTACTTGGCTAGGTTTAAAAGCCAGTCAGTAGTGAATGTTGGAGCACTGAACACTTAGCAGCTAACAACAGAATTCCGGTGGGAGTTTGTAGGTGGGAGTTTGTGGGGATTTATGTCCTCTCTTTTTTTATAGGAGAAGGGACTCAGAAGACAAGATAATAATAGCTACTAAGGTAGCACTAGAAGTGAGCCGAGAAGGAGAGGAGGCAAAGAAGATGATTGGATGCAGAAGCTGCAAGATGTGCATTATCCTTGAGTGGATGTCTGATGGAAGCTACTTATGCATGAAATGTCACCTCATAGAACTCATGGCAAAGAAGATCCAAGGATTAGAGATGCAGCTGGAAACAGTGATGGAATTCAGATGGGGATTTGTTGGTATAATGCAGGAGAAGAGGAGGAGGTGGTACAGACAACTTCATATTTGCAGCTACCTGCCAAACAAAAGGCTCTGAGAGGAAAAGTGCTGTAAGAGCAGGGTGATCCATGGAGGAACATGACCAAAAGGACAAGACAGAGTAAGGCCAGCTACTGATGTTGAAATTGAGTTGAGTAACAAGTTTGTTGTACTGGGGAATGAGGAGAAGAAACAAACAATAGATTTTGTGGCAAGGAAGAAAAGAATGGAAACCAGCCCCTGAAGAAGAGAGGAAAAGATAAAAGGTAATAATTGGAGCTATACCAATCTCCTAGAACTGGATGGGACCTTGAAAGGTCATCTAGTCCAGCCCCTGCCTTCACTAGCAGGACCAATTTTTTCCCCAGATCCCTAAGTGGCCCCCTCAAGGATTGAACTCACAACACTGGGTTTAGCAGGCCAATGCTCAAACCACTGAGCTATCCCTCCCCCCTGATGATGATGATGATGATGATAGCCATAGACTAGAACCCAAGGAAGAATGAGAGTGATGTACTGGAAGAGAACATAAGACAGATTCATATTGACACCCAGATGAGACAAGTCCATGTGATTGAGAAATCCATACTAAGAAGAATCAACAGGCCTGGCACCAGATCAGATCCAGAGAACAGAAGAGTATGCTGTCTGCCAGGAGCAAGTATATGAGATGTGGATGTGAGGTTGAAAAGGATCCTGATAGGGTTAGGGAAAAATCCACTGACTGTGCTGCATATTGGGATTCATGATTCTGCTAGATTCCCACTGGAATGGATCAAGGACGATTGTGTGAGACTGGGTAAATTGCTTAAAGAGGAGGAAGGACCATTCCTGGTCCCTGGAGAAGGAGGGGCCAAAGCAAGACAATATAATGAACCTCAACAGATGACTCAAGGATTGGTGCTGTAAGGAAGGTTTTGGGATAATAGATTACAGGGCCGCCCAGAGGATTCCGGGGGCCCCGGTCTTGGCGGGGGGCTTCCGCCCGGGACCCCGCTGCAAAGTGCCCCCGAGACCATGTGGAGCCCCCCCCGCGCGAATTACCGCGGCGGGACCTGCGCCGCCAAAGCGCCTGGTGGTGTTTGGGGGTATTCGGTGTGAGGGGGCCTTCAGGCCACTTCGCTTCAGGCTTGGCCCAGAAGCCGGAACAGAAGGCTGCGCCCCGGGCAGACAGGCTGGCTGCTCGCGCTCCGATCCCCAGCGCCCCGCCTCTTACCCGGCGCGCTCGGCTCGGGCGGGGCGTCTCCGGCCGCGCCAGAGCCGTGTGGGGAGGGCGCTCCACCGCCGGGGCCGGCGCTGCCCGCCCCCCGCCCCTGTTCCGAGTGGCGCCGCTCAGCAGGCCCCCCCCCGCCGCCTCCCGCCCCGGACCACCTCAGGGGCTCGGCTCTCGGGCGGGGCGATGCGCTGAGCGGCCAGAGCGCTGAGGAGGAGGGCGGAGGTGGGGCGCGAGGTGGGGAGGGGTCTCTGTGGAGGGGGGGCCCCCCGGGGCCCTTGGCCCCCCTCTGGGATAGATTATTGGGAGGCATTTACCTGGTCTACACTGGGGTGGAGGGGGATCAATGTAAGATATGCAACTTCATCTACGAGACTAGCATAGCTGCACATCCTACAGCTTCTGCATCCAACCATCACAGAAAGAAGACTCTTAACAGATGGACTCTATTTTCATATTAACCTTCTGGGATCAAGACTGGCATGATAGATAAAAAGGGCTTTAAACCAGGAAATGAGGGGAGAAGACTGAGAGAGACTCAGATAATCTCCACATTCTGCTTCAATACAAAGAAGAAGGAATAACAGCTCAATGAAGATATAGTATGGGATAAGAGAACACTAGAAGGTGAAAGTATGGATGGCAACAAGATAGAAAGTAAAAATATTGACTGAAGTAGTAAAGTAGATTTTACGGTTGGTCCAAGAGCTATACTTAATCTAGCTTCACAGAAAACTGGATGAGGTCTGAAGGAAATAACTGAGATGCTTGTATATGAATGCAAGCAGTCTGGGAAATAAAATGGAGAAACTGTAACTATTGGTGCAGGAGATCAAACTGGATATTGTAGGGATTACAGGATCATGGTGTAAGAACAGTCATGACTGGGGTACAGGTATTAAAGGGTATGTAGTGTTTAGAGAGAATAAGAAAGGTAAGGTGGCTGGGTAGCATGGTACTTCAGTGATGCAATAAATTGTAAAGTAATAAGAACAGATGGTATGGACAAAACAAAATCTATTTGGGTCTAAATCACTCCGGGGAAGCATTGTAAAATTGGTTCTACTGGGACAGTGTTAGGGGTCTGCTGTAGACTCTCAGGGTAGAACTTAAATATGGATAAAGATCTTTTTAAATCTTATTATAAATATTGTGTCATAATGTGAGACCATAACTTCCCAGCTATAGCTTGGAGAATAAATGCTACTAATATTGGTAGGACCCGGTTCTTCCTGGATGTGATAGACCACATTTTTATTCATCAGATCATCACTGAACCAACAAAGAGATGATACAATTTTAGACTTAGTTTTGGTAAATAATGAGGACATCATGGTCATAGGAAATAGCCTTGGATTAAGCTATCAGGAATTGTTTCAATTTAAATTCTATAGAAGGATAATCCAAACCAGTTTGTCAGCTATGTTATTATTTTCATTTCAAAAGGGCAAACTTTGGGAAATTAAGGGAATTAATTAAAGAAGTCAACTGAACTGAAGAGTTTAGACTTAAATATGAGGGAAGCTTGGAATTTCTTTAAATCAACTATGCAAATATCTATCAGCTTTCTGTATTCCAGGCAAGGGAAAACAATGTGTAGGGGAAGGTTCCAAACCCAGCTGGATGAATAAATGATTATTAAGAGTAAGCAGAGAGCCTGTAGCGATAGGAAAAGGAATTCATCAGCAAGAAAGGTGAATATTGTAGGCTAGAAAATGTAGGAACAAAGTGAGGATTGCCAAAAATCAAGCTGAATTAACTCTTGGCAAACAATTAAAATAAATAACCAGAATTTTTTTAGTAATATAAATAAAAAGAGAATGAGGAAGGTTGTGCTGAAAGATGAACTCTAAGGGTACGTCTACACTACGGGATTATTCCAGATTTGCATAAACCGGTTTTGTAAAACAGAATTTATAAAATCGGGTGGAGCGCGGCCATACTAAGCACATTAAATCGGTGGTGTGCGTCCATGGTCCGTGGCTAGCGTCGATTTCTGGAGCGTTGCACTGTGGGTAGCTATTCCCTAGCTATCCCATAGTTCCCGCAGCCTCCCCCGCCCCTTGGAACTTCCGGGTTGAGATCCCAGTGCCTGATGGGGCAAAAATCATTGTCGCGGGTGGTTCTGGGTAAATGTCGTCAGTCACTCCTTCGTCTGGGAAAGCAACGGCAGACAAGCATTTCGCACCTTTTTCCCCTGGATTGCCCTGGCAGATGCCATAGCATGGCAATCATGGAGCTTGTTTTGCCGTTTGTGACTCTCACCGTATGTGTACTAGATGCCGCTCACAGAGGCGATTCAGCAGCGCTACACAGAAGCATGCTTTTGCTTTTGCATGACAGCAGAGATGGTTACTAGCCATATTGCACCATCCAAACCCTTCCATAAATTGGAACTGAGGATGATCATGGCTACCAGTCCTTTTGTACCATTTGCTGCTAGTGCCCCTGGCCGATCAGCCAGGCGCAAAAGCCAAGATTGGTTACTAGCCATATTGCGCCTTCCATCGTTTTGTACCATTTGCTGCTGTCATAAGTGCCCCTGGCCGATCATCCAGGGGCGCAAAAGCAAAAATTGGGAATGACTCCCTGAGTCAATCCCTCCTTTTTGGTATCTAAAAATAGAATCAGTGCTGCCTAATATAGGCAAGTGTACTAGAGAACCACCGTATCATAGAACCAGAGAGCACAACTGCTCTGTGTCAGAGCCTGCAGAAATTATGATCTGTATGCTATTCACAGGGGGTGCTCCTGTAACAACCCCACCTGTTGATTCCGTTCTTCCCCCAGCCTTTCTTGGCTACCGTAGCATTGTCCCCCCACTTGTGTGATGAATTAATAAAGAATGCAGGAATAAGACACACTGACTTGTTAGTGAGAACTGAGTGGAAGGCAGCCTCCAGCTGCTATGATAGTCCAGACAGGACATTAAGCAGTGTGTAGGAGAGAAGCCCAGCATCCCACTGCTAGTCCAGGGGCAACTGAATCTTTTCTTTACACATGAAGGGTGGGGCTGATGGAGCTCAGCCCCCTGTTGCTATGATGAGGATGGTTACCAGCCATATTGCACCATCCATCCACCAGAAAAAATTAGGGCCAATAGGCTGATGACGAGGACGGTTACCAGTCCTTTTGTACCATCAGCTGAGGCTGATGATGAGGATGGATTTCCATCTTTTGTACCATCAGCCACCCATGGCGGGGAGCAAGGATGTTGGTGTTGAGTGCTGCACTATCGCGTCTATCTGCAGC
Source organism: Mauremys reevesii (assembly GCF_016161935.1). Lineage (NCBI taxonomy): Eukaryota > Metazoa > Chordata > Testudines > Geoemydidae > Mauremys > Mauremys reevesii. Next base: position 36,221,253 of record NC_052629.1, on the reverse strand, counting down.
ATTCAGTAAAGATAGGGTGACATGTAAAAGAGTCAGAGGATTGTTTTACCTTTCGCTTCTGGGGGTGGGTGGGGGGTGGGTGAGTAGATTGCCAAGCTATGCCCTGACCCGCGGACACTGTGTTTGACCCTAGAAGCATTTGGAGCTCAGCCAAGAATGCAAATACTTTTCGGAGGCTGCAGGAACTGTGGGATAGCTTCAGTCCTCCAGTCCATGAGCATCCATTTGATTCTTTGGCTTTCTGTTACGCTTGTCACGCTGCAGTGCGCTGAGTCCCTGCTATGGCGTCTGTCTGGAGATTTTTAAAAAAGGATTCTGAATTTCATCTTCTGTAACGGAGCGCTGATAGAACGGATTTGCCTGCCCTTACAGCGATCACATCCGCATGGTCCATGCGGGAGCTCTTTTTTTATTTTGATTTCGGACTGCATCGCCACCCGTGCTGATCGGAGCTCCACGCTGGGCAAACAGGAAATATTCAAAAGTTCGCGGGGCTTTTCCTGTTTACCTGACCACTGCATCCGAGTTCAGATTGCGGTCCAGAGTGGTCACTGGTGCACTGTGGGATAGCTCCCGGAGGCCAATACCGTCGATCAGCGTCCACACTAACCCTATTCCGATATGTTAATACCGATACTAGCGTTACTCCTCTCGTTAGGGAGGAGTACAGAAACCGGTTTAAAGAGCCATTAAAATCGATATAAGGTGCCTCCTAGTGTGGACGGTTTTGGCGTTAAATCGGTTTTACGCTCCTAAAACCGATTTAAACGCCTAGTGTAGACCAGGCTTAAGAGTGAAGGGGGGTTACTAGTGGAGTTCCTCAAGGATTGATCTTGGGACCAATCTTGTTCATTATTTTTGTTAATAATCATGACATAAAAAGTAGAAGTGTACTAATGAAATTTACTGATTATACAAAGATGGGAGCCATCATCAATACAGAAGAGGATTGGAATATTGCACAGGAAGATCAGGATAACATTGAAGACTTGAATAACAGAAATAGGATGAAATTCAATAGTACAAATTGGGAGCTCATGCACCTAGGGTCTAATAATGAGAATTTCTGCTACAACCTGGAAGCTCATCAACTGGAAGTGTTAGAAAAGAGATATTTGGGAGTTTTGGTTGATTACAGGATGACAGTTAATGTTATTGAACAAGGCATTGGTAAAAATTGTATACAATTCTGGTCATTCATGTTCAAGAAAGCTAAATTCAAAGTGGAACAGGTGCAGAACAGAGCTACTATGATCGGGGAATGAAGAGCTTTTCTTATGTGAGAAGATTGGTAGAGCTTGGCTTGTTTAGCTTATCAAAAAGAAGGCTGAGAAGGGATGATTGCTTCTGTAAATACACCAGGGAAGGTGAAGAGCTATTTAATCTAAAGGTCAATGTTGGCACAAGAACAAATATAAATTTGCCATGAACAAATTCAGGATGGAAATTAGAAGAATGTTGCTAACCATCAGAGGAGTGAGGTTCTAGAACAGCCTCTAAATAGGAGTTGTGGAACAAACAATTTAATTAGTTTTCAGAGAGACCTGGAGTGGGATTATATGACAAGGTTGCTTGTGATGATATGGGGCAGGGTTCAGCAATCATGAGAGTTTCCATCAGTTTGTCTCATATCGCTGAAGCCCTGAAGCATGAGATTTCAGTTGATGACTGCAGAGGTCCTCCAATATATTCTGAGTCAAAGGTGGTTTTGATCTACTTCCTCTGAAGCATCAGAGATGGCCATGGCTGGAGATGGGACAATCGACAGGATTTGTCAATTCTCTGAGGTGGCACCAAGCATTCTTTCTTTCACATGCCTAGCTGGATGGTTATTGCTCACATGCTCAGGGTCTAACTGACACCATATATGGGGTGAGGAAGGAATTTTCCCAAAAATCAGATTGGCACTGACCTTGGTGGAGGTTTGCCTTCCTCTGCAGTATAGGGTCCAGGTCAGTTACCAGGATTATCTGTGTATATCTCACTTAATCAGTTCCCTGCCATTGCAGGGGCCTCAGGCCTTAGTGCATCTTGGTCCCTCGTATTCTCTGCCTGTGGCACATAATAGTTTAGTCCGGTGCTTCTCAACCTTTTTGCAGTCTAAGGCACACTCCAATAAAAGATTTGTGCGGCGCACCCTCACCTCTGCATGCTAAAATTACGTCTTATGATCTCATGCATGTACACATGATGAGCCACAGCACAAAATGGAATTTGGTTCTGACACTAATTAAAATAAATGAGCATTTTTTTCCTCACAAGTGATTTTTTTCAAAATTCCTGATGGCACACCCATTCGCACCCGATGGCACGCTGGTTGGGAAACACTGGTTTAGGCTCCTGAGAGTTGTAATACTTTGGTCTAATTTCAGTAGTTGGAGTTAGAGTGTAATTGCTGGGTGGCAGTGGTGTTGGTGGCCTGTGATACCTGGGACATCAGATTACGTGATCTGTTGTCACTTCTGGCCTTAAACTCTATGAGTTGCATGTGATGGAAGGTGAAAGCTTAAAAACTGCTTGCATCCGAAGAAGTGGGTATTCACCCACGAAAGCTCATGCTGCAAAACATCTGTTAGTCTATAAGGTGCCACAGGATTCTTTGCTGCTTCTACAGAACCAGACTAACACGGCTACCCCTCTGATACTAAAAACTTGATATATTTTTTTCTCTAAAATTTAATTATATCCCCTTCTTTTTTTTTTCCATTGGCAAAGTTATGTCTGCAGAATTGAGTGAGCAGGAGCTCAATTTAATCTAAATGTAGATGGAAGGAAGCTAAACAGCAACAATTACTACATTTACTGCCTGACTTTTATTTGTCTATTTTACTACTGCAGTCAGAATATAAAAAACCTTTTGCAGCTTATGAAGTTTTTAAAAATCCAAATGCACCGTCAAGAAGTTCACTGTTTGTGTTTGTAGACCTTTTTTCCAGCTGACAGTTAAAAAAAAATGCTTAAGACAATAAATTGTCAGTTGGCTTATCTTAGTTGAGGCACTGTGATGTTTTGTACAGAATGGATCTTCCAACAGAAGACTACATTAATTCAAGACTTCGTTTTAAATAACCTCTTTCATGAAAGCATTATAAAACATTTTTCAGTGAAAAGCAGAATAGATAAGATGTTTTGTAGAGATGGGCACAATACATAAAAGCATGAAGCGCATATTGCATATAAAGAGGGAGTAATATAAACTAAAATACAGCTGACAGTTAAAAGTACCAAGGGAAGAGAATGTAGGATCCATTTGAGAGTGACGGGAATGGGACAATGAGGTTAACTTTCTGTTAAAGACATTTTAAACTGGTCAGGCTAAGGATGTTACCTTCATTATGTAGGTATGATTTTAAAAACCCTGTAAATATGAATGTTTATTTCTGAGATAGATAATTAGACTTTTTAAAACCAACACAAAACAACAAAATACAGCAGGCTAAAAATCCATTTGAACAATACAAAACATGCCCACAGCTTATTATTGTGCTTTAGCGTTATGCGTAATTTTCAATTTATTTTTGGTTCTGCTGCTCTTCAGCTTAATACTTGATCAAATCTTATACCCATGCTCTTGTGGATAGAAGAATTTCATGGTAAATTTGAAGTGCGTTAGGTGGCAGACAAATTGAAAAACAGGCTTAGTATCCTCCTAGACCAGAGATGGGCAAACTATGGTCCATGGGCCACATGCGGCCAATTACAAAAAATTAATATAGAAGTTATGCCTTACAGAATTTTGATACCTTGCTGGAGAGAGGAGCAAGGAGACAGACCATCTAATGGCAAGCCAAATACAGCACCTTAAAAAATACGTATTTTACAGTTTTAAACATCCTCCTGCTAAATATTAAATTTGTTTTAATCCCATTTTTCTTCTAATTTGATCTTTTCTTATTTGGGCCAAACACATTTTACTGAGTTGCCTTTTACTTTCTCAGCAGTACACAATGAAATAAATACTACAAAGTCCAAATCCTACACGTATTCACAGCCTGAGGAACTTAATTGTGGGAGTAGAGAAAAGGACCAAAAGAACCACTCCACAGCTATTATTGTGGCTTTTAAGTTGTTTTGCTTTTCCCAAATGTGAGACTGCCACATGCCAACCTCGATTTAGTGTAAACTAGAGCAGCTTAAAGGCTGCTCTGTTTTTACAAACTATGGTCCATGGGCCACTCTGCCAATTACAAAAAATTAATATAGAAGTTATGCCTTACAGAATTTTGATACCTTGCTGGAGAGAGGAGCAAGGAGACAGACCATCTAATGGCAAGCCAAATACAGCACCTTAAAAAATACACATTTTACAGTTTTAAACATACTCCTGCTAAATATTAAATTTGTTTTAATCCCATTTTTCTTCTAATTTGATCTTTTCTTATTTGGGCCAAACACATTTTACTGAGTTGCCTTTTACTTTCTCAGCAGTACACAATGAAATAAATACTACAAAGTCCAAATCCTACACGTATTCACAGCCTGAGGAACTTAATTGTGGGAGTAGAGAAAAGGACCAAAAGAACCACTCCACAGCTATTATTGTGGCTTTTAAGTTGTTTTGCTTTTCCCAAATGTGAGACTGCCACATGCCAACCTCGACTTAGTGTAAACTAGAGCAGCTTAAAGGCTGCTCTGTTTTTACAACTTGCTGACTCTGTCCCCTCTCCCCTCCCACACTTCCCAAGGGCTGGTTGACAACAAGAAACAGCCAGATACAGCAGTGTCCTGGCCATTCCCCGTTTTATCAGTCCCCACTAGGGTCCAGTATTGGTGTGCTGTTGGTGCCTCTGTCAAGCTAGCTGGAGTGGCTATTGACCGTGAGTGCCAGCCTCAGGGCAGACCTCCAGGAATATGGTGCAAACCTCAAAATGGTTGTATGTTCTAGAAGTAGATTTTTACCAAACAAAATAACAAATGTGAACTCGTAAAGCACTATAACAGCCTGAACATGGAGTCACAGATAATATTTTTGGGCACTCTGGTCTATCTTGCCAACCAGGCAAGCTTCTCTTTGTGAAAGATTGTCCATTACACCAAAAATCACAATAATATTCAGGTTACTCTTAGTCCCAAATGGCCGGTCACTTACCCCATATCAACTGTATTGCAGAACTTAAACCAAAGACAACACTTGTAGCCAATCTTTAACAACTTATCTAAAGATTTATTAACTAGGAAAAATAAATTGGAGTTGTTTACAAGGCTAAAACAGGTAAACATACACACACACAAGATGATAGTACTGCTATAATGTGCAAGCTTTATATGTCTGTTAGGGATAACCCAGACAAAACAGCTGGGGTTCTTTTGCTTATGCTTAGTGATTCTTGTTTCTTTAGAGTCCAAGCAGGGGAAATAACCTAGTTTCTTCTTATCAGGGATTTTTATTCCTTTATCCCCAGAGTCAAAGCTGATGGAATGAGTTCAGGTGCAGGTCTTCTCTTCCTGGAGGCAGTGAAGAATACAATTAACCATAGGTGGCAGGTTGCATAGGGTGGGGGAGGCTGGACCTCCCCAAACAACCAAGCATGGCCCCACCCCTGCTTATCACCACTCCTTGTGTGCAGCTCCGAGTCCCGTCCTCCAGTGCTCCGGCTCGGGCTGGGGAAGCTGGGGCCGCACGCCGCCCACCTTCCCAGTGCTCTGGAGATGGAGAGGCTGTGGCCACCCATCCTCTCATGCTGGGGGTGCTGTGGCCACCTGCCCTCCCATGCTCTGGAGCCGGAGGGGGGTGTGGAAGGGCAGGGCCAGGTGTGGGTCTGGGTGCTAGCCTCCCTCAGCTGGCAATTCACATGCCAACCATGCAATTAACAAAGTCTTTGTTCTTTGGTGTCTCACAATGGCTCATTTGGTTTAAAAGGCATTCTCCTTTGGCAAGACCTAACATCTTCTGTAGGTAGCCAGCATTTGCATTAGAGGAGGCTTTTCTCCTGTTTGATGAGTTCCTCAGTTACACAGATTTACAATGTAAACACTTAACATAACATCTGTAGCCATGATGTAAAGTTATAAGTGAGATCATTGCATGCAGCATCATACAAGCATTTCATCAGGTCTAAATACCAACTTAACATCTACTTTAGCAATGCTAACACACCGGTAAACCGAACTGTGTCCAGCTGTTTTGCCTGCTTGTTGGTGTTCATTGAGGATTAGGGGCCTTGCCATATGCTGGTGCCTGATCTGGCAGCATCACAAACTATATCATTGACCATACACTATCAGTGGAATTCTTCCACTTCCATGGCCAGGGAAGGATTTCCCAAGCAGAAATCTATACTTGCCAATTAAACTGGCTTTTAAGGTTGCTTCGTGCCATAGAGGGGCTGTGATGGGGTATACTAACCTACACTGACCAGGAAGGGTTAGTGAGCTGCTGTGGGATCTATCAGCTTCGCCCTGCTAAATCTACAACAGGTGCCAGATTTGCGGGGGGCGTTAAAAAGGGGGTGAGCACAGCTCAGTTGGGCTGACCAGGAAGGAGATCAAATCATCATCTCTCTGGCTGAGAGAGAGGAATAGCTTGAGATCTAGTTGCCTGCCAGAGCTTCCCCAACGGAAGGTAGGCCTGATGTGGGAGTATTGTGTAATTTGTCTTATCTGCTGGTGCTGAGTAAGGGTATGTCTACACTACAGGATTATTCCGATTTTACAGAAACTGTTTTTTGGAAACAGATTGTATAAAGTCGAGTGCACATGGCCACACTAAGAACATTAATTCGGCGGTGTGCGTCCATGTACCGAGGCTAGTGTCGATTTCCGGAGCGTTGCACTGTGGGTAGCTATCCCATAGCTATCCCATAGTTCCCGCAGTCTCCCCCGCCCACTGGAATTCTGGGTTGAGATCACAATGCATGATGGGGCAAAAACATTGTCGCCGGTGGTTCTGGGTACATGTCGTCAGTCAATCCTCCCTCCATGAAAGCAATGGCAGACAATCATTTTGTGCCCTTTTCCTTAGATTGCCCTGGCAGATGCCATAGCATGGCAACCATGGAGCCCATTTAGCCTTTTTTCACTGTCACCGTATGTCTACTGAATGCTGCTGACAGGCGCGGTACTGCAGTGCTACACAGCAGCATCCCCTTGCCTTTGCAAGTTGGCAATGATGGCTACCAGTCATATTGTCCCGTCTGCTGCTGTCATAGGTGCTCCTGGCTGGCCTCGGTGAGGTCGGTTAGGGGCGCATGGACAAAAATGGGAATGACTCCCCAAGTCATTCCCTTCTTTAAGTTTTGTCTAATGGAGAGTCAGTCCTGCCTAGAACATCAGGCAAGCCTACTAAAGAACCAGGGAGGCAAACAGCCGCTCCGGGTCAGAGCCCCAGGCATCCCGCAGAAATGATGAGCTGCATGCCATTCTAGGAGGTGCCCCTGCAACAACCACACCCGTTGCTTCCCTCCTGGGCTACCGTGGCAGTTATCCCCCCATTTGTGTGATGAAGTAATAAAGAATGCATGAATAAGAAAAAACACTGTGGCATTTCGTCTTTTGGAACAGAGTTCTGATAGATTCATCTCCCCATACAGAGATCAGCTTCAGTATCTCCCGTACGGTCCATGCTGGAGCTCTTTTTTGATTCTAGACCTGCATGATCACCTGTGCTGATCGGTGCTCTCTGCTGGGCAAACAGGAAATGAAATTCAAAAGTTCATGGAGCTTTTCCTGTCTACCTGGCCAGTGCATCCGAATTCAGATTGCTGTCCAGAGCGGTCACAATGGTGCACTGTAGGATAGCGCCTGGAGGCCAATACCGTTGAATTGCGACCACAGTAACCCTTATCCGAAATGGCAATACCGATTTCAGCGCTACTCCCCTCATCGGGGAGGAGTACAGATATCGATATTAAGAGCCCTTTATATCGATATAAAGGGCTTTGTTGTGTGGACGGGCGCAGGGTTAATGCGATTTAACGCTGCTAAATTCGATATAAACTCGTAGTGTAGACCAGGCCTAACTCGGCTGCAGGTGTTGTCCAGTCTAAGGGGATGACAGCTTAGTAGTAGACCTTTTGTTTCTTTACACCTGAGTGGGGACCTGGTAGAGAGTTGTCCCGAGCCCAGAAGTGACCCAGTCACAGTGGCACAAAACATTTTTTACTGGGTAAAAGATCTAACCCCAGGAATACAGCGACACAGACTTTGTAGGTAGAGAAGCATTATAACTAATACTTTATTACCCAGCTTGCACCTCACAAGAGGGTAATTTTCAGAAAAAATTATGTTTACTGTAAATGAAGCAGATTTTTGTTTTTCTTATTTAAATGGCAGTTGTTTGAAGCAGCATGAGTGTTTTATATTATCAGAATAAATCCCAAAAAGAAGTATTGGTGCCACTTAGAAAGATTGGATTGCACGTAAAGTGGCTGAAGTATGTGATAAATGCAGTTATACTAAAACTCTTATGGTATATAAGGAGTTTATCACACGAACCCACAGTTTATGACTACCACCATTACATGTGTCGTTCTTTGTGTGTATCTGGATATATGGGTATGTAACACTAGGAGACAGTGAAATATTTCAAATAATGTATGTAGGAAAGGGATATATAGTATATACCAGTAGATGTCCTTTCTGAGGACAGGTGCATTAGAATTCTCACGTTGTTGTTGGCAATGACATAGGTGTTGTGTAGGTGAAAAAAGAACTTAATTCTCTTAATTTAGAATAATTTTTGAACACTCCGTTCAAATTTAGGGGGGGAAAAACCCTGGGTTTGTTTGTTTATACTTTATATTCATACAGCCTTTGCATTTACGTAGTCCGTTCCAGCCAAGTATCTCAAAGCACTTTACAAATATTAACGTAATGTATGAAGACAAACAACATTATTGGTAGGTAGGTAATAATATCTTCATTTGCAGATGGAAAACCTGAGGCACAGAGACATGAAGGCCCATATCCTCAAAGGTAGTTATTATCTCCTATTGATTTCAATGGGCATTATATGTCTAAATACCTTTGAAATCTAGGTCTCAGTACCCAGGAAGTCTATGACAGAGAAAAGTGTAAGCCAACTAATCTGAATCTTAATCATGTGCTTTAGCCACATGGCTGTTCTTCCCCTTCTAATATTGTATTTGTATTGTAAAATTGCAGACCAGGTGGGTTAGACAGGATCATGAAACATAACTAGTGTTGTGTCTTAGCCCACAAATAAATAATTGTGCCTTTTTCTCTAAATAATTTTAAACCAGTGAATAAAGATGCCTCTCCCTACTGCCAAATTAATTTTACACTTAATTTATTTCCCAAGTGAAAACAATGCTTCTACTGTACATTTTAGTGTTAAAAATGGAAAATAATGTATTTATCTCTAAAGACAGGGTATTATAGCTGAAGTACAGGGCAAAGAACAGTATGTTATCTACTGAGTTCTTCTCTCCTTTACCAATTCACTTATCTGTAGTTCAGCAAAAGGTTCTTAAGGGACCCACTGTATGTTCTAATTGAACTGATGTATTGCTCTTTGCACCTGATTGCCTTAGTTAAATGAGGGGAATGAAATCAATGAGGTGCAATTACTGGAAGGTTACAAAGAACGTGAATTCCTGTGGTTCAAATTCTCACATATTGAACACAAAAGTAGCTTCCTAATTGGTATTGTATTGATTTGTCAATCCGTTGAATTCAGCAATGTCAGAATAGAAGTTACAGGATTGTGTCTCTGTTGTTGTTTTTCGTTGGGTTTTTTTGGGGGGGAGGGGGATGGGGGGCTTAAAATACTAAAACCAACTTGGGACCAAGTAGGATTTTTAGATAAGAAATCTTGTATTCTTCACAGACTTCAATTGTGTGCAGTTTGAAGAAAGAGGGGAGCCAAGGAGTCTAATGTAACATAAAATAGATTTTAATTTCATCAGTAACCTACATTTGATGAACACATTAAATAACCTGAATTTTAAACTGCATCAAAATTGGTTTGATTGTCTTTTTCCATGTCATTAAGACCAATCTAAAAATGCACATTCATAATAATTATGCAGATCTAGTTTTAGTAGTTTAGTAAAACACAGTTATAATGACTTTAATTTCTATAGTGGATAGCAGACTTCCGGTAGAAGGACTGGAACCATACTGTGTGTGTGTGTGTGTGTGTGTGTCTCTGTCTGTCTGTCTGTCTGTCTGTCTTTGTAAATCTGGCTAACAACCCATCTTATATGAAAAATGCATACTGTAACTCAGAAACCAAGGTCAAATTGTTGGTATCCCAGTATATAATTGTTAAGCGTTGGTCAGGTTTCAGTAGTTAAGGTTGCAAACAGTGTTCTATTACAGAATGCAATTTTCAATCCCTCTATAGCTTTGAATAGAAAACATGGTGTGGGCTAAAACTTCTAAAATGATTCTGAAAATAGAGGAGAATTTTTTAAAAGATATTGTCTGTAATGAGTGCTGTAGTAATTGTAGACAACAGCCAGAATTTTCAAACCTGGGTCCCTAAAGTAAGGCTTCTAAATAAAGCTGTCCTAATTTTCAGAGGTGCTGAGCATCTACAGATCCCAGTGAAATGCTACCGAATGTCTATTTTTATTTAGGAGCCTAACTTTAAAAATTTTAAAAATTCTATTTTTCCGTATCACATGAGTATAATAAAGTGTGAGACTAGAAAGGAAAATATTTTTATTAAACATCCAAATATCAAAACTTGTGGATGAATGCAAAAATTTGCTGCTGCCTGTCCTGTGGCCAGTGGCCCTTCAGGAAAGATCAGGGCCCAAATGATCCATGATGATCCTGTGGGGAATACCTGGGGGCAATCAGGTGCTCCAGATTGCACCGTTTAGCTAATTAGAAATGGAGCAGCCGAGTTGAAAAGAAACAGCTAGAACAGTATAAAAAGGAAGTTGTCTCCACAGAAGCCCCATGGCAGTTGCGGGCTAGAGGAAACTATAGGATGTGGAATAAGCCTCTGTGGGGATTAGCCCTGAATGAGGGCTTGGAATTGACAGCAAAAGCCCCAAAAGAACTGTCAGAGTCCCTGCAGAAGGGAGACAGTGGGGAGCTCCTGTCAGTAAGGTCCAGGAAAAGAGCTAGATAGGCCTATAGCTTGAGCCTGGCTCCTAGGAAGGGAGTAGGAAGATGAAGAGTGTTAATTTAATTTAATATAATGGGGACTTGGGGCTCTCAGTCCACAGAGCTGACAGCTCGTAAGCCCCATGTAACCACCCTGCAACCCTCTAAAGGGTCACAACCCCCCCCCCACCAGTTTGAGAACCCCTAGTAGCAGAACAGAAGACTGAACCTTAGTGTGGATGGGTTGCAGCAGCTGAATCTGTGAGGCAGGAGGGGCTGCTGGCAATTTACTGAAGAGAGGAGGCTGGAAGAAGAATACAACTCTGGTGAGAAAGAAGCTGAAGCCTGGGACTATCTCTGTATTGATTTATTGGTTATTAATGAATAAAGTCTGTTGGTAACAAAAAAATAATGAAAAAGGAGTTATGGAAGGTAAAGTCTGACTCAGGACTAATTCATATAGCCAAAAGGGGAAATTGAGGCACATTTCCCAAGGCCTGGACTTGTGACACTGACACTTTATTTGCTCATATTCAGAGTGAATATTACCTCATCTTTTGCTGTAACAAATAGCTGAAAGTTGCTGTTGAGTTTACTTCCAGTATCTCACTAAATTTGTTGAAAGGAAGCTGTTTAAATTATATTAGCACTGATTCCTTAGTTGAAAGTGAAGGATAGCTGCCCACTACTTCTTCCTTTACTTTTATTGGGGAAAGAAGTTCTGTGGCACATGTTGGGTGTTGTCAAAATATTCCTGCGGTTAGGTAAGGAGGGTTTTGCTGTAGATTATATAGTCACAGTGTTTTTCATAAAAGTATCACTCGTGACACTAATTATAGAGATAATGTACTAAATGTCCTAAAATTTGGACAGGGAGGTATCTGAGGGTGGAATTTTATTTATCAGGAGGCAGCTAGTTAATTACATACAATAAAATGAGCAGTCTGGATATGAGATACTCATTTGTAAGTCTAAGGCCATAAGAACAAGGACAGGTGCCTGTTGGTGGAATATCATTTACAAAACAAGAGAATAATTAAACTTACATATAGATGAATGCCCAGAGAGTTTTCAAAATGTAAGCTTCTCCTTTGTTCTTAAGCTGGCTAACTTATAGGTCTCAAAATGTAACCATAAACAGGGAATCATCATCAAGTGGTGGTATTTCCAATGGGTTCCCACAGGGATCAATTCTTCCCCTATTCAATTTAACATTTTTGTCATTGACTGGAACAAAAACATAAAATCATCACCAATAAAGTTTGCACCTGACAAACAAATTAGGGGTGTGGTAGATAATGAAGAACTCAGATAACTTATTAAGTGTGAGCAGGATCACCTAGTAAACTGGGTGCAAGCAAACAAAATGTGTTTTAATATGGTGTGACAGACCCAGGCCAGTGGGGTACAGGAGTCTGGTAGAAGGCAAATATACTGGTCACTGGATGAGTAGTTTTCTGTTCCCTGAGTGACCAGAGCAGGGGCTGCACTAGAGTCATCAGGAACCTGCTAGAACCAATTAAGGCAGACAGGCTGATTAGAACACCTGCAGCCAATCAAGACAGGCTAATCAGGGCACCTGGGTTTAAAAAGGAGCTCAATCCAGTCAGGTGGGGGGCGGGGGGGAGCCAGAGGAGAGGAAGTGCGTGTGAGGAGATGGGAGCAAGAGGCACAAGGAGCTGAGAGTGAGAGGGTGTGCTGCTGGAGGACTAAGGAGTACAAGCCTTATCAGACACCAGGAGGAAGGTCTTGTGGTGAGGATGAAGAAGGTGTTTGGAGGAGGCCATGGGGAAGTAGCCCAGGGAGTTGTAGCTGTCATGCAGCTGTTACAGGAGACGTTATAGACAGCTGCAATCCACAGGGCCCTGGGCTGGAACCTGGAGTAGAGGGCGGGCCAGGGTTCCCCCCAAACCTCCCAACTCCTGATCAGACAGAGGAGGAGTTGACCCAGACTGTGGGGAAGATCACTGAGGTGAGCAAATCTGCCAATAAGTGCAGGATCCACCAAGGTAGAGGAGGAACTTTGTCACAATGGCTAAATATAAACATATACACCCATGAACAAAGAATGTAGGTCATACTTACAGGATGGTGGAATCTATCTTGGGAAGCAGAGACTCTGAGAGAGTTTTGGGGGCAGAGGGGAATAATCAGCTGAACATAGGCTCAAATGTGACATTGTGGCCAAAAGAGGTAATTTGATACTGGGATGCACAGTCAGGGGAATCTTGAGTAGGATTAGAGAGGTTATTTTACCTCTGTATTTGGTAGTTGTCTGACTGCTGCTGCTGGAATACTATGTCCAGATTTGGTGCCCTCAATTCAAGAAGGATGTTGATAAATTGGAGAGGGTTCAGAGAAGAGCCACCAGAACGATTAAAGGATTAGAAATCATGCCTTATAGTGATAGATTAAATGAGCTAAATCTATTTAGCTTAACAAAGAGACAGTTAAGTGGTTACTTGATTATACTATGTAAATATGTATGTGAGAAACAAATATTTAGTTATGAGCTCTTCTATAGAGCAGAGAAAGGTATAACACAATCCAATGGCTGGAAGTTGAAACTAGACAAATTCAGACTGGAAATAAAGCCTAACATTTTAACTGTGAGGGTAATTAACCACTGGAATATCTTACTAAGGAATGTTGTGGACTCTCCATCATTGACAATTTTTAAATCAAGATAGGATATTTTTCTAAAATAATTGCTCTAGTAATTATTTTGAGGAAGTTCTATGGCCTGTGTTATACAGGAGGTCAGACTATGTAATCACAACGGTCCTTTCTTGCCTTGGAATCTATGAATTTGTGGATGTGGAAGGGGAGATAGTTTTCACCTTTATAACTTTTAACTGTGTGACCTTTCCCATTGACTTCACTAGGATTACTCATGAGCTTATGTGCATGCTTAAATGCTTTTGCTAAATTGAGGTCTAAATGCAGGAAGCAGTGGATTTCCTGAAAAGCATCTTGATTTTTATAAAGTTAGTAATGTAGGAACCTTTCCCCACATGCCTTTCTAGCAGATGTCATTTTCATTTAGCAGAGCGTAGCTCTATAAAGTGCCTTTTTTGCTGATAACTATTGCTTGCTTTCTTCCAGGTGGTGAGTATTCTTCGCTCCTGTTATCTTTATCCCCTGTTTTTCTCTTTCTTATACCTTGAGGATGTGTTGTATCCTCACATTGTCATATTTCATATGTTATCTACCTTAATTTCCAGTAGACAGTCAATATTGCTGCTAGGATTAAACTTTGCCATGTTAATCAGGTCCTCAATTGTCATCCTGCTGTGGCAACCTAATAGGTGGGGAGAAATCCTAATATAGAGAATAAATGTGTCAATCTGATTCTGCAGACCCCCGCCAGTGAATGAAGGTGCACCCAAAGGAACTCTGATTGCTGTTGTTACTGCTGCGGCCTTGAATCAGACTATTGTGTATTCAATTGTTTCAGGAAATGAAGATGGTAAGTAAGAGTATCTCAATGAAGTTGCAGATTATGCTGTATGATACATTCATTAAAAGTAAACAATTTCAGAAAGTGGTGTATGTATAAATAAAACAGCTAGTGCTAAACCCTGCCTCACCCAAGCCTAGCCCCAGTAGCAGCTCCTGCTGCCATTATTCTACTTTCATAAACCTGCTACACCCTGCCTATGCAGCAGAACTGCATATGATGCCCTTTACAGCTGAAAAGGAAGCAGGGTTTGCTCCTTAAAATGTAAGCAATATTTTTTCATAGCTCAGTAAGAGTAAGTGTGTTCTAGATAAAATGTAGGAAGTTGTTTGGTTCTACATTGTGTTATATACGTGTCAATATTAGATTCTTCAGTTGTGTCATTAAAAATATATATAATGTGCTTTTGAGTGTGCTTTAAATGGAATCAACCTAAATCTATTCTTTGTATAACTGGGATGCTCACTACCCTTGCAATGTGATTTTTATTGATTATCTTATCATATATATCATGAACACTTGAAAAATATCACAGAGCCACACAATATCCCCCTTCATGAAGAAATCTCACTTGAAAAATCTCCATGCAGTATTTTCAAGGCATCATCCCTCCAGATGAATGGGCTTATGGCTGAATAGAAGGTACAGGAAGGAATAGTGTAAGGACTTGTATGTTCATTGATGATCCTAAATTTACAACAAAATCCAGTTGCAACACTACTGTATTTTGGTTGTCCATGAAAATGGCCAGTCTACCAAACTGGTCCCTGCTGTATGCAGTGTAGTTGTAGCCATCACAGGATATTAGAGAGACAAGATGGGTGAGGTAATAACTTTATATTACCTTGTCTCTCTAAACTGCTCTCTGGCACCCCTATTTTTCCTTGCAATATGTCTCACTGTTGGTCATTCTGCCACAGGTGACCTGGTTGTGGCTTCACACTTTGCTTTATCTCCTGGGAGCAGATATAAGACATTGAATGGGATTTAATGTTAGTGGCCCTCAAGTATTCACATACAGTAGATTTTCTGACAGGTGATCTTGAGGTTTGCCATACAGAGCAGCTGGTCCTCAGAACTGTCTTCTGGCGAGCTCTGATAATAAAATGGTGCAATACGTCAACTGCATAGTGTTCAAATAGAATTGCTTCTGACCTGTCTCATGGCTGAGATGAAAGCATGCCACATCACCAAGCACCCCGCTGCTGAAAAATGCACACACTTGATCAACTCAACCAGGATATATTTTCATTTAAGGAAATATTAGACTTGTGTTAGTTGATTGCAGTAGAGAAGCTTGCAAAAAGATTTGCCATAACTTAAGTCAGTTTGTTTCAGACTAGCCAGCTGACAGCTTCACTCCTTGTTGTGGACCAAGGCGGATTAGGGATTTGTGAGGCCCTGGGCCAGAGCAGGGCCCCTCCCCACCACTTCTGCCTGCAGTCCTCCCCTCCCTTCTCCTCCCCCCACCCTGGTGTTCCTGCTGAGGAAATGGAGTTGGGGTGTGGAACCTTGCACCTCCCCCGGCCTCCCCTCACCTGGCACTCCTGCCAGGAAGCGGGTCGGCTCACGGGGGCTTTGTCCGTTGCCCAGCAGGAGGGCCAGGCAGACGGAGTGGGGCAAGCCCCTGCGCCCTGATCCTGCTCTTTGGCAGGAGCACTGCTTGAGCACCTATTTTTCCCAGCAGCTAATCTGCTACTTGTGGACCATTCCCTTGGGATAGCTGAATCCACTCCTCTTCTTCTGACTTGCCAATGATCTACAAACAAAAATTACATGCTGACTTAAATGCACATGTTAAGAACTTTTCTATTTCCATATTGTGCCCTGGGCCTTCTAGAGTGACAACTATGAATGTCAAGTCTGCAAGTGATTGCTATCAACAGATCTGTAGGTTGAATTGGTGGTACTGGTACTGAACTACATACAGAGAAGTCTGATTTGTTTTAATATACTGTAAATTTCAGTCATGACAGTGCCCTACATACTACTATGTATCATGAAGGCTAAAGTCTGATATTTAAAGAAAGAGGTAAAATGTTAGTCTCAAACTTACCTTATTCTCAGGTGCGTGCTCACCATGCTTGACCTTAAAAATTGCACACAAAATTACATTGGGTTATTTAGGGGAGAATGGCATTAACCTTCTCCCAGCTGTGGGAATAGTCTATATATCCAGATAGTTTTTGCAGCTTGCCCTGAAGTTTGTTGTTCCAGTTCCAGTACCCACATCAGCAGTTGTGCCCTTTTCATGATGATGATAAGGAACGCGGCTGAGGACAGGGACTATGGAGTCATTAGGGTGGTGAAGACTTCAATCCCTCAACTCCCTGTAGTAGGAGGCAGGAATGAACAATGTCTTTACAAGAATGGAAAAAACTTAATCTTAAAGATTTTGAGGAAACATTCTATTATTATCTACAGGTTTTAGACAGTTACTTGTTTTGTTTTTTTCTGGATTCCAGATGTGTTTGCCATTAATAACAGAACAGGTGTTATCTTCATTAAAAAGCCTCTTGACTATGAAAGTGTGAAAAGCTATGAACTTCGGGTACAAGCAGACTCCCTACAAGTAGTTCAATCCAATCTACGTGTCCCTTCCAAAAGTAAGTTATATTTCATGTATTTTCAAAAATCTAAACATATTTAATTTAATAAAAATACTTTTTGAGAATAAATAATGTTACTATGTAACTTTATCTTACAGGGTATTGATAAGCATTCACTCTAACCAGTTATATCGTAATTTTGTGTTGCTCTGTTTTCACTACGTATGTAGATAGTGATACCAAATAAATCATAAAATATGCATTAAAACCTCCCTAGTAGTGTCTGCTCCTAGGGAAGGGATCCATGGAAGAGATAATACTGCCAAATTACTAATTACAAATGAATATCATGTATATAACTCCTATTATCCACAGGAAAACAGGCTTTCAAAAGTTGAATTAATATTCAGTATAATTACAGTTTCTCCCTTTAATTGAAACATAAAACCCATCAAAACCTCACTGAAGCAAAGTTTAAGAATATTTTTTTCAAATAAAATATACAACCCAAATACACACAACTCACCATTTCTGCAGGGCTGATATTTGTTTGCAGAGGAGATTTGTGGGTTCTAAAGTTCTCTGATGCAACTTGTAAACTTATCTCTAGGTGAAACTTCAAAGTGGGGCCAATTTTTTTAATATCAATCAGGGAAAACAATTTTAACACCAATAACATTATTTTTACTCAAAATATATGAATCATAATCTATCCAAAACTAAATGTCTCCTACTGGAAATGCTAAATATAACTGGTAAGTAACATCCAATAATTAGTTAACAAATTTCATGGTCCTTTTTTTTTCTTTTTTCTTTTTTTTCCCCTTTAATAGCACTTATTCTATACTCAGATTGAGAACACCTTCACAGTACGCATTTTATTTTGGTAGGGTTTTAAGAAACGTAGTTCTGAAAAATAAGAACTTTGCTAGGAACTTCTAAATGCTCATAATAATAACATTGCATAAGAAAAGTCATGTTAACTGGTAAATTTAAATGATTAAAGCTTATGGTAGTTTAACTTGTTACATTCTGCTTACTTCACCACAATTAACTAAACTTAATTGCCAAAAGCAATAGAATAGTTTGCTGGACTTTCCACTATTACGAAGAGGCAGGGAATGTGTGCTATGTACAGGATTTGGTTTTCTTTATGGCTGAGAGAAACCTTTGCAAATGTTTGCGATGGTCTCTTTTCTTTCATGCTATTTTCTGAACACGTCAAAGTGATTTAAAGGGGCAAACATACCAAGTAATCGTTGTAGTTTAATGTGGCACAGACATTTATGCCCTCACACATATCTACAATGAATAATGTGTGAAATATGCCCATACTGGGCAGCTTCCTGTCTTAAGAGATCATCCAAAGTATATTTGAAGTGTCCCCAAAGATATTGGGCCTGGGTCTCCATTGCCAACACCTTGCATAGTCATTTCAGTTGATACAAAGTGAAAGCAAAGTGGAGGTACAATGCTACTAAATCAAAATTAAAGCAGTTTACATCCATTTTGCGCTGAAGTAAATAGCTATGCAAGGTGTGGGGCTACAGGGAATCAGCTCACTGAGAGCAGTTGTGCTACTGCTTTGTTAAAAGACCACTTACCAGAAGGAACTTATTTATTTCAGTTCCCTGGTTACGCATAATAGGCAAGTTTCCCTGTGTAGTGTGTTCTGCTGTCATGTCTGAAGTGAACCTTGGCTCCAGGGCATGGTCTGCTGTGGATGTGGTTATGTTATACCAATATAACAGTTACTCTGTGATTTTTATTTCTGGACTTTCCTCTTGGCTTATTGCTGGCCTTAAAAATCCATTGTGATCCCTTGATCCTGTGGCTGCTCTGCACCTGGCTAGCCCTTAGCACAGTTTAGAACACCAAGAGCTGTTATGGTAGGTGAGAATCACTGAGGTATGGGGCACCTCCCTTTTCCCCAGCCATGCCCTCTGCCCAATCTACAGGGAGGATGGTGACACAGGAATCACTATCATGCCTCTATACTAGGAAGATCTTCCTATAGCTAGGTAAGCCAGTGATCCAGTGATTGAGCTAGCCATAATGCAGAGGGGGACTCTAACCTTCCATTTTTTGGGATCAAAATTGACACTTCAGCTGAAAAATCATGACAGGTAGTATTCTCTACACAAAAGTGCTGGCCTTAAAAAGGTTGGCAAGTGTTATAGGTTATCCTCAAGATGTGATCAAACTTACTGAAATGATTGTACATTGTTTTGTGTTTTAAGTAAACACAAATGTTAATTTGTTAAACTTTGTAATCATATTATAAAATTGAAATTACAGACATTAAACATATTTCAATGTAGAAGAATGTATAAATCTTTTCCTATCTAAAGTGCTGTAATCGTGGGCCAGACTATAAGGGATCACCATTTAAAAAGGCCTGGTTAAAATAACAAAGGCTATACTGTTTAGTAATAGCCTTGTAAATAAGAATAAATTGATACAAGGTGGGTGAGGTAATATCTTTTATTGGACCGACTTCTGTTGGTGAGAGAGACAAGCTTTCGAGCTTATAAGGAGCACGTCTTCAAAGCTCATCATCAGAAGCGAGCTCCCTACAGATCAGGACACACCAACTCAAAGCAGCACCAGACCCTGCCAGAACAACAGATGCAAAACCAGCAGACACATCTCCTCCCCCACAACACACGTTTCAAGATCCATGGGTCCTACACATGCCTATCACTACATGTGGTGCACCTCATCCTGTGCACTAAATGGCCCAATAGCAACTATGTGGGTGAAACCAGATAATCATACACTCTGATAAAAGATAAAAACACTACATCATCTGGGGGTGAACACTTTTCACAAAGCAATTACTCTATATCTAACCAATCAGTCCTCTTCCTCAAAGGAAACCTGCACAACACCTTCAAAACTTGAGTCTGGGAGATTAAATTCATAACTTTGCTAGACACTAAAAATCATGGATTGGATAGAGACACTGGTTTTATGGCTTATTAAAACAAACTGTAATTCACTAACAATCCCCTCCCAAGACGCTTCCTCATTGCCCTTCCTTTTCTCCCTGTGACTGGACGGGTGTTAATGGGCCACTTCACCTTGAATGGTCCCTTGAAATAGGTGTTAGCCACTTATGCTAAACAATTTGTTCAAATCTTGTATTTTGCAGTGACACTTTGAGCAAGTTTCCCAGAGTTGGAAAAGAGCTCTGTGCAAGTTTGAAAGCTTCTACTTCCCACCAACAGAAGGTGGTCCAATCAACGATATTACAGATCTTATGCCAGAAACTGTGCCCAAGATTAATCAGACCAAGCATGTTTCTATTTACAGTTAACATTGATGCAAATAATACTCATGTACTTGTGGCACCTTAGAGACTAACAAATTTATTTGAGCATAAGCTTTCATGAGCTGAAACCCACTTCATCGGATGCACGCAGTGGAAAATACAGTAGGAAGATATATATATATACACAGAGAACATGAAAAAATGGGTGTTGCCATACCAACTATAACAAAGAGTAATCAATTGAAGTGGGCTATTATCAGCAGGAGAAAAAAAACTTTTGTAGTGATAATCAGGATGGCCCATTTCCAACAGTTGACAAAATGTGGGTAACAGTAGGGGAAAAAATTAGCATGGAGAAATAGTTTTTACTTTGTGTAATGACCCATCCACTCTGTCTTTATTCAAGCCTAATTTAATGGTGTCCAGTTTGCAAATTAATTCCAATTCTGAAGTTTCTCATTGGAGTCTGTTTTTGAAGGTTTTTTTTTTGTTGGAGTATTGCAACTTTGAGGTCTGTAATTGAATGACCAGGGACGTTGAAGTGTTCTCCAACTGGTTTTTGAATGTTATAATTCTTGACATCTAATTTGTGTCCATCTATTCTTTTGCATAGAGACTGTCCAGTTTGGCCAATGTACATGGCAAAGGGGCGTTGCTGGCACATGACATATATCACATTGGTAGATGTGCAGGTGAATGAGCCTCTAATAATGTGGCTGATGTGATTAGGTCCTATGATGGTATCTCCTGAATAGATATGTGGACAGAGTTGGCAACGGACTTTGGTGCAGGGATAGATTCCTGGGTTAGTGTTTTTATTGTGTGTTGTGTGGTTGCTGGTGAGTATTTGTTTCAGGTTGGGGGGCAGTCTGTAAGAGAGGACTGGCCTGTCTCCCAAGATCTGTGAGAGTGAGGGATCGTCCATCAGGATAGGTTGTAGATCCTTGATGATGCGCTGGAGAGGTTTTAGTTGGGGGCTCAAGGTGATGGCTAGTGGCATTCTGTTACTTTTTGTTGGGCCTGTCCTGTAGTAGGTGACTCTTGGGTAATCTTCTGGCTCTATCAATCTTTTTCTTCACTTCAGCAGGTGGGTATTGTAGTTGTAAGAATGCTTGATAGAGATCTCGTAGGTGTTTGTCTCTGTCTGAGGGGTTGGAGCAAATGCAGTTGTATCTTAGAGCTTGGCTGTAGTCAATGGATTGTGTGATGTGGTCTGGCTGAGAGCTGGAGGCATGTAGGTAAGTATAGAGGTCAGTAGGTTTCTGGTATAGGGTGGTGTTTGTGACCATCGCTTATTAGCACTGTAGTGTCCAGGAAGTGGATCTCTTTTTGTGGACTGGTCCAGGCTGAGGTAGATGGTGGGATGGAAATTGTTGAAATTATGGTGGAATTCCTCAAGGGCTTCTTTTCCATGGGTCCAGATGATGAAGATGTCCTCAATGTAGTGCAAGTAGAGTAGGGGCATTAGGGGACAAAAGCTGAGGAAGTGTTGTTCTAAGTCAGCCATAAAAATGTTGGCTCCTATGGTGCCATGCGAATACCCATAGCAGTGCCACTGACTTGAAGGTAAACATTGTCCTCAAATGTGAAATAGTTATGGGTGAGGATAAAGTCACAAAGTTCAGCCAGCAGGTTTGACATGACATTATTGAGGATACTGTTCCTAACGGCTTGTAGTCCATCTTTGTGTGGAATGTTGGTGTAGATGGCTTCTACATCCATAGTGGCCAGGATGGTGTTTTCTGGAAGATCACCAATGGATTGTAGTTTCCTGAAGAAGTCAGTGGTGTCTTGAAGATAGCTAGGAGTGCTGGTAGCATAGGGCCTGAGGAGAGAGCCTACATAGGCAGACAATGCTGCTGTTAAGGTGCCAACGCCTGAGATGATGGGGCATCCAGGATTTCCAGGTTTATGAATCTTGGGTAGCAGATAGAATACCCTTGATCGGGGTTATAGGGGTGTGTCTGTGCAGATTTGTTATGTTTTTTCAGGGAGTTTCTTGATCGGATGGTGTAGTTTCTTTTGGTAACCCTCAGTGGGATCAGAGGGCAAAGGCCTGTAGAATGTGGTGTTAGCTGCCTAGCAGCCTCTTGTTCATATTCCGACCTATTCATGATGACGACAGCACCTCCTTTGTCAGCCTTTTTTATTATCGTCAGAGTTGTTCCTGAGGCTGTGGATGGCGTTGTGTTCTGCGCGGCTGAGGTTAATGGGGCAAGTGATGCTGCTTTTCCACAATTTCAGCCTGAGCATGTCGGCGGAAGCCCTCTATGTAGAAGTCCAGTCTGTTGTTTCGACCTTCAGGAGGAGTCCATGCAGAATCCTTCTTTTTGTAGTGTTGGTAGGAAGGTTTCTGTGGGTTAGTATGCTGTTTGGCGGTGTGCTGGAAATATTCCTTGAGGTGGTGATGTCGAAAGTAGGATTCTAGGTCACCACAGAACTGTATCATGTTCATGGGGTGGAGGGGCAGAAAGAGAGGCCCCGAGACAGGACAGATTATTCTGCTGGGCTAAGAGTATAACTGGGTAGACCAGGGGCCAGCAACCTCTGGCACACGGCTCACCGGGGTAAGCACCCTGGTGGACCAGGCCAGTTTGTTTACCTGCCACCCCCATTGGCCTGGGATGGCGAACCCCAGCCAGTGGGAGCCGCGGTGCGCCGAACCTGCCTACACAGCCTGCCCTGCCAGGGTGCTTACTCTGGCGAGCTGTGTGCTAGAGGTTGCTGACCCCTGGGATAGACTAAGAATATTGTTGGGTGGGTAAAGGGAACCACTGTTGTGGCCTCTTGTGGCATGTAGTAGTTTAGATAGTTTAGTGCCCTTTTTCCTTTGTAGAGAAGCAAAGTGTGTGTTGTAAATGGCTTGTCTAGTTTGTGTGGAAGGTTGTTTTTTTAATGTGTCCAATTTTGAGAGCTCATTCTTGATCTTTCCCTGTTTGCTGTATAGGATGTTGATCAGGTGCGTCCTCAGTTTCTTTGAGTGTGTGGCACAATCTGTCAGCATAGTCTGTGTGGTATGTAGATTGTAATGGATACAGACTAACACGGCTACCACTCTGAAACTCATGTACTGTTACCCGTGTCTTATGCAGGAAAGTTGCTGTGATGTTGCATGAGGGCCCCTAAAATACTACAATCAGTAAGTAATTTATGACACTTGGGGCTGAGGCTTTTGGTACCACTCACTGCAGGTTATAATGCTGTTGCACTTTTTAAAAAAAAAATGCTTGATTATTTATACTCCCCCCCCCCCCCCAACATCAAAACCTGGAGGTGGGTGGAAAGGGCATAGGTTCAGCATAGAGTTCAAGGAACCCTACAAAAAGAGGCAAAACTGTTTTTTATTTAAACTGAGTTGTATTCCAATGTGTGTGCAATAATTTAGCATAAGAAATCCCTAATGTATAAAACACCTTTAACCTGATTTTATTGCACTCAGATCAACTTGGAATTTATGTAATACACATTTGAATCAAACTGCATTCTATGCTAGGGCTGTTGCTGGTTAGATCTACAGAAATGAATGATTCTACATTTAGCAATGTCATGAAACATATGAAAATTACAATATATCAAAAGCTAAACTAATTTCTGCCAGTGTATAGCCCTAGGAAAGCCTTTACAAATATTAATTGATACAGTGTGTACCAGAAGATTAGCTTTATGGATACTAAAACAGAAGATGCATAGAATTCAACAAAAATAACTAGTAAATAGTGGTCACCCAGGCTCAGTCCTTCACTTCTGAGCACTAATACATGTTGCATCAATCTCTAGCACACTCTCTGGCTTATGCTAGGAGCAGTAGTGACTGATTCTGGAAGAAGCCATGTCAGTCCTTGAATGTAGAATTGTTGCAGAGAGGAGCCTTTCTGAGGGAGAAACAAGAATAGAAGATTTATTTGAAGCCTATAACATAGATCTTTTTCCCCATTTCAAAGTTTGTGTATTTCAAATCATTTTCATATAGAGAGATAACAGTCTGTATTATGTTATAAACCTTTGCATGCAGTAAGCTCCAGTACAGTATATGCTGATTTGAGGCCTGGCCTGATTTTTAGTTATTCAGTGAGGTCTACAAAACAAGCCAAGTAGCAGAAAATCACTTCATTTAGCCACTCATTTATCACTTTGGCTAGATTGGTACCTTACAGTCTGACCTGTGTATGGGACAGCTTGTTGTTCCACTGCCCTAAGAGCACAGCAGCAGCCAAATTGTGACTCAGTAAAATTCAATCCCTGCTTTTTCCTTGCTTTAGAGAGAAGTAAATGGTACTAGCCCTTTTCTTGGTGTAGCTTCCCCCCCCCCCCCCTTCACCAGCACAGCTTCTTTGGCTGGCACACTGGTGGGAAGCAGAGCCAAAGCTCTTCCCCTTTCCCACAGACTTGTGCTGAAGGAGTAGTGGTTCCCCCCCCCCCCCCCCGCCCCCGGTGGCTGCTGTCTTCTCCCCTGTGTGTTGTGTTGTGATCCCAGATGCAGGTAGTATGTGCAGTAGGAGTAAAGCTGCTTACTTCTGAATCATTATAGTACACAGCACATGACTGACTGGGCAGATTCTGCTATCCTTGTGCATATGGTTTAATACCTTGTGTGAGTCTTCCCATTATTACTCATTATTTTAGTGAAAACACAATTATTGGCAATATTAGAGTGTTCACCTTGAATTTAGTTCTATGCTAGTTCAATGCCTACTGTTAAAATCATTCTGTACTAATTTTGGAACTTCAACCAATTAAGATTTTATAAAATATTTTTAAAATAGTAAAAAAAATATTTGCACACTTTCTTACAAAATACTCTGAAAGGCAGCAATAAATCTATTCATGCTGTACCGGATTTATGGAAACAGCTCCTTCACAAATGTATCTGCTGTAAACAATCTAATATCTTTGCTAAGACAATGAAAAGTTCATAAAAAGTTCAAGTAGTTGGAGTGGATAGGAATAAATTTTCTGGAATATGCCATAGAACTAACTAATTACATGGAACCTCAGACATTGTACAGGTGATTGAACCTAAAGAAGCAGTTGAAATAATTTCAACAAAGCTTTTAAAAACTATCCAACTTAACCTTGGGGGCGGGGAGAATTTGAAAGTAAAGCACATATTGATGATCACGGAAGCCTCCTCTTCCTTAAATAATCATCCTATAGGTACAGATTTTTTAACAATTTTGTATATGCATTTTAAACTATATAAAATTATATTGACAGTAGAAGACAATACATGCCATTGGGGGTGGCAATGAAGCCAAGTGATTGGTTCTTCCTTGGTGGAGCTAAAGGAGGAGGCAGGTGACTACATAGACAAGAGCTCTGAGTTCCTTAAAGTCACTTGAGTTCCTCCCCCCCTTATATTAAGGAACTGTGTGATTTTTTTTCAAGCTTTTATAGTTTAATATATTTAATAATGTTGTTTCTCCTGCTAACATGATTGTTCTTTGGCTGTGGATAATGTAGAAGAATAGTTTGCAAATACAAAATGTGATGTTTAACTAATCCTTTGGTGAACTGAAATTCAAGTTCTGCATTTGCATGATCTTTGGTTCTGACCTAAAAAAGCTCTGTTCTTCAAGATGTAGTAGGGCAGTGCAGATATATCTGCCTCTTATCAAAAAGCCACAGAGTGAAAGTTAAACTCAAAGTGAAGTTTGCAGCAGTGGGCTAAATAGGGTAATAACTTTTTTAAGGCTGCTGAACTAAGCTTCAATTTGTAACACAGCATTTTCAAAGGGTCATGCAGACAAAACAGGGCTGGCATACAGTGAAAAGTAATTAAACACTACAATGTCCATCCATCTGGGAAATGATTAACACAGCTAGAATAGGGCATGATTTTTTTTTCTACTTCTGCTTATTGAAAAAATGAACCCCCAGATGGGAGAAATATTGAAGCAGATTGATTAAGCACAATGGATTCAATCTGTGATGAATCATTTCATCATATAATATCTTATTGAATCTCAATAAAATATAACGCAACAGTGAAGGTATCACACAGTCTATTTAAATTGCTAAACATATATAGGAAATTTTAGGTGCCATTAACTTCAAATATTAGCATGGCCATGCAACAATACATTAACTTAAGGCACAAGTAATAAGTCTAATAGAAATTAATTCTGTTACAACTAAGCAAAATAAATAAATATTTTAAACAATCTTGTAACAATCTTATATAGAAAGGATGGTCTAATGTCACTTAAATTACTTAATCTTGTGTCTCAAGTCCCCATCTATAAAATGAGGATAATACTTCCCTAATTTACAGGGTGTTGGGAGGAGAAAATCCACTAATGATTGTGAAGTGATACTACAGTGATCAGGGACATAAAAATAGATAGAAGGAATAAGAAGCTTCCCCCAGAGGTGATTATGAATGGGCAGAGTCCCTACCTTGTGCACTCAACACATTACACAAAAATACCGAGTTAATGCCCAAAACGTCCTTTCTTCTTGTGTCTTAGTTATATTTGTACCTGCACCAGTGATCAATTGGAAAAGATCAAACCCCAGTATCTAACCCATTGTCACCATGTTTGACATATATTCCAAATTGTATTGGTATATCTAAACAATGCACAACATTTTTTTCAAGAGTATTTTTCCCCATCATCTTAACTAAAATATACAAGGCTGAATTTCAAGCAGTAATTATTTTTCACCACCCTAGGAACACATTCCTTCTTGGGGTACAATTCTGGCTCTTATGAACTCCCACTGACTTCACTGGAGTCAGGATTTTCACCTCTGATGTTTGTTTTCTTTTCCGAAATTCCTTTGTCGCTGCTCACCCATTTCCCTTGTAGTACTCACAGTACAGCAATTGCAGTACATTCTTTAGGCCATAGTTTCTTTGTAATCTTTGTTTAAAATATTGGCTAACTTATGGTTTAATTAACTTACTGAGCTGACATTGTTCCTGCACATCTGTGTATTGCATTTGTATTTTCCCCCCAAACTCCACTCTGTACCAGTGATGATATGAGGTTGGAGTGCATGAAGTCCTATTACCTGAGAGCTTTAAATAGTTTCTCACAATCCACTCTCTGCAGCTAGCAAACAATGCAGCAGTAATGTTACTCTACCTGCGGTTTTACTTTCTGCAACATCCCAAAACCTTATCACACTGACTCAGAACCATTCTCAACTTTACCAGTCTCTACACTTGAGGTCCCCTTGGTTCCATTAAGAATGATCTGTAATGTGCACATACCTACGTCCATATTGTCATTTGCTGAAGGATGTTTATAATCATTGTCTTCCTTTGTTCTGTGCCCTTTGTAATTTACAGGGGAGTTTTTCCCCAAGGGACGTTGTGTGTCACTGGGGCACTAGCACTTCTACCTATGTTATATTTACTTCAACATCTGCTCCAGTTTAAAAATCAATCTTCACTTTTGGTAGAGAAATCTTCACTTGCATAGTTACCTTTCACCAGTCTTTTTTTGCAAGGTAACATATACCTAATTAAAGGACATGTTGCTCATAATATACACTCTCATGTAGCATATACAGTAAAAATTCTGTAACCAACACTCTTGTTCACTATTTACAATTGTATTCTATAGAGAAAGTGATGTATAATGTCACAGAATTTATATATATATATATATATATATATATATATATATATATATATATATATATATATATATATATATATATATATATATATATAGTGATGGGGCAAGGCCAGATGGCTATAGCAAAGTTGTGGGAGACAGATATTAACCACAGGCTAAACAAATCCCTGTTACCAGGATAAGCAAATGGCAGCTGCTCCAGGTCAATTAAGACACCTGGGGCCAATTAAGATCTTTCCAGAAGGCAGGGAAGACAGCTAGGTTGATTGGGACACCTGAAGCCAATCAGGGGCTAGCTGAAACTAACTGGGAGGCTTTTAACTAATCAGGTGGGTGCGCATGTCAGGAGCTGTAGGAGGAGGCCATGCTATTGGAGAGACTGATTAGTGCAAACCATATCAGGCACAAGGAAGGAGGCCCTGAGGTAAGGGTGAAGTAGATATTGAGGAAGTGAGGGCTGCTGTGGGAAAGTGGCCCAGAGAATTATATGCATCGTATTTCTAAAAAGTCAGCTACCATAGCTGATACTATTAGGGTCCCTGGGCTGGAGCCCAGAGTATAGGGCAGACCCGGGCTCCCTCTTTTTGCCCCCCCCCCCCAATTAATCACTGAAACTGGGAGACAACAGACTGTGCAAGGGAGGATAGCTTTTCCTCACCTCCCTTGCTGGCTGATGATGAAAATGACTCGGTAGTCTGTGACCCTGGCCTCTAGAGAGAGAAGGGCTATGTGGAGGGTTACAATGAGCCTCTGAGGCTAGCAAAATCTGCCAGGAAATGCAGGACCCACAGAGACAAGATCAGAGCTTTGTCACTATATCATCTATAGATAGATATACATATATCTACAGAGAGAGAGAGAGAATGTGTATAAAAATATAAAAATGTATAATACATACCATATGATATAGTTGTTGCATTCCATTCTGGATGGATAAGTAACTGTAGTGGAAAGTGCTAGATAGATAAATAATGTAGTGGATAGATACTTGCAGTGCATGCTAAAAATATCAAGGTAATCATGCAGAAATAAGTTACATATTTCCCCTGTAATGGAGAGTCCTTGACATCTAAATTTGATTTCTATACTTCCCGGTTGTATATCTTTCTATTTTCTGGTCATCGTGTTCTTTCTTGATGAGTTTTAATTAGATTATATGCTACTCTAGAGTTCCAGGGCATTGACTTGATGAACCACTGTGGAAGTAGATGACACTGAAATGATGAACCACTTTGGAGATAGGTGACTTTGAATGAACCATTCTGTGACATGGAATTAATGTACCATTCTGGTATTAGATGATGCTGAATTGATGTAAGTTCCCTTGTTAGATACCATTAAATTGATGAACCATTTTGGAGTTTGGTGACAGTGAATTGATGAGCCACTCTGAAGCCAGCATGGCACAGGAAGAATGAACCATCCTGGAGTTAGATAACACTAAATTGATGAACTGTTCTGCCACTAAATGATACTGAATTTTGAAAAATTCAAAGGTCAAATACTGAGTTCTCAACTGTGTGGTAATCTAGTTGTTAATTGAACTAGACGTAACATCATATCATTAGGCAAAAATTAAAATGTAAACATAACTAAACATGTAAACATAACTAAAATTTGCCCATAGAGTGAGTGGCACAAATTGATGGCCTAATAATCTTTAAACAAACAAACAAAAAAAAAACCCAGCAATAAACTAATGAGGAAAGAAACTAGAAAATGATATACTGCTTTGGAGTAAGATAACATTATAAACAGTGAGTTAAATTGAGTTATTGTGAAAATATTAAGTTAATTGATGTAAAAATCTTCTTTTGGGTTCAGTTCAATTGCAGCAACTCCTGTAACTATAAGAGTCCAATAACATGACATTGCACATGATACATTTAAAATTAGAAGTCATTATAGTGTCAGATTATAGTGAATTTGAAAGCTTAGAGATGCTAGGCTGAGGAGTCAGCAGATTGTGATGTTGAATCATGGTTTATTTGAAGTTTTAATTTACTTAGATTGTAATCTCTTTGGGGCAGGGTCTTTTTATTATGTGTTTGTACAACGTCTAGCACAGTGGAACCCTGATCCATGACTTGGGCCACTGCAGTACACATAAATAAGAATAATTAATAGCTATCTTATGGAGTTCTGTGAATTCTCCCTTATTGTTAGGGAGAAAGACAGAGGTAATGGCAGCTATGCAAAAACTATGTATGAGGCAATGTGCTGCAACTTGAGGATGACAGTCTATAAAAATCCATCACAAGATAGGGAACCCCATCCAAAAAAAAAAAAGTTGAGAACCAATGAGTTTAAAGGCATACAGTAGTACATTTAGTTATTTCCTGATTTGAAAGCACTCCTAGAAGAAGGGGTAAACTTATAATCTTTTACCTCTTTTGAATATGAACATTTAAAAGTTGCTTGCAATATCTTAACATCAAGAGACCTTATATTGGGGAGAGCAGCAGTCAGAGCAACCAACTAAAATGAGACAGGGACAGAAAAAGATGATGTTGACACACAGAAAGAAGAGGCATGTATGGAAAACTAGAGAGGGGAATAAAAAAGAGAGATTGCTGTGTAAGGATGGAAGGCCAAAGAAAAATTGAGAGAATTAAGGAGATGAAGGAGACAGGGGTGATATATCTCCAAATTAAACTGTCCCAGTTTTAAAAATCAAAGTATTTGTATGTCTGTCTCTTCCCCAATATGTGACTAATTTGTCCTCTACTGAGGCAACACTGGTATTTATGTCATTTTGCTAAGGAGAGGCTAACAGAGCCAGAACTTATGGCTTCACCTTATAATATCATTTATTGCTGTGGATTACGAGGACATTATGAATTCCACAGAGTACAGAGGTAGACTGAGGGATTGGTCTAATTTCTTCCAGTATTCACAGTTTCTAGCATTTGACATTAGGATTTTTTTTCCAGCTCAGTTCACATGACCCTTTGAGTCATGCTGAAGACCTGCTTACTGTCCAGCTGCTGACAATAGTTGTCGTTCTTTATCTTATCTTGAGCTATCACTACTGTACGTGTGGTGCCCAAGTTTAACAATTATCTGTGGCTGATTCAGTGGAGGTAGCCTTAAGGCTGTTCTGGTGTCTATCTTAAAATGGTCATGGATGCAAACAGATGGTTTAAAAATAAGACCTTCATGGACAGCGGTGTTACAGTTGGCAGACAATGCCTAGTGGAGTTTCATCCTCATTAAATGTTACTTTTGATATGTCTGATCGCTCCTGTTTTGTCAGCTGTTGACAACTACCTACAGTATTTTTAGCTGTAGGTTGGTTTTATACAGAATGTATTCTAACATTGCTTCTCAGCACGGTTGAATCCCCTAACCACCAGGCTATCAAGTGAGCCTGACTTTTTCTAGCCCAATGACTATTCAAGCAAAAGTGGACAGTGAAAAAACACCAGCAGTAGGTGTTGGTAGGGGGACATCTAAACTTGAGAGACTCACTGAAACAGTAACGAGAAAGCTTTGGGTGGGAGAGGGGAAGAGACAGACATACTTTCTTAGGAGGGGACTTCTGCTTAACTCTGGACCTGCTGAGATCAGAGAAAACTAGCTGAGCTGGAAAGGCTCCATGTTTTGAAAGAGAAGTCATGAGCTTCATGGGAAAGATCTCTAGGGTATTCAGGGACTCTGTCCAAGCCCCAAAAATTCTCCAGATTGGCGAGGAGCCCGAGGCCATGAAGTGCATATACGTTCCTTTATTTTGTATAGACTCTGTGTTTCTCATGCTATTAAATAAGAATAAAGAGTTTTAGAAGTCTGTGCAAAGTTGGCTCATGCTTCTGGTGGGATTCTGGGGAATGTACAAGAGCTGCTGGGAAGGCTTGGGGAAGATGGCACTAGGCCTAGGCAATTGGATTGAAGGATCTCCATTGCCAAGGGAGTGTCAAATATGAGTCTGCATCTGAGCATGTGTCTCAAGGCCCAAGCCAGGAACAGTGCCTAACCTGTGCCACCTCCAGCAAGTTAAGTGCATGTGGAATTCAGAAGTGGGATCCCTCCCAGCAGTGTGGTGGGTGATTAACTAAGTCAGTGACAGGTGCCTAAAGAGGCAATTAGCCACCTGAGTCCCTGTGTGATTCTAGCTCATAGCAATTTGCATCAAAATGCCCTTGGAATATGCTCTGTTAATTTTTATTTGGCTTTGCCAAATCTGTTAATACAAAGATTGAGCTCAGTTGTAGATATTTGTTTAACTTGCCAAAGCACAAAGTCCACTTATAAGATTATTAAAATCACAGTAAAGCAAATTATTATTGATGCCTGTCCAATTACAGTTCTCATTCAGTTTGATTAAAAAGAAAAGCCTGCTGTTACTCGCTTCAGAGATGAACATATATTCTTAACCAAATTCTAGACTTCCA
Organism: Mauremys reevesii; assembly: GCF_016161935.1. NCBI lineage: Eukaryota > Metazoa > Chordata > Testudines > Geoemydidae > Mauremys > Mauremys reevesii. Next base: position 36,188,974 of record NC_052629.1, on the reverse strand, counting down.
GTGTTGGAATTACTATTGTGTGAGGGACATAGTGTATTTTAAAAGAAAAACATAATATAATCACTAGTAAAAGCATGTTGTAAAAAGGGTCTTATAATGCACAAGTCGTAACTTAATAACAATGGTCAGTAAACACTTCAGCATCACTTTAGTTCAAATTCATTTTCCTTGTCAATCAAGATGCTGCAGTGTTAATATTGACCAAACACATTTGCAGCATTTAGATAGCATTTTAATGTGGATCAGCAGGGTAAATCAGAGTTTACTGGGAGCATGTTGGTCACTAGGGGGGCAAAGAGTTCATGAAAATGTCAGAAAACAGGCTCAAAAAGAGAGCACAAATGGGTGGCTATTCTAGGATGACCAGACAGCAAATGTGAAAAATTGGGATGGGGGTGGGGGAGTAATAGGAGCCTATATAACAAAAAGACCCAAAAATCGGGACTGTCCCTATAAAAAGGGGACATCTGGTCTCTCTAGGCTATTCCCATAAAAAGTCAGGGAAATTTTATGGAGTTAGTATAATCTTTTCGTATGGGCCTTTTGGAGTATTCTGAGAGACTGTTATGCAAATACAGCCATTCAGACTTTTAAACGTATATTAAAAATTCTGTTTAATCACTCTGTTCCATTGTAACATATTTAAAGGGAAAAAATATGTATCTGACATATCATGATGTCTCCCTTTTAGGTGTGCGTGGTTGTGTCCTAATGACAATTACCTTTTACCATATATTTTACCAACATCTACATGTCTTTCTGCAGAACTTCTTTAAACTAGAAGCATTAATCATGCCCTTCTAAACTGTCACATTTCACAGTGGGAAAGGAGAAGTGTGCACAACTGTAATTGTTTTCTGTTGCATTATATATTTCTAGTTTGATGGAGTTTTTGACAAAACACATTATGAATAAATGTACTCTAGCAGAGTTTACCTTTTTCTTGTTTTGGAGATACTATAATCAAAGGACTTTCTATACTGAAAAAAAGTACTTGCTTTTTCAAACAATAAAGTAACAGTACACAGGTACCAGAGCCTGCCCCAGGACAATTGAGAATTTAGAAATCAGTGCAGGTAAGGGAGGTAAGTACGGCTTCAGATCACCTCTTTGAGCTGTTTGGAGGCTGAACCAGCTCCATCAAGCTTTTAGTTGCCACCCAGGAAGAATCACTGCTGTTCAGCATGCTCTGACTGGCCATTCTACTACACACATTCGGGGAGGAGGAAACTTCTTAATTAGAACTGGTTATGCCAATGTTATGCCATTCAGTGATTCACCTACATCAAGGGAATTTTCAGTTGTCCCTTAGAACAGCTTTCTAGATCCTTTTCACTGCCTGAACAACTCCAAGAAATGGAATGGTGCTGAAGATCTGGCCCATAAACTTGATAATGAGCTTGCTTTATCTAAGTCAATGCATATACACCTCTACCCCGATATAACGTGACCTGATATAACACGAATTCGGATATAACGCAGTAAAGCATTACTCGAGGGGGGGGCGGGGGCTGCACACTCTGGACGATCAAAGCAAGTTCAATATAACGCGGTTTCACCTATAATACGGTAGGATTTTTTGGCTGCGGAGGACAGCGTTATATCGGGGTAGAGGTGTATTTGGCACTTTTTAATTGAAAATGAATTATGAGCCACTGCTTTCATTTTGCATGAACAATCACAGTTATATGTTGTTTGCCTTCCCAGAAAATTATCTCTTTCTCAGTCCTTTGTCTCCTCCCATTTTGTGCAACAGCTCTTTGCAGTACACCTCACTGAGAGGACATCTATGTTCCTATATTTAAGACTGAGTGTGGGGTTAGGTACCAAAAGCTCCTATTGTCACCTGGGAGGCTGAAGGACCGTGCTGTCTTTTGAGGCAATGTGTGTGAAAACCCCACAATCCACTATTTTTCTTTAAAATGAGATTATTAAAAATAGAGAGAAACTCAGATTAAAAAACCGGTTGCATAACGTATTTCCTCTGAATATGTAGCCGAAGCCCAGATAGGTAGGTTCCCCTTAGCTTAATTTCCTGTCTTCAAGGCAATTATCAGTTGAAAAGAATTTCCTTCTCTGACGTACCCTTGAACACTGTGGCAACTTCATGCTGTTTTGTCCAGAGACCAATGTTTCCCTTCCTCAACTGACCAGCTTATTAAGTCCTTTGATCCAGGGCAGTATCCCTCCATTCTACAAAACAGTTCTCTGAAGGTAGATACAGAATTCGGGCAGTGAAGCTGCGTTCCTCACAGTTCAGGAGATGGTCCACTGAGGAGAAAATGGCCTTTTAACAGTGATTAATAGCTGTCCTTCAAATTCATTACTACTACTTAACTGTATTCTAGTATAGCCCCCTACAGATCTTTTTGTTTAACTGGACACAGTTTATCCAGGTCTCCCTTTAAAACCTTGTCTCAATTTCCCCTTCAGAAGAAATAAATAAGTAGTTAGACTCTATTCACATGTTACGTTATTCAGAATAAGCACTTCAGTTTTAATTATCAAACTCCTATCTAATGCGTATTATGCAAAATAATGTATATGGAAAGATGGATTCCAAACCTAGAGTCATTAAGAATAAAGTTATTACTGAAGCATTACACCTAGTGGAGCATGAAAGATTTGATTTCAAAAGAAGGCAGAAAATATTGTACCTTATAAGCTTTTTAACTACAAGAGTATATTCTAGTTTGTGTACTGTATTCTAGTACATATTATACTATGGACCAGACAGTACTTGGTTCTTCATCGATGTGCGAGAGCAGAGAGGCAACAAAGTGTCTTCCCCTGCCTTATGTCGCTATGCAAACCTCAAACACAAGCCCAATCTTTGCTTTTTGAGCATAGTTACAGGAAGAATCTGATGCTGTAATTAGACTCACCATAGGGGCAGGGCTATGGTGGTGTCATGGCCCCCCACCTCCCTTTATACCAGCCCCCCCACAGTTGAGGTACTGCAGGAGGAAAATGCACACCATGCATTCTCATAATAAGAGTCAAGGAATTCTCACCTCCAGTGCAGACTATTGCTGAACAGCCACAGTATAGATCTGTATGCAGTGAATACTACTGATGAGGACTTTTAAGGTGTGCTGCTTTAGGCTGTCTCTATTTTAGGACGAAGGAATGTGTGTAGTTTGGTTGGTAGTCCTTTTGTTGCACTCAGCTGATAAAAAGGAAGAGTTAAATAATAAGCAATTCACAGATGCTGTGTTTTCCTAAGTCTGTCAGAGCCAATGAAATATAAGCTGTGCATAAAAATGAGGCAATGAGCTGAAATGAAGGTGTTAGTGAAAGCATAAAGCTGCAGCAACAGTATATACGTATACAATATTTAATTATTGAATAATGTTGAGGTTCTAAATAGCTGGAATTAGCAGACACACTAATAATAGCACTTTGCTTTTATATAGTGACCTTTATTTGAAGTTTTCAGAGCACTTGGCTGATGTTGAGTACATCAACATTCATGCTGCTCAGAGAACTAAAAAATAAGTTTTCTAGTAAAATGCAGACCAAACGGTTCCAAATCATGGGTTGATTTATATGTGAATGGCAAGCATTAGGGAAAAGATTGTTTATTTGCATTACAAATAACTCCTATAGGTTGCAGTGCTGCCATATTTCTAGCAATGAGCTTGACACAATTAGAGTTTTCCCTACAGCAGTAGTCTACCAGTGCCAGCCATTGATTTAACTGTTTATACTCAGTAGGTCAAGGTCACTTACACACATTACCTGTAATCTTGCTTAAATCTTTCTTCCCTGAGGGGGAAATGCAATGAAGACAGGGCCTGAGAATCTCATTATTTTTGACAGGGCTGCAGTTTGTGAGTAAACTACAGTAGGTAATACAAAAATCCAAGTATGCTATCAATGTAACAAGAGGTATATTTTTATCTTTTATAGAAGGCTGATATTGGCCCTTCATTTGTAATTTGAAGTAATAAATAATGCAATAGTCAAAACAGGAAACATTCTAATAAAATATAGATTTAGATCAGGTATCTTCCATTGCTGTATGCAGTGCTGTTGTAGCCATGTTGGTCCCAGGATATTAGAGAGACAAGGTGGGTGAGGTAATATCTTTTATTATCTCGCTAACCAACAGAAGCTGGCCCAGTAAAAGATATTATTTCATCCACCTGCTCTAGACACTGTTCCTACATATAACAAAGTTACCTGTCAAAGTATAGCTCCTTTTTTTTAATACGTAGAAGGGCGATAGCTTGTTGTGAAGCAATTTTCCCATGGAATGACAGCACCTACAGCTTGTTCATTTTTATCTGAACAGATCAATGCGGAAAGGGAATAACTGATTATTCTGTTGCCAGAATGCCATTTCCTCATACATTTAAATCTACTATGCTTTGAACATTTTTCTCTGACTTCAGTTGTTTTTATGAAGTCGTCATGTTTCTAGTGTCTAGGACTTCAGTTAAACATATCATCTCTAGTGCCTTTGCCAAAGCAGGAAGTGGTCTATTTTCTATTAAAGACACACTACTGCACTTTTTTCAATATGCCATTGTGTTTAAACCAGATGGACAAAGCAACTGCTGTGAAGTAAAGGTGCTGCACAACATTCAAAATAATCACTGACTACTACCAAGTAGGAGAACCAACTTGAAATTAAGTGATTTGTCAATGGAAAATGCAGTCTTTCTTAACAAACTGGCTATTAGCGTTTTCAACAATGATTCCTTTCTGGATTATGGAGTATGGAAAGAGACAAAATTGCATTACATTTGCCATGTATATCACTGCACAAGTTCATCTTTGCTCCAGATGGGCTGGTACATTTTGCCAGAAGGTTTTTGTTTTTCTTGTGGAGAAAGGAGATTATTTGTGGTCATTATTGTTCATTGTGGTAACTGAGATTAGTTTGATAAAACATAATTTAAGGGCTAATCCTGCACCCAGATGTGCCAGAAGGGAGCATAGGGACCCTGGTTCAACATGTACGCAGCCAGGTGGACTACATCCTTGATACACAAGTATGCACTTGTGCACTCACTCACCTGACACAATGAATTAAATAGTCATTGAGAATTCTTAGCAACTTGCAGAGGCAAGTCCATCAGCTGTATATGCTGTATGTCAGCAAGCAGATGTATCAGAAGTATAAAGAGCACCCCACAGTATATTGCATTGGCCTGCAATGTAGAATGCTGCTATGAGCTGGCAGAATTCATTATGTAGAAAATGCTCCTGCCAGCACTGTTGCACATACCCCTTGTGCTGGTTTGCTGGCCCAACATCAGAATTCAGTAATAAGTGTTTAGTTACTAATAATTAAAATTTTAAAAGAAAGTTGTGTGCAAATTAGAAAAACAGTTGATATTTATAATCAAGGCTTGACAACTAGTGTACGTAATATATTTTTGCTAAACCTCAACAAATGTGTTTATTATTCCTTTAACAAACAACTACTATGTAATGTATATTTTAGTACTATTAAAGGAACCATGTGGATAGTTGATAAGGGAGCAAATTTCAGCTCCAAGCTTCCAAGAGTATATCATAAGTAGGGTGATCAGACAGCATGTGTGAAAAATTGGGACATGGGGTGGAGGTAATAAAAGCCTATATAAGAAAAAGCCCCGAATATTGGGATTGTCCCTATAAAATCAGGACATCTGGTCACCCTAATCATAAGTAGGGATAAAATGCTGATTTTTAAAATAATGCAAAATACCATAACTGTATCTTTTTTAAAATGTATGTAATGGCCCTGATTTATGTCTAAACTGTGCTTCTCTTACTCCCTATTTTCAGTGTTAATTTAGTTTTGAGTAAGAGGAGGATCTGGCCATTAAAATTTACCTTTTAATATGCAAGAATAACGTAAAACCTAACAGTGCAATTATCTTACCTAGGGTTTTTGTTGTTGTTGTTTTTTACAATTTTATCAATGTATTTGTTTCAGTTGATCTATTCTTTAATAGTAGAGCATGAGCCATTCAAAATTTATTCTCAAAAGACCCACATGTATTTCTTCTTTTTTTTTTAAAAGGTAACACAGCCAAGGTGTTTATTGAAGTGCAGGATGAAAATGACCATGCTCCTGTCTTTACCAAAAAACTCTACATTGGAGGAGTGTCTGAAGATGCTAAAATGTTTTCTTCTGTGATGAAAGTTAAGGTGGGAGTCAAGCTATTTAAGTACAGTTCACAGGCTAAGAAAAAGTATTTACTCACTGGATTAAATTTCTACAGGAGGTTACAGTAGATGCATCTGCAAACTATTTGAGCTCCTGCTACATTAACAAAAATTCACACTGGACTTGTGCACATAAGTAAGTAAAATAGGTGCAGAATGGCTAATTATCTATCTAAAACCCTGTTCATACACACAAATTTGGAGTTTTGCAAGTATGTTGGCCCAATAATCTAGTATTTCCTGAAGCAAAACTCCCTTTAAGATCAATAGAGTTTTGCCTAAGTAAGGATACAGGATTAGCTTCTTTGTTTAGCTTTGGATATTTTTATTTAAAGATTTATAGCCATTATTTTTTGGAATGTGTCAATATATGGCCATTTCCAACATGCCTTAATAGCAGTTTCTGCCTAAAAGCCTTCCGAAGTATTCTTCCGCTGCACGTTAATGCTTTGGTAATGAAATAACAGTCAGCCTCTGTTTCAGTTCAGGAAAGCAATTTCACATCTGTTTGCTGTATGTCATAAATTTGGCTGTGGTTAAAACAAATTGTATAGGGTAAATATATATTTTTAATACATTCTATTTAGGAGAAAAATAATATTTTACTTAATAAATTAGCTTTAAACAAAGAATGTTAAAACTGGAAGTGTCTAGTTCCTATAAAATACTGTATGGCCATAATCTTTAGTGCTCTACAAGACTCTGTTTTCCAGGCCTGTTGAAGTTAGCTTTTCTCCCCCTTTTCCTTCTGCATTTTGTATCACTTTAAACTGTTGTGGAAAAGCCTGAAAGTTGCTGATTCTAGTTTATTCACAAAAGGTCACAGAAGCTTGACCTTCCAGGATATTTCCCTTATCTTAACCTAGTGATTTGTTTCGAACACCAGACATCTAATAGAGAATGACAGAAGCTTATTAAAGCTGTCCGTTATTTACCTCAGGGTAGTGTCCTTCATCAAGTTAGCTCAGAGATATTAAAAAAAAATACTGGAAGGCAGGTAAGCACTGAATATTAGGAAGGATCCCTTGGTCTTCAGATTTGCTTACCTTGCCTACTGGTGCATAATATTATTGCTTGTTTTATTTATTTTTCCCCTTTTGATCTCATTCAGATCCTCAGCCCCCAGGAGGCTGTTTCAGTGGCACACAGCAGCCTTAAATCTGTTCTAAGAGCGTAGCTGGGAGTTTTCCTAAATGGTGTAGAGGAATCCTTTCATTGCACCAAGCTGACATAACCTGCTCTATGCCACCCTTTCCTACCTTCCTTCCATCATAGGGGATGTGCTGGGGGCCACAGTGGGTGTGGACAAATTGTACTTCCCTCCAGTGATATCCAGTTACTATAACAGCTTTTAGGGGGGCATTGCAGGCTGCAATAAGTTAGCCCTGAGGGACAAACTTGCACCTGGTTGTCCCCAAAATTAAGGTAGCACAAAAATGATTTCTAGCCACTTTTGTCATTCCCTCCCCCACCCCGATGTGATGTTCTGGCACAGCTGAGGATGCAGATAATTAGGCATTTTTAAATGTTTGGTGGTACAGAGACTGGTTTAGAACATGTGGTGGGATATGCCTAAGAATAGGGCCAGATACAGTGATTGTAATGGAATGATAAACTACTGTACACTATTCAGCCATTAGCTGGTGAAGTATGTAACATTTCTTATTTAAGCTAACCTCAGCCATGGGGGGAGAACATTAAAGGGTCTTGTACTGAACACATCTGGTGTGTCCTTGCTCAGTAGCCAGTCCATATCTGGTACAGGAGTATAACAGTGATTGCTATTAAACCAGTGCTTTCATATGAAAAATATGTAGTTAGATATAATTGTATGTCTGTATATCTGATTCATCTGATAAGTTCACTTTGGACTTCTAAATTAAAGGTTTGGCATACTCAAAAATGTAGACATGGAAAATTGTGTTCAATATTTGAACTACAGAAAAGCTTATGATACCATTCTGCACAAGAGATAAGTACGTTACTTGAGGAGATAAAGAAGTCTTAGCTATCAAAGCCATAAAGATTTAAGAGTATTTGTGAGTGGAAGCATACGAAACTTAAGGAAGTACTATAAACTTGTTTTATGAATTAGGTCAGTCAAAGTATTTGCCTTCACCCATGGCAAGGTACGTGAGTTAATATTTTTTATGGGACCAACTTCTGTTGGTGAAACAGGGAAGCTTTCGAGCTACCTTAGTTCTTTGTAGCTCAAAAATTTGTCTCTTTCACCAACAGAAGTTGGTCCCATAAAAAATATTATCTCAACCACCTTGTCTCTCTAATATTCTGTGACCAGCAAGGCTACTACAATATTTCAGTTGATATGATCTGAAGGAAAGTAGTAGATATCCAAGCAAAGCAAGAAATATGTACACTTTAATGGCTGTATCCTTCTCCCATCAAAGTCAGTGGCAATCTCCTTTTGACTTCAATAAGAGCAGACCCATAGTGAAATGGAAACTCCACACTACTTTACAAGGTATAAGAGAGTGAAAGTTGTTCATTGAAAATTAAAAAATACAACTCATTACATTAAAGTTTCTTTATTTAAAATGAAACAGAAAAATAAACAGGCATGTTTGGTGTAGTAAAGCAAACCCACAAATTGGATCAGTGTGACTTATTGTTGGATTTAACCACTAAGTGCCAACTTTCTGAAAACCACTACTAATTAACTCATTTCACTCTGCCTTCATTTGTATCTATTTAGACAAAAAGGAATTCCTTTTTTTCATTAAATACAATACAAAAATAAGACATTACTAAGTACTAATGAAATGAATTAGATAATACCATGTCTAATCTCAGTAGGTATTACATGCAGAATCATTGTGAGTAGAATTTAATGGATGTTTCTTCCAATTTCAATTTTAAGAACCTTAGAAAAGTACCCATATAGCTTGTGTTATAGAGATTATTTAAATTTCAGTTCCACCGAGAAACTACTTTAAGATTTTTAACGCATTTTCTTGCATTATTAGTTTCATTATCATTATCATTAATTATCATTAAATTTCTTAAATTAGAGTGGCTGTGAAAAGAAACTGATAATTATTCAAGTATGTTTTTTCTCAAAATATTCCCATTCTTTCCCCTGCTGATAACAGCTTTTAGGGATCTTAAAATATTGTTTTTGTATATCAGAGAAATTTTTATAAATAAAAGATATGAAGATCTTTAGTACTGAAATGAAAGTTACAGAGCACAAACAGCCCACAGGCCAGGAGTGACTAATTCTGAAATGAGAATAATTTTATCTGTCAGTCCAGTTCAGGGGTTGCCATTACAAATCAGTATTTACAGCAGCTACACACATAGTGGGGTTCACTATTGTCATTGTTGCCCTCCCCCTTCCACTCCATCTCACCACCTTAGAATATAAGATAGCAATGGTAGAACTTGGGATATCTGGTTCATGAGAAATTTCAGCATTTTGATATTTGGTTTCATTTTGAAATGGAATGAAACCAAATATTTTGTAATTTCTTATGAACCAGAAATCTAAGACACTTTTCATTTCAGAAACACTGACACATGCTGTTTCCAAAATGCTACATATTCCCCAGGACCAGCAACAGCTGACTAAAATTGACATTCTAGTAATTAGTAGTGATAAAACTGACAAGAATGTCAATTTTATTTAGCTGCTTCTGGCTCTCTGAGAGAGAGACAGAGCTGCAACTCTGAAGCAGCCTAGCCCTGAGAGCCCCAATGGTTTCCTAGCTCACAGCTCCACGGCAGGGAGACTGGAAATCCTGAGAGCCCAGCCCTCATTTAAATCAAGGTTCTCAGGGCTTGCAGCCTCCTTTTTGCAGACCCAGCAGCACAGAACCTACAAACCCTAGTTAAAGCCAGGTACCTCAGGACTTTCTGGACTGACAGGCTCCTAGATTCATTGCATGTAGCCTGGAAACCCTGGCAATCTTGGCATGGTGGGGCTGGCCAGAGCGTGGAACTCTCTGGGTCCCCAGTCCTAGAATAATATGCAAGATGGGGCTCCTCCATAGCCGTGGACCTGGAAGACCAATCTATCCAGCAGCCTGCTAGGTGAGCTTGCAGAGAACCAGGCACTTGCCGCCGAAGACCCGGCACTTTGGCGGCGGGTCCCAGAGCGGAAGGACCCCCCTCCACGGGTCTTTGGGGCACTTCGGTGGCGGGTCCCACGAGAGTTTTCCAGGGCCCCCGGAACAAGTGAAGGACCCCACTCCAGGGGCCCCAAAAACTCTTGTGGGGGTCCCTGTGGGGCCTGGGGCAAATTGCCCCACTTGTCCCCCCCCCCCCCTTCTCGGGCGGCCCTGGTTACTCATTGCAGATTTTTGCACCTCTGAAAACTTCATCCAGTCCTGCTAGAAAATGAAAATTTCATCAAGGGAATTTAGAATCTGTATATATGATTGTGTCATCAATGCCTATAAACTTGGTCAGACTTCTTTAAAAAAAATTATATCACATTTACACTCCTGTGATAGAAGGAAATATTTCAGATGTTCATTAAAAATCTGAGTGAAATCTAAATGGAAGTGGGGGAGAGCAAATGTTTGATCTGATAGGCCGGGGAAAAGCAACCCCTGGATTCTGAGAGGAGGAGGAGGGGAAGATGGAGGTAGGCTTAGCTACTTAGGGAACTTCTCCCCCAGCCCTTCTCCAGAATGCACTGGAGGAGGAAGGAGAAGAGAGGCAGAGGAGGAGCGGAGAATTCACTACCCCTCTCTATTGTCACTGGGCAGGCGGTGTATGTGCATTGCCCTTCCTGTATGTAAAGCCATCCTGATGCAGTTGTGGCCCTGCCGTATAATGGAGTTATAGTTTCAACTGCATTTCCAAGATGATGTGGGCCTGACGATTGTCAGATTTTGGAATCAGGAAGGATTTTTTCTTTCAGAGCAGAATTGACAAAGGAATCTGACAAAGCACCTTGCTTGCAGCATGCCGGATGCTAGTTTTAAGTAAATAAAGCTTAAGTGCCATTTAAAAGTTGTAAGTGAGTTTGTAATTTAGTTGCAATTTGTTGCTGGCATCCAGTGCAGGTGAGAGCCTCAAAGAAACCAGCTCCCAGAGGTAAATATGAGACCAGAGAAAGAACTGGTAGACCCTTGGAGTGAGGAGGGAGAGACTGAACTCTTCTCATGCTATGCATGTGCATCCTTATTTCCCCCTCGTGGGAGCAGGGTAAGAGGTTTCAGAGGCGGCCTGAATTGTAGGGGTTTGACTGAAGAGGGTCGGTCCTGAATATTGGTTACTTGGCCTGAAGTAAGGATGGCTGGAAAACAAAAATTTCATTTTGGGGAAAAATTGAGCTTTCAACATTTGATCCCATTCTCATGCAGAACAAAGTCAAGACCTTTTCCACCAAACAACGAGAGAGTCAGATTACCCCAGAAATACCCAATTGCTAAGTGGTTAGTGCACTCACCTAGGATGTGGGAGATCCAGATTCTAGACCCTGTTCTGCCTTATTCAGAATGCCCTAACCAGCTCTGTCTCTCTCTCAGTCCCTTCTGTTACAGCTGTTCTACTTTGAATAAGTAGTTAAATATTCATTGAAAGAGAGAGACTGACTCTCTGGCCTAGTGGTCACAGTACTCACATGGGATGTGGAAGACCCAGGCTCAAGTCCTGCTCCAATCAGGCAGAATATTCCCTCCTTGAGAACATTTCTCAAGTCCGGACAGGAATTGCTGCTGAAAACCAAAGAGACCCACCCCAGAATTACTTAATAGGCCAGTGCTTAGGGCCTATAGCCTGGCATGTGAAAGAGCCCAGTTTCAAGACTGTAATCTTAATTGACTAGGGACTTGAACCTACATCTCCCACATCAGAGGTGAGTGCCATAGCCACTGAGCTGTTGGCTATTCTGGAGTGACCTCTCCCTCCTCACTGAGAGATGTAATGGAAACCAATACAGTTCTATAAACATTTTGGTTTTGACAAATCTGCATTTTCTGACCAAAACCAAAACCAAACAGAAAGTTCCCAACCAGGTCTATCATGAAGATCCTTTACCACTGCACTGGACCCAAATAAATGACTGTTACTTTCTGGGGGTGGGGAAGGACATAGCACTCCTACCCTAAAAGAAAAAGGTTAATAAAGATGCAGCCTTCCACTTTAAAATGCATCCCTGTGTCTGTGTCTCATTTTCCTGTTTGTCCTGATCATTAGCTTTAGTAAACACAGGAAATGCCAGACCAGCAGTCTGTCTAGTCCAGTATCTTGCCTCCAAGAGTGACTTCTAGCAATTGCTTCAGGAGAAGAAGCCTTATAGCAGGTAGTTTGGAGACAGGTTATACCATGAAGAAATTTCTTCCTATCCCCAATAGTTAGAAGTTGGCTTACGCCCTGAAATTTGAAGGCTTATGTTCTTGGTGTGTGTGATGATTGTTTTTGTTTTAATATATTATAACTTCAGACTATCTTGTTATCCATATATATGTCTGATTCTTTTAAAAATCATGGCAAATTTTTGGCCACTATGATTCCTTGTGGCAATGAGTTCCACATTCTAATTGTGTTTTATACCATTTGTTGTTTTGTATATTTTTATCATGACACCTTTTATTTTTCACCTCTCTAAGGTATACTGCCCTTATTTTTTTCCAATAGCATTTGTCATCAATCTTTATTTCTTCTGTAGCCTTAAGATGGGGAGATCAAAACTGAGCATAGTATTCTAAATGAGGTCATACCATTGATTACTATAATGACAATTATTGTACTTTATTATACTGCCACTGTAAAGTCAATTGACAATGGTTTTGGCTGCTGTAAAAGGGTTAGGCTGTTTGGGGAAGCAGAAGTTCTACAAAGGAGAGAGAAAATAATGGCAGAAAATGACATTTGTATTAAAAGCAATGAAAGGTGTGAGTTCTCCCCTGTTAAGTTTCAGGAAAAGAGTGTTTTTCCAGTAGCATAATGAAAAGAATAGTACCATTGTTCTGACATAGAGAACCAATAATAAGCCAACATTTGCCAGTTTCACTTTACACAGAACTGATGAAGAAAACTGATGTATGTTCATGTATAGTTAAGTTTGACTAAAGTTTACCAGGTTACAGAGATTTCTTTCCCATGTTGCAATGGTGAAAATTTTCAGCAAATACAGAAGCAGAATATGCAGGGTGGTTGTTGATGGTTTTTTAAGAAAGTATATACAATTCAGTTGTACTTCATAAACATGGCAGAAGAAAGATATACAATTTATTACAAGACCATGCCTATGCATTACATTTTCATAAGACAAATAGTAATTACAACAGCTCTTGCTGAAATTTAAATATGCTATCACAAATGGATTTATTGAATTGTGTATATATAATTCTCAAGAAGAAGAAGGGGCTTTAAATGTTCACTATCCTTCTGTATGATCTTCTTGTAATTTCTTTAGTGATACTTGCTCAAAAATAGTGGGAAAATATATTCTATTAAGTGGTATGAGTGTTGAATCTGTAGCTGAAATACAAATAGTTTTATTTTAAGAATGTAACAGTTGATCTTGAACTAGACTGTGTAAAGATTGAAGGATTAGCAGTGGGCATTGTTTGAGTCCAAGATTTCAAAACTTCAGTAGGAAAAAATAATCTACAATAAACTTCCTCCTGAAAGTACTCATTAAAGTGTGGTAATCCATAAAGCTCCACATAACACAGGATAAAAAGTATCTGGGTAATTTTGATAGGAACAAACCTTTCTTTTATCTCAAAACCTCAAATTTCCACTGCAAAACCAATAGCAATAATAGAAGAGGTATAGTGGAAAATTGGCTAAATTGTATCCCTCCACCCACCCACCCGCCCTTCTAAGTGCCATTTTAACCTAAACTGCTTCATTCTGGTTTATGAAGTTATGTATTTCAATACTACTTATGTAGCTGTGTCAAGACCGCTAGATGGAATTCAGTCACATGCACACAAAAACTTTATTTTTAATAAATGTATCAGCTAGGTATCTATTTATCAGTCAATGTGCAGTATGTACTTCCTATTAATGTTAATGGGCCCTGACAGACTCCTTCAATTTGAGAAAAGAAAGAACAGAATGTTTCAAAGTGAAAACTCTATATTAAATAAAGCCATTCAAAATTTAGCAACCCGCTGCATCAATTTGTAACCAGGCCAATTTATTCCTTCTGTGCTACAGGATAAAATTAAATGTTTACATTTGGGAAATAGTACCAGAAAAAAACAATAATTACAGCTAAAATATGCTGCAAGCTTTTATGTGGACAAAATATACAGTTTAAATAGACAGTTTGAGAAGTGGCATAGTCTTTAATATCACAAATATTCATATATAGTTGAAAAAGTGTTTTAAAGTTCAAATGTAAAACTGTTTAAATTACAGATTGTAATTGCGGCTTCTAAATTTCAAATTTGCATAATTTTACATCTTGTTGGACAAAGACATGACTAAGTATAAAAGTAAGATTTTAGATATATTTTAGTGTATCCCTGAGGTGTACATCATTAATGTTAGCACTAATGGCTGCAGAAAAATAATTTATTTTAGAGCACAATCATAGCAAGTTTGAAAGATATACAAATATTTGTCATTTTATTGTAGCAGAGAAAATACTAACACTTTAAAGAGAGGAGTTATTGACTTTTATTCAAGATACCTTTTTATGCTGAGAGAGATTCTGAATCATTGCTGAAGTATACACAAAAAGTATAGACATTCCTTCTTAATGTTATTCCCATCAGTTTCCCGGCAGTAAAACAGCAGGTTATTGACAGTGATAAATACTGACTAAAATCTGAGAACAACCAATTAAAAAACAGATTGTATTAAAAACATTTTGACCCTGCAGTTTTTACTATGATAAATGCAAGGTGAGGAAGTTTTATTTCTAATAAATTGAGAACCTCCCATTGAGCATATTTACAAAAATATCTCTGCAGAAATGGTAGCCTGGGTGCTTCATGGGAACATATTTTAATCAAGAGCAATGATAAATCCAGTTACTTTGAAATGGCTGCTGCTGAACTAGGCAAGCTATTCTTCAAACTTGAGGAAAGTTACAATTTTGTTTCAGTGTCAGTCTAAAAATCTGTTATGTTAATAACGTAAAAATATGAATCCTCTTTCATAAGAGGAACCAGTTTTCCCAGCCTGCAAAAGGTTGCAACTTCAGCACCTTTTCTTTAACATGGTGTTGCCCTTTATTGACCCAAGTAGCTAGTCAAAGTTGGGCATCCTGTTCCAGTTGGGAGAAGAAACTGAAAATGAAATCTGTTCTTTTCTTTGATGCAATCTTATTTACAATGAATGTACAAGATCATGTTGTTGCAAATGCAGGAGGGACCAGAAACAAAAGAATATTTACTTACCTAACAGCCCCAAGTATCTTTAGCCAACACCAGACCAAAAAGTGCTCTCTCTAGCTTTTTTCCCCCCAGGATCATACACTGCTCATAGACTGCTGCTTGGGTTTCCTGCTTTGCCTCTGGCTCTCTGTTTCTGTGTCTGCACCTTTTCTTGTCTTTTTCACACAGAGACAAACACACCCACCTGGTCAAAAAAATACTCAGTGGAACCCTTTGCCCACATGGTGCTAGTTTCTGGGCAAACTCTATTATGCTTTGTTTTAGGTGTGTCCCCTGCTGACAGCCATTTCAGACCCTGTGCTGGTCTGCTTCTTGTGACTCAGCCCTCTGGACAAGTCACATAAAGTCCTACTCCTGGGGTAAACCAGTAGTCCAACAAGTAATAGTCCTTCAACTTCAGGGTGGACTCTCTGTCCCAGTCTGGACTCAGTAGTATCAGAGCATTTCAGTTGTTATAGCCCTTCGTGGTGGTCGAGGGAAGGGGGGCAGATTCTGCTCCACCTTCCTTGGTGGGCCAGTAGGGAATACAGGCCCTCCTTTTCCACTGGGTACCAGTCCAAGGAAGCTTGTATAGGCAGTCAAGGCCTGACTATGCACACCATTTGTTATCTCCCTGGTCCACTTCCTGCCTTTCCTTGTCTTGGGCCCTGGCCTCAGCCTCCTCCTGGGTTCCTGGTGTATGAGCTCGTCTCCATCCAAGCTTCTTCCCCGGCTCACTGAAAAGCTTCTTAGTACTTTCTGTCACCCCACTGTTTCTGCTGCAGGAGAGTTTTCTCAGTTTCCTTGCAGGGTAATGTTCCTGCTCTTTGAATGCCACAGAGTGCTAGAGTCTGGGCTCCAGCCCAAGCCTGGAAGTCTACACAGCAATGAAACAGCCCCCACAGCCCAAGCCCCACGAGCCTGAATTAGCTGGCATGGGCCAGCTGTGGTTTTTTCTTTGCTGTGTAGACGTACCCTTAGTATCTCCTCATACAGAAGCCTTTCCATTCCCTTGATAGTCTTTGTTGCCCTTCTCTGGAACTCTTCCAGTTCCACTATATTCTTTTTGAGATTGGGTGACCAGAACTGGACACAGTATTCAAGGTGTAGGTGCACTATGGATTTATATAGTGATATGATATTTTCTGTCTTATCTATCCATTTCCTAATATTTCCTAACATTTGGTTAGCCTTTTGTAACCCTGCTGCATGTTGAGCTGAAGTTTTCAGAGAGCTATCCACAGTGACTCCACCATCTTTCTTTCTACTCACTTAGTATTCAGAAAAGTTGCAGATGTAGTTGTCTTCAATAGGATTGTACAATTGTAACTGTAGCTGGCTTCATGGAACTTGGAGGAAGTAGCATACGTTACAAGAGAAGTGTTAGAAGAAGGCATTCTGTCTGCTCACGGTTTGATTGCAAGCTGCAGTTGCAGCATCTCTAAGTCTTTTATTTAAAAAAAGAGAGAGAGAGAGAGTGTGTGTGTTTAGGGAGTTCTCTCATGTTATTACCCAGCACATGGTACATAAAACAGTAATTGAGAGGGTAATACATTCTGAATATTCAGTGGCTTGTACAAGCTTTCTATAGATGAGTAAACAAAAAGTGTAGTCTCATAAGTATAGCTTAAGGGGGGAGGGATAGCTCAGTGGTTTGAGCATTGGCCTGCTAAACCCAGGGTTGTGAGTTCAATCCTTGAGGAGGCCACTCAGGGAGCTGGGGCAAAAATTGGTCCTGCTACTGAAGGCAGGGGGCTGGACTCAATGACCTTTCAAGGTCCCTTCCAGTTCTAGGAGATTGGTATATCTCCAATTATTACCTTTATTATAAGACTAATACAATAAAATATCTAGTAAAATGATTTTTATGCTTGGAGTAAGCACATTGTAGTAAGAAACAATGAATACACATGGAGCAGACCCGCTGAGTAAGAAAGTGCCATTTTTACTTTGTCAGTTTTTAAGTAGAATTGTACTTTAAGGACTGAGAAAATTAGGGGCAGCAAAGAAAAAATGAGATCATGCTAGCCAAAAATGTGAAGGAAATACAAGAGCCCTTTACAAGTGTATCAGGAGAAAACAAGTACTAGAGAAAAAGTAGTCATTACTAAATAAAGACAAGGAAATTAAATGAGCAGTGACTCAAGTATAGACAATATACTACCCCACCAACAGAGCAGAAGTCTTTTTTTTTTCTTGGAATGGAGAAGAGGGCTTCTACTACCCCAGCATAAGATTTTTTTATGTGGAGGACCCACTACTGCCACCACCGTGCCACCCAATCTGAGATCTGTAATGGTGGCTTTGCAAATGCCCCCAGGTGTTGTAGAATCCACCATCTTCCACAACCCTATGCTTGGTGGGATGTCAGCTGCCTGCCCCACCCCCATAAAGAGCAGAGAGAGGTCCTACCGCTGCTGGATTTCACATTAGCTGGGCTCTCCTCCTCCTCAGGTCCCGTGTTCCCTGGTTTGGTGTACACTGGTGTACAGCCCAAGAAGAGACTGTACCTCAATTCTTCTGCAACCCCAGAGGATTCTTTTGGTGGGTAGCCTTGTAGCCACTCCAACAGAGAGTTTATGATGAGAGGCCAGCATCAGTTGATTTATTTGAGGGGCTTAAGAGCACCTGTCCAGCATTAATTCATTGGGAATGGGAGAAGAGAACAGGCACAAGTTGTTTTATTGTGGTGGGGGCACAGAGGAAAACAACAGGGTTGGTATTAATTGAAAGGCTTGAGTTCAGCCAGTGGTGGACAGAGGTTTGTAGGCCTAAGAGACTGGATATAGCTTGGGAGAGGGCATGGCTCAGAGCACCACTCTTACAGCTTAGCAAGTAGGCTTCCTCCTAGAGATAGCAGGTGTTCAGTAACTTTTCAAGTCCTGTGAAAGAGTAATGGGTTGAAATTAGGAAAGAGAAAATATAGACTGAGTGAACAACCATCTCTGACTTCTATGAACCTATAATATAGAATTGTTGTCAGGTCCTTGAGCCTCCTTTTTATCATTATTATTATTTTGTTTTTCCACTTACATGAGAATCTACCCATGCTAAAGATAAAAGCAGTGTTAGTTTAATTCACGTATCATAAATTATAAGGGTAACTCAGTATAAAAACCCAGAGCCATATTCAGCCTTGGGTAAGTAGATGTAATTCCACTGACTTCAGTGCAGTTGCAGCAAAGCTGAATTCTGCACGTATCAGAAAAATATGAGTGTGTGTCAACTTGGAGAACTGCACACCGTTTAATGACAGCTATTATTAATGAAGACTCACATAAATCTGTATAAATGATAAGCATCTGCACTTTGGCTTTGTGTGCCCTTCAATTTTTTTTTATTATTCATCCTTAATTTTGATAATTGTGATTGACTATAACATAACAGATCATAGCTGATGAGTAGGAATAGACAGTATTTTATGTCATGCTATGATTCACTAACTTGAAGTTAAAGGATAGTTTCCTTGTAGATAGCTGGTCTTTGGTAGTTTAGTTATCCTGAAAGAAAGAAATATTCTTAATTTAACAAACTATTAAGTATATTATAAATTTTGGATGTGGTGCCACAGTGATTTACTGCTCTTTAGCCTTTTACCTTTGGAGATCTGTGTTGAGATTTAGACCTGAGATACAAGTGGAAAATGAAATTGTGGTCTCTTTCCACTATCATTTATCCATATCTCAATTAGGGCTAGGTGAACTGCCTTGGAAAAAATAAAGAACTGTCTTGTAAGAAGTATGGCAAGAGACCACCCTGGCTTGACCAGATTTTCAATGGTCTGAAACTCAAAAAAGAGTCCTACAAAAAGTGGCAACTAGGCCAAATTACAAAGGATTAATATAAATAAATAATGCAAGTATGTAGGGACAAAATTAGAAAGGCTAAGGCACAAAACAAGATTAAACTAACTAGAGACATAAAAGGTAACAAGAAAACATTTTACAAATATATTAGAAGCAAGATGAAGACCCAAGGACAGGGTAGGCCTGTTACTCAATGTGTGTGGGGGGGACAATAACAGAATATGTGGAAGTGGCAGAAATGCTAAATGCATTTTTTGTTTCAGTTTTCACCAAAAATGTTAGTAGGGATTGGACATCTAACATAGTGAATGCCAGTGAAAATGATGTAGGATCAGAGGCTAAAATAGGGAAAGAACAAGTTAAAGATTACTTAGACAAGTTAGATGTCTTCAAGTCACCAGAACCTGATGAAATACATCTTACAATAATCAAGGCGCTGACTGAAGAGAGATATGAGTCATGATGAGTGATTACCTTTGAAAAGTCATGGAAGTCAGGAGAGATTCCAGAGGACTGGAAAAGGGCAAATTTAGTGCCAATCTATAAAAAAAGGAAATAAGGACAAGTGGGAATTACAGGCCAGTCAGCTTAACTTCAGTAACCAGAAAGATAATGGAGCAAATAAGCAATCAATTTGCAAAAACCCAGAAGATAATAAAAACAACAAGGAGTCCGGTGGCACCTTAAAGACTAACGGATTTATTTGGGCATAAGCTTTCGTGGATAAAAAACCTCACTTCTTCAGATGCATGGAGTGAAAGTTACAGATGCAGGCATTATATAATGATACATGAAGAAAAGGGAGCACCTCACAAGTGGAGAACCAGTGTTGACAGGGCCAATTCGATCGGGGTGGATGTAGTCCACTCCCAATAATAGATGAGGAGGTATCAGTTCCAGGAGAGGCAAAGCTGCTTTTGCAATGAGCCATCCACTCTCAGTCCCATTCAAACCCAAATTAATGGTGTTAAATTTGCAAATGAATTTTAGTTCTGCTGTTTCTCTTTGAAGTCTGTTTCTGAAGTTTTTTGTTCAAGAACAGTTACTTTTAAATCTGTTATAGAATGTCCAGGGAGAATGACATGTTCTCCTACTGACTTTTGTATGTTACCATTCCTGGTGTCCGATTTGTGTCCATTTATTCTTTTACATAGGGACTGTCCGGTTTGGCCAATGTACATTGCAGAGGGGCATTGCTGGCACATGATGGCTTATATAACATTAGTAGAAGTGCAGGTGAATGACCATCAGAGGACTCAGCCACACCATCAAGGGCTCATTCATCTGCACGTCTACTAATGTTATATATGCCATCACGTGCCAGCAATGCACACATACAAAATGGGAAATGACTGCCTCAGAAGGAGTACTGCAGAAAGGGATCTGGGGCTCATAGTGGTTCACAAACTAAATACAAGTGAATGATATAAGACTATTGCATAAAAAAGCAAGTATTCTGGGGTGCATCAGCAAGAGTGTTGTAAGCAAGACACAAGAAGTAATTCTGCTGCTCTACTCTGCACTGATTAGGACTCAAATGGAGTATTCTGTCCAGTTCTGGGCACAACATTTCAGGAAGGATGTAGAGAAATAGGAGAAAAAGAAAAATGATTAAAGGTCTAGAAAACATGACTAATGAGGGAAGATTGAAAAAATGGGTTTGTTTAGTCTGGAGAAAAGAAGACTGAGGGGGGAGATAACAGTTTTCAAGTACATAAAGTTGTTACAAGGAGAAGGGGGGAAAATATTCTCCTTAACCTCTGAGGATAGGACAAGAAGCAATGGTCTTAAATTGCAGCAAGGGAAGTTTAGGTTGGACATTAGGAAAAACTTCCTGTCTGTCAGTGTGGTTAAATACTGGAATAAATTGCCTTGGGAGGTTGTGGAATCTCCATCAATGGAGATTTTGAAGAGTAGGTTGAACAACACATGTCAGGGACTGTCTAGATATTAGTTAGTCCTGTCATGAATGCAGGGACTAGATGACCACTTGAGATCCCTTCGAGTCCTACAATTCTGTGATTCTATCTTTTTTTTTTAATCCACGCCAAATCAAAACTGTTTCTGTGATTTGCAAACAGTTTGGTTATATTTCCTGTGCTCCTCACCACATATATACTTCTTTGTGCTGTGTTTGAATCTGTCCGGCTATGAGGCTCTTAAACTCAGCAATAAATTCCTAAGCAAAGCTTCAGAGCACAGGACCTTGCTGAGAGGCTTGCTTCATCCTACCACTTTCAGCTGCTAGTGAGGATAGTTGTGGGGAAAGAAAATATTCACAAATTGATTGTAATTATCTAGAAATGATGGTGCTTTTTATATTGAAATTGGTTCCTGCTGACAAATCATACTTTCTGAGGAAATCTTTTGGCATGTACAGTCCTGCACACAATCTTTTACATATTACGTATTGATATTTATTTGTTTTTAATACTGCACCTAAGTTAGCTACATGCATACAATAGAAGATACCTGTGATAAAATGGTAAATGTTAGCTGGGAAATGTTGATTTTAAAATGGTTTCTACTGAGCTAACTTTTGGGTTCTAAAATAGATTTTCAGTATTTTTTTTACCACCATGATAGAGATAAAATATGTCTTTATTTTAGCTTTGTGAATTATATCAAGCCTTAACAATCAAGGGAGCAATAATTCTGAAATGTTAAAAATCTGTGTCTAAGTACTTCCAACTTTTTAAAAAAGAAAATACATTCATAGAGTGTCAGAATAACATTAGCTTTAATTACCAAGGGATATTTAAATCAGAGGGTAGAGTTAATGTTTAGGTGGAGGTGTGAAATGTAATGCAGCAGTCCTGCTGTCACTGTGGCTCCTCTTAGATCTCAATCTGCTCTTGACTAGTATTCCCCTCTGGCCTCGACTTCTAAGTGGTTGTTTGCTGGGTCTCTTTCATTGAATTTGTATGTCACAGTTACATATCTGTCATTATGCAATACTATCAAAATGTAAGAAAGGTACCTTGGACTTGTTTGTTCTGAGTGTATTGCATGTGCTGAAGTATGACATTTATTTAAAACCAGGCAGACAAGCTTTTTTTTAGCCCTGTGCACAAGTAACACCAGTCAAGTCAGTAAGTACAATTTTCAGTACAATTAGTGTCACTTTAACAGTACTTTAACACTTTAACAGTTATTGTAGTCATTAATTTTTAGACCACCGTTTATGCATATCGCATTTAGGGAAATTTATAGCAAATATGCCACTCGTTAAGTGTTTATAAACTGAACTCCAGTTGGTCTGGTCTGTTAAAGTTCAAGAAAAAAATAACTTATTTTGTGGCTTGAATAAAAATTCTAATACTTCTTATGAAATTACAATTCATGTCCTTTGCTCACTCATGTCTTACTAATATTTATGAGTTATGGAGCCTAACTTGATAGAAAGAGAGATGGTACCCACTGAAGACCATCAGATGCCCTCTGTATATTATTCTTAAATTCATCTGTTGTTAAATTTAATGAAGTTTTTTGGAGTAAAAAATAAAATAAAAGCTGTCATGCAGACACATTAAAAAGGTGGGGGGAGAGGGAGAAAAATCTAGACTTGAGAATACATTAGCAGTGACCCACATTTAAATGGGAGAGAAGGACAATAAAACTGACTGGTAGTGGGAAATGTTCCATTCAATAGAAGTCCATTTACAGCAGATAAATTCATAGATTCATAGATTGTAGGGCTGGAAGGGACCTCGAGAGATCATCGATTCCAGACCCCTGCCCTCATGGCAGGACTAAATACTGTCTAGACCATCCCTGATAGACATTTATCTAACCTACTCTTAAATATCTCCAGAGATGGAGATTCTGCAACCTCCCTAGGCAGTTTATTCCAGTGTTTAACCACCCTGACAGTTAGGAACTTTTTCCTAATGTCCAACCTAAATCTCCCTTGCTGCAGTTTAAGCCCATTGCTTCTTGTTCTCCTTCCTCCTTATGACACCCTTTTAGATACCTGAAAACTGTTATCATGTCCCCTCTCAGTCTTCTCTTTTCCAAACTAAACAAACCCAATTCTTTCAGCCTTCCTTCATAGGTCATTCTTGTTGCTCTTCTCTGGACCCTCTCCAATTTCTCCACATCTTTCTTGAAATGCGGTGCCCAGAACTGGACACAATACTCCAGTTGAGGCCTAACCAGCACAGAGTAGAGCGGAAGAATGACTTCTTGTGTCTTGCTCACAACATACCTGTTAATGAATCCCAGAATCATGTTTGCTTTTTTTGCAACAGCATCACCCTGTTGACTCATATTTTAGCTTGTGGTCCACTATAACCCCTAGATCCCTTTCTGCCGTACTCCTTCCTAGACAGTCTCATCCCATTCTGTATGTGTGAAATTGATTATTCCTTCCTAAGTGGAGCACTTTGCATTTATCTTTATTAAACTTCATCCTGTTTACCTGAAACCACTTCTCCAATTTGTCCAGATCATTTTGAATTATGACCCTGTCCTCCAAAGCAGTTGCAATCCCTCCCAGTTTGGTATCATCTGCAAACTTATTAAGTGTACGTTCTATGCCAGTATCTAAGTCGTTGATGAAGATATTGAACAGAGCCGGTCCCAAAACAGACCTCTGCGGAACCCCACTTGTTATACCTTTCCAGCAGGATTGGGAACCATTAATAATTACTCTCTGAGTATGGTTATCCAGCCAGTTATGCACCCACCTTATAGTAGTCCCATCTAAGTTGTGTGTGCCTAGTTTATTGATAAGACTATCATGCGAGACCGTATCAAATGCCTTACTAAAGTCTAGGTATACCACATCCACTGCTTCTCCCTTATCCATAAGACTCGTTATCCTATCAAAGAAAGTTATCAGATTAGTTTGACATGATTTGTTCTTTACAAATCCCTGCTGTCTATTCCCTATCACCTTACCACCTTCCAAGTGTTTGCAGATTATATCCTTAATTACTTGCTCCATTATCTTCCCTGGCACAGAAGTTAAACAAACTGGTCTGTGGTTTCCTGGGTTGTTTTTATTTCCCTTTTTATAGATGGGCACTATATTTGCCTTTTTCCAGTCTTCTGGAATGTCTCCTGTCTCCCGTGATTTTCCAAAGATAATAGCTAGAGGCTCAGATACCTCCTCTATTAGCTCCTTGAGTATTCTAGGATGCATTTCATCAGGCCCTGGTGACTTGCAGGCATCTAACTTTTCTAAGTGATTTTTAACGTGTTCTTTATCCCATTAGCATTCACTATGTTAGGCATTCCTTCAGACTTCTTGGTGAAGACCGAAACAAAGAAGTTATTGAGCATCTCTTCCATTTCCAAGTTTCCTGTTACTGTTTCTCCCTCCCCACTGAGCAGTGGGCCTACCCTGTCCTTGGTGGTCTTCTTGCTTCTAATGTATTGATAAAAAGTTGTCTTGATTCCTGTAGCTAGTTTGAGCTCATTTTGTGCCTTTGCCTTTCTAATCGTGCCCCTGCATTCCTATGTTTGCCTATATTCATCCTTTGTAATTTGTACTAGTTTCAAGTTTTTTTATATGACTCTTTTTTATTTTTTAGCTTATGCAAGACCTCGTGGTTAAGCCATGCTGGTCTTTTGCCACATTTTCTATCTTTCCTACCTAGCAGAATAGGTTGCCCTTGGGCCTTCAATAGTGTCCCTTTGAAATACTGCCAACTCTCCTCAGTTGTTTTTCCCCTCAGTCTTGATTCCCATGGGACCTTACCTATCAGCTCTTCTGAGCTCACTAAAATCGGCCTTCCTGAAATCCATTGTCTCTATGTTGCTGTACTCCTTTCTACTCTTCCTTAGAATTGTGAACTCTATGATTTCATGATCACTTTCACCCAAGCTGCCTTCCACTTTCAAATTCTCGAGTTCCTCCCTATTTGTTAAAATCAAATCTAGAACAGCTTCCCCGCAGTAGCTCTTTCAGCCTTCTGAAATAAAAAGTTGTCTGCAATGCAGTCCAAGAACTTCTTGGATAGTCTGTGCCCCACTGTGTTATTTTCCCAACATATATCTGGATAGTTGAAGTCCCCCATCACCACCAAATCTTGGACTTTGGATGATTTTGTTAGTTTTTTTTAAAAAGACTCATCCACCTCTTTCTTCCACCTGGTTAGGTGGTCTGTAGTAGACTCCTAGCATGACATCACCCTTGTTTTGTACCCCTTTTAGCGTAACCCAAAGACTCTCAACACTTCCATCTCATATGTTCATCTCCACCTCAGTCCAAGTGTGTACATTATTAATATGTGACGCAACACCTCCTCCCTTTTCCCCCTGTCTATCCTTCCTGAGCAAGCTGTGTACCCATCCATACCAACATTCCAGTCATGTGTATTATCCCACCAAGTTTCGGTGATGCCAACAGTGTCATAGTTGTATTTATTTATTAGCACTTCCAGTTCTTCCTGCTTATTACCCATACTTCTCTCGTTTGTATATAGGCATCTAAGATACTGATTTGATCTGGCCTCCGTTTTGCCCTGACCCTCCTTTCTCTCTGCCATTATAGCCACGCTCCCTCCTATTTCCGACCCATCTCCCAGGTCTCCATGTTCTCCACTTACCTGTGGGCTTTGACACCTGTCCTATTGCAGATTTTTTAGAAAGATGATTAGAAGTAGATGAAAGGCCAATAAAAGACCATGCTTTAAAATTCTTCCACCTTTTCTCAGGAAATGGAAACAGAAAGAGGATCTTAAATATATGTTAGCATGTTAAAAGCCATTGTTAAGACAGTTAATTTTAATTACTAGTCCAGAGATCAGCTGATATAAAACATGGAGACCTTTGCTACAGCCATACCAATCATTCAACATGAATAAGGTTGGTATAAGAAGGAAGGAGAGACAAAAGGTCCAAAAAGCAGGCTTCAAAAGGTTCTGTAACTTGTTGCCTCTATTTAAAATACCTTAACTGAGATTTTTCTCCCATATACTAATTAAGAAGTAGCATTAATATCAAAATTGGCCCTATTATAAACTGATCACATCTGAAGAAAAGTGGCTAAAATAAAATGTTGATTTTACTACTAATATAGTCAACCTTTGGTTCCTTTTAAATCTATATAGTATCAATTTCAACAAGCAGGCGTGTGTACAGACAGGGAAAGATCTATAGAGCCACTTTATGTAACATAGGCTATGTGTACATTGCAGCTGGGAGCATGCTTCCCAGCTCAGGTAGAAAGACGTGCTAGCTCTGCTCCAAGTAATGCACTAAAAATATCAGTGTAATCTGGAGCCAAACCACCCAGATACCCTGATACCTATTTGGGTGGATAGCCTAAGCCACTGCCTATGCTACCTATTGACAACACTGTAAAAATAATTTTAGTGTGCTATCTTGAGCAGAGCTAATGTGCATTTGGCTGCCTGGGCTGGGAGGCACAGTTCCTGGCTGTAGTGTAGATATACCCTAGACTTTTTTTAGTCCTAAATTTTGAAGTTTGTGTATGTGTTGATGATACCAAGTGAGAAACTGCAGAACTGTATGATAAATTCAATTGCACCTGCACATATGACTGCTTCTAATTTTCCAAATCTGCAAACAGCTTCACACAGCCACACATTTTTGATAAATCAGCCGTCTCAAAATCATTTCCTCCCTTTTCCAGAATGTTTCCCAAAGTGCATTAATACTCTATTCTTCATTAGAAAGGGCTTTAAAGAAATGTTTCAATCAGAACTAAATCACAAAAGAATTCTCCAAAGATAATACCATGTGGTGGCCCAGATCCATTGGTGCAGGACCAGAGGGATTGGACAAAGGTGGCTTTAAGCCATGTTTGCATTCTTTAGAACCTGGGAGTAGCTGGAAGCTAATTTGGCCCTTACAATAAATTAGAGCAGCTTGATGGCTGCTTTAATTTATATGGGCACTACTATCCCCTTGTTAATGGCCCAGTGCCATCAGTCCTGGATTATTAGAACACATGCAGTATTGATCACGCGCTCCACATGTTCTCAATGATGTGGAAAAGTACTGAGGGAGGTTACATAAGGCTGGCTAGGCCACTTGTGGAGTCCCTGATGCAAAATAATCCCCACCTACCTTCTCAGGGCAGTTTTCCATCACATTTGTGCCACCTGAGTAGCACAAAGGGGCTGGAGCAAGGGTTAGGGATCTGGAATGGTGTAGGGGAGACAACTTCTACTAGATGCTAATGTCTCTTAATTTTGGAATCAAAATAACAAATAAAATTAAACCACTTCCTCAAAAAATAAATGAAATCTATTAAGTTGTCCCCTCCAGAAATGTTGTCAATTGGGGGAGCCATGGTGGCTAATGGTTGCTATTAGGAGGAGCCCTAGCTATTTGGGCTTCCCTTTCATTCTGGAAGCATTGCACCTGGGACTGCAGTGGTGAGACAGCTGGAACAGCAGTCTGGGTAATTGCTTTTATTACTATTGTGATTGTTTTTGTTACATTTGTGTCCATAACAAAATTTTAAGGGCTAAAACAGAACAGGTCACTGCTTGGAATTATAGAAACCCCTGCCTTCATTGCATCCCTTTTATGAAATTCTGTCTCTTCAGGAATTCGAACAGTCATAGATGTTCACTCTCTGCTGTCATTCTCATGGTCAAATATTATCTCATGCTTTTCGTTATGACTGTGTGAATTAAAAATAAAGGTACTAATCATAGCTATTAATCTATGTATTTTGCATTCTGAGATTTGTTTTGAATTTCATATTAGATTATTGTAGTTATTTTGCATATCAATTGGGTTTTCATACACCTTTTACTTTTCACCTCATTATTAGAACCTGACTTCATTCTACACAATACACTCAAACTATTTTACAAAGAATAAGTGACACACATTACCTTTGGGGGATTAAAGGAGGAAATTGAATTTTCACTGTAATAGTGTTTTATTGGCACAGTTTCTCAAATATTTTGCTTTCCCAATTCTAATCTCTCTGATTTTAAAATATGACTTATTTTTCCTAAGTATTTTCTTTCCTTTGATAATTTAATGTCTGAAGTGATGGGGAAGTGAAAAGTTTAAATATGTACTTCAAATTGCTCTTTTCATGTCACTACAGCAATGTCCCAGTAGGTGGTAAGATACCACAGTGATGGGTATAATATAAGAACCTGAATAGAACAGACAGGTGAACATTTCTTAAAACCTTTGTTCATTAATCATTATCTGAGAAGGCTAAAAGAATAAGGTTAACTTTAGAACTGTTAAATAACTTTAGTGGACTGTGATAAAACAATGGCTAAAAACTATTCCAGTTGTTCTTTTCCCCATCCATTTGACTGACTTAGGCATCAAGTGCCAAAAAAGAAAGGAAGGAAGGAAAGAAGGAAAGAAAATAATCTATCTGTTAAAAAAAATTAATAAACTTAAATTGTTCACCTGTTCTCTAGACATAATTATTTAATAGTTCACTTTTATCTTCATACTTCCCCCCAAACTCTCTATTCCTAAGTGTTTTTTAAAATAGAAACTGTTTAATTGATAAATATTCTCCTAGATCTAAACCTCTAGAACCTCTGGTTTTTAAAGAATTGATTACATCCACCATATGGTGCAACACAAAAGGCTACAGTCATTGATTCTGGCTTTTACCCTTTCGAGGTGCTTGTAAAAGTTTTCTTTTCCTTCCCAGAGGATTTAATTGGATACCGTTTGAGGCCTGATGCCACTAATCCATATTCATATGAGTATGCTTGTTTTCATGAATAGTCTTATTGATTACATTGGGACTCCCCGTGTGAATCAGACTAGATGATCACACTGATCCCTTTTGGCTTTATAATCTACAAATTAAGGAATAAAGTTCAAATTATTCATTGTGACCATTTAATCAAATGAACTTTGCCCTTTTTCTTTTTTTAAATTAACTTTGTGCAAATAAATCACAATTTTTATTCATTTGTTTGTTATTGAGAATTGTTCAGCAAATAATTTGTGCAAATAATTTGACCCTATAGTTTGGTCATGAATTGGTCACTATTTGTTATTCACTACTTGTGCTGTGTGTTGGTCACTTAAGTCACATTCATATTGTTTCTGTTCCTTGATTTAACCACTTAACCTTTATGAACTTTATGAAAAATAATCTTTGTTTTATGTAGGCAGATTATCAACAAACATTCTTGTTTGACAAATCCATTCTATAAATAATAGAGCTTTTCAAAATGTCTTATCCAAGTGCATTCAAATAAGCAAATAAAATTCCAGATAATTATATGGGATGGTTTTGTGCTGAATTCACCAGAATTTATAAGGCCTATTTGTGTGGGTAAGAATTTGGAAGTTTGGGCCATAAAGGTGAAAACATGTTTCCAGAAAAGGTAGCTTGCCAGACTAAATATCAGTGAATTAAAATCTCTGGAAGTGGCTGATCTACTTTTGTTATTAATGACTCTATCATGAAGCCAACAGAACAGTTTGATGATGATAGACCTAGTGGAGTCTGTAATGCATTTGTATCTCCTCTAGTTAACCTTATTCTTACATTGTGGTTGACAGAATTATCATTTCAGACCATTTCTATTTTTTTGTGTGTGCACTCAATAATATTAACTAACATTCCTTTGTTACTGTTTGATTATTTTTGAGTAAGGCATGAAGAAGTAAAGCATCATAAATTAATTCCAGTAAAATCACCGTGTCCTTTTACAATATCATCATAATTTTACTCACAGTTCAGGTATTTCCCTACGAATTAATCAAACTGATATTCTTATAGAAAAGTCATTGTTTTATGAGAGAGCTTTTTGTGTGATGAGGCGCAGGGGGTTGGGGATTATTTTTTTTTTACTTACATTCCTTGCAAAGATTAGATTGATGTTAACTATCACGTAATGCAGCTATCTAAATCCATCAGTAAATTCATGTATAAAGCCACGTGTGTAAGTGTGCAGTAAGAGTAGTGCATGCATATAGAAAACTGGCATGTTTTTATTTTTCTCCAAATTAAATCTCATTTGTTATTTTCTGCCTGTATTTTAATTGTTTTCAGACCCTTTTGTATGCTTTCTCTTTCCTACAACTGCAAATAATAACCTGACCATGATATTGATGGAAGAGTGTCATTGAGCCTGCATCACAGATGCTTTGAAAAAAAATTTCTTTAGAAATTAGTTTTATCTTTTCCATTTATACTTTTGTATATAGAAGAGGACATACATCTTAATATAAGTGACTCTATCATGACTCTATCTATTTTGCCAGTCACAGTATTTTATTAGTTAAAATGCCATTTAAAAGTGACAAAAAATAATCTGTAGGGAGAAAAGAACATGTTAAGCAGAGGTAGTGTGGAAATCCACTATGAAACTGTTAGCCATGACAGCAGTGGACATGCACCTCTGCTATGACATTTGGACTCTGACAGGAAGCTGCTTGATGTACTAAGAATAATACTATGGTAATTTCAAACTCAAAGATAATTTCTTTCTAGGAGCATATCTCTAGATAATATGTCAGTGCTCTAAAACTTTTACTAAAGAATATACACCTCTACCCCAATATAACGCGACCCAATATAACGCGGGTTAAAGCTCTGACACGCTGCTCTGAGCAGTGTGTTAAGGGTGCCGGACCGGGTCGGGGCCGAAGGGTTTGATAAGGGGCAGAGGGTCTTGGGGGCAGTCAGGGGCTCCCCCCCTCAGGGTCTCAGGGGCAGGAGCTGTGGAAGGGCACTTTTGGGGACCCCGCAGTCCCAGAGTGGCCCGGGGGATTAGTGGGGGGCCAGGAGCAGCGTCCTTTCCCCAACCTCCCCACACTTACAGGTGGCAGGAAGTGGAGCGTTGTGGCTGGGAGCTGGCAGAGTGGAGCAGACTGGGGCCGCGCTGCTCTGCTTCCTGCCGCTGCTGGTCAGTGCCTGTCGGGGAGGGATAGGGGTCAGAGCAGTCAGGGGACAGGGGAGTTGGGTAGGGGGTGGGATCCTGGGAGTGATTAGGGACAGGGTTCTCTGGAGGGGGCAGTCAGGGAACAAGGAACTTTTGGGGCAAAGCAAGTTTGATATAACGCGGTCTCACCTATAATGCGGTGAGATTTTTTTGTCTCCTGAGGACTGCGTTATATTGGGTAGAGGTGTAATTTTGTTTTTCTTTTGTGTGCTTCTGTGTTTATTAATTATATTTTATTTAAAAATTTGGTGTGTAGAGTATAATAATAATTCATGTTAACATTTTCAAACCTGGGTATCTAAAGTAAGATTTCTAAACCAGTATTTTGACACCTGAACTGAAGTTCAGGCCAGCTTTTAAAGGTGCTGAGACCTGTATTTTCCATTGACTTCAGTGGAAGCGCAGATAGATTTGCAAAGATACAGATCTGCAATATTTCTACTAGCCTTTGATCATTTTCTTTTAATACAGAACATCTGTAAGAACAAAGTAACAAACAAAGCCAGATTAATGTGGCCTTCATGAAAGGTGCTGTTTTGACATCTCTAAAGCTTGAGTGCCTCTACAGAGAACAGCCACAGCTTGGGCTGTATCAGCACTGCAGGCTTCCCCACACCATTCTGTTAATGTATCTCTAACCTGACCTGGAGGAGAGTGATAGAGAGCTCAATCTACAACAAAATCCTTCACCTTTTTACTGAAACTACCAGTGGGGGTGACAGTTATGTTGGTGGCTTGTTTGTGATGGTCACTAGAGACTTCACTGAAACCATTAATTCGCAAGCTAACCAGCCATCAGATGGTAACAACTTTTGTCGCTACTGACGTGAGCTAGATTCAAACTAGCAACCTAGAGTTGGAAACCCATTATCAGTCCCATTTGCATTCCAGATTCCCTAGCAAGGTCACCCTTAATCATGAGTCAAAATATGCTAAAGGGGCTCATAAAATGAATGAACTCCTTTTATTTTCTTTTTCCTTCTTTTTGTTTTGTTTTTGTTTTGTTTTCTTTTCTTTTCTTTTCTTGTTTAGTGGCACTAAGCAGATGGCATATTCAAATGTTGCTGGCACATAAAATATCATTTTTTGCCTGTAATATCATTTGTGCCTGCAGGAATATACAGCTTGGTGAGTATTTGCAATTCTAAAAGCTAGCCCATATCTGCTACCCCATTGCTTTTGAAGCACCAGCATTTATGCTTTGTGTTTTACTTTTATATTGCAGTCAGTTTGTTCTAATCATTGGTTTATTCTTTTTTGTCCATTTTTTTTGGTCTTTTCTCTTTGCCATTATGTTTCACCTACCTCCAGTGTTACTTTTCCAATGGATTGCTTTTTTTACCCTAGAGTCTCAGAATTCTATGACTGCCTTCTACTATACCGATCTCCATATACAGCATTCTATCCATACATCTCCCAATTTTCCATGGACTCTTGGGCTTGCTTTGGGAGCAACTACAGTGAAAGGTTCAGACACACAAAGAGCCAGAAAGCAAAATGTGCAAAAACATATTGTAATTTGCTATATCTATAGAAACACCACCAGAAGGATCTATGTTAATTAGTCCAATACCATATACTTCTCTCCTCATGCATCCTTGTGTATCTTCTCTCCTCCTCTGAACTCCTCTTTCATCTCCTGCCTCCTTGACTCTATTGATCAACTACAGTGTGTCCCAGATATTTCCAGACTTATCTTACATCTGTTCTCCCTACCAGTTCTCCTAGAAACTCTATCACTATTGTAACAATTTATAATCAAAAAATTCAGAAAGTGCAATTTTGTTTCTGTGTTTTTAAGAAAAATGTCAGGACCTGATTTGTGTTATGTCAACAGCAGCATAGTCATACTTTGCATCCTGCTGAGTTTGCCGTACTGGGCTTTAGAGTAGGGTGTGGGATTTTGAATGTAGGAACAGGAAAAACTACAGCTTATCATTCCCTCTTGGAAGATAAAGTAACCTTTTGGGAACCCAATGTTGGTTCTGTTTTCATTTCTAGCAGCCAATGAAATGTCAGGTATTTTAATTTTGCTAGTGATTTGCTGTATGTTTGAACTAGCAATATTTATTTATTATCATTCTGAATTCTTATTTGTTGTTTCAAGAGAGAATTGCCAAAGAAGTTATGAAATGTAACATTAATGACAGTGTTAAATACTCTTAGTATCAAGGCCTAAAGTACATAACAATATTTGACTATTATAAAAATGTTTATAAAAAGGAGAAAACCTGGCTCAAGCTAACCCTGGGTAGGTACTCCATTCAGACAGATGGAGTAATGCCGTTACATCATGATTACATTTAGCCCAATAATTCTAAGGACATAAATATTTATCAGTAATCATTCGTAACAGAATTCAGGAGACATCAGCATATTTATTTCTGCTAGATAAGCAAAAGAAAGATATACTACCATAATATTAAGATTAATTTGAGCTCTTTCTCTTCTTTGACAGTCATATCACAACCCTTGAGACATCATATATCTCTCCCAATGAAGTGACAAAAATATTTACCTTCATGACAAATTACAGGAATAGCAAACATACCTACTTTGTGTTAAAAGGACTTTAGCATATTATGTGAATGACATCTCACAGGCTCTCTCTAGTGATTTGGTAAAGTTGAACGTGACACTAAGTTTCATTATGTTTTATCAAAGTACAATTAAAGGGGCAAAAGAAAATTGGAAATTAAGGACAGTTGAAATCAAGATATAAAGAATCTTCTGTCTGTCTTGGAATGATTTGTACTTGGCAACTTTCATCCAAGGAGTTCCATGTGCTCTATATCCCTAAGATTTTGGATACTTGGCATGCCTGTGGGTAAACCAAGGTACATAGGTGGGTAAACCAAGGTACATAGGGTGAAATCCTGGCCCCACTGTTGTCAGTGGCAAAATTGTCATTGATATCAAGGACAGCATTTCACCCATAGAGACAAAGGGCAAAATTTCAAATGCGTAAATTATTGTGGAGAGGAAAGGTGGCTTAGTGCTGGGGCTTGAGTTTGACACGTTTGAGGATTAGGGCCAATATTTTAAAATATGATGCACAGAACAATTCTTCCTGTTCCTTGTTTAAACGATCAGTTTGCATTTCACTTACTGGGTAAAGACCTCTGGTCCGGGACA
Source organism: Mauremys reevesii (assembly GCF_016161935.1). Classification (NCBI taxonomy): domain Eukaryota; kingdom Metazoa; phylum Chordata; order Testudines; family Geoemydidae; genus Mauremys; species Mauremys reevesii. The sequence continues at coordinate 36,154,699 of NC_052629.1, read as the reverse complement.
TTTGAACCGGTGATGTATCTATCAGTGTAAGAACTCTGGGTCATAATTCTTTAGAGGATGTGCACATAAGATCTGGAATTATTTGTCTTGACACAGTTTTGGCCATTAAATCCAGGTTCAACATCTACCACATTCCTAATCAATTGAACTATTAATTTTAGAGGTTTTAAATAAGTGCCTTGGAATTTGTCATTAAATTATTAAAACTATTTTATTTGGTTATTCAGTATCTGTAGCTTGGATGTCATGCAATTTTTCATCCATACCCTTCTTTAGAACTGACTCAGTCTTTGTGAAGAATTCTCATTGTCCCTTAATGCACACCTAGTTTGGATCAGAATTTGTAGTTTGTTCCCCAGTGATGCCCATAAAACACCGAGAAGAAATGTGGTTTTACATCACACCTAAAACCTATGCACAGAGATCCAGATACTGTGGAACATTTGAGTAAGCCAGTCTATTGAGTCAATTTTAGTAATAATTTTTGCTGTTTATTGAAAGGGTTAAATTATGTCTCTTATAAGGCAAATCCATACTGGGAAGGGAAGAAAAGGCCATCAGCATAAGGCCATTATTATAACTTATTATTATTATTATATTTGTATTATAACCATCTGGTGTAAATAGTTTGCCAACAAATTCTTGCTATATAAAAATGGAATCTACATGTTTTCAATATAGAGACTACAGAGTGTCTGACTGTACTGTCTGGAATTTAAATGAAATTTAATTTGGAGAAAAATAAAAACATGCCAGTTTTCTATATGCATGCACTACTCTTACAGCACACTTACACACATGGCTTTATACATGAATTTACTTGGGGTTATTTTTTGGTTTCAAATTTGTGGTTTTAAATGTCTTGTTGATGTTTATATACATCCTCACAAGTTTCAAACTGAGGTCTGATACATGACAATTAATGGCCAGGATATTGACAAGGGCACATAGCTACATATCTGCTAAAAAACAGCGAAGCTATTAAGGTTTAAAAAGTAGTTACTGTGCATGAACATGATTTTTTTCCCATAAACTATTTCATTCCTATTTATTGTACAGTAAATATGTAGTCTTCTGTGTGGATTATACAGAGTGTTATTTTTAAATATAGAGGCTTCCATTGTTACCCTGGATGGAGGCTTTCTAATCTCATTTGTGAATAAATGGAGGATTTAAAGCTCCCTGAGAACAGATAGAGAAGATGGATCTTAATAGAACTGAAAGGAGCCTTTCTAATCTGTCCACAATCCACAGATTATAATACTGCCATTGAGGTTTTATTTCTCTGTGTTATCAACTATCATTCAATTTTTAAACAAGTATTGTTAATACTAGAAAACATGTTAAATCTCATATTTGTAATTTTTCGTTCCCACCTTATACTCAGTTTAGCTCACATTACATGGAATAGAATGTTTAGCATAATACATTAAACTCAAAACATACAAGATTAAATTATGGTTTGAAGTGGGATCCTTATTAAAGATCACTGAAATCAGTAGGGTTACCATAAGGAAAAATCTGACCCATTTTTTTGAGTTAGTTAGACATTTATGCACTGATTTTCAAAAGAGTCTCACTTGAACTCAGTGTTGGGCTCATATTTTAGCCCCACAAATAACTGGGACTATTTTATAGGGGCACAACTGGAGAACCATTTAAAAACTTACTAGAAACAGACAGAAGTGGAGGAGCTTTGTCGCTGCCCTAAACACCAGTAGCGTAATGGGAACATGATGATGATGATTGTATAGGATTTACACATCTACCTGACTTGTAGACAGTAAGAAAGGTAGATGTCTGAATTCTAAGAAATGCACTCACAATTAATTGTTTCTGCAACAATGTACTGATCCAAAATGCAAGTGATGCTCTAGTGTGTGATTGTGACCAATATCACTACCATCTGTCCTCTCCTCCTTACTCTTTTGTAATGTGTTTGTCCACCACAACCTGATGGATACATTTCACTGGGAGAGAACACCATTGTCTTTACCCCGGATGGAGACTGAGAAGGGGATGTAGGTTCCAGAAACTCTTTACCCTTCCCCACCTTTCTTAAAGGAAACCAGTGTGAAATTGCCCATGCAGCAATAAGCTTAATCAAAACAACATTAAAATAGATAGAAAATGGAATTATGCATAAGAAATAGTTTGCTTAACATATCTAAATTTACACTTCTCACAGCTAAACTAGATAAGGCATTCTCTGCTTAGTTACAGAGAAGAAAAAAAGAAGTGAACTGTTTAGGTCCCTTGAAATCAATCCCTTTCTCTTTGACCACTGGTTCACCAGTCAACCTTGTACTGCTGTCTAGAGAGAGACTCCTCTTCCCTGTGTCCACTCTACATGTGCTTATTAAATCCCTTTCCATTTTCCAAACAGAAAGATACACAATAGGAGTTGGTAAAATGTTTTCATTCCTCACCTTCTAAGTCATGGATTATTGATGAAGAGAAAATCCTTAACAATAATTAATGGCTGCCTTTCAAAGATACCGTGCTCAGCTATTGTTTTTCAAAGTCCACCTTGACTGGCTGTAGCCAGTTTCATTCGGGCTTCTTGGTATATACCCTTATACCCCACCCCAAGCAGTTTTTTGTTTTGTTTTATGATGAACTATGAATTATAGACAGAGACCCAGATCCTTTGTAACAATAATATCAGTGCCTGCAGCGTCGGCCAACTTTGGCTGCAATTACAAACTAAAAAAAGGTTTCACCATGTCAGTACTTGGATGACCCGGCTACCAATAAATGCTAGAATGTTGTAGGGATGGTTTATTAAGTAGCTTGCACTCTTTAATACCCCAGTTTAATGGTTTGGTCATGTAAACACCAGTGATGAGCTCCTCAGCAGCACTCCAACCCCCAGAGGCCAGGATGTGTGTGTGTGTCCGGGAGGGGTGTGTGTGTGGGGGGAGAATATTACCTTCAGCACAGACACTGTGGAGCACAGCCCCTGAGATGACATGGGTGGGGTGTGTGATGGAGGCGGAGCTGGGATGAGAGGGGCATGTCAGGGGAATAGTGATAGTATACAGTGTTGCAGATTCCAGGCACCACTGCTGCTCCAAGAAGCTGCCTTCATTTAGGCCCCCAGAGCTATCTCAATTACGCCAGGAACCTCATCACAGAGCTGCCCATGATTAGGAGGTACAAAGCTGGCTTAAAGCCACCTTTGTGTCCCTTTCCCTCACTCGGGCTGAGAGATCTGTGCAGCAGAATCTCATTGAAGATTTATTTTCATATTATTATTAATCTGAAAATAAACTTGTTAAATCAGGAAGGTAGCAGAATGTCTGTAAGGAGACAGAAGAAATCCTTAGGTGGCTACATAGTTGTTAGGGGAAGATGCTAGGTACATATGGTTTTCCTGTGGCTCTCCTTTGCATTAATAGTTGGAAAAATTACCTCTGCCACATTCTTGATTTCATAATTAAAATGCACTTACCTGTCCAATACATTTTAAATCTGAAAAGTACATTTGTAGCTTTCATTTCTTTTGGAGCAGTTTGCCAACAAAGGAGAAATAAATTGCTGGAAAAGCAAAGACTGTTTTCTGCAGAGTTAAATGGACCATTTAATAATGATATCCACTATCAGACTTACATCATACATTCAGGAATGGAAAAGATCCACTAGACCGGTTTCCAGCTATATTTGAAGGACAATGCTAATGACTCTTTGCACACATATTTTACCTTATTCATTTCTGCTTATTTTATGTTTTCTACTAGGCTGATGATAAAGACACTGGAAATTACAGTGCTATGCAGTACAGACTCATCATACCCCCAATCAAGGATGGCAAAGAAGGTTTTGTGATCGAACCCTATGAAGGGCTTATAAAAACTGCCATGCTGTTCAAAAATATGAGACGGTCCTATTTCAAGTTTCAGGTCATTGCAACTGACAATTATGGGAAAGGACTGAGCAGCAAATCAGAAGTACTTGTAAGTATATGAATCAGTCAATGTCTTCTTGACATCTATTCCTGATACACTAGAGGAAATTCTAACTCTAGAATAAAGTTTCTGTTCCAAAGAGCTAGAAGGGATGGGCATGAACTTTGTGAATATTATCTTTTCAAGACACTGAAGTTATTTTTCCCAAACAAAAGCTTTCTGAATCCCTGAAAAAAAATGTATGTACTATAGCAATATGTCCTATTTACACAAAGATAATACAGCATGCTAGATATCCACAGAATATATCCTCATGTACTCAATAACTAGCAGGATTTTAATTATATTAAATTTAAAATGAAGAAGCCATACGCTGAGGGTTCGTGGAGCGTGATTCTATTTGGAGCAAGAGAAATACTGTAGACAGGAAGGAATCGGGGACTTACTGTATGCACTGAGAGCACAATATAGGTACCTCATGGTGTTTTATAAATTTAGATAAATAAATATTATGAGACCTCTGACAATTGGGTGCTCCTGGGAAAAAACAGGTGACCACATCTTGGGTGTTCTGGGGAATAAGGGGAATAATAGGCCCTACATAGGAAAGCTGGATTTTTCTGTTGAATCACCCAAAAATCAGAGGATATGCTAATAGGTAGATTTATTTATTATAAAGTAAGCTGCCCCTCTTTTGGCATGAAGTTAAGAAAGAGAAGATGCTGGAAGGAGACCCTAGGAACAGCCAAACTCAGGGAGGAAGTTTTGCCTGAGGTTTATAGTTTGTATGATGTAGTCTTTTATTAAATGATCGCAAGCTATTCTTTCCACAGAACTCCTGCCTCATTTAGTTCACAGGATGGACAATGTTCAGAGAAATGAATCAGGGTTGTGTAGTGAATGAGAATGTTGTTTGCAGGACCCCACCTCAGTTGTTGCAAAAGTTGATGCAGTGTAGAGAGTGAGTAATGGACCGCAGAAAGAGAACTGTTGGTTTCATGATTTAGACAGCTGAATGCTGCCCCAGAGACTTGGATTCTATCTCTGCCTCTCTCACAAAGTCCCTATGTGATGCTAGTTAACTCATTTAAATGAAAAATTTCATAGCTGGCTGCTATGGCTCCTCATTTTCTGGGTGCTCAGCTTAGGGTGCTTGGGGACTGAGTTTACATCTGGAACTAAAGTCAATGGGAGCTGTGCTTGGAAAAGATAAAGTACTATAAAATGCTAAGTACTATGGAATAATATGGGTTTCTCAGTTTAAAAAGGGTAAACAAGATAACCTGGGTAATTATAGGCCTGTCGGTTTGACATTGATCCCAGGCAAGATAGTCGAGTGGCTGTTAAGGGATTCAGTTTGCAAACAATTAAAGCAGGATCATATAATCAGCATGGGTTTATGGAAACTAGAGCCTGTTAAACTAAGTTGATATCTTTTTTTAAAAAAGTAGATTACAATTTGGTTGACAAAGGTAATAGTGATGATATAATATACTTACCACTTCTACAAGTCATTTGACTTGGTACAACATTTTGATTAAATAACTAGAATGATATAAAATCAACATAGCATGCATTAAAAGGATTAAAAGATGGCTAGCGGATAGGTCTCAACATGTAATTGTAAATGGGGCATCATCATTGAGCAGGTGTGTTTCTAGTGGAGTCCTGCAGGGATTGGTTCTTGGCCCTACACTATTTAACATTTTAATCAAACATCAGGAAGAAAACTTAAAATCATCACTAATAAAGTTTGCAGATGACACACAAACTGGGGGAATGATAAAAAAATGAAGACAGGTCACTGGCATAGAGTGATCTGGATAACTTGGTAAGCTGAAAAGCACACACTGTGCATTTTAATGACTAAAAGTGAATGTGAGCCCAATGGGTGCCTGTGTACTGGGAAGCAGTGACAGAAAAAGCTTTGAGGATTATGGTGGACAAACACGAGCTCCCAGTGTGACACTGTGGCCAAAAGGGTTAATGCTATCCTTAGATGCATAAACAGGGGGATCTCGAGTAGTAATGGAGAAGTTATTTTGCCTCTTTGGCATTGGTGCGACCGCTGCTGTAATATTGTGTCCACAGTTCAAGGATTTAATAAACTGGAGAGGATTCAGAGAAGAGCCACAAGAATGAATAAAGGATTAGAAAACATGGCTTATAGACTCTAAGAGCTCAGTCTATTTAGTTTAACAAAGAGAAGGTTAAGGAGTGATTTGATTAGTCTATAAGTACCAACATGAGGAACAAAATATTTGATAAAGGGCTTTTCCATCTTGTCAAGAAAAGTATAAACTTATCCAAAGGCTAGAAGTTGAAGTTAGACAAATTCAAACAGGAAATAAGGTGCGAAATTTTAACAGTGAGAGTAATAATCCACTGAAACAATTTATTAAAGGGTGTGATAGTTTCTCTTTCACTGGCTATTTTAAAATCAAGATGGAAGGTTTTTCAAAAGATATTCTCTAAAAAATATTTTGTGGAATTTCCATGGATGATGGTGTACAGAAAGTGAAACTAGATGATCACAATGGTCCCTTCTGACATTGGAATCTGTGAATCAAGTTGGACACCCAAAATTAGTGGATAATTGAGTGTTTTGGCTTTAATCACTTGGTGTCTCAGATCACCATCTGTAAAATGGGAATATTTCCCTACCTTGCAGGATTGTTGTGAATATAATTCATTGTTTGTGAACCACTAACTGTGGAATGTAAATGGTATGCAGTAAATACGACATAAGAGCACACACTGAATGATGAAGATAAAAATGAATAGCTATCTTGTGGTTTAGGATTTTGTATTACTGCCCGTCACTATTGGATCAGAGCACCTTCCATGTAGACTGGCAGTTACAAGGACTTTAGTGTACTTCGTGGAGCAGGCTATTCAGTAAGTATTATCCATTCTGTGCACTGAATAAGGCAGGGATATGGTGGAAAAAATAGTATTTGATTGTGTGTAATTAAAAAACTGTATTATAATGAAGAGGCAAAAGGGGGTTGAATTAAATTTCCACCGACAGCTTTACTCCTGGCATTTCCTAGTCTTTTGAGTGCTTTACATTTCCATCTCAATGTTCTTTTAACATAGTTTTATTTTTAAACTAATGTAATTGTTAATACAGTGCCCAAAAGTGTGCTAGGTGCTGTACAGAAAAAATAGAAAGACAGGCTTCCTGTCCCCAAGAATCTTATAGTCTAAACGTGTCACAACAAGAGAGAATAAGTAACCACAGGGAAGAGGAGGATGAGGAAGCACAAAGGTTACAATGATGAGATCACATTGTTATTCAGTTATGGTGTGTGCACACTGATGATTTTATTAATGTAAAAATGTTTGTTTACATGCTCTAATTATTTGGTGGCTTCTTCAGTGATTTCCACACTCTCCACTCCCTTTTCAGAAGGTTCACACTGCAGATAGGACACCTGAATAAATTTCAGATTGAATTTACTCAGGAAGTCCCTTCAGGGTTGGTTGAGAGGGAGGAAAAATGGTGCTTCAGTCCCCACTTGTGGAGCTTGGTTCCTTGGGACACTGCCTAGAAAAGTCTCCTCCGCGTTGAGTGAAAAAGGACTAGTGTGGCCCTCCCATTTTCCATGCATGCTTACCCTGGTCCCCTGCAAGTTTTTCCTCTCTCTTCTGGTGGAATTGGAGGCAATGATTTGTCCCAATAGCATCTGCAAAGGTGAGAATTTACCCATATGTACCTCCTGCCCATATTTAGGCCTACATTTAATAATGTAGTGATGGAAATCTTGATATGCATGGGGGGGCATGCTAATGTTACTGTGGGAATCTTAACTTTTTGGTCCCCTGATCTGGGTTTGGATATTTACATTTGTTACAGTACTATGGCTTGAATATCTTTTGTACAATTCATATACAAAGATACAATAATCATAACTTATGACCCATAGAGAACTTATGGTAAAGTGATTGCTTCTTTTTTAAGAACTATATTTATGAAGTACTCATTAAATACTTAGGGAGTAACTGCTTTAACTGACTAATGCAATTAATTCCACTAAGCTGTTCATTGCTTTAGAGTTCCATTTACTGAATTGAATTGATCCTGAATTTTATGGTGAGTTCTTTAAATTTATTTTTTTCTTATACAGGAGTTTGCATATGCAGATCAGTGCACCTGATGACATTTCAAGAACATTTAAATATTTTAAGTTGAATTAAACTTCAAAGCTGGCAGATCATATTTGATGTGAAATGATATTCAAGCATGTCTGCCAAAGTGCTTACATGGCTCAAACTTCATTTGTGAAAATCAAGGTGTCTCTTTATTCTTTGAGAACAAAGAATAGTCTGATTTTTAAATTTCTTATGCTTAATGTTGTCCTACTTTCCAAATCTTGGCTGGCTACAGAATCCTTCACGGAGAGGTGATGGAGGGCACAGTAGTTGCTGTAATCTCCTTATGGACATTCTCCATCTTTTAATAAAGATTTCAGATTTTACTTTCTCTGTAAAGACTGGGAGCAACTGCTCTTTTTATAGCCTAAGAGAATAGTACACTTTTCAAACGTCATTAAGATTTAAACTTCTTGTTTGCCAGCTCAGTGGCTTAATGATGTGATGTATTATTCTGGGAGCTCCAGAGAACTTTCAATCATGGTGCTTCTGATTTGGTTAAAACTCTGTTTAAGAGAAGAAAGCTGATTTCCCAATCTCAGTTTACCTTTCTAGATTTCATTCTTCCTTCTTAGTGATGAGGAGGCTGACTGTTCTTGAAATGACAAGGAAAGGAGTTAATGCAGATAGAATGCAAAAGAGAGAAGAGAGCATGAAGTCATGCTTCAAGAAATTTCAAACAGGGAGAGATGCAATAGTCTTTTCTTCAATATCAGTCTGAAAAGAACTTGAGGAAACGATCAGAATGGATGCAAAAAAAGTTAGCCTTTTTAGTGTGCTCACTTGGTGCACATAGGTGGTGCCGTGTACCTGGTGGCTCTTTAAAATGGCACCTGGATACAGGAGGGGGTATATGTTTTTTGTTGTTTTTTTTTTTTTACTGGATTTCAGTGCTATCCAGGGAAATTCATTCTGCAGGATGAGTAGTTTGGAAATGGAATCCTGGCCCCATTTAAGTCAATGACAGTTTTGCCATTGGCATCAATATGGGGCCAGGATTTTCACCCACATTTACTAATTTGTTATAAATATTTTTTTAAAGGTTGACAGTACATGTTCTTTTCTGACCTGTGTATTAAGAGAGAAGAGGTCAGATATGCAAGATAAGGGAATATAAGCTGTGTGTTACTTATATTTTTAGATCCCTTTGGAAGAAACTAACAAAATAGAACTAAACATGAAAATAAAAACGTTATTGGGGACTTTATCTACAATGATGCAATCAGAATTATGACAAGCTGTTGTAGTTTAGTAACAAAATATTGTTAATTTATTTTAATTAATCTAAAATATGCATTGCTATTAAAGAAATTTAAACAATATGGCAGTTGAGGTACCCATAATGCATTAAACTGGAAATAAAACCAGCTTAAAATCCCCTCAAAATCAACATCTCATTTTTAGTTAAGTCCTTGCCCTACTGTTTTGGCTACTGGGGGCTTGGCTACACTTGCAAGTTGCAGCGCTGGTAGAGGCTTTCCAGCGCTGCAATTACACCCCGTCCACACCTGCAGGGCAGCACACAGCCTGGCTGCCTGGCTGCAGCTGCTGCTGTGCACCTGGCCAGGTTGGCAGCGCTGGTGATCCAGCACTGCTCATCAAGTGTGGACACACGGAATAAGGAGATATCCCAGAATGCTTTTAACTAAAATTATTCCCTTTGTTTTGTTATGCAGCCTGTCTTTGTTTTGTTGTGAACCTCCGGAGAGCTCCGTTTCTACCGGAGCTGCTTATCAGCTCCTGTTTGCTGTGATCAATCTGTGAACAATCAAATGAGATCCTCCTCCCTGTTGTGAACAGCTCTGTGGAGCTCCTCCGTTGCCTGCTCTGCTATAAAAACAAACATAGCTCCTGTTTGCTGTGATCATCTGTACCTGGCTGTAAACAATCAAATGAGAGGCAGGCAGGGAAACAGCGGAGTCGTGCAGGCTGTTTGCAATTAAGAGTTAAGACTAAGGGGTCAGAAAATGTTCTGATTTTTCAAGTCAGGAAGCTAAACACACAGTGTTGGCTCAAAAATCCCCTCTCTTTCCCCCCGTCACCTGTCACCCTACCCCCCCCTCCCCCCTGAAAAGCGTTGTGCACAAAATCCCCTCTCTCTTTCCCCCTCCCTGTCACACTAGACCCCACTCCCCCCCCCTTTTTGAAAAGCACGTTGCTTGAATGCTGGGATAGCTGCCCACAATGCATCACTCCCAACAGCGCTGGAAATGCTGCAAATGTGGCCACACACCAGCGCTGGTAGCTGTGAGTGTGGCCACACACCAGTGCTGCTCCTACACAGCTGGATGACCAGCGCTGCAAACTACCAGCGCTGCAAACTGTAAGTGTAGCCAAGCCCTAAGTGAAGCACGGCTTCCCAATTCACTTATTCTTGAATTGAAATGCAAAATCATTACAATAGGGCATGGCTTTGAAGACAGGAAAACAATTATCCTGTTGTTTTTGAACTGGGAGAATGTTATGCATGAAAAGACCAACTGTATTTCATTCCTGTGTTTTCAGGTCTCTGTGGTCAATCAGTTGGATATGCAAGTCATCGTTTCTAACGTTCCTCCCACTCTTGTGGAACAAAACAAAGATCAACTTATAGGGTAATGCATTTATTTAATATATAAATACCAGTTCACTGTGTTTGGTTTTAGGTTCAGCAAGTGTTAGTCACTATTCGCTGATGTTGGATAAATGTTTTATTGAATGAGAGTAAGAAAAGAAGTATTTGGAAAGACAGTAGTATGAAAGATCTAACATTGAATATTTGAAGGCACATCTATGTAATTCCAAAAAGTCCAGGGTTAAAAAGAAAGACCTGTGTCTTACAACATTTTCCTCTCATTTATATCTGTGCAACCTCATTGACATCAACATTCATTTCAGTTGGATTGCATGGATGCAACTCAGGTTAGAATTTTGGCCCACAATTTTTTGTCATGTGGTCAATATTCGACTTGCATTATTATTAAAATTTGTATACAATGATAAAGACATTGTTAATGGTAAGTGATTTTTTATTTTATTTACAAGGTATCATGCAGACATTAGCCATATATAGTGGAGAAAAAGATAATAATAATTGAAACACTTAATGCTTTGTGACAAAACTGAAGATTTTTGCTATATTGGAAACTGTCCAAAATCATTTTTGTAAGATATATGTTAATATACTTCATATTCCAAACATACAGTAATCTCCAGAAGTGTCAGGATTTCATGGTTAGTTTCTCTTTTAAGTCAAGAAGAAATTGCTTCACTCTGTCTCTTCAGCAATGCAATCATAAATTAATCTAAATAGGAGAGAAAATATTTCAACTTCCAGTTTAATTTCTCTCATGAGATCAGGGAAGAAAGTTGTTTGGCTTATTTATGACAGAAATTGCTAAAGGAGATATTCACTTTTTTAGCTTTTGCTCTTCTATCAGTTCTTTAAGGCAGTGAGGCAGGATATTCAGCAGATTGCAGAAGTTTCATTCTATCTTGGCTGTCATTGTAATCTTACTCCCCTTGAGGAATGAGATGCATTAGGAGTAATGATGAGCTTATCCACTGAAAAGGAAGAGCATCATCCCCATAATACCTCTTGTCTTCTCTGTCCTGGAAAAAAATTTTGGTTACTCATGAGGATGTGGGTTTTTTCCCCTTCCCCCGTTCTATTTTGAACCAGGTATAGTTCAGCTGCTAGATTCTAATGCCAAAAACACCACTTAAATTGTCTAGGCAATGATCTATACTCACAGTGACTCTATCTCCTAGATCTATGAATAACAGAAATAGACACCTGCCTGCCTAACAGTAGGAACTTTCCTTCAAAAAAGTGGCAGTTTTTGGCATTGTCTACAAAGATAAAGAGCTTATCCTTCAATTACCTTTCAATTATAGGTATGGGTATTATTTATCTCTCCTTTGCTAAGATTTCAAGTTGAGTTTATCAGGGTGTGCCACACAGTAATATCTTCTTTTTACAAGATGAATAATGTATAGACTCCCTGGGCTCCAGCTTTACTCAAATAGGATGATAATGATTTCGAGGATGAAAGGTGAGATTTTGTGCTATGTCTCTAAGGGTAGGTCTATACTTACCTGCTGGGTTGACGCGTAGCGTTCAACTTCTCGGAGTTCAAACTATCGCGTCTAATCTAGACGCAATAGTTCGAACTCCGAACGAGCTCCCGTCGACTCCGGAACTCCACCACCGCGAACGGCGGTGGCGGAGACGATGGGGGAGCCGCGGACTTCGATCCCGCGGCGTCTGGACAGGTAAGAAGTTCGAACTAAGGTAGTTCGACTTCAGCTACGCTATTCGCATAGCTGAAGTCGCGTACCTTAGTTTGACCCCCCCACCCTAGTGTAGACCAGGCCTCAGAAGCACATCACAGAACTTACAGCCCAAAGGAATGGGGCAGGCCAAACTGGCTTTAAGCCATCTTTGATCCTTCCCAATTCTGGACTGTTCCAGGCGTCATGGCAGTTAGTGTAATTTACACAACTCTGGGTGGCTGCCTAAGTTATAGGAACCTTCCCACAGCTGTCTATGGGTGGCAGCAATGCTTAAAACCTCAGCAATGCTATGTGCTGCAGCCCCACCCCAAACATTCTCCTCCCAGTCCCAGGGGCACCCCAGTATGCCTCTACAGCAAGACTTGTGAGAAGGTCATCGGAAGACAGTTTTTGGCCGTCTTCATCAGTCCTGTGGCTGAGGTAATTCTTCCCCAGCCTGATCTGGGATATTCATTGCTTATTGGGGAGGGATAGCTTAGTGGTTTGAGCATTGGCCTCCTAAACCCAGGGTTGTGAGTTCAATCCTTGAGGAGGCTACTTAGGGATCTGGGGCAAAAATTGGTCCTGCTAGTGAAGGTAGGGGGCTGGACTCGATGACCTTTTGAGGTCCCTTCCAGTTCTAGGAGATTGGTATATCTCCAATTATTACCTTTACCTCCTTTATGTTGTTCCACTCCTTTTATGTGGCATAAAGGATTTGGAGCATATGTGAGACTGTTACCCAAAGAGTCCAGATTGTACTGTGGTTGATTCTTTTGAATATATGTAATGATAAAATATGTCTCAAATGAACTCAGATGAGATTTTACCTTCAGTAAAACATCTGCCAGAAAATTAGTACACTGCAAATGTAACAGTCCTGCCCTTAATGATAAACATTATAAAATGCTTTCATTGAGACAAATTATCAGTTTATATTAGAATTGCATGAATTCTGGGAAAAGTTGTTATGGAAAATGTGTTCAAATAAAACTGTTAATTTGTTTCAGCAGCATTCACATGTAAACTCTTTTTATTCATTTTCTAAATATGTCTATAGATTTCACTGTTTTAGTTAGGAGAAATATTTGCAGAAACTTGAAGTCTCAAGACTGCTCATACAAATATATATTTGTCTGAAAGTTTCAGCCAGAAATATATTTGCATGATCTTCTTGAAATTCCTTTGATTTTCCTCCTGCTGTTTTATAAAAGCTTTAATCATTCAATCAGGGTGTAAAAGCTAAATATGATTTATATGACCCATCAAATGCTACACATAACAAATAAAGAATAATCAAAGAAATAGTGAATGCAAATAGTTTGTGAACCACCCATAAGTTGAAATATTTTTGCCTGAAGTGTTTTCTGAACAATTTCAATAATGAACAAATTCATAAAAAATAGAGCATTGACGTATAATTCATGAACAGAAAAAAGAGCTACATTCATCAAATAAATTATATTCTACAGAGGATTTGCCCCGCTCTCGTTTGCACTAAAGTTACACTAAATAAAAATGTTAAAACTGAAAGATCCAAAAATCTAACCTCTGACGACAACTGTAACTATTTAGCGACTGGGAAAGTTGGATATTTAGTAACTTTGACAGTGGTAGAGATTGTCAGAATAAAGTAATATTTAAAGTGGCTACAACCTATTAAGAAATATATGTTGTTGTTCTTTCAAATGAGAACAGTTCACTCAGCCAAACCTCAGATGTACCTTGTATAGATGGTCAGTGGCTGGAATAAAATAATATTCTATTAAAATTTCTATTTTGCTTTAAAGTATTGGCTTATTAGAAAGAGATAAGAAAAGTACCTCTAGCTGACATTTCAGATAGTGCCATGATCCTGTAAAGTCATTCAATAAACACTACAGACTTCCCCTGACTACTTCAATTTCATCAGCCAGCTGTCAATGTCTCCTAGTCTACACATCAATGTCAAACTCCCCATTTCATTCACCCACTTCAATTAAGGCTGTTTGGGGTGGGTCCAGCTAGATCTGCTACAGCTGCAGCAGTGCTGACAGAGAAAAAAATGGGTTTTGCTTTATTGGAGAAATTGATGTGTGCTCCGTTCTTCAGAATAAATCTCTTTTTGGAGGCAAGTAGCAGAATTAGGAACTGTTTTCATATTTATTTAAGATATGCACTATGTCTCTTTAGGAATAGGGTACAGTCTATAAAGGAATGTGTGACTCATGTGGCTCTGCACTTCCTGATTTTAGCTAAAAACACTTGAGGGAGGCTGATCTTGTGCTACTTGCAGCTAGGATGTACTAGAAATTTCATGTGAAAGCAAATTCTCATGAGACTTGCCCCCCAATTTTACAGACCCTAAGTCATGTTACCTAAGACAAAATAATGTGTGGAGTGGCTAAAAATTAAAACTTCTTGAAATATTTGTGACTATTTCTATTTGCCAAAATGTGCCTGCTTTGAACTCCTCAAAAGTTTGCAAAATTGGAGCAGTATTTCAACTTTTTTAGAATGATGTGATGTTTTGAGTTACATTTTTATCATACACATTTGAATAGCAATCTGGGTTAGTTAGGTGCAACTCAGTATATAATATTTATTCTAGTTTCCTGTGATGGGGTGTCCACTCCATACAAGGCCTGAGCAGGTTAGAGAGAGCCTGTTAATCTTGTAGGCTGCACCTGGAGGAGAGCCAGGGGTGGATAAAGCCCAACTGCAGATGAAGCCCAGCTGGGCAGGGGTAGACTGGGCTTGTATAAAGTCAAGGAGTTAAGAGCAAGAGGAGGCTGGCTCATTGGGCTGGTGGCTGCTGGCCAGAATGCAGGCTGGGAGAGGCTGAGAGCTGCAGCTTGTAACTCAGAACTCAGGGGCGGCTTGGGTTGTTTGCAGGTTGGCTGACCAAAGAGAACTAGAAAATGAAGGAGAAGAAGCAAGGAATGAGGAATAGCTTCAGATTAGGAAGAAGACAAGAATGGAAATATCTGTTTCTGAACAAAAGGTAGCAGACTTGGCTGGTGTATTTGCTATTTGTGCTGTATTGTTGGTCACCTAAGTCAAATGATCTTGCATCTCTTCCCTAACTGGATGACCTAAGTTTGTAGAAACAGCAAGAATCCATTTTCTGGCCATAGATTATTCATAGGCATACTTAATTTTTTTTCCAAAAAGCTGTTGTATGAATAATCAATACAGCTTGTCAAAACAGCTTTAAGATCATTTGTGATCAACACATTTTCATAAATGTGCTATTATTCACAGTTCTTGCTTCCTGCAAATAAAACCTGCTCATCTGAATGTTTGCAAATAAAAGATATTACAGATACAGGCTAAGTAAATTGGAAGGTTGTGTTTGCAAAAATTAAATAAATAAAACAAACCACAAATACAGTGTCGCAGTTCTTACCAAGCTATAGTTTGGAAAATAATGTGTCATAGATATGTAGATGGTACATGACTGCAAATAACCCATTGAAGAAGATGATGGTGACACAAATGAAAAGAGAGGCAAGGTGAGTCAGGTAATATTTTACTGAACCAACTTCTGTTGGTGAAAGAGACAAGCTTTTGAGGAGTGCTCTATATAGCTGAAAAGCTTGTCTCTTTCACCAACAGAAGTTGGTCCAGTAAAATATATTACCTCACCCACCTTGTGTCTCTCCTATCTTGGGACCAACAGGGCTGCAACAACACTGCAAACACAAATGAAAAGTGCTGGTAAGTGCTGTACTAAAGGATCTCAGTACTAAAATGAAATGTGATAAATCAGCAAGTGGGGGTTAGGTGTTATAAGCTATTACAGGATTAGAGCATGTAAGATTGTCTGTCATGGGCTTGGAAGTGGCCAGAGAGATTCAAGGATTAGAAAATGTCATACTTAAATTTCCAGTGGAATATAAAAGTGAACAAGCACTTTTTACTATAAACTCCATGTATAAAAACATGTGTCTGGTTCTCCAAAATATATTGAGCCTGCATTTAAGAATATAAAACTTCAGTATTTTAACCATGGTAGTCAGCATGACATTTAAAGTTGACTTCCACCTTTTCTCATAGGACCGTCTGTTGCACTTTGTAGCACAGAAAATCCAATCCCTGTATAAGAAATGTCACATTCTCAGTGACACCTTTCCTTCTCAGTCATCCTACAGTACACCATGGATATTGAAAATATAGGTCAATTTTTTTCTCTCTTCATACCTCTGTAAACAACTGCAACTTCCTCCTGGATAATACCTGAGCTGAAAAACACTGTAGCTATATCACCGAAATATTTCAGAAATTAAATGTTTTTCCTTTTGATGTTTATTGCTGGTAAAGATAGGATAATCTTATTGTGGAGGTCACCAGGTATCATGTAAAAGGGACAACTGACAGGAATGCGTGACAAACAAAACTGTAAGAGTGCCTGTGACTTTTATTTTATCTGTGTCCATGTGCATAACAATTCTTTCTTAGAATGTTCATTTATTTTTAATTTAATTGGAAAAGAGAGTTAATATCTTTGAAATCCTACTCCTTTATCAAAATGACACATATACATTAGCTACCACTGGAGTTCCAAAATCCTTGGCGGCTTGCTGAAAATCTTACAGCAAATTCTGACATGCATTATTTCACTGAGCCTGCTTAAAGAAACTTAACAAGAAATACCAATTCTCCTTGCCAAAAACACCTTTTAGCCCTCCTATGCAAGGCTTTTTTTTTCCTTTCATGAATCAGTGGAAAGTGAAGGAGTTTTTTTTCAATTATTATTAGTTTCATTTGTTGTGCAGCTGCTTTTTGTACAGCACTCTAAATCATTTAAACTCATCAGTTTCTTAACAGGGAAACTCTGCTGTCCTAGTTCTTGATAGATGATCATTTTCCATTATTACTAAATTAGGATTCACTGGACTCTCTGCAGAAATTATTCTCCCTGAGCCCACCATTAGCCACTGTTATCAGTTAGCACAGCATTAACAACTATTCAACTTGACTTCTTTACCAGCACTCCAGATCACCAGGTGTCTCTGTGGAACAATCAAATGGTTAGCTATCTACCTCTCCAGTTATTTTTTTACTATACCAGGTAATAAACATTAATTCTTCAGTCTCCTACCTTTTCTCAGGTTCACTGTCCTACCTCAAAAAAGCCTTCATTCATCAAACTTGTCATCTACTTACTGAGTAGTCTTTCAGGTAATATGTAAAACAAACGCTATGACGTATCCTCTATAGTTGAATAAACTATCTATCAGTTGAGCCCACTAATTACCATATTCCTTTAATCTCTGCACAACCTCAGCAGTCTTATGAAGAGAAAGGAAAAAGAGAATCTTCTTCATTTGCTGTACTCTTATTCCTTCCTTCTATCAGTTTTAAGCAGTACTTCATGTTGTCCTTACATCCTACTTCCCAGGCTGCCTTTTTCTTTCCTAGCTTTCATAAGCAATTCCTACCTGGATAGTAATGGTCTACCTATGTTTTGTCCTCCACTAGTGGCTCCTAGATCTAAAAATAATAGAGGGAGTCGTTATGTGAATGTGTTTTCCCCTCAGTTCCTTGGGAAAAAAATAGCATTATACAATGCAGTCCTGTTGTGCCTTTTCAGATAGAGCTATAAACTGCTTGAACTACATTTTTAAACTGCTTACAACAGCAGTAAAATAAGACCTTCCTGCTGAGATCTCGGATAGGCCTGTTTGGCTGAAGTAGAGATGTAAGTGTATTGCTCTTTGGGTGAATGCAACATAATGCTTCTTCCTTGGCGTCAGAAATAACATATTACAATAAAAAAAGGTGCCAAAGACAGCATGATAGTGGGCCTCCTAGAAAGCAGGAGCACAAAGAGAAGAAAAGAAACTTCAATCAGCTACAAGGAAGGCTAATTTACCTAATTTTATATAAACTGTCTCCAAATGATTGTCATTCCCCGATATAAAGTATTATAGTCTACCAGTTGGTCTTTACAAAATCTCTATAAAATATTTATAAATATGCATATTAAACTGATTCAATGCAACCTTTTTGCATAGATACATTATTGTACATGATACAACAATAATCTTTTGTACAGAACAATTATTTTGAGAGGGGGAATACCTCCCTTGGGTAAGCAAAGCAAGATCATACATTATTGACATTTAATATAAGTAATTAATTTAGCCAGTTTATACTGTCCTACTTTCCTTTGTCAGTCAGCTTCCCTGCAAAATCAGATTACAAAAAATGTGCATTATGTCCTAAGAATAGAACCTAGCCCCAAGTCTGCCTTCTTTGGTATGTGTAGGCTGGCCAAAGCAGGCAGAAAGCTGACTGGTGAAGGATTTCACTGGCTGGTGAAGGATTTCCCTGGCATTGTAGGACCAACAAAAACAGCTCTGTGCCATTTTGGAAAAATCTACAGGTGGCATAGAGCCAACATAATCAACTCTGTGCCACTCATGCACCCTGATCCTGTTATAAGGGGCATGGTGTGGGAGTAGTTTGCCTGCTTAACCACAGTTGGCAAGGTATACTCAGGAATGATTGATTGGAAAAGCAGGGAACTTTAAAATCAGTATTGAGATATATTCACAGAGCTGCTTGGGAAATCTTATATGATGTTTGGAAATGTCAGTACTGCTGTTTGCTAATTTGAATAATCACTAAATTCATCCACAATTTTTTTAAAATCAAGAGTCAAAATTTTCAAAATTGGGCACCTAAAGTTATGCATCTACATAAATGCCCTGGTTTTCAGAGGTACTCAGCACCTGCAGCTCACATTATATAGTAATGTAGTTATTTCAGAGTGCTGTGAAATAGATGGCATTTCATAAATCACTTTCTGTGTGCTCCAGTGATTCCACATAGTAAGCTATAAAAATATTAGAGAAAGGGGAAAAAAAACCCTTTCCCTTAGGACTTTTTCATTTTGAAAGTTTTAAAGTGTTTAGGTATAGGTACTGGTCAAAACCAGATTGTTCTCTAGGTTGAACTGGGTTTACATTTTTTTTCTTGTCAGTATCACCTATTGTTTGTACAGGTCTTTTACACAACAACAGAGAAAAGAAATATGTTTTATAAAATAAGAGATTGTGATTGTTAAACCACAAAATTGGCAATAAGACTTGGTAATATTTGTACTATCTGATGTTAATTTTAATTCATTTCATTTTTTCTTTTTAAATTGGCAAGCTTTCAAGTTGACAGTATCTCTTTAAAGTACAGTTATTCTCTGATAAGTACCAGTGCAAGAATGGCATCACAGAGTTCTATTATTCACTGTGTGTCCATTATTCTTATGTCAAATATGCTCAGTGTCTGAGTCAAAATGGTTTTTCCCCCTAATAGTCAGCCCTGAAATCTTACTCTGGTATGTGAGATTCAAGGAGAGATCTTCCCTTCTGCATACCTATAATAAATTTTTTCAGGCCAAATTATGCCCTCAATGGCACAGGTACAAATCTCTGGTCATCTTCATTTGCACAAGTATAATTGATTGGAATTTGGTAAACAATTCTGATGAAGATGCACAAGAAGGAAGAGAATCCAGCTCACTGTTCTCTGTTGACTGTGCAGAGCAGTGAGAGTTAAGGTAGTAAAAACTATTTTTTTCACTTACTCAGTAGATATGAATCTAAACACATGCAGGGGGCAGATCTGTTGAGAAGAAGGTGCAAATGCTGCATAGTCAATTATCAAATTAGAACTTCACTTTAAATTAATTTGAACTAATACATTACCTCTAATTACAAACTTTATTATTGTTTGCTAAATGTGTCTTTTCATGTTTGTTTCTAAAATATTGTGAAAGAAGAGAGTCCTTTGTGCTGAAAATAAGCTGCCAAGTGGTAGCTTACTGCAGTGTGTTTAGTACCAAATGTAAACTTGAATTACTTTTGAAGTTACACTCCAGAGATTTGCACACTTTTCAATAGTATTTTCTTTAAATGCTACTTTGCAATCTTCAATGTGTGCTTTTTTGTTTTTCATTGAATCATCATAATGTTCTATTTTCTATATATAATAAATTGCCTTTATCCTAAAAGTATAATTATTATTGTAATTCACATGTACTCTGTTTCTTGCAACATCAATCAAAGTCAGTTGTCTGTAGTGTAAGTATTTGTCATAGTCAAACACTATTATGTTATTTATTCTTCGATTCCAATAATGTTTTAAACAGCTACTCTGTAATGGGATTGAGAATCTGGGTAAATTTGAACAGCTGCCATGAATTCTTGAGAATAAATGCATAGTATTATAAAGTTCTGGTAATACTAACCATTGCAACATTAACAGGGATGTCAAAAACATAACCAGTAGGAAGACAGAGGATTGACTAAAACTAAGTGCTGGTAAATGTAACTGCCTATGAGAAACTGGTTTGATTTTAGCACTGATGAGTTCAGAATTCATAAGATACATAATGAAAATGTGTATGAACATTTCTAGATCTTTTTGAGCCGGGTACAATGACTGGTCCATGCAAGAAAGAAAATATTTGGGCAATGTTTTAAAGAAAATTGGGGTTTCTTTTAGTCACTTGTAGTCATGTAATATTTTGGATTTTTTATAGTTACCTGTGGGGTTTAGTCTTACACTGTCACAATCTTTACCAGACCAAAATTGCCCTAAAGGAGCATTAATTAGGTATGTGGTTAATTAGGCAGGGTTGCAACTCCAGCTGCCAAGTAGTGTGTCATAGGTAGAAACAAAGCAGATTTAATACTCACAGTAGTCAATGAGTGCTTGTTTGTTTGAAGCCAATCAGTTGCCAGTGTACTTAACAGGAACGAGCTTCCAATCCATACCTGCTATTTTTTGGTTGATTTGGGACTCTGCATTGTGTCTGGCCACATTTGGCAGCTTGGAGTATACACATGCTGCTAGATTAGAAACTATATCTTGCAGAGTTTTGCTTTTCAGAAACTTACAACAACACTATAGCTCAGGGGTATTTTGGCATTTTCACAAAGAGAAGGAAAGAGGAGTCTTAGAAATTAACGGAAGTCAATAATCTTTTAAAATTGTGATTTAGCAGTATTGCTCTTTCAGCGTTACTTTTCTCTGCTGAATACATGTGGTAATGATTTATCAGGGAAAAACAGGAGCAGAAAGTTTCCAGTTATTTGAACCAATGAAAGTGTCTATCTTGACACAGGTTTGATCAGTCCTAAATGCCCTACACAAGTTCTAGGACTATATTAGCAATTAATATAGTCAAACCTCTTCCATTTTTGTATTTCCAGGACATCTATTGCACAACGCCACATATTTTCCTGAATGTGTTTTTAAAGTGAAGGATTTTAGTCACTCATAGTCCAAATTTTTATTTTTCTCCCATCAATGTATATGAATCCCTAAAAGTTGTTGGGACCTGTTCACTTTTTAGACCTGCTCCAAAATTCATCTGGAGAACACTTCCAATGCGGTATCACCAGGAAGGCTTAAAGAGAGCTAGGACACCACATGCAGACTGTACAAAGGAAGAAAACAATATTTTTTCTTAATGTATATATTAAGATTTGTATTGTTCACATGGGAATATAAGCATCATTCCCTAACCCCCGCATGAAGACCCTTCAGTCTGACTCCATGTACACATTATGGTTCACTCTTGCACTCCTTTGAAGAATTGGCCTTAGAGTATACTTCACTTGTATGGCTTATGTAGCTATGCCTCAGTTTTGCTCATTTAGGCTATTTTACAAGCCTATATATTGCTTCATTTTACTTCATTCCTATTAAAATGATTTTTATATATAGTATAATACACTAGCTACATGGAGTTAACATTTTTATATGTAGTATTTCCATTCAAAAGTCAGTGTTAATGCAAATATCTTGATTTATGCAGCTAAGCATATAAACATAAGGGAATGCAAAGTTAAGACTGTAATTGCATTATAGACTTTTGTTACATGATCAAATAGAATCCTACTATACTATCACTTATTCAAATAAGATTGAGTGGGTTGTTCCTGTTCCTGGAATTTGTGAACATTTTCATTCTTCCCTTACCAACACTATGAATCAAAGAAGAATTCTTATAACTTGCCATTATGTTTAGTACTCTACCTGGATTACTGACCAGAAGATCTGTTCACTACATATCCATTATTTGCTGTAACTGCTCTAAAAACCTATTTTATCAGATGCAGAGTACAACACACACCTGGAGAGATGCAGTTCTGACTAACTAAACTGATATGAAAAATTAATATTTTTTGCTTGTCAATTCCTCTAACAAGTCAGCAACTTTAATGGGCACCAGGAAAGGTATATACCATATACTGGCTAAGTTGAAGCACAATACATTCACTTCTATACTGATATTATCCTTTCTAAAGCTTGTTCTATGCTTCTTTTGGGATAGGATTAAATCCATATAAATTCCTATAATATGATAACTCATTATGTCAACATCATGTGTATTTACTATTTTTACATTCATTTTATTTTAATTTCTTGGAGAGGTTATTCTTTTCCTCCTTCTTTTACTGTGTCCTACAGCAATGCCTTAGGTATTTCTGCTCAGGGTAGGTATGAGCTCTGCTTCTTTCTTGTTTCAGGGGAAACTCTACAAACCTTCATAAATATGTTTTTCAGGAGTAGTTAAGAGTAATAACAAATATTTCAGGCCTTTTCCATAAATAGATAATTTTATGTAGAAAACTTCAGAAAAACATGTTTCTAAAACCCTTGCTCACATCCAGTAATCCTTACTGATTCAAGTAGTCCCACTGAAGTCAGTTATTGATACTGCCAATGGGACTTCTTGCATAAGTAAAGTATTATTCTGTGTGAGAACTTCTGCAAACATTGATTTGCAACTTAGGAAGACTTACATTCAGTAACACACAGAAAAAAGAAATGTATTAAATATTAAAATTAGTGAAAGTCACCATCAAGAATCAGTAAAATGGTCAGTAAATGTTATCTTCTGTAGTCTACTGCGTTTCTTATTAATCTTATTTTTCTTGCCTAGTGATACATTGATATTCAAGCTGATATTTCATTGAGTGTACTACCATATTGTGATTCATGTGCATAAGCCTTGTCAAGTAGTGTCAGGCTAAGCAGTGTTAGGCCTAAAACTTCTGGAAATTGTAAGAAGCGAGTACAGTTAAATCCTGTGAGCATAGGAAACTTCATAGACTGAAAAGGAAACTCTGTAAAGATAGATACAGACTTGTGGTTACTATGCTCTGCAACCAAAGACCTCTTTAAGCTAACTCAAGCATTTTTGAGTCTAGCAAACTGACCACAATTAGCCGCATAGAGAAGAGATGAGCTGAGCACAGTTCATAAGTTCAAAACAACCGGAAATACCACACTGAAACATTTGGCCACCTTCATTGGTTGACCTGTTTTGAAACACGGCCAGCAAATACCTTATAAATAAGGTGTAAAGACGCAAGTGTTTTGTGTATGTGTTGACCTAAAGGAGATCACGCTTTGTCAGGCTCACATACACCCCCTGAACCAAAGGGACTTGCGCTTCACCGACTATCTGTGCCTGGCCAGTACAGGAAACAGTTGACTGAAAGGTAATGCATCTTTGAAAGAACACAGAATAAGGTTTCAGACTGAAGAGGTCTAGTTGTGCTTGAGCTAGTTAATCTTAAGTCTGTACTAATACTGTAGTTTAAGTATATTAGTAAATTGTTTAAGTTGTTTAAAAATAGTAGTAGTCAATAGTTAATCGATATACAGTAACTGTCTATGTTTTGTGCCTTGCTGGAAGCAGGTACAGCACTGGTGAAGCTAGTAGTTTATAAATCATAATAGCTTTGCAAGTCGCTGTGCTTGTCTTCAGTATAAGTTACCATCAAGTTTATCATAAAAGTCAATAAAGTTTATAAGTTGTTATATAAGGTTATAGGTAGGTTAAGGTTAGTAAAATATAGTTAATCAATGTATTCATATTGCGTATAGAATTGTATTTCTTGAGGGTGGTTACAATACATGTGAAGTTGCTAAGCAATCAGTAATAGTGGCGTTGCATGTGCTTGTGACTATTTTCAATATTATTTGCCTTTTGTATGTGTACTTATAATAATAGATAGTTAATGCATAATATCACTTGTACTTGTGCTTGCCTCCATTATAACTTGCCATTTGTATTAATCCTCACTCAGTGCTGGTCTTTAATTCTGTTTTTCTTATTCTGTCTGTGTTGCCTTTATAGTCGTAATTTATTAAAGCCTTTCTTGAGGAATTATTAGTTGTTTAGTTTCTCTTTTGTGGACACTACTCAACCTCATTACATGTGTGTTGGGTGGTGGGAAGTAGCGATCAACCAGAGCCCCACTAGGGCCCTGATGTGAGGGCTCTGACGTGTGCCTCCTCCGTCCATTAATATCCAGACATATACTATATACAGCAGTTTGCATTGATTGCTTCTTTTTCTGGAAGTAAAATAAAGTAGATCTGCTGTAGTTCATTGTTGTTATTCCCCTGAGATCTTGGACTTAGGTTAAGTGATTTAGAAACAGCTATCTGTCCTCCTTTGTCACTTTCTGTATAACTTTTGGAATTTGTTTATAGATAATTTTTATTTTCCGGTAGTAAACCTGTCAGACCAATGTTCCAACCTCTCCCATGGTTGTAAAGTTTATTTACACCTTTAGGAGTTGCAGGTATACTGGTACCTGATATGTTATATCATGCTGTATAGCCAGATGATATACTCCACTGAAAATGGTTGAGGATATTATTTTTGTGTGAGAGAGAATTTACTACCCCTCTAGTGTAAAGGTAGAACTAAAGAGTTCTGAAACCATATAATTCCACAAAAGCTTGACAGTTTTATTTGTAAAATACAGTTGCAATTTCCCATGAGTCATTTAAAACTCAAACTATATCATAAATACAAAGAGCTAGACTTAAGGAAACAGTGTGCAGTGACTTCCCCTAACATTGCTAAGTTTTTCCTAGGAGGTCAGTATTTAAGGGGTTATGTTGGAATGGGTATTTTATGAATGGGGCTTATAGGGTTAGCAGCCTACAAAGCCAATGTTTTAGTCTATTAGATTACAGTTCAGGTTTTTGTTAGTCTTCTTTAGAATGAATAAATCATTCTAATTTTCTGACTATTTCATTTTCAGGATTTTGGAACGCTATGTTCAAGATCAGATTCCTGGTGCAACGGTTGTGGTAGAATCCATTGGTGCCCGCAGATTTGGAGATGGCTTTTCAGAAGAGGATTACTCCAAATCTGACTTAATGGTCTATGCAATTGACCCTCAAACAAACCGAGCTATAATGAGGAATGAACTTTTCAAGTAAGTATCTAAAATCATTTGTCACTGATGTCTGTACTCTTGATGCCTGTTTTGCAGCCCACTCGCTTTATTGTCCTTCATTGCCTTGGACTTCTGCTGATTCACAACCTTCAATTCCATTCTTCCCAAGATTCTTACAGATCTCTGGAAAAATGTGATGTTTGTGGGTGCCTCCTGCTGCTCATTCCACAAAGACAAACCCTGCGCCTTCAATGGATTGATGGAGCAGCTTATTATGGAGTGGATTCTCATGGAACTTTTCTACTCTAGTGAAACCAGTGGTCACCTTTATGTGGGAGGGGGCAATCCAAGACTAGATTGATAGTGCCTGAAAGTCATTGCCATATATTAAATGGCTAGACATTTATATGTGTAGTGAGAATATGCACAGTCTAGGATAGGATCTACATAGGATTAAAAATATTATAGGGGTTATAAACCTTCATGCTTCAGGGCTGAAGCCAACCACTAACTAATTGGGTTAGGAAAGAACTTCCCCTCTGGGTAGTTTGCGCCATTGCTCACTACAGGGTTGATGCACCTTCCTTTAAAGGTGGTACTGGCTGCTGTTGTAGACAAAATATGGCAGTAAATCTACTAGTCTAATCCACTAAGGCAATTCCTTCATGTTCTTAATTCATTTCCAAGTGGGTGAACATTTTGCCAGCATCACAAAAACCACCACAACTATTGGCTTATCTTTGGTAGTCTCAGAAACCAAGGACTGAATGGCATGGGAACTATCTTCTCACTCCTAGACATGGTATCTTTAGGTAACGGCTGGGGTAGATGGCATAAGGCAGTCTGTGTCCATCACAGATCTAAAAAGCAAATGACTGTAAGCTTTCTTCTGGATTAATTACAGTATGAGGCACCTAGATCCATACAGGTAAAAATTATAAGGCCAGAAGAGTCTGATCTCCTGTATAGCAGAGGCCACAGCACTTTCCAAAATTAATTATTGTCTGAACTAGAGTATATCTTCTAGAAAAACATCTAATCTTGATTTTAGAATTTCCAGTGCAGAATTCATCATGCCGCTTGGTAAATTGTTCTAATGGTTATTTACCCTGATTGTTAAAATGTTGTCTCTTATTTCTAGTCTAGTTTGTCAAGCTTCAGCATCCAGCTATTGGATTTTTCTAGATTGAAGAACCCTCTATTATCTAATTTCTATTCTCCGTGTAAATATAGAGGTGATCAAATCACCCCTTAATCTTCTCTTTGATAATTTCCTTGAGACTTTAACTATAAAGCATGTTTTCCAGTCCTTTAAGCATTCTTCTCTGATCCCTCTCCAGTTTTTAAACATCAGACACCAGAACAGGGCACAGTATTCTGACAGTAGTTGTAACAATACCAACTCCAGAAGTAACATAATCTCTATACTCCTACTTGATATGCCCTTGTTTATGCATCCAAGTATCTTGTTAGCCCTTTTAGCATCATACTGGGAGCTCATAGTCAGCTGATCTTTCACCACAACTCCAAAATCTCTTTCAGAGTCTGCTTCTCAAGATTGAGCCTCGCATCATCAAAGTATAACCTGCTTTCTTCCTAAATTTATGACTTTACGTTTAGTCATACTGAAACTCGTATTGTTTCCTTGTATCCAGTTAAGCAAGCAATCCAAAGTTGCTGTGTATTTGTGACCTGTCCTCTTCTTTATTTAACATTCCCCCAATTTTTTTGTCACCTGCAAACTTTATCAGTGATGATTTTATGTTTTGTTTCATCATTGATAAAAGTATTAAATACACCTCTACCCTGATATAATGCTGTCCTCGGGAGCCAAAAAATATTACTGCATTATAGGTGAAACCACATTATATTGAACTTGCTTTGATCCACCGGAGCACGCAGCCCCGCCCCCTGGAGTGCTGCTTTGCCGCGTTATATCCAAATTAATGTTATATCGGGTAGCATTATATCGGGGTAGAGGTGTAACACAAAGCCAAGAATCAATCCCCCCAGGACCTTACAAGAGCCACAACAATGATGATTCCCCATTTACAATTACATTTCGAGACCTATCAACCAGTTCTAAATCCATTTAATGTGTGCCATAGATGCAAGTGGATGATAGAACAGACAGGGTGAAGCAAATAGTTGCATGATGGATGGATAGAGGGATTACATACAGTACCTGGATTAGGCTGACCCCCTTAATAATCAGTGGTTGCTTGTTACAGGTCCACTGAGGAAGTACAGAAGAGATCTGTTGCTGTATCCATAAAAAGAGTGCTTGTCAAATCCCCTGAAAAGAACCCAGGGCCCAATTACCTCCTCAATTGCACTCAACTCTCAACAAAGTCAATGGGAGTTGTATCCACAACTGGTGGGATAATCTGCCCCTGCATTTTATGGATAGAGAGGTATTTGCATGTGGGATTCATTCAAATTAAATGGGGCCCGCAGTTTAGGCCCCCCCTAAACTCTTTATTCCTGCTGTCCCTTGACTCTTTCATCCCAGATGACCACATTTGACAGTGAAGTTGTTGGGAGTCTTGGGAAGTTAGAGAATGGCTCTACCAAGTGCACACCAGTTTGAACATACTTCCTGTAGATAGTGTGTGATCCAGCTATCATGATGATTGTGATAACCCTTGTAGATCCTTGTAGCCCAGTGTTCCTAAATTCAGACTTGGATTCCTGCAA
The DNA here is from genome assembly GCF_016161935.1 of Mauremys reevesii. NCBI lineage: Eukaryota > Metazoa > Chordata > Testudines > Geoemydidae > Mauremys > Mauremys reevesii. The sequence goes on along the minus strand of NC_052629.1, from coordinate 36,126,486 downwards.
GATCCTGCCTTAATCTACCTACCTACAAAGTGAACCAATACACATGCATGTGGGCAATTACCATATTTATGTCAGGGTCCATTGAAAGTACAGAAATGTATTTTGTAGTCCAGACTTGGATATACAGTATTGTATAGTGAGGAGAGGTTAAAATGCAAATTTTCAAACGTATAGAAAGCATTAGCTTTCCTGGTTTGTACTGCTACAGGATAGTACTAGCTGTGGAAGGAACCTCATTAAAATGCTTCATGTGCCTCCATAGCCAGTGCATTTTTTTTCTTTTAAAGCTTTTAAAAATTTAAATCAGCAAAATCCTGGAGAATGCTTTCCTGCCCTTGGGGTAGAGGTGAATGAGCATCATCTTAGTAAAGTAAAGGACAGGAATGAAGTAAGAGTTTCATTACTTGAAATCTGAAGCATTACCATGTTTTAGCTAGTGATGGGTGAATCTCAAAAGATTTGGTTCAGATAAGCTCAGATGCTTATTCAAATCTAGAGAAACTCCTTCCCTAAAACTGCGGCATTCCTACCCGTAGTTGGGCTTTTAACAGGGAGGTTCAGTGATCGTTCCCCACTGCACAAGTGAGATGTATTCAGAGGCAACATTAGTGGTCCTCCTCCCACTGGAAAGAGATTTCTAGGTTTTATAACCACCCCATGCCATCCCACTAAGAATGATCATCACAGGGAGTACAGTACCAGGAGGAGTATTCTTGGTGGCAGGGAACCCTGTGTAATAAACAGCAGATGCCAGGGGCTAATAGTCAGAAATAGAGAAACACATCAAGTCTCTATTTAAATACAGAGCTAGAGATGGCCAATAGTAGGGGTTATGAGATGGTACTGGGGATGGGTCTGCCTAACCCAGTATTTCCCATTCGTGGAAGAGGCTCATATTTTAATATAGGAGGTACGGAGAACATTCAGAACAGTTCCTATTTAGCCCAGGAGTTTGCCCATTTGTAGTTTTAGCATTCATACAAATTATTTGAGTATGGGAAAATACTTCCAGATGTCCTTCAGTGAGCCTTTACTAAACATTAACTTACAATACATATAGTGTAATTCTGAATATGATCCATAATTGGATCACTAGCTTTAATCTACATTTTGAGCTTTAATAGAAGGTTCCCACCTTTACCTGTCAATTTCAGAAAAGAATCTTTAATTGGGTCTATTGATGAATATTGGGATATGACACTGGCCCTTGTGTCAGCAGATCTGGTCCTCTAAAGATTCCCCATATGTGATGAATTTTCAGGTGACTTAGAGCCACAATAGCAATTCCTATACTAGCCCCCTGCATGGTTTGTACAAGAAGGAAGTGATTGAGGTATCCTGTCATCTCTCGTTACCAAAATGGACCTAAGGGCTATTGGCAGCTAGACACAAATTAGGGCAGCATCAAGGCTGTCTAACTTACACTACTGCTCCAGTCTCCAGCTAGTCTCAGAGTTAGACTGGCGAGTGGGGGCAAATACCTAAAGGTACATAAAGCCACTATTATACTCATCTCCTGAACTGCACTAAGTGCATCTTGAATGCAGTTCAGCATCTGAGTCATTGGCTAGAGCAGATGTGGTATCGCCATAGCAATTTTTCAGATTGCGTTTAATCGTTCCCACTCAAAGAGTTCTGTTCAAATAACATACAAGATTAGACTTGCAGAAACAAAAAACAGTAAAATTTGAATTTTGTTTAAAATTTAAACTTTAGCCTATGCTGCTCATTGCCAGTTGGGCACAGTAAGAATTTCTCTGAACTATGGGTGATTTTTACATACGCTAATCATTATAATACTTATGAACAAGGAGGACTGCACAGTCTTCTTCAGGACTCATAATCAATAAGGGTTAAATATATGATCTGGCTTGGCCTATGTGCTGTCTTGTGAATGCACAGTAAGTAAAGAAAATCTATTTGAGGTTATTCTCAAGTATAGCAGCAACTGCATCAAATTATTTCCTCCACAAATGACTAAAAAGCAATTAAACCATTTAAACTATTTGGACTGAAAATACCAGCATATTTTAATTACACTTTTTTTTTATTGATTAGCGCACTAAAAGCATTGTAATTTATAAAAAATTCTCTACTATCTATTCACCATAAAAATATCCTGCATTTAAAAAATCCACCCATCTGAGCCCTTGTGCAGTATGTCATGTAGTGAATGTGTAGGTTGAGTTATGAACCCCTTAAAATAAGGGTTTGTAAAAAACAATGTTAACAGAATCTTAACTGAGACAGTGTTAAAGTCTCCCAGAGGTATAATGCTGGCAAAGCTGAATACTTGCATATTCTTCATCAGCACAGAAGACATCTACCATACACCAGTGACATCTAGTGAGCAAATGAAGAACTAGAGCTCTGGTCTCCATTATGCTTCCATTTTCAACATTCATATTGCAGATTCTGTTTAGGTAAGGGTAAATTAGTTTTGCTAAATTACCAAAAACAAACACATTATCTGAAAACGGGCCAAAGACTTAGTTACGAATGTTAGCAAAACATAGTAATAAAACAGGAGAAAGTATTCTTTCTTAAAGAAAATATTATTCTCAAGACCTTTGGTTAGAAGGAGCTGATGGATCAATGAATGATTAATCATTATTCCATTATCAAGGTAGTATTATGGTAGCACTGTTCATGTTTCCATAGTTCATGCTTAGCTGAACATTACACATAGGCAAGGATTCAACCACTTTGTTGCATATGAAGAAAACAGCATATTCTCCCAAAAATTATAGCACTTTTTGATTTTTTTAGAATGAATATTCTGAGATTTTAAAGGTAAAAGTTCACTAGTTTCAGTTAAAATTAATTTTAAAAAATGGTCCTTTAATAAATTTAGCACTCAGTAGCGGATTGTTTCTGTATCTCAAATGATATTATAATGTAATAACACAGACACTTAAAACTTCCTTTAGAGTTTAAACTTAATGGAATTCATATGCATAGATTGCATATGAAGGTATTTTTGATTAATGGTACTATATTGCATTACTGTTCATAACTTCAGAAGGACCCCTGAGGAATAATTTTTTATTACACTGAAGACCATGTGGAACTGTCCTCTTTCAAAATGGCTGTCAACGCCTGTTGTTGTCAATGGGAGTTTGGTCAGAACCTGCCCACGATTAGGAGGCCATTTTGAAAAGGACATCATGGCCCAGAAAAAAAAATCTGTTAGATTTTGAGTTTTAGGCCAAAATATTTTGATTTAAAAATGATTTTTTTCTGTGGAAAGCAGATCCCCTTGTGACAATTTTAATTTGTAGTTTAATCAAAACCAAAATTTTTAATCGAAAAACAATTAAGATGGAAATTTTTTGAAAAGCCCTATTCCTGTATGGTAAGTGGAGAATAAGGGTGCGCTCCTGGAATAGCATAGCCATATGCTGCCCCTTACTCAGATCAGCTTACAAAACTACAATCTGACACCTAAACTAAGCAATACTATCTCTAGTTTCAGCAAAATTTATTTTGCTTTTTTCAGTGTATCTCAATACACCAGTTTGTTAACTTTGGTCCAAAATTATACTCTCTTACACTATTATACATCTGTAGTTACTGTAGATTTCGAGTAATGACAGTAGAATGTAGTCCCTGATAATTAACTCTAATTTCCAGTAGTGTCTAAATCTATCCTGGCAAACTCCTTTGTCTATTTTCATACCTGTGTTGTTATAGTTTTCTACTAATAGTCAGAAGCCAACAGTCCAGAATTGAGAATACTAGTCAATGTTGGTTGCGATCAAATTGTATTGTCATCTGATGACTGTCTTGATGAAATATGTAAAATGAGCTAATGGGATATAGCCAGTGTGGAGTGGACAAGGTTATTTCAATTGCTTTCTTGGTGAAAATCTCAGCAGAAAGAGACAGGCTTTTGAGCCACACAGAGCTCTTCTTTGAAGGCTTGTCTCTCTCACCAACAGAACTTCATCTAGTAAAAGATATTACCTCATCCATGTTGTCTCTCTAACATGCTGGGACCAACACAGCTACAACTACACTGCATGCATTATGCTACAGTAGTAGTACTTCTTCCAGAAGAGGATTGAAAATCTATGGTGGCATGATATTGGTTTTATACTGATTTTTGTACTGTACATTCTCTGAATAAATAGAACACTCAGTTTACATTGATGTCAGACTAGCAACTTTCATGAGTCCCAAACTAACTTAAAAAATGTATGATTATGCTCTACTTAATGTATTTAAAGTATTATAAAGATTGTGGGCATTATTTTCCCCTGTTCGAGCCTCTTTGCATGCCACTCAGGAATCTGGACACAGCTGCTCAGCTTAGAATTCCCTTGAAAGAGCAGGTACTATGAACTAGCTTGAACAGGTTCCTGCATAAGCCATCCCCCACCTGAGCATACAGGGCATTTCCCTAGCTTTCTCTAATTTACACAGTTACTGGAGCAGGTGTGGCTTGATAATTGTGGCTCTCTCATTTCCCCCCAGCCCCAAGCAGATCTTGACACAGGAACGAATCTGGCCCAATACATGCTATGCTTTGTTGGATAAATAACACATACTTACAGGCTAAATGATCTAACTTCTTATGCAGAGCAGATGTAAGAATGACATCAAAAATAATTGAAAGGCAGTTTAGTGGCATCTTCTCCATGGAATCTCTTTCATTTTAATATGAGAGAAGTGAGGTCAGTCAGGATATGTTTAAACATTTCAGAGTGAGCCTCCCAGCCCAGGTCAAAAGACTCAAGCTAGTGGGCTTGTGCTGTAAAAATAGCTGTATAAACAATACTTTGAAGTTGCAGCTCAGGGTGGAGCTTGGGCTCTGAAGCCTAGAGTCTGGGGTGGACTTCTGTGATTTGATATTCACCTGGTGATTTGTTGTTGTTTAATCTTTCTGTGACTACTTTAAGTTCATCCGGAGTAATATCCTCACAGCAAACATCAAGTTCTGCCATTTTCCCTAGAAAAGATTGGAGGTGGGGGGGAATTCCTAACTGTAAGAACAGTAGGACAATGGAACAGACTGCCTAGTGAGATTGCTGGAGGTTTTCAAAAGCAGGCTGGATAGGCATCTAGTCTTAGATGGCTTAGACACAACAAATCCTGCATCTTGGCAGGGGGTTAAACTAGATGACCCTTGCAGTCCCTTCTAGCCCTATGATTCTATGATTATCAAAGTTAAATGTTATTTCTGGCAAGAGTGTGTTAAGGCTGTCATGGAAGTGTTCTATCCATCTTTTCATTTGCTGGTCTAAGGTTTTCCCTTGTTTATCTTTCATTGGACCTTCCCTGTGGCTAAAGTCTCCAGCAAGTCATATAGTGGTTTGATAAAGTGTTCTCATGTGTTCCTTCATTGCTGCCATTTCTGTTTCCAGGGCCTATCTATTGAGAGATGCTTTTTCTGGCTGATCTTTTTTTACTTCTTTATCTCTATATTCCTCTTTTCATTGTTTACCTTACTTTGGTTGTAAGGCATTGAGTAGATTTAAATTAGCTTGTTTTCTTTATGCAATAACATCCCACGTGGTCTTGATAGTCCACTATTCCTTCCTAACTTTGCTAGATTCAAGAATGATATATGATTTGCTAATGGCTTCACATGCCACTTCTTTATCATTTAAACACTGTTTCTGCCATATTTGAAAGCTTGTTTGAAAGCTGTAATTCAGAAACATTCCTTATTTGTTCATCCCCAAGCTTAATTATGTTAATCTTTCTTATAATTGTCTTTACTCGTAGTTTCCTCAATTTCATTTTCATGATGGCAATACATGGTTGATGATCACTGCCTATGTATGCTCTGTTGTATATGCAGACATCTTGAAGTGATGATTAGAACATTGTATGTACAAAAATGATCTATTTTATTTTTAGTAATGCTGTCAGGGGAGATCCATGTTGTTTTATGGCTCTCGTTATGAGGAAAGAGTGTCCCTTTAATAATCTGATTCAACTCACATAATTCAAGAACACATTTGCCACCATTTTGATGGAAGCCAGTTCCATGTGTGCCATTATGCCATGATTGTCTATCCCCACCATAGCATTCATATTGCCCAAAATATGTCGTAGGACTTTGCTGATGAAGTCCTGCAGAATATAATAACAAGTAGCCTGATCAACCTTGTCATATTCATTCAGTAGGATATAACGTTGAATGACAGTGTCTGAAATCTTGCCTGTATAATTTTGCCATTAACTGATTACCAGTGTAAAATTGCTCTTTGTCCATCAACATTCAAGATCAATGCAACTCCTTCTCTTCCTCCATCTGGATTTCATGGGTATGTAGACGGCCTGACTCACCCCTGCAGCGCCTCCTGCTGGTCGTTTTCGGGAATTAGCTCGATTCAGCTCTGGAGTGCCCTCTGCAGGCCGGTGATCCACCTGTCCTCTGGTCCCCATGTCCCTCCATGGACCCGATGGCCTTTTTCCTGGGGTGCTGCCCCCTGGCAGTAACCCCTTTCTCTCAGGGTCTCCCCTCCCCAGGGAACCCCCACCCTCTATCCCCACCTTGCCTCAGTATATGGCTACTGCCAGTCATTGTCTAGCCCCACGTCCTGGGGCAGACTGCAGTATCAGCCTTACTTCTTGTGTTTTGCTTAATACTCCTGCTAACATATCCCAGAATGATGTTTGCTTTTTTTCCAGCAGCGTTACACTGTTGACTTATAGTTAGCTTGTGATCCACTATGACCCCCAGATCCCTTTCCGCAGTACTCCTTCCTAGGCAGTCATTTTGATTATATCTGCATCTGGCTACCTGAGTTCTGTGTTATAATTTTCCATTTCTTTGATGATTTGGGCTGACTTTCTGATGCTAACATAGTCCTCACATTCCAAAACCCCACACAAAGTTTGGAATGAGCCTGGAACACTCAGTTCTTCAGGGCAACAGTGTCCTTTCATAGCTGTTTTTGGCTGATATCCATCATGCTGTCCATTTGAGGGCTATCCACTTATCCAAGGATCTGTATTTGGCATTTTATTTGTTCTACTGTTTCCAAAACAAAAGTATTGTATGAGGTTAAATCAACTTCCTGCTCAACACTCAACCAGGAGGACCAAAAGACTGATTTTTAAAAAAAAAATTTTTTTTGCCTGGTCTCTGTCCTTCAATCTGTCATGTTTGTTTAACTCTAACTCCCATTGAAGTAGCTCTTGGGGTCATGGAGACAAGTGACCCCAACACATCAAGGTATCAGTCTCTAGGGGAGATCAATATTAAATACATCAATGATAAAACTGAAAAAGGGGTTATGAAAGAATAGTAAGATTCGTAAGTACATAAAGATGAGGTATATATTATAGCACTATATACAGAACATATAGTTATTAACTCAGTGAACTAGTAGTCAGAACAGAATTAACTAGGTCTGCTGTAATAGTTCTGTTTTGTAATATTGAAGGTTCTTGGATGGAAAACTTCTGGATATCAATAAAGAATTTCAGCCATACCTTGGACAAGGAGGACGTATTCTGGAAATCCGCACCCCGGACGTGGTGGCCAATGTTAAGAAGCAGGCACAAGCTGTAGGCTACACAGAAGGGGCATTGCTTGCTTTGGCTGTCATAATCATCCTTTGCTGCATGCCTGCTATTTTAATCGTTATGGTCAGCTACAGACAGTAAGTACTCCACATTTCTTTGTCATTGAAAATTCTTTCTAATAATCTATACACTTACTACATGGGGAACTACAGTTGATAGCCCTGGTCTGCTTTGAAAGCTGTCCACATAGCCAATCTACAGTCTGGTTATTTTTAATGTTTGACTCCTCATCATGTCTTTATGTATATATGTATTTTTTTATATTATATGTATATGATGGAGTAATTATTTCAGATTATAGATGAAGTGAAACCAAAATCCTGAATCCAAATATCAAACATGTGAACAGGATTGCAATCTGAATTTCTTATCTAGCTTTCTCTTTATCATGCTTCAGCCAGAACTCTGAGTCCATATATGCCAGGGTTTCTCAAACGGGTTGCTGCTTGTGTAGGGAAAGTGCCTGGTGGGCTGGGCCAGTGTGTTTACCTGCCCCGTCCACAGTTCCAGCCGATCGCTGCTCCGGGCCAATGGGAGCCGTGATCGGCTGGACCTGTGGATGGGGCAGGTAAACACACCGGCCCTGCCTGCCCGCCAGGGGCTTTTCCTACACAAGCGGCGACCCCTGTTTGAGAAACCCTGATATATGCCCAAACTATTGGTAGCTCAGTATATGAATCGAGATTCAACATTTATATTGCAGGGAAAATGAGATAACCCAAAATTTTATTGTGGCTCTAAAATATGAGGCAATTATTATTTTTTATTTTTTCATACCTGTGAACTACTTGATTCCAGCTGGGACTGAAGTTCAAGCATCAAAACATACTGTAGAAAGGTTGTTCTTGTTGTATTCTAGCTTTTTTAAATAGGCAGAAATCTCATGAGAATTTAATTTGCTTTAAATTTCTTGTTACACTTAATGGAGTAAAGAATTTTAAATAGTTTGGCTAACAAATGGATAAACATCTCAACTTTTGGGTGCTCATCTGACCCAACAATTTGAGGTTTTCTCATTAATACATATACTCAGCAGGAAATTGAGACCATATATGACATTTCCTAATGGAAATACTAGCACCTCCATACATCAGCCTATACCTCAATCTCTCTCCTTCTCTTCAAAGGCCAGGTAAAGCAAATGGGCCCTGCAGCATGCCCTATTACTCCACAAATCTCAGCTACTTAGAACCAAGCGTGGGAGGGCTTTCCAGAGCTCAGAAGTTCTTACAGAGGATGCTCCGACATCAGATCCCTATCTTTTATATTGGGGTGATTAAGTACCAGTGCCTTTGCAGACCTCAACTTGAGGCCATGTATCACTGGGTGAAAGAATATAAAGAAACCAATGTGCATGTATTATAATAGATCACTGGAATATGAATATTATTGCAGGTCTACAATATGGTGTAATTTACCAGGTGAGATTTTAGGCTCATCAGTGCTGTTCCTTCCTACATGGTAACTGGGATAGAACACAGTACTGTTTGTCAATGCCCTGTCATAAGCAACTGCAACTACAGTGACATAAATTTAGTTGTACTTATGATAAGGCTAAATTTGACTGTATATCTGTCTGTATCCATTATATATTGTATGTGGATACCACTTTGGGCTCCAGATATTAAAATCAAATGCAATCTTATGTTTTAGTAGTGTAAGTTGAGTAACAATTCTCTTTAAAAATGGAGTACTTGTATTTTGGCATTTTTAATAGCTGAGTTAGAATATTTCCTAGAGATAGGGATGATCAGCATTCTGGTGGTTTGTGTTATAAATCAAATTTACTTAATCTTTTAAGGAGACATCACTGCATGAAAGAACACTAGTATGCCTGAAGGCATGCTTAATAGTCACATAAGAGAAGTAACTGTTTTATAGCTATTTTTAAATGGCTGATATTTGTTTGACTAACATTTATATCTGCATTTTACTAGGTTTTTTTTAGAGACTAATCTTCCAAAAAGAGTCTGAAAGGCCATGAGTTTAATTAGCTCCTGCACTAGCCAGGGGCTTTACCTAGGGAGGATAAACACTAAAGGATAACTGGAGCCCTCTATCAGGATTGAATGGGGACTATGTGCTGAATAAGCACATCCTCCAGGTTTCCTATCCACACTCCTCTCCCCAAGCAGGGTTTAACCATTCCCCTTCCAGGCAAAATATGCCTTTGAGAGGCCTGCACCTCAGAATATGCTTCCAGAAAATATATCCCTATGTTGGATTAGGTCTCCCATGTTTCTTGAGTCATACTGTGTTTAAAATTTGCATGCAGTAAATTTTTACCAAACAAAGATTCTCATTAGTTTGCAATGTGACTACTGTGTGATTTCTTTCAAGGAAGGAAAAGCAAATTGCAAAATTCCCCTTGACATGCATTGGAACAGAATCAGGTTCCAAATACATCAGGCTGCTTTAAGGAATCTATTTAGTCCGTCTAAAATCACAATTTTTTGTCTACAGGTATCATGTAGAGTTGGACTTTATATCGAACCACCACAAATAAATTATTAGTATTATGAAAAATAAATCAATAGAATTCATTTAGACTGAAGACAATATAATTGATTTCCATCTTAATATAAACCTTATATTATATTGAATTGTTTAGAAAATAATTTCATTTTTGTCTTACTCCTTAGCTCCCCTTTTTCAAAGCTGCTTTAATATAATCTCTCGATAACATTTCTGGCAAACTAGCTGCTCAATTTTGCCACTTAGTGCAAAGATTGTAGCTGAATAAATGTAACTGTCACACTCAGTGCACATATAATGGAAACATTAAGACTTGCTTGATATTAAAACTCTTTTGTGTGTAGTAGGTAGTTTTTCAATACTTTCCAGCTCAATGATCAACTAACATCCAAATAATTAATTTTACTTATTACATTTAAAAAAAAAATAAAAGTTAAACTACATGAGTTTTACATTGCTTACTTTTAATGTGAAATTATCACTGTTAAAGCACAGCTGACTGACTGTATGTATTGCTTGTAAATAATCTAATAGATTATCACTATTATTTTCTTTTAAGTGATGCTTTGAAATTCGCTATCTAAGACAAACCAAAAAGCGAATTATGAAAAATATAGTATGAATTAATCATAATAAGGGTGGCATATTCCACATAGAAGCCAAAATGTAATTGTGCTTTACTATGAAGGACTGTTTATTTAATATATGCCATGTTAAAATGAGGAGGAAATTATAAAAAATAATTCATCTGTAATATTCCACTTGTAAAAATCCTAATTCATACTTCAAAATCCACATCTTTAATCAATGTTTTTTTTTCAGATTCAGTGTAGCCCTTAACTAATTTGTCCCCTTGTAATTCATGTTTTATGGATGATAGTTTTATAACAGTCTCACAATCACAAAAGGAACTGAATGATTTTCAGTTACTGAAACATAATGGTTCTTAAATATGTCATTAATTTTGCAATTTAACATGTAAAATGATTGTCACTCTTAGTTTATTATTAATATAAAGTTCACTGTTTCAGATAATTGTTGTTATAAATGGAACCCTTCTAACATAACTTTCTCTCTCTCTCTTGCATGACAACAGATTTAAAGAGTAAGTATTTACTTTTAGATTTGCTTCTTACACTTTGTTTAAGAATAATGATATCCGATCAATATCTACTTTTTATCATTATACAAGAACAAAGGCCATTTGAAATTTAAGGGAAGTAAATGTATTGCCAGTGAAAGGAAATACTTCATATAGTCAAACTGTAGAATGCATTGCTACCTGATATTTAAAAAGAAACTTGTTAATTTTATGACCATTTAATAAAACATTCAGTTATATGCTAAAATAAGGCAATCAAATGGTCATGCTGTTTGCCTGCAGAGAGAAGAAAGGATTTTTTCCCCATTGAACAGCATTATACAATTAACGAGGTACATTTTATGCACAGGTTTAAAGATGGGATGCCATCTTATAAAAGATCAGGTGTTGGCCAGGGTCATAGCCGAGATAGCAGGTTTGGTAAATCAATGGTATGCTCTGAGTGTCTACTTCACTAAAGCACATGGAGGGGGTCTTAGGCCCATACTGAAGGTGAAATAGTGCTTCCACAACAACAATCTCTCTTTTTCTCTGTGAAGAATTTTCTGTTGGGGCTGTGTGGGACATGGAGGCACAACATCATCCCTTATTTCATTCATGACTCAAGTCAAGGTTAATTCTGGTGAGAACCAATTCTATAGGTGCTTCTAAGAAGCCACAGTATGTTTACGCCAGCTGTCCCTTCTACTCCAGGAGCCAAATTGCCAGGAAGGGGAAGCCAGTAAGATGGTGCCTGCCTCTGTTCTTTTCACTTTGATCCTGAAAATTATGATACCAAAGGGACTTACTCTTGCCAACTCACAGGCTGCTGAACTGAATGTTCTCTTAACATTTTTCACAGGCTCTGCCTAGCTAGGGAATCCAAGTAACAAGGTGAAACGCTGAAATACCATGTATGTGACACATACATACTAAATAAATAATAGCTTGATATTAAAAAATAGTTTATATTAAACTGAAAACACCCCCCACATATCTATCTATATATGTATATATGCCAATAAACTTGATTTTTTTGTGTGTTAACTGAACCACTTGCTTTTTACATCATTTATTTTATTAACTTAATTTGAATTTGGAAATGTGGACCGATATGCTGAAGAAAACACAATAAAATGTGAAGGCTTTGCTTATGTAACCCACACACGTCCTGGGTGTGGTGTTCTATCCCATCTAATGGCACCAAGAAATTAATGAGTCTGCTCTAGAGCCTTAGTTAAGGAGCATATGGCTAAGGGCCACCCGCCGACAACCAGGGTCTGTCACTTATATAGAGCACAGGATAGAGCAGGAGGATCCTATCCTGTGCTGTTTATATTTCTGTATCTTTGTGTAATTTTGTAATCATTGGGTGATTGTTCTTTACCAAGATTTTGAAGTGGTATAGCCTTAAAATAGGATTATAGTACAGAATCCATCGGTTCCATGGCTTTGTGTGGCCTTTTAATGTTTAAGAGATGTCATTAGCAGATATTGACTTCTGTTGAGGTGAACATCATGATTTATTGACCCAGGAAATAAATGTTCATTGAAACATGAAGTCAGTAAACCAAATTAATCCCTGGAGTAACTCAATTCAATTAAATAGAATTATATCTGGGCTAATTTAGCCCGATATCAGTAATGGTTATATACTATGGATAGTGCATATCCCAGAAATACCTGGTTATGAATATCATTATTTAAAACTAGCATTCTAAAGGGGAAATGAGGTTAGTTCTTCAGAAGAAACAATTATTGGGTAATGCCAGAGCAATCCAGGGTCTGAGAATTTCAGACTTCAGTATTGTTAATTTGGGGGATGCAGGGAGGAAGGTTAAAGAGTAAGAGCTTGGTAACTCTAGTTACCATCCAAATCTTTTCAGCCAAATATATATATATATTCATATAACACAATAAAATTTTATAATGAACCAGTTTTACTTCCCTATTTTGAATTGATTTTAGAACTTCAATAAATGATATCTTAGCTCCAGGCATACCATAATATAAATGTGAATAATAATAATCATGATTTATTTTGAAAATCAAGGTAGAGCCTACTGTACTCTATTCTGAATTAAATTTCTCTCAGTCCTGTTACCAGTTACTTGGTAATTATTTGCTCTGTCTCACCCCTACAAATGAACTAGAGGGCTTGACTTTATGGTCTACGTGTTGACTAGAGTTGGCCAAAAAAAGGATGTCCATTCCTGTGAAAAATTTGGTTTTTTTCCCCTAAAAAAAATTAAATATTTTTGCAGAAAGAGATTTCCTGAAAAATTTGGTTTCAGGACATCCAAAATGATAATTTTCAGGCTTGTCAGCTGCCCACCTAGAAGACTCTTGTCAATTTAATTTTCTTCCCTGGTTCTTTGCCTCCCTGGAGTTCATCCTCCTTGCCTCTCCTCTCACCCAGAGCTATGGTGCTCAGTCTCTGCAGCTGCCTGGAAGGCTCTTGTTACTTTCACTTTCTGCTTGCAGACAGAAGGCAAAATTAACAAGAGCTTTCCAGGTGGCCATCATTTCAATTTTCCTGATAGACAATCAACATTTTTCAACAAAACTGAAATTTTCATGCAGAAAATTTTGATTTTACAAAAAGGGCATTTGGAAAAATCATTCAAATGGGAAATTGTTGACCAGCTCTTATGCTGATGAAGGTGTTACAATTCATAAAAATTAAACTTTACAAATGTTTAAATTTAAATGTGACATCAATAAATGAAGGACTTTGCCAAAACAGCCAGTTCACCACATACCACTTGATGAAAACAAATATTGTTAAAGCTTAATTGACCTCTTACTCAATTAAATGTAATTGCTAATGAATGTCTTATTATTTCATGATGATCAGGTGGTTTGGCAATTATTTAAAAGTGGATGATAGTATTTAGATGCATTTTAGAGCTCTGGAATTCCATAATGAAAGAGCAAGCCATGGAGTGATACAAAGCTGAAACAAATTGCTCACATGATTACTTTTCTTTGAATACAAAACCAATAATGTTTGAGGAACTACCATCTGACTACTGTATGTCAGCCCATGTAAGCTATAGATTATTTCTAACACATATTTTTTCCCTCTCTGCACAATTTACCAAAGGCGGCAAGCTGAATGTGCAAAGACAGCAAGAATCCAGATGGCCTTACCAGCCGGCAAACCATCAAGTAGCGCTGCCAATAATCTCTATGAAGAACTCGGTGACAGCACCATGTAAGTATTCATTGTAATTCATCATTACAATTTTTAGTGAACCAAGCCATAAGTCATATTTCAGAAATGTCATTTATTACAACATAATTGAATAGACTTTTCTTGATGAGGGTATATTCCACAAACAACTTGAGCTTCTTAAAAATCAAGAAAATAAGTAAGAGGGCTGGAGATGGAGACTCAGTTGTGCTATAGTGGCACAAAAGGGACAGAATATGGGGCAGTCAGCTGGGATTTCTCCTTGTCTGGGGAATCTCCAGAGGAAGTAAAAGGTGTCTAAGTATAAAGTGCAAAGCTGCTCATTATGCATTGCTAGAGCACACTGCACTTCAGTGTTTTGAGGCCAGCACAACAGCCCATAGGTGCTAAAGCAAATTAAAATAGTCCTGAGGCTGCTCTAGTTTGCATCAAAGTTAGGGGGATTGAAAGTTGGCAGAAAGCCTTTACTTCACAGATGTACTAAATGCAGCTCTAGCACACTTGAGAACTTGGCCCAGAATATTATTACTTCCAAGCTGCCTGCTGAATATACTTTATAAAACTCAATCACAAAACCCATTTGATAGACATCTCAGTAAGAAATATTCCATTGGCTAAAGTTTTTTTCTTTGTAAATCTGCAGTAATTTAAATGTTGAAAATAAACACAATGGGTCAATAAAATAGATTGTAAAAAAAATAGTAGTTAAAGGAAAGCATCTTTTTACCATTATATGTTGGTAACATATTTGTAGCTGGAATGTGTCTTGGGTCTTCTTTTCTAACAGTATGATATGACCAAAGTCATTGTTCTATTAAGACATTAAATTACTAAGAAAGGGTGAATTGTACTCATGCACTGATGTAACTTAATTGTAGTCAAGGGACTCCAAGCAGAAATCAACACAGTATGAACAGACCATAAAAGTATAGTACAGGAGATATTTACACGTACAATATTTTTGCTTATAGGTTAATGTCAGAAAATATGTATTACTTGTGTATTATTTTAAAAGAATAACATTAAGATGACAACACTAAAAAGAACAGACTTCATAAAGTATTGGGGGGGTGCTATCTAGTGTTGGTTGATTTTTGTTCTATTTTGAAGTCATTTTTTTCCCCTTGATCAGAGAGTTCATATATATATTTGAGTTTATAGAAATTTTACTATCGCAGGGCAAAGAAATCATTGATATAGTATGTTTTAAGCTTTGATTATTTAAAGACAGTGTCTGATTTTCCAAATGTTTTGGGTTGAATTTCTCTTTGTGAATAGAGAACCTTTGCATTACTCTTTGAAGCAGGAGTAGCTTCTCTTCCAAAATTTAACCACTGATTTTTCCACCCTCATGGTATTTTATGCCTATGAATTGTTACTGTTTGGGTAGCTGGAAGAAAAGTATATTTCACAGAAATACAACACACAGGCCTGGTCTACACTAGGCGTTTAAATCGGTTTTAGGAGCGTAAAACCGATTTAACGCCAAAACCGTCCACACTAGGAGGCACCTTATATCGATTTTAATGGCTCTTTAAACCGGTTTCTGTACTCCTCCCTAACGAGAGGAGTAACGCTAGTATCGGTATTAACATATCGGATTAGGGTTAGTGTGGACGCTGATCGACGGTATTGGCCTCCGGGAGCTATCCCACAGTGCACCAGTGACCGCTCTGGACCGCAATCTGAACTTGGATGCAGTGGTCAGGTAAACAGGAAAAGCCCCGCGAACTTTTGAATATTTCCTGTTTGCCCAGCGTGGAGCTCCGATCAGCACAGGTGGCGATGCAGTCCGAAATCAAAATAAAAGAGCTCCCGCATGGACCATGCGGATGTGATCGCTGTAAGGGCAGGCAAATCCGTTCTATCAGCGCTCCGTTACAGAAGATGAAATTCAGAATCCTTTTTTTAAAATCTCCAGACAGACGCCATAGCAGGGACTCAGCGCACTGCAGCGTGACAAGCGTAACGGAAAGCCAAAGAATCAAATGGATGCGCATGGACTGGAGGACTGAAGCTATCCCACAGTTCCTGCAGCCTCCGAAAATTATTTGCATTCTTGGCTGAGCTCCAAATGCTTCTAGGGTCAAACACAGTGTCCATGGTCAGGGCATAGCTTGGCAATCTACTCACCCACCCCCACCCACCCCAGAAGCGAAAGGTAAAACAATCCTCTGACTCTTTTACATGTCACCCTATCTTTACTGAATGCTGCAGATAGACGCGATAGTGCAGCACTCAACACCAACATCCTTGCTCCCCCCCCGCCATGGGCGGCTTGTGGTACAATACGATGGAAATCCATCCTCATCATCAGCATAAGCTGATCGTAAAAAAAGCTGGAAATCCATCCTCATCATCAGCCTCAGCTGATGGTACAAAAGGACTGGTAACCGTCCTCGTCATCAGCCTATTGGCCCTAATTTTTTCTGGTGGATGGATGGTGCAATATGGCTGGTAACCATCCTCATCATAGCAACAGGGGGCTGAGCTCCATCAGCCCCCACCCTTCATGTGTAAAGAAAAGATTCAGTTGCCCCTGGACTAGCAGTGGGATGCTGGGCTTCTCTCCTACACACTGCTTAATGTCCTGTCTGGACTATCATAGCAGCTGGAGGCTGCCTTCCACTCATTTCTCACTAACAAGTCAGTGTGTCTTATTCCTGCATTCTTTATTAATTCATCACACAAGTGGGGGGACAATGCTACGGTAGCCAAGAAAGGCTGGGGGAAGAACGGAATCAACAGGTGGGGTTGTTACAGGAGCACCCCCTGTGAATAGCATACAGATAATAATTTCTGCAGGCTCTGACACAGAGCAGCTGTGCTCTCTGGTTCTATGATACGGTGGTTCTCTAGCACACTTGCCTATATTAGGCAGCACTGATTCTATTTTTAGATACCAAAAAGGAGGGATTGACTCAGGGAGTCATTCCAAATTTTTGCTTTTGCGCCCCTGGCTGATCGGCCAGGGGCACTTATGACAGCAGCTAATGGTACAAAACGATGGAAGGTGCAATATGGCTAGTAACCAATCTTGGCTTTTGCGCCCCTGGCTGATTGGCCAGGGGCACTAGCAGCAAATGGTACAAAAGGACTGGTAGCCATGATCATCCTCAGTTCCAATTTATGGAAGGGTTTGGATGGTGCAATATGGCTAGTAGCCATCTCTGCTGTCATGCAAAAGCAAAAGCATGCTTCTGTGTAGCGCTGCTGAACCGCCTCTGTGAGCGGCATCTAGTACACATACGGTGAGAGTCACAAACGGCAAAACAAGCTCCATGATTGCCATGCTATGGCATCTGCCAAGGCAATCCAGGGGAAAAAGGCGCGAAATGCTTGTCTGCCGTTGCTTTCCCAGACGAAGGAGTGACTGACGACATTTACCCAGAACCACCCGCGACAATGATTTTTGCCCCATCAGGCACTGGGATCTCAACCGGAAGTTCCAAGGGGCGGAGGCTGCGGGAACTATGGGATAGCTAGGAATAGCTACCCACAGTGCAACGCTCCAGAAATCGACGCTAGCCACGGACCATGGATTTAATGCTACCACCGACTAATGGTATTTTATAAATTGATTTTATAAATTCTGTTTTACAAAACCGGTTTATGCAAATTCGGAATAATCCCGTAGTGTAGACGTACCCACACAGAATTTAAAAGGTCTTGATCTAGGTGGGACTACTCGCATCTTTATAATTACACCCATGCTGATGTACTTTGCTGGATCCAGGGGCGGCTCTACCTTTTTGGCCGCCCCAAGCAGTCATGCGCGGGAGGCGCCCCGGAGCCGCGGGAGCAGCGGACCTCCCGCGGGCATGACTGCAGAGGGTCCGCTGGTTGCGCGGCTCGGCTGGACCTCCCGCAGCTGCGGACGGTTCGCAGGTCCGGCGGCTCCGCTTGAGGCATGACTGCGGCAGGTCCGCCGGCCCAATCTGCCGCCCCCCCGGGAAAGGGCCGCCCCACGCGCGTGCTTGCCGCGCTGGGGTCTGGAGCCGGCCCTGGCTGGATCAAGACCCTGGTTCCTTAAAGTCTAACCCAATTCCTGTGAAAGTAACAGGAAGACTGCAATTCACTTTACTAGCAGTTGGATTGGACTGGTTACAAATGGGCATTAGAAGCCTTATGAGTCTGCATTCTCCATCTAATTGATGTGCTTTCAGCCAGGCTAAGACCAGGCCTTAGTGTTTGTAGACAAAATTTGAAACTGCAAAGTTTTGCATAGGCATAATGAGTTGCAGATGCAAATCTGAATACTTGCACCTCTGATTTAGAGACACACTTACTCAGATTTGTAACAACACTTCAACTAAAAGTATACATTTAGCAAATACAGATTTTTCCCTATAAAGCACCATCTATGGAATATATATATATATATATAATATAAAACCCATTGGAAAAATGACAATTAATATTTCCACAACACTGAGATATTGATCAAGGAATCTCTAGTAGAAGACAGAGATATGGAAAAATAATGTAAATCAATGCACTTAATAATTTTTAAGGAGAGAATGTTTTTCAATAAAATTTAAATAAAAGTTTATCAAAAATCCGTGAAGTTTAACTGAATCCCAATATTTAATCTAAAGGCAACAATCTATCTCAGAAAATCAATTTTCAGGAAAAAAAATTATAGCAGAATATTGTAAACTCATTTTCAACTTGCAGGTGAATTGCAATACTACATTTAAATTGCTATAGTGTATTATAATCTTATGCATCACTTTATTTTTTCTTCTCAATTATTCCTTGACTCTCCAACAATTTTCTTAAATACCAAATAATGGAAATTTAAGAAAATTGAAAAATTGTCTTTATTTTTCATGTCTTTCCATAATTGTCCTTTGTCAAACATTTTCTTTCTGTAGTGCTGCCTTACGTCTTATTTTCTTAATTTGGTTTTTGTGGAAAGTTAAGTGGAACTAAACTTCTTTTTGTTTTAAATCTGTCTTATGTCTCATGACTTCCATTCTTTCTCCATCTTTGGATACATAGGCATCAGTAAGTAAACTTAGTTCATCATGCATAATATTTGTAGCCAATAGAAACAGTAGTTGATTCTTCTATACTTAGTTTATGTTAAAACTGTAATTAATTGCCATTGATTATTAGCCTTTATTTTACAATGGTGTACTACATGGAAGACATTTACTTTTAAGTGGAAAGATTTGTGTATCTCCTTTCATTTTCCTTTTGTACCAAGTAGCGATTAAATACAGAACTGTAATTGCTGAACTTGAATAGTATTATTTCTAAGGACCTCCAGTCTCAGCACCTACATTCTTTGGTGATTGGTGCTCTTCAGATACCTAAAACAGATGGATAGGGAAGCAGGTTTCTCAAGCTCAGATTCAGTCAGAACCTTTTCATCCTTTACCCATAATTCCTTTTTAGGCAGCCATCACTGCTCCAGTTTGCAGAAATATGACTTCAAACCAATCTGATGCAGTTTCTTGTTGGAACAAAGAGACAAAAGATTGTTCTACAAATATTAAGGTTTCATCATAAAATAACTCTTTAGCGTTTTCATATAAAAATAATTCAGCAATCAAGCAGCTTTTCGAATAATCCATTTATATATATATCAAGGATATATCAGCTTGTATGTGCTTTGTATTTGGAAGCAAAGTGGATCTTCATTTAACTTCAGGAATCATTGATTTTTCCAGTCTCTACATTTGAAAATTCATGTGATCACTAAGATGACTGAGGAAGCTTGTCCAATATGTGTCAAGGCATATTGTTTAAAAATAAGTTAATGATGTAAAATACCATATCAAATCCCCATGATCAAATACTCATTAAGTACTGACACTATTGGGAATGTAGACCTACTCTAAGTGGTAGTTTCTGAGATACATTCTGTTTACCAGTGTTATTCCGTGCACTGGGGAGAGTATCCTCTTTGCTGTAGCCCTTTTCAGGGGTGCCACATACTCTCCACTGCTTGTCAGCCTCATTTAATGCCCCAGGTCCTTTTGGAAAAAAGTGTGCTCCCTTGTGTGTGTAAAGGGAGTAGTTCTTATACCCCATGAAATGATTCCTGTCTGCCACTCCTGTTCAGTCAACATGTATACAGATAGATTTAGAGAGTATAGATTTTCCGTGTATATCAGCTTCCAGACAAATCAAGAAACAAAATAATTGTATTATAACCTTTCCTTATTTCCTAAATGTATATATTTTTGAGCTTTTATGCCCACATATTTAAAGGGGCGTCTGTGTGGCTTCTTATTTTACTCTCGTTCAGTACTGTTTAAATGTCTTTTCCCCTATTTTTGAGTGATTTCTCACCTTGGAATGTTTAACTATGCC
Organism: Mauremys reevesii; assembly: GCF_016161935.1. Classification (NCBI taxonomy): domain Eukaryota; kingdom Metazoa; phylum Chordata; order Testudines; family Geoemydidae; genus Mauremys; species Mauremys reevesii. Next base: position 36,105,868 of record NC_052629.1, on the reverse strand, counting down.
ATGGTAAATTTCCCTTAGCGTAATGTTCATGACATTTTTTGTGTGTGTGGCAGGTGTGTGTGTGTGAGAGAGAAAGACATTCCAGAATATAGAACTATTGAACTAAGCACTCCTAGAACTGTGTCCTGCCATTTTCACTAAACATTGTACAATATTGGGACTTGCCTAGACAAATAGCTAGTGTGCTTCAAGCTGGGGTAGACTCTACAATCACATGCTAGAATTAAAAAAAAACTATTCTTTTCGATTAAGAAAAACTGGGTCAGGTGTTTTTAAACTTAAAAAAAAAAAATTACTTTGGGTAGCGACCAAGCCTGGAAAATTTCAACTGGAAAGCTGAAAATATTAGACATTTATGAGTTACTGAAAATGGGGAATAGAAAGGAACTCATAGGCAACTTTATTTTATCATGTAGTTGTCATTACTACTTTAGCTGTTCTATAGCTGTAATTGATATACATTTAGGACTATAAGGTGGTAGGATTTTGAGTAATTTAGCTATCGTATCCCACTACACATGGATATTCTGAACATGTAATTTGTGTTATAGAAAAACTATTTTAGAAATATATATTTTTTTTAAGGATTAGGACTATTTTTTGTATCACTGCATCTGTAAAGGTACATCCATTAGTTACAATTGGTTCATCTACACCAGACATACAGGGAAACATAAAAGCTCTACTAAAGTTACAATTTTAAAATTCAATATGTCATCATTTCCAGGTCTAAAAGCCAGTGCTGGGTCTTATTGGTGAAAAAAGGGGAATCACCCCTTTACAGGGATTAAGCTCCACTTCTAACCAAATCCAAAGTTGACTTAAACTTGTCACTAGCCCAGGAAATTTTTTGTAAGTTCCAGGCCTCAGGCAGCTGTAATTTGGAAGAGGACAAGTGAAGGATACTTGAAACAGTTTCTGACAATTTGTTTAAGAGTTTGAAATATTAGCAGTAGTCCAAGCTACATTATATTTCCATTTTAGGTTGCATAAATGTTGTGTAGCATAACTGTTACTAACAAGATGTATGGAAAAATGTATTCAAGTGTTTGTTTAGATTACTGTATAAGGGGAAATAATAATTGAAAAGGAAAGTGTAATTGTTTCCAAGGATAGAAAGGCTATGTGGTTAAGGTTAGAACTCATTTATGTAGGTCAAAGCTTGTTTTCTTCCTCTTTTCTTCATATCCTTTTCATCTAGAGAAGATGTAAAAGTAAATGTCTTGCCTCAGTAGACTTTTGTAAATATTTATTTTGAATAACAATACGTTAGAAGTAATGCTATGGCATTAATTTACATCATAAATTTATTTTTTCTCATAAAAATCTATATACATGCATGTTTCCTTACATGTGATTATCTTCTTTTCTTTCAAGTCTTTTTCTTCTCTACCATTTCCAACAAAGCAGGGGAAAAAAGTCAGTCTTAGAAGAAGGAGACCGTCAAAGAGTAATAAGCAGCTTTGCTTCACGTGCTATTGAGGCTCACAAGCAGTCTAATATCAATGGATCGTTGAACAATAATCTCCCCAAATCTGCAAGTAACATTACATTTTTATCTGATGAGAACCCACTAACAACTCAGAATCCTTTGTATATGGAAGGTGTTGTTCAAGGTTCTCCAAGCTCTTCATTGCTACGGAAGAGGAAAGATATTTTAGACAGTCTTTCACCTAGAAGATTAGCCTTGAAAGATGCCTTTTTGGGGTCCCCTTTGGGAGGCATTCACCGTGCATGGACATTACCAATTCGTATTACTAGGAGACATGTGTCTGATGTTCTAAGTAGGCCAATTATCATGGATCCAGTTCAGTGGCAACAGGAAAGACTCAAAGCAGAGAATGAAAGAACTGACAATCAGCACAGCAGGGTTGATATTAGCAGTCCAATATTCAAAAAAATTATTGGCACCAAGTTAACTGTAAAAGAGAAGGCAAGACAGTTTGAGCAACAGGCTTTGCAGGAAATGAAACAAGTGAAATTCTCTGATATGAAATGTTCACATTCACCAACACACAGCAACTACCACGAAGAAGGAGAAAACATGCTAGAGTTGTCTCCTGAATGTCTGCTTGCTTCTCCATGCCATCGCTCTCCTCCTTTCTCCTCTTTGACACCTTCTACTGAAGTAGTTGAATTTCAATCACTTGCAGTTCCTTCAGTAATCATCACTCATCATGACTGTCCTGAAGAACTTTCTCCTCCACCAACTCACAAACCACCAACTCCTTCTTTTAGGATAAAGAGACCAGTTTGCCAAAGTTTTCTGGCTGCTCAAACCAAAGTGGAAGTAACAGAAAGCATTCCAGATCCACCCAGAACTCCCCCTCCTCCACCACCCCTGCTGCCACTTCCTCCTCCAACTCCTCCTCCATTGCCACCACAACCTCCATCTCTTCCTACCATTTCTCTAGCCCTCTCCTCCTCATCTACTCTAAGTACCCAGCACCTTTCTCCTGTAAAGCATACTAAGTCCCCTGCCAAACAGCTACCAGTATCATCCCAGGCCACAGCACCTGAGCCACCACCTCACAGGGAGTTGAAAGGGATTCTCAAAAATATTCACAACTTAGCAGATATTGAAAAATCTGTGGCCAACATGTACAGTCAAATAGACAAAAACCACATTCTACCCAAGCACATATCCAAACTTAAACCAATTGCAGCATCCGAACTGCCAACTACAGAAACTGTTGCTGAGCACAGCCAGCAGAATGGCAACTTGAGCTGTATAGTTGAGGAACTTGAAAAGCGATTTCCATCCCAGTCCACTGCATTATAAAATTACAGCTGAATTTTTTGAAAATTTTCTTGTTATATTTTGTATGACATGGCTATCACAGTACATGTTATCTGCCTCATATGTTCCGTAGCTAAAGTACTTCAACGCTGATGAAAGAATCAGACTTTTTTCCTCTTTGCTGAATATTGCTATTTGTTTGTTCCTGATGCTAAACCTACAGTCCATTTTCTTTGCCTGATCACTCATAACTTTGTAATGTATGATATTTTTAAAGGTAGTTCTGTCCACTCTTCATTTTACTGTTTTATTATGCTGATTTTTCTTCTTTGTCTGCATGCAAAAGATTCATGGGGGAAAGTGTCCCTTTAAAACCAATGAACTATATATAGCAGGCATATGTTGACACTGCTTTATTCTAAACACTCTGCATTGTTTTGTCATGAGGGAACTCTAGTGTTGTAGGTTATGTCAATAAGCAAGGCAATTATCCTGAAATACCGAAGGCATCTCTTGCTTTACCCATAAAGTGTACATCATGGGAGAACTCTTACTTTTACTGTAAAATGTTGGATGTCACAGAAAAGCAAATGATGCTAGAAAACCAACTCAGCAATAACAAGACAAAGTTGTTACAATAATGTATCATGTCATTCTATAGGAGATTGTATAAATAACATTTTGCTCTGGTGATGTGCTTTCATCTCACTGTTGCCCTTGTAGGTTTGATAATGTTTTTTTTTCTATTTATTTGTCAGTCAACCTTATTGTCCTCCTTTTTGTTATCTATATTATGCCTCCCATTGCTTTCTTTATTCCGAAACTTCATATTGCGGGTCTTCACTTTTGTAAACCATTTAATGTAAAAAGAGCTTGTTAATTGTGGTTGTTCATATTAATTAGGTATCTCTTTAATCATATTTCATGCTAACTTGCTAAATATTGGTGGTTATTTCCACCAATAACATTTTTGCGTATCTTTGAATGTAATAATCATTCTGATCAGTGTCATAAAAAAGGTTTTATAAGTGTCTGTAAAAGATGTATATAGTATGGGTAGCATTAATTTAATTAAACCTACTCTTAAATATTTTGATTATATTAAATTAGCTTGTCCTTTGAAACAAATAATAAGTAAAAGGAGGTTTGGCATAAAAAATTAATGTAAGTTTAGCTCCGTGCTCAGTTTTATTTGTCCTCTTTTGCCAAAATCCTAGATAATCATATTAAAACTGACACTTTTTATAGAATTAAATGCAGTGGGGTGAGGAGCCAGTACTTAAAGGAAGCTACAATAAAAACGTAAAACCTGTCCATGAGAAAATGTTATCTGTTCTAAGCAGAAAGGTAATTATAAGGGTAATTAGCTAACTGCCTAGAAATAGCCAGCTTTTCCACAGCACATGGTTTTCTTTTCTTTTCACTACAGTTGAAACAAGTATGGATGTTTCAATCAGAAATTGCATTTTTGTCCCAGAGCCTAATGCTGTGAACTTCATCACATAAATTCTGCTGATATATTTGAAATACTCAGTGCCTAATATAGTCTCTTTGCATAGTGGGTGAGATTTTAGGTCCAATGCATGTAATGAATAGCGATAATAGCCAAATGTGTAGGGAACATGATAATCAATTTTTTGCTGTAACACGGGTTTAATATTTTATAGGATTCAAGTGTTTATAGTAATTGCCTACAGTGCTAAATTCTCAGTGAGTAGTACAACTGCAGCACTAGCAGCAAGTTTCCACTCACAGCCCATCAGACAATAAGCAAAGAAGTCTGTAAGGTTTAACTCTAAACTAGATGTATGCCCGTAATTCAGGATTTGTCGCTGGAATAATCCACAATACTAGGTGGCCACTGACGTATCTCCAGAATGCCAGACATTCCAGTACTACTGGAAATGGCAGGGGACCACCCCTAACAGTGTGATCCTGCCCTGACAGTGTGTACAAGGTCACACCAGCAGGGGTGGAGCGGTGCACTCTTCAGAATGCTGTCTACCATGCATAATACTGGATGAAACCACATCTGGCTTTACATCAGGACAGGACAAACCAAACAAGAGCAGGACTGTCCGGCTGAAAACTGGATTAGTGGCCTGCCTACAATGGTTTGCATTTGGTCAGATGTATATGCAGTACTGCAGTAGTGTAGTGAGTAGATTTTATAAGCCCTGATTCAGCAAAGACTTAAGCGCTTAACTTTATACACTGAACAGTACAAGTGAATTAAATGGAACTAGTCCCAATGCACACGGTTAAGCACATATGTAAGTCTTTGAAGGATCAGGGCTATAATTCACTTATGTGAAGTATATTATATAGATAAATATGGCCTGACGTTATCCATACATTCCATTGAAGTCAATGGGAGCTGCAGCTGCTCAGCATTTTTGAAAATCTGGCTAATAGTGTATTTCTTCAAATTTTATTCAACTATAATTTTGTGTGACCTTCCTTAATCTGAATGGTCACATAGGCTACAACAGCCTCGTTTTTTTAGTTTAATCTGTTCAGGCTCAAAAGAATCTGTAGGAAAAATGATACCACATGAACTAGTTCTTCACCCACATGTTGCACTTTCTTCATCATTTTGGAGAACCCTCCTTAATACTAATAAAAGTTTTAATGTTTCGGGTTTTTAATTTTTTTTTTCATTTTCATTAGAGTTAATACCTATGGGCAACCTTGGTTAGCCAGCTGAGGTTTTTGGTACTAGCTGGCAATATACTCCAGTGTGTTTTTCTTGAAAAATGACTTTTTGTTACAGTTCCAATACTGTGCAATGATAAAGTGGCAATCTGGAGCAGTAGGAAGTACAAGTTCCTCTCTGCCCCCTCACATCCTTTTGCCCGTGTTTTCTTATAAGATTATAAAGTCTTTGGGGGCAAGGACTGTATCTTACAGTGTATTTTTACAACACTTAGGACAATGGAGGCCCAGTCTCAGCTGAGGCCTCTGTATGCTACTGTAATACACATAATAATAAATTACTGAAAAGTCTCCAAAACAAATTCCAAAGACCTTGAAAATCAAGGCTGTTATTGTTAGTCCCAGTAACTTAATTGTCATGCTCCCTGAATTGGTTCCTTAGGATTGACTGTAGACTGGACATGTGGCCTGTATATGCTATTTTTGTACCAATTTGACTGTCTTTAGGATCAATTGAACAGTGAATTGATTACATAAGTAACTAACACTTCCTTCAGCACCAGATAAGAGGGCCCGCAGTTCATTCAATACTCAAAGCTGGTTTCTGGCTTCATCATTCCCTTAACTCTCACCATTCTAAATTTCATTTTTTCTTACTTAAAAAAAAAACTTAAAACACAATCATTGTTTATTTGTTTTTTAAATTCAGGTTCTAAGGTAGTTAAATAACAATCAACAGTATGCAATTGGTAAGAGATACTATCTGTCTTGCCACTGGCTATTTGGAGAAAAAAATGGCAATTATATGTTTAGAAAATGTTTGTCTTGCTAGCTTTGAACTGAGTGAAACCTTTTCTCTCAAAAGACAAAAAGCAGATCAAACAATTCCTAATTCTAACTTGTATTTACGGTGTTTTGCTTTTGATCTTTCTTTTGCTTTTAATACAAGAATAAATATAAAATATCTTAAACAAAATAAAACACTCAGAAGGATTGAAGCGGATAGATAACTGCTGGGAAAGACAATTCAAAATTCCTTCAAATTACATTTGTAATGTAGAGCAGTGGAAGGTGTGCCATTTGTGCAAATAACTTCATTTTCACAGTAATCCTAAACTATAAGCACTAGTTATATAAAATAAGTGTTGTGTATGTTTTGGCATTAGCATACATCATCATTCATACTGTTTCCCTTGTTTTTCTTTTTTTACTAAATTGAGGGCGTCTGTCAGATTGAAAGCCATGGAAACCAGATGGTACTTTTTATCCAGACATTATTACAGATCCTTTGGGGGAGATTTTTTAAATTATTTAATGGGAATGAAATATGTAGTTTCACCTTGGACTTTCCTTTTATAATGGAAACTTGCGGTGTAGAGTGAAATACCAAGAGAAATGAAAGCTAGTAGAAAGTTTTGCCTCTTTTTTGAAAGTGTCCAACCATTAATAGTAGAGAAACATTATGAGCACTTCTCAAAAGGCTTGATTATGCAATATCGGCATATTCTCAGCAAATTGAATTAAAAAAGTAAATAAATATTAACTTACTTTTATTACTTGCACTTTTAATCTACAGTGTGTTGACTATACAAGAGCAATTAAATTTAATAGGTTTGCTTATCCTCCTTGAAACTCAAGACCTTCAATTTCTAGAGATTGTTGTAGGCTACAAGGAAACCAAATACAGCGTTGCTCAAGTAGGCGTTGGAAAGTTAAAGATCGTATTTTGGTGATAAATCTTCATTTCATTACTTTCTTATCATAGGGACAACTGCAATAATTTACCCTGATAATCAATAACGTGCTGAATATTAATAGAAAAGCTTTACAGATAGTGATATTAAAAATGGAGAGTGTTCATTCTGTTCTTTAGTTTTCTCTCAACTGTAATTAAATGATTTTCCCCTACGCTGCTGTCTATGTACTAGTTTAAGCTCAACACAGTTTTGAGCATTTACCCTGTCTATCTCAAAATATGTAAATGCTGTTCAGTATTTTTGCCTAAACCATTTAAGGTTCATGGAATGAAATGTGAAAGTATAAGAATTGACAGACATAGAGCAGTTTTCCAGTATATGAGTGGTTCACTGAATATGAATTAAAAACAGAAAGTATTCCAATAAGATCAAAAGCACAAAGCCTGTGGGAAAATAACCATAGATAGCTGAAGGAATATAATGCCCATGTAAATACATTGAGGAAATGTTAGAATAGGTATAATTTGAATAATAATGTTATTAGCAGAAATTAACAATAGAAGCTCAGGGCCAAATTCTAGCAAGCCCTGCCTGGGTGCAGAAAGCCCAAAAGCAAAATAAAAGCTAAGTGTCTATCAGCTGCAAGAGGGAGCAAAACAGAGAATTCTGCACCTGCTCTGTGCCACAAGGAAGATCTCTATGGCAGGACTCCAGCCTCACTGTGGGAAGAAAGGAAATGGATGGGCAAGGGATATGACCAGTGGCACTATGCACGGTGTGTGTGCTGCCTCTCCCTATCCATATCCTATTGTACCAGTGCACTGACTCTGACTTATTGGGGCTCGGTATGCAGCTCTAAACAACACACAGATGCAATACTCTTCCTCAAATATAGTTGTGTAAGTCCAGACATTTATTTTGTCTCTAAAGACACATTGATTTTGTATTCTTAGATAAATATTTCTTACCACGTTAGCAACATTTCCAAGGACAATTTTTCCACCTCACTTCCATGAAAATAGTGAATATGAACTACATCTTTACACACTCTCTTAGAGATGTGCATCTAATGATATGTTTTTCTTTTTCTGAATTTAGGCGAGGATATGCACAGCAAGAGGTAAGGCTATTCCCCAACTATATTATTAAAACAGTGTGATAACAGAGAACGTGTATCTTCCTATTTACAGCACTTTTTCTTCAGCTGTTTAAAACACAGAGAATTTTCTTTTCAAATATGTTAGCTTGATTGAAATCTTAACAATAAATTAAAAATTTGCATTAATATAAATTAAATTTCTTAAAAGGCTGAAGATTGATGGGGAAAGCTGGGGCAAACCCATTAATGTCAGGGCCTGCAAGAGCAGTGTATCCAGCTCCATATGCTCTGTACCCCCTTTGGCATCTGCAAAATCACTACCTTGCTGTGATTTGCTCCTTCTGGAGGGCTACATTCATGTATCTCCTCCAATGGGGTGAACAGAGCAAGTAGCAGGACTTCCTGCTTTTTTCATAAAGGCTTTATTTTGGCAAATAAACTCATGAATGGTACCTTACTATACAAATAACCCCATTGAATTCAGTGGGACTACTCACCTAGTAAGATACTACTCTTCTTGAGGAAGGATGGCAGCATCTGCCCCTAAATTACAATGCAATATGTGATGTGTGTTGTAAATTACAACACTCAAAGTAAAAGCAGCAAAGAATCCTGTGGCACCTTATAGACTAACAGACGTTTTGCAGCATGAGCTTTCGTGGGTGAATACCCACTTCTTCGGATGCAAGAGGAGAAGAAGTGGGTATTCACCCACGAAAGCTCATGCTGCAAAACGTCTGTTAGTCTATAAGGTGCCACAGGATTCTTTGCTGCTTTTACAGAACCAGACTAACACGGCTACCCCTCTGATACTTGACACTCAAAGTAAGTTATAAATAAGGCCTCTGATTTTCAGTTATTTATTTTGTTTATTTCCTGGGTTTATTTAAAAAAAAATAAAAGGGAAAAATCAGTAAAACTGAAAATAAAGAGCAGTGTGCAGGCAAGAGGGGTGATCAGTATTCTCAGCAGTCAGGGCTGCAGCAGTCAAGAGGATCTTGGGTACCAGGACCCAGCTCTCTGTGGTCTTGCTCCCACACTGCTCTGAGGAAGTAAACGGGGCCACGCTGAAGTGCTGGATTCAGGAGGGAAGCAGAAGGCTACAGCCTGTGAGTACTGTCCTCCCCTCCTCCCCCAACCACACACACCCTGGCTTCTGACCCTGGCCCTTGAGTGTGGCCCCATTTGCTTCCCCTACAAAAAAAATCCTGGATTTCAAAAATGTGAAAATCAGCAAAACCTGAATACTGGCATTTTCAAAAAAACAGCAATTATTGGTGGCGGGGAGGGGAGGGAAATCAAATCCGCAAATACTGATAAGGAAGGATCTTCGTTCAAATAATTTGAGCCACATAGTAGTTCAATAGTGTAATTGCCACGAATGGGCTGTGTTTAGCTGTGAGGTAGCGCAGGATAATCATATGTAGATGTCGTTGCCCTCTATGCAGCTTCCCATTGCTCTCCCTCCGATATTGACATGTTTTTGTTATCCTCTACACCATGCAGCAGAACAGAGAATATCGTTTTTAGCAATGATATAGTTCCACCAATTACATAAAACTATTTGTATTCCTCAGATGGTGCAGTGAATAGGTACTAGAGTGGAACTAAGGGGATCTAGGTTCAAACCCGAGGTCAGCCACAGACTTGGTGTGAATTCAGGCACATTCTTTTAATCTACTTTATACCTAAATTCCCTACTTGAAAAATGGGAATGATACTTCTCTGCTTCAAAGGGCTATTGTGATTATTGAATCTATTAATGGTTTAGATGCTCAGATACTGTGGCAATAAGGGCCATATAAGTAGATAGAAGATGGCAACCACAGAGGAAAATAAAGAGGAAGTGATGATCTTGTGATTAAAACATAGAACTGGAAATCAAGATACCTGAGCTTTCTTATTAGTTCTATCCTAGACTTCCTGTGTAACCATGAGAGAGCCTGTGGAAGCTATGTGGGGAGAGGAGTACTGAGGAGTAATGTATAAACCCCTGTACAAAGGCCAGAGGCCACTGCAGGAATCTCAAGATGCCCACAGATTTGCCTTCCACCTACTCTGTAGTTTTTTAACTTGAACAGTGAATTATCTGGCCTTTGGAAATACATTTAAGTTAGCAAATAATTCTGAAAATAATTATCATATGACTGGGAATTAGATTGTACATTAGACGAAAGAAATAACAGACTGTAAATTGATTTTACTGCAATATGTACTTACATGGTGCCCTATATACAATGTAACTAAAAAAGTATTCAATGAGTATTGAAGTATTTTGGCCATTCTGAAATTCAAAATACGGCTAGAACAGTGTTTGGAGGTTCTCCTTCAAGCCTTTCAGTGCTAACTAGCACTGTCTGATTAATCTTTCTATTTCTAATTATCTTTGTCAGCAACAGCAATTGCTGAGACCCTCTCTTCTCAGACCAGAGGTACTATTTTTTCCCTGTCTTACTATTCTGTAACTTTCAAAGCAGCCTTTACAGTATTTTCTGATCTAAATTTCTATTTTCCAGGTAGATTTTTCTTCACCATTGAAGAAAACATGTTTATTTTGTAAAAGAAGAAAATGAACTTTTTTTATCCCATTTACTTAGTTTTAATTAAATATGATATTTTCTTTCTCATGACATTTTTCCTTGGAGCTATCCTCCCACTTCTTTCAGTCATTACTACTGACTTCGGCAACACCAACTGCAAAGTTTATAAGCATTGTTTTCAGATTAATAAACAGAATAATTTTATTGTTATCACATTTTTATCTAGTTTCTCTGGTGCCAGTCAGTTGGTCATTATTACTCCTAGAGATGAGGTGAGCAGCTGCCTTCCCAAAAATAATAGAAGTGTGGTGAAGGATCTGGATTATATCTTTGATGCTTTAAATTAAAATCACTTGGACATGATATTGCTTCCAGTGTAATCAGTAGAACAACTCCCATTAATTTCAGTAGGAGCAGGTCCTTTGGGTTAGATCCTTGGTCCTGATAAATGTGCTTTGCACTGTACTAGTGATGCAAATCTGCCTTAAAGCTGGCCAGTATGGCCAGCTGAGGATTCCTCTGGCATATGGGAACCACCGGTGGAGTAAAGCTAATATAGTTGACATAGGTGCTAGGTTGTAGAAGGAGGGGTGATGGCATGCCATGGAATTCCAACAATCCCTGGCAATCATAGCAACTCCCAGGAGCCACTGGAAAAGAACAGCTCTAGAACAGCTCTGAGGCTGCTCTGATTTACATGGGACTGGACTTGTCCCCAGGATCACTGGTGATCAGGGGAGTACAAAGGTAGCAGACAGCCACCTTACTCCTCCTCACTCCAGTCCAAGTTTTGATGCCTTTGTTTTCAAAAAGACTTCATTGTCTACCTTGCAAGAAAATAATCTTCTCTGTAGCATCCCAAGGACTGTGAAGATTTTTAAAAGGTACAATGGTATTTTTGTATGATATAAACAAAATCATTCTTTCTGATCCAGTACTGCCAATAATAATTGTTAGCAAATAATGCAGATTGTATCAACAGGAGACATGTTCTGAAGTAGAGCCTGACAAATACTGTAAAGAAAATAGTCTTCATCTTAGGCTAGGAGTGCTTCATTAACAGTCCTATGGAAAGATATGGGGAATGAAGGCAAGAAATGAAAATTCTTGAGAAAAGTGACAGTATATTTGTGATGAGTCAGTTATGCTGAATAAAGCTGAATAAAGCTATTGTAGAGTAGAACTGAAAAATATTTTTTCCCCGCAGAAGGATGTGCAACTTTTACACACTAGCGCCTTTTCTAACTATGAATATTCTAGGGATGTATCATTAAAATAAAGCATTTATTGTGCCTGTTGGCCTTAGATTACTGACGTGCCAACTGTAGTTTCTGACCATTTTTTTTCAGCACCACAGAAGCATTTTGAATTACGATTTCACCAGTGTGCCAGCTCGGGCATGAGAAAAAAATAACATGGCCACCTGGGAATGTATTACTGAAATGACAAGTGGTAGTGATAAAAGGCACTCACTGTAGTTCTTGTCTTTTTTTTTCTCTTGCTTATACACAATTTGTAATACTCTTTTCTGCATTCCTTATCACTATCTCTATGTGTTTAAGTATTTCCATTCAGTCAGTTTTCTCTTTTGCATTACAGGAGTTGTCTATGGAATCTGGAATTGATCCAGGCCAAGAATACTATGGGCAAGATTACTACAGTTATGAACATGGGTATGTTTTCAGTTTTCCTATGTAACTTTGCAAATACAGCTTTTCAGGCTTAGCCTTTTTATTATTTCAGCATTCAGTTTGGAAAATTTCATTTTCTTCAAAAGCAGCAAAGAGTCCTGCATCTGACGAAGTGGGTATTCACCCACGAAAGCTCATGCTCCAATACGTCTGTTAGTCTATAAGGTGCCACAGGACTCTTCGCTGCTTTTACAGATCCAGACTAACATGGCTAACCCTCTGATACTTAATTTTCTTCAGGATTCTAGAAAAACCTGAGGATTACATTGATCTTCTACCTGCAATAATTTACATACCATTGCAGCATATGGCCTAACCACTTTTCTGCTCACCATAATAGGTCCTCCCCGAACCCGCTGTTGGGAAGGTTGAAAAAAAATCACATGCTACCTAGGCCAATCTGGTGGTAAGGGAAAAATTCCTTCCCAGCCCCCCTAAAAAGGAGTGACTAGCTCAATGCCCCCTTCAGGTCCTAACCCAACCAGATATTAGCACCTTGAGGGGAGGAGGGTGGGTGCTGCTGCATGGAGAAAGAGCTTCCAAAACCTTTCACCCCCCCCCCATTCCCAGGGGGAGAGTCAGCACTGCAAAGCTGACCACCCCCACCTTTTTGGAGCAGTTTGCGACCTCCTTCTACTCCTTTCCCTCCATCCCTCCTCCCCCCCCCCGCTATAAAGCACTAGTGCCTTCCCCCAGCAAGCCTCGACAACATTCCCCCTGCTTCAGATGCAGTGCAGTCACTCTCCCAGTAAAAACAGGCAACAGGTACTTGGAAGAAGGTGCCCAAATTTGGGAGCCTTCTGATTAATCCAGGATACTTAATAGCTTTGGCCTGATCCAAAACCTATTGAAATCTGAGTGTCTTTCTGTTGATTTCAGTGGGTTTTAAATTATATTCTTAATATCAACAATTTCCCATATGTAGACAATAACAAAAGAACAGGGAAACTTTCATTTGTGTGTGTGTGTGTGTGTGTGTGTGTGTGTGTGAGTGAGAGAATATAGATAAATATAGACACACACATACATAAACACACAGAATATCTGAAGTCAAAGGTCTCTTTTCCAGGTATGAATTGCCTCAATATGGGAGTCGTCGCCGATTGTTATCTCCAACTGGAATGTATGATGAGTATGGTGAAGTGGTTGTGGAAAATGATGGCAGCTATTATTACAGTCCACATGCATCAACAACTGAAGGAGAAGTAAGCGTAATATACTCCGTTGATTGTATTCTTTAACAAGGCAGTGTCTTAACCTTTCCAGGTTTTCTTTGCATAATTAATTAGTGCATTATTTTGTGCACACACTAGCTAAGCAACTTTGGACTCTTCAATCATTGCATTAGGGATCCAATAAAACCTGGTTGGGATTTTCAATTGTGGTGATTGGTGATATATCAAGAAGAAAGTTGCTTTTCCAAATAGAAAGAAGGTTTTAAGATCATGGTTTCATGTCATCATCTCCTTTCCTTTTTTAAAAATTACTACGCTGCTTTTAATCTACTTAGTGATTTTCCATTAATCATGGATTTCTTCTCCAGTAAGAAATATATAACCTCATATACAATTATATTCCTGAACAATGGTTTATCATATTACTTATATCTGCACTAGTTATACTAAATATAACATTCTATAACTGATTATCTGCAGATGAACACAACAGTTACTACAATAATTTATCATAATGCTTGGCAATGAAGTGTAAGAAAAATAAATGAAAATGCCCAATGAATGCTAGAAAAAATTTCATATGAAGTTATATGTTTAAATTTAATGTTCAGAAATAGTAGACAAAAGAAGCTGTAACGTTTGAGTCAGTCTTTTGTACCGTAACTGAGTAAAATCACTGTGAACTAATTGCGCATTCTAGAAGTTAAACTTTTTCTTTCAGTCCCAGAAACTTTGGCAAAAAAACTAAATGGTAACAGGTAAGCTGGTTTTGATTCCAGGAAAAATGTTGCATGGTAATATTAACTCTTCGTTCTCTTCCTGCTGAACTATTTTAGGATAGCAAGTTTTCACAATGCCTATCTTTCAAATTGTAATTAAGTTCCATTTTCATAATTGCAGGGGATGAGTCGAGGCAAAGGTCCTACAGGCAAAGCTATAAGCCAGAGAGCAGGGCATCAAATAGAAGGTAGTGCTTTAGGTGGTGGGATGAATCTAAGAGATGGTTCTGGAAGAGAACATAGGACCAGCCAGGGGAAAAGGAAACTAAAAGCAGTGATGCAGTTGAGTCGAATAGCCGTAAAAGCCCACAAACGAGAAGGAACAACTGAGTCTGCTCATTCTCCATGGAAGAAAGCAAAGATATTTCCAATGATTCTGCAGAAAGTAAAAAGCAGTAGCAAAGATTCCAATTATGCAAAGCTGATGTCAGCTCGCCCAGTGGACAGTGAAGACAGCATGATTATCAAAGGAAATTATTTCCAGAAATCAGCAGATGACAAGCCTTCAACAACCAGAAAACTAAGTCATGTGCTAAAACACATTAGTGTTTCCAAAACATTTCAAAAGCATTGCAAATCTCAGAGCTCTGCTAGCAAAAGTTCAGTATCTGCAAGTGAAGAAGGAGGGGAAGACTCTGAAAGTCAGGGGGTGAGTGAATCTGAAAGAGATGAAACAAAATCAGGAATTTCAATTAATATCACAGCAGAAAGTGAGCCAGAGGATAGTGATGTTTCTGATGGCTATGATAAGAAGAAAAAAAGAAAATCTGCTGCTTCAGATGATGATGAATCATCAGCAAGGAGTAGTATCTCTGCCTCTCAGGCAGATGATAAAGACTATTTGAAAGTGACACTGGACCAAGATGAAACCAATGAAAGTACTGTGGACTCTGATGAAGAAAAGGAGGAAGATTTACAGGATTCAGAAGATGATCATTCTGTATCCAAATCAGATAATGAACAGGATGAATCAGAAGATGACATATCTGAGCACTCTGAAGAGGAAGAAGATGAAGAAGAGTCAAAAAGTGTCCTTTCTCAAGTCTCTGGTTCTCAGAATAAACTCTCTGACAGTGATGAAGATGACTTCCAGTCAAAGGTATCCTCAAATCAGAGTTCCTATAGCAGATCTGAGTATAGTGATTCCAATAGCAGAAGAGTTAGTGAAAGAACTAGTATGTCAAGTAAGGGAAGTAAATCTAGTGGAGGAGCAAGGGATTCCAGTCACAGGTCAGAAGTGATTAATTCTGACAGTGAAATTAGCTCTAAGGGATCAGTCAGTGAAAGAAACAAGAGTTCTGGATCCAGCTACAAGAGCAAAATGTCCACAGTTGGCAGCGAAATAGAAGACACAATAGAGGAGATATCAGAGGAAGATGAAAAATCAGATTTAGAGCAAGATGATACAAGTCCTGATGAGGCAAGTGACAATATAAGTGATGGGACTGTGTCTGAAACGTCTTCCATCAGTCAAAAAACTACTTCCAGTAAACAGAGCAAGATAAGAAAATCAGATATTTGTGTTGGAGGTAGCATGGCTGAAAGCACAGAAGAGATTGATATAGATGCTAAGGATAGGGAAGAAACTCTCAGTAGGAGTGAATCAAAAAGCCTTGAAAGTGAAAACAGTGTTACTTCCAAAGGCAGCAGAGGGACAAAGAGCTCAGTGAGTGCCACTTTTTCTAGTAAAACGGATGCTTCCCAAGATTCAGATCTTCAAAGTTCTGATTCCAGTATGAAAAGAGAGAATCTAAGGAAAAAGATTTCCTCAAAACACAGCGAACTTCAGTCAGATGAGACTCCTGATACTGCTGCATCAGAGTCAGAGCCTGCTGCTGACTCCACATCCTTTTAAAAAGAGAGAACAGTAGGTGTACATTTTGCAGTAAGGAATGGTCTTGTTTGCTGTGCCCTCTGCATGGTCTTTCATGAACACTACCAATTTGATTAAAACACTAGAAACAAAATGACAAAATATCATCCTCTCTAGACACTTCAGTTGCACTGATATCCATCTTGTTAAGATAAGTAACACAGAAAGCTATGCAGATATGATTTCTCAAGTGAAAATACTCAAATGTAATTCTAAGTGCATATACATTGATAGAATTTCAATCCAAAAAGTACTAACAGGAAGGGATGCACTTTTTTTCCCCTGTGTAAACTGTAACCCTGTAATAAAAAGGCATTTTATTAGTAGTCCTTTAATTTACCCTTTCTGCACTGTGCAAATCATGGTGCAAAGTATTATTGCATATTACATTAGCAGTAATGGCTAGCTTGTCACAAACTTCTGCATATAGTAGGCAATTTATATTTATTTTATTTATGGCATTCAGGCAGCTGTAGGGTTCCTGATTTTACAGGAACAGTCCCGATTTTGGGTTTTTTTCCTTCTATAGGCTCCTATTACTCCCCACCCCCGTCCTGATTTTTCACACTTGCTGTCTGGTCACCCTAGGCAGCTGCCACAATGAGGAATAGGAATTATCATAGCGATAATCAACATTTAGCACTAATATAACATTTCACTACATGTTCAATTCTGTACAAACATTTACTAATCTTAATAATAATCCCTTGAATGTAGATATTATCATCTCCATTTTACAGATGGGAAAACTCAGTCAGAGGAAAAGTGGCTTACTCTCTGCAGCCTTGGGCATCAGTGGCAGAGTCAGGATTAGAATTCCTAACCTCTGTGCTCATTCCTGTAGAATCTAGATCATCCTGTGTCTCAACATGGCAAAACTTTGGGGTTTAGAGGGTATCAGATAATTCAGGCAGCACATTTGAAAATGGAATCAGATAAACAAGATGTAGAAATTCACAAAAAAGTTGTATTATTTTCCCCAAAAGTCACTGTAAAATGGACATTTTTAACGTGCACTTATGACAGTTGCACTCAGGTTTCAGTTACTACCTGCAAAGTGTCTTTAATCATTGTACCCCAAGTGCATATGGGTGATGTTAAATACTACTTGAGCAATTTCTACAGAGGCCAACTTTTTTTTCTTGGCTATGTCCACATTTTTTATTGCAGGTAGTGCAAGAAAAGTCCAGTTTACCTTGTGTCTGTATTGTTGGACTTGCTCTCTAAAATTCAATGACCTGGAGTATCTGATGCTGTTCAGTACAGAAATTATAGTTTTAGAGCTTTACAATTCCAGTTCCGTTCAGAGTTGGCATGGTAGTGAAGAAAGGACTCTATTTTAAGCTCAAGTTGCATTTGTTTTCATATATGAAATTACTGCTGCATGATGCTGTGCCACACAGAGCTCTAATTCATGCAGCCAGCATGTTGAATGTTAAAAATGTGTACACCCACCCAATCTGTAGGCACTTTCTTATATCTTATTGTACTAAAGACTGCACAGCTCTTTCTCAAACAGTGGATTATGTAGGAGGTTAATTTCAATATAAAAAAAAATCTCACAATCAGTTCCCACATAAATTAATGTTAGTTTATAGAACCAAAGATGAATCACCTCGTTTCATCCAGTTCCTGGATTGTGAGCTACAAAGCTAGTAGGCTGACAAATCTAACAACAGCTGGAAGTCTCACAAAGGCTACAATTCAGTTACTATAGTACAGTGGTTCTCAGCCAGGGGTCCAGGGCCCCCTAGGAGGTGGCTGCCAAGCAGGCCCAGCATTAGGCTTGCTAGGGCCCAAGGCAGAAAGCCAAAGTCCCACCACATGAGGCTGAACCCCGGGGCCCCAAGCCCCACCATCCAGGGCTGAAGCCAAAGCCTGAGCAACTTAGCTTTGTGGGTCCCTGTAGCATGGGGCCCTGGGCAATTTGCCCTGTTTGCTACCCACTAACATGTGCCCTGGCTTTTATATGTAGAAAAACAGTTGTTGTGGCACAAGTGGGCTGTGGAATTTTTATAGCATGTTGGGGGGGTCTCAGAAAGAAAAAGGTTGTGAACCTGTGCTAGAGTAGAAAGAGGAAAAGGTTTGATTCTCTAGTATACTTGAACTTGCTATTAAGTTAAACAGTTCTGTTTTGTCAAACTTTTTCTTGGCATCTGTGTTAATGGATACTTCATTCACAGGAATGGGAAATTAAGTCAGGCTTGTGTTTACCATCTGTGTGAGACAAACATGCTTCTTGCCTATAGCTGCTATCTCTGACAATATGGAGATTGCCACTGACTGAATTTTTGAGGGGGCAATGGCCCATTCTTTCAAACAGAGGATATATATGGGCATGCTTGTGCTAAAGAGCTACTGTTCTGCATCATTTTTGTATCTATAGGAGAAAATCCTGACTCCACTGAAGTCAATGGAAATGTATCCTTAATGTCAGTGGAGTCAGTATTGTACCCCTATTTTTTCCATTCTTCTGTGATATCCCATGTCAGAGAGGTGCAGTCCTCTGTGAGTGGAAAAAATTGTGAGGAAAACTAGGATCTGCATTATTAAACATCTCCTTAAGAATATGTGACTCCCACAAACCATGGACTCAAGTCTTAATGACTCCCCTGCAGCTGTTGCAAGCTCATTGTCTTTACACATGTCCTTTTTTGCAAAATATTTTTTACTTTTTTGTACGATGAATTTGAAAATGTTTTCTTTGTGCCATTACTCAAGTGTGCCATGGCACTGTGGGACCAGTAGCAAAAGGTATGGAGACTAGTATTCTTGTAGGCAACAAAATATGCCCCAGAGCATGAGCAGACTGTACTGTGACAATTATCTCATATCTGTGAAACAAATTTCCTTACACTATGTTCCAATAGAAGCTGTATCTCTTTTGCTCACTACTGTGTAAGCTGCACAGTTACCATTAAAACTGACACTGTTGCCATTGGCTGTAAAAGGAGGAAGCGTGCGTCCCTATATTTGTAATGTGCAATGCATATAGATTCAGTTATTCCTTTCTTCTTACTCAGTTCTTGGTCCCCAAGTTGTAGCTGCACATATATTGTAGATCTTTTCCCGAAACTAGTCAATTTTCCCATTGATCAAAAGATACATACCAGTATGAAAAAAAGATTTGTATGTGTAAGGATAAAAAGGTAGAATAGAGCCCTTTAAGTAATTTGTGCAAAGTTTAGTTTTTCAAAAGCATGTTAAGTACCATTTATTTGTACATTGCATGATTTGCTTTTTTTTAAAATTCTCCTTTCCTCTGGCGTGTGTGCACGAGTGTGTTATAGAAGTCAGCTCCAGTATACTGTATCCTAACAGTAGAACTCTGTGAATAAATATGGAGCTTTCACTATTAGTTCAAGAGCGATAATAGCTGTGTTCATTTTATATTAAGGAAGCAACTTTCTAATGAGATTCATGCTATAAATTAAAATAATGTGAAGAGGTTTTATGTAAACCACAATCAAAACAAAGTCACAACTCTGACATTCAGCTTCTGTGATCCCTATGGAAAATACCGCATGTAGTGTAAAATCTATAAAATCTGCAGGCCTGATGTACCACTGTGTTACTTCATTTTTACAGCAGTGTAATTCTGTGGATTTCAGTGGAGTTACTCCAGTTTTGTACCAGTGTAATGGACTGGTGCATCAGGTCCTACATAAAGCAATAATGTGGCATGTTTTTTAATCAGTACTATCCACACTTTACCTTTGCCTGAGAAATTAAGACAATTTTGTTCTTGAAATGCCACTGTCATTGTAACTTTATTGTAAAATAGAAATGTCAAAAGCTATCCCTGAGCTGAAATTACAGTGTAGTAAGTATTCAGAATATTTATGTTCTCGAAGAAAACTTCCAGTGATTTCAGAGTATTTACCACTTCGCACTAGCAGTTTCCAAGAACAACCATTTCTGCAGAGTTTTACATGAATAAATTCCAATTTCTATTATAAAATGGTAGCGATCATGGTGTGTTTTATATTCCTATGTATGACCAACCCTCCCCCTTTTTCCATTTTGGTCCCAAGCCAACCCACTGTTGGGACCTTAATATTTACCCTCCCAAATCGAATGAGGATTAAGGTGGGCTATAAAGGGGGCTCCCTGCTGTGCCAGTCATGGGAGCCCTGAATCCCTCCTCATTTCCATTCCTTTAACAAACACTTCCTTTAAATCCTTTACCAATCTATTTATCTGACCACTGTATCCCTTTCCTATGGGGTATCCCCCCCACACTTACATAATAAGTTGCAACATCATTGCCTAGCTTCCGTTTCGTGCTTACCCCAACTATGCTTCCCCAAATCCATTGCGAGGACGGCAAAAACAAAACAAAAAACCACTTTGCCTTGGCCAGTCTGGCAGTGAGGGAATAATTCCTTCCCAGCCCTCCAAAGAAAGGAGCAGCTAGCACGGTGCCCACAGTTGATCCTGACCAAACCTGGTATTTTGCCACTTCCAAGGGTGGGTGCTGCTTGCTTGGTCTGGGCTTTTCCTTCCCAGCTTATCCCTATATCCTCTCTCTCTCTCCTCCCTTCGAGTCAGGTCACATTGAGGGATGAATCGGTGTCCCCAGACTGACCTCTTTTCCTAGCAAGCCAGATAACGCCTTCCCCGTTTTGCTACCCTCACCTCCTTAAGGCGTGGTGCAGTCAAGTCATGAAGTCTCCAAAGAATCACTTTATTTTTGTGGGCACACAGACTGTCTAATGGTGGATGTGGATTTAGCAAAAACATCATAATGTTTTTCTAATCCTGGAGAGCTTTCTCAGAAATATGTCAGATTTTCCTATCTTTACCAGGTATCTAGCTGAAATTTTGTTGAACATTTGCAGATTTCTCAATACTTTTGCATCCATTGAGTAGGGGAAATTGTTTAATGTTGAAGCTTTTGGCAGTAATAGGCACAGTTAAATGGAAATGATCAATATACAAATTAAAATGAAAAGTTATAAAATAACTTATGTTAGGTATTTGTCTGGAACACTAGGTAGAATATAAAAAGCTGAAAAAAATGTAATAAATTATGCTGTGATTTAATAAACTCTTTCTTGTTGTCAAACAGTGGGCCAGAAAGAAAAGGATCAAGTTAGTAGTTGATCCAGAATATGAGACCAGCTCAACTGGAGAAGACAGTGTTCCAGAATGCCAGAGGAGTCGTCTTAATAACCCCAATATTCAAAACAATGTAAATGGCAACATCTATATTGCGCAGAATGGGTCAGTTGTGAGAACCCGTCGCATTTGTCTCTCCAATAATTTAAAAGTCACATCCTCTGTTAGACTGGGGAAACATTTCAAGAAATTGGACAAGCTAGCAGTGACGCATGAGGAGAATGTCCCATTGAACACATTGTCAAAGGGGCCATCTTCTAGTGACAAACTGAACACAAGACCGTCTAGTGTCTCATTTGCCTCCACTGCTAGAGGGGCTGACAACATAGCAACAAAGTCTGGGGGCAACAAAATGAAAAGCACAGAAGAGCAAGAGTCTGTTGTTGATCATGAGGATGTCAGAGAGCCCTTGGAACCACACAGCAATCTCACACACTCAGATGAGGAGGAGCTCTGGATGGGCCCTTGGAATAACCTTCACATACCAATGACAAAACTGTGACCTTTTTTAATTTTAATTTTTACTTCAGTTTATAATAAACTACGCTTTTTAATGTCACTGAGGAACATGTATGAAATTTGTATCGTGCACATAAATTGTATACTTTGAATGACATGCTTTAAAGTTAAGAGAGACTTTGCACTCACATTTTTCTCAATTAATTGTTCTTCCCAACAACACTTTTGACAGGCTCTCAGTTCACTAAACAATACTCAGTAAAAAAACTTATCTTTTTTGTTGGATCTTGATTTATTGTTTAATAAACAGTGAATTACTAAATGCACAGAAAATTTCGTTGACTTTTCAAAACATTCTATACTTGCCTAGTTTATTTCACTGTATAGTATGTGTGGTTAGACTATTTAGATTTGAAAATTGCATTTTTATGACTGAGGGTTTGATTCGCATCTCACACCATAATAAATCAGAAATAAAGCCATTGAAGTCAATGGACCAGATCCTAACTCGATGTACATTGGCACAGCACTATTGAAGTCCATGGAGCTCTGCCAACTTACACTACTTGAGGATCTAGCCCAATAGAATTATGAAGCTATAAAGCGGAAGTGAGACTAAAATCAGGTCTACTGTATCTCTAAATATATTGGTTATATAACAGATTAACATTATTATATGGAAGCTTAATAGATTCCAAAGCCAGAAGGGACATGTGATCATCTGGTCTGCCCTCCTGTATAACACAGGCCTAGAATTTTCCCAAAATGATTCCTAGAGCAATTCTTTTAGAAAAACATCCAATCGTGATTTTAAAATTGTCAGTGATGGAGAATCCAGCATTCACCTTGGTAAATTGTTCCAGTGGTGAGTTACTCTGACTGTTACTAATCTATGCTTTATTTCCAGTCTGAATTTGTCTAGCTTGAGCTTCCAAGCATTGGATTGTTATATTTTTCTCTACTAGCTTGAAGAACCAACTATTAAATATTTATTTCCCATGTAGATATTTACTGACTGTAATCAAGTTACCCTTTAACCTTCTCTTTGTTAAATTCAACAGATTGAGATTTTTGCATCTATCACTCTAAGGCATGTTTTCTAAGCCTTTAATCTTCCTCATGGCTCTTCTCTGAACCCTCTCCAATTTACCAATATTCTGCTTGAATTGTGAACACCAGAACTAAACATAGTATTCCAGCAGCAGTTGCACCAATGCCAAATATGGAGGTGAAATAACCTCTCTCCTCCTACTTGAGGATGGTGTGGTGAAAGTGAATAAGGAAGCATTATTTACTCCTTCACATATTACAAGAAACAGGAGTCACCCAATGAAATTAACAGGCATCAGGTTTATAACAAACAGAAGGAATTACTTCACACAACATATAGTCAGCCCGTGGAACTCAGTGCCAGGGGATGTTGTGAAAGCCAAAAGAATAACTGGGTTAAAAAAAGAATTAGATTAGTGTATGGAGGATAGGTCCATCAATGGCTATTAGCCAAGATGGTCAGGGATGCAAGTGTATGCTCTGGGTGTCCTAAGCCTCTGACTGCCAGATGCTGGGACTGCACAACAGGGGATGGATCACTTAGTAATTGCTCTGTTTTGTTCATTCCTTCTGAAGCACCTGGCATTGGCCGCTGTTGGAAGACAGGATACTGGGCTAGATGGCCCATTGGTCTGACCCAGTATGGCCATTATTGCATTCTTATGTCAGCATTAGCTCTTTTGGCCACAGTGTCACCCTGGGAGCTCATGTTCTGCTAATTATTGACCATGACCCCCAAATTATTTTGAGTCACTGCTTCCCAGGATAGAGTCCCACATCCTGTGAGTGTGGCCTGTATTCTTTGTTCTTAGATATATTAAAATGCAAACTGTTTTCCTGCACGAAGTTCATCAAGCAATCCAGATTTCTCTGAATCACTCTTCATTATTTTCCACTCCCTCAATTTTTGTGTAATCAGTGAGGATTCTCTTTTTTTTCATGTCATTGATAAAAATATTAAAAGTATAGGGCCAGGAACCAATCCCTGTGGGACCTCACTGGAAACATACCTGATCAATGATGCTTGCCCATTTACAATTACATTGAGACCAATCAGTCTGTTTTTAATCCATTTAATGTGTGCCATGGTAATATTGTCTCGTTTTAGTTTTTTAATCAAAATGTGTGGCAACAAATCAAACACCTTACAGAAATGTAGGTGTATTAGATGAGTAGAATAGAAGATTAAATACTGACTCTATCTCTCTGCTGTGTGTCCCCATGTATGTTCTGGTTCCCTTCTCTCCATCACCTCAGACACTAGTATGTCACACAGCTAGAAGTTTAGCCCAGACCTACTACATCACCTAATGGCCGAACTCTGCAAGGGGCAAGGTCAGGCCCTAATGCTGAAAGGCAGTACTGCTATTGCCCGCTTCTTAAGTAGAAGCCTGTCAATACCTGCTTTTCAGCTCAGCACAATGAGATCATTACAATGCATTAGGTATACATTTATCAATGGGCAGCATTAATATAAAACTTACTTGCCTTGGGCAACATTTTTAATGATATTAAAAATGACTGTTGGTTCAAAGTTTGGTTTGGAGTTTAAGAGGGCTTTTGAAAACTGAATATTTTCCAGTTACTTGCTCTCCTTGGAAGTAGCAAATCTTATTATGAAATAAAAATATAAACATATGAGGATATCAGAACCACTAGCAATAAGTGGTATGGGTTTAAAAATGAACAGATCACAGCAAAAAACACTTTCCTTCTCTATGACTCTCATTTGTCATGTACACTCTTTGAGGCAGGAGCGGCATCTCTCGTGGTTTTGTAAGGCACCAATCACAGTATTCAAAAAATAACGATGATGGTGAACAAAAAAAATGACAAATGAGAATGTGTGATAGCAGCAAAAAAAAAAAAAAGGCCAATGTGATTTGATATACATACAGAGAAGCATCATAGGAAAATGAAGATAATTGCCCTTTTCTAACTGATCCTGGTGAGCCCATGTAGTATTTATTTATAGACACCTTCCTACTAGAAAGATATTGACAATGGAGTAATTTCAGAGAAGAGCAACAAAAAATAACTAGGGACAGGGTAGGACATTTACAGACAGATTGAAGATAATAATCCTGCAGTCCTTTGAAGCAATGGAAGAATAGCCTGAAAAAGGACTGTATGTTCCAGTCTACGCATCCGATGAAGCGGGCTGTAGCCCACAGAAGCTTATGCTCAAAAAAAATTGTTAGCCTCTAAGGTGCCACAAGTACTCCTGTTCTTTTTGTGGATACAGACTAACACAGCTGCTACTCTGAAACAAGTCTTTTAGGTGTTATGGCCTACAAGATACTGAGCATGCTCCACCATCAATGATTTTAATGGAATCAAGTCCCATAAAAGCTAAATATGTACAGCTAGATAGCTTTTGTGATCAATACGAGGAAAAGGGATTTAATCATAATTTACTTTCTTAACAATACGCAATATCTTTTAAAATTCAATAATAGTTTCCCTTCAACTATCTGAAGTATATAATAGATGGTATCGTAACACAGCGAGATATGCCTGATTCAGTATTGTGCTAACTTGGTTTTCTGACTACCTGTGATTCTAACAAAAATCTGCCTAATCTGGTGTCTTGTAATTTCCTGCTTCTGAGAGTTAAATCACTATTAAATCAGTGCTTAGACTAGAGAGAAAGTGCTGCAATGCCCCTCATGCTTGAAAAACTTTCCCCTAGCCTGTGAGTCTAATCCACTTCAGTATTCCTCCACCTGCTTGCCAAAGTTGCTTTATATCAGGCTTCCTACTCCTTTCCTTCCCTTTTCTACAAGGGAAGATTAGCCTGAAAAAGAGAAAAACACTACCGTGTATTGTAAACAAAAAAGAAATTAAACAAAATGCTAACATCAAAGGTTTCAGAGTAGTAGCCATGTTAGTCTGTATCCGCAAAAAGAACAGGAGTACTTGTGGCACCTTAGAGATGAACACATTTATTGTAGCATAAGCTTTCGTGGGCTACAGCTCACTTCATCAGATGCATGTAGTGGAAAATACAGACGGAAGATATATGTATACACAGGGAACGTGAAACAACGGGTGTTACCATACACATTATAAGGCGAGTGATCAGG
This sequence comes from Mauremys reevesii, assembly GCF_016161935.1. Classification (NCBI taxonomy): domain Eukaryota; kingdom Metazoa; phylum Chordata; order Testudines; family Geoemydidae; genus Mauremys; species Mauremys reevesii. The sequence goes on along the minus strand of NC_052629.1, from coordinate 36,079,903 downwards.
AGAGAAAAAGAACTGTTTGTAGTGGTAATGAAAATGGCCCATTTCCAGCACTTGACAAGGAGATGTGAGGAACTGTATCGGAGCGGGGTGGGCAGTAGCGAGCTAAGCATGGGGAAATAGTTTTACTTTGTGTAATGGCCCATCCACTCCCAGTCTTTATTCAAGCCTCGTTTGATGTTGTCCAGTTTGCAAATTAATTCCAGTTCAGCAGTCTCTCATTGGAGTCTGTTTTTGAAGTTTTTTTGTTGTAATATTGCGACTTTTAGGTCTGTAATCGAGTGGCCAGGGAGGTTGAAGTGTTCTCCAACTGGTTTTTGAATGTTATAATTCTTGACATCTGATTTGTGTCCATTTATCCTTTTACGTAGAGACTATCCGGTTTTGCCAATGTACATGGCAGAGGGGCATTGCTGGCACATGATAGCATATATCACATTGGTAGATGTGCAGGTGAACGAGCCTCTGATAGTGTGACTGATGTGATTAGGTCCTATGATGGTATCTCCTGAATAGATATGTGGACAGAGTTGGCAATGGGCTTTGTTGCAAGGATAGTTTCCTGGGTTAGTGTTTTTGTTGTGTGGTGTGTAGTTGCTGGTGAATATTTGCTTCAGGTTCGGAGGCTGTCTGTAAGCAAGGACTGGCCTGTCTCCCAAGATCTGTTAGAGTGACGGATCTTCCTTCAGGATAGGTTGGAGATCCTTGATGATGTGCTGAAGAGATTTTAGTTGGGGGCTGTAGATGATGGCTAGTGGCGTTCTGTTACTTTCTTTGTTGGGCCCGTCCTGTAGTAGGTGACTTCTGGGTACTCTTCTGGCTCTTTCAATCTGTTTCTTCACTTCAGCAGGTAGATATTGTAGTTGTAAGAATGCTTGATAGAGTTACAGACTAACACTGCTGAGACTCTGAAACAAGCCTTTTAGGTGTTATGGTGTTTAAGTGTTAACATCAAAGGTGTGTGTGTTCTTGCACTTCTTTTTCTCTCCAGGCTTCTTATTTCTTCTTTCATTCCCTTTTTATTCATGCTTTTGCTTTTACTCCTTCCAACTCACACCTAAATATTCATTCCATTTTTTCTTTGTCTTTTTTCGTTATATATATTTTTAATTGTTTGGCTCCATTCTTTTTTCTTTCTCTTCTCCCCTGCATCTGTTCCCCGTCTAGTTATGTCTCTTGTCCCTGGTCCAGTTTTCCCCACCACAGTCTGTCTCTCTTTTCTTATACACCCTTAATCTTGCACTTCCAATCTCTACCTTGTCCTATTCTAGGGTTAGCCAATTTCCCACTGAGTTTCCTTTTACCAATACAGCCAGACTCACAAGCAACATTTCTTTCCACCAGCACCCTTCGCCCCCTGCAACACAAGTGTCCTGTTAACTCAAACTGTACCAACGATCAGACCATTTGGATTCCCAGCTCTGCCACTGACCTGCTGTGTGATGTTAGGCAAGACCCTTTGCTTCTCTGTGTCTTTGCTTCTGCAGCTGTAAAATTAGGATACTGATTCTTGCCCTCCTTTATACAATAGTTTGAGACCTGCAGATTAAAACCACTATATAATAGCCAAGTAAGATTATCCATGATTAGTTGGATGCTTTATGTATGGGGTAGACCCCCCACCCCTCTGCAAGCCTTCTGTAGGCATGACAGGTAAGTACTGCACAGCACTGCACAGCAGCTAGCTGCAAAGGACAAAACTGGTCTTAGGCCTGGTCTACACTAGGACTTTAATTCGAATTTAGCAGCGTTAATTCGAATTAACCGTGCACCTGTCCACACCAGGAAGCCATTTAATTCGACATAAAGGGCTCTTTAGTTCGAATTCTGTACTCCTCCCCGACGAGGGGAGTAGCGCTAAATTCGACATGGCTATGTCGAATTAGGCTAGGTGTGGATGCAAATCGAACTTAGTAGCTCCAGGATCTATCCCACAGTGCACCACTCTGTTGACGCGCTGGACAGCAGTCCGAGCTTCGATGTTCTGACCAGCCACACAGGAAAAGCCCCGGGAAAATTTGAATTCCTTTTCCTGTCTGGACAGTTTGAATCTCATTTCGTGGTTGGACATCGGGGCGAGCTCAGCAGCACTGGCAGCAATGCAGAGCTCTCCAGCAGAGGAGTTCATGTAATCTCTGAATAGAAAGAGGGACCCAGCATAGACTGACCAGGAAGTCTTGGATCTGATCGGTGTGTGGGGCGAGGAGTCTGTGCTTTCGGAGCTGCGCTCCAAAAAACGGAATGCAAAGACCTACGAGAAGGTCTCCAAAGCCATGAGAGACAGAGGATACAGGCGGGATGCAATGCAGCGCCACATGAAAATCAAGGACCCCAGACAAGGCTACCAAAAAATCAAAGCGGCAAACGGACACTACGGAGCCTGCCACCACTGCCCCACCAGTGACCATGGACTCTGACGATGGGACAGTGTCGACGGACAGTTCCTCGGCGATGTTCACGGACGGGGAAGATGAGGAAGGGTTTGTGGAGGACGAGGCAGGCGACAGCGCTTACAACGCTGGTTTCCCTGACAGCCAGGATCTCTTCATCACCGTCACGGAGATCCCCTACCAACCCTCCCCGGCCGTTAACCCGGACCCTGAATCAGGGGAAGGAGCAGTCGGTAAGTGCTTTAAACATGTAAACTTTTATTCTTAATATAACAGGAATCTGAAGTATGTGAAAAGGAGGTCTCTATATATATGGGGATAGAACAGAAATCCTCCTGGGAGATCTCCACGAAGCTCTACTGGAGGTAATCGAAAAGCCTCCACAGGAGGTTCCTGGGGAGAGCTGCCTTATTGGGTGCTCCGTGGTAGCACACTTTTCCGCGCCAGGCTTTCATGAGGTACTCAGGGAGCATTGCCTCCCCGAGCACGGCTGCATAGGGCCCTGGTTTGTGCTGGCTTTCACGCAGCATGCGCTCTCTATCTCCTTCAGTGACCGTCCTCAGGGTGATCTCACTCAGAGACTCCTGCATCTAATTAGGGGAATTACTGTAATGTTACGCCTGGTCCAAAGTATTTTTAAAAAATCTCCGGACAGATGGCGTAGCAGAGACAAGCTGCTGCGTGGCAAGCGTAACGGAAAGCCAAAGAATCAAATGGATGCTCATGGAGGGAGGGGGGACTGAGGATGCAAGGTATCCCACAGTTCCTGCAGTCTCCGAAAAGCATTTGCATTCTTAGCTGAGCTCCCAATACCTGTACGGTCAAACACATTGTCCGCGGTGGTTCAGGGTATAGCTCGTCAATGTACAACCACCCCCAGCCCCAGAAGGAAAAGGAAAAAAAAGTCTCTTGACTCTTTTAAATGTCACCCTATGTATACTGAATGCTGCTGGTAGACGCGATGCTGTGGCACTGTACTGTAGCATCCTCCCCCCCCCCCCCTTATGGGTGGCTGACGGTGCAATATGACTGATATCCGTCGTCGTCATCATCATCAGCCTTGCTGTAGATGGTGTAGTGCAATACGACTGGTACCCGTCCTCGTCATCAGCCCATAAGTAGACGGCCTGCTAACCGTCTTCATCATAGCAACAGGGGGCTGAGCTCCATCAGCCCCTGCCCTTCATGTGTAAAGAAAAGATTCTGTACTGCCTGGACTGTCATAGCAGCAGGATGCTGTTTTCCTCTCCCACACACTGCTTAATGTCCTGTCTGGACAATCATAGCAGCTGGAGGCTGCCTTCCCCTTATTTCATTTCAGTAACAAGTCACTGTTTCTTATTCCTGTATTCTGTATTACTTCAGCACACAAATCAGGGGACACTGCAACGGGAGCCCGGGAAGGCTGGAGGAGGAGGGAAGCAACAGGTGGGGTTGTTGCAGGAGCACCCCCTGTGAATGCCATGCAGCTCATCATTCCTGCATAATCAGACACGGAGCGGCTGTGCTCTCTGGTTCTCTGAAACACTGGATCTCTACTACACTAGCCCCATATTCTATGCAGGAATTATTCTATTTTTAGATACCATAAAGGAGGAATTGACTCGGGGAGTCATTCCCAGTTTTGTCTTTTGCGCCCCCGGCTGATCTCGGCCAGGGGCACCTATGACAGCAGCAGAAGGTATAATGCAATACGACTGGTAACCATCATCACCTTGCCAATTTACAATGGCATGGTAGATGGTACACTATGGCTGATAACCATCTCTGCTGTCATGCAAAAGCAAATGAATGCTGCTGTGTAGCACTGCTGAATCGCCTCTGTCCGCGGCATCTAGTACATATATGGTGACAGTGACAAAAGGCAAAACAGGCTCCATGGTTGCCACGCTATGGCGTATGCCAGGGCAATCCAGGGAAAATGGGCTCGAAATGATTGTCTGGCGTTGCTTTCCCGGAGGAAGAAATGACTGACTACATTTACCCAGAACCACCCGCGACAATGAAATTTGCACCATCAGGCACTGGGATCTCAACCCAGAAGTGCAAGGGTCGGGGGACACTGCGATGGGGTGGAACAGGGGCAGAGTTTATGCTTTCAGGATTGCCTGCTGCAGGAGTGCAGACGAGATAGGTGCTGTGCATGGTGTTGTTCACAGACACAGACTAGACTGTGTTCATTGTTCGGAAAAATGTATCTTTGCAAGGAATTCACTCCCTTTCTCCCATCACACAGCTTCGACTGTCTCCAGACCTGCCACAGCATCCCCCTCACAGAGGCTGGCAAAGATTAGGCGGCGAAAGAGAAAGACACTGGACGAGATGATCGCTGAAGTTATGGGGTGCTCCCGAGCCGAGGCGGACCAGCAGAGCCAGTGGAGGGAGACCCTCTCTCTGTACCAGCTCTCACACAGCGAACGGGAGGAGAGGTGGCGGGAGGAAGACAAGCAGGCAAGTCAAACGCTGCTTGGACTAATGAGGGAGCAAACGGACACGCTCCGGCACCTTGTGGATGTTCTGCAGGACCGCAGCCAGGAGGACAGAGCCACCCCGCAGTGTATCTGCAACCGCCCTCCCCTGCCACAAAGTCCCCTACCTCCCGTCACCCAAAGTAACCAGAAGGAGTGGCGCCAGGGGCTGTGAAAACTGTGACTGCACCCCAGCAGAGTGCTCAAGTACCCAAAAGCTCTCATACCCTAATTTTTGAGAATTCCTTCCCTTCCTGACTCACCCTAGCCTCAATCCCAGTTTCATCCCCTGACTGTCTGGTTAATTATTAAAAATACTTTGCTGTTAATTACTGTTTCTGTCATGCTTTTTTACACAACGCTGCGTTTGAAGGGGTGGGTGGGGAAGGGGGTAGGGTATTGCATAGGACAGTCACCTTTAGCAGGGTACAGAGACGGGGGCAGGATCAGCAGCAGGTCACACACACAGTGCAGTCAGTAGGCACCCTGGTCGGTATGGGAGGTGGTTTGCAGGTTCTGTGGGGGGGGTACGTGACTTTGTAGCGGGGGAGGGGGGTTACAGATCTCATGCAATGGTCACTGTCCTGGACCACAGAGCCACGCAGCAGAGGAATCTGTATCCGTCCTCCCCCGCCACAAGGCCACATAGCCCCCGCACACAGAGTCCCAAAAAGGAGGGATGGCAGGCTTTGTTGAAACAACCAGTCCGGCACTGCGGACCGCTCTGGGAGCAGGAGCCTGTCATTCCTCGAGTTTAGAGGCAGTCTTTACATCACCGCACACCCTACCCAGCACAGTCTGTGTCCCAGTATCAACCTTTTAACGCAAAGTCATCAATAAAGAAACCTTTGTAAAGTCACAGTGGAACATGTGTTTTATTTTTAAATGTGTGTTGGAAGTGGGGGAAGCAGGGTGGACGGGGTATGTAACTGCAGATGCTAGTCAACAGTAACTTGGTAAAGAAACAGGGGCAGGTTCAGCTTCTCTGTAAAGAAACTGAACAGTCACAGGTCACGCTGCTCGCTGGTACTTGAAGAGTTCCTTGTCGCTGTGCAAGGCGCCTGCACAGAGCTTCACGAGCCAGGGCATTAGCGGGTAGGCTGGGTCCCCGAGGATCACTATAGGCATCTGCACATCCCCAAGAGTTATTTTGTGGTCCGGGAAGAAACTACCTTCCTGCAGGTGTCTAAACAGACCAGAGTTCCTGAAAACACGCGCGTCATGAACCTTGTCCAGCCACCCGATGTTGATGTTGGTAAAACGTCCGCCATGGTCCACCAGTGCTCGCCGCCCCATTGAAAAGTAGCCCGATTTCTCAGCAGCTGACTGTGGAAGAGGTGGACGATAAGGTGCAAGGAGTTGACAACGGCCATAACTGCAGCGGGCTCCGTGCTCGCAGTGCTGTGGCGCCCGCGCTGTCACTGAGCAGAAAAGTGCACGAACAGATTGCCCGCAGGCGCTTTCGGGGAGGAAGGTAGGGCGTGATTGATGGTTCAATGATGACAGTTACGCAAAACCACCCTCGACACATTTTTCCCCCAGCATGCATTGGGGGGAAATCCCAGAATTCCAATGGGCAGAGGGGAGTGCAGGAACTGTGGGATAGCGTCCCACAGTGCACCGCTTTCAAAGTCGATGCTTGCCCCGTTACTGTGGACTCACACAGTCAAATTAGTGTATTTAGTGTGGATACACAAATTCGACTTCATAAGGTCGATTCCACAAATTCGACTTAAGTTGATTCGAAATAGTCTTGTAGTGTAGACATACCCTTAGTTACAATAGGAAATTTGCTTAAATGGGGATGTTTACCTTACCACCATAGGCATCCTATCAGTAAGGCCATGCACTTGTGAGAGAATATATTTTTAATATGGAAAATATTTTTCCTGAATTAATCTTTTTATGGTTCTAGATTATAAGGATGACTCTACATGGGCTTTATTTATAAGCTGACCTGAGCAGTTGTGAAGGTTGTTTCGTCCCTTTATACATTTCATCTTGCCCCATAACTTAGAAATACAAATGGTAATTCAAAACTTTCAAAATAAATACATTTTGTAGTTGGCAGATGGTGACAAATTCTTCTTATCTTAGAAACTTTTAAGACCAAATTTTCAAAAAGAGTATGCACAAAACTTCATTTATGGGTTTCAAGCACTAATCCCTGGATGTACAACGTTAGCTAGCTAGACCTAAAATGCCAGGATATCGCCTGAGCTCAGCATGCTGCCAGTTTACTGCCACTGTAAATGTTGCACAGATGGTTGCCTGTGCATGCAGGATTTGGTAATTCGTGCATGTTAGAGTCATAGAATTTAAAGCCATAAGGGACCACCAAATAATCTATTCCAACCTCCTGCATATAACAGCCAACCAACACCACACACACACACACACACAACCCAACAGCTGAAATTAAACCAAAGAATTATAGCCCACAGGAGACTTGACTATTATAGCCACAGGCAGACAATAGGAGGCAACAAGGTGGTCCAATGTGTGTGGTCCCCACAATGGTAGGGAAATTAATGAGAGCATAAGAAGAGCCATACTGGGTCAGACCAATGGGCCATCTAGCCCTGTATCCTATCTCTGACAGTGGCCAGTGCCAAATGCTTCAGAGGGAACAGAAGAGGGTAATTTTGAGTGATCCATCCCCAGTCCCAGTTTCTGACACTTGGAGGTTTAGGGAAACCCAGAGCATGGAGTTAAATCCCTGCCCATCTTGGCTAATATCCAGTGGGACCTGTCCTCCATAAATTTATCTAATTCTATTTTAAGCCAGTTATAATGCTGGCCTTCACAACATCCCATGGCAATGAGTTCCACTGGTTGACTTTGTGTTATGTGACGTTCTTACCTATGTTTGTTTTAAACCTACAGCCTATTAATTTAATCAAGAGACCCTTAGTTCTTGTCTTTCTTTCATTACTCAAGATTTTATAGACCTATGTCATATTCCCCCACCCCCAGTCATTTCGTTTCTAAAATGAACAGTCACGGTCTTGTTAATCTCTCCTCATATGTAAGCTGTTCAATACCCCTAATCATTTTGTTTCCCTTCTATGCTCCTTTTAATGTACCATTTTTGTGATGGTGCAGCCCAGACCTGCATGCAGTGTTCAGGGTGTAAGTGTACCATGGATTTACATGGTGGCATTATGATGGTTTCTGTTGTATTAGCTATCCCTTTCCTAATGAGTCCTAAAAGTCAGTTAGCTGTGTTGTCTGCTGCTGCACATTGAGCAGATGTTGCTAGAGAACTACCTGCAATGAGTCCAAGATCTCTGTCTTGAGCGGTAACAGCTAATTGAAAGTCTGTCAATTTGTCTACATATTTGGGATTATTTGTTTCCCATGTGCATTACTTTGCACTTACCAACACTGCATTTCTGCCATGTTGTTGCCCAGTAATCAAATTTTGTGATATCTCTTTGTAGCCAGCTTTGGACTTAATACTCTTGAGCAAATTTAGTATTGTCTGCAAACTGCCACCTCACTGTTGAACACCCATTCCCCCTCCCCCTAGCTTTTCTAGGTCATTTACAGATGAGTTGAACTGTACAGCTCTTTGGGAGACCCTGCAATTTACCACATTCCATTGTGAAAGGTAACAATTTATTTCTTCCCTTCATTACTGATCCATGAGAGGCCCTTCCTGCTTATCCCGTGACTGCTTACTTTGCTTAAGAGCCTTAGACTTTCAGAAAGCCTTTGACAAGATCCTACAGCTGAGTACACTACAGCAATTGGATCATCCTTGCTCACATGCTTGCTGACATCCTTAAAGAATTCTAATAGATTGGTGAGGCCAGATTTCCCTTTACAAAAGCTGTGTTCACTCTTCCCCGACCTACTGTGTTCATCTGTGTGCCCGATAATTTTGTTTTTTACATGTCACCCAGTTTGCCTTGTGCTGAAGTTAGGCTTACTGGCCTGTAATTGCAAGGATCAGCTCTGGAGCCTTTTTTAAAAAATGGTGTTACATTAGTTATCCTCCAGTCTTTTGATACAGAGTTTTTTGTATTTTTTGCTACTGACTCTTTAAATTATTTTTGGCCTGCTTAATTATACTTCTTTCACTTGACTTGCCAAAGTTTATGCTTCTTTCTATTTTCCTCAGTAGGATTTGACTTTCAATTTTTAAAGGACACCTTTTTACCTCTAGCTGCCTCTGCTGGTTAGCCATGGTGGCTTTTTAAATTTTTGATCTTTTTTTTGGTCCTCTTGCTTTTTTTTTTTTTTTTTATTTGGGATATACATTTAGTTTGAGCTTCTACTATAGTGTTTTTAAATAGTCTCCATGTAGTTTGCAGGCATTTCACCCTTGTGATTGTTCCTTTTAATTTCCATGTAGCTAGCTTCCTCATTTTTTAAGTCAAATGCTACTGTGGAGAGTTTCTTTGGCATTCCCTTCTCCCCCTACAAGGATGTTAAATTTAATTACATGATGGTAGTAGTTCACAGGATCAGTTCCTGTGTTGCACTTAGGCCTAAATCAAGAATGGCCTCCCCTTGTGAGTTCCAGGATGAGCTGCTCCAAAAAGCAGTCATTTATTGTGTCTAGAATTTGTATCTCTGCATCATGTCCTGAGGTGACATCTACCTAGTCAATATTGAGGATAGTTGAAATCCCCTATTCTTATTGTGTTTTCTGCCTTTGGAGCCTCTTTAGCCACCCTGAGCATTTCAAAATCACTGTCACCACCCTTGTCAGCAGTAATTTCCTAAGGCTGTACTCTCATTGTTCAAGCATGGAATTTCTATCCACAGAGATTCTATGGTAAAATTTGATTCATTTAAGAAGTTTACTTTGTTTGACTCTATGCTGTCTTTCACATACTGTGTCATTCCCTACCAGTGTGACCTACTTTGTCATTCTTATATATTTTGTACCCTGATATTGCCACGTTCCATTGATTATCCTTATTCCACCAAGTTTCTGTGATACTGATTATGTCAATATCCTAATTTAATGCCAGGCATTCTAGTTCACCCATCTTAGTATTAGACCTCTAGCATTTGCATCTCAGCACTTGTATATTTTGTCAATATTCAGTTGCTTCCCTTCATGTGTTATGTTTAAATAGGACTCTTATGTTTAACTGTTCCTCACTAGCTTCTATGTGTACTATACCAACTGTCCAATGGGAGCTGCTGGAAGCGGCGGCCAGTAAGTCCCTCGGCCCGCGCCGCTTCCAGCAGCTCTCATTGGCCTGGAGCAGTGATCCGCGGCCAGTGGGAGCCACGATCGGCCAGACCTGCGGATGGGGCAGGTAAACACACTGGCCCGGCCCGCCAGGGGCTTTCCCTACACAAGTGGTGACCCCTGTTTGAGAAACCCTGATCTATACTAGGATATACAGTTCTCCCTTTAATAAATTCATCCCTAAAGGATGTCTCCTCCTGAACCATGTGCTTCTCCATACCTGTTGGCTACCATGGATCTCCTGGACTTTAATCTCTCACCTAGCAGCCTAAATTTGGCCTGCAGGACTTCCCTTTTACTCTTCATTGGTGCCTAGGTGTACCACAACCACTGGCTCCTCCCCAGTACTCCACATAACTCTATCTAAATGTCTTGTGAGACCTGCAACCTTTGCACCTGGCAGACCCAACTATCTATATTTTTAATAATCATATTAACACTATTACCTGTTTTTTCTTACAAACTGGTGTTCTCTCCCCAGGAGTGGTATCCTCAGTGTAAGAAGATACCATGATATCTGGAAGGAGGGTCCCAACTATTGTTTTTTTCCCCTCCTCTCCACCTTCATGTTCTCATTCCCTGAGACTTTCATCCTCCTTAACAGCACAGAGGTGGTCAGACTGGGGGGGTGGGATTGTTCTGTTGAGTCCTGAAAGTCACTTCTATGTACCTTTCTGTCTCTCTTAGTTCCTTCAGTTACACCACTCTGGTTTCAAGAGCCCACATTGTGTCTTTGAGGGCTATGAACGGCCTACAGCCAGTGCATGCACACATACACCACCAGCCCACCAGGCAGATAATTGTACATACTGCATTCAGTGCAATAAACTGGATTGCCCCCAGTCTGCTGCTGGACCTCTGCCTTCATTATTTTTTACCATTTCTTTTCTTTTCTTTCAGGGGGTGATGGTTATTGGCTTACATTTAGAAGTATGGTTGTTAGGTGTACATGCCTCTCATACTCCCTCACAAAACTCTGCTATTTGCTAGCTCACCTGGTTGCTTAGGGGTTGGCTTTTTAAACCCCTGTTCTCCCTCAGTTAGCCTTGTCCCCTATGAAATATACCCACATAATCCCAACAATTGGCACATACGCAAAGGCAATAGAGGAAGGCAAGAAAACTCCAGGGTCACTACCTATCAGACCTGTGAGAAATGTCTTACTGACCCCACATATGGCGATCAATCAGACCTTGATTATGTGAGCAAGAACCAGTGAGCCAAGCATCTGAGAGAAAGAGAATGCTCACTACCTCCTCAAAGCTCCATCTACAGTCACCATTCAAGGGGACAGTTTTCGGTAACCAAAGGAACACTTAGAAACTAATTTACATATATGGCTTCAATTTCTCATTTTTTCCCTAAGGTGAATAGGACCTGCATTATTTAGAAAATATTGATAAATGCTATTTTTTTTTTACTAACAGGAAACTGATGCAATTTATCAAATTGATTTTGATACTACCTATTTATTAAAAGAACAGTTGATGAATTAAAAATACATTTTCCTTTATTATTGTAAGATAGATAGTTTCAGTGGTTTAACCCTGTGAACTTGTAGTGGTGATGCAGTTCATTAAATGATTAAGTGTTGATCAATATGGCTAACTGCCTTAGGACTAGAATCAGCCAATTCATTTCTATAATGACATGAGCAAAACTTCCTTGATTCCTCAGATTCTGACAACCATAACATAATGCATTTTTTCTGACACTGATTAATTATTGTACTTTTCTAACATAAGCTACAAATAATTATAATGTTTATTTTTCTGACCCCAGAAATGAGTAGCATATGCCTTATGGGACATTTACAGGCTATGCAAATGGATATCCATTGTCTCGCAATGCCAGTTTGGCTCGCAGCATAAACTGTAGCAGCTGAAGGTTTGCTCTAACTTATGCACAGGTATCTTGGTGCATTCCCTAAGAGTCATCCCAGCAGCCAAATTATACACAAACTGCAGCCATTCCCTGAAACAAAATAAGCAGACAGAGCACAACACTATAATTGCCACTCAAGGGATGTATCACAGCTTATTTTGCAGAGACCAGTAGGAAATCTCCTCCGTAATATCTAATCTTATTACATTAGTCAACGGTAGTTTTACTGTTGACTTCAGTGGAAGCAGGATGGGGCACTCAGGAAGATTAATGCCAGGCAAGTAGCTAGCCCCAAGGGGAGCAAGACATAAAAAGCAAAAGTAATCTTCAGAGGCTACCACAAAAAGAAAAGGCCTATGGAGGTCACCCAGCTAATCTAGGGCTAAAATAGGCTCAAGTCAGGAGAGCAATTTTAATATTAAAATATATATTCTTACAAGTAGTACCTGGTCAATATGCCTTGCAGTTAGGGTAGCATTGCATCTGAGAAATGGAGGCGATGCATAGAGCTGATGAGCAGCACTACTAGGCTACTTGTTTATTCTACCTTGTACTGCCTGTTGGGAGGGAAAAGCCAGTCGCCTAGTGAGCTACCTGCTCTACAGTCATGAATTTTTACAATATTTGTCTGTTTACATTCTTTTATGGGGGGGACCTCATAGCAGGAGTGGCTGCTAGTGTGGAATCCCTTGATTTGTTATTAACTGTAGCAAGTTTTGAAGTGCATTTGAAAGTTTGTGTTTCAGTGGGAGGGCACTTCTGCTACACGTTGGGTCTTGCCCTACTTGCAAGAATCAAAATGGCAATCAAAGGCAAAGGACAAGCTTCCATTTTGCCAAGTCAAATTGCTTCTCCATGCTCTAAGAGTCTACTGAATTGCTTAAGGAACAAAAAATAACATTGTATAATATGGCAAGGCAAGCAGAGTAAACAACCCTGTGCAGCACAACCAAGATAAGGCTTGCTCTCTCCAGCAGAGAACATATGTTTGCCATACATCTAATTCCGATTATCAGGACAAAAGCAAGCTGTTGAGTTGTCTCTGTTTGTAACGGTAATCAGAAACCTGGTAAGTGCCTGTTCCAGCCTATTTCAGCGTGCAGAAGAATCAACCCCCAGTTCAGATATTAGAGGGGTTCAGTCAGAGGTTTAAAAAGGATTTTTCAAGCACTAGAGAAAAAGGCTAGAATTCTAGATGCAAGGGGACAACTTGCAGCTATTAATTTGCAGCCCTAGCCCCTGTACAGAACAGAACTTTCTGTCCCTTGTTAATGGCTGTTGTTAAAGGGTTTGCACAATACCAAAGAGGTATCTACTGGGACTGTATTTTTGCATGTATTCGGAAATCGTTATATATATGTGTGTGTGCCTGTGTGTAAGTAAATAAGTATAACAAAAGGAAAGTAATTATATTTTATAATAATCGCATACATTCATTATGTATAGTATGAAGTGTGTACTACTTTTTAATATCACATCAGTGAACTCTAGCTTTGCTCACCTTGACCAGTTAGACTAGACATGTGTTTTTGTGTGTAGTTTCAACTTGCTATTTCTTATTCCTTTATTAACATGAGTTGTGATAAATTCCTTAGATATTGTAGCTGGGGCACTTAATACTAAGACAAGTATAAGCACAATACATAAAATAGTTAACTGAGGCTCATTAAAAAACAAAACAAACACAAATTATACTTGAAAAAAATATTCTAAATTTACCATTGAAGAAATAATGTCTCCCCTCAGAGGCATGCACTAAGCATTGATAGGCTTGGGAAAATGCTTGTTAGCCACTAAGTAAAATATATTCTCAATATATAATGCAATTGGGAGCTTTGTGTATCCAAGGTAGGGATCTAACCCTTCAATGGTATTTTGCTACTGTAATAACTATGTCCCTGATTCTACCACTCTAACTCACTGAGTAGTACCTTAGCAAAGGGCAGATTGTGATATGCTTAGGCCTGGTCTACACTAGGGGAGGATCGATCTAAGATACGCAACTTCAGCTATGAGAATAGCGTAGCTGAAGTTGACGTATCTTTGATCGACTTAAAATTACTTACTTCACGTCCTCGCAGCACGCCATGCTCCCCCGTCAACTTTGCTTCTGCCTCTCACCGAGCTGGAGTTCAGCAGTCGACGGGAGAGCAATCGGGGATCGATTTATCACATCTACACTACAGGCCAATCTGGCAGGTAGTGTAGACATACCCTTAGTCACATTAAGCAGTACCCTACTACACATGCACTCCCATTGCAACCTATCGAACTACTCAGGAAAGTAACACACTACTCAGTGTGACTAATGGTATTACTATCAAAACCCATATGAGCAGCTCTGTTGACTTCAATGTGATGACTTGTGTAGTAAGGTACTTTTCCTGGTGCATATGGGTGGCAGAATCAGTCCCTATGTGTTTAGCTCTTTCATGGTTAATCTCATTTTATCCAATACATATTAAATTAATGTTTTGCATTTTACTTAATCTCTGTGCTGAAAGCCAACAGGAAAGTTCAGAGAAACTAGACTTTTGCAAGATTATGTTTAATATCTAAGTGAAAATCTACTATACTAGGTGATAAAAGCCACCTAGGGCAATTTTATTAAGTTCCATTATTTAATCAGATTAGTTTTTCACAGGTAAGAATAATACTTTTTATATATTACATTTTATAAATTAAACCTAGACAATCTCTCTCTCTCAAAGCTGCTGTAGCCATGCAAGAACAGTTGTTAAATAGAAAGTTAGAATTAAGTCCTGATAAACTAAGGGGCTTTCTTAATTAGAAAGTATGGTACATTTTTAAAAATTATTAAATATTAAACTCTCTGGTGTTCCTTCTGATTAAATATGATAGGACATCAGAAACACAGAATCCTATGGCCAAGGAGAAGGTTAATAAAGTGTTGGATAATACCATAATTTGATTAATCTCTGCAGTTCAGATTTGTTTTTAAATCATAAGCATTCAGCAATAAGAATGCATTAAACCACAAAATTTAATAATATCTTCAGACTAACTGCAGGTACTAAATATCTGTCTCTGCTGTGTTTGCTTTATTTTACTGACAAGCACACTTCCTTCCTTTGTAGAGTAGTTGCATTACCCACTCCCAAAAAAATCCAAAATTTGTGACCATGTGTTCAGTGATGCTGCATAGGGTATAAGTTAATGGAAAAAGGGGCCTGAAGTATTTAATTATATGTCTACACTGCAATTAAAAACCCACAGCAGGCACATGCCAGCTGACTTGGGCTCGTAGTGCTCGGGCTAAAGGGCTGTTTAATTGCGGTGTAGATGTTCTGGCTTGGGCTGTAGCCTGGGCTCTAGAACTGGCGAGGTGGGATTTTTTTAAAGTCAACGGATCTGCTTACATGCTTAAAGTTAAATCCTGTGCTTAAGTGATTCTCTGGATTAGGACCAGATCAGCACCTTGCATGACAGCCCTAGAAGAAATATGGCAAACATCATCATCCCAGAGATCAAATTTATCTTGTTTACATTATGCTTGGTCTCTGCTGTTCTAAGAATACAAAGTAGCATAAGGTGCAACTAAATAAAACTTTCCAACCTTTCAAAGTTAATTAAGCCATTACAAGAAATATGCTTTGACACATTTGAATAGATATTAATCCAAAAGCCTAGTACACAGATGTCGTTCTATCCCTTTTTTAAAAATACCAAATACCATTATCTTAGTTTTAAGATTAAAATAAACAGTTACTGTCCTGACCAGCATACTATTTCATTAGACACAAATGTTATAGATTTTTTTTAAAAGCGGAAATTAGGCTTAAAGAATTCCAACTCCTACTATTTCTCATGACATCGAACGTAGTAAAAGACACTCTGTTATTCCCTGCTATTCCAACTGTGCACACTAGGAGGCAGCATTATTACCACTTTATGCATATTCTATTCAACACTATTAGCTGGACATGCCCCTCTGGAGTCCTGCATACCAGGCACTTGAACTTATTCATTAGTGCCTTACTTTGTACTTTCTATCCTGTATTCATATTTTGCCCCCTGACTGCCGTGACCCCTGATAGGCCCCCTGGGACTCCCACATCTATCCAACCCCTCCTAGGTAATAATAATTGGAGATATACCAATCTCCTAGAACTGGAAGGGACCTTGAAAGGTCATTGAGTCCATCCCCCTGCCTTCACTAGCAGGACCAATTTTTGCCCCAGATCCCTAAGTGGCCCCCTCAAGGATTGAACTCACAACCCTGGGTTTAGCAGGCCAATGCTCATTCCCCGTCTCCTGACTACCACCCCCTGAACCTCCACCCCATCCAACCATCCCCTGCTCCCAGTCCCCTGACTGCCCTCCGGGTCACCTTGCCTCTTAGTAAACCTCCCCACCCCTTTACTATGCCGCTCAGAGCAACAGGACTGGCAGCCGCACCGCCCGGCTGGAGCCAGCCATGCCGCCCGGCAAGAGCTCGCAGCCCCAGAGTGCTGGCAGCACAGCGAGCTAAGGCTGTGGGGAAAGAGGGGACAGAGGGGGAGGGGGGAACAGCAGGGGAGGGGCCGGGAGCTCAAGGGCTGGGCAGGACAGTCCCGCAGGCCATATGTGTTCCCTGGGCTGTAGTTTGCCCACCTCTGACCTAGATGATGATATAAAATCTGTGCTGGTAAATTCTGCAGATGACATAGAGAGTGGTGGGGTAGAATATAATGAGGAAAACAGGTTACTATTAGAGTGTTCTGAATTGCCTGGTAAAATAGTCACAATCCAACAACATGTATTTTAACACAGTCAAATACAAGGTAATAGCCTGGGGAACCAAGAATGCAGGCTATACCTACAAGATGAGAGACTCTGGCTTGGAAAGCAGTGACTCAGAGAAGGACTTTGGGGTCATCAGCAATAACAGCTTCAACAAGAGCTCTCAGTGCAATGATGAGCCAAAAAGGGTCAATGAGATCCTTGGATGTATAAAAAGGGGAATGTGAAGTAGAAGTCGGAAGGTGATTTTTACCTCTGTGCATAGCGTTGGTAAGATCGCTACTAGAATACTGTGTCCAGTTCTGGTGTTCACACTTCAGGAAGGATATGGAAATACTGAAGAGAGTTCGAATAAGGGCCACAAAAATAGATCAGGAGCTGGGAAACAAGCTTATGACATAAGATTTAAGGAGCTAAACCTATTCATCTTATCAAAGAGAAGGTTGAGCAGTGACTTTATTACTGTTCCTAGGTGCTTACACATGGAAAAGAGGTCTGATAATGGGCAATTTTTCAGTCTTGCTCACAAAGGCATAAGAAGATCCAATGGCTGGAATTTGAAGTAAAAGAAATTCAACCTTGAAATAAGATCCAGTTTTCCAGCAGTGAGGGTAATTAAACATTGGAACAGTTTTTGGGGGAGGTGGTGGACTCACCATCAATTGAAGTCTTAAAGGTGAGATTAGATATCTTTCTGCAAGATATGCTTTAATCCATCTTCTGGGAGAAATTCTACGGTCTGTGTGTGCATGGGGTCAGAGTGGTTGGTTAGGGTGGTCCCTTCCATCTGTGCAATGTGTGCATCTGTAACTCTACAAATCCCCTATTCATTTTCTTCCTTCCTGGGCCATGCATAGAACAGAAAACTGTGCATTGCCCTCAGTGTACTCATAACACAGCTCAGCACTAAGAAAAATACTTTAATCAAATCTAATGCTTCAGGGTTTCCACTGGTCACTGACAGGGTTCAGGAAGGATCTTTTTTTCCCCAATGCACAATTGGCCAGATGTATTCCTTGCTGGCTTTTTTTTTTTTTTTGCCTTCCTCTTAAGCATCAGTAATGGCAACAACTGCAGATAGGATGCCAGACTGAGTGGATCAGTGCTTTTAGGTGGTAGAAAGAATCTGTTTGGCCACTGTGTCATGCTCATATGCTCGGGGCAAGCTAATCACCTAATTTGGAGTCAGGGAGAAATTTTTCCTCAGGCCAGCTTGGCACTGACCATGGGAGTTCTTTGCTTTCATCTGCCAAATGAAGCATGGAGCACCTGCTAAAATCATCCAGGCCTATCTCACCTAATCAATTCTCTGCTGTTTCAGAGGTCTCCGACATTGGTGGCAATTCTGTCTTTCCTCTTCTTGGCTTGTGGTATACAACAGCTCCATCTCCTGAGGACTGAAAGGCATTAGTCTAACCCACATGGTTGGACTCAAGATGATGGTGGCTGAGTGGAGTTTAATGGTCTCTGACGCACCATAGGTCAGACTAGATGATCTAATGTTCCCTTGAGTGCTTAAACTCTATGAAACTATAAAACCTCTATTTGCTCTAACATCCATCCCGCTGTCATTATTTTTTAACTTTGTGCCTCAAGACACTGATTTGTTTGGGCTCCTGTCTCAGGCACTCCTACCGCAGAACAAAATTCCCAGTGGTGTCAATGGGATTTTTGTGCAAGTAAACAAACACAGAATATTACTTTCAGCCTATTGGATTTTTTTTACAGTATATACCACAGTATTACGAGACAGATTATAATAGTTGAAACTTTTTGCATATTTCACTTTCCTGGATTCCCCCTATATTTTAATGAGAAAAAGGACACTAGTGGTGTAAAAGTTCTATTGTTCTGCCATCTCACTCATGCTCTGCCAACTCAGCATATCCAAACCCCTGAGCAACATTGAACCTTTTCTCAAACAATTTGTCCCTTTAAAAGTCCCTTCTTATGAGTCAAACATTTTTATATGTGATACTAGTCCACTGAGGTCGATAACAAAAGTCCCATTGACTTCGCTGGCACAGGAGCTGAGTCAAAGTTAATCTTCTGGCACCGAATTCCACTCTAGACAGCCTTTGCTTCCACAAACTAACCAGAATATATTAACGTAACAAATGAAAAAGTACTTTGCCTAAAAAACAATTTAACAGAAGAAATAAGATGTGGCTGTACCTATTGAGCTGTCTCCTTTCCAACAGCCCTTATCCTGCTAATATCCATGAAATACCTGTCTTGTCATTTCCCCTATTGTGTGATGTACAAGTTAAACTGTGAATGCCTTTGAGAAAGGCTCTGTCTTTTTATATCTATACTGCACCACATGCTTCTGGTACTATAGAATAATAAAGTCAGACATGCTTTTATAATTATGCTTTTTTTAGCCTTCTGAGCAAAAAATTAATAAAAAACAGTAACAGACCTATAATTAATTTGAAATTAATTGGAATTTATTAATCTATACTGTATATTTAAATTACAATATTTACCAAAGTACACTATTAGCAAAAATTTGCTTGTTAATTAAACACACCACAGTGAGGTCTCTACCATACCATTTCCTAATCAGAGAGCTGTTTAATTTGCAAAATTTATGACATAGTTGAAGAGCTACTCAATTCTTTTTTTCCCTATCCTGTATGCACTATTCAGATCCTATGTTTATGCATTTGCATATCTGAATCTGATTATCATTTCTGTTGCTATTATTCTTCGAAAATTCATTTTAAAATTCTGAATTCTTTCTTATAAAATGTGCATAATAATGAATGATGTGTCTGCTTCATTCTTCAATGGTATTGTTATTATTACACCTATTTATAAAATGCCCATCATAATCTGTTCCTTCTACAGTACTTCAACTAGGAGCAAATAGCATTGTCCAAATATAGGCCTTGATCTTGCAAACATTTATGCACAAGAGTAACTTGACAAGCATGAGTAGTTCCAATGAACTCAATGGGACTACTCAAATATGTAAAGTTATTCCTGTGCATAAAGGTTTGCAGGACTGGACCATAGCTCATGCTTAGATTATTCTTATATTAAAATTTCTACTACATTTGAAATTGTGGACTAATTTTTTCTTAGCAAACAAATAAAACAAGAAGTAAAAAAGCCAGATTAGAAAAACTTCTTGTCTGCCTCTATTTCCTATATTTCAAGATGTAGCCTAAATCCCATTTTCAAAAGTAACAGACACATACAGCCAGATTTTCAAAGGTATTCAGGCACATACAAATGCAGGATTTTCAAAAGTGCCTAACCAGTTTAGGCATCAAACTCCAATTGATTTCAGTGGGACTTTCAATGAGATTTAGGGCACGTCTACGCTTCAAGCTGAGGGTGCTCAAGGAGACACTACTGCTCATCGAACTAGTGCACTGAAAATAAAGTGTAGCTGCAGCAACACAAGCAGTGGGAAGGACTAGCTGTCCCTTGTATGTGCTGGGTTGGCTTGCCCCTCCCACTGCTGCAGCTACGCTCTATTTTAGAGTTAGCTCAATCAGATCTAGTGCAGGTATATCTTCGTGAGCTGGGAATTACACCCCAGTACAGAATACAGAATTTAAGCTCCTAAATAAAAAAAAAAACTAGCTGCAGCTAGACACATATGAAGTACAGTTGAAAAGGGCTCTCAGATACTACACTGATGATTGCAGTATAAGAACATATGTAGACTAGTGATCCTTGAAGTAACCTATTTATATCTCTACATACTATATTGGCAAAGCTATTCTGGTCTTTTTAATTTTATGTAGCACTTTTCTACTTGAATAAAAGAGACTATGAAAAGACTCAATATATAAAATGACACTTTCCTATAACCATAACCCTCTTCATTTATTATTAAAGCCTGTAAAATATATATTGATGATAATATCTGAAATGATAATTTCACATGAACTAATGGCCTTACTCTTTCACTGAAGCTATATCATGTGGATTTTACCACAAGAGAGTTTCTATTCTTTTCTGCAATAGGTGGAGGATTCAGGCTTCGCCATTTGTTCACTTACAAGTCTGCAGTTTTGGCAACAATAAAAAAATCATTAGCTTAAGACTTATGATATTTTATTTCATTCAATTCTAAATTGTTCCACTTTTTGGAAAATGTGTTCTGCTTTTAAACTGATATTTCTCATTAAACAAAATTCAAGTTAGAAAAAGAACAGTTCAACTATATAAAGAGACAAGGAGTGAAATCTATTTCATTACAGGCAAGGAGAGTTTTGCCATTGACTTCAGTGGAGCTGGGCTTTCACCCACCCAGTATCTTTAACAGCCACCATGTTAGAAAAGAATCTGCTCCTGCTCCCTTTAATTCAAGGGGAAAATTCTCATTCACTTAAATGGGAACAACATCAGACCTTAAATGATCAAGTAAATAAGACAACATTAGTGTTAACATTATCAACCTTTCCCCAATTCAGATGTCTAGCAAGCTGATGAGCCCCGAGACTCCAAGTTATCTCTAATTTTCAAACAATAGCATTTTTTTTCATTTTCTTATATGTACACACACACACATAAGTGTATAAAGTGATTTATAAATCTGTAAATAGTGTGATCAGGGGATTTCCTTGACATTGAAACATTGGGAAAAAAAGAACAGTAGAAAAGAACAGTAGAAAAGAAAAAATTGGTGGTTAGAAGCAGCAAACAGTTCATGGGTAAAATTTTCAAAAGGGCTTAAAAAACTTAGGAACCTCAGCCTAGCTTTTTTAAAGTTATTTAAGCTCTGCTCAGTGATGCAACATCTGATTGCCTTAGGAGCCCAAGACCCATTTTCAAAGGCAACTTGGGCACTTTCAAATTGCCCTTGTATGTATGTTTATGCAACACCTTCTTCCAAGAAAGTTCCAGTGGAATTACTTTGCCATAAAAGATGGAGGTGGGGTTGGGGGAAAGAGGGACAGACATTATTGCTGCAAGCTGCTGTTATCCCCTCAATAAACTTTGTCCTACCCCCCACCACCATACAGCACTAAACACCTCCCTTTCCCATCCTCAGGTCCTCCAAATGAAATGGGAACTATTGAACAGCTCTCAATACAGCTTTCACATGAGAAAATGAGTTAAATATGTCTGAAAGGGCCACACTCTGCAGCCTGGCACTTTGAGAGAAAGTGGCGTTTAAAGTAATTGTTATTTTCTCCCGTCAGTCCTGAATTCTAAACAAATTTTCCATAGCCACAAATAACAATAATTCTATAGCACAATAAAGATCAGCGCATACGTGATGCAGCCCAATTCCGATATATGCTGTCATTTAGATTTGAAGAGGAGAGAATCTGAATCAATAGAATAACTAAATAGAAAAGAAGGATCCAGGAGGCTCCCCTCTCCAAAATGTCCTTGTGTTTTAGAAGACTTTACATACAAACTATACATCAGTTATCTGATGCCTTTCCCCCAGAGCAGCGAAGGAGCTAATGGTGAGAGGAAGCCAGTTGTCTTCCCTTGGAAAACAGGTGGGACACATCATCTCCCCGCAACAGGAGCTGCAATTTATGGTGGCAAGGCTGGGAGAAACAGTAACTCCTCTACCAGGTACCTTCTTCTGCTTCTTGAGATTTCTCTGCCTGGTGAGTCCTCATCATAGCGGACAAGGAATAGTGGTGAATAACCATCTCCCAAGCCAGGGAGAGGAGCAGGTCTGGTCGCCCTCTTCTTCTAGAAGCCGCACTTCCTGTATTCCTCTTACTTTAATCCTTGAGGAAGACAATTTAAAATAATGTTGGGGGCAGAGGGGAGATGTCATTTAAACCATAGGTTTACAGTTTAAGATCCAGACCTACCTGATTAGTGTATAAAATTACTGGCTCATGATAAGCTCACCATTGCCAGGCAACTGTACAGCACAGCTATTGGAAAGTTATAATGTTATTGTATTACTAGAATCCATGAGTGAGAAATCGTGGATCCCACATTATATAATGAAGTACCAGCAGAAAAATCAGTGGCTGATTCCGCTAATTCAAAAATGAGGTCACAGAAGAGAGAGCAGATTAAACTCAACTAGAATAAATAGTAGTGTCTTTATTGCTTCTCTTTGCTACTGTATAGGTTAGGCTCAGTGCTAGGTAGCACTAAACACTGAAAATGTTCTAGATGTACAGTACTATGTCTCCCAATAGCAATGTCATATAACTTATGAATGTCATAGTCCCAGCCTTTCTGAACATGCAGAGTACTGTAACAAGTGAGTTTTCACTGAGCTGGTACTGTTAACTGATTTCTTTACTTTCACTTCCCTTCTCTCTTCTTCCTCCCATGAAATATTAGTTAAAAACTTGAAGTATAAGTCTTCAGGAAAGCACTTAACTCATGTTTATGTCTATCCCTATTCAAGACACTATGTATGCACGTGCCATACTGTAAATATCTGCTTAAGTATTGTCCTGAATAGGGCTGATTTCCTGAATCTCAGCCTCAATGTGATAATCAGTCTTGCAATCCTGATTCAGGCACAATTCAAGCCATTGCAGGCTTCCCTTGTGGGCTGAATAGCATTCTTTGGTCAAATATATTGCTACCAGGAACAGTGAAGTTATGTGTCTATCAGACTTCTTTAATGATAGAGGGTCCATATTAGTCAGGGCTTTATTTTAGGGGCTTGCTATTTTTTTAAAATCCTGGGTTATTTTCATAAAGAAGGGTTTTGTGACAGGGCATGTAGACCCCACACTGACAAGGAAGTTACCAGAGAGGTCTTGGGGGCAGGGCTAGCTCCATCCTCCAGCCCTATCAATCATGTCTGGTAGGGACATGGCCTTCTAAAGGGAGGAAACTGCAGTCTGCTGTGGGGGAAGAGCAGCTTAGCTGTAAGTGGGAGATTGTTGGAGGGACTCCCAAGAAGGATATCTTCATCCTGACCCTACGGAGAGTGCAGCACATTCTGAGGTAAGCTGAACAAACTAAGCCTGACTCAGAAGCCCAGCCAGAAAGATTTCTCAAAGACTACTATGTAGAAGCTGTATTGTAGGCAGAACTGTGGACTTCCTTCCCCTTCACCCCTTCCTTTGAGAGATTAGGGCATTTGACTTTCCTTTTGATTCCCTCATCTGGAGAGGCCTGCAAAGGACAGCGTGCCCCTACAAATAGTAAGACACGGGGGATGGAATGGCTGTCTGAACATGGGAGTCTGGTAATAACCTGTGAGAAACCAAAAAGTATTGACATTTGAGAAAGAGACACTGAAAAGCGTGCAAAAGAATTCCATTTTCTTCCATTAGGATTAGCTATAGGTAGGTTCTCTTTTCACAGCAAAATAGTAGATGGTCCCTAAAACATACACATGTGCAATAATTAAAATGTTGCTTTTTCCAGCACAAGAGCTAATAGTGTGTGTCCTGTTATGGATTACTGACTGAAACTTTAGACCATCCATGTGCTCTGATGGTTCTGCTTTTGTAAAGATCACAGGGGTAAAATCCCTGGGTTTAGTTTTGTTGGTTTGACTGGAGACTGTGAGTGTTACAGACTTGATTTACCTTTTTAAAAACATCGGAGAAGAAAGGAATGAGAAGGCTGCTATGCTTTGCAGAGGCTTGTTTAACAGAATATTTCTAAAATCATCTTATATTAATCCAAAGATGTGTTAATTCTTTTAATGAAATATTGATCAAATAAATTTGGTTGAAA
This sequence comes from Mauremys reevesii, assembly GCF_016161935.1. Taxonomy (NCBI): domain Eukaryota; kingdom Metazoa; phylum Chordata; order Testudines; family Geoemydidae; genus Mauremys; species Mauremys reevesii. The sequence continues at coordinate 36,055,562 of NC_052629.1, read as the reverse complement.
AACAAAAAAAGTACCTCTAACAGTGACCTATCCCACTCAACTTGAATTGCAATGAAAGCTTGAGAAATCTTTTCTCTCAGGATCCCTGCTGCTGTGTATTCTTTGGCACCAAAACCACTTCTTATATTCCCCTCATAAAATGTTAAGACATTTGGATTTTAGTAGTAGTATCTGTATTAACTTCCTGAATCACCAGCCCTAAAGTCAACACTGGATATACTGCATTATATACAGATTTGAACAATATCTTTGTCAAACATGCCGTCCTCACAAAGTCAAGTTTAGGCTCCTGTCATCAGCTAATGCTCAGAAGATACCTGATTCATTTTTAATGTTACTATAATGGAAAGAATGCTTCAAGTTGACTTGCCATCATTGGCCCAAAAGAAAAAGAAAAGAAGCGATTCAGTGGTATTGATTATCAGCTTTGTTTATTATGAGTTGTAATGTGGCACTGGTTAAGATGTTTGCTTCCAGCCAGAAATCACAGACATCCATCTGCAAACGGTATGCAGATAGTTACATAACATCTGTGTTATAATGTAATTAATTACAATCCTAAGGTAATTTATTACAAAATACTTGTTTTCATTTTGGTCTTGATCATTTTTAGACATCAATGGGGAGCTGAAGGGTACCGACTAGTAGCTGAATCTTTGAACCTGGTTAAACACAATGCTCAGAGGCACCTTACATGCTATAAGAAGTGCACTATAAACTGAATTTGGCAAGGTTGGGGAGAGAGTGCATCAAGCATCAGAAAAAAAATCTTATATGCTGGGATAAGTGCTAGCTGTGGGTGAAAAGCACGTTATACTAGGTCCCACAGCATGCATTTCGAGAAGAACACTTGCTTCTTCTGAGATAAGCCCAAGAGTATCCCAAGAGCGAGGGGTGGCATAATGAAGTGTTGTATCAACCAGGCAAGGTACTAACAAACTTCAACAGGACTTTATTTTTAAAGTGGAAACCTCTTTACCAAGCTGCTGCTGCATCCTCTGTAACTCTCACTCTGCCTCCTCAACTCCTCCCCCCTCCTTCCTGTTTCCTGTCCTTTCAGACTCCCAAGAGCCAGTGCTCTCAGTTCTAATAATTACAAGCAACATCTAAACACCACATGAAGCTGATGTGTCACACTGTTCAGTGGAGTTTCTTGGTAGTTCCCTTGAGGAGGCAGACACTAAAATTATCTTGCATGCCACAGAGAGGTGATACTAAATAAGACACAGCTGTTCTAGTGAGCTCTGTGATGCTACACAAGAGTTGTGTAAAGTTCTATTTTTGTGCCTGCTTCTGGGGAACAGAATCACTATATATCCCTCAGAGATGTATTCCTATTGCTGGGACAATTAAAAGTCACTGCACTGCCAGGTTTCCAGGCCCTTTCAGGATGCAACATTACTGTCAGGTTGGCTGGAAAAGCCAAATTATTTTACTTGAAGGCATTTGATTCAGCCTCAGACACTCTCCTCACTCGGAAGGTGCTTGGAATGCATGTGATAGTCACTGTTGAGGTCATAAATGCACAGGAGATGTTCATATGCCAAATTTATCCTTTGAAGACGGACATTTGCAAAAGCTATGTTGGTTCGTGTTTTCCAAGAAGCAGACAAACAGAGAATAATTTTCACTAGCAAGGTTTGCCCTTATGTAGCGGGGTGGTCACCCACTGCTGGCCTGAAAGGGGTTAAAAGCTAGCCCTTGGAGAGGGCTAGGATGGGGTGCCTTAGGCTGAACTGATTGGGGGAAGTGGCTGCAGCTGGGGCCACACCCCAAACAGACTCAGTTGGCCCTATAAAGGCAGGGAAGGCAGGGGCAGACACACAGAGTCTCTCTCTAGCTGTAGAGGGAGACGGGCCTGGCTGCAGGGAGCTAGAGATAGGGTACCTGAGTGGAGCAGGGCTGGGGAAAGGCAGAGAAGCCGGGGAGCTCCAGCCTGGAAAGCCCCAGGCTGCAGCCTAGCATAAGGCAAATAGGTACTGGGGGTTGCAGAGAGCAGCCCAGGGGTAAGCAAAGGCAGCAGGTCCAAACCCAACCTTGCCAGTCATGAGTAGGCTGATACTGCAGACACCCCAGGGCACGGGGGCTAGACAATGACTGGCAGTAGCCATATACTGAGGTGAGGTGGGGATAGTGGGTGGGGGTTCCCCGAGGAGGGGAGACCCTAAGGCTGAGGGGTTACTGCCAGGGGGCTGTGCCTCAGATAACAAGGCACTGGGTCCGGGAGGGACACGTGGTGGGGGGGGGGGCAACCGGTAGCAGATCACCAGCCTGCAGAGGGCGTTTAGAGAGAGAAGCTGGAAGTCGAGCTAATTCCCTGAGAGACCAGCAGGAGGCGCCTCGGGGTGAGTCCATACCATTACAACCTGCTATTAAGGGGAAATTATTAAGCAACGGAATGACTATGGAACAATAAAGCAAATATAAAACTGCTTTCTGTAATTGGGCACGAATGTGTCTTGGAGGTTGGATTGATTACACCACTGGTGGTATTTCTCCCTCCCCCTAGGTCTTTCTAGCCAGCCTCAAAATGTCCTTCCATGCTGCTGTTACATGAGCCCTAGACAAGTTGGGTTCTGCATTGCAGGGGATACACACTCAAATCCTGTTCCTCTTGCATAGTGAAAACACACTGTTTAGCAGCATCTGAGGGAGGAGAAATCACACTTTGCTTGTAAAGTCTGTGTAGTCCTTTGAGCATAAAAAACTCCTATATAAATGCAAAGTACTATTATCACAAAAACAAGGTAAGTTAAGAATTAATAGCGTTTGTTGAAAGCAGAGCTGCGTTTCAGTCCTAATGATTCAACAAGGCCCCAAAGTACCTCAAATCCACATAAGTCAGGAAAAATAGCAAAGAATTTGCAGTAGCCAACCAGTGGCTGCATAGAGACAAGTCAGTAGCTGAACATAATCTGCAAACTGGGACATAAACTTTGATTAGTTCTTGCAGATTAGCAGCTCTCCTAGTCCAAAGAACCTTAAAAGGTTATACGTGAAAACCTTACACTGAATTCTGTATATTCAACTGGAAGACTAGTTTCATCACACTCTTTTTCTCCTTGAAAATATCTTCACCTGAACAATGGTAGAAGAGTCCCCCTTGTGGCCTTATGCCATATAAGCAACACCATATGTAGTTCTACCTGGTGTTATTTATCCCTTCAGACTATGCATTGTTAAGTATATACTGCTCCAATGAAACTGCATGGCAAAGACTTCCACAGACAGTAATGACCACAGAACTGCTTCTTAAGGAGGGTTCTCAGGCCTGGAGGGGGCCATAGAAAAGTTAATACTGCCTCAAGTACACTTTTTTTTTTCCTTTTTGTGGTGGTGGTGGGGTTTTTTGGTTGCCCTGACTTTTCTCGCAGGGTTTTGCAGGAGATGATGCATGTTCTCTTGGATTACCCTCTAACACTCTCCCTCCCACGCTATTCTCATTCACTAAAACACTGCATATCCTGGAAGATCTTTAAGAGGCCAGATGGCTAAGCTTCAGATCTCTGAGTATGGGAAAGATTACCACTCTGCTTGTAACTTGGGAGGTCTACAGTTTTATCTTGTATTCCATGGGCCTGAACTTTACTCCAAATATACTATTCTGAAACAGGTAAAAGATAAAAATATACATCAGTCCTCCATCTCTTTACAGAGAACACAACAATCCCTTTTGGCTGAACATTGTGAAAGAGGAAATAGTCCCTGTGGAGAAAACCCTCTCAAGCTGTAACAACCTATTTGACCTTATTTGCTAAAGATTTACAAATGATTCAATAAGACTGTCATCAATCTCTACCTAGCATCCTAAACCCCAAAAGTTGGCTGTAGTTTATGGTGTGTGTATATTTGCCAAGCTCTGAGACTAACATCTATTCTTGTCTAAAAATGTTTGCTTCTGTCTTTTCAGAGGTTTAATAGGGTGTTTTATAGTTCTTTTTAATGTATTCTCATTTATTTATTAAAGTGTACACCTTTCCAAGCATCTTGGATGTTGGCTTATAAAATTTAGTTATTTATGAATGTTCATATTGAAATGTCATGTCTGCTGTATTGCTTTTCTCGTCTCATTAAAGAACCATGTTGTAGCTGTATTAACAAAAATCTTTCTCCAGTAACTATGGGGGACTTACTACAGCCACTGTGCTAATGAGATATTCTTGGCTCCTGTTTAAGGAGGTTGTTCCCTCTAGGATTCAGAGTCTCCCTTCCCAAGTACTTCAACTGAGTGATGATTTATCACACAACACGTCTGATTATGATTGTCAGATTTCTGAGTCACTTCCTCTGTCATTAGGTTAATGTAAAAGAAGGGAAGCCAAAGTAAGCTTACTTTTTTAAATGCGTGTGAGAGTGTCAGGGATTTATTTTGTAATTTGGCTAGATTTGCAGTAAAAGAGCACTCTCCTTTCTTTTCTGTTTGCCCTCCCCTTTGACGGGTTCCATGTGACCTCCACACAATAGACGTTCTTGGAGAGACGTATTATATACCTGGGCCATCCATGTTTCTGTGTGCTTGCAATCAAAGAATTTGATTTTCAATTGAGAGACCAGTTATATCTTATCAGTTATGTGGGTGTGGATGGATCTCATTGTGTTGGGAAGGAATGGCCCAATCTTTCTATTTCGGTCCTTACTTGCCCTCTGTATGGTAATATCTGACCACCTCACAAAGAATAACAGATCTTATCTGGACAATACCCTCCTGAGGGAGGGAAGTATTCTCCCCATTTCACAGTTGGGAGAGAGGCGTGAGAGACAAGGTAGATTCTATGTGACCTTGGGCAAGTCATCTAGGGTATATCTACACTGCAGCTGGGAGGTGCGAGTCCCAGGCTGGATAGACTCATCCTAACTCTGCTCAACCTAGAGTGCTAAAAATAGCAATGTGGATGGTGTAGTACTGATGGCATCTTGGGCTAGCCACTCAAACTTGGACACAAGCATTTGGCTGTAGGTTTCAACTGAGGTGGTTTGAGCACATAGTCCTTTTCATGGCCAGTACACATTACTCAAACAATGCCCACCTTGAAATCCACATTTTGTTTAGTTAATTTCATAAATCTCTGTTGAAATGTTTGAAAAGTTTTTCTGACAAATACATTTTTAAAGTTTTTGTGAAACAAATTTAGACCTGTATTCCACTATTCAAGCAGTTTAGCAGTGCACAAGGTTACCTAAAAATAACATGATTTGTAAAGGAATTTGTATGTACTCTGAAGTACTTAATGCCACTTTGAAAATTATCATTGACTTTCTTATGTACCATCAAGTCTATTTCCCAGCGAGTATATAGGTTTATTTAATTGACTGAAAAAAGTGCTGAACGTATTGTGCATTTGCTTGTTAAGCCCAATGCACACTTCACCTCAGTGTTTGTATTGTTGCAGTTCATCATCCATATTGCTGCGATAGACTAGAGCTGAGCATAATTAGTAGCAAAGGCTAAATTCTCAGCTGCATCAGCTACTCATGTTAGAATTCTCAAGATACCCACTTAGAGAGCTGAGAGACAAGTATAAGAGATCATAGTGTGGGCCAGAAGCTGATTTTTTTTCTTGTGCCTCTCTTCCTATTCACAAATTGTCCATAAGCAGTTTCTGAGTTCTCAACTTTGTTCAGAATTATTCACCAAATAGTTTTTGAACAGTTTGTTTGAAGATTGAATGACACATTGAGTATTGCAGATCCAAATTTTGTGCTCTGTTGGTTAGTTTTGTTTGGATACAGATCACATTTTCGTTTCTGACTCCCCTCCCCCCCTGTAAGGCAACATGCATCTTTTCATGTGCTCTGTGTGTGTGTGTGTGTGTGTGTGTATATATATATATATATATACTGCTTACTGTATTTTTCACTCCATGCATCTGATGAAGTGGGTTTTAACCCACGAAAGCTTATGCCCAAATAAATTTGTTAGTCTCTGAGGTGCCACAAAGACTCCACATTGTTTTTGCTGAATAAATGAGTGTAATTCCTAAATTCAGGTTTATATTTGAGTTCAAAATTAGCTTTCCACAAATGTTCTGTAATAGTCACCTAAAATTTGCTGTTTCTGCAACCACTCCCAGCAGAATGTGGGACTGGAAGGGACCTCCTGGTCAATGAGTCCAGGCTCCTGCCATCGCAGGGAATGCAGTCATATAATCCTGTTCACAAGTTTATCAAGCTCTTAAAACTAGTTAGGTTGTTTGTCCCCACTCCTCCTATTGAGAAGCTGCTCCAGAACCTCACTCCTCTGATGGTTAGAAAACTTGTTCTGATTTCCAACCTTAATTTATTCATGGCTAGTTTATACCTGTTATTTCTGAATGAGTTTATGGTTGAGAACAAAGTGTTTACATTGAGCATGTAAACAAAAGGCTTCTGACCACAAGTGAAGCAAATTCAGGGTTTTCTTAAGTGAATATTCACTGAATATTTTAAGGCATTTTCCCAGTTCTTCTGTAGAGATACATCCTACTCCAAAGACTCTCCTTGAATTCAATGGGATCTGGAGGAGGACCACAAGCATTACTTTGTTTGAAAATATTTGTGTTTCATGGTATAGTCCCAGCTGTTGCTTTCCAGAATGCCTGGGCATGAATACAGAAAAGGCAAGAATTAGTATGTGATGGTGTTATTTCTAATATGGATAGGTTTCAAATTTCATCATACAGTTGAACTCAACTGTTAGCACCCCAGCGAACTAAAGTTAAAGCCCCTTCTCTGTTAGAGAAGTAGATTATTGCATTTGGGACATGCCCTTGGATACAAGGTGTGTTGAAACAGAATGTAATATTTAATACCTTACAAAACATGTTTAACAAATATGTACAGCTGTACAAGCCTAATGCCAGTAAAAAGCAAACGGCCGTAGTATAGCTGTTGTAGCAATTTCTCACTGGTATAATGTTTTTTTAAAATGGTCTCCCAGTGTCACAGCTCTTCTAAATTTAATGCTACACCCTATTGTCATATTATTTGCATCAATAATTTTGTTAACCTTTATTATGCTATGTTTATATTGCCAAATAAAAAAGCAACAAAAAGTTTTAAAGCAAGTAATATATAAAATAAAATTGCTTGCAAAATTTTAAAGTAATACAATAATTAATGTCATTAATCATGTATCAAAAGGGGGGAATGTTGGGAGATACACACACACACACACACACACACACACACACACATACATTGTGATTCAGATATCCATGTAATACGTTATAGGTCATTAAGGCCTAGTATGAATGATGCGTGCTTCACATGAATTTGTGCATTACAAGTTAGCAACCAAAGCAAGAACTTAAGGTCAACTATTAGAACTATTTGTGCAAAACCAATCATGTTCTGAGGAAAAATACAAAAAAATCATCAAAAAGAAACCCCAACCAACACCCGCTAAACTAATATAAAATTGTATTTTTTTTAAACGCCATGCCTATAATCATAGCGGCCCACACAAAATTATCTCTTTAAAATTGTGTGGGTAAAAGGCCTAGTAAAGAGAGGCAAAAAAACAATAAGACGATGGAATGGACTATAAATGGTTGCCTATAATTTCTGCAAATCAAAATCCCATGTAAATATAGATGTGGTTTTTGCTGGCTCCCCATGTCTTATCTTATCCTAACAAAAAAAAATCTCAACTGGCCATCAAAACCATTATAACTTTTAAACACTGGTATAGGATGTTTGGAGTTTAAATGTAAAGTAAGTAAAGTTTGTTTTGTAATCAATAAAAAGCATTTAAAGTATTATATATCAGCCACTGTGTCCGGTATCTGCTTGCTCCCCATCCCATAAAAAAACCCTCTATTGTGGGTCTAACACTATTAGCTTGCATAAGAGACATAATATGGTTAAAGATTTCTTGGACTGGATACACAGACACATATGCTGGTGGTTAGGTGCTGATGGTGATTTTTTTTTAAATAACTTTCTTAAAAATAGATAAAACAAACCTTAAAAAACTTTTTCACTGAACTGAGTGGAACATCTTTATCCTCTGTGATGAGAAATATATTAAATACAACTTTTAATTCAATTTTTAGCCATTTATTCTGTGAATTTATATCTATGTGCTGTAGAGTACACTCATACTTCATTACATTGGCCTCATTCCAAACTTGCAGATGACCTTGAAGTAATAGATGATTGATAACTGAATGTTGAAATCATGATCAATTGAACTGGTTAAGGGAAAGGAGACAATCTTGCTCTTTTATCTCTGAGAGAAATATCTGAATACTTTTTGAAAGATCAAATGCATAGAACTGCTGAGTCCCTAAGTCATTAAAACTCAGAATATAGCACAAGAGAATAGTTTTAATTGAGCCTCACTAGTGTTTATGATAAGGGAAGTAATCCAGTAATTCTAATTCCATTTGCAGTTATTCATAGCTTTCTGTTACTGGGTGTTTTTTTTTTCTTTCTGAAATTTTCCAGGTTTGATTTCTGCTTAAAGTTGAAGCATAAATGACTGTTTTTTTTAATAAAGGAAGACTGAAAAATTACACTTTTTTTTTCTCATTACAAAAACATTCCTATTTCCCTACTTTTAAACTGAAAGTGGATATTTAGCTTGGAATAACCCCCTTCGTGGAAGAGAAGAGCAGTGCATGGGCTGGAGGGAACTGGTTTTGATTTGACTAAGTTATCAGAGTTTTTTAGAAAATCATATATTGAGAGAAAGTTGGTTGGTTGGTTTGTTTTTTAAGTAAGTTTATTTACTAAGTGGCTATCCTAGGATCTGATTTACCTGACATTAAGTCAAGGGAAGTTAAATCAGCCACTTAGCATATCTGTAAATTGATTATTCACCTAAATTGCTTCAAATTACTAGAGTGTACTGGATGGAGAAGAGGGCTCATGTAGATTCCGTAAATATGTGTAAACTTTGTTTGTAAAGCTGCCGGGTATCTTGCTTCAGTCTCTGGGTACGTCTACACTACGGGACTATTCCGAATTTGCATAAACCGGTTTTGTAAAACAGATTTTATAAAATCGAGTGTGCGTGGCCACACTAAACACATTAAATCGGTGGTGTGCGTCCACGGTCCGAGGCTAGCGTCGATTTCTGGAGCATTGCACTGTGGGTAGCTACTCTGTAGCTATCCCATAGTTCCCGCAGCCTCCCCCGCCCCTTGGCATTTCCGGGTTGAGATCCCAGTGCCTGATGGGGCAAAAATCATTTTCGCGGGTGGTTCTGGGTACAGCCTCACCCCTCCCTCCCTCCCTGACAGCGGCAGACAACCGTTTCGCGCCCTTTTTGCTTGGTGAACCGTGCAGACGCCATAGCACAGCAAGCATGGACCCTGCTCAGCTCCATACTGCAATCGTGGATGTTTTAAACACCTCGCGCACTCTCGTGCAGTATATGCTGAACCAGGACCTTCGAACCGAGGCGAGTAAGAGGCGGATACGGCAGCACGCGGCGATGACAGTGATGAGGACGTGGACACAGAATTATCTCAAACCGGGCCCGGCGCTTTGGAGATCCTGATGGTAATGGGGCAGATTCTATCCACTGAACGCCGATTTTGGGCCGGAAACAAGCACTGACTGGTGGGACCGCATTGTGTTGCAGGTGTGGGACGATTCCCAGTGGCTGCGAAACTTTCGCATGCGTAAGGGCACTTTCATGGAACTTTGTGACTTGCTTGCCCCTGCCCTGAAACGCCATAATACCAAGATGAGAGCAGCCCTCACAGTAGAGAAGCGAGTGGCGATAGCCCTGTGGAAGCTTGCAACGCCAGACAGCTACCGGTCAGTCGGGAATCAATTTGGAGTTGGAAAATCTACTGTGGGGCTGCTGTGATGCAAGTAGCCAAAGCAATCACTAAGCTGCTGCTACGAAGGTTGTGACTCTGGGAAACGTGCAGGCCATAGTGGATGGCTTTGCTGCAATGGGATTCCCTAACTGTGGGGGGGCGATAGATGGAACCCATATCCCTATCTTGGCACCGCAGCACCAGGGCACCCAGTACGTAAACCGGAAGGGGTACTTTTCAATGGTGCTGCAAGCACTGGTGGATCACAAGGGACGTTTCACAAACATCCACGCGGGATGGCCAGGGAGGGTTCATGGCCTCGCGTATTCAGAAGCACTACTCTGTTTAAACGGCTGCAGCAAGGGACTTACTTCCCAGACCAGAAAATAACAGTTGGGGATGTTGAAATGCCTGTCGTTATCCTGGGGGACCCAGCCTACCCCTTGATGCCATGGCTCATGAAGCCATACACAGGCAGCCTGGACAGTGGTCAGGATCTGTTCAATTACAGGCTGAGCAAGTGCAGAATGGTGGTGGAATGTGCATTTGGCCGTTTAAAGGCTCGCTGGCGCACATTACTGACTCGCTCAGACCTCAGCCAAACCAATGTCCCCTATGTTATTTCTGCTTGCTGTATTCTCCACAATCTCTGTGAGAGTAAGGGGGAGGCTGAGGCAAATCACCTGGCCGCTGATTACGCGCAGCCAGACACCAGGGAGATTAGAAGAGCACACCAGGAAGCGGTGCGCATCAGAGAAGCTTTGAAAACGAGCTTCATCAATGGCCAGGGTACAGTGTGACTGCTGTGTTTGTTGATGAACACCCAACCCCCTTGATTGACTCAGTCCCTGTAAGCAACTCCCCCTCCCCCTTCGAGTACAGCTTACTTATGCAAATAAAGTCACTCTCATTTAAAAAGCATGAATTCTTTATTTTTTCATTATAAAAAGAGGGAGAGAAGTAAGGGTGTGCTTTGGGAGGAGGAAAGGAGGGATGGAGAAGGCCATTAAAAAAAAATTCAGAGTAACGGCATCCTTCTGGTTGGGCTGTCCACGGGGGTGGAGTGGGCGGGTGCACGGAGCCTCCCCCCACGCGTTCTTACACGTCTGGGTGAGGAGGCTAAGGAACATGGTGAGGGGGGAGGGTGGTTATACAGGGGCTGCAGCGGCACTCTGTGATCCTGCTGCCGTTCCTGAAGCTCCACAAGACGCCGGAGCATGTCAGTTTGATCACGCAGCAGCCCCAGAGTTGCATCCCGCCACCGCTGATCTTCCTGCCGCCACCGCTGATTTTCCTGCCGGTCTTCCTGCCGCCACCTCTCATCTCGGTTGTCCTCCTGTCCTCACGTTCATCCCTCCTGTCCTCACGTTCACTGGCCTCTTTCCTGTAATTTGAAACCACGTCCTTCCACTCATTCAGATGAGCTCTTTCATTGCGTGTAACTTCCATAATATCCGAGAACATCTCATCTCGCGTCTTCTTTTTCCTCCGCCTTATCTGTGCTAGCCTTTGGGATGGAGGAGGGACGCTTGAAAAATTTGCAGCTGCATGAGGGAGATAAATATTTAGAAAGATACATTTTACAGAACAATGGTTATACTCTTTCACAGTGAAAAGCACTATTCACCTTACATAGCACATGTGATTTCCCTACAAGGTCGCATTTTTCATCTTAATAGTGACTGCTTGCATCTCTGGGGTTACAGATCTCACAGACACAGGTCCAGGCATCAGGATTCAGCTTGCATGCGGCCATGGTAAGCCACTGTCTCAGTGATTTACCCTCCCCCAACGCATGGCTAATACCACGCTAGCTCCCTGCTAATCAACAACCTTCCCCCTCCCCCCCACCCACTGCTTGTCCGGTAGCTTGGGGAAGATCGCCTCGCCGGTGACCAAACAGAAAAGATCATCGGCATTTCACTCCTCCCCTCCCCCCACTTCGCTACGTGCAGGAAAGTGTTTTTTTTAAGCTGCTGCATTCCACGAACCCAGTAGAAAAATGGCCACCCCCCTTACTTAAATTCCTGATTTTTAACCAGGTTATCCTGAACGATATCACTTTGCTGAGGATAACAGAACAAGATAAAGAGCGGATGCTTCTTGAATGCCAGCAGTCCCGGGACCATACGCTGCGATGCTTTGCCACGCAATGATACCTGATTACTTGCTACATGCATGGCATGGTAAAGTGTCCTACCATGGTGGGCGGAACAAGGATGCCTTGCCCAGAAACCTTCTGCAAAGGCTTCTGGAGTACCTACAGGAGCGCTTCATCGAGATGTCCCTGGAGGATTTCCTCTCAATCCCCGGACATGTTAACAAACTTTTCTAAGTAACTACACTGTCTGCGAATGCATCCCAAGTCCTCAGGGCAAATCAATCATTAAAAAAGGCTTGCTTAAAAAACACTGTTTGCTATTTGCAAAGGTACACTCACCAGAGCTCCCTTCCAGGCGTCATTCTCTGCAATAGTTGCTTGTGAGGGCTGGGAGCAGGGTAATTCCGTCAGGGTGATAAAAGCTCCTGGCTGCTGGGGTCACGGAGTGCTGTGTGCTCTCTGCGGTCTTCCTCTTCTTCTTCCTCTTCATCTTCCCCGTCTGCATAATCCTCAGACATGGCAGAGATTACAACCCCCACCTCGGAATCCACGGTCAGGGGTGGGGTACTTGTGGCGCAGCCCCCTAAAATTCCATGCAGCTCAGCATAGAAGCGGCATGTTTTTCGACCTGCCCCGGACCTTCCGTTTGCTTCTTTGGTTTTCTGGTAGGCTTGTCTGAGCTCCTTAACTTTCACTCTGCACTGCACAGAGTCCCTGCTGTGGCCTTTAGCAGTCATAGCCTTAGAAATTCTTTCAAATACTTTTTCATTTCGTCTTTTGGAACGCAGTTCTGTTAGCACTGAATCCTCTCCCCATATAGCGATCAGATCCAGTACCTCCCGAGCGGTCCATGCTGGGGCTCTTTTTCGATTCTCAGGAGACTGCATTGTTAACTGTGCTGATGAGCTGTGCGTGGTCACCTGTGATGATGAGCTCTCACGCTGTCGAAGCAGGAAATGAATTTCAAAAGTTCGCGGGGCTTTTCCTGTCTACCTGGCCAGTGCATCCGAGTTGAGAATGCTGTCCAGAGCGGTCAGTGGTGCACTGTGGGATAGCTCCCGGAGGCCAATACCGTCGATTGCGGCCACACTAACCCTATTCCGATATGTTAATACCGATATTAGCGCTACTCCTCTCGTCGGGCAGGAGTACAGAAACCGATTTAAAGAGCCATTAAAATCGATATAAGGTGCCTCCTAGTGTGGACGGTTGTGGCGTTAAATCGGTTTTACGCTCGTAAAACCGATTTAAACACCTAGTGTAGACCAGGCCTCTGTTTCCTTGCTATGATTGTCAGGAGTCCTTTCCATAGCACCTGTAGACCTTAGGAATTCTGCAGCTGGGAAAGAGAGGTGCAATTAACCTCCATTCAGAGTGTCAATCTACTATATTAGTTGATAGTTACCTTTTGGAGGGCTGTGGCTTTTAATGTAATAATATTTGGATGTATTTTAACTGAGGATTGACTTTTGATCAATACATCATTTTTATCCATACATATACAATTAGCGCCTAACAACATTATTTTTAAATATATGCAAAAAACAGAAGTAATTAACCCTTAAAACACTGGTAGACAGGTTATAGTAAAAGTTGTACTGGATTGGCACTATGGCATAAAATCAATTTTCTTATGTCCGTTTTTTATTCTCACTGGTATGCTAATAACAGCCTGTGACCACATTTACGACTGCAACATAGCTTTTTAGATGGCATCATGCAGCACTGAGCGGGGTAAATTTTAAGCACCAGTTTGATAAGCATTATCTTTACTTAAAATCAAATAAATAGAACCAATGACCTCAGATGACCTTCCTGTTTCTCTACCTGGAAGGCCTCATGCCCAATGTGGCTGATTCATGGAAGAAATTAATTTAAGCTGTATAGTTCTCCCTAATGTGATTCTTAGCGAAATCTCATTCAAAGCAACTATTGAACTTGACGTGACCTCTGATGGAAAGGTCAGATTTCACATTTGGTATTTTTCTATATTCAGCAGCACACGGTAAGTGAAAGTATCAAATTTCAAAATTCTAACTCTCTAAGAACATGCAAATTAATGGTGTTTGTCAGTCTGTGGCTCTCCTATTGTAAATCTGTATATGTTAGATGCTAGAAACCAGGTGAGAGAAAAATATTCATGCACAAGTGGGATTCAGCTAAAAGAATGACACAGTGGAGAAAGTAATAGCAAAACTGTATTGAAAGAAATAGCAAGAAGTTGTGTGAAAAGAAATAAATTTCAGTGTGCTTGGGAAATGAATATATTCTAGAGAATATAAGAATCATATGGGTTTGTAACAGGAATATGCAATTGAATTTTGCTTATTGACAAGGGTGATTAAAATCAAATGCTAATACCTTTCATACCTTTTTGTAAGAATATCGCCACAGATCAAAACACTATTTTTTTTATTTACAGCTAAGGAGTCTGCTAGCACACGGAGATAAGCTTTCTTCCAAAGATTATGACAACTTCATATTTTATTTCTGACAGGTTTTGGAAGCACTGCTTTTTTTACAGTGCTATAAGGTAATTTGGGGTTATTTTTGTTGTTCTAGGGGTTCAGGAGAATTATTTTAGGATAGTTCCTAAACATGTATTCCAGGGTGGGGAGTTTTGTCTGCTTCCTGAGGGTCATTTTGTAAGTTAATAAAGAAGCAGTTGTTGAGACCAGACCTGGTGTTTTACGTTCACTGCATATGCTGAGCTGTGGCAACATATTGGTGATGAGATATATAGTGCTTTGCATGGATGAGTCAGTGTGTTGAAGCAGTGCAGTCAGTGGCTGAGCTGCTCCTGAGCAGTTGTTTGTTGGGCATGTCTGTCTTTCGGAGTGGGGAGAAGGGACCTAGTCCTGAAATCCTGAGTGAGTATCCAGGAGGCATGGAGGTGCAGACTCTGAGTACTTCAGCCACACAAGGAAATGGCACAGTATGGCAGGATGGATCAACTTGAGCCTCAAAAGGAAACATGGACACATAGTAGAGAACACGTCTGCTGTTACCTATTGGTTAATGATGCAATGGAAGAGACAAAACAGAAGCTTATCATCTTTGGTGTTGTGAGTTATGGAGCCAAGAAGTCCTGAAATGGTGACTAGATGAACTCCTATAAAGGTTAAGGGAAGGCAGGTTGTGATTCAAGAGCTCAAAGTATGTTTTCATGTTCAAAGAGATTTTTAGGACCTCGTGTTTTGGGAAAAGCACTATAACCCCTAGAGGAGAAGATTAAGGCCATCAAAGAAGCTCCGGTTGTGAAATAGGCATACCTTGGCCTCTTAAAATATTATGGACTATACCTAGCAAATCTGTCAACGTGGCTTCCCCCCATCCTCCCGCCACTTCATGCAATGCTCACAAAAGGGGCAAACTGGTACTGGGGTAAGGATCAGGAGATTGCTTTCAAAGAAACCAAAGAGCTTCTGAAATCAAACACCTGGTGCATTTTAACTCCAACTGTGCCCTCTTGCTTGCTTTTTCCCACACCATACAGTGAAGTGTCATGGTATTGTTTAATAGAATGGAAGGTAGGACTCACCTGCCAGTCTGCTATGCCTCATGCTTGTTATTGGCAGAACAGCATTATTCCCAGTTAGATGAGGAAAGCTTGGCTATTGTCTTTGCTGTCAGGAAGTTCCATCAATATCTTCATGGGTTACAACTCATTATAACAACTGACCATAAGCTACTTTTAGGACTTCTGGGGCAGACCAAAGCTAATCCCCCTTTGGCTTCTGCATGCTGGCAATGTTGGGCATTATTGCTAACAGCCTACCAATATCACCTGATCTATAAGCCTGGACCAATAATTGATAACACAGATGGCCTCAATCAGCTGCCAGTGGGTAAAACACTAGAAGTCACTCCTGTATCTCAAAAAGTGGTCCTAGCTTTAGCCCGATTAGAAGACACTCCACTAACAGCTAAGCTGATCATTTATTGGACTAACAGAAATCTTGTTCTGCCCAGGTGTCTTCAAGCCTGTATGGGCCCAGTTGACAATATCTTTGGACATATGTCCTTAATTTCACAGGTCTTTTGGAACTAAATCTGTGAAGTGGAGTTCTGCACTGAGGATCATGAGTCATAATCAGTGTTTCCTCTAATTTTTCCCACGCATGTGCGGAATGAATTTTGTTGTGTCACACATCACCTCCATATTGGGGCACATAACAAATTCATGTGGTGGGGGTGAGGCTTAGGGGTTCGGAGTGTGGGAGGGGGCTCAGGACTGAGACAGAGGGTTGGGCTGCAGCGGGATGAGGGCTCTGGTTGGGGGTGCGGGCTCTGGCATGCAACCAGAGATGAGGAGTTTGGGGAGCAGGCTGCCCCAGGGCTACGGTGGGGAGAGAGGACTCCCCACAGCCCTCTCTCGCCTCAGCATGACCTGGGCTGGGGCCACAGGATAGGCGCCTCTCCCCCCAGCTGTGGCAGGTCCAGGACTGGGAGAGAGGCATCTCTCCCTGCTGCAGCCATGAGCACCTGCCTGGCACTTAATGGGCTGCTGCGCGGCCACGCAGCTTAGAGGGAACTTAGGTCATAATACCTCCTAAAGCAAGAAAGTGAACATTGGAGGAACTGCACAGAACAAATCCTGGGTCACCAGAATGAAAACTCTGGCCAGAAGTTACGTCAGGTGGCCACATGCCAACAACTAAGAAAATTTGTCTCCAGTATTGGACTTATCACCATGCAAATGGTCAGGAAAGTCTTGGATCAGACTGCACATCAATAATGCTGGTCCCTTCCTTTAGTCAATGTTCCCTATATGGATGCACATTCCAAGTGGATGAAAGTCATTCCTGCCAGAGTAGTATCTCATCTATAATTACTAAGGAGCATAATTTCTTGTTCACACATGAACTGTCTGAGATTGTGGTCTCCGAAAATGCTTGTGTCTTTACCAGTGAGGAATTCCAGGCCCTCTTCAGAGCTAGTGGGCTGAAACATATAACATCTGCTCCCTACCACCAATTCATGAACAGGCTAGTAGAGAGGGCTGTTCAATCCTTTAAGAAGGGACCCAAGAAGGATACTGAGGGATTGCTGCAGATGAGGCTGTCTCGGTTCTTGTGTAATTACAAAACAACCCCTCATGCCACAACAGGGGTATCACTTGTGATGAAGCAGCTGATACATACCCACTTGTGTTTCTTCAGACAATGTCTCAAGAAATAAGTGTGTCAACATCAAGAAAATATGGAAAACAATCATGACCATCAACAGGACACTCACTTTTTGGCTGCCTTGCATGACTGTAAAAGCTACAGGACCATTTTCTTATCAGATTGCTGTAGTAGATTCCCTCATGAGACATCATGTAGATTATCTGCTTGCCCAAGGAAGAGGCAAGGAACCTGAGTCAGATCCAAAGTACTCATCTTTGACTGGTGATGGTGGATCAGCAGATGCTACTCTTCCTATGATTTATCCAAGTTCAGAGTCAGTCAGGGGAAACAGAGTCTTCTTCTGCTGGTACTCCAATGGACCTCTGGAGGAACTTGCCTGGGGGATTTCTGCATCTTCTGGCTATATCGGGGAAATCTACTCTGGTTTGCCATTGCTCCAAAAGACATCACAAACTCCCTGTCCACTTGAATCCATAGATAGTGTGTGGGACTGATTTTGGGCAGAATAATCCTCTTTTTAACACACAAGGCCTACCCTGCACCTCTAGTTCCAGTTACTATACTGAACTGTTGATTTTCCTATCAAGGAACCTTTGTTGAACTTTGACAGGGAGGGATGTTGTATCCTTTGGTTATTTTTATTGTTTCCTAGTCATTCAGGATAGTTATTTTAGGATAATCCTAAAACATATTCTGGGGTGTGGATTTTGCCTCATCCCTGGGAGCCATTTCGTAAGTTAATAACGAAGCAGTTGTTGTGACCAGACCCAGTGTGTTGTGCTCTCTATATATCCTGAGTGGCTGTAACAATTTTATACAATGGAGACAGCCCAAAGGTTTTGAGCAGAATTCATTTAGGCGTTGTCACGGTACAAGCCATCCTTACATGCTCCCTTGTAGTCATGCATGGTGCCTCATGTGATCCCTGCCTCAATTTCCTCTCACCTAGCGTATAAACAAGTCCGAGCCAGCCTTCAGTTACTAAAGAACACTCCCTTTGGTGGATCTTATCTACTAATGATACAAAACAACACAAAGTAGAAGTGAGACATTCACACAGTCACTCCATGGGAAAACTACATCCCTGGGTTAGTCAGCCTGACACCTTGGCCCTTCAGCCATGGAGCACTCTTACACTGAGTTCTCTGTCTGGAGTCAGGGCTTCTGCAAGAGCATTCAGACACTGTTGGCCGAAGAATGGCAGGCATGTCCCTCATTGAAGGGTAAGACCTTAGTAGCTATTTTGGAGATCCCTCACCCAGTACCTTCTGCTGAGCTGCTCTTGCACTCTTCCCTGGGAGCAGCTTCTCTCCGGGATTGCTTTTTCCCCATAAGCCCATTCTTTCTAGAAGCACCTTCTCCCTGGGAGTATCTGCCATAACTGAGCTTGGATAACCTTTTTATTTTGTCCAGGTGCTTCACAGGCAGACTGGGCCCAGACTCCCCTTAAAGGGCCAGTCACACCATGAGAGGCATGTATGGACTTACAAACTTTCTTGATCTTCATTTTTCCTTCTGTTTTGCCAAGTTCCAGTCAGTATTGCTTGAGTATTCTCTACTCATGAAATAATAACCATAATTTGGGCTGAAAATGTAAGGCTTAAAGCCTGAATGGTTATAGGGAAATAAACTATGAAGCTTATTAGTCCAGGATACAGTTAACGGGATTATTCTAACTTTATTACTGTGCTGAAATGTCTGCGCTCTCTCTCTCTCTCACCCCACTGTGCTCCTTTGGCTACTCTTGTCCTCACAGCTCCCCAACCATGTGTGCACACATAACATGGCTGCTTCAGTTTATGACCTTCAATTAAGATCGTCTTTTTCAGTATCTGTCGTCTTTTTTCCATATCTCCAGTTTCTTCTTTTTGCTCCTAAAGGAGTATTTGCCTTCTGCGTGTTCACCACAACCTGACTGAGAATAACTTTTAAATAAATGCTAGTGAATAGCTGGGTTAGATGGGATGACTGAAGTTGAGGTAGCCATACTTGTTGTGGGTATGTCTAAGGGGAGTTTTGAGGGCAGGAGCCAATCAGAATAACAGGATTTATAGCAGTGAGAGTAGAGATTTGCATGATCCCTGTGTAATAAGGCAGCCCCTCCTCATGCACCCATCCATGGCAGGCCAGAGCATAACTGGTACACCTAGCCTCAGTTTTCCTTTTTGTCCCTCCATGAAAGGAACACTAACACCGCTGGCCAGAGAGAGGGAACATAGCTAGAGCTGCCCTGTGCCATAATACACACCAGCTGCTTGTAATGGTCACTTGGGGATGTTGACAATTGTAAATAAGACTGTTGTAACTTATGTTGAGAGACTGGCTTTATCCACAAGACTGGGGAGTAAAAAGGTGACATAGGCGACCTTCATAAACACCCCATTGCTAAAGTGTGCTGTGTGTACTGTTTGCTACAGCCAAAGATCTACCCCTGGTTGTGTTAGAATATTTCAGTTCTTGGATGCTGAGACTTGCATTATTTTGGCCAAAGAGGCGATTCCCTGCATCAAAAACAAACACCAGGGGGATTTTTGCGGAAGTGGGCTCACTTAAAAACCAAAATTTGAGGTTTCTGCAGAACTCTTATGGAAGTAACCTCTGTGAGTACCACAAAACATAGAATTTGCAGTCCCAGTTGCTCCCAGAAGGTGTCAGCACAGGACAACAAAAAACATTCACTCTAAGAGGCTATGTAAATACTTTAACAATAAAGCTAATGTGACCATGTGCATAGAATAACCATAAACAACCTCTGCTGCTATTCTTGGTTTTCTATTTAGAAGCTCAAGCTTTCAGTTATTAGACTAACATTAAAACTGTTGTATTTATAGTGAGACAAAAACCAAGAGAACACAGAACCAATTGCAATATTTGCTGTCTGGTATTGTTTTTCGGTAGTGAATTGGCTTCTGGAATAGATTTTTATAACTGACTTATTAAACAAAACCTGAAGAATGTTTGGTTTTTTTTCAGCAATAAAAACAGTCATGGGAAAAGCATGATTTTTGTCCATAAAAGGACTGGTCAGCTGGTCAATTGAGTAGACTTTATAAAAACAGTATCATCTTTTTTTTGGCATTACCATTGGTATGTTCCCTGGTGCTTCCTCTGTCCAAGTGTAACCAATATTTCATTTTGATTAGAAGCTAAAAGGTCAGGAGCTTATTTACATCAGTGTTACACAGCTAAATAAACTAGTGTTAATGGTTTTTATTCTGCAAAATCAGCATATACAAATGATACAGATAACCTCATCCATGACTGTGTTCAAGCACTCGATTTGGGAATAAAAGGAGTATCCAAGTAAGGTTAACCAAGATCTGCAGCTGGTCATGACAGATTAATTTCAAGTATATGTACTCACCTTTTGAGTACCCTCTCAATAAGTAGTGACCTCAGCCCCTAACACGCATTCTAGGCCAAAGGTTTGTAGTAATTGCCCTTTCTGTAGTTTGTAGCTTATACTACCTATTGGCCACCCTTTGTATATGCACACTCCCCATACCCTCAATATTTTATAATGTTACATTTCTCAACCAAAACACTTGAGGATGAAATCTCAAATGTAGTTCTAAACAGTCACAGATTGTGTAGAACTAAGCACCTTCGAAAAAAATGTGTAGTGTATAAGCATCCTATTTCCCTTTCTTTTTATGTGTTTGTACAGTGCCTAACACAATGGGATCCTTGTCCATGCCTGGAGCTCCTGTCTGCTACTGCAATGCATAGAATATATATTAAATGATATAAAAACTTATACTGAAATCATTATAGTAATATTATAGCTTAAGTGTCACTAGAGGAGGTTTTGGAATTAATTGATAAACTCAACATTAACAAGTCACCAGGACCAGATGGCATTCACCCAAGAGTTTCTGAAAAAAAAAATGTGAAAAACTATGAAACTATAAAAGGTTTGTTGTAACCTGTCCTTTAAATCGCGTACCCAATGATGACTGGAAGAAGCAATGTAACGCCAATATTTAAAGGGCTCTAGGGGTGGGCTCTGGGGTACACAGACGGTAAGTAACCTAACGTAAATCACAAAAAAAAATAATAGTAAATATAAAAAAAATATAAAAAAATAACATATAAAAAAACACAAATAAATGAGCAAAATTCTAAAGCAAAGGGTAAAGGTCTTACTAATCTATTAGATCTCTTAATTAGAGTTCACATCAGAAAACAAGTGGACAATGGAATCATAGATCCATTGAGATTTTTGATTAAGCCTTGACTTAAGCCTCCACAAAGGCTCTTAAAGGCAACTGTCATGGGATAAAAGGTATGGAAAAGGAGGAAGGTCCTTTCATGGATTGGAGACTGAAAGGAGGGAAGGAACAAAGGAATAGGAATGGAATAGGGGTATTGGAGAGGGTAAGGGTAGGTGGTTCCCCCAGGTACTTATTCAGTAACCAATCCTCATTCATGATCTGGAGAAAGGGGTCTGGAGAAAGAAAGGTAACAGTGCAAGGTGGCAAAGTAGTAACATGAAAAAAAACTTCAAGAAGATAGCAAAGAGAGAAGAAGAGATAAAGAAGAAAAGAAAAAATAAAAAAAAATGCAAACAAATGGCAAATGAAATAAAATGTGCAAATGAAAAAAAATGATAAAATGTGGAAAAAATACAATAAAAAATAATACATAGCTAACATTGAACATAATGGGCTTCTATTTAGAGTCAGAAAAGATCAAAGGACTAAGGTGGATAAGTCTCTGAAGATGAAAAGATGAAGATGCAGAGGAAAAAAAAAAAAGGGGATAGAATAATTAAAAAAAATAGAAATAGAGAATAAGAAATATATTATAGTATCTATATTATATATTATACCTGTATACCCACATCTCTGTACTGTAAAGATATTCTAGCACTAGAAAAGGTCAAAAGAAAAAAGAACTAAAAGAAAAGGGGTTAAAGAGGAGCTGTTCTGAAAAAAAGAGGGGAGAGGAGAGAGGGAGGGGAGGGAGAATTAAAGAGAAGGAGGAAGAAGTTTGGAAAAGAAAAGGAGGTTAAAAAAGGAGATATATGGTGATGTTGAGAAAGTATATAAAATTGAGAAAGTGGATTTGAAAAAGTAAAACAAAATAAATTAAATATTCAAAGGTTATTAAACAAATACTAGAAGTCACTAAAAGGAATAAAAGGTTCATGGCTGGGACACAAATAACTAAGCTTGTTGTGACAAGGCACTGAGTGAGTTGTAGGAGGTTGTGAATGCTAGGTTGTGAACAGTAAGGAATATAACAATGTTTAGGCTAAGTGGATAAATTGGAGCCAGCAGGCTCCATAAATATCTATTAGCCAGGTTGTGTAAGAATGGATGATGGAGAGGAGTGGGGAGATGGATGGCAGAGAGATAGGCAGGAGAGAGATCCTGTCTCATGACCTTGGCTTGGCAGGACCTGTGGCTGGCTGGCTGGACCTGGTAGATGGACCTTTAGCCAGCTATGGTAGAAGAGGCTCCTTCAGGATAGATTAAGAAGTTTCTGGGCCCAGATCCATCAGAATTTTGTCCCCTTTCTTCCCCTACCTTCCAGATGGTGAGTAAAACAATGTGTGTTGTGCATACTGTCTGAGTTGGACTCTCTCAACTCCCAGCTGCTGCCTTCTTTTCCCCATCCCATTTCCTTGGGTCACCTCTTTCCCCTGAATGCATTGTGACATGGCCTCAGTTCTGACATGTATTCCCTTTGATCATGTTATTTTAGGGTAAACATAGTCTCTGTAAGACTGCTCAGAAATGACCTTCTCTGACCGTTACAAAATCTGCATGCATCACATTGTCCTTCAAGTTCCAATTTCACATAGGCTAGGTGAGAGGACAATTATTAAATGACTTCTCTCACTCTGTCGAGAGGGATCTGATTTTTAGGTCATCTGACACTTCCCATCATAAAAAGTTCTCAATAATTTTTTGAGAGGCTACAACATCACCATTGTTTACAACAGGTTTTGAAATCTGGCTGGGAGAAAGCCCTAGGGGCAGAAAGTTCTTTTTCTTTATTCCATGGAATTGTGTTTTAGGTTTAGCTGAGATATAAACCTTGGAAATAACTATTTCCATTCTGTCACTTGCATTGTCAGCTAAGTTTTGAGACCATGCCAAAATAACTGAATATGCATTTATTAATTAAGAATGCTCATGGGGGAGGGATAGCTCAGTGGTTGGAGCATTGGCCTGCTAGGGTTAGGAGTTCAATTCTTGAGGGGGCCATTTAGGGATCTGGGGCAAAGATCTGGGGATTGGTCCTGCTTTGAGCAGGGGGTTGGACTAGATGACCTCCTGAGATCCCTTCCAACTCTTAACATTCTATGATTCTATTCTATGTCACCTCCTAAGCAACTATACTAGGAACCCTGAGAGCAGGTAGCCTCTCCAGGAAAGTAGAAACAGAACCTGGCCAGGCTGCCCCAACAGCCTCACTCCTGTACTCAATAGGCTGCCCCAGTGGCTGTCCCCCCATGTGGAGGATACCACATGGGGAAGTAGCTCCACCACTCTTCTTAGGATCAGGGGTGGGAGAAGAGCAAGAGAGAGAGCAAGCTGGGCTTGACTCTTTCCAGTTACCCCACCAGAGCTAGCAAGGGATCTCAGTAGCCTCTTCTCTTTTTCCTCCTCCCACTGACCTGGATAATAGCCACATCATGTCGCAAGCTTAAGGTATATCTTCCACTAGCTCATGTTGTGCTAAGGATTCAGGGTTCAAACCCTCCCAATTTTGCATTCTGTAGGGATTGTTGTAGTTGCACATCATAAGATTTATTTTTCCTTCTAACAAAGCTTAATAAATTGCATTACAAAACTAAGTTAAAAGAATGTTATTTAGGTTGCAAAGTCAAGAACTTGAAAGTTAGGAAATGCCAGAATCTCTTTCCCATGCAAGCTTAGTGCTGCCCCTTGTGCCTTAAGCATTATGCTACGATCTTTAATTACATGGTCATGTCCTATTTTTTACTACAAGACCACTGCCTCATTCAGTGCACAGGATGGACCTGTTAAAAGGGTATATGATAGAGTAGAGGTTGTGGTGTGTGGGCTGTGATTTATGGTTGTTGCAAGGGTTAAGTATGTGTCTGTGGGTGGAAGAATAGAGGGTGTGTAATGTTTGGTGACTGAACTTTTAATTGCCTTGGTGTATTTGTGCCAGGTATGTAGAGTGTGTAGGAGCCCTAAAACATATTACACACAAATATTGTCTGGGACATGGTTTGCTAGTGGGGTTTTTTTTAGTGCTTAATGGGAGGTTGAAGATTCTGCGTGGGCAAGGAGGAGAGAACGTATGAGAAGGCTTAAGTGCAGTTGCTGACAGAGAATGTTTTATTCATTAGCAGTTGTGCATGAACTACTATGTTCCAGCAGCTGCAGATGAACCTATATGTATCAGCAGTTACATATGAACCCTTTTTTGTTGTAGGATAAAATCTTCCAGAGAAGCATAGTTCCTGATGGAGAAGTTTTATGGGTACCTGGCTTACATCAATCCGACCAGCATGTGCCTGGTTTCAGGTTTGTGTGAAAGCACATAAACTTCCAGTTATAATGTTAACAACTAACAATGACCCTAACCGCAATATTAAAAAAGCTTGCCCCAGATGGATGGACCTTTCTGCCAATTTTTTTTATAAATGGGGACTGTTTTTAAGAAATATCAGTCAACAGTTAAATAGGACTGCCAAGGAAAAATTTCAGCAAGAGTCTAAATTCAAAGACATTCCTATTAAATGTTTATGTTTTTTGTTTTGCTTAGTACATTTTTAACAGGCATGATGACTATCATTATGTAAAATTTCATACTTTTAGCAAAAAACAGGAATTTTAGGCCCCCACTTTAAGCACAACTCTAACTGTGGAGTTGCTACTCTGTATGATTGGAAAACAAAACAAAAATTGTTACAAGAATGTTAAGATTGCAAAGTCAACTGCTCAAAAGTTCGGAAATAACAGAAATAAGATTCTGTCCAACCTGAATTTAGTCCCTCTGTTCATATGCATTATGATACAGTCTTTAACTACCTGATCACATATTATTTTTTTGAAAAACTCATTCTCCTCTTTCTTACTGTCTTAGCAGTAGAGCTGGATGCAGGGGAGGCTCTAGCCATTTCGCCGCCCCACGCACGGCGGCACGCCACGGGGGGTGCTCTGCTGGTTGCCGGTCCCGCAGCTCCAGTGGACCTCCTGCAGGCGTGCCTCCGGAGGGTCCGCTGGTCCCACGGCTTCGGTGGAGCATCCTCAGGCACGCCTGCGGGAGGTCCACCGGAGCCACCTGCCGCCCTCCTGGCGACTGGCAGAGTGCCCCCCGCGGCATGCCGCCCCAAGCACGTGCTTGGCGTGCTGCGGCCTGGAGCCGCCCTTGGCTGGATGAAATGTTTCAGTGAAAAATGCAGATTTGGCTAAACTGAAATGTTTTTAAATTTATATTGGTTTCACCAAATTATGTTGCGAGAGAAAATATTCTTAAACATTCAGGCTGTCTGCACCCCGATGATTTTTCTAGGTGCTAAAATCAGTGACCCTTTGTGACTCTAGCCCATGGTATATAGAACATGAAGACTTTTTTTCTCTCTCTTCCCCCCACCCCCCAAATTACCCATTCCTATATATCCAGATTGACATCTACAGCATTCAGTTGGATAGCAAAATCTATAACCCTGAGGCGTAAGCAATGATGCATGAATGCTTGAGTCATCTGAGTACCTTAGCTTGAAGCACACATTATAACTCTCACTGAAGAAGACTCACGTGGACTTTTGGAAAAATGGCAGTTAAACCATTACCTCCATGACCATGTTGACTCCCTGCCCCAATAGCATTTGTCTTTGGTTAGGAACAAAGCATACTCTGAACCTTTTGACAAAAAATAATAATTTGGACGTGTGATTGATGATGTCCATATTTCTTGGAGCATCTGAGGAATAATTAAAACATACTTCAGGGAATGTATACAGTGTAATAGCAGAATAGATAATATGTATTTAAGGCAGAATTCAAAGGACTGTATTCAGATTACAAAAAGCAGTGGGATAAAGGAAGTGACCTTTCAATTTGACCTCACTGTTTCAGAGTTCAAGCCTGGTGATTAGAGTACTCACCCTGAATGTGGAGATCCAGGTGCAGTTCCTCTGGTCCAGTGATGCGTTAGTTATTTCTCCAAAGTGGAACTGCATCAACAGGAGAGATTGAGGAAGTGCCATATCAGAATATCTCATAACCCAGTGGATAGGGCACGCACCTGAGAGGTAGCAGATCCCTGTTCAAAGCTCTTCTCCTCCTCAGGTAGAAGAGGGGGGACTTAAACTGGGAGTTTCCCACATCGCAGGTGAGTACCCTAACTGTTGGGTTAAAGTTATGAGGAAGATGGTCATCCCACTCACTACCCCCTTTCCCCCAGCTTCTTGCAGGAAACACCTTGGGCACCCAGAGAGAGTTCACAGCTCAGAATCCCACGCAGAGAGAGGCACCTCTCTCCAGCCCGGCATTAGGTGCTCAACTGCCTGAGAGAGGTGGCACTTCTTGGAATCTCCAGTTAGCTAGTTTAGGCAGGGAGCCACCTACTGTGCTGGCTTTTGTGAATCCCAGTCCTTGATGGCTATCACATTCCATTCTTGTGTAAAAAGCCTGAACTCAGGCTTTGTGAACCCCAGTGATTTTCTAGGTGCCTACGTCTCTTTGTGAATCTGGCCCTATATCTACATTCCCTTTGTCAGCCCTTTATGATATTGTTGCCATTCAATTAAAGGCTTTCCTGGAAGTTTTAAAATGTTTAACTTGTAGCGTGTGCATACACTGCCAGTTATATGCATTTTTTCATAGCGAGCAGGTATATATTGCTACCTATATATCCGGCTTGCAGACAGCAAGTACCATTTAAATTATCATTTATCAATTTTTTCCTTTTGTTTTGCATCCAGAATTCTTCTGCTCCAAGAAATGGCTTATTGTTTATTTTCCTTTACATAAATGCACTCACTATATTTTTGGAAAAAAAATCATTGGCCAATAATGTAATTTTTACTGTAGTAAACGCACCACATATTGTGGCACCATTCCATAGACTGAAGATCTCAATTTTTTTAATGGAGAGATTTTCCTAGAGCACTTCCCCTTCCATTCACTATTGCATAACATTATTGTGGCAACTATAGCAATTGTTTACAGTGAAAAGTAATAATTTAATGTAATTTTAGCTGTCTGTTAGTGAAATTCAGCAGCTGGAAACAGAGAGGTGATCATGTGTCTATCTCCAGAGAAAGCTGGCAAAGCAAGCGTTCTGTGGGGCAAAGGTCATGGAGTGTGATGAGTCATCCCTGCGTCTGAGGGTTATGAGCCTAATCAGGATCAGGGTGATTAGGCTCAGAACCCTCAGATTCAGGGATGACTCATCAGGTTCAGAGATGACTCATCAAGCTGAGAACACTCATCACCCAGAGCACGATTTAAAAATCACTGGCATAGGTCATGAGTACATTACATTCTATGTAGCTAAACAAAGCAGAACTATGTCTTTTCTGATAGCAGAATACCATCCAATTATAATTTAAAGACCTTATATGCTGCTCTCAGTCCAGGGTAAAATTTTCTTACATATCAGTGGGCATTGTATACATAAAAAGGAGAGTATGCTGATTTTAAGCTACTGGAATATTTAGCTTGAGATCTGTTCTGACATCTCTGGGAAAGGAATTTGGATTTAAGAAAGTAAACAGAACTGAGATATGTCTTTTTCAGCTTGTTTGATGTTTGCTAAAGAGACTGTAAATTACACTTGAAAAATGTAAATATCATGTTTGAAAAACTTTTTTTGTTTTCCTATAATTCCTAATATGTAGATCTGTGATCAATTTGCTGAACACCTACCTTTCCTTTCAGCTTATGTGTGCAAATTTATAATTTAAGTAGCTTTTTCCATAATCCTGGGGGCTCGGGTGTGTATGGGAAAGACTTACCTACAATCTCCACATACACATTCAAGTCTTAATGGGTTTAATTTAAAAATAAAACAACAACAAAAAACTTATGGTATATTTAAGTATCTTGATTGTTTTCAATGTTCTTAAATTATACAAATGTATGTAGAAGAAATCACAATCCTTCTATCAAAGGGATATTTACCATATCATAATGGAGACATTATTCGAAAGAGACACAAACATCCAGATTCTGAACTCTGATTTTGCACTAGTGTAACGAAGATCAATATTTGGCATAGAGGCTGCTTTTGAGCTCAGTGGCAAAATGCTTATTGACTTCAGTGTGAAAAGCATGAGGCCCTTAATCTCTCTTTCTAAATATTCTTTTCATTTTAATCTGAGGTGGTGGGTGAACGTTAGACTGTTTGTAGGTTTTCCTTTTGGGACCATATACAAAAAGTTCAATGCTCCTCCAGGATTTATCTAAGGCCTGAAATTTTGAGCCCAGCCTTCCTGTGACCACCTGGATTTTCTCCCTCTTGATGTAGTTTCTCAAGACCAAAAGCCTACTTTCCCTGGCAGCATGTCCTCTTCAGTGCCCATAGGATTTTAGATGAGCATGGGTACTCTAGGGTGTGCTTACTGGGGAAATTCCTCATACAGGAATACAGCAGCAGGAGCTAGTGTTAAGAAAACTGGATCATACTGCACGACTAATGCCATTAAAGGGGGATAGAGGAAGTCTTCCTTTCCATGACGTGCTGCTGTGTGGGGGGGGGGGGGGGAAATGAGCTTCCATGCCACCCCGTAAAGATCAAGGCAAATGTACTGCAGTAGTGGGTATGGTCAGTGAGTGAGAAGAATTGGGGGTTGAGATGAATGAAGATTCAGGACTGTTCTTATTTTATCTGGAATGTTTCTGCCACTGATGTAATTAGCCCTGCCAACGCATAATCCTTTTTAAACCTTCATCATTTTCTGCCTTTGGCATAAGAGTTTGCAAAGTTGGAGGCATGTTTATAGAAGTGGTGAATCGGTTCTGGCTGCATGCTTCCACTTAGTAGTTTGTGGTTCTCTTTTCTGGTGGGCTATACAGACACACATTATTTTGTTAGTAAGAGTGATCCTTCATAATCTCCAAATAATTGCAGGGTTTGGTGTATAGTGCATATAAACTACAGAAAGAATCTTCTCTCTTAACAATTAATAATTCCAGATACTGCATGTACACTGAAGCAATTCCCAAAGATACTGACACATATAGCACATTATTACTTATGGGTATTGCATAATCTGTTGAATGCCATGTAGTTTCTTTTACAGTATTTGAGTAACCTAGTCATGACCTTTCATGAGACAAGCTTGGCAGTTACAAGACCCAGATGCCAAGCCTGGGAATTCATTTTCTCACTAGTAACAATTGGGTGTTTGCTAGTCTGGCTCCACTGCCGGCTATTGTGATTTCTGTGAGTCTGGGAGGATCAGCCTATGTTGGGACTGTAGTTGCTAATCTGAAACGTGTTTTCCAAAGATAGGTTTACATATGTGAGGAATGTTCTCACTATTTATTTGTTTGGAAATAAAATTTTCTTGAAATGAGATCCTTACGTGTGTGTGTGCGTGCGCACACACAGAGAGACTAGTTGTTTCTCCTTAGATAAGGTTGCAGTGAATTTCCTGTTATACTTCAGATTTTTGGTCCTTCCTCTAACTTCACTCTTTAAAGCAGGGCCGTAGCAACAAAGAACGTGGCCCCCTCCGAACATATGTCCGCGGCCCTTACAATGCAGAAACTGGAATGCGGTATTTATTTTATACAATATACAGGGTTCATATTATGTATACATAGGCCTACAGTGTACATGTATTCCGTATTTACGCAAAGCGCTTCTTTCGAGCCTTGTTCTCTGCAAATTGGTTAATCAATGCGTCATAGTCCAGAGATCTGGCAATCTTGTTTTCGACTGAGATAACTGCAAGCGCAGAAAGCCTGTCATCTGTCATGGTTGAGCACAGGATATTCTTGATCAGTTTCATTCTGCTGAAGCTCCTTTCAGCACCGGCGACAGTAACTGGTGTGGTCAGAAGAATTCTGATGCAAATGAAAAGATTCGGATATATCTCCTGAAGGCTGTTCTTGTATATGTACGTTAAAAAATTGTTTGCCGTGACAAGTCCTCTCTCTTTCTCGATGACATAAATAAAACGATTCAATTCCATTATGAGTTCGTTGGCATCACTGTCTCCCATTTCTCTTTCAAAAATTTTGTTGTGATTCTCCAGTTCATTTTCTCTGTGACACTGCTTCAGGCTGTTAGCGTTGTACAGAAATCCAAACAACTTATACCACTCCACGAGTTGGTCAAATCGCGACGAAACAGAAGATATGGCCTGATCAGTGAGAACAAGAAAGAACTGTGATTTGAATTTTTCTTCGGCAGAAAGACCACTCGAATCATCAGCACATTCGTAATCAAACATTCTCTTCTTACGTCGCACCCTGGTTTCTGGAAACACCTGCTCAATACCCGTATGCTCTGCTATTTCACGTGCATTTGTGACCACAGAGTTATATCCTGTATTTCGATAGTCTTCCAAAAACTTCATTGTAGCACCGAATTCTGCCTGCAGTACGTCAATTGACACATCTGGTGACTGAATTAATTTGCTGGTTTTATTGACGTGAAATAGTATATCATACCACGTGTACACAGTCAGAACAAAAGGCCACGTAGTAACATGGTCTAAAAGCGCACCGGCTTCTGTTGCTGTATTGCCATCTTTCTTTTTGAGCGCATATTCTCGCAAAGATGACAAAGCATTGCACAATTCTTCAAGGTGATAACGCAATGGCTTCACAGCATCAATTCTCGACTCCTAACAAGTGTCTGATAACCCTTTAACAGATATTGGCATATGTTCTTGAAGTATATCCCAACGTGAAGGTGACGAAGAAAAGATAACGTATATTCTGTTAATCAGACCAAAAAAGTCAACAGCATATTTCAATGACTTTGCCACGTCTGAGATCACAAGATTCCAAGTGTGAGCTCCACATGGTACATACAAGGCACGGTCATTTATTTCTAGCATGTGGGCTTCAACGCCTTTATTCTTTCCTCTCATATTTGCGCCATTATCATAAGCTTGGCCTCTCATGTCAGCAATGTCTATTCCTAAGTTGTTTGCCTTTTCAAGAAACGCTTCCAATAAGCCCTCGCCAGTTGTATCATGAACATTAAGAAAACCAACAAACGCTTCACGAATATTGACACCATCTTCACCGTTGCATTCAACAAAGCGTAACACCACAGACATCTTTTCTTCATGTGACACGTCGGGAGTACAGTCCAAAATAACTGAATAATATTTTGCTTTTTTAAGCTGCGCTATGTTGGCCTTTTGAATGTTACTGGCAACAAGTTGAATCAGCTCATTTTGGATCTGTGGACTGAGGTACTGAACATGTGTCTCTGCCTTCTTAATCCTCTGTAAAAGTTCGCTGAGGACAGTATCATACTTTGCAAGCAATTCAAACAGTCCCAAAAAGTTGCCATTCGAAGGATCGCCGAGCTTTTCATTACTTCTTCGAAATGCCAAGTTTCTTTCAGACAAGAAAATAACGACATCAACCATGCGTTTGACAACATTTCTCCAGAAATCTCTTTCTTTCAGAAAAGCCTGCAATTCGAGTTGGTCAATATATGTACAGTTTACTATGCCTGACCGAAGGTCAAACCATTTCACCATACAGTCTTGATGACCTTTGTCTGTTTCATGCTGCTGAAGTCTTTTTGACAGTGCTTTCCAAGCAGATGTTTCACGACGTAGCGGTATGTCGCCAATACCAAATAATTTACAACAAAAACAAAAAATGGCATCTTTCTGAACTGAGTACATTAACCATGAACGTCTTATTTTCTCGCCATTTGCCATGGTTCGATAGAAATGAGTACTTGTGAACCTCCGTCTTTCCTCGTTAAATGGAAATTCGTAACTTTCATTCTGCTGCGGTGGGCCACGTGCAACAATGTCACACACTTGCCTGTCCGATATTATAGACAGCCAATCTCCTGGATCATCAGTCAGTGGTTCAGATTCAGATACTTCTTTCCCGGCAGCAGCTGGAATATCTGTCACAGTTTGTTTGGTAGAACAACTGGCTTCACCTTCAACCTCACTTGAAGCACTTCTGGATACTTCTGGATACTATTCGTCGCTGCTAGCGCTGTCCGTTTCATGTGTCTGTACCTGTACATTGGATTGCAGCGCGAAATACGTTGACAATTTTGGAATTTTCTCAAGTTCCTTCTCGGCATCTTTTGCTGCCTTTCGTTTACTAGCTCCACTCTTATACGTTCTCTTAGACATCACAAAGCACGCTTCTGCGTTGGAAACTAATAGTTTCAAACGATAAAAAATTAAACAACTAAATTAATAACATTTATCCGCCAACCGCCATTTTGAACGCAAATACACATTCTTTGAATGGATCCAACTAAAATTCGAAACTGACCGACAGACTACTGATGTAGCCAATAGCATTATGATGTATCATAATGACTTCACGGTTTTGTCAGTAAAACCGACATGGATTGTGCAATAGCGTCAATAAATGTCACTTACCTAGTTATACTTTACATTTTTTTTGCCACTTTTAGGGGCCCCCTTCCTTGTGGGGCCCCCTCCGGTCTGAGGGTACGGAGGGCGCTCGCTACACATCTGCTTTAAAGCAAGCCATTTTAAATTGCACATGGCATGTCTATCAATGTTAGATTTGTTCATTTGTTTTGAAAGTTTTAGATGAAATTGGACAAGCATTTTGAAGACATAGGGACTCAAAGCTTTCAGTTTACAATATCCTGCTAACTTTTTTAAGGCTCAACAAAATCTTGATCTGAAGCCTAATGAAGTCAATGGGAGTCTTGATATTAATTTCAGATGAACTTTTGATTCTGCCTCAACATTTTTCAATTTAATTATCTGCAAACTACAGATTTATTCTGCTTTGTCGTCCTCCTTGAAAAGAGGTGCCTTTTTAAAATTTATTTTATGTTTTGCTTAGTGTAGGAATTAAAAAGATGCATAGAGATATTAGTTTTAGAATCAGAAATATATTTATATTTCAAATGTTTATAATATAATCTGCCCTGTGTTTGGCTTCAGGCTTTGCTTCTGCTACTGTTGGCCTGAACTAGATTTTTACTTTCCCATGTTCACTAATTTTAAACTGATCCAATCAAAATTTAACACAGCATGTCTTATCCACTTTTTATAGCACTTTTTGGAAACTTTGGTACAAATTGGAGAACAATCTTTTAGATGAGGGTTCAAAAATAGGTTTGCAATTTGTAAAACTCTAGTCTCCCAACTATGTTTTATCTTGTACCCAAGAATATTAAAATTGGTTGAGGAACAATCTGAACCATTAATGTTGATGTTTAACAAACCTTAGAACACTAGAGAAGTTCCAGAGAACTGTCAAAAAGCTAATATTAACAAATATTTATCAGAGTAAATATAAACCAGTGAGACTAATACTGATCCAGAGCAAATTCATGGAAAGGTTGATATATGATGCAATCAGTAAAAAATTAAAGGATTGTAGCATAGTTAATGTCTACCAAGATAGTTTTGGAAAAGTGAAGAACAGGTCTTGTCAAATCAACAATTCTGGTTCATAAAAACTCACTTTTGACATAATACTCCTAGACTTCTGTAAGGCATTTCTCTTAGTTCCACATGAGATGGTAATAAATAAATTATCGTGATCTAAAATCAATGTAACCCATATTAAATGGATTTAAACCTTGATAACTGATAGATCTCCAAAAGTAATTGTAAATGGGGAATCATAGTAGATGGCACTTTAATCAGCAGACGGCATACCAAAAATTAACAGTTGGAAGCTTTATCTAGACAAATTCAGACGAGAAAGAAGGTACACATTTTTAACAATGAGTGTAACTAACCATTAGAATAACTTAATTCAGGATGTGGTGGACTCTCCATCACTTGAGGTCTTTCAGTCAAGAATTGGTGTCTTTCTAAAAACTATGTTGAACCTCAGATAGGAGCTAGTATTGATGCAGAAATTACTGAGTGAAGTCCTATGGCCTATGTTATGTGAGATGTCAGACTAGATAATCACAATGGTCTCTCCTGCCCTTAAAATCTGTGAATCTTGCTGGAGAGCAGCATCTATGAGTTTTTTGGTTTGGTTTTGTTTTTATTTCAGAGTGTTAGTTGGGAAATAGAAATGTAGCAGTGTTGCCATCCCTAAGTATTCAAAAATCATGAGTCAGGTTCCAAACAATTTGAGAGTTTTAAAAATAACAAATGTTGACTACTTAGTATTTGCGTTCCTATTTTCAAGATTTTCTCCACAGCCATAAGGGCTAGAAACTTACTTTTTGTTTTAATTAAATCTGAAATTCTCACAAAATTGTAACACTCCAGCAGCTGCAGGGTTGAAGAAAAACCCAAAGTATCATAAGACTTAAGAAAAAATCATGAGAGTTGGCAACACTGATTAATAGAAACAGCTGTTTTCAAATGAATAAAGTGTTCCATGTGGCTGATGCTGTGCAATTTTACCTCCTAATATATACATTCATAATAAAAATGTATTGATTCACTTCTGTATTAGTCAAATGCTATGTCAGTGTAACTCCACTGAATTCATTATTACATCTGTTCAGAGTGATACAGGCAAGAAAGTGAGAAAGGAACGCTCTCTCCTAGAAGTAAAGAGGAGGAGGGAGCCTCTCCTATTGCAACTCTGGAGCTTCACAGTGGGAGAGGAGAGGAGAAGGGGGGATCCTCCATCCCCTGTCCCTCAGTAATTCTACTCTGGGAGAGGAGAGGGTTCCAATCTCAATCATTCTAACTTCTGGTTCAAACTGCAGCTGCCTGGTTCTCTTCTACAGTGCAAAGCCTGAATTATGACTGGGGGCTTATAAGAGACAGTGTACGCAGAAGAATTAGTATCATGGGAAACTGAAGATGCTCAGCCATGGTGGAACTAGGCTCTCCTAATGCTATTCTATTCCATTCCATTCTATTCTATTCAGGGTTTTCTACTGCCCCTATCACTATGGTATCTTGAAGGTGGCAATTTTGCAACAAAAAAACTTCAAAAACAGACTCCAAAGAGAAACTGCTGAACTCGAATTAATATGCAAACTAGATACAATTAACTGTGGCCTAAACAGAGACTGGGAATGGTTGGGTCATTACACTAATTGAATCTATTTCCCTATGTTAAGTTCTCCTCACACCTTCTATGGGCCATCTTAATTATCACTTCAAAAAGTTTTTTTTCCTCCTGCTGATGATAGCTCATCTCAATTGATTAGACTCTTCCTGTTGGTATGCATACTTCCACCTTTTCATGTTCTCTGTATGTATAAATATCTCCTGTCTGTGTGTTCCATTCTATGCATCCGAAGAAGTGAGCTGTAGCTCATGAAAGCTCATGCTAAAATAAATGTGTTAGTCTTTAAGGTGCCACAAGTACTCCTGTTCTTTTTATGGTATCTAATGCCTTCCTGTAGTGCACTATGCAGTGTGACTGCATGTGTTTGTTTTCTCATATTCTCCCCAGGTAGAGAAGTGTGTGCAGTGTAATGTCTTGTTTTGGTAGTGTCTTTTTGTTTAAATATAAATATACCTGTTGCTATGTGATTGTTAGAGAATGCAAGGTCAAAGAAATATGCCTTGCATTTGAAGCAGAAAATTGGGAGGCTTGTGATGATCCTGAGTTCTTGGGTGATTTCATTCCACAGTCTTGGACCACCCCCACAGAAAGTTCTGTCTCCCACATAGATAAACTCTAGTCCTATTGCTGAGAGTTTCATTGTGCTAGAGGACCAAAGTTGTTGACCACCATCTTCATCCCAGAGCTATGGGTGATCTTTTAGAGACTCTAGGCCCTGGCCAGGGAGCACTTTGACAATAAGGAGTGAGACATTGAACTTGAGTCCAAATACTGTGGGAAACTAGTGTAGAGAATGGAGGACAGGTTTGATATATTTGTGGCAGCCTGTGTGGCTGAGGACATGCACTACAGTGTTTTGAATTAGTTGGAGTTTCTGCTGAGGGCTTCATGCCCAGGTATATTGCTTTGCTGTAATCTAGCCAAGAAGTAATTGTGGGTGTGTCTCTTCAACCAACAGTGATTGCAAGCTCTTCAAAATATTTTCCTCTGGATTGTTGTAAATTCAGCAGAGATACCGATAATATCCACTAACAAAGCAATGCTGTTTATGTGTGCTGGAATTCATTTCAGTATGTGTACAGTTTGTCCCTAGGGAAGTACAAGAGTGCCCCTATTAAGTTGTAGAGGGGTATTGTTTCACACAATGGGGAGCATGCTTTAACATTGAGCAAAATGTAGTAATTATTAAGCTTTACTAGATGCTTCTGCAAATCAGATTTATCACAGTTCTACAAGATGCTCATTGCCTTTAATAAGCCCTTGGCCTTCTCATATGAGCACCCTTTCCTATTCAGCTGAAATTCTTTATGTTGTATGTTCCCACTGAGGCATGCTCACAACACTACAACTGTAATTAAGGTCACAAACTGCAGCATGTGAATTAGTCCCCAGGGCTCTGAGAAAGCACCTATCCTTCCTAGCTAGCTGCATGTTTGCAATTGTTGTTGGTCCTTAATAGTGTTACAAAAATTGCATTTGGGGTGTGGGGGGGGGGGATGTTAACTGCAAGATAAGTTAGCTGATTAACTGCCACACTGCAGATAGCATTAACTTAATTGGAAAATTAACCTATATTTTCAGTAATAGGAAAAAAAGATTCAGCTCTAGCCATTATCTGTCCACTCTAGTGTGCTGTTTAGATCTTGTTTGTAATTATTAGAACTGAGAGCACTGGCTGTTTAGAGTCTGAAGAACAGGAAACAGGAAGGAGGGGGGAGGAGTTGAGGAGGCAGAGTGAGAGTTACAGAGTGTGCAGCAGCAGCTTGGTAAAGAGGTTTCCACTTTAAAAATAAAATTCTATTGAAGTTTGTTAGTACCTTGCCTGGTTGATACAATATCTAGAAACTTGGGGCTCGGTTGTAACAAATTGTGGTTCCTACTGTGTTGTCTGTGTCTGTGTGTTGTGCACAGAATCCGTGTTAGGATGAACTCTGGTAAGCTTATCAGCATTCATTAGCATTAGGTTATTTTATTAATGTTAATGTTGTGCATTATCTTAATCCAGGTTATTATTGTAAGTGTATGATTAATGATAATTTCATGAGACTAGCATCATAACATCATGCTGTGCAAGAGACTTGTGAAGTAGAATATAATGTGACTTTATAGGGAATCATCAGAATCTACTGTTCTAGATTTCTTTCATAGTTCATACTCTCTTAGGACCTCCACTGAGCTGCACCACTTTAGCAATACAGTAATTCTTACAAATTGACAGCAAGACAACAGTATAATCTGTTGCTGGGCAATTGTGATGAGATGTCCATCCCACATGGGGCTGGAAGGAGGTAAGATGACCAAGTAGGCCTATTAACTCCATAGGCTGCACCTGGAGGAAAAGCCAGGGAGCAGGGAATTGCAAGCAGGATCTGCTGTGCAGGAATAGGTGTAGCCTATAAAGCCAGGAAGCTGAAGAGAGAGGAGTGTTTGTAGCTGGTCCTCCTAGAAAAAGAGGGGAGAACCAGGAGTGTCAGGAAGCAATCCAGGGAAGGAGCAATGAGGGCTTGGAGAGTAAAGCCCACAAATGCTGTGTTGAGGGTCCCTGGACTGGAACCTGGTATAGAGGGTGAGTTTGGGTTCTCCTACTAGCCACTAAAGGAGTGGCACCTGGGCAGTGAATGGGAAGACTGCCTGAGATTGCTGAAGGATATACCCAGGAAAGGGGGGGAACACTGAGTAACCTAGCTGGAGGCCTGAGTCACGAAGAGGACACTGAGGTTCCTGGGATGAGAGAGCAGCAAAGAGTCCTGTGGCACCTTATAGACTAACAGAAGTATTGGAGCATGAGCTTTCGTGGGTGAATACCCACTTTGTCGGATGCATGTCATGAGATGAGAGAGGAGCTACAGACGTGAGAGAGACAGAGCGTGATGGCGTGTGAGCATGGGAAAGGGTGTTGGTCTCAAGAGCTAATCCCCAGAGTGACCAGGAGGAGGCACCACACAAGCAATGGGTGAAGCACCCCATCACAGCAACCTTAGATTATCAGCTACTCTGGTAAATAATTGAAGATTTCTGTCATAGTTTACACCACAAGATAAAACTCAGTCCCAGCATAAAGAAACAAATAAGAATAACATGCATAATTACTGTAAATCACATAGATTAATTGCCAATTAAAATACATTTAGAAGAAACAGATGTAACCAAGCTACAGTTGCTTATCCTTCCTGGAAGACAGTCACTATGGCTCATGTAACTTGGAAAGTGACCTAACATGAGGAAATGGGATAAATTTTGCACTCTTTTGACAGAATTTGATTTATAATTTATAAATATTACAGTGATTGGCAGAAAAATGCTTATCAAGGACTACATATTTTTCAGAAGTATTTTGGGTAATTTTATTCTGGCAGAACATTTTGTATTTCAATTAGAGATGGACAAATCCAGGACTGATTTAGATTTTGCAAAAATTCCTCTGCAAGAATGGCTCAAATTAGGGTCCTGTTGAACCTAAATCCCCAAAGTTCAAGTGATAACTGGCTCAGGTTTTGGCTCATCGCTGATTTCAAATGTGGGAAGTAGAATAAGTGCTTTTTTCCCAAAATATCTTAACAAAATAAAAATCAAATCCATTCACAATTTGCATAGCATTGTCACTTAGTTCCTTAATGATCATAAGGTAATAAATAAACCCTCTTTCTTAAATTAGTAACTGTTTGCATTCGTGCTTCTGGGCTATGGTAACGATATACAGTCCCAGTTGAAGGCAACTGCACCTGTATTTCCCCTCAATGGTCCTGCAAGGGCACCCATTCTTAGGCTTCCAGCTTCACAGCTGTTGCCTCTCTTAAATGGAGACTTTCATCTCTCCATTTTGTCCAGCATATGTCCTAGCTACACGGTTCCCTGACTCCCAGCAAAGACCGTCAGCCTAAACGGACCTGCTTGTTTTCTCTTCAGAGACTGATAACAGAGGAATTGCCACATATAGAAGTGACCACACAGTTCTTTCTCAGCAAGCATATTTTATTCTTAAGGTTAAAAAAACATTCTAGAGAAAACATTAACATTAATAAAAGAACCTAATGCTAATGAATGCTGATAAGCTTACCAGAGTTCATCCTAACATGGATTCTGGAAGGCCCAGTCCTTCCAATCCTAAGGATCAGGAGTCTGTTGTATTAATGTAGCTGGAATATATGGCCAAAGGTGTTAACATAAGCCACTCACTGTCCAACAAGGTTCAGTGTTGGTTTTGAGACCTTGGCCTGCTTAATGCCATGGCAAGTAGACCACTGAAATCCTTTCAAGCTTTTATTAAAGATAGAGTAAAGAAGTAAAAACAGTTAAAGCATTTGAAAGGTAAAGTATTAAATAAGACTTTCACTTTAACAACATCTCTTGTTCTTTCCCTTTAGTTGAAGAGTTTTAGAAGGGGGTGGGGGTTGTTTGACAGACTTTTAGGGTAGGTTTACACTTACCTTCCGGGTCGACGCGGTGAGTTCGACTTCTTGGAGTTCGAACTATCGCGTCTGATCTAGACGCGATAGTTCGAACTCCGGAAGCGCTGTGGTCAACTCCGGTACTCCACCACTGCAAATGGTGGTGGCGGAGTCGACGGGGGAGCCGCGGAGTTTGACCCCGCCGCGTCTGGACTGGTGAGTAGGTCGAACTAGGGTACTTCGAATTCAGCTACGCTATTCACGTAGCTGAATTTGCGTACCCTAGTTCAACCCCCCTTCTTAGTGTAGACCAGGCCTTAGATTATGTCAAGTTTGGTAATAACTGCCCTTTTGGGTAAAAGGGAAGAAGTTAGTTGAGATGGGCTGGAACTGCTGTTGCTGCTGCTATTGTTAAAGTTTGATACACTTTATCTCAGGTAATGTTGGGGATTCAGCTGGAGCTGATAAGGGTAGTGATGTCCTCTGGATCCCTCTCTCTGGACCAGTCTGGTCAGGATATCTTTTAGGATCAAGATGATGAAGGCCGGGGGTGGCAGCCATGATAGTGAAGCTCACTCCTTTAGCCTCCATCTCTTCTTCCTTTTCCTATATTTTTAATTCCTCCCCCTCCCCCCCGCAGTCTGTCTTTAAGAACTCTCAGAGGGCATGATGAGAGGAATAGCACAGCCCCTTGTTGTTTTGTCTACCAGTTAGGCCTAATATCTGACACACCAATTTTGATTCATTAATTTCTGGTTCCACATCTTCTGTTTTTACCAAGCATGATTTCAACATAGTCCTTGAATTATATCAATGTGGTCTTTTTTGTTTAGTCTAATTTAGTCTCTGTCTGCTTCATTTGCATCTGTTTATAACATTCATTACTGAAAACAATTTGACCTTCTTTCCATCAACATTTGTTATAGGTTATTGTGACATGAACTTTCACATTTTACAATTGAGCTTTCAGTTAGGGGAAATTTGTAGACCCCGGTTATCACAACAGATCCTGTTCATTTGCTGGATCAGGAAGAAGGCCATGAACCCAGATGATTTATCCCAAAATCTTTTTGTTGTTTGTTGGCCTCTGGATAATGCAATTTGAATTAGTTTATGCTTATCTCTAAGGGGGGATCACTTCAAACACATACACAATTGCATTTTCAATGTACCCAAAATATATTAACCTTAATTCAATAAGGTTTAGCACAATTCAGTAAAGTTTATTTTAATTCCATAAGCTTTGTTCAGGGTACTACAAAATATTGTCAATCTATCACATGGCACCCCTGGTGTCAAGCTGTGGAACTGCATTGAAAGTCATATGTGTTGTGGAATGCATGCAAGTTCCTCTGAAAGGGTAATGTCATCATAGTGCTCTATATAAGGCCTTGTCTACACTAAGAAGGGGGGTCGAACTAGGGTACACAAATTCAGCTACGTGAATAACGTAGCTGAATTCAAAGTACCCTAGTTCGACCTACTCACCCGTCCAGACGTGGTGGGGTCGAACTCCGCGGCTCCCCCGTCGACTCCGCCACCGCCGTTTGCAGTGGTGGAGTACCGGAGTCGATCGCAGCGCTTCCGGAGTTCGAACTATCGCGTCGAGATCAGATGCGTTAGTTCGAACTCCGAGAAGTCGAACTCACCACGTCGACCCGGAAGGTAGGTGTAAACCTACCCTAAGAGAGTGTACTCCTCCGATCATCTGTTTCTCCTCCCAAACCAGAGTATCCTGATGTTATATAGAACTCTGAGGTAGAGGGGAAGGTGGGCAGGTAATATGAATACACAGAGGAGACTCAACTATTCCTTCTTTGAGGGCCTCTGTGCATTCCCACTTTTGGGAGATTAGCAAGCAGTGCTCCACCGGCTGGCAGGTGATTGAGCAGTTCTTGGTTAAATGTGGACTATTGCACCACTTTCCCAAACAAGATATTAAAGCAAGGTGTTGAGATGAGATTTCCCTGGGTGGAAGTGAGGTCTCTGGAAGAACCCAAGGAGGAAAATGCATCTAAAAAGGTAGAAATCTGATTCCAACTTCAAGTCTAAGTGGTAGGTTCTGGTGACTCTGCCCTTGTGGACTACACTGTAAAATGGAGTGGTCATTGAAGCTCTGAATTCACTTTCCCTCTTGGCAGATAATCATTTTCAGGAAGGCCATTTTATTGATAAATGTTGCGAGAGAGAGAGAGAGGCTTGAGCAAGAGGCTCATAAGGCGCTCCCATCAGCTTAGTATCTCTTTCTCAAAAGAAGCATGAAGTGAGACACTTTGTCCCTGACTTTCTCCTGTGTTGCAGAGACCATTTTGGAGTTGTCTAGAGGATGTTGCAATAGGAATTGGTGTCCTTTAGCTGACACAGGATACAGACAGATTGCTCCTTTGAACTCAAGCGAGGTTGAAAAGGGAGACAGCCGGATATGCTTGACCAGGTTGAGAAGGCCTGAGGTAAGATGCAGAGCATTGCTAATATGTCATACAGGGGATTGGATGTCCCCATTGTCATCACCTTTGTTTGCAGCTGGAGAGTATTTGCCATTCTCCCCAGTGGCTCTCAAAATTCTCTCTGTTGATCATGAAGGGAAACAGATGAAACATCAATTTGATCTTTGGGCATCTCTATGGTCTTCCATAGAATGCTCATATGGTTCCTCTGAAGGAGTCTCCCCATTCCTCGGCTATCCAGATACTTTTGCAAATCTCAGGGATCTGTTGCTTGTATCAGTGCTGGAAAGAAAGGTAGCATTGGCACCTGGTGAGGACTAGGCACTGGTGAAAGCATCAGTGCCAGGGAGGGTCTGGTGATAAAGGGGTATTGACTCTGCTGCCAAGGTGGGTGCCAGATTTTGTCTTGCAGATTCCAAAAAGGCCTTCATGGAGTCCTGTATGAAGAGACATATGAGCAATCTAAGAGTGTTCTTGTAATCGCGTGTGACTCACTCCTGCAGCGCCTCTGCTGGTATCTTCTGGGAATTAGCTTTCCAGCTGTCAGAGTGCCCTCTGCAGGCTGGTGTCCTGCTTTTCCTGGCCCCCATGTCCCTCCCAGACCTGGTGCCCCTTGCACACTGGGGTACTGCCCCCAGGCAGTACACCCCTCAGTCTCTGGGTCTCCCCTCCCTGGGGAACCCTCACCCACTATCCCCACCTCACCTCAGTCTTTGGCTACTGCCCAGTCTCCATCTAGCCCCCGTTCTCTGGGGCAGACTGCAGTATAAGCCACTCATCACAGGCAAGGGGGTTTGGACCTGCTGCCTCTGCCTACCACTTTGCGCTGCCCCCTGCAACTCCAGTACCTATTCAGCTTTCCACTAGGCCGCAGCCTGGGGGGTTTCTGGGCCAGAGCTCCCCAGCTTCCTGGGCCTTCCCCCAGCCCTGCTCCAGCTCAGGTACCTTGGTACACTCCCAGCAGCCAGCTCCCTCCCTCTCAACAGGCTGGAGGGAGAGTCTGTCTATGCTCCTGGCCCACCACCTTCTTATAAGGGCCAGCTGAGCCCTGATTGAGGCATGGCCTCAGCTGAGCTTACTTCCCCACTCAGCCTGGGAACTGCTTGCTCCCAGTCACCGCCCTCTCCTGGGCTGTTTTAAGCCCTTTTAGGCCAGAGCAGCTGACCACCCTGCTATAGTTCTGCATGATATCCTTCCACAATGTCTGGATTTGAGGCAAGGGGAGAGGCTTGGTGTCCTGGGGTTGAGTTGGAGGATTCTGCAGATTTTTCTGTGAAGGAGTCAAAGGTACTCTGAGGTAGCTGTGAATTGCTACTGGAAGAGTAGGTACCAGTTCAGAGTCAGGTAGCATAAATGCATGTATAGGAGTGGCTAGTAACCTCAGTGGAAACCCCCCACTCAGACTTGGAGAGTTCAGAAGTATTATTGGAATCTGAAGTGGTAAGGAGTCTGAATTAGTGAATGCTGAGATTTCTGGCTCTGGAGACATGCAGAGAGGAGGTGATGGTGCTATCTGAGAGTCTTCAAAGCACATGTGAGTCATGAAGGAGGAAAGAAATGCTGTCACTGAGGCTTTTTCTGCTGTTCACACCTTGTGCAGGGAAACATTTCCTCTTTTCCAGACTTTTTACCCAATTGAGCATCTGACTACTCATGAGGTGCAGTGATAGAGGTCTTGTTGCCAGAGGACAAGTCTCAAATTGGTGCTGAGGGCAATCATGTCAGAGAGGAGTAGGCAATTAGGTGATTACTTCTTGCATCAACAATGGGCTTATTGAGACTTAATGGACCATGCCAGTTTGGCCTTTGGTGCTGCTTTAGATTCAACCATATGGCACT
Organism: Mauremys reevesii; assembly: GCF_016161935.1. Classification (NCBI taxonomy): domain Eukaryota; kingdom Metazoa; phylum Chordata; order Testudines; family Geoemydidae; genus Mauremys; species Mauremys reevesii. The sequence goes on along the minus strand of NC_052629.1, from coordinate 36,011,772 downwards.
GGTGAAGGATTCTTTTCTAGTATAGGGCCAAGAAGACTGGTCTTGAGCCTGTGATAGAAAGTGGTGCTGGAGGAATAAAGTACATATTGGGTCTATGTAAGAGGACTTCGTCCTAGAGGCTGGTCTTGGAGACACCAATGGGTCCACTGAGTTATGAGGCTGTGGGCTTTGGGAAGCCAGATTAACCTGGAGTCACAAGCATATGTCCCTTCTGATGTGTGAAGACATGGCAAACTGCACATTGGGTTACAGCATGTGTTACTCCATGACTTTGCAGGCACTAGACATGGATGATGGTCTCCAGGATAATCACTAGGCAATAGATGCACTTCGTGAGCCCTTATGGGGCTCTCAAGTCCTGACATGGTCCCAGTAAAAGCCAAGGGTTTCCAGGTTGGTGAGGGCTATTTACACTATACTGTCTTGTATAAGTTAGCTATGTACAGCAAAGTCTAAAGCTAGGCTTACGGGAAAGTCTAGTGCTGAGGACATGGAGAAGAGTTCTGTTCACTTTCTGTGATTGTGGAGAGGAAACTGAAGCAGCTCAGCCACAATTTGATGGTTAGTTGCCATATCTGGAGAGTGGGAATATACAGAAACCCTTGTAGAAGAATGCCAAGTTTTTTTCCATAGTAAGTTACAGCAGTTTGCTGCATCTTGTCTGACAATGTTAGCATTTCTTGCTTAAAAACGAAGATTGCATTTAAGACTTCAGCAGTGAAGGGGTTAAGTTTTGGTCATGGTAATCAGTGAACCCCTTTTTTAATTACTCACGCTCAACACAGAATTCTAGGTATCATAAGTGAAGCCTCTGGTGAAAGTCTACTTCAGAGTGTCTTGTGGATGATTGAGAACCATGAAAAGGGGATCTAGCTGATTCTGCTTTAAGGCAGCAGATCAGCATGAAGTGTGTGTGTGTGTGTGTGTGTGTGTGTGTGTGTGTGTGTGTGTGTGTGTGTGTGTGTGTGTGTGTGTGTGTGTCATCAGCCATTTGTGCTGTTTTTATTAGTGGTCATTCTATCATCATATATTTTCATTTCTTTAAATATAAAATCCCAGAGTAAGTTTTTAGCCCAGAAAAGATTATTATGAGTAGGAGGCTTTTTAGTCACTTTCTTTATTTCCTTATATTTTTTGCTTTTCAAGACTCAAGTTCTCAAACTTGGCTGTGGATTGCAGTGGTCTGTAGAATTAATTATTTTGAGATTCAAACAGTGGGAATTGGGGGCAGGGGGTAAGTGGAGGTGATTGTAATTGATTCTCTTGCCAAAGTGATGCACAGAATAAAAAGGTTGGAGAAAATCAAATTCTGAACAGTTCGAAGTGCCAAATTCTCTGTTATGAGAATTAGATGTTAAAATCTTCAGACTAGCTTATGTAAATTCAGCTTGATTTTTCTGAGTTTTTAATATATGGAATTTGTTAGTGATTTTTTTTAAACTGTTTTTCTGGTTTGAATGGCACTTAACCTAAAATATAACAGTTTTTTTTGTTTATTTTATTTATTTATTTTTCTCCCACTAAATGCTACTACTCCCTTTTCCTCTCCAAATAAATGAATATAAATAAAAGGCATCTCTTCTCAGCAAGGTCAACAAAAGAGTTTTTAGCTCAAGCCATTTTGGAAATATAAAAGTACCAAAAATATTAGGAAATTTGTCTCAACCATAAGGTAAGACATTTTGAAAATATACCATGAGCAGGATCCTCAGCTAGTGTAGATTGGCGTAGCTCCATTCAGTTCATCAGAACTATACTGGCTTATACCAATAAGCCCCCATAGTTTAAATCTAGTATGTGGTTAATTTCCAAACTTCCCAGAAAAATTCTACCCTGAAATAAGACTTAGCATCTTATTTTATATATTTTAATGGGTTTTTTGTTTAGGTTTGTGATGATGTATATGTGGATTAGTAGCTGGAGTTAATTGTTACTTGGTTTTATGGGTTTATTGAAATTTGTTTAAAGCATTTACACTTGAAATAGGCATTTTTATCTACTGTGTACATCTAAATATTGATCTAACACTTGGAATTCTGTACACTACTACTACTAAACATAATAAAATATTAACACATTTAAAAACAAAGAGATTAGCTACTAGTAACTGTACCCAGAATGTGCTAGAGAAGGCAAAGATGTCCAAGCTATTGACCTGATCCTACAATTAGATCTGTGTGGGTGGATCCCAGCGCCAATGCTGAGCCCCACTGAGGTCAGTGTGAATTTTCATACAAGATGCTTAGTTTGGGGGAAGTTAGAAATGGGTGAAAACTGGGCTTACAAAAGATAGTGGCAGTCATAAGTATGAAGGAACTACTGTTCAATAATTCAGTTAAAACTCATACATATTAGACCTACAGCCTAAGGAAGCATGTACCCCACTGGGCAAGTTCCCTGTTGCTCACAGCCCAGTCTGGGCCAGTGTTTAGGAAGATTTCAACCCCCTGAAGTAGTTTTTTTAGATGATGTGCTTTAACTATTATGCATTGTATCATCATCCATGGTCATAACATCGATTCAAAGAGGCAGTAATGTCTAGTTAAGAAGATAAATTCCTTCCCATAATTTATTAAAGGAGGTTTTGTTCATTACTATGACCCTTTTGTTCCTTTGGAGTGCAGTCTACCTGTTTAAAACAATAAATTGTTGAAATAATAATCAGCATTATAGTCTTAAAGCTTAAGTCAGGCCAGACTGGAGTCAACTGAATAACCAACAATTCCATTTACCTACCTGACTAGCAGTTTGTTCCGCCTTTAATTCTAGGATGAGTTAATTTATAAATTTTGCATTTGAGAAGATTGTTTTAGCGCTGAGAAAATGAACCATGTTTAAAACTGCAAAAAGTTGATAGGCGATATTAATTAAAAAGGCTAATAAATTTGGTCTGTTGCTAGAAATGCTAGTCAAGGAGAACCAGAGGTGCTGTGAGGATAAATTCATTAATGATTGCGAAGCACTCAGATTGTATAGTGATGGGGGAGCTATATAATTACTTGGACAAGAAGATAGACTTCTCTTTAAATGGACTTCCTCTTGAGAGCTCTATTTGGGGCCTAGTAAATCTCCTTTCACATCCCCACAATACTGGGTCTCAGGAGGCTCTAAAATAAGTATTATATGTGTTTTTAACCCATTAATTTGACTTCTGACCCCAGATATCAGCCAATGGTATATGGATTTTTTTCACCATTTTCAAATCCCTTCACAGTCAGAAGAGTTGACCATTGGCTATAGATCTTGGTGCTTTCTCCTTGTTACTCATCCTATTCCTGTAAAGTTCAGTTTTTGATTCCTCCAAATAGCCATGGACTTGAAATGCTTGTCTTGAAATGCTTGTCTTGAAATGCTTGAAATGCTTGTCAAACTCCCAATAGCCAAAATATTTAAAATGTTCAAATAAAGAAATGATCCTACTTGATGTGAATGGGGGAGTAAATCTAAGGCTTAATTGTTTTAGTGAAACTGGCTGTCCCTGTGGTGAGTCCTTGAGAATTGTTTGGAAATTAAACTAACATTAAAATTTTTGTTTACTGCAGACACCAGTTCATAATGTTAGGGATCTGTCACCTTGGGGATAGGGAGGGCTGTTGATTTATGATTGAGGTATTTGTATTGACGTTAAATGGATTGGGGTGGTCTTGTTGGAAAGACCATCCCTTTGCTCATATAATACTACACTTGATCTGAACAGAGGAGCTCAGGTTGGTTCTTCCTAGACCTAAAAGAAAGAGGATTGCTGGTTGTGTGTTCTCTGTGTTGTCTACCAAAAATATCTTGAATTTGTGCAAATTCCATCTCGGTGTTTGGGGGAGAGAGATGCATAAAAATTGGTGTTACTGGAGTGCAGGATATTTTATTATATATTTTAATGGGTTTTTTGTTTAGGTTTGTGATGATGTATATGTGGATTAGTAGCTGGAGTTAATTGTTACTTGGTTTTATGGGTTTATTGAAATTTGTTTAAAGCATTTACACTTGAAATAGGCATTTTTATCTACTGTGTACATCTAAATATTGATCTAACACTTGGAATTCTGTACACTACTACTACTAAACATAATAAAATATTAACACATTTAAAAACAAAGAGATTAGCTACTAGTAACTGTACCCAGAATGTGCTAGAGAAGGCAAAGATGTCCAAGCTATTGACCTGATAAAACAATTAGATCTGTGTGGGTGGATCCCAGCGCCAATGCTGAGCCCCACTGAGGTCAGTGTGAATTTTCATACAAGATTGGGTGCACAATATTTAGAGAACATATGGGAAATGTTTCAATTTAGGCAATTCTCATGTCTCAAGAAAATAAACTCTCTGTCCTTGCAGCAAAATACCCAAAGGTGGAATGGAATCTGAGCCCTTTAGGGCAGTGTGTGCCTGCTTATTATACAAAAATATTAAAAAATAAATTTTAGGACACTGTCTCTGTTAGGGACAAAATTGCTCTCTAGTATACATGTACTATTAGCTGAAATAGTTATCATATATAGGGGGCCCCATGCTGCTCTGCATTGGTGTAACTGAGAACAAGCTTGGGCCTAATGCTTGAAATTAGAGGTGGAAAAGTTAATAATAATTCCAACCGCAAACTGAAATTTACAAACTAGTAGATCTAAAAGGACGTGCATTACACTTTTGCATTATGACATTTTTCTGAGGAACTGAAACACAGTTTTAATCTCATAAATCCATGAAAACTACCGTTGAGTGGAGAGGAACATTTGGTTTTGTTTAGCACTGTACAGAATCACCTAAAATTATCTGTAAAACAATACTGAAAGTCTTGCATTTTCTATACTAACAAGCATTTTCAAAGATCACCCTTTCTTGCATAATTTGTGATGTGTGGAAAAAAGAATAGCCCTCAAATAATATGAAGCTCAAAATTATCAAAGTGAAATTTGTTTAGACTCAAACAATACTAATTAGAACCAACATCTACTTCATGCAAATTTAATGACCCCTGTTATGCTATAATACAAGGAAACATTTATATGTCTGTACATGACAACTTTGATATAGTTCAAATGGTCTGCTTCACTGACACATACTAAAGATCTTACTTGAATGTCTTGGGAACTCCTACTTCTAGCCCTTTTATGGGCTTTGTAAAACGTCTTTATTAGATGCCAAATGTCTGTGGCTATCAAGTCATTTGCCCATTGTGTAAATTAAGTGGTATGGTAACAATTTTGGCTTTGCTAAATTAATACAAACCCTAGAAGAGAATCTCTGGAAAAAGCTTGAAATAACATGAAGGGTAGGGTCAAGAGTTAACAGTCTGGTACTCATCTGAGTTCAGTAGTGGATCCAAAGAATCTGAGCTGGCATTAGCAAGGTCAAAAAAGGCAGAGCACCCTGATGAGAGGTCTTGGTAAATTTCAATTAACCCATAGTAAAACAAGAATTATTGCAACCGCCTTCTCCATTCTGTCTGCAATTGTAGACTAAACCTGAGATTCTATGAGCCTTTGTGAGGTGAAGGAATATTTTATCTTTGCAGTTATGTGCAGTTTATTAGACCTGAACACTGTAGACAGGAATGCCTAAAGTCCATGATAGCTTAAAGAAAAATGAAACACTTCAACATGATTTGAACAGATGGAATAACCTTTAATGCAAAACTTGTGCTCTTGGAGCCACGGTTCCTTGCACAGTCCACATGATATTCTCATGTTCCTATTTTGAAGATGGAAGAGTAAGGAAATTTACCCTCTAGATCTAGTTCTGATTCTCTTTTTTGCTTTGCCAAAATGTTCTATTTTAGTTGTTCCTGTAATACAACCTGCTAGCACAAAGATGCAGAGTTGATTTAATAGATTCATAGATTCTAAGGCCAGAAGGAACCATTGTGATCCAGTCTGACCTCATAGGACAAGCCATACAACTTCCCCAAAATAATTCCTAGTTCATCTTTTTAGAAAAAACACCCAATTTTTACTTTAAAATTGTCAGTGATGGAGAATCCATCAAGATCCTCGTTCAAGTGGTTAATTACTCACACCATTTAAAATGTTGTCCTATTTCTAGTGGTGAGTTTGTCTGGCTTCAATTTCTAATTGTTTCAGTGGAACTGTACATGCCAGCATAACACATTACAGACTTGGGACCAAAATTAATGAAACAGAAAAAAAGTTTTTTTTTCAAAGTGGGACACAATATCTACTATGGGTGTGGTTATACCTAGAGCATACTATATATCTGAACTTCTATATATAGATTATTCTCCCATTTAAATTTTATCTCTGTGATGCCTCTGAAGAAGGGGTGGGATTCTGAATCAACATAGAACTTAAAAAAAAAAAGCTTCAGCAAATATGATTCTTTCGGGATTGTTCAGCATACATTCTTCCTCCATAAACAAGTTTAAAGATGGATGTACGTTTTTTGACCTAATTTCAGATCTACTTTAGCTACCATTGTTCGTACAAGATATTTGGAAAGGCTAAGTATGTGCATTTTATTGAAGAAACACTTAAGCGTTTGATTTCAGAATCAGAATGGTCAAGTATAAAATTGTTGTATGCAGTATTGTAGCTGTGATTGGTCCCAGGATATTAGAGGCAAGATGATTGAGGTAGTATCTTTTATTGGACCAATTTCTGTTGGTGAGAGACAAGGTTTTGAGCTTACCCAGAGCTCTTTTGTAGATTATCCAACAGATCCGATTTTCATCTCTAAACATTTGACAATATTGGGAAGTTCACTACCTAAGCTGTTGCCCCAGACACACAGGAAGAAAGACAAGATGCAAGATATATGATTTAACTAGGCTGAAATTAACTCAGTTCCCAGATGAGTTATTTGGCCATAACTTGTAGAGTGCAGGTCATCCTTCCCTGCCTTAGCAGTTCACTTGTAGAAGGGGTGCCATCAGCTCACCACCCCTCCATGCCTGGTATAAGCTCATTGCTGGGACCCAATATCCTTCCCCTTGTATGAGGGTTAAGGGGCTGCTAGGGAAAAGAGGAGTGTCTCTTGGCATCAGAATTTAGGAGCCTAATCCCATTCCTCAGCTGCTTAGGAGATGCCTTCCCAAAAGTCCACTTCTAATACCAATTTAAGGGAACCAGGCCTCCTATGGAAGGACTACCTGGACTGGACACCTGCCACCAGGAGGCACCAACAACTAGTTTGGCTGCAATGGTTTATATGTACTCAGGTGATTGGGAGACAATGGACTTCCACTGTGCCTCTCTGACCAGAAGATGCCTCCTCCCCAACTTCTGCAGCCCAAGAGAAAGCTGAACTCCTATGAGGAAGGGGAACTCCTTAAAGGGCCCACAGACCTCTTTCCTCTACTGGTCTAGCCAAAGCTCCTCTGTCTAAGGCAGCAGGGTGTGCGTCCTGACACATTTACCATTCCTCATGACCTGGTAAATGTTTTTGATCCTGAAGTGGCTTTTTCACTACCACAGCTCTGATCCTTAAAACATTTATGCACCTGAAGCTCATGGGACTACTCACAGTGAATAAAGTTAATCAAATATGTAAGTCTTTGCATGATAAGAGCCTTAGTTTTGTCAGGATCAAATTAAGATTTTCATTTTATCCAGATAGATAAACTTTTCTCCAAAGTTTCAAATCTACAAGATAATTTAAAGTAGATTTCCCCAGAAAAAGAAAAGGAAAAAATTGTAAAAGGCTCCTTACTCATTCAGAGTAGTAAAAATATGAATGGGAGTTTGGTTATTAGGACTACTTATATTTCCCTCACTCACAGTGGCATTTCTAAAAGTAGGCAGTAGAGGGTGCTCATGACGTTTCTATGAATTCTGTTAGTATTTCTGTTCAAAGTAAGATCTTTTTAGGTTTTTTTTGGTGGGGAGAGGAGGGGAGATAATTTTAAACATTCTTTTGTTTATTTTTTCTCTCCCTGACCCCAACCTACTAAAGAGACAACTTGCATGCTTAAAGATTTGCACATGCTTAAATGCTTTGCTGAATTGGAGCCATAAGCCTGGTCTACACTAGGCATTTAAACCGGTTTTAGGAGCGTAAAACCGATTTAACGCCACAACCGTCCACACTAGGAGGCACCATATATCGATTTTAATGGCTCTTTAAACCGGTTTCTGTACTCCTCCCTAACGAGAGGAGTAACGCTAGTATCGGTATTAACATATCGGATTAGGGTTAGTGTGGACGCTGATCGACGGTATTGGCCTCCGGGAGCTATCCCACAGTGCAGCAGTGACCGCTCTGGACCGCAATCTGAACTCGGATGCAGTGGTCAGGTAGACAGGAAAAGCCCCGCGAACTTTTCAATATTTCCTGTTTGCCCAGCGTGGAGCTCCGATCAGCACGGGTGGCGATGCAGTCCGAAATCAAAATAAAGAAAGAGCTCCAGCACGGACCATGCGGATGTGATCGCTGTAAGGGCAGGCAAATCCGTTCTATCAGCGCTCCGTTACAGAAGATGAAATTCAGAATCCTTTTTTTAAAATCTCCAGACAGACGCCATAGCAGGGACTCAGCGCACTGCAGCGTGACAAGCGTAATGGAAAGCCAAAGAATCAAATGGACGCTCATGGACTGGAGGACTGAAGCTATCCCACAGTTCCTGCAGCCTCCGAAAAGTATTTGCATTCTTGTCTGAGCTCCAAATGCTTCTAGGGTCAAACACAGTGTCCGTGGTGGGTCAGGGCATAGCTTGGCAATCTACTCACCCCCCCCACCCCCAGAAGCGAAAGGGAAAACAATCCTCTGACTCTTTTACATGTCACCCTATCTTTACTGAATGCTGCAGATAGACACGATGCTGCAGCCGTCAACACCAACATCCTCACTCCCCCCCTGCCATGGGTGGCTGATGGTACAAAAGGACTGGTAACCGTCCTCGTCATCAGCCTATTGGCACATGGGGCAGTAACCATGCTGACTAGCATCCGTCAGGTCGATCAAGGGCGCCTGGCCCTATTTTTTTCTGGTGGATGGTGAAGTATGGCTGGTAACCATCGTCATCATAGCAACAGGGGGCTGAGCTCCATCAGCCCCCACCCTTCATGTGTAAAGAACAGATTCAGTTGCCCCTGGACTAGCAGAGGGATGCTGGGCTTCTCTCCTACACACTGCTTAATGTCCTGTCTGGACTATCATAGCAGCTGGAGGCTGCCTTCCACTCATTTCTCACTAACAAGTCACCATGTCTTTTTATTCCTGCATTCTTTATTACTTCATCATACAAGTGGGGGGACAATGCTACGGTAGCCCAGAAAGGCTGGGGGAAGAACGGAATCAACAGGTGGGGTTGTTACAGGAGCACCCCCTGTGAATAGCATACAGATCATAGTTTCTGCAGGATCTGACACAGAGCAGCTGTGCTCTCTGGTTCTATGATACAGTGGTTATCTAGTACACTTGCCTATATTCTAGGCAGGACTGATTCTATTTTTAGATACCAAAAAGGAGGGATTGACTCAGGGAGTCATTCCCAATTTTGGCTTTTGCGCCCCTGGCTAAGAGCAGCCAGGGGCACTTAAAACAGCAGCAAATAGTACAAAAGGACTGGTAGCCATGATCATCTTAGTTCCAATTTATGGAAGGGTTTGGATGGTGAAGTATGGCTGGTAACCATCTCTGCTGTCATGCAAAAGCAAAAGCATGCTTCTGTGTAGCGCTGCTGAATCGCCTCTGTGAGCGGCATCTAGTACACATACGGTGAGAGTCACAAGAGGCAAAACAAGCTCCATGATTGCCATGCTATGGCATCTGCCAGGGCAATCCAGGGGAAAAAGGCGCGAAATGCTTGTCTGCCGTTGCTTTCCCAGAGGAAGGAGTGACTGACGACATTTACCCAGAACCACCCGCGACAATGATTTTTGCCCCATCAGGCACTGGGATCTCAACCCGGAAGTTCCAAGGGGCGGGGGAGGCTGCGGGAACTATGGGATAGCTAGGGAATAGCTACCCACAGTGCAACGCTCCAGAAGCCGATGCTGGCCTCGGACCGTGGACGCACACCACCGAATTAATGGGCTTAGTGTGGCCGCGCGCAATCGATTTTATACAATCTGTTTTACAAAACCGGTTTATGCAAATTCGGAATAGTCCCGTAGTGTAGACGTACCCTTAGTAAGATGACTTCCTTCGAACGTAATACAAGGGTTTAGCCATAGCAGGAGTTGGTGGTATATAAGACCTTTATACAGCACTTCCTCAATACTCCTTCTAAACAATTCACATCTATTAATTAATCTACTTCTATTTATCTGGTCAATGAGAGTTCTTCTTTCTGACAATCTTCTAACTGTGAATGAACAAAGACTATGCATAGGACCTCAGATCAGTGGTGGCCAAACTTACTGGCTCTCCAAGCCACAGACAACAATCTTCAGAAGCTCAAGAACCAGAGCACATCTGCCAGGAGTCGGGGCTCGAGGAGTCAGCCCCACTCTTGCTGGAGCCCCAGCAGATGCACCCCACAGGGCTGAAGCCCTGAGACCATCCTCCCCACTGGGCAGAAGCCCCTATCGCACCACCCTGCTGCAAGGCAGAGGTCCTGAGCTCTCCTCCCCACTCAGTCTGGTAGGTGGAAAATGGGGGGTGGAGGGAGTTGTGACCTGCACTTTAATGGTAAAAGAGCCACGGCTTGGCCACTCCTGCCTCAGAACTTCATCAGAAGGTTCCACAGAACTAGCAAATTTGATTCAAATGTTATAAAAAGAAATTGGATAAATTACTCCTCCACATGAAAATGACAGTGGCTAGCACAAATTTATAGCAGTCGACTACCAATTGGTGGTACCAAGATAGAAATTTATTCAATTTACTGTATTAGTATATGTTTAAAATATATTCCTGTTGAAAGAGGTCTGAGATCAGCTTTCTGCCCCCATTCACCCTTCAAGCTAGCTCTCAATCTACCGTTCTCCACTACCTGGAATCCTTTAGAAATATTTAGCTAACAACTCTCAGACAGCCAATTTCTTCTTCTACCTTACATGTAGCCAAAGTGATGTCTTTGGGAGACAGGCTGCAAGCAAATGTAATATTTCTATAATAGACAATAACTCTGTGGGTTTTTTCCTCCAAAGACAATTCTGGCATCTGTTCAAAAGTGCTACTATGTAACATACTAGGAGAATGGTGTTTATCAATTTGTGGTGTTATACTCCACATCTCAACACTGATTTACTATATTCATTCCCAGACAAAAAACTATGCTAAAATGAAGTGAACGGTGAGAGTACATGTTTATCATTTTTAAATTACTAATATTACAGAGATGTTGTAATTATCCTCCAAACAAGCAATAGAAATTCAGAACTAAAGTTAAACATGAGAAAATTCCAAACCTGTCATGGTATGTAAATGTACAGTTAAGGCACCCAAACAATCTCAGCTGTGTACTGTACTTATGCTATACAATAACCATATGGTGATTAATGAATTTAGTGCTTCTTGTCCCAGATTAGATGGAAGTGATTTTTAAAGACATTAAGAATTTTTTCATATTTCTTTTCTTCATAGAAATTCCCTTTTGACATCACCCAAAAGTGCAAAAGCAACTCCTAAAACAGATGAAACAATGTATCTGCGTTGAGAGGATTACAAATGAATTTTTGACATGACACAAGTAACAAAACAGTAGTAAGGACAGGGGGAAGGCGAGAAAAAATAACAAAGGCTATGTCAACAAGATAATGTGATTACTAGTGAATAGCGTGATGGCGCAAATAACTGTTTTTTGTCTTTTTTTAATAGCTTTTTCTGTTGGGGGAAAAAAAATCCTGGTTAAAATGATGGTTGTGTGTTGGGAATATTTTCTGCTACAATCCTCTGAACTTAATGCCACAATACAAAACACTTAACAAAAATGGTGAGATGATTATGATAAATGGACTGCAATCCTGTTCATGTACACATTAAAACCTAAGCCTGCAGTATGAAACCAAAGAAAGTAATTTAAAGTACTACTTAGTCTGACTACATTTTACTACTTTTTTATTCTATATTTGGAACACTGATGGAGTAAATTCATAAAGGTTACAGATTGCATTATTTCAATAAACAGCCTGTTTGTCAGATTAGTGTACTGTGGAGATGACCTATTACAGGATTATCATTTTATTCAGAACGAATTTACTTTTGGAACAGAAAGATATTGTAAATAATAGCTCACAAGCAATTACACCACTATGAATATGTCCTTAAATGTTTCCTTAATGCTTTCATTGTGTTATTACAAAACTTACTGGAAAGTTGAACAAATATTTTTAAACACAAGCTTCCATCAAGATTTTTTTTTCCCCATTCAGTTCACCAAATTATGAAATGACTTAATGCTTCATAGGAAGAATCTTTCTAATTGGTTGTCAATGATGTCATACAGAACTTGAGTCAATACTCATTTGCAGAACCAGGACTATGACCTGTATGCTTTATTATTTCCTGATTTCCATTTCAGAAAAGCAATGACACAATAACCAATGCTTTCCTACAGCTTTATTGCATTTTTTTCAGGTAATTGAATTTATATAGGCTTTCACCTCGTTCTATAGCCACAACATGTGCAAGTGTGCAGATATACCCCATAATATTAGGAAACGAGAGAGAACCTACTCAGAATAGACTCTCATACTTTGTTTCGTACATAAATATCTGCTAAATGTAAAAGAGAACTTTTTGTAATGGTCTTTCCAAGACTTGTACCCTGAGCGTTGGAGCAGGACCTAACTTCTAAATCTCTATTTGGAAGGAAATTTCAACCTTTTGCAATTTTGACTTCATTCCAGTTCAAACCCAAACCTCTCTCTTCCCAAAATTTCCCATGAAACAGAAATTCTCTAAAATTTTGTTTCAGACTCACCCATACCTGGTGTTTCTGAAACAAAATTTTCTCACAAGACTCCCAACAGCTGCTGACTGAAATTTGGTTTCACTGCTGCTCACCACTGAATAGCATGGCAATGCTACCCTGGAAACTCAGGTTTGCTGGCTGGCAGGAGACCATGCAAGTACCTGCCAGAGAGTCATCAAACCTGATACATTTCTCCAAAACATTTTAGGTTTGATTAATGAACATTTTTTAGTTTTGTCGTAAAATTCCCAACCAGTTCTATCAAGTCTCTTTTTCTCTCTCCAAAACACTGCTATCCCTATGTATATACTGCTGGGCAAACGAGCATAAAGTTTCCCAAAGAATGTGAAAATACATAAAAACCATAAGCAGTCTGTTAAATTTACCTGTTTTACAAAGACCTACTTTGCTCAGAGAGCTAGTGAATAGACAGTTGGCCATTCAGGATAGTTAATCTGTAAATATATATATTTAGAGATAAAGGAATTTATTTCTGTAGAATGTTCAGAGATTGCTGTAGAACTAAAGAGTGATTTGCAAAACCTTTGATGAAAAACTTAACCTAGTAAAGAAAAAAACTTTTTATAGCTGAGAGAGACAATGCACATGTGCGCACATGGGCCTAATCCTGCAAATGTTCCTCACTCTGTGTGTCAGGATTTAAATAGTCTGGGACAAAATGTAGAAGTGCCACCACGCACTTTTGTTTTTTAGCTGAGCTTTTCCTTCTGCTGTTTCCCTTCTGTCTGTTTTCCCAACTTTGCTACCAACTTGTTTAATTATGGGGTTTCCACTTTGGTGTGTGTTTGTTTTCTACAAATTCCCAGTAGTTCTCTAACAAGTGTGTATTTCTGGTTTTTAATTTATATTCATATTCATAGATTCCAAGGCCAGAAGGGACTGTTGTAATCTAGTCCGACCTCCTGTGTAATGGAGGCCATAGAACTTCTGCAAAAGAATTCCTTTTTAACTACAGTGTGTGTGTGTGTGTGTGTGTGTATATATATATATATAATAAATATATATATATAATATATATTTTTTAACTTGCCAGATGAGTTGATTGGGATAAAGATTGCACTGCATTGCATCAGGCAACTGAGACAGGAAGAGCAGCCATATCCATTGCATATGCTGTTAAAGAAAAATGATACACAGCACCTTTCACACACTCTGTCCACTCAGGCCTGGTCTACACTAGGCGTTTAAATCGGTTTTAGGAGCGTAAAACCGATTTAACGCCAAAACCGTCCACACTAGGAGGCACCTTATATCGATTTTAATGGCTCTTTAAATCGGTTTCTGTACTCCTGCCCGACGAGAGGAGTAGCTCTAATATCGGTATTAAAATATCGGAATAGGGATAGTGTGGCCGCAATCGACGGTATTGGCCTCCGGGAGCTATCCCACAGTGCACCACTGACCGCTCTGGACAGCATTCTCAACTCGGATGCACTGGCCAGGTAGACAGGAAAAGCCCCGCGAACTTTTGAAATTCATTTCCTGTTTGGCCAGCGTGGAGAGCTCATCATCACAGGTGACCACGCACAGCTCATCAGCACAGTTAACAATGCAGTCTCCTGAGAATCGAAAAAGAGCCCCAGCATGGACCGCTCGGGAGGTACTGGATCTGATCGCTATATGGGGAGAGGATTCAGTGCTAACAGAACTGCGTTCCAAAAGACGAAATGAAAAAGTATTTGAAAGAATTTCTAAGACTATGACGGCTAAAGGCCACAGCAGGGACTCCGTGCAGTGCAGAGTGAAAGTTAAGGAGCTCAGACAAGCCTACCAGAAAACCAAAGAAGCAAACGGAAGGTCCGGGGCAGGTCGAAAAACATGCCGCTTCTATGCTGAGCTGCATGCAATTTTAGGGGGCTGCGCCACAAGTACCCCACCCCTGACCGTGGATTCCGAGGTGGGGGTTGTAATCTCTGCCATGTCTGAGGATTATGCAGACGGGGAAGATGAAGAGGAAGAAGAAGAGGAAGACCTAGCAGAGAGCACACAGCACTCCGTGACCCCCAGCAGCCAGGAGCTTTTTATCACCCTGACGGAATTACCCTGCTCCCAGCCCTCACAAGCAACTATTCCAGAGAATGACGCCATGGAAGGGAGCTCTGGTGAGTGTACCTTTGCAAATAGCAAACACTGTTTTTTAAGCAAGCCTTTTTTAATGATTGATTTGCCCTGAGGACTTGGGATGCATTCGCAGACAGTGTAGTTACTTAGAAAAGTTTGTTAACATGTCCGGGAAATCCTCCAGGGACATCTCGATGAAGCGCTCCTGTAGGTACTCCAGAAGCCTTTGCAGAAGGTTTCTGGGCAAGGCATCCTTGTTCCGCCCACTATGGTAGGACACTTTACCATGCCATGCATGTAGCAAGTAATCAGGTATCATTGCGTGGCAAAGCATAGCAGCGTATGGTCCCGGTGACTGCTGGCATTCAAGAAGCATCCGCTCTTTATCTTGTTCTGTTATCCTCAGCAAAGTGATATCGTTCAGGATAACCTGGTTAAAAATCAGGAATTTAAGTAAGGGGGGTGGCCATTTTTCTACTGGGTTCGTGGAATGCAGCAGCTTAAAAAAAACACTTTCCTGCACGTAGCGAAGCAGGGGAGGAGGAGTGAAATGCCGATGATCTTTTCTGTTTGGTCACCGGCGAGGCGATCTTCCCAAGCTACCGGACAAGCAGTGGGTGGGGAGGGGAAGGTTGTTGATTAGCAGGAGCTAGCGTGGTACTACCCATGCGTTGGGGGGGAGGGGTAAATCACTGAGACAGTGGCTTACCATGGCTGCATGCAAGCTGAATTCTGATGCCTGGACCTGATGTGTCTGTGAGATCTGTAAACCCAGCGCTGCAAGCGGTCACTATTAAGATGAAAAATGCGACCTTGTAGGGAAATCACATGTGCTAGGTGAATAGTGATGTTCACTGTGAAACAGTATAACCATTGTTCTGTAAAATGTATCTTTCTAAATATTTATCTCCCTCATGCAGCTGCAAATTTTTCAACCATCCCTCCTCCATCCCAAAGGCTAGCACAGATAAGGCGGAGGAAAAAGAAGACGCGAGATGAGATGTTCTCGGATATTATGGAAGTTACACGCAATGAAAGAGCTCATCTGAATGAGTGGAAGGACGTGGTTTCAAATTACAGGAAAGAGGCCAGTGAACGTGAGGACAGGAGGGACAACCGAGATGAGAGGTGGCGGCAGGAAGACCGGCAGGAAAATCAGCGGTGGCGGCAGGAAGATCAGCGGTGGCGGGATGCAACTCTGGGGCTGCTGCGTGATCAAACTGACATGCTCCGGCATCTTGTGGAGCTTCAGGAACGGCAGCAGGATCACAGAGTGCCTCTGCAGCCCCTGTATAACCACCCTCCCCCCTCACCATGTTCCTTAGCCTCCTCACCCAGACGTGTAAGAACGCGTGGGGGGAGGCTCCGTGCACCCGCCCACTCCACCCCCGTGGACAGCCCAACCAAAAGGCTGCCGTTACTCTGAATTTTTTTTTTAATGGCCTTCTCCATCCCTCCTATCCTCCTCCCAAAGCACACCCTTACTTCTCTCCCTCTTTTTATAATGAATCAATAAAGAATTCATGCTTTTTAAATGAGTGTCTTTATTTGCATAAGTACCCTGTACTCCAAGGGGGAGGGGGAGTTGCTTACAGGCACTCAGACAACCACGGGGGGGGGGGTGTTCATCAACAAACACAGCAGTCACACTGTACCCTGGCCATTGATGAAGCTCATTTTCAAAGCTTCTCTGATGCGCACCGCTTCCTGGTGTGCTCTTCTAATCTCCCTGGTGTCTGGCTGCGCGTAATCAGCGGCCAGGTGATTTGCCTCAGCCTCCCACCCCGCCATAAAGGTCTCACCCTTACTCTCACAGAGATTGTGGAGAATACAGCAAGCAGCAATAACATAGGGGACATTGGTTTGGCTGAGGTCTGAGCGAGTCAGTAATGTGCGCCAGCGAGCCTTTAAACGGCCAAATGCACATTCCACCACCATTCTGCACTTGCTCAGCCTGTAATTGAACAGATCCTGACCACTGTCCAGGCTGCCTGTGTATGGCTTCATGAGCCATGGCATCAAGGGGTAGGCTGGGTCCCCCAGGATAACGACAGGCATTTCAACATTCCCAACGGTTATTTCCTGGTCTGGGAAGTAATTCCCTTGCTGCAGCCGTTTAAACAGAGTAGTGCTTCTGAATACGCGAGCGTCATGAACCCTCCCTGGCCATCCCACGTGGATGTTTGTGAAACGTCCCTTGTGATCCACCAGTGCTTGCAGCACCATTGAAAAGTACCCCTTCCGGTTTACGTACTGGGTGCCCTGGTGCTGCGGTGCCAAGATAGGGATATGGGTTCCATCTATCGCCCCCCCGCAGTTAGGGAATCCCATTGCAGCAAAGCCATTCACTATGGCCTGCACATTTCCCAGAGTCACAACCTTTAGTAGCAGCAGCTTAGTGATTGCTTTGGCTACTTGCATCACAGCAGCCCCCACAGTAGATTTTCCAACTCCAAATTGATTCCCGACTGACCGGTAGCTGTCTGGCGTTGCAAGCTTCCACAGGGCTATCGCCACTCGCTTCTCTACTGTGAGGGCTGCTCTCATCTTGGTATTATGGCGTTTCAGGGCAGGGGCAAGCAAGTCACAAAGTTCCATGAAAGTGCCCTTACGCATGCGAAAGTTTCGCAGCCACTGGGAATCGTCCCACACCTGCAACACAATGCGGTCCCACCAGTCAGTGCTTGTTTCCCGGGCCCAAAATCGGCGTTCAATGGATAGAATCTGCCCCATTACCATCAGGATCTCCAAAGCGCAGGGGCCCGCGGTTTGAGAGAATTCTGTGTCTACATCCTCATCACTGTCATCGCCGCGCTGCTGTATCCGCCTCTTACGCGCCTCGGTTCGAAGGTCCTGGTTCAGCATATACTGCACGAGAGTGCGCGAGGTGTTTAAAACATCCACGATTGCGGTATTGAGCTGAGCACGGTCCATGCTTGCTGTGCTATGGCGTCTGCACAGTTCTCCAAGCAAAAAAGGCGCGAAACGGTTGTCTGCCGCTTTCAGGGAATAAGGGAGGGAGGGGTGAGGCTGTACCCAGAACCACCCGCGAAAATGATTTTTGCCCCATCAGGCACTGGGATCTCAACCCGGAAATGCCAAGGGGCGGGGGAGGCTGCGGGAACTATGGGATAGCTACGGGATAGCTACCCACAGTGCAACGCTCCAGAAATCGACGCTAGCCTTGGACCATGGACGCACACCACCGATTTAATGTGTTTAGTGTGGCCGCGCGCACTCGATTTTATAAAATCTGTTTTACAAAACCGGTTTATGCAAATTCGGAATAGTCCCGTAGTGTAGACGTACCCTCAGTCTTCCGCTTACTCATTTCCCCCCCATCACAGCCATCTTCCACTAACCTCGTCTCCTTCATTCATCCCCTGAAACTCACTCCAAATCATATTCACCTAGTGACACTGTCAGGGTTCCCTCCCCACTCTGAACTCTGGGGTACAGATGTGGGGATCCACATGAAAGACCCCCTAAGCTTATTTCTACCAGCTTAGGTTAAAAACTTCCCCAAGGCACAAATCCTTTCCTTGTCCTTGAATGGTATTGCTGCCACCACAAGTGATTTAGACAAAAATTCAGGAAAAGGACCACTTGGAGTCCCTATTTCCCCAAAATATCCCTCCAAACTCCTTCACCCCATTTCCTGGGGAGGCTTGAGAATAATATACTAACCAATTGGTTTCAATGTGAGCACAAACCAACCCCCTTGGTTTTTAGGACACTGAAAAGCAATCAGGTTCTTAAAAGAAAAAAATTATTATAAAGAAAAAAGTAAAAGATGCACCTCTGTAAAATCAAGTTGGAAGGTAACTTTACAGCGTGATAAAAAGATTTAAAATACAGAGGATTCCCCTCTAGGCTCAGCTTCAAAGTTACCAAAAAAAAAAAAGGAATAAAACTCACTCTTAGCATAGGGAAAATTCACAAGCTAAAACAAAAGATAATCTAATGCGTTTCCTTGCCATTACTTACAATTTTTGTAATCTTAGATCAGGGTCGGCAACCTCTGGCACGCGGCTCGCCAGGGTAAGCACCCTGGCGGGCCGGGCCAGTTTGTTTACTTGCTGCGTCTGCAGGTTCAGCTGACTGTGGCTCCCACTGGCCGCGGTTCACCGTCCCAGGCCAATGGAGGTGGCAGGAAGCCGCGGCCAGCACATCCCTGCCAGGGTGCTTACCCTGATGAGCTGCGTGCCAGAGGTTGCCAACCCCTGTCATTTTAAGTATGTTTTTAGGAGATGTTTTACCTGCTGGGTCTCTCTCTCCATCCAGAGAGGGAACAAACAAAGAGAGCACAAACAAAACCTCCCCTCCCCCACAAGTTTTGAAAGTATCTTCTTTCCCCATTGGTCCTTCTGGTCAGATGCCACTTAGGTTGATTGAACTGATTAACCCCTTACAGGTAAGCAGGGGCGGCTCTACAAATTTGGCCGCCCCAAGCAATCATGCCCGGGAGGCGCCCCCGAGCCGCGGGAGCAGCGGACCTGCCGCGGGCATGACTGCGGAGGGTCCGCTGGTCGCGCGGCTCAGCTGGACCTCCCGCAGCTGCGGACGGTTCGCTGATCCGGCGGCTCCGGTTGAGCTGCCGCAGTCATGCCTGCGGGAGGTTCAGCCGAGCCGCGGGACCAGCGAACCGTCCGCAGTCATGCCTGCGGCAGGTCCGGTCGTCCCGGGGCTCCGGTGGACCTCCCGCAGGCATGACTGTGGCAGGTCCACCGGCCCAGCCTGCCGCCCCCTGGAAAGGGCCGCCCCAGGCGGGTGCTTGCCCCGCTGGGCTCTAGAGCCGCCCCTGCAGGTAAGGCAATTCAGTACAGCTACCCTGTGTATATTTGACAGACACACACCAGGCCTCCCTCCAGATCACCCACTACATCCCCTACCACCAGTGACATTGTTACTCAGCAAGGTTGGTTATGTGACCATTATACCTCTTTTACCCTTTCTGGGCTTGTGCTGCACTGAGAGGCCTATTGGAATGAGCTGAGCTAACATTATGCTGGCAGAGTTATGCAACTTGGTCTCAGTTATGTGGGCCAGGTTGAATGCCTTTTATGAGATTATTGTGAATGATGTTAATTTTGTTGGGAACTGGTGTTGGACTGATCTGGATGATACTGAGGGCCAGGTTGCTAGTTTCTGGTTCCATGGTCTTTGAAAGGGAGGTATCAAGTAAGGTGTCTGAAACAGCCAGTAAATATACCACATGATATTTTCCTGGAAGCTGATCTCTGCTTCGTCTCATCGTTCCTGTCATACCAATGATTTGGTAGACCAGGAAATCCTGCCCTAAACACTTTTTTTTTCTTCTGGACCCCAAAGGTACAGCAAGCCTATTCAACCCTCTTGGCTATCCCAGGAACAGAATGTAGGAACTGCCCTACTGAACCAGGAACCAATCCATCTAGTCCAGTATCCTATTTCCGCCAGGGCAGACCCTTCAGAAGAGTGTGTAACAACCAGGCAAATACTCTGAGGGATACTCTGCCCCTCCACCTTCTCATCCATCCCTGATAGCTAGAGATTGGTTTAAGCACCTCAACTTGAATGGCCAAGTATTGAGGGTTTAGTTTGTTTTGAAATTTGAGGCAATGTTTTGTAGGTCATTACTCTAGCTTGAATAATGTACAGTAGAATACAGGCCTTTATCCTGGAAAAAAACTCACCCACTGGATGATGAAAAGGTATTTTATCCCTCTATGGTTAGGTCAAATGAATGCTACTGAAAAAAGTTGGTGTTGTTGGTGTTACAGATGCTTCTCTTTGGTAAACTTTCTGGATGGATATTATGTAAAAAAAAATTCAAGTAGTGCTTTTAACCTTAACAAGTGTAATTAGTTTAAGAAATAGAAATCTGAATATAGTATCATGTTTTTAAATACATTATCATGCTTTGTACAGCATACTTTCAAGAGGGGTTAAACGTATGAAGGGTACTTCAAATATAAATTCTAAGAACCTGAGCTAGCTGATTAAGAGAAGGGTAGACCTAGTGCAATCCCCCAAAGAAAACCCCTTGTAGCAGCTTTTTAGTTACAGTGTGCTGAGACTTCAAAAAACGTCTGTTATCAGTAGTCTGGTTCAATAACTCTGTGTAATACTTCAGTGCAAGATAATTCATCTGGTTTGTATTAAAATAGTTATGTTACTGAGTCAGTTTAAGCAAATGACAATTAAGCTATAGGGTACACTTTTAGTACTTTGAAATTAGGTCCACTGAAGAATTTCAGCATCCCAAAGAGACAGGCTGTATCAGCAAAAAGAACAGAAGTACTAGTGGCACCTTAGAGACTAACAAATTTATTTCAGCATGAGCTTTCGTGAGCTACAGCTCACTTCTTCAGATGCATAGAATGGAACACACAGACAGGAGATATTTATACATACAGAGAACATGAAAAGGTGGAAGTATGCATACCAACAGGAAGAGTCTAATGAATTGAGATGAGCTATCATCAGCAGGAGAAAAAAACAACTTTTGAAGTGATAATTAAGATGACCATAGAAGGTGTGAGGAGAACTTAACATAGGGAAATAGAGTCAATTAGTGTAATGACCCAACCATTCCCAGTCTCTGTTTAAGCCTGAGTTAATTGTATCTAATTTGCATATTAATTCGAGTTCAGCAGTCTCTCTTTGGAGTCTGTTTTTGAAGTTTTTTTGTTGCAAAATTGCCACTTTCAAGTCTGTCACTGAGTGGTTAGAGACGTTGAAGTGTTCTTTCACTGGTTTTTGAATGTTATGATTCCTAATGTCAGATTTGTGTTCATTTATTCTTTTGCATAGAGACTGTCCGATTTGGCCAATGTACATTGCAGAGGGGCATTGCTGGCACATGATGGCATATATCACGTCGGTAGATGTGCAGGTGAACGAGCCCCTGATAGCGTGGCTGATGTGATTAAGTCCTATGATGGTATCACTTGAATAGATATGTGGACAGAGCTGGCATCGGGCTTTGTTGCAAGGATAGGTTTCTGGGTTAGTGTTTATGTTGCATGGTGTGCGGTTGCTGGTAAGTATTTGCTTCAGGTTGGGAGGTTGTCTATAAGCGAGGACTGGCCTGTCTCCCAAGATCTGTGAGAGTGAGGGATCATCTTTAAGGATAGGTTGTAGATCTTTGATGATGCGCTGGAGAGGTTTTAGTTGGGGGGCTGTAGGTGATGGCTAGTGGCGTGCTGTTATTTTCTTTGTTGGGCCTGTCCTGTAGTAGGTGGCTTCTGGGTACTCTTCTGGCTCTGTCAATCTGTTTTTTCACTTCAGCAGGTGGGTATTGTAGTTTTAAGAATGCTTGATAGAGATCTTGTAGGTGTTTATCTCTGTCTGAGGGATTGGAGCAAATACGGTTGTATCTTAGAGCTTGGCTGTAGACAATAGATCGTATGGTGTGTCCTGGATGGAAGCTGGAGGCATGTAGGTAAGTATAGCGGTCAGTAGGTTTCCGGTATAGGGTGGTGTTTATGTGACCATCGCTTATTAGCACAGTAGTGTCTAGGAAATGCACCGCTTGTGTGGATTGGTCTAGGCTGAGGTTGATGGTGGGATGGAAATTGTTAAAATCACGGTGGAATTCCTCGAGGGCTTCTTTTCCATGAGTCCAGATGATGAAGATGTCATCAATGTAGCGCAAGTAGAGTAGGGGCGTTAGGGAACGAGAGCTAAGGAAGCATTGTTCTGAGTCAGCCATAAAGATGTTGGCATACTGTGGGGCCATGCGGGTACCCATAGCAGTGCTGCTGACTTGAAGGTTACAGACTAACACAGCTGCTACTCTGAAAGCTGTATCAGCAGTAGCTCTTAACCACACAGGAAAAAAACCTAATTTACACAACATAGTCTGGTTTAGTGGTTCATCTGTCAGTGTACAGCCTGTGGAAATTAGAGACTACAGTACAAGAGCAACTTGACTCCTTTGAGCCTACCATCTTTCCTTCATACTTCTGTGGAAAGAGCTACCATGGAGCCATTGCTGTGTAGTATAGAGAAGGTGGCAAATCCTCCTTTATGGTCACTCCCTAATCTGCCCATTCTGTGCAATAGAATTCTAGCAGCATTGCTATGCTTAGGGCCTTCATCACCTGCAGATCCAGGGATAGGTCAGTGGCTCTCAACCTTTCCAAACTACTGTACCCCTAAGTTTCAATTCTCTTAAAATCTTACAAAATCAGGCATAAAAATACAAAGGTGGCATAGCACACTAGTAATGAAAAATTGCTTACTTTCTCATTTTTACCATATTATAAAATAAATGAACAGGAATATAAAATTTGTACTTACATTTCATTGTATAGTATATAGAGTAGTATAAAATCACTGTCTATGAAATTTTAGTTTGTACTGACTCCACTAGTGCTTTTTATGTAGCCTGTTGTAAAACTAGGCAAATATCTAGATGAGTTGGTATCGGTGATATTTTTAACAGAGACCCATGGCAGGTTCCAAGTTATGCACACCTGGTCCATGGTATTTGGGTGGCCTTGTTTAGTGAAGGTGGCTTTAATTTTATTTGAATGTGCATCCCAGACTTTCTCTTTAGAGCATATTCTGTGGTATCTGAGCGCCTGGCTGTAGATAACAGATTTCTTGGTGCATCTTGAGTTGTTGCTGGATCTGTGGAGGTGTGGTGATCTGTGAGTTTGTTGTATCTACTTGGTTTTTAGGATTCCATTGTTCAAGCTCATTGTGGTGTTCCAGATGTTGATGTAGGAGTATTCTAGAGAGAATTAGGATGGATAGATAGTGTCATGGTAGAAATCTGAGGGAGTTTAGGATATGTCTCCAGAGTATGAAAATGTCATTGGTCTATCTCTGGTATATTGTTTTGAGTTTCATTTTGCCAGAAATTATTCTTTGAGGTGACCCATGAAGAGGTTGGCATATTGGGGAATCATTCTAGTAACAATGGCTGTTCCCATGGTTTGAACAAAGAGTTTGTTAAATGTGAATTTGTTGTAGGTAAGGATCAAATGAATGTTTGGCAATGTGTTCGGGGTGGATATCCAGCATAGTACATTTGACACAGGTACAAATGTGTAATTTTACATTTAATAAAATTAATAGCATTAATAAAGGAGTTCAAAACTCTCTTACACAAAGAATATGGTAAAAGTGAAAATTCATGTGACTTAATTTTCTGTTTGAGTAATGTAAAATCCAACTGTATAAACGCCAAGGAAACAATAAATGCTCACCTATGAAACCTGGAACAAAACAGTTAAATTCTTTCACCCTCATGGTCTTCAGAAATGTACAGTAAAACTAACTGAGGTACAACCGTATCTGCTCTAACCCCGCAGACAGAGACCAACACCTAGAAAATCTCCACCAAGCATTCTCAAGACTACAGTACCCACACGAGGAAATAAGGAAACAGATCAACAGAGCCAGATGTGTACCCAGAAGCCTCCTACTGCAAGACAAACCCAAGAAAGAAACCAACAGGACTCCACTGGCCATCACATACAGTCCAATGCATCATCAGGGATCTACAACCCATCCTGGACAATGATCCCACACTTTCACAGGCCTTGGGTGACAGGCCAGTCCTCGCCCACAGACAACCTGCCAACCTGAAGCATATACTCACCAGCAACTGCACACCGCACCATAGTAACTCTAGCTCAGGAACCAACCCATGCAACAAACCTCGATGCCAACTCTGCCCACATATCTACACCAGCAACACCATCACAGGACCTAACCAGATCAGCCACACCATCACCGGTTCATTCACCTGCACGTCCACCAATGTAATATATGCCATCATATGCCAGCAATGCCCTTCTGCTATGTACATCGGCCAAACTGGACAGTCTCTAAGGAAAAGGATAAATGGACACAAATCAGACATTAGGAATGGCAATATACAAAAACCTGCAGGAGAACACTTCAACCTCCCTGGCCACACAATAGCAGATTTTAAGGTGGCCATCCTACAGCAAAAAAACTTTAGGACCAGACTTCAAAGAGAAACTGCTGAGCTCCAGTTCATCTGCAAATTTTACACCATCAGCTCAGGACTAAACAAAGACTGTGAATGGCTTGCCAATTACAGAACCAGTTTCTCCTCCCTTGGTTTTCACACCTCAGCTGCTGGAACAGGGCCTCATCCTCCCTGATTGATCTAACCTCGTTATCTCTAGCTTGCTTCTTGCTTGCTTATATATACACCTGCCCCTGGAAATTTCCACTGCTTGCATCCGAAGAAGTGGGTATTCACCCACGAAAGCTCATGCTGCAAAACGTCTGTTAGTCTATAAGGTGCCACTGGATTCTTTGCTGCTTCTACAGAGGCTAGAGACACCAACCCTGCCCATCCTGGCTAATAGCCATTGATTGACCTGTCCTCCATCAACGTATCTAGTTCTTTTTTGAGCCCTGTTATAGTCTTGTCTTCCACAACATCCTCTGGTTCTAAAATGTAGCCCACAGCTGGCTTCACCCTATAAGTGCAGGATGAGGGGGAAAAGTCCTAATCATTTGCAAGATTTTATTGCTGAATTTTATACAAGCAACTTCACTTTAAATAATTAAGATTAAGTTCAAACAGTTATTATAGGGGGTGTGTGTGTGTGTGTGTGTATATAGATAGATATATATATATATATATATATATATATATATGTATGCTGATATTAGTCAGAGTTCAGCAACACCTTATTTTTAAAGTTATCCAGAAAAGATATTAAGAATGAAGCAGGGCAGGTTGGTGGCTGTTTATAAGAGTTATTTTTTGAATATGTAGCATTTTAATAGCATTTTTAATAGAAAATATGCCTTTTGTGGAAATGAGTTCAAATTCCATTACGTTGATTCATATACAGGGGCGGCTCTAGACACCAGTGCGCCAAGCAGGCGCTTGGGGCGGCCGTTTCCCGGGGGGGCGGCATTTGGCTCCGGTGGAGCTCCCGCTGGCATGCCTGCGGCAGGTCCACCGGAGCCCGGGACGAGCGGACCTGCCGCAGGCATGACTGCGGCGGGTCCCGCCTTCCCGCTCGGTTGAGCTCCGCAGGCATGACTGCGGCAGGTCCGCCGTCCCGGCTCCGGTGGACCTGCCGCAGGCATGCCGGCAGGAGCTCAACCGGAGCCGCGGGAAGAGGGGACCCGCCGCGGGACCGGGGAAGGGCGGCGCAGCGCTCCACGCTGCTTGGGGCAGCCCGATTTCTAGAGCCGCCCCTGTTCATATAATGGAATTTGAACTCAATATTTCCATAAGACTAGAACTCTGATTCAGCAAACTATAGCAGGACACATTTATTAACTCCACTGAAAGCACCTGATTTGAGTTTGGCCCAGACTATTTTGTGTATTTCTCCTGCAAGCTGTTTAGACATAGGCTTTTTATATAAATTAAATATTTTCTTATTTATTGACACTTTTATCTACAACATGTCCTTGTTCATGCTGCAAAGTGGATAAAATGTTTATTATGATGGAGTATAATATTATTATTTTTGTAGTCCCTGTTTGAAACATTTGCTTTCCTTATCTTTATTTGCATAATGGAGAGATCCAAAACTTCCTGCTACGGAATGTGGTTATATCTTTTGACATAAGTGATGGCAAAATTAGCACCTCAAGTTTAATAGGAATTGCAGGCAAGTTATATCACGTGTAAAGCTATGAGAAATTTTAAATAGATCTTACTTGTTAATACTAGTATCTAAAAGGTAAATTATCAAAGCAATGCATGGGGATTTGCCTATGCCTCTCCCCGGATGTAAATGATAACCATGCAGCTTACCACCGCATGCAATGCTTTGAAAATTTAACCCTAAAAATAATACAAGGAAGTTTGTACTGAATTGTATGAATTGTACTTAATAGAGAAGTTTGTCACTTTCCTAGATGCAACGATTCTTAATTCTGCAATGATAGCCAATGATGGACCTATCTTCCACGAATTTATCTAGTTCTTTTTTTATCCCTGTTATAGTCTTGGCCTTTACAACATCCTCCGGCAAGGAGTTCCACAGGTTGACTGTGCATTGTGTGAAAAGATTCTCACTTTTGTTTGTTTTAAATCTGCTCTCTGTTATTTCATTTGTTCTTATGTTATGAGAAGGAGTAAATAACACTTCCTTATTTACTTTCTCTACATGAGTCATGATTTTATAGACCTCTATTATATCCCCCGTTAGCTGACTCTTTTCCAAGCTGAAAAGTCACAGTCTTATTAATCTCTCCTCATGCAGCAGTCCCTTATCATATTCCCCCTTAACGATCTCTTTTCCAAGCTGATCAGTCCTAGCCTTTTCAATCTCTCCTCATATGGACGCTGTTCCATATGCTTAATTTTTGTTGCCCTTCTCTGTGCCTTTTCCATTTCCAATATACCTTTTTTGAGATGAGGTGACCAGGACTGCACACAGTTCTTGTTGAATAATAAAGTTAGCTAAACACAAACTTGTTTACCATCTGCACATCTAGCAAGCCCACACTTGTCATGTTTTTAGCCTTTTAGTAACATAGTCTCTTTCAAAATTTGCCAGTTTCCTTGTTCTTCACATACCAAGGCAGGGCAGGGTAGAGAAATGGTTACTAGAGCTTATTCTGAAACACAATTAATATATGGTTTGTCAATCAGTGAAGTATTAAATTGTGGTCCATAATTGTAAAAGGTGCATAATTTTTGGTACTTTATACTGTAATACTTGTGGTGTTTGCAAATTGTTTGCAGGAAAGATTTAAAAATCATCTGTATGTTCAGTGTTTGGAAATGTGAATACTGCATTTTCTAAAAGCAAAACTCTAGCATTTAAGTGCGCAGAAAAACACCACCTCCAGATCAAAAAAGTATTCTTCCGCCTCCCCTCCCGCCCGCCCTGCCACCTCCGCAAAAAACCTACCAATCCACAAAGGGCTAGACCCATAACTGCTGTAAATTGGCTGGCTTTGTTGAATTAAAAAGAATTAGTTACATCGGTGATGAATTTGGCCCACCTTGTCTTATAGTCCTGCAATAGGTGATCTGATGTGGTATTACAGGAAATACATTGGCTGCCATTCAAAGAAGGTAATTAGAGCCTTTATAGCTACGATATATGGGCTTAATAAAGTATAAAGTAATGTGTAGTTAAAATTGCCGCTACTTAGTGCTACTACTGCTGAAGTCAGCGATAAACACCAATTGACTTTAATTTGATAGTAAAAATGGAAATGTTACAGCATCTCCAAACAGAAGCAGTTATACTGTAATAAAACCAGTAGTTAGCCCTCTATTCCTTTTTTTAAAAAAAAGTTTGGATAAAACATTGGTTTTAAAATAGATCCTCAGTTTTGTGCAGTATTAATTTAACATTTAATACAAACCACAAAAGTCTATTACCACTGTAGCTTCTAATAACTGTACCTAAGAGGAAGGAGGAACAGTATGGCATATATATATACATTATAAATATAAGGCTGCCAAGGACATTTTAAAGATCTTTTAGTTTATTTGTTCTTGCTTCAAGCAGGAACTTATTTTCTTCCATTGGTCCCCAACTGTAATAGCAGGATGTGGTTAGTACAACTATATGACCTCATGTTTTTTAATCATGAGAATGGTATTTCCAGTAACCGGGCTCTTCCAGGAGGCAGTATTAGTAAGGTATATGATGTAGTGTTTGCAGTCATGCCAGAATGAAAATGTTGACATGTCAGACCAGGATGCCAACAATAAGTTTATAGAATAGCATAGCAACAATAAGAAAGCTGTTAATTTTGGAGAAACATTTAAAAATAAGATGATTGATCATACAATTGTCTTGTTCATAGATACACTCAATGGTTGAGTGAATTTTTTTTGGAAGTGCTAGGAAGACCTGTGATAATTTGTAAAACCATATATATAATGTTCTGTGAGGACTTACTGGAAAAGAAGCAGCACAATTCTACCTTTAAATAGCAAACCAAGAATCATGGTCCTGCCATTGCTGTACAGGCAAATCTCACTGACTTGCATGGAAATTCATCATGCAGGATGAAGGCAGGATCTGGCCTGTGTATTACTCTTTCAGGTTTAATTCTATTACCTTAATTACACCATGGCTGTGATTTCATGAACGTTACCTCAGTCAGTGTTTCCCAAAATGTAGGGCATGCCCTGCTGGAAGAGGGGTGAGAACAGATTTCTTATTTGTTCTCCAAGGTGTCAACTGTCTTTCTCTTAAAAACATAAAAATAAAAAGAATGTAAAGTTCTTATGGTTGCTAAGAACCTTGGAAATGGGGTTAATACAGGGCCACCCCGAGGATTCAGGGGGCCTGGGGTCTTCGGCGTTGGGGGCCCCCACCGCCAAATTGCCGCTGAAGTGCCGGGTCTTCGGTGGCAGGTCCCAGGGTGGCAAGAACCCCCGCCGCGGGTCTTCGGGGCACTTCGGCGGTGGGTCCCAGAGTGGAAGGACCCCCGCTGCCGAATTGCCGCCGAAGACCCGGAGTGGAAGAAGCTCTGGGGGCCCGGGCCCCACAAGAGTTTTCCGGGGCCCCCGGAGTGAGTGAAGGATCCCGCTCCAGGGGCCCCCAAAAACCTCTTGTGGGGCCTGGGTCAAATTGCCCCACTTGCCCCCCCCCCTCCTCTGGGTGGCCCTGGGCTAATATAACTGATGCAGAGATGTCTGTCTGAGTTTGCAGAAAGCCTGAAACAATAGATCTGAGGTGAGAACTGGTACTTGTAAAGGGCAACATTGTGAACTACTTCACTGCTCCTGAAAGAATGTAAGAAAGCAGAGGAAGTGTCACAATATGAAGATCTACATTAATGCTTCCCAAAGTGAAGGGGGTAAAGAGATCTAGCTTTGGGTGGCATGGAAGATGTATAAATTAAGATGCATAAACCTTTCGTAAAACATGGTGAGGTTGCAGGTGTGAGCATGAAGATTTCATTTGCCTGAAGTGAGGTACAGCTTTCAAAAGTTTGGGAAACACTGACCTAGACACAGTATGTTCGCAGTAGAAGTTCCACTGTTATGTCTGAATGCATATGAATGTCTCCTCGAACCTTACAAGGAAAACTCTAAGGACTGATTTCAGAGGGGCAGCCATGTTAGTCTGTATCAGCAAAAACAATGCGGCGTCCTTGTGGCACCTTAGAGACTAACACATTTATTTGGGCATAAGCCTGTGGCTAATCTACAAGTTAGCGCAAGGCACACTGTAACCCTCGAAGCATCTCCCTGGAGTGTCCAGCCCCTGCCCCACTGGACACGCATGATATTACAGATTTTCTGCTTCCAAAGAAACAGTACACCTCAGATCACCCGTCCTCTTAATTATGTTTATAGTGAATAGTATAAGTTTATTTAACAAAAAATAGAGATTACAGTGATAGCAAGTAGAAGTACTGGAAACAAAGGGTTACATATGAAATAAAATCATAACGTGCTTCTAGAGCCTAGATTTAATTAACTAGATATTCTCATGTCTTGCATAGTTTGGCTGAAATCCTTGTGTAACCCACAAACCTCCTGGGTGTGGTATTCTGTCCCCTCTAGTGGCACTGAGATGACTTAGAGGCTAATGAGTCTGCTACAGCCTTAGCTAGGGGTGCAATAGCTTTTAGCTTATGCAGTAGAGACTCATGCACTAAACTCCAGAGGTTTCCAGGTTTGATTCTGCCCGCTGATGACTGGGATCTGTCAGCGTTACACTTGCAGCACTTTACAGCAATGTTCGGCCTTGTTTCTCCTTTCATGAGACAGACATGTCATCAGCTTGACTCCTAGGTCAAGGATTTAGTATTTTTTTGCCCTCCAACATATACTAGTCCCATCCTTTGTCTTTATTCATAAACTGGATACCCACTGCTATTTGTTTCATCTTGAAGGTTTCACAATCTTTCATTTGCTACTGGTTTCATTTGCAAAAAGGCATATAGTATGAGGCATACTTTACATCAGGGGTCGGCAGCCTTTGGCACGCGGCTCGCCAGGGTAAGCAGCCTGGCAGGCGGAGCCGGTTTGTTTACCTGCCGCATCTGCAGGTTTGACCGATTGCGGCTCCCACTGGCCATGGTTCACCATCCCAGGCCAATGGGGGCGGCAGGAAGCAGCTGCTAGCACATCCCTTGGCCCGCGCTGCTTCCCGCCACATGCCAAAGGTTCCTGACCCCTGCTATGAATAATACCCAAACGACTAGACAGGGAGATAGGTGTCTGTTACCTCCTACCTCAGAGGAACATTGCTGAGGTATGTCACCTTCTGGTGACCTGTCTTAACTTCAGTACCTTAAAACATAATTTTCAGTACAGATACGTAATTCCTTAAATATTGTCTGTACATACATTTATTGGCTATTAGCTCTTGGTAGAGACCTTGCATCCTTTCAGGGAACTATTATGCATATATCTGACCCAGGGTATCGCTGTTTTTAAAACCCTATAAGCTGCCGTCCCTCTGACAGTTGGCATCATGAGGCCCATAGTAACAATCAGGAATCTGTTTGCCCCCTTTTTGATTCTCACTAATGGGTTTAATTGTACATTTTGGTATGTACCTGAAATCCTATGGTCTGAGTATGTATGTGGAGTGTTGTCACCTCCAGGGAGCCACATTCCTTAGCAGAATAGGTGTTGGTGCTCCATTTTAAGTGAATAACACCTTTTATATATGATATGCCAAAATTAAAGACTGGCTTGTTCTGATGCCATGATTGAACCTTGCCAGATAGGCTTGCTGCTCTGATTGAGTGCTTTATTTTACCTTTAGGCACCCTTAAAATAGACAGATCCAATTTTAATGTACACGTACATTATAGCAGATTCTTGTAGCTGGACATGTTCAAACTATACCCCGGTTTTTTTAGAAATAACACCTTTCTCAGTCTCTGTACCAGTCCCTTACACTGACTCTGATGTAAATCCTTTTACACTCCCTCCTTCTGTGTTACACACCTTTCCAGCTGCTTAGTTACTTTTTCATTTCCTATCACATGGTGGTATTCCATGCATTACCAGCTCTGAATTTAGCTCCTAATGTCTATTGACAGCATAAGAGAGTGTTTGTATGGGTGTGCACATAAACCGTTCATTGATTGATTGATTTGGCTTTCTAACCATTTAAAAAAAATGTGACTGATTGCCATTGAGCATAAAATGGATTTTCAGTTCCTGACACTTGGGGAAAATTTGAAAAGCTAGATAGGTCCAGTTTTAAGGAAGACTCACTGAAGTCCTTTGTGGCCAACAGTTTCAAATGATACTGATAGAGCTTCCTGAAGATTCCTGGCAGTAAAATCTGAATATATTGATGCCTTGAAAAAGCAAATGACCTGGAGCTAGTGTCTAAGCAAATTTCAGACCTCGTACAAAGCAAGTGCCCAGATGCACGCTCTCTCGCTCTCGCTCTCTCTCATCAGAATGGGATTAGTTACTTTTCTGTTGTAAGCGTGTTGATAAAAGTGCTGTGTGAGTGCAACTACTAGTAGTTATACAGGTAGTTGAGGTAAACTGCAAAACAATGGTTAAGAACTCTTCACAATGGTTAGCAGCTGTTATATGACCATTCCCTAACATGCTGACCAGTGTTGTCTCATTGATTCCTTGTGCTCCCTGATGATTGTCTGTATTGACTCGTTTTCTCATGTCTTATCCAGACTGTAAACTCTTGGTGGTGGGGGAATGGGACTGTTGTTTGGTTCTGGTTTTGGTTGTGCCTAACACAATAGTGTCCTGGTCCATGACTGGGCCTCTTATATGTTACTGCAGTACAAATTATTAATAATTATAAAACAGTAATCTAACAGTAGCATAGCAGCACTCTCAAATCTTGTCTGGGAGCACAGTCTCCTATCTACTGACTTTGGGGCACCCACTACATCAGGGCTTCTGTAGCCTCCTGCAGTTGCCACATTCTTCTCTGAATGGAATAGATGCTATATTGTGAAAAATCACTATACAAATATCCCTGCAAACCTGGTTCTGTGGTGAAGTATTAACATCTCTGATTCAAAGCCCATTGAGGGCAACTGAAACATTCCCACTGAAATGGAGTGAGAAGAGCGTCTCTCTCGCTCTCCTATTTAGCTTCCCAAGAGCTAGGGTCACAAAGGCTGAATGCTAGCTCTGCTGTTGCTGCTCCACTCAAAGCCATGATGCAACCCCCATTGTGAAAGCCCCACAGCTGCATACAGAGAGCGTGGGGGCATTCTTCCCTCAACAGAGGCTATAGACTCTACACCCTGAGGTCCAATAGGGAATGATGGTGAAATTATGGGGGTCTCAGCTAGGTTGCTCCATAGAGAGTAGACAGACTGAGTGTTTGTGGGTAGAATATTTCACCCCGCTTCCTGTTTAAATCTTCTTGTTCCCTCAGAAGACACAGCAGCAACAGGTATCCTACGGAGTCTAACAGACCAGCATGGAGTCTGTATAAAGAGGAACTGCTTATAGAAGTCTTAGAATGAATAGATGTTTTGTATATTCAGTGTTGTCACTTAAATAAAGTACCTTCAGCCATTTCAAATGTGCAACATGAGGCTTAGGTTTTGACCTAAGTGAAATTTCAACCCGGGTTTCATCTAGGATTCTAGGCTGTTGCATGCTTTAAAAACTTTCTTACAGAATATAATGACCTTTTGACCAGTTTAGATAAGAGTGGGGTGTGACTGTTTGTTCTGTTAATGCCAATGGTCACAGTTAGATCTATTGATCACAATGGTTTGATTGATCACCTTGAAAGGTCTTTTGGTAATGTGGAAGCTTAAAAACCTTATCTCAGTGAACACTTCTTTCATTTGGTTAATTCTGGTACAAATTGTTAAGCATTGGTCACAGGTTTTGTCCTTTTGTTGTTATACCATAAGCATCATCTGGGTTTTCAGTACTATTATAGCACACCTAGTAATCTTTCTTATTATAGGTTGCAAAATCATACATTTTTCAAAGAATAAATGTCCTTCCCTCTGTTAACACCTTGTTATTAAAAATGAAAAAGTAAAAATATTAACTTTTCATCATTATTACTGGTTTTGCATTTCAACTGATGAATCAGGGTTTCATTTCTGTTTATAGTTTGTTTCAAGCCATTTTTCCCTTCTCATTTCATGCCCTAGCACATTATTAGTGTTCGGACTGCCTACACTTCAATGGAAAATTACAAAATCCAACAAAAAACTCTTCTTTGGATTAAAAAAAATATTTCTTAGGAATTGATCCATTTAAAATTACATTATCTGAAGAAATACTTGATATTCAACAAAAAAATACTGATTACATTAAAAACTAAGTAAAATCATTGCCTTGAATTTCAGCTAAAAAGCTCATTGCATCAAATTTCTTTATGAAGTTTCATGATGCTCATCTCCATATTTTGATAGAACTGGGATTTATTTCAGGTTTGGCAATTTCACAAACCTTTTTCCCCTGTGTGTTTCTTATGATGGATTACATGTAAGTAAGCATTGTATCCTGTTGACCATATAAAATAATTGGTTCAGTGTTGCCTGGTTTGTCTTTAAGTGCAAGGTTTTGACTCGTGCCTTTTGAGACTTCTTTTAATTGTACATTATGCATAATTTAACCTTGTAAAGTAGAATTCTGAGTTGTTGCTTAATTAGTGTCATAATCTACTTTAAAAGGGCACAACTCAGACTGCTTCCCCTCACTATAGTTACAAAATAATCATCTTCTATACGTTTTATATTTCCTGAGACTTGTTTTCTTCCTCTTGCTTTTTCCTGAATGAGGAAGTGATTATAAGATCACCTCTTAAATTACATTTTTAAGGCCTTCCAGACTGTAGTAAAGGAAGAGACAGAGTCAGCATTCATTTAATAAAGTATCAGTAAAGGAATTAATAGTACCCTGATTTTATTTTTTTCTTAGTAAGGAGCTAAAATGATTCACATAAATTTAGGCGGAGGCATAAATTCATTCTAGAGAACATGGTTGTAAAATGTTAAAATAAGATGAATTCAAGTCAAATGAAATTGTCTGCAGTCCGGAACAATAGTTTATTGTAGAAACTCTGGGGTAGAGAGAAATATTCTTGTGATTGGAGTGATCAACTTTTTGGGTACTTTTCATGGAATTTGGGAGTTTGAAAGTGAATTATCATTATCTTTATCTTTATTTTCATTTTTTTTTAAAATACTGTGATGTAATATGATGTACCTGGTTCTTCATGGCCCCCTGCTGGAGGCCCTGTAGTCCTACTACATGCTGCCCCAGGAAGGAACAGTGGAGGTGAGTCCTCCAGGCTTGCCTAGAAAGGCCTCATGGAAGCAGCCAATCAGAGCCCAGCAGACACAGATAAAAGGAGCTGGAGGGGCTTATCAGGGCAGTTCCTAGTTGGAATCAGAGGAGTGAGGAAGGGTGCTCCTGTCTGACCAAAGGAGCTTGACTGGATGGATTTACTGGATGTGGGAGAGAGAGGACCTGAAAACTGTAACCCTAAGGTAATGATAAAAGGAGCAGATAAGAGGCCCAAGGAATTCAGCAGCAACTACTTAAAGGAAGCAGTATATGGCTGCTGTTTTATAATGGCCCTGGGTTGGAAGGTGGAGTAGTGGGTGGGCTGGGTTCCCCCACCAGCCACTGGAAAGTGGCTTAAGTCCTGGGAAGGGGACAAGGCTCTTCTAAATGCAGCCCTTTGCTTTGGCTTATAAAGGATGCTGAGATAGGGCTGAAAACCCTGGTGAGGGCATACAATTTGGTGAACTTTATTATCCTGGAAGGGGTCCATTTTTGACTGTGTGTCTTGGCAGGAGAGTGGAGCCACTGAGGACCTGCTTAGCAAGGTCAGCAACCTTCAAGGAGAGCCAGGATTGGGGGAAAAGATTGCAGTACCACACCCAGCTACTAGGAGGCACTCAAGATGAGTGCCTCCCATCACATGCATACCAGGAGTGCTCCTCACATACCCTCTTAGTATCCCTTCCAATAGTCACACAATAGTCAATTATACTGGAACTGTTACTGACCACCCATATGTATATCCTATAATCCAGTATTTCCCAAACTTGGGCTGCCGCTTGTGTAGGGAAAGCCCCTGGCGGGCTTTGCTGGTTTGTTTACCTGCTGCATCTGCAGGTTCGGCCGATCGCGGCTCCCACTGGTTGTGGTTTGCTGCTCGAGGCCAATGGGGGCTGCTGGAAGCAGTGGCCAGTAAGTCCCTCGGCCCGCTCTGCTTCTAGCAGCTCCCATTGGCCCAGAGCAGCGAACCGTGGCCAGTGGGAGCTGCGATCAGCCGAACCTGCAGACACGGCAGGTAAACAAACCATCAAGGCCTGCCAGGGGCTTTCCCTACACAAGCGGCGTTACAAGTTTGGGAAACACTGCTATAATCCCATCATACCACGACTAGGGCTCAACCCTGCAATATACTGAGCACTGTTACTTCATTGGCACTATTTTCAAAGTTAAGCACATGATTAAGTGCTTTGCAAGATTAAGGATGGAGTGCTCAACCTGCCGTAGGACTGAGTCTTGAGCAACCTCTGCTTCCACCTCTCCCTTATTCCATCATCCTTCCTTCCCCGCCCCCCACATATCTGCCTCTTGCAATGTGTCCAGAATATTTAGACATTCGGGTTAGGATGGATGGGGAAGCGGGTGAGTACTTGATGTTGAAATGCAGCATCTAGAATCAAGGAATAAACTTACTATTTAGTATTCATAATCTTACGCTAAATATTTTTAAACAGATTTTTAATAATCACCTGTGTGGTTGTATTATTTATGGCAAGAAAGTGACAGAGAATTGCTAGAATTGAGGCTGAGTACTGTGGTGTTATCTTACTTCTGGAAGTGCTCCCTGCAAGGGTTGTATTTTAGGATATTTTCACAGCTTCTCCCTCCAACAGCACTTATGAGGTGGCAACATGAAGCAGAAACAGAAATTATCATCAGAAACACAGCTGTTTGAAAAACTCAGATTTATCAGGAATGCCATTCACCTGCATTGGGTGGGGGAACCTGATGGGGCCAGTGGTGAAAGGGGGCCAGTCCCAATACCAAGTGGGAGAGACATTTGCCAAGGGACAATAAGTAGCTCCTTCTTCTGGGAATCTCTGGCACTCATTGGCCAGCTGAGGGAGAGGGATGCTGATTGGCCAGGATTCCCCCGCTCCCAGGATTTAGCCTACCAGAGGGGCCTGGTGGAATTTCTGTTGGCTTTGTTTCAGCAGCTCGCCTGAACTAGGAAAGAAAACCCAGCCTGACAGATGCTGCAGGTCTAGCTGGTCACTTGTTTAGGGAGCTAGAAAGGATTTTTTTCTCTCAGGGGCCAATTAGACCAGGGAGGTTTGGGGTTTTTTTGTTTGGTTTTGTTTTTTACTTCCTTGCTCACTTTCAAGCCACAGTGGGTTAAGTAGGGACATGCTTAGTACCAAATTAGGGGGTCGGGGGTGTTTGTTGCAACTTGTAGCCAGTTTACAGTGCTGTTAATAGAGTAAAAAGAACTGGAATTTGGGTGATGGCGCTTAGGCTCATGTGATACGATCAGATCTTGTTGTCTTTGCAGGCTGAGGTCAGACTTGTAGCCCTCGTGGGCTGAAGTTCCCATGCTGCTGCACCTTCTGCCCCCTCTGCGGGGATTGGGGGTGGGGGGGAGTGTGCTAGGATTCAAAGAGAGCTGAGTCCTGGAGGCTAGGTTGAGGAGCACCTATCCCATCTTATGGGTTATATGGTAAAGAGCCTTGTAATCCCTGCACTGGAACCAATTAAATACCTGGTATATCGGAGGATGGGTAATAAAGTTTAAAAAAAGTTGCGGCCGGTCATTTAATTCCATGCATCTCTGTCCTCCTTTTGCCTCTGTGTCCACCTCAACAGCTATCCTACCTGCAGACCTATTTCTTCTCTCCTCCCCCACTCACACCTTATTGGAAAAGTATAGCTGGCCAATCACTAATGTAAATGCCTTCCTTAAAATGTTGAGTCCATTTGTATCACACCAAGAAAATAATATGTACTATAGTATATGTGTAGAAACATTCAGACTTGGTCTGGAAGTTGGTGTGTGTTTGTGTAAACAAACTGCTAAAAGTGAAGGCCTGCTCCTAATTTATGCCCCTGGCTGCTTGAACATTCCACACAGAATTCTATGGTTAATTCAGTTTCGGAGGTGGGGGGGGGGGGGGGGAGTTGAAGGTTCCCTTCAATTCTATCTATGAATCTTACATCATTCTAATTCTTGCTGTTGTATTTGCTTAGCTCTTTTTCAAATCCAAGGTTTTAAATTGCTTTAAAAACATTGTACGAATAAACCAGCATGAAACCACTAAAATGTATGCATCTCTGGAGTGGCATGTGATTGCCATTATATATCTTATGACAGCTTCCATTTATAGCTCAGTTTTCTTGTTTGTAATCTAAGAGAGGGATCTCCTAGACTTCATGTAAATATCCTGAGTTTAAAATCAAAGCCAAATGTAAATGGCCTTACAATGTGGCTGTGGACCCTGATTGTCAAAAGTGACATTCTGATTGGCTAGCAGTGCCTTTGTGAAGACATCACTTGCATTCACCAGTTTCTATTGGCACACTTGGGTTTATCACTGAAAAACAAATTCCAACTCCTGTTGTGTTAAATGAATGGTGTTGTCTGGTGAAAGGGATTTGATTTTTTTTTCTCTCCCACCTTTTCCATTTTATCTCATACTTTCAAAACAAATGACGAGAGTAGGGTTGGAGCAGAAAAGTGAGTTTTCCAGGGTCTTGCAATCCCCACTCCCAAAATACAAGTTGCAGCAGTTTTGGGAGCTCTAGTGAATTTAAACTCAGTTGTACTAAATAGGTCTGTCTTGTGAACTGTTCCACAAGGTCAAGCCATTGACTTCTGAGTGGCTGTGCAAAGCAGATTGGGGCACACATTGTGAAATATGCCAACTGAATATTTGCAAGGCAAAGGGAATTAAAGATGTGTGTTTGAACATGAACAGCTACTACTGAGATGCCTTTGGGGGTTCTGGCAACAGAAGAGAGATTTAGGGGGCCTGAATCTAAAGGGAGACTTACATTTATTCTTTTTTTAATTAACCTGAAACTGAAGGGGAAAGGGTTTTGTGATTCTCCTCTCACACATGCTATATTTTATAATATACTTTTCCAAGGAGCTACTTTCCATAGAGGAAGGATACAATAAATAGATGGATCTTTCTTAGTAGTTTTTAAGCCAAACTATATATATTGACCCCATGTTTTCATCAGTATGACTCCCTGTGACAGGTTTCAATAAAGTCATGCTTACTCAGTTATAGTATTGACACCTCAAATTTTCAAAATCCTGATTTTAAACCTGCCAACATCATGAGATTGGCTTACAAATCATATGATTTTAAATGTGTAAAACCACAAAATTTGCCT
Source organism: Mauremys reevesii (assembly GCF_016161935.1). Taxonomy (NCBI): domain Eukaryota; kingdom Metazoa; phylum Chordata; order Testudines; family Geoemydidae; genus Mauremys; species Mauremys reevesii. The sequence goes on along the minus strand of NC_052629.1, from coordinate 35,972,589 downwards.
TTTTAGTTTTTGTCGCTTTCATGTTTTCAAGTTTTTCTCCTCATGAGAGGAGAAACCAAGGTTTGTGTTGTCCTGGTAATATTTACTTTTGTGTCTAACTCACCAGGAGTAAGCTTTGGCTAATAAGTGGTGACTGGGTACTGGCAGTTACTTCAAACCTTTTATATTACCTTCCTGCTTTATTTAGGATAGGAAAGAGAATTGGCAAAAAAATAAAATTGTGTTTAAAGATACCAGTAAAACAACTCACCCTCTTACCCCACAAAAAATACTAACTAGTGAATTTGAATTCACTGAACCCTTTTCCATTTATTCTATATGTTTTGTTTAACATCACTGCTACTGTTCATGAAATCACTTCTGCATAAAATCACAATTTGGTATAATGTACAACTGTCCAGACATATGAAGATGGCTAATGGTTGTGGGGCCAATTTTGCTCTTTCTTGTTGCACTTTTTAGCCCTAAGATTCAAGAAAATCCACAAAAAGTTGATTGGCATAAAGAAGGGAAATGCTGTCTCTGCCCCAGCACTCTAATTCCACTCCCAATCTGTTTGTTTATATATTGTGCCCATTACTGTGATATCTGAGCACATCCAGGCTTATAGTGTAAGACCCTGTTGTAGGTTAGGCTTAGCTTCATAGAATAGCTTGCCTTCTATAGGCAGCAACATATTACCACATATGGATGGCAGATTGGATGGGGGGGGAAAGGAAGGAAAACGGCGATCATGTTGAACATGTGCCTTTCTTGATGATAATAGGTTGAAAAATGACAATCTTTTTACTTACACTTCCTCAAGAGGAAGGCAGGGCTTGCTGAAGTGTGTTTTAAGGAAAGGGTTACTGTGCTGAAGGATACGCAAAAGATAAAGCTACTAGAAGCTTTGGTCTGACGGGTTGTTCATGACTTTCCAATAGTTGTTTCCAAAGCTATATAATACGAGGCTCTTAAAATGCTTCTATCTCAGGCTTTTTTATCCTGAAATGGAGCAATTTAACCTTATTTCATATTGTTAATAGATTGGAGATTTTACTTCAACTCCAAAAAGTAGCTGAGAGAGTCTAATGCATTCTCATTCTACTATACTAGGACCATTTAGTATATTTTAATGTTGCAAATCTTACAAAAGTTTACAGTAGGGAACTATGTTTTTAGAGTGCGTGCGTGCATGCACACATGCATATCTAGAAAATACATTTTACCTGTTTTTTTCCCCCAGTTTTCTGGGTTAGAAATCCATTTATCATTAGATCCTATGTAATCATTTTGGCAGGATGTTTGAAAGCTTTAGTAAAAATAACCCAGACTAAAGGGTGCTTTTGTCACATCTGTGATACACAAAGCTCTCACTTAAACTTTGCCAATAAAGCTCAAGTGTAAAAGGGATGCTGTCAACTACCAAAGGCCTAATTTCTTTTTACATTAAATTGCAACAATTGCATAGTGTCTAGAAAACAGTGATTGCGACAAACTCAATTCTAGTTCCCCCACACATACAATAGGAAACCTAAAGACTTCTCAGTTTCTCCGGGCTGCTTTTCAATAAACACGTATGGAAAAAAAATAGCTTTTCTGTCTAATCACAGGATGTATGATTATATAAAGCATATCTATGGTCTCCATTTACAACAATAGCAATTAAAGCCTACTGCCAACTTTTTCCTCATCTAGTTCTCTATAAAATAGCTGAGAGCTAATAAACCATGGTTTTTATGTGCCTTTGTAGCAACCAGTAGGAATATTACTTTTTTAATGTTCTGCTAAATTATGAAATCTCAGCCTTGCTATTTGCTGTATCATGATATCTGATAAAAGTAACATGAAAATTTTTCCCCTGTGATTGTTAGAAGTATGCATACTCATTCAGTGTTCTAGAAGCCTCCGCTTTACATTTGCAGCAGTATACCTTTTTAATTATTTCTATATAATTTTTCAACAAAAAACCCTACCTGTCGTGCATTGATGGAGTCATGAATGGGATTTGATGGCTTCACACAAGAATAACTCATTTCAATTGTGGGCATAATTGTCTTGTGTTGATGATGTCAGCAATCATGGCTTCAGTTATGTTGGAATATTTGCTGATACAGTCTTGTCATTTCTTTTGAGCCAAACGGTTTGTGTTATGAAAGACAGCAACAGGTTTCTTATTGGGAGGCAGAAAAGTTCTTCAGCCTAGTTTAACCCTTGAGAAATCTCCCCTCCCCCCCACCATGCTTTCAAAGTAATGCATGTGGCTTTAACTGTGTGACTCAGCAGACAGCAACCAAAATCTGAGGGAATTCTGTATTTAGCAGTCATTAATCAAGTAGAACTGCCAATGAAGTAAATAGGACTTTTTTTGTTCAGTTAAGGAATATAGGATTTGAACTGGATGATAATTATTAGTAAGGATGCTTACAGGGCAACTAATTCTTGAGTGAGACATACAAAGTTTTTGTTTTGTTTTTCTGTGGAATGAAAATAGTATTACAGATGCACAACTTGACATACGCTGATACTTAACTGTGCGTAGTCTAGCAGCCTTCAGGCTGAGGAGGCATGACACTCTGGATAAAGGAGAAAAAAGGGTAGAGATTCCTTGTGTGTCTACTTTGTCACTAAGATGGAGAAGGCTATCTTGTTGTGGCTCCCAGTTCTTCGAGGACTGCCTGTGAAATACTTTCCCCATATACCAGAAGCAAAGGGGCAGAGAGTGTGTGGAGAGGGGGCAGAGACATGTCATCCTAACATACACAGTAATGAGGGGGATGTACATTGTACCACTTACACAGGTGTCTGCTACACTCCAGTAAGGGGGAAGTCCTGGGAGGAATTATGCCTGAGAGAGATGTCTGTGAAATATGTCTGTACTACAAAGACTACACTACCGTAGCTAAATTGGCATCGCTGTGCCAGCATAACTCTGTAGTATAGATACAGCCTAGGCTGAGGGAAGGGGTTTTTCCATCCATATAGGAAAACCATCTCCCTCAGCAATGGTAGGTAGCTACACTGATTACACTAGTCTTCCATTGACATAACTATGCCTACACTAGAGGGTAGGCATAGCTATGTTGGTCAGAGAGGTGTTTTTTTCACATCCCTGATTGATGTAGCTATGTTGACCTAACTTTTAAGTGTAGACCAAGCCTGAAGCACAATATGCAGGCTGTCTGGAGTGGCTCACAACAATGAGCGTCAACTTCAGGGTAGACTGCTGTAAACCAGAGCACAAACCTAACATTGGTTGCCTGTTCTGTAATTAGATTTCACCAACCAAGTATCAAGTGTGAACTCCTCAAGCACTAGAACCACCTTGACAGAGTGAGTCACTCCTGTCTCTCTTGCCACCCAGGCAAACCTGCCTTTGCAATAGATGGTCCCTTATGCCAAAAATCACGACAATATTCAGGTGACTCCCAAAGGACCAATCATTTACCTCATGCCATTTTTACCCTAGATTGCTCACCAAAGCCAACACATGTAGGCAATCCGGAAGTAAACTATCTAAAGAGTTATTAACTAGGAAAAAGAAATGTTATTTTCAAGGTTAAAGCAGGTAAATGTACACACACAAATGAGTTGTTGGTAGGTTTCAAACGGTAATGGACGCTGCTGTAATATGCAAGTGCTATATGTCCTTTAGGGCTAGACCAAGCTAAGCAGCTTGGGGATCCCTTGGTTAAGCTTAGAACTATCGCCCTCTCCGCATTCCAAGCAGCACAGTGATACAGTTCCTTCTGGTTAGGGAGTTTTATTCCCTTCCCCCAGATTTCAAACAGTGATAGGATGAGAGTTTGTGCATGTCCCCTCCTCATGGGCATGAGGGGGGAGCAATCAACAAAGTATTTTGTCCACTGATGTTCCACAATGGTTCATGTGGTTCTGTAGGCCTGCTTTTGTTGGGCAGGAGATGACCCTTCTTGTAATAAACTAGTATTTCACACTTGGTAATACTTCTCTCCTGACTGCGATGGTTTCCAGTTTCATAGCAAACACTTTTGTAGTTACAAAGCAAACACTAAAATATGACCTTATAACATGGGAAAGAGATATTGTAAGCAGGGCTTTGGAGCGGAGTCCAGAGCTGGAGCACGGAGCAGCTCCGGAGCAGGTTTTTCCTGGAGTTGGAGCGGAGCCAGAGCACAGCTCCAAAGCCCTGATTGTAAGTAAGATTAATGCATGCAGCAACTCAAAAGCATGTCAAAGTCTAAACACTGAACACATTCTTACAAACTTAACCTCTATTTTAATAATGCTAACATACAGGTGAGTCAAACTGGTTTCCAGCTATGCATTCGTCAGTTTTCAGTGAGGCCTAGGGGCATTGGCATGAGATGGCACCTGGTCTGCCAGCATCACAAATTCCTCCCAGATTACCCTCTAAGACAGTGCTAATATTCCCTATGCTAATATTCAAAGGCCCAATGTATTGTATGAAAACACAGTATTGCTAATGATGTTAAATCACAGTTTAAAGTCTACCTTTGTATCATAAGCAACTGTAGTATCTGTCGCTAAAAGGAAAATTATTTTCTCTCTATTTTCCAGAGAAATAAGATGACACGTAATTTCCTCTCAGCTGACTTTTCTTTTCACTCTTGTCATCCATGCCCCCGCCCCCGCACCTGGTCGTGGTGAAGTATTTATCTATTACTGAAGGACCCTGAACTCAGGATTTTGCAGATAAATCAATTAGGGGGACCCATTTAAATTTTTGTATATGTAATTATTCACTTGCCATTTTCATTGTCCAATCCTGTAAGTGCTTTGAGAATGGAATTTTCATTTAAGTCACTTGAAGTTTCTCAAGCAGAGTAATGACAGAATCAGTAACAAGTTATAGGCCTGGCTTGGGCATGTTACACACTTTAATTTTAACTTTCTTAGAAGTTTAGATTTGTAAGGAGATTTCTAATCTAATGTTTGAATATTTTGTTTTACTGAATACTGTAGTCGTTAATCTTAATACAGTTGGCATTGCAGCTGTGAGTGAGTTGATGGTGTATGGAAGTACTTATAGCTGCACGCAGAATAATGTAAAATTGGAAATAATACTTTATATACTAGAAAAGACAGTAATGTGTCACACAGTCACAATATTGAATTCATATTCTATGATGTTGCATTGTCTTAATGCTAAAGAGGAAGCAAAGGGAACCAGTAGTAATATTTATCTAAGGACTATTAGGTAAAAAATTCCTAAATGTTAACCAGTAATAGCAATCTCTGTGCTTCCCAAGTGTACATATTAGAATTGGTACCCAAGTTTTTTATAGCTAGTACTTTATTATAGTAAAAACCATAAAATACTTGCTATAAAAAGTCCCTTCACACCTTAATAATAATTTTTCCATTCAACCACTGCTGAGATAAGGAGGTAAAGGAATATGGGAACTTTTTTTATGGCCTATGACAGTTGACATGTATATAACAGGAGAGAATCCTTAACTATTTCAGCATTTCCAGCTCTAGCCCAGTCTGAAAAGCAGAAGTTAAAATAAAATATAATAAATTTGGAACTTTGAAAAAATTTGGTTTATTTCTAAATATTGGTGATGGTTGTAGAGAAGTGTGAGATCTAATTTAATTCAGATCTTGCTTAGTCCCCCTTTTTATCTCAACCTATCCATAATTCTGATTAATTGGGGAACTGACTTTTCTAAACTTTTGGGCCCAATTCTGTCACTTTTTTTAAACTTATTTTGAACAGCAATTTACTAAGAAGTTGTCCTATTGATTTTAATGAGAATATTAAGTTAAATACTGCTCATTGTGACTAGGGTTGGTAGCGTTATCAGCAAAGAGGATATACTAATAGTCAAAGTTGTAACTGTCAACCAGCCAAGTCTGAAAAGCTGACAACATCCTGTCCTTGGTGACAGCAGAATAAATCAGTTAAACATGCTACTGTGCTTGTCATGGATATTCACTTTCTATCCTTGTGACAGTGTCAACTCTTATGCTCTTGCTGCTCACAACCACACATCACTGTCGGAGGCATGTTTTTAATCTTCAAAGTGTCTCTTTATAAACTGGCATCCAGACTCCTTGCTGGGGAGGGAGGAGGAGAAAAGAGACCTGGTGCCTCCTTCAGATATTATTAACCAGAGTAGAAACACAAATCATGTGGTGACAGATGTGTTTTGTGGCATAAGCATGTTGTTGTCTACATGGGTATTAGTACAAATAAATTGCTTGGAGCAGGACAGAGCACCATGCTGTGTGGCAGTACACATACAGGAAGCCCTGAGCACAATGGCTTGGATGTATTTTGCACTAGGGAGGGACATGCTGTAAGACAATTTCACTGTGCTTAAATAAATTGTTTTTAGTTATCAGCTCAGGAATTGTCACATCTGCTCATGTAAATAGTTCAGTGAATAGTTGTGCAATGAAGAGACTAGTGTAAAGTTTCCTCTCCTACTTCACTCTGTATTTGTTTTAAAACATTTTTTATTAAAACACAGGGAACAAAGATAATTTAGTATATACATTAATACAAGAAATACTGTTTTATATTAATGCTATGTAAGTGCCTGATCCTGGATTCCTTACTTCAGTCCCCTTATCTTCACTGGGAGTAATGACCAAGTAAAGGTTGCTTATGTAAGTTTGTGGGGTTGGTTCCCAAATTTGTAAAACTAGTTTGTACAGGACATAATAAAGTTCTAACTTTTCAAATAATTACATTTTAATCTAGCAAATTTGCAGCAAGGGCATCTTCACATTAACAAGTCTTTTTTTGTGGTTAAAGAAAATCTACAGTATATGAAGAAGCTAAAAAATAGACAAAAGTTAGAATTTTCATTGACTTTCATTTGAGATTTAGGGTATATTTACACCTAAAATGCTACAGTGTGGACACTACCTATGCCAACTGAACGGGTTCTCCCATCCACATGGGTAATCCACCTCCCCAAGAGACAGTAGCTAAATCAGTGGAAGAATTTGCACTTTCACTAGCATAGCTTGTTTTGTGTTTTGGGGCGTGGTCTTATCATGCCAGCACAAAGCACAGCTGGGTCCACAGTAGGAGTGGTTTGCTGGAATAATGTATCAGTATCCCTATACCTGTAAAGCACTCCTAGTGTAGACATAGCCTGAGGGTTTGTCTACTAAAAATGATACAGTGACACAGCTGCAGTACTGCAGTATATACACTACAGCAATGGAAAGGGTTCTTCTGTCACTTGTAATAAGTCCATCTGTCTGAGAGACAGTAGCTAGGTTAACAGAGAATTATTCTGTGGACCTAGCGGTGTCTAGGGCTAGGGCTTAGGTCAGCTTAATTACGTCCCACAGGACATGACATTTTTCATAGCCATGAGCGATTTAGTTAAGCCGACCTAATTTTGTAGTGTAGTCTTTGAAAAATTTAAAAGAAATGTTTACCCTAAACCACTAAGCAGTTAGATAATTTATTATCCACCATCATTTTTTGTTGTTTAAATACATTGTCCATTTAGAGTGTTCCTGTCCTGCTAGGTTGAAATACATGTAGAACACTAGTTGTTTGCAGTTTAAACAGGAATTGTTATAAAGAATATTGGGTGATTTGAACAAATTACTTTGGTTATTTTCTTGTTTAAAGCCAAACAAATACAACAACAAAAAATCTCTTCCATTTTGTGAATGAACTGATGATTATAATGACTCTTAACATGAATGGGAGGTGCATACAAAATGCCTGAATGTTCCAGCATCAGTAAACTATGCAGTTTGATTCACTGAGGGGATGATCTGTTGATGTTTCTCTTTCACCATTGTTTAAGCTAAGTATATTCAGCATAAAGCTGTCTGAAATAGCAAGTGCTAGACATGCATTTTATAAGTATAAAAAATGTAAGTGCCAGGGTTGTTTATGTATCTCTAATCAGTATATGTAATACACACTTGCTGGAATGCAGTAAAATGAATAGAGCTGAACTGAAATATCTCAATTATTAATGTATTTGTTTAGTATGGTGAGTGTAGTCAGCTCTGTACAATACAAAGCATGACTGGAGCATGTTGTGGATAGCAATCCCTTGATTATAAAATTCCCCCTTGGGTTCCATTGCAAATAAGCAGCTGCTAGGGCAATCCTGGGAATCAGAGGAGTACAAAGGTGGATTTAAAGCCTGGACTACACAACCTAAATAACAATTTTTTGTATGTAACATGATTATAGGGGCTGGGATGCTACATTTCTTTCCTGAACCACCTTTCAGAAAAGTATCCTTGCAAGCTGAGCTGTGCTTTCCTTACCTCAGCTCTGCAGTCTGCAATGGAGAGTGCAAATAGGGGGAATAAATGACTCGTGAATTGGGGAAATAAATGACTGCAATAGGATGGGAAGGTTTGTGGCCTGTGGTGTGCAGGAAGTCACACTAAATTATTATGATGGTCCCTTCTGGCTTTAAAGTGTATGAGTCTAATATGAGGGATCAAGAAAATAAGTGAGAAAGGTGTGAGAGGTGGTAGAAAAAACTGTGGGTGGGGTGAAGAGGAAGAAAACCAGAACAAAGAATAGAAACGGAGTGAATGAATGACCTAAGCGGGCAAAATTAATGGGGTTGGGGGAGTATTTGGTTGAGAGAAGAGGCAGGATAGGGGAAAAAAATTAATGAGGAGAGAGAGATGAGTAAAACTGTTCTTCGTGAAAGATAACTAACAGTTTTTAAAATAAATGTGAGCAGTATTATAGCCATGTTGGCCCCAGGATATTAGAGATAAAAGGAGGGTGAGGTGGTAATAAAATGTTTATCAACCTTTGGGCCTAAGCAAGCAGATGCACAAGATTGTAATGTGAGCAAATGAAGGCTAGGATGAAAACTCTAAATAGATTTTTCTCCTCTGATTCAAGTTAGAATTAGAAGTTGGGTCCAGAGATGAAACTAGTTCACTGACCCATTGCACCACTTCAGAAACCTCATCTTTTTATTTTAATTGTGTGATCAAATAGATTTCCAAAGATGGGCATCTGTAAACACCATGATTCTGGGTGCAAAATTAACATGTGTATTTGTACACTTGGGCTGTGGTTACACTAGAGAGATGACAGTGGCACACCTTATCTGCTCTAAGCCAATGGGAGAGAGCTCTCCTATTGACTGACTTAATGCACTTCCAATGAGCGGCAGCAGCTATGTTGGCAGGAGAAGCTCTACCATCAATATAGTGCTATCCACACTGGCGCTTAGGTCTGTCACTTTTGTTCAGGGGGTGGCTTATTCTCCGCCCCACCCCCTCAGCAACATAAATTATACTGACATAAGTTGTAGCATAGACCTAGCCTTGGTTAGTTGTGCCTTGCAAGAAACGTGTAGCACACTTATCTCTATTTTCCAGCCCAGTCATCTGATTTGGGTCAGGATTACAAATGTTTACACCCCTCTCTCATGCCAGAGGCCTGCATTTACTGTTTCCAGTGATTACTGACACATCTTTGTTTTTTTGTTTTGAAAATCAAATATAAGTAAAACCAAATATTTGCAAACACTGTCACAAATTAATGCAGAAAATTGATGAAACAAAGCACCAGGCACTTCTGGGACGGATGGAGGTCAACACAGATTACCTGAACTCCCTAACAGATCTACCTTTCATTGGACATCTGTCAATGTCAGCCTCCATGATTTTCAAATCTTATGGCCACTTATTGTTCTGAAAATACCTGACCTCTGTGGTGAATCAGTGTAATAACTGTGAACCACAAGTAATACAGCAGATTGGTTTAGGATGTTGGGAATAATATAACTAACAATGCATTTCAAAATGAGCTGATTTTGTGCTCTCCACATGGCACACACTTTGCTTAGCTGAACATAATTTATCATAATCTTTTTGTATATGCTGCTTGTGATTACATTGCAGCGTGAGCTGGCCAGATGTGCATGCAAACACTGTTTATGTGCACTAGCCTCTGAAAATCTGTCTCTCTGTGGCCAGTTTCTTTAGTGTCACATACACAGTAGATCTAGGGAACTAGCCGTACTTCAAATATTACAGGCAGGTAAGCTTTTATGATCAGACTTCTTGTTTGTATTCAAAATCCTCTTTAGAAACTTTAGGCTACAAGGCTGCCAAGCTAACACCTTTCTTGTGAGCACCACATTAACTAAAACTAAAATATTCAATTTTGAACAGGAGTACATAATAAAGCTCTTGATAAAAAGAGGAACAATCCTAATTTCAGGTCTTCCATGAGACATGGAATCTTTATCTGAATTCCTTCGACAAAAGAAAATTGAGGGTTTTTGTTTTGCTGCATTTTCTGACTTGGTCTCCACTAATTAAGGAGCAATTTAAGTTACTTACACTTTGAAGTTTCATTCATTACCTGTCCTGTGTTAAGTCAACAAAAGGCTACATCTAAGGCAGTGAGTCTCGGGCCATCACTTTTTCTGACTGCCTAATTAAATATAATTACTTTATTTTGTGCCAGGGTTCATACTTGTAACATTGCCTTGTAATAAATTGAATGCATGCAGGGGGACTGTTTGACGCCAGAGAGGAGACGTTCCTGCTGTCCCTCCCTGCCATAGCATCTAAGTCAGAAGTACAGAGATGTCATTCTGCTACCTATTTATTAGCTGCACTACAGGAGAAACTCACCAGTAGGGCTCTCTTTCTGTAAATAGGCTGGATGTATATTGACCCATATATATTCCTAAAAATAGCCAGAATTCTGAACATACTGCAATTAGCTGCAGAGTGAACTCACAATATTATGACAAAGATCAAAAACATTGTTTCCGCTCATTCTCTCTTGAAGGATTTGAAGAATGACTGTCACTGAACATTAAAACCAAATACCTCTGCCATACCCTGAGATACTGGCCACAACAATACCAAATAGAAAATATCAGCTGCATTTAATTTTTAGTGCAAATCAGGAAAAGTTTATTGTGGAAAGAGTCAATTACAAGCCTAAAGTGCTTAATGAGCTCTGGGAAAACTCTGACCCACAAAGTAGGTGCGAGCCAGTCTGAATTTTGACTCAGACTTCAGTGATTAATCATATGGTAAATCTGGTCTCACTAGCACTAATAATAGGCCTTGTCTTTGGCTCTTTGTTGGTCAGTGAAACAAGAGCATCTTCACGCAGTGTCAGAACCTTCCCCTTTTGTTTTAATGGTGCCAGCAGGTCTACAATGCAAGCAGTTAAAGCTAATGTGAGATCTTAAGTCTCTCTCTCTCTCTCAAATTGCATTCAAGTTTAAAGACCAAAAAAAGACAAACCCCAAATCTAACCTTCTGGATACAGATAACTGGGAGTGTTTGGAAGAACATCACAAACATACAAATTAAAGTAAAGGACAGATGAAACTGTTTCCCAGGTATAAATTGGAAGCAGAAGGTTCTCTCATACTAGGTTCATTGTAAAATGTTTGAGACAAATTGCCCTAGAGTTTTATTCATTTGTTTTTTTACAGTTTCATGTGTTAGCGAAGGATAGTAAGAAAGAAATCAAACATGTACAGCCTCAGTGGCCTTTCTTTTGTTTTATGAACAACTTTTTATACTGGTTTTAAATTGATTTCACATTTAAGTTTTCACCATACATATTGTTTGCATATAAACACCTTTGGAAATCCAAGTGCAAATTGGACAAATCCTCTTATCTGGCTAACCTTAGTTGGGGAGTCCAGCCCCTAACATTGATAATGCTTACTATGCATAAAGCATATGTCGCTCTCAGAAAATAATTAATGTATCTGGAAAGCTTGCAGTAGCAGTCTATCACAATAACAGTCATTCTAAATTTGTAGGTATGAGTAAAAAAAAATCTCTATCTAGGGCTTGATCCTCATTTACCCTTCTGACCCTATTCTTCTATGCTGGGAGCGTAAAGGGTCTATAAAGTGAGTATAAATTTCTGCATTAAAAGCATTCCAGTGTTGCCTTTGTAAGTAGGTAACATTACCACAATATTACCTAAATGTTCTTTTATTTAAATTATATTTACACCTACTTCAAGGCCCTCTTACCTTGTTGTAGTGGCAAAGTATATCCAGTCCTATCAGACTCTGCTTGGATGTAGACTTATGAATCTCACTAATTTTCTTCACATCAAGAAATAACCCCAATCAGTCCCCATGTAATTGAATAGTAACAGTTAACTGTAACTTTCTAATTTAGTGCTACACCGTGCTCCCCCTAAAAACTTTTACATTGACTGAGGTGACTAAACATATTTCAATATTCTTTAAACTACGGAAAATTTTGGTAAGACTCTGAAAACATTATTGATAAAGGCAAACTGTTTTTAAAGCTGTCCATTATATACCATGAATCTGATGGCTTTTGCATCCTGATATCAAATGAACAGATAAGTAGAGGTCCATTTGTGCTAGAGGAAAGAGGTCTTGCTAACACGCATTAAGAGATCTGGAAAACGCTACGGTCAGATATTGCCTTTTTGCACTACTCTGGCAGGCAAAGTGGATTTAAAGCTTCCCTAAAGGAGCAGCTGAGGAGTAGAGCTAGCTCTACACCACCTCCTACTAGCCCCTTCCTCTCTGCAGAGGGGCCATCCTCGAGAGCAGGACAGAATACAGAGCCACTACAAATCTACATAAGCTAGAGCAGCCTGGAAGCTGCTGTAAAACGCATCATGTGCTGAACATCCTCTGGCTCCCCAGAAGATCAAAAGGGAGTGGAGAGAGATGGTGTAATGTGATCATTGCCCTCTACTTCACACAGGACTAGCAGTAGACCTGAAAGTAGTCAAGACAATGCTCGGGTGCTCTATTAGACTCCCAACCCTCCATTCTGTTAGGCTTCAGAGCAGCCTAATCAGTGCCTAGGTAATGTCTATTGTGTCAGAGAAACACCATTTAAGAATAATCTGAACATAATACAATATAAATAAAATAACTCTTCAGTTTTATTTGAATTGATACTAATTATGGGCCAGTTTTCTTCTATTTCTGTAAAAGGAACTGTAACCATGCCTTTGTGGGTCATAACTGAATATACCAAATTCAGGACAAACTGCTAAGAAGTAGGGCAGATACACCCCATAACTGGAGGTTATTTTCCCATGAGATATACCAAACCAGCAACAAAAGTAAACTTCTGTTTCACCATACTGGCTAACAGGAAGTCATAAAAACAGTTTCCTTAGGTATTCCAGTCCTTGTATCACCCCCAAAATCACTAGACTTAAAGATGAGTGGTTCTATACAACCAGTCTCCTCAAATAAGAGGTTCTTTTGATCCCAAAGAACCAACCACACATACCTACGTCAATTTATAACTCCAATCTTACCCCAAAATCTCACTGATCCCAATCCTTTAGTATCTAAAATCTAAATGTTTATTTATAAAAAGAAAGGTGAGAGTTTAAATTGGTTAAAGGAATTAAACACACACAATACATGCAAAGTTCTTGGTTCAGGCTTGTAGCAGTGATGGAATAAACTGCTGGTTTAAGTCAAGTCTCTGGCTGCTTCCAAATAATTGGAAGGACCTAAGTCCCTTGCTTAGAATGCTTCAATTAGTATAAGTCCATAGTCCAGAGGTTTGAGCAGGAAAGAGGCAAAATGGAGGTGTTTCCAGGACCTTTTATAGCTTCTACCATGTAGAGGGAAACCTGTTGCTTCAAAGGAAGTCCTCAGCACAGCTAGTGGAAAATTACAGGTAAAAGATGGGAGTTTGGAGTCACATGGGCAAGTCACATGTCCATGCCTGATTTTGCCTAGTCACTGCAGGAAACCATTACCAGTACTTCAGGTGGAACGTCTACAGGAAAGTCTATTCAGTTTAGATGGGTGTCTCCCATGGTCCATTTTGAGTTGTGTCCTTTTGGTGGGCCACTCAATTTGAATAGTCCCTCCAAGATGTTCTGGCTAACTACCTTGTGGGCATTACCCCATGAGCAAACGTTTGAAATACAGGTATAGAGCCAATACTCACAACTTCAAATACAAAAATGATACATGCATACAAGTAGCATAATCATAACCAGCAAATCATAACCTTTTCATACACATCTTACATGCCCCATTTTGTACAAGATTTGTTGCAAATAGATCAGTGGTTGCAACAATGAACTATGTGGTCATATTTTAATCAGATAACATCACAAGAACAAATAGAAAAAATTATACCAATATTTTTAAAAATTAAAATGCTAAATGAACAATTGTATGTGCTTTACTGTGGCCTAGGTTGACACACCAGTCCAGGAGCTGTACAAGGGAAGCAACTTCAGTGTCTTAAATTACAGTGAAATTATAGATATATTCACTAATTAAAATTTCCTAATGCTCCGCAAATAAATAATCTTTAATTTATCCTGTTCTTATGCTCCAGGCACCACCAGTTCTTGTTGTCTTAAGAGGAGTGGTTCAGTCCCCTGAGGCACTAATGGTGCTAGCAATGCTTAGTTGCCATGTTATAATTTTCTAAGGAATAATTTTGTAGCAAAGATCTATTTCCTGACGACCATTTGGTTTGGAGGAGTGGGAAGAGTTGGAGGCATTAGAGGTAATAGACCAGAATATTCTCAAATGAGCCATGATAGATGTAAAATCATTTGACCATAGATTATCAGTTTCAGATATACAATTCGTCTTCCTTGGTTAATTGTTGTGCAGCATAAATAGAATTCCAAACCATTACCATGCTTGGTAATATCAATAGCTGGCTTGGGACAGTTATTGATTGTTAATGTAATTAATAATTTTCTACGGGTTTTGTATATACGTGGGAATGTTTGGGGGTGGAGTATTCTAGTAAAAGTGACTGACCTCCCATTTTTTGCTGCTTGACCTATTTTATGTCTTGCCAGATGCAGACTCCTTAAAGACTTTCATAATCCTCTTCAGTCTCTTCAATTACTTCTTCCTCCTCCTTCTACAACTCTTTTCTGTTTGACCTTCAGCTAATTCCTTCAGAATATTGCAATAGTCCATACTTCTTATCAAATTAAAGATATGTAAATGGCACAGTAGAAGCAATTACCTAACAGCCCTCTATATTCCCTGAGATGACAGAGGCCAAAACCTCATTTATCCAGTTTGGCCAGTTTATCCCAAATTACCATAGGCAGCAGCTAAACTTCTCTAGCATCGATTTCAGGACTTCAGTGTTTGTTATTTTTTTACTTTTATTTCACAGACAATAGTAGTAGTAGACTATGCTTCCAGATTTAGAGAGAAACTAATTTTTAGAGTTCAGATATTATACTTAAGGGTCAAGGTTTATTTTTACTTCATAAAGACCACTTTATATAATCAGCAATCAAAGAATGCAAGATTATCACTTTTGCAAACTTTCCTGTGCCTATGATAATTAAACCAAAAAATTAGCTAACGGCTCCAATGTGGAAAAAGATTGGTAGACTGTGGTCAAGACACATTTATGGATTTTCCCTTAAGCTGCTTTTCTTGAGGAAGCTTTGATAAAGAACATGTGATATCAATTATCATTAGTTTTGTGTGGTTTCCATGTTTAGAATTCTGACTTTAGAAGGCAGAGTTTCCACGCTAAATCTTTTAATATATAGCTTATATTTATGCTGCCAACCCACTCTCATTTTGATTTTGGCATCTGACATTGAAAGAGTAGATTTAGGTCAATTTATAAATATAGGCTGCAGGCAGCAGCAATGATATTTCTTCCTCCAAGTAAGTTTAACAGCTATAACAATATATTCTAAACAGTACATTAATAATGAACATTTTATTATATCATCCTTTTTATTAACTCTGTAAAACTGAAGCACTTTTTAAAATGGGGAGATGTGATACTGAAAACAAAGATTTTACTTACAAGTTAAATCCTCTGCAGAAAGCTCAGGCAACTAGGCAATTCTTCAACATCAAAGTCTCCCTTATTTGCTCACTATATTCTATAGTACATCGATGTGAGCCAGCCTTTATAGACTATAATAAGAATTCAGCAGACAGACATGATTCATTGTTGAGATCTTTAAGTATGTGGATGAGTCACTGATAAGTGTGTATAAATTATGTTATGCTGACCAGATTTAGAGCATCAGCAACCAGAACTGAAAATTACAGGATGCAGTTGGGAGCAGAGGAGGAAGAGCCTAAAATTTCTTACAACTGTGGAAGCCCATCTGACAATTCTTAGCAAGATTGGACAGCTCCTTTCTCTGAAAAATAATGAACTGTATAATTTATTTTTACCTTAACCAGGATGGCTTTAGAGGTGATTTCAGCCTGACTTCTCACAGCTTTTATTTATTTCCACTGAGTTATGGATTCTCAGCACTTCTGAAAATTAGCTTCAAGATTTCTGAATTCCTTAGTTGTTCAGAACAATGCAAAACCTCCAGGTGATGCAGGAATGTTGGTATCTTCAGGACCCTGACTTCTACAGGGTGAGTCGAGGCCAGGGCCTTCAGTGGAGAGGACTTGGTCTAAGTACAGTTGAGAGGGTCAAAGTCAGGAGCAGCAGTTTTAGGATTAGGTTGAGGTTGAGGTCAATGAGCCCCACCAGGGCAGAGCCAAGTGCATCAGCCAAACTAAGGTTTGTGGGACAGAGGCAGGGACAGGAGTCAGGAGTGGAGCAGGGGACCAAGAACTGACACAGGGTGAGGAGTCGGGAGCAGAGGACCAGGACCAGGAAAGAGGCTAGATATCCGGAGTAAGTTATCATGGGATTTCTGTAGCATATTTAAACTTTTGGAGCTCAGGGTGTCCATCAGGGTCTGTTCGCAGCAGCAAGCCAGGGATCCACCCTGTTGCACAGATAGGCTCTAGATCTTTTCCCTAGGCCTTAAATATCATGCTTGGGCCAGTCATGGAATTCAGTAGGCTCCACCAGTCAGAACCTCTATTGGAAAGACAGCTCATGGTGCTTGAGCCCATAAGCCGCTGTTCCCCACTTCACCAGAGCTGTCAAGTAATGCCTTATGCCCCTTTACAACAAGGGTTGTAAAAACTGTACAGTGTCTTCCCTTTTATAGTCTTTTTAGATATAATTGCTAACTTGCTTCAAGAATTCTAATGCTACTTGTAAAGAACACCTAAATATGAGACTGATTGACAAGTGCTTCTTTGAATAAACACGATATGGATAGCCAGTCATCACAATTAATCAAACTACATTTTCACAGCTCATGGAACCTGTAGGGTGGCAGTGTGTGTTCTCTCAAGTCTTAAGGTTTTTATTACATATTGTTTTCTTGAGTGAAGATCTTAAGATTTTGTCTATTCTTTACATGGTATTTCTGTAGCAGGTTTAAACCTCAGAATGTGCTTGAGAAATAAAATAGTATAGATGTATTTTGCAAATGGCATAAAATGGAAAAAGTCCCATTTCCATGTGCTTTGTACTACTAAATGTACAACAAAACAGAATAGTCAGCTATTTGCAAGAGATGAGAAATATCAAGATCCATGAAACATGGTGGGGTAAATTCAGACTTGATGTGAGATGCACCTGTTAATACCAGGTCTGAATTGTAAATTTTGATAGTGGATAATCAGAAGGAAGAGGTGTTACTAAAATCGTGATATTTCTGGAAAATACTTTTTGTTCAATTAGCCTTAAACTCCAGCTTCCACTTATGTAGATGCAAATATTGCAAAGGACCTAGTAGCAGGGGCAAAAGCTTCTAAAGCAGTCAAGAGAACCCAAATAGATTCTGAATTTTTTTAAATCTGAAACTCAAAGAACTTTGTTTTTTTTTGATATTATGGTAAAAAGGAGTTCAGTTACCTTTTAAGTCAGCCCTTCTCATTGGAATTTAATGCAGCAGTAATGTTTTTGTGAGTCCTTCACAACCTAGTCCGTGGCTTCTTAAAATCCTATGCCTTTCCTGTCTCAGCCTCCATTTATGATTTAGGGTCAGGGGACCCTCCCCACAAGCAAAACTCTGACTGCTTGAATTGTCACTCATAGTAGGCTGTACAGATTCTCCATAAGCTGATTGTCCATTTCACTTAGCTGGCACCACTTGGAGACATGTCCCTCTATCTTCCTCCTCCCTCTCCTCCCTCAGTTTTTTGCTTTGTTATACATGTACCATACAAATTTAGTAGCAGGACTCATGCATATTAACTTCATGTCATTCTGCCCCCACCATCACCACCAATTTTACTTATGTTGTTGCGCCTCTATGAAAAGCTGTTTCAAAGATCAGACATAGTATATGACAGTGCACCTGACAATGGCAAAAGGTTGAATCCTGTTAAAGGAGAGAATCAAGGCACTCATCTTCCACCATTGAAGTCAGTGAGAGCAGGATCAGTCCCATAATGCAGCTTTCTTGTGTGAATGAGAGTGATTGCAATTTACTGGTGGCATTGCAATTTACTGGTGGCATAGCTTAGAGGTGTGGATTCTTATTTTAAAAGTGCAGCAGAAGCTTGCTGTGCCCTAGAAAGGTAGGGAGAAAGTAAAGATTGAGAGGTTAATTTTTCCTGTGTGAGATTGCAAAATGATTTTTTTTAATGAAATTACCACTTAGAATTCTGAGGCATCTTTCAAAACAACCCCAAAATGGATGTTTTTTTAAGTTAATAAAATATTTCATAATACTTACTTCAGGTAGGAAGTTTCCTGTGGGGAACAATGAATCTTCTTCAGGGGGCAAAAACATGATCCAGTCCAGCATTAGACTTGACTCTTAGTTTCAGAGATTGATTAAGCATTCAGGCACAAAAGGAACCTGGTAACCTTTTCACTAGTTGCTACTGATGTCCTAAGTTTCAATAGTAAAATGAATCCCAAGGTGCACATCATGTATAGTGAAACCCTGGAGCATGAGTACTCTCCATTCCTACAAGAAATTCTAGTCTATCACTCTCCCACCACCCAGTGGCACAAGGATATGGACAGAGTATTTTTACAGTGGCACCACACCATATACCAAGCCACAACTCACTAAGGGTACGTCTATACTTACCGTCCGGGTCGGCGGCTAGCGTTCGACTTCTCGGAGTTAGATATATCGTGTCTAATCCAGACGCGATATATCGAACTCCGAACGCGCTCCCGTCGACTCCGGAATTCCACCACCGCAAATGGCAGTGGCGGCGTCGACGGGGGAGCTGCGGACTTCGATCCCGCGGCGTCTGGATGGGTGAGTACTTCGAACTAAGGTAGTTCGAGTTCAGCTAAGCTATTCGTGTAGCTGAACTTGCGTACCTTAGTTCGACCCCCCCCCCCTTAGTGTAGACCAGGCCTTAGAGGAAAATAGACATGCTCATGAGAGAGAGAAGTGACAAAAGGGGAAAGAAAGGACACAACAGTTCAGCCAACAACTGTCTCCTCCAAGATTACACCTGTCACTTCTGTGGGAAAATCTGCAAGGCAGGAATTGGGCTCCCCAACCACTTAAAAACTCACCAATGAACCCCCTAGGCAGACATCATCCTCGCATTGAGTGATAGCCGAAGAAGAGGCGAAGGAAGATTTATAGTTGGCCAGGGCTGTTTGGGTTTTTTCTGATGCTTATTGAACAACCTAGCTCTTGTACTTAAATTTACACTCACCAGTTTAAAACTTTCCAAATGTTTTAACTTTCAAACTGTCACTTTCTGGATTGAATTTAACATCCCTGTCCTGATGTACAAGACACTTAATAGGTTTGGGGTAAACCTACCTGAGACAGTCTGTCCATTCATGAGTCATGACCCTCCAAGATGGTTGTACTCCACAGCCATGCTGCAAACAAGCCTGGCCTAAGATAAGAGTATCAGAGGGGTAGCCGTGTTAGTCTGGATCTGTAAAAGCAGCAGAGAGTCCTGTGGCACCTTATAGACTAACAGACGTATTGGAGCATGAGCTTTCATGGGTGAAAACCCACTTTGTTGGATGCACCAGATAAGATAAGACTATGTGCTAGAGGCAAATTATTTTCAGTGGGAGGACCCCAGATGTGGAACTAACTTCCAGACAACATTAAACTGAACCTGACCATATTAAGGTCTAAATGCACAATCCACCTCTTTGATAAAGCCATTCTTTGACAATTACATCTTCAGACCAACCCACAGTGTGAGAAGAAATTATAAGGACAGAAGACAGGATGAAGAAATGGAGGGAAGGAAGAGAAGAAAAAAAAATTCACATCAGGAATAGGAAGGCTATTTGACTATTGCCATTTAGGGCACATTCAGTGTTACCTTAATTGTTGTATGACTATGATACTATAGTGACAAGCACCTTAGAAAAACCTAAGATAGCCTAAATGGAAGCTTCCAACAGTAATTTAAGACATAAAAGTTCAGTTTCAAGAGAAAGAAACTTTCGAGAGATGCTGAGTCTGTGAATGCTATATGTTGTCTGCCTGCACACTCCATAAATAAGGCCTGGCTGTGGCTTAAAATGAGCAATCTTAGGGAACTTTCTGAAGAACAGGGTCTTCACTCAACTCATGTCCCTCTTGGAAGAACTTGCGGCCTCTGATATATGAAGGTTTTGTCTTGTTAATGATTTATTGGGCACCAGAAAGAAAACAATTTAATCAATCCATGAAAATAATAGCAATAAATAAAGCTGCTGATTCTGTTTTTGAAGATACTGAAAAAAGCTTACATTTACAGAAATAATTTTTGTCAATGATATTTAAACAGAAACTAATACTTCCTTCCCATATAATAGCAGATTGATATAGGTGCTTTCTCCTTCTTAGTCTGGCATCACTAGCTAGATTATTTAGTGAAGGTAAAAATTACAGTTCTGTATACTTATTGGTACAAAAGCATTTTCAGGAGGTTTTCTTTGGTTGTTTTTGTGATATATGCTATCTTTATTACTCCTCAGCAATATGTACCATAATTAAATTTACTTATTCTTTGTCTAGATTTTTGCTACTTGCTCCATGTAATAAAGTACTTTTCAATCCTCATGTAAGCCTTCTGCCAGGTGGAGCCAGCAGCAACAAAGCCCAGATTCAGTATCTAGGGGTTCCTTTTTCACCACTACACAAAACCACTTCAAGCACCCACCCAGTGACCTGGGACAATTACACACCTCCTCTGGGTGCCTCTGAGAGGCAATACTTCCCCTCTCACAAGCATGGAGTCTTAGTCTAGCAAAAAACTTTTAATAAAAGGAGGAAAGTAACTCAGCTGGCCACTCGCCAAGATGTCTTCAGGGCCCACCACTTAACACAGCTCTAAGTGATTTGAACTGTTAGTGGGGGCGCCTCACTGTTGGTTCAAACTGGGCAGTCTCTTGCAATAGAGACACTGTCCTAAAGTAGATCTAATATTTAGACCCAGCTATCAGTGATATCAGCTCTGCAGCATGGAACAAGACTCTTAATTGAGTCTAAATGAGCTCTTTTACTATGCTGTGGAGATAGAAGGGATCAAATGGTGTCTAGGACACTTAAACAGGGCCCACCACCAGGTACAAGTACCACTCCCCAGCCTCTCTCTCTCAACTCATTGGGCTTTGGAACCCATGTCCCTTGCCCAGCGAGTATCGTTCAGTTGAGGGTGAGTCCCTCCATCAGGGTATGCCAGGTACGGTTCTGCTGCCTTCGATTCACACAACAAGGATAACAGCCCTTTATTACTCCTGCCCCAATAACAAGGAGACTGGGTATCCAACACCAGCCACAAGTGATCATTTGGGCAAGCAATCCCATCATGCTGAGCACCTAGGTAGGATGTGTGTGCCCATGAAAACGAGATCAGCTCCTGAAGTCCTTTTCCACAGCTCACCACTAGATGTCATGAGAGAGCTCATTCAGACTCTGCTGACATCCTCCCTCAAGCTGAGAATTTGTCATCCCAACAAATCACACTCCATATTATACTAAATTCATTAGTTTCCCGCAAAGGGCCTCAGGAAACCAACTATGGCTTCCACAAGCCTATGAACTAAGTGTATTGGTTCTTCACTAGCCACCCCAGGTGCATCATAATTTAACCGGCTTACTGACCTTATAACCCTGTTCCGCCTATTGAGAGGGGGTGATGCAGGGGCAGAGGGGACAGCTTCTTGGGCAAGTGATGGTTTATTTGAGGATCCCTTGGCTACAGGCGTAGGCCCCTACATCTCTGATTCCAAGGCTTCCAGGACCCCTTCTACCTGTAGGTCTCCACTGTCCAATAACCTAGATGTGTCATCGCAGGGTGATCTCATTGGTGGCACGGGTGTACCAGCAATAGGCCTAAATATTCCCGCCATGGGGTTTAGGGCTGAAGAAGTGGTGATCTCCCTTGGTTCAACTGATTGAGACCAAAATATCGTCTCCATTCTAAGATACACCATGGTAGTGTCTTCCTCCTCAGACCCACTCTCAGATGTGCTGAATAGGGGTAGGTTTAAAGCCTACAAAACAGGATTCTGTATCAGGTGGATTTATTCAAGTGAAAATCAAATAGGTTACAGAAACTGATTTTGACCTCACCATCTCCACCCCTTCAACTGAAACTGGGTAGAATCTATTGGAATGTACCCTTCAGTGTCCTCTGTTTCATTTTCAGATTCATATAAAACAGCAATTACACAGCCCCAGAAGCTATTTTTTTAAATTAATCCTATTCTGAAATTGGATTAGCATAATGGCATTCTGTGACCTATAGGTGGAGAGTAAAAGTGAAAATAAGATGCTGTTTTACATGTTGCTATGTTTGGAAAACTTGCTCCATCAAACATATTTGGAGCACAGAAGCTGCCTACTTGTATGCATGCAATGACAGCCTACATGGTGATCATATCCTTGTGGTTGGGAGATTAATTGGCATAGCACTGCAACCTCTGCAAGTACCCAAGCAGATTGTGTTGGAACATACATTTCTAAAACCTTTACATTGAACAAGTGCTGTATTTGTGTCTTCTAGGAGTGACTGTACTACAAATAGGGTATCATTTAACCAAAACAGTTAAACCATAAGACAAAGCAACCAGTAGAGGGAGTGACCAAATTAAAAATGCAATCAAACTAAATTAAGCTACTTTGTTGCTGCATTACAGTTAAAATATTTCACAAAGACAAATTAGGTATGAATAATAGAACTGAGTATCTTAACCAGGATCATGTTTTACATAACTTTGTGTATATGAAATAGACACAATCACATTTCCACAAAACAGGGAAAGACGTCATTTGAATAGCCAGTTCCACTCAAAATACAGCTTTATTAAAAACAAGGATTAAGAATTGTGTATTTTTCTTTCAGATGTTAGCATGATATGGCTGGAATAACTCAGTTTTATTGTTTTTCACTGTAGTGTGTGATACATCACATCTGCTAACTGCACTTGTTCCCCATTCTAATTCAGATCCCATTCATGACCCTCATCTTCAAAGCCCACAATAGGTAAGGGCCCAAATATATGGAGGACCATTTCTCTTTGTGGACCGTCCAGAGACTATTATGATGAGAGAAGCTGAGAACAAATGTAACCAGAGGTGGTGACAAAGACACATGGAGGTAGGGTACCCATCTGTGGAACTCATTGCTCCTATCAGGATGAACTTTCATCCTTCCGTCAGTAACGGTGAATCTTCCCTCTATTCCAACAGAAAAACACACACAACCTATGCATCTAAACCCACCAAAGATAGAGCAGAAAACTTTTGTCTTTAACCAGGATGATATTGAAGCGTAAAGACTCCTGTATTGATGCATAGAAATGTTAATTTGCTAGAAGAAGAATACTTATGCTTTGCTCATAGATTTACTATGTTGTCAAAAAAATTTCTCAGAATATATTTCGAATCCCCTGGATTAAGATCTAGGTGTTGCCTATCCTGTAAAAGATGGCATAGCATTCCAAAGCCTCACCACTGGATGCTATGTCACTGCTGAAGGAGATTCATAGATTGTAGGGCTGGAAGGGACCTTCAGAGGTCATAGAGTCCAGTCCCCTGCCCTCATGGCAGGACCAAATACTGTCTAGACCATCCCGGATAGACATTTATCTAACCTACTCTTCAATATCTCCAGAGATGGAGATTCCGCAACCTCCCTAGGCAGTTTATTCCAGTATTTAACCACCCTGACAGTTAGGAACTTTTTCCTAATGTCCAACCTAAACTTCCCTTGCTGCAGTTTAAGCCCATTGTTTCTTGTTCTGTCCTTAGAGGCTAAGATGAACAAGTTTTCTCCCTCCTCCTTATGACACCCTTTTAGATACCTGAAAATTGCTATCATGTCCCCTCTCAGTCTTCTCTTTTCCAAACTAAACAAACCCAATTCTTTCAGCCTTCCTTCATAGGGTCATGTTCTCTAGACCTATAATCATTCTTGTTGCTCTTCTCTGGACCCTCTCCAATTTCTCCACATCTTTCTTGAAATGTGGTGCCCAGAACTGGACACAATACACGAGCTGAGGCCTAGCCAGCGCAGAGTAGAGCGGAAGAATGACTTCTCGTGTCTTGCTCACAACAGACCTGTGATTGCATCCCAGAATCATGTTTGCTTTTTTTGCAACAGCATCACACTGTTGATTCATATTTAGCTTGTGGTCCACTATTAACCCCTAGATCCCTTTCTGCCGTACTCCTTCCTAGACAGTCTCTTCCCATTCTGTATGTGTGAAATTGATTGTTCCTTCCTAATTGGAGCACTTTCCATTTGTCTTTATTAAATTTCATCCTGTTTACCTCAGACCATTTCTCCAATTTGTCCAGATCATTTTGAATTATGACCCTATCCTCCAGAGCAGTTGCAATCCCTCCCAGTTTGGTATCATCTGCAAACTTAGTAAGTGTACTTTCTCTGCCAGTATCTAAGTCGTTGATGAAGATATTGAACAGAGCCAGTCCCAAAACAGACCCCCGAGGAACCCCACTTGTTATACCTTTCCAGCAGAATTGGGAACCATTAATAACTACTCTATGTATGGTTATCCAGCCAGTTATGCACCCACCTTATAGTAGTCCCATCTAAGTTGTGTGTGCCTAGTTTAGTGATAAAACTATCATGCGAGACCGTATCAAATGCCTTACTAAAGTCTAGGTATACCACATCCACCACTTCTCCCTTATCCACAAGACTCGTTATCCTATCAAAGAAAGTTATCAGATTGGTTTGACATGATTTGTTCTTTACAAATCCATGCTGGCTATTCCCTATCACCTTACCACCTTCCAAGTGTTTGCAGATGATTTCCTTAATTACTTGCTCCATTATCTTCCCTGGCACAGAAGTTAAACGAATTGGTCTGTAGTTTCCTGGGTTGTTTTTATTTCCCTTTTTATAGATGGGCACTATATTTGCCCTTTTCCAGTCTTCTGGAATGTCTCCTGTCTCCCATGATTTTCCAAAGATAATAGCTAGAGGCTCAGATACCTCCTCTATTAGCGCCTTGAGTATTCTAGGATGCATTTCATCAGGCCTTGGTGACTTGCAGGCATCTAACTTTTCTAAGTGATTTTTAAGTTGTTCTTTTTTTATTTTATCTTCCAAACCTATCCCCTTCCCATTAGCATTTTCTATGTTAGGCATTCCTTCAGACTTCTCGGTGAAGACCGAAACAAAGAAGTCATTGAGCATCTCTGGCATTTCCAAGTTTCCTGTTACTGCTTCTCCCTCCTCACTGAGCAGTGGGCCTACCTTATCCTTGGTCTTCCTCTTGTTTCTAATATATTGATAAAAAGTCTTCTTGTTTTCCTTTATTCCTAAAGCTAGTTTGAGCTCATTTTGTGCCTTTGCCTTTCTAATCTTGCCCCTGCATCCCTGTGTTGTTTGCCTATATTCATCCTTTTAATTTGTCCTAGTTTCCAATTTTTATATGACTCCTTTTTATTTTTTAGATCATGCAAGATCTCGTGGTTAAGCCAAGCTGGTCTTTTGCCACATTTTCTATCTTTCCTACCTAGCAGAATAGGTTACTTTTGGGCCCTTAATAGTGTTCCTTTGAAATAATGCCAACTCTCCTCAGTTGTTTTTCCCCTCAGTCTTGATTCCCATGGGACCTTACCTATCAGCTCTCTGAGATTACCAAAATCTGCCTTCCTGAAATCCATTGTCTCTATTTTGCTGTCTGCCCTTCTACCCTTCCTTAGAATTGTGAACTCTATGATTTCATGATCACTTTCACCCAAGCTGCCTTCCACTTTCAAATTCTCAATGAGTTCCTCCCTATTTGTTAAAATCAAATCTAGAACAGCTTCCCCCCAGTAGCTTTTTCAACCTTCTGAAATAAAAAGTTGTCTGCAATGCAGTCCAAGAACTTCTTGGATAGTCTCTGCCCCGCTGTGTTATTTTCCCAACGTATATCTGGATAGTTGAAGTCCCCCATCACCACCAAATCTTGGGCTTTGGATGATTTTGTTAGTTGTTTAAAAAAAGCCTCATCCACCTCTTCCACCTGGTTAGGTGGTCTGTAGTAGACTCCTCGCATGACATCACCCTTGTTTTTTACCCCTTTTAGCCTAACCCAGAGACTCTCAACACTTCCGAGATAGAAGAGTACTACAGTCTGTGCTGTTTCTAATATGAAAACTGGCACTTTCAAATTCTATTCAAGAATGTTGTTGGGAATTCAACAATAGGTGGTGCTGCTGGGATTGACAACTGAAGAAAATAATATGAAATTACTCTGATAAATAAATAAATGTAATAAAGGAGCTTTTTATGAAGGGTGCTGGCCCACTCGTAGAGACATAGGGGATAGTTGCTGCTAGAGTGTAATTTAGGGCAACTTTGGGGGTTGATCTATCCAGGGCAGGGGCTAAGCCACCCCCCAGGATTGGAGAGATGCAAACTGCTTCCCTTTTTTAGTCTCAGTAGCTTCTCAGAGGTGTATTCTTGCATCAGGTCAATCAATGCAGATTCCCAATTGGTCCGAGTGATGTGAGGTGCTGCCTTCCTCACAAGCTTGGCTCAAACAGCAAGTGAATAGATTCTACTGTAATGTACCTGTACCATCTTCTGCTACTTTAAGGCCTATTAAAAGCAGCTCCCACAAGCACCAATCCAAAAACAGCAGTGAAGAAAAACGGCAAAGTAACATGTTTGCTTGCAACACTGAGCTGGGAGCTGATAAGGACCACAAAGGTTTTCCATACCTGGAGGCTGTGATAACCAGGCCCGAGAGGAGGAGTTGTTGCTGATTTTGGAGCCTGACATGTCATTCTAGCATGTCTGCATGTGACTGGGACTGTCCAGATATGTACATGGAGTTTGGATAGTCTGAATGTTCAGAGCAAGGGACTTAGCTACAGATGATTTGTTTCCAGTGGCAGGAGCAGATGCAGCTCCCTCTGCAGTGCTCTGTAACAGAAGAAGAGAAGAAACAAAAAACTCAGGGCCCTTTGGTCTGAGGAGGGTGGAATAAGTAGAGTCTTCCACTCCTGGGGGGTCAGGGATGCTCCTGAAAAGTATTACATACCCATCTATAGAAATAGGCTTGACACACTCTTGCTTTCTTCACATGGGTACCAGGTGGATTAATAAGTATGAAACTTGACAGTGCAGTGTTATATTAAGTGCTGAGTATTACTATGCATGACTTCAGTTGTTCCTACATATGACCTATATCATTTAAAAAAAATCTGTTGCTAATGTTTAAATTAGAAAAATTACACCAAAACAAAAGTAAATGGTTACCTTGTTACATATATTTGATAAAAAAGCAGAATCCCATTGTTCACAAAAATATTGATTTAATTGCACAGCTCTAATAGTTGGAAGAATAGTTAATATAGCTGTGTATAAGCACTCCAGCATCAGCTCAACATCTGTATCTATTCAGATCTATGTGTTTAGAAGTATTCAACTTAAAACAGATTCTGCACAGATGGCTTCTTTAATTTTGAAATTTAGACAATCATTTTGGGTTTTTTTAGGAGTCTCAGATTAATATAAAACCGGAGATCTGATCCTTATATACTATTGCATATAATCTCAGTTTTAAATAATAGAGACGATTGTATCTTGCTTTAGAACACTTTTACATTTAGAATTTAATTGTCCCTATCTATAAAAAAATCAAATGCTAGTTGTATTAAGTTTTTTGTGTAATTGTTTCTTGTGTGGTTTCTTTTAAAATATAATTGGTTCTGAGAGTTTTCCAAACTTTATGGTTTTGTGTTTAAAAAAAATATACATAAATTTCCTCAAGAAGTATTCTTAAAGATATTTGTTTCTGCAATAATTATGATGGAAGTTTACATGTTGTGTCCTTACAGATAGGAGGAAGCGTACCCTTGGGCCTACTTACTAAGCTTCAATCTCCTAAAAGCTAAATGTATCTATTATTTTAAGTTACCGTTGTGAAAATGGCCAGGTGTGGAAACCTAAGGGAATGCATTCCTAAGGGAATGCAGAGGAATTATAGTAACTGCCTGAGAAAATGTTTGGCAGGGAATTGAATCAAATGTTTAGTCACGCCTTACTGCTTTTTAATATGTTCATACCCTACATGTTACCACTGAAGGCTTACTTTATTCATAACTTTTAAATACTTGTAAAGAAGTAGCCCTTTTTCAGGTGAACTTTAAAGTTCTGTAAACTTTATAACCATGGCACACGGCTAACCAAAGACAGGCAATATAATGCCTGAGAAAAACAAGAGATTTCTAAGGGCTTGTCTACATTACCCACTGGATCGACAGGCAGCAATCGATCCAGCAGGGGTCGATTTATTGTGTCAAGTCTAGACACGATAAATCAACCACTGAGGACTCTCCCGTTGACTCCACCAGGGTTAGAGGTGCAGGCGGAGTTGACGGGAGAGCATCAGCTGTCAACTTACCACAGTGAAGACACCACGGTAAGTAGATCTAACTACGTCGACTTCTGCTATGTTATTCACATAGCTGAAGTTGCGTATCTCCCCTCTTCCCTCCCCCTCCCCCCTGATCCCTATGTAGACCAGGCCTAAGTTTAGAAGACTGACTGAAGTGAACATTATTGGAGGACTATTTCATGGCAGGAGGTAGGTCTGGATCCAGTGTATGTGTCGCAGACGTTTTATGGTTTGGATAGAGAAAACTCATATGGTGAATGCTGTGGTTTTAACAACCATATTTTGGGCCTATAAAATAACCAACTATAATAGTTAATTTTAACCCACACACACAAATTGCTAGTTGGTAGCGCAACTTAAGTCCCCTAAAACCTCTTATACAAACACACAGTGCCACCACCAAACAAGTAAAAACAGAAGGATATTCTAGAGGGTAGCAATGGAAATAAAAACTAGCAGCAGATGACTGACTATGCCTTCCAGGAATACAGAGAGAGAAAATAGTTCACAGAAAGTACTGGCTGACTTCAACTATCTTTTACCTCCTTGCCCTTTTTGCTTTGTTTTTTTTTTTTTTTGCCCAGTTTTCGGTTTCTCTTCTCTCATATCCTTTTTCAGCCCAGAGTAGAACCAACAGAAATGAAGGTTATTGGTAACTAAAGTCATTGTAATCCTTTTCAAAACAGGTCATGTTTATAGGCAGGAAATACAGAAAATAGTTAATTTTCACACCTTACTGTAGTATTAAAATATGTAATTAGCTATCTCATGATCATCTAGTAATAAGTAATTCATAACAATACAACAATGATAAATGAATAAGAAAAGAAAATGGCAAATGTCTAGAGCATCATAGAAGCAATGCAACAACAAACTGTATGAATTTATAGCAAATAGCTCATGTCATACAAATTAAATATCTTTTTTAATCTTTCCATTTAGTGAGAGTACATAACTGGGCTTATCTTTGATGGTATTTCTATTTCCAATTCCTAAATATGTAGGTTGAGATTTTCAAAGCCATGTAAAGGATTTGGATGCCCGATTAGAATTTAATGGGAATTGGGCAACCACATCCCCTTATATGGCTTTGAAATCCTACTGTTAATTTCTAAAGTTTACTGAGACTTGCTCTCTGTTTGGTATGTATCTTGGCTACTGAAAATGAATGTAAAGTTGTATGTCCATGTTGTATTGGTAGGTTTGTGTAAAGCCTGAATTATGTAACATGTTGAAAGGACATGAGAGTCTACAAATATCTGAAGAATATTAACTCCAGTGAGAGAAATTATTTGCTGTGTTACATGGACTCTTATATATTTTAAAAAGGAAAGTACATTTTAACAGGGAAAATTTAGACTGAGTATCAGGAAACGCTTCCTGAGCATGAAAGATTAGAGTGTGGAATAAGTCTGAAAAAGGAAATGCTCAGAACCCTACTAAAGTAACTTCTAACTAGGCAAAGCACTAGAAATTTAAAAACTATACAGATAAATCTTTCATTTAATGATCGAATATGTCTTTTCCATTACTAATGTTACCCGCACAAATTTAAAACTCTCTCCTTCCTCCTCTGGGGGCAATCACCATATGAGTTAACAGGACCTTTACACAGTGAATATCCTTAGCGTACGTTTATTAGCAATCAACAGAATTTATACACCAAGCACTTAATGCTCATCACTCCCAATAAAGCAGACTGACACCTCCCGATGGCCAGTCAGGATTGGATTTTGTCTGGGGCTGCAGCTGCTACCCGGAATGGTTGTGCAGGGTATAAGAGTTCTGGCAGCTTTGGTCTTGAGCTGTGTTCCAGAGTTAGGTTCCAACAGGCCACTCTTTTTTGACCCTCGTTATATAGTTAAAATGAGAGTCCTTATCTATACTGTAACCAATTATTTTACTTAAAGCATGACTATACAATAAATCTAACCACTCGTAACCCCCTTAATGGGCTAAAACAATTTCTCTAGCAACAGCAAAACCTTATAATGTCTTTTAACAAACTTTTAGCAACTTTTAACAAAAATTCACACAGTCAACCAGTAAGAAAATTGCAGAAACTTAAGATTAGCTTGTCCATACTCTTTCCTATTCCCGTGAATCTGTGATTTTACTGAATCTGTCCCTGTTAGTAATGCTGCAGCTAGTATTCTGTTCTGCCTGAGCCAAGGCCATATTTTCCTGACTCTCTCGTTTTTATTTCCGATATATGGTGGCTGAGCATACAAGGTGGCTGCAGGTTATGCTAAGTCCATACACAAGATGGCTGTGGGTCATGTGAAGATTTATGGTTCCATGTATACTCCCAGCAAAACCATGCCAAGTTTAGAAGGATTTTTAACCCCCTTTCTAAAATGCTGAGCATGGCCAGAAAACAAGCTAGATTATGGAAGACTGGCAGAATTTAGCCAGCAATAGTTTTCTTTCAGACTGGCTATTCTTAATCTTCCCCATATCCCTTGTAGGGTGGCCAGCTTTCTAATTGCACAAATCAAACACCCCTGCCCCACCCCTTACCCGAGGCCCTGTCCCTGCCCTGCCACTTCTGTGAGGCTCCGCCCCCACTCACTCCATCCCCCCCTCTCTGTCGCTCGCTCCCCCACCCTCACTCACTTTCACCAGGCTAGGGTAAGGGGATAGGGTGTGGGAGAGGGGTGAGGGCTCTGGCTGGGAGTGCAGGATCTGGGGTGGGGCCAAGGGTGAGGGGCTTGTGGTGAAGGAGGGGGCTAAGAGCTTCGGCGTATGGGAGGGGCTGCTGGCTCCAGTTGGGGTGTGGGTTCTGGGGTGGGGCCAGGAATGAAGGCTTAGGGGTGCAGGAGGAGGCTGGAGCGAGGTGTTGGGAAGGTCCAGGAGGGGGGCTCAGGGCTGAGGCAAGGTGTTGGTGGTGGTGCGGGGGGGATGGGCTCCAGGAGGGAGTTTGGGTGTAGGAAGGGACTCCAGGCTAGGGCAGTGGGTTGGGGTGTGGGAGAGGGTTAGGGGTGCGGGATCCTGGCTGCGCTTACTGCAACTCCCAGGAAATGGCCGCCAGGTCTCTGCAGCCCCTAGGCACATGGGTGGCCAGGGAGGCTCAGCACACTGCCCCTGCACCTGCAGGTGCCGCCCCACAAGCTCCCATTGGTCATGGTTCCTGGCCAATGTGAGCTGCGGAGCTGGCACTAGGGCAGTGGCAGCGGCACTAGGGGCTGCAGGGACCTGGTGGCCGCTTCCAGGAGCCTCGCAGAACCAGGGCAGGGAGCCTACCTTAGCTCCCTCCCCTCCTGCGCCACTGACTGGACTTTTAAGAGCCTGGTTGGCACCAGAGTCCCTTTTCGACTGGGCATTCCGGTTGAAAACTGGATGCCTGGCAACTCTAATTCCTTGTCTACATCCAACACTGTACATAACTTTTTAAAAAGCTATTCTCACTATTCAGTTCACATGCCGCATAATGACCTTCATCCTTCCAGCTAAGTCAGTCTGGAACTCAGTGTACAGGCTACTAACAAAATTCCTTGTCTGGAGGGGTTGCTTTTGAGTAATATCAGGCATTTCCCCCAAATTATTCCAGCTTCTTGGCTTATACAAGAACTTCGACTGTTTCCTCATGGGCTACCTGGACCTTGGGTCTGAGCATGCATACCAACAACTCCCCTATCTCAGAGCAAGCAGGCATGGAGTAGGTTGGACCTTGGCTCCACACCCTCTACCTTCCAATGCACTAGCCAGCACAGCTGAATCCATACAGAGAAGTGATAATTTACTACTAATAAAGGCTGGTAGCAAATTACTACCCCTCCTCCCGAGCAAGGAAAAAGAAGCCCATAGTGAGAACTACGCTTTTCAATGTTAAGAACAAGATGATTACACTTACCCAGCAGGTAAGTGTAAACGTGCCCTCATAGCCTCTATATGTTGTACACTATTCCCAATTCATGCTGTTGAAGTATATCTACTTCCAATCCAAGCAGTTCTCTTGTCTTCACTGAGAAGAACTTAGGTTGAGTGTTGCAGTGCTATGTAAACTGCAAAGCAACACAGGATTGCTCCAAGCATGATATGTTTCTCACTGCTCTCTCTACTGTATGATATGCTGAAACAATGTAACTAAATAGGAGATCTCTGGCAATCTGTGTATGTATGTGGCATCATTAATACAAAATGTATCACAGGAGCTATTGCTGCTGTTGAATCAGAATTTGAATGACATTTAAATGGAAATAAGTTGCCCTATTTTTTTCTCAATGTTGGTTTTACTATGCCTATTTCTAGATACAAGTCATTTTGCCAGCAAAAACTACCGCTCAGCTACAGAAACTTCAAGAAATGACAACTAAGCCGCAAGTAACTCTACATGCCTTGTGAAACTGTCCCACCAGGCAACTTTCACTGGTTTCATAAATTCTGTTCTTTGGATGAGTGTATGCAATTCCCACTAAAGTTAATGGAAATCCTGCGCACACATTCAAGGGTAGAATGTGTATGTTTCTAGATATATATGTCCCATTTTTCACATAGTTCTGGTTTTAACATAAAGTTTATAGCCTACTTGGGATCAAAAAGAATACACTAAGTGGTATGTTCATATCTTGGTATAT
The DNA here is from genome assembly GCF_016161935.1 of Mauremys reevesii. NCBI lineage: Eukaryota > Metazoa > Chordata > Testudines > Geoemydidae > Mauremys > Mauremys reevesii. The sequence goes on along the minus strand of NC_052629.1, from coordinate 35,939,398 downwards.
GAGGGTTTGATGCCACAAATGTCCATGGCCCTTTACAAACATATGGAAATCAACATCCCCTCCCCCCCAGCCTATAATTTTGCACCTACATCAAACTGCTGAATCCAAATTGCATCTAACTCAGAAATGAGGCTGAAGTCCTTTTTAAAATGTGGATCAGACCCTATAAAACAATGACTTTAGTGAGAGTTGTGCTGTAACACCCAGCGCATGAAAATCTGAATGTACCCTACACTTATTACACTATATAATCTATTTGTGGTTTCTTTGGGATTTGGGAGCTATGTCCAGCCACTTTAAGAACTGAACTATTATCATCTGAGGTTTAGAACTCTTCCCTTTTGAAATGTGATCTATAGTAGACTTGTTTTCTCTTTAAATGTGCACCAACACTCTTGAACTAACTGTTTACACCATTGTGGAAAATAGGCAATTTCTGCTGTTTAACGCTCAGCTTGAATTAATAGTTTTGCATTTCAGAGTCTTGGTTTGGGGCTAGTTTTCTTGTGGCTTCACTTTTCAAAGATTTATTGTGATCAAAGCAACACAGAAACAACCACACTGAACCTAGCCAGTATATCACCAATAAAACTAGTTTCCATAACTCATTCTGTTTTTCCCTTAAATCAAATTACAGTGGTTAACCTTATTGTGTGGTTTGCATGGTTGCAGGAGGCCTAAAAGCAAACTTCATCACCCAACAAATTCATGAAAATCCAATCACAAATGTACAGAACTAAAACCAGCTAGAGAATGTTGAGCACGGGAGGTTGTTTGCATTTTAACAGAACACAGCTGGCAGCCTTAGTTTAATGATTCATCTTAACAATTACCATGGAAAATTAAAAGATTTGGTTTGAATATAAAAGGAGCCTTCACAGCATTTGATGTTTCCTTCTAAAGCAATACCAATTAATACAATGAAGTGAAATTTCAACCACAGTGAACCACTAAAATACTGGCTTGGGTCTGAGACTGGTGATGTGAACTGAGCAAAATTAAAATCTGTGGTGTTTGTTAGCCATAATGAGAAGGAAGCATTGGCTTCAGAGTTTTTTATAATGGTGTGTATTATTCTTCAACTGATACACTTTCATCCCAAATGTGGGAAACTAATTTAGACTTCAAGAGCCAATTTCTGCTGTTAGCTATGCTGGTGTAAATCCAATATAAGTCATTTTGCAGATCAGTGCACCATCACAATATCAGCAGAGTCACTCTGAGTAACAGCAGAATTTGGTATGAAATTGTCTATTTTTTTGCTGTGAACTCTGATTTTTGTCTACAGAAATGACATATCCAATTTGTCCATCCTTTTGCAGGCAGAAAAACTTCCTCCAATATTGCCCCTAAAAATGTGTATTAATGTGATTAAGGCAAGTTGAAAACTTGCCCCCCTTTATATATATTAAAAAGGGGGGGATGGTGGGAGGGAAACTAATTTGGACTAAAACAAGTCTCATTATAATCTATTTCCAATCTTAAAGATAATCTATCAAGGAAGTTTTGATGGAGCCACTGAATCTGGTTTTTAGTTGCCATTCTTTAAATAAATGTGGACAGATACTGTGATATCTTATCCAAAAAGTGATAACTAGGTATTCAGTATTTGAAATTACTTCCGAATTAATGGCTCTAGGTGGTTCTGGGGGGTGAGCAAGTGTGATATCCATTTTAATGATGATAATGTATCCCTTTTATCAGTCTGTTCTGCAGCATGAAAGAAAACCCATTTCAGTGTAATGATACATCCTACCATCTTTAACGCAAGGCCTCAGCTATCTGCTGCTAATTCCCCCAAAGTTAAGGCATGTTTCTGATCCAAAATCCCTAGGTTCTATATAGAGATATTAATAATCATGGGGTGGGGAGGAGCAGAGTCAGAAAAATTGGCCAACGGACAAAATTACCTGCTTTTTCAAACATCATGCTTGGAAATGGCTTCATTGGTTTTGCTAACACATTTTTCAAAAGGGGAAATATCTACCTGAAGCAAAGACCAAGTAAGGAAAAGTTTAGTCAGAACCATTAAAGATTGGCAAAGTTTCATAAGCAATTATAAACAAGGGACTATAAAGGGAAGTGTTTGGCGACTTTTACTGGCTGAGCAAAGTTGAGGCCCTGCAGTCAACTCAATGTCATTTATCTGTCTGTCCATTCTAATGTGTCAGCTTTTGAACACCACATCCAATTCACTCCAAAATGTCAGGGAATGTTCTAGGCATCAGTAAACAGAACCCTATTAATTTTGGTGGAAATTGGAAAACCAGAAAAGACTGATTTCCCCTACTAAGACCCACAGAGTGGTCATTTGGAACTGCAAGCAAAGGCATCTCTTACATCCCCTGGTGCTGCATACACATTGGGGCAACAGCTTAATATGCTGTTCTCTCACTGGGTGTACAGCTTGGCCTACATAAACACTGAAGTGTATGCATCCAACTCTCTAATAAAGGAGTTGCTACCTGTGTGTGTGTGAGAGAGAGAGAGAGAGAAAGGGCAATGAGGGCAGTGAAAAGAACACTTTGGACTTTGCCCAATATCTAGACACTTCAGAACTTTGAAAACTAAAATCACTAAGGAAAAAAAATCCCTTTTTATAGCTTACAGTCTAGCTGAAAGTGATTTATGTAATGAAAATTCTTGCCCACCCAGTGCACAGAGCAAATGCAGACTGTGCCTTGAAATAACTACAGTACCATGCTATTTTCAATAATGTTTAGCTCAGATGTAGTTAAGGAAGCCCACTAAGCACAGCAGGCAGATATAAAAAGAAATGCTCTTTTTGCATTTTGTGTCTGTGTGGCTTTTTTACTCCTTTCTCTATTTGCACGGCTGCCTACCAAGGAAATAAATCCCCTGTTCAGGAAAGCACTTAAGCAAATGCTTACGTCCAGCCCCATTCCCAACAACTATTCATCGGATGTATAATTTTAAGCCTGTTAGCAGTTCTGTTGCCTTAAACAGATTTAAGCATGCACTTTAAGGTGAAATCAAATTACTTTTATTTCTTGTAGCTAGTGGCTAACCTACTTTTTAAATTCACTGACTTCAATAACAAAGAGAGAATTATTGTGGATCTTTTTTCAAATTGCATAATTTGATGGTTCTTAGTACATTATGAATACAGGAAATGTCCTCCCTCCCTCCCCCTCCCTTTTTTTTTTTTTTTTGGATGAATACAAGGAGGTAATTTTTGTCCTGACAGGATGATAATCCAACAATGAGTATCACAGTATAATTTGATAGTATCTTGACATTTTTATTTTAAATGGTTTTTTTTATCTTCAATTCTTGATCGGGTTCACCCTGGCTTCCCCTAGCTGCAGATAGTGAGTGTTATTGCCTCCCCTTTGGGCAATGGCTCACCTATGTTAGGGTCCAGTTTTACACCCCTTACTCATGCAGGTAGTACATTACTCACATGAATGGTTCCATTGACATCAGTGGAACTACTGGCATGAATAAATGTTACAGGATCAAGGGGAATGGCTAAGTTTTTAGTTTAACTTGCAGTCCAAGCAGGTAATTTGTTTGGATGCTCAAACTATTTAGCAATGTTTTTACATACAGTATACATCTAGTTGCTCAGATGTCTGTTCAGTGGGATTTTGGGGACACCTGTGTGTGACTGACATTTCAATCTGCTGTATCTTTTAAATAGGACTCTCATAAATTCAAATACTATCTATTTATGCAAATTAAATTTAAAATCTTACACACTTCCCTCAGACAAATTTGTTCATTTTCACCCCGTTCCCCAATTTTCCTGTCATTGCTTTTATGGTAACCTGACTAACTAAATACTAAAACTGAGGTGTCAATGGTGCAAGACTATCAAGAAATCTTATAATGTATCTCTTCTAGTTCAAAATGCCGTAAGAATGGTTTCTCCTCTTGGTGTTCCCAAGCTGTAAACATGTGGTTTTCTTCTTGTGGTTTACTTTGCAGATTAAAACCATGTGGTTGTAGTGGGAAATGCCATGAGAAGTACTTTTCTCATGATATTCTATCAAAAAAGTGAGAGAGTAGGATGAGCATTAAGCAAGTGGATCTCAAACAGATTCTCTCTTTATGATTTGCTTATTTCACTGTTGCATCTTAGGAGAATGGTTCTCTTTCAACAATAGAACAATTTTAAGGATTTGGGCCTCAATCCTTCATTGTCATCCAAGCATGCATATTGCTCTATCTGTACACAACTTCATTGAAATCTGTACAGGATGATGATACAGGATCAGGACTTTAGACTTTTTTTTTAAAGGAGATTTTTTTCAATATGAATGATGTATCATTTTCCTCAAGCATGTGGTCTCTTCATTAATCAAATTATACTGTACACTAAATATATTGTTTATTTCCTGGGTATATATCTGGTGGTTAGAAACTGTGCGTGAATGTTTCATTTCAGCCAGGCACAATTTTCATAAATATCTAAAGTGATTGAAGATGGGAATAAGGATCTTAAAAGTCATGTAGGAGCCTAAGTCTCAGACTTTGTATGTTACTTGGGTGCTTAGTAGCCTATGCAACTCTTGAAAACTTTACACTGAGCCTCTTACAGCAACAAAAGAGAATGACAATTGTGTGTTCCATAATGCCAGGGACAGACCCATAATCAGAAATTAATGGTTCTTTATCAAAACCATTAAATATGAGTTGGCAAACTTTTTTGTGCAATGCTACTTTGACAATTGCTCATGCTATGTTGTCTATGTATTTATTTTTTTCTTTCTTTTCCTACTGTTCCTCAGTAATTCAGGGGAGACTTCCACCCAGGATTTTTTGTCATGGCTTGGTAATCTTTAAATATGTTTATTTCAATACATACATACTATCTATGCACCACTCTATGGCTCAGCTATTTAAAAACACTTAGGCTTTGTGGAGCTCAGCATTGCAACACCTAACTGATTTAGGAGCCTACATCTCATTTTCAAATTATGGCACTTAGGAGCCCAAGTGCCTACCTCCCTTTTGAAAATGAGTTTGAAGTTCCTAAATCAATTAGGTGTTGCAGTGCTGAGCACAGGGTGACTGTCTCTAACACATGTGATTTACAGTATACCATGGGGAAGAGTCATCCAGTGTCTTTTGAGTGCTAGGCTTTTAACTCTTTGATCAAGAAAAGCCCACAAATGAATTAGCATAGAGATTGTTTGTTTTTCTTTTCTCACTCCTTTCATTTGTCAGTCTGCCACTTGATCTTTCAGATTGTTTGTTTGCTACTTCTGAGTTGTAAATTGGTAGTAATAGGCTAGCAGCATTGTCCAGCCTTAAGAGAATGAACACTCTCATAGCACTACTATGCTTCATTAATCCAACTAGGAAATGAGTTTTATTCACACTGATTGCAAAACAAAGGGTTGCTGCTACACTTTGAAGTTTGTGAGCATGAGAACTGTATCTGTCTTTGTTGCTAGAGGGGGTAGTGTATATCAGTTCTCAACCAGGGGTACACATACCTCTTAGGGTACACAGAAGTCTTCCGGGGGTACATCAACTCATCTAGATATTTGCCTAGTTTTACAACAGGCTACATAAAAAGCAGTAGTGAAGTCAGTACAAACTAAAGTTTCATACAGATGACTTGTTTATACTGCTCTATATACTATACACCGGGGGGGTTCTCAAACTAGGGGTCGGGACTCCTCAAGGAGGTCACAAACTTATTACATGGGGGGTCGCAAGGTGTCAACCTCCATCCCAAACCCCACTTTGCCTCCCGCATTTATAATGGTGTAAAATATGTAAAAAAGTGTTTTTAATTTAAAAGGGGGGGGGGTGTCGCACACAGCGGCTTGCTCTGTGAAAGGGGTCACCAGTACAATAGTTTGACAACCACTGCTATACACTGAAATGAATACAATATTTATATTACAATTGATTTATTTTATAATTACTTTCTCATTTTTACCATAAGAGCAATTTTTCAGTAGTAGTGTGCTCTGACACTTTTGTATTTTTATGTCTGATTTTGGAAGTAAGTAGTTTTTAAGTGAGGTGTAACTTGGGGGTACACAAGACAAATCAGACTCCTAAAAGGGGCACAGTAATCTGGAAATGTTGAGAGCCACTAGTGTAAACCATAACATAATAGTACAAACTATTGGTGAGACAGCATGGGGAAACATAAACAGCCTATGTGTATGTAACCCATGGGCCTAATCGGGAGATAGCTCTTTAAGAGACCCATTTGGGGGGTGGTAGGACTGGAGTGAGTTGTGTCTGGTTCATTGTTGCTAGGCAGATTTGGCACTCCACATCCAGAAGCTTCTGGAATTGGGTGTGGTATTTTTGGATATGCGCCAATAGGGTTCCCTGTTGCTGGGGTCAGACTCCATGAGGGCAAGCAGTCAGGACAGCTGCATTACAAAGGGCCATGTGCCCTGTGTGAGTTTGGAGAAGCTGAGCCCAGGAGCAGAAAGCAGGCTGTTGACTTAATGCTGAAGCATTTTGCAGCAGGGTTTTCTTTAAATCTATACACTTCACTGAGTGATTGGTTAATCAGTTAGCTGACTGGCTAGCAGTGATGTCAGCAGAGGGAGGGTCTGAATGGATTCCAGCTGAAGATGCCTACAAGCAAGTGGAGGGAAGATGATGTTTTAGACTCAGCAGCCTGTATAGATTTGGTGATCAAAGACTCTAACTGAGACTTAGGTGAACCAAACCTAAGCTTTTGGGAACTCTGTGGGGACTGAACAGTTCAGATTTTATAAAGTTATTTAATTAAATTAATTTCTTTAGTTCCTTTTGGGACTTGAATATGGGGAGGTTGACCCTGTGCAATCCTTGCTGAAAGTCAACTCTGGTTCTCCAGCTACTTTCTATGGGAATTGAGTTTTTTTAAGGCACTGGAGAAGGCCAATGAAGTGAACTCTAACCCTCCCAAAGGTTACATGTAGAGCACAGTCTTACCAGCATGACCCTATACAGATTTGCTTGCTTATTAGCAGGGAAGATGTAGAGCATATGCTCTACTTTGTTCTTTCAAGGTAGTCCAGAAGAGAAATATTTTTCATCCCCACCATCCTTCTCAGGTGCTTCTGTTGTACCTCTTTTCTGTCATTATGTCTTAAATGGAAAGAACAGCTAAAGGGCCACTGTAAAACTGATTCCATTGGTGCTCTGTCAATCAGCAACAGAAAGGCTCGAAATGCAAGAGGGCACACCAGAACACTTATTCATATGTTGAGCACATTGCATTTAAAAAGACTCGGGGCCAGAGCTTGCTTCTCTTGAATTTGGCAGGAATTTTACTATTGAAGTCAACAAAAGCAGGATTGGGCCCTTAGTTTTATTTAATGTGCCAGTTACTTTTTGCGTAGTATATCAGTGGATCTCATAGGATATACTACACATGTTTAATATAATGCTAATTGAACCCATCACATGACAGATAAAAGCACGGCTTTTTATTGTGCAGTCTTTCATTGTCAAGTTAGCATTTGTATGTTTAAAAAAAAATTGCAGCCATAAAATTCAAGAACCTTTACATTGCAAGTGAGTGACTGGCACATTTGTTAATATTTATAATATTGCATGATCGTTTCCGGATCATGACATCATCAGCAGGTTTTATGTATTATTTCCCCCTTTGTTCTTTGCACATTGAAATGCATTCACATTCCCAGGCTGCAAGTTGTATTCTGAATATTTCAGGAGTTATGTGCAAAGTGACTTTCATATTGCCCTTTTAGACAGAGTTTTGGTACAGTGAATGCTAAAAGATACTTTTGCCCAGGAATCCATCCTTGCCAATATTTTATGTTACAGATTTGTAAATTCCAAACATAATGTGTATTCTCTTTTCATATATTTAAATTCTGAAGCTTATTACAAAGTATAAAATTGGCAATGTGGAAAGCACAGAATAATATAATTATTTTAATTGGAATCTTTTATTAAATTTCTTTTTATATTGTACCTTCAATTTTACTCGTCAGACATGGCCTCCCCTTCTTGTTCCTTCTGCTCTATTCTTTATAAAGAGGGTTTTGGTTGTTTTTTTTTTTTAATTAATTATTACTATAACTACTTAAGCCAAAAACAAATTAAGGATAAAAATCATTTCCACACTGTACCTTAGATTCAGTATATTTTTGTAGGTCTATAAATTATTATATCATTTATATAATTTGTAAGTCTTCTTGGTGGTATACAGTAGAGTTCAGTGCCAACAGTTAAAAAGAGTTTCTTACCAAGGAAACTCTTGTTCTTTGAGGCTCTGAACTAGCTCTCACAGAAGTCAGTTTTTATGAACTTCAGTGGGAGCAGCTGAAGTTCAGACCCTGAATGTATTGCCTTCACAGCACCACACTGTAGGAGCTGCAAGCCTATCCATGTAGCCACAGAACCTTTCTGAGCAACAGATATCACCGAGGGGCATATACATGACATGTCCCTTGAACTCCACATTCCATAGACTGAGTGTATAACTGCTTTAACACCAGAAGCCTTATATGGTGCTCATCTCCAAAGCAGAGGGAAGGAGGATGTTTCTATGGGTATGTCTACACTACGGGATTATACCGATTTTACAGAAACAGCTGGCCATGGGAGGGTCACCCTAATCTAAGGGGTGGCAGCAAACTGTCAATATGGTGTGTCTTGGGTGCCCTACCCCATGGATCCCTGCCAGCCATAACGGGACCCTAGGGCCATAGGCAACTAGTCTAAATTAGAGCTTCCCTCAGGCTACTCTTAGTTACACCAAGGAACTGACCTAATGCACAGAAGAATTAAAACCATCTTTGTATCCCCATGTCCTATGATGCACTCTGTCCTTGGCCATAGCCAGGTATTGTGGCCAACAAATCTAAAAATACATACATAGAAATGTGCTAAATAGGAAGAATTATTTTGAAATGCTGAAAGTTAAGTTACTGCTTCTAGGAACAGTAATTATACATGTGTCTCCATTTTATAGGGAAATACATGAGTGATTCCAGAAATTCAGATTGCACATATGAAGCCATATTGTGAGGTCAGTTACATTTGAAGTGAGGTCAATTACACTGAGGTATATTCTTAGGGTTAGGTTAACAAAGGACCTTAGGCACTGCAATGCCAAGAGTCACAAGTGCTAACCTTTAGACACTTAGAAAATCATTGGAATTCACAAAGTCTGGGGTTAGGTGATCAAGCTCCCTATAAAATGAATAGTGAGAGATGGATCCCTAAGAATGGGATTCACAAAAGTCAGCCATGTGAGCGGGCAGCCACCTAAGCAAGCTAGTGGGAGAGGGGTGGGTCCTAAGGCCCACCCTATTCATGAAATTTGATGTCTATATATGCATGGGATTCTGAGCTCTGAACCCTCTCTTGGAGTCAGGTGTCTAAGGCGTTCCTTGCAAGACACTGAGAGGGAAAGAGGAGGACCTCCCTCAGTGGGTAGGCCACTCACCTGGGATGTGGGACACCCCCAGTTCAAATCCCCCCTCTGCTTAATAAGGAAAAGAGATTTGAATAGGGATCTGTCACATGTCAGGTAAATGCCCTAACCATTGGGCTATGGGCTTGTCTGATGTGAGGATCCCTTGATCGCTCTTGTTGAAGCTGTTCCACTTTGGATAAATAACTGAGGGTACGTCTACACTACCTGCTGGATCGACGGGTAGTGATCAATCTTTCAAGGATCGATTTATTGCATCTAGTGTAGACGCGATAAAATCGACCCCCGATCGCTCTGCCGTTGACTCCGGAACTCCACCGCGGCAAGAGGCGGAAGCAGAATCGACAGGGGAGTGGCAGCAGTCAACTCGCCGCCGTCCTCACGGCCAGGTAAATCGACCTAAGATACGCTGACTTCAGCTACGCTATTTGTGTAGATTTGAATAGGGATCTGTCACATGTCAGGTAAATGCCCTAACCATTGGGCTATGGGCTTGTCTGATGTGAGGATCCCTTGCGTATCTTAGGCTGACCCCCCCCCCCAGTGTAGACGTAGCCTTGAACCCAAACCCACAAAGGGACTTGGGTGTTGCACTTTTAGGCACCTAGAAAATCACTGGAACAACAAGGGGATCAACAAACCCTGAGCTAGTTGCCTAGCTCCCTATAAAATGAATGGGGAGAAACAGTTGCTTTAGAATTCAATCCACGAAAGCAGCAGGCTAGGCAGCAGGCTGCCTAAACTAGCCAATGGATGATGCCCAGGAGAGGGGTGTGTTCTAAGCACAGCCCCTCTCACAGAGTTCAGTGTCTACTTCCAGGCTGCAGGGAGGCAATATTTCTGCTTCCGAGCCACAGCAGGGAGTCAAGCAGTTTGGTGCCTAAGGTGTTTCTTGTGAGTAAGAGTTAGGCAGCTGCTTTGCTCCACACAAAATGGCAAGTGGTAGTGATGGTGGTAGTGGAGGAGGAACAGTTAGCCCTGTGGTTAGGATACTCAGCCACGATGTGGGATCCTATCCTCAGCCCACTAGGAGGGGGGGTCGACAGTAACAGTAACACAGCACATTTCAGTAATGTAGCCTTGAGATTACAAGACAGAGATTGTATCAAGATCTGCATTAGAGAGGAAAGATGAAAAGAGCACTAGGTGCTAGATTTACCACCTGTGAATACATCAGCAGCACTGGATCGAATAAGAGCCTAAGACCACAAATTAGACTTGCAAGGTTTGGACAAACACCTCTAAGAGAAGGTGTGTGATGGTGATAAGGAAAATATCCAGAGGAACTTCTGTCTTTCAGTGTCACTTCCATTGAACCTAAGCCAGTTCACATTCTTATATTGGTCAGACACTGTGAAACACAGATAAAGAAGAGATCACTAGCACATGAAGTGATAGCTTATCAGTTTCTTTGGTTGTAAAATATATGAATTATAGAGACAGGATTTAAAAGGTTCCTTTTTTGCTCATTCAAAATATATACATGCATTTAACATACTAGCTCCATAATATGACATGGAATTTTGACATTAAGTACTATTTATGTATCCCTTATCAGACACACGCTTATGTTAAAGCAACTTAATGGCAGCTATAATACCTGTAATTGCTGTAACTAACATAGAATTAGGTTCTGAACTATAATTATCAATTCTCTGGAGGAGACAGCCTTGAGGAAAAAGGAAGTGAAGTGTGCAGCATATAAAATAATTAAACACATGCCTGGACAGCTCCCTGCAGATGTCATGGAATCTATCCATTTCTTTAATTTAATTTGCATATTACAAACAAAATTTTAACACACATTTATATTACAGAGGCATATATTGAATTTGAAAGTGTTCACCATGCTTCATAATTAAAATACAACGAGCCAGATTCTGATCTCAGTCTGCTATAAATCTGGCATAACTTTAGTGTAACCAATGGAGTCATTAAGGGCTAGATTCACAAAGGGACTTCAGTGACTCTCTGCCACTTAGGTGCCTAAATCCCAGAATCAGGAACCACTGGTATTCACAACCTCCCCACTCAGCTGCCGCTTAACTCTCTAGGCACTTAAACTCACATGGCAACTCATTTTTTGCAGTAAAAGTTCCTTAGGCACCTATATTTCTGCCTCTAGGCAGCCAGACGCCTAAGCCCCAGTGCAGTTCACAAACCAGAGAAAGATAAGAATTCTTCCACCTAACTGGCCTTCCAGGCCCAATCCACTAAGTGGGCTCTGAGGAGTAGACGGGATTTGAACAAGGCTCTACCATCGCTCAGAAAAGTACCCTAACCACTAACTAACCTAATGGGTCTCCCTCAATCCTCTTTTATTGAAGCTGTTTCACTTATGATAAATTATAAGTCAGAAAGATAACACATGAATGAGAATGAATATATAGCCTGGTAGTTAACACACTCACCCAGGATGTGGAAATCCAGTATTCTGCTCTATGTTACTGTAACTATAGTCTGGTTGTGAAGTTTTATTCCAACTCCCCCATATATATTTGTAAGAAGTAAGGTCTCAGTTTGGGATGCTAGGCATTTTGTAGTTTTAGTGGTTGAAGGATGTGTAAACCTTTTGGATTTTTATGTGATAGCATCATGAGTTCACCAATACTTACATATGCCATATTACATTTATATTACCTGCTACTTTTTTATCTTTATGAAAGAACATGGCATGCATACTACATACCAGTCTAAAATGGCATAAAATTCATTCTTTCTGAATTCTTCAAAGGAAATATGTATGTTTCAGGATGACTTGCAAATCTAAATTTTATGATTTTTTTTTGGTGAATTGAAAAAAAATGCTTTATTTTTTATTTTAAGCATTTTTAACATTTAATTTAAAAAAAATTTGAAGGAAATTTTGTACAGTCATTTTGAATTGAAATTAAAAACGTCAAAACAAACCATTTTAATCTTTTTCAATTTTTTTTGCCTCTTTTTAATATGAATAGTTTAGCAAAACTGACATGAATTTGTGAAATGTTTCAGTTGTAGCCAAATCTGCATATTTTTGCGAAAAATAAGTTTTGGCTAATAGGGACACATGATTGTCATGGATTGCAAATAATATGGCAACAAGCATGTGCTCACTTTAAAAAAAAAAGAAACACCACCTATTCCCCCAAGAGGATAAATGTTAATCCACCTCTTGTTCTCATGATAATGTGAAGAGGGTTTGAAGAGCTGTCATCTACTTCATGTTGGCAGCAATACCATTCATACTTCAATTAGCATGGATCATTCAATGTTTTTTGCTGAACTGCATATGTATTCTACGTTATTTTCTAAATAATTTTAAAAGACCAGTCCATCTGCCCCTCTAAGTCATTCTTGGTGATCTCAGAGGAGCTCAGAGGCCAGGTCCCCAAAAAGTCACTTTAACACAGTTGTGTTACTGTCACCAAGACCAAAACAAAGCCAAAAAACCCCAACAGTCTCCACTTAGTATTCCCTAAGGATATTCGTCTCAAGTTAGCAACAAATCCAGTGTGTCTTTGATTAAAGCATTGCAATTTGTTTCCCATACAACGTAACAACAGCATAGTGCAAAGATCAATCCACAGGTTTTGAACTAAAACCCTTGAACTTGTTGACATTCTCTTTTTCAAAATTATGTAATGGCCACAGGTGGAAAATATCCAATCTGTGATCTAAGCTAGAAAGCAATGTGTCTACAATAACATGTTAGAAGAACAGTGTTTCTCAAGGTATTTTACCAATAGGCAAAGTAGTATTTTTTTCACTTTGGGCATTGATAAGAATGAAAATATTTTTTACAGTTTTTAGTATTGGATATACAATTAGTGGTATTAAAATAAAGAATGGAAAACTATTGGCATGTATTCACATCTCAAGTTCTTTTTTATGAACAGTTCACTGATGATATAATTAAGAATATGGTCCAAATTCTTCATTCAGGTACACAGTGGTATTTCTATCAGAGGGGTAGCCATGTTAGTCTGGATCTGTAAAAGCAGCATGAGCTTTCGTGGGTGAATACATGCATCCGACGAAGTGGGTATTCACCCACGAAAGCTCATGCTCCAAAACGTCTGTTAGTCTATAAGGTGCCACAGGACTCTTTGCTGCTTTTACAGTTGTATTTCTGAAGTCATTCTGTTGGAGTCGGTAGAGTCACTCCAGATTTACCCTGGAGAACAGAATTTGGCATATAGTGTAAAGTTAGGGAGGCGAGCCCTAGCTAAAATCTTTTTGTTGTTGTTATTTAAGGTTTGTGTGTATTTGTGCATGTGTGTATGTTAATTAAATGAATGCCAAATATTGCATATTACAAGAGGAAGATGGCTCTGGTTCACTCCTGTATTAGGGCCACATTATGCTGTCCTCTGGTACAAAGCAGCATAGCCAGCCATTGAAGTATCACCCTTACGTTGAGTGAGTTCCCCTGCCTCTCCTCTTCCTTCATACCCCAAAACTTACAAATGCCACAGTTGGGACTTAAATTATTTGCAGGTCCTATAACACTTCACACATTTAGATTTGAATAAAACTGGTATATTTCCAATGATTTCAACAGAATTTCACCCACTTGATCCATCTCTGAATTTAGCTTCTCATGCCTATGGTATTAACATGTTTATACTGTGCTATAATTAGTTTAGGTTGCAAAGAAACCAATGCTTTGTCAAAAATGAAAATTGCCTTCCAGGAAATGATCTGACCAGCTGATTACACTGAGACTCCACAACTTAAAAGAGGATGAGGTAATTAGTGGTGAACCCTGCAGAATGTTTTAATTCTATTTTGTGGCCTTTGCCTTTATGAACTTTCAGAGTTATCTTGAGGAACTTACTTGTCTTGCTGCTAGAATACTTATCATTTATTGATTGTGTCCCCTAGATTAAAGGAGTTTCCACTAAGCAGAAGACTGCATTTTTGCCCAGTTCCATATGGAATCACTTCTGCAGATTGTCCCATTTTCAGAATCTCTCTTCTGACTATTTGAGTTACACCCACAGTGACTATCTCATTGACAGATGAGTATTTGGAACCAGGAAATAATTTTATGGATTATAGATCTCCACCAAGTTAGCCTATAATGAGCTAATTTATTGTCCTCAAACTGCTATTAAAAGTTAGTCTTTTTCTTGTTTTGACTAACAGAATTGTTTTTGGACCAGTTGCTTCAGTTAATTCCTCTTTAGACATTTTATTAATAAAAGGGCAGAACTGATTAAATATTTAGACAAGGGAGAGATCATAAATATAGTAACAATAGATTTTAAGATCTATTTACACTAATAAAGTTTTGCATGAATCTGTGTAGCACACCTTACTACACGTGAAGATATAAAAGCACTATTAAAAGTTGAACCAGAAATAAGATCAAACAGTCGTGATATTTTAAATTCAAGCCTGTCACATTCATTGTCTCTTTCCCTATATCAGTCTGCAAGTGCCATGGAGTATCAAATTCCCTTCCCATCTCGTTTGGACTGGAAAACATGGTATAATGTGGGTGGCCTAGAACCAATCCCTGTCACACTAGGGAAATTTTGGACTTGGATCCAAATTGTACACTCTAGACTCGTCTTATTACTACCAACTTCAGTTGAAAGGCTTTGACCTTGGCTGTGGCTGAGCAGTCCACAGAAAGTGCTTTGAATCACCTTTGATTTATTTTAAAATTCTACTGTAAAAATGAGAAAGTAAGCAATTTTTCAGTAGTAGTGTGCTGTGACACTTTTATATGTTTGTGTCTCATTTTGTAAGCAAGTAGTTTTTAAGTGAGGTGAAACCTGAGGGTCCGCAAGACAAATCAGACTCCTGAAAGGGCTCCAATAGCCTAAGGGACCAGTGATTGCTGTGGTGGAAGAGAGACCTGGCCATGTCCTGTTTCCCCTTAGCCCTGATCCCCTAAGTCACTATTACATTTAATGAATAGGACTGTATGTACTCTGTCTTGCTGGGAGAAGTCCAGCTTGCTGCTGTTTGAAGACATAATGGGGAACTTATCCTGACTCCATAATTCAACCATGTTTTAACTACCTAGTATAAACTCAGTAAGGAAAAGTATTTCCTGCTTAATAGAAGTAATTTTCAAAGGCTATGGCCACAGACCTGGGCTCTGGATGAGCTGCACTTGGTGACGGCTACATAAGGGGGAAATATGACAGTATGCCAGATTTATGTCACTTTAAATATAACTGCAATTTACACCCATTATAAGGCCCCTTTACAAGAGCGGTATAAAGGAGCCTTAGGGGATGTGTACACTGCAGCTGGGAGGTGTGATTCCCAGCACAGGTAAATAGACACTTGCTAGCTCACTCTCTTAAGCTAGCCTGCTAAAAATAGCAGTGTGGACATTGTGGCATGCACCCCCCACACCCCGCTGGGTCCGAACTTGCTTGGCTAGCCCAAGTTCCATGTGAACCACAAGGTCCATGCTGCTGTTGAGTCTATCCACGCCTGGCATCACACCTCCCAGGGTAGATATACCCTCTACGCAGAGCGGCAGTGTGAATGAGATGGGTGTGACTCGTACAGTGCTCTAATATGTGGCACTCTAACTGAGCTGTGCACCCCCTGCAGGTGTGAACCAAAAGGTATCTAGTGCACACAGCACACATTAGGGATCTTTTAGTTCATGCCAGCAGGTCAATGTGGGACAGGCAGAGTAGGACATATTAGAGAATGCTAGAGTTCATACCCCACTAGTTTGCACTGCAGCGCTGTGTAGACATGCCCTTGTGTAAATGAGAACCAGGGCCTTAGTCTTTATCTAAGCAGCTATTGTGTTGGGGTTCTTTCCTTTTTCAGGATGTCCAGGTGGTCAGAGATCTGTGTCAGAAAAGGAGACCATATTTTCTTAGGCCTGGGCTCCACTGGGGAGGGGGGTTGAACTAAGATTCGCAACTTCAGCTACGCGACGAAGTTGCGAATCTGGGTAGCAATGTAACATATAGGGGAAACTGAGGCACACATAGGTCTCATAAAATACTACAGAAAAATCTCATTTCACAATTACTTAACCACTAAACAAAATGTGTACAGGTATAGTGATGCACTGTAGCTTGTGGATGTTATTGGAGTTTACGTGTTCACTAGTGCCATGTGTCTCCGGATGTCATTTATCAAAAACAGATGTTCTTTGTATCAGTAAGGCTTGTAGCAATGTCTACTTAAAGTTAAACTGAGATCAACTGAAGCTAGAAAGGCATGCTTTGATTTAAATAAATCAAAGCACATCACAGCCCTAGTAATTAATAATCCAAGACTAGAGAAAACATGAACAGTAGAAGTCTTTTCAGAGAAGATTTTTAAATACTATATCAGGGCACACAGAATCTATTGGAATTAAGATCCCAAGGTCTGCTGGAGTGAGCAAACAGACTACATAAATGAAGAATGGTCATTCTTATTTATGATAGCTAATGGAAAGCAGTTCTTCACTTGAAGTATTGAGGGCATCAGATGCAAAAACTCTGGCTAATGATATGAGACAAGGTCTTGAGATGTAATTGTTACTTGCATCATGTATCAAGCAGAAGTATTAATGAACTTAGGCTCAAATAATTACAGCTAGGAGAGGAAAGAACATTGGTTTAAAAGTCAGACTTAAAATTATTCTGAAAAAGGAAAGACAGTGCCTGGTCGTTTTTCCATTGAAGTTAATGGGAGCTTTACCTTTGCCTTCAATTGAAGTACATCTTACTCCCTTTCAGAGCTGCATCAGACAGTCTTGACATGGATATATAAGACTAATAGTATGAGTAGAGTATTAATAATACACTAATAACATTCATCTAACACATCATCTTAACACTATTGTTCCAAAGCTGTAGTACCAGATTGCCCATGGGGCTCAATTTTCATAGCTGTATCTTCTTGGGAAGATGATGAAAGTCTGTGTACCCTTATGAGGCTCTGATGGCTAGTAAGGCACTGGTGAACAAAGTCAACAAGGAAATGGAAAACTGCCAAAAATATTCATCTTTAGCTACCCAATTGTATGGGAAAGTCTACTAAACTTTTCACCTCCTTCTCTTTGGGAGTCTACACAGCAATATTGTAAAACATCAAATTTCCAATGAAAAGACAATGTGGCTTAAAAGAAAAAAAAATCCTGAAAATGTTTCTTTTGTGGTAAACCTAAAATAAGCATTTAGTTCTGTAAAGTATTTATGTGGGGCTAATTATTAAACATTTTCATAGTTGTGTATGTACTGGGGAGGTGGAAGAGCTACAGAGACACAACGGACATAATAGTAACAGAAGAGTTGGATTCTAGGTTACAAAATTCATCATCCACTTAGGGCAAAATCCTTGTCTCTGCTGCAGGAATACAAGAAAGAGAGAAGTGGGTGCCAGTAGCATCTTCTTTGAGCAGCAGGCAGGATTCCAAGCCTAATAATCTGGAGCACTAGGGAAGGGTCAGTTACTGGCTACAGTTCCAATAAACCGGCCGTTGCCCTCTTGTATGTTGCAGTTTGCAGCAAGTGTTAAAAGAAAGGGGTGACATTTCTGCTCCTATGCAGAGTAGCAGTGAAGTCCACTCCAGCTGCCTTGAGCCCTTTTGCCCTGTGAAATAGTTGAGAAAATAGTTCTTGTAGTTCAGACAAGAAGAAAGTGAGATGCTGCCACATCATTTCAATTTTAAAATGGAAGTTTGTAAATTACTTTTCCTAGTGAACACATGGTACGCGTGTGGTCTTTCTTAAATGCCAAATTTCAGTGAGAATTTAGTTTAGCCAAATTCACATTTGATCACTTGCAATTTTGTAATTTTTCATGTTTAATGACCCTTGTTTTATCTCTCTCCTGCCCTGTTTTTTTCTTTTTTACCCTTGTTTTGTTTTGTTAATTTATTCCCCTCATCCCTGAATTTCAGCCCTTGCCCTGCTGTGAGCTCCAAGAAGGCAGGCCCTTGGGCCTAGATGGTAATCTCTTCTGCTAAAGGACACTTCCGTAATTATCTATAAAACACCTTGCACACTTTTAGCCACTTAAAAATAACAAACGATAATGGCCAAATCATCCCTGCCTGCATGAAAAGCTGCAAGAAGGACCTTTTTAATATGGAGATCTCAGTGCATTTAAGGAGTATTTGGTTTCTGTGGTAAAGGCCTGGGGTGGATCTGCTGGACCCAAGATGATCCATGTGGAGATCCTGTGCTCTGCCTTCAGCTGTGAACCCCAGCAGCACTGCTTCATTCCTTGGCAGTGCCAGTCCCACTAGATCGGAAGAGGTAGTTTTAAAACAGTTACATTCACTCCTTCATGGCCATTTCATGTTCCATAGTATATTTTATTGCTTTGTGTGCCCTTGCAGTTCCCCCTGTCCCAGCCTAACAAACTGGGAATAGGGAAGTGTTTGTGTGGTTTGGTGATGAGGTCCCAGTTGCGCATTGTAGAGAGCTGGCACACAGCTGTGACATAATAGAGCAGGGTGGTTACCCGCTCCTGCTCTTCGAGGCTAGAAACAGCCCAGGAGAGGGCTGTGGCTGGGGCAAGAGGCCTGGGCTGATTGGGGAAAATTAGGCTCAGCTGGGGCCATGCCCCAATCAGGCCCAACTGCCCCCTATAAAAGGCTGTGAGCCAGAGGCCCAGGCAGTCTCCCTCTGCCTGTAGAGGGAGAAGGGCCTGGCTGCAGGGAGCTAGAGACAGGGTACCTGAGTGGAGCAGGGCTGGGGAAAGGCAGAGGAGCTGGGGAGCTCCAGCCTGGAAAGCCCCAGGCTGTGGCCTAACATAAGGCTAATAGGTACTGGGGGTTGCAGAGAGGAGCCCAGGGGTAGGTAAAGGCAGCAGGTCCAAACCCAACCTTGCCAGTGTTGAGTAGGCTGATACTGCAGTCTGCCCCAGGGCATGGGGGCTAGATGATGACTGGCAGTAGCTTGATACTGAGGTGAGGTGGAGATAGTGGGTGGGGTTCCCTGGGGAGGAGAGACCCTGAGAGAAAGGGGTTACTGCCAGGGGGCAGCACACTAGCTCACAGGGCACCGGAGTCCAGAGAGGGACACGGGGGCCAAGCGGTAGTGGATCACCAGCCTGTAGAGGGTGCTCCTGGCTGGAAAATGAGCTAATTCCCTGAGATACCACAGGAGGCGCTGCAGGGGTGAATCTGCAGGCTTACACATAATCATAACCATAATATCAAAAGCTGGGATGGCATCATAGCTGTGACAATATTGAACTAGCTCATAAAATTTGCAGTACCTACACATCTGTAAATAGCCTGCTCATTGAATGGCAAAGTTGAGTTCACTTATACCTGATTGACTGAACTCCTCTAGTTGGTCCTTAGTGCTTTTTTAGAATTTCAGAGTACCTGCTGCTCCTATTGAATTCAATGAGAGCTGCAAGTTCTCAGCACCTCTCAAAATCAAGCCATAGTGCCTGGAAATGCAAATGCTGGCAAGCAGTTATTGTTTACATAATTATATAGCATTGTCAATAATGCAGTGGGAGCTGCTTGTCAAAAATATAATAGGCAAAATTCATTTTCAGCAGAAAAAATGACCTGTAGTTTACTGCCAAAATAACCCAGTTTTTCAGCTAGCAGTTAGCCATTTGCTTTCTGTGCAGAGAAACAATGGTATGTTAGCTCACATGCGGCTATGCCAGCCTGTGCTGTGATCCTGTCAGCGTCCATAAGGTAAGTGGGGTCCTACTAGTCTGGAGACTCAAGAAACCAGCTGTTCCTGGAAGTGAAGTTGGTGCCTTAGTAGGTGGCACTCTGCCCTTTGAGTCGGTATTCAACTTGACTATTCGGTAGTGCTTGAATTGGGCAGAACCAGGAGTAGGGGTTATGCCATAGCTCCATTTCTTGCTGTTGGCTAAAAATAGTTCAACTTTCTCCTCCTATATTGTTACTTTTCTGAGGCATGCAATTCCTTTTTTCTTCTCTACTGTTCTGCTGCATGGTATGGTGGGTGGGGGGGGAGCCAATGTGGTGCTGGAGGTGACATCTTTTGGATGAGACATTAAACCAAAGATTTGAACACTTGTTCTCATATAAAGTGCCATCATGTCTTTCATAAGCATAGAGGGTCCTGGCCATATTTTTTTCTCAAATAATTACATCATTGTATGTCTGCTTAAATCCCTGATGTTTCAGTTAAACAAAATCTCATCCCTTTGCAGTGTCTGCTGCCAAAATATCAGTCAGCTGAATGCTTAAAAGTGAAACTGACTGCATCAATTTTCATTGTCCATCATGAGAGAAATAGACAAAGTAAGATCCTGATCTCCATGGAATCTGCTAGTGAGGACTCTACTGAGAGCACTAATGCAAAGGGTTGTGCTAGCACATCCCAGTACAAAACTGGGGCCAAATAGCATGATTCTGTTGACTGCAGTGGTGCGGATCAGGCCCCAAATGAGCAGAATAAAGTGAAAATTAAAATGAATGTGTGAATACTTTCATTGTTTAATAATCTAAGCTGTTGTTAGTAAATGTGTTGTAGGAAAGGGATTTGCTTTAAACTTTAAACTGTAATAAGTTGACATGTCTAACGAATTAAAGCAGAAAATAAAATATTCCATCGACACTTAAGTTTCAATATACAATTTCAGTATTTGCCTTCAGTATCTAGTATTTAATAGCCTTTGAATTTAGTTTTAATTAGGCTTAGGAGGGCACATTTGAAACATTTATATGGTACTTACTACAATCCAGAATGCAGTCCCAATTGAAGTAGCAATAACTACTAATCTCCACAACTTGTATGAATAGTTTCAGCCATACAGGAGCCATTGCTATGATGTTATGTCTCTTGTCACTAGCATGTGCCATTATAAGTCTCAACTGGTGCATATGGTCTGTCTGCTTCCCAACAATAGCAGAAACACCCTAGGGAATGGGGAAGCAGACAGCAGTTTTTCTCTTCTTTTCAACAAACACTTAAAGGTCTGTTACTTATTATCTTTTGAAGAAAGGGCACAGGTTTCCACAAGCAACTTGAGCTTGTATCAGCACTGAGATCGCAGCAGATGATGTAGCCACATTAGTTCAGAAAGACAAATTGGTTAAAAGACGAAAACTAAATTAATGCTCTGATATTTGGATGAATTAGTTTCTGCCTCTATCAACAGAATCATTTCTAGTGTTAATATTAGGTTCACTAGACAATGTTTGGGATGTACAAGGTGAAGAATAGTTTTAGTAACTTGAAAAAGAAAGGAGGAAGGCTTCCCCAGCTTTCACACTAGAGAATGTAGTCCCACCTATCACCAGAACATGATAGAACTATATGTAAAAACTAAATCCACCCAGATAAAACCAGAAATCTCATAAATGTCTCAAGGATATAAGAGCAAACTAGCGCTTGTTAGAAAATTTCTGATGGAATAGTTTTTTCCATCTGAAAATGCTGCTTCAACAGAATCTAAACATTCTGCAAGAATGCATTGATTCTGTCAAAACTTTCAATTGAAGTCAAATTGGAAGGTTTCCTGCAAGTCTGCCAGGCTCCCTCTGTTTTTCTTGCAGCCTGCCTGGTGGGCTGCCAGGCTGGCTAGCTGGCTCCCCAGTTCCACTGCCAGTTTACTGGGGAGCATGCAAGATGAGAAGTCTGTGAAGCTGGAAGAATATTTCATTTTGGTGTTTCTGAAAGAAAATATGACAATTTTCAGTCTTGTGAAAAAATCCCAGGTTTTTTTACTTTTTGTCCAGATTCAGGACAGTGTTTGTTTCAAAAACGTATTGTTGATGAGATGGAAATTCCATTTCCTGGCTAATTCTAGAGCTATCACAAGATATAAATACAAATGTGCTATGCTAGTACATTTATCATAATAAAAGAATGGTCACTATAAATTAGGCTATAGAAATTGCTTCTCAAAAAATGACTGTCAGTAGCTGGTTCCTAGAAGCAGACTAAGCCCAATGCACTGGTATCAGAGTAGGGCCCAATTGAGCTAATTAAAGGGTGCAGGGCTACACATGGGACTATAAAGACCTGTCAGAGGGTAGGAAAGGGAAGAATTGTTAAAACAGTCAGTGCCTGGGGAGAGGACCCGTGGCTAACTCCTGGAGCAAGAGGCGAGGTGCCCCAGAAGGTGGACCTGGGGTTAGTGTTCAGGAAGGGAACAGAGCTGGCTGGGACTGGGAAGCTGCAAGAAGCAGGATCACCAGAGACCCCTGGGAAGGGAGGCTATGAAAGCCTAGAACAAAAGGTGAGCTAAAGAACCGTGTGTTTGTTTTTATTCACCTATGGTTGTAAAATAAACCCATTTAAAGGTAACTGGGTGGAATAGTGAGTGTTTGGAAGAGAAGCCCTGTCCTGTGACAGTGACCATTGGCTTTTATATCTTATTCTCTTTATCTTGTGAACTTGCAAACATGATGTCTAAATATTCTGATACCAGGAATATTACACTTGTGATTTAGACTTATACATAACACAACATTATAATAAGAAATTGGTCCAATGTCATATTGGTGTAAATATGGATCAGTTCCACTATATGTGAAGCTCAATGTAGAAATAATATCATAGATTTTTAACATATCATGCATGTGTATGTGTATTTCTGCAGAAAGCTGGATGTTGCTCTAGGCCAGTGATACTCAGACTGAGACTTATGAGTCGCAAATGGCTCTTTAATGTGTCTCCTGTAGCTCTTTGCAGCACATGATATTAAAATACTGTGATTTAATTATGAATCAGTCAGGATGCTTCTACTATGTTATTAACCAATTGTAGTGGATAAGATGATAATATTTGATCAGTCATTTTATTGTGAGAATAATATATATAAAACTAAATATTTCCACGGTCATACTGTTTAAATATGGATATATAGCACTATATTAAATGAAACAATGAATTCACACTACTGTGGCTATTTGGGGGTAATGTTGGTCACTAATTTGGTTCCTGAACCACTGAGGTCTATGCTATCAATTTGCTCTGTCTCTATAATTATGACAGTGGATAACTTTGATGAATATAAGTCCAATTCTGATGCCTCCCAAATCCCACAGCTAACTTTGGGGTAGAAGTCGTTGAATCCCTCAGCATGAAATTTCTCATGCGTGATGGTTCTCGCTAGATGTGATTGCTGTTGTAGATGTGTTAGCACTGTGTTTCTAACTTGAAAGAGCTTGTCGTGCTGACTTTTAGACCAGAACAATATCTGGGGAGAGAACCATGAGCATAACTGAGTCATGGGCATTTGTTACTTTTCGCCACCTTAAAAAACCACCGTAAAATGGCTTAGTGTAAATTCTTAATTAATGTTTTCTACATTATTTGTCCATGAGAAGTAATGCATAGGTCCACTTTCATTAAGGCTGCGTGGAACATTCTCAAAACTCAAGCAATGAAAATTTGAACTGAGGATAGATGAACTCCTTCTACCTAACTTCAAACCCACTCAGACATATGGGTTCACAAGTTACTCATCAGGTGGTTCTAGGTTGGTGTTTCACTTAGGACAGACTTAAAAAAATAAAACAAGGAGGAAGGAAGGGTTGTGAGAAGTGGAGCAGAGAATGGGCAGCATGGAAAAACAAAGGTGGAAAGACAGACCATGTGTAGAATGAGCAGAAGGGAAGGGAAATATATACATCATTCAAAAACAAAGTCCCCACTTATGCTGGCCTGCCTTTTGTTCTGCTTCCCCTGTTACCTAGCACATGCTTCCCTGGGGTAGAAAAACATGTATGTTTCTTGAGTAAACTGCTTTTGTCCCAGGTGATTCAATCTGGGTTTAAATGATAATGGAATACATTTTGCTAACTTAAATTGTGATCCTGAAATACAGTTTACAGAGTTCAGAAAACCTCAAACACCACAAATTTTTCCCCTTTCTGATTTGAGTTGCTGGAGACTGTGTGAATGACATCTATTAACTTTATAATGTCAATCAAAGGTCTTGTGGAAGTTATGAGAAACTTGAGTGTAGAATGTGTAAGTTCCAAGAGGTAAAATAGCTAAATTCAGACAGTTAAAGAGTGTTCCTTATAAGCCTGATTTAGCTGCATAGGTATCACCTAGTAACTTTCAACAGTAGATAACTTTTGCCTGAATTTTAGCACAATCTGGCCTATTCTTGTAGGAGGAAAGGGGGAAACAGATCCCAGCAGCAAAGGGGGATTCTGCTCCCTTCTTCCCCTCGCCTCTTGTGACCTCTGCTCCTCTCCCATTTCTGCAACATCCAGTCTGGGAAGTGGGAGAAGGTACCAGGGACCTTGCTGCACTCTTCACAAGACTTGGGGGAAGGAGAGGGATGTGGGAGACAAATTGATGAGGGGGCGGGTAGATAGATATGATGTCAATTTCATTTCTGTAGGAAATGATAGACCCTCCATTCTTTTCTGACCACTTAGTTTACTCTTTTATTTTTAGCAAGTTCACCTATAGAATTAAGTGGAGCTTTCTCCTGGCATGTGTGTCGGTCCCAGGATATTACAGAGAAAAGATGGGTAAGGTAATATTGTTTATTGGACTAACTTTTACTGGTGAGAGAGACAAGCTTTCAAGCTACACATAATTCTAATCTGTGTAGCTCAAAAGGTTGTCTCTGTCACCAGCATAAGTTGATCCAGTAAAAGATATTACCTCACCCACCTCATCTCACTGTAGAGTCTTGATATTACACCATGATTTAAACGTGGTTTGGTTTTTCTTATGGCTTCATGAAAACTTGCCACACACCTAGTTGACAAGAGACCAAGTTTGTTGGTAACTCAAAACTATTGCAAAAGGAGTCACTTTATGGAAAGTGACTTTACATAAAACAGTCTTGGAAAATCTAAAAACTAAAATATGCCAGTTATTTAAAAGCTCATTAAAGCTGCATGTTCAAACTTAAGGAATGGTTCCCTGAAGAAAAGCAAGCTCTGATTCAGCCCTTTGGTTTTTTTCTGAAACAAGTCACCATATATACAGATACAGTTTTACAAAAATCTTGTATAGAATCATTTCACCATATGTTTTAAATTCTTTCCAAATTATAGACCACTGACTCAAAAATCCGAAGGATTTGCTCCAACATTAACATTTTTTTTAAATTTACAATTAAAAAAATGCTTTATGTTAAACAATAAGATGTAAACACAAGTCTCAATATGCACTGGAAAAGCCTGGCATCATCCCAGATGCTGTGCTGTTGTGTCCTTGTCACAAATCACACTTCTTTTTATACTTTTAAAATTGCTACCTGTGTTTGGTTCCTGTGGCTCTCATTAGTCAGTGGCTCTCTAGGGTGGAAATCATGAGACTGGAACACTGTGCAATTTTTGTAAATGTACCCTAGGAAGTCTAACTCCAGTTATGCAAAACAGAATATGCATCAATCTAGTTAGGAATAAGTCTTCAAAAATCGAGGAGATCATACAATATCCAGTATCAGAGGGGTAGCTGTGTTAGTCTGGATCTGTAAAAACAGTAAAGAATCCCGTGGCACCTTATAGACTAACTGACGTTTTGCAGCATGAGCTTTCGTGGGTGAATACCCACTTCTTCGGATGCAAGTAGTGGAAATTTCCAGGGGCAGGTTTATATATGCAAGCAAGAAGCAAGCTAGAGATAAGGAGGTTAGTTCAATCAGGGAGGATGAGGCCCTGTTCTAGCAGTTGAGTGAAAACCAAGGGAGGAGAAACTGGTTCTGTAGTTGGCAAGCCATTCACAGTCTTTGTTTAATCCTGAGCTGATGGTGTCAAATTTGCAGATGAACTGGAGCTCAGCAGTTTCTCTTTGAAGTCTGGTCCTGAAGTTTTTTTGCTGCAGGATGGCCACCTTAAGATCTCCTATTGTGTGGCCAGGGAGGTTGAAGTGTTCTCCTACAGGTTTTTGTATATTGCCATTCCTAATATCTGATTTGTGTCCATTTATCCTTTTCCTTAGAGACTGTCCAGTTTGGCCGATGTACATAGCAGAGGGGCATTGCTGGCATATGATGGCATATATTACATTGGTGGACGTGCAGGTGAATGAACCGGTGATGGTGTGGCTGATCTGGTTAGGTCCTGTGATGGTGTCGCTGGTATAGATATGTGGGCAGAGTTGGCATTGAGGTTTGTTGCATGGATTGATTCCTGAGCTAGAGTTACTATGGTGCGGTGTGCAGTTACTGCTGAGAGTATGCTTCAGGTTGGCAGGTTGTCTGTGGGCGAGGACTGGCCCGCCACCCAAGGCCTGTGAAAGTGTGGGATCATTGTCCAGGATGGGTTGTAGATCCCTGATGATGTGCTGGAGCGGTTTTAGCTGGGGACTGTATGTGATGGCCAGTGGAGTCCTGTTGGTTTCTTTCTTGGGTTTGTCTTGCAGTAGGAGGCGTCTGGGTACATGTCTGGCTCTGTTGATCTGTTTCCTTATTTCCTCGTGCGGGTACTGTAGTTTTGAGAATGCTTGGTGGAGATTTTGTAGGTGTTGGTCTCTGTCTGTGGAGTTAGAGCAGATGCGGTTGTACCTCAGTGCTTGGCTGTAGACAATGGATCTTGTGGTGTGCCCGGGATGGAAGCTGGAGGCATGAAGGTAGGCATAGCGGTCAGTAGGTTTTCGGTATAGGGTGGTGTTAATGTGACCATCAGTTATTTGCACTGTAGTGTCTAGGAAGTGGATTCCACCACCATTTCAACAGCTTCCACTCCACCATCAACCTCAGCCTGGACCAATCTACACGGGAGGTCCACTTCCTAGACACTACGTAACTGATGGTCACACTACAGAGCTTACAGTGGTGCAGTTGCACCAATGCGGCTGCACTGCTGTAGTGCTATTAGTGCAGACGCTCTAAACCGACAAGAAAACACTCTCCCATCAACTTCATTACTCCAGCCCCCGCAAGTGGCGGTAGCTACATCGGTGGGAGAAGCTCTCCCAGCGACATAGCACTGTCCACGCTGGCACTTAGGTTGGTATAACTTGCATCGCTTAGGGGGTGGCTTATTCATAACCCTGAGCGACATAACTTATATTGACCTAAGCTGTGGTGTGTACATAGCCTGAGTAAAAGGAACGTAACAATCCTAGCTACAAAGCTGGCTAAATGATGGCCCACATTCTGTTAAGTGTGGCCCATATACCAGAGGGGGAATAAGTGTGATATAATACTCAAATGGCTATTTAACTGCTGCAAGTAATAACATACAAAAAATGTAGTCACATAAATTCATTTCCTTCCTCTTTTCTTGCACATATACACCAATGACAAGATAATTTTGAATGGGTATGTCTCACCAATAGAGAAAATAAATGAATATCCTCAGCTGAAAGTTTTGTATCACTGACCCAGTAGTGAAATATATACATCAGTGATCTGAATTTGATGGGTATGTGTCACCAGCCAGAGCAAGGACATAAATATGTACAGTGAACTTTTGTCACTTATCACAGTACTGAAATACTCTTGTGATATTTCAATGAATCCATGCCAGAGAACATACACAGAACAATATATGCATTAGAGAATCTGCACTAAATAGTTTACAAATTGGAATCTGCAGAAGACTGTTTATAAGTTGGATAGTGTGCAGAGAACAAGTTATATCAGTGTTTCCAGTAGTATGTGCAATGGACAATTAATTCTGCATCATTGATTATACAACAAATAAGCTATTTGTCAGCCACTCAGATGATGCATAGAAAATCTACTACTGATTTAATTAAAAGTGCACTAAGTTGACTGCTTGCATCCGAAGAAGTGGGTATTCACCCACGAAAGCTCATGCTGCAAAACATCTGTTAGTCTATAAGGTGCCACAGGATTCTTTGCTGCTGTTATACAACAGTAAACATTAACTGAAATTATCAGTTCAGACTGAACTTCATTCTTCAAAATCCTTAAAAAATAAACACATTAACTTAAATGTTATTTCCTGGTTGCATAAGCAGCTGTAAAATGTTGCAGTTAAAAAATAGACTGGCAAAAGTTTGATTGTTTGTTTATAAATATTAACTCTTATTTCTACCTAAAAAAAATAATCTCCAAATGGAAATTTTACTCTTGAAAAAATTAAATATTGAGAGCCAAATTCAGACTCATTGTAGTTGGACCCCAAATCTAGTGAAGCCAATGGTGGTTGACCTATTTATACTAGGTCTGAATTTGAACCACTGGGCCCCATTGTGCCTACTCTATTCAGGTGCATCTCCCATTGGTCTCAGTGGGAGTTGCACCTGTGTTATGGGGGTAGGAATTGGCTTTAAGATTGTATTCTCCATCTTGTATCACATAGACTATTTAACAGAGGCTAAAAACATCTAAAGCACATTTGTGTGGGGGGCAATTCAATTCAGGTTCTGATGCTATTCCCTCTACCATGGTATCTGAGCACCTTCCTGAGTCAGAAAACTAAACAAGGAAATTTAATATCTGACTTTTAATGTCTGACTTGTGGTCAGGAGGCGGAGTGGAGAGGTTTCCTTCCCATCCCCTCTGCCAGACCAGGAGAAAAAATCATGTTTAGAGAAAACCTTTGTAGTTTGCGTGTCAAACAAGAGTTGTGTTCTTTGCATCCAGTTAGTCATACCCAGAAAAGGCAACCTTATCACTTTTGATATGCCTTGTGTGATGTCTGTTTGCTAAAGAAGAGCACAGCAAACGTAAGGGTTGTAACACAAAATACTTTATGCACTGACACCAAAATAACAATATAAAACATTTTCTAAGAAAAAAATAATTTCCTTGGTTATTATGGGGAGAGTACACTTACCTAATTGGGTGTGTGAATTAGGGATAGGTACCTGCATTAGTCTAACACAGGATGTTCATCCTAGCATGTTGAGCTGCTACTCTGTCCTACCCCACCCCGTTTCAGCTACTTTGTTCTCTGGGTTGGAGAATGGGCGAGTGCTTGCCATGCCCTCAAGAGTGCAGAAAGCCAGGGCCCTATGTTGTATATGCCATTGAGCATCTGTGCTGTGAGGAAAGAGATCACGCCACTTCTGTAAGAACAGTACATATTTTGCCCCATAAGTATGAGTAATCCCACAAAATCTGAAGTTGAAATGCTTTCCTTAACTCACCTATTATGTTGTAATGTTATCTAATATCCCTTATTCTTTGAATATACTGCCAGTACTTGCAAACATTAAGAGTGGAAAACAGATGGTGTTTCATCCTGAACTCTGCATGTGTGTATGTGTGTGTATGTTTGTCATGCTATTGATAGTATTGTAATATAGACCTTTAGGGCTAGATCCACAAAAAGACTTAGGCTGTGTCTACATTGCCACTTTCAGCGCTAAAACTTTAGTTGTTCAGGGGTGTGAAAAAACATACCCCTGCACAACAAAAGTTTTAGCACTGAACAACACCAGTATCGACAGTGCTTTATTGCTGGGAGCCGTGCTGCTGGGGATAAAGTTACCCCCCCCCCATTCAGGGTAGTTATTCAGGGTCCCCCAGCAATAAAGCATGACTACACTGGCTGTGCTGTAACATGGGCAGTGTACACATACCCTTAGGAGAGTAACTCCCACTAGTCAGTGGGGTATATCTCCTTCAATCTCTCCTGTAGAAGCTGCCCTCTGTGTATAAATTATTTAAATATTCACTGGAACTTGAGTTCCCCACCTCCGATGTGAGTGCCCTCACCACTGGGCTACAGAGTCACTTTCACGCTGTCTCTGACCCGATGATTTATTAATTATTTATGCAAAGTGGAACAGGCAAGCTTGAGTGAGATATAGCCCAAAGTTAGGGCACTCTCCTGGAAGAGGGAGGTATAAATTCAAATACCTGCTGTACAGTAGACTGGGGTAATTGAACTGGCGTCTCCCACAATCCCAGATGAGTGCTCTAACCACTGGGCTTAAAGTTATCAGTGAGGGACCAGCACCTCCTCAGTGGAAGCACTTCTTAGAGGACAAAAACCCTGCCTAAATGACTAATTCCAGGAGGGGCTTCACAGCAGAGAATCCCAAACACAGATAGGTGCCTCCCTCCAGTCTGGATTTAGGTACTTAAGCCTCACCCTTCAAAGGGAGTTAGGTCACACTCCTCTCTTTATTTCCTATTGGCTAACTTAGGCACCTCCCCATTCAGTGTGCTGGCTTTTGTGGATCACATTCTTAGGCACCTAACTCTTCCCATGCATTGTACAGGGAAACTGGGTGCTTAACTTGAAGCTATGGATTCTGCTTGGTGGCAAGGACCCTAAAAGTTAAGCACTGCAAAACCTAAGTCCTTTTGTGATCTAGCCCTTAGTGATTTTAATATATCTACCAGCCTCAAGTATTGTATATGCCATTGCTCGTGTGCAGAGGGGTTTATATGTTATAGCTTTCCCCAGGCGTACCTATAAACTTTGCAAGATATTAGGAAACTTATTTAATGAAAGAAATTCCACTGCCGACAATAAGTCCATTACATCAACTAGTGTGATGGTTAAAGCTGTTTGGACAAAGGAAATGAAATTATGAAAGAAAAAATCCTTTTCCTTGAGCACATCTGTTTGTAGTCATATTATTTTATAGTATATGTCAGTGGTATTGCAAAATTACATATTATTCCAAGTGTTACAAGCTAAAAACAAACAAAAAACCCACACCGAATTGTCACATACAATTCCTTTCTTACTTAATTTCTATCTGGAGTGTCTAGCTGGATTGTACAGTATATAATTAAATGCATATTTTGTACAACCTCTAAAGCTGTAGGGAATTTTTCCTTTCTCAAACACACGCACATCTATTGTGCTACTTAAGCAAGGGTTATTTTATCATATTAAACCTCACTTATTCCTAAAGAAATGGACTAGAGTAACAAGCTATTTACACCTAGTGTATGATATGCATTGAACATGCCAGGAAATGGTATATATCATATCCTTCCCATAGCTTATTATTACAAGATTTTGGAACAGTTCCCACTCCCTTCTGATGCACATTAAGAGATAGCCAACAAAAATCCACTGATGTCTGAGTGTTGGGGAAATGGGATATTGTCCTTCCACACTCTTCATTTTTAAAAAGTAAGCTCAAATTCCTTTATAATGGTTTTCAGCCTTCCAAACACTTTGCCTCCAGTATTGACAAAGCTTTTAATTAAATCATCACCAAAGGAAGATAACATTTAA
This sequence comes from Mauremys reevesii, assembly GCF_016161935.1. Taxonomy (NCBI): domain Eukaryota; kingdom Metazoa; phylum Chordata; order Testudines; family Geoemydidae; genus Mauremys; species Mauremys reevesii. The sequence continues at coordinate 35,908,004 of NC_052629.1, read as the reverse complement.
AAAAAAACCAATTCTGTTATTCTTTAAACAATTAGGGTTTAAAGTGCTGTTTTCCCACTTAACATGGTCGTATTTCCCATCACCACCCACCTCCATTCTAATGAAGCTGTCATGGTTTTTAATTCTAAGACAGTTAAATCACTAAATTATAAAATGTAAGTTAACCTTACATCTAAGGGGCATTAGCTTCATGTTGCATCTAAAATTCAAACTAGATGCATGACTCTTTTTCACCTGGGGGATTTTATCCATGTGTTGCATTTATTTTTCCTGGCACTTGTCCCATCATTCTCTAAGCATCAATGCTGCTTTAATGGTCAAAGATAAATGAGATTTACTTAGATTATTTTATTTAGTTTGTTTTATGTTCTATCCAGAAGGCTCATTTTCTTGTAAACCACTGATAATTTCTCTCAACTCTCTCTCTCCATACATTACTACATTACGCACACCGAAATATTTCCCCTCCTCTGTGAAACATACCATGATTTGTCTCCTCTTCCATCAAATGGTGAAGCACAGCAGTTGCAGAAGGACACTGAAGGACCAATTCCTTCCTTTGTCTACAATAAATCCTTTCCTCTGTAATAAAAATACCACATTGCACAACTGAATTCTTGAACTATCATTCAGTCTTAGTGCTGTGGATTGTTCAAAACCAATACAGGGGTTTACATTAATATAAAATCAATGTTGAGGTTATGGCACATTCTTCAAAATCCAACATTTGTAGGTAAGGATGAGACCGTCTCTCTAACTTGATACTATTGTCTACACTATAATATTGCAGTGCATATACTGTTTGTGACATCACTCACTTATGTGAAATCGTTGCACTGTATATAAGCGCAAGTGGAAAAGATAAACTTTTTGCTTTTTTTGTTTTACCTTTTTTTAGCTTGCATTGCAATCTTAAAGTTTCTTGACATAATTTAAAAAGAGAAATAACCATTAAATATATGAGATTGGTGGATTACAGTGGGCATTATTGTGCAGCATATAAATGCATGTTTACTAACTTTTCAGAGATTGGATTATGAAGGTTGCACTTAAGGATCTTTAAAAATTCACATACTACAATGGAGTCTCTTATCTATTAGAGTCTATTTACATATCTCGTACTCTGGGATTTTTATATGGATATTAACTCAAATGATTTAAATAACTCCAAAGTTAATAGACTTTAAAACTGCATACTATTTGCAGTAACTTTTCCCTAAAAATCAGTTACTAAACATTAAACTGTTTGCCACATGTGCTAGTAGCAGCATGCTCAATAATTTATTTCAGTTAATCACTTCCACCATAAAATTTTGTGAAAGTCGTCCTCATAATGCTGATAACTTGACTTCTAGCTAAATTAAATTTATTAAAAATGTAGGGTGGGATTTTCAAAAAACTTGGCATTGGCTAACTCTGCTCCTGCAGATGCCAGTGATAAAATTCCCATTGATTTCCATGGAGCAGATTAGTTAAATCAACACTGAGTTTTTGAAAAATCCATTTATAATTAACAGAATTCCTGAATGGGAGCCTCTGGCTCAAACACAACAGGCATAAGGGTTGCATAGCACAAGGAAATGGAGATTCATTGTTAAAGGCAGGAGCGAGAGACATGCAGTGAAGCTGCGTGAAACTTTCATAACGCAACCCAAAATTGGGTCAAAATCAACTAGTTTCAGCCTTTGCAAACTTTTCCAGTCAACCTGAATGAGAATTGCATTGATGAAGGCCAAATTTCAAGCAAACTTCTTACTATCCACAGATGGGAGAGATTTATGGGTTAAGATTAAACTCAGCATTCTTTGAATCTGAAACTCAAAGGGGGCACTAACCCACTTGGACCAAAACAACACAAGTTCTCTGAACTCCTGGGAACTGAAACCACAGTTACGTACAGCTCTAGCTGGCAGTGTTCCAAAGAGAGGGAATGGCATATCAAAAGGATGAAATTTTCAGGGGCAATACACAATCCTAAAGAGACCCAGTCTCTGGCTGGAGGTAAGGTTGCAGGCGGGTTACATTAGGCTTTTGAAGAGGCAATAAAAGATATTTAGGAAATGAAGTCCCAAGTGTGCTGACTGCTTACTGCAAGGTGAGAGGGATAATGGGAAGGAAGAGATCCTTCAAACTCCCAGCTGACTGACTGAACAATGCCTTTAAATCAATCATCCACCAAAATGCTTCCAACCGGATGTTCCTTGATAGTGCTGCTTAATGAGACTGATGTGTATTTTTAATGTGACTCATCTTCTTGCTCTGGCAGTTGTACAGATACAAAGGGGAAGGCTGGGGGACTACAAAAGAATTAACTCAATACAGTGAAGTGCTAAAGCAGGCTTCATAGTGAAAATTGCTCTCTGCCACATGGACCAAGACATTGTAAATAAACACTCCCAGGAAATTGTCTCCTTAAATCATACCAATACACTGTGTCCAATTGTGAATTTGGGATTTGTGGTAGAAAGCAATAAATATGAAGGGCTGTATTATCTTCCTCTGACCTCATATGAAAAGTGTTTCCTGCTAATGAATATATTGTGTAAGAAGTACAGGTAATATATGCATGCGTGCCAGAGTAATTATTAACTTACTCTACCCCTGTGCACAACACGTTGGACAGATCCTCTCAGGACTAAGGTAAAAGGGCACATTTATTAAAAGTGGAATGCATTATCTGCATAGCAATGAAAAACAGTTGTGTTCCTACCTTCCTGAGAGTTCTATTGAGAACTGTGCTGATGGAGTTAAGATGGAAATGAACTGAGCTAGGCTTTCCAAAGGCTTTCCAAATTAGTTGTGAGGCGCAGCAGAATCATTCCCCCTTCCTGCCCCCCCCTACCCATACACACTTTAACGGGATACCAAAATTGTACTGAAATAATAAGGTTCTCAAGGGAGCCCTAGACATTTCAGAAGTAGAACTTTATATGAGGTCTTATTGGCTTTATTATGTGAACCCCATGGACAGATACAACTGTTACTGTACCCAGAATATGTAATAAAGGCTTTTCAGGAAAATGAAGTAACACATAGAAAAGCATTTGTAAACCAGGGACAATATTATATGCTGCATGTTGGATGGAGCCTCTTTGCTGCTGGATCTCCCTGTAGGAAATCTGTCTGACTCATCCAGAATTCCCCTTTTGGGGTATCTAGACCAGTGCTAGTTCCCCCAGCCTTGAAGCGGATGCTGCGTGTTCTGTGATCTGTGTCCTGACAGCTGTGCTGGCTGGTATAATAAAGGTGTGACCTACAGGAATGCTGGTAGGAGATGAAACCATATTGAAACATAACTCTTAGATACTCTAGTCTACCCCCTTAAATCCCTTGCAGACTACAATGAAAGGATTGGCCCACTATTGTACAATTGCAATATGAATGCTGGTCTGGTCTGATGTGACACCTCATATTCAAGACTGAATTAACTTTTTCAAACTTCTCAATAGTTATTTTTCTTTCACATGTACAAAATGTACAATATCAACTGCAAATGACTGCAACTCTTTCATTTAAGGTGCTGGTTCAAGTTTGTCCTCCTTGTTTTCAACCACATCCATGCATTTGCTTCTGCCTGTTCTGTGCTGAAACTGTTGTTTCAGTTGCTTCTTCTCACTTTCTCTGCTTCCTCTCACAGTGGTTTCCTCTGTCCTCCACAGTCTTGTCACTAGTAGTACACACTGCTCAGCTGGTGTCCCTGTAAGCTGGAACCGTTTCCCTGTATCTCTCTACCTCTTTGGCCTTCCATCTGAAACATACTTATTTTGCCTTTCATGCCAGAGACCCTTTGGAAAAGGAGCCCTGATTCTTTTCAATCATCTCTCACCTGAGACCTAACAAACTTGCTCCACCAAACATCTCTTACAGGATATATAACCAGAAAGGGTAATGTAAGGTATCTACAGAAAACTTGTAACTTGTCAAGATTCATAACCACTGCAAGATGTACATATATGTAATATTTAAGGAATAATGTATTTGAATTGAAAGTAAGCTTTATGGACCTTCAGTAAAGATCAGTCACTGCGGGGGTTATGTATCTCCTTGATGATCCATTCAAGGAAGAGGGCGTTGTCACCCTCTCTCAGGTGATGAGGTAATGCAAATTTCTGGTGTCTACCCTTCCCACATTCCATAAAAATCAATGGAAAACTATCAAAGACCTTGCAAAGTAGCAATACCCCCTTGGAGGTAAAAGAAACACTCAAGCTGACAGGAGATCACCCTGGCTATGAATAAAGACTGTTTCAGTAACAGAGTGTAGGGAAAGGTACTCTGGATTCACTTACCGAGGAACCCCCTTAATGAGGGGGGGGGGCTTTCTTGAATGTTTGGCTCCTTGTCCTTGAGAAACCTGTCAGCTCTAAAACAGACTGAATTTTGGGGAGTGTGGGGGCAACATAATAATAGGAAAGGTAATTACTGATAAGTGTAGATCCAAGTTCACGGTTTATGGTTTTGTTCTGGTCTGTAACCATTTGCTTCCATCACCTTCTCCCATCTCTAGTTAAACCTTTATTCTTTCCTAAATAAACCTACTTTTGTTTTATCAGAAGTGCTCACAAGTGCTGTCAGGTTTACAGGAGTGGTGGTTTCAGGTAAAACTAGTAAAATGGGTTACACTGCACTTTGAGTGCAGAGGAGCTGGAATTTCTCTGAGCTGTCAGGGGCTGGATCTCACAGGGGAACGATTCAAAGAGACTCAAGGATTGGGGTGCACCTATTGTTAACCTGCAAGGCAAAGTTATGACAGGCACAGACCGGAGGAGAGTGCGTAAGTGGCTGAGACATTCTCTTGCTGGTTGCAGCAGGTAACAAGATGACTCTCAGTGCTGGGTGCCCTGGGAACTGTTATACCTATATCTCACAATTACTCACATCCAGTGCTACTGTTTGTTGTTTAGTTGTTCAATTGCATAATTTACAGCAATTCTGGAAAACATAGGAAAGGTAATGTTAAAAATAAGGGTATGTTTTAATGGGTGTAAATTAAATACTTAGATACAGTAGATGTTTTTCTTAGATCCAAATAAATACTCTGGCATGCTTATTAATATTTGTTTTTATGTCTCTCAGCACAAAGGGGTCTAACCTGGTTACAGGCTTATGTGCTGCCGTAATATAAATGTTAAATATATGAAATACTACATAGGTACTGGCTGACTCATATGTCAGTGGCATTAAATGTTTCTGAAAGATTAAAAAACGGTTTGAGACTGATACTTCCCCTGAGGCCAAAGGCAAAGGGCAGGATGTACAGTCAAAAGACTTATTTGTACTTTCATTGTTAGCTATGTGGGGCAGGGGCTGTCTTTGTTCTTTCTTTGTACAAGGCCTACCGCAATGGGTGTCCATGACTGTGCCTCCAAGGTACTGTGGTAATACTATTAATAATATCTTTGCCTTTTTATTTATATGTTTTGCGTTTTGGACTATAAACTTTCTCTCCCATTATCAGGAACACTGTCTGTTGGAGAGAAAGCAAGGACTGAGGTTTACCAGATGGGATGTGGGATAGGCTTTGTAGGGGTAGGTTCTGAGCGTCCCAGCAATAGAATCCTTTGAGAAGTGGACTGAGCTCCCTCTCTCCAGCACTGGATAAAAGTGGTATTTAGGGGTTCAGGAGATTTCAGCTTATGGGATCTTTCCTCCCCCTTCCTCATCAATATGTAGTCTAGAGGTAGAGGGGCCAAACACCTGAGGTGAAATTCTGGCCCCATTGAAGTAAATGACAAAATTCTGATTCATTTTAGTGGGATAATGACTTCCTCCCAAGTTGTTTCCTCCTTTTGCTCCTGTCTTAGCAGCAGACACTGTGTCCCTCTGGCTTCTGTCCCAGTGGGAGATGTCAGCCAGCTCTGCTTCCAGGCTGCAGACATAAAGGATAGCTGGCTCCTCTCTCAGCAGCAGACATGAGGACCGGCTCCAAACCCCAGAGACACTTAAGGTCACAGACTCCATCCTTGTGTTATGAGATTTGCTGGGGAATTTTTTTGAAGGTTCATAAATGTAATTCCGGTCTTGTATACAGCTACATATTCTATTGCAGTAACAACCACATGGAGAAACTGAAGAAAAAGTTACACAAATTGAGCTGCTTTTCTTCCTGACGCATCTGACTCTCCACTGAAATCTTTTCCAGTACTCTGTACTATTATATTTTCATTGCTTTAATTGAAATATATTTAACCATTTTTACAGGAGAAGCTTTCTTAAAACAAACTGCCTCCCACCCCCACACACTCCAGGAAGCTTATTTTCTTGATTATTTTTATTGTTGTTTTTCCCTGCCATTCACAAATGTGGATTTTTTTCCCTTTTGTGTACCCACTGCCACTTCTAGCCTATTCAGATAGCATCTTTTCTTCTCTCATACACTCCATGCCAAGAATATTCATTATCCTCAATACCAAATGCCTTGCAATCCACTTCAGTGAGAACCTACTGTTCGTTCATCCACCCTCCTACCCGTTATAGCTTAATTTGTTCCTCAGTCTTTTCTTTCCCATTCCTTAGATGTCTAATGTGCTTACCAATATTTTGTAGCTTCACAGCATTTATAGCTGCACTGGTCCTGTCCAGTGCTTCTTAGCTGCCTGACTAAATCTGCAGTCTGTTGTTCCCATATTATGGCTTATCTGTTTCCATTATTGATAATTTGTGGGTATGCAGAGTTAGCTGGAAACCATTCTTGAGCATTAATTTATGTTCTTGAGCGGTATTAGAACGTCCATCGCACTAGCTGAACAAATTCCCTCACTGATTTCCCCTTCCCAATTCATTTCATGCTCTGCTTCCTAATTTCTAGTTTGACTCAATCTTCATTTCTTTCCTGTTCATTATAGCTCCTCACAACTATCATCTTATATCCCTGACTTTAAAAGTTGCTTTCTTTTCTTTCTTTCTTTGCTGAACTCACTAAATCTCCTTGTGTCCATTTTCTTTTCCATTTATTCAACCGCTTGCCCCACTGAGAGCTTAGTTGTCCTAATAAGGTTTGTTTGTTCTCACTTTTTTCATACTTAGAAACTTTTAAGGGATGCTCCTGTTCCTGACTTTATTTGATTATTGAATGAAATAATTGCTATTGCCAAGACCATTTTCCGCTCCATTCTGCTTGATTTGAATTCCTCTGATATTTCAGTTCCAAAAGGTAAATCAGAATAGCGAGGAAACAATCCCAGCCTCCAAGGGATTTATTCAGGGAAAATATCTCAATTATTCCCACCAGATAATGTACCAAGAGAATATAGTGGTTTCCTATACAAAGGTTAGCATGCATTTGCAACATCTGTGATGGCATACAGCTCAGTGGAATTAGGAGCACTCTGTCAAGCCATCACTTAAAAATCAATTCATGGTGGTCTCGGGCTATGTTTTTGTTCTGGCACATTAAACAGAATGAAGACATATGTCTGAATTTAAGACATCCTTTTGGTTCCCTATACATGTGAGCCAGCCGAGAAATTTGAACTATTTCAAAGCACTAAAAAAGAAATTGTAGGCACATCCTTTGTTTAGGCATATATTTTTAATTATCCTGCCTTTTAATACGCTTCTCCATTTGAGTATAATCAGACAAAATAGATCCTGCTGGGCATTGTCATGCTTAATATAAGTAAGATTGAACATCTGCAAATTTGGCGACACTGTGGCGCATATGATGCACCCGTGGCTGAGCTGCATTCTTATAGAATTATAACACCACATGCAGCTGTAATAATGTAATTCTCTGTTTACATTAGTTCTACTACTTATGCTAAACTTTCCTGGGCTGAGGGCTAAGCATTTACACTGTCTGTAGTGAAGAAACCTAAGAGAAAACAGGAGGGACAGAAAATATCCAGCCAATATTATATTTTGTTTTACTGTACATGCAGCCATTTAAAGCATATACTGATTTCAATCACACTTACTCCATTTCAAATCAGGAGTAGCACTGTTGAAGTCAATGGAATTATACTAGTGTGAAACCAGAGAGGGTGAGATTAAAAATTAGGCTCATAATCTCTTTCCCTTCTGTTCTTTTGGTACCACAGAAGCCCCAGACAATGTCAGCCTCCGATCCTGGAATGATTTGTACACCTGCTTAACCTTACACCCTATGAGTAGCTCCGTTGACTTGCATGGAACAAGTCACTGTGCGTAAAGTTAAACATGTGCCTAATCCTTTGCAAGATTGGAGCAAACTGGATTCTCTCTTGTCCCACATAAACCTGACCAGGACATAGGTTGGAGGCAAGGACTAAAAGTGTGATCTGAAATGTGTGTATAATGGGGAAAAGTCTTTTTCTTCTGCCCTACCATTTTTCCCTTTAACTCCAGTCACCATCAACCAAGCAATTTTTCACATTCTGGGGGAACATTTTATCCCTGGGATAGAGAATCATGTTCTCATAGTCCCTTCCTACAGAATGAACATCTCATAATCTCTTTATAAACCTAAATCTCTCACTGGATCAAATCTTGCATCACCAGCCAAGCCTCAGGTTCTCCAGAATATTATTTGTCAGAGGTACAGAATAAGTAAAGAGCTAAATGTAGCTCTATTAGGCGAGTAAACTGCCATGTGGCTTTTAAAATTCATTCTCTTTTACCTCCAGAAACTTGGTTCATATCAGGTTGATTTAAATCCAAGTGATTTTGGCATCTGAATAATTTTCATGTCTAAATTCCATAGTTTTCTCATGCAGCATGGAAACTTTTGAAGAACTGGATCCTTTATCTTGACAGCAATTCACATGCCAAAAGAGAAGTTGTGTATTACACAGCCTTCTTAAAATACAGGAAACATGCATTCACCTCTGACTCCGCAAGCGTGCAATAAATGAAGAAAAAGATTTTGACATTATGAAACCCTAATGTTCTTGTTCACACATGGTGATATAGGAAAAATTGAATTGCCATATTAGATACACATGAGCAATACCAACTATGAAAATCCCTAAAGTTAGCCGCAGGTCATTGTGATTTGTAAAAAGGTAAAATGTTGGCTTAGATCAAAGTTTATTTAACTTTATTTTCCATTTATAATTAAGAAATGAATTGGACAGGTACATTTTCTAGTGTTAAACAGCTATTTTCTATGCTCTTTGGGGTAGTGACTATGGTTTTTCTCTGTTTGCAAAGTACCCAGCACACTTTGGGCACTACTGCAATATAAATACATAATTGAATTAATCAAAAATAGTGAGGGTAAAGGAAGTTGCACTCAGATTTTCAAATCTGTTTATGATTAAAAAAATCCATTGTATCATTACAAATATATTTTTTTAAATATAAACAATGTACAACCCCTCCCCCCCACACACAAATAAGATTAGGAGCCTGCTTTTTGCTTGGATAAGCATCCCAAAGTGTATATCTTAATCCAAAACTTCTCTAAACTAGTCAGTTTGCAAAATGTAAGTAGAAATTTTATGACAACAGTCATGATTGTCTGATTATGTTAATCCCTTGTTCTCAAACCTACTGTGGAAGGGGTTGATTTTTGGTGCAGGTTGTATTTTTTAATTGGGGAACAGAAAAATCAATTTGTTTGATTCACACTGTTAGTTTTTTATTATTTAATTGGAGATATACCAATCTCCTAGAACTGGAAGGGACCTTGAAAGGTCATTGAGTCCAGCCCCCTGCCTTCACTAGCAGGACCAAGTACTGATTTTTGCTCCAGATCTCTAAATGGCCCCCTCAAGGATTTAACTCACAACCCTGGGTTTAGCAGGCCAATGCTCAAACCACTGAGCTATCCCTCCCCCACTAGTGACTTGATGCCCCACTTTCCCAGGACAATTCTGAGTTTCAGTGGTCCATTACAGAAATTTGGAGCCTGAAAATGACATCTGAATGACCTATTTTACTCTCAGCATCTCCCCTCACTCCTCCTCTGCAGCAAGAGGACCTAGTTGTGGTCTCAGGGAAACCTTTCTCCCCAACCTACTGTGGATAGTGACGAGTAAGCAGCCAGCAGCAACACCACTGGAACTCAAGCAGCTGTGCCAGCACCAGTGCAACACCAGTACTAGGCCTGCATGTGTAAGGCTCAGCTGGCAGAGATAGCAGCATTAGCCTAGGAGGCAAGTGGATGAGTATGATGGATTCCCCGCTGGGGTAGAGAAAACTATTAGGCTCCCCACAAGAGAAGGCGGTGAAAATGACCCACACTGACTGAAGAGAGGGGAGAGGAGTGGCTCCAGGGCCCCATTGGAGAACCTGCCCCCCAACTGGGAAAGAGGTGGTGAATCTGATTTGTTGTCATGCATGCATTAGTTCAAAACAAATTTAAGTGGATCATAATATAATTCTTTACTTGACATGGAAATAAAATTCCCTTCCACCTAGTAGTACCATCTTCTTAAAGCTGAAGCAATACATTTTGAATATTTATTAACCATCTGTTAAGATTAATAGCTCTTCCATTTGATACTGTTATGAGCTGGGTGAAACCTTGTTATGGGTTTAGTTAAAATCTCATTGAGATTGACAGCTATGAACTCACACTTCAGTTAACATAATGGGAAGGTTAAGCCTCCCCCACCTAAGACAAAAGGAGTATGTGAACTTTTGCCAAGTATTGTTTTTGGATGGGGAGAGGGGACGGACGGCAGAACAGACAAAATGGGAAAGACGGCTTTATCCTGCCCACTTTGGCTGGCCTCTACCATTGCACCCCTTATGCTAGGGATGACATAGGGGTTGTATAGATCCAGCCCCATGCCACCTGGAAATTCCATATCCTGGGAGACTCCTCCAAAACTGGGTTAAGATGGAATTCTTCCACTGCCGTTATGCTGAATAAATGTGAGGCATACAGGGGCTGCTCTAGCTATAGGCAAACTAGGCAGCTGCCTTGGGTGGCAGAAGCAGCCAGGCCAAACTTGAGTGACACCGTGACCCTGCACACCAGGTTGCAACACCACTCACTCAAATTTGGCCCACTTGCCTGACGACATGCCGGAGGGGGTGGCTGGTCCAAATCAGTTAGTCATGCTGTGATCTGGTGCTTGACTTCCCAACGTCTACCAAACCACAGAACTATCAGAAGGCTCAGTTGTTCCCCCCAGAAGGATGCATTCCCTGGCTGAGAACGTCTGTCCTAGGAGTTAGGTGAGGGGCAGCACACTGAAGTTTTGCCTAGGAGGGCAGACTGTCTTGAGTGGTCTCTGGAGGCATGTGGGATGGAGAGGGATAGTATCAAGGCTTACAAATGTTGCTCTGTTGAATTGTTGCATGATATTTTAGTATAATCTTTTTATGATAGGATGCAATAAATGAATGTCCTTCATGTAAAGTATTGCCCAGGTGGGTATGGAGAAACAGTAGCCTCTCTCTAGTTAAAGATGTGATTAATTTTCCATTATAAAGCCATTGTTGGTCTCACTCTAATATCCATAAGAAATCAAATATGGGGTTCACGTCATCTGTGTCCAAGTTAGTATTTTCCTATCAGATTTGAAGGAAATTGGTTTATAAATTATGTGACACTAAATACTGGTGTGAAATCCTGACCTATATTATGCCCCCTTGACATCATTGTGTCTGGATTTCACCCCAGGTCTTCATCAGAGTCCAACACCTTCTAGAATTTTTCCTCTACCTATGTAGGTGCAGAGATGGAAGGAGATATAAAATTGCTTAAAGGTCTCATCTAGTTGAAATTTAGCGCTCCGAACTAACGTCAAGTTGATTAAATTCTAATTTTAAAAGCTAATACTTTAAATAATAATGTTAAATGGCACATCAGCTTCAATGGGCCTAAAACAGGCCACCAAATGACTAACAAAGACCCAAACTTTTGCTTAGAATAAAAAGTATGTCTACACCCCTCAAGACCTCTTTATATAACTGTTTATTAGGTAGGTTGTTGATGAAGCATAGAGGTTTGGGTTGTTTTTTTTAACCAAAACTGAAGCTAATCAGGCAAACTACTTGTCTGTAAAATAAGGCAGATTAAAAAAAGAAGTGTACATCACAAAATATTTTTCTGATGTTTTTTACGCCAAATCCTAGCTTGAGAATAGAAAGTCAGGAACAATTAAAATTATTTGATTCAGCTAGCAGAGATGTGCTTCACAGAACAACATTTCTGCAATGTTACATTTTAAGTTTCCTAATGCTAAATTAGGAACTTCAGATTCACGCATTTAGCTATGACCTCTTTTGTAAGGCATTCAGGGGCTTTGATGAACCATCAGAAGTTCAGTAAGGTGCTAATGGGCTTTACAAAGTTTGTTCAACCATTGGCTCAGCTACAGTGCTCCACTTGCTATCACACACAAGAAGGCATATAGATGCAGGGCTCTACTCTTGTGGACCTTGCAAGGCAATGGACATGATGAGCCTCATAAGGCACTGCAGGATTGATTCACTTTCCCAGCACTGGTTGGGCTGATGAGCCTACTAAGGTACTCCATGTACCCATGCATTTACCCAGACACTTGAGGTACCAATGTGGCTCTGGTTACTTATGGCACTGATAGGGCACCTGTTGCATGAGGTACTGATTCATCTTTAGGCAACTGGAGTACTTATCTGAGGAGGGATGCAGGAATTTAACTTTGTGAACTTTTAAAACCACCTAAGTTCACAACATGAAAACAGCATTTACATGAGAAGAACAAAACCTAATGACCAAGCATTGTGATCAGTAGCAGAGACTTGTGCATATATAATAACACCTATAAACTAAAGCTCTGTTGTCCCTTTTTGATACTCCACCCATGAAGGCGGAATTGGAGGCTGAAGACTCCACATTTTCAAACGTTTGAGTTCCTTGTTAGTGTAACAAACTTTGAAGGTCTTGTTTTTTTAATGAGTGCATTTTTGTAAGGATTAAAACTCCAAAATTACTAATATCTATACTCAACCTGCACCTCAGTTTAATAGTTTGGTACATGCTATATATTGCATTGAAATCACATACAAAATTATAGCTCCAGTTGGGCTTTAAATGCCCAGAGTGCAGTCTCCAACAGCAATTGTGCTGTACAGAGTGAATGGTCTTGTTATAGGGTAGCTTTAAATAATATGCAGAACTTTCCCTTTGCATACATGTTCTGCGTCTGTGTTCTAACTTTCTGGTAGGACACTACATGGTACAAAAGCAGATGATGCAGATTCAAGGGAAGTTGATACTGTGGACTAAGTTCTGCCCTGTTCTTGGCTTCTGCATAAGACAGGAAGAAAAGCACAGAGAATATTTTACTGTGAGTAGCAGGCCAGGATTTCTCTGCATCACTTAAGGGGCTGATAAGAATGAGAGATGGCTAAGATATTGATCCAATCATTATATCCCCTGGGGACATGGGATTTTTAATCTGTTCTGACCTCATTTACACCAGTGTGAATCTAGAATAACTCTACTGAAGTCAATGGAGCCATATCAACATAAAACTGGTGTGAGCTCAGAATCATACTCATTATTTCTTTTGGCCTTCGTGTTCACTGATAGCAACAAGCACTAGTAGGGATTAGCATTTTCTCTCCTCTGACTCACTGCCCCAGTCAGGGGAGGATTTCAGGGGAAAGCTAAAGGAGGAGAGGGAGTTATGAAAAATATATACTGGTATCCTGTGCTGTACAGAATGAAATAATTTCATGTCACTACAAAAAACTGGTTTTATTTATTAAACTGCCATCAGACTCCTCGTTGTTTTGTGGATACAGACTACCCCTCTGATACTTGGTTTTATTTTACAGATCTTGATCTGTTGTGCTTTAATGTTTGAATTTCTGCTCCATCCACTATTTGGCTTTACGATCCTTTTCTTTTTTACTAGATTTCTGTTCCAATAGAACAATATTTCAACATTTTTGTTATGAATTACAATTAAGGGTCTATAATAGGGGTAGGCAACCTATGGCACGTGTGCCAAAGGCGGCACGTGAGCTGATTTTCAGTGGCACTCACACTGCCCGGGTCCTGGCCACCATTCTGGGGAGCCCTGCATTTTAATTTAATTACTTTATATACAACAATAGTTTAGTTATATAATATAGACTTATAGAAAGAGACCTTCTAAAAACATTAAAATGTATTACTGGCACGCGAAACCTTAAATTAGAGTGAATAAATGAAGACTTGGCACACCACTTCTGAAAGGTTGCCGACCCCTGGTCTATAACTTTATATTGTAATATCAAAAGTAACAGTAAGGCACTCAGTAATTTTATGTGGTATACACATGGTTTGCTTGTATCCACCATACACACCCAGGCCTTTTGAATGATGAAATCAATGTGAAAAGGGGCACTCATGTAGAACTTGTTAAAGACCCAATCCTGCCCTAAGTGTATATTTCTCTTGACACAGTTACACATTAAAATGAAGCACAATTTTGTAGAGAGTGACTAACTTATTTGCCAATATAATGTAGAAAACAATGCGATATACAGATCACCTCTATAATCCACCTTTTTTAAAAAACAAACAAGTGGCCCAACCTTGGAACCTTTACATGCACTGGTGAACACTTAACCAGATGCATAGTCTGATTTAAAGTCAATGGAGCAAATGTTCATCTGAGCACATGCTCATGAACATATGAGTTCTATAATCGGGCCATAGCAATGTGATTTTAAACAGCAATCTCAGAACAGATGTATGCACAGCAAAGTGCAAAATGTTACAAAAGGAAAGTTGGAGAACAGGTGCTGTCAGTAGAAAAGGTGAGCAGGGGATGGAGGCTTGGCATCTTGAGACTTATTACATTATCTTTGGAGCATTTGTACTTCACCAGAAACAATAAATCATCTAGGAAGTTTATGACTTTCCAACTAAGTTCAGATATAACTACTCCTACCAGAACTAATGTAGTTTCAAATTGTAGTGCAGGGTTCTCAAACTTTTGTACTGGTGACCCCTTTCACATAGTAAGCCTCTGAGTGCGATCCCCTCCTATAAATTAAAAAATACTTTTTATATATTTAACACCATTTTAAATGCTGGAGGCAAAGCGGGGTTTGAGGTGGAAGCTGACAGCTCGCGACCCCCAATGTAACAACCTCATGGCCCCCTGAGGGGTCCTGACCCCCAGTTTGAGAACCCCTGTTGCAGCATCAACACTAAATTCTACCATCTTTAGCACTTCTATGGTTATCTTAAAAAATGGGGGGAAATGATTCAATTTTAATTCACAAGAAATTAAACACCTAGGAAAGGCTATTCCTCAGTGCATTCATAGGTCCCAAACCTGCAACTATTCATAGGCTTAATTTTTATGGGATATCAATGGGACTGCTCCTTGATTAAAATTAAGCACGTGTGTAAAGTACTTGTAGAATAGGGCCTTAGATTTTAACAGTATTGCCAACCCCATGTGTTCAAAAGTTGAGAGTCAGGCCCCGGATACCATGAGATTGGTTTAAAATCATGATTTTCTACAAAAAAAAAAAAAAAGATATTCAATTTGGGTTCTCATTATTTGCCATCTGGCTTTTGAGTGTATTTTCAGGGGCAAAGGTAAATCACATTTTCAACTTTTCTCTGCATTCAGGGGGGCCAGAACCCTACTTTTTAAATGAAAGCTGAGATGGGTTAAGAAAAATACCAAATATCATGAGACTGGGGACTAGTACTGTATCTTCCTATGTGATTTATTTAGTGCCTTGCACAACAGGACTCCCAACCTGAGCAGTGCTATGATAAAAATAAACAATAATCTTTACTAGTAAAGTATTTAAAAATACTCCTGCAAAAAAAAAAAGGCATTTATACTACTGGCGTATTTCAAAGGGAACATGAAAGAATCTTTTTACATGTAAGAACTGGAATCTTCAGATATTAATCAAGGAAATTAATTAATTGATTAACCAAGGAAATTGATTAATATCTGAAGATTAGGGAAAAACAGAACTGCTTTTCAGGCAACAGCTAGGTGCCACTACAACCTCGCTGTCTCATTGTCGTTTAGCACCTAACTGTTAATGCTTGTCATTCAGATCATTAAAACAGAGGCTCTCTGCACTGAGAGCACACACAAGAACTGGAGAAAATGCACAATCTCTGTCATACTGCATGGCCGAAGTAGTGTTTAGTGGCAATTTCTGGGTCTAAAGGGTTTAGGTGCAGTAAAACCCTTTTTAAAAAAAAAAAAAAAAAAGCCCACTGAAAAGTAACGGTGAATGCAAAAATATACAAAAATGGAAATGGATACCAAATATATACACTTGGAAAGATGAAATAGATCAAAGGTTCCAGACAGTAAGTGCTGAAATGCACTCCTGTGCAGAGGGCCAGAACATAGCCTGTGCATCACTTAAATCCCACTTAAGCTCTCAAACGAGGGATTGATTCCAGCAAACAGAAACTGCTCTTGCCTTGTTTTTCCTGTTATGGTACATAATGAAAGATTCATAAATATTTCAACCCTTTGACTGCAGTGAGGGAAAGCCAACACTGCATTTCAATCCTATGATGGCAAACGAGAGGATTTGGAAAGCATGCCTATTAGAGGAATATTGAATATGTGATGCAGAGTGGTACCTGGAAATTATTTTTCCTTTCTCTTTGCTCCTGCACTCTCTGTGAGGACAAATGAGAAGTGCACCCAGACAGCTCACAGATCCACTGGCCCATCCCGTTCCTAGTTTTGTGTCAGATTATTCTCTGTAAAAGCAAAAAATAAACAAAAATGAAATATTTCAGCTCTGTCCAGTCTCACTGACTAAATAAGGGAGAGCCATGGGACATCCAGATCTTGGCGTATAGTGATTTATGAGTTGTTTAAACAACAGCCATCATCATCATCATTCTCTCCACTCCAGATCTGCTTTGGATAACAAATAATTATTGTGTAATTCTTTCCCCCGACTATTCATTGCCTCCCAGACTCTGCATAACAAAACAATTACATTTGTCAAGTGCCTAATATATTATTTTCAAAAGCTGACTCTTGCTTAGAATCCTACAAGGATTGCTCAAATTCTCAAAGAATGTTGTAAAACAATCCTAGAGTAAATATTCCATTACATCCTGATTCTCTAACATTTTTGTGGTGGCAGAGAACAGCTTCTGTGAAGGGGGCTGCTCCCTGCAGGCCCACAACTAGTGGTTAGTGAATGGCCATAAATTAAAGGCAGCAAAAGCTCAGGAACCACAAGTAAGAGACACAAATAAATAAATAAAAAGTGAAGTACATCACTGTTTTTGTTTCTGCCAGGAGTGGAAGAGAACTAGGCATTTGATTTATGACTTCCAAATTACAATGGGCCAGGTCCTTGAATTTATGGTAGGGGAAGTCCTCTGTTCTGGGGGAATCCCAGCAGGCATTGACCCTGGAATGCACCTGAAGGTGAGGTTCTACTGCAGGTTCCTCTCAGTAGTTGCAATCTCAGACTGCATAAAGCCAGTACCAAGGGCAGGAAGTGACCGCCGCTCACCCCCTCCCAAGAGAAAGAGGAAAACTCAGTATGGTTTTCCTTCCAGAGTTTCCTTTGACATATATTTTGAGGAGTGGTGATAGTCCTCCTCACCTCCCCCCGAAGAAGTGAGGTCTGACATCCTAGCTGCATGAATTTGCCTCTGCGCTGCCTCCATGGCCCCCAACTTTCCCTGAGTCCTGGCAGGCTCTGGTAGAGCAGCACTGACAGGACTTCCTTCTCTGCAGGCATTGACCTCTGCCCCTGCCACACTGCCAAAATGTGAAGTTCCATTGTAAAGGGGAGTTCTTCTCAGGAGTTACACACTCAGGCCATAAGAGCTTCTGAGAACATTCCGCATGGGTTGGAGTGAAAACAATGTACATCTCCTGAACCCTAGACCCACCCTCCCTCTGTGCTTACCCAAACCACAAGTTACTTACCATTAGGAAATCAAATGCTGGCACAGAATTTTAAAAGCTTTGCTTTTATTTGCAAATGTTTCCAGTGACTTTACAAGCATATTCATTATTCATGCCTATTTGCACTTTTTCTCACATTGGAAAGATTGTCAGGTCACTTCTTTCTCTAATGATGAAGGTCCACAGGCTCCAAGAAGTATGATTCATAGGTAGAAATTAGAGACATTGGTGTCATCAGTGCCTTGAACTGTGCATTGAAACCATTTGACACTATGGTAGTGAGCGGGGGGGAAATAAAGGCACTCCATGAATGGCACTGTCTGTGCTTACCTCTTAAATCTGGCTAAGGTACTCTAACAAATAGAAGTGGGTGAAGTATGAATTGAAATGGATTTTTAAATAGTTCAATTTAAAAGTTTGAGAAACTATTAATTTCTCTTCTATGGATTAAGTAAATATCAAGGATAAACTGGAAATGCAAGGTATTGCACAAAAAATTCTTAATTTGGGAGAGAGGGGATTGTCTCTTAAAAGTACAATTATCATTTTTGCATTTTAAAATTCACAATACTGAAAGCTAATGAGCAGTTTTCAGATATCCTGTATTTAATCAGTGAGAAACCAGTTTAAATCCCTTCAATGCCCAATGTGTATTCTGATCTAGTCTTTGTATTTGTTCCCTTCTTTGCAAACTAAAAGGCTTTACAAAATATCTATGTGATATGTTCAAGTAATAAATTAGCCAGGCCATGCATCAGCCTGACTTTGTCTACAACCTATATTAACCTACCTTAAAATATTTTACTCAGCAAACCTCAATGCATGTTAGCTAAAGAATGAAGTGCCCAACTGGGGCTAGATTGGACCACTTTTACTTACATCGAGTACCTTAGCTCCTGGAGTAGAGCCTTATTCATATTGAATAAGACCTCCACAACAGTAAGGATGGCAGAACCTTTCCTTTCATTAACATGCCACTGCCTAATCTAGCCTAGACATTTCACTATGTAAGATTTTAGACTTCAGCAAATGTGCACTGTTTTGGAAGTGAATGTAATATACATTACCACTACTTGATAATATAAAGTTCATATGAGGGAGGAGGATATGGATTAGAGGGCAAGTTTGCCTGCAAAAGCCCAAACTGTTACAGTAGATTTTTTTTCCCTGTAAAACAATCCTCCATCCTTTATCTCCTACCCAACACTGTGTTTGTAGAAACAGCAGGTAACAAAGCATCAAACTTTTTGTAGTTTTAAATCCACACATTTCTTTCTGTTGCCTCTTAAAATATTGTTCCTTTTAAAATGTCCAAGATGAAAGTTACAAATCATTTAAAAAAACCTCCACACAATTGAATTAAGTCCCGTTAAAAAATAGTGGATGTGAAAGCTTTGTGTTTGCTAAGTGGACTAGCCTTTCATCTTCCAGCTGCAGTCTTAATACTCATTGTTTGTTGCTACCAAAGCAGTAAATGTTGTTTGTCCTCAGTGGAAAACCTAGGGCTGTGAATCTTTGAAGTGTTTTCTGTTACTTATTGTCACCTACTGTTCCTGTCAGCAAACTGAGATAAAGCTGATGGACTCAAGGTGTCTGGTCTAATTCCTTTATTGACACATAGTCGTGTCTTCAAACACTTGTGTAAATGAATAAGTGTCGAGATAGTAATGTGTCAGTAATAGCCTGCCAGATAAGTGCCATTGTTTATGTACTGATCCTTGCTTCCTAAGGTCCTAACAACCCCAAAATCTTACAAATTAGCACCTCACTGAGATCAAAGATTTTTCTTTCTGCAATTACTTACTTGTACTGCTGAGCAAATGAGACTTCTTTAAACTGTCTCTTCCCAGCTCAAATCTTACTGTTGCATAGAACAAATGGTGAAATTATGTCTACTATTTAGGAAGAAGTGATATCAAAGCATAATTTTTTTCTGTAATTAGCTATGCAAGTTGCGTTAAAAACAAAAGGGACCTCTCAAATATCAGTTTTCCTCCCTTCCTTCTATTTTGAGCATGGCGAAAAGAAAAGTTCTGTAATTGCTCTTAATAATGAACCTCTGTGATCCTTGAAAATAACAGTGGTATTGCTATATATGGAGACAGACATACTTCCAAACCCTTCAATTTCCTATAGTATTCCTAGCTCAACAGATTTAGTCTGATAAACACTGTTATCTAACTTCAGCTTGTCATGCCCAAAGTTCTTTATTCTTACACACATCCTCTTTCTTTTTTTCCCGAGTGTTCCAAAAGCCCTATGAGACCATAAATGATCAGAATTCCTAAATATTTGGTGGGGAAGAAAAAAGTTTTGTCTTACAGGATGGAGCTAACATTCCATCATGCAATACTGTTCATTTTGCTCCTTGCCCACATGAGCTTATGATGAAAGAGGTAAATAACTGCTTGAACCTTATGACTACAAATATATTAGCCTAATTACAATTTTAAAAGATCATAGTCACTAAAGTGCATTATTAGCATGAATGAGGGAATTTGCTTGGTATTCCCAGAGGGACATTCTGAAATGCTAATGACTGATCATGTGCAAGACAACGTGCCAAAACCAAGATAGGAGCAGTTAAAATAACTATTACCATTCCCCTGTAAAACGTGACTTGTCTGGAATGGTATACACATACGTAAAAGCATCTTTCAACTTGTCAGTCTCTTTTGCTTGATCCATATATTTTACACACTAGAGGACATTTATGATCTTTCTTTTATCTTATTGTGTTCAGTTGTGTGCAAAACAAATTTAGTGAACCCAATACAATTGAAGGAAAAATTAATTCAATATATTGGAAGGGTATGTGATATGCAAAGGATATGTGCTAGAACTGAAATATCCAATTCATCCACTGAATTCACTACCTGAATACCATTGGGCCCTGTGGTGCAATACAAACTACTAGTACTTGAAAAAAATCTCATATTTGGTGTTTTATTGCCTGAAGAAAAGAGCTGAAAAATACATCATCTTGAGCTGTAACATTCACACCTCTGTCATAGTATCACATTAACACACTCACCTACCAATGAGAAGTATGTCTTTATTTTGTGGAGAAGGAATTAAAAACAGTGATAACAATAACCTATTCCTTTATTATTAAGGATTTCTTTATACAGTATCTGTTTTCAGTAATACTAGTGCTAACAGTTTTTCAGGAAACTAGTTCATAGTGAGGCATGGATAAGCAGTATGCAGAATGTGCTATGTGACTATATACTGTTGTAGCTGTGTTGGTCCCAGCATATTAGAGAACAAGGTGGGTGAGTTAATATCTTTGATTGGATCAACTTCTGTTGGTGAGAGAGACAAGCTTTTGAGCTTACACAGAGTTCTTCTTTAGGTCAATTATGTGACTATAAACTGTGCTATATTCAAAACATTATGGCCAAACTGATGTTAGCATAATTTCCCTAGGCAGTGGTTCTTGAATGTGCTACGAACATTTGCTTTCTAAATAATTCCTTTCATATCTGACCATAGCTAAGGAAACTGGCATACAGCACATGTACAGTTCTACTGGAACAAGTGTTTCAGTGTTAGTGCCTTCTTCTTATTAGTTGGTCAGCTAGAAACCCACATCCATGTTTCTTTAGAAAAATCACTCTTCTATTTCACAGACAAAGAGAGAAAGGGACAGAGACTTTATCCACTAGCACTAATGGTAACCTCTTCCATCATAGGTATCTCCATTTTTTCACTCCTCCCCCACTCGGTTTTTAATCACGTCTTGCCTACGAAGTATGCAATATGAGCTACAGCACAAGCTATATGACGTATCTTTCTGTCAATGTACCTAGCTGCTTTCATTAGCTATAAAACTGTCCTGGTAGCTAAAGATGAAATTGGAAAGATTTGCCATCACCAAATACACATGGCTTTCCATAAGCACTGGATTCTTTTTTATGTGATTTTTTTCAATGTATTTACTTTCCCCTTTTAGAAGGTCACACAATATATCTTTTTCTCAGTATATTTTTCTGTTCAAATCTTAGGATTCATCAGCAGGAAGTAACAGGGTCAGTAGACTAAAATCTTGCAAATCAATAGGAAATCCCATAAGACTCACAAGAGCTTGTTCTGGCATTCATGGCATCTTGCTGGATTTTGAGTGGCCAGCACTAGCTGTATTAGTAGTGTGGCTCTGTAGGACTTCTGTCAACAGGTATAGCAAATACAGCAACACTTTTGCTGAGACTAAATGTCCATTTTTCTAAAACCCACTTCTATTTACTGTGTGCTTAAGATGTCTGTATGATAACTTCACTTTCATTGCAAATTGTGCAGTAGCAGTGAAACAGAATTACTGCCAAATGTGGCTAGAATAACTCAGATATATCCTGCATTCTTCTTTGGCTATGAATATGTAACTGCAGTCAATGTGGTTTGTGTTGTTGTAAAATGGTCAGAATGAAATCTGTGTTCAATGTGCCTAACTTCCAAAGCAACACCACCAAATATTTCTTCTTTTTTTTTTCATTTTAAGGTTATGAAATGACTTCAAGGAATCACTGTAGCAAATTGTGAGTGATGATGCATGAAATGAAAACCTCCTGCCCAGTGGAAAGAGACTATTGTAAAGATTGTGTTGTTCTCCTTGCTGCATGTTATATAAACAAACATAATTAAAAGATTTAGCTCAGGTCTAGTAGACAGCTATACATCTCAAGACCAAAATGCAAAGAAAATACTTTGGGGGATTTGTACTATTTTCCCCCATGTTACTTTTTACGGTCAAATAAATAGATGGCCTATGGGGAAAAAAGTAATTTACTTCATTAATTCCCCTCTCCTTCCTTCCTTTATATTATTGTTAAAAATAACATTTAGAACTTGATAAATGTCTTAAACTATGTTTTCATTTATTTTAAAAGAGAAAATCTTTCCCCCTTGACCCGCAGAAGCAGAGTTGCCTGCCTCACTTTCTCATACCCATTGAAATGGCTGCTTACCATATAAGGAAATCAGATTTAGCTGGAGACGATCTGAAACAAGGGTATGCCTTTAATTAAGGGCTTGTCTACATGTTGGAGTAATGCACACTACCGGGATGTGATGTCTGTAGTGCACTAATGGATTGCGCATTGATTGAGCCAAGTAGGCAAGGCTATTGCGCACTAAAGGTTAAAGCACACTGCTAGGGAATCTTTAGTGTGCCCCAGCAGGGCCTACATAAACTAACTATTGCACAACATATTAGTGAGCTTTAGACATCACACCCCCCATAGCATGCATGCGTTACGCCACCATATAGACAAGCACTAAGTTAAGTGCCATCAAGATTAATAAGGCTAACTGCAGGCAAGTCATGGTTATTTATTTGTTTTGAAAATGCACCTGATGCTTATGCCAATCTCTAATTATTAGTGATTAGCATGAGACATTCAGTGGGAGATTATCCCATGCCTGCCTTCTCTGGCCTTTTGCAACTTCCTCTAAAGCATCTGGTACT
The DNA here is from genome assembly GCF_016161935.1 of Mauremys reevesii. Lineage (NCBI taxonomy): Eukaryota > Metazoa > Chordata > Testudines > Geoemydidae > Mauremys > Mauremys reevesii. The sequence goes on along the minus strand of NC_052629.1, from coordinate 35,884,760 downwards.
GGCTGTGGTAGGACACAGAATATTGGACTAGATGAACCATGGGTCTGATCCCATATGGCAATTCTTGTGTTCCTATGTACCCTATTTTTCTACCTGGAATATTGGAACGTAGGCCCTGATCTGCAAAGATGTTTAGGAGCCTAATTCCCACTGATTTCAATGGGAGTGTGTGGATGGTACTAAAAAAATATAAAAAATAAAGACAGTTTCTGTGAGAGCATCATATTGCTCCATCTATCCTTTGTTTGCCCCACTTTCTTAAATGGGAATATTTGTCTGTCTCATAAATATATTTCTGGGTTACAGTCTGCACCCACCGTTATTAAGAGAAGGCTCTTGCAAACAGAGAGGTCACATATTAAGCTCGACATGACAAGGTTCAGTCACACTAATCTTTGTTGGCAGGCAGTTTCACAATGGTGGGTCTTCCATTGAATACACACTGTCCTCAGCTGCTGAGAGCTTCATCATTAAGCCATAGAATTCTCAATAAATGCAGTTTTTATGGTCGCCTCTGGAAGAGCTGGGATCCAATTAAAAATTAGAACCATGACTGTGGAGTTCTAGGGCACTGTGCTTTTGTCAGTTTGTCTTATCAAAGTGGAGGGCTGCTGCATGTTGACCCCACTGGAGCGTCCATGTGGCATTAACCTCAGAAACCCAGTGTAAATGAGCTGAAAAATTGTATATAGTACCAAACAGTAAGACATTTGTGGAGCTTCACCAGTTAATGTTTCATAAGTAGACAAAAGTTAGCAAACTTTTCTATACAACCTACATTAGCCCCACTTTTCAAGTGAAATCCATCAGAATGCACTTTTGTATGAAAAACTGAAAATTGGTTCAGGGCAAATTCTGCTTCATTGGATGTAAGATAAAAGAGTGATTTCCCCTTTGAACTCAGTCCCTAAGAAACGATTGATTTAAAATGGTTAAATCATTAAGTAAAATGATTAAGTATTCATATTTTGTCACTGTTGCATTCTGCAGTGTCTAGCATGTATGGATGATCTCAGAACAATCCATTATCTGATTTCAGGCCACAGTAATCAGCAAGTAGAACACCAGATGTGAGATTTTTCTATTTAATGTCCTGCTTCTTTTGAAGTGTGAGATTAATGACCATATCAGATTGTTGACTTTACAGAGGCTTTCGTCAGAGCTAATGTCATTGTGAGATACTTTGATACCAGGAGGAGGATACTCATGTCTGATAAAATCTACCAATACACAAAGATAGACTGAACATACTTCTGTGTTATTAATGTGTACAAACAATAAGAAAATGTTTACTCAGCAGGTTATAGTTTTACCTTAGATAACAACTTGTTGAAGTAACTGAATTAACCTAATTAACACAGTTACAGATATCTCAGAAGCACACTGCAAGGGCAAATAAGAAATGTTTCGTGTATTGAACTGTTAGCAAAAAATATCAGCTATGAAATTTGTTTTCTCTCATATATGTAAACAATGGCACAAGGGTAGAAAGAATCTGAATAGGCTCTTTGTCTAAGGTGAATTTAATGACCATGGAAGTTGATCCATTAGAAAATAAAGTGTTCTGTTTATCCATCGAACAGGCACAACATGTATTAGTACTTCTATAGTGTTTTTCATCTTCAAAGCACTTTACAAACAGTAACTCATTAACACACAAGTGAGAAAGGTAAGCAACTGGCACATGAATACTGACAGGTGAGCTTATCCACACTGCCCTGACAATGCTCCTTAACCATGATCTGGAGAGGGGTAAAGGTGGTATTTTTATGTTTTATTACAAATGGGTTAATAAGCAAGTGTGGGGAAAAGGAACAGAAAAAACCCCCAAAGTTTGAGAATTGTTGAAACTGCCAGTCATAGTGATAGTGATTAGACTTTTCTGTTATTTCTAATATAACTTTAATTGTATGTATTGCATTTCTCATTATGAGACTGGTAACCTGGATTTTAAATGGGGAAGAAAGCAAACTTTTAACTGACCAAGTAATAGCTGAATTTAGAAGTGAGAGAGAGCTCTGGCCCCAGTCTGGCCACTAGAACTGTGGAGTCCTTAACCCCCAGCCTCTATGCCAAGATTGCTCACAAAGGACCTTAATCTAGCAAAGCACTTGACCACATGCTTAACTTTATGGTCATGATTTTTCTCTGTGACTTTGATGGGACTATTTATCTGCTGAAAGCTAAGAAAGCTAAGCTAAAGCACTTTGTTGGATGGGGGCCAAACAGCCCCTTTATCTTCTGCCAGAGTCCCTAAGCACCACTGAATATGTCAAGGATGTTCACAGGGGAGTGGAGAATAAAGTCACCACTCTGTCCCCAGTGTGCCTGGTGCCACTGCCAAACCTCTGGCATCCTTGGGGTAACTTACTTAGAACTTTCCCCTTATATTTATATTTTTCTTCATAGTGAGGGCCTTCACTCATATGGACTTATTAAGTCCTTTCTGGAGCTATAATTGTATGTGTTGGACTTTCATCAACATAAGGGTTTTATTTTGTTTGGTACAGAGTATTTACATTTGTTCAGTTAACTGCTTCGTGTTTTTATATCAAAACTGATGTCTGTATAAATGTGCATGGGGCATACACAGAGAGCGAGAGAGAGAGAGAGACATCAGTAATGATATAAGTGTGTGTGTGTGTATATATATATATACACACAGAGAGAACTTAATAGTTTTCTAAAGTAGATTCCAGTGGTTTAGCAGGCCACCTTGGGGTTCATAAAGTGGTTTGTTTTTTGTTGTGTTTTTTTGGTTTTGAAAATATATTCAACATTATTTTCTTACTGGTTTAAGGAGATATTTTCCTCATTTTTAGAAATCTCTATTATGCCTTCAGAGAACAGACAAAAATGACAATGTTAAGAATACCTTTTCACTAGAAATTCCCATGGAAAAGTGGTACAAGAAGAGCAACCTCTGTACTTCATTCTTACCATCATACTCGGTCTACCATGGCTCTACAAGTAGTTTGAATAACAGATGAGATTCCAGTGACTATGGAGCCAGTCTTATTAGAAATCATGGCCAGATCCTGGACTGTGCTTGCTGCAGCTTGGTGCACGAAGGTGAAATGAGGGGCAAAACCTTTGCACACCCTGATCTCAGAGTGACCAGCACTGATACAGTCCCTAAAGATGACTCAGCTTTACATTGGTAGCCTAGTAATCATTATTCCTGTTAGGATTGAAGTGTTGAATCCATAGCACTATGGACTTCATACTACTCATTTTGACCTACTGGCAAAACTCCCAGGTGAAATCCTGGACACACCAAAGTCAGTACCAAAATTACCATTGACTTCAATGGGTCCAGGATTTCACCCCCAGGAGCTGAACTCACATACTGAATTTCAGCTGAATATTGGGGTTTACAGCAGAATTTACAGACTGTCTTTCCCACTTCAATATTGTTTTTAGAAGATATCAGAACATTTTCTCATCTAATGCAATTCCAGTGGAATAAAGCCAAAGCATAATATGAAAAACTTAGGAGTTCTGTGACAACCTGAGATTAGACTAGCCAATTTTTCTAAGACCTTGTCATAACAATTAAAAAAAAATTAGTATCAGTCTTTGGTACATGATAAAAAATCTAACCCTTCCCTCCAATGCATGCATAGATGTAAATTAGAACAATTTGGCCAATTATTTAATTTTATTTCATAAATAAGAAAGTTTCTTATAAATGTATCTGTGACTCAAAAAATACTTTCATTCCTCATTCCAAGGGGATTAGTATTATCCCAAAAATTCTTATTAGGAACTTACAATAAGAAGGTGGGAGAGAGGGGAACAGATAAAAGATAAGAGGGCTCAGAGAGTTGTTGGGAAGTCAGGTTTCTAAATTGATAAAAGTAATACACCATGTAAAAGGCATATCATTACATATCATTATTTATCTCTGTATCACAGTTTTCAACTTTATAAAAACTGTAGGTCATAGGTGCTGCCTCCGTGGGTGTTCTGGGGCTGGAGCACCCACAGGAAAAAAATAGTGTGCTACCCACTGATAGCCCTGTAGATCTGCGCCTCCCCTTCCCCCCAGCACTTCCTGTCTGCTTGCGGCCCCACTGATCAGCAAATCCCTTTCCCTCCCAGTGCCTCCCGCCCACCACGATCAGCTGTTCAGCAGCCTGCTGGAGGCACTGGGGGGAGGAGGAGGAGGAGCAGGGGTGGGAAGAGACAAGGCTGGGGTGGGGGTTTGGGGAAAGGGTGAAGTGGAAGCAGGGATCAAGCACCCCCTGGGAACTGAGGAAGTCGGCGCCTATGGGTCTGATTCTCATTTACACTAAGGCCATTCCATTACTCTGGCAGGTAAAGTGGTCTTCAAGTGGGTATAAATTGCATTTCAAATACCATGTCAAAAAAGGCATCATATTGACAATGTACAGTGCACAGCATTAAAACCATTCTAATTTTGCCTTTGTAATTGGATAACATTACTACAATATTACCCACACTTTTCTTTTTACATTTATATCCACTTCAAGGTCCCATTACATTGCCAGATCAGCCAAAGGGAACTTAATGTGGTGTATCCAGCCCTGTATGTGCACCAATGTGGTGTACTAAGAAGAAATAAATGTATATAATATAAGTGCTACATTTTGACATGTCATTTTCACTTCTTTAAATTATAGCTTCATAGTTATCAATCACCTGCTAAGGGACACTCTCCTTCACACTCCTGCATCTTCCTGTATGTTGGTTTATGAGATTTATGAGGTTTTATGTAGCACACGAAAGCTCTGAATAAGTTTGAACAGTCCAGCTGGGACATTTCATTCCACGGATAGTATGAGGGAGAGGATGCAAGCATGTGATTCAGTTGCCTTTATAACAATTGCTGAACTGAAAAACACTCCAGGCTACATAATTGTGATCTCTGTGATTGAGGATAAATTAAAGTTCTGTGTGGGGAAGTAACTTGGGGATATATTTTTAAAGAAACCCTAGGAAAAAATCAGTCTATTCATATGCTAGGTAAATTTCATGTGCCAGATAACTAACTGCCTTTCATTTAAAGAGATAATGTGTGAGCTAATGCCTTTATAGAAAAACGTCCCTAATGGAAATACTTCTGAGATGACAGCCTGAGAAACTATACGTCATGACATGCCATCAGGATTTCACTTTGATTATTGCCTGTGCTGTTACGTGTGGCCTTATCCTACTCCCCTGTAATCATTGGGAGTTTAGCCACTAGTTCGGTGGAAATGCTATTGGGCTCACAGCACTATAGATTTAACTCTGCTATCTTTACTCATATGACTAGCCCTCACTCAAATGAGATATCCTGTTTAAATCAATGAATGTGACTTACAATGTGAAAAAGGGTTATTGGAGTAGGCCCTATGATTTTAGACCCCATCTTCCCAGTTTACTGGGCCTGCATGAAGTCTCACTGAAGTAATGCAGTGAATTGCAAAATCAGGGTCTCTAAGACAAGTCAAATAAAGCTAAATGAAAACACAGCAACTTTTATCTTCATATAGTTTGAATGTAAATTCATTCTTTAAAGGCAGGCTTAGATTAAATCAGAAAATATACTGTAATGTTTTAAAGGTTTCCCATCACAAATTTGGATGGAATGCAAAGTTAAAAAGTGCCAAATCCTTCACTTTGCTACTGCTCTGTATTTATGTATCTGTTGATCCACTATGGTTCACAGAGACTGCCTTAGTATCCCACTACGCAGGCATGTTCATGCTAACTGTCTGATAACCAGGCTGGGCTATTTAAAGAAGAGCATGCCTATACTTTTCTGTCACTTTTTCTTAAGTAGTAAAGAGCAAAGAATTTGGAGAAAGGCTTTCTCTCTGGAATGTGGTCTGTTAAAGGGGATTTAATGTTACTTTCTCCAGGTTTAGATGAAAATATTTTAGGCTTTTTTGTTTTGTTTGTATTTGCATATTCTTATGATGTATAGTTTGTAAAGTTCCATTCTTAGATAATGATTTTCTCAAGATTGTTTGAAGCACAAAATCTTCTTCTGCAGGAAATGGCAACTAAATCAAAAATACTTTTTTGGTGCATTTAAAATAATGTTTTTTATTATACAAAGAATAAGTGTGCAGTAAGTTCCATAAACCTATATTCAAATGATACATTGTTCAGCATCCAATACAGTGGAACCCTGACCTTGTTACCACAATGCAAATGTTAAATAATAATAATTTGGTACTGTGGACAAGGAAACAGCCAGAGCCAGGCTGTCACCTGATGAAGCAAAGTAAATTCAGAAGAATATGAACTTTTATATTAGTGCCTCACAATATAAAGTCCTTAGTAATGGAGAAATTACTAAATATCATTTTAAGAGGTCATTTCCTAACAATCAGATGGTGCCTCAGTTGTTAAAGTGGCTGATGTATAAGGTGTCTGTGGCTACTCACCTCATTTCCCTTCCTCCTCTGCTGGGCCCTAGAAAATGACTTTGGAGAAACAGTGCTCATGCCTATTTTCTCTCTGAGGTGGGGCAATTTCCACCTAGCTCACTAAGGGTATGTCTACACTACAAGAGTAGTTTGATTTAACTTAGGTCGAATTTGTGGATTCGACCTGATGAATTCGAATTTGTGTATCCACACTAAGGACACTAATTCGACTTTGTGAGTCCACACTAACGGGGCAAGCGTCGACATTGGAAGCGGTGCATTCTGGGCAGCTATCCCACAGTTCCCGCAGTCCCCGCTTCCCATTGGAATGCTGGGTAGAGCCCCCAGTGCCTTCTGGGGGAAAAATGTGTCGAGGGTGGTTTTGGGTAACTGTCGTCATTCAACCGTCACTCCCGCCCTCTCTCCTTGAAAGCGCCGGAGGGAACTCTGTTCGCGCACTTTTCTGGTCAGTGACAGCGCGGATGCCACAGCACTGCGAGCATGGAGCCCGCTGCGATCATCGCTGCACTTATGGCCGTTGTCAACTCCTCGCACCTTATCGAACACCTCTTCCACAGTCAGCTGCTGAGAAATCGATCGAGGAGGCTCCGGCAGCGTGGTGAGGACATGAAGTGTCAGAGTGGCACAGACCTCTCACAAAGCACGGTACGCCGTGCCGTGGAGATTATGGTGGCAATGGGTCACGTTCATGCTATGGGACGGCGATTCTGGGCCCGGGAAACAAGCACAGACTGGTAGAACCGCATAGTGCTGCAGGTCTGGGATGAATCACAGTGGCTGCGAAACTTCAGGATGCATAAGGGCACTTTCCTTGAACTCTGTGACTTGCTGTCCCCTGCCCTGAAGCGCCAGGACACCCGGATGCGAGCAGCCCTGAGTGTGCAGAAGCGAGTGGCCATAGCCCTCTGCAAACTTGCCACGCCAGACAGCTACCAGTCAATAGCGAACCACTTTGGCGTGGGCAAATCTACCGTGGGGGTTGCTGTGATGCAAGTAGCCCATGCAATCGTTGACCTACTGCTCTCGAAGGTGGTGACCCTGGGAAACGTCCAGGTCGTCCAGGCCAGCCAGTATATTAACCGAAAGGGCTACTTTTCAATGGTGCTGCAAGCACTGGTGGACCATAGGGGACGTTTTACCAACATCTACGTCGGGTGGCCGGGCAAGGTTCATGACGCGCGTGTGTTCAGGAATTCTGGTCTGTTTAGACGCCTGCAAGAAGGTAGTTTCTTCCCGGACCACAAAATAACTGTTGGGGATATGGAGATGCCTACAGTGATCCTCGGGGACCCAGCCTACCCGCTAATGCCCTTGCTCATGAAGCCCTATACAGGCGCCCTGGACAGTGACAAGGAGCTCTTCAACTACCGGCTGAGCAAGTGCAGAATGGTGGTGGAGTGTGCTTTCGGACATCTCAAGGAGAGATGGAGGAGCTTACTCACTCGGTCGGATCTCAGCGAAACCAATATCCCCATTGTTATTGCAGCTTGCTGTGTGCTCCACAATCTCTGTGAGAGCAAGGGGGAGACCTTTATGGCGGGATGGGAGGTTGAGGCAAATCGCCTGGCTGCTGATTACGCTCAGCCACACACCCGTGCCATTAGAATAGCCCATCGGGAAGCACTGTGCATCCGGGAGGCTTTGAAAGCTAGGTTCCTCAGAGAGCAGGGTAACCTATGACTGTCCAGTCTCTTTACAGAGAAGCTGAACCTGCCCCTGTTTCAGTTACTATTGACTTTTTTCAGCGGTTACATACCCCGTTCACCAGGTTTCCCCCCTTCCAACAGACGTTTAAAAATAAAGTTATTGGAACATTTTTAATTAACAAAGTTTTCTTTACTAACGAATTCTCGTTCAAGGGTTCCAACAGGGACGCAGACTGTGGTGGGTACGGTGTGCAGTGATGTACAGACCGCTTCTACACTCGAGGACTGACAGGCTCCTGCTCCTACAGCGGTCTCTGGGGGGAGGACGGTTACAGGAGGGTGTGCAGGAACGGGTGGGTTTGCAGGAAGGGGTGAGGGGTGTGTGGGAAGGGTGAGTAGGTGTGGGGGGATGATGGCTCTGGCTGGGGCTCAGGGCATCGGAGAGGTTCATGGCTAGGGTGGAAAGGCATGGTAAGGGCAGCCTGCCTTGCCATTTGTGGATGCCAGGCGCTCGGACCCTGGGGCAACATACACCTCCCAGACTGACCTGGGGCAGCAGACACCTCGCAGAGTGACCCGGGTGCCTAGTGACTGCACTCTGTGTGTGACCTGCTGTTGATCCTGCCCCCATGTCTGTACCCTGTTAATGGTGGCTGTCCTATGCAATTAACAAACCCCTCCCCCCCCTTCACACAAAGTCTTCTGCAAAGAAACATGACGGAAACAGTAATGAACAGCAAACTATTTTTAATACTCAACTACACAGTTGGGGGATGAAACTGGTATTTGGGATCGGGTGTGCCAGGAAGGCAAGCAATTCTCATACTTTAGGGAATGAGAGCTGTTTGGTACATGAGCGCTCTGCTGGGGTGGAGTGACAGTTTTCACGGCCCCTAGCGCCCCTCCTTCTTGTGATTTTGGGTGAGGGGGGGACAGGACTTTGTGGCAGGGGAGGGCGGTTGCAGATACAGTTCAGGGGGGCTCTCTGCTCCTGCCTGCGGTCCTGCAGAACATCCACAAGGCGCCGGAGCGTGTCCGTTTGCTCCCTCATTAGTCCAAGCAGCGTTTGAGTCGCCTGCTGGTCTTCCTGCCGCCACCTGTCCTCCCGTTCGCTGTGTGAGCGCTGCTGCTGAGAGAGGGTCTCCCTCCACTGGCTCTGCTGGGCCGCCTCGGCTCTGGAGCAGGCCATCAGTTCAGCGAACATCTCGTCCCGAGTCTTTTTCTTTCGCCGCCTAATCTGCGCCAGCCTCTGTGAGGGGGATGCCGGGGCAGTTCGGGAAAGAGCCGCAGCTGTGTGATGGGAAAAAGGAAGTGATTTCCTTCCAAAGATACATGTTTGTGAACACTGAACACAGTCTACTCAGTTTCTGTGAACAAGACCATACAGGGCACCTAATCTCATGTGCTCTCAGGACAAGTTCGAATTTTCGGCATTCACTTTCATTGCCTGGGGTCTTGCACTGGAGATCGGACAAGCGGGGCGGTACAGCAGAATCCGTGTAGCAGCCAGGCCTGGTAAGCCGTAAACTTTAGGCTGCTTAACAGTTAATGGATAGCAGTGCCCTCCTGCTGCAGGCAATCAGGAAAGCATAAAGTCTGACCCTGTTCCAGCCCCTCGCGGCTGTCCCCGGGAAAGATCCCTGTATGCTTTTTCCTCTGCAGCCTACAACAATGTTAAAAGACGGTCATTGTTATGCAAAGGAAAAGTCAAGCATTCACAATAGTAACATTAAAGTAATTCCCCTAATTAGATGCAGCAGTCCCCGAGCGAGATCACCCTGAGGCGGGTCTGCAGGAGAAACAGAGAGCGAATGCTGTGTGAATCCCTGCACAGACCAGGGCCCTATGCTGCCATGCTGGTCGAGGCGATGCTCCCATTATACCTCCTGATGGCCTGGCACGGAAGAGTGTGCTTCCACGGAGCACCCAACAAGGCACCTCTCCCCAGGAACCTCCTGCAGAGGCTTTTTGAGTACCTCTCAGAGAGCTTCGTTGAACTGTCCCAAGAGGATTTTTGTTCGATCCCTATATGCATTGACCTTCTTTTTATATAGTTTTTATTCCTGTTTTGTTAAAAAATAAATGTTTACATGTTTATAGCACTTACCGACTGATCCTTCCCCTGATTCGGAGTCCGGGTTAACGGCCGGGGAGGGTTGGTAGGGGATCTCTGTGAGGGTGATGAAGAGATCCTGGCCGTCGGGGAAAGCAGTATTGTAAGTGCTGTCGCCTGCCTCGTCCTCCACAAACCCTTCCTCATCTTCCCCATCCGCGAACATCGCCAAGAAACTGCCCGTCGACACTATCCCATCCTCAGAGTCCACGGTCACTGGTGGGGCAGTGGTGGCAGACCCACCGAGAATGGCATTCAGTGCCTCGTAGAAGCGGCATGTCTGGGGCTGGGCTCCGGAGCGTCCGTTTGCCGCTTTGATTTTTTGGTAGCCTTGTCTCAGGTCCTTGATTTTCACGCGGCACTGCGTTGCATCCCGGCTGTATCCTCTGAGTGCCATGGCTTTGGAGACCTTCTCGTAGGTCTTTGCATTCCGTTTTTTGGAGCGCAGCTCCGAAAGCACAGACTCATCGCCCCACACAGCGATCAGATCCAAGACTTCGCGGTCAGTCCAGGCTGGGGCCCTCTTTCTACTCTGAGATTGCATGGACTCCTCTGCTGGAGAGCTCTGCATCGCTGCCAGTGCTGCTGAGCTCGCCACGACGTCCACACAGGAAATGAGATTCAAACTGGCCAGACAGGAAAAGGAATTCAAATTTTCCCGGTGCTTTTCCTGTATGGCTGATCAGAACATCTGAGCTCGGACTGCTGTCCAGAGCGTCAACAGAGTGGTGCAGTGTGGGATAGCTCCCAGAGCTAGTAAGTTCGATTTGCATCCACACCTAGCCTAATTCGACATAGCCATGTCAAATTTAGCGCTACTCCCCTCGTCGGGGTGGAGTACCGAATTCGAACTAAAGAGCCCTCTAGGACAAATTAAATGACTTCCTGGTGTGGACGGGTGCACGGTTAATTCGAATTAACGCTGCTAAATTCGAATTAAAGTCAGAAGCCTGGTCTACACTAGGCGTTTAAACCGGTTTTAGGAGCGTAAAACCGATTTAACGCCACAACCGTCCACACTAGGAGGCACCTTATATCAATTTTAATGGCTCTTTAAACCGGTTTCTGTACTCCTCCCTAACTAGAGGAGTAATGCTAGTATCGGTATTAACATATCGGATTAGGGTTAGTGTGGACGCTGATCGACGGCATTGGCCTCCGGGAGCTATCCCACAGTGCACCAGTGACCGCTCTGGACCGCAATCTGAACTCGGATGCAGTGGTCAGGTAGACAGGAAAAGCCCCGCGAACTTTTGAATATTTCCTGTTTGCCCAGCGTGGAGCTCCGATCAGCATGGGTGGCGATGCAGTCCGAAATCAAAATAAAAAAAGAGCTCCAGCATGGACGATGCGGACGTGATCACTGTAAGGGCAGGCAAATCTGTTCTATCAGCGCTCCGTTACAGAAGACGAAATTCAAAATCATTTTTTAAATATCTCCAGACAGACGCCATAGCAGGGACTCAGCGCACTGCTGCGTGGCAAGCGTAACGGAAAGCCAAAGAATCAAATGGACGCTCATGGACTGGAGGACTCAAGCTATCCCACAGTTCCTGCAGTCTCTGAAAAGCATTTGCATTCTTGGCTGAGCTCCAAATGCTTCTAGGGTCAAAAACAGTGTCCACGGTGGGTCAGGGCATAGCTAGGCAATTTACGCACCCCCCCACCCACCCCCAGAAGTGAAAGGGAAAACAATCCTGTCTTGACTCTTTTACATGTCACCCTATCTTTACTGAATGCTGCAGATAGACGCGATGGTGCAGCACTCAACACCAACATCCTTGCTCCCCCCCCGCCATGGGTGGCTGATGGTACAATAAGACTGATACCCATTGTCATCATCAGCCTATTGGCACATGGGGCAGTGCAAAAGGCCTGGTAACCATGCGTACTAGCATCGGTCAGGTCGATCAAGGCGCCTGGCCCTAATTTTTCCTGGTAGATGGTACAATATGGCTGATAACCATCATCATCATAGCAACAGGGGGCTGAGCTTCATCAGCCCCACCCTTCATGTGTAAAGAAAAGATTCAATTGCCCCTGGACTAGCAGCAGGATGCTGGGCTCCTCTCCTCCACACTCCTTAATGTCCTATGTGGACTATCATAGCAACTGGAGGCTGCCTTCCACTCATTTCTCACTAACAAGTATTCCTGCATTCTTTATTACTTCATCACACAAGTGGGGACAATGCTATGGTAGCCCAGGAAGGCTGGGGAAGAATGGAATGAACAGGTGGGGTTGTTGCAGGAGCACCCCCTGTGAATAGCATACAGCTCATAATCTATGCAGGATCTGACACAGAGCAGCTGTGCTCTCTGGTTCTCTGATACAGTGGTTCTCTAGTACACTTGCCCATATTCTAGGCAGGACTGATTCTATTTTTAGATACCAAAAAGGAGGGATTGACTCAGGGAGTCATTCCCAATTTTGGCTTTTGCACCCCTGGCTAAGAGCAGCCAGGGGCACTTATGACAGCAGCAAATGGAACAGTGCAAAAGGACTGGTAGCCATGCCCATCTTATTACCAATTTATGGTATGGTAGATGGTACAATATGGCTGATAACCATCTCTGCTATCATGCAAAAGCAAAAGCATGCAGCTGTGTGCCACTGCTGAATCGCCTCTGTGAGCGGCATCTAGTACACATACGGTGACAGTCACAAAAGGCGAAACAGGCTCCATGATTGCCATGCTATGGCATCTTCCAGGGCAATCCAGGGAAAAAAAGGCATGAAATGCTTGTCTGCCGTTGCTTTCCCAGCGGAAGGAGTGACTGACGACATTTACCCAGAACCACCCGCGACAATGATTTTTGCCGCATCAGGCACTGGGATCTCAACCCGGAAATTCAAAGGGGGGGGAGGCTCCGGGAACTATGGGATAGCTACGGAATAGCTACCCACAGTGCAATGCTCCAGAAATCGACGCTAGCCTCGGACCGTGGACGCACACCACCAATTTAATGTGTTTAGTGTGGCCGCGCACACTCGATTTTATACAATCTGTTTTGTTAAACCGGTTTATGTAAATTCGGAATAATCCCGTAGTGTAGACGTACCCCTAGTGTGGACCAGGCCTAACAAGCAACCAGGAGCAGTCTTAAAGGGCTTATGCAATATATAGAACAAAATCCTGGTGAAAACCCTGAAATGGAATTGTCAGCTAGGAGAGGAGCTATGAAACTGAAAATTCTCTCCACAGGGCAATTGGGCTGGTATCTCTCCAATGTTTCATTGAATGAAACACTCTCATTGACTTCAGTGGCATTGGATCTAGTCCTTATTGAACAGTGACCACATGAAGAGGGAGTGTGGAATTGGGAATTTTTTTCACAGTCAGAAACATCATAGGCAGAACCAGATAGCAGACAGAAAAGGAATTGGCTGCCCATCTACATAAGAGATTCAGACAATTACAAAAGCTGGCCACAAATCTATTTGACAGGAGAATTTGATTCTTTTTAGCATGGACCCAGGGATTTTCAGGGCTTTAGACGGCTTGCAGAATGCAGAAACAGACATTCTTTTTTCTGAATTGAGCGTCTATAGTAAATTAGAACATCTGAGCTGTTATGGGATTGAGAGCTAAATAAAGGCTTTAAAAAACACTATTTCTTGGGGATGAAGGAAAAACAAGCCCTATGGTCTTGAAATTCAAAGTGTCGTCTTATATTAAAACAGGAAGTATGATAACAGTAGCCATTCTTGCACTAGTTCATAGCAGTGTTTGGATACAGTTAAAGGAAAAGTTTGTGAGAGCCTTCCACGGCAAATCAAAATGTTCCAAAGAAATGAAAAGCTTTGAAGAGACCACCTACCATAAACACTATTCCCAAAGACTGCACCATCCAAAGAGTAAATGATAAACAGATGAATTTGCAAACTGATATTTTTACAGCACAGTGTTGTAACTTTAACTTTCTTCATGTGTTGAAGAAATATGCTTTCTAAAATATCTTTGGAGCTGTTTAGGATTAACAATCAGTATATTCGTTTATATAAAACCCAATGCAATTTTGATCCAATGATCAGAGACCTAGTGGTCATTAATTTGCTGCTAACCCAATCTTCTGCTTGCCACATTATAACTCTTTTATTTTTGCTTACCACTGGTTTTTGCTTATATTAAGATTGCCAGAGTACACACATGAGTTTTCACAGCTTTTGAAGATCTGTACAACATATACTGAAAAATGAGCTTTCCAATCATATTACAAAAATTAGTAGAGAAGTAAAAACATCAATAATGTAAGTTTCAGTATAATTGAAATTCAGGATCAAAGTTCATACTATGCTTGAAGGAAAGGAAGCATATTGAGAAACATTTCATCAGTCTTGTATAAACCATTTCTACCTCCTCTACATGCATCTTTCTTTTACCAGGAGCCTCACTTACCAATGCTGGTTTCTGGTATGAAGGCCTCATAGGTAGCATAGGTGGTTTCTGGGATTTGTAGTTCTGTCGCACATGAGATGTCAAAAGGTCAGCGAGCTTCATCTTAAAGAGAAGTGACTGGACATAGTCACAGGAAAAGCAGTACTATTTAAGAGAGAAAGTTGTAATTTAGGCGTACCAGAAACAAACATGGGCACAACACCCAGTTACAGGTTTAAATAAGAAACACAAGGAAGCTGTGCAAGCTGGAGCTTGTCTGCTCTTAGGCCAAACTGTGGCTTTACATGCACAAAAATGGTTAAAGTACGCATTTATTATGGCACTCGCATACTACAGTGATATGTAATATCTGAGTATATGTTTCATATACACAATACCTATTTACTTAGGGTTTTATTACAATAGGTGTCTGCATAGAGGGCCCCACTATTCACTGTTTAATGTGATAACTATAAAAATAATGTTTATTAGAGGGTTAATTGTTTAAATGGTCAAGTTAAACAAACCCCGTTAACTTAGTCCTTATTTGTAAATTTAGAGCTGCCTACCACATATTATTATGTGCAGCACTAGTGGGGGAGGGCAAAACTGACGGCTCCCCCTTCTCTCTATGTATGCATAAAGTGGGGAGAAGGCCAGTGTTCCCGCAAAGGCCCCTGTTGAGGATGAAGCCTGAGGTGGCAGCCCACTGAAAAAGCAACAGGGAGAGGAGTCAGCATTTGTGCTCCTGCTCCTTAACAAAAAAGGGGCCAGCGAGGAAGGTGAGACCTGTATTCCCAGAATACAGAAACTGTTTGTGGGGAATCTGGGGAATTAGGAGAAGCGTACGTGTACTGGAGTCTTGGCAAAGTGGGCTGCATTTGTACCTCCAAACCCTAGAAGACTGTTTTCCAGGATTGAGATCTAATTGGATCCCAAACCGAGATCACCTTATGCAGTGATCCATGTCCTCCACCTCCTCTGACTCCTCCGCTCCCCTCCCCCCCAAAAAAAGTTAGTTGGTAGCTGCAATTCAAGAGCAGGCCTAATTCTAACTTCCTTCTATTGCATCTATCTGTATAAGGTCAAATTTAATGAGGAATCTGGAGTGCTGCTTTGAAAATGCCAGCAATAAAACTTTACACACTAATCATTTTAATATCCCATTAAAATATCAAAGTAATATATACAGAGAAATATTATATCTGAACTGAAAAACAAATACAATTTGAATGAATTTTACAAGCTCTCAGATCTTTGCATGAATGCTAGAGCCAGTTAAAAAAACAAGATATGGATCATGTCACAGCCCAAAAAAAGACACCTCAAGACCATTGTGAGAAATAACAGGCTTAGCAAGAAAACGACTTGTAATGCACAAGAGACTGATGTGCCGAAGGGCTGAAATGAAGGAAAGTTGGGGTTGAGTTCCCTGCCTTTGCTGGAGTTCACACCCTTTCTGGATACTGCTAAATCATCCCTTGGGCACATAAATATGCTTCTGAAGAGTAAACATTTGCCTTTGATTGCACGGAGTGCCACATTATTTGGAAAAAAAAAAGGCCTCAGGGAAGGGTCTCCCCATCCCTCTTCCCCTCCCCCACAAGACACACCCAACCAGGATCAAATTACACAAGTTCAGTATAGTCACTGGCAAAAAGCATTTTTTGTTTAAATGGGAATATAAATTAGTAGAAACCCCAGTCTACCACTTATTCAACCTGTAGAACACACAGTTCTGGAACTGGATTTATTCTAGGTAGCCTTGGTTTAGCACAAGCTAAGGCAAAACATTTGGTGAGAGCCTTTATAAAAACACTGGCAGTACATCACTAGAAATTTAAATAAAATCATCCAATCAAGCTAGAATCATGCTGTACTCTAGCTAGAAGATGTTTGGCTGTCACTTTGTCACAGGGTGTTAGTGATCCCTCCAGCATGTAGGGGGACTTTGTTCAGGGCACTAAGACCCAGATCTTTAAAGGTATTTAGGTGGCCAAATTCAGTGGAAGTTAGACACCTTAATACCTTTTGAAGATCTCGACCTAAAACCCAGTGTATGGGCAGGCTACAGGCCTATAATGCAGACCCTCTGCAGCTCTTACTCAGCTCATTCGCTGAGACAGGGCCACTGTCATTCCAGACTCTTTGGATGAAGCTCAGATACTGAATTAATAATATCTGCATGCATCATACCTATCATAACAACTCTTCATCCAAATACACATGTATCTACCTGTATATAAAAATGCTACAACTGCTTGTGGAGTAACCCTGCATAACAATACTGTCCCCCAAAATCTCTATTTGTCTCTATTAGTCTTGTGCCAACATTCATGCAAAAAGTACCCATAGGTCCTGTGTTCTTACTTATAAATATCCAAACCACACCTAAAACCTGCATGCCTACCTGTGTATTTTACATGTATATACTTATACTTGCCTATAAAAATCCCTGTACAAACCAAAGATGATAAAATCATTTCAAAATATATATTAATTATTTTCCAGCAATTCATTTATAATGTGATTAGTTTTACCAGTTTTCTAAAGCTGGCATCTGAGGACACATTTCACATATAGAGATAGCCAAGTTAGGAAAAAGAACAGTTCAGCCATATCATGTGGGATTGTATCTATACAATCAACTATATTTGGAATTGGTTACTTGTTTAAATAATCAAATTAAGTTATGACACAATTAGTGCTAACTTGATCTGGCCTTCACCAATCAACTAGAGTTCATAAAACCATTCATGGCAGCTCTAAATTGACTGATGAGGACCAAGTTAACTGGGTTTGCAATACCTGACCATTTAAACAAGCTACCCTTTAGTAAACATTATTTTTATAGTTTTCACATTAAACAGTGAACCTCTATGCACACACCTATTGTAATAAAACCTGTAAATAAACAAGTATGATGTGTATGGAATACACTGCTAAATTGTTCTTTAATTGATGAAAGATCTTAGATCCAGCTACAGATTAAAAATAAAGCTGTAAGCCTTATAACATAACAAGGAAATAACCTTTTTTTCTGCTGTGAGACCACACTTGTGCACTTGTTACCTAATCCCAAAGGCCTATATCAGAGGTTCCCAGCCTTTTCTTATTGTGTACCCCCTTCCAGATCTACCAGCTACTCGCATACCTCTACCCTTCTCATCACTGATACTTTGTGTGGTGTTCTTAACACTACCTGTCTTTAGCCATCTGTCCAAATCTCACCATTATGTACAGATATAGTTATAGCGTGATGTATACAACTGGACCAAAAAAAACTGACTAAGGTCTGAGCTCAAGGCATTTGCTGGACACTTGCTGGGTACCTGAACCCGCGTTATACAGTGATTGGAGGCGAAGACTCTGTACATCAGTGTATCTGTGTTCTCATTGATACATCTTGAAGTAAATTAACTACTGTATTTTATATAACAAATTCCCACAGCGTTTTAAAGCTTTGAGGCACCTATTATGAAAAATTCAATAAAAATAATAAAATAAAATAAAATAAATAAAAACTCAATTTCTCCCACATACTCACCCCAAAGATGTCTCATGCACTTCCCCAGGTATGCACGCCACAGTTTGGGAACCCCTGGCATATATCGTGGTGAATTCTGAAGGTTTGAGCACAAGATAGTATTGCTTTAACTCATATCTGACATACAATCTAATATTGTATGTCTATTGTATTAGAGGGTACAAATACAAGACAGGTGCACTTCATTATACTAAGAAAATGAGTTGAACACAATGTGCATCTGTCTTGTAAGTTTACAGGTCATCATAATCCTTTTTATCATGTTAGAGTATAAAATAAATACCATATGATGCTTTTATTATTTTTAATAGCCTAGTAGCATCTAGAGAACCCAATCAGGAATCAGGGTCCCTTTGTGCTAGGCACTATAAACACATACAATTAAAACACAGCTCTTTGGGGCAGGGACTAACAATCACAGGTTTGATTCTACATGTTATAGCACCTAGGCAGCCTGCTAAAGTCAGCGGGGCTCCACATGGGAGTTGCATGCTACCGGCTCATTCTGCAGGATCAGCACTTCTGAATGCTGACCATTCAGATCTTTCTGCTGACTTGTAGAACTCACTTTCCAGACTATGTCCATTACTGCTCCTACTATAAATTGTATAGAAAGTTCTGAAAGTCATTCTAGGCTGTAATTCTGATACTGAAGCATCAGTCTTATGTGTAGCCCTCGATCTGCTTTTATACAGAACCAGTTGGTATTCTGCAAAGATATCCACAACTTTAATGGTTAGGGTTGTCTGAGTCCTTTTTAAAAAAGGCATGTAGTGCATGAACCTGCCCAGTGAAGTCTTCACGACGGTTTTCTTTCTTTCCCTGCAGATGCTATGTGGCATGGTACCGATTGTGCTGCATCACATCCTAGGCATAATATATATATTTTAAGGGTGTTACATAGTATATTTCCCCCCTTTGATCCCTGCAGATTAGCCACTTTGATCTCAGAACAGGATATGCAAGGTTAACTAATCAATGCTTTCTCTTTGTTGTTGTTTTTTTAAAGTGTTATTCTTCAGATACACCCATAGCTCCACTCCTCTTTTGTGTTTATAATAAATGCATCCATTTTAAGAATTTCTTTTATCTTTATATTCATTAAGAATATCTGGGGGTGTCACTTTTACATGGTGTATCCATGTGATTATGGAAGATGGGGGGAATGGACTTTAATTCAGGCCCTGCCCACACAAGGGCTTTTACAATGTTGGCTACCACTGTGTTCACATACAAATGTCAAGAACTGTTTTGCCAGAACCTTATTTGTTTTGAAGGTGAGAAAAGAAAGCAATGCTGTCAATTTTCTGTTTTTACACCATACCACTGAATCCCTTCCTTCAGCTAGACAACTGAAGCATCTCATGAATTAACTATAATTCTCTCGCTCAGAGAGCTTGAGAAAAGTGCCAGTTTCTGAAACTGAAGTCCTCTATTGCAGAACAGGTACAATATAAGCAAAAGCAATGGCAATACACCTTTAACTTGCTTAGTGTGATATTCAGTTAACATAGACAGTTATATCTCAGTCCTATACAGGAACATGGTAACTCCCACACTGGGTCAGAACAATGGGCCAGCTCCTAACAGTGATCACTGACTGTGGCCTATGCCTGATATTTTAAAAATAAGGCATTAAAACTTTCATAAATGATGATTATCAGCAAGATGCCCATTTGTAAAGCTTTCTTCCAGGCCCCGGACAGCTATAATTGCTGTTTATCTGACATTAGAAATAAGAGGTAAAAGGAGTCATCTACACTGCTCTCAGTGACCCAGTGCAAGTGTTATGGTTCATATACTGTTGTATTGCATACATACAATATAATTTCTTCCTGTTGTGAAATTTTTTTTGGAGATTCCAAAACAACATCATAGATGGAGGATAGAAGTGCAACCTATATATTCAGGAAATTATTCTGTGCCATCTTCCTTCGTTAGCTCCTAGTTTTCTGTGCCAAATGTTAATAGTCAATTTCTATTTATTATGGGAATTTATGCTGCTTTAAATGATCAGATAAATATATATATATATTGCCTATTCCATTCCTTTTTTTCCTTTCTCTTTGAAAACCAACTGCTTTTTGAGACGTTTAAATATCCCTTCTAGATAACGGGATGCAGAAGATGCTAATAAAAAAGAATGACATAGCTAAGTACTTACTTTTGTAACTAAAAGAAAATGATCTTTTTTTCTAATCATAATTTTAGAACTGTCAGCCATAGGTGCCAGCCTGACTTGTTTAGTTCAGCGTTTTCTTTTTTTGCCGGAAGAGACTGATAATCCTCATGAAGGGGTTCATTAAACCCAAGCCAGATTTTTAAAATTTTTTTTTACAAACTGAGCAGATGTAACATCCCAGGCTTTCATCCTTGGAGACAATGTAGGAGGCAGATGGAAAAGTTGTAAGTAGGCTTGTAAAATGTTTAGAAGGAGGCAGAATTGCTTTGAAGATTTCAATGCTTCATAATGGCTAGTGTGGCAGGTATAGCAAGTTAGTGGCATACAATCATTTACTTCAGAGAAAAATGGCTTTACCAAAGAAACCTCAGTAGTGACCCATGAATCTCAAGAAGATGAAGCATTTGGTTTAGCGAAAAACCTCAGAAAATCAGATTTTCCCTCCAAAACTTACCCAGATGCATAGAATTCTTCTGCCTCTGCCAACATCCCACCGTCTGTCTTCCTTGCTTCCCATGCTCAGTCTGAGGCTTTTCAGTTCACACAACTGCATTTATAAATTCTTCTAGCTTCCATAAATCTTACTTACATAAACCTGCCCCTCTAGCTGATCTTCCCACTCACTCTACCCTGCAGTCATGTTTCGGCCACTCCCTTTCTGTTCTTCTCATCCTTTGACCTCCAAGATCCTACTGCACTTGTGGCAGGACCTCAGCAAGCCTGGCAGTTTATGCTAGGCTGGCTATTTCGTCAATCATTCTTGCTTCTCTGGTCCAGAAGTATACACAGGAACATGTGGAATATAAAATAATGATTTCCCGCCCTCAAAAAATTATGCCATGAAATAAAAAAGCTACTTAACTGTACTTCTATAGGCCAGTTCCATAATTCAGCAAATTTCCTGGTATCTCTGACATCATAGACTAATGCATTCTGGGCATCACAGCACAGCTGGAGCTAGCTATTGTGACATTCAGGAACTTAAATAAAAAATAATGGTAAATTTAGAAAACACTCTCCCTATTGGAATGGAATTAGGCCAAGATCCTCACAGGTATTTAGGCACCAAACTACTATTGATTTCAATGGGAGTAAGGTGCCTAAATACCTTTGAGGATTGGGTTCTATTAGAATCTTTCAATTAGTCTTCGTTGATGTCCATTGGAGGCCCAGTTGACCCAGAAACCAGGAGGCTAATAGATGTGCTGAGACAAAAACTATTTGCCAACTGGAACAGTTAACCGGTGGGAATCAGTTAGAATTTCCAATTGCGGAATTTGGCAAATGTCAACTTCTAAGTCTTTGTCTAGACTAGCACTTTTATCAGTAAAAATGTTTGTAGGTCAGAGGTGTGAAAAAACACACTCTGACTGTGAAAAGTGCCGGTGTGGACAGTGCTGTGGTGGTGGGAGACACTCTTCTGCCAACATAGCTACCGCCACTTGTTAGGAGTGGTTTAATTATTCCGGCAGGAGAGCTCTTTCCCAGCTACATGGGAGACCTTACAGTGGCACAGCTGCAATGATACAGACAAAGTGTGTAAGTGTGTGTTTGTGCGCAGAGGACAGAAGCTTTGGTGGTCAGTCCTGATTATTTTCATCTTGTTTTTGTGGTGCTGATCCTCAAAGTTCAGCGGTTCAGTTGAGCTAAGTCCCTCAACATTTGTATGTTTCTCTAAATCATCTCAGAATCTATTGATGTTTTCCTCCCTCCCTTCGTCACTTCCCAACCTTCTTCCAAGCTAACCAGATCCTTCTCTCTCTCCCTATCCTTCCCCTGTTCCCAACATCACATGAGACACAACTTTTTCTTTTTGATTTTCATAAAGTTCTTTGCCTTTAGCAATATTGCTGTAGTTCACCAGGAGCTCTCATGAGTGTTGCCCTCTCCTGCAATCTGTCTACTCCAGGGTTGGGCACACTTTTTGGCCCAAGGGCCACATTGGGGAATAGAAATTGTATGGCTGGCCATGAATGCTCACAAAATTGGGGTTGGGGTGTAGGAGGGCTGTGGAGTGGGGCTGGGGATAAGGAGTTTGGGATGTAGGAGAGTGCTCTGTGATGGGGCAGGGGGTTGGAGAGCAGGAGGGGGATCAGGGCTGGGGCAGGGGGTTGAGGCATGGGGAGAGGCTCAGAGGCTGCAGGTTCTGAGCAGCACTTACCTCAAGCAGCTCCTGGAAGCAGTGGCATGTCCCTTCTCCGGCTCCTATGCAGAGGTATGGCCAGGCAGCTCTTCATGCTGCCCCTACACAGGCACTGCCCCTGCAGCTCCCATTGGAGTGAGTAGGAGCAGGAACGGGGCCATGCCGCGGCATCTGGAAGCCGTGTAGTATGGCCCCTGACCGTGCACCCTGGCCAGAGTGCCGGAACAGGGCCGAGCCACGTGGTGCGGCCCCAGCCCTGACCCAGCGGCCCAGCAAGAGTGGGGCTGAGCCATGTGATGTGGCTTGCAGGCCGGCTTAAAATGGCTCATGGGCTAAGTGCGGCCCGTGGGCCATAGTTTGCCCATCCCTGGTCTACCATGTTCAAATTTCATGGTTTAGGCCATCCTGGTATTCATCTGATATTTTTCCTTGAAAGAACAGGGATTTAGAAACAGCAGCCAGTTCCAATTATCATACCTTCAGAGGGGGAATTCAACAAAAGTAGGACGCCTGTTAAGGATTGGAGAGATGAATAGTGTGGATTCAATTTAGCTTAACCCAAGACACAAGGATGTCCATACTGGGTCAGACCAAAGGTCCATCTAGCCCAGTATCCAGGCTTCCAACAGTAGCCAATGCCAGGTGCCCCAGAGGGAATGAACGGAAGAGGTAATCATCAAGTGATCCATCCCCTGTCGCCCATTCCCAGCTTCTGGCAAATACAGGCTAGGGACACCATCTGTGCCCATCCTGGGTACTAGTCATTGATGGGCCTATCTTCCATGAATATATCTAGTTCTTTTTTGAACCTCGTTATAGTCTTGGCCTTCACAACATCCTCTGGCAAAGGGTTCCATGGGTTGACTGTGCGTTGTGTGAAGAAATATTTCCTTTTGTTTGTTTTAAACCTGATCCCTATTAATTTCGTTTGGTGACCCCTAGTTCTTGTTTTATAAGAAGAAGTAAATAACACTTCCTTATTTACTTTCTCCACACCAGTCATGATTTTATAGACCTCAATCATATCCCCCCTTAGTCGACTCTTTTCCAAGCTGAAAAGTCCCAGTCTTTTTAATCTCTCCTCCTACAGAAGCTGTTCCATACCCCCTTTTATGTAGCCCTTTTCTGAACCTTTTCCAATTCCAATATATATTTTTTTGAGATGGGGCGACCACATCTGCATGCAGTATTCAAGATGTGGGTGTACCATGTATTTATATAGCAGCAATATTATATTTTCTGTCTTATTAGCTATCCTTTTCTTAATGATTCCCAACATTTTGCTAGCTTTTTTGATTGCCGCTGCAGCTGAGTGGATGTTTTCAGAGAACTATCCACAATGACTCCAAGATCTCTCTCTTGAATGAAATTAATAGGCAACATGTTTAAAACAAACACCTGGCATTGGCCACTGTCGGAAGACAGGATACTGGGCTAGATGGACCTAGTTCAGATGTGTTCATGTCTAGAGTTTATGAAAGGATACCAAGCGCTTAGTGGGCTTGCTCAGATGTGTTCATCTCCACTGTCTCATTTAAATGTATTCCCAAATATACCGTGTGTGCTTTGGGGAACCAGTAATCTACTATCAAGGGACTGATACTGCAAGTCTTGTGAGGTGCTGAACATCTTTAATTTATAGGGAGTCATGGATGCTTATAAGCTCAAAGGAGATGCTCAGTACAATGCTTTATCAGGCCCCAAGGAGAGTTATGTTGTTATTCCAAGTTCCATAAACTTCCCAAACCAACTCTTAGCCTATGTTATTTTCATCATGCTATGTTTAACTCCAGATCAGTTTTTAGTAAACTGCACTAGAAAATTATTCAAGTAGGTTAGAATTTTCTGACAGCTGGCAAACCTTGGGTAGCTATTTCCTGTTCCTGTTGTTTAGTTACTTTTCCATTTGTCATAGCTAATCTGGTAGGTTTCCAGCAGCTGGCATCTCATGTTCTATTTAAGTCAGGAGATCTTTAAGAGAGCATAATGCTACCCTTCTCTGAATTGTGGCCATCAGCCCTTTTGCTAATTGAGACCATGAAAGGAGGGATGGTTTTGTGATTAAGGATTGAATTGGGACTCAGGAGCTCTGGGTTTAATTCCTGTATCTACACAGCCATCTTATGTGACTTTGGACAAGTCACTTAATCTTTGTATCAGTTCCCCATGTGTAAAACGCAGCTAATTCGCACTTTTTCTTGGTCCTATTAAGATTATAAACTTCTTAAGGCAGGAATGGTGTCATACTATGAGTTTGTGCAATACCTAGCACAGTGGGGGCTCTGACACTGAGTGAGACCTCTCAATTCTACTGTAATATACAGTAATAATATCGCTGAGACTTTATTTAAGAACATAAGAATGGCCATAGAGGGTCAGACCAAAGGTCCATCTAGCTCAGTATCCTGTCTTCTGACAATGTATTGTAATATAATACTCGTATTTATAAACTAGCTCAAGAATAAATATTACCAGTTAAAAGATATACTTCCTAACATTTCTGCTTTTATTTAGACTTTCTTTTCTGATTTTGTCTGATTTAAAAAAAACTCATTTGAAACTAAAAAGGAAATTTACTATTTGGTCTCTCGTTGCTTCTGCATTACCAATAATGATGATTCCAGAAATCAGAGGATGGCTGTCACCTCTTGTTCATTTTCTCTTAGTTTGCTTTTAAAAATCCAAAGCACCGCTTACTGATTAGTTTAAGTACAATTATAATTTTAGTAATACATTTTAATTCAAAATCACCCTTTTGTAACATCTGGAGTCCCTAGTACTCATTAGAAAAAACAGGTAATAATTGTTTGCTCTTGCTGTTTTTGAAAAGCTAGCCTAATTTCTATGCCAGTGAGTTGAACGGCATGCCCTTTCCCTGTCAGTTGAACAACACAGATAAATCATACTTTATGAAGACAGAACTTTCACTGGAGATTAAATTCATAGCAACAGCTTGAAATACTTAAATGTCTTCTTTTGTCGTGCAGAGCTGTCACCTGGTGTTATCTGTACTATGTGCAAATATCCAAGGACCATTTTCTCACTATTGTGACTTTTACCTTACAATAGCTAGTCATTACTTAATGTGTGAATTATTGGCAGTTGAGACACTTGCCTTCACCTTTGGTTAACCACTATGACTCATTGCATACTCTTACTTTCAGTATAAGAATATGGGCCCAAGAAACAAACATCACATAATTGTTTTTCTACTGTGTATGACATGATTGGTTGTCCATACAGCTTTAGAAATGAGTCAGATAATTATAGGATTAATATATATTGAAACATACAGAATACAATGGCTTTTGTGGGACTTCTTGAGTAACAACTCCTTACATAAGTAAGACTTGGCTCTAAGATCTTGCCCTTACATGGTTTCAAGCAGAGGGCTTGAACTGAATTTCATCCAACCTAGACCAAGTATTGTTTTATTGTGTGTTTTCCCCTTAATATAAGGGAATAAACATTTTCTTGTAGTTGCACCCAGTGCCACCTTTATTTTTGTGAAAGTGCTCAGATTTTCAGGACCACACTTTTCAAAGTATGTTGGACACTTAAGCAGTGCAGTTTACAGGCAAGTGATTTAGTTTTATGCAGAGGCTGGTTGAAAATAAAGCCAGAACTCTGTATGGATAAAGTCTGGGTGTGCACACTGATTTCAGTTCCACACACAAAGGGGTTTCTTTGTGCTACCCAGCTATAATGTCCACTGCTTCCCTACACCTCAGAAAAGCCACAGATCAGAATGGTACTTTATCATTTTTGCTCCCACTGCAAGGATTACTGGAATGGGATTCAGGCATCATCACCTAGACACTGGTGGAAAAAACCCATATTCTGTTAAAGGCAATTTTATAACCACGTTTAGGTTATGTTATGGGATGTCCACCCCACAAGACTTGAAGGAGTTAAGAATGCTGGGGGGAGGGAGGAATAATAACTGCCCAGGCTGCACCCGGAGAAGGAGCCAGGGATTATTTAGATGAGGCTCAGTTGAATGGGAACAGGAGAGGCCTGTTCAAAGCCCAGAAGCTGAGAGCAGTTAGGGGCTGCAGTTATTCCCTTGGAGAAAGGAGGTTGTCTGGGGCTATAAAGGGAAGTAGCCTACAGTCACTCCTTGGGACGAAGGAGTTGGGTTGTCAAACCAGAATGGGGGGAGAGTTGGAAAGTAGGAACGGCTCAGGGGAAAAGCAGCAAGGTATAGGATAGGGCAGACCTTGGCTGCTGACAATAGGGCCCCTGAGCTGGAATCCATGGTAGAGGGCAGGCCCAGGTCACCTATTAGCCACTGGGGAAGTGGCACAGCAGTGAAGAATGGACTGACTGGGACAGAATACTCCGGAAGGGGAAAACATGAAAGGTGACCTGGCTGGAGGGCCAAGTTATGAAGAAGGAACACCTGGAGTTGCAGAGACAATTTGGGAGACTGCCAGAGGAGGGTGCAGCATCTGGAAGTTGCTAATCCCCAGAGCAGCCAGCAGGAGGCACTTGAGTGGTGAGTGGACCCTGTGACAGCTGGGTAATGAGAAAGAGATATATCAGCTGGCTGGGCCATTCTCCTCCCTCAGTTTTTCCTGAATTCTTAAGATTTCCTCTGGATAAGGCTCCTCATTGGTAAACAATGTGGCACAATCACAGCACAGACTGTCAAAATACAGCAAATAGGATTTTTGGTTATTTTAATAGGATTGTTGTAGGCATGGAGAGGTTGGTATGGGGATCAGTCCAAGGAAAGGTCTTACACAGACTGTTCCTCATTCCAGCCAAATGATGAAACCATTCTGGAAGCCAGCTGCCAAATGCTGAAGGTTCTGTGCTTGGCACATGAGCTGCTCTGCAATACCTCAAGGTGTCCAGAAGAGCCAGACTGGCATGCTTTTCTTTAAAAAAAAATGGTACCTGTTATTACAGATATAGAGAAGATGCTTCAGTTATAATAATGGCCACGGCATGGTTACGTTACTTTCTACTCCTAGCGCAGTGTGAGAGTCCACTGGGGAGTACTCTGCCATCCTGACACAATCCTATTACAGCAAAATGAAGGCTAAAATAAACCTTTACATGTGCTAGAAGCACCACTGTCCACTCCCAATTCTTATTCGTCCCCTCCAAAGACTGTATCTAGCTAATTCTGCCAAGAAGCAATATATGGCAGTGGTCAGTGGGGCTTGAAAGACAACTATTGCTACACAATAAACACATTTGGTTTTGACTTAAATATCTTTTTCTCTCTTGTGACACATGACCTAACGTGTATGGCCATAAGACCCATTTTGTTGGCAACACTCAGTATGATGCTGTAGCAATTAAGAAAAGGCTTCTATGGCCTCAAATGTGACAAATTACCCTTACACCATGACAGTTATTTCAGCAACCAGGAATCCCAGCCCTCATGCTCCACCCAAGTCCAACCCTGTTCCCTTTTAGCCCCACCCTTATCTGCAGTTGCAGTAAACAGCATACACAACTAATTTGTTACTGGTTTATTTCAAATATTTTTTATATTGTGCATCCAGCAGGGAAGAAGCAATAAGTTAAAATAAAATCAAACTAAATAAATGATAGCTGGGAAAGGATATGATCCACTGCTGATAGCTGAGAAAAGAGCTTGAGACTTCAAACCATAGTAGGATAGACACTCTCCTTCAACAGAGAGCTAGATGCTTTTGCTTGCCAGTTAGCACCACTTTAGTGTTGCGTGGACTGAGTCTCAACCAGTTCAGTTTCATCCAGACCCCAAATTAAGTGAGGAAAGTAAACAGAGACCATAGAAACTGGCTTTGATGAATAAGAGATATGAGCTGAATCTCACTCACAAATATCAACATGCTCAAAATAGCCATGAAACAGCACCAACTGAAAGGTAAATAGCAGACAGTCTGTGTGAGATTTTTATGTAAAATACACATTTTTTTTGTCATTTGACAAAAGATCAGAATTATGTCACCATTTTTTTTTCAGGTGCCTGTTTTCATACATGGCCAATCTCTTTTAAACTCAGCAGGGTCAGTTTTTAGTTGTAGAATAGCTGCAAGCCAATTAGAAGTTAAATTGTTGAACAGCATGCATCTGATTAAAGTACAGTATCTACAGGTTAACTGTTTTTATTTTTAGTGTTTGAACCAAACTGCAGTTCCACATAGGGTATAATCATGTTTATTTAGGAGCAACGTGTGCGTCAGTGAAAAAAGCTAACAGGATTGCTTTTAACAAATATACATGGATGGCTGGAACACTGTGTGTTTTGGGTCAGGTCTAGAATTCCGGTTTTCTCTGGTTATGCAAATGATTTAAGTTGTAATAAATGTGCTCCCTTTCCATCTTCATCATTTAAGTACATGCTTTAACAAGTTGTTTTTGGACTTCCCCCTATCTCTATGACACTTTTTTAGAAACACAAAACATTTGGATCATTGTGTTGGTAAATAGAGAGCCCAGCCCCATTGCATTAAACAACGTACAAACGTATAACAAATAGAGGTTCCTGCCCTGATGAACTTACCATTTAAGGGTAAGAGAGACAACAGATGGCTGCACCAAACAAATGGGGTAGGGGGAGCACAGAACAATAGATGAGAAGATACTGTTCAGCATACTAAGCAGCAATCACAGCACACCAGTTGCCTAACCATTGTCAAGTTTTGTTTGTTTGTTTGTTTGTTTTGTAATGGGTTCATGTTAGAGGAGTGTTTTAAGGAAAAATATAAAGGAAGACAACTAGGTGGATTTTAATGGGGAGTTCCTTCCATGTATAAAATGCTGTATGGGAGAAAGCACCAAGATGCATCTTTGAAAATTTGAAAAATAGACAGTTGAGTGGCATCATTAGATGAGTAGAGGTGGAGATCATCTCAGGTGGCAGAGAGAATACGGATAGGCCATGATGGCTCTTCAACGTGAAGGTGAATTATTTGTGTTTGATATGGTGGGAAAAGGGGAGCCAGTAAAGGAATGCAAAGAGGAGGGCGATATTGTCAAAATGACAAGTCAGAAAAATGATATTTGCAGCAGCATTTTGAATAGATGTAAGTGGGATATGTCCAGGCCAGTAGTCAAGAAACGTGTTGATAAAAGGATTAACTATGTGGACAGAGAGGAAAAGCCAGATCTTAAGAGAGCATGTGCAAAGAGAAGCAGCAAGATTTAGATATAGCCTGAATAAATGAATGAGTCGAGAGAGGGCTAATTAAAAAACAGTATGCAAGTTACAGGTCCTGAGTGACAGGAAGGATGGTGATGTTGTTCCCAGTGATGGGGAAGGCTAGGGGAAGAGATTAAGAACTCTGTTTTGGCCACATCAAGCTTAAGCCAATAGCTGGACATCCACAAGAAGATATCAGACAGTTTGAGATTTTAGTTTGGACAGAAGGAAACATGTCAAGAGTGGAGAGGTAGATCAGCATGCAGGTGATAGCTGAAATTATTTTTGTAAATGAGATCACTCAGAAACAGGCTGTATAGGGAGAAGAGCAGGGAGACATTGTCAAAGCCATGAGGGACCCTCACAGAAAGTTGGTGTAGGGATGAGGAAATGGTGACAATGTGATAGAAAGACAACCAGGAAAGGAAAGTCATGAAAGCTGAGGGAGGATAGGATTTTGAGACTAAGCGTAGCTGACCATGCTGAAGGCAGCGACAGGTCAAGGAACATGGAGTACCAATTCTGAGCTTTTGAACTGTCATTAGTGATGTTGTTGAGAACAACTACCTGGAGTTCCTATCCTTCAGTTTTTTTACCAGTCCCTCTCCAATCCAACATCTGCTCTCTGAATGCCACTGAAATATGCATCTCTCTTTCCTGCTCTTTGTCACTCCAGTGCAGTTCACGCCATCCACTATTAGGCTTGTTGTCCATACACCAAGAAAAAATTCCCACTTCAGAAAGAGATCATGTTGCCGCAAGCTCATTCTGATATGGTTCAACAACAATTTTAGCTTTGTATTGTGATAGTAATAATAAAAAAACAAAGACAAATTGCCTGATGACTTTGTATGATTTTTAGTACATTCCTCCCTGAGATAAAAAGCAGACCTAATGACGAAGGAGATAGCTTAAGAGCTTTAAGAAGCTTTCCAGACAGAGGTTAAGCCATAGCTGCAGATCTACTCAAATACCACATCAGTCGTCTTCACTCTAGGAATGATAAGGATGAAGATGGAGAAGGCTAATGTTTGTACGTTAAAAATCTTCAAGATGGAATGAGACAGTCACTTCTTTAGAAGGTTTGTATTTCAGTTATGGTCACATTCTGAGTCAGCATCTGTTTCCTTAAAAAACCCTAAGAACCTGAAAATCAGCAAAATTCAACATGATGTTCCACATATCTTAGCAAAATCAGACCTGCTCCTTTCTGCTCCTTTTAAATGTGTTCATCACATACCGTACAAGTGTATGAAGTCTCATTTGGAGAAAAATAACTTTAATTGGAATGATGTTTAGGACATTTTTCATAGATACTAAGGCTAAAAGGGACCATGGTGGTCACCTCTTGTATTGCACAGGCCACAGAGCATTCCCAAAATAATTGATACAGCATAGATTTTAGGAAAACATCCAATCTTGATTTTAAAATTGTCAGTTTTGGAGAATCCACCATGTCTCTTGATAAATTGTTCCAATGGTTGTTTAATTCTTGTTAAATTTACGCCTTATTTCCAATTATTTTCAAATGTCTCCCTCATGTCATAAAGGATGTAACTGAGTGTTTGGAAGAGATGTTCATAAATTCTTTTTTTTTAATTTTCCATATTGAAATGGTCCCATCTGGATATCTCTGCAAAATAGAAAGCCAAGGAATAACTAAAATGCAGTAATGTGGTTCCTCAGATACAATTCTACAGAGAGATAGTTCTAGCATGGCATTCTAGGAACTACTGACATGCCCCTACCTTGTTTCAGCTTTCTTTCAATTGGTTATGCTCAATTAAATAACAGAGTCAAAAGGTGCTAACCTTTTGAAACCTAATTTCATATTGGCCAAATGACTTTCTTAAGCTGCTATTTTTCTCTCATTCATTTTTTCTACTCAGCCATTGTGTTTCTTTTGTGTCACTTTGCAGTAGGCCCCACTGAGTCATACACCAATTTACATCAAAGATATTCTCTAGTCTGTTCCAATTCGCTAAAACAAACCATCCAGTGGATTTTTCTTCTCTGCCACTAGCTTAGAGGTTAACTGACATGACAAGACTCAACAAACCCAAATAAGTACACTAGTATTTAAGATAAAAAATATTACATGGAATAAAAATGACACATACTGGAGAACAAAATATTGAAAAAACATATTCTCCTTCACTCCCCTGCCGAGACACTAGTTTAGAGATCTGTTGGTTCTCTTTTAACCAATGATATGACAACCCCGTTCCAGCTGCAAATTTCTCCTCCATCATGACATTCTTTACTCCCACAACCTGGAGCGACAACCATCCCACAAAACCCCTTACGAGAAGCACTCACCCAATCCCTTCTGTAATTGCCAAACCCACTCAGGGCTTGGCTACACTTACAAGTTGCAGCGCTGGGAGTTACAGCGCTGGTCATGCAGCTGTGTAGGGCCAGCGCTGGAGTGTGGCCACACTGACAGCTACCAGCGCTGCAGTGTGGCCACACTTGCAGCACTTTCCAGCGCTGTATTGAGAGGTGCATTGTGGGCAGCTATCCCACGGAGCACCTCGTCCCATTTTGGCGCTGAGTATTGTGGGAAGGGGAAGGAAGTGTGCGGGTCATTCCGCTTCCTGTGTGCCAACGCCCCGTGGTGCATCGCTTCACATCCCAGCATTCACTCTTTCCGGCAACGTTTGGCGCCATTGTGAGTGTCTTTCTGTTTTACTCTCTGTGTGAATCGCGATTTCTGTGGCAAATGGAGCCCGAGCTGCTGAGGACTGTGCTGATGAGTGTTGCCAGCACAACACGTTTGGCAGTCGAGCTATTCCTTCAGCTCCAAAGTGACAGTGAGGAGTCTGACGATGATATCGATATCGATTCTCCTGCCACGTGTGACACTAAAGTGCTTGTGGCATTCACGGAAATGCTCAGCACCGTTGAACGCCGCTTTTGGGCTCGGGAAACAAGCACTGACTGGTGGGATCACATCGTCATGGAAGTCTGGGATGACGAGCAGTGGCTGCAGAACTTTCGTATGAGAAAAGCCACTTTCATGGGACTGTGTGCTGAGCTCGCCCCCACTCTGCGGCGCAAGGACACAAGATTGAGAGCTGCCCTGACGGTGGAAAAGCGGGTGGCTA
This sequence comes from Mauremys reevesii, assembly GCF_016161935.1. Lineage (NCBI taxonomy): Eukaryota > Metazoa > Chordata > Testudines > Geoemydidae > Mauremys > Mauremys reevesii. Next base: position 35,852,096 of record NC_052629.1, on the reverse strand, counting down.
TTGCAATCTGGAAGCTGGCAACTCCAGACAGCTACCGGTCAGTCAGGAACCAGTTTGGAGTGGGAAAGTCGACCGTTGGAATCGTTTTGATGCAAGTTTGCAAGGCAATTAATCGCATCCTGCTAAGAAAGACCGTGACTCTGGGGAGCGTGCAGGACATTGTGGATGGCTTTGCACAAATGGGCTTCCCTAACTGTGGAGGGGCGATAGATGGGACGCATATTCCTATTCTGCCCCCCCCCCCACCTGGCATCAGAGTACGTTAATCGTAAGGGGTATTTCTCTATGGTTCTCCAGGCGCTTGTGGATCACCACGGGCGTTTCATTGACATTTACACAGGCTGGCCTGGAAAGGTGCATGATGCACGCATCTTTCGGAACAGTGGCCTGTTCAGGAAGATGCAGGCAGGGACTTTTTTCCCAGACAGGAAGATCACAGTAGGGGACGTCGAAATGCCCATTGTGATCCTTGGAGACCCCGCTTACCCGTTACTGCCTTGGCTCATGAAACCCTATACAGGGAAGCTTGACAGGAGCAAGGACCGGTTCAACTACAGGCTGAGCCGGTGCCGGATGACTGTGGAGTGTGCTTTTGGCCATTTAAAAGCTCGCTGGAGATGTCTGTATGGGAAGCTAGACTTGGGGGAAAGCAGCATCCCCGCGGTTATATGCGCTTGCTGTACCCTCCATAATATTTGTGAAGGGAAGGGTGAAACATTCAGTCAGGCATGGACCACCAAGGTTCAAGTCCTGGAGGCTGAATTTGCACAGCCAGAGAGCAGGGCTAATAGAGAGGCCCAGCACAGGGCTTCAAGGATTAGGGATGCCTTGAGGGAAGAATTTGAGGCTGAAAGCCAACAGTAATGTTTGCTGCCTTGCATGGGAGTGAATTGCACTGTTTACACTGTTATTCTATTATCCCTAAAATGATTTGCAGTGCCTCTTTCTTTACTGGGCTAAGGTATCTTTCACTATCTGCTATAATAAAGACTGTTTTCAAAGCCAAGAATTGTTTTATTGAAAAGAAAAAAACTTCCTTGACAGACAGACAGACACACAACATTTCATGAACACAAGAGGGCAGGGGTGTGGGTTGGTGAACTGTATAGTCACAAGTTTGCATATGTCCTGTCTGGAGTGCTGTTTAATGAATCCTGCACTTCAGGGAGCATATACTGCATGGTGATGGGGGTTGAGTGCAGAGGGTAAGGGTGGTGGTAGGTATCACGGCACAGTGGCGCGGACGCATCAGCGTGACTGGGACATGGAACACAGTGGCTCTCCCTATAAACCTGCGAAAGCACATTGCCCACGCTCTGGCTGAAACTTTTGAGGAGATTACCGAGGCCGATTACCGCGACGTGATAGACCACATCAGTGGGCTATTCCACATCTAGGCTGGCATGCATGCAGCCATAACCCCCCTTCCTCTCCAGAAACATTTCCACCCAGAAAATAAAAGCCGCTTACCGGTAACCCGCTCCTCTGCTTGTCCTTCTGCAACTGCTGGCTGCTGCGATTGGGTACTTTCCTCCTGGCTTGAGAAGAGCTCCTGGCTGCATGCCCACTCTGGGGTGTCTTCCCCCATCCCAGTAGCTTCACTCGCGGTTTCCTCCCCCCCCCCCGCCGCCTCCGCCTCCGCCTCCTCCTGTCCCCCAGCCTGCTCAGAAGTGTCCATCGTTGTCCTGGGATTGGCAGTGGGGTCACCCCCAAGTATCGCGTCCATCTCCCTATAAAAACGGCAGGTCGTGGGGGCAGCTCCGGATCGGTGATTACCCTCGCGGGCTTTGTAATAGGCACTCCGCAGCTCTTTAACTTTCACCCTGCATTGCAGCGCATCCCGATCATGGCCCCTATCCAGCATGGACCTTGATACCTGCTCAAAGATATCGTAATTCCTACAGCTGGAGCGCAGCTGGGACTACACAGCTTCCTCCCCCCAAACACTAATGAGCTCCTGCAATTCGCCAGTGCTCCATGCTGGGGCTCGTTTGCCGCGTGGAGGCATGGTCACCTGTAAAGATTAACTGATTGCACTCCACACCTGGCTGCAGCAAACAGGAAGGAGATTTTTAAAATTCCCGGGGCATTTAAAGGGCGGGTCACCTGAGGCAAGAGCAATAGAGTGCAAACTGATGAGCAGAGTGGCTGAACAGGAATTGTTGGATAACTCCTTATTCCCTGGAGGACAATTAAAGCGCTGGTGAGTGTCCACACCTGCTGAGCAGCGCTGGATCACCAGCGCTGCACTCCTTATACCCCAACCGGGACGGGTTTTCAGCCAACGCTGCAACCAGGGAGTTGCAGCGCTGGTTGTGCCCTGCAAGTGTGGACGGGGTGTAATTGCAGCGCTGGAAAGCCTCCACCAGCGCTGCAACTTGTAAGTGTAGCCAAGCCCTCAGCCTTCTCCCACAAATCCCTATTCCCTCCCTGCCCCAGTGACATATAACAAACTATTAGGGTGTATGAACCCATCCTCTAGTTGCAAACTCCAGCAAAGATAAGAGTTAACAGCTAATGGGGCTGGCTCCGACAATTTAGAAACCTGGGATGAAGGCTTGCTAACAATCTGTGATGAGGGTCATTACAATTGGGGTGCTTTCACTCCTGGGAGTTCTGTAGATTCTGCTGTCACCTATGTCTTTTGCGAATTGGAACAGACTAGAGAATATCTTTGATAGTATGACTCAGTGGGGCCTACTGCAAAGTGACACAAAAGAAACACAATGGCTGAGTAGAAAAAATGAATGAGAGAAAAATAGCAGCTTAAGAAAGTCATTTGGCCAATATGAAATTAGGTTTCAAAAGGTTAGCATCTTTTGACTAAGTTAGCAAAAATGTTTGCCAATTGTTTTAGCTTCCTTTCACTCTATGGCGCCTGCAAGTATCCCAGCTGTCTCTACTATTCGTCAGTGTTCTTTCTGCCTCCCACCACTCATCCCCTTATCCCTGGCAATGGGCCATCTGCGCCATTACCCTCCTACTCCTGCCATTCCTGCCACTGCACTGTCTGCCCTCGCCTTATTTAACTCCATTATAACAGCCGACTCTTCCTCCAGTACTGCTGTCATTGCACCATCTGCATCTGACTTTCTCTGCCTTTAAACAATGTTTTAGAAGGGGAGTGGGAGCTGCTGCTGATAGAAGGTTTATTACTCCCAGCCCTGGTTCCGCCACCTCTTTTTTGGCATTTTCAATTTTGTGAGCTCCTCACAGCCTCCTTTTATAACTCATCTCCAAAATGTAAAAGTTAAAATGGAAAAAAAAAACAAAACATCCTTTCAATATACAAATCTAGGAAAAAGAATTAAACTGGGCATAATTAGTTATGAGGGTGACTGCTAAAATAAGCACACGTGTGCAAAGCCCCTGTTCCTGCACAGCAATTGGGATTAATACTCCTCTACTATGGACATGAGTAGGGTGTAAAGAGAAGTATATCTCACTGTGAAAAGGGAACTGTGCTCAGTTTGGGCACAGCGACACACCAAGTGTGAAGGGCTTTGTGAGGGCACAAAGTGTTTTTTCTCCATTCACTTTGTGCAAGAGTAAGACACAATTCCCTCTCCTTGTGTTCGTGCAGCTAAAGGGGCTGGGCACTTCAGTAAAGCTGACAGCACCACAAAACCTGAATGGGATGGGGTGAGCCATGACCCCACTAACATCTGCAACTCTTGGACCAAAAAGCAGAATTAAACTTGCCCCTAATTGAAGCGGAATTCTAAAATGTAGGGAGCAGTGTAGAGGGCGTGCTGGGTATAGGAAGGGGCAGGAGGCCTGGCCAGAGCATCATTGTGCTTAAGTGCTGCAATGGGCACCTGAGATACGGGAGAGGTAGCTGAGTAACGTTTTTCTCCTACCTGAGGGCCTGTGCTAAGCAGTTTGCAGACCCTGTGGGTTGGACCCTGTGTCCTTTACAGTCACCTAAAAAAATTCACTTGCCCACAAATGTGCCTTTCTCTGGATTTAGTGCCACTGTTTAATGAAATGGAGATTTAAAAGGTAGAAAACATAACAATAACAGCTATACCACAGAAGTGGAATATGTACAGTTGCTCTTTATTCAGGAATTAGCAGACAACTTAAAAATGTTAGAAGCATTTTATACCAATTTTAGAAACATTTAGTTTCTGAATTTTAACAATGAAAGTCAAATATCAATCAAGGCTGCAGCACACAATCAGAAGTTCAAAGTTATTAAATACATTTAAATCAATAAGATGTATAACATTTACAACACAGAGAGTCTGTGTTCTTCTGACAGACTTGCTGATGCATTAAAAAACAGTTGTGATACAGTACTAATGCCTGTTTGGTAACAAGAACAGGAGTACTTGTGACACCTTACTAACAAATTTATTTGAGCATAAGCTTTCGTGGGCTACAGCCCACTTCATTGGAAGCATAGAATGGAACATATAGTGAGGAGAGATATATACACATTCAGAGAAAATGAAAAGGTGAGAGTTGTCCTACCAACTCTAAGAGGCTAATTAATTAAGAGAAAACTCTCTTTTCATGTTCTCTGTATGTGTATATATAGCTCCACACTATATGTTCCATTCTATGCATCCAATGAAGTGGGCTGTACCCATGAAAGCTTATGCTCAAATAAATTTGTTAGTCTCTAAGGTGTCACAAATACTCCTGTTCTATTTGTGGATACAGACTAACACGGCTGCTACGCAGAAACCTGTTTGGTAACAGTCATAGTACAATTGAGAGCGATAAACTTGCTTAGCTGAAAAACAAGATTTCATTAGATAATAAAGACCTCAGTTGACTGACAGTTTCTTTTACAAGTACTGCAGCTTGGTACTGTACAGGGTCCTCCACACATCTCTGCTATGCCCCTGTTCTGGACTTCTGGAAAAACTAACACTGCCATTATTTGGGGCAGAGGGAAGGCTGACAAAATTAAATTAATGCTATTGCTTCATCTCAAGAAGCCTACTCTTGACCCCAACACACTTAACAACGTCTGTCCTACAACCAATCAACTCTTGCGCTATGATCTTCAATAATTAACCTCCTAGACTGCAGTGACACAGTTGTTATTACCGAAAACAAAAACCTTGAAACCGATGCTGGTATGTATATTATAGCTCTCTCCTCACCTATCATTACTCTTGTAATGTAAATATATTTTAAAAGAGTAATTAAAATCTCTTTAACTGCTCTTTCTTTGCCTCTAAGGATGGCGTAAAGCTAGCTGAGGCCTTAATTCTTTCTGATGCCGCAACACTTCTTAAACATTTAGGTGACAGGAAATAAATCTTGCCGCCAAAGAACGATGTACCCACCGCTGAAATGCCACTGAAGACCATTAGCGACTGAAAGACCCGCTGCCGAAATGCCGCCAAAGACCCGGGTGAGTGTAACAATTGAAAAGGCGTCCCCCCTGCCTCCCACCACCGCCTAAGCAAAAAAAAAAAAAAAAAAAAAATGGGCCACCGCACCGAAACAAAATATCGTGACAAATGGCGTCCCGACCGTACTTCGGTCAGGACGCGGGACAAACCGCTCAATATGGGGACAGTCCCGATTTTATCAGGACATCTGGTAACCCTATTACCGATAGTGAAACATTTGCTTTTTTCTGATGTGTTGTTGTTCCTGTTGCTTGTTCACTAATTCTAACCACTTCTAAACTCTTCTCCTCCAATGCAACTCGCCTGGCTAATAACTCCTTAGATAGAGCACATACTTGAGTTACATAACATATAAAGACTTTTACATTCCATAATTAATTTTTCATGGAGTTGGCATCTTTTAACTAATGATCAGTCTGGAGCACTAAACACTGCACACTGAAAAATGAAAAACGCAGTATATATAGAAATGCAGTTGCCATAAAGGTAAACTGGGTCAAATAAACTGCCCTGCCATAAGAATTCCTGCATGCGTGTGATGTTGTAGAATAGATAATATTTCAGATTTCTTAATTCTATTGCTAACTAATAAAACAAACAACAATGAAACACATATTTAATATGGCCTGAGGATTCCGATTCAGATCAGACATATCGTAAGTTTCAGGTTTTCATTTCAAAGATGAGTCAGGGTGAGGGTTTGAAATAGGATTCAAAAGCACCATTATATTTCAAGAGTTCTGCTGTAGTGAATGGTGGAAATCTTGCACAATCCATTTTTCTTGTGAGATTTTCACCATCTTGAGGCCTTGTGATTTTTTTTTAAACCAGATCCAAACCCAAACTGAAAAAATGGGTCTTTTCCCCTTTTGGATCTGATCTGAATTGTTCAGATCCTGGACTTGAAACTGGTAAATTTATCACCCCCCAAATTTACAGAGTTTTAAATTTTGAGATTCTGGTTTTGTTCATATTTTACTGATGGCTCTTTCTTAGTTTATGCCAGATTGTGTAGCATGATGATGGATGTATTAGTTACTTGAACTGCCTGTGAATGGATTCATAACACACATGGATTTACTAACCTCAGTGATGGATTGGTACATCTTAGTATTTTTTCATACCAGTGCCCTTAGCATTCAAACATTAACATGTTTCCTTGCTTTTGACATTCATTTTTTCCCACTTTTATGTCTAGTCAGGAGGACACATGGTAATTAGGCATGCCGCAATTCTCCCAAAAGGGCCATATTTTTGGAGTTTAATGTATCCACCCTACCCAAACCACATTGTATATCATTTGAAAGCTTATTTGATGTACGTTTACATGAGGTATGATATGGAACTGTTGAGTGGTGCCATATAGATGTAGGCAAGGTCCAACAATGGTACCCAAAATGAGTGAGAGTCAGTTTTTGCAGTTCCAGAAACACTGCAAATATGAAAGAGAACTATGACTACAGTTTTTACTGTTTAAATTAATTTCAACACCTTAATGTGGTCCTTATTGGTAAAAACTACCAAATGACAATGTATTACAAGCTTTTTGTTGGTTTTTGCATGGGCAAGTTTTTTTTTTTTCCAGAAAAAATGAAGCTATTTAGCATGTGGCGAAAAATATGAATATCAACATTTTGCAATATACTACCATGAAATATTCCCATCGCATATTCTTAATTGTCAGTGTCTCACAACTGATTATAGTAGTCTTCTATATTTTCAGTTGAAGTTTGCTGACCGGATCAGTATCTCACTGACAATTGTGCACTAGTAGCAGTAGATTGCATGCTCATAGTTTGTACTACATAGTGGGTAGATATAAATGTATGTGAATTCCTAATATAATACTTTTCCATTTGTAGGCTTTTGTACATACAACATAGCATCTAGTTTTCCTGGTAGAAAGTTTTTATTTGTAATTTTCTATGCATGTACTATTAGCCTTTAACATATTCTAGAAACTAGCTTTTCATTTTACACACATATCTATAGGTCACTATTGATGTTAGAGATGACACACTGCCTCATATTGGGCTTCAATCAAAGTGCCCATTAAACAAATATGGCAATCTTGACACTCAAATATATATCTAATTTAGCACATCTGCATATTTGTACAGATGGAAAGTGATGGTATGCTAACACTATACTTTGGAAATTTTACTGCTACAGGGAAGTTACAGTATATGAAGATGTGGACAGTGCACACCCCTTAAAAGTTACATCAAAGAGAAAAAGACTCTTCACAAACTTTGAAAAATGTGTTTTGTCAAGAAAATCAAAAGAATACAAAACTGTCAAGTCACCAGTGCTGGACAGAATTCTGTGGAAGTGGAAAGATTTCAGGAAGGTTTGTTCATTCCATATGGAATTGTTCCACTTAATGCAGGTGGAAATCAGGAGATGATAATATAGACATCAATGCAGAGCCCACTGATGGAAAGCATACCTTCCATTCAGTGACTACAGCCATATTTCAAGAACAGTCTGCATATACTCCAGCTTCACATGAAATAAGTCACTGAAGTTTGGGAAAGAAAAGTCTCTTAGTTTCCCTGGGCAATCAGTCTCTCATGCTGTATGCAGCATTTGAAAAACACAGAACACATCCAGAATCAAGTTGGCAGGAAAAATACTTGAAAAATGAACTCTTGTCACCTACAAATGAATGCTCTTTTAGGTCAATCCTGGTGTCTGAAGACTACTACGTCATGCTGTCCTACCACTATCAAACGACATTGATCTTGTTCACACAAAAGGAGCTTTTGAGATCTTGCCAAATTGGGAGAGTATGATGGACAAGCCACAATTTCTGCAGCAAGGAAGTTGGCAACTATATGACCAGAGCAAGAAAGTAAAGGAAACCCACAGAGACCTGAATAACTTGTGCCTCCTTCTACTCATCAAAAAAAGGCAAGTTACTAGCCAAACTACCACCATTTACATAGTAAATCAGATATTAGATCATCATTGCAACATGAATGGAAAAATGTGGATGATTAACTACTTCCTGTATTCAAGGGATTTTTTGCTCCATTTCCCAGGACACTAACATGTAGTGTTACATCTTTACCATTTTGGAGACACTCTTTTTGGTGATTAAAAACATAACGATCACTGTTCTGACTACAATACTTCAGGGGGGAGGGATAGCTCAGTGGTTTGAGCATTGGGCTACTAAACCCAGGGTTGTAAGCTCAATCTTTGAGGGGGGTCCAGTTAAGGAACTGGGGTAAAAATCTGTCTGGGGATTGGTCCTGCTTTGAGCAGGGGGTTGGACTAGATGACTTCCTGAGGTCCCTTCCAACCCTGATATTCTATGAGGTCATATTAAAGTGACCAAATTAGTAGTGTCTGCCACTTGCCTAAATGTAGGGGAGTCCTGTCAGCGTAGGTTCCCATGTAAAGCATTTGTTTGAGACTCAAGGCCATTGCCAGCCTAAAACCCAGATCCAAACTTATCCTCAAGTGCAGGTATAGCCCACACAGTAAGTCACACAGCTCAACTTAACAGAAGTATTAACAGATGAACTAGCTGAGGAAAGATTAAAGGATTGATGTAAAAACAATAGGCCTGATTCTCCTTTCTGGTTCACCAGTTGTACACCATTGAAGTGGTGGGTGTGTACCATACTTAGTCTAGCACAACCTATACTGTCACAACTCTGTTGTATTCCCTAATTTTGCGTAAATCTTTTAATACTTAAGGAAACAACTGTACTCTGAACAATTGCTTACTTTTAATAAAAAGTTAGTAACTAAGAGGAAAACAAACCAAAACAAAGTCTGTGAAACAGAAGTTCAAAGATCAGAAGAGGTGCTGCCTAGAACTGCCTTCCATATCAGTTTCTCAATTACCCTCAAGCACAATTAAAAGCTTTAATTAGGGACACAAATCACACACAGCTAAAGAACAAATACAAGAAACAGTACAAGGTAAAAGGAACCATAAACATCACTTTGGATTACCAGAGATGTAGCTATTTTGTTTAAAGAAGAAACGTGACTTACTGCATAACATAAAGAAAACAACATTTATACTTTTACACCTGTGCCTTTCATTACGAATGAAATAATTAGATGTTAAGCCACCTGTATGGATTTTTCTCAACTCAAATGATGCCAGGGTTCAATTATACAGAGACCTGAAGTCAACAAATTAGAAGAGAGTAAAAACAGCTTAAGCAGGTGGTTAAGGGTAAATGTTTTTGTAGTTAGCTTTTCTGTGTAGCCTTACGTCCATTAAGCGTTTCACCTGCTCTCTCAGTGCAGTGCTTTCATGTTTTTGAAATACTTGTATGCTGTGGGCTCTGTAGGATCAATGAATGATTGCTATACAAATAAAAAATCTTTTCCCAAATTTTTTTCTGAAATCTCTGTGGGTAGCTCTGTGTCAGAAGCAAAAGTATAAAACACATATTACTGTTTCTTGCACCGCAGAAGTATAGTGGAAGTTTTATTAATTATTTTAGACAATCGTGGGTTTTTTTAATTGCACTCCATGCTACTTGTGATACTAACAGACATTACTATTGATGCTAGTGCTCCTGATACACTGCCCTCTAGTGAAATAAATTCATCTGGTAAAGGAGTGACTGGTGTCTAGGGGCTAGACTTGTAGATTGGGAGCCTGAACTTGAAGAGGCCTGGACTAATTAATCACTTTATGTTCATTAAGGTCCCAATTCAGGATACATCTAAGCACCTTCTTAAGTTCACCCTTAAAGTTAAGTCCTACTGAAGTCAATGGAAATTAAGCACATACGTAAATGTTTTCTTGATCAAGGGATGCATCTCTATATTAGGGCCTAAGATAAATCAGAAACAATGTTTAGTATAAAAGAATAAGATGTTTACCCTAAGGCTGAACCATTCAATAATCAGACATAGGGCAGTGTGTACAGTCCTCTTCATTTCACCGCATGCCAGTAAGCTTAGTATGACTTTGTGTAAATAATGATATCATCATCTCAAACGTAAGAACATGTTACTGAACAAAGAATTTCTCTTTTATGAAGAGATTTTATTACTGACCTATTTGAAACATTTGTTTATGTGAGCAGAGGTTTGTCTGACAAGTAAAAGATTATAACATTTCAAAAATAAATTCCAGCAGGAACCAAAAGGGGAAAAAAAGCATCAGAAAGATGTTTAGGAGAATGTTATTAAAATTATAACAACTTTTCATTTTATAACTTCTACTTAGTATATCTGTCATGAATAGGGGAGGCCGTCTGTGTAGCTGTTAAACCACAAGACTGGGAATCAGGAATGCTGGGGTTTGAGTGTTGGCTCTGAAAATGATTCACTAGTAGTGAAATTCACCTCTATGCTAAGAATTGAGATCTGAAGTAGGACTTAAATGACTCTTGGAGCCTCTGATGGCCCTCTGCACAGGGGAGCATTTCACCCTATGTGACTTCAGGACAATTACGTATGTCTGTTTAAATGAGGAATTAATGTCTGTAAAGTGTTTTTCATTTATATAGCATACTTTTTTTCAGATCTCAAAGTTATTATTATAGGTTTCTTTGATGTTATGTCATTATTTTGTCAGCATACTCTTTGAAAGATAATAGGTAAACAAAAGTAAACTAGGGTGGCAAACACACACACAATATCCCACTTCCCCTTCCCTCAAAGCACTGCTTGTGTTTTTAATGCCCCTCCCCCCACAAAAAGCTCCACAATGGAAAAGATTAAACACTAGGTGTTAGTATCCTGAGAAATGGAGCAAACAAAAATCCTGAATGAAAAAAATGGTCCAAATTCATCACTGGCATAATTTGTAGAAATCAGCTATGACCCTTCTTTGGCATTAGGCCTTTAAGGAGTTTTTTTGGTAAGAAGCCAGGGTCATGGAGAGGGAGGAGGAAGAGGAGGACTTCCCTCATAACTTTTTGTCAGGGATCTGCCACATCCTACATAAAGAATAACTGGGGGCAAAGAGAGAGGGAAAACACATTAGCATCAGAATATCTCTATAGCCTAGTGGCAAGAGCATTGTTTCAGGATGTTGGAGACGCAGGAGTCCAAGCCCTCTGCTCCAATGTGGAACAGTTTCAACAGGAGTGATTGAAGGTGCCCCAGATCAGCGTAGCCAATGAGCCAGGGGTTAGGGCTTTCACCTGAGAGTTGACAGATCCCTCCCCGTCTTGTGGCGAGGTAATGTGCCACACAATAACCTAACCACTGGGATAAATGTTATGAGGGAGGTTTTCTTCCCCACTTGCCACGTGTTCTGTGTGAACCTCTGAGCATGTCTGTTAGATAGGATCCCAAACACATATTAGGCAGCCAAAGCCTATCTTCCTGAGGTTGTGAATTGCTCCAGGGCTCAGGCAGGGGACAGGCCTCTGGATACCTAGAGTGAGGCAGCACTATGCATACCCTGAGGCACCAGGGAACTTTTTACTGCAAAAATGTAGGTGCCTAATGAGTTCAGGTGTCTTCAGGGTTCAGCAGGATTTTCCTGAATTGGAGCCTAAACTGGGACTTAAATGCCTAAATCCAGACTTTGGTGCCAAAGTACCTTTTTGACTCTATATCGCTGCTATCATAAGGATGAGTGCCCCTATAAAATAATAGCATCAAACAGATGCCATAACCAGGGGATAACTTGGAAGGAGGCCTATAGAAGAAAGTGACAAGAGTACGCATGGTAAAGTATGCAGTCCCACTGCAAACACACACACACACACACACGCTTTCTTCATAGCTACTCATTTTTAACACCAAGCAACTGCCAAAACCACTGAGTTACTTTACCACTTACACCCATTTTCTGATCGTACCCGTCTGAATATCCAGGGTGGATTTGATTTAAATCAAATTGCCTTAAATCATTATTTAAATCACTAGTTAGGAAGACTCAATTTAATCATGGTTTTCTACATAAAAGTGTATTCTTGTAGGTTGTTATAACCTTAATACACATTATTGACAACTCAGAGATAGATGTAGGTTTCATTTTTAGAAGGTACACACTATACATTTTTAAACAGTGATTTATTTTGAAAACTTTTCAGATTAGTTTAGTTTTACATCTGTATCAGAAAATCAATGATTTTTTTAGTTATTTCATTTACCAAAGGCACTTGAAGCAGATATTTATGATATTGGGAGATGAACTGTCTTCAGTTCAACAGGTTAATCATTAATATTTGGAGGATTTTCTTGCCATGCTGTGTTAAGAGGAGACCATCGCCAGATAGACATTTAAATTGTTTTAACTAAAACAACAATGTTAAGTATTCTGGATTTTTTTCTTCAACAGCAAACATATAATATTTTAACGCGTCTCACATTTATTTCCAGACTGCGTCTCCTTGTCCAGATCTAGTCCACCCCCAACAATATTCTATTTCATGGAACTTTTTGAAACTTTGCACTTTTAGAGCGAGGTAAGGGATTGACGCTGCGTACACAAATTTACAGAGAGACAATATTGTTGAAGTCTGTTATTTCTCACCTCTACATATTATTTATTTATTTAAAAACATTTTTGCTGTTAACAAGCTTGTTATCTCTGGAGACACAAATCCAGTGTTTGAGACCTGCAAAACTAAGCATCTCTGATGGTATCTTCCAGACTGAGCACTGAGTTCCATTGGGTCGATAGAAAGATTAACCTAAATAATGGATTCACATAAGATTGGGTCCTTAATCCATGAACTATTGGAACTCATTTACAAAACTTTTCTTAAACATTACATGAATGTGACTATATTGTCTCATACTATAGAATTAAAATTTATAATCCCTATTCCATGATGAGATATCTTTGAGCTATAAAGTATCTTAATTAAAACTATCCTTAGATAGGTTTTTTTTTCTCCCCCTCAAAAAAACATTTTATAGAAAAAAATCCAGTTTAATTTAAAAAATCTGAGTTGAATAAAAAAATCCATTATTTTATTTAATTTTTTAAAAATTGATTTTTATCCACTCTGATTTATGCTACCATTAACACCACTGCTCAGTTGAGCCCAATATGCACTGACTTTTGCATTCTCACCAAGTTATCTTGATGGCTCAAATGCCGCTTATATTACAGTGCATTAAAAAAAAACCCTAGCAACATAGTTCAATTATGTTAAATTCTTGACCAATGCTTATTGAGGCATTTCAGATACATGTCTCATTTTACAATGATATCTTGAATGCTGTTGGTGCTAATAAAAATAAGATATAAAATGAAATGCTACCAGCATGCTGCTGCAGAAATGTATTTCCCTGGGTTATGATTTAATCTATAACTGTAGTAACCTAGATCACAATTGGCTCATTTCTCATTGTAAGCAGCCTGGATTATTCTTCATAGGCTGCTATGAATGGCCTTATAACCAAGTGAGTGGAAACAGTTTCATTTATTACTTGGTAAAACATCAAGATCCTTGCTCTCCTATGTGGAACCCCCCTTACCATTTTCCATGTGAAACTGAAATCCAGTCCTAAGTGTGGGGTCGTTTGAAGAAGGCTTACGTAAGTGCTTTTCCCCCTTCAGGAATTGGCTGCTGCTTCCTCTGAGGCAGAAGGATCCTCTTTCATCACTTTGCAGCAAGGGGTTTCCTGTTTCCTCCCCTCTACTGTGTCTTCCTGCGACCCCGGCCTTAGATCAGTGGGAATTGTATCTTCCTGATGCTTAAAGCTCTACAAGGGGAAAGAGGGTTTCAAGCTCAGAGGTGAAATTTACCTCTAAAAGGCAGTGTCACAACATGCCAATTTCCTGTGCCTTGATATGGCCCCATTGGTCACTTCATTAAGCAAGCCCCAATACAACAGACATTATTGGCTATAGCCCTTTGAGATGAAATTGAACTCATTTCAGTAATATTAAAGCAATATAGGGAAAAGGCTGCATTTCTATGTGAGTGCACTTCACAGGACATTAAAGCTGCCTTCACACATAAAGTGCTGCTTCCACACCCCCCAGGAGAGGCACTCACAGTGATTTGGGCTCAGAAGGCAAATAAAGCAAAACAGTGATTTGGAGGGGAAAGTTTTATCCTGCAACACTTGCAGGTAACCCAGACTCCTGAGCCCCCCTCACCTTTGTGAACTTCAACTCTACGCCAGCCTGTAAGACATTGGAAGGAAAGCGACTTGTCACAGCAATTGTGTGTGTTTGGAGGGATTAAAGAGTATCAATGAAGCCAATGGCAATTCACACCAGCTGAGGCTCTATTACTTGGATGCAGGAGTCTTGGAGGTGCATCCAGTTTCTTTGGTTTAATGGCTGAGCTGCAAGCTCCTGAAAGAGACACTGGGAGTTAAAGCTAGCCAGCAGAAGCTACTTTCACATATTACTCTCCAGATGCTGGCAACCACCGCCCCTACTCCTTTCTGAGAGATGGAGTTCAGCCTTCTCCTACTCAGGCCTTCTTGAATGTTCAAGTAGGGTGATAATTTCTGACCCCCATAGATGGAAAGTATAGAGAATGCATTTTGTTTGTGACAACAGGACTTGTTTAGGGGTTTTTTAATATGTAGAACAAACAGGTAGTGAAAACAAATGCATGCATTTGAGGAAAAGATGATTCTCTCCTCCACATTAAGAGCACCCACAACTTAGGATTTATGGTTTTCAGGTCAATTGAACTATTTTGAAAGAAACTGAATAGAGACCACCACCATTCACGGAGCCTCTTCACTCATATTTAACCAACTCTGGACCTCTTCCTATGCAGAGCCTTAAGAAAAGGAGACATCTCAGTTTATATGCATATCATTGTTTCTGACAAGTGTCCATCCATTTGGGACATCATGTTGTAGAGTTAACAAGCTCTTAGTGTTATTTAAGCTTGCCTTCAGATGGGTCTTCATTTAGACCAGGGGTAGGGAGAAGTTTCAGTAAATGCCAATCTTTTTTTTTTAAGTTATTTATTTCACTTCCACATGGACAATTCATAGACTTAGGAAGATATAAAACCAGTGTGTACAAGATGTGTCACAATAGCAGACTAGAGATCATGCAGCACCTTTAGAAAAATTAAAATTCTGGAATATGTACAGTTAAGTGCCACACTGAGTATTTACAACACAGTAATTTACTGCAATTAGTCACTGAAAGTTTCTTAAAGAAACAAGCCTCATACTCCAGCTTTAGGAAGGGAAGATAGCAGAGTACTTAGTGTAACCGCCGAATCTGTACATCCTTAGAGATGAGTTGCCAAAACAAACAATGAACTGCCCAGAAACCCTCTCCAAAGTCCATCCTATGTAGTGAGGAGTGGTGTTCAATGTCTTTGGCAAGTATGCAGTCTGGAAGTGTTGGTGGTTGCATAATCTCTTTGTAGCCGACAGGACAGACCTTCTCCACAGTAGCATCGCTGGAAGATCTCTAGGCCATGAGAGCCTTTCCTTCGGTGTTTGGTGCATACTTGGCCTTCCTTAAGGACAGGTTTACAGATCTTGGACCAGAAGTGACGCGCACAACACAATCCAGCAGCACAGTCAGAAGAGCGGAGGCAGGTGGTACTTTCCTGACCTTTGAAAGGAGAAAGTGATTAAAAGCCTGTGGTAAATTGTCTGACTGCAGGAGAGTCAAAAAGCAGAGACTTGAACAAGCAATTACAGGATAGGAGGCAGACTTTGTCTAGGGCTTGTCAGAAAATAGTTGGGAGGGGGAGAGCCACAGACTAGCAGCTGGATGGCTGCATTTAGCCTCAGTGCTTTCTCAGGTGCTATTTCTGGCAGACACCTCAGTCGGGCTGTGCCTTAGTTAAAAGGCCTTTTACACATGGGTTTAGTACACTGCAGGAATAGTGGGGAGCCTAAGCAAGGTTTGAGGCTAACCCACTCCCACTTAGTTACACTTGCTACTGTAGGAGCCACCAGGCCCCCTTACCTTTCAAGTGGTGCAGCTGGGAAGGGGATGTGGTCCTTTTGGGATGCAAGTCTGGGATGCCATGATCAGGACTGAAGCTCTCAATGATGGTCTCCTCCATCTCCCCGGGGAGAAAGTGACCTTGCTCAGATGGCACACAGATCCCTGAGCAGGGGAAAAGGGGCAGGAGTCAGCACAGCCTGGGTAACAGCAGGGCCCCGCTGGAGGCTGCCATACAAGCAGGTGCGCAGCTATGGGGCAGGCGGGTGCTCCCCGCAGTGGCGCAGACAGACGGCCCTTGGGACTCAAGTGAGTGTAGCTATTGCACCTGCAGCCAGGCCCGGAGCGGCCTCCCCCCGGCCCCGCACGCCACCCCGCCGCTCACCATTATTGCAGTAGTTGCCCGGGCAGCACATGGCGTGGCGCAGGCAGCGCTTCCGGCGTTTCCTGCAGGCGAGGCAGAGCGGGACTGCGGGGCCGGCCCCGCGCGGGGCGCTGGAGCAGAACTCGTCCGGGGCGCAGTCCTCGTCCTCCGAGCACGTGTAAGGCTGCAAGGGAGACACAGCGCCAGTGAGGCGGGGGGCGGGCTCGCCGCGCGGGGTGGGGGAGGGAGCAGAGGAGCCCCTGGCGCCCCGCTCACGGGGCAGTCACATACCTGGTGGGGCTCGACGGCCTGGTGCTTGTTGCCCCCCTCGAGCAGGGCCGAGTCTGCGGGCGCGGCACTGCCGGGGGAGCCCCCCAGCCCGGCGCCGCCGCCTGGCAGCAGGTTCTTGATGGCGTTGGAGTTGAGGAGGCTGGGGCCCAACCCGGCACTCGACGCCGCCAGCGCCCAGGGGCAGCAGCAGCACAGAGCGGCCGCCAGCGCCACACACAGACGGGCTGCGCCCAGCAGCATCTTCCGAGCTGGAGCCCAGGGGTCCGATCCGCCCCGCACGAGGTAAGGGACCCGCGCAGCAGCTGTACTCCGGGGGTGGAGGGGCTGGGGCGCCGCTGGAGCCCGCAAGCCCGAGGTGGTGCAGAGGGATGTTCCGCACAGTTACTCGCTACTGGCAGCTACCTGCCTGGCTCCGGCTGCCTTTATACTCCCGGGGGCTGGTTCGTGGGCCCGCCCCTCCGGCGTGGGGGGAGGGCGCTACAGGCAAAGATGGGATTTCAAAGAGAGCCGGGGGGTTGCGCCGCTGCCCCCCACAAAGGCTCCCTCATTGGCCGAGCCCCAAGAGGGGGATTTCGCAATCTCCGCCGTGGCAATTAGCAATGAATTCCCAGGCAGCTGCTGCTTCCACAAGGCTCTGTGCGAGCCCCGAGCAGCGTCTCCCGCTGAGCCGCGGGCACCGGGGGCTGCCTGTTCTGTGGGAACCGCGTACGCTTTGTGACTTGCAGCCCTCCCTTTAAACCGTGTTGTCACGCAGCGCGAACCCCCACCCTCCCTCGGGGCCGCTGCGTGTCGCCTGTGCCCAATCAGCGTTACCAGTCACCCCAGTGTGGACTTTTGTGTATTCGGGGGGGAAGCCGAACATTACTCGGCTCTGTTAGGAGCCAGCATGGCATTTAACGAGGCACAGTCGTTTCCCCGGAGGGTGCTGTTTGAGTTGGCGTTTTTTCACTGTAAATAATCTTCTTTGAACAAAACAAAACACACCCAATCTCCACATCAAACGATGCGTAAGAATGGAGGCCACGCTTTCTAATTACCCTTTGATGGGATATTTAGAGGGAGCCTGGCATCTGTTAGTTGCAAATTAGCGCAAGGCTGGGTTATCTTGTACAAATGTAGGAAGAGGAGGTAGAGTCCGAAGCTGTCTAGTCCCCACAGAAAGCGGGTGTATTTTAACTTTATTCAAATGCTCTCCTCAACTGGCAGCATTTGCCCCCTCCGGGTAACGGGAGACGCTGGTTAAACATACAACGGAGATCAAAGGCCAATGCAGCGCCAAGCTGCCGAAAACCGTTTGCCAAAGTAAGTATCTGGTCGAAGCCCCCTAAAGCAAATCTGGGTTGATTAGCATGGAGTGATAAGGCGCGGCTGCCGGTCCCTTTCAACTGGCGTTTAGGCACTGGGTAGCACTAATAGTTCATAACTTTGGGACACAAATTAAAGGGTTATTCTGACTCGCGAGCGCAAAGGGACGAAGTTACAAAATAAGCCTTTGCTGTAAAGAGGTGCCTTAGCATCCCTCCTGGGGGCGGAGCGCCTTGACTGTTAGCGCTCCCGTGCTTTCCCGCCGCTCTAGCTGGACATCAGTGTTTCTATATTGCTCCTACCGTTTGGCCAGGATTTCATAACAATGGTTCTTGAGCGAACCTGCCTCGCCCCCTCTGGTTTTGGGGGGCGTTGCGCATTTAAGAGGCCTGAACTGTGAGGTTTCCACCTGCCAGGCCGGCTCTGAGCTACCAAAGAAACCCCTTTCCGCTCTTAATGGGCGAGCAGTGCTGTTTGGTGCTTTAAAAACACGGTGCATCATCCCACTGCGGCATATCCAAGCGATGGTCTGGATTTGTAGCCTTTACTCGCACATTGACTTCAAAGGAACCGTTCAGTGCTCTAGGGTTACTAGTGTAATTAGAGGCAGGATCGGGCCTTGTAGTGTGAGATTAAACTTTCCAGGCAATCTTATCTCGGCTAATAGGAAATAAACAAAGGCTTGGCATAGCACATTAGTGTTTTGCCATGAGGAAGAAAATCTGTTTGAAGAGGGGGGCCGTGTCTGACGAACGCTGTTTTGCAAGTGTTGTAGCTGTGTGGATCCCAGGCTATTAGCGAGACAAGGTGGGTGAGGTAGTCTCTTTCATTGGCTCAACAGGGTGCAAGAGACAAGTTTTGGCGCATACACAGGGTGCTTCTTCAGCTCTGGGTTTTGGTGTCTAACTGCCTATGCTGCACGGTTAAGTATTCTTTTCTAATGGAGCACCTAGGGAAAGCAGGGTGCTGAGGTGTGGAAAGATGTCTCCCCTCTATATGGCTCCCACTACGGGACTCGGTTAATGTACACTATTAGCTGCTGTATTACTCAGCATTGTTAGCTGAGCCTTTTTGCCTCAGTGGGAATCTTTAAGGCCTCAAACAGTAAAATCAACCCCCAAGAACACACAGAGTTATCACTTTATTCCCAGACTCGTTTATTCCCGGCCCTGGCTGCGCGCTCTCATCCATTAAAAGGCGGGTATTCCCGCCTCTCTGCTCTCATTTAGCGCAGTGTTTCCCTGGGGCCACTCTGCGGCACTTCCCATAAGACTCCCAGCCCTGTGCTTCTGCAGAGCTGTAACGGGTGGCTCCAAATCAAGCCGGTCGGCCCGTCGGTTACCGACAAGCAGAGCGAGCCGCTCGGGCTGCCCAGGACGTGCCCCAGAAGAGGCGCGCTGGGTAGTTCGGAGCCCTGGAAGCGAGCGGGCTGCGCTGCACAGGCTCTGGCCATGGGCTTGGACTTCAGTTACGTGCCCGGCTAATCTCCCCCATTCATACGGAACTGTGCCAGCCTGCACGTTGCGCAGCGCTGCAGGGTCGGTGCCGTGCCAGCCTGCACGTTGCACACAGACTAGAGCAGCCCCCACCCCCTATGGCGCGGTGTCCGGTGCGACTGGGCACGGGGCAGTACCTCTCCCCCCCCCCAGTGTGGGGCTGGTTCGCAGCCCTCTGGGCCCCGCGGGCTGGGGCTGCGGGGGGACCCGGCTTGCCTGGCTTCCCGCACAACGCGGCGTCCGGCGCACTGGCTCGGCAGCTGACGGGGCTCAGCGCCGTCTCTGGGGCCGCGGCTGTGTTTGCTCAGCGTGTCAAGCGAAGCTTGCTGAGGGCTCGCTTTGATAAGCGGAGATCAAAGGCGCCGGGTCTTAATCAGCTGTGAGCCTCTATGGCGAGGCCCCAACAGTCCGTTTGCTCGGGCTTTGCGCCGCCACTCTGCTCAGCACAGCCTCGGGGCAGCGGCTGCCTGGCCGCCAATCCATTCACACGGCAGTGCGCGCTGTTGGTTTGCAGTGTCAGGCTCCGGCCGGCCCCACAGCCCTCTGCCTGCCTGAGACGGGAAGGGGCGGATTGGCTTGAAGCGTTTCCTGGGGCCTTGCGGGGCACGGTCTGGCAGGGGACCGTGAAAAGTAACGCTCTCGGCGCCCTCCTGTGGTCGTTCAGCGTCAGCTTGTAAAACACCTGCCAAACGCTGGGCAGGGCCGGATTAACCTGTTGTGGGCTCCGATGTAGTGACGATGCCATTGGTGCCATGGTACTGCTGGGATGAGGGCCTGCTTGGGGACCTGAACACAGATGTTCATTTAGCACAGTTATGAGCCATATAAAACATGGATGTAGCAGTCAGTGAAGTTACACATGCATCTCCCTACCACCACCTCCCCCATCTAGCCTGATGTTTTGTAAATACATTTTTTGAAAGCTGGATTTTCTACGTTGAGACAATAATGTTTATTGTCTCAACATAGAAAATGGGCTTGGACTTTATATATATATAAATGGGCTTTATATATATATATATATATATATATATATATATATATATATATATATATATAAAAGTTTCTTTAGCCTATTTCTCCCTTTGCCTCACCATCCATCATGACTTTAAGTGAAATAGTAAAGTTATTGGGCTGGAGTGTGGGGAGGAAAATTGCTGGTGCCTGTCTTTTGCAGGGAGAAAGGGCCAGACAGACAGACAGGTACACACGGACTTACAATTTACCAACGCAACCCAGCCTCAAGCCCCTACCCCAACCTTCACACCTGGGCTCCCCCCATGCCTCTTATTGTCGTCCCCCCCCACACAATTAACCCTCACCTTCACACAAGGGCTCGCCTCAATCACCCTGCTATTGCCCACCCACCCCCCTTTCAGGCCAGGGCTGCCAGCCTCCCTTCTACTAACCCCCCCACCCCCCGAGCCACCCCCACCTTCAACCCAGACTCCCCTCCCTCTGCCCCCACCCCACCCCACCCCCACCTTCACACCCTACTTCTCCTACCCCCTCCCCAAGGCATCACCGCTGGCTCTCCCATCACACTTGGATTTGCCCCACAACTGCCCTTTCCCCCCAGACTGTGCTCTACCACTCCCTGGAGTGTGGGGGAGAAGTTACTGGGCATTCTCACTGGCAGGGGGTGGTGGCAGCCAACCTCACTGTCACCGCCCCCCTGGCCCTGAGAGCCACAGAGAACCAGCCTCTCCCACGCTGTCCCCTGTGTCGGCCAGGGACACACACACACACACGGGCTGAAGCTGCAAGGTCAAGATGGTTTCCAGGAGCCCATGACCGGGCATCAGGGTTGCTGGGGGGGGCCGCATGGCGGGAATCACAGCACTGCTGCCACCCCAGGCGAGCGGGAGAGACTCGGAGGCGGGGGCCAAGCCAGGAGCCCATGCCCCATGGGGAGGGTGGCGCAGCAGGATCAGCACCCCAGCACTGGGAACCCTCCCTGCACCATTTCCCTTTTTTTGGGGGGCCATTCCCTGCCACTCACTTCAACTGGGACAGCTCACAGGATGGTGCTGGGCATTATGGGACTACTAGTGTAGCTGGCAGCACAGGTCCAAGGGCCTCGGTGGAAGGCAGCTTCACGTGAACTACAGCTCCGAGCACACCTTGCAGCACATTGCTTGACTGTGGCCAGGGCTGGAGTAACCGTTTGTGGGCCTCCAAGTAGTCATTATGGACCCCTTCCAAATGTGGGCCTGGTGCCATGGCGCCACTGGCACATTGTAAACCCAGTACTGACACTGGGGGCATCTCCACTCTAAAATTTGAGTATTAGCTCACTAAACAACAATGCACTTTGAAAGTATTTGAAACAACAGGAGGTAGGCTCTTAAATTGTTAGTCATGCATTTCCACCTAATAGAGGGAGGAGTGAGGAAAAAATAATGTAGATAAATCTAATAATTTTGTAGGGGAAGCCTGGCAAACAGGTATAACAATCATCAGCATGACAATGGTTTTGAAAGTAAAGTGAGGCAAAAAATACTGCAACTGGTTACCTGGGACATTCTTTGTGTGGCTCTTGTCCAGTTGCTGTAGGTTAGGCATTCTCTAATGAGTTGGGATTGCGAGTTACTAAGTAACAAGGAGATTTTATTACCATAATTCATTCAAGTGGCAGGGAAAGAATCCAATATAGAACTTGAGAACCACAAGGGCTGGGGATATTAGGGATTTATATACTTACTGTTTTATGCTATAATCCATAAATTCTGTCTTGAGGATAGCAGCAATAATGTTATGGATCTAGTAATTGTGTGCTCCATTCCTCAGAACAGTACTGCACACAGTTTCGCCTGACACTAATGTACAGTGACTTGGGGATAGTACATAACTTTTCAGAGTATCTCCAGAGATGTGAAGGCTCAGGACCCTTGGTACACAGGAGGTTTTTCATAAACTTCATATAATGACAACTTTCATGAGGGAAAAAGGAGGAGCTAGGTAGTGAAAAAAACCACTTTCTATAACTATTTCTCATGGGATAGTTGTCTCCTCTATCCAGAGTGAATTTCTCTCTGAGATCCCTTTTTTCTCCTATCAACAGGCAGATTGTAGAAGAGAGTAGAAAAGTGCTTGCATTTGGTTAATTGATGGCATTTAATTTGTGTGAATATCAGAAAATAGATTTTCTTACTGAGAATTTATTTTGTTTCTGAAAATTGAACTTGAAAAACCATTCAATAACATTGCTCAAGAGTGGCATTGTTGCTATAATCTAAGTCTCTTAGGGCTTGACTCCACTCCTATTCAAGTCAACTGCAAAACTCCTTTTGTTTTCATCTGAAGCTGGATTGGGCTTTATTATGGGAATCACTCCAAGCTATAACAAGGAGTGACATCTTTAATGTGATGCAGGCAGATGTCTGTTAAAACAGAATGATATATCACAATGGTGGTAGCATAAAATGCATTAGTGGATGTGGGTGGGGGGCTCCAGCAGGTATTAATTTTCCTTCCACCTGGCCAATTTACTTAATTCGTTCTGATTCCTTTGAAAAGACTTTCTGTATTAACAGGGAGTGCAGTTTATTCATTTCCTTTACTAAGGTTAGATAAAAATATCATTAAACTATCATCAGCATGAAAATAGTATTAAAAGATGGTTTTGAAAGTAAAATGAGGTTAAAAAAATACTGCAACTATACCATCTTCATCAAAGCTTTGCAGATCATAAATGCTAATTCCCTTAAGGCTTGGGTGTTTCCTTCAGAAGATACAACCCTTTAATTAGAACTACAGTATTGACCACCCACATACAGTGTTATTGATACTCTTGTTACCTTGTGCTAGGGCATTGTCAGATCTTGTAAGCAAAGCAGGATCAGGCCAGGTCAGTAATTGGGTGGGCATCCTTCAAAGATCACATCAGGTATTGCAGGAAGTGGTGTAGGCCAGACACTTCTCTTTGAGTCAGTGATGAAACATTGTTGGAGCATGGTGTTTTACGTATTGTGCCACTGTTTTTCAGATGAGATGTGAAACCATGATCCTTACATTTGTATAGTCAATAGAGAACCCAGGACTTCATGTTATTTTTAGCATAGAATAGCTAACATCCCCTCTGGCCAAAATCTGATTCTGGTAATTATGTGATGACACTAAATTATCTTTGTAATTTTCAACTGAATTCATCTTTACTTCATGTCCTAAACTGTTACTGTAAAGCAGCTGTTGCATTCTATGTCTGATGTGGCTGCATGTCAGTAGTGCATGAAGTGATCCCTGTATGCAGTATCTCTTTTCTAGCTTATAGGACTGTTGGGACACTTCATTAATGTTGTAAATCACTTGGAGCTACTTAGATAAAAATGTCCCTATTTGAAAGGCTCTGTCTACCAATTGCAACATTTGTAGTAACCAGATCCTGAAAATCAGTCATGATATTGTCTCAGTATCTCCCCATATATCAAGTTTCAAGGTGGGCGTTCCTTACTGGGGGGCTCAAGGATAGCTTCTCTTACTTGGATTTTTATTTCACTTTCTTCAGTATTTGCTGCAAAGCATTTAAGCATATGCTTGACTTTTATTTCAATGGGATTTACACAGATGCATAAATGATTTGCTCAATAGGGAAGGGCAGCTATTGTACACATTGAACTTTTAGCACACGAATTGAGGCCCTAATCTTGCTATTTTACAAGATCCACATTTACTACTGAGATGATGAGATCAGGCAGTAACGCCTCATATCCTGAGCACAGTGGCATTGGAACAATTTCTATAGTAGGGGTGCTGAAAGCCATTGAACAAAACTGTAAATCCTGTATATGATGGAAACGACTTCAAGACAGGGTGCTGCTACATCCCCCAAACCCCTAGTTCCAGCATCCCTGCCTCAGCATTGCTGAAGTCATGTGGCATTCTAATTACAAAGCTGAGACCTACGTTACAGCATTGTCTGTGGCTAGGTTTGAAGTAATCCACATTTTCCTGGCATATTGTCCATGGCTGATCAGTCACTATCTCTAGACATGTACCGTAAGGGATAGCCATAACAGACTACTTTTTGTTTTATCATCATCAATCTATTTTCATTTTCGTAGAACATATACTATTTATGGCCAAACAGTATCCTTTGGGATTCAGTTTACTTCTTTTGGAAGTATATTTGTTTTCAGTATGCATGTAACATATATTTATGTAGACAGAGAGACATATATATTAGAGGTTATAAAAGAGTTATTTGTCTCTACTTTTATAATTGTACACACACATAAATAGATGGTGCCATAAATACATTCAAGTATGCCATCTACCATATCTGTGATATTCAAATGAAACATCATACTTAAGTCACCATGGACATCTCACCTCTTCAGCATGGTCACCTTGTATCTATTTTAGATAAGGATATGACTGCATTAATGCTTTAAGAGTACTCAATCTAGAAGTACTTTCTAACAATTGTTAGATCATGTGTCAGCACGCATCATCATAAAATATAATAAATTATTAGATTCTGATTTGAACCACAACTTGTACAAAACTAGAAATCTCACATTGCAGAATACATCAAAACAATGTTCAAAAGTAATTATTTTATTTCAACTCTATAAAGTATACAACAGGCACTCAGCAATTACAGCTGCAGGGAAAATACAGAGCAAAACAAAAGCAGTTAAGTTTATGAAAAAAAGTTCTTAAATCTACATCAAAAGAGTGCAACTGGTCAGTGACCATTTGATGACAGACATTATATTTTGACAAACAAAAAACTCTTTCATGTAGAATCCATTGTAAGAAGAAAACCAAAGAATTATAGCCATAAGTATACAAAAGAAACAACCAGTGTAAAAACAGCATACATTGGAATAAGTATGGTAGGCAACTCTGAATGAAATTTCCCTTTGCTAGTAAAGCCTGAAACATTTGAGAAATTGTCAAAGTCTCAGTGCTATGTCTGTTTATGTAGTAGACAGTTATGGAAGAAGAGAACTAATAACATACTTTCAATATTTAGCTTTCTAGGTGTGATGAGAGCTTGCCTCAGAAATGATTTGCATATACAAGAGCTCAGATAAAGCACTGATCCTGTTTTGTTGAGTGGTGCAACGAGATATTTATTTTGTAGTCATTGGTTTCATGTTGAGATGTGATTTTGTTTGGTGTAAATTACAGTTAATTGCTAATCATTTGTCTGTGTGGAACATTTGTAATGGAGTTTATAAAATATGATATGTTAGAACTTTACTGCACTATAGTTTTTTAAATCTGCACAGCTTAGCAAAACAGGAATACCTGTATACAGACTGATAGTATGTCATATATTAATTTGACCTGCACGTACATTTATACATTTCACAGAAATGACGCTGTATCTCATTAACAGATTCACAGCTCTGGTACATTTAACAGAAATAAGAGAACAACTTCATCATTTCTGTAATTCATCAATATTATATAATAAAGGCTTATAAATTGTTAGCAGAAAGAACTGTAAAACGCAGCAAGCTAAGAAAGGACAACATTTTGAGGTGTGTTTGTCTTTGTCATGCAGCATAACACCAAATTTGTATTTTTATAGGATGCCATGAATTTAAGGCACTTGCAACAATGCCAAATAGCTAGGTCATGTTCTAAACTATGGAACAGATGAATAAGAGTACAGTTGACAAAGTTCAATAATACTGACAATTATGACATTAATTCAAGTCTACTTTGATCTAAAACATTACATTACAAATAAGAAAAATGAAGTAATAATGCCATGGAACGCCAAATAAAAAGTTATATGAGTACCACAAAATATCGACACGAAAATATCTATTTACATAAATATTTGCTTATGGTCCTATTGTTAAATAAGAGTTTTTTAATGAATAATGCAGCAGTTTGATGAGCTACAGATCATCTGTATCTTATGAACCCAATGCTAACACGCTTGTTTTAAATATGGTAGCTGATTTCTCCTTATGTAAATACATCATCTTTCCATATATGATAAAGGAAGCATAAAGAAAAAGAGACAAGTGGAAATACTGAGGCAATCAATTTATATGAATGTATATATGTAAATCAAATATATTAATTATAAATGAAGGGGTTATTCATATACGTATGATAATTTATTTAAAATATACGTGGTAAAGAAGATGAAAGTTGAGTGAAGATTTATATCAAAATAAATTTGTATTAATATACTGCATGCCATAGGATTCAGATATTATTGTATGTGGCACAAGGACAAAACTGATAGGAACAAACAAAAGTAATTGATAACAAGCTCATTTTGAAACATTCTTCCTGTAATGTTTTCAGTTCACCCAAAAAATATTGTGATGCTCTTTTCTCTTGGCAATTCTTCAGTTTATTGTAATTGATAGTTGAATCCCAAGTACTCATACCATAATAACTATTTAGAATTGAGACAGATGATAAACTCTTGTTCTTCATGTTCTTATGTATAACAAGAAAGTCAGTTAACAAATTAAACAAGTTTCATTGTCCAATGTAGCCACATCACTCCATGTCAGACAATGGGGGTGGAGGGATCCAGCTTTAATGCAAAAATAAGGTGAATACATTTTTTTTTTACTAAGATGACTGTGAGACTGTTTTAGCCCTAGTATCTAGTGTCTGCTTTCAGACAGTATTTTAAATCCCTAAGTTAAATGTTTAAAATTAAGTATATGGTATACTTGTTGTATACAAGTAGTTCCTGGTAGATGTCATTATTATTATTTTTATGATTGCTTCAAAGTGTACAAATCTTAATGCAATGCCACACATGATTAATAAATAGCAGAAGTAATTTGCAGTTATTTTGTGCTGCTGATATTGCCTCATCCGAGTATATGTAACTGTAAAAATAAATGAAATAGATTAGTTAAAGGGAACTGTGGTAAGTGAGGCTTTCTAGTCTGCTGGCAAATTGTAGACATGATGTTGGTATATTTATTATTCTATTTATTTGACAATGTTATTGTTAAAATGCTCTATTAAACCAATGTATGTCCTTATGAATATGAAAAGCTGCTAAAATGTATTCACAGTAGGCATTCTCTTATTGATAAATCCCCTACTATTTGCTTCTCCTGTATTTAAGGGTAAAGACAAAAAATGCCACAAAATCTTAACTAGGTGCCTGCTCCTGTTGAAGTCAGTAGTGAAACTCCTATTGATTTCAATGGGATAAGATCAGATCCTAGATTCCCATGCTTTGAAAAATCATGTATGCCATTAATATGCTAATATATTAGGATGCGTACAGTGGTCACCACAAAAAAGTAACATCTTCTGACTATTACCGCACAGTGTTATTTGGGATTACCATAGTCTTCCCGTAAATTTAGAACAGGAGATATCCATGATAACTGTGTGGTACCAAATGTGGGAAATGTTGATCTTTTAATGGCTTCAATATATATATATATATATGATGTGATGGACCAGAACAAATTAAGTCACATATTTTGACTCTATATAACATGGTATAATCAGATGTGGCATCATATGCTGCTCCAATTAATATAATGAGGCCCTGGTAAAATCTATTGCAAGTTCTGAAAACTAATACCTCTTATAAGTGTGAGGGGGTAAACTTACATTCAATCTAACACATCTCTGATTAGTTGGCAAACAAGGTTTGATTTTTTTTTCTCACATCATTGTAAATCAGGAGTGACTCCACTGATGTCCTGGAGTTACAGTGATGTAAAAGTAGTTGAAATGAGAAAAGAATTCAGGCCTATAGTATCCTTTTCCCCTCTCTCTTTTTTATAGCAGTTTGTAGTGTAGCCATTGCAGCACCTCAGGATAATCACTGAAGTGTCTGTACTGCAAATATATGTGCCAGCAGATCTCACACAAATACAGTAGACCTGTGTTGCTCTCACATTAGTTTTCCATTTATGTGGTGTGCCATCAGAATCCCATCCATTATTCCAGGCAGAGTATTAGGATTCATTGTTATAATACGGTGTTGTAACCGAAAACATTGGTTTAGTTACATTTTGAAATATACTGATAAAAAATAAAGCCAGGTCATCTGCAAACTGCCTCGGTATTGATATATTTTTAAAGAAGCAGGAAAAGTAAGAACACTATGATGGCTCCCAAATACTGTGGAGTAAAAGCAGAGAAGATGCAAATGTGGAGACTTAAAGGATTCTCTGTTTTTAGAGCATCACTAAAGATGATGTCTCTTGCTACATATCTCTGAAATGCTTACTGACTGCTGAACATTTATATTCACAGATGAAAGACGTACATAGCACCTATACAGTATGTTATGGGTCTGAGATTTTCCTCCTGGGGTTCTAAAAGCTACAGGTTATTTTAAGATCAGTCTTTATTTCTAATAATTAATAAGACCAGTTGGTTGTTGTCATTCTATTTCTAGGACCGTTATTTAAGCACAATTTTTTAATATGTAGAATGAATAATTATGATTTTTTCCATGCAAATATTTATTGTACCAAAAGAAAAAAAATAGATGTTAGTTACATCATGTTCTGAGTTGTATGTGAAAACCGACCCATACCTGCCTTAACAGTTCTCAACAGAATCTGTAGCAGTTGTGCTTTTGTTGTATCATTTTAAAAAATCTGTCAGAAAGAAAAAGGAAAGGTAACATTCAGTCTTGTCATGAATACTGCTTGAAAAAAGGACAACTTTTAGCACTGCTTTGACATGAACTCATTGACCTATAGTTTTGTGGTCCTCCTTTGTATTCACACTGGCCTGCAATAAAAGACCCTACAAACTCACTCTGAAGTGTGGGAGTACCCCACATTCTGTACCATAGATAACTATAGTACGTAATAAGTTACTATTTGTTCCTACTGATAATTCTAGCTGTAAAATACTGGCTTTAAGTGTATCTTACACTATTATCTTTCAAATTATAATTAGAGCATAGCAAGATAATTGCAGTGATAGAAAACATATTTCTTTACTGGTGAAAAGGCTTGCTTCAGGACCACCATGTCAACTGCTATTATAAGTTCAAACATAAAACATGTGAAGAGCACTATTGTCATCTAAGCAATAAGTCCTAATGCCACTGTAGTTACTGTAGCAGCATCAATCAAGGCATCATGGTGACCCCGAGCACTAATCCTCCCCAATTCCTTCAGTTTTGCTGGCAGCCATGTCTCAGGAAGCTGTCTTCAGCAAGGCAGAAGCAGGTAAGAAAAATACATTAAAAGTCTATATCCCATCCTGAGTTGTCATCAGGTGGCGGTTCATCATTGTCCTCAGGGAAACTGTCGAAATTGCTTGTGTCCGTTGGAGATGCAACCTGTCAAATGAACAGTTAATGTGTTTACATCAGTTGCTTTTGATTTTAAGAAAATCTCTATTTGAGACCTTTAGAAAGACCATTTTTCCTATCTCAAAACAATGCTTTTTCAACATCATTCACTAACCTAAAACATTTTATCCGTGGGAAAGCTCGCTAGCTAAATATGACAAGTAAAAGATTTCAAAGAAAAGGGAGAGCAAATACATTTGTCCCTTGGCAATATTGTCAATGCTAGGGTATTTATTTAGGGTTTTTTAAAAAAAAAGTATAATAA
The DNA here is from genome assembly GCF_016161935.1 of Mauremys reevesii. Classification (NCBI taxonomy): domain Eukaryota; kingdom Metazoa; phylum Chordata; order Testudines; family Geoemydidae; genus Mauremys; species Mauremys reevesii. The sequence goes on along the minus strand of NC_052629.1, from coordinate 35,821,902 downwards.
AAATTAAAAATGACTATGCTGATTTTTTTGTGCATTTGATGAAATTAAAGAACTATGGTTGTGCAAAAAAATCCAGTGGTTTCCTCAGATCAAGAAAATAACCAAAGATGTAACATCAAATAAGACCCCCCAGAGTACTCCATCACACCCATAAAATCAAAGCATATCAACAGTGTCCAACCACTCCCACAAATACCAGTTATCATTCTCCTCCCATACAAAAAATCTAGTGTAAAAAGATGGACCTTGCAGCATGACCTGTATGCCAACAGACAGGCCAATTTTAAACCACAGAGGGGCCACCATAGACGTTCACAATGACAGCTCCCCTTCTTTTATAGGAAAGGAGAGCCATTTTAAGTATCTCAACTGATGCAATTGAGGTGGTATGGCATGGGGAGAGGGGTTGTCTCTCAATAGGGCAGGTTCCAAGCTATTTCTAAAGCAAAGCCAATACTTGTACTCTGCCTGGAAAATAAGAGGTAGCTAATACAGATCCCAAGACACTGTGCTCCCAAAAGATGGCTTGCTAAGCAGGCTGCCACATTTTGCACCAGCATCAATTTCCAGGTTGATATAAAGTTAAGGTTGTCAACCCTCCAGGATTGGCCTGGAGTTTCCAGGAATTAAAGATCAATCTTTAATTACAGATTCTGTCATGTGAAGAAATCTCCAGGAATACGTTCAACCAATATTGGCAACCCTATTTGAAGTGTAGTATCTGGAGGGTGCATTGCCGCAATCTAAGGACCACAACATAAGGGATGTAGTTGAGCTCTGGCTGACATAATGTCCTCTTGAAGGGGGCTGGTATTGGATGGCACATAGACATCTTAACTGGATCAAAGGGTTCAGCCCAAAATTAGTAAGTGCTCCTTATTTGCATCAATACTTATTAGCTCCTTAATATATCTTGGAAGGAATTATGATCCTTAAAAAACATATGTCAGACTCTTTTGAAAGATACGTGAACAATTTAATTGAAGACTACGGAATGCATTGTTTTACAGTACAGTAAAATTTTTTGTTAGCAACAATCTTTCATGGGGCCTGTAGCGGCGTGAGCACCCACTCCAGCCCTGGGGTTGGAAAAGCCCTGCAGAGGGCTGGGGCTGGGGAAGGGAGCAAAACCCTGGCTGATTGGGGGAAGTGGCTGCAGCGGGGGCCATGTCCCAAACAGACTAACTGGGCCTTATAAGAAGGCCAGGGCAGCCAGAAGCTCAGGACTCTCCCTCTGCTTGTAGAGAGAGAAGGGCCTGGCTGCTAGGGAGCTGAGCAGGGTACTGGGAGTGGAGCAGGGCTGGGGGAAGGCTAGAGGAGCTGGGGAGCTCTGGCCTAGGAAACCCCCCAGGCTGCAGGCCTAGCTGAGGGCCTAAGACCGGTACTGGAGCTGCATAGGGGCAGTCCAGCTACAGAGAGAGGCAGCAGGTCCAACCCAATCTTGCCTGTGATGAGTGGTGTATACTGCAGTCTGCCCCAGGGAGTGGGGCTAGATGGTGACTGGCAGTAGCCTTACACTGAGGCAAGGTGGGGTTAGTGGTTGGGGGTTCCCCTGGGTGGGGAGACCCAGAGTGTGGGGGTACTGCCGGGGGGGGGGGCGCAGCAACCCAGAGAAAAGGGCACCAGGGTCCTGGGAGGAACACGGGGGCCAGCGGTAAGTGAATCACCAGCCTGCAGGGGGCGCTCAAGGACTCTGGAAGAGCTAATTCCCATGGACGGCCAGCAGGCGGTGCCTCAGGGGTGAGTCCACTCCCTTACAGGGACTACCTGCTTTAAGTGTTGAACACAAACTAGCCCTGTCATCTAGTATCACATCTACAGTGAGCTGCCTTGCAGTGCAACTAGTAACTGTTAAAAAGACATTGTCAAGTCAGATTTAGCACAAATATATATAAGCAAATATTTACAAAACAACTATAGAAATATTTCTATTAAAAATCCAATAGAAACATTTTTAAACACAAACACTTCTTTGTGTTTCCACCTAAACATGGCAGCATTCTGCTAGTACTGCACATAAGCCCAAATATGAAAGAAATAGAAATTGACAAACAAGTGAAATTGACCAGTTTGTTTTTATTGGCTAAGCTGAGAGAAAGTTAACAAACAGAATGAACAGCAGATTTTTTAAAAAGAAGAATCAGTTTTTATATCTGTTACTGTCTTTAAGAAGTAAACAAATAGAACACAGGGTTAAAAAAAGAACTAGATAAATTAATGGAGGATAGGACCATCAATGGCTATTAGCCAGGATGGGCAGGGAAAGTGTCCCTAGCCTCTGCTTCCTAGAAGCTGGGAATGGGCAACAGGAGATGGATCACTTGATGATTACCTGTTCTGTTCATTCCCTCTGGGGCACCTGTCATTGGCCACTGTCGGAAGACAGGATACTGGGCTAGATGGACCTTTGGTCTGACACAGTAGGGCTATTCTTAGGTTTGTAAATATTATTTTAAACCTTACTGGCAGTGCCTCTTACGCTGAACCTTTTTTTGGGGGGGGCGGGGGTCCAGAATCCTTTCAGCCACTGAGTGATTGCATCTTCCCCATCTCATACAGAGAGGGGAGGGCACGGGACTCTTCTGCTCTATCACAGTTAAAAGAAGGAACAACCTGGGACAGAAGTAGGGTCATACAGCCCAGTACAATGAATCATGACATCTGCTGATGTACCTGTGCTGCCCAACTCTATAGGTGAAGTGAGTAGCAAAATGCAATTAAATAAGATTGTTACATTTCACTCTGATGCTGATGTTGCTGAAGATGAACAATGGGAAAAGGATTAAATTGAATATTCAGCTTCCCTTCAGGCTCTGTGGGTAAAGAGCTCCCAGAAAGGCATCAGCCTAAGACAGGGATGGGCAAACTACGGCATGCAGGCCACATCTGGCCCATGGGACCATCCTGCCTGGCCCTCGAGTTCCTGGCCCAGGAGGCTCTCCCCTGGCCCCTCCCCTGCTGTTCCACCTCGCCCGCAGCCTCAGCTCACTTGCTAGTGCACTGCTCTGGGCGGCGGGGCTGTGAGCTCCTGGGGTAGCACAGCTACAAAGCCCGGCCTGACCCGGTGCTCTGTGCTGCATGGTGGCAGCGGCGGTGCAGCTGTAGCGGCGCCAGCCACCGGTGCTCCAGGCAGCACAGTAAGGGGGCAGGGAGAAGGGGGGTTGGATAGAGGGTAGGGGAGTTTGGGGTAGTGGTCAGGGTGGGGGTGTTGATAGGGGTTGGGTAGTAGGAGCCAGGGGTCTGGGGGGGCAGTCATGAAGAAGGGGGGTTGGATGGGGCGGCAGGGGGCAGTCAGGGGCAGGGGTTCCAGGGGCAGTCAGGGGACAGGGAGAAGGGGTGGTTGGATGGGGCAGAGGTCCTGGGGGGGCCATCAGGGAACAGGGGGATTGGATAGGGCAGGAGTCGCGGAGGGGCAGATAGGAGGTGGGGGCTGGGCCACGACCCCCTCCCCTAACCAGCCCTCCATACAATTTACGAAAACCGATGCAGCCCTCAGGCCAAAAGTTTGCCCGCCCCAGCCTAAGAGCTCTGCTGCAAAAGGAAACTAACTAGTATTGTAGCCTGTTTCCTCTACAGTCCTTTCCCAGTTAACTGTAACTGACTTGTCTACAAGATCTTCACATAGTATATGATGGCTGAAAAAAGGAAAAGAGTCACAAAGAGGAATGGAAGGGGAAATAGTGCATAGAGGAAAGCCGAAGAGAAGAGGAAAAAGAAAGGAAAAAAGACAGAATAGAGAGAGGAGGTGAAAAAGAGGAAATGTGGGGAGATCGAAAACCAAGGAGAAGAGGCAAAGAGCAAGAACTCAGTAGTGACAGGCTCACACTACTTCAGCTGCTGGAAAGAACATTTCATCACAGGGCCTCCTGATGAAGACTCGGTCACAAGACAAAATGTATTTGCGTTAATAAAAGAGAATCTGTCATAAGTGATCTATTTTTTTTACTGATCTTTGGTAAGTATCTTCAGACAAGTTTTGCTGCAAGCTACCATTACCTTTACTAAGGTATAGGCATACTGGAACTTTACACAAATGGCACAAAGCAAACCATTCCTGATTGACTGGCAAGGACAGAAGTAAGAAGTGTACTTACGCTTGGTACTATAGGAGGTGTCAGTGTACCTTTTCTTAATCCTTCCCAGTTAAAGCCCTCAAACCATCTAGAAAGGAGATCATGTTAGGACAAATCAAGATGTTAGATATACACCTCAAATATCATTGTAACACACAAAACATGATTCAAATAGCTTAAAACAGATTTTTCATTTCTGTAGGCACTTTCTTCAAATCATCTGATTTACAGTCGTCATTTTTCTGTTGATTTTATGAAATACATTTTTGAAGTTTTTCTTTATTCAGACCGAAATAAGTGCAGAAATCTCATGGTGATATAAAGGGTGGTGTAAGTGACACATGACTTGAAAATTGCACTAGGTGACATCCTCCTGACTGCTAAGGGTGTGACCTAGCCAGTCTTCACTACAGGTGTCCCGACAGCTTCTTCTTACCTCTTGCAGGGTCTCTGTGGGTCCCACACTGCCAAGGTTCTTTATTCAGATCCTCTGAGCCAGACTGTAGCTCAGGCTGCAGGCCTGCACAGCTTATAAGGGAAAGTAGCACAGCACTGCCCCCATGCCTTTGTGTGGCCTCCACAGATCTTGAGTCAGGTTGCATAGGAGTAAGGGGTTGCTCAAACAGTTAAGCAGAGAGTGGGTAGAGTCTTGGCTCCACCACCTGAAATACTGGCCAGCACAGCTAAACTGATTGGGGATGAGGTAGGGAGAACAGTCTATGGGGCTACCCTCCTGGAGCAAGGAGGAAGCAGTGAAGGACTCATACCATGTCCACAGGGCAGAGTGGAAAAGCAAAATCTTTCCTTCCAATAGGTGCTGGGCACTCCATGCTCTGTTTTGCCTGTTATTTATATGTCAAGCAGAGTGGAGACTGTGCCCATCACTGAACTACTGAGACCAAGAAGAGCAAGAGAAATATCAATCAGAGGCTCTGTACTGTCATAGTCTCATAAACTTAAGGTCAGAAGGGACCATTATAATCATCCAGTCCGACCTCCTGCACAATGCAGGCCACAGAATCTCACCCACCCATTCCTGTAACAAACCTCTAACCTATGACTGAGTTATTGAAGTTCTCAAATCGTGGTTTAAAGACCTCAAGGTGCAGAGAATCCTTCAGCAAGTAACCCGTGCCCCATGTTGCAGAGGAAGGTGAAAAACTTCTGCCAATCTGTCCTGGAGGAAAATTCCTTCCCGACCCCAAATATGGTGATCAGTTAAACCCTGAGCATGTGGGCAAGATTCACCAGCCAGCACTCAGGAAAGAATTCTCTGTAGTAACTCAGATCCCACCCCATCTAACATCTATCGGTGCCAATGGAATAGGATCAACAGGAACTATAGTCTTAACCCCAGGGGTAGAGACACAGTTAAAAAGCAAACTGTGCCTCTACCCCTGGCTGGAAACTGGTGGCATATACAAGGGTGTTAAAAATAAATTGACTTAATTTTCCATATTGCAAAATGCCATTTGGATGCAAATTTAAGTAAAAAAGCTCTTTCACTCAACATATCACCCTACATGCCACATAAGGAAGGATAGAATAGACTCCAAAATATGAAAAGACTGCTGACATATGGAAATGTATAATAACCTAACATCCAAAGAACAAGTTAGAAGAGACCTGTTATGAAAAGTGTTTTGTGTCTGAAATGAACAATTTTTCACGTGAAAGTAATTGATAGTTGTAAAACACACTTACTTGTGCTTTTGGATATCTTTTACTCCATTTTTCAAGTTCCCTAATCTTTCTGATGGATTGTCCCTATAAAAAGAGTGACAAAGTTGTTTAATAATGTTTTTTCAGAAGGACTTATTTCTTTACTCATAAGATAAAGGTTATTGTATTTAAAGTATTTACCTGCATAGTTTTTTAATTAAATTAGCAGCATTTTTGGCAATCTTCTTTGGAAATTCAATCATGTCAATCCCCCTTAATATGATGTTATAGGTCTTCATGGGATCTGGGCCTGAGAAAGGTGGACTTTAGGAAGTGGGAGGAGGGGGAGAAAGTGAAAGTTAAAGGTCTGTCTTTAAAAAAATAAATCTCATACAACAAATCAGAGAAGATAAATTACAGAAGTAATAATATTTCTCATCCTGTGCTCCCAGGAAAATTGAAAGTCTGGACTATTCATATTTTATTTTATATCCTTTAGGAAGTTCTCCAGGATGTTTCCTTCCATCTCCAAAGTCCATGCCATGGTAATCCTTTCTACGGCCAAGGAGTTCTGGGCGTGGTTTTGTCTAGACTTCATCAATGTTGCTCCAAGGGTTGGCCAGGAGAGGGCATTAAAGAGAGATGTAAGGCAGGCCTTCTTCTGTATGGACTAAACATCCTGTTTCAGCCGTGATCCCATGTCCTGCCAGCCTAAGAAGCAAGGGGCTGGACTCAGTCCTGATCTCAGGTCCTCTGTTTTCTGACTAACTTTTGTACTAGACTTATATAATCGCTTTTCAAACAGCACTGGATAGAGGATGGAATAAATACTCTCGCATTTAAAAGCACAAAGACACGTCAGAGTACAGTGATAGGTGAACAAAATGCCCTTAAATATGGATGGTACAGGTTGCTCGCTTTGGGCTAGATTGTGACTTGGCTGACAAACCCATACAAGAGAGTAAGAAATCCCCTCTTACACCTTAATGTAGGTTACCCAGGTCTTGGGGTCAGGTGCATAGGAGTAAGTGGGGTTAACTCACTTGCTTCCTCCCTACCAGAAGCAAGTGGAGAAGGGGCGAGAAAAAGTTAGACTCCTTGCTCAATAGCCATAATAGCTGAGCCAACACAGTGTGAGAAGTAATTTACTGCTGGCTTATTACCCCCAAGAACAAGGAAGAAGCAAGGAAAGCGCTGTGACTCCATGCTGTGTCTCTCTGAGTGACAATATTTTTCAAGGTTAGTGTAGTTTACGTACCACGTAGGGCTGTGCCTAAAGTCACAATCTAGCCCTGTCTCGGGGGGGATATTCATCCAACACCAGTGGCAGATTCAGACCCATCTTGACAGTTACATTTTCACTATCCTACAGAAAAAAAGCATTTTATAGAGCTAGCAAACAGAAGTGTTGTACAATCTATATTCTCAAAGGGCCTTTTCTAACTTATTTGCTCATCTTTAGACCGTTAGGTCCTCTATGCATGATAAATTTGGACAAGTATCAATATAACAAACAATATCTATCCTCTTTTGGAACTTTATGAAGAAAAGGGCATAATTAAGCTATTGTGTATTTTTGATAAATGTAACAAAGCTATGCTGAGGACAGTCCAGGGCACTATGATCCTTGGTGTCTTTCTCTGTTGCTGGGGAGGCCGGGTGTATAGCCAGTGTGTTTGTCACTGTGTGGATCCACTGGATAAAATCATTGCATAGGAGGTGCACATGGGCATCAGATAGTACTACAGCTTCTGATAATGATAAGATTCTGCACCTTCCAACCCCCATGGAAAGTCTGTTATCTGAGCTTTGTGCAATAGATCAGGATTTGTTCCTTAAATATTATTTGATTGCAGTTTTGTGAAATAAACAGAGAGCTTCAATTCAGTAATAAATAAAATGGAAAAATGGTAATACTCCACTAATGTCTAAAAAAGTTTTTAATTGGTAATTATGAGAGATTACTGCAGAGGCTAAAAGTTATATGGAATGCAGAATTAATACACATTATTTAAGGGAAGATTAGGGTTTGATATGTTGAAAGAAATATTTTATCTGTATATTCAAACACAGAATGACATTTTAAGCATCACATCAAAAATGAATGACTATAATTTATAATTGAGAAACAGCCTGCATATGGTTTGGAAAGGTAGAAAAAATGGCAGAATTTTGTTCAAAAGCTAGTACGTGTGTGTTTTGAAATTATTTAATACAGAGGTTTTTGTAAATTAATTTTGAAGTTACATTAAACAGCCTTCAAAGAAATATATGGGAATAGTATTTTCAGTAGCAAGACCTTGAGTAATGAGACATTGTACACAAGTTTCTGTACCTTCAGCAAGAGGTATGTATTCCTCTGATGTACAGTCATCTAGGGATATTTAAAATACTTAAAATTTGTTTGTAAACATGTAATATTGTGAAATATTATGTAGTTCTGCATAGATTTTTAAGTTATTGTATATTTAAGGTGTGAATATTTTTATAGGACACATACTATGTAAGAAAATATCAATGTATTTAAAAATGAATATGTTCTGTACAGAAGTTCAGTGGCCAAAAGTAAGATTGAAATTTGTTATATTTCTTTGAATTTAAAGTTTTACATGAGGACTGAAAAAGAAACTTGGATAGGCTCAATTTAGTGAGCAAGAATAAGGGTAGACCTGATAGATCTATTCCCAGTAATTAATGGTCTAGTTAAGATGAAACAATCGCTAGCTGCTTTTTGTCTATAATACTATATCTAGAGCATTGAAAAGTGACAGGTAACAGAATTTAGAACTAACATGGAAATATATGTTTACATAAAGTATGTGTGAAATTCAGTTTCAAAAATTGGTTCAAATAGCTTTGTGATATTTTAAAGGGATATACATTGGTGGACAAATAAGTGCAACATAGGGTATGCCTATACTTACCGTCCGGGTCAGCGGCTAGCGTTCGACTTCTCGGCGTTCGATATATCGCGTCTAATCTAGATGCGATATATCGAACTCCGAACGCGCTCCCGTCGACTCCGGAACTCCACCACCGCGAACGGCGGTGACGGAGTCAACGGGGGAGCTGCGGACTTCGATCCCGCGGCATCTGGACGGGTGAATACTTCGAACTAAGGTAGTTCTATAGCGTAGCTGAACTTGCGTACCTTAGTTCGACCCCCCCCCCTTAGTGTAGACCAGGCCATAGATAACTATGCTAAAGGATAACAATGTTAAAGGATACCCTTAATAGAACACTATGTAGACTAGTGGGGATTTAACACATAGGCTGAGGGTGGTAAGTGTTTCTAATATGCCATATCAGTTCAAAACTGGTGCCATGGGAAAGCAATCTTCATGCTTCCTGCATATTAGGAGTATTTTCCAATCCCACTGGCCATGTATAAGGCTACAATTTTGTCACAGAAGTCACAGAATCTGTGACTTCCAAAGATCTCCATGACTTCAGCCTGCGACAGCTGGGAGCTGCAGGGTCCTGCCACCTCCTGCGACTTCTGCCAGAGGCAGCGGAGGCCCCTAAGCTGCCTTGAGCAGTGGGGGTACCTTGCAGTTCCCAGCCAACACAGGTGAAGGGGACCCCATAATCCCCAGCTGCTGTGGGCAGCAGGAGGACCCCCGCAGTTCCCAGCTGCCGTGGGCGGTAAGTGGTACCCTGCGGCTCCCGGGTGGCGGGGGGGAGGGGACTCTGAAATGCTGCGGGGGGGGCTCCTGCAGCTCCTGGCTTGGCCCCCCTGCAGCTCCCAGCTGCTGCAGGTGGTGGAGGGGGACCCTGGAGCTCCAAGGCCCCATGGGTGGTGGTCGGGGGGAAGAGCTCCCAGCCAGCTCTGCAGCTGCCCAGCAGCTCCCCATTATGTCATGGATAGGTCACGGGCTTCCGTGAACTTTTCTTTATTGCCCATGACCTGTCTGTGACTTTTACTAAAAATATCCATGACAAAATCTTAGCCTTAGCCATGTACAACTTTGTTTTTACCTCCTGCTGAAGCCAAATGATATAAGCCGCTACCAGGAAATCAGAGTTAATGGATCATTATGACAAATGCTGTGTTCCTGCAGCAGGGGCGGCTCCAGGCACCAGCACGGCAAGCGCGTGCCTGGGGTGGCAAGCCACTGAGGGCGCTCTGCCGGTCGCTGCGAGGGCGGCAGGCAGGTTGCCTTCGGCGGCTTGCCTGCGGAGGATCCGCTGGTCCCGCGGCTTCGGCAGACTTCCCGCAGGCGTGTCGCCGAATCCGCGGGACCGGGGACCTCCCGCAGGCAAGCCGCGGAATACAGCCTGCCTGCCATCCTTGGGGCGGCAAAATACCTAGAGCCGCCCCTGTCCTGCAGTATGTGCATTACATGAATTTAAACATACAGATTATGCCATTTTATACTATGATAAAATCCACATGATATTTTGTGGGTTGTTAAAAAAATCTATGTATAATTATTAACAGCATAAACAACGTTTAACAGAATTTTGTTAAAATAGGCTTGGAAGGATTTGAATTTTATTGGAAAATGTTGGTAAACTTTGATTTCACTGTGCACACACAAGGCAATGAAAAATATTTCCATTGATAATCTAAATCTGTAGATAGGCAAAGCAAGAAAAATGCTGCTTGAGAACTTAGAGTTTGATTTAAGGAATTCACTTTTGTCTATTTTGATATGTGATGTTGACCATTTGTATTTTAACTCTTATAAAGCTTTAACATTTTGAATCTCAAACTCAACTGTCATTAAATAATTACTGATGATTCCCCTATTATCTGACGCCCATTACTTCCTGCAACTGTGAAAATTTAGATGGATAAAAATAGAAAACATTCTTAAAATATAGATATTATCAATTGAAATTATTAAAAAAGAACTGAATTATAGATAATTGAAGTATGTTTTAAGTTAACATTAAAAAACAAGTTTCAGAGTAGCAGCCGTGTTAGTCTGTATCCGCAAAAAAACCAGGAGTACTTGTGGCACCTTAAAGACTAACAAATTTATTTAAGCATGAGCTTTCGTGAGCTACAGCTCACTTCTTCGGATGCATAGAATGGAACACACAGACAGGGGATATTTATACATACAGAGAACATGAAAAGGTGGAAGTATGCATACCAACAGGCAGAGTCTAATCAATTGAGATGAGCTATCGTTAGCAGGAGGAAAAAACTTTTTGAAGTGATAATTAAAAAACAAATTATTCAATAGTATGTTTGCTCTCTAGAGTGTGTAATTTCTCCCTACCTCCCTCCCCCCCCCCCCCGACTGTGTAATTTATTTCTTACATCCATTCACAGATCTCTGAAAAGATGCAGTTTTTATAGCAACAAGTGCTGACGGGGTGTATTTTCAGTTCCGAGTGCCCATAGGGATTAAAAATTGAACTGTTTAAAGTGGAGTTTGTGTACGCCCTTTTAATTATCTTATTTATAGATTTAATGGAAACTTAATTTTGACCTTTTGTCATAGTTCAGGGACTTTACTATCCAGAATCTGTGATGGTAACACTGACTTGGTACCTAGCTTGTTGAGTCTGTCCTGCATCTTCTGTCCCAAACGTGATTCACTGCTGGTGTTTTTAATATGTTTTTTTAGATCCTTTAGGGAACTCTATGTAAATGGAAACATTCTTATAAATTTCTGAATAATGAAAATATTAGTAACTTTTTATGTATAAAACAGATACTAAAGTAAACAATTTAAAAATTGTTTAAATAATTCTGCAGAATACACTGGATAACTATAACTGGGCTATACCTATATACCAGCAAATTCTCAAGCTATTACCTGCTTGAGACTCTCATTTGAAAAAGCTGCATTATTTCAATGTTAATGGCTCAACTCTCCCCTTTGTTCCGTGTGTGTAACTCCTATTGACAGTGGTAGGCAAAGGAGTAGTTTTTGACCCCACACAATATGAAATATTAGAGCTTGTGTATTATAACTTTTCCGGAGCTCGCTGTCCTTCGTGCCACCAATGAGCTGTTCTCAGCGAGGAATGGAAGTAACATTAGCTGTTGACTCAGAATAGCTAAGAAACACAAATTACTGGGCATGCCTGTGTCCTGGCCCATAGGAGGAAGATAGCTTAAAGGGATAGGGATGAGACAGGACCAGAGCTGGCAGGATGCATATTGGAGAGCATCCTGTATTCTCCTTTGTCCTCCACTGGCATACATCTCAAACCTCATCCTGAACAACTAAGGAGCATCACTGAACTCTGAACATAGGTTGCACTTGATGATTTGATGCCTCAGTGCAGACACGCTCAGCTCCCTTGGCATTGCTGCCTTGCGTGCTGGAGAGCTGAGGCAGCAATGCCAGGGAAGCCCTTCAAGCACTGATGCCTTGAGAAATGCTTAATGAGTACAGGCAAGAGCTGACAACCTTCATGTGTCATTTTGTTGTAAACTCTTGCCTACAATAGGAAAAAAAATGAAGATGCTGTACCACTTTAGGTTTGCCCACTCTTTCACATGCTGCTAGCTTCCACTGCCCTACCACCTCACTGGCTGAATTGCAAACCTCTCTCCTCACCCACCAGCAAATTCAACTCCACCTTTCCCATTAGGAATTCTGAAGAAAAATGAGGGTAGAGTATAGCCATGACTTTGGTATCATTTTACATGTGTTTCATGATAAAGTTGTGAACTGCCTAGTGACAAAAGTCCTTGTCATTTGAGAGCTCTGCATGAAAGCAGGCTGTGATTAAACAGAAAAAGTAATAATGATTAGGTTTAACAGTAAAGTTTTCTGACTGTTGTAGGTCATCTACAGATGCCAGCTTTGAGTCTTCCAGTGTTCTAATCAAAGTGACAAAGGCAGAAATATTCTGTAATTTGCTGATCTATTTTTATCAGCAGTTCCAGTTCCAATGCCCATACCTGCCAGTCAAGAGTTCATACATTAAGATTCCCAGTGACCAGTAGTCTGCGGAAATGTCATGACCTTTGTTCAGGATGATCTCTGGGGCTACATACTCTGGAGTTCCACAAAAAGTCCATGTTTTTTTTCCAAATCCTATTTTCTTTGCAAAGCCAAAATCGACCTGTGAAAGGAAAGGAATTCCATCAATGCAGAAAAATAAAGGACATTTCAGTGATGTGTTCTGTTCTTCTTAGAGTGAAGCAAAGTAGAAATAAAGGTTTCCTCATGGGAATATTATCATAAACCAGAGCATGCTAGGTTGTTACAAAATAAAACACAACCACAGCGTGACATTTTTCCTGAGTTAGCCTTCATAGTATAAACTCAAGTGCTTTTCGTGAGGTAAGAAGGGAGAGTGACAATGAACCAGACATCTCTTGGTAGTTAGTGGTTACTAGATCTGTTCTAATAAATTCTTGAATCAATGTCTGCCCTAAGTGATGTTGGACATTTGCACATGGCTCACATTTTTTCCTTCTTTTAATACCAAACTCCTGTCTGAGTAATGAACTATTTGTGTCAGTTTATTATGGCCAGATGAAAGGATAAGCACCAGTTCAGAACAGCATGAACAGGTCCTGTCCTGCAGTCTGTGCTTGCTCTCCTTTTTCCTATGGTAACTCATGCCATCTGAACAATTCCCAAGAACTACAATTTAGGCAGAGCAAACAGTGACAAAAAATAATCTCTCTTGGCCATACTTTCCCCCCTTGATTAGCACATGGAACCACATCAATTGGGATTTGATCAGGAGCTGCCAGTGGAACATAGTTCTATGCTTTGAAAATGACAGGGAGACCCTCAGGTTTCACTTTCACTCAATAGAAAGAGTGGTACAGTAAAACAATTTGTCACTCAGCTAGGAGATGGCACTGTGCTCCAGTTATTTGGGCTTTTATAACAACCCACAGAGTGTCACTGCAGGAGAGCATAAATCTAGAGCAGCCCCAGCAACGGTTATAATTTAGACGAGGGACCAAAACAGCACACAGCCACCTGTTGCATCCGAAATTATGCCAAGCTAAACTCAGAATTGGACCTTTGTGCTTTTAATAACAAATAAATATAAGCAGACTAGAATCCATCTTTTTGTATGACTGAGTTGAATGATGCGTGCTGAGCAGCAGCTGCATATGGAGACCTCCTAAATTCCATTTATATCTATGAGGTTTTCTCTATAAATCTTGTGAGCATCTTTCTGTACACATCTATTCCACCCCTGACACAACCCATTTAACTCCTCGCTACCCCTCTGGCATGCTATCTGTGGCAGCAAGATACAGGGGTGGGAGAATGGCCCTGCACCACTTGGGAATATCCCTGATTTACGCTGGAATCCTCAGAAGAGAGTTTCCCAGCTTAATGCCAGAGCTGGTTTATGGAGGCTATGACAAAACCCAGAATTAGGGCCACAAAATTTAACCCAAAACACACCAAAATGCAGTAAAACCAACCCCATAATACAATAGCTCTTAAATTTTCTGCTACACTCAGAACAAGCTCCACTTAATAAATCCCCTTTCCTGGAAAAAGCCCAGGAAAATAGGTGAGTCTTGCAGTGTGTTAAGAAGATCACCAAGTCCAGACACAGTTGGATGAAGGACATTAATTTCTAATTTAAGGACTCTTGTCAGAGAATGTTCTGCCATCTGTCCCTTCCTATTTACACTAGGGAGTTCAAACAACTCTGGTGATTGCTACTGCCATGGTATCAGATTGGGAGTCAGATGCTCTCTCAGGTTGTCAGGACAAAATTATTTATGGTTCTAGCTCAAAACTAACATGTTAAATTTCATCAGAAAAATCATTCTGTAGCCAGTGTGGACGGTGGAGTGTAAGTGCAATGTACTCTTACTAAGTAGGTTGCTGCTTTCTGCCCTGGCTCCAATGTCTGAATATTTTGAAGCTATATCTCCATGTTGAGAGCTCTGGATAATCCAGTCTTGTGGTGACAAAAGCATGGATGGTGAAGAAAGAAAAGGATGCCACCTTCTTATTGACATATTTTCTGGAGCTTTCTAGTGGAAAGTGTTTGCTTCACAATTTTTAATGAAGTGGCTGACAATGTGATATAAAGCTTGAAGCCACAAGCCGGGGGCATGACTGCAGCTAGAGATCATCTTTTCAATAAACTAAAAACTCCATTTATACTACATTTTAAAATGGTTGTCAAAAGATGTGGAACTTTTGTTGCCAGCTACTGAAGCTTCTCTGTTTGAATTCATGAGGTCCTATGACTCTCTCAGCCAACAGGAGAGCTCAAGCAGTAATTCATCAGCAAATATCTTGGATAAACAAGTGAAAAATCTCCTCCTCCCCAGTTGCCTTCCCTCATAGTCACTTTAAAATTAGGGTTCACAAAATGTTTCTGGAAAAGAGTGTGGGGATGGGAAGCCCAAGGTTAAGTGAATTGCCTATGTCCAGTTTTGCAAACATTTTGTGTTCCTGGATGCTGTTTGCTTGGTTGGCCTACACCTGAACACACCCTTATTTTAATAGGTTCAGGGGGAATATTTTAGTAATGCTACTATGCAGGTGTTTGCATATCATGTTCTCAGTTCAAATCAATAATTTCTGACTAATATAAAAGATTTTTAAAGTACATATAAATACTCTCTGCAGCATTTTATGCTTACACTTTGCCTGGGTAGGGATGAAGGTTTGTGTGTGGGGTGGGGGGCCTACCTGAGGAAGGAAAAGCTTTCTGGACCCTCATTCTTCTAGCAAGTTGTCCATGAAGGGACATAATTCAGTCCTTAATATTTCGTATTCATGTGCACATGTCTAATGGCCGATACTTTTCAGAGAGCCAGTCAGATCTTTACAGCCAAGCTTCTGCTTTTGCAGGAGCAAATAATGGTATTTGACTATTTAATTTCCTGGTTTTCAGGTGAAATCAGGTAATTAAAATGTCTAAATGGCTATTATTTATGCCCACTAACTAAATTATGAGCACAAAAATGAAGGTCAACTTTACAAATCTGGATTACCTTTCCCCTGCCTGTTAGTTGCCCAACATTGTTAAGCAAATCCATATGAAACCTAATACACATAGCTACATTTTGATTATGTAGAATTTCTCTAATGACCAATGTAAAGATTTAAAAAAGGGAGTAACAAGATCAGGTAACACAGATATGTAAGAACTCTGGCACTAGTGATATTGTTTTACCTGCCTCTCAGATCACGTAGGGCCTGATCCTGCAATCACTTTCAAACATGCTTAACATTATGCATGTAAGTGGCTGTACTACATTCAAAGCAACAGTCTAAGGGCATTACTTGAAATCAAGTAAATACTCCTGTACCAAAAGCTAAGCACATGCATAAATGCTTGTAGGATTGGGGCCTTCATCTAGAAGTTTAGGCTTAAAAATATTAAAATATAACTAAATAGGAAAAGACTCTTATTACAGCAACATTCTGTATTAGCTACATTTTAGCAGGACAAGCCGGAGGATTTAAAACAATTAATGAGAGTAATCATTTCTTGAAATAACAAAATGTGATTAATATCTCCATAAAACAAATATTTTTTTTTTAAACAAGCAAAGCAACTTGTTCACATCAAGCATTAGTAGCCTGCAAAAAATTGGCACGAGTAGGCTGTAAAAAATAAAAGCGATTAATGAGTGTGAGCCAAATAAAATATTGAAACATCTATTGTAAACGTCTATTTTTGCCCCTGTATGCATCAACATGGTTAGATGGATTTTTCCTAGTTCTCTTCTCTAAATAATTTGCTCTGGGACTGCAACTCTGAATGCTAAGTTTCAGACAGAAGTACTATTTTGTGGGTGAATTATAACTCCTTAGAGTAGGAGTTTCTGACTTAACTCTAGTGTAGTAAACATGGCACTGTAGTATTTTTTTGCTGCACAGAAAAAAAGACACTGTAAGCACTCACCAGTTTGGCATAACCTCGGTGATCTAGAATGAGGTTTTCTGGCTTGAGGTCCCTATAAATTATTCCTTTGGAATGCAGATAGGCAAAAGCTTCCACCACACATGCTGTATAAAATCTGGTCGTAGAATCTTCAAATGAACCTCTATATAAAAGAAAATGGAAAAAGGTCTGGCGGCCATTCAAAATATTTGCATTTAATGTTGTATATTTGGTCAGGGGCGGCTCCTGGCATCAGAGCACCAAGCGCATGCCTGGGACAGCAAGCCGCAGGGTGGGGGGCGGTCTGCCGGTCGCCGTGAGGGCGGCAGGCAGGCAGCTTTTGGCGGTGCGCCTGCGGGAGGTCTGCCGGTCCTGTGGCTTCGGCAGCAATTTGGTGGTGGGGACGCTGAATCCGCGTTACCAGCGGACCTCCGGCAGGCGCGCCGCTGAAAGCCTCCTGACTGCTGTGCTTGGGGCGGCAAAATACATAGAGCTGCCCCTGTATTTGGTTGTACCATTATTGCATGTCACTATGATTACAGCAATGAAATTAAGTTTAATAAGAATTAACCTCTGCTATGCATGTAGGGAAGCAAGACCATATAGATTTACTACTCTAGATTTTAAGGTCTCAATCTTGCAAGATGCTAAGTACTCTGGCCCATTCCAGCAAAGTTCTTAAACGTATGTGGAGTCACACTTACTTCACCTTGAAAGATCAAGCCCTAAAACACAATTATAGCTCAAAACAATTTCGCTATGAAACCATCTTTTTCAAAAAGTTTTGTCTGTAACTACTTCAAGGACTTGTGGCATCAAGACAGTATGTTTCACATATTTTATGATCTTACTCTAGCCACTCCTTAGCTGCCAGAAGGAAAGATACTGTGAAATAGCTGTATAGATATGATACAATCATGTTTCTCTCTTTGTCTGTTTAATTGGTTGAAAGTTTATAGCTTTGAGATAAATAAGGAAAGCTTCTTTGTTCAAGTTGTGCTTATGTTTTTTTCAGGTGGGAAAAGAGAAGATATCAATATCTCAGATTGATCAGGGGAATACCAACTATCCAGTTGTAGGTTAGCTATTTACTCTTTAGCTGCCAAACTAGTCTTCTATAATAACAATTAGGGAGACTAAGGGTTGCCAACCCTCCAAGATTGGCCTGGAGTCTCCTAGAATCAATATCAATCTCCAGGTAACTATTGAAAGCAATCCAGGAGATTTTAATAGGATATTTCAAGAAAATGACATTATGTCATGTTGGGGGAAAAAAATCTCCTGGAATAGCTTCAGTCAGAGTTAGCAACCCTAAGGGAGACCCACTTACTTTCTCCTACGAAAAGACTCTTCTTCACTAGCCAATCTGATCTACTCACTTTACAATACATACACAGTTTGGAAGCCCTCTACTAACTGGAAAATAGCCATTAGCAAACTCATTCCTGTTTGGTTCCCACTCATGAGGTTAGCATTCTACCCACTGGTTGAATTCCCAGGAAGCATTGTTTTAAACCAAAGTTCCAAACTTAATACAAATATTAAGTTACATTAGACACAATTATGAAATAAATCTGAAGTCATAACAAAAAAGAATGATATTCAATCCAAAGAAAATGTTGTATCATACATCTTTCATATTTACCTCAGATATATGTTTTGAACAAAATCTATTAAAATGGATCAAAGACTAATGTTAGATACTGTTCATGAATGAGACAAACATAAAAAGCTCTTACTTGGCATTTGAAGTGTTAATTTCAAATTTAAAGAAGTGAATCGCTTCCTGCTCTTTTGGAATGAATACATAGTTACTTGAAATCATAATTAGATTTTGACAGCAGAATTGTTTGAGCTCTACTAACTGAAAATAAAATAAATGTGCTTCTAAGCTAGATGGCAGTAGAAACCACAATTCAAAGAGCAAAGGAATGAAAGAATTTATCATTCTGAAAAAATTTTAAAAAAAGACTAAATCCAGACACCTGTTAGCTTTGGAATTGTAATGCTTTTAAATATATTGAGGGCAGGCAGATTTTTAGAAGAAGTGGAATATAAAAAATAATAAAAGTAACTTCTTAGGGATAATTAAAATATCAGTTTGATATTTGTTTTCTGCTCCATTTTCTTTTAATGTTTAAATTGCCTGTTTACTCTGAGGACAACATTTAATTTACACATTTAATCATATCTATTACATTTCTAATTGTGTGCATATATTTATAGAGTGTTTGTGTACAGTTTACTACATGGTTATCTCCCCTCATATGTAATATATACATTACACCCAAAAAGCTAAGTTAAAAGATTATTATTAAAGTTCCAAGTCAAGCAACCAAAAGTTAGGAAATGCCAGAATTAAAGTTGTCTGAGCAGCTTGTGTTCTCCTCATTGTTCATTGGCCCATGCCTTATTGACTACACACTTTTCAAATCCTGATCTGATGAGAGAATTATTAATTCCTGCATGGGCTTTTCTATGGCACTCATCACTATGTGTCTGAGGTGCTTCATAAACATTTAGGAATTTATCTTTTTACAACCCCTGTGGAGTAAGGGGATATTATCCTCATTTTACAGATGAGGAACTGAGACACAGATGGAGGGAACCACAAAGGCTATGTCTACACATCAGTTAAACACCTGCAGCTGGCCCTTGTAAGCTGACTTGGGCTCAGGGTGCTTTGGGCACGGAGCTGTAAGATTGTGGTGTAGATGTTCACTTGGGCTGGGGTCTGGGCTCTCAGACCCTCTCGCAGGGTCCCAGAGCTCAGGCTCCAGCCTGAGCCCAAACACCTACACCTCAGTTAAACAGCCCTTCAGCCCGAGCCCCAGGAGCCTGGGTCAGTTGGCACAGGCCAGCCACGAGTTTTTAACTGCAGTGTACACATACCCCTAAGGGGAGGCAGCAACATATGTTATCAGAGGCTGAAATATAGGCGGCACACAGGGAATTTTTACTCTGAAAACTTAGGTGCTAAATGAGTTTAGGTGACTATGGGGTTCAGCAGGAGTTTTGTGAATCATGGTGGAGCCAAAACTGGGACTTAGGCACCTAAACCAACTAAGTCTCAGGTTTAGGTGCCTAAGTAGCTTTGTGGATTTGAGCCAGACACACTAAGGTTAAAAGTATCCAATAACTTTGATTCGGGCACTCCTCTGCAATGTGAGAGACCCAAGTTCAAACTCCAGCTTCACATCAGGGAAGGGAAATTGAACCCAGGTCTCCCACATCCCCTAGGCGAGTGCGCTCACTGTTGGGCTAGTCTAAAGGTTATAAGGGAAGCTACTGCCTCCTCTTGTTTGCTTCCTCCCTCTGTCTCCCTTACCCATTCCCCCTCCCAAAATATATTGGGTGAAAGTCAGTTCTGAATACACTCCCTGCAATTTAGGACACTATGAATCAGATCCTGTCCCCTGGCTCTGTTCCCTTTTTATGGATCCTAAGATGCTCAGGTTAAGTGGAAGGGTCTGGAAGGGGGCATGGTAAGGTGGCAGAGGACAATCCTCAGGGGGTGGAGTGATCACTGCCCTGGTTAGTGTAATTTAGAGCAGCCCTTAGGTTACTCCAAGTTATGATGGGCCACTTTAGTCGCTAGTCATCTCCAGGATGGGGGGAAGAAGAGGATGGAACAAGACTTTCTCCACCCTTTCTGTGTCCTGTGCCAAACACAGCTTGGTGATACATCTCGCCTTTAATGTATGTTAGAGTTTTTCTGCTAGGAATAAAGATATACAATATTACAATTCACAGTGACATATAATTTTCCCTTTCAGATAGAAGGTTTCTAAAATTTCTTACCTGTCCCTGAGAATTGTCCAAAGCTCTCCACCTAGACAGGCTTCCATCAACATGTATAAATATTTACTGTCCTTGAATGTCCTGTATAGCCTATTGTTTGCAAACAAGAAAATGCAATAAAAGTTAAAGCATTCTTTTTGGTAAAAAGTATTCCTGTGATACTTCACACTCCTTATTAACCATGAATATCACTTACTGTCTTCATTCTGTTGTATCATACTTGAAATGTTTCAGCAGAACAGATGCAGTATTTTAGTGTATTATAAGAGGATGATGTTGCTACTCTGGGAACTAAATTTAGGGCATGACATTTCTAACTACTTAGGTCTGATGTTGCTGCTTTCCAAGATCACTTGAAAGAGAGGCAAGACAATATGTACACCATTTCTTGTAATGAGTAGATCATTTATCCTTCAAAGTAAGGAGTCAATCTGTAGATCTGAAGCCTTCCTTTCATTTAATAATTTCAAAAGAATGCCCCTTAATTTTGGTTCATGTAAGAATTTAACACAATTTGCTTTTACATTTCATAGACCTTATAAAAATATCAAAAGATGTTTGTTTCCTCATCCAGGATGATTGAATATGTGGGAAAACCTGCCTAATGAGATAGTTGGGGCAAGTAACATGTATTCAGCATGTACTGTATGTCAGGCTTGACCTAAATTCTATAGGAAAACGTTCCTTTCTACACATTTCTGCAACATTCTTGTGAAGCAGACTGGAAACTGTGTACCAGCTTCAGATAAATTAAATAAATGGAGTTTATTTAATTAATTAAATATGAAAATAATATAAGGAATTCTACATTGTTGTATTATCTCATTTGTTATTAAACTAAATTAATTTTACTCTGCACAGATATTTTTCTGACAACATGCAGCTGCATTGTAGAATCTTTCTGGGAGGAAGCTGTACATTTTGGCAGATGGGTAGAGGACCGTTGGGGTTTTTGGCTCCTGGGAAGTTAAGGTCTGGGAGACAGTTTGAGTTTGTTGGATAAGTACATTAGCTCCCAGTGTTGACATTTAAATCACCAGCATTAGATTTCAGAGTTACCATAGCACTGAGGCGAACTATTCTCAGAGCTATTGTTATGTCTGTGAGAGTTAACATTTCAGGCTCTCTGCAGAAAGCAGCACACTTTGCTATGGCTGTTTACACTCAGATCTCACATTTGGAAGGTTTTCTTTGCAACCACATCATATAGAACATTATTTTAAACTATCTCAAAAGGTTAGATTGTGGAGCATAATTCTTCAGCAATGAGTGGATTCTGTAGTATATTCTGTGACTGTGCAATTACACCCACGCACAGGGCTCTGTATGTTTTAAGCATTATGGGCCTGATAATCTCAGGTGACTACAATGAAAACAGAAGGTGTTGCAGAATCGAGCAGTTCAAAGTAAATAACATACTTTGTTATACCTCTCAAGGAGCTGTTGTGTGACATATGCCATGAGGCAGGGATAGACTAGCTGGATGCTTGATGGATCATGAAGCAGTTGTTTAATGCATTAGTCTTTTATTTTTGGAGGCATTTGGTTAAATACTAGCTTAGGTAACATGAAATGTGTTGGTCTCAATATAGTGCCTATTGGACATTACGTCATGAAATTGGGCAGAGTTTGTCTTTGTACAGCGCACAACCAGGGCCAGTGCTACCATTAAGGTGAACTAGGCGGTTGCCTAGGGCGCCAAGATTTGGGGGTGCCACTTTTTTTTTTACAGCAGTTCCTCCCCAGCGTGCGGTCGCTGCTCCACTTCTCCCACCTCCCAGGCTTGCAGTGCCAATCAGCTGTTTGGCGCCGCAAGTCTGGGAGGGGAGGAGAATTAGAGTGGGGGCGGTGTGCTCGGGGAGGATGGTGGAGCAGAGGTGAGCTGGGGTGGGGAGGTGCTGCACGGCTCTGGCGGGGGGGAGCTGCAGCGGGCTGGGGGCGTCTCAGGGCAGGAGGAGGAGCTGCTGCGGGGCGCCTCAGGGTGGAGGGGGGGCGGGGAGCTGCTGCAGGGCTGGGGGGGAGGGCGCAAGGTGGAAGTTTCGCCTAGGGTGCAAAACTTCCTTGCTCCGGCCCTGTGCACAACACAATGTCACTTAGTTTTTTATTACTATTGTTGTTATCATTATTATCCTATCACATATTTTGGAATAACTATTCATCTTTTCACCTCTACTGGAAAAGTTTGAGGCTTATGATCCAGGTCAGGACTGAGGAGCACTTGCTGAGCTGCTTGAGGAAGCTTGCAAAGTCTGCCTGAGTCAATGTTACTTGTCTCTTGCTTTCAAGAGTGCCAATAGTCACAGAAAAAACAGAAGGGGGAGAGGGGGGGCTACTGAGTATATACTGTACATGCCACCATAAGAAGTATGTAGCATAAACCTACCTAAACAGTTTCTGATCAATTTTAACATCTTTAGGTTTACCCATCCTTATAGGAGCCTTGCAAATGGATCATTACATGAGCAGCCTTATTTTAGTGCTTTCTTTTCCAATATTCTGCATAGACCTGAAGATAAGATACTGGAAAGTATTTCCATTTATCTTACATAAGCATTAAATACACACAAAAAAGAAGGAAAAAAGTTGATTAGTATATATTTCATTAGCTATTGAGGCCAATGGTACTAGTCATGTAAAAGTTTGCAGGATCAGGCTCCTAATCTTGAGAATATGTTCTCTTTCAATTATGTTAAAATGTTCTTTATGTTTTTAGTGGTCATGTTCTGCTAGCTGTTATATAATGGCACCTTCCATTACATTAGTATATTGATTCAGACAGTGGGTAGCACATTAAAAACTTCAAAAAATATTTTGTATCTTGTAATAGTCTACAAGGAGTACTTGCAATTTCAGTGCTATCTCAAATCTAGATAACTGAGGCATTTTTATGGATCAAATATGAAAGAAAAGCAAAGTGTAAAGATAATTGAAGCATTACATAGTGCCATCTTGTTTACGTCATACAGTAATTGTTGTGAATCAAGCATGAGGCTGAAATAAACATATTACAAAGGCAATAACAGATGGTGCTTCAATCCCTAATAAAAGGTATACATACACAATTTTCATTTCAAGACTGTGTAATTTAATGTTCATGTAAGACAAGATACTAGAAAACATTTCTCTTTGTCTGATGTCTAATGTAGAGTACAGGAAACTAAATCACTACTCATCAAAAATATACAGATAACTCCCTGGCAAAGTTATTGTTCCATTTCATCTCAATACTAGGAGAGAGTATTTGCTATTCTTATAGGTCTAAATCCAGGCACAGAGAAATCTTTTGTGTGCAGCTCTCCTTCCTCCAGAGTGAAAGTAAGGCTCAGCAGCCCCGTTCCCTCTTCTTTTAAACCTCACAGAGGCCCCTCTGCCATCCCAGGTCTGCACATAGGTAGGAGATGAGACTAGACAGCCAGGGGGAGAAGTGAGTATGTTAGGGACACATCATCTCTGCTCCAGCTCTGTGGAGTTCACCTGGGTAAATAATGAAGCTCCATGGTATATTATCTTTTCTGCTTAGCCCCCATCTCCAGTGGAATTGAGCTGCAAGGGAGTGGGAGTTCTGCCAAAGGCCAGAGCTGGTGCAAAGGCACAGCGCCTCCCCATGAATCAGAGGATCTGCCAAGTTTCTGATGGGTGTTGCAGCATATTTTGCTGGGGAGGAGACACCCCCAGCTGAGTGATGTGTGTAGGGGGGAAATCTCTGTAAGGGTGTCCTCCCAGAGAGTTCATCCCCCACAGACCTGTGTATGGATTTTACCACAGAGAGAATGATTTCAGCGATAGTTTTATTAATTACCTAATTTGTTAAATAATATTGCCAATGCCTTTGCAATATTTATTGAATCTTACAATAATCTTGAATACATAAGGGAGCATCTCACCATCCTGTTTTCCCCCAAATATTCACAATTTTAAGGGATGCTCAGTGTCAGATAATGTAAGTGTGCTTATGGTTAGAAAAGTACTAAGGCCTCTTGTTACACATTCAGAGTCACATCTGCTTATCTTTCTAATCAACATTTGGTGTTACCGCTTTTTACTCTTAGAGAGCCAATAAAGCTAAGGAATAATGAGCTAGAGTCTGTTTTGGCATGTGCATAATCAAAATATTTGTTGAATATTGTTGACTCTCTACTACTGCTGTTGGTGCATGATCCAGAAAGAGTACAGCTTGACTTCCAGAATCTAGGTTGAGTTTTCAGGGCTGAGAGTTAAAAATATTGAGCAGACTTGTCAACTAATTGAGAGACAATAAACATGGAACACTATGGTGCCATACTTGCAGAGTCCCTTGACAGCAATGAACTACGATTAAAAGGTGTTTTACCTATAGCGCTTGTGGGACAATTCATGACCAATTCCATAACACATTGCAATTATATAAGAAACAGTAGCCAGACTGGAACGTTCTGAACTTGAAATGAGTTTGTGAAGTGTAGTGACAGTACCTCACAATGAAGTCTGAGTGAGCCCCCTGCATTATCTGCTTCTCTGAGCGTATGTGCTCCTGCTGTCTTGTGTCCACTATGTGACGTTTCTTCAGTATCTTCATTGCAAATGTTTTGGATTCTTCACTTTTCAACTGGACCTTGAATAAAAGTGGCAAATATATTAGTTAGAAGCAGTGCCCATAACTCCTTAACAATCTGGAATTTTGGATGGGCACATTTTAGCTCCTTCCAAAAATGTTAGATCTTCTGGAGAATAGAAAGTTTATTTCATAGGGGGATATAAACATAATTAAACAAACTGAAATAAAAATGAACCTAATTCTCAGAACACTAAAGATGACTGTTCTTGTCTTCAGTATTCTGCAATGTCAGAGGGACTGACAAATTGACTTTTCTTCAGTTCCTCCACCTACCACAAATATGCTGTCCCCTTCTCCTACCTTCTTAACAATTTCCAACCTTATGACTGCCCAATAGAACACCCCTTCCTCAGTGATTACTCTCATCAACTGACCCAGCCTCCCTGCACAGAGCCACTCTGAATTTCATGATCAATTTTCCCTGTTCCTAGTATGACACCCCAGTGCAACCTATCTCCCACTCCTGATTTCTAGGCCAAGAGAAGGATTTGGCAGAATGGGTAGATGAGTCACATTGTGAGGCCAGAGGAAGGACAGGAGGAGAGTTTGTAGCAGCAAAAATTTATTCAGGCATAAGTTATGACTCAAGAGCTCCCAAGAGCTAGGAACCCTCCCTTTTTTTTTCCAGCACAGTGTTTCTTAGCTTCTCTCTTAGGAAATTAACCAGCTCCCCCAGGGATAACCATTTGGAAATTAGCCAGTTTCTTATGCCTTAATAAAATACAAGTTTTAACTCACTGGATCTGTTCACTGCAAACCAGATTTCTAAATGTGGCATATTGCTACACCATATCCACTGATACATTTGCTAGTACGATATGCCATTGAATTGAAAAGCCATTTACAACAACTTTCTGTGTTGAGGGGAAAAACAACCACAACAGCATTATATATTTCTCTCAGGTATACTCTCAGCATAATGATGCTGGTTCTAATAAGTGTACAACTTTAATAAAAACCTTTTTTATAACTATAACATTTCCACTGACTCTGACAAGGGAATAGAGTCCTTGAAAGGTTTAAATGCATGAGCAAAGCTAGCTTTTCAATGGTGCTGCTCTGGCATATCTTTACTTTTACCCTTGACCCTCAACTAATCTATTTTTCTTGTTACAAAAACAGGTGTCTGTAAAGTTTATTTTTTATTTTTATTTTTTTTGCTTAGCCTAAGCACAGGAATCACTTAAGATCCCTCAGAACATCTCCCTATATGCAGTGGGCCAAATTCTGCATCGATTTACATCCTGTGAATTGACATCAGTATCCATTAGCAGACAATGGAGTTGAATAGTGTTTAAGTCAATAGAGAATTTGGCCTGATATATTCATCTGCTTTCACAGATAAGAACTTACTGGAATGGCATCTGAAGGGCTTTCAAGAATGCAGAACTAACAGAAGGGATCTGTCCTGTCTTCTTCCTTCTCCACAAATTAGTAAGATTCCTTGGAGCTGGCTAAGTGATATCTTATAGTCTAGCCACTCAAGACAACAAACAAACAAAAACCTCCCATGCTGAACAAAGGAATACAATTACAAACTGCTAAACAAGCACATATGCACTTAATAATTCTAGGTGCTGTGACTGATCCACATGATCTTTTATGCAGTTGAAAAGGAAAATTGACCTCCAACCAGTTTCCTTGTAGCTATCACCAAATGACAGAATAAATTGATAATTCACGCATCTGGCCTCCTACTTTGATAAATTTCTCCTCTTGTTACAGTAAACCAGTCATATGACATCACATTGTCACGTTGTGAAGCGTGCACATAGTTAATTACATTTTTTCCATATAGTACAGTGTATGGTACAAATGCTATTTGGCAATTTTTATGAAAACACAGAGATGAAGCCAGCTTTCATTTTCAGGTTTCATTTTACAACCTCTCTATCAATATACCCAGGATTTTGAAATGCAGGCCAGATCAGCACTCTAGTTTGTCTCTGAGGGAGGGACATAATGTGGATGAAACATAACCTATTTTTTTTAAATATTTTTTATTAAAAAAAGGACAACCATATTTTCTTAAGAGAAAAGACAAAAAAAAGATCTAGGTTGGTCTAAGAAAAGTCACCTTCAAAATCTTTCCTAGCCTGTCTTTGAAAACTATAATCTTTAAATCCTTTCACTTTCCCGTCAATCCTTGCTGATTGGCTATGAAGACACTTTAAATGTTTCAGTTCATGCCAACTCTGTAATAACAGAGTGGAAAAATCTGTAGATTAATTTGCTCAGAATCAGAGCTTTTACTGGATATAACAGCTGTCCTCTCTAAAGCCAGGGTAACACATATGGATATACTAAATTTAAACCAAGGGGTAGGTCCTCAGCTGGTATAAATGTACACCAAATAGCACTACTTAAAGAGCAACACTTTCCCATGTGATTCAGCAACAATGTTTAATAAACGACGATCCATTTTTATACATATACATTTTTTATCATAAACTCTAATTTTTTAATTCTACTTCAGAAGTTTTATATATAATGACCCGATGTCCATTTTACTGGCATGGCTGACTGTTTTAGGTAAACTGTGAAGACCAAGGGTGTGCTCGGACTCTGACGTGGACTCACAGCCAATCTACTCAAGATTGTCCCATACTATGGTGTTATGTTTAGCACCTGTGAGTTCTGAAAGCGGGTCTGTCTCTACAGAAATGGTTATATTATAGTTCTTCACATTTGTCATAGACATATCATATTTGCTTGCTGCCTCATGGAAAAAGGCTACAGAATCTCATGACAAGTTTGCATGACACAGTGTAAGACTGATGAATTTAAGATCAAGAAAATCTGAAGATGTTCTCTGTATGTATAAATATCTCCTGTCTGTGTGTTCCATTCTATGCATCCGAAGAAGTGAGCTTTAGCTCACGAAAGCTCATGCTGAAATAAATTTGTTAGTCTCTAAGGTGCCACAAGTACTCCTGTTTTTTTTGCGGATACAGACTAACACGGCTGCTACTCTGAAACCTGAAGATGGATTGAACATCCTATCATTACTTAGACCCTTCTGATAACACTTCTGAGGGTTTTACTTTTACATACATTTCTGTCATTACGTGCATTGGAAGCACCTTGTTTCAGATTCTGATTTGCTGGCTTATGTTTCTTGCTCTTGGCACACACTGATATGCTGATGTTCTATACTTATTCCCATTACCACTGATACAAGTGGTTGCCTGTCTTTGCTTTTCAATAAATGGGATATATATCTTTAGGTGGTTGTAAGTCTGTTTTTAAATTTTGAAGCAGTCTTTTCTTAAAAACCTCTTGTTGTGTCAGTATAATTTAAGTCCTGGTATTTGTGGGTTTTTTATTTTCTCCATAGTTGCAAGCATTTTCAGTCCCACATGAAACTTTTGTTTTTCCAGAAGAACTGTTCTTGCTTCCCACACCAAGACTCTCAATTATTATTTTTAAATGAAGCTTATGTTTGCCATCTCATTATATGAGAGACTGAGTATAGAGACCTATACAATCCACATCAAATTAAGAGAAACCTTTCTTGTCACTCAGGTTTCCCAATTACTCCGTTATGTTTACACTGCACTGTGCTGCACTGCTATGCCTTATGCCTATACAACTTAAAAATAGGGAGGAGGGGAATAGTTCTGGATTTACTGCACATGGAAAATGAGGGGGTTATGTGTATTATTTTGCATACATATCATATATACCTCAACTCACCCATTTGATATTATTCTAACTGATTACACAGAGTTAAATCAAAGGAGGCTCAAAGTGGGAGAACAAAGAGGAAATAAAACAATGGCAAAGATAACGTACATCCAGTCCAGAGAATACCAATGGTCCTCGAGGAAACAACAGAGAAATTATTAATTGATGAACGCTCCTGCCAGGCTCTAAAGTTTACTTTTTCCAGACCTGAGCTTAAGATCAAAGAGGACATTAAAACCTTAATAACAGTATCCTGAAAGAAGCAGATTGAGAGGGTTGTCAGCAGCTTCCGAGGGAAAGATACTGACAGAGACACACTGACAGAAACGGCAGCAAGCAGACTCTCTCTCTCAACCCAGAGATGGCAGTGACCAGGCTGACTGGAACATACCAAAGCTTGCAAGGAAAGAGTAAGGTTTAGATAAGGGAAAATATGCACATGGGACTTTTTTGTTTTATTCCTTTTGTTGTGTACGATATACCTTTGAGTAAATAAATTATGCTTTGTTTTGAGGAAGCTATTTTCAAATCACTTTAATCAGTCACTGTCAAAGGTTCCCAGAGGATACAGGTGCCAAACACAATTGAGCCTGTTGTGCAGTGCAGTGTAAACAGTTGGGAAACAGGGGGTCTGTAGCCCAGAGATCCAATCTAAGAGAGGTAGGATTGCAGGGTTCCACCTAGAAAGTGTTGAAGGTAGTAAAACCTGTCCCCCCAAGAGTACACTGAAGAGAGACTAAACAGAAAATAAAGCATAGTTTTCTTTATAACAGTAAAAGCAACAAAGAATCCTGTGGCACCTATTATACAGACGAGGTTTTTGCAGCATGAGCTTGATACCTTGTTTTCATACAAAAAAAAAAAGTAAGTGGGCATCTGAGAGTCCACCACCAGCTCATGCTGCAAAAAATCCTGTTTCTATATAATGCATAAGGATTCTTTTGTGCTTTTTTATAGATCCTAACACTTTATAACAGTGACATTGCAAAATCTAGTTTGCTCTGTCAGGTATCCAAATTGCTCAGTTTTCTATCAGAATTATGCATTCAATAAAGAGAAAACAGCTGCCAACATTAATAATTTCAAACAAAAGCCAGTGCACTATCCATGGTGGTACTGCAGGCATTACAAATAGGACTTGTTTTCTTTTGTCATTTATTTTTTACAGACAAATAGTTCAGAGAAAAACAACTAATATATAAACAATGGAGTCAACAAAAAATCATTAGTAGATTCAATACAAAAGCTAAAGTACCAGCAACCTGTCTCAGCCTAATCTAAGTCAAAGAATTTTTTGTGTGTGAATTTTATTTGTAAGGCACTACTACTGCCTGCCTTTATTTTTAACTTTGACATATAATAAACATTTGTAATGATCTGAGTGATTTTCAGATCAATAACTTAAAATTTTATGATGACTGGTAATAACAATAAATCATACTTCCTCTTCCCTTTCTAGTAGGTCATTCTAATAGCATGGATATTTGCTAAGGTTATGTCATTTATATCAAAGACTTTTTTTTTTAATGACTGGCTTTAGTGATGCAAGTAACTTATTGAAGATTCCAAGGAAGCTTCAAAATAAATAAATAGTGCAAGAGTAGTTACTTTTTGGACAGAAAAAAGTCAGCAGTTTTCTTATTATCTAATAACAGTTCTACCGTCATCTCCATACACAACACACAAAAAGCAACAACTATCCAATGCAAGGCATTGACCTACAGCAAGAAAATTCAGTCAAATTTTCCACTCACATTCCTAACTTATTTTAAATCGCATAGGTATTGCAAGAGTTTGAGATCAGTGTGGGATTCATTTGTATTGTGTCTTCTGGAGGCTTAAATTAGGATCTCCTTCCTTCCTATGGGTTTGCCAGGCCTTTTGGAGGTGAACTTAATGCTTATTTTACAGCCTGCAAATGGAAATCCTGCATTTATTTACAGGTAAAGTACAGGTATTGGCACTGTAAACTTCCCCACCCTCTTCAGGGAGCCTCAAACCTGAGTCTCCATGCCCAATCCATTATTGGTGTTCCTGCTGAGATTGCCAAATAGCGCTAATTGTGCTGGTTGAGATTATGATGTAAACTCCTGGATTCAGACCATCAACTCATTTCTGTTAATCCACCGAACAGTCATCATCTTGTTGTGATTGTCAGTAACTATTGACCTTTCTTAAGCCCAGTGACTTAGATGGGAAAAGATTTTTCTTTCATTAACAACCCTCTGAATGATGTGGTCCCCTAATTAAGTCGTACACTTAATAGGACTTTCATATATTTTTCAGATTTTATTTTTTTATTACAATTTTTAAAATGAAAAAAAAAAAAAAGCTAAAAGTTGCCATAAAAAGATCACTGTTGACCAAATGAGACAAGGGCAGCTAAGAACATTTGCCCACAGTTTTGACAAGAAAATGCCACACTAGGATACAGAAGCCAAAAATGTTTGTGTATCCCAACTCATCAGAAGGCTGATGTGTTCAGTAGAAAGTTTAGCCTTCTGGGAAACCCACCACAAAAATTTGCCAAATATTTTTGCAGTGGAATGTATGAAGCAAAATTGTTGGGGAATTTTGCAAATGAGCCATCCTTCTGGAATTTTAAAAAACTGCCTTTAACATCACAGCAAATTTCAAAGGCCCTAGAGTAATTGCAGGTTCAGAGGGAGTCCTGCTGGGTAGAACCACATGTAACAATCACCTGCTCCTGAGGCCAGAACAGTAGTGTCAGGGTTCCTTCCCCACTCTGAACTTTAGGGCACAGATGTGGGAACCTGCATGAAGGACCCCCAAGCTTATTTTTACCAGCTTAGGTTAAAAACTCCCCAAGGCACAATTTCTCTCTTATACCTTGGATTAAGTAACGCTGCCACCACCAAGTGATTTAAACAAACATTTAGGGAGGGCCACTTGGAGCCCGACCTTCCCCAAATATACCCCTAAGCCCGTACACCTCTTTTCCTGGGCAGGCTTGAGAAAAATCCCCCAAACCCCTCCACCTCCTTTCCTGGGCAGGTTTGAGAATATATCCTCACCAATTAGTACAGGTGAACACAGACCCAAACCCTTGGATCTCAAAACAATGAAGAACAATCAGGTTCTTAAAAGAAGAATTTTAATTAAAGAAAAGGTAAAAGAATTACCTCTGTAAAATTGGGATGGTAAATACTTTACAGAATAACAAAAGACTCAAGAACACAGAGGACCTCCCCTCTAGGCAAAACCTTAAAAGTTACAAAACCAGGCAAAAACCTCCCTCTTACACAAAGGAAAACACAAGCCAAAATAAAAGTAAACTAATGAATTTCCTTGCTAAATACTTACTAACTTTATAGGAGCTGGATTGCTTGCTTCCTTGATCTATGTCCGGCAAAAGCCCACAGAACAGACAGACAGAGCCTGTTTCCCCCCACCCCCAGATTTGAAAATATCTTGTCCCCTCATTGGTCCTTTTGGTCAGGTGTCAGCTAGGTTACCTGAGCTTCTTAACCCTTTATAGGTAAAATAGGAATTAACTCCTTACAGGGTAAAGAGGGATTTTATGCTACCCTTAGCAGTATGTTTATGACAAGTAGCTGTGAGGGTCGACACAGTAGCTACCGGCTGACCTTTCTCCCTATCAGTTCTTTACAGGTTGGAAAGCATACTGATCATTTATCCTTCCTTCCGCCCCTCTACAGTCTTCTTTTCAGTTATCTCAGCTTTCAGAGCAGCATAGATCTGAACAAAGGACTTGTCTCCAGAAGTGGATGCCAACTCTCACTACCAAGGTAAAGAGCCTTTTACATATTATGGTTTTTTAAATCGGTGAAGGGGCAGAGACTGTGTAAGGAAAAAGTGTAGAGAAGTTGGAACCAGCTAAGCAATGACAATATTCAGAACTTATATTCATTGAAGGGTCCAGGACTCCAGAGACACAGCGTGTGTGTGTGTGTGTGTCTATCCAATCCAAGCAGCACTTCACACCTCCCACTGTGTTCAAAGATCTCCAAGTTGCTCTGATATCAGGTCCACTACTTCAGTGCTCCCTCTAATCTGCACAGATTGAGTAGTGGAATGCAAAACAGACTGAACACTGGACCTGGTATTAGAGCAGTCTAGAGAGCTCAGTATACTGAGGAGTGTATGTCCCTATGCTTATGTCTTGGGCAAGGTCCCTTTTTCATTGTTAAAAACACAAAGCCTAAAAGCACTGCTCCTCTTTCTCTGATCAGTTTGTTGCAAATGAAATTATGAAGCAGAATTCCTGTTTCTCTTTCCACCACATTTTCAGAAAACACAGTTGAAGTAACACTGTTAATTCTCACTGAAATGCAAAGGAAAAGGAATGAGGCAGAGAGTGGAGACAGAACTCATGCTCAGATTCCATGCTGAAGGGTGATGTATAAAAATCTAGGTTGAGAGATAAAATTAGATTAGATGGATTAGATTAGACAGCTCTGAAGGACTCTTCGTTTGCAAATAAACTGCATCCCAATGACACAGAGTGAGGTGAAACTGAAAATCTGCCTCCAACGGTAACAACAGAAATGCTATGGGAAAAATTGTTTCCATTTATTTTCCATTGGCCTAGAGACTGCAGTGAATAGGACACCAAATATAGAGATTTGGTTAAAGTTGTGTCTGCAACTTTAATTAGCATAAATTAAAGTAACAGAACTAGGGAGAACAGCCAGCTGTCTCCCCCCAACACAAGCTACCCATCAGATTAAGTTCAGAACAATTCCCAAACAAATAAAAGTAAATTCTTAACATGAGACTATCCCTCGCCTGTTCATGCAAAATGTAACTCATGATCAGCACCAAGCAAGCCCCATATCCTCATGTGTGGAATGTGGGTTTAAGTGAGGGAAGTCTCTTTCTGCACCAGACAGCATAGCCCTCACCTTTCCAGGCAATGTGCAGCAAGAATCCAGTTAGATGTCACCCGGATAGTGCCTTGGACTGCAGCAGCAAATCTGGCCCTCCTGCTACTTCAATTAGCTTGCACTGGACACCTGCTACAGATGCAATAAATAACTATCAATGTCCCTAGCCAAACCTCCTGTGTACTTCCGGGAAGGCAATTCCTCCCTCCCTCCCCCATTGCAATATGGGAAGAGCTTTAAAAGGGAGCCGGCTGAAATTCAGAGCAAAATGGGAAATCCAGCAGTAAAAAACAGGAAAGGAAAAAACAGAACAAAACAAGGGAAGGGGAGGTGGGGCAAAGCAAACAGGTGTGAATGGTTGTGTATGCCTGGGAGACACAATACAAGCTGCTCTTCCCTTGTGGGCTGCCACTGGGCCAGGGAGGTGTCTTCAAAATCCATGAATGGGTCAGTGATATGGAAAGTAAGAGCCTGTGTCCATACACAAAGCTGACACCACTACCACTCCCCATGGCAGTCCAGTCATGCCATGTTTCATCATCATTTGTTTATTACAATATTTTGAATCATTAATATTAAAGTTCAACCGGTTTCTTTTAAGCAAACCTGAACAGATTCTTCAAGTCCATTAATGTGACAAGCTCCTTTGAAGAAAACATGAGGCACTGAAATGGGCATCACTTTGCTGCCAACAGTTATGAATTCACATGACAGCTTCTAACCTCTTTGCTTTGAGAAAATATTACTGATCAAAATGTCTTTAACAGCTCAAGGGTTTTCTGCTCTTTGGCTGTTGGAATGTTTAAAAATGACAGTTCAGAGCCTGAGGATTAGAGCCAGAGCCTTGTAAAGAATTTTTTTAAAAAATCCATTCAGAAAGAGGTCAAGAGCTTTCAATAATTAGAGCAATATCCATACAAAATTAGCTAGGCCAAGTTGCTAACATCTGGGAGAACAGAAGAAAACAGATCTAGCCTCTCTCACTCTTCTGAATTCTTATTTCATTAGACCTCAGTTGGCTTTTGCATGGCTCACTCAGCTTAAACTGAAATGTTTCTCTGCTGGAACCACTCCAAAGTTGCTGCTCTGCTTATGATGTGTAAAATGCTTTAGCTTCCAACACACACAGTATGTGAAAAGACTGATTTTTTAAGGCAGTTATAATTCACAGACGAATAAGTATTTTAACCCTGAAAACATTTTTCAGATTTCCAGCCAAATGAATTGTTAGCATGGAAAAAAAGAAGGCCTTTATGGGAAAATAGGACGATGCCTCACTCTCACAGACCTTGGGAGACAGGCCAGTCCTCGCTTACAGACAGCCCCCCCAACCTGAAGCAAATACTCATCAGCAACTACACACCACACAACAAAAACACCAACCCAGGAAACAAACCTTGCAACAAACCCTGGTGCCAACTCTGTCCACATATCTATTCAAGGGACACCATCATAGGACCTAATCACATCAGCCACACCATCAGGGGCTCGTTCACCTGCACATCTACCAATGTGATATATGCCATCATGTGCCAGCAATGCCCCTCTGCCATGTACATTCATCCTCCTGAATAGTTAACCTTTAACAAATATTTACTAGAACGTGAAATAATTTTCCAAAGGAAGGATTTTTTAGTGAATATTACCGAGGAGGTTGTGATTAGTCAAAGCGGGCCCTGGAGTGCTCATGATGTTCTTGACCTCTGTCATAATCTGGGTTTACAGTATGGTACAGAGACTGTACTGGTCTTCTTGTGATGAATGGAAGTCAGATAACCGTGCAATTTTTTTTACTATTATAGCTTTGATATTATTGAAATGCCTGTGGACTGTGGCAGGGATGCACAGAGTTGTTCTTGAATAGCTCTGTTCTTTCTTTCTGAGGGTTACTATAGATTATATTCTGCTGCTGCTGTTTCATGTGCAGATTATTAGTTGAGGTGATATGGGCTATGGTGCCTTCAGTACACTGATATGGCTCAGCTCTATTTCTATTTCATTACCCTGATGGTGAAGTTGCTCATCTCTTCCAGCATCAAGCTGAGATTCAGGCATGGTTGAGACCTGGCAGCCCAAGCCCAAAAAGGCAAGACAAAGCGTAATGTTGCTTAGCTAGGTAAAACAATGAGAAACAATAGTGGAAGTTAGGTCAGCTTCCTTGAAAACGAGAATTTGCTTGTCTTTTTATATTTCTGCTTCACAGTTTGAGGGTCTAGCTAGACACAGAATCAACAGACGATATCTAGGTAGCACCAGCGCTTTTTGCTTTTTCCAATCTGCATTGGTAAAATGGCTCTGACATTTCGTGTTGACTGTGGAGTTGGATCTCACTAAAATGATCTATGCCTCTGACACATCCAGATTGGTGCAGGAGCACGTGCTGATGGCTGAACTGCCACTCCTAATCATTTGACAGCTGTATTAATAGTGATACTTTTAGTATTCATAGTCTTGTATTCTGAGATGAAATTTGCAATTTCAGTGGCTTTAAAAATTAAAAGAAAAGCTCCAAGCTGGTTTTGATGTATGTAAAAGTATTTGCAAATTAAATTTCTAAGTGGTTTTGCTCATCTGCATCTTTTTAGAAGCAACTCTCAGTAAGAAACCATCCTAGCTTACTATCTGCACGTCTCCTCCTAGTTTACTAGCTACAAATCCTGGAAGAAAGAAATTATGGATAATAGCTGTCCTGGCTTCTAGGTAAGTGAAGATACACAGTAAATTGAATTTGTTTAAGTAAAAAGTACAGATTTCTCTAGGCCCTTTTTAAAAAAACATTAGATCAGAGTGATTTTTTTATGGATGTACAGAAACTTCAGTTATAGTGTTGCATACATTAACTCTAAGTGAGCTAGTTGGTACTACTTTAATGTATCCCTTTAAAGTTGCCTGTGTTAGCACAGGTAATACCTCTCAACAAAAGAGGATCCGCTGGATCATCTGACACTTCTGAAATTGTCTGCAGTTACCCTGTAATACAGTTAATAGAGATATCTTGATATAACAAAACTCAGAAAACTATGATTGCTATGGACAGGAACAGATGAAATCTACATGCTCATCCTACTATCTCTTTTATCGTGATAGTAATAACCCACTCAAAAACTGTATCCACCAATTAAAATACAAGTGCCTTTTCACTCCTGCCATCTACAAGGTTTCCTGTTTTCTCTGGTCTCCAAAATAAGTATGTTTGACCAACTAAAATAGCAGCAGCTGTCACTGAGCATAGCATTTAGAGTACAGACAGGCTAAAGAGAATGCAAGCTGAGTTATCTTAATCCTAACAGCTGAACTGCTGCATGAACAGGAGTAGCAAATATTTTTTTTAAAGTAAAAGAGTACATATTTTTAATTCCAAAAGTATTCATGTTGGGACAACATGAAATTGTTTTCTCTATAAATAGTACTCTTTCGCTTTACAAATTGTGCTTGCAAAAATATTGTGGGAAGATATCTGCCTCAAAGTATTTTTCTGCATTTACTATTCCAGTTTTGTTGGTACAGTGAATGTTTTGAAGACACTGTACCCATTTACTTAAGGTCTGATTCTGCACCTTTACTAAAGTTGGCCCTGATCCAGGATGCATTTAAGCATGTTCTTAACTATAAGTACATAAGTAGTCCCACTGGAGTCAATGGGACTACCTGTGTGATTACAGTTAAGCATGTGCTTAAATCTGCTGGATCAAGGTCACTGAGCAGCACATTATCTCATGAGTGGGCTATTCACAGAGCAAGATATTACTTAGTGTGAGTAAGAAGTGGCAGATTCTGGCCCTCAGAGACAGAGCCGTCGAGAGCGGGTTCGGGCCCCAGTGAAAAAAAAATTTTGGGCCCACCAGCAAGGGTGGACTGACTAAACAGGGCCGACGAAGCTGGGGAAGCAGGCCCCGGGCCCCCTTCCAGACTGCCGGGCCCTGGTAATTTGTACCGGCTTCTCTTCCCGCCCCCACCCTTGTTGGCACTGCTTAGAGATTCTGGCTTTGTTTTAATTGTATGATGATTGAAATTAAAAAAAAAAGTTAGAATTGAGTTTGTGGTGGATAGCAGTGTAAATCCAGGACTTGCAAATGGCTTTATTTCCTTGTTATTGAAAAAAGATTAGATTCAATTAAATGACAAACCTGTGTTGTGGAAAGCACTAAATGTTGTATTATTATGCAAGACAATTTGAATGGTATGGACAATTTGAATGGTATGGAACATGGGAGGATAGCATGGGAGGATGCTATGGAACATGGGAGGATAGCAGTGTAAATGGGAGTGTAACATGGGAGGATAGCATGGAACATGCTATGGAACATGGGAGGATAGCAGTGTAAATCCAGGACTTGCAAATGGCTTTATTTCCTTGTTATTGAAAAAAGATTAGATTCAATTAAATGACAAACCTGTGTTGTGGAAAGCACTAAATGTTGTATTATTATGCAAGACAATTTGAATGGTATGGACAATTTGAATGGTATGGAACATGGGAGGAAATCACCTGTAAAATTTTACATTGTATGGACATGTGAGTAATACATACCGTTCCATGCATAAAATCATCTCAATAAAAGTTAAGTACCAGAATAAGTGTTATTTAGATAATATATATTAAACAAAATAAAAATCACATTACCGCGTTTCTTGAAAATAATATTCACTTCTACAATCATTCACACGCTCAATTTTATTTCCATTTTAATTAAGAAATCTAGACTTAAAACAAATCCTCTTTCTACGCATTGTTGTTAGAGTAAGCTTTATTACACCTTGGCTTCTTTGAGGTCAATTGGAGTTTTGCCATTGATGTCAATGGAGCCAGGATTTCGCTCATTATTTATAATTATTGGACTTATTACTCCCAAATAGATTGTAAATTGCAAAGTTTTCAAAGCATTTCATTCACTAATCTTAAACATTTTTTTCAACCTACCAAGGTCAATTGGAAAAAACAAATATAACAGCAATCAAACTGTTTCTTCCTTATTCATTTGTTTCCTTTTCATATCCACCTATCCACCACAGTCGAGAAAATTAAGCAAAAATGTTAGGTTTGATAGATGTGCCACAGACAATACCTCATCATTTTTGGAACTCCATGTCATTCCTTCTGGGTAAAATTTTCCATACAAAAACTAACACTCACAAAGTATTTTAATACAATGCTTTCAATAAATATTAAAAACCAGAGAAAGGCAAATAAAGAAAATCCACTTTCTGTAGTATTCAAGCCTAGTGTGATAGTGTCATTCAAAGCCTTAAAATCATCTTCCTTGCCAATTACAGCATTCACAATACCCATTCTTTTTAAGGAAGGGATTCAGAACCTTCCAAGATAAGGCCCTTAGTTGTTTCCTTGTGTGCATATGTGTGCACGCACACACACAGAAAGCTTGCTTTTTTTAAACCTTGTATTCTTTGCAAACTAAAAAAGAGGGATGAAGAAAAGGCTGCTTATACAAAAACAGAAAGAATGTCTATGCACTTGGAAATATATCCAAATAAGTGTCAGAATCTCACTTCTGTCATCCTGTTGGAGTAAAATTAGATTTTCCCAAGCCAGCTAATTAATCAAGTAGGGCTTCTGGAAAGCCATAAAAAGGAGTATTTACAAGAATGCCTAGAGGTTGCAATAAATTTAATAGCACTCTAGAAATAATTCCATGGCCAGCTATCTCTTAAAATGTAAATTAGCATGCCCACACTGTCTGTTTAAAATCTGTTTTGTATAGACCCAATGCAGCCAAATTCTTAAACATATGCATAACTTTAACCATATGCCTAAGTCCATCCCATCTCAGCAAAGAAGTTAAGCATGTGCTTAAGTTCCATTGACAGTAATGGAACATTAGTACACGCACAGTGTTAAACACAGAATAGTGCTTTGCTGAACTGAGACCTAAAAGACTAGACTAAATTACCCAGTTGTTTATAATTTGGTTTTCACAATCTTGGTCCTGCTAGTGAAGGCATGGGGCTGGACTCGATGACCTTTCGAGGTCCCTTCCAGTTCTAGGAGATAGTTATATCTCCAATTATTTATTTTTAATTTTTATTTATTTGTCTACATGGCACCAATAACAGGATGCCGCCCTTTGGCAGTGCTTTATACTTGAATATTAGGTATATTAACTGCTCACTATCAACTTATATATCCATGAAAATGGGACGTGGGAAAGATGAGCTTTTCATAGTCAATAGTTTTGATTGACATACAGGACCGAAAAAGTTGACTATAGTTTCAGATATGATGTCAAATTGGACAATGGTTTCACTCATGTCTATGATTAGGTGTGGAGCAGTGGTACTAATTTTGCAATTTTATAAACACAGCTTTAGAAATGTAAAACCTTTTTCTTTGCCATTCACCTGGCAAGGTCTCTGAGTGATAGTCAAGCATCTCTGAGGTGATAACAACATAAGGAACTGATTTTTACTCTCCTTGTGCTCAGTGCCCCTTCACTTGACTCGGTTTTCTTGCAGCTTTGAATTTATATTTATATTTCTAGATAAACTGATATACTTATTCCAATGCTGTCAAGAATAACCTGTGTTTAAGTCTAAAATATGTAGAGTTTGGGGAAGATAGCTCTAAAAAAGGATTGAAATCAGAAGGAAACCAGAGAGCAATAATAACAGAAATAAATAAATGAGAAAATATGACCTTATGTTGGGGGGCAGGTGAACATGTGGTGGACCTTAATGGAAAATGACATTCTATGGGTAATAACATTCATTTAAATTTTAGGTCTCCCCAAAAGAATGAAAATGTGCAAGATATTTTTTCAGAAAATAAGACAATTGTATTATTTTTCAGGGAAAAAAACACAAAAAGACATTTTTATTTTACATATTGTTTCTTTATATTTCATATCAATTTAATGTTCAGTAACTTGACTTCATACACCATATGCACAGATTGTTGCCTCAATGGAAGATGCTTAGATATAACTTTGATGAATGCCATGTAAGTAAATGAGTCACAGTAAGATAGAGAGCTAGACAGCACTGAGAGATTTGCCTTTGTACACTACAGCTAGGCTTGGTCAAAAAGTTCCTTCTTTTTCCCCACAATGATATCCTAGGAGAATCAGCATCATTGTGTGAATTTTTTTTCCTGTTAGGTTATGTAATTAAAAACCTAGATATCTTGTTTTACTTCCTTTTCTCACATCCTTGGACAACTGGATACCAAGTTGTGGAAGATATTTCCTGGAGTAGTTTCTACCTACCTGGCAGACATTAGCAATGTATGAGGGTAGCTCTGGGAATGCCTCAAGGTCTAATACATGTGTAGTTTGTGGGCTGTCTGAACATTCCTGTTTATCTTTGATATATTTTGGACTAGGAATACAAGACACAATTTCAACTCTTTGTAAATAAGAACCCTTAGCTTACTTTGTCTATTTTATGGTTGTTCTATAAACTTGCCTCCAGGGCTATCATTCAGTCCGTATATTCCACCAGGTATCACATTTTTGTTGTGAATTCACGTTAGCGTGTAGTTATGTGCCTCTTATGTCTCTATTTGTCATATGAAAAAACCCGCTATTTTTTGCATGTTTACATGTTAGTATTGCTTTAGCCATGCTTACTCCAGCTGAGTGCCCTACAATGTAAACACGGAATGGAATTTATTGGCAATTAACTCTGTAAGCAGTGCATGCTGAGATACAAAGTAAGTTTGAATGAATATATCTATTAAGTATTTTTCAGGGATGAATGCTCTGTTTATAATTTCCATTGGTTATATTGTCCCAGCTACATAGCATTAAACACTTCCATGTTCACTTGCAGTTCAAAGTGAAGCTCCAGCTCTTCCTTTTCTACCTCAGTGACACCATCACGGTATCAACATCAGAAGTCTATTAATTCAATAGCTGTTCTTTGTCTTAAGTAAAGTGAGCATTTGATCAGAAGTGTGTATTTTGGATGTACATATCAGGAAGAGTGACTGGGGAAGGGAGGACTGAGTTCCTAAGTGAATGCGTCAAACAACGTAGAAGCCAACAAACTGCCAGTAGAAGAAGAGTGAGAAAATTGGAATTCTTTAACAGTCCCTTTTACCAGTAGCCAAGAGTTCTTTAATGGTTCTATGTGGAAGGAAAGAATTGGCATATGGTGTGTGCTTGATAGAAAAGCATAAGCTTAGTTTGGTTTTTGCTTAATTGAAATGTGCCATTCTTTTTATAACTAAGAAGACTGTCAATGGCTGGAATAGCAGTGACAACAACTTTGGAGCCTCTTCTGGTCTCTCCTTCCAATGAAAGACTTTGATAGATGCTTACTACAGAGGAAGTCTGTTTGGGGGCAAAGAAAAAGGACAAAAATGGCACCCATGATGATAAGAGTAATATGGAACAGAGGTCAGATATCTAACAAAAACTGTGCAAACTCCATGTATAACAATACAAGCCTACTGGAAATGTCTATTAACTTATACAGACAACAAAATTACACAGGAAAGACCACATCACCACATTTGACAGCTAAGATTTTTCATTACAGATGATTTTATATGACTACTACATTTCAACTTTTTGCTACAAAAAACACCAATCAATTCCACTCTAATCACCATAGAATTGACAATTAAGTAACTGACTGTCTCGCCAAGAGACATGTATCTGCATCTACACTGACTCAAGGGATGAGCTCTCAAAACAGTCTAGCATTCACAGAGGTGTCTGGAGTATCATCCTTATATTTATACAAACCATATCTGAAAGTTAAACTACAGTCCAATAGTAACATTCTTGCTCTTTAGCCAGGATTTGAATCCCAGACATTCCAATTTCTAACCTCCTCACTGGGTACACTATTGAAGGGCTTAAAGTCACACCTTGGGGATGGGAAAGCTATCACCGCAAAAGTTGAGATTAAACTATAAACATTGTTCTTTCCAGTATAGTGCATTTTACTTGATCACAGTTTTTCTGGAGAAGCACAATAATTATAACATTTTTGAGCAAAAAATTACACCCCTGCTACATGATGGCAAGCTTGTATAAGGCTTTCCTATGTTACATAGGCACTGAGGTTATAGCACCAATGTTGCCGTGTCTGCTCTTGTTTCTCAACCAAGTCCTGTTTTGCATACTATAATAGGTATTGACTTAGGTCCTGCCCACACGATATGACTTCTGACTAATGTTGTAACAGTTGGAGGTACAGACATCGTAACTAGCTATGAATAACACAGTTCAAATTATGTCCTAGTCCAGAAATCTTTACAGGATTAGAGTCCTAGAAACAACAACTCTAAAACTCCCATGAAGGATCATCTTTGGTTAAATTTTAATAAAAATGAAAGTCCAAAAACAAAATAAAAACAAACCAAATAAAACCCTCTCAAAAATAAAACCAAACAAATGAAACATATGTCATTCAATATTACAAAATGTTGAGACTAAGTTAAGATTGCTAAACTAACAGAAGTCAGGAGAGTCAAAGTTCTCATTGACACTCTGTATTCTGACCTGACATAACATATGAGCTATAGTCACAAGGCACAGCTAAATGATGTAAATCTGAGGGTCACAGTTTTAACATAGAACTTACTTGCTTTTAGCAACTTTCACAAACATTCCAGTGTTATTTTTACAATATTTCATCAGGAGTAATACAAATGC
Organism: Mauremys reevesii; assembly: GCF_016161935.1. Taxonomy (NCBI): domain Eukaryota; kingdom Metazoa; phylum Chordata; order Testudines; family Geoemydidae; genus Mauremys; species Mauremys reevesii. The sequence continues at coordinate 35,778,797 of NC_052629.1, read as the reverse complement.
TGATTGACGGCTATATGTTTAACTGCTTTTTGCTGATTTTCAAGATCTAAGCACTAAGGGGTTAATGTAAAAATAGTGCTTTATCCCTATACTTTTATGAAATGGGGATTCCCATTCTTTTTTGTGATGGCATCAGTAACTCTGTTTACTGCACTGTACATAACTTATAGGAGTTCCTAACATACTGAACTAGTGTCGTATATCAGGGACTCCATGGTCAGCACAGTAAATAAACTAACCTCCAGTTACTAATATAAGTTTCTTATTCACTTGATATTTCAAATGGGTCATTCAACTGATAACATCTCATGTTTTTCCCTGCTTAATCTTTGCTTTTAATGAAAAAACTGTCCATATATACCAAAATGCATGGGTAGCTTTTGCATCAGTTATATTTCTTCCTTACAAATTTTGCAAAGAACATTCTTCTATGAATTTCGGTTATTACAACTAAACCACATATTCCAAAATATCTACAGAATCCAGTTTTCTTGTTAATCAATGGCATTATTTGGCTCTGAAATATTTTGAAAAAAATTGTTTTTTTCAATTATTGCTAATTAAGATTTTAGATTTCTGTTTACATTTTATCTTTAACATTTGTATGTTCATCTATATCATTTTTTTATAAAACATGAGCTATGTTCATAGGTAGTACTGTTTAAACATAACACTACACTGGAGGATGAAGGCATAATGAATGCAGCCCTTAGTGATGGGATTTCCTTAAGGTTAACTGCTTGAAGTTCATTCATTCCTATTCACTCTAAAATTTAATACAGCTTTCCTCAGTTACTGGACAATTTAGAATCCTGGAATGTAGTTAATTTACAGTAAATCAAATCCTATAATGAGGAACGATTAAAAGAGGGGAAAGACACACTTGTCCCAGAACAATAGAATTATATAGACGTCAAAGTTATTTAAAAGACAAAGAAAGGTTACCTACCAGTTCAACTCGTCCAAAACCTCCAACTCCAAGAGTGTCAATGATGTTGAAATCAGACAGTTTCAGGTTGGCGAAGAAGGCAGCTTCGGCTTCATATCTGGATTTTTTTATGTGAAAAAATGGAAATTTCTTAGAGGTGCAAACCTGGGTATTGCATAAGATTGTACCTGAATGGCATGAGTGTGGAACAGGATTTACCTGTTTAACTTCCATCTTGTGTCAAAGTCTGTGTTTGTTCACACTCATAGTTTTGTTGGTCCCAATTGTAAAGTACAATATATATTTGCACTTTTCCCCCCAAAGTAGGAAAATCAAAGTTTCTACTGTGTGTCTATAAAACAAATTTTTGTACTGTAATTCAATTCCAGTTATCAGTTGAATGCTACATTTTGACACTTCCTATTAATCTTCTGCTGAGGACTGTTTTGCCTTTTAGTATTTCTGGAAGATAAAGTCTCTCATATGGGTTTCCCTTATCCACAGGCTGGCCGTAGTTTCTATAAATGTTTATTGAAAGTAGCAAGATCATTAAGGTCCCTGGAGAGCAATCACAGCCAAGTTATATGAAATCAGATCCAATAAGCTGAGGGCTGGCGTGCCAATGTCTGAAATGAATGACTTCAGACACATATTAACATTCCTAAAAATGTATCTTCACTTCTTTTATATTTATAAGCTTGTTTAGAGTAGAAATTCCCAGCTAGTATCTGACAGTCCTGAAGCTCTCTCTTTAGCCTGTGTACAAGTGGCTTGCAATAAAAGTTCACAAAGCACTAACTATGCAAGCATGCAAATCTGACACATGCAAGCCTGCCAAAATAAGCTTCCCACAAATATACTTGTGAATATGAATCCCTTAAAATATCTCCTTGTTGAGGATTATGGTATTTTTAGAAGGCTCAGAAGGCAGATGGATGAACAGGATCCACCCGCTTAATAAGGAGGCATTGCCAAAAAAGTCCCTAGTGCATGTGCATAGGCAAATGCAACCTTTGACATTCAGGAACACAGAATTGTACGTGAAAGTAATGTTGACAGGATTATGAACACAAGCATGCAGGGTAGGAATTGTTTAGTGAGTTTACTGATATACAATATTTAATTTTATGCCCATATTTTGCATTTAGAGGATCCAAATAACCTACAAAGTGCTATTTCATGATAACATAACAAGTAAGCATGGCTCACTACAGATAAGGTTTTAATATTTTCTGATAATAATACAGTCATGATAAAATGTCATAATGTTACTGATGATCATATACACCTATCCATCCACCTAGCTTTTTAATGTAGCTAATCTATCTATCTAAACTGTCAGGGCTGTCACTGAATAATCTAATCTAATTCAATAATGGAATGTAACTGATTTACTCCCACCTTATTCCCCTCAAGCTAGCATTCGTTATTCTTTTTAAAAGTGAAAGGACATTGTGAGGGCAGGGAAAGCAGGAGTTGACCTGTTCCAAGGTAACAGAGGAGCAGAAAAAGAGGGATGGGGGTGGGGAAGGTGTTTGGAGTGGCCATACATAACAAAGTCCAAATTAAAACATAATACAAGGCAATCCTATCTTGTGGTTTGTATGACAAATTAGTTGAGTTCTGCTTTATTATTTATAATGTCATCAGATTCTCTCAATAACCTTGAGCCTATGGCCATAGCAGTCTGACTGCATCTGATATTGGAAGCTAATCAGCGCTGAGTCTGTTTAATACTTGGAATAACCTTGCATGACATGTCTGCTTATTGATTATTTTATACTAGCCATGATGTGCATATTAAACTGGCAACATAAAAACTAAGTAAATAAAAGGTCTACTTCTAAATCTAATTTTTAAATAACAAAGAACAAATTACATTAGCAGTTGCAATCCAGTCAGGAAGATGTTACTTCAGTCTGGCTGCCTGGACGAATTTAAACTATAAATATATTACAGTTTGTGACTTCAAATGGTGTAGCTCTTTTGGTTGATTTGCTACATTTAATAGTTTCTAGGATTTAGATGTAATGGTAGGGCTGAGATCCTGTCAAGGATTTGCGCCCTAGTGTTGAACCAACTGATGGAATGCTTCCCATTGCCAAGACACAAAGCACCACATTAGCCATCGTGCGGCAGGAAGGAGCAAGACAATGTGGTGACTGGGTTTATCAAATGAGGAGCTCTATGTGTATTAAGCCAAGTCATTTATTCCACAATATAGGACATGTGATATGCACTTGGGGCGTGCCATGCTGGCCAATCCATGATGTCAGGGAGGCATAGGATCCAGCCCTCTTCCCCAGTCCTGGGAAACTTGATTGGATTTCTCCAATGCTGAGGAAGCAGAGGATCTGACATGCTAAGTGCATTTTTTCAAATGTTGTTAAGGCCTCCACGATCAGTTTTTGCATAGGAAAGACATGGAATAAATCGTTTTCATTTCTATAATGCCTTTTATGCTGAAAGACTGTAAAGTGCTCCATAAACTGTGTACAGTTCATTCAATTCCACTTGAGAGGAGAAAGCCTGCCCCAACAACCCAAAATAGAGTACAGACAAATAGGTGCTCTTTCTGATTCTTGGGTATTCCGTAAACCCTCTTTAAAACCCCCAGTACAAAAGAGCATTTTGCAGCAAGCATATATCCTTCATCTTTCTGTGTAAAGAGTCACAAAAATTGATGCTCTAATGGCAGCTTTTAAATTGGGCTTTCTCTCTTAATAAAAAAAATTAATTAAAAATATCTTTAAGCTTCTATGATGCATTATTTAATTTTTCTTCTTTTTGGCTAATTTTGTTTGGTAAATAGCCTGGTATTCTTCGGTCAGTTCAATGAAGACTGCAAAGCAAATTTTGTACAGTGTGCCAGATACTTTGTCATGGGCATTATAGAAAAGAAAGAAATGAATTATATATATTCTGAAACAAAAATATATGTAAAAGAAAGAGTACAGACCAGACAACAATCCGATTTGGTCTAACAATGATAATTACGCTCTAATTCTGTTTCATTCCTAAAAGTAAAGGTCAAACTCTAATCCCATTCAACCTCCAATAAAAGAAGCAGACTCTCATCCTATTCTGTTTCTTAAGGAAAATTATTTAGGGCCAAATTCTGCCCTTATATATGTGCATGTAAATCCTTGAAAAAATTGAAGTCAGTCTGGAGAAACTTCACTGAAGTCAGTTACTTCAGATTTCCTGGATGTCATTTAAAAAAGGATTGGCCCACAGGCCATGGAAAGCTTTCCCTACATATCTAAGGAGAAAATTTAGCCCCTACCTCTAACAGTCAAAGATTTGCATTGGGTTTTAGCTGTACAGCTAACTTTAACAGGAGTCAGATAGCTCAACACTGGGAAAACCTAGCAGTAAATCTATAATGTAATTTAAACAAAAATATCAGAGTGAGAACATGCCTGTTCGTGCCATAAATTAGGAATCAACCCTTTATCCTAGTTGCCCTTAATACCAAGGATATGACTTCAATCTACTTTCTTCTTATCCATTAATTTGATTGTGTGCTGCTTTCTAACCCAAAAACGGAATGATACTGGAGTATGCACTCTCTCAGAAACAGGTTCAGTCACACTACTAATGGCAGATAATGGGCAAATATAGTACGTTCAAACCATTCTGTCTTCAACATTGAAATAGGATTTCTCAATTTCATGTAAAAGAGAAGCAGTATCTTATACTTTTACCGACTACATTTTACATGTTATTCTATAGTGAATTTGCTTAATTCCAAAAATATTCTCCAAAGTGTATTTAGTCATAAAGGATTAGGAGGGCAGTTCAATGAGAACAGATACATGTGAAAGTTAAATAATATATGTAGACAGACATGTCTTGTTTTGGGCAGTTCAAAGAACCAGCTGCTGACAGAGACATCCAGGTCCTTGGGAACCACCCCAGCAGGGACAGGTTGAAATGCTAGTGGGATGTTTATTACTCATGCTCTAGTGATAACTAGTGTGATGTACAATCTGAAATAACTTGAATCTCCTTGGAAAAATATACACATAAGTTCTGCTCATATTTCTTAACGATTTCCATGCCAAAGATTCTAAAACCTTTCTCCAGCTGGCATGGCAGAAGTGTTTGAGGTAGGTTAGAGGAGAAGGTTATACACTAACTATCTGGCCTTGTAAATAAGGTCTCCAGGTTTTTTTGAACTGGCCATGATCCTTTTTGACCTCTGGAAGGGTTGGTGACAGCCATAAAAATAACATTTAGTTATATAATTTAATAAAGTAATTAATGTATAGAGGTACAATGAGCAGCCACAGAGAGGTGAAAATACAAAAGAAAAAAAGTGGATTGAAATTTTTCAAACAAAAAAAAGTTGATGTGTCAAATGTGCAAGGGGGAGTTAGCTTATTCTTAGTGAACATGGATTCTCACCAAAGTATTCAGCTGATAGGAGGGAAAAAACCAAACATGCCTTATAACCCAAGTTATCCATGCAAAGCAACCAAACTTCTTTTAAAGCATTTTCAAGAATTTAGGCAGCAGGAGATGAAGGGAGTTAGGCAATCAACACCTACTTAATTTCAATGGGAACTGTCTGCCCAACTCCCTCAAAATCTTTTTTTCCTTAGATAAAGATAATGCCTCCTATTAAAAGAGTGAGAGATTCCCTTTGTCTTTGCAAACATTTAGGCATCTAATCTCCTTGCCTTGGATATTTAATGTCCATTTATGTTAGAGATGGACAGAAAATAAAACGTAAGTTCAGGTTTGACGGTGACAAAATCTCATGAGCTGTTCTACTAAGATTTTTTGCAAATCTGCATAAAACCAATCTTGCCACCTTATTTCTTCTGAAATCTCATTAAAATGGTTATCCTTTTGATATCTCAGAAAACAAAACAAATACTAGAAATCAGGCTTCTTCTGGTTCTTGTTTTGGCAGGTTTTGGTCTGGGGGCTTTTATCCAAACCACCTCCTTCCCAAAATTCAAAGAGTTCCAATCAATGTCCTGATTTTATAGCACATTTAGTATTAACTGAAGTTATATGTTAAAAAAAAAAAAGTTGTCAAGATGCCCCAGCCTGTTGTTGGTCACTGTGCAGAAATCCCATTGCACAGAATTTCCCATTATTTTCAAAAAGCAGTCAGTGAATCAAGCCGTAAGTATTTGTATAACACATGTTATGCAGGGAAGATGTGGTGAGGAAGGCGTTTGGCCATTTGCATAGCATGTTGGAATGTCCACTTTCCAACTATTTAACTAACAGATTGCTGCATAAAAACACAAAGAATTACTTTGAAATAAATTTTAAATAGGACTTGAAATGTATCAAGAGTCACCACAATCTTAATCACTCAGGCACTCTAAAAAGAATGAGAAAATGACACAAGAACAGAAATTTGTAATTACCCTATTATTTAGTTTTACTGAGCTGGCTAATAAATGAATTTAATGTGTTGGGAAACATTAGACATCTGTTACTAAGCAGTCATCTCCAATACAAAACTTGGCTTAATTCCATGTACACTGCCAACTAGATGTAAATTGTAACCAATTAGGAGCCAACAATAAACTCACTGAAACTAATAAAATGACTTTAAAGAAAAAAAAAGAACTTCTGTGCCTTTTTCAATGATATCCATTTATTCAATGTCTAATTTCTTTGGTTTTACATTCCATTTTATTGGCCAGCTGAATTGTTTCCATACTCTAGCTATTTTGCCATCCTCAGTGCAATTTTGCAAAAGAGATTTTTGGACTCATTGCAGAATGTTAGATAAACTAGTTTTCTAGCATCTGGGTGACTCTGTTCAAGTCTGGCCTACAGCAGGTCACATACGTAGTGTAATAATATGTAATAAGCTTTATGATCTCAACCTATTTAACTGGCACAGGACAATACCCCAAAAGCAAAACATATTTCCAAACAATTAATATTGCTTGCTCAGTAAGAGTCTAGAACTGCAATAAATTGGATCTGGCGTGGGCACATTTGTAGGACTAGTGCAGAAGGCTGCACAGTGCTAACTAATACTTGTTCTGGCTCCAGGAATCAACCTGTATTTTAATCAGAAAAACATTCAATAACACAACCTAAATAAAAAAAAATATTCGCAGTTTAGCTCCCTCCTCATAGTAGTCAAAAAGAACATTTTAGCTCTCTATGAGTACTCTGCTTAAAGAATGTAATTTAAATAATCTATGAGACAGTGAAACAAAAGTTTCTTTATTCTGTGCATTGTGACCTTAACTATCTCAATTTCAATATAATTGAACTGACCTTTAATTTGTTGTGGTTTATCATTTCCTACTGATTTTCATGTGCTTTAAAGAAAAGCTTTGTAAAGTGGCATACTTGCCATCTTTAATATTAGTTTTCTGTCACTGGAATACTTATACATGTGTTGTGCAGAATTAGAGGTACACTAGTGGGATGTGTTTGGTCTAAAAGGAGACTGATGCATAATTATTATGATTTGTTTCAGAAAGCAAGTTACACCTAATCTCCAACCTGGGTGAAATCCTGGCCTCACTGAAATTAATGGCAAAACTTTTATTGACTTAATTGAGGTCAGGATTTCATCCCTATAGAATCTTGTGTTTGTGTTACACAGGGAGCAGAAGGAAAGCCATTGCAACTTAGGGTCATCTGTAAGGCCCCAAAATACTTTAACAGATGTAGCTGTAAATATATGAATGGATTCCATTGAATACATTAGGACTTACGTGCTTAAGCTTACACGTGTGCTTATGTAGCTGGGGATATTTTGTGATATGACAAGAACTTCTAAAACTGTTGGTTTTGATTATATTAAGTAACACGGTCAATCAACTCCTGCACCAGAACAGTTTTAGGAGGAACTGTTATCCTGAACTGTATATTGAAAATTTGTTAGCAAGCAACAGATTCTTCAGTGATGGTAATGAATCTGCTTTTTAGGGTAAGTAAACTGAAGGTGATAAACTGATTTAAATTAGTGAAAGAATGAATTTCACCTAATGAAACTGCAACATTGAACACTTAAGAACAAAGTTTATGAAAAAGAATTTATCATCATTTTGATGATAAAGTATTTTTCTCACTTCTTGTCTCTATGATCTGATATACTTACACTGTACCTCGTAAAATATACAAACTGCTGCCCTCCCATGGCTTCTGATGGCTATACAGATAACTTGCTATGCCAGTTCTAAGTGCGTTTTCTGGATTGGATTTGTGTATACCAGTTGGTAAATAGAAGTGCAATTGTAGGCATTGGGGGATTAAATTCAAGCAATGAATATTCCTATTTGTTAGTAATGTAAACAAGAGGTAAATTATATTATTGTTTCCATTCCCACTGTATTATTGACTGTCCAATTTTTTGTAATGTAGTTTAGGATATTTATTTAAAGGTCAAATTTCAAATATTTTATTTCTACTATATGTGATTTACCCTTGGAGAATATGAAATTTATGAACGAACACATGGGCAAAAGCAAAAAATAAACGTCTCATGTCAGTTTTGCATGAGATCCTTACCTTCAACTATGCCCTGTTTGTGTGGGGCACAGACGATAAATCAACTCGCACACCTTAGCCACATTCAGGCAACAGAGAGAAGTACGGAAGATCGACAGAATATATTACAAGCAGCATGATCCAGAGCCTGGAAATGCCTGTAAGCAGATTCTTGAGAGGCATTAAGTGTTTCTTTATAAGGCTGAACAGCTGCAGAGGTGTTGTCAGTCATCCTCTCAGAGCTCCCACCCTATGTGTGGGTACCAGTGATCTTCTATCGTATGCTCAGTGTGTTGGTCATCTTCAATATTACATACAGCTGGTGGAGATGTCCCTTAATGGACCATTGTAGTACAAAGAATTATGAAGATGATATTGCTCTTTCAGGATCCAATCCTGCAAGGTGCTGAGCATCCCCAGCTCCCACTGGCTTCAATGGGATCTGAAGGACCTCAGCACCTCCCAGAATTGACCCTCAAGTTATCATTAGGTTCAGTGATGGCTGAGATGTCCAAGTCTGAATACAAGAGGCAACAGCAGTAGACTGAATTTTCCTGAGTGGAAAAAAACACTTGTATAGGTAATGTCTATGTTTTGTATCTCCTATCTCCAGGTACCCATTAACTGATTTTTAGATGCTCTTTCATTGCACAAAAATGCCCTTTCATACAGACCCCTTTTGAATGAACACTGCCATTGGTAAGATAAAAATGTCAAGAAAGAGGCCTTTTCTTCAATTATTTTACTGACAAATATATAGTAGTTATATAGTAGTACAGAAAACTGTATTTATTTTTATGGCCCATCAAATCATACTAATAATGTCCCATTACATCAGATTAGTTTATTAGTTCATTTATTAATACAGTATCACAAAATCATATTGGGACTTCTCCATTTATAGGAAAAGACAAAATGATTCTAACAAGACACTGCACTGTTAGATAAAAAGTAATGACACAACAAGACTTTGACATTCCCTTATTGAAGGATTGTCATTTTTGTCCACTACAGCCCCTAGTGCTGCTGACCAGAAGGGGCTGGCCTGTTACTGCTATGATTCTGAACAGGACCTTTTGGCCTTTCCATATGCATATGGAACAGGAGACATTCTAGTATGTCCATACAGTCTATTGTCTGCAATTATTTGCTGTCCTCATGGTAGACCATATCTACAGGGGACAGACATGAGCAACACTTGGAATAAAAACAGATCTTTACTTAATAAAACAGCAACAGACAGGTATTTGCTGCACTCCCAGCAAGAGCAACAAAGACGAAATCATCACATTAATCTTTCACCCCAATCTTACTTTTTCATAAATATTAAAGGAAAGGGAGAAGGAAATATATATTAGCAGGAATAATATTCTAAAAGAAGAGTATAATAAAACCTTTCTTTAGTTCAGGTCTCCTTCTTCCAGACCAAGATCCTTCTGAGGTCAGCAGTGCAGTGGCTTTAATTCCTGGTTTAGCTGCTACCACTTCATTTTACCCTTTTTACTTTCTACTGAAAATCCAAATCAGAGAGATTATATTTGGATTTTTAAAAGCAATGACTAGTGAGCTTGTTGTGCTTGCGGCAACTATGCAATTGAAAGTTACAGCTTCACAGACAATTGCATTAAAAAGAAAGGTTTTCTTTCTTTCCAAGTTAATGTTGCTAAGGCTATACATTTTGATTTAACCTACCACCACCTTAAATTACAGCGTACTTGCCTTTAATGAATTCCAAATCAGGAGAAATAGCATACCTCCTAGTTTAGATTTTCTAACAGAAAGTGAACATTTGAGTTGCAGCTAAAAGAGACATTAAAGCTATGGCATCACTAACTTCCTCTGGAAGGGGAAGGAGATCTGAAATTAAAAACATAAAGTTAAAGAGAAACTAACAGAGAAGTGATTTTTCACTAGAAAAAATATTTGTATTTATTTTCAAACTACATTACTTAGGAAGTAGAATTATTAAGTAATAGGCATGTAGTATCTATGTTCACAATTGGTTCATAATAATTTTAATGTTTTTGAACAATTCTAATACTCAGACAAATGAATAAGTCTGAATTTAAGGACACTGCAGACTAGGTATTGTAATGGGTCCAGTTTTACATAAAACTGCCATTGAACGCACTCAGGTTTATCTTAGATACAATAACCTAGAATGCTCTTCTCCTATTATTTATGTGCAAAGTCATATCTTATTTCTAAATAAATAAATAAAAATAATAGCAGCTCCTTAGTAAAAGGATTATGCCTAACAGTACTTTACACACGTTATGACTAGAAGTTAGTAAGAGTATATCTAAGGGCAGGTCTACACTAAGGGCGGGGGTCGAACTAGGGTACGCAAGTTCAGCTACGTGAATAGCGTAGCTGAACTCAAAGTACCCTAGTTCGAACTACTTACCCGTCCAGACGCCGCGGGATCGAAGTCCGCGGCTCCAAGGTCGACTCCGCCACCGCCGTTTGCAGTGGTGAAGTACCGGAGTCGACCGGAGCGCGCGGGGAGTTCGAACTATCACGTCCAGATTAGACGCGATAGTTCGAACTCCGAGAAGTCGAACTCACCGCGTCGACCCGGCAGGTAAGTGTAGACTAGCCCTAAGGGACCTTCCTTCTCTGGATAAATAATGTGTGGAGAGTACTTGATCAGCCTTAATTGAAAAATAAACTTGACAACTCTGCAAATGAAGTGAGAAAGATTGCCAGAAATGGCTCATCTCATCCTATTGTTTGCTAAGTCGATAACCTGCTCTCCTCTGAAGTGAAAAAATACATTATTCTTTTCAAAAGACATCACTAGTTTTGCTTTTGTCTGAGTCCAAATTCAACATGTTGGCAGGAAAAAATGTGTATTATGATTCTGAAACTCCTCATTGTAACAAGATGTGTTTAGGTGGCTCACACGCTGTTTACTGCAGTCTTACAAAATTCTATCTGCCCATTTAAATAAATACTTTATTAAAATAAATATTTTTTTGATGGGAGAGTAAAATTTTTTATTATCACCCTAACTGTAAAGTTTGGGGAATAGAATTTGTGTCTGACCAATTGTCATGACAATTTTGCAATTACATTAAAAAACAACAGAGCAATTCACTGGGTCAGTCTCACCGTACGGACAGACAAAGCAAATCCAAAGCAAATCTTTGGTCACAGTATTAATGGGTTTACTTGCAGTCCTCAAATAAAATTGGTAACTTCCTTAAAATGTTAAACTGTACATTCAATACGTCTGAGAACAACAGAAATTTTAATGCAATCAGTTCAGACACCAAATATATTTGACGTAAGAAAATCCATACAGTGCATGCCTTTAACATGAAACAGAATTTAAGCTCTACTCTGGGGCTACGTCTACACTACCCGCCGTATCGGCGGGTAGCGATCGATTTTTCAGGGATCGATATATTCGCATCTCTAGCGATATATACGATCTCCCCGACCTTCTCCGATTCGATAACCGAACCGAACGCGCGGCGGGGCGCGGGCGCGGAGTGGAGAGAGAGCGCGCCCGTGAGGTGAGGCGGGAGGCGGAGAGATATAAGATATACTTATTTCATCTCTAGTTATTCCGTTGCTGAGCTGAAGGCGTTATCTTATTTTTTTTTTTTCCTAGAGAGACCCTAGGATGAGATTTATTGTGCTAACTGAACAAGAGTTCACAAAAGATACTTCACACCAATTCCTCCTGCTATTATAAATTCTATAGCTATCATATGGAATGCTATTGACAGAGGATGGGATTTTCAATATGCCTTAAGGGAGTTAGGCACCCAATTTCTATTGAAAACCAATGGGAACTTGATGCCTAAACTCCCTTAGGTGCATTTGAAAATGCCACCCAGAATAGTTATATCATGTACTTACAGTATTCAATGCTGAATTCTGTCCTGCTACTCACGTAGGCTGAACAGCCCACCTTCTTTCTTGGGCATTTGGTGAGGAGATGGATTGCTGGGATGGGGAGGTAGTGAGATTGCTGATAGGTGTTGATGTTAAGGGGGGTAGGGTTTTTTTTCCCCTTGGGCAGTTCATTGAACCTACTGAAATGACTTAGCATGGGGAATCATATCTGCACTGATGCTGACTCCAGTGAAGAGCTGAAGAGGAGAGCATCAGTCCCTGATCTTAGGACTGCCAGAGCCAGTTTAGTCCAAGACAGATGTTAGGGCAGACTCGAGGGCTGTGTCCTGGCTATAATCAAACCTATGGGTACCACTGGAAATAGCCTGGGCTTAGAAAAAACTCAAGGGTCCTGTAGGATGTGGTGGAGAGCTGACTATGCTGATCTTTTGGGGAAACTCTTACACCGGGGATATTTTCCAAGGGGCAATGAGCATACAGTGGCATTCTTGAGCTTTTACAGTGGTGAAGTCTATATACAAGAGCTGCAGTGCCTACATGAATTCCCCATAGTATGTCATGAAATATTATTTGCAGTTTAATAAAGTGCTCAGTGTTTAGAATGGGTACTCAAATAATTCAAATAAATGAAATATGAAATTCCCTGGGGTTCAATGGAACTTTATCTATTTAACTGAAAGAATACACTCAGTAATGTTCCATATATATGTGACTGATTAAATAGGCAGTATCTTTACTTTTATTTAGTACTTTTATTTTCTTTAGAACAATTAAACAGAACACTGCTGTTGACATTGCAACCAATTCATCCATCCAACAGTTGCTTTATCACTTTCGGTATAACTCCTATTTCCAGCAATTTAAAACTCAGCCATAAACATGTGATGCCAGCTGGAGTTTGCCAGGCAGGGTTCGGCCCTGGAGCCAATTATTTTTTGCCATGTGCAAAATTTTTAAAAAACATCATATTGATTTTTAAGAGTGCCGAGGCCTGCTCTGAGACTTTTGCTACCGACTTCATTAGAAACTAGACTAGACCCAGAAAATGTAAAACAAAACAAAACATGAAGCTTATAACAGTTTCCAACAAATTTTTGCACTTCTCAAACAGCACAATTTTAGCCCTTACTAGGAACAAGGGATTTTGATTATTTTAATTAAAATAGACGAGTTAAAATTTGAACATCGCTGGTAACAAGACATTTTTTAATTACTTAATTTTAATAAAGACATTTTTCTTAACACTGTATCTTTCCATATTACGAACCAAGGACCAAAAGGCTACAGAGCATCTGATACACTCTACTGTGTCAATTTTATATACACCTCTACCCCAATATAACGCTGTTCTCAGGAGCCAAAAAAATCTTACTGCGTTATAGGTGAAACCGTGTTATATTGAACTTGCTTTGATCCGCCGGAGTGCGCAGCCCCACCCTTGCCGCTTTACCGCATTGTATCCGAATTCATGTTATATCAGATTGTGTTATATTGGGGTAGAGGTGTACATACCTGAATATATGAACATATAAAAACCTCAGTTTTTGGATTGTAAGGATGCCTCTGATACAGTTCCTCCCTCTGGTAGGTTCATTTTGCTTACTTCTACTGCTAAAACAACCCTGCAAAAGATATTTTTGACCCTGTCTCTGGCTATTTCATAAAGGGCCAGGTCCAAAGACCATTGAAGTCAATGGGAAGATTCCCACTGATTTTGGATCAGGAGTCCATGCTGGACAAGTGCAGGTGTGGGTTGACAGAACAGCCTTTTACAGGGCTGCTGAGATTGGCGCTTTGAGTCTCAGGGTTAGGGCTGGCTGGAAGACAGATTTTTTGTTTCTCAGGATTTTGAAAAAAAAATCTGTTCAGAAATGGAACAAAACCAAACATTTTTGAAATTTCCTGTGAAACAAAATTCTGAAAAAATACTGTTTGGGATCAACTGAAATTTTTGTTTAAATAAAATCAGTACATTTCATTATGATTTTGACTTGCTTCATTTTATATTATAAAATTAAAAAAAAAACCAACCCTGAAACAAACATTTTCTAATGGAAAACTGTAACACATATTTTCAGTTTTGTCAAAATGGACACATTTCCATGAAACATTTTGCGTTCAAGGAATCAGCAAAATGTCTCGCCTGCTTTACTCATGATGCAGGAAATAAGCTGAGAGGAGCAGGGCCTGCAAACTGTTAAGGACAATGTGCCCAGCGTACATCACCTGCAGCTGGCTGGGAGAGATACTGTTTTATTAGAAACCTCAGACACATTCTGTGCCAATGGCTGGTCATCAAAGCTGCCCCTGCTATCACTTTCTCAATGCTGGTGTTAAGCACTCTCAAGTGAGCCATTAGTCCTGTTTGGCAGAAGTTAAAAAATGGCCACTATGCACATAATTTATTTTCACTGGATTACATTTAAGCCTCTATTCCGGGTAAAGATGTTTTCCTTTTCCTCAGCCATCCTTGGTTTACAGGGGTATAGTGTTAGACTAATATTGCAGGGAAATGTGTGCAGGGCTCAGTGATATGCTAAACCTGCCTGCACAGAAGATGAGCATAAACTGAGAGTGCAGTGCTACCGCTTTGGCTTTATGAACTTCTTAGCAGTGCACTGTGGCCTCCAGTATCCCTATTGAGTGCAGCAGAGCTGAAACAACTGTCAGTGGCAGTATCACTGTAGGTGACAGCTCTACTAGTACTTGTTGCAGAGTATTGTTTGCAATTGCTGAATCCATTTCCATTCCTCTAACTATAGTTAATGGAACACAACAAATATTAAATTCTGACTTAAACCCACAGGTTAAATTCCTTTTAAAAAATCTCTTCACTTCTCAATGCTGCAGCTTGCTAGCAACTTCCTTTGGGAAGAGAGGAATCCAGGCCTTTTAGGCAGATGGATTTGAAGGAGGGCAAGATAGCAAGAGATTGACATAAACTGTATTAGCTAGGACTTGGCCACTGGGCATTTTCATTAGTATTCAGTGAGAGGCATGATTTTAGTGTCCAGGTATTACTGCAGAGTCTAGTATTCAAAATCTAATTTTTAAATTATCAGAATGAAGTAGTAAATTAAGTCTCACATTCTCAGTATTAGGCTCACTAATTTTACCAGCTCCCACCTGTCCTCGAAAATCTCAGGACTGGGAGGTAATTCACTGCTCACCGCCCATTCATCAATTTTGTCTTTTCTATAATTGAGTGTGCATATGAAAAACATGTTTGGAAGATAGGGCTTCAAGTTTTCTTCCCACCCTCCCATTTGATTTCTATAGAAAAAATCCATAGGGAACAGGACTGAAGGAAATTAATATCATTTAGATGAATAAAGAAATATCTGAAGACCACTATTTTTGCCATTGGAATGCACCAAATGGTATCTCCACTTAAAAGAAAGTTCCAGGGGAATGTACTAGAATCCCCTACACAGGCAAATGCAAATGAAACATATTTAACATTGTTACAAACATTGAGACACCTCCACCCATCCTGAACTGCTGAGGAAAAATTAATCTCTTTCTATCTCATCAATCCTTGTCTTGTGGTTAAATAATATATTCTACCAACCTGCAGGGATTGGGGAAATGGGAAGAGGACCTACCTAAAAAGTGATCTATGAAGACACCTATCCCCACATCTGACTCCTTTGGATGGCCATGCCACCTAAGCCAATAGAGTTCTAACCAGTGTTTGTACAGATGAGTTTCTGTGGGTTTGAGGGAGAGGTGAGCCTGATGCACCTCTCTCTCTCTCTCCCTCTGTCAGTTCTGGACCCACTACAACAGAATTTCTGCTACTCTGATACCCTCCTTGCTGCACAACAGAAGAGAGGATATAGCCTCTAATCTATACAAATTGGGTATCTGCTATTTTCCCGCATAGCAAGTTTATCTCCCAAGGACATTTTATTCGAAATTGCTTGAATGTTTTGTTAAACATTTAATCTAATTCACCTGGTATAAATTTCTGTTTCTTTCTGGATGTGCTGAGAATCTGCTTGATCCTTGAAATTAATCCCTGAATACTATATGCCATGTATAATTCTGTCCTTACCCCATATATTATTCTCAATGTGAGATGGTTGTATATATAGGTGAGAGAATTCTGTACTTTGACTTTAGTTATGAGGTACTTACTTTGATTATGACAAGTACTGTGCTCTTTAATGGCAAATTGATCACCTTAAGAATAACTAAGATCAGTAAATAGACTAAGGCAAGTGCCTGACACCATACTTGGAAGAAGAGCAAAATACTTATTCTAAGGTAATTTGCAGCAGTTGGCAAGGAAAAGGTGTATTGGTGTTAAAACATTAGCTAACACCTCCTCAATAAGTAGCATCTAGTCTCAAGGAAAAAGCAGTATAATTACAGCATCCAATTCGTCAAATCACAGTCGTTTTGTTCAGTTAATTCTGTTCTTTTTTGTACTGCTTTACAAAATTTCAGGAGTTTATAAATGTATTGCATACTGCTGATTAGAGCCTGTGAACTTAAAATCTGCTCATCTAAGCACGTAAACACTTGATGACCCCCTTGTTTCTAGCCTGAACGTAAAAAGACTGCACTGCTTGCATAAGTAAATGTTCACCATGGCAACAGCAATGCTCTGATGAAGAACTTGATTGCTTTTTAAAGAAAAAATAAAAAAAGGAAAGAAAAGAAAAGATCAGATGCCCTCAGCCTCGTTTTCATGACCTCTTGATATTATATATATATATATGTGCAACTTACCATGTTCTTCATTAATTACTTATCGACTGAAGTCACACAGGTATCAAGTAATACTGCATGACTGGATTTCTGCTCTGGGAGTGTTATGTGAAACAGCCATATTAACCTGTTCATCATTTAAAGGTTTTCCTTCAAAGACAAAGACTTACTTGCTAAAGATTGATTCAACACGTAGTTGTCAACTGCCAACCCATGGTCTCACCTATCAAGGTGTGCTGAGAGACATTTCCATGTACCATGGGCTGCATAATCTACTGTAAATTCCTAAGGAGACCTGGATTTATCATGAGTGTTACAATTTTGCTTTAGCAGATACGAAAATATGGGTGGGAGTCTGTGGTTCCTGACAAGCTTCAGCAAAAGGGCACCAATGAGAATTTTATTTGTTGTATTAGGGTTCAGAAGTTTCCAAAACTTTATTTAATACATTTAAATCCTTCATTCATTCCACAGATGAAGCAGTATTTCAGTCATTTTGGCCTTGCTGCTGAAGGCTCCAATGGCTGAAACATCAGTAGATACCTGGAATAAATGACGTGTTTTAAATTTTGGAAACATTTTAAAACCCACAGGGACAGAGTAAGTCTCTCTCTAGTGAACGTCTGTGACATCTTCTGAGATGATTAGGAAAACATTGGTTTTCTAACAGAGCTGCTAGTAGTGTTCTTCCACTGCATCCTGTATCAAACAGTGAAGCTGTTTTAAAAATTATTTGCTGAAGAACTGCAACTATTCAAAATATGACAAAAAGTTTGTATTATATAAATATTTTGGACAGGCTTGAAATATCCTTTCTAAAAGGCGAGGTAGGATATTTGCTGAAGGCATAATGAGAGTCTAACTCTTACTGATCAATAGTAAGTTCACATGAATATTCTTTTAACTCAACAATACCAATAGCCTACTGTATCACAGTATAATAATGTAATTCATGTAATGGCACACAGAAATCACATACCATCACTAAACATTTTGCAAACAAAACACAACAAATTTAAAGTGTGTCATGATCCTTTTCTATATCATTTCAATAGTTTCCATTTTTGTGTTCCTAATGGCAGCAACAAAATAAGTGAGTAGTAAAGGGTAGATTGTGCCTATGGGATACAGCTCTGAATCTGAGGTCATGTGGCACTGCACTCCCTGCAGGGATGCTCATGCAGGAATTGTGCTTAAAAAAGAAAAAATCATCTTTGAAAGTAAAATGGATAAATGTAAAGTAATGCACATTGGAAAAAATAACCCCAACTACACATACAATATGATGGGGGCTAATTTAGCTACAACTAACCAGGAAAGAGATCTTGGAGTCATCGTGGATAATTCTCTGAAGACATCCATGCAGTGTGCAGCGGCAGTCAAAAAAGCAAACAGGATGTTAGGAATAATTTTAAAAGGGATAGAGAATAAGATGGAGAATATCTTATCGCCCTTATATAATTCCATGGTACACCCACATCTTGAATACTGCATACAGATGTGGTCTCCTCATCTCAAAAAAGATAAACTGGCATTAGAAAAGGTTCAGAGAAGGGCAACTAAAATGATTAGGGGCTGGAATGGGTCCCATATGAGGAAATATTAAAGAGGCTAGGACTTTTCAGATTGGAAAAGAGGAGACTAACGGGGGATATGATAGAGGTATATAAAGTCATGAGCGGTATGGAGAAAGTGAATAAGTAAAAGTTATTTACTTATTCCCATAATATAAGAACTAAGGGCCACCAAATGAACTAGGGGCCACAGCGCACAGTCAACCTGTGGAACTCCTTGCCTGAGAAGGCTGTGAAGGCTAGGACTATAACAGGGTTTAAAAGAGAACTAGATAAATTCATGGAGGTTAAGTCCATTAATGGCTTTTAGCCAGGATGGGTAAGGAATGGTGTCCCTAGCCTCTGTTTGTCAGAGGGTGGAGATGGATGGCAGGAGAGAAATCACTTGATCATTGCCTGTTAGGTTCACTCCCTCTGGGGCACCTGGCACTGTCCACTGTTGGTAGACAGGATATTGGGCTGAATGGACCTTTGATCTGACCCAGTATGGCCATTCTTATGTTCTTATGTCCTTGGAAGGGGAATGTGCTCATGGCACGTTCCAGCTTGCTCCCCATGATGTGCCCAGTCTGTTAGTAGGTAGATCCAGAGAGGATGGCAGGGGGGCATGACATCTATTCCTATACATGCTCTTCTCTTGGGGAAAGGGAGGTGGAAGATTTTTCTGAAGTGCAGAGGACATGCCTGACCTCTCTTCCAGAGAAATAAAAAAACAAAAAAAATGCTTCATAGGGTGATGTGTGAGTTCTCCTAAATGTGCTTGGAAAAATAACCCCCCCCCAGATCTTTCAGAGGTACATTCTGGAAGGGTGGGAGTTGGGAAGAAGTAGATTTATGTATATGGATGTACTAAAATATAAAATAGGTATAGGCAGGAAGGGTTTTTGTTTTGTTTTGTTTTATTTATTTTGATAGGTAGATAAAGTTGTGGGATGCATTAAATATTATTAGGTTCATATATTTAGCCCTATTATTGCTGCTATTGTGCTAAATCCTCTTAAGTTTATAAAATGCTGTAAAGATTTGGATACTTGCTGTGTCAGTATGTTTGTGTACCAGCAACATTTAGTTTAGAAAACTAATATGATTCATTGTGTCTATGGAGTAGAACATCAGCATTTGTGTTCTAGTTTTCCTTAGAAATTACTCACCATTAAATGAGATCACCAAAAGAGTTTTATTTCACTTTATCAGAGGCCTAGCCTGGCTGTCTCATGGTTTCCTCACATCTGAGGATTAAAATGGAAGACAAACTCAGGCCTTCACTCTAGGCCATGTCTTCACTAGGAAAAAAGTAGTTTTTTGGTTTTTTTTAAACCACATATTGTCCGACACATGGTAACTAATATGTAGTAAAATGTTAGTGGGACAAGACAGTTGTAGTTTTTGCAAATGTTAGCTGGTTGAAGTAAGCCTAGGGATTCCCCTCACCCCTGCCCATTCTCCCCGTGTACTTACCTAGATCTGCTAACATGTGAAAACTGCATACTTCCCTGGTAACTATGATGTGATTATATTCTAGTGTAGACAAGATAGGCTGTAGTATTCATGTTAGCAGGTCTAGGTAAGCACTATGGAGGAGCCCAGGGTTTAGTTCAGCTAGATAACATGTGAAAACTACAACTGCCTTGTCAACATTAGAATGTTACAAATGTTAACATATAAAACTCCTCACCTTTTCCCCTAGAATTGACACTTAGGCTGAGAAAGGATGTGAATGTTACAGAAACAAGTGTGTTCATCCTGGAAAGCAACAAGAGTGGATAACACAATGCCTTGTGTTATTGTGCTATTTTAGAGACAACTGGTTGGTTTGGGAACTGCTTTGATAATTTCCACAGTTCAATCTTCCTCAGATGATGGTTGAGTGAAGCAAGGCTGTGAGGGTATGTTTTTGAGAGTGGATGAGGAGAACTAAAAAAAAGGTAAGAGGATCTTCTGAGAAGCACTAAAATGTACAGTAATCAATTTAATAATAGCTCATTATTGTTTTGAGAAGCCTCTTTGCTGGTTCCCATTGATCAGTTTTCCAGAACCCAATAAAAGCTTCTGTCAAGTACTTTCTCATACCTCCACTGGAGGGCACAAGTGTATTAGGTTTTCACAAGCAAAATATAAGCCTATGTCTACAGATTTGTTTGTTTAAAATACTTTAGTCTATATATGATGCAAATTTTATTTTTGTGTTCTACATTTGCTAACAATTCAATTTTTGTAAACTATAGTAGCATGGCATTTTTGTTCCCAACTCACTACTTTGACATTTTCAAGATTAACGCAATATACTAAAACATTATTCTATCACAAAAAGAGATTCTTTTGAAAATACCTGCATTCATAGACATTGTTTAGGAAAATAATGAATTTCTTCTTCTTTAAAGAAATGTTTTCCAAATTTAAGTACATGTGAATATAGATGATGATATACATAGTGTATTTTCAGAATGTATGTACAATTTCTTGAGAAAAATAAATTCCACTCCTTTTGTAGTTACAAGTTTTAAATCTTGAGTTTTTAAGACTATTTCTTTCACAGTCAAGCACTTTTGGGTTTTTGTTTTGTTTTTTTACACCAAAATTTCAAAAATTCGATGTTTGCCAGAATGAATCAGTTTATCAATACTTTTTACAGGTAAAATTGATTTTTCACTCCTTTGACAAAAAATATCTCCCCCCTCTACAGTGAGCAGCAACAAGAAGATCTGTGGTGTTAAATTGCTTAGAGTTCTAAACTGAGAGGCAGCAGATAAGGTTCTATTCCTAATTGTGCCACAGACTTCCTGTGTGACCTTGGACACAACCTCTCTGTATTTCAGTTTTTTCATTTGTAAAATAAAGAAAACACTTACCATATGGGGCATTATAAGGCTTAATTCATTAATATCTGCAAACCATTTTGAGACAGTGCTATAGAAGGGAAAATTATTATTAAATTCTAGACTATATTTAGGGGAACCTTATATCCTGCTGGGGTTCTGCCACCTTTCTGCTCCTGCCTGACTTCCCTGAACATCAATGAGGGCTGGTGATGGTGAATGTGAAGCTGTTTGCTCTACTGAACCTCAAATTTTACACGGTCAAGCTGTTCCACAGACCATGATGATCTTGGGAAGTATAGGGCAGGAGAAGAGGCCAGTTGCAACTGACCAGGATGGTATAAAGGGCATAACTAGGCTTGGAAGGATTAGATTTTTATCAGTAAATGTTGGCAAATGTTGATTTCACCTGTGAGAAATATTTCCATCGATACTAATTGAATTTACAGATAAGCAAACTAAGAAAAATGTTGCTTGAGAATTATACTTTGTTTTAACGAGTATATTTTGTACATTTTGACATGTAATGTTGACAGTTTGTATTCTAATGGTTAGAAACTTTAACTTTTTGAATCTCGACATCTACTGTCATTAAATAATTATTGTCTGAGTCTCTCCTCCCACCCTAATTTCCCACAACTGTGACAATGTAATTCAATAAAAATCAAAAGGAAAGCTTAAAAATAAACATCAATATTATTTGTCAAACTTACACAAAACTAAAAAGTGAATTCTGCAAACCCTAATCATAACAGAAAAGCTCAGCCAGTTACTGAGGTAGAACATGAGAAGCTAAATGGGCCAGCTAAGAGAGATAAAACTCTACCGGATGCTTTTTGATACATTTTTAATGTAGACAAGCTGTATTGTAAAGCCTGAAATTCTAGTCAAGGAGAAGCAGGATACTTTTCAAAGAAATCAGTTTTGCTTGATACTCTTCCCCCTGGTTGGGCAATATTGTCAATTGGTCAAACTATACATAGCAGATGAAGCAAAGGAACTGGACTGTCAGCTGCAAATTACTGCTCTCTAATTTGCTGCCTCACCCTAGCTGGGGGTACAGGTTTGCACATCCCAAGGGATGCTCTAAACTATGCTAGCTGACTATGGTCCTCTGCCATATGGGAATTTCCAGAATGTTTCATGTTCTGGCCACTGTGCCTGCCCTCTCAACACACATTTCTTGCCCCATAAACACTATGCACTGGTGGTTGTGGATAGGAGGTGTAGGAGCTGGATCCATACTTGCTAGGGACTTGTTCCTACCAGAGGTATCCCCAGCAAGAGACTTGTGGCAAGTTTCCTCTCTGCTTGTAGCTCTTCAGTGCTGCAAAGAGCCCAGGGTCGAGAATTCACCCACCACATTTTAGATATTATGGTGGTTATTATTTCTTTGATCGTTTTCTCTGAAGTCCTTCTAATATGTCTGTATTTTTCTGGTAATGAAGTGCCCACGACTGGTTTGCAAGAGTAGCCTGACCAGTCATAGATAAAGAGAGTATTACCTCCTTATTCCATGATGTGATATTTCAGTATATGAAGACTCAAATCACGTATCTTTTTTTTGCTCCAATATTTCATTGTAAATTCTCATCTAACATACTGTCCAATATCATCTTTAAGTCATTTTCAGCATTATTATAAAAATACATTTAAAATATTTTAAAGTTGGCTCCACTGCTGCTTAAAAAGAAGAACAAACACACATACACATGAGCATACATGCACACACACACACCATCACAGAGGACATAATGGGCAACCACCGATAAGTAAGGAACTTTTTTCTTAATATCGTCTTCAGTAAATCTACAAAAATATACTAGGTCATTCTTCTACAATTTCTTCCAAGGGCATGAAGAGATCTGATATACAGCAACATTTATTCTATAGTGGAACAAAAACACTTATCAGCCAAAAGGAAAAAACAAATGACTTTTGGGAAAGAACTATTTAGCCTTACACCTGCTTTTCTTCTGAAGATCATATTTCTACATTTCCTCTCCATTAATGGGCATATCGTCACTTGAAACTCCCAGAAGAACTTTAATGGCTTCTACATTTCCTGGTATTAGCAACAGTGGTTTCAAATTAGCTCCTATTGCTGCAAGGCAGAATTGAAAATGAATACGAGAAGGGCTGAACTCAGCTACATGTCGAACAAGTATAATTGTAGAATTTTACTGTAAAACATTTTACTGTAAAACACAGCTGACTTCTGATTAATAATAAGGAATTCAATCATGTTGTAAAAGGAGCTACAGGCAAGTTCAGATATAATTTTTAAGTTACACAAGGGAATTATAATGATACTGAATGTCTGCACTTATCAAGGCTAAAAAGCACTTACTTTCTAAATAGATATTAATGTATTAGCCAACATTAGTATAAAATATATATTTTTCCTCATAGCACAGAATATATCCCTTTGAAGAGGACCCACATAAAACTCTGGTCCCAGGGTTCCTATAATAGCCCTGTGTAGGACAGGTTTGCTGGCATAGTGACCAGGAACGGGACCTCAGCAATCTTTGAACTGAGCCACCAGATCCAGTGGCCAGGAATCTCTCCATAGGGTACCCAGAGGGACCAGAGAACGCTACTGCACTCCAATCCAAAGGCTGGGATGCAGCCGCTGGCCTGCTCAAGGCCTTTTTCTCCCATACCTTTGGCTTAGTTCGCAGCACAAATCCAATTTACTTATGCTTTGTGTAGGTGGGAGTGGAGGTGAATTTCACCATAATGAATAACTAGAGTTAAGTGCTATTAAGCCGGCAGGAGTTCTCATTCATTTCTGCTGCACTACTCCTACTAAATACACTTTTTTTCTCTTTCTTTTGTATGTTGTTTGTCTCTGCTCAGCTGATATATTGTTCTGCATTATTTCTATTGCTTTCTCAATGTGTCTGGCTAGTATACAATTATTATTTGTTTTTCTTTCAAATTGGGGTGTAATTCTGTCACAAAGCATTTTTTCTTTGTTTTTTCTTGATACAGGCTGTCTAGAAACTGAACTTCTTAGACAGCATAAATACACATTCCTCCAAATAACAGACTAATAAGTATTGTCATTATACATCCCCACTGATATACACACTCAGCACCGAATTTGGAACCACCTAGAAAGCAGTGAATGTTGGGGCCACAGATGCTCCTTTATGGTACTCACAGTTGGACCCGAGGTGATATACTGTAATTGTTGCAGCCCCAAGCCCCGCTCAGTTCCTTCCAATCACTGAAGCAATGCAATTGCAGCCCTCTACTTTGTGTTACTGTTTTCTTGAATAACATATACTCCCAAATTCATTTGATTCTTTACTACATTAGGTACGATTTTTCTTGTTTCTTTTTCTTGTCAGTATTTGTTTCATTGTTTGTCTCACACCATAGGGCTGTCACAGTTTTGTACTATCAGTTCCTGATATATTATCATTTGACTCTGGTGATTCCCTTAATTTTACAGCCATTTTGATTTGGTTGAATATGAAAGAGAAACAGGTTTCAAGTGGTTCCCATCATTTCAGGGATAAGATGTCAGTCAACAATCACCACTTGCTTTCACTGCATTTTCTAGGGTAGGATTACTAGCTCACTCTGTTTTATTTTTATCTCTGTACTCGAAGGGATCATGAGTCCTGACACTTGTGGAGGAGGCCTGGAGAACATCTCTGGAAGATTTTAGTTTTGGTGCTTGATTGATGTCGGTACCAGGAAAAGTCAGACTCCAGATGTTAGTAGTGCCAGGAGGGACCAAGGAAACTAAACAGACTAAGAATCTTATAGGCATGGCTCTATCTGCCTTTTCCTAGCTCTGAGGAGAAGTGATAAAGACAAGAGGAGAAAACACCACCCTGTATCCTCATTCAAAGTCCAAGAAAATAGCTGGAAGGCTAAGATTTGAGGGGGGTTTCAGCACAGATTGAGTCTTTGAAACCAAGCAAATTGAGTACTTCAGCAACTAGTTGTTGAACCAGGAGGGAAGAAACAAACATCTACCAATACTTTGCACATGGCAAATCTGAATCCAAGTGCCAACAGGTTTCCAGATAATGATTATGTTTTTTTAAGACTGTCCACTCTCCTCCTTCCAACTCTTCCTCTGTATGCCTGAAAAGAGATCCCTCACCTATTATTTTATTTGAGGTTACAGGTAGGGGTCTGCAGGCTTGATGGCATCTGAATCCAAGGTTCATTTCAGGAGTTCTTAGATCCATGTAGCTACCACAGCTTGGGCTTATGGTTCTTATGCTTGGCGACTCCAGAGTTACAGCAAGCCCCTTCTTGGGATAGTGATATATATAGTTGGTGCTTTACAAGGGGCTAATTTCACAAAGCTGAGAACAATTATGAGCCAAATCAGCTGGGAGGAAGAATTTAATCAGAAAAAGGTGAATGATAATTGGGAATTGTGTAAGAACACTTTACTAGATGTCCCCAAAGCCACAGTCCCAGAATCTAGGAAAAGGCCATATTAGTTGTTAAAATGACCTGATTGAGAGGGAAATGAAGGCAGCTATAAAATGATATATGACAAATGGAAGAAGGGAGAAGTTGATTGTAATGAGTATAAATCAGATGCTAGGAATTACATAAAATTAATAAGGGAAACAAAGGGACATAAGGAAAAATCTAAGGCCAGCAGAATTATGGAGAATAAGAATGAGTTTCTTAAGTATTTTAGGAACAATGGAATTGGTCCATTACTAGATGGCATTGTCAAAAATAATGCAGAAATGGCACAAATGTTCAGTAAATTTTTCTGTTCTGTATTTGGGGAAAAACAAACAGATGATGAAGTCATGTCATATAACACACTTTCCATTCCACATAGATCTACTTTAGTAGCTTCTGTTTAAAGTCCTCCTGAGATACTAGTGACTCTGAAAAAGATTTTGGGGTGGGAGTAGATAACCAGCTGAACATGATACTCCTGGGGGAATTCTGTGCCACTGCGCACATGCATAATTAATGAGCTGTGCATATTTTTAATTTTGTGCACAGAAAAATGCTCTGCTGAAAATTTGCTGCAGTTCTGCCTTTTTACCACCAGAGGGAAGCCTATCCCAGCCAGCTAGGGAGGAGAAAGAGCCTGCATAGCCTTCTTCACAATGCCTGTAGGGCCAGGTCAGGAGACAGGGGTTATGGGGAGACAGACAGCATGGGGCTGCTGGTGGGTCAGACATGGGCTCATAAGGGCTAGTGGGGGAGGACAGACTGGGGAAGGGGGTTCAATGGAAGTGGGGGCTCGAGGCCACAAGGGGAAGGGAGGTGCAGGGCCACATGGTGATGGGAGACGAGGTGCAGGGCCACATAGGGATGTGGGAATGGCTGTGTGAGGGGAACAGAGACATATGTGGACAGGGGAGGAGATGCAAGGACACATGGGAATGGGGGG
Source organism: Mauremys reevesii (assembly GCF_016161935.1). Taxonomy (NCBI): domain Eukaryota; kingdom Metazoa; phylum Chordata; order Testudines; family Geoemydidae; genus Mauremys; species Mauremys reevesii. The sequence goes on along the minus strand of NC_052629.1, from coordinate 35,752,019 downwards.
AGTCGATGTCTGAGTGGGGGAGTGGAGGGACACATGTGCCTGACTCAATGTGAGAGGCTAGGAGTCAGCCAGGTTCTGCATGGGGGAAGCTCCCTAACAGTCCCTCACCGCCTGTCAAAAAAACCTGTTCCATACTTTTCCAACCATACCCCATAACCCCCCCAAGTTCACACCCAGGCTCCTTCCCAGCAATTATTTCCCTTTCCCTCAGCTCCTCTGTTACTTCTGACTCCCCACAGTCTTTGCACTGCTGATGGGGGGTGCAGTAAAGATGGTTCTGTATTGTAGTTTAAATAAACTATTACTCAGAGTTCTGTATTAATATGCCTAGTAAGGAATCTATTTTTAAAAAAAAAACAAAAAACATTTTATGAATCTTTTTTTTGGTCTGCATTGTTACAGACATACTTGTTGACAGCTATTTTGAAACAAATGACCAAAATAATTGAAACTGGTGTGATTATATTTGTTATTTTGACAAATAAAATATGCAGAATTTTGCAGAATTTGCAAATATTGTGTGCAGATTTTTTGGCACAGAATTCCCCCAGGAGTAATATGAGCTCCCAATATGATGATGCGCCAAAAAGACTGTTGTGAATTTTGGATGCATAAACTGGGGAATCTCTAGTAGGAGAAGAGAGGTTATTTGACCTCTGTATTTGGCACTGGTGCAACTGCTACTGAACTATTGTGTTCAGTTCCCGTGTCCATAATTCAAGAAGGATGTTGACAAATTGGAGAGGGTTCAGAGAAGAGCCACGAGAATGATGAAAGGATAGGAAAAATCCCTTATGAGCTCAATCTATGTAGTTTAACAAAAAGAAGATTAAGGGGTGACTTGATCACAATGTATAAGTGGGGAACAAGGTTCTTTCCATTCCTAAGGCCCTCAGGCTGGCTTTGACTTCTTCCTCAAATATCGCCAACTAAATTCCCTAGTAGTACCTACAGCTCAATGAGAAGGCTGGTCCAAGACATGACCCACAAATCTGCTCAAGCAAAGTAAGCCAGGAGATTAGACATACTGGGAGGGAAGTCATACTCCTCTGTAACCTTGCAGACAGAAAATTTTTAGCTCTATATGACTTTTTCTTGTGGCACAAGACATATGAATTTCTTCTAAACCCCTTAAATTCGTGAGTCATCAAGAATACAGAAGAGACCTGAAGTTTTACTGATAGCCTCAAACTGATCTCATCTGGTATTTAGACCTCCTAAACCTGATAGAAAAGTTGCTTTCCTGCTCCCAGTTCTTCGAGATCTCTTCTCTAAAAGATGGTCAAATTCTCCTTTTAAATTGCAAATCCCTAGAACTGGCTGCCTAGATCATAAAACCCTGGCAGACTGGAACTGTGAGTATTCTTTCAAGGTGCAGAAAACCATATTAGAAAGTCACACACTATCTACTATGCAGCAAAATCGAAATGATTTTCTATCTGGGCACTTCAAAGACATCTTACCCCAGCCTGTCCTTCCATATCTGCTATTTTGGACTATTTGTTATCATTAAATCAATCTTTTTTAATACAGTATATAGTCAAAGTTCATCTAGCAATCATATCAGCCTAACATATTTATTTCAGGGATCTTCTGCATTCAGACATCCAGAGGTTACAACATTTCTAAAATGACTCATTCACACTTAACATTTATTAGAATTATATCTGAGCATGAACCACCTTCTTGGAATCTACATGTACTTCTCAACAAGTTGATAGAATCTCTACTGAAAATGTAGTGATAGTGTTTACTGTATGACATGTACCTGAAGACTACATTCTTCATAAAAATAACATCAGCAAGGAAAGCCATTGTGTTGCAGACCCTAATGAAAAAACCTCCATATAAAGAATTCTAGAAGAATGAGATGTTTCTACACCCAAGCCCTGAATCCTTATCTAAAGTAGTCCTGAAGTAGCACCAAACCAATTTAACTGTTTTCCCCTCTAAACACAATACTCAACGAAATCTAAAGAAATTCATACAACATTTCTGTCTTCTCCTGCATTCCACATGTGATATCCAGTTCAGGAGAGTAGTACTGCAATGTTTATCTAACTAGTTCTCCTTAGACTTGGAAGTTCGGGCATTACTGCACAAGAATGACAATACTTGAAGAGATCACATTGCTTACCAGTAATCTTTTCCCTCTTCTTCCCCCAAACAAAATACATATAAAGCTTTTAGTCATGCCATATATATAAAAAGTGTGTGTGTTTATATATATAAAACTGGCTATAGAGTGCCAGTTATATATAGAGTGCGTTTTATGAATATATATACATATATATTCGTAAAACGCACTCTAGTAGAAATAGAACTAAATGTTGTTGCTCACCTGACTTCTTGATCTTTTTAACTCATTGAAGTTAATGGCAATATTACATAAGTAAGGATTTGATCTTTAACATGCACCATTCAGCAAAAGGCTGGCTAGCTTGTTTTAGAATTGCACAAAAGAGAGGGTCAGAGGCTGGGAAGCACTTGCGGTTTTCTTAAACTTTACAGTTATCTGAGTATATATGAGGATAAGTACGAAAATGCATACTCAGGGTTTAACTACATGGCATGGCAATGTGCACTACGGGGTTCTGAATTGTAAAGCACACTAATGTGTTGTGCACTAACTGGTTTGTTATGCAGACCCTGCTGCTGTGCATTAAAAGTTCCCTAGTGTGCGTTCACGTAGTGCTGTTTGAAACAGAAAATCCCACCCCACAACCTCACTCCAGCCAGCAGAGCTCTGTTTTCTTACTAGGCCCACTTGCTGCCTCTGCAGAATTTAGCTTTGAGAAATGTAAATCTAGCCATATTAAGCAAATTGCTTCTTTTGTTTTAAATTCATTTTCTGTTTTAGTGGATCTTTTTATTGTTGTTAAGATTACTAGTGGATGGGTAATTCAATGCAGATGTTCCCAAAAAGAAAGAGAACCCCACAACCTAAAGAGTTTCTGGAACTGACCCATCCCTCTTAGTCTTGGTCAAGGGGGCATGGGCAGCTGTATCCTTTATCATCAGAATGTGAAGAATGGAAGAAGCAGAAAGACCCAGGAGGAGATGAGAGTTGGAAATGGTGTTGGCCACAATCATAAATATGATTAAAAACCTATAAGAAATAGCAGTCAGAAAAAATCTGTTATTTTCTTATTTTCTGTTTAAGATAATAAGAAAAAAAGACAGAGTTGTTGAGTTGTTAAAGAAGTAGCAGCTAATAGAGTTGTGCAGAGCAAGAAACCTCTACTTTAACATCTTAGCAAAGAGCAGCTCTGCTATATGCTGTATCAGTGGGACCATGACTAGAATGGTCACCCACGGCCAAATAGAGGCTCAGAAGTTGAAGAGACTGGAGATACCTCAACCCAGGGTAAACAGGAACAAACGGTGCCAAGAACCAGTACAGACAGCAGAGGCTGAGGGAGGGTGAACTGGAGCAGGCTAACCATGAGAATGCAAGGCAGAGGAAGACTCATGAACTCAAAGGTTTTAAGTCAGAAGAGACCATCATGATCATCTAGTCCAGTGGTCCCCAAACTTTTGAAGGACCGTGGCGGCGGTCGAGCATCCGCCGAAATGCCATTGAAAGCGGTGTCATCCAGAGGCGTCACTGCCAAAATGCTGCCAAATTTCGGTGGCGACGCCTCTTTGGATGACGCCGCTTGCCACCGAATTTCGGCAGCATTTCAGCGGATGCTCGACTGCTGGCCAGGACGCGGGCACATTTAGATGCCCCCGCGGGCACTGCATTGGGGACCCCTAATCTAGTCTGACCTACTGCACATTGCAAATGGGAGTGCAGAGGAAGACTGCATCATCTGTGAAGATGAAAGGTGTATCTACCCCGATGGGAGAAACTCTAGATCATCATCCAGGCTCAGTGTCCCGGATAAGTTCAGGTTATATTGGGAGAGACTGCAGCTGGGGGAAAGAAGTTCACATAGTGGGGAAGGGGATGCCAGCATGAACTAGAATGATTGCAAATGGAGACAGAAACCACACATTTAATTGCACAGACAACAGAGATAAAATATGAATATAAAAAGGGGGATAGTATAGATGTTTATTTAAAGGGAGTGCACATTTAACCAGGTGACTGGCATTAATAAGAAGTGGTTTCTAGGTCCTTTGTTGAATGGTAAGGCACTCCACTCATTCACCCATGAGTATTGTTTGGAATATAATAAGTTTAAAATCACTTTGCTACAGACATCTGAACTAACACTTGAAGAATATAGAAAGAAATTTCAGTGAGCTCAGAAAAAGAGTTTTGAGATTTATTCTGAATTTGCAACTCATTTGGGAGAGTATATAAGGGAATAGATGTCTGGGAAAAGGGTTTCTATGCCAGAAGAGGCCGTTGAGGTGATGGGAATAAAGCAGTTCTATAAACTGTATTCTCGAGAGCAGGCCTTATTGAACGTAACCCCAAAGCACCATACATGGCAGGCAAACAAGCAGATGTATATATGGAGAGCTGGCCTGGAGTAGATAAAGATTTAATAAAGGATTGGCACAAAACAGGTTCAAAAGGTGCAGTTATGGAGGATCCTTCATCCAATGGGAAATCTGCTCTCTCTAAGCCAGCTAGGGCATGACCGCTCTAAATCAACTCCCTTAAGGATATCTGCCAAACACAGGGTCATCTCACATATGGATGCCCCATGAATGCACAGAAGTTAGGAGAAGTCCAAGCAGGAAATAAGCTGTCGTATGCCTCCTCTGGGGAGGAGGAGCGAAGAAATCAGATGCCCCGCCAAAGAGAACAGACACTCCTGTAACACTGGCATATATATACTGTGCTGCACCTTGACAAACACAGAAACACAACATCCCCAGCAGGCGCGAGAGGTACAAATTAATAGGAAACTGTTTGAGGGCTCTTGTGATACTCAGAAATATATATTTGTTTAAAGTATTAATGGAAGTTCGTACAGACAAGAGAAATCTTGTATATCACACTGTAATCTAGAAGAACTTTGTATGATTTGAGTCATTACACTGTGCAAAATAGGCCTTCAAAATGGAAGTGCTGAAAGAGACTTGAATTTGTCAACAAAATAATGCTAATAAGACCTAACATTCTGTAGCCTGTTTTATTTTCAAAGTGCTGTACACACAATTAATTCTCAGAGAAATACCTAAAGATGTGATGAGAGACATGTCTAACTATTTAGGGACACAGATGAGAAACAGTGACCTTGATGCATGTGGACATTAAAAGCAAAACTAAATAGTACATTGGAATGTTTCAGGGGCAGCTTTATGAATCTTGCCAGTAACTGCCTCATCAGAGAATAGTCATCAGCATCATTACATCCTTCTGCATACATCCTTTTGAGAAGCACTCCAGAAGACATGCTGTTATAAATCCAGACCTGCTGAGTGTTGTCATATTCCTCTTGTATGTCATAAGCTCCTAAGAGTACCACTTCATTTGAAATGTGGTATAGCTGATTTACTCAAATTGTTAAATTCACACTTATCCCAAAGTCCCTTTAAAATTTAAGTGACCCAGTGATTTATTTATCTAGCACAGAATGTAAGAAGCACTTTAAGGAGGTCTTTCTAGTTATTTCATAATAATTAGTTCAGCTAGCAAAAGTATCTGCTTTACTCACTTTGATTCACATGGCAGATACCGTAGCAAGAGACACTAAATAATATAATTGGATTTTTTCCTTACAAATTTAAAGTGTCCTTAACTGGATATAATGTATTTCCAAGTCATAAGATATTAATAGCTATATAAAATAGGGGGAGACATGATTATTTAAGTCTTTTTGGTGCACTGGAGTTCCTTCTAATGAAATAGCAATAAAATCTGAAATTGATCATTGGTTTCTATGTTCCCCATATATTTCCTCATCACACAACTATTCTAACATTTAGGTAAACATTATCAAAAGCTAGCCAATCACAAACTAAGCTTTACACTTTACACCCATTACACTTACATTTAAGTTACATGTATTTTTCTTTTCACAACATATACAGCTCACATGCTCATACTTAGATTGTTTCTGGCTGCTATATAATCCTGGGAATTTTGCACTGAGATCATTTATATCTTTGAAGAACTGTCTTCATTTCTTATTCTCTATTGTCATACCAATTCGGGTTTCCATAGAAACTGGGACTAAAGAGTGAAATCGTAAAATACAAATGAACAGGTCTAAACTGACAATGTTGTGTTTCATTAGATATATAAATGCAAACAGTAGGTACTATGTATGCACTGCATTCTAATAAGTAAGCCAAATAACATTATATCTTCTACAATAAATTAGATACACATTCTCAAGTCTGAAATCAGTTAATGCTTGCTATTAGCAAAGTGATACTGTTTTTTATAGAATAAAAATTAGACATTTTTATTATTAAAACTTGATTTCACAAGTGAGGGGACAGATCCTGCATTCCTTGTGCACCCCAAATTCCCACTGACTACAGTTTATTACAACTGGAGTTTTGAGTGTGCAGGATTGTAGCAATATATTATATTTTAAGATTTAATCTAGAGTCTTGGAGCCAGATTGTGATTTTACTTGTGCTAGTGTAAAGGGTAACATCATTAATGCCACTGGAATTGACTTCAGCAGAGTTACTCTGGTTTATCCCAGTCTAAATGAAATCAGAATCCTGGCCCTTAGAGAGAGATTCCACTCTGGAAAAAATGTATATACATATATCGTTGTTTGTTCCCTTTTTACTGTCTCTCAATGTCTTCTATGTCAAATATGCTCAGTTTACAATTAACTGCAAAATTATTCTAGGACCTGAAAGTCAAGCTGTTCTCTTTCTGGCTTGTTTATAATCATCAGTAATGAAGATTCTGCACCTGTTCAACCTCATTGTCCTTAAACTCAGCCTTTGGTATACCTGTGTAATCCCATTATCTACAACTGGGTTGTACCAGCAGCACCACTGAGAAGTACCCCTTGTGGTTTACGTACTGGTTGGCAAGGTGGTCCGGTGCCAAGATAAGGATATGTGTTCCATCTATTGCCCCACCACTGTTAGGGAACCCCATTGCAGCAAAGCCATCCACTATGACCTGCACATTTCCCAGACTCACTACCCTTGTTAGCAGAAGGTCAGTGATTGCATTGGCTACTTGAATCACAGCAGTCCCCACAGTAGATTTGCCCACTCCAAATTGATTCCTGACTGACCGGTAACAGTCAGGCGTTGCAAGCTTCTACAGGGCTATCGCCACTCGCTTCTCAACTGTCAGGGCAGCTCTCATCTTGGTATTCCTGCACTTCAGGGCAGGGGAAAGCAACTCACACAGTTCCAGGAAAGTGGCCTTACACATGCGAAAGTTTCGCAGCCACTGGGAATCATCCCATACCTGCAACATTATGTGGTTCCACAAGTCTGTGCTTGTTTGCCAGGCCCAGAATCGGCATTCCACTGTATTAACCTACCCCACTGCTGCCATGATATCCCAATTGCCACATCCTGGCTTTCAGGAATGTCTGTGTCCATGTCCTCCTCACAATCATCCTCATGCTGGCGGCTCCTAGCTAGTCTCTGCACATACTGCAGGATAATGCATGAGGTGTTTACAATGCTCACAACAGCAGCGCTGAGCTGAGTGGGCTCCATGCTTGCTGTGCTATGGTGTCTGCATGGGTAACCAAGGAAAAAAGGCGAGAAATGATTGTCTGCCATTGCTTTCATGGAGGGAGGGGAGACTGACGACATGTACCCAAAACCACCCGTGACAATGTTTTTGCCCCATCAGGCATTGGGAGCTTAACCCAGAATTCCAATGGGCAGTGGAGACTATGGGGACTGTGGGATAGCTACCCACAGTGCACTGCTCTGTGAGTCAATGCTAGCCATGGTATTGATAATGCACTTAGTGGGAACATGCACAATCGACTGTATAAAATTGCTTTCTAAAGATAGACTTCTATAAAATCGACCTAATTTCATAGTGTAGACATACCCTAAATAAATTCCACTGCTGCATCTGCATCCTTGTCCACTTGATCACAGATCCTAGACAAGGCTTCACAGGCTATTCTCTGGCTCATCCCAGAGTTGCTGCACCTATGCACCAGCATGCTGCAGTGTCGCAGGCAATATGTCATGTGGTGGAAGAGTGCCTGGCTTTACATCTGGAGGTGGTTTACAGTGTCTAGCCTTCCTTGATATAGAGGCCATCATCTAGCTATGGAACCTGGACATAGAGCTCTGCTGTCTGCATACGAGGGAAGAAGAATTGAAGCAGTCATAGGCTGACTGACCCTTTAAGGGTGGCTGTGCTCAGCCACACCTCTGCTAGATTAGCCACCCTCACACACACAGCTGGCCTTATCAGGTGAGTGATTTCTTTAAAAGGACTGAACATTCTGTTTGAGAGTGGAACCACACAGAGTGGGCAAGCTTCTGTGGAGGGTCCTGAGTGAGGGGCTTCAGAAGTTAGTGAGGGAGCCCCAGGGAAGGAGTGAGAGAGGCAGAGAGACTGAGAGATAACCCAGAAGAGAGTGGGAACTGAACCCAAAGAGTGCGCTGAAGAGGAGCTCAAGAAGGACAAAACCTATCGGGAAAGCCTCCAGACCCCAGTTGGAAGTAAACTCCAGTTGGTGCTCATAAAGATTATTAAGAGTAAGGAGAGAGCCTAAAGGGAATCAAAAAGTGATTAATAAGTAAAGGTATATCTTGGAGGTTAGAAAATGTAGCAATAAAGTGAGAAATGCTAGAGGTCAAGCTGAATTAGATCTTGCCAAGGAAATTAAAATAAAGAAGAAGATTTTTTGCTATATAAATACAAAAATAATAAGGAAGGATGAGGTTGGACCACAATGCAGTGTGGAAGTAGAGGAGATTAAAGATAATCTAGGTACAGACCCAAAACTAAATGAATATTTTGCCCCAGTTTTCAGTAAGAATTAAAATATGGAATTTAAGCATGAAGGCAGGATGACTGATGGAAATGGGTGTATAGAAATGGGAATTACTACATCTGAAGTGGAAGCAAAACTCAAAGAGCTTAATGTTCTCAACTCTGGGGTACTGGATAATTTCCATCCCTGTATACTAAAGGAACTGGCACATGAGATTGCTAGTCTGGTAGCATGGTTTTTTAATACATATATCTCTTTGTGACTGGGGAATAGCTAATATAGTATCTATATTTAAAAAAGGGGGAAAAAGTGATCTAGGCAATTACAGACTTGTTAGGGTAACTTCAATAATTTCCAAGACTTTGGAACATGTTGTGAAGGAAAGAATAATTACATTCTTAGCAGTAAATAGTAAAGGGGATATAATGCAACACAGGTTTAACAAAGATAGATTATGCCAGACTAACCTGATTTCCTTCTTGGAGAAAATAACTGAATTTTTAGCTAAAAGAAATACAGTAAATCTAATATATTTGGACTTCAACTAAAGCCATTTTGACATACATGGGTAACACGTGAAATTTTTAAATTAGAGAAGATGAGGATTAATAAAATAATTATAAAATGGATGAGGAACTGGCTAAAGGAGAGAAGGCAAAAGGTGATTCTGAAAGGTGAATTATCTGACTGGACCAGTCTTAGTCCATATCTTTATTAATGACATTGGAACAAAAAGTAGGAGTGTTGTAATTAAATTTGCTGATAAGAGGCATTATCAATACAGAGGAGGATTGGAATAGTATTCAGGAAGATCTGGATGGCACTGGAGTGACAGAAATGGGAAGGAATAGGATCTGTGGGGGCAAACAATGTAATTAGTTTTGAGAGAGAAAGGGTCAAATTTATGAGTGGAATTTTAGAACAGGGTTACTTGTGATGGTAGGGTGCAGAGTTCAGCAGTCCTGGGGAGGACCCTTCCAATTTATGTCTTATGTTCCTAAAGCTCTTGTTTTGTGACCCTGAATGGAGATTGATATCAGAGTGACCCAGCCAGAGAGCTGACACACCTAAATCCCAGAGGACACAACATTGGGGAGGAAGATACTGAGGCAAGGAGTGCCTATAGAGCCACATCCTGCCAACAGGGGGCACTACATGGCAGGCACATCCCTTGTTAGAAGCAATAAAGAAGTAAAAGGGGAAATTAGCAAATTTACCTGTGATAGTTATTTCTCATAATGGAGGGAATTCATTGATCAGGAGACAACTCATAAATTAGAGTAGTAAAATGGGATAAAGTTTCTACTCTCTCCCCCATTCTTCTTTGAACTAATGTGTCCTTCAACTGAACTGCAGGTGCACCACCCTCTGACTATGTCAGGACTTACAAAACTGAAAAAAAACCAGTAGAATTACAACTATAGGCCATGATTATTTGGTGGATTAGAGCACATTTGTGCTTTTCACCTGGCACAAAGCAGCACTAATCCCAGTGGATCTGCTATTAGAGATTATCCTCTGCGTATGGGGATCCTTGGGTGGTGCAAGGCCACCAGAGGCACTGCTCTCCTTGTGGCCAGTGGAGGGTGGTGGCCACAGCAGCCAGAACCAGGGGCCACATTGGAGGCTAGTGCAGATTGTATGAGGATTGAAGGAGACCAAAGATGGCATAAAGTTCTCCTGGGGAACCGTGAAAATCTCTTTTTTCATACACAGGGCATGGTCATACTTTGACGTAACTGAGGCATAATCCCATATGGAAGCCTTCCGTGAGAAACTGGAGGCTGTCTTTGAAGAAATTTAGAGCAGATTTAGGCTGAGGTTTTATGAACCATGTGAGCAAGTTAATCCCCTTATATATGCTGGTCCTGGAAAGATTCTTAGATTTTCATACAAAGTTATTCAGCTCCTAGGAGCATCCTTTCTGCGAGGAAGGACATTCCTGTGGCTAAACTGCGGGAGTGAAACTCGGGAGAACTAGGCACAATTCCTGCCTCTGCTCCAACTTCCTATGTGAAACCAATAATTAAGTTTTACGTTGATGAAGTGCACTGAAGCTATCAGGGTCAAAATTGACAACCCCAACTAGAGTGTGGAGCAGTGGTTCTCAAACTATTGTACTGGTGACCCCTTTCACATAGCAAGCCTCTGAGTGCGACCCCCCTCCCTTATAAATTTAAAACACTTGTTTATATATTTAACACCATTATAAATGCCAGAGGAAAAGTAGGGTTTGGGGTGGAGGCTGACAGCCCACAACCCCCTATGTAATAACCTTGCGACCCCCTGAGGGGTCCTGACCCCCAGTTTGAGAACCCCTGGTGTGGAGCATGGTTGCTGCACAATTCCCCTTTACAGCCACTACTCCAGTTTATATACTAGAATAGCATTGCTCATCCATCCAACCTGGATGCATGGGGTTTTAGAGCCATTGAATATGTGTATTTGCAGATTCCATGCACAATTCTCTAGCCTCCAGCCAATACACCTCTAATGCCACTCTTCATGCCAGCCTATGTGGTGACACTTCCATAGCTCACAGAGTATACAGAAATTCCATGCATGGCCATTTAGCCTCGTTGTATTGTCTTAGTACAGGGGTTGTGGAATGGAGGAATCTAGTGCAGGGCCTTCACCCTTCATTATTAGCACTCAGTGATGTTCTTCTGTTAAAAACTAGTAGGAAATAAAATAGATATTAATGAAGGTCAAGTGAGTTTAGACAATCTTTTTGTTAAAGTCAAAACTTGACATCCAATGGCATCAAGGAAAGAATTAATTATTGGCAGCTTCTATTGCCTTCTTGACTGTTATGGCCCCGGACATGCGCAAAACTATGCTTTTTTAATGTTAGGTTTTCTGTTAAATGGCTCAGCAGTCGCTGCAAGTCAAACAAACATTCAAATATGTTTTTTCAAGTTCAAAACGATATTGCAAAATGCTGGAAGACATTCAAAAGGAGACAGTAACTTCCCCAGCTAACAGGTTGAAGACATATTTTATGTTTTCTTAGACAGAAAGTTCCCTTAACATTGCTTCTTTATTTAATAAATTGGAAGTCAGTTGTCCAGTTATGGTTAATTTTGGAAAAGACTCTGTAAGTTGCTGAGCATGGTCAACTCCCATGGAATGTAAATCAAGTTCATGGAGCTCAGCACCTCACAAATAGTCCTTACCTTGCAGAATCTGGCCCTTCATGGTCTAATCAGAGACTTAGTAAGGACTGCACCAATAATACAATTACAACTATTTTTTTTCAAATGTCAAACTTAATTTGTAGCAAGGGAGCATTTGAAACAGCATGAATTTACATGCAAGGCTTTCTTTTTCCTGAGACATGAACTTCAGAGCTTTATTTTCTTGCTGATAACATATTATGGAAAATAATGAAGAGTGAGCCTACTGAATTTTGTTTCAGTGACTAAATAGTCACCTAAAATTAAACCCAAATATATTGCATTTCAATTTTTACATAAATATTAAAAATAATGTGTAGGTATCATGTTTTATTAGAACATCAAACATCTTTCAGTTTTCAAATTCTGAAATGATGAACTTGAGCCATTCATCTCCCATGTGTGCATGCAATTAGAATACCAGCTATGAAGATACTGAATTTTAAGCAGCTGAAAAAGAGTCCCAAAAGTCAGGTGTTCCCCCCCCACAATAGAATCTACGGGGGCTGAGTCAAGACATTAAAACATGGACTGCGCCTCACTTTCTTAAATGTAAAAGTAGTCACAGTCAGCTTACCTGGCATATTGCCAACGTATGTCTACTTATTGGTTCCTAAATGAATTCAAAATACTTGATAAAGCACACAAGCAACCATCAAAGCTCAATGATATTCCCTACACGCACACAAATTTTCTAAGTGAAATAAAGAAGAGCTATCCATTAAGATAGCAATGTGCAAAAAATGTACCTTTACCAGAAACCATTTTAAAACTGAAAGGATTAGGAAATCTACCAAATCTTGTAATTTAATTTAAACTGAGATATTTAAACATTTTAAAATGCATCTGCGGTTTTGATTAATTTGGTTGATGGTGTATTAATTCACAACACAGTAATTAGTAGTAGGAAATCAAAATGCAGTGAATCAATTTCTTCCCTTGGGTAGACAAGTGAAATTGGTGTTGCACTTCTAGATACAGTATGTGGTTTAACATTATTTTAATAGGCTAAATAGATAATTATTCTGGTAGCAATAAAATACATTACCTTTTTATATTTATGAAAGCAAAGTTTTTTGGTATTGTGTGTTGACCCCAGGAAATGTAATTTGAAAAAGGATTCATGGAGTGGAAACAAGTTAAAAACCAAAAGATTAGAGTGTGTATGTGTGTGGGTATGATAGAGAGAGAGAGAGAGAGAGAGAGAGAGAGACACACACGGGGGGGGGGCATGGAGAACTGATTAACTCCCATTACTAAAGCAAAAATGTATTTGAAATACAACTGTGGACAAATTCTCTTGTCTTTTAATTTAGCTATGATTAATCTATTAAACTTCCAGAGTATTTTATGTTAACAGCCAAGCAGATAGGGCAGATTAGATGTTGATGGATTTACTATAAATTCTACATAAGTTTGGTTTTCCTACAAGCTCAAATTTCATTTGATCAAATTTTTGAAAAAGTTCTAATCGCAGTCTAAATACAAAAATTAAAAGTGTGATTAATTAAATTGTGAGCTCAATTTATTATCCCTTCAACAGCAGATGAGGAGGAATTGCCAGAAGGAAAGTGAGAAACAGATGAATATAGTACTCAGAGCTTCATGAATAATAATGAATATATTTTCACAACACCCCTGTGAGATGAGCAGGTATTATCTCCACTTTACAGAAAGGGAACTGAGACGTGGAGAGATTAGGGTAAAAAAGTATCCACTAAGATAACTAGGACCTGGTTTTTCAGAGTATTTAGCATTCTATAATACTTCAAGTTGTCTTCAGATGCAGCTAAGTGTGCTCAACACTTGATTAGGCCCCACGGTCTGAAGTAGGTACCCAGAAAATGAGGAACACACCATTAGTGACCACCTGTGACTAGTGTGAAACCTTGATAATTTTCTTTCAATGTAGTTTTTTGTTGTAATTTCCTAGGTTTTTAAAAAAGCAATTTGAAAAAAGGCATTATATTGACATGCATATAGGTCAGCAGCAGAGTTGGAAACTTTAGCTCGACTGCAAAAACCTTTGCCACTTGAGCTAACTGATGACAACCAGCACTAGAAGGGCATGGGACATTTGCCAGTGGTTTTCACAGATAATTTGCTGACAGAAGAAGACTGGCGTGATCAGGAACATGGGTTCCATTCCAGACTCTGGAGATGAGTGTGCTCTTCGAGGCACAGATTCTTCTGCCAATTCTCCCCAAGCATCACACCTTCTACTCTGTCCCCTCCAACCTGTCCATGTCCCAGCCCCACCTCTTTCCCACATTGGGCTCCTTCTCCCAGTCCCATGCTATTCACCTAGCCAGTCCCAGTCTTTGCTCTCCAGGCTTCTCATCCCAGTCCCAATCTCCTCACCCAGCAAGTGCTAGTCTCACCTCCTGGACTCCCTGACCCAGGTCCATTCTCCCCTCCCCCACAATCCCAGTCTCTCTGCCCAGCCATTACAAATTTGCTCTTACCCCACAGCTTCTTGTCTTCCGTCTCATTGCCCAGCCAATTCTAGTTTCCACACGCACATGCCATCATATGATCTCAGTCTCCTCACACATATTGGTTCCCAATCCTCACCAGCCCGTTTCCCTCCCTGTCTCTGAGTCCCAGTTTCCCCTCTCCCCTGCACCTCAACTCCCAGTCTCAGTTTCTTCTCTCTCCCTTCCTGGACCCGTCATGGCTTGCAGCAGCAGGGAAGGCCTGCTCAACCCTTGGCTGAAACATGCACAATTCAGAAGGAATATTCAAGGAATTTGCTAAAATCTAAGAAGCTCTACTTCCTATGTGCAAAGGACAGAATTTCACAGAAGTGGCAAAAGTCACATCCTTGACACATCTCCCTGCCAAATTTCAAGTCCAAATCATAGGGTGCTAGTGCTTTTCAAAGAAATGGTTGCAAGAAATTTTTAACTGGGCAAAACAACATACTTTGCCTTATCCTCATCTTCAATATGACTGAACCATTTTGGCTCAAATTTTCAAAAATAATTAACTATCAGCCTGCAGCAGAGACACATGGCATGGAAAATTCAGTCCAAATGATCAAATGCAGAGTTTTAAGTATCTGAAAGGCTTATAAGGCTGTTATAATGTAAGATGTCTGGGAACCTTAATAGGCAAAATTACCACCCCACCTATATTGAGTTGAATGCTGATGTCAGCTTGTTTTTTAATGTTTTAAGTAGACTGAAATTAGAACTACAGAAAAAAAAACTTTAATACAATACATTGAACGTCTATTTGAACTTTCAGGGGAAATATGGAGAAAGAAAGGAAAGGATAAACTAATTTGATTTGGTGCCTTGGCTGTTAGTATAATGGAGGTGTCAGCAGGACTCTGTAGTTACGGTTGTGTTGAGCTTTTCACTTACAGCAGGATTAAAATCCTTCTATTTCACACTTCGGTGACTGATGTTAGTCTCCAAATTCACTGCAATTACCATTGAGGGGTCAATTGAATTTGCTATGCACTGTTTGGATAACACACTTACTAACTTTTCCAGAGAAAACAATTAATATTCATTCACCTTTGAAATTTGGTCCTAACCCACTCACTTCTTTCCCCTTTTCCTCCAGCTAAACAGCCACAGACATCACAAACTTAAACAACACACACACAGATACAACTATCACACCAGAGACACAGACCTTACTGAACATTTTCCAGTTAAACAAAGTTATTTCTTTATGTGTTCTATTTGTATTTGGAAAAGCCAATGGATGTGTCAATATCTGCCATGTACTTCCCCCTCTGATGCGGCCCAATCCGCCTTTTCAGCTCTGCTCCTCACATGCAGCCCCAGCACCCCTGAATGAAGGGAGGATGCTGGGGCAACAAGGAGTCCTGTTCTATGCTTCCTGGCCCTGCTCACTAATTCTCCCCGGCTGAGAGCTCCATTTCTTTGGCTGACTATTCTGATTTCAGACTATTGCCATAGAAAGACTGACAAGTAGCCCCGACTGTAGTTTTCTTTCTCTCCTCTCTCAGCATTCTCTTTAATGTCCCCTTATGCAGTTTTTGTCTGCAAATCTGGGGCCTGATCTGTCTCCCATTAGTTTCAATAACAGCTAGATTCTTTATAAGGGAAATGGCAACTGATCCTGGGGATATTTCTAGCACCCTCGCATTTCTGAAATCAGCAACTCCTAAAATGTAACTTGGAAGCATCAGTAAAGAGTTTTAATGATAATGTATTGACAGTTATTAGTATTTGACATTTGCAGCACTACAGGTGTGCATAGGGTTGCCAAGCATCCAGGATTGTCCTGGAGTCTCCAGGAATTAAAGACTAATTTCTAATTAAAAATTATGTCATGTGATGAAACCTCCAGGAAAATGTCCAACCAAAATTGGCAACTTTAGGTGTGCAGGGCATTCTATAAAGAAAGTAAGTGGAACAGGCCATATTCTGGCCTCTAGGGAGGCTGCTTTATGTCCCCTGTACTCTAAATTAAGTCCTAGTAATGAGAGGAAGTAAAGTTAGAGTACCCTGCACCTCGCTGATCCCTGATAGTGTAAGACCACCATAGGGTTGATTACAAACTGGTGCAATTTAGAAGAGTGTTGAGACTGCTCTAAATTGTTCTGGGGGACAAATATAGAGCCCCACAGTTTGGGTGAATGAAAAGATGGCTTAAAGCCTTCCTCAGAAGTGCTGAGCTGAGTTCTAGTACAGAAGAGATCTGTGCTGAAGGTCCCCTGCTTTGAGCTACTATTTCCTCCCAAGATTGTTACGCAAAACTGTAATGACCTTAACTGGATCAGTACAATATTCTTGACATTAACACAGGTTTTCTCAAACAGGGGTCGCCGCTTGTGTAGGGAAAGCCCCTGGCAGGCCGGGCCGGGCCGGTTTGTTTACCTGCCCTGGCCACAGGTCCGGCTGATCGCGGCTCCCATTGGCTGCGGATCGCTGCTCTGAGCCAATGGGAAATGCTGGAAGCGGCGGCCAGTAAGTCCCTCGGCCCGCGCTGCTTCCAGCAGCTCCCATTGGCTAGTGGGAGCCGTAATCGGCTGGTAAACAAACTGGCTTGGCCTGCCAGGGCTTTCCTTACACAAGCGGCGACCCCTGTTTGAGAAACTCTGCATTAACCCATGGGAAATTGTTCCAAAAAAAATAAAATAAAGGTAATTTAGACAAATGTTCAAAGTAATGGTCATATGTTTCCGATTACTTTATATAAACAAATATACATAACAGTGGACCTGTTGTGGGATACATATGCATCAGTGGCACTCTTCAAGTCTCAATTTTATAGCAATATTTTCTATTTTCTCCAAAATTCTATTCATGGTCTTCACAAACCCTTGTGCTGAAGATTCATTTCTTCATTTCTAAACTAGTATGGGCCTTGTGACGCATCAATATTAATGCAAAAATGATATTTTACAAACGTATCTGGGCCTTTACTGAATATTAGCTACAAGTATGCATGGCAAGAAAAATACCTCCATACATTTTAGTTATGCTATAAAATATTCAGAAGAAATCACAAAAGGCTTCTGCTTTCTGGCACCCCAAAGGCAAGCAAACGTCAGGAAAATAACACCTCCATGGTTGTAATACTGTGTATGGCCAATAGAGTGTGTTTATACAAACTTTAAGAGGCAGCTTTTCTAACTTTACTTTGCTTCAACTTCTATATTATTTTATTTTGTGCTATGTTTAAAAGATGTATCGGTTATTAAATTTTTTGCTTTGCACAAAATATTTAATAGAAGTTTAATTGCTATAACAGATTGTAACTCTAAAGAGCTTGGGTAAAGAGATAAACAGATTGTCATCTAGATCAGGACACCTCTCTCTTGAACAAGATACCAATCTGGTATAGCTATAATCCTTCATCTCAAGAAAACAAACTTTGTAAAGGAAAATGTTTTAGGAAAGACCTGGTCCTGCATGATAGGGCAGATAGGCTCCACACTGGCAATGAAGAGGTTAATAAGAGCCCCTGGATCCAACTGGCTCTGTCCTACTACACCTGCAACAAATGTCAGATGTGGAGAGGGGAGTTAAAAAGAGGACACCTAGACTAATGCAGGGCTGACCAGGAAGGAGAGCAGACTTCTGCTTCTCTTGAATGGAGAGAAACCTAGTTGCTGCCCAGAGATTAGGTTAGACTGCTGGAAGAATGAGACTCAGCTAGAAGGGACAATCAGACCCTGTGGGATAGGTGGAAGCATGGACTGTTTAGAAGCAAGCCTGGAATAGAAGGGGGGTTCCCACTAAAGGTTTGTCAGATGACCCTGTTTTGAGTTGTGCTTATTTTGTGTTCCAGATTTCCTTTGGACCATAACATCCCTGAAGGGGCAGGATTGAAATGTACCTTGGCTGGAAGGCTAAAGCAGTGCTATCTTGCACCTCACAGAGACACTGTCCTACCGACAGAGCGAGTTATACCTTGATGAGCCACAAGGGGTCATAGCAAAGGCAACCTGGTCACATCCTGTAAAATAATGTGAGGATCTTCTTTATGCATTAAATTGCAAAAGGAGTATAGAGAAGTATTATCAGAGCAATGAAACCTCGGGGTAAAGTGGGCTTCTACCAACCCCACTTTGCAAGCAGAAGCTCTGATTGTGTCCTTAAAACTTTAGGAAATATATGTGTAGCTGGAAATATTTTTAAACTTTTGTTTATTTCTTAAATGTTGAAATGGCAAATACCTTTGTGAAATGCATACTTGCAAATATGTTAGTTCCTAATATAATTTCCTAACAACATTGCTATGTAAATGATAAAATGCTTTATGTATTCACCTGGAATCTAATGACCTTGCTAATCTGATTAATAATACAAGAAGCTGTGTAAGTGTAGAACATGTATACTAATACAGAATTAAATGATCACTGACAGTGTTCAAGTAACTACCTCACCCAACTCAGGAAAACAAGAATTATCATCTCTCCAAAAGTTGTTATAGCGAATCAACAACTTCTTTACTAACAATTTACACTAAAGACTCAAAGAAATATTTAATTTTAAATGAGCATTGGTGAATTAAAACCCTTTATATAAAGAACAGGAGTGTTTGGACTTGTTAAAAACAATTTCAATACCTATTAAACACTAATGAAACTGAAGAAATGTATCAGAAAATTGACTGAATAAAAAGAGTTAAAACTCTATTTTTAAAGATTTATCTGAGAATCTCCCACCACAAGAGATATTATGTCTTCTTCCCTCCTATCCATTGTTTGGCTAAACCAAAAGAAGGGCAGGAGAAATTTAACATGGGTTTAATTAGGCTGCAACTTTATTATTAGATTTCTGGAACTACCCGGCAGATAAGAGTGTACAGTACAGGTAACCCCATGTTTATTCTGTAATTACCTGGGGGAAAGGGGGCTTTTACAAGCTCCCCTTCTTTTTCCATCCAAGTCCCTTCAGCAAATGTATTGACGGGACCTTACCATACCGGGGGTAGGGGGGTGGGAGGGAGGAGGCTCCCACCAGCTCTCCCTCTTGTTTCCATCCCGGTCCCTCCAGCAAATTTATTGCTGGAACCTTACCATACCCAGAGGGGCTCCCACCAGCTCCCCCCTCTTTTTCCATCCAGGTCCCTCCAGCAAATCCATTGCCAGGACATCACCATCCACCCCCCGTCGTAGGAGGGTTAAGGTAGGCTGTAAAAATGAGGGGTTGGCTCCCTGACGTATCAATCATAGGAGTCCCCAACCACCCACTGTTCATTCCTTTCATGAACACCTCTTTTTAAGTCCTTTTCCAAGCCATTTATCAAGTCATTGTATACCCCTCCTATGGAATACTTGCACTGGACATCCGCCGTACACTTAAATAATGAGTTGCGACATAGAGCCTGCCGCCCTTCATGCCATGCATGAACAGAGCCCTTCCTGAACCTGCTGTGGGGCAGGCAAGAAACCCCAACTGCACCCAAGCCAATATGGTAGTAAGGGAAACATTCCTTCCCAGCCCCCCCTAAAAAAGGGTGGCTAGCATAATGCCCACAGCAGGTCTTGACCAAACCTGGTATTTTACCACATAAAGGGGAGGCAGGGTGGGTCCTGCTTCAGACTTTTCCATGTAAAAGGGAGCTTTAGGCGCAGGGCTGCCCCTTTTAAACCCTGCATTCCTAGGGGATGAATCAGCAACCACACTGTCCCCTTTTGCAACAGTTTTCATCTCCCCGCCACGCCCAGCCATAAAGCACTGTTGCCTTCATTCAGCCAGCCAGCCAAGCTCCCCCACCCCTGCGCTTAAAGGTGCAGGGTGGTCATTATGTCAGTAGCCCCGTCAAAGAAGAAATGAGGTTGTTTTGTCATTTCTTCTTGACAAATCCATGTAGGCTATTACTTATGAGCCTATTATCACTTAATTTGTTCCAGTATCTTTCCTGGTATGTAAGGTACAACAACTGGTCTACAATTCCCCAGGTCTGCTTTGTTCCCCATTTTAAAGGTACTATGTTTGCTTTTCCTCCAGTCCCTGGGACCTCACCTGTTCTCCATGAGTTCTGAAAAATAATCACTAACGGTTCAAAGATTCCTTCTGCTAGTTCTTTAAGTACCTTAGGATGAATTTCATTAGGACCTGCTGACTTGAATACATCCAACCTATCTTTAACCTGTTCTTTCCTTATTTTGGTTTGTATTCCTTCTCCTTTGTTGTTAATATTAATTCCCTTCAGTATGTGGTCACAAATTACCTTTTTAATGAAGACTGAAGCAAAATTGACATTAAAATACCTCAGCCTTCTTGATCTCAACTGTTATTAGCTCTCCTTCTCCACTAATAGAGGGCCTACACTTACTTTCATCTTTGTCTTTCTCCTAATATATTTATAGAACTTATCACCTTTTATATCCCTTGCAAGGTGTAATTCATTTTGTGCTCTAGACTCCCTGATTTTGTCCCTACATGCTTATGCTATTCTTTTGTACTCATCCTTCACAAGTTTTCCATGTTTCCACTTTTTGTTAGGGTCCTTTTGATTTTCAGGTCATTAAAGAGCTCCTGATGGAGCCATACTGGCTTCTTACTATTCTTCCTAACTTTTTTTTTGCATCGGAAGACTTTGCTGTTGCACCCTTATATGACACATGAGAATTTCAAACACAATATAAATGGTGTAAGCCTTTTCATGAATTACAACAGCCTTAAAATATGCAATGTCTTCTGATTTAAAAAGGAAACACTTTATTTTGCAACCCTCACTACATACAGTCAAGAATGACCATACTGTAATATATTGTGATGTGGTCTTATCTTTTAAAATAATTTGACAATTCCATTCCTTTTTTCTCTGTCTCCACATATATGCCTATTGATTACATCAGTTTTAACAAGAAATCCTACTGATATACTAGGATAAAAACTACAGTTAACAGTGGGCTACAACTTAAAAGCCACAAATAATTGAGGTCCAGATCATCCTGTTACACTCTAAGCTCTCTAATGAAAAGAAAAAATCCCTCAGTTTGCCAAATACTTTAAAAATCTATCATTTACAACACTGTATTCGATATGCATTTCAGAGTGTTAATATATTTAAAACTGTCATAACATTTTAGTTAATAAAATGTCTGTAGTACACTTTTTTTTTTAACAGCTATGGCCAAACAAGATTTCTTCTCCACTATACTAACTGATTAGGAGAGTCACTTTCATTATTTGCATGACCTGAAAAAGGAAACTGAAAATCCTGCTTTGATAGCATTAACACTCTTTTTGAACTTGTAGGCTCCACTTGTGTGTGTGTACATACTGGCACTGCCTTCAGCCAAGTTGAATAAATGGTTTCCACATGCTCAAACTGTCTAAATATTTGCACTGCCATGAGCCAGAAAATAATTTTTATAATAGAGAAACCCCTGATCCCATGAGTAAGTCTATTATTTCAGAAAATATTCGAGGCGTAGCAAAAACATAAGGTCCTAATTAAATTAGTCTCCTTAATTGGCACATAGTTCCTATTTTTGAACTTGATTCTAAAAAGTTGATTTTCAGCCATGGCTAAAAATGTTCCCAAGCTTATGTTTCTAAGAAACACATAAAAACAAAGCTCTTTCTAATATGTATACATACAGATAGCATTGATAACGTCCTGTTAACATACTGTAGTTGATAACATTCTGCTAGTATTCACTACAAAATCCGTGGACTGCTAACACTTTATATTAAAGGGCCATATTTTCATATGGTTTGCAAAAATGCACTTGAAAATACAGTTTGCATATGCAGACCCTTCCCATTTGCACAAACAAACGAGGCACTTGAGCGGACAATTGCCCATTTGGGGCTAGATTTTGCCCTACATGACCTCATATGAATTGGTCGTGAGCTGATGGGCCACACAGCAGCTGGAGTCCCCAGATAGAATCCTGGCTGACGTAACTGGAATTATTCCTAGGGGCTACCAGTCACTCACTCTGGCAGGCCCATTGCATTCCAGTACCTTCATCTGAGCAAGAAGGTGGAGGCAGATTCCAACCTTTACCCATGTGTATAGGGAGTGACCAGAATGTGCACCTTTGAATTCACAAATTCATTTGTGTACACAAACAGATACACCAGATCATTTATGAGGGCCCTAAATGTCCCCAAGTACAATGCATTAAACCTAAATTTTCAAAAACAGTTCCAAATTTTAAATTTCCTGAGGATCCATGACTGAAAACTAGACTGTAGCCTTAACCTTGAAATACAACTATTAGTTTGTGTTAATAGCTTGCCATTCTTTAGGTTTAGTTAAATAGTAATTGCCTTTTTTGGTTATGTGTTTCACTGAATGCAGCCATTGTTCTCCCTTCCCCTATGACTCCAGCAAGGCACTATAATGAAAATCTAATAAAATACCTTCTTTTTATCTTTCAAACACACAAAAACAAATGAGGAAGGTCTAATAAAAAACAAAAGGAAAGAAAAGATTGCAAAGGAAGGTAATAAATATAGATAATAAATAAATAATAAAACCAGCAGTGATTCTAAAAGCAATACTGAAGAAAAAAAGCAACACTTCTATCTTTTTAAAACAAGAAAAATTAGATGGATTTCAGGAGCCAGTGAGTTCCATATTAGAAAACTCACACAATGAGAGTGACTTCAGACAATGTGTGTGTGTGTGGGGGAATCCTTAAAAAGCAGATGGCAGTATACCTATACCTGTCAGTACTAGGAATAAGTTTCAATTCAGCTAAGCACACTCATAACTTTAAGCATATGAGTGGATTAAGTAATTACATGCTTTGCTGAAGTAGGGCCTTAAAAACCCATGGTGCTAAATTAATGACAACCAGCTACTCTATAGGCAGCCAATGAAAAGAATGCAGGACAGGCATAGTATGTTTGCTCAAGTCATAGAACCATATTTTAAATAGCAATGCCAGTATAAATATTATTATTATTATTAATAAAGCCTACGGAAAAGAGAAAATATATAACACCAGGGAGATAATTTAATTCTGACTAGTAAAATGTAAATATATCAGCAAAAATAATAATAAAAAAATCTCACTGAAACATAAGTCAATAAACTGGATGAAAAATGAGATTTTGCTAGGAGTGATGAAAGAGGCGTGGTGAAATGACAGTTACTCCATCAGTTAAAGAAAAACACTGATAGGTTTGGATGCAGCTCATTTAACCCCCTCTAGAAAAAAGGACAGTGACTATAACTAAAGATCTTAAAGCACAGCTAATATAAAGATGAGGGGAGCTATTAGTCAGGGCTGGATTAAGATATAGGACTCCCTGCCTTGGGCCGCAGTTCCTAGTATCAGGTAATGAGGGCAGAATCTGTTTTAATTTAAAAAAAGTAAACCCCCAGGGTTGTAAAAACCAAAAACTTTAAAAAGGAATCTGAGCATAGCCAAAACAACATCTGTCTGATTCTACAGATGGTCTGGAGCAATAGTTCTGAGAGACAGGTGAACTGCTGCACGTATCTCAAACGGGGTGTTAATTTCATGACACACTGCTGGGGCCCCCCATCAATACCACCCCAGCAGAGGTGGGCAGGAGGAGAAGCATGCAGGGCACTTGGCCCACTAAGCATGTATGCCCAGGTTGCTGGGGAAAGTACGGGTGGCACACACTTCTGCCAGCCTGACTATGTATGGGGAGAGGGGACTGCTCCTGTTGCTGCTTCTGGGTGACCCCATGCTGCTGACCCATCTTTCTAGCCTGGAATGTGTCACCCCTTGCCATTGCCACTCAAGGGAGGAACAAGGCCAAATTGCAGAGGGACTCAGCAATTGTGGTGTTCTTAGAGACCCAGATTGCCTTAATCTGGCCCTGATAGTGGTTAAAGTGGTGTAGAATGTGAAGAACCTCAGGAATCTATGGAACATGGAAAAACCCAGCAGAAGTGATGGGGAGAAAAGCATCAGACTCTCTCTAAGAGTATGTAAAATCCATAGAGTTCTAAGAACTCTGTCACCCCATATGATTTCAATAACTCCATTAGAAGCCACCTGTTTCCTATTGGATTTGTTAGAGCTTCAGCAGTGGCTCCACCTGGAATTAATTTAGGCTAACAGGTGCTTTTTTTTTAGGAATTTTCTTTATATACAATGAATAATAATTCAGTTTATTATGTAACATTTGCTGAACCGGATCCTGCCACTGGTATGCACTGTGGTTCTTCTGCGATTACTGTTATTCTTGGGAACATCAATCATGTTAAATATATGCTTCCCTTTGTGACCCAGGGACCACTTTGTGCCAACTGGCAGAACTCACAGAAGGTTCATAGGATTTTACAGGAATCCTCAGGGTCAGATATATATGTAATAGTTCACCAAAGGGTGACATGTGAGATCTCCACTGAGAGCCAGTAGCACACTAGTCATCATAATCATTCCTAAATGTAAGTATGGATAATATTTAAGAAGTTAATTTGTCTACACTGAAAATTAGGTTCTTAAGGTCTTGGAGTCAAGAAAGGAGGTGATGTCTTGGACATGTTCCTTTCAGGCAGGAGGTAACAGTCACCCACCTCGCTGTTTCATCATATGTTTGTTGTCTGCCACACCATGAAGACCTATTTTTATACCCAGCCAGGTGCTGGTCAAGAAATTGTAAAATGTACACGAAAGAGGAAAAATTTCAGGAAGAAACAAAAACAGGAGGGGGGGGGTATCCTGTTTATAAATGAAAACAAAGGATAGAACTTGTATAACTTGGAAGGCAAAGGAACACACTGGATCCTTCACCAGGGAAGCAAGCTGACATACTTGTCTCATGAAAAGAGGATCACAGCCAAGTTTGGTTAAAAAGTGCTGCAAGGATTTTGGATGAACCAAACTCTACAAGACATGAGAGTATCTAGGTAATTAAGTTTAGGCTCTAGAATGTGTTATAATTTTGTTTTCTATGTAACCATTTGTTCCCAATACTTTCATTACTTGAATCTGTATGCTTTGAAAATAAACTAATTAAACTTTATACATTAAATCACTGTAAACATCTCTAAGTGCTGTGTGTTAAGTGGAACAGTGATCGGAAGCAGAACTGGTAAACTGTACTGTTTCTTTGGAAGTAGTGAATCTGAATACTGTGAGTGTCCAGTGGACCAGAGGCTGGACACTCCAAGGAGACACTCAGAGGGCTTGAGGGTTTGAGTGTGCTTATGGTAAATAAAATGTGTTACTGTGTAACCAGCCTATCGGTAATACATCAGAAACAATATTTATAGTTTTCACATTTTCTATTCCTCTTGGCTTAATAAATATGTGTTAATGACATGAGGGCATAGTATGCATTGAAATAATAAAACACTGTGGTTAAAATATTAAAAACTGTTGGCGTTTTGAGCTGCTAAAATCCATCAAAATTATATAGCAAATAATGGCAGACATCAATATGATATGATGTTCAGTTGAATTGAAGTTGAGGATGGTCAAAACCTATTAGAATGAGGTCCTTACTATTTATAGTTTACAATGATGCTTGCTGAATTTCTGATCTTTTGGTGAACCATCTTTGATAGACCTGATGTAAGGTTGTGTAGTAAACTTTATTCATTCAAAGAACTGTTTATGATATACCATAAACAGTGGAAAATGTGATGCTTGCTACTAGTAAGAGACAAAATACTATTATGCAATTTTTAATTATTGCAAAGCACAGCACTTTGCTAAAGCACAATTGTGTCTCATGCTTTCTATGCCAAGCTCTTTCACCTAACAATCTTAAATTTTGAAAAGATAAATCCTTGAAGGGCAATTAGCTGAAGTTAATTAAGAACTGTTTGAAAAATAATCCAGGTTAAAGTTTCTGCCAAGTAGATTTTGTCCAAGAGGAATTTTATCTTGTCAGACATAGATATAACAACTGTTGAGTGATGAAGCAGGTTCCAAAATTTCTCTTTTTACTCATAGCTTTTCAGTCATTTCTACTGTTCTATTCATATGTTTTCCAGGCAATTGCTTTCAAGAAGTCAAGGAAATCCAAATGTGATATTTAACTAATAAAGGCCATATCTTTTGAAAGAACATTTCCTTTATAACCTTTGTAAAGGTAGACGGCACTGATGACTTCTGCTTTTTTAAAGTCAAAATGTCACTATGTGGGGGGCAATGGCATGATTGCTGACTCTGGCACCTTGGGATTGTATGCAAGGGCTAACCCCTGACTTGTAAAGCTGCAGGTAAGGACCTAGAAGGTGCCATAACAGCTTGTCCGCTCTTCTTACTGTGAAACTGTCCAACTAATTAAGGTCTCTCTAACATTAGGAATCTTCTGCCTCACCTTTCTCATTGTGTGAAATATTGGACACTAAAAAATAAACAAGGAAAAGCGCAAGATAGAAGTATAGCAGAATTTAAAGCTATCTACTGACATTCTAGCTTCTAAAAAAATGGGTTGCTCCACAAGAGGCCCAATTCTGCAGTGCTTTCTCAAGCAAAATATCTACTAAAGTCAATGGGAGTTTTACTAAGATTAGGGCTAAATAAGCCAAGTGATCATAAGGTCAATGAACATTGAAAATACTTTCTTGCATGATATTTATGTTGATGTGCATATTGATATAATTTAATCTGTTTAGATTTTAGACCACACCCACACACACCTACCTCACCTCAGTAGCTGAGGAGCATATACTGCATATCAAAAACATGGCTTAAAATGACATAAACCTGAGAGGATTTTCTCTGAAGTGATGAAGAGAGGGCATTACCTTTTTTCAGCTTATACTAGCTAATGAATTAGAAAGTGAAGGTCTTACAAGGGCTGTGTATGCAATAATGAAGTTATATTACTCAGCAAATCCCCACTTCTACTACCAAGTTTTCCCCCCAAATTATCCCCCTGGAAATCTAAATAGTAGCACTGACATGGCATATTTGTATCTCTCTCTCTCTCTCCAAAACAATGTTTAGTTGCCTGTGGTTAGTTTACTGGACTACATGTAACTTCATAAAATTGGTCTTTGTATAAGCTGCTACTGACCCTTAAAATAAAATTAGGAGGCCTGCCTAGTTATCTGCTGCAAAATCATCACTTCAAGTCTGATTCAGCATTTCTTCTGTACCCCCGATTCCCATTGAAAGCAATGAGAGTTTTATTTATTTAAGGAATCCAGGATGAAGTCCTATATATTTTGTTAAGGGGCCATAATTCTGCACAATGAGGAGAAAAGTAACTTGGTAGAGAGGTGCAATAGGTTAAAAAAGGTGTTCGGAGTGATAAACTGAAAATGTCTCTTTTTTCTATTGGTACACTCCAGCATTACCAAAATTAATGCAAGACACTGAAAATGGGATACAGACTTCTTATATGATAGAAGAATTTTGCGTTTAAATTCTTCTAAAACTAATATTTAGTTTCTTTCCATTTCTCTCTACAATAAAACCATACATTCTTCATACAGAATCCCTTAAGGCCCCAAAGACTAATGCGAAACCACTATGTATATTTTAGTAGTAACCTTTAATTTAGGCCAACAGAACTGAAAGGCTAGGATAGTCACATTTTTCAACTGTTTGATTCTGAGAAGAACCCTAATATCTAATCATTTCCCTTCCTTAATGAGGTAATGGTAAAGAGATCTGCAAAAAAGAAAACATCAGATTTTTATACAATAGCTTCAGTTTCTCTTTAAATTATTCTTGACTTAGAGCCATTTGTGTTTCAAGTCAATATTAACCTTTATCTGAGCAAATCTTGATTTTATTCATTTATTCTGAAGTGTTAAGAAGGATATTCCAGGCTTACCAGACCAGCTAAAGGTTTAGGGTGAAATCCACAAAGCTAATTAGGTGCCTAAGTCCCCTACTGTAAGCCACACAACTCCTGCTGAACTCTGTAGGTGCCTAAACTCATTTGGTGCCTAAGGTTTTTCCTCTGGGCATATGCATTGCTGCCTAATTCTAGGTATCTGGTCACCTATCTCCTGCTAAGCCCCAGAATGATTCATGAACCAGGAAGACAGTCGTTCATTTACCTAACTTGCTCCAGGAGCTGAATCTGGTTAGCAGGGCAAGTGGGGCAATTTGCCCCAGGCCCCCATGAGAATATAGTATTCTATAGTATTGCAACTTTTTTTATGGAAGGGGCCCCCGAAATTGCTTTGCCCCAGGCCCCCTGAATCCTCTGGGCGGCCCTGCTGGGTAGCGCCCATTGGGCACACCAACTGGTGGACTGGGCCCTATTCAAAGGCTGTCTAGAAGAGGAGTAGGAGGTGATGGTGGTGCTGCCACCCACCTTATAACCTTTAGACTAGTGGTTAGAGTGCTCACCTGGGATGTGTGAAACTTGGTGGGTGTCCTAACAAGGGGACTACAGAGTCATTCCCACTCTATCTCCCCAATCACTCTTTACTGATTTAACCATGCTTCAACAGGAGAGACTGAGGGAGCCCCAGATCAGAACATCCCATAGTTCAGTAGTCAAAGCACTCTCTTGAGAAGTTGGACTTCCCTGTTCAAATCTTTCCCCTTCTCTGCCAGGAAAGGGGGAATTGAATGCAGGGCCGGCTTTATTAACTGCAGTGCCAGATTCGAATACCCGGCAGCGAACCGGGGCTTCGGTGGCACGGGGTCCGCTCCGGGTCTTCTGTGGCACTGAAGGACCCCCCGCCGCCGAAATGCCGACGAAGACCCTGGAGCGGACCGCTGCTGGGTGAGTAAAGAAAATTTTTTTAAAAGGTGCCTAAGGCGTGGGGCCCAATTCCTGGGAATTGAGGGAATTGGCCTAAAGCCGGCCCTGATTGAATGTGGGTATCACATATCCCAGGTGAGTATTTTAACTACTGGACCAAAAGTTATAAAGTTGGACACAACCGCCACCTCCTCCTCTATGCTGACACCTAAATTATTCTTGCAAGAAACTATGTAGGCACCTAAGCCAGGAAAGAAATTCCTGTTCGTGGGTCTGTAGCAGAGCTAGGTGTCTCACTGTAGCCTGGACTTAGAAGCCTATCTCCAAGAAAGGGCCACTCTTTAGCACATTGTCATCTTCCATTGGCTAGTGTAGGCAGGGAGCCACCTAGCATGCTGGCTTTTGTGGATCACATTCAAAGGTGCCTTTCTCTCCCCATTAGGGAGAGCCTCACTAGGCTTTGTGAATCAGACCTGTTCCTATGAATTTTCTAAGCACCTAAGGTGCTCATGGAGTATCTAAGTACCTTCATGGATTCCATCCCTCGAATCTAAACATATAGAAGTCTGTCTATTAAGCACAGGATGTTGACCAAGTGGGAATTGTTGCAGCTCTTGTTTCTATTTGTTAGCACCTTTATTATTTAAAACATTTTAAAATGATTAAAAACTAGTCTTAAGTTCTAGAAGGAATACTTTAAGGCAGTATTTTGGATTGAAACATTATTCCATAATAAAGTAACTCTATCATTAAAAAACTACTCTATTTTCTCCTCTTCAACCTTTTTTTTTTTTTTAACAGAACATATTTTATTTCCTAAGGTTTCAAAAACTCAGGACTGTTTGAAAATAGCCCAAAATATATCAATAATTTCTATTGCAGTAATATCTTTGTTATTTTGAGTTTTTTTTATCAGTTTAGAATTTACATACATTATTTCCTACCTTAAAATATTTCATGACAACTATTTGCCAACCACTTTTAAAATTAAACTCTTTAGATTAATAAAGCATTATACTATATTTCTTTTATTTCCTATCAGACATTTCACTTCCTATGTTACAGTATTATGTGATAAAAAGTGTATGTTTTAAAAAATTTCTTGATTTGATTTCAATTAAAAACACGGGGTGCAGGCAATACATTGAGATTAATTGGTTAAAGCCAAAAATCATTAGTTGTCACTTACTTTGCTTTTGCTTCTGCATCTTCATAGGCCTTGTTGGAAACATCATCCAGACCTCCAATCAAATGTTTGAAAGAGCTGTAAGAATAAAGTGACATTTCTAAGATATATGACTTTTCTAATATGGAATTAAAACAACAAAATCATGTTTATTCAACAGCATGTCATCTTGACCTTGATCTATCAAGGACAGATGTGATCAGCAGAAGCTGGGAAAGGACACAAAGAGAAAGGAGTAGAGAACTAATATTCTCACCTCACATTTCATTTTCAAAACATTTTCATATATGTTTAATAAATTAAAAGTGAGGCCCAATCTTATTCCTCAAGCTATTATAGGGAATGATCAAAATTGAACTCAGCGGCAAAACTCCCACTGACTGCAGTGGTGCAGGGACAGGCCTCAACAGCAAAGTTCCCCAGGAAGAATGAAACTGTCACCCTTGATGGTGAATCCCAGAATGGCACAGAGCATGGCTTTCTCAGCAACCGCTCCAAGGCTTTGAATGACCAAATTTCACAGCCTTCTAAGTGAAGTAGAAGATTCATTTATTTGTCTTATCTTTCTCACAATTGCCAGGAAAACAGTAATGAAGAATGTAGGTGGTGGAAGAAGAGGAAAAAGAGAAGACAGGAATGAAAGGACAGACAGAAAAGAAGGTAGGGTGACCAGATAGCAAATGTGAAAAATAGGGACAAGGGATGGGGGGTAATAGGAGCCCATATAAAAAAAGCCCCAAATATCGGGACTGTCCCTATAAAATCGAGACATCTGGTCACCCTAAGAGAAGGATAAGAGAGAGAATAAAAGAATCTCCCCCTCATACCCACAATAGTCCCAATTGCCTTAGGGAAGCAGGGAGGGAAAATATAATTATTTTGGTTAAGATCGCTTTACAAAACACTCAGGGTGAAATCCTGGCTCCACTGAAGTCAATGAATTTTTTTCCATTTACTTTAGTGGGGCCAGGAGTTCTCTCTCGGATTCTGTGGTGATGAATGATATATAAACACCTATACATGATAAGACAAGACAGATTTATCAAAGTGTCTGACAGTTTAAGTTCTGCTGTCTTCTGTAAATATTCAGAGTGGCTTCAGCACACCTATACCATTTTATTCTGTTTCAAGTCCTACTAGACATTCAGGCAGATGCTGAGTGTAGCTTCAGCTCCAGCCTGTATAGTGGCCGGAAGACAGACATTTCAAATGAAGATTTTACTTTTTATGGACAGTTCATATACATCAGGCTTATCTGTGGCCCAGAAGTAAACATATTTCATTCCAAATTAATTGGCAAACAGCAAAAGCAAGGATGTGTTGCAA
Organism: Mauremys reevesii; assembly: GCF_016161935.1. Classification (NCBI taxonomy): domain Eukaryota; kingdom Metazoa; phylum Chordata; order Testudines; family Geoemydidae; genus Mauremys; species Mauremys reevesii. The sequence goes on along the minus strand of NC_052629.1, from coordinate 35,720,413 downwards.
ACCCAGCCCTTGTGATCATATACTCAATACCGAGACTCTAGGGCTAGAAAGACGGAGCTAGCTGGCACACTCACTTTTTCTAATATATTTTAAAAGTTTCTTCAATCCAGTGAACCTTCAAGAGACCAGATGACTCTGAGACCAGATAAAATGACTTTTATAAATGGGAGGATGGGGGGGAGCGTACATCTTAACTTTCTGGAAACCAGAAATGCCTTAGCTCATTTATTGGTCTGTCAAAATGAGGAAGTGCTGCCATCCTAGGGGATAGGCTTACAGACTTGCTGATTTGGGTGTTTGCCCTGGTAAAACAGTTCCACTGCATAATAGTCTAAAACAAAATATATCTCCAAGGGACAAGAAACTTCTCTATTATTATTATTTATTATTATTCGTGCCTAGAAGCTTCAACCAAGATCACAGTCCTTTTCCCCTAGGCACTGCACATAGTAAGAGACAGTCCCTGCCTAAGGAAATTACAAAAAGAGTGGGAGAAAGTACAATTGTCCCCATTCTACATATGGGGAACTGAGGCACAGAGAGACACTATGATCACACAGCAAGCATTGGGTAAAGATGAGAATTGAATCCAGATCTCCTAAGTGCCATGTAAGTGCCTTACCCATGAAAAATGGGAACTTAAGAAAGTGGTTTGCTGAATAGGTTTGGATTTAAGCACATGCTATGCTTAATTACATGCTGGGAAGAGGATATTCTTTCATGCTAATCAATAAAAAGAAATAACTGACTAGAGTTTGCTCTTTGCAGATCTAGTAGTTTGAAAACCTACCAAAAAAAAGTCCAATATAAAGTGATTTTGGCCATATTTTGCTCATAATTTCTATAAAATGTTAGGCAAAAAGGTCATAATAATGAGGGCTATTTATACCTGCGTATGTAGTGCTAATTACCATCAGCTTTCATTTAGGTATGGCCTTTTATGTAATAATAATCATGATTATGACTGAAATATCACACAAACATACACACAACACAACTCTTTAGTTTTGACACTTTGTTGATGTCAGAATTTTTGAAATTACATGACATACACCACCATTTACACACAGCTTGGTAAAAGCAATAGGAAACACATTAACAAAAAACTGAAATGAAAGACTATCTTTGAGCTTCGATGAAAATTATGTCCTTTTAAGAATTTTGCCATGGTAGGGCTATAATTGTAGCCATAAGATGTGTTTGTGATTAAGGAGCTGATTACTCAGTAGTGTTTCGAAAATATATATAAATTTGTACCATGATTTAGACACATCCAGGGTTGTCTTTGGCAAAGAAACCTGGCCATGTGCATAGCTGCAAACTCTGATCTAGGTAACAGTGAAATCAAAATATATACACAAAATATGTTCATTGACAAACATTTTATTAAACCTTCAGGCTCTAAATCTCGATCTCATGGGTGATTTGTACAGTACATTCACTTCTATAAAGATTTGGATGTAAGGTTAGTCAAAGGACAAAAAGCTAAAGCTACAGTGAGCAAAACTCATCCATAATCTAACCCTGTGGCATACACAGAGGCAACTCCTGACCCATCGGCATTACTGCTAGTGAAACGTACCAATCAGCCAGATGTCTCTGGAAGAATACCTTTCACAGCTTAGCATCTGTGTCTTGTGAGTTCCAACTATATTTTATTTGGAGTTATGAGCACTGGCCAAATCCGTGAAAGAAGATGACAAGGAGAAAGAAGAGATGAGTTTATGTATATTACTGTTTGCTTGTACCACCTACAAATATGTAAGTAAGAAGGAGCAAGAAGGAGGTGCTGTTGTAATGTCCCTGGTATTCTGTAAAGCCCCATATATTTTGTAATGCCCCTGGTATTTTGCCAACTGCCAGAGGCTTAAAATAATAGCCTAGATATTCTTGAACGTAGTTATGAAAATTATTTTTACAATGTTTATGAATGTGTTCCCACAGTGAAACAGCATGTAATAGAATAATAAGAAAATTTAAAAGTATTACAAAAAATTAGTCTATTATTAATATTCTATTTAATATTCAAACAATGCATGCTTAGGACACAGCTGGATTCTAAGGTCCAAATGAATAATTTCTTTTTCTTCCATTCCATCACTGCATCAAACTGCTTGTGACCCCAGGATTTCAGCAGTGCACCAGGATTCTTATAGCATTTTCCATCTTCTCCTTTTAGCCAATTGTCTCCATGAACAAATCTCACCCCAGCCTCAGGTTTCCTGAAAGCTGTGAGAGGAATGGGCTTGAAAGGGCCTTGTGGAATATCATTACTTATTAATAAAACAAACTTCAAAAGAATGTTTAATCCTAAACCACAGCCTGTATAAGATCAATGGTGCTAGGATAGTACCAAATCTGTTTTACTTTCTATCAGGCTTCAGCTGTGAGTCAAACAACTCATCATATAGAGAAATGATACAGCCACCCTTGCTGAAATACACAAATTCACAGCCATCCCATCACAAGTTAAAACAAGGGCTTTGGGGTAAGGAGAAATCTGTAAAAACAAAAACACAATACCACCTCCCCATTCCTCTAAGCATTTACATGCAGAAAGCAGCACATTTGGGCTCAGTTGCTGCATTGCTAAAATTGCTGTGGAGGGGACAGCATCGTCATCATGTGCTTCTGAATGCACTGTGTCTCAGCTGGGAAGTGTGAATGTGCCACTAAGTGGGGCCAGATCTGCAGGCTGGCAGAAAGGGAAGGTCATAAGCTCACCCTCTTGTAGGATATGTAGCACCAACCTCTCATTCCCAAAGCAGGGGCACAAATGTGGCAGTATGCTTTCTGTACCCTCTCCCTCCTCTCAGACAATGGCATTTTCTTTTTTTCTTTTTGTAACATATTCTGTACTCCCACTGCTGATGATATTTGTGTTTGAATATGAACTTTCAATCCAGGACACAGCAGTAGAAACAGGAGAGACATATAAATGTGTTTATGATATCAAAGTTTCAACAAAAATGATTGAGATAATTCAAATGACCTTATAGTAGAATCTACTAAAGAAAAAGATGGCAAGTGTAGGAGACACATCCTGCTTAAATACAAATATGTCATGATACTGTATCTAAGTGTGTTAGGAAATCAAGGAAAATAGATTTATGCTTAAATTTGATATCATATGTTTGAGAGTTCTCATTATCACAATCTTCTTTTTGAAGAAAACAGTGCATAACTCAAAATTTCAGTAATAGTGGCTCTCTTTGCCTAGAAGTTCAACTTCGTTCTTAAGATATTTTGTTCTTTGATTTTCACAGGTGTGTGTATGGATTTGATTGTGATGGGAGTTCCAATATTTGAGCTGCTGAGTTATTAAAATTCCAAAAGAAAGGGAATACTATTAGCTCAAAACAGAGTCATCTGACAAGTCTTTGCCAGGACTCCTCCTTTCTACTTAGAGTTTGTCTTCATGCAGCCAATCCTTTTGGTCAGTCTTCCTGGTTCTGGTCATCCCATCCACAAGGAGGCTCATCCAGGCAGCAAGCTGTCTCAGACTCTTGGCCGAGAACTCTGCTCTCCTTCCTGGTCAGCCTTAAATTGAGTGGGGCTTCCTTTATATAATTCCCCTTTGCACACCTGATATCTGCTACAGGTGTAGCAGAGTGAATCCAGTTGGGTCCATTGGCCTTCATTAATCCCTTCCTTGCCAGAGCGGTAGCCTGTATGCCCCATCACAATCAGGGTCTAACTGGTAACAGCCTTTGAACTATTTAAGGTGTGTTTTGTTAAGACATTTTGCTGCAACTAGCATAAGTAATTGAAGAAGACAGTGAAGAGAAACTGAAAAATTTAACTATTCTCTTTGCTTCTTCAGATTCAGAAGAGTAAAATCAATAGCTTAACATATACGTCAGCAGCTAAAGTATGTGAGCTAATAGCTTTTATTGGACCAACTTCTGTTGGTGAGAGAGAGAGCAAAAGTTGGTCCAATAAGAGATATTACCTCACCACCTTGTCTCTCTAATATCTCGGGACTGACATGGCTACAACTACACTGCATATGTGTCACAACTGCTCTGTTATACTAGTCACTTTGTACCAGATTTGTAAAGATATTTGGGCACATAAAGATCAGGTAGGTGACTAGTGGGATTTTCAAAAGTTCCTTGGAGCCTAACCCCCATTGCTTTTGAAATTCCCACTAGGCACTTATCTGAATCTTTAAGCACCCAAATACCTTTACAAATCTGGCCCTCAGTCAGTCAAATGATTAAGCCTGCCAGTCATTTGGTTAAAGGGCTGACAACAAGGATGAAGCATTTGACTAAATGCTTAACATTGCTCAATGAATTAACCAACAAAAGGAATAATGGTATTATACTTTATTGCATGCTGTCAAATGCAAGGGAGCATCTATCATTCTGTAACTGCAACTGCCATGTAGCATTGCATCATGAACAGGCTACTTTAGGAGTAGCTGTGGCTCACATTTTATTGGCTGTCATATTACAGCTTTGAATCATTTACACCTGTTGATTTTGCACTTCTTTTACCCTGAACATTTATATTTAGTTCATCTTGGGACACCAGAAAAACATCATTACAAGTGTAAATGCAAATGTCATAAAAATGGCAAATATAAATAAAAGATGGGTTTCATCAGAGCTTTCAAGCCCCTACATGCAGAAGAAACCTGAGACTCATGCCCATCGCTATAAATATTTTTTGCTCAGCTTTTGGGGGCAAATGCCAAAATTCCCGTGCAGTATACCTGATGGGCAATATATTTGGCCAAATTTGGGTGGATATTTACAAGGATACCAAAAGACATTTTTCTGATTACAGTGTAACCCCTCTGCCAAATTTCTAGTCCCTGCTCCAAAGCAAGGAAGTGCTAGAGCTTCTCAATAAATCTCATAAGAATTCAACACTGGCAAAACAATATATTTTTCCATTACTTCTTTCTGGAGATGGCTAATCATTGTTGCTGGAACTTTCCATTACAATTCAGTCTGAGGCAGACACATGCATGAAAAATTTCAGCCCAAATGGCTAAAGTTTAGCAAAGTAATAAGCTACTGAAAAGAGGGTCTTCTAATGGAAATTGTCTGGCAACTTAATTCTAGGCATCGCTGCCAGCTCTGTCCATAATAGAGGGCACAGTATCAGTCACTATAGGTGAAGTGGAGTCCCAATTTCCACTGACACCTCCCTTCCTGTTGCTCACATTTTCAAACAAAATTCCTTTCAGGCTTAATGTTTTAATGTTTAGTTCAGCCCAAAGGTAAATATTCTTGGAAAGTCTGAACAAAACTGGTGCCTGAGTTCAGAGTTACTTGAATGTGAACTCAGTAATTCCACAGTATTTATTAACAATTATCAGACTGCAGCACCTGAAATAGCCAAATAATGTCCTGTTCTATAGGTATAGATAAATGCAGGGTTACCATATACACCACAGTATAGTAGTAGTTAGTAAATGTTGACTTTTTAAATGGCAACCGCTGTATTTTCTAATTAGAAATTCTGCATGTGGATAACGAAAAAATGACTGAAATTAGAAAAAATGCAAATTTAGAACAACACTGGTGACTTTGGAAGCAGAGGCAATAATATAGATATAATATAGATATTATAACAATATAATATAGACAACTATAATCCAGGGAAAAATGAAATATATGATGTATCTTCTAAAATTAAAATGCAGTCTGAATAATATATAAGATGAGAGAAAATCCTCTAGGTATTAATGTAAACAGTTAACCAGGGCTTTAAATATGTACTTTATACACTTCAAAATAGATTTTTCACTGTACTAAAATAAGCTTCTCCACTTACCATTGCATATATAAAATAATCAATTAAAAGCTGATAACAGCTATACTGACAACAAAATCAGACTCTCTAGGGCCACAGAACAGTTGTGCTTGCCTTGAGCTATAAATAGCATTATGCAACTACTCTTCTCTTAATTGCAGAACATTGCTAGGAATCTCCGGTATACACTGTGGATTAACTACTGTCTTAGAAGTTTAAATTTAATTTTTTGATTTCTTACTAGTTCAGGAATATTTTTAATAGTGAAATGAAAACATATTAGACTGGAAAATGACCAACTGGTAATATAACCAATTAGGATTAATTTTTGAATGACTATATTTATTAATTGTACTTATGATTAAACTGCAAAACAAACAAAATATCTGTACAGAATTGTTCAGATAAAATGTGATAGTTGTTCCATAGTTTTCTTAATGAATATTTGCTAAAATTATTGGGCTAAGTAATTTCCCTTTATCCCCAGGGAATGATGGCGCATGCTGTCTATTTTATGTAACATATACCTCACTTGTGAGTGTGTTAAGAAAGCTACTTAGCTGACAGTCCTAATGTCCACCGTTTGTGTATATTGGCTAGAAGCCCGGTGCTTTCTTAATTGGTTATAAATTAAATTGTATACAGGAAGGGTTTTTTAAAAGCATTACTCAGTTGCAGTTTAATAATATATATAATATCTTATAAATGTATCACTCAAAGTCATTAATCAACTTTTTAAAATGAAAGTTAAACATCTCCCTGCAAAATGATCAAAGTCAGTGGTTAAGAACTATGAGCATCAACTGAAGACATTCAGTATCGTATGATAAGAAAACAATATACTTACTCTCGGTCTATGACAAGACAAGTTACTGCTTCAGCAGCAATGACATTGGCTGTTCTGACATCTTCCCTGAAAGAAAAACAAATCTCTTAAGTAAGATATAACTTTCTGTTAACAATCTTTATACTTTAGAGCCATTATTAAGGTGTCTCATGAAAGAGATTTGTATGTTACACAGTTTTACATTTAATCGATCACTGAAACATGTCCATAATTCACACAAGTTTTAAGCAAGTTCAAGTTTAAAAAAATAATTTATACAAATGAAATTACAGAAATATAATCTCCCTTTGTAGATAACATCAGTTATTCAGTTAGGTATGTGCCATGTTTTTCACTTTCCTAGTGAGTGGTTTGTTCTTTACCATATACTACTTATATAAGCCAATAACAATCATAGTTATCAGAAAATTAGACATTCACATAGATTTTTTTAAAATACATATATTCAGGGCTATGAGTCATATCTTCCCCCAGTAAACTAAATTTCATCTGCTCCTTATTTCACCTTACAGTATCTCATTACAGAAATATAACTGAATCATTCCTAATAAGTAATTAATTTTAGAGCTAAATTGTCACAGTTTTGTGTGTAGTGTGGAAGGTAGGGAGAGAAAGATTCCCAAAGCTTCAGTCTCTTGGGTGTACTGTACATAGGCTAGGGGCAATCACAGGCCAGGCCCTTGACTGAGTCCAGGGATTATTTCTTTAGTGCACCCTGGATGCACCCACTCCAATCCACACAATGCTGCTCCTTGGGATGGGAAATACAGCAGGCTACATCACATCCAAGGCATGGTTCAGGATGAACTCTCCATGCAGGGGCAGCTCTAGACATTTTGCCACCCCAAGCACGGCGGCATGCCACGGGGGGCGCTCTGCCGGTCGCCGGGAGGGCGGCAGGCGGCTCTGGTGGACCTCCCGCAGGACCTCCACCGGAGCCGCGGGACCAGCGGACTCTCCGCAGGCACGCCTGCGGGAGGTCCACCAGATCCGCCTGCCGCCCTCCCGGCGACCGGCAGAGCGCCCCCCGCGGTATGCCACCCCAAGCACGCGCGTGGCGTGCTGGGGCCTGGAGCTGCCCCTGTCTCCATGATGCACATTAGGGAGCTTGGGAAGGGACGGTGCCTTGTGGGAGGCTCAATTAGTGTGGGATTTTCCAAAGCCCTCAGGATTGGCCTGAGTCTGGTCCCATTGGCATTAATGGGAGTTTTACTATAGATGTTAGTAGAAGCAGTTAGGACATTCCTGAGCATTTTTGAAAATCCCACTCTCATTTTTAAATCCTTCTTCAGAAACTAAAATGTGTCATTTCAAACCATACATTCACCTAGAAATACATTCAGTTTACTTTCTGAATCTTCATTACTGAACCCTTTGTATCTCCTGTTGTATATCATACTGCAATACACGGCTACAGATCATAACATTTGATTTCAGTCAAACAAGTCCATGATTTGAGTTGTCCTTAGCTGTTCATTAGTCCTGACTAAAGCTTAGAATAAATGTCACCTTGAATGCAATGGTTTTCTTCATAAAAAGATAATTTAAATGTATTGAAATTTACAAATTATAAAGTGGTAAAAATAAATATGGTTATAGTTTCAATTTATAGTGATTAACTAAGTCATTATTTTTACAGATGAAAATTAATTGGCAGTTGAGCTGGATGCTCTCCATTACTGTGCACCCTAGCTAGTCTTTCTAACCTATGCAAAGTGGGTTAGAAGTGCATCAGAGTCTTCTTTTTTTTTAAGCACACTCTTCACATATGCATAAATGATGACAAAGTAGTGATGAATCAGGCCAGAACATGATATTTATAAGTTTGGAAAAACTCAGTGTATTGAGCAAGGAGATACATTTCTTGTCAATTAAAAAACACACACACACACACACACACACACATGAAATACATTTACATGGTGAGTTCATATTGTAGCAGGAGCAATTAAATTTATGCTGGTCTCTTTCTAGTGCTGTTATGATATACAATTAGGAAATCAAAACAATATTAACATTAGTTTATGAGGACCTAATCATGAAGCTGATTTTATAGTAAATTTAAAAGCCAAACAATTAAAATTCATGTAATTGGAGACTCTTGTATCATTACCATACTACGAAGCTACAACATTAGATAACACTGGAGAAATTACTTTAGTGCAAGTCTCCAGGCCATGTAACAATGCCATAACATTTTCATTATATGGGACTTCATGATGGAATAACTATTATTCTGAATCTATGGAGACACTGTTCCAGGGCCACCCAGAGGGGGGGGCAAAGGGGGCAATTTGCCCCGGGCCCCGGGCTCCGCAGGGGCCCCCAAGAGAACAGCGGAGGCTCCCGCCTCCGCCCCTCTCCTGGAGCCTCAGCGCATCAAGCGCCGAGTCTCCGCCGGGGCCCCTGAGCCCCGCCCCGCTCAGAGCCGCGTGGGGAGGGGGCGGGGCTGGGAGCTCTGGGCTGAGCTCGGCTCCCTCCGCTCGGCGTGGAGCTCCCAGCCCCGCCCCCTCCCCACGCGGCTCTGAGCGGGACGGAGCTCAGGCCCCGCCGGCCACACGCTGCGGCTGTTCCGGCGAGGCGCTGAGACTCCGGGTGAGGAGGGAGCCGGGGGTAAGAGGTTGGGGGCGGGGGGGAAGCGGGACCCGCCGCCGCGGCGCAGCCGGTCTTGGCGGTAATTCGGCGGCGGGGGCCCTTCCGTTCGGGACCCGCGCCGAAGTGCCCGAAGACCCGCGGTGGGGGCCCCGCGCCGCCGAATTACCGCCGAAGACCGGGCTGCACTTCAGCGGCAGGTCCCGCTTCGGCGGTAATTCGGCAGCGGGGGGGGGTCCGCCGCGGGTCTTCGGGGCACTTCGGCGGCGGGTCCTGGAACGGTAGGGCCCCCCGCCGCCGAACACCCCGGGCCCCCGGAATCCTCTGGGCGGCCCTGCACTGTTCAGCCAAAGGGGATGCTGCAGAAGAAAAGATGCTGCTCTCTCTTGCAGAAACTGAGAAAACTGCCTCCACAACACTCAACTTCTGCTGATGAAAAGCCATTATTAGGTAAAAATGAAACAATATCCATTCAGTTGTTTATATGCTACTATGACAACGCTTTAAAAAAAAAGAAAAGGAAATCATGCCTTTACTATTACGTTAAAAACCTTAAGGTTCTGACCAGCCCACAACAGGAAGGAAATTATTGTTGCTGTAGTACCACTAGCTGCATAATGTTATGTTTCCTTACTGTTGCACATACGTCCTTTTATCGCTGACTCTGTTACCTTATATGCCATACAGTATGTGCTGCCTTGAGCAAACAGATTTATTGGAACTGAACAGAGACAGGAAAGCTCAGTATTTCCTTGCTTTTTCAGCATTTTGTAAGAACCTTTGCATTACTATACTGTAAGTTTTGTGCTTAATCATTTTTAAAAGGATATCATATACTTGGCCAACTGCCACATTACAGAGTTTATTTAACCGGTATTCGGCAATCCTGTTCTAGTTAAGATTAAATACCTATTCAAACTTTCAAAAGCAGAAGAAAGACTGTATTTGTATTCTTAGCAGTACGGAAGCATTAGTACAAGTACAGTATAATATGCATATCGACTTTAAAATACAGTACATATATTGTTCTACAACATATGTACACATTAATACCCAGTCTCTTACTATTATACTAGTTAATGTTAAGGTTAGAAAAATTGCATTCACATCTACAAACATGCAACTGATTATTAATAAAACTTTAGACATGTTAAAATAAAATAAGTTTTCACTCAAAGGTTTTTAAAAGTGTGCCATTTAAAGATAGCTACTAGCTACAGTGTAGAACAAGCAAACAATCCAACATGAAATGATTTTTAAGTATTGTTTTGTGAACACTGACTCTGATATTTTCTCAACTTCATCACTGGACTCTTCCTCACTACTTCCCGAGAAACAGCACTCTTCATCAGAAGAGTCACTTTTACTGTCTGAATAATCCATAGCTAGTGTTCGCATCCACCATTTGCCTTTATGAAAACTGCTGTTTCTTTCTGCCCAGCTCCTGCATCTTGTCCTCTGGAGTAGCTCTGGAACTTAAAACTTCTAGGCTTGGAAAAGGTCACAGCTGCTGTGGGGATATCTACTGTGTATCACTGGGAACTGTAAGCAGAGTATATTGCTGAGCCACAAAGAAGCATATAGTTAATGCAAGAAGGCAGTATTCTCATCATTGGTACTCTCTCTTACAGCTCTGGTGCAATGTGCCTGCTGTCAACAGACATAGTAGCAAATCCTTTCTGCCAGCACGTACTTAAGCGGACACCTGTTAACCTGCACATAGGGACAAACTAATCTGAATGCCAAAACCTTTTATTATTTTTCTGAATCAAGCTCAGCAGTTTCATACAACGCCACAAACGTATGTCTCTAGCCACAGGGTCAGCAGGCTTCTTCTCCAGATTAAGATACTTGATAAAATGAACAGAAAATTCTAAAAGGAAATATAAGATCTAAGTTTACTAGAGCTTTTAAAAGTGCATTGTATCACTATAAATCAGGGTACTACTACTGAAATACATGTTAAGGGTCATTTTAGAGGAGAATACATGTACAATACAGGTAGAATTCACCTTTTAGAGCTGGGTGATTAATTCATTATGTATAGTTCAGTGAATGTCATCATTTTTCTGCTGACAAATTGCCTACAAACAATTTTTAAACATAGTTGTGAATAGTTTCTGTGACTAATTCTTGGTCTTCCAATGAACTGCTCATGAATATAGTGAAATATTTCATATGTGAAATCTGCAGTTTTGATTGAAGACATAAATTACATGGCACATTTCTGTTCCCTGATTATATTTACTTAGGGCTTGTCTACACTGCCCTGTAGTTTGGACTAGAGGGGTGTGAATAGTAGCATGCACCAAACTGCAGTGTGTAACTCCCCAATGTAGATGCTGAAGGTATGAACAAAAAGGTTCTTAGTTCTCATTAATGTAACCCTGTTTGAATAGGATTACATTATAGCTTGTGCCAGCAGTAACCACACCGGGGAATTACAGTGTAGTACTTTGGTGCACACTGCTATTTCCACCCCTGTACACTGAACTGCAGGATAGTGTAGACACAGCCTTACAGCTGTGCCGCTGTAAGGTCTGCCATGTAGGTGCTCTTTATTGGCGGGAGAGAGCTCTCCTGTTGGCAGAATTAAAACCCCCACAACGAGTGGTGTTTGCTATGTTGGCAGGAGAGCCTCTCCTGCTGACATAGCATTGTCCACACCAGCACTTTGTCTGTGAAACTTAGGTTGGTGAGGGTTGTGTTTTTTCACACCCCTGACTGACAAGAGTGCTAGTGTAGACAAAGCCTTAAATTGTAAATTTTGGGGGGCAGAGACTGTCTTTGTCTGTGTTTGTATAGTGCCTAGCACAAAGGGGTCCTGATCCATGACTAGGCTACCATAATACAAAATTATCAAATTCATGTAATCCTTAAAATAAATTTTACTGAAATAGACTATTTATTCAGTGAATAGTTGGCTTAAAAATTGCTGTTGTGTTACCAGTAAACTCAGTTCTAGAATATTTGTGGAAAGTGAACACAAAAAATGGTGCAAACACAATTAAGCAATTCATTTAAAAATGTGAATAGTTCTTAAAATGTTTTGCAGTATTTGCCAGCACTAATAACGATCAGAGAATTCAAAACTCTCTCTCATTACAGAGAAAGTGAAAAGTGGTACATGGAACATAAAAAGAGTGTGTCTTCAATAGATTGTCACAATAAGGGCTTGTCTACACTGGCGATTTACAGCACTGCAACTTTCTCGCTCAGTGGTGTGAAAAAACACCCGCCTGAGCATATATCTTCACTGCAGAGTTAACTTGTGTTAGCCATACTCCTCTTGAGTTAGCTTAGCTTGAGTGAGAGAGCAGCCACACTGTGAAACAACATCAGAGCTACACAAAGTTATGTGATTAGCAGCACAGTGACTGGATGAGCAGCTAATGAATTGAGCTAACTCCTCGCAGCTCTATCCTCACTGCATTATTATCTCGAATGTCAGGAAGACTCAGGCTGCAACCCATACTCCATAACAGGCCATATATTTTGAGTTTAAAGCACTACTTAACTGGGGATAGAGATTTTTGTATGTGGATGAGAAGTGGGTTAAGGGCAACACTTGAGTTATACAGTCAGCTAATACTGCAGTGAAGACAAGTCCTGTAAAAAGTTACCTACTAATTAGAGATGGGCAGGAAATGTTTTTTCTCCCATCCTGCAAGAGCTTGAGATTTTTTTCTTGTCCTAAATTGGGACACATAGTAGAAATCTTGAACATTTTTGTTCATCAATATTTTTTTTTGCTAATTTCTATTTGCTTTGACTAATCTCAAATTACTCATTCTACAAATTCCAAATCAGATATATTAAGATTTTGACAAGAACTAGCGCACAGGACCAGTGATGAAATAAAGAAAGGTATATTCGGAAAGTTATACATTAGCATTTTAGGAACATCACTATGTTGTTCTTCCCGCAAAAGACTAAGAAGTTTTCCTATGACTGGTGAATACTGATGCTTTATTTCCTTCTTTTTTATTTAAAAACTAATGGTAAAATTTTCAAAATCACCTCGGTGACTTGGAGTCCAAGTTCCATTTTCAAAAGTGACATAGATGCTTGAAAATTTTGACCTTGACCTTCTATGTAGCAAAAAAAGGCAAATCAATCACGTCAGGTATTATCTTCCTCCAGGAACAGTCCTGCTATGGAAAGGGTATCAGAGTCTGACCCTAAAATGGGTTGTCATCATAATTTTTCTGAAAATGAAAGTGGAAAAATCACAAGCTGGGCTCCTGCCACTAGCTACTAAATTCTAGAAATCAATTAACTGTTCCTGGCACCTTCTCTTTTTGCCATCCCAAACAAAGGTGGCAGGGATCAGTGGAATTTTCATTCTCCATATGCTCTCCAGTTTCCTTTGGTTTTTGCTCTTAGCTTCAGTGTCTGTGCTAGAAGTGCCATCAGAAGAAAATGTCATTGGCCTTCCCCAGTACAAATACCAATATAGATTGCTACATCTTTTTGTGGAAATGAAGTCCAACTATGAATGATATCTCCTGAAGGTATTACTGCCTGAAGGTTGTTGACGATCCTAAAAAGTGAGCCTTCGCTCCCAGGCCCATCCATCATGCCACATTTGGGAAGTAAGGGGAGGAAATAGATCTAATTTACATTAAACACCATGAATATAATTTATGCCACATTTCCTAAAAACTTTTTTTATTATTTGTTACTGAAATATGGTTAAGCATAGATCTCCAACTGAACTGTAATGAAGGTAATGTAACTATTCTTTTGGAAACCATCTGTGCATAACAAGCTACCATGTAATATTAGCAAAATTCAATTTGTATCCAACAAAGCAGAGCTGCATTAAATCTCGTACTGCAGGCAATTAGAGGTTACTAGTGTGTAATTCATAGTCCCCCCAGGGACCTGTAGTTTAGGTGCTTCTGAAATACCTCTACTACTACAGTATTTAGAAATGTCTTCTCTTCTAATTCCAAAGAGGTCTTTGTTCCTCTTTTAAATTGCCGCAGGCTTCAAGACCACTTTCCAGATTATCCTGCAAATCAAGAGTACTTGAGTAGCTCCAAGTCAAATTCTTCCCTTGTTTTATGAGTTGCAAGGATTATGCTTCCTGTGATTGTTTACACTTTTAGAAAGATTTCCCCCTATAAACTGGGGTATGTTTCTAAATATTATAGTTTTCTATAGACATAAAATGTTTTTTATTCTTTCCTGAATTTATAAAATTAAACCTCAGAAGACCATGTTCTTTCACAATATTGAAAAGAAAAAATAATGTAACAATGTCTGCTGTAAAGTTATAATGTCTATCGTGTATTCTCATAAAGTAGTAAGTATATAGCAGTGCTGATGCTGGTAAGAAAACCTTGAGAATACATTCTCATCTTGATGGCAATTTCTGAGCATAACTCTCAGTTAGCCTAAATAATAGTATACACCTATATCAGTGTGTAACCAAATATGGAAATAAATGTTCATCTAAAATCAGTGAAATGTGCAACCTGAAAAAGCTTCAGCTGTAATGAAGTATGATTTTTTTAAAATCTAAGATACAGAATTAATACAATTGCTGTAGAAGAAACGCATTCAATGAAATTACAACTTTTTGGAAGAAGAAAGAAATGCAATCCCAGAGACACTTGGTTATGAAACACCATAAATTTGAAGGCACAGACTGAAATAACATTAGAGGCAGCACTATGTACACTGCTATATAATTAGCTCATACAACAATTCACACCTGCTTTGGAAAAGGAAAACATTTCCTACAGCTCACCATTTCACTTCAGTCCAACAACTAAGTTTTACAGGCATTATTTATAGCTTCCTTTCCTCTACTCATTAAAAATAAGTTTTATGATTCACTGTATAGGCTGGAAAAAATGTACCAAGCGCTTACAGTAATTCATAGCTCTATTCAATCTGGTAGCATATAAACAGTACTTACTCTGGACTCCTGTATCAAATATTTAGCTGCATTCACAGTGGATTCCAACTGAAAAGATTTAGCCTCAGGGAGGATATTAAAGGAAAGAGAGATAGCTGTGTGTGCTCCTTCTGACTATTGTTATTTTAACGCTTTTAAAGTTAAAGATTTGGGGGTCACATTGAAACAGTTTTTCCAGGAACCCTGTTGGGCCCAGCAAGATAACAGGTATTTCTATCCAAAATTTCTGCTCTTTCCCTTACTCTGCTGGAAGCTTCTAAAATCATGCTGAGACTCCAGACACTTACTGCTAATATCACAGTAAATTTTAATTCAAAAATAGCTCTACAAATGATGCTCTGAAATCCTGCCAAGATTGTATGTAAGACCTGTGAATTACCTTTTGTTTAATGACAGTTATGGATATTATTTTATAAAGAATGGATCAAAGGAAAATGCCAGGGTGCTTCTGATTCTTTTGTGTTTTGTGAATGATGCAAATTAATTCCAGTCTATTAGAAATGTCTTATTTTAAATATTTTATACAAAAAGGTCTAAAAGAAAAATATTATGACTTTGTAATTATTGTATTTCTTTTTAACTATTCATATTTATTTGGAAGGCATTGTGGCCTTCTTGGCAGAGCCCTGGATTGGGACTCAGGAGGCCTGGGTCTATTCCCAGCTCTGCCACTGGATTGATGAGCAACCTTGGGCAAGTCACTTCACTGCTTTTGCCTCAATTTCCCCATCTATTTAACAAGGATAATGTTACTTACCTCCTTGGTAAAGCCCTTTGACATCTCTGGATGAAAAGCATTATATAAGAACTAGGTATTGTTATTATCAGTACAGTAGATCTGAAATGATAGAGGACTGAATTATGTAATCAAAGCTATGAATTTTTTTTTGCAATAGAGGGGTTTTATTTATTGTTATTGTCTCCATCATTACATATAAAGGGAATTAATACAAACAAGTGTTGGCAGTAATTGTTACAAATTAAACTGACACTAACTTCTACTACCTGCACTCAGTAATGGGATGTATGCTTTTCCGAAACTCAGGCTTAAATAAAAAAACAAAAAATAAAAACAGCATATGTTGCACTGATTCCCTAAAGTGTTAATCTTGGGCTGTGGTAAAGAGTAAGAGGGAGCAAATTTTATTGCCAAGATCTTTCCACTGAAAATGCCCTGAAGCCAGGCCCCAGGAGTTCAGCCATGGGGGACAGACAGCAAGACTTGTACAAAATAATCTGACAGTCATAGCAGGGAACAGTGGGAAAGGCAGTCTTTGAGATGCCTAGGATTCAGACTACTCAAGACTTTACAGATGATAACCAACAGCTTAATTTGTACCTAGTTAGGCCAAGTGCTAATGCAGAGTGCTATGCACTGACTCAGAACATAGATGCTATATATTAGAAACACTCAACAGGCAGGAACATAGAAAGCAGAATGGGGCCCCTTCCCTGTCACCAAGACCTCGTCCTTACTAGGAGAAAAGGTGTATTCTTAAGATAATTTAACTAAACACAGGGAAAAATTATAGTGAAGACAAAGCAGTTTGTAGTTTTCACATGACTTATCAGGCCAAGGTAAACCGTGGGCTCCTCCAAATTTTTCAACTCAACCTGCTAATATGGATGAAACAACAAACTGCCTGTTTTTCACTAGGCATTTACTTTGTGTTAGTTAATTGAGTTGAGAGCTTACCTTTTTCCAACTGAAGACAAAGCCTAAGAACTAGCTTAGCAGCTGTACTTCCTGGGTCTGCTCCAGAAGGCACCACAATTATCACCAATGCCTCTGAATTGGTAAATGCAACCTACACCCAAAATAACATCTGTGAATTAAAAATAAAAATGCTTCTCATTTCCACTTCTCTGGAGTGAAGCTTCACTACCTCTCCTCTTTCCCATAGCACACCAACAGCACAGTGCCCAGATGTGTCAACACCACTTGTATACTGTGGGAACTTGGCACAACTCCAGATCTTCACCAACAGCTCACCTTAACTCAGTCCCCTTGGAACTTGAGCACTTTTGCCTCTACGTGCCTACCTATCTCACCACTCCCAATTGGGCCAACATCAATCTTGCATCCTTCCCCAACATAATTTGCAACAGGAAGAAATAAACAGAGGAAATGCCAGCAAGAGCCTGAAAAGATTATCACAAAAAGCTATATCCAAATTCAGTTCAATCAGTAATCACCACAGCCCCTTGGGCCTGAGACAGTCATGACGTGAGCCTCATACTAATCATTACAAGATTTGGAGTCAATAAGCTTGTACAGCCTCCTAATTTTGTATCCTCTCTCTCCCCATATCTTCATTTTTTATGACAGGTAGGTGGGGTTTAAACGGAAGATGCTTAGACACAGGCTTTTTTCTAATCTATTCCAGAAATGTATTCCACAGTTTAGGATTCACCACCAAGAATATCTTGCCTCCAACTCCAGAAGATTTTCTTCCTAGGCTGTAACGATGCAGCCTCTGGCAGAACACAACTGAGAGTATCAATTCAAGGCCGGGGGTCCTTTATTATTAAGGCACACCAAAACAGTCAAACAGAGAGGACTTTGATTTTACCCCACTGGCTAACCAGAAGTCATATAAGCAATTCCCTCAGATACTCCAGTTTCCTTGTATCACTACCACCACTACTCCTTATGGGGATGAATGGTTATGAAAACCAATACCCCAGTAAAAGAAAAAAGGTTCTCCCAATCCCAAAGGATCAAGCCCCAGACTCAGGTCAATATACAAGTCAGATCTTACCCACAAATCATGTTGTTGCCAATCCTTTAGAATCTAAAATCTAAAGGTTTATTCATAAAAAGAAAGAAATATTAAAATTGGTCAAAGGAATCAATTACATACAGCAATGGCAACATTCTTGGTTCAGGCTTGTAGCAGTGATGGAATAAACTGCAGGCTCAAATCAAGTCTCTGGAGTTCATCCACAGCTTGGATGGGTCATTCATTCCTTTGTTCAGAGCTTCAGTGTAGCAAAGTTCCTCCAGAGATAAAAAGTAGGATTGAAGACAAAATGGAGAAGATGCAGCTGCCTTTTATATCCTCTGCCATGTGGAAGGACACATCTTTGTTCTTACTGTGGAAAATCACAGCAGCAAGATGGAGTTTGGAGTCACATGGGCAAGTCACATGTCCATGCATGACTCAGTTCTTTACAAGTAGAGCAGCCATTGCTCACATGCTACCTTGAATATTCCCAGGAAAGCTCCTCATATGTGGATTGGAGTCTCCCCAAGGTCCACTGTCAGTTAAGTGTTTCTTGATTGGGCACCTAATCTGAAGAATTCTTTCTCAAGAAGCTGACCAAATGCTTCACTAATGCTACTTAGAATCAAACATATTGAGATACAAGTACATAGCCAATATTCATAACTTCAAATACAAAAATGAAACACACATACAGACAGCATAATCATAACCAGCAAATTACAACCTTTTCATAGACACCTTACTTGACCTCCTTTGTACAAGATTTGGTGCAACTATAGGACCTTCGTTGCAACAATGATCTATACAGTCACAGTTCATGTCAATAACATCACAGGCATTGATAGATACAGTTGTCTTGGCAGGTTACAAATGGGAAAAAAACAGTTGCTGATGTAACCTGGTGCCAAACTGTTGAGGATCCTGAAGATTGGGCTTGGGCTTTGATTTGGACCTAAAGGCCAATGGGAAACAGTGTATAAGAGGGAAGAGGCTCTCATGGATTGGTAACTGGTTAAAAGATAGGAAATAAACATTAGAAATAAATGGTCAGTTTTCAGAATGGAGAGAGGTAAATAGTGGTGTCCTGCAGGGGTCTGTACTGGGTCCAGTCCTATTCAACATATTCATAAATTACCTGGAAAAAGAGGTAAACAGTGAGGTGGCAAAATCTGCAGCTGATACAAAACTATTCAAGAAGCGCTACAAAAGGATCCTTCAAAACTGAGTGACTGGGGCAACAAAATGGCAGATGAGATTCAATGTTGATAAATGAAAAGTAATGCATATTGGAAAACATAATCCCAGCTATACATATAAAAATATTATATTGCCTCTATATAATCCAAGGTAGGCCCACATCTTCAATACTGTGTGCAGATGTGGTCTCCTCATCTCAAATAAATAAATAAATAAAATAAAATATTGGATTTAGAAAAGGATCAGAAAACGGCAACAAAAATGATTAGGGGTAATGGACCAGCTTCCGTATGAGGAGAGATTAATAAGACTGGGACTTTTCATCTCGGAAAAGAGACGACTGGGGTGGATATGCTAGAGGTCTATAAAATTATGACTAGTGTGGAGAAAGTAAATAAGGAAGTGATATTTACTCCTTCTTATAACACCGAACTAGGGGTCACCAAATGAAATTAATAGACAGCAGGTTTAAAACGAACAAAAGGAAGTATTTTTTTTCACACAATGCACAGTCAGTCTGTGGAACTCTTTGCCAGAGGATGTTGTGAAGGCCAAGACTATAACAAGGTTAAAAAAAGAACTAGATAAGTTCATGGAGGATAGGTCCATCAATGGTTATTAGCCAAGGTGTTCTGGGATGGTGTCCCTAGCCTCTGTTTACCAGAAGCTGGGAATGGGCAATAGGGTTTGGATCACTTGATGATTACCTGTTCAGTTCATTCCCTCTGGGGCACCTGGCATTGGCCACTGTCGGAAGACAGGATACTGGGCTAGACAGACCTTTGGTCTGACCCCTTATGGCCATTTTTATGTTCTTAACAGTGGAGGGAAAGGGGCACAGGCATGATGTATTCAAAAGCCTTTTTGTCTAAATTTGTACAAGCTAGAGTTTATGACTGAATGTGAATGACAGCCCTAACTATCATACACGTCGTTACAGTAGTCCAGGCTTCAGGCAACAGATGTGGGATCATGGATGCTAGATGTTATTAGAGTAATAGGCATAGGACCTTGGTGACCTGAAGGTAGATGATGATTGCCAGAAGCTGGGAATGGGCAACAGGGCATGGATCACTTGATGATTACCGCTTTTGTTCATTCCCTCTGGGGCACTTGGCATTAGCCACTGTTGGAAGGCAGGATACTGGGTTAGATGGACCTTTGGTCTGACCCACTATGACCGTTCTTATGTTTATGTTCTTATGTGTCCAAGATCATACAGCAAGTAATTAGCAGAGGGAGAAATAGAACGGAGGGCTGCCAGACCCTCTCTTTAACTATTATGCTGTGCTATCTCATCTGGGCCTAACTTATTCCCTACATAAAGCCACACATAGAGGGGGGGGAAACAAGCTATTCCTAATTGTGTCTTATTTATATTATTGTCACCATTTAGACACCAATGCTACAGGTGGTAACCCTTACACCCATACAGAAGATTCTTTAATGAAACTCCACCTGGGTAAGTGCCTGTACTTGTATGTTTATCTGCAAGAGCAGTGCAACACTTAACTCTTTTTTCTCAAAATATTTATATGGCTGATCTGTTATAACTTGCTTTTTTACATGTCAGATGTTTTGCATCACATATTCTTTACCATGTCTAAGTGTCATGCAGTGGTTCTGTCTATTAAAATAAACACCTTCATATACCAAAGCTCGCTGTATTCTTTAGAAATAATAAAATATTTTCCAATAAAGAACATATTTGTAACTTTTTTTCTGAAATTAATTGATAGTTTTAAACTGAGATTATATATTTAAAACAATATTTCTGCTCAAATGCTAGTTAAGGTGAAATGGTTGCAATGGGACACTGAAGTGTTATTCACAACTTCTCCTTTGCGGATGTCAGTTAAGGACAAGTTGTGCAACTATTTTTTCTGCTGGTGACATCTGTCTCCTTTGCTCACACCAATAACAACTCTAATGGAAATGGTTGGTTTTTTTGTTTTTGTTTTTTTTGGGGGGGAGGGGGGCTTTGAGTCTCTTACTGAGATAGGCTGCTGATTACATTCTATACTTCAAGATTTTTCTTCTGATAACTTTAAACAATCATTTATTTGATTATCTGTGGAGGTTTTAAAATCAATAAATAAATGAAACCACTAGATCCTTGAGTGATAATAACTAGACTGAGCTTCTTGCACATACTCTGGGCTCCTTGCATTCCTCCCTCTCCTCGCCTCGCCTCGCCTCCCCCTCCTACTAAGAACTGTTGCACCAGCCAGAGTGACCATGGGCATTGCACCAGGCATCATGTAGCACAGTTCCATTCCCTCCTCCTCTGCCCCACAAACTTCCTGTGTGCCACTCCTCATTTCAGGGGCTGCCTGCAAATCCCCTCCTTTAGGCCAGGGGTTCTGTGTGTTCCTCATATCTCTCCCCTCATCCCATTGCTCCCCATTCTCTCTCCCTATACTAGGGTCACCCATTCTCTCCCCCTGGCAGAAGAGAGTGGATGACCTGGCATTGGGAGGAAGAGAGGTATGGGCAAGTTTCTGGTATAGGAGATGGGGGCATGAGAAGAATGGGGAAACACACAGAGCCCCTGCTGGTGGGGGGGAAGGATGAGTGGGGACCAGGGGCGGCTCTAGGAATCCCGCCGCCCCAAGCATGGCGGTGCGCCGCGGGGCGCGCTCTGGCGGTTGCCGGTCCCGCGGCTCCAGGGGACCTCTTGCAGACGTGCCTGCGGAGGTTCCGCTGGTCCCGCGGCTCCGGTGGGGACCTTGGGAAGGGACTCCTGTGAGGGGGGAAATTGGAGAGAGTTGCAGAGAGCCCCTGAAATAAAGGCAGATAGAGTGGCACACAGGAAGTTTGTGGGGTGGAACAGAGAGGTGCAAGGAGCCCTGATGTGTGCAATAAGCTCAGCTGACAGAAGTTACAAAGTGTGTGTGCCCTTTGTAGTTAAAGACCATTTAAAACCACAATCCTGGAGCCTGCTGATGCAGTTGCACAGCAAATAGTAGTGCAGGAATATAGATAGGAAAGGACTTGCTGTTTCCTTTCCTTCAGCAGTATTTTCCTTTCTCAGACTGCAGTTTTACTCAGTCTCATCTCAAACCAGCTATGCAAGACCTGTGACTCCCCTCACACACATCCCACATCCAATAAATCACAAAATTCACTGGAGCCTTGAAACCTTCCCACTGACAGGACTAGCACTGACAGAGTTTGTACTCTCTTAGCCTCCCGTGCAACTCAGGTTTTAACTTGGCAGCTCTTAAACCTCATCAGCATTGTCTAATCTAGATTTATTTTCCTAAAATGTCACACGCTAATTTCTTTATTTCAGTGCTTACTTTTTAGTTTTCTATATGTAACCTATATTTTACTTTGAAGTGTGAATACCATGGCAGGTAAGCTCACGGACAACAAGATGGGTATGGAGTTGCTTACCTTTTCCTTTATTAGTTAAAACATACTTGGGGGGAGGTTATCTTTTTATGAAACTATTCAAGAAAACCTTTAGACTGCCATAGTGATTCACAGTCTAGATGTAACAATTATAAATCTATATATTTAAAAAAATAATGTGAATGAGTATTTTCAGTCATGAAAGGGATATTTTCAGGGCTTCTTTGAACTACTAATGCTTCAATTCCTTTGAGATACAATTGCACTTCAAAACACACTGGCTGTCAATGCAACAGTATTCTGGGATTGGCCCAATTTCTATCTAGTCATTAATGCTACAACTTTCACTTTCATTTAACAAACAGAAAGTGGATTCTCCTGTAAAGCCTTGGTAACACCTTAACAGATTTGTGAAATGTAAGAAATACATTTAAAAAGAGTCAATCAGTTAATGAGTGCTATTGAGTAGTTAGTCTTCAAAGCTTCATCAACTGATAGGATTTCATTAAACATTACTAGATGCCCAATTTATATCTTTTCTTCTAATTCAATAGAGAACATAATGGGGCAGATTTTATGGTCTAGCTAAGCAGGCTGTGCTGGTTTAGTTCATGCTCAGCCATGGCCAAGCCCTTCACCCAGATATGCCCACTACCCAGGGGCGGCTCTAGAAATTGGGCTGCCCCAAGCAGCGCGGAGCACTGCGCCGCCCTTCCCCGGTCCCGCGGCGGGTCCTCTTCGCTCCCGGTTGCCTGGAGGCTCCTGCCTGGCCAGCGGCAGGTCAGCCAGCCCAGACCGACCACCCTGCCGCGCATGCCTCGCGGGAGCTCAGCGCGGACCCGCCGAGACGGGACCCGGCAGCCAGTCCCGCGCGCCGCGCTCCGCCCGCCGCCGGCCCGGCTCCGGGGCTGCAGGCACGCCGGCCGGAGCTCCACCGAGGCCGCCGCCGCCCCGCGCTGCCCGCCGCGCCGCCCTGCGCGGCGCTGGTGCCTACCGCCCGCCCTACTGAGGGGAATCCTCTATTAGATATTTAAGATGGTTTGAAGACTTCTCTGCACTCTTGCCTGGCTTTGTTGGATGACCTCAGGGAGGTCTTAGGCATTTCTATTGTGCGTTCTGACTAACTTCAAGAGGTGAAGGTGCTGAATCTTTAATAGAAGCTTCCTTTATCCAAAAGATTCAAGCTAAATAGGCATTAATAACAACAAATTAAAAAACAAAGCATTTGTGACTAAATATCCTTTCCCCTTCCAATCAGCTTTCACTCTCCTGGCTCTTAAGATTTCACCATTTAACTAGTTCTCTATTCATCCCAGAGTCTTCAAAACCAAGATGGGACCTGAATTTCTAATATAAACTACAAGCAGAAAAAAGGCTTTAAAAATAACAAAAAGCAATCTTTCCAGCTATCATACATCATACATCTGTAGGTACCTTGTCTCCATTTAGGATTTTATAAAGAGATTACTCTGCACTAGTTATCTAGCTATCCTGTTGTAAAAATATAGTATCGACAAGGCACTGTAGTGTTACCATAAGGTAAACGAGGCTAGGTCAATCATGGGACTGGGGTGTATTGATAACCTCACCTAGCTACCTCATAGTAAAAACTATAGATGCACTTTATCCATTTAGGATTTTACAGAACAGTAATTATTGCGCTGTTTAAAAAAAGCCTTTTTCTTCCCTTTTAGAGAGAGTTGAAGTGCAAACCCTTTTATCTCTCTTTTCTTCATTACTTTGAAGTGAATGAGATTGTGAACTGCCAGGGTTGCATGTTATCTTACTGGCTATTTACCATAACAGAGAAGGAAGTTACAACAGCCCACAACAGTCAGAGGTTTGCTTCTAAACTGACCTCAACAGACCTTCCTTTGAAACTAAGGGACAGCTGCAGAATGAGCAGTAGCATACTAGGAATGGTGCCCGTCTGAAGCAGAAATTGAGGTGAAGATGTGGTAATGCAAGATTTGGAGTGATGGTGAAATATTCAAACAGAGAAAAAATATGGGTGACGGAGCTGCCAGATACCTGAAGGGCAGGTATCAAAGGTAGTTTACCACAATTTAAAGCGCCCTTCAGGGGTAAATCCCAAACTAGCTTCATATTGGTTTTGTTCATAATTATGGATAATTATATTTTTCTTTATCACATGCCTATAAAATAAGCCACTCTTCCACCTAGATTTCATAAACACATGCTTGGGATTACAGAGTGGGGCTGGGTCAATACTTTTCTAGCATGGCTGTTTAGGTCAATTCTTTTTATGGCTGATCTGGTCTTTTTCTAATGGCTTTTTTTCACATTAGATGTTTTGGCTTAGATATTACCATTCTCTGCAAATTGTAGTCTTATAATGGAAAACTGCATTGCTGTCCAATAAAAAATCCTTCCCAAAATACACTCTTTGCATTTAATTTTGAAATCACTGTTTTTGTTTATTAGAATAATTGATGGTGATGTGAAAGGTCTTCTTTCATTATAGTCAAGGATAGTGCATGTATCCATTTTCTGATTGGCTCAATTAGTAAACAGTATAGCCAAGCCTAAACCAGAACCTCAAACTCAGAACCCAACCCATTTACATTTCAGGCTACGTGGATTTAACGCTCTGATTCCAGAATTTGCTTTAATATCTAATCTGAAGGTGGATGCGGGCTATTTTCTGGTTCTGATTTGGATGTATCTGAAATCCCACAAGAACTAATTATGATATTTTCTTCACCACTGGCCACAACCACTAAGGCTGATTTGGTATTAAGCTTGAACCCTGAGCCCTAGCCTTAATCTAATCCAGATCTAAGAACTATGTTTAGCAAACAGTGATTACTGGGCCTGATCCAAAACTCCTGAAGTAAATGAAAATAATTCCAGTGATTAAAATGGGATTTGGATAAGGCCTATAATGGTTAAAAACCCTGCGCCTTTCAAAAAGCATTGCTAAATCCAGATGGATGTGGAATCCCTACATTAAAACCCACAAGTTTTCAGTCAAAAACATAAAATGTATTATTATTTATTATTTTAATTACCATAGTGCCTAGAAGTTCTAACCATGGACCAGGACCTCATTGTGCTAGGCACTGTACAAACACAGAAAACAAATTTCTTGCCTTTGCTATTCTTATTTGGGTAGCATTATCTATCTATTCAAATACTAGAAAGAAAGCACAATATAGGTAACTAAAAAAGATAGAGGCTATTCAACTTTGTTGTCACCAAATACTGTTGTTATTGCAGATACAAGAAAAGCCCAGTTTTTGATGAACAACCTACTTTAAAGATGAACAACATATTTTATCTTCATGGTATTTACAACATGAGCCAAATCACAAAACATTTGAAACCTTGTGAGAAAGTACAACCCTCCCCACCCCCCTCGATTCCCTGACTAGGTATTCAGATAAGCAGCACCTGTACTTTTGTAACCTTATCCAAACTGAATGGAAACTGTGAACATTTAGTGGCTCTGGTTCACCCGTATTGACTTTGCTTTATTATAATGTGCAAAATACTAGCTCAGAAGGGCTGACCAGCCAACACTTAGTTATCCCAAAGTAATGAAAAGCACAAACTTGGAGGAAGAGGTGCACATATAAGCAATTCTGGATGTTACAGCAACAATCAGCTGTGGCCTCACAAACAGTAGGAAGCAGGTAGTTGAATGTTTAGTTTCCAAATAAATACTGCTCTGAACAACAGTGCTGTACTTTTTAAAGAGTATATGCAAGAAATGAGAGTGACAGGTAAAGAACCAAATCCCAATAACATTACCAATATGTGCAGAATGCACTGAACAGCCAAGCAAATAAAGGCATTTGATACACTACCAAAAATGTACTCTCTTTTTTCTTTTTTCAGCTATTACAACATCCAGCCAGCAATGAAAGGCTCCTGCTCTGAGGGGGTACCTCACCACACACTGTTCTGTCATGTCACAACCACTGAGAAGTCTAACTTAATGTAGGATTATATAGACCTCATTTTTAAATGTATTGCAATATTTTATTGTTATACTCATAACAAAATTAATAATAATGAAGAATCATGGAATTAATATGCAAAATATTTGACTCCCTATTTGCCTGTTACATACTCCAGCTGTACTCTGTAGTGGTTGCAGAAGAAAAAATGACAATGTAATAGATTAAACACACACCGTTGAATGGACTTGCCCCTTATGAATCTAAAAAAATCTCAGTTGCAAGAATTATTTTATGCTGATATAAACTATATGAGTTTTTAAAATAGCCTTAATACTTAATTAAATTTTACAACAAGCCCATCTACAAGTATCATAAATACTGTATGTGAACAGCTTTGGTCTCTCATCTTAAAAATCCTGTCCAGGGAACAGAACTGACTTGAAAAGAAATGAACTAGTTTCTGGCTCCAATGGGGATGCCATTCATTTGACCTACAGGAAATTATGTTGCTGGGAGTATGATACAAGTGTTAAGAGGGCAATTAGGGTTGTCACCTGCCGTATTCCCAAGAGGAAGATGATGGATTTTCATTCTTGGCCCCATGTCTTACACATAATGTCTTGTTGATGAATATTATATTACTTTAACACTAACTTAGAGCAGAAACTTAAACGAGCTCGTCTCCATTCTTTCAATTCCAAGTTATAGGATACCTTCAGTACCCCATTGTATGCAGATTTCCAACCACTGCTGACTTTTCTTCACCCCTTTACCATATTTGTCCCATTTCCCAACTTCTTGTGTGTGGAAACCTTTCCCAAGCAATTGTTTTGTAAAATTCTATTAAACTAGTCAAACAGTGTACCATTATATTGTATCTTTTTAACATATCCGTTTTGGGCATGCTGATAAACAGTTATTTCCCTTCTGAATTCATAGGCGCTAGACTGAATTCTACCCCTGATAAGCGAGATTTTGTTGCTTTAGTCACTGGTTTTACAAGGGCATGCACTGCTGAGCACCCACATACCAGGATGCAGGATTCAGTGACTAGCATCCCAGAATACACAGTAAAAACCCAATTGTAAGTGGCTATCGTATGTGCTACAGCTGTGTTTTAAATCACAATATCACTTCAGAAACGTAGTCTTTTTCACATGTGTATTTTAAATGAGCCAAATAGGTCTTTTTCAAAATGCATTTTAAAAAACTGTCTGCTATATTTCAGCCTGATGTGAATTTAAAGTGTTGAGTACTGAATCTTTGGAAATAGAGAATTTATACTGGAAATACTCACATATCAATTATTATAAGAATGCTAAATGTTGGTGCAGTGATAAGCAGGGCCGGTGCAAGGATATTTTGCGCCCTAGGCAAAACTTCCACCTTAAGCCTCCCCTTCTCCTTCCTCTCCCCCCAGACCATCGCTTATTATAAACTTTCAAAATACTTTAAAAAATACACCCCTTTTAGTCACGTATATTTCCTTCCTTTATTCTTTCATATAAAATCTACTACATTTTATTCTACCTTTAGAATATCCAATTATTGTTAATAAAATTTATAAAATTAGAATGGTGGATACTCTTGTCATATAACAACAACTGACAATATCAATATGACAAATTTCAACAACCTACATGCGCATATTCGTACAATAGTGAGTTTGGAGCCCGTGCCACTCCCAGGAGTCAGCGGTGGATCCCTCGGGAGACTAGTGGATCCAGTTGGAGATAAACCCCCATGCGGCTCTGGGGTGAGCAGGTGGCCTGAACTAGGTCCTTTGTCTGATGTCTCTTGACCCTTTTTGCTTGGTGCCAGGGAGTCCCACTTTTTTGACTGCTTCTTGGGCACTGGCGAGGGGTAGCGGTGCCAGACTGAGCTCGGTGCCGGGGTGCACTACAAACCAAATCCAAGGTGCTGGGCCTAGAGTCCTGCTGAGACTGCAGTCCTGCGCCGGGCAGAGCGCAGCCTCTATGAGGAGAGCCCTCAAACGAAACTCACGCTCCTTCTTCATTCTCGGCCGAAAGTTTTTACAAATCCGACACTTGTCTTTCATGTGTGATTCCCCCAAGCACTTCAGCCAGCTGCTATGGGGGTCACTCACAGGCTTAGGCCTGTTGCAGGCATAACAAAAATCAGGACTGTCCCTATAAAATCGGGACATCTGGTCACCCTAAACCCTGAATCCAAATACCTGTGTACTTTGAGGAGCAAGTGACTCACACTCAGATCCAAATGCTCTGATTATAATTACTCTCTTTGATGGGCTGAATCAGAACTTCAAATAGGAATTAAACCAGCTTTGAGAGATCTTGAAAATCCAGACCTTAGTTTGAAACTGGATCTGAAATGATGGGCTCAAGCCCATCTTTAGTTTAAAAGAGATTCCAGCGGACAGGTTTCAAAAATAGCTAGTTGATGAGTGTAGATAGGGACAAGCCAGGAATCCAGGCTTGAGCAGTATTTCTGAAAAGGATTTTAAAACAGGTTGGCCTCATCTACATTGGCCAGACCAAACATTTCTGAAAATGTTTTGTTGAAGTTATGTTTCGCCTCCATGCTGAGGATGTGTCACCCAGAAGCAGCATTATATTTTGGCTAAAGTTTAGAGTTTGGGTCTAAATCCAATTAAAAACATTATTTTCCTAAAATACAAAATTGATGGGGTTTTGTCTGAGGATACCTCTTTAAGAGAACCATCTTTGGGAGCTGGCTCCCTCTAGTTTGACAGAGCTCAAGGAGGTGGAGAGACACAGAGACTCTTAGGCCTGGTCTACACTAGGACTTTAAATCGAATTTAGCAGCGTTAATTCAAATTAACCGCTCAACCGTCCACACCAGGAAGCCGTTTAATTCGACCTAGAGGGCCCTTTAGTTCGAATTCGGTACTCCACCCCGACGAGGGGAGTAGCGCTAAATTCGACATGGCTATCTCGAATTAGGCTAGGTGTGCATGCAAATCGAACTTAGTAGCTCCGTGAGCTATCCCACAGTGCACCACTCTGTTGACGCTCTGGACAGCAGTCCAAGCTTGGATTCTCTGACCAGCCACACAGGAAACGACCCGGGAAAATTTGAATTCCTTTTCCTGTCTGGGCACTTTGAATCTGATGTCCTGGTTGGACATCAGGGCGAGCTCAGCAGCACCTGCAACGATGCAGAGCTCTCCAGCAAAGGAGTCCATGCAATCCCAGAATAGAAAGAGGTCCCCAGCATGGACAGACCGGGAAGTCCTGGATCTGATCGCTGTGTGGGGCGATGAGTCTGTGCTTTTGGAGCTGCGCTCCAACAAACGGAATGCAAAGACCTACGAGAAGGTCTCCAAAGCCATGGCACTCAGAGGATACAGCCGGGATACAACGCAGTGCCGCGTGAAAATCAAGGACCTGAGACAAGGCTACCAAAAAGTCAGAGCGGCAAACGGACGCTCCGGAGCCCAGCCCCAGACATGCCGCTTCTACGAGGCACTGCATGCCGTTCTAGGTGGGTCTGCCACCACTGCCCCACCAGTGACCGTGGACTCTGAGGATGGCATAGTGTGACGGGCAGTTCCTCGGCGATGTTCGCCGATGGGGAAGATGAGGAAGGGTTTGTGGAGGACGACGCAGGCGACAGCGCTTACAATACCGCTTTCCCCGACAGCCAGGATCTCTTCATCACCCTCACAGAGATCCCCTACCAACCCTCCCCGGCCGTTAACACGGACTCAGAATCAGGGGAAGGATCAGTCGGTAAGTGCTATAAACATGGAAACATTTATTTCTTAAAAAACAGGAATAAAAACTATATAAAAACTATATTAAAAGTTTTCCATATAAAACTATATAAAAAGAAGGTCCACACATATAGGGATGGAACAGAAATCCTCTTGGGACACTTCCATGAAGCTCTCGTAGAGGTGCTCGAAAAGCCTCCGCAGGAGGTTCCTGGGGAGAGGTGCCTTATTTGGTGCTCCGTGGAAGCACACTCTTCTGCGCCAGGCCATCCTAACGTACAGCGGAATCATTGCCTCGACCAGCATGGCAGCATACGGTCCTGGTCTGTGCAAGGATTCTCGCAGCATCCTCTCTCTCTCTCTCCGAGTGACCCGCCTCAGGGTAATGTCGTTGGGCGACTGCTGCATCTAATTAGGGCAATTAGTGTACTGTTACTATTGTGAATGCTTGACTTTTACTTTGCATAGCAATGACCTTCGTTTAACAGCCACGTGTTGGAGGCCGCAGAGGAAAAGCATACAGTGATCTTTCCCAGGCACAGCCGCAAGGGGCTGGAACAGGGTCAGACTTTATGCTTTCCAGATTGCCTTCAGCGGGAGGGCACAGCTATCCATTAACTGTTAAGCAGCCTATAGTGTGGGGCTTACCAGGCCTGGCTGATAAACGGATTCAGCTGTACCGCCCCGCTTGTCCGATCTCCTGTGCAAGACCGCAGCCAATGAAAGCGTATTCTGAAATCTCGAACTTGTCCTGAGAGCTCGTGAGACTAGGTGCCCTGTATGGTCTTGTTCACAGAAACTGAGTAGACTGTGTTCAGTGTTCGCAAACATGTATCTTTTCAAGGAAATCACTTCCTTTTTCCCATCACACAGCTGCGGCTCTTTCACGAACTGCCCCGCCATCCCCCTCACAGAGGCTGGCGTAGATTAGGCGGCGAAAGAAAAAGACTAGGGACGACATGTTCTCGGAACTGATGGCCTGCTCCAGAGCCAAGGCGGCCGAGCAGAGACAGTGGAGGGAGACCCTATGTCAGCACCAGCGCTCACACAGCGAACGGGAGGACAGGTGGCGGCAGGAAGACCAGCAGGCGACTCAAACGCTGCTTGGGCTAATGAGGGAGCAAACGGACACGCTCCGGTGCCTTGTAGATGTTCTGCAGGACCGCAGGCAGGAGGAGAGAGCCCCCCTGCACTGTATCTGCAACCGCCATCCCCCGCCACAAAGTCCTGTCCCCCCCTCACCCAAAATAACAAGAAGGAGGGGCGCTAGGGGCTGTGAAAACTGTCACTGCTCCCCAGCAGAGCGCTCATGTACCACACAGCTCTGATGCCATAAATTTTGAGAAGTGCTTCCCTTCCTGGATCACCCAGTCCCAAATCCAAGTTTCATCCCCCTACTGTGTAGTTGAGTATTAAAAGTAGTTTGTTGTTATTCACTGTTTCCGACCCGTTTTTCTTGTCAGAAGACTTTGTGTGAAGGGGGGGGGAGGGGTTTTTTAATTGCATAGGACAGCCTCCATTACCAGGGTACAGACTTGGGGGCAGGATCAACAACAGGACACACACAGACTGCAGTCACTAGGCACCAGGGTCAGTCTGGGAGGTGTATGCTGCCCCGGATCAGTCTGTGAGGTGTATGCTGCCCCAGGGTCCTAGCGCCTGCCATCCACAAATGGCAAGGCAGGCTGCCCTTACCATGCCCTTCCACCCTAGCCACGAGCCTCTCCGATGCCCTGAGCCCCAGCAAGAGCCCTCATCCACGGACACATACTCACCCTTCCCACACACCCCTCACCCCTTCCTACGCCCTAACCCCCAGCCCAGAGCCTGCATCCAAACTCCGTCCCAAAGACGGCACCCCTCACCCCTTCCTGCGAACCCACCCCTTCCTGCACACCCACCCGCAACCGTCCTCCCCCCAGAGACTGCTGTAGGAGCAGGAGCCTGTCATTCCTCTAGTGTAGAAGCGGTCTGTACATCAGTGCACACCGTACCCACCACAGTCTGCGTCCATGTTTCAACCCTAGAACAGGAATTCATAATTAAAGAAAACTTTGTTAATAATCAGTGTTCCATTAAATTTATTTTAAAATGTGTGTTGGAAGGGGGGAAACCTGGAGAACGGGGTATGTAACCGCAGATCGAAGTCAACAGTCAGTGAAACAGACTCAGGTTCAGCTTCTCTGTAAATCAAGTGGACAGTCATAGGTTACCCTGCTCTCCGAGGAACCTAGCTTTCAAAACCTCCCGGATGCACAGCGCTTCCCGCTGTGATCTTCTATCGGCACGGCTGTCTGGCTGAGCATAATCAGCAGCCAGGCGATTTGCCTCAACCTCCCATCCCGCCATAAAGGTCTCCCCCTTGCTCTCACAGAGATTGTGGAGCACACAGCAAGCAGCAATAACAACGGGGATATTTTTTTCGCTGAGGTCCGAGCGAGTCAGTAAGCTCCGCCATCTCCCCTTGAGACGTCCGAAAGCACACTCCACCACCATTCTGCACTTGCTCAGCCGGTAGTTGAAAAGTTCCTTCTCACTGTCCAAGGCGCCTGTATAGAGCTTCATGAGCCAGGGCATTAGCGGGTAGGCTGGGTCCCCGAGGATCACTGTAGGCATCTGCACATCCCCAACCGTTATTTTGTGATCCGGGAAGAAACTACCTGCCTGGAGGCGTTTAAACAGACCAGAGTTCCTGAACACACACGCGTCATGAACCTTGCCCGGCCACCCAACGTAGATGTTGGTAAAACGTCCCCTATGGTCCACCAGTGCTTGTAGCACCATAGAAAAGTAGCCCTTTCGGTTAATGTACTGGCTGGCCTGGTGGGCTGGTCCCAGGATAGGGATGTGAGTCCCATCTATAGCCCCACCGCAGTTTGGGAATCCCATCGTGGCGAAGCCATCTCTGACGACCTGGACATTTCCTAGAGTCACTACCTTTGAGAGCAGTTGCTCAACGATTGTGTGGGCTACTTGAATCACAGCAAGCCCTACGGTAGATTTGCCCACGCCAAAGTGGTTCGCTACTGACCGGTAGCTGTCTGGCGTTGCAAGTTTCCAGAGGGCTATGGCCACTCGCTTCTGCACAGTCAGGGCTGCTCGCATCCGGGTGTCCTGGCGCTTCAGGGCAGGGGACAGAAAGTCACAGAGTTCAAGGAAAGTGCCCTTACGCATCCTGAAGTTTTGCAGCCACTGTGATTCATCCCAGACCTGCAGCACTATGCGGTCCCACCAGTCCGTGCTTGTTTCCCGGGCCCAGAATTGCCGTTCCACACCATGAACTTGACCCATTGCCACCATGATCTCCACTGCACGGCGTACCTTGCTTTGTGAGAGGTCTGCGCCACTCTGTGACTTCCTGTCCTCACCGCGCTGACAGAGCCTCCTCGCCCGATTTCTCAGCAGCTGACTGTGGAAGAGGTGGACGATAAGGTGCGAGGAGTTGACAACGGCCATAAGTGCAGCGATGATCGCAGCGGGCTCCATGCTCGCAGTGCTGTGGCGTCCGCGCTGTAACCGACCAGAGAAGGGCGCGAACAGATTTCCCGCCGGCGCTTTCAGGGAGGGAGGGCGTGATTGACGGTTCAATGACGACAGTTACCCAAAACCACCCTCGACACATTTTTTTCCCCCAGCAGGCATTGGGGGCTCTACCCAGCATTCCAATGGGCTGCGGGGACTGCGGGAACTGTGGGATAGCTTCCCACAGTGCACTGCTTCCAAAGTCGACGTTGGCCCCGTTACTGTGGACTCAGACAGTCGAATTAGTGTATTTAGTGTGGATACACAAATTCGACTTCATAAGGTCGATTCCACAAATTCGAGTTAAGTAGATTCGAAATAGTCTTGTAGTGTAGACGTACCCTTAGAGAGTGGTCAGACTTTGCAGATGGCTAGATTTACTTGTAATGAAGAATGATCTCTCTCAACTCTGTCTAAGTGAAGTCTCCTTCATAAGAACCCCATGAATATTTCATGGTAACAGGAATAAGGTGTGTTGTCAGATGTCACTGGTGTGGAGCTCTGCTCTGTTCAATGTTGATACCGGTCACCTGCATGCATGTGTTCTCTCTGTGTGCTGCCCCAGCTGTGTGCAGATAGCTGACACAACAGACCCTGAGAGAACCCCCAATGACCACAGACTCTGAAAAGGTACGAAGGCACCCGGCCAGGTTTACTGCCAAACAAAACACAGTCTCTAGCTCCCTGGATTAGATATCTACAGTTCTGCTAGTACATATGTGCCTCCTGACAATGCACTGGCTCAGTCAGTGGCGGGATTTACCACTGCCCCCTAGGCCAGACAAAGACATAGCCCCAGGGATGCATTCTTACACACAGGTACAAACAAGTTCCACATCACTCCTGACATATCAACGTACAACCCCTCTGCATATTGTGGTGCTGCCTCTCGCCTAGTACATGTTGGTTCGAACAAACAAGTCTATCCTTTTGACCCTGTCTTTTAAGATGAGTCAGCCTGTTCCTCATTATTTCTGTGGAATGTGTTTGTACCGGACTGTTCTAGTGCCATCCTGGTCCATGTTTATCCTATTAGTGCTTGATACCCTTTAGATATGTGTATACATCCAATAAGCAGCCTTCTTCTTGCCAACTTTTGCGAGCAGGGCCTGCCTCTGACTCACAACTTAACTTTGCTTTATGTTAGCAAAGTCTTGACCATTCCTTTGGTTCAGGCCTCAGACCTCATACCAGGCCTCTGATACCATGGGTTTATGTTTCAGGGCCTCATCTTACTGCATTGTGAAGAGGACAAAGACAGCACATGGAGCAGCTCAGAGCCCCAGCAGAGCTCAAACTCTTCACCAATGCATCAGACAAATGGGGAAATTTCAAGCAGCAGTTCATTCTCTACATGTTGGAAAGTGGAACAACTGAGAAAGCAGATAAAGACAAGGTAGCTGTTTCCCTTAATATAGCACTAGGTGTATATAAATACTCTATAGTTAAGCCAGGAAGAGCAGGCTAGTTATGAGAAAGTGCTGCAAAAACTAAAGGAATAATGCCCCCCACCCCCGGAAGAATGAGACTTTTGAAAGATACAACTTTCCCATAAGAGCTCAAAAAGGGGGAGAAACTTTTGAAGAATTTGTGATTGTCCTCAGACTGCTGAGTCAATCATGTAATTATGGAGAGCTCACAGATTTCCTAATTAGAGACCAGATTGTTATGGTGATCAGAGACATAAAGCTCAGAAAGAGACTGATGGAAGATCCAGACTTGAATTTAGAAAAGGCAATCAGAATTTGCCAGGCATCTGAGGTTACAGAGGCCAGTGGAAGCTGTTGGAGGGAAATGGATATACTGAAACAGTAGACAGGATTACCACTCCGCCAAGCTATAGAAAAGTAGCTACAGAGACCAAATAGATTTGAGAGATCTAAAGAGAAATCTGAAAAATAACCCAAAACAGTCAGAATGAATTTCCAAAAGGAAATACAAAGACATATGCCTCATCATCATTCATTCATTCATGCCCGTCACCCCAACCGGGGTATGGGCCGCCAACAACAGATCTCCAGCAATGTGGAAAATGCTGCAACTGCAAAAAACGTAATCACTTTGCAAGAGTTTGCAAGCAGGAACAACATGTGCTTAAACAGAAAGGAAGTGTACACACCCTGTACCACAAAGAGAACAGCACAAACACCAGTGAAGAAGAATTTTTCAAAGGAACTGTACATGAAACAGCAGCACCAAGTGACTGGACTATTACTTTAGAAACAAATGGGACTTTTGTGACTTTTTAAGTTGGAAATGTGATGCCAGAATCTATTACACAGGCTTAAAGAAGGAAGATTGGGGGGGGGGAGGAGGAGGGGAAGGTGGAAATAAGGCACATTGGAAAAAAAACTAGTAAAGCTCAGCATTTACTGTGGGGCGCTGATTCCATCTGTTGGCATATATGAGTTTGAAATAAAGGTAAAAAACAATGTGGAAAGGACGTTGTTTGTAATTGTGCAAGGTAAAAGCGGACCAATACTAGGGCTGAAACCATGTCAGACCCTGGGCCCTATACCAAATGTATTTTTTAGAGGAGGGTCACATACATGGAGGGCCAATTCCAAAATGTCTTCAAGGGGATTGGAAAGCTGCCAACAGAATATGAGTTCGAACTGAGTGAGCCCAAGAGTCCCACATCTCTCTCCCCATCTTTCTTTACAAACACCAGTCCTATCAAACTTGACTAAGTTATTGACTTAAAAAAATTCTTCTTACTCTCCATATGAAGATAATTTTTAGCAGGTTAATATTACTGTACCTGTGACATCTTATTAAGAATACTTGACTTGAATCAGTCAGTACAATTTTATCATGTATATTAGGAACATATATCTTTACTAAATTTAAAAAAAAAAGGCTAATGCCTTAACAGCACAGGACAAATATATTGAAAAGTAACTTGTTTTTATAGTGAACATTCATTTGATCAAATTTCATCTCAGTCTTTGTAATCCCCCATATTTCCATCAATTATTTATATTTAAGTGAATCATGATGTAGAATTAAAGTCCAATTTACAAAAGTAGATTCCACACTTTCCAAGCACCAGTACCTGTGTGCACACATTTAGAGCACTTACATCTGTGCATGTGTATGTGTGTGTAAATTCCATCACCTGTGCACACTAGTGACAGAATCTATCATTCATTCATATACATAAGTGTTAATGCTCAAATAGTGCATGTACAGACCTTAGTAGGTGCAAAGCTACATTTGAATAACACAAACACACACACCAAACTGAGGCCTCTCTGAAAAATTATCCATTTTCTTAATTCATATTAACTGTTTTCTGATGTGTGTATGGACTCAGATGTGCTGAGAGTTGATTGCTGGGCTTCGGGGAATTTTCTGAAGATGAAACTGCTCAAGACTCTTGTCTGAAGGGATTCTGCCCTGCCCTGCTATGAGCAATATTCTTCAACTCAACAAGTGCTCCTCACATGACCTCTGTCTACCTTCATTCATTTTTAGCTGATTTATCAGGTCAGGAAGGAATGGCCCACAGAGGTAGATCAGCGAAGAGCACATGTCTAAGGCTCAGAGAATGAGTACTCTGGTCCTCAGTGCAAGTCACTCCTACACACAGTCTTCCAACAGTGAAAAATGCAGATAAATATCTTCTTTATTCTTTGCTATTAACTCATGCATAGCAAGAAGTTATCTGTTATAAAATGTTGTAATTGCAAAGATCTCATCATGGTTCTAATCTCTTGCATCCCTCTGAAGATCCTTCAGTAGATGCCTGTGACAATCACTTTATTAATTCAGCATCAAGTGTAAATCAAATACAATTCACAATAAGGTATTACTGGGTGAGGATCTATTGTCTGTGTTATGCAAGAGATCATTATGATAATCGTGGAAGAGGTGGATGTCAAAACTTAATTTCATTTCTTTGTAGTGAATTTAGTTCCACTCAACAGCAGTTTTAGAATCCAATTAATTTACTCCTATTTTTAAAAGAGATTTCCCAGAAGAAGAGTTCTTTAATAATAGCAGTTCCATGATGATCCTCTACATTCCCTTGTGCTCTCGTGTTAGCCTTACGACTCCCTCCTCTCTCTCCCCCATTACATTCCTTAGGATGAAGGGAGAGCCCCAGTGTTTGTTTGTTTTAAAAGACCTTATAATGTTCATCATTATTTGCCACTGTCTCAAACCTATTTACTATCCTAAAATTCAGTTCAACTGTTTGAATATATGTACTCATTAGGAAAGAATTTATTTTGGGGTTAAGTGCATTTGCCACAAGTCATGTGTGAGAAACATTACCCATATTAATGACAAAGATTATGTTATTTGCTAAATCTTAAACTTTTAAAATCTT
The DNA here is from genome assembly GCF_016161935.1 of Mauremys reevesii. NCBI lineage: Eukaryota > Metazoa > Chordata > Testudines > Geoemydidae > Mauremys > Mauremys reevesii. The sequence continues at coordinate 35,682,494 of NC_052629.1, read as the reverse complement.
TTCATCTTATTTGTTTTCTGTTTGCCTGAAAGTTTGATTTCAAGTTTGTGTATCAAACCCCATTCCATATATTAATAGCCGGCATGTAGATTTCTACCCCTTCCTCTTTCCCAGGACAATTAAAAACAAAATACTGAGTCTCAAGGAGAGTTCACTATCTGCATCATCATTCTACACCAGATTTGTCAATGGAGGGATGGTAATTGCTTAAAATCATGAAATACAAACTGTGTGAAGGACTATAAATTAGGGCAATGGTAAATGTATTGAGCTCTGGAGAGATGTCTCATGTGAGGGTCACATGGGTTGGTGTTAGGTCCAGAATTGCTTAACATCTTTATTAATGAACTGTAAGAATAAGTGAATTAAGGGCCAGATTGTCATCTCCATCCTTGTGGAAGGAGAGGATGAAACTGCCAGTTGATCCAGTTAGGGGGCTTGGAAAAGTGTGTGCGTGTGCATGTGTGTGGGAGGGTGGAATGTAAGCTCAATGAAATTGTTTTCCCCTGTCCAGGATCCCTTGATGGGTTCTTTGGTAGACTCTCCACAGGGCTAGGGCACTGCAGGATGTTGGGTTTGAGAAAAAGTGCAGCAGAGGACCATCTGCACTTTGTAACATCATCTCTTGTTGACCCCCATGAAGTTATAACTAGAAATCTGAAGAATGGATGGCATAAAGATTGCACCTTAAGCAAAAAGCCCCCAATGGTTCTGCAGGGTATTAAAGCTTTGCAATAGCCCTTTTGTGCAGGCCTTTGCACAAATTGCACAATTTAGTCTTTTATGTGGCTTCAGCACATTTTCATAGGCAGCATCAACTACAAGAGAGTTCACAGAAACCAAACTCATCAACACCAAGTTCAGTCTTTGAGACAGCCGTGTAGGCTCAACCTCAGTGTAGCAAAACAGGATTTTTTTTTAAATTAGTAAACTTTACAACTTTTATGTTAAGTTTAAAATGCAACAATAGTTCCAGTTCAGCATTGTTTGGCTAAGTAAGCATATTTAATGTGTGCAGACTTTTATAAAACTATGCTTGCATTTGGTTTAATCATATTTTATATTTAATACAAGCTACCTTCCTAATTTAAATGGGCTATAATTAACTAAGTCCCTGATCCTGCAAGATATGTGGGCAGTCAAAGGGGCTCCATATAGGCACAGGGTTCCACTTGCTTAGATAAGCTTGCAAGACTGAGCCAACTTCACACTGCTGTCTTTTTATCAACGTGTATCAGTACTTTGAAGGACAGCTGGATAAAGAACGAGTCATACGGTTTGAGGACAAATCCATAATTTATAATTTAAATTAAATTATCAGTCTCCTGGATATATTCAAAGGTTTCACAAACTAAAATTTATGTTTCACCACCTCGAGAAGTTATGGAACAAAACCACACATTTACAATTTTCTCTCATTTGCTTTTCAGAAACACTGTTCTTTACAGTTTTAGAGAGATTTGAAACCTGATGCAGGTTTTAAAATTTTTTTATTAGCAGTATCATTTGGTGCTTTTCTTCATTTTATTGGAACCATTGTTTCTGCGTCCTTCTGCATAGTTTCATTGCTATCACAGCCAAACAGTCTGTGTCCTGTTTGTTGAAACTGATAATTAGTGAAAAATCCTTCATTTAAAGTAAATTCCTTCTGGAGCTCATGGCGTATTGATCATTTATGGGTCAAATTCTGAAAACTGTCAGAAAACTCTTATTTCATTAGCCCTGTTTTTTCACTTAGATAGCAGCCTCTGCAGGGAGCAACATCCCACTCTGATTGTGCAGATGTGGAGAGCTGATAGTGCAGCAGTTGGAATTACATTCTAGTGAGACAGTTTTTATAATTATGTGCAACAGACTTTAGAGCTACCACTTACAGCTGCCAAATTCTAAGTAGCTCTATGAGTAATGCTTCTATGGATGTGTGCGCATGACGTGAATAGGTTATTGAATTAAGCCTCATCCCTCTTTTTCTAATGATAATTTTAATGATAAAAGACCATCCTTACCCTATTTGTATCCACAATGTTTATCTTCTTTCCTTTCCCTTCTTCCATCCAAATCTCTCTTCCATCTTATTTTCTCTTCACTATAGTCTCTTTCTCTCTTACTACCTGATTCTCTCTTTCCCTTTTCCACTGGTTCACTTTCCACAATGGTTCAGTCTTCTGACTAGTGCGAGATGGTACAGTTCTGGGGTGTAGGGCTGGTGCTGGGGGAAACTGGCTGGAGCATCTCTATTAATAGTTCAAGAATGACTGGAAGATCATTCATGTAACACACTTGGGTCCCTACCTGTGGATGTCTGCGTAAGTGCAGTGCCTGTCAGAGGTTTGTAGCTTGACCTCAGCATCACAGTGTGAAAGGCAACCCAGATTGGTGGGACAGAGGGCTCAGTGGTCCCACAGTCGAGGTTGCACCTCGGGGACCACATCACACATATTCATTCACCAATTCAATATCAGTCTTTTGCTGCTCATTGACTATGTAGTCACGATAGCGGATGGGAACCACATTATAAACACTAGATCTCCTGAGCAACAGCCCCAGTCTGGATTTTTTAGTAGAAGATTGGAGTGTTGTGTTACACAAACAGCACCAGGTTCCCCAACAACTGGACAGCCACTCACAGGTCTCATTAAGCAAGCGGAAGTTGTACTTGGAGATCCCTCTCTCACTGATAGGAAAACAGATCTCAAAGGGCCTAATCCTGTCAGAACAGGTCCAATGCCTATGAAGAAACCATTGAAAAATATCTACAGTACTTCGTATTAGAAAGGAAAACAGAAATGCAACTGAAACATTAAGGCAGTTGGCTATGAGCATTTACAGCTTGACATTTTTTCACTGGCAAAGTGTGAATTAGGATTTTAAATTGATATAAGAGAAGGACAAATGGAATTCAAATGGAGTAAAGCTAATACTATGTTGTTAATATCAAATTATCCAAATATACTAACTGTTTAAATTAATTACTCCTTTAGGTTACTCTCAATATTACCACATTAGATTAGTGGTTCACTGGAAAGAAATTAATAATGCTTCCTATCTGAAACAACCCATAGGTATAAAATAATGCATTTTGCCCTCATGGAACCATTTTTTTTAAAAATGTAGAAGTACCATAACATATGCATCACACTAAAGATTTTGCAGCAGAAAGCAAGTGAATGACAAAGTGATTTTGCTGTCTATAAGTCATCAATTATTGTTATTCAAGGACAAATGCACTGAAGTTTGTGCCATTCTGCACAGTTCTACACATTACAGCCTCAGGCATCACTTTGCCTTCACAACCTATGCATCTGTAACTGGAATTAAAAAATTACATAGCTACATTATTTCCTTGATCAGATTTTTCACAAACATTAAAAAAGACCCCAGGACACAGACTCTACACAGAGGAATGTGTGCCCAAAAAATAATATATTATTCAAAAAAAAAAAATTTATCAAAAACACTTTTTTTTTTTTTTAATAGACATTTTTCAACTGCAGTCCTACTTCCCATTGATGATGAGAAAAAAAAAAAAAAAAAAAAAACAAAGTGAATTTTCAAAAAAATTGTATATGTAGAATTCATGTATGTTGTGTGTGTTTTTAAAGTGTATTCTTGAATGAAATCATAGGGACATTTGTTGCTATTCCTCCTGTCCTCACATTGTAGATCAAAATTTTATCAGACTAAAAGCCAACAGGTACTGGTGTCAGAACAGCTTTTGTAAAGGCAATCAAAAAACAGCATGCTGCAAAAATATGCATATATTACCTACAGAGCTACAGAACAGTAGTTATAAAAATTATTGCAATTGAAACTGGTATATTAAGCAATTTGAAATGGTATTGCCATCCTCTCATGGAGAACAGCAGAGTTGCACTTAAACTTAACAATAAAAGTCATCAGAGATCAGGATGCACATTGTCAAGTATGAAAAGTCAATCCCTTTTCTATAATTGCTTAGTTTTGGAACGCACTGATAACTAAATCTTGTAAGAGATCAGAGACTAACTGGGAGGAAACTAAGTCCCATTACTGGAGAATCAGTTAATTTGCAAAATATATTAATGAACTGAGTTTCATCTAATTAAATAGCCTGAGTAAAGTTTCAGACCAAAGACTGGCTTAAAAAACAAATAAAAAAGCCCACCTCTTCTGATTAATTTACAAAGAATTAAACAGTCAGATTAAGAAAAGTTTCTGCTTGGTTGATTAGGTTTTTTTGCTTGGCATAGCTTTCATTCTTTTTTAAACATAGAAAGCTTGGGATACATTTAAATTGTATAAAATTACTACCTACAGGTCAGATCCTTCACTCCTTATTCAAGCAAAATTCTCATTGAAGAAAAAAGGAACAGGCTTCAAATTGTCAAAAATGAAAAAATTAGGAACTACATGAAGGTATTGAATGTACTTGTAAGAGCTAAATGCATGCAAAGACAAATAACTTTTAAGAGGAACTTTTAAAATATTTTATTTTATACATTTACGAGGCACATACCACAACATATGAATGCTATACAATTAAAGAATTTAAAACATAATCTATGGAGTAAAATCCTGGGGTCTGTTTAATCAGATCAGAGGTGTGTATGCAAAGGTATCTTAAAAGAGCTATCTTTGTACTCCCCTCGCAACCTCAAAGACCTTTGTCTGGAGCAGAAGGAACACAAAAAGGGTAGTGGCTCCTATAAGGGAGCCCCCTTAAAAGGTTGGGGGAGGGTGTAGCTGGGAGGAGGGCATCACCTGAACTGGTCTGTTAGCTGGGGATGGAAGCCACTGAGGCAAACCACTGACCTCTATGGCATACAAGGGGAGGGTATGCAAACCCTGTCTGTCCAGCCTGAGTCCCTTTTCATGCTTGGATTAGCAGATGTCAGTGCAGACTTTCATTCCATAAGGAGTCCAGTTTCCTGATAAATTGAACTTGGAAGTGAATTTAGAGGAAGGCGCCTGTGACAATCAGAGTCCAGACACCCCAAGCAGGAAAGGGTCAGAACCCCAAAGAATGAGCAATCGAATCAACTGGTGTTATACAATGTTATTGTGTATAAAATATGCCAAGTTAGATCCTTTATGAAAGCTTGTACTGTTCTGAACGTGATGATCATTATGAGATATGTACACAGACTGTGATTATTAATCTATATATTTATATATATCTAATAGTAGATATCTATATATCTATATATTTATATATATCTAATAGTATGCTAATGACTCATACTGCAATTTCAAGTACCCTGTAGAGCAGGGAGAGGTTAGGCCCAAACCTGTTTACATGAAACTGACTTTACTTATCCATCCATTGTCCAGTTAGGAAGAGACAACTGTTGACCATTAGAGTTAATGGGAAAACATTGAAACAACTTGAACCTGAAAATAAAACCCCAATAATGAAAAACCAGGAGTGCAAGGAATTTCCTCCACCATGAATCATAGTCTGAGAGAAAATTAAATAAACCTTGCAAACCTTTAAAAAGAAGGGGTTAGAAATGAAGGACATCCAGAAACTGGGGACCATACATGAAACACTGGATCCCCTCTGTGATGGGAGTACACTGGGAAACTGTTCAGAAGCAATAGGAAAGATATTAGAAAGGGAATTTGCCTAACATAGAAGTGTAAAGGCTGCAGTTGCATATTTATGTTTATTTTCTGTGTAACTTGTGTTTGCTTTGCCTTACTCTTTCATCTTCGAATCTGTGATTAGTCTATTAAATAAACCTTCTGTTTATTTTTACCCCAAGTGGCTCTCTGTTGTGCAAACTGTGCAGAATGTATTTGCCACAGTGAACTTATAACTGGTGGCAGGCTTCACTTCTTTGGGAGCAACAAACTAGAGGGGGAAAGTCCGTGGGTCTGGTAGTTAAGAACTCAGGGTGGACGGACTTGAGGACATGTGGAACTGGAAGAGGCTGTTGGGATCACCCTGTAAGGAGTAACTAGGATGGTGGAAGCTGAGGTGAGACCTTTATGTGTGTAGGCTGGCTATTGGTGTCAGGGCTCTGAGCCATATCAGCATTAAGGCACCCGTGTTAGTCCATGACAGAACCACTTACTGGGTTTATGATCCCCAAAACTTCATACATCCCCTGCAAAAGCTGGGACTCCTATTGTCTTTCCCCAGCACTTGAAAAACCTCATATGAGGGGAGGATGATGCAGTCCCAGTAATGGGCTGAGGACCACATCTGAAGGGATAGGGAGCAGCTCACCACCAGAAGGATGGATGACCTGCACTGCCACAGTTCCCAGATGAGTTAATACAATTGCATCTTAATGCATATCCAGCACAATGACTTTAGGGTAATATTCCAATGGCAGTGCAACTTAAAGGCCACATCACTCTGAAGAGTTAAGTCAGAAAACTACATTTAAAAGTTGTGGACAGTAGTTAGTTGTTTTACAGGTTTCTGACTCCTAACAGAACTGAATGGTAGTAAAGCACTGTCAAGGCTAGTAGGCCTAACATTAAACCTACCAAATTTGTTTTAAATTATACGCATATTTTGACATGCTTTACACTAATTAGTCTGTCTTTTGTTTTTTGTAAGTAAGGAGAATAATTGAATATATGAGACAAGCCTACTGCTCACTTCTAAGAACACAGGCAAAGAGAAAAGCAGTAAAGTGTAGGGGACAATTTCCTGGTGCAAGTGCTGGAGGAACCAACTAGGGGCAGAGCTCTTCTTGACCTGCTTCTCACAAACAGGGAAGAATTAGTAGGGGAAGCAGAAGTGGATGGGAACCTGGGAGGCAGTGACCGTGAGATGGTCGAGTTCAGGATCCTGACACAAGGAAGAAAGGAGAGCAGCAGAATACAGACCCTGGACTTCAGAAAAGCAGACTTTGACTCCCTAAGGGAACTGATGGGCAGGATCCCGTGGGAGGCTAATATGAGGGGGAAAGGAGTCTAGGAGAGCTGGCTGTATTTTAAAGAATCCTTATTGAGGTTGCAGGAACAAACCATCCCATCCCGATGTGTAGAAAGAATAGTAAATAGGGCAGGTGACCAGCTTGGCTTAACAGTGAAATCTTTGCTGATCTTAAACACAAAAAAAGTAGAAGATTGGACAAATGACCAGGGAGGAGTATAAAAATATTGCTCAGGCATGCAGGAGTGAAATCAGGAAGGCCAAATCACACTTAGAGTTGCAGCTAGCAAGAGATGTTAGGAGTAATAAGAAGGGTTTCTTCAGTTATGTTAGCAACAAGAAAATCAAGGAAAGTGTGAATGAGGGAGGCAATCTAGTGATGTGGAAAAAGCTAATGTACTCAATGCTTTTTTTGTCTGTCTTCACGAACAAGGTCAGCTCCCAGACTACTGCACTGGGCAGCACAGCATGGGGAGAAGGTGACCAGCCCTCTGTGGAGAAAGAAGTGGTTCAGGACTATTTAGGAAAGCTGGATGAGCACAAGTCCATGGGGCCGGATGCGCTGCATCCGAGGGTGCTAAAGTTGTTTGTGGATGTGATTGCAGATTCATTGGCCCTTATCTTTAAAAACTCCTGGCGATCGAGGGAGGTCCCAGATGACTGGAAAAAGGCTAATGTAGTGCACATCTTTAAAAAAGGGAAGAAAGAGGGTCCAAGGAACTACAGGCCAGTCAGCCTCACCTCAGTCCCTTGAAAAATCATGGAGCAGGTCCTCAAGGAATCAATTCTGAAGCACTTAGAGAAGAGGAAAGTGATCAGGAACAGGCAGCATGGATTCACCAAGGGCAAGTCATGCCTGACTAACCGAATTGCCTTCTATGGTGAGATAAGAGGCTCTGTGGATGAGGGGAAAGCAGTGGACGTATTAATATTTGGCTTTAGCAAAGCTTTTGATACAGTCTCCCGCAGTATTCTTGCCAGCAAGTTAAAGAAGAATTGATTGGCTGAATGGACTATAAAGTGAATAGAAAGCAGGCTAGATCGGGCTCAATGGGTAGTGATCAATGGCTCCATGTCTAGTTGGCAGCCGGTATCAAGTGGAGTGCCCCAAGGGCCAGTCCTGGGGCGAGGTTTGTTCAATATCTTCAGTAATGATCTGGAGGATGGTGTGCATTCTCAGCAAGTTTGCAGATGATACTAAACTGGGAGGAGTAGTAGATACGCTAGAGGGTAGGGATAGGATACAGAGGGACCTAGACAAATTAGAGGATTGGGCCAAAAGAAATCTGATGAGGTTCAACAAGGACAAGTGCAAAGTCCTGCACTTAGGATGGAAGAATCCCATGCACTGCTACAGACCAGGAACTGAATGGCTAGGCAGCAGTTCTGCAGAAAAGGACCTAGGGGTTACAGTGGACAAGAAGCTGAATATGAGTCAACAGTGTTCCCTTGTGGCCAAGAAGGCTAACGGCATTTTGGGCTGTATAAGTAGGGGCATTGCCAGCAGCTCGAGAGATGTGATAATTCCCTCTATTCAACATTGGTGAGACCTCATCTGGAGTACTGTGTCCAGTTTTGGGCCTCACGCTACAAGAAGGATGTGGAAAAATTGGAAAGAGTCCAGCAGAGGGCAACAAAAAAATGATTAGGGGGCTAGAGCAAATGACTAATGAGGAAAGGCTGAGGGAACTGGGATTGTTTAGTCTGCAGAAGAGAAGAATGAGGGGGGATTTGATAGCTGCTTTCAACTACCTGAAAGGGGGTTCCAAAGAGGATGGATCTAGACTGTTCTCAGTGGTATCAGATGACAGAACAAGGAGTAATGGTCTCAAGTTGCAGTGGGAGAGTTTTAGGTTGGATATTAGGAAAAACTTTTTCATTAGAAGGGTGGTGAAGCACTGAAATGGGTTACCTAGGGAGGTGGTGGAATCTCTTCCTTGGAGGTTTTTAAGGTCAGGCTTGAGAAAGCCCTGGCTGGAATGATTTAGTTGGGGATTGGTCCTGCCTGAAGCAGGGGGTTGGACTAGATGACCTCCTGAGGTCCCTTCTAACCCTGATATTCTATGAATCTATGATTCTAAAGTAGTAAATCTGATAATTTGTAAATCTGAAAATCCTGCATGCATAAAACAATAGAGCATTTGAGCATGGTGTGTGGAGTGAGACAACACATGTCAGTGTACTGAGTTTGTTGTAAGCTCATTTAGCAGTGCACCAAAGAAATATATTTTTAAGCTATTCAGTGTGGTGAAGAGATGTATTAAGTTATAGCCTTCTCTTCTATTTTGTCTCGAACACATGCAAATATGACAGACTAAAATAGTGTAGTTGATCCAATAAAAGATACTACCTCAATCATCTTGTCAAACTAAAATAGACATGATGATCAAATTATCTCCTATAAATTATGTATATTTTCTTTATTATACCAAAAAATCCTATGTCACTTTATTCCATTTAATATCTTAAACTCCCTCAGTTTTAATAGTTTATCTCTGATGTTTACTGATATCAAAAAGTTCTAAGAAATGTGGGTTTTTTCTAACTAGACTTGAAATTTAAAATGATAAAGTATGCTATCCTAGTTATCCACCAAAAACTCTGGCTGAAGTCAATGGGAACTTCATGCATAAGATGAGAGCCCTTATAACTATAAAATAAAGTTGTTTCAAAAATAGAGATTATCGGAAAACAAAGCTCTGGAATTTTGGAGGTTGGAGAGGGTTGAAATCTGAATCCAAATTGTGTGGGTCAGACTCATCTCTGTTTTGAATTTATGTGCTAATAGGGACAGCTAGAAAAAAAAAGTCAAACAATATAAACTCTGAAATGGCCTAGTCTACCACTGAAGCCTAGAGTCAGAGTGACGGTGTCCCCTTATTAAGATTCAAGGTTTCAGATAATTGGGATAATTTCAGATAATTCCCTTTTCACTTTGATCTCCTTAATCCAGGATCTCCACAGGAGGAACCTATGTTCTACTTCCAAGAAAGGGAAAATGAAAGAAGAAGAATATTGTCAAAGGTTAAGTAAGATGTTTCATAAAAAACCTCCAACATGTACAGTGTTTTGTCAGCTACAAAACACTTTTCTAAATTAATCTGTATTCCACTGTGACTTCTTGACTAGAAATAAGGTGCCTTTATCTGTAAAATGTCAAATCTCTCACAAAGACACACATTGGGATTAGTATAAAACCTAAACATTTTGCAATTGCTCTGTAGCAGCAGAGCAATAAACCAACAGTACAAAAGAGTCAGATTGTCTCAGTGCTCAAAGTCTCTTAGGTACAATTTTCTCTTACAAAATGCCAAACGATTAATGTCTTTCTCAGAGACTCTTGGAACCTCAAGCTGTCCAAAACAGGGCACTTGGTGTATCTTTTAGGCCATAATTCTGTATTGTGATTCAGGTGAATTAACCCCTTTGCCGCCAGTGAAGTCAATGGGATTCCAGATATGTGCAGGGGTACACTGCTGCACATCACAGTGAAAGATTGGGCCCTAAATATTGTAGCACGCCACTGCACATGCTGCTCCTCCTGTGAAGAGGATGAGAGAACAACACATGACAGATGTTATTCATGTTGCTTAACACACTGCTGGAAGGTGCTCAGACACTTTGGTGATAAGCATGGTGTAGGAACCTATATGGAATAGAATAGTAATTGAGATATGACATGAGAATTTTAGCTGTGCAGATGATTAGAAAAGTCTGTATCTTAGAGATGTTATGCAGAAAGAATCCGCAAGGTTTTGATATAGTTGGATGCGAGGACCTAGAGAGTGGTCTGAGTTAAAGATGATGCATAGTGGTGTTGTTCACAGTGACTGAGAAAGGGGATAGGGTGAATTTGGTGGGAAACATTACAAGCTTTGTTTTAGCCATGTTGAGCTTGCACTAAGAGCTAGACATCCACAAGATGTCAGAAAGGCAGGATGAGATTTTAGTCTGGACAGAAGGCAACAGGTTTGAGTAGAGAGAGGTAAATCTGTGAGTTGTCATCATATAGATGGTTGTTAGTGTTTGCAGTGGAGAACCAGCTATAAGGTTTAGAGGGAGATGAAAGTGGACCAAGGCAGAGCCTTGTGGAACTGCCACAGAAAATTTGAGGGGGTGCATGGAGATGAGGAGGATCCTCCAAAAGACATGCTGAAGGAGCAATGAGAGAGTAGAAGGAGAACCTGGAGAGGATAGAGTCATGGAAACCAAGGGAGGACAAGGTTTCAAAAAGAAGATAATGATCAATTGCATCAAAGGTGGCTGACAGGTCTAAAAGGATGAGGATGGGATACTCGTTCTGAGCTTTAACTATGAAGAGATCATTAGGGACTATGACAAGAGCAGTTTCAGTTGAGTGCAAGGGGTGGAAGGCAGATTGGAAAGGATCTAGGATGGAATTTGAAGAGACAAACTCTAGATAGTGATTGTAGACAGTGCATTCAGTGGGCTTAGAGATAAAAGGGAGATGGGTTGGTAGTTAGAGAGGCAAGTGGGGTCAAGGATGGTGTAGTGAGACGGCCTGGCTCCCAGCTGCACCTGAGGGGGCCAAGCCAGCACAGCCGCCAAAGTGGGCGGAGTCACCACTGCCTGTCCCTGCCCCCCGGAAGTCAAGGGGCAGGACAGGAAGTATAAAGTCCTGGCCCCAACGCTCAGTTGGGGCCCGGCCGCTGGAGAGGACAGATGCTGGTGCCCGAGCTCCTGCTGAACCGAGCCTGCCCCGATCCCAGTACCCTGAGGAGGACTGGCCGAGCCTGCCCTGAGCCAGGTACCCTGAGGAGGAGTCGAGCCCTCCCGTGCACCCATATCCTGAGGAGCCGATGCTGGTGGACCCCCCTGCCGAAGCCACGACAACACAGGTACCAGTGGAGGGGGAGATTGGAAGTGGCCCGGGGATAGCCGATCCCAGTCTGGCTGTAGCAGACACTGAGCCTATGTCAGTGTGTTGCGGCCAGGATCCCCACTGACTGCAGCGGATCCACGCCGCTGCCTAGGGCCCCGGGCTGGGACACAGTGGAGTGGGTGGGCCTGCGTCCCCCCTGCCACCTCCTAGTCACAGGTGTCAGTCTCCCCCTCACCCCACCACTCCGGCGTAGAAGCTGGGACTTACCTGTTGCTGCCCAGCCCTGAGCTAGGGCTTGGGGCTTTACAAACTGAACTGCTGTGTGTTTGCTCAGCCCCTGCCTGAGGGTCTGAGCCCCTGACTGCTGTGTGTGTTTGCTCAGCCCTGCCTGAGGGTCTGAGCTCCTGACTGCTGTGTGTGTTTGCTCAGCCCTGCCTGAGGGTCTGAGCCCAGGACTACTGTCTGTTGCCCCGCCCAGACCTAGGGCCCGGGCTTAACGTACTGTTTGTCTGTTCAGTCCCTGCCTGAAGGTCTGAGCCCAGGGCTACTGCCTGTTGCCCCGCCCTGATCTAGGGCGTGGACTTTAAGACTGAACTGCTACTCAGCCCCCTGTAGTGAGGCGGCCTGGGTCCCAGGTGCCCCGAAGGCGAAGAGCGACCCCTCACCTGACAAGGGGACCCATACACGGACCCTTACAGATGGGTTTTTTTAAAGATGGGAGCGATACTAGAGAATGTTTGCATTGTGAGGGGAAAGAACTAGAGGAGAGTGAGAGGCTAAGAAGAAGAGTAAGGGAGAGGATGAGAGTTGGCACAAGGGAGATCAGGGGATGGGATGGGATGAGAATCATCGGAGGGGGTTACAGGAAGAAAGAAGATAAACTTACATGCCTGTGATGGGGAGAAGGAGAGAACTGAAGGAGAGGAAGGAGTAAGAAAAAGTCTGTTGTAATAATTGGGCCTAGAAATTTACCCTAATTGTAAGCTCAATTTTGAAAAGTGAATAAAAGTTAATAAAGTGTCACAATAACCTATAACAATAAATGTTGATGAGAAAAGATGCAGAATTAGTCCAAACAAAAAGGCCAGCTGATATAACTCAGGGATCACACCTGGTTAACAGGAAAAGTGTAATACCAGAAATGAACGGACCATAATTGGCTTGTTGGAAATCAAGCCTAATTGGTGGATGAAATAATGAACAGATAGACTATTCCACACACCACTCTCCTTTCTAAGTCCTCAAAAAGAGGCTTTGTGGGGGAAGCTGGTGACCACAAGGCTATCTGACTGGAAAATGAGAGAAGGAGAAGGAACAAGTGTCACCATGATGGCTGCCACTCTCACCATCTCCTGGAGCCCATGACTTTCTTTGCCCTAATCCTAAGAGATGTTTTTACCAGCTAGGGCCAGAAAGAGGAATACAGATGATGCTGCCACCTTCACCAGCTCTGGCTAAATCCTGAACTCTATCTGGGATGTGAAACTTTGTGTCTTGTTCCCCCATGTGTCCTTTTCCTTCCCTATTTATTTTCTTTCTTACCTCCCTCTTTATTCCTTCTGTCTAATAAGAGTCTGGGCTTCACCAATCAAGACTGTCTTTTTTTGCAACACTGCTGTAAACATGTGACCAGAAGACAACTAAAAGCAATGCCGCAAACAGCCTCAGGCTAGTACAACTGGCTAATAAGACCATGCCCTATCCTTATGTTTTTCCAGCAGCAAGGTTGCAAGTAAGAGTCAACACCAGAGACAGAATCTGTATTTTCAATCTTTGCTATTGTTATTTCTTCCTTTTTATGAGTGTTTGTCCAATTTTGCTCTCTAGGAAATGGGATTGGACTTCAGCAATGACAGTTCTAGCCCTTCTCAACTAACTTATTCTCTTTCCCCCACAAGAATAGTTATATACCATCTTTAATATCATTTAAGAGACTGTCAGGCAAGAGGGTTTTTTTTCTTCTAAAAAACTTTTTCCAGCTAAAGGGAAGGGAACAAGGGATGCTGTTAAAATCAAAATCTCCCTTAATACTTTACATTTCAAATACTATAACAGTTTTCCCTTCTTTTCTGTATATTTAATAAAAGACAAAAAGGATTTTTAACAGTGTGTATGCCAGGGCTCTAAACAGCCTGAGATCTCTGTATACCCTGAACCTTGTTTAAAACTGTTTAATTTTGGACAGTGGCAAGGTCATGTTAACACCTTTTTTCTTTCTGGGCCCATAACTTCCTTCTACATTAATACAAAAGGTCACATCATATTTTGCCAAATGTCTCTTGGAATAAATCAGTGAGATTGTGTGCAAAGTAGTGGAAGCAGGAAGAGAGGAGAGACTGAGGAGTCACAGATGGTGAAAATGCAGGTCAGTTTGCAGGTGTGGGATTTAATGAAATTAGAGCAGTATTGTTGTTTAGCTAAGAAGAATGGCGAAGAGAACAAATCTGAAGAAAAGAACAAATTTGTAGTGGAGGAAGTAATGAAATTTTAACTAGAGATACTCAGCAGCTCAGGTGAAGCAGATGTTGGGTCTGAGCCAGGGCTGGGGCTTGGCAAAGCAAGTCTTGAGATGGGAGAGAGGAGCAAACGAGCTAAGGGTGGAGTAGAGTGAAGAATGGAGAAAATTAACCACCATGCAATGCAAAAAGGGAAGAAAGCAGAAGGAGGAGAGAGGGCTGATGGACTGGAAATCATAGAAAAGCTGAGTGAAAGGTTGAAAAGGAGAGGGGCTGATGGGTGATACTGAAAGAGACCAGGAGATAGTTGGAGGCAGGGGAACTCAGCAACAGAGATCAGAGAGAGAGAGAAGTGCTTGATGAAGACTAAGTCAAGTCTTTTGGAGAGTGGGAACCAGGGCTGCAGGTTGAATGAAGATGCGAGAGCAAGGAAAAGTGCAGCTAATGAGTTGGATGGGTCATCACTGAGGATGAGTGTGGGAGATTGTAAGAGGAAGAAAGAACCAGGAGTTGAAATCAGAGAGAAAGATTGATGGGGAGAATTTGGCTGGATGGTAGATTACAGCAACACTGACAGGGAGAGGAGAGTCAGATGAAGTGGTGTTCAAATGAATGGGAAGGGAGAGTTTGGAACAACAGGAATAGAAGAGAAGAAGCCTAACTCCCATAGATGCTAGAACTAGATGCTTGAAGTAGTAACAACCACCCAAACACATGGCTTCCGCCTTCAGCACCCCCACTATAAAAATTGTTCCAGCACCACTGCCAACACCCCCATAACAGTTTGATCATGGGTGGGGAGTGAGAGAGGCCTCCACAAGAGAGGCAGTGTCAGACAAAGAGATCCAGGTCTCTGTGAGAGCCAGGAGCTGGTGGAAGCAAGATATGAAGAGGTCATGGATGGTTATGATCTCTTGAGATCATACTGAATAGGGAAAATGTGAAGAAATGGTTTAGAGTTGTATGAAGAATGTAAAAATGTCACCAGAGGTGAGGGGAATGTGGAATCTAGATTTATGTTGGCACAGAAAGGGGAGATTGGGGTGGAGAAGGGAATAGATTGCATCATATTTTTCCTATTCATTAAAATATTTATTAGACAAGTTTCAGCTCAGAAGGCATTTTCCCAGCAAGTTACAAATTTCTCATAATAAAGAATTACAAAGGAAAGCCTGAAAGACCCTGGTCGGCAATGGCGCTACTGAGCAACACTATAATAAATATCCTTTTAGTTCATGTTACCAGGTTCTCCCACAATTTAAGCTATGAAGGTTATAGCTGAACTTGGCAGTACAGCTTCCATTCCACAGACTGACTGATTTACAAAGTGTTCCAGCCGATCTACGTAAATCCCACTCTAGTAAACAACAACAATAGGCCTTAAAAAGAGCAAAGGTAAATTGGACTTTAAAATAGAAACCAAAAGCATGATTTGTGTGAGTATTCCGAGTTATCATTGCCTTCCCATCAAATGTTAATTGATTGTTAAGTATATACGGACATGGAATATTCCTAAATATTTGCAGGGTTTAACTATTTAACTATTCGTGTTAATAAACTTTTGTGGGAGGATCTAAGTGATTATACCCAGGATATTTTTGTCTGAAAAATCACTAGATAAAAATCAGTTGTAAACATTATTAATTACATTAATCAGAATAAAGGTGACATGGCCTGTGCACACTGAGTTCTCTTGCTGTAATAAGACCACTAGAGCACATTTGGAAGGGCATGCTCAGATTTCTTGATTGATTAAAATAAAGGCTGGGTTTGTCTATTGATAATGCAGTCTATTTATTTTTAAATACCAAAACACTAAAGAAGAAATTTCCAACCAGTCTAAAATTAGTTTCTAAGGTCTGAAGCAATTCCAATGAAGGCACCCCCCACCCATTCTTGTAGAGTCCCACTGAAGTTAATGGGGTGCCAGTTGTAGGAGTGGACACACATCTATTTACGTTCACTTATTGGTCAGAAGGAGGCTTAGATACCTCATGTATATAAATATTTTATGTGACTTTTTCACGTTTAGAGGTTGTAACTGAAAATGTAGTCCTTTACTTTTTTATGGACAAATGCATCCAACTATCACTGACACAAACAAGCATTATGCAAGGTTAAGGAGAGAAGAATAGCCCAGTTTTGGAGTCCTAAAAAGGTTATGGTAATGACAAGAATTCATGGAAAACTACATTTTAATATGCTGTTAATTGTCAAGATAGAGGGTGATCCATATTTGATAAAGGAAACCCGTGAGCGGGTATGGAGGTAGCCTTAAAACCCACCTTAAAAAAAATGTAGTACTCATGGAAGTTGCTTGTGTGACAGTCCTTCAGCTCTTGCTCCACATCCCCCAACTAATATGCCTCAGTCCTGAGGAGGAAAGGCCACTTTTAGGGATCAGAGGATCTAAACCTGTTCAGTCTTTGGCTTCTCTATTGACACAGCAAACAAAGGTACCACAACAGGTGATGGGTTTTGTGACATGAACACCCTTGCTCACTAGAAATTAGTCTGACATCACTAGCTTATTTCAGAAAGACCACCAAGGACTCTTCAAATAGTTTGTGCGAGTCATTTGCAATCTGGGCTGGAGCAAACCACTGATTTAGCTGTAAAAAGCTCCCTATCCTATTACCAATCATTTGTGCAATCACCTGCAAAATGGATATGAATCCATGAAAATCTGAAAGCCATTTATATTAAAAAGATTAAACATAGGTGTGAGGAAACATTTATTTATTCCATGTTAATTGCCTTAATTATACGTACTGTTTCAAAATGCTTTAGAAATGATATTCCCTATGAATTTGCTGTACTCTATCAGTCACAGACATACTCCAGTCTCACAAGATAATTCTTTCTAAGACTAAAGGAAAATGACTTTGATTCTTCAATTTATAGATCTCCTTTCTGACATATGGATTCTGATGGCACAAACAATGAATTACATGTTGGGTAATCAGTGTAGCCATTCTATCATACAAACATCATCCGGAGACATGAAGCACATCCATCCACCACCAAGATGATAAAGAAGGTGGTACATAACCAGATGACACGCTGTTTGTTCTTGAGCTCCACGGGAGCAGGACAGGGAGCTCAAGAAGCCCCAGTGATAAAGATATAAGTTAAACTGCTCATGATCACAAATTCACAACGTATCCTGTTGTAACATAAAAGGATCTTTTGAGTCATATAGTTGTTCTGAAAAGAGTGAGAGAGCTAATCTAGAGAGATTAGGGGATGGAGATATGAGTAGTCTATCACCCAAGCAATGTGCCATGATCAATCCAAAATGTAGTCCTGCATCACTTTTTGATGCTGTTCGACAAGTGCAATAATTAGGGCATTGTTTATAGGTAAGATAGGTCCTAGAGAAAGAGAAGGATTTGGTTCATATGGACCAATAACCAACATAATCACATACTGTGTTTTCCACAGGGCCATTTCAACAGTTAACATACCATTACTCTGCATAATTAATTATGGTAAGTGTGAGCATGTCTATGTCTGGACCTGATAAAATTCTAGAAATTTTTTTTTATCATTAGGCAACATGACTTATGTAATAATTTTATTATCTGATAGAAAATAAAGCCAATACCCCCAACATAATGAGATCTGATCACATCCTTTTCCATTAAAACACACGTAATATTTCTTAGTATTGCAGAATTATAAAATGAATACAAATTTTCTTTAGCATTAGTTTTTTTGGTTTTATGCTTTCTGAAATTATTTCTTTGTATACTAATAAGCTGGTACACAAAATAGACATTTGGATTGCAGAATGTTGTATTTAGAATGTAATCTGAAGCTAATGTCTGATGCTGCAAATTCCAGGGTTGCGATCTTGACCTAGATGATAGCAGTTTAAAAAGGGAACTAGGTTGTTCAGGGACAGCATGTGCTCACAGTGGTGTTACAGAAACTTATACTTAAAAATATCAAGTCTATAATAGTATTAACTCCTCCTCTGCAGAGTTACTTGGGCAAAACCTAAACATTATTAAAATTACAAATGTTTCTTTAAAATCTGGATTTTTCTAAAAACCTGTAGAGTTTGTGTTCACGTTCAGTATCTTTTAGTAATAGTAATAAGCCTCATAGAAATATGGAGAAAGAAAAAAAAATGATAACAAAGGCAGAACATGCTCCAAGACTAAATTGCTTTGCATTCTTCTCACAAGAGACCAACTACACACAAGCCCAGAGAATCCAGAAGTCCATAATGGTAGCAGTACAATATGTTACTGTCCTATCTCATAAATAGACACTCTTAAATTGTCCTAAAGATCTTCTACTTATTTACTTTTGTAAATTACAAAGTTTTAGAAAGACAGCCCTCCAGTGCTGATTATTTAAATTATATTGATAGGAATGGAGGGTGAAATTCTGGCCTCACTAAATCAGTGGGACTTCTGTGAATTCAATGCGACCAGGATTTCACCTGCAGGATTTGCAGAACATTCAGAATATGTGTGGTCTACCAGCCCCCTGTTGTGCTTCCACTTTGATGTTGCTATGGGATTGTATAACAGAATAGAACAGAATATTGGGGATATTATTTTTCTTTTTGTAGTCAACCACCAGTATTTCTCCTTCCACATACTATACTTGCAGTGGCGTCCTCATCTAAACAGATGACCAGGTGCTGTAAAGATGTAGCTTCACTGAAATCAAGGAACATAGCTGATTTACACCAGCTAAGGAATTGTTAAGTAATCATACAGAATTACTACATATTCAGCAGCAAAAGTCAGTTCACCCACTTAACATCCAAGAATGGTCAGCCATTCAAGACCAATGGCTTGCTTATAATGGGACTTTTTAAAAATTGCTGCTATAGAACAATAAGTATATCACATGTTGTGTTTAGGTTTCACATGCTTTGGGGTTTTGTGAGGTATCATTCAGAGAGATAGCTGGCTGACATTTTAAACCCCAACATTTTCCCAGAGAAACATGAGGTTTTGACAGACATTTTTCATGGGAAATTTTTTATTTCAACTAAAATTTCAGAAATTTTTCAGTTGGAAAATGAAACATTTGATTTCAAATTGGCATTTCAGCATTTTGAAATTCCTAAAATCTCAAAACTGCATATGTTCATCTATTTTGACTTTGTCCCATTTCAGGTTCAAAACATATACAAAATAGCGGAATTTGCTGGAGGATATAAAATCTATTTTCAAAACAGCTCTGTTTCAGAATGCAAGAGATTTAAAATAGACATCCCCAAAAACCCAGCATAACGCCTCAGCTGGGTCCCTTCTGATGCTATTTGAAAGGCAGAGGGGAGCAGTTACGAGGAGGCACCCAGCCCTGGCAATAGACCAGCATGTCTGATGACCTTACTGATCTCCTTAGCTCTGCGCTGCCAGGTTGTCAATTTCATATTCTGTACTCTGTGAAAGGCAAACTGCACTCTGAGGTGTACGTTCTCAGAGCACATGAAATTTAAAATTGACTATGTGATCTAATGAGTGCGCATTTAAATAACCACACTATTTTGTTTATTTAAACACACAAAAGCAGCCAGATATGGTCCCCCTAACAACAGACTGTCCTCACCTTATAGAGTTTCACATCCCAGGAATGAACCTATGACTCACTCACAGCTGCCAAACATTACAATATGTATATGTATTCCATATCCAGTACAACAGCAGTCACCATTTAAAACTTATCGGATGCCACATAAGCAACATTACCTCAATATCTGCAATATTTCCTGGGTATTGATTAGATTACGGATAGGGTATATTGCAAATTCTGAAACAACATTAACAAAGGCAAAATACCCCCTACGCACCCCCCCACCCCAGAGTAGAGTTGGTAAGAGCAATCACCATACAGCATATGGGCAAATATAACAATATATTCATAATAAAATATTAGTTATATCTGATAACCCAATTCTGCAGTTTTTACTCTGGTAAAATCTCAATGCCCAATATTATGTGTCACTACTCCGACTAAAGCCAGCATCAGTTTTCTTTGAGTAAAGACTGTATGACTGTGCCTTTGGGGTATAACTATATATATAAATCTTAAGTATTGTAAATTTTTAGTTCATGGGGTTTGATTCTGTTCAATCATACATTCAATTAATATCCCGCCTTCTTATATTCTTGTAAGATTCAAAATGACATGATTATTTGTTAGTTTCACTTGATTTATACTGTTTTTGAACATTATTTTATTGTAGAAATTAAAAGTGTTTTTGTATCAAGCTGAGATACAAAAGTATATAAACAAACTATCCAGGCATTTTAGATAGGCTGGTAATTGTCTTCTAATGGACTCCAGTCAAAAGGAAGTTTTCTATTTGATGGAGTAAATTAAAAATCTGTGATTTTTGTTACAGCATACAGAAAATATTTTATTCACAGATTTTTTATTAACATGATTCTCTATTTTCCATCAGTATAAAATTATTTTCATTATTATGTATTTTATATAAACATGTTTTTGAAATGCAAAATGGTTATTTGAAATTCAGCACAGAAGGCAGACAACTGATAAGACACAAAAGACTCCAGTTTTAGTGTTCACTGATCTTCTAGCTCCAGTATATATATTCATTTGTTCCTAACTCTTAGTGCAGTATTTACTAATGTTGTTGGACTGGAACACTTTGTTTTTATTCACCTTTATTATAAAAGAAATCTACGTCTAATTTCCTAGGCAATTTCACATCAATCCAAGAGTCTTGAGGCAAGACATTTGGGGAAGGTATATGAGGCAGCTGAAAAACAATCTCCTGCTTTATACTCACATTGCATAAATCTAATAGCTATTTGAGTCATTTTAGGTGCCCATCAAAACAGAGCCATTGAATGGGGCTCACTCAGATGATCATTTTCAACTTATAATTACAGTTTTTCCACTTGAAAGCATGGAGAAGGAAGCATGAAAAAAAAAACCCACTGCAGCATCGTTAACTAGAGAAGTCATCCGCAAGAAAGTTTCAATCAGTGAGATGTGCCAAAAGGTGGTGTGACTGAAATCTAGGTGACTAAAAGCTATCACCCTAAACAACTTATCCAACACACTAAAATAAACATGAGAAGGCAAGAGCATTTTGTAACTCCTTTAAAGCTATCTCTGCGTGGACAAACTGATCAGCTTAATATCCATGTGGTGAGTCATTTTTACAAAGCAGGCTATATTAAAAAAGTGGTTCCTAAAGCCAAAAGGAAGAATAAGATAAGAAGATGTGAACTAGGATAACAGATTGTATGTGTTATTCTGATACTTGTAACTCATCTACATCGCATTGTTTTTCAAGCTCTGTACTTGCCATATGCTTTTGTCCTGAGGAAACCTTTAGCATGTTCTTTGCCAGCTGGCTCAAATCTAAAAAGTTGTACAGCTTTCAGACAGAAATATGAAAGTCAACATCATCTGCAAACAGCAGTCCGGTATTATCTTCATATATCACCAACATATGGATTAGCAAAACACAGATCATTGGTCAAACAATTATTTGTCAACAACAGTCATACTGAAATCGATTGTTGCTATTTCTAGAACACCTTTATAGAAAGGGTACACTGTGACAATCAGAAGTTCATGGAAAAGTGAGATTTCACTAAATCATTTAAGATGAGCCCCAAATGGGGGGGGGGGACATTTACTTTATATCTCTTACAAAAACAAACATTAAATAAGTTTGAACTTAAATAGATATTATCACATTTGTAGTATCACATGAGATGACTTTAGCTGCCTGTCTACTTAAGAGTAAATAATGTATTTGAGAGAGAATGTGTTGACCACATTCTTGAATTTCCTTTATCCTTTTTAGATGTGAACTACACCCCAATAATGATATGTTGATCACTAGAAGGATATTCTTTAAAAAAAAAAAATCAAGCAATACATTCTGTGACCCCTTTCTTTTCATACTCTGTTCACTGGTTGTTCCAGTAGTGGCAGCTTAAATAAAGGGACTACAAAGTGACTTATCCCCTTAGTTACAAAACTATGTTTAAGTTCCTGTAATCATAAATAACACTGGGCCTGAGCAAAAGTCCATTGAAGTCAGTATGAGTCTTTCACTTGACTTTAATGGGCTTTGGATGAGGCCCTTAATTAAGAAACCTATAGCCTGCTGGAGAATTTCATACGAAATTAAGCACATCAGGCCATGAATGGGAGAAGTTAAGAGAAAAATCCAGTATGTGCCCAATGTAATGTCAGATTGCATATATATGAAAAATAGAACTAGTGGGGGATTGTTGTTTGCAAAGAGCACAGTAATGTTATCTAAGTAACCAATATTCATTTTTCAATGATGAAAAAATACAAAATTCATAGGTTACAAGAAGATTCCCTAGTTTACTTGGGAACAAGAATGAATAACACAAGTAAAACTTTCTGATAGACAGTACAACTACCCATCATCTTAGTGTAAGCACAGCCAGGATGAGCTCTACCCTGACATCCAGTGGTGAATTGTGGGGAGTTGTGGAAAAAAACTTCAGGGGCACACCCACCCCACCTAGCATGAGCCCACAGCGGCCCAAATGGTCACTTTGGCTGCTGTGGGATCCCCAGTTTCTCTGTTATTGGGGCAGGAAGAATAAAGTGTTGTTACCCTGATTATGTGAATCAAGGCCAGTGGAAATGTTTTATGACAGAAGGACTCACGATCAACTAAGTTGCACTTGCTAGACAGGGGACATGGGTTCCAAAACCCAGTGAAAATAGAGAGGCTGGGACAGGTATTTGTACCTGATGGGATGGGCCTCTTTTGAGGGCGTGATACACCAATTGCACCTCCTCCTCTCTCCACTGTTGAATAGCAGAGCTAATTTTGATTCCATTAAGAGTTTAATTACAGGCTGCTGTGCTGAATTCACTTTGGGCCAATGGTGCATCAGTGCTGGGGCTCCCCTACTACAAGCAGAAATCACTAAGAGCTGAAATCACTAAAGAGCTAAAATTACTAAGAGCTGAGATCACTGAGTGCTGCATTAACTAGTGGGGGAGCCTAAAGATATATTGCTAAGCAGCTGGCAGAGTGGAGCCATTTGTGGGACGGTGGGAGTGGCCCATGGGATGGCGAGCGGAGCAGAGCTGAGCAGTTTGTGGGACGGTTGGCGCGGCCCACGGGACAGCAAGTGGAGTGAAGCGGGGCAGAGTGGAGCAGTTCGTGGGATGGCTGGAGCGGCTCATGGGACGGCTGGTGGAGTGGAGCAGCTCGTGGTGAAGGCTGCAGCAGATCCCCACGGAGTGGCAGGGCAGTCGGCCTTGGACCACGTAACACCTGGCGTGCCCCTTTCTTCTCTCCCCCACCATTTCCACCCAGCTGGGGGAGGGGGTTAGAACTCTGCAGATAAACTTTTGAACTCTGGGGCTGCACTGACCAGGGACAGACTTTTGGGTTGTTGGACTTTTGGGTGATTTTTGGGTTGCTGGACTCAAGAGACTTTTGGGACTTTGGAGTGATCTTTTGAGTGGCTGGACTTAAGACCTTGAGGGGAAAAGGATACTGCCAAACTTACTTGGGGGTGGGTCTTTTGCTCGTGGTTTGTGTTATGAATCCTGTTTGTGGTGTTCCCCTAACATAATGCCTCTTTGTTTCCCTCTTTTATTAAAAGGATTTTGCCACACTCAGACTCCGTGCTTGCGAGAGGGGAAGTATTGCCTCCTAGAGGCACCCAGGGGGTGGTATGTAATTGTCTCAGGTTACTGGGTGGGGGTTCAAGCCAGTTTTGCATTGCATTATTGAAACAGAACCCCTAGATACTGAACCTGGCCCTTGTTGGTGCCAACTCAGAGGGGCAGAAGGGTTACATTAGAATTGGTGGACAACATATATATATATGCTTCTTAGGTCATCCAGCTTGGAGTCCAGGAGTGGGACACACAAACGGGAGAATACAGTTACTCTGCAAAGACCAGTACTTGCAGAAACAGTTGACCATTGATTACATAAAAACATTCTGAAAATCTGATCTTAGTAATTTTATACTTTACATGCATTAATTTATCTTATTAAGTGGAGAACGTAATAGGAAAAAAGTCTATGATGGCTAAAAGATACTGTAGATGGTGTAAATTTTAGTATAAAAGTAAAGAGTAGTTGGCATGATACTTTTTACACTTGTTTAAGGGTCATGTGCCAGAAAGATGTATCTATTGAATTATTCTCACTACATAATAAGTGCTGCACATAGGAAAGAATGCTAAATTATTATGTACTGCAACTATGTGAAAAAAATCATTATTCAGTTTCTTTGGAGAGAAGGAGATAAAAAAACATTTCCTCAAGTTTTACACCCTGTAAAACAAAAGCTGAAAGTCCTTACATGCTTATCCCTCATTTTGTTTACTATTGCTTGTCCAGTCTTGCAGGCCTTATTTCAGAGAGTTTTCTAAACAGGTACTGTAGCCTCAGGCCCTGTGTTTCATCTCTGCTAGATATTTTTGTACTATATTTTCTGCCTTTTAGAAGCCTGAAGTGGGAGTTCGAGGAGCCCTGTATTGATGGAAATGAGTCTCTTGGTCCAAGCTCTGCAGTTTCCCTGACAGCATGAATCCATTTCTGATGGATCAGGTGGGAGAGAGAAGTACAGGAAAGGTTCTGAAGATTTATTTGGAGTAGGGGATGGAGATACAGTGCCTGTTTATTGAGGTGTGTTGGCTGATAGAGCTAAAAATGTTGCAAGATTAATAAAAAGGTTATTAAAAATGTTTGCACAGCTGAAATGTGCTGTTTTGTGCAAAACTCAACCATCATCCCAAAACCTGCTGCTCCTATAGATTTTGTTTTTTTTTTAAACTGTAGTTTTAACATTCCTCCTTCAGAGATTAAAGCACCTAAGTAAATGTTCCAGCTCCTCTTGGGCGTGAAGGCGGCATTGGGAGGATGGCTTTTTCCCAGCACAATCCATTTGTTGTAGGGGTGGTGTTCTCCAATATTTTCATAATTTGGATCAACTCTTTATAGATTAATTGTGCCATGGACCCCTCTCCCATTCAGGAGAGCTCAGGTCACCTTCCTTCCCATTTTTAATCGAGAGGACCCCTTTCAGTCTCACAGTGTGGCCCACTTCCTTTCCCATTCATGATAATGACACCCTTTGGCAACTGCAGCAAAATTATGAAACTTTAATGTATTTTTAGCTATTAATTTAGCAGCTAGGAAGAAAAAGAGCCAGTAAAAAGAGACCAGCCAGCTCTTCACAGGTCAGAGTCTGAGAACTACTACCATAGAGGGTAGGACTCTTGTGATTGCCAAATGTAGCTCAGGAAGAAAGGGAACCAGTCCCAGAAATGAACTCAACAATATGAGAGCAGCCCAATACAGCAAGTTCTTAGTGTTACAGCTATGTAATACAAGTTAATCCTGACAGTGATAGAGTCAATAATTCAGGAAACTGATGTATTCAGGAATATACTCTCTGTTCTGTTCAGAGGATTCAAAGTCCCTCTTGCCCTGAGTAATATCTCCATCCGACGAAGTGGGTATTCACCCACGAAAGCTCATGCTGCAAAACGTCTGTTAGTCTATAAGGTGCCACAGGATTCTTTGCTGCTTTTACAGAACCAGACTAACACGGCTACCCCTCTGATATATGGGACAATAGGTAATTTTAAATCTCCACTGTGATCAAATTTCTCACTCTTGGGGTCTGTCAAAAGCTCCCCACACCTTCCCAATAGTCTAAATTCATAACAGACATTGACAGATTTTTTTTTAAACACAGAAAATAACAGAAGCTAAGAACAATATTAGCCCAGGCAAAGCGCAGCACAGAATAAGCCAGGGGAAGAGAACCAGTATGCCATACAGCACACATTGTTGAAAAAACAGGGAGGCTAGTTCTTTCCTTTTCAGAACCAGAACCCGAACTATATTGTCAAATAACCTGGTCTGAGCTCAGACTAGTGCTGGCCACATAACACACCTGAATGATCACTACTTCCTAGCTACTAGTACATGTCAGATTATAATAAAACATTCCAGCAGCAACATCAAAAATACACAAAATCTAAAATAATCAGGTTAACAAGTCAACTGTTACTAAGATTTTAATGGAAGGCACAGTGCTGTGCAATCAAAATGTCCAACTAACATGATACACCATACTGATATTCAATGATAAGTTTAGTCAAGGACATTCAAAAAGCTTTACAACACACAACTGTTCAGGCAAAACAGGGGATGACAGAAATGGCAATAAATTTAGTAAATTAAAACTTGTATGATCTGTCCCTACAGGAGATTTGTAATAAGCTCCCAACTTCTGTGTGTTAAATGAAGGAGAAAATAAGAAATATTTGATAAATAAGAGAGAGAGGGAGCAGTTGTTTTCTCTTAGATGTGAGATTGATCTCAATAGAATATTGATTTTTTTTTAAAGAGATCCATTCCCCTTCTGTCTTTCTAGGACATCTTCAGGACACATGGGAGGTGTTAAATTCACTAAGTGGGGAGTTTTGTAAATTAGAAGAGGGAAATTAATAATATAACATGCAACTCAGTTTCACTGTACAAATTACCTCTTTTCTAAGCATTAAGAAATCAAAAATAGTCATTCCCAGATTAGACAGTTAATTAAGCCAAATCAAATAACCCTTGAAGGGCTATATAGGATATCAACACAGGCAGGTAGGTATGTAAGGGCTTTGGGAAAGGAAAGACTTGGGGAAAGGGATTCCAGGATGAGAGGAGTCCAGCTGAAGAATGGGACAGGAAGGAAGCAAGATGAGAATCAGGTAGTTAGGGTGGAAAAGGTTATCTTGGGAGAAGGATCTGGTTGGTTTTGAAGAGGGGAAACAGGTTTCAAAAGGTTCAAATACATTTAAGTTTTGGATGGACATCCAAATATTTTGGGTCTTATCTGAACCCAACTACCTTGCTTTTTGAGGATTTCCTGTCTGGGTAAGGAACATGAAAGAGTCAAAAAATAAACAATATTAGAATTATAGTAGGGCTAAACTCAGTTGGTTCTAGAAATATCCCTAGCAACATTCATGATGTGTGGGCAGATAA
The DNA here is from genome assembly GCF_016161935.1 of Mauremys reevesii. Lineage (NCBI taxonomy): Eukaryota > Metazoa > Chordata > Testudines > Geoemydidae > Mauremys > Mauremys reevesii. The sequence goes on along the minus strand of NC_052629.1, from coordinate 35,655,309 downwards.
AATGAAAGTAACCACTATTCTGGCAACTGATTCATAATACTGTCTATAGCAGGAGCAAACAAGAACATTACATTAAAAATGATACAAAAAAATAAATAGTGCTGTCAACGTTCTAATGTCTTATTGATGTTTCACATATTGATTTTGGTCATAGGCCTTTCAGCTACTTGATGTCCAGAAAACTTTTTAGGGAATATATGTGGTTTCTATATTAATCCAGAAAAACACCTTAAAGTTTTGATACACTATAGACTATGCCTTCGAGATCTAAAGAAGCATTAGCATTTCAACATGCATTAATTCTCACTTCCCAAAGCAAATTCTCACTCCAACACAGCTATATGATTTATTTCCTCCTCTTTTTAAACACAGGTTCCTATATCTATATAGATGAATAGGGCTAAATTCTGATCACAGTTATCTGAGAAAATTAAATTGAGGGTAGAAATTTGGCCTAAAAAAATTTCTGGGCAATCACAGAGGAGATGCACAGAGGCAATCACAGATGTGAAATGCTTGTGTGTACCAATGCATAATACACTACAAACATGTTTGAGGTTACAGGAGGTAAAAGTTACAGCACAAATAATAACAAATGTAAGAACATAAGAATGACCATACTGAGTAAGACCAAAGGTCCATCTACCCCACTACCCTGTTTTCCGACAGTGGCTAATGCCAGGTGCCCCCAGAGGGAATAAACAGAATAAGTAATCATCAAGTGATCCATTCCCTGTCACTCATTCCCAGCTTCTGGTAAACAGAGGCTAGGGACACCATGCCTTTGATCCTGACTAATAGCCATTGATGGACCTATCCACAAAGAATTTATCTAGTTCTTTTTTGAGCCCTGTTATAGTCTTGGCCTTCACAACATCTTCTGGAAAAGAGTTCCACAGGTTGATTGTACATTGTGTGAAGAAATATTTCCATTTATTTGTTTCATACCTTCTGCCTATTAATTTCATTTGGTGACCCCTAGTTCTTGTGTTATGAGAAGGAGTAAACAACACTTCCTTTCTTCACACCAGTCATGATTTTATAGACCTCTATCATATCCCCCCTTAGTCATCTCTTTTCCAAGCTGAAAAGTTCCAGTCATATTCATCTGTCCTCAGACAGAAGCCGATCCATACCCATAATCATTTTTGTTGCCCTTTTCTAAATCTTTTTTAATTCCAATATATCTTTTTTGTGATGGGGTGACCACATCTGCAAGCAGTATTCAAGATGTGGGTATACCATGGATTTATATAGCAGCAATATGTTATTTTCTATCTTATCTGTACCTTTCTTAATGATTCCCAACATTGTTTGTTTTTTTGACTACCGCTGCACATTGAGTGGATGTTTTCAGAGAACTATACACAATGACTCCAAGTTCTCTTTCTTGAGTGGTAACAGCTAATATAGAACCCACCATTTTATATGTATAGTTGGGATTATGTTTTCCATTGTGCATTACTTTGCATTTATCAACACTGAATTTCATCTGCCATTTTGTTGCCCAGTCACCTAGCTTTGAGAGATACTTTTGTAGCTCTTCTCAGTCTGCCTGGGACTTAACTATCTTGAGTAGTTTTGTATCAGCTGCAAATTTTGCCACCTCGCTATTTACCCCCTTTTCCAGATCATTTATAAATATGTTGAATAGTACAGACCCCTGGGGGACACCACTATTTACCTCTCTCCATTCTGAAAACTGACCATTTATACCTACCCTTTGTTTCTTATCTTTTAACCAGTTACCAATCCATGAGAGGACCTTCCCTCTTATCCCATGACTGCTTACTTTGCTTAAGAGCCTTTAGTGAGGGACCTTGTCAAAGGCTTTCTGAAAATCAAAGTACACTATATCTACTGGATCCCCTTTGTCCTCATGCTTGTTGACCCCCTTAAAGAATTCTAATAGATTGGTGAGGTATGATTTCCCTTTACAAAAACCATGTTGACTCTTCCCCAACAAATTATGATCATCTATGTGTCTGACAGTTTTGTTCTTTACTGTAGTTTCAAACAGTTTGCCTGGTACTGAAGTCAGGCTTACCGGCCTGTAATTGCTGGGATCACCTCTGGAGCCCTTTTTAAAATTGGCATCACATTAGCTATCCTCCTGTCATTTGGTACAGAAGCTGATTTAAAAGATAGGTTACGGACCACAGTTAGTAGTTCTGTAATTTCACATTTGAGTTCCTTCAGAACTCATGGGGGAATACCATCTGCTCCAGGTGACTTATTACTGTTTATCAATTTGTTCCAAAACCTCCTGTAATGACACCTCTATCTTGGACATTTCCTCAGATTTGTCACCTAAAAAGAATGACTCAGATTTGGGAATCTCCCTCACATCCTCAGCTGTGAAGACTGAATTCATTTAGTTTCTGTGCAAATAAATTCATTTAGTTTCTGGGCAATGGCCTTATCCTTGAGTGCTCCTCCAGTGACCCCACTGGTTGTTTAGCATGCTTCTTGCTTCTGATGTACTTAAATTTTTTTTTTGCTATTACTCTTTGAGACTTTGGCTAGCTGTTCTTCAAATTCTTTTTTGGCCTTCCTAATTATATTTTTACATTTCATATGCCAGAGTTTGTGCTCCTTTCTATTTTCCTCACTAGGATTTAATTTTCACTTTTTAAAGGATGCCCTTTTGCTTCTCATTGCTTCTTTTACTTTATTGTTTAGTCATGGTGGCATTTCTTTGGTTCTCTTAAATGTATATCCCAAATTAAAAAACGTAGTAAGTTGAGCCTCTACTATGGTGTCTTTAAAAAGTTTCCAAGCAACTTGCAGGGATTTCACTTTTTGCACTGTACCTTTTAATTTCTGTTTCACTAACTTCCTAATTTTTGTGTAGTCCCCCTTTCTGAAATTAAATGCTACAGTGTTGGGCTGCTGTGATGTTTTAATTATATTATGGTCACTATTACCAAGCGGTCCAGCTATATTAATCTCTTGGATCAGATCCTGTGCTCCACTTAGGACTAACTCAAGAATTGCCTCTCCTCTTGTGGGTTCCAGGACTAGCTGCTCCAACAAGCAGTCATTTAAGGTGTGAAGAAACTTTATCTCTGAATCCCATTCTGAGGTGACATGTACCCAGACAATAGGAGGATAGTTGAAATACCCCATTATTACTGAGTTTATTTTAACTACCTCCCTAATCGCCCTGAGTATTTCACAGTCACCTTCCTGGTCAGGTGTTTGGTAATATATCCCTACTGCTATATTCTTATTGTTATCCATAGAGATTCTGTGGTACAGTTTGGTTTATGTTTTGATTTTTTACTTCATTTGATTCTACGCTTTCTTTCACATATGGTGCTACTCCACCACCAGCACAACGTGTTCTGTCTTTCTGATATATTTTGTACCCTGGTATTACTGTGTCCCGTTGATTATCCTCATTCCCCCAAGAACCTTAAGACTCTTAATCTTAAGATTAGTAGCAGAATAACTAAGCAGGAGGTTGGGAGATGTACATGGAAATCAGTAAAAGTTCTCTTGAAAATGGAAGATACTCCTATAAGATACATCTTACAAAAGACAGAACAAACACATTCACTGTTCAAATGGTCTGTAAGATGACAAAGTAAGTCAACCTTATTCAATTAGCAAAAGAAAATATTCATTCATAAAATGACCTTTTTCACCACACACATCAAAATGTCACACAACTAAACGCAAGTTCCCTGGTCCAGCCCCCTCCTTCAAAAAGGCAAAAGCAAATCCCGGGTACAAAACATTTTGTTTTGCTTATATATACATCAAAACCCAGTTTAACTGATCTTGAATGGCAGAAAAAGTGTTTATTATTATTATTATTATTATTATTATTTATATTATGGTAATATCTACAAACATCAACCAAGATAAAGGCCTCATTGTGCTAGGCTCCATACAAACACTTAGTAAGAGATAGTCATTGCTCTGAAGAGTTTACAATCCAAATAGACAAGCCAGACAAGATATAGGAGAAAGACAGACAACTGAGGGAAAGGTTAAGTACAAGACCAGACATGAAGCTTGTGGTAAAGCCAGGAACTGAACCCAGCTCTACTAAGTCTCAGTTCATTGCATTAACCACAAATCTAGCATGTGTGAGTGCATGCATCTCTCTGTGTGCATGCATGTTTTTTTTCCTAAATCTGGATTTAGAAAATACATATTTTGCTCTTAGTGGAAGGGAAAACACATCAGAGAGAATACTATTTCCCAGAACTCCCTGCCTTAACCAAGAGCTTCTAACTGGTGCAGCGACGGTTTATCACCCAACCCTTTACATACGTAAAAGACTTGTGCAGGGAGCCTTCCACATAGAATATATTAAAGATTTTCCAAAACTAGTCTCCTCAAAGGGTCATCGTTGTACTATATCATGTTTATAATCCACTAAATTTAAAAATACATTTCAGTGTAATTTAACTAAACCACAAAAATTATTTGCAGAAAAATATATATTTGAATGGATTTATAAACACCAACATAATTGAATAAGATAAAGATAACGGAAACACAGAAGTGAAAACCGGATACATTCATTTCAAAGAAAGATTAGATGGACAAATGAACAAACTATGTTTCTTCATGAGTAACATTTTGTTTTAGTAAACTTTTTTTTTTTAACATCAGCAATATAAACCTCAGTCACATAGAACTAGATACCTCTTGGTAACAGCATAAAATATACTCAATTCAAAGGAAAAAGAATGAGGAGTACTTGTGGCACCTTAGAGACTAACAAATTTATTTGGGCATAAGCTTTCGTGGGCTAAAACCAGCTTCATCAGATGCATGCAGTGGAAAATACAGTAGAAAGATATATATACACACACACACAGAACATGCATTCCACTGAACATTATTGATGGAAACATCAGAACAAGCTGCAATTATCATGTTGCTATATCAAAGATATAGTTGAAAACATTGTGCCTGTTTTTAAAAGTTAAATCCACATACACTATTTATTTATTTTGTTGCTCTAAGGTATGTTGATCAGACCAATAACAATCAGTAATGTAATAAGTCTTTTAATAAGCAAAGAATAGGAGCTGTAGTTTTATGGCTGTATTTTATTCTCAGTTTATACTAGCAGCTGCGGCCCTATGTCTCAAATAAAAATTCTTTTCTATTTTGGTGAGTAGTGGTTACGATTCCTGTTTTTGGTTTAGAGCACCAGCATTATTTTCCTATTCCTAGAAACATTTAGAACATGTTCTAACTTTGTTCTTATGTTCTTATGATTACCATAACATACATATTCCATGTTTCTGGTATGAAGAAACACAAAGGACACTCTTTAATACAATGCTCAGAGTGCTGGATAGCAAAAATTAAAGTTGTGTATGTATGGCCTGCTTTTGAGAAATCTTGAGTGCCCAAAAATCCTCATGAATCAATGGGATATGAGTATCAGCAACTCTGAGTATCAGGTTTCTAATTCTTTATTTAATGGTGTTCCATTATATTCTAGAACATCTTCAGAAAGGTTCAGAAAGTGAAGAAGTGCATCTGAAGAAGTGAGGTTTTTTACCCACGAAAGCTTATGCCCAAATAAATCTGTTAGACTTTAAGGTGCCCCCTCCTTGTTGTTTTTTGGATACAGACTAACATGGCTACCCCTGATACTTCAGAAAGTGAGTTTTCCCCATCAGTGATAAACTGTATTTGCTAGAAAGCAGTAGTTTGAGATAATGTGCCTGCTCTTAAATCTCAGTAGGATTTTGCCATTGACTAAGATTTGGCCTGTTACTTTTCCCACAAATACTTAAAAAAATTTAGATCCAAAAAGATGTGGTTTCAACATAGGGTGACCAGACAGCAAGTGTGAAAAATCATGACGGGGGTGAGGGGTAATAGGCACCTATAGAAGAAAAAAACCCAAATATTGGGACTGTTCCTATAAAATAGGGACATCTGGTCACCCTATTTCAACATGAGCACATGTATTATAATAAGAACCTGCTTTGAGAGGCCTAAATGCAAGCCCTACATAACACAAACTTCACCAGTTTGCTGGGGCAGCCTCACTTTCACCTGTAAAGGTTTAAACGGATATGGCATCCAGCCTTCACAGGGTAAACTGTGGCTTCGGTTCCATTGGCAGAAATGGGAAGTGGTGGCCATTTTGGAGAAGGGCAAAGCTTTGGGAGATTAAAAGCATAAATCAGCAATTAATGAGAATTAAAAACTTTGACTTTCACTAGGACCTCTCGCTAGGTCCTGACATCCAGGCTAAATCTTGCCAATTCTTTCTGCATAAAATCTCTCAGATATGGCCTCTCTTATCCATCTATACAGCTAAAACTCTCATTTAAGCACTCATTAGCCTTTATCTCAATTACTGCAACATCCTGCTCTCTGGCCTTGACAAATGCAATTTCCTCCCACTCATATCCACTTAGAATGCTGCTGCAAAGATCATTTTCCTACTCTGTTACTTTGACAATACCACACCCATGAATGGCAGGTATAATAGGTCAGCAAAAGCTAAGCCTTCCCTGGTGTAGCTGCCACCGACCCGCTGCTGGGCACTAAGGCTGCGGTGGCCCTGCCTCTGTCACTTCTCCAAAGCCCCCCAGCTTCTGCTGCTACTGCTGTCTGCCTGCCTGCCTGCTGCTGCTTGCCGGGTCCCTCCTCCTCGGGGGTGGGGGAGTGAGGAGGGAAGACGGCGAGCCAACAGTGGGTGGAAGAGTCTAGTGGGGATGTGAGGCACTGGAGTGAGGTGGCTCCATGTGTTGGGGCTGGTCAGGAGCAGCCCGGCCCACTGTGGCTGTGCCTGGCCCAGTGCTCGGGATAGCGGGTGGCTCGGCCTGGCACTTGGTGGGGCCGGGGGCTTGGCCCGGCCAGCAGCTCGGTGAGGCTGATGTGGCTGGGGGGGGGACCAGCGGCTCAGCCTGGCATGGATGGGGGAGGGCAGCGGCTCAGCCTGGTGTGGCTGAGGCGGGGGGTGCGGAGTGGTGGCTTGGGGGCCCAGCGTGGCTGTGGCTGGCCCAGTGGCTCAGCCTGGCATGGCTGGGGGCTAGTCGCAGTGGCTTGTCCCAGCATGGCGGTGCTCTGGTGGTTCAGCCTGGTGTGGTTAAGACCAGACTGGCACTTGGGGAAGGGGGCGGCCTCGCATGGCTGGGATAGGCAGGCTGAGGCTCTTCCAGTCGTGGGGTGGGCCTCAGAGCTCTTTCTGTTATGGGGGGGCTTGGGGCACCAGCGTGCGGGGGACAGGGCCTCAGACGGAAGGGGCATGGCCAGTGGGCTTGCCTCCCCAAAGCAGGGGTTAACCCGCCATCTGTGATCACACCCCTGTTTGAATCCCTCCACTGGCTCACCCTTCTCTATCACATCAAACTTTACATGCTTGTTTCACTTTCAAGGCCTTTCAAAGTCAATCCCCACCCTATCGATCATCCCTAATTCACTATCAAGGTTTTTATGTCCATGTCCATTTAACCCATGATGCCAATCTTCACTGCCTACTTGTTAAATTTTCAAACAAACAACACTGTGCTTTCTCCCATGCTGCCCAACACAGTTGGGAGACATTCCCCATAAACATCTGCAAAGTTACCCCATCAACTATCTTGAAATCCCTCCTTAACACTCTCCTTTACTGTGATGGCTATAAAAAACTTAACAATGTTTAGTCTGGTTGGTGTGCAGAGCCCACTGCCTATCACGTTGAGCAATATTGTTACAGTGTTTACTTGTACACCTCCATCTGTTGTCTCTGGTCTTATTAGCTCCTTGAGGCAGAGGCTGTCTTTGTTCTGCCTTTTTTTCTGTCTTTGTACAACACCTAGCAGAATAGGATCCTGGTCCATGACTAGGACTCCTTGGCACTACAGCAATACAAATAAATAGATAAATAGAAACATTCAAATATTGTGAGACTTACATTAAAAATAATGCAAGTTGGCAATACTGAAACTTTAACTAAAATTCACAACATAGGAAATTTCAGGAATGGGGAAAGTCTGTCAGGCTCAAAATGCCTGGCTAAACAAATTGAGTGCCACATCCTTCCTTGTCTACCCAGAAGAAGGGCAGTTCCTCACAATTCTCTCTCCATCCACATCAAAGATTTAAATGGAAAAAAAACACTTTTTTACATGATTTGACTGGAATGTTAAAATGAAGGACAGTTTTCTTTCCTTCATTGTTTCTCTATCCTTCAATTGACTGCAAACCCCTTTTTTAAAAAAAAAATACATAGAAAATTAAAGGATGAAGTTGTATATTTGAAGGGGCATTATTTGGGTAGCCGATGAGTCTAAGACCCTCGGTGAGTTAGGGCCTGTCTACCCATTGCATGCGAAGGCTGGATCCGGCTGACTGAGGAAACCTGGTTCAATGGTCAGGAAGGCGGTGACAGCAAGCGTTGTGGAACGCTCAAGAGCACGACAAGACACATAGGCGTCCTGGTCATCCACTGTGCCCTGCCCTATCTCCATCAGTCTCGACTCTTGTCCTGCCACTGGATACAGATAGGAACTGGGAAGAGAGAGTGAGGTTGACGTTGCGCAACTCTCCCTCACTTTAATCCAATTCACGCGCAAGACTCGACATCATATCATATCATATCACATCATATCAAGTCCTGTGGCGATGGGCGAGCGACGAAGCAGCAGGTGTGGATACACTGGGAGCTGTAGCCGCGGACCTGCACACAGGCGGCTCAGGTATAATGGTCGTTCCTCACTGACCGAAGCAGCGGTGGAACTCGACATCTTCTTGAGCGACTGAGCAGCCCTATTCAGGATTGCACTGCTCACCTCCGTAGAATGAGGAGGGGGCTAGAAAAGGTGCCCTAAACATTGCCTGCTTCACCTTACCCTGGCCAGCATACCGCGGCTGGCGGGGATCCCATAAAAGCGGTCGAACAAAAACAAAACTTAGAGTGACACCGATCACCATTGGCACATGGAATGTGCGCACGCTACTGGATAACATCACGGCAGACAGACCAGAGAGAAGAACAGCACTTGTCGCCAGAGAGCTCGCATGCTACAACATTGACATTGCAGCCCTTAGCGAAACTCGCCTTGCTAATGAAGGACAGCTGTCCGAGTCAGGCAGAGGCTATACATTCTTCTGGAGTGGTCGCAGCGGTGATGAGCATCGCGAATCGGGAGTTGGCTTCGCCATCAAGAATCATCTTGTTCGGAAACTTGCCAGTCCCCCCAAGGGTGTGAATGATCGTCTCATGACAATGCAGCTTCCGCTTCAAAATGGAAAACAAGCTACTTTGATCAGTGCATACGCTCCCACAATGACCAACCCAGAGGATGTGAAGGATAAATTCTACGAAGAACTAGATGCTCTGCTATCATCAGTTCACCGCACAGACAAGCTGATCCTGCTTGGCGATTTTAATGCAAGAGTCGGATGCGATGCCACAGCCTGGGAAGGAGTCATCGGGAAAAATGGAGTGGGAAAGTGTAACAGCAATGGTCTGTTACTGCTGGAAACTTGTGCAGCACATGACCTTCTGATCACCAATACGGTCTTCCGCCTCCCTACCCGTAACAGAACTTCGTGGATGCATCCCCGTTCCAAGCACTGGCATCTGATTGACTATGTCATCATCAGGAGAAGGGACAAACAAGATGTCAGGGTTACAAAAGCTATGTGCGGCACTGACTGCTGGACGGATCACAGGCTCATAGTATCTAAAATGAAGCTCCGTATCATGCCGAAGAGACGACCACAAGGCTGTAAGGCTCTCAAAAGGATCAACGTGTCAAAGCCGAAGAACAGCCACATCACTGAAAATCTAGCAGAAGACCTAGAGAACGAGCTTGCTGATCTTCGTATTGAGAATGACGCTGAGAGAGACTGGGAGCGATTCCGCAACACTGTCCATACAGCTGCATCGAAGGTATTGGGGCCCTCCACACACAGGCGGCAAGACTGGTTTGATGAAAATGATGCAGAAATCCAGGCCTTACTTGCTGAGAAGCACCGCCTGCATCGCGCATATCAGAACAATCCATCCTCCGCGGCAAAGAAGACTACCTTTATCAATGCTCGCAGAACAGTGAAGAACCGACTGCACAAAATGCGGGACTTGTGGCTGAGCGCCAAAGCAGATGAAATACAGGTGTACGTGGACAGGAACGACTATAAGCAGTTCTATGAAGCCCTCAACACGCTCTATGGTCCTCAGGCTTCTGGGAGCTTTCCCCTCCTGAACTCTGATGGCACTGTGCTCCTTACAGAGAAGACGCAGATTCTCCAGAGATGGGCTGAACATTTTGAAGCAGTTCTCAACTGCCCCTCAGTCATCAATGATGAGGCCATCGACAAGATGCCCCAGGTTGCAGTCAATGACTCCATGGATGCTTCACCAGAAGAGGACGAAGTGAAGAAAGCCATCAACCAGCTGTCAAGTGGCAAATCCCCAGGGTCAGATGCCATACCAGCAGAGGTGTACAAAGTCGGTGGACCAGTGCTGCTACGGAAACTCACCGAGCTGTTTCAGTACTTCTGGAAGCAGGGATCCATTCCACAGGAATTTAGAGATGCGTCCATCGTGCACCTCTATAAGAGGAAGGGCAATCGCCAGGTATGCGACAATCACCATGGAATCTTGCTGCTCTCTACAGCGGGGAAAGTTCTTGCACGGGTTTTGTTGAACTGACTGATCACTCACCTGGAGCAGGGCTTACTGCCAGAATCACAGTGCGGCTTCCGCAAGGGGCGTGGGACTATTGACATGATCTTCACTGCGCATCAGCTACAGGAGAAATGTCAAGAGCAGAACCGTGAACTCTACACAACTTTTGTGGACCTCACGAAAGCGTTCGACTCTGCCAGTTGCCAGGGCCTGTGGAGGATCATGTCGAAATTCGGCTGTCCAGACCGATTCATACAAATGGTACGTCAATTTCATCACGGTATGATGGCTCGTGTCCTGGATAACGGTGAAACATTTGAGGCCTTCCCAGTCACCAACGGCGTCAAGCAAGGGTATGTTTTAGCACCCTCTTTGTTTAGCATGATATTCTCTGCCACTCTGACTGATGCCTTTCAACACTGCACTGAAGGAGTAGGCCTGAAGTACAGAACCGATGGGAAGCTATTCAATCTGAGGCGACTGTGTGCCATCACCAAGGTGAAGGAAACTGTACTTCGAGACTTTCTCTTTGCCGATGATTGTGCTCTGAATGCTAGTACAGAGCCAGAAATGCAAGCCAGTATGGACAAGTTTTCATCTGCATGCAACAGCTTCAGCCTCACCATTAACATCAAGAAGACTGAGGTCATGCACCAGCCAGCTCCCCACACTCTGTACTCAGAACCGTCCATCACTGTAAATGGACAGAGACTTCAGGCAGTGGACCACTTCACGTACCTGGGCAGTACCCTTTCTCGAGCAGTGTCAATCGATGAAGAAGTAAAGTGCAGAATTGCTAAAGCCAGCTCTGCATTTGGCCGATTGCACTCCAACGTCTGGGAACGTCGAGGGATCAGCCTACCAACGAGGCTGAAGGTCTACCGAGCAGTGGTGCTTCCAACTCTGCTGTATGCCTGCGAGACGTGGACTGTCTATCGGAGTCATGCACGAGGGCTCAATCACTTCCACACTTCCTGTCTGCGAAAGCTTCTAAAAATCAGATGGCAGGACAAAGTGCCCGATACTGAAGTCCTTATCAGAGCCAGTCTGCCGTCAGTTCACACACTGCTGATGAGAGCCCAGACCAGATGGGCTGGACATGTCGTGAGAATGTCAGACGAGCGCATTCCTAAACAGCTCTTCTACGGAGAACTCGCCCAGGGAAAGCGCTCCCATGGAGGACAAAAGAAGCGGTTCAAGGACACGCTGAAGACCTCTCTGAAGTCCTTTGAGATTAACACTGCCACATGGGAAACCCTCGCACTGAACTGTCCAGCATGGCGCAGCCTCATTCACACAGGCAGTAATACCTCTGAGGCGAGGCGTACTGCTGAGGCTGAAAGAAAGTGTGAGCTGCGCAAGTCCAGAGCTGCCCGCACATCATCGACAGTGCCATCACATGTCTGCCCAACGAGTGACAGGACGTTCCATGCCCGAATCGGACTGATCAGTCATCTTCGGACGCACAGAGTCCGGTCATCGAAAGAATGAGTTGTTGAGGTCTTCATCGACAACGATGGACGAACATCATTTGGCAAGTTCCAAAGAAGAGCAGCATAAAAAATATGCTAATGATGTCAAAGGTGGTTAAAAATTCCTAATTTAGGAGTCTCAGTTAATTTACAGAAATGACAGAACAGCAAAAAGAAAGAGTAGAACTGGATATTTTGATTCACAGGTGTTAATTGTAATAGGCTGTTATGCTGTACTCACATAGTTTATGGAATAATGATATTTGTTCAATCTGCTGAGAAATACAAAAATGTACTGCCAACGTTCTGTACCAGTTATCAATGGTTATTAATGACTTGGCAGGCTATTACATTGCCACATGGCATATGATAATCTGGAAGTGACTGTTGGAATCCTTAGTCAATGAGAGCTGAGAGCTTCTGTGAGATAACATTTTGAAGCTTTCAGGAGGAAGGGAAAGAGGGGGAACAAGGAAGATGGGTTTAATGAACACCATATTCTAGAAACACTGACACTGGATTTCTGAAAGGGGTACACTGGTGCAGAGGTTCTCAACCAGAGGGTTGGATCCCAAAATTGGGTAACCAGAATGTTTCAAAGGGTCACATGGCAGCTCTTGTGGCTCCTGTCCCAAAGGACTGGTTGGGCTTGACTCCCTGCAACCTCTGGGGTCCCAGCGCCACTCAGGTTTGGAGTCTGGATAGGCCAAATTTGAGTGAGTGGCACTGCAACCTCATGAGTCAGGTCACAACTCCACTTACACAAATTTAGTCCAGTGAAGGAGGCAGGGGTGAACCTGAGCAGCGCTGCAGTCCTGGAGTTTGCAATGCCTGGAGTGGAGAGCCAAGCCCAGCCAGCCTCACAACACAAGAGCTTGGGTGGCTCAGGCAGGTGATGCCATAAGTGGGGGCTTGGTAAGGGACCACCACCTCCACCCTCCGCTGCACCTCACCAGGCCATCCAGGCTTTCTGGGTTGGCGGGGCACAACTAAAAAATTGGGCACACGTGGCCCATGTGCCCCTCCCCACATGTCACCTCTGGTGTGTGTGCAGGGGGGGGGAAACATGCTTGCTTGCCCCAGGAATTAAAATGCCTACTTATAGTTCTGCCCCAGGGCCTCCACCCCAAGACTATTTACTGAGTTGTGACCGGCCATAAACATTTACAAATGGGTCCTGAGCCCCAAAAGGTTGAAAACCACTGTACTAGTGTATCTACACTACAGATTAGAATCCCTTGTATCTCACACTTTTGGAAAATGCTAGAATTCAGCTGCTGATGTTATTTCCCATTGGTATGGCACAGAAAAAGCATAACAGAATGTTTAAGCTACTATAGCGCTGTTTAAGTGCAATAGATGTTGGCCAAGAAATTGAATTACTTTATTTTCATGCTCCCTGCTGGACTATGTAGATGAGTCCTGCCACCTGCCTGTTGCTAGAAATAATCAATATTAAAAAAGAAGGCCAACATTAATTTATCAATGAAATACAGCAAAAATTAATTTACAGTGACTATTTCTAGTCCTACAGTATATATTGTCATCTCAGACTGAATTAGACAAGAAACTGAAAGGCAAATGTTTTGGGAAGTTTAACTGTTACTGTAAAAAATATGGGAGTACTTGTGGCACCTTAAAGACTAACAAATTTATTTTAGCATGAGCTTTCGTGAGCTAAAGCTCACTTCTTCGGATGCATAGAATGGAACACACAGACAGGAGATATTTATACATACAGAGAACATGAAAAGGTGGAAGTATGCATACCAACAGGCAGAGTCTAATCAATTGAGATGAGCTATCGTTAGCAGGAGGAAAAAAAACTTTTTGAAGTGATAATTAAGATGGCCCATAGAAGGTGTGAGGAGAACTTAACATAGGGAAATAGATTCAATTGGTGTAATGACCCAACCATTCCCAGTCTTTGTTTAGACCACAGTTAATAGTATCTAGTTTGCATATTAATTCAAGTTCAGCAGTCTCTCTTTGGAGTCTGTTTTTGAAGTTTTTTTGTTGCAAAATTGCCACCTTCAAGTCTGTCACTGAGTGGTTAGAAAGGTTGAAGTGTTCTCCCACTGGTTTTTGAATGTTATGATTCCTGATGTCAGATTTGTGTCCATTTATTCTTTTGCGTAGAGACTGTCCGGTTTGGCCAATGTACATGGCAGAGGGGCATTGCTGGCACATGATGGCATATATCACGTTGGTAGATGTGCAGGTGTACGAGCCCCTGATGGTATGTCTGATGTGATTAGGTCCTGTGATGGTGTCACTTGAATGGATATGTGGACAGAGCTGGCATCGGGCTTTATTGCAAGGATAGGTTCCTGGGTTAGTGTTTATGTTGTATGGTGTGCGGTTGCTGGTGAGTATTTGCTTCAGGTTGGGAGGCTGTCTATAAGCGAGGACTGGCCTGTCTCCCAAGATCTGTGAGAGTGAGGGATCATCTTTAAGGATAGGTTGTAAATCTTTGATGATGCGCTGGAGAGGTTTTAGTTGGGGGCTGTAGGTGATGGCTAGCCTCCCAACCTGAAGCTCATGCTAATTCAGCTGCTCATGCTAAAATAAATTTGTTAGTCTTTAAGGTGCCACAAGTACTCCTGTTTTTTTTGCGGATACAGACTAACACGGCTGCTACTCTGAAACCTGTAAAAAATATGGCGATGGTAATTTTGTGACTTGTTTTGTTTCTGTTATTGTGAATGAGATAGTGTGAAATAAAGTGTATCATGTACTGGCTAGAAAAATAGGATAATACATGTTATCAGAGGACTTGTATGTCAGCATAAGTATTTCCAATGTATCACAAAATACTTGTTATCCAAATTCCTTCTCTGCAGCAGTATGCATAATGAAGACGGCAACTATTCAGTATTGCTGAAACAGTAAAATGTTCCCTATTGCTATTAGTTGTAACTGGGTAAAATGTGAATGAAATTACACATGAACCTCAGTTTTTATTTGTGACACATTATCACTGTGGGGTAAATTTTTGCAGTGTTGGATGGAGTTATTGTTAAACAATTCCAATTGAAGTCAATGGGTGTCACATGACTAAAAATTCCAAAGAAAGCTTTGAAAATTTATCTTTAACAGCTAACTAGGTGCAAAGAAAATATTAAAAGAAAATATGTACTGCTTGTCTATATCTATCTTTGTTAAACTCATATTCACAAATACATTCCATAGAAATGTCAGTGATGTCTAAACATTTATCATATATATAAATATTTGTCAGTTATTTATCTAGCGGCAGATATATTTCCAAACTATCAAATTTAAGTCTAGCTACAGCATTATTGAGTTTACTAGTAAACTGGGCCTGCAGTATCTCTGATATGTACACTTTCATTCAAAAAGCATCTGGGTATTATCCTACCTGTATAAACTGAAAATACAATACCAATTATAGCAACATTTCAGGTTAATTTCAGAAGATCAAAGCCATATTATATTGAATATTTTAAAATATACAAATTGTTTAAATACCTATTGTGAATTAATTCATTTTAGTCTAAGGCAGCTAACAAACAACTGTATTTGAAAATATTTTTTTAAATGCATTATTGAAAAATAAGAACCTGAACTCTGGAGTAGTTGTGTTGTTAGAAGTTGTTTGAGGAGGTGCATAATGAGCCTCCTTCTATTTCCCAGACCTGTTTATTGCCAACTCTCAAAATTTTATTGCAAGACTTATGATATTTGGTGTTTTTCTTGAAACCCAAGCACCCGGAGTCATGTGATTTTCTGAGAATTTCAGTTTTCAGTTAAAAAAAAATAAAAATCTAGCTCTCATGGCTACAGAGAAAAGCTTGGATATATTGCTTAAGTATACCATAAAGGTTAGAAAATCAGAAGGCAAATTAAAATAACCTCAAATTTATTATTTAAAAAGCTCATGGTTTTTAAGCTGATTTTGTGATTTTGGTGGACCTGCCTCTGACTCATGAGTTTTGTACACTTGAGATGGGTAATAATGTTGGCCAGTTCTCTCTAGATGTTAGAAGTACCAAAAAAATTGGCTAAAAGGGTTCTGGGGCTCTTTTGAGGATGACTGAATGTGGAGGTTACAGTATGAGAAAGGTTTCCATAGAGCTTATAGAATCATAGAATACCAGGGTTGGAAGGGACCTCAGGAGATCATCTAGTCCACCCCACTGCTCAAAGGAGGACCAATCCTCAACTAAATCCCCAAATGTCCCCCTCAAGGATTGAACTCACTCTGGCCTTAGCAGGCCAATGCTCAAACCACTGAACTATTCCTCACCCATTTTAAGAATGGGAGATTTAGCTGTATGGTGCCCACTACCATTAATAGGAGTCATGCAACTAAATCCCTGCATGTTATACTGCACATCTAAACCTATAAAAAGTCTCTACATTGCCTTTCTTTTGTACCTTTGGAACACCATTGAAGAAATGGAGTATTACACTTTTATACTCTTATTTAATATTAACATAGAATCATAGGACAAGAAGGGACCTCAAGAGGTCATCCAGTCCAGTCCCCTGCACTCATGGCTAGACTAAGTATTATAGAGTGGACATATAACATGTATGGTGGACTCTTTTTTTTTTTAAATAATGGAGACATACCTATCTCCTAGAACTGGAAGGGACCCTGAAGGGTCATCGAGTACAGCCCCCTGCCTTCACTAGCAGGACCAAGTACTGATTTTGCTCCAGATCTCTAAGTGGCCTCCTCAAGGATTTAACTCACAACCCTGTGTTTAGCAGGCCAATGCTCAAACCACTGAGCTATCCCTCCCCCTGTTACTTACATCTTGAAGTTTTCTCCAAGCATAGTTATAACCCCCAAACAAAACACTTCATTAAAAACAGTCTAGGTTGCTCAAGTGCGCACCACCACTTTACAGGAAATCAGCTGTTATGTGTTCACCCAGCACATATCACAAGGTGGGAAATTTTAAAAATAAGAAAAGCTTATCAGACCCAAAGTGAGGTCTAGATTCAGACATTTAAGTACAAAACTGGGATTTTATTACCAATTTAAGGCCAAATTCCAACAAGGGCGGCTCCAGGCAACAGCACGCCAAGCGCGTGCTTGGGGTGGCAAGCCGCAGGGGGTGCTCTGCCAGTCGTCGCGAGGGCGGCAGGCAGGTTGCCTTCGGCGGCATGCCTGTGGAGGGTCTGCTGGTCCTGCAGCTTTGGCAGACCTCCCGCAGGCGTGCCGTCGAATCTGCGGGACCGGGGACCTCCCGCAGGCAAGCCACTAAAGGCAGCCTGCCTGCCGTGCTTGGGGCGGCAAAATACCTAGAGCTGCCCCTGATTCCAATGCAACCAACGTTCACTACAGACTGGCTACCAGTGCCTCCAGGATAATGACTGAGCAAGATTGCTTAGATTTCAGTTCTATCTTCTAGCTGCAAGACCCCAATAATCTATTCCAGAATCCCTATCTGCAGTGAATCACAGTTAAACAGCTATATAATTTGTAGTACTTACCCTTGAAGTGCTTTTTCTCCAAACCAATCTCCTTTCCCTAAAGTGCGGAGAAAGATTGGCTCTTCACTGGGTGAATCTTCACGAGTAACATTTACCTGTGGAAAAGAAAAAAAATCCAATGTTTTATTAATAAACCTACTAATTTGGGAATGTATGAGTCATCTTATGGCATTTTCAATTAATGCCCTGATTGGTTCCTATCTGGTTAACTTGATAATTCCTGTATCCTCAACTTCCTTAGCGCCTTGCCAATCACCATTTTAGCGCTGTGTAATCAAGCATACTATGGCCATTTCCCCATACAAGCCTCTTACGCCATTCATGGAAATGTATAATTACTTTTTATTGGGGTATGTATCATTCTTGAAAATACTAAATACGAATCGTGCCGTCTCATTTATTTCAGTGTTTGAGGCCCCAATCCTGCAACTGACTGTGTGAGCTTAGGGGTCTGTTTGTATGGAGTCAGCTGTAGAACTGGAGGTCAAATCTCCTTACAAGATGGACTTACTATGTGGGCTTCTTTTTACAGAGTTTTAGGTTATTTTGTTCTGCAACATTCATTAATCAGGAAAAAAGTCTACAAGCTGAAATGAAGAGAGAACATTACAGGATGAAGACCCTCCTTCTTTCAATTGCTGAAAGTAGATAGATGCAATGAAAGGACATGGCTATGGACCCCAAATGCTAGCTGGAGCAGAAATAAAGAACTTGCATGTATGTTTGTTTAAAAAAATGAAAATAAAAAGCAATATAATAAAATTAAAAACTGCAAATGTGGCTTAACAGCCTTTAACCACCTTTGCCAATTTAATGAATTAAAAATGGCAGTCTGCAGCTGTGTCTTGACATTTTTTTTCTTTTTGCTGTGAAAAAGAAAAGAGGTTTTGCAGATGAAAAGTTGATTTCCAGACCATCTGAAAAATGATGTGTAGTGTGAGCCTGCTGTAGGCACAGATTAAAAAAAAAATACAGGCAACACACAATGGTTGGAGGTATCCACATCCATTGGAGATGGAGTTCCAGCACTGGTGGTCCTAATTCTTTTATTTTTTTCTTCTAATTGCTTTTCTGAAGACCATTCTACTTTGCATTAAGGTAGTAAGAAACCCTGGTTTCCTTGTAGCTTGTTGTCTCTCCATGACAAATTGGTAAACTCCTAGCAACCACTGCAAGGCAAATCCTTCCTGGATATACCACTAGTATTAAGGATGATACAGAACACTCCATTAGTCCACCAAAAATTCAGAAGCCCCTTGAAAAGGTGATAGGTAGATTTGGGATGTATAAGACCCTCATATGAGAGGCAATTCTTTTCTTTGAACCTAGACTTAACTAGGTTCCATTCTAAAATGGACAGTGTGACAAAGTTCCTCCTCTACCTTGGTGGGTCCTGCACTTATTGGTGGATTTGCTCACCTCACAGATTCACTCTGTGGTCCAGGAAACAGCCCAGAGACCTTCCCCTCTGGTAGAAGCCACAGTCCAGGTCAATTCCTCCTGTGTTTGATCAGGAGTTGGGAGGATTAGGGGGAACCCAGGCCCGCACTCTACTCCGGGTTCCAACCCAGGGCCCCATGGACTGCAGCTGTCTAGAGTGCCTCCTGAGACAGTTGCACGACAGCTACAACTCCCTGGGCTACTTCCCCATGGACTCCTCCCAACACCTTCTTTGTCCTCAGCACCAGACCTTCCTCCTGATGTCTGATAACGCTTGTACTTCTAAGTCCTCCAGCAGTATGCCTACTCACTCTCACTTCTTGTTCCCAGTTCCTCACTCACACACTTCCTCTCCTCTGGCTCCCCCTGGCCTGACTGGAGTGAGCCCTTTTATAGCATCAGAGGGGGCTTAATTAGAGTCAGGTGCTTAACAGCCTCACCTGACTCTTAGCAGGTTAATTGGAGTCAGGTATTCTCATTAGCCCGGAGCAGCCCCTGCTCTGGTCAGTCAGGGAACAGAAAACTGCTTATCCAGTAGCCAGTATATCTCCCTTCTACTACTTTGCTGTTCCCTACTTATCTGGGTCTATCACAGCAGATTGAGAGGATGCTGGCCTAAGTGCAACATCCAGTGCAATAAATTTAGTGAGCAGAGGAAAATGGCAACATTTCACCCTTAGATCAAATTTGCAAATCCCACTTGCATTGTTTGAAAATCTCAGGTTTTGCATATGCAAATTGACAAAGCATTTGGGGATTTCAAACAGTTGAATTTAGTTCTTACTTGGGGGATATGGAAAGCTTCTAGTTTAATTTTGTTGTGAAAACCTAAGAAAACATTTCCTCTACCTTCTACTGTCTCTTGTTATGGATGCTCAACATAGTGGTTTTGAGTCATTAATGAGCAGCCTACAATAAACTTTTGCAGTGAGTCATCAAAGATCAGATGAGGATAGGGAAAGTGTAACAGACTGGATAAAACTGTTTGTAGCAGATGGAAAAAAACTGAGTAAGTAAAAGAAGTCTCAATATGTTTCAATCTGTTTCTCTGTGATCCTCTGTGTGGCCTAGAAAAGAAATGCCAAGGGATTACAGGGCTGCCACACAGTTTAAAGTGATGATACACATTAATCACCAGATAATATGGCACCAAAAAGGCACCTGTTGAATTTGTGACATTGATTTTTCAAGGAAAAATGGCATGCCTCAGCACAGCATGGCACACAATCTCACTATACTGACTGAGTACTGAACAGTGCCAGACTATCAGCATGTGGTGAGCAGAAAAGTGCAAACTATTGATAGTAAACAATTTATTCATCTTGCAGGATCCTAGCGGTGGGGCTCCAGCCTGAGCCTGGACATCTATACTGCAGTTAAACAGCCCTTTAGCCCAAGCCCTGCGAACCAGAGTCAGCTAGCATGGGCCAGCCGCACGTTTCTAATTGCAGTGTAGATATACCCTGGGAAACCAAAGGAGTAATTTGTGAGAGGAGCTAGGCTGGCAGGATTAAGGATTTTTTAGGACCTTTCTTGTTCAGTTCTGCCAGGTTTTGCCCAAGATATCACTGATGGACACACTGAGCTATATGAATATCAGAAATTGGAAACAGCTTTACAACTAATGGTTCTCTGATAATATTCAAACCAATTAATTGCATGCAGCATGGACAAGCCCAGGCACGTGGACTGCAGTCAGATCCTTGTTTGATTTATTTAATTGTCTGACCCAGGGTTCAGTTTGGGAGGTTGCGTGGCCATGTTTGTGAAAGGCACAGCCATATACTACAATCCATTGTATTTAACTGTTTTAGTGCCAGAGTTCTGGTGCTGAGTTCTGGGAACTCAGGCCCATGCTGTGTTTTTGTCATGGCACTATTCCCATATACAGCAAAGATTTCATATACTTGCCAAAGGCATTTATTTATTAAATTTACTGATCTCCAGTTTAAGCCATCCATCACCTTTCACCACAGTCCTCCCTGGAAATCTGTAGTAGTGGGGTGGATGTGCACACTTCTAGTTAAAAAGGGGCACAGTGGGAATTCCTGTAACAGCCTCCATCTCAAGTCTCTGGTCAAGGACCTGAGGCAAATTTCAACAAGCATTGTTTTATTTCAACTGCCTTGGCTGCCAACAGCTCTCACAGTCAACATGAGAATAAGTAATAAAGGGGAAAGGGAGTCTGCCAAACATTTAGACACCATGTAGATATCACTCAACCACCATAACATTCTGGCGTTGCTGTTAGTGGCAGACCATGACAATTGGCTGCACAGAAATATCAGTCTGTTTTGTATACTGACTGGTAAATCTGTCAATCTGGGACCTAGGAACTCCTCCAACTACAGAGGATGGGGTGCAGCCCGTTTCGAGTACAGGACGATACAGATTAGGCTAGGGTGTCTGGAGAGGAATGTTCATGTGGGGATCATTTGTGTCATGATTTTCCTTCTTCATAGAGGTAAGGAAAAGATTATTCCAGGATCAGTTACTCTTGATCAGAAGAAGCTGGAAAAGCTTGAGGATATCATGAGAGATATGGTGGCGTGGGGTGAGTGGGCGGGGAGGGGGGAATAGGAGAAGGAGGTGGGGGATAACATGAAGGAACTTTCTGAGGACTCATAATAAATGCATACCCCATAATGTACTCCATTTAGAAAACCTGCCAATGATTGACTTATTCACATAGAAACTATGCACAGCTTTTTTTCCTTCTAGGGAACATTTGATTTCAGCTGTTTGATAAATATTGGTTACAGAGACAGAGAGAGTGTGAGCAAGACAGAGTACTAGCTTCAGTACTTGTGAGCTGGCAATGTCACACGCTCTCTCAGAAGACATCCCTGTATGTGTGACAGTCACGTCCGAACTAACTACAAAATTCTCTCTTTCCTTCCCCAATATCTGGGCTTTTTTGTTGCCTTTCATAATAAATTGCCTGTATTAACCTGTGACTTTTCGCAGATATAAGAACTGTAAACAGAAGGTTGGATTGACCCAACCAATTTATCTGTCCTCTATTGTTTAGTTTTATCTGTTTTTCAGTATGTATTCTCTGCAGCGGGAAATTGCAGTGTATTCCCTTGAACATCTGCATCCTGCTGTGTAAGGAGCAATGTGTTTGCCTAGCTTAACATCAAATAAAATGGAATTTTCAACTGGCAAAAAGGACTGTTTAAAGCTATCAAGATTGTGAAGGAAAACAAAGAGGTTTAAGGTTTCAGAGTGGTTGCCGTGTTAGTCTGTATCAGCAAAAAGAATGAGGAATACTTGTGGCACCTTAGAGACTAACACATTTATTTGAGCATAAGCTTTCATGGGCTAAAACCGTCTTCATGGGATGCATGCATCCGATAAAGTGGTTTAAAGAATTTTCTCCATTGTAGCTTGCTGAGTAAGAGGCTAAGACATCAAAGCAGGCACCACATTTAGTAAATGCTCAATAGAAATATGGTACAATATATTTTATTTTAGTGTAAAAAGACAGCTAGCAGATCTGTGAGTTCCCATTATTTAAATCTTAACAAAAAAAATAAGTGTTCAGTCAGTGTTTATTTGTTCTGTCTATATATGGTGTATACATATAGGTGCTATAGCAATATAAATAATAAATAATAATTATTATATTTAGAGCAAGGGATAAAATAAGTATTTCTGGGTCAAATCTAGCCCAACTTCACACTGACTAAATGTAACTCAATAGCAGTTGTTATGTCTCATTCTCAGAAGGCATATATCCATGCTACAAGACCTACCAACATAACTGGCACCTATGTTGGCAGTCTGAGGTTACATCTATATGAGAAATGCTGTAAAGAAAGTCCTGATCTTGCTAGTCATGTAACCAAGGTGGCTTAACAACTGTTTTCATGAACCAAAAAGTGTTCATTGTGAGTATGTAAAACAGTGTGTGAGATCTGCCTTTGGTGTGTGTGTGTGTGGCTTTTTTACTTATGGTCATTCTCCCCAACAGACACTGTGCCAAGAAGTTTAATTAAATGTGAAATGTTGTAACCTTTGGGGCCCTGAAAGAAAAGGACTGATTGACACTGTATTCCCAGAGTTACACCATCATTGTACATGACATTTGCTTTGAAAGGGGTGACAACAACTTACCTTTCCTTTGCTGATTATAAAGAAAGTGTCCCCTCGAGCCCCTTGCCTGATAATGTACTCTCCATTTTCATAGTGCGTCTGTGGAAAAATTAACAAGAACAAAAGAAATCAGACTGTCACTCAGTTTGCAGTCCAGCAGTTTCACAAGATAATTCTTAGGGAGGCAATAAGCCTGAATGAGTTTTATCCAAGCCTGACATCTGTCATGAGTTAAGAATTACCCTACGTCAAGAAATATAACAGTGAAAAAGAAATCATTTTGTCTTGCCCATTTTTCTTATTATTTTGTTAGTGCCAGCTTTTGTCTGGATGCCTTATCCTCAGGTCCTCAATCCATGTATCCTAATTGAACAAGACACTGGAATTTTTCAGCAGAGCATCCAGTACAAACCAAAACTATGGTAATAAACTGCTTTAACAGTGGTCCTTTTCCAAATATTTTTATTCGCGTTTGTGGTGTTCATCTTATTTTATACTCACTATCAATGGCTTTATTTAGCAGTTATTTTTACTTAAAATCAGTTTTATTATTTATTAGTCTGGATTTGTTGACCCTGGTTTATAGAAAAAAATCACTGCTAATGTTCTGTCCTATCCAGTCGGAGTGAGCATCAAAACATGGGCTAGATGAAATTCCTTGTATTACACCAATCAATGTAATAATACCCAGGGTGAATTTAGACCAATAAATAAAATCCAGTATGTTCCAAGCTAAGTCCCTAAATCCATATTTAGGCTTCTAAATAACTGGTATGATTTTCAGAGGTGCTGGGTGACCATAGCACCAATCGACTGCAGATGAATAATAGGCAAATGCAGAGGTATGTCAAGTTACAGTATCCCACCTAAAATTTTGACCTAGATTTCCAACAGGTTAAGTAAATGGTGGTGGCCTTATCAGGCTTTTGTGGTGAATGCAGTACTGACTGCTGTATTCAGACCTCTTGTGCTCCCCCAGATTGCAATATGAACCTTTGAAACAAGTAAGGTCTAGTGAATGTGTTATTTGAAGACTGCAGCAAGTCCCAGCAAAGACTGCCAGATCTGCTGTGTTCTCAAAGTAGTATATCAGCAGAAGTTTAGGTGGAAAAGACCTTGACTCAAGATGAAGGAATTTATTTGAAGTAATCTCAACCTTCAGAATGGGCTGATGTTTGGAACTATCCTTATTTTTTCCAAATCAGTTTGTTGATCTATCATTTTCACCCTCAATCTTTTGGTTTCCCTTGAACTCAGGTAACAACACTCTACCATGAAAAGGGATATTTTAGGATTCATGTAAAATACTGAATATAGCTGAGAAAAAAATCTTTGTTGTAGAAGCCCTTGATTTAGGAGCTAGTAAATATAAAGTAAAATAGCTCTGTGGTAGTAGAGGCAAGTATTCATGTCTAATTAAACAATAACTCAATTGACAAAGATATTTTATTCCTAAAAAGCAATTAGTTTGAGTCTGCAGAGGTTTGTATAATGTTTACACTAATTGATCAAGACAAAAATGCTAAAGAAAACTGAAAATTTTAGCATCAGAAGTTAACTCCAGTTTCTAAATATCTGTTACAATCTAAAGAAAACATAATCAAAGGGATATTAATTTAGGCTGAGTCACCAATGCTGCATAATTCTCATGACTCTTCAGGAAGGGAAAGTCCATGGAAACATGACTCTGGATGCTGTTCAGAAGGCCCTGGCTTCTGATGTGTCTCTCATGAGCCTCTGGATTTGGGAGCTGAACTCCCTTCTTGCCCCCCACCCCCATGGCAAAGTTGGAAGAGCAACAAGGTTCAGGTGGAATCCATGAAACTCGGCAAGAACAAACTCAGGAGCTCTCGGTCCCTGACACAGGAATGACTTGAAATGGAGATTTTAAGTTCATAAAGTTTTGCATGAACAACCTGAAACCCTTGAAGGGACCAATTTTAGAAAGTGCTGAGCACTATTCTCTGAAAATCTAACCCCTTTGTGGTTCCTCAAGGCAGGCACCCAAAAATTGAGGAATATCACTAGTCACTGAAAATGTTGGGCAGAAAGTTTCCAGAATTTCTGGTTGGGAAGCTAATCTTCACAATGCAGTTGGTGCACTGGATCCCTGTTAAATCTATTAACAGAAAGACTTAAATAAAAACACCAAGAGAGATGTGACCTTTCCTCAGCTTTTGAAAGGTGGTGGTGAAAGGTGATTGGGATGAACAATCACAGCACATCGAAACATGTAAGCGGATTGATTTTTTCTAAAGAAAGCTTTTTACTTGCCTCAAAGAAATATCTCTCTGCTGAGCAATGCTCAGGTGACAGGTGACATTCTAGTAGCACAGAGGGTACTGAACAATTGCATTTAATCCTAATGTTTCCTATTTATTGTGATCCTTCTGCCTCTAATCCTTCAACTGTATATTGATCATATACCTTCAAACTCCGATGCTCCCTCTCTTATCCCCTCATTGTTAACAAATCTCACTGTTTTTATGCTCTCTGTCATCTGTCCAATCTCTTCTTGCCATTCTGAGTGCATCATAGAAGTCTGACAAACATCTTAAAAGCTAATGTGACAAAAGCTAAACTTAATCTTTCCTCACAAGCTCTTTTGTTTCACTCCTTTTTAATAAACAAAATAAATAATAATATATTATTATTATTAATAATAATACCTAGCTCTTCCATAGTGTTTTCATCCGTAGATTTCAAAATGCTCTACAAAAGAGGTCAGCATCATTACTCCCATTTTACAGATGGGGGAAACCGAGGCACAGAGCAGTGAAGTGAATTATCCAAGGTCACCCAGCAGGCCAGTGGCAGAGCTGGACATAGAACCCAGAACTTCTGAGTCCTAATCCTCTATTCACTCTATTCATTAGGACACACTGCCTCTGCATCAACCTCCCCATTATCAAGACTCACAAGCTAGATGTCATATTTGACTCCTCCCTATTAATTACCCCCACATTCAGGCTTTCACCAAACCTGTCTCTTCAGGCTCTCTAAAATCTCCCTTTCTTTCTCTCCCATCTGCTGAAACATAACTGTCTCTTGCCTTCTTTACTGTATCATCTTTCTTTGCAACCTTTGAAGCATTTCAGGCTCTAGGCCACTGTAGCTCTTGCTCTCTGCATCCTGACCATTGACTCCTCACTGAATTCCATCATTCACTGGCCTCCTATATCTTTCCACATCAGTTTCAATCTTGTTGTTTACAACCTTATGCTTCTACATGCTGCTTAATCTCATCCCATATTTCTATCTGCAAGCTCTCTCCAGACCTATGCTCTCCCTATAATTTTTTTTGTCTTCTCCTCTCACTCTTGACTCCATTTTTTTTTCACACTACACTATACAAGAATCCGCTAACTCTTTCTCAGAATTTTCCACTTTCTATCAATAATCAACTCTGCTCATTCTCATGCTTCATCTTTTTAATTCTACTGTTTCCATTTATTTAGACTGTATGCTCCTTGGTGCAAGAATCTCTGTGAAGTGCCAGGCTCCCCTATAATGCTATATAAAGAATAGAACTAATAATGATCTTTCTAGCCTTTTTTATTTGTGAGGCAAGTTAAAGATGGTACCAATTGCTCACATGTATATGGGAGTATTAGTCAACATGACTTGAACTGACCAACAAAACACTTTTTATAGCTGGTTCATAGGTGTTACGTTACCATTTGCATTTCAGTTTCATCTACAGAAAACCAACCCACAGACAGTAAAAAAACAATATTCTGAATGAAAAAGTATGAAAATAAAGTTCTGAAAGTTTTAATGGTAACACATGTAGAAGCAATGAAGTCTGAATTAAAACTGAAATAAAAAAGAGGAAGGAGAACAAGCAGGTTTAATGAGGTTGTCATGTCCTAGTCACCAGCTAAGCAGGTAAGAGACGTAGCCAACTGACATTTCTGCTAGGATTGTTATTTGTTTACACTTGCACTAAAGGACCTAATTTTTAAGGGGTTTTCTCTAGTAAAATTTTTAGAGACAGTCTTATTGGAAAGGGGGCCTTTAAAAATAAACAAACATTCAGCATTTATAGAATTCTTTCTTATCTTCAAAGCCCATTACATGCATTAAGTAAACAATCCCCAAAACACCAGGATGAGGTATGTAAATAAGTATTAATATCTACATTTTATGGTTTGAAAATTGAAGCATAATGGTTATCTGATTGTCCAAGACCACAGAGAATCACCACCAGTCAGGATTAGAACTCCAAAGTTTTTGACTTCCAGACCCCGCCTTACTCCAGAAAAGAGTACTCTGCACTTAGACAACAAAATTGGATCCCATAGTAGCAGTATATCAACAACTGTATTTTTCAGAGGGCACACCCAGAGTGGTGAAGAGAGCTAATTCCCCCCTCTTGTGTATATTTTTATGAAACCTGAGTGTTACTTAGGAGATTAAGGTATATCTCTTAGGAGGGAGAAGACTCCCAAGACACACATTGATCAGAAAATGAATTAAAAAATGTTATTAAAAGCAGGACATAGGAAGTAAATACATAAAAACTGTGTTTTAACAACATGGGCCAATTTCTGCAAACCCTTAGTCATGCAAATAACCTTTAATCCTGAAATAGTCCCAGTGACAAATGCAACTACTTGTGAGATCAAGCGTTACTTGTATGACTAAGAGTTTGGAGGATCAAATCCAGGATTTATGTATTTCCCCACATTATTTCTATGAGGCCAAACTATAGAGAGCATATGGGTTCACTCAGCACTTCTCCCACTCACTGTGTGAACACTCACTATCCACCTCCAGCTTTCTATGTGCCTGTCGATTTCTAATTCTAGGGAACCCAGTGACACAGAGTGCTCTATAGAGAGTCTAGGGAAAGAGGCCATAGTGCTGTGGAGGCAGATGATATCCATTCTTTCCACACAGAGAAAGTTAATTGGATTACGCTTGATGCACTACTTCCGGGAGCTAGGTAGGAGGGAGTCAACACTGGAGTCCAGTTTAGCCAGGGAGCAGAAGAAATTAGGAATGTAGGCTGTTAAGGTAGGATCTCTGGAGAACAGTACAGCAGCCAAGCTCATAGGCACCAACTTCCACTGTTCCCAGTGGGTGCTTGACCCCACTCCTGCCCCTGGTCCCGGCCCTGCCCCCCCCTCGCCCTGCCCCCATTCCACTCCCTTCCCCCAAGTCCCCGCCCCTGCCCCGCCTCTTCTCCGCCTCCTCCCCGGAGTGTGCTGCATCCCTGCTCCTCCCCCATCCCTCCTGGAAAGTCCTAAGCACCACCAAACAGCTGTTTGGCAGCAGGAAACGCTGGGACAGGGGCGGCTCCAGGCACCAGCACTCCAAGCGTATGCCTGGGGTGGCAAGCCACGGGGGGTGCTCTGCCGGTCGCTGCTAGGGTGGCAGGCAGGGTGCCTTTGGTGGCTTGCCTGCGGAGGGTCCGCTGGTCCCGCGGCTTCAGCGGACCTGCCGCAGGCATGCTTGCGGGAGGTCTGCTGAAGCCGCGGGACCAGCGGACCCTCCGTGCTTGGGGCGGCAAAATGTCTAGAGCCGCCCTTGTGCTGGGAGTGGGGGGGGGAGAGGAAGTAAGGTGGGGTGGGGGTGAGGGGAGCTTGGTTGCCGGTGGGTGCAGAGCACCCACTAATTTTTCCCCGTGGGTGCTCCAGCTCCAGAGCACCCATTGAGTCGGCGCCTATGGCCAAGGCCCAGATAGCTGGGGAGATGAGCCCCTGAAGTTAGCTTCAAGTTTCCCCTTCCATAGCTGGGCAACCTAGACAATCATGTGATGGCTGAGGCCCATGGAGATAAGTCATCTGAAGAAAACAGCAAAAAGTTGAAATTAGTCATTGCTGAAAATAATCACTGACTAATTTTACATATCAAGGACCACGAATGTGTGTTTTTGTAAGCATTGGACAATGGAGATGAAGGTTATCTCATTGAGATAGAATAAATTAACACTGCTACATAACTTAGTGTGTTTTGCCACAAAAATTGGTCTGATGGTTCAGTGGAATACCTGGGGCCGGCAGTAAACATGTGGCAGAATTTAGCCCAACACAGAAGAAGTTAAAGCAGAAATGTGATTATCCCAGAGGACAGTAGAAGGTTTATATTAAAGTAATTGTGGCTCTTAAAGATATTGTGCACATGTAGACCCTGCTCTTTGAGCTCCTGCATCCCAAGCACAGGAGATCAGAGTCTTTTAATCAGCAGTGTCCATTGAGGCCATTACATACCCTCACACTACCTGTCCCAAGGATATAAGGGTAGAGCAACCTCAACTGCCACTAATTTCCTTCAACACCAAGAATTCTTGTCTGAAGCCTCTGAAATAAGTGAAGTTTTGAAGAAGGAACAGGAGTTTCTTCCCTTAAGAGATGCTCCTCTCATGGGCTTTTCCATAAGGAACAGTTTTAAACGTGCCTTGCTGGCTTTCTCTGTGTGTTTTGAAACATATTTACAAACTGTACACATGGGGGGGATATGACCCTCCCCTAGGCAAAAAAATACACCTGATGTGTCCATCCTTCAAGGGGATAGCCATGTCACATGATGCACAAATTTTAAAACCTGGAGATTTTGATTCACTCCCTACGGTTGATTGCCCCAGTACTGGGGTAGCTAGCTAACAAGTCTAACACTACCTTTATTTATTTATTTGTGTGTGTGTGCACGCATGCTCATGCAGCAACAGGGTAGAACAAAAATATAAGAAATAAAAGAAAGTACAGTAACTACACTAACAACTATATAATGAGAGTCTACAGTAGCTAAGAGGACACTGAGGCTGTTCAGTCTCACTGTCCCAGGTGGTAAAAAGGAACTGAATGGTGACGGTTAGGGTCGCTCCGCCCTTTATACCATTGGAAGGGGTAGCGTGAGTCATGCAAAATGCAAACTTAATCCTAATGGACACTGCTGGTTAAAAAGTTCTGATCTCCTGAGCATGGGATGCATGCATACCAAGAATGAGATCCATGTGTACAAATACGTGAAGAAGAAGAAACAGAAACATTAGACAATATGTTTCTTCCTAATAAAGTGACCAATAAGTTTGTTCATTTTTTAATTTTTTTTTAGTTTCCCTTTATGTACAATGAAAAAGGTCTTTAAAGTCTCCAAAGAGTCAAGTTTTCAGCTTCTTTGGATTCCTCCTATAATGTTAGTGGTTTTTATTTTAAGTAGCGTAGCGTCCATCGCTTGAATCCTTTTGTGACAGATGTGAGTCCTGGGACGCGTAAGAAGTTCAAGACACTATACTGAGATGTGTCATACAAGCATGGACTTCTGGGACAATCGCTATTGAGTGGGAGAATCCCTGGGAAGTGGTTAATGTGAATTCCACAACTCCAGTTATGCAAAAAAACTGACGTTTGAAGCTATGCCCTGAAGAGAGGACCTTTAACTGGTGAATAGCTGTTCCTGAAGACTGAAGCTCAAGGGTCCAAGCTGTATAAAGAAACAAGTGAACTTGACAGTCAGGGTTCTTGTTCCTGTTCTGAAAACTGACACGGACTTGTAACCAAGTGGGCAAGCCCAGTTGTGGGGTTTGAAAGACTCATTTACCAGAGCCCTGGGCTGGAGTTGAGGTGAACTCTGGCAAGCTTTTAGCATGTGTATAAGTTATTTCATCTTTTAGAAATGTTTTCTTTGTAATGTTTTTATCTTAAGAATTAATGCAGTTTACTTTGTGAAGGCTGGCGGGTAACTGGTGTATGTTGTTATAGTCCCTGGAGAGAGGTTAATCACAGGTGCTGGACCCCGTCAGACCAGCTGAGGAAACCAAAGTGAGGTGCAGAGGGACTGCAAGCCTAAACTCTTGATCTGGAGGGTGAGAGACATAGATCTCTGCCCAAGAGAATTGACGGGTGGCAGCCAGAAATCTTAAGAGGGTGTCTCAGAGGAAAACTGTGTGGGGGGGTGGAGCTTGGGGGTGTGTGTGTCAAAGGTGCAGTTGACCCTGAAGCTGTGATATTTGTAAGCACATAACTAATATTTTTCATATTCACGAGAGAGAGAGAGAGAGAGAGAGAGAGAGAGAGAGAGAGAGAGAGAAGCTATGAACACTCAGCTTTGACTTTCAAGGTCCCTGAACATTTTTCAATGACTCTCAAACCTAAAAGTGACTGAGTAAATTAGAGAATTACATTTACAAAAAGAAACAGATCAGAAAGAAAGAAAAACACATTAATAACTTTTCTCAATGATTGAACATTCTTTAGAAAAGTTCCATATTCAAAGCATATTTTTATGAGGCAAATGAACAAAAATATCATCTGAATATAATAAATATTATGAATATATTACAAAAACCTCAGATTCCCATTCATTAGGGACCTTTCCAAAGTCCATTGAAGTCAACTGGAAGATTTTTTCAGTTGACTTTAGTAGGCTTTGAATCAGGCCTCTTAGGAGGAAAAGTAAAATGAGCATGTTAATCTAATCCAATCATTAGCTGTTTAAAAGTCTCTTGACCAGTTTCTCAACTGTAGTAAGTCATCATAGCTCCATTATTTTACACCATCTGATAGTTGGACACTCTATCTTCATCTCTCTCTTCCTTTCAAATTCCATATCAGGTAAATTAGTTAATACTTTAATTCTTACTATTTGCCTCAGTCAACTATTATCCACATAAACCTCACGGCCCTGACCCTGAAACCACTATTAGATAACTGTAGCTACTGCTTTATATAAGTGTTTTCAAGATCAGTGTCCAAGAGCTCACTTTCATCATTTTTTATCAATATATGGAAACTCTTGGAAACATTTGACATTGGCATGAGCACAAGATATTTCTGCTTAAATCTTAATGGGTGATGACACAATAGCTTCATTTTAAGTAAATGAACATTTTTGCAAATTTAATTGGCTTGTTAGAAATAACTACACAGCATGCTAGAAAACATTCCCGAAGACCAGTGAGCTCTATCTAATGTCAGATATTTATTTAGCCTTTTTACCATTATATTATAAAAAGAATGTAACATGTCTCCCTCTGGTAAAAGAGATTCTTGATTTCAGAGGATATTATAACAACTTAACAGGAGAATCATAGAATCATAGAATATCAGGGTTGGAAGGGACCTCAGGAGGTCATTTAGTCCAACCCCCTGCTCAAAGCAGGACCAATCCTCAACTAAATCATCCCAGCCAGGGCTTTGTCAAGCCTGACCTTAAAAACCTCCAAGGAAGGAGATTCCACCACCTCCCTAGGTAACCCATTCCAGTGCTTCATCGCCCTCCTGGTGAAAAAGTTTTTCCTAATACCCAACCTAAACCTCCCTCACTGCAACTTGAGACCATTGTTCCTTGTTCTGTCATCTGATACCACTGAGAACAGTCTAGATCCATCCTCTTTGGAACCCCCTTTCAGGTAGTTGAAAGCAGCTATCAAATCCCCTCTCATTCTTCTCTTCTGCAGACTATACAATCCCAGTTCTCTCAGCCTCTCCTCATAAGTCATGTGCTCCAGCCCCCTAATCATTTTTGTTGCCCTCTGCTGGACTCTTTCCAATTTTTCCACATCCTTCTTGTAGTGTGAGGCCTAAAACTGGACACTGTACTCCAGATGAGGCCTCACCAGTGTTGAACAGAGGGAATTATCACATCCCTCGATCTGCTGGCAATGCCCCTACTTATACAGCCCAAAATGCCGTTAGCCTTCTTGGCAACAAGGGCACACTGTCGACTCATATTCAGCTTCTCATCCACTGTAACCTCTAGGTCCTTTTCTGCAGAACTGCTGCCTAGCCATTCAGTCCCTGGTCTGTAGCAGTGCATGGGATTCTTCCATCCTAAGCGCAGGACTCTGCACTTGTCCTTGTTGAACCTCATCAGATTCCTTTTGGCTCAATCCTCTAATTTGTCTAGGTCCCTCTGTATCCTATCCCTGCCCTCCAGCATATCTACCATTCCTCCCAGCTTAGTATCATCTGCAAACTTGCTGAGGGTATAGTCCACACCATCCTCCAGATCATTACTGAAGATATTGAACAAAACCAGCCCCAGGACTGACCCTTGGGGCACTCCGCTTGATACCAGCTGCCAACTAGACATGAAGCCATTGATCACTACCCGTTGACGATCTAGCCAGCTTTCTATCCACCTTATAGTCCATTCATCCAGCCCATACATCTTTAACTTGCCGGCAAGAATACTGTGGGAGACTGTATCAAAAGCTTTGCTAAAGTAAAGGAATAACATGTCCACTGCTTTCCCCTCATCCACAGACCCAGTTATCTCATCATAAAAGGCAAGCACTAGACAGAATGAACAGAATTCAGTATGTGGGAACTATAGCCAGTCTGAGCAACTTTTTGCTTTCAGCACCTTTGCCACAAGATGTCATCCTCTGCTACTATCTTTGAACACAGATTTAATCTATGTGTTAGGCAGACTCAAGAAGACGGCTTTAAATATCACCCTCAATATAGTGGAGTTCAGTCAGTATTGTTAGTATAGTTAAGAGTGTGTCTGAATTTCTGCTATGAAACTTATGGTTTAATTATAAAACATGGATATAAATAATTTAGTCCAGTCTGCAATTTGTTATGCAAGATCTTGGACTGGAAGCAAATATTTTAATTAAAAATAAAGCTCGATTTTTAGAGTAATAAAATGTTAGTGGGTGTTGTCTGTTTATAGAAAAAGATGTTAATCTAATGATATTTATCAGTAACACTTTACTTGCAAAATTTTAAAAGTATCTTTTGCTTTTTAAGAAAAAGACAATGGATGAGAAATCACTTAAAGAAAATGACAGTTCTATATCTCAGAAAGTTGGTTTATACAGCTGCACTACATTTCTTAATGCTGTCAACAATGTACATGTCTCTGCAAAACTGAGGGCTAGGTTGTATCATGCAGCCATATGTTGGGGGTTGTGATGAGTCACATCGTACCAAAGGGAACACTGGGAGGCAATCTTCAAAATGTCTCCCAAAGCTCCTTGATGGAAAGAGCTTGCTCCAGATTGTCTGTGCAGCCAACCATCTCTCCTGGCTGAAACATGAGGTGTGTGTATCAGGAGAGGGGTGTCTTGAATCCCTAGAGACCATTCCACTGACGCACAATGGCCAGAGTTATGGTACTGCCCAGCTATGCCTGCTTCCACCTACAACATGTTTCCTATATTGGTATGAGAGGCAGGAACAGGTGTCATAGAGATAGAGAAATCCCCAGCCAGCTCATTAATCCCATTTTCTAACATCTTTTGCACTGCTGGAGCGGCACAAACAAGATGAAGCGGTGTTCAGGATCTGGCCCGAAAACTGGAAAACACTGCTGCACATAAATGTTATTTTGCACATAAATTAATCCTCTCAGAAATTGAAACTACTTTTCTTTTTATATAAACTAACACATATATATAACCAGATTTTTAACCAGGCTCCAACCTGGATTCCAATCTCACAGGCACAATTTGGCATCTGTAATAAAATGCAGACATATAATTATGTATCCACACAATCTTTTGAATCTGCAACTGCACCCATTAAGAAGGCTAATTATTTGTCTGTGAATAAATGGGTACAGCCAGATAGTTATGCATCGAAATGGTCAGCTTCAGCAGTTGGCACAATTAATCGAGTCTGTAATTCTGTACCCACAATTAATTCTGGGGATAAAATTGTCCACAACTATGGAGGCTCATCTCAAAAATGTAGCCCATTAGTCAGGAGTACATAATTCAAACCACTGATTTGAACACTCTGACGTAGAGAAGGATGGTTTCAAATCTGAACTAGGATCCAGATCTGAATTTTGTGGTATTGATTCATTCTTTACTTCTCAAATTTTTCATTAATATAATCTCAGTTGTTCAGCATTCAGGGTGAAATCCTAGATGTACTGAAGGTAGGGGAAAATGTGCCACTGATTTCAACAGACCCAGGATTTCAACCTTAGTTTTTGCAGCTCACATGCACATATCTACCTCTCCAAACTTTTCCACCAAGTTCTGAGAAGGGCTAGTCTTCACCAGAATTGCTATAGCGGTGCAGTTGTACTGATGTAGCAGTGCTGCTAGTGCAGACAGTCTCTGCCAATGGGAAAGAACTCTCCTGTCAGCATAATTACCTGCCCTTAGTCTTTTCTCTTGTTCCTGAGCAAGCATATCGATTATAAGCTGTTCTATTTACAATAAATAGTTGTGAAAGTTACAGTATTTTCAAACATCTGCTTGTGGGGGAGCGATAGCTCAGTGGTTTGAACACTGGCCTGCTAAACCCAGGATTGTGAGTTCAATCCTTGAGGGGGCCACTTAGGAATCTAGGGTAAAAATTGGTCCTGCTAGTGAAGGCAGGGGGCTGGACTCCATGACCTTTTGAGATCTCTTCCAGTTCTAGGAGATAGGTATATCTCCAATTATTTTTTTTATATATATAGTGATGTAAAATACAATAAATGGACTTACACGCCAAAATGCTTCCTTTAACTGAGTTCTGACCTAGCAGACATCAGAGGCCAAGAGTACAGCATAGTGCCAGGTACTTATGAGCACTGCCAAAGAAAACTCTTTTGGAGGGGTCCTGGATACTCATCCCAATAATTATGTTTGTGTTCTGAGGGAGGTTAGGTTTGATCAGCCATTCAAGCCATTGGATGGCTTGTCCTTAGAAAACCTCAATAATTGGTAACCCTGATTTAGATGAACCATATCTAAGATCATTTTAATTTTTTCCAAAGAGCAACATAAGGACATGAGAGGTCAGAACACTTGTAAACTCAAAACAAACAAAAAAACAACACTAGCAAAACGAGTCTAATGTTAATGTAGTGTTAACATTGCAGAATTAAAATAACACAGTTAGAAAATGCAAAAAGTAAGTTTACAATAGCAACTCTACTGCAATTCCATTGCACATCCTATCCTATGCTATATGCTACACATTTTCTTACATAAAAATCAATATATTAAGCTAAATTTTAACAGGAATAAACAGAAGAAGAAAATACTGTGTCTGAGGAATATAACCAAAGGATTGTCTATATGATGGGGTAATGCGCCCTACCAGGGTATGACTACTACATAAGAACATAAGAACATAAGAAAGGCCATACCAGGTCAGACCAAAGGTCCATCTAACCCAGTATCTGTCTACCGACAGTGGCCAATGCCAGGGGCCCCTGAGGGAGTGAATCTAACAGGCAATGATCAAGTGATCTCTCTCCTGCCATCCATCTCCATCCTCTGTCGAACAGAGGCTAGGGACACCATTCTTACCCATCCTGGCTAATAGCCATTTATGGACTTAGCCACCATGAATTTATCCAGTCCCCTTTTAAACATTGTTATAGTCCTAGCCTTCACAACCTCCTCAGGTAAGGAGTTCCACAAGTTGACTGTGCGCTGCGTGAAGAAGAACTTCCTTTTATTTGTTTTAAACCTGCTGCCTATTAATTTCATTTGGTGACCCCTATTTATTGTATTATGTGAATAAGTAAATAACTTTTCCTTATCCACTTTCTCAACATCACTCATGATTTTATATACCTCTATCATGTCCCCCCTTAGTCTTCTCTTTTCCAAACTGAAGAGTCCTAGCCTCTTTAATCTTTCCTCACATGGGACCCTCTCTAAACCCCTAATCATTTTAGTTGCTCTTTTCTGAACCTTTTCTAGTGCTAGAATATCTTTTTTGAGGTGAGGAGACCACATCTGTACACAGTATTCGAGGTGTGGGCGTACCATGGATTTATATAAGGGCAATAATATATTCTCAGTCTTATTCTCTATCCCCTTTTTAATGATTCCTAACATCCTGTTTGCTTTTTTGACCGCCTCTGCACACTGCGTGGACATCTTCAGAGAACTATCCACGATAACTCCAAGATCTTTTTCCTGACTCGTTGTAGCTAAATTAGCCCCCATCATGTTGTATGAATAGTTGGGGTTATTTTTTCCAATGTGCATTACTTTACATTTATCCACATTAAATTTCATTTGCCATTTTGTTGCCCAATCACTTAGTTTTGTGAGATCTTTTTGAAGTTCTTCACAATCTGCTTTGGTCTTAACTATCTTGAGCAGTTTAGTATCATCTGCAAACTTTGCCACCTCACTGTTTACCCCTTTCTCCAGATCATTTATGAATAAATTGAATAGGATTGGTCCCAGGACTGACCCTTGGGGAACACCACTAGTTACCCCTCTCCATTCTGAGAATTTACCATTAATTCCTACCCTTTGTCTACCTAAAGTGCACTAACATCTTGTCTATTAATTGGTCCATCTAGATCCTGCTGGGTACGTTTTAACATAGTACTGTTTCAAACAGCACTATATTAAAGTGCACCAGCAAGGCCTACAGGGACGAATTAATCAGTAACATATTAATACCACTGTAGAGTGCATTACCAAACCCATGTAGCTAAACCCCAAGTTAAACTTGCTATCGGAAACAATTTTTTTCTTGTCTTTTTGTGATTTTTAACTGTACAACCTTAATATTGCATAAGAAACATTTTTATCTGTTTTGTATTTAATTTTACAGGAAAAAAGAAAATTGCTTATACTTAATGTCATCATTTAAATGAAGCAGCAAAGAATCCTGTGGCACCTTATAGACTAACAGACGTTTTGCAGCATGAGCTTCCGTGGGTGAATACCCACTTCTTCGGATGCAAGCAGTGGAAATTTCCAGGGGCAGGTGTATATATAAGCAAGCAAGAAGCAAGCTAGAGATAACGAGGTTAGATCAATCAGGGAGGATGAGGCCCTGTTCCAGCAGCTGAGGTGTGAAAACCAAGGGAGGAGAAACTGGTTCTGTAATTGGCAAGCCATTCACAGTCTTTGTTTAGTCCTGAGCTGATGGTGTTAAATTTACAGATGAACTGGAGCTCAGCAGTTTCTCTTTGAAGTCTGGTCCTAAAGTTTTTTTGCTGTGGGATGGCCACCTTAAAATCTGCTATTGTGTGGCCAGGGAGGTTGAAGTGTTCTCCTACAGGTTTTTGTATATTGCCATTCCTAATGTCTGATTTGTGTCCATTTATCCTTTTCCTTAGAGACTGTCCAGTTTGGCCGATGTACATAGCAGAGGGGCATTGCTGGCATATATTACATTGGTGGACGTACAGGTGAATGAACCGGTGATGGTGTGGCTGATCTGGTTAGGTCCTGTGATGGTGTCGCTGGTGTAGATATGTGGGCAGAGTTGGCATCGAGGTTTGTTGCATGGGTTGGTTCCTGAGCTAGAGTTACTATGGTGCGGTGTGCAGCTGCTGGTGAGAATATGCTTCAGGTTGGCAGGTTGTCTGTGGGCGAGGACTGGCCTGCCACCCAAGGCCTGTGAAAGTGTGGGATCATTGTCCAGGATGGGTTGTAGATCCCTGATGATGCGTTGGAGGGGTTTGAGCTGGGGACTGTATGTGATGGCCAGTGGAGTCCTGTTGGTTTCTTCCTTGGGTTTGTCTTGCAGTAGGAGTCTTCTGGGTACACATCTGGCTCTGTTGATCTGTTTCCTTATTTCCTTGTGTGGGTACTGTAGTCTTGAGAATGCTTGGTGGAGATTTTGTAGGTGTTGGTCTCTGTCTGCGGGGTTAGAGCAGATACGGTTGTACCTCAGTGCTTGGCTGTAGACAATGGATCTTGTGGGTGCCCGGGATGGAAGCTTGTAGTGAGGCGGCCTGGCTCCCGACCGGCCCAGAGAGAGAGGAACCAGAACAGCCACCTCAGTGGGCGGAGCCGCCTCAGTGGGCGGAGCCACCGCCGCCTGTTCCCGCCCCCCGGAAGTCAAGGGGCGGGACAGGAAGTATAAAAGCCCGGCCTCAACCCTCAGTTAGAGCCCAGCGGCCGGAGAGGACGGACGCTCCTGTTCAGGCTCCTGACCGGCCGAGCCTGCCCAGAGCCAGGTACCCGGACGCGGACGGACCAAGCCTCCCTCGAGCAAGGTACCCGGACGCGGACGGACCAAGCCTCCCTCGAGCCAGGTACCCCGAGGTGGACTGGCCGAGCCTGCCCCGAGCCCGGTACCCCGAGGAGCTGCCCGAGCGTTCCTGTGACCCGAGTCCAGAGGAGCAGCCCGACTTAGACCGCTTCCAGCTCACCGAGGAGCCCATGATATGGGACCCCGCTGCCGAGCCCAGCGACGAGCAGGTACCCGAGGAGGGGGAGATGGAATGCAGCCCGGGGGTAGCCGAACCCTGTCCGGCTGAGGGCACTGACGTGCCCATGTCAGTGTGTTGCGGCCAGGATCCCCACTGACTGCAGCGGATCCACGCCGCTGTTAGGGCCCCGGGCTGGGACACAGTGGAGTGGGTGGGCCTGTGTCCCCCCTGCCACCCCACTCACGGGTGGCAGCCTCCCCCTCCTACCAGCGTTCAGGCAGAGAAGCCTGCACTTACCTGGGCTTCTTGAACTGCTGCCATAGCTCAGTTCCCGTTACAAGGCCCTGAGCCTTGAGCTATTGTTTGTTGCCCTGCCCTGACTGAGGGCCTGGGCCTCCTGAGACTGATGCCGCTGCTTAGCTCCTGCTACAAGGACCTGAGCCTTGAACTATAGTTTATTGCCCCACCTTGGGGCTTACTGACTCTTGTGGCTCAGCTCCTGAGACAAGGACCTGAGCCCCTGGGACTATTGTTTGTTGCCCCACCCTGACCTAGGGCTGGGGATTACTGAACTATTGTTATTACTCAGCTCCTGATGCAAGGACCTGAGCCCTGAACTACTTTGTATCGCCCTGCCCTGATTAAGGGCCTGGGCTTCCTAAGACTATTATCGTTGCTCAGTTCCTGAGACAAGGACCTGAGCCCCTGGGACTATTGGTTGTTGCTCAGCCCTGCTGTGAGGAGCTGAGCTAGAACTGCTGTGTTGCTGCCCGCCCTGACTGAGGGCTTGGGCTTAAACTAGTGACTTTGTGTGCTCAGCCCTGCTGTGAGGAGCTGAGCTAGAACTGCTGTGTTGCTGCCCCGCCCTGACTGAGGGCTTGGGCTTAAACTAGTGACTTTGTGTGCTCAGCCCTGCTGTGAGGAGCTGAGCTAGAACTGCTGTGTTGCTGCCCCGCCCTGACTGAGGGCTTGGGCTTAAACTAGTGACTTGGTGTGCTCAGCCCTGCTGTGAGGAGCTGAGCTAGAACTGCTGTGTTGCTGCCCCGCCCTGACTGAGGGCTTGGGCTTAAACTAGTGACTTTGTGTGCTCAGCCCCTACCTGAGGGTCTGAGCTAGAACTGCTGTGTTGCTGCCCCGCCCTGAGCTAGGGCTTGGGCTTTACAGACGTAGACTGCTGCTCAGCACTGTAGTGGGATCTGAGCTCCCTGGATTCTGGTGTGCTGCCCCGCCCTGACCTAGGGCTTGGGGCTTACTGACTCTATAACTGCTCAGCTCCGACTGCCAGGACCGGAGCCTAGACCTAGTGTCTGCTGTCCCGCCCTGACTGAGGGCTGGGACTCCTAGCAGGAACTGTGTGCCTTCTGTTCTGCCCCTGCTTGAGGGGCAGAACCCCAAAAACCCTTCAGAACCCGGAGACTGATAGGGCCGTGTAGTGAGGCGGCCTGGCTCCCGACGGCCCCTGAGACGGCACGGCCCCTACCGCGGACTATTACACGTGGTGCCTTCTCTGAGGACCTTTTTGCCCAGAATGTGGGCACGAACTCTAGACACCGGTGAAAAGGGGGCGACGGGAGAGAGATCTCCCGCAAGAGAGATGGACCTATCCCAGCTCCTGACCCTCATCACTGAGAGCCAGGAACGACAGCAGGCGGCCCAGGCGCGACACCAACAGGAGCACCAGGCCGCCCACCAGCTGCAGCAGCAGCAACTCGTAGAGCAGCTGGGGGTCCAACAACGGCAGCTGATTGCGGACCTGGTTACCCAACACCAGGACTTCCAGCAGACATGTGTTCAGCAGCTTGCAGCGGCTCTAGCCCGACCGGGGGAACCCCTACCCGGGGGCACCGCAGGAGCCCCGCGACCCAACCCCCCAATTCGGTTGACGAAGATGGGGCCCGAGGATGATCCGGAGGCTTTTCTCGTCACCTTTGAGAGGGTGGCTGTCGTCGCGGGCTGGAACCAGGAACAGTGGGCCACCATCTTGGCCCCATATTTAACGGGGACTGCCCAGACGGTCTACCGAGGTCTGTCGGTGGAAGCAGCCCAGGACTACAGCGCAGTGAAGGCTGCTATTCTGGACGCATTGGACGTGAGCCCCGAGACCTACCGACAACGGTTTAGGAGCCTGTCCTATCCCCCGGGGGCCCGGCCGCGGATGGTGGCTCAGGAACTACGGGAGACCTGCAAAAAGTGGCTACAGCCCGAACGCCGGACATCAGAAGAGCTGATGGAACAAATTGTATTGGAACAATTTGCCCAAGTACTTCCGCCGAGGGGAAGATCCTGGGTCCTACGCCACAGGCCGACGACGGTGTCTGCAGCCGTTGCCTTAATGGAGGACTTCCTCGCGGCTGAGGCCCCGTCGGGGTCGGCGGGCCCGGCGGTCCCGGCCCGGCCGGAGCGCCCTAACCCAGAGAAGAGGGGGCCGTCCCCCCGGGCAGCCGTAAGTGCTCCCTCCCGCAGTGTAGAGACCCAGGCCCGGATGGCCGCGCCCTCCGGGAGACCCCCACGGACCCCGATGCCCACAGTCAGAGGTCCCAGCCGGAAACCCCCCGGTGGTGACCCCGGAGCTCAGTCACGGACGGAGCGAGCCACCCTGGGACCCTGTTTCTCCTGCGGGAAGTACGGCCATTTGCAGCGAGCTTGCCCGGAACGGGAGTGTGCATTCGGCCAAGTCTACTCGGGGGAAGGCCGTGCCCGACGCCCGCAAGGGGCCAAGATCACCGTGCCCGTCATCATTGAGGGACGCCAGGCGGTGGCCCTCCTCGACTCCGGCTGTGGCCAAACGCTGGTCTGCCAGGCCGTGGGCCCGCCAGCGGACGACCACCTTGAGAAGATCCCACTGCAGTGTATCCACGGGGATATACGACCCTACCCCAGCGCCCAGACCCAACTGACTATTGATGGGGTCACCCGACGGATGACAGTGGGGCTTGCACCCCGGCTGGCCTACCCGGTGATCCTGGGGCGGGATTGGCCCGATTTCACCACCGTCTTACGCCGCCACCTCGAGGGTAGCCCGCAGGCCACGCCGGCATGGGAAGGTGAGGCACCAGAGACCGGGGAGGATGAGAGGGAAACCCCCGTCCCTACCAGTCCCACGAGAGAACGGGAAGACCCTCCCCGAGAGGGACGAGAGGATCCCTCGGCACCCACAGAGTTTTGCCGGGACCAACGGGCTGATCCCACCCTCGCGCGGACCTATGAGCAGCTGGCCTCGGTGGATGGGACTATTCTCGACCCCCAGCGAGCGGCTCAGTGGCCACACTTTGAGCTGCGGCAAGAGCGCCTTTACCGCGTGGAGAAAGACCCCCGCACCGGGGACGTCCGGACACAGCTCCTCGTGCCGCAATGTCACCGCCGGGCCGTCATGAAACTGGCCCATGACGGCCCAGCGGCGGGGCACCTCGGGCACGACAAAACGCTGGCCCGGATCCTGGGGCGCTTCTTCTGGCCCGGGGTGTACCAAGAAGTAAAGGACTACTGCAATTCGTGTCCAGGATGCCAGTTGGCCGCGCCCGCCCAGACTCCGAAGGCACCGTTGGTGCCGATGCCTATAATCGAAACCCCCTTTGAACGCGTGGCGGTGGACCTGGTGGGGCCCCTCCCGAAGAGCAGCGCGGGGTTCCAGTATATTTTAGTCATGATGGACTATGCCACCAGGTTCCCCGAAGCCATTCCTCTTCGGAACATCTCAGCCCGCACCATTGCCATGGAACTGGTGAAGGTCTTCGCCCGCGTCGGCCTACCCCGGGAGCTCCTCACGGACCAAGGGACCAATTTCACGTCCCGGCTGCTCAAGCAAGTTTGCGAAATCATGGGGGTCAAGCAACTCCGCACCTCCGTCTATCATCCCCAGACCGATGGATTAGTGGAGAGGTTTAACCGGACGCTGAAGGGGATGCTGCGTCGGTTTCCCCAAGAGGACCTTCGCCGGTGGGACCAGCTCCTTCCGCCCCTGCTCCTCGCCATACGAGAAGTCCCCCAGGCGTCGACGGTTCTCCCCTTCGAATTATTGTATGGGCGGAGACCCGGGCCTCTTGGATCTCATGAGAGAAACCTGGGAACAGGCTCCCTCCCCGGCCCAGGGTCTCTTACAGTATGTGCTTCAACTTCAGGAGCGCCTAAAGCAGGCGGGGGATCTGGCGCGGGAAAACTTGAAAGCCGCCCAGGACACGCAAGCCCAGACCTATAACCGAGGCGCCCAGACTCGGGACTTCCAACCCGGGACCGGTATTACTCCTCCTCCCGTCCAGTGAATCAAAAATCCTGGCCCGGTGGCAAGGGCCCTATGAGGTGGTCAGAAGGGTGGGCCCGGTCACGTATGAAATCAATCAACCGGACCGGAAGAAGAAGATCCAACGCTACCACGTCAACCTCCTCAAACCCTGGAAGGAGCGAGAAGGGCTGTTGATTAACCCCTACCCGCCAGAACCGGAACTGGGGCCCCAGGTCCCCCAACCCGGAGACGCCGAGGAACCCCAGCTCGGGGAGACCTTAACCGAGGAACAGCTCCAACAGACCAGGTGCCTCCTGCGAGCTTTCTCACGCACCTTTACGGACCAACCGGGACACACCTCCCTGGTATACCATCGGATCCAGACAGAGCCAGGGTGGTGATCCGGGACGACCCGACCCTGCCCTACCATAGGAAGCAGGTCGTAGAGAAGGAGGTACGAGCAATGTTGGATTTGGGGGTGATAGAGCCGTCGCAGAGTGAGTGGCGCAGCCCGGTAGTGTTGGTACCCAAACCCGACGGCTCGCAGCGCTTCTGTATCGACTTCCGCTGCTAACGCCATCTCCAAATTCGACGCCTATCCCATGCCCCGGATAGATGAGCTGTTGGCCCGCCTGGGGAGTGCCCACTA
The DNA here is from genome assembly GCF_016161935.1 of Mauremys reevesii. Classification (NCBI taxonomy): domain Eukaryota; kingdom Metazoa; phylum Chordata; order Testudines; family Geoemydidae; genus Mauremys; species Mauremys reevesii. Next base: position 35,611,324 of record NC_052629.1, on the reverse strand, counting down.
CATCACCACTCTAGACCTAAGTAAGGGATATTGGCAGATCCCTCTGGAGCCCGCCTCCCGCGAGAAAACTGCCTTTGCCACTCCCTCCGGTCTCTACCACTTCACCAGGATGCCCTTCGGCCTCCACGGGGCCCCGGCCACCTTTCAGCGCCTAATGGACCGCCTCCTCCAGCCCCATCAGGACTATGCTGCCGCCTACCTCGACGACGTTGTAATCTACAGTCCACAGTGGGAGCATCACCTGGAGAGAGTCGCCGCTGTCGTGAGGTCCCTGAGGAAGGCCGGCTTAACCGCCAACCCGAAAAATGTCGCATCGGTTGGCAAGAGACTAAATACTTGGGGTATGCTATCGGGCATGGGCAGGTAAAACCCCTGATCGGCAAGGTACAGGCCATCGCAAACTGCCCCCCGCCGACCACGAAGCGCCAGGTGCGGCAGTTTCTAGGCTTGGCCGGTTATTATAGGCGGTTCATTCCCCAATTTGCGACGATTACAGCCCCCTTAACGGGGCTCCTAACAAAGGACAGCCCACGGCAGGTGAACTGGACTACTGAGTGCGACAGGGCCTTTCGGACTCTTAAGACCTGCCTCTGCAGCGAGCCGGTCTTGTATAGCCCCGACTTTAACCAGCCGTTTATCTTACAGACCGACGCCTCGGAAGTGGGACTCGGGGCTGTCTTGTCCCAAGACGTAGGGGGTGAGGAGCATCCGGTTCTGTACATTAGCCGGAAGCTGTTTCCCCGCGAAAAAAACTATGCGGTGGTCGAGAAGGAAGCCCTCGCCGTGAAGTGGGCTTGTGAAGCGCTCCGATACTACATCCTGGGAGTCCCCTTCACCTTGGTCACCGACCATTCCGCCCTTCAGTGGTTGGCCCGGATGAAGGACCACAACATGCGGGTGCAGCGCTGGTACCTGGCCCTCCAGCCATTCGCCTTCACGGTCCACCATAGAGCCGGTAAGGACCATGCGAACGCGGACTTCCTCTCTCGGCTGGGGGGTATGGAATGGGCTGGTCCCGCTGCTCGGGAACCAGCCTTGAGGGGGGGGCCGTGTAGTGAGGCGGCCTGGCTCCCGACCGGCCCAGAGAGAGAGGAACCAGAACAGCCACCTCAGTGGGCGGAGCCGCCTCAGTGGGCGGAGCCACCGCGCCTGTTCCCGCCCCGGAAGTCAAGGGGCGGGACAGGAAGTATAAAAGCCCGGCCTCAACCCTCAGTTAGAGCCCAGCGGCCGGAGAGGACGGACGCTCCTGTTCAGGCTCCTGACCGGCCGAGCCTGCCCAGAGCCAGGTACCCGGACGCAGACGGACCAAGCCTCCCTCGAGCAAGGTACCCGGACGCGGACGGACCAAGCCTCCCTCGAGCCAGGTACCCCGAGGTGGACTGGCCGAGCCTGCCCCGAGCCCGGTACCCCGAGGAGCTGCCCGAGCGTTCCTGTGACCCGAGTCCAGAGGAGCAGCCCGACTTAGACCGCTTCCAGCTCACCGAGGAGCCCATGATATGGGACCCCGCTGCCGAGCCCAGCGACGAGCAGGTACCCGAGGAGGAGATGGAATGCAGCCGGGGTAGCCGAACCCTGTCCGGCTGAGGGCACTGACGTGCCCATGTCAGTGTGTTGCGGTCAGGATCCCCACTGACTGCAGCGGATCCACGCCGCTGTTAGGGCCCCGGGCTGGGACACAGTGGAGTGGGTGGGCCTGTGTCCCCCCTGCCACCCCACTCACGGGTGGCAGCCTCCCCCTCCTACCAGCGTTCAGGCAGAGAAGCCTGCACTTACCTGGGCTTCTTGAACTGCTGCCATAGCTCAGTTCCCGTTACAAGGCCCTGAGCCTTGAGCTATTGTTTGTTGCCCTGCCCTGACTGAGGGCCTGGGCCTCCTGAGACTGATGCCGCTGCTTAGCTCCTGCTACAAGGACCTGAGCCTTGAACTATAGTTTATTGCCCCACCTTGGGGCTTACTGACTCTTGTGGCTCAGCTCCTGGGACAAGGACCTGAGCCCCTGGGACTATTGTTTGTTGCCCCACCCTGACCTAGGGCTGGGGATTACTGAACTATTGTTATTACTCAGCTCCTGATGCAAGGACCTGAGCCCTGAACTACTTTGTATCGCCCTGCCCTGATTAAGGGCCTGGGCTTCCTAAGACTATTATCGTTGCTCAGTTCCTGAGACAAGGACCTGAGCCCCTGGGACTATTGGTTGTTGCTCAGCCCTGCTGTGAGGAGCTGAGCTAGAACTGCTGTGTTGCTGCCCCGCCCTGACTGAGGGCTTGGGCTTAAACTAGTGACTTTGTGTGCTCAGCCCTGCTGTGAGGAGCTGAGCTAGAACTGCTGTGTTGCTGCCCCGCCCTGACTGAGGGCTTGGGCTTAAACTAGTGACTTTGTGTGCTCAGCCCTGCTGTGAGGAGCTGAGCTAGAACTGCTGTGTTGCTGCCCCGCCCTGACTGAGGGCTTGGGCTTAAACTAGTGACTTGGTGTGCTCAGCCCTGCTGTGAGGAGCTGAGCTAGAACTGCTGTGTTGCTGCCCCGCCCTGAGCTAGGGCTTGGGCTTTACAGACGTAGACTGCTGCTCAGCACTGTAGTGGGATCTGAGCTCCCTGGATTCTGGTGTGCTGCCCCGCCCTGACCTAGGGCTTGGGGCTTACTGACTCTATAACTGCTCAGCTCCGACTGCCAGGACCGGAGCCTAGACCTAGTGTCTGCTGTCCCGCCCTGACTGAGGGCTGGGACTCCTAGCAGGAACTGTGTGCCTTCTGTTCTGCCCCTGCTTGAGGGGCAGAACCCCAAAAACCCTTCAGAACCCGGAGACTGATAGGGCCGTGTAGTGAGGCGGCCTGGCTCCCGACGGCCCCTGAGACGGCACGGCCCCTACCGCGGACTATTACAAAGCTGGAGGCATGAAGGTAGGCATAGCTGTCGGTAGGTTTTGGTATAGGGTGGTTAATGTGACCACCACTTATTTGCACCGTGGTGTCTAGGAAGTGGACCTCCCGTGTAGATAGGTCCAGGCTGAGGTTGATGGTGGGGTGGAAGCTGTTGAAATCATGGTGGAATTTTTCCAGAGTCTCCTTCCCATGGGTCCAGATGATGAAGATGTCATCAATGTAGCGTAGGTAGAGAAGGGGCGTGAGTGGACGGGAGCTGAGGAAGCGTTGTTCCAGGTCAGCCATAAAAATATTGGCATATTGTGGGGCCATGCGGGTGCCCATAGCGGTGCCACTGATCTGGAGATATATATTGTCATTAAATTTGAAATAGTTGTGTGTGAGGATAAAGGCACAGAGCTCAGCAACCAGTTGTGCTGTGGCATCATCAGGGATACTGTTCCTGACAGCTTGTATTCCATCAGTGTGTGGGATGTTTGTGTAGAGAGCCTCTACATCCATGGTGGCTAGGATGGTGTTTTCTGGAAGGTCACCAATGCATTGTAGTTTCCTCAGGAAATCAGTGGTGTCACGGAGATAGCTGGGAGTGCTGGTAACATAGGGTCTGAGTAGAGAGTCCACATATCCAGACAGTCCTTCAGTGAGAGTTCCAATGCCAGAGATGATGGGGCGTCCAGGATTTCCGGGTTTGTGGATCTTGGGTAGTAGATAGAATAACCCTGGTCGGGGTTCTAAGGGTATGTTGATTTGTTCTGGTGTTAGTGTAGGGAGTGTCCTGAGTAGATGGTGCAGTTTCTTAGTGTATTCCTCAGTGGGATCTGAGGGAAGTAGCCTGTAAAATTTGGTATTGGAGAGTTGTCTGGCGGCCTCCTTTTGGTAGTCAGACCTGTTCATGATGACAACAGCACCTCCTTTATCAGCCTCTTTGATTATAATGTCAGGATGGTTTCTGAGGCTGTGGATGGCATTGCGTTCTGCACGACTTAGGTTGTGAGGCAAGCGATGTTGTTTTTCCACAATTTCTGCCTGTGCACGTCGGCGGAAGCATTCAATGTATAGGTCAAGACTGTCATTTCGACCCTCAGGAGGAGTCCATGTGGAGTTCTTCTTCTTGTGCTGTTGGTGGGAGTGTAAATGTGTATCAGTGCGCTGTTCAGTGTTGTCCTGGAAGTATTCTTTGAGTCGGAGATGGCGAAAGTAGGCTTCCAGATCACCGCAGAACCGTATCATGTTGGTGGGGGTGGCAGGGCAGAAAGAGAGTCCCCGAGATAGGACAGACTGTTCTTCTGGGCTGAGTGTGTGGCTGGATAGATTGACGATATTGCTGGGTGGGTTAGGGGTATCACGGTTAAAGACTACAAGTACCCACACGAGGAAATAAGGAAACAGATCAACAGAGCCAGATGTGTACCCAGAAGCCTCCTACTGCAAGACAAACCCAAGAAAGAAACCAACAGGACTCCACTGGCCATCACATATAGTCCCCAGCTCAAACCCCTCCAACGCATCATCAGGGATCTACAACCCATCCTGGACAATGATCCCACACTTTCACAGGCCTTGGGTGGCAGGCCAGTCCTCGCCCACAGACAACCTGCCAACCTGAAGCATATTCTCACCAGCAACTGCACACCGCACCATAGTAACTCTAGCTCAGGAACCAACCCATGCAACAAACCTCGATGCCAACTCTGCCCACATATCTACACCAGCGACACCATCACAGGACCTAACCAGATCAGCCACACCATCACCGGTTCATTCACCTGCACGTCCACCAATGTAATATATGCCATCATATGCCAGCAATGCCCCTCTGCTATGTACATCGGCCAAACTGGACAGTCTCTAAGGAAAAGGATAAATGGACACAAATCAGACATTAGGAATGGCAATATACAAAAACCTGTAGGAGAACACTTCAACCTCCCTGGCCACACAATAGCAGATTTTAAGGTGGCCATCCCACAGCAAAAAAACTTTAGGACCAGACTTCAAAGAGAAACTGCTGAGCTCCAGTTCATCTGTAAATTTAACACCATCAGCTCAGGACTAAACAAAGACTGTGAATGGCTTGCCAATTACAGAACCAGTTTCTCCTCCCTTGGTTTTCACACCTCAGCGGCTGGAACAGGGCCTCATCCTCCCTGATTGATCTAACCTTGTTATCTCTAGCTTGCTTCTTGCTTGCTTATATATACACCTGCCCCTGGAAATTTCCACTGCTTGCATCCGAAGAAGTGGGTATTCACCCACGAAAGCTCATGCTGCAAAACGTCTGTTAGTCTATAAGATGCCACAGGATTCTTTGCTGCTTCTACAGAACCAGACTAACACGGCTACCCCTCTGATACTTGACATCATTTAAATGGATGCTTTCAATTTCAGACAAATTTACAATGGCTGCTTGACTGGAAATATCCTTCTGCAATCATTTTGCTAACAGGGCCATTTCAGACTGGTTACACTGTGATGGCTGTGTCTTCACAACAGAAAAATATAGCAAGTTACATTGGTTTTAAATGAAAGCTCAGAATACAGCAGAAGTCCAGAGAAACCTTAAATGTACAAGATGAACACTTTTTTTTCTTCTCATCTGCAATTAGCTATCTCCTGCAGATATTTTTTGGATTTTGCTGAGTTTATTTGAATGACACAATTACAATCATCCTCATGTAAATTGTCCCAGCAGAAGTCCCTGTACCTGCTAGTTTAGACAGAGTGAATGTGCAGTGACTTCACAAAGGGAAAGTTGGGAGGAGATCAGGCTTTTTCGAACTCTGCTAAAATCTTGATATGTTCAATGAGTATGCTCAGAAGTGATTTTTCAGTTGCTTTTAATTTTTCCCCCATATCTCAAATACACGCATTTCTTATATAAAATTATGTGTACTCAAACATCAGCCATTTTTAGTGCTAAAAAGGGTTCAAGTTTTTTGGGTTATTTTTTTTAAGTGTATATTGGACTCTTCCGAACACTCCAAAATCTGAAAGGATAAATTAAAATAAAATAGTAAATTAATTCATCTTTGTTCAAAGACAAAGCACAGTACTATCAATACAAAAGGTTCATGACTTGGTAGGCATAAGTATATGAAAAAGGTAATTATTTTGGAAAATGTTTTGAAGTCCCAACTCTAAGTGGTCATTCCCGGCAGTCACTGTATTATATATGTATAGATATTTAAAGTATAAGACACAAAAATATATTAAGCAAGACCTCAAACAATGAGGTTTCCATAAAAGTGGTGATCATTGTGTTCATCTCAAGCCTATCATCTCCCCATCAAAAAGGTAAAACTAGAAGCTCATAACAAGACAATTTTATTCCTCTCAAATAAAACATAGATTCCTCCCCCCACACAAGTGTGTTAGTCAATAAATCTCCTAAAGAACTGGGTATGTGCTTAGCTTAAACTTAGAAGATGCATATACAATTGCTTAAATCTTTTAAGATCAATATTAACCCTTTGCAACCTAGAAGAACCATCAGCATAATTTACACCTAGGTTATTACAAAATGATACTTGGACCCAGCCTGTCTGTCCTAAGGTTTTCTAGACTGCCCATCACTGTAATATTTAAGTACCTCTCTCCACACAAGACCCAGTTTACTTTAGGTCTGGATGTTACACACATTTACATAGGAAATATTTTATACTCATTGGACTGGATCTTGTGAGGTACAGACTAGCTCCTCTGAGATGCTCAACCCACCCCAGGGGTGTATGGTGCTGAACTCTTCATAGGAACAGCTCAGCACTTCACAGGATGGAGTCCATTTTTTGTGCTAAAAATTTACTGTATTATATTTTGGAAAAGTAATCAAATTTTAGTCTGAGATTCCACTAAAGCACTCTGGGTGAAATGCACTCCTGTATAGCCTATGATGCAAGGGTGAATTCCACCCTCGGTGATTAAATCTTTTCTAAGAAGTGGTTGGATTTTTTTCAAGAATTATCTAATTTGCAGACTGACACAGTCAGAAATGGTACGGTTCTACTGTGTTTTCTAGAGTATTAGTAGCAAGCTACACCAAAGTTTGACAATAACTATTTTATTGAGCCCTATATTATCTCTGAGATGGAACCTGCAAGTCCTTAGTCAGGGAAAACTCCAAATGAAACCTAATGAGATGAAATAAAATGGGTTATAAAAAGTTGTATACAATACTTTGGCTTATTATGTGTAAGCACATCCGAGTTTCTCAGTTAGTATGCGTTACAGCACCCATGAGGGAAGGTAAAAGTTGGCACAATTTATTCCCTGCATTAAAAGAGAAATAAAATATGGCCTCACACTGAACTTCTTTGAACCTTACTCTTTTTTTTCTTGGGCGGGCTGCAAAGGTAAGGTGGTGGCTGGGACTGGATACAGTGATCAACACACTTTTATTAAGACCTGAGTATGAGGTCCAGATTTCTACTCTTGATAAATGTTATAGCAGCTACTCACTGTGACTCCAAGTTTCCAAAAGGGTTTCCATTATAATCCTCCTCTGCACACACTAATACCTTACAGTTAATGGGAGTTTTTCTGAGTAAGGACAGCAGCATGAGGCCAGATGAAGGACAATCCCATTTTCTTCTCATTAGGAAGACTTTAAGCCTGCTTTTTTTCTAGCTCTGAACACCCACTCTAGTGTGTATGGGCGATGCAGGGAGCAGCCTTTTCTCCATTATGATTATCTGAGCCTATTTTGTCATTCAGCAGCCTCAATCAAAGTTTCTGTTGCAGCACACTGCATCAAAAACTGAGAAGCTTTTAGTACTATGTCAATGCTCGGTCAAGCCTAAAGCAGAAGCCTTCACTCCTTAGACCGTCTGGATGGTTAAACTTAAAAAATACTTTGTTTTTCTCCAGCTGGATTCTTTTTACTTTTGCATTTATATTTTAAAAAGATGAAAAATAGGTTTTATGCTTAAAATCCAATGTAGCACATGTCAGCTGCATAGAGGTTGGGCCAAAACATGTTGAAAGGTCAAATAAGGGGAACAAAACAACGAGGCTAATTTTGAAGCTATGAGCTTCAAACACTGCAGCCAATTTCTCTGCTAATAAGCCACAGGTTTGTACCACATGGTCATAGGGACCTGTTCCTTGTCCACTAGTCACAGGTCCCTACTGGGTGCCTCCTTGAAATATGAGCAGGCTGGGCAGTTCCTCACTCCCTTTGATCCAGCTTTCCCTGGTATGGGTCCTTGGCACTGCTCTAGAGATGGGGATAGAGCTCTGCACTGAATCTGCTCAGACTTTTTGGGGCAATCTTATTTTGGTTCCAAATAGGACTAAGAAGGGAGCCTTGGAGCATGTACTGATCTCAGCCAGGCTTTCAGTGGAGGGAAGAGCATTCTTAGAAGCTTGCAGACCCCCGTGCTTATCACTCCCTGACTGAAATCTATGGTGCTGCTAAACTGAAGAGATTTCACAGTGTCAACATTTCCCTCCTTTGACTGTATTCTGTGGTGCTGAACTGAAGGAGACTAGAATCTGCTAGACCCTTCCGCTTCCCACCCATCCCCTGATGCTCCCTCTATTGTGATGAAGGAGAGAAGGGAGGGAAAAAAAGGCATGAAGTTCATGCTCAAATGAATCTGGCTTTCACACATTCAATTCTTGTTGTAAACTACAGGCAAGTTTTGCATCTGATAGGTTGCATGCATTTTCCTGGTTTCCTGGTTCACTGGAAGCAGAACTGAGGCTAGCAGTGGTATTAGAAAATGTGAATGGCCTCATCTGGTCTATTCCAATTAATCTGAGCTGAACTCAAAATACAGCATCAATAACAACTTTGAAAAGACTGTAGATGTCCACGAAGGGTAAAAATAACATTAAACTAAAAGAGCTGTTGGACAATAATGGATACAAGCAATGTCCCAATGTCCTGCTGCTTCAAAAATATAGGTCAGATTTTCACCAAGGTTGATTTCAAGTCTAAAATTTTGCACGGTTCTAGTGTAATTATTATAATACATTTGTGGCAATCTAGGTGTTTCTTAATTGTCACTGATAAGATCATTTGGAATATCATGGTGCCAGTAGGAATAGAACTCAAATCTTCTCATCAAACAAAGATATCCCATCACTTGAGCAAAAAGAAAACATGTGTAAAACTGTTAGTATCAGGGACACCTGAGCAGTTCTGAGTCTATCTATCTAGAAGTCATTGGTATACAAACAGAGCAATCAAAACATTATACTATCTTTGTGTCTATATACCGTGTATGCATAAGAGTATTTATCACTGTATGTTGTGTAACACCTAATAGCAATACGGTTTGGGGAGAAATATGCACATATTATTGAATAAGCACACTAAGCCAAATAATATTGAGCAAAAGAATGATTGCATTAAGCATGTGCACATTTCAATCACACAACCTCACTATCCTTAAAAACACCAAAGCTGTCTTTTGTTGATTTTTCCTAGTATTTCTTTCTAGATTCAATTGGGGTCCATTCATCACTCATAAAATGGAGTATGTAAACTCCAGGACACCATGTAAGATGGCATATTTGGTAAAGGTTGGCTCAGGGTCCATAGGGCAAAAGGTCAGAGGTTTGTCATGGGAAAAGTATGTAAATGGGCTTCCCACTCCTGATTCTAAACTCACCTTCTCATCCCCCATCTGATGGCCACTCAGGAAGTGGAAGTTATTACAACCCTGGTGAGGGAAAAGAGGGGTCTCTTGCCCCTCATGCCTCTTTCAAATAAATTACATGCAGCTGGGATTTTCCCCCCTCCCCCATCCTCTGACCTGCATGAGATCATTGGTGGGTTTCCTTCAATTAAGAGAGACTTCCCTTCCCCCTATCCCCTCGGACTAATTTGTCTACTTTTTCTGTTATCTCTTTGGTTGACATTTCCTGTCCCACAATCAATTTTTCAGCAGGAGACATGTCTTCAGATGATGTGGCCTCTAAGAGTCTCTCCCAGATGACTTTCAGGTAGGCAGGGAAAAGTCTGGCCCCTATCATGGCACTGAGGCTCAGAGCAACAATGAGCATGCTTAGGGAAATCCCAAAGCCATGGGGTTGGTTGAACTATAGACTGTCTTGGGCAAATGAGGATTTGTGTACAAATGCTACCTCCAAGAGGAAAGATCTTCGAAATACCAAATAAATTGTGGAACATCAGCAGACTTTGCAGATATGGTTTTTGGGCTGGATGGGCCCATTAAGACTTATCTTTATTGATGCAGCTGAATTTACAAATACTTTCATATCTTAATGCAGCTTGTATCCTTGCAGGAGGAGGAGGAAAGAAAATATTTATTTAAAAATTAGTGTACCTCCAGTAAACAGGTTCCACACCCAAATAAACAGAAAGCATTAAAAACAATGCTTTTAACTTTAGTTACATCCATACTATAGCTATAAGTAGAATGAAAGACTATTTTATGCATTTTCTCTAAATTGTGAATAGCCTTAGTGACAGCTACTGCTACTCATTGTTGCTGAGGTATATATATTCTCTACTTCCAAGTCTTCAACATTTATTACAACTACCATAGGGGCAGGTCCTTATCAGATTTTGTCCCTGGAGTCCAGATTGCTACCATGGTTTAATGATTAGCACTGAGAGTTGAAACCACTGGGTCACAGGTTACAGAGAAATGACAGAGGAGCCTGAACATCTTTTGTACAGGAAAAGTATACACATCTACGGAAGGGTAGTGACTGAGGCTAAGGAATGCTACTTATCAGCCATAGGCATAGGAAGCAGCTGTCTAACTGAGCAAATTAGTAGTGAGCATGAAGTTTATAGATGGGGAGGAGAAGAGGAGGAAGAACCAGAAGAGAGAATAGTAGATGGTGGAAGATTAAAGGGAGGGTAGAAGACAGCAACACGGGTGCAGAGAGAAGAAAAGAACTAGATGGAAAGATGTTCAAATCAGTATGAGTGAGAAGTGGAAGCAAGAAAAAGTGGGAAGCAGCAGGAACAGAAGAGAAGCTCAACACCTCCACCACACATTCGTTTTATAATAAGAGATCAGCTGCAGTACAGTCACAGGGAGAGATCCAAGTTTTTGTGAATGCAAGAAGACAGAGGGAAACAGATATAGAGAGGCCATGGATGGAGTGATGTTTTCTGAGATGCAACAGACATTCCAGGGGGAGCAGAGAGGAAGAGAGAGACTAGGGATGATCTGAGGTTTGAAGGGAAGTATCTAAAGGCAGAGATGGTGATGAAGATGGAGATAGGTGTAGGAAGAGAAAGAGTGGAGATGAAGGGAGGACATGGGTCAGGACAGATGTCAACAGAGACAAGGTGTGAGCCACAGGGGGAGAGTATAGAGACTGTAACGTCTATGGGAGCTGTAGATGGAATGGGCAAAAGGAAAAGGGAGGTGAAGATAGCAGTAGGAGAAAGGTGGAGGGTTATGAGGGAGCTGGAGAAAGGAGATGATGACACCCCAGAAAGGTATGATATAAAGCAAGGGTGAGGTAATGTCTAGGATGGCTAGTGACAGCAATTTAATTGGGAATAGGGTGATAGTGGAATTAGGAAATCAAGTAATCAATGGAATAATTGAATTATTGGCATTAGCAGACAGTAAATGTTTGGGGTGTAATCAGCTAGATAGGTGGACTGTCATCTGAGTGATTAAACTAATTAGGTGTAGAATACACAGGCAGAATACTGTAATTAATTAATCAGCTAACCTGATTTTAAATATAGCGGAGGATTAAATCAGTAAGCAGACAATCAATTAAGCAGGTGAAAATGTATAACATGAGACAGTTGGCAGAGAGTGAATACATTTTTTGGTTGATGCTTGTGATCAGTGTTGGAACAATGAGAAGTCAAGAAAGGCAACCAAGCTTCCAATTGGGATTCTGAACAGTTACCAGAAGAAGAAAGTGATTAACTTTATTTGCATGTGAGTAGGCATGTGCATAAACCTTTGTAGGATTGAGACCTATACCTGTACATCCACTGTTCCATATCCTCATGTTAACCAATCAGTCTACCCATGTTTAGTCCATTTCCAACTCATACACATGACTCAGGACTATGATTGATTAAATTGCTTCTTTTTTATACTTATTTTTCCTATATGAGCTCCTTGCTTTGTTAAAGTGCTCTACAGTTACACTTAATTGATGAGAAAGGAAATTTTGTATTACATTGTTTATACTGTCCAAAAATATTCCTAGTCTATATTACAGTATATGGAGTCTGGTTTCCAGTCTGCCTTGTGACAGAACATCTTTGTTTTGAAGACCTACAATCTGAACCCAGACTGCTCATATTTTGCTAGTACCACAGCACTGTAAAATATCCATAGTAGATTTTACACACCTTTTAAGAAATGTATATCTTGCTTTATTTTTAACTGAAGTACAGTAAAAATTCAAGAACGACACCAGGACTTTTCTTCAAGTGGTGTTTTCCTTCCCTGTTTCCTTAATTTCTCTCATTTGTGTTTCCTTTTATAATGAAAGACTGAGAATGGTGGAACACTAATTTTCCCTCTAGAAATCCATAGATCAGCTCCACAAGAATTAAATTGGCAATCAATTTCTTGCAAAGATGAAATTTGTAGTAAACCATGTAAATCAATATATTTTATTGCATCTATTTCCCTTAATTTGTAACAAATTTCTTATGCTTATTCAGACAAATTAGCTGCATTGCCATGAGGAACAAAACTAATTTTCTAGTTTATTACAGTGAATAAAAAAGCACCTTAATTGGAGATATTCAGAAACTTTTTCAATGACCTGCCAAGAAACATTTTCTTCTAAAGGTTGGAATCAAGGAATGTATTCTCCTCTCCATATGTACTACTCCCTAAAATGTCAATGGGAGTTGACCCTACGAATTGGCAGTTGCAGAGATACTGGAAGGTTTATCCATTCTGAATCAGGTTTTACCTCAACCACTTAATCCTCCCAGCCTAAACAATAATCACATCAGTTTCTTTTAGTTTTGCAATCTCTTTAGTTTATCTAGATATAAAAACTGTTAGGACTTAATACCTGAAGAATAGGAAATCAGGTAAACTTAACACTAGTTATTACAACATATAAGTCTCTCTATGCATCTATGGATTCTATCAACTGATATAAAATAACATTTTAATTACAAATATGTTCTCTAAAAAGTGTACAGTGAATAAACTGTAATGTTTATCAGCTTGCACACACTCTGTACAGAGGTTCAAATTTTGCTTAAGTTAAACCAGTGTAAATCCAGAGTAGCTATTAATATAAATGGAGTTACATCGGTGTATCCAAGAGCAGACTTTGGCCCAGACCGTATAAGTTTAATCTATTACCGTTGAGTTGTTTTGGCACGTGATCTGGAAAAAACAAAATGATTTTCATTACATTTCTGATAGAAATTAAGAGCAGATCAGGTAACTATGAAACAGCAACTTTTCTAAATGGAATAAGGCACATGAAGTTGTGTTACAACAGTCTTACCAATGACAAAACTTGCAAAATTAATGTAAAAATTACATTACCACAAATGTGTGAAAATGCAAAATATTCTTGATTCTGCTCTCAAAAAAATTACAAAAGAAATGATAATTTTCAATAGTCTCAAATTGTCATTTTGCCATGAGAATAATTTACTTTGAAAGTCTGCCTGGGATAAATCTATGATTGTGCCTCCCGGTAGGAATTTAGTACAAAAAATAAAACACAAAAAACACCACATCCAAAAAGAGCCCAACCTATATTCACTGACAAATGAATGTCACTCTTGGATTAAGTTAATGAATACTGACAAGTTTCCAGTTTTCAAATAGAAAATACCACATGAAACAACAAATGGAGGTTTTATACAGTTTTAGACATATCTTTCAGGAAGTGGCCATAATCTTACTTCAGAGAAAATTAAACTAAACCAGTCCTCTGAAAAAAACCTGTTTCAGCCTTCTAGCCAACTGGCAATGAAACATGAAACTAAAATAAAACTGTAGTATGAATTAAGAACCCTATTCATATTACTAAAATAGATTTATAAGTAGAAAACTCCAGCTATGCTGTCATCAATTGCCTCTAATTGTCTCTTTTCTGATCCGTTAAACCAGCTGCATGACTACATAATTAATTAGCTCAACCATATTGTTTAAAATTACTTTTTAAGTACATATCCATATCAGACTTGAACAGAAAACAGAATAATAGCATGAGATATATTCTGGACCCAATCCTGGGCCAAAGTACAACTTCAACAACATAAAGGGGCCATAAAGCTACTTTTAACAGGCCACTAAAGATTTTTGTGGCATGGAGAACTCCAAGACTGATATAGAATTCATTTAGCTGCCTCCTGGCCTTCTAGTCATAGAAACTAATATTCTTTGTCATGCCATACTTAAATATCTTTGAAATCTATATGTCAACACCTAGGTCTACAAACATATATACATACAGAGTAAAATCCTGGCCTCATGACATCAATGGCAAAATTCCCATTGACTGCAATGGATCAAAGAATTCACCCACAATGTCACCAAGTAAGCATTGCTATAGGCAGGAAAGATCATAAACATCCTTAACATTTAAAAGGAGCTTACCGAACAATTAGGCACATTTAAGGACTGTAGTGAGGCAGCCTGGCTCCCAGCTGCACCTGAGGGGGCCGAACCAGCACATCTGCCGAAGTGGGCGGAGTCACCGCCGCCTGTCCCCGTCCCCCAGAAGTCAAGGGGCGGGACAGGAAGTATAAAGTCCCGGCCCCAACGCTCAGTTGCGGCCCGGCCGCTGGAGAGGACAGACGCTGGTGCCGAGCTCCTGCTGAACCGAGCCTGCCCCGAGCCCGGTATCCTGAGGAGGACTGGCCGAGCCTGCCCTGAGCCCGGTACCCAGGGGAGGACTGGCCGAGCCCACCCCGAGCCCGGTACCCAGAGATGGAATCGAGCCCACCCGTGCACCCATCTACTGAGGAGCCAATGCTGGTGGACCCCCTGCCGAATCCACGACGATACAGGTACCAACGGAGGGGGAGATTGGAAGTGGCCCGGGGATAGCCGACCCCAGTCTGGCTGTAGCAGACACTGAGCCTATGTCAGTGTGTTGCGGCCAGGATCCCCACTGACTGCAGCAGATCCACGCCGCTGCTAGGGCCCCGGGCTGGGACGCGGTGGAGTGGGTGGGCCCGCGTCCCCTCTGCCACCCGCCTCACGGGTGGCAGTCTCCCCCTCACCCCAACGCTCAGGCTTAGAAGCCTGAACTTACCTGTTTGCTGCTCAGCCCTGCCTGAGGGTCTGAGCCCTGTACCTGTTGCTGCCCCGCCCTGAGCTAGGGCTTGGGCTTTACAGACTGAATTGCTGCCCAGCCCTGCCTGAGGGTCTGAGCCCTGTACCTATTGCTGCCTCGCCCTGAGCTAGGGCTTGGGTCTTGATAAACTGAACTGCTGTGTGTTTGCTCAGCCCCTGCCTGAGGGCCTGAGCCCCTGAACTGCTGTGTGTTTTCTCAGCCCCTGCCTGAGGGTCTGAGCCCAGGACTACTGCCTGTTGCCCCGCCCTGACCTAGGGCTCGGGCTTAAAGTACTGTTTGTTTGCTCAGCCCCGGCCTGAGGGTCTGAGCCCAGGACTACTGCCTGTTGCCCGCCCTGATCTAGGGCGTGGACTGTAAGACTGAACTGCTACTCAGCCTCCTGTAGTGAGGCAGCCTGGTTCCCAGGCGCCCCGAAGGCAAAGAGCGACCCCTCACCTGACAAGGGGACCCGTACACGGACCCTTACACGTGGCACCTGACCAGGGACCCTTGCCCAGCTATGTGGGCACGGGCCCTCGACCCTTCTGAGACCTGGGGGGGGGGAGCGAACCCCCCCATGAGACATGGGTCTGTCTCAGCTCTTCGCCTTCCTGACCGAAAGCCAGGAACGACAGCAGGCGGCCCAGCTCCGGCAACAGCAAGAGCAGCAGGCCGCACAGCAACAGCAACAGCAACAGCAACAGCTGGTTGAACAGCTGGGAGCCCAGCAGCACCAGTTGATGCAAGACCTGGCCACGCAACATCAGGACTTCCAGAGGGAATGCCTCCACCAGTTGGCCGTGGCACTGCCCCGGCCCACGGAGCCCCAGCCGGGGGGCTCTGAGGGGGCACCGCGGCCGAACCCACCCATCCGGCTGACCAAGATGAGCCCCAGCGATGACCCAGAGGCCTTCCTGGTAACGTTCGAGCGGGTCATCGTCGTCACGGGGTGGGCCCCGTACCTGACGGGGACCGCCCAGACGGTCTACCGGGGCCTGTCTACGGAGGCCGCCCAAGATTACCACCACGTAAAAGCGGCGATTCTGGACGCCCTGGACGTGAGCCCGGAGACCTTCCACCAGCGGTTTAGGGGCTTGACCTACCCCACAGGGGGCTGGCCCCGGATGGTGGCCCAGGAACTAAGGGAGACATGTAAGCGGTGGCTACAACCCAAGACCCGAACGCCGGAGGAACTCACGGAGCAAATTGTTTTGGAATAGTTCCTCCATATACTCCCGCCACGGGGGAGAGCCTGGGTCCTCCACCATCGGCCCTCGACGCTGGCGACTGCCGTCTCCTTAATGGAGAACTTCCTGGCGGCGGAGGCGGCCGTGGCCCCGACCCCGCGAGTCGCCATCCCCGGGGTGGGTCACCCCAATCCCGAGAGGAGGGCCCCCCTGGCCCGGACAGACTCCCAAGAGTCCCCCCGGGGGCCCGAGCCCCGAGGCCGACCCACAGAGACCCCGGTGCGACCCGCGCCCACCTCGCCTCCCGTAAAGCGGGGGACCATGAGGGACTCTCCGGGAGGAGCCGCAGGAAGACGTCCCCAGCCAGGACAAACTGACCTGGGACCTGCTTCTCCTGTGGGGAGTATGGACACCTACGCCGGGACTGCCCGACGATGGAGTGCCACTTCGGCCAAGTTTACTCCGGGGAAGGCCGCGCCCGGTGTCCCCAGGCTGCCAGAATCACGGTGCCCGTGGTCCTGGAGGGGTCCCCAATGGTGGCTCTCATCGATTCTGGCTGCAGTCAGATGCTGGTCCGCCAGAGCTTGGGGCCCCGGGCCGACCCCCACCTGGGAACGATCCGGTTGCAATGCATCCATGGGGATACTCGGCCGTACCCCAGTGCTCAGGCCCAGCTAACAATAGAAGGGGTCACCCGACTGATGGTAGTGGGCCTCGCCCCGCACCTGGCGTACCCAGTGATCCTGGGCCGCGACTGACCCGAGTTTTCGGATGTCCTCCGCCGCCACGCCGGGCAATGCCCGAGGATCATGCCGGCCTGGGAAGGAGAGCTGCCGGAGGCCGTAGAGGGCGAGGAGGAAACGTCCGAACCCCCTGAGCAGCTGAACGAGTCAGGGGACTCCCCTTCAGGGACCCTAGAGGGCCCCCCCTTCAGACGGACTTCTGCCGCGACCAGCGGGCAGACCCCAGCCTCAAGCGGGCGTATGAACAGGTGGCCGTCATCGATGGCACCATCATAGACTCTCGCCAGGCCACCCAATGGCCCCACTTCGAGTTACGGCAGGAACGCCTGTACCGGGTTGAGAAGGATCCCCGGACAGGGGAGCCTCAGACCCAGCTCCTCGTTCCCCAGTGTCATCGACAAGCTGTCATGAAGTTAGCCCATGACGTCCCGGCGGCTGGGCACCTCGGCCATGAGAAGACGTTGTCCCAGATTCTGACGCGCTTCTTTTGGCCTGGAGTACATCAGGAGGTACGGACTTACTGCCGGTCCTGCCCCGACTGCCAGTTGGCTGCGCCGGCCCAGACCCCGAAGGTGCCGTTGATTCCCATGCCATTGATCGAAACCCCCTTTGAATGGGTGGCCATGGACTTGGTGGGCCCGCTCCCCAAAAGCGCGGCCGGCTTCCAGTATATACTGGTCTTGCTGGACTATGCTACCCGGTTCCCCGAGGCGGTACCCCTCCGGACTATCACGGCCCGTAGCATCGCCAACAAGCTCGTGAAAATCTTTGCCCGCGTCGGGTTGCCCCGAGAAATCCTTATGGATCAGGGTACCAACTTCACCGCTCGGCAGGTGTGCGAAGTCCTAGGGATTAAGCAGCTGCATACGTCCGTTTACCATCCACAGACCGACGGGCTGGTCAAACTCTTTAATCGGACCCTGAATAGCATGTTACGGAAGTTTCCCCCAGATGACCTCCAACGCTGGGACCAGTTACTACCCCCACTGCTCCTGGCGATCCGGGAGGTCCCGCAGTCTTCCATGAAGTTCTCCCCATTCGAGTTATTATACGGCCGACGGCCCCGAGGCCTCCTGGACCTGATGCAAGAGACATGGGAACAAGCCCCGTCCCCTGCCCAAGGCCTCTTGAAATATGTACTGCAGCTTCAGGAGCGCGTGGCCCAGGCGGGGGCTCTCGCCCACGAGAATCTGAAAGATGCCCAGGAGTCTCAGGCACAAACCTACAATTGCGGGGCGCAGACTTGCGAATTCCAACCCGGGGACCGGGTCCTACTCCTCCTCCCGTCTAGCGAATCAAAGATTCTGGCCTGGTGGCAAGGGCCATACGAGGTGATCCGACGGCTCGGGCCTGTCACGTATGAAATCTATCAGCCCGACCGGCGAAAAAAGAAGCAACACTACCACATAAACCTTCTGAAACCATGGCAAGAGCGAGAGGGGCTGTTGATTACCTGCTACCCGCCGGACCCTGAGCTGGGCCCCCAGGTGGCAGAAACAGTGGACTCCGAAGGCCCCCAGCTCGGACCGACCCTGACGACAGAGCAACTTAAACAAACCCAGTCTCTCTTGTTGGCATTCCCCCAGACCTTCACAACCCATCCGGGGTGCACCACTCTTGTCCAGCACACCATCCAGACAGAGCCAGGCGTGGTGAACCGAGGTGCAGCCAGGCCTTTGCCCTACCACATGCGGCCAATCATGTTGGACTTAGGGGTCATCGAACCAGCCCAGAGTGAATGGCGCAGTCCAATTGTCCTAGTCCCCAAGCCGGATGGCAGCAGACGGTTCTGCATTGATTTCAGGCGTGTCAACGCCATCTCGAAGTTCGATGCGTACCCGATGCCCCGAGTAGATGAATTGCTTGGCCGGTTGGGAGAAGACCGATACATCACTACTCTGGATCTGAGCAAGGGGTATTGGCAGATCCCCCTCGGACCGGCCTCCCGGGAGAAGACCGCTTTCACCACCCCCACGGGCCTGTACCAATTCACCAGAATGCCCTTCAGCCTCCATGGGGCCCCGGCCACATTTCAGCGGCTGATGGACCGCCTCCTCCAGCCCCATCAGGACTACACCGCCGCATACCTGGATGACGTTGTCATTTATAGCCGTCAATGGGAGGATCACCTCAACCAGGTGGCCCCAGTCCTAAGGTCTCTGCGGGCTGCCGGGCTGACAGCCAACCCGAAGAAATGTCGAATCGGGTGGCAAGAAACAAACTACCTGGGGTATACCATCGGAAATGGACTGGTAAAGCCCTTCATAGGGAAGATTCAGGCTATTGCAACCTGCCCCCCGCCAACTACCAAGCGCCAGGTACGCCAGTTCCTGGGGCTGGCTGGCTACTATCGACATTTCATCCCTCGGTTCGCGACCATCGCAGCCCCCCTGACAGGATTGCTGGCCAAGGACAGCCCCCGACAGATACGGTGGACCCAGGAGTGTGACGTGGCATTCCAGACCCTCAAGGACAGCCTCTGCCGCGAACCCGTCCTCCGCAGCCCTCATTTTGATCGGGCCTTTATCCTCCAGACCGACGCCTCGGAGGCGGGACTCGGCGCGGTCCTCTCCCAAGAGGTCGAGGGGGAAGAACACCCGGTCATCTATATCAGCCGAAAGCTATTCCCCAGGGAGAAGAACTACGCAGTGGTGGAAAAAGAGGCCCTCGCTATAAAATGGGCGTGCGACGCCCTCAGGTATTATCTCCTGGGAGCCCCGTTCACACTGGTGACAGACCACGCCACGCTCCAATGGTTGGCCTGAATGAAAGACCACAACATGAGGATGCAGAGGTGGTACCTAGCGCTACAGCCTTATGCCTTTACGGTCCTCCACAGAGCTGGGAAGGACCACGCGAATACGGACTTTCTTTCCCGGCTGGGAGGCATGGATGGGTCCGGCCCTGCTGCACGGGAGCTGGACTTGCGTGTTGGGGAGTGTAGTGAGGCGGCCTGGTTCCCAGGTGCCCCGAAGGCGAAGAGCGACCCCTCACCTGACAAGGGGACCCGTACATGGACCCTTACACGGACGTTGTTTTATTTAGACTTTGCCACATCCCCAATAGAAAGGTGGCTCATACAGGTCACAGAGGTACGGGAAGGGGAAGGTAACAGTGCACCTTCCTGGAGAAGCTATCTACAGAGCTCTGAAATAGGACATTGCAACATTGTCATGAGTTTTCCTAGCAATGAACATCTTCCCTGCCCCACTAACCCCATTGCCTAAATAGTTGGTTTCTTTCAATTTGTATTATTTTGAGTTGCTTAGTGCGCCTGTGTTTTTCAATACAAACTAAATCTAATGTAGATGATGGAGGAATGCAGCACAAGTTTAAAAGTCAACTTTTTCTCCATGATTTCTAAGTTTTAGGGAGATCATTTACAGTGGCATTTCACCACCCAAGGCTGTGTTAGTTTTCAAGATCCAGAAGGAATGGTAAGGTCTCAACCCGTGTCCAGTAGAGTAAATTTGTTCCTGCAGTGTCTCTCCCACAAATACCTCCTTTGCTATTGGTAGCCCTGTCAGTGGGTTGATTCAATTATTTATTGAAAAATAATATCAAGCATTATTATGGGATCTTAAAGCATAAATGGGCAAATATGTACATCCTAGGATATCTTTCTGTTAGGGAACAGAATACTAGATAAAATGAACCTTGAGTTCTCCTCAAACTCACATCAAATCTAAATTTTTTTTGAGCTTCAATATCATTCATGTATTTTTTCTAGATGCTTCTGCAGTCAGAACCAAAGGCTGAAATACCAAATCATGGTCCTATTTCCTGACCCATGAAGTTAGATAAACATCCACACATATGGATGTGAAGTCACACCTAACCTCTGAACATTTAGAAGTTTGCTCATAACTAAACTTTCTACGTAGCTGTGCCTATCACAGGCTTTCTGGGATGTTTGGGCAGATATAGCTATAGTTTTCAGTTGTTAATATAGAAGTCTCTTAGTACAAAAATGGTTACTATCTGAACCAAATCACAAGTTCTACCTAGCTTAAGTACTTATATGTCCCTCATTACTGCAGTAATGGGGGCCACACACATTTTAATATATGTATCCTCCCAACACTCCTGTGCGGTCAGGAAATATTATTATTCCCACTTTACAGATGGAGAAGTGAAGCATTGATAGACTAAGGCCCAAATTTTTAAGCGTATTTCGGCATTGATGACTTCAGTATTGTAATGCCTAATTGTTTTAGGAGACTAAGTCTAATTTTCAAAAATGATTTAGGCACTTACTTCAGAGCCAAAATCCCATTCACAGTCAGTAGTCTGTGGCAGAGCATGGACTATAACCCCCAAAACTCAATCAGAGGTGACAGTTTTATTTAACTTTACAGGAAAATGTTCTTTCATTTTATTCACCTTCTTTCTAAAGTAATGGTCAGTAATACATCCTACAGTACCTTACAGACTTCTACAAGTGACCACAGTCATGTCAGCCAACTGTGCCTATTCAAGATATAAGAATTTTCTAGCTTTCCCCTTCCCATAGGTACAGATGCACTGTCAGCAGCATTGAGATCAAGAGCCTTCCTGATACTACAGCTGTGAATTCTGACCTAACTGTGGGAAATGTGAATATGAAAAATGAAGCAGACTGTAGATGTTATAGCCCCCAAGCATACGGAGTCATCAAGGCAGCTAATATTTCATTTCTAATGCTAGACATCTGTTATCAAAGCTTCACAGTGATGATGAAGATTCTAACAACTCAAGTCAGGGGATCAAAGTTTTCTTTACCATGTACAATAAGAGGCCATAGAGAGAGGCTGAACATGATTCATTCCTTTCTGACCCTTGCCCTGGCAACTGGTGTATAACATATAAGAATGACTAAGGTTTTTACACCGCACAGCTAGAGTTTCTTCTTGTTGTCGTCAAATACTAACCTTTTAAGTTTGACTAAAATAAGGTACTAAGAAAATTATCCCTAGAAAAAAAATCCCTTCTCATTTTCTGTCTTGTTTTCCAAATGCTCTCCATTTTTATGAGAACACTTTATATTAGTATTTCCTTCCCCACCAACAAGGTAGTGCCTAGAATTTTCATCTTAGTTTCCATTTGGTAGAAATTATTACAGGAATGACCTCAAGTCAACTCACAGTTACAAATGTCATGGAGCATCCTGGTGACAATTTCAGATTGCAATTGGGTATCAGCATTTCTCATTTGAGGTCTGACCCTCTTTTTTTCTATACCAAAAACTTTCACTGGACTCTGTTGGTGGTTTAGGTGAGCAAGGCTGCAGAGCTGGCCATTTAGTTAGCTTCTCCCTCTCCAGATCCTCTGCCACCTAGCAACACAAAGCAGTTGAAAACAAAATGACAGCTGGGACTATTCTACATCACGCCCAACCCTCAGTGCCTCATCGTCCTTGGCCTAAAGATCATGGCAGAGATGTGGCTGGAGCACTGCTGCAATTTTGCTGAGGCTGTACTAAATTGTTTTGGAGGTCACACCAACCAAAACTCAGTTCCAGGACCGGGGGCGGGGAAGATAAAAATATTTGGCTCTTTAAAATGTTATGGTTTTTCAGTATATAACTGAATATAAAACATCCCACCTTAATTATCACATGTATTTATTTAGCAGGGTAATGTTTCAGCAGGAAAGGTAAATTCCATTTATGCACCACTGGTAAAATGTAGGAAAGGAATTTTATAATCTTCTTATTCAAAAGCATATTGCCATTTCCTCAGGGTGATTGGTTCATAAAGCAAACTAACCTTGCTTACTTAGGGCAAACACTAGGTTGCTTTATTTTTTTAAAATTTTGGTTCACATTTCGTAGTACCCAGGAATTATTTATGCCTACAGTGGTCATATAGGATAAAGTGGAATAAGAAATGCTATTACTGGGAACACCTCTTATGGAAACTTCCTGTACAATTTAATCAGAATTATAGCTTTTGAATAGAGGTTTTAAACCAATCGTATGCAAGGGAAGGGATAGAAGCTTCACACATGAGTTTAAGGCCCTCTCCTATATTGTCCACAAAACAAAAAAAACACCAAATCAGCTGGAAAAAACTGGGCAACAATTTCCATAAGTTCCCCCTGCTTTAACCAACCAGGACGGGAGAGGGCACAACCTACTCCTTAGCTCCCCTTTGACCCAGTTTCCTCTTCCTTTTATACCCTTTCCTAAGCAGACACAGGACAGACAGGGACCTGTTAATCTTTTACAGACCATAATGCCCTTATCTTGTCACATGAACCAACAGCACAGAAGCATATAGCAAGGCTATAAATCTCTTTTAAATGTATAGGTTGGTTTAAAAGTTCTATCGAAAAGGTATAATTTTCTATTACATTTTGCATGTTTAAAGAGTAATTTTTATGCATTCATATTCTAATTGTATATGATGTTTTCATACGAGACAGATCAGCTTCTCCTGAGGCCAAAAATGGAGACAAGCAATTGTTTCCAGTATTGACACACCAAGTGATGAAAGAAGATGTCTGACTAAAGCAAGCACATTAGAATTCGTATTTCATTCTGCATGCCTGCAAACATTATTAATGCAAAGCATCCACATAATTACTGGAATTTAAAGAATAAAAATACAACTTGCTAAAGTTGCTAATGCCAAGTGCAACAGAATAAATGGAACACCAGAAGGCAAAGACTTTAGGCTTTTTTCTTGACATATATATTGTCTGTATTTATGACAGTTTGTGAAAAACAATAGTTTTAGCTCCTATTAATTAAAACTACAATCAACCGCTATACACACACAAGCTGGGCAAAATAATTCTGTCTTAAATAAAACAAAACAATAGTAAATGCAGTCAAATTACAGTAGAATGAAGAATGGCATGTATATCAACCATGGTGCGTGAAATAAGAGAAAGTAGGAAAAGCCTGTGAAGAATTCCCACAAAAATCCTATCTGATTTTATTAGCATATCAATGCAACTTCTTGCAGATCTCAGGAAATTTCTCTTGTTTTTAATAAGACAATATATATCAGGTGACTGTTTGCTTTTATGTCCAATAAAGTAACAACAGGTTTCATTAAAGCAATGGAACAAGTCAGATTCTGAATATTACTTTATAATTATGTACTTTAAATACATACAATAAAGCATTACTGGAAGCTTAGTTAAGGAATGCAAACAAGGCTACCGTATGTGGGTATTTCTACTGTACACCACTCCCTTGTTAACAATCTTTACTATTCAGCAATGTATGAATAATCCAGTACATATGAACTGAAAATAAATATCCTCTGATACAGCAACGGGCTTTATCCCAACATATCCTGAATAGCTGTTGTTCTAGAACAGGGGTGGCCAGCCTGTGGCTCCGGAGCCATGTGCGCCTCTTCAGAAGTTAATATGCGGCTCCTTGTATAGGCACCGACTCTGGGGCTGGAGCTACATGTGCCAACTTTCCAATGTGCCGGGGGATGCTCACTGCTCAACCCGTCTCTGCCACAGGCCCTGCCTCCACTCTACCCCTTCCTGCCCCCTCCCAAACCTGCAGTGCCCTCGCTCCTCCCCCGTCCCCGCAGAGCCTCCTGCATGCCATGAAACAGCTGACTGGGAGGTGTGGGGAGGAAGGCAGAGGCGCTGATCAGCAGGGCAGCCAGTGGATGGGAGGTGCTGGGAGCAGGGTGGGGGAGCTGATGTGGGGTTGCTGATATATTACTGTGGCTCTTTGGCAATGCACATTGGTAAATTCTGGCTCCTTCTCAGGCTCAGATTGGCCTTCCCATTCTAGAAGCTAGCATAACTAGTGTACTTTGCAATATGTCTTTCTAATTCCATTTTAACACAATTTAGGTAGAATTAAAATAAACAGTTATCTACAACACAAAGTACAGGAACAAGAAACTGATCTGACAATCAGACATACAAACAGACCGTATTGTGTGGACCCTGCAAGGGTTTTTTGCAATTTTTTTTATTTTCCATTAGTCCGACTCTTTTCTTTCCCTTAAAGAAGTGTTTATTTTGTAAAGTGGAAATAAAGATAAAAACTATTATATTTAATATATAAGATAATGTAAAGCCAACAATATACAGTTGCAAATATAAATGTATTGTAAAATTCATCCAATCAAATGCTGTAACATATGGTCAAATTTTGATTTTCCGTCAGTATATTTACTTTGTTCATGTTTTTGGTATATGAGTACTTTACAAAAATGCATGTATATTCCAATCAGTGTGGCTGTTTGGTTCTTTTCCCTGATCTTCCTTTTGATGGGAAGGATGTGTAATATATATAAATATTTTAAGGAAGTTACACCCAAAAGATTAATCTTATATTTTGTCCCAGAGGTGATACATTTCATGGTCATTCTCATTTATTATGGATTAAAGCCATGCATCAAAACATCTCTGTCTACTACTTTCACAAGGCTAAATTCATGAAGCTAAAACTTCCATTATCCCTGAGGATCATAGATGTCACAGAAGTTCATGATCTGGATGTGAACGGCACAACCCGATGCAGCCTGGGCTCTACCCACTCAAGACTTTGTAGATTAGTATCAGATTCCTTCATTTTGTAGATTTTTAAGGGCAGAAGGAACCATTATCATCATCTAGTCTGATCTCCTTGGTAACACAGGCCACAGATTTCACATACTGTTTTCTGCATCTAACCCAGTGGTTGAGCTAGAGCTTACCGTTTTTAGAAAGATATCCATTCTTGTTCCAGTGGTTAGTTAATCTCACTGTTAAACATTTGTGTGCCTTATTTATAGTTTGAACCTTGCTTAATTTAACTTCTAGCCATGGTATCTTATTATGCATTTGTCTGCTTGATTAAAGAGCTAACTGGTATTAGATACCTTCTTCCTAAGATTCTAGACCTTCCCTCTTTAAACTAAATAGATTGAGCTCCTTTAGTCTCTGCCAGAAAGGAATGTTTTCAAGCTCATTCTTGTAGCTCTTGTCTGAACCTTCTCTGACTTGACACATCGTGGGGCTGCTCTAAGTTGCACCTGGCTGCAAAAGAACCCCAGGAACCATTCTGGTAAATGGAGATTGCCAGAGAACTTCTGTGCTTCAGATGCACTTCTCTTTTCCCCTCAGTTGCGGCTATGTGAAGGATGCAAGAAGGGATGGCATCCCAGGTATTTGATGAGAAAAGACAAATAAACAGGCTTGCAGATAGGAAATACATAGGGTTAGGAAAATTTTTTTCCCCCAAGCTGGGACCATGACATGAAGAACTGATACAGTCAAGTGCTCTGTGGCAGGCACTACTACATATGCATTTTGGCCAGTGGACTCACATCATTGCAGACCCACACCAACACCTTTGCATGCTATCTCAGAATACGTTGTCATAGAGACCTGATCCACAACGCACAAAGAAAATGTGATGTCCCCCTTTATGGCTTCTTCCCATCCTGGGCAATGGAACTATGGTAAATCTGATGTTTTCTGTATTTGTGTCCCGGTCACAAATTGGGGCTACAAGCAGGATTTGGCCCATAGAGAAGTGTGACAGTCATTTCAGGTGGGGTTTCACTAAAGTCCCACACTAGCAACAAAAAAAAACAAAAAAAACCCACCTTGACAAATGAAATCTATCTCAAATACCCTTATGTTGCATGCTGTGAAATATGGAAATAGGAAGATTTCAATTTTTGCAACATCACCGACTCCATTTCTAATGCCTTTTCTCCTTCAGCTGTTTAGTGAGGTGGCTATCTATTAAGATGTCCAATGCCTGTATTTCAAGGATTAATGGTGAAAGTTATTTCTGCCATCATAAAAGCACTTTTAAGTCACCACCGTTATTAGAACTATGACATATCAAAAACACTGGATAATGCTAGAAAATAAGATTCTATCACTTATACATTCTTAAGAATTTAACTGAATGTTTAATATATATGCAGGCATTGGTGGTGAACAAATGGGAAGTTACTCAAATGAGAGCAAGTAAGGGTACTCATTTCCCAAGGCAAAAATGATCTGTAAGCAGTAACACTCACCTGCCAGCTGTTATATTTTACCTGCACCACCTAATTCTCTACAGCTGAATATCTAACCATTTTAAAAACTCATGCTTTTGCTTGGCACAGAGCTGAGGCTTAACTCGTTGGACACATTGCTCTTAAGAGCTTGTTTACTTGCCCCAGTAAGTGTTAAAGATGGGCATCCTAGCATAGAGTGTATAAAATCTTTCTGAGCATTGGTGTGGCAGTTGACAGCCATTCCTTGGATGGCTCTTTTGTCTCCATGAAGAACGGAAAATCAAGGGGACAGCAACTAATTGTCTCACTACACACATGGTGTATTATGGTTAAGTCGGCAAGAGTGGCTTTCTTAAAGGTACCAGTAGGTGTCACTGTGGGCAATGGTATTGGATGAACTCTGTAAGAGAAATAGAAGACTGGGATAGAACACAAAACATACGTTACAAATTAATTATTCCTTGTTTCTAATATAGTTACTAATTTTATTTTTCATATTAATGCTGTATTTTAAAGAAGGAAATGATTCACGTCTTCTTCAACTCATTAACTGCAATAGGACAAATTTTCCACATAAATGTTACATTTTGTTTCTAACAGCTTTGCAAAAGAAAGAATCAGGCAAGCTGATTACAAAAAATAGCCTCATTTTATTTTCCAAGACATGTGAACAATAGATATTTACAAACTGCTATTCAAACAAACCAGGTGGAAGAACATTCTCTGAACAGAACAGCAACAGAGAAGGGTGCATTTCACATTTGTTTTCATCTTTGGCATTCACAGATTGAAAATATGAATCAGCGCTCAAAGTAACAATCTATTCTCATAGGGACAAGATGAAAAGGCCTATACGATGGAAACTGCTTAGTAAACCTTATGCACAAAATAAGCCAGAAAAAGTCTCTATGAAGAAATGAGGGTCAGCTAATAAATCAGAAAAAGTCCAAATGCCATTGTCTCATACTATATAAATGTTTCTAACATAAGATACAAACCAGAGATGGAGTGTTGTGCAGAGTTTACTGCAGAGATTCTCGGATTTGATCCTGGCTGTCTCTCACATACTGTTATGCAAATTACATATGTATGGAACCTGTAAGTTGCTGAGCAACACCCTGTGAGGTGCTGAATGCCCTCAAACTCTCACTGACTGCAGCAAGAGTTGAGGCCACTCAGCACCTTGTAGGGCCAAGCTCTTAATCTCATTACACCTCATTTCATTTAATGTCAAATGAGTATAAATAGTTACCTGGGGTAAAATTCATGTATGTTAAGCACTTTGAGCTCATTGGATATAGAGATGTATACCACAGAGTGTATATTACAAAAGATCTTGTAATTTTGAAAAAAATCTGAAATCTAAAAAAATCATATTGGCATAATTTAACCAGGGAGACTTACTTGCATTATTAGGATAAAGTTATCTTCCTCAAGAGCTCTCATACACCTCATTGAATCAAGTTTGAACTTTTCAAGCGCACCTTTGAGGCCTCGTACCCTAGCTCACCTCAGCCTACATCTCAGATCTCATTTCTTACTGTGTCCCACAGACCCCTTTACTCATCCCACATAAACAAAGAAATTCATTAAAAAAGAGTAAGACAGAATGATTTTTGGTCTGCTAGTCACGTAGAAGAAAGATTGCAACATTCTTCTTGAGTTTACTGTTAACATTACCAGAAAAACTTCTTTTAGGAGAATTTTTGCTGTCTTATTTTGGAAATCAGATGTTCTCTGGTGCATGTAAAAGTGTATAAAGCCTTAGGGCCAAAAGCAGCTAGAATTCTGCCCTAACAAGGCAGCTGTGGACTCCCCTTGTGTAGGCAACTTACTATGTAAGTCATTTATGTCAGCTTACTATGTAAGGCATTTATGTCAGCTGCTTCTGTTTCAGCATAGTGGGAATTCTGGGGCCATGCCACTGGGAAGGTGCAGAGAGGGTAAATGGCTAGCTTGTGCTGTCCTCTTATGATCCTAGATGAACAGAATACCCCATCATGGGTTGTTTATCTTGTACTGGAAGCTCAAGTTGAGTCCAGGCTGCTCCTAGACTTAGAGTTGGGGAGAAAGATGGCAGAAAGCCAGCTGACCCTGATGGCTTTCCCTTTAAGTTGTGCCTATCTGGTAGCTGTGACTTCACCCTTTCCCAGTCAGAGACAGATACCCTCCGACCAGCAAATGCTTCTTTTCTTCTCTAATGACACTTATGTCAGGTCCTTTGAACAGTCAGTGAAAGGAAAATTAGAAATTGGAGTAGGATGAGAAAGTGAGTGCATCCATCAATCACTGATGAAAGACCATATGGTAGCAATTAGGGCCATACAAAACTTTTAGGACAAAATCTAAAACCAAGTTAATTTCTTGAACTAGAATTGATTTTCCTTTAATGTGGAGTACTTTGGGATGTCTTGGCTTGAGAATAAAGTAAAAGGCCAGTTAAGAGGTAGCAGTGGGACTGCAGTGCCTTTCATGGTACTCCACACTGATGCAGAAAGGGGAAGTAGGCAGCCTACTTTCCCTCCTGATTGAAGAGGGTTTAGAGGTCAGTGGGCCACCTGCCCATTCACTGAAGACACCTGAAGTCAGAGTGGGATGGAGTTTAATGTAAAGGGAGGGCAAACTTGATTCTCCACATAAAATTTAGGAGTTATGTATCCCTGCACTCCCAGTTTTTCTTTGCCAAAATGGAATGATCCAGTACCTGACATTTTTGCAAAGATTAAGAATAATAGCCCCAGATGACTGGTGTCTGGAAGCAGCAAGAAAACTAGACTCCTTTGGCAAGCAATTAAGAAACAATTCATTCAGCCTGTGTATTAGATGTTTGGTATTTTTATGATACTTTAGGAAGTATCTGAAAACAATTTTTATTAAACTTAATCTGTTCCTGTTGCTATGTTTACCTATGGCATCTAAAGCGTAAACCTTCATTTGTGACATTATACAGTCAACTATCCCAGTCAACTACGATACCACAATAGAGGATTATAATTTTAGTTTTGAAATAAGCTTTCAGAGAAAAACTCAAAGAACAAAGATCCTGGGCCCAATTCTTGGGCTCGTAAATCTGCATTCTGCATGTAAAGATGGCCCCAGCGTGAAGGAATCCTACAGTTGTATATACATTCCACAGTAGCTCCTGTGCTAGCCCCACTCTCCTCAGTAGGTGCACGGGCAGTCTGAGAGAAAGTGTGTGATGGTGCAACCCTGCATCCAGCTGATGTCGGATGGTTGAATGGTGTCAGGGACTGTTGGTAATTCGAGTAAAACAAGGCAACTTTCTGCTGTATTTCACATCAAGGACCAAAAGGTACCTGTTAGCCCTTACTATCACTTAGGCCCACCCACATTTAGTCTTGTACCAAACCCAGTCAAGTTGCACCATAAAATCTGCATCCCTTTTTCATACTAATGTTCAGACTGTAAACAGCAACAAAGCTACAGAAATTTCAAAAATGCTATAAGCAGAATTGTTTCTAGGCAGAATGTTTTTCACGTTTCCCTGTGAGCTGTTCTTGAGGACCATCTTCCAGCACCTATTTTTCCTCTGTTTGGAAGTCATCAGCTGCAGGTTATAGCCTGATGGTTTAAGACTGGAAAGGTTTTTCTGCTCTACAATCTTGTAATCACATGGCTATCAGATGGGCTCTGCCACTCAGTTCCCCACCTGAGGGAGTTACAAGTGCTCAGCACTTCTCAGGATTAGGCCAAGCAGGAGTTGGGGTTCTTTGCATTTTGCAGAATCAGGCCCCTGTGGCAGGCAAATCTGAAACCAAATTCGGACTAAATATTACTGGACTGCCTTTGAATAGTTTTGAGTTGTTTTTTTTTATTTCCCATTGTTTTCCCCTTCCTCACACCATTTGCTTTTTTGTTGCTTCTCTTCACTTGAAAAACAGATTTGCTTAATGCTTCATACCAGCTAACGGGATGTGTGCTTGGTCATTAACATTCATTAGCTATTGGATTTTGTTTCAGCCTGCATAGAGTTGACACTATCAAAAGTAACACTTCTTTTCAGTGCCTGGGAGGAAAGTCTGCCTATGATGGGATTGTCAGAAAACAGGAACAAACAGGCAGGTCAACAGTAGAAATAAAGGACAGTTCTAGCCAGACACATTTTGAACTGTCTGCAGAAAAATGAGGCAAATGTATTTATAACAAGGTATAATTCTTTATACATTTTGCCTAAATAACCACATTAGAGCAATTTTAAATCAAAATTACATTTCCATTTCCACCCAAAGCACAGTTTTTGGAGTAGCATGCCCCAATTCGGTCAAAATGTGTGGTCATGCTCTAAAGATATGTTGTTTTTCATAGAGCTGCCAACTTTTGAATTAGCAGAAAGGTCTTAACCTATATAAAATAATTATTATGAATAGCTAATAAGAATCCTTTAATGTTCACTTCAAGGAGATAATTGGCTGATACACAGTGTACAATGTTCTGTTCCCCCTCCCTCCGCCACACACACCAGGGATTCTTGAATGCCAGACCTGTGGGAGATCAGAGAAATTTCAGATGATAAAACTGCAAATAATTAGCTAACCAAAGTATGGGGAAATAAAGTGCAAAGCCTGCTCACTGGGGACATATTTACTTAGATCATATGATCTATCACATGATTATTTGTGACCTTCCTGTTCTGTATTCACTGAAAAGTTCACATTCATCTTCCAAATTTGTGAAGAGATATCAGTCTGCAAGTGTAAACACTAAGTTACAGATTTACATAAATTCCTCCTTCATATTTGCGAATCCCTAGGAACACATCTTCTGAGAATGGTAATAAAAAATAGCAACTTTGACGATTTTTTTTTAATAGCTGGGATAGATGGCCTGGGAAAGATGTTTAAGTGAAACAACCAGACCACATCATATAGTAATATATTCCACAGATAGCCACAGCTTACTGAAATCCATCCCATCAAATGGCAAACATGCATGCTTATAAAGTTGCTTAAACTTGACCCTGTGATCTTAATGTGGGAATTTTACAAATTAGTATCTTATCACTGAAAAATAACAGAAAAGATTTAAAATCCGTTGATTTAATTTTTAATTAGTGTGTGTACACAATCCTATTGTAAACATATTAATGAAAACTGGAATATTGTAACTCCAACCCCATTGCATTCATCTTTTTTTGTGCTGATGGAAACTACAGCTGTGTCACTCCTGTAGTCTGCTCACTGATGGTCAGCACAAAAAAAGTCTAATGAGTGCCTCCTTCTACCAGCTGAGCTGGGTGTGGAGGTTATTAATGGGAAAATGATTATCTGTGTACATCTAATGTAGCAGGGTGCTAAAATAAATTGGAAAGGACAGCGTACAAGAATGGTCAGGCTGTTGGTATATATTCTGAAACAACACGTGAGCTATTGTGTTGCACCAACTGCATTTGAGTAATCTCAGTTCAAAAATCCACAGTGTGCCACCCTTCTGGAAGAGCATCTGTATTTGGGTGGGGGACAAGGGGGAGGGCTTGGATTTAAGATGTTTCTTGATAAACTTAAAATGACAACGGCATGTGGAATTCTCTTTCTGAGTTTCCCTGGAACTTTATGATCCTGCTTCAATGGATTTAACAGCTTGTGTTTAATACTGGGGGAATTCTATGCCACTGTGCATGCGCAGAATTCATGTCCCCTCACAGATTTTTTTTTCTCCACAGAATATAGATTCTGCTGGAGAGGCACTGAAGTTACACCTTTTGCCCATCAGGGCTGCTGTGGCACCAGAAGAGAGGGCAGCCAGCAGGCAAAGAGGGACAGGGAGAGACTGCATTCTTCACAGCAGGGCCAGGTGAGGAGGCACAAGACAGACAGAGTGGGGAACATGGGGCTACGATGGGGGTTGTGTGTCACAGACTGGGGTTCGGAAGGGCTAGTGGGAGGACAGACTGGGGCATGGACTCAGGACCTAGTGGGGTGACAACATTGAGGGAGGGGATGAATGGGAGGAGGACTGCAGGGCCACAGGGGGTAGGAGGTGCAGGTACACAGGGGGACGGGGCAGATGTGCCTGACTGAATGAGAGAGGCTAGGGGTCAGACAGGGTCTGCCTGGGGAAGCTCCTCAACTCCCCAAAGTTCCCCCCATTCAAAAAACCCCAACAACAATAAAAAACGCTGTTCCATACTTTCCTAACCCACACCCAATAACCCTTCAGGTTCACTCCCAGGCTCCTTTCCTATCACTCAGCTTCTCTGGTACCTCTGACTCCCCCAAGCCTTTGTACTGCTTCTGAGGAGTGCAGGAAATATATTTCTGTATTGTAATTTAAATGAATTACTCAAAGTTCTGTATTACTATGCCTAGTATCCTGAATCATTTTTTGTCTATATTGTTACAGACATACTTGCTGTAATAAATAATTGAAAATGTCATGATTATATTATGTTATTTTGACAAATAAAATATGCAGAATTTTGCAGAATTTTAAAATATTGTGAGTAGATTTTTTTTTCGGTGCAGAATTCCCCCAGGATTATGTTGGACAAATGAAACAAGCTTTTCATCAACTGAAATAATAAAAAACTCATTTGCTATGTAGCGGAATCTATCTGACCCCTGGAAAGCCTCCTGAAGAGACCTATCTGGAGCTGCTGGAGTTTTCAATCTAAGACAATCTGATTCCTGAGATATTTTAAAATTCACTACATAAAAGTAAAGGATGTTATCTCTTCATGGTAGCATTTTTTAAAATCGGCAGAGCCCTTTGATTTTAATGTATATTTGGAAGAAGTCTTTCATGACCAGAGGTTTGCAGCTTGCTTAACATTCACATCCAGTGCAGACACTTAGCTGAGGTTGACTTCATACAAGAAAGCATTTAATATTACAAGGAGCAATGAAGCTGTTGAAAAACATATAAGGGGGAAAGAAATGTCAGGTTTATATGTGATCAAGGTTATTTAGCTTAGACATTTTAAATTGAGAAGTTACTTTCAAGAAGTGGAGTGGTCACATTTATTATCATTACAATAGCTGTAACATAGAAAAATAAGACTCATTAATATTTAACTATCTAAAAACAGAGAAGAGGAGAAGCAAATATACTGGAAACTTTGCAGAGAAGGAGCAAAAGAAAAACCCAACTAACACATAGTCAGCAGATGAAGATGTACTAGCATTACCTAAGGAAGACAAACCCAGTCTCACTAAAATGGCAAAGGATAACTGTCAAGGTGATAAATAACTGCCAATGTACTACATATATTTTGATGACATTAAAATAATAGCTGTTATAAATGGAAAACACATTGAGATAGGAACAGATACAGCAACATGTGTGACCCTGGTCTAAGTCTGTCTTGAATGCAAGAGGTATCTTGAGCTACAATACAGCTCAAAATGTACACTGGAGAGATTCAAAATTTGGTCCCACTGTGGCTCAAGTCCAGTCTGGGGATTTTAAAAGCTGACTTGTCTTTTTTGATTGCTGCAGAAAGGGAGCTTCCAGCATTAGTCCCAAGAGATACGAACAGATTGTAAAGAACTTAACATGAAATTAACTCTAAATATAGATTACTTGAAAAAATTGACAACATTAAGAGACTTTTGAAGAAGGCATTGGTGTAATAAATTAATTTCAAGCTAAACCAGAGTGTCCTTGACCTACTGTTCCAAGGTTTTATAAGTTATGTACTGATGCACATGATCTGCGTGAAAAATGTACTAATGGGATGTCTGGAACAATCAGAGATAATTAAAAAGCAAACAATCAAGTGGTTAGCAGTAATAGCACCAATAATGGAGAAAGATAAATGTTTGGATTAGAAAAATCACAATAAATCCATTCTTAGATATGCACAGATACCTCCCTCTCATCAAGACTAAAGACCACCTAACAGCTTTAAATATGGGAGTATGTTTGTAAAATTTCTATCACAAGCACTTTTGCAAATGCTTTGAATATGGACTCAAGGAAATATACAACTCTTAATGCCCATAGAGGATTATGGGTCAAATTCAGTCACCTCACTCAAATAAATAGTCGTAATAAATTAGAAAAATATGAAAATTAACAGAAATAGCAACAAAATAAACTGCTAGAGCAGTGCCTTAATACCAGGCAAAGTAAATCCATAAAGTATTAGATTCAGTATAGTCTGGAGATGAAAATTTAGGGCAACATAATATCACTTGTGATGTATTACGTTCAGTGGAACTGGAATCAGAGGGCAAGTGTTCCCTGGAGGGGCTATTATTGATGGGACACCAGTGGAACTGCAAATGTGGGGAGTTAGGGTGGATGCTACTCAGTCACACAGATAGAGCTGTGCACAGGGTTTAATGAAGTTCTGCTTGTTAAACTTAACTGGCATTCCGCTTTGCTCTTTGCTAATGAAACATGGTGGCAGTATTAGAGTTTTCTGATGCGCAGCAGATGGCAGTGAGAGTCATGAAGCCCCCCAGAGCCCTGGATTTTGCAGACACAAACTTAGCCCAGTGTTGGACCCAGTGGGAGGAGGAGTTCGAGCTGTACACTGAGCTGGCCGTTCAGGAGGATGACAACAGTTGGGAAGCAATACTGTTATTTTACCCTATTGGGGAACAAGATAGAGAGGTTTGCACCACTTTGAAGTTCGCCACTGCTGGAAGCCTCATAGCAGTCCTAGGAGCCCTGGGGAACTATTGCTCCCCAAAGCACAACAAAACTGTGGAGCAACACAGGGTTTTCTTTAGAGACCAGTCTGAAGAGGAGGGGATAGATCCCCATGTTACTGCCTTAGACACTCTGTCAACTATAGACAATTTTTGACAGACTCCCTGACACCTGTGAAAGCAGTCACTCTGGGGAGGGGAAGGTGATCTTACAGTAGACAGATGCTTAGACATGGGTTGTGCAGAGGACGCCTCTAGTCAAAGGATAAAAACACTAGGAAGAATAACACCCCAGAAATACATGCAGTGTGAGACAACAGAAAAGAGAGTGGGTGATTAGGGTTAAGAATGGCCATACTAGGTCAGACCAACGGTCCATCTAGCCCAGTATCCAATGGCCAATGCCAGGTGCCCCAGAAGGAATGAACAGAACAGATAATCATCAAGTGATCCATCCCTGGTTCCCCATTCCCAGCTTCTGGCAAACAGAGGCTAGTGATACCATCCCTGCCCATCCTGGCTAATAGCCATTGATGGACCTGTCCTCCATGAACTTATCTAGTTGTTTTTTTTAACCCTGTTATAGGCTTGGCCTTCACAACATCTTCTGGCAAAGAGTTTAACAGACTGTGAACTGTGTGAAAAAATACTTCCTTTTGTTTGTTTTAAACCTGCTGTCTGTTAATTTCATTTGGTGACCCCTAGTTTTTGTGTTATGAGAAGTAAATAACACTTCCTTATTTACTTTCTCCACCCCAATCATGATCTCAATCATATCGCCCCTTAGTCATCTCCTTTCCAAGCTGTAAAATCTCAGTTTTATTAATCTCTTCTCATACAGCAGCCGTTCCATACCCCTAATCATTTTTTTTTTTTGCCATTTTCTGAACCTTTTCCAATTCCAATATATCTGTTTTGAGATTGGGACGACCACATCCACACACAGTATTCAAGATGTGGGCATACCATGGATTTATATAGAGGCGATATGATATTTTCTGTCTTATTAGCTATACCTTTTTTAATGATTCCCAACATTCTGTTCACTTTTTTGACTGCTGCTGCACATTGAGTGGATGTTTTCAGAGAACTATCCACAATGGGTCCAAGATTTCTTTCTTGAGTGATAACAGCTAATTTAGACCCCATCGTTTTATATGTATAGTTGGGATTATGTTTTCCAATGTGTATTTGATACATTAAATACATTTGGTAAATTGAATTTGATTAATTGAATACACATAATCACAGACATTTATGGTGGGAGACAGCATGAGTTAGTGAAGGAGAACTGCCCTGCATTGGGACAGCATTGTAAAGAATGTGGCAAATTGAACCATTTTAGCAGTGTGTGCAAGAGCAGAAGAAGATCATAGGAAGATTAAATTAGACTTGTGTAAGAGGGAGATGGCACATCAGACAGAGGGGATGACCTCATGAGTCTCTTCCTGAGTCTGAGAGTATTTCAGGTTCAGGATGTCAGGAGATGAAAACAACAAGGGACAATACCAACCTCCTGGCATGCAACAATGTTAATAGAGAAACACTCTCTGTGATTGCAGCTTGATAGCGAGGCCTCTTGCAATGTGATTCCTCAAGATGAATGGGAAATGAACACACCCATTACAGAAAGCAGGCACAATCTAATATTGTACAATGAAAGCGTAATGCAGCCTGTAGGAAAATTTAAACACATAGTAACTAACCTGAAAAATAACAGATGGTACCAACTGAAGTTTGTGGTGGTGGATGGTAAGCACCACAGACCCCACTTGAGGAATACAGCCATACAAGCGATGGATCTGATTTGGGTGCAGCATCAGAATTTCTATCTTCAGTGCAAAAAAGAAAGTTAGGAATCCCACAGATAACAGAGAATTTTAAAAGCACAAGGGGGTGTTTTCAAAGGAGATGGAAGCCTTGAAGGCAAGCTGTGACTGGAAGTAGACTTCACAGTGGAACCTTCATGATTATCAAAAATTAAAATTGTAGTGGCACAATGTAGTCCACTAAGCAAGGAAATAAGAAATCTGAAAGCAGGGCTATTATAGCACCTGTAGACCAGTACAGTCTGGATAGTCAGCATGGTGGTGGTAGTAAAGAAGCTATCAGGCAAATTATGCATCTGTATAGACCCAAAGCCATTGCATTAGGCATTGAAAAGATGCCACTATCCACTGCCCACAATTGTTTACGTTCTTCCAGAACTCTCCAAAGCCAGAATCTCTACTGTCTGTGATGTGAGGAATGGGTTTTGGCACATAAGCCTGGATAAAGAGTCCAGCTTGCTGACAACTTTGCAACAACATTTGGTCACTACAGAGGTTGTGCATGATGATGGGCACAAGCCCAAACCTGAGGTGTTCGAGAAAAGACTTCCAGATACTGGAGGGACTTTCTGGGGTGAAAATAAGTGCAGATGATATCCTTATTGAGCTGAAGTGAACAATGATACAAAAGAAGCTGAATGAGACCATGACATACAACTACAATCTTGTCTATAGTGATGCAGGGACAAGAACATAAAGTTCCTGGGCATTTGATAGGTGCCTTAGCCAGGCTTAAGAGCATGTTTACTGGTGGGGAATGAGTACACAGCTCTGCTCCTTGATAAAAGAGCTGTGTTTACTGCCATTTGTACAGTAAACACCAGGAAAAAGAGACACTGTTACTACATGAGCTGTCCACCCAGCAATGGGAAAAGGTGGGGTGGTCTTATTTACCTTTAAGGGACAGCGGTAATTGATTACAGTGGTCTAATATTTAAATTTTTGGGAGATAGAGGACCTGCCTGATAGAATAAACAACAGTTAGGGTGTTTCTTCTGGTTCAGAACCCTTGTTAGCATTTTTGGCACATAGGAATATCCCATTTACAAGGGTGCCAGAACAGTACAGTGCAGGTACTGATGAGACAAAGAACCAAAATACTGCTATCAGTGAGTTGAGACCTGTTGCAGCCAGAAGAAGGAAGATACCAAGAGGATATTGCCAACTATCAGATAAAGCAGACAGTAGAATATGACAGGTCAGTCAAGGACCTACTTGATCTGAGGATCCAGCCATTAAAGAGACACACAAGGAGTGGACTAAGAGTCAGAAGGGATGCAGTGGTACTCGGGTCATATGAGGTGACTATGCAAGAGGAAAAAGTGATCTGAAGAACAGGAGGCACTTACGAGCCAGCAGACACAACGGCCAGAGAGATCCTACAGAAATCATCATGGAATGGAGAAACAGAATCATCCAGAGGCCAATCCCAGAGGGAAGGAGGAAACTCCACAGAGATAATTTTTTAGACAAAGAGACAGGTGAAGGGAAGACAGAGATAGGTCACTTGTTGTATGGTCACCTGTTGACAAGACCAAACTATCTCAAAGACTACGTAACCAGCTGAATCTATGGTAAAGATGAGACTCCAACTCAGCTATGTGCCAGCAACCTCTGATAAAGGGACATGGGCTGGGGGCCTGTGTGCCAATTATTAATATTGTTTTTATTGTTTATATTAAAATCTTTGTGAGACAGGAAAGATTTATCATGATCAGTAGAACTGGAGTCAGTGGGCTCACATTTCCTGGGAGGGGCTGTTATTGACAGGGCACCAGCAGAACAGGGAATATGGGTAGTTAGGTGGAAGCAACTCAACCATGTGGACGGAGTGGTGCACAGGGTTTAATAAAGTTGCACTTGTTCAACTAAGCCTGCATTCAGCTTCAGTGTTTGTGAACAAAACAGATGAGTGACACTACAGTAAATGATAACAAAGACATTATGCTTTCAATCAATCTCATAATATGTCCCTTAGAATTACCAGATAACAAGAAATAGTAC
Organism: Mauremys reevesii; assembly: GCF_016161935.1. Taxonomy (NCBI): domain Eukaryota; kingdom Metazoa; phylum Chordata; order Testudines; family Geoemydidae; genus Mauremys; species Mauremys reevesii. The sequence goes on along the minus strand of NC_052629.1, from coordinate 35,571,886 downwards.
ATTTCATAGAATCATAGACTTTAAGGTCAGAAGGGACCATTATGACCATCTAGTCTGACTTCCTGCACAACGCAGGCCACAGACTCTCACCCACTCATTCCTGTAACAAACCCCTAACCTATATCTGAGCCATGGACATCCTCAAATCATGGTTTAAAGACTTCAAGGTGCAGAGAATCCTCCAGCAAGTGACCTGTGCCCCATGCTACAGAGTAAGCCACAAAAACAAACAAACAAACAAAAAAAACCACCAGAGCCTCTGCCAATCTGCCCTGGGGGAAAATTCCTTCCCAACCCCAAATATGGCGATCAGGTAAACCCTGAGCATGTGGGCAAGACTCACCAGCCAGACACCCAGGAAAGAATTCTCTACTCTGAGTTACTCTGTAGTAACTCAGATCCCACCCCATCTAACATCCCATCACAAGCCATTGGGCATATTTACTGCTAATAGTCAAAGATCAATTAATTGCCAAAATTAGGCTATCCCATCATACCATCCCCTCCATAAACTTATCAAGCTTAGTCTTGAAGCCACATATGTCTTATGCATCCACTACTCCCCTTGGCAGACATTTAAATGAGGTGATAGAATATCAAGGGGGAAAGAACTGTGGCAGGGTTGTTATTCCACGTGTTCAGTATTTGTGACCAAGTCTCAAAGTTTTGCCAGTTTAATCTTACAAAATCTCAGTTTCAATGCTGCAGTGCCCCATAGAAAACAAGTATGCTTTATAAGTAGAAGACAGTTTTACAGGGTGCAAAACAGCTATTTTTTTCCTCACCAAACCCTATATGCTTTGCTGAGACAGATCATCCTCTATTTCTAGCTGCAGAATGTGATATTCACTCTTTCAAAAAAAGCAATAAGGTTGTCTCCCTTTTCTCCATCAGTAGTCAAGGAATAAGACATAGCTTGACTTTCCAGCACCTCTATTGTAAATGGCAGTTATCTCCCTTATTGTTCTTCACCATGCTATTGAATAAGTTAAAATTAACATTCACCCTTATTTGTCTTGGGTTTTCAGATCAGTTTCTGTGTGAGAGACATGCTGCTCCACTCTCTCAAACTCTCCATCCAAATTATTCATGCAAGACATTACCTGGTTGAATTCTGTTTCTAGAGCAGTTAGTGATGCTGGGGCAAACCAGACTTTTCACTCAGTTCTCACAGAACAAAACAAGTATATTTGGGTACAGTTTAGGTGACCAATCCCTGAATCTATAACTCAGTTACTCACTCAGATTCTCTGTTTTTCATTTCCTCTGTGCTATGGTGGGCATAGTAATCCCAAAAATAAGAAGTTACTTTTTAAAAAGGAGCTAACAAATTAAATCCCATATTCAACTTGTTAATGAATTTTCATTGTAGCAGTGTGTCTTCAATGTTGGTTTTAATGAACAGAATTTGCTAAATTAAAATAAAAGGGGATTATGCTATAATTACGAAATAGTTCAGACTGAATAGTTGAACCATTTTTCTGACAAAATTCTGTTTTAGTTTGCAAATTGTTTGTGAACAATTTGGATTTTTCACTTTCCAAGCATATTATTGATCTCCAAATTTATTTTGTTACCATGGTGAATGGTAACAGAAAACAAAACAATAATTGTGGGTTAGACATGCATGATCAGATCCCCACAAGTGCATATCAGTGCTCTAGCTGTGGACCAAGGAATATTTAAAGAAATCTGTCCCTCTGCTGTGCTAAGTAAGAATGGTTCTATTTCTTTAATAGTCGTCATTACTCTCAGTGGGAGAAGAGAACGGATGGGAGGAAAGGATGTGCCAAATGATCCTTTTTAGTCCAATGCAGGCACCAGAGTAAATTCTAAAATGGGCATCACCAGCACAGTTAAATCACCACACCATGGCACTTCTGCTAGCAGCAGACCACAGTGATCTGCTACAGAGAAAATATCTCTTTTCCCTTTCGCCCCCAAATGTCTTTGTGTTTTTGTTGGTGTCTCTCTCTGTTTTTGTGACATATGAGTACATAAGAGGTGAATTCACCTGCACTTTCATATATACATAAGAACAGAATATGCCTGAGAGAAGTGATCCTATTAAATTATCCCCTTTTTTTTATATATTTTGCATGGAGAAATTGCAGTGAATTTGAATTTTATTAATAGTTGCATTGTGCTGTGAAAAAGGAAGCATAATATTCCTAACTTCAAATCAGGTCAGATCAGAACACACTGAGACTGATGCTAATGAGGAGTAAGCTCCCGAAGAAACAGGATGTTGTGAGATCTTCTACACAGTCAATTATTCTCAAGTTTTAAGACCAGAAGGGACCAATATGATCATCTAGTCTGACCTCTTGCATAATACAGACTGCAGAAATTCATCCAGTAATTTCCTGTATACAGCCCGGTAACCTGTGGTGAACTAGAGCATCTCTCTTTATATACTTCCATGTGCACCGAGGTGGGTGGCTGCTGCTCTGCTACATAGTGCTAACATTTAATTTAGAAGTCTTACCTTAGATGGCTAATAAAGTATTTGTACTACCACTTACTACTATATTTTGATTAGTCATAAAAAAATTGGATTGGGTCCAAAATGTGTTTTTCCTTGTCCATTTGTACAAACAAAACTTACTTTGCAGGCATGTTCATGAAAAGCTATTAACAAAGGAATGCAAACATGGAGAATTGAAATTTGTTTCAAAAATTTGACAAAACGTTTAGGAATAATCTTTCCCACGAATAGCCCAGCTCTAACTATAATTCACAGCCTCTTTTGGCAATAAGAATGCCCATATACTACAGTAACTTCTTTTGAACAAATGCCATATTTTATCTTTTAGAATTAAAATGGAGAAAGCATTTTTGCTGCTGCTGCTTCTAAAAAGACCCTCGCTCCTATTTATTTGAAATTTCTCTCGCATCCATTTTCCCTAAGGTTATTATTTAAATATGCTTAAGGCATCATCTTCTGTGCCATGTAGTGATATCAGTGGGTTCTAAATTTAGAATGTAATTGTGTCATGATGCATTGAAGAGCATAGAATTACAGATCTCTGATTGCCTGATACCTGAGATTTGACCCCTAGCATTCACTAAGAAAGAGATTATAGGGAGAGAGAGTGCTAAATATTTGCAAGACCAGGAAATGCTAAGCACAAGCACTATGTATCTTTTTTTGTTCTAATCCAGAGGTTCTCACAACAAATTTTTGGTGGCCTCAGAGTGCAGCCACCAACTCTTGCTGGTGGCCACTTTGACCATTTTCCCTAAAATAGTTAATTAACTTTAGGGAAAGCAAATAAATATGCACATACACATGTACAAATCATAGTAATTTTTTTTTGCAGACTCAATAATAATAATAATAATAATGTACACTTGTCTCTGTTTTTTACTGGACCTAAACAGAATAGAAACACAAATAAGGTGCTTTGTATGTTCTTGTCTTTTGTTGCTGTTTCTTAGGCTTTTTTGGTTGCAGGTTTTTTTCCCCTTAATATTGCTTTTCACAGCAGACTTACTAGCTAGCTGGAAGGCAGTGAAAAGTGGCATTAACAAACAGACAAATATCACTTTTCAAAGCAGACCTACTCAGCCTTGGCAAGTTGGGACATAAGCCTTGGCTGTGGAGGCGGGTAGGGAGGCAGTGGGGCCAGGGGTGATGGGGTGGATGGATGAGGGTCTGGGGCAGTAGTGGGACCAAGGATAATAAGGGGAGGGGAGTGAGCCCGAAGCCCAGTGGTCGGAGCACTAAGCCCAGTGGCCAGAGCTTGCCACTATGCAGCCAAAGCCCAGAGCTTAAAGCCCACTGCCACATGGCCAGAGCTTACCACCCCAAGGCTGAAGCTGGAAGGTGAGCCCCACTACCCCTGCGAAGGTGGGGAACTCACACTGGCCGTCTGCTCCTCCAGCATTTGTGACTCGAGGGGGGCAGGGCCCAACCTTCCTTGTAACCCCAGGGGAGGAGCTGCTGCTTTGTCCCCATCCCCCCAACCACCACCCAGGAGACTGTGGCCACCAGAAAAGCCCCCAGTGGCTGCATGCGGCCACGGTGGCCGCATTTGAGAAATGCTGTTCTAATCTGTGTTCATGTATAATTTTGCCTGTGTGTGTGTGTGTCCCCCACTATATTTAGAATTTTATGTTTCAGTTAAACACTGTAATCATGAGAATTTGTGCTATGTATTAATGTTACATAGTCCGGTGGGGGTGGAAGGCTTGATAGTGTGTTGAAGTCAATGAAAAGTCTCATGTTTTCTTGGATCAGGCTTCTAATTAGGAAAAGCTAGGTGAGAACTTTGAGCATTTGACAGGAATATCACTAAACTGAGTAATGTAGGGTTTTTTTTCTTAACATTACAGCAAACTATGTCAGTAATTCAGAAGCATAGGCCAGCTTTAATAAACACAACTCACCATGTTTGTTTGATCATTTTCAGATCTTTTCCTGTGTTACTCAGTTCTATCAGCTTTTTGTTTAAAAAGAAGTATTAATCTTGTTGGTGTTTGTTTTTTGGTTAACAAGATTTTAAATGAAGCAACTAAAGATAACTATTGTGATCCATGCCTTCAGCATCTTGAGATTAGACTAGTGTGATGTTGTGTACATGGTAAGAATGTAAGAATGGCTATATTGGGTCAGACCAATGGTTTATCTAGCCAAGTATCCTGTTTTCCAAAAGTGGTCAGGCCAGATTCTTCTGAAGGAATAAACAGAACAGGGCAATTTATCAAGTGATCCATCCTCTGTCATCCAATCCTAGTTTACAGCAGTAAGAGGTTTAGGGGCACACAGAACATGGGGTTGTGTTCCTGACCATCTTGGTTAATAGTAATTGACGGACCTATCCTCCATGAACTTCTCTAAATCTTCTTTGAACCCAATTATACTTTTGGCCTTCACAACATCCCCAGGAAACTAGTTCCACAGTTTGATCTTGCATTCACTTTCTCCACACTAGTCATGATTGTATAGACCTCTCTCATATCCCAAATTCTCTTTTCAAAATGGAACAGTCCCAGTCTGTTTAATCTCTCCTCCTATGGAAGCTGCTCCTAATCATTTTTGTTGCCCTCTCTGGACTTCTTACAATTCTAAAATATCTTTGAGATGGGGCAACTAGAACTGCATGCAGTATGCAAGGTGTGGGCGTACCGTGGATTTATATAGTGGCATTGTGATATTTTCTGTCTTCTTATCTATCCCTTTCTTAATGATTCCCAACATTCTGTTCGCTTTTTTGACTGCCATTGCTCATTGAGTGGACATTTTCAGGGAACTATCCACAATGATTCCAAGATCTCTTTCTTGTGTGGTACCAGCTAATTTAAACCCCATCCTTTTTATGTATAGTTGGGATTATGTATACTATCACCACTGAATTTCATCTGCCATTTTCTTGCCCAGTCACACAGTTTAATGAGATCTCTTTGTAACTCTTGGCAGTCAGTTCTGGACTTAACTATCTTGAGTAATTTAGTATAATCTGAAAATTTTGCCACATCACTGTTTACCCCATTTTCCAGATCATTTATGAATATGTGGAACAGTACTGGCCCCAGTACAATTTTTCGGAGGGGATGACTGCTATTTACCTCTCTGCACTGTGAAAACTGACCATGTGTTCCGACCCTTTCTTTCCTATCTTTTAACCAGTTATTAATCTATGAGAGGATCTTCTCTCTTATCCCATGACTTCTGTGATGGAGCAAGGCCGGATGGCTACAGGAAAGCACTCAGGAACAGGTATGTTAGCCCAGGCTAAGCAAATCCCTAGTACCATGGGAACCAAAATGGCAGTTGCTCCAGGGTAATTAAGGCACCTGGGGCCAATTAAGAACTTTCTAGAAGGCACCGGAGAAAGCTACATTGATTGGAGCACCTGCAGCCAATCAGGGCAGGCTAATCAGGGCACCTGGTATAAAAAGGGGAGCTCACTCCAGTCAAGCAGGAGGAGCCAGAGGAGAGAAGTGCATGTGAGGAGCTGGGAGCAAGAGGCACAAGGAGCTGAGACTGAGAGGGTGTGCTGCTGGAGGATTGAGGAATTATCATACAATCAAGCATTATCAGACACCAGGAGGAAGGACCTGTGGTGAGGATAAAGAAGGTGTTTGGAGGAGGCCATGGGGAAGTAGCCCAGGGAATTGTAGCTGTCATGCAGCTGTTATAAGAGGCACTATAGACAGCTGCATTCCACAGGGCCCTGGGCTGGAACCTGGAGTAGAGGGTGGGCCCAGGTTCCCCCCAAACCTCCCAACTCCTGATCAGACACAGGAGGAGTTGATCCAGACTGTGGGTTCCACCAGAGGGGAAGATCACTGAGGTGAGCAAATCTGCCAAGAAGCGCAGGACCCACCAAGGTAGAAGAGGGACTTTGTCACACTTCTTACTTTGCTTAAGAGCCTTTGGTAAAGGACCTTGTTCACCTGTTATTTGACTCCCCTCAAAAATTCTAATAGATTGGTGATGTGTAGTCTCCCTTTACAAAGGCCATGTTCACTCTTCCCCAGTATATCATCTTCATCTATGTGTCTGATACTTCTGTTCTTTACTATAGTTTTAACCAATTTGCCTGGTACTGAAGCTCAGCCTGTTATTGCCAAGATTGCCTCTGGAGCCTTTTTTAAAAATCAGTATTTCAGTAGCTATCCTCCACTCATCAGGGATAGAGGCTGATTTAAATGATAGGTTACATACCACAGTTAGTAGGTCTGCAATTTCATATTTTACTTCCTTCATAACCTTTGGGTGAATACCATCTGGTCCTGGGTGACTTATTACTTTTTAATTTGTCAATTTATTCCAAAACCTCCTCTACTGACACCTCAGGTCTGGCTCAGTTACTTAGATTTGTCACAGGAGATGGGTCACTCAACAATTGCCCTGTTCCATTTATTCCCTCTGAAGCTTAGGCATGGGAATCTCCTTCACATCCTTTGCAAAGAAGACTGATGCAAACAATTAATTGAGCTTTTCTGCACAGCCTTGTCTTCTTTCAGTTCTCATTTATCGCTTTGATTGTCCAGTGGACTCACTGGTTATTTGGCAGACTTCCTGCTTCTGATGTACTTAACAAATATGTGGTGTTAATTTTTGTCTTTTGCTAGTTGCTCTTCAAATTCTTTTTTTTCCCTGGCTAATTATACTTTTACACTAGACTTACCAGAGTTTGTTCCCTTCTATTTTCCTCACTAGGATTTGACTTCCAAAATATAAAGGAAGCCTCTTTGTCTCCAATTGCCTTTTTTTACTCTGTTGTTCAGCCATGGTGGCATCTAAAATTTTTTTTTGGGGGGGGTGGGGGGGCGAGTATACATTTAGTATGAGCCTCTACTGTGGTGTTTTCAAAAGCTTCCAAGCAGCTTGCAGGCAGTTCACTGTTGTGACTGTTCCTTTTAATTTCCCTTCAACTAGCTTCTTCATTTTTGTGTAATTCCATTTTTGAAATTAAATGCTTCTGGTGTGGGTCTCTTCGGTATTTCCCCCCACCCCACAAGGATGTTAAATTTAATTACATGATGTCCCATTGATTATCATTGTTCCACCAAGTTTCTGTGATGCCTATTATATCAATATCCTCATTTAGGCACTCAAGTTCACTCATCTTAGTACTTAGACTTCTAGCATTTGTATACAGGCACTTTCAAAATGTGTCACTATTAAGTTGTCTGTCTTCATGTAATGTAATTGAATAAGACTCTTTTTCATCTGACTGTTTCTCTTCAGTTCCTACCTGTACTTTATCAACTTTTATCTCTCCTCTTTACTAGGATATAGACAAACCCCTTTAATAAATCCTCCTCTAAGGGCTGCCTCTGTGTGAACTGTGTGCTCCTCCATACCTGTCAGCTCTTCCTCAGCCCTTAGTTTAAGATCGCCTCTGTGACCTTTTTAATTTACATGCCAGCAATCTGGTTCCATTTTGGTTTAGGTAGAGTCCATCTTTCCTATATAAGCTCCTTCTTTTCCAAAAGGTTCCTCAGTTCCTAATAAACCTAAATCCCTCCTTCAAACACCATCATCTTACCCACACATTGAGACCCTGCACTTCTGCCTATCTTATTGGCACTGTGTATGGAACTGGAAACATGTCAGAGAATGCTTCCAGAAACTCCTGGACTTTAATCTCTTAGCTAGCAGCCTAAATGTGGCCTCCAGGACCTCCATCATGTTGCATCTTAAAACAGCATGAAAACACGCTAGCGCAAACTGTGGTGACTCACTTTTTAAATGATATACATATTTCCTGCTTTTCATGGGCTACCTGTTAAGTTTAAGGTATTCGTTTTGACCTATGAAGCTCTAATTATCTTGGTGCCTGCCTATTTCATAGACCATAGATATTGCTGCAGTTGAGATCAGGGTAGGTATCTCATCCAGAACCTCTAACTTTAAGAGAGCGGGAGCTACTGAGACAGCATGCTCTTGGAGGACTCTCAGTTTTGGAACTTATTCTCTTCCTTGTACCAAAAGCCCAAATTTGTTGATTACAGTTGATCAAAAACCCCGCAGACAAGCATGGGGGCATCAGGGACCCAGAACTAAAATTCCCACGAGGCACAATAATGGCTCTGGCAAACAGAGATTAATGTCAAACTGACCAGAAACAGTGTTTCATTTAGATTTTCCTCATGGTATATGCCATCAAAATCAAATATTTTTCTGGTGGAAAAATCTGATTTTAATGAACTCCCATTTTCCCCAGGAGCAAATGTTTCATTTGAACATTGTTACCTCTTATACTGTTGACTTTAGGACATTGAGCAGTTGATCTCTTTTCTCACACTTTGGGGGAATGAGGAGTGCATTGAGGATTTGTGGGTCAAGTGTTTTTTCCCTCCCTTCCTGATTTTTGGGAACTAGCTTTATTTAATTTTCTGTTGTAGTATTACTGTGCTTGTGTATATGACAAAGGCATCTGGAGCCTTGGATAGGCGCTTTTTATATATTTTATAAATCCAAATAATAAATACATTAATAAACTACTACTGAAGCCAACAGGCTTTCTTTTTCTCTTTATTTACTTTAATCTATTCTCTTTCTTAGAAGAGAGGCTTAATATCTATTTACCTTAGCTCTACAAGTGAATCTGGATGTGGTTACAAAATAAAGGTTCAGGCTTTACTGCTCCTAGGTATTTGTACATTTTTTTCTCTCTCTCTCTAATATGAAAACAAGTCCACTTCTGGTCTTCCTCTCTGCAGGATGTAGTTTTCACTGCCAGTGCTTGAGCCCACACTTATTTTTACTTCAGATACTAATATCACTCAATGCTTCTTGCCTTACCACACGTTTGATTGATTACACTTCCTAGGCATTGTTCATCAAAATAAGGAAAACATGGGCACTGTACCACCCATTAAAAAGGTGCAGAGTGTGCTTCCTGCAGGACAGGCCACCCTCCTTCCTATCCATCTCTGATCTTGGTGGAATGAAGTTGTCACCAGTGGTGCTTGTCTGGCATAGCCCTTGCATGCAGGGGAATTTAAGGACTGCAGTTATGCTTAGATGATTATGAGCATGGAAAGTGGCAAAGGGTCCTTAACATCCTTCCATACTCACATGGTGGCAGGGCACATCTAGCCCATTAATATTTCAACACAAGCCCCACTCGCGGGTGGACAAATACTCTACATAATCTATGTCTACATACTTTCTCAAAAGAGCACCCAGTGCTTAACAAAAACAATGAAATATGACTTCCTTTCACTGATTTATCTCAATCTGAAATTAACAAGAGTCATTCTATTGCCTTCAATATGCTTCATCCTGTCTTCCCCAGCTGGCTACCACTAAGCATGCTTTCTTCTCCAGAACTCCCTGCCTGTCCCCATATTGGCAGGGATCACTAGAAAGCTGTGCTATTTTTTTGACAGTAGGCCCTAGCCTTACATTTCTCCTCCTTAAAATAGATGGAGTGGACAGAAATGCCACCTCTGCCCCTTGCTATTTCAGCTAAGTGCACCACTTCTGTGGATTTGTTTTCACTAATAGGTAAAAAAAAGTGGGGTTTTTTACAGCCCAATAACTAGTGTGTGATAGTTATTTTACTGTAAAATCCTGGAGGAGACAAGGCATCTGTAGTTTTTACCACATGATAGCAAGGTGACATGCTGACACTATACCCCATGCCGATGGTTGACCATGCCCTCACTTACCTCACGGTAAAACTATACTGCCTTGTGTTGACTGGGTATTTACCACCAAAAAGGTGTGTTTTTACCACTGGATATCATGCTGTAAAGACATAAACTAAATTTCTCCCAGTTATTAGTCCCTTTATTATCACTTCCCAGTGTTCCTCAGGAAGGGTCAGTTTTCTCCTGCATGTCTCAGGTGGGAAGGGATCCGCTCAGTGCTCTTTTTCCCTCCCTGTAGCAGAGGTAGTGGCTCATTTTCTTCCTTCCCTATGGGAATGCCTGGGTCCATTACTACACAGGGTCCATATCTTTAGGGATCCCTAGTCTATTTGATCGAGCAGGGATGATGTCCGTGAACGACAGAAGCCTGAGCCTATGCAGAATGAAAATAATGCCAAATGAAGCACTCCCTCATTGGAGTCAAAGGTGTAAAAGGCAACCACACCACCTGGCAGTGCAGGATACTGGACATTTGACACCCTTGTAACTGTACATTGGATTGGTGGTTGCTCCTTTTACAACATTATCCCTTTGCTAAAATATGCATTTATTTAAAAATAACTCAAGCAAGAGAGACCCCTAACAAATATGGTAAAATCCTTGTTTTTTCTGGTTACATGAAAAATGGAAGTGGAAGCTTCAGCCTACCAGATAGAGGATCTGAAACTTGGAGAAAGTAAAGTAGTATTTCTACATAGCTCTGTGATCATCTTTTCAATACCATAAATGACTGTGCAGCCATGGAGGCTGATCTCTGTTCTGGAGGGGTGTTTCTTTCTCAGTAGTAGATGTAAAACTCCCAGGAGCAGTTACAGATTCTGCCAGGTAAGTTGAAGACAGCCAGACTCAGGGAAATGACGACACTTAGTGATATCTACTTGAAGGTGCAGGAGTGGGAGTTTGTTCTCTGCCTGATTGCCCCCAATCAGGCAAGGAAAGAATTATTAAAAGTCTGTGTGACCCAAGGATTATGTTTCTCTGGGTTGCTCCACAGCTCAGCCAGGAAGTAAAGAAGTACAGTGAAACCCCACTAAAACGCGACCTTTGGGGTCCAAAAAATTCCATCGCGCTAAATACGGGGTCGTGGTATAGAAGGGTTTCAAACCAGTCAGTTTTTCAGTGGTCCCCAAAGTGGTGCATTGAGGTGCACCACCTAATGCCCCTGGTGCCTAGTGCCCAGCAGGGGAGAGGAGCTGCAGCCCCCCACCTGCCGGGGACAGAGAACTCTGGGGCATGGGCGCCGGTGCTCTCTGTCCCTGGCAGGCGGGGAGCCGCGGCTTCTCTCCAGCTTCAAAAGGAGCCGTGGCTCCCCGCCTGCCAGGGACAGAGAACTCCAGGGCTGTGGGCGCTGGTGCTCTCTGTCCCCGGCAGGCGGGGAACCGCGGCTCCTCTTGAAGCGGGAAAGAAGCCATGGCCCCACACCTGCTGGTGACAGAGAGCACTGACCCCGGCAGCCTCGGAATTCTCTGTTCCCAGCAGGTGCAGGGCTGCAGCTTCTCTCTCCTGCCATGGTGTTGGGGACCATTGGTACGGTACCGTACTGTATTATACCTTAAAGGGGAGCCAACCTGTGATTGCGTTATATGCGATTTCGTGTTATGGTGGGGCGCATTATTGCAAGGTTTGACTGTATGTGCCGAGTCAAAGTTTCCCCCTGCTCTTTCCACCAAAACACATGAGTATATGAAGCTAAAGTTTTCACTGGCTTCAATCTTGAAGCCCTCCAGAAAATGGGCCTCTACTGAGAGGCTATACAGACCTTTATAGTACTAGAACTTCAGGTAGGCTCCAGCATGAGATATATGGGTGTTTGTAGGAGAGAGGGGGTGGAAAGACGGGAAACAGAGATAAGATACTGAGTGGTGGTATGAAGTTGGCTTGCTCCACAACCTAGGAGAACAGAGAACTTCTGAAAGATAGTTTTATAGGTATAACTAAGGAAGAAAGTGAGATTCTGATGTACCAATCAGTATTCAAAAACATTTCCCCAGTTTACTATAATATGAGGGATGTTTTAATACCATATTTTGTGAATAGAATTCAAAATGTTGATAGTAGGCAACTCATTTGCAGTTCATCATAGAGTCATTATTTGTTTGCAAAGCACATCGATTGCAGTAAATTGCTATGCATATTACATGGCTCTTCAAAGTACTTTCTAACATTTTCAACAGAGCTGATTTAGAGCTCATCACAGATTCCTTTTCTGTTTCCAAATTGCACACATGGTAAAGAATTGCTAGAAGACAAGAACTGGTTATGCATATTATTAAAGGGAACTGTTTAAATACATTTTCTTTTAAAGTTTCTTAAATAGGAAAAATCATCTGTCTTCTTCATACATTAATTTAAGTAAGGTACTAACTGCATGATGAGGGAAAACTAAGTGATGCCAATTTGTAATATGCTAAGGGAAATAGAAATTATTAAAACAAAGACTTCCTCTAAAAACATAAATCCCTCAACAAAAGGGGGAGGAGGGGAAGTTCCAGTATATTTGCATGCAGTGTTTCAGCTTTATACATTGAAGGACTTTTAAAGTCTATCTTATCTATAGAACTATTGTGAACCATTTCATTTTTCACTGAATTTCCCAGTTTTTGTACATAATTTTTATGGTCAATGAATATTTATAGGAACTGAATATTTATAGTTTCCTTAGGTGAAACAGAGTTTATTTGGAAAGTAGATTTTACATTGGTAGTAGGCAAACACAAGACTATATAGCCGATGTAGATATGTAGGCAGACAACCATATTTACCTATTCTACTTCCCCTTCCTGTCCAGGCGCTTGACAAATCCTGTCACCACTTTTTTTTTCTTTAACATCTCTTTAATCTGCCCATTCAGGTCTATTCCCACTGCTAAAATCTTGTTCATTTTGGAGTGGATACAGGTAGGAAGAAGTTGCGGGCTGGCATGCCTATGGAAGCAGAGTTTATATTGTGGTGTATTGTTTGCACAGTAGCTCTGGTAGAGTTCATAAGTCATTGGGTGCCATTCTGTAGGCATAGATCTTGCTGGACATAAGTAAAATTTGAGTGAAAGGTTAATATTGTAAACAAAGGGGGACAGGCCATATGATTTGAGTGCATCTGTAAACAAGACTGTGCTGGAGACAGTATCTCCAGGTCTAGTTGAGATAAGTGGGATAACTGATAAACTTGAAATGCAGATAAGGGAAGGACATAAACAACTGGTTCCTACATGACCCATACAATGTCCAAACCAATTAGATTCAAGAAATTCAGATGTTAGTAGTTAGGGAAAAGTATATAAACTATGTGGTGTGTAATATAATTGGGATTGTGGTATATCACCATGATCCTAAACCCCTTACATCTGGTTCTGGCCAACATGAGCACGGATTTGTAACATGCCTAATAAAGTAACCTGAGTGATGAGCTGGAACTGAACTGAGTTTTTTGGGCTCCCAGAGAACTAGATGAAATGTTGTCCCAGAACTGGATGAGATGATCTGGATAAGCCAAATGGAAAATCCCAACACATTTCAGACTCAGAATACACTTATGCATCCTATTTGACATGTACTGGTCATGTTAAAAAGTCAGCCATATGCCTATTTGATCATATGTACAGCATTTTTCATATAGAAAATATCTATATATTTTATTATTACAGATAAACAACCACCAACTAGACAATGATATGCACAGCCACAATTCACAAAAGAAAAAATAGGTGCAAGACTCATATAAGCAACAGAAACATATTACTCATTGAGAGAGTTAGCATGTTTGGCAAGCCCAAGGAAAAATAACCCAATAAAGTCAGAGACCCGAAAGATCTGCTTCAACACAGACAACTATGACTCAGTTTAAAACAACATAAATCAAACCCTGAAAACATAAAACCCTCAGGTTTTGAAATAAATGAAAAAATATCAGCTGTGACCAAACACTTTGAAAAATGGTAATAAAAACTTCAGTCTCACACATTTTCAAAAATAAATAAATGAATATAATCATTTAAACAAAAAAAACAGAGCAATTCGTTTGCTCTGTTCTAGCCTCTTTTCATCACTTTAGCATCAGAAAAGGGCAGAAAGTTGGTGTGAACCAGCAAGCTAAAATTCTGGTTCTGTGCCTCTTTAGGGAGATGCCAAGGGTGTGTTAGAATGCAGTGTTCTCTGGTGATCCCCAGTTGTTATAATGGCCCTTGGGGGGCCACTACCAGTTGGTGCAGTTTGAAGCTTTGAGACTGCTCTAAACGTTATTGAGTTAGTAACAGAGCAGAATTGATTTCAGGTATAGGGGTTATGCCCAGCATTTGTTGTCAAATTCAATCTGTGCAGGTAAAGATAAAATTTACCTAATTAATATGAATAAATTAGATGACAAAATTACAACAAAATTATTGGGGCTCAAATCCGCTCACATTCAAGTCAATGGGCCTGGTTCTGCTTTCACTCTGGTATAAATCATGAGCGACTGCAGTGATGTTACATTAGTGTGAAACCAGTAGAAGACAGAAGAGTATTGCACTCATGTTTTGTTAATTCACATTCAATTTATCTGTGCTAAATAAGTCATTTTAATTTTTCTATCAACTTTAAAGGTGTGGTCATGTTATCATACACGGTCATTCTCTAACTGTCTTCCTAACATTTCCACAATTGCTTTGGATAATGGATAAAAAATGCAGCTCTTTAGTTTCTGGGTTTTAGCTAACAGCTCCTTTAAAATATGTTAGAAGAGTGTAGTGCACCTGTGCTCCATTATTCACAGATTTTCTTAAGAAGAAACAGTGTATTAAATTGTGATGTTAAGAGTGAGATTATTCCCTGCCTCACACTGTGCCAATTCAGTCACTTTCATTCAATTCCTGTTAGAGTAAAAGCTAAGATAAAAATACAATTACTTTAATTCATTTACATATGTTTGATTTTGCAAAACATTAAGTATATAGCCTTGAAGTAAGTACTACAGGTGATTCTATAGTTTATGAAGAATTTCTTACATGAAAACAAAGAATAACAGAGTGAAAAGCAAAAAAAATTTTTCACCACTTAGGAAACGTAAAAATGTCTGTTGGAAACTTCTCTAATGGATCATCTAGTACAGACTAGATGTGATTAAGGTCTAGTTACCTTGAGAGAGGAGTGTACCGTCTAGCCTTAAATAATTGGCTGCATGCAGGTATTGGTTACACAGGGCAAACCAATTTAAAAAGAAAAAGATATATTATCCTACCAAAGCACTAACATCATTTCCATTAATGTTATGCAACTTGTGTTTCTTTTATGTTTTGCAATTAGGATTCTATACTTCACCCTTTTTTTATAGCTATTTTCTTATAGTGCAAGAGATCAACATAAAACTAAATATCCAAATCTTGCTAGTTTTACTCATATATGCAAGATTAACAGAAGTAATCCTAGATAAGCATTCCCAGGGATACTTACTTTTATATTTTTGTGTCTCATTTGTTCATCATGTTTTTTTCTGACAGCTAATATGTAGCTAAAAAAGTATTTTATTGACTTTACACATTTCCATTTAAAATTGATGTATAGAGTTTAATATTGTTAACGTGATCCAAATAAATTAAACTATTTACAATTAAGCATGTATTTTTGATATACACAGATTTAACTTGGCACAGGTTTATTTATAACATTATGAATTATTATGGTTATTTTTCAAAACACTACAAACATTTCTCTGGCAGCAGCACAGGAAATAAAAAGGTCCCATGAGTACTTTATTGTGCTGCTTGATAAATGTATGCTTTTTGCTTAGATTTCTAATAAAAACAGAGGTTGCAGAATTTTCTCACATATTAAATAAAAGAAATCAAAGGAAAAGCAACAGCATATTAATGGAGGTTGCAGAACTAAAAAGAAGTTTAAAAATCAGCTTTTTTTCATGAATTTTTAAGTATTATGCCTTCATTCTTTTGATACATGGCTATAAGATTGGTTTTGTTGGTCAAGTTGTGAAAAAAAATCAAACACATTTAAAGCACACAGGTTAAAATTGTAATGGGTCTTAATTGTGCCTGTAATATTCAGAAGTGTGTAATTCTAACATGCAAAATGAACAGGTAACAGGCAAATACTATGCTGTATGCAATGCAATTATTTTAAATTAATTTTATGAGAGCAAACAGGAACCCAAAAATGGTGCAAGTCCTGTTAAGGAGACTCATTAAAAGCATGTCACTAAATAGATCAGACTTATTGCTAGATTTTATACAAAGACTAAATCAAAATATATTTTGTGTGGCACATATACAAAGCAGAAGGAAAGTGAAAACAAATTCATAAGCCAAGAGAGTATTGAAATGGCCTGATTCCTAGAATGTACTAACTGCTTTGGGAGTTGAAAACACTCAACAACTTGCAGGCTAAGGCCCTAAATTAGCAAAGAAACTTCCAAGATCAGTTTTCTAAATGCTAAGTGATCTCCCTCTCAAACTAAATGAGTCAAATCTGTATGCTGAGCCTGACTTAGGCTACTGGCCCCTGGTGGTGGAAAGTCTGCCAGAGGATGGGAGTAGTGGAACAGGCTGGCCGCAATCTCCACTCCACTGCGGAGGACCAGAGTCAGCCAGCACAGACCAGAAAGATGTGAAGGGGTAGTGGTAAAATCCTGGCTTCACTGAAGTTAGTAGCAAAAATCCTATAGGCTTCAGCAGAGTCAGGATTTCATCTAGGAAAAAACATTAATTTGGTATAGCTCCTGGGCAGACCCTTCCAGCAGGTCATTTGTTATATCTGGACATGTCTGCCCTACCCTGCTGTAATATCAACAGGAGAGCAACAGACGTACTGTTACCACCCTCCTCCAAGGCTGATATTGTCCTCCAGTGAATGCAGAAAGATGCAAGTTTCACTAACTGCAACCTTCAGAGTTTAATCAAGCTCATTATGTCTAAATAATGGAACAGATAACCACAATCTGGAACAAAACTGTGAAGCTGTGAGTTCCGAAGAGAGCCTAGAACATTTTTTTACAAGAGGACTTATAGCCCATGGACCTCATACTATCCCCAAGAATTAAAATCACTTACCTCTTCTAGGACATCAGCAAGCTTACTGAGGATCTCTTCAGGAAGACTCTGGAATGTTGGAACACTGTAATATAAAATGGAAAAGAACTATTGTTTAATTGATAAAGTTAGTTTATTTCATAAAGTCAGTAAATCAACAAGGTTCCACAAGAGCCAAACAACTCTATTATTTAAAATCAATATGGACTCAATCTTGTCCTGTAGTTCCTAACACCAAGACCAGAATACCAGTTTTAGCTTAATAAGCATAACTCTTCAGGATTGTCACAGGATTGACATGCATCCGAAGAAGTGGGTATTCACCCACGAAAGCTCATGCTCCCAAACGTCTGTTAGTCTATAAGGTGCCACAAGACTCTTTGCTGCTTTTTCAGGATTGATCATCATAAAAGCAGCATACACCGTGAATTCTTATGTCTCTCTGCCTCCTTGGTGTAATTTAGGCATTCAATGATTACAGGACAGTAAGCTGCATGGAATAAACATTTTGAAGCTGTGCCTTTCCTGTATAAGGTGAAATGTGAATATCCTCTAAAAAAATCATATTGGGAATCAGCTAAATGAAACTATGCTACAAACTCTTCCTAGTGGCTTGTCTTCTTGACAGCCTCTAAGTGCAGCTCCTATGAACACTTGAGTGAGCCACAACACCTGGGCCAAAGTTTTCAAACACAAGAATTAAATGTGGCTCCTAAATCTACATGTTGGTTCCTAAATAATTAGGTTGATTTTCAAAATTGCTGATCACCCAGCAGCTCCCAATTCATGTCAATGAGAGCTACTAGATGCTCCAAACTTTTGAAAATTAGCCCATTTACTTAGGAGCCAAAATCAGGATATAGGAGATGAAATGTTAGGGTCTTATTTATGCAAATCTTGGCTCTGATTGCTGAGCAGGAGTAAACAAAAACATTAAAAAGTTGGCTCATTCCCACTACCATTTGTAATCCCTGGGTCCCTGGTCGTGACCTGTCTCTGCTCCCATCACACTAGTTTTTCTTCATGTGAATCATGTTCATTTCAGAGTGAGCACAGAGACGTGTTCACATTGGGATTATGTTTTAAATTATCTTTTAAACCACTTGAAATAAATTTCATATCATGTTTTTAAAGTGTTACAATTTAAGCCCTCCCCCACCCTGCTCTTCATTAACTTTGATTAACAGGATTTTCCAATGCTATTTTAGATTTAAACGTTAAAACCATTGTAAAGCTTCGCTGATAAATACATTATTCTTTGAATTAAATGCCAATTTAAAATATTTTTATAATCATACTAATTGACATATTAGGCTTCTATGTTCTTCAGTTTAACAATATTTGTATTAGAGAGGGCTAGTAGATGCAGTACATGATGGATGAAATTCATCCTGTGAAAAGGGCCTGTCCAAGGCCAATCATTTACATTCCACTTTAGCTGTCAGAAC
This sequence comes from Mauremys reevesii, assembly GCF_016161935.1. Classification (NCBI taxonomy): domain Eukaryota; kingdom Metazoa; phylum Chordata; order Testudines; family Geoemydidae; genus Mauremys; species Mauremys reevesii. The sequence goes on along the minus strand of NC_052629.1, from coordinate 35,553,307 downwards.
AGAATGTAGGTGGGAGATGAGCGGTGTATAGGCTTTGGGTGGGCCCTCTATACAGGGTAAATTGTACCCTAAATGAATTCGTCATTTTTGCTTCTGTAGATGTGGGTTCAGGCTCTTTTTAGATCACAGAAATAGAATCCTTCCATAGTGTAGAGAGCCAACAGAAGCCCCTCTGCATCACAGAAACCCTCCACAAGGACTGTGCTGGGGGTTTGCTGGTAGGACAGCCACACATGGGTGTCTGCGCACTGACATGAGGCACAGATCGTTTCCTGGCAGCCCCATATAGTCCAATGTGGAAAGTCAAGGGCTAACCCAGAGACGGCCCAGGGAGGGACCAAAGATCCCAAAGTCCCAGTCCCCAGTTATACTTGTTTTGAGTACCACAGCCACAGATTGTAGCCCACATTAGCAACCTAATGCTAGGGTAGGGGTGAAAGAGGCAGTGCTGCACTTCTGGACTCTGGACCTGAGCTAGATTTCACCTCACTAACTGGTCAATATTCCATCCATATAAAGTCTGGTTCTATGCAGGTGGTGTAGATCCAGTCTTGAGAGGTACTGACTGTTCTTGTTGCATATCAAAGTAGTTAAAGGTACTCAGCACCTCACAGAATTGGGCTCCTGTGAGTCCTCAGTCCTGCAAGGGAGTGAAGCATCTGTAATTCCCATGGCTGTTTATGGGAGTTGTGGCTGCTAAGTACTCCTAGGATAAATCCCCAAATTAACCGAAAATTAACACTATTTATGGTAGTTTATAATATGCACCATATCAAATAGTAACAGTATCATATTTGGAGCCAAATCTCCTTCTCATGTGAAACTCCCAATGAACATTTTTGAGCATGTGTTTACCAGGATTTGTCCCTTTATGAGCTTAAAATTAATGTGTTCTTTGACATGGTTTATAGTAAATTCTTAAAGTAGACTGAAGCAGTCGTTATTTATTAAATATTGGTAATATGTATAAATCAACTGTATAATTAATTACTAATTGAGGCACAACTGGCAACTTATTAAATCATGAGATAAATAACATGTACAATTAGTTCTTGTTCCAAAGCCTACTGAAATCAATGAGAATCGTTCCATTGAATTCAATGGGCTTTGGATCACTTAGAAACTGAAAGTAATTTCCAAAGGCTTTGGCAAAAATCTAAATATATGAATCCCATCCAATCTATAAAAATAATGATGCAAAAGTGGTCAGAGTAATTAAGTTATTACAGTTCCAGTAATAAATACATTTTAAAACCCCTTAAATTTGCCAAGATGTAAGTCCAAGCTTCTGTCAGTCACGGTATTTTTTCTGCAAAATACTGTTTCCGATGGAGGTACACCGCTGCTACTATACTGTGGACCAAAGTAAAGGGATGGGACAGAAATTATGTGTTGCCTTGATCTCCATGTATTACAGAAATTCTTTATTCCAGCTTTACTATTCTCACAAGAAGAATCAGAAAGAATGAAGTGATAGAGTAATATTTCCTACAAAAGACAGCTGTCCAAAATTTTGCACTCCACCTAAATCAGAATTAGGACAGAATTTAGCATATCACATTTTTTAATGAAAGTAATTTCTCTTTTAGGACACAGAACTATGCTACAATGAAGGTAATAGATCCATTACACTCTAAGTTGTAGAGAAAAGAACTTTATGAAGCCTATTCCTTAAGCAAGTAAGAAAAATGGCTTTGTGTATGTTGTATCAGACAATCTCAGTGAACTAAATAGTCCTATTGTCGAAAGCTTAGGGCAGGGCTACACTTGCAGATGTAGAGTGCTGTGAGTTAAACCCGCCTTCGGAGAGCACAGTAAGCAAAGCACTGCAGTCTGTCCACACTGACAGCTTCAAGCGCACTGGTGTGGCCACATTTGTGGCATTGGAAGCAGTGCATTATGGGCAGCTATCCCAGCATGCAAGTGACTACAATGTGCTTTTCAAATGGGGATGAGGTGGGGTGGGGTATGTCAGGGAGTGCGTTGTGTGTATGTGGGGAGAGAGAGTGTGTTTTTTTTGGGGTGCTGAGAGTGTGTCAGCATGTAAGTTCAGACCTCCCTCCCCCCACCTCTCTCTCACTCACTCAAAGGAAACAGTAAATGTTTGCTTTTTCTCAGAGCTGATAAGCAGCCGACTTCTCTGAAATGGAGCTTTGAAAGGGCATTTCCACATTCCTGCAGCCGATTTCACAACAATGACAAGAGTGGCCACTTGACTTAAGGTGATTATGGGATGTTTCCAGAAGCTGATCACAGCGCAGTAACGCAACACCTCGTTCACACTGGTGCCGTGGTGCTCCAGCGGGGGTGCATTAAACGTTATTCCACTCGCCGAGGTGCAGTACCAGCAGAGCTGTAGCTGCGGAGTCAGAGCGCTCTATGTGCCTTGCCAGTATGGACGGGGAGTGAGCTAGGGCACCCGGGGCTGCTTTATTGCACTGTAACTCGCAAGTGTAGCCAAGGCCTTAGGGTATTTAAACAAATTAAGTTCACAACAGAAAAGGGTGAAGGAAAGAAGGAAATGTTTAAAGCTTTTTCATTGCAATGGAGCAGATAATTAGACAATTAGAAATGTTGACAAAGCACAAGTCCCAAATAAATTATATCCCAGAATTACAAAATTAATATCTTAGTAAACAGCCTTTAGAAAGGATTTATGATAGCTCAGAAAGGACCAGGGTGCTTCTAAATGACTGGAGGGTGGCAATACAGTTAGCTTGTATTTACATGGTGGAAGATGCTCAGATAACACAATGATTGACAAGCTTATAAAAACTTATTTATGAAACAGGATAGAAAAAACAATTATTGATCTGTGAGCCTGATTTTATGAGGATGGCAATGTGAGATGAGGATACACTGATAAGGAACAAGATTATGAAAGTGAATAAGATTATGAAATGTGCAACATTATAAATGTATAACTTAGTATTGGATAATTAACTGGATACATAAGAAATCATGAATAACTCTTCCATTGATATTATCAAACTTATAGATGAGGAAAAAACAATAGATGTAGTTGGATTTCAGGAATATTTTTGATACTATATTACCAGCATACTACAGATTTACTTACAAAGACCAATATTTTCAAGTATGAGCACCCTCAATTAGACACTTGAACCCATATTTAGTCAACCATGTTTGAAAATTTTGGCTAAACTCTAAAAGAATAATATAGGTGAGGACTATGGCATAAGCAAAGAGATAAGAAAAAAGTGGTCATGAAGAGAAAGATATATAGTAGAAAGATAATAACTGGGCTGATACAAGGCTTAATATTAATATTATCTAACTTTTTACATATGTTTTCAGAAGGCTGCAAGTAGAAAAAAACTTATTTTGTTGATTGATTAAAACTGGAGAAGGCAAAGTCTGAAAATATGTAAAACGGAATAAACATTATTCTGGATGTAATGTTAATTTATAAACAAAGACCTGTTATTACTTTATGAGTATCAAAAAGCTCATAAAGTAAGATCTTAAATGGAAAGGCATCAGTTCATGCTAACTAGGGGAATGACACCTAGTTGAGGTCACAAAATTCAACACACTTGCAGAACCCAATCCCAACCTCTTTCACTTGCCTGTTTTCTGTATTCTCCCCAGAGAGCAGGAGAAATTTTATATCCCTCTCCTTTCCCCCTTCCCTCCAGTGTCTGAGAAGCTTGTGAAGGCCAGGGATCTTCTGGACCAGCTATCTAGAAACAAATGGTACTGATTCTCCTTGGACTCCAGAGATGGGTTTCTGAACCACAAGGTTCTTCTTGGTCAGCCACGTAGAAGCAAATGGACTCTCACCTCCCACCCCATGAACTCCTCCAGCAGGCTGTCTCATCATTATAGCAAACTGGCAATGCTCATTCAGGTACATTCATGTTTTCCCCTGAACTATTTACCGTGAACGCAATTTTTTCCAGTTGCCTTAGATAATATCACATTTTGTCAACATCTATGTTATTGCCTAAGTATTTCTTGTACTAAAAGTAGGAAATACTGCAGGTATTGAGATGGTGCTACATAAGGCAAAGCTGGAATGCTCTTAGAGGTACTCACTCTATCTGTCCCTAATAAATGCTAATACTTGATTAGGCTGATCCTTCATTACTTGCATACCCCAAAATCCAATTGAAATCATTGTTCAGAGAACAGAGATGGGACCCTGCATAGTAACTAATTTTCAGACTAGTGGTTAATAATCACTGGAGGAGTGAAGTTGTACATAACCAGTTCAGATGTGATTTCAAAAGGTATGCAGCAAACTAATAAAGACAGCAAGAGAAGTACTTAGTGGTTATCAGTTCAAACATATCTATAGCAAAGATTGTAAGAGGCTGTGGATCAGAGCTACTAATTCCATTTTTATGTTAAGATCACCAGTTTTAATTTCCTGGATTTTTAATTAAAACTGTGCTGGCTTGCATAGTTTTTACCCATTCCTCAATGTTTATATGCCAAGTCCCGTAGTCAAAGATATTTATAGAAAATATTTTATACATCTTGTATAGGGCTTTTGGATAAGAGACTTTGTTCAATCCCAGGTCCAGATTCTCAGATGCTGAGCACGCACAGCTTCCTTTGGCATCAGTTGTAGAAGTGAGAGCACAGCACTTTTGAAAATCCATCCCCTAGTGTCTGCTCTACATGACATCAGGTTACAATGTACATGACCATTTTAGGCACTAATAACTGGGTATAGATATTGTTGCAGAGCTGACACTAGCAGAGCTGGTGGACTGTTGACGCTTGAATATAAAATTCTGTGTGGGTACTTCAGTTCTGAACATTTAACACAGTGGTGGTGTGTGATTAAGCGTTACATTTACAAAATGACAGCTAAGTCTGGGAAGCTGAGCAGGAGGAGTTGCAGCTTTTTATTCAGAAATGTCAGCATACAAAATGTTGGCATTGACAAGATGTTACACCTCTAATGTATGGATTTCTACCTGGTTAGTTTTTTCATCATTCAAGACAGGAATCTGAAGGATGGAAATGGAATTTTAACAACAAATCCCAATAAACCTTGGTCTTTTACCAATGTACAGATTATGCTAAACTTTGTCAAAATGATGACTGAATTAATAGAATAGACAGCAATTGTTGTCATTATTGAAGCTATGATGAACACCAATATTTGAATTCCTTTAGTCTCCTTGACCAAGTGATTTTAGGTTTTAAGTCTGGATATGCACAGAGAACTGAATTGGTTGTGTTGGCTGATAATTTCCTCCTAGTGGTGAATGAAGTTCAAATGTCCATGAAGACATTTTGGTCAATCTGCTGTCTTCAGAACAATTAACCACAACATGTTGTTTGATTGCCAATACACTCTGCAGGGTAGATGGCTTCTCCATTAGCTGATCCTTTCTTTTGAAAAGATCCCAGGAGTAGTACTGTGCCACTACTCATCAGCTCTGAGGGTTTTTTAATATGGCATTCAAAGGATTTCTATTCTTTGGCCTCACCTGTTCAACACATCTGTACAAAGAAATCTTGGATTAGTACTGAGATGCAACACAGGGCAGGCTGAGGACATGCTTGTAGGTTGAGGAACAAAGGCTGTTTTGGCTCCCTTGTTTGTGACCTGGGTTAGGATGACCACATGTCCTGATTTTATAGGAACAGTCCCAATTTTTGGGTCTTTTTCTTACATAGGCTCCTATTACCCCCCCCCCCCCACCCCCATCCCGATTTTTCACATTTGCTCTCTGGTCACCCTAACCTGAGTTCATGTGGCTATCAAACTCCTTCTGGATGTTCTGATATCAGATACCTACGATTACTATTTTTTTTCTTTTGGATTACTGTTATGTGCTCTGCACTGAAGTGTAGAATATAGAAGGCTGCTTGCTTTGTAGTGCCTACTACAGAAATCATACTACACCTTGCTCAGAGGGTGGCAATGACTTCATTCTGGGTGTAATTCAAAGTGCTGTTTTTGACTTATAAAGCAATTAAATTGTTTAGATTCCAAGAGATCACTTATCTCCTTGTGTGGTGTCAAAGCAATTGAGATCAGCTCAAGCAGTCACTGCATGGTTTAAACTGGAGTAGGCTGGAAATAGGGTATTCTTCGTAAGATACCCTTGACTAACTTCCCTTCTCAGTTCAAGAAAGAAAAAGTCTATTGACTTTCAAGAGCATGCTGCAAAACCCGCAAATCTTTTTTTCCTAAGCTTTTGAAAGGAGGGTATGTATACCATTAGTGTGTACTACAGATAGTCCTAGTGGGTTAATTATGAAAGGAAGACTTCATAATTTCCCATTGGTTTATATTGTAATAAATGCAATTGTTGTTACAATAGGTTCACCTAGGCCACATAGTTAGGTGCATTTTAAAACTCAAAATAAATCAATACAAGGAAATAAAATTGCAGTCTGTGCTCATTGCCTGAAACTAAATTTTTGTATCAACACACTGGAATGAAGATCCAAGTATCTTAAGGTGCTTATCCTTTCTTCACAGCATTGAAAGAGCTTTCCCCACTATTGCCAAAAGGGCATTGCCTTTCTGAGCTCAAAGACTTCAAGATAAATATTGCCGAGTAGAATCTGACACTTGATTTAGGTTACTGGCAAAAAATGACATTCTAGAGAACTCGAGCTAGAAATGCCATCCAACTGGCAGCTGTCCAGTTGTCTGCAAGTAGTGTCAAGGAATAAATTGCTGGCACAGTCAACATGATAAATCATGGCCTTAAAATGAGAAGGAAATAACTTGAGCTGAACCTTACTCACTGAAGTCTGAAAACACACATTTATCGTGATATCCTCGTGATATCCACTACTCCAGTCTAGTGTTCCTTCTGCCTTCTGGAACTAGTGTATAAAAGCAGCACACTACACACAGTCCAGCTGGTCTCTGCACAGACCTAAAACTACCTTCTCCATTTTTACCTCTGTTCTTTTTAGATTTACTTTTTACCTGCTTACCTGATCTGCTTGTACAAAATACTTTTGAAAAATAATCAAGGAAGTTATCTGTAGAATATTGGCACCTCTTTCCATGGAAAATAGCCTTGTAGAGACTTAGGTTCTACTTTTACCTTGAGGGCCAGATTCTGTCACCTTTACACATATTGTCTGGTATGTGTAACACAATCCAACAGAAATAAATGGGACTGCTTGCGGAGTACAGTATAACCCAATGCAAGAAAGCCAGATAGAATCAGGCCCTTATTTCCACAGCTGCCAAATTCTGTGCTGTTCCATGTGGGACATTCCGTGTAAACATTTAAAGAGCCAATGTATATATTTGTAAGAAATTTGCATATAACTATACAATTCAGATTATGATCAGTACACCCCAGTTTTGGGTAGGATATGGAAATATACAGATCGTTGCAGCTACGGTGGATGGGAGGCTGGGTGGGTGCATCTGTGCTGGAGGATGTTTGGAAGTTCTAGGTAGTTGGGTACATGCTGAGAGGTGTCTGGGGGATGCTAGAATGTCTGGGTTGGGTGGGGGCTGGGTTGTCTGCTGGGGATGAGCAGAAGGCCTTTTGGGGAGGAAGCCAGCTGGGGATGGCTAGAGGGAGCCTGGTGGGGATGTCCAGGGAAGGGGAGCTGGGGTTTGACCAGGGCCTGGGTAGAGGTGTCTGGGAGGAGAATCTGGATCCAGGCCTAGACCTCTTACCTTCTGTCACCATTCATGCTTGCTTTTGGATGCTTCTGCTGCCTTGAATTCTGGCTGCTCCTTCCTTGCTCTAACCTAGTAGGTGGAGCATCAGCCCCTGGTACCTGGCAGTAGCAATTACAGGCCATCCCTACTGCCCTGCTTATAGGTCAATATCTCAGCCTAGTTTTGGGAATGTGTGAAAGGGCTGCCAAGTGTGTGAGTATCACATGAGATATTTGACTCATGGCAGCCCTGTGTTGTCAAATGTCACACCATGAAATACACCATGAACATAATGAAACATGACTCCTCCTTTCTGTCAATGTCACAGATATTCTAGGAAGCGTGCAAGAGGGGAGGTAGTAAATGGGCACAGAATGGCAAAAACAACCCCACAACAAGATGAATTAAGATTTGACCTTAGCTCTCCAAAGATGCCATATATACTCTATCACAATTATGACTGATAAGACAAGGCTAGTCTTCCTGCAGCAATTCACAGTATATTTTACTTTGCTTATAAAGAAGCATAGAAAAAATACAAAGGAATGTTGGGCTCCTAAGCTCACACATTAATTACAGTTACATCTGGCTTGGGGGATCAGCTCAATACCACCACTTTTAGGAAAGGAGAATTTATTTGCTATGTGATTGTCACAGATGACCTGCCTGCTGTGCTAAAGCTAAAATGGCACTAAAATCATTCACACTCATTCATCTTGAAGAGAATGAAAATGAAAAGGCTACAAAGCCTTTTAAGCTCTGCCAACCATAACATAGACATTACTCTGGTAAATAAACTACTTCCATTACTGAAAGTGATTCATACTAACTTTTCTCTCCAAAAACAATTACCTATGTATCTACTAAAGACTGTAACATGTAGAAAAGTCTGAAGGATGCAATAATTAGATGAGCTGCTGCATGAAAGGAAATGAGAGTGAAAGACTACATTCTTCTTCTTAGAACTCTTCTTCTACACCCTGCGGTGAAAAGATAATACCTAGATTGACAGATGGATTACAGTGGCCAATAGACAATGTGTTGAACAAATATTGATCATTTAAAGCATACATATTTTATTATGAAAGCAGTGTGCATTGACTAGGGAACAAACATTGTTCCCCTTTCCACAGGCAAAGGGGACCCTGACAGCAGTTGAACCGATGTGGTTCAATCGTATGCATGTCTGTATGGACCAGATATGAGGAGTTTATACAGAGTCATTGAAGCATTTAATTATTGTGGAAGAGAGTTCTGTCAGGGGTTCAAACACACAGTATTATTTTGACTGCATTGAGGATGAGGCAGGCTAGGGGAAAGGTCAGAGGATTCACATCTGTGTCGATCCGATGGTCATTTCACCACATGGAAGGGACATTCAGTTATCACAGGGTAGATGTTGTAATACTAGACTCTACTTTTCAAAGCACAAGTTAATGTGATTAATCATCCTATTTTGGTCAAAAGAGTTCTAACTTTTAATAGGCCGCTCAGGTATTCTCTTTTGTCAGAAGTTAATTTTGTTTTTCTTCCTGAGTCTGTCTTTCTCTCACCCTGTCTCCGCCTGACAGTGGCTCATTATGAAAGACAGCCCTCTCTCTACATCTCATTTTGAAATCCTGGGGGAGGTAATGCAATTAAAAAAACCAAACAGCTGCTATCATGTCCAAAGGGGGAATAATAGGCAGGTATATAAACCCATTAATCTGTTTTTCATGCATTTCATGTCTAATAATCAAGAAAGACTATTTCTGAGTAACGGTTAGAAATTCCCAGGAGTAGTCTCATTAGTAAAAGGACAGCAGTTTTCAAAAGTATTGATCACAATTTTTGGATGCCCAATTTAAGACACCTTTCTTGTGTGCCTTTCTTTTTCGCGATCACCACATTTCAGAAGTCAGTCATAAACCATTTTTTTCCTGTGGCCCAGTACAATTAGCTGCTATTGCATCAAACTGAGTTTATCTTTTAAATGCTTCATAAATAATCAAGGCTAAGTAAAATTAAAACCATGGGTAAAATGGTTTAAAAAGATCATCAAGGAATTTAGTGCTGAAATCACACTGAGATCTAATATGTTGGGCATCTAACTCCCTTAGGCACCTTTGAAAATCCTGGTACAAAAAATGTTAAAATGAGGATGCAAAATTGTATTAGATTAACCAGAATTCCTTCTTATGACACTGCAGTGAACCAAAACAAAAAACAAAACCACTTATTTGTAGCAATAGATTAGATAACGTCATTATGTGCTTTGATTTATCTCCTTAGTGTCAGTGGATGCTAAAACTATAAAGGAAAGGAATTTTCCTAGGATTATTTCTAAATTTTGTACTTAAAAAGTCATTAAAGAGTGGTTAGTATTTTGGAGGCACAGTGCATGTAAGTTTAAAGAAATGATAAGTTATATGTATTTGTGGACCATTTCTTATGTTTCCCAAAATTAGATGCTCAGTTTAAATTGGTTTAAGATATTGTCAACATCTAATCTCAGTCTAACAGATATATCTACTACACTTGACAGTAAATTGCCATAATAACATCTGTTTTGTGAAGACAGTGACAATATTATTTCCACAGTGCAAAGAGAAGCTATTTGCTATGTATGGTGCTATTTTCACTGCTCTAATACTATCCCCGTGTTGTTGTTGATAGTTATATTTTGCTTTTCCAATGTCACTGAAGCGATATTTTCTATCAGTTCACCATGCATTTTTCCCTAGAATTATATATATAGGAACAATGTCTTGAAAAATGTAAATATATATATATATATATATATATTTCAACGGCTTTGCAGTACTTTTGAGTCTGAGTCCACAACTGTGATATATATATATCACAGTTGTGGACTCAGACTCAAAAGTACTGCAAAGCCATTGAAACCAAGGTGAGTTCCAAAGGGAGCTTCAGTTTGGTTCAACACTTCATAGGATCAGACTCTTCATTTGAAAAAAAAAAAAAATTCTCCAGGAAGTTCTGGTAAATCGACTGACTATATTATTGGTAAAGCACATGTGAGAAAAAAAAGTGTCTCTATATTTTCAAAATGACTCCAAGAATGGTCAGAACAGCATATTGTAACAATGAATGAGAAAATAATACTCGGAACATGCTTTGCACAGTTGTAACTATTCTTATTAGGGAACAACACAGAGCTTGTATGTGTTATCCTCAGTTTACCAATTGTACTACATGCTGAATTGCCAGAGAACTAGTTTCATGAATGAACTTGAGTTTCTTGCGCACTGAACCAGAACATCTCATGCTAATTAAATGCCGTGGGTAGGGTGACAATAAAACACTCATAAAAATACAAGCACTTTAGATCTATGTAACATCACTGGTAATGGCCTTAGAGGAAGCTACTTGGTACATTCCTCACCAGACAATAGTTAGTTTTATATAGTTACAAAGAAAAGAGGTGTAAAAAACCAAGACGTTCCTTGTTCCTTTCCATTGCACTACAATAAAGCAACCAGATTTCTGTAGACTCATCCAAAAAAAAGCAGATGTTAATATACACGATTGTTCTGTATCTCTAGAAAGCCTAATAGATGTGTTCAGAGACCCTTCTGCCTACACACTGTCTTTGTGAAAGCAATGAATATTTCAACAGGTGTTGCAAGATATCCAAAAAGCCATTGCTAGAAATAATTACTATGCCACTAACCTATCAGCAGAAATCAAATGCATCCTCTTAAATTTCTAACCTGCACCACGACAAGGACATCTTAAACACTGTGCTTTAATAATTGATCCTTGCTTTGAGATACAGAAGGAATGCTGACTTCAAGATTTGCCCTAGGCAATAATATACTGGCAGCAAGTCCCTGACTATTTGAAGAATAGTGTCAGTGTCAGTGTCTTTGTTGTGTGCTCATTTGCTGATTTTAGAGGTAGTGATGGAAAAGATATTACTGACCTTTAGGTGTAATTCAGGACATTTACTTTGTGTGATTTTTTTAAAACTAACAAATGGTTTGTCTTCTTAATTCACTGCTTATAGCTGCTTTTATTAGTATTATTATTGGGACAGATCCTACAGACCCTAATCTTTACACAGAGAAAACACCACTTGAAGGTAAGCAGATTTTTGCCTGGATGAAGACTGAATAAAGACTGCTGGATGTGATCCATTTTTTAAATCAATGTATGGTGTACAGCACCTTTTATACGATTCGCAGCACTTTACAGAATTATGAGTTCTCACACAAATCATTATCTCTTACGGAAGGAGGAAAATTATTGGGGAAACCAATTAATTCTGCCTGCAGAGAGAGGTTTGTAAGATGGGCCGATAGCGTGTGGCCCTCCAATTACATCTTTTCTATGTTATTCCCCAGGAATTGTTTCAAAATAGATAATCAAAGAGCAGTGCTGCCATTGGCATACTACCCATGTCTGAATTCTTCCACATGTTGACAAACAGTTCAGGAGTTAATGATGAAATTGTAGACATTAAATCACACTGAACTATCAAATAGAAATTCTGTAGCTGATGCTGTTTAGGGACGTTGATCCTCAGCTATACTCAACCTCTCTGGATGGACACAACCTGCCAAATGCCAGGGAGCCCCAGTAATGCAGTGGTTTTGGGCACTTGAAGAATGGGAGGGAATTAGAGATAGATGGGAAATGATTTTCCCATGTGGTGAAAATGTTTGTGATTTTGAAAATTTTCCGGTTCTGCATCAGGGCAAAACTGAGATCTTTTGAAGTTTGTCATCAAAAATGAGAGAGACAAAAACCAGCCCCCGCAATCCAAAATAGCCAATGCTATGGCAGTTAGGACACTCAGCTAGGATGTGGGAGACCCAGGTTCAAATCACCACTTTGTGTAAGTCAGACCAAGGACTTGAACCTGGATCACCCTTATTCCAGCTGAGTACTCTAATACCAGGCTACTCAGTGGCAGGTGGTCAGGACCTGAAAACCATTCAATTAAAGTTTTGTCAAATCTGGCACATTCCTGCAAAAAGTTTCAGTTTGATCAAATCAGCATTTTCTGACAAAAAACCTGTTTTGCTGAAAACATCCTGACCAGATCTAGTGTGAATACTTCTGCTTTGGCTGCACTCCCCCAGTCCTTTTGTGTACAAGGTCAACTTGGCCAGTATCTGTGCTACCCTAATCTCTTCTATACCTTAAAGTTGTGGGTATATTATGGTCCTGTCAACACATCAAAGTCACTTCATTTCATAAAATCAGCACTGACTGAGACTCCCAGGAAGTCCACTGAAATGTGGTGCCAGGGACACTGGCCAGAAAAGGAGCAGCTTAGATGCACCAGAGTCCTGCTGCTAAGAGAACCATGCATGGCTTGGGATTGTGAGGCAGTGCAGAGACGTGCTGCTGCCACATAAGTAGCAGCTTTACATCTATTTCAGTGGATACCCTTAGTTTGGGGAAAACAGTAGGAAGTCTCTCCAACTCTCTTTGCCCTTTTTTTCTTTTAGATATAATTGGCATGATCCCATACTGCAGTGGTTCTCAAACTTTTGTAGTGGTGACCCCTTTCACACAGCAAGCCTCTAAGTGAGACCCCCCCCCCTTATAAATTAAAAAACACTTTTTTATATTTAACACCATTATAAATGCTGGAGGTGAAGCAGGGTTTGGGGTGGAGGCTGAGAGCTCACGACCCCCCCAGGTAATAACCTCGCCATCCCCTGAGGGGTCACGATCCCCAGTTTGAGAACCCCTGCCATATGGTTTATATTCCTGTAGAATACATTTCATCCCTTCCATTGAGTTAAAGAAAGTAGAAGAACAATTTGCTTCTCTACTGCCTGTAATTACAATATTTTTTTATCCTGCCAGTATAATCCTTACTGATCAGGTGTCTAACATTATTAGTGGACAGTATGCCTCCATTGTGTTACATTATATTTCCAGTATAAGAAGTTTAAAGCAACAACAAGAAAGAAAAAGATTGTGTCATAGTTTCTATTAAAGAAATAATTGGATAAGCTTAGGGTATTCAAAATAAAGTTTGTAAATTCAATTGCTTAAACACAATTTAAATACAGCTACAAAACATTATAAATAAATAAATAAGCAAACAAATTGTTAACTGGAAAAATATATGTAAGAATGCCTGAAATGCAATTTAAATTATGAAATGAAACTTTCCATTCATCTAGCATCAATCACTTTTCCAAATATTTACTTATTCATTGCTTTCAAAATGGATAATTTATTTAAAGGACATGAAGAACATCAGTTCTCACTTGGGTGCATTGCATCCATTTTGCCTAGACCAAGTCTGCCATCCCCCCCGCTTGAAAGGAAAAGATGTATAATTTTAAATTCTACCCAGTGCATGTAATTTTTTCCCATGACCTCACTGACGTCAGCAACACAAATCTTACATTGTTTTTATTACACAGTTCTGATATTAACACATCAAAACCAAGCAATTCAGAACTAGATATAACTGACTATGACAATTATTAGAGACACTTTTAAATCAAGCAATTCTATTTAGAGTTAATGGATTATTAGTCTAGAGATTACAAAACACAAGTGTATTTCATAAATACGTCTCAGCATATGCAACTACTATTTCAATCAATTTCTTTCTGGCTGAGCAGACTAAGAGGAGACTCTTTGATGTCCATTTATATTGCTTTTCCTTGGCTGAACCTTGAAAGCTTTTCCTCTTTGTTTGTTTGTTTGTTTTTGTTTCCAATGAGTGGTAGAACCTAATTTGAGAGTTCTGGAATTTTTAATAGGTATTTCTTCAGTATGAATCAAGAAGGCTGATATTTACATAGGGAGACAATAAACATAGTAGGTAGCAGTTTTAAAAAAACAAAAAAACCTCCTGTTGCAGATAGGATGTAAGCAGAATGCAAACCTGATTCTGAAATTAGCCTCCAAGTGCTTCAATGAAGCATACATTATAGGGGCATTGATTTACAAGGTAAGTAATTACATTCACTTTTCAACACTGAATTTCTGGCTTTGCATGGGTGCTTAGTGGTCTAATTTCTAAATATCCCTCCAGGCCTATACACCAGGGGCTATACACCAGGCTTTTTTATATACTGGTATATAATTTGGAGAAAAAAAAGAGTCATTTGTATACTATATACATGTAACATAGCAAGAAAAATGTTATGGTGCCTAAAACCCAGACAGCCATTCTGTCAGACATGACTATTACTACAATTTATTTACATGGCATGGGAAAATGTGCTAAGACCCTTTTCAGAATTAAACAAACAAACCAAAACCCCACAGTCCCTGCCTCAAAGAGCGTATTAGCTAATTGGGAAGATACAAGGCTTTTTTCTTATTCAGATTTACACAATAAAGTAATGCTTTTTTTTTTCCCATCCCACTCTTCATCTTCCTAGACCTTGGGCTGAATTCTGAAATCCCTCATTAGACAGCAGTTTAAGAACATATTATGATAACGAGCCACTCTCAGCTTGTACCATGGAATACTGTTGAGTGTTGCATCTGCTTGTACCTGTTTATAGTGTAAGCTTTTGGGGGCAGGGATTCTATTAGTTGTTTGACACATTCTACTTACTGTAAAGAAGTGTGTCCATTTATATTGCTATATACATTAAATAGCAATATATAGAAGCGACTAATGTTAATGTCATGACAGATGGCATGTAATGCAAAATATTAACTTGTTTCATAACAAATTCTCATTATTATGGTAACAATATCTGAAAACAGCCATAGAGTTAACACATTTCCTAATTATAGTCCTAAATAAATTGGGCTCACCTGTGCCTTTGAGCCACAGGCTTCTGGTATGGGCAGATTACCAGGGGATATATTGCCTCAGGGAATCAAAATGTCTCCTGAAATTGCCAGACATGCAGGGAAAGCCCAGGCGAGGTTATATGCCTCAGGAGCCTTCTCTCTTCCTTATTCCTTTTGGGATGCTAGCACTACTAGACAGTAGCAGTTCTTACACACAGGGAGCAAAAAGACTGCAGTTATGGCTGTTACGGTCTTTCATCCTTGCACATATTGCATGGGTGACAACAGCTAGGCTGTAGGTGGTGGAGGGTATGTCCGTTCCTTCCAAACCTCTGTGTGCACTCATCTTATGTCCTGAGAAAGGACTCTGATTTTTCAAGGGGTTTATTTACTCTTGTTTACAGAGCTGAAAATGTTATGCTCCTAAAAATTATGTTGGCAAATGCTCAGACCTTTCAAATACTCTACTAAATTATTTCTCTCAATAACCTATTCTGTCACTCCATTCCTGTGCCAGTGTTACGAAAAGTATGTGTTTCCATTTGTTAATTTTAAATGTACTATATAAATTTTCTTGTGGCACCTTATAGCCTAACAGACGTTTTGGAGCATGAGCTTTCGTGGGTGACATGTACATGCATCCGACGAAGTGGGTAGTCACCCACGAAAGCTCATGCTCCAAAACGTCTGTTAGGCTATAAGGTGCCACAAGAGTCTTTGCTGCTTTTACAGATCCAGACTAACACGGCTACCCCTCTGATATATAAATTTTGAGTATCTCAGTTTTTATATTAAAAAGGGAGTATCTTGTTGATTTGTTCTATACCTCAGCCAGTAAGTTCTTAGCCATCTCTTTACTAGGCAAAATAATTTCATTCTTTGCAGTCACTTGTAATATGCAAAAGCACTTAACCTTTAGCCATTTTCATTTCCTTTCTCTGGGTATTTTAATCTCACCTAGATTTTTCTTGATACAATGATAATTCAACAGCACTCCAGATAAGGCTGTGATGTAGCATTGTTTTTAATACAAAAAAAAACACATATAATTTTCTATACCTTCTTAAATGCAACCAAGCATCCTAATTGCTTTTTGAACTGCTGATACACCTTGTATAGGCACATTCATGGAGCTATGAGAACTTCTTGAACTTTTTACAGAGAGAATTCTGCTGGCTAGGAGCTCATCAGCAGCAGCGAATACAAGGAGTTCAAATTATTTCTCCAATTTGCACTACCTTGTATTTTTCTAATCTAATACCTTGTATCACATGCTACCTGATCTCCCAGTTTCATTAAGTCCTTCTGAAGTTTTTTAACTATCCTCATTAGTTTTCAGTAATTTATGTGATTTCTAGTTATTAGTAATATAAAGACACTGATTTTCCAAATACAGTATTGTACGCAGCATGTAAGGCATACGCAAAAGGCATTCACAGTGACGCAAAAGGGAGTGCACAGTGGTTGAACTTTCTGACAATCCTCCATTCCCTCCCTGCTAGTGTTCCCCAGAGGAGGTAATTTCTGGACATCCTGCCTTGCTGGCTGAGGTTAAAAATATAAGAGTGGCCATACTGGGTCAAACCAATGGTCCAACAATCCCAGTATCCTGTCTTCCAATGGTGGCCAGACCAGATGCTTCAGAAGGAGTGAACAAAATAGGGCAACTTATCGAGTGATCCATCCCATATCATCCAGTCCCATCTTCTGACACTCAGAGGTTTAGGTGTCCCTAAAGCACCTAAAGCAGTGGTAGGAAACCTGTGTCCCATCAGGGTAATCCTTTGGCGGGCTGCCAGACGGTTTGTTTACATTTGCATGGCTGCCCACACATCCCAGTGGCCGCAGTTCACCAGCGGATTACCCAAACAAACTGTCTGGCGGCCGCCAGCGGATTACCCTGTCAGGCCATGTGCGGCAGGCCACCCACCACTTACCTAAAGCATGGGGTTGTGTCCCTGATTATCTTGGCTATTAGTGGCTGATGGACCTATCCTCCATGAACTTATCAAATTATTTTTTTAATGCAGTTATGCTTCTGGGCTTCACAACATCCTCTGGCAACAAGTTCCACAGATTGACTGCGTGTGGTGTGATAAAGTACTTCCCTGTGTTTGTTTCAAACCTACTCACCATTAATTTCATTGGGTGACCCCTGGTTCTTTTGTTACATGAAAGGGTAAATAACACTTCCTGATTCACTTATATACCTGTGCCATACCATCTCTCCTGCTATGGAAGGTGTTCCAGTCCTCTAATCTTTTTTGTTGCCCTTCTCTGTTCTTTTTCCAATTCTTATATATATAGATAGATAGAGAGAGAGAGAGAGAGAGAGAGAGACGGGGTAAGTAGACTGCATGTAGTATTCAAGGTGTGGGTATTCCATGGATTTATATAGTGACATTATGATTATTATCTATCCCTTTCCTAATGGTTCATAACATTTTGTCAGTTATTTTTGACTGCTGCTGCATACTGAGCAGATGTTTTCTGAGAATTATCTACAGTGATAACACAATCTCGTTCTTGAGTGGTAACAGCTAATTTAGACCCCATCATTTTGTAGGCATAGTTGGGATTATGTTTTCCAATGGTCATTACTTTGCATTTGTCAAAGTTGCTGTGGTATGGTATCAGACATTTTATTTGGAGCTATGTTTTCACACAGACTGCTTTCTGTTCTGTGTTATAGGTCTGTGCTTTATGTTTGTACTTAATGAGATAGTGAAGGATCCTGTGTTTACAAACGGCAGAATCTGCACTTTGAAATGTGTTACATTTAGTGAGTTAGCCAGTAGCGTTCATAATCCAAAATGGAAAATGAATAGATTCATATGACCTCCAGGGTGTAATAAAGTCTGTGAGGGTTGACTCTCAATGCTCATGGATCCTCGATGGTAGGCCTTACCCTAATCTAGAACTGAGAACCATGACTTCCCACCCAAGCCATCTAACACATCCTATATATGAGGAAGATGTTAATGATCTGGCACTGTCTTTTGATTCAGCTCTCAGTAGTCAATATAGAACTATAAACTATTATCCTTCTTCTGCACACAACCAGTGAAAAGCAAGCAGAGCTGGACCTAATGACCTATCCACGGTTCATAGGTTTTGCAAATAACAGAGGGCAAGGGACTGTTAGAAAACCCTTCTGTCAAGGTTGGGAGTCGTGGAGCTGTGTATTTTTAAATTCTCAACCTGGCTTATGTCCTGACCATCCTTTGCTAAAACCCATGTCTCCAATTGTAGCATGCCTTCTGGGTGGCCTTCTGCTGATTCTTAAGATGATCAAGGTTAACCAATGATATCCAGCCACAGCCATTAAAAGAGTGTGAATTCCCAGCTGGCTGATTTGACCTGGTGTCATCATAACTAGGAACAGTGTCACATCAAAATCTCTAAACTTTGACTGGTCCTAGTTCAGGGCTAGGGTGGTACTGACAGTGGAATTACTAACTGGATCATTTGTAGCCATCCCACCAGTGTATACTGGTGGAGTGTAATATTATGTGGGCTGAAATGCTGATTTTACATGATGATCCCTGTGGAATTCTGAGTAGGGTCTCTAAGTCCTAACCCTTCTGGCCACTGACCCTGAATTCCTGGTTCAAAAATGGTTTGTACACCAGCAGAAAGCGAATTTAGTAGTCTGACATTGCAAATGCATCATGTGATAATGACCTCACATTTCCCTAATCAGACCATACTGAGGTCCCCAGACTTTGTGGCCTTTAGAAAGTGTACCAACACACAGAGGCGCCGACTTTGTGATTTGGCAGGGGATGCTCGACCCCTGCTCTTCCCCAGGCCCTGCCTCCACTCCACCCCTTCCCCCAATCCCCCATTCTAGCCCCACATCTTCCAACGCCATTCAGTTCCCTCTCCAGAGCACGACCTGTCCCCACTCCTCCTCCTCTCCACCAGCACCTCCTGCATGCCACTGAAAAGCTGATAGTGGCAGGCAGGAGGCACTTGGAGAGAGTAGGAGGAGCTAAATGGCAGGCCTGCCAGTGGGTGCTGAGTACCCACTCATGTTTTTCCATGGGTGCTGCAGCCCCGGAGCACCCAAGGAGTCAGCACCTCAACACATTCATTTTTTTCCCTCCTGAATGTAGGGAAAAGCCCTTTTTTATACTGACTGAGATCATAAAACATCCTGTGTTTTTGAAAGACAGGATCCACATTTTGAAGCTTGCTGCAAATGCTTATAATAGGAATACAACTGTCACTTGCTGGCTTGAAAGCAAAGGACAAACACAAAGTTATAATCTAGATTTACAAATCTGCTAGAAACAGGAAGATAAAACACTAGTTTTTGACCGGATATTCACCTGTGCAAAAAAACCCAAAACATTTAGTAGGTTCTTCCTTCTCAAATTAAAGCTTTTGAAAAACTACTGATGCTTTTCAGAGTGCCCAAAGCACACTCTTGGTAGTAATTATATGTGAAGTTCAATTCTGCCCTCATTTTCATGGATGTAATTACCATTGACTTCAGTGGGAGTTGTGCAGTGTATAAGAGAGTGTAATCAGAATCTTGAGATAAGGATTGATGAGATACAAAACATCGAATCCTATGTACTTCTGTGTAGCAAGTCAAACATTGTTTGACTGTTTTCCTGATGAACATACAAAGCCAAACAGTGTTACTGATTCAGGAAACCACATGAGCATTTCCTTAAGTCCATCATTGTTAGGACAGAACTTCAGCATGTGCTTTAACTTAAGCAAGCATTGAAATCCCGTGGGGCACAAACATGAATTTTCCCCTTAATAATATAACTGATAGAGTTCACCTTTGTCCTCCCCTTACATGGAGTACATATTAATAGATTTTGCACATTTTTATCAACATTTACGTATACTATATTTGTGCAGAGTTGTCTTTTCCTGCACAGATCATGTCCCTTTTCCTATAGATGTGTATGTCTTCATTTATAACACCACCACCTATCTCTTATGCAGCATTTTTCATCAATAGATGTTAGAGCACTTTACAAAGTATGTTACTATCATTATCCCTATTTTACAGGTAGGGAAACTGAGGCAGAGAGGATGAAGTGACTTATCCTATGTCACCCAGCAGACGAGTCAGAGAGTCAAGAACAGAACCCAGAGGTCTCCTAAGTGCCAGATCTAGTGAGTTGTACACTTGGATACACTGCATTTAGTTTGAGCCTTTACATTTGACTTAATTTTACACTCACTGTAAGACGTGAACCTCAAAATGTACAAACGCAATGTGGTTTAGTGGCCAGGGAACTAGATTAGCTATCAGAAGACCAGGGTCTATTCCTGACTCCTAGCTTGAACTGCTGTCTGACTTCAAGAAAACCACTTCATCTCTCTGCTAAGCCCTAGTGAGAATGCTTGATCAGTAAACATTGGGGAAAATACCATCTGATCAAATTTAATTCTCAATGTCCTCTAACTCAAGTTAAAAGCCTTCAGAAACTTTGAGATTGTTCAGGATTGGACATGTATATACTCCATTATTCACTGGTGCTGATGGCCCATTCTTACTAAGATATATTGCTAGAAGTTCATATTTAAGCACATTGTTAAAAAGAGATTTATTAGTTGAAATCTTTAAAAATAGCTAAATACTTTTAATTACACATTCTGGTGTCAGGCAGGTTCTATGGGGAAATAATTTGCATGGCACCACTTTGCTGCTTCATAATTTAAGTCTTAGCTAACTATTTTCTAAAGGTTCCCACACCAGTGAGGACTTTTTATATATTCTTAACATAAAAATATAATAGCATCAAGATGCAGCTGATATCTTAAAGAAAAAGCTGGCTAGAGAAAGAGGCTTCTTTACCAATCTGAAAACATGCTCAAATGCATCAGACAAAAGCCACAACTGTGAAAAACAAAATCAACTCAATATTTTGATTGGCAATGAGAGTAAAGACAAAGACAAAAAATATTTCACAGAACATGGGGACTATTTTCATACTTAGCGTGACACAATCATAAATAAAGGCAATGAAAGCAAAACCA
Source organism: Mauremys reevesii (assembly GCF_016161935.1). NCBI lineage: Eukaryota > Metazoa > Chordata > Testudines > Geoemydidae > Mauremys > Mauremys reevesii. The sequence goes on along the minus strand of NC_052629.1, from coordinate 35,531,946 downwards.
ATATTTTATCAAGTCTACTAGGGGAAGCTAATAATGTAATGAAGTAAGTTAGCTTATCAAGACTATATTTAATACATAGCTCAAAGCAAGGTCAGTCATTGTAAGTGCTCTCTACAACAGTTTATTTTCTGCTAATTATATTTTTCTATTTTAAATCAATACTTTCTACAACTTTATACCTTAGCTTGTTAAACCCTTTTAGAGCAAGCTCTTTATCTGTACTCTATCAGGCCAATTGTCAGGTCCCAAGACAATTGTAAATCATAAGTGAAAATGCATCTAAACAGCTCTATCTAATCACATAAAAGGTTCTATACTTAACCTTTCTTGTACTTTGCTAATATAAAACTCAGAAATTAACAGGTAAATATGTTCACTTTCCTCAAAGACTTTAATGAAAAAATGCTTTACAAAACAGCATAAAGGGCAGCTTCCTTAACTCTACAGTCTACAGTAAAAAAAACCATGAACTTGTATTATTCAGCATGTTTCATTCTGGAAAATGATGTTGCCCGTTTGAGTGCTATGTCATGTTACTAGTGCCATGGCATGCCAGTATAATGCAATCTCCCAGTGTTTCTCTACCAGTTACCCTAGTTCTCTGAATGAATGCAGCATCTTCCCCATAGCTGTGAATGGCAGTATCAGTTTTTCCAGACAGCAGTACCTCAGAGCCAACTACCAGATCACAATAGATGGTGCTGGCTGCATTCCTTCACCTAAGTTATATTACTACTAGCCGTCCCCTCTCCTGCTGAGAAAGAGTCCAAAGGGAATTCCCAGGGTCTTCTATAGTGAAGCACATTCCATTACTGTTTTATCTTTGTGACTTTTGAACTCTTTGATACTCCTTCTTCAATGGTCTTTGTATGAGTACATTAATGGATTCAGTCTACATCCAAGAATGTTTTATACTTTGTACAAAAAATAGAAGATCAACATGTTATTGCTGTACTAAAAATCAAACACATAGAACATTCTTTGGACTCGGAAAGAAACCATGCCAGAGGCAAGGACATTAACTCAAGTTCACTTTGGGGTCAGCGTCTCCCTCAAATGCTACAGTTTCATGGAAAAAAATCATGCACTTCTTCCATAACATTGAAGATAAATGCATGCACGTTCTAAATATGTATTTGAGATGGGGAAATGGAATTCATCCTATTCCTGATCTGAGTGATTATAAAGGGATACAGATAATGACCACACACATTTTAAGATATCATTTCATGATAATAATAATAATTAATGGAGATATACCTATCTCCTAGATCTGGAAGAGACCCTGAAGGGTCATTGCTAGCCTTTGCTAGCAGGACCAAGTACTGATTTTGCCCCAGATCCCTAAGTGGCCCCCTCAACCCTCGGTTTAGCAAGCCAATGCTCAAACCACTGAGCTATCCCTCCCCCCAAAAAATTATTTCCAAAATAATTTGGTAATTTATTTCCAAAAAGCTATATGTATGGTAGGGCAAGTTATATCAACACCAAGCAGATCTACTTTACATTATACCGGTATTTATCCTAAAAGTTTACTAACAACTACTGGTCACCTCAACATTTTGGGTAAAGCCCAGAAAATCCACTTCCAGGAAAATACAGGACAACAAATTACATCTGCCATTCACAACCATACTGACATCTCCAAAGACAATATTATCTATGAGAACTTTAACAGCAATGCAGACATCAGATCAGAGCACTCTGAAGTGAAATGTTTTGATTTATGAGATGGAAAGAAACATTTAAGCCAAAATGTTTAGATGCTAAATCAATCACATTCATTGCTGACCATTTTATGTACTTCATGTTGGCTGTCAACCTCCTCTGAAATCTCACTGATAATTACCATATCTGAATGACACTCCCTGATAACATTATTGTGAATGTTAACCTTATTTACAAGAGAGCTAGCAGTATCAAGCAAAAACTCACGTAGGAGAAATCTGGACTATATCTTTCCCTTCTGGATAATCAGTATTTCTCAGTAATTCAGTAATTTGTAGCAAAAGCCCAGAACAGGCTGCTGCTTGCCATCTTTATGGCTCAACTCTTCTGCAGATAGTCAGGCTAAAGTGTACTTTCAATTATATTAGATTCTGTTCTTTTGCCTACTGTTACAGATCTAGTTAAGTGCCCAGTCTTAGCCTTTCAGACTGCTGTAAGGGGATCCAAACTCGGGATCCCATGTGCTTTAAGCCTCCAGAGTCTGAACAGAGTCCATGCACTCTCCTTAGCTTGGAATGCCTAGGAAAACTTCCGGGGTGCACACTGTCCACCTAGCACTTCTTCCTGAGACATGAAATCTCACAGCCCAAATGTCCAGCCTCTTGGATAAGTACTCTTCCTGTAGCTTAAACACACCCTCACCCAGAACTCAAGCTGTGTGCTTTTTCTGGGGTGTAACACAAAACACAGAGACTGCATAGGATTCTAAACCACGAGAAACACAGAGATCTATACAGAAATAAACCCGGAACCAGAGGTGAAAGTAAGCCGGTCTGGTCCCATGTACCGGTAAGAGCCGGTACACAGCCAACTGTACCGGCAGGGCTGATGATGAGGGGAGCCAAAAGGGGCCTGGTAATTTTAAAGGACCGAGGGCTCCTGTCAGTGGCCAGAGCCCCTGGCCCTATAAATCGTCGCCAGAGCCCTGGGGCTCCTGGCCACTGCTACTGTGCCAGCGGCTGGAGCCCCGGGCCTTTTAAATCGCTGCTGGAGCCCTGGGGTCGTGATGGCGGCCAAGAGCCCTGGGGCTCCAGCGGCGATTTAAAGGGCCCGGTGCTCCCGGCCACCACCGCTGCTACCACACAAGATGCCGGAGCCCTTTTAAATCACTTCCAGAAGGGTAGCACTAGCAGTGGTGGTGGCTTGGAGTCCCGGGCCCTTTAAAACGCCACCCAGCACTGAAGGGCTGGCTGGGGGAGTCTGGCCTCAGACCCGCCCCTTCTGCCTGCGGTCTCAGAGGTTGAGCTACCTCCCCCCACCTTGCTCAGGACCCTGTCCGCCCTGCGTACCAGTAAGTCCCTTAAGTTAATTTCACCCCTGCCCCGAACACATTTCCCCTCCTCACTTTCCTTTACTACTCTAAAACATTCCTTGCTGGGATCCGAGTCATGTGGGGCCATCCAGCTTGTCTTGTCAATCATGGAACCTCTCTCTCCCCTAGTCAGCTTGCTTTGAGCTTGGTTGGTCCTGCAGCTAAACTGGGTCTTCCTTGCTATGAAAGCCTGCCTGTGTTTTCCCCTCTCATGCTCAAAGCTTCCTGTATGACTCTGAATCCCACAACTTTATGTGTCCTGCCACGAATATCTGGTTCCTTTGCCCTGGTAATTTTTCCACTCTCCAAACTACAGCTGTCAGGGCTGGGCTGTGGGTGGCTGGTATGCCCTGGTTAGTTGTGATCAGGAGATGAGTAGCAGGGTCGGGAGTGAGCTGGGTCAGACTGCCAGGAAGTCAGAGTTGGACACCAAGTTGCAGGCAGATAGCATGGTCAGAATCAAGCCAGATGTCAAGGACCATGGGTCTTTAACCCTAGTCCGTAGGGCTTTTTGGAGTCAGTAAGTTACAATATGTCACCCAATGACCTGCAAACTGTTATCAGAATAGAAGCTGAACTCTGCCACAAGACCCCAGGCCTGGGTTCTCCCTGCTTAGGACTGCTTCCCTTGCAATACCTGTTCTGGCTACTACCCTCTTGGTAACCTGCCCCTGCCTGCCTCCTGACACCTGACTCTCAGTTTTGCCCTCTTGCCTGCCTCAGATTCCGACTACCTGATATTTTACCCATCCTGACTCCCAACCCCTGCTCCGACTAGTAGGTCAGAGCAACCACGTTCCCATTGTGACACTGGATCAGAATACCAGGAAGTTGGGGTCAGGCACCAAGTTGCAGGTAGCAAGTGAATAACAGCATTGGAGTCAAGCTAGCTCAGAATATTAGGAAATTGGGGTTGGGCAGCAGGTTATAGACAGCAATCAAATAGCAATCTTGAGAACTAACTAAGGTCAGATGCCAGAGTCTAGAATCTACCGCAAGCAAGGTCTGGAGCAGAAGCAGGAAGCCAGTTGCTCATACAGCTTCTCAGGCTGGCTTCCGAGTTTAAATACTAGTATCAGCCAATCAGTAGGATCTCAGAGGCTGCCACTCAGGCCCTATTGAGCATGCTTCCTACCAAGCCTAGCTTCATGGGTCTTCCAGTAGAAGCCCAGTCTAAGCCTCCAGTGGTTATGTAGAAGCATCGGTGGTCCAGAATCCCCAGGGTTGCAGGTTCTTACGTAGCCCCCTACAGACCAGTTGGAGGAAGTGGCTTTTCCCCGCTCCAACCAACCTCTTTAGTGCACAGTTGTTAAGGTTAATGACTCTCCATTGGCTTTCATCTTGGAGATGAGCATTTACAGTCTTGTCAGCAGGGGTGGCTAGATATAGATTCCATACCACAAAAATTTTCATAAGAACAGCGTCACAATATCAAGCAGAATTTTATAAGTTGTACAGACAGATTCCCCAAATTGTCACACCTACCAAATCACCCATCACATAAGGCCTACCAAACTGTAGGCGGAACCATTTTCCATCCACATCAGCAAAAACAAACAAACAAACAAAGACAAACACTGACAACAATGCTTAGAGGACTTAATACTGGAACTTTATTGTACAACTATAGTACATTAAAATAGTCTTTGTTCTCAACCTATACACCTAAAAATGTGAAAAGTTTTTATTATTATTATACAACATAGTATTTGTGTGATCATTGCAATAAAACATTGCTGCAGTATTTCACTAAACCCAGGAAAATACAACAAACACTAACTGCTCTTTCTCCAAAGACTAAATCTCGAATGCAGAGTGCATTACATCTCTGACTGTAGCTCCAGCATCTTTATGTAATGTGGAAACCAGAATTACACACAATATTCCTTGCTGAAATGTTTCAAAGGATTGTCTAATTGTCTATTTACTAACAGAGAACCAAATTTAGAGCTTAACTGTAATGAGAGCAACAGTTCTGCATTTGGCCCTTAAACTTTAATACAGTTCAGCATACAGTACATCTACAAGAAATCTGGTGGCTTTTGCATTACTCCCAGGGGCCTTTCAAAGAACTTGTGTTTATCTTCAGTCTCAATGTGTTTTGATTTTGTAACATTATTATTTCTTTGCAATCAACAACTATCTCCGTTAGATCTTCTATAAAGATTAAAAAAATATCCTCTCAGAACAAAACTATCTAAATTGAATATGTTTGATTTTAGTTTCCAGATGAAGTCACAATTAGTTACACTGTAGTCACAGGTTCTTAGTGGTTTTACTATTTTACTTTTGTTTGAAAGAAAGTAGACTGAGACATGAACTCATCCTTATAGAGTCTCCATTACAGAAGCCACATTTTTCTGTGGCATAACATCATCTTAAGTGTTTTCTGCTTATTAACAATTGTTAATAGTTGAAGTAATCAGATCCTTTAATACCTTACTTATTCTTTCATGTTTAACTGAATTGTAGCAGAGGTTTATTAAACGGTCTGGGAACAAGAATGGCCCCTGAGGGAAAAAGAACTCATCAATTATCATTTTTGCATTAGTATGTTTCCTCTCCAGGTGAGCTATTAGGAATTAATTTCTTCAAGTCAATTAATGAGCATACTGAGCTGTATGATGATTGTGAATAATCTATGATGAGTGATGAAAAAAGGATAAACACTTCTGTATGCAAGCTCACAAAGAATAGCAATACTTCACTCCTCATCACCACAGTTCCTCTCGCAAAAATGTTATACAGTCTCTCGGCAGAAAAGAGAAAAGGTGATCAAGTGGCTTCCATACAATCAATTTGAACACACTTAAATTATAGTTCTTAGTGTGCTTTCATTTGCGAATCCAGATAGCCATTTACACACTTATCACACTCACACACAACTATATATGAGGAAAATATATTACACTGTGGACACCAGCTGGGAAGTTATTCATTAATCCTCAGAAATGTAATTTAGATCACTATTTCCTTTGGTTTCCTTTCCTATCTAAGTAAAGTAGACTTTCATCTTGATTGCATTAACAACTTTTCATATTCACAGCTGGTGGCTAGTAGAGATTATCTTTAGTATCTCAATTATTTAGATCTCAAATCACAAACTGACTTGAAAACTGCAAATTATACAGAGCCACTAAAAAGTCAATTTTGACAAAATAGTTAACACTATTAATATTAAAAAGGGGGAAGGAATGTAAGCCAAAATAGGGAAGGAACAGGTTACAGAATATTTAGAATAAATCTACTTTATCAAGTTAGCAGGACCTGATGAAATTCACCTAGAATAGTTAAGGAAGTAGCTGAAGGAATCGCTGAACTCTTAGTGGTTATCTCTGAGAACTAGAGGACAGGTGAGGTCCAGATGACTGGGAAAAGGGCAAACATAATACCTATCTTTTAAAAGGGGAACAAAGACGACTCAGGGAATTAGAGACATCAGTCAGTCTAACTTTGATACCAGAAATTAGACTGGAACAAGTTATTATACAATCAGTTTGTAAGCACTTGGGGGCTTTGAGCAGGGGGTTGGACTAGATGACCTCATGAGGTCTCTTCCAACCCTAATCTTCTATGATTCTGTGATAATAGGGTTATCAGGAAGTAGCCAGCATGGATTTGTCAAGAACATTCATGGACCTAATTTCATTCTTTGACAGGGTTACTGGCCTAGTGGGTAAGAGGGAAACTGTAGATATGATATATCTGGACTTTGGTAAAGCTTTTGACACAATCCCACATGACATTCTCATAAAGAAACTAGGGAAATGAGATTGCAATGAAATGACTATAATAAGGTGGGTGCAAAACTGGTTGGAAGACTGTACTCAAAGAGCGGTTATCAATGGTTTGCTGTCAAACTGGGAGGATGTATCTAGGGCGGACATGACAAACCCTTTGGGAAAAAATGCAGAAATTGGGCTTGTTTCTGGATTAATTGGCTTGTGAGTTGCTTGTTGGCTAGTTGATGCTTTTTTTTTATTGGCTCCCGGAAGTAGGGGCAAGGGGCAAGTAGGGGCAAGGGGGGAGAGAGAGTCGGGGTGCATAGCGGGCCCACCATAGTCCAGACTGCATGCCAACAAAGTGTTGGGGTTCTTAGGGACTGGCTTGTTTTGGCCTTGTTTTGAAATGGGATTAGCTTGATTTTTGGCTTATTGTGAAAGTCAGGGTGCTTGTTTACTGAACGAAAGTTGGCAACTGTGAGCTAGGGTGGTCCCACAGGGGTCTGTCCTGGGTTTGGTACTATTAAATATTTTAATTAATGACTTGGATAATGGAGTGGAAATTATGCTTACAAAATCTGCAGACGATGGCAAGTTGGGATGGATTGCTGGCACTTTGGAGAACAGGATTAGTATTCAAATGAGCTTGACAAGTTGGAGAATTGTTTGAAATCAACAAGCTGAAATTCAATAAAGGCAAGTGAAAATACTACATTTAGGAAGGGGAAAAAATGCATAATTACAAAATGGGGACTAATTTTCTATGTGGCAGTACCGCTGAAAAGGATCTGGGTTTATAGTGGACCACAAACTGAATATGAAACAACGCAGTAATTCACTTGTGAAAAGGCTAATATAATTCTGGGGTGTAATAACAGGAGTGTTGCATGTAAGACATGGAAGGAATTGTCCTGCTCTACATGGCACTCATGAGGGCTCAACTGGAGACCACGCTTTAAGGAAGATGTAGACAAATTGGAGAAAAGTTTAGAAAATCTTTGAGAAAAGGCTGAAAAAACTGGACATATTTAGTCTTGAGAGTACACAACTGAAAGGGGGACCTGATTACAGTCTTCAAATATGTTAAGGCAGGGGTTCTCAAACCTCATTGCACCACGACCCCCTACTGACAACAAAAATTACTATACGACCCCAGGAGGAGGGACCAAAGTCTGAGCTCATCCAAGCCCCACTGCCCCAGGCAGGGGGAACAAAGCCGAAGCCCGAGCCCTGCCAAACAGCAAAAAACTTGGCCTTCCACATTGCAAAAGTGTTCACTAAAAATTTCATAGCTTTTGTAGCAAGTTGAAACAAACATTTGTTGTACAAACATAACTCTCAAAATAAAGAGATGTTAATATTTTATCGCCATTTGAGCTCTGTACTACATATTGCAAAAGGCTGACATCTCAATCAATCACCCCAGAGTCCAAACTCTTTGCTCAGACTTCCGGCAGGTGTTTTTTGGCCAGTACACTACAATCTTCAGATGTAACGGAAACAGTGGCCATGTCTCATGGCCTATTAAATCTTTACATTTACCACTTATCCTTTACCTTTTAATAACTTTTAATACCTTTTAATGAAACTTCAATATTATTTCTTCCCCTCCTAATTCTCAACTCTTCTTTTTTTTCCCCAGAGCTTTCTTGATGCTGAGGACCAGCTGCTGTATCAAATTCTATTAGAGGAGCAAACACCATACCATATCTCCCTAAAGCATCTTGCATCTATCAGCTCAATGTGGTCAATTAAGAAAGGTCAATTAAGAAAATTAATATAGATTTCTCTCTTATAATTTATATGGAAGTTTCACATTCTCTCTGCAGTTTCCTCAAAAATACTTTAGTAATTTTGAAAAAGAAGTGATTTCCTGTGGTAACTGTAAACAGCTCAAAATCTCTGACAGAGCTCTCACACAAAGTTATAGTACAGTTTTAAGAATCTTATTGAGTCCTTTCAGTTGTAGGTTCTGCAAATACAGTAGAAGGATAAAAAGTCAACAAATGTGTTCTGTTCCTAATGTGACTATTCCGGGGAGTTCTGCTTCTATGTTCACCCTTCTAGGGTGTAATTTTGAAATGTGAGATGGTTTTATGCGGCTGAAGTAAGCACAGTATTATAGAAAATAAGTCAGATCCACAAATTAGTGAAGATACAGACATAGTTTAAGATTTCCCTTAGGCTATGACAATCTCACCACTGCTGACAGGAGAAAATACCCCAGCCCCCAGAAAAAAAATATTCAAACTCAATCATATCCTTCGGTGTAGTAAACTCCAAAAAGAGAATGTCAAACTACAAGGAGAATTAGAGACATGGGCTACTATTAATTACAATATTGATTCCTACCAGGTCTTCATAAAAATAATCTGTTTGATTTAAAACCTAATGTTGGATTGTACATCTAATGTAAAAAACCTTAGCACTTATGCATTAAGTCACCCACATCCCTTTCAACTGGATACTAAATAGTCACCATGGCAACAAAGCTGCTATGGCTTGACCTATTTTTGTTACTTGTGGTGGGCATCAAATGCAGTATTACTTCCCACTGTGGCATTTTGCTTGAATGGCTATGTAATCTTGAAAGGAAATATCATGTTTTTAATTGCTCCAGTGTAAATAATTTTACTATTTTAAATCAAAGCATCAGACTGAAAAATTGTGGCTACATTTAATAAAACAATTTTTTAAATTTTGTTTACATTTTAAAAACTCATTTAAATTTTGAATAACAATAACAAAAACATAATACTTTGGCATCAATGGGAGTTGTGAGTGCTCAAGACCTTGGAAAACTGAGCTTGCATAGAGAACAACAATAACTTTTAGTGCAAGTATTAGCACAGACACAGTGTGTGAGAAGCACATTAAAAAAATAAAACAGATTCTATGCCTCATCTAAGTTAAGAGTTTATGATTTTTATTACATAGTGCCATGTAAGGAACCTAACTAACTTTAATTCTTTAATTCCCAATCTATTTTTTAGGGATGAAGGAGAAGTTGATTAGTTGCTGCTAATGGTGGTGTGGAGAACCAGAGAAGCGCCTCTCCTATTGTAGGATTTTGATATTCCACATATTTTTTATTAAGATCTTTAGTTTGTTTTGGTTTCAGAGGCAAAGTGTTTGGTTTCTAAATACTGGGACGAGGAAATCCCAGCACAGATGTTCCAGATGTTCTCTAAAGATGGACATTTACTATTTCCAAGGAGGCGGCTTACTAGCAAGTTCTCCCTCTATTTCCAGTTGTTATAACCATGAGATTCACATACTAGTGGAAAGGACTTAAAGATCTGATGATATTATAAAAGAGTGGAAACATTTAATTTATTTTTATCCCATTTATCTAGAGTATGTTTAGCAAGGGGAGTGCAATAAAATTGTTGTTTTTTTTCTGCTTTAGACATGCAGATGGCATTGCCATTTGGAAAACAACAAATATAGTTTTGCTCAGTATCCACCTGTGATGGGTACACAAACCCCACAGTGGAAAAGAAGAGAGCAGCTCTGGGCCCAGATGGTTCCACCCTGAAGCACATGCAAAGCCTGCACAAGATGCAGGCGGAGCTTAAAAAGGGAAGCAGAGCAGCTCAGGAGGGAGGCAGTTGGTGGAAGGGGGCAGACCTAGGACCTTGGGAAGGAGTGTCCCAGGAACTCTTGCTGCCTGATGCTTGGAAATACTGATCCAACCAAGCCTGAAAAAGAGAGACTGGTGAGAGACTTAAATTTTGTGTTCAGTTCTTTACCCTGGGAGAAGAGGGGACACTGGCGGGAGTGCCTTCGGGGAGGCAGCTGCACAGCACCCCAAAATACAGGGCTTAACTGCCTACCATTGGGCCACTGGCTCAGAGCCCGGTGAAGAGTGTGGGCCCAGGTGCAAGAGTCCAGACTCTAAGACACCGACCTAGAAGAGAAGCCCTGAAGCCCTTGCTGGTTTCTGAAGACTTACACAGTTATGGAAAGGGGTGGACTTGAATGTGTGACCCAGCTGGAGGGCTGAGTTGCTAAACGGACAGTGCTCCACATGGTGGAGCTATTGTGAAAAAGGATGCACCTGATACAACCTGGCATACCTCACCCTGACCAGTAGAATCACTGCCACTGTGTACCTCCCACAGTATGTACCGCCCTTCACACCACCCAAAGTTTATCCATTGGACTCCTAATATTATATCCTCTGTTCCTGAGCTGTGTGATGCACAGCTGGGAGTGATTAACTGATTTTGCACATTTTATTTTGTTGGGTTATTTTAAGATTCTACAATTTAAAATAATGTTATTTTGTTCAGAAATAACAGAGCAATCCTATAAAACTGAGAAAATAGAAGAGATATTACAACACAACCATAGGAAAATAACATTCACACAGGTATATGGCAAAAAGAAGAAGAGAAGATCTCACAGACAAAAAGAGGTCCACATGTGTGATAGGAGAAGACTATGTCACAATAATCCAGCTGCTCCAGTGCCAATTTTACTATCATTGCAAGACCAAAACAGAAGCAAATTATGCACTAATTGATATAGAATTTCTTGATTCAAAATTCATGACAAATAATTAATTTTAAAAAATCCAGAGTTAAATTAAAACAGTTTTCCATATCTATTGTTTCAATGGGTGAAGGTTGGTTTACTATACTGTTTGGTACTGTTTAAACATCTGTTTAGTTGTCGGACCTATGTAGCTTTTTGACATTAGCAAACGTGAACAAAATCTGTCATCTGTTGCACCGGAATATTATTATTTTTATCAGACTTAATCAGAACAATGTTAAATAAAGTTTGTACCAGAAAAACCAATAAAACTACAAATCTGTAGAATAGGCTCCTGACATGTGAAAAATATTTCTAGGCACAATTCTTCTAATAAGTTAAGGGCTTGAGTGTCATAGGAGTGGTTTGAATACATTCTGGCAAAGTTTAGTTATTTACTTCTTAAAATGGGGGAGGAAAAGAAAAATAGAGGAAAAATCAGCTATATTCACCAGGATACATACTATAGCCTTAAGCAGACCCCAGGCTCCCATTTTACTAGGGAAAAAAAGTCATTCTGTGACATAGAATCTGTCAATAATTGATAATTAATGTAGAACAGAATGCTGTGAAAACTGGCTTTTGAAAGTCCATGAGCAACATCTCTAAGAATAGACAAAGGAATGTGGAATGAATATCACTTAGCAGGCCAAGAGCTATCTGGCCAGAAAATCAAGATTTTAAAAGCAGACAATCCAGCACCTCTAATAGACCTTCCCCGGCCCTCTCCTCTGGATGATCTCCTCCAGAGGGATAATGAGGGAATGCAAATATTTTCAGACATTTATTGTGAATATCTACCTTCAAAGGATGACTTAGGCATAACAAGAAATACAATGTTGGGGCCTCTGGGGTGTGGTAATACACCACTGGATAAATAGCTGTTGCAAGAGATTGTTAGTGTTTTTGTTGCCACCATCCTGGTCCCAGCATATGAGAGAGACAAGGTAGGTGAGGTAATATCTTTTATTGGACCAACTTCTGGTCAGACTACCCCTCTGACATTTGAAGAACATTCTGATGTGAAACCGCTTCTTTGTTTAATATGATTTTCTCCCTGTTTTTCATTCAGTTTTAACAAGACTATATGATTCATGGATTAAAGCGCACAGTCAGCTTGTGGAACTCCTTACCTGAGGAGGCTGTGAAGGCTAGGACTATAACAGCGTTTAAAAGAGAACTGGATAAATTCATGGAGGTTAAGTCCACTAATGGTTATTAGCCACGATGGTGTCCCTAGACTCTGTCTGTCAGAGGGTGGAGATGGATGGCAGGAGAGAGATCACTTGATCATTAACTGTTAGGTTCAATCCCTCTGGGCACCAGGCATTGGCTACTATCAGTAGACAGGATACTGGCCAGTACAGCCATTCTTATGTTCATGGATCATTTTATGCAGTCCACCCCAGAAGAGATCAGGCTCTATGGAGTATTAGTAAAGGGAGTGTCTGCAGAGTTAACACCATGCAGATGTCTTTGTAAAAGGCATGGTCTCAAAAGGTGCACCATGGGTGGATCTGTGGAACCACCTGTGGGCCAAGAAAGAGATACAAGTTGGAGGTGGTGCCAGTGACACAACCCTTGTAAAATTTCAGCTCCCACTACTTCTCCATGGTTCTCCCTTCTCCCCCATGGCTCACTTCTGTATACTTCTTTCCCGTGGCTCTGACTTCTGCCCACACTTTCAGTCCATGCTCCTTCTGCTGTTCCTGTTCTGCCTGTTTGTATATAGCATAGGTTCCTCACCCATTTTTAGCATTCTGTTTCAGGTGAGAGGTGGCTGCAGCAAATGAGGCTGGCTGCTTGCAAGCTATAGGTGGGAAAGGCATTTGGCAGAGGATGGGGAAAGGAGCCACTTGCCAGCATAGAAACTGCCATGCTCAGAACAAAGCTGTACTGCAACCACTTCCGTGCTACTGGTGTTGTGGGTGATTATTTTGGACTCATACCATTGTAATTGAGCACAGAATTTGGTCTTGAATGATTTCAAACAAGGATCAAAAAGAACTTGATAGAAAAAAAATCAGTCCTTACAATACCCTTCTAAAGAATGTTAGCAAATAGTATTAGCCGCATTTTACACATAGAGAAGATGGCATTGTCAATGAACGCTGTCAATGCCAGAATGAAGTCCCCTCTATGCCAGTTTCTCTAACATTAATATTTAATTGCCTACCTTAGGCGTGTGATGGGAGGATTAATTCACTGAACTGATATTAGTTTACTGAAGTCAGTGAGACTTTGCTGACTAAAGGCTGTACACTGAGGCCCAGCAAGCATAATTAAGTTTGCTGTGTGGCCTTGGCTAATGATAGGCAGAACTAGGACTAGAACTCAGGAATTCCTAGCTATCTGTCCTAGAGCCTGTTCACTAGCTCATGCTACCTCTACAATCTCTCATTTTTTTGGTCATAATATACTCTTGTCAGTTAAGACTGCCTCACTGCAGTAGATTTACAGAATAGTAAAATTCTCTTCAAACATAATCAATTTGTATGTGAATTCATGCTTTCATCTTTCTAGTTAAATAAGCAAACCCCGAAACCTCTACTAAATTTTAGTTAACAATTGAAAAGACAGTCTCCCTTCTATATCCAATAGATGTCCACATAACATTGTCAGAATGTCGCTACATTATCAGCTACATTATAGTACAATTACTAGAAATACAATCTAATACTTTATCACATTTGTATGTATGCCTGATGTTTTGTGGCAAGCTATGATTAGGTTTAATTTTTTTTATTTACTAGCATTGTCAGCAGTGTACGTCTGTAAGTACTCCATAAGCCTGGCTTCTTTTGCAGCTCAGTCAGTGGGCTGTTCACCAAAACACGACTGTAGCTAGTACTGAGAAAACTAAGCCACTATTTTTTTTTTTACACAAAAATTCTTGACAGCAGTTTTCCTTCTTTAGACAGCCGAGGTGTCAGACATGTAACCATTAGTGATGGGATTGAAGAGCCATTGAAATAGAGCCACGGGGCCAGACTGTTCTCATTTACATGAGCATGAGTCCAGAGTAATACCAGCGATGCCAAAGGATGCTTATGCTATTGGAAATTAGATCTGAATTTATATACATTGTAAAGTGAAAATGTTGATATTCAGCAATGGAAGAAGCCATACAATGAGACATATAAAGATGGCACTGGGTTGAAAAAAGACCGAATGTGAGTTGGGGAACAAAATAAAAATAACTTCTTATAAAGGCTCATGGCCACACATCTAAAAGAAGCAAAAAGCCTGAGTTAATTCCCAGATCTACTGCAGTCAGAGCCCTAGCCTCACCTTTCCTGCATACAGAATGAATCAGGTCATGTGATTGCTCACAGCAGCTTTTGTGTTTTTACAGATACTCTAGAAGTACCAATATTCAAAGTTTTAGCCTTAGTCTACAGCCTTAAAATCCTCTGTGCAAAAACACCATCACCAGTGCTAACACCACAAGAAAGAATATACTGATATTTTACCATATGGAATTACTTTGATTTAGTGAAAGTTCTGTCTTAATTCTGACCCTATTTTAGCTGGTTGCTAGCCAGATATGTTCTTTTGTGCACCTCCATTGAACTGTCTGGCATGCTCTTTTCCTTATTTCTTCAAAGGCTGCTGGCTTCCATTTATCTTCATGAAACAAAAGTATAGTTTTCCTTACATTTACTCCTATAAACACTTTATGGTATATGTTAACATTTATTGTGGGACACTGTCTTGCCTTTAGTCGTTGATAACTAATGAATGGAAAGAGGGACCAAAACTAACACAATTCAAGACAAAGAAGGGAACAGCCTTATCTATACAACCACCAGACAAATGGAGATCCTAGTGTCTTAGACAGCTCTGATTCAACAGAGGAGGATGACTTTCCAATACTACGTGAAGAAGTGGAGACAGCTGTGAAATCACTCAAGAACGGAAAGGCTACAGGTTTTGACAACATCCCAGACAAATTGATGAAATTCGGAGGAGAAATACTCACCAAGATCTGCAACAAGATCTGGCAGACCGATGATTGTGCCTCCATGTGGACACAATCATTAATCATCACTCTGCCAAAGAAACGCAACCTGCAATTGTGTCAAAATTACCGTACCATAAGCTTAATTAGCCATCCCAGCAAAGTGATGTTGAAAGTCATATTGAACAGATTGAAGCCACAAGCAGACAATATCATTGATGAAGAACAGTCTGGCTTTCATGCTGGAAGAAGTACCACAGAATAGATTTTCAACCTTTGTGTTCTATGTGAGGAGTACTTACAACACCTGTAGGACATCTTTGTTGACTTCAAGAAGGCGTTTGACCACATCTTTGTTGACCACATCTTTGTTGACTTCAAGAAGGCGTTTGACAGAGTATGGCACAAAGCTCTATAGGCAACCATGAAGAAGTACAATGTTGGTTGTAAGCTTATTCGTACCATTAAACAACTGTATGCCAAGGACAGCAGTGCAGTTCTCGTCAATGGCACAATAGGAGAGTGGTTTTGCACCACTATTGGAGTCCGGCAACTTCTTTCTCCCACACTGTTCAACATCTACTTGGAGAGCATAATGACTGATGCTCTAGCAGATCACATATGCAGAGTCAGCATTGCGGGGGGTGAATAATCTCAAATCTTCAGTTCACTGATGGCCTGGCAGGCAGCAAAGATGAACTTGCCAATCTTGTGAAATGATTGGATGCGATCTCCACAACATATGGCACGGAAATCAGTGCAGAGAAAACCAAGCTGATGACAAACAAATATGATGGGATCAGCTCACATATCACTGTCGGTGGACAAGAGCTGGAAACAGTGAAACAGTTCAAGTATTTGGGGGCAAATGATGAAGGATCCAAGGCAGAAATTCGGAGAAGAACTGCACAAACAGCAGCAGCAGTGGCAAAGCTAAAGCCAATTTGGAGGAATAAGAACATCTCCTTGGAATCCATACTGAAACTGCTGCACGCATTGGTCATCTCCATTTTTCTGTATGCGTGCAAGACATGGACCCTTATGGCAGAACTTGAATGGAAAATACAGGTAGTAGAGATGAGATGCTTCCATAAAATCCTGGGCATCTCCTACTTCGACCATATCACTAATGAAGAGGTCCGCAACATCATCACCCAATGCGCTGGGTCATATGAAGACCTCCTGACAACTGTGAAGAAGCGCAAGCTGAAGTGGCACGGCCATGTAACAAGATCATCTGGCCTATCCAAGATCATTCTCAAAGGGACAGTACAGGGGAAGAGAAGAAGAGGTAGACAAAAGAAGAGATGGATTGACAACATAAAAGAGTGGACAGGAATGAACTTCATGGAGACTCAAGCACTGACACACAATCATTAGAGGTAGAGACAATTGGTTGATTGCTCATCAATGATGGTGCCCCAATGACCAATGCAGTTATGGGAGTGACGACGATGATGATGAACTAATGAGTGGTTAACTCAATGCGCAACATTTGTATTATTTATTGCAATGTGCTCATTTGAGGATTTATTGATGCTTCCTATACATCTCGATTACACTGGATAATGAAATCCATTTAATTCTCATAACATTCTTTTTAGAATATATTTTGAATTTCATACAGTATCGATATTCTAGGACACAGTTTCTATTTTCCACCATTATATGATGACATCTCTTTACAATACAGTCCATCTTGCCTTCTTATGTCTGAAATGTTACAGAGCTATATTCTGATTATATTTGAACATCTTATACAGTAATGTCAATCTGACTAAAGATCAAACCTAGTATTTTCACATTCCATACAAATTGACCCATAAAATCTTCATAGTTGTACACGCACGTACCATTTTTAAATCCATTTGATGACATCTGTCTGCATTGACTTGTAACCTGTAAAATAAGACAATCTAAAATAGGATACAAGTGAGTTCATACAAAACAGAATATTGTGTCTAGCTGGACCATGTTCTTTGAGCTTTTTCATATCAGCTGCTACAATGACTTTGGTGAGGAAAAAGTACTTGCATGGTAAAAAGAAAAGGTTCTTGGTTTGTTTTCCTTTGAAATGTGAAGATGTTGTGTCTTATAATACAACAATCCCCCTAGCAAATTAGATCTTATCTCAGTGAGAAAACTCATGGCTGAATAGAGAAAGAACAGTAAAAAA
This sequence comes from Mauremys reevesii, assembly GCF_016161935.1. NCBI lineage: Eukaryota > Metazoa > Chordata > Testudines > Geoemydidae > Mauremys > Mauremys reevesii. The sequence continues at coordinate 35,514,508 of NC_052629.1, read as the reverse complement.
AAAAAGTCAAATACTTCAAAATCCTTAAGACCCACAGATGCCTTATTACCAGCTACCACCTGTGGCCTTTGTTGCACAGGCTGTAGCTTCCATTTATGTACTCTGCAGCTCTGTATAACAAGGTGTTTCCTTCCAGACATATCTATTCATCATTTTAGCACAGCCCAAATTGCCCCACAGATGGACACTAGGGAGAAAATTAACTATCTACTACCTGGTTTTTGTAAATTTTGTACTGCTTAATTAATTATTTACTGCTTAATTTCAGATCAGAATTTTAAATGACATTTTCCAAGATGTGTGTAATGGAGCAGGTTCCCAGTGATTTACTGTACACTTGTTAAGAGGCAATGAGTACATATGGAAATATAAAAAAACCCTAGGTGTTGAATCCTTTTACTGACAGCAGACTAAATATATGTAGAGCAACATGAACATAAGAACATCAATCCATGTTAATGGTATTCTTAGCAACAGATGTAGAATCTGTAATTAGGCAACAGCAGTAAACACTCAGTTAGATTGGTGTACAAACAATTTGATTTTGTCAACCAACAGCAGTGATAAAAGTGGAATCACAGGATACCTCATCTAGATTCTGAGATCTAAATATTCAGGGATTCATCAATAACTTTAAAGTTAGTGATGCACAGAAGTCTCTCCACATTAGGATGAGAATATAGATCCACCCAAGTCTGTATTAATCAGTCTGTTAAATACAATGCATACCTAATTCAAAGTCAGACTGCCACCTCTAGGTAGGCCTGTGATGTGTTATATAAATCTGTGGAGATTTAACATTTTTTTTAACTTTATTTTTTATATAAAGTATAAACACATAATGAAACAAAACATATATAAATAAATGCACAAGATAGATATACCATACAAAAACTAAATTCTATGTTCATTATTTGTAAAGCCTGGAAGAAAAGCAAAAAACAAAACAAAACAAACCCCTCTGAAGCCATAGAGGTCATGCAGGGCATCAGTTATTAAAGTGACTAAATAGATAAATAAGTGAACATAACCTAGATGTACTGGGGATAAGTATATACTAAACTGCAATAGTATGCAATAGTTTCATGAGTGACCAGATATCCTCATATTTTTCCAAGCATCTATATTAGTCATTTTTTTTCATTAATGCAGTAGTAGAGAGCTCACCAAGCCAGACTGTATATGGGGAAGGAATTGCAGATTTCCATTTGCTCAAAATAACTGTTTTGTCCACTAAAATTGTTACCGCAATCAATTTCTTGATGTTAACTGGTAATATCAACTCCTCCTGCACTCCTAAAATACACAAGGAGAAGGAAAGATAGCAGTGCTTAAAGTTTTTGAGAGAGCACTGAATATGGTGTTCCAGCACACATGCATTTAGGTTTAGAGATGTGTGGTTGGCATGTGACTGTTGGCATCTCCGACCACTGTGTATTGCCAGTCTAGCCTTAAACAAATGTTCTGGAAACAAGTCGTACATGTTTAATATCTTGTTCTGGAAGAATCACAAGGATAGAGAATGAGAAGTATCTTTCACTTTAAGCCAGAAACCCTCCCAGGTTTCTGTTGTGATAGTAAAACGAAGTTCTTTTTCACATTTTTCTTTGAGACTGAGATTGAGATCATAATGCAAAGCATTAAGCCACCTATAAGTAATTCCTACAAAGTGACTTTTGTGTCCATATTTCTTAACATGTTCTGCTAGAGGTGAGAGAGTTGAAACAGACCAATTGTCCCCTATCCTTCCATTAATCCTGGAGCACAGCCACTGAAAGGAAGGAGTGTGAGACAGTGGTAGCTAATATTTGTTACACATCTAATTGAAGGAGTTACGTTACATGCCTGAATCCCTGAATATTGAGATCTCAGAACCTAGATGAGGTGTCTTGTGATTCCACTTTTATCACTGCTGTTGGTTGACAAAATGAAATTGTTCATCAATATAAACTGAGCGTTTACTGCTGTTGCCTGATTACAGATTCTACATCTGTTGCTATCCTCCTGTATTATAGGTCTAGTTTTTGTTAATCCTTTTTCTATCCAAATTGTCTTAAGCATGGAGTTGGCCTTGATACTGAGGCCCAGGTTATTCAATAGTGGTATGAGAAGAGAATTAGTAAGATTGGATGCTGTAATCACCTTAACGCATTGCAGAATGCCCCATGCAGATGTAAAGACTGGATTTTTTCCTTAAGCATATGGGTAGCATTTTAAGGTATATAAAAGAAGAGAGGGAACCAAAGGCATAGCTAAGCTTTTTCTTATCTCAACCCAGGCTGGAATGCTGGTTAATATAAACACAAATCTGGCAAGCCGATACCTCCAGTTGCCCAGGATTTTTTAAGGGTCTTGTGTGACAAGCGAGGTTGTTTTTTATCCCATTATAGATTGCATGATAAGCCTTTTTATTCAAGCAAAGAGCAAGGGAGCAACCTTGAAAGGCAACAGGCTAATGACATAAGTCATTCTTGGGTAGATATTCATTTTGGCTATTTCTATTCTTCCCAGCAGGGAAAGAGAGAGGACAGATTAAGACTTGTTAGGAAAATTTCCGTGTATGAGAAATCAGGGATCCAATTTTTTTTATGCAACAGGAACATACAATCCTTTCCCTTCTCCTCACCTGCTCCCACTTCTGCTGGTGAGATATGGGCACCACTAGAATCTTCCATTAGATTAAATGTTGGAAACATGCTTAGCCAGTGTTAACCTTCCAAACACACACATAAAGACACCAACTATTCTACATCCTCTTTAAATACTGATTTATGATTAAGATAATTGGATTATGGCTAGAAGAGTTGCTCACTATAAGAACAATTAAGAAATTCTTTACCTGACCACCCCTCCCCCACAAGGGAAAAAGGAAACAGAAAAAAATATTCTTTCAAAGGGCAGTATGAAATTGACAGTTTGATACTTTGGCACATCATTTCAGTTCCACTCCACTGGCTGGCTGTGCTCTGTGGTGTAGTGAAAACCACCTTATTACATTCAGCTGCTTGCAAACATAAACTTCCTTCAAAATAGCCTCATGTGTTCTGACTGCTAACTGAATTTAAAGTAACACTGTAAAAACAGCACAGAACAGTCAGGCAGGATTTTGTGTGCTCTCTATTTCAGAAATACTTCCCTTTCCACACTTAGGCTATGTCTACATTACTGCGGTAAGTCGACCTATGGTATGCAACTCCAGCTACGTTATTCACGTAGCTGGAGTCAACATACCTTAGGTCGAGTTACTCTGGGGTCTACACCGTGGGGGGTCGACGGGAGATTTTCTCCCATCAACTTACCTTACTCTTCTCATCAAAGGTAGAGTACAGGGGTCGACTGGAGAGCGATCTGTAGTTGATTTGGCGGGTCTTTACTAGACCCGCTAAATTGACCGCCAGTGGACTGATCTCAGAGCATCGATCCCCGCTGTAGTATAGACCTACCCTTAGGCCCCTAGTTTACATACCACAAAACTCACATCACAATCTCTTCTCAAGCTAACCTATAAGTACCTGAACCAGCAATGTGCTGAGCACCTCCTGAGAGGTTTTGTGGGCTCAGGGGGAGTGGAGGACACTCAACACCTCTCAGAATCAGGCCTTTAAACTAAACCTAGGTATAGTCACAAACATCGCCGACAGAGGTCTCCCTCACACAAATCCTACTTCCAAATTCCCATTTTCCAGCACAGCCTTTTCCCTCCCTCCCACCATTAGCCCAACTCTTGTACTCCTTTCTAACAGACATCCAATTAATTCTGTCCTCCCCCCTCCCTCCCCCCACATTTTAACTCATTAACATCATCCCCTTCGAACATACATCTCAGTCAGTTTCCTACCTCACTCTCACTGCTTCTCCCTTCTCTTACCTTTAAAGACTGAGATTCAGCAGATCAGTCATCCTCTTAGCTGAACCTCATCAGCACACTCATTGCTTATTTGCTGTTTGAATTTCAGGCCCAGATGCCATCTGGCATGCATACCTTGTACACAGTAGGATGTAGGGCTGCTACAAGCAGGTCAGGTGTCTGAACTAGATATGGAATGGCTACAGAGCTTCCTTCCCAGCCAGATGCACAGGATATATTCACTATGAGATCCTTTAAGGCACTGCCAGATGAGCCTAAGCTATGTTACACTTGGCACCATCTAGTGGCTGAACAGTATAATACAGTTTAGCATTCTATTACTTCCACTTTAAGTTTTACATACTTACTATTTCCAAAATTTACTCTGTTATGCTCTCTTTAAAATTCAGTATAGATCAGTATGTTAAGTGTCTCTGAATCATTCTGGTTTTCTAATTACACAACCCGAACATGTAACAACTGATCTGGCTGTCCATTAGTTGCTGTGGTTAGTTTGGAAATTGAGTCCTTTTCCTGTTCTGCATCTGCCATCATAGAGTTTCCTCGCTTGATTGTTCTGAGGAACAAACTGCAAATATTGATGGCCTCTGTTGAAAACTCTACTGTCAGCCTCTATCAAGTATGATCTGGGCATCATCTATAATAATAATTTTTGTCTATGATAGCTGGAGTTCTTCATCTAGTTTGACACTAACACTGTCACCAGGTTCTAGGCCTGGCAGCTCTCTGAGTGACATCTGTTATAAAAGTGTTTGTAAGGACTTTTTGCCTTTGTATCTGATTTTCCCACTCTGGAGACTAGAAAAGAACCTATGTCAGAACAGTAATTCTGAGTTGTCTTCCCCTTCGGAGTTGTGCTGGACTATATCTAGTAGCTGTTACAGGTATTGATCTGTAACTCAGAAGAGCAAGTGATGGATCGTCTTGCTCTAAGATTTTTTTGACTGTTTGTACAGCTTGTGGGTAATGGGAGTTGCCAGTAATAGCATCAAAGTAATATTTCATTTGGAATAACAAATTCTGATGCAGTAAATTATGGTTCGTTGTCCATCACTAATTGTTCTGGAATTCCACAGTAAGCAAAAGTGCACTTCAGTTTCTTGATAACACTGAAACATGTTATGTGAAAAACAGTCCACGACAATCAGGTAATAATGTGCTCTGAATCTGCATAAATCTGCAGCTAATCTCTTCCAAGAACTGTCTGGTAGAGGTGTTTGTATCCATATGGTTCAGCATTGTCTCTTAATTTTATTTGTAGTGGATCTCCTTTCAAAAGTCCCTTAACATCAAATACTCTATTAAATTCTTCCAGCTTTTTCACTCACACCTTCATGGCTACCACACCATAGCTGAGAAAGTTTTTGTTCTTTGATCACACGGATGCTGAATGCAGAGCTTTTGTCTTTGTAAGCAGTTTCTATGAAGAACTGGCCTAGGCAGTTCAGAATACCCTCAGGGTTAATCAAGACTGTGTCTGTTGATTTTAGCCCTGGGACAGGTTAAAGGTGATTATAAATCCCTTCTGAGGTGACAAACACATCTGCTCCTAAGTCAATTTTAAAGTTAATTGTCTTATCATGAATATTAAGTTTAACTCTCTGAGCAGGCTCTGTGTCACCATATGATAGACCCCAGAAACAATGGCTCTTGATTGTCTGTAATATTAGTCCATTTCCTGACAGCTTTGGTATGGCAAACAGTTGCAGAATGTCCATATTTTGTACATTTATTACATCTTGTGCATTTGGCTAAACATACACCTGCTGGGCTATGTATTTTTCTACATCTGGTACATTTATTTTGAAAGGCTTTGTAATTTGTCTGGAATTTCTTTATAGCCTCATGACTATGATGGTAACTTTTAGCACTCATGCGATGTCAGTTTACAGATTCTAAACTAATTTAATGTTTTTCAAGTTGCTCCTGTCTTTTGTTCTGCTGTTTCACAAGTTCAGACTGTTTTGCTATTTGGATTGCTATGGGTAGAGGTCTGTCTTTAACTAGAGTTGTTGCAAAAGGTTTTTGTCTCTTAACCCAATAGCCAGCCTGTCTCTGACATTTTCAAGTTTTGCTGTCCCAAAATCACAGTGTTCTGATAATGCATGCAAAGCTCTTACAAAGATTTAGCATTTTCATTTTCTGAATTTTCTGGTGAAAACATGCTCTTTCATAACCCACATTTCTCTGAGGTATACAGTATACATCAAACATAGACCCCTTTCATAATCATCTTTGTAATTGTCTTCATTAAAGGTAAAGGATTTAAAGATATACTCTGCCTGCTTCCCCATAGCATACATTAAAGATACCTGGAAATTTCCAGTTTCCTGGCAGCATTTTGTAGTAAAATCTTGCAAAATACTGCTTTCATGCTGGCTATGTTAAAAGTCTATGGCACACTGAGGCGTAGCATACTGATAGGATTCTGAAACCTTTGTTGCTTCCCCCCACCATTCTGTCTGCAATCAGGCTTCTGTACCAGAGCTTCCTTCACAATGAGATACACCAGACATTTCAATATAAGATCCTTTAACACAATGCTTATTTGTTGTGAGTTTAAGATACATTACACACATAGCGGCAGAACATTATAATACAGTTTAGCATTCCATTGCACAATCCCATGCAGACTTGTGGTACCAGTATAAAGCTAATTTGAGAAATACAAAACTAAAATGGGTGCCTCTTCTCCTGTAACATGCCTATTTTTGGTAACAGTAGCTGAAATATATGAATTATCTAAAAGAAAATAAAGGGCTAAGGTCTACTAAGATGTACGCATATGCTTAACTTTACACCCTGTGAGGAACCCCAGTGAAGTTCCTGGGATTCCTCTCTATGTGAAAAGTTTAGCACATGCTTAAGTCTTTCCAGCATCAGTGCCTACATCATATTTTTACTTTACCTCAGTAAAATAACCTTTAGGTATGTTTGATATAGAAGAAACCATTAATATGTTCAAATATTTGGTCACACACTTGAAACTGATACCTAGATTTGCTGTATATGAATCACTAACTTTTTATTCTGAGGTTTGTTGAAGGATTTTATTGTGGGCTACAAATTCAGGCTATGAATAATTCTAGTGGATTTCTCCCTTTATTTAATAGTCTCTCTCTGACCCAAATCTTCTCTCATTTAGGGTCACCATTTCCTTTTTACAGTTTAATGGCACTTTAGTTAATATTTTATGTTTATTGTACATGATTAGGCATTTTGTGCATGTGTGTCTGTGTGTGTCCAGTTTTAATTAAAATAATTATACACAGAACATACCTCATAGTTTCACTGGGAATACTCGCTTTTAATTTATGGTTAAAATGAGCAAAACAGCACCAGCAGAAATTTGCATTTTTTTTTTTTTACTTTCCCAAAAGTCTGGTGTAAAGGCCATTTTTTTTCCAATTTATATGCAGAATTTTTCCTGCTACTATAGTCATTATTAATTTGGCAAAAATGCTTCTGATTGAAATTGACTTAGTTAGGTTGGTATCTATAGTAAGTGAATATACTTTAATTGCTACCTCAATGACTATGTAGATTTTTGTGCAGTGTTGTTATAGCCGTGTTGGTCCCAGGATATGAGAGACACAAGGTGAGTGAGGTAATATCTTGTATTGGACCAACATCTGTCGATGAAAAAGATATGTTTTTGAGCTACACAGAGCTCTTCCACAGGTCTGGGAAAGACACTCAGAGCCTGATCTTTTGAAGGTGTTGTGCAGATTTCCTTTGAGGATGAGGACAGATGTCAGATACAGAGTGATCATTTTGTGAAAAAAGTATTCACCCTCCCAGAGGTGATTTAATGTTTTTGCCTTTTATTATTTTTCTGTGTGAGTTCATTTGAAAGTGTAGTGATTGTATGGTTTCACCTATGTAGCTGTTATTGGGGCATTTAGTGTACAGGATGAGGTACACCACATGTTGTGATAGGTATATGTAGGCCTCATGGATCAGCATCTTTCATTGACTAGCTTAGATGGCTCCCTGCCTAGCATGCTGGTTGTTGTGGAGCACATTCTTAGGCACCTATCTTTCCCCATTCATTGTACAGGCAATGTAGGTGCCTAAGTCAGATTCTGTGGATTGCGTTGTTGCTGTCCCTGTGATTTTTCTAAAATTTACTGTATTGCAATGTTCAGTGTTGCAATGCTCGAATCCCTTTGTAGATCTGGATTAAATGAATATTTTATTGTTTCTTGCATAAAATCAGCTCAATCCTGCAGTTATTTCTCAGATCAAGGTCCCAACTGAAGCCAATTTGGCCTGAGAAAAGACTTCAGGATTGGGATAAATATCAAGAAAGAGTGGTATAACAGAGTATTAAATAGCAAAAATACATTGCTTTAGTAACATTACAGTGGTGACAATGTTGCAAAGCCAGAACATGAAAACTTCTGAATGACACGACACTACTGATTTTCATTTTCTTTTTTATTGTCTGTTAGCATTATACCCTTGAGTTTATTTATAAGAAATCAAGGTTTTTTAGTATAACTTCCTTTAACCTTCCTATCCTAAAGTCAGATGCCTTCCTTTAAAGGTTACAGAGAACATGTATAGTTTATTCTTAGGATCTGTTCCAGACTCTTGGATGACTCAGTGTTTACACTATGGACCGGAACATTTAGGCATCTTTCATGGAACATTTAGACAGTTTTTATAGAAGTTCAATATTTATACTTCTGAGACATTCTAATCTATTGGGAAGTAGATATTTGTGCTACTACTTAAAACTTTTATAATTTGACTTCTACCTAGTGTATATTTTTATAAAAGAAGCTGTGTATTCCTGCTATAGTTTAATTTCCATTGTAATCTGTTTTCACAAAAAAATTATTTTCTGAAATATTTACTTTTTGAACAGATGTGTCCTCTACTTGTTTCCTGCCTAAAAATGAGGTTTTTTTAACAAGCTTGAAAAAAATCCCTACAGCTGTCTGTAAGCTTTGAGATAGTGGAGAAATACATTTTTACTTGTTAAACACATCCATAAAAAGTTCAAGTTTTAAACTTGATTTTGGTGTAGATGTAGCCCTCATTGAGAATCATTATGTTAACCCAGTTAATGCGGAATTATATAACTACAAATAAAATAAAATATACAGCAAATAATTTACTAAACTATGCAAATTAATTATGAAAGAATAAAATCCTTAGCAGAAGAACTATGACATAAGTAATTGCTGCATATGCAGAACTGATAAAGTCAAAATGAACCATTTTTGGTATATACATTTTAAACATTAGTTAAATTTTTGTTATGAATTTTGGCCCTGACCCTGTTATGAGATGCAGGCGGGATGAGCTTAGAGTCTACACAGATCTCTGACATCACAGACAACAAGCTGCAAAATCAAGGCCAATGGGGAAGAGCTTTAGCTGGTATATGGTCATAGCTCTATTGAAATCAAGCTGAGAACCTGCCCCTTAGTTTTGAAAATCCCTTCCTTGAGCCCCGACCAGGGCTATTCTATCTACTGCCCAAAATCCACAAACCTGGAAATCCTGGACGCCCCATCATCTCGGGCATTGGAACTCTCACTGAAGGACTGTATGGATATGTGGACTCTCTACTCAGACCCTATGCCACCAGGACTCCCAGCTATCTCCGTGACACCACTGATTTCCTGAGGAAACTACAATGCATTGGTGACCTTCCAGAAAACACCATCCTGGCCACCATGGATGTAGAGGCTCTCTACACCAACATCCCACACGCTGATGGAATACAAGCTGTCAGGAACAGTATCCCTGATGATGCCACAGCACAACTGGTTGCTGAGCTCTGTGCCTTTATCCTCACACACAACTATTTCAAATTTGATGACAATATATATCTCCAGATCAGTGGCACCACTATGGGCACCCGCATGGCCCCATAATATGCCAATATTTTTATGGCTGACTTGGAACAACGCTTCCTCAGCTCCCGTCCACTCATGCCCCTTCTCTACCTACGCTACATTGATGACATCTTCATCATCTGGACCCATGGGAAGGCGACTCTGGAAAAATTCCACCATGATTTCAACAGCTTCCACCCCTCCATCAACCTCAGCCTGGACCTATCTACACGGGAGGTCCACTTCCTAGACACTACGGTGCAAATAATTGATGGTCACATTAACACCACCCTATACCGAAAACCTACCGACTGCTATGCCTGCCTTCATGCCTCCAGCTTCCATCCCGGGCACACCACAAGATCCATTGTCTACAGCCAAGCACTGAGGTACAACCGCATCTGCTCTAACCCCACAGACAGAGACCAACACCTACAAAATCTCCACCAAGCATTCTCAAAACTACAGTACCTGCACGAGGAAATAAGGAGACAGATCAACAGAGCCAGACGTGTACCAAGAAGCCTCCTACTGCAAGACAAACCCAAGAAAGAAACCAACAGGACTCCACTGGCCATCACATACAGTCCCCAGCTAAAACCCCTCCAGCACATCATCAGGGATCTACAACCCATCCTGGAGAATGATCCCACACTTTCACAGGCCTTGGGTGGCAGGCCAGTCCTCGCCCACAGACAACCTGCCAACCTGAAGCATATTCTCACCAGCAACTGCACACCGCACCATAGTAACTCTAGCTCAGGAACCAACCCATGCAACAAACCTCGATGCCAACTCTGCCCACATATCTACACCAGCGACATCATCACAGGACCTAACCAGATCAGCCACACCATCACCGGTTCATTCACCTGCACGTCCACCAATGTAATATATGCCATCATATGCCAGCAATGCCCCTCTGCTATGTACATCGGCCAAACTGGACAGTCTCTAAGGAAAAGGATAAATGGACACAAATCAGATATTAGGAATGGCAATATACAAAAACCTGCAGGAGAACACTTCAACCTCCCTGGCCACACAATAGCAGATCTTAAGGTGGCCATCCTGCAGCAAAAAAACTTCAGGACCAGACTTCAAAGAGAAACTGCTGAACTCCAGTTCATCTGCAAATTTGACACCATCAGCTCAGGATTAAACAAAGACTGTGAATGGCTTGCCAACTACAGAACCAGTTTCTCCTCTCTTGGTTTTCACTCAACTGCTAGAACAGGGCCTCATCCTCCCTGATTGAACTAACCTCGTTATCTCTAGCTTGCTTCTTGCTTGCATATTTAAACCTGCCCCTGGAAATTTCCACCACTTGCATCCGAAGAAGTGGGTATTCACCCACGAAAGTTCATGCTGCAAAACGTCTGTTAGTCTATAAGGTGCCACAGGATTCTTTGTTCCCTTCCTTGAGCGTATATTTATGGACAGACCATGAACTGCTGGAAACATATGTTTATAAATGAATAACTGATGTAACTTTTACTCTTGCATACATACAAATATGTAAATATAGGCCTGAAAAGGCCTCAAAGAGCAAGGGCTGCAGGATCAAGCCATCTTACTTCCAGGAAATGAACTGCAAACCTTCGCCATTGACTTGAGGGATCAAAAGAAACAGATTCACAGTCTAGTTTCTCATAAATAGCCATCAATTATGAAACACAGAATTTACTGATCCTTTACCAAATGTATTCTGTAGCTGATTTATACAAAATCAAATACACTATCCAAACTATTTAAAAAATGCACACACACTATGGCATACATACATGGTTTCACTGCAGTAACTCAAAAAGGTACTATCACTAAAATTTCTGAGTCATTAGTATTATTGTATCTCTTCTTTGTGAAAACCAGTAACAAACCAGCGAAAAAAGTAAAAGAAAAACTCTTTCCACCAACATCACCTCAAAAAGATAAGTGACGTTTATGTCCATGCTGATTTTTCCCTTTTTATTTGGCAAGCATTTACTTTCTACTTTCTTTCTGGTGCTATAGAAACCAGCATGGGTTCATTTTATATCCTTCTATGATGCACTCAATTTAGGGAAACAGCATGTGTTAATTACTACAGATTAGAAGGATAAGACTCACAAATGGGCACAAAAATCTTTCTGCTGAATAAGATATTATTGTTATACTGGGAGGTGTTAATGGTTGCCATCAATCAAAGACCTGGGTAAAACAGATGGGTGTTACTATGTACCTTTCATTCAGGCTAAATGGAAGAAGAAATAAAATGCCCTTTTGTGTGGTGACAGTTGAAACTATAAAAGCCACGACTCAAGGCCTCAGCAGCATGACAAGGCCTGAGTAGAAGCTAAACCATGTGGGCTGAGGGGTTTCCCTGGGGACTGACTGCAAATCCAATACAAGGGCTGGTGGATTGATTGTTTGCAGCTATGTGCACAAGAGGCAGAAAGCAATTAAAAAGCCAAGTGGAAGTGAGAAGAAAGCAAAAAAACCAATAGTAAGTGTGGCCCTGTGAGAAAGCCAAGAGAAATGCCCAAAGGAAACCTAATACTTTCTGGAAAGGAGGACTTGGATTTCTGAACAAGGAAACTGCCTCCTTTTGTTTGTTCCTATAATATTCAGGGAAACAGGACTGTGTGTTCATTCTTTGTAAATAAATAGGATTGCACCAAAATTAATTAATTAAATAAATAAATAAAAACCTGGCTCATATCATCAACTTCTTCTCCTAATGGAAACAACCTAGCCAGGCTCCAAATATTGACCAACCACTTGAGGCAATATGGTTTAAAGGGGGAAACATTATTTAAAGAAAAAAGTCTGGAACACAGTGGATTTCAGGTAGATCAAATTGTGAGCATAATACTTTAATTTATTCACCAAAAGCATAGTTTCTATTACATTTTTCTGCTAAGTAAAACTATGTTAATTAAGATGAAAAATGTCATATTTCATGGCTGTAATGTCACAGCAATGAACTGTAACTTTTTGATAACACCAAACCATAAAATAATACTTTATTATTACTGAGTTCACGTGGACAGGTTCCACTTCAAAATTTGTATCAGAATTGCCATTGTGTTTTTTTAACACAAGCTTTTTACAATCCATTTAATAACAAAAGCTATACAAATGAAAACTGCTGAGGATGCCTTCAGACCTTCATCTTGGGGATTTAAAGTAAAGTTTCCTTCATTAAAAAAATGAAGATTGATACAGCTTAAAACACAATTTTCTGCATATTTCATTAAAAATAAAAAAACTGAAAAACTAGAATTTTACTTGTGTTGAGCTTGAGATAAAAGTGGGAAATGAATTTGATGACATTTGTGCAAATATCTTGTCTCATGCTATCAATGATGAACATATAGAAACATCTGCAAGAATGCTAAATATCAACTTTTAAAGAAAAATATATTTGCCTGCTTTTAGTATCATCCCCAATAAGAACGAATACACAGTGCACCACACTGTAATGGGCTGCAAGAAAGAAGCTCAGAAATGGTATGAAAAAGCTCTTCTCAATTTATATCTCACACTGCTGATCCTCAAATTAAAGCTGGGCCGGCTCGGTAAAACGTGCATCCAAATTAATCTTGACAATCTTCTTGAAAAGCTCTATTAAAGCACAAAGCTTAAGAGCTTAACATGTATATAGCTTCTGCTTTGAAAAAGAATCAAAAAGCCCTAACTTCAAAACTGATTTTACATTCATCTACTTCTGTAATCCAGTAGGGCAACATTTAACATCTAGGTTCATGATTTTAGAAAAATTCTTCAATATGGTGACAATAAGTTAGAGATGTTGTGTTCTGTCTCAAGTAAACTTTGGTAAAGATGGTAACATTCCATGCATGAGGAAAACCTTAAGAAGGCGATGAAGCCTCATGAGGCATAATTGTGATACAGGAGGGTCAGGGAGCAGTGGGAGAGTGGTAGAGGGGAAGTATATAAGCCCTAGGCTAATTAAGGTGTGGTTCCCTGTAGACTAGGAGGGGAGGGGGGGTTGCTACAGGTTAACTGGAGCACCTGTAGTCAATTAAGGCCCTGTTAGCAGACTAATAAAACCCCCTGCTTCAGGCAGTCAGGGGAGAAGGAGGAAGGAGAGAGAACTGGAGCTTGGAGGTGTGCTATGAGACTTGGAAAATCAGAAAAACAGAGTAAGGGAGACCCTGCCCTAGCAGGGGAGGGAGACTCCCTCCCCCTGCATTTAAGGCAGGGGCGGCTCCAGGCCCCAGCACGCCAAGCGTGTGCTTGGGGCGGCATGCCGCGGGGGTGCTCTGCCGGTCGCCGGGAGGGCGGCAGGCGGCTCCGGTGGACCTCCCGCAGGCGTCCCTGCGGAGGGTCCGCTGGTCCCGCGGCTTCGATGGAGCATCTGCAGGGATGCCTGCGGGAGGTCCATCAGAGCCGTGGGACCGGCAGACCCTCCGCAGGCACGTCTGCGGGAGGTCCACTGGAGCCGCGGGACCGGAGACCGGCAGAGCGCCCCCCGCGGCGTGCCGCCATGCTTGGGGCGGTGAAATGGCTAGAGCCGCCCCTGATTTAAGGACTGAAGGTACCCCACCCAAGGAAGGAGAGGGTAAGAACCCACAGGGGTTGAGAGGGGCTGAGACTCAGAGTAAGGAGTAAACCCAGACCCCTCCCCTGCTTCCGTCCTTTACCACCTTCCCGGGCCACTGGTGGGGACCTCGGTGCCCCAAGAGCAGGGGCAAAGGGTGGCATCTTAGCCCCACACCAAGAAAAGCGCAGACCCACCATACTAACATCAGCCATCTTGTCACAAATGAAACAAAGAGATGAATGATGCAATGTTTTGTAGAAAGAAAGGACAGAAATATGAGAAGTGAAAAGATTGAGAGACGTAAATGTTTATACAATAAAAAGACTTGAAAAGCAGAGAGTTAATTCCCAAAACAAGTGGATTATTGAGAAATTAGGGGGTTGGTAGGTAGAGATACCCACCCACTAAATCAGAAAGAGAACCAAGGATATGGGGGAATTAAATAACCTACTGGCTACTGCAGGTAGTTCTTAGGAAACCGGCAACTCCCAGTGTACTCTCAATTCCCTACTGCTATATATTTTGTCCTACAGGCCAGTTAATTGGTTTTTTATTCCCAGTTGAAGATATCTACTGGGGAGATTTTTCAAAGGCAGAAATAGCAGTTTGGTACTTTATCACAGCTGACTTTCAGAAGGAGTTAGGTGTCTGTCTACTATTTGTGCCTCTGAAAATACACCCCGCCATGAGTTTAATTACAATATTAATCTTTCAGTTATGTCACTCTCTGTCCTTTGTGGAACTGTCCCACCGCAAATGTATTGTGAAACTAAGGCATTCTGAACAAACTGTCAAATTTCTACACCTTCCCACTGTGACAACTTTCCCTGTTTGTCTAAAGTCGTGCTGAACTATTTCTGCTCCAGTTATGGATCTTTGTCATCGTCTGTGCCACCTTAATTTGCCCCCCCTCCCCCGCATTATAATACAGTTTTTAACTACATAATTATATAGTATTTTTCCCCATAGGATCCCTCCTTCTTCCAGAGTCCTCATTTAAATTTTCCAGAATCAGTTCAGTTTACCTCTACACACATTATATTTTTGAAAGAAAGGGTAAATGTATTTTGTATGGTTTTATAATCGTACACTTTAAAAAAAAGAAAATATGTAAAACATAGGTCAGAAACAAAGTAAATTAACCACATAAAACTGTATAATATAAAATATTAGTGATCTCAATGTTAGCAAGGACGACTATGTTACAGTATCAAGAAGCATATATCTTAGTAGATATATGTTTCATCTTAGAACAAAAGAAAACAAAAGTAGAGTAGAGAGGATAATTTGTTAATAAAAATATCTAATTCATCTGAGACATTCAGTATTTATTGCACTAATTTTTACTGTTTGGAACACTTCTGTATCATAGTGCATTTAATTTAAAGGGTCTTTAAAGAACAAAGATATAATATAACTATTGTCCAGAAATACCTTGTAAATAAATTTAATCATAAAATTACTGAAAGTCATGATTACTTCTGAAAGCAAACTGAAAAAAATCAAAAATAACAATTCTATAAAATTCATTTATTTTTGGAAAAGGCCAAATCTGAGAGTCCCTACTCACCCAAAACTTTATGAGGAGAGAAATGGTGATTCCACCATGTATTTATTCAGCATCTCACTCATAGCATCCACTCTCTCACCAGCTCCTTGTATGTGACACACAGTGACAGGGATCAGGATTGGAAAGGAAATGATTCAGTAGCACTAAAGTCTATGGGATAGGTTGTTGTCTGGGAAAAACCTGTGATGAAGTATTTGATGATTAAATTGCTACCTGTAATCTCACACTGACCTCAAGTGGTAATTTTTACAGAAAAAGAACTGCAAGGTTTGGCCTTTTAAAACTTATTTCATCAACATAAAACTGACTTCATTCTTTATTGCCATAACATACTTAGTTATTGGGGAATTGTGCATTACTAAAGTAAGGCAGATTTACGATGTGCTGAGATGGCTCCAGGAACTGAATCAAATTTGTAAAATTAAATTCAGGTTTGAAGGAGAAGACATCACTTTATGACTCCTTTATGTTAGTCAACTGACCCATTTCCCCATAGAAGCCTATACAAAAAAACTTTGTTTCACTTGCCTTTGCATCTGTTCGACAGAGGAACAAAAATGCCCTTTAAATTGAATGATTTCCTAAACAGCATATAAACTAGATTTTTTTTCTACTGGGAAGTTATAATTCATTTCTTTGACATGTATTTTCTTTAATGAGGTAGTTTTGAATGACTCATAAATATTCAGTCTTGTAAAATGCAAACTGTGTTTTGGTGCAGTTCTGATGTGGTCCTCTTTGCAAATGATGATGCAAACTAATAACTTACAATTAAAAGAAATGAACAATAATGAGACTACTATCTCCAGTGGTCCTCCTTTTTTTCTGTATGATATGGCGTATAGGTGGTTTAACAACACATTAGAAGAGAGGAGAAGAGGAGACAATCAATACACTGCACTCACCAAAAGCCATAAGTGAGGACAGGAGTTTTAATGTATTTTTCAAAAAGTAAACATGTGCCATACCTTTTTAAAAATTCCATATACTCAGTATGCTTGATGAGGCCTGTCCTCATCATTATTGTTTGAAAACATTGCCGATCAATAGCCCAAAGTTTCACATTTACGAGAGCTGGAAAAAACAAGACAAGGGGAAAATTTAATTAGCAAATCTCAAATGTGAAAAACCTTTTGTGAACTGCAGAGGAAATTAATTATTCATGAGAACATGGAAATTACTAGCTTTTACAAACTTGAACTATTATCATAAAAATAATCTATTGGGCAATGGACTGAACATGCATGATCCAAAAATAGATCTAATTTTACTCAAAGATCTCATCATGGTATGTGGGTTTTCGGGAAAATGCCTTAGGAAGAACTGTGTCATCGGAAAGTGTTGGTGTAAATGCACATAGGAAGTTTTAACAATGTATGGTGAATGAAAGGAACAGAAAGGACTCCGTTAATCACTACAATAAGTTATATCATATACACAATTACTGATACCACATTATTTGAAAATTGTTTTAGACTTATCCATGATTTAGAGGGAACAAAATTAAGTGGGATTTGATCCTACTGCCATCAAAGTAAATGGTAAAATTTCCACTGGCATCAAAGTGTTTTTCAAGAACCCTATTCTACTATCTCCTGATGTAAGAACACTTTTAAAGGGGATGGGGAAACCTACTTTAATGAGGATTTACCCCCAAACCTTTGGTTTCAGTGTCTATGACAAATTCCAATATTGCTCAATCATGGATTATTAAAACACATCATATACTTTATAGCAGAAGTCCCCAACTAGAGAATGAGAAACACTTGTGGTCCACAAAGCACTTTCATTCATCCTCAGAGAGCTGGCTGGTCTCATGGTGCTGACTCTTTCCTATTCTCATCTGTCAAATTGAATTATGAGACAGCTAAAACTGAATTAAATATTTTTCTTCAGAGGCAAATGCTGTAGTTGCCACAGGGAGGTCTTACAATCATAAATGAGAGGGAAAAGGGTCTACACAACTTCAAATAGGAGCTGAGGTGCCTGTACAGTGGCCATGAGACAACCTTTGTATTAAGAAGCACCTATAGTATGATATTGTTAAAATCCCTGCTGTAGAAAATTTAATGATCATTTGTAGAAATTATTTGTGAAAGATTAACAGTGACTTCAGAAAACTGTTCATTACAATGAAAAGTATTACTGCTGTTGTATGTTCAGACAATTGTACTGTCTTATGAAATAGTGTTCAATGAGAGAGAGGAAAAGAAGTTGTCATATTAAAGTTGTATTCTCACTTGAAGTGAAAGCACAGATGCAGGCTCCAAAATGGTCCTGTGAGAGTATCAACTCTGACTTGGTTTAGACAATATATTCAAATTTCATTTTACATACATTAACTTAGAAACTTGGTTATACAAAAATTTATAATGGTGCTGCATTTAAATAAGAATATGTAGGGAAGCAGATTTCCTCTTTAAAGAGCACCACTTCTACTTTTGCTTTTGGGAAGTAACTCAAACTTCATATCCAGTAGAGATAGACTATCGGAAATGGAATTAGGCATAAAGAATTCACAAATATTCTTGTGAATAAAAGCCATCAAATCACTTAGCTGATATTCACATCTCCTTTAATTCACAAACATTCATATTTGTAAGTTTTATCAACTATAACATTTGCTGAAAGCAAAAGCATCACAAATACCAGCTCAAATATTTATGAGAAAATACACACCTGCAGTGCTGTAGTGGCCATGTTGAATTTTTTTTATTATTTTCACATTAAATTAGTCTATAGGACAAAATTAGAAAAGCCAACGCACAAAACGAGATTAAACTAGCTAGAGACCTAAAGGGTAATAAGAAAACATTCTACAAATATACTAGAAAAAAGAGGAAGACCAAAGACAGGGTAGGCCCGTTACTCAGTGGGGGGTGGGAGCAATATCAGAAAATGTGGAAATGGCAGAAGTGCTAACAGATTTTTTTGTTTCAGTTTTCACCAAAAAGGTTAGTAATGATTGAACATCTAACATAGAGAATGCCAGTGAAAATGAGATAGGATCAGAGGCTAAAATAGGGAAAGAATAAGTTAAAATTACTTTGATAAGTTAGATGTCTTCAAGTCACCAACGGCTGATTAACTACATCCTAGAATACTCAAGGAGCTGACTGAGCAGATATCTGAACCATTAGTGATTATCTTCGAGAAGTCATGGAAGACCGGAGAGATTTCAGAGGACTGGAAAAGGGCAAATATAGTGCCAATCTATAAAAAGGGAAATAAGGACAACCTGGGAAATTACAGGACAGTCATCTTAACTTCAGTACCCGGAAAGATAACACAGCACAGTATCCCACAGTGCACCACTGACCGCTCTGGACAGCAATCTGAACTCGGATGCAGTGGCCAGGTAGACAGGAAAAGCCCCGCGAACTTTTGAATATTTCCTGTTTGCCCAGCGTGGAGCTCCGATCAGCACATGTGGTGATGCAGTTAAAAATCAAAATAAAGAAAGAGCTCCCGCATGGACCATGCGGACGTGATCGCTGTAAGGGCAGGCAAATCTGTTCTATCAGCGCTCCGTTACAGAAGACGAATTAAAAAAACATTTTAAAAAAATCTCCAGACAGACGCCATAGCAGGGACTCAGCGCACTGCTGCGTGACAAGCGTAACGGAAAGCCAAAGAATCAAATGGACGCTCATGGACTGGAGGACTCAAGCTATCCCACAGTTCCTGCAGTCTCCGAAAAGCATTTGCATTCTTGGCTGAGCTCCAAATGCTTCTAGGGTCAAACACAGTGTCCGCGGTGGGTCAGGGCATAGCTCGGCAATTTACGCACCCCCGCCACCCACCCCCAGAAGTAAAAGGGAAAACAATCCTCTCTTGACTCTTTTACATGTCACCCTATCTTTACTGAATGCTGCAGATAGACGCGATGCTGCAGCACTCAACACCAACATCCTTGCTCCCCCCCCTGCCATGGGTGGCTGATGGTGCAATATGACTGATATCCATTGTCATCATCAGCCTATTGGCACATGGGGCAGTGCAAAAGGACTGGTAACCATGCCAACTAGCATCCGTGAGGTTGATCAAGGGCGCCTGGCCCTAATTTTTCCTGGTAGATGGTGCAGTATGGCTGGTAACCATCCTCATCATAGCAACAGGGGGCTGAGCTCCATCAGCCCCCACCCTTCATGTGTAAAGAAAAGATTCAGTTGCCCCTGGACTAGCAGAAGGATGCTGGGCTCCTCTCCTCCACACTCCTTACTGTCCTGTCTGGACTATCATAGCAGCTGGAGGCTGCCTTCCACTCATTTCTCACTAACAAGTCACTGTGTCTTATTCCTGCATTCTTTATTACTTCATCACACAAGTGGGGGGACAATGCTAAGGTAGCCCAGGAAGGCTGGGGGAAGAATGGAATCAACAGGTGGGGTTGTTGCAGGAGCACCCCCTGTGAATAGCATAGAGCTCATAATTTCTGCTGGATCTGACACAGAGCAGCTGTGCTCTCTGGTTCTCTGATACAGTGGTTCTCTAGTACACTTGCCCATATTCTAGGCAGGACTGATTCTATTTTTAGATACCAAAAAGGAGGGATTGACTCAGGGAGTCATTCCCAATTTTGGCTTTTGCGCCCCTGGCTAAGAGCAGCCAGGGGCACTTATGACAGCAACAGATGGTGCAGTGCAAAAGGACTGGTAACCATGATCATCTTTTTACCAATTTATGGATTGGTAGATGGTACAGTATGGCTGATAACCATCTCTGCTGTCATGCAAAAGCAAAAGCATGCTGCTGTGTAGCGCTGCTGAATCGCCTCTGTCAGCGGCATCTAGTACACATACGGTGACAGTCACAAAAGGCAAAACAGGCTCCATGATTGCTATGCTATGGCATCTGCCAGGGCAATCCAGGGAAAAAAGGTGCGAAATGCTTGTCTGCCGTTGCTTTCCCAGAGGAAGGAGTGACTGAGGACATTTACCCAGAACCACCCGCGACAATGATTTTTGCCCCATCAGGCACTGGGATCTCAACCCGGAAATTCCAAGGGGCGGGGGAGGCTGCAGGAACTATGGGATAGCTATGGAATAGCTACCCACAGTGCAACGCTCCAGAAGTCGATGCTAGCCTCGGACCGTGGACGCACACCACCGATTTAATGTGTTTAGTGTGGCCGCGCGCACTCGATTTTATACAATCTGTTTTACAAAACCGGTTTCTGCAAATTCGGAATAGTCCCGTAGTGTAGACGTACCCTAAGAAACAACTATTGAACATAGTCAAAAAAATTGAACAACTCCCCATCTTGCAGTATAACTAAATCTGGTGTTTACTGGGTGTGGTGCTTAACCTTCTGAAAGACATTCCATCCTTCTGATAAGCAACTGTCTCTTTTTTACAGATTTCTAGATTCCCTCTGATTACTTGATTAGGTGTTCAGGCACTAATCCTGCCTTGCTATTCTTCCCTGTACATCTGTGGACATTCAGGCACAAACCCTGCCTTGTTATCCTAAACAGAGAACAGTTGGAAC
The DNA here is from genome assembly GCF_016161935.1 of Mauremys reevesii. Classification (NCBI taxonomy): domain Eukaryota; kingdom Metazoa; phylum Chordata; order Testudines; family Geoemydidae; genus Mauremys; species Mauremys reevesii. The sequence goes on along the minus strand of NC_052629.1, from coordinate 35,493,178 downwards.
CAATCAGGGCCTCTGGAACATGTTATAGACTTTTGTATCACAAGCACGGCTGACAATATACTTTCATAGATACACAGATTTAAGTCCAGCAGGGACCATTGTGATCATCTAGTCTGATCTCCTGAATAACATAGCCCATGGAACATCCCCATAATAATTCCTTGAGTATATCTTTTAGAAAAACATCCAGTCTTGATTTTAAAATATTGTCAGTGATGGATAATCCACCACAATCCTTGATAAATTGTTCCAATGGTTAACTACCCTCACTATTAAAATATATAACTTACTTCCAATCTGAATCTGTCTAGCTTCAACTTCCAACAACCGGATTGTGTTATATCTTTGTCAGACAGAATGAAGAGCTCATTATTAAATATTTGTTCCCCATGTAGATACTTACAGACTATATTTAAGTCACCCCTTAATCTTCTCTTTGTTAAGCTAAATAGATTGAACTCTTTGAGGCTCTCACTATCAAGTATGCTTTCTACTCCTTTCATCATTCTCATGGCTCTTCTCTGAACCCTCTCCCATTTATCAACATCCTTCTTGAATTATGGGCACCAGAACCGGACATAGTATTCCAAGCTAACAGTCATTGTGATTTTAGGTTGTAGAATGTCAAAGTAATTTTGAAATACATATGTCATATAAAGCAATTTTAGTTTGTAAAACAGAACAAAAATGTATTTCATTTTCTTAGCAGCTTGCTATTCACTGTAAAAGTTAATATAGGTTTCTCCTTTCAGCATTGAACTATACAGCTTAAGCTTTCTGTTCACAGTGGAGCCACTCTAACCTCTCCATGGTTATAGTTTAATCAAGTGTTCCATTATAAACCTGACTTTTAGCTCAGGAGGAACATTGTAAAACAATCAAGCAGAAATTTTGTATTTGTGATTGTATATTAGGGTGAACTTTTTCTGGAAAGCATAGGCAAATTGGGCTAGGCTTTTTGTAAGATATGAGTGTACAAAAAATTTAGTTCCTTCACCACTGGAAATTTTACCTCAAGAATAACTAAACTAGAAACTCAAAATGTGTTTTAATCTGTTGGCTTTAGTAAGAATTCATAGCCTTTGCATAATTTTAGGAGATCAGAAGTTATTTTTTAAATGTTCCATGGAGTTCCTAAAAGGTGCATAACAGCCACAACTATTTATTTCTTCATAAGTAATTTTGAATGCATAATTAATGTTCTTTTAACAAACCTTGGACATTCATCATGTTTAGCAAAGAATCCATAAAAAAAGATTAGCATAATATACTATCTTTCATCAGTTTTCTTGATGTCCAAATAACAGCACACTTTCAGAGAGCAATATAACCATCTGTGACATCTATATATATGTTCAGGGACATTAGTTCTGTGAATCAAAGAGTTAAAATGTAAGCCAAAGACAGGGGCGGCTCTACAAATCACGCTGCCCCAAGCAGCGCGGAGCGCTGCGCCGCCCTTCCCCAGTCCCGCGGCGGGTCCCCTCTTCCCGCGGCTCCGGCATCCTGGGGAGGGCGGCATTTGGCTCGATGGAGCTCCGCCCGGCATGCCTGCGGCAGGTCCACCGGAGCCCGGGACGAGCGGACCTGCCGCGGTCATGCCTGCGGCGGTCCCGTCTTCCAGCGGCTCGGTTGAGCTTCCGCAGGCATGACTGCGGCAGGTCCGCTCGTCCCGGGCTCTGGTGGACCTGCCGCAGGCATGCCGGCGGGAGCTCCACCGGAGCCAAATGACGCCCTCCCCAGGATGCCGCCCCAAGCGGGCGCTTGGCCCGCTGGTGCCTAGAGCCGCCCCTGGCCAAAGATACTGTGCCAATAAGCATGCAGATGGTCCTCTTCACCTGTGTAAATAGGTCCACCCACATGGTTCTCAGTGCAGCATCAGGGCCTTATACCATATTGTATTATTGTAAGACATGCAGGATGAAATCCCTATCCGATTGCAATTAATGGGAATTTTGCCATTGACAACAGTGGAGCCAGGATTTCACCCACAGCCTTAAGTTAAAAGAAGGTAATATTATTTTACAGGCTTTGGGATCTTAGTCAGTTTGGTATTGATTTTTCTTGGTCTCTTCACCGTCCAGTGTAATCAACACAGGAAGCCTTTGCATCTGAATGGAGCCTCTCCAGATCCTCTCTCACACATCGCAATGTCCGGGAAAACAATGACAGCCTGATGTAGAACACAAAGAAGTGTGGGAGGAGGGATACAAGGTTGACAGTAATAGTCCACAAGGTTGATTGTCCCCTTTTTATTCTTGTATGAAAGACTAGAGTTAGAACTCACCTTTCTTTTATGTATCTTTGTTTTCAAAATGAATATACAACATTTGTTGGACAACTGTTGTTTGACAGTTATTGTACTACTGTTAATTAAACAATACTATTCTGATATCAGTATGTATATAAAATATATTTCCGCAGAGATTACATAAACATTTCAGAGTAATTTAGTGTTAAAATATGAATTAATGAATTTAATATTGACATTTAACTAATGGGGTGAGCCACGTTTTTGGCCAGATGTGGCACTGCAGGTGAGCTCTACCTTCCCTTCCCCCAACTGGGTGTCAGCTAATCTAATTGCACAGATCAGGAAAATGAGAAGCCAAAACAAACTAGTCAAAAGAAATATGTCTCCTTTAATGAAGCCCCAGGCAAGGAGCACACGTAATAACAAATCAAAGGCCCTTACCCAGGTCCCAAAGTAAATGTCTAAAACAAAGTCTCTGTGCCTGGTCAGGTTAACCTTCCAGATCTGGAAAGAAATCACCACCCAGCTCGAGCAGACATATTTAGTCTAGCTGTGATTGAATTAGTGCACTACAAATAGAATAAAGAACAAGGAGTACTTGTGGCACCTTAGAGACTAATAAATTTATTTGAGCATAAGCTTTTGTGGGCTAAAACCCACTTCATCGGATGTATGCAGTGGAAAATACAGTAGGAAGATATATATACACAGAGGACATGAAAAAATGAGTGTTGCCATATTAACTATAACAAGAGTAATTAGTTAAGGTGGGCTATTATCAGCAGGAGAAAAAAAAACTTTTGTAGTGATAATCAGGATGGCCCATTTCCAACAGTTGACAAGAAGGTGTGAATAACAGTAGGGGGAAAATTAGCATGGGGAAATAGGTTTTACTTTGTGTAATGACCCATCCACTCCCAGTCTTTATTCAAGCCTAATTTAATGGTGTCCAGTTTGCAAATTAATTCTAATTCTGCAGTTTCTCATCGGAGTCTGTTTTTGAAGGTTTTTTTGGTTGGAGTATTGCAACTTTGAGGTCTGTAATTGAGTGACCAGGGAGGTGGAAGTGTTCTCCAACTGGTTTTTGAATGTTATAATTCTTGACATCTGATTGTGTCCATTTATTCTTTTGCATAGAGACTGTCCTGTTTGGCCAACATACATGGCAGAGGGGCCAAGCCAAACAGTCTCTACGCAAAAGAAGTGGGTTTTAGCCCACGAAAGCTTATGCTCAAATAAATTTGTTAGTCTCTAAGGTGCCACAAATACTCCTCGTTCTTTTTGCTGATAAAGAACTAACTAACTAACTAACACGGCTACCACTCTGAAACCTAAGAATAGAATGTAGCTGTAGGCTGTGGGATGGACTGGCCACCCCAGAATGTGCCTGTCAAAGACCCTAAGGACATTCTCAGGGTCACTAGCCCATCCTGCTGCTTGAACTATTGCAGTTATATCTATTTTAAGCATGCTAGTTTGATCAGAGATGGCTTCTATCTCCTTGAACTAGGACTCACATCCCAGCTCAAAATGTAGACTTACCCTAAGTGTCACAAAGGTAAATGCAGAGAAAGAAGATAAAATGGTGGAGTTACCTGAGAAGATTAACCGATAACGTGCTATGCTAGTGTCCGTCTAAATTAATTTATGTCCTGATAAACTTCCTTTATTCAAACACTGCATATGAAGAGAAATGTGATTTTTATATTTTCTGATGACATTTTCTTAAGTGTATTTTTCTCCCAATCGAAGTTAAATCTTAGAGGGCTCACTGGATAGAGGATCACAAGATTTAGGACTTGGCTACATGGGGAAACGGCCCAGAATAGCTCTTGGGATGTTCTAAACCACAAAAAAAGAATGGTTAGAGAATGCCTACGCTGTAGCTGGAAGTGTGCTTCCCAGCTTGGATGGACAGATGTGAGCCAGCTCTGCTTGAGCTAGTGCACTAAAAATAGCAGTGTAGCCAGGGGTAGCACAGGCAGCTGCTCAGGCTAGCTGCTAAGTACTTAGTCGGGGGGCGGGGGTGACGAGGAGAGAGGGGAGGGGAATCAGGTTTGTACTCAGATGGCTAGCCCAAGCCACCACCTGTGCTACCCTCGGCTACACTGTTATTTTTAGTGTGCTAGCTTGGGCAGAGCTAGTGCATATCTGTCCATCTGAGCTGGGGAGCATACTCCCAGCTGCAGCGTTGACATAGCCTTTATGCAAAATAAGAGTGTCCATATGAAAAGCTAGTGCAGAATAGCTATTGTACTTTAAATTCACATCCTAGTTTATTATGCAATAGATTCACCATGCAGACAAACTCCTACTGATAAAACACTAAACAGTTGTAATATTTTAAAAGAAGCTAAATTCTTGAGGCTGCTCATACAGTACTTACAATCTCTTATCTATTCCAGTTTTCATTTGCTTAGTGAAGCCTTTCAGTTTTTTCCAAGGATCACTGAGTGACTCAATCACAAATAAATTACTACACTAGCTGAATATTTTATTGGAATTGAAATTTTCTCATTGCCTGGGATAATATATTGGGTTCATGTTCTCAGTGTAGCTTTTAGCCTACTGTGACACACAGGCCCATTTGTAGATCACCATTCTGTCAGCAGCTCTGGTCATGCCTGACATACTCACTGCATCTAACACAATGTTGTCAGAATCTGCAGCTAAACGGTGGCATGTCACTGGAACACTAATAACTCACTGATCATTAATATTCCTCTGTGATGTATGCACAGGATATGTACAAAAAGTTATGAATATGTGCTAGAATTAAGATTTTAAAATCTGTTTGGCAAGCAATGCATAAGTCAGTCTGCCCTTGCAAAGGAACATGTATTTGTTTGTTTGTCCAGCCTGCTCATCGGGAAGACACAATGAAGGTCTATTTAAGTATAAGGTAAACAAAGTTATTCCGCAGGGGATTAGACAGCGTGGCATCTACACCTCAGCAGGAGGGAGAAATTTTACCTGAGCTATAGAAACCAGGGATCTGAACATCAAATAGTAAGTCATTGAATCAACTGTTTGTTTACAATATTACTGTATTATAAAAGGGTACCAAGTAAGGTCTTTTCTGAAATCTAATGACACACTGGTGATGAATATGATTGTGAAAGATATGCATGTATTAATACTATATGAGGAAATATGGATACTTAATGATATTATGCTTTAAAATTGATGACCAAAAAACAATGGAAGCCCCATTTACATACAAATCAGCTGGAGGATGGGAAGCCCATAGGAAGGGAAGAACAGTGTGATGACATCCTGAGTCTGGGTATAAAACAGTAAGTTTGGGAAGATATAAAATGAGAGAGGAGAAGCCATCTTGGCATGGACACACACAAGGGGCCAGAGCTCGTGCAAGCTGAAAAAGATGGGTTTTTCAACCATGGGGGTTAAAGTCTCTGGGCATAGAAGATTTGTAAGGACCTTGAACAAAGACTGTAGCTACTTAAATTAGGTCTTAGCCCAGGGGTCGGCAACCTTTCAAAAGTGGTGTGCCGAGTCTTCATTTATTCACTCTAATTTAAGGTTTTGCGTGCCAGTAATACATTTTAATGTTTTTAGAAGGTCTCTTTCTAGAAGTCTGTAATAAATAACTAAACTATTGTTGTATGTAAAGTAAATAAGGTTTTTAAAATGTTTAAGAAGCTTCATTTAAAATTAAATTAAAATGCAGAGCCCCCCCAGAGTGGTGGCCAGGATCCAGGCAGTGTGAGTGCTACTGAAAATCAGCTTGCGTGTCGTCTTTGGCACGCGTGCCATAGGTTGCCTATCCCAGTCTTAACTATTAGAAAGCATAGTTTTATTTTTGTTTGTTTGTAACCCTTTCTAACTTTATTCCTTCTACTTGGTATCATTTAAGCTATGTTCTTTTGTTAATAAACTTCTTTACCACTCAGATCCGTATGTGAAACAAAGGGTATATTTACTCTAGTTAAGTTAATAAGCTGTGATGTGCTTTTGTCTCTCTAAAAGTAGCAAACAACTCATATTATTATTTCTCTGAGTATTCCAGGAAAAGGATGGAAACTTCAGGGCAGACAGTATAGGGAAAATTTGGGATTAGGAGCATGTTGGTGTTTCCCCTGCATGTGGTAACTGGGTTATAGAGACTAAAGTGGGGACATTGTGATGTAGGCAGGCTGCTGGGGTCAGAGCACTGAACCAGTGCTGAAAAGCACACAGACACTCAGGATACTGCATGCTTGTATGCTGGTCTGGAAGCATCCTGACAAAAGAATCACAGCAACAGAGCATTTTGAGGAACTAGGGATTACAGGACAGGTGCTGACACCATCCCTCACTGGTCTGGACTATGCCCCTGAACGTAACACTTTCCATATCCAAAGAGTTGTTTAAATGATCTGTGAGTAGCATGATGAAGCTTATATAGTTAAACAACAGGCACAATAAATATTAGCATCTTCAGGGTTGTTTTGGAAGCAGCAAATTGTAAAACTTTCCAACAGAAATTTAAGCAATTTCCATTTTTTTTTATCATCAGTTCCCAAGGAATTATTGAAAAATTACTTTGATCTAGGATGCCTTGGTTTTCAGCTACTCATGGAATATAGTTTATATCTTATAAAATAATGATGAAAAGCATATGCACATCTAACTAAGTAGAAGCACAACATTAAATTGTTCTATCTTTCCAGATACCTCATGATTGAGCTACCAGCAGACTCCAAGTCTGGATATTGCAAAGAGTGCTATGGAGGGAATGTACTTAGTTAAGAGTAGAATAAAAAGGTAAGTAACTGCAATCTGAAACACTTCTGTTCCAATTTCTAATACTGGTGAGTAAGAATATGAGTTTATTCTAATACCAATGGATTTTCAATGCTTCCCCTAACTGAAATCTATAGTAGTAAATTATCATCCAATATTCTGCAAAAGCGTCTACAAATCTCATGTCATAAGGGTCACAGTATGGCCTGACTCTTGCTAACTGACTAACATGCATTAAAATCCCCTTCGAATCCTTATTAATTCTTTCCTTGCTTCCACACTCCCCCCTTTTGTACTTCTAGTACAACAAACAATTTCAAATCTCAATTCGCATTAAACCATGGAGTTTAGATTCTACAGCAGATATGTCAACCTGAGGGGTTGTCAAGGGATGTAATGACAATGCATGATTAGCATGATCATGAAAGGTATTTTACTATAATTATGTTTTTTTCAAAAACAACAACAATAACATAATCCTAAACTAACTAACAACACGACAAACAATAACATTCCCATAGGAATAATATAATGGGGCTGTTGTACAATTTTGATCACAAAGCATAAAACATCATACCTAGTACATAAAGTAAACACTCTATAAGCTGTATGAAAGGCATTCTTTTCAGCTTAATATATATTCTAAGTTAAGGGTAAATGTGAATTTGCCCTTGCAATTCAGAGATTCTTTGAACCTTTGGTAACAATGAAAGCAAATTTTGAAACCGATCAGGCACTACCCTAGTCCAATCAAAATATACCTGAAATCTAAGAGCTACTTGCAACATTCTATCTGCATTCTATCTGCAGGCCAGTAAATGATATAATTGCCTGCAGCAGTGGTAAGATCAATATGTATATCTCGTCAAGTGTTATTCTAGGGGTACTGTCTATAAATCATGGAAGGTATACCAGGTGGTCTAATTTCCCAGATGTCTCGGCAAATAATTCAGTTCCACATGCATCCTCCCCATGGACCCAGCAGGATTCGGTATGTGGGAGCCCACACCCATCCTAACCGGTCCATATGCTTGGAAGGAGCACTGTGAATGTCCACACTTCCATCCAGAAAGTGTCCAAGTATGTTTTCATGACCACAGATCAGATGGTACTCCTGACGTGTCTGTAAGGGCAGTGGGCCAAGTCTGGTCTAGATCCCACTGCAATGCCTTCCCAGCCTCAGTGATATTGCAATACCATCTCTATCAGTAACTTCTGGGTCATAGAACTAAGGGCTGAAATGACATGTAACTTACCAACTCCAGCCTGTACTGAAGATAGCTGAGCTTCAAAAATAAGGCTAGTGGCCTTTTCTAGTTGGCCCAATTTCTTATCATGTTCTTTGCTTTTAAGATATTGGCCCTAGCCCACAGGGATCTGCTCAATTCCCTTTTTGTCCAGAGGAAATAACCCAGGCCTTTTGTTGTGCTAATCTAATGGCAGCCCCTTGTGAGCAATCTGGGTATGTAGAAGTGATTTGAAAACCTGATAAGGGCAATGTCATTTAAAATCCAATTAGGGAGGGCAATACATACTGAAGGATTTATCCAGAACACAGGGTGCAGCCTGTAGAATAAACTCCAAAATCCAATTAATACCACACTCCCAAGCACGGGTCCCACAAATTTCTTCCTGCCAGTATGTAATTCTTTGTTTCTTCACCAGGGTCAGTTCTCAATAATTTTATATTTGAACGACTAAAGATAAAACTATGCTACAGAGACTCAGGAAAACATTTTTTTTCAGTCAGACAGAGACTACAGTTGATCTTAAAGAAAATAAACCAAGAATCTGCTTTTTTCATTTTCTCTGCTACTAGGAAACATTGTCAGTAAACAAAACTGATAAAATTCACAGAAAGCTATGAAAACAGTTCACTTATTGCATTCCAGGGACTGCACCTCACCTTTTAGAACATATGCACACTGCAGCTGGGAATGTGCTTTTCAGCATGAATAAATAGACGTGCTAGCGCTATTCAAGCTCGAGTGCTAAAAACAGATGTGTAGTTGTCCAAGTACATACCCAGAAGGTCCAGTGGGGTTTGTACTCAGGTAACTAACCCAAGCTGTCACCTGTCCAGCTTGCTTGTCCTGCTCCCAGATATGCTCCCAGTTATAGTGTAGATGTACCCTTACATGTCCAAACCTCTCTAAGCAAAGAGAGGATAAGAGGAAAGGAAAAAGGGAGAGAATCAGAACAACACCGAAGTTACAGTGAGTCCAAAAGCCATTCTGCCAGTGGAGGACAGGGAGCATCTCAGTGAATGATGCACCTCCATAGCTCCTAAAAGGAGCTATTGTTCATGTCAGGCTAGCATGTGTTGCAATACTTAGTAGAAAATCATAGAATAGTAGGACTAGAAGGGACCTCAGGAGGTCATCTAGCCCAGTCTCCTGCACTCATGGCAGGACTAAGTATTATCTAGACCATCCCTGACAAGTTTGTCTAACCTACTCTTAAAAATTTCCAGTGATGGACGTATGTGTGCTGGGTATATGACTATGGTTCCTAACCAGCAGATACCCTGTCTAATTGTGGCCATGGAATCCCAGTGGGATTTTTAGCTCTAACTACTGCTGTGTTGAAATTCTATCCCACTTGTGCAAGGGTACACTGAGGGCAGGTGTCAACACTCATTACTACTGTGCAGCAAAGGGCAGGATTTGCCTTGTAATTATAAACACTTCACAATAATCATCCTCAAGTGAAGTAAGATGTAAACTTTTACAAGCCTTCTGAAACAGATAATAAAGGCCTATGTTAGGCTGATCTGGGTTAGCTTATGGGTTATTCCATTTACCCTAGCTTTCCATTTCCTACCTTGAAATTTTAATCCTTTTTGTTTAGTTCTAGGAGATAAATGTTATCTCCAGGTAGTAGAGTTCAAATGTCAGAAATGTGCATATGGGCATCACAAAACCATGATACACTCTGAATGGGAGTATCAAAAGAGCAACATTGCTCACTTGGAGCCGTGATGGTAATTGCTGTTCAAAAGTAAGCCAAATGTTTGAATATCTGGAGTGTTTACAGGCCAAAGATGAGAGATCTAATTTGATATGTAGGCTTTTTCAATAAGAAATGAAAGCCTGTCCTTTCCTGTAGGCACAACACTGATAGATGCACTAACAGCTGTGCAGAGAGGCATGCACTGTGTCTGTCGCTGTTATGGCTTTGCTCTTGGTAGTGCTAATGGGCTAATTTTCTTAAGGTCTAACTGTATCACCCAATCCTCTTATAAAGGGGAAAATAACATCCATGTTTAAAAAGCAATTGTGTTTGTCTAATATCTTACTTGTACAAGAAGCTGCCACCTCCAAAACATTGAGAATAAAAAGGGGGAAAAATGAGAAGGAGAAAATATCCTAAGGCCTCAGCAGTAGCTTGGAAAACACCAGAGAGGGACAAAAAAAGTGAGTTCCAACACTGGACTCTAATCCCCGTCCCAGTTGTGACAGCATATTACGCTACATCCGAGCACATATTTTTGCACATCTATGTTGCAAACTGCTTTAGGGTTTTTTAAGTGATGACAGAAGCATTAGCATGTGCTATATATTAATGCTTCATACTACCTTCTTAGGGCTCAGTTTTGCCTTTTTTTAACCAAAAAACCCATGTACTTAAACCAGGTACTATTCTGCACTCTATAGGAGGCTCACATTATTGTCCTTTGTGTCTTGGCAAATTTGTTTGTGCTAATATAGCTGTGAGCAGGGTTTCCATATCAGGGCCGCCCAGAGGATTCCGGGGGCCCGGGGTCTTCGGCGGCGGGGGACCCTTCCCTTCCGGGACCTGCCGCCGAAGTGCCCCGAAGACCCGCGGCGGGGCCCCCCCGCCGCCGAATTACCGCCGAAGCGGGACCCGCCGCCGAAGTGCAGCCCGGTCTTCGGCGGTAATTCTGCGAGGGCCGCGCGGTCTTGGGGCGCCCGGGTCCCGGAAGGGAAGGGCCCCCCGCCGCCGAATTACCGCTGAAGACCGAGCTGAACTTCGGTCCTGCTCTGTCTTCAGCGGTAATTCGCCAGCGGGGGGTCCTTCCGCCCCGGAGAGGAAGGACCCCCCGCCGGCGAAGACCGGGAGCGAAGAAGCTCCTGCGCCCGGCCCCGCAAGACTTTTCCGGGGCCCCTCGAGTGAGTGAGGGACTCCACTCCAGGGGCCCCGAAAAACTCTCGTGGGGGCCCCTGTGGGGCTCGGGGCCTGGGGCAAATTGCCCCTCTTGCCCCCCCTCTGGGCGGCCCTGTTCCATATGCAAATATTGACCTCAGTTACACAAAATATAACTCATATAGTCACCCATCTAGGAGTAGTTATTTTCAGGGTCAGTTTAGTTGTATTTACTAAGTACATAGGGCAGAGCCTCAGCTTGTGTAAGTTGTCATAGCTCCATTGAAGTGAGAATTTATATGTTTAGAGTCTGCCCTTTTCTGCTGGCAATGTTGAGGAGAAGCAGAAATCAGCCATGCTGGGATACAGAGAGGTAAGCAATGGGGTGGGGTTGGGGAGGATATGGGGCAAAGCTGGGTAGAAAGAACAAAGGATGGGGAGAGGGAGAGGGATAGAAATAGAGAGGGAGAGGGACATAGTAGCGGTTGGAGATGTTGGAGAGAAGGACAGAAGGAGGACAGAAGCCAGTGGAAAGGGAGAGCAGAAGTTGGGAGGACAGGAGCTGAGGTTAGACAAGAGCAGAGGATGAGAGGTGCAGGACACGGAGGGTGGGAGCAGAGGGGGAGGGTGCCAGGAGTCAGGGCAGAGTGATTCAATATAAGCAGTGTGAGAGGGAAAGAGGGAGGGAGGGAGGCAGGAGCTGGGGGCCAGAGGTGGGGGTAATAGGAATTAGGAGACAGCGTGTAATTCCATGAGCACACGCTACTTTTTCCACTTCAGTAGAAAATATTAGGACAGCCTGATTTGGCCTTTCTCAATAAAATCTTCAATTAACTTCAATGGACATTTCTCCTGCATAAGAATAGCAGAATCAGGACCTGTAACAACTTGGTTAATATTATCTTAGAAACAATGGGTGGAATTCTAACTCCATTGATATCAACAGGAAAACTCCCGCTGACTTCAGTGGAGCCAGAACATCACTCAATAAATTTGGAATGTCCTGACTTTTGTATGCTTGATCTCACAAACTTAATATTGTGATTATAATTTTTTTCCATAAAATGTCCCAGTTTTTAAATGTAAGTAAATAAGAGCTAAGATAAAAATAAAAGAAAAACAACACTGAAGAAAATCAAGGTTTTTTTAAACTCACAATGTCTCAACGGAAGGAGTCTTTTATAAATGTTTACTTATTTGAGGCATTATTGTATTTAAGTCTCCTTAATAAGTGTTTAATTTAAAGTATTTTTATCATACCTGTCTTTACCACAGGTGGCCTTATGTGACTGGGTAGTCTGCCCCTTAAGGGTAGTAGTGGCTAGTTACATTAATTTCTTAAGAAAGGTTTCTTCATAGCTATTTATCATAGAATATCAGGTTTGGAAGGGACCTCAGGAGGTCACCTAGTCCAACCCCCTGCTCAAAGCAAGACCAACCCCCAGAGAGATTTTTTATCCTAGTTCCCTAAATGGGCCCCTCAAGGATTAAACTCACAACACTGGGTTTAGCAGGCCAATGTGCAAACCACTCACCCCCATGCTGGAATCACCATGCTTGCTAATAGTGCTGACATCACATTTAATTTAGATGAGATGGGAACAGATCAGAGAGGACATATGGTAACAAAGACTGTTTTAGATACCGTGTTATCTCTGAGATAAAATGTGGAGGTCAGAAGAGGTCCCAAGGTCTTGGATGCACAGCTATATGAGCGAACCAAGAATGGATTAATCCTATCTGACTGCCAACATGATAAATTGATAAAAATAAATATTAATAAAAAACTAAAATAAAACATTTTATATAAGCAGGTTTAATACAAAACAGCTTTCTACTGGAACTTCTTTGGTCAAAGGGAAAGGATATGACTGAAGGAAATGTACTAAATAAAAGATTTGTTACATAACAAGAAGAATACACAGAAGGCACAAAATCCTCTTCATAAAGTTTTAGCAAATCCAGTCAAAGTATTTTTTTCGTACAGTGTCAAATGTACAATTCTGTATAAGCATTTTTTTGTCTGATTACCTAACATTAACTCTAGCCCATATCTACTTATATCCTTTTTTCACCACCCTTTTCCTAGGATAAAATTATTTATAGTTTTTAAAAAAAAATCCATTTCAGTTCAGTGGTCTTATCATTAGCTACAGAGACATCATTAAGCTCGGGAAAGACAGGGAGGTCTGAAATGAAGTATTGGAGGTGTCTGCAGAAATGACTTAGGGTCTAAATTAAGATCATAATTTCAGTTTATCTTTAATAATAAATAAGTAAATAAATAGCATAATGCAATTAGTATTTAATTATAATTAATATAATTCATTCCCTTCACTCAGTCACACTGAAAAATTGGGCCCGCTCCTTCTCCCATTGAAATCAATAGGTCTGTGTGCACCATTAAGAAAAAAAAAAACTTAAAAACAAAACCCAAAGATACAATCCATCTTCACCCTTCCTCTACTTATTCTTTAAAGGAAAATTTCTGCCCTCAGTTATACCTATGGAACCCCATTGACTTTGGTTGCACATTTATAACTGAAGGAAGAATTTGACCCTGTATCTACAACATATTCTCTGGTGTTATAGGGATATTTGTGACACAGAAGCCCATTGGTGCCAGCTGGCAAAGGGCTCAATACTCTGTTTCAGCAACTCCTAATAGGCCTGACAAAGTCACTATACCCAGCACACTGCTTTCATATTTATCCATAAAGAATATCAAGTAAAGTATCTAATAAAAGCTTGTGTCACATTATTCTCAATCATTGGATGGATATTTAAGGAGCTGTGTATAGTGTGAAGGAAAATATGGTGGGCTTACAACTTTGGCCAGGCTTTTAGGCCTAAACTTTGGATAAGCTTGTTTCTAGGCTGTGTCGAACTTTGGTTCAGCTTGTCTCTGTGTATAAGGGGCAGAGAGGAGGGGAACAGAGTGATGAAAGAGTGATGGAAAGTTGCTTCTGTGTGTCAATGGGTAAAAGGAGTCACAGTGGAAAGTTTCCAAAACGGAACAATGGCTTTGTGTGTATAAAGGGCACGAGGGGGCCGAGTGATAAAGTTCCCAAGTAGCATAATTTGCAATAGCCAGGCTTATGAAATATATAACCACAACAGTTGTGTTAGAAAGGTCGCTGACCGCAAAAGAACACAGTGAGTAACAGGGGGGGGGCCTAGTGGGGGAGACACTTGTTTTTGCTTTTGTCCCATCTTAATTTTGCAATGTATTCCAAATAAGGTAATTAATACGGAAGCATGTGTAATTTGTCTGTGGTTTTAATCTTTAATTAATTAATTTAATTGATTTAATTAATACGGAAGCATGTGTAATTTGTCTGTGGTTTTAATCTTTATAAGCTGGTTAAAGTTTAAGGAGGGCAGAGCAGCTTGCCACCTTGCATGGGGCCATGCTGACTCTCCTTGCATATATACTCACATAAAATAAAGGAGCCTCAGGCTGTCTGATCCAAAATCAACCGTGTGGTCAATTTTCCACAACAATAGGTAGTGGAAATGTATTTTAGAGTCTGTGTCCCAGGCAGGATGATCAGACAAAGGGTTTGCCTAGGTTCATATGTAGTTAAGCACTGTAAACTACATGTAGCTAGCATCCTACCACCAATAATAGTCAGTACCAAATGCTTCAAAGAACGGTTCAAGACATTTCATAATGGGTGGTTATGGAATAATCTGGCCACAGGAAAATATCTGTCTTTAAATTTATTCTTATTTTACATACCATCAGCATGTCACCTCATGCATTTCCTCTGTAAAATATATAGCGTTAATCTTTTTTATTTACCTCATAAGGAAGTCTTTCCATGTTTTTAATTAAACTTTCTTTAAACTGAAAAATATTTAAGAAATTGTACTTAGTATAGTACTGTATGTGTTTGTAAAAGATAAACTGAAATAATGACAGTGTAATTAACTAATTAGTAAAGGATCTGCAAAACCTCTGTATACTACATTTTCACTAGTCTAAGTGGTCTAAAACCACGAGTATCATAAATATGCAATTTAAGCTTACGGGAAACTGGTACGGATGGTACCAGAGATACATTAGTAAATGAGAACTCTGCCTCCAGCTTTCTCTAACAACAAACATTTTGTAATTCTACTGTGAATATATGCTGTGTGCATAGCTGTTTTTTCAAACTTCAGGCTGCACAAATCATCTGTGCTAGCCCTGCTGAAAGAGTAGATTTTTTCCACACTTCATATTTGAAAATTATGCAAATCTTGTACTTCAGGAAATGATCTCTGGAGACAGTAGAGTAGGTTAGCTAGTAAAACAGTAAAAAAGACAAGCCTAGTACAATGGATGAACATGGTCTTTAGTCTCTTTGTTTCATAACCTAATGAGTCACTGCTGCCAAGGGCTGAGAAAAATAAGTGGTTTGAATATATATTTGGTCCCATTAATTTTCCACAGTATTTGGAGTATTACTCATTTAAAGTATAGGAAATACCCCAATGCTGTAGTATTTTTCAGTATGGTAAACAGCAAGGTTGAATTCCTGTCCCCATTGATGTAAACCACTGACTTCAATGGGCCAAGATTTCACCCCAAAACTTTAAAAAGCACTCAGTGTAGCTGAATAATTTTGAAAATTCTTTGTGGTGATGCTTTTGAGTGGGGATGGATATAATGTTAAACTGTTTCTTTGTTTTCTCTCCTCCCTGCTTCCCAGAAAGTCAAAAACATAGCTGCTGGAATTGGGAGTGCTGGGGGTGCTGCCACACCCCCTGGCTTGAAGTGTTTTCCTTCATATACAGGGTTTACAGTTTGGTGAAATGGCTCTCTCTCATGTCAACAAGATGTTCCATCTCATTTAGTATATGCTGTTTTGTAACTCCCATATCATACAAAATAGCACTGCTACTTAGAAATGTGTTTGCTGGCAATTATCCCTTCCCTTTCTTCCTCAGAATAATCACCAGAATTGAATATAGTCCTGCAGAATGGGTATGAAATAGCTTTTATAGTTAGTAATTAGGGGTTATATCTGGCTGTCCTTATGCTGATCCTATTTCAGCATACTTAAGCATATGTATAGACTCTCTAACTTGAGTGGGACTTCTTAAAGTTAAGCATATGCTGAAAAACTGATGAACTGGGATCTTTGTGAAGTTCTAAATATCCTCAATACTAAGTCGAGAGTGCTGGGCAGCTCAAAAGATCCCTCCCTCAATCCTTACTCAGAGAAATCTCTCATTGACAGCTTTATGTCTCAGGCAGGACTGAATAGAGAATTCATCTCTGAATAAGTACTGAGATGCTTTGCCCTGGTTAGTGAAGGGGAACCAAGAACACACATGACTAGGAAATAAATTTTCCATTTATAATCACCAAAAAATGGCTATAAAAAGATCTGGAACATAAAAATAATTATTCACAGTTTAACAAAATAGGAAAAGGAAAAATTAATTATATTAAAATTCATCAAAGCATCATTTTATTGCCCTTTTCTGTTCCAAAGGCACTATTTCTGGGATTCTTCATCATTGGCTGATCACTTATTACAATGAATGGCTAATAGAGCCCACTTCCTAAAAAGCTTATTGAAGCAGCTAGACCAGCATGAAGCCATGCGGAAATCCATTTACACAGTTAGACACTTTCTCTTACAATTCTGCACTGCTGGATACTTTAATTCATGAATAATAACAACAACAACAAAGCCCAAAACAAAGGTCTGGTATGACTTCATTATGTATGAGAAACTGACAACTGGCACATTCTGACAAGACAAGCTCTATTGTTACAACAGCTCTTAAAAAAACCCTCCATTCTAATTAGAGCTGCAAAGGTGTATGAAACTAGGAAAAGAAAGAAAAACTCATTTATTATAAACGCTAACAATCAGCAAAACATCATTTCAGTACCTCTCTCAGTTATGGTATTCATGAAAACACTTGACTTTACCAGTATACAGAATTTGCTACAGAAACTAAAGGGTTCCTGTAGAAGTACTAACACGGCTACCCCTCTGATACTTAATGGGTTCCTCAGAGTCCTCTTTATATTTCCAGTACTTTCCCCTCTAAAATTGTTGTTCTTGATGTTACAACATTGTTAAGATCTGCTAGTGTAGTATATGTAAAGTGATTAGCTTCATAGCCTTTTAGAAATTTGATAATGGCACCAGTCTGGGAAATCACTCTAACAGCAAAATTTAAGAAAGGCCTCTGTCCTATAGACTTGTTTTCTTATGCTATGGAATACTAGAGATTTAAAAAAATGTATTTTTCTTATTAAATACTGTCTACTATGATGATCAAGTGTACACTAGGACATGCTTACATATTATGATAATCTTTATATACAAATACAAAAATATCAGAGAAAACATTAATTTGATTGTCCACTTCTTGGAGGAAGTTTTTCTAGCACTTCAACAAAATTAAATCAATTTGATGTTAAAGGTAAATAAATCTTTTTCTGCAAAACAAAATGACAAGCACATAAATTAAGGATGAAGCCTTGGCCTGGATCTTAAATGTTGAAGGATTCTATGATATTAGGCAATTAGATGGGATAACTCTATCAAGATTATTTGTAATTTCTGTGTAGTTTAAAAACAACCATGATATTAACAATACAGGCAACATTTTAACAAGAGATAATTTTTGATCATGCTGCACCCTTAAGGTGTTTCCCAAGCCACGGAACAGCTGAAGTGGGACTTTGAGAAAAACAATGAAGGTCATTACAGACGTCTATTAGGACAAAGCAGCTAAGATGGAAAGGATCCCTGCTTAGGATACGTATTCATGGGGGGTGGGAAGGGAGGGGAGAAGTATGTTCTTGAGTTAGCTAAGCTGTGTTAGCTAACACAGGTTCAAATAGCAGTAAAGCCAGGATAACTTGGCTTTTAATTTGGGTTAGCAATTCGAGTTAAAGTTTACAAGGTAATCTGGGGTTGAACTCAAAGCTGTTAACCTGAATGCCTTCGCTGCTGTTTTAGCTACCATTAGCTAACCCAAGGGAAGAACTGTATTTATTTATTGCTGTGAAGTCATACCTTTACAGGCTCTGGGCAATCTGCTGAGCATGAACGAGTGAAATCTTGCCATGCTCTTTGAACCTGGCTTTGCTATCATTCCTATAGTCAATACATACTCTATAATATGGGTAGAGCCCCATGTTTTTCACAAATACGACATAAAATTAAAATAACATATAAACTGAAAGAAAATTTAAAAATTGGTATATACCAAACACAGGAGGAACATTAAAAATAATTGGGTTTTCATGCAAAAATATTTAAAATAAATGCTTGCAATGATTGTTGTCTAGGCTCCATTGTTACCATAGACACAGTCTGGAAGGAAGCAGAAGCGTATGCAGGCAGGGTTTCCCCTCCACAAATGTATTTATAGTATGAATAATTCAACACCTTCTGAAAACTCTCTCAAGATTTTGCCATCAGAGAAATATGGTTTTAAAATGCCCAGACAACCTATTAAATGTAGCAGCAAGGAATTTGAGTATGTTTCTGGCAGTGACATCCTTTAGTCCAAGAGTACTTGAATTGTCATGTATAGTCAATGTTACATTATTTTTTCTGAAACCATTCAATTAAATTAATATGAAAGAATTGGAAAGTCCATCTTACTCAATACCATTAATTTGTGGATGATGTATCCTGTAGCTAATGTGGACAGCAAACTTTTTTTTTAAGTATACATTGACTGTAAGCGACAGATGACAAACCATGAAAAAAGTAAATGTACAGTACTGTTGTATGCTTGCTTTGAATTCCTAAAACTTTTCAATACCATGGAATAAAGCTTAATAAAATGATGTTTAGATAAACTGGAAATTATATGGTTTTTATTTATATATGATCATTTGAAGTGTTTTATTTATGTAAATGTAATAATAAGAAAAAATGGATAAAAAGAAAACAAAATTCCTGAAAAATGAAACAAAATTTCTTGAAAATTAAAAATAATAAAAAGAAGACCTTGTTTGGATGGTATGGTGTTCACATCAAAATTACTCAAACCCTTGTCCTAGATACTAGTCAATTACCAGTTTAGGCAGTTTGCCTGAATAACACTGGAAATGTCATCTCTCTGGCAGCTGTCAGTGTGGACAGACTACAGTGCTTTCCCTATTGCGCTCTACGAAGGCTGGTTTAACTCAAAGCGCTCTACATCTGCAAGTATAGCCATGCCCTAAGTTCAAAGATGTTTCCTGGTCCTACTTGCAGGGAGCTCTGAGGAAAGCATGCAATCTGGTTCCTCTGCAGTTAGTCTGCAAAGAGCCAGCCTAGTGCAAGGTAGTTGAGTTGTGCCTCTCTGCCTTAGGGAGCAGGCTGCTTTCTCCCTTTCTGTTTTTGGTACTTGTGTGTTAGAATCCTGGATTCTAAGAAATACAGTGGTGTTACCTTGCAACCTTTCAGAAAGATAAAAACATAAAATACTTGAACTTTTCTGTGTGTATGCTGTGAACATAGCATACATTGAGAGAAACTTGTGCCAAGTTACTGGTTCTGCTATCACCTTGTTTTTTCTTTGTTTGTTTTTTGTCTGTAACTTGCTTTCTGTTTCAAACACTGATTAAATAAACAGAATATTCAAAATGGTGACTCCCATCTCTTCACACTCATATACACATATTCTCAATCTCATATGCATACTAGCTGTGTAAGCATAATGGAAAAAAAAGTAGTGGGAGTTTTAAACCAGCTGGGCAAATACAAAGCAGCGAACACTGTGACTAACTAACTTGTCAATAAATAGAGAGGAAAAGTTTCAGCTACCTTTTTTTAAACATATTTCACATCACACACACTTCACATCACATAGTACTGTTTAGCTTCTTTTAAATTAATAATGAACAGATGCTGGTATTTGCAGCATGTGCTGAACCTAATGCTTATTAAAACGTGAAACACAAAAGGGACATCGCTCAGCATACCTCTTCAGGAAAAGCACAGTGAGAGGTGGAACTTCTGGTGAGTACAATAATAGACAGTAGCCTTACAGAGTGGAACAGCTGGAGAGAGTACACTCACAATCTGTCCATTAAAAAAGTCTAAACTAAAACATTACACATTTTTTGTTTCCAGACAGTGACAGCTGCTGCAAGATATACTTTCCATTAGTACCCATGTTCATAACTTTCATTTATTTTAACTGTTGTTATTCTTTTGTTTATTTTTCTAATACATGATTTGACAACATTAAGAAGCAACTACATTCAGAGGTCTATACTAAAATATACTCAGTAAAATAAATTATTATTTTGGGGGTATAAATATTAAATAATTACTTCAGTGACAACTATATAATTCTATCCAAAAGTAGTTAAAGTGGAACACCTCTTTCATTGTTTTAAGAAACCATTTCAATACAACAACTGAGATTGTATTGTATTACAGTTTAAACATCTGCTTATTTATTAATGGGAAGATTGCCTGATATTACTATACAGCGGAGTACGTGGGGGTGAGTTTCTTCCTTATTCCTTGACATGACCTATTTGATGAGTGGGTCCCAGTATGGAGGGAGGAGCATTATCCACCAGGCTGCTATTCCTCTTCCCAAGCAGGGACAGGGTGAAGAGGAAGGAAAATGGACAGGACCTTGACTCCACCTCCCCCAACAAAACACCAGTCCATGAAACTGAGTTGGTGCAGAGGAGGAAGTGATCTACTACTGATAAAGACCAGTAGCTGATTAATTCCCCAGTGGAGCAATGGAAGCAGTGCGAGAGAGCAATGTGATCTAGTCATTATTCCCTCCTTGGTCTATGCCTGAGGTCTATGCTACTTGCTGCCCATTACATAATGGAGATATTACATTTATAAAATCCAGCCATGTGACATGGGAGTTTCTGTATTTCCACTGCATTTAATAAACAAGTACACCAAAGGAAGGGCCGTATGGTGGACCATCATGGAAAGCTAGCTTCTTGTGACTCATACGTTATGACAGACTAGAGCTGCATGAAGCAGATTTAGAAAGCTAGGGCTAAAATATACATCTAGTATAGGTGGGAACAACAGTACTTAAGCCAAAGAATTATACTCCCTAAATCAGGCTGAATTTGACCCCTTGACTAATATTAAGATTTTTCTCTCTTCATCACAGGTCAAATTCCAATCAAGGACTGTTGCTGAAATAGCTGTGTTTAGGGGAGAAATATGTCTCTTTCAAGCTATACAAGCAGACACATGTTCCAGAGGCATCTGATAAATGATAACGGCAGGGGAAAGAATGATTTAGCAGCAGCAAAGAATCCTGTGGCACCTTATAGACTAACTTGTTAGTCTATAAGGTGCCACAGGATTCTTTGCTGCTTCTACAGAACCAGACTAACACGGCTACCCCTCTGATAAATGATTTAGCAATTATTCCTGTGTGAAACTGAACCACCAGAAAAGCTGTAAACAGTGTTGATCTGTGAGTTTCTCTCATTCTGAACTGTTTTCTTAGCCAAGAATTCCCATAGCAGTGCCGCTGACGAGAAGGTATAAATTGTCCCCAAATCTGAAATGGTTGTGGGTGAGCCAGTAGGAGAACATTTCAATCTTCCTGGACATTCTGTAACAGATTTAAAAGTAGCCATACTTGAACAAAAAAAACCTTCAGAAACAGAGTTCAAAGAGAAACTGCAGAAATAAATTCATTTGCAAATTTAACACCATTAATTTGAACCTGAATAGGAACTGGGAGTGGCTGGCTCACTACAAAAGCAGCTTTGCCTCTCCTGGAATTGACACCTCCTGGGAGTGGGCTACATCCACCCTGATCAAATTGGCCCTGTCAACACTGGTTCTCCACTTGTGAGGTAACTCCCTTCTCTTCATTGTCATTATACAATGCCTGCATCTGTAATTTTCACTCCATGCATCGAAGAAGTGGGGTTTTTATTAATGAAAGCTTATGCCCAACTAAATCTGTTAGTCTTAAGGTGCCACTGTACTCCTTGTTGTTTTTTTGGATACAGACTAACATGGCTACCCCATGATACATATAATAAAAAAAAGTCTGGTACAGAACGGGTCTTAACAGTGCTAGGTAGAGTGGAAGAATTACAAAACTCGGGCTAATACATCCCAGAATAATGGTTTTGGATTTTTTGCAACAGTATTACATTGTTGACTTATATTTAGTTTGTGATCCACTACACCCCCAGATCCTTTTCCGCAGTACTCCTTCCTAGCTACTCGTTTCCCATTTTATATTTGTGCAATTGATTATTCTTTACTACGTGAGGGGCAGGGATTCTGGGGGCAGTCGGGGACAGGGAGAAGGGGTGTGGATGGGGCAGGGGTCCCGGGAGGGCCGTCAGGAATGAGAGGAGGGGTTGGATGGGGCGGCAGGGGCCCAGGGGCAGTCAGGGGACAGGGAGCAGGTGTGTGTGGATGGGGCAGGGGTCCCAGAGGGACCATCAGGGAATGGGGCAGTTGGATGGGGCAGGAGTCCTGGCCGGGGGGGGTGGTAGATAGGAGGTGGGGGCTGGGCCATGACCCCCTCCCCTAACCGGCCCTCCATACAATTTACGAAACCCGATGCGGCCCTCAGGCCAAAAAGTTTGCCCGCCCCTGATGTACATGCTTAAAGTAAAGCATG
The DNA here is from genome assembly GCF_016161935.1 of Mauremys reevesii. Taxonomy (NCBI): domain Eukaryota; kingdom Metazoa; phylum Chordata; order Testudines; family Geoemydidae; genus Mauremys; species Mauremys reevesii. The sequence goes on along the minus strand of NC_052629.1, from coordinate 35,470,476 downwards.
TGCTCATATGCTTCACTGGATTGAGAACTACCACTAAAGTCAATGGGAATTTTGCCAAAAGGATCAGGTCTTTTGCACAGGGAGGAAAGGGAATGTTCTTAATCTCTATCTTTTAAAATGCAACCAGAGACTACAGTGAAGAGACATTAATAATTAACAACGTTTACTAACTACCCAAACTTGTTCCTTAACATCTCATTTACTTATTACAATAAAAGGGCTAAATCCTAGCCTGTATTTCACTGCTGAGTCTTCATTATCTTAGTCAGAGAGAATTTAATCCCTAATGTTTATTTTTATTGTTTTCTGATAAAGTAATTTTGGTTGGTGCTTGCTAGCGCAGCTTGCAAATGTATTTAGGATGATTTATTATATATATTAAAATGGGGAGTTGGAGTAAGGGTACATGTGATGCGGTACACTTGCTCCACACTGGTACTGCGAGGGTTAACTCTACTCTCTGGGCCAAGGTGCCACGGCGCCCTGCTGGCACGCTCTGGCTGGAGACTAGATATAAAAGGGAGCAGCCCGGCTCATTCAGGATTGACTGCCGAAGAGGGAAGACACATGCTGTGAGCTCCAGCCTGGGAACTGTGGAAGCCCCAGACCCTGAGCTGGGACCCAGTGGAGCGTAGCACCCCCCACACCAGGTGGTGGCCCACTCTCCCAACCAGCTTCCAGGCCAAACAGCCCTACTGAAGAGGGCCATTATACTAACTCTGGACATTGGCCACACAGCCCTGCTGAATGCTCCGACCACTGGGCCACACAGCCCTGAGATAGGGCAGCCGTATTGACTTTTGCCCCTAGGCCAAGCTATCCCAAGACAAGGGATGGTTGTATATACTCAGCCACCAGGCCATCATTACCCCCACCCCATCCTAAGAAGGGAGGGGACACACTTGACCTGCAACAGTATCTCTGCTTTTATCTTGCTAACATATTACATTTAAATGATAGAAGGATCTACAGTTTATCCAAGGGCTAAGCGTCTTGAGTAGCTGCATTCAATTTATATCATACTTTTTTTCAATTTCTCTTCTATTTTCCATGTAAAAAAAAATCCTTCAAGCGCATTCTCTGATTGACAGCAAACAATGTCGGTTATTGAAATCCAATGCAAATATTTTGTGAATAATCAAGAGCCCTGAGTTGTTCCTACTGGGGAAAAAACATACAGCAAATATTATCTACACATTTCATTACTCTAGGCTCTCAGTTTTCTTGTTTTCTGCAATTACGCTATTGCAAAAAGCTAAAAAAAACAAAACTGTTCTGGATACAACTTGCTTTTGTCTTGTTATTCCAGAGCTCTAATCTTATTTATCTATAAACTGTAGAGCATCAGTGACAGTGACCTTTTTAATTTTTACCTGTTCATTTTATAGTTGTTCAGATTCTACAATATTTATATTTCCTTGAAAAATCAAACATAATTGAGATGTGGACTCCTGATATGTTGTACTAGATTTCATATCTATGTATCACATGGAATTAAGAGATTATGCTATTTTTATTTCTGCCTGCAAACAATACATTATGATAGTCATCTCACTATCCAAAGCAACAGTCATTTTACAATAGGTCATGTTGAGCCTTCGGTTTACCAAACTTTCAGCCCAATCTTGCAGGCATTTCACACATACACCATGTGCAGAATTGGGCCATGTCTCACTAATTAATGTCAAACTAGTTAATTCAAAGAGGCATACTATCCATGCATATGTATATTTTCACAAGAAACATCCACAAATAGTAGTAATAAAAAAAATGGTAACATGGAGAGAAGCTTGCTTTTTGTTCAGAAAGGACAATGAATTTAACAGAAGAGAGAAGAATCCATAAGACACTAAATGTAACAAAAATATTTCACTGAGCTACTCTCAAGAATAAACCATATGCAAATCAATAGGAACGACCGCAGTTTTATATTTTAAAGCCCAGACATTATTTGAATGGTGAAAAGATGGAGACTAGCAGAAAGCATATCCTTCCTATTACATAGGTACAGTACAGCTAATGCCCCTCCCAATATTTCAGTGGGGAAGATACAGCAGGTTTTCAAAATCACTTTAACATAGCGGGAGCAGGCAGCATTCTTTCTCTGCTGCAAATAAAGTCCACACAATACTGTAAAATGTCAAACTTGCACCCTCCCTGAGGTTTGACTTTACTGGAAACTTGAATCAGTTTCCCCAACCTGGCTTTTTCTAGGGGCCCCTCCCTATCTCTTTTCCTAGTTTCTGTGACAAAGGGAAGCCACACCACACTTTTTATATCCTGGAGAAATTAACAACTGCATCTGCAACAATGTGCCACACAGAAGTATGCAACAGCTTTACCTAGGGGTCTCACTGCTGCTGACAGGGTGGGTCAACAAAAGAGCCTGGCAATCCCTTTGTGGGAAATCTTAAATACTATCACACTGTTAGAAAATGTTTAAAGCTAAGAGAATGCAGGAACAATCCTGCATTAGCTAGATGATGCATTAGATAACATCTCTTTACCTTCTGATTCTGGTATATGCATAATCATAAAGGATGTGCCATATAGATCATTTAAGACCAGCATGGAAAGAACATTTTCAGCAGTTTGTTTTCACTTCCGCTTCCTTAAAATTGGCTTCCTTCTCTCCTCCTGTGCTGTTGGCATCACTACACACTTTTTAGGCAATGAGGTAAAAGGGATATATTCTGAATATTTGCCTGGCAAAAAGAGAAAATCTATTTCCTACCAACAAAGACAGAATTAACAGTGTAAAAATATCAACAATTTCCCATTTGTAAAACCTAAAAAGACTTTCCAAAAACAAGACACATTTGGATCAAAGTCTTCTATTGCAGGATTCTCATGACGTTGCATGTGGCCTGGGGTACTCACAGGAATACAGATTCAAATGGAGAGAACATTACTCAGTGTATTTATTTAATAGTTACACTATGGCAACAGAGGGTCTGAGCAGTGTAGGGGCCACATTGTATGAGGCACAACTGCAGTGAAGTCAGTGAAGCTCTCAGTGGGCGCAGAGGTCTTTCCCTGTGAAGTCTGTTAGAGATTTAGTATCATACAAGCAGGCACTATGCTTGCCTTTGAAGTGCTTAAAGTCTAAGAATAAATATAATAAATGTTTGATTATGAGCAAAACCAGTAGGAAATAAATATCCAAGACCAAATTCTGCTCTTACTGTAAACCAGTGGAAATCCAGAGTACCGCAATTGTTTTCAGTAGAGCTACTCCAGATTTATACTAGTGTAACTAAGGGCAGAATTTGGTCCACTGTATGACGTGACATTGATATACATATTCTAGGTATTCAATGTTTACTATTTCTTAAAACCTTGTTAATGAGATCAGGCCTTATTGAGGTAAATGGCAAAACTCCCACTGGCTTCAATGGGACAAGATTAGAGCCTGTAGTTATAATTGAAGTATTTATTTATTTATTTACCTCTGCATTATTTTCCCTTAACAATTTATTTAGACAAAAGGGAATCTTGAACTTCAAACTAACCATTGTAGTTCCACCCAGATTATGACTACAGAACTGTCTCTAATGGCAGCACTATTATTTTCATTGGCATAATAGATGCTGTAGGATGTGCAGCTGTGAGATTTGTTATTTTGTTTGGCTTATGCTGTACAAAATGTTCAAAATACATTTTGGCTAATTTACTACAAATCAAAGATATTAGTGAAAGCCACTTTAGTTTAAATGTCCCCATGCAGTCCAACTTCTTATTTCTTATAAAACATGTATGGGTCCCTGCTGGCAGATAGCAGATAATTCTTTCTTCAAATGAAGTTAATCATAGAATCATAGAATTCGAGATCAGAAGGGACCATTATGATCATCTAGTCTGACCTCCTACAAGATGCAGGCCACATAAGCCAATCCACCCACTCCTTAAGCAAGCAACCCCTGCCCCATGCTTCGGAGGAAGGCGAAAAACCTCCACTGCCAATCTACCCTGGAGGAAAATTCCTTCCTGACCCCAAATATGGCGGTCAGCTGACCCCCGAGCATGCGGGCAAGACTCCAGCTATACCCTCTGGAAAAAGGCTAACAATATCCTGTCATTGACCCATTGTACTAATTACCAATGTGGCACTTAATTGACCTATTGACTAAGCCCGTTATCCTATCATACCATCCCCTCCATAAACTTATCCAGCTTAATCTTAAAGTCATGGAGGTCCTTCGCCCCCACTGTTTCCCTCGGTAGGCTGTTCCAGAATTGCACTCCTCTGATGGTTAGAAACCTTCGTCTAATTTCAAGCCTAAATTTCCTGACTGACAATTTGTATCCATTTGTCCTCGTGTCCACATTAGCACTGAGCTGAAATAATTCCTCTCCTTCCCTGGTATTTATCCCTCTGATATATTTAAAGAGTGCAATCATATCTCCTCTTATCCTTCTTTTGGTTAAGGAAAACAAACGAGCTCCTCAAGTCTCCTTTCATACGACAGGCTTTCCATTCCTCGGATCATTCTAGTGGCCCTTCTTTGTACCCATTTCAGTTTGAGTTCATTCTTCTTAAACATGGGAGACCAAAACTGCACACAATACTCCAAATGAGGTCTCACCAATGCCTTATATAACGGGACTAGAACCTCCTTGTCTCTACTAGAAATACCTCGCCTAATGCATCCCAAGACCGCATTAGCTTTTTTAACGGCCACATCACATTGCCTACTCATAGTCATCCTACGATCAACCAGGACTCCTAGGTCCTTCTCCTCCTCCGTTACTTCCAACTGGTGCGTCCCCAGCTTATAACTAAAGTTCTTGTTAGTCATCCCTAAATGCATAACCTTACACTTCTCACTATTGAATTTCATCCTGTTACTAATACACCAGTTTACAAGGTCATCCAAATCTCCCTGGAGTATATCCCGATCCTTTTCCGAATTGGCAATACCTCCCAACTTCGTGTCATCCGCAAACTTTATCAGCCCACTCCTTGTTTTGGTTCCGAGGTCAGCGATAAATAGATTAAATAAAATCGGACCCAAAACCGAACCTTGAGGAACTCCACTGGTAACCCCCCTCCAACCCGACAGTTCACCCTTCAATACGACCCTCTGCAGTCTCCCCTTTAACCAGCTCCTTATCCACCTCTGGATTTTCATTTCGATCCCCATCTTTTCCAATTTAACCAGTAATTCCTCATGCGGTACCGTATCAAACGCCTTACTGAAATCTAGATATATTAGATCCACTGCATTTCCCTTGTCTAAAAAATCTGTTACTTTCTCAAAGAAGGAGATCAGGTTGGTTTGGCACGATCTACCTTTCGTAAAACCATGCTGGAATTTGTCCCAGTTGCCATTGGCCTCAAGGTCCGTAACCACGCTCTCCTTTAAAAAATTTTCCATGACTTTGCATACTACAGATGTTAAACTAACAGGCCTGTAGTTACCCGGGTCACTTCTTGTCCCCTTCTTGAATATAGGAACTATATTAGCTAATCTCCAGTCAAACGGTACAACCCCCCGAGTTTAGAGATTTATTAAAAATCATCGCTAACGGGCTTGCAATTTCACTCGCCAATTCCCTTAATATTCTAGGATGAAGATTATCCGGGGCCCCCGATTTACTTCCGTTTAGCTGTTCAAGTTTGGCTTCTACCTCAGATACCGTAATGTCTACCCCCATATCTTCATTCCCATCAGTCCCTCTACCACTATTCCTTAACCCTTCATTAGCCTCATTAAAGACCGAGGCAAAATATTCGTTCAGATATTGTGCCATGCCAAGATTATCCCTAATCTCCACTCCGTTTAAAGTTTTAAGCGGTCTCACTTCTTCCTTCTTGGTTTTCTTCCTATTTATGTGGCTAAAAAACCTTTTGCTATTGGTTTTAATCCCCTTCGCTAGGTCCATCTCCACCCAGCTCTTTGCCTTTCTCACTGCTTCCCTACACCCTCTAACCTCAATAAGGTAGGTTAATTTGCTGATCCCTCCCATTTTCCACTCCTTGTACGCTTTCTGTTTTTTCTTAATCACCGCTCTAAGATGCTTGCTCATCCAGCTCGGTCTAAAACTGCTACCTACGAGCCGTTTTCCCTTTCTCGGGATACATGCCTCTGACAACTCCTGCAACTTCAACCTGAAGTAACCCCAGGCGTCATCTGCCTTTAAATCCCTAAATATGTTAGTCCAATCCACTTCCCTAACTAGTTGCCTTAATTTAGTAAAGTTAGCCCTTTTGAAGTCGTATACCTTAGTCTCAGATGCAATTTTGATTATCCTCCCATTTATTATGAAACGAATTAGCTCATGATCACTCGAGCCAAGGTTGTCCCCTACAACTATTTCCTCCACAAGGTCCTCGTTACTTACCAAAATCAGATCTAAAATGGCATCCCCCCTCGTCGGTTCAGCAACTACTTGATGAAGGAATTCATCAGCTATCACGTCTAGGAAAAGCTGAGCCCTATTATTATTACTAGCATTTGTTTCCCAATCTATATCCGGGAAGTTAAAGTCCCCCATGATCAAACAGTTCCTATTAGTATTTACCTCCTTAAAAACATTAAAGAGCTCTCTATCCATATCCAGGCTAGATCCCGGCAGTCTATAGCACACCCCAATCATTATCCCAGGGGAGGCTCTAGTAGCTTTCTTCCCCAATGTGACCATTGCCCAAACAGACTCCGTATTATCCATTGCATTGCTAGTTATTTCGTTACATTTCACCTCATTATTGATATACAATGCTACTCCCCTCCCTTTACCTTTGCATCGGTCTTTCCTAAACAGCACATACCCTTCCATACCTGTACTCCAGTCATGGCTACCGTTCCACTGTGTTTCGGTTATTCCTATGATATCCGGTTTCAATTCTCGGACCAGGAGCTCCAGTTCCTCCATTTTGTTACCTAAGCTTCTCGCATTGGTGAACAAACATCCTAATTTTTGCTGATTGGCTCTTCTCACCCTTTTCACCCAACTTGGTAGGGACACAGTACTACCAGTATGGCCTGTCGGTCTAGTATCTGTCCCCCCACCCTCTTCCTTATACCTAACCATCCCCCTCTGGCTATATCTGTTGTTATCACTCCCAATGCATAAATTTGGCATGGAGAGTACATGGACCTCTCCCAACCGTCTCCCCCCCAGTGTCTAGTTTAAAGCTCTTTTAATCAGATGAGCCAGCCTCCCTCCTAGAAGTCTATTTCCTTCCCTACTTAGGTGGAGCCCATCCCGTGAGAACAGTTCTCTGTCCCCAAAAGCCTCCCAGTGTCCATACATCCCAAAGCCCTCCTTGTAACACCAGTCCCTCAGCCAACTATTTATCGCCACGATCCTGTCACCCCTTTGGCGCCCTTCCCTAGGGACAGGTAGAATCCCACTGAAGATCACCTGAGCCTCAATTTCCTTGTACTTAATATTGTACTCCTCCCGGGCAGAGTGTAAAACTGGTGTTAAATTGTGTATGCCAGAATTGTTTATACTCGAGGATGCTGTCACTTCCATGCTGCTTTTCTTATTTCACTTCATGTTAGACTTGACCCATACAGCTACTCCCTTATCTTCAGAATTGTTCATTCTTACTTTGCCCATCTGGAAAGCATGGGGCACTGTGCAGCAAGGAAACCAGCAGCCTCATTACTTTCAATTCAGACACTCACTCTAGAAACCCGTATTTAAACTTGAATTGTGCCTATTAAATTACAACCAATTCAACTATATTTTAAAGTCAATTGCAATTCATAGATTCTTAGCATTGAATGCCAGTAGGGACCATTAGATCATCTAGTTTGACCTCCAACTAGTATATCACAGGCCATGTAATTTCACTCCGTTACCCCTGTATTGAGCCTATAATTTGTGTTTGACTGAACAATAACTTGTGTTTTGCTAAAGGATATTTTCCCAAAGGGCATCCAATCGTGATCTGAAGACATCAAGACTAGGGCACTACTATTTCTCTTGGTAGTTTGTTCCAACTGTTAATCATCCTCACAGTTAAAAAATGGTGCCCATAATTTTTAATTTGAATTTGTCTGGTTTCCAGACATTGGTTCTTGTTATGCATTTCTCTGATAGATTAAAGAACTCTTTAGTACACTGTATTTTCTCCCTGTGAAGTTACTTACACATTGCAATCCAGTCATATCTCAGTGGTGGTGTTGTTTTAAATAAACTAAATAGATTGAGCTCCTTAAATCTTTTATTGTAAGGCATTTTCTCCAGCCCCATATCTAAGCAGTGTGTCAGGTATGCTATACCTTGCAAAATGCTTCTTTGGTTACTAATCCACCTTCCTGAAATTGGAATAGTAATCTGCTGTGACCATATACACCTCTACCTCGATATAACACTGTCCTCAGGAGCCAAAAAATCTTACTACATTATAGGTGAAACCGCGTTATATCGAACGTACTTTGATCCACCCAGAGTGCACAACCCCCCCCCCCCCCCGGAGCACTGCTTTACTGCGTTATATCCGAATTTGTGTTATATCAGGTTGCGTTATATCAAGGTAGAGGTGTAATTCCTTGTAGTGTTGTTGTAGCCACGTTGGTCCCAGGATATGCGAGATAGAGAGAGAATGTATTTATTGGACCAACTTCTGTTGGTAGAAGGGACAAGCTTTCAAACTTCACAGAGCTCTTCAGGCCTGGGGAAGATAACCAACGTGTCTGAGCTAAATACAAGTTGGGACAATTATTCAGAATCAGGAGTTCACACATGCTGTAGGAGACCACTTAAATTGAAGTGGGCAATTAAGGGTTAGCAGACAGTGGAGTATGTTACAAATTGTTGTAATGAGCCATAAAACTAGGGTTTCTATTTAATCCATGATTCTTAGTGGCCAGCAGAGTTATGAATTTAAGTTTCCAGGCTCTTCTTTTAAAGGTGTTGTGCAGGTTTCCTTTGAGGACAAGGACTGAGAGGTCAGATATGGAGTTATCACTTTGAGAAAAGTGTTCACCCATGAGTGACAGGGTGTTTTTGTCTTTTATTATTTTTCTGTGAGAATTCATTTGAGAACATAGTGACTGTCTGGTTTCACTCACACAGTTGCTGTGGCATTTGATGCACTGGATGAGGTAAACCACATGTTGTGATAGGAATGTGTAGAACCCATGGATCTTGAAAGGTGTGTTGTGGTGGGGGGGATTGATCATTGTAGCAGTGGAGATACGTATGCAGGTTTTGCATCTGTTGTTCTGTCATGGTCTGATGCTGCTTTCAATTGGTGTGTCGTGGACTGTCGAGGGCTTGCTTCAGATAATGGGGGGTGGGTGTTTTAAGAGGATTCTGGAAAGATTTATTTCAGTACAGTTGTCCCCATCAAGTCTGGTTTGTAATTTTTTGATGAGATCCCATGTGGGTTTCAGTGTAGTGAGGTAGGGACAACTAGATGTGTATGGTCAGCGTTGTGCTTTTTGTTTTTTGTTTGTATTGAAGCAGGTTGTCTCTGGGTATTTGGGTGGCCCGTTCCACAATGAAAACTAGTACTCTGGTGGAGTGTCCTTTTTTTAGTGTGTTTAGGTGTCTATCTAGGACTTTCTCTTTGGAGAAAATACTGTGGTATCTGAGTGCCTTGTTGTAGATAACAGATTTCTTGGGGGTGATTACTGGATCTGTGGTGGTAAGTGTAGTGATCCATTGGTTTCTTGTATATAGTCATTTGTAGGGTTCAATTATTGAATCTGATCCTGGTATCCAAGAAGTTAATGATAGTATGGGAGCATTCTAGAGAGAATTTGATGAATGAATGGTGGTTGATGAAGTTGTGATGGAAATCTGAGGGAATTTATATCATCTGCCCAGAGGATGAAAATATTATCTCTGTGTCTCAGAATTTTCAGAAATTCTTCCTCAAGGAAGCCCATGAAGAGGTTGGCATATTGGTGAGCCTATATAGTACCCATGGCTGTTCCATTGGTTTGGACAAAGTGTTTGTTGTTAAATGTAATGTTGTTGTGGGTGATTAAATGGATGAATTTGGCAAAATGTTTGTATTTGAGGCAGGCAGTGATGCCATTATGGTGAGGTATGTTGGCATATAGGGAGGTGACATCCCTGGTGGCAAGGATGGAGAGGTTCTGGGTGATGTTGAAGAGTTTCTAGTGGATATGTAAGGGGCCCTGGGTCCCAGGCAGCCCTCACACCGTGGCCACTATTGGGTAGCTCACTCAGAACTGCTGGAAGTGAGGGGATAACAGAATTTTGACTACTTCCAGAGGCACCGCCCATGAGGATCCTGTTTGTGGGACAATGATCAGCCTCATCCATTGGCTGACACACACTATTTAAGCCAGAAAGAGGCACAGGAAGTTGTCTGACAACTGAGAGACTTCCTGATTGGCTGATGCACTGAACCTGATGCTTGTTTCTGATTCCAACTCTAACCCCGGCTTAATTCCTGGAATCTGATTCCAACTCTGAGCCATGGCTTAGACTCTGGCTCTGATTGCTAGGCTTGACCACCCTGCTCTAACCACTAGATCAGAAGGCCCATGTCCTGGTCCTGACAGCAAATCAGTAGTGTCTTGGAATGTCTTACTACCTGATAACCCTTAATTGGCATTTCATTTTAAATGGTCCCTGTAACACGTGTGAACCCCTCATGCTTAGCAATCTGTCCCAACTTGTATTTAGCTCAGACACTCGTTACCTTCCCCATATCTGAAGAAGAGCTCTGAGAAGCTTGAACACGTGTCCATGCCACCAACAGAAATTGGTCTATTAGAAGAGATTACCTCACCCACCTTGTCTCTCTCACGTAGTTCCTCTCTTTAGAAGTGAACAGGCTTCTTTCCACCTTTTCTGAGGTTAGGGCTGGGATTTCATGAGCCTGTAGAGTCACTTTCTGTTGTCATTCACTAAACTCTGCACACCTCAGACTGTTTCATGTACCCTCTCAATTGGACATTCATGACTGGCTAATAGATAAACTGCCTGGCTTGTCTTAGGCAAGCATCTATACACAGGAATGAGGCAAGTTATCCCTCCTCTTGATATCATCTCTTAAATCTCCTGGGGATTAGTGCTTAATCTTATTTAAGCAAAATCCCATTTTGCACACACAGCTCATCCCTCAACTGTTAGTAAAGGGCACTTGCTCCTTGCAATCTGGCCAACCCTACAGTGTGAAACTGTCAAACCATCCTGTTTGGTTGCCAGGAGCCTCACATCAGTTGCAATGGTATTGTACTCTGGAAGGCATGCTCTCTGCTCAGTGTGTCTGCCACCAAAGTGATTTTCCTGGGCAATACTTTATACTCATGTCATAACACTGGGGTCTCAATGTCGTGTTGTAGTTGCTTGGGTGCACTCAGAGTGGCTTCATGAACAGCTTGTGATCAGACTGCACAACCAGCCTGTGCCCAAAGTGAACCAATTAAATGTGCCATTCCAAAGAGCACAGCCAGTAGTTCCTTTTCTAAAAGGACATAATCCCCTTTCTGTGTCTGTCAAAGTTCTACGGGCTTCTGGTTTTGTATCTGTGCTACTTCTATACTATAGGACCAATGCTTCGCCTTATGATTTTATTTACTCTTTTAAATGCCTGTTCTTGGGGCTCTGACCATTACCAGGCTGCATCATTGTGCTTTAACTGTCTCAAGGGTTCACACGCTTGTGATGGTAGTGTACAGGATTTGGAAAGATAGTTGGCCATCATAAGAACATGGCCCTACTGGTCAGACCAAGGGTTCATCTAGCACAGGATCCTGTCTTCTGACAGTGGCAAGTGCCAGGTGCCCTAGAGGTAATGAACAGAACAGGTAAACAAGTAATCATCAAGTGATCCATCCCCTGTTGCTTATTCCCGGCTTCTGGCAAACAGAGGCTAGGAACACCATTCCTGCCCATCCTGGCTAATAGCCAATAATGGACCTACCCTCCATTGATTTACCTAGTTATTTTTTTAACCCAGTTATGGTCTTGGCCTTCACAACATCCTCTGGCAAGGAGTTCCACAGATAGACCTCTAGTTCTTGTGTTATGAGAAGGAGTAAACAATTCTTCCTTATCTACTTTCTCTATACCAGTCATGATTTTATAGACCTCAATCATATCTCCCCTTAGCCGTCTCTTTTCCAAGCTGGAAAGTCCCAGTCTTATTAATCTTTCCTCATACGTATGCCGTTCCATACCCCAATCATTTCTGTTGCCCTTTTCTGAACCTTTTCTAATTCCAATATCTCTTTTTTTGAGATGGGGCAACCACATCTGCACACAGTATTCATAAAAAGATTCCTATAATTCATTGTCAAGTATCGGGGGTAGCCATCTTAGTCTGTAGCCATAAAAACAAGGAGTCCAGCATAAGCTTTCGTGGGTAAAAAAAACACTTCTTCAGATGCACAGAATCACTGGACTCCCTTCACACACTTTGGTCTGAACATTTCCTTAATCATTCAGTTTCTCTGGGTCCAGTTAGAATCCCACAGAAGTCAACACATGTCCAATGTGGGGAACCTCAGTTCTCTTCAGCTTCAGCTTGTTTGCATTCAGCCTAATATTCTATTCCCAGCACCTGTTTAAGAGTTGTTGCAGCTTGGTACTCTGTTTCTGGATTGCATCTTCCTTTACATTTCCTTCTACTACATTAAGAATCTCATTTGCTACAATCTTGATCCCTGGGAGTCTCTGGTTCAGTTTACATTGGAACACCTCTGGCTCTGGGCTGGTGTCCATAGGCCTTTGTATCCAGCAATTCCTGCCAAAAGGTACAACAAAAGTTGTTAGGTTGATGGATGGCTCATCTATTCCAATATGCCACAATCTGTTCTCGATATCACAGACAGTGAACACTTTTGACCTGGATAGACAAGGTAGTATGTCTTCAGTCACTAGTAATGGGTAGTTACTTCTTTTCAGTTCTTTGTTCAGTGATTTTGAATCAATATTGATCTTCAGTTTACTTGACAGTTTTCTCCATTCTTATATTGCTGTTTTTCAGTATTGCTAGGATTGTGGAGCCAGGTGCAATGTAATCCTAGTAACATTGATAAGCAACAATATTAGAATGGAGAAATGTGACCAAGTGCTGGTGACAGTCAATAAAACTATTCTGTGGCCAAATGCTTACTGAGGACGTAGAAACTTTGAATGAAGAGGAAGATGTTTGCAGAGTGATTTTAATAGATTCAAAGACAGAAAACTGCCAGCCAATTGGTCATTGATCTAATAGTAAAGATACAAATATGGCAGTTGATGGCTGGCAGCTTTCTTCTGCAGCTTATTTTAAGAGACTTTGGCTCTATTAAAGTCACACTGCAGACATCTTTCTCTTAGTTTGAAGCCTCTACATCCTCAGTCATTTCATATACTGCTACTTTTTTCTTCGAAGGGTAGCTGCAACATAAAGGGTTCTGTTTTCCCTTGCACCATCAGTCTTAGGCTGGATTTTCCTTCTGCCTTTCATGCTGTTTCATTCTCAGTCGCTTTATCTCTGTCCTGTCTTCTGGATTCCTGCAATATGATGACCCAGTGTACGTGTTCTGCACTAGTGGCTGGCATTGTTTTGATCCTTTTCTTGGACAGTTCAGTTGACCAAGCTATTTGGAGGCACTTTTCTAGGGTTAGGTCTGTTTCTCTCAACAATCTGCCCTGTAAACTGGAATCAAATGTCCCACAAATGATCCTGTCTCTAATTAGTGAGTCTTTATGTCTCCAAAGCTGCATGTTAATACCAGAGTTCAGAGCTCTGTGATATATCTATCCCTTCTTCTGTTTCTTGATTTCAGGTAAAAAATACTATCTCTATACAGCCTCTTTCTTCCTGGGAACATCTTTATCATTTGTTCAAGTGTTTCTGCCATTATTCATGGCAACAGTGTATCATTCATTTCTTGTCCTTTTTCATCAATGAGATAGTTGAAAAAGTTTTATCTTCATTTTTTCATGTTTGCCCCCATGGTCCGTGCTGCACACAAAATCAATTTTTGCTTCCCTGCTTCTGCAAAATTATTTGTCTTGAAATATAGCTTTCCCAGCAGTCTGAGTGCCTCCATGCTGCCTATTTGCTCTGTTTATAGGTGCTGCTTTGTTTGCCTGCTAATCACATTCTCTTCCTTGCTGTGGATCTCACTAGATTGATTGCTGACTCCATGTTTCATAAAATCAAAGAACTTCATGCTTGTAAAGCTAAACTGGCTCTTTATTAAGAGAACTATTTACAGTGGTGTTGCAACTGCAGCTAGCATTCAAGCCTTGTGCATACAGACTAATTTCCTTGTGCCTCCTCCTAATACTTCCCTCTGCAACCTGTCTTTCTCTCTCCAAGTTCATGCAGGGTGCTACACAGATCATTCTATATGACTGCCCTGTCCTCATCATTATTTACTGCTCTGTCAATCTTTGTGTCCACAAATTTTATCATTATATATTTTCGATTATGCTCTTTTTGAATATAGACAAAACATCATCACTCTTCCAGTCTTCTGGAATTTCACTGATATTTCAAGATTTATTAAAAATTAACACCAGCAGGCCAGTGATGACCTCAGTCAATTCTCTTAGGATTCTTGGGTATAAGTTATCTGGGCCCATTAATTTAAAAATGTTTATCCTTGTAGATGTTGTTTAACATTCTCCTTAATTTCCAGTAATTATCCAGCTCCAAGTAAGGTAATCTCTGTGAAGACATGTTTAACATTAATGAGTTGCTTGCCTTTACTGCAAATAGAAAATATTGATCTCCATGGCTGTGAAAATCAGCATGACAATTATCTACCACTGCCTCGTTTTTCTCATTATATTTTCAATGTTTGTTGAAGGTAACAACATCAATATTCAGCACCAATCAAACAATTCAGGCGAACATCTCTGCATAAATTTCAACCAAAATTAAAATATTGGAATTTGAACTATTTTGAAAAGAGCACTATTTAATTAGAGGTGCCATGGTTCACACCATCACATTTGCAGTGATGACAAATTCAAAAATATCAGCACTGACTGTTGGCAGCTCCACCATTTCTCAAGCAATCATATCCAATTTTGGCTGAGTTCAGTATTGATTTGTTTGCAGCAACTTACTCCAGTAATGTAAATATCTTCATTTAAGAAGACTTTTGTTGCAAATTCTTTATAAATCCCTGCAGATGTTATCATTTGGATTCTCAGACTCTTTTCAAGCCCAATTACTTTGTCATTCTTCTGTGTAACTTATTCTATGATTATAATCATTATTGACTAGAAAAGTTCTATTTGTTCCTAAATGCAGTATAATCAAAATATTTTGTGTCAAGAGTATATATAAACTCATGCAAAATATGTAACAGGAAGAAACAGAACATTACACTTATATTCATACTCTTCACAAGTACGAGAAAGGTTCCTAAACATATAATGGGAAAAGTCTCAAGTGCGTTGTAGTGCACACACAAGGTTCCTTTTCAGTGTGATTGAAATTATAATGATTGTATTAATAATCATACCTTCTATATCAACTTCCACCATTGCCCTCTTTCTCTATTTATTTAGTAGGTTCTCTCAACACATTACACCCATTCAAAATACAAATTTTAAACAACACAAGCATAGCAATCACATCTTACAAATCCTAGTTTCAAAGTAGACCCTTGGCTCCCACCAGAAAAGCTTGGGAAAACAGGTGAGTCTTGCAGGTTGCCAGATCTGGTGTCTGATCAACCAAAGCAAACCAAAGAGATGAATTTTAGAGGAAGATCCTGTCACAAGCCTTTCTAATTAAATCAGAGGGTTGTTAACTCAAGCACTTTGGACAATTGCAGCTGCTGCCATGTCACACAATTAAGGTTCAAACCATTAAAAACTTTATAGGTCAAAACCAACAGCACTGAATTTCACCCTGGGTTCATTTGGTGCCCAGTTTAGCTCAAGTTGCTAAAGAAGGATAGCGGTTTGACGGATAGAACCATACAAAGCTCTTTGTCCCAGACAGGAGGGAAGAAAGACAGGATGCAAGTCATGTAGTCTAAGTAGACTGCAACTTTATTAAGTCATCTGTCAATAACTGGTACAATGCAGGTCATCACTCCTTCCTTAATCCTTCATTCATTTCCACCTGGTGAAAGGTTGTCATCAGCCCCTCAACCCCTCCACAATTGTTCTCAGACCATTTCTGGGACCCCACCGCTCTCCCCTCAAATGAGAGTTAAGGTAATGGGGAGAAAGAGTTGTCTCTTCACTATACCAAACATTAGCAGCCCCAGCCTTATTCCCCAGTTTTTTAGAGCATACCTTCCCCATAAACTGGTATTGGAAGTGGACTTATCAGGGAACAAGTCCCCCTATTGAATGAGTATCTGCACTGGATACCTGCCACCTCCTAACTCCCACCCCCACCATGTCCCTGAGCTCAAGACATGGGAAGGGAGCTCAGACTGGAGGGATAGGGTGTGTATACCCTCTCCCAGGTGTGCTGCGGCCAATGACTTTCCTGAACCCCACTGGCTCACTCACCCACTCAGGTGATTCCTCCCCCCACTCCTGCCAGCCACCCACCCTCCCAAACTCCAAGGGAACCTTAAAGGAGCCACTATGCTTCTCCCCCCCCCCTCCAGACACACACGTTTGAGGCTGTATGCACATGACATGGCGAATCATTCTGACAACATAACCTGGAAATGAGTGATGCAAGGGTAACCAGGTGAGGTCCACACCTGCAAGAAAAAGGATGCAGCCTCTTGCAAACTGCAGATGGTAAGAAATGTTCTTCACAACTAGCCAACAAGATCCATGATTTTAAATTTTAAAACAAACAGTAGACAAAGTCCATTAATCAAAGGTAGTGTTATATTTATTTATGTTTAGATATAATACCTGCCATTTAAAAAAAAATATAACTTCTTCCACCTGTGGGAAGAGGGGAGTTATTGATAAAATGTTTGCCACTATAGTTGTAGCCATGTAAGTCCCAGGATATTTTAAAGAGAGACAAGGTGGGTGAGGTAATATCTGCTATTGAACCAGCTTCTGTTGGTGAAAAAAACAGGCTTTTGAACCACACCGAATTCCCCTTCAGGTCTGGGAAAGCTACTCCAAGCATCTCAGCTAAGTGCAAGATGGAACAGATTGTTCAGCATCTTGCATTTAGCTGTGATGCTAAGAGAACCTTTCCCAGACCTGAAGAGCAGCTCTGTGTGGCTCAAAACTTCTCTCTCACCAACAGAGGTTGGTCGAATAAAAGATATTACCTCACCCACCTGGTCTCTGGATTAACTACGTAATTAACAGGTCTGCTTATTAGGATTTTGCAGGTGATATGATAGAGAAACTTTTCTCCACCTCCTGCATAGGCACAGTATAAGTTTCAAAACCTTTTTCTGCCAAAATTGATCCAATTCAGAGCAAGAATTCCATCACTGCTGTTCTAGCTGACTTTTCCCCCCGATTCAATTAATAACAAACCAGCTGAATATTATAGTCACATTTTAGGACAAAGCTGTTTGTGATACAATGTGACAATATAAAGGGGAGCAAATTATTATAATGTCCAACCAAAGATTGGCAAGTCTATTTTGATGATTGTATTTCCATTATAAGCCACCAGTTTTGTAGGAAGATCATTTCTGTTAAATGCACTATTTCCAATGGACCATCAGTGAGTTTTGGATGAGTATTTTTGTCAAAATGCCCACTGGGTATAATGAGCTGTTAGAGCTCTTCTGAGATAATGCTCTGCAGCAAATCTTGCTACTGGTTAGGCTGCATTGTTGTTGTTTTTTCCCCCTTCAGATTTCTCCTCCTATACTATTTTCTGTAACAGATCATGATACAGCCTGCTGTGTGGAATATTATTTTGGTTGTACATAGGTTACCTAAAGAAAGGGCTACAGAATGTAATTGTGTTGACAATATTGTAAGATCTGTGGGCAGAGTTTTTAGCTTTGGTCAGTGATTAATTTAGATGAACAATTTAAAAAAAAATGTTTTAACTTTATTTTTCCTTATCGCTGTTAGTTTGAAATTATCATCTTTGTTTTAACATTTTTAGTGTTTTAATGTATAGTACAGTAAATTCTGCATGCAGATTATTAGGAAGTGTTATCCAGAGAACAAAATTTGACTATAAAGATTCATAGCATAGAAATCCATTCCATTAATAATTTAATTTCATTATTTGCCTTGAAATTGTGCTATTGTAATATACAATGATATTATGGAAAAAACAATACACAGATAATACCACACATACATTTTGTTTGCATACTGTAAAAAGGATATGCACCCTAGAGAAATTTCCCCTTGTCAAAACACATAAGTTTACAAAGCTAAACATGTATGGGTGATCATTTGAAGCTTTGTATCTGAGTAGATTAAAATGCAGAGGAGATCAAACTGTTGTTTTTCACATTTACAACCTCCACCAACACATTAAAAACAACTTTCATTTTGTTTGCTACCTTTCTTCCCTCTCTGTAAAAGCAGCTATGGTGCAATCTATTTTCATATTTCGCGTGCTTAGAAATATTTGGCATAAGAATGTGCCACAATAGGGATTCCTATACTTTCTAACCACACTAGATTACTTCATATATTATTGCATTTCTGATTTTAAAATTTATCTATAGATCACAGTTTTTGGTCAAAACTCCCCTAATTGCTAGCAGCATTTTTTAGAAATTCTATATGGTAACAAATTAAGCTTTTGTAGGAATATTTCAGTATTTATTCATGTGGTCACAGATGCTGGAGTTTCTTGCTG
This sequence comes from Mauremys reevesii, assembly GCF_016161935.1. Lineage (NCBI taxonomy): Eukaryota > Metazoa > Chordata > Testudines > Geoemydidae > Mauremys > Mauremys reevesii. The sequence continues at coordinate 35,451,815 of NC_052629.1, read as the reverse complement.
TCAGTTATGTGCTGCTTCTCTTTGGAGAATTGTCAAGGAGCCAGGCAGAAATGACAAGGAAATGCAGAAAAATACACTAGCCAGTTAAGTCATTCAACATTCTTGAAATAAAACAAACATTTTCGTTGATGTAGATGGAAGAGACACGATTCAGTGGTGTTTTCTCATTTTTCAAGGTCTAACTAATAATGACAGTCATTCTGGGTGCAGTTCGGTATTGTCGAATGAAGAAAGAAGCTAAGCAGCTGCACATTGTTCCAGATACTCATTAAAGCAAAAGTTAAATCAGGGAAACTCCATTCTCCAAAGCATTATCAGACACAATTATAGAATGCTAATATGGGTGTTAGCAGGCTTAGGCACACTAGAGGAAGAGGCTGACTCCTTAAGCGTGTGATACAGGGATAACTTATCAACAGCAATTTAGGCACTGATGGCCGCTTCCCAAACATTAATGTAGCATATAGTGGAGCACAACATGTATGCTCAGAAAACACTAATGATGCATCAAAAATATCAAGGTACTGGTTGGCTGATCTGCATATATGGGTATTGCCATGGGTGCAGAGCCAATATTTTTGCAGACTTTCTCCTCTATTGCTGGACATACAAGGGCAGCTGGTAGAAAGCTACAATGGTTGTCATTAAGATGTCAGAATTGCCAACAGCACTGATAAGAAAGAAATCAGTTTTCCTCTATAAAACTCTGAATTTTGATCTCTTAGATACTATAATATCGTGGTCTCTTAGATACTATAATATGGTATCCATTGTTTAATGTTTAACTTGTAAATACCTTTATTATATTAAAGATAAACTGAATTGTTAAACTGTGATGGGGTGTGGACAAGAGATAGTTAACCACACACTATGAGCAATGGAAGTTCTGCCCCTCAGACTGTGCTGGGCATGCTCCAACTGCTGCCTCAGTATAAAAGGGAGCAGTCCAGCTCATTCTAGGCTGACTGCTGGAGGGGAAGGACCTTTGGCAGCAGCTCCTGCTGAGGAGCCATCACAGCCCTTGCATGTGGGAGCCAGAGATCCTGAGAGTCGGATAGGAGGCATGTGGCCAACGGAGACCCAGGAAATCACCTGGGGAGCCCAGAGACTCCAATGTGCTATGGACTACAGCTTCAAGAAGTGCGGTAGGAAGTGGCCCAGGGAAGGTGAGTGAGTGGTACCTCCAACCCAAGTGAGGTCAGTGTGTTTCAGTGGGATTCCCTGCTGACCCAGTGGCAGACCACTCCACCACTGTTAGGACCCTGGGTCGGGGACCAGTGGAGTCAGGTGGGCCTGAGCCCTCCCTACGTGGGCTGCTGTGCCCCCGCACAGGTACTGGCTGCACTGCCCTGTGTCTGAGGGCTGTTGTATTGACTCTGACTGCTAGGCCAGACCGCCCTGAATGCAAGGGCCACTGTATTGACTCTGGCCATTGGGCTGCACTACCCTGACCCCATAATGCCTCCAGTCTCTGGACCGTGCTGCTTTCAGCCTAAAGACTGCCTGGTAGACTGTAACTGTGGTGGTATCACAACCCTGCCATGCCCCAAAGGAAGACAAGGTGTGCATACCACGCTACAGGAACAAATTATTTTCTTGTGTATGTATAAGAGAGGGTGTCAGGTGTACAATATAGGAATATACAAGTGTGCCAAAGAAGTCGATGTCCTGGGTTACAGAGATAACACATGTTGGTGTTGCAAAAGTTATAATAATGTTTATTTTTAGTTTGTCCTATATTGGTCCATTCTTAACCCAAAGCCAGCAGTAAATCTTTCAATTTCTCTAAATTGTCCTATAAGTGAGGTCACCTAGGAATACCTGTTGCTTTCCTCTGTGCAGTTCAGTCTGAGGTCATGTCTGTGATAAAGTCATCATGCATAAACAAGTAACCAACATATGATGTCTGAGATCCCAGAGTTCTTTGCTTTTCTAAGCACATAAAATAACTGCAGTATATTGGATGCTCTGAAATGGTAACTATGGATGCTAACACTTCACTAGGCTTTTCCATAAGCTATTTATGACAGAAAGCCATTTCCCTGTACCTTGCTCTTTTGCTCTTCAGCTGTTGGGGACAGCACGTTAGTGACTGCATAAAGTTGTATTTGAAATAGTCTTGACCCTCCAACAAGCAGGACTGATGACAAAGTGTCCTACACACAGTGGCTATTGCTCCAGTACTTTAGTAAAAAGAGTCACTTTTTACTTTACATATCTTGCCCAGTTCATACCACACACTGACAACAAAGTATGGGGAGTAATGGAGAGGGAGCCAGACTTGCTCAGCCCACACTCTCTTCTCTACTTTGTAGCTGAAACTACTTCCTCAAGCCTGTGTACTCTAAGGATATGAGTAGCAAGGAAATGACCGTGGAATGTTTTTTGCACAAAATTGCATGTTTCAAGCAGAAAAACTGTAGCCCTGCACTGGGACACCTTCACTGTCCTTGCTGAATATCTCACTGTCATATTGGGTTCTGTATCATCATCATAGTGCTTAACACCCCTATGTTTAAGTAGCAAGTTTTATTACTTTTAATGACTGCAGTCCAGTCAAACAAAATGATTGAACCTTCAGTACGTTGTAGTTGTATTTTCACATTAAAAAACTGAAAAGTGCTTAAAAAAATACATTTCCCGCTCAGGTGCCTTCATGGCCCCAAGGCAACCCTGTGTTTGCTGACTACAGTAAACAGAGTGAACCTACTTCAGTCAGTTGCCTGTCAAGTTGCTAAACAAAGTAACTGATAAAGGTGCTAAACATTCCCTTGGGGTTATGCCTCAGAGCATATTTTCGTCTACAGTCCAAACAAAAAAACTAAACTGTCTAAACCTAAAAACTTGTCAGAAAAGAGTAGAGTTCAGAAATCTTATTCCTTTTCCTGTCAGAGCCATTGGGAAAGGCTTGAAGAAATTATTCTCTTTAATGGGCAGCAAGGTGACCCTGTCTTACAGCCATTTTATTATTCAACCACAAAACTGTAACCTTTTGTTTGACATGTGCCTCTGGATTATAGTTTCCTTGAAACCTGTAATGAATGAATACATTTTGTGTTTCTCTGTTGTAGTGTGGCTGAGTTCATTCTTAGAAAAACACAGTATCTTGTAATCATGCATGCATTATAACAGTATTGTTAGGTCTGGGAAGGCTTATACTTTTTCCAATATAGTTCACCAATCATCTTAACCTATTCAACAATTACTAAGAATATAAATCCTGAAGTGAAATGGAGCAAATGAGATCTCAAGTGCTATCCTGAGGTGATGCGTGTGTACATATATTTTCAACTTAATGTGCGGCACATATTTAATAATTAGGCAAACCTTAGCTATTCTACTATGCAAGCCAACTATGACCGCCAGTCTGGCTACTCAGCTAAAATGAAATGGAAAAATGACATGGTATAGCATCTATCAACTGTTTCTTCAAAAGAAATTAACTCCTTACTTTAACAAGTGATGGAAAAATAATTTACAAATATTTCATGAATTTTCACATTAAGACAACTTTTAACAGAGAGTTCTATGTAAATTATGTAAAAGTAGAGTCCAATAAAAGTTGTTGGAGGTAATTTCTCACTTTAAAAAAAGTCCACTAATTTTAAACTAATGTGAGTGTTTGTGAAAAGTGGCAGTGCTGGACACTGAAGTTCTGTGTTTCTCCAACTTCTGCACATGCAGCAGGATTGCCCTGCTTCTCTTAGATTCAAACTGCAGGTATGTCTACAATGCAATAAAGCACCTGCAGCTGATCTGTATCAGCTGACTCAGGTTCATGGGGCAATGAAATTGCAGTATAGACACTGGGTCTCAGGCTAGAGCCTGGGCTATGGGACCCCGTAATGGGGAAGAGTCCCAGAGCCCGGGCTCCAGCACAAACCTGAACAGTCTACACTGGAATTTTATAACCCTGCAGTCTGAGCCCCGTGAGCCTGAGTCTGTTGACATAGGTCAGCTGGAGGTGTTTTACTGTGGTGTTGACAAGCCCCTAAAGGCCAGAAGGGTCATCTAGCCTGACGACCTGCACCCATATGCTCCTGCAATAGGCCCGTAACCTCTGGCTGTATTACTGAAGTCTTCTCTTTTCTCCAAAGGTTATTACCATCTTTAATACCATCCAAAAGACTGTCAAACAAGGTGTTTTCTCCTTTTAAAAACTTTCTCTAGCTAAAGGGAACAAGCGATTCTGTTAAAATGAAATCCTTCTAATCTGGAGGGACCAGCTATATGGCTGAAAATATAGTTCTCTTTCAAAACAAGTTCACTCTTTTTACTTCTCTGCTGAGAACTAACAAGGGTACAAATTAATGCCAAGTATGGTGGTATGCTGTGTGAAATAGAGATGTATCCAAAAGGAACATGGCTGAGATATAACAATACCATTTAATTTCTTTGGAACTTTAAAGTAGCAGGATAATGGAGTCCATGGAGCTGCTTCTGTATAAACGGTGTAGCATCTATTAGTCTTCACGCACTGATGCTTCCTGCTGTGGATATTTTTTTAGCACTAAGCTAAAAGTGCAAGTACAGCTTTGTTAGATAGTAATAACTGAAGATGGGTCAAGATGGGGTCTAAATTAGCTCTTACCACTCAAGAAAGAGATCTTGGAGTCATTGTGGATAGTTCTCTGAAAACATCCACTCAATGTGCAGCAGCAGTCAAAAAAGCGAACAGAATGCTGGGAATAATTAAGAAAGGGATAGATAATAGGACAGAAAATATCATGTTGCCTTTCTATAAATCCATGGTACACCCACATCTTGAATACTGTGTGCAGATGTGGTTGCCCCATCTCAAAAAAGATATATTAGAATTGGAAAAGGTTCAGAAAAGGGCAACAAAAATGATTAGGGGTAATGGAACAGCTTCCATATGAGGAGAGATTAATGAGACTGGGACTTTTCAGCTTGGAAAAGGGACAGCTAAGGGGAGATATGATTGAGATCTATAAAATCATGACTGGTGTAGAGAAAGTAGACAGAAGTGTTGTTTACTACTTCTCATAACACAAGAACTAGGGGTCACCAAATGAAATTAAGAGGCAGCAGGTTTAAAACAAATAAAAGGAAGTATTTCTTCACACAAATGCACAGTCAGTCTGTGGAACTCCTTGCCAGAGGATGTTGTGAAGGCCAAGACCACAACAGGGTTCAAAAAAGAACTAGATACATTCATGAAGGATAGGTCCATCAATGGCTATGGTGTCCATAGGAATGGTGTCCCTAGCCTCTATTTGCCAGAAGCTGGGAATGAGTGACGGGATGGATCACTTGATGATTACCTGTTCTGTTCATTACCTCTGGGGCACCTGGCACTGGCCACTGTTGGAAGACAGGATACTGAGCTAGATGGACCATTGGTCTGACCCAGTAGGGCCATTCTTATGTTCTTATGTTAAGAAGCCTGTGCTCAGATCTGGATTAGGTTTAGATTAAACTTCAGTTTTAAAGCTGAACCAGGGCTACAGTTTGGGTTAAAGTTTGGATTCAGTGGTGTTAAAATCTATGGAGGTTTCCTTATGAAATTTAGGCCCTAGATGACAGAATTCTTGCTTAGACACACATTATATGAGATTTCTGCCAACTTGTGGTGAAATCTCATGAGAACAGCTGCATCTGAATCAGAACTAGAAACTAATCCATTTCACATCCCTAAAACCAGATTTGAATCCCAACTACCCTGAAATTCAAAGTGATTTTGATTAGAGGTTTTGTAACTCAACCCCAAATTATGATCTTGACACAGGAATCACTTGATAAACTTATGTCCTTGGTCATGCAGGAAACCAGAGTAGATCATTTTAATGGTCATTATGCCCCTACAAATCTCTGAATATGTGGTCTTTCAAACACTACAACTAGGGTTGTCAATTCTGACTGAAGCTATTCCAGGATATTTTTCCCCCCAACATGACTAAGTCATTTTCTTAAAATATCCTATTAAAATCTCCTGGATTCCTTTCAATAGTCACCAAGAGATAGATGCTGATTCTGAGAGACTCCAGACCAGTGGTCCCCAACCTTTTTGGCTGGTGGGCAGCGACGGCGACGCCTCTCGATGACACCACTTGTCGATGGCAAGTGGCATCATCGAGAGGCGTCCCCGACGAAATTCGGGGGTGACGCCTCTTGATGACATCACTTGTCAACGGCAAGTGTCGTCATCAAGAGGCATCCCCGCCACGGCATTTTGGCAGGTGCTCTTCCAGGGGCCAGGACGCGGGCACATTAAGTTGCCCCCGCGGGCGCCATGGCGCCTACAGGCACCGCGTTGGGGACTACTACTCCAGACCAATCCTGTAGGGTTGGCAACCCTAAATACAACTTAACATGAAACTTCACAATGCACTTGTGGGATTTATAGGCTGTCTCAGTTTTCTGATTTGTAAACTTTTATTTATCCTAATGGAAAATATCAGACATTTTACAACAGGGATGCACAGATTAGACTTGAAAGGTCAGATCCTGAGATATATATCCGGCAGGACGGCACTGAAGCCAAAGGAGCTCTGAAGATTTGTAGAATGTCTATGTACAATATATGAATTCTGAGATAATGAATTTTCTCTCTAAAGCCAGAGACAGTGCCTGGACTCTGCTCAGTTTCAAGAAGCTTAAAAGCTTAAATGCCCAGTGTGTGGGGGCCCAAACACAGACACCTGTGAGTGTCTAGCAGGGGGGAGCTTTACCAGGGCTGTGACAGTGGCTTTGGTGATTTACAGCAGCTCAGGATCTGGGCCTCAGTCTCAGAAGTTGTAAAAGAGTTTTCAGCCTTCTACTGAAAACTATCAGAGGGGTAGCTGTGTTAGGCTGGGTCTGTAAAAAGTGACAAAGAGTTCTATGGCACCTTATAGACTAACTGATCTATTGGAGCATAAGCTTTCATGGGTGAATACCCACTTAATCAGATGCATGTAGTGGAAATTTCCAGCAAAAAAACTTCAGGACCAGACTTCAAAGACAAACTGCTGAACTTCAGTTCATTTGCAAATTTTACACCGTCAGCTCAGGATTAAATAAAAACCGTGAATTGCTAGCTAACTACAGAAACAGTTTCTCCTCCCTTGGTGTTCACACCTCAACTGCTAGGAGAGGGCCACATCCTCCTTGATTGAACTAACCTCATTATCTCTAGACTGATTCTTGCCTGAATATTTATACCTGTCTCTGACAAAGTGAGTATTCACCCATGAAAGCTTATGCTCCAATGTCTGTTAGACTATAAGGTGCCACAGGACTTTTTGTTACTGAAAACTAGTATCTTTCATTATCAAGTAGAGAGTTGGCTGTTATGTTGCCCCCAAGATAATCAGTGGTATTACCTTACACATGGAAAAAGGAAAGAAAATCCAAAAGCTAGTCGTTGGATAATTTTATGAATACAATTGTGAGATCAAAACTACTAGAAGTTGAATCATTCAATGTATATATGTTTTGCAAAAGCGTTTTACCTTCAAGTTGCAATTTTATCATTTTTCATCAGTTGTACAACCTATTTTCTTCCATGCATTACTGTTACTTACTGATTACATAAGACTCAGAGACTTTAAGGTCAGAAGGGACCATTATGATCTTTTAGTCTGACCTCCTACACAACGCAGGCCACAGAATCTCACCCACCCACTCCTGTAACAAACCCCTGACGTATGTCTGAGCTATTGAAGTTCTCAACTTGTGGTTTAAAGACTTACAGGTGCAGAGAATCCTCCAGCAAGTGACCCGTGTCCCATGCTGCAGAGGAAGGCGAACCCTTCTCCAGCCCCCACCAGGGCCTCTGCCAATCTGTCCTGGAGGAAAATTCCTTCCCGACTCCAAATATGGTGATCAACTAAACCCTGAGCATGTGGGCAAGACTCACCAGCCAGCACCCAGGAAAGAATTCTCTGTAGTAACTCAGATACCACCCCATCTAACATCCCATCACAGACCATTGGGCATATTTACCTGCTAATAATCAAAGATCAATTAATTGCCAAAATTAAACTATCCCATCATACCATCCCTTCCATAAATTTATCAAACTTAGTCTTGAAGCCAGATACGTCTTTTGCCTCCACTGTTCCCCTTGGAAGGCTATTCCAGAACTTCACTCCTCTGATGGTTAGAAACCTTTGTCTAATTTCAAGTCCAAACTTCCTGATGGTCAGTTTATATCCATTTGTTCTTGTGTCTGCATTGGTACTGAGCTTAAATAATTCCTCTCCCTCCCTGGTATTTATCCCTTTGATATATTTATAGAGAGCAATCATATCTCCCCTCAGCCTTCTTTTGGTTAGGCTAAACAAACCAAGCTCTTTCAGTCTCCTTTCATAAGACAGGTTTTCCATTCCTGGGATCATCCTAGTAGCCCTGCTCTGTACCTGTTCCAGTTTGAATTCATCCTTCTTAAACATGGGAGACCAGAACTGCACACAGTATTCCAGATGAGGTCTCACCAGTGCCTTGTATAACAGTGCTAACACCTCCTTATCTCTACTGGAAATACCTTGCCTGCTGCATCCCAAGACCACATTAGCTTTTTTCACAGCCATATCACATTGGCAGCTCATAGTCATCCTGTGATCAACCAATACTCCAAGGTCCTTCTCCTCCTCTGTTACTTCCAACTGATGTGCCCCCAATTTATAAACAAAATTATTGTTATTGATTCCTAAATGCATGACCTTGCACTTTTCACTATTAAATTTCATCCTATTACTATTACTCCAGTTTACAAGGTCATCCAGATCTTTCTGTAGGATATCCCAGTCCCTCTCTGTATTGGAAATACCTCCTAGCTTTGTGTCATCTGCAAACTTTATTAGCACATTCCTACTTTTTGTGCCAACGTCAATAATAAAAAGATTGGTCCCAAAATCAAGCCCTGAGGAACTCCACTAGTAACTTCCTTCCAGCCTGACAGTTCACCTTTCAGTAAGACCCGTTGTAGTCTCCCCTTTAACCAGTTCCTTATCCACCTTTCAATTTTCATATTGATCCCCATCTTTTCCAATTTGGCTAATAATTCCCCCTGAGGAACTGTATCAAATGCCTTACTGAAATCAAGGTAAATTAGATCCATTGCATTTCCTTTGTCTAAAAAATCTATTACCTTCTCAAAGATGGAGATCAGGTTGGTTTGGCATGATCTACCTTTTGTATAGCCATGTTATATTTTGTCCCAATTACCATTAACCTCAATGTCCTTAACTACTTTCTCCTTCAATTTTTTTCCCAAGACCTTGCATACTACAGGCCTGTAGTTACCCAGATCACCTTTTTTCCTTTCTTAAAAATAGGAACTATGTTAGCAATTCTCCAGTCATACGGTACAACCCCTGAGTTTATAGATTCATTAAATTCTTGCTAATGGGCTTGCAATTTCATGTGCCAGTTCCTTTAATATTCTTGGATGAAGATTATCTGGGCCCCCCAATTTAGCCCCATTTAGCTGTTCGAGTTTGGCTTCTACCTTGGATGTGGAAATATCTACCTCCGTATCTTCATTTGTCATCCTACCATTATCCTAAACTCCTCACTAGCCCCATTAAAGACTGAGGCAAAGTATTTGTTTAGATATTGGGCCATGCCTAAATTATCCTTAACCTCTACTCATCCTCTGTGTTTAGCGGTCCCACTTCTTCTTTCTTTGTTTTCTTATTTATATGGCTATAGAGCCTTTTACTATTGGTTTTAATTCCCTATGCAAGGTCCAACTCTACATGGCTTTTGGCCTTTCTCACTTTATCCCTACATGTTCTGATCTCAAGGTAGTTTTCCTTGCTGATCCCTCCCATCTTCCACTCCTTGTAGGCTTTCTGCTTTTTCTTAATCACCTCTCTGAGATGCTTGCTCATCCAGCTTGGTCTACAACTCCTGCCTATGAGTTTTTTCCCCTTTTCTTTTATATGCATGATAACTGTAATGAAAATGTATACCAAAACTTAGCTTGATTACTTTGAAGTTAATGTAGCAATACCAAATTTTCACTACAGAATTCCAAGTTTAAAGAGTTATGGCTATATTTCTCAAGGTTAATTAGATTAGCTACCTATGTACATTAGCACACATTTAACAAATAACAGCTTGCTTGGCATACCAACTGTCTATCTAATAAATATTTTTATTGAATATACTGAATAGAACTTTTAATTGAGCTTTGCTTCAGTATATCTGATTGAATGTTTAATGATCCATTATACTTATTAATTATATAATTAGTGCGGTGAAACAAGGAGATATTCCTGATAAGGGGGGAAAAATGGAAGATTCATCTGAATTTTAGGTATTTCAATTTAGCGCTTTGTCTACCATTTGGTCTCAAATACAGTAAGCACAACTTGCAGCTTCATAAGTAGAAGTGAAATTGGCTGAAACTTCAGTTCACACTGTAGCTAGAGGGACCTGGGAGACACATTGCCAGGGCCCACCTTTCTGCATTTAATATTTGCATATTTAATATTTTCATCTTTTATCTTAAATATAAATCGAAATATAAATATAAGTGATATATTAATAATAATTTTAATTAAATATTCAAATATTTGCATGTTTAATATTTGCATCTTATTTCCTGCTTTATTATTATTTAGCATAATTCTCCATTAATTTATAATATATTTAATTCTATGTCATGCTGACCATTTGAACATGTCCTCATAATCACAACAGTTTTGAGCTCAATCTGTAGTGCTATAAGGTAAATAGAATGTCATTAATGGCAATATTTTTATATTACAAATTAATTGTGGTACACAGGAGATGTATATTTTATACAAATACTAGTAATAAAAAATATTGCATAAAATGTTGGGTATTTTGGCAAATATTAGGTTACGATGTTTTGACATCTTGAACTGTTTTATTTGATTGGGTGGGAATAACATATAAGCAACAGCAATGCCTAAGAAGTAAATCAGTCAGAGAAAAAAAATTTCTGGATAATTAATTCAGCGTCTAAACCAAATTTCATCATGAAGGACAATTAACTGCTGTATGTTGAAATGCTGTTAGTTATCATGAATTCCATTCATCATTGTGATTTCTAATAATTTCACAAAGTTTAGTTCATGCACACTGTAGCTACTTAATTCTTTGTCTCTTCCATGCTCAACTGATAGTTTCCATATTCAATTGCTGTATACCTACTGTAATTTCTATTTAATTATGTTGTCATATTAACAACATACCCTAATTGAGATTAATGGGGGCAAGTTAAGCCTAACGGTTAAACTCCCATTGATTTCTGTGAGAAGCCCTTGATAAGTTAAATATATTTTAGTCAATTTAAGTCACAGAAAAGAATTCAAGGGCTGAAAATAAACTCCAAGGAAACTAACTACCTCTTTTGAATTTTTCTCTTTGTTTTTAATGAGTTAGTTTAGCTAGAAACCATTGACAAAACATCAAGTATTCAGTATACTAGTGAATATAAAATAATAATTCTCAGTTTGAATGATCATCATTTTGGCCTGTTAGACTGTATCAGTACAGCCCTTACATCAAATTCCAGCCGCCCAGAAATACCTCTTGTGGAAAGTCGTATAGAATTTAATTGTGAATAACAACTCTTACATAATTGTCAATCAGCCTGTAGAATGCTATTGCAAGGATTTAATTCTCTATGCAATTCTAAGAGTAATTTCTATTTGTGTTCTATCATTTCTGGCTTCTCATCCATTAGATATCCAGTACAGAGCTATACAGTGGAGCTGCAGACTGGGAGAAAGAGACAATTGCAATTGTGAGAGGGAATGCAATTGAGAGGATTGTCAGAGGGTGCATTGAGAGGGAGGAGCTACTAGCACACTATCACTGGGGTCAGGTTAGGCAGATGTGCTGTGTTTGACATAGCCAGCAGCTGCCATTTTAAAGTACCCAATAATGGTGAGTCACTACTTAGTCTTGTTGCTGTGTTCACCATCACTACTCCACTGTTTAGTTGCCTCTTGTTTGTACTATACAAGCCTTCACTGCACTGTTAATAGTTTAATACAAGGTCCAAAGAAGTAAAGACAAAAAGAATTCAAGCACATGTTTAACTTTAAAGATGAGTAAATCCCACTGAAGTCAACAGGACTACTTGTGCTTAACTGCTTTGCTGGATTAGAGCCAGAAAGCTCAGCACCTAGCAATAGTGAATCCTAAATGTCAGAATAAGACTTGTTTAAAGATTAATTGGGTATAATTGCTTGATTCACAGACAACTCAAATTCAATTATTTGAATTAGCAAGACAACTCATAGCACCCAAGGAAACCTTACATGCTATATATCTAACACATATATCCAGGTAAAGCCATTGTTCCTAACCCTGACAGAGAAGGCAGAGAAATGCATTCCACTAAAAATATCTGAAAAATTTCAGGTATCCTCTTGCAATAAATACACTGACGGAAAAAAAATCTTTTACCATACAATCTTCAGCTGCACTGTCTACCTGCCTGTTCCCATTAGACAGTAGATGAATAACATAGCAATAATTCTACCCCAAGATCACTAATGAGGAATGAAAATACAGTACAAGTGCCCAGCGTGAAACTAAAATATTAATTATAATGTCTCTCCTGAGTCCCAAACTCTCTTATCCTGGAAGGAACACATCCACAGCACAATGAGGTGGCAACTTTAATTACTACAGCTGGTATTAACAAATCTCCTCCTTGAGCTCTTAACCTTGTGACCAGGAGCAGGGAGCCTTCCCCGTTTTGGGAGTGATATTTGTGCTATCAAGGTTATAGATGCTTTATAAATACCACAGATCTGAGGAAGGATAGATTAAATAACTAGCTAGGTAAAGACAGCTCACACATGCTAGATGTGGTTTAGTCAACAATGGGGGCCCAATCCTGAAAACCTTATTTACTTACATGAATACCTGAGTCTGCTCACATAAGGACAACTCATGTGAGCAAGGGATTGCAGAATTGGGGCCTGAATATGTTTAATGGGAGCATCAATCATAGGATAATTCAACTTGTACCAGTGAATAAAGACCTTCAATATTCTACCCTTTCTTTAGAAAGTGAATAAAAAATATGCAGCTTTTTGTTCATTGTGACTGGGACACCAGGAGTCTGATCCAAAGTCCACCATAATCAGTAGGTGACTTTTCATTGACTTAATGGGCTACAGATCAGAAATCCAACACTGTTTGAATTGTCAAACAGGAATTTAGCCAGGATACATGAAGTTGTACAACATTCTTGTGTAAAGTGTTATGAAAAAAATGTATATTAAGCTTTAAACATATGAAAGTGTGTAAACGCTTTGGTTATGGTCTTGATTTTTAAATACAAATATGAATCATTTAAGAATGGAAAATGAAAAAAGTCATTTTCCCCAACAAAAATTAATAGGTGGCGATTATTTCCATTTGATATCTTGATCAGTCAAAATGTGTGTACTCAAATAACTTTGCTGATGAGATAGTTACTTAAGTACTGATCTTGATTACTTAAACAGCACAGAAAAGACTAGCTTTCTTCATGTAGCCAAAACAAGATTACTCTTGACAGATTATTAAAGTCTAAAAACAAACCTGTGCAATGCATGGAATTTTCTTTGACTGATTCTATGTAAGACAGTTTAAAGATTTTGATTCAGTGAAATCTCTTTAACCAGGAATGACTATTTAGATTAGTTCTAATAAAGGAGACAAGCACACAAAAATTGGCTTCTTAGAATTAGAATTTCACACAGGCAGATCACAGAAATCTTCCCTGATTGCCTGCCATGTGTGAAAACAGTGGATAACAGTGCATTCCACATGCCAGATGCTGTATTTTCTCACTGCTTGGCAACAATTGTTTTCACTTAACAACAGTAAGGTGAAGAGCAATGCTCAAGGAACAGGAAGATGAGACAAGAAAAAAAGATAAGGCAGTGGATGAGAAAGGTAGGAGAGACTTGTTCCAAAACTCAAATCTCCTGAGTGACAACCCCCAACACTATTTATAAGCTACTGGGCCAGCTTGCAAATCAGATCTTAATTGAAAAAAATTACCAGTACAGCTGTGATATTTTCCCCACACACTTCACAGAACATCAAAGGCCCTTACGGAACTCTTAATAGTTATCCTGTTTAAACAGAAAATAGACAAAAATGTAATCTCTCGAACATGATAAACCAAACGGTAGGAAAAAGGACCTGCTTTGTGCTAGCTCTTAAATCCCCTTTTCAGTAGAGTTATTGAAAATTTTACCTAGATAACACAGCTATTTGTTTCTTTGTATTCCATCTTTGAACTTGCTTATAAACAATATTGCAAATTAGTCAAATCAATATATTACTTTCCTATTAAAGTATTTTTTCTTACAAAATTTTTCAGCAATTTAATAGAAAAATCAAGAGACTTTCAATTGGTTTAATCCAGGTATTACTGTATTTACAACAGTAAATAACGTATTGAAATACACACACTTGCCATTTGAGCATGAGGTCTCTGCATCAGTCTTGTGGTCCTAATTTAGGCTTTGGTATTTTTGTTTGGTTAGAAAAGAAAGTAAATTTGCATAATTGGAAATTTTTTTTTATGGTTGGCTGTGGGATGATTTGAGATCCTTTGAATTTTCAACATAAACAAAGACGTGCATTTTCCCCCCTTCTCTATGGTTTTACATCAAAATAGGCTCAGTTACATTTACCAAAGTCTCACATTATCAAGAGTCCAACACCACACCTCTGAAGAAAACAGGAGTTTTACCATTGGCTTAAAAAAGAGCAGGAGTAGGCCCAGGGGATGAATTTTGTGTCCAATGTGCTCCAACAAGTTGGGGACACTGTTGAAGAAGAAACTTCTTCATACCACTCTCTACCACACTCAGACCAGAGGAAAGGCTTAAATCTAGGTTAAAGAAGTTTGTGGGGATGGAGGTTCCAGACTTGGACCAGCTGCTCCCCTATCTTTCGTTTGTGATGTGGATGGTGCCTGTGAAAACAGATTTACTGTACTGACCAGGGGCGGCTCTAGACATTTCGCCGCCCCAAGCACGGTGGCACGCCGCAGGGGGCGCTCTGCCGGTCGCCGATCCCGCAGCTCCGGTGGAACTCCTGCAGGCATGCCTGCGGAGGGTCCGCTGGTCCCGCGGCTCCACCGAAGCCGCGGGACCAGCGGACCCTCCGCAGGCATGCCGCCGAAGGCTGCCTGCCTGCCTGCCACCCTCCCAGCGACCGGCAGAGCGCCCCCCGCGGCATGCCGCCCCAAGCACGCACTTGGCGTGCTGGGGCCTGGAGCCGCCCCTGGTACTGACACCCAGGTGCCACAAAGGAGCATTTCAGACCCACCTCTTTATATTCGATCAAAAATGAGTAAACCTTCTAAACTCAAACAAACAAAAACCCTTTCAGATTAAATTGTTAAAGCCCACTCTCCAGAACAGAAGACCTCCTTCCTCACTGAATCCCTTTGTTTCGCAAAGCTAGAAGTCATAACAGTTCCACCACTCACTTTTAAAACTCTCCTCTGTACCAAATACATAATTTCTTCTTTAATGCTTACTTAATATAGTACTGCTATTAATTAACTTTTTGTCTATAGACATTACATAGAATATTCATTACCTGATAAGACCATTGTTCATTCAAGATACCAGAGGACAGTTATTACTTTAACAATACTGCATTTCAAAATTTTATTATGGAAACTTCATTCAAGGGCATCTGTTCCAATATCCCAGACTGTACAACAAAAACTGAAAAGTAGCAATAGTAGGACTTCAGAGTGTTTCTTGTACTTCTCTATGGAAGGCAGCCCACACGGAGGAATGGAGACACTTTTGAAAGTGATCTTAAATAATGAGTGTATGGGTGTCAGTGATGTGGTGTATATGATGCCACAGCTAAGTTTTGACCCAGAGTTGCTGCTGAAACACAATAACGTCCAGAAGGCAAAGGTAGAAAAATCTTTCTATAATTCTGACTTGCAGGTTACACAGAATAATATGTAGGGTTTCAACAAGGAGCACATTAATCTTATAGTTCATTTCCAGAATGCAGATATGCGTAAAACTATGTAAACCTAAAGTACATTCTGAGAATTGACATGCAGATAGGCACTCTAAGCCTTCCATTATGCTTCTATATTTGTACACTTCTTCAAATGAACAGACTCATTATACAGATTTTGTGCACCCAATGGTTCCCATATAGAATCAGTGAGTATTTAGGTCTTGAAAAAATAGCTTTTTGATTTTTGTATTCAACATTTTTTCTTTCTGCTATGAAAAACTTAAACTTTCTTTCTTCAATAGGACACAATGTCTTAGATATTTGTTTTTCTGAGACATTGGCCAAATGCCCTCTTGTGAAAATGGATACTTTCAGTCTAGTAGACTGGGGAATTACTTTATTAATACATTGGCATGCTGCTTCAGTGTAGTCAACATAGCACTTACATACATATCTGAATGCAACTGTTGTCTCTGAGAAGAATCCAGCAACTTATTTTATTTAAAGAGAAGAAAATATGACATTACTCTATTCTGTGGTGAATAAAGTCTAAGGAGTTCAGTTATTTAATAGTGTTGTTAATGTCACAGTATCTTGCATGATTCAATTTCAAGGAAGGATGCATTTCCTGCTGTATACGAATTGAAGCTTAAAAATCTGAGTGCAGTTAGCTGGCATTGATTTATTTCTAAACTTGCCAATGTCATTGGCCAGCTCTGACACTAGCTGAATACAATTAAACATATATAATAATGCGGTTATTTTAATTTACTCTGTTAATAATTAAATTAAATTTGGCAATGTTTGATAATTGAATACAAAATAAATATACCCAAATATACCCAAAAAAGAGAGATTCATACCATTCCACAAAAATAGATGGAAATTAGTGTGCAAAAGCAGATCCCTTTTAGATTTCATTCTACCTTTTCAGAAACTGTTAAACTACTTGTTTATCAAATCAAAACCTCTTTTTATTTATTTAGTTGCTTTGAATTTTGATGCTCATCAAAGGGAGGGACTAGTAACACTGGCTAGAATAAAAAATTAGTGGAGGCAGGTGCTGACACGGTTTCTTCAGAACTTCTGAAGGGTCGGTGCTGGGGCCGGTTTTATTCAATATCTTCATTAACGATCTGGAGGATGGTGTGGACTGCACCCTTAGCAAGTTTGCAGATGACACTAAACTGGGAGGAGTGGTTGATACGCTGGAGGGTAGGGATAGGATACAGAGGGACCTAGACAAATTAGAGGATTGGGCCAAAAGAAATATGATGAGGTTCAACAAGGACAAGTGCAGAGTCCTGCACTTAGGACGGAAGAATCCCATGCACTGTTACAGACTAGGGACCGAATGGCTGGGCAGCAGTTCTCCAGAAAAGGACCTAGGAGTTACGGTGGACGAAAAGCTGAATATGAGTCAACAGTGTGCCCTTGTTGCCAAGAAGGCTAATGGCATTTTGGGTTGTATAAGTAGGGGCATTTCCAGCAGATCGAGGGATGTGATCATTCCCCTCTACTCAGCACTGGTGAGGCCTCATTTGAAGTACTGTGTCCAGTTTTGGGCCCCACACTATAAGAAGGATGTGGATAAATTGGAGAGAGTCCAGCGGAGGGCAACAAAAATGATTAGGGGGCTGGAGCACATGATTTATGAGGAGAGGCTGAGGGAACTGGGATTGTTTAGTCTGCAGAAGAGAAGAATGAGGGGGGATTTGATAGCTGCTTTCAACTACCTGAAAGGGGGTTCCAAAGAGGATGGATCTAGACTCTTCTCAGTGGTAGAAGATTACAGAACAAGGAGTAATGGTCTCAAGTTGCAGAGGGGGAGGTTTAGGTTGGACATTAGGAAAAACTTTTTCACTAGTAGGGTGGTGAAGAACTGGAATGGGTTACCTAGGGAGGTAGTGGAATCTCCTTCCTTAGAGGTTTTTAAGGTCAGGCTTGACAAAGCCCTGGCTGGGATGATTTAGTTGGGTTTGGTCCTGCTTTGAGCAGGGGGTTGGACTAGATGACCTCCTGAGGTCCCTTCCAACCCTGAGATTCTATGATTCTTTAGCATAGATTTAAGCATTCCCTCTGCTCTGAGTGTGGTAGAGAGCGGTATGAAGAAGTTTTATCTTCAACAGTGTCCCCGACCTGTTGGAGCACATTGGACACAAAATTCATCTGACTTCTGAAGGAAGGCCAAGCCAGGAAAATACTTGTTATAGTTCCTGTACAATCATGGAAGGTATGTTATTTCATAAGGGAACCACCGCAGGACGCTGTGTGGTCAGTCCACAAGTATCAGAATGAACTTGTGATTTGGCCGCTCTTTTCTAGGGGGCCCATTATATCAATTCCAAACCTCTTTGAAGGTGTTGTAATGAGGTGTATGGAGATTAAAGGGGCTTGACACAGCCTTTTGGAGCTATGCTCTGATACTCAGGACATGAGAGGCAGAAATCTGCTACCTCTTTATATATGCCTGGAGAAAGAAGAACCCAAAGAACTGGCTCAACAAAGTTTCCTGGTTTTAAACCTATTTAGGTGCCCAGCTGTGGTCATAATGTGAGCCAGTTGTAGAAACTCCCACTGTGGAGGTTTAGGAACTAGAAGCTGGTATCAGAGCTCCTTGGTGTGAGTGGGTGTATTCACCCAATACAGTATTTTCCTCCATAACTCAAAGTGGGAAAACTGGTGGGTAAATCAGTCCATCATGAACACTCAATTGAGAGTTGCCACTTGGGCAAGACATTCCTGGAGTATCTAGTCATTGTGTTGGGCTACTACAGTGTCAAAATTGTCACTCAAGGCACTGTAGTCTATGGTGTGCAGTGTCCCTTCCCTGGGTATTAGAAATCTGGTCTGTTGGGAACCTTTCAGGATCTACCCTCTGGGGAGAGTTATATTCAGGCTCCCTGGAGTCACCTTCAGCACAGGTCCAGACTTGTCCAACCTTCCCAGTCTTCTGCTGCTTTCACAAGCTCCAAGACTAGGGAAACTTCAAAAAGGTCCCACTAGGTGATGGGGAACAGATTCTAGCCATCCTCTGAGTGGGATCCTTCCTGCTTCTGCAGAGGGGTTTTGGCAAAGGGGACAGATTCTCCTTTCAAGAGTGCTGGGAGATGTTTCCAGTCCCATCCCAGAATAACTGGCCAATGTAGGCAATCTGCCTCTCCTACTTGGAGACCGCCTAGGTGGTTCATCAGCTGCAAGATTATGTAGATAGTGAGGTACGTTCAACTCTCTCCATAGGTGGACAAAATTTGGATCAGGTTGTTCTGGATCTAAGGACTTGGGTGAAACCAGCTCTCATTGAAGCAAGGTCAGCCCACAGCCCGAGTCATCAGCTCTTCCACCAATTTTTATTTGGATTACATAAAAGTCCCATGGCTGTAGAAGTTGGCCATGTGCTGACTGAAGTAGCACCCTAGATAGTCAGATTCCATTGGTCACACACATGTTGGATGTGTGCTGACTGCCTGTAGCCAATAGCATAGCACCAGTCCTTCAAAGGCAGGAACTAGCAGTCCCCTGAAGGTTCAAGTCTTTGGGGTGCTAGTACCTCAAGCTGAGGCTGTTGTCATGGGCAGGCCCTGGTCTAGAATTTTGGCTGCTTGGAGAGGAACAACCATGCAACATTTTCTGGGCTCTTGTGGTGTTGTCTCCCATCATCATTCCTGGTTGGGTTGGCCCATTGTGGGGCTTGGATTTCCAGCTATAAGTGCTTCAGCCTCCAGGAATCTGTCATCTCCACTGCCTCTCCTGTAGATGCCAGCCAAAAGCACTGAACTCAGGCTTGTACCAAGACTGGGAAGATATGCAAGTACTGTTTCAGGATGATATGTCCGTTAGTTTCTCCATGGTCTTGGTCTCAAGACAGAGGCCTCAGGTAATTGGATCTCAGGGTCATCTGCCCATGGCATGTGCACCTGCCCCAATGGTGAAGACTTCAGCCTGAAACAACTTCTGATATAGCTCTAGGAGAAAGCCCATCCAATCCATTATGGCCCTCTTCATAGGCATATACAACTGAGCTTTGTCCACATTCATCACACAACAGACTGCTGGTACCTTCCTGGTAAGCTAGAGCCAAGGACTTCTTTCCTACCTGACCATGGTAGCAACCCACTCAGAAGTTGTCAAATAGGCCTCTGGGTCATTAATGCTTGACCTAATCAAGGCAAGGCTTGGGTGAACCCCAGGGCAGGTCTCTCCCTTAGGCTCTCTTTTCCTCCAGTCTGCTGGTTCCCCTCATGCTGTGCTGTTGTGCTTCCTGCAGACATTGCTGGGCAGCCACCAGTGCCTCCTGGAACTAGCACTTCCTGTCACACTTTCCCTGGTGCTTTTTCACCGGTAACCAGAGGACCTCCTCTTGATGGAAGAGAGCTCCCAAAAGACCATGTTCAGGAGCCATGTGTGACGGGGTAGGCCACCCTACATGTCCTCTTGTGGAAAGATGTGGCACTGGAGGCGAGCCCTATGTTATTTTCCCCCAACTAGACATCAATAAATCTGCTTGCACAGAGCAGGACAAAGAGAAGCCAAAACAAACTGGTCAAAAGAATTGTGCCTCCTTTGAAGTCTCATGAAAGGAGAATGTGAAATGACACTTCAAAGGTCCTTAGCTGAGAACCCTGATTCAGAGCTACCAAACTCAAAATCCAAAAAAAAAGGTCTCTGTGATTGGCCAGGCTAGCCTTCCAGAACTAGATAACTTCTAGTCTCTTTTCCCCATGCTCACTTTCCTATTTCTGTTTAAATAGGTCCATCCTAGGGCAAAGCAGGGAGTCTCCCTGATTATCCCCAGGCTGTTCTGATTGTGAACTCCATGCTGAGTTCACTCCTTTACACAGAGTACCCTTCTACTCCAGCCTAGTTAATTCATCTTGTCCTCTTTGCCCATCTGAAAACTGTAGACCCTGTCAAGTTGCTAATCCAGATGCTAGTGCTAGTTTTCTGCAGTTCACAAAGCTCTCTGTATGATACTACTTGAGAACTACCAGTATCAGTTTCCTTTTAATTTCCCAGTAGATTACTGTGTACTGAAGCTAAGCCTCGGGATCACTGATAACAATAAAAACAAAGAAAACAGGGGAAAAAAATCATAGCTGTGATTTTTAGTGGCACTATAAAACATTCTGAACCTGACATATTTCCCCCAGCAGTACCTGTTATACATGAAATGGAGGATATAACCTTTGGGGTAAAAAGTCGTTAAGATTTTTCTTGTCAATTGTATCTACCAGCAATCCTGCAGTTAATTTAATGTAGAAACCCAGCATTAAGAAAGCCTTTGAAACATTACATTTATTTGCTTTAAGAGCACTTGGATTCAGTAACCTCTTGTTGTCTGGATACTTGCTCATAACAATCTAAGCTCCTTGGTAATGTAATGCTGTTGAAGTAAATGGTGTTTAAACAATAACATAAAGCAGTTATAAAAATGTATATTCTTATTTTCCTGGTTCTTCCATTATTTTGATGTTTGTGGCTCTAATAAATGAGTAAATTTAATCTAATGTAGTAATAAAAAATGAGGGATGTGAAATAAATATGGCAAAGGTGGAAGTGAATGTGTATTACAGAATTTTTTGAAAATGAACACTGGATACGAACTCCATAATTGGATAGGAACTCCATAAAAAGGGCTAAACCTAAGTGAGACTTGTCAAAATCCCTGAAAGCATTTGACTGGGCAAAGCCAGGCTGGCTACTGCTGTCAAAAAGTTGACCTGCATTGGAAAAAGCGCTCTCTGAAACTTTGCTATTGTTTTGCCTTCTTTACTCAACGTAAACAGGTCTTTTGAATAAAATTAAAGGGAAATATCCTGAGTCTGTGTCATCAGTTTCTCTCCCAGCAAGGAGATGATGCAGTCTAAAGACCCAAGACTGCTTATCTCTTCGCAGAAAGGACAAAATACAGTAACAGGACACACACAGCCATACATAAAAGTGAAAAGTTACCCCTGTAACCAACCAGAAACAAAGTGTAGAGTTTGCAGACAAAACAATATTCTCTCAGAAGTGAGAAGGTTCCACATAAAATATCTGCTAATTTGTAAAAGGAAGAAATATTGAATTGATACATTCTCTGTCCTTTGCCTGAATTCCGAGACATGTCAGACACAGAAGGAAAGTATGGAATTTTTCACTTCAGGTAGCTCCTACTTATAGGTGTTGGAAATGTCATAAGCATTGGTTAAGTAGTGAAAGAATTTCAATGGTCCAGATTATATTAATATTAGGCTAGCCAGCTTCAACCTAGTCTTTGCTTGACATGATGTTGCTTTACTAAATTCTCCTTACATGAACTTGCTTAATAATGCCTATACTTGTTGTACAGGACAGTTATGTTTTGTTTATGGAACATATTGTGTTGAAGGATACAGATAAGAGGAAGGTAATTAGTACAATAAATACATAGTGTTCTGCCAAAAAGTCCCTGTACGAGGAGGTGGGTGGGGGACACAAGAAAGTCCCTAAACTGAGTAAGGCGATATAAGTGTGAGGTCAATGGAAATAAGTTATTGGAAAACAGACATAATGACATGAAAATAGCAAAACTTATGTAAACTGAAGGTCACACATGTGTATTGTACAGATTATGTAAGACACAATGCTTAATGTTGATTGGATGGTCATATAATATGGAAAGATAGAGTGTAAGGGAATAGGCGGAACCTCATGGGAGAAGTTCACTGTGACCTGCCTATGCTCCAGGAGAAAATAATTGATCAATACATTTTTCTGAGTCTATGCCATTAATTGCTTTTACAGTAATTATAAGCGTAAGGCCATGCTTTTGGATCAAATAAATTGAATTAATAAACCTGATTTTCTAGGCTCTGTGTGTGGTATTCCTCACCCACTAGGGGAAACAACTGCAGACAGTGACAGAAGTGACAATAAAACTACTGTGACAAAAATCATTTCCAAGAAAAAAATTGGCCAAATGTGTAAATGGTATGGTTCCATTGAAGTTAATGGAGCTATCCTAATTTACACCAGTGAACAAAAAAACTTCATAATACTTCCATTAATCTTCTGTTTCTTGACATAAGTTAAAATTGACAAAGAGTCGACACAGCTTGAGCTAAGGGATTTAGCTAATCAAAGTTCTTGTTACAGGCATGCTGGCACAAATAGCACTGCATAGGTTATTAAACGTATACCCACTGTAGCGGTGTGGTCACCCGCTCCTGCTTGGAGCCCTGGAGAGGGCTGGGGCAGGGGAAAAAGCTGGGCTGATTGGGAAGCAGCTGCAACTGGGGCCATGCCCCAGTCAGGGCTCAGCTGGACTTTATAAGAGGGCAGTGGGCCAGGAGCACAGACAGACTCTCTCTCTGGCCTGTTGAGAGGGAGGCACCTGGCTACTAGGAGTGTACCAAGGTACCTGAGCTGGAGCAGGGCTGGGGCAAGGCCCAGGGAGCTGGGGAGCTCCAGCCTGGAAACCCCCAGGCTGCGGCCTAGTAGAGGGCCAAATAGGTATGGGAGTTGCAGGGGGCAGCCCAAAGGAGTAGGCAGAAGCAGCAGGTCCAAACCCAACCTTGCCTGTGATGAGTTGCCTATACTGCAGTCTGCCTCAGTGAACAGGGGCTAGATGGAGACTGGGCAGTAGCCAAAGACTGAGGTGAGGTGGGGATAGTGGGTGGGGGTTCCCCAGGGAGACCCAGAGGTTGAGGGGTGTACTGCCAGGGGGAAGCACCCCAGCATGCAAAGGGCACTGGGTCCGGGAGGGACACGGGGCCCAGGAAGAGCAGGACACTGGCGTGCAGATGGTGCTCTGATGGCTGGAGAGCTAATTCCCAGACGGTACTCACCTCAGGGGTGAGTTGTCATGCGGTTACACTCACATAACCCATATCATCTTGGTGTTCTCTCCTCTTTATCCCTAAGGCCTGGTCTACACTTGGGGGTGTGGGGGGATTGGCCTAAGATACACCCACTTCAGCTATGCTATTCTTGTAGCTGAAGTTGCATATCTTAGGTCGACTTACTTCGTGTCCTTACGGCGCAGGGTCGACTGCTGCCACTCCCCCTTCAACTCCACTTCCTCCTCTCACCGCAGTGGAATACAAGAGTCGACGGCAGAGCGATCGCGGATAAATCGCGATAAATCGATTCCCGATAGATCGATCACTACCCGCCGAGGGTACGTCTACACTACCCAATCAATGGGTAGTGTAAATGTATCCTTGGAATATGGGCCTGATTCTCCACTGCTTTGCATCTAGTGCAGTCATTTGCAGCTGTCACATTAAGTGGGGGAAAAGAGCGCAAAATGCTACCACTATGATTTGGTAGCATTACACACTTACTTTGCACTCACAGGAATAAATGACCATATAAGGTGTAAGACTGCAGACAATCAGGTCCAATGACTTTTTAGCATCACTTTAAGAAGGTCACAATTCAATGGCTCCTATGTTTTTCGTTTATAGAATTCAAGATATTTGCCTCAATTTAGCAAAACATTTACGCATCTACTTAAGTCCAACCCTATTTAACAAAATATTTAGGACTTGGTCTTCCACCAGTGAATCAACTTTTGACAATGACCGTTGACTCCAACGGGAGCTGGATCAGGCTCTTACACACGTTTTGTCCCAATGCTTTTCTGGATAGTGATGAATTTAAGCAGGTACTTACTTTTAAGCACATGCTTAAGAGCTTTACCTAATTTGGAGGTTATTGCCTTTATTTAAACACAATCATTGGGAATATGGCAAAAATGTGTTATTTAAAGCACACATACACTTATAAAATTAATTCTTATAGCATTACTAGTTTTGAACCAGACAGAACATTCCCTATTGTAGACTGTGGTCATTCATAAAAAATCAGAACTTAGAGACAGCAACTTCATTTCTTTTAGGAGTTGCCATAAATCAGAAGTAGGCTTGGTTTGGAATACCAGACATAGCTAAGTTTTAGTAGCTATAATGTAAATTTGATATATTTAGTATTTGTAATAAACATCAATGACATAAGTGCAGTTACAAAGTGGGAAATTAAATGGATATTGACGGGTACTGAAAAGTATAGGTGTATGTGGGAGGAAAATTTTATTTAAGAATAAGCGACTTAGTCCCTGAAAAAACTTCTTAATTAATATCCCCACAAAAATATATTTGATGGCTGATCAATTTAACAGCAAATCTTTTAAAGTAGGGATTTTGGATTTTTTAAAAACATTGTTTTAATATATTTGTGTGAAAACACAAATGCCATTCCAGTTTAGGAAACTGTTGTGACAAATATGGCCATTTCCTGCAATATCCTTGAAAAAATGTAGTGAATTAAGTTTCTTTGGAGTCCGTCATATTAAATATAAAAGTTGTGTATTATTGTGGGCCTGGATGATCAAAGGACTATCTTGAACAATGTGGCAGATAAGAATGGTCTTTTGAGGCAACACATGTGAAATGGATTGAATGCAAATTTCGCACCCATGGTTATGCAAAAAAAGCTATACCCTGAGGGAAGAGCCTTTGTCTGATGATCACCTATTACAGGAGGCCAAGATCAAAGGCACAAGCTGTATAAAGAAAAGAATGAACTTTTCATGGTGGTTCTGGTTCCGAGCTAAGGCCATTATAAACCTGTAACCATAGAAAAACCTCTTTGTGAGATTGGAAGGACTGACTCCCACTAGAGCCCGTGTGGAAGTTGTGGGGGTGATCTCTGTAAAGCTTGTTAGCATGTGTGCAAATTCTTTTATTGTTTTTAATACATTTTCTCTGTAATGCTTTCACCTTAAGAATAAATGTGCTTGCTTAGAAAGTGGTGTATGATAAATTAACTGTGGGAAATTATGCTGTTAATAACCTCTGCAGAGAAAGCAAAGTGCAGATGCTGGCCTGTTTAGGCATTGCTGGGAATATCACAGTGTAGGCAGGGAACTGTGTAGCCTGGGAAAAATCATGGTCAGAGGGAAGAGAGATTCCAATTTCCACCCTAGAAAATTGATACTGAGGAGCTGGGTGCCTAGAATGGGTGCCCTTGAGGGACCATGGAAGGGGAATAAGGCACAGTTTCCCAGAGCTGTGACAGCTGTCACCAAGATATAGCTTATTTAAATCCACCATAGAATTTTATTCTTCAGTCAGCAAGTGAGAAGGAATTGGTTAAACCAAATGAGGGGGAAAGTCTGTTCCAGTGATAGCTGTTATCACTGGGGTGACACTGTCCATGCTTTGGTTTTGTTTACTGAGAAATTTCATATGTTTTTGCATGTGCATTTATACATACAAATTAAAAATGAGGACCACTTGGACAATTCCATACACTGTGTTTTGCTCCTCCATTCTAGCTTCAGGTTGCAGTGCCTGTGTCTTTTCTCCAAGAAGTATCCTTACCATATTTACTGCTGCTGCGATAGAGGTAATGGTAAAGGTCATAGGTATTACAGTTGTTGGTCATAGGTATTACAGAATGGGGCTAAGAATGAAAGTGTGAACAAGACTGAGGATCCTCAACTGAACACAAAAACTGAAATCCTTACTCCATTGAAGTCATATCAAAACTTCAGTTGATTTCAGTGGGGTCAGGAATTCACCTAATGGCTTCATCTCCCTTGCACAGCTCTGTTGACAAAGTTTGATGAATAAAAGGAAGTACATCTTGAATCCCAGGGGTCCTATTGCCTCAAAAGAAATAAACTCCTAAATCTTACATTTTTTAAATTTACCTCCAGGAATGCATTGACTATAATCCAACAAGGAAGTGTTTACAAAAATTGGAGACTTGGGTTTTCTGAATTATTATTCTTGCAGCCAAGCAACATTAACATTTCTGTTACTAAATCATAGCAAAGCCATATGCTGACAGATGTATAAGGAAAAATGTTTTGTTAGACAACACTGTCATGAAGACACAGAAGCATAATTGTTAGCTTAAACTGAAGGATTCTGAAACACAAGCCATCTGATTTCCTTTTATTTTATATTCTGAGGAAGCAAGATGCAACTGGAAATCAGGTGTACAGACTTCTTTGTGACAATATTGCTATATTACAAGTTTCTTTCCACTAGAACTGGATCAGTATCTATAAAGATCTTTTCATCTAAATATCACCTTCAAGGACTCACTTGTCAGCAATGGTATCTAAATTCCAGTGGAATATATACTAGCCTTAACAAGTTATACTGTTTATATAAAGCTAGTTTCAGTGCCACTGGATATGCAAAGCCTACTGAAAATAGATAGGATTTTGACTCTAAACCACCAAGTTTGGATTATAAAGTATCTAATTCAGGACCAATTCCAGGGAATCCACCAAAATCACTCAATAGCTGCAAGGTTTCTAATTTATTATTCCTCACCAAAATTAAGCCCCTTTTGCGAATTTAAATCAGTTGAACCCTGCCAACTGTAATCTAGTCTGAAATTTGAAAAGCCTACAGTATTTAACCTCAACACATGAAAAAATATATTTTGTGACAGTTTTAGTAAAATGCATATCTCATTTGCATAGTTTCTATTGAAAACCTGAAGCTTATAATATTCTGAATGGTCTTGATATACTAGGTATGAATATGAATCTTAGAACAAGACGAAAATTAAAAACATTTCAGAGTAGAAATATTTTGCTACGTATAAAATTCCATTTTATTATCCATTGATCAAAGTTAAGAATATTAATTCATGCTTTCATCAAAGCATGCAATATAAATAACATGTTAATCTTTTCAACATTCTCATTAAAATATAACATTAGCTCATGACAGAGGGAGCACTATCTGTGCATAAATGGAAATGGTTTTGGTTATAAATTATATATTTAAATTTTTCATACCCTCTTGATTTTCTTATTAGGCCATAGACACAGTTCAAAAGACACCTAATTGTAGGTAAAGTTTTTAACCTACATGTCCCTCCAATATCACAGTAAAAATGTAATGTGAAGTTTGAAAAACCTACTTATTTATTGTGAAAACCCTCCATCATCCCCTTTAAGAGGTTTCTTGTTAACTACCTACTTTGTTTTCAATTTCAAACCTACATTGTTTAACAATTATACATCACAATGTCTCAAATGCTGAATTTTCTTATGTTCTGTGGTTTTCCTTTTCTTTCTGAATATTTCATGGTAACCTACGGGTTTTATACATTGCCAGAAGATATGCTAAGAACTTCCAGCTAAGAACAACATTCATATAATAGCACCTTTCATTCCAAACAGGCCTGAAAGTATTTACATACTATGAATTGTATTCCATACAAAAAACACATTAAGTTTACAAACAGCTATATCGTCACTTGGACTACATGCCTATGCAGGTAAAGGGAAATGAGAGCACCAACCCCCCTTCATGTTGGTGTGGTCTAATGATTCTTTTGGGGAAAAGGCATGCATGCCTGCTCACTTCCCATCAGAGAAGGGCAATGAGAGGCAGGGAGGGTGGCAAATACATCCCAGCATCGCAGTACATCATGGAAATGTCATAATCTGCTGTTGGTACAGACCAGAAGAAAATCGACTCCTTCCTCTTCAGACAACTGGGAAAAATAAGCCCCATAATCATCTTGCCATCCAGGACTGCTCGTGGGATAGCACAGTTAACACATTGGGCACAGCCGTAAGCAAGGGCCAAAGGCACAATGTAACTCAAAGAGAAGCCTTCAAAAGTGTGGAAATAAAATGATCCAGGTTATCTGTGCAACCTGCAGTGTAAAGTTTATGATACAGTTTTTAAATATATAATCACATCGCATTTTTAACCCCACAAGAATAGTCGTTCATTCACTGTTTAGGATGAATAATGCTCAGTGAATACAACAGCTATTCAATCATTATTTTACCCATATCTTTCAAACTCACCTAGTACTTTAATTCACAGCACACTATACAGCCCTGCTACAAAGCCCATAGAAGTCAACAGTGGGCAGACCCTGAACGAGGCACTGGTCTCAATAAAACAGGCCCATTCACTGCACAACTGTGATTCATTCACTGTCAAACAACTTCTCTGCTACTTTCAGTCTGTAAAAAATTTTTAAACAATTTCCCAAGAAACAGACCTAGACAGAAAAGGAAATACCTTTTCAAGTATTCAGGTAAGTCTCCACAAAGGTAAAACTTCCATCAATGGAAAATTATTATTATTGTTAAACTATGCACATTTAACTATTCAATAAAGAATTCATCTTTCAGCAGTCTAATGAAAACAGGATTCTATTAGTTGAACACTGGAATATAATTATATACTGTCACTTTGTCCATAGAAGATGAAACTATGCAATGGTATAAGAAAAAAAAGGAAAAAAATTCTTAAAAGTTCCACTCAATTGTATTTGAAAAGTGATAAAACATTTTTTTAAATATTTTGTATAGACATCATAGGATGCCTGGCTGAGAAAATAACTAAGACAATTTCCCTTTGAAGACACATCTGCTTCTGGGGTTTAATCCTGTGATATGCTTAGCATTCTTCAATGCATATTGAAGTCAACAGGAGTTCACGGTGCTCATCGCTACTCCGAAGGGGCTCAGTGGCTCACACATCATGAGACCTTTAATGTGTGGGTGTGAATTAGTATACAAATTATTGTCCTTAGAAGTACTGACTTACGAACTATTTGACTTCTAGTCTAGATATGCATTCAGAGTAAATTATTGCAATGTAGTGAACTTCACAAAAAAATCCAGATGGACTATCCTTAAAGAATCTGCTGAGCAAGTTAACCATAGTGGAAAGAAAAAGGCCACATTTGTACATCAAATTCAATCAAACTAGAGTATTCACTCTCTGCAGGACCCTCAAATCACAAAAGAAAAGAATTATAGTTCATAGACAATGTGACATCTTCCCTCTTCCCCATCTATTTCTATAAATAATCAAGTCTGCAACTTGGTCCCACTAATGATTTATACTATCTAATGTTCAAAAGTATTTGATGAATTTCTTGCCATCAATTTTATCTTGGTTTCTGAATTTCTCTTTTACATTTCCCCACTCCTAAAACAGCTAAGCAGATTCTTGGAGATCCTGGTCTTCATCAACATAGCCAATAACAGCTGTTCCTGGACTAGCCAGATCCATAGCCCATTCACTCTGTTGTCTCCCAGTTTTATATGAAAGAAATATTACTAGAGGCATAAGCCAAAACTTTTCTAAACCTTTCAAAGAGCCTTCCACATACTGCATCAAAGGATAGGAGTAGGCTTTATCAACATGAATTTTTGATTGATGGATTATTCTAATGCTGGGTGCTTTGTTTATCTTTAGTGCAAATATACAGGTCACAATGTAAGCAGTAGAGTCCTATAGAATGATCCAAATGAGCTTTTCTATGCATATAAAGTCATGATTTCACATTCCTATATCTCAAGAGCTTCTAGACTTAGAAGGTGGATGACGACTTGATCATGTTGATCCACTTCTTTGTGACCTCCAGAGTGGATTACTGTTTCTCACTATAAAAATATATAGAACACACATACAGACAGACTGTATATGAAAAATCAAAAATATTTATCCTACACTCAAAAAAAGTTTTGTGTCATATAAACAATGCATGTTCCACAAACAATGTTTGGGATGTCTCAAAGCATCTGACTCAAAGCATACTGCAGAAGAAGGCCAAAATTATCTGTCTCCAGTTATGCTCTGCTAAAACCAGATATCTCAATTTTGCTGTCCTTATGCCTGTAGGACATCATACCAACTTGACATTTCTTAATATAAGCCTGTCTTCCAGGTCAACAATTCAATTTCTTAAATCTTTAGTTTAGCATTCTCAGTTAGATTAGTGTCTTGTACGTTGATCATTATCGGCATGTCTTCAACTTTCAGTCGAAGTCTTCAAACTTACTGTATTATCTTCTGTAAAGATTGTACCCTAAATCACATCGAAACTTTCAGCGTTCTTAAGTAACAAAATTTGACAAATCAAATCCCAGCCTCTCACTGATGTGAAACAAAGAGCAACCAGATCTGTTTCCTGGCTAGTTGAAGAGGCAGAATAAAGCAACAAAATGTAGCAGACCATGGTCTAGACAATATAAGTTCACCCTATACTCCTAACAGCAAATATCATAAAAAAAATTGTCAACGGCTACCTTTTTCCAACAGTAAGAGCATGCAAGGAATTCATGTGCCCTGAATTTTACAGTTTCTTGAGTATATCAGCTCTGCTGCCTCCATTTCACCTAACCATCCTCCATAGCTGTAAATCTGCCTGCTGCAGATCCCCAGGGATCTGAGACATTTGAAGACATATCCATTGATCATTCTTCCCCTCCAGTAGAACAATCTGGTGAAAACTTCATGAAAGATTTGTCATGGAGTCTTCCTACCCTTAACTGTCTTGTTCTGAGAGTTTTCCTGCAAGAAGGGACAATTGAACTGTAAGCACTTCAAAGCCTACCAGGTAGCACAAAGAATCTCATACAAAGTTCATTTGAAGTCTATAGGAGTCCTTCCTTTGACTTCCATGGCCTATGGATAAGGCCCTATGCTACTATGAGGAGTTTACTGTGTTTCCCACCATTATCTTTTTTCACAACACTATTTGCACATAATGTTTCTGCTTTTTTCATGAGTAACTGTCTCTTTCCCTTTCCCTTTAAATGGGGTTTTGATCCTCTTAGATTTGTGATAAATAGAGCTAACTGGAAAATGCCCTTCCAACCCCCACCACCGCTCCACAAAAACATCAAATATTTCAATTCAGAAATGCCTCCAAAGTGCCTCATGGGAATTTTCACTTGCAGGCCTTATGCTCCAATTCTCTTCTACATGCTGGGTTCTTCTTTTGGCGAGCCAAGTAGTGGATCTTGGGAGTCCCAGGGCCACAGTGCATTATAACAGATAACCTGATTTAAGGAGCTCATAGAAGAGAATAGGGACACAAAGCACCTAAAACTGTAACCCTCATGAGGCACCATGACAGCATTTCCAAATTCAAATCTTCCATTTTTTTAACAAAAAGTCAGCATTTTCTATAGAAAGCACACCGCCTTTTTTATGAAAAAATGTGGCTTAGTCAGAAACTCAATTTTCTGTCAAAAACAGTTTTGATGGAGAATTTTTGACCAGCCCTAATTATAAATCGTCTTAACGGAACAAAATTCAGAAAACACTGAAGTATTTGGTAATGTTATTTTTAATTTCTATGGGCTTACTCACAATGAACATCACATTACTCCACTTGGTCAGTGAGACTACTTATGGAGTAACTATACATCAGTAATGGTATCAGAATGTGGCTCTATGCATTTACAGTCTATCTATCTAACTCAGGATTCATGATCATTTTCTTTTATTACACACTTTACTAAATATTTAGTAATTAATTTAGTCCTGCATTTTATTTAGTTTCTTACAAAAATCAGATTAAAGCTAATTACTATTGGGGAAACATATCATGTAAGTATAACCACCTTTATGTTTTTTAATTTCTATTCCTCACAACATTTTCTTTTTTTGAGAATTCTTCTTTTAAGAAAGATTATTTTAGCGTATGAATATTTTTGTTTTGTATCTTTTAATGAAATGTCTTATTACTCTGAAGTGATAAATACATTTGTAAAGAAACCCAGCATCTTTATAAGAACTGTACAAACAATGCACAACTAATACAAATACCATAGTTTTCCCCATTTTGCTGTGAGCTTAAAAATAGGCCTAATTTAAAGCATACATGACACAATTTTTGAGAGAAATCAGTTTTACACCAAAATCATGAAGATATTTTAACTTCATATATGTCCGATGTAAAGCAGATATTTAGCTGTCATTTCACATTAAGCAAAATTTGTGGAGAAACTACTTAACGTAAAAAGCCAAAATACTTCATGTAAAATTAGGATGTTCCAGTTGTTACAGCCCTAGTTTGGTCTGTGGTAGGTTCAGATTCAATTCCTGCTCTGCCACAGACATCCTTTGTGATGCTAGTCAAGTCACAATCTTTCTATGCCTCATTTCTCCATCTATAACAAAGTGGGATTAATAGTAACTTCTCATCTCAGAAGGATATTAGGAGGATAAATAAATTAAAGACTGTTTTCAGAGGGTAGCTGTGTTAGTCTGTATCAGCAAAAACAATGAGGAATCCTTGTGGCAACTTAGAGACTAACAAATTTATTTGGGCATAAGCTTTTTTGAGCTAAAACCCACTTCACCAGATGCATGGAGTGAAAAATACAGTAGAAAGGTATATAGATTACAGCACATGAAATGATGGAAGTTGCCTTACCAAGTCAAGAGACAATGCTAACGAGGCCAATTCAGTCGAGGTGGAAGTGGCCTATTCCCAACAGTTGACAAGAAGGTATGAGTATCAGAGGGAAAAATATTTTTTGTAGTGACCCAGCCACTCCCAATCTTTATTCAGGCCTAATTTGATGGTGTAAAGTTTGCAAACATAGATCTTTTCCTGTGAATAACTGGAGAATATGGTTATAAGGAAATATATACTTGTTGCATTATGTATGTATGAGAGAATCCAGCCTTAAAGGGGGTTGTATGTTCTTGCTGATAAAAGTCTCAGACAAGTTTTTTTAAATAGGGGTTTAGATGAACTACCACTGAGAAATACTTACGTAACCTGCTGAGGGTTTCCCAACTCTTGGCTGTCCGGTCTAAGACTCTAAGGGCCCTACCAAAAGGTCTACAATTAAGATGGTGACCAAAGTCCTATGATCCCATTCCCAAAATGCTTGGAGTCAGGGAGGGAACAGAATAAAATAAAAACTCCCAATGGAGCTAATTATAGGGGCTTCTGCATGGACTGATCTGGATGAACTGTCCACTGGGCCAATGACAAGCCCCTAGCAAGCTAACAAGGGAAGTGGCAGCCTGACAGAAAAAAAAAAGTGTGTGTGTGTGTGTGTGTTTGGAAGCTGGGAGAGAGGGATGTCCAGGCTAAACTGCCACTCCCCCGGCAGACAGTTGCATTGCTCAGACTCCAGCCGTAGGGTTCAGGTGACTTCAGAACTGCCATGACCAGCATCCAGAGAGAGGTTGATGTGAGACCCAGTACTGGCTACCATGAGCTACCTGAGACCACAGAAGGATTCCAGACTAGGAAAAGCAGTGGGCCCAACTGGAGTTGGGAGAGGCCTTTGATCTACCCAGAGGTAAACAAAAAGGTAACTTTTTTTAAGCTGGTCAACACCCCAGTGCTACAATATGTCACTTCAGGCCATGCAACCTCAGCTATGCCATCTGTCTCTGGACAGTGCCAGGAAGAGATGTGGGGTTTGAGGAGTTTGGGAGTGTTAGAAGCTGAAGATTCAGCTTCTTTATAACTGTTGGTTAATTATTAACCTTAATCTCTTCTTTCTCCAGATCCTATTTTCCCATCCCATTAAAGATCACAACTCTTTTATACTGTTATTTTTAATAGGTCATTTTTTTTGCTAGCACTTATATTAGTTACTTTATTGTCCCCAGGGTACTGGGCTTTACATTCCTTGCCAGCTACTAGTATCATTGATTTCTCAAGAGATGGCTTTTCTGGATATAAGGCACAATGAGGAGTCACTCTGAATGGAGGCACCCCCCCCCCAAAAAAATAAATAAAAAAATAAAAAACAGGACTCAACTTTTATAAGGCGAGGGGAGAAGCTGTTCCAAATAATGGTGATACCACCCCCTGAAAGAGAAGAAGAGGCTTAAGCTACACCTCTGGGGAATATCTACACCTAGAGGTCATATTGTTCAATATAATGGATGAACTTTTAACCCAAAAATAAGAGTGGATTCAATCTTTGGAGGTCTTAGTGTAAATTATTATATTTATTCCAGTCACCCCATAAATGTATAAATGTATAAATGTATTATAGAATATAAATAATCTCTCATTGCCATTTACCCCATAAATGTATAAATGTATAAATGTATTATAGAATATAAATAATCTCTCATTGCCATTGCAGCTTGTAATGCCTCAAATAAATACAAAGTTACACAAAACTGAATTGAAAGGCCACTGAATACAATTTTAACTTGTAATCAAATATACGCTAAACTGGTATCTCTTGTCTTCAGAGTATTGCTCATCTCCATAGAGGACACAATATGCATCCAAAGTCTCAGTCCTATCAAAGGAGTAGTTGTAATTCATAATTCAATCCTGAAGACAAACGTAACTGCCAAAAGATTACATTTGCCCTGATGTCTGAGCCAGAGCCTAAGAGCTAGTCCCCCATATCTGTCCTCTCTTTTCCTATATCTTATGCCACTGCCCAACGTCTAGGGAAAAGGGGTAAATCAAAGCAACCTCATTCCAAATAATCCTGCTGAGTAGCACCAAAGAAATAACACTAACAAGCTGATTCCCCAACTGAAATAATCCTGACCCTAACACATGAGTTAACCAGTCTGATTTTTGTTATCTGAGCAACTCCATAAGGGAATTCTAAAAGTCAAACTTGCTGTTTAACTTCTAAATCAACACTCTTATACAGATAGGTGTAATGTTATTAGCATTGGATTGGCTATGGAAGGTGGATTATATGATTTTATAAAGGCAGCGATTATGCTAATGCAAAAATCCAAGTATGCTCAGTATTAACTAGATGTTTCCAGAAGTCTGGGCAGAGTAGTGCTGTAAGCAAAAGTACGGCGCCTTCTCTCCAATCTGTTTGTGTCCTTATGTAAATCTCAGAGGTATAAGGCTTAGAGGATTTGAGTCTCATTAAAGCTGGTATGGCAACCCCCATTTTTTTCATGTTCATGTGTCTGTGTGTGTGGATATATATATCTTCCTTCTGTATTTTCCACTGGATGCATCTGATGAAGTGGGTTTTAGCCCACGAAAGCTTATGCTCAAATAAATTTGTTAGTCTCTAAGGTGCTACAAGTACTCCTCGTTCTTTCTACTTTACCCTGTGAGAGAAAGGAGCACTAGCTCTGGAAGGCTCAATTTTCATATTATCATTTCATCCAAGTGTATTTTTGCCGAGTGTTTCATGTTGAGGAAGAGAGGGGTATGTCTGTGTCAAATTGTGAATTCCAATTTGTATTTCAAACCTCCATTTTGGATTCTAACCTTCATTTCATAGTGTAACTTCTAATGGGGATTAGTTTCAGAGTAGGAGCTGTGTTAGTCTATATCAGCAAAAAGAGCGAGGAGTACTTGTGGCACCTTAGAGACTAAAAAATGTATTTGAGCATAAGCTTTCATGGGCTACAGCCCACTTCATCAGATGCATAAAATGGAACATATAGTAAAAAGATATATATACATACAGAGAACATGAAAAGGTGGAGGTTGCCATACTAACTCTAAGAGGCTAATTACGGTAATTAAGATGAGCTATTAGAACATCTATTTTGTAGTAGCAGCTTGGCACCTAGCTGAATGGCTATGGCAGAAAAGCCATCATAGAGCAATCTAGACCCATCAACTTTGATTGGCTCTCAGTTACAGGTCCATCACCTTAAGACAGTGGAAGAAGCCTGACTGGCAAAGGGTATGGCATTTTCTAGATGGCATATCTGGTCAAAAAGGTGTGGGAGAAGGCTTATCTGGGCAAGGCTGGCTATCTACTACCACTTGCCAGAAGATTGGGCTTAACAGAGAGAAGGCAGAAGGGACTTTGCCTTTCCCGAAGGACAGACCAGATCTCCAGATTCACAGAACAAGTGAAATCAGACAGTCTCTCTGTGGACTATTATTTTGCACAGATCTGTAAACTCTCTAGTGCTTTATAGTAAAAGTGACTGTGTTTAAAAACTTCCTGGCTTGCCTGCCATGTTGTCCCTAAAAGGGTTGATTGAGAAACTCAGATGGCTCATAGCAAGGTGCAACACTGAGGAGGCGTGCTTACACTTGAGAGAATTGAGGCACTAGTTTGGGGGTTTAAGGTGAGATGCAGAGCTCCACGCACCAAAGGAGGATGGCAAACATGGGGTCTCTACCTGAGAGTGTGCCTTACAGACACAGTGACCTAGTTCTACCCAGAGCCAGGGGGCTTAGAGGCAATGGGATCCAATGACTCTCCAGAGACAGGGGATGTGCCAGGTTGCAAGAGTTGTGTTGCTTGAAGTTTAATGGCATTCAGTTTGTGGAAATTATATGAAATGATACAAATTTTTGTCCTTTATTTAATGTCCTTTTTTCATTCTTTCAGCCAGTTTTCAGTCAGTCAGTTTTCCTGTCCAGGCTAATTTTAACCAAGAGATTAATTAAGACTACAAGCAAAACAGGATCAACTTCTTTACTACACACCAAATATCCTGCATCTGCTTTGTTTCTTTCATCCACTAAATTAATAATTCTATTAATTAAGCCTCTGTCATCTTATTCTTGCTATAGCAATACAGCTTATTGCTCACAGAGCCATTAACTTCTAGATGTTTAGTGCTAAACTGAGGGTCAGACTTCATGGATGCAGTACAGTTAGCAGAAGGCACAAAGATCCCCTTCCTCTAGCACACTTATACAAGGAAAAAGACACGATTTGACTGTCAATGTTGGGACACTGAACGGTGGTGGACTAGCTAGCAACATTGGCAGCATTAGCCCATATAAAAAGTGTCTAGGCAATGTGAGGGGTCTTGCAATCCTCACCAGCAGGTGTGAGCAGGGGATCAGAGGATCCCAACAGTGAACCCCTCTACTTCAGGTGTAACAAGGTTGTTGCTCAACATGCTACCTTGGTCCTCCTGGAAAAATTATGGCCCTGGTTCTAGGGCAGGTTCAAAATTTTCCATCGAAACTGTTTTTTTGTGGAAATTATCTAAATTTTCCATGGAAAGCAGATTTTCTTTTTTCTTTCTCTCTAAACCAAAAACTTGGATGACTGAAAAGTGAAAACCTTTTGGTTTTTTACTCAAAAATTTTCAAAAAGGCTTAAGCACCTTGCTGAATTGGGGCTTATGACTTCCACAGTAATAATGCTGCCTTCTATTACTGCTAGGGTGCATAAGGCCACTCCTACAGTATTCAAACCAATAATCTAGGTGCTAGTAATTTACCTTCCAAAAATGTTGTTCCTTCTTTTAGTCGAGGGAGAAGTTAACTTATATAGAAATCATTCCTATGGTCACTCTTCTTTGCTTTTTTGAAAATTGTTCCATAACTTTTTCTAAGAAAATTGTAGGTGATACAGTAAACCCATTAGCTAATTCCCTTTCATATCAGAATTTTGACTGGCTGATCTGTATAAATTCACAATTTCTAATGATTCCCTTACCTGACAGTTTTCAAAAGTTATTTTTATAACATCATTTTTCGTAGTTGTCCAAACTTCTCTTCTTTTTTTTTTTCAGGTTAAATACAGATTTTAATCATCAGCAGCTGGATTTGAGTCATCAATCTTTTTCATATTCCTTATACTTTAATAATAACCTACTCTATTCTCCCTCTAGTGTCTCTGTTTTCCCTCATAACATTACAAAATCCCTTATTTTCTTTAACTCCTTTGGATAACATTAATTCATTCTGCTTTTTTTTGTTTTAAGCATTTCCCTTATCTTTCCCCTGCAAGCCTTTAGTGCCTCTGTATTATTGTTTAGAAGCTTCTCCCACTGATAAATATCCTCCCTTTGTACCCTGAGCTGTAGGATTTTGAACAGTTTAATAGTTACATAAACAAAACTGCTAGAAATGTAATTCTTTTTGTGGATCTCTCTTTGCCAGAGGGATGAGTTTTCAGTGGGCCAGGAGAGATCAATGCTTGTGATTCCAAAGGGGATTTACTACTTTGCTGTGATGTTGACTGTTGCTACACAGATTCATGCACATTGCAGGCACTGATTTTTTAATTGAAAACTTTAAAGGACAATGTTTAATACAATCATTTTCAAAGCAGAAACACTTTTGCTAAGGGAATTAGAATAAATTATCAAACTATTTATGCTTTTCTATAGTGGTCAATTTCATAATAATTTGTATTATATTAATATTTTATTGGAATATAAATCACAAAATATTATATTAGCTACAAATATGCTCAGGGTTTCTAAGAATTTTCTCATGGGATTTGGGGAAATGCTGCTATTTGGAGAGAAGCAACAGGGCTTTAAAAAATGTGTTTAATGCACCAATGCACAATATATTTCCCAATGTGCAGGATCCTTTTACTTGCTGGGCTTCATTTCAGATGTGCACAAACACATCCAGTTGGTCTTGCTCTTACACCACATTGCACCAATTTTATTCCAAAATCTTTGAAACCTGCTGTAAATTGGCCTTGCACTGACCATTTGAAACATACAAAACTTGCTTCTACTCAAAGCAATGCCACTGAATTATTTAATTAAATATACACAAACCCTGCAAAAACATTGTGCCTTGATGCATATTGTCTATTTAATCTTAACTTCTTGGTTCCAAAGTGTCACTTCACTGACATAATGAAACCTCTCTTAGATTAAAAGATTTGCAGTGTTTTTGGAGTGTTGAAACATTTAGGTGATGATGATGCCAGGCTATGAGGACTAGAATTATTTTATTTTATTAATTAAAGGAGAAATTCTCACATAATCCAGGAGCTGTGGCCCTAAGAAATGCACTGAATATAATAAAACTTGTGAAAAAATTCAAAGAATTGGAACACTGGAAGTATAATACGAAAAAAATACATACTATTATTCACCTAGAAAGCTCTGTAACAACACACACTATTACGCACCAAGGTCCAGACTCTGAGTTCGTTCTTTTACTCCAGTTACACCAACATAAATGAGAACAGAAACTGTCCCCTATATCTTTCAGTCCCATTAAAAACAATCAGAGAGGTAGCCGTGTTAGTCTGGTTCTGTAAAAGCAGCAAAGAATCCTGTGGCACCTTATAGACTAACAGACGTTTTGCAGCATGAGCTTTCGTGGGTGAATGCCCACTTCGTCGGATGCAAGAGTGGAAATTTCCAGGGGCAGGTAAATATAAGCAAGCAAGAAGCAAGCTAGAGATAACGAGGTTAGATCAATCAGGGAGGATGAGGCCCTGTTCTAGCAGTTGAGATGTGAAAACCAAGGGAGGAGAAACTGGTTCTGTAGTTGGCAAGCCATTCACAGTCTTTGTTTAATCCTAAACTGATGGTGTCAAATTTGCAAATGAACTGAAGCTCAGCAGTTTCTCTTAGAAGTCTGGTCCTAAAGTTTTTTTGCTGGAGGATGGCCACCTTAAGATCTGCTATTGTGTGGCCAGGGAGGTTGAAGTGTTCTCCTACAGGTTTTTGTATACTGCCATTCCTAATATCTGATTTCTGTCCATTTATCCTTTTCCTTAGAGACTGTCCAGTTTGGCCGATGTACATAGCAGAAGGGCATTGCTGGCATATGATGGCATATATTACATTGGTGGATGTGCAGGTGAATGAACCGGTGATGGTGTGGCTGATCTGGTTAGGTCCTGTGATGGTGTTGCTGGTGTAGATATGTGGGCAGAGTTGGCATCGAGGTTTGTTGCATGGATTGGTTCCTGAGCTAGAGTTACTATGGTGCGGTGTGCAGTTACTGGTGAGAATATGCTTCAGGTTGGCAGGTTGTCTGTGGGCGAGGACTGGCCTGCCACCCAAGGCCTGAACAGGTCTGACTACCAAAAGGAGGCCGCCAGACAACTCTCCAATACCAAATTTTACAGGCTACTTCCCTCAGATCCCACTGAGGAATACACTAAGAAACTGCACCATCTACTCAGGACACTCCCTACACCAGGGATCTCAAACATGCGGCCCGCGGGCCGCATGCGGCCCGCGGAGCTCTTCCCTGCGGCCCGCGGAGCTCCCCAGGGCCGCCCAGAGGGGGGGGCAAAGGGGGCAATTTGCCCCGGGCCCCGGGCTCCGCAGGGGCCCCCAAGAGAAAAGCGGAGGCTCCCGCCTCCGTCCCTCTCCTGGAGCCTCGGCGCATAGAGCGCCGAGTCTCCGTCCGAGCGCCTGAGC
Source organism: Mauremys reevesii (assembly GCF_016161935.1). Lineage (NCBI taxonomy): Eukaryota > Metazoa > Chordata > Testudines > Geoemydidae > Mauremys > Mauremys reevesii. Next base: position 35,411,058 of record NC_052629.1, on the reverse strand, counting down.
CCCGCCCCGATCCGAGCCGCGTGGGGAGGGGGTGGGGCTGGGAGCTCTGGGCTGAGCGCTGCGCTCGGCGTGGAGCTCACAGCCCCACCCCCTCACCACGCGGCTCTGAGCGGGACGGAGCTCAGGCCTCGCCGGAGACGCGCTCGGGTCAGGGGGGGGGGGAAGCGGGAGCCACCGGGGCCGGGCAGGGCCGGGGCCTGGGTGGGAAGCAGGACCCGCTGGGGCCGGGGCCGGGGCCGGGCCGGGGGGGGGGAAGGGAAGCGAGACCCGCCGGGGCCGGGCCGGGTGGGGTGAGGGAAGCGAGACCCGCCGGGCCGGGATGGGAAGCGGGACCGCCGGGTGGGGAAAAGAGGGACCCGCCGCCGAGCGCAGCCCGTCTTGGCGGGGGCCCCTTCGGTTCGGGGACCCGCCGCCTACGGGCCCCAAAGACCCGCGGCGGGGACCCCCCCCCGCCGCAGGTCTTCGGGGCACTTTGGCAGCGGGTCCCGGAACGGACGGGGCCCCCCGCCGCCGCAGACCCCGGGCCCCCAGCATCCTCTGGGCGGCCCTGGAGCTCCCCAGTTACTTCTGTCACCGCCAAACTCCTCACCCCGCCCCTCCCGAGTTCTTTTCTGTGCCTAAGCTCCCCGCGCGCTGCTCCCCAATGTTTGTGGCCGGGTCTCTCCCCTGGCCCCACCTGCCACCCCCACGCACCTCCCCCCAGTGTCTCCCGGCCCCCACTTGCTGCCCCCTCACCACCCGGGAGCCTGCCCGGGAGCTCACGCTGACTCCACTCCTCTGCTATGCCAGCTTCCGGCATCACCTGCTGCCACAGGGTTCTAGAGCCCCCCTTCACTAGGGCCAGGGCAGGCTGCCCTTCCCCTGCCCTTCTGCCCTAGTCCTGAGACAGAGACAGGGCAGGGGCGGGTCCTCATGGAAGGGGTGGATTGGGGGTGGGGCCAGGGGCAGCAAGGGGGCGTGTCAGTGATGCGGCCCTCGGGCCAATGCACTAGTCCTCATGCGGCCCTCGGGGTCATTTGAGTTTGAGACCCCTGCCCTACACTAACACCAGAACAAATCAACATACCCTTAGAGCCCCGACCAGGGTTATTCTATCTACTACCCAAGATCCACAAACCCGGAAATCCTGGACGCCCCATCATCTCGGGCATTGGAACTCTCACTGAAGGACTGTCTGGATATGTGGACTCTCTGCTCAGACCCTACGCCACCAGCACTCCCAGCTATCTCCGTGACACTACTGATTTCCTGAGGAAACTACAATGCATTGGTGACCTTCCAGAAAACACCATCCTAGCCATCATGGATGTAGAGGCTCTCTACACAAACATCCCACACACTGATGGAATACAAGCTGTCAGGAACAGTATCCCTGATGATGCCACAGCACAACTGGTTGCTGAGCTCTGTGCCTTTATCCTCACACACAACTATTTCAAATTTGATGACAATTTATATCTCCAGATCAGTGGCACCGCTATGGGCACCCGCATAGCCCCACAATATGCCAATATTTTTATGGCCGACCTAGAACAATGCTTCCTCAGCTCCCGTCCACTCACACCCCTTCTCTACCTACGCTACATTGATGACATCTTCATCATCTGGACCCATGGGAAGGAGACTCTGGAAAAATTCCACCACGATTTCAACAGCTTCCACCCCTCCATCAACCTCAGCCTGGACCAATCTACACGGGAGGTCCACTTCCTAGACACCACGGTGCTAATAAGTGATGGTCACATTAACACCACCCTATACCAAAAACCTACCTTCATGCCTCCAGCTTCCATCCCGGACACACCACAAGATCCATTGTCTACAGCCAAGCACTGAGGTACAACCGTATCTGCTCTAACCCCGCAGACAGAGACCAACACCTAGAAAATCTCCACCAAGCATTCTCAAAACTACAGTACCCACACGAAGAAATAAGGAAACAGATCAACAGAGCCAGATGTGTACCCAGAAGCCTCCTACTGCAAGACAAACCCAAGAAAGAAACCAACAGGACTCCACTGGCCATCACATACAGTCCCCAGCTAAAGCCCCTCCAACGCATCATCAGGGATCTACAACCCATCCTGGACAATGATCCCACACTTTCACAAGCCTTGGGTGGCAGGCCAGTCCTGGCCCACAGCCAACCTGCCAACCTGAAGCATATTCTCACCAGTAACTGCACACCGCACCATAGTAACTCTAGCTCAGGAACCAATCCATGCAACAAACCTCGATGCCAACTCTGCCCACATATCTACACCAGCAACACCATCACAGGACCTAACCAGATCAGCCACACCATCACCGGTTCATTCACCTGCACATCCACCAATGTAATATATGCCATCATATGCCAGCAATGCCCTTCTGCTATGTACATCGGCCAAACTGGACAGTCTCTAAGGAAAAGGATAAATGGACACAAATCAGATATTAGGAATGGCAATATACAAAAACCTGTAGGAGAACACTTCAACCTCCCTGGCCACATAATAGCAGATCTTAAGGTGGCCATCCTCCAGCAAAAAAACTTTAGGACCAGACTTCTAAGAGAAACTGCTGAGCTTCAGTTCATTTGCAAATTTGACACCATCAGTTTAGGATTAAACAAAGACTGTGAATGGCTTGCCAACTACAGAACCAGTTTCTCCTCCCTTGGTTTTCACACCTCAACTGCTAGAACAGGGCCTCATCCTCCCTGATTGATCTAACCTCGTTATCTCTAGCTTGCTTCTTGCTTGCTTATATTTACCTACCCCTGGAAATTTCCACTCTTGCATCCAACGAAGTGGGCATTCACCCACGAAAGCTCATGCTGCAAAACGTGTTAGTCTATAAGGTGCCACAGGATTCTTTGCTGCTTTTATTAAAAACAATGAATGTTACTAACTGTAAAGAGAAAATTTAAAGATGTCATGACATTTAAAAAAAAAGCAATGAAAGCTCCTGTTTTAAATCATTTATACGTCTCCCTGCAGTATTTGTAGCCTAAACTTTGTACCGTTGCTAATGCATAAGAATCAGAAAAATGAAACTGATTATGAACAGTGAAAATGACGAGCTGAGAACAAAGTACACAAAGAGCATAAATGATTAATGTACATTAGATGTATCAAATCATTTCATTTTGCCTAATCTAAGGTATTAGTAACAAAGGGATACAGGTTAATTTTTAATACACAATTTTTAATTTGAAAACAAACAAATGTTGTTTGATGTACCCTATCAGTCCTCCAAAGGCATCGTGATATTATGATTGTAAAGCTAATGAACATAAATCCATATCTTAATGTTTTGTCAACTACCTATCAATTATAATTATTGTAAATAACTCTCTCTCTCGAGATCTAAGGTATTTTATGACCTCCCTCCATCCCATATTATCTGCACACATCACTATCTTTAATATATTTACCTTCACAATATCTCAAAAGGCAGAACAGTACTATTATCCCCATTTTACAGATGGGGAACTGAGGCACAGAGAGGCTAAGTGATTGCCCATGATCATACAGGAAATCCACTGTGGGTCAGAGAATTAAATCACGGTCTCTCAAGTCCTAGATTAGTGTCATTTCCCTTACTTTGTGTTTGAGGTTTCTCTCCCTGGTCTTGTTAAGAACATGTTGTTCTTTTCTGCACATAATAAATACAATGCCCTCCCAGGCCCAGCTTCAAAGGTTGGGAGACTTTGTCCCTTGGGAGTGGGGGAACAAAAAGCTTTGGTCCCTTTAAGGATTGCAACTCCCCTCCAGTCCTTGTGGGCCCTCAACCTTCTTATGGCCTCTGAAGCTGATTGATTGGTTAGAAGGGTACAGAGTAAACTTATTGGCTCCTGCACACCCACAGGGAGGGCTTACATAGCTCTTCCTCTTGCCTGGGACACCATTCTGCTCTGGGATTTAAAACTGTCTTCCCACCTGCTCACTTTGGGATTACAGTAGGATTAAGTTTTGGGGCTTTGCTGTATGCATCATGCTAGTTGCCTTTTTATATCTGGGAAGAACTTTTTCACCACATTACCAGAAAGGCCTGGGAAGTGTTTTATTTTGCCTTCCATTCAGCAGCTCAGCGTCCCAGTGGGTATATTAGTTGTAAAATTCATTTAGTCACAACTCGGCAGATGCCCAGAGCTGGTACACAATCAACAACAGTCAGTTCCTGATGAACCAGAACTGGAAACAGATTAAGAGAAGGCATTTCCTAAAGAAGGGGAGGACTTGGGGTGGGTTTCCTAATGTCTGGTACAGTAAGGAGACAACCCCACCTCCTCACCCACTTAACAACTGTATGAGGAAAGATGTGGGATCAGAATTAGGCCTTTTAACAGCACTTGTAGCTCTAAACAGATCCTCAAAATAATCAGTATTACGTGCTGTAATTAAACTCTTGTGCATGCCAATAAATTTACATGACTAGTCCCATTGAGATAAATGTTATTATTCATGCATGCAAGTGTCTGCAGGATCAGGACCATATGCGTAATTTGTCATAGATTTATATTCATTATGTATGCACCATCATTTTATCATCACATATTCTTCAACATGCACATCTATTTTTAAACAATTTTCATAAGAAAATATTTTGAATAGCTGGGGTATTAACACAACAGAAGGACAATACACTCCTGAAAACTTAAATGATAAATCCTCATCTGTACTTGATAAATTTGGATGATCTTGCTTCTTGACCAACAGATAGCACCTCTCCCACCTATTCTAATGTTTTGAAATATATGAAATAGCTTTCTGCTTATTTGCTGCTGAAAGAAAATGGTGCTATTGTAAGCACTTCTGAGAGAGAACAGGATTAACATACTACAGGATTTGCAATCAAGCCAAGATGCTCCTTTATATTTTCAAATAAAATGCTTTAGGGAATCAACTTTTTTTGTCAATAGCACTTAAATGTGCCTGAGAATTACTTCTACACCAAAGAAAACATTCATTAATCAAAGCACTCAGCAGCAAGTCCTTAGCTAGTTGGACCAATTAGCTGTGTCTGCACCAGTCAATTGAATCCAGTGCTCTTACCCTTGTCAATTTTCAAATGTGATAGCTATGTTTTTTGGGTTTTTTTATTAGCATGAAATATAAAAAGGAAGCTGCCACCGACATTTAAAAGTTGCGCAGAATATTTGTTGAAATTTTGGTTACAGGTAAATCAGTAACTTTACTAAAGATATTAGATTTTATAACTGCTTTATTAAAAAAGAGAGTCATATGAAATAAGTTAGCAGAAATTCTGAAGGGGCCACACAATAATTCTCGCATTTCTCAAGGTTAACCTCTTCTTTAAAATGACTGCACTCGAAAAGCTCTTACTAACTATTCAGTGTGAATGTAACAGCTTATTTTACTTACATGTAATAAATTCTAGCCAGAACTACATGGTATTAGATATGCTATAACTGTTCCAGTCAAAGGTAACTGAAAAACAGTAGTTACCAATAAAAAGTCTCAATTTACCCAGTTACCACATAATGAGATAAATGGTAATTGCTCATCTTTGCCTTCTAGCACGGTGAGAGAGACACAGGAATTGCAGAGTCCCCACATGTTGGGACTCTATTACCTGGCCCCTCTAAGCAATGGAAACAGAACACTTGACTTGCATTTGGGGTCCTGTGTCTCAGCTTCGGTATTTTGAATGAACCTAAACCAAATTAAGGCCACTTTAATTCTGAGTGAGTGTGTCCACACAGAGGCTTAATGCAGTTTAACTAAACCACTTTAAATTCACACCTTTAGTTACTTTGGATAAATTTTCCTGAGTGTACAAGTGTAGACAAGCCCTTAGAGCAGTCTCAGAGCTACTCCAGTTTAGGGCCAGCTATCAACAGTCCTAGATTATCATTCCAGAAACTGGAGGGTTGATTGCCTAGGTATAGGAACACCCTATTTCATAGAATCATGGCAATGTGGGGCTGGATAGGACCTCAAGAAGTCCCTGGAATATGAAGGGCATGGCAAAGGAGGCACTAATGATTGCCCTTCACAAGTGGAAGCTATAGGGGACTGGATCTTATAGCTTTATGGCTGCCAAACAGTCTCTTTTCTATTCTTAAAAAAAACAAACAAAACAAAACACTACATTTCAGTCACCTAACATAGGGTTAGAAACTTGGGCCACTAAGAAAAACATAGTTTTAAATATTCCTGGAATAACTATGTAAACTCTCATCAAAAGGATTTCATTCATTCACTGGAAGATGCTACTGTGTCGGTACTAGAGCTGCTTGAAACAAAGAATTTCCTTTCCAGTGGAAATGCTAATACTCAAACACAGGAAAAGTTCCTTGATCAGAACAAAAAGTCAAAATTTTGAAATTTCCTGTGAAATTTAAATTGTTACATTTAATTTAACACACAAAAATAATTTGGGGTCAACTAAAACATTTTATTTTGATAAAAATTAAATGTTTTAATTCAATCTTGACTTAATTTTTTTATTTGACAGTACTTTTTATTTAATTTATTTATATTATTTTAAAAATAGGGTTTATTTTAAAATTATAACATACAATAAAACAATTTAAATAAATTATAATAATTAGTGATGGGTTTCATAATTGGTAATTAATATATTAATTGAGAGAATATAAAAATACATATATTGTATGTTAAACATTTAAAACATTCCATTCAGGTCAAACTTTAAGATTCAATGAAACATTTTGACCTTGTCAAGACACTTTATTTCTATTTTTTGCCCCAAACAATATTTTGTTAAAATCAACATGTTTCCACAGAACATTTAGATGATGAATTGTCATTTTTTCAACAGAAAAATATTCCAGCCAAAATTTTTGTCTAGCTCTAATCAGGATCAAACATCATTCCAACATCTTATATAAAAACACCAAAGTAGATGCTTATCTCCCACTGAACAAAATTATTAAAACACTGTTTAACAGACTATTTTTTAAACAGTATAACCAATAGGCATCTTGGTGGTAAGGAATTATAGAATACTATTACGGCAATTTTACTTTCAGAATTTATTTTAAATAGTTTAATACTAAAAAGAAAATTTTAAACTCAGATTTTGTGTGTTTGCATTTATATATACACCATTGTGAAAAAAATTAAGCATCTGCCACACAACTGCTAGCGGAAATGTTGGATATGTGACACATATACAAAATAATAAATCAAGTGGCTAATCCAACTAATGTGTGTAATAGCTTGTACAGGTAATTCACCTCCCCCCCCACACACACTTTTATTTTTAAATGTTTCGATAGTAGTTCCACTGAGTCAGATTATATTACCATGAAAGTCCAGAACTGGTGTTTGATACATTGACCCTTATGGTTTCTTGGCCACCAATTTACAGGGAAAGTTGGGATGATTTTCTTGTCTGTGATGGAGTTCACCCTCTGCTAACCATTCCAGTAGCAGATGATTTATTTCTAGGACCTGTAAGACTACTTCAGAAGACCAAAGTTATGCTTCTGATTGTACCAGATTGTACCAAATGGCAGGTACTAAAAAAAAAAAAAAATCCTGACAGAAGATGTCCCCAGAAGTCTCAACCTTCAAAGAACACAGTTGAATAACATGCTGTAATATTCCCATCTCTCACACTTCCTCTCTCTGCAGCACATTCACCCCGGGGAGACAGTTCAACACAAACTAAAGGGGAAGACTTTTGTGGAAGCTCAGTGTTAAAATATTTGTAGCGTATCCCAGGTTTAACACCATTAACAAGTTACTTCTCCTGGTGCATTAGCTCAGCTGTGCTGACCAGCGTGTTTGGGGAAAGCTGTATAGCCACAATTCTGCCAACTCCTTTCCCTTACTCATACTGACCCACTAATGGGAGAGAGGGAACATCATCCCTGTGGCAGTTGATCTCCCTGTTATGCTGCTATCCACAATGCACCTAGTTCAAGCAGGGGCACAAAGCAGCTCCTTTACCCATCTGCCTCAGAACAGAGTCAAGGTTATAAAGTGGCCCTAATTCATCAGTTAACTTTAAAATAACATTATGCATAACTTTCTTAAAACTAAAAGCAACTTTAATCCCTTTTATGACATTGATTTTTTTTAAATAAAATGATGCAAAAGTCAATAGTAGCAACATTTGACAGAACAAAATCTTAGATCTGGGAGAATCAGATTAATCAGTTTGTTCATTTTGAGTCACATTTGTAAATGGTTGGTTCTTTTCATATCAAAATAAATAAATTAAAAAAAAAATTCCATGTCCCTGGGGAAAGTTGCAAAGTGGTACTTTTTAGAATGGCTCCCAGGCTGTTGTAATCTGTGCTGGGTCCAGCCATTATAGAATTTGAACCACCATATCTACATAAGACTTTAATCTACTGGATTTACTGGTATTGCAGTTTCTTATGATCTATATTAAACAGAGTGTAAAAAAATCTCAGATATTTTAACATCTATTGCTACCAGTTGAGCTATAAGTAAACACTGAAAACAAACAAAAAATTCTATTAAAGGCAGTGGCCTCCTGAAGTTTCATTTTTGAAAACATTTGGATAAGAAAGGATGATTTAATGATAATGAGAACAGAATTGTGAAATATTATCTTTTCCCACATTTGGATGAGAACAATAGGACCATGCTTATATACATATTATTATAATTATAATGTGTTGTGCAAGCATTAAGCATTTTTTGCTTATTTTCACTTCCCAGTGTGGATCTATTATTTGTTTTTAAGAATGGTATTTGGATTTTTCCACTAGGAGGAAACAATATAATGCAGTACCATGTCAATTGTTTTCAGCTATGAGCTCTATAATGGCTTAAAGTAGAAAAGACTTCCATGCCTCCAGAGACAAAAAGAAGTAGGTTTTTGCTTGTCTTTGTATATTAATTTTAAAATAGTGGTACAGAATTAAAACTTAAACCTATGCAACTGGAACTTTTAGGCAGTTGTAAAAATAATATTACCAGACCATTAGTAAGATAATTCAGTCACAATGTATCTTCACTTTAGATGACTGCAATGTAAAGTGGAAAGCTGTTCTAGGAACACTTAGTGAAAAAATATAGAACAGTGACTGACATCTCAGAACATTAGTGGAGTTATGATCCAGTGCTTCAGTCTAAATGTTTCATACATCTACAAAATGTTTCTCAACCTGTCACCCTACTGGGCTATAGTTTCTCCTGATAAAATATCAAAATATGAGCAAAGGAAACAGCATTTTCCATTTCTAGCTATCAGTGAAGGAAATAACATCAGGCCAGGTTAGTAAAACATCAATACAGTTTAGAGACATTCTAAATGATCTTTACTCACTTGTGTTGTTACTTAGTGAAATTCTCTCATATGTTGTTTACCTATTTATATGTTTTTATGTCAAACATCATTTGTACACAATATGAATCTCGTGTTAAATTTTTGTTAATATTTCATGGTCAGCCACAGCAATCAGTGCTCTATAAGTATTAGATTTATAAATCCTGACACATGGAAAAGGGGGAGATTTTTTCCTATAGTGTTTGATCTTTGGTTCATTTTATTAATGTTCTACAAACTAGAAAAATACTCAAATAGTGGGTGGAACTGAAAACATCCCAGAACAAAATGAGGCTACATCATTAAAATCTGTTATTACAATCTGGCACCATCTTCTCCCATTCCCTACACTCAGTCCTCCTAAGGGCTTTTTAATATAGAGGCCATTACTATTCTGTTTACCATAAATCTATCTCTTGCTATACCATTTATTTTTTATCTAAAATTTATGCATTCTGGAGTATAGAAAACAATTTCTAAAAATTATGTAAACATTACATTCTTCTTAGCATATGTGCAACATACATCAGGTGGCACATGGCCAGGATTCATCACGGAATGTGTTCTTCTGATTGGACCATTAGCTTCTCCAGCCCAGGCTGGGCACTGACAGGGAGTGCAACATGAACACTCATCCATACCCCCTGACATTATATTGAACAACTTTTACTGAAGCTTGATTCTGTGTTTCACTCAACAATGAGAAGTAATGTAAATATCAAAATGAAATGACTAACAGTGATTGCCCTTCTTCACTTATGCATTGTTTTCATCTGGCTCATTGGGACATTCCTAAATTAACTAAGCCCATTAAGTGCTCAGATATTTTGGTGAGGTACTCGGATGCCACAGAAATGGGTGTGGCACAAGAGTCTAGATAAAATAGGACAGCATTATTCTAATGTTTTCTGCAACTTGATTAGAGGGAATATGCAAAGTGATTTTCCTCCTCCATGCTCAGAGGTGACAGCTTGTCACATCTAGGATGTTAATGTAATCATTAAAATAAAAACCACAAATTGCCTTAATAACTTCTTTGCTTAAGGTCTCCCAAGATGTTAGAGAGGCCAAATACATTAGCTCATGCTCTCCACACCATCCATCCCTGGGGATCACAAGAATGGAGATGACAGGTAGCCAAGCAAGGAACAGTGTGACACACATACTCTTTTACAATTGCAACAAATGCAGTCCTGTGTCTTGTGTCTGCTGCTGGGTAACTCAGCTTGTGAGTAGGGATATTAATGCTATTATTGGCCGCATTCTGGAAGTCCAGGTAGTTATTTTCACTCTCAAAGAAACATTTTTTTAAAAATTCTGTGTTTTCAGGACTGGTCTACTTGGGGGCCCATGATTCATGAACATATTCCTTTCGGATAAAAGTTAGACTGACATATATCTATGTCAAGGACTATGATTGCAAAGGAACTAATATTTCTGTTTAGGGTTAAACTTGTCAGACACATATTAAGCTAATATGCCTACAAAGGCCAAAGCAAATCAGCAAAACATTTAGAAGACCATCAAGAAAATGACAGGGACAAATACAGGTTCATGATCATTATGCAGAGCACAAGCACTGTCCTGCACCATAAGAAGAATCAAATTACACTGAATACGTAAGGGAAAAGGGCAACAATGAGAGTCAACAGAATTGATAGTGAGGAACAAACTTTTCTAGACAACAGATATATTTGTGATCCAGCTGAGATGCATGTAACTGGAATTTGATGTTTGTATCCCTCCCATTTCACTGACTGCATTAAAATAAGCAGAAATATGTGCTGCCTAATAGTGAGCAAAAGTGTCCAGAATATATTGTAAAAACGTTATTTCCATAAGTGAAAAAATTAGAGCAACTGGATAGCATAAGCTCAAATAGTGTGAAATCCATAGTCTATACATTATAAGGAAAAGGAAAGGTTAAAAAAACTGACCACGTTTATTCCTGAGAAAATAAGAAGGGATGTTATAAAAAGTACCGTGTACTATGAAACGTGAAGGAGATGCAGAGGGTTGAAGGCCTCTAAATCTATAGGAGATTTGTAAAAAATTTCACAGAGCAGGCAGCATCATTATACCAGCTAATTGAGAACAACTTGATCTGGACTGATGAACACCAAAAAGCATTTGAGTCACTGAAGGAAGGACTTTTAAATCATCTTGTGCTTGAATTCCCAGATCCATCCCATCCATTCATGGTAACCTGTGATACCTCAAAAGGTCAGTGCTGGATTTGCACTGGAAAAACTGATGAGCTCAGTAGGCCCAGACTGGCAGCTTTTGGAGGTTACAAGTTAAAAGAGGAAAACAAGTATTCAGTTAAAGCACGTGCATGTCTGGCTCTTCTTGAGGCCCCCATATGTACAGAATTCACAATGCACACAGACCACAGTCCAGTGGCTCCTTACAAAGCATAGCCCAGAAGGACACCTGTGGAGAATGATTCACAAACTGTCTGAATATATATTCACAGTTCATCATAAATCTGGAAAGCAAAATGTGGTGGCAGATGTACTTAGCCTCACAAAAACAGGCTGGGTCCATTCTCATTGCCCTAACCTAGCTATCTGGCAAGAATAATCTAAGGACCACCAACAGATCTACTGAAGGACACCCAGAGCGGGGAGGTTCAGCGCAGTTCATGAGGCATTATTAATTGATCTGGCTATCACCTTGCTGATGTCTGAAGGTAATAATTGTTTTGGCAGTATGCTTACAGTGAATGATATTGGAGCTTCTCAATGATTACAAAGCAGCAGGCTGTCTGGGGTATTAAAATACAATAATCCAGGTATCAGACTTTAGGGGAAATGCCACACTCTAATAAGGACTGGGAGTCCATACACATTGACATGAAAGCTCCACTACCAGGAACACCAGCTGGAAATCATTATTTGCGGGTAGTTTGTGACACCTTTTAAAAACATATGATGGTACAATCCCTGAAGAATAAAAGGACTGAGACAGTTATAGATGCATTGATTAAATATGGAGTGTTGCAATTTGGCCCATTGAGCTGCATCTGCAATAATCAGGGAAGAAATTTGAATCACAGTTGTGACATGAAGTTTTCTGATAACTCCAGATAACCAAGGTGAGGACCAGTGTTACCCACTCTGTGAGTAATGGGGGAGTGGAGAGAGTAAACTGCACTATTGGTTCTATATTTAAAGTCTTATCCAGTGAAGACTAATGACACTGGGATATGAAGTCACCTTTTGTCATCTTTGCATGTAACAGCTGGCACTCAACTATCCATTAGCCTCTTCATGAAGTTACTTTTGGACGCTGTAAACCCATGCTTCCCTGTGACTGGATATTCAGGAAGCAAGAATTGGCAAGGCACCCTGCACCTACTCAGGTGAACGACAGGGAAGAATGTTACATCAGTGACCAGAGGATAGCATTCCAGAAGGTGGAGGAACAGATCAGCAAGAAGTGAGCATGCCAGGCACAAGATTCCATGAAAATGAAAAGTTATGTACCCATCCAGGAAGGAGAGAAGGTGTGGCAGTACAACTGGAAAAAATAGCCTGGAAAAAAAACAAACCCAAATTTACTCCTTGTTGGCAGGGACCTTACACAGTGATTGCAAAACTAGGTGACTTTTTCCTTGCTGATACAAAAAGAAAGAGCTTGCTCCATTTGTAATGCACAGAAAACTGACGTGCAACTTCACAGAAAGTAAGGAGAGGGCTCAACAACCATACTAGAGGAATGCAGGAAAGTATATGGTGGTATCCCAGCAGGTAATGGGAGACTGGCTGTGGAGGAGGAATTGCTGGGGTATTCTCAAGACCTCAGCACACTGTCTTCAACAATCAGTCTGTCCACCACAGATAGGTGTGACAAACCCTGCATTTCTGATAACTTAGATCCAACTATGAGTGACTCTGGCCTTGACAAATGCAGTCTTGTTCTGCTCATATCCATTCAGAATGCTACTGAAAAAAAAACATTTTTTTGGTTCACCATTTTGATTGTATCACCCCTTTCTTTGAATCCCTCCACTGGCTTCCCCTTCTCTCTCATATCAAACAAACTGCTTGTCTTCTCTTTCAAGGCCCTACACACCCTATCATCTCTCATTCACTACTGAAATGTTGAGTCCCACCTCCCACTGGCTAGTTATAGCAGTCTCCCTCACCCACTTGTTACATTTTCCCTCATAAAGAACAGGAGTACTTGTGACACCTTAGAGACTAACAAATTTATTTCAGCATAAGCTTTCGTGAGCTACAGCTCACTTCTTCGGATGCATAGCTGTAGCTCACGAAAGCTTATGCTGAAATAAATTTGTTAGTCTCTAAGGTGCCACAAGTACTCCTGTTCTTTTTGCGGATACAGACTAACACTGCTGCTACTCTGAAACCTGTCATTTTCCCTCAAGTTGCTCCTCGTGCTTGGGAAGAACTCATTGTAAACATATCTTATTATCATCTTATGAGCCTTATGGTCTCAAGTGCTGGAAAGTTAGGAGATTACTATTGCACCTGTTGGTGAATAGAGAATAATGGGCCAGAGCTGCTTGAGAACTCCAGATGGGCAGAGGCTCCATTAAGGAGGAAATTCTCTGCCATCATCTGTTGGGTGAATGGGCCAGGCCTCAGGTACATTACAGTTGCATTGAAATTTGGAGAATTTTGTTAAAATACAGTTAAGTTTTGAGTTTACTGTTCACCTTATTGAGAAGTGAAGGGACAAGAGAGAGACACCAAGTGTGCCAGGGGTCACATTGCCCAAGACCATAGTCAAGACACAGTTGGATGAGGGAACCTAGACAGGGTTAAAAAAGGAGTGCCTTTCTGGTGGTCAGGACTTTGTTAAGATAGCTGGGGCAGGAGAGCAGTATTACCTCATATAATTTGTTACTTTATTAATTGCTGAGATTTCCCAAGTTTATTCTGTTTTCCCCCTCCTCCCAATAATAAAATTCTCTTTGTTTTAAACCCCTGGACTCATTGTTTGTGATTGGGGAAAGTGTTGCTCATTCTAGGGTGCCCAGGACTGTGTATATAGTTTCCCAGGTTCCTGGGTGGGGGAAGATAGCCAGCGTTACCCAAGTCTTTAGCAGTGAAACAGAGCAGGATCCTCAATTGCCCTGGGGTCCCTCACAAGCCAGTCTTAGACACCTCTTGATTGTCAACACCTCTGAGTTTTTTAATTTACGTTACCTACACCAAGATACCCCCTGCAGCACTTCCACCAACAGGGTCCTTCGATCATCAGCCCTTTCTTCAGGAAGAGGAACCGATCTCACTAGATGGAGACCTGGCTTTCCCTGGGCTCTGCTAGCCCTCTCTCCTCTCTTATGCATTTCCCCCTGTGCTTTTTAACTATCTTTTCAGATGATGGGACAATTAGCCCATTAGCTCATCAACTCACAGTCTGATTAGATAATTAAGTCTTACAGCCCTCAATCAGGGTGTCTCTGGGGAAACTAGTTAATGCCAGAGTCCTGGGTCAACTAATAGCTCTCAGCTGTCTGTCACAAGAAAGAATCCCCTAGAAAATTGAATCACACAACAAATCCTGCATCTTGGCAGGGGTTTGGATTAGATGATCCTCACTGTCCCTTCTAACCCTATGATTCTGTGATTGTATGAACCCAGGCCTTTATGCTGCCAACACCATCTGGTAGAAGGGTTACACACCTTCAATTCCCTCCTTAAAATTCCTCTTTGCTCTAATGCCTACAAAAACACCCACCCTTAACAATGGTTTCCCAAATTAAGCTGTGTTATGCTCATGTTAACTTTCAGATTTACATTATTTCCCCAACTGATACTTGGAGGAGGCAAAATAAGCCTCCCTGCTGAATTCTTCGAGCAGGCTCTCCTATGAAAGATGTCTCTTCAAATTCTATTACAAACCTCTAGCACTAGGCCACTGGGACCTATGGAACATGCTTTCTTCCCACCACCTTGTACTTGTGATGAAAACCTGCTCCTCATTAACTAAAATGACCAGGTAATGAAAATTCTCTTCTTTCTGTCACACAGTAGTGATCTACACAGTCACTTGAAGTCTTGAATCAAAAGCACCTGACCAGACCTAATAATCTAATTACATGCAACCCCCCAGCTCTGGACCAAGAAAGTGTAGTATATTTTAAATGCACATCATTCTCTAGATTAAAGTTTACCCGAATAGAATTTTTAGTCAATGTGTTTTGATTTATGGGATGACGTAGAAATGAACCCTTGGATTTTGTAACTATTATTTATGGATCTAATCTAGACCCGAACTGCATTTATACAACAACACTCTGTGGACAAGACTGGGCTTGTCCTTTTTTCAGACATGGAATGAGAGGAAGAAACTTTAACCTCCCACTTACTAAGCCATTTAAGCCTGGCAAAACTATAATGCCTCTTTACAGCAAGTGAAAAACACAGCATCCCAATAAAGTAGGCAGGAATGACAAGGGAGGAGCACAGCTATTTTCTGCCCTCTTTCTACACTGCCTCAGCAGAACAGTGCAGGGAAGGGAATAAACTGCATTTTCTGACGGAGGTAGAAATAAACAAGCTGGTAAGTTCCAAGAAGAATTCCAGTTCTCTGAAGCAGAATTTCTCCCCACGGTACTGTAAGGCTAACCACCCTTTATTAATGACTATGCCAGAATGGCACAATTGTGTCCTATATTAATACAGGTACCGCTGAAATAAAATATTATTTTCATTTACTCTACCTTTAAAAGAAGATCCCTTTTTATCATGAAAACTGTAAAAAAGCTCCCAACCTCTAGTGAGTTAAGTCAGTCATCTAGTCAGTGATTACTTTCAAGTATCCGTTGTTTAAATTCACGAATTAGAATGACTCTGAAATTCGCTGAAATTCCAACGCAAGCCAAAACAAACACCGAAACTATCCACAACTAAGAAAAATATATTCGGTCTGAATGATCATTCTATGCCCCTTTCTATTTCTAAAATAGTAATGATGGAAAATGACAGTTAGTAAAAAAAAAAAAAAAAGCAGAAACTTCCTTCATTGTACATGTGACAACAATCACACTGTATACTTTGATTTGGCATCTTGAAAATGAGAAATGGCAGACAGGGGAAGGAGTGACTGATGTGATAAGAAAACCTAAACAAGTCAATGATGTGGTAGCAACATCACATTGCACAGGTAAACCAAAGCAACTTAAAAGAATGATTTACCTTGTTTTATTTATTTACTGTGTTTCTTTGGATAACCTTGAAACAGCTGTAAAAGCAATGTTCTAGAGTAATACTACATGTAGTTAATCTGAAATGTTAGGAAATGATGTTTTCCATATTTACAGTGTGTTGTTACTTTTTCCTGGATTTAAATAATATGTTTATGTCTCTAACTTTAAAATAGAGAAAAATTATATAGGAAAATATAACTTTTAAACAATGTAATATTTACTGATTTGAGATCCTACTACTGAAAAAATGTTCTACTGGCTGTTCCAGCTGTGATTGATCACAATAATTATTTAGAAACTTATATAACATAGATTTAGATCACTTCAAAATTTGAGTTCACAGAAAGTATGAACCCTGACATTCATAGAACCAATAGATAAAAAGAATGATTTTGTCAATACAGAAACAGCTCCTGTAGTGTAATAAAATGTATAGTAATAAAAATTAGTTATGTAAAATAGTATTACTTTTTCATATTATTGGTCTGAGACCAAATTGTTGATGCTGAAAAGAACTGAAGAAGGCATAAAGAAAATCTGATAAAAAAGATGAACGGTCATTGTAAAATTATTTCTCTTTGAACTCAAAATGGCCTAATCTGAACATTTACCACTTGCCATAGTTAAATATAATGCAATATTGTTAGTATTTCCGATTCCAACTAAGGAAATACACTGTGATAATGGTAAATACTGCAGTGTGTTACATTATCTAATTTTATGGCATCCACTCTATTGTCCTCCAGCCTTTAAATTCCACTTCACTGCAAAGTATTTCTGGTCCTACAGGTTGAAAACCATTGAGTATCTCTAAAAATTACTCATTATCTGAAAGAGCAGTGATTTTAAGATTCCAGAAAGGTATATTTACTGTAACACTGTTCATTATTGTAAATAGCCATGTTAAAAATTCAAAGAAAAGCATACAGCTAAATGTATTCATTGCCATTTATTCCACTGGAGCATCTGAACATTAACCACATTGTACTGTGCGCGTCTAAGCTTGTGGGGTTTTGTGCTTTTTTAAAGAAACCCAGCTCGTTTCTGAAAGCCAACAATATTGGTTACCAAAAATAATTTAAAAAAGCATTCTGTTGTTATGACAACTTAACTTTTTAAAAACATTATGGGAAACTCATCAAGATCTGCAACTTGTTGTTATAGCAACTAGAATTTTCAAAGTAATTGCATTTAAAGATTTTTCTCTTTTCCCCTCAAGTTTTGCAAAACACTATAATACAATAACTGAATATTTTTTGCTTCAGACTATTGCAAGTATACAAAATTAGGTCCCCACTGCATGACTGTTGGCATACATTTCTAATATGTATTCCATATGTACAGTATGTTAATGAAGCAATTTCAATATTTAAGTCTTGCACTATACAATTGCACTATACACTATACTATTCACTTGCACTATACACTATAACTATTCACTGATAAAGAAGTAAAAGCTTGATATACCAGTAACCAGTTCTTAACTGGTGCTAAAACAATCAGCAATGGGTAGCTAAGCACATTATTGGAATCCTAAGGTCAGGGGCACTGGAATACAAAGGATTAGATACATGAAACCATTTTTTAGTGTACACTAGGGCTGAAACAAGGAGATGGCCCAGATCCCACTTTGACCAGAGATGCTACCACACATTCACTGTCTTGCCTGGTCTCTCTGGTAGGAGGGCCAGGGAGGAGAAAAGAGGTCGCTGCCAGTCTCTCTCTCTGTAGGGCTGGTTGCAGGAGATGGAAAGAAGCTATGACTGAAGTTATCAGAGACTAGCTCGATTGGAGCTGCAGCTCCTCCAACCCCCAGACCCAGTTCTCTGCTTCCCAGAACCCTGGGTTGCTATCTCTTTATACTGCTTTCTTCACTTCTGCTTCCCGACCTACTCCAGAAGGAGAGATAGGAGCTTGGTGAGGACCTAACAGGTAACATTGGCCCCTTCCTTAGGAAAATGCTGGTTGTGCCTCTGGTATAGACTCAATTTGCTATAATAATTACCTTGTTTTAATTATATAGCATTAATCCTGAAGGATCATACAGTGAAGTTTATAGAATAGAACTTCACTAAATTGCACTAAGTGCTGAGACACAGATCAGGATTTGCTGGATTTTTCAAATTAGCAAATAAGTGAACAAACAATTAAAAAACAGGAATATGGACCACACAACATACTTTGTCCTTTTATGTTGTTTAATTTTAATTATTAACACTAACACACTACTTAAGCACATTGCTACCAAGGTTTATTGTAGTATATTTTGTAAAAATAACCACAGATTCATAGAAATTTAGAGCCAGAAGGGACCTTGAGAGGTTGTGGTATCTCCACCATTAGAGGTTTTTAAGAACAGGTTAGGCAAACACTTGTCAGGGATGATCTAGACATACTTAATCCTGCCTCAGTGTGGGGGGACAGACTAGATGTCCCCCCACACTGAGGCAGGATTAAGTATGTCTAGATCATCCCTGACAAGTGTTTGCCTAACCTGTTCTTAAAAACCTCTAATGGTGGAGATACCACAACCTCCTTAGGTAAGCTGTTTCAGTGCTTAACATTTTCCTAACATCTAACCTGTAACTCTCCTGCTACAAACTAAACAGGTTACTTTTTCCCCTAGCCTCAGTGGACATGGATCACTGCCCTCTTTATATCAACCTTTTACATAGTTGCAGACTTATGCCCCCTCTCAGTCTTCTCTTCTTAAGAATAAACACACCTAATACTTCCTCACAGGTCATGTTTTCTAAACCTTTTATCATTTTTGTTACTCACCCTCTGGACTCGCTCCATTTTATTCACATCTTTCTTAAAGCGTGGTGACCAAAACTGGACACAGTAGTCCATCTGAGGCCTCACCAGTGCCAAGCAGAGCAGAACAATTGTCTCCCATTTCTTACATACAACACTCCTGTTAATACACCCCCAGAATGACACTTGCCTTTTTGCCACAACATCACACTACTCATTACTCATATTCAATTTGTGATCCACTATAGTCCCCTGATCCTTTTCTGCAGTACTGCTGCCTGGCCAGTTATTCCCCATTTTGTATTTGTGCATTTGATTTTTCCTTCCTAAGCACAGTATTCTGCCCTTGTCTTCATTAAATTTCATCATGTTTATTTCAGACCAATTCTTCAATTTATCAGGATCATTCTGAATTCTGATCCTGTCCTCCAAAGTGCTTGCAACCCTTACTGGCATGTTATCTGCAAATTTTATAAAATACTCTCCACTTCTCCACTCCATCATCCAAGTAATTAATAAAAAAATATTGACTAGTATCAATCCAAAAAGAGACCCCTGTGGGACCTCTCCCAGTCTGATAGGAAACTATTGATAAACTACTCTGATTACTGTCTTCCAACCAGTTGTGCATCCTCCTTACAGTAATTTGATCTAGACCATATTTCCCTTGTTTGTCTATGAGACTGTCATGTGGGACAGTGTCAAAAGCCTTACTAAAGTCCAGACATACCACGTCTACCATTTCTCCCCCTATTCACTAGGACAATTACTCTGCCAAAGAAGGACACCTTAGCAACAGAAAACTTTTCAGCAAAGATATAATAGCAAAGTGTTATAGCTAAATGGGAAGACAGCACCATTATTTATAAAAGCAGCAAAGAATCCTGTGGCACCTTATAGACTAACAGACGTTTTGCAGCATGAGCTTTTGTGGGTGAATACCCACTTCTTCGGATGCAAGTCTTGCATCTGAAGAAGTGGGTATTCACCCACGAAAGCTCATGCTGCAAAACGTCTGTTAGTCTATAAGGTGCCACAGGATTCTTTGCTGCTTTTACAGATCCAGACTAACACGGCTACCCCTCTGATACTTGACACCATTATTTATGGTAATGAGAAAAAATGTGCAGATTAGTGTGGTTCTAGGGAGTTATATCTATATAGGCTATCGCACAAGGATAGTTATATTGTCCTTTGACCAGGAAAAAAAAACCCAACTCAAAACAAAACGCTCTTTCCAAAAAGTAGTATACAAACCATTGACATTAAACTGAATTATAATGCCTGAAGAATTCCACATATTCCAGTTAAAAAACAAACCAAAAATAACAGTATGCAAATGCACTCACAAATGCTTATATGCAGCTGTACAATACCTTATATACTAACATCAGTATTAGCTGTCAAATAATGCTTAATACAAGACAAATACAAGGAAATGTCATAGATACAAATAGGTGATATCTATAGGTGAAATGAACAGGTAATAAAGCACAACTTGAGAGTTTTATCACTGGAACTGCATATTTCTTCTACTTAAAGATTTGCTGTAGTATTATCAAATAGACTCCTAATGATTCTTGGCCATAAACCAACATCAAAACTTCTTGAATATCTTTAAGAAAATACTTTTCTACTCCTCTCAACTTGAGGTGTTGATGGTGCACATTCACTTCAACAAATGCAACAGGTTATTTTCGAGAACTAAATTATCACAATTTCAGATCCCATCATGTTGCAAATGAGGGAAGAACTCCCAATTTTCCATATTATCAAGTTAGTTTTTACCTTTTCTCTTAGAGCAAATGTAACTTTATGGATGGATCACAGCAGTCACAGATTTGTTTATCATAAGGCAATATTCTTCTTCCAGACATGTTAGGCCTTGGAAGACATCTAAAAATTCTCCTGCTGTGCTGTCTGTTCTCTCTGTTTGTGATTGTGTGTCATTCCCAAACACTTTCTTAAAACTAACTTGATGGCTTGGCAGGAGAGTTGTTGGTTTTTTTATTATTATTATTACAGTCTAACACATCTCCCTTTACTGTTTGGAAAGTTAAGTAACACTTTGTAACCTTTATTTTTGCTCTGATTCTGAACAAGATACATTATATTACAATGTAGCACAAATAAAACCCCACAATGGGCACACTGGGACATTAAACGAAAACCCCAGAATGAAAAGTCAATTAAAAAGTTGAAGAAAAAAATCCTTTCTAGCTACCTTTTCAATATGGTGAGAAGTTAACCATATTTTTAGGCTTTTCATTACTAGTTCTCTTTGAGTAACAGATGAAGGGATGCCAAATGCAAGTTGTAATACTTAATGATCATTGTATTAGTATCTTTCTCCTCACTATGAAACAGTTTGATTTAGATTTCTGTACAGTTCCTCTAGCTACTGTATTATGTATTTTCCTTGGAATAACGTAGGTTGTGCTCCAGTTTAAAAGACATGACTCTGCCACTAATAAGGGGCCAAATTTGCCTGATGTAGTTTGCTATGGAGTTACTTTAACCACAAATGGATCTATGTCAATACCTTGCCTCTCTACAGGCACATACTTCGTTTGGACTTTAACTGGTTGACCTATCTTTGAATAAAGATATTTTTTCGTTTCATTTATGGCATATTTGGTCACATGCTGGAGAATGGGAAAGAGGGTGGTGCAAAGAGCCTGCCTCAACTGGGGCTTCTTGGATAGAGCTCAGGTGCAATTGCAGTATGTGTGCTCCCTGCTAGCACCCCCTGGAGAAAGGAAGAGGAAAGAGGCAAGGCCATTGTCCACTCACTGGGTGCTGGCTGGATTGCTGGCTGGCCGGCCATGGAATAGAACGTATGCTGCATCGCCCTACTTGTGAAACAATGTCATTCCTTGAACAGAAAGTATATTCCCTGCAGCCCAAGGGCAAAAAGAAATATTTCAAACACTTGCTTACACTGGTTTTTTTCTTGGAAGGTTTTTTAGGCAAATCTAGTGGACTTGGAGGAAGTACTTTCTCAGTATTTGGTTTGATATGATTTCTGACATCATGGAGCATTTAGTAAATATTCAGGGTCACATTTTTCAGTGAAGAAGGCACAACATTTTTTAATAACTGCATAAACATTCAATTCAGTTTGCTTAGGCATCTTGAAACATCAAGTTCATGCTGTGTATGTTCATGCTTACATAGGTATTAGCCTACTTATTCCAGTACTGACATTCCATCATCTCATTTGCACTTCCATCCTAGTAACTTGTTACCTACCTTTACAGCCACTATCCTTATGTTCCTGCAATACTCTGATGGCTGATACATTTATTGTTAAAAATTGCTATTAAAAAAACCCCTCTTCTTTCTTCTCTATCACACTACATTAAAAAATGACTCCCTAACTTGTACATTTAACCTTCTCAAGTTCTTACACTCTAATTTCATATGCTATAAACACTGGCAAAATGCACTGGCATTTAACTTTATAATCCTGAGAGAAATAGACTTCACTGTCTAGAAAAGTATCACAGCCCTTCTGATGATTTACTGATATTTTTAGTCTTTCAATTGATTTTCTATCTACTCAAAATTATCCTGGAAACAATTATTTCACTATTTTTCTTAATGTTAATCTCTTGGGAAGTTTAAGGACATTCAGCTTTAGTAGCCAAAAATTCTCGGCTTACTTACTGAAAGATTCAGGCATTCATCTTTTTTCTTCATAAAAGGTGGAGAACTGTATCTTCTCTATTTCACATGTTATTAGAAAGGAAACTGCTTCTGTTGTTTGTTTAAAAATGTCAGTTTTGTAACGTAATTAAGCAAATATGCCAAGGATAAGCAAAGGTGTGTTATGTAGGGAAACAATGCCATTAAAGATAGCGTTCTTTTTCTGGCACACGGTATCATTCAATACAAGCACTCAACAGCAATTTGGGCCAAATCCAGTGAAGTTCTGAGTGCCTGCAATTCCTAGTGAAGTCAATGGGAATGCAGGGCGCTCAGGCATTCTGCCTTAAGTGCTTCTTGCACCCCTACACTTTCTACTTGTAGCAGGGTGGGACAGAGGAACAACTGCTGGACTGCTACTCCACTTCCTGCATGGGAGGCTAGAGAGTGGGCAAGCAAGGGCAAGAAGTGGATGGAGCCTTGGCTCTGCTTTCCCATCCCCAAGTAATGTACCAGCCAGTGCAGGTAAGATAGCCCATTGCGCAAAACAGACTGAGTCAGCAAAACGCTGGAATAGGGTTCATATGCTAAGGGGGTGATAAGGACCAAATTGTGACTGAATCACAAATCAGTTCCTGAGGCAGTACAGCTATAGGATGCCTCGTACTAAGGCTAGACTGTAATATTACAGTTTAGCCTGACATTTGTGATACTATTCAAGTACCCTACTATTTGAAGATAGAGCATTTCATACTGGGTAAGCTAAGAGGACAACGTTGTAGAAATATTGTTCTAAAATATTAAAGAGAATATATTAAATGTCACTATTTCACCAATTAGGAAATTAAGGATACTTTCTAAATACCACGGTGGCCTAGATAGATATAGCATATGGCTTTTCTTCTCTTTTTTTACATTGTGTGACACATGGTCAGAAAGGGTTAAGCATCCTGCAGGATAAATGACCCAAATTCAACCTTTAAGGACATGGGTAGATAATATTCATGTTTTTGCGGGCTTACATACATATTGTTAGAGGGTAACAATGTGGTCTAACAGTTCCTATCTATACTATAGTCTGTTAATTCAGAGATCAAAAGGAGATCTTAATATTTAAATGAACTGTAAATATAGTGATATCGCTGTATTGATTTCTCTTTGAAATATATAGCACATCACCTGTGAATGGTGGAAAACTGGCAATTGCCTTATATTAATCCGTGTAGCTAATTACCGGTGATGCTTAGGAAATAGGTCTACTTCAAAGTCTCAACGATTGCCTGTTGTTTGCCTAAGACCTGTCAAGAGAAGGCCTGGAACTATATAAAAAACCCTCAGATCGACTTGATGCTTTATGCAGGAGAAGCTTGAGTTATAAGACAGAAATCTCCAGTCCCACCAGGATCACCCTGCATATGACAACCGGACTATACCCTAGGGACTAATTCTGAAAGAACTCTTTGCAACTACAAAGCTCACCATCTCTACTATGAAACTGATCTCAAAACTATACTCGTATCTGTATGTATACTGATCTTTTAACCAATACACACACTTTTCTTTTTTATAAATTTCAGTTTACTTAAGAATTGGCCATAAGCGTGTATCTGGGTAAGATCTGAAATATTAATTAACTTGGGAGCTAATGTGTCCAATCCTTTGGGATTGGTAGAACTTTCTTATATGATAAGATTTTTAGTAATCTTCATCATATTTGACTTGAGTGTCTGGGTTGAAGCCCAAGGCTAGGTTGCTATAAGGGAACTTTCTTTCAGCTTCTGTGCAACCAGTAAGGTATTGTAGAAGCTGTTTTGTGCTGGTTTGGTAAATTTAAGTATTGGAATATCCATCAGCATTGGGGATTGGTGGCCCCATTCTATGCAGTTTGCCCTAATCGAGTAACCTGGATACATTGTTGTATTTCTTATTCAGACATATTCTAAAGGTCTGTTTGAGCTTTAAGCAAAGATCAAAATATATACCAGACAGGGTAAACAATACATAAGAAATTGTTTTTTTTTCTTTTACCAGACAACAATAAACCCAATAAAATATTTGGTTTAAGGAGGACTCTGTAAAACAAGAAAAGAAACCACAGATACGCAATCTCCCTGGCAACACATTAGCCAGCCTTTATAAGATTTACTTTTCTTTTCTTAATGGCTCTCTGAAGCCCAAACTATGTAGTGTGTTGGACGATCATGGAGGATAAGGTGTGCTTGCAGACAAACACTTTATTCATCTCCACACATTGTTAATCCTTTAACAGAATTTAAATTCTTCAGGCAGGATATTACCCTTCTGTACTGGAAGCATTGCATAAAGGAGGTATTTTTAAAAGCTATGCTCTAACTCAATGAAAATTTATGGGCTTGATGCAAGAATTACTGGATGAAATTCTATGGCCTGTGCTGTGCAGGAGGTCCAAGTAGTTAATCATAATGATCCCTTCAAGCCTTAGTATCTATTAATCCATAACAGGTTATGAACATTACTGAGGGAAGAGGCTCTCTTTCCTATGAAATCTCAAATATTAGCCATTGCGCAGAGCAGGGCAGAAAAAAAATCATGTACAAATACATCTAGATATTATAATAAGAATTTATTATTATGTCCTATTGAAGCATGGAATATTCTAATAGTCCCTCCACTGGCTATATAGTTTTCAGGAAAGCAGGCAAAACAATAGCATAAAAATTTATGGTGAAAATGTCCTCATTTTAGGAGGATGGTAGATCTCCATTCTATTTTTGTTGTACTTCATTTTATATATATGCAGTATACTGTGTCTTTAAGTGTCATCCTGGCTAATCCCCAAAAGCACTTATGGACCTGATTACATATTCATGGACAGACTAGACATACAAAGAAATAGAGACTAGAAATTATAAAAGAAGATAACTCTATCTTAAATTGAAAGTGTAGATTACTGGAGTCTGTTTTCTTATACTCTCTTTTCTCCTTTGACAAGACATCCCTTATTATCATTATGGCTTTTAGGAGAGAAGGAATCACATATCCCAGTGGCTTGGGCCAAGTTTGATTTAACTGGGGTTATGTGGGTTGCAAGTAAGATCAGAATTTGCCTCCTTGGGTCCCAACTCACTTTTTAGGGTTTTATACAGGCTCTTCTTGAATCCACAGTTCTAACCACATAGGAAGTAAAGTGCTGATGATCACAAGAACACTTCCCACACTAGGTTATACATGCAAAACTTAATGGAGAGCACTGAAAAAATGGAATCAATTTGTCAGGATTTCCTCTGTCTTTACCAGCAAATGGAAAGGGTGTGGTAAAAGGAGAAAATATGTCAATTGGAATAGCAGAGAGACACAAAATAATAGCAGTCCTGACACTGTTCTGAAATGTTTTCATTCTTTCTTTGAGTAATGATGACAATTTAATCAATGCAGTGTCAGAATGTTGGCCATGATTATTTTATGGTTTTCTGAAGCTCCATTCAGTGACTAATTGGCTGTTCAACCGTTCAAGGTTGAATCACACTGGCCTAAATGTCCAAGCAATTACATATATTATAGGCAATATAATATGAGGGTTTTTAAAGTACATGCATATAGCACATGATGATTATTAACATGATGACATTTACACCACAAACTCTGTCTTGCAAAGAGTTCTTCCTACTCTGTTTCATCCAAACAATAGATTCTGAAAAGAAAATTTAAAAAATCAGTAGCAAGCAAAGTCAAATTTTACTCATGACCAGACTAAACTGTTTAACTAACAGATTGAAAAAAAAATAAAGATGTCATTCTTTTCCGTGAATCCCCTTTTAACTGTTCAAAAAAGCTGGGTAAGATTTTCAGCCAGATTTGAACATTTTTTCTAAATGTTCATACTCAAATTTGGCACTTATGCTCAGGCAACTGCACATCAAATAAACTGATTTGTGCACACAAAAGGATGCACCTACAATAACACAGAAGAACAGCAAGAGGACACGTAAAGCCAAATTGTGTCTGCCCTTGCACTGAGGTGATGGGAGAAGGGCAAAACGGCCATGCTACCCCCCAAGACACACATCCATACAGATAAAGCTGGTCAGGAATTATCTGTCCAAATGATTTTTCAATGCAGTTTCTAATAAACAAAATGGCTTGATTTGGTTCAACACAACAACATGAAAAGTTTCAATTTGGGAATGTCAAAATGTTTTAATAGAAACATTTTGACATTTCGGAATAAAAATTCTTCTCAGTTATTTTCCACAAAAAAATTCAATATCTTGACTTTTCCCTACTTTGAGATGAAAACAAATGGCAATATATCAGAATTTCCAAATGGGACAGAAATTCTGATTTTTCACTCAGGTCTGCATATAGAACACAGCCCAAACACTGCAGATTGTGCTCTCTGAACAAGAAAGAAGGGCTGAGGCGCATGTCCAGAAATATTGTACATGCCAAAGATGGTGTTAATAGCTGAGTTGGTGCCATGGCTATGTTCTCATCCCCCAGTCCACATGGACCAGCTACCACCTAGAGGTTATGCTAGTTGTGACAGATTGCCCACCCTCTGGGGTGCCACTTGATGTACTGGGGTACCACTGAGCCCACCTGTTCCATCAGCCTGGGCTCCCTTACACTGTCCTACTGAGCAAGGCCCTCAAGTCTCCTCCAGCACACACACAGCTGCAGAAAGACACAGACACTGACATCAGTACTGCATGGGAAGGCTTCAGCTAGAGAGTTTTCCTCTGGAGTGTAAACCCAAAATTGTATCGTCTTGTGCTTCACAGAGAACTATACAGCGTAAGTTCATAAAGTCCACCCCTTCCCTCAATGTGGAGGAAGATATGCACAGCTTTTTGCCCCCCAGGTATGAATTCCACAAACTGGTTTTAGAGAAAACAAAAACAGGCTTATTAACTACAATAGATAGATTTTAAGTGACTCTAAGTGATAGCAAACAGATCAAAGCAGATTACCTTAGTAAATAAACAAAAACTGCAAACGGAGCTTAACACACTAGATAGATAGGATATAAATTAGCAAATTATCACCCTGAGTGATACATAGGCTGGTAGATTCTTAAGGCACAAGTTGCCTTGGATTTCCCAGGTTTTCATACACAAGCTAAAGATCCTTCTAGCATGGGACCACTACTTCCCTCAGTTCACTCCTTGCCCCTCACGTGTTTCCAGATGTGTTGTTGCAGGAAGAGTGAGATCCCCTCATGATGTCATTGTCCCCCTTTTGTATCATCTTCCTACCTGCTGGAAAGCTCTTTTGCTATGACCAGGGTTAAACAGTTCCTATTGTGTAGTGCAGAGGTTTCTATTGTACACAGTTCCTGGGGTAATCCTTGTGCTTGTGTGCATTTCCTCAATAAGCTATTAACATTGTTTGGCCTTTTTATTGCTATACCTGAAAAGGCTGCTTGTGGGTGCTTTCAACCTCACAACATGTTTCAGTAACACATACATAGCCAAACTTCATAACTTCACATACAAGGATGGCACATGTAATCCAATGAGATATTAATGTCTAGCAGATCAAGACATTTAGAATGATACCTCAGAAGACATACTTTACACAAAACATGTGCTAATTACATGACAGTGGTGAATATTGGGGTGTCAGTGTGTCACACTAGTGACAGTTCATACTGCACATTTAGAACATGCACAAAAATTGAGGCACTCTTGCTCTGAAATTTTCAGACCAAATGCCTCCACCAATCACTGATAAATCACAACACTTATGTACCCATTACATACACACACACCATGTACCTAAGATGAAAAAGATTAAAACTTAGCCATAAATCTGATACAATCAGAACCTATTAAAGACTGAAAAAGCTAATGGTTTTAACTCCCTATTTTAATCTGCTCATCTCAACTACTTTTTAAAAATTTATATAACTGGATAAACTAATTTTCCTGAAATTTGGTGAAACAAAATATCTCTTGTAGGAGATTTTATGAGACGAAATTTAGTCCTCGGTTAATTTTCATGATCAAGTTTTAAGCCTCTAAAATATGAATGCCTCAATTACATACCCAGCAAAATAGACACAGGAAAATAAATATTTAGATATTTGGTTGCCATTTATTCAATACTCAAGTAAAGTACATTGACCTGAAAAATAACCCAGCACACCTGTTGAGTGGTGGTGTTGATATTTTTATATATTTTACCATTTAATAGACATGGCATATTTGATAAATAGATGTAATGAGAAGGTTCACTTAACTTAATAAAATCACCAGAAACATCGTGTCTTGCATAGTGTAGAAAGGTTCACTGTGTAAAATGGTAATACCCTGTTAAATAGAGAGATCTGATGATTCTATTACAGTACAATGTTTCTCTAAACAAAAGCTTACTGTTGTAATGATTATCATTTTGTCTCTGATATTTATATGGGAATGATTTCCACATCTGTTAAACCTTCCTAAATAAATAGATTTAAAAGGGTGATGCTGAGATGTACAACTATAATAACAAGCCTGAATATTACCACAGTGATATTAACTTTGTTCAGACTTTCTACATGAGAAACAACACAGAGTTCTTATAATGAGCAACTAGTACAGCTCAAGTTTAGCTCTGCAAAGTGAAAGAGCTCACTTTCCTTGGTGCCAAAATAATTTTCTCCCTTAAAGAGGAAATGTTTTTTAGAAATCTATATTCATGGGGAAGATATAATGCGGAGAAGTTAACTTTTATGCAGTATCTTAACATAACTTACCCGCTTTTTGCCCCCAAGTGGCATTGCTTTTGTTATTTCTACACCAACATTTTCAGAATTTTATTTTTAACAAATGGCTGGCAAGTGATTAGGAAAGAATTCCAGCTTTGCTGGCTAGACATTTAAAAAAGACAGAGAAAATCCCGCCCTATCATTCTAAGTAATCCCGATTATACTCCTGACATATCTCAGGCACCACACCTCTGCTAATTTCTGTATCCCAGAACTCTCAGCCTTTTATGTGACCTTTAAAGCTTCTCTGCTAAATGGAGACTACTCAGCTAGCTCCTCTCCCTCAGCCCAAAGTACATCCTTTCTGCATTATGCCTAGTTTCCACACCCAGAAAGCTAAAGTTTCATGGCAGCCCCCAAACCCTGGTTTCTCAAAATGCTATCTTTTGTGCCAGTGACCAAGCCAGGATTAATATTTTTGGATAACAAGGCCACTTCATTGTGTAATGATCTTATTTCTCTATAAACATACCAACAGACTAATAATATAAATATCTTTTTATTGGAGAATTTTGCATTAGATTCTTCACATGTAAAGAAGTTGTAGAAAAAAAATCTGTACGAGTTATAAAGCAAAAAAGGACTACATCCATGCCATGGGGCAAGCTTTAGATAAGACATGTAGAGTTTTATGCAGGCATGAGAAAGTATTTTCCAGCATTTATGATATTAGCACAATTTCTTCTGAGAAACTGCATGGTGAAGTTTTTTTTTTAATAATACATCAAAGGAACTGCTATTTAACCATTCCACTTTATTAAGTATCAAACACTATTCTGACATACTGCTGCTATTTCTTTTCATGATGCATCTGAGGTGAGGAAGATACTTATTCAAATAGTTTTCTGAAGACAATTTTGGCAAGATGGTTAACTAACAAAACATGGATTTGCACCTCTAGATCACTGGTGTAAAACCAACTCACATTAGTCTGACAGAAGCAGTGCAGTCAAATGGTCTGAGCATGAAGCTGAGATCATGAAGTCTACTCATGGCTCTGCCACTGACTTGTTGTGTGACCTTGACAAGTCACTTAGCTTCTCTGTCACTCATTTTTTCTCATGTGAAACCGGAATATTAATGTTTACCAACCTCACCTGTGAGCATTAATTAGGTACTGTTTGTACTGGACTACACCAAAAATGAAAGCACCAAATAAATGACAGATATGGATTAATTCAATAGTAGGGAAGGGAATATCTGTTAGAATAAAAGAACCACCAACTCAAAGTTTAACTAACCCTTTGGATTTTGAAAAAAAAGTATTAATATTATTATATTTTGATTATGATTATGACTATTGCATGTTGCTTATTGCTATACTCTCTATTCCATGTAAGCCCAGAACCACATATGTGGCAATTCATTTAAATTATTCTCAAAGCATTTCTAGCCAGACAAGAATATAAGGGAAATCTTACAAGAAACCCTGTCCTCATCCGATTTCCAGCCTAATTTTTCAGGGTGAGGAATTTCAGATAAAGAATCTAGACTGATTGTTTACTAAAACTGAATCTATAAAGTTGTTGTGGTTTGTCACTTATAATTATTGATACCATCTGATAGCTGTTTGGTAACTCATGTGAAATAGGTTAGTTCTTTAATTCCAGTTCTTAGAGGGCAGGTAAATATATTATAAACAATTCCATCACAACTGACACTTAGTTTTATCATCGTTGGTGGTCTCAGAAGACAGACCAGGATGTGTGCGGAGAGTCATCTTCATGCAGAAAACAGATCTCTGGTACTTTGGCATAACAATTTTGCATTTCCACTACTCAGTGTTTTTGTAGATAAATAGAGAACTCTCACATTAGGAGCTGAGGGAAATGGAAAGTAGCTGTTGTAGGTGGTTCATAACAATCACTGGGCCATCATGCTAACCAGTCACTTAAGTGGTGCTCAATCAATCACAGGTCTGTCCAAAGCTATTTTTTATGACTTTACCTGAACACTGAATTGAAAATTTGAAGAGCACTGACATGCTGTATAATTTTGAACGTAAATAACGTCCTAATGCAAAAAACAAACAGTTATGATGATCTTTCAGAAGCATAATTTGTTTGTAAATATGCTGTCATTTAGATCAGGTTGATTGCATTCACACATTAAGTCAACTCACTTGACAGATAGTCTAATCTTTATGTCATTCCACAATGACAAACATTTCCTCTTGGTAATTTGTTTATACTGCAAAAGTTCATACAGAGAAAGGAAACAATGATGTAATAATTCAAACAATACTTGAATGTGATATACAACCAATGATTTTATGTAAAGTGAAAAATGATCAAAACCCAGAGAAGAGTTTTAACATAAATGAGACAAGTGGATCATCTATTTTCCCAAAAGTTTTGTAAGTATTCCACAGTGAAATACAAAGAATATATTTTGCGTGCTGCTTTCTTATGTTATATTTATGGGATTCAAATAAATAACTTCATATCAAAGTAAATAGGAGAATTTATCCTGGATGTGTTATAGATTTCTTGATATAAATAGGGGTTGTCTGCATAAGGGATGCTGCTGAACTACTGTAGCAATTTCTGGAATTTTTTTTCGTGCTATTAGAAACAGTATTCAAATAATGGAAATACAACAATTTAATACTAAAACAAGAACTATACCTTATCAAGTATCTGTAAAATAGTTAACAGAATTCTGCACATGATTGTCTGGTTTATGAATAAGTGCTTGATCTTTCTTTTCCAATATTCAGTATCTGATTAGGGAGATTGGGAAAAGAAAACAACCCCATCCCTCAAATTCATACTACCCATAATTCTGAATGACAATCATAGAATCATAGAAGATTAGGGTTGGAAGAGACCTCAGGAGATCATCTAATCCAATCCCCTGCTCAAAGCAGGACCAACACCAACTAACTCATCCCAGCCAGGGCTTTGTCAAGCTGGGCCATAAAAACCCCTAAGGATGGAGATTCCACCATCTCTCTAATTAACCCATTCCAGTGCTTCACCACTCTCCGCGTGAAATCGTTTTTCCTAATATCCAACCTAGACCCCCCCCACTGCAACTTGAGACCATTGCTTCTTGTTCTGCCAACTGCCACCACTGAAAACAGCCTAGCTCCATCTTCTTTGGAACCCCCCATCAGGTAGTTGAAGGTTACTATCAAATCCCCCCTCACTCTGTTCTTCTGCAGACTAAATAAGTCCAGTTCCCTCGTCCTGTCCGCATAAGCCATGTGTTCCAGCCCCCTAATCATTTTTGTTGCCTTCCGCTGGACTCTCTCCAATTTGTCCGCATCCTTTCTGTAACAGGGGGCCCAAAACTGGACACAATACTCCAGATGTGGCCTCACTAGTGCAGAATAGAGGGGAATAATCACTTCCCTCAATCTGCTGGCAAGGCTCCTACTAATGCAGCCCAATATGCCATTAGCCTTCTTGGCAACAAGGGCACACTGTTGACTCATATCCAGCTTCTCATCTGCCGTAGTCCCCAGGTCTTTTTCTGCCGAACTGCCACTTAGCCAGTCAGTCTCCAGCCTGTAGCAGTGAAAAGGATTCTTCTGTCCTAATTGCAGGACTCTGCAGTTGTCCTTGTTGAACCTCATCAGATTTCTTTTGGTCCAATCCTCCAATTTGTCTAGGTCACTCTGGACCCTATCCCTACCCTCCAGCGTATCTTCCTCTCCCTCCAGCTTAGTGTCATCTGCGATCTTGCTGAGGGTGCAATCCATCCCATTATCCAGATCATTAATGAAGATGTTGAACAAAACCAGCCACAGGACTGACCACTGGGGCACTCTGCTTGATACTGGCTGCCAGCTAGATATTGAGCCATTGATCACTACCTGTTGAGCCTGCTCCAAGTGCTTCAAAATAGATTCTTTGAGGACCTGCTCCATGATTTTTCCAGGGACTGAGGTAAGGCTGACTGGTCTGTAGTTCCCCGGATTCGCCTTCTTCCCTTTTTTAAAGATGGGCACTATATTTGCCTTTTTCCAATCACCATGAGTTTTCAAAGATAATGGTCAATGGCTCTGCAATCACATCAGCCAACTCCCTCAGCACCCTTGGATGCATCATATCCAGACTCATGAACTTGTACATATCCAGCTTTTCTAAATAGTCCTTAACCTCTTCTTTCACCACTGAGGGCTGACAATGTATAAATATAAGTTATATCAGGCTGCTCTCCGGAAGAAGTTCCTTGCTTTCCCCGCCTTTTGGTGAATTTGATCTTGGCACCCACAGAAATGTTACTTTCTGAAAGCAGGAGTTCAGACCAAAGGAGAAAGGAGCTTAGAAAACAGCCACATCTGAGGAGTATTCCTCACTACAAACACAGAAATGAAAAACAAACAAAAAACAACTACTGCAGTAATTGGGAGAGAAAGAACTGCTGCCACACATTCTCAGAGGATAAGAGTTGAAGAAGAGACTATTACTGTGAGAAAATATGCAGAACAGGGTCCCTATTTCATCTATGGCACTACAGAGAAACATCTGCTATCCTTCTCAGATACACTTAGATGGGCAATTATTAGAATTGAGTGAATAACTGTCATTTTTTCCCCCAATGGCTATTCTGAATACATAAAATAATAATAGCCATAAAATGTTCTGGTCAACCCAAAACTAAAACTTTTCAAAATTTTTGGTGAACCAAAATGTCAAAAATATTTTGAGTAAAACAAAATCTTTTGTTCAACCCAAAAGTGTTTAATTTAGTTTGATTTTTTTAAATGTTTAATTTTTTTAAATGAAATTGAAGTATATTTTGAAATGAAAAGTCACTTAAAATTGAAAAAAAATCAAAATGTTTAATTTAGAAAGTGTCAAAATGGAATCTTTTGACTTTTTTTATTTTTCCCCCTATCAAAAACAATTTGTTGAATTCAACATGAATTCACAAAATGTTTCAGTCAACTTTAATAAACATTTTTTTTGGAGGAAAAAAATGTAGGGCAAAACATTTCACCGAGTTCTTGCATGGATCTCCTCAGAAAATAATCTCATTGCTGCATATCGCAGGGGTCAGAGGACAGAGAAGCCACATGAGTGATCTGGTTGCTAGAATCAGAGAGAAGATGGGGAATGAAGCTCAGCAGTAAGGAGGTAGTTGTGACGTGTGAAGAAAGTGGGGCATGAGGATATATAAGGGATAAAGATTTAACTTTAAGCCTCCACCGCCACAACCCTCCTCCCTCCCCTCCCCACCACCAATCAGGTCAGTTCCCCACTGCAACTACTGATTAGACCTCACTAGAGCATTTTACTATACCGTAATTTCAAGATGGCTGACATCAGCCTCTATCTGGGAACCAGGATTAGAGAAAGGAGGAAATGATTTGTAGGTGGAAAACAGTTTGATAAGGGCTTCAATTAATAAAACTATACTGAGCTCATAGAAATAGTAAATTTTGCTAAATCCCATGAAGATCCTAAAACAGCTTATTTTTGTAATGCTACATGAAAAGGTAAAGTTTTCACTGGCACATGCAAGCTGCTTCCTCCACTTTGATATAAATTCAATGTAATCTTTTGTATTTAAGAGCCAATATTGCTTTAGTCTTCTGTAATCCAAAACAATAATTTAATTTTCAGTTCATGCTACTTGTATTCAGAAAGCATTAATAATTTATCAAGTAATCTTCTGAAATTAAAAACCTTTCAAGATGTGCTAATTAGTTGTCTAGCTACAGCCTCTCAGAAAAAGCTAATGGTAAAATATGTAGTTTCTGCTCCTCTAATCTGTACACAAACAAATATTACTGACTGACAACATCAAAACAGTACGATGCCAGTGGATTAGTGCTTTTAAAAATGTTCACCTCTGAATGAATTTATAGGCTTTTGTACTAATGTTATCAATTAGATAGGACACGAGGAACCTCAGCTGATCTTCACTAATTTCCTTTCAGAAAAAAAGATTAAACTTTAGAGTCCTGTAAACTGCTCTGTTTGTGGTTGGTAGGAGTTAAACATGTTAAGTTTCACCTTAGATTTGACTGAATAGCAGTGGTGGATGAAGCAATGCCTGTGTATAATCTGAAGATGCTCTTTTAAAATATTTTGAGTTCTTTTGCTTTTAAAGTTAATATGTATTCAGTAAATGTAATAGTAATATTACAAAATTCCAGATTTCACTGAATTAATGTGAAAGCTGAATGAAAGATCTGCAGTCTCCACAAGGGTTAGCCATCCCTTTGTGCCCAAGTTTCTTTTCTGAAACATAAATGGGATTTTTTGAGTCTTCACTGCAACAAAAAGGTGCCGCAACCAATACCATGCTTTTGTTTGTCCCAAACTCAAATGAATTTAAAATAGCTACATTTCAGTTTGAAACAGAACTTTACAAACCAGCTACAAACCTCTGAAAATAGGACTTAATAATCAAGGCCAAAACTTTACATTGTGCCCCCCCAGCAGGCACCAGTTATCTCTGACAAAAAGTCCCCAGACCCACTACTCCACAGCAGGGTGTCAGGATCCCTGAACTCTCCTCCCCACCTCAGGTCTTATAGGCCAAGAATTGGGAGAGGTATGGGGGGCTCCATGAGAAGCATTTTAACTGTAAAAGAGCCACATGCAGCTCATGAGCTGTGGTTTAGCCACCCCGGGGTATATCTTTGAAGAGAGATTCTTTCACCTGCCTGTTGTGGTTTTTAGAGGAACTTTATTTCTGAATGAGGGCCCCATACACACAAACATTCTTTCTCCCTCTGTTGCCAAATAAAGGAATGCAGGATTTTATTTATTTATTAGAAATGCAAGAATGTGAGGAATTAGGAGGACTCTGTCAAGTATTTCACATCATTGTAAAGTCAAATTTCCAAGCTCACTAAGTCAGTCAATGACCCTTTTAACTACAATAACTAGATGGCCTTTAAAAAAAATCCCAAACAAAAAAATTATTGGATTATAATATAGGGTAATTGCTTGCCAATTTTTAATTCCATTCAATAGTTTTTGGCAGGTCTGACTTTAAACAGAATAAATATTTTTCAGAACTAGTAAACAAATCCTCTATATGCTGAGATTTGACATGCTATAATTTCAGCCCAGAGATATTGTCTGTGGGAGGATTTATGGATTCTTAAAGCTTGATCTTTCACTGCAATAGGCAGATGCACATCATAATTTATCTAGATAATAAGATAAAGCAAGCAAGCGTAATAGATTATTTTTCAAAAAAAATATTAAGTGATGCATCCCCTACATATCTGGTGGTTGGATGAAGCTTACAAAATATATTTCTGATGGAAATTCTAACGGAATTAACTACATCATCATGAAAGTGACATTAAAATAAAGGACAAGTAATCATCTACTCCACTGAGAGACTTTTTGGCATTGTGAATTAAGGGAGTTACATTATAAAAGATTCTTATTTGATTGGGTTTTTTTTAAATTAACACCTACATTGTTTGAAAAAGGCCTTTGAAGTTCAGCAAGGAGAAAACCCTTAGCTTAAAGAAATGCCTTAATCTTGTTTTAGATTTCTCTGAGTTATAAACTGTTAAACATTGCCATTACATTTGTCTTGCTTGCATTGTTGGCAAAATGTTGGCAGCCAGCCAAAATAACACCTGACTCCAGCTAAGGTACTTATATGTTCCCCATCACTGTAATATGTGAGTACCTCACTACCTGTAACATGTTCTCCTGTGAGTTAACAGGGCTATTTTTCCCATTTTATAAATGGGCAACTGAAGTGCAGATATGCTAAGTAACTCATCCAGCATCACACAGGAACCTTGTGAATTGAACCCACATAGTTCAAGTACTAAGCTAGTGCCCCAACCACTAGATTATTGTGCCTCTTTTGAAAAAATAAATAAATAAATAAATATTTTTTTTAAAAAAACAGACTCATGCTGCTGCCAAAGCAGCAGTGACCCATTGTGGCACCACATGGGACAGGAGCTGCCACAACTACCAGAGTGGAGGAAACATAAGCTGGGCTCATCCAATCCTGGGTCCATCACATAGTGCCAATGGCCTACACTCTGCTGTGGTAACAGCCTTCCCCTGCTGCCCACTAATGTAGTTAGTCCTGGAGCTCAAGTGGTAGCAGTCCGTGCCGCACTGCTGAAGGCTCAGAGCCCAAACCTTGCTGATAATACATGAGGAGTGCTGGGGAGGATTTATTACAGCTCTATATAATGGAATTTAATTTTACTTTTTTCATTTAAAAAAGTACAAAATTACATGCAAAAAAAGTTAGTTATTTAGGCGCAAAGACAAACACTCAAAAGTAAGGAAATGTCAGTTTCCACTGTTTACCCATATAATGTTAATTCTGCCCCCTTGTCTGTATGCATTATGATACCATCTTTAATTACATCATCACATACTACATTTTCCACAGACTGGATACAGAAAACAGCAGAATTAAGATAGCACAGGCAACCGTAAGTCTGGCACTGTCTGAGTGCACGATTTGACAACCCAAATTATTTTCTTTTAATATAGTATTTTGGATAAATATTATTTTTAAAACAGGTAACATTAATTGCTCAGTGCAAGTTTACAGTGACCTATAAATAAGTGATGATAATCTAGAAATTTAAAGCTATAAAGCAATTGTAATTTAATTATTTTTTAAAAATCACCTGACATTTCCAGACATGAATACAATACAAAATTATTCCCACTGTATTTATATTTTGAGAATTAAAAAAGAATCACCAGAAATGACTGAAAATGGATACTAACAGTAAATCCAAAACCACTGACTATTGTCAAAGGGTTATGAAAATAAACTTCTACTGATTTAAAGAATGCTAAAATACTAATAATGAATCATGGTTCATTTAACAAGTGGTTCATTTTCAGCAAGCAAAATGATTTTGCCTTATGATTGACCAATGCTTCTCAAAACTAGCTTTACAAAAAGGTTCCTTAAGTCCACTGAACAAGTATTTGTGAAACACCAATGCCTCATCTGTTTGCAGAAGGAAGTGCTATTACATTTATTTTATGAGAAAATTGTAATGCCTAACTATGTCAATCATGGAGATAATTTAAATGTACTGCAAAGTTCAATAGCAGCAATCTACTTCCAGTTATTAAATACTGTACAACATGTATTAATTCTTATTTGTTCTATAGTCAGAATGCTAAGACATCATTTAATTTTCAGTGCAATCTTCGAGAATGATTCTATGGGTATGTGAGCTTTTTATAGGTGAGAGTATTTGTTGGAGGGAGGGGCATAAGGCTGTGAAAAGTTGAAAGCTTTCTGAAAAAATCTCATCAATAAAGATTTTACTTTAAAGAAGGAATTTCATATAATAAAAATCAAATACTACTACTAAATTATGCTTCAAATTTGTATAGGGCCTGAGCCAAAACCCAACAGGCCCAATGAGAGTTTTTCCATAGTATCTTCTATGTATGGATTTCAAAGCATTTACTGAAAGAGGCTCTGAAATTGCAAAGAGACACACTTTATGCCCTTATACATTCTCATTGATTTATTGGGATTCTGTGTGCATCTCTCCATGGGATTAAGACTAGAGCAGATTTTTCCATTACCACTACCCTCATTTTAAAACTAACTGATTGTGTTCTCAGACCTTTTCATTTTGCTGTCCATGAATATTTTAGTGAACAAGTTTACTGACTGGAATGTTTGCAAAAACAGTGAATTTTAAATGAAAATTGTGAATGTTTGCCAAAATCAAGTTTCAAATTAATAATCATGAGTCTTTTCAATTTATATCAGAGTCTAAGAGTTATAGTCACCCAAGCAAGGACTCAAAAAACACCATGTAAGCCACTTGGTAATTCCCCGTAAAGAACTCAAATTTTGAATAGTGAAGAGCTGCAGCAAACTTCTTGTGAACAAGTGACAGCCCAGGAATCAGGTTTTCAGCTGTTGAATATCAGTTTAGCTCCACTAAAGTCTAAGGATCTATGTCAAGTTATACCAGCTAAGGATCTGGCCTTAGAAATCATTCAGAGAAATTATTCTGAGTATAATTTGAAAGAAATAAATTTGTAATCTGCAAACAGGCATCTTGTGAACAGAAAATGAAGCAAAAATTGTCATTTATTTGTTAAAAATTATTCACTCAGCTCCACTCAACATCCTTTTGAAGAAAGTAAACAATGACAGGTGAAATGATTCAGGGGGGAAAATTCTGTTTGTTACTCATGTCTCTTTTTTCATAGGGAATCCTTATCAGCAATGAACAGCAGTTAACACGTTACAATAAAGTTTCCCATTCAGGGCTACTAATGCAGCCTTGGAACACTGGGTCCAGCCTTCTCTTAAGATTTTCTGCCTTTGGGCACTAATAAATAACATATTTATGATTGTATTACCCATACCATATATAATTTGCATGCATTAAGCATAAATAGCAGTTACATAGCCTAAATTAGCCTATGATTTTTATATAATCCTGCTCACATATGCTAAATATTCCATGATCCCTTGCATTCATGGAAATAAGTTTTGGCTTGAGCAAACAGGAAAGCTGTCAAAATCAGGAGAGATGAGTGCTTTACCATAGCAACAGAAAGGGAGTTACTCTCACAGACCTGTACTGGAATATCCCAAATGAAGAGGACAAGACATACGATTGATCTACCCTAGTAGAAATCTAGGAGGTGACTTCACATATTTTAGTGCCTAAAATACACATTGTCAGAGCAAAAAGATAAGGGGTACACCATGGTACCAGAAAAAAAAAGGTAGAAAGTTTAAATCTAGTTTTAGCTCATGTACACAGTATCTTTTACTTGTGAGCAGGTAGGGTATAAAAAGATGGCTTTAGGGGTATAACTTTGGGAGCACATCTTCTACATAAAGGAGATGTAACATCACTGCATGAGATGGCTTCTCAGAGACTGATATCATATAGAACCCTTTTCCTATACTATATTATTATTGGGTTAGAGCAATAAACCTGATATTAGTTATTTAGCATCTTAAGTATACTTCATAGTGAACCCAAGTGTGGTCAAGCAACTGACTATACAATTTATCAATACCCTCCTGTTCCTGGAGGAGGTGCTTTTACAGACCCTCCTGGGAGCAGTTATATATGTATAAATTGTTGTTAGCCTTGGGTTTACAAGGACAGGGCAAAGTATGTACACTGTAAGAAAGAATGGTAATGGTCTTCATTTTATGGTGGGGTAACCAAGTAAGATAGTTACATGCTCTGTTTGTCTGAAACAAAGCTTATTGTATTGTGGATATAGGAAAACTGAACTTAGCAAATTCTGTAGCTTTCTGTGGAAAAAAGAACGTGTAATTAAAGACTGCCTGATAATTAGAGATAGATGGGCAAAATTTCCCAAACAAAACCTTTTTTCCTAGCAACACATACAGATTCGGATTCACAGAAACAAGAAGTTCGCGAATTCATGTCAAATTTGTGGAATTGTTTCAATAAATATATATTTCTCAAAAAGTCAAAATATTTCATTTGGAAACTTTCTAATTTAGAATTTGACTTCATTTTTATTAAAAAATGTTTTCGAAAAGGTAAAACTCAAAACCAAACCAAAATATTTTATTTTGGTCAAACAAAGCAAAGCATTTTGTTCAACATGACTCCCCCCAAGTTTTTTTAGTTTACCAAAAAATATTTGATTTGGGTTGGCATGAGATGATTCTGCTATTCAAACTGCTCTAATCATAATGCATACACACAAGGAACCCGAATGAAGGTTGCACAGACTACCTTAATTCTGGCATTTCCTAATTTTTGTCTGCTTGATTTTGCAACCTTAATAATGGTCTTTTAACAAAGATTTGTGTATGTAATATATATTATCTTTACAACCTGCTATTCCCAGTTGTTACATATTTGTCTTCATACTGCAGTTAGACATTCACCATGCTCCTATTTCTCACCCGGCAAAAGGGAGAGGGGGAGATTCAGAGAAAGGACCAGGCTGGTTACAAAATCCACCCTATTGCCTCAAGAGGAAGCAAAGTGTTTTTAGGAATACAAAATATATATTTCCCAAGAAAACCCTAAAAGGAAGACGTCAAAAAAAGGCCAGACTATAGGAAAGGAAACACAGTGAAAATGTAAGTGTTGTATTAATTGAAAGAGTGTGTGTTTCTTTTTAGGGATTTCAATTACCAGTGGTTATTTTGCAGAATATCTTGTGCCCTTGAGGACTGTCATGCACTGTACATTTAGCAAAGTGTTGAAATTAGATATTATACGTTTTGTTGTTAATTCAATGTTTTTGTGACCAGATGAAAGTTACTTCAAACCAGGAAAAACAAAGAAGGGGGTGATGGAGTGGATGAAAGAGAGAAAGTTTCTCTCCAAGTACTACAAAGAGAATGGTATTAAAGAGAAAAAAGTAATTTCACATCTTGAAGTAACTGTTCACTTCAATTATCAAAACAAGCTGAAGTTACTCATAGCATTCTTATGAAAAAAAGCAGAACTTGCCATTAAGTAATTCTTAATGTAAACTCATAGTTCTACTCAATTTAAGAAGTATGACAAAATCCTGTACAAATATTAAATAGCGAACTAATCTTTACTACACCCATAGAGTGCAGGCAAATGTTTACTCTGTTTTGTGAAAGCCAATACATAGAGAAATTAAATAGTTTGCCCTAGCCACATTGTGATCATGTGGCAGATACCAATGATTAGAATTTAGGAGTTCCTGAATTTAACTTCCATATTCAGTGTAGTAGATTATACAGTGCCTCTAGTATTAAGTAACCCACACCCACACTTCGTATATTGTTAACAACTAGACTGAAAATCATAAAACTCGCCTATCTGGTTTCAGTTGTTGTTTTAAACTTGGAACTCACACCATATAAATGAAGAGAGATTCTAAAGATTGCTAGGCTTTTCAGACACAAGCTGGACTGAATGTGACCAGATATGCGGTTTTGCACCATAATCATAAAACGGTCAAAACTATCACATTTCTCTTACATTTCAGTCTGAGATTTAGGGTTTTTCAAACAAAACTTGTGGGGTATGAAGCCTAATAAACTAAAACCAAATAAAGGATTCACACAACCAGCCTGAAAAGGAACACTTGAGTTGTACACAGCTCTGTAACTCACATGCAAGGTAACTGCTTGGATATGAAGTCTGTATTACATTATTTTGTTTCTGATTCGGGTTAGGGTAATATACATTTCATATGTGGCTTTTGTGGACACATCAAACCTCCATCAGGAACCTGAATACTATATCTACAACTGTATTTCAGCAATGAACTGCTGGCACAAGAACTAAGTCAAAGTCTTTTCTTCTTGATGGTTTCTGGTATATACATGTCAGCCAGAGGTCACAGAACTGACAAAGTATTAGGGTAATACAATTGTCTACATTAGAAGGAAGGGTGATCATAATGCTGAACACCACTAACCTGAGGGATACCACTTCCAGATTAGTGTGCCTGGTCCACCAGAGTTTTCTCTTTCTGAAATATATATTGCAGAAAAAAGTGGCATGAAGCACCAAGCAAGAGATAGGGAGGATGCACATTGAAAAGCAAAATATTCCACCATCAAAATCTGGATTTTGATTTTTTGAATCCCCTTCAAAGTTGACTTGAAGCAGACATCGAGCCGGCAAAAGGATTTACAATAGAAGAAAGCAGACAAAAAAAGATCAGCAGCAAGAGCTAAAAGGTAGATTTTCAAAAAATAAGATAGAACAAGTAACACGTAGGAAAAGCCAGAACACCTCAGGATCTTCCTAGACATGGTAATATTTCGGTCGGGTAAGAAGCTAATACATCTGATTGTGTAAGGTTGGGTGTTTCCCTTTTGGACAATGGTATACACGTGGTTTAATTTAATCTCAATTTACAAATTTCATTTGTGTCAGAGAGACGCAGAGTATGGAAAGGTTAATGGTTCTATTGGTGGCACTGGGGCCTTGCCAGCAGCAAAAGGATGTGAAAAGTCCTATCTTTAAATTTTGGAGAATTCAGTTTAGTGCCGAGGAAATCGTCATTTTGGAGTATGGTTTGCAATCAAAGACAACTAACAACAATGTTGTGAAATGCTACAGATCCTAAACACTACAAACTGGCATTGGATTCCAGCCATGACAATCAAGCTGAGAAAAAAATTACAGTAATCAGAACTGAGTTTTGGGATTATAACATTGTAAGAAGATAAATACTCTCTCTGGTACTTATCCTCTTGTTTATCTTCTCCCTGACTCCAACCAAAAGACAGAAAATTAGAGAGAAAGAAAAAAGTAAAAATAATATTATCATATTATACCTATAATAATGTACCATCTGCAAACCTCACTGGAGAATCACATTAAGGAAGTCAGTGGAACTGAAGTTCTGAAAGTATGCTACTGAAAGAATAAAATTCAGGTTTTTGCTCTCTAATAGCATATAAATTTGGATACTATTTCCACATCTCAGGTACATTATAAATAACCTTGCAGAATAGCTCCTCTTGAGAAGAATGGAAAATCCTGACAAAATCAAAGCTTATTAGGATTTTTGACATTTATAAACCTATAGCACTGAGCCATGACCACATTATTCCTTCGATAAAACTGCCAGCTACTGAATATAACACTGCTTTAACAATGAACAAAATTTATTGAAGTGACAGCTCTTAACTATGAATCTCACTTGGCAAGATAATGCAAAGATGACAAAATTTTCAATCCCAGTAATCAGGATTATATATCAAATACTGAGGGCACTAAGTGGATTTCTAGTTGAAGAGATATGTTAAATTTTATACCTGAATCAGTACTTCAGATGCTATTAATGGGCAACCCTTGATTCTTGCAAAAGTGGGCTTGTTTGCTTCCTCCACTTTACCTGCTGCTTGAAAATAAGCAATTGTCTTATTTATATCCTACAAAGTATCGTTTTTATTTCAAAAGCCTTAGCAGTTGCAATGCTATGGTTTAGGAAATTTGATAGAGAAGCCAAGCAGTTAGCAATTTTCATGTCAAATTTTTACAGCAG
The DNA here is from genome assembly GCF_016161935.1 of Mauremys reevesii. Lineage (NCBI taxonomy): Eukaryota > Metazoa > Chordata > Testudines > Geoemydidae > Mauremys > Mauremys reevesii. The sequence goes on along the minus strand of NC_052629.1, from coordinate 35,366,531 downwards.
TTTCTCAACCTTTTTAATATATTTTTTTTCTTTTTAAACTTTCATTGTGTTACTTTGTTAATAATGCAGAACATATAGCTCCTCAGACTGATTTCTATTTCAATTTAATTTGATACATGAGATATAATTGGCCTGGTGTCACAATTTTCCAGGTTAGCTAATGTTATGGACTAAAAAATAAATATTTGGTCAAAAGCACAGTATCCTTTATAATGATTCAACATTTGGTTAAAACAAAGAAGTCTTTTCCCTAGTTTTGCTGAAAAAATATTATATTGCTAGGTATTGGAACTGGTCAGAACATTATCAATAAATTATGCTGCTTGGTAGAAGCTGAAACATTTTGCAGAAATACACTGGCTTCCCCAACATTTTCGTTGGAAAGGTTTTTTGGGTCCCTTGTTTCTCTGGTCAATTGTGAATGGTTACGGGAAGAAAGGTGAGAATGAATCTCATACTCTACAGCCCAATGGATTAGGGCACTAGTCTTGGATATGGGAGACTCAGATTCAAGTCCCTATAATGCCTCATGTAGGTGGGCCTGGCATGACATGGGTAATTAAACAAATGGAGAGGAGGGGTCATTCTTTAGAAGACAGAATAAGGGAGGTAAATGAATCATCAGGCTTAAAAGAGAATGTGCTAAATACAATAAGTAAATGGGTCAATAAGCTAAAACACAGAATATCTGAGATAGTTAAGATAATTTTGGAACTGATACAAAGTCTGTAATGCACTCATAATGCCTCATAGACATTGACCTATGTAGGTGAAATCAATACACTAAGAACAAAAATCAGTTCCAATGCAACCTGCTGAATGCATTTTTAACACTCTCTTGTGCATTAGCCATGAACATGTGGAGCTGGGGGTGGGGGGTGTAAATCAAGGAAGCCTACTTGCCTCTGTTCTATTACATGACTTTATAACAATTATGAAATATTTCCTTTAATGAATAAATGTAAGTTCGCCCTTTACAATTTGAGACCTGTATTTGGTTAAACATTATATATATCTTCATCAAGTCTCAAATATGAAGTTTAGAATGACAGGCATTAAACTCAGCCATTTTTTCTGTCATAGACGTTAGTTATTTTATGGACAGTAACCTTTGGAATTTAAAACGTCAGTAAAGTTATTTTCACTGTTATTCCACATGAACAACTCTCAAGCTTTCACTGTTGTTACTGTGGGTTCCATGCATAGAATGAGTGTGAAACGTGCAACAAAAAGCCACATTGTATGTAAAGATCCACAGTGTACTGGAATTTTGCCCATGTTTTTGACTTAGATAGATCATCAAAACATAATTATAACATCAAGAAAATACTTGCTAAAATAGAACTAATAGGGCCCTAAAGTATGCTCTATGCACCGTTCTTCCCTTTGCAGAGCACTGAAAACTCAGAGGACCCAACCACATCAGCCACACCATCAGGGACTCATTCACTAATGTGATATATGCCATCATGTGCCAGCAATGCCCCTCTGCCATGTACATTGGCCGAACCGGACAGTCTCTACATAAAAGAATAAAAGGACACAAATCAGACATCAGGAATGGTAACATACAAAAGCCAGTAGGAGAATATTTCCCTGGACATTCTATAACAGATTTAAGAGTAGCCATACTTGAACAAAAAAAAACAGACTTCAAAGAGAAACTGCAGAACTAAAATTCATTTGCAAATTTAACACCATTTATTTGGATTTGAATAGGGACTGGGAGTGGTTGGCTCACTAGAAAAGCAACATTCCCTCTCCTGGTATTGACACCTCCTCATCAATTATTGGGAGTGGACTACATCCAACCTGATCGAATTGGCCCTGTCAACACTGGTTCTCCCTTCTCTTCATGTGTCAGTATAATAATGCCTGCATCTGTAATTTTCACTCATGCATCTGAGGAAGTGGGTTTTTTACCCACAAAAGCTTATGCCCAGATAAATCTGTTAGTCTTTAAGGTGCCACCGGACTCCTTGTTGTTTTTACTGGAAACTCCATTTGGATTTGAAGCTTTGGGCCCTCTGTTCATTGTATTGAGGCAGAGGCAGTGGCTCAGGCTAGCTACCTGAGTACAATTCTTCCCAACCCCTGCATTCCACATTGCTATTTTTTGTGTGCTAGGTCGAGCTAAACTGGAGCAACTGTCTACTTGCTATGGCAAAAACTCACCAAGTTGCTGTTTAGACACATACTTTAAAAATGTATAATGCACAAAAACACCTACAAAGTTACACTCACCATGTGGGAAGTAAGAAAACTTACCAGGTCAATTCCTAAACTATTTCCTATCACAGTGTTTCCAACTCCCATAATTTGATCAGGAGTCTCATGATATTTAGTGTTTTCTTTAGAGCCCCAATTCCTGGTGTTTTGTGACTGTATGAGAATCTCAGCTTTCATTTTTCAAAAAAGTTAGTTGCTAACCATTGTGATTGTGGAGAAAATCTTGAAAACATTAATCCTAAATTCTTAAAAAAATGCTTCCCTTTATTTTCCATCTATTTTTTAATCCCATGATTTTGGGTGCCTGACTCATTTTTTAAAATGCTTAGGGTTGGCAATACTGCAGTCAAAAGCCCAATATTGTACTTTTTACTCAGTCAAAACCATCTTTAAAGTCAATGAGAGTTTTGCCTGAGAAAGAAATCCTGAATAGGGCCCTAAAAATAAAATGACTGTAGTTATTTCTGCTACTATTTACAGAAAGAAAATACTACATGAAAAGTAAAAGCTAATTATTTAAAGGAAGCATATTACAGCATCTAAATATATTTTCTACCTGAAAAATGTTCTTGACACTGTCTTGGTATGGGAATATTCCCTGATATACCCTCCGCATTTGGAATCTTAGAAATCACAAAGCATAAAATGAAACATGACAAAAACTCACCTGTTTCTATAGCAACTTAACACTCATGAGAGCACCCACAAAAAACTAAAAAGAACAATTTACTTCAAGGATTCTTCCTGCCACCATTCACACTTTGAAAAAAAAAAAAAACTTCACAACATGACTATCACATGCATTGCACATATGTAAATAGCTATTATGAGTAGAGATTGTTTTTCCAGAAATGTCGCCCTTAAACTTATAACGTTCCAATTAACAGTTTGAATTGAGGTGTTCTGAAATAAAATGTATCCAGAGAATATGGAAACTAGATTATATTCATATACATGTACATAAATGAAGCAATTAAGTATACCTTAAAGGTTATGCTGCCGCATACTGTCACTTCTGTCAAAGGAATTAACATGGAAATTAAGTTACTCTTTATCTTTATTAAGTGTCACACAGTTTATATAATCCATTATTTCTTTTGCTTCGTATAAAGTCATACAAATAATGAATTAAACTCACAATACATAATAAATGAGGTTCTTGCCAAAAGATTTTAGATGTCAGAATTTGGTGTCATGAAATGACCAACTTCAAAGAGCAGACAGCTGAATGCTAAATAATCTTTTCTGCATTACAGGAAGAAAATGTGCCTTTAATGAAAATGATTAGATTAAATAATAAAATTAAGACTTCAGTGACATAATTTTTACTTTTATTGCTGTGTTATTCATTGTGGTTTTCATATGCACTCTTATTCCATGACTGCTTACTTTGCTTAAGAGCCTTCGGTGAAGGATTTTGTCAAAGGCTTTCTGAACACCCAAGTACACTCTACCCACTGGAGCACCCTTGTCCACATTCTTGTTGACCCCCCTCAAAGAATTCTAATAGATTGATGATGCATGGCATATTATAAAAGCTGTGTTGACTGTTTCCCAACAAATTGTGTCCATCTATGTGTCTGATCATTAAGGCTTTATGTTTGTCACGGCGGTCGTGGAACTCACGGATTCCGTGACTTTCGGTGACTTCTGCAGCAGCCTGTGTGGCTGGCCCAGGAGCCACATGAGCAGTCATACTGTCCCCCACTATTCCCCAACAGCAGGATTTTGGGTGGGGGGGGCCTGAGGGCTGGGGATTGGGTCTGGGGTGGTGTTTACCTGGGGTGGGGGCCTCCCTGAAAGGGAAACAGGAACTCCCCTCCCTCAGCTCCTAGCTCCACAGGCTGCCTCTGCCTACAGGCACCGCCCCCACAGCTCCCATTGGCCATGGTTCCCAGCCAATGGGAGCTGCAGAACTGGAGGGTTGGGGTGGAGTGGAGGCAGTATGTGGAACTAGGAGCAGAAGGTCGCGCTTCCCAGGAGTTGGGTAGGGAACCAAGCCCTGACAGCTCCCATCCAAGACCCACAATGCCCCCCCAGGGACTCACAGTGCCCCCCGGGTGGTGCCCCCACCTAATCACCCATGGCACTCCCCCGAGCCACATCTTCCTGAGCATCCACAGTGACCCCCCCAGCACCTGTGGCACCCCCTGGCTGCTCCCAAGCTTCCCCCCACCCCAAGGTTTAGTCACGGCTATATAGTAAAAGTCATGAACAGGTCACGGGCCATGAATTTTTGTTTACAGCCCGTGACCTGTTCATGACTTTTATTAAAACTACCCATGACTAAAACATAGCCTTACTGATAATTCTATTTTTTACGATTGGTTCCACTAATTTAACTAGTACTGAAGTTAGGCTTACCAGCCTGTTATTGCCAGGATTGCCTCTGAGCAGTTTTTAACAACTGGTGTTACATTAGCTATCTTCCAGTCTCCGGGTACAGAGGCTTGTGTCAGTGAAAAGTTACGTACTACAGTTAGTAGTTCTGCAATTTCATATTTGAGTTCTTTCAGAATTCTTGAGTGAATGCCATGTGGTTCTGGTGACTTATTACCATTTAATTTATCAATTTGTTACAAAACCTCCTCTATTGACACCTCAATCTGGGACATCTACTCAGATTTGTCACCTAAAAAGAATGCCTCAGGTATGGGAATCTCACTCACATCCTCTGCAGTAAAGACTAATGCAAATAATTCATTTAGCGTCTCTTCAATGACCTATTACTGAGCAGTTCAGCCATATTTACCTCTTGTACCAGTTCCTGTGCTCCATTTAGTATGAAATCAAGAATTTCCTCTTTCCTTGTGGATTCCAGAACTAGCTACTCCAAGAAGCAGTTGTTTATGGTCTCTAGAAATTTTATCTCTGAATCACATCCTGAGGTGATGTATACCCAGTCAATATGAAATCATCCATTATTATTGCACTTTCTGGTTTTGTAGCCTCTCTAACCTCCCTTAACATTTGACAAGCACTATCATCATCATGGTCAAGTGGTTGGTAGTATCGTCCTACTGCTATAGTCCTTTTATTGAAGCATGGAATTTGTATCCATAGAGCTTCTATGGTACAGTTTGTTCCATTTAATATTTTTATCATATTTAACTGCTTTATATATATATATATATATATCTATATATCTATATCTATATCTATATACACACATACACACACACACACACATAATGACACTCCCCCACCAGCCTGAACTACTCTGTCATTCCTATATATTTTATACCGTTATTACCGTTTCCCATTGATTATCCTTATTCCACCTAGTTTCCATGTTGCCTATTATACCAATATCCTCACTGAATGACAGGGACTCTAGTTCATTTAGTGGTATTTAGATTTCTATCATTTGTATATAACCACTTGTTCATTTTGTCACTATTCAGTTGCTTGTGTTTAGGTGTTATTAGTGAGGTACAACTGAAATATGGAGAATGAGGCCCAAGGTAAATTAATTAAATCCAAAATTAAACTCCACTAGTTTTACAACATAAAAATAAGTGACTGTTACTAGATTCTACTAAACCAATAATTTGCTACTGTTTACTTGATTATGTTTAATTTTGAATTTCAAAACCACTGAAGAGCATATTTTAAGTTAAGATTTTTTAGGAAAATGTCCTACTGAGATAATCTGTGTCTAAATTTTCAGGTAAATTGACTATTTTCTTTTAAAACACTGCAGAGCAGTTGGCTTGTAACTCATGCGGTAGAGGCTCATGCACTAAATTCCAGAAGTCCCAGGGTCTGTTGGTGTTAATGTGCTTGGACCCATTTTCCAGGTAGCCCATGTAGCAGTTGAGTTTTTAATCTCCCTTACTTACCTGCCTGGGCTTAAAATTTGAGTCAGAATCTAGTCTTAAATGTTTTCTTTATGAATACCCAGTAGTAAACCACACAAGCAGAAGGAACAAGACTTTAGAACAACAATATAGCAGAAAATGAAGTGTAATTCAAAAGGCTAACGAGAAAGTCATCTGCAAAGTAAAGATAATACAAAGATGGATTCTTGAGACAGTAGAGAAGCCAGATCAAGGAGGAAGAAGAATGGTTTTAGGAAAGCATGGAGCAATTGGATGAAATTAATATTATATATATATATATATTTATAGGTATATATTTGTAGACTAAACAACAGAAAAAAGGGTCCTCGTAGTAAGATAGAAGTCTTTTTCTACAGTGTACTAAGAGAAGAGGTATAGAAATCCATTGCCAAAACTTTTATAACAAGACAACAACTATGAAAAACTCACAGTAGAGAAACATTCTGCCCTGCAGGCTGATGAATTACTGCAGATGATGTAACTGATTTCACCCCCATTTTTAACACCTGGGTTCAGACTGTGGCTCAGAAAAGAATATGAGCTTTGTAGCTTAGCCAATGTTATTATGCAGATCTATAATTAAAAAGATCAAATGGAATGGAAGAGTATGATAATCATTTTAGTAGCAAACATTTGTGCGCATATTTTAGACCTACATATAACTCCAGTTGACATTACTGACAGTCTCACTGTAGATCGAGAATATATACAGGATTCTATGTTCTTTAATGAACTCTTGAGAAATAATGAATAAACACAACCAGTCCTTCTACTTGTTTTACATCCATCTAGATGTTTGGGATTAGCGAATAACCAAGACATTAACATAATTTATGTTTTAAAGAAACTTTGTTGGTTCTATACCAGGATAATTTGAACAAACAAAAACATTTGGGAAAATGAACATATGAGAAAGCACAAAAGGACAGAAGAGACTTATTAAATTAGTTCACACCTTCTTTTAAAATCTTAATAGTATACACTAATGCTCCTGAGAAAAATGAGTTATCAAATTATTTAGGATTTGCAAATGAAACTTCCTTCATAAAAATAGGCAAAGAATAACTGGAATTTTGATTAGAAAGCACAAAAATGAAAAACAAAAGACTCGATATAACAAATATACAGTGGATGCTGAGATACCAAAAGGGATGTAGAGTTACGCATGCTTTAGGCTGATATTTCTCCTTCGTCAATCTTTTAATAAAGTTAGTGCTTTTAAAAGATGTCAGATCAGCAACCCTGAAAAAGTCTTTTCTTCAGAACAGGAAGAACATGAGCAGCAGTGATACAATCTTACCCTGGCAGCTTACCTCAACCCTGAACTGAAGAGAGACTAGTTCAATCTCCACGATCCTTCAATTCTTGGCATTTCCGCTGAGTTACTGTAAGGCCAGTTGGTAAAGTTGAGTCTAGTCTGCAGCCATACCACCTTACATTGTATGATCTTATCAGGTCTCTCAAGCTAAAATGGATCAGACCAAGTCAGCATTTGGATTTGAGACTACTAAGGAAAAAGCTCAAGCTGGGAAGTGCTGCTGATGAAATTAGAAGTTGCAATCTTCCTTCTCATTCATTTCTGAATCTATGCTACAAACATGGTGTGAGGGGCACTGTGCTCTTGACGCAAAGACTTGCAGATGAAATGTAAACTCAAAATCCAGATCAGCTGGAGTCATTAGTGGTCTCCAAGTGTACTGGGCAATTTTCAGACCAAAAGAGGTTTAGATAAGCAGTATATCTTCTATTAAAACACCTATTTTAAATCATGTAGCAAATGTAAAATATACACTGAAGTCCACAATAAAGTGGTTCAGTTCAGGCTGCATATATGCCAACATCTTTGGACAAAAAAAAAATAAAGTGTAGATTTAAGAATTTTGCATAAAATTTGCCTGAGTAGGGTTGCTGGTAGTGCAGTGTCCTTCAGCCTAGTGGAAAAGGAGAAGCTATGTACATCCCATACCCTTAGAACCTCCAATCCATATCTAGGTAGAGGAGATGAAATTCCTAAGTAATCTAGTTCTGCTTTAGATGGGATGGGTGCTGCAGGAGCATATGAACTCCTCTCCTTTTGAGTGTGGGTGGATATTCTCCCCTTCTCTCTTCTTATCCCTTCTAATCTTATACTTCACTTTATAAAATGAGCTGAAAAAGTAAGAAAATGGGTTGAACAGAAAAAAGAGGGAAGAGTCTAAAGATTCATATGTCCCTTTATGTTTCAACCACCATTCCAGAGGTCATGCATCCATGCTGATGATGGATTCTGCTTGATAATGATCCAAAGCAGAGCGGACTGACGCAGGTTCATTTTCATCATCATGAGTCAGATGCCACCATCAGAAGACTGATTTTCTTTTTTGGTGGTTCGGGTTCTGTAGTTTCCGCATCAGAGTGTTGCTCTTTTAAGACTTCCTAAAGCATGCTCCACACCTCATCCCTCTCAGATTTCAGGAGGCACTTCAGATTCTTAAACCTTGAGTGAAGTGCTGTAGCTATTTTTAGAAATCTCACATTGGTACCTTTTTTGCGTTTTGTCAAATCTGCAGTGAAAGTGTTCTTAAACGTGCTAGGTCAGCACCCAAAACTGCTATAACATGAAATATATGGCAGAATGCAGGTATAAAAGAGCAGGAGACATAGACTCATAGACTTTAAGGTCACAAGGGACCATTATGATCATCTAGTCTGATCTCCTGCACAACGCAGGGCACAGAATCTCACCCACCCACTCCTGTAACAAATCCCTAACCTATGTCTGAGTTATTGAAGTCCTCAAATCATGTTTTAAAAACCTCAAGGTGCAGAGAATCCTCCAGCAAGTGACCTGTGCCCCACGCTGCAGAGGAAGGTGAAAACCTCCAGGGCCTCCGCCAATCTGCCCTGGAGGAAAATTCCTTCCCGACCCCAATATGGCAATCAGTTAAACCCTGAGCATGTGGGCAACACTCACCAGCCAGCACCCAGGAAAGAATTCTCTGTAGTAACTCAGATACCACCCCATCTAACATCCCATCAGAGGTCATTGGGCATATTTACTGCTAATAATCAAAGATTAATTAATTGCCAAAATTTAGGCTATCCCATCATACCATCCACTCCATAAACTTATCAAGCTTATTCTTGAAGCCAGATATGTCTTTTGCCCCCATTACTCCCCTTGGAAGGCTGTTCCAGAACTTCACTCCTCTAATGGTTAGAAACCTTCGTCTAAGTTCAAGTCGAAACTTCCTGATGGTCAGTTTATATCCATTTGTTCTTGTGTCCACATTGGTACTGAGCTTAAATAATTCCTCTCCCTCCCTGATATTTATCCCTCTGATATATTTATAAAGAGCAATCATATCTCCCCTTAGCCTTCTTTTGGTTAGCTAAACAAGCCAAGCTCTTTCAGTCTCTTTTCATAAGATAGGTTTTCCATTCCTCGGATCATCCTAGTAGCCCTTCTCTGTACCTGTTCCAGTTTGAATTCATCCTTCTTAAACATGGGAGACCAGAACTGCACACAATATTCCAGATGAGGTCTCACCAGTGCCTCGTATAACAGTACTAACACCTCCTTATCTTTACTGGAAATACCTCGCCTGATGCATCCCAAGACCGCATTAGCTTTTTTCACAGCCATATCACATTGGCGGCTCATAGTCATCCTGTGATCAACCAATATTCCGAGGTCCTTCTCCTCCTCAGTTACTTCCAACTGATGCATCCCCGGTTTATAAAAAAAATTCTTGTTACTAATCCCTAAATGCATGACCTTGCATTTTGCACTATTAAATTTCATTCTATTACTATTATTCCAGTTTACAAGGTCGTCCAGGTCTTCCTGTAGGATATTCTGGTCCTTCTCTGTATTAGCAATACCTCCCAGCTTTGTGTCATCCGCAGACTTTATTAGCACTTTCCCACATTTTGTGCAAAGATTATACAAGATTGGTCCCAAAACTGATCCCTGAGGAACTCCACTAGTAACCTCCTTCCAGCCTGACAGCCTTCCTCCACTATGACCCATTGTAGTCTCCCCTTTAACCAGTTCCTTATCCACCTTTCAATTTTCATATTGATCCCCATCTTTTCCAATTTAGCTAATAATTTCCCCATGTGGAACCGTATCAAATGCCTTACTGAAATCAAGGTAAATTAGATCCACTGTGTTTTCTTTGTCTACCTTCTCAAAGAAGAACAGGTTGGTTTGGCACGATCTACCTTTTGTAAAACCATGTTGTATTTTGTCCCAATTACCATTAACCTCAATGTCCTTAACTACTTTCACCTTCAAAAATTTTTCCTAGACCTTGCATACTACAGATCTCAAACTAACAGGCTTATAGGTACCCCGATCACATTTTTTTCCTTTCCTAAAAATAGGAACTATGTGAGCAATTCTCCAGTCGTACAGTACAACCCCTGAGTTTACAGATTCATTAAAAATTCTTGCTATTGGGCTTGCAATTTCATGTGCCAGTTCTTTTAATATTCTTGGATGAAGATTATCTGGGCCCCCCGATTTAGTCCCATTAAGCTGTTCGAGTTTGGCTTCTAACTCGGATATGGTAATATCTACCTCCATATCCTCATTCCCATTTGCCATCCTGCCATTATCCCTAAGCTCCTCATTAGCCTCATTAAAGACTGAGGCAAAGTATTTGTTTAGATATTGGGCCATGCCTAGATTATCCTTAACCTCCACTCCATCTTCAGTATTTAGCAGTCCCACTTCTTCTTTCTTTGTTTTCTTATTTATATGGCTATAGAACCTTTTACTATTTGTTATAATTCCCTTTGCAAGGTTCAACTCTACATGATTTTTGGCCTTTCTAATTTTATCCCTACACGTTCTGACCTCAATAAGATAGCTTTCCTTGCTAATCCTTCCCATCTTCCACTCCTTGTAGGCTTTCTGCTTTTTCTTAATCAACTCTCTGAGATGCTTGCTCATCCAGCTTGGTATACACCGCCTGCCTATGAATTTTTTCCCCTTTCTTGGGATGCAGGCTTCTGATAGTTTCTGCAACTTTGACTTGAAGTAATTCCAGGCTTCCTCCGCCTTTAGATCCCTGAGTTCTTCAATCCAGTCCACTTCCCTAACTAATTTCCTTAATTCTTTAAAGTTAGCCCTTTTGATATAAAAAACCCTAGTCCCCAATCTATTTTTGTTTATCCTTCCATCTAGTTTGAACTGAATTAACTCATGATCACTCAAACCAAGGTTGTCCCCTACAACCATTTCTTCTATGAGGTCCTCACTACTCACCAAAACTAAATCTAAGATGGCATCCCCTCTTGTTGGTTCTTCAACTACATACAATTCTCCCCCAAGGGGTTTGGTCACAAATTTAATTAATGCATTTTTTTAACAAGCATGATCAGCATGAGAAATATGGGAGACAGAGGGATTCAGTGGCTGCAGGGTGACATACCACACATAATTTTAGTTCAAATAAAGCACATGAACCTGCAGTCTGCTCGCAATACTCATGACAGTGGGATTTTGAAGAAAAAAGACACAAAAATTAAGGGATACAGTTGACAGGATGAAGTCCTGCTCCCAGTAACCCCATGTGACTCATTTCAACCCCACCATGTATTGCTAAAAATTCCCAAAAGGTAGTTCCCTGGATGGTGGTGAGTTGCACATTAGGATAACTACTCATGGTGCACTGTGCTGTGCACCGATACAAGCACTCCTGGTGAATACGTATACCACCGACACAAGGAACCAAGTATACATGCATACAAATGATGTAACAACTGCAGCAGCTTTAAGCTGGTGTAACTTGCACTAATTTAAGTTTGTAGTGTAGACATGGCCCTAGTCTTTTGAAAGCTGAGTCCCCCCTCAGGAAAATAAAACCATTCACACACACACACACACACACTGCAACTTCACCATGTGCTGTTAAAAGCCTATCCACTTTATTCTATACATCTACCATACACACCTGTCAAAGTCTTGTGCCCCTGGGGTGCATGCCCCACACTTTGAAAAACCCAGAGCTATAGTATCACTTTGTCTAAAGGGCATGTGCCCATCATCCCATCTTGTGACTGCAGCATACAGAGTATATGCACTTCTAATACTAGTCACTACATAACATGAATATTACATGGATTAATACTAGAATACAGGAAATCCCTAGGCAATTCAAAGGCCACTTGGAAATAAATTAAGAATTTATCAGAATGGAATGTTTATTGTGAAAGCATCTGTAATACTAGCTGCACAAGCCTTCATTTTCCAGTAGCTCAGGTAATGTGAAGTTCATGAATTATACCAGTACCTCGTTATAAAATTAAATTACTTATTTTTAACCAAGAAATGCAGAAAGGGAATATTAGGTTAATTATTAATTCCTGGCTACTAATAGATGAAATAACATTACAATTAATTTGAGAAGGCTTGCCTGGATTTTTAAGCTGCATCATGAGTTTGCAGTCCTTTTTTTAAAATTGATTCAATAAAAACACAAAAGAAAGCACCCTATGAAATTAAGATGCATTGGCAGAAGTACCACGAGAGATTATTTTTACATCCAAGAAAACAAACCAAAAAGATTAGGTTTTTTAGATAATTCTTTTTATTGTCAACCATGAAAGGGAATTTTTTTTAGTAGATCTACCACCTATTTTTATCCCACTATTGAAAAGAATATTAAATTTAACCTAATCAATTATGTTACATTTCATGAAAATATACTGATTTAAGTATCATTTAAAGGTTCATTTTCCTAACCTGTGAATTGCATTTTACAATCAAATGTTATCTTTTTAATGAGCTTGATATGAAATCTTTGTGAATCATGGCACTTTCTTCTAATATACAGTTGAACCCTGTTATGTCGCCGGCCTAGGGGTTTGCCAAAAAGCGTTGAGATAACCGATGATCGAGATAAGGCGGCGGGGGCCCAGGCGCGCCGGGCGGGCGGCGGGCGGGCGGCGGGCGGGGCGGGGGGGGGGGCGGGCGGGGCGCGCGGGGGGGGGCAGGGCGGGGGGGCGGGCGCGGCGGGCGGGGGGGGGGGGGGCGGGGGGGGCGGGGGGGGCACCGGGGGGGGGGGGCGGGCGGGCGGCGGGCGCGGCGGCGCGGGCGGCGGGCGGGCGGGGGCGGGGGGGGGGGGGGGGCGGCGGCGGGCGGGGGGGGGGGGGGGGCGGGGGGGGGGGGGGGGGCGGGGGGGGGGGGGGGGGGGCGGGGGGGGGGGGCGGGCGGGGGGGGCGGGGGCGGGGGGGCGGGCGGGGGGGGGCGGGGGGGGGGGGGGGGGCCAGGCGGGGCGCGGGAGGGCGGCGGGGGGGAGCCGCGGGAGGGGGGAGGGGCCGAGCAGAGCGCGGGCCAGGGCAGCGCGCCTAGGGGTAAGAGAGGAGTCGCGAATCGTTAGAAGCGATATTAAAGAATCGAGAGAACGAGAAGATGAAAGGATAACCGAAGAGAAAGAGATAAGAAAAAGAAAAGTTAAACAAGAGTGGTTTGGCTTTTGATAGATTAAAAGGTTAAGATAATTTTGGATTCGATTAGAAGGGTACTGTCCATTTCAATAAGTTTGTTTTTAGTTCCTGCTTCTTTTCTAGCTTAGTATGTTTCAAAATCACATCAATGCTTCTTTATTCTTTTTAGTAAATTAATCTCCTTGCTTTCTCTATTGTCTTTCTAACTCTTTTTTTCTAATAAGTTATAGCTCCTCTTTTTCAATGTTTCCAACATCAGCATTACCAATTCTTGCAATTTTATCCCACATCTCCAGATATTTGGTGTTTTTCTTTGAGTTCCAGCTCTTGGAGGCATGTGATTATGTGAGCATCAGGGCCTTTTTTTTTTTAATTAAAAAAAGGAAGTTTCAACTTCTGAAAGTTGCAGAGAAAGTCTTAAAAAATGTGACCCTTCCTGAAGACTTAGAAATCAGAAGCCAAAACAAAAAGAATCCAGAACTTATTTATTAATTAAATCTCATAGTTTTTAATCATGATTTTAGGGCCTGACCGGGGATTTGAGAGTGCTTGGGGTTGGCAATACTGCAATATTATTATTTCATGTCTATTTTTGTCTCCTTTTTATTCCAGGCTGTTTCTTACAAAGCATCTATACATTTTTCTGTTTAAAAGGTCAGCAGTCAGAGTTTATGGGTCTGATTTTGGCTCTCCATTTGCATTTGCAAAGAAGTTAAAGACATGGTGCACATGTGCAGAGGGCAAGCAGAATCCTGCCATTTGTTCTCTGTGAATGCAAGGAAAATGAATGTTAAAGTTCCTAGCAACACCCCAAATTCTACAGTATTTGTCACCTTGCGGCTATTTAAGACTACACTTTAAAACCCTCCAGAAACTAAAGATGGTGCAGAATGAGACAGTCTGTCTGCCTGGTAAGTAGTATACCTTACCAAGAACACATAAAATGGAATCTGTACTGGCTGTTTGGATTTCTAGGTGGTGTCTGAGGTATTTTTTTTCTCTATAAAGCCTTAAATGGCCGGGGATCTGCCTATTTGAAAGATTCTCTCTCTCTCTTTCTCTTCTGTCCCCCCTCCACCCACTTGACAACTTTCAAGGTTTTAAAATTGGTTTTCATTCTACCTTGGAACAAAAGTGCCATGCAAACCCATATATCTCCATTAAAGATTCAGGCTTTGATGACACAGCATATTTTCATTATTGTGAAAATGTTCCAGCCAGCTCTCCTATTGCCACAGATGTGGTGGTAGAGAAGCATGAGTCAGATCCCCCAGGATTTAACAGAGGAGCTCAAGACAGAGCATTCTCTGAGAGGCCCTCAGCTGTGAAACAAGCTTTCTTTATGTGGTTACGTTGGTGAGGGAGACTGTTTATAGGGAATGGATGTTTGCTGAGGGTAAGTTTGACCTACTGGGTTTTGCTGGCAGTGGAGTTTTCCTGGGGGTTGCTGCTGATTTTGTTTTTGTTGTATTGTTGTTATTAAAAAATGTCAAAGGCACTTTGTGTAGTAAACAGGTGCCTTCGTATATGAGATCAATCACAGTAAATAAATAAGTAAACCACCTTTCCAGTGCAAGGAAAAATGTAACAGCTGTTGCTTCTGCGTATGTTTTGCAGGTATCCCTAGAGGCGTTCTGCATAGATGTTTTTTGCACAAGCTGAATGCCTCTCGTAAGCCCACTACTTCTCAGAGGCTTTCACAGTCACAATAGAATCCTATTATTGCTATGTAATGGACTATTATTAAAGAGCCCTATTATTGCCTCCGTATAGAAAATGGTACATATCAAGTACTTGTTACTGGAGTACAGATTTCTTGGGAGACACTGTATATGGCAGACACCACCACAAAAGGTCAAACATATCAGTGATTGTGTAAGATTTTAGTGTAGTAACTGGAAAGAGATCTATGTTATTGAGACATTTTGCATTTTATTATCAAATTGATATCTGCATAGCTGACAAGTCCTCTGAAATGTCCTATGATTTAAAGAGTCAGGACCACTAGCTTTTTGTTCACTTCTTTGCTCGCAGTGGTCTGTAACAGATGTCCACTGCCATTTCTCCACTGTATTTCATTGTGTAATCTTTCTCAATTAAATTTCACAGCCACACACCTCCACTGTCAAACTATACTCGCTAGCATTTGTGAATAAATTTGGCCTAATGCTACCCCCGCCAATCTCATCTTCCTTTTCCTTAGGCAGATTGTGTCCACTTATAATATAATGGAAATCATGTTACAGGTCTTAAATTATTCCAAGTGGACCAGAGTACCTGTCTTCAGTAATATTTCCCGTTCTTGCTTGTTTCCCATCTTCCTCACATTTGTGCATACACTATATACTACATAAACCTTTTTCTTATTCTTCATCTTCATTTTCTAAACAGGTCTGTCTTCTGCCTTGTATTGTATATTGGAAGCGTAGGTGAGAAAATCCGAGGTAGGCAAAAGCTTCTCTGTCCTTCCCTCTTTACTTAGTTTACAGTCTGTCTAACAGGCTGCATCCATTTGGAACCAAGGAGGTTGCTAACCTAGCCTTTCAAGTGTAGACCATCTAATCCAAACAGGTTCTCATCACAGAAGGCATTCCAACCCTATATCAAGTCCATGGGTGTAGTTTGAAAGGGGCAAGAGGGGTCATTGCTCCACCAAACTGCAAGCCTCAGGCAGGCACGGCATTTGCCCTCCACCCTCATCCCCATCCCACCCCCACGCAGCCCCATTGACCTTACTGGAGCTGCTCCCCTGAAAAAATATAGAAGTCAAACTATGCATGTAGTCAAGTCCACATCCTTCTTGCTACATCACCTGTACACCCATTAGCTACTCCAGACCGTGTGTTCTTTCACTGCTAAGAGAGCAAAGAAGTCTTTTATCACCTGTATCAGAGTTCTAGTTTGCCTCTATGTTCCTGACATAATTCTGGGCTGTACTCAGAACCATATATATCCTCCAATTCTGTGGCAGAGGAATTTGCTGTGGGATTCACCACTTCCAGAATTATGCTCCAAAATCTGTTTTTGTTTTCATTTTTAAAAAATGTTTCTAGCCCTCATGATTTCAGGATTACTTTCAAAATATGAATTGAGTGTAAACCAATGCAGTGATGCCTGCCTGAAAGCACGAAAAGATACCTGTAAATTGATTCCATTGATTCTAAAATGCTATGCAATTCAGAATTTTTGCTGTGGAGTTTGCATTTTGTCGTAACCAGGCACCTAACATTTTGTTTTCGGTCTCTCTGCCTTGCTGAGACCTATCTACTGAGATCTTGTTGCAGCTTCTGTTGCTATCCAGCTTTCCCCAGAAGGGGGAGTTAATTGGATTTCAGAGAATGCCCCAGGCGCTGTTATCTGGAGCAAGATAACAAGGGGTCCAAGAACCAGTGTTGGAGTCCAGAATGCAGCCAGGTAACCGGGGGAACCAAAAATGTAGGCTGGTGACCTGAGCTGTCTGGAGCTTGGGGAGCCAGAGAAATGGTTCACAGGAGCTGGCTAAACGCTTCCCCCTTCTCTATCATGCAGCTTCCAGGACAACTTTGTGAGTGCTGATGCCACAGGAGACATACTGCTTGTAAAACACAACATCCCCATTCCGCTCCCCCACAATTAGCCATTGACTAGTTTTATGTTCTATTGTGTGTTTTTGTAGAGTGAGAGGGCTGGGGATTTCATGGAGATAGAATAAATTAACATTGCCACAGGGATGCTTGCCACAGAATTCAAGGGTGCATTCCAAGGAATTTACATTGTGCTGTAGACTATCTGGGGACCTGATTATGGCATCTCTTTCACTGATGTTATTGTGGACATGTGGACATCAGCCAGAATTTCACAGCATTCTTCATGATATCTGAAACTCTTGTGATGTTTTTTCTAGCACTCAGAAAATAAGACAGCATGCTGATAATTAGGGTCACGATGCCCTATGCTGCATTTTTTTACTATTTTAGTGCTAGCACTTCTCTTTTGGGTCTTGTATCTTGGTCACTGTTCAAGCTAGTGATCTCTTCTCACTCTGTCTCAACCAGAGCTGAATACTTACTGCAGGTATCAAGGTTAAAAGGATCCATACAGCTTTCCCCTCTGCTCTTGTTACAGTTTATTACTCTGCCTTGATTACACATTCCTCCATCTGTCTTCACTTTCCATTCCAGTGTCACAACTAGGTATTGGAGGCCTAAACCTGGAAATAGCAAAACTTCCACTGACTTTGATAGGACCAGGTTCTGGCCCTATGATTTCAGGCATAAAACTGCACTGAGAGTTAATACAATAATACTACTTGGCATTTACATAGTGCCTTGCATTTCTTTCTTCTTTTCCTATGAGACATTAATGCCTCACAACAGTTTGACCGGGACTATAGTCAACAGTATTACATGAACCTCCCCAGTTTTTTGATGCGGGTGAAAAAAGGAGCCAAATATCATTAACTGACCTCCTACTTCTAGCAATCATATGCAGTTCTAAGGTATTTCATATTATTGTTTTGACTGCTGAACAGAATCATACTGAACTTGATGAAACACATGCAAGCACTACAACTCTCAGCTACAGTCTACATTTTTTTCTTGATCAAAAAAGCCTTTGTTTTTAAAAAATCCCACAGTCCAGGAGCATTCTTGATTTGAACTTTCAGTGCCTTCCATAAGAGCTATGATAGTAAACCATTGTAGTGTACATCTGCTGTGAAAGTGGAGAGTGAATCCATAGGAGCAGCATACTCATGAGCCAATCATTCTTGATTTAGAAATGTTTTCTGTGCTTAAAAAAAATGACATGTCAGACAGTTTAGAATTTTGGCTCACCAACGGGAATAGGCCAGTAATAGTGGAAGCTGATCTTAAGATACAGTTTGTCGTTGTAAAAGTTGCTAAATGACAATTTAAGTTAGAAAAGTGTAATGATGTCAGACAGGTAGAGCTGATTTCCCTGACATCCATCATCTATCTTATGCTTTCAGAATCCGTTTGCCAGTTTAAAGCAAAATGGCTTGCATTCACTTCACATTTGTGTTCACACTTGTCAAACACATGATGTATTAACACTGTCTTTTTTCATACAGCCAACCAATTAAATTTCATTATATGAGCTGAAACATTTGGAAATGGATCCAGAACGCATTTAATGTTCATATAAGATAGTAAATAGTCAAAAAGATGGTTCCAATCCCCAAAATATTAACCTGTTCATGTGAATTTTAATAAACAAATGGCAACTTATGAAGTATTACCTCCATTAAGGTGTAATTAAACTATCACTTAATGTGATAAATTAATCAAGGCTAAGACAAAAACTGAGAGTCAAGAAATAAAACAAATTCAGTAGAGTTATTTATGATTCAGTCATTTTGGGGAATGTCCAGTTAATTCGTTCCCTCTAACTATCTCTTCCTGGTGGCCCACTACTATTGTTTCCACACTTTGAGTATTAAACAGTCCCAACACTCCAGAAAGGACAATACTCCTCTGAAGCATCAGATTTTACACCCATGAGGGCTGCTGCAGGAAGCACACAAAGCTCTATTTTGCTCTGCACAGAAGCCTACATAATTCTCATAGGAAGAAATAGGGTGTGAGGGAGCAGAAAGAAAGAGCCCAGAAGCTTGCATCTCAGGGTGGCTTGCATCTTCACCTCCAGCCCAACCTGAGAGTAAGAGGATGGCTCCTCTGCTCCTCCCCTCTCCCTCCCTGCAACACCCAGCTTGGGAAGGAGGAGAAAGAACAAAGGAAATGCAGCAGGTCAAATCTATATGGATTTGAGTAAGGCATTTGATACACTTCCACATGGGAAATTATTAAATTGGAGAAGATGGGGATTAATATAAGAATTGAAAGGTGGATAAGGAACTGGTTAAAGGGGAGACTACATTCAGTCATGGTGAATGCTCAGGCTGGAGGGATGTTACTAATGGAGTTCCTCAGGGATTGGTCTTAGGGCCAATCTTATGTAACATTTTTATTAATGACCTTGGCACAAAAAGTGAGAGTTTGCTAATAAAATTTGCAGATAAGACAAAGTTGGGAGGTATTGCCAATACAGAAGAGGACCAGAATATCATACAAGAAGACCTGGATGACCTTGAAAACTGGAGTAACAGAAATGTCATGAAATTTAACAGTGCAAAGGGCAAGGTCATGCACTTAGAAACTAACAACAAGAATTAATTGCTAACAGTGGGTGGGCACATTTAGGAGTGAGAGTTCCTGTTTTGGAAGCCAAAATCACCTTACCCCAAAACATTAGTTGTCATATACACACACAGGGATGGGCAGGGGGAGTTCAATAATATCAAGCAACAGTCCAAAAAATAAAATATAATCTAAAAAATAATCCAGTGATTTAGGGGGCAATTTCATGTTTTTATTAGTGACTGTCTCATGGTTTTTGAACCTTTGGGGTTGGCTATATTGCACACACAGTATGGATGGTTCTAGGAGGAGAGCTGGATGTTGGGGAGGGCAAGATTGCAGAGTCTTCTCCCCTAAAAAGTTTGTTGAGTAAGGTCATAAATCTGCAAGAGGACTCCTGCAGGTGTGTAGAGTTCAGCTATAAATCAACATGGTATACAACATTCCTCGTTCATTTCCTTCGTAATATGTTCCTTTTCATTTGGAAAACTACACGTAACAAATTAGGATATTAATTTTTATCATCATGAGTAGTAATTGAAGTAGATTGAAAAAGCAAAGGGGGCTTTTACTACACCAGCCAAAGTGGAAGTGTTGTTCCCCCAAACCAGGGAGAGGAGGGGTCTCTCATAGATTCTTTCTGCTTTTCAATAGAAGAGGGGAGGCCATACTTCTCCTCCCCTACCCAACTTTACTTATTTTATCCCCAACAACAAACATGGCACAATGATTTTCCTTTCATGTTGGATCACATTCCAAGTAAGTTTGTCCTTTCAACACTTTAACCATCAAAAAAGGGACCCCATATACCCTCAGAAGACATGGGAGACCTGGATTCATGTTCCTGCTCTGCCACACACTTCCTCTGTTACTTTGGGCAAGTCACTTAGCCTCTCTGTGCCTGTTTGCTCATCTGTAAAATGGTCCTAGACTTGAGATGGGTGGCATGCTAGGCACTTACCTAGGCCAAAGAAACATCAGAAGTCAATTCTACCTTGGCATCCAACCTTGGCATTGAAAATAGGAGATAGTGATGATCATAAACACTGTTAGAGTTATATTGTTCTTAAACGTTCAGCTTATTCATTTCAGCTCAAATCACCTATGCCATTGTTACGGAGAAAAATCCCAGTGCATTTCCATGTGTGAAGAGTGTCTTCCAAGAGACGCTGCTGCTCACTTACACATTGATCTCTTTCCTCCGCCCCTGTCTTGGTTTACAAGTACAATGTCCTTTGGGATGGATCAGGACATTTGTATTTGTAATCTTTTTAAAATGATCTTATATCTTCTGTCAGTATATGGTCACACTGGGACATAACTACATTACATGAATCAGTGTTCCAAACAGATTTAACTCTCACTAATGTTTGTCAGTGAAAAAACTAGAGAGAGTTTAGCTGTCTTAAGTGGAATCAAGTGTGCTCTCAGAAAAGACTTCAGCCAAGCTTTACTGAACTGCAATAATTGAAGCAGCAGATCAAAATTTTACAGACTACGTCATACTACACCCTTTGCTCCAGTTTACTAACAAGTCTTCCCTACCAGGGTGTCATAAAAGGTACTTATTCAAATACAGTAGGAAATATTACTGTTCTGTAAATTAATCCCAATAAGCCATTAGTTAAAATGCAAACCAGAACAAACTGCTCCACAAAGTAGTTTGTTAGGTCAACCTTTGCCAAGTTAGAACATAGAAAATGAGGAGTGCAATTATAGGATCAACACCTGGGGAAAGGAAGTGTAAACAAGTTGCTAATAAACTGGAGAAAGAGAGACAGAGACATGTCAGAATGTTTCATTACAATACAAACAAGAGACACTTGGATCTAGAAAAGAAAAGAAAAGAAAATGTTTCAATCAGTACTAAATAGCAGCTGCCTCAATGAGTTTAAGAATAAAATAAAATAGAATATTTCAACTATTGTAATTACTATCAGTAGTAATCCTAACAAGAAAATGTAAAATATATAAAATAAAATAATATTTGAAACAATTTCAAAATTCCCTGATGTAAAATTTTTCCCAATTTTTTTATTTCAAAATATTTTTTCCTGTGGGAATATTTGTCAAAATATACACTTTTTTCCAAACATTTCCATTTTGACATAAACATCATTTTCCACTGAAAGAACATTTTGATGAAAAATTTACAATCAGTTCTACTAGTAACACCTAATATTAGTAAAACTGCTTATAAGAAAATAAGTTTTTCCACAACTTTTCCTCTTAATTTACTTTGCACATTTGACACCACCTCATGTGTAGTCAGCTTTATTGTTTGTTCATGCTATTTTTGTTGTTGTACATTTTCTGTCTAGACTGTAAGGTCTTTGGACAGAGATCTTCGCTGAAATCCTGGCCCTCCTAAACACAATGACATTTTTGCCATTGAATATAATGAAACCAGGATTTATTCCCTTATCTTTATACTAGTCTGTAACATGCTTAGCACACAGTTTGTGCTATACAGATAAATAATCTCAGCTTCTAAACGGGAAAGTTTAATAGCAAAATTCAAATTACTTCATAAAATATGACAAGAAAATGTTTTTTTTTAATTTGTTCTTTCACTTTGAGGCACATCTCTCTTGATTCATTAGTCCTTCAGTTCAAAACAAATATTAGATCAATAGAACAGCAGCAAAACAAATGTATATTTAAGTAATTTGTTTGGCATATTTATATATATCAATCATTTGTTTCTTTAAAAAAAAGTCCAGCCACTTTGCCATAGAGAAAAATGACATTTCTTTTGAAGATGGCAAAGGTAGTGTTCTAATGACAATATTTTTTTCTCCTTTATTTTAAAGTACCGGTAAGTCTTGGACAAAATGGGCTGACAACTGCTATAATACAGGACATTTTAAATGAATGAATGACCGTAGCTATTTACCTAGCATTGAAACAATTTAAATGTATATTTTCCCATTGTGTTTCTTTTACAGGTGATTAATAGAGAACACATACTAGTGTATTATGGTATAAAGATTTTATTGGCATGAGTTTGGGTTGGTTATATTGCCTGATGTTGGTGAAGCCATGAATGATATGCAGACCACACCAAATAAATGTCAGTAAAACCTTTGTACAACACTGCACCATTGAATGTGCTTTATGGGCCATATAGTTCAAACATCAAAAGCATTTATTTTAAAGTTTTAAAATTTACTCCACTTTTTGTATCCCTCCATCAGTAAAGCCAAATTATTTTAGTGTCACGTATCCAATTGTTAAGGGAACAGAAAACCGTAATTAATTTTAAAAACCTCTAAAAATTATCTAAGGTAGTCTTATTTATAAATAAGCGGTATAAGAAAATGTTGGGTTTCGTAGTGGGCTTTTTGTGTGTTTGCATTGGACAGGGTGGGGTTGTGGTCATCAAGGGTATGTAAATGCATCACATGGCTGTCTTCACCATATATGTAGTTTGTGTTTGTTCCATACCAAAAATAAATAAATAAATGAATGAATAAATAAATAAAATAAAATGTAAGAACAGTAAAACTGCAAAGCAAAGCCCTCAAAAATTTGGAAATCTTAGAATTAAGGTTGCCTTTACACCCATAATTCTGCCCATCGTGCATATACATTATGGTACAATCTTTACACGTATATTACCACATGCTCTTTTTTCCACAGGACCTCATTCAGATGCACACCATTAGGCCTAGTCTAGATTGGGGAAAAGGTGGTGTGTTTTAAAAGTTGTGTTAGCTAAGGCCTTAGTAGCAACATCTGATTGATCTCCCTTTCCCTCTCCCCTGCCTGCTTTTAGTTTGATATGAGGCAAAAATACATTTGTTGCATTGCTGTTGTCTTCTACTACATAAATACTTTAATATATTAACTACATTACCCTGTCCTGCATATTATTATTTGTTGTTCACCAGAACAGGATAGAATATGCATCACTTCACTTTCTATTGTCTGAAACATTGGCATAATTATAAACTTTACAAGTGATATTTTCAAAGCCGCATAAGGGACTTGGATGACCAATTCCCATTAAAATTTAATTTATTTGCAAACGTTTAGCTTAGGAGTGAGTTTAATGTTCGTTCTTAGAGAGTTAAACAAATCTGTATGGCGCAACCAATCACAGTCTAATTTTTCCAAAGCATGAAAAAATAAGACGTTCTCTTTTAGCTTGCCCCTCATAACAGGAAGACTGTCCATTTCAGTGAGCAACAGATACATCAGCATCACACATATTCTTTGAACTCATGGCTGGCATGGATATTGATTTACAAGAATCTTCCATTTATGGTACATCTATAAAACATTAAGAAGTCAGTTGTATCATGATTATCAACTGTCTGCATTGGAAATAGCACACATTGTAATTTATTTCCCCTATACTCTCCAGATTAAAGGTGAACTGCACCACTGATTTGTAAAATAGCAGGCAACAAGTTATTTGCTTGGTTCTTCTACTAATGGTTCTTCTAAAAAATTCCACCACGATTTCAACAGCTTCCACCCCTCCATCAACCTCAGCCTGGACCAATCTACACGGGAGGTCCACTTCCTAGACACCACGGTGCAAATAAGTGATGGTCACATTAACACCACCCTATACCGAAAACCTACCGACCGCTATGCCTACCTTCATGCCTCCAGCTTCCATCCTGGACATACCACAAGATCCATTGTCTACAGCCAAGCACTGAGGTACAACCGTATCTGCTCTAACCCCGCAGACAGAGACCAACACCTAGAAAATCTCCACCAAGCATTCTCAAGACTACAGTACCCACACAAGGAAATAAGGAAACAGATCAGCAGAGTCAGACGTGTACCCAGAAGTCTCCTACTGCAAGACAAACCCAAGAAAGAAACCAACAGGACTCCACTGGCCATCACATACAGTCCCCAGCTAAAACTCCTCCAACGCATCATCAGGGATCTACAACCCATCCTGGACAATGATCCCACACTTTCACAGGCTTTGGGTGGCAGGCCAGTCCTCGCCCACAGACACCCCGCCAACCTGAAGCATATTCTCACCAGCAACTGCACACCGCACCATAGTAACTCTAGCTCAGGAACCAATCCATGCAACATACCTCGATGCCAACTCTGCCCACATATCTACGCCAGCAACACCATCACAGGACCTAACCAGATCAGCCACACCATCACCGGTTCATTCACCTGCACGTCCACCAATGTAATATATGCCATCATATGCCAGCAATGCCCCTCTGCTATGTACATCGGCCAAACTGGACAGTCTCTAAGGAAAAGGATAAATGGACACAAATCAGACATTAGGAATGGCAATATACAAAAACCTGTAGGAGAACACTTCAACCTCCCTGGCCACACAATAGCAGATTTTAAGGTGGCCATCCAGCAGCAAAAAAACTTTAGGACCAGACTTCAAAGAGAAACTGCTGAGCTCCAAAAAAAACAGGAGTACTTGTGGCACCTTAAAGACTAACAAATTTATTTAAGCATGAGCTTAGTCTTTAAGGTGCCACAAGTACTCCTGTTTTTTTTGCGGATACAGACTAACACGGCTGCTACTCTGAAACCTGCTGAGCTCCAGTTCATCTGCAAATTTGACACCATCAGCTCAGGATTAAACAAAGACTGTGAATGGCTTGCCAATTACAGAACCAGTTTCTCCTCCCTTGGTTTTCACACCTCAACTGCTAGAACAGGGCCTCTTCCTCCCTGATTGATCTAACCTCGTTATCTCTAGCTTGCTTCTTGCTTGCTTATATATACCTGCCCCTGGAAATCTCCACTACTTGCATCCGAAGAAGTGGGTATTCACCCACGAAAGCTCATGCTGCAAAATGTCTGTTAGTCTATAAGGTGCCACAGGATTCTTTGCTGCTTCTACAGAACCAGACTAACACGGCTACCCCTCTGATACTAATGGAAATATTTTTCTTTAGTTTCTATCTTGTATGGCTGAATATTA
This sequence comes from Mauremys reevesii, assembly GCF_016161935.1. Classification (NCBI taxonomy): domain Eukaryota; kingdom Metazoa; phylum Chordata; order Testudines; family Geoemydidae; genus Mauremys; species Mauremys reevesii. The sequence continues at coordinate 35,340,951 of NC_052629.1, read as the reverse complement.
TATGATGTAATTCATTGTAGTAGCATTCAGCAGTGCTACTATGAGTGACAATCTTGTCTGGATTTCATTTTCATTATACATCCTATTTGCAGTAGTTTATAATTTTGGCATCAAGGCTCCCCCTGGACTTAGGTTTTCCATATGAATGCTCAGCCCAAGAAGGATTAGTTCTGTAATTAAAAAAAACACCATGTTTATTGATTAACATAAAATGTTATAATTTCAGAAACATTTTTGTACTTATATCATTTTTAAAGTGATAATAACAATCAAATGTGTTGAGGGGATTGGTGACTTTTGTGCATTAAATTCAGAAGAGGTTTTAAAACAACCTAAGTAAAGAATATACACCATTCTGTTTGGAAAAGTTGTTTCTGTTCCTGTTGGGTGATATATACACACATGACAAACCCGTGGCCAGGCTTAACACATTTATGCAAGCAAAAACTACTAAGAATTTGTGGTTTTCTTTAGTCCACTTATAGACTCTGTTTTTCAGGAAATATTATATGCTTATGTGACTTTTACCGCCATAATATCTTGTAGCCTCACAGTTATTAATGAGAGGGATCCTCAGGTGCTAAAGAGCAAAGTTAACGGGGTTACACTGCTTTACACTAACTGAGGATCTGTCCTCAAAAACCCCTTTAAATATTGGGAAGTATTATTATCCCCATTTTACAGATGGGTAACTGAGGTGCACCGAGATTAAGTGACCTGCAATGCTCATATAGGAATTTAGTGGCATAGTTGGGCCATTTTCAGATCTCTCTTACATTTACATTATGAATAACTCTCTCTATGGAACAGGGATACATTGTGGAAGACTATCAACATAGTGTTCTGAATTGATCTAATCCATTGAAGTGTTTTTACTAAATGTCCTTTTATGCTTTATCCCCCTCCGCCACCCACAAACTGCCAAAAAAAAACCAAAACAATGTTTAAAAGGAAGCACTTAATTGTAAGCATGCACAGTCTTTGACTTTCAATTGGGAAATCTTATTCTGTAGAGCAATATTTTTAATCACAAGACTAACAATGGGATTTTCTAGTCTAACTATAAATCCTAGAAATACAATATAACCCTCTCAGAATTTATTCATCAACAGGTGGTTTGTGAACAGCTATTAAGTGAAATTGAGTCATCTTTCTTTTGTAGTATGGATTATTTGATGGAATCAATAAACTTGATAAATTACTTGATAAACTGTATTAGGGGCATGGGAAGGTTAAAAATGCAGCATCAGTCAAAAATTCAGGTGAAATAAGGATACCAAGGATCTACTAAATGGGAACATCAATACTCTATACACAGGCCTTATATTTATAGGATGACGTGAGGATGTGTGTGCTGGTAAAGCAAGCCATTGATTTTTTGATAGGTGATAAGCCAGACCTATGGGTGGGTTAACCAGCTCAGAAATATATATATGCGCATCTCTGACACACTGTGAACTTTGAGGGAGGACTGTCTAGGTTTACAAGATCCACAATCAGTTGGCTTTGCTAGTTCGACTTAAATGGATTTTGTCAGTGTATGATTAGAATCCAGCCCAACGGTTTAGTCAACCCTCCAAAAACTCTCAAAGCCAGTTTCCAGGAAACAAAAACAGTCACTTTTCTGGGGACCTTATAATGTAAGGGCTACATCTTCCCAATTCATCACCCAGATGCACTTCAGTAGGGTTCCATACAGGCCCAGGGATGCACGCAGATGCATCCATCTGCAGGCTATAAATCTAAAAGACAAAGATTAGGCAAACATACATTGGGTGGCCCAGAGGATAGTGGCAGCAGAACGTTGTCAACATTTTAAAAAACATTTATACTGGGGAGGGGACATCTGTGTTGGCATTTATAATGGTAATGTTGATGTAGGTTAGCTTTTGTGAGCGTCTCAGAAAACATGTTTTCCGGAGGGATTTAAATATAAAGAAGAGGAGCGCAGAACATTGGGAGAGGGCTGTTATTCCAGGCATAGGGAGCAAAGGAGAAGGAAATGATGGGAGTGGTGAAGCTGAACTCCCTGGCACAGTGGATGAAGGGAACTAGATTTAATAAATGAAGGGATGGATTTGTAGATAGGAGCTACATGGTTCAAGCGGGAGATGAAAAGGATAATATCAGTTCAACACAAGCAGAAAATTCTGGTCTGAGATTTAACCACGACAGTCACAAATGAAATGCACTAATGGAGTCTGCAGTAGTCACACAGGAAAAGGACTTATTGCAGCAGGTCATTTCCTTGCAAGAATTCCTTAGGGAGTGGGTGCCCACTGGGAAATGTAACAGTCACAATAATATTCACAATGTGAGTTTGTCTACTATGGCCTGGTCTACCCAACAAAGTTGACATAAATCACCTTTTGCAGACCTAGTTGTGCATGTGTTTACAATCAAATGTGTCTCTCACCAATGTAATCTCCCCATTACAGTAAGGCAAAAACACCACTTCCCCAAACAGCTGTGTCATGTCCGACCTACTGTGGTCAACGCAGTGTGAGTGTAGACCCAGCATGACTGTATGTCAACCCTAACACTCTTCCAACAGCTGTCCCACAATGCCAGACACTGTCCACTCTGGTCACAAATATGTACACTGCCCAGGAATCATGCAGACTGGAAGCCACCCCACCTTTAAAAACCCTGAATATTTGTGAAATGCCTTTTCCTGATTGCACATCCTGCAAGCATACCCTTGTTGTGTGCAACCCAACCAACCATGGCAACTGCACACTCCAGATGGGCTCCTGCTTGGAGCAGACAGGAGATATTAGATTTCTAGGACCTGCGGAAAGAAGAGGCTCTGCAGACACAGCTGTGGAGCAGTCATGGAAATGCAGACCGCACAAAGGATGCAGGTGAGGAGATATGTTAGGGATCAGAAGTAGCACTTCTTGAAAGCACAGGAACTGTGGCAGGCATACCAAAAGGCCAGGTAAGCTAACAGTCAATCTGGAGCCTAGCCACAGAACTGCCGCTCTTACAATAAGCTGCACATCATACTTGGCAAAGACCCTACCCTGCACAGCATCACGGATACCTCCAAGGAGGCTTTCATGTCAGGACATGAACAGCAGAGAGGAGGAAGATGGGAGACCAAGAGATCTGACTATGTCACAAGCCAGGATCTGTTTGAGACTCCACCACTGTCTAACCAGTTGAGCATGGGCAACCCCAATGCAGGGGAAGGAACCTCGGGTAAGTTTATGAATGCACAACAACTTATGTCAACCAAAGTTTGTAATACAGATATAGCATATGCACTAAAAAGGGTCTAGTTATTCTCTACCTCTTTTGCATAAAAATAGCTTCAGCTAAAAGCAGGATATTTAAAAATAATGATGGCGCTCAGGAAGATTTCAGTTTCCACAGATTGTCCGCACCACACCTGAAGTGTGTGTGGGGGGAGGGGAGAACGTTGTCTGGGCTTGCCAGAGGAAGTGCTTTATTGAGGGGAGATGGGGAGGAGGTCAGAAACTGCTGTAAAATGGGTGGGTGGAGGGGGATCAGCTCGGCGATGATGGTTCATCCCATGGGAACACAGGGCAGAAGGTTTAAAAGGCGCAAGCCTGAGCATTAGAAGTCCTTTATCCAGGCAGCAAGCAAGGCAGCACTTGCCCTCCCTTCTGTCGAGGTGGTGAATATCATGTTTGGTTAGGACCTGCTGCAGGCATTGTGCTAGTCACTACGTTTAGGGGTGCTGGGAAGGAATTTTTCCTTCACCCCCATATTGGCCTGCATGGAATGGGGGGTTTTCACCTTCCCCACAGCAGGTGTCAGTGAAGACCTATTGTGGTGAAGAGGAAAGGAGGTTAGGCCATATGTCACAACTCATTTTGTAAGTGTGGGGCAGATGTCCAGTGCAGGTACTCTATAAGGAACACATCCTGTGACCAAATAAATGGTCTGGTAAAGAACTTAAAAAGGAGGTGCTGGATAAAGGAATGGAACTGGGGGTAGGGGACGTCGGGGCTTCTATGAACGGTATGGCAGAGAGCCAACCCCCCTTTCTTATAACCCACCTTAACCCTCCTACTAGGGGGATGGATGGTAAGGTTCAACACATGGGTTGGCTGGGGGACCTGGATGGAAAGGTGGGCTGGTGGAAGCCCTGGGTAATTATCTGAATAAACATGGAGTTGCCTGCACTGCCAGCTAGCGTCAGACATCTAATAATAAAGTTGCAGCCTGATTAAATTCATACCAAGTATCTCCTGTCCTTTTGGTATAGCTGGACAAGCAATTTTGTTTGTTTTTCAAATAAGCGGTTTTCATAGTTTTGAAATCTTAAAAGCCTGGTTCATGGTTTGATCAAGCTATATCTTTTTTTAGTGAAAAAAAGTACTCACTTCTGTTAAAACTGTATTTCCCCTAGAGTCAGGTCACTTTCAAAAGCACATACAGTCAAAGCTGCTGATGCTGCTAATATACAAACAGTAGTTGCATATTAGGACTAACCATAAGAGAGTTTGCAGTAATAGACTAAAACAAGGTGGGAAGCATTTCTATCATATTGGTGACAGCCTGTCTCCTGAGCACCCCAGCCATATGAGCTAGAAACACATTTCTATCTAACTTAATTGAACATTCCAATATGGAAAAAGCAACAAACAACCTTCAGATGCTGGAGGCTGTTAAATGATATGCTAAAATGGACATAAAATTAAAAAGAAAAAGAAAAAATGGAGAAAGAGAAAGAGAAAAAGAGAAGAATATCTTGAATTGTGGTTACATTATGAAAAATGTCAGTTAAAATGATGCCATCATCTCTCATTGATTCAATATAATGTTTTATCCATTTACAAGTAAAATATGGTTATTTTGCAGCTCTGTAAAATCACCCAGGAATCTGAAAGTCAAGCTAGGTTCTTTCTCCATTGTGCATCATTGGTTGAAATGTGCTTACACTGTGGTGATTAAATTGTTTTCTTAATAGAATATATTTGGTTTGGATTGTTTATCTTAAAAATGTAGACTGAGGAAATATTTGATTTCAGCATTTTAATGAGCATTTAAATAAATCTAAACAAAATATACAGGTGTGCAATGATTTAATTAAAACACCATTGATTAAAATTAAATGGGATTATTTTCCATAGAACTGACTGCTTCTATAGTGAATTGTTTGAATTAATATATGAATGTATATGATAAAACTCTTGTTTTCCAAATGCAAGAAAGCTTATTCCAAACAGCTATAGACAAAAAATACATTAAAAATTCCTTGGAATCAAGACTAGCCTCATGGATAAGACGGACATGCATTGCATATGCATTCATTGTGGGTATCTGAACAGCTCATATAAAAATGTACATTAGAAAAAATGATTATGAACTGGTCTTTAAATATATCTTTGGTGCCTTCTGGTTTGTCTGACTTCAAAAAAAAATAATTCCCCTTTAAAAAGAATCATGAGTATCTGGCTGACTCTTGAATAAGGTCAACGAAACCTCTTTCCCTCCTTCCATTTTCCCTTTTAAAATTGTTAAACATATGGCGGGATTAATGTGCCTTGAGAATTTTTAAAGACTAAATATTTAGTCTAGAGAAAAATATCAGAAATCACTTGATTGAGTGTGTCAAAATCACAGACTATAGTAAAAACTGAACAAGCTTCATTTGACCCTTACTACCCTATATGAACTAAGGGGCAGTTGATGAATTTAAAGTGCAAGGAAAGCAGATCTGGAAAAAGAGAAATTCTCAGCTTTTACAGTGATAATCAGCAGGAGACAGGAAGCTTCCCCACACCTCATATACAGCACTGGGCAATTGGTTAGGTCAAGAGTTTCTAATTTTTTTCACAGCTAGAACCACATTTTAATAAAACAAGCCAGTCTGATGTACCTTTTCTCTTCTCCATTTGAGGTTGTAGAGATCACTTTCCTTCCCATTGGCAATAAAATAATTTACCTATGTCAACTACAATGATTCATTGACTCATTACATGGAACGTATGGAGACTGAGGGGAACATCTCTCTTTTTTTTATATAAATATCATGTGCATCACAGTTTACCTGTGTGACTGACTGCATAGCATTAAATGAAAGGAGGCTGTAAAGAGGAAACTATGACAAAGATACGGTACTATGATAGAGAATGCCAAGGGTCCTTGCAGAAACAATGGAGAAAGATATTAATTGGGAAATACCTGCGGCCTATCTCCAACTAGGTTGGTGACACTTACTCTTCCCAGGCCAAACCTGGACACAAAGAGATACTAAAACCTTAAAGAAGGCAGGTAGAAAGGTAGGGTTAGATGGTTTGGCAGCAGCTGCAGTATGTGGCTTTCTAACAGAGATGGAGAAAATGCTGCCGCTGTACAGTCTGTTTCTCCCACTCCAGAGATGGTGATAACTGCACTGAATAGAACTTCTCAAAACTTGCAAAGAAAGATTATGGTTTAGACAAGAGGAAATAGGAGTATAAGATTTTATTGTTTTAACAGTTTTCTCTGCATGCTATATGCCTTTGAGTGAATTAATAATGCTTTATTTTGAGGAAGCTGTTTTTGAGTCACTTTAATCAGCTACTGGTCACAGGTTCCCAGAGGTAAAGGGTTTACAGGTCCCAAACATTATGGGCTTGTTGTGCTAACACAGTTGGGAAACAGGGTGGCTGCAACCCAGAGATCCAGTCTAAGAGTTGTTGGACCACACAGTTTTACCTTTGAGAAAGGTGGAGGAAGCCAGGCCTGTCACCTGAGAGTGCAGTGAAGAGGGTCTGAAAGAGGTAAAAAATGCAGCTCACCCTGTAACCATGATAGAAAGTAAATATTTTAGCTGTCTTTTACAGCAATTACGCAAGTAGGAAAAAAGGGATGACAAGTCAGTACCATGTGATCAGCCACCTCACCACAGACCACCAGCAAGCACTCCATATAGACGCCAGTTTGGGAGCTACTGGATTAGGTGCATTATGGAAGTTTTTCACCATCCTCTAGAAGCAAGACACTAAGTTAAATGGAAAAATGGTACGGTAAAAGTGTGGGATTTCTAATAAAACCTAGTTAAGTTAATATATATGCTTACTAGCAAGATCAACTTTTTCTTTTTTAAGCAATGAAAAATAAAAGGACAACAAATTTTAAAATGTTTTTATTGCTGCAGAATGGAAATATGAGCAAAAGCACCAATATAATTAATACACAATCTATTTGTTATGAAGTAGTTAGTTATTATCCTTCTTTTGCCCTTCTGCACACAAACTTTTACCAGGATATATTTTTCCCCAACAGTAGTAGCTATGGATGTTTGGTATATTAGTTGGTTGTGCTAAGAAAGGGTTTTTGTGCAGGAGGGTGGTTACACAGAGTGGATAAAAAGTTGACATCCCTCAAGTTAAGGCTGGGCTGAGCAGTCTGTGCTGTATATTAATGGTAGTGCTGATGGTAAGACTTCTGTCTATGGGAGGAGGAGGAGGAGGAGGAGAGTGCATGTACGCTTAGGTGGCTGGACTTTTAATTTCCTTGCTTGTATATTTTTCTGTCAGATATGTTGTGTGTAGAGCAACCCTAATGGCTTCCAACCAAGGCTTTTCGTTTACTAATGTCCTTTGTTTTTAATGCTTGGTGATAGCTGTTAAAGATGAAGATGGACTGAGGGAGGGGTGTAAAAAAGTGGCTGATGGAAAATAATTTATCCAAGAGCAGCTGCACATCACCTTCATATGCGAGAAGCTGTGTAAAGACTTCTGTGATAAAATAAAATCTGACAGAACAGTGTAGCACCTGACAGAGACAGTTGTGTGCACTCTGAGACCCATCAATCTGGCTTGCATGCATTCGGCCTCCATTAACATCAATCAGACTTATGTACACCTGATTCCTGTCCATCAGGCTAATGCACTCCTGACTTCCATTGGGGGCGGGGGTTGTGTGCACTGTGCATAAACTTTCAGTTATAACATGAAGGACAACTAAAAATAACCCTAAATCCAACATTAACCTATTCATTGCATGAGTTCTACTGAGGATCCACCTCTACCAATTTTGGTGTTGACAATGTTTGTCAAGAGGTATCAGTTGATAATAGAAAGTATGACTGCAAAAGAAAAGCTTCAGCCAGAGTCCAAATTTAAAGATTCTCAATTTAAAATGTTGAAGAGAAACAAAACAAAAAGATAAAGGGTATAAACATTAACTCTGTATGAAACTTCACACCAATTGGACACCTACCTGTAGAGAAAAACAGGATTTTTAGAACATAACTATATCTCTGGAGTTTCTATGAGGCATCTCCATAATTTCATTGCAAATATAAAAGTTGGCTTCATGAAAAAATCTAGTATAAAAACAGAAAAAGGAATTTTGTCTTTCTTAAAACAGTCAGGTACATTCAGTATACATTACTGGCATGAAAATGCACAGGGTAAAACAAAAAAAGTATTTGCTTAAATTCCAAAACTGTATATTGGAAAAAAATGCACAAAAGTTGTTGGTTTAATAAAAAAAAATATCCACAAAAACAATGAGGAGTCCAGTGGCACCTTAAAGACTAAGATTTATTTGGGCATAAGCTTTCATGAGTAAAAAACCCACTTCTTCAGATGCATGGAGCCCTGCATCTGAAGAAGTGGGGGTTTTTTACCCATGAAAGCTTATGCTCAAATAAATCTGTTAGTCTTTAAGGTGCCACCGGACTCCTTGTTGTTTTTGTGGATACAGACTAACATGGCTACCCATTGAGTGGAATCTCCACTTTTACAGTGAATTGCTTCTTTGACAAAAATGACTTCACTATAAAAAAGTTTCCTTTAAAATGCTGTTTAAGAGGTCATGTTGACTAAAATGATAGGTGTGCTATTTTGTATGTGATAGAAAATTAGAGTATTGATATATTATCTTCTCTCATCAAGTGCTTTCACTACAATTCTTACTTAAGTAATGTTCTTCCTCATGCTTATCACAATCCAATATTCTTTGTTGTCCATATCAGTTTAAGTATTAGTGCCCAGGTCCAAATATGGGAAAGGTTAGTGTGTCAAGCTGCAGGGATAGATATGACCCTATATCTTTGTTTTTCTGCTCAATATTTTTTAAACCAAAAACTAAAAAAAAAAATTAAAATATCATTAGACATATGTAATCAAGCCATAACACTTTTGTTAAACTAGTTGTAATACCAGTAATTAATATTAATGTCCTTTCATGGCTTTTTGGTTTTAGAATAGCATTTATGATGTACTGGTTCACCAAAAAACAATTACACACAGATATATTGGGTCAAACTAATTCTTTCTGTAACTCCAGAGAAGTTTAGCAACAGAAGTTGGTGGAGTTACAAGAAGAATGAATTTGGCTCAAAACATCTTATTGATTATTTTTGTAATTTTTACACAGTTATAATACCAGCAGTAGTAAATAAAGGTTAATATTTGTATTAGTAAAGAAATATATGTAAAGCTTAAATGGCACTTCTTTGAGCGGTGGCAGGGGGGAGACCAATAATCTTGGATAGTTTCTAAGTCTCTATAATAAAATGCAACTAATTAAAAGGTCTTCTAATCTGGATATTTTCATCATGAGGGCTCTGAGAGTTTGAGCTTTAATGCCTTTAACTTTTATTTGCTATCTATTAAATCCAAAATATTAAAGAATAATGAATGAGGAAAGTTAAAATAATGTCACAGAGCATAGTGCAATTTTCTTCTGAGAAACGTTCATTTCAAAATCAGATAAAATCTATTCACAAAAGCTACAAGAACAAATCAAATTTTCAACAGATGTAGAATATTTAAGTCACAGGAAAAAGTTGGAGTCCCAAAATGGAATCAGAGTATTAAAGTAACTTTTGAGGAGCATCCTGTACGATGTGGTATATATGTCCTTTGACACTGAGCAGCAGAACCCTTCTGGGATACAGATATCCTGCCTCACTTATTCACAGGAATAAGTACCCAATATACACAGACTACCAATGGTGATTTAGGAAGCCAATGGCTGCATCATGGCCTTTTGTACAGTGCTTCTTAATCCTCATGATCTAGGCTTGGTCTGATATATACAATTATAATATTTTTTTACTTAGAGGGTGGAATTGGTTCTAGCTAGACACAGCAAAAAATCAAAACATATCAAATCTCTTCTACTATGTTTCTGTGAGACTGAAGCCGAACAGACAAGGAAATCTGTCCTACGCAAACTAACTACATAATGCTTTCCATTCAGAGAGGGAATTACTACTTTTGGAATTTATTTTTGCAAAGAGAAGAAAAAACAAAATCACTTCCCTCCTTCGTTTCATTCCATCCACTATCTACACAAAGGGTAACTCTCTGTGAACACATGTACTGAATAAAATAAAATAAAATAAAAAGTTATGGAAGTAGAATTACAGAGTTCAGGTAAATGCAGCATTTCTGTAAATACCCAACTACAACCAGCATCAAAGAATCATAGAATATCCGGGTTGAAAGGGACCTCAGGAGGTCATCTAGTCCTACCCGCTGCTCAAAGCAGGACCAATCCCAACTAAATCATCCCAGCCAGGACTTTATCAAGCCTGACCTTAAAAACCTCTAAGGAAGGAAAAAACCTCTAAAGGAGGAGTCTCTTGACTGCCTCTTCATCACAGGAGGTATGCTCATCTAATCAAGTCGTGGAAGACCTATTATGGAGAATGAGGAAATCATGTGCATTATTTTTTATAAATATAATTGTGCCTCAGTTTATCTGTTTAATATTATCCTGCCTGTCTGCAAAGTTAAATCAGATGTGGCTGTGAGCATATAAACAAGAAGTGACACAGTGGAAGAGATAAAGCTCCCTAAGGGAATTTTGAAAGTATTAACTGGGGGAAAGCCCATGCCTGGCTCTATCCAGGCTTGAATGGTTTACTCCTCCTAGGCCTGAGCTGAGGATCAAAGGGATACTAAAGCTTTAAAATATCCTGGGCCTAAAAAAGGAAGACAGGTTAAGCAGCAGTTGGAGAGGAGTCTCACAGAGAGACACCATAACTGTAGCAAGCTGGGTATATGTCCCAATCCAGAGATGGAGCTAACTGGGCTGAATGTAACTTACCAAAGCTTGCAATGAAATATTCAGGTTTAGGTAAGGGGAAAATGGGTTTATAGGTTTGTATTGTTGTTATCCTTGGCTGTGTGCTATAGATCTTTGGATAAATAATAATGCTTTGTTTTGAAGAAGCTGTTTTTGAGTCATATCAATCAACTGCCATCACAGGCCCATGGAGGAAACACAGTTCAGCCTGTTGGATCAACACAGGTGGGAAACAGAGATCCAACCTAAGAGCATTTGGACTGTGGGGTTCCTCTCTTGGGAGAATTTGCAGAAGCCAGGCCTGCCTCCAGAGGGGAGCACTCAAGAGAATCTGAAGGTCGTCTAAAGTGCATCTCACCCTTTAACCATGATACCAACCTTGTTACCTTCTGCAGGAAACCGGAAATATTGGTGGAAGGTGGTTTGTGGAAATTTGTGAAAGAACAAAATATTTCAGTTTCAGTTTTGAAAGATCTCAAATGACACATCTACTGGTGTAAATTTTGTGTGCAGCCCTGAAACCAGGCAAGCTTGAAGTGAAACCCAAATTATTTAAAAAATGCGTGCAGCTCTAATATTTCATTATAATTGTAATAGAATTTATTTTACCATTATATAAACAGTATATTTAACATGTGGGCTTAGATAAAAAACCTGAGAAGTTGAGTTCCTTTAGGTTAATCTTCAATAGTTATCTGTCTACAGTCACACTACAAGCTAGAAGTGTAATTCCCGGCTTATGTACACTGATTTCTCCTAGTCTTTATCTGAGATAGCACACTAAAAATAGTAGGGTAGCCACAGTAGCACTGGCAGCAGCAGCAGTAGTACAGGCTACCTGCCCCAAGTAGGTACCCACAGGTTTCAGGCATTTCTGTACTCAGGGCAGCTAGCCTCATCCACCCCTGCCACTGCAGCCATGGCTACATTATTATTTTTAGTGCAGTATCTCAGACGAGAGTTATCATATGTATACATGAGCTGGGAATCACAGTCCTAGCTCATAGTGTAGACCCTTAGTAACCCTTAGTTAATGAGCTAAGAATATTGCATAAAAGTGCAAGAAATAACGGGAGTGAAAATTTTCTTGAATGTCAAATCATATCAACCTGACTTTTTTTTTAAAATATAGCTTTTTCATTTCGTTCTTGCTTAAGCCAAGAACAACAACAACTACACTGCTTGTTAATCAAAAATAAATGGAGATTAGCATTCAAAGTTGGCAGCACTTGCCCTCTCCCATCACCACAAATTGCTGGGTCTTTAAACATTTTTCCATACTATTTTTATTGTTCTACTATTCTCACAGAGCCAATGTGCCTATGGCATGGAGTACACCACAAGGATGGATGACCCCTTCCAGGACAAACATGGGAAATTTCGGAGGACTGTGATGTTGCACCCGATAACGCTTTATAGAAATATGTTTATGAGTGTACATATGACATAACTAGAATATGTTTTATGCTAGATATGCCATGTAACATATCTTTTCAAAGGTTATGTTCTTCTGCATGTGTTCATCCTATTCATATGCATGTATCATTTTTATATCTGAAGTTATGAGCGTTGGCTCTATGCTTGTATTTAAAGTGTTTGCTGTAGAAAGCATCTAAGGCAGATTTGGTCAACATAGTGTAAAAGGGTTATTCAAGTAATTGGGAGTACTTGGCTAACAATGAACCTTGATAGACACCAGTCCACATCTGAGCTTTTCTAGGAACATTCTGTAGAAACCTGAGTTATGTGTGGACATGTGACTTGCCCAGGTGACTCCAAAACTCCATTTTGTAGCTGGATTCTACAAGGAGAGAAAGGGGTTTCCATCCATGAGAGAGACTATATGCCCCTGGGAAAGCCCCTCCATTTTGGTCTTCAGCTAGCTCATGAGATATCCTTTGGGGGTGGAGAGGCTACCTGAAAGCAACTGGAACAAAGGACAGTAACTACAGGGGTGTGAGTGATTGCTGGACCCAGATTAGAAGGAGGCTAGTCTGTAAAAGTGGCTTATTGGAATATCTCTGAGGGTGAGATTTACCTGCATTTAGGTTATTTTTCTTTCTTTTACTGTATTAGGCTTAGACTTGTGTGTTTTGTTTTATTTTGCTTGGTAATACATGTTGTTCTGTCTGTTATTACTTGGAACCACTTAAATCTTACTTTTTATATTTAATTAAATCACTTTTTACTTATTAGTTAAACCAGAGTATATATCAATTCCTGGAGGGGTGGAGGTAACTGGTAATTCTCTGAGGTTAATATTAGTGTGCAGTAAAATCCCTTTTAAAATGGTCAGTGTTAGTAAGACCTGCCTATAGGAATCCTAGCTAGTATATCTTTATTATAAATGTTTTCATTCATTTTTTGACTTATTGATTTATTATTTATTAACATTTTCTGCTGCCTCTAGTCCACTTTATTAACAAAACAGCTCAATCACTTTGCGGTGGACATCTTATGATTTTGCTACACTACTTGGTTTAGGTGGGCTACAAATACAGCACAAATTGAAGAATGACTTTGCACCTTGGGTCAGGTCAACACTACCACTTACTTTGGTATAACTTATGTCACCCAGGGGGTTAAATAAGCCACCTCACACCACTAAGTACTGGTGTGGACAGCACTATGTTGGCAAGAGCTTCTCCTGCTGACATAGCTCCCACCTCTCACAGACAGGACAGCTGACAGGAGAGCTCTCTGTCAGCATAAAATGTCTTCACCAGACACCCTACAGTGGCACAGCTACATCGGTCAGCTATGCCGATGTAACGCTTCTAGTGTAGACTAGACCTTGGTAATTAAAGCACTCACCTGGAAGATAGGAGATGTGCATTCACAGATGAGTGCCTTTTAATACCAGGCTATAGAGACATTCTCACTCTCTGTCTTTTTGCCCAATGAATATTAAAGTAGTTATACAAAGTAGAACAGCTTCAATGGGAGAGATTGAGAGAGATCCTCCCTAGAGGATAGCCTGATGGTTAGGATACTCACCTAGGATAGGGAGAGATCAGAGTTTAAATCCCCACTCCAGAGCGGGGATTCAAACCTGGGCCTCTCACATCCCAGGCAAGTGCCCTAAACATTGGGCTTATGGTTATAAAAGGGACACACATGCACACTGCTGGTCTGAAATGGACTTTTAAAATTTGCTTACAAGTTCTGAACATTTTTGGAATCAAACTGAAGATTTTCCCTGATTTTGGTGTTCTAGGCAAACCAAAAAAATTCAATTACTCATCCATCTGTAGTTCTGATACTAATCCATTAATAGACTGATGACTTGGTGTAACTGATCCTTGGATTTAGCATGATGAATAAAAAGCGTTACGGTAATGTAGTTTGAAAACAAATAAAAACATCCTCCTCCTCTGAGGGAACAGGTAAATAAGAACAACATGTTATACCCTCAATTTCAGTTTTATTTATACTATATATTCTATGGGACCATAAACCCCGTGGCAACTACAAAAGAGTAATCAATTGACATAGCCAAAATTGGAGCCAAGGAGACTTGTAGGACTCTAGATGGGCTCCCAGTAAAAGGAAAGTGGATAGAATGTCAGTACTTGAAGATGCTTTCAAAGAGAAAAAAAGTTGGCCAAATGATTGATCTTGAACTACAGAGGTTGTTCTAATTCCTAGTTTTAGGAAGTTTGCACAATCAAGTTAGTATAGACTTTATGTGTTCCCAGGGAGTTACTAGATTCAGGGAGTCCTTTACCTGCCTGACAAACATGCAGACCTACAAATGTCACCTTTTAACAACTATTGTGCTACTATAAATAACTCAATTTTTATACTAACATATAAGGAAATTTGTTTCTCTCCCTCACCACTCCTCTGATTACTCAGGCACTTGTCAATTTACACTTATGTTACGATTCAAGAAACATTCTGTAGTGTTTCCTTAGGGAGTTGTTCTTTACTGAACAAAATTGTTAATATGTGTATTATAGTATAAAATTTTCCTGTGGGGTTTCTACTTAACCCTCTGTTATTGGCACTTCACTCCTCTTTGCCAACTTGCCAGATTTAAAAACCTGATTACAGAAAAGATCTGATGGGGATAAAGACAACTTTTCATTTGCTTGTGTTTACCTAATCCTTTAAATCCATGTCAGATAGGGAGAACTCACTTCCATTTATACTTTCTTAAGTCAATGGAAAACCAAGGCCAAGATTGATGCATGTGATTTAGTGATAGTTGTGGATTTCCATAGCCATATTCTGAAGTTATACATAAGAATCTCTTACACATACTTAGCCCCATGATACCCACATATAAGGGAATCGAAGGGCATGTCTGCACATAGACACTCAGGAAAGTTAAGACAAGTTAAGTAAACTCTGGATTAAGCTACAGTGAACTAAGGCCCCTAACTAGCAAATGAGCACTTCCACATAAGGGTTTAATAGGCTTTCACCAATATGCTTTTATTCCACACGTAAATTAACTCATCTTAACGTTCCACAACGTCCCCATGTAGACATGTTTTGAACTGATGTAAGAGGGTATAAATAAAAGCTTCCTTCAAAACTACTTTAACCTCCGTTTTCTTCCATTTCCTTGGCACATAAATTAGATCCTATTAGACTCCCATACATATGGTACAGCAAGTAGATCTAGAGTATACTTAGTGTGAGGGGCATCAATCCTGAATGTGTATCACTATCTACTACTTTTGGGGGGGCACGTGGGAAAAGCCATACATAATTAAAGGCTTAATTCCTAACAGGGAGCTTTTATTGCTTGGCTCTGATTTGACCTACAGAACAAAAGCTTGTATTGCTAGGCACAAGAGTTGTTAGGTCTTCCAAACTGAAAACAGCAAAATGACAGTTTCCATGGGTTGGAACTTTTTAGTTTCCATTATCACTTTCAGTTCCAGATAAGGATTTCTAACACACCATGATTTGGAGTACCCAGATGTGGGTTTTTGAACTGGGACAACCTCTACTAAAAACTGTTAAAGAGTGACATACAGAATTCTTCCATATATAGTACATACATGCTTTCCCTGTATAGAATATAAAGTGATTGCTAAAAATTGCCAGTTTCAAATTGTGCTAATATTTAAGAAGAACCTTCATTATTTGCAGAGCCTGTTTTACAAAAAGCGTAAGCATGAACTATGGTAATGAAATGAAGAACTATAAGTGTGGTCACGGTTTCTAATTACAATTAATTTTTCAATAGAAAATATATTTCTTAAATTCAAATCAGACTATAATTGCAAATGTTTGAATGTGAAGTAAAACTGAACAACAGCATTTAGCATCCAGTGTTTAGAAGTGATGGAGCAGATCTGCTGTTGCTGTAAATGATCCAACAATGGAGCTAAGCTGTTTTACAACAGCTGAGGCTCTGGCCCAGCATCTGTTAAAGTACTAATAGTTATATTGTTGTCAGGGTGTTAAGAGACATGATGTACTAGAAGCATTAATCACTGTTGGATTTTATTACTGTAAAAGATAAGTGGACAAGGACTTTTAGTCCAAAAAACTCCAACCATGGAACAAAACAAACGTCATTCTTCCCACAGAGCGTCTCAGAGCAATAAGCATATTCTACGATATTTACAATGATGGAGACGGGAGGAAAATAAAAAATAATTAAAAAAAAATCACACAGATCAGGTGGAAAGGATTAAAAAAAATTAAAATGCCTAAGCTAAAAAAATCTCAGACACCAGATTTAAAGTAAAAGAAAATCTTCAAAAGCAACTAAAGAAATTTACCACAGGAAGAATAAATTTAAATTTAACTGGAAGTTGTGGACACCTTTCCAAGGGCAGAATGTGTTTTACTGGACAGGGCATGATTCAGGAAGTTGGGAGATCAACATGCTATTACTATCTCTGCCACTGACTGACTGTGTAACCTTTGGCCAGGAGCCTCAGCCTGGCCCCTCTAATATAGGGATGATAATGGCTACTCATCTTTGTAAGACACTGACATCTGTGGATGACACATTTGATTAAGTTCTGGGTTACACTAGTGGCCACACACCCCCCCCCCCATGCCGTCCAATTTTTTGGTGACACTGGCAGGTTCTAGCCTCCACCAGCACAGCAGGGTTAGTAGGATATCTTTTCACTGGGGGTAGCGGGGATAACTCTGTGTGTGTGTGTGTGTGTGTGTGTGTGTGTGTGTGTGTGTGTGTGTGTGTGTGTGTGTGTGTGTGTGTGTGTGTGTGTGTGTGTGTGTGTGTGTGTGTGTGTGTGTGTGCGCGCGCTGACTTAGCATGTACCTCAGGCAGCCTTTACTGGTGGAATTCCAGCCACAAGTTACCGGTAATTCTTTCTTTCCACAGTACTTTGTAAGGGTGAGTTAAACATGAACCATTCAGAATATTATTAGGCTCATAGTGTGGGCCGCTTATGTTGCATCATCATTTGGTTTTGGTTCACAGGATTTACTTTTTTGTTGTGGGGAGTATGCAAGATAACCATGTATCAGTTAAGGTGAAATATGATTTGATAGAATAGAAACTATTACCTGTGGTAGATACACCAAGCTGGTAGCAACATTTCAATAGAGAAAATGCTGTTCTCCTGAAAAATTTCTAAGGAACACTGATGCAAAGCACCGCATTATGGGAGTAACTCACTGGTACTCAAATGATTTAAATAAGAGCACTTGTAGTACTTTTAATGATTTGGTTTCATAAATGTCATTTTCATTCCACACATCAGGGAAATAATTTCTAGAGAGCTTCAACCAAAAGATTTCTCTTTAAGGAAATAAAAACCATCATTGAGTGTCTCAATGCACACTCTACTGCACTCTAAATACTCAAGCTTGATTCTCTGCCATGCCAGGAATCACTCTGCATCAATTTCTATAAATCCCCACATGCCAACTTGTTTAACACAGATATCAAGCCATGAAGTGGTTACGTCCCCCTCCCTCTTCCATTTAAGAGAAATTAAATTTAAAAAAAATAGAGGATCTGAGTGGATCTATTATTAATTTTTCTTTGAACATGAACATAGATATCCTAGATATAAGAACAGAACACTGGGAAACAAAATATAGAAACAAATTTATTACTCTCTCAATAGGTAACAATTTCTATCAGAAGTATGAACTACTAATTGAATTACTGAATTGACTTCAGACATTTTGAGTTTAACCCAAATTCCATGAAAAACAACAGCAACTTGGAATACTTATTATGGGTCATATAAAAGGTAGGAGATACATCTTTACATTTCTAGTGCACTCCCCACCACTGTGCCAATTGCACTTTATGTTATCAGATACGCAGATTGCAAACAATATTGAGAAAACTAGATAATTATCAAAGCATGTGTTTGATGCTCCCTCTTGACTCTGTCTGCCTTTTCTTTTCATGATTATAATGACAATGTTTTATTATCTCATTCTACTTGAAATTGTGTAGCGGCTACAGAGATTAAAACTGTTAAACACATTTGAGATCATGATTACATTTCAACTCAAAAGCAAAGGTTTCTGTAAACACCACCATGAAGTAAATACAGTTGTCAAAGTCTATTGTCTGGGTGGTTTCTAGTGCTGTCCTAAGACGAATAAAATGTTTCAACTCTAATTACATTCAGAGAGAAGATGTAATTCATGAAATGTAAGTTTCACTCTTGTAATACTAAGAGTTCATATTTTATTAAAAAGTCTGTGAATAATTTATCCTTGTCACGGGCCCTGACACCATGTCATGCCTCAGTCTCCCCTTTTTGTCATATAAATCAATCTCGACTCAGGCTTTGCCTCTATCACTCCTTTATTCGGGGGGGGATTTTATCTAGCAACATCCACTAAACCAACAAAGAAACAGCCCAAGGCTTCTGTTTCTTCCTTGCCATAGTCTTATTCTTCTCCTTGCCTCTTCTTATCAATAAAATTGCCAGCAGTCCCTCTTGCCTTTCACACTGGGATTCAGTCTCTGGATCAGGTGCTACTTGTTGAAGAACTAACTTCTCAGATACTTGCCCCACCCGGGGGGTTTCTCTCACTTTACAGCATATTCTTCAGCTTTCCAACTCCCTTCTCTGGAGGCAGACTCAGACTGGTGGCCTCTCTGCTCTACAGCCAGACATCAGCCCCTGCTTCCTGGAGCTTACTGACAGGATCACCCTTCCCACAGGGACTCTGATGGTTCTCTAGGGGCCTCTTATTGTTGAGCCTATCCTTCCTTCAGGACATGTTTCCCCCAATTCCTGTGGGTTCCTGCAGCAACAGCAGAGCTTGCCTGCAAAGAGTTCCCCTTTCCCTAGGGTACCTCCTCTTTATACTATTCTAGCAGCCTCCTAATTCAACTGGTCCCGTTCTAATTAGCTAAAGGGTCATCACCTGGAACACCTGATTTCTCCCAGGTGTAGCCCACACAGTCCTCATTGGACAATTAGGACCTAAGTCTCCTGGAGAGCCATTGGCCCCATGACAATGCTGTATCCAACTATATTAGAAACCTATACATTTTTCTTTGACGACAAATCAGTTGTTGATTATGGGTTTATGCAATGTCTGGGTTTGTGTGTATATATATACATATACATACACACACACACACACCACACAAAGTGAAATAAGCATAACAAATAATTTTAAATGCAAATACTGCTTACTACCAGAAAATCTCTTTTTAGCGACTGCAACTGGGATAAACCACTAGTTATTCTTTCTAAATTGATATATCACTGCAGCAACACAATGGCATCTCAAAAGAAGGCTTGCTAACATATAGTCACTATTTTCCCCCAACCACGTCTCCCTAACCTAAGAAACACTTATCTGAAATACCTTGTATATAAAAGAATCATCCAAAATGGACTCTGTGAAACAAAAGAATGGTTCATTCCTGCTGGAAATGTAATGAGTATAAATGGAATTATATCAAGGATGAACCTGGCCCAATGAGTATTAAATAAAGCACAAACACATTTGTTTGAATTAAGAGCAAAATTTTCAAAAGCATCTAAATAACTTAGGAGTCAAAGTTCAGTTTTCAAAGGTGACTTAGGGCTTGATCCTGCTTCATTGAAATCAGTGGGAGTTTCACCAATGACTTCTTTGGGATCAAGACCTGAGGCTCTTAAATCACTAAGGTGCTTTTGAAAAAGTTACCCAGAATGTATAGATCTTCAGAAAATACAGCTATATGGAACTGAGATTAACCATAGCTTTTATTTGTAGAAGTGTAGATTGAATTCTGCAAAATCTGGAAAATTAGTGTTCAAACATGAGAAAAAAAGCCTCCTTTTCCTATTCAGATTTTTTCACAACTTCATACACTATTGAGAAAGATAATTCCTAGCCATTAGAAAGATTTTAAACTAACTTCTCCTGTCTTCGCAAACGGATTCTCTGCAACAGGCTAGTATAGTTACATACACTGCTGCCACTGCTATCATTATATTTAATTGAAGAAACAAACTGTTACCAAACTCTTCAAGACAGTATGAAATCCAGAGAGCCCATTTAATCTATCCATAAAGCATATACCATCTATGCACTGTAGAAGGTTTAACAACATATTAAGAGCTTTTAGGGGTGGTCATTTCAGTTCTGTGTCTATAGTCTAGACCTCCGAATAGGTTGTTAGTTCTCAACCCTCATCTAAATTCAGTTATGGCCTAGTATTTTATTATTGGAAGAAAACTTGATAGTGTGTTCATTCTGGCTCTGTGTGGGAAGGGTTAATACTATGTTACAACTTGTCCATAATAAACCCATTCTACCTTTTGGCCGTTTGCACAGAAGAATGAAGCTTTTCTTATTGTGCTCCTGCTCTGATGGACTGTTGTCTCGCTTTGCTCAAGGTGATTTAGTATTTTATCAAAAACTTAAAAGGAAAACGAAAAACTAGCAACCGCTTTCATCTGCTCAAATGTGCTAGATGAGGATTTGAATGTATGTGATATACATTTCCTATATTGCAGCAGATTGCAAACGATTTGTATTCTACAGGTCAGTTGTGTTCTTTGGGAGATGGAGGAAAGTAACACTGTTTTAGTTCAACACTAGGTCCCCAAATGTGCAAGTCCATATACAAGGGAGGCAAACTGTGAAGGTTTGGGGTTCAACCCACACCAGTAAGGGGTGTGTCACCAGCTGGCCTGCAGCTCCAGGTGCACTAAATGCTATTCTGCTGTGACTCTCAGTCCTGACACCGACAACCAGCATATAGGCATGTAGGTCATACCCTATATACCTCCGCAGAGTTATTTTTTGCAACCTCAGGCCCTCCCAGTCCTGAATTTCCCCAAAATGTCCTGCCCATATGACAATTTGCTGAGGTTCCCAGAATTTTAAGTTACCATGTTACCACCCCAACCCCAGCCTCAGGAAATGAAAGTTTTGCTACTACTAAACTGTGACACAGCTCCCTGATACACCAGCTTGTCTGCCCAGACAGCAAACTCTTCAGGGCTCTGCCAGTCCAAACCTTGTTTTGAAGGTAATAAACAATGAACCCCAACAACCCAATTCCTCAGAGAGGTCTCACTGCAGTGTCCAGCCCTCTCCTAGAATCTCACCGAAACTATTAAGTTCATTGCTCCTTTAAAGAAAGAATACACTGCAGCTCATTAATTTAACCAGGGTTTGACAAACACTTTGATTTCAATCACAGCACTGAATTGGTAAAAGTAAAACAAGATTATTTCTCAAAAGGACATAGGATTAAGTGATAGCAAATATAATGGTATAAAGATAGAAAAGGTTACAAGCAAAGAAAAGTCATAATATGCTTCAATGATTAAAACAACATCAGCAAGTTACAAGCTTTGCCTAAGCAGGTTCTCATCTATATTCAGTTTCCAAAGACGTCAACTCCCTTGGCTGAAGGATCTAACATTGTGTGATTTCAAGAGCTTTGGACCCTTGAATCCCCCAAATGAAGGATAACACAAATGTGGTAGATAGCACCTGCTTTGTTCATGTCATGGTTTGTTTTTGTTTTTCCATATATTAAAAAAAAGACAAATAGGAATACGCAACTGACATAATAACTAGTTGTTGGTTCTTTCTAGTAAGACAAACAATTGCAGTGAACAATGTGTATAGTTTTACACACACACACACACACACACACACACACACACACACACAAACACACACACACACACACCTTCATATTCACCAGAAAAAAATCTGTGCTCTTATGGAGCGGGCATAATGCATCTACCATTAAGCTAAGCTTGTATAAAACATTATCTGTTTAATCATTGTACTAATGTGCATATGAGCAATGAGATTCAGCATCAGCGGCCCTTTGCATAACAGTATGCAGTTGTAGAAAGTCACAGTACAGCTTGTGATTTTTTAAATAACTTCTTTATTATGGCAACTTGAAAAGGAACTGTAAAGGTCAACATCCAAGTCTGTCACCCACTCTATGGCTTCCAGTGACATGGAATATATCAAGTAACTAATTGCAATGCCCTTGTGAGGTTTGGATGAAGTTCACTGTGATCCATATTTTACATGTCATGGTGAAGCCAGGTGGTTGGTCTGTAGGAGCTGTAATCAGGTCTTGATTCTTGACCCTGCTATTTTCCTATAGCCTCCACATTTGTCTTTTGGTATCAGTCCTGAGGTTAAGAGTTTTGGCTGCTAATCAGATGAGGTTCCTGGACTTAAAGCAGCATCTCATGGTGGGGTTGGAAATCTTCACAGATGGGCAAGTCTGGTTTTGTTATTTCATGGTTATATTTTTGTATTATTGCTACTTCTCTTCAGTGGGATGGTGGTAAGATGTGCACGAGGATGAGAAGCCAGATTGTTGGTGGTGACATAAGCACTCCTGTGACATTCTCATAGTACTGTTTAATTGAATATCAACAAGTTTCATACATATACTGCCTAGCTGTACTGGAGTGCAATATTAAGTTGCTGAGATAATGTGGGCCAATGTGGCTTTCTCCAAGGTGCAAGCCTCTGGTCTCCAACTACTCCCAGCTAGTTTGTAGATTATATTGTTCCTAGCCTTTATCTTGGCAGCAATCTTTGTCAGGTGTTGGCAGTATGCAAGGCTGCAATCCACAAGTACTCCAAGATACTTCAGGCAACCTCATGCCTGAGTTTGGTTGCAGAAGGTGACATTTGGGCATTTTTTTGTATGTTGGTTACTCAGGTGGGATGTGAAGACAGCTTTTTTTGAGAGTTTGAAAGGAGTCACCATAACCAGTAGTACTCCTCCAGTTTTTTTCAGATTTTCTGTGAGGATGCATTCCTCTCGTTTTCCCTTAGAAATTAACTATTCAAACTGAAACAATTTACTTCATACTTAATTGTATGGCACTAGGAATCAGATCTTTCTTCAGAATTGGTTAAAGGCAACAGTTATACCAATCATCTGCTACTTCCCTCCAGGTGTCACCTTGTATGCCACCCTTATAGAGCTAACCTTTAACTTATCAAGATCAGATTTGGCTCCAGTTGCACTTGCACCCATCTTTTTCTTCAGCTTGAACTTAACCTTTCCCATTAGTAGTTTGTGATCACTGACACTCCCAGCACTTCTACAGACTAAGGCCTGGTGTACACTATAGAGTTAGATCAACATAAACTGCCTTATGTCAACATAACTATGTAAGTGTCTACACTAGAATGGTGCTTCCGCCAATGTAAGTCATCCATTACCTCGACCTAATAATTCCAACTCCGCAAGAGACATTGTGCTTAGGTCAATGTAATTAAGGTGATGCAGTGTCTGTGTAGACACTGTTACTTACATTGCCTGTTGGCTGACAGCCCAGCTCCTGGCTACCGGGGCTGCCAGACTGGAGCCTGGCCACTACCTCCCGTTCATGGCTGGCGGGGGGGAGGAGAGCCAGCCTGGCTGCCACCCAGGCTCGGGGTCTCCCCCTCACACTCAATCCCTCAGTGGGAGGAGGCAGCAGGACTCCAGGTTGTTAGCTCCAGCAGTGGGACTCACTGCAAGAATCCTCCCACCCCTGCCTAGGGTGCACAGCCTGAGCTGTCTGATGCGAAGTTCACAGTGGGAGCCCACCTCTGCCCACACACTGGGCTCAGTTTCACAGCAGGGAGACTACAAGCAGTGAAACTGACATTCTTGTCAGTTTCATGTCTGCTATTGTTTCTTATCTGGTCTCTGGCTCTGCGAGCCCCACATGGGTGCTAATAGCCCAGGCTGTCAGCCCAGGTGTGGGGTTAAGGGAATTGAGCTATGAGCCTCATGAGGGCTGACAGCCAGTGCTGGAGAGAAAATGTGAAATAGCAGCCATGAAACTGGGGAAAAAAAGTCAATTTCACCGCTGGTAGGCTCCTTGTTATGAAATTGAGACCCACTCCTGGCTCACAACTGGGGGTGTCAGCCTCGGGGTGAGGGGAGGGGGAGGTTCAGCTGTGAGCCCCACACAGTTGTCAGTGTCCCACACTCTGGCTTCTTGGTGCCCCACAATGCCCCACTTCAGTCGGTGCAAGCATTCCTGTTGCAGACCACTGGCAAAAGGAGGTGGTTAGCATGGACGCCAACAGCTGATTTACTTACTACAGTGACTGTAGGTCGACCTAGTGTAGACAAGCCCTAACATCTAACAGTGACCATCTAATGTCTTTTACTGATAACAACATGGTCAAACTGGTTTTTGTTTTGACCATCTGGCGAGTTCCATATAACCTTGTGCATGTTTTTGTGAGGAAAACCAGTACTTGTCAATAATCAGATTGTGCTTCTCGCAACAAACTTTTAATCTTTACTCATTATTGTTTGCTGTCTTGATGCAATGTTGTCCAACACTATTCATTTGCTTACCATGTCTGCTATCAACCTGTGCATTCATATCTCCCATTACCAGAATCGTAACAGGAATCTCATCTGCAGTGTGAGCCAGCTGTTCATAAAATCAGCTTCCTCTTCCACTGTTTCTGTTGGTGCATAACAGATCACTGTTATGCAACGTTTATTCTAAGCAGTAGTAAACCTTGCTATGACAATCTGATCAGACACTGGTTTCCCAGGTGTTGACTGAAGCAACACCATCTGTAAACTTTGCTTATGCATTTGAATGTCCATAGTAAAGGCAAGTGTAGTTTCTGACTGTCAACTTTACTATACCCAGCCCATGTGTCTTCAGTATGGGCAGCAAGGGAAACTTGTAACTTTCTTAACACCAGGAATATCTTGATTTTTCATTATTGCACTGCTTAATTTGAATTTTGTACAATGAGTGCTTCCCTTATAGGTAAACTGGAGTATCTGTTTAGACTTCACTGGATTACCCTTCCTGTCTCTTCTTCCCCCTTATAAAGCTCTTTAAATGGTTTTATAGATCTAGTGATGCCCTTTAACCAGTGCTGAGAAAAGAATACAAGTGTTCACGTGTTGCATACTAATTTTGCTTTAAAGAGAGACTACCACTTGAAGGAGAACATTCTACAAAAGGGGAAGAACCACCTCACCTCAAGGTTTAAAATAATTACAGAATGAGTGAGTACAAAGAGCAAGGGGATTGAGGAAGAAAGACTTGCTGAAGGTTTTTTTGGATAAGCATGAAAGTAGGTTTCAAGCTAATTTCAAGCTAATTGTTTATGGTGTCAAAGTGGTTCACTGAACCAAAGGAAGAAAGAATGGTTCATTTGCAGAACATGAGTTTACTATTATCTAAACAGCAACTTCTGTAAATTAGACATTGCTTCTCCTTGCATTGATCTTAGAACTGCTGATGCACTGGACCAGGTTGTTTAAAATTTCTAAACATGATGAATTTTAAAAGTCAGCTCTACTTGCAATTTTCTTGATGATTTAAGACTCGTGTTTTAGCAAGCTCCATTTCAACCATATTTCACACTGTCACTTCAATACTGCAGTAATTCCTTAAACTGTGAACACTAAATGTGTACTAAATGTTGAGACTGACATGGCTACAATTACACTGCATATGCTAAATGTTAGTAATTTTGACTTCTTAATGAATATCATAGTTATAAGGACTCAGAGACCTCGCTTTTACATTTGCTCAATTCATGTTGTATGTGGTCATGATCTTGTTCCTTCAGAAATTTGGAGCTTTGCCATTGACATCAATGGGAGTAGGATGAGGACATAAGTGAAGTAGAAGGAATAGTTTTAATTTAAAAAATTAACAAGTGAATGTACGTAACTGCAAATTATTGATTTTCTATTTGTTAAGTGATGAGTGTTCTCTCAGGACAGAAGGAATGAAAAATCTTGCCAATTTGCCTTGTGTAATATTTTATAATTCAGAATTGTGGTAGCACAGTCATGCCATTTGTTAAATATAACAAAAATGGATTGTTGCTAAAACACAGTTAAACACTAGTAAACTGATAGCAATATAAATTTAAAAAAAGAAGGAACCATTATATTGTCACATCATGTGAAATTCTGAGCCCAGTAAGGTTCAGAATACATTCAGAGTACTTATAATTTTTTTAGGTCAATTTTGAGACTGTTATGTGGACAAGCAAAGAGTTTGTTAAATACAATCAAGTCATTGGTATGAACTACAGCCCCACATGTCCTTTATATTTAATAGAACTGGTTAAAGTTTTCAACAAGTAATTATATAAAAATATTAAATTTATGAAATCAGAGCAGATAAGCTAAGAGCTCAATTCTTCCTTTAGACATGTGGCTGCACGGACCTGTATATTATAAAAATCAATTATTCAGCATGTATGTGCAAGCACAGTTGCTGATGTTACTGTATACATGCTCTTCAGCACCAGCATATCTGAGAATGGCTCAAGCCTTAAAAAGTGAAAACACTGCCAAACTTCCCAATACCTCTAACATCTAACAATTTTTCATAGGGTCACATAGCAAAAGAATTGTGGGATTGCTCTTAAATAATTAAGGTGACTCTCTTTAAACATGTTTATACTTTTTGAAATTGACACATTATATACCTGGGCATAAAACTGCTCAAGTTGGAGGTATAGGTGTCATCGGGATGCTCGATAGACCTTCAGTAATACAAGACCCTCACAAAAGTATACTTATTGCAATGCAAGACTCTGGGCCTTCCAGTATTACTATGCTTAGACATTTGTTATTATTTGGTTGTCCAGGTGAGCAATGATACTTTCTTATGAGCAGTAATCACACGGAGATATACAGTACTGTGCTCTGGTATTGAAGGTGATATTTACTGCATGCATATTTCTTTTGACTAATGAAGTGTCCAATCTTATTCCAATAAAGGCCATGGTTAGGTGCGTTTTCTTTGTTTGTTTACTCACTTTAATGGGAGTTGGATTGATAGGTAGCTATTTCAGGGAGAAAAGTGTAGTTCCCATAATGAAGAAATGTAGATTTAAAAATATGTCTGCTATCAGCCAAAGGAAACCTGATTTCAGATCATTTAGGATAAAAATACCATTAAAAATAATCTACTTTTCTCTGGCCATTTGGTAATACAGTATGTGCTAATTTCATTTTATCAGAATCTTCTCAAGTGGCTCTGGACAGAGAAAAAGACTCGGAAAGGTTTTCTTCCAAAAATAGGTTGATCATTTTGTGGTGTTTAGATGTGGTTGTAATTATTAGAACTGGGAGCACTGGCTGTTGGGAGTCTGAAAGGACAGGAAAAAGGAAGGAGAGGGGAGGAGTTGAGAAGGCTGAGTGAGAGTTAGAGTGTGTGCAGCAGCAGCTTGGTAAAGGGGTTTCCACTGTAAAAATAAAGTCCTGTTGAAGCTTGTTAGTACCTTGTCTGTTTGATACAACACATTTCTATTATCTTAACATTGATTAGTCCCTTACTCCACAGTTAGCATCAATGATTTCCATAGGCACACTAGCAGTTTAAGATACTACTTAATGTTAGTATGGCAGAATTGAGCCCATATATCATAAAATAATCTCATTGGTCTATATTTTAGTCTGGAAGAAAAACAATGTGTTGGTGAGAATGTAAGTGAATATGCAGTGAAAATCACATTAGTATGTTTCCTTGTGTGTCAAATCCTGCTCAAAGCAAAGGTTTTATATCATTAGCAAAGTTCAATCATCTCATTTATCAAAACTATTCTAGCCTTATCATTTCATGCATCATCAATAATGTTTTAGAGGCATGAATAAAAAGATGAAAATGAAGCTCTTGACGAGTAATTAGTTTACATCTGTGCTTAATATTCACCAGTTCTGCATGGGTTGAATGAGAAAGGTCATAATTTACTTCTAAATATGTTTAACTGTATACATTTCCCAGATTATCTAAGACCACAATTAAAAATAATACATTCTCGGAAGTATTTAAAAATCTATTGAAATTTTTAAATTCCCTTAAATAGCAATGATACCTTCCCGATATGATAAATGTTGTTATAATTTGGAGATAGCTAAAGAGAGGATTCAGTATAGTTATTTAACCTGGATTTACATTGAAAGTTTCCAGTATTCTTCCTTTATTGAAGAGAAACATCATAATTCCATACCTTTCAAATTACAGGGAGCACAATTATTTTAAAAATATAACTGAAGAGAAAAAAGGTTTCTCCTCTGCCATAGGACATCAGACTACAGGTTACATGTTTACTACACTGGAGACCATTTATGAAAACACACAAACTCCAAATCTTCAGATACATATTCTACACTAACTGTCTTTACAGTGGTTTATGCACTACAAAAATTGTAATGGTCTGAATTTTTTTGCAGAGCTATATTTTCCTAGTTGTTTTAAAATCATCAGATAAAATCAGTAAATAAGCATTTTCAATTCCTCAATGATCCATTTTAAAATGCTAACCACAACAAACATAGCTAGTATTAATTAGAACTACTGCTCGTTATTTAAACTCTGTGAGTTTTAAAGGTACTATCATTATAGTACCTCTTCTAAGGCCTAAAAGTAGATACTGAAGGAAAGCTGTAGACAATGAATAATACAGGACCAAAAACCCAACCCGTCTTCAAGAAATTTTACAACTAACAAGGAAACAATCTTAATCAACATATATTGAAAAGTAACATTGTAACTGAAACAACTAAATCAAATAGGATGCCCAATCTATTGCTGGGCTATTACTCCATTTTTTAAATAATTTTGTAACTAGTATGAGTACTACATGATGTAAATTAAGTTATTCCTGATTATCATGAGCATAAGAGAAGGGAGAATCAGGCCTGACATCTTCATGAATGGAAAGTAACTATAATGTGAAGAGCTATTTAAGCAGAAACAGAGCTATAATAAATACCATGCTGCAATAAAGCAGAGAAAGAAGATCATGGAAACCATGACTAAAACCTCTCACAGAAAGGATTTTTACAGAGGGTTTCTTCTGCTGTTCTGTCTCACCTTTTCATATTCTTTTCCCATGGAGGATAAGTTATAAAGACAGACATTTTTATTAGGGTCCTCTTCAGTAAAAAAACATTTTTTTTCAGCAAAGAATAGATGCCCTCTTCAAATAACAGGAAATATTCCCACAAGACTGCAGCCCGAAGCTAGACTGTATCACAATCCATTTAAACCACTACTGCAGTGTACAGAGGACATTCAGCAGCCAGATCCCTCATCTCTTAAGGATTTCCCTCGGCACAGTAGTGTTCCCAAGGCACCATAGGACCAGCATAACAGGTCATGGAATGTGTTAGAGGAGATGTGGAGTGTTGGATGTGGCCAAACTGATCTGCCTTCCTGCTATCCCAGGCTGCCTTACAGCCTGAGGACCACTGCAACCCAGATGATGCTGTTTTGGATTACAGTGGCAGCCAAATCATATCCTAGCAGAATGTGCCAAGGTGGAATAAAGCCCCTCTTCCGATCCCCTGGGCTCTCTCTCCAGGTACACACATCTCTTGAGAGATGCAGCTCAGAACTGAGATCAAAGAGGCACAATAATGGTAAGTCAGGCTTTGCCACTTCACTGCAGAAACAATATGGGACGTGGAGGCAAAAACCAGAATGGAGCATGCATACTGAAAAACAAACATGTACATCTTTACTATAACAGACATAGCTTTGATTAACTTATCTAATGAAATATCTGCTGGGTGATGAGATGATCAAAAACGACTGCCAGAAACTATGGGCACGTGGTTACTGCTGTGCTTATTTTTACTTCCTCATGTAGTTTTACTAAGTCAATGGAACTACACAGTGACGCAGTGTGAAATACTCTTGGTAGTAAAGGTTTGCAGGCCCCATTTTGTCAATAGGAAATGTACCAATTAATCTTGTTGATGTCCTTAGTTCTAAACTTTAGAAAAATACTTGGCAAACTGTGGGGATTCTCAGGGATTTCTGCGTTATGATCTACTATGAGAGACTGCTGCTGCTTTACCCTATGACTCTTTGCCCTGAACTTCATGATGCCAGTTCATCCCAGCAGATGATCTGTTGATAAAGCTAGAAGGGTATTGGGGTGGAGGGTAAGATACTTAGCTGAACTGACTCCTAAGTTCTGTGGTACAATAAACAATAGAGAAAACGTAAGATATAAATATATACCAATACAGAAATTTCTGTGAATGTTAACAGCTAGTCTATAGTGGTGGAACTTTTTAAGCAAATGAGCCAAAAAAAATTGAAGTACCAAAATATATTAGTAAATAAAATATTGTCAACTCAAAACAGTAATTTTGCTTGGTAAGGGAGGAAGCAAACAATGTGTTTTAATATGGCTGCATATAAATGTACACATCTAGGAACAAAGTATGTAGGCCACATTTACAGGACTGGGACACTATCCTGGGAAGAAGGATTTTGATAAATTGGAGGGTTCAGAGAAGAGCAACAAGAATTAAAGGATCAGAAAACAAGGAGGCTATCTATTTAGCTTAATAAAGAGAAGGTGGAGGAGTGATAATATTCTATAGATATCTACCTGGGGAACAAACATTTAATAATGGGCTCTTCATTCTATCAAAGAAATATATAAACGTAATCCTATGGCTGGAAGGTTATGCCAGGCAAATTCAGATTGGAAATAAGGCATAAATGTTTACCAGTGGGAGTAATTAACCATTGGAACAATTTATCAAGGACATGGTGGATTCTCCATCACTGACATTTTTTAAAATCAAGATTAGATTTTTTTTCTCTAAAAGATAAATTATAGGATTTTTTTTGGGAGGGGGAGTTCTATGGTCTGGTATACAAGAGCTCAGACTATGGGAGGAAGGATAGCTCAATGGTTTGAGCACTGGCCTGCTAAACCCAGGGTTGTGAGGAGGCCATTTAGGGATCTGGGGCAAAAGTCTGTCTGGGGAATGGTCCCCCTTTGAAAAGGGGTTTGGGCTAAATGACCTCTTGAGGTCCCTTCTAACCCTGATATTCTATGATCACAGTGGTCCATCTGGCCTTGGAATCCATGTTTTTTTAAAATACAGAACAAACTAGAGTGACATTGCAAAAGTTATCAGGCAAACAGCACACAACAAAATTCTCCTAAGCCCCCAATTTACAAGGTATTTATGCATGTACCTAAGTTTAACTGTGAATTGTTCCATTGACTTCAACAGGACTCATATGCTTAAGTACCTTACTGAATCAGGACCTAATACTCCAATTCTCTGCTGCAGAAGGTTCTCTGAATTTTGCAAGCAACTTTAATTGCATCATAAATTCCCTATAAGCCAGACAAAAACACCCATAGGCATCTTCCTTGAAGTAAGATCTTAATATCCTCACTCAAACAACTCATCCAGCTCCA
Source organism: Mauremys reevesii (assembly GCF_016161935.1). Lineage (NCBI taxonomy): Eukaryota > Metazoa > Chordata > Testudines > Geoemydidae > Mauremys > Mauremys reevesii. Next base: position 35,309,310 of record NC_052629.1, on the reverse strand, counting down.
GAAACAATCACCACTTCTTCCTCCAATCTAATGAGCACTGCTAATAGAGAACACATGCATAATAGCTCCGACTCCGAAGTATACATAGTGATCTAATAAAGGTAATAACAGTATTAACACACATCATCAACTAGAAGGGCCAATGGGAAAACTTTGAGCAGAATGTGCAAAGCAGGTAATCAGTGCAAAAACATAATCCAGAAGAAGTTTAATGGCAGTGAGAGGAACGCAAACAATTCAGACAAAAAAACAAACAATGAAGGTAAAATGAGCTGTGTAAAGGGAAATAATAAAATCAAACCACAAAACTCCCAGCATCAAGACAAAAGCTAGGAAAAAGCCAGCTGCAGGGCAACATAATAAATGATAGCATTAAAAATTGAAGAATAACAAATAAATAAAAGTGTTAAAATAAATTTAAAATAATCAAAATATCTAAGGACTTAAGTTAAATAAAAGAAAATCAGAATTTTTCTAAGCAAAAAGATACTCAGAAATACCTTAGTTGCAAAATTTTTTAAAGAGAGAAAAATTAGTCTTGGGGATTTAAAAAAAAAAATCAAACTAAACATCAAACAACCAAAAAAATTCTACAGTGAAAACTACTGGAGGCAATAACAGTGCTTCAACACACCAATATTACATCATAAGCAGCCAACTCACCACATGCTTTCATATAACTAAATCTACACAAGTTCATAAATTTGTGAATAAAGTGCCTTTTCTTTGCACTGTCCTTGATGTTACATGTCCAATGTCAATAGAAGTCAGGAAGGCCTGACTTCTATTGACTTACTGAAGAAAGTGCCAAATACAATGTTGCCAACTCTTGCATTTTTATTGTAAATCATATGATAACTAGTTTTTCTCTTAAAGCACTGCCTGTTGGATTCAAGTCAAAACATGAATGTAGGCTTCCTTTTAAAAAAAAGTAAATTTCTAGCTCTTACATGACATGAAGGCAATACAAAGAAATAAGTACTCCCTCAACATTTATTTTTAATTTCATGAGTTTTAAGCCAATCTCTTGATTTTGGGGGAACTGTCTCATTTTTAAACTTGTGTGGATGGTAATACTGCAAAAAAAAAAAAAAAAAAAAAAACAACCACCAAAAACTCTTCCCCCCCCATATTTCACGCTGTTCCTTTCCTCCACCACCCACCACCCGCACTTCATCGCAAAATCATGCATGCATACATGCACAAAGACATGTTTTAATAAAGAAAGTATTCAAGAGTGAACACAATAGGCAGACAGAGGCTTTTGGGGGGAGTAATGAGTATTTTAGCAGCCTGAACCTCAAAAGGAGAAACTTAGTGGGTAATACAAAGCAACTAATTCCTACTATGTTACTAATTTGCTATTAAAAGGAAACAGATGCTTTCTGCCAAATCTGACTATTTACCAGAAGCTAGTTTTACATAGCATAATAAAAACACTGATAAGAGTCTTTAGAGCTGAAACCTCAGAGGTGAAAGGATGAGCAGCCTTCCAATTTTCTTGAAGAGAAATGGATAATTTCCTTCAAACTACAATGAAGTGATAAAAATCCAACCCTTCTGTTCAGATAATCCTGAAGTAGTATACAAAAGGCAATATGCTAAATTACTGTATACAGTTAGAAAAGACATATGCTATATTTTAATATAACCGCAGAGCAGCTACACACTCCTATGAGTGCTAAGCGAGGAAAAGGAGTATATAAAACATAGCTCCACAAATCCATGAGTTTATCATCCAGAGAAGCACAATACTGTTTTTTTTTTTTAATCTCATCCAATAGTATCCTTTTATCTGTTCCTCCCCAGTCTCTTCACTCAGCCATGGTGCCTCCTGCTCTTCAGCTCCTTCGATTGTTCAGCTATGCCAGAGAAAGGACAGGATACATTGGAGGTGATTTTAATTAGGCTACAACTTTATTCTTAAATGTTTGGGAATACCTGGCAAATAAAATTATACAGAGCAGCTAATTCCATAATCTTTCCATATACTCAGGGGGCTGGTGTCAGCCCTCTCCTTTACCCATCCTGGTCCCAGCCAACCTGCTGCTGGGACCCTGCAACCCCTCCTTTTACGAGGGATAAAGGAACTATAAAGGAGTGAGGGGGTTGACTCCCCACCACACCAGTTATAGGAACCCTGTCTCCACGTCAAAGAATATGACCTTTAAATCCTTTACAAATTCTTTTATCTGATCATCAAATCCATTCCCCATGGAGTACCTGCACTGGATATCTGCTATCAGTTAGCTTGGCTGCCTCCTCCCCATACCTAGCTGGGTTTCCAGACATTCACTGACACCTTTTTTAATGTCGACCAAAAATATATCAGCTCCCCAGTCAGGACCACTCTGGTGCCCCATAAACTATGCCCACATGATAAATTACCAATACCCCCTTGACTACAGCTTGTCGACCCACAGGGACTTCACGGCTCTTTATTTCACCCTGCATTGTAACATCAGACCAATGAAGTTTTACTCCTGGAAAAAGTAGTAGGATACACCCCAAATCCCTCTTGGCTCTGGGCATCAATTCAACACCCTTAAACCTGCCCAAATCATTTTCCCCCAAGGTGATCCACCATTACATTCAGTGCCTACTCCTGGGTCACCACAGAGTATATAAGGGGCTTCAGCCACGTCCCTCCTGCCATGCCATCTCGGGATTGCTTTACCACTGAGGCCCAGCTGTGAACCTCCAAACAACCCAGAAGCCTGCCTATGTGCACAGTAAACAATACTCTGCCTGCAGATCCACACCACCATGTGCCTGGTCCAGCTGCAATTGTCTGAAATAGAAACGCAAGAACAATTATCTCTGATTCCCAGCCTGAGATCTCAGATGTGTCCTGCATGTATTAGAATACCAATTCCCAATTGCCTGAATTGGAAGCGGGTGAGGGGAGCCAGGCTCTAGCTGAACCACTCCCCACTCGGTGACAGCCCAAGCTATGAGCAGCCTTCATGTTAATTTCACAGTTCCAGCATGGATCAGCAAAATTGACAAGAATGACAGGCAACAGCCAATATAAGTAGCCTCCAATGACACTGTGTAGCCCTAACTACAGTGACATAAGCCGTATGCCTCTCGTAGAGGTGACGTTATTATGTTGGTGTAGTAGGGCATTTTCATCAGCCTGAGAAAGGCCATAGAAGTGTGAACACTGACATAATTAGGTTGGCGTAAGGTGGCCTAAGCATATGCAAGTAGTCCCCAGCTGTTTTGCATGGGTTACGCCTAACAAATATACAGAGTCTGCTTATGAAAAGTTGATATGACCTTCTGAACCTAAGCCATTTATGTGTATGCTTACCTGCTTTAACCTCGTAAATAAATCTATTATTCCTTTTTCCTAGTTAATATATTTTTAGTTAGTTTATTACAGGATTGGCTACAAGTGCTGTCTTCTGTTTACGATCTGAGTCCAATAGTCTTGGGCTAAGTGACTGGTCCTTTAGGACTGAGAGTAACCCAGAACACTGTGATTTTTGGTGTAAACTGACCATCTCTATCAAAGTCAAGCTTGCCCGGTGGCAAGACAGTCCCCTTGGGCATTCCAGTCTATCTGTGGCTTCATGCAAGATTGTTATAGGGCTTTAGGAGTTCACACTTGTTACTGGGTTGGTGAAATCTAATTACAGAAGATACAAGCAGTTTAGGGCGGGAGGGTTGCCCTGCTTCTTGACAGTCTGCCCTAAGATTGGCACACATGGTCATGAGCCACTCCAAACAGCATGACAACAACTAAAGTCTATAAGGTCTATGATAGAGGTCTATAAAATCATGGTGTGGGAAAAAGTGTTATTTACCGCTCACATACCACAAGTACCAGGGGGGTCACCCAATGAAATTAGTAGGCAGCTATGTTTAAAACAAACACAGGAAAGTACTTTGTCACACAACACACAGTCAACCTATAGAACTCATTGCCAAGGGATGTTGTGAAGGCCAAAAGCATAAATGGGTTAAAAAGAGAAATAGGTAAGTTCATGGAGGGTAAGTCCATCAATAGCTATTAGCTAAGATAGTCAGGGATGCAGCCCCGTGTTCTGAATGTCCCGAAGCCTTTCACTACCAGATGCTGGGACTGGACGACAGGGAATGAATCACCCAGTTGCGTTCTTTCCTTCTGAAGCATACGACACTGGCCACTATTGGAAGACAGGAAATTGAGATAGATGGGCCTTTGGTCTGACTGAGTATGGCTACTCTTATGTTCCCTATGTAAGACCCAATAGGTGAGTGGAAATGGTCAATGATTCCAGCCCCGTGGTTGCCAGTGACACCATGTACTGATGCACCTGTTCTTCCAGGATCAGCCACATCATGGCCCTCTCCTGAAATTACACAAAACCATTAAAACTTCTCTCAGTTCCTAAATGTCCATGGGAGCCACTGATTGCTGCACTACTCTGAAAGCCATCATTTGCCAACATTCCAGAGCTGCTGGCTCCTGGTGCTGGCTCTTGAAATCTGTCCATCTGAAAACAAGACAATGCATCAGCTATGCCATTATCATGGTCATGTTTGTGCAAAATAAACATTTATATTACAAATACCTGCACCAACTTCAAAACCCTGAGTGGTCTGGAGGACTGGCAACTAACAACATGTACCACTGCCATGTTGTCACACCAGAAACCAGGGCTTTGGAGCTGTGCTCCAGCTCTGCTCCAGCTCCAGGCAAAAACCATGCTCCATCTCCGGGCTCCGCTCCAAAGCCCTGCCAGAAACACATTCTTTTGTTAGAAAACTGTGTTCCCCAAATCATCACTGACACCTAGAATGGGAAATTATTCCAGAAATGTTGTATTCTTCACTTTCCCTTTCTGTATGCTGGTGGAGGGCCATTTCTGAGCATGCCACCTGCCTTGGTAAAATACCCCCAGCCCACTGCGCTTGAAGCATTGAGGCAGATTCAAAGATCCACTTGATCCATTCCTCCCTTCACAATGACACTCCATTTAAATGGGCCAGAAACTATTTCCACACCCCAAATCCACCTTCATCTCTTTAGTAACTCTCATAAAATCATGGGGCCAAAATATTCCTGTGGTGGCCACTAAAAGCCAGGTGCAGAATGCAAGTCCCGGGGCCACCAACCTGAGAAGCAAAGTTAAGATGCCCTACTGTAGATTGCAGCTCATGGAGTGTAACTTTCTTGATCGTTCTTCACTTGTTAATCAAGCTCAGTAGCTCCCCAAAGCTTATCCTGAGGGAGTCAAAACATCCAGATCAATCCCCAGGTAGGTCAATTTAGTGGAGGGCTCCATTATTTTAAACTTCACAAGAGGTACCCCCAATTTATCAGACAGAGCCTGGAAGGTATCAGTCAGGTTAGCACATTTGTCTGAACAAACAAAAAGTCATCTATGTAGAACACTTCCTGCTGTAAACCAGATTCCCACACCGCTGCACAGTGGAGCATTGTTCTCAATTTTTCAAATGCCAGATACAATAGTGAATATCTCATGAGTCTAGATTTTTTCCAAATACAATCCTTCGGAAAACATAGTCATAAAGGTGAAACTCAGAAAGATACACCAGCAGCAATTGAAAAGCAGACTTGATATCACACTACACCATCAGTTGCCCCTCAACACTAGACCTAACCATGCACACAGCCTCATCAGTGGAGGAATAGCAAATGGAACATTCGGCCAGGGTCTAGTCCATTGTTAACTGAGCTGCCCTGTGGGTATGGAGGTGATGCATCAAGCGACATTTGCCTAGGGCTTTCTGACAGACCAAGCCTAGGGGAAAAGCCCATGATTTCTTTATAGGTAAATGACAGAATGGCCTTCCCACTCTATTAGCCTTTAATTCTTGCGCAATTTTTTCATTACAATATGACCTAACCCCACTGAGAACTTATTTTTGGACATTACATTGCTTCTTTTCTCCCATTCAGGGAATCCTAAACCCTGAAGTAAATCTGGCCAATAAATATGCCCCATCTATTTTGTTAGGATAATCCCAAGGGAGAACCCTTAACACTTCCTGTTTAATCAGAGATAGAGCTTTTGTCCAGTGCCTCACTTTCAGCTCACCCTCTCCTCAACCCTGTACTCAGGGACCTGTGGGGAGCACTCAACTTCCTCCCCAGGCTGTTACCATACTGTGGCCCCCCTCAACTCCTATAGCAACGTCAAGCTGTATTGCCCCCAAGGCACATTTTTCTAAATGCCTAAATTTGCAGAGGCTCTGAAAACACACGCCTTTGTCAAATGCCCACCAAATGTCATTATGTGCCACAGGCATGTGCTGGCTTCTTGTGGAATGAACAGGCCACTGCTAGAGTGACCACCGTGCCCTCATGGTGTGATCCACTCTAACCACAGTGTAGGATACGATATGTCCCACCGAATCCAGTTTGCACTGCAGCCCGCAACCTAAACTGTTCATCATAATTAAACCAAGCTATGCCCCTAAATGTATCATGTCACTGCTTGATTATTGCTGGGCTTCTGTCTGAGTATGCCTCTGCACTAACATCTGCATAGATTAAAAAGGCAGTTTCCCAATTTTCCCAAGTGCTAGTCACCCTGGGCCACTTGGGTAATTCATTACCTGGCTCACTCTCCATCAGTACCTCCCTGTGTAACAGTGATAAAAATATTATCTTTAGTAGCATCATGCAGGTGAACTCCCATTGGGTCAGAGACCTCAGCATAAAACTCCTTACAAACTACCACGGAGCTGTCTGTGCATTGCTGCCTCCAGCTACCCATGGGGCACTGATTTTATTTCACAAATTCATATTCCCTATTAAGGTGTGATTTGTATGTTGCTCAGCCATATTCTGCACCATGGTGAGGGGTCTGCCCCACCTGACAATAGCCTGATCCCAAACTCTGGCCCATTCTCGTTGTCTCTGACTACCTCCTCCTGATTCCTTATCAATGGAGCTACTTCAACAACTGGATGTTAGCCTGCAGCAGCTGTGTAATGCCAGTTGCCTCTGCAGTCATTACAGACCCACTTAGGACACCACTTCCCTCCATTAGCCTAATGGCTAGGTCTGTTACCCAGCTTGCTTCATTGTCCCCTGCCATGCAAGGAGGGGATAAATGACTATTATTCCCTCTCCCATTTAGAGCAGTGGGTAAGGGTCCTGATCTCCACCACAGTCTCCCATACCATTACAAGTTGCCACACTGGAGTTACCATAACTTTCACAATCACATGCCTCCCCTGCCCCATAACTATCCCTTGGATGCAGATCCATTCTTCCTCCCGCCATGCACAATCCACCTCTCCGGCTTGAACCCTGCTGTCCTGCAACCAACCCCAAGTTGATCACAGGCACCCATCAGCAGTGCCTCTCACAATGTTCCTCCCCTGTCCTGATGGTAGTTCATTCACCTCTGCACTCTCTATAGAGCTGGGCTGCCCCTCTGCAGCCCTGGTACTGGTCTTAGGCCCTTGGCTAGGCCTGCAGCCTGGGGGTTTTCCTAGGCCAGAGCTCCCCAGCTCCTCTAGCCTTCCCCCAGCCCTGCTCCACTCCCAGTACCCTGCTCAGCTCCCTAGCAGCCAGGCCCTTCTCTCTCTACAAGCAGAGAGAGAGTCCTGAGCTTCTGGCTGCCTTGGCATTCTTATAAGGCCCAGTTAGTCTGTTCGGGGCATGGCCCCAGCTGCAGCCACTTCCCCCAATCAGCTGGGGCTTTGCTCTCTCAACCTCAGCCCTCTCCAAGGGCTGCCTTTAAACCCCTCAGAGCAGGAGCAGGTGACCACCCCGCTACAGGAGACAGACCACGCTGTGACCTGCTATCACTGGTACTGAGCCCTGCCCCTTGTCCATGCAGAGAGGATTCCAGGGCTCCCAAGCCCCCAACCCCAGGGTTTCCAGAGCCCCTCTTTGTCCATCTCATGCTGGGTTTGGGAATTCCTCCTCCTTCCCATATCTTCTAACCCCTCGGCTGCAGCCACACCCCACCAGAGGGATTAGAAGAAGGGGGAAGGGGGAACAGACCCAGTGACTGATCTGTTTTGAATTCCATATGGACCATGTAGATGAGACGCTGCAGTTGCTGAGTTGCTCATAATTTGAGAACATCTCTTTCCCCCCTTTTTATACACTGACATTTCTTTTCCCTCTACTGTTATTTCTCTCTGTATTTGCAGCAGTTAACTCTGATTCAGTCCACTGGCTGGAGACAAGTTCCAGCTTAAAAGTTTGAAAACTATGGTGAAAATAAAGAAAACATGAGATGAACAAGAACTGTACAGTGTGTTTAGGAATGCAGCCATCTGCAGTAAAAGTTTGGAAATGCTAGAGTTGTACTGAGATCATGTCATGATGCATTGCCCTGATACTCTATTCACTGATTTGAGTGCTGAAATCCAAGGCTACAAATTGACATCATGCTTATAAAATGTTCTAACCATGTTGAAAGGATACAAGTTTAAACAAAGGCCAACATTTCTGAGAGGCTTAATCACAATCAGAACCAAATCCAAATATTTTCACGATCACTCAGTTCTGTGTCTTTATCTCCATTTCCAAATAAATAATAATTAATAATAATAAAAATATGCTAGTGCTTATATTCTTGACTGGTTTCAGCAACTTTAAGTTCATGTTGTATTAGCAGAGACATATAAAACTATTGTAGAACTTAAAATTTTGTCACATTTATGTAAGAGAGAAAAATGAAAACCTCTAGAACAGTTTTATGTATATGTGCAACGCTCATAGCCTGACAGCCCTGGAGATTGAAGTTATTACTTGCCCCCACAACTGTTTCTGCACATCAACAACACAAGGGCGAGTTTATTCACTCCAATATTCCAAAATGCTTCAACCTTGCTAACTAGTTCCACTTATTAAAGTGATTTTTTAAATTTACTTATAAACTAAGTACTGTATTCTCACTTACCCATCATGAAGCACGTAGAGGGCCACTCGTCCTTTTATAATGCAAAATGCATTGAGGCCTGATCTTCATTGCAGGCTTTGCAATGTTTTATTCTTTGACAAATGTAAGCAATACTTAATAGGCTTTAACCAAGTATCTGAATACCTAGAATGCATTGCTATCTTTCTTACAGCAATTTGATTGTTTCAGAGCTCTGAATAAACTTTCCACAGTAGGTTTATATAACAAACACAGTAAAAGACAACTTTCCATCACTAAGGCTTTAAAATGGTTCTTACCCTGAGTAGCTGTATTTGTTTTCATAGACAACTGGAAGTCTGTTGTCTTAGTTTTCTCAGCAAATTATCACTGGTACCAAACTCTTTGTCAATGTAATGCCTTTCTCTGTAAATGTAACTGGCTATTATGCTGGAGATGGATATCCAGAGGGCTCAATAAACAGTAGTTCAGGAAAACTCCAACTTATCCAAGCTTGCAGCAAAACAGAAAAATTGCTCCCCTAGTTCTGCAATGTAGAGGAGATTTTTGCACAATTAGTTTGCTGATAGGCATAAAAACTGGAACAACTATTCTTCTTCTGTTTGTGGAGAGGCATTTTTAGTTCTAACAAAGAGACTTGCATAACTTATAATTTAATGTCTTTAGTTTGTGCTTCTCTATTTTATTCATATTTAAAGTTCTTAAACATATGGATCTCAGTTCAGGCTAAGCGTAGCCCACTGAATTCAGCATGTATTTGGTTCATGAAGGGGCAAGGGAATTTTTTTGTTTGTTTGTTTAGAATTATGCCTACTGTGAAAAGTGTAATTTGGACACAGAGGACATCTCTTAAATACACACATCTTTCTTTTATGCACTGATAATCTATTCCATTCTTAACACTATGTTGTTCTCAGAATTTACTTGAGTTTTAGCGCTATTGGGATTAGTCTTTAAGAGTCATAACAACCATTGCACATTGTTAAGGTGAAACAAATTTTCATTTGCTAAACAAGTCTACTCCTTTATCAAATATTGATTTTTTTAAAAAGCTTAATTGTACATACAAGTTGACTTTTTCACTTTGACTCACTACCTACTGCCTCATTGTTAATGTTTCTCATAAAAACAGGCAACTTCAAATTTTATATTATCTATCTCTCACTCTCTCTTCCTGCTTCCTTCTTTCTGATTTTTCCAGTGGCAAATAAGGCTCTGCTTACAGAGAAATAAGCAGAACAAAGTTTTCCTTTACTTAGTTCTCTATCAGGATGCAGAGAAAGTTCCTAATTAGCAGGGTTTTATCTATTAACCTCATTTTTTCTCCAGGGCGGTGGAAGAAGTATGACAGTGCAGGATCACTCTTCCCCATTACACTTAGAGATAACTGCATGTATAATTAATTGTTTTCTCTGTCAGTCGCCTGGAATGCATGCTGTTTCAGTTTCTTATTTAGAAGCATCTATATCATAAAATATTATGCTTGTGTAATCTGTGAATTAATATGCTGAATTAGAAGTAAAATACTTACTCTGGGCTTTTCCTTTTATCCCAACCTAATAGTATTTTTCTAAGATTTTTAGGTTTCCTCACTTTTTGAACTGAGATCTCATTCAACAACTAGATTTTAATTTTTCACTTTCAAAAAATATCCCTTGCTGTTAAATTTTGCATTAGCAAAATGTCACATATCACAGCATATTTGTTTGTAGGTCTTATAGACCATGATACAAATAACGTAATTAAAAAGTCTCCTCTGTTGAATGGAGAAAAGGGGAAGTCAGTGTCTTTCTTACATACAGTACATCCCTCTCAAGGACACTACCTTGCTTGTATCCAAGGTTCATGACTCTGTAATAGGGGAGTGGATTGTTCTTTGTTGTCCTTCCAACTGGTTTTCTGGGTGGCTTTGTATTATGTAGCTCAGCGCATGACTGAGTTTGGAGCAACTAGGCTGAATGTGCAGGCAAGATGTGTCTATACCAGGAGTCTTTCCACATGACTTTCCCAGAATCTCTTTCATTCAAACCACATTCTTCTGCTCAGGCCCAGATTAACCAATGTGCACTTGGTGTTCTTAGACAGTGTCCCTATCTCAGGAGGCCCTGGTGACTCAAGGAGGACCGGGGGGTGGGGGGGAGGGAGGAGCAGTCAGGCCAAACCACTGTGTTGGTTTGCAACACTGCTCACTCAAGTTCAGGCCAGCCACTCCTCCACATGATGGGGGCAGCCATGCCAAACCTGAGTAGCTTGGGGCCATGAGAGTGCAGGATTGGTGCTGGGAGCAAGTGGACCACCCTAGCCTGGGCAGGAGTGGCGCTCGGAGCAAAGTAGGTGTGGATGAGTCAGCAGGGGCTGTGAATGAGTTGTTTGTGGGCTGTGGGGTAAATGGGGAGTGTTGGAGGGCTGCAGGATGAGGGGATGGTGAGCAGGGTGTATATCAGGGCAGATGGGATGTGCATGTGGGCTGTCAGGATAAGTGGTACTGGTGCAGGGTTGGTGCATGGGGAGGGTCATTTCCATAATGCACTAGACCCCAAAATTCTTTAATCTGGGCCTGGTTCTGCTAATAGCTGCATATGTTGCTGGTATTGGAAGAAGAATGGAATACCTCTCTAAACAACAACTGAATTTTGACTTCTGGCTTTGTTCCAACGCTCAGTTGATCAACAGTGTACAGAGATGCTTAAATGTACAACCACTTAGTATCTCTTCGCCTCATACAACAACTTAGCTTGTAAGGTTAGGTGCAAAGGGAAGCCACTACCTACTGTCCAGGAGTAGGCAGAAATAGCTTGGAGGAAGTAGGGCTTTAAAAGGCGGTAAAGAAAACAGCATTGTAATAGTCTCTGGTCCAGTCAGAAATCCAAAGTCATGAAGCAAGTACAGCATGGACAGTGCAAGCTACTGCACCAATTTGCTTTCTCCTGATTTGGCAAGCTACTTTTGGAGATGAGTAGTGTAATAGTCCGGTACGGGGGCCGTGCCCTCTCAGGGGCCGCCGAGAGCCAGGCCGCCTCACTACACGGCCTGGATCAGTCTTCGGGTTCTGAAGGTCTCAGGGTCCCGCCCCTCAGGCAGGGGCTGAAACAGAAGGCACACGGTCACTGCAATGGGCCCGGCCCTCAGGCAGGGCGGGGCAGCAAACGCTAGTTCCAGGCTCAGATCCTTTCTGCAGGCTGAGCAGTAACACAGTCAATAAACCCCGGCCCTCAGTCAGGGCGGGGCGGCAAACCGGCTCTCAGCTCCGGTCCTCGCAGCCAGAGCTGAGCAGTCACCAAGCCCGAGCCCCAGCTCAGGGCTGGGCACCACACAAGGGTTCAAGGGCTCAGGTCCTTCCTGCAGGTTGAGCACCACAAAGTTAAGGAGCTAAGCCCAGGCCCTCAATCAGGGCGGGGCAGCAACACAGCAGTTCTAGGCTCAGCTCCTTACAGCCGGAGCTGAGCAGTAATAATAGTTCAGGGCTCAGGTCCTTGCCTCAGGAACTGAGCAGTAGCATCAGTCTCAGGAAGCCCAGGCCCTCAATCAGGGTGGGGCAAGAAATAATAGTTCAAGGCTCAGATCCTTTTAGCAGGAGCTGAGCAGTAATACCAGTTCAGGGCTCAGGTCCTTGTCTCAGGAACTGAGCAATAGCATCAGTCTCAGGAAGCCCAGGCCCTCAATCAGGGCAGGGCAAGAAATAATAGTTCAAGGCTCAGATCCTTTTAGCAGGAGCTGAGCAGTAATACCAGTTCAGGGCTCAGGTCCTTGTCTCTGGAACTGAGCAGTAGCATCAGTCTCAGGAAGCCCAGTCCCTCAATCAGGGCGGGGCAAGAAATAAGAGTTCAGGCTCAAGTCCTTATAGCAGGAGCTGAGCAGTAATAACAGTCCCAGGGCTCAGATCCTTGTAGCAGGAGCTGAGCTACAACAACAGTTCCGGAAGCCCAGGTAAGTGCAGGCTTCTCGGCCGGAACGCTGGTAGGAGGGGGAGTCTGCCACCCGTGAGTGGGGTGGCAGGGGGGACACAGGCCCACCCACTCCACTGTGCCCCAGCCCGGGGCACTAGCAGCGGCGTGGATCCGCTGCAGTCAGTGGGGATCCTGGCCGCAACACACTGACATGGGCACGTCGGTGCCCTCAGCCGGACAGGGGTCGGCTACCCCCGGGCTACACTCCATCTCCCCCTCCTCGGGTACCTGCTCCCCGCTGGGCTCAGCAGCGGGGTCCCATACCATGGGCTCCTCGGCGGGCTGAAGATGGTCTAGGTCGGGCTGCTCCTCCAGACGCGGGTCAGGGCGACGCTCGGGCTGCTCCTCGGGGTATCGGGCTCGGGGCAGGCTCGGCCAGTCCACCTCGGGATACCTGGCTCGGGGCAGGCTCGGCCCGTCTACTTCAGGGTACCGGGCTCGGGGCAGGCTCGGTCCGTCCACGTCAGGGTACCGGGCTCGGGGCAGGCTCGGCCCGTCTACTTTAGGGTACCGGGCTCGGGGCAGGCTCGGTCCATCCACGTCAGGGTACCGGGCTCGGGGCAGGCTCGGTCCGTCCACGTCAGGGTACCGGGCTCGGGGCAGGCTCGGTCCAGCGGGAGCCCGACCAGGAGCGTCCGTCCTCTCCGGCCGCTGGGCTCCAACTGAGTGCTGAGGCTGGGCTTTTATACTTCCTGTCCCACCCCTTGACTTCCGGGGGGCGGGAACAGGTGGCAGTGGCTCCGCCCACTGAGGGGGTTGTTCCGGTTCCTCTCTCTCAGGAGCCGCCGGGAGCCAGGCCGCCTCACTACAAGTAGGATTATTCATACCTACCAATAACATACCCAGTCTTCATCCTCTGTTGGATCTGCCAGCAAGATTACTGATTAGTGTCAGTTGCAATGATGTTTTTGTGGTGCAGACACTTGTTCAGCAGCTCATTTTGAACAGTCTTTAGGGGACAAGACCTCTTAGTCACTATCACCATCTATCAAATTTGAGCCAGCGATTCTGGAGTGAAAGATTAAGAATCCTATTGCTATCTTGCTCCTTAGAATACATTTATTTGTCATAGGTATTGTAGCTACAAATAAAACAAAAAATAATCCACATTTGCTATGTAGAATACTAATAGAAAACTAAAATGCTCTTTTTAGAACTATACTGGCAAACAACGTAATCTCTCAGCATCCTGAAACTACAATTTTAACTGTTACTGTTTTAAGAAGTTAAAGTAGTTTCCCACTTAGCTGATACAGTAATAATTTGGGATATATAGGTGATCAGATGTCTATCTGTGGAAAATGTTGCTCCATGCAGAGGATTAAAGTGACTACCAAATACAGAGCTGACAATAATTTATGTGCAGAGCATATCTGCAGAAACTAAAGACTGGGGCTTTTTTCTCTTTATTCTGGCATACTACTAGGATCAGGTTGGTAAAGTCAACATGAGTTCTCATGATTTCAGGGAACAAGGGGAGAAGGCGAACACTGTTGAAGTTCAATCCTTTCTGCTATGTTTCTACTTTCAGCTGTCTGCAGCTTCAAGTTTTGTATTTTGGCCTTCAAATAACTTGAGTGAAACACAATACAAGAACAGTAGTTCATTTGCTTTAGAGGTATTTGTGGTGAAAGTGAAATCATAGGCCAGTGCAGTACTTGAGTAAAAACCATAACAACTACACACTTGGAGACATACAAAACAGACTCTCCACATCCTCTTTTTGCTCTAGTATTTGGAAACCAAAAGAAAAACTTTGAAGTTATGAGCCTAAAATTGGGCTTCCAAAATCATATTTAGGTATCTAAATAAATGGCCAGATTTTCAAAAATGCCAAACACTCAGCAGCACCCACTGAGGTCAATAGGAGCTATTGGGTATCAACACTTCAATCTGGCCACTAATTTAGGTGTTTAAGTATGGATATAGGAGCTTACGTTTACACTCCTATTTTAAATTTTTTGGCATCATCATTTCCTTCTCTTTAGGAAGAGTTTATGGTACCATTGCCTTCTCACCTAATTTCCAACTTAAATTTTGCACGATAGGTTAGGAGAACAAATGATTTTTTCCCCAATAAAATGGTCTAATTTGGCCAACATCTCCTCTGAAGTCAAAATGAACTTGGCACATTAAATTCAATAGGCCAGATCCTCTGTATAGAACATAAGTCTTAGGGTGATGGTCAAAAATACCTTAAGTCTCTTGATAGCACTCCCTGGATTCTGATGGTGCTCTGTGCCGGCCATTACTCCTTCATCATTTTTGAGCTATTCTACGATGCTGTAATTTATGCTTGGCTACAACAGCTACATGGGACCAATATTGCATCTGAGGCCTGGAATAGCACAGGATAGCTTGATTAAACTCCCTTTTCTCTGCTTCACTGGAAACAAGGAGGTTGAGTTGCATAAGAGCCCCTGTGTTCTAGCTCTGTGACACCAAAAGGCAGTTCACCCTTACATTGGTTAAATTACCATTACAGCCAGATTATGCTGGTGGGGTGGAAAAGACCCTATTTCTTTTCTCATCCTTTAGACTAAAATCTACCCTCCTTTAAACTTTCACACTATTGTACTAAATATTAATCTAATAAAGAAATATCCTGTAGTAGTTCCCTTAGATTAGATTTTCCCAATATGTGGGTTGTGACTAAAATGTGTAGAGTAAGTAGTGTCCCAGACTGCTTGCAAAAAATATAAATTCAATGCGTCTTAAACTATTTTTAAAGAGATATATAAGCTCTGTAATGGTTTAGCCCTTTAAGGCCATTATATTGCAAACTGAGAATCCTCGCTAATGGATCAGTGTAGACTAACACAGAATGTAGCCCCATTAATAACATTATTATGTACAAAATCAAAGTGGAAGTATCCATACAAAGAAACATGACATGATTGTTCAAATTTAGTGACCTATCAACACATGAGGCCCCAAGGCACTGTTGAGCATTACATGACTGCACTGCAGATACAATTGAATATTTGTTGGAACTTTATTCTCATTCAAAGAAGATAGGCCATTTCGTGAAAAGGACAATGGCAACTTGTCCTAATGCCAGCTCAAAGAAAAAAAAAAGAAAAATGCTGAAATATAATGAAAACTGATTATACAACAATTGATTTGAAACCATAGTGTTCTGAACTGCTGGATGCCAAGATTAGGAAGCCTTCAAAGATATTGTGATATTTAGAGACCAAACATCACTCATGGAAAATGCTGGAGAAAAAAAAAAGACTGGATTTCTCAAATTGGAAATGTTAATATTCACATATTTCATGCAACTGAGCCGGTATCTCTACAAATAGCTTGCAACATAAGGTGCACACCTCTCAGAAGCTCTTATCCTTTCCTGTACAATAGATATGACTTTAAAAGCTATCAGAGGCATAAAATAGCTACCAAAATGAAAACTTACTTTGTTGAATATATTTTCATGTCCTTTTAGTAAGATGACTGAGGATGTCTATGAACAACAGCTTTCAATTCTCAGGAAATGTGACTCTTTAGCAAATTATCTTGATAAATCAACTCTAGTGCTGAGCCTGCCCTTGTGAGGTATGTTTCTGGTGTTTCTACTGAAGACAATAGCCTCTTTTATGCTAGGACACACAACAGGTGAATGCAGATTCAGGACATTTCAGGGAGTAGCCAACGATTCTCACTTTCAGTAGAAGTGGTGTAGGGCAGTGCCCATGCATGGTGCCAATGCAACAACTAAGAACAAAATTCTTATTACACAGATCCCAAACTTTGTACCTATGTCTCATAGTTTCACTGTTTCATAGACCATCAGGCTCATGCTTCTAAGAAAGTGTTTAAAAATGTGTGCTACTAGTGAACTTCAGTAAAGGTCAGCCAATGAATTCTGGACTGTTTAAATTGCTCTGCAATGGCATGAGTTTCCTGCAGCTGCAACTCCTGTAATGCTAATGTGAAGTGGCACTTATTAGATGAAGTACCAGTTTGGCATTCTGAATTCAGAGTACACATGCTGGTTTCTCTGAATGATCAGCTATCACTCCTTTCTAAAACCTGCAATAATTTATCCTGGGTGGCATGCTTAGCATACCTTGATGACATCTAATGAGCTGAGCTGTTCTCTCGGGGCAGAATATGAGTGATCAGTTCATGCATGATGGGGTAGAAGCATTCATCAGACAGCTTGGAAATTGGTAACATTGAGCACAACTTCATGACTTCAGACTTCATGAGGGAACTGAATAACCAATCAGGAATGATCAGGAAATTTCATCAGCATCCCAGGGAACTTCAGACCCTGCTTAGGACTGTTTTCCCAGTGAATCACACCTTCATTCAATCGGATGTTTACTTAGCAGCACTGCTTAGGTGTTTCTAGTGGTGTCATACAGGGACTGGTTCTTAGCCTTATGTTATTTAATATTTTTATTAATGAACTGGAAGAAAACAAAACCATTAATGATAAATAATAAAGAGGACAGGTGTCTGATATAGGTCTTTCTAGGTTGCTCAGTAACCTGGATGCAAGCAAACAATGTTTGTTTTTATATGGTTAAATAAAGTCATACATCTAAGAACAAAATGTAGGTTTGTAGGATGGTGGAACTCTGTCACGGAAAACAGTGGCTCTGAAAAGGACTTGGGGCTCATGGTGGATAATCAGTTGAACATGAACTCCCAATGCAAATCCATACCCAAAAGAGCTAATGCAATCCTTGGATGTATAAACAGAAGAATCTTGAGAAGGAGGTTATATTACCTCTGTATTTGGCACTGGCATGACCACTAATGGAATACTGTGTCCAGTTATGGTGCCCACAATTCAAGAAGGAAGATGATAAATTGGAGAAGTTTCAAGGAAGAGCCACAAGAATGATTAAAGGAATAGAAAATATGCATTATTGTGATAAACAAGTTGAGCTGCTTGAGTCTATCTAAACAAAGAAAAGGTTAAGCGGTGGCTTGATCACAGACCTATACAAGGAACAACAAATCTGAGCATCGAGGGCCCTTCATTCCACCACACTAAGGTATGGCAAGTTCCAGTGGCTGAAAATTGAAGCTAGACAAATTCAGACTAAAAGTAAAGAGTAAAATTTTAACAATGAGGCTAGCTAGCCATTGGAACAGCTTACCAAGCATTGTGATAAACATTTCCACTAATGGAGAATATAAATGACTGTTTTTTCCCAAAAGATATGCTATAATACAAACAGGAATTCATTCAAGGAAGTCCTACTGCCTGTGGTATACAGGAGGTCAGACTAGATGATCATAGTAGTCTCATCTGGCTTTATAATTTAAGTCTGGGCCAACACAAGACAAAATGACAGACCTCCTCTATGAAAGTACCCTGCAATTCTCTATCTAGCTAGGAAATCAGCAGATTTTGGTTGTTGCTGAAGGAATGACCAGATTTAGTTGTCAGAGGCTTAAACATTTTCATCACAATTTCTTTCTTGTATATCACAAGTCAAGTTACTTTTAAATGGAAGTGATGAAAAAAAGAATTGATTCACCAGTTGATCATAAGAAATAAATAAATCATAAGAAATAAATCTGTTTATTTCCCTATTTTAACCAGCTGCAGAACACCTTTCATCAGTAAGACAGGTTCATTCATCACCTTCATTTATGCATGTTTTCAAAGTGTTGTGCCTCTTATTACAATTTGCTTTTACAAACTTTATAAGTAGTTATTTCTGGTCTGGTTAGGATTGCCAGATTTAATCTGTTCATGGTTAAGTTTGAGGTCCTGGATAGGAGGACGAGGAGAGACATGGGGACAGTGGTTTACTACAGAATGTTTTTCTTTTAACTTTTTTTCATAGAAGACAAACTATGTCCCTTAGTATATTTTATAATCACCATCAGTAAAATCAGATGAATGTTTACTTTTATCACAGTTATTCAGTCAATCTACTTCCTCAAATAAAGAATTAGCAGCTTACTCTCCAAGGTACTTGTTTCAGCAGAATCATTCCCCTCAGACTTATCATTCTTACTAGCACTTGACTTTCTAGAATTTTAACAAGTACGTTTACTAATTGTTTAGACACAGAAAAAATTTAAAAACCCACAGATGTTTTAATAAGATTGTCAGTGGCTATTGTTATAATTTATTAGTCAATAATGTCTCATAAAATGTTCTATGCACCTCAAAATCGTGGATATATACATGTAGGTCTAGCCAAATTGGTTCCAAAAAAGTCAAATGGTGACCTCACGTCACTAGACTTGAAAGGATATAGAGTTGATTATAGTCATGACTGCCACTCACTTACTAGTGCAATAATGAGAGAGAGAAATTGCATTAAAATCACTTGTTAGCATTCTAAATGAGATTACATTCACAACAGCTGCCTACAGAAGAAGGTGCATAATTACTACCATTTTAACATGCCAGTGGGAAAGCAAGAGAATGCTTAATAATAATGCTTCCTACTTCTTTCTTAAGGAAAAGGTCTTTCAGGGTGGCAATAGTACCAACCTTACTAGTGCCCCTAATTTAATAAGCAAAGAAAGATGCAGTTACAACTAGACACCAATCAACAGTTTAGAAGAAGGCTAATGAGAAAGGGCAGAGTGAGAAATAATAAGTATAATAAAACTAACAATGACTAGCAATACAGTTACTGTTTTCTTGTCTGTTCATTTGCTGGCTGGAAATGAACAGCATGCAAAAGTCAACATTAATAATAACAAACAAACAACTATCTCCTTATTTTCTGTTGTAGAAATTCATTGTCTTCTTCTCATTACCATTCTCTTGCAATGACTGATTACTTTGGCCACATTGTCTGTGACTGTGAAGAGATTTGGTTTTCTAGGACATTTAACTACCTTTACCTTTCTGTTATTTCTGCCATAATTCTGCTTTTTTTTTTAGGTTGGGCATTTTCAATTTTTTCTCTTCCACACAGAGTCTGACATGTCTCATTGGTTTCTATATTTCACAGGTCATCACCATCCTCTTATTTTCAAGATCAGAAAGGGCTGTCTGTGTATTTTACCATCCCTGGTTCTGAATGTGTGAACATAAGTCTGAACGACCTCCTGTAATCTCATTTTACATGACAGATTTTTTTAAAAAAATTCTCATGTATGAGGTAAAAATTTCCCTCACACCTCTCAACACATTTTTGCACAGCATGTTCCTAGAACACATTGTTTTACAGAGGAACAATGGAATATGGCAACTGTATTTAACATGGGGATGAGCATCATCCAGCTGCTTGTCAGCTTGTGTTGCAAAAAAAGGGACTTTTAGAATCAGGGGCATTCCAATATGCATTAACCAGCTATTTCACAGAGTTGAAATTGACCTGCCAAAAAATATGTATCTCCAGTTCTTACAGAGTTCTTTCTGAAGGCTAAACCTGTAAGCTACTGGACATTTTCTTATCTGGTGCAACCACATTTGAAGTTCTAGCATCCTCCTCATATAATACATCACCATGGAGGGGGGGAAATAAAGACAGGGACTTACCATTCTGCATTCATCCCCATACCAAAGCTCCCTTTGGCTCCACACTGTGGTGTGTTGGCTGAGAATGTGCACAGCAGGTTTGGAGTGCAATGGGAGACTATGGAGATACTAAATCCTATGGCACCCTCAGAAAGAAAACTGCCCACATTTTCAAGACCTGAGGTCATGTGGTAAGATGATCTCAGTCTTTGCCCTCCTAGCCAAATTCTTCACTATCAAACTTCTGACCCTTGGGGCCCCCGCTTAAACCTCAGAATATAGCAAGAGAAGGCACTGAATTAGCCACAGGCTGCTCTCTTGGATGAGCTAACATGTTACAACACAAATGTGGGATGTTTCTACTAGAACAAAGTCAGAGCTGAATGTCCTGCACAAGTGAGACATTTTCTTCCTTTCTTCTTCAAATCCATAGTGCACAGAATAATCATCATAAAAAGACTTAAATTAACACATAAAACAAGCAGCTACGTTAGGGGTTCAGCCCAAACAAATGACATCACTGTCAGTGAAGCTCCTTGTCTGACCTTCCTAGCAGAAGTAGAAAGTGAAACAGTTTGGAATGATAAAGTGGATGATGCCAAAACAGTTTGCATCTATTAGCTGCCACCAGTCTTTCCAACATACAGAAGAGGGATTGTTCATTGTACTTCAGTGACAACTGGGTTACTCAAGTTCCTTTTGTTTAATATGGGAAAATATTCTCTCGTTTTCATGAGTTTAAAGAGTTTGAGTGAGGGAAAATTTATTGCAGACATAACACAACTTAAGAAGGTAGAAACTTGGCTTTTCTTTTTTATAAAATCCTTCCAGCAAAGAAAACATCAACTCTGCCGAAATGCAAAGACTGAAACTCATTCCAGAGTACAACATATCCATGCTACAATATCCAAAAGCAATTTGGAAAAAGGTGACTAAATTAATAAATCTGAAATATTTTAATAATGTTTTTCAATCAAGAACCCCTATGAAACTGATAACTGACCTAAATGTAATCAAGCCACGCATTAATAGCTGCGTGAATATTTTGAAACGTTTAAATTCTAAAACTGTCTTACTTTTGACGGTTGCTGTCCGGGTACAATTGTAAAGGATGGCTAGCTCCCCAAATACTTTGCCAGGTCCCATGGTACACAGTTTCACACCTTCTTTTGTCACTTCAACCTTTCCATCTGTGGGGAAAAAAATACCATTTTAAGTTGCAAGCTTCTTTCTCAGTTATGTTCTGAAAATTTGTTCTAGATATAATGTAATTGAGAGTACCAGAACCGTTTAATTCTAAAACTAATTTAAAAGTATGTTCTAGAAATGG
Organism: Mauremys reevesii; assembly: GCF_016161935.1. NCBI lineage: Eukaryota > Metazoa > Chordata > Testudines > Geoemydidae > Mauremys > Mauremys reevesii. The sequence continues at coordinate 35,287,722 of NC_052629.1, read as the reverse complement.
AATTATATCATCATAATCCTTGGAAACAATTATTTTATAAATAACGCTTATAAAGAGGTATTGATTATTGAAGTTTCTTAATGGAGACAAAAGCTTAATGGCACACTAGAACAATGCGTAGTTTATTTTACTTAAGACTTTCAAGTAAAATTCTCTCAGATGTTTTGTATTAAAAATCAGGAGATTCAGATTTAACATTACACATGAAAAACGTGTTAACTAATTCTGCTTTTTTTTTTTAACAGAAAAAGTAATCATTGGAAACATTCACCCATGAATAAGGCAGCTATTATAAAAAGAAAAATTACTTTGACTCATGGCCATTATTTAATTCACATCTTAGAGTAGCTTTTCTTTCTCAGGCAAGTTTGCTTTATCTGCTTACCAACAGTACACATATAGTAGGACTATACAGGGTATTTAAAAGCAAGGGCTGCAGAGAAAGAAAGGAGGTCAGTGCCAATTTATATTCTTCAACCAACTTCAGACAAAAGACTGCCAGAGGAGGAAAATGGAAAGAAACAGACACACCATCTACTATATACGTACTGGTTTAAAAATAGTGTTGAAAAACAGAAAACACCATCCTAGCCACGATGGATATGGAGGCTTTCTACACAAACATCCCACACACAGATGGAATACAAGCTGTCAGGAACAGTATCCCTGATGATGCCACAGCACAACCGGTTGCTGAGCTCTGTGACTTTATCCTCACGTACAATTATTTCAAATTTAGTGACAATATATACCTCCAGACCACTGGCATCACTATGGGCACCCACATGGCCCCACAATATGCCAACATTTTTATGGCTGACCTGAAACAACGCTTCCTCAGCTCCAGGGGCGGCTCTAGCCATTTTGCCACCCCAGCACGGCGTCATGCTGCGGGGCGCTCTGCTGGTCGCCGGTCCCGCGGCTGCGGTGGACCTCCTGCAGACGTGCCTGCGGAGGGTCCGCTGGTCCTGCGGCTCCGGTGGACCTCCTGCAGGCATGCCTGCAGATGCTCCACCAAACCCGCGGGACCAGCGGACCTTCCGCAGGCATGCCTGCGGGAGGTCCACCGGAGCTGCCTGCCGCCCTCCCGTCGACCGGCAGAGCGCCCCCCGCGGCGTGCCACCCCAAGCACGCGCTTGGCATGCTGGGGCCTGTAGCCACCCCTGCTCAGCTCTTGTCCACTCACGCCCCTTCTCTACCTACACTACATTGATGATATCTTCATCATCTGGACCTATGGGAAGGAGACTCTGGAAGAAATCCACCGCGATTTCAACAGCTTCCACCCCACCATCAACCTCAGCCTGGACCAATCTACATAGGAGGTCCACTTCCTAGACACCACGGTACAAATAAGTGATGGTTACATTAACACCACCCTATACCGAAAACCCACCGACCGCTATGCCTACCTTCATGCCTCCAGCTTCCATCCCAGACACACCACATGATCCATTGTCTACAGCCAAGCACTGAGGTATAACCGCATTTGCTCCAACCCCTCAGACAGAGACCAACACCTACAAGATCTTCACCAAGCATTCTCAAAACTATGATACCCACATGGGGAAATAAGGGAACAAATCAACAGAACATGTACCCAGAAGCCTCCTGCTGCAAGACAAGACCAAGAAAGAAACCAACAGAACTCCACTGGCCATCACCTACAGTCCTCAGCTAAAACCTCTCCAACACATCATCAGTGATCTACAACCCATCCTGGACAACGATCCCTCGCTTTCACAGGCCTTGGGAGGCAGGCCAGTCCTCGTCCACCGTCAACCCGCCAATCTTAAGCATATTCTCACCAGCAACCACACACTGCACCATAGTCACTCTAACTCAGGAACCAATCCATGCAACAAACCTCGATGCCAACTCTGCCCACATATTTACACCAGTGACACCATCACAGGACCTAACCAGATCAGCCACAACATCACCGGTTCATTCACTTGCACATCCACCAATGTAATATACGCCATCATGTGCCAGCAATGCCCCTCTGCTATGTACATCGGCCAAACTGGACAATCCTTACATAAAAAGATAAATGGACACAACTCAGATATTAGGAATGGCAATATACAAAAACCTGTAGGAGAACACTTCAATCTCCCTGGACACACAATAGCAGATTTAAAGGTAGCCATCCTGCAGCAAAAAAACTTCAGGACCAGACTCCAAAGAGAAACTGCTGAACTTCAGTTCATTTGCAAATTTGACACCATCACCTCAGGATTAAACAAAGACTGTGAATGGCTAGCCAACTACAAAAGCAATTTCTCCTCCCTTGGTTTTCACACCTCCACTGCTAGAAGAGGGCCTCATCCTCCCTGATTGAACTAACCTTGTTATCTCTAGAGTGATTCTTGCCTACATATTTATACCTGCCTTTGGAAATTTCCACCAAATGCATCTGACGAAGTGGGTATTCACCCACGAAAGCTTATGCTCCAATAATTCTGTTAGTCTGTGCCACAGGACTCTTTGTCGCTTTTTGAAGTATGATTCATAAGGGACAACATGAAAAGTAAGTATAGTAAAATGTGGGAGGAATGCTTGGTTATTAAACCCAGTGTTGCCATTTATAGTGAGACAAAAGATCACAAGAAAGGGAAAAAAAATCCAGTGAATAATGAAAAAAAAAGACCCAACCAACCAAAAAACCCAACCATACCCACACCTTCCCACACCTTAACTATTGATCTCTTTCTGGAATAGGGTTCTACAAATGTAGCTTTCTTCCCCCCAATTCCATAGGCAAAAACCTTTCTACAGAATGTCTGCTGGCAAGAATTAGTGAAATTTCATATGCATCATGAAAAGTCTGGTGCAATAGGCATGAGTGGCATCAGGAACTATTATTTATATGAGAAATACAGCCCATTCCCCCCACCTGGGGCGGGAGCAAAACCAGTCATTAAAACACAGTTAGGGTTGCATGTAAATTTTATGGGAATCCATTTATAGCACCCTTGCAAAAATATTGTACAGTTTACAAAACTTCTAAACCTTTAAAAAAATAATCACGAAATGATTATTGCCCAGATTATGTGGGTAGTTCACTTAATCATCTCCCTGCCAAGATGTGATGCAGACATATATTCTACTTAGGTGTGAGCATACCTAGCACACTGGAGTCACAGAACTTTGAGGAGCAGTACCAGTAGGGGTGGCACTCACACCCTGCAGCCCTAGACTTCCCCTGGCCATGGAAATGCAGTGCCACCCTGACCCCGAGTTTCTTCTCACCAAACAAAGTCCTGACTCTGATGTGGAGGGGACTGAGGGTGGGTTGTGGAATACACATCTACATCACATTTTGAAGAACAACAGTTACAGGTAAGTAACACTTTTCTTCTTCAAGTAGATGCAGCCATTGAGGAAGCATAGCCTGATCTACTTCATATGCTGTCATGAGAGGAAATGATCTATCTGGAGATAGTTTTTGTTTCATACACAGACTGAATGAAGGGTCAATCAGTCTTTGCAGACTAACAAGATGAGAAGAGGAAAGGTTTGGTCCTATCCAGATAAAAAAACCTCAACATTGCCTGACATCCAATGTTTGAAGATGCTGTTCCTCTAGGGTTGAATGCTGCTTAGGGAAGAACACTGGTAAATATAGTTTGGTTCAAATGAAACTGGGAAACCATCCAGGGTGTCACTGTGGGGTTACTTTGTCTATAGAAAATTGCATGCAAGAAGGCTCCGCCATAAAAGCCTGTGACTCAACCTCTCTCTTGTAGACATTATCACAAGGAAGGCAGTTTTCTGACACAGAAGGTAGACAGAATAAGTTGTCAGAGGCTCAAACAGAGGTCGTATAAGAGCCGCTAAGACAATATTAAGGTCCCACAAAAGAACCATCTCTCTAACTGGTGGATGGAGACAAGTGACTCTTTTAAAAAACCTCACTGCAGTGCAGTTTGAAAAAACTGACTTCCCATGGATGGGCAGAGGAAACACCAAAAACATCTCCTGGTAGACTTTCAGTGAACTAAGAGCAAGACCAGAAGCCTACAAATGTAACAGGTAGTCCAAAATGTCCTGGATGCAAGCTAGCTTTGGTTGGACTCCCTGGGCTAACAACCATATTGATAACCACTTCCACTTGGCTGAATAGGCTGCTGTGATCAAGAGCGCTCTATTATTAAGCAAGATTGGCCAGATCAAAATGATGTTCAGAAGCTCTTCCTCATCTAACCACGCAGCTTCTACACTGTGAGATTTACAGAGAGAATGCAAAACCTGACTGTGATAATGAGTCAGGAAGTCAGAGTAAAAGAGGAAGGGATATGGGAGCTGAATCAATAATATGAGGAGTTGGAGAACCAACATTGCTCCATCATGGCTCAGGCAATGAGAAAGAGCTTGACATGGTCCAAGTTCAGCCTGAGAAATGCCAGTGGGATGATCAGAATGGGAGGGAAAACCAAACAGTAGTGCTGATTCTCAGCTCAAATAAAAAGCATCAGCCAAAAAACTGTCATCTCTCATGGGGAACAAATCAATCATCAGGATTCCCCAAACTGTAAAAATGGTCCACAGGACACAGGGCTTCAGAGACCACTAGTGATTCAGGTAGAAATTTCTGCTGAAGAGAACCTTCAGGTGATTCCAAATCCCCAGTAAGTGATTAGCGAAGAGACGATGTTTTCCCTGAAACAAGGAAGACAGTCCTGATTGCCTCTTGATGCAGCACATTGGAGTCTGCTCCCCCTAGTCTGTTCACATAATACACTACAGTGGTATTCAGTATCAGAGGGGTAGCCGTGTTAGTCTGGATCTGTAAAAGCAACAAAGAATCCTGTGGCACCTTATAGACTAACAGACGTTCTGCAGCATGAGCTTTCTGGTGGACTTCAGATGCATCTGAAGTACAGTGGTATTGTTGGAGAGTATGAAAACTAAATTCCTGCCGTGATCAAAGATCTGACAGGTATTCTAGATGGCATGTAGCTCAAAGACCTGTTCTGACCACAGGCCTTGAACTGTCAGAGATCCCAGATTCGGTCCCCCACCTAGTAAGGAGGCATCAGTGACTATAGGCCTGGTCAGTGGGAACTGACTGAAAGGAATGCCTCGCATACATTGTCCTCAATTGTATGTCACTGTAGGGAGTCCAGGACTAGCAGGGGGAGTTGGACCTACTGTACAAGGGATGACAAATCAGAAAATAGACTGTCTTCAGCCACATCTGAAGAGGATGCAGGCACAGCCTGGCATATTGGACTACTTGTGTGCATGCAGCCATATGGCCTACCAGCTTCAGGCATACCCAGTTGTGGTTTAGCATTAAGACTGCAGCTCCAGACATAGGTGGCAAATTGCCTGGAATTGCTCTGTCAGTAGAAAGGCTCTTGAACTTAGTTTAGCAGGGTCACAATGAACTCAATTCTTTGAGTTGGAACCAATGTTGACTTCCCACTGTTTAGGCCTAGATGATCAAGTAGGCATAGTGTGAAGTGAACATGACAGAGGACCTATTCTCTGGACTTTTCTCTCATCCAGGTGCAGGAAGATATGAATTCCATGCTGTTATCATAATCATACACTTGATAAAAACCCAGGAGGTGCAAGACAGACTGAAAGGCAGCAAAGTGTCCTGCTGGCCAGCCTTGATAAGCCTGAGTAACTGCCTGTAACTCAGACAGATTGCTCCGTAGAAATAAGCATCCTGAAGGTCCAGGGCAGCAAACCAGTTGTTGTGATTTAAAGGTGGGGAGGATAGTTGCTAAGGTGATGTATCTGATGCATTTGTTGAGATCACAGAGATCAAGGATAGTTCTCATCCCTCCCCTGGGCTTTGGGATCAGGAAATACCAGGAGTACCCCCACCCCCAATGCTGAAGGGGGACCTTCTCTACAGCCCCAATATCACTAGAGACTGAACCTGCTTGAGGAGCAGAATCTTGTAAGAGGGGTCCCTGAAGAGGTATGGGATGGGGCTAAGAGGAGAGATGGAAAGGAATTGTATGGCATAACCCAATCTGGTGGTGTTTAGGATCCAGGTTGTTCTTGGTAATTGAGTCCCAAGCACAGCAAAAATGAGTCAGCCAGTCCCCCAACAGAAGGTCAGAGAAGGAGAGGTCACCACTGGATAGCTGTCCAGGACACAAGTCAAAATGGGACCTGGCTGAATGCCAGGGGATGGGGTGTGCATGTGTATGTGGGGAAGCCAGCTAGTTAAACCCAAAACTAGAGGACCTTCTCCTCTGGGATCTGTAGCCCTTCCTGGAGTAGCCCCACTGCCTTACAGGAAGGGAGGACTGCCCAAAGAAATGCTGCAAGCGGTACTGCTGCTGTCACTCCTATAGTGGTGTCTCTTCACAGCTGGAGTATATACTCCCAAAGAATGCAAAGTAGCTCAGGAGTCTTTAAAAGAGTGCAGTGTTTCATCTTTTTTTTTTTTTTTTTAAGAAACTCGTCCATCATAAAGTAAATCCTCAGTTGTCTGCTGCACTTCTGGAGCAATGCCTGAATACTGCAACAATGAGGCCCTTCTCATGGTCACAGCCAATTTCTTAATCCTGGCTGAGGCACCTGCCACATCCAGAACCCACTGCAATGAGGTTTTGGCCACCATACAAGCCTTGTAAAATTAATTACCAAAACTCTTTGCTGAGGCTTCTGGGAACTTATCCACAAGTTTAGGTATGGCCACCCAATTAACAAAGTCCTATTTAGAGAGCAATACCTGCTGGTTCACAAAACTCATCTGCAGGGAAGAGGAGGTATAAATTAGGTCCTTCCTCTTGGACTTTTGTCATTAAGTGTGGATTTATACCTTCCCTGCCATGATCTGTCATTTTATGCAGTTACCACCAGAGATTTAGGGTGGGAGTAAAAATCCTCAAAACTCTTCATGGGGACAAAGTACCACTTCTCTGAGCACTTCAGTGTGATTGGCAACAAAGTTGGAGTATTCCAGGGGGTCTTTCCAGGCTCCAAGAGACCCTCATTTATTTGGAGGCCTACTCCCTCCAGAGCTGATTATTGGAGACTATCCAGCTACTTGTGTGTATTCTCCTGCAGGAATTCCATCTGGATGCCTCAGGAGGTCATGATATCCCTTAAAAGTCCTCAGACACCAGCAAAAAGACAGACACTGGCCCAGTAGAGTTGGAGAGAATGAAGATGCAGTTTGCTGTGCCAAAAACAGGTTCTTTTCTTGCACCACAGGATCCAGTCAGAATAGCCCTGGAGGGCCAGAGGGAATAGGCTCAGCAGTCGCTTGCAGCTGAGGTGGTTTGGAAGGGGGTGACAGTGTTGAGACCAATGATCTCACTCTAAAGCGACTTGAACGGTGGGACCTCAGGGACTCAGGAGCATCCCAAGGATTCCAAGGAGACCAGTGGGCATAAAGGTAAGGCATTTGTGGCCAGTAGGCACTGAGCCAACAGCTCCTGTCCCAATCAGGGTACAGATGCCAATATCAGTACTGATAGTGATCCAAGGGTGATATCTGGTGCCTATTGGGTGACAACAAGGGGAAGGATGACCCCAGCCTGGATCTTGAGGAGTCCTGGAGGTTCTCTGCTGACAATGGAGGAACCAGCCCTGATGGGACAAACAAATGGTCAGACTCATCTGAAGCCCAAAACAGGGATGGTATCAATATGGAGGATCAATACTGGTAATACTAAATGAGATTCCCAGCTGGTACTGAAAGACGTGCCAACACCGAGGCTAAGGGCAGTACCAAACTTGGTGAAGGGATCTGCTACCAAGACAATGATGGCTGTCAAGGATGCACGACCATCAAGGGGGCCCTTTGGTGCCAGGCATGGTGTAGGCCTCAACTCTACAATCTGAGCCCCTGGCACCCTGAGCTTGGCAGCTCTTTGATGAGGCCAGAAGGTGCCAAGGGTATAACAGCAGATGAGATGGTAGGAGCCATGGTATCAAAGAACTTCTTAATAAGTTGAGAGTCCAGGACTGATAGGCAAAGTGTCGTGGCCAGATTTAGTAGTCAAAGCCAGAGTCTGCAATCACAAGACAGGAGTAGGAGTCAGATGGGTCAGGCTAGCAGGAGGTCAGCGTCAGAAGACAAACTAAAGGGGCAGAACCACAAATGAGATGCCAGGAAATCACGACAGGAGAGCAGGAAGCACAAGGCACAGAGTCCAGAACGGAATGGAGACCAGTTATTCAGACAGTTACCTTTTTCTGCTGCTAGTTTAAGGAGGGCCAGCAGGCCAATCAGCTGCTCTGAGACTGGCAAAAAGGACTTCAGCTGCAGACCCTCAGACTGGGCTGAGTTTCACAGGTTCCAGGTAGGCAAGCATCAGCAGGCTGCAAGATGGATGGCTGAAGCATAGCTGCACCTATAAACCCTGCAGTCCCAGGTTCAAGGCAGGTCTGATGCCTCCTGGTATGTTGTCACTGTGGAAATAATTGGTACCAGACTCAATGGACACCTCATGGATGATAATGGAGTTGAGAGTATGGGCTCTCATTGATTTCTGCACAATACCAGGAAGTGGTTGGACAGATCTGCTCCATCCTATGTGCCAGAGGGTGTACTGTGCCAGTCAGCACTCCTCTTAGTAAATGAGGAGAAGTCTTCCTGAGCCCTGAAATGGTCCTAATTTGTTTTATGGGACCTCTTTCTCGCCATCTTCTTTGGGGAAAACATCAGAGCCTAAATGTGGAGCAACAACATTTGCTGGATTTGAAGTCAACCGAAGATCAAAGGCCTTGGTGCCAAAGGAGGTCTTATAGGCTGCTCAGAAAGGTGCTGCTTCAGCCACAAGTATTTCACCATGAGTCCTCTTTGGGAATGACTTACAGATGGAGCACAGGTCTTTATTGCATTCTTCACTGAGACAAGAAGCACCTCATGTGGGGATCACTGGTGGGGATTGCCTTCCCCCTCCCCCAATGCACAATGCTTGAACTCTGGTGAGGGCATCACACGGGGCAGCAAATTACTCTAAAACTATATTAAATACTAAATTGTACATAAGGTACTAAGTACTATATATATGAGAAAAAAAATTCTCAGAAAACAGACTGAAAGTGTGAGGTGAAAACACCACACAGAGTGAGAACTCTAGCCATGGGTGGTGAGAAAGAAATGAGGAGGTCGGGGCAGTACTGCCCTTATAGGGATACTGCTAGGCAACTCTAGGGAGCTCTGTGCACTAGCACATAAATGGAATACATGGCTGCATCTACTTAAAGATTACAAAGTCTACATACATTTACATAAACCTAAGCCACACCATAATAAACACATTTCAGAATAAGCACAACAATCATTCCAATACTATCCATATTATTATTCTGTTCTATCAACACATCACTCTACAAGAAAACATACAGAACTCTGACATAACTTAATATACCATTTTATTTCTAGATATTTAACAAATAATTCAACAGTAAACATCAACCAAATATTTCTATTATGGAATAAAATGTGTGCGTGCGGGGATTGATGTTAAGTTGGGGTGCACAGTATAAATTGAATGAGGTTTATAGTGAGCAATGAAGGGGAAATCTGTTCTTTTTCAGACTTTAATGTTTGGGTGATTTTTAAAGGTGTACAATTTTTGTACAAAAAATGTTATTTTGGATAACTGGTGTATTAGTTGGATTCCAATTAAATGTAATTTCAACCCTATGTTTTTAAAGCAAAGGTTTTTTATGTGAGAATAAATGTTTTTTTATTTCTATTATTTCAAATTATTTCTGTATTATGCACAGCAGATGGACATTTTCCAAGGCACTGATTCAGTTAGCACATGCCTAACTTAAATCATGAGAGTAATCTCATTGACATCAATGAAACTACTCACATGTTTAAAATTAGGCCCTTGCTTAAGTACCCGACTGAATTGTTTTGTTTTCTGTTGCACCTAAGTTTAGTATTTAGAATTCATATTTGACTGTTCGCAAACAGTAACAATACACAAACGAGATATAATCAGCTGAGCACCTCTGTCAATTATAACTTTACATGAATGTAACACTTTGTTGCTTACATTAAATCATTGGTCTCCACTGGGTCACATATGAGTCAAATGGCCATCTCAAACAAGCATATTCACACTTGTGTGTGCATAGATTTGTGCGTTGATCGCACGCACACACAACTTGAATACGTCAACTTCTGGTCCATGGTTGAATACAATGGAGGCTGTGTTTAACGAAAAACCAGCATGCCCTTCATGATGCTTTGAAAAATTCAAGGAAAACTGTATAGAACACATCTATTCTTAAAGTGTTTGTGCATAAGATACACAAAGGAACTACGTGTGCCTATATCACTCATGTGTATGCATATTGGCTAATTGCATGTGTGTATTTATGTAATAAATCCTTAAGCTACAAATCAGTCCTGTGGTTCCACTGCTGTGCAACTGATAAGGTAGAACTCATATCAAAATCTCAGAGCATATTTACTTCTGTGCTATTCAAATAAACTACATGATGTAAAACTAAAACACATGTTGCAAGAAACAGCTTATCTCCATGAACTGTTTGAAACGGCAATATGTCAAAGAGAACTACAAAACTTCTAATGCATGGTAGCAGGGTACATCCTGGCGGTTACTGTGCAGCAAAAGGTAGAGTACATACGTTTACTCCCCAGCTTTCCATGTACTAACAGACAGCATAAACAAGCCTAAAGAAAAATTCAGCTTCATATTTGAGAAAAAGTATAGAAACGATCACTTTAAAAATCACAATTTGGGTCAGGTTATTCATTTAATCGTACAGTTTACATGCTTTGTGCAGGTTGTATTAACAATGAGATACCAGCATTGAGTGTATATATTAAATTGGCGGCAAAAGATAAACTGTTACAGGTAGCTTTTGTTAGAGTCATTTGAATTAAGAAAAACAAAACAACTGTTGCATATCATTGTTTCTTGACAACAGTCATTACGTAAAGGTGCAGCAGACCTGAGGCTTGGCTTTGCTTTTAATGCACTACTGACAGACTCTGAAAGCAGCTGTTCTCTATAGGGAAGCACAAAAAGGGGAAAAAAAGAGTAATGAATAATGGCATGGTGCCAGATTATGTATCTAGGATTATGAAGGAAATTAAAGATCCAAACTGAGGCCAAGACAGAAAAAGCTTATACATGCTGTTCACATTTACCACATATTTTATTTATAGGAAAGCAATGAATTGACAAAAGCAGACCTTCCTTGTGATAACTCCTCCATGTATTGTACAGTAAATACCACAGAAAGCAGCATCAACACCTAATCCACATTTTACTTGTCTCAGTTTCTCAAACAAATTGCTATGTGTCTTCCCTTTAGATTATAAAAACAGTTACATCTAATTTCAATTGTTTGCTATCGTGCACTAAAGCCAGCCTGCCATTGCAGAGAAGAGCAGTTGCAGAGCAGAGCTTTAGAAGATTAAAAACAACCTGCCCAAAAGAGAAAAACAATCTTATATGTCCCTTTTGTAGAACAGCAGCTTAATACTGGTAGAACTACTATGGATAGATTCACTCTTCCTTCAAAAAAAGCTGCCTCTATCCCACACATGTAAGTAATCCTGGGTAGAATAAACTTGCAATACTGAGACCAAATCTTTCACCATCACCACAAAGAAACCCCAATCTATAACCAACAGCAGTTTCAAGCATCATCATCCATGTTATCAGCGCACAACACAGTAGCAGCCACATAGGAGAGCTCTATGGAATTCTCTTGGGAAGCTATTTGTCAGTTACTTTGGATTAGTACAACGTGGAGTGCGCGATTTTGCAGTTCCTAACATAACAGCAGGAAATAAATTATATGTCAGTGTTGTAAATGCGAAAGGGGAAATGAAAGTCTAGAGATACTGTGATACTCAAACCAGATATTAATACTTGCCACTGATTATGCCCTGTAAAGCATCCATTGCCAAATACCCAGTAAACAATGTGTTCATCAACATACATAATAAAGAGGAATGAGTGGAAATGTTAGAACGTATAGTAGAATACATCAGAATGCATAGAAGACCAAGGGTGAAGTCTTAGGCTAACTGAAATGTGTGGGAGTCTTGCCACTGATTTCAAATGGGCCAGAATTTCACTCCTGGTATTCATTGTCTGAGCCTTAGGCATACAGCTTTTGGAAATTTTTCATTTAATAACTGCATTAAAATCTTTATTCCAAGATGTATTTTATTCTAGTCTGTTGGAGTGGTTTGAGTCAATGTACAGTGAAAGCATTGTTATCTGGCATGTTGGGAGAATGGGGGGGTGTTGGGTAGTCAAAAATTCCAGTTAACTAATACTTACCAATGGGGGGAGGGAGTTTGGATGCGGGGTGGGGATCAGGGCTTGGGTGCGGGCTCTGGGAGGCAGTTTGGGTGCGGGAGGAGGCTCAGGTTAGGAGGTTGGGGCATGAGAGGGGTTTTTGGGTGCCGGATCTGGGCAGTGCTCACCTTGGGCCGCACCCTGCAATTGGAGATATGTCCCTGCTGCTCCTAGGCGGAGACGCGGTCTGGTGGAGGCAGCACATGGAGCCCCCATGGCTGTTCCACCACCTAGGAGCAGCAGAGACATGTCGCCACTTCCGGGGAGCCACATGGAGCCAGGTAGGGAGCCTGCCAGCCCCACACCAACCAGACTTTTAATGGATATCTGAAATGCTGGTTTCTAGAGCTTTCTGGGTGGTAAAGTGCCAGATAACACAGCTTTTACTGTACTGTTATCCCATCTGGTCAATTAATAGATGTCACAATTTCCAGTGCTTCTCCAAAAAAATTCTGAATGTTGAAGTACATACTTGGTAGAGCCTTGCAGAGTTTTGCAGGATTATTAGAGGATTTTTCAGGGTCTCTAGAGAGCTACCGCATGGATATTTCCAGAGTGCTCTGCAGAAAGGATGATGACAAATATTTACAAAGTGAATGAGTTTGCCTGACTGTTTACAGCTCATAAATGGTTTCAGAGAAAATAAAGCCACCAAATTTGTGCAGTAATGGTTAAAGAGATTATATTGTTTGAAAGCACTATAAATTCTTTCATACTGTCCAAGATGTCATCTCTTGCTTCACAAAGTAGGTTATGTTTATAATCAACAGCAAATCCCATTTTTTTATACTTAGAAATATACATCCAGATTCTGATCTTGGTAGCAGAATATACCAAGAGATTAGAACTTAACCTTCTTATTTTACATTTTAGAATTCTCTGTGTGTATTCCACTTCTCTCTTCCTATTTGAAAACTATGAGTTCGATTCTAACTTATAAATATGTTTCTCCATATTATTAAAGGGGGAGTAGCAGAAGCTAGGGTTAGCTTGCCTAACAAAAAAAATAGTTTTTTTAAAAAGCTTGAAGTCTCTATAACTTGCAAAAGCCCTTGAATTCTGGCAGGAAGATACTCATAGGATTAAGACTTCATAAGTGCCAGTTCAGATTTGGACAAGTTACAAGCCATTGAAAACTGCTAACTCTGATTTGTTGTATCCATTGGACAGTTTGTTTAGGGCACATTCCGAACACCCTCCATCATTATAGAACATAGCATATGCATCACCATTGTTCCAACATTCTCCACAGAGTTCAAGCTCTGAATGGGACTTCACTAGAGTCAGCATAACCCAATGAATCATCTGCCTGCACCTCAGTTTCCACTCCAACTCTCCAAACAACTCCCACAGACCCAGGAGTTTTGATCAACATTCCTCTTCTTGTAGTAAGACATTTGGTTCCACCACAGACAGCTCTGTTAGTCATTCAAGTCACAGATGGTCTTCACATGTTCCTTTTAGTACACATGCCCATTCTATTTTTCTAGATCAAGCTTAGTTGGACAAGGTTACAGGTTCCATTCCCATTCCCGCTGTCACTTGGCTTTTCTCTGAACACAGTAAGCTCCCTTTAGCCCTCAGACACTTCTTTTGGCTCAACCATGTATCATGGCTCCACCTGAGTGCTCACTGGTCCACTATGATTCTCAGCTCTTTCTGCTCCCCGCAGCTCTCATTCCACCAGAATAGCTTGAGTCCTGGCAAGCCATCACTCAAGCCCTACCACAAGAAAACCATCCTCTTCCCTCCCAGTCTCATCTCTGCTTAAACAGGCAGCCCATCTCATAGGAGGCTCTGCCTCCCTGATGCAGCCATATGACCCTGGGTCATATGCACAAGCCGGAGTTTGGGGCCTTAACTCCTTTGCAACCTTAAATTTTTTACAGTTTTCTCTTTTTGTATTTTGTATATTCTCCAGGAAGGATATACTGTAATAATTATATCAGGTGAAAACATGACAGAGTTAGTCACAAGCCGCAACACTATTCTCAGCTTTGCCACAGAGTTCCCTTGTGACCTTGGCCCCTTAACTTCTTTATAACTCAGTTTCTACATCTATAGAGGTACCACTGTTCTACCTTAGGGTAATGTGAGGACTATTAGATAATTGTTGCAAAGTACTTTGAAATCTTTAGTTGGAAGGCACTATTGGTTTAAAAACTAATGGTGCAATATGGCCCCCAATTGATTTTGGGGAATCCCACAACCATCTTCACTATTCTGTTATTTAATTAGCCTTTTCTATCAATATGCAAGATGGAAAGTTGCCTTTTAGGGGCTGATTTTTTTTAATGGATAATGGAAGAGGTAATGAATGAATAATTGCGTTATGCATTAGAATTCAGAAGCAGAGCCAAGAAAAATTGACCAATTTTGCTTCCTGGGTGGTGGGAATGACAAAATTTAGCACTATTAGAAACTGTAGAGTTCAGCATAAAAATCAAAGGCTTCCTGGAATCTCTGGGAAGGCAGGAACTTGCTCAAAACAGGTTCAGGTTAATAACAAAATAAAAAGCCAGTGACTTAAGAAAATTTCACACAGCTTTATTCAAAAGTGAAAAAACAACAAATGACAATTTTAACAATAGGAAATAGGCCTTGAGTTTGGCTATTCACTGAAAGACTGACACTGATTTTTTTATATATATATAACCAGCATATACATAGATAAATACAGAATTTAAAAGGTGCAGTTGCTGTAAAGAGTGGCACATTTGAGGGACAAAATCCAGGTTTTCGTATGTGCCCATGGAAACTGCTAATCAATCGCAAGTGTTTTAGATGTTCTCTGACGGGTTTTGTGGATCTCTAACAGGTTACAATTTTAATTTGTTAAAAAAACCCACCACCAACTCAGCAACATTTAAATCATCAAGTTACCCATCCAGTGTGTTGCCCATTCCCAGTTTCTGGCAAACAGAGGCTATGGACACTTCAGAGCATGGTTTTGATTCCCTGCCCATTTGGATCACTTGATGATTACCTGTTCTGTTCATTCCCTCTGATGCACCTGGTATTGGCCACTGTTGGAAGACAGCATAATGGGTGTTTGGGTGTTGTCAAGTGGAGAGGTATGCCAACTAGCATCACAACACTTCTGAAAACATAGCAAATGTAAAAGTGAGAACAACACTTCAGTGCACATCTTGCTGCTGGAGCTGCTGCTCTGCTTCCTGAAAACTAGAAGTGCTGTCACTGGCAGTGCACTGGGATAAGGTGGATTGACCTCCATCTGTAGCCATCTCTTAGCAATTAATATTGGTTTTCCAATCCTCAGTAGCCTCCTGCTGTTCCTCCTGATGGCAGCATGTTCATCTATTTCCAGACACAAGAAGAATCCTCCTTTCCAAATTTAGCAGCAAGAGCAGACACTGCCTCCCTCCACCACATTTTCTCCCTGGGCACCCTGAACCCCGGTCTGTCTCTGGAAAGTGCTTCCTTGACAAAAGGGACCTCCTTATTGGGTTTGGAAAATTGGACCTAGATTTTTGGGTATCGACTCCCACAGATCTAGAAGCAAAATGGTCTGGTTTGAGAGAAGCCAGTGCTTAAGAAGCTATTTTACTAGCTTCCAAGCTTGGTCCTCAGCAACCCACTACAATTCTTTTCTAGTAGTATCTGTTTTTAGAAGAGGCTGATTTTGTGAATGTAAGACCCACTCTGCTGTGGCATCTCCTGAGCCTTTTCATTTTGTCAGGAATGCCTCTGGCTCAGAACATAATTCCAATTCTTTTCTGGGGCATGTGTTCCCTTACAGAGCAATATACTAATAAACATGAGGATTAATGCCAATAGTGCAAAGAATCTGTTCCCAGAGTGAGTAAGTGAAGGATCAACAGGACAATAGCCTACACGAGAGCAGGAATCAATAAACAGACAAATATACTAGTGCTATGATACCACAGCAAATAAAGAGATTTGCAGGGGTTGTTCCACTAATAATATGATACAGTAAATGTGCAGTTTAATTAGAATTTCATATACTGGAAAAAGTAGTCACTTCCCAAGCTGTATAGTTATTAAAGAATTTGAAATGTTAATTACTAGAGAAAAAGAATATAGGCCAAATTCATCTCCTAAAAAATAAATGGATCAGTACAGGTATAAATAAGAGAATTAATTTGATCCTCTTGTGATTCTTTTTTTCTGGTTGGCACTGAAAAAATATATTCTAAAAGATATGGAGTGGATCCAGCCAATCAGGAAACGAAGAAATACCATGAGATTCTGTGACCAAGTAATGAAGCCAATCAATCCAGCCTGAAATTTGAAAATCTGAAGCGTAATTTCCACTCACATCTGTGTAATGCAAAACAATGAACAACGCAAGTGACATTTTAATTGAGACAAAAAAGTAACACTGCATTTTTGCAGGCATATTGCTAACTTGAAAATGGGTTGGATTTCAAGCTGAGCTTATTTTACTTAGCTTTAGTTTTTATCAAAACTGTGCCTTATCTATCAATCTTAGGAGTTTGTACTGCCACACAACACTGCAGCAATCTGAGCACTTTTCACATAAGATAGATTGGCAATAGCAAAGCCCTTTCATGGAGTCTCTGGCTCTTCTCTTTTTTCAGGTGATGGAAAGCTTTGCTTTAGTTAGGTTTGTGTGTTTTTTATTGAGTGGGAGGAGAGGGAGAAGAGAAGAGAGACAGCATTTGACATTGTGAATGTCATTCTGGTTATGGTGTAAAGCTTTATCAAATAGAAGGTTCTGCAACACTTCCTAAGGTGGTCAGATTCTGGATTCACCTCAACTTCCCTGGAGTTTTGTTTCAAACATGGATCCCCTTAACTGAGAAGGCTTTGACTCTGGCTCTCAGATGCTTTGTTAACTGCATTGTCCCAAATAATCATAATTGCCTTGGAGGATCGTAGATGGTGATACGGTTTCTAATTAGCTGGAACCTAATATATTAATGGCTTCAAGAATAGTACGAGTGTCTTAAAATGGCAGTGGAACCTGACTAGGAGTCAATGGAATGACCACGTTTGCTTTGTCATTGCCATGCTTTTCTTGGTGTCCTGATCAAACTCTACATTAGGCCATGCTAATTGAAATTATACGTTTCCATCTAAAGAGGAAAATATTCCTGAATGTTGAACAATCAGGCATCTTTTTTCGTTCCTTGAAAAGAAGAAACAACACTGAGCTGAGATAGGTACAGCACTGGTGAGTTCTACAGTCATCCCAGACTTGCGAACAAATAATAGTGACAATAAAACTAGATCTAGCCAATAGCTGATTATCTGCTTTCCTGTGTGTTCATATAATTTAAATTGTAAAACAGCACCAAGATCCATTTAGCTAATAAATTAGGTGAATCTAAAATATGAAAAAAGAAAAAATGAAATTATGCTCAATTAGGCTCTGTAGTGTAGAAAATGGTCTTAGGGGCAGCTTCTCCACAGCTTTGTAATCAAGACAGAACAATTAATTTAAAAACATCCAGAAGAATGAAAATAGAAAAAGAATATAACCTACAACAGCTCTGCTTACCCTATTCATGCAGTACAGATGGTAGGAGTTCATGCAACATCTCATTTAAATTGTTTATTTTTTGAAGATTTGTTTTCACCTAATTCACTAGAAATGTCATATATGCATACAAAATCCACTGTACCAACTACCCACTGCCACACACCCTGATAAACCATGCACCAGTATTAGCTGAATTATGAAGAGTAGTTTCATCTATGCAGAATACTGAAGTGGGAATGCAAAATCTGCCTGTCTTCTCCTTATCAGATCTATTTGTATATTATCACAAGGAATACTTCATTAATCTGATTCACTAACCTAGAAACTGCTATCAGCTTAGTGTTCTTAGAGAAAAATAAAGATGGTGAATAACATGGTGATATAGTACATGTGGAGAACTCTAGAAACAAAGACATTTCAATCACTCTCCACAGAAATAACTGTGCAAGATTCAGTCTGAATCTGCTTAAACCATCCTACATTAGTCAAAATATTTTGTTTCTGTCAGATGGTCAGAAGATTGTCCATTCCACAGGAGGCTCTCTGTCCGATTGTGTTATTTAAAGTGTGCTCTACTTATGTCAAAATGACTTCAGCCTTTTTATGCATCCTTCCCCTTCCTCTTTATCACAGTATGTTCATTTCTGTTTTGAATTCTGCATATTTCCTCCACAAACTGATTTTGTAGAAGAAAATACAGTAAAAGAATGACAAAAATAAAAGATCTAATTGTTGTAAGTGTTACAGTAAACACACAGACTAAATAAAAGATTACTGGATTATCTAGGCCATTTTTAAATGGGACTGACTTTCTCTCTCTCTCATAGCTGCAGTGGGGTCAATTAGATCTCTATTATATTGATGTAAATCTGTCATAACTGTAACAACCAGTCAACAAGGACAAGTGCAGAGTCCTGCACTTAGGACAGAAGAATCCCATTCACTATTACAGACTGGGGACCGAATGGCTAGGCAGCAGTTCTGCAGAAAAGGACCTAGGGGTTACAGTGGACGAGAAGCTGGATATGAGTCAACTGTGTGCCCTTGTTGCCAAGAAGGCTAACGGGATTTTGGGCTGTATAAGTAGGGGCATTGCCATTAGATCGAGGGATGTGATCATTCCCCTCTATTCGACATTGGTGAGGCCTCATCTGTAGTACTGTGTCCAGTTTTGGGCCCCACACTCCATGAAGGATGTGGATAAATTGGAAAGAGTCCAGCGGAGGGCAACAAAAATGATTAGGGGGCTGAAGCACATGACTTATGAGGAGAGGCTGAGGGGACTGGGATTGTTTAGTCTGCAGAAGAGAAGAATGAGGGGGGATTTGATAGCTGCTTTCAACTACCTGAAAGGGGGTTCCAAAGAGCATGGATCTAGACTGTTCTCAGTGGTACCTGATGACAAAACAAGGAATAATGGTCTCAATTTGCAGTGGGGGAGGTTTAGGTTGGATATTAGGAAAAACTTTTTCACTCAGAGAGTGGTGAAGCACTGGAATGCTTAGGGAGATGGTGGAATCTCCTTCTGTAGAGGTTTTTAAGGTCAAGTTTGACAAAGCCCTGGCTTGGATGATTTAGTGGGGAATTGGTCCTGCTTTGAGCAAGGGGTTGGACTAGATGACCTCCTGAGGTCCCTTCCAACCCTGATATTCTATGATTCTATTTCATAAAATAGCCTGAGGCTTATCCAAAAAGAAATCAAGAGGCTGTGACAGTAGCACAGGTCCTAGTGAATGAATTCTTCACCATATTTGGGATACTGGGTGAGTTACATACAGATCGAGGTAGAAAGTTGGAATCCAAAATGTTAACAGCTTTGAGTGATTCTAGGCATCCACAAAACATACACAATCACAGCACATACACAATTGAATGGGATGGTGAAAAGGTACAATAGAACTTTGGGGCATTCGGATGGCTAGGGACTGAGACCCACACATCCCATTCTTTTTGATGGCTCATGGAACAGTAGTGAATGAGTACAAAGTGTGCCCCATCACTCCTTATTTTTCAGCATGAGCTAAGGACCCCAGCAAACCTCTGGTATTGAGTTCCAGAAGAGGAACAAAGGGATGTGACCTATTTGGACTATGTAGAAACCTTACAATCCAAGAAGTTGACCCCTTTGCTGGGAAAAAGTTGACAACAGCCTCTGATAAAATGGAGACTTTATTTAAGTTCATATGGGGAAACTTTTAAGAGGGGAGACTGGTTCAAGTTCCACAATCCTATGAGAAAGAATGACAGGAGCCGTAAGCTGGATAAACCTTGGGAGGTACCCTATACAGTACTGACCCAGATAAATGAAGTGGGGTATAGAATATAATTGGGTCTTAGGACTAAACCCAGAGGTACATATAGGAACCATCTAAAAAGTATCAGAGAGACAGGATTTCAGCATAGCTGCCACCTGGAACTGATAATATAACTGTGGAAGCCGAGGCTGGGAAAGTCATAACAGTAATGACTTCCGCACCTGGACAGAATGTGCAAGGACTGTCACAGCCAGCAAGTTCCACAAAAACAACAGACACTTTAAGAGTTATGATGAAAGGAAACTCAGAGGTGGAAAATTCCCAAAGAGATTTGAGATGAAATAAAATTCTTGTGCTGGTGATATGAAAATAGCTAGACAATGAACATATGTAAATTGTTAACCTCATACCATTTTAGGTTTGTTAAATTATTTCTTTTCTTTCCGTTTGGGATGTATTACTTGAGGCAAGTCTACACTACACAACTAAGTTGACCTATGTTAGATCAGCTTACAGCCACCACAGTAATTACGGCTGTTTTTCATGTCCATGTTACCTTCTTTCTGTCAGTGGTGCCCACCTTCACCAGGAGCACTTGCATCAACTTAAGAAGAGCAGTAGGGGGGGAGGGGCCGAGAGCCTGGGCTCTCAAGCTCCCCGTGGAGCTCCCAGCTGGGAGCTCAGCTGCTGCCGGACTCCCGGCTCCCAACTGGAGCCTGGCTACTACCCAGTTCTCTCAGCTCTCCACTCCCATGAAGCACCATTAAATTTTTAATATTAATATTTACTGCCTCACAATATGTTCCTATACTACTGCTTATAGACTATTCCCACCCTGTGACTAAGGAATATGGTAAACACCAGGGTAAATTTAACCAAGTTGGCTGAAACCAGAAATCCCAAACGTATTTAGTTTCAGAAACATTGACACATGGTGTTTCTGAAACAAAATAGGCTCCCCAGGCCCCAGACAGCTGCCCAGTGAAATTGACATTCTTGCTATTAGCAACGGTGAAACTGACAAGAATGCCAATTTCACTCAGCAGCTGTTTGGGCTCCCAAGGTCTGTGGCTTTTTGGCAGTCCCACCAGATGCACTACCCTGTACTGGGGATCTGAGAGCACCTAGCAGGCAGGGAGCTCTGGAATGGCTCTCTCCTCATAACCACAGATCCTGAAAGACTAGGGTCCCCTGCCTCAGGGCAGTCCACTTGGCATGGCTCACCCCAAGCTATCTGGTGAGTAGGAAGGAAACCAGGCAGGAACACTGCCTTTGATTCACCACAAATTCATCTAACCTGAGATGCTTCCACAAAATGTTTCAGATTCTTGGAACTAGCATTTTCCAATGAAACAGAGCTTTGTTGGAAAATTTCTGACTGGCTAAGTACTCCATAAAATAAATGAAAATTTTTTTGTAGCAGAGCCCATTCTACTATACTCCAGTTCCAAAACATAAGAAACTAAGTTACAGTTGAGATTGCCAAGTACAATTTGAAAGAAAACATAGCATTGAAGACAACAATCTAAACAAAAAGCTCTTAAAAATTATGGAAATCTCAAACTGAAATTATGTGGACAACCTGACACCATTATTCACAACCAATTCAGATCTGTCAGTGGTTGAAGGCAGGTTCATGAAAGCTTGTCACCTCCTATTCTACTGCTATTTACTTTGTTAATGATGTCTATTAGTTTATGATCGCTCCTAGGGACCCATCAAGAGTGGGGTCCCAATTTGCTAGATACGGTACAAAAATAGAGTAGTAGACAGTGCCTGGCTTAAAGTGTTTATGCACTTAAAAATTATTCTACTTCCTCCCCACACTGTTTCCCACTCTGCCCCCCCCCACCCCCTTCCATGCTTCACTGGAAATTCAGTGGTGTTTTAGAGACAGTCCACTATGTCTGCGTGAGCAGCTACAAACTATGACACATATTGTTGAGGACTGCAAAATGACAATTTCCTGCAGGTCTTTATGCCTTGAACATTGTTGATAAGAACATTGTGGCTTAGCAAGACCGCCAAATAAATTTGCATAGGCCAAATAAATAACTCTCCTCCCCCACCCTGTTCCAGGAGACACCTAGTTTTGCTTCCCAAATCCTTGGTAATGCTGGACTGCAGTTAAGCATTTGTAACTTAAAACTGAAGGGGAAATTGCTTTGTAACAAAAAATGCAATTGCTAGGCAATTAAAACTCTAATTGCATTATGGCTGGCCAAGATCAAGTCTAGTCTGATTAAGATTGTTAATATTTTCTGTTTGTTTCAAAAGCAGAATTAAATAGCCTATATTATGCACTGGAGTGTGCCAAAATCTATCTACTGTATCTCTTAATTATGGTGTTTATAAAGTATTTTATTGTACAGTTAGAAGAATTAAAGTAAAATCATAACTTTATATTCATTTCTCAAATGGGCTCATGTTTGGATACTTTCTACTGGAAACATTTTTATCCTATTCTTTTGAAGCCCTCTGTAGTCAAATGTAAAAGAGCAGTGCATACAGAGGAGGGTGTGAGATGCATATTTCTGAGCCAGAACCTGATAATTATTGAGGGTCTTCCTAAAAAGGAATAAGATTTGGCAAATATCCAAGGGAAGCCTTGGTTATTGCAGAGTCCAGATAGCACTGAAAAAGGCTATTTTCTGCGTACGTGTCAGAATAAATTTGTTACGGTTTGTCCATAGTCATAAGACCCGAAATAGGGCGCACATCACTATCAGTGGTTCTTCCAGGTTTTCCGTGTGTGGACCTGAACCACCCAATTGCCTAGGAATGGGCACACATGGATGCTGATGGGGGTAGATCTTAATATTGATGCAAAGATGTTTATTTAAAATATTTATTCTTATATTTTTAAGTTATTACAATGTTCGCTTCACCTTTACTGAATCTTAGGAGATACGTAAACTTATTTTCACACATGATGATTGGAAAATATGATAGCTCCCATGCTTATGCAGGGCCGTCCAGAGGATTCAGGGGGCCTGGGGTTTTTGGTGGTGGCGGTCCTGGAGTGGAAGGACCCCCCACCATGGGTCTTCGGGGCACTTCGGCGGCGGGTCCTGAAACGGAAGAACCCCCCTCTGCCGAATTGCCACCGAAGACCCAGAGCGGAAGAAGAGAGTTTTCTGTGGCCCCTGGAGCAAGTGAAGGACCCCGCTCCAGGGGCCCCAAAAAACTGCAGGGGCCCAGAGCCTGGGGCAAATTGCCCCCACCCTCTGGGCGGCCCTGTGCTTATGTTTGTGGTTACCTACTTAATTAGATGAATTGTTCACACTAACTGAGGAAGTTCTTAGGAATGCTCTGCTTTCTGTCAACCAAGTGTCAAGGAGAATGACACCTCCTTAGCATAAGATCATATTTATTACCTCCAAGTGTTCACACCGATTCTGGGATGCAGGTTTATCACTTCTATTTTGCTTTAATGTTTTATCTTGTTCTCTTATATTAGATTTTGAAGGATGTATATAAATTATAGTTATTGTAAATTGTGCCTTGAAAAGAATATTTGACGGTGTGTCCAACTGCAAATTGTAAATGTACTACAAACAATATATTGTAAAGCTAAGAATTATTTTGTTAAAAGTTAAACAAGAACATCTTCTCAAAGAACAGACCTCCCCACTTATAGAAGACCCTACACTGTAGAAGACATACAGACATGATTTTGAGATTAAAAAACTTGGTAAGATATTCATGTTTACAAAAAAGGCCTGATTATGTAAAAGATTGTGAGAGTATTCTTTATTTAACATATGCCAAAAGAAGTGAGGGTTAGGATGTCTTATCATAGCTATAAACCAAGTCAGAAAAGTGGGTTCTGTAGGCTACCTCTTTGCAAAGAGAAAAGCCTTTTTTTAAAGCCAAAGAATTCTAGAAATATCTTTAGTGTTTAATAAAACAGATCCACTTCAATAAAGTTTGCAATCTTCAGATGTTAAAGAGAATACTTGTGGTTGAGAAATGTATTAAAGATATTGGTTATGTCCAACTCATGTTTCCACCTAAAGGCGAAAAACCTTTGCTGTGTCTCAACTGCTCAAGATGGTATAAGCTTCTTTTGACATGTGTATTTTCAAATATTTTGTTTCTAAATGTAAGTATTCTTCTCATAGTAAATGCCATAGTAAACATAAGATGCTCAGTGTTTATACCTTAGATGTTTTATGTACAAATATAGCAAGGTCCTTTGATGCTAGATGTAGTTACTAATGTAAGAAGCAATCTGAGTAAAAAATATGTATATTAATTGGGAAATTAATTATCTGGCAATACTTATGCAACACCTTACCAAACTCAGAAAAACAAGAACTTCTCCAAGGATGCTAAGAAAATACAATATCTTTTTTCAGAGTAGCAGCCATGTTGACCAATTACATTTAAAGACTCTCTTTAGGTATCCTTTAGGTTTTAAAAGAGCCATTTTAGAAGCTAGCAGATTTTTATATAGGAAATAGACTGTTTGGATTAATTTGAAACAGAATTTCAATGACTATTACACCTTGATGGAATTAAAAGGGTATCTCAAAATATTAACTGAATAAAAGAAAGAGTTAATACTCCAACCGTAAAGGTCTTCTGAGAATTTCCCACCACAAAAAGACAAAAACAATATAACCATAAAGTTGAAGAAATACAACCCTGCTGCATATGCATCACAGATAGCATATTCATGAGTTGAAGATGCCATCAGCACCATCTAATGAAGGTGCAGAGCCAATGAAAGATTATTTGAAGCCAGCTAGGTGTGCCTTCCACCTTCAGAGAGACTATGGAAAGAGAAGAATATAAATTCCTCTGAATTAAGACATGTACTTTTATGCTCTTGTTTATCCTTGCCCTAATGCACTCCTACACATGCTTATTCTCTTACACTCATAGCACTTGTATCTCACCGGAGCCTTTTTAACTCATCTCTATAAGCAAACAGCAGGAGCAATAAGACAGCTAAGAACAAAAAGCCACCAGGCAACATCAGGAGGCATCTTTCCAGCCTAGCACTGCTTCTGCAACATGACCACCATGATGCTGGCAAACCAGGTGCCAGCTTTTGCCAAGGCTTTAGGCCTAAGCTGAGCACTGACAAATTCATTGCTGGAAGCCAGTCCACTTCACCAGTGTGTTAGTATGGTTAAAATGGGTGTTTAACGTAAGGTGCTCAGTGTTTATACCTTATGAAAATGCTTGGAAAATACTTTGCAATTCTATAAGATGAAAGATTATATACAAATCATCATCAAAATCGTCATAAACAAGTAACTGATTCCAGGGCCGACTCCAGACCCCAGCGCCTGCTTGGGGCGGCATTTTGCCGGCAGGGCGGCAGGCGGCTCCGGTGGACCTCCCGCAGGCATGACTGCGGAGGGTTCGCTGGTCCCGCGGCTCGGGTGGACCTCCCGCAGGCATGCCAGTGGATGCTCCACCGGAGCCGCAGGACCAGCGGAACCTCCGCAGGCACATCTGCAAGAGGTCCCCCGGAGGCACGGGACCGGCGACCGCCAGAGCGCGCCTTGCGGCACGCCGCCCTGCTTGGGGCGGCGGGATTCCTAGAGCCGCCCCTGACTGATTCACAGGATTAGGGAGGAATATGGGAGGGATGAGATGGTTGTGGACAAGTCTGGATACATTTTGAGTAAATATCCAAATGTTTGAGTCCTGATGAAACTGGACCAAACCCACCTGTGTATTCATACATAAAATACTATTTTTGCATAAAGTTTGATATGATACTTGCTGGGAAATTTTCCATCTCAGAAAATCCTGTTTTATTATGGAAAAGTATATTCTTTTGTCCTCTTGAATAAAATAATAATAATAATAAAAACAAGCTAAAGACCTTTTTTGGATTATGATGGGAACATTTGGTACTTTAGCATACCAAGTCCATCCAATTAAAAATTAAACAGCATCCTTAGCTGAATTGCATTCAAATTTCTGAAATAAATCGGACTATAAACTAAATAGGCCTAATGTGACTCTCTCAATTAGTAAGATAATTTTTTCTTCTGATAATTAAATGGTCATTTTCTCTTTCCTGTGCAGAAGAAAACAGATTAACTTGACGTCAAGAATTTGTCAGCCTGCATGTAATTCATATAATGACCAATAATCTAGTGGTATATTATTGGTTTTCACTTTCCTCCTTACAATTTAAAGAAGTGCATCAAAAACTACCTGAGGCTATTTTAATTCAAAGAACATCTTCAACAATTTACCAGCAGACAACAGACTCTCACCCTAACTCTTTTTGCTTTTAGACAGCCTCCAAGATATTCCTTTTGTTTCAGAAGTGTGCTTTTGTACCGGTATGATGTTTGTTGCTATACTGTGGTAATATCCTTCTATCTTACTATAAAACCTTTAATGTCAGGAAAAAATGATATTTTAAGTTTGTTTTTTTCTCCTGCAAGATCAAAATATGAGGTGACTGAGGGGTTTGAATCTTTTTTTGATATTCAGTTTGTTATTTTGAGAAAGCATACGAGAGATCACAACATTGTCAGTATTCAAATTATTATTCACCTTTTATATCTTTCACCTTTTCAGACAATGATGAGTTCTTCCAAGAAGTGGGCATGATCTATGATTGTCTATTACACACTAAAAGCTTAATTTAGGCTGCAAAGTTTTCCTGTACAACTTCAATTTGGTCTCCTTGTGCATATGCATTATGAAACAGTCTTTAGTTACATGATCACATGCTATTTTTCCATCAAAAATTTCTCCCTGCCTCATTCCATCCACAAGATGAACTGTGCTCATTGAGTAAGCATCTATTCCATTTGTTGTTTTCTCCTCATTGTTCACTGACTCATGCCTTATTTACTGGACACTATTCAAATCCTTCGGTTAAGACAGAATTATTAGTTTTTCATGGGTTCTTTTATGTTGGTCATCATTATAGCATGAGTGCCTTACAGATATTAATAATGTATTTTCACAACACCCCTGTCAGGCAAATGGATGGTATTATACAATTAGTGACTTCCTATGAAAAAAGTCAGGTGATTTGCCCAGAATCACACAGGAACACTGACAAAGACAAGAGAATGTAATTCTCCAAGGCAACAATTCAAGTACCTTAACCCTGATACTATCCTTTCTCTGTCTGCAATCCCATCTTATTCACTATACAACTTCCAGCTTCTACAAGAAATGGAAGTGGGGTCTTACAGACAACAGCTTCCTGAATACAGCCATGATCATCTCCTGAGTAGATTCATCCTGTGCACTGAATGAACCGTGGAAAAAGTAGTATGTGACTATATAATTACAGAAACTGGATCATAATGCATATGCACAATTGGCCAAAATAAATTTGCACAGAAACCTTACATTCAGGTATTTCCTAACTTTTTAGTATTTGACTTTGCAAACTAAATATTGTTTTAATACAGCCTTTTGTGTATAATTTTCTAAGTTCTAAAAAAGCAAACTGAAAAACATGATATACCACACATCTCTGCCACTTGAATAACAAAATAAGCATTAGTAGGTTGTCATCTTCTGTGTGATCCATCACTAGCAGGGAATGGGATACTTTTCCTGTTGGTTTCACAGATATTTTCTGACAGCAGAGGAATGGTGAGATTTGGGAATATTGTGGGCCATTCCAGGCACTAGAAGACCTGCTTTCTGGTGGTCATGGACTCTTCTGCCTCCCTCCAGCCATGACCCCTTCTGACCTATCCATGTCCCATCACATCTCTTCCCCATCCCTGATCCTTTGTTCCTGTACCATTATAGCAAGTCCCAGTCTCCACTCCTCAGACTTCTGATCCCTTTTCCTTCTGGATTCCCCATTCCATTCTCTCATCATTCCCTGTCTCCTTGCTCCACCAGTCCCAGTTTCCTCCCTCCTGACTCCTCCAGTATTAGTCTACCCCTTACCTAGTGCTTCCAGTCTCCTTGCCCAGTCAGTTGCAGTTCTCCCCACCAGCACCCAGTCCTAGACTTCCCCCATACCAACTCCCACTTTTACTTTCCCTCTTCTACACCCTGCCAGCCTCTAGTCCCAGTCTCCACTCCTCCGGCACCTGTCACAATCTACTCCCCTCCCCTGGCAGGTCTGGTTATTATCCCCTCTGCAGTGGAATCAGCTTCCTCCCCCATGTTGCCTGGGTCTAGGGATCGGCGGGGGGGCAAGGTGGAAATCATTGAAAGCACAGGAGGATGCAGGCTTCCTGCTGTCCTTTCCAGATTCTGGACTCAGACTTGGCAGCAGCCAAGATCTGCAACTGCAGAGAAAGTCCTGTTCAGCTCCAGAGTGGATTATGTCCAGTGAAAATGGAATCTTTAGGCAATTCAGCTGCTAAAACCTAAGAATTCTCTACTGGGCGCATGCAAACTGATTTTTAAAAAGTGTATAACTAATTCAGATTTTGGTGGATTTTCACAGGGATGGCAAAAGGTACATCCTGACACAAAGTACCCCCTGACAAAATTCAAGTCCCTGCTCCAAAACATGGGGGCATTGGAACTTCTCAAATAAAAGGTTGCCAGAATTTTTAACATTAGCAAAACAATGCATTTTTCCTAGCCTCATTCATGGAAATGATTGAACCATTTTGACTGTAATTCCCCCCTCCCCTGCAAAAAGTCAGCCTGAGGAGGACACCTGGCATGGAAATTTCAGCCCCCAAAACAGTTAAAGTTTGGTAAAGATACAAGCAGTTGAAAACAAGGTCTTCGGGAAATATTGAACAACTTTAATAATAGGCATTGCTACCAGACTTACCTATAATATTGGAAAGAAAATATTTTAAATAAAATTAAATCTGGTACCTGTTAGTAGGACCAAAAGATCGTAAAGCCCATTTCTTTAGCAGATTCTCTTGTGCAATATTACACAATTTGTCAGGTGGGTTGACTTATTTTGTCATCTGATTTGTCACTGCTAGAAGCAGAATAGCAAATTTTACAGACCAGTGGTGAGATCCAATATGGTAAAATTCTATGTTCCAATGGAAATCTTTTTAAAATACAGAAAGGAATTAAGGGAGCCAATCACCAAAATTTGTGAGCAACTAGCTAGAGGCAGAGGGCAACATTGAAGGATTGAGAGTACCTGGGGGGAAAAAAAAATCTTACAGTGGACCTTAATGGTAAGAATGTTGGTGCAAAAATCTAGATGAGAGGAATCCATTCACTTAGGGGGAAGGTGAAGGAAAGCCCAAGAGAACACAAAATGGGTTTGCAATGCAATCCTGTGCAAAATAAAAGCAAGAGAGAGACAAATAAGATAAGTAAAGTTATTTCAGAAGAAATGGGTTAATCATGTGGATTAAAACTTGAAGCATTATAATATCTATATTGGCTATTGAATGTAAAAGTACCTTGGACAACATTACATTTCAGAATGAGTTATAGAATAGCACAAATATGACTGTGGGCCATAGAAATTGCGTGAGAACCTGAGTTACAAAGATGAAAAATCTACTTGAATTTATTCAGGGTCAGATTCTGATTTCATCTACACCATTCATTGTAAATCCAGAGGATGATAACTCCATTGACTTCACTGGACTTTGGATAGATACTGGTTTAACTGTGATAGACTATGGTCCGCACCTTCTATAATATCTTTCCTCCAATTAAATTGCCTGTAAATGTTATCATTGAACATGCTATGACATTTCTACCTGAAACAAACTACTTGTAAAGCACTTATGCTGTAGCCCCCAAATTTGACAATATTGCAGTTTGCCATTTTGTATGTTCAACCACTGCCAGCTGAAACCCAAACGTCAAATAGCTAGGGATAATCTTAAGACTTGAGAGGCAAATCCATGCAGCTGTACTTTTGCAGCTCTGCTAATCAGAATGAGAGGCTGGGACAGGGAGTTAAGATTCCATTAAAATAGAAGGAATGTTTGGACAGACAACTTTGGTTTTAGGCACCTCTGACATGTAAGTCGTATTATTATGATTAGAAGTGCTTTGCTGATAAGGAGAATAATGAATTGTTATTTGCTGTTCCTAGGGAAATTGTTAGCTTATTAGGAGCTATAATAAGTTGTGATTTGTTTGGAGAAAATTTATAGAAAGTTTAATTAGAAAGCATGCTTTGGAGCAGTCCAAGGAAGTTTTCTTTGGGCAAGGATTTGGCATCTAAGCTCTGCATCAGTCAGATGGAAGGAAGGGCCACCTGAAGCTTGGCCACTGATTCCTTGAAACCATTTCTTAACTTTAAGTAAATATAAATGTTTTGAGATGCTCTAAAGCTACTGTGACAGCACATGTGTGTGTGTTTGCTTGAGATCTAATAAAAAAGTAATTTTATGTGAAAGCAATCTTGTTTGTACCAATCATTTATCAGATGGATGAGCTGTGCCCCCATACATTTATTCCTGACACCTCCTGGAGAGAAACAATAAAGTTACCAATGTTTTGGATTCTGAAAATCTTGGGTAACTATGCTATTTAGGGGGCGTAACTAGCATTCCCTTTTAAAAGGACAAGCAATTTAACTGTGATTATCATGGGTGAGTACAGTTTGCTAATACATTATTTCAGGAGAATAAACAGACTGAAGGAGTTCTCTAGCTGTGTCAGTGTAGTGCACAAGAAATAATTAGCAACAGTCAAAAGTAGTCACAAGTAAATCCTGAATTAGAGTCTCCATCTTAAATTATATTAAATCTAAATTATATATTTTTTTGTTTCTAGACAGCCCTTGTACAGTCTGAAGGATCCAAAAATTATTATTCATAAATATTTAAACTTATGGTAGCACCCAGAGGTCCCAGTCAGGATTGGGGGCCATTATGCAAAGGGACTATACAAACATAGATAAAGAGACGGTACTTGCTCCAGAATCTAAAAGTCTTACAAACTGAACGTACTATAACCTATTTCTGCTACAAAATTCAATTCCCTGTCTAGTCCACAGAAGGAAAACTCTTCACGTTTTGCAACGTTGCCATCAACACCAATACTCATATATTGAGCTAGTTTGTAATACAAGCATAGCACAAGGTTAAAATCAATAGGACAATGCTCTGAGAATAAAGCCACTAAAGGTGTGCATCTTGAAACAAAGTATTAATTGGGGAATAAGAGAACAAAGAGCAAGCACAAAAATGAGATGTTCTTAACCTTCCTAATAAAACCATTTGAAATTCACCTATTAGGTTTATTCCTGCAGTCTTTTACACAATATTCCTGGACACCGTCCAGCAGGTAAAAAAAAAAAAAAAGAACAATGGAGTAGCTAGAAGCCATTTAGCACAGAAAAGAAATTCCAAGACACATTTGTGACAGTAATAAGTGAGAAATACTAATGAAGTGTGCACTAAAGTCATATAGGCGATTTGTGAGGATCTCAACCTCTTCACTTTTTTGACATAATTCATTAACAAATACTTTTCATCTGTGACAACGCAGTTAAAGCTCAGAATGAATTTCTTGCCTATGCTACATGGATTCCAGTTACTCCTTTGGTTGCTTAGGGAATCTAATGAAGGATAAAGACAGGGGACCAATTCTTTCTATTCATAAACAAGGATTCATAAAAAAATCTTTAAAGAATTGTGTGTTTTTACAAGACACTGTCAACTTACTACTTACCTTCCCATCTTAAAATTTTGAACCTACTATTGTTTCAGGTTATTCCTGAAATTATTGTAACTGACATGAGATTTTACATTGTGCATTTGACAGCACTTTATGACAGCCAGTTCTGCTATTTTGTTGGTGGTGCACCTATAAGAAGTTATTTATGGACAACAGCAACTGCAGAGCTGACAGTGAACCTGCCACCTGCCTCAGGCAGGTGTGTGCAAGGAGACAAGAGGGAGGGAGGGAAGGAGGAGAATTGGTGAGCCTGAGGTGTGTTTGGTGTTCTTGCTCTTAGGCCTGCCCAATTTTCCTTTTAAAAGATTAAAAAAAACCAAAATCTGCTTTTCTGGGAATGTTTTCTTAAATATGCTAAAATAATTACACTAAATAAGGCAAACTCAGAAGTAACTAAGATCAAACATTAAAATTCTCATAGTTAATAATCCTTCAGCCTTTTATTATGGATGATTTAAAGTGTGCTAAGACAAATTTCAATTTAGATTTACATTTAGACAATCTCAGAACATATCGGTTAATATTTCTCAGTTTGGGGAATCTCAGACAGGTAAGATTAAATCCAAGAAAAGTAATTATTTTCCTAAAATCAGCGAGTGAGGTGAAGAATATAGACAGATTTATTGTCAGCTCATCCTCATACATCTATTATTTTGGTTCTGAGCCTTCTATGGGGGAAATGAAGAAGACTGTATAATAGAAATGAAGAATACTACATACACTTTTAATAGATAATGAATTCCTGACTCGTCTGAATATTTGCAAAGGTTTTTTTTTCTTTCCATTTTAATGGAAAATACTAAGTTTCAATTTCAATGGAAAAAAATAACAGAATACAAAATCCTCCTCCCCCCAAAAAGCAGGTGGGTTTGCTGCAACAGAAATTCCTCCCTAGCTAGCTTCTGTATTCATTTAAAATTCAGGTTATGGTTGAGTGATCCTTAACCTGGAATCATTTACACTTTTGCTGCTGACTGGCACCAAATACCTTAAATCGGTGCCAGCAACTGCTCTTTCTAACAGGTGCAGTTTGCCGTTTTTTGAATACTGAGTCATTAGACTCTTATGAGCCTGACACATCAGTACATACATACATTGATTGATCGCTATGAACGGGAGTTCACTGTGATATTTATCATGTGTTGGAATCGGACAGGACTGTTAAACACACACAGCAAAATGGCTAATTTATAGTTCTCACTTGCAATGTACTGGCGCAGTGCAGGAAAGAACTCTGGAAGCCAACATTTTCCAGATTTTTTTCTAGTGCTTTTACACCTGTACCATCAAAAGACAGTGTCACATAAAATGGTGCTTTAACAGCCGTCTACCTTGGGTGTTTGTGATATGTAACCTTGTTTCTCTGAAGTTAAACTGTGCATTGTCTAGTCTAGAGCTCAATTCAACCATCTACTCGTGGAGTTCAGTACAGGAATTGAGGGAGGTACCACTGTATAAAAGAAAAAAAATCAAATGCACAAATAAAAAATGGGGAATAACTGTGTAGCCTGCAGTACTGTAGAAAAGTATATGGGGTTTATAATGCATAAGTTGAATATGAATCAGTATGATGCTATCGCAAAGACAAATGTCATTCTGAGATAACAGGAGCTCTGTATGTAAGACATGGGAAGTAATTGTTCTGCTCTACTTGGCACGGCTGAGCCCTGAGCTGGAGTACTGTGTCCAGCATTGGGCACAACATTTTAAGAAAGATGCGAACAAACTGGAGAGCAATAAAAATTATAAAAGATTTGGAAAACATGACCTATGAGGAAAGGTTGAAAGAAATGGGCATGGTTAGCCTAGAGAAGAGAAGGCTACGGGGGAAAGTGGGAGGGATGTGATAACAGTCTTCAAGTATGTCAAAGATTGTCAAGAGGACAGTGATCAATTGTTCCTCTGAGGGTAGAACAAAAAGTAATCTACCTATTTTGCAGCAAGGGAGACTGAAGTTAGATAATATAGTTAGGAAGTTTTTCCTAAAAATAGTTTAGCACTGGGACAGGCTATCTAGGGAGGTTGTGGAATCCTTGTCACTGGAGGGTTTTAAGAACAGGGTAGACAAACAGCTGTCAGTGATGGTCTAGGTATACTTAATCCTGCCTCAGTGTCCAGGGGCTGGACTAGATGATTTCTTGGGGTCACTTCCAGCCCTACATTACTATGATTTTGTATCTCCACTATTCTGAGACAAATGGTCATAGGAGAATAGTGAAAAGTGGTTTTCCCCCCTATTTTGATGTTTTATTAATAAAAAAGAGATGTTAAAGGGACCATTAAAATGTGGAGGGCGTTTTTTTTTATTATTATTATTATAGAAGGGGTAGGGACAGAACGAATTGTCAGGTATGGAACAAGACATTTGGACTGGGCTTTGGGATCAGGTAATTAATTGTCTAGATGGGCTGGACAGAATTGGACAGTGAAGGCCATGCGCTCAACTGTCATGTTCAAGGTCAAAAAATTCCTAGGCGCCTGTTTAAGGAAGCTTTATGGTCAAAAGAGAGACAGCAGCACACAACAAGATTTAGATTATGGTGCCCAGGGGTGGCTCCAGACCCCAGCACGCCAAGCGCGTGCTTGGGGCGGCCCGTCACCAGGAAGGCAGCAGGCGGCTCTGGTGGACCTCCCGCAGGCGTGCCTGCGGAGGGTCCGCTGGTCCCACGCAGCTTCGGTGGAGCCGCGGGACCAGCGGACCCTCCTCAGGCATGCCTGCGGGAGGTCCACCGGAGCCGCGGGACCGGCGACCGGCAGAGCGCCCCCCGCGGCATGCCGCCCTGCTTGGGGCGGCGAAATGTCTAGAGCCGCCCCCGATGGTGCCTAAAATTACACCAGTCTTAATTCTTCACAAAATAATGCAGTTGATATGTTGTCTTTACAGTTTCTGAGTTTCAGTAAATAAACTCTGTGTGTTACTAAAGGATCTTTAAACACTAACATCCTAACTTCTTTCATAACCTTCCAGAATCTTTGTGTCACTTAGGTGATCTGATATATTTCACACTATTGTTTTCTTTGAAATTCACTAGACACAAGATGCATTTTTGTTCATCTGCCTTAAACAGCTGTTGGACTATGCTATTCAAATTGATTTTTTAGCTATAATGCTCCTCCCCAATTCTTCAGCATTCAGTTTTTCATTTCCTGACTTTTGAAAATATTTTAGAAGTATTTTAGGATCTTATCTAAAAATCATACATTAAAAACTATAATGCTGTGAAATATTGGAACTGACCAGGTAGGGGAATTTTAATTATTTTTTTTGTTAAAATGAAAAATGTTTGGTATGTACTATACTACATAGTAAAGAGAAGCACACATTGCAAGTCTCATTATTGCAGACATGGAAACATGACCAGAGATGGAGTGTTCTGCTTTTCAAAGGGCTAACCTCAGTCTCTCTTTCATTCACGAGCCACCATTATCTATTAATTATGCAAAAGTGGGCCGATACCATCCCACACAACAAAAAGCAAGCCTTGTTTGTGGAACAATGCATGCTGGCTATAGTAGATACATATTTGTCCACCCAGCCTTTCGTAATATATTTTATATAAATAACCTTTTACTACAACAGAGAGGCACAATATAAAATACTAATAGCTTCACAAAACTAAGAAACAAAAACTCAAAATGAGAGAGAGAAAGTATCTATGTAGTATTAAAGTGGGTTGTACATGTAGGCATACACACACAATTTTATTACTATACATACATCAAATTAATCCCGTATATAACTCAATCAACTTCTTATGAAATGCGTCTGTTTTCAGAGACCATGACTGCAGAAGAAGAGAGTTGTTATCTCAGATAGCTAGATGAAATAGGTAACATGATATCTCAGGTGGCAGAGAGGATGTTGAATATCAGAATAGATATCTTGAATTGGTCTCTGCTAAGTGGAGGTCAGCTCAGAGGTGACAAAGTAGCCATAAACCCAGGAGCTCTATCCTCCTGAATCAAAGTTCAAAGGCCAAAAGGGACCACCAGATCATCTAGTCTGCCTTCTGTAGTATGTCACAGGCCACCAAAACCATCAACAACCAGAATTAGATCAAAGTATTACAACCCTCAGAAGACTATTATTGTGTGCCACAGGCAGAGAAAAGGAAGGAACTCCTACCCAGGGGAATCCATGGATAGAATACAGCCATTCCGCAACTCTTACCAAACTCCTCCTTGTCTAGTACTGGCAACATAACTAAGGGATATCCAACATGGCTAGTGCATCTTTCCACTCTACTGTTTCTTGGCTTTTGGAATGACCCGTTTTGCTCAACAACAACTGGACAAAAATCAGAGCTCATTTATGCCAGAGAGTATTCTGGCCTGAGAATTGGAAGAGCACAACATGTGGCTGAAACTCACCTTTGCCTCTATCTTCTGGTCTTTTGCCATAGACAACATAGATCAACATGGATCAATAAACTGTAATACTTAAACCTAGAGGTCATGAATCCATAGTAACCAGATCTGGTGTCTTATAAAATAAGATATCTTTTGAATACCTGCCTATATCCAGGCTCAGAGAATAGGGAAATGGTGCTGGTTATGTTTCCAAAAAGAATACGTAAAACTAGATGCCTCCCGCATACTTCTGGCACTTCAGCCCATGTTGCCTCACTAGCTCTCTCATTAGTTTTATATAGATATGAAATAATAAGGGGGATGGAGCCTTGGGACATAAAGTGTGAGGGTTTAGTACATGGAGAAACAGTTCCTTGTAACAACCCACACTGTTTGGTCAGAGAGAAAAGACTGGAACCATTTCTTGTTGTTTCCATGTCTCACCTCTCCAACTTCTTGGAGGTGAAACAGGTTTGTTTCATGATCATTAGTATCAAAGTACCCTAGAGAAGTTCAGCCTGAGGAGTACAGATATATTCCCTTGTCTATGAAAAGGAGATGGTTATCCCACCAGAACAACAGATGTTGTCTCTGTGCCAGAAAAGCCTCTAAATATCTTTTAAGTAATTATTTTAGTTTGAAAATATATCATTGATAATCTTGGTGTTCTTGATATTTCCACTATTATAATATTTGAAATGTGGTTGATGGCACATTACTGTACACTACTGGAAAGCCCAGGTAATAGAAACTAAACAAAACACCACAACATCAAGTGTTTAAAATGTAATTTCGTTTTGTATAATTTGGAAACAACATAGTCCTCTTTAAATATTAACAAGCAAGTTATATGTCCTTAGATTTCTGTGCTGAAGTCCTATCGGTATTTCTCCTTTAAAAGTTCTTCCTCTTATCTCCAATTTAAATCAGTCAAACCTCTTGGATAAAAAAGTGTTTTACAGAATATTTAAACTATTCGAGTAAAGGGCCAATGCTGTTCTCTCAGAGTGAAATCATTGTCTACCTGGCTAGTTGCCAGTATCTACTGAGAGTATCAGATGGTTATCATCTCCACCTACATTTTTCTTGTGGAAATAAAATAGGCTGACTTCAGTGAGAGTCATAAGGGTGAAAAGATTTGGGTTCTTGATCTTTACTTATTTGTAAAGTAAATCTTATCGAGTTCTTTTGCACTATTTCTCCTCACTTTTTCTTCAGTAATGTTATTAGCAGTGGCAAGCTCTTCAGAGAAAAGACTGTCTTCGGTTTTGTGTTTGGTGTTCCTGGCACATTTTCAGTGCTTTATTAATAAATAAATAATTAGTTAACAAGTTAAACTAAACCAATCAAGCTTACCTAGATCTCTTGGGTCTCAGAATTAGGCTGGAAAATATGGACTCGATCCTGAACCCATTCAGGTCAAAGACAAAGCTTCCATTAATTTCAAATGGTGTGGAATAAAGCCTCATGTAAACTAGATTTTCTTTTAAGATTTAGAGTGTGCCCAGCTTTCCAGTGAATTACAGTGAGTAGTATTTATATATTTCCAATTCCAATTTCCATTCCAATTTCCATTTTGCAATTTAATATTTAAAATAGAGCTCATCAGAAAAATATTTCTTCCCCTTGTGAAAAATTTCAATAACACAAAATGTTTTTGTCAAAATATTTACTTTGAATTTTTTCACTTTAAATCACAACCCAAAAACATTTCAATGAAACTAGATGTTTTTCCATTTAATTGAAAAACAAAAATTTCAACTGAAAATACCTTAAATCGGTGCCAGCAACTGCTCTAATTTGTAACAAAAACACATAACTGAACTTTTCCATATTTCCAAAAAGGTTTTGGTTGGCTTAGTTTGGTCATTATTATTTTAGCCAGTTCACTCCTTCCTAATAATCAGGTGTACATTCATGCAATATAAAAATGGGAAAACAGATCCTGCTTTGCAGTAATATTCTTGAAGAAAGTTGGATTCGTGGTTAGCGTAATAGACTATTAGACTTTGTTTTCATTTACCAAACTACAAAACTAGACTGCTGTCATTGCAATGTACTCCTCTCAAGGCGAATATATCCAAGGTTTCCCCCTTTATTATGCCCCATTAGTGCTAGCCTCCACTGGAAGTAAATACCATAGTAATTTTGCTCTCCTCAAACTGTTAACATGCGTAATCTGAGTTGGATTCTTCTCTGCCATCCAAGTGGCCGTACACAGTAATGAATAAGAATGTGTGGAACTGTTTTAAATCTTGGCAGGTGAAAATATCATGATTGCACCTCAGGCTGGTTTCCATTGCTATACAGAAAGCGTAAAGTGATCTATAAACTCCCTATTGATCTCAGGCAGAAACATCTGCTAAAGACAAAATAAATGTTAGGCACTAAATACAACACAGGGGAGGTTGCAGCTAATCAGTATTGCTACACCTACCCAACAGAACAGTTGGGATCATTAACACAATGCAGGGAAATCTGTAACAGCAGAAAAATCACACAGAGAGACAACATAGAGAAGCTTCCCTGGAAAATGAGCACATCATAGAACTATAAATAGGGGGGAAATTAACAGCAGGGCTAGAGAGATGCTACATTTATACAGTCTGTATCATTTATTTCCAAACTGAAAGAAGAAAACCAAAAATCAGGCTGTCTTTTCAGGATGCTATTACTCTGCTGCTTTTACATGGCATTGCAATGACTACCAAGCCTAGCTTAACACCTGAGAGCATTCGGGAGATGAAGGAAGGACACTTTGCAACTCTGCTGGCCAGTGAGAGACTGTGGAAAATAGCATGCCTCTTTTGGTACAAATTTTTATATTGAATGTCAGGTATGTCAAAACCCATCCAGACACAATCAAAATAATAACCAAGAATATACAACAGATGTCAACAGCAGCCAAATATGTGAATCCTCATAGTAGTCCACGTACCTGATATGAAGAGGGTGCACACCTTATGACTCATTTGTTTAACCAAATTTGTTTATGTATCTTTCCAGCAATACTTTCCAAAAATTTACCCCCAGAAATCATATCAAAGGGACTAACGCCCAAACCTCCAAAACAATGTGGATGACACAAAGCTACTAACCAGCTCTTTTCTCCACTACACAAGTATAAATCTAAAAAAATAAAGTTAACTGATTAATGAGAAAATGATACAAGATTAATAAGTTAGATTTAACAGAGATTTTCTTACTGTGCTGAGTCTGAAAAAAGCGAACTAATGACAGCAAAGCAAGGAAACTTAGCTGTAATTTCTAAAACATGCAAGATTCT
The DNA here is from genome assembly GCF_016161935.1 of Mauremys reevesii. Lineage (NCBI taxonomy): Eukaryota > Metazoa > Chordata > Testudines > Geoemydidae > Mauremys > Mauremys reevesii. Next base: position 35,248,476 of record NC_052629.1, on the reverse strand, counting down.
GCAATTGGCATCTCTTTCCCTCCTCTCAACAAAGGTTAGCCCCTTTTCTGAAGGATGCCAGGTGGATAACAAATCTCCCAGGAAAGCTACAGAGAAAGGCGACATGGACAAAAAATGTGCGTTCAGAATTCCAGAAAAATTAATCAGTACACCAACTGCAGTGTCTTTCACTCTTTCCCATCCAGAACCAAGGTCCACCAACATTTTCATACTGTAAAACATCTAAATCTCACATTTTACTGGGGTTGCACAGTAGGATGTGATGAATATGGAGGTGTTATTTGCTAATTATTAACAACATACTTGACTCTGTGGCAACTTGGAGTTACATGACATACCACATACATGTCCTGCTCCAGGGAGTAGCTGAGTTCTTTGAGTCAGAAGTGAAGAGCAGGAGGGATGTGGCTCTTTTTTTAAAGAGGCCGCCAACAGTTTCTGCTTAAAGGTCATTATCAAATACCTGGAGCCATCAGCTTTAATGGCTAGGAAAAAAAACAGAACAAAAACAGTTTTGTCCAGGTGGCAAGGCCCCTACGCAGGGAAAACAGGAGCATAGATAAGGTCAGTAAGGATAAGAAATATGGCAATGAACTCTTGAGGCAAAAGCAAGGGCAGATACTTAATGCTGGATCTCATTTGTTTAGGGCATGTCTACTCAAGAAAGTTAAAGGCAAATCAACTAAAGGTGTGAACTCAACATCCGTAAGTTATGGCTCATTAACCACCCACCACCACCACCTCCTGTGGATGCTTTCATTCAGGAGTGAAGTGGCCTTTACTCACAGTAACTTAATCTTCCTCGGAGCCTGCCCACTTTCCATCAAACATCTTGATGGAATCAACACATTCCCACAGAACATTTTGATTCAGTCAAATCAGCATTTTTTACCGCTCTTGTTATGGTCTGGAAGAGCTAGACTGCTGAATCCACCCCAGGAGGGCTGTGAGGAAAAGGAGAAACAGAGGGTGCAGGTGGCCTGCCTTGTAAAACCAAGAGCAAGAAATCAGCAATAGTATTTTTATGCACAGTGGGAAACGTTGGTGGGGGATGTTGCTGTGGGAGGGGCCTTGCTGCCTGGAATGCTGGGATAGTGAGGATTAGGGATGCAAGGAGTATGATATAGGAGTGGAAGGGGTTGCTTGTGCTGAGTGGGAGGGCTAGGTTTTTGGGGCTGGAGGAATAATGCCTGCTGAATGGGGGCATGTGAGAATGCTGGTTCTGGATTCGGAGTTGCTGGCTTCTGAACAGGAGTTTGTGGGCTACTGGGAGTGTCGAGTGGACTCGTGCTTGTATGGGTGGATATGGTGTTGGGGGCTGTTTGATGCAAGCTGCTGGGTGCCCTTCCCTTCTATCACCTCTACCCATCCCACTGGACCTGAGGAGAGAGAATGATTTCGTAGCTGGGTTTCAGGGTGAAATGAGTTCCAAAGTTTTTCCCAGATGTATAAATTTTAAGAACTGTCTGCTTTACAGATCAGTGTCTCTGTCATGCTTCTGCTCTGAAGTCTTAATCTTGGCATCACAGTCTATTGCCATAGATACAAAGTTATAAGTTGACCATTTTAACTTTGTTTCAGCATACAACAGAGCAGTAAATAAAATCCATTTATTCATTTCTGAATATTGGTGACATCATGGCAGATATTTCAGAAGCCCTCTCAATCCATCTCTCACTTCAAATAGTCAACAGCTAACCTTCCAAAGATCTGTGGCACACCATCTATCCATTTCCTTACTGGTCATCTCCTACTACGATGACCTGCCAACCTTGAGAAAGTTATGAAAGGAATGGTATCTGCACCTGATGTGAACAAAGTACATAAGTTTGTGTCTGAATGAATGGAGTGGTTGCTTAAATCTTTACAGAGTTACTGTGAGACTCTCTCTACGTGGTATAGGCAACACATAAGGAACAGTGGGTGAAATTCATTCCCGGGAAGAGGGCCAGCACACAGCTGTACAACACTTGAGTCCTATCCATTGTAAACACAGAAGTAACATTCTTTAGTTATAAAATCAACTTCAAGAGTGGTCTGGGTAAACACTGTAGGAGAAGATAGGCTGGATGGGAGAAGCCCTTGTTTAAAAGCAGATTTGATAAATAGAAAGCGGCATTTCTTAAAAAATGAGAAATATATATTGTGTAAATGCATGTCACTTTTCAGTCAGATGTACTTGAAAAGTCTCTCCTGAAACCAAGAGCAAACTGAATTTTAATAATTTGTGTGCATCACGTATATATTTTCAATAAGCCACCCATTATGTCAATAAAGCTACAATTTGCAATATTGCAAGGTAAGCCAATATCTTAGACCTTTAATATAAAAAATGCACTTTTATTAGATGTTACTTGATGTTTACCAATAAGAATGTTGACTCAGTTCAGTCACACATGATTTATTACTTTTTGTGCACATCATACAAAGGCAAAAATCAGTGCACTGACATTAAGCGCTGGAGGTAATATAGATTGGTAAATCACATTTTGGTTCTGTATTATCAAGTCAGGCTCCTGACCATGGGGGAAAAAGTCTGATAGCACACAGTAAAAATAACTTTCAGAAAATACACGTGATGATCTGAATAGAATAAATGGTTCCAGCTCACAGTCAATCATTTTATGTCAAGTAGTGCCACAAAACAGTATCTCCTTCAGAGAGCCAAAAGAAAGTTTAATTATTCATGTTTGAATTAAATAGTCTGCAATAAAACATGGGGATTTTAAAGCCAAACATTTTAAACACTGGCACACAGGTAAACATATGCATGTTGAAATTCAGAATAGCAAGTGAACTGGAAACCAAAAAAAGGACGTTTGGTTATTTTCAGTTGTCCATACTGGTGAGGATTTGCCTTCATTCAGTCTACATTCCAAACTGACATTTTATAATAGCTGATATGTATTTAAACAGAGAGAGATGTTAAAGGGGTTGCTATTGGTCTAGAATCCATTGGAATGAAATTCATAAGTTATACAGAAGTCCAAAAATAGGCAGCTGCTGTTGAGCCATAACAATTCACATTTCTCCCTTTAGCCAGCATCCTGGCCATTGTGCATTCTGATCCTTTTCTTTTTCTCACCCACACACTGCTCCTTCCACTCTTGAGTGCCCTGCCTGTCTCCTGTATATTTTTCATTGAATGTGTTTCCTCCTCAAACTCTGAGCAACAAAGAGTTAATTTTGAATATTTTCCTTTGTTACTGCAAAAATACACATCTGAGATGTATCTTTTACTCTGCAGAAATGCCAGTGAATGCAGTGGTTATTACTACATATAGTTCAGGGGCATAAATGGCAGAATTGATATAATCTTCATCTAGATTAATTTCAGGTTTGCAACCTCTGAGTCCCTGTTGGATTCTCAGATGCTTCTGGGTGACCAGATAATAGCCGTGACCATGAGGGATTTTTATCATTTGCACTTAGCCAGAAGGTAGCAAACTTTTTCTTTCAGATATGGATTTCACTGCTGTGATCCAGGCTTCTGTCAATTACTGTATTGAATCCTGCATGGAGCTAAACTTTAAGACTACGGCTGTCAATCAATTAAAAATATTAATCTGAATTATCACGCTATTAAACAATAAAAGAATACCACTTATTTAAATATTTTTAAATAATATTTTCTACATTTTCAAATATATTGATTTCAATTACAACACAGAATACAAAGTGTATAGTGCTCACTTTATATTTATTTTTATTACAAATATGTGGACTGTAAAAAACAAAACAAATAGTATTTTTCAATTCACCTAATACAAGTACTATAGTGCAATCTATTTATCATGAAAGTTGAACTTACAAATGTATAATTATGTACAAAAAAAACCCTGCATTCAAAAATTATACCATGTAAAACTTTAGAGCCTACAAGTCCAGGGACGGCCCTATGTTCTTTGCCGCCCAAGCACGGCAGTCAGGCAGCCTTCGGCAGCGTTTCTGAGGGAGGTCCACCAATCATGCGGATTCAGCGGTGGTTCTGCGAGTGATCTGCCTGTCCCATGCCTTTGGCGTACCCACCACCAAATTGCCACCAAAACCGCAGGACCGGCGGACCTCCCACAGAACCACAGAAATGCCGCCGACGGCTGCCTGACTGCCGCCCTCACAGCAGCCAGCAGGCTGGCCCCCTGCAGCTTGCCGCCCCAGGCATGCGCTTGCTGCGCTGGTACCTGGAGCCGCCCCTGTACAAGTCCAATTAATCCCACTTTTTGGTTAGCCATTTGCTCAGACAAACAAGTTTGGTTACATTTGCAGAAGATTATGCTGTGTGCTTCTTGTTTACAGTGTCATCTGAAAGTGAGAACAGGCCTTTGCTTAGCACTGTTGTAGCCAGTGTTGAAAGATATTTACATGCCAGATGTGCTAAAGATTCATATCTCTTGATGCTTCAACCACCATTCCAGAGGACTATTTCTTTTATCATTTTTACAGTGCAAATATTTGTAATAAAAATAATATAAAGTGAGCACTGTACACTTTGTATTCTGTGTTGTAATTGAAATCGATATATATTTGAAAAGGTAGAAAATCATCCAAAAATATTTACTAAATTTCAATTAGTATTCCATTGTTTAACAGTGCAATTAATCCTGATTAATTGTTTTAATCACATGAGTTAACTGTGATTAGATCAACAGCCTTATTTAAGACCATTTAGAAATTTTAACTGGGTCTGAATGCAGTGGTCCATTTGTTAGAAGCAGGGATATGCTTCTTTCAGGGAGCATATTCCATAATATAAATGAAACTGCCTATGTATCCATTTCCAGATGCAATTTAAGGTGTTGGTTTTAATTTAGAAAGCTCTGAATGGGATGGTTTCCGGTTACCTCAAACAGCTTCTATCCTCATCCCTTGACAAAGTAGCTGAAGTGCCTGCGGCTGAGCATTTCCTCTTCCTCATGGGTTTGCCAAAGCCCATAATTGTTTACCAGCAGCTCAAGCTTCAAGGCCCTTTTGATCTTCTAGGCTTTTGTCTGGGGGTCTAGGGAAGAATGAATTAATGGATGGAGTAATAAGAGCTTTGGGCATGGAGATCTAGGAGACTTGGAAGAATCAAGTTCTAATTACTATTTTATAGTCATTGTACATGTAACAAGAGCTCTGTGTGAACAGATATTTATACAGTGAAATAAATCAGTGCAACAATGTTAGGTGTACAGACTAAAGTTTAGTCCCTAGAAGTGGATATTACCTAAAGAAAACCACAAAAATAGAAGATAGATTGGTGATGGAGGTGAGATGAGCTTAGAAGAAGCAAAGGGGAGTAGGTTACCATCCACAAAAGATTATTTTCTCAGACTTTATATTTTATGTATAGCCTTTGTTGGAAGGGGAGCAGCAGTCAATGATTGGACTTAAATAAGGATCCTCTTGTGATGGATGCTATATAAATACATTTGAAATAAAAATAAATTTCATTTACATGGCTTTCTTCCTATTTTTCAAGATGCTACATTCATTCCACTCAGTTTCTCTGGGTGATTTGAATAAAGCCTATTTCTACCACTTGTATGAATGGTTGCCTTTCCCCTCAGTTGCACAACTGACCTTTAGTGTTTCCCCATAGTTTACTCATCTGTAGAGAACACTGTAACCTCTGCTACAGCACAGATATATTATATCCTGTGCTTCCTAGTAAGACCCCTTAAGAGCAATACCGCTGTCCCATAAAAAGAGTAGCTGATTGTATGTGGTGACCTAACAAACCAAAACTTCAGTCTCTTGTGCTGAAATGGTTTTCCCTCCTGAAACATAAGGCCGAAGACTGGGATCCTTAAATATTCATCCATCTTTGAGGTGCAGTGACCATGAAATGCATTGTAAAGAATGCTGGTTGCCTTTAAGAGGCTGAAGCTGAGGAACCTTCTGTTTGATGAGATAGTGTAGATAAAGCTGTAATTAGATATTAAGGCCCTGGTCCCTTTCTGGGGCAAAGGATGCATATCTGTAAAGCAGATGCTCCTTGATTCTGCTGCATAAACCAGTTAATTAGGGGAGCCATCACTATTACATATCCCATGCCAGTTGCGTATTATTTGGCACACCAATTGGAAGCTCCTATGCGTATATTACCTGCTACAGACTGCTTACACCACAAATGGCTGTGCTAGGGGTCAGAATAGAATAGGGCTGGTATATCAAGGTAGTAGAGAACTCTACATCTCTTCTCAGTACTAAAGGCTACAGGGAAGAAAGAGACCACTTTGTAAGAGGCAATCAAACACTAGGAGTAAAGCAGGTCCTTTCATACACACTTGCCTCAAAGTAAGAGTTAACACAGAGGAAGAGCATACCACCAGATCAAGCCATTCCATATGGACGCATGGCTGTTCAGCAGCAATCGCAGCTCACCAGACACAGCACAGGGTACAAGGGCATTTGTGTTCAACAATGGACCTGGCACACACATGCTGGCATCCAGAGACAGAAAGCACCCACTATCAGAAAAGGATGGAACACTTGTGCATTTACAATAGCCAGACAATGTTACAGACAGCTGACAAGGCAGCATAGCGTCAATACCCACAGACAGGGCATGCCTTGGGATACGAAAAGCTGTGCCAAAACCAAATAGCAGAACCAAAGCCTGAAAAGGTGCTCACAGAAGACTTTTGGCCAGTCCAGCAGCAGAGCAACTTGCCCAATCTCCCTCCTGCCCCCCAAAACAGGAGGTCTGAAAAACTTAGCAGTGTGGGGGGGGGGAGGGAAAACAAAAACAAAACCAGGAGCTGCACTCAGCCTGAGGAAACTGCAAAGGGCGACGAGAGAGATGTCCCAAGGGAAAGGTGCTATTCTCACACAGCTGTGCAGAAAAACCTGACTTTCACACACAGTGAACCGAAGAAAATTGTCACTATGTATGTGAGAACTACATATACAACACTGCTTTCTGCACAGCAGGTTCAGTGTGGTTGAGGTCAAACATCACATATGGGAAGCTGTGGCTGGCCTCCAGGTGCTAGTCTCTGCCACAGCCAGCTCCAAGGACTCAGACATGTCTGTGGGCGGGGATGAGGTGAATGGGGTGCTTTTAATGTCTTGCACAACGTAAGCAGTACACAAGGGAGTAAGTCAACGACTCTGCATACAGTGCAGGATTTGAGCCCAAATGGGTATTAATCACACTTTCCGGCTGTAAATAAGAAAGGGACTGCTGCCAACGGAATTGCAGAGAAGTAGTTCATTGTGCTGCCAACTAAAACATGAGGTTGGGAACTGAATAAGAGATGTCACATGCAGTCATTAATAGAGAAAGAGAGCTGGCTGTCTAAAGCAAAATTACTCTAATTGGCCCTTTGAGGCCCCCACCCACTGTTAACATCAGTGGGGCTATGAATCTGAGCTACCACACAACATGGCTTTGGCTAGCCTGTTTCCTCTTTGGGCATGAATGGCTCATCGGATTAGGAAGGGTTTAAGATGGGAAACTTCCCATTTAGGTTGGTCTCAGGATGTTTATGAGATTGCTAGGATTAAGATTACCTGTTTGCTACAGGATGTAGTTTGACTTGTTTTCACAAATCCAACTAAAGAACTCAAATTACATGTTGCTGAGAGAGAGACAAAGAGAGTTACAGGTTGAATGGATAAGAGGGTTTTATATACTAAGAACTTCACTTGCCTAACCATTTCCAACATATCATCCAGTGGTGCTGGAACAATTTTTATAGTGGAGGTACTGAGAGCCATTAAGCCAAACTGTAAACCCTGGATATAATGGAAACTACTTCAAGCCAGAGGGTGTGGCTTGAACACACACACACACACACACCACACCCCTACTTCCAGCACCTATGATATTATTAATGTCAAAATAAAACAAAACATTTTCTTTTAATACCTCCGACTTTTGTCAAAGTGTTCTGTTGAGGCAGGTTACCAAAAAAAAAAAAAAAAGTAAATATTCTAACAAAAGCTTTTCTGATGTAGTGTAAGGACAAGGATTCCGAAGGGAACAAGTATGCAAAGGAAAAATCAAGTACATAAATCTGTACAAATGACCCATCTAGTAGGTCTCAGTAGGACACATGTTATTAAAAATATATTAAGGGAAATGTTAATCTATGCACCTTGTCACCATAAATGTCATCTACCAATTTCCTCATTCAGACACAATTTTATTGTAGTACTTTGTAACAAGGTTTGCTAGGTTGTTTCAGCCACACAAAAAAGAGTGGGTTGCCTCAACCTTGTTTTATTTTGGAGTGGAGGTCTTATTTTCTTAATCCAAAGCAGCATTCAACATAGGCTATAGATAAAAAAGCTACAAAAAAAACTTTTTTTTTTTGCCAGGGAAACTCTTAGCAGTACAAATAACCCTTCTGAATTTCACCTCCAAGATCAAAGGGAGGATGTTCTTATAAATATTTCAGTATTAAAAACAAATGGTATATTCCATACCATTCTACAGACATTTCCTATTAGTGCTGGCATAGGTGATGGAACTAGGGGTACTGCATCACCCCCATTCTTGAAATGGTTTCCATCATATACAGAGTGTACAGTTTGGTTCAATGGCTCGCAGCACCCTCACTGTACAAATTGTTCAAGCACCTAAGTGCTGCTCCTAGGAACAGCACTATATATTGTTACACAACATCTCTTGAACTTACTGTGGACCCAATACAGGAAGGTAGATTGCTAGCAGCAGCTCATCCCTGCAGCCTGCATTGTTACCAGATTTCAGAGTGGTAGCTGTATTACCTGCTTGAGCACAGGGACTCTGAGCAGAAACTACCAAATGTGGTGGGCCCTTCAAAACCCTCTCCCTCACTGTAGGAAGGAAGGAGCAGAGGGTCCTTGTTGCTTTACTCCCTTCTTGCCACAGAAGGGAGGGAACAGAGAACACACTCCTTATACACCCCCTTCCCTACTCACCTCTGCAAGTGAGAAACACTCCCATCTTGCCTTCCTTGCTCTTCAGTAGGAGAATAGGGCAGGAGAAGTTCCACCCATTTGTTCCCCTATCCCAAGAGAGGGCAGAGAAGCTACAGTTCTTCTGCCTTCTTTCATCTTTCCAAGGAGGAAAGAGATGTTGAAGAATGAGGCACCTGGTGGCTCATTATCTCTACAGAAGAATAAGAGCGAAGTGGGAATGAGTGAATGGTTTGAGGCTAGGAGGAAACATGAGGAGCAGCAGCAGTAGATAGGTTTTTGTGGGTGGCTTCATAGAGATAGAGAGACTAAGGAAGGGATTAATTTCAGTTTGAACCTAGGTTCATGGGGGCAGTGAAAACAGCGATGCGGGCATAAATTTGGACCAAGAGAACAGGACATGGAAGAGACTAGCTATACAAACTTAAGCACCATTTTATATTTAGAAAATGGTCAATTTATTCACACTTTTAAAAATTATATGGTCAGTTCTGTTGAAACAGTATGTGCTGAATTCTGCCCTCCATTCCACCCATGGAACCCCATTTACATAAATGCAAAACTTAGCCTTTTGATTACAATTGATTGTGTATCACAGACTGATTAATTAACTCTTGGCTTATGAGGAGTTGAATGTCAATGATTGTTGAAATGACATCTTATATCCATGAATGAATGCCTAGATTCTAGACTGTAATGTCCAATTAACCTGGATTATGCTTATGGTTATGTTGTCTAATAGAGAAAGTAAGATGTTAATACTGTTCAAATATCCAATAAAAGTGCATAAAATATGACCTGATCCTTGTGGAACAGAATAAGAAGGGGGGAAGGGCTCAAAATTTTAGCATGAACACCATCTACCCAATACTTGGATCAAGAATTCACTTTCACCATTTGCTCACTAAAGCCTGGATTTGGTGACCCATAAATCACACTGTAAAATGCACTTGTTTTCCCTTACTTCCCTCAAGTATAGGAAGAGCTAATTGGTGGCCAGAAAGGGTTGATGGGAGAGATTTCACTTTTAGTACTTGAGCCATCTTTTTTCTCAGCAGATCTATTGTTCTACAGTTAATTTGTTATCTTCTACATATCACATTTTAAAAATTTGTGATGTGCCTTGAGCATTAGACAGGTACAACCGGAAAAAAACTGGAATAAACGAATAAGTAAACAAATATAGTAAATTGCAGGAAATAGTGAAATTGAAGTCTTTTATACAGTCAAATTATAAACCTGATAGCATTACAAAAACAACTCTGAACAGTTGTGATTACTGCACACTAAAATTGAAAAACCATCAATTACTATCTGAAAGCAATTTTCGTCAACCTATGTACTAAAATTCAGATTATATTCTCTAGTGGATTAAAGCATATTAATGAAAGGTGAAGCCACTTAACATTTGTTATGTAAGCTCGTCACTGCAACAAGTTCAATTCAAGAACTATGTAAAATGTGATGTATAACCAAAATTAGATGCTATCTGTTCTTGCCTACACATGGGCAACTCCCTTTGATCTTAATGAAAGAAATGTTTATAAAAGGAAAGAAAAGCAGACCCTCCAGACTTCAACTACAAAACACGCACTGCAGATAATATAAATTATGAAAACAGAAGTTGTTTAAATAGCTGTTTTTTCAAACTATTGGCAAAATTCTACCCTCTGATGTTCACATGGCTCCCATTGAAGTGACACACTGTTGTTTACACACTCCTTATTCTGATTATCATGTTTGGAAAATAAGAGTCTGTAATAGAAATAAAGATTTTTAGTGTATGTTTAGTTTTACATGTCAGTTTTATAAAGATTTCTTGCACAGGACAGAAATGGAAATGCTTCCCAATACTGTATCCTTAATTATTTCAATAAAATGGTAATGGAACCATTATCACCACAATAAATTGCTTTTTCTTCTCTCTGTAACCTGCATCTACTGATGCTAATGTAAACATTTATATCAAATTCAATTTACTGGCGAAAAAGTCAGTAAAGAAAAATTACTTTCTTACCTTTAATCAAAAAGATTTTAAAAACTACATATTAAAATGTAGATACTGACATAAAACCCTGAAAGATTTTCATATGAACCCCTTTCCTTTTTGCTCTTATTCTGGATCATTTTTGTACTGAAAGGAAGTCATGGAAGATTTACTGCTCTTTCTTCATCAGCTCTTATCTTCCCCCCCACACACACATACACACAGCAAAAGCACTGTGCTGCAATTCAGAAGATAATTAAAACTGAAGTACAAAACAGAGCTACAACTGCATGCATAGCTTCAAGACATGTACCCCATTGATCGTGAAACACTGCATCCATCCTCGTATTACTAAGTGAGTTTTCAATACAGTTTATTTCTCTTGGCTTTAAAACATCTCTCTTATATTCACAGTACTTTCGTGGGAAATATTAGTAGAACAATCCTGGAATTTAAAAAGAACATAGTATGTTGCAGTTGTACATCCCCATCTCACTAACTCTCTCTGGGCATATTCTGCCATCTTTACTCACAATGAACAGCACTCACTCGTTTAGGCCTTGCTTGAGCTTCAGATATAACCAACAGTAAGAACCAAAGTCTGTGAACCAGAGTAGGGCTGGTCTTGGCAGAATAGCAACACACTAGGTATTAGTCAACTGAGTAAGCACATTCCTGACCTAAGAGGATGGTACAGAAACACCCAGAGTTTTCAAGTAACTGCATAAACACATTCCTAGCAGATGGTAGAGGGACTCTCAGAGCCCTTGTAAGACAAGGAGGGAAGGACAGGATAATGGATAAGGATGTTCTGTTTGAACTAGCAGGTAGAATGTACAAAATAATAATGGAAAGCACATGGAACATAGTAATGTAATTGTTCATATCAACAAAGGAGAAGTCATAAGAGGGCATCCTTGTATCAAACAAAACAACAGCATCCCATTATGTTCACTGAGCCTTTGCCTTGCCACGGGTGTACATGTGTTAGTGTCCCTGTGACCCACTGGATAGGCCGCTAGTACTCTGCTTTGCTGGCCTGGCTGAGCACCTTCACCACTGTACCGAGCCTGTGGTCTCTCTTTATGAACAACATTGAGGTCTGCTGAATCAGCAAGCTGCACTCTCGGCTAGTGCAGTTAACACTGGAGCTCCAAGAACAGCGGCAGTAGCAGCATTAACAACTCTGCAGCACCCGCAACTCTCCACAGCACTAACAACTCCCACTGATATTAGAGCTGAGCCAATAATTCACAGTGAATAATTTACTCAGTGAATGACAGTCAATGATTCCTTCACATTTTTTGATGAATTTCTTTACTCAGACTGATTATGAATCATTTGCTGGGATACTGGATACTTGGAACAGGAGCAGTGTTAGCTAGCTGGCAAAACAAAACAAAAAAGATCTTAAGGCATAAGTCTATTTTAAATGAGCATTTCCAATTAGTTAGGCTTTTAGATTTCCTCTCAAAAAGTGCTTTATGATGTATTTCAATTTAATAAAAGCAGTAGAATATACTTTGCCAATAATTTTCTCAACAAGAATATAACTCATTTTATACTTTATATATCTTACCACAGTGACAAATAACTTGTATTTGTTTATATTAAAATATTTTATTTCTTTTTTGTTTTAAGACTTGCACTTTATTTCTAAGTATCTAGTATGGTCCTCTAGCATGTGAAGTGACACAACCGACATGTTGTTGTTTCTTTTCTCTGCTTGGACTGTTCCTTTCCAGAGTTACACTCATCCAAATAAGTCCACAGGAGTTTTACATTAACTTCCAGAGGAGATGGATTGGAACTGTACTGGATAGGAGCATTTGAATAATCCACTTGGGCTTTGAAATCAGGAAGAGGCAGCAGATAACCAGGATTAGGAAATTTTAGAAAGTGTTCACAGTTCTCCTTGCCTGCCCCAGCAACTCCTAGTAAGACTTGTCACCTGTAAGCCTATCTCATGGTTCAAATTTTATCTCCTTACTATTACAAAGCAATTGTGTAATGTGCATGGTCATCACTGCAAAGAGTAGCTAGATTTTGTATAGACTCCTTTCGCCTCTGCATCAGGTTCTCTCTGGCTAGGATTTTTGGGAAACCTCTCTCTCTGGTGCATCAAGCATATTATAGATTGAGCTGGTAACACTGCAGATTGAGCTGGTAACACTGCCTATTATTAAAGTTGGACAGGTCACCCTAATTCTGGTATTTCTTAATTTGAGCAGTTGACTTTGCAACCCAAATAATATTCTTTCAGCAGTTTGTGTGTGTAATTATATCAAATATGCCAATTCCAGTGAGGTTTGTGGATTTAATATTTGCTTTTCACAGACATTTGTGAGAATAAAACTCAATCCTTTGATTGTTCACAGAAAATTAACTCAAAAGGTGTAGAAGCATGACCAGTGAATTCAAATTTAAACACAAGGAAATACAAATGAGACATTTTTTGCAATAACTACATATAGTTTCTTAATCGAAAAACCACAGTGAGAGAGAAAACCTGATTATGTAGTGTTGTATAAGGATTTTACTGTCATGTGCTTGGCATGGCCACATCATTCACAAGTGGCGGTACTATGACTGACTTAGTTAGGTCATCCGAAACTATTAGAGCAATTAAATGATCTTTTACTTAGTGATAATTGAAACAATAGAAGCCACCACCCAAGGGACAGGATAGCATGGGAAGGATGAGCCAGAAGCATAGCCAGGTGGACTGAGGGGCTTCCCTGTAGATTGATTGCAGATAAAGAGGCTGGATCATTGATTTGGTTGCAGGTTATAAAAGCATGCACGTGTGTGAGAGAGAGAAACCAGAAAGCCAGAGAGCAGTGTGAGTGTGGCCCAGAGAAAAAGCCAGAATACAGAGTACAGCTGGAAAGGAAGGCTTGGAAATTGTGACCAAGAAAACTGACTCCTGTTGTTGGTTTTTGCTGTACTCAGACAAACGGGACCTAGTAAATAAACAGGATTTTACTAAATGGAAAACCTGACAATCAATTTCTCCTCCTAATGGAAACAACCAGGCAAAAGCAACAATAGTTTGCCTTGGGGTAGTGTTGACTAATAAGAGAAGCACACTGGAAATCAAACTGGTGATTCCTGGGTGGCAGGAGAAAGCAGTGGAGGAAGAGAAGTGGAATGGTGGAAGGAAGATTTTAAACACAGTAAACGTGTGATTGTTTTAATATGGCCCAGAACATTAACCCCACTCATGGATGGAGTTAGCCCCAGTAAAAGAAGCGCTGAGTCTGAAGCTGCTGGGAGAGGGGCAGGCAATACTTGTATGCAGTACTACCCAAAGTCCCCAATCAGCCTCGATGCTCCATTGTGATAGGCTCAATACAACTATACAAGATGACGTTTTCCCCACACAGGGATTTAACAGTGTATTTTGAAATGAGACGCATCGAGTGAGAACAAACAATAAGGAAGGGAGAATGAAGGTAACCATTATAGGATCACATGGTTATATACCTACGTGTATAATCGGATGGATGCAAACAGCTGAAAGCCATAATGTTAATACACTGCTCTTTACAAGGCTTGTTCCGTATTATCTGTATAATGTAATTATTAATACATCAGATTCCCTAATCTGACATCACTTTACTGACATTGTTTGCAAAGCAATTTGTCCTGAATACACCATCACATCACAGGCCTTTAAAATGTATTGAAAGGAAACTGGAAACACTGTTTGCTGTTAGTAAAAAATTAACTGGGGGAGGAGGGGGAGACATTCCCATAGCAATTTTTGCCTCCTTATATAGTATAGTATTTTGAAAACAGTTGTCCTTGTACTGAAGAAAATCCCTATACACCTTTCCCCTTTCATATCCAAGGAATTCCACTAAAATAAAGTTTATCTTGAAGATCAAGCTTTGTACATTTATAATATTCATAAACATCTACAACAAATTGGCAATTTAGGTGACAAGGAGTTTTTAGCAAGGCAGTAAAAGGAAAGGAAAGCCTAGACTATCAAGTAAAAGGTAGTAGCAATGTAGTACAAATGTGTGGCAAACTGCTTCCTGACAATCTTGAGTTGCTGTCCAGAGTCCAGACACAGACCATAAATTCTTCAGAAGAGAATTTTAGCATTAAGCAGACCTATCTGTTTTAGCCTTCAAAACTTATTAAATATCTTCAAATATAAGCTGTGCCTTTAAGCAATGCATATCATCTTGGTGTCTTACACTGACAAAATTAGAAACAAGATTCACTGCCAGAGAGAGGTGAAGGAGCAGCAGCAGGGAAAAGCTGATTGTTCCCACCCACCAACCCACTGAGGCATCTACAGGTAAGTTAATACATCCTAAGTCTATGAAAGAACTTTCCTGAGTTACTCCAGGCTGAGGAAGGGGTAGTTAATTAGCTGTGGACTGAGGAGGTGCACCATCAGGGAGCTGAAGAGGAACAAGCAGTGATGTAGCACCATAAGGCTTTGTCTCTCCAGAAGATCTAGAAGACATGCAGAGTTTGGGTCTGAACCTTTAGTTCTTCTAAAGGAAAAAGTCCCTGGCTCCACTCCAACCATTAGAAAAATTTGGAAGAGATTCTATGAGAGGTCCTAGCAGATTTTTCCCGTGGACTTTTCAGCAGGAGGAGGTGATCTGGTCCCTTGTTCTGCCTACTAAACAAGAGTGAAGAGCATCCCTTACCGTTTCCCACTATTAGAGCACTTACAGGGTTTTGCCCTACATGTTACAGGTATAAAAGCCTTTGGTTGTGCTTACATGAGACTGAGCTGTGAAATGTATGACATGAGACTGTGATCCAGAATAGTCACTTCTCCTTTCTCTCTTCTTTGAAGAACAGTAAAAATAAAAATGCTTAACTTTCAAAGAGAATTCACTTAGTGACTGTATTGATGTTTTGATCAAACAGAATATGTCCTTTTAGTGAAGCTTCTTTTAACCATTGTACCTCATTGATAATTCTTCATTTTATTATTAGTATACGTATGAACATACATCAAAAGGGGATTATAATTATGATTATTGATAGTGATATTGATACATTTCTAAGGCACTCATCAATCATAGCTTCTAGACACCACAACTAGCTAATTCTTGCTCAGTTTGTTTTAATTGTAATAGTAGAAAAAGTATATCAGTAAGGATGACCAAACAAAGGCCAAATTTCAGCAACACAAAAATATACTAGGTCCAGCTGATCTGCTAATACCAAAAGAACAGTCATAGTTTTACATATCTGGAGCTCTCACTTGCCATGGTAAAGTCAAGGTGAACTCAAACAGTTAAACATTTTTCAATAGAAAGTAAGTAACCTTATCATGTATATTGCCCTTTCCTTGCATTTACATTGCTCAAATGACAAGCCATTGAAATTCAACCCAAACACTATTACCATCTCTGATAAACCCTATTAATATAGATTCAGAACATTTTCCTCCTCTAAATATCAGCCTGGCATGATTTATTCTAATTTAACTGCTGTCTTATTAATTATGCAGTGCCCAGTGTGACAGACACAGTCAAGTGTGGAATGGATGCTTCTATACAATCGAGGCGAGGCCAGCCCAGCCAAGTGCAGTGATTCCAAGCTTTGGAAAGTGAAGAGTAAGTTACATGGCAATTACCTTACCAGATTTAGATAGGATAAACAACAGCCAAACAATTTACCCCAAGCCCTTGTGAGACCACACTTCAGGATCCAGGACAAACTACAGGGCAAATTCAAATAGGGTGCAAAAAGTTCAAGTTTGAGACAGTTCCCCACACCTACCTCTCGGCAGGGGTTTCCTGCAACAGTGTCATTAGGCCTTTCAGGTCTTTCCCAGTCAGGACAGACAGCCCTATAATCCCTTTATAATAAGGCAAAGAAAGAGTCCAATTTAAAAAAAAAAAAAAAACTCAATAGCCCTGTGCCAGGCCTACCTTCCTCCAAAAGGCAGAGGCAGTCAGTATGAAGCAAGGAGCAGGAGTCCAGTTCCCAGTCAGCCAGCTTCAGAGTAATCCTCTTCTCTCTTTAAGGGCTCCTTCGTTACCTGGCAGCAAGTGCAGGTGTAGTGGGGTGGGGATGTGTTAATCTTTGCAGGCTCAGTGTGGGGTTGGTATACCCCATCACACCCTGCCAGACAATCCATGATGCTCTAGACAAAGCTACGCACACTAACCTCAAAGCTGCCATGATAGTGGGTAATAAAATCCGGCGGAAAGGAAATTAAAGAATTCTTCACATTATCTCAACATTTCTCATTTTCCATCTGATTAGAATGTTGCTTGACTGGTGCTTTTATTACTGGAAGTACAAACACTGCCTCTGTTCAGGATTTCCATCATATGATAATACTCAAACCTGGAGCACCTGAATAATCAAAAAATCTTAAAATTTTAAGCAACCTCCACACACACGCACACGCGCAGCACCACCTCTATATTACTGGGTTGGAACCAATTTTCCTATGCAAATTAAGGCTGATTAGATACCAAAAAGTTTTCATTTTTTTGCATTATTCAAATAGAACAAAAATGTTTTCAGTGCTTTTATTCAATGTTTATTATTTTTGAGATCCTTTCCACTGCAAGTGAATAAGCACTAGAAAGGCTGATTTACTGCAAAATTGTCTAGAGATCAAGGTCATGAACTAAAAGTCAGCTTTCTGGATTCAGAAAGGAAAGAAACAGAAGAAAATGAGTTTTGCTGCTATCCTCTGAACTAGTAAAATGAAGTCAGCAAATGAACTCACCACTTTAAAACCAAATTTCACTGTCACTGCTCCAGTAAAAGCTGCTATTACACCAGATACTATTTTCATGTGACAGCTTTTCTGGGCAAAGAAAACTGAACAAGGTAGCCTCTTTCCACTACCATCACAAACAATTTGCAAAAGGGAAACTGATAGTCCACCATGTAACAGAGTGCAATGTTCATGAAGGGCTTTGAAAATGTAAAGCACCCTGTAAATATTAAAACATAATGAATAAAATGAAATAATAAAAGACAGGCACGGATCTGATACCCACAGTTTTGGGGTGTTCATCAAGAGATTCTGATTCAAGTCTATCTCTAATAATAAATAATTACAGTGTTACTTCTTTTGACCAGAGAGATTAGCCAATAGTTGGAGTCTTGCTGGTTGCTTCTATTGGGGGAGAAATTGATGTTGAGTCAGGTATTTCTTTGATGTAATCCTGTTAAAAAACAGGAGACAATTCCTTCTTTTACAGTTCCAAGCCCAGTTCAAGCTAGAACTCTATCCAAAAAGCACTTGTAGCGTGATCCTGAGAAAAAGCGGAGGGCACAGGTGCTTCTCTGGCTCTCTCTGTCAGCTTCTCCTGTGCTTACTCAGTTGCTTCTTCTCACACACAACCAGCTCCAACCAAACAATATCCAGCCTCTTGAATGTGCATCTAGCCCCCCGTGACACATCTCTGCCCACATAGGTCAGAATTGTGACCAGCTTCGCATGAGCCCCATGTTTTGTATAGCGGGCTCTATTTTTTCAGCTATCTTATTCCCTAAAGGAGCTTCTTACATCTAGCCTGAATGAAGACTGGCTGTTATGCCCAGCAGCTTCAATGAGATTTCACCCAATCTCCTACATTAACAGTAAATGTAACGCCTGACACCCATTCGTTTAGTTTCTGCCCTAGGATTTGTTCATCTGCTGTTGAACTATTTGTGAACACCCAAGGAAGCTGAAGAACATATCTTTCATCTCGGTGTACAACTTTATTGTTATTATTATTAGGGCTCCTATCCTCCACTTCCTATTTAATATTTATTCAGGCAGACCTCACATTTAAATCAACAAAAGTTGATTAAGAATAAAGAGTGGGGATTTCAGGTAAATCTCTTACTGAGAGTGGATGGTTGGCATTGTACTGAGATACCTGTACCCTATTATCTATCTAAATTAGGTTCTTAATGAGCACTGACAGCATACTCAGATCTGTACAGATGTGGAGGAAGCCATAGTCCATGCTCCAAGGAGTTTACAATCTAAATCAAAAGACTGACTTTACAGTACAGACAAAGAGATGCGAACTAATAAGAACATTCAAGCTCTAACTTCTTCTCTTCTATAACAGTTTTCATTCTGTGTCTGATGGCAAGATGGAAAGTTCTGTATAATTTTGAATAGGACTTACAAATCAGTACTAATAGTTCCCCAGTGTTATAGTTCTGCAATGCAACTCTTCTAGTGTTAAATATGCCATATCCAATATGTTTAAAGCTATGCATCCAATATGTTTAAAGCTACTGCAAAGAAAGAAACTTGAAAGAAAAATAGGTGAATTTCCCCAGGGTATACGGAATAAATCATCAAAGCATTCCTTGCTCAATGCATGCATGTATCATATATTCACAGGATTTAGTGTTATGTGCAACTCCTACTCATTGTTTTTAACCTAAAGTTGGGCCTGAACCAACTCCTCAAGTAAAAAACTTTTGATTTGGCAAGGTTGGAGGTGAGTGCATTTAGATTCAAATCCCAAAGCTAGTTTTCCCTGCAGTTTTGGTTTTGGGTCACATCTAAAACCAAAAGGAGCCTATTTTCCAGATCCAGTTTTAAACACTACCTCCTCATCTTATCTCTACTTTAAAAATATAATCCAAAAATAGAAGCAGGAAAAAGGCACTTTAAAATCCTATGGACATGTGGCATGTATAATTCTACTCCATTTAGTATCCTAAACCACCTTTAAATGGGCATTCCTGAGAGAAGATAAAGATTGACAATCGAAAGGGTTGAAAATTCAAGAGTTTATGTTAGCTATTGCTAATTGACTTATGTGCTGTGTTTTCTGGTATGGCACTGAATAGAGCAGAGCTCATGTTCTGGGAGATCAAGCTTCATGCTCTTTCCTAGTAGTGATTTGCATGAATTATTCATCCTTACAAATGATAATATAGCTAATTGCACCACAAGTATTCTACAGTTTGTAATAATAGGAAACAAGGAGGTGAAAAATTGCCCACTGTTTCAAACTAACTAACTATTTCTCACTCTTACATTGGAAAGAATCCAGAGAGCCTTGATGTTGCTTACAGCAGGAATCTCTTTTCAGCTGAGCTGTGACAGCTGGCATCTTACATGCTCTGATACACTACAGGATCCTTCACACCTCTGTGTGCAGGCTTTAAAAGGAGGTGCCACGTGTTTCAAAGTGTTTGGTGTTCTGAAGAATCCTCTTCAGCAGCTGTTGTATGACAATAGGTGAGGAGGTATGGCAAAAGAACAGAAGAAAGTGGGCAACGAAGGAGTAGGAATTATTGACAGGGCAGGCAAACACAGTGCTTAAAAATTATAATTCCTTACAGATTTGAACTTTTGCTTATTATTACAGTGGAAGTCCCTATTCTTAATATAGCAGCGGGAATATTGTGAATTCTATTGTAAGGTTAATTACTTGCCAAATAGCCTTTGTAATGATTTTACTCACAATCCTATTATTTACCTAGAAATTGATGTTTGTGCTGTTCACCAAGTACCATGGTTCTTTATATTTATTAAAAAAAAACACACAGAAGAGTACAATGCCAATCTTTCAGCGTAAAGAACACACTAAATACCAATACTACTATTAAATCAAATCAAGTCTCTCTCAAAGACTTGATCAAACAAGGATAATGTGCTCTGAAGTGAGTTAAACTATGCTCTGGCAGAACACTGGCATGGCCCTTTCAGTGAGAACCCCTTGCCACGAGCTGATACTTAAACCTAGCAATAGACAGTAACAGCCCAGCAAATTGTAACGTCTATGACAGGGCAAAGGGAGGGTGACAAAATCTCAGAAATTTGGGTGCAAGACCCAATAAACCTTTATAAAATACAACCAACACCTTGAATTGAAATTGTACCTAAGCAAGTGGACAATGAAGACTGTAAAGCACTGGTATTATTTGCTCATAGCATTTCATCCCATTCAAGTGGACCCCTATATTAACTTTAACTTTCAGTTAGACTTGGGCTTGTAAATGCCTTAAGGTCCTAAGTCACTTAAGTGTTTTTGAAAATTTTGCCCCTAAACATTATGTATCTTCCACAGTGAACTCAAAAAGGCAGTTCATTTATAAATACACACTTAACAGGGAGGAGTGGTTGGCACAGCTTGCACTTTCTCACACCCTTCTCTGTGCATAAAAAGAACAAAATCACATAGGGGCCTTGCCATCCAATCCTGCAGGGTTCCGGGGAGGCTCCAGGCCCCAGCATGCCAAGCGGGTGCTCTGCCTGCAGCAGGTCTGCCGAAGCTCCGGCACCAGCGGACCCTCCACAGGCAAACCGCCGGAGTCAGCCTACCTGCCGTGCTTGGGGCGGCAAAATCCCTAGAGCCGCCCCTGGCAGGGTTCCCCAAAAGAGTAAATAATATCACATGGTCAATTGAACTGAAGACTGCTGCTAGATCTAACAAATCAGCAGAGACATTTATGTGAGTCCATCTCCAGAACCAGTTTCTATCCCATAGATAACAGAACTATCTCCATGATAAACTCATGTCAGAAGCCAGCCTGATAAGAACTAAGGCCCCCCAGGAGATCACAATGTAAGTAAATATGCTCCAATACCACTTTCACATATCTTCCTTTTAATGGTAAGTCAGAGAGTGAAAAAGAAATAATAATGTTTTAATGATGAGGTACCTACTTGAGCAGTTGCTTCACCACCTGTTTAAAGGTGACTGGCTCCACAAAGGGAAGAAATAACAAGCCCTAAACCTCGTCAGTGGTCTTCATTAATGGTGAGGGTAAAGTCCCATCTCGTACACATCTAACTGCATCTGCCCCAATACATCTTATGCCTCGCTGAGCAAACCTGGATAAAAACTCCACCAGAAAGGCAGTTCATTTATAACATCCTGCTGTTACACTCCTCACAGAAGACTGGCCAAAACCGCTCTGAATCTAATCAGTCTTTTCCTCAAAGCAAAAGGAGTTCACAATGAGAAAAACTGTGACACTGTAACAGTGCTAAGGCAAGTTGGATTTCACTAGCCTGCCCATCACTCTGTGCTGTTCTATTGGCTGTAACATAACATGAGTAAACAATAACTTCTTTTCTCTGTCACACTCACAGCACTGGAATATAAAACTCTCTATGCTGCAGTCAATCTGACTTGGAGTGCATTTTCCATGATCATCAAACTAGCCTGTCTCCTTGCCACTTCATTAGTTGCATGACCACCTTTGAAAGCCATGCAAAAGAAAGGATTGTGTAGGTTTCGGGCTGCCAGCATCTATGGATAAATGACTGATATGATATTTCACTAACAGAGCAGTTCAGTGACATGAAGCAGCATGAAGCAAACATGCTAAACCTTAAATGGATCCACCAGCCTCTTTAGATGGACCACCAAGAAATGTCTTCCACCCTTGACAGACAATGAACACACCATGATTTTGACCTGGAGAATCTGACCTGCCCAATGCAAAAAGTACTTCCAGCATCATATACCACCCTGAAAATAAGAACAAAAGTGCATACCCTGGTAAGAGTTGAGTCTGAACCCACTTGGAATTATTTCACAGTTTTCTAATGGAGGGAATGAGATAATGAATAAACATACTAAAGTCATTGCCACTTAACACTTAAATAGCCCAGACTAGTAAGTCTTGAAAATTCAAGTACCAGCTCCAAAGAGAACTCTGTCTACATGGGGAAGAATATAGGGATAGAAGTATGCTGCAGGTTTCAGTTACACAAGAGAAATGTTGGGCATCTCATTTAAAATTGTAGATGGTAAAGTTATTTGCAATGCACTGAAGAACACAAACTGTCGGCAAGGGTTTCTATTAACCATTGGGCAAGAACCATGAAATAGGCCCTCAGGTAAGATCCGATAAATGGCTACTGTCTGCTGTGCCCCTAACTATTAAGATTTACAAGACTTGTTTTTCTTTGCACTAAACAGGCATATTGCTATACCACTTAGAGAACATGGTGATAAACATCTTGGAAATTGTTTGTTAGATATACCCGTCATGACAAATTTGGAGTTTCCCATTTCGTTAATGAGTCTTCTAAATACCACCTATTCTCTGAACAAACAGTAAATGGATGTGTGATGGGTTTGGTCACGGAGACTCCCTTGAGACTGTCACCTGATGTGCTGAAACTAACTCTGAGCCCATTTTCTTTGCCAGCTTGGGACTCCAGAACCCTGTCTTGTTGAGCCAGACACTCTAGCCTGCTGTAACACAGCCCCAGGGTCTGAACTACACCCTCAAGGCTACAAACTTAACTGAAAACAGCTCAGCAAGTACTCCTGTCTCCAGCGCCCAGACTCCAATGGGATCCAACCCCAAATAAATCAGTTTTACTCTGTATAAAACTTATACAGGGTAAACTCATAAATTGTCCACCCTCTATAACATTGATAGAGAGATATACACAGCTGTTTTCTCCCCCAGGTATTAATCACTTACTCTGGGTTTACTAATAAACAAAAGTGATTTTATTAAGAATAAAAAGTATGATTTAATTGATTTCAAGTAATAACAGATGGAACAAAGTAAGTTACCAAGCAAAATAAAACAAAACATGCAAGTATAAACCTAATACATTTAAGAATCTGAATACAGGGTAAATCTCACCCTCAGAGATGTTCCAATAAGCTTCTTTCATAGACTAGACTCCTTCCTAGTTTGGGCCCAATCCTTTCCCCAATACAGACCTTGTTAGTTCCAGCTCAGGTGGTAGCTAGGGGATTTCTCATGACTGGCAGCCTCCTTCATTCTGTCCCACCTCTTTTTCTTGCTTTGGCCCAAGGCAGGAACCTTTTGTCTCTCTGGGTCCCCACCCCTCTTTCTAAACGGAAAAGCACCAGGTTTAAGATGGATTCCAGTATCATGTGACATGGTCACATGTCACTGTAAGACCTCATTCTTCATTACCCACCTCACTTACACAAGAAGGCTTGCAGGTAAATAGACCCATTCACAACCAATTGTCCTAGTCAATGGGAGCCATCAAGATTCCAAACCACCATTAATGGCCCTCATTTTGCGTAATTACAATAGGACTTCAAAGTAATACTTCATATCTCTAGATCCAGATACAAGAATGATACATTCTTACAAATAGGTTGAACACACTCAATAGATTATAAGCTTTGTAATGATACCTTACAAGAGACCTTTTGCATACAGCATATTCCAGTTACTTTATATTTACACTCATAAGCATATTTCCATAAACATATGGAGTGCAATATCATAGGATGTTAGTGGTACAATATTCTCCTTGCTGGTCTATGAGTCATAGAACCACCATGAACCACTAAAAATAGCAATCCTACTTCCATCTGTTTTGTAAATTATTTTTATTATAATTTTCACATACTTTACAATATTTTTAGCATTTCAAACAGGAAACAATGCAAGTATTTTAAATTCTTTCTGTAGCTGTGTTGGTTACCTAGGAAACAATTGTAGGATGGAATTTGATTGGCTAGGTTCTCAAACAGTTTGCCAGAATTTTGAGAGGTTTATGTGTGAGAGAGAAATTCCCTCAAACATAGTCCAGACAATTAAAGGATTTTTATTTGCAAATGACAAAACTAAGAACATGTTTAACTTTTTGTGTTCCCACTCTTAATAAGAATTACGCTCACCCAATCAGGTAACAGAAACAATATTATTTCACCAATCACAAATAGCCAGCATGGCTTGAATTTCAAATATTAAGCATCAGGTACTCTTTGAACTGAGCATAAACAATACATGAAATAAAATATGGCCAAAACATTAATTGAGTAAATTTGAATAATGAACTAATTGCAATGTGCTCAGACACATTCTGCAAACAGAAGAAGACAGGCTAAATTCATGAAGTTAATTGCTTGCTTCTCATAAACAGTATAGTTATGTGGGTCATCCTGAGCTCTCAGGACTAGGAAGAGACCAGCACTCCCATTACAGTCTCCAACAGGTGCAGGAATCATGCATTCACACTTTCTTCCTGTTGTCACCTTTCAGCCACTCTCATCTGGTCTCCCTCTTTCACGATCTCACTTCAAGTTCTGATGCAAAACGAATTTAACCTTTTAATCCTCTCCTCCCCCAACTCCCATCTGGTACATCAGGACCCAGGTGGGTCCTTCTCATTCCCCCAACAAGTAGCCTTGAGAAAAACTGCTGACAGGAATCACCCAGAGCAGGGCCAGCTCCAGGCACCAGCAAAGGAAGCAGGTGCCTGGGGCGGCCAATGGAAAGGGGCAGCAGTGCATCCATTGTCAGAGCGGCAGGTCTGGAGCAGCATCGGCAGCACTTCAGCAGCAGCTCAATCGGCCCGCTCCAGATCGGCGGCAATTCGGTGGCGGGTCCTTCACTCGCTGTCTTGCTCCTCGGCAGCACTTCGGCAGCAGCTCGATCGGGTTTTTTTTTTTTCCGCCGCTTGGGGTGGCAAAAAAGCTGGAGCTAGCACTGACCCAGAGATTCCAGTCACCAAAGCAGCTGCAGAACTTGAAGTAACCAAAGCAGAGAGACTGACTGCTGAAGTGGGGGAAGGAGGCAAAAAGGGGAGCATTCAGGGCCATCCTTCCCCCCTCAGTAGTTTCTCTGTACCCAAAACTGTGCACGGGAGACACCCCCTCCCATACACACATTTGAGTCACTAGGACACAGGTGGTGCCTCCCCTCCCCATCGAGGCATGGACTTGGGGAAAAACATTGGAGAGGAACCAGGAAGAGACTCCAGCCAGTAGGACCAGCTACAGAAGTAGCCAAAACAGGGATCTTCACCCATTCAGAGACTTTCTATATTGACTGATTGTTTGCTCCAAACCTCTCCCTCACCCCCTCTCAATCTTTTCACACTTGCCCATTACCCTGTCTCCCTTTCCCTTTAATGTCTCCTCTTTCTTTCCATTTAGCTTACCCCTCCTAACTAAACCCCTCCTCCCTTAGTAATTGTGGAACTAACATGATGTTTGCCGCCGTTACATTGTTCACTCTGCTTATGTGTTATACCCCTTCCCTCCTCATGTTTCTGTCTTGGCTATTTAGTTTGTATGCTCTTCAGGATAGTGACAGTTTGTTACTGTGGGTTGGTAAAAGGCCTAGCACAATGGGACCCCATTCTTGGTTGACCCTTAGGCATCATGTAATAAAGGAATAATAGCTCCTTCATCTTGTGAATCCCAATAAAAGAATAGAGCAGGCAGCCTTTCTGCCTTTTTAGGGAAGTCAGCCTAGCACCACCTCGCCCCAGGTAAGAAAATTCCAAACCAAAAGTGACTCATGGTGAATGTTAAAATACAGGGACTAAGAAATCCATTGCAGCCAGAGTTTTGAGACTAGTTCATAAAGAGAAACAAGCTCAAGTAATATATAAATTCAAGACATATCCAGGGACTGTAAAATCTAATTTCATACAGTACCAAAACTAGTAATGAGTGAACTCCAGAAGGTGTGCTGGTTTGGTTCAGATAATCACCACATCTTTCCATGAACCATTTTACCAAAAAACAGCAGCTGCAGTTGTTGCACTATCTAAAAGCAAAAGACAACTTTTCTTGCAGGAAAACCTCTGATACTCCCATGGACATGTGAACTAAAGCACCATTTCAGTGATGCAGTAACATTTTACAGTGGGTAGAAAAGGTCTTTATAGCTATCTGTATGCTTTGTAATGCAACAATTAATAGAGGCAACCACAAAGAGCATTTATCAACAATTAACTAGCCCTAGAAAAGAGTCTTGGCTACACTTGAAAGTTGCAGCGCTGGTGGAGGCTTTCCAGCACTGCAATTAGTAACTGTCCACACCTGCAAGGAACATCCAGCGCTGCAACTCCCTGGCTGCAGCGCTGGCTGTACACCTGGTCTGGTTGTGGTGATCCAGCGCTGCTCGTCAAGTGTGGCCACACACACCAGCGCTTTAATTGGCCTCCAGGGTATTAGGAGATATCCCAGAATGCTTTTAACTAAACTACTCTCTTTGTTTTGTTATGCAGCCTCTCTTTGTTTTGTTGTGAACTCCGAGCTCCGCGCGGAGCTCTGTTGCCGGTGCTGCTTATCTAAAAAACAAACAGAGCTCCTGTTTGCTGTGATCAATCTGTACCTGGCTGTAAACAATCAATTGAGAGGCAGGCAGGGAGTGAGTGAAACAGCGGGAAGTCGTGTTGGATGCAGGCTGTTTGCAATTAAGAGTTAAGGGTAAGGGATCGGGAACATGTTCTGATTTTTCAAGGCAGGAAGATAACACACAGTGTTGGCTCCAAAAATCCACTCTCTCTCTCCCCCCCCGCTCCCTGTCACACTAGACCCCACTCCACCCCCCTCTTTTGAAAAGCACGTTGCTGCCACTTGAATTATGGGATAGCTACCCATAATGCATCACTCCCAACAGCGCTGCAAATGCTGCAAATGTGGCCACACACCAGCGCTGGTAGCTGTGAGTGTGGCCACACACCAGCGCTGTTCCTGCACAGCTGCACGACCAGCGCTGTAACTCCCAGCGCTGCAACTTTCAAGTGTAGCCAAGCCCTTAGTAATTTGCCTGTTGAAAGAGGAGTAGAGAAAGGCAAAGAAAATGAAGTGAAGGAACACATGCTTGAGCTGTAACCCAGTCACTGCAATAGAAAATGTCACACTAAAGTGTCTTCTTATGAAGTCCTCTTTCAGCAGTTTATCTCCTTCCGAGCACAAAACATTTAAAAGGAAAACATACAATAGTAGTTGAATTTTGAATATTAACTTCTTTTCAGTTGTCACGCAAAAAATTTCTAAAATGCTTCCAAAACCAATGCAATATTAGAATTCTCAACAGAACATATAAGAGAAAGTGACCAAAAATCCAAAACCCACACATTTGTGAAATTTAGAGTGTTAGAAAGTTAGATCTGGATTTGTTGTTTGATCCCAGCTGGTTAACCAGTAGCAGGGATTAAATGTAACATACTTTTTTTCATGGAATTGGTAGCTCAAAATGACAGATGGCAATTACAATTTTAAGTACAATTAAATCATATGAAAAAGACCACTACTTCTAAGTGTTTGCTAACAGAGCACATCCAAGACAAATTACACTTCTTATTTTGCTATAGAAAACCTTCATGAGAAGGAAGAAATTCTAGAAGAAGGTAAGTGAAAAACAAAAATATTCTGCTACCGAATGTGTTGAAAAGAACTACTACATAAAATGATTTCATTTTCCTTTTTAATATTAGAAATGTGGTTCCCCAGTTCCACAGTGCTGCCCAATACCAGAATAGAAAAGGCTACAACAGATTTGGCATAAGAGGTTCAAATGACAAAATATTCACATTTCTTTGTATACTGCTGTTTCTACAACTTTCGTTCACTTCTTAACATGAAGATTTATAGATGCATCTGGATTTAACAGAATAGCAGCATGAGCATGCACTGTTTGCTGACTGAATGCTACCAAGAGAATCTTTATACCTGTTAACTTTATAAAACCCATATAATTCAGATAGGCCATCTTACGCCAATCTAATTATGTCAGTGTACACACTTCTATGGCCTTTCTCAGGCTGATGAAAATGCCCTACTACACCAACATAATAACGTCACCTCTACGAGAGGCATACGGCTTATGTCACTGTAGTTAGGGCTACACAGTGTCATTGTGTAGACATTGGAGGCTACTTATATTGGCTGTTGCCTGTCATTCTTGTCAATTTTGCTGATCCATGCTGGAACTGTGAAATTAACATGAAGGCTGCTCATAGCTTGGGCTGTCACCAGGTGGGGAGCGGTCCAGCTAGAGCCTGGCTCCCCTCACCCGCTTCCAATTCAGGCAATTGGGAATTGGTATTCTAATACATGCAGGACACATCTGAGATCTCAGGCTGGGAATCAGAGATAATTGTTCTTGCGTTTCTGTTTCAGACAATTGCAGCTGGACCAGGCACATGGTGGTGTGGATCTGCAGGCAGGGTATTGTTTACTGTGCACATAGGCAGGCTTCTGGGTTGTTTGGAGGTTCACAGCTGGGCCTCAGTGGTAAAGCAATCCTGAGATGGCATGGCAGGAGGGGTGTGGCTGAAGCCCCTTATATACTCTGTGGTGACCCAGGAGTAGGCACTGAATGTGATGGTGGATCACCTTGGGGGAAAATGATTTGGGCAGGTTTAAGGGTGTTGAATTGATGCCCAGAGCCAAGAGGGATTTGGGGTGTATCCAACTACTTTTTCCAGGAGTAAAACTTCATTGGTCTGATGTTACAATGCAGGGTGAAGTAAAGAGCCGTGAAGTCCCTGTGGGTCGACAAGCTGTAGTCAAGGGGGTATTGGTAATTTATCATGTGGGCATAGTTTATGGGGCACCAGAGTGGTCCTGACTGGGGAGCTGATATATTTTTGGTCGACATTAAAAAAGGTGTCAGTGAATGTCTGGAAACCCAGCTAGGTATGGGGAGGAGGCAGCCAAGCTAACTGATAGCAGATATCCAGTGCAGGTACTCCATGGGGAATGGATTTGATGATCAGATAAAAGAATTTGTAAGGGATTTAAAAGTCAGATTCTTTGACGTGGAGACAGGGTTCAGGGTTCCTATAACTGGTGTGGTGGGGAGTCAACCCCCTCACTCCTTTATAGTCCCTTTATTCCTGGTAAAAGGAGGGGTTGCAGGGTCCCAGCAGCAGGTTGGCTGGGACCAGGATGGGTAAAGGAGAGGGCTGATGCCAGCCCCCTGAGTATATGGAAAGATTATGGAATTAGCTGCTCTGTATAATTTTATTTGCCAGGTACTCCCAAACATTTCTGTTACCCCTTTTGACCCAAGCAGCTACCCCAAAATTTGGCATCGCTTTGGAGAAGAAACTGATGATGGAGTCAGATACCTTTCATGCAATCTAGTTCATTTACAAAGAATGCACAAAGTCATATTTCCATGATCACAGGAGAAAAAAAAAACCAACAGGAAATAGTTCCCTTGCTTACATTCATAAGCCTCTTTCCCTGCCAAATCTCTCTTTAGGCTTCCCTCAGGGCCATATGCCTTGATTGTCCAGGTTGTATTTGAGGCTTCCTTTATCTCTTTCTTTCTGGGTTCTTGTTTGCTAGTCCCCACCCTATTCAAACAACACCCAGCAAAGCCCCTCCCCACCCACATACTTCAAATGCTTTAATGGCCTTGGATGTGCGTTTGTTTTAAGCAGGGCCGCCGAGGGGGGGGAGGGGGCAATTTGCCCCAGGCCCCACAGGGGCCCCCAGGAGAGTTTTTCAGGGCCCCTGGAGCGGGGTCCTTCACTCAGTCCGGGGGTCCCAGAAAACTCTCGCGGGGCCCAGGCTACCGGAATTTCTTCCACTCTGGGTCTTCGGCAGTGGGTCCCGCTTCAGCGGTAATTTGGCGGTGGGAAGCCCCCACCACGGGTCTTCGGGGCACTTCAGCGGTGGGTCCCAGAGCGGAAGGACCCCCCGCTGCTGAATTATCACCAAAGCAGGGGCCCCCTGCCGCCGAAGACCCCAGGCTCCCTGAATCCTCTGGGCGGCCCTGGTTTTAAGCAGAGATGGCTGTTATTTCATAAAGGAGCTTAATGTCTTACTATCTTAAACAGAGGGCAGCAAGTACATCCATCAGCTTCAAGGAGGCTTAACTCAATCTATCACAATACTATTGCATCTCAGCCAAATGACTCAGAACCTAGCCTTGACTTTAGGCAGGCTACCCAATATTATTTAAGCTCCACTTGCTAACTGCTAGTCTTACTAAAATACTGGATCCAGAACCTAATTTATGGAAACCACACAATAATCCAGTACAGTCCACTAAATTCAAAGTTACTTAAACACAAACTGTTTCCTTTGAAAAGAAATTCTAAAATTAATGTATATTTTTGTGAGGTTATATTTATATTTAGTTATATTTTCATACCAATACTGACAAATTTCTCAAACAAAATTCCAAATACAAACAGCATGTATATTTGCTTATATACAGAAGATACCAAAGGGAAAAAGACGTGCATGAAGTGTTTTCTGTATACTGAACTTTTACATGTCTAGCACTCGCCTATGAAAGCATTTTGTCCTCAGTGATCGGTACACACAGCCAGGGGAAACAAACGCCTCATGCTCTCACATGGAGACCTTGCTTCAATTCTTCCTTGTTTAGTTTTTCTCTTGATCTCAAAGAAAGCTTATTATCACTGAAGGTATCAGTTTGCTCTTTTAGTATGAAAAATAAACTACATTACCAGTTGTTTTGTTTGCAAGTGTCAATCCAAAGCTTTAAAGTTTAATGCATTGCAGTAAATATCTTAGTTTGGATCAAGTGAGAGATATCACACCAAAAAAAAAGTAAGAGAGTACCTTTAATAGCAAAATTTCAACACCTAAAAAAAGGAATATAAAATCTGAAGTTTTCTCAATAGCTCTCTCTCAAAGCATGTCTCTGGCCTGGCTGGAGCTGATCCGGCAGGCTTGGCAGCACGGCCGCAGCCTGCTCCGGCGGGCCAGACCGGGCGGCATGGCCGCAGCCTGTTCCAGCAGGCTAGGCTGGGCAGCACGGCCGCAGCATGCTCCGGCGGGCCGGGTGTCGCAGCCACAGCGTGCTCTGGGGGACAGGGCCGAGCGGCACGGCTGCAGCCTGCCAGCCCCGGAATTGCAGCTGCTTCAGAGGCTGGGGGGATAGCAGCATCGCCAGACGCGGAGAGACTCTGGCCCTGCCTCTTCCCTTCTGGCTCTGCTGCCTGTGTTGTGGGGAGGCGCTGTGGCCCACATCTCACTCTCTATACCTGTTCATAAGCCGACTCCCTTCTCTGGTGCTTCCCTTTTTTACTAAAAAAATTCGGCTTATGAACAAGTATATAGGTAATATGGCAAAACACATTTCCAATAAGTTCTCGGAATGTATTGGGGACAACTGTTTTTCCCCAGAAAGTAGAGGAAGTAATCAGGGGGATAGTGATTTTAGACTTAATTCTGACCAACAGGGAGAAATTGGTTGTGAATCTGACAGTGGAAGGCAATTTAGATGAAAGTGATCTTGAAATCATGGATTTCATGATTCTAAGGAAAGGAAGAAGTGAGCGCAGCAGAATAAGGACACTGGACTTCAAAAAAGCAGACTGAAATTCAGAGAGCTGATAGGTAAGGTCCTGTGGGGAGAAAAATCTAAGGAAAAAAAGGAGTTTAGGAAAGCTCGCAGTTTCTCAAGGAGACAATATTAAAGGCACAACAACAAACTATTCTGATGCAAAGTTAATGCAAATATGACTGCATCAGGAGCTCTTGAATGACCTGAAAGTCAAAAAGGAATCCCACAAAAATGGAAACATGGACAAATTGTTAAGGAGTACAAAAAACCCGCAGAAGCATGTAGGAACAAATCAGAAAAGCTAAGGCACAAAATGAGTTATAACCCGCAAGGGACATAAAAAGCAACAAGAACAGGTTCTATAAATACATATGGTACAAGAGAAACATGAAGGAAAGTGTAGGTCCTCAACTTAGCGGGAAAGAAGAGTATATAATCAAGAAAGCTGAGGGTTTATGGTAATGAGATACTCCACACAATTAATACTAACAACAAGGCAGAAGGAATGCAAGCCAAAATAGGAAAAGATCACGTTAAAGCATATCTAGATAAGTTAGATGTATTCAAGTTGGCAGGCCCTGATGAAATTCATCCTGCGGTACTTAAACTAGCTGAATCAATCTTGGAACCATCAGTAATTATTTTTGAGAACTCCTGAGGATGAGTGAGGTCCTAAAGGCTGGAGAAGAACAAACATAGTACCTATCTTTTAAAAAGAGGAACAAATAATCAAACAATCAATTTGTAAGTAACTGGAAGATGACAGGATTATACGGAATAGCCAGCATGAATTTGTCAAGAGCAAATCATGCCAAACCAACCTAATTTCCTTCTTTGACAGGGTTACTGGACTTGTGCCTGGGAGGACGTGGTCGACATGATATATCTTGATTTTAGACATAGTCGCACACATAACATTCTCATAAACAAACCAGGGAAATATGATCTAGATGAAATTAGTATAAGGTGCGTGCACAACTGGTTGAAAGACCATAGAATAGTTATGAAAGGTTTGCTTTCAAACAGGGAGGGCATATTTAGCGGGGTCCCACAGGGGTCAGTCATGATTTTCATTTATGATTTGGATAATGGAGTGGAGAGTATGCTCACAAAATTTGCAGGTGACTCTGAGGTGGGAGGGGTTGCAAGCACTTTGGAGGACAGTAGAATTCAAAATGATCTTGACAAATTGGTCTGAATTCAACAAAATGAAATTAAATAAAAATAAGTGCAAAGTACTATACTTAGGAAGGGAAAATCAAATGCACAACTATAAACTAGAGCTTAAATGAAAAGTATTGAGGGCTATAGTGGATCAAAAATTGAATGAATCAACAATATGATGCAGCTATGAAAAAGGGTAATATTCTGGGGAATTATTAAGAGGAGAGTTATATGTAAGGCATGGGAGGAATTGTCCTGCTCTCCTGGGCATTGGTGAGGCCTCAGGTGGAGTACTGGACATCACACCACACTTTAGGGAAGATGTGGACAAATTCAAGAGAAAGGCCAGAGGAGAGAAAAACAAATATGATAAAAGGTTTAGAAAACCTGACCTATGAGTAAGGCTAAGATTTAGTCATGGGTATTTTTAGTAACAGTTATGGATAGATCAAGTGTGGTCCTGGGGTCCTCAACTTAGCGGGAAAGAAGAGTATATAATCAAGAAAGCTGAGGGTTTATGGTAATGAGATACTCCACACAATTAATATTAACAACAAGGCAGAAGGAATGCAAGCCAAAATAGGAAAAGATCACGTTAAAGCATATCTAGATAAGTTAGATGTATTCAAGTTGGCAGGCCCTGATGAAATTCATCCTGCGGTACTTAAACTAGCTGAATCAATCTTGGAACCATCAGACTTCTGCCACTGCAGAAGTCACAGAGGTCCCGGAAAGTCATGGAATGCATGACTTCCATGAGCTCCATGACAGACTTGCAACCTTACCTATGAGAAAAGGCTAAAAAAAAAAAAAAGAAGAAAAGACAAACCTAGACATGTTTAGTCTTGAGAAAAGAGGACTGGGGCATGAGAGGGAAGACCTACTAAAAGTCCTCAAATTTCTTAAGGGCAATTATAAAGGGGACAGTGGTCCATGTACATAAATAGTAATGGGCTCAATTTGCAGCATGGGAGATTTAGGTAAAATATTGAAAAAAAAACTTTAATGATAAGGGTAGTTGAGCTCTAGAATAGGCTTATATGGGAGGTTGTGGAATCTGCATCACTGGAGATTTTTAAAAACAGGTTGGACAAACATATGTCAGTAAGCCTTCATGCTATTAGCTATAGAACTAAAATGTCTAATGACGAGTGTCCTTCCTGCTGGCACTGTAGCCAGGGGACAGGAGGTGGTTGGGTTATGTCAGTGGCCAGGAGCAGCCTGGAGATGTTAGCTGCCTTTCAACACTGTGCGAGTAGGAAGGCACAAGCTGCTTCCAACCACAGGGAAGCAAGGGAGGGGGGAAGAGATGACTTCTGCAAAGACACAGGCCAGGTCATCCCTTCTCCCTGCTCCCCTGCGGCTGGAAGCAGCTCCCATCCCTTCCCTCCCACACAGTGCCAAAAGGCTGCTGCTGGCCACATTCTGGTATGAACCCTGGCAGAAATCTGGGTTGGGGGGGCATGTGACTTTGCGTGTTTCCAGGCATGGAGGACGGAGAGCACTGGGCAAGGAGGGTCGAGTTGGTCAGTCACTCTCCCTGTGTGAGTGTGTGTGAGAGACAGTCATCTCTCCCCATGTGAAACCTAAAGCCTTAAAGATAAAAAGGTAAATAAAAATAAATACTAAATAGTTGGATTCTTTTTAACAGGAGCTCAGTCAACTTGATGTTAATTTGAACGTTTGTACAGCATTGTTCTGACTGATTGCCACTGAACTCGCTTGAATAAGAGTAATTTTACCAGATGTCCCATATTCAGCATAGGGAAATATGGTCACCCTAACAGTACTGAATATAAGGAAACAAACTCTTAGAAAGTGCTTACATGCAGCTTGCACTGCATTTTTGCAAAAGAATACTCTTGGCTCTTCACCATTTTATATGGCACTATTTATGCATACTGATGCCTAGTGCATGGGAGGATGTGATGATGGGAATGACCGAGGAGTGCACAATAATGCTAATACATAAAAAACCCACTATCTGCTAATTGAACACATTTTTAAAACAATTATTTAAAACTTGCTTTCACTTACTATTCTATTTAGCAAAGCATTTATTGGTGAAATCTGCATTTTTATAAGTGGTTTAGTGTTCTTTTCCTGTAGGGCTTTGTAGCAAATCTCATATAGAGCTCTGGGGCTTTATACAGCATCTCAAGAAGAAAAACCCCATGCAAGTAAGATTGTATTATTTAGACAAGATGTTCATGCTCTATTGAAAATGGGGGAAAATATCCTAAGATTTAGCATTAACACTACATAAAGAAGTTCTAATATTAACACTGCTATATCTTTTGAGCCTTCTCTATCATGCACTGCTTTTGTTCTTTCAGAAAATGCAGGCAAGAGGAAAATCCTATTTCCAATTACTGTGATCACTGCACCTGCTCATAAAGCAACTCCTATTATCATCATCATTACCATGTAGTGAAAAGAATGGCCACTCACAAAAAGCGTACTGTAGGTATCATCATATGAAAGTCTTTATACTTCTTTAGCTAATTCTATGTTTCCCTAAGTCCAGGCTTTGAGTATTATTCTTTTTCCTGCCTAAACTGAGTCAGTAACACAATAAAGAAAACATTCCACAGGGTTTGTTAGAAATGCAATTGTACAAAAAGTCTGCTAACTATACACTGCCTTGAACTTTCTACTTTTAAATAAATCAGTAATACTTTTTCTTCTTGTTCTGGAGTGCCCTCTCCCCTCCCGCCCCCGGTCTCAGCATCACCCATCAGCAAGTCTCCACCATGCCTTGTCATTCAATCTTCTGTGACTTCCAAACCATAAGTGTTGATAACGCCCTATCTGCTATGAGGCCCCCCCTCTTTATTCTTTTTTTCCCATTGATGTGGTTGTTGACTCTCTCCATGCTTCGCTCTTTTACTGCAAGACTGCCCTGCCAACCCCCAGCCCTGGCTCATCCCCGCTCTCATGTTGTAGAAGATGTCTGGTGAAAATCTCATGATCAGGCTGACTTCCTCCCTAAAAATTCATTCTCTCCTCCTTTATGTCTGCCATTTTGCTAGCTAAACAATGTTACTTCTTCAACCCAATTGAATCCCATGTCTATAATCCCAGCCACACTTTCACCACCTTTGACCCACTCTTCAAATCCTCTGCATTTCCTGACTCCACTTCTCTCTCTGCATATGATCCTGCTGATTTCTTCCAAGAGAAAACTGACAATAGAATGACCTTCCCCCTTCCCACAATCTTTTCTTCCTTCTCTCCAGTTAAAGATTATTGAATTTCTCATCTAATCTCCTCCCCTATTCCCTCCACTTGCCCCAGTGACCCCATCTTTTCCTGATCTCCCATGTGCCAACTTTCATACTCTCTTCACTCTTCTCCTTAACCTCTCACTGTCCTCTGGTTCTTCTCACAATACAAACATGGGTTAGTCTCTTGCATCTTAAAAAACCCACCCTTTACCTCACTTGCCTCTCTAACGACCTCTCCTTCTGACTTTCATCTCTAGGCTAATTGAATGCACTGTCTACAATCACTGTCTGCAATTTCTCTCCTTCATCTTAGATTCTCTCCAATCTGGCTCCCAACCTTTGCATTACACTGAAACTAGTCTCAAAGTTTCTAATGACCTCTTCATAGCTAAAGCTCAGAACCAGTTCTCCATCCTCATCCTCCTTAACTTGTCAGATGCCTTTGATAGGCTTGACATGATTTTCATGATCTTCTTCCACTAGCTCCCCTTTCTCTATTGCATCAAATATAAACTGCTTGTATTCTCTTTCTAGGATCTTCATGGCCAATCCCCACCCTATCAAGCTGTCAGTGCTCATCTCCAATCAGCCCATGATTCCGGACTCCACTGTCTACTCGCCCATTTTTCTCCCACACACTCAGGAGGTGCTTCCCATAAACTTCTGCAAAGTTACTTCCTTATGTTCCTTTAAATACCGCCTCAAAAAACCTCTCCTTCGCTGTGATGCCTACAAAAAAATTTAACATTGGTGTACAGAGACCACTGCCTATCATGCTGATCAATACTGTCTCATTGTTTCTTTGTAGCCTTCCATCTGTCTGCATCCATTTGTTGTCTTTTGCCTCCTACCTAGATTGCAAGTTCTTTGGGGCAGGGATTGTCTTTTTGTTCTGTGTTTGTACAGCACCTAGCACAGTGAGATCCTGGTCCATGACTAGGGCTTCTTAGCACTATGATAATAGTGATGGATGTTCATTTTACAATGGAATGACTGACTTAAAATTAATATTAAGATTGGCACTGATTCCCTAGAAAGTCTTCCTCAGAAAAAGTAACAGGACTCTGCTCATTCAGCAACCTGGAACTTCTTATATTCAAGAGTTACAGCCATTGTACTATTCTGCAACATAAAAACATAAGGACAGATCCTCAGCACTGCTGCTTCCCTTTGTACCACAACAGGTTTCTGGGCCTCCCTGTGGTCTTATCCAGCAAAACCCAATAAACCTAAATGAAACTAAAATGTAATTTAAGCCATTTCTGTCCATCCCAGGTGTGAGCTTTATGCTCCCTGTTCCTTTCCTGGAATGGTATCCCACAGATCTACCTTACCACTATTTCAGGGACCCCAGGCTAGCTCTGCTCCAGTAGTTTTGACATGATACCTTTCCCAGAGAGAGGAAACCTTAGACCTCTTCTCTCCCAAGGCCTGGTCTACAACTAGAGTTAGGTCAACATAAGGCAGCTTACATCAACCTAACTCTAAGTGTCTACACTAAAATGCAGCTCCCACTGATGTAAGTCACCCACTATACTGAATTAATAACTCCTCCTTTGTGAGAGGTATCACACTTAGACTGATGTAGTTAGGTCAACGCAGTGTCAGTGTAGACACTGCCTTGCTTACATCAACTGTTGCTACTTTTTAGATATACCGGTAATTCCATAATGCCCCACACGGACAGTTAGGCCTTTGCCCCACACTGGAAAGTGTCTGCACAGTAAAGCAGTTTTCTGTGCTGTAACCTACCACAAGGTGTGAGAGGCAAACTGCCACTCCGGTGCTGTGCCCACGAGCTGCCAGTTCTACAAACAGCTGGACCCTATACTCGATGGTGACCTGACCTCCACTGCGAAGTCCCCTGTGGATACTTCGTTGGCTTTGTTGCCAGTTGAGAGTGGACCAAACCAATCTTGGATGAAGAGAAGGAGGGGGAACCAAAGGCAGAGGATGACTCAGAGGGCAGAGATGCATACAGTCAGGAGTTCTTTTCTACCCTGTAAGAGCCTAGCCAGTCACAGCAGTCACATATTGGCAAAGCGCAAACAGGAAAGGAGGCCCCGGTAAGTGGATCTGATTTTGGGAATTGCTGAAGCGAGTTGTTGGGGGCAGGAGGGTTGCAGAAAGCAGGCTTGTCTCCACCTCATGCCTAATTTGAACGTTGGAACAGGCTGTTGATACACTTCCTCACTTCATGGGAATCTCCCTCAGAGATCTCCAGGAAACTCTTGTGGAGATACTGGGCAATCCACTGCCACAGGTTCCTCGGCAAAGCTGCTTTGTTTCTTGCCCCATTAACTGTAACTTTCCTGCGCCACATGCCATCGTGGGGGAGGGGTGGGGACCATTGCTGCACACAGGTGAGCCACATAGGGGCCAGGTCAGAAGCCACAGGCTTGGAAAACCACCCCCTCTCCCATTGATTCCCTGCTCACCCTCAACAGTGAGATATCTTCCATAATAATCACCTCCTGTGGAAAGTGTGGGGACAGGAATGATTATCGGCCCCCCCTTACAGTGCTGGCTCTACCCAAGAGCAACATGCCCAGCGTACAGCAGGGTCTAGGAAGAGTGATTTCCCCTGCCCTTGCGGCTACTCACCATTTTGGGGGTCTTGTGGCTCATGTGTGCTTGCCTGGGGTCAGCCAGTTAGTGACAGGTGTGAGAGTACTAGCTGGGTTTTAAAGCACTGAATCAGTGTTGTCTGTGTTGCAAACAATACTGCTTCTGTAAAATGTTGCATTTAAACTTCACAGAGATGCCCTTGGGAGGCCAGCCTTCCTTACTGGTGGCAGAACAGTTGCGAAGAATTCAAAAGTGGCCAAGAAGAACTAAGGAGGACTTTATGTGTGAGGTTATGATGCACTCCACTGCTGAGAAAAAGGAATTGAAGGAGTGGCGGGACAGCGAGAAGAGAGAATAAAAGGAGAATGCAGCACATCAGAAAGAAGCCACGGAGCAGCTCTTACCAGTTATGGAACGCCAAGCGGACATGCTCCAGGAGATACTAGCTCTTCAAACCGAGCAGCTCCGCTCCTGCCCTCCCCTGCAGCCGCTGTCACAAAACTCTTTCCCATGCACACCACACACACTCTTATCAGCCTCCTAGCTCCATTCTCTACCAGCAGCATTCCACTCCTCCCTCCTCACAGTCCAGCACTGTGGACTCCCACTACCCACTGCACTCAATATCCATCCATCTGCAGTTTGGCCCTGCTGACGTACAGCACCAGCTGCATCGTACTCCAAAGGAGAAGGTTGGGTATGACCCCTGGACATACACAAATCTGTAGCCGTCCCGGGACCCATCATCCTCTTGAGACCTTCCATTCCCCCATTTCTTCCATTCCCCCATCCCTGCTGATGAATTTTTTCATTTGACTCTCTCCTCTGGTTGTTATCTTTCGATAAAAGAATTGTATTTGTTTGAAAGCAATCTTTATTCTATTAAGTGAAAGCAAAAAGAGCACTGCAAAGCAACATACATACAGCTATGTTAAGGCCCCTTCTTGCATCATGTGCACCAATCACCTCCTAGCATTACAAGAACTACAATCCCAAGCATAGCAACAAACATTACTCGTTTTTAGCTTCAGATTGCTGCCTCAAAGCATCCCTGATCCTTATGGCCCCGGGCTGTGCCCCTCTAATAGCCCTGGTCTCCAGTTGTTAAAATTCAGCCTCCAGGCGCTGAGCCTCTGCGGTCCAGCCTGAGTGAAGCTTTCACCCTTCCCTTCACAAATATTATGGCGCGCACAGCACGCTGCTATAATATAGGAATATTATCATCAGCCATGTCCAGCTTCCCATACAGGCATCACCAGCGGGTTTTTAAATGGCTGAATGCACACTCCACAGTCATTCTGCACTTGCTCAGCCTGTTAAACTGTTCCTTGCTGCTGTCAGGTTGCCCCATGTATGGCTTCATGAGCCACGGCATTAAAGCATAAGCAGGGTCTCCCAGGATCACAATGGGCATTTCAACTTCCCCCATGGTGATCTTCTGGTCTGGGAGGAAAGTCCCTGATTGCAGCTTCTTGAACAGGCCAGTGTTCTGAAAGATGTGTGCATCATGCACCTTTCCAGACCAGCCTGCATTAATGTCCATGAAACGATGTGTGCATCATGCGCCTTTCCAGACCAGCCTGCATTAATGTCCATGAAACGATGTGTGCATCATGCGCCTTTCCAGACCAGC
Organism: Mauremys reevesii; assembly: GCF_016161935.1. NCBI lineage: Eukaryota > Metazoa > Chordata > Testudines > Geoemydidae > Mauremys > Mauremys reevesii. Next base: position 35,208,020 of record NC_052629.1, on the reverse strand, counting down.
CTGCATTAATGTCCATGAAACGGCCATGGAAGCACCTGGAAAACCATTGAGAAATACCCCTTGCAATTAATGTACTCGGTGGCTAGGTGGTCTGGTGCCAGAATTGGAATGTGCGTGCCATCTATCACCCCTCCACAGTTAGGGAAGCCCATTTGTGCAAAGCTATCCACAATCTCATGCACGTTGCCCAGAGTCACGGTCTTTTGGAGCAGTACGCGATTAATGACCCTGCACACTTGCACCAATACGAGTCCAATGGTCGACTTTTCCACTCTGAACTGGTTAGTGACCAATCGGTAGCAGTCTGGAGTAGCCAGCTTTCACAATGCAATTGCCTCATGCTTCTCCAACAGCAGGGCAGCTCTTATTCTTGTGTCCTTGCGCCGCAGTGTGGGGGCAAGCTCATCACACAGTCCCATGAATGTGGCTTTCCTCATGCGGAAGTTCTGCAGCCACTGCTCATCATCCCAGGCTTGCATCACGATGTGATCCCACCACTCAGTGCTTGTTTCCCGAGCCCAGAAGTGGCATTCCACTGTGGTCAGCACCTCCATGAATGCCACAAGAAATCTCGTGTCGCACTCCTCTTGCCTTTGTAGTTTAAGGAATAACTCCACTGCCACTTGTGACATGTTGGTTAGTGAGAACAGCATTCTTGTCAACAGCTCGGGATCCATTCCTGCAGGAGAAAGAGGCAGGGCAAGGCGCACAGTACACAAATGGTTGAAAGATGGTGCCAAATGCAGACAGAAGCACAGGGATTGCTGGGATGTGAAGCAATGCATCACAGGGCATTGGGACAGGACCCAGGATGCCCTGCAACCCCTTCTGCCTTCCCACAAGTCTTAGTGGGAAAAGAGAAAGAGGTGCTTTGTGGGATAGCTGCCCAGAGTCCACCGCTCCGAATAGCGCCGCAAGTGTGAACATGTATCGCGCAGGCAGCTGTCAGTGTGAACACACATCTGTGGTTTTCCTTCAGCACTCTCTGAGAGGCACTATAATTGATAGCACTGTAACTTTGCCAATGTAGACATGCCCTTACATCAGTGCAAGTACTCCTGGTGAGGATGTGTAGTGTGGACATGCAAAAGCAATATAATTACTGTGGTGGATCTCTTTCTCTGAGCAAATTTATTTATGAAAAAGGCCTAACTTGTGGATCTGATAACAAATTGAGGTGTGTAACCAGGTGAACTAACTAAGCTAACAGGCTCACATTAACCCTTTGACTACCACTGTGGGAATTATATAGCCCACCACATGCACATACTCAAACACCTGCAAAGTAGCAACTCTCTCTATTTACAAGTCATTCAAGTCCACTCCAGACAGGTTTGTAATCATAACACTAGAGGAACAACAGAATCCAAAGCTCTCCTTGACTTTTTCTGAATCCAGGTTTGATCTATATTAGTAGACTGTGACATGTATTTTGCTGCACCAATGAAACTCTGTACACAGATAGCCTTAGATCATTTTCAGATCTCATGTTCACTAATGTTCTCAATGAGAAGTTTGACTAAAAAGAAAATGGGGTACTTTAGTTTATATTTTGGAGCTCAGTGACTAGAACAAATAAAGCATTTAAAATAATACTCCTTGTGTTCTTCAGCACACTTCTTATAGGCAGCGCTAGTACTGAGATTTGATTTTCAGCACCACTGGTTGAGTTAAGAACTATGAGCCTGATTTCACTTCCACCAGTATAAATCAGAAGCAATTCTACTGAAGTCAAAGGACTAAAGAGTGGCATGAAACCAGCAAGAGATCACGCCCTATAAGTTAAAGTTTAGAGAATAATTTACAGTTTTTGCTCTGCCAATGAACTAACAACTATTATTTGCGTCTATAAGAAGACAGGAGGCATTTAGAATCAGACTGATCATGCAGTGTTCTGGTAGGTATCATGCAGTCCTTGGTATGTATAGTATTACTACTTACAATATTGTAATACCTTCACTGAAAAAAAATGTTCTATGAATATTGTTCAAAAAAGTAAATATGAAGAGAAGCTTGAGAAAAATATTAAATTTAAGTTAAAATGTTTTTGAACAGCATTTGGATGGATCTAGAAAAGATGTTTCTGAGCCTTTGTTTTGAAAGCAAAGAACCACAGTTTGGTATGATGTTATTAAAGTATTGCTTTCACAGAGGAAAAGAAAGGCGCTTACTTGGATACTACTGCAAACCAATAAGAGACTTTGAAAACCCATTCTATTCCCATTGACACATTGAGTAAGATCAGGCCTTTGTGTATTTATAAGTCTTGTGCTAATAATTTCCATATCTATCTACTGATAATGAACACAAGTTAAAGAGAAGTATGTGATTTCTGATAGAACAAACGTGTGGTTTGGCAGTTACATTTTTGAGGTAAGTGACAGGAAAACACAGCAGAGAGAAATTCGCAGCATTCCTTAAAGGTTTCCATCTTGACAACAGCATCAGACAGACATGAAATGAAATGTAAAATGTTTAATTGCATATAAAAACAAACAACAAGGCAGATCTGCCCCAGTAGTCTCTTGCACTCATCTAAAGTGGTTTAAAAAAACTAACCAAATGGAATATTTTAATTTGATGGGTTTTTTTCTGTCTTCAACAAAGGCCTTCTAGCTACTGAAAGTCTGCTGCTACAAGTGAAAAATGAACTTTGAAAGAAAAAGACATTGCTAGTCTAGGTTGTCCACACAAAATTATAAGAAGTTGCATTAAAAAAATCCAACTGTCATGAACCAAGGCAAATGACAGATCATTATCAATGAGAGACCAACAAGACACTTTTCTAGGCTGCTAACTGCTCTGCAGTATTTGCTGAACCTAGGGAAGGTAGCTGAGTAGGAAATAAAGGAAGAGAATCATAAACAAGAACACATTCATATTTTAGCTGCAATATACACAAAGGATTTTGATTTCCCATAAATTTCTAGAAACCTCAGCTGAGGAAAAAAAGGAATAAAATGAAATTAGCAAAATGTGTTGCTTCTACCATATTAAAAAAAGAGACAAAATATGTTTTTTTTGTTTGTGCTCATGGCAAGTATTGCACTAGAAATAGACAATAATCCCACCATATTCCATTATAAACCAGAGTTCCCTTTAAACAAAATTAAGATAAAGAATGGTTTAGTCATCCAGGGAAATATGAAATAAGAATATTTTCCCTGACTATTTTGGCCAGGAATTCTTCATTATGGAATGTTTTGTGATACTAAAGAGCAGATTTGAAACTGAGCTCTATTTGATCATGGTGTGCTATAGGGTCATTTAGGATTTGTTGCAGTGTTATTAAAAGGGACTATGCCAATTTCCTACAGAGCTAACTGTTTAAAGCATATTTTTTATTACTCTGGATTTCTTAAAAAGTATAAAGATTCACTGTAATTTAAAGTTCAGGCTATTGCACTGAAACACACAGTGTCTAATTCAAACAAAACTAACAATGAGTGTGCTAGCATAATGTACAGTTATCAAGATTCAAGGATGAATACAAAACAGTACCTAAAAGTTTACTTCACTTGTCTCTCAAGTGTTTTCATGTTCAGAATACCCGAACATACTATGTTCCAACAAAAGTTATTTCAGAGCAAAGTACAGAAATGTAAAACAAACAAGCTTGACCAGTAGGACTCTGATGCCATTGATTTAAACAAAAATCCTGTGAGAGGTCTTTATAATAAACAATGTTCTTAACTGATTCTGCAATTATTTTCAGAGATACCACTTAAGTCTGCTACTCGTGCTCCAAAAACATCTAATCACAGGAGAATTGATAGTGTTTCCATTTTTAAAGGAAACAATTTTGACTTATTTGATAAAAAATATATTTCAAATAAGGCAAAATTATACCCTTTAAAAATTAGGAATAACAATTCTTACAGTCAGACCTGATCTGGATATTATAATGATGCTCCCTGAGCAATATTTACATTAAAGCCTATAATATATAATAAATTTACCAAAGACAAATTTTGCACTGAACACTAGCTTCCAGGTTTTTAATTAATATGTTCCACACACTTTTAACTTCAGGCATCATGTAATACAAGAATTTACATTGATTAATTAATATCACTAAACATGGTTACATTCACGAAACCATCTTATTTAAAATAGACGATAACCAAAAACAAACAATAAAAAAGCAATTGATAAGACTAACAACTGCCTTGGACACACTCATTAGGACCAGAGTAAGATGCAGAACTCAAATACGGAAACATTCTTATTTAAGATTACATTTAATTTGCTAATTAATATCCCAGAGAGAGATCCTCAACACTTTCTCCATACTAAACGAGACCTGAAATTTTCCAGATTATTCTGAATTCCACAGAAATGTATACATTCTGTATCTTCATCTATAGCTTATATAACATAGAAATACTATGCATTTCAGTGGCTAGTTTGTCACCGTACAGTATTCAGTTTCCCCATCCTTCTAAGATGTATTCATTGTCCCGCTATACCGGAAGGAGGCCAGGAGTCACTGGATATGATTTAATTAGGCTGTAACTTTATCATCAACTGTCTGGGAATACACGGAAAATAAAAGTGTACCGTGTACATAAATTCATGATAATTTCAATGTCTATCCTGGGGTTCCTCCATCAGCCCCCAACCCTTTTCCATCCTGGTCCCCAACAAATCCATTGCTGGGACCTTACCATCCCCACCAAGTGAGGGTTAAGGTGATCTATAAAGAAGGGGATCGGTTGTCTCACTGTTTTGCCAGTCATGGGAGCCCCTGTTTCTGCTCCTTTAACAAACACCTCCATTAAAGTCCACCTTAGCCCTCATTTGATTTATCTGGTCACTCCTTATGGAGTACCTGCACTGGACATCCATCCCGTGCTTACATAATGAGTTGCAACATCGTAACCTAACTCCTGTTCCATAATTACCCAAACTACACCCTCTGAACCTGCTGCCAGGATGGTGCAACAAACTCCACTTTGTCTTGGCCAATCAGGCACTGAGGGAAAAATTCCCTCAGCCTCCCCTCCCTCACCCAGAGAAAGGAGCAGCAAGCGCAGTGCCTGTAGTGGATCCTGACCAAACTGGTATTTTGTCACTTCCAAGGGTGGGACGGAGCGGGGGGTGCTGTTCCGAATGGTCTGAGCGAGGGTTTTTCTTACCCAGCTTACTGCTATATATTCTCCCCTCCCTTCCAGACAAGTCATGGGGGTGGGGCGGTGAGGGGGGGATGAGTCAGCATCCACATGCTGACCTGCTTTGTGGTTGCACCAGAGTCTATGCCTGTCTAGTTCTTACAGAGGTATATTCCTTCTCCCCACCAAGTCAGACAGTTCCCACCCCCCATCCACACCACTTAAAGTATGGTGCAGTCACTCCATTTAGAAAATTATTCTGTTGGCACCTAGTGCATCTTATTTCACCCATATAATAATGCACAAGTATCTTGCCCCCAAAATACACTGTTATTGCTGACAGGTAAACTTGTCTATAAACTTATCACCCCAGAAATGCTGATCTGACCCACTCAACGAGCTCTGTGACTTGTCCCACCTCTCACATACCAGAACCCTCTTGAAATCTCACTGACATACAACCCAAGGAGGCGCGGGATGATGGAGAGGGTACCAGACTGGGATATAGGAGACCTGGATTCTATTTCTGGTTCTGCTGTTGAATGACCTTGGCAAGTTATTTCACCTCTCTGTTTCTCTGTCAGGCAGGTGGGGGTCATAAGCCATGGCAGGCAATCCACCTTGGAGAAGGAAAACTCTGATTTCAAACTAAGAGTGTTGGGGTTGGCCAGCTGGTTTATAAAAGTCATTTCAATCATATATGCTCTTACATGTCTGCACTGCTAATGGGGCAAAGTATTAGTGTATTTAGTAAAGAAAACAGACTGATCGAACAAAATTACACAGAGCTGGTCAGAAACCACAATTTCCATTATACAGGAAATCCCAACAGTTTGAAAAAAAAGCAATTATTCCAGATCAGAAGTAAAAGTTTAAATTTACCGTGAAATTAAAATGAAAAACAAAATTAAAAAACAGAAAGTAGGAGAGGTAATGTCTTTTTATTGGACCAACTTCTGTTACTGGAAGGGACAAGTTTCTGACCTTCACAGGGCTCCTCTTCAGGTCAGGTCTGGGGAAGGTAACTAGTGCCCAAGCTAAATACAAGGTGGGACAGATTGTTAAGCATTAGGGGGTCACACATATTGTAGGAGAATACTTAAAATGAAGCGGGTAATTATAACAATTTGTAACACATCCTGGTGCCTGATAACCCTCCATTATCCTATGACTGCAGAAGGGTTAGAGAGCCATAAAACCAAGGTCTCTGTTAAGGCCATGGTTTTTAATATTCAGCAGATTTTATGAATTTGAGTTCCAAGGCTTGTCTTTTGAAGGTGTTATGCATATTTCTATTGAGGATGAGGACTGAGAGGTCAGATATGGAGTCATCACTTTGGGAAAAATGTTCACCCAGAAGCAATAGCATGTTATTGTCTTTGTGCATCTTTTCCAAACCCCTTCTTCTGCCTTCAAACAACCGCCTAACACAGGCAAGCTCATCATCAGAAGAAAGCTCCCTACAGATCATATCCCACCAACTCAAAGCAGCACCAGATGCTGCCAGAACAGATGCAAAACCTGAAGACACTTCTCCACTGCTACAATGACCAATACCTCCACAACACACCTTTCAAAATCCAAGGGTCTCACACATCCTTGTCACAATATATACCTCATCCACTGCATCAAATGCTTCAACGATGTGGGTGAAACCAGATAATCACTATGATCTCAAATTAACTCACAGAGAAAAATAATAAGACAAAAATACTGTCACCCATGGACAAACGTTTTTTCAGAGTGATGAGTCCATACAGGACTTGTTAGTTCTCATCCTCAGAGGAAACCTGCACAACGTCTTCAAAAGGCCTAAATAAATATTTGGGCAGATAGCCTGGGCCACCACCCATGCTGCAATGACTATCTATTTAGCATGTTAGTTTGATCAAAGCAAGAGCACGTACATCTATCCAAGATGGAAATTACACCTTCAACTGCACTACAGACATACACAAAAAGCAAGAGATTCAAAGTTAGCATTGCATGGGCAACGATTTCACAAAAGCATATGCATGACCTGCAGCATCTGGGCACTTTTACATCAAGGGTTAGAAAGTGCTTGTTCTAGCAACATTAAAGGGATACAGCCAATTAGTTGAGGCTCAACATCACTTGAGAGTCTCCTTTAATTAAAACCAACCAACCAAATGACCAATGAAAGCCATCAGGAATGGTAAGGATTCTTGCAGGGCTGATGGAATTTCAACTTAAATTTATAAAACATTGTCATTGAATCATTATGGCACTCTTACTAAGAGAATATGACATATGCGACAAGATATTTAAAGTTGCATTGATATACACTGATCCCAAGTGTACACCAATCCATTCTTAAATCATATTTTGAACACTGCTAAAAAGGATCTAAAAGCTTTGGTTCAAAATTGCATAGTAACTCATTATTTTCAGTTCACTGACAACAGACAGTAATGGCTCTAATATATTGGGAGTGTCTGATTAACACAGTCATACATTGTGAAGGAACAATGCATACAGCCTTTCTAGGAAAAGATGCAGATGCATTAAATTAGAAGTAAATGTTACACAGTCATGCTATTCACCTAGGAATATTAACTATAGTACTGCTAGCAGGTATCTCAGTAAATAATTATTTCTAACTCCATATTTATTCTTTTGCTCAGTAAATATTGTCATATCTCATTTCCACTTCATGTTATTGTATTTTTCATATTTCTGTATTTTTATTTGGAGTGTCATTGTGGAATGAACAGTTCCTCTTGTTTTTGTCACTGGAACCTATGTGCTATCTTATAACTAAAGCGTTGCCATTTATTTAGTTTATGGTCAAGCACCAACTGAAGTCCTGTTACAAGTTAATTAGCATTTTCTAAGAGGCTATTTCATTTAGGTCCCAATCCTGCTAACACATACATGTTTAACTGTACTGCCATGAGCAGTGCAAATCTCATGGCAGTATAGATAAACACAGGTGTAAGGGTTTGCAGGATCAGGGCGTTAAAGCACAATGATTCCATATACCATTTTTACTAGAAAAACATTAATAGCACTTTTCATTTATTTTAATTTTTATCAGAAAGTTAAAACTTGATACACTTTACTAGGACCATATGCTCAATGGAATTTGTCAACCAACTTTTATATAAAATATTGACACTCTACAGGATTCACCAAATTCTAATAATGCTCTAGAGAATACATTAATATTTAGGGATGAAACAGGTTGTTGGAATTAGTTCAATTCACTCCAGACTATCATTTTTTCATGATTTTATTCCCAGTTATGTTTTGATTAGATAGTTGATCTACTTATTTAAAATAAAAAATAGATACAATATACAAGAACACATGACAATTTTCCAGCTAAAGACATGGATGGCATCCTGGACAAGCCTTAGAGTTTTTACTTTTTGTAGTTACAGTAGTCTGTACCCTGAAGTTTTCATACTGCATTCTATTATTTGGATGATATTGTTACTAAGATCAAGTTTATTCCTGATTCTGTCTGCAAGGAAAGCATTCAAGCTGAGTTTTACGCACTGTTACTCATCTGCAGACATGAACTGTTCATGACAAGATCATACAGTAGTTTAGCTTTCACAGGGTTTTAAGAGATAGCAGATGAAAAGTCAAGTTTTTCCACTAAAAAGCTAAAGATATCTATTCTGTGAAATGGAAGAAACATAGCTCACTGAATTCACTTGTCCAGATTACACACTGCCCATGGCAACTGCTCCTGCAGAAATAAGAGGATAATTCACTGATTTCAGTCAGTAGAGAATGCCATATATTTTCCTCTATGGATTGTTGCTTGAGGCATCCTTTCTTTTGCATGCACCAAACCCCCAAAATACAGCATAACAAAACATTATAATCCAGTGCTATAGTTAACTTGTAAAAATACACATGCTATTTTCATCTGGGTCACATATAATTCAATGGCAAAAAAACTTTATAAGCACAGAGTTAATGTTTCCCATTGTGCCCTTCTAAAATGAACATACACATGTAACCTTGACTCTTCCCCCTTGGAGCTAGCAATAGCCATTGGCAATTATCGGCATGCACTCCAGCTGTATTCACGGTGTTAGCTTAACTGTTTTGAATGGTGAAAGCAGTCAGTGGGCAAGTGGTAGAGGTGTGTATGTGACCTGAGGAGATGGGATTAGTTTGAGGAGCATCACAAAACTGTGATCGTGTAATGAAAAGATCAAGGTTTGCACCCACCTCGTGTGCAAGTGAAGGAAAGGGGATCGTGCGCACCTTGAGGAGCTATTGCAAAATTGGGTAGGTTCTCACTGTAGCAAGGGGGGAAAGAGAGGTCTTGCCAAAGGAATTGTCAATAATGAGGTAGAATATGACAGTCTGTGAGTTTAACAATAGGTAAGGGAAAGTATAGGTTTAGATGGTATCCTGTGATTAAGTGAGAAGTGGCTGTTAAATTTCACAAGTGTAGTATTCTGGAAGGAGAGTAGGCTAAGGGCTTATCTATGCTTAAAAAGCGTCAGTGGTCCAGCTGTGCCACCATAGTACTTCAGTGATGACACTACCTACACTGACAGGTGGGCCTCTCCCATTGGTGTAGGTAATCCACTTCTTGAGAAGCAGTAACTAGGACAAGGAGAATTTTCCCACCAAGCCATTGCACATCAGGGCTTAGATCAGTTTAAGTGCGTTGGTAAGGAGTGTGGCTCATGTGAAGGGGGTTGTCACACCCTTCAGATTTTAGCAAACACACAGAGGCAATGAGCAGGGCACAGGCACACCTCAGTGTGCAGAGACTCCCAAATCTTAGCTCACATGACAGAGGCAGGGAGAGAGAGACACCTCTCCACCCCAACCCTAACACACGTGAAGGCAAGAAGTGAGGCTCAGGCTCCCCCCAAGTAGGGACCCACCCAGATGCCAGCTCAGCTCAGCCCCCGCATTCCCCCACCCCATCCTGGCATACACACACAGAAGGAGACAATATGTGGCTGACAGGGGCCCCATCCCTTATTCTTCTCCATTTTCCTTGCCACTCACATCCATAACCTCTTCTCAGTGTCACTCCAACTCCTCTAACACCCAGCACCTCTTATCACCCTCCCCCGATGCAGCCTCAAACTCCTCTCATCCCTATTTTCCCACCCACAAAACTGCCCCTCCATTTACATGTCTTGTTTTTGTTGAGGGGGAAAAAAACTCATTACATTCCCCCAAAATAAATTCAGCAAAACCTGCCAAAAGCAACTACTCCTGGGAGTTAGCAAAAGTGGTCTCTTGTAAGAGGTGGTCTCTCTTCAAAGGTTTGCACACCAGAGTGTGGTGGTGTTCCATTGTATCTACAAGTAGTCACTTGTGACAGGTGGTATCTTCAGAAGTGGTCATTAAGACAGGTTTTACTCTTAGTAAAAGCCTTACAGAATCAGATTTCTGCAATATGCCTTTGAAACTTTGTCAAATTTCTGCCCAAGAAGGGACATAGACTATCTGGATGGGTCTGATCCAAAGGTCTACAGTGTACCCCCTTCACAGATCCAGCTGGTATGGAACTTCAAAGACTAAAAACCCTGTTAACTCCTCTGTCCGCACACGTTCAGTATAATTCATTAGGCACCTGAATGGGTCCCTGAACTTTACCTTGCCTAACTGGCAAAGCAAACTCCTTTTCAAACAATATTTAAATTTGATTTCCTTCAAAGGAATAATGGGTACCATGCATTCTGTGGGGCTAATCCCTGAGCTCTGATCTGGTGGGGCAAAAATCTGAGCCCTGTTCTGATCTGTATGCATCTGGGAGCAAAGCTGCATTGCCAGAATGTGTCGGTTTTAAGAAAACCTGATTTCTCCCCCAGGGGCCGTCTCAGGACCCCCTTGGTAAAATGACAGTACGTTTGGATCATTGACTGTACTTTGCACCCCCATGAAAAAAATCATTTTTAGGCAGAGACCAAGGCTACAAAATTTCAGCCTGACAGGTGCAAGTTTTAAAAAAATAGTTATGAACATTGAAAACAGGAGATTATAAACTAGTATACTCCTTAGATTGTAGCAGGAATGGCAGCAACTATCATGTATATATATTCATGACTACACTATGCAAAAAAGAAATGCTGTTACACTAACTGTGTTACAACAAAACTGCCTTAAGGAAGTAATCTTGAACCCATGTGTGGGTGTGCAAGTCCTGAAACGCAATGGTTACCATGACTAAAATCCTGGTCCCACTGAAGTCAGTGTCAAAACTGGGTCTGATATTTCTCCTTTATCAGGAAAGAAGGCAGAGCACAGAGAAAGAAATGCTACCTCCTGCACACTATAGAGGACTTCTAGGCCATTGCTTTGCCCATGACATCATTGAAGGGCATATGGGGCTGCCAGTGTGCCAGTGTCTCCCTTGACCAAAAACCAGTGGAGAAAAGATTCTGGTATTATGCCATGGGACAAGAGGAATAAAGAGATGAATCTTCTAGGTTAGTCTTACTGCAGCTACTCCCATCGGCAAATGAAAAGGGAGCCAATGCAGTCTTGCTGTACCTGATCTCAGTGCAGAATGAAGGGGACCATGAACATACACATGCCCCTTCCAGCCTCTCCTGCAACTGCAGGGGATGAGGAGAGAGGTCTCATCACCAATGCAGAGGTGAAGGAAAGGGAACATTTTGTCACAGGTCTTTTTCAGTTATAATGAAACTTTTTAGAGGACAAAAGATTTCACAAGTGAAGTCCACTGAATTTATATTCAGGAAGTAGGGGTGACCTTTCCAGTCCCGAGTTGCATAGTTATGAGTAGATAATGATGACATCCCATCAAGTGAAGATAAAGTCCAAATCCTCTCTATAGCTATTACATATCCAATTTAGATAAATATGTAGTTTTACAATGTCCTTTGATTTTATATGCTCTCTCAGAGGTAGCTGTTGTGGCCAAAGATTTAAGCTGGGTCCACACTGAGCTGACCCTTCAAAAACAATGTAGCCTGACAATGAGTAGAAGAGAAGAATAAATTAAAATGGGAAATAGAAAAGGGAGGGGGTAGACTCTGACAAAACATTACAAGAACTTTTTCTTAGCCAACGTAAAAGGTACCAAGAAACCAAACTACCAATTAAGTGTACCACATTATCTATCTTGTGCACTTGTTCTCAAGGACTAGTATGGCTGCAAACATTTTCTGCATACAAATTGAAAAGGGAACTCTCAAGTCTGATAGGACAAAATGGACCTGGTGTGCTTTGTTTGTTTTACATTGGGGATGAAGTAAATCCCCCCTGCTTATAACCCATCTAGCTTTAGAGGACAATTACTGAGGCCTGATTGGGGACTGCAAGCCCAGTCAAGAATTCAGAAGGTGTTCAGTAAATAGGATAAAGACACTGATTTCATAGTGAAGACATTGGAGATAGAGTCACACCCAGTTGCTATAGGGAATGTCAGAGTGAAGTATTTTCTCTTCTCTCCTCTTGAGTTTCTTACGCTGCACCTGTACCACTGATTACCAACTTCTTCCTCATTGTATTTTCCCCTTTCTTCTAGGCTGGGCTATCTCTGGACAGAGGTGTTCACATGTATACATTTTAAGTATTCATGAATATAAACTGACCTGTTGTAGCTGCCAGGTGGTGTAAAAAAAAAGTGGGGGGGAGAGACATAGATGGGAAACGTAGGAGACAATGGGGGAGGAACCTAGGAGGACAATGGACCAGAAGGGACACAGAACAGCACAAGGGTTGGACAGTTATAGGAGAGGTGGCATGAAGCCATGCTTTCTGGTCCTAAAAGGGGGAGACACGAGCCCCTCCCTTCAGCTTCAAACCAACAGTTTGCTAGAGACAAGAACCAGAAACTTATTTCTCTCCTTCTTCATTGTAATCATGTGACCTCTCTCCATAGGAGAAAAAAGTGAACAACTTCTGGGACGCCTACATCTGTTTCTGCTACTCTTTCAGAGAGAAGTGAGGAGAAAACTAAAATTCTTAAAGAGAATACTTCACAGTTGTGCTGGCTGGTCATTACCCAGAATCCCTTTTAGCCACATTTGTGTACCCCTCCTTTCACCCCCCAACCCCCCCCACAAAATTAGGGCCAGATTTTTTAAAGATATTTAGGTATTCAAAGATACAATGGAATTTTAAAAAGCATCTAGGGTTCCAGTGAGAGTTAGGCACCTAGATTCTTTTGAAACTTTCACTAGGAGCCTATTTGCATCTTTAAATACCTAAATACCTTTGAAAATCTGACCCTTAGTTTTCCTGAAAGAAGTTTTGCTACATGGCAGCAGGTCAATGCAACAGCATGTTGTTTTAGAACATCGCTAGTAAATACTGTTTAAAACATCCAATTCTATTTATTTTCTAAGCAAATAAGATTTTTATTTGGATAATTAGATACGTTATATTTAAAATTAACCTATCTCAAACTAAGCTTTTTCAAAAGCACAAGTTTATCATTTTATGATCAACTGCATAAATAATTCAAATGAACAGAGGGTGCATAATAATCAGGAATGGAAAATTTGCCCTCTGACATAGATTTGAGGGGAAAGCAAGGTCAGCTAATTACACATGAAAAATGGTGCTATTTTCATGAGCTGCACAATAGATGAGAATTGAACAAAGGTACAAAGATATGGTTTGAAAAAAGTCATGTGACTTTCAGCATGCAAAGCAACAAGACTGGATCATCAGTTCTTGCTCAGAATTTTGGCAAAGATGTTATTGTTTTTATTTAAACGTATAAGAAATACATAATCACAGCTTTTAAAGTCCCCTAGCTTAAACTGTTTTGTGCCAGAATAAGATCATAATTCTGAAGTCTTTTTTGGATCCCTTGGTTCATTCACTGTAACAGCCACTTCACCTAATTCATAGGAAGAGCTTATTTTTTTATCTGCCTCAAGCATGCATCACTGTGGGTACTGCCTGGCACAACTTAGGCAAAAAAATTGCTGAAGTAATATCCTTCTGTATTCACTGAATATTTGATTACAATATAAAGAGAAAATTAGATGACTTTCACATTGCGGTTGCTTTTAGAAGCTGTTCAAAAGTCATGATTTTTTTAATTCGCTCATATATTAAAGAAATAAACATCAAGAGAATGGACAAAAATAGTCTATAGCCAAGGAGTTATGTAACTACTAATGAAGCCCATGGTGGGGACTAGCCTTAATGCAGCCAAACAGGGAAGTAAGAGGGAGTAAAGCCCCCCTCCACACTCTTGCCAACTCTGTGCGTGCCTGCATTAGGTCAACCCAGGTCCAGGGTAGGTCCTGTGAAGAACACAGAGGGCATGTTCCAAATGTTTTCCCCAAGGAAAGGAAAGATGGAGAATGAGTTCCACCCACACCTCTCCAGCAAAGTTAGCTGGAGGCCAATGGGAGTCAGTCAATTGCACCCCCTTTCAGAGAAATCTGAGTTATAGAGGCATTGTGGGAGCTACCTCCCCGGAATTTTCTCATTAACCTTATAAAGAAAAGGAAATTGCACTCAAAGTTTATAAGCTCTTTCCCTCATTTTTCAAACAGAAGCTTAAGATGCTTAATATTTTTGGTGGTTCTTATACCACTAGTAAAAATACTTATTGGATTCTTTATGATCCTACTGATAATGTATCAGTGCTTCCGTTATGTGCTCAATGGGAGTTGTGTCTGGATAAGCACTGCAGGCTCTGTCTTAATGTGAGCAAATCAAATGCATTTCCTATCCTCAAGTCATTGTTTTTCAAATCACAGATAGGGACTTCCCTCTCCCCCTTCCCCCACTGCCAGATGTTATAATAGGTCTCCAGAAGGGGTGTGAAGGAATCTTAGCAAAAGTGAGAACTTATTGTAAAAATTCCTGAAGATAGATGTAGCCTATCTGAACTCCTGCAATTTTAACTGATCGCAAACAGGCAAGTTTTGCAAACAAATGCAGTAGCTAGGAATCTACTAGCAATGATTTTCCTTTAGGTCAGTGATGAATAGAACTGCAAGGAAAAAATCATTAATGCTGTCATTTCACATTTCTTCTATTTAACAATAATTTTGAAGGTACAATTGCTGAGTTTAAGTGTGCATTCCTTCCACATGCTGAGAACAGTTGGATCTCATAAGTGTACATTAACAGTGCATTGTAATTGTTTGAAAGCCATAATCAAGTGTGCATTGGTATGGCTATTTGATTTGCTAATAATTATTGACGACATTTTCATAAGTATCATGAGTGCTAGTTAAATAAGCATATATGGATTCTCTAGCCTTTAAAAGTGGATGATAAGCGCTGCTTGAGAAGCAATGTTATCAGCTGATCCAGTATTCAGAACTCTTTTAGTGATATCCGATGAATGCCCTCTAGTTTCATCACTTTGCTAAAATGTTTTTCAAATGATACCATAAGACGACCACTAATCAATTGTTTAAAAATTAATTACAAGTATACTAGATATATCTGGTGACGAAGGTTTGCAAATAGAGCAGAAATTTCAGCCAGCTAACAGGAAAAAAAAATCTAAGTAGAAAAGAAAAATATGGCATAATTAATTTATTAATGCATAAAACAGGTGCATTTTGTTAATTAGTCATAGCCAAAGATGGATGCAAAAAACAGAAGAAAGATTCTGAAATGAACAAAGAATGAAGCAAGAAATATCTAGTTTGGGGTATAGTGTAAAAGGGCACCCAGAATATTATGCCTGACAAGGCCACTTTTTCAGTTTACATGTCAAAGAGGTGAAAGGTAAAGAGTTCCAGAATAACAATTACAGTCCATTTGCTTAATGCTTCACTGGCACAAGTTAAAATGCTTTGCCTCTTACAACTATTTTTTAATACCTTGCATCCAACTGCTAATTTACTCCATTATAAAGCCATACAACTTTTTTTGCCCAATGTGTCTAAACAAAGGATTATGATCATTCTTCTGTGCCCAGTGCAGGTGGGGAGGACAGTCAGGGGAGTGAGGGGGTTCAGTGAGGGGTGCAGGGAAGAAGAGGCAATAGAGTAATATAGAGGTAAGGACTGGCTAGAGGAATGAGCCTGATTCATTTCTCTTATGCAATTAGCCTCCAAAAGTAAAATGCAAACATGAATTTTACATAAAGAACATTTACCACATTATCCGGTGAATAAAATCTGCTATCATAGAAGTTCAGGAAATTAAAAAAATTTCACAGACAAATTAAAAACATGTCTTCTGGCTAAACTGTTCCTTTTCCCAATTGCTGAGCATGAATCTTGCAAAATGTGCAAAACCTGTTTCCTCCTCCACAGTAAGGCAACAATAAAGAAGAATGACAGAATAGATCATCTTCCTCATCTTGCCATAGAGGTTCCAATAAAATTCAGTGAAAACTATGTTAGAAAACTGTTAACAGATGGTGACTTAACAGTCAGAACAAGTGGTATCTAAATTAGACACCAGACCAGAATAAAAAACACGTTATGTTACAATGATAGCAGCACAAGGAAAATAGTTCTGTTGAATTTCCACGAAGAAACATATCCCTGCCTGTGATAGAAGTCTACTATTGCCTACAAAAATAATGATACATCTTTGAACAACAGTGTCAGTGTCTCGGTAGGTGCTTGTACATTTGACAGTCCAGCAGTGACATGCTAAAACAATAATCAAAATTGACAATAGGAGTTCAAACGAAATAGAAATTAATTTCTGCCAAGTTGAAGCCATGCATTTTACCAGTTCATAAAGGGGATTTACACATACACACACGAGTTTCTGCAAATAAATGAGTGCTCCAATTTTGAAAGCCTTTGTCTTCAAGGGAGGTACAGTGATTTGAAATTAATGAAGTGTTCTAAAAATGTTACTAGTCTCTAACTGGTCCTTGTAATTTAAACAAGAATTCTAATTCTTCTTAAAAGAATAGTCAAAGTGGTGCATTACAATTTTTATTCAGTCTTATTAAGGGAAGGAGGAATTAGGACCTGATCTTGCAAACACATATCCCTGTGCTCAGCTCTAAGCATATGAGTAATCTTATTGAAGTCAATGTGACTACACATGACTACACATGTTTAAAGTTAAGCACATGTGTGAGTCTTTGCGTGATTGGAGCCTGAGTCATCCTAAAGCTTTTTTCTTTATCTGTATATTTCAAATTGTGCAAAATGTCATAAAACCTACCATAATAAAAAAAAGCACATTATGGGCCAGTTATACTTTAAAAATATTAAAATAGTTTTACTCCTTAAAACAAAATTTAAAAATATGGCTAAAATGTTTCAAGCTAAAGTAGTTGTAATTGACACTGTATAATTACTTAAAATAGGTTTACTTCTAAACACAAAATTTTTGTTTCCAATGCAAGTTCAAGATTAAATAAAATAAGAACTAAAATTCAACTAAAATCAATGTAAAAAAAAAAGCAGTAAGATCACACCTGTAGGTACACAATCATGGAAGAAATCCATAAATCATCTTGTGGAGCAATGTGAAGGAATGTACATACCTCAAATTTTGTGGTGTGAATTTTTATACATAGGAAGCCATTCATAAAGCATTAACTATAGTATAAACCAAACACTGACATTCATTTATGGGCTAACAAGTTTCTTTATCTCCATCCTAGGGATGGGGCGTGTGGGGGTGGTCCAGAAGGGCACCTCCTCATCATCCAGATCCATTTCCTCTCAAGAGATTTCATGTAACCTCAGACTTGTGCACATAAATTGCAGCGTGACTTTTTTTCACTTGATAGATTAAAGTAAATTCTGCTTGAATGGGGTGGACAGCTGACATGCCCCAAAATGCATGTCTGAATTGATAAGTAATGTAATTTAGCTCTTCCTGGTTTATTTTATCATATGAAAGAACAAGTATATTTTAGAGATATCCAGTACTTATGGCTTTAAGTAGTTTTACTGAAAAGAAATTTATGAACAGTTCTTAACACATACAAGCTTAATTGCAGATAGACAATGTGCAGTTTTTCAGTGACATGGTGGGTGTGATAATATCTTTTATTGGACCAACTGCTGTTGGTGAGAGAGACAAGCTTTTGAGCCACACCAGAGCTCTTCTTCAGGTCAAGTTCTGTGTGGCTTCAAAGCTTGTCTCTACCAACGGAAGTTGGTCCACTAAAAGATATTACCTCACCCACTTTGTCTCTCTTGTGTCCTGGGACTGACACTGCATACAATAATTTAAGTTAGTGTCTGGGTAACTCTATTTAACAAGCTAGTGTATATTATTCCCTTTAAAGGAATAACAGACTTAAATATATTTGATTGTCCAGGAGAAGGCTGAGTAGTACAAGACATAGATTCTGAAGTGGGGAAGGGTGGATGGGGGTGGAGGGAGAGATCCAGGACTGGGAGTGTGTTGGGGTCACCCTGCAATATAACCAAGGCTAGTGAGAGCCAGAGTATAACCCAAGTTTGGCTGGCAGGTTGCACACATATACCCAGGGAGTGGCTTGCATGCTGGAAGGCTGTTTGTGAGTGGCCCAGGTGAGAGTTACTTCAGTAATGCATTGTAAGGCACCCTAGGTTGCAGGACAGGGATGACATAGGCTTCCCCTAACCCTGGTGTGGATTGCACCCCAGTATGTCTCACTGCACCCATAGATAATTATAACAATTTCTGTTAATGAGAGCTATTAGTTTGATTTCATTTAAATTGTAATCTATTTCCAATTATATTGTGGAAACTATTTATAATCTCTGGATTGCTGCATGTGCACCATCTTAAAATTTCACATGCAAATATCTTTGGTTACAGAAGTCTTTGTTGTGCTGAGAATCCGAGAGCCCTTTATTACATTTTACAAAAGTGAAAAACTTTTACAGGACACTTTTCTCCGACACTGCAATGCATTGGTAAAGCAATGCATTTTCCATATCTCTGTGGGCCTACTGATATCCAATTTTTCATAATGCAAAATTGTTGATCAGTTATTTTAGTTCAAGATTATTCCTTATGGAGGAAAAGATGTCATTCTGTTTTGAATTTTGAATTACTGTGCAGGGATTTGACCAAAGAAATTGAACTGGTTATAGATCTGAAAGTGCCTATGTGCATTTGGATGTTAATAAGGAAACATTAAGTGACAAGATGCTAGATGATGATAGTACAGCCTAGTAACAATAGTTTGCTCAAGGGAAGAAACACAGTAATGGTACGGAAAAACTGCACATTTTCTATCTGCAGTTAAGCTTGTATGTGTTAAGAACTGTTCATAAAGTTAAAAACACAGGATTAGGTAAAACACCACCACAAGTTCTTTAACTACTGTGACAGTCTTATATCCTTCTGGTCTGAGTGAGTAGTAGAAGGCAGGTATATCAGCCTCAGAATGAGCAGGTCCCTGTTCCCTGGATAGCCAGACAAAGGCTACTCCAGGCCAATCAAAACACCTGTCAGCAATTAACCAGTAGAGGTTGTTAGGCTAATGCCGGCACCTGACCCCAATTAACTGGTAAAGGGTCAGTTAAGGCTGTTAGGCTAATGGAGACAACTGCAGGGCTGCCCAGAGGGAGGGGGCAAGTGGGGCAATGGGCCCCCATGAGAGTTTTTTGGGGGCCCTGGAATGGGGTCCTTAACTTGCTCCGGGGGGCCCAGAAAACTCTCGCGGGGCCTGGGCCGCCAGAGCTTCTTCCACTCCGGGTCTTTGGCAGCAATTCGGCGGCGGGGGGGTCCTTCTGCTCTGGGACCCACTGCCGAAGTGCCGGGTCTTTGGTGGCAATTCAGCAGCGGGGACCCCCTGCCGCCAAAGACCCCAGACCCCCTGAAACCTCTGGGCGGCCCTGGACAGCTGGAACCAATCAAGGTCTCACTCATACTGCTTAAAAGCTCTCCTTTCCAGTTCCCTCAAAGGAGCCCAGGTGAAAGGAGCTGAAGGAGAGGAACCATTGCTGTATCCTGAGGTAAGGGTGAAGCTAGGAAAAGGGGACCACGGGGAAGTGGCCCAGGGAATCAAAGCAGCTTCAGCGGTGAAGGGAAATCTGCCAACAGCAGCTACCAGATGGAACCCGGAATAGAGGGTGGGCCCGGGTTCTCCCCCCCGACACGCTCTACAGAGATCCCCTTGACAGGGGAAGCAGGCCTCGGTCCAGTCAGGAGGTCAACCTGTGCCTACTGAGCACTAAGGAGCAACAAAGACTGTGGGGTATCTCCCCTTCCCATACTGGCCTGTGATGAAAGTAACTCAAAAGGCTGTGACTCTTGCTGCTATACTGTGAAAGGAAGGTCACACTGGGGCCTTAGTGAGTTTCTGAGGCCACTGAATCTGCCTGGAAGTGCAGGACCCATGAATACAGGCTCGGAACTTTGTCACACTACAAACAGATTTTTAAATGAGTACAAGCAATGAGGCACAGTCAGAAATGGTTACAAGAAAAATAAAGATGAAAAGCTTTCTAGTGCCTAACAAACTATATTAGATTCAAAGCAAAGTTTCTCACCACCTGCTTCCAGCAGCATTTCTGACCAAACCCTCAGGTCAGGACTCCTCCTGCAGAATCCAATGGCTGTTTCCTTTATCTTCTCAGGGGCAGAGAATGAGATGAGCAGGGGAAAGAGGTGTCTTGGCATGTTTGTTCCTACTTTTTATAATTTCATAATTTTATAGTCCCCCTTTTGAAAAGCACTTTCAGCTGAGAACCAGAAGACAAGAGAGTCTGTGTGAAAGGATGTTTCCAACTCAGTTTTTTCACCTGTGTGAACTTCCTCTATCTTTTTCTCTGTCCCCTTTCTGCTTGATGGGTCTGTTTACTACTTAAATGCAAATTAAGACACTCTCCTTTGTTCAAATTAAGCACACACTCCTTTGTTCAAGGTCTGTTTGACCAGTATGGTGCTTTGAGAATCTAAACACGTATTTTTAACATTAGAGAGTAGAAATTTATAACCTTATATATAAAGTGGTTACACACATTTTACCATGATATTACTGATCAGCAAGTTATGAGTTTTCAAATAATACCTCACAAGACATGCCTTGTACAAACATTATCATAACAATGTATAGTGTGTGAATACAGGGTGCCTGTTTTGAGGCACATGCATTAGAGTAGCGTGGCAGCATGCAGTATGGCAACTGATGGCAATTTCATAATGCAACTGGAGAAAGTGGACTTGGAGGGAAAAAAATGAAGGTAGCACTTTGAAAGTCTTGTTGTGTGGTTCGACAAATCTCCTGGGTATGGCACAACCAGCTCAGCTCAATGTCCTGATAATCTTGTCAGACTGGCGCTAGAGTACAGAGTAACAGAAGAACACAAGCAGAAAAGCCAAGAGGAGAGAAAGAAAGTAAAGTGAAAAAATGTTCTATAAAAAATGAATTTTTGCAGCTCCAGTGGGGAAAAAGTAAGCAAAAGACAGAGAGGAGGTGCATTTGTAAGGAAGACAGAGAATGAGTGGAGACAACAAAGTGATAGAGAAAAGGAATAATGATAGGCGATACAGAAAGAAGAGGAGAAAAAATGTGGTGAGGAGATTATATAATTTAAAATGCTCTGTTTAACAAACGATGAAAGATTTTACAAGTAAGGAGCAAAGAATCACTGGAAGGAACTGTAGGGCCCTTGAGGGGATCGCCTCAGAAACTTGGTGACTGGTGATGAGGATTTTACTGGGAAAAATTACTTTTTTTCTCATTGCTCAAAGGGAATGAGGAAAACACACCAGAAAGTGAGCCTGGCTATGGGAATGTAACATTTTAAAGAGCACCAAAAATGCAGTTGCAATAAATGTATTTGAGAGGGTAAGAGTTTCAAACACACAAGGGTATCAATTTGAAAAGAATAGGGATCTTTGAAAAGCCTTATAGCAAAGGAAATGAATGTGTTCTACGTATACACCAAGGCACCAATAAAAG
The DNA here is from genome assembly GCF_016161935.1 of Mauremys reevesii. Lineage (NCBI taxonomy): Eukaryota > Metazoa > Chordata > Testudines > Geoemydidae > Mauremys > Mauremys reevesii. The sequence goes on along the minus strand of NC_052629.1, from coordinate 35,186,126 downwards.
CTGTAACCATTAATGCAAGAACTTAGAGTAAACATGGAAGGTGCAAATATTAGACAAAGCTCAGGGGGCCACATGTCCGCATTTCAGCTTTAATGTTATTACTATTTCCTCTACTTGACTCTTCTCTCCTCTTCTGGGTATTGTAGTGTTGAATATTTTCCACTGTTCTACAGAAATACTAACAACATTAAAGTCACTACGTTGTCTCTTGTTTAAGTCTAACCCTAAAACATTTCACTTCGATGAATTTTAACTGACTTTTAACAAATTAATTTTAACCTAACTTTAATTTTAAAGCTGCTGCGAAGAGCTTTGTGATACTTCAGCAACTTAAGATGATATAAAGGTTTATTGGCTGTTCCAAAGGTTTCATTCTAAAACTGAACACACACCTCCTAATCTATTCTGTTTCTTAGCTTTCCCTATATGCCAGTAGGCAGAAAGTTAGGAATAACTGACATTCTAAATTTATATGGCATATCAAATCCACACAAAATATAAACAATATTTTATGATGGATTTTTTCCTTCTACCTATTTGGAAGACTTTCATAGGATATCACTTTTCTTATTTAATAATGGGAAAGGCTGATGTTTATAAGTTTGTATTTATAATTTCAAAATGATATAAATGTATTTCAGAAGAGTCTTATAAAAAACCTTCTGAAATCAAAAAACCGATACTATTCATGAGCAAAAAATATTTGGATGTCAGTCATTACCACTCACAAGGAAACACAGGTGATTGCATATCTATACTGAAATGCATAAATGTACCATGATCTCTCAACCTCAATCAACAGGCAAAATTACATGTACCCAATTTGCTCTGCATAACAAGAGAATTGTTGACATCTAATCCACAACAATGAAAATATCCTGACACACAGACATTTTAATAAGGAAAGGGCCAAACTGAGTCCTTGAATCATCATTGGATCTTAGACATTGATTCCTCCACCTCTTACTCATATCAGTAAAAGTAGCACCCTTTTTCTCCAAGTTCCAACCCTGTTCCAACCCTTTACACAGCACAGATCATTAGTAAGACAACGAGATATGGAAAACTGTCTTCTACAAAAAGAATTACTATTATTAGCTGTATTTCATCTCGATCTACTTGTATTGTAACTGAAAAGCTGTCAAGCTGCTCTCCTTGAACAGAACACAAATCATCATTTTTATTGTTTAAACAGACAATACCTCACTCTTCTTTTCAGTTTTAGTGTTTCCTACCAAGGAAAATCTTCTAGATCTGAGAGTTGTAATTTGCTGTTTAAAATCCTGAATTAAATTTTATATAAAATTAATTCAGCCACTCATTGAAATTAGACTTTTTAAAAACACAAATAGCTGGCTTTCAATTTATAGGCTTGTTAAAATTCTTTTTTATAGTATAATACAATTATGTATGGTAATTAACTTAACATTTTAGCTTTTTAAACTAGCTAAATGACAAAAAGCATATACATACGCTACGATATGTTCCTGATAGTTCTATCCTACACCTTATTTAAAATTTAGCATGATGTTCTAAAACTATAAAATGTACAGAGCTATTGTATAATACAATAGAAAACGCACTTGTGTTTATTATGTACTGCTGTGTTTTATAGATTAGAAACTACTGATCTGGATATTAGTAACTTAGAATACCTTTATCTTTGTGAAAAAATCCAGAACCACTATCATATAATCAGGCAAAGTGGATAGCGATAAATTACCATTGCCATTGGAAAATAATCTTTTGTGCAATGTTTGGGAGAGAAAAAAAAAACAACCTCCACCCCTTTTTCTGTCTTGAAGTTTCTAAATGACACTTTGGCCCATGCTCTATAAACGTCCATGAATACTTCATTACCTGCATATAGTAACATCCGAGTGAAAATTTAAACTTTCAGACTAAAATTTTGGCAACTATGTTAAGAAACTATTGTTCTTACTGGATATAATAATACAAGATTTCTCCAGAACCTCTTAATCCATTTACCAAAACACGCTCAAAGCCCTGCTTGAATGATTTCTTTCACTATATTACAAAAAACATACTCCCATCAGTGTTGTGGATGTATGCACAACATGTCACAGAGATCTTTCCAATTACCACCACCCAGAATAAGACATCTATAGTCACAGGATAGCCATTAATTCCAATGCTTTATAGAAAGGAGTCTAAACCAACACTGAGAATATGGATACTCCTGAACATTAGGGTGTTTGAAATCCAGGGCTGAATGTTGTGTCTTTAGCCTATCTCTGAAGATTCGGCCGGTACATACAATTACTCATGTATCTATGTTTTTGCAGGACCAGGAATGAAGAATTTCCCAGACAGAGATTTTGGAAAGATTTTGATAGTGTCTTTAATAGAGTTGCCAATTTTGGTTGGACTTGTTCCTGGAGGTTTCATCACATGACAATCTTCAATTAAAGATTAAATCTTCAATTCCTGGAGTCTCTGGGACAATCCTAGAGGGTTGACAACTCCAGTCTTTAAGGTTTTACTAAAATAAAGTTGCTAGCTGTCTGGTTGCAAAGATCTCTACAATTTAAAATTATATTAGTTTGAGTTTTTCTTCGAGAAGGAGACATGAGACACATGTGGGGATGGAGAGCTGCTTTAGTGGTGTTCACGGAAGAAAGAGGGTGGGAGTTTGAGTTTGTAGCCGAAACATGTTAAACAATAGCATTAAAAGACTTGCGCTCTCCTCAGTCACTTTAATGAGGGGTTAACTTTGCAGTCTGCTTTAATTATGGCTGCTGACACAAATATCCAACTGAAATATTTGTCCATGGGACAACTCATAGGAATAAGGTTGCTAGTTGTGAATAACAGAGTCAAATGTTCTTTGGAGTATTCAGATAATTGCTAGGCTTGCTACTGTCCTTATAATTGGTGTTTACAATGCTAGACTCCTACAGTGCAGTGTGTTGAATTATAAAACTGGACGCAACAGCAGCAGCCAGAGTAATTTAATTTAACAAGCCAAGATATTTTAGCTACTGTCCCAACAGGCACATTCGGGAACTAAAGTTTGGATTCTATTACTGGAAAGGACTAGGCTGTGAAACTAGCTCCTTCTATCTCTTCACCTACTGACTTGGACTGATTGCTCACCAATTTATAAGCGGTGATTCAGGGAGTTATAGGGCGGGGAGCTGTCCACTGTAGGCAGTTTCATTTAAATGTTATGCTGAATTTATGCAATGCACTGAGTGCATTGAGAGAATGAATACATAAAACTAATGATAAAACAACAAAACATTTGTGAATTAGCCTTCTTGTGCAAATGATAGAAGATAATAAAATATAGGAAATACAAAATACAAAAACCTATTGCAAAGCTTTATCTAATTGTGGAGGGAATCTCCTTGTCAGCAAAAACAGGGCTACATAAGAAAAGGAGGAAAGGAAGGAAGGAAGCCCTTAGTGCCAGAACGTTTAAAAAACACCTTAGGTATTCTGCATACATTTGAATGTTTGCTGATTTTGTGCTGTGGGTTAATTGATCATATTTAATTATGTCTGGCCACATTTGATATTTATTTACATTTAAGTGCCAGATATATGTGAGCAGTAAGAAAATAAAAACATGCAACATTGGCTCTTTGTAAACAAATTACTCTAATAAGTAATTGGTGTACTATTCCAATCTCAAAATAACACGGAAACAGAAATTGTGCAGATTTGTCACCTCGCATTTCTTGATAGTGATTCTCGCTATCACAGATTCAGAACCTAGCAAGTTTATGAGGAAATCTCACCTTTTTTTATTGCTGCCTGCACCATCATAATCAAAAGTAATCCACCCTATTGATCACTCTTGTTGAAAATAAGAGTTTGAAAAGGTAAACTTCAAAAGGTAACAGACCAAATACAAAACAGGTGCAGTGCTGTCTGCATGTGTCTGCAACAGTTTCAGTGCCTCTGTTGCTGCTCATAGCTCTACTAAGCAGAATGCAGAGTGAAATCGATAAGACTCTTGTCTGTTTCCTTTATTTTTCATATACTATATATCCTGTGGGCAGCACTTAAACTGTCACAAACCATGTTAATCAACCAACTCTATCTACTTCAGCTTCACTAGTCCTAATAACAACAAACACTAGAAATCAGAATTAGAAAGAAACACTTAAAAATGGTTCAGATGCAGGAATTTGGTTTGCATTGTTCTCTATTTTAGTCTTCAAAGCACTTTACAATTAGTATTTAATTACACAGTGATCTGACTCTAGGAATACTGTACGACTATGCAGAAATTAGAGCATTGGATTCATACCACCACCACCACCAAACTGTATTATTGTTTGGTCAGTAGACAAAATCCTGGAATGCATATAGAATGACTCCAACACCTTGTTTGCATTACTTTCGTAATAAGTGTGAATGAGCTTTCAAGTTGTCATATACTTTACTAATGATATCTCATCTCTAACTGACCATTGACTTTTGCCTTGTTGGCAGAATAAGTCCTAGAAATCCCCAAAGAATAAAAGAAATTCTCCATCTAGTCCATTTTACTGTGTCACCTTGTTAAATATGCTGCCATGCCTTGTGCTCAGAATGGATAAACAAATCACACTAAAAGTTTGTGTCACACCCCAGTGCTCTCCAGAACCCCACCACTGACTTTCAAATCAAAGGATCTGGGCCCAGCTCCAACAGAATTCCAGGTTTCCCCCATAGCTTTGCCATCCTCTCAGGGTATGTCTACACTATGGGATTATTCCGATTTTACATAAACCGGTTTTGTAAAACAGATTGTATAAAGTCGAGTGCACGCAGCCACACTAAGCATATTAATTCGGCGGTGTGTGTCCATGTACCGAGGCTAGTGTCGATTTCCAGAGCGTTGCACTGTGGGTAGCTATCCCGTAGCTATCCCACAGTTCCCACAGTCTCCCCTGCCCATTGGAATTCTGGGTTGAGATCCCAATGCAAAAACAGTGTAGCGGGTGATTCTGGGTAAATGTCGTCACTCAGTCCTTCCTCCGGGAAAGCAACGGCAGACAATCATTTCACGCCCTTTTTCCCTGGATTGCCCTGGCAGACGCCATAGCATGGCAATCATGGAGCCCGTTTTGCCTTTTGTCACTGTCACCATATGTGTACTGGATGCTGCTGACAGACGCAGTACTGCACTGCTACACTGCAGCATTCATTTGCCTTTGCAAGATAGGTGAGATGGTTACGAGTCATATTGCACCATCTGCCATACTATTGTAAACTGGTGATGAGATGACGGTTATCAGTTGTTCTGTACCATCTGCTGCTATCATGGGTGCTCCTGGCTGGCCTCGCTCAGGTTAACCGGGGGCGCATAGGCAAAAATGGGAATGACTCCCTGGGTCATTCCCTTCCTGTTTTGTCTAAAAATAGAGTCAGTCCAGCCTAGAATATGGGACAAGTGTACTAGAGAACCAGAGAGCACAGCCACTCCGTGTCAGAGCCCCAGAGATCCCGCAGAAATTATGAGCTGCATGCCATTCTAGGGGGTGCCCCTGCAACAACCCCACCCGTTGCTTCCCTCCTCCCCCAACCCTCCTGGGCTACCATGGCAGTGTCCCCCCATTTGTGTGATGAAGTAATAAAGAATGCAGGAATAAGAAACACAGACTTTTTAGTGAGATAAAATGAGGGGGAGGAAGCCTCCAGCTGCTATGATAGTCCAGGCAGTACAGAATCTTTTCTTTAGACATGACAGGGGGGCTGATGGAGCTCAGCCCCCAGTTGCTATGATGAGGACGGTTACCAGCCATTCTGTACCATCTGCTGGGAATGACCAGGAGTCATTCCTATTTTTACCCAGGCGCCCCCGGCCGACCTCACCGAGGCCAGCCAGGAGCACTCACGGGCTGATGACGAGAACGGATACCAGTCCTTCTGTACTGTACCGTCTGCCACTGGGGAGGGGAGGGGAGAGGATGCTGCTGTTTAATGCTCCAGCACCTCGTCTACCAGCAGCATGCAGTAGACATAGGGTGACATTAAAAATAGGTGAGAAATGATTTTTTCCCTTTTCTTTCGGGGGGGAAGGGTGTAAATTGACGACATACACCCTGAAACACCCGGGAAAATGTTTTTGACCCTTCAGGCACTTGGAGCCCAGCCAAGAATGCAAATGCTTTTCAGAGACTGCGGGGACTGTGGGATAGCTGGAGTCCTCAGTCCCCCCTCCCTCCCTCCATGAGCATCCATTTGATTCTTTGGCTTTCCATTACACTTCTCACGCAGCACTGTGCTGAGTCCCTGCTGTGGCCTCTGTCTATCATAGCCTGGAGATTTTTTCAAATGCTTTGTCATTTCGTCTTCTGTAACGGAGCTCTGATAGAACAGATTTGTCTCCCCATACAGCGATCAGATCCAGTATCTCCCGTACGGTCCATGCTGGAGCTCTTTTTGGATTTGGGACTGCATCGCCACCCGTGCTGATCAGAGCTCCACGCTGGGCAAACAGGAAATGAAATTCAAAAGTTCGCGGGGCTTCTCCTGTCTACCTGGCCACTGCATCCGAGTTCAGATGGCTTTCCAGAGCAGTCACAATGGTGCACTGTGGGATAGCTCCCGGAGGCCAATACTGTCGATTTGCGGCCACACTAACCCTAATCTGACATGGCAATACCGATTTCAGCGCTACTCCTCTCGTCGGGGAGGAGTACAGAAATCGGTTTAAAGAGCCCTTTATATCGATATAAAGGGCCTCATTGTGTGGACGGGTGCAGGGTTAAATCGATATAACGCTGCTAAATTCGGTTTAAACGAGTAATGTAGACCAGGCCTCAGACACATACTTTCAGTCATATAAGAATCTTGAAGAAGCAACATATTGTAGGCTGGGATTATAATAAAGGCTTATGAGAGTTAAGCACCCAGTTCCCTCCTAAAATTCACTGGGATTTAGGCACCCATCTCCCTTAAGGCTCCTTTAAAAAAAAATCACATCCATAATCTAATAACCTAGAGGAAATCATCATAAAAAAAAAAATGGAAAACTACATTACCACCAAATGATTACCAAGCTATCAGCAGGTAGATAGCCATATTGAAAGGTACGGGGGGAGAGGGGAGTGGAATCTCCATTTGAAGGGGAAAAACAGGGAATATGAGAAACTCATGAAAGTGCCTCCAGTGAACATGTCAAAATCTCCCCAGTTCTCGTGTTAGTACATTTGGCCCAAACTCTCCTTCAGTTACATTCTCAAATATCATTGGCTTCAAAGGGTTTGCAAGGCTGTAGGGATGCTCAGAATGTAACCCAATGAGTAAGATTTGTACATTTGCTTTCATAGTGTAGATTAATATTCAAGATCTAACAACAAAATTTCAAATTGCTACATCCCAAAGCTGTAAGGAATTGAAATGTTAAAAATAAAAGGCTGTACGTATGCAAAGAAAACATTTTCCCCAGTTGCATGCTCAAAATAAATAAACAAATAAATTATATATATATATATATATATAAAAAGGCATGTGCTGCACCACACATTGGTTGAGCCTCGCTCAGCAAGATGAGATTTGGCAGGTCTGACAATAGATGTGTGTCTGGGGAGTTCACATTGCTATGTAAATTGTCATTTGGTTTCAGCAATTACATTCAATATTGTTCATAACTGACACCACATTTGTCTGTTCATTATTTCAAAATTTAAGTATGTTTGCAACTTTGATTCTAGCAGGAAAGGAAAATACATGGTAAGGAAGAGGAGATGTATATTTGCAATGCTGCTAATATTTCACATCTAGGATTAAACTGGAATCCCTAGCTCTTGGTGGTAAAGAAATAGAGATATTCTGCAGCATATGCTGGCTCTGTTTTGGTTTTAGAATTTTCTAAGACTTAGTACCACCAAAGCTTTTAAGAATTACTTTTGCATGCTCCATGCTTTTTGACGTGAGTGAAATCTGATGATCACTTATCTGAGTATGGACCACAAGAATAAAATGACAAATTCAGAAGCAAACGGGGAAAATACACACTTGCTAGCAATCTCAAAATGCTTTGTATATTTGTTTATTAAAACCCTTATCTTGCAGTCCAAAAGAAAAATGTTTCATATATTCTCTTGAAAAAATTGTCAGCAATTTTCCAATCACTTGAAAACTGTTCTCAGAGGAACATTCACAACATCTTAAAGGTTTGCTTGTATGCTGGTTACAATAAACTGGTATTGTGAGCTTCATGTTGTAAAGAAGAATATAGTCCTTATCTCGTAACACAGAGGATAATAGGCTCTTGTCTCACACACAAAATGAGTTTTTAAAATCACATCTCTTAATAGCCTTAGTCATAATGATAGGAAATTAACCTAATTATGGCTACACCATACCTTAAAACTTCACAACACACCACACACACACACACACACACACACACACACAGAAAGACATTAAGAATCACACACAATTGTTTAGTGGCAAAAGGAGCGTATTACATTGAAGCAGCCCTGGTAACTGGTGTTAATCTTCAGTATACTTTTATTAAGTACTAAATTAATCTCTAATGCTCTATATAGAGTAGAGACTATTAAAAAAGCAAAATTCCCTCCAGAGTTGGATTTGGCAGGGAATTAGGGCAATCTGAATTTCAATACACTATATCCAACAGAGTGCAAGCGAGCGCACAATTAGGAAGAGAACACAATACATTTCTGAGCTATCATCATGATGTAGCATATGCCTGTGCATATGTGCGTATACATACAGATGTTAATGCAGATGTGACTATATTTTGCAGACTATTCTGCATCACAACACAGGTTATACTCCACCGCAGAGTTATTTTCTTCTAATAAACAGCAAAATTAGTTGACAAATTCAAATTGGCTGCCTATGCAACATGAGGGGTTTTTTGAGAGCTTGGTTCACCTCATGCAAGCAAAATTACCGGAATACTGTATGTATGAATATTATTTTATTTTGGTTAAATTTCATGCAAGTAAAAAAACCCAACAACAATATTGATTGCCATGAAAAGTCCCACACCAAACTGCAAAGAACTGGACACCATAGTACCATGAACTAGTCCTCTTAGTCATCTGATTAGCTGATTCAGTCTGATCGTTGCAAATTAAGAGAATTTGATTTCTGCACCAACATAAGCCAGAGAAAGAGTAATGTTGTAGCTCTTTGTAGCTATTCCAAGAAGCTACCTTTCACAGTAAAAGTTTGGTGTCACCTGAAAAAAAAAAAAGTATTTGTCCTTATAATACCTTAAGATTACACTACCCTGACAACATAATACATCTCAAGGCTGTGTTAGTCTCAGAGCCAGAGCAGCTACCGGGCTCCAAGTGATGTCAGCAGCACCTGAAAAGGCTACTGCTGCAATTAGCATTTTCTAGGATCTGATGTGCCTCTACCTTTATAAGACTAGTAATGTTGCAAGATATGGAAACAAAGCCTTCTGGTACAACATGTCTAGGTAAGGTCTCAAGCGATCATCAGAAAGTCGCTTTGTGGAGTTGTGTGGGTGATGGCCTGAGACAAAGTGAAGTAGAAAGCGCTCGAGAGTTAGATAACAACTACTCTAACATAAAACATAATCACCAGCTACTAATAGAATTTGTGATATCCCACTTCGTACATACCTGAGAGAAACAGCATTTCCCCCACCCCAAAATTCCCAGCAGTAACACTGACACCTCATAATTCTCTCTTGGCCAAATCATCTAATTTCTGCCTCTGCAAAGGAACATTGTGACCAGACTCTGTGCATGCCTAAGGAGTAGCACAGAAACAAAGACACATTACAAACATTACAAGAATGAGCACTGGAGGTGCACTGGGCCTACTATCTCTGCAGCTACCTGACCTGCTTTGCCTAATAGACCAAGATGTGAATAAATTATATTGAAAATTACTCAAAGTTCTGTACCTCATGGCCAGAATAGCAACAATTCAAGTAACTCATGCAAAAAGACAGACCACGGCCTATGGAGAACCACAAGCATAAGCTTTCTAAGTAGAATTCATGATATCCATGATACAAGACACTAACTGAGCAAAACCACAAGAAAAAAGCAGAACTGAAATATTTACTCATGGGACGATTTATAATCTCCTCACTCCTATATGCAGCTCTCATTTTTGTCCTGTTAAAGAGTAGAAATACCAGAAATAATCAGAAATAAGATTTATGGCTGGTCCTTCTGTCTACACCAAGAAGAGAGGCATTCTAGAGAGGAACCACAAGGATTTACTGTGGCACCCTAGCTGGCTTTGCTAATAACTTACAAAGTAGACTTCCCATGGCCCTGTCTTGATGGACAAAAAGTGTGTGTTCAATCAAATTAGCTTAACACGACTGAAAGGCCCCGTGATTGAAGTGCCATCTTAGAAGTCATGTTGAGCCTATGTTCTCCCCAGGCTAAAATTCGGCCAGCTAATAGAACTTTAAAACATATTTGCTTGCATCATAACAAGCACTCGTCAGTCACGTTAAGATAATTCAACTGAGCAAATATAAATGAACCCACCCCCCATCCAGCACCATACTTTTGTCCATCAAGAGAAGGGCCACACGTTTTCCATGCAGTAGTGGCAGAGGGGAATTCCACAGTGACATTTACGGATAAGGAGCATTGTCTGTGTATTTAAAAGCACACCTACTAGATCTACTCCCAGCGCAAATTACTTCCGCGAATGGCACTAGTAATTTGTATGACACTGAATGAAAGTTGCACTTAATTGCACAGTAGGCCAAAATATGAATGGTTACAAATGCTGCATTTGTAGCATCAATTTACATTCATACTGAGAATGACAACAAAGCCTGAATCCAGACTCTTCTAGGGGAGAGATTTTTGAAAATATCTAAGGATTATAAGAGCACAAGTCCTACTTATTTCCCTGGGAATTGTGTTCCAAACTGCATTTTGTTGGAGTATTGTTAGGTGCATACATGCATATCACATTTGAAAGAAGATAGTACTTAAGAAAGCACATTTCAAATATTGTCCTAAAGATGTTTGCAATTTAATGAATACCTGAATATTTCAAATATTTTCCTCCAAGTTTTTTTTAAGTTTCAAAATAAGGGTTATTTTCATTTCCTTTGTTAGTTTCCCTCCTTTGTATATCAACCAGCTGACCAGGACACGATACAGAAATGTGTTAACTTCAGTAGTTCAATATCTTCGCATGTCAATTGAAAAGATGAGAAGTCCTTCCTAATTCTGCAATATCTTCAGCATCTGCAACACCGTGAAATAATGTTAACTCAATAGTGACACCCTGAAGAGTTGGATGGAATGTCATAAGAATGGTTCTACTCATTACTGTATGACACATACCAGAGGGTATAATGGGTGATTACTCCTCTTCCCTTGAGGTTTCCCTTGCTTAGGATGCAAACATTTTACCTCTCCCAGGTATATACAAAGTCACAGGAGAAGTTTAGGGGGCAACCTGAGCTGAATAACTGCTATCACTATTTATTTTGTTGAAGGTGCTCAGCTACTCTAGTGATGGCCAGTAGTATAAAAACCCTAAGATGGATAAGTATGCTGATGAAATTTGCTTTGGTCTCCTTTTTATTGGATTAGATGAGCATAGAGAATGAGCTGGATGAAAATCGACTGCTTTAAGTTCAGTCCAGAAAAGAGAAAAGATACCAACTGGCAGGGAGAATACAACAATGTATGGTGTTTGCACACTCATTGTCAGCATGTTATGCAGTCTCAGGGCCTAACTAAATGCACTTAGATTCACAAATTACAACAATGGCCAGAAATAAGTTTTTCCACCTTCATCTGGCCAGAAGATTTCATCCTTCTCACATCAGGGTAAAATTTCAAAAGGCTTCTATGTCATTTAGGTACTAAGTCTCATTGAAAGTCAACGTCAAGCCTATGTCACTTTTAGAAGTTGGCCTTAGCCTCTGAATTCACGTAGGTGCTTTGGAAATTTTTACCCCCAGTCTTTTCCTTGGACATGCATAGTTTGTTACTTCCAGGCACAAATCTAAAATGCCAAATGGACATCAGCTAATTAGGAGAGAGACAAGCTAGCTAGAATATCTATTTACCTGTGTTCCACACTGCATTGGCTACCAGTGAATTATTGTGTGAAATTCAGGGTACTAGTTACTATCTTTAAATTCCTTACTGGTTTAAGATTCACTCCCCACATCTGTAAGTAATAAAAGGGAATGTGAGAGCATGTGTGTGAGTTTCATTTGCACCATTTCAGGCCTCTGTTCAGACAAAAGGTGCATGGTTGTAGAGCCTAGAGCCTGCCCAATCCTCCTCAGCTCTTCTATTTAATATTTGGAAGAGCTCATTTCCCTTGAGGGCAGCTGCACAACTTATTATATGACTGCCATAGCTCTCTCCTCCTCATGTTGGAGACTGAAATTGAAGTTATGAAGAGATCTGAGCACCTTTAAGAAGAAAGAATAAATGACTTTTTCTCCTGCTGTTGGAAATTACTTTGTATGTAGTTTCATAATTACACATGGCACATGATAAACCTCAAAATAAGGAAAGCTTCAATCTGCATGAAGTTCACAATCTAATCAAAGATTTAAACTACAATTAAATATTTTTTATGATGGATTCAGGGCCAAAGTCTGTCGGAACTGATACTGCTTGCCAGGGAGAGGAAAAAAAATCAGAGGCGGCTACCTAACAAGTAAAAGATGTGTTTCCCTCCACCAGCATAGACCCCATTAGGTAGGGTAGATGTGGCCCATATTTCTGAAGACACTATCGCTTATCAGTAATAATTGTGCTAGCTATTGAGGATATTGACTTTTGGGACAGGCTTTTATATGGCCTAAAGCTTGCTTATGAGTGTCATGCTGAAAAGAGAAAATACTAATCTGCTAAGAATCACCAGAAAGACATAATCTTTACCAGTATGGTTAAGAAGGGATTTTTTTTTTTACTGATGTCCTAACAAACAAGTACTAACACTTAAGTCAGCAAAAAACTGATGCATCGGACAGAAAAAGAGATGTCTAAATATACTGGAAATGTATGGGTAAAAATAAGTTGTTTGTCAGAGGAAATAAGTGAAGGTAAAACTATATGAACATAAGAACAACCATACTGGGTCAGACCAAAGGTCCATCCAGCCCAGTATCCGGTCTACTGATAGAACCGTATGGTGACTTGCCTGCCTGGTGCGAAGGTTGCGGATCTCTCGAGGCATGTAGACAGACTTATGTGTAGTGCTGGGGAGGAGCCGGTGGTCGTGGTACATGTAGGTACCAATGACATAGGGAAGGGTAGGAGAGATGTCCTGGAAGCCAAATTTAGGCTGCTAGGGAAGAGACTGAAATCCAGGACCTCTATGGTGGCATTCTCAGAAATGCTCCCAGTTCCATGCGCAGAGCCAGGTAGGCAGGCAGAGCTTCAGAGTCTCAATGCATGGATGAGACGATGGTGTAGAGAGAAGGGGTTTACATTCATTAGGAACTGGGGAAACTTCTGGGATGGGGGGAACCTATACAGGAGAGATGGGCTCCACCTAAACCAAAGTGGAACCAGACTGCTGGCACTAAGCATTAAAAAGGTTGTAGAGCATAGAATCATAGAATCATAGAATTCAAGATCAGAAGGGACCATTATGATCATCTAGTCTGACCTCCTGCAAGATGCAGGCCACATAAGCCGATCCACCCACTCCTTAGCAAGCGACCCCTGCCCCATGCTTCGGAGGAAGGCGAAAAACCTCCAGGGCCATTGCCAATCTTCCCTGGAGGAAAATTCCTTCCCGACCCCAAATATGGCGGTCAGCTGAACCCCGAGCATGCGGGCAAGACTCTCCAGCCAAACCCTCTGGAAAAGGTTATATCATACCAGGCACATAATTGACCTATTGACTAAGCCCGTTATCCTATCATACCATCCCCTCCATAAACTTATCTAGCTTAATCTTAAAGTCATGGAGGTCCTTCGCCCCCACTGTTTCCCTCGGTAGACTGTTCCAGTATTGCACTCCCCTGATGGTTAGAAACCTTCGTCTAATTTCAAGCCTGAATTTCCTGACTGACAGTTTATATCCGTTTGTCCTCGTGTCCACATTAGCACTGAGCTGAAATAATTCTTCTCCTTCCCTGGTATTTATCCCTCTGATATATTTAAAGAGTGTAATCATATCTCCTCTTATCCTTCTTTTGGTTAAGGAAAACAAACCGAGCTCCTCAAGTCTCCTTTCATACGAAAGGCCTTCCATTCCTCGGATCATTCTAGTGGCCCTTCTTTGTACCCGTTCTAGTTTGAATTCATCCTTCTTAAACATGGGAGACCAAAACTGCACACAATACTCCAAATGAGGTCTCACCAACGCCTTATATAACGCCTTATATATAGAGCAGTTTTTAAACTAGGAGATGGGGGAAAGCCAACTGCTGCAGAGGAGCATGTGGATCGGACACAGACTTCTCTTAGGGGAGAGTCTGATGATAGAGAATCTCCAGGTTATAGTCAGGAGCAGAGGACGGAAGAGGATAATGTAAGGGCCGGATCAGATGATAAACAGTCACATAAAAAAGAATCTGGCACATCAGAAAAGGGCAGACAAATAAACAGGGACAAGTTTTTAAAGTGCTTGTACACAAATGCTAGAAGTCTAAATAATAAGATGGGTGAACTAGAGTGCCTTGTGATAAAGGAGGATATTGATATAATAGGCATCACAGAAACCTGGTGGACTGAGAGCAATCAATGGGACACAATCATTCCGGGGTACAAAATATATCGGAAGGACAGAACAGGTCGTGCAGGGGGAGGAGTGGTACTATATGTGAAAGAAAATGTAGATTCAAATGAAGTAAAAATCTTAAGCGAATCCACATGTTCCATAGAATCTCTATGGATAGAAATTTCATGCTCTAATAAAAATATAACATTAGGGATCTATTATCGACCACCTGACCAGGACAGTAATAGTGATGATGAAATGCTAAGGGAAATTAGAGAGGCTATCAAAATTAAGAACCCAATAATAGTGGGGGATTTCAATTATCCGCATATTGACTGGGAACATTTCACTTCAGGACAAAATGCAGAGATAAAATTTCTTGATACTTTAAATGACTGCTTCATGGAGCAGCTGGTACGGGAACCCACAAGGGGAGAGGCAACTCCAGATTTAATCCTGAGTGGAGCACAGGAGCTGGTCCAAGAGGTAACTATAGCAGGACCGCTTGGAAATAGTGACCATAATACAATAGCATTCAACATCCCTGTGGTGGGAAGAACACCTCAACAGCCCAACACTGTGGCATTTAATTTCAAAAGGGGGAACTATACAAAAATGAGGGGGTTAGTTAAACAAAAATTAAAAGGTACAGTGACTAAAGTGAAATCCCTGCAAGTTGCATGGGCCCTTTTTAAAGACACCATAATAGAGGCCCAACTTCAATGTATACCCCAAATTAAGAAAAACAGTAAAAGAACTAAAAAAGAGCCACCGTGGCTTAACAACCATGTAAAAGAAGCAGTGAGAGATAGAAAGACTTCCTTTAAAAGGTGGAAGTCAAATCCTAGTGAGGCAAATAGAAAGGAGCACAAACACTGCCAACTTAAGTGCAGGAGTGTAATAAGAAAAGCCAAAGAGGAGTTTGAAGAACGGCTAGCCAAAAACTCCAAAGGTAATAACAAAATGTTTTTTAAGTACATTAGAAGCAGGAAGCCTGCTAAACAACCAGTGGGGCCCCTTGATGATCGAAATACAAAAGGAGCACTTAAAGACGACAAAGTAATTGCAGAGAAACTAAATGGATTCTTTGCTTCAGCCTTCACGGCTGAGGATATTAGGGAGATTCCTAAACCTGAGCTGGCTTTTGCAGGTGACAAATCTGAGGAAGTGTCACTAGAGGAGGTTTTGGAATTATTTGATAAACTCAACATTAACAAGTCACCGGGACCAGATGGCATTCACCCAAGAGTTCTGAAAGAACTCAAATGTGAAGTTGCGGAACTAGTAACTAAGGTTTGTAACCTGTCCTTTAAATCGGCTTCAGTACCCAATGACTGGAAATTAGCTAATGTAACGCCAATATTTAAAAAGGTCTCTAGAGGTGATCCCGGCAATTACAGACCGGTAAGTCTAACGTCGGTATCGGGCAAATTAGTCAAAACAATAGTTAAAAACAAAATTGTCAGACACATAGAAAAACATAAACTGCTGAGCAATAGTCAACATGGTTTCTGTAAAGGGAAATCATGTCTTACTAATCTATTAGGGTTCTTTGAAGGGGGTCAACAAACATGTGGACAAGGGGGATCCAGTGGACATAGTGTACTTAGATTTCCAGAAAGCCTTTGACAAGGTCCCTTACCAAAGGCTCTTGCGTAAATTAAGCTGTCATGGGATAAGAGGGAAGGTCCTTTCATGGACTGAGAACTGGTTAAAAGACAGAGAACAAAGGGTAGGAATTAATGGTAAATTCTCAGAATGGAGAGGGGTAACTAGTGGTGTTCCCCAAGGGTCAGTCCTAGGACCAATCCTATTCAATTTATTCATAAATGATCTGGAGAAAGGGGTAAACAGTGAGGTGACAAAGTTTGCAGATGATACTAAACTACTAAAGATAGTTAAGACCAACGCAGATTGTGAAGAACTTCAAAATATCTCACAAAGCTAAGTGATTGGGCAACAAAATGGCAAATGAAATTTAATGTGGATAAATGTAAAGTAATGCACATTGGAAAAAATAACCCCAACTATACATACAATATGATGGGGGCTAATTTAGCTACAATGAGTCAGGAAAAAGATCTTGGAGTCATCGTGGATAGTTCTCTGAAGATGTCCACGCAGTGTGCAGAGGCGGTCAAAAAAGCAAACAGGATGTTAGGAATCATTAAAAAGGGGATAGAGAATAAGACTGAGAATATATTATTGCCCTTATGTAAATCCATGGTACGCCCACATCTCGAATACTGTGTACAGATGTGGTCTCCTTACCTCAAAAAAGATATTCTAGCACTAGGAAAGGTTCAGAAAAGGGCAACTAAAATGATTAGGGGTTTGGAGAGGGTCCCATATGAGGAAAGATTAAAGAAGCTAGGACTCTTCAGCTTGGAAAAGAGGAGACTAAGGGGGGATATGATAGAGGTATATAAAATCATGAGTGATGTTGAGAAAGTGGATAAGGAAAAGTTATTTACTTATTCCCATAATACAAGAACTAAGGGTCACCAAATGAAATTAATAGGCAGCAGGTTTAAAACAAATAAAAGGAAGTTCTTCTTCACACAGCGCATAGTCAACTTGTGGAACTCCTTACCTGAGGAGGTTGTGAAGGCTAGAATTATAACAATGTTTAATAGGGAACTGGATAAATTCATGGTGGTTAAGTCCATAAATGGCTATTAGCCAGGATGGGTAAGAATGGTGTCCCTAGCCTCTGTTCATCAGAGGATGGAGATGGATGGCAGGAGAGAGATCACTTGATCATTGCCTGTTAAGTTCACTCCCTCTGGGGCACCTGGCATTGGCCACTGTCGGTAGACAGATACTGGGCTAGATGGATCTTTGGTCTGACCCGGTACGGCCTTTCTTATGTTCTTGCCCAGCTCTGCCTTCTTCTAGGCTTCAACAAACAGTTTACAAATAACAATGAAAATATGCATGTAATTGGTTTATAGCAATTGTACGGGGATAAAAAGAAACAGAAAAAAAGAAAGTAGGAATGTGTAGCTTGAAAGCTCATACCCTCCACCAACAGAAATTGGTCCAATAAAAGGATATTACCTCACCTACCTCATCTCTGTTTTAGTGCAAATGTCATTTTTATGCCCATGTTTTTAGTAGTAGAGCTTGTACATTTTCTGAAAAATAGAGAGACTTATAAGTTAACTATAGGGGGTTATTTTAGTTACAACAATAAACATTTCCTGTGAACTAGTGTTTTGAAAATCTCAAAAGGCTGAGAGGTTCATTTTTGTTCAGATAAGCACTGAAAAGTTCAAGTGCATATCAAGACTCCTTTGATGTAGTAACCAGGCTAGAAATCTCAGGAGAACAGACTCTCTTGAAAGATTTCCTGTACTCCTCACTTTTTGCAAGAGTGGAAATTGCTTCAAAAAGGGAATTTAGCTATTTAGTGCTTCTGCTTCCAGCCCAATGGCAAATAACCTGGAAACAAAAGACACGGGGTTATAAATTAAGTGACTAACCCTGCCAAAGAGATCTGCTTCTGTGTGCCTCATTGAAGTTGATGGGATCCTGCACAAGAAAATCTTTTTGAAGGAGAGGTCTCTCAGTAACCTTCTTCAGTGTGTAAAACAGATTTGAGCTCAGTTCAAGTGTTGGGCCGAAGTCAAGTTTGTTTTTTATTTAACTTGAACAGGAACATCTAGCTCACTCATAAGCCTATTTTAAAGTCAACAGAGAGCAGGCAAAAATGACATCCCTCTCACTAATTATACAATAGTGTTAGTAATTTAAGGAGCATTGTTTCATTCCAAATATTATCCCCTTATTCCAATTATTACATGGGTGCATAAAGGAAGAAGGGTTTTGGAAGCAGCGGCTTGGCAGCTTCAGCAGTGGTGGCTCCTGGCTTCCCATGTAGTGAATTGTTGAGGCTGATTTTGAGAGAATGATTGGGATGCACTGCATCCTTGTTCTCCCAGCTCCAGGATGTGGCAGACCTGGGCCACCATTTGAGAAGCAGCAGCACAGGCTACTTGGCACAGGAGCAGACTCAGCTGTGGAAAGCAAGCAGAGACTGACTGGGTGAACTTGTTGGGAGGAAGAAGAGATAGTTTCCAGTGAGACTGATCCCGGAAGGGATATGTATTGGTTGGGTCCGTCCCTGGTAGGGACTTGTATCCTGATGGTTATCACTAGCTATCAAAGCCAAAATGCCCAGCCATGTGGTTCCCTGGATACTGCTCTGGAGTCTGCTGCCTGTATTTGCCCAAATCAAGATTAGAATCTTCATAATCCCACATACTATTGGTGAATGGTGGGAGATGAGGAGGGGAAGCTGCAAAGGTACATATCATTTCCCCAATTTAAATTTTTACAGGTTCTTATACACCAGTTTCCACTCAGTTACCTTTGGGCAAAGGTCTTATGGAAAATATTATCTGATGAATGTTGTGATTCACCAGTAATACTATCAGATTCTTGTGTCAGCCCCAGTCTGAGTTTTCTGGTTGAGTGTTTGGATCCCATTAATGAACAAGATCAGATAATACTTCAATAACATTCAATAACTTCTCTTTTATATTTACCATGAGAATGCTTGCTCCCCCAGTTGTTCACATGGAAATAGTAATGCCCCACCTTAAGGCTTTATCGACAGAGCCAATACTTTGGGATTGCTGTTTGACTATACAGAAATTAATGGAAGTGATTTTAAAAGCTATTTCAGGTACTCAGTGAAACCTTTTTTTTAACTTCAAAGCTATGTTGGGGAGATGGTGGCAGATCTGGCAAGAGTCCAAAAATCTTAAGATTTATTACCCTGCTACCCCAATAGGTTGTTTGGCATTCCCTTTGATTTGGAACAGCTGGACAATGTTAACCCCAGTTCCAGGCCTAGTAATACAGAGCTGAGTATGTGTCAGAAGGGTAATGCCAATACCCAAACAGTTTCTGCAATTCTCTCATACTTCTAACAGAGAGCCATACTATGGTTCTTCATGAGGTATTCCACCTCTCAACCTTGTTTAACTGAATGTATTTCAGATTAAAGACTAAGAAATCCTAGGTATAAGTGGCTGTGGCGCTGGTTTTTAATGTTTCTAGGGGAAAAGATAAGCCAGAGAGGCCTGACTGCAGCACGATATATACAGAGTCTTAGAGAGAGCAGTGTTTTATTCTTTACCCAGAAATCAAATTCAAAAGATAGAAAGTGTTTCCAACACAGGATTACAAGAGTGGAGGCAGAATTTAAAGACTGGGGGGCTGTTAAGAAAATCTGGAGTATGAGAGCTCTCCTTAGCTACAGAGGCTATTCAATAGAAAAGGTTAAAGGGAAATAATTGTAAAGCATTCAGAGAGAATTTCTGCTCTACATAATAATAAAACAAATTACCAGTTATTCATGTAAATCCTGTCAGCCTATGGCCTATTTGGCTGAAACCAAATGGCCCAGATTTAGGCTTATTGCTCAAAAACCACAAGTCAATCATAGGGTTACAGATCATAATTCTGGGAGAAACAGACCTAACTGTAAAGCCAATGCAACAGTTTACCAAAACAATTTCTCAGTAAAGGCCCCAGAGATGGAAGTGGAATGATAGATGGGCCTGACTGAGATTGCATAAAATCTTGTATCAAGATTGTCTCGTGGCATATTGCTGGCCTTGAAAGTAAACTTCAGAATTTAGATTGTAGGAATTATTTATCCCAGTCTAACTTAGACTCCCTCCAAGGGGCTGTGAATCCTTTTTAGAAAGGATGTTAAGCAAGGTAAGAGAGGTAGACCAGCATGTGGTCTGGCCTGCTTCGTCACCACTAGATTAAATGTCATAACTATCAGCTCACATCAGGTAACCACTATTTTCAGGTCTTTAAGCTTTACCTTTTCAAGATAAATCTGTCTCTATTATCCCTGAATGTTTATTTTCTCCTTTTGGACTCTCTTTTTTTATGCATTTCTCTGTATGGAATTTGAAACTCTCAATGACTCGCTTATGGAAAAGTATCCGTTATCCAACTTTATTGTTTTGGGTGATATTAATGCATGACTTGGCTGTGGGATAGGGAAATTCTTCATCTGTCTTCTCACTCAGTGAAAGGAGCTTTTCCTTTAATTGCCCCTAAATCTCTGGAAAATACCCCAGGGCTGTAATTTTCAGTACTTTAAAATTAATTTTGGTTGGAGGTGCTGAATGGTGATGAGGTGGAGAGCCACTTTGCCTTCACTTCATCTAGAGGGACCAATATTACAGATTATATTGAGGTCCCAATTTTAAATTGGACCTGTTTTTCTAATGGCTTTTAAAACAGATAGTGGTACCAACTTCTTTCAGGTAAATTTTTGCTCATCTGCCATATTTTTGGGGGGAGGGTAATGGAGAATATGGGTTCGGGCACATTTTGCCCCATTCCTGACATTATAAATTTGAAGAGAGTTAAACGGAATCCCTTAGGTAAACTCAAAATCAAAGAGAAACTTGCATCCAGTGATCTGTTAGTTTTGAAGAACCAACTATCAGACCTTAAGGATGTATTCCATATCTGTATAGTATTCACTGCTCTTATTAAGAAAAACCTTCAGGATGATTTTGTTATCCAGGAGGATGTTTTAATCTTTTACAGGATGAAACTATCCGGTATGATTTGGAAAACACTTCAGTTATAGGAAACTACATCAAATTGTTAGAAAGCAAAAGCTTTTAGAAATAATGGTTAACTGGATTCTGTTAGAAAATTAGTTATTTTTAGATGGGAATTTAAAATTTGTTAAATAAGAAAAATATCAAAGGGCCCTTTGGAAGGAATTTGAACTTGCTGCCAAGAAAAATTCATTTATTTTATTTTGAAAGTTATAGCTATATAGATTAAAAACAATTGGAAATTTTAAATATGATAAAAAGGGCTTTTATGGTTTTACAGATCTTAATTGATTTTACCCATGTGGGTCAGGCCAGGCTTGAGATTTGCCACATTGCATACTGGAGACTTTTATTAGCCATTTTATTTGTCAAATGGCTATCTCCAATCTTGGCTCAGAAGACTTTCCTGATTAGTTCAAAAACTGGAACCTTTGTTATGCATCAATGTTTCAGTTACATGGGCAGTTGCCCTTTTCACTTGGTTGATGGCAAAAGGAAGGAAAGAATTGTTTGAAACTAATGCTCTTTTCAAGTTTGAAGAGAATCAATTTGTTCCTAATGTTTATAATTTTATTTTGGTATATTATTCTAGGGGCAGTCTCAAAAATGTAAATTGACTCTAGGAGCATATTTGCTTTTATTTTTGCTGTATGAAGATATTAAATTTTGGGTGTATTTTGTTGAGCATTATGACTAAGATGATTACGATTAAGATACTGGGTTAATAAATTTGATTTGAATAAAAGAAGAGAATGAATAAGAAACTGTAAGAAGAAAATGCACAAATCTATTAGTTTAATGGTGTGGCATTATGTTGCAACTAGAACTGTGCACAACTTTTTAGTTTGCAGAGGATTCTGTGAACTTTATTCAGTTTTAACATTGGGTTCATGCCAACTCAAGTTTCTTTTGAGTTTCAGGCTCAAATGAATAAAAGAAAATTGAGTTGAAACCAACCTAGACAGTCATTTTCAGCATCAGAGCTCTGGCTGCAGAAGGAAAGCGAGTTAAACAGGAGCTGGGAACCCTGAATGGGCAGCATGTTCAGCCACCTATGGAAAGGAGCATCTACTGTCACTGTCCCAGATCCTTCTAGCTGAAGAGCTGAACAACAGAGATAGGTTCCAGAGAAAACAGCATCCAGCTCTCTCTCTCTCTCTCTCACACACACACACACACACACACACACACACACACACACACACACACACACACACACACACACACACACACACACGCAGGTCCTTTGCAAATGGAGAAGTAAAAGGAATAAATGTGAAAATCCCGATGGTCTCCACTCTTAAATACAAAGGGCTTTGTTTCCACCTAAATAAGAGGTATGCACATTTTCAACTCTTCGCTTACACAATTTCTTGTGCATAGTTATTTGCTTTATATTAATTCAGCAAAATATTTTCAGCTGCGTGTTAAGCAGCTTGCTTTGTTTAACAAATAAGTTAGCTTTGTTTATCGTGCAGTACAAGTAAAAGAAATCTCAATCTCCCAAGATGTAATCCACTAAAAATAACCATGGCAACGCATTAACTTCAGAACTGATCTCTGTATTTCTAATTTATAGGATTCTGCTGGCCTTTATTAGATTATATTTAACTTGAAACCATGTCTAATTTGTCCACTTTCAATGAAAATTATGGACTTTCTCCATTTTGGATTTAATTCAATAAAATTGTAATTATGATTTATAGTTGTTTACTAGTGTGAAAGCACTTGATCATTAGTGGATTAAATGTGACTCAGTATTGACATTCAACAATTAACACTGACATTTCTGATCAGTCCCTTGACCATTAATATTTCTTCACATAAAACCAGGAGCTTTGCTTTCAAGTTTTCATCTTTAAGATATTTAATTTAACTATGATGTTTTCTATTGTGGTTAGAATTTCTTATTGCTTTTATCCTTAATCCATTAAAACCAGAAGGAGCTCTGCCTGAGATTTGGAGACACATACAACGTGCAGTTTTAGGGAAAACTGACATTCAATCTACTAAAGGCAACTGTTCACCTTTCTAATAGTTTTATTAGACTCTTCTGGCATCAAGTAGCTCATTTTTAATATTAAGTGCAGAAAATGGAAAAGTTAATTATATGGGAAAAATCCACTTTTTCATCTAGGATTGGATCAACCTTTCTCTGAACATACCCATGGTCTGGGGCTCTGGCAAGGGAAATGAGGACTGTGGGAGATTACCAAATCCGACACCTGAACATGCATGCCTCAATTTCCCCCTATTATTGGTGAGATTTGGCAGACAAGCTAACTAAATAAATGTCTACCCCTTCTGGGAAAGGAAGCAGCCAAACAAAAGCCCCCCAAAAAACAAAATCCCTCGGCCGTAATCTACACTACCAATTTGTCAGTATAATGATGTCGCTCAGTTATACCAACCGGACTCCCGGTGTACACAGCCCTCCTGTTGACATAGTTACTGCTTCTCTGGGAGGCGGAGTACCTACACTGATAGGCGCTCTCTCATCGGCATAGGTAGAATCTACACTAAGAACTACAGCTGTGCCACTGCAGTACTGTAAGTGCAGAGAAGCCTTGAGCCTTTTCCACAGGCTCCAGCAGCCATTAATCCTTCATCAGGCTCTAGTAAGACCTACAGCTCCTATTACACATCTCCTTCCTCTCTACAGTCTTCCAGCAACTGAGTTCTTATGCAGCGTAAGGCGATTTCCATCACCTTCTGAAGAGTAGATGTCAGTAGATTAGGCAGAAGCCCAGCCCCCTGCCACCCCAGGGACAGGGTCTGTGCTCTCTCTCACAGAATCTTTTCTGCACAATGTTTTGGGATCATCCTGGCAGTGGGGTTTGAAGCACTTCTGCCCTTACGCCCACAGATGCCCATGGACTTGAAGGAGAGTGGGGCCATCTGCATAGCATGAGTTTGTGGCTGTTTAGCATCCTGCTTTACCCTCTTCCCTGTCCTATGGAGCTGCTCCATCATGGAAATGGCTAAAAGTTAATGCAGCCTAAGCTTCTCCAAGGGGGCTGGGGAGCAAGAGGGCAATATGAGTCACCCATGGCCAGTCTCCTTCCAAGCCAAAGATGCTCAAACTTTTTAAGGGCTTTCCTGGGTGAAGCTATGCCAGGCTGGTATTGTTGCAGAAGTAGCTGACCTCTCCTTCTCTGTGCAGGATAGGGTGAAATAGTCCCTGCATAATCCTTCATAGGGGGCCCCCTATAAAATAATCTTGCTTATAATGCAATGCTAGTGTCTACAGAATTGGGTTTCAGTTGTTGCTGTGGAAAGTCTAATAAAACCAGCAGAAAGGTAAACGGTTAACTTTAAGACATTAAATGTATGACATTCTTGTCTAAAAAATGAAGATTAGATATGTCTCACACTTTATTGGAGCAGTTATATTGCAAGTCATATTCTTTTAAATACTGCGCTATCCGTTGTGTTCTCAAAACATGGCTGATACTGCAGAAAAACAATGGGATAACAAAACTTCAATATTGATAAATAAGTATGTGATATCCCATAATGAAGGTATCATTATATTTCATACTTTACACTAACAGGAATTTACAATCCAGTAGAGAAACGCTACCTGAAATGGCCAAAAATTCTGGCAGCTGATGAACACTGAATATGAAGTGCATCTACATATTTTCATTTCAAGATTAAACACAGTTGGAGCCTTTTAAATGATTCTCACCACATTATTTTGCTGCTTAATTCTGTTCAGCTAAAAGATGATTTGTAGCTGTCATTTTGTGTTATATACAAACATTCTGGACTAAATCCTGCTCTCATTTACACTGATGCAATCCCACTGAAATCAAGAAGGATGAGCACAATGTTGCCTGCACACAGCACACACAGGGTCCCTTGTGATGAATCTGCTAAGCAGGGGCTACAATTCTCACGGGCAGAACTGCTATTTCTCACTTCGAAATGTAACTCTTTAAGTCACTTTACCAAGGATATTTGCAACCTTTCCCTTTCTTGCCAGCCCTAGTAAAATGCCCTTTCAGTTAGTCATGTGCCTGAGTGGTTATTAGGACCCATCAGAGCTAGCACCTACAACACCTAGCTGCTCAAGTACCTACAGTGCTTGCCTCTAAGTCACGGTACTCCTGACATGCTTCTGGCACCCTGGGGGGTTGGCATACTCCGACCCTGATCAACTGCAATAATTACACCCTTCTAAGATGCTTAATATTTTAAAATGAAAGGGGAATTCCTAAGCAATTCTTAGAAGGGATATTAAGAAGAGCTGACACCTCGTGGAAAACTTAGAAAAACAGTCTACTATGCACTAAAGTATATCATTGTATCCTATAGTTATCTTCCATTGTTCTCTCTCATTTGAGATATTTGAATGTATGGAAGACCTTTGTTTCTGAAATGTTCAATTACTTGTGTGGCTTTTCTCCATGGTGCAGTCAAAGAAAACGATGTATCAGGTTTCAGCCTAACTAAAAGATGCAACTTTATAAAACAACCAGTAAATACCACTAGCAAATAAATAGTCCTTGCCATGTGAACTATAGAAACAATTAAACTTTTGTGCATAGGGCCAAACGTCATTAGCCTTCAAAGCTTCTCCTTAAACAGCTAGTCTCACCACAAGGATAAAACCTGAACATGGATGTGTGGTGTCTATGCACTCTCCCAATAATGAAACCCTGTTTTGTACAGCACAAACAAATAAGTGCATTTCCCATGATTTGCCTGATCAAGCCTCATCTTGTGGAGTTGTTGTAGTGAGCCCAGGGTCTGGGAGATGAACAGCCTGCTTCAACTCTACTGGCTTAGGAGAACGAAAGAGAAAATATATAGATGCATCTCCCAGGAGCTTATATGACCACCCAACCAAGGCATGAACACACCTTAATTAAGCTGCATGAAAAAATACAATATACAAGAAAGTTCTCAAAAGGACACAAATATAAACAACTAGTTATCTGAAAGAACGACTCCAGATAATTCAGTGCTACCTCTGACTGACTCATGATATGGGGCATGGTTGGAATCCTGACAGTCCACCAAACAAAACCATGATGCTGTGTGGAGAGGAGGTGGTTCAACTCAAAAAGACAAAGACCAAGACAATGAGGAAGAAGAAGAAGAAGAAGAAAGCTCCTGGCAAGCATGCCATTTTATAGTTCCAATCAGAGAGGGATCACAAAAAGACTACCAGCAGAAACGAGTGTCAGGATAATCACATAACAGCTCAAGCCTGGGGCTTGCTATTAGGTGGGCTGTAGGAAGCAGTCACCTCCTGCTTTGTTTTTCAGTCCACTGTCAGCAGCATAGACCAATCAGGGTCTGATCTCCCTGGACTAACATGCAGTGATCTGCAATCAGCTGGACCAGCAAAACAGCTGGAAACCAGCTATCAGTGCACTGTACAACACAGAAAGCTGCAGTATACTCCACTTGAAGCCATCATTCACATTCATTGCCAAAGCAGTTTTAATGGTGATGTTAAAACACAATGGAGCTTGTCAAGAGCAGGTACACTCTTAATAAAGACTCTTTTCATTCAAACATCATGCAGAAACTAAAATGTTACATGTGTAGAATATTCAATAAATAGGATTTAAAAAAAAGAATAAAAAAAATTCTCCTTAATTCATTGTCAGAAAATATTCTGAAATGTGAAACCTAGAGTAAATCATTTGCATCACAAAATTTCTGTTGAAAACCACATCACCAAACAACATTTAGAGTTCTGAACTTCACTTAGCTAATTTAAAGATAAAATTAAAATGAATCAGTATATGTGAACTTTTCTCTGCTTTAAAAATGGCCAACTGACCTATTATTCCTTCAGCAACGTAGTTAATTGCTTCAAAAATACTGACCAGTGTTCACGAACAGCTCAATTTTTTTTCAACTGCAATGAAAGCCATCTGTTCCGCATGGCAGGTTTCATGAATTTTCTGGTCCATTTCTATATTGAAATGGATGTTTTAATGAAGAAAAATGTGGTAAAGTGCTGAAAGCTTCATTAAAGCATGTTATTTTTGCTTGCAGGCAGAAAAATAGACGTCTCACAGTGAAGTAAAGTCTGACCAGACTTACTGTGCTTTGTTTCTGTATTGTTGTCTTTCTAGGTATTAGAATATAAATGTAGTAATCAAACTCATATTCTGTATATGCCAATCATAGAATCATAGAACTGGAAGGAACCTCGAGGGGTCATCTAGTCCAGTCCCCTGCACTCAAGGCAGGATTAAGTATTATCTAGACCATCCCTGACAGGTGTTTGTCCAACCTGCTCTTAAAAATCCCCAGTGATTGAGATTCCAACACTTCCCTAGGCAATTTATTCCAGTGCTTAACCACTCTGACAATTAGGAAGTTTTTCCTAATGTCCAGCCTAATCTGCCCTTGCTGCAATTTAAGCCCATTGCTTCTTGTCCTAAACCTCAGAGGTTAAGAAGAACATTTTTTCGCCCTCCTTCTTATAACAACCTTTTATGTACTTGAAAATGGTTATGTCCCCTCTCAGTCTTCTCTTCTTCAGACTACAAAAAACCATTTTTTTCAATATTCCCTCATAAGTCAGGTTTTCTAAACTTTTAATCATTTTTTGTTGCTCTTCTCTGGACTTTCTCCAATTTGTCCACATCTTTCCTGAAATGTGGTGCCCAGAACTGGACATAATACTCCAGTTGAAGACTAATCAGTGCAGAGTGGAGCGGAAGAATTACTTCTTGTGTCTTGCTTACAATACTCCTGCTAATACATCCCAGAATGATGTTTGCTTTTTTTGCAACTGTGTTACACTGTTGACTCATATTTAGCTTGTGATCCACTATGACCCCCAGATCCCTTTCCTCAGTACTCCTTCCTAGGCAGTCATTTCCCATTTTGTATGTGTGCAACTGATTGTTCCTTCCTAAGTGGAGTACTTTGCATTTGTCCTTATTGAATTTCATCCTGTTTACTTCAGATCATTTCTACAGTTTTTCCAGATCATTTTGAATTTTAATTCTATCTTCCAAAACACTTGCAACCCTCCCAGCTTGGGATCATCCGCAAACTTTATAAGTGTACTCTCTATGCCATTATCTAACTCATTGATGAAGATATTGAACAGAACCAGACCCAGAACTGATCCCTGCCTGACTCCATTCATTATGGCCTTCCAGCATGACTAAACCACTGATAACTACTCTCTGGGAACGATTTTCCAACCATTTATGCACCCATCTTATGGTAGCTCCATCTAGGTTGTATTTCCCTAGTTTGTTTATGAGAAGGTCATGTGAGACAGTATCAAAAGCCTTACTAAAGTCAAGATATACCACATCTACCGCTTCCCTCCTATCCACAAGGCTTGTTACCCTGTCAAAGAAACCTGGTTTGACACGATTTGTTCTTGACAAATCCATGCTAACTGATATTTATCACCTTATTATCTTCTAGGGGTGTATGCAAATTAATTGCTTAATTATTTGCTCCATTATCTTTCCAGATACAGAAGTTAAGCTGACTGGTCTGTAGTTCCGTTGTCCTTATTTCCCTTTTTATAGATGGGCACTATATTTGCCCTTTTCCAGTCTTCTGGAATCTCTCCCGACTTTCATGACTTTTCAAAGATAATTGCTAATGGTTCAAATATCTCCTCAGTCAGCTCCTTGAGTATTCTAGGAATCATTTAATCAGGCCCTGGTGATTTGAAGACATCTAACTTGTCTAAGTAAATTTTGACTAGTTCTTTCCCTATTTTAGGCTCTGATCTTACCTCATTTTCATTGGCACTCACTATTTTAGACATCCCATCACCACCAACCTTCTTGGTAAAAACCAAAATAAAGAAGTCATTAAGCACCTCTGCCATTTCCACATTTTTTCTGTTATTGTCTTTCCCCCACTCATTGAGTAATGGGCCTACTCTCTCCTTGGTCTTCCTCTTGTTTCTAATGTATTTGTAGAATGTTTTCTTGTTTCCTTTTATGTCCCTAGCTAGTTTGAGCTCGTTTTGTGCCTTGGATTTCTAACTTTGTCCCTACGTACTTGTGTTATTTGTTTATATTCATCCTTATATTCAATGATGTGTTGAATCTGATTTTTTTTTATTCGAATAAAAGTTGGGTTTGCAAACTGATTAAATCGCCCAAGTCTGACTGCAACAAGGCACAGCAGTATTTTATATGATAACTTTCAATGCACAGTTACTACTAATGCCAAATGTACATTTGAAACAGGAACAAAATACACAGCTTCTGGTTTATTCAAAAAAAAATTTTGTAGACCATACTGTATTTAAATAAAGTATAATTTCCTACCAACATATGGACCTGATGAGGAAGTAGCAGACTAGAAAAAAAATGCTCACTACTATCAAGCTAATAAATGTTGAATGTTTTTCCATTTTCTATACTTGCCAATTACCCTTTTTTATTTTATTAAATCAAGTGTTTGCCTAGGCTTCGAAAAACCACAAGAAATGTATAAGCATGGCTTGCTTTTGTGCTCATGCAATTTATTAAACCAAAATGACATTCCTGCACTGCATGAAATTGAAAGAAATGGGACTTAAGTCAAAAGAGAGAAATTGTATGAGAATTTGAAAGACAATAACAAGAGTCTCCAAATCCATCAAATATAATTAACTGAACTTGCCTGTTGTTGGGAGTTCTCATTTCCTACCAAATTGAGTTGAAGGTGCTTAGCAACTTGCAGGAACGGGCCTTACTTATTGATCTGGAGTGGGTCAGTTTCTGGGTTTCCAAACTGAGACACCTTGGCCTAATTTTCAGAGGGTGGGTGCTCAGCTTTTCTAAAAATCAGGTGCCTTCAAGGTGTTTAAAGACTGGCATGCAAAAATCATTAGACAGCGACCCTTCTGAAATTGTGGCTTCAGTTTATCTACTTTAAATCCTTAGTAGGCATTATTTAATTGTAATGACCTTGACCAAGTGTAAAACAGATCCAGCATGTAACATCAGACCAGGCCAGCTCAAAGCTGATTACTTTTGGGCATAACCCTGCAAAGCAACTTGTAGAAGGTAATCAGCACATGCAGCTCCTTCAACTGAGGAGTTCCAAAGGGCCAATTCACAATGATGTCTCCCCCACTTAACTTCCTTAACTTCCAAGTGGGGATAGAGTCGTCTAACATCTGATCATGTGTACTCTCAAGTGTGACAACAAGTCTTTCTTTGGTGATCCTTGACTGCTGGGACAAACCTTTAGAGCCCTGGGCTTCTCTAATTTAGATTAAAGCACTGCATTATTTTCTGACTGGCCCCATATAAGTAGCTTAAAACTATCTTTAGTTCCCTCCTTTGATCTTATGCATACACACTACAGCCAGACAAGAGGATCCAATGCATGGTCAAAACAAAAGATAGGATAAAACATTTTCTACTTAATATACAGAAGTTCAAATGTGTGACCCACACTAGCATTAATAAGAACTGCTCAGTTGTGCAGAAAGTTGAGAATATATAACAAATCTAAATTCTGGTACATTTGATGTTGTCATACTAGGGAAACTTTAAAAAAAAAAGGCAAAGCACATAGAAATGTCATGACGCTCCAACGCTGTTTAAACTACTTGACTTTGACTAAGCAAGAGAAAAATACTATTACAGTAGAACCTCAGAGTTATGAACACCAGAGTTATGAACTGACCAGTCAACCAAACACCTCATTTGGAACCAGAAGTACACAATCAGGCAGCAAGTGCACACTCAGCAAATACAGTACAGTATTAAACTTAAATTATTAAAAAATAAAGAGAAAGCAACATTTTTCTTCTGCATTGTAAAGTTTCAAAGCTTTATTAGGTCAATGTTCAGTTGTAAACTTTTGAAAGAACCATAATGTTTTGTTCAGAGTTACAAACAATTCCCAAAGTGTTCATAACTCTGAGGTTCAACTGTATATGATAGTACGCAATGCAGAGAAAGTACACTAGCAATAAAACTTGATTTAATCTAAAAAAGATGAGACCATTAATAAAAAATGGAACTAAAAGGAATATTTCAATCTGAGTTTCTCTATACACTGTGTGAACAAAGGACTGAAGATGTGTGGGGAGGAAGTGATATGTAGTAACTGGGGCTGTCGATTAATCACAATTAACTCACGTGAGTAACTCAAATTAATCGTGATTACAAAATTAATCACGATTAAATGCATGACTAATCACACTGTTAAACAAGAGAATACCAACTGTAATTGAAATCAATATATTTATTTTTTTAAATAACGCAATTACTTTTTTAAAATCACCTGACAGCTCTGCTAGTAAACAGAAAAGACTTTGTGACTCATTTAAAATTAAGTACACTTAAAATAGCAATGCTTTTCTCCCTCACAGCCTCCCTTTTCTTCATAATTGATTTACACTGAAATCATAGTATTGCATTAGTGGCATCAAAATCATCCCCATGGCAATTTTTTGAGACACGTGTAGGACAAAATAGAAGTGGGGTGCCTCTTTCTAGCTCATTTTTCTCTTATCTCCTCCCATCCAGTTAATCCCAGCTGTAAAACTTCTCATGAATTGTGTGTTGTTCTAACTGCCACTTTGAATAGTCTTGGATGGTGCCAAGCTTTCCTCAGCTGGCCATTGCTGCCGACAATTAGGGTCACCTATAGGAGGCTAATACAGCATACCAGGAGATACAAGAGGGTACAACTTTCAATGAATTTGAAATAAAAGGAAAAGAAAAGAGCCCAGTTTTAAAGGGACATGTCAACTTAACCATATTTCTGTCTGAAAATGTTGTTCCTACTATAGTTGCCAAAAGCATCCAAGAATACTAGAAATGAATGAACTTAGATGGGAAAAAAATCTCTATCATCATCAGTTTATTTACTTTGTGCATTTGACAGCACATTCTGGTAGTCAAGTTTCACCATCCCCCAGAGTCAGTAAATTTTCCACTTGCCAAGATGATGGGCCTCAAACATCAAGAGCAGATATATATTAAAAAAAATTAAAGACTTTTTTTTAAAATCCAGGTATTTATTTAAAAGCAGAAATTGGGACTTAAATTTAAAAAATAAAATGCAAACTGACAGTGTCCCTTTAACAGCAGAAACTAAACCAATATTACTTTTAACACAAGCCAATAGAGTTCTCACCACTTCCCCTCTCTGGTTCAAGCTCTGGAAAGTCTGATGGTATCATCTTTGCCACTAATAAGCCAAAAAACCACAAAAAGCATTTACTTTAAACATACTATTTACCATGACCACAAAGGGAAGGTCATGAGTTGATATATCATGAGTACTGGAAATCCTTTCATCACTATGAAAAATATTATGGTAAGGGTATAGGTTATTGCCAAAGGCAATGAACAATATGCCATCTTATTGTGAGCTGAGCAGTCTGGCGCCTTGGAGCTAGTTTTGGAACCAATATAAAACATATTTCTGTTGGTTCAAGGAACCAGTGGCAAAAATGTAAATGTAAATTTTGAACAGAAATAGAAGAACTTTTTGGAAAAGTATCTGTGTAGTAGTAATATTCCTCCCTGCCAACTAAGCAATAGATAGTTCTCCAGATAATCTTGGGAATATATACTTTCTGCATAAAGATAATAATGTAGTATATTAATTATTTATAAAATAGTCTGTATTTAGCTTGGATCAAGTCCTTAAAATATTATTAGTTCTAAAATAGTTTAAAGGTAAGATTTGGAGCCAAACTGGACACCATCTCTTTTTTATTATGCTCTATATATAGCACCCACTTCCACTGGAGACAGAAGAGTAGGGAAAGTTTGTGTGTAAATAAGATCAGAGAGAAGCTAGGACTCAGAAGCAGTTCTGCTACCCAATAGCTGGAAGAAAACAAGAAGAAATTCTAAGGAAATTAATGTGAAGGGGCAAGTACAAGAAATCTCACAGATCTCAGAAAGTACTGAATTACATAAGAAGAATTGACAAAGGACTTAGAAAGGAAGCTACATGTCTGCACATAACTTACAACAACTACACATTTCCTAGCACAGAAATTTAATTTATTTATTTCAAGTTACTGAAGCATCTATCTAAACCTCTAAGCACCTTCCCGTCTTTTAATATGGACATTTAACTCAATCGACGTCTTAAAAAAATCTCTCTCTCTTGCAAAAAAAAAAAATTCTTCCACCAAATTACAAATAAATTTCTCCCCCATGGAGGCCCCAAGTCAACCTACCCTCATAGAGCCTGGGTAAGTCTGGGCAAATACTGTATATAGGCCTTGTACATGACCAGATGATAGAAGCGTATGCAAGTTCCAGAGTCATGGGCCCCTGTCTGAGTTATAACACTGCTATTAGGCCTTTTTTATTTAAAACCTGAGGTCCATAAACTTGAGCAGCAGAGTTAGTCATAACTGCTGTGCGATCACATGGTGAAAGAGGAAGCCTAACATAGCAAGGACTCATGTACAGCTTTATAAGTCAAACCTGACACTTTAAACAAAGACTTCTTGGACATCGAGTTGTAGCCAAGGGCTCAACATGACATTCAAGTTGAAAATATATTCCGTCAAAAGAGGGAGTAAATTTGTTCTCAACTGTACTGAGCTTTGATTTAGAGATCAGTTGTGAAAGGACTATCAAGCTTTTTGGGAAATCTGACACCCAGAAAGTCCCCTTGCTGAGTTTAGAAGTCAAAAGTGGCTCTGTGCTGAAGGATCTTTTTTTTTTTTTTTTTTTTTTAAAGGCTGGAGGTAGCTGAACCAATGGCAAATAATATGGGACCATCACCGCCAAAAAACATGACACTTAAGATCACCGTTTTCTAAATAGCTGTGGTGGGTATCTCGCTACATGAAGGAAAGTGACACATGAAATCATTTACAGGACTGCTAGCCATTTATAAATAAATCTTCTCCTTTTGATGGTCTGACTAGGCTAATCCAACCACAAGGATTCTTATTAAATGTAAAGATCTGGAGTTTTTCATATTTCTGAATCATTCCGTTTGATTGGGAAGCTTTATTGTAACAAAGACTGATTATAGCTTACTACTCTTGTACATCAACAATGTTTCTCTCCACCTTTACACTGTAACATAATAATTTGAGAACATAATGTTGGGCAGAATGACCACTGGGGAACAGATGGGAAGCTGCAGACTTCTGAGCCAATTGCAGCAAAGTTCTAATCACCCCAGGAGCAGATTTCTGAAGGTAATTAGGCACCTAAAATGCACACAAGCATTTTCAAAAGCACCCAAGAGTTCAGGTCTCATTTATTTAAAAAACATCTCGGTGCCTATAGTCCCACTAGGTTCCCGTCTGCATATTCAGGTTATTAAACATCTATAACGATTGCCACTATTATAGCATTATGCTTGATTCACTGGTAAGACTAGGAAACCTTCAGTCTGGAATAGTAAATACAAATTCACAGAAACCCAACTTCTGTTTTCACCTTGTTAATTCACAAGTACCATTATTTAAACAATCTAATCATAAAAACAATGAGGAGTCAGTGGCACTTTAAAGACTAACAAATTTATTTGGGCATAAGCTTTTATGGGTAAAAACACTTCTTCAGATGCATGGAGTGAAAAATTACAGATACAAGCATAAATATACTGGGACATGAAGAGAAGGGAGTTACCTTACAAGTGGTGAACCAGTGACAACAGGGGGAGGGATAGCTCAGTGGTTTGACTATTGGCCTGCTAAACCCAGCATTGTGAGGTCAATCCTTGAGGGGGCCATTTAGGAAACTGGGGTAAAAATCTGTCTGGGGATTGGTCCTGCTTTGAGCAGGGGGTTGGATTAGATGACCTCATGAGGTCCCTTCCAACCCTAATCTTCTATGACAAGGCCAATTCAGTCAGGGAGATGTGGTCCACTCCCAATAATTGATGATGAGATGTCAATACAAAGAGAGGGAAAATTGCTTTTGTAGTGAGCCGGCCACTCCCAGTCCCTATTCAAGCCCAAATTAATGGTGTTAAGTTTGCAAATTAATTGAAGCTCTGCAGTTTCTCTTTGAAGTCTATTTTTGAAGTTTTTTTGTTGCAGGATGGCTACCTTTAAATTGGTCATTGACTGTCCAGGGAGATTGAAGTGTTCTCCTACTGGCTTTTGTATGATACCATTCCTAATGTCTGATTTGTGTCCCTTCATTCTTTTATGTAGAGACTGTCCAGTTTGGCCAATGTACATGGCAGAGGGGCATTTCCCCACAGAAGCTTATGCCCAAATAAATCTTAGTCTTTAATGTGCCACTGGACTCCTCATTTTTTTTGTGGATACAGACTAACACAGCTACCCCTCTGATACTTGACACCATGCAAGCCATATGAATTTATGCAAGCATGAATTTAGCCATATGAAGTGGAAATTCATCAGCTTCATTAAAAAACTTGCACAGATACAGAACAATATCTTCTTCTCCAAGTGTAAACAGATGGACATCATACCAAATGGACTGAAGGTAAAAAATCCATTGCAATTGTCACGCTACACCGACTATAGTGAGAGATTGTGCCACACACTCTCAAAGAAACTGACGAACCACCTGATCAGCATCCTGTACAGCAAACTGGAGAAGATCAAGAATGAGCTTTCAAAACTGGAGACTCTCATACAAAACCAACCTTCCACAGAAACTTCCACGTGGCTGGACTTTACAAAAATGATACAAGCTATTTACAATGCACACTTTTCTTCTCTACAGAGGAAAAAGGAAAGTAAACTATCTGAACTCCTACATGCCACAGGGGGCTACAACAGCAGTACCCTTAACTTACCCACCAATATTGTTAATCTATCCAACCACACACTTAGCCTAGCAGAAGAGTCTGTCTTATCTCAGGGACTCTCTGCCCGACCACCCCCACGCACATGATACAGTTCTGTGGTGATCTGGAAGCCTACTTTCACCATCTCCGATTCAAGGAATATTTTCAACACACCACTGAACAGTGCAGTGACCCACAGGAATACTGACCCTCCTACCAACACTACAAGAAGAAGAATTCTGTGTGGACTCCTCCTGACAGTCAAAATGACAGACTGGACTTCTACATAGAGTGCTTCCGCAGATCTGCACAGGCTGAAATTGTGAACAAACAGCATCACTTGCCACTAACCTCAGCTGTACAGAATGCAATGCCATCCACAGTCTCAGAAACAATTCTGACATTATAATCAAAAGGACTGACAAAGGAGGTGCTGTAGTCATCATGAACAGGTCGGATTATGAACAGGAGGCTGCTAGGCAACTCTCCAACACCACATTCTACAGGCCACTATCCTCCGATCCCACTTAGGATTACTGAAAGAAACTACACCATCTGCTCAACAAACTCCCTGCTACAGCCCGAGAACAGCCCTAGAGCCCTGACCAGGAGTATTCTATCTGCTACCCAAGATACATAAACCTGGGAATCCTGGATACCCCATCATCTCAGGCATTGATAAATATATCAGAGGAATAAATATCAGGGAGGGAGAGGAATTATTTAAGCTCAGTACCAATGTGAACACAAGAACAAATGGATATAAACTGGCCATCAGGAAGTTTAGACTTGAAATTAGATGAAGGTTTCTAACCACCAGAGGAGTGAAGTTCTAGAACAGCCTTCCAAGGGGAGCAGTGGGGGCAAAAGACATATCTGGCTTGAAGACTAAGCTTGATAAGTTTATGAAGGGGATGGTTTGATGGGATAACCTAATTTTGGCAATTAATTGATCTTTGACTATTAGCAGTAAATATGCCCAATGGCCTGTGATGGGATGTTAGATGGGGTGGGATCTGAGTTACTACAGAGAACTCATTCCTGGGTGTCTGGCTGGTGAGTCTTGCCCACATGCTCAGGGTTTAGCTGATTGCCATATTTGGGGTTGGGAAGGAATTTTCTTCCAGGGCAGATTGGCAGATGCCCTGGGGGGGTTTCGCCTTCCTCTGCAACATGGGACACAGGTCACTTGCTGAAGGATTCTCTGCACCTTGAAGTCTTTAAATCATGATTTGAGGACTTCAATAGCTCAGACATAGGTTAGGGGTTTGATACAAGAGTGGGTGGGTGAGATTCTGTGGCCTGCGTTGTGCAGAAGGTCAGACTAGACAATCATTATGGTCCCTTCTGACCTTGAAGTCTATGATTCTCTTACAGCAGAATTATCAGGCTATTTGGACTCTCTCATCAGACCCTACGCTACCAGCACTCCTAGATATCTCAGAGACACCACCGACTTCCTGAGGAAACTACAATGCATTGTTGATCTTCCTGAGAACATCACACTGGCCACTATGGATGTAGAAGCTCTTTACACCAATATTCCACACAAGGATGGACTACAAGCTGTCAGGAACAGTATCCCTGATGAAGCCACAGCAAACCTGGTGGCTAAGTGTTGTAACTTTGTCCTCACCCACAACTATTTCAGATTTGTGGACAACTGATACCTTCAAGTCAGCGGCACTGCTATGGGTACCCACATGGCCCCACAGTATGCCAACATTTTTATGGCTGACTTAGAACAGGGATTCCATAGCTCTCATCTCCTAACACCCCTACTCTACTTGTGCTACATTGATGAAACCTTCATCATATGGATCCACGGGAAGAGGCCCTTGAAGAATTCCACATGGATTTCAATAATATCCACCGCATCATCAAGCTCACCCTGGACTAGTCCACCCAAGAGATCCACTTCCTGGACACTACAGTGCAAATAAGTGATGATCACATAACCACCACCCTATACCAGAAACCTACTGACCGCTATTCTTACCTACATGCCTCCAGCTTCCATCCAGGACATGTCACATGATCCATTGTCTACAGCCAAGCCCTAAGATACAACCGCATATGCTCCAATCCCTCAGACAGAGACAAACACCTACAAGATCTTTATCAAGCATTCTTAAAACTACAATACCCACCTGGGGAAGTGAGGAAACAGACTGACAGAGTGAGACGGGTATCCAGAAGTCACGTACTACAGACAGGCCCAACTAGGAAAATAACAGAACACCACTGGCCATCGTGTACAGCCCCCAGCTAAAACCTCTCCTGCACATCATCAACGAGCTACAACCTATCCTGGAAAACAATCCCTCACTCTCACAGACCTTGGTAGGCAGGTCAGTCCTCACTTACAGACAACCCCCCAACCTGAAGCAAATACTCCCCTGTAACTACACACCACACCACAAACACTTAACCCAAGAACCAATCCCTGTAAAAAACCCCATTGCCTACTCTGTCCCCATATCTACTCTAGCGACATCAGAGGACCCAAGAACATCAGCCACACCATCAGGAACTCATTCACCTGCACATCGACTAATGTTATATATGTCATCATGTGCCAGCAAAGCCCCTCGACTATGTACATTGGCCAAACCGGACAGTGTCTGCGTAAAAGAATGAATGGACACAAATCAGACATCAGGAATAATAACATACAAAAGCCAGAAGGAGAACACTTCAATCTCCCTGGACAGTCAATGACAGATTTAAAGGTAGCCATCCTGCAACAAAAAAACTTCAAAAACAGACTTCAAAGAGAAACTGCAGAGCTACAATTAGTTTGCAAACTTAACATCATTAATTTGGGCTTGAATAGGGACTGGGAGTGGCTGGCTCACTACAAAAGCAATTTTCCCTCTCGGTATTGACACCTGCTCATCAATTATTAGGACCACATCCACCCTGACTGAATTGGCCTTGTCAGCAGTGGTTTGCCCCTTGTAAGGCAACTCCCTTCTCTTCATGTGCCAGTATATTTATGCTTATATCTGTCATTTTTACTCCATGCATCTGAAGAAGTGGCTTTTTTACCCACGAAAGCTTATGCCCAAATAAATCTGTAGTCTTTGTGATGCCACTGGACTCCTCATTGTTTTTGTGGATACAGACTAACACAGCTACCCCTCTAATCTAATCATACTTATCGGAAATAATTATGATGGATTCTGATTATTCTAGATGTCACAGGGTTTACCCACTCCTGGGGTGCCTCCTTGGGACTGTATCTGGGGATTAGCTCCACTAAGGCCTGAGGTCCCTTGCTCACCTTGTGGCCTCCCCTAGCTCTTTTTCCTGGGCCTCAGAGTGCTCCTCCTTCTCAGCGAAGTCATTATAGTCCTCCCCTTCTGGGGGATCCAAGTCTCACTGGCTCAACTGTCCTCATCCTTTCCAATCCATGGCAAGGTCCTGTGACACTTTCCCAGCAGCTTGTAGGGGAATCTGGGCCTGGCCACTAGTCCAGGTTCCAGTCCGGGGAGCCTATATCTCCAACAACTATGATATCATTGCTCCCAGACCCTGTTGCTATTTCCCTGAACTCCTTCCTATTTCTCTGCTCTATCTTCTGGTCGCCGTACCCTCTGGGTTTACCAGCTCAAACTCCTTCATCACAGCACGTACCTGCAGACAACTTAGCTCTACAGCCCCAAACACATCTTCCTCCTCCCAGAGAGTAACTGCAGGTTACTTCTCCTGCAGTGCCCTGCAGTTCTCAGTTCCCTGGCTTTTTACAAGCTCAGTTTACCCCTGCCCAGGGCTTCATCATCATTTAGCCTTTGAAGCCCTGGCTCTCCACTAGGTGCAGCCTATCCGGTGAATTAAACTAATCTAACCTGCTCTGCCTTGTGTGGGATGGACACAGCAACATAGCAGATAACACTTTTTTTCAAATGCTTTACATGAAACAGATTCTCTAGAAGTTGCATAGTGAAAAAAAAAAGTCATAGATCAGTAAGTCACTTATCCTTTCAGCTTGCGGTGATTTTAGGTTTACATATAAAAGTGAAAGTTTCCACTAAATTTTTTTATTATAAAAATAAATAGTTCTACAGTGAATCTGAGCCTTTGAATTGTTTCCATCATAGGGGGAAAAAAAAGATGTGGTGATGCATGTGGATGGGCACTGTCCCAGTACATGGGCTGCCAGTGGAAGAGTTGTTTTACATTAACTCTGAAAACAGAAAAAGATAACACTTGTTTTGTGTTTTGACTAGGAGGACTTCAACAAAAACATTTCTTGCATTCAGCGATGAAAACAGAAAGAACATATAAACTCTGCAACAAGGGATTTCTCTTCAGGCTATTGTCAAAACATCGCTACAGTTTTATATTAGCACAAATTTAATAGAAACACATTGCTCCATTTCCTCATAAGTTGTGCGTAAAACAAGAACATATTTACTTAGAGAGACTTGATATATGTACATAATATTACTAAGCCATAAATAATATAAGGTGGTGTATAAAGTATTCAGGCACCATGTATATAAATAATTTCTAATAAATACAATGCACACGGTCAGAGTCTGATACCATTGGCACTAGGTATGCGGAGTGGCACTTAATTCTGCAAGTAGCTTCACTGAACTCGGGGTGAGAATAAGGTTCTACACACCGTCAATAATACATCAAACTGGTACACAGAACACAAGGGCAATGTCACATCTTTTCACCTGTCCTAAGGGAAAAAAATAAATTAAGATGTACACGCTTACCCACATCTATATATACTTATAGAGATATATAACAGAGGAGGAAGTAGGTGTCCAAATAATTCTGTGTAACTTCATTATCATCCATTGGTTTTGTAACCTATTTCTATAGACATTCTCCCACAAATGGTACTTTTTAAAACTCTATATGTATGTCTGTTAATGATCTCCTTTGGGTGAGTGGGGTTTGGTTTTTTCTGAGTAATTTCTATTACTATTTGCTATTCCACTGGATGATTAACTTTCTAAGTGACTTAGGCCTGCTGCATTTTTTCCTTTAAAATTCCCTTTTTATTTATTTATTTTTAGTGTTGTCTTTGTAATGATTGATTAGTTTCATAGCAAGCTTTTTTTTTTTTTGCGCAAAGGGGGTAGGGAAAATTGGAGCTACTTTTCCATTTAGACATTGTGTTCTAAGTGCAAATCTTAGGAATTTTTTTCTGACCGGTTTGTATTTAAAACCTTCAGGTGACCATACTCATTCTAACACCTACATTCTAACACAACATGTTTATTAAAATAACCACTTATGCTTAACTCTTATTTTCACAGGTTTGTGACAAAAAATGTAAACAATGATCTTGAGTGACTTCAGGCATAAAAACACTTGTTTGTATTCTTGCACACACACAATTTTAGCAACAAAATTCTTCTCTGTGAGAGAGGAGTCACATACAGTCAGTAGGCTATTATAGTGAATACTCCTAATGAGAAACATTCTGTCCTTTCCCCATCCCAATGGCATTTGGAATATTGAAGTTTTGTGCAGTTTTTGAGATCTGAATCTTTGAAAATCTCTAAGTGTAGAATGCTTTAGCTTGAAACACACTGGTTTGGATATAATATTTGAAGGCTCTGAATTGAGGTTATACAAGGCAGATGAGAAAGATGAAGAAAGATTTTGATAATAAATTTGATAGTATTATAACTGAATGCCAATGAAATAATATCAGTAACCTTAAAAAATAACTTGAGACTTAAGAAAATTAGATTGGTAAGGGTTCCTAGAAGCATGGAGTCAAGAAAAGAGGCACTTCTCTGTGAATGGATTAAAATGTATGATCTTTTTCTTTCCTTTATACATTTTGCCAGTTAAAGCAGTCAGGGGACACAATTCCAGTTCTTAGCATGAGAAATAATATCTGAAGTTAGCATACCAATCTCTAGTAAATTTCATTTTCATATTTGAGCATACTCTTTTTCTCCAGATAATGGCCATCTTTTACTCCAGCAGTAAAAGTCTGTAGAGCTGTCAAGCCAGAAATAAAGGGTGTAGGTTTGAACTGTGCTCTACTTTAAATTTTTGTGTGCAGTGTTTCATTTAATGGTCATATGTGTATATTTTTCCCTTCACTTTGGGAACTTAGTTGTTTTTAGAGGACAAAGAAATTGATAGTTTCTAAATTTTGGAAAAAATACCTACAGAAGATTAAAAAGGGAAAGATTCCCTATGTATTTGCCATTTTACTTGTATCATTTTAACTTTTATTTTCTCTATAGGGAATTATACATCTAAAAAACAACCAGACTCTATTTCAGAGTGGTAGCCGTGTTAGTCTGTATCAGCAAAAAGAACGAAGAGTACTTGTGGCACCTTAGAGACTAACAAATTTATTTGAGCATAAGCTTTCATGGGCTAAAACCCACTTCATCGGATGGGTTTTAGCCTACAAAAGCTTATGCTCAAATAAATGTGTTAGTCTCTAAGGTGCCACAAGTGCTCCTTGTTCTTTTAACCAGACTATAAAATGTCGATGCTTCTGACAAATCCTCTTTTATAAATGCAGTATCTTTTGTTTCTCTTCTCATGTTACAGGAATTGCTTTAGAACTGTCCAGGTCAAGCATCTTGCTAGATATGTCAAATATTTTTATTATTATTATTAATGCAAATTTGAATCTCAGGGCACTGATTTGCAGGTTACTCCTTTCTAGAGCTGGCTAGGAAACTGTTTTCTATCCCATGAATTTTTTTGAAATGTTATTAAAAATTGTTCATGGCACAATA
Organism: Mauremys reevesii; assembly: GCF_016161935.1. NCBI lineage: Eukaryota > Metazoa > Chordata > Testudines > Geoemydidae > Mauremys > Mauremys reevesii. The sequence goes on along the minus strand of NC_052629.1, from coordinate 35,143,438 downwards.
GTATGAACCCAGACCTTTAGAGGTTTTTCCAAAAAAATAAAAGAAAGAGTAACTGCCATTCAATAGCCAATAGCCCACTGTGGAAGACCCAAGTTCCTGCTTCAGAGCAGAGCCCTAACTATTAAGGCATCTTTTACGGAGGACAGTATCAGCAGTGAACCGCCTGAACAAAAGGCAGTTTTTGACTCTTTTTCAGAAGACATTTGATGCTCTTCAGGAAAGAGTAAGGATTTTGTGCAATGGACAAGTGGGTCCTGCTTGTGATTAAGAGACTATTGTAAATTGTTAGTGGTACTAAACTATTGTTGGTCCCAGGGAAAGTATTCACTATTCCATGGTTAACCAGATATTTACCTTGAGCCAGCTTTTTGAGACAACAGCTAAATTTGATAAGTTTTGTAGAGCGCTTTTTATAGACTTCTGTCAGGCCTTTGATTCAACACATCAAGCAATTTAGTGGGATCTGATGAGGCATCTCTGTGTCCCTGGGAAAACAGTGTCATTGATAGAACAGTTCTATAATGGAACAGAAAGCTGTATTCAAGTCAATGCAGATACAGAGCATGGTTTACTATCTCCCCAAGAGTTTGGCAAGCCTGCATTCTGTTACCATTTTTGTTCAGCATTGGCACTGACTACTTAATGGATAAGCTTAAGGAGGCAGCTGTTAAAGGCACTGAACCACCATTCTGCTTGAGATCTTGAATACACTGCTGACATTGTCTTGTTGGCTCACTTTGGTGAATTTCTGCAGCTGATGGCTGATTAGGTTGGGCATGAACCAGCATTCTCTGGTCATCTTATTAATCTGGATAAACCAAAGTTCCTGGCAATTACCATCAAATGGCCTCTAGCTCCAGATTACTACCAGCTCAGTATTAATGAGTCCAGACAGGTCATCAAGCAGGTACCATCTGTCAAATATTTGGGCAGCATCTTAGACCGTGCTGCAGGATGCACAAAAGATGTGGGTGCTTATATAGCAGCAGCTGCTGCCATGTTTTGCCCCCTTCATCAGCCTTTGTGGGGACAACATGACATCAGGCTTGCTACCAGGCTTTCTTTCTATAGAATCAGTTACATCAACTCTGGTGTACAGAAGTAAAATGAGAGCACTGAAGGAGGTTGAAGAACACTAGATTGATGTTTTCAATTTTCATCTTCTCCACTAGATGCTCCATATCAAGTAGTGGGACTATCAGAAACAAGGCTATTTGAAGCCAAATACCAGCAACCATCTCCATCATCACTGGTTCAGTTTTGGTGGATTTCTTGGTATGGAGAGCTAAGAACATCACTACACAGCTGCTACTACACATGAGTGATGGTTTGACTGTATTTAAGTCCATAAATAAGGTGCACTTTGCCATAAATTGATCTGGGCGGTGCTTGAATTGCAGTGAGGGCATGTCCCTTTGGGATTTTCCATGATGATGATTGTAAACTATTCACCATTCTCCCAGGAATCTTCCCCTCTCCCCTTTCCAATAGTTCTGTGAAGAAAAGTATCTCTAAAGTAATATTAGTATTATTGGTGAAAGCAAGGATTGAGTGAGGGCTGGCGGCCTGTAAATTAAGCAGAAATAAGCCAGCTCAGTTCTCTGCTTCAAAGAGAGTTATGTAGTTGTTGTGTGGTCTTTTAATCAAAGGCAGAGAACATTTTGTTGTTCTGCAATAACATGTTGACCTTTCCCCCTCAACCCTATCTTTTTTGAACGGTTAGTAACTTTTTTGAAAATATGAATACGAACTACAAAAATAAAATTTATGTAGGGAAGGGAGTTTGCAGATTGACACCTACAAGAGGGTCTATTTGGTTGCAAGAACTTCCAAAGCTTTTCAGGGCTGTGCTCCCCATGAGTGAGAGCTAGTGGATGTGGTTATTGTGCTGTGGAGAGGAAAAAGAGTCTTCTCTCATTCAAGGTAACAGTGAGGCCTGGATTAAGAGGTCCAAGAGGCAGGGCCTGGAGGTGAATGGTGATATTTTGTAGAGTTTACAACATTATGATGGGTTTTCCTTCTGTCCTTAGCTAACTTATACATCCTGATTTCTGAATACGTATTGGGGTTGAGAAGAAAGAAGCTGGTGAGGTGCAGTTCTCCTCAATAACAGAGTTTGGGATCCTTGTCCTCTCTTCTCATGCATAAAGCGGGTAGGCCACAGACAGATGGATAAGTTAAAAATCAGATAAAATCTTCAGACTGTTCTGCTGGCTTTTCACACCATAAAGATCGGCCCCACAGCTGGCTTCAAGGGAAAGCCATAGATCTGGGCATTTGTTGCCCTTTTCGAGGCTGGACTCCATCACAGAGCTGCCATGATTGATGTCCGGTGAGGTACAGGAAAAACAGCTCAGGAGACAAGTGTGCTGAGCTAAAATGAAAAGGAAGGCAAATCTCTGTCCACTGATTGGCTGTTCTGATATGAGGAGCAACCCGCAAGATTTTAATCATTATCCAAAACTACTATTAAACTTTCTCTCATTTGTCCTTTGAAACTGCAGTACGTTTTCCAAGATAGGAATTGCTTGTACATTTATCCTTATGGATTGCCGCTAGCCCTATTCCAGTGCTAATAAATGTCATTAGAAAATAGCAAAACACTGTCATATTCATCTCATTAACACACTTAACTATAGTCTGCTGCATTCATGTGTCACTATTTCAGACAGCAGCATTACATACCTAGTAAACAGCTGTTTTATAAGCAATTAGTTATCATTCTGTATTAGAAGAAAAGGCTGTTCACAACCAATTGCTCTGCTGTGCTGTGCTATTTAATCTCTGAATTTGTTAATGTGAGTCATTATGAGGCCGTATGTTGGATTTTGTCTGTAAAGCCAGTTTAGAGGTTCAACTGAAGTGTGTTGTCACTAGTAAATCACAACATTTCACCTTCTGAGGATTGTTCATTTGGACACTGCCTCTACATTTTCCTCACAGACCTGGCTGATATGCACACCTGTCCTTGAAAATTGTTCCCTTGTATTCATGACTGTCAATTGCAACCCTGTTTCTGTATCATTCGGGTGCCAAGCAAAAACTATTCAATCAAAATTACTTGTCAGCATTTGGCAGCTGTAAAGGCAGTTTGTGGAAGTATGTAGGAGTATAACTGGATTACAGCTATTCAGTTACTTTCCAGAACAGAAGAAGCAAAAATAAGATTAATGCAGAGAGTAACCCAGTCAACCAGATAGTCATTGCTGACTATGTAGTTACACTAATTAAGGAGACCAACCATTTAATTTTCTTAAAAGGATGATGATAACTTTCCTAAGCTATGTGTATTCAATCAATCCTGCAAAAAGTTACCAGAAAAAGAAACATTTTAAAAAAGAAAATTTTAAGAATCCAATCAGGGATAGGTTTCAGCATGTTGAATAACCCATATTCACAGTCTAAACTAGGGCTAACTAAATAGACTAACACTACCAAAGTCTGATTAAAGTGCCCTACTGATGGTGGCTGCTGAATGGCTTTGTGGAAACGTCACCCTCATTATGAACACTTGTTTAAAATCGCTGATGCTTGAGTTCACTGACCTATTTGCAAGTATTCCTGTATTTATGGTTTTGAAATGAATTTTTTTACATTAAAGGATTCTGTGAACCATCCAAATAATCTGTGAGGAGGCTATTCGAACACTGCCCCTTCTTCCATGGTTTCAAGTATACAAGATTATTTGGAACAGATACACTTAAAGTACAGTTACCTAATCTTTGTACATATATGTTCGGAAAATGTCAGCAATTATCAGAATAACCTCAGGATTCAGGGGGGAAAAGTGAGACTAGAGATCTGATGTTTTTCTGAAATAATTTAGCAGGACATGATGACTTCTGTTTAAATCTTCTGAAGAAAAAGTAGTTTTCAAACAAAGACAATTTACCAGTTTAATTAAAATGCTATTGAGAGGATTATGAAATGTCTAAATCAAGGAAAGATTCCAGAGGAACACACAATCTAGACTTCTATTTATCTAAGCAAACCCTAGTTACAGAAGTAGATGTACAAACATATTAATTGGGTCCAGATCCTGCATTTCTTCTGCACCCAAAACACCCACTTGAAGAAATTTGATTTTTGTGTGTGTAAACAAAGCATGAGGCAACCCTTAATGTTAGATTTTAAAAAGAACATAAAAATGTATGTACTGCTTCCTCACATTCATCTGGAGCGAATCCATGAAAGGATCATTTCATGCACCATTTAAATTCTATATTTTGTCCTAATCCTACCATCCAAACCTACATTGTTTGCCTCTTCTTCTACTTTTATTTTAGAATTATAATAGAAATGACATTTTGACCTTCCTATCTAGGGCCTTCTCCTGTGAAATGCAGAACATTCTCAACTCTCGCTGAAGTCCACGGGGGTTGAGGACACGCAGCCCCTCACCCTTATTTTGCAGGCCTATTCTTAAACCAAATATCAATATATATTTATATTAATGTTCTCAGCGTGCTTCACAGATCAAGTAAAACACAAATCCATTTAAAGTATTCTCAATATGACATAAATTTTAAGCTTATATTTACTGACTCAGGGATTCCAAAAGTCTATGGGAAGATGGAAAACGAGCAAAGGTCTAATCCGATGATCAGAACTAGAACAATGGACTGTACAAGTCAATTATATCACAAAAGTAAGAACAAGCAAGTCAGTGTAAGGATACGTACACAAGATAAACTTGGAGTTAATGTACTGCTTGACTGTAAACCAGAGAAAATATTTCAGTATAAATATATCAGGCAGTAATTTTCTGGACTAAAAATATTGCTTTTTCTAGATTTCCACAGAAAGGGGGGCAGAAAATGATTTCTCATATTACTATTGCTGGCAGAAATGTACTACGGTCTGCCTTCTACCTGAATAAAACACTTCCCAATGCATTAAGACAATATGTCTGCTATTTTTCTATATGAGAACCAGGACATCATGCTTGTGCTTTAGTGACCTTTCCTGAAATGCAGATCATTCACTTCCCTAGTTATTAATAAATGACGGATTGTTGAAGAAGAAAGATGAAAGTTTCAGAGTGGACCAAACTAAGTGCATTGCTTCAGCTAGTAAATTGAGGCAGATTGAAAAAAAAATCAACTAAAGAAAGGAAATATACAGTTGCAACTCCACATTTTTATTATAAATTTAAATAAATCATTTCAGTGTATCAAGGTGATAACTGAGAACATGTGCAAGAACTCTCAGAGCTTTCTGCTGTTGTTATCAAATGTTTAGGCTTTTTGTCAATCTAGCACACTATGTATGGAAAGTACAACTAAATCTTACAAAAACAAATGATCAGTGATAAATGAAGTTGGAAACAGAAATTTCCTGGTTAAGATAGCACTGCAGTATTCACCAATAATGATATAATGTAAACAAACACTTGGTTTTAAATAAAAGTCAAACTGAAGTTTTGAGTCATACTTTTGCTTTGTCTCAATTAAATATTCCTTGACTTCAGCATTAAAATTTAAAAAATACTGATGTTTTCTTCACAAGTCTCTATCCTTTGCGTATGTGATGTCATAATGGTACATTGACAGCATATTCAAGTCAAGCAACTATGCCTTCCTCAAATTAAGGCATATGGATAATCTGAAGTGTTTTAGCATAGTTGCTGTATAAATGGATACATGTTTTAAGTTAAATGCATTTGTTAAATTATTTTAAAATGGCAAATAGATGTTGAATCATAATTCTACACCTAATTGGACAATTGGGTCATTCAGGTCCACAATGCCTTTTTATTTTTCCCTTTTTTAGGGTAAATTCAAAGCACAACAAATACAGGACTGAGGGATTTACTTACAGTAAATGTTTTCGACTACAAAAACCTATTGGTTTGATATATATCACTAAAACTTAAAATGCATTAGAGCTGAAACAAAAATATTGATTTCTATCAAAAGCTGCCAGTCCCAGTAAATCACATTCCTTTGAATGAAAATCTATATATTTCCATGAACATATTTATTCTGAAAGTGTAAAAAAAATTCTAGTTAATTTTTTGACAAAATATTAGATTCAGTGAGATTATTCTCTTCACTTTGGGCTGGATCCTCACGTAATGTAAATCAGAGTAGCTCAGTTGAAGTAAACGAAGCTAGGGTTTGGCCCTACATTTCAGTGTGTTTCAATGAAAACGCATTAATTAAAAATCTTTAGGGAGACTCATTACATATTTTCAAAGTTCAGATAATGGTGTAATCAGACCATGGTATAGTCAAACACCATTCCAAATATATTCAGTTACCATAAACTTCTCACAAGTAGTTGAAAATGTATGGTAATGATGTCTTATAAAAGAATGGGGTTAAACTGGTTCTAAATTATATAAGTTGTATTTTAAGGAAAACATTAATTTTTTAAATATTTAAAATCCTAAGTAAATATTTTTATCTTGTTATTTTCCCCCCACATTCATCAGCATGACAAAGACATGAGCAAAATATTGAAAGACACGATTGTATATTTTACTATAATTAGATTCTTTTTTCTTTGGAACACCTGGGTTGATATCACATAAACACACAAGAATTTTAGTCCTGAGTTCTGCTTTGACTTTCTCATAAAACTTAGAACACTATTAACTACAGACTGGTTCATCTGTGGATACAATAAAGTAAGTAAATCTATTTGTTCATGTCTGGTGACTTCATAGCAGAATTTTCAGAAGCCTTCAGGATCCATCCCTAACTGAGCACTCAACAGCTGTCCCTCCTGTGATCTGCTGCACATCCATCCATCACCTTTCTGATGATCCCGCCCTACTATGATACCCCTTGACCTTTCCTTCCATAATAACTTTCTCAAGGTTTATTCCCATCTCTGTGTCTAATGTGATACAAGTACATATGTTTGCATCTGTTGGTCTGTTTCCCTCCAATATTTTTTAACAGTCATTCCTTCTTTATTCCCCATCCAGGAGATACTCAAGAGTCTTTACCAGTACCACATTTTAACAATTTGTTTATTTTTTCTTGTAAGCAGCATTAGTTTCCCATGATTCACACTCATAAATCACTATGGGAAGAATTAGACTTTTCACCAGTCACGCTTTCGTACATCTTGAGATGCCACATTTTCTTAAGTTGAGCAAGCAATCCCTTATCATTTGTTGTTCTTTGGAACAGCCTCCTTAGTTGGATATATATGATATCAGAAACTGCAATTCATCTACCACCTCTACACCTGTCCACTTAGACCCTGTATTTGTCACATTCAGAAATAGTTCATATTCCTCACTAACTGTTTTTATAGACGCCATCATTTGTTGCATTGTGGTTACAGCAAAGTGGTTATAGCAAAGAGCATCATATCATCACGATAATAGAATACAATGCAATGATAGTCATCACATAAATTTTGGTGCTTTTAATGCAGAGTAAAAGTTGTTCTCTCTCCTGGTAGCTCCCACTGTTTTCAGAATGTTTTGTCCTATTCATTTGTGTTCCATTTTTCTGGGAACTTCATTTTCTAGAATACACATCTGCAGAGAAAAACATTACAAATGTAGGGTTCTGGGGTAAATCCTTTATTTGCCCGCTAAATATTGCACTGTAGTGAGTTAAGCCTCCTTTGAAAATATAAATTAGACTTTGACGAAGAATTAATTTAAAATGTTTAGCAACTAATTATGATACTGTTTTTGACTAGGGGGTGCTATAAGCAATACTTTAACCAGATGCTTTACAGGTTAAAGTAGATATCGTCTTGGCATAAGGACTGCAAAATGTTAGAAGCAGATAAATTTCCTATTGGACTTGAGTGAATTTTTTTCATTGTTGAGCTTTCCAGAGTTTTCACATTTTATCAACTTCAAGCTTTAAACTTGATCCTTTGGTAAAAGAAAAGATACTAGGATTATGAGATTTTTATCACTATACCTTCTGAACTGATCCTTCAGGGAGCCAGGTATTTTAAAAAAAACAAGAAAATTGAAAATATAACCTTCAGCTATTTTTGGATGAATCTTTCATGAAAGATTTGGGCTGCATTTGAATTGGCCTAGGGAAGTGTATGTTGGAAATGAGGGGAGGGAAAGATTAGTGAATATGCAATATGGTCCCAATTATCCAAATAGCATGGGGGACACAGATTTTATGCAGATAATCAGGAGTTGGGATAATTGAGAAGGCAGGAGTGGCAGCGCAGGGACCCGTCTGCAGCATTGCTGTCATGGCCCACTCACACACTCCCATGGCACAGTGAGGCTACAAAGGGCACCCTGCACTGCAGCAGGGCTAGTAATACTTTGTGCCTATAGGCACAAGATACAGGGAAGGCAGTGGTCCTGGCACGGTAGAGCAGAGTCCCCTCATCCAGGGCTCTGCTCTGCCCCACCAGTAGGGTGACCAAATAGCAGGTGTAAAAAATCAGAACGGGGGTGGGGGATAATAGGTGCCTATATAAGAAAAAGCCCCCAAAATTGGGATTGTCCCTATAAAATTGGGACAGTTGGTCACCCTACCCACTGGGACTGCAATCTTCCCTGCACCTTGTGCCCGCAGGGAAAGGGTATCGCCAGTGCTGTAGCAGCACAGGGAGCCCTCTGCAGCTCCACCTCACATCCCCACTCACTCACTGCTGTAACAGAGGGGCTGCAGAGGGCTCCCTGCACTGCTGTGGAGCTGGTCAGCTAACAAGGGGACCTCTCCCACAGCTGGGGGTCTCTGCTCCATTATCCGAACTCTGCATTATCAGAATTCCTTCCTTGTTCCCCAGTGTCCAGAACTATATGTTGATACAGGAAAACATTATTTATTTGCACTACAGTAGCACTCAAAGACCCTAGCCATGATCAGGCCCTACTGTGCTGTATACTGTACAAACATAAGACATTTCTTGCACTAAAAAGCTTAAAATCTAAATAGGAACAAGACGCAACAGGGGGGTAAAAACAAAATAGAGGATGACAGTAAGAGAAACGTAAGAGAAACACATTAGTTAGGTAGTAAGGGGTGGGAGCCTTTTTGCTTGTTTTGTTCACTCTTTGTGAACAAGAGTTAATACTGAATCAATAAAACAGGATTTTATCTGGATATTATCTGGACACTATCATTAGATAGTTTACTATGAGGGTCACAGTAGTAGTGGGTCTTAAGAAGGGATCTGAAGGAAAACAGAATAGTGGCTGTGAAAACTGATTTGGGGGCTGGGATTTCTATGCATGGAGGAAGATTCCTGTGGGAAGCTGCTATTATTGTCAGAGCCAAGGGGTGGGTCACAAAGCAGTGATGTAAGAGATCAGAAAAATAAGAATGAACTAAACTGTGGAGGGACTTGAAGGGAAGGGCCAACAGTTTATGTTTAATGCAACGGAGAGGAGGTATGTGCAACATGATAAGAGGGATGGACTGGGAAGGTGATTTTATCAATGGTGTTTTTAAAGGACTTGAGTGGCAGTGCTCCAGGCCAAGGAGCAAAAGATTACAGTCATCAATTTGCAAGAGAACCAGGACCTGAATGAAAAAGTGACTCATGGTTACTTAAAAGGGCTGATCTTATGTTCACAAATAGGTATTATATAGTTTTATATAAATAGAATCAATGCAATCTTAACTATGTAGCCATAACCAGCAACTCCAGAATGATATTAATATCTCCCACCTGGTGACTGCTTTCCAAACAGCTAAAATATTATTCAAGGACCAGGTAGTCTGTTCCACACCACCTTGGTATCAGTAGGAGATTCTATGGGTGACTAATTCCCTTTGTGTGACCCCTTTTCTGAGATCTAGAGGCCTCTAAACCCTAGAGTTTGCAAAATAGCAGCCGCCCAGTAAATTTGCCAACCCAAATCACCAAAATTAAGGAACAAAATAAGAAATTTATTTTGTGGGGGGAGGGGGGAGAAAACTAAGATCTTTATGTCTCCCAGGAATTTCACGCCATTTTGCCCTTATTTTCTACCTTGCGTCTAATATTTTGCACAACCCCCATTTCACTCTCATCACTTAGTAAGTATTTCAAGCTAAGTATCATTCAAGGCCAAAACGTGTCATAACTTGTCAGGCAACAGCACAGTAATACACATCTACATACTCAAGCCAGGTTCGTCAGTGCAAGCACCCTGCTGTGTGCCCTAATGAGAATCGGGAAGTGTGGTGAATACATGCTGGCTCTTCTGTCCCTCACTTCCCTCGTCTGTATGGTCACCAGAGCCATATGGATTTTGTACGTAGATAACATACGGTTTCATACAGTTGGGAAACCAAGATTTCAGATCAATGTGACATATTACATATGGTTTAAAATACTGAATTCGAGTAGATTTCATGACCCTAAAATATGTTCCCACCAAAGCGTCCCACTTTTTGATTTTGAAAATATGATGAACATAGTATACATGTATCAAAATTACTATTAGCTCCCTGGAACAGATGTTTTAGAAAAAAGATTCATAGAATTTATATTTAGTAATAATTTTGAATATTTGTTTATATATTGTATATATGGTTTATAATATTTGTAAATATTTTTGTTAATAGAAATATAAATATAATGAGAATGGGAGCTGCCCCTTTAAGAACAACATGGAGACGCACAGAATGAGCTACCATAGAGGCTAGAGTGTTCAACGTATATGAATGGGCTGGGCGCGAAGGAGGTCTCTATCTCCAAGAAGCTACGAAAGCAAAAGGTTTGAATTCCCAGAATAAACAATGTTCTCTTTGAAAACATGAGTCTTGTGATTAAGGGTGTAGCAGATTTGGAGGCCCATTTGAAGGAGTGCAATTGAATAGGCCACAAAATGGTGGTGACTAACAACTTGTTGCTTGAGACTGAGAGGTGCCTGTGCCTCCTAGCAGCGCAGAATCCCCTGAGTGTGACTGAATGTTTGCTCATCCTCTGCAATTTGCAGCCAAAACATAAGGATCGAAAGCCACAGAGGTTTGACCAAGTATATTCTCCAGCATTTAGAGAGGGAATCTGTTAGCTCAATGGAGGAGGAAGGAATGTCCATCTTACTCCACCTGAATGATCACTTTCATGATCTGACTCAGAAAGGGAAAGACAAATCAGAGGCAGAAAAAGGCTAAGCAGGAAAGCTCCTCTCGGGAGTGGAAAGAAGCTTTGCTAGTTTGTCAGAACATGGAACAGGTAGTGATGCAGCATCAAAAGACAATAGAGTAATTTAGCACTAAGAAGATGAGAAATGAATCAGTGCAGCCTACTGAAAATGACAGTAATAAGGAAACTGCCTCAAATCCATCAAAATCTGCTATTAGTACTTAGAAAGATTTCAGAATTACAGGTCAGATTGGTTATTCCACACAAAAGGACAAGTTAAATTTAGTAGTCTGGAATGCCAAATTGAAAAGGGATTAAAGAAGGGTTTATCCAGAGCCAGAAATTATAGAAAGTGCAATTTGTGCAGTAAGCCCAGAATTAAAACTCTGTAGTTATCTGGAGGGCAAGAGTGACCTCACATTGCCCAAACTAAGTCAGTTCCTACAACACATTATATTGAAGAAAATGCCACTGATCTCTATTACATTGAAGCAGTTAATTGAAGCAGTTCAAGAACCTAAAGAGACTCTACTGGATTTCTACTCCCCCCATGGCCAGTGGGAGCCGCGATCGGCCGGACCTGCGAACGGGGCAGGTAAACAAACCGGCCTGGCCCACCAGGGGTTTTCCCTACACAAGCGGCAACCCCTGTTTGAGAAACCCTAATCTAAGTTACACAATGAGAATATTACAGCTGACCTAAAACTAAACTTACAGTATTTAACTGTATCTGATGAACTTTTGTTGGAAAAAACTGAATACTACCTGTAGCATTGAAATGGAGCACCCGGAAAAACTAAGCATCAGGGCAACTGAAGCTATTACAAATAAATGCTATGCAATCTGGTTTGAAATAAGAAGAAACTAAAGTTCTCACTACTTTCAAAGAATAAGTGTCAAAGCCAAATTCATTAGCTACTCAGATGGAACAGAACAAGGAAGCAATCAAAAATGTCAAAGACCATGAGTTCAGGGAAGACCTATAGCAATTCCCTATATTATGCTAACCAGAAAGGACAAACGCGGAAGAGTTACCAGAGACACTGTCAAAATTGCCCATGAAGGAAGTCAATTGAAAGATGCAGTCATGGCTACAAGTGTAGTAGCAGTACACAATGGACAAGAGAACATTGGGTATGAGGTCAATACTAGCAATTGGGAAATGAGAGAGAGTCACAATCATTTTGCCAATAAAAAGGAGACAAAGCACAATTTATGCAGCGTTCAAGGGGTCTTCAGGAAGGTATTGTTCAAAGAATTGCCAGCTACAGCACTACAGAAAACAAAACTATCCGTCAACCCCAGCAAAGCTCTAGAGAGCACAGTAATAAATTACCTAATCCTGTGGCTCAAAGTTTTAAATGTAAATGCTTCTAGATAGCAAGAAGTTGCCAAGTGAGTTGAATAAAGTGTTTAGTGTGGTACAATCTCAATGATAGGAAGGTAACAGCATCATGGAACATAGGCGTCCAGATATCAATTATTGACAAACAATGGAAAGATGACCATCTTCCAGAGATGGAACTAAGACCCATTGAAGAATTGTTAGATATTGAAGAAAGACTAGATATAAAAGCAGTAAATGGCACTAAAATTCCTTTTGAAGGTTGGGTTGAAATAGAATTCTGCTTATCACTGCCTACTGCCAATCATACTATTAAGATAAGTGTCCCTATGCCAGTGAGTTATGGGGTGATAAAGCAACCTGTAATAGGCTTCAACATCATTGAAGAAATTATTAGAACAATTCAAGGAACAGCTAATGCCCCTTTTTTAACCGCAGCACTTCACAGTGGTAAATTGAGCAAACATAATTAATTTAATACAGCAGAAGAACAAAAGGACAGAGGATATTCGAACAGTCAAGATAGAAACAAGAGAGACTGCTATTCCAAGAGGAGAAACCATTAAAGTGATGTGTATAGGAAGAAACAATTCCACAGATGGAGACATCATACTGTTTATTCCAAATGAAACAGCATCGTAGCCTGGAGGTCTGGATATTACAGAATACTTAGTCTCCCAAAAGGAAAATCTCATCAGATTGGAGTAAATGTCAAGAATGCCACTGAATACAATGTCACCTTGTTTATAGCTGGTCGAGACTATCTATCCTTGCAATTACTACAGAAGCCAGAAAGTGGGATTGAAAGGAAATGAACATTACAATAACCAATCAATATTGCTGGCTGAACATAAAGGCACATCACAAACCTCAAATGAAATATGGGACCTTCCTGCAACACTTCAGAAAAAGAACAGGAAGTCAGAGGAATGCTGAGCAAAGAATGCAACACCTTTTCAAGAGATGATTCAGAAGCTGCGTATATTGAAAATAGATATTAAACTGGCTAAGACTCCTGTCCATGAAACATATAATGCCATCCCCTGACCATTGTATAAAGAAATGAAGAGCTATATAAAACATCATCTTGCCAGAGGTTGGATAAAAAAATGTAAGTCAACATAATCTTCACCCATGGTTTGTGTTAGAAAGAAAGATGGCATCTTACGACTAAGTATTGATTATAGAGTTAAACAAAAACAACAAAAATTATTCTAGATAGAAATCCTATACCCAGAATTCAAGAGATTCAACTTAGGTGGAAATTCATGGTATTCTATCTTTGATCAGTGTAAAGCTTATCGTGATTTATAAGTGAGGGAAGTACACATCTGACTGCCTTCATTACAGCCTGGGGATATCAATGGGTTCACATTCCTTTTGGACTCACTGATGCCTCTGCAGCATTCCAGTGCTTCATGGAAGCACACCTGGAATATTTGACAGGTGAAATTTCTACACTCTGCCTTCATGAGTGCTCATCTGTATGGAGGATGTTAGGAAAGTTTTCAAAAGTCTGCATAGAAGTGGTGGCAAACTGCAACCAAATAAATGAGATTTGTTCAAGGAGGAGATACGGTACTGTGGAAGGATATTGTCAACTGGGGGATCCAAAAAGACATAGCCGCTGCACAAGTTTTGAAAGAAAAAAGACTCCTTCCACGGTGAGGGAAGGAAAAAAATATGGTTGAGTTCCTTAACTATTACAGGGGATTTATAAAGGATTTTTCATGGGTGGCAAAACCACTGCACAATCTCCTTTCCAGTACCTAACATCCTGGCTTCCAAAAGAAAAAGACAAAAATGTGAAAGGAAACAGACAGCTATCTATCAACCAACTGGTGGTATGGACAGAACCACATCAAGGAATTTAGAACAACTGATTCATGCTCTGCCCACTTCTCCAATCATGGCCTAACCAGATTTCCAGAAACCAATCACCTTGCATACTAATGACTCAAATGAGGACTTGGGGGTTGTCCTGTACCAGTTTAAGAAGGAAAATTCTAGGTGATTTTTGGGCCTATTGATCCAGAACTCTGACACCTACAAAGAAGAACTACACTTGCATTCTGGGAAACTGAATTTTCTAGTTCTAAAGTGGGTTAGAAGCAGAAGAGGTAATCTCTGAACCTTTCTAATAACCTTCACTTATAGTCTATAGTGATAATAACTATCTAACGTATGTGATGACATTGCCTAAACTAAATGCTTCTAGTCATAGCTCTGGTCTGGCTCCGTTTGTCTCCTATCAAGTTGGTTGACACAAAGCTACACTCAACCATGCATATAAGTGGGATAATTCAACCCACACCAATACTGTGGCTCCCCAAGTTAAGCAACATCACTCCTCCACACATTTGTTGTGAGGATGATACACCCTAAATGGTTGAGAAGATCAAGACAAACTCATTCCTAGCACATCTTTGGCCACCCAAGAGTGTGCTTTTCATCGAGGCACCCACTGTGGGCCCGCATGCCCTTCCCCGATTTCTCTGTGATGTTGATGTGGTGTGAAGAATGATCTGCAGCTGACATCAGAAACCAGTCTCTTATAACCGCCCTGACAATGTGTGTATCCACCTTTGATTTACCACGCCACTCATGGAGCTTTCTGAGCCAATTTCAAACAGGCCAAGATCAACGTGCAGCCTGGTCTTCCTGGTACAAGACAAAAACCATTCTGCACAGAGAAGCAAGTGAATTCATTAACAGCTCCAACGATATACAGCCATCTCCAGAGGGATTATATAGACCATATAAGCTGGGTCAACTGATGAAACTGGTTCAGTTCCAAAAATCTTCTCTTTCTGAGCCTTCTAGAACAGTCTGTGATTCCTTCAGTCTTTCTGTGAAGATGCTTCCTTAATTTGGAAACATCTTTCCTGTTGGATGGCTCTTGACTTTCTTGTTCAGAAATAATGCAGTCAAAGGGCATGAACAGGTTGTGATTAATGATTATACTTCTCCCCATTCCACTTTCTGATTTAACCTCACACACAAGGCTGTCTTTTCTTTGTCTCTTAGTGACTATATGAACCTGATCCTTCCAAAATTCTCAACGTTTTCCAGATTCTCCCTTCTCTGACAGATTCCTCACCAACAAGCAGTCACCAGTCTGAAGCTCAGGTTCTTGCACTTTTCTGTCATAGTATTCTTTTCCTTAGTAACTGATTTCTGAATATTTTTTGTGCAATATAGTAAGCTTCTTTCATCTGCCTCTTCCAGTGCTCAGCATATCACTCATCTGTGTCACTTTCTTGATTTGGACTCAGTCCAAGTAACAAGACAGTAGGTAGCTTTGGGTGTTTCTCATTCAAAAAGGAAGACTCTTCACCCTTGATCAATCTGTCACTTTACTAATTGTGCACTTATAGGCATGCACCACTTTGTGCTGATACTGATCTTAAACTGCATGCTGATGACTCCATTTTAGAACATTTGGAAGAAGACATGACTCAGCTACAGTCATCAGGATATAAGACTATGTCAGTACAAGAGGAGATACTACTATCTGTAGGAAAACCTCAAAGGCAATCGGCTAGACTACAACAGCCAAAGGATATAATGACATATGATCATTTGGGATGATCGACTTTTAGAAGTCTACAGTTTGGTGGACATGGCCAGCCACCAAAACTAAGCTGCATTTTATGGGGGCGTGGCGGGAATAGAAATACATGTAATAGTAGTTGATGAATGCTGCGACACACTGAGAAAGTTACTGTAGGGTACAGAATGTCAGGGGGGGTGCTGCTGCCAAAGGATAGCCTGTAGCGGGGCAGTGAGGATGTCTCTATCTGCAAGAAGCCCCTAAAGCAAAATGGTTGAATTCCCAAAACAAACAGAATAATGTTCTCTTTGAAAAGCTGAGTCCTATGATTAGGTATGTAAAATATGAAGTTTAGAGCACCTAAAATTTCAATGCTATTTCAACACCCAGCTATCCTACAATACTACATCCTACAAGCGGTTAGAAAAACATGTTTTTTTCTGGAAAGAATCTCTTTTTACTTTCAAGATCATTAAGAATGCTAATTTAGTAAACTCATAAGTGCCATTTGTAATTGCTTTCATTTTATGATAGACAGCAGACTGATCCATGAACAAATAGAAAGCACTCTGTCACACAAGGAAAAGGAAACTTCTAAGATATATGGCTTGGGGCCGGATCCAATTTTTCTGAAATAGCATCCTAACAGCTTGTATTGTTTTATGGCCACCAATTAGTCTATTCAGAAGATTACAGTTTGGAACATGCAAAATATATTTTGTAAATACTCTAGAACAAAGTTCAAGTTATAAAAAATGCACAATTTTATAGAGTCATATTTTTCTAGATATGCCATGTAAACTGAAAACAAACAATATTTTGAACTACTAAGATGAATTACTTCTGGTAGTACAAGATAATGCTCCTCAGGCAGGAAAAAAAAATTGTACAAATACGGGTCTGTTTTCACCTTCTGTTTTCCACTAACAAAATAGGAGCAAGACAGGGTAAATTGGCAGTCTGGATTTTTATGCCTTGTATTCTGTTCCCTGAAAAGGGTTCTGCTCACATATTAAAGAATAATAGAACACTAAGTCACTATGAAGGAAATTCCAACGCAAACCACCACATGTAAACCCCAGAACTCTTGTGCAATATTATCTTCATGGATGGACTACAAGGAAAATAAAATGGAAGTCTGCATTTGCTGAAGTCTAGATATAATAAGGATCTGACTTGCCACGATTATTTAATATGCTTGAAATTCCTGTAACGTTTGTTTAGACAGTGAGCAAACTAAAACCTGTGGGTTTTTTTAATATGAGAACTGGCTTAGTTTTCCGTCATTAGGCAGAAGTGCTGCATCTATTAATTTATTATCCATAGGGATTAAATATTAGGTAATAAAAAAGAATCAGATTCTGGTAGATGAGAAATGTTGCAAATATTAAACTATATCAGGGCTCAGTTCTAAAGATTCTGATTGCTTGAAGAGGGTGTGAGCAACCTATAACATCAGATTCTCCTGTCATTTCTTTTTCTATATAAACCAATATATTTCTTGAAGAAGATGCGATTCTGACCTCCTTGTGGTATTTTGCCTGAATGAGGACTCCCAGATCTAGCCCAAAATAAATATTTCTTGTGTGAACAAACAAATTGTTAGGCCCAGTATAGTCCTTCCTCATGGAAGCGGGGAGTTTGATCTTCAAGTCCCATGGATCACAGGAATTCATGGGGAAGGAAACTCAAGTTTTATGAACTGACCATCTGATCTGCACTGCTCCGGTGTCCCCTTTCCAGTGATTGCCCACCCCATGCAAAACACACCTTCCTGAGAGGGATGCAGACCTAAAGCCTCAACTGATGCCGTGTCTAGTACCGTACCATTAATGTAAATGAGGATCAATGCTTAATTATCTGCTACCTCTGGAGGAAAGCATGTAATGGAGATCAGCATCTCCCCAGCTCTACTTTTTCCCAACCTTACTATCCAAAACCCCATAGATATCCAGTACAGGGACTCACTCTGCAATTTGATTGTTTTATGCCTTTTGTGATGTGTGACGTATACACAGACGTGATTACTTTACGCTAGATGGAATACATCAGACCTCATACAGACCTGCCAAAATGCCAATCTCAAACAGGTCCATAATGTAGGTAACTCCTTTCTCCCATCCACCATGTCTCCTGTCTACCACTATTTGCAGCATCTCCCCAGGACTTGTTCTCTAGTTGTCTCTCTGCCTAGCCTTCCCTCTTCTCCAACATAGTTTTTTTTATTTTGTCAGCATCCCTACAGAAATGTATTGTCTTGAACAAGTTTCACTTTTTTGATCACACAGCATCACTCCCTGCCCCAAGCACAATGGAACATCCCAAACTAGCTACATTTCACTTTAAAGTCTACTAGATACAAGCACAAATTAAAGGACCTTGTGCTGTAGCGCAGAGAGGAAAGTCAATGGGTAGGGAGAGTGGGAAAAGCAGAATATGGAACAGATGCTGCTTCAAATAGTTTAAAAAAAACAAACAAAGAAAATGGGGAGAAGTAACATTTCAAAAATAGGAGACAGAAAAATGACCACGTCAGCAGATGCCCCTGGTTCTCAGAGAGCACAGCACTCTGCCAAGCTGTTCTTCTCACTCAGTCATTCCAGTAGGCAGTTCAGCATTGATAAATGCTCCTCTGCTTGGTGCTCAGCACCTTTCTTTGTTCCAATCTTTCAGACATGGGTGGGGAAGCAGATTTTGATGGGAGGAAGCATATTTTGTGTTTGCAGTTGGCTAACAAATATGGGATCTGTATAGTCAGCATATACTTATGGATTATCACAGTGCATAATTTAGATTTTGCTTATGACTTACTCATAGTGATGGCAGAGTCATGTCTGTGGTTCTGCCAGGTGACTGGAACCTTGCACATGCTATAAGGGAGCAGAACATCTCGTTAGCCAGAAAACAGCTTCTTGGACACCAACATTGGCCAAAACATCATCTCTGTTTCCTCAAAATATGTAACTCAGAATGTATATAAACATATAAGACCTCTCTCAGGCAATGAGCAGACTAAATCAGTTGCTAAATTAAGTGGTCTTTTTGCAGAATTGTACTTGACACATTTGGCAGCACTTTTAAGTAGACTCTTAAAACTCTTAAGGTTCTCTAATACAGCGGCCTATTGTTTCACTGTATGCGTGTAACAGTGTCATAACAAGAAGCTCAATTTTCACTGCTGGAAGGATTTTTGATGTTTTTACAGGCAGTTTGCATTTTTCCAACTCTGCTACACTATAGTCACAATAGGGTGTATTTTCCTCAAAAGTCAACTGTCAGGAAGCACTGCGTGAGGGAGAGAGCAGTTTTTGTAGGCACAACAGGACAGCTGGACTAGCCCTGCCAAGATTTAATAGAAAAAAGCAGCTATATCTTTTAAACATCAGTTTTCTCTATGCTTTGACATGACCAGATTGAGAGGATCAAATCAGATTAGAAAGGGAGCTATAGCTGACTTCACACACACACAGAGAGAGAGAGAGAGACACACACACACACACACACGGACGCATGAAACAAAGACAAAAAAGTTATAATATAATATATGAAGACAAACCTATCTCATAGAACTGGAAGGGACCTTGAAAGGTCATCAAGTCCAGCCCCCTGCCTTCACTAGCAGGACCAAGTACTGATTTTGCCCCAGATCCCTAAGTGGCCTCCTCCTAATTACTGTGTGATTTTTATTTTTTATTTTATTTGGGGGGGGGCAGGGGAGGGGAATGCCTGTGTGAAGGAAACAAGAATGCAAACAATTACATTGTATACAAGAATATAGAGGTTGCTGAAAATGTGGCTTCAGGGCTATTCAATAGCACTTATCTTCTCTTGCTTTGATTTACTGGTTGCTTGAGTCAATTTGCTACCAGAATGAGAGCAAAAAGCTTCTGGATGGTCATCCTTGTGTTATTGCTAGTTTTAATTAATTGTTAGGGCACCTGGTGCAATTTGTATGGGAATTGTTTTGTGTTTTAAACCCAAAAAATAAAAATAAATAAAAAGATTGCTCATGTTCTTACTAAGTTCTTCCTATTTGTACTCTCACTCTCCTCCCTGCTGATTCCATACTAGGAGATCGACATTTCTCATTTTTTTTTCCGTAAAAGAAATCAGGAACAGATTGATTTACAGGAGAGAGAATTTAAGCAGCTTCCTCGTTCATGTAAGTTACCATGAAAATGAGCCCTCCACTACTGAGCTCTACTATAACAAACATTTCTCAAGTGGCTCAAATACAGGTAAATGGATTATATTTGCTTTTTCCTTGAACAATGACCCCTAGATTGTTGCCACTTTTCTGATGAGAAAATATGTTAGTAAGTAAACCTAAGATAATATACATGTATAATGACAGGGAATGGTGTATTATCATTTAATCCTGTTGTGTCAATATTCTGTAAATACGTGGTTTGTCTGCCATGTTTGCAATCTAACAAAGTGATTCAACTAAATGATCATATATAGCTCTCTGCCAAATGTTAAAGCAATACTCACATATTTTTGGCTTGGGATATTGCTACCAATTTATAAAAAGGCTTTCGAAGCAAGGAGAAAAAAACAGCAGCAGCCAAGTGGAATGCAGCAAACGGAGGTCTGTGAACTTTTCCCTACTGTTCCCCGGTCAGACACAAACATGAACTGTAGGAGATTGGAATGTTTCTGGTTTATACCCTGCAGGATGTCTGACAGTTGTATGCTATTCTTGTTCTGTTAGGATAAAAAGCATTAACTGAATCCACTGTCCTCTCTGTAAGGTTCTTTGTTATAATATTAAGTCCAATATACAACTACTGCTCTTTGGCTACCCGCCATACTGATGATAATATAAACATCTATTTGGTACAATTTCAGTATAATTGGGTGCATTTCATCAGCCCTTCCTACAGGCATGAAGAGGGAAATGTATACGGATAGTCAGAAACCACACATTTTCAAATACACAGTTTAACTATTATTAAAAAAGCAATCTTGCCCTTTTTATGAGATCTACTTTTTGTCCCTTCTGACTTAAAGTAAAAAGCACAACAGGTGAAAAAGAATGGATGAATATTTGTTTCTGTACTTTGTTTCTTTTTAAATTGGGAAATTTAAAACACGGTTATTAGTTTCTTTCTCAGACTATTTTGAAGAATGTTTCATCAGTAACGAAGATATATGCAAAGTAACTTGATAAGGAGATTATTAGGCATTTGGGGTAGGTCTACACTGCAGTTAAAAACCCAGAGCTAACCCGTGTCAGCTGACTTGGCACCCGGGCTGTTTAATTTTGGTGTAGATACTCAGGTTTATGAGGTGGGGAGGGTCCCAGAGCCCCCCCACCCCACCCCACCTCACAAACCCGAGTATCCATCCCAAGCCCTAACATCTACACCACAATTAAACAGCCCTGTAACCCGAGCCCCATAAACCTGAGATGTTTAATTATACATAGAGATACCATTTAGATCATAAACTATTTTACTTTTATTGTTATACTTGAAAAAATTCATGTTTTCATGAATGACCTCAGTTTCAGGTCCAAAGAGGAATTAATTATAGCTGATTGGGAAATGTTTTTTGTCCCAGTGGAATATTTAGATTAAAACTAAAAAGTTTTCATTTTATTTGACTTTTTTCTTCAGAAGTCCTAAGGTTTTAATCAAAAGTCTGAAAACTGAAAATTGTTTGGCTATTAGGATTTTTTAGGGTTTTGTTGGAAAAACTTAAAATGCTGTCAAAACCAGACATTTCCATCAGAAATCTGTTTTGACAAAAACTAAAACATTTTTAATGAAAAAGATTTGGAATGAAAAGTTCTGACCTGTTGTAGAAAAAATGGTGACCAATATATGGTTCAAGGTTTCCCCACATCAGTGTTCATATGGTCTCCCCTGGCCTATCCTATCCACTGCCCAGGCATTCAAGGTCCATCCTGGTGCAGGAGTATTCGGGAGAGAGTTAGCTGCAACACTATTAACTTCCTGGATATCACAATCAGCTTCAATAATGGAACCCCACACATAACTATATACAAGAAACCCACGGATCACCACACTTACCTTCACAGATCCAGTAACCAGCCCAAACACACCAAGAAATCTGTTATCTGCAGCCAGTGACTTCGATATCACAGAATATATTCCAAGCAGAAAGTCTACAATACAAACCTTAACACGCTTAAACAGCCTTCACCAGACAGACAATGACAGAGAAGTAGATTTCATCATGGAATGGGCCATCCAAATCCTCATGAGAATCTGCTTCAATATGAAAAAAAAATGCCTCCTCCAACCACAGACCCCTAATTCTCACCTACTAGCCCAACTGGAATCCATATTGGCTATCATTAAACAACTGAACCTGAAAGACATCTTTCCTCAACTCCCTCTTCAAGCCTTCAAACAAGCCCCCAACCTCATCATAAGAAACAAGCTCCCCACCAGCCAGGATCCAACAACTCAAGCGGCCCTGGACCCAGCTAGAACAGATGCAAAACCTGCAGACATATCTCCATAATACAATGATCAATACCCCGCACAAAAACACCTGTCAAGGTCCATGGGCCCTACACATGCCTATCACAATGGGTGATGCACCTCATCCAGCACACTAAATGCCCCAATAACCATGTGGATGAAACTAGACAATCACTACACTCTCAAATGAACTTACACAGGAAAATAATAAAAGACAAAAACACCACATCATCTGTGGGTGAA
The DNA here is from genome assembly GCF_016161935.1 of Mauremys reevesii. Taxonomy (NCBI): domain Eukaryota; kingdom Metazoa; phylum Chordata; order Testudines; family Geoemydidae; genus Mauremys; species Mauremys reevesii. The sequence continues at coordinate 35,120,820 of NC_052629.1, read as the reverse complement.
CGGTTTTCACAAAATGATCAATCCACAGCTGACCTCTCAGTCAAGGAAACGACAAACCTGGGAGCTTAAATTCATAACTTCACTAGACAGTAAAAATCATGGTCTGAATAATGACACTGGGTTTATGATTTATTACAATCTGTAACCCACTAAATCCACCCCCCACTTTTTGTCCTATGACTGCAGAGATATTGACCACTTCATCTTGAATGGTCCCTTGAAATGTGTTAACTGTGACACTGAGCAACTTTTCCATACCTGAAGAAGAGCTCTGTATAACTCAAGAGTTTTGTCTTTCACCAATGGAAGTCGGTCCAATAAAAGATATTACCTCACCCATTTTTCCTCTGTGTCATGGAAACTCATTCTGACCCCCAAAAGTTTTTAATAACCATGTTAGATGAATAGGCTGCATTTAATTCAAATTTTGCATTGGTCTGTAGCTTTGAATCGCTGATTCATTTCATATGATTCCTTAAGAGGCCACACAACGTCTTGTAGTTCCTAACAAACAAAGCTATGCACATGCTTTATGATAGCTCTTATTGTACACAAGGACTGATTTAATAATGTCTAGGATCTACAAGAAACTATATTTTTGAAGACAGAAGTAATGTAGAGGAAATCCAGCGGCTATGGCTATACATTTTGTAAAGATATAATAGCCACAGTCAGCATAAACTGCATATATGTCTGACTGTACTCATTCTTTCACTGACTTGTCTTACAACCAACTAAGTTGTGTACTGAAAGTGAATGAAGAGAAGAAGACAGCTCGTGATATCACCTCTGGTGTCACTTAATAATGAGCTTTGCTGTTCATTATACACTGTTGTATTTTATTCTTTAATTAACAGGAATATAAATGAATTAGGAAATGTCACCTTGAAAGAATGAAGGGTTAGAAGAAGACATAACCCTGCATAACCTCTGAAATGATCAACTTAACAAGCATAAGCCTATGACAAATGCACATATAATTCTATTTTCTAAGAAAGAGGGATTTGAATAGGAAGTTATTTGATCAATACACATTTACTGAGGAAAAAAACAAGCAGCAAGTCATTTTGAATAATGGAAAATTAACACAAAGTAATGAAAACATTTAGAAAAATGTATCAATAAAACTATATCCTGCCCATCCTGTTTGGGGGATTTGCCCATATTAGTAAGGGGCTTGTGATACTGTCTGCCCTGTAACCCTGGGTGCTTCTGTTCTGTGCAGCTTTGGCTTACAGCCCAGACACCAGAAGCACAGTGACTTCACCCTGGTTTTCTCAAGCCTGGTTACTCCTTGGCAGGGTGACACCAAAAGCCTTCCTGAATCTCCCCCAAACCATCTCTGCTGTGCTCAGCTCCTCTCACTTAGAAAACCTTACTAAGTTTGCTGCTCCTTTCAGGGGCGGCTCTAGGAATTTGGCTGCCCCAAGCAGGGTGGCACACCGCAGGGGGCGCGCTGCCGGTCGCCGGTCCCGTGGCTCCGGGGGACCTGTTGCAGACGTGCCTGCAGAGGGCGCGCTGGTCTCGCGGCTCCAGTGGAGCATCCGCAGGCACGTCTGCGGGAGGTCCACCTGAGCCGCGGGACCAGCGAACTCTCCGCAGTCATGCCTGCGGGCGGTCCACCGGAGCCGCCTGCCGCCCTGCCGGCAAAATGCCACCCCAAGCGCGCGCTGGCTGCACTGGGGTCTGGAGCCGGCCCTGGCTCCTTTAAAGAGACAGAACACAGCATCCGACTGTTTGTTTGGCTGAGGATTTTACTTTTCAGTTTGAAACACTGCACTGAGATGGTCCTACAGTAAACCAAAATTAAGTTTATTAACAAAATAGCTACATAAGTGATACCAAGGGGAAAAAATTGGGAAAAAATAGTTACAATGAAACAGCAACAATGTGTTCTAAGACTAAAACTTAAGTTAACAAACTAGAGTCTTTTGTTCAGAACAGTTATCAGCACAATCATTCTTCCACCATGGTTGGCCAATCTTTAGCCATGATCCAAAACAGCCCAACATGCTTGGTTTCTTTGTCTCCTCCAGTGAAGGATGCCAAAATGGCTCGCTCTCTCTGCTTATATTTTCAAAGCTTACCTTTGTTTACATTTTATGTAAATATACTTTCATTGTCTCTTCTTGGACAATTTACATTAGAGACACATTCAAGTATGTGAAACTACCTTCCTTTGTCTACGTTGGGGTGCATTATGCTGTATCTGCCACACACATTTTCAGAACATATTTCCAGTACATAGTTATAATTTTCCATATATTAACTGTACATACATCACACAAGATATTAATGATCAGTGAGTTATTAGTTTTCCAATTATATATTTGTGATACACTGTACCCAATGCAACACCCTGTACCCATGTTCACCACTTGTACAGAAACTCCTCACTTAACATTTAGTTATGTTTCTAAAAATGCTACTTTAAGCAAAATGATGTTAAGCGAATCCAATTTCCCCATAAGAATCAATGTAAATGGGTGGGGTTGGTTAGGTTCCAGGGAATTTTTTTTTGCCAGACAAAAGACATATATATCAATCACACACACACAAAGTTAATACTGTACACAGCAATGATGATTGTGAAGCTTGGTTCAGGTGGTGGAGTCAGAGGGTGGGATATTTCCCAGGAATGCGTTACTGCTAAATGATGAACTAGCACTCGGCTGAGCCCTCAAGGGTTAAACACAGTGTTGTTAATGTAGCCTCACACTCTACAAGGCAGCACGAATGGAGGGCGGAAACACAATAGATGCATGGCAGTGGCTGCAAACATTCCCTGCTGAAACTGAATGTGATGATGATCCCACACTATCACACTGGAGCACAACACTCCCGCCACTTTCCAAAGTGCAGGGTGGTGCATGTGTGAGAGAGAAAGATGGATGCACATTGCCCTTTTAAGTATCCTGACCCCACTCTAAGTACATTGCCTTTTTAAGTAGATCAGCAAGTTGAGACAGCAGCTGCTGTCAGCAAGCTCCCTCCATCCTGAGCCCTGTTGTACCCTATCCCCCACTCTATGAAGATGGGGTGCAGGAGCAGGGGAAAGGGGACACCCTGACATCAGCACCCCTCTTCCCCACCCACCCCCTGCACAGCAAGCAGGAGGCTTCCAGGAGCAGCTCCAAGGCTGGAGCAGCACACTGCAGTGGGCGGAGGGACAGCTGAACTGCCCAGCAATTGATAGCCTGCTGGGCAGCTGCCACACAGGGAACTTAGGGGAGCTGATGTGGGGCTGCCAGTCCACTCTGGTTCCAAGCCCCCACCTGCTAGCTGCAACGGGCTGCTCTTCCTGCAAGCAGTGGAAAAAGCAAGCGGCAGCCAAACAGCCTTATAAGAAAGCATTGCACAACTTTAAACGAGCATGTTCTCTAATAGATCAGCGATGTAACAATGAAACAATGTTACCTGGGACAACATTAAGTGAGGTGTTACTGTATATGGTTTTGATATATTTCGTACCAAGTATGCCTTGTGAGGTATCATTTAAAAACACAATCTACTAAACTTCACTGTCCTGTTAAAATGTGTGTATCAACATTGTATATGGAGCTATGGAGATCTTACTTATGATTGTTACTGAAATACAGTGTAGTTCTGGGTAACACCTTCAGACCTTTTTCTCAAAGGCACACTGGCATGCCAGCCAGGCACCTTCACTGGCATTTCACTAGCAGGGGAATTATAAACAATTCACCTGAAGGACAGCTTGCAGAGCACATTCACAATGGGACTGATGACCCCTTGTCCCAGCAAATACTTTTCCAATAAAAAGGATCAGAACATAAGACACAGGGGGAAAAGGCCTTAGGCACCTCTCCTCTCCCCTGACACCAACAAATACCTAAAGAAAACTAAACTATGGGGAGTGCTCCTAGTCTGGAAAGAGAAGCAGACTGTGCAATGCATTGCAGCTAATGGTGAGACAACTTATTTTGCTTTTAGAATTATTAGCTTTAGTAAAGTTTAGAAATTAGATTGAGGCTTTATCTTTTTATTTCTTTTGTAACCAATTCTGACTTTTATGCCTTATCACTTGTAAATTACTTAAAATTGATCTCTCTCTAGTTAATAAACTTGTTTTATTGTTTTATCTAAACCAGTATGTTTGGTTGAAGCATTTGGGAAGCCTCCACTTGAGACAACAAGGCTGGTACGTATTTGTTACCCTTCGTTGGAATGATGGACTAATTTATGAGCTTGTACTGTCCCGTGTTCTACTGAACAGTACAAGATGCACATTTCTGGGTGTGGGGGCAAGGCTGGGACTGAGGGATATATGGGTGTTGCCCTGTATTCATGGATGACTGGGCATAGCATTCATGTACTCAGCTGGGAGTGACTTTGCATCCTGGTGGCTGACGGTGAACAGAGCCTGGAGAGGTTTGCTATCCACTACAGTAAACAGTGTAAAAGGCATCCCAGGTTGTAGCACAAAGAGGACACAGCAGTTCAGGTTGCATTCTGTGGAATGTCACAATATTGCAAGACACCTTTTAAATAAATATCATGATGACAGCATGTAGGACGCACTCAGCTGGTCAGGCTAGCTAAGATTCATTGCTAAATACCAGGTACCCCCCTGCTCTCTGGCACTAGGGTACTCTTATGGTCACACTGTCTCCATAATGATGGCCATGCTGATTGTTACAGAGTGGATTACCATTACTGACTGGTGTACTGAATGTTTACTGTCATGTGAAGCTACTTCTCTGTGAGATCACTGACAGGATCATGAACACTGACAGTGCTTAATCAATAAAATATGTAATAATGGGAACAAATAGCATATTCTGGTGCATTTTCTTATTTTTAGCATTCAAACTGTAAGCTAGACAGCCACTTATAATCCTATTTTCTTGTTAAGTAAACAGGTCTTGTGTGTGTAATCAAGGTATGTTTTTCTTTTATCCATATACTGAATCAATAGCTGAGTGTTACTGTGGGCTGCCATATATACTTGCATTAGGGGCCGTCTGATTTTACTTCACTTTATTCTCAAGGTTTGACATCACCAATGTAGAAGAAAGCTCATGTCATCCAAACATTTTAAAATATATTGAAAAAATAGAAGCGATTATTTCAGACTCTTATGATGCAGGCAAATTATTATCATCATTTATTTCTCTTTTGATTGAACCTCAAGACACCAATCTGGATCAGGATCCATAATATTAGGCACTATACATACATATCCAGGCAATTCCACAGACATTGGAAAATATATCATGCATCTTAATAGTGATGCTATTGTTTTGCTTGAGGAGACACAATCATTATTAGCCTCCATCATCAAGTATCTGGTACAGTGACCCACTGTTACATCATAGGTGAAGAAAAAGTAGCTGGGTTTTTTTTGTTTTTTTTGTTTAGTTATAACAAAAATGTGGGAAGAGATGTTTTTCCATACCTAATTACAAAAACATGCAAAAACTTTAAGTCACAAACTGCTTTGTTTTTAAATGAGAAAGACAAGGTGAGCGAGGTACCATCTTTTACTGGACTAACTGTGTTGATAAAAGAGACAACCCAAGAAAAAGAGCTCTGTGGAGCTCGAAAGCTCATCTCTTTCCCCAACAGAAGTCGGTCCATTAAAAGCTAATACCTCACCTACCATGTTTCACCCATATCCTGGGGTCAACATAGTACAACTCCTCCTCAACCAATAATAATTCTCAACCTTATCTAGTGTTTCTTCAAAATGTTGTGATAATGTTAATTAACTAATCCTCAGAATATCACGATAGAGGTAAGTATTATTTTCACCATTTTGCAAATAGGTAACCCAAGACAATGAATTGTCTTGCTCAGTCACTCAGGAGTCAGTACTATTATGAGATTTATTCTCACTATAGCTTATCACAAATCTCAAAATAATTGTTTTGTTTAAAGTTCTGGCTTCTACAGTCATGATTACTTAAGCATCTCAGTTCTCGTTTTTTAAAAGTACGTTTCTAGCCCTAATGGTTGCAGAGAAAAGCTTGAAAACATACCCCCTAAAGGCTCAAATACCAGAAGGCAAATAAAGAGAACCTCAAAATTTATTAAAAATTTTTAAAAGTCTAATTTTAAGATAATTTCAAAATTTCTGGAGCTGATTCATGATTTTTTAGCATTGAGAGTGGGTAATATTGGATTCACCATAGTACATGACTTCCCTTAGTATAGGTACACAGAACATATGTTGACAGCAATTTTAAGCTATATCCCCCACTGACTGTAGGCATATCATAATTTTGGGTGTGATCTGACTCAATATTATTACAATATTATGACAGAAAATTTAAATGGACCGAATTCAGTAAATCCAAAGAGATGTTTCCTATAGCCACTGTAATTTATCCCCATTTTTCTTAAGGTAACAGTATATTCAGTAATACAGTCTACTGTGCCGTGTTAATGAGTTTCACTTGCTTTGAGAGCTATAGCTTTATTTATCACATAACTATATTTCTTGGCTTTGTACATTTAAATTTTCCAAACAAAACATTGCCTTAATATTATATTTGATATTAAGCATGAAGCTATTTGTGAACCAATGGCTATTCTGAATTACCCATGGAGAATTCTGAGAATTTTTATTTGAATGAAAGAAGTGTTTCCCATCCTTCCCCATCACTGATACCATGAAAATGTCTTCCATTTTTTCCCCCAGGTGCTTTCAGTGGTGCTATTTTATGTAATATTGCATGTGAACCAAAACACATTCTTGTTTGAATTAGGACTGCCTGTTGAGTAAGCCTATTTGGTTTTTTAAACGTTTTCCTGAAGAAAAATCTGAGACTCAAAAATATAGCAGATCCTGGTGAAGACAAATTAAAACTAAATTTAAAAATCTTAGCTAGTAACAGGCATATCTCAAAAGATTCAGATCAGTTCAGATAAGCAAACAGTAGTGTGGAAAACACTTGGTTGCAAATATCTTGAGAACAGCTTTTTTTGGAGGAGGGAGAGAGAAAGGAAACTTGCAGCTTATTTACACACAGCTCTTCATATTCCACCTGCAAAGCAGGTATGGATTTATGCAATATCCTACTCTGGCCTGGTGTACAGCTGATTTACTTAGGCAGATGGGTTTATGCGTTCCTTACTGTGACATACACCAGGCTCAAGACATAGCCTGTAATGCATAAAAGCTTATTAGGATAATGGACTAGAATTTTAAAATACAGGTGAAAAGTAAAAAGAGCTCTGAAAAATTAAAATGAAATATTCAACCTTTGAAGCCTTAGGTAGAACTCTGCAAATAATTCGTTACAAATAAATTGAACAATTTCACCTCTGTTATGTTTGTGAACTGTTGGTGAAAAGATTATCAAATTGTCTACTATATTTGTTATTTGAAATTAATCACAATTTTCTCCACTGAGCAACTTTTGCCTGAAGATCATTCAGGAGCATTTTGTTTAGAACACTTATAATCCATAATGTATTCATTCAACTACATGTGATATCATTTCTGTTCCATAAATTTATGTCTTCTTTAAACATATCCACACAGTGGAAACTGTAATTTTTGCAAAGAAATATAAAGGTTTCTGATTATGTGAGAGGGCATTGTGCTCTCTGGGCACACTTGTTTTATTGCAGCTCATATACTGGATTGATGGCATACCTCCTCACTCACTTCAGCTTAGTCATTACTCTGCTATGTCACTTCTTAATCAGTCTTCTGAATGGTCACTAGGGTTTACTCAATTTGTCAACTCAGTGTAACTCACACCACTCTTAGTCATTCATCCAACTTATTGTTTACTCACTTCTTACTGATTTATTTGCTTGCGTGTTCATTCATTTTGACTTCCTTACTCACTAAGGGGTGCTGAGCAGCAGCAGCAGCAGCTCCCCTTTAAGTCAATGCTGCAGGTGCTCGATGCCTCTCACCCTCACTCCATCATTTGGGGCCAATACTGCAGCTCTTCCTGGCATTTAATTCCCATTATAGTCAGTCAGTGTGAGAGATAGGTGTGCAGGAACAGATCCTGATTAACTTTCTTCATTCACTTATTCCTTCATCACAGCACTCAGTCAGATCATTTTTTCTCTTCTCTTATTTGCCATTTTCTCAATGGACTTCCTCTGTTTACTAACTCTTTTTTCCATTGACTTAAACGACATGAACATAGCAGAATTATACTTTTCTCTATACATCCATAGATCAATAACATGTTTTGAAAGAAGCTGGAGATGCTTTTTTGTTACAAGCTGTGTAGGAATTCATTATACTTTATTTCAAACCTTCAACACACTAGCGGCAAGTCAAAATCATTTATCATAGTTACTAAATTGTGATATGTGGCTGATGGAAAGATTTTGCAATCTTTGTCAAATGGATTCCTCTAGTTCACATAATTGTCTAAATTACTGCTTCCTGACATTATGAATAACTTTTCTGTGGTAGACTGTTTTAGATTCATGCCAGTTTTAGGATATAGTATGCTATATACTGATGCTGTTCTTTAATTTAAATAGTTTCAGAAATAGAAAACTGACCTAAATAGAAAGCTGCCTTAAGAATATGTAACAGCTATGTGATGAAGAAACTGAGAAGGGGGTATATAAAAACAGGTGAATTATTTGTTAGACACTGATAATGTTATCATCTAGCAACTTTAATGTTTCAAGAAATATGCTTTATCTTGGTAAGCACCATGGAAAATGAAATATAGAAACCAGAATGGATTTGATAATGAAATAGGCCTTTTTAATCTTTAACTTTATGATCCCATACACACCTTTTTTGGGGTCTTCCATACAAAGAAATATAAGTGTGCCTGATTAAGTGCCAACTTTAACCAAGGACACAGTTATGTACAGAGATCTTCTGTAATGATGCTAAAGACAATGGACAATCATGCATTAGTGCCAAAACACAAAGTTACCTAGTGACAGCTACAATTTGCACAAACAACTTTTAAGTATTATATTAAATGGAATCTTTTTTCTGCCCAATTCCTCCACTTTTTCCTCTCTTTTGTTACATAGAATCATAGAAATGTAAGACTGGAAGGGACCTTGAGAAGTCAACAAGTATAGACCCTTGCGCTGTGGTAGGACCAAGTAAACCTAAACCATCCCTGACAGGTGTTTCTCCAACCTGTTTTTAAAAATCCTCCATAATCTCACTTGGAAGCCTCGTCCAAAAGCTTAACTACCCTTATTGTTAGAAAGCTTTTTCTAATATATAACCTAAATATCCCTTGCTGCAGATTGAACCCATTACTTCTTGTCCTACCTTCAGTGGTCATGCAAAACAACTGACTATCCTCTTTCTAAACAGACCTTAATATATTTTAAGATGGCTATAAGGTTTCCATCTCAGTCTTCTTTCTCAAGACCATACATGCCCCAATTTTTTTAACCTGTCATCACAGGTCAGGTTTTCAAAACCTATCATCATTTTTGTTGTTATCCTCTCCAATTTCTCAACAATTTTCCAAAAGTGTGGTGCCTAGAATTGGACACAATACTCCAGCTGAAGCCTCACAAGTGCCAAAGAGAGCAGGACAATTACCACCTATGTCATATATATGACATTTGTTAATACACCCCAGAAGGATATTAGTCTTTATTGCAGCTGCATCATATGTACAGTTTGTGATCCACTATAACCCTCAGATCCTTTTCAGCAGCAATACCATCGAGCCAGTTATTCCCCCATTTTGTGGTTGTGAATTTGATGTTTCCTCCCAACTGAAGTACTTTGCCATTATTTTTATTTAATTTCATCTTGTTCAGTTCAGACCAATTCTCCAATTCATCAAGGTGCTTTTGAATTCTAATCCTGTCCTCCAAAGTGCTTGGTGTCATCTGCAAATTTTATAAGCATATTTTCCATTCCATTATCCAAGTCATTAATGAAAATAATGACTAGTACTGGACCTGGGACTGACCCCTGTGAGACCTCCACTAGATATGCCCTCCCAGTTTCACAGAGAACCAATGATTACTCTGAGTACAGTCATTCAACCAGCTGCTTATCCATCTTATAGTAATTCCATCTAAACCACATTTCCCTAGTTTGCTTATGTGAAACCGTGTCAAAAGCTGTACTAAAAATTTCACATCTGGCACTTCTATCCTACCCACTAGCCCAGTAATCCTGTCAAGAAGCAAGTTAGGTTAGATGGCATGATTTGTTCAGGACAAATCCATGCTGGCTATTCTTTATAACCCTATCATCTTCCATGTATTTAAACTGATTGTTTCATAATTTGTTCCACTATGTTTCCACGTAAAAGTTATGTTGATTAGTTTAGAATTCCCCGGATCCTCTTTGTTCCCTTTTTTAAAGGCAGGTGTTATGTTTCACCTTCTCCAGTCTCCTGGGAACTCACACGTCCTACAGGAGTTCTCAGAGGTAATTGCTAGCGGTTCTGAGATGGTTTAAGCTAGTTCCTTAAGTACCCTAGGATGAATGTTATCAGGCCCTGCAGACTTGAACACATCTAACTTATCTAAATATTCTTTAACCGGATGCTTCCCTATTTTGGCTTGCGTTCCTTCATCCTTGTTGTTACATTTATTGTGTTGAATATCTGGTCACCATTACACTTTTTAATGAAGAATGAAGCAAAATAGGCATTACACACCTCAGCTTTCTTGATGTCATCAGTTATATATTAGTACATCAGACCGGACAGTCAAAAATCAATTAGTTATTTGCACTGTGCTACCAACCAAAGGCCGCTATAAGGATCAGGTATATACTACGTGTTGTACTAATACACAGGTAGAAATGGTCTCTGTCATACGAGTTTACAATTTAAGAGTGTTTATAGACTCAGGCCTCTTAAATTCATACCAAGCCAGCCTCTTAAATCCATACCAAGGCATTTAAGTAGGAATGGCCTGATTTCCATAAGTACTGAGCGCTTGTAATTCCCAATAAAATCTAAGAGTTAGCACAGATGTGAAGTCAGTAGAAGCTGCAGGTGCTAAGCACCTGCAAAAAAAAATCATGCCATTTTTATTGAAGTGCCTATCCATGAATTTAGGCAGCTAAATTCAGACATTCAGGTTTGACAATTTTGGGCTATACCAGCTAAGGCCTAATAATGTCAAATCTTTATTCAAATCGTGCCATAACCAGAGCACCTGCTGTGAGGATGTGTGGAAGAAATCTTATTTTTGCCTTACTATAACCAGTATTAGAAACTAAAAGAAAAACATAATTAAACATTGTAAATCAAATCTTCAGAGTGAACAGCCAAAGTAAATGAACTACATACACTCCAGAAAATACAAAAAGAGGACAAAGGAACCAAATCCTATGTTACACTGTCACAATTGCAGGCAACTGGAGTAGAAGATGTGGCAAACTTCTCTCATCTCACCCCCCCCCCGCCACAAAAAAATGGATGGGGCTTAATGGATTTAGCCCTTTAAGCTTAATAGATAGTGTGCGTCAGATTAAAGCTATGCATTCACCAAATACTGCATTGAAACTTCAACTACGCAGTGGCATTAATTTGGGTTGGACATCCCTGAAGAAAGAAGTGCATAAGCCTAGTTCTATTTGCAAATATTTTTAATCATATTCGCAGCACTCTGGTTACTATAAAAAAAGTTAAGTTGTGCTTTTCTAAAAGCATGGGGATTATATGTGAAGTGTTAGGATCATCATTAGCAAATTTTATAATATTGACCTTTTCATCTGTAACCAAATATGTTTCATTAAACTGTGTTAGTGTGGGCTTTTGATAATGATATTGAAGTTTTATAAATTAGCGGTGTTTCAGCTGTATTTTATACTGAAATACAAGACCTTTGTAGCACATTACTAACAATGAATGCTATTGTACTCAGAGAGTCATACGAAAATAGTGGAAGACTGAAATACAAATCCTTTGTTCTTCACTCTATGTTTACTGAGTCAAACTTCCATTGAGTAGACCCTAAGGAGGAAAAATAAAATCCACCAGTGGTCGTGAGGCAATCAGATGAAGAGGGCTGTATAAGTACTTAGATAGATAGAATAATTGATAAGACTCAGAACTGGAAAACCAGTATCTTTCTTGAACACTTGTTTGACTTTAAAATATGTTACCTGCAAGATGGCCAAGCAGAGAAAAGATCAAAGTCTTGCCATATTTGTTGTCTGGCTGTTACTTCAGACACAAATAATCCAAGTAACAGAAACATCCTTTGACTTATAAAAGAGACAAAATATGTGACTTAATACACTTACAATAGATATTATAGACCTAGCAAGCAATACAACCCTCCTTATAGATAAGAGAAAAATATAAATAATGTTGCTTACACAGAAATGCATTCAGTTTTATAACTGAAGTATGGGTACTCATTTTCAGAATTCTAATCTGTTTGACTTCATGACCTCTAGAACCATAACACCTCTAGGCAAAAAGTAATTTTCACACATCTCCATTCCTGAATAGATGACAGAATGCTTTTAAAATAGGGCAACCTTCAGGTATTGGTAAAAGCGTTTCAGCATTCCAGCAACGACCTATTTTCAGAACAGTTAATGTTCTTTTCTTACAGCCAGGAGATTAAATTTAGGAGTTGAATAGTCAGGTTCCATTGTCCATCTATATCGGAAGGAGGACAGGATACACTTGATATGGATTTAATCAGGCCACAACTTTATTCTGTGTCTGAGACTACTCAGCAGATACAAATGTATAGCGCAGGTAACTCCATGTTCTTTCGATAACTACCAGGGGCTTCCACCAACCCCCACTTCATTTTCCACCCAAGAACGCCAACTAACCCATGGCTTGGACCTTACCACCTACCCTGCCCCTTGTAGGAGGTTAGGTGGGCTATAAGAAAGGGGTGTTGGATCCCTGCTGTACCAATCATAGAAGCCCCGAACTCCCTTCTCCCCAATTCTGTTCCTTTATACAGTGCCTCCTTTCTAAGGCCTGGTCTACACTTTAGCAGTATTACCTCGATTTAACCCTGGACCCATCCACACGACAAAGCCCTTTTTTCAACTTAAAGGGCTCTTTAAATCTATTTCTTTATTCCACTGCCGACGAGGGGATTAGCACTGAAATCAGCCTTGCCGGTTTGAATTTGGGTAGTGTGGACACAATTCAATGTTATTGGCCTCCGGGAGCTATCCCAGAGTGCTCCATTGTGACCACTCTGGACAGCGCTCTCAACTCAGATGCACTGGCCAGGTAGATAGGAAAAGGCCTGCAAACTTTTGAATTTCATTTCCTCTTTGACCAGCGTGGCGAGCTGATCAGCACAGGTGACCACACAGAGCTCATGCAGAGCTCATCAGCATGATGTGCACATTGCTGGGGCACATTGCCTGGCCCGTACTTTGTGAGAAGTCTATGTCCATGTCTATGTCCTCATCACTCTCGTCACCGCGCTTCCATCCCCTCCTCGCCTGGTTTTGCTTTTGCAGCTTCTGGTTCTGCATATACTCCAGGATAATGTGCGTGGTGTTTACAGTGTTCATTGTAGGCTCCATGATCCCAGTGCTATGGCATCTGCGCTGAAAAAAGGCGCGAAACAATTGTCTACCTTTGCTTTGACAGAGGGAGGGGCGACTGATGACATGGCTTACAGGGAATTAAAATCAACAAAAGGGGTAGCTTTGCATCAAGGAGAAACACAAACAACTGTCACACAGAATGGCCCCCACAAGGATTGAACTCAAAACCCTGGGTTTAGCAGGCCGTTGATTTCACAAAACAAATCGGGTCGATTTCTTGTTTTGATCCACTCCATCTATCTTTTACATCTTAGGCTGGCAGCAGAAGGTGCAGTACCACTGCTAGCCACCGTCATCTCCTGGGTGCTCGGCAGAAGATGGGAATGACCTGGCTGAGTAACTCCCATGTCTCCCCAGGCGCCCCTGACGAACTCACTGAGGTCAGCTAAAAAAGCACCCAGGAGTACGACGACAGCTACCAATCATAATGAACTGTCTGCTGCCAAAAGGCAATGAACTGTGGCTGTGTAGCAATGCAGTTCCACATCGGCCAGCACCCAGGAGACAACAGTGACAGTGAGCTGAGTGGGCTCCATGCTTGCCATGGTATGGCGTCTGCTCAGGTAACCCAGGAAAAAAGGGGCAAAACGATTGTCTGCCGTTGCTTTCACGGAGGGAGGGAGGGAGAGGGGGGCCTGACGACATGTACCCAGAACCACCCACGACACTATTTTTGCCCCATCAGGCATTGGGATCTCAACCCAGAATTCCAATGGGCAGCAGAGACTGCGAGAACTGTGAAATAGCTACCCACAGTGCAATGCTCCAGAAGTCTATGCTAGCCTTGGTACTGTAGATGCAGTCCGCTGACTTAATGCACTTAGATCATTTTATGTCAGGACACACAGAATCGACTGTATAAAAACGATTTCTAAAAAAATGACTTCTATAAATTCGACCTAATTTTGTAGTATAGACATACCCTTAGTCCCTTACCAAGCCATTTATCTGGTCACTGGATGCCTTCCCTATGGCGTAATGGACATCCACCCCACACTTACAAAATGAGTTGGGACACATGGCCTAACCTACTTTCCTCCTCATCATAATAGGTCCTCCCTGACGCATTTCTATGAGCATTACCCCAGAGAATAATGTAATTAACTGGGACATCAGTTAGTATCTCCTTAGAAGAACATGTGTGTGTCTGCAGCACCTGAAAAACTGCTTTTATATTTCATAATATTTTACATCAGAGTAATTTGTATCAGAAGTTTATCAAAATTTCTCTGCACCTACAGGACAGATATTACCTGTTACAGAAATCACTATAACAACTTTATTTTTTTGCCCCTTTTTAATATAATGTGGTCAGTATAAACATTTCCATTGCATTTGTGAAACAGAGTGCACATTGTCTGACGGCAGAAGCTCAGGCCTACCAGTTCCCATTTTTAGAATTTCTGTTAATATTTTCCTGTAAAATAGATTTATTCTTACCAGTTTCTTAGGGTCCAAATCCATTCATATTCCACAAAGACTAAGTAAATGGGCTTTGAATAAGGGAAATTCATAGCAATACAGGGAATTAAATCCTTCCCCCAGACAGTAGAACAATAATGTAGCTGCTCCACATTTACCATTATAGCCAATAGGCTATAGTAATGTCCACTGTACTGCATACACAGTGAGTTTTACCCTTGATGACGCATTGGTCTTTCAACGTAAATGCCCACTCAGAGGTACAGTGTGGACTCCCCCAGAGAAGTGTTCCACAGTATGCTGGGATGTGAGCTCTTGAGTTCTGTTCTTCCAGGTCTAACCCCATTTTATGGTAGAGTTGCACTGATTTTGTTGCCTTTGTGACCCTATGAGTGAAATCTTGGCCGCATTTAAGTCAATGGCAAAATTACTATGGTCTTCAATGGGACCAGGATTTCACACTATGAGCCCACTTGTGTGAGCAAGATTTTGTCCTACTGCAAAAAAACCAAAGACAGTAACATGAAAATATTTATATATATAAAATAAATGTGAAAGTTACATTTATATACACAGAGGATACCGAGATAAAAAGCAACATTAACTGCACATTAGGCAGTGAGTTCCTGGTTACACTCTGAAGAGTGATACACAATCCCAGATTTATTCTCTCAGGTGATTTATATATAGTAAATTTGCTCAGTTTACACATAAGATTATTTTTCTAACTGCCAGCACTACCTACAAATTCAACCTGGGATCTGAAAAAAATCAAGCTCTCTGGCTTTCACATCATCACCGGTAATAAAGGTTCTGCAATGAGAATTTAGCTGACAGCTTAGTCGATGCCGCAAAAGGTGAAATTGGAACCAGCTCATTCTCTGCTTATATTAGCCTAGCTAGTCTAACAGGGGAAATCTCACTTTTGTCAGGGAAGTAAGCAAATGACCCAAAGACACACAGGGAGCAGATACTAAGTAAAAGCTGCCGTTTTTACTTTGAAACCTACATCATTTGTCTGTTATTATACAGTTCTTACATTAAAACATTGACTTGCTTCTCTCCTTAGTTATGAGTCCTATGTATTTGTGAATCCTAAAGATAAGGAAGCTATGCCTGTTTAAACCTGCTCTGGTTTAAATAATTATTTATTTTCTAATACAGTCATTTTTAATCACCAACACAACTTTAAATAGTAGAAATGTTCTTTTTACTTGGTTATTTATAAGTGTGATAAGTTTTTTATTAGATTATGTAACTCCTGCAAATACATTCATTAGTAGACGGGGAATTGAAGTGCACCAATTATTTTCACTATTTGAACAACAACAAAAGCAGAAGCATGATGATTCTGGTCACTAGAACTTCAGTGTGTGCCCAAGCCGAATGGTATTCACCTAGGATGACACTGTTAAGATGAAAGGAATTATAGCTGTTGGCATAGCACAAGTGTGGGAGTGACATCTATGTAATTCAGATGGCAGAATACCACCTCTTTCATATCTCTGGCTAATACATGCTGTAAATGTTGTTACTTAAAGATAGATTAACCTAAGAATGGCAGTTTGGTAATTGAGTAACACTGTGGGTGAATTTCCATATATACAGTTGTGCACCTTTAAAATAATATTTGAAAGACAAGTATGGGTCTCTCACAGCAAGGCTACAAATATTCAGCATTTTATTAGAAGCAGCTTCCTGTGAAAGACATAAAGCAAGTATTTAATATTTACTTTTTACAACTCTGTATTATGGTGGTGCGCACCATGGATTTATGGTAATACTCTCACATTTTCCTGCATGCCAGATAACTTAAGTCTTTAATCTTTATATTGTCTTTTCAATAGGTCAATTTCAATTAACAAACTTTCTGCTCTCTGATGTATGCACATATTACTATTTATCTTGACCATTTCAACTATTGTAAAATGCACTAATTTGTCAATGTATTAGGTGATGCTCCCCATGAATCAGAGGTCAGAAATTAGATTAGTTTTGCATTTCCTGATATATTTTTCAGTGTGGTGAATGTGGGTTTCTTAACAGTTATGGAACTGCTGGGAATGTTTGCAGGAAAGCTTCTGAATTAAAGTCGATTTATTCTCAGGGAAATAAAGTTTGCAAAGCATGCAGCAATCAATCAAGACAAAGATGAGAACATATCAAGCCAGTGCTTCAAAGTCTACCTATACAGTTCTGAGCCCAATTCAAAGTCTTTGTTAAAAAATAGTCAGGGCCGCTGAGAGAAGGTTTGAGCCCCAAGGGAAAAAAAAATTTCGGGCCCCCCAGCAAGGGGGGACCAGCTAAAAATCTTTACACGGGATTTGTATTGATGTGCAAAAAAGAGAAATTGGCCCAGCCTGGTATACAAATGAAACATGGAATAAGAAAAGAAAACATTTATTCTTAAAGAACATATAAAAAAAATTAAAAATAAACATAAAAAAGCTTAAATCAAAATCACATATAATATATCACATTATAATAATTCACATTGCAGTAAATAATTGCAAAATGCAACCTCGCAAATTGCAACTTTTCATAAATTGCACTCATATAATGCAACATATTTAAAATTAACTACTCACAAAATTCGACTGCTTTTTGTTTTTCACTAGAACATTAAATTTTTACATTTTTATAATTTTGACATGCGATCCTGTTTATTTGAAAACTAAGAGAAAATACAGTTAGAAATATTTTTAAAAATAAATTGTATTTTTTTTGTAAAATATATATGTAGGCCATTTAACCTTTTGTAATTAAAGAATAACTAAAAATTTTAAAATATATACTTCATCATAATAAAATAAAATTTTACCCAAAATTCCCAAATTGCTACTTTATTCATAAAAAGCTACATTTTTAAAACAATCGATTCAGGAAAGTTGCATTTTGCAAAATTTACTGTATCATATTTATATCAGTGGAGCTTAACGAGCTATGAGATTTGCAAATAAATCAAACCAGAAAAATTGCATTTTCTTGCTAATTCAGCTTCAACTGACAGTAAACCTAAATCTGCCGATTGGTTTTGGGCCATTGTAGACCTTAACATGTCTTTTATTCTAGAAAGACAACTGAAAGAGCATTCTGCTTGAGCCACTGTTACTGGTATGGTGCAGAACAACCTTAAAGCAATGACTACAATTGGAAAAAGAATTTCAAGTTTTAATTGTCTTAGTTTATTCAAAAGGTTTATTGGCGAAAGAAAATTTTCTTGCAAATTTGATTTATATACTGCCTTAAGATGCATTAGCTCATCACAAATATTTTCGCTAATATCCTGTTCATAATTACTTTGCTGGGTTTTTTTGCCTTTTCTATAATTTCTTCATCCTCTAATTCGTGGAATTTCCATAAAACACTGAATAAAGAATTTATTGCTTTTGCCGCCTCAAATCATGTTGTCATATTGCCAATAACATTGTCCAAAAGAACATTAAATACATTGCACTTGAATATCTATTCTGGGCTTGAGTTTAAGAATTCTTTAAATTATTGTCAATTTGTCAGATTTTCTTTTCCTTTTTCTTTATCGTAAACTCAGCCGACCTACCTAAATTTTCAGTGACTAGCTTGCATTCATTTAAGATGGATTGCCAACTATTTCTGATAGTTTCCAAATCATCCAGAAGACTGAAAAGATTTTCAACTTCAACAACAATTGTAGTCTTTGCCATTTCTTGAATCTCCAATTAAGTGGCTACTGCCCCTAAAAGCCAGTCTACGTTCTGCAAGAAACAAAACTATATCCAGAAATCGTCATAATAAGGCTTTCCATGCTTGTGTTTCACTTTGTATTTTTTGCAATAATAAACAAACAATTAACTGTAGTATTCTTATTAAGATTATTTTGTAAATTTTGCCACTCTACACAACATGCTTGGTGATTATTACTATTTTCGTGTTCAGGTATTCTGTTGTAAAGTTTTTTATAACCTTTAGAAGGTCTCCAATCAATTTCAGTTGTGAAAATTGAACAATGAGCTTCTGGATGTTTACAGAATAAATGACAGGGAAAACAGAACAAGGCTTGTTTAGGTTTACTCCACACCAACCAATCTTGAGGAACTACTTCATTATTGCTTAAGTGAAAATTCAATACATAAACAGGAAATTTGTTGCCATCTTTATCAGGTGGTAAAATTTTAGGATATGGTTCCAGCCCTCGTTGAATGGCATCTTCTATTTCATTGACTATGAAATTTGATTCTAGAAGGCCAATATCAAAATTTAATAGCTTCTCGTTGTTATAGTGCAATTTCAGAAGTTGGCGATATTATTTTTGTCAAGCAAGAAGAGGAACAAGCCTCGGTGATGGTAACATCACTTTTATCTGCAGAAGTGTATTGTAGGTCCGAAGACAGTATAGTGCTTGAATAACAAGTTGCTATATTACTAGAACCACTCTCATTATTAGAGCTATTTTTATTCACTTCATCATTTTCTCTTTTTTCAATTTTCTTTTGAAACAATTTCAACTTCACTTGTGACTAACTGATTTCCTTTCTGATCTTCAGACGAATGAGAATGAGAGGAGATGGTAAATCCGAAACATTCAAGAGTTCTTCGACCTACAGCAGCTCTTTTCTCTCTTTTTGTTCTTTCCGTTTTTTTGCACCAGATTTGTGATGATGATCCATGGTAAGAATTGAAAAGGGATAAAAAAAATTTATCTAAAATTTAAAAATGTATTATAGTTATTTTAAATTTACTGCAATATAAAATAAATGTGTGATCTCATTTTTATGTTAATAATAAATATAATATTTGCACCTGTTGAGAATATTAAGATCCTAATGACTAATATCAATAATATAAGCACCCACATGATCGTTGCTGAACTAACCAAAGACTTTAAATGTTAAACTTGTATGTGTAACACAACACAATATGTATCACACAACAACTTTGTTGTATTTGCATGGTGTTCACTTACGAAAGCATACAAATGCGACTTCGCATAATAAGATGAGACTGCCCTGTCATACTGTCAAAGCGCAGAAGTGAATGTTCGTATAGAGTTGGAAATACTCGGAAATGCTCAGTTCACAGCACATGTTTGCAACCCATTATTCAAAATTGTGCGTGTATTGAACATAAAATATATATTTTGTTAAGAATTAAAATATAATTATATTCTGTTCTTAATATGTAATTAGTAGTTCTTTGGTTGATTAGAGTCTATATTGGCTGATAACAGAGAATTTTGTATATCATTATTTTCTTTGAAATTCACAGATTTTACAATGGATGTCAAAAACAATCGACAAATAATGATACTACCGAGAAAGACAAAAACATATGCAACATAGTCAGGCCCCGGGCCCCCTTCTGGACTGCAGGGCCCCAGTAATTTGTACCATTTCCCCCCCCGCCATCTCGTCGGCCCTGAAAATAGGAGGTATTTCAGGGACTGCTTCTCCCTCTGTGCCCAAAGCACCAGCAGAGTCAGCTGGGGCAGTGTAGTATATGAAGTGCAGAATATATTTTTCAGGAACCAGAGATCAAGCTGTCTTGCTTGAGGATCTGTTGCTGAGGTACAAGCTCCTGCTGGAACTTAGGCAGAACCCAGATCTTACCACCTTCAAGAAACAGTGCAATTTTCACATCTTTGTGCAGTCATTTTGTTAATTAACTGTGGGTCCATCCTCATACTAAGCAGCTCTGTAGTAAGAGGGGGTGGTGAAGGAAAACCTTCTTTGTACAAGACAAATGGATGTAGGGCCACCTGGATATTTCATTGATAGGCACTTTAGAAAAAACACTCATATGTCCAGAATTGCAAAACAAAAATGAAATTATTGTTTAAGAATACATTTTTACTTGAAACTATACTTGGTGATTCCATCTAGTTCTTTTGGAATTTTAAATAAACAATCACACACTTTTCTTTTCTTCAACACAAAAAAAACCAATCTGATACCTGACTGGTTTCTATCCTCAAACCAATATGTTTCTAAAAAAACCTCACAGTTCCCATGTCACAGCCATAGTTTGACAGACAATTAGCATATTATATAACATTGTCATAACAAATGAAAAGTCAGAAATAACTTATCTGTAGAAGAGCTCATATTCACAAATATTTATGGGAAAGGCACAGTAGAAGCCAGTACTAAATTAAAGGTGTGGAAAAATTTGAACAATACTTGAAAGAATAACACTGGCATTTCCTCAGGGCTAATGATGGACTGGGAGAGTTTCTAGCCATTAATCCCATCCAGTCATTAATTACATAAGAAATGCCATGGGCCTCAAGTGTTATTGCTTAAATTAATATCTTGTTTCTGCTTCATAGTGATTGTGTCAGATTTTATATTGAAAAATTGCTTCTAATTGTCCCCACATGTGAATACTGTTTCTCAATTCCCATTCTCCCCAACACTATCTGTGCCCAGCGACTATCCTCTGCTTGTTTGGGTGGATTTTTTTTCTTTTTTGTTTTTTTCCCCCCATTGACAGGGTACAATGTAAATAGGTTTAATGTAACTATCTTCTTGCTATGATAAATAATGCAGTTTTAAGAGCAAATGTAAAATACAGAGGGCCAGATCCTCAGCCAACATAAATTAGTATCGCTACCCTTATTTCATTGGAACTGTGCCAATTTACACTACCTGAGGATGTATTTATTCTGTATGTGACTTGTCATTTCATCAGATGCATGTGGTTTTGTGCTATTGAAATAAATAGAGCTTTGCCACTGACTTCTCTTTATTTTCCCATTATAGAGAATATGCGCCAATTTATCAGTCTTATAGTAAGTCTTTTTCATATTTTCAGATGGTTATAAAAGACCTTCCAAATAAAGACCATACAGAAAAGTAGAGTAATATTTTGGTTTAAATACCTTGAGCATGACCCTTCAATTAAAACAAAACAACAGCAACATCATCATCATCCACAAACAAAATAAAAAACCGCAGAACTCAAATGCTCAAAAAGAATCTACTCATATAAAGTATGTACTGAATTTTGGGGAGAAGTTTCTAAGTTATTTTACCTAATCCTAAGAAAACTTCCTTTTTATGTTACTGGAAATTTCCACCGTCCCTAGAGAATGATGATAGAATTATAAAAATATTCAATATAGTTATCGTGTTGCAAAAGATAGCATAAAATGTGACTAATCTGAAAGCTCCTTCTTAAGGCTCTCAATGTGTTCTTTTTAATTAAAGACCAAATAGATGTGAGAAACATGTTAAGTTATTACAAAGCTTTTCATTATTTTAAAAAGTGGTATTCCTATTTCCTCCCTCTTCTCCAAGATAAAGAGTTTATTTCATTTAGGCAGTGATAAAAGGAGTCCCTCAAGGATCAGGATTGGAAGGATGTGGTTGATAACTATAACAGTCTTACATACTGCCTTTTCAAAATCTGCACCATCTAGCACATCTACGGCTGCCTTATTTTTAATATTAGAATATATTCCCAATGTTATTTCATGAAATTGCTCTTCTAATCCAGAGCCAGAAAGGTATTTTCCTTAATAAGAATCTTTAGCAACAGGATTACAAACTTCTTAATATGTCTTTAGTTTCTAAATCATAATTCCCACAAGTTTCGTTTCAGATATTTTACACCAGAAGACTTAGATATCATAATATGGATGATACTCCAAAAGGTATTGCCAGCCATTAAAAAGTTCAACTGGTAGATAACTTTCAGATTTTTTATGGTACAGAATTAAGTAGGCACCTAATAATTATCTACAGCTGAATTTTAAACTGATTTTGTACTTTTCATTATTTATTGGGAAAATGCAGTGCAAATATAGATAACACATTTTGATATTTATGAAGTATTTGTTTCCTGGGACCATCGTTCAAATTCCTCCCGAGGGCTCACTCATGCAGTGAAGCCTGCAAGGATTGAATATACCAACGAAAACCAAAAGAAAAGGAGGACGGGGGAGGAATGCTCACTAAGGCCTGGTCTACACTAAGAATGGGGGTCGAACTAGGGTACGCAAATTCAGCTACGTGAATAGCGTAGCTGAATTCGAACTACCCTAGTTCGAACTACGCACGCCGCCAGACGCCGCGCGCCAAAACCGCTCCCCGCGGCTCCAGGTCTCTCTCTCTGCCAGCCAGAGTACCGGAGTACCGTTCGTCGATCGGCTTCTTCGAGCCTGGCCTATCTCGCGCCTCAGAGAATAGTTGAACTCGTCGAAAAACTCACCGACGCCCACCCAGCGCACGGTAGTGTCTAAGCAATGTATAGAAATAATGAGTCTATGTATGATTGTATTCACATCCCTGTCCAACCTCTTGTTTATGCTCACTCTTCATTTATGCCACGCCTAAAATCTAGAGCATAAGGATTTGATCCTTCCCCATTCGGGTCAATGAGTGTTGATTTGAATGAGAGATGGATCTACCCCTAAATTCCTTGGGGAAGGGAACTGTTAACTTTATTCTGTGGTGCACCTAGCTCACCTCTGGGTGTGTTACAAATAAAAAACAGCAACAAAATGAAAGGTTTGAGGGAGTATGTACAAGCACTAAGTTCTTGCCACTGTGCCCTTTCCCCGTTTTTAGCCTCTGTTCCTCTATTCAGTGCAGCGCTAAGTAGTGAAGGTCATAAGTCATCACTAAAACTAAACCCAGACCAACTAGCAATCACCAAAGATCCAAGAGTAGGGTATGTGCACATATTCTGTTAAACTCTGATTTTTAAAAAGTGGTGTTAGATCTTCGGAGATCACTAGCACATCTAGTTCTCAGTTTTATACTTCTTACTTATGAGGGACTGAACCAGTACACCACTCTCCCAGAATCAGAGGAACACAGAGATGGCTTAAAGCCCCAACCCACTGCCCGTTCCTACTGATTTGGGCTGTGCACTCCACAGCCACTGCCAAAGCCTGGAGTCCGCAGAGTTTTAAACAACATGACTAAAAATCCCTTGCCTTCTCAGTTGCTCAGTTTTATTCTCTCATCCTTTCACTAACTCTCCAGTCATAAGAGAGTCTTCCAAGATACACAGGAGCTGAGCTTTCATTGTATAGAACAAGCAGAAAAAGAACAAAAACACACACAAAGCAAAAACGAAAAAAACATTTAAAGTCTTCTTTATGCATTATAAAGCAGCAAAAAATGGACAAAGGCCCAATTATTTTTGTGGGTCACCTTTAAGACTCAAACCCCACAAAAAAAAAACACAACAAATATAAAAATCATAAAAGGAAAAGATTTACATTTAACATTCCTTGAATAATGGCTTTGGATTCTAACTTTGTATTCTTTTCATTGACATGCACAGAATAAATTGTACATTCATATACTTTAATGGGAAAAATTAAAGGTCAAGACTCCAAGCACGTTTATGTATAGTATTACAATAAACACTCCTTTTATTTTAATTTTCAATTGTGGGAGTTTTAAATTAAATAGGAGTCATGCAATTGTGGGGCGGGGGATAACAGTAAGCAAAGGAGAAAGATATATTGTTTTCCCCTTTTTCATCTACCACTAAAATGAATGAGATCTTTATTAAACAATTCATTTTGTAAAAGAAACCATTCAAGACCAAAAGAGTATTTTGCATAACTGCTGAAAAACAAAACTAAATGGCACAAACCGTCAGTCATGCCCTTATATAAAAGGGAGGAGGGGAAAAAAAACACATTTACTCTGTTTCCCATAGTTACTTATGGCTGAAATTAACATTTGTGAGGAACAGAATTCCTTTGGGGGAAGCCACAGCTATGCATGTTCTTCGCTAGAAAGGCAGAATATTGGGGGAAAATGCATACTTGGTTACTGGGAAAACCAAGTGCACGAATACCTCTACAAAAGGATATATTCTACTTGATACATTCAAAGTATTCATCCCTATCAATGCAAGCTTTTGATTTGGTTGAATTTAGTCCTGCCTTGCTGTCTTCATATCACATCTAAGGTTAACTCTCTCAGAGGTAAGAAACAAGTAACATATTTCCAAGAACCCTGAGACATGGTTGGCAAAATGTTAAGAATAATCAAATAAAATGTGAATATGAGTGAGCCCTAGAGGAAACCACACATCATTTGTAAATTATTTATACCTTCCCAGAATTTTCAGGTCATAGAATCATAGAAATGTAGGGCTGGAAAGGAACTCGAAGACCTTTGCTGATAGGAGTTTGTCCAATCTGTTTTTAAAAACCTCTAATAATGGGGATTCCACAACCTCCCTTGGAAAATACAGAGACTAGTCTAGAGATTAACTGGCCTTATAGTTAGAAAGATTTCCCCCAATATCCAGGGGTGAAAGTAACTTAAAGGACTTGCCGGTACTCCAGAGTCCTGTGGAGGGGGAGGGGCCTCAACCAGAAGAGGCGTGACCTCTATCGGAAGAGGTGGGGCCTTTAAATCCCCGGGCCTTTAAATCAGGATTTAAAGGGCTCAGGGATTCAGCTGCAGCTAGGAGCCGGGCCCTTTAAATCACCCCCAGAGCTACCAGCTGGGAGCCTGGGGTTTGGGCAGGGGTGAAAGTAATTTATATTTCTTACCCATATGGTCCAAACGCAAGCAACCCGCCTCTCCTACGTACTTCATGGATCCCTCCCACTGCATGACATAGCTAGAGAAAATAAAGCTACTATTACTACTACCAGTACTGTCTGTAATAAAACTTTACTATTGGAATAAGCCTGAAAAAGTGAAAACTCACTGTCACATTTTCCTCCGTGTCTTCCCTCCTCCTCCAGCCAGGCTGTGGACACTAGGCTCCATGCTTTCTCCCTGCCTGGCACTGAGCAGCAGCTGCAGGGGCTTCCCTCTAGCTTGCAGCAGGAAGCAGGGAGACTGGCTGAGGGAGGGAGAAGCCTGCCTCCCGCATAAGAACAGTTTAAACTCAGCTGTTCCCTGCACGGTTCAGTAACATTTCAAAGAGGATCTGCAAGCAGTTTGGACATCACAACCATGATCCTCTGCTGGGGAGGGAATGGGATAGATTTGAACTTGGAAATGGTTCCTGATTTTGATTCTGTTTTTTGTGTATAGGAGATCCCCTCATCCCGGGGGCAGAAAAGAACTGCCCCTGCCATGGTCACACACACCCTCCCCCTCCTCAACAACAACTGGGAATGAAATTAACAAGGATGCCAGAAACGTCTTCTAACCCTGGGGGCTGAACTGCGCAGGGAACAGCTGAGTTTAAACTGTTCTTATGCAGGCAGCAGCAGCAGGCGTCTCAGCCAGTCTCCCTACTGCAAACTAGAGCCTAGAGGAGAACCCCTTCTGGGAGGGAGGGAGGGAGGAAGGAATGCAGAGCCTTGTCTGCAGCCTGGCTGGAGGAGGGAGAGGGAGGAGACGAGAAACCAATGTGACAGTGAGTTTTCCCTTTCCACCTGCTTTTATTAGCTCTGGATTTAAGCAGTGCAGCCAAATGCTTGTATTTGTTGTGTATATTAGTATTGGAGACAAGATCCCCTCATCCCGGGGGCAGACAAGGACTGCCCCTGCCATGGTCAAACACACCCTCCCCACTCCCCCCAGCTACTGTGAGTGAAATTAACAAGGATGCCAGAAACCACTCCTAACCCCGAGGGCTGAACCACTCAGGGAACAGCTGAGTTTAAACTATTCTTATGCAGGGGGCAGGCTTCTCCCTCCCTCAGGCAGTCTCCTTTTCTTACCGGTCCTCCGTACCAGCCCGTACCTGCTTACTTTCACCTCTGCCAATATCTAACCTAAATCTCCCCTGCTGCAGATTAAGCTCATTTCTTATCCTACTTCCAGCAAACACGAGAACAATTGATCACTGTTCTCTTTATAACAGCCCTTAACATATTTGAAGACTTATCAGGTCCCCCCCCCCCCCGCTTCTTTTCTCAAAACAAGACTCATGCCCAGATTTTTTAAAGCCTTTCATCATAGGTCAGGTTTTCTAAACCTTTTATCAATTTAGCTGCTTTCCTCTGGACTCACTTCAATTTCTCAAGGTCTTTCCTAAAGTGTGGCACCCAGAATTGGATCATGACTCCAGCTGAGGCCTCACCGGTGCTAAGTTGAATAGGACAATCATCTCCCATGTATTGCATACAATACTCCTTTTAATAAGATATTAACCTTTTTCTCAGACACATCAGGGAGGTTGTGGAATCTCCATTATTGGAGATGAAGAGCGTATTAGACAAACACCTGTCAGGGATGGTCTAGAGAATATTTAGCCCAGCCATGAGTGCAGGAGACTGGACTAGATGACCTTTACAGGTCCCTTTCAGTCCTATGATTCTATGATCACACTGTTGATCCAAAGTCAATTTGTGATTCCCTATAAGCTGCAGATCCTTTTCAGCAGTACTACCACCTATCCACTTATTCCCCATTTTGCAGTTGCGCATTTGATTCTTCCTTTTAAGTGAAGTACTTTGCCCTTATCTTTATTGAATTGCATCTTGTTGAATTCAGACCAATTCTCCAATTTTTCAAGGTCCTTTTGAATTCTAATCTTGTCATCCAAAATGGTTAGTGTCATCCACAAATTTTATAACCATATTCTCCATTCCATTATTATCAAAATCATTAATGCAAATATTGAGTAATACCAGACCCCTTTGGGACCCCACTAGATATATCTTCCCAGTTTGACAGCAAAGTATTGATAACTACTCTGAATATGGTCATTCAACGAGTCGTGCATCCACCTTATAGTAATTTTTTCTAGACCCTATTTCCCTAGTTTTCTTATGAGAAAGTCAAATGGGATTGTGTCAAAGGCCTTACTAAAAATCAAGGTGTAGTAGGGTGGACCCTGCTCCTGCCCTGAGGGGTTTAAAAGTGGCCTGGCAGGGCTTGAGAGCTGTGGCTCTAAAAGCTGGGCTGATTGGGGAAGTGGCTGCAGCTGGGCCACACCCCAATCAGGCCACAGCTGGCCCCTATAAAAGGCTGGAGGCCAGAAGCCCAGACAGTCTCTCTCTGCCTTCTGAGAGAGAAGGGCCTAGCTGCATGGAGCTTGAGACTGGATACCTGAGTGAAGCAGGGCTGGGGAAAGGCTGAGGAGCTGGGGAGCTCCAGCCTGGAAAGCCCCAGGCTGCGGCCTAGCAGAGGGCTAAAAGGTACTGGGGGTTGCAGAGGGCAGCCCAGGGGTAGGCCAAGGCAGCAGGTCCAAACCCTCCTTGCCAGTGATGAGCAGGCTGACACTGCAGTCTGCCCCAGGATGTGGGGCTAGACAATGACTGGCAGTAGCCATATACTGAGGCAAGGTGGGGATAGAGGGTGGGAGTTCCCTGTGGAGGGGAGACCCAGAGAGAAAGGGGTTACTGCCAGGGGGCAGCACCCCCATGTAAGAGGGCACCGGGTCCAGGGAGGGACATGGGGGCCTGAAGACAGGCGGATCACCGGCCTGCAGAGGGCGCTCCAGTGCTGGACAGAGCTAATTCCCGGAGTCACCAGCAGGAGGTGCCGCAGGGGTGAGTCCGACTCGTCTATACAAGGTATCACATCTATTGCTTACTCACTGTACACAGGCCAGTAACTGGATCAAAGAAGGAAGGTAGGCTAATTTGACATGATTTGTTCTGGACAAATCGACGCTGTTTTATAATCCTATTATTTTTACATGCTTATAAATTAAATTGTTTACATTATTTGTTTCAGTATTCCAACTATCTAAATTAGGCTGGCTGGTTTATAATTCCCTGGATTTTTCCCCCCCTTTTTGTAAAGATAGGTTTTATGTCTGTTTTTCTCCAGTCTTCTGGGACTTTGTCTGTCCTCCATGAGTTCTCAAAAATTGCTAATGGTTCTGAGATTGCTTAATCTAGTTCCTTATGAATTTCATCAGGCCCTGCTAACTTGAATCTATCTAACTTTTAAATGTTCTTTAACCTGTTCTTTCCCTATTTTGGCTTGTGTTCTTTCCCCTTTGTTGTTAATATTTCTTTTGTTGAGTATCTGGCCACCATTAAACCTTTTTAGTGAAGACTGAAGCAAAACAGGCATTAAACACCTCTGATTTCTTGATGTCGTTATTAGCACTCCTTCCCTGCTAAACAGAGAACCTATACTTTCCTTCTTTCTCTTACTCCTAATTATTTAAAGAACTTCTTACTGCCTTCTATTCTAACCTCTTGTTGTCCTTTAATAGGTGTAACTCACATTGTCCCTTTGCCTTTCTGATTTTGCTCCTACATGCTTGTGCTATTCTCTTGTACTCCTCCTTAGCAATTGATCCATATTTCCACTTTTTGTAGGTTTCCTTTTTTTGATTTTTCTGGTCATTAAAGAGCTTCTGATGGAGCTGTATTGGCCTCTAACTATTCTTCCCATCTTTCCTTCACATCAAGATAATTTGAAGTTGTGCCTTTAACATTGTCTCCTCGAAAAATTGCCAGCTCTCCTGAATGCCTTTATCCCTTAGCATGGTGACAGGTTTCAGTGGTAGCTGTGAAGGACCCTTCACTTTTTTTTATCCCTTAGATTTTCTTCCCACAGGACATTACCTACCAATTCTCAGTTTGTTCAATGCTTCTGCTTTTTTGAAGTCTATTGTCCTCATTCTGCTGGTATCACTCTTTCCTTTCCTTAGAATCGTGAAAATCTGCCATTTCATGATCACTTTCACCCAAATTGCCTTCCACCTTCAGTTTTAGAACAAATTCTTCATTGTAGTACAAAAATAAAAAAAGATTTTATGAAAAACTGACCATTTATATTTTCATGCCAACCCAGTGAGTAAGCTCTATATTTCACAATTCAACCCTGTGAACAGATGCGATACTTCACTACTCAGTACCCAATAGGTACATAAAAGCACTATCAATATTTCATTCTTCTATTGTTTATAAATGTGTGAGTTGTCTTGATGTTTACTTAAATGTAGAAATTGTTCTATTAATAATTAAATGTGGTTACATGGAAGTACTTTGTAATATCAAATTCATTAGCTTATGTTTGGATTATTTTTTCCAGTATTGAACTGTTGAGCTTTACACTGACCACAGTATGTTCACTGAAACATCAGACTGGATTAGCTATCCAACAGAGGTGATCCTCAGGGTTTAAAACCTATCCTTCTTGCCATTACTTAAAATGTAAAGTCTAGGGCCTTAATTTAAATAGATGTTAAAGCACAATATCATAAATGGATACAGAAGTTTATTTGCTCATTTTTCCTCAAGTGCTTAAATTACTATGTCCCCTGATTGCTCTGCCAGAAGATAGTGGATCCCAATTGTGCTCCAAAGACCCTCGTGCATAGATCTACTACTTTAGTGAGGAAAAGGGACTCACCCACCTCCATGTCACCACTTTTCTTTTGCTTGAACCTCACATATAGCAAGGGCACATAGTGGAGGGACACATTTCCACACTGACCATGAGGGCAGGCACAGAGCTTCTGCTAAGATGGCCCTGGCTTTCCATTGATCCTTCAGGATTTGTGGGGGAAGGAGGCAGAGAGTTGGCTGGCTCAGCAGCCTGTTTCAAAGAGGAAACACCATCCATCCTGCCTAAACAATTTAGGAGAAAACTCAAGGAAAATCTCAATTTTTCCACTCCCTCGGTCCCTCCCACAGATTCTCTCATTGGAAGGTGCAAAGGGCCCATCATTTAATTTAAATATTGCTGGGGTTAAATGAATTATTAAACACAAGACCAAATGAGAAAGTAACTAATACTCTGCCCACATTAGAATTTTAATGTTATAAAGTTAATGAACATTTTTAAATGCTAAAGTTCTTTTTATTCTCTTGATTATTAAACTGGTAAAGAGCAACACAGGATACCACTTTGGACAGCCAATAACCCATCTTGCCCAGTATCGTGTCCTAACACTGGCTAGTACTAGACACGTAGATGAAGAAATAGCAGAACTGTTTACCTGAAATGAACATTATTTGAGAAATGTGTTCTTCGTAACTTAAATCTGAGAACAAAATATAACACATCTGATGCCACAGCTAAGACTACTGATGGATCTGATATTAGATTTCAATCTGAACTTCTTCAAAGTTTGAAGTGGGGATGGAGACTGAGTGTTCAGAACCTTTATTCTATGTCAGAGATATGAAAAGCATTGACTATGCAGAGTAATATACAGTATCCATCACTACTGTAATAGAAAAATAAAAATGAAAATATGGTAAAAATTCAGCATGAATATCTTCAGATATGGGAATAAGTAACATTTTCTTTCCCAGTTAAATACACTTTTTCTTTCATACTTTAAGTACTTTAAGTATACTTGCTGACTGACAGTCTATACTATTATGGTTATCACTTTTACAAGACTATGATATTCTGTACAAAATGTATGCCTTGGGAGGTATCATTTGTAAACTCATTATTGTCCTGGTAAAATAGGTGTACCAACGTTGTATGTAAAGTTCTAAGTTTCTACTGCATAACATTACTGTACCATGTTCCAGAGTTAGAAAGGCAGACTCAAACAAGTTCTTCAGAGATAAAGATGCCCTGCTGCCCCCAGCCAATTATCAGCATAATCAATTGGACAATCACCTAGTTAAACAGCTACTCCTTGGCATGAAGGAAGGCGTGAACAAGAAATTCACATTGTGGACATGATGCTTGAAACGTTCCTGTGACACAACAGAATACTTGTGACATGAACCCCAGTTGGGGGTAATCCTCAAAGAGGGGAGGGTGGTATCAGAGAGTGAGACAGACAGAGGCCTCCATTTTACCTCTCCTCTTTCCATCTCAACAACATCAATGATTCTCAAAGAACTAAACTAATGGGGAGTGGTCCCAAGCTGGAAGGAGGCCTAGCCTGTGAAATTTACAACAGCATATGGCGAGACAAAATCCTTGCTTTTAAGTTCACTTAGTGTGTTAAATTAGAGTAATATGCACGCTAATACCTTTTATTTTCTTTTTAATCAATCCTGACTTTTATGCATCAATGCTTGCAATCACTTAAAACCTTTCTGTAGTTAATAAGCTTACTTTATTATTTATACTTAACCAGTGTTTTTGGATTAAATTGTAAATAAACTAGGCTGGTGGACATATTTTCCTTTGATGAAATGATGGACTTTCTACAGAGCTTGCATTGACTAGTGAGCTGGATAGTACAATATGCACATTTCTGGGGGAACAAGGCTGGGACTAGAGAGCATGCGGGTGTTGCCCTTCGTTTAATTTGTGAGTGACTGGTCGGAGTGCTCATGTGTTCAGCTGGGAGTGAATTTACATGGTGAAGGCTGTGTGAGCAGGCTAGGGATGGCTGTTCTGACAGTACAGCACTGGAAAAGGCATCCCAGGTGAGAGAGTTAAGGGGACACCTCTGTTCAACAGTCCAGATTGTACCATGGGTACACATCACCCCAGTACTCCACTCTCTGTACTTGCTTTATAGTGCAGATTATTCTAGTCCAAGATCTGTCTTGATATGCAGAACCTTCCAAGGGACTGGCTCAAACTGCATAAGATCTCACTTCTCCCTCCGGGGCCACAATCTCTCATGACAACTACAATACGCTAGAACAAAATTGCCGTCAAAGAAGCAGAGGTTCATGAGTGTCAGACGGAATTTTCATGGGCACTAGACCTAAACTGTAGAGCTCATTCCCACAAAAGAGATAAGGATAATGACTTTCTAATCAAAATGCAAAATTAATTTTTTCAACTTAGCTTTCCCGGAAAAGGTTCTTCTCTCTGCTTCTCTCTCTCTCACACACACACACACACACACACACACTATGGGAAACAGGGAGAGTTACTATTATTTCTATTTTTTAATTACTTAGATAAGTGATGAGGACTGCGTAACTAAAACACAGGCAGAGAAATACTGAAAACGAGGAGAAGGCCTGCAAGTAGCATAAGCCCATACTTAAACTTTCCCAAGCTTGGACTAAGGTTTAAAAATGTCATAGAACCTCATTTCGATTGGCCTCTGGTTTCAGTGTGAACTTTCCACACAGACTTAGCACTATCCACTACTTCCTTGATTTATGCAATCCAGTCTGGCCTCCTTGCCTTGTCTCCCAACCTTAAACCTCTAAATGTATGACACAAGGCATGTGACAAAGTGGCCAGATGGTGGAACACCTGTATTTTGTTGAGCATCATGGCAGAGTTGAAAGATTATATTGGTTTCAACTACAGGGCCGCCCAGAGGATTCCGGGGGCCCGGGGTCTTGGGCGGCGGGGGGCCCCGCTTCAGCTGTAAGTCGCCGGTCGGGGGGGTCCTTCTGTTCCGGGACCCGCCACCAAAGTGCCCCAAAGACTTACGGTGGGGACCCCCCGCCGCCGAATTACCGTCGAAGCGGGACCTGCCGCCGAAGTGCAGCCCCCACTGCGGGTCTTCAGGGTACTTTGGCGGCGGGTCCCAGAACGGAAGGAGCCCCCCCCACCGCCGAATTACCGCCGAAGATCCGGCTGCTCTCCAGCGGCGGGTCCTGCTTCAGCGGCAATTCGGTGGCGGGGTCCTTCTGTCCCGGAGAGGAAGGACCCCCCGCCAGTGAAGACCGGGAGCGAAGAAGCTCCGGGGGCCCGGGCCCCTCAAGAGTTTTCTGGGGCCCCCGGAGCAAGAGAAGGACCCTGCTCCAGGGGCCCAGAAAAACTCTCGTGGGGGCCCTTGCTGGGCCCGGGGCCCCGGGCAAATTGCCCCACTTTCCCCCCCTCTGGGCGGCCCTGTTCAACTATAAAACTTGTTTTAAAAGGAAATGTTTTCACTGTGTGAATTAAACAGTTTTAAAGAAAGAAAACTGGAGAAATTCCATCCCCACCAGCCATAAGGATTACTCCTCCAATGGACTGTTGGCAGGAATTGAACCTGGACTTTCAGATCTCTAGAACAGACCTTTATCACTTCAGCTAAAGCAGTAGTTCTCAACCAGGGATCCCTAGGGGGCCTTGAGCAGGTTTCAGGGGGGCCTCCAATCAAGGCCAGTGTTAGACTCACTGGGGCCCAGGGCAGAAAGCTGAAACCCACTATATGGGGCTGAAGCCCAGGTCCCTGAGCCCCACCACCTGTGACTGAAACTGAAGCCTGGGTAATGTAGCTTCATAGGGGCCCCTGTGGCATGGGGCCCCAGGCAGTTACCCTGCTTGCTACCCACTACTGACAGCCCTGGCTATTATATGCAGAAAACCAGTTATTGTGTGAGTTTTTATAGCATGTTGAGGGGCCTCAGAAAGAAAGGTTGAGAATCTTTTAGCTAAAGGAATAACTTATCCTCTCTGTGGACCAGTCCCTAGATGGGGAAAATGACATAAGCTCTCTCAGAAGGTCATAACCGTTTGCAAGACAATAGCAGAATGTTGTGTTCTATTCTTGACAGGAGAGTGTAGTCAAGTGGTTACAGACAGGACAGCCAAACACACTTTAGAACATTCACTCTGAAAGGCTGAGCAGATGTGACTTGAGAATGCCATATTAGGGACCAGGATTCTATTTCCTCTCTGACAGTCTAATTTATGCAAAACTATGATTTCTGGTTGATGTTATGAAATTGCTGTATCATTCAGTGCCTCAGGGTATATTAAATAAGCCATTTGCTAATAAGCTGTGTCACCTGGGCTAGGAAGGTCTGACAGGAACAATTAAGAGTCATTAATCTAAATAACTTTCCATTCAAATGGAAGCACCCTTGAACAATGAGATGGCTGCAGCCTAGGGAAACAAGTTCTTCCTCACGTTGTCTTCAGAGGGTGGGGTTGGAGCAGTGGAAAATCCTCAACAGACATGAAGAAACAAAGATTGAAGAAAAGGGTTAGGAGTTACTGTTTAAAAGAGAGAGAATCTTGTTCACTAAGTGGGGAAAACTTATAATTGTCTGTCATGAACAATCTAAGGAAGGCTGCTGCAGGAGTCTGAGAAGTCTTCATGACCATGAAGACAAACCTGAGATGGAGAAGTCCAGAATAGGGGTCCTGGGACCCCTGAAGGTAGTGAACAAAATCCAAAGAACACTCAAGAGTGGCAAGGATTTATTTGTCTATGAGTAAAGTGTGATTGGCTTAGAAATTCCTCTGTAAAGTCTGTGCACTAGAGGTAGTACCAGACAGTCTGCACCCAGCAGTGTTCTCATGTACTTTAGTATTTTGAGGTACTTTGCACACTTGTACTTAGTACTTTGAAATATTCTGTATATTAGGTACAACTTTAAAAACAGATTTTTGAAACAATCACAGCTATTCTGCATTCTTGCTGGCCTCTATAACAAAATCTTTAATTAAAACTTAATCTTTAATTCCTGGAGACTCTGGAACAATCCTAAATGAAAAGGAATTTTATAAATGTATTTACATTTAAGAGATTTTTTCATATTATTCAGTGCTTACTTGTATATATGAATAAATCCTGTTGTTGTTCTCTCTCTCCCAGGATGTGTTTATATTAGTTAGGTTGTTGTCCATATATTGGCCAGAAAATTGCAGGGAATACAAGCATTTAAAGTACTTGTACTTATAAACACATAAGTACTATTTCCACAGCATACTTGTACTTACATGTACTTCTGTAATGGTGTACTTGGCATTTATACACAAGTCCTTTTCATCAGTACAAGACTGTAAACACCCGCCATATCCTGAAGTGACTTTGTGCAACCTCTCAATAAACTGATTTATAAAATGGGAATGATACTTGAGTATCTTCTAGGGGAGATGGATGAGGCTTTGTTCAGTATAGAGGTCACACATGGACTCCCCGATGAGTGAACCTTTCCCTAGGCTAAAACGTATTTGGATGGGGATCTCTCTCATTCCGTGGGATACTGCCTGTCTTTGTCAGGCCGTTGAACAAAAAGTGTAGCTAAATCAAAATGCTGAATGCTCACAAAATATGGCACACTTAAAAAGTCCTGCTTCCCACTTCTCAAATCTTTTTTCTTTCTATCCGAAGAGTTGTAGCTAAAATTTTCCTCACATCATTGTGAACATGTCAGCCGCTTCTCATTTCCCTTCTGCAGCTTCTATATTTTTTCCACATTAAGACCAAACTACTTGCCATCACATTCAAGCCTCTATACACTTCTGAACCTGCCTAAACCTCTTCTTGTTCTTATTCTCTTGCATCCTATGCTTTGCCTTCTTTTCTCCTATTACTGCTGCTTTTGTTTCTTTTCCCTATTTACAATTCTATGCCTTTTATCATACCATCTGACACATGTAGAAAAAGACAAGACTGCCGCCTTCTTGTGTTCCAAGTAACCTCATTCTTTCCTCAAATCTCACTTCTTCATCTATCTCAGGGGTCAGCAACCTTTCAGAAGTGCTGTGCCGAGTCTTCATTTATTCACTTTAGTTTAAGGTTTCAAGTGCCAGGAATACATTTTAACGTTTTTAGAAGATCTTTCTATAAATCTATAATATATAACTAAACTATTGTTGTATGTAAAGTAAATAAGGTTTTTAAAATGTTTAAGAAACTTCATTTAAAATTAAATTAAAATGCAGAGCCCCCCAGACTGGTGGCCAGGACCCAGGCAGTGTGAGTGCCACTGAAAATCAGCTCGCATGCCGCTTTCAGCACACGTGCCATAGGTTGCCTACCCCTGATCTATCTTCTCATCATTGGTCTCCATCCTACTCACTGCAGCTCTAGTTCTTGACAATGAAAGAAAGAAACAGAAAGGAAGAGAACAACGAGAGTGAGAAAAAAAGTGAAATAATGAGATAAAGAACAAAAAGCTTTACACAATCCTGAGCAAAGAGCCCTTTCCACTGGCACCATTCCCTTTTCATTGCTTGCTGTTCTCTCCTACCCCTTTACTACCATCTGGCCATCAAGTGATATTGTCATTACTTGTTCTGATATTTTATTTAGATTATAAGATCAAAGAAGGGATTTTGTTGTCTTATAGGTCTATAAAACACCATGAAAACCAGTTATAAATACCTCCACCACCTAGCCCCTTTGCCTTGAAGACTGATTATATTAAGTTTAGTTAGCTTTTACACTGTGCTAATAATGCTGAAATAAGTTATTTAATTTCTTTTCTGAAGAAAATTAAGTCAAGTAAATATGTGCTTGGATGTTAGAAACTAGAGACAGTGAGGCTGATTCTCCTGTCACTTTACATCAGTGTTGTTCCATTGGCTTCAGCAGAGTTAGCTTACCAGTAGAGTAAGCTTACCATGTGGACTTTACATGACAAGGATCCCAAAGAAACACTTGCTTACATAAGGCCAAAGTCCTTCTGAGTATTAATACATGATGTTCTCATGTTAAATTTACTGAAGACCTAATTCACATGAAAATTGGTGCAATACCCTTATGCTTTTAGGAAGTGTTGAACATTAATGAATATGGGGAGGAATATCATTGATACACAAATAGAACATGAAATCCCCCATTTCATTATCTATTTTTATTTTAGTATATTTCATCTATTTGCATGAGGGAATCATTGTTAAATGACAAACACATTAAGTTATAAGCGGTGCTGTACCTACCTTTTTAAAGGTAGCCACATGGCCCCCATTACCATAGTATCTGACCACTTCTCAAGCTTTAATTTGTTTTTCTTCATAACACCCTTGGAAGTATAAGGAAGCACAGTTAACCCATTTTACAGCTAGGGATCTGAGGCACACACACTCTAAGTGACTTCCCCAAGATTACCAAGGAAGTCTTTAGAAGACCAGAGACTCAAACCTATGTCTCCCAAGTCCTAGGCTAAAGCCATAGTCAATGGAGCATTCATAGGGAAAGGAATAAAAATTACTACTTGCATAACAGAAACATAGGTGTAGGAGTGAGTAATGAGTGAAACAAAAGAAGTGTAAGAGCTATAGATTAGGGATTAAGTAAAGTAGAACTCACCTAAAATTGGGGGAAAAAATCTCATAATAGGGGCTGTTTAATTCTGGATCAAGTGAACAAAGATGCATGGGGGAAGGGAGCAAAAGAATAAAAACAAGAAAATTAGCTCTTTGAAACTAAATACCACTAATTTCAGAGGTAATTCAATCACAATCTGACATGAAGTCAGAGAAAGATCCACATCCTTCTGTAAAGCCTTCGTTCTCCACTTCAGCTGAAACCAAGAAGAAAGATTGGCAAAAAGAAGGCATACAGAGAGACAATGTCATAATTCTATGTATAGAATTTATAGACAACATTTATGAGTTAAAAAGTGTAAATAATTATACATTAATTAGTAAAAAAATATAAAAAACAGTTTGAAAGGATGTATACAGTCAAGGATCCTGATTGAGCATAGTGTTACTGTATTTTTGCACTGGTGATGAGGGGGTTACACTGCAGCAACAGTATGGTAGAGAGCAATGTGGAAGTAGTAACATTATTTTAGGAGCCTTAAGTGTGATTTTTTTGCTTTAAATATTTAAGTTTTGATAACGTTCTAATGATGTCTCCTCAATGTATAATTATTTATAACTTGAATTGTCTTAATCAAAGCTGTTCCAGAAGAATTTCCTCAATTTTTTATATAGACATTTAAAAATTATTTCTTGAATGGTACTATAAGATGTAGTTCTATAGAGGTCACTCAGTAGCCTAAGCCGAGACTGTCTATTGCTCTATGCATCTGTGCAAGGGAGATATAGAATGCCCTCATATTCCCCAGCATAGGCTACCCGCATCAATGGTGAGGGCTTGAGCGGTGGTGAGTGTATTACTCAGTGGAACTGGAGTCAGAGGACCCATATTTGTAGCTGAGGACTGGCCTGACATGAGTAATTAATACTTGACAGGAGACCTCAATTCTTAGAGGATAGAATTAGGGATGTATATAGAACATTAGACTTAAAACACAACAGGTCAATAAATAGGTCAGTAAGCTAAAAAGACAAAATGTCTGAGCCAACTAAGATAAGAAGGAGAACACCCAGTGAACCATTTACTAAGAATGTATAAGATAAATTAGGAATGAAGACATGAGATAAAGAGTAGGTTGAGTGAGAACAATGCATGGACAGAGCATGCTGCACAGGGATTGGTTCCTGCAAAGAAATCAAGCCAATCCAAAAACATGTGATACAATGTATATAAAGGAAGAGGTTTTCTGTGTAACTTTGGATGTGTGGTAAGCCCTATACCTGCCCTCTATCATTCAGTCTCATCAACTCAGCATAGCTTTCCTGTGTGCCAAATATAGGAACCTGAGTGATGAAATCTGAAGTCAAACGGAGTTTTTTGGATCCAAAGAACTGGATGAAGTGTTCTTCCAGAACTGGACAAGGAATTCTGGATAAGCCAAGTGGAAAAGGACTTGGAGGGAACCCAGCAATGTTCCCAAGAGGGACTGTTATTGATGAGACACCAGGAAAATTAGGAATGTGAGAAGTTAGGCTAGAAGCAATGCAGCCACATTAACAAAGCAGTGCACAGGATTTAATAAAGTTCCACTTGTTCAACTTAATCTGCATTCAGCTTCACTCTTTGCAAATGAAACTCAATAGCAGTGACTGAGCTGTGACTTCTCTGAAGTGAAGCAGCTGGCAGCATGAGCCATAGAACTTGGTCTGAAGCGCCGTACCTCCACCCTTGGAGTCCTGGATTTTGCAGACACAAACCTAACCCAGCAACAGTCCCAGTAGAATGGGGTGTTCCAGATTTGTACACAGCTGGCCATTAAAGATGATGACAACAGCAGGAAAGTAAAAGTGTTATTATACCTTATTAAGGAACAAGGCAGTGAGGTCTGCAGCACTTGGCCTGAAACCTCACAGCAGTCCTAGCAACCCCACAGACCTATTGCTCCCCAAAGCAGAATGAAACTGTGGAGCATCACAGGTTTTTCCACTAGAGACCAATTCAAAGGGGAGAGGACAGATTCCTATACAACTGCTTTATACACATTGGTGGCTGCATGCAATTTTGGAGACTTGACAAAACTTTCTAATTCAAGACAGCATAGTCTGTGGCACTTGGGATCACTACCTGCAGGAGTAGCTGCTCCGGAAAGGCGATTTCATTTTAGACAGATGCTTAGACCGGGGAATGCAGAAGAAGCCTCAAGACAAATGATGAAAGCTCTATGAGGCACAGCACCCCCAGAAGCACATGCAGTGAGATAACAGGAAGTCAGAGTTCTATACCCATAATGAGATGCATTTACAGTAAGAGACAGAATGAATGAATAAAGGAAAAAGTGTTCCCCACTAGGACAGCATTGCAAGGAATGTGACAAGTTCAACCATTTTAGCAGTGTGCGCTAGAGCAGGGGCAGGTCTCAGTAAGATTCAGTCAGACTTGTATGAGCTGGGGGTGGCATGGCAGAGAGCAGGGATGACAACATCATGACTCTCCCTGAGTCCAAGAGTATAACAGGTTCAGGCCATCGGCACAGGAAAACAACAAAGAACTGTACCGACTTCTATGCATGCAACAATGTTAATAGGGAAATGCTCCATTCAATTTCAGCTTGAAAGCAAGGCCTCCTGTAACGTGATTCCTTGGGGTGAATAAGACCCAAACACCCATTACAAAAGAGCAAGTGCACTCTAATAATGTATAATGAGAGCATAATGCAGCTCATAGAAAAATGCAAACTCACAGTAACTAATCTGAAAAACAGATGGTGCCATCTGAAGTTTTTGTTGATGGATGATAAAACACCACAGACTCCTCTTGAGAAATACAGCCATACAAGCCAGGGAACTGATCAGGGCACAGCATCAGAATTTTGTAGCTGCAGTGAAAGAAGCAAAAAGGAGGTGTCCCACGGACAACAGAGACAATTTAAAAAGCATATGGGGTTATTTACAAAAGCAATGTCTGCTTCAAGGGAAAGCTGTTGCCTGGAAGTAGACCCCACAGTAGAACCTAGGTGGTTATCATGAAGGAAAATTCCAGTGGCACTATGTAACTCGGTAAGCAAGAAGCTCAAAAGTCTGCAGAACAAGGTGTATCATAGCATCCCTACAGGCCTAAGCCCATGTAGGCAGCACCATGATGGTAAAGAAGCCATCAGGCAAATTCCATATCTGCACAGACCAGGCATTGAAAACATGCCACTATCCACACTTGATGGCCTCTTGCTAGAGCTCTCAAAAGCCAGAATTCTCTGTCTGCGATGTGAGGAATGGGTTGTGGTATAAGTCTGATTAAAGAGGCCAACGCCATTTGATCACTATAGAACTTGAACATGGCAGTGGGCATAAGCACTGCATCAGAGAAGTTCCAAAGAAAAAACTCATCCAAGTACTGGAAGGACTGCCTGGGGTGAAAATAATTGTAGATGATATCCTCATTGTGGGTGAAGGAAGCGGAGATAAACAAGTTGAACAAAACCTTAACAGAGGACCACAAGTTTTTCTACAGCAATTCAGGGACAAGAATGTAAAACTCAACCCAGAAAAATTCAACTCAAACAGGGTGAAGTGAGGTTCACAGCAGGGGGATTGAAAGCAGATGCCAACAAGATTAAGGCAGCCAGAGACATGTCATGTCCAGTCCAGCAGACATGAAAGGGATATGGTGCTTGATGGGAATGATAGATTTTCTGTCCAAGTGTGTGTCCACACCTGGCTGCAGTAGCGGGCAGAACCCATACTTCAGCTCACAAGGCAAGATGTTCAGTGGGACTGGGCAGGTCCACAAGAGCAAGCCTGTGATATGACACTGTCCTGTAGTACTACAAGCCAAGAGAGCCAATAACACTCCAGTGTGATTCCTTGGAAAAAGGACTGGGTATGGCTCTTTTGCAAGAGCAGCTAGTTGCTTGTATCAGCAGAGTTCTGTCAGAGAATGAACAAGGGCAAGACCAAATAGAAAAATTTCTAGCTGTGATATTTGGAGTAGAGTGATTCCATCAGTACACCTATGGCCATACAGTAGTAGTGGAATCAGACCATAAAACCTTGCAGACAGTCAAAGCAAAGCCCCTTTTAGTTCCCACCAAGACGGCAGCACATGTTGGTGAGACTCCAGCACTATCAGGTGGAGATTAGGTATTCTCCAGGATGATTACTGGCATTAGCTGACATCCTGAACTGGACACAGAAACCCAGCATTAGCGAGATGGGAGAAATGACTCAAGACAGAGCTGCATGTTAATTGATTCAATCTCCCAGTTTCTACATCTGAAACTGATGGAAATCAAAGAGGCTACCAAAAAAGGACATCCAGCTACAGGCAGTCAAGAGAACAAGACTAACAGGGTGGCCAGAAGACAACAGTCTAGTACCAGTAGGAGCAGAACCATATTTTCAAATTAAAGATGAGCTGAGTGTTCAGGATGGAATATTTCAAGGACAGAGCTATTGTTCCTGCCTCATTACGTAAGGATGTCATGCAAAAAAATGCATGTCTCAAGCTTGGGCATTGACAGCTGTCTTAAACAGCTTGAGGATGTGTTTACTGTCTGGGAATGAATACCCTTTTATCAAGGAGCGGTGCTCTGTATGAC
Source organism: Mauremys reevesii (assembly GCF_016161935.1). Taxonomy (NCBI): domain Eukaryota; kingdom Metazoa; phylum Chordata; order Testudines; family Geoemydidae; genus Mauremys; species Mauremys reevesii. The sequence continues at coordinate 35,078,629 of NC_052629.1, read as the reverse complement.
ACATTCTGGTCATGTGATAACTGCCAACAGAAAGACTTATCACATGAGCTGCCTACCCAACCATGGGAACGGGTGGGAGCAGACTTATTTAACTTCAACAGAAAGCAGTACTTGATTACAGTGGACTAATATTCAAACTTCTGGGAAGTTCATGCTTTGCCTGATACAAGAAGAAAATTGGCTAAATGAATGCCCTCTTCGAGAGATGTGGCATTCCAGACATGATATTCACTGTCAATGGAGCCCAGTTTGTGTCAGAAGAATTCAAGGAATTGGCACACAAATGCGAGTTTGACCACCACACTTCCTCCTCAGTATACCCACAGAATAGTAGTAAAGGTGGAATCAACTGTGAAAGCATCCAAGGGACTCTTACACAAGGCTGTTTCTTCTGGTCCAGAGCCCTTGTTAACATTTTTGGCACACAGGAATACCTCATTAAGAAGGTTCCAAAACAGTCCAGCACAGGCACTGATGGGGCAAAGGACCAAAACTCTTTGGCCAAGGGAGAGAGACCTGTTGCAGCCATAAGGATGAAGATAATGTCAAGAGATGGACAACAATCAGAGAAAGAAGGCACTAGAGTATGACAGGTCAGCCAAAGACCTACCAGCCCGGGAGACAGGAATTCCGGTGAGGTTGCAGCCATTAGAGACATACCAGAAGGAGTGGACTAAAAGAGTGCGAGAGGTGCAGAGGCACCAAGGTCATACTAGGCAGCTATGCAAGAGAGACAAGTGATCTGAAGGAACAGGAGGCACTTCAAGCCAGCAGATGACATGCAGAGAGAGCCTACAGAGATCGTCAAAGAGCCATCCAGAGGCCAACCCCACAGGGAGGAAAGATTCCCCAGAGATTGTTTGCTAGACTGGGATACAGAGCTAGGTCACCCCTGGTATGGTCATCTATTGAGAACAAGCTATTTCAGACAATGTAACCAGCAGAGTCTGTGGTAAAAATAAGACTCTAGTTTGGCTATCTGCTAGCAACCTCTGGACAAAGGGACCTGGGGTGGGGGTCTGGGCATCAATTATTTATTTTTTAATAAACATTTTAATATGTATGTAAAATAGGGAAGATGTACCATGATCAGTGGGATTAGAGTCAAAAGGTCCATGTTTCCTGGAGGGACTGTTATTGACAGAACACCAGGAAAGCAGGGAATATAAGCAGTTATTCTGGAAACAATGCAGACACATGGACAAACCGGTGCCCACAGTTTAATAAAGTTTCACTTAGTGAAGCTGAATGCAGGTTGTTTGCTAATCAAACAGGGAGAACAGTTTTTGCAGAATCATTAGCCCTGCCATCCATATATTTAGGTGGAGGGTGGCACGCAAGGGTGGGGAATGGACAGACTGACTCCCAGTGCACCAGCTAGCACAGATGGAAAAGTAATCTGATATTGATATATGGTAATAGCAGATTACTTCCCTGCTGGAGCTAGTGGAGAACCAAGGAGGGAATTGTGACTCAGTCATAATCCCTTCTCTGGGCTGTTCTTGGCAGGTAGAGCCACACAATCTAGGATAAGGAATTTATCAGATCTGGAATTACCTTCACAAAGTGTAGAAAACCCATAGAGGTCAAGCCAGAGTTTAGGAGCTTTATACTCTATCAAGATTCTCAGATCTACAGTGTTCACTCTGGAATTTTGCAAACATATATAGATTTTTTTAAAATGTTCATGGAAAGGGAACTGAAGAAGAATTAGGAACTCAAACTATGGCACACAGGGACTTTAACTGTCAAAACTCCATTAGATTCAATGGAGCTAGCATGTTTCATAAACCTCACATGGATAAATACAAATTGTTTTCAGTCTTAATCATGGAATCACTATTGTTCTTTCACGATAAATCAGATATCAAAGCAACATGTGGGCAATGTAAGGTTATCACAATGTCTATGAAATGGATAGTATAATGTGTGCAGAAGAAAGGGACAACAAAAGTGATGTGTTTTTCACTACACAGTGTTTAGACTGATAGAAAATTCAGATATCTAAGGAAACAGCACAGATGTCTAATTCAGACATTAAAAAAAAGTCTGCATCTGAATGTTCATAGAATCATAGAACTTAAGATCAGAAGGGACCATTATGATCATCTAGTCTGACCTCCCACAAAATGCAGGCAACAAAAGCTGACCCACCCACTCTTGAAATAATTCTCTCCCTTGACTCAGCTGTTGCAGTCCCCAAATCCTGGTTTAAAGACTTCAAGTAGCAGGTAATCGTCCAGCCAGCGACCCCTGCCCCATGCTGCGGAGGAAGGCGAAAAACCTCCAGGGCCACTGCCAATCTACCCTGGAGGAAAATTCCTTCCCAACCCCAAATATGGCGATCAGCTGAACCCCGAGCATGCGGGCAAGACTCTCCAGCCAGACACTCAGGAAAAAGACTTTCAATATCCCAACATTGACCCTCGGTACTAATTACCAGTGGCGGCACGTTATTGACCTATTGACTAAATAGTGTTATCCTATCAAACCATTCCCTCCATAAACTTATCAAGCATAAACTTAAAGCCAGAGAGGTCCTTCGCCCCCACTGTTTCCCTCGGTAGGCTGTTCCAGAATTTCACTCCCCTGATGGTTAGAAACCTTTGTCTAATTTCAAGCCTAAACTTCCCGACTGCCAATTTATATCCATTTGTTCTCGTGTCCACATTAGTACTGAGCTGAAATAATTCCTCTCCCTCCCTGGTATTTATCCCTCTGATATATTTAAAGAGAGCAATCATATCTCCTCTCAACCTTCTTGTTGACCTAAAAGCTAGAAAGACACTGCATTAGCTGTTACCTAGTGCTGTACATGAATAACGTCCATTAACATGCATGGGAGTTACAGGCACAAGAGAATTCTGGGGGAATTCTGCTGCACTGCGTGCATGGAATTCACGTCCCCTGCAGATTTCTTTGCCTCCCTGCAGAAAATAACGGGGAAGCAGCAAGAGCAGTCACGCACCCCTCCCCACCAGCGTGGGCACATCCTTTCCAGAGCCCAGAGCAGCCAGTGGAAAGGTAAATCACCACGGGGCTGAGGATGCCTATGGGCATAGTTTGGGAGGTATTCCCCCCCATTGGTAACATGTGGGGGCATGCAAGGTCACATGCCACTGCCTCCCTCCCCCATTTCTGCAAGTGAAGAGCAGCCCAGGTGAGGGGGAGTGCCCTTCCAGTTTGCTGACTCTGCAGCTGGAGGCCACCTCCTGTGTCCTTGTGCCAGTTGCCCTCCCCTTCTATGTGTGCTGGGTACCCTATGTGGCCACCATCCTGTTTTCCATACAACAGTGAGTGCCAGCAGTGGGGCAGGGATAGTGGGGAGAAGAAGAGGGATGGGGTGGGGAAGAGAAGGGAATAGAGGAGTGGGGGTAAATCAGAAACCCATTACGTGGTGTCCCCTCAATTGTGACAGCAGCAGCAGCAGCGGCAGCAACAGCTGGGGCTCCCCCATTAAGCAGGCCCCATTAAGAAGGCCGCACCCCGACAAGCCCCACCCTATGTAATTTGTATGAGACAAGCCCCCCACACACACTTGGGTCCCCATCTGACTGAGCCCCACTCCTGCAGCACCCAGATCCCACCTGCCAAGCCCCATCCCCGCCACAGCCAGACAACCCCCCGTCCAAGCCCAACCATCTTCACCTAACCCCGCCTCCCCTGCAGAGTCCCATTGCCCCTGCACCTGGAAACCGCACCCCCCAACAAGCTCCTGTACATCCAAATCCCCCACTGAGTTGCCTGCACCCAGATTTCCCCACATCTGGATCCTCCACACTAAGCCCCTCCACACTTGGATCCTGCTGGGCTGAGCCTGCCTGCCCACACCTGGTGTGCCTGGCACAGGCCCAATCTTGCACTGTGTCAGGGAAGGGTGCAGCCTCACCACCAAGTCCTTGTCCCAGGCACAGGATTTCCCTCCTCCGTGCAGCCAGTGGTCGGCATTCCGCACTGCCATGCTGAAGCCTCCACAGTTATTTGACAAATAAAATTTGCAGAGTTTTAAAATATTTTGTGCAGAATTTTTGTTTTTTTGATGCAGAATTCCCTCAGGAGTGAAGAATAGAATTCATGAAAAGAATATTTTCAACTTGATTTGAGAAAATTGTGTTGATAGTAAACTAATGAAAGATTTCTCTAGTGAAACTTACACATTAAAACTAAAGTTTATAAACAGCAAACAAACAAAAACTTGAAAAAGATTAACTATTAAGATCAGGGCTTTGGAACTGTGCTCCGGCTCCGCTCCAGCTCCAGGCAAAAACCTGCAGCTCCACTGCTCCGGAGCTGCTCCGTGCTCCAGCTCTGGGCTCCACTCCAAAGCACTGATTAAGATGCATATATACCTAGCCAAAGCAAGCAAATAAGCTTGTGTTTTGACCCACTGGATAAATCATCTTCCTTCTCCACTGTTTTTGTTGTCACTCACTGCATGATGTCTAAGCATAGACTGTGCACGTTTTGTCTTTTTTTTTTTGTTTAGAAAATGCTGTGGAGCTTTATAAATAAATATTAAATTAAGTTACAAGATCAGGCAAACAGACTTGTTGAGAGCCAAAAAGTCATGTCCTTGTACATAAAAGCTGCAGCAGAGACAAAGTTGACCTGAAAACCCCACAGCATGGAGGCTTCAGTGTCCTTAGCACTTTTGGTAGGTAAATGCAGCATTTATCGTGGGCAGCCGTAATTAGAGATATTCTATAACTCTCGTGGAGTAACCTAAGCCCAGGTCTTCCAATGAAGAGTCAAATCCTCTTTAGTATTCCCCAACCAGATTCTAGTGGCAAAATGGCAGCCTGAGGAACCCTTTCTTCGCATTCGTGCCTGTACCTTGGCCCCAAAATTTCTCTCCAAGGCACACAACAGGGACCAACAGAGCCAACATTGGCTCTGTAGTTCTTTCCTCTCAGATTTGCCAAGGGATGATACTTCATAGAATGGCTGTTACCAGCCATGCCCCTTGCACATATTAGTAGTGTTGTGTTAGAACAGGTTTGGATTTTGAGCATTTTGGAAATCTTTTGTATTGAGAGATGGCATTGAACAATGCCTGCAAAAGCCTACGAACCTTAACTTACCACATTGCTAAAAAAAACAAACACACACACACACCGCCCACACATTTGAAAACACGTGTTCTCTTTTAATGTGGTACGTTTTAAAGTTAAAGTAAAAATGACTATTTCTGACATCTCATACAATCAAACTGTTTATTTTTAAAATTACTTACCTTTTCATATAAAATGTGAAAAACCTATCTAGCGAGCTGCTTTTTTACTCTCCCGTTTACTAATGCAGTGTGCAGAATATTGTTCTGATGCATAAAATACATAAATATCAAAAGCTGAAGAAATCAAATCTGTGCCTTGAGAAAGGAGTTAGCCTTAAAAGGATGGAAAAATGAAAGCTGTTTTAGGAAACTGCTGAAGAATTTAGCAACTGGAGAGCATTATTAAGAGTTTGGCAAGAAATTCTGTTTAAAAAGCATGCCTTGAGTATCCTTTTGTTTAAATGATCTAAGTCTAGGAAATGAATTCATAGATACATGTTTTCCAGTACATGGTTCAGAGACTTGAACCAGTATGGTATGTACAGTTCAAACTACATTCTTCTTCAATGTTTACCTGGTCTAACAGACTAACATAAGAGATGTTTCTGACAAGGAATAGGAAAATTATTGTATGCATGTATATTTATTTTGATATACCATAGTCCAGCTAGTACAGCTGCCTGTTTCTGACAGTGGCCAATGCCAGGGGCACCTGTCTCTGAAACCTCTGGTACTAGCCACTCTCAGAAACAGGATACTCTATTAGATTGGGGTTCTCAACCTTTTTCTTTCTGAGCCCCTCCTCCACCCCCAACATGCTATAAAAATTCCACAGTCCACCTGTGCCACAACTGTTTTTCTGCATATTCAGTAGATTAAAAGCCAGAGCTGGCATTAGGAGGTACCAAGCAGGGCAATTGCCTGGGGCCCCACACCACAGGGGGCTCTCCAAAGTTAAGTTGCTCAGGCTTTGGCTTTCAACCCTGGGCCCCTGTGAGTCTAACGCTGGTACTGCTGTCTGGTTTATTTTGGCAGACTGCCTGAAACCTGCTTGCGGCCTTCTAGGTGCCCCAGACATCTGGTTGAGAACTGCTGCATTAGATAAACTCCTGGTCTGATCCAATATGGCAATTCCTGTGCTCCCATATAGACATGTTTGGGTTTTTTTTTCCAAAAAGTAATGTCTTGAAAATGTCACACACTGTGTATGGAAAGTCTTAGAGCAACTCGGGAGTCCCAGGATATGCATCAATAGCCTGCTTTTCAGAGGGGCTGAGCACTGACAGCAAAGGGAGCTCGTAGGGCTCAGTACCTATAAAAATCAGATCACAAGATTCTTAGAAATACTGTGGCTGCCCAAGAGAAGAATATAGACTACCCCCCATACACACTATTTTGTTCCAAAGAGAAAATACAATCTTCTTGTTACTTTATTTGTATTCTCAGACATTATGATGAATCTATAGTTACTCTGCATTGTTACTCCTAAATAAGAATACTTTTCACTTGCATGGTGCTTTTAACATATGAGGCTCATAGTGTGCATTGCAAACATTAGTTAACTTAGCTTCACAGCACTCTAGGAGGTGGCGAAGTAATATATTATCCCCATTTTACTGTCAGCTCTTCTGATCTCCGGTCTTGTGCCTTAACCACAAGACCACCCTTCTTTCATTATTCTCTGAACTTACATCAAGATTTACCGGCATAAACTCAAACTCAAAGAACTTTACGCAGGTTCAGGTCAGTACTAGTGGATATCAATGTAGGGTCAGGGACTTCACTCACAATGAATTCTAGTACTAACATTTCAAAAACGAATAGTCCATACAATCAGTCAGTAATCATATCTAAGTAGTATTTCACCTCTTTTTCAAATACTTCCCCTGCAGATAAAAATAGATCTGTGCCAGGAAATACATTTTCAGTCTGAGTGCAGGCTGATAAGATGAAAAGGAATTATTTAAATGGTCAAAGTGTCAGGGTTACAAACCATACCTTCCATGACATACACCAGTGAACCCACATCTCCTTCTTTGATGATGCAACTGTCTTTGCCATATTCCACTGGATACATACAATCCACAATCTCCTGGATCTGAGATAGTTCTAGATTCTTCATGAAGTCATTGTCAAGGATTGCCTCCTTTATTAGATCCTTGGACCTATGGCAAGAAAGGCAAGATTTATCCATTTGTCTGACAATTTAGTTCATTAACAGTATGTGAAGTTTAGCACATTCACACAGTGCCCTGGTGCGCTGATGGATGTATTTGCTTGTAAAGATTCCAATACTTTCCCAAAAAATCTGAAAGCAAAGTCCATCTGTGAAGAAATGAAAAATACAAAGGGGTATGTGTGCATGTGTTTGTTAACTTGTGAATGCTTATCATAAATAGAACATTAGATATGCCAAGTTTTGAAGAGACGTAGAGTTAAATGGTTATAATTGTCATCTCTAAGCTACAGGTTTCAAGTTTATACTGATGTCATGAGAATAATGTAACTACTCTAGTATTTATTCTCAATGTATACAAAACAACAAAAGAGAAATTTAAGATTTTGTGACTTGTAGTTTATTATGTTTGTATAATGACAAAAAAATAGAAAATACAAAAGGTTGCAATAATGTACATGTTGGGCATTCCTTCTGTAGTATTAAGGATATTCCAAAAGTTCATTAAATACAACATAGAAAACATTATTACAGAAATAAAAATTTCTTTGATTATACAATAGCGGTGTCTTCAAGGAATTATTTTATTAGCATGTGCAAAAAAAATATACAATTGTTTGGGTTTTTAGCATGTAATTTCTTTAGAAGTAGAAGTCAGAGGTCCTCAGCTTAAGTAGCAACTTTTGATAGTGTTAGCAGGAAAGCAGTTTATTGTCAACATATATAATATAAAAAGATATAAATTGTTAACCAGATATTTTAACATCCTTATTCTTATAATATTCTGGAATGTATAGCTGAATGTACAGTTTAATCTGTTTTTTCAGAAGTACTTCAATATCTCTGCCTCCGCAGAAGATATATTTTCTATGACCAACAGAATTGTTTCTAAATATTTTACAAAAGTTTTTACTGAGGTATCATCAACTCCTACTACATGAAGGATCATCTCCTAGCTTGTGACCTGAGATGTAACTGGTAAATAGTACATTATTATTCATGCTCAACATATTCCCCCCCAGATTGTCTATCAAGTCCATCTTAAGCCATCTGTTAGTACAGAGAGTAATAAGATCACTACATAATTTTTTTTTAAAAAAAGCTTCTTAAAGGATTTTGTACAAATGAATAGCTGAGGATGGTAGGTGTGTACAAACTAGGGCTTATAAGGGATAATTTAAATAAGGATCATTTGGAAGCAATATCTTTGTCATTAACCCATCTCTGTTTGATACCTTTGTCTTTAGCATTTGTGGGATCACAGACATATACACTTTTACTCCACATGTTGGCTCTATATAAACATTTGATTAGAGTGCAAATGATTTACTTTTTAGAGAGCAGACACTAACAAAACAAAACTGCTACTACATTTACAACAAGCTGGGATTTTAAAAGAGGGAGTATTAATGTTCACTAAGTCAATCACCGTCTGGCATTAGGAAGAGTTGTTTTCCCCAAAACCAGTTCCTTATACTATATTACAAATATGCCAGGTCCATGGGGTTAGGAGTGTCCTTCCATGGATGCATATGTGGCAGAATAGTGGACCAAATGGTCTATTGGCCTGTTCCAGGATGACAAAGCCTGTAGGAATTTGAATGTTAGAAATTCACTTCAACGCCTATCTACAATAAAGAAGATGTAAAAGGTATCTTATTGTATTGAAGAACTTTGACTTGATTAATTTGATTAGTGACTCCCTGGGTCTACTTCTGATTTCATTTACACCAGATGATTACTTGATTTAAATGAAGTCTCATGATTTTCCCCAGTGTAACTGACTTCAAAATCAGGCCCCTCATCTAAAAGGCTCATATGGTTCATGCTCTGGGTAGTCGGTTTACTTATATGGTACACCACCAGATAGTCTGTCACTACTATATTCAGCATTCAGACAGAAGGGCATATTTTAATCCCACTCATTACTGGGCAGATTTTCTGTCAATGTAAATTGTCATTGTTCTACTGAAGTCAATGGAGCAATGACAATTGAAACAAGGCAAATGATCTGCCCTTCTCAGTTAAATTCATTCTAATGCTGAGGACCCTCACAAAACTGTATGCGTCACTTAAGCTCCACAAAAAGTGGAAGCAAGATATGCGGGGAACATGCAAGAATCACACACCCTTGGCATGATGCCAATCTTAGCTTCTCAGCAGCTGTCTGCACACCAATGTGCTGGTGGTAGCTACAGGTGGATGATTCACTGCCATCCAGCTCCTCCCATCCTCCCTATTCATGAGGTGGATGCTTGGTCCTAAAGCAGCAGTGTTGCTTCCACCTTTATCTCCTGCACATTTCCTCAGTGTCGAGTCCAACTATTAAGAGTAGGTGGGGGCTGGATCTGGGAGAAGGAGTTTAAGTGGTAGGTAGGACCGTGTGTAGAGTCTGTGCACTGGGGTGAAGTTTACTATATGAAAATATAATCTAGCAATATAAAACAAAATATATTCCAAGACAACCACGTTTTCTTCAACAGGAGCCCAAGTTGTGGCTCTAGAAGCTTAAACCAAAAATGAAATATAGAAAATAAGTAGTTAAAATACACTGGTTTTGTTGCATTATAGAAATTCTTTCAAAATAAGTCTTGTGGATATTACTCCATATAGCATGTGCGTTGCAAGTGTATTGGGAAAACACAGCTCAACCTTATTTTAGGCACAGAATTTATTCTTTAGTGTCAAATATGGCTTTCAGTCATCTATTTCATTGAAATACTCTAAACAAAATGCTTTACATCAAACACAAACAGCACTGACCTAATTGATGTGTGTAGAGCACACTAGCCTTTTCAGTATGACTTAGAAAAACAACTAGACTAACTTTGTTGAAAACTTTTTACTTTCATGATATCAAATGAAAGTTAAAATTTCATCATTATGATTACTAGGGCAAGCAAATAAAAACAACCCAAACCACACCTATTCTTTTATTGCTCTTGTTAATGGTAATGAAAGACTATGGAGATTTACAAGGATGAAGAAATGATGGCTATTTAGCTTCCTCCTTCGTGGGCTCCTCTGTGCTACTGAAAGACTGAGCCTTTGTCATGTCTCAGAAGTGCAGTTTTAATACTGTGATTTGTCTAAGTAGTGCTTTCTTGGTGTTTCCTACCCCTTAAAAAAAGAGCATTCATTATTAACAAGTATAACAGAAGTATACTAACAAGAGTGCTAACAAGGATAACAGAAGCTTCCATGTTAATCATATCAACTAACGTTACATTTACAGACATTTATTTCAGTTTTAACTGTCAAAACAAGACTCTCCTTGATGATAAAATAAGGTCCAGTTCTTTCAAATAGAGTGTTCATAATAAATAAGAATAAGAATATCCATCAAGTGACTGTAGGGAATTCAGACACAATGTTGGAGCCAAATCTGATCAGTTAGGGAGGCAACAGAAAAATTATTTAAATTATTGCAGAGACTATGAAAAGTAGGGGAAAAAACTCTCAGGGGCTCCAGAAGGGGTCTCAGAAAGTCTGGGTGATAAAGCAGGAGTGGCAAAAGGAGCAGAAAAACCATTAGGAATTATCTTTTGGGGAACAGAAGCCACAGAGCAAGTATGACATAAGCAAACTACAGGAATTGATAACATTTTCACACAGACTTCCTATCACCATGTAAGAAAATCTCAGACATAGTATGTTTACAGCATATGAAGGTCCTACTAAGACAGCATATGAAGAAGGATAGCAGAAATTAAGGATGAAGATGATCCACTAAGTCACGGAGACATTTCCCTGCCAGTACAGGACACTCTCATGAGACAAATGATATGCTAATACTGATATTACTTCATCTTAGGCAAAAGTGAACAATCATAAAAATCAATGTCTCCACAGACTATCATGGATAATATTGATTTTAATCACATTTACCCATCAACATATCATAAAAATAGTCATTTTTAGAAGTAGTTAGCCTGAAACAGATATTTTTAGTAGAAGCCAGCAACCATAGTGATGAGCATCATTTCAATGTCTGTAAACAGTCTTCCTCTTCATAAAGACAAACCACATATGAATAAACTAATCCCCCAGTGCTTATCCTGGTAAGCTTATGTCAGTGTTCACATCCTATCACCAACTTAAAAAAATAGCTTGAGCAATGTGAATTCCTTTAATCAATGATTTTTACATCCATTGTATAAAATAATGTTCAGCTTGAGCTAATCCAGAATTAAGTGCAAATATGTGGTCATGATTACAGTAAGATTTATTCTGTTGTTCCAAGGGGTGGATATTTGTCAGCCTGGTAATATAAAGAATTACTCATGCAAGTCCAGTACCATTCCTAGATACTTAACTTTTCTAGCTTGACTAATAAACACAGTTTTTATACACTAAAATTAATTTTGGAAGTATTTCAGATAAAAATGTATTTTATATAGGACATTTATCTAAGCATATGAATAATTCATACACAGCATAATAAACTCATATTTCTATCACCCATTATTCCTTAATTTTTAGTTTTATAAAATTGCATCAATCCCTGAACAAAAGAATGAGTCTAAACTTTTTGATAGAGAAGGATAAACAGCCCCAAAGTATGTTCTTTTCAATCAAGAGTAAGTGGTTTAATAATGGACAGTTACTGCATTCTCTTTTTATGTTTGAAGGAGACTCACTATTTCATTTGTATTTTCTGATTTGCTATCCCAATGGAGGCCGTCTGTAAGTAAAATAAACCTACAATATTTTTAATGGAGCAGGCTATCTCCAGATGACCCCATTTGAAGAAGAGTGCCCTTTCATGAATATTTATTTAGTACGGAGTTTAATGGTTCCTAATACTGAGGGACACTCAGAGTAGAAAGAAGCACTTATTCATTTTCTTATTTCTCTCTAAAGGAAGATACAAGAAGAGATAGGAACCCTGGCAATAAGCAGTCATTGTGTTCTGAGGAAGTTCATGATATAATGGAGAAACTATCAGGAATAAAAAGGGAAAATAATGGCACTCAACAACTCCATGGGTTTCATCTTTTCCAAGTCAATTTGAATAACCACCAAGATAATCAATAAGGCAGTAGGACAGCTAATTATACTGGGATTCATAGGGTTTGAGAAAGAGGATCTTAAGAAACATTTAAATAATTGTACTATATAAAGGCCCAGATCTTTAGCTGTGGCCTCCTCTCAAGAGAATATTCAACAGTGACTGTAAACCACCTATGGAGTTACCAATCCTGAGCTGCTGTGTGACAGTCCTGTACTCCAGGGTATGTTAGAGTATCTCTAACCTGTGTTGCTGCCAAAAGCTCCAAGGAGCCAATATGGCAGTTGAAGACTGCCAGGACACACAGAAAATGCAGCTACAAGAGAAGTTAATGCTACAGTAATTAGTAATGTACAGAGTAATGCACCAAAACCTCAAGACTGGGGGTTAATCCGTCAATAATTCACAGTTTAGAGAAACCAGAATTAATGTTAAGACTATGATCCCAATCACTTGAAACACTGGGCCAAAAGCAGGCAATTAGCTGTCTGCTAGAACAACAATTTCAGTCCCATACAATAAATAAGAGAACAAAGTTTAATTAACATCTCAAAAGGACTTCTTTCAATGTCAGACCGTCACTCAAAGAGGGAGGAAAGAGCAAATGCAAATGTGGATGGAAAGACTCAGGTCCTGCATAACATCAGGAAAATTTGTACTGGTATAGCTGCACCCATCCAGAGCCCTAATGCAGATGTGCTCCATCTGCAAAAACTGGAACATGCTTAATGGAATTTACTCTGTACCTTCTTGTGAGGATTGCACCAGTGCACTGGTGCAAATTTCCCTAATTTAGACAGGCTGTCATTTGTGTGGTTTGTACCTTGAAAAGGGACATTTACAGAAACAAAGGTGGACCAAGTATATGGGAAGTGAAACAGCACTGTATGCAACCCAGAACAAATTTAGGAACAGAGATCAGGATCATAACTTGGGGCATCCAGTATAAACACATCAGCTACACCAGAGACACCTGAAGGGAGGCAGCTAGGGGCAAAACTAGAAGGAAATATATCAGGCAGAGTGGCTGGCTAAGAAAACAAGAGAAAAGAAAGTGTCTTTTCAGAAGGTAACATATTTTGTATTCAGTTCCGCTTAGGTGTAATTGAAGTATCTGGTAGAGCTTTTCCAGACAACCAGAATAGTTATGTTGTAAAAGCGTTGTTTTAAACTGAACCTCTCTATATACTTAATAAATCTTATTTTTAACTAACTGCTTGACTCTTCAATATGGAAATTTCATGCAGTTCATCACAGAGAGGAAACAAACTTGCCTGGAGCCTACAAAAAATTCTAAGTTAGTGGCTCACAGACTAAGTACCATATATAATAGGGAAGGGTTTGCAGGGCTTTGGGTTACGAGATATACAATAAATGCTTACTGAGGAGAATGGAGTTCAAGAAGGTAAGAATAAAATCTTAAGGTTGGTGAGGTCTCTTTATCTCTTGCAAACTCACCCCTTAGAACCATCAATAGTATCTGTCTTTCTTGTGTTAATACATCACTGTGATGGGGAGGAAAAAAAAACTCATATGAGCCAAATACATTTCATTACATGCAAATAAATCCATTCAGTTTGTTTAAATTTGTGGTCAAATTCTGCCTTTTGGGAACTGTCTCTGAATACGTCCAGATCAGGAGCTAGGACTGCAGTCCTTTTCCACTCAGAGTCCAACAGACTACGGTAAAAGGGACATGCTGTAGGATCAGACCCTTTTAGAGTGTAAGTACTGCAGGACTCCAGACTACAGCCACAGCATTCTTCTAGTTAAATCCATCACACATGATGTTTAAAAATGAGGACACATTATGCTACAAAATTTAAATATGGCAACAGAGATACACATTTTCAATTTACAGTCAGGGAGCAAGTACCAGCAAAAGTTGTCTAATCTAGCTTTCCATTAGCTATCAGTGGGACCCAAACTGTCTGTAAAAGTCTCAAAGGCAATTTATAAGAAGTAGAGAAATTTTATTCAAATGGTACCTTGAGTTACTTCCTTTTTATAAGGTATTATCCATACCACAGGCTAATAAACTCCAAAAGAAAAGGCTGGAAAGTGTATTAATTCAGGATGTGATTATTACCAAAATTTATTTTCAAGTTACTGTTATAACAGCTTGCCTACCTGTGACTCTTTGATTTAAGTCACTTTGATTTAAGTCACTCATGACATTGCCAAAGCTTTCATCTATCAGTCCTTCCCTCATTAAAGCCCTGGTTCAGGAAAGCACTTAACACACATACTTATGTCCTTCTCTGTTCAGTACAGTATATTAAGTTAAGTTTATACATGCTGTCCTGAAACAGGGCATACCTACAGAAGATGAGGATTTCTGGTGGTGATTGGCCTAATAGTTACAGATTATGGATTATTTTTCCCTTCAAAAAACAAACAAAAAGAACCTAAGAAATATCTCTATTATGTTAAAAGAATGCAAAGTTAATCTACCAAAAGAAAAAAAAATCAGAAAATGTTAACGTTTTACATGTACAGTATAAAAAGAATGAGAGATGTTTAGAAGGTTCTGGATGCAGAAGTAGACCTTTTGAACATAAGAGACTTGTCCTTTCAGATTATCAAACTGATATTATTCAATCCAGACAGGGTTGTTGTATACCAGATTGACTCATGCATATTGATTCACATATGGTATCTTCTTTTTTGATTTGTAAATTATATGTTTGCTTATGCAACTAGGTAGTGAGAGCTGTAAACTGCTACTCATCCTGAGCAATCAAAGATGCAGAAGTTATGCAGGGATCTACAGTGAAAATGCCTCAATCTGGTAGCCAATCAAAGTGATCACCACCAGAACAGCAAAAAGTTGAGAGAAACCTGTTTCTTCCCCCCCTCCCCCCCCCCCCCAACCAACCAACTCTTCTAGTGGTTGTACCTAGATATCTCATGTGTGGTTTGGATCTTCCTGTATAGAAGATGCAGGCAGAAGTTTGGGCTCCATATGCTTGAGAAGATAGTTTGATCTCTGATTTTAGGCCTATTCCCTTTTCCAGATGTAGTTTTGTAACTGAAGAAATTTTGTTACAGGAAATATTGTTTGTGGAAGGTTAAATAAAAATGTGTTTTTACTACGGGGATTTTGCATTAAGGAGTGGTGGAGTGGATTAAGGTACATGTGTAGCATATGAGTATTATGTTTTGTTTTTTTTCTTGTACAGGAGGAAAGTGGTTGAAGATTTAAAATCTTTTGGATAGGGAATTCTAGGAAATGTCCTTCTATAAAGAAATCTTAGTGATAACATGGGAGCAGGGAGACATTTAGGCCTAGCAATAATCTTTAAGTTTTGTTTGTGCTGTACCTCCTTACGCTCAGGGCTGGCTCTACAGTTTTCGCCGCCCCAAGCAGCGCGTCGAATTGCCGCCACGGGCGGCGGGGGCAGTCCGTGTGCCGTTAGGGCAGCAGGCGCGTTTCTGCGGCAGCGGCAATTCAGTGGCAGCTTCCATGTTTACCTGAAGCCACCCCCAACAGCTAAACTTAGAAGCTGCCGCCGAATTGCCCTTGCGCGCCTGCCGCCCTAAGGGCACACGGACTGCCCTCTGCGGCGGCAATTCGGCGTGCTGCTTGGGGGCAAAACAACAGGGACTGCCGCCCCTTGCAGAATGCCGCCCCAAGCACCAGCTTGGAATGCTGGTGCCTGGAGCCAGCCCTGCTTACGCTACATGGATGTATTTTACTTGTGTATTTTGGCAATATTTTTCTTGTTTATTTTTTCAAAGAGAATTTTAAATATAATCATTCCTAGGTTTCTGACAGATTTTCTAACCTCAGGGATTGGAAACAGAATAAAAGTCAAGTCCAAAATTGAAGGAAAAATAGAGCCCCTTTTCCTTTAACATGCATGCATAACACCGTGAAAGCTAGTTTTCCATCAAGTGCAGTACAAAACCTGTTTTGTGTTCTCCCCAGAATCTCAACTAAAAAAGAAGAAAATAGAAGCTTTGCTCAACAGGAGAATTTGTAAGCCTCAATCATGTGATTAGAGTGTATATTTTAAAAAGTGTTCATTTACGCAAAGTACAACAGTTCACTGGCAAGAATAGTATCCGATAACATGATGGGACCACCACTTTTAGACTAGTATACAACTTTTGGAATGGAATGTTTGGAACGGAATAAACCTAAACCCTAGAGAAATTAAATGGGGTTTTGACCTACATTTTTGAAAAATGAAACATATGATCTTTAAAAAAAGTATTTTGTACACTTGTTTCTAAAGTTTTATTGTTTACTTCCTTATGGGAGAGAATTTCCAAATTATAAGCTGTGTTGACCATGCACCCCATGTGTGAATATCTAAATAAGCTATTAATGTATTTTACTGCTATTGGCTGAAATTATCTTTGTTTTTAAAAATATGTAATTCACCTGCAGTTTTGCTCAATATATTGTGTTTTTTCTTTCCTCATTAAAGCACAAACAGATATTACAAGGAAGAATGTCAGTACAATGCCCCAATCACCCAAGCTAAAGTGTACCATTAGCCTAAAATTTAGTAATGTCTTTCAAAGCCTATCTGGATAGGCAATGGAAAGCCATGTTCTTTTTAATTATTTCACTTTAACTATGGGGACATCACACTCACTGACACAAGATAGGCTAGAACATGCCTAGGTCTCAAAGACTTGGGGCTCTCTGAGGCACTGAGTTTCATTTTGAGGAGCAACTCCCAGTGCCTCTGTAATTCCATGAATGTGGCATTCCACTAAAGCCTTGTTTAGCTGAAGCAAATAGCTCCACAAAGTAACAGATGCCCAAAGAGTATTTATCATAGGAAAAGACTATAAAAAAAATCAGTTACGACAATAACTTGGTTCAGATGCTTAAGTAGGAAACTTGCAAAGTGATTCTGACAAAGGAATGGGTAGCTATCCATAGTTTATATTTCTTTTGGAGGAGGAGGACAAACATTGCTAATAGAGATTTATAGCAAAATGCACACATGCACCCCTTCATCCCATTAAGAAACAGTGAGTGACACCTGTGAGAGACAGTTAACATCTGTGTTTACACACAATTAAATATTTGAAAAATAAACTAACATCCCTAAAGATCTTCCTGAGTGAGGGGGAAATTCATTTAAAAAAAAAACACTTATTGTGTATGCACATCTGCCTTCAAAAAGGCTATTTCAGGTTAAAATGGAATAGGCAGTCTAGTAATGAATACAATCCTGAATGGATTTGCAGACTACCACTTTGGGGAAGCTGTCCTGTATGATAATCAGCCAAAACAGCTGAGTAAATAACTTTTGTGAATTCTGTAAACTTAAATACCAAATTATCTCTCTTGACAAGATTTAACCAGAGGGAAGAAGAGCAAGTGCAACAAGATCATGGGCCACAATAATGAAAGTGTGCATTGATACAAGAACAATGGGTCTCGGAGTGAGAAAAGAAAGGAATTTCTGACTGCCTCTCTCTGACCAAAGCAGAGCCAAGAAAAGGATGCTGCTTTATACAAATATATTCGCCTGTATGTTCACTTTAATTATGTTTAGTGGACCTATCTTGCTGAACTTTGCAAAGTATCCAGACTAGGTAGGTAAGACTTCTCTTTTGTTGGAATTTGATGGTTTCTCTCTACTCTTAGAGTGACAAGCTGTATCCAAAACAGAAAACAGTCCTCAGGACATCAGGGGGTTTGAAGGTCTATGTCGGTGGTCGTAGTCAACAGGTGCCCCACACTCAGCAACACAGGGCTAATAAACTATTGTGGGCTCAGCCAGCCTCAAAACCCCACTCCTCGCCAACCTCCGAGAGATGTCAGACCTGGAGGGAGGACCTTAAAATGGGAAGACAGCAGTTTGTGGCAGACAAAACGAGAAAAGACCTTGAGTCTTCCTCTCCTAGAAAGAGGGCTGGCTTTAGGCCAGAGCTCCTGAGATGACCACTGCCTGATGGTCCCTCTCTGAAAGAAGGGCAGACCAATACTAACTGATTTTCAATAGGACTATTTCTTCATATGAGCCTGTGAGCCTCATTGGGACCATAGCTGAATAGAAGGCTCTCTGAAAGAGAATTTGTTTTTGCATTTGTTGACAACTATGGAAGGGATTGACTGTGTGGGGCTCAGCCTTTTATGACTTTAGTGGAATACCCAGACATTGCAGACCAGAGGCCCATGTGAATGCAGGAGCCTGCCCCAGAGCCTAGGGGGTGCCCTGGGGAACTAAAAGGGAACACAGCATATCAATGAAAGTGCACAGAAATACCATCCAAATCAAAGCCCAACTCACTGTTGGAGGCTAGAACTGGCTTCAGTGAATGAAGTCATGATATGGGGGAGATTCCTTAGCTGGCTATGGCCAGGAAGATAAACGTTCAGGAATTGAGGCTCTAAGGCAGCTAAGCACAGAATGAGATTTACCTGCTAGTACCTCAAAGGACTAGTGAATGTTTGAGAGCAGAGTTCTATACCATCTAGTGCTAGGGAGCCAACATCAAATAGGAATGCAGTCCAATTAGAGACTGGCCTGTTCTCCTCTCAAAACACATGCATCTTTTACAATGTCAACAGGAGCGATGCACGCATAGCAAGAGGTGACTAGACCAGAGCTGTTTGAAACCCCCCCCCCCAGGGATCATTCTTAGATATTAATATTGAATCCATCTTTGCAGTATTCCTGGTCAGATTCCAGTTTTTGGTCTGAGACTTTGGCTTTTGCATAATCCCTCAGGAATGCCTTTAAATCCTCAGAACTTTCAGTGGTGACACCATTGTGTTGGAACAGGTGCCATGGCTGTAACTGCCACAATCATGAAAGTGAGGTTGAATATAACAGGGAAGGAATAGAGAGGCAAGGCAGGCAATCTAGAGTCCCACTCCAGACACTTCCATTGTCCAAATTCACCTACAGTTGGAGATTGTTTTCCTAAGTTTAAAAAAATAATAATATTGTGGTCATTTTCCCAAAGCAGTGCAGAAAAATCTGGGGGACAGAGAACTAAGAAATCAGCCAAGCAAATTGGACCCCCTGAAAACAATTTATCTCCTTAGTCAGGTATGTGCAGGACACCCACTTGGAGACTAAAAAAAAAAAAAGGCAGAAAATTTTCCCCCACCCCCAGGATTTACAAATAATGAACATTAAATATTATTTTGTGTTATTTCCCTCTTGTGCATGTATTTATATATGTTTTGTTTTGTGTTTATATAAAGACAAAGGCAGAAATCCTAGGGGATCAGCTAGCTCTTCCAATCGTCCTACTCCTCTGGCCTGGTCTACACTACGCGTTTAAACTGGTTTTAGGAGCGTTAAACCAATTTAACGCCACACCCGTCCACACTAAGAGGCCCTTTATATCGATATAAAGGGCTCTTTAAACCGGTTTCTGTACTCCTCCCTAACGAGAGGAGTAGCGCTAATATCGGTATTACCATATCGGTTTAGGGTTAGTGTGGCCGCAAATCAACGGTATTGGCCTCCGGGCGGTATCCCACAGTGCACCACTGACCGCTCTGGACAGCAATCTGAACTCGGATGCAGTGGCCAGGTAGACAGGAAAAGCCCCGCGAACTTTTGAATATCATTTCCTGTTTGCCCAGCGTGGAGCTCCGATCAGCCCGGGTGGTGATGCAGTCCGAAATCAAAATCCAAAAAGAGCTCCAGCATGGACCGTATGGATGTGATCGCTGTATGGGCAGGCAAATCTGTTCTATCAGAGCTCCGTTACAGAAGACGAAATTCCAAAGCATTTTTAAAAAATCTCCAGACAGACGCCATAGCAGGGACTCAGCGCACTGCTGCGTGACAAGCGTAACGGAAAGCCAAAGAATCAAATGGACGCTCATGGAGGGAGGGGGGACTGAGGACTCAAGCTATCCCACAGTTCCTGCAGTCTCCGAAAAGCATTTGCATTCTTGGCTGAGCTCCAAATGCCTGTAGGGTGAAACACACTGTCCGCGGTGGTTCAGGGCATAGCTCATCAATTTACAGCCCCCAGCCACCCCCAGAAGTAAAAGGGAAAAAATTGTCTCTTGACTCTTCTAAATGTCACCCTATGTCTACTGAATGCTGCTGGTACACGCGATGCTGCGGCACTCAATTGCAGTATCCTCTTTCCCCCTCACTGGTGGTATATGGTGCAATATGACTGGTACCTGTCCTCATCATCAGCCCGTGAGTGCTCCTGGCTGGCCTCAGGTGAGGTCGGCCGGGGGCGCCTGGGTAAAAAACTCCTGGTCATTCCCTGTAGATGGTACAGAACGGCTGGTAACTATCTTCATCATAGCAACAGGGGGCTGAGCTCCATCAGCCCCCGCCCTTCATGTGTAAAGAAAAGATTCTGTACTGCCTGGACTATCATAGCAGCGGGATGCTGGGCTCCTCTCCCCCACACTGCTTAATGTCCTGTCTGGACTATCATAGCAGCTGGAGGCTGCCTTCCCCTCATTTTATCTCAGTAACAAGTCACTGTTTCTTATTCCTGCATTCTTTATTACTTCATCACACAAATGGGGGGACACTGCAATGGTAGCCCATGAAGGCTGGGGGAGGAGGGAATCAACAGGTGGGGTTGTTGCAGGGGCACCCCCTGTGAATGGCATGCAGCTCATCATTTCGGCGGGATCTGACATGGAGGGGCTGTGCTCTCTGGTTCTCTGATACACTGCTTCTCTAGTACACTTGCCCCATATTCTAGGCAGGACTGATTCTATTTTTAGATACCATAAAGGAGGGATTGACTCAGGAAGTCATTCCCATTTTTGTCTTTTGCGCCCCCGGCCGATCTCAGCCAGGGGCACCCATGATAGCAGCAGACGGTGCAATATGACTGGTAACCGTCTCTGCTTGTCTTTTGCGCCCCCGGCTGATCTCAGCCAGGGGCACCTATGACAGCAGCAGAGGATAAAGCACAAAAGGACTGGTAACCATCATCTCATAGGCAATTTACAAGGGTATGGTAGATGGTACAGAACAGCTGATAACCATCTCTGCTATCATGCAAAAGCAAATGAATGCTGCTGTGTAGCGCTGCTGAATCGCCTCTGTCAGCGGCATCTATTACACATACGGTGACAGTGACAAGAGGCAAAACAGGCTCCATGGTTGCCATGCTATGGCGTCTGCCAGGGCAATCCAGGGAAAAAGGGCGCGAAATGATTGTCTGCCGTTGCTTTCCCGGAGGAAGGAATGAGTGACGACATTTACCCAGAACCACCCGCGACAATTATTTTTGCCCCATCAGGCACTGGGATCTCAACCCAGAATTCCAAGGGGCGGGGGAGACTGCGGGAACTATGGGATAGCTACGGAATAGCTACCCACAGTGCAACGCTCCAGAAATCGATGCTAGCCTCGGACCGTGGACGCACACCACCGAATTAATATGCTTAGTGTGGCCGCATGCACTCGATTTTATACAATCTGTTTTACTAAACCGGTTTATGTAAAATCGGAATAATCTCGTAGTGTAGACGTACCCTCTGAGTGTTTTCTGAAGACTGACTGTCTGAAAGGGAGCTAGGAAATAGAAGTGTTTCCAGATTCAGCTCTGACCATAACTCAGAGGTGGGGATGTTTAGATCCACCAGTGATAGTCTGAGTAGCCTCTCTCACCAAAACCAGAAGATATACTGGATAGAGAGGTTCTGGACAGACTCTTTCTAAATATGATCTAACTATCGTGGAGCTTCTGTTGTATAAATTACTCGTAGTTCCTGCTGTTTCTTTTACTAAAAGAAAGCACTCTTATTAAACAGGAATTTAGGTTTGTTATATTGGCTGAAGACTTTGTAAAATAATCAATGCTCATTAGCTCACAGCTTGACAGTTAAAAATTCAATATTAATTTAACTGTTCTATGTGTGTTTGTGTTAGGCTTTTTAAAGACTTGCAGTTTGCCATTCAATAAGCTATAAAAATCTAACTTCCAATCACCAAGTTCTTAACGGCAATTACTCTGTAGGTATAATATAGTTTCAATTATAAAAAAATTGGGACTTTTTAAAAACCTAGTAATCCACCCTGAAAACCAGATGCATTAAATTACGGTCTGTATAACCTACTGTAAGTACAGATTGAACCAACTCTTCTGGCCTGCATCCCATTAACCAAAGATAGCACACTGGATGCCCCATGCTTACTGTCTTTTTTCTAATTTGACAAATTAGATGTTAAAATGTAACAACATTAGCCTGTCATAGGAAAGGAATAATGAGGCAGATAGAATAATTTAATACTGAATTTTGGTCACCTGTAAATTATAAGAAATATTTTATTCAGTCATTATAGAACACTTTTCTTCCAATGTGCAGATTAAAACAACAAGTCTTTTTTTTAAAATGACCCCTACTCCTACACCTGTTTTGGCAGAAGTTTAAACATACTTTTCTCCTTTTAGGAAGGAAGGAAGGAAGGAACAGTATTTTGCACTTGTAATTGGAAGGAGCTAAAACAGATAACACCTAGTGCCAGCACTACTGTAACAGAAATAAATTGGTGAAAGAACAAATTCATGAGTTTTTGTTCATGAATAAAGACTTTTTTGGGAGAAAAAAGCCACACACAGCAAAAGGCTAATTATTGCCATCATTTTAGGACTTTCTGTGGCATCACAAAAAAAAGAACTTGTAGACTTGGCTTCTCAATACAGCCTAGCTACTCAGTTAAAAGTTTTTCTATGCAATACACCATTTTGACTAAGATTTTAGGTTCTGTGGATGCATTATAACAATTTTCTTGTTTCCTTACTAAATATGATTTTTTCAGAGCCAAAACTCACCTTAAATGGCCTGAAAGCTATTTTAAGCTGTACGCATCCAGATTTCAGCTAGAGTGCTAGTAATAACATATGCTCTTAGTCTTAACCTTATATGAGGAAGCTCTGAACAGATTGCTGCTTTGTTATGCTTGGATGTGAATCGAGCCTCCAAGAATGAAAATAAATGCACAGAGTGTACTACTTTTCTCTAACACTACAGTCAAATCTAGATATTCATTTCATATTTTCACCTAAGGGGAATTATTCTAGACAGATGATAGTAACGGATAGCTTTAGAACATTCAGAATACATGTGCTGTCTTCTATAGAAGTCTCTTCAGTTAGCAAGCAAGACGAACTGGGTCAGCATCTTGAAATCCTTGAATAAAAAAGCACTATATAGCTGCAACGTATTTTTTGCTTCATTAAATGTGACTAATCAATGGACACTTGTGGGGGCAGGGGACCTTTTGGTGCCAACTAACAGAGGGATGTATAAAGGCTACAAGACCCAGTGTATCTACATAGTAATTCACCAAAGAGAGTCATGTGAGATCTCTGCTGATAGCTCGTGCCACAGTGGTCTTCATAATTACACCTCTACCTCAATATAACGCGACCTGATATAAGGCGGGTTCGCATACAAGGCAGTAAAGCTCTGACACCTGCTCTGAGCAGCGTGTTAAGGGTGCCAGGCCAGGCCAGGGCTGAGGGGTTAGATAAGGAGCAGAGGGTCTTGGGGGTGGTCAGGGGCTCTCCCCAGGGTCTGGGGGGCAGGAGCTGTGGGAGGGCACTTTTGGGGACCCCGCAGTTCCAGAGTGGCCCGGGGGGGGATTAGCAGGTGGCCAGGAGCAGCCCGCTCTGCTTCCCTTGCCACAGCCCCAGCCATGTCGCTCAGGGGAGGGGACTTGGGGGAAAGGCTCCCCCCCGCACTCACCAGCAGCAGCGGAAGTGGAGCAGCCCACTCCACTCTGCCAGCTCCCAGCCACAGCGCTCTGCTTCCCGCCGTCAGTGAGTACGAGGGGTGTCCTTTCCCCAACCTCCCTGCACTCACCTGAGGCAGGAAGCGGAGCACCACAGCTGGGAGGTGACAGAGTGGAGTGGGCTGGGGCTGCCTTGCTCCGCTTTCTGCCGCAGGTGAGTGCAGAGGGCATCTTTTCCCCTACCTCCCTGCACTCACTGGCGGCGGGAAGTGGAGCAGCCCAGCCCCAGCCAGCTCCATTCTGCCAGCTCTCAGCCGTGGTGCTCCACTTCCCACCGGGCAGGTGAGTGCAGGACCTTTCCCCAGCCACCCCCCAGTGACACGGCTGGGGCCGGGGCAAGGAAAGCGGAGCAGGCTGGGGCCACGTTGCTCCGCTTCCCACCGCAGGTGAGTGGGGGGAGCATCCTTTCCCCAACCTCCCCGCACTCACCGACGGCGGGAAGTGGAGTGCCACGGCTGGGAGGTGGCAGAGTGGAGCAGGCTGCTCTGCTTCCCACCGCTGCTGGTGAGTGCCTGTCAGGGGACGGGGTAGATAGGGATCAGAGCAGTCAGGGAACAAGGGGGTTGAGTAGGGTCCTGGGGGTGATTAGGGATGGGGGTCTCTGGGGGGGGGGGTCAGGGAACGGGGCGGGGGCAAAGCAAGTTTGTTATAACGGTGTGTCACCTATAATGTGGTGAGATTTTTTGTCTCCCGAGGACCACGTTATATCGGGGTAGAGGTGTATTGTAAAATGTATGCACGGATAATATGTGAGGAGTTACATACATATACACTGAACATTATGTTCTTAAGATCTGGACTTGGAAATGGTCACCCAATGATGAGAAAAAAGGCTTTCTTGCATGCAGAAGATATTTGTTTAATCGCTCTGTCTACATGTAAATTGAGTAGCATACTTCACAATGTACACCTATTTCCAGTCTGAGCAAAATACTAATCAAGTAATTGCAAAGACTCTGGGGAGATTCTAGCAAGGAAAACACAAGCAGCAAGGGTTATCCTGTTTGCAAGTGAAGACAATGGGTTCGTGAACTATGCTATAGAGAGACAGGGTAGATCAGGTAATATCTTTTATTGGATCAAAACTTCTGTTTATGGAGCTAACACAGCGTTCTCCTCCATGTCCAGGGAAGGAAGCAGAGTCAGAGCTGAAGAAAAGCTCTGTGTAGCTTGAGAGCTTGTACCTTCCACTGACAGAAGCTGGGCCAATAAAAGATATTACATCACCCTCCTTCTCTCTTTCATATCCTGGGACCAACACAGCTACAACAAAACTGTATATAAACTATAGAGACATATTCTGGATCCTTCCACTGAGGAGTCAAGAGGAAGACAGCATGCTTGTCTCATGAATGGAAGATTACAGCCAAGCCTAAGTGCAATATGGTGGAAGGATTTTGGATTAGCTTTTTCTCTACACAATGTGAATATCTTGTCAGTTAAGTTTAGATTCTAGTATGCACATTATGATTTTACTTTGTATGTAACCCTTTGTTTCCAATATTTCTGCTTGTTATCATTTGAATCTCTGTTTTGTTAAATGTATACTTTATTTTTTTGTAAACAAATCTAAGTGCTGTGCATTCACAGAGCTCTATTCTACTATGTAACTGTGGTGTACTTTTCCTTTGAGAACAGAGGATCTGGAAATTCTGTGAGTGTCCAGTGGATTAGGGACTGGGCACTCCAGGGAGACACTCAGAGGACTTGGGGTTTGGACTGTGCCTATCATTAACATATAAAGAGAGAGTAGAGCCTGCAGAGGCCTGGAAGGCAATGCTTGTATTGCCAGAGGGTGGCGGTGTTTGGGAACTGACATACAACAAGTATAGACTTGCTTCCTCATGCTAAGGGGAGGTGGTAGTGAGGCACTTCACAATCCAAGGGACCCCTGGGAAGCATCACAGAGAGGGACCCGCTTCCCCTGCCCCGCATAGACCCCTGTTTTCTCCATTCAGAAATATTTCTAATATTTTTACACATGAGAAAGGGAATGTTACATATTCAGCTTGGTAAATGGAAACAATGAATGTCATGCTTTTTTTCACTAATCCCCTAAATTAAAAATTAATCCTCAAACTGTAGAAGTTTCACAATCCAGATGTGAAGCTTCGTCATCCTCAGGGTGGGCTTTATCTTTTGAGAAAAAGTTCAGGAAGTAGTTATGCAACCAGACAACTGATTTAACTTCCAGGAATTGCTTTGGAGAAGCTCCACATTGGCTTCTCCAATGAAACCTACTGACAAAACACAAATACCTTTTTAGGATCTTGCAATTTTATCAAGCCTACAAAGCCAGAGACAAATTACTTATGGCACAGTAAATTAAATTACATAAAACAAAAAAGGGCATACAAGAGACCAAAACAAAGTGCCTTTTTGCTAATCGCCCCACCCCTTTAAAAAATATGAAATGTTGCCAATATTTTTAAATTGATTTGCTGAGGTAGCAACTCATTCTCCATATGGGCACTGCTTAAAAGTGCCATTGATTCTAGAAAGTGATCCTCAAAAAATAAAATAAAAGTATTGAGCTCAATATTTATTGTCTCTCAGTGACCTCTGTATTACCTTTACCAATAAAGACCTATATGGGCAGATTCTCTGGTCTCCTAAAGACTTAAGCAGTGCAGAGTGGCCTTAAAACACCCAGAGATTCCCAGCAGATAGTTCTACCTGGGTAAGGGGAACCTCCAATGGCACCAAAGCAATGGAGATAAACCACAGGTTGGGAGGTTAAGGGGGATGAGGAGAAGTCACAGCAAGGATTTGGCAAAGCTGAGCAATGCTACCTCGGATTCTTTCCTAGCATACGGGACATTATACCAGCTTTCTCAGAAGTGGAAGACAGGATAGACCCCCTTCTGGAACAAGGGAGCCACATCCAGATCCCTGTGATCAGTATTGTCAACTATGTCTAACTGGAGAATCAGGACAACACGTTTCTAACTTGCTGCACAGTGACCAAGCTGGGAACTTGAAACCAAGTTAGTTTCTGGCTTACGTAGTACCACCAGTTTCTATGATACTTCAACTAGAACTTATTAAATGACTCTACTGAAGACATGCAGTTCTGAAAAGAATGCAGCACACGTTACAGTAGCTGTATGAGCTCCACAGTGCTAACAAGAGGTAAAAATAATGTCACTAAAGTAAGCTCAGTAAACTCAGATTCAGAATACATACAGGGAACAAGATTACAAAACTTCCATATTTAGTAAATTTGACCATAAGCATAATCAAAGCATTAAAATGTAGATCTACATTGGTTATAGACCTATATAAACCTATAGACCTATATAGACCTAGGCTGGTTATAGACCTATATAAACCAAAATCTTTGACGATTCTTTCCTTCCTTGGGTATTACTGCCCCTGCAGGTTCTACCTGGTTCTCTCGGTCATTTCTGGAGACCTGTGTACTGCTGCAATTCACAAGTCAGCCAGTTCTCCATCTACTGTACATGTGCTACAGTTTCCACATACTCCAAATGCCATAGGCTAGTAGATTTATAAAAATATTCAATTTTTAAAGCTTTTCCTCAAACAAAAATGGTTTATCCATTTGCACCATTTTGTGACAATGTTACCACTACAATCTTTTCTTGAAATTTCATGTGCAGCAAGTACTATTAATTACTACTAAATGCAATTATACAATCATCATCTTCTGACCACTTTGTCTTGTGGTAAAACAAATTCTCACTACTTGCAGATTCTTTGCCATAGCATAGAATTTCTTTCAAAAGATGTTACAATCAATTGATCTAGTTCTTAATTACGATTGTCAATTACTGTGATGCTCTGTATCCCTGTATTCACCCTTTGCACGCTATTTATCATAATCTTTGTACAAGTAGAGCTTGTGAGATATCTTTTGAAACTTTACTTGCTGGTCTATATGGTCCTAATAAAATGTGTGGCAACATTGTATGTGAAGTTATAAGATTCCACTATATGGCGTTACTAAAACATACTCCAAATCTGGGGAGCAGCCAAATCAGTTACTCAGAGAAAAAAGACTAGCTGACACCTCAGCCAGGTGTAAACAGGTCAAATGGGCCATCGCCTGCTTAAGTGGCTATTAATTGGCAGGAAAAGAGACGCAGATGAAAAATTTACATCTTAAAAAGAAACAGCATGGGATTTTGGCTCCTGAACCTCAGCTGGAGATGCTTCTCAAAGAAGGGAAAGAACTGTAAGAAAGTAGGGCAGACCCCAAATCCTTCCTCCCTTTCTCTCTGCCCACAGCACTTGAAGAACAAAGGAAGCAGCATTGGACTGGGGAAGGGATCTGGACTTAAAGAAATTCATCCAGCAGGACTGCTGAAATGTGGTGAGAAATCTTTGCTTTTTGAATTCACTCTAGTTTAAGTTAGGTATTAGTTGCATTTTACTTTTATTTGTCTTGTAACCAATTCTGACTTTCATGCCTCATTACTTTTATTCGCTAAAATCTATCCTTTTGGAGTTGATAAACTTGTTTTATTGTTTAATCTAAACCAGTGTGTTTGAATTGAAGTGTCTGGGAAATTCCATTTGGGAAAACAGTTTGTGCATATAATTTTCTATTAATAAAATGATGGACTTCATACAAACTTGTATTGTCCAGGAGAGAGATGAACAGTACAAGACATACACTTCTGGGGAAAGTCTGTGCCTGGGAATTTGCTGGTATCACTCTGCAATGAAATCAAGAGTGGCTGGCTACAGCACTCAGACAATATAATGGAGTAATTTACAGGCTGGAGGCTGTGTGTGAGCAGACCAGGAAGAGTGGTAGCTCTCACAGTGAAGCAGTGTAAAAGGCAGTCAGAGAGCTGAGGGGACAACTGTTCACCAGCCCAGATTGTACCCTGGATATGTCACTATTACCTTGAGTGATTTCACAAAGTATTTTTCTACATGAACACTTCCTGATATGCTATGCATGTGGTATCACACCAAGGCTGATGGCTTAGAGATAATCACACAAGTATAATTTAAATTCATGATAGGCATTTTAGACTTGCGTTACCTTTGCCACTTCTGAGTTGGTGATATGAGGAATCACCCCTTTGTATAGCACATTAGAGTGCCTGAATCTTTGAGAAAAGATTGCCGAATAGTTTTGGACTTGATGACTAAATGCTAATCTGTTCCTGGTCTTAGACAACAGATGATTGTGAAGTACCTGCCAGGATGGTTGATGGGAAGATAATGATACTTGTAAAAGCAGAAGGTATAACAGATGTTCTTGCATAGTAGAAGCAGAGGTCTGGCACTATGAAGAATCAAAGCTAGTTTTCCCCCGTGCCTGGTATCAAATGAACAATGGCGCATAAACCTGGTTTGTGATTATTGGCTATAATATTATGGTATTCAGACCTGCCATATTTCCAAAGATGCTTCCATACTCCATATCCCACCCCTTCCTATAAGCAGATTAATGAATCTACAAAATAGATGGAGAAAAGTGACAGATATAGCATTCCCCAGTGACTACTCTAAAGAAAGATTGTCTTGCTGTAGGAAAATAGAAACCACATGAGGGAGTATTATGCTGTCTCCAAAAAAGACACATGATCTGACCCTGCCAATGCAATCTGTGAGTATGAATGCCGTGTCAGAGCAGTTAACAAGTAACAAAAGGTTGCACCACCTGCACGCCCCAAAATATGGAAGTCCATAAAAGAGTAATTATATCCCCACGGTAACAAGCCTATCTCATGCGCCAAGCACAGTCTGTGCTTTTCATTCTTGAAAGGCAAGCAATGGTCAAACCAAGGCAAGATCAAATAAAATAGAATCTTCTCTATTTAAATTCTTACATCACACACGTCATTATGATTTATGAGTGCCTTATCCAGAGGCATCTCCATAAATAACAGCAACTTGACACATCTGTTTTGGATATTCTATTCGTAGAAAAACTGGTTGTGTATCTGCTCTGCATTTCTTCTTATCATTTGTCTAGATTTCCATTACGTAAAGTGAATCAAATATCTGATTAATAGGGGGTCTGTTCTTCCCTCAGTGCATGCCACTCCACTCGTATTAATGGGATTTCAGATTGCACAGGACCATGAGGAAAAGAGAGGCAATGGGCTTTAATTCAGCAAGTTTTTAATAAGTGCCTAACTTAAAGCACCATTGGACCATTCATCTGCTAAAAGTTGGACACATGCTTACGTACCTTGAGGTATGTGTGAAGCAGGGGCGGCTCTAGGTATTTTGCCGCCCCAAGCACGGCAGGCAGGCTGCCTTCGGCGGCTTGCCTACGGGAGGTTCCCGGTCCCGCGGATTCAGCAACACGCCTGCGGGAGGTCTGCCGAAGCCATGGGACCAGTGGACCCTCCACAGGCATGCCGCTGAAGGCAACCTGCCTGCCGCCCTCGCGGCGACTGGCAGAGCGCCACCCGTGGCTTGCCGCCCCAGGCACGTGCTTGGCATGCTGGTGCCTGGAGCTGCCCCTGGTGTGAAGTTAGACAGTGCCTACTTCTCTATGTTTGTACAGTTTCTAGCAAAATGGGGCCCCGTGCCTTGGTGGATCTTAGATACCACTGTAATAAACATAATACTGAAGCTGTGGTGTGCATCCTTGACAGCTTTTATTGTCAAACGGAGTCACAGAGAAACATCAAATAATCATAGCATGACATTCTGTCATTGGATTGTTTGAATCATGATGCTTTGTCAGTATAACTCAGTGTCATCATGAATTAATGCAATGTTACAAGGCAAACTGCCTTTCTCATTCTGTGTCCTTTACATTGTAAGTTTGTTAGGGCTGAGTATGTGTATGATCTGCTTTTTGGCCAAGCAAAGTAAGATCTAACACTTTGATGGCATTTCTCTCTCTGTAACGTGAGAACCTTGGAATACATAGCCAATCAATTCCAAGCCTATTGATTTTGGTGCAAAACAAATATCAGGAAAGCCATTTCCCAAGACTGCCTGGTGCTACAGGCAGAGGGAGGGTGCACAGAGACCCTAGCATGAGGGGAGAAAATGCAGGACCCTGGTATTGGGAGGGGGGAGTGAAATGGGGACACAGAGCCTCTGCCAGGGAAGTGGGGAGCCAGAGGGGAGACAATGGTATGAGGGAGGAGCATGGGGGGACACACCCATGGAATGTGGCAGAGGGGGAAATGGGGGACTTTCAAGAAGTCCCTGAAATAGAGGAGCGTGAGAGGATAGCACACAAGGAGCTTGTGAGGAGGAAGGGAGGAATGCAAGGAGCCCTTGGTGGGTGCAATGCACTCAACCTTCAGCAGCTGTGAAGTGTGTGATCACTTAGACTTTGCATTGTCAGAAGGGAAAAACTGTCAGCCTGTGGTGCTGTGACTATTTTGTGGATCTCTGCATAGAATGAATCTCATTACATCCTCCCCACCCCACTTCATCTCCTTGTTCCCAACTACTGGAAGGGTGTGTTAGATTCCTCTCTCCCTCCTTACTTGCTGTTGGCATAGAGAAGAAAACGGTATTTTTCTTTTCTCCCCGCATCCCCTTACCACCAACCCCTTGTTGCTGTGAAGGACAGCCCACCTGCTCAGCACTCCTCTGTGGCCTTAAGTGTCAGTTCTTCAAATTGACTCTTTGCTCAGGCTAGTCAAGACCAAGCAAAGCAAGAAGAGCTGTAATCTCAGGGGTTTCCACAAAAGATATACTGAGCTTAAACACCACAATTTGGGTATCATTGGTTTAAATAATTTTTTACACCACTGCAAAACATGAAAAAGGACCCTCTCAGAGCAATTTTTTTTAAAATAAAAATGTTATTCAACTCTTGAATTTCTAGTTGAGTATCAACTACCCACCAGAAAATTCAGATTAATACAGATTCCCTTACAAAATTGTGCACGTGCTATCACAGATCTAAACAATACTGAAAATTAAGAGAAACCACCACAAATGTAAATGCACTTTACAGTACAAAGAAATATAATAAAAAAGAGGAAGGTGCAAATATTTGATAATAGAAATTTAGGAATGTTTCTATTTAGTGAAGGGATTTTTTATGATGTTAAAAGTTCAGCCTTTTCAAAACATCTCCACAGCTATTCCGATTGTCAGTGTTGTGAACCCACTTAATAGTTTAACTGCATTCTTTCATGTGTGACACATCGTAATTAAACAAAGCAATCACCAATTCAATTGAGAATATAGGTTTAAATCATACTATTACTGGCTGATCTTGAACCTCTGCTGTCTGAGCAACAGAATTCATCAGAAAGGGGTGTCCATCTCATGAAACTCATTTTTTCCCCTGTTTATATTTGGGCTACAAGGACACTAACGAATCCTTCTCTCCTTGTGAATTTGGTGCAAAAATCCACATCAGACAGATGGTTTAAAATAGTAATAAGCCTTGTCCGGTCCTAGGGACTGTGTTATGGGGGTGGGGCAAGGGGAAGGAATAGGATGGGATGGGATGAAAGTCTAAAACCAGTGTTCCATAGCTGAAATTATTTTTAAGCTATTGAATCAGAATTAGACTGTGGCTGCCAAGCCTCAGAAACCAATGGAGATTCTGTACTCAGAAAGCTTAATTTCTTTTGGACAGAATCCTATATATACACTCTCTATTTAACATTGGAATCTACTGATTATGTATGTTAAAAATCAACATCTGTGCCATTTTAAAAATCAGTATAAATATTAGTGTGCCTGTGTAAAATTAGTTACATATTTTTCTTGTACCTAAAATAGCATATTTTAGCTATAAAAATATTTATATTTGTTGTCCAAGATCAAGGTTTCAGGTTTGAGTCACAGACAGATGTTAGTTATCTCTCCTATTTGTTCAGATTTTCATTCAGCTCACAGAAAATTAAATATTTGAACAAAATGAACTGCCCTGACAGTGTAATCTTCAAATCTATTTCTTGTAATTTACCCTGATCTGGTCTGAGACTCATATGTCACAACAGTTTTGTAGATTCTAAAGAGAGGCATCTCTAAGAGATATGCTTATAAACCTAATCAAAGATAGATTTCTGGGGGGGGGGGAGAAGGGGGAATGCAGCCACAGATAGGAAAAAAACCACAATTACTACAATCTGGCTCGACCACTCTTTTAGTGAGCAATATTTTATTTTGAGATTTTTGTTAACATAAACAAGGTTTACACAGAGTCCAATAATTTGAATCCTAATTTCTCTGTTTTAAAGTCTATGAGATTATTTTCTACTGATATACTTTAAAACCAACCACCAATGCTAAAGTTTTACCATGTGTGTTCAGGTACTAGTTTCCTAGGAAACCAGTGACTGCATGAACATTATAAAATGTTGTTTCTTGTGCTTGCTGTTGTACCACAAGTATGCTGTTATTTCCATGATACAAACCCTACTGTGGAGAAGTTAGATATGCAGTCTACCATTGTAGCTAATAGACTTTAATGCAATTGCAGAGGCTTGGGTAAACACCCTATAGAGTATACCCTATCTTTTACACTCATTTTATAACCAATCCATCTGATTTGCCACTATAGATGACAGCGAACCATCACTGCTGTTAAAGGAAGAAAAAGAAAAAAAATAGTAATAAGCTTCATTGTACCAAGGTCTTCCTCTTCCTTATCCCAGCAACTTTTCACAAAATATAAAAAACAAGGTAGTGGTATGATTTATCTGCATACATAGGTACCCTAGATTGATTTCTTCCAAACAAGAAGTTTTTTTTAATAAAGGTACATATTTGAACATTTCCAGATAAGTTTATCTTTTAAACAGCAAAATTTTTAGTAATTTTTAATAGGTCTTATGCATAATGAAAGCTAGTGGACTGGAAAAGAAGATTTCAGTATCTCCATTACCCTTGACATAGTTGAATAAGGCATGGTATGTGACTGTGCTTCTGGACTACTAGAATCATACAATATCTGTATCAAGGAGGACAAGCAGTCAAAGAAGCAGCGACATATCAAGTCAGTGTGTCCTTTGCGATATTCTCTAAAAATACATAAAATTCTTCATCAATATGATTCAGACCAAATTTTTCCTTTAACTCGTGAAATCACCTCAAAGGCAGAGAACATTATGTTTTGTGCAGTGGGCATGTATTTGTTTTGCCTTCCTCTTAAGCATCCAGGGTAGATAACTGCTAGACGTTAGATGTGCCATTGCTCTGTTCTGGTATAGTAATTTCTCTTAATATTGGCACATGAGCTCATTTTTTGGAGTAATTACCCAACCTGTAAGGTGCACAATGCTTTCAGGAATACAAGCTGCTAGAACTTAATTGTACTTTGATGATGAGTCTGTAGAGCTGGTCACAATAAAAGTTCACTTTGGGGAACAAACTAAAGACTGTTCAATTTAACTTACTTAAAAATCATAGAAAAAGCTTCTACCCATAAAAAAAATCTTAAAACAGCCCAGGCACGATCTTGAGGTTTGGCAGAGCACAGGTCAGAGTATATGTGAAAAGGTGGCTTTAAATCTCACCATTGCACTCCATGCACAGGGTCCTGTCCTGCAGAGAGCTCAAAGTAAGAGCATCCTAAGGATTGCTCTAATTTATGCCTAATACAAACAGCCTCAAAGAGCTAAAAGCAGTTGGGGATCATTGTGGCATAGGGTCAGCCTGGTCATGCCTGTACTATCCTCAGCCATCCCAGCAGCAGACAGACTGAGGGGCACAAAAGCCTGTTTGTCACCACCATGCCACCGAGGGATCACGCTGAGACAGTGGTGATCCTCTCTTGTCCAATTACACCAACTTTAGAGTCATTTTGCTCTGGTGCTGTGGCTACACAACACCAGAGGATGTGGTGCCTTTATTCCTAAGCATCATAGAAATGTAGGGCATGGGCGGCAGGTATTGTAAGCACAGGTAGGCTGGGCTTTCCCAAACAGCCTAGCATGGCCCTGCCCATACTCTGCCCCCAGACCAGGCCCCCTCCTGCAGTTCCCAGATTGCTCTGCCTTGGCTAGCCGGGGCTGGCTGGCCTGCCGCCCACAGGGAGTCAAGGCAGCTGGTACTGGGGCCGCACCACCTGGAACATCACAGCCAGGAGCGCTGCCGCCTGGCACACTGAGGCTGGCTGCGCCACCCAGAGCACCGGGGCTGGGGCCTCGCCCCAGGGCCACCCAGCACTGGGGCCATAGTGGGGATGCTCTGGGCTCCTGCGGGTGGGTGGGCAGACAGGGAGGGGCAGGGCCTTGGACACAAGGAGAGGGGCTGGGGGCTAGCCTCCCGCAATGGCCGGGGCACCGGCCATCCTTGATGTAGGGCTAGAAAGGACCTTGAGAAGTCGTCAAGTCCAGCCCCCTGAGCTGTAAACCTAAACCATCCCTGACTGGTGTTTGTCCAACCTGTTTTTAAACAACCTCCAATGATTGGGATTCCACAACCTCCCTGGAAGCCTACTCCAGAGCTTAACTACCCCTATAGTTAGAAAGCTTTTCCTGGTATCTAACCTAAATCTCCCTTGCTGAAGATTAACTCCATTACTTTTAGTTTTATCTTTAGTGGACATGGAAAATAATTGATCACCGTCCTTTAACAGTCCTTAACATATTTGAAGACTGATATCAGGTCCCCACTCTGTCTTGTTTTTCTTCAAAACTAAACATGACAGTTTTTTTTAAGAAACCTTCTGTATAGGTCAGATTTTCAAAACCTTTTATTATTTTTGTTGCTCTCTTCTGGACTCACTCCAATTTTTCCACATCTTTCTTAAAGGGTGGCACCCAGAAATGGACACAGTACCCCAGCTGAATGGAGAAGGACAATTACCTCCCCTATCTTACATTCCACATTCACATTAATACACCCAGAATACTAGCCTTTTCTCAGCAGCATCACAATGTTGACTCATTCAATTAGGAATTCACTATAATCCCCTGATCCTTTTCAGCGGTGATACCATCTCTCCAGTTACTCCCCATTTTGTAGTTGTGCCTTTGATTTTTTTCCTTCCTAAGTGAAGTACTTTACACTTGTCTTTGGTCTGAATTCAACAATTTGCCAAGGTCATTATGGATTCTCATTCTGTCCTACAAAGTGCTAGCAACTCCGCCAAGCTTGGGGTCATCTGCAAATTATATAAGTTATTCATCACCGTATTAACTAGTACCAGACCCAGGACAGACCCCTTAGGGAACCTCACTAGATATACCCTTCCTGTTTGACAGCAAACCACTGATAACTACTCGGAGTACAGTTTTTCAACCAGTTGTGCACCCACTTATAATAACTTTAGGGAAATTCCATTTCCCTAGTTTGCTTATGAGAAAGTCATATGGAACACTCTCAACAGCCTTACTAAAATTAAGATCACATCTATTGCTTCTCCCCCTATCCACAAAACCAGTAAATGTGTCAAAGAAGGAAGTTAGATTGGTTTGAAATTATTTGGTTCTTGACAAATCCATGCTGGCTATTTCTTATAACCCTATTATCCTCCAGGTACTTATAGATTATTTTATTATTTGCTCCAGGATCTTTAAAAGTATTTAAGTTAAGCTGACTGGTCTGTAATTCCCCCAGTCCTCTTTGCTCCCACTTCTTAAAGATA
The DNA here is from genome assembly GCF_016161935.1 of Mauremys reevesii. Lineage (NCBI taxonomy): Eukaryota > Metazoa > Chordata > Testudines > Geoemydidae > Mauremys > Mauremys reevesii. Next base: position 35,042,170 of record NC_052629.1, on the reverse strand, counting down.
AGTACTATGTTTGCTCTTCTCCAGTCTTCTGGAACCTCACACATCCGCCAGGAGTTCTCAAAGATCATTCCTAATGGTTCCAGTATTACTTTGGCTAGTTCCTTAAGTACCCTATAATGAATTTCATCAGGCCTGTTAACTTGAATAGATAAAACTTACCTAAATATTCTTTAGCCTGATCTTTCCCTTTGTTGGCTTGCATTCCTTCCCCCTTGTTGTTCATATTAATTGTTTTGAGTATCTGGCCATCTTTAACCTTTTTAAATGAAGTCTGAACCAAAATAAGCATTGAACACTTCAGTCTTCTTAATACCATCAGCTATTAGCTCTTCTTCCCCACTACTACACTTATTCCTAATGTATTTAAAGAACCTCTTATTGCCTTTCACGTCTCTTGCTAAGTGTAAGTCGTTCTGTGCCTTGGTCTTTCCGATTTTGTTCCTACATGTTTGTGCTATTCTTTTATACTTATTAGCAATTTGTCCACATTTCCACTTCGTGTAAGCTTCCTTTTTATTTTCAGATCATTAAAGAGCTCTTGGTGAAGCCACATTGGCATCTTATTCTTCCTATCATTCCTTCACATCAGGATAGTGGAGGGACATTCTCAGCTAGCATCATATACTGGCCATTTTATACAGCATGAGTGGTACAGAGTGACCACAACAGCAGGAGGAATCTGGCCTGGGATCTTTAACTTTCCACTGGACAGCCACAAAGACAGGCAGAAAGGACTTCTGTTCAGCATCACATCTGAAAGCTGATTGAGCATTGGCCAGCTAAACCCAGAGTTGTGAGTTCAATCCTTGAGGAGGCCATTTAGAGAACTGAGGTAAAAATCTGTCTGGGGATTGGTCCTGTTTTGAGCAGGGGGTTGGACTAGATGACCTCCTGAGGTCCCTTCCAACCCTGATATTCTATGATTTCTAATAGTGCATCATTGCACTGGTATTACATAACAGCATCAGCATTTTATTAAAACCCAAGTGATTGGAACCCACAACCTTTTGCTACCAGCAGAAGCTTACTGACATTAGTGAATTTCACTGTTTAATTGAGAATTAACAGATTTCCCTGTGTACATAAATTGTATTTTTTTAAACCAAGATAAACGGCATTCAGTCAGTTTAACATTGTATCACTTTCCCACTGTGGTTACTTTTAGATGCTAATTACTGTCAAAAGAATGATAAATGCATTTTTCATGTGATCCTATTTATCTTGTATTACTTGGATACATGCCAAATTAAATTAGTTTATAACTTCAGTTCTCATTATTACCCCATCAGGTGATATGATGCCTTTAGCCTACTATGATACCTTTCCCCTACTATGTGCTAAAATGACTGACCACCATTTTCAATTACAACATTGCTCTTGATGTGTCATTTTCTGCAGTGAAACACTGAAGCCATAATGTAATGTAACTAAAGTATAGATCGGGGGGGCAAACTTTTTGGCCTGGGGGCCAAATTGGGTTTCAGAAATTGTATGGAGGGCCAGTTAGGGGAGGTTTGGGCCATCCCCTGCCCCTTATGCCCCTCTGCCCGCTTCTTGCCCCCTGATGCTGCCCCCCAGGATCCTGGCCCCATCTACCCCCCCACTCCCTGATCGCCCCCAGAACCCCCTCCCCCGACTGCCCCCTGCCACCCCATCCAACCCCTCCTCTCATTTCTGACTGCCCCCCCAGTACCCCTGCACCCATTTAACCCACCCTCTGACCGCCCCGACCCCTGTCCACACCCCTGCCCACCACCCCGAATTCCACTGCCCTCTACCCAACCCCACCTGTTCTCTGCCCCCTTACTGCGCTGCCTGGAGCACCGGTGGCTGGTGGCGCTACAGCCGTGCTGCCCGGCTAGAGCCAGCCACGCCACCGCACAGCACAGAGCACCGGGTCAGGTCAGGCTCTGCAGCTGCACTGCCCAGCTACCCAGATCATTGCACCAGTGGTGTGGTGCACTGAGGCTGCAGGGTAGGGGGAACAGCGGGGTAAGGGCCAGGGGCGAGCCTCCTGGGGCAGGAGCTTAGGGGCTGGGCAGCAGGGTCCTGCGGGCCGGATGTGGCCTGTGGGCTGTAGTTTGCCCACCTCTGGCATAGATGCTAGTATTACTTGTAATCTTTGACAGCTTTTTTTCTCCATACTATCTACTATATTTTAGATAGTAATTTAAGCTGTATTTTGAGGGGTTGTTCTCAAATTAGAGCTCCCTAATGAAATTTTATTTCTAATGATTTAATCATGGCTTTTACTGACCTCATTTTAAAAATAGAATATATAGGTGCTTGAAACACATATTTTCTGAATTTAATTAATGTAAAGCTCCCAGTTACTGCAGCATGGACTGTTGTGATAATTGGGCCTATAAACTTGACTCACTTGTGAGCCTAGCAGGGGGGGCTCCAGGCCCCAGCACGCCAAGCGCGTGCTTGGGGCGGCATGCCACGGGGGGCGCTCTGCCGGTCGCTGGGAGGGCGGCAGGCAGGGTGCCTTCAGCAGCATGCCTGCGGAGAGTCCGCTGGTCCCGCGGCTCCACCGAAGCTGTGGGACCAGTGGACCCTCCGCAGGCACGCCTGCGGGAGGTCCACCGGAGCCGTGGGACCGGCGAGCGGCAGAGCGCCCCCCACGGCATGATGCCATGCTTGGGGCGGCGAAATGTGTAGAGCCGCCCCTGGAGCCTAGCTGTGGGAAAGTTGATGAAAGTTCATAAAATAATCACAATAATAAATGTTGATGGAAAAAAGATATAAAAATTAGACAGGCTGAATTAGTCTTAACAAAAAGGCCTACTTTAACAACTCATGGACTTTGTTAAGATCATGCCTGGTAGACAAGAAAAGTATGTCAGGAACCCAGCTGGCTCTGGGTGAGGTCACCTGGCAACCCAACAAGCTTGACTAGGCCCAATGAGCTCTCAGGAAGAGACTGTGCTCCCTGCTTGGACCAAAAAGCTGGAAGATCATCATTTAAGCCTTGTAGCAACAGCAATACAGCAGCTGCTCAACATGTTCTCCATCCGCAGCTGTGCCAGAGCTGCTTCCTGTAGCCCCGACCTGCACTTGTTCTTGCTCCACACCCCATCTCCAGCCACTGACTGGTCTCCTGACCACAACTCTGGTTCTGTTCTGACTCTGGATTCCAACCATTGGCTTGTCTTGTGATCATGGCTCTGGTTTTGCCTTCTAGTGGTGGTGTCACCACTAGGCCTAACTCGTGCTTTGACCACTTGGTTGCACCACCTACACCAGTGTGTGTGACAAAGTGTGGGACCAGAAACCAATGAACCAGAATTGGTGTGTTGGAAATCAGGCCTAATTGGTTACTAAAGTAATGAGGAGATAGGCTATTCCGCCCCTTTTGGTGTCCTTAAAAGGAAAGACTTCAGGGAAGGGGAGTGAATGCAATGATTAGTCACTGAAAGAAAATGAAGGAGTGAGCTTTACCATCATTACTGCTACCCCTGCTGTCTGATGGACCCCAGGAATCTACTGTGAGAGTCAATGGCAGAGAAGGAAGCTGCATTTTCTGTCTTGCTATTATTTTCTCTTTCCTTTTGTGCACGTGTCTTTTTTGTCTTCCAGGAAAGAACAACCGATCCAGACTATCTCATCTAACGTCTTCTCTTTTCCTCTAAAAAGGACAGTTATTTCCATCTTTAATACCATTTTAGAAACTGTCAAGTATGGGAAGTTTTCTTCTAAAAACTCTACAGCTAAAGGAAGAGGAAACGGAAAGAAAATATGTTGTTATAATGAGAGTCTTATATAATACTTCATACTTCAAATGCTTTAACTGTTTTTCCTTCTTTTTCAGTACCTTTAATAAAATATTTTAAAGGATTTTTAACAGTGGTTGCTATGATACTAAGCAGGCTAAGAGCTCTGTATACCAAACCTTATTTCAAGTCAGACAGTTACAGGGTCATATTGACACCTTTGACTCTTTGGGCCCTTATGTTCCATCTAAACTGATACAAATGTACCATTTATAAATTAGTATATTACTTTATGCAAACACTCTGAACTAGAAAGAGCACCTCAGTCTAAATATTTCTGGTTTACTTTATTGCTATTATAATCACTTAAAAATATGCCTCTGATCTACAAAAGATGTATGCATTTGTCTTCAAAGAACCAATTTAGCTTTCTAAGGGATTCAACTAAATCTCTTGTATATATATTGTACTTTCCCCAGGGCTATACAACCAATTTTTTTTAAAGCATAACTCTCTTGTAGATATAAATGACTTGTAGAATTTCCTCTTCATAAAAAATGAATTTGTGGGATTTTGGCAGATTTCCCAATTTTATATTCACAGCATTTTTCAAAGTTTGGTAACTGAAAAATAAGTCACTTTTCTTCTTACTGGACTGTATGGAAGAGTGCTGTGTAATTTACAGAAAATACTTACATAAGAAAAATGTTTGTATTAGGCCTGTCAAGTGATTAAAAAAAATTAATCGCAAACAACAGCATGATTAAACAATGTAAAACTTTAGAGCCTATAAATCCACTTAGTCCAACTTCTTGTTTAGCCAGTCACGCAGACAAACAAGTTTGTTTACATTTGCAGGAGATAATACTGCCTGCTTATTATTTATCAGGCCACCTAAGGTTTGAACAGGAGTTCCCATAGCACCATTGTAGCCAGCGTTGCAAGATATTTACGTGCCAGATGCACTAAAGAGTCATATATCCATTCAGCCTTCAACCACCATTCCAGAGGACACGCGTCCATGCCGATGATGGATTTGGCTTGATAACAATCCCAAGCAGTGAGGACCAACACATGTTCATTTTCATTATTCTAGTCAGATGCCACTAGCAGAAGGTTGATTTTCTTTTTTGGTGGTTCAGGTTCTGTAGTTTCCGCATCGGAGTGTTGCTCTTTTAACTCTTCTGAAAGCATGCTCCACATCTCCTCCCTCTGAGATTTTGGAAGGCACTTCAGATTCTTAAACCTTGAGTTGAGTGCTGTAGCTATCTTTAGAAATATCACATTGGTACTTTCTCTGTGTTTTGTCAAATCTGTAGGGAAAGTGGTCTTAAAATGAACAACAACATGCGCTGAGTCGTCATCTGAGACTGCTATAACATGAAATATATGGCAGAATGTGGGTAAAACAGAGCAGGAGACACCCAATTCTCTCCTAAAGGAGTTCAAATTTAATTAATGCTTTTTTAATATTTATTATTAAAACAAGCATCATCAGCATGGAAGCATGTCCTCTGGAATGGTGGCTGAAGCACAAAGGGAGCACGAATGTTTAGCATATCTGGCATGTAAATACTTTACACTGCCGGCTATAAAAGTGCAATGTGAAAGCCTGTTCTCACTTACAGGTAACATTGTAAATAATAAGCAGGCAGCACTTGTGACATTGCACCCTATAATGCTTTATGGAAATATGCTTATAATATTATATATATATATACATACACATACACACACAACATAACTGGAATAGATTTTATGCTACAGATGCCATGTAACATATCTCAGCAAAGGTTATGATCTACTGAATATATTCATCCTATTTGTATGCATGTATCATTTTTGCATTTGAAGTTATGAATATTGGTGTGTACTTGTTTGATTTTAAGTAGCCTTAGTAAGGCATTTGGTAAGCTTCTTAAGAAAGGAATTTGCAAGTTAAGTGCCCAATCAAGAAACACTTAGCAGACAAAGGAACCTTGGAAGACTCCAATCCACATAAGAAGTCTACCTGGAGATGTTCAAGGTAGCATGTAAGCAATGGCTGCCACTTGTAAGGAACTGAGTCATGAATGGACATGTGACTTGCCCATGTGACTCCAAAACTCCATCTTGGAGCAGAATTCTGCATAGGGGAGAGGCGGGGGTATCCACTCACAAAAGAAAGTCTATTTAAGCCCCTGGAAGACCCCTGCATTTTTTCTTCAGCTGGCTTAAGAGATATACATTGGGGGTGGAGGGGCTACCTGAAAGAAACTGGAACAAAGGACAGTAACCACTGGGGTGAGAGTGATTGCTGGACCCAGACTAGAAGGAGGCTAGTTTGTGAAAGAAGCTTACTGGAACATCTCTGAGGGTTTGATTTCATCAGGAATCACTTTCTTACTGTATTAGGTTTAGACTTGCGTGTTTTATTTTATTGTGCTTGGTAATTCACTTTGTTCTGTCTGTTATTACTTGGAACCACTTAAATCCTACTTTTTGTATTTAATGCAATCGCTTTTTACTTATTAATTAACCCAGAGTAAGTATTAATACCTGGGGGAGGGGGACAAACAGCTGTGCATTTCTCTCTATCAGTGTTATAGAGAGCAAACAATAAAACCTGTTTTATACAGGTTAAAAACAGATTTATTTGGGGTTTGGACCCCATTGGGACCTGGGCATCTGAGTGTTGGAGACAGGAACACTTCTTAAGCTGTTTTCAGTTAAGCTTGCAGCTTTTGAGGGGGGATGTTGTTCAGACTTGGATCTGGGTTTGTAGCAGGCTAGCATGTCTGGCTCAAACCAGGCAGGGTCCCGAAGTCCCAAGCTGCCATGGAAAGCAAGCTTAGAGGTAGTCCCAGCACATCAGTTGACAGTTCCCAAGGGCTTTCTGTGACCCAACCCACCACAGCATTCTCTCACATAAATGTAAACAGACTTGTTTGTCTGAGTGATTGGCTGAACAAGAAGTTGGACTGAGTGGATTTATAGGCTCTAAAGTTTTACATTGTTTTATTTTTGAGTGCAGTTATGCAACAAAAAAAATCTATATTTGTAAGTTGCACTTTCATGATAAAGAGATTGCACTACAGTACTTGTATGAAGTGACTTGAAAAATACTATTTATTTTGTTTATCATTTTTACAGGGAAAATATTGGTAATCAAAAATAATAATATAAAGTGAGCCCTGTACAGTTTGTATTCTGTGTTGTAATCGAAATCAGTATATCTGAAAAATGTAGAAACACCATCCAAAAATATCTAATAAATTTAAATTGGTATTCTATCATTTTACAGTGCAATTAATCATAATTAATATTTTTCATTGTGATTAATTTTTATGAGTTAATTGCGTGAGTTAACGGAGATCAACCAATCACCCTAGTTTTTATGGTCCCAACCTATTCTCAAAGACAATGGCAAACTTCCCATTATCTTTGATGGGAATAGGATTGGGCTCAATATACACTGTACACTCATTAGCTGTTTACTTTGTTTTACAGAAAGTTTGCATTCCCAGCATATTTTATGATTTCCACAGGGACAAACTGTACAGTCTTCAGAAAGCATAAATCTGCTTTTGTTTCTGACAATTTTTTTTTAAATAATGTTTTTACTATGGGAAAATAGCCAGTATAAAGTTTAACAGTTGTTAAAAGAGCACTCAATCATATTCCCTGATTTGATTCCAATCAAATCATGTCACAGAGATGTTGTTAACATCTTTTATTCTTAAAGCTGAGTGAATTGTTTGGCCAAAGTTGAGTGAAGTAAGGTCCAACGCTCAACTCAATGGCACTTCTCTGTAACCCAATAACTTTGGAGTGCCATATCTGATCAATTGAAAAATTTCAGGGAATGTTCCAGGCATCAAGGGTCATAAGCCTGTTGATTTTGGTGCAAATTGGAACAGCATGAAAGCCTGATTCATAGGAAAAATTAGGACTCCCAGACTCCCTAGTTGTTGGAAACTATCAGTCTTAGGTTTCAATATTAAAATAAATAAATAAATAAATAAATAAATCTCAATTTTGGTCCAAATTCAGTCTAACACAATCCTTTTAATGCCTGATGCTATTTTATATATCAGTATACAGCCTGTGGGAGGTCAAATAGGAGGCAATGAAAAACAGAGACAACTTTCACAGATGGGAAAATAAGTCTTGTTATAGGATTTCCTGATCAGTTTTCTATAGCAGAAAGCTAGTCAGCTACCCCAAAATCTTTGCCAACTATTCAAACTTCTTTTAAGATATTCAGTTAGGAACATTTTAGGTTGGCATTACTTTTAAATTATAAATTTTGCGTTATAGCAAACCTATGGCCATATTCTGCTCACTGTTCTCATGCAAGTAGTCCCATTGAAATTAAAGTCACTATTTGTCTGACTAAAGTAATCAAAATTTGGCTCTCAATCTGTTACCTAGCCCTTGTGATCCAGCTATGGGACAAATAGCCAGGAACAACTAGGTTTTAATCCCAGCTCTGGCAGACTTGCTGTGTGACCTTGGGCCAGCTATTTAACTTCTCTGTGACTCAACTTCATCTGCAGAAAATCCTCAGAGGGTTGCTGCAGTTCGTTATTGTACACAGCTTTTCATATGCAACACTTTGTATGCACTCAGTATTACTACTAGCCCCCAAAATCTGGACATGAGTTTAGAATTATAATAGGACCAAATCCTGCCAATCTTACTCAGATGAGTAGTATCATTCATGTGAGTAAAGTCAACAAATATTAGACCGAGGGTCAACTCGTACATAAGAAGTCTACTATATGGCTTCAATCCAGTACTAGTCATCCATGCAACTAACAGCATAGTGCCTTCTAAAATGTCTAGGATCACTTTTCCTAGTCCCTATTATTCACTTTCAGGACCCAAATTTATTAACTACTATTGATTTGATTAGTTGTTACTCATGTTAGCAGGGCCAGATCCTGTAAAGGTGTATTAATCAGTCAGCTGGAGATGTCTGCTGCTTCACTTTGAAGTCACAGTACACCAGATGTATAGCTGGGGAAAGTGAACATGGCCAAGTACAGCTCCATTCCAATGATCTTCAAAGCTCCTCTAAATTGCAGGTTTGATCCCATTGTGTCAATGGAATTACCTGCAGTAAGGCCCTGATCTTGCCTTACCCATGCGTATGTTACTGCTCGTGATGCATACTCAAGAGTTATTTTCTGTTCTGTATCCAGCTTCCTCCCCACCCCCCACCCACCCCTCTGCCATAATTGTTTCACAGAACATCACAGGCTATTCCAAGGTTTTTCTGTCTGCTAGTTTGACTTTAATTATATAAGCAAAAAGACATGTTTTCCTGCCAAACCCACGTAAGCCCAATATAAAGATATTTTCTTTGCATGTAAATATGTATGTGAAACTTGTAATTCAGTCAATGATCTCAATAAACTAAGTCTAAAAATGACAAGAGTATCAGTTGTGCTTCCTCATACAGTGCCTTATCTAGGCACATGCACAACTGGCAGAGTGTGTCTAGTCCATGTTATATTCTATCATAAACAATAACTCCAGAGGGGCAAAACTCACTGTTCTCATTTTTCTTCTTTGGCATGACAGTACTCTCTCTCTCTCATAGTTCTGAGGCTCAAGTTAGAAATGCTATCAAAGCCATAATTTACAGATTTGACTGGACAGTTAGGATGATGAACAGTATATCTCAAGAAGACTTCACATTATCTCAAAAAAGTATTATCCTTAGGCAAAAAGCTTCATGCCACTGTGGCATGACTGTCCAAGATAATATCAAGTATTTTTCTTGAGCAAGGCATATTTATCACCTGTAAAACTGTGGACAATTAAAATGGAAATCACCCTCTCTCACTGTCATAGTTACATTGTAAAATAATATGTTAATTTAGAATAAAAGCATTATTTAAGATAACTGTATAGAACTTTATTAAATGCAGCCTAATGCATTATGTTATGCAATTATCACTAATGTGATCCATGGGATGAGAAAGTAAATTTGAATTATTAGAAACACTAGATATATTTAAACTTTGCAGGTTCTCTATATTTTACAATAACCTGAATAAATTCAGAATTTGTTTTACTTCAAGTCACATCACTTCCACAAGCTTTACAGTCAATTTATTGACCATACAGTTTAATGTGAGAAGGCCTTGAAAATCCTGTGGATTTTCCAGTGCTTTGACAATCATTCAGATTCCTTCACTTTAAATTGCTGGAGAATAAAATGTTAACATATTACAAACGAAGCTTACCTATCCCAATTCATGTGATTTTATCCATGACATTTAGGTACAACAACTGTGTGACGTGAACATTTATTCCTAATAAAAGTTTATTTTTCCTTAGGATTAGCTTCCCTCTGTAATTAACACTTCTGGTCCTCCAGACATCCTTATTACATCTGCTGTGCTTTCTGTGCTATATGTCTGCTGAATACATTTTCATATGTTAAGACAGAGGAAAATAATACTTTGCTATTGACATTGATTAGATGAAGCTTATTTTCATCAGAGGTATTTGCAATTATATTAAACATTCATCTCCCATATAAAGCCTTTCCTTTTGCCATTCTTAGCCCAAGGAAATGATTAAATTACACATTTAAATGGGCCCTATCAGAAACAATTAGAAGCATCTAACCATTTATCAAAGAGTTTACAGTAAGGGGGAAGAGATAAGCTACCAGTACGCTCCATCAGCCTGAATCCAGAGGGGAGGAGAGCTGGTGAGGTGGTGGCAACTGGGCCAGAGCTTCAATGGAAATTCAGAGATATGCAGTCTGGGAGTTGAGAGGAGGGAGTAAAAGATGTATATACCTGGATTCTGCCAGTTTTTGGCCTCACTTTCCCAAACTCTATGGGATAGAGAACAAGAGTCACTCCCACTGTCCCAGAAAAATACAGACCTTGGTGCATTGGGGCACAAGAGTGCAGCCAAAACTCCTATCCAGAACCTGGATATGACCAATGTCTTTTTACCCTAACCCCCAAACTATGCAAGCTAAAAGTGTAGCTGCTCTTACCTCACTGTGGAATTGGGAGCCGCAGCCAGCTTTTAGCCGTTGTGCCGGGGTCGAAAACATGTTTTTCATGCAGTAGGAATGGTTACACAAGTTTTCTAAACCAACTGGACTTTGGAGCAAAAGTTTGTGTGGCTCCAGCTTGGATTTGGTTCTGGACCCATTTTTGGGGGGGGGGGGGAAAGAGGGGAGAAAGAGGTGGGAAGGAGGCTGTATTGAGCAGGGCTGTGGCAAAGTCCAGATTTTTTTTTTCTTTCTGTGCAGTGGGACTGGAGCAGCAAGACTTGTTCCCTGTATTTTTATTGTACAGTATTGGGGGCGGGGAGGAGAGAAAGAGGGAGGAGAAAGAAAATTGACACTACAATATCGGACTAGCCCCAGTTAGTTCTGTCTCTTCCCAGGTGTCGCCACCTCCCCTAGTCACTGCTGCTCGTTCCTTGCAGTAGCGCCTCGCAGAGCAGTGAGACAGACAAGCAAGAGCCCGGATGTTTGTAATTAACCAGACAAGGGGGGACAGGGCTTGAGGGGTGTGTGTGTGTCTCTCTCTCTCTTTTGCTGCTTCTCTCACTACTCGTGCAGTCTGTTTCAATTCGAGATCCAGTGTTGAGCTCCGGCATTTGCCTTAAAAGGAAAAATAGCTATGGAAAAACTTCAGCTGGCTGGGAAGACGGCTTGGGGCGGGGGGGGAGACGAGAAGGCTGCTACAGTCTGCGAGGGCTGGACGTCTTTCTAGGATGCAACCTAGTAGTCACCATCGCAAATAGCCAGGAGCTGCTTCGTAGGGGAAACGCTGCCCCCTCAGCTAAGAGGGGAATTAGCCCCTGCAGGATACTGATGACTTGCAAATACAGCACAAGCCGGGTCAGGTCTGAAGGGAGCTTTGAATGTGTGCAAGTGCAACCTTCTCCACAAAACAGGCCAGGTCTCCTGTACTTCCCCACCCACGGCCATAGCTTTAGGTAACCCAGGTGTCCAAGCTGATGGGGGGGCGGGGTGGAAATACTAGTATCCGCTCTAGTTCTGCTCCCCAGCTCGACTCAGCAGGGGAGTCTGGGATCTGCCACCCCTCCAGAAATGCTAGTTCTGTCTCAGAGAGAGAGCTGCTGTTATATTGCAGGGAGACAAAGGGGCCTTCCTGCTACCCCGTCACACGTTAGCTGTGGGAGGTGTTCAATACACAGAGAAAATTCCCATGCACTGTCCCTAAGACTGAATAGTTGAAATATCTTGCAAGCAGCCGAGCCCCCAGCATACCGGATACTAACAGGAGAGAGCAGGGGGAGGCAGGGAGGGAAGCAGCAGCAGCTAAACAATTCAGCCTGGAATTTCAAACGTCAACGCCAGGGTTGCATAATTGGCTCTCCCTCGAAACCCCGGGTGCCGCTTCAGCCACGGGCTTGTTGCCTAGTAAGCTGGAAAGCGGCGTTCAGGTGCCAGCGAGCGCGGCTGGGCTGACGGGCGAACACAGCCGCTTCCTTGGCATGGGCAGGCACCTAGAGGAGAGATGGCGAAAAGACCAGCAGTCTAGCGTTAGACACTGGTTGCTAGGATACTGTGGAGATCCTCCATTGCTAAGCAGACAAGGGGAAAAAAAATGTGCCTAGGCCGTAGCAGCCAACAGCAACAATAGAAACAGAGTCTGCTTCCCTCTGCCCACCCCCATCAGGAAACCAAATCCTAATCTTCAGCGACACAAGGCACACAAGCCTGGAAATGGGGCCCACCAGCCAGAGAAAACTGCCATTTGTATTCTAGTGGCAGCAGTTAGTGCCCCGGTATTAAAGGATCGGTTAGTGTTCCCATTAGAAACACCCTTTTCTGGGGTACAAAATTTGGCTGCCCCTCAAACTATCCCTCTACCTCCTTCCTTTCAAAAGAGCCCATTGAGGTCTTCATTGTTCTAGTGTCCATAGAAGAACTGAAAGGATTGGGACGATTTTCTCCTAAATGGCTATTAATGAGTAAGTAAATTAAACACATAACTACACTTCTACCTAGAACTGCAGGGAAATGCAGTAACTGCTGCAAACCTTGAGCCAAACCGTGTGAATTAAAGAGGGCATGCTGCCCTTCACCTCATGTTAATGATTCCTGCCTTTTATTAAAGCAGTGTGATCTCCACTAATTGTAAGCGGGCTACGGACCTGCTACAAGGGTTATGCAGCACTGAAACAATTAATAGGATGAGATGTGCAAGGTATCACAATGGAATTAGTATTCTGGAATGATTATTTTAAAATACAATTCCTTTTCCACCTGAAGAGATGTAACAATCTTCTCAGTGAAATGTTAGTCACTCAAAACTACACATTAGAGTTACATTCTTAAACTATTGAAACAATGCAACGAAAAGGGCTACAGTAAGAAATCACTCCCTTATCTAAAGAGGCCCGAGCGAATTAGAAGTGCACTCTTGCGAATTTGTTCCCTAAATAAAAGGATGCCAGCAAAGTACCTTATTTTGATGTGATTTCATGACACACACACACTCAATATTTGGAGAACACAGTGAATTAAATTTCTTATTTTTGACTCTCACAACTGGATCTGAATTGCCTGTAATCTTGCACAGAAAGTATTTCTTATGCAAGATATTAATTCTGTAAACTCTGAATAGCGCTTTCTATATCACCATACTTTTTTCTTAAGAAAAATCATAGCCACAGTTACTAAACTTGACCTGATTGTACACAGGGCCTGCAGACTTGGAATTAACGTTTTATAAGTGATATGACTGGTGTGTGTTTAATTAGATTTAGACAAAAAGGTATACTACGCAGATATTTTAAAATATCTCCAAATAAGATGTGCTCACATTCACTTGCTTAGAAGGTGGTCATTTAAACCCATGTATATAAAACAATTGGGATATTCACAATCAATAACCCAAATATTTAAGCTTCTTGTATTACCTATCAGAGATTTATTGCATTGTGTCACTTTCCAAGAAGAACCACTTTAGTGAATGTATAGCTCACTTTCAAACTTCCAGATCTGTTAGCCACTTTGCCCTGTCCCTCAGTCTGGGTGAAGTGAAATTATTCCTTGCTTATTCTGCTTCACTGACACAAATACAGAGAGTCTCCAAAGGCTTTCGTATGGGAAAGCCCATGCAAACTGGAATGAATACAATGACCACGTGTCATAAACTGCTGGAGTGCCCTGCTTCATATTTCCCACATGGGAAAAAGAGAATAGTACAAGAATGGTCTTAACAACCCATAAGCCATGCTGTGAGAAATACCCCCTCGCTTCCTTTCACTAGCCGCTCATACTGTAAGGAAAATGTCAGCTGTAAACATTAGACAGATTTGACTTAATGAGGTCCCTCTCGCCCTCCAGCCTTTGACTAGCTTTAGTGAATGCAGGCTGGGGGGGGGGGGGGAAGACTTCCCAAAAGTAGGGATTCTGAGTTTTAACTCAGAATGAGACAAAATTGATGGTTACAAACGAGACAAATACATTTCGACACGTCAAATAATTAAACAAAACATTAGGCAAGCAGTGAACTCAATCTACCAGAAAGAGGCTAGACTATTGTAACGTGTACAAGAGAATCAATGCTAGCTTAAGTAAAATATACACCCAATACTAAGCAGATTTGGGAGATATTTCCTCTAGCAGATTTGCTTCACCCACACAAATTCCTACTCACCTTATGGTCTAGGAGAATATTCTAAGTTAGTATATTGAACTGCAAACCTTTTTATATCAAAAATGAAAAGCATTTATTTCCAAAATGACTCTTAAAAATAATCGTGCGCTAACACATGAAACTGCGTGTGGTGTTTTGATATAAGCCAGGAATTAAAAAGTATACAAGCTTTTTCGTGATTATGGGACCAAAACACACCAACATTTCATTGGGGAGTGAAAAAGATATTAAGCACTGCATGGAGGATGTAGTCTCTCTTCCATACGTGCTCAGTTTTCTCACTTTAACCAATTTGCATAGTCTGTGACGGCAAGTGTGAAACAAGGATAGATGATCTCCCAATTTTATTTAAAGCTTGAAAGAGATGTATTGCAACTTTCCCTTCATCTACTGTGTTGACAACCAAAACAGCACAGTGGCGAAAGTCACTGGGGTACTCCCCTTCCCCGAAAAAGTTCACAAGCGCAGGGAGGAGTAATATCAAGAAAGGCAGGGCATTACTCAGACCCTGAGTCTGATGGAAACCTGCGTGTTGTTTTTAACCTTAGGATCTTCCCGGTTTTTCCTGTAGTTGGACAGAATGGCAGATAAGGAACTTCCCACACCTGTACTCACCCACCAACTTTCACCTTTCACTCTACATTACACTGTCAGCAAAACTTTGATCAGCTTTATTTTTCGTTGACAAGAGGTCTCTCGTTGGTGTTGATCGTTGTTCACCCCAAACTAGTTCTCTCTCATTTTATCTTTTAATAGATTTAATTGCTTGATATTTACTACTCCAGAGCCCTCCATAAAATCCAATAAAATGCCACAGAACTATAAACTATCCAGGGAACTGTCAGCGTATCACCTTCTCCTTATCCAAATATGCCTAAGTAGACAAGGCCACATACCTCATTAGATACACAGATATGTCCGCCATTAAATTAATATACAAGACTAGAAAGAAGTGGGGTGAGAACTCGTGTCGCCAAATAAGCGTTCTGTTAGCTGAGCCACAAAAACTGCCCTTGGAGCGCAAAATCAGCAGACACTCCATTCTAAACCACAGCCGCAATCACCTACAGTCCCTGCCCCATTGAACTATGAACACCTCCTCTCGCTCCAGACTGAAGGGGAGAGGCTTCATGACGAGCACCAGCGAACACACTTCTTACACACCTGAACCAAGGACGACTGCCAAGTTTTCAGCAGTCAGGTTACAGCTAGAGCAGTCTAGCTACAAAAAGATGTAGACAAAGACTATAGAGGATGGAAATAAAACAAAAAAGCAAGGAAACACTCTTCCCCTCAGCCGCTCACTCCTGTTGCGCATAGACAGTGTGGGGGTTTCTCAGTAGCCCATGACAACATGGCTCCAATACTTAGCCATAATTGGCTCAGTGTATACATGCCATGCAACTTTTAACCTCGGAATTTCCTTGGTTGTGTCAGTTGTATCGCAACCGCAGCGATGATTGAAATGCAGTTTAGCGCGTGTGGTGTCGGATTTATATTTTAAATCTCCTCTAGTAGTTCGGTAGGCTTGGCTGCTCAGCTACAGCCAGGAGCCAATTTTTATATCCAAGTTATGCGTCCCGAAGGATGATGTTTAAAACCTAAAAATGTGCAAACTTAGCTACCTGACAACAGCGCCAGCAGCCACAGCTCAGATACAGCCTGGACCCCTGGAAAGGTACAAAGCAGTTGTGCAGAGCGCTATGAAACCAGTAACACTATGGATCTGCTTCAGGTAAGACCTTTAAAAACCCCACACTTGTCAGGTGCAATACCGAATAAAAAAAGAAATCAAGAGACTGGATTTGCCTTTCTGGATGCTAGCTATCGGCAGCTCAGGAATCAGCAACACCTTCCTCAGAGGGGAAAAAAGAATCAGGATAGTAAATTCTATTTTGCTTTAGATAGTTCAAACATCAACCATTCAGCAATGCGGACAAATTCAGGGCAGAAACCACGAGCACAAAAACAGACATAAAAACGTATCACATTGGAAAAGACAGTCTGATGAAGCAACCGTTAGCGGGGTTAATTTTTGGATGGGCAATTTTACCCCAGAAATAGGGAGAATGCGCTTCCCCCCTTCACGGTCTAGGAGCTCTGCTCCCAGTGGGCTCGGGAATACCTGGACAGCTGACAAAGACACCACGGAACAGGGATACGTGCAGTTACCGTGGCTGAAGAAATGTGGACAGCTCAAGAGAAGCGTTAGGAGGAATATTTCTGAGAATGAGAACAGATATGGAAAGCAGAAGGTGCAGGACTCGTCTAAACAAGTGGATGGACAGACAATACAGAGACCATTCAACTACCAAAGACAGGATGTACACAACGCTTAAACCCTGCTTACTGTGGGCTCTTGGGGTAGAAGGGAAGGGTGACATGGCTGAGATCCTGGATGTCAAATGCGGTGGGCTCGGCTGAAATTGCCTGCCTCTTGGTCCTGTGTTCCCCCTGCAGGGTGCTGGAGGTTTGCTGCTGCGCCTGCTGGGTGGCGGGCCGGATCACCGAGCGGTACTTGTCCAGCTCGTTTTGTAGTTTCTGGATCAGTTCGTCCTTCTGATCCAACTCCAGCTCCAGCTCGTCTATGAGAGCATCCCGCTGCCTCAGCTCCTCGATCTTCTCCTGCAGCGCGTATTGTAAATCCCGCAAAGTGCCCATACTCCTCCTCGGGCCCGGGGCGCCTTCCTCCGCAGCCTGGCTCTCCCCCGCTCCCAGCAACTTTCCCCGAAGTAGCCGCAGCTTCCCACTTCAGCCAACTTTGCCGATCGCTCCCGATCGACCTGCCGCCGGCAGATTCCGCTCGCCCTTTAAACACGCCTCCAGCCTGCGCCGTGTGGCTGGGCGATTTGGCAGCGAGCCGCGCTGAGCTACGGAAGGAGGATTAGAGACATAATCTTAAACGGAACCCCACCGGCACCACTCCACCGGAGGCTGGGTTGTTAAGGGTGATTTCGATCTGCCTGCGTCAGGCCAGACTGGAGCGAGAGACAGAGCCGGAGTGGGGAGAGAGAGAGAGAGAGAGAGAGAAAGGGGCGTCTGCAGGATGCCGCTGCACATGCACTGCCTCTATGACTGTGTCACTCGTAGGGCTACTTAAAGGCTAACGAGTTTTCCGAGCCTCTGCCCCGACTCTGTTTTGGAAGTGGGGGCATCCGGTGGGGATTTTGCATTCCAGACGCGTACTTTTTAAATACCACGTTTTCGGGACATGTCCAGCATCCGGCACGATTGCAGTTCCTTATACTCTTGCAGTTACACCCATTACACTCCCCCAAACGAATAAAATCAATCACAATGCTGCCAAGTCTACTCCAACTGCAGAAAAATCTTCGGCAGTTTAATCTGTTTCCACCCAGTGCAGTTACAGTGTAGGATCTCTCTGCTTCCCCCTTTCCCAGGCATTCAGATTTTACAGTCAGTTTGTTCATTAATTCACTGTCATTACAACTATTAGAAATAAGCAACTTCTGTTAATGTTTCACGCACCAGTAAGTCAGTTTTAAATTTAGAAGAAACCTAAACTCTCATTTAGCCTGAAACAGACTGCTAAGCACAAGCTCGGTTCACAGTGGTGCTGAGGATTCCTACTGGGTCTTGCTGGGGTTTGGCCCACATCCCAAATTGCACGGTGTGAATAGAGAACAGGTATAAACACTCCTACTGCATCCCCCCTCCCCAAAAGTGTGTACCCTGACACATCCTGGTACTGGATGCTTCAAAAACAAAGACATGGACCATCACTTGAATCCTGGTGGATCCTGCGAGTGCTGGGCAGCAATCCCAATGAATAGAGAACAAGCCCCTAGGTACATAAAAGTTTCTGAATTCTGATGCATTCCAGTAGAAGAAGGGCATTAAAATGGTTCTAGTAGCTGGATCCAGACAGTTTTTATCCCTCATCTCCCATATTCCACAGCATCAGTCGAGAATAAGCTTTATTCTACTGCACTAAGAAAAGGCCAGACCCAACCAAATTCCAGCAGAACAGTGCAAAGAACCTGGAATCTTGTTCCTGCCAATTTTTGACTGCAATCACCCAATTTCCACTGTGCAGTAGTCACAAAAATCATTTGGCCATAAATCCCCATACTGTAAGTGAAAAAAATACTTGGCTATACCCTGCTGGATCTAGGTGCTTAGTTGGATTTTTCACATGTTCGTGTGCCAGGATGTAGCAAATGATAGTTTTATAATGGAATAGGAGCAGACACACTTGGCTTCCACACATGCAATAGAACATTTTACAGATGGAGCAAAACCCAGGCACAGAATGTGTGTTTTAGCTTTGTCTTGCAAATGATGTGCTGGAGCATAGAGGTTCTTGTCTTGTAGGAGCAGTGATATAGGTTTGGACAGTACAACTTTGGGGATTGGTGCCAAAAATAGAAGGGCCCCCTAAATGGGCAATACTTGTGTTCTATAATGCTTATACAATTTAGAGGTTTAGGGACAGAAGCTGCCAAGATCCAGGTGCTGGATCTGGGTTTTTGCAGCCCTCATGTACCAGTATGCATTATGGTTCAGTGTTTTGTCAGTGCAGTAGAAGTGGCTACATCTGTTCTCATTTTAGGCATTAGAATTTGGGGGCAAAGCCCCAAAATTGGCAAAATGTATTAAGTGTAGGGTGCCACAAATGGGTGTTTGCAGCACTCGCATGGTAAGATGTGTCAGGGCCCAAACTTCCTTTGTGTAGTAGGAGTGGCTAGACTTGTTCCCTATTTTGAAAGTATAATTTGGGGCACGTGATTGAAAATATGCAAGATACTACAAACTGCAGCCAGATCCACTTTTTATCTTTTTCTGTTGTTGATTATGGTCATTTGACTGATTCCACAGTCCACCTGCTGATGGTCTCTATAATATTAAGAAGAATGAAGAGCTGAAAAATATACATCAGAAATCCCCTATGCAAGCTATTGTTTTAAGGAGCTGGACGCTTACCATAAATATTTTGTGAGCCTCTCTGTGCTGCTTGAATATATTTGATCCCTTATATTATTTTTCAAGGAACAACTTTGGGTTACACATAATGTTCAAGTACCATTTCAAATAAATATGCAGCAGTTTAAATCTTTTGGCTGCATTTGTGTTAAACCCAAGAGCGATGCAATTTCATTTGGCTTTTCAAAACATGGACATTTTCAAAACATGGACATTTTCTAAAGTGCTTTAACTTCAGAACCCATTTTGCTGCATGTTTTCCCCCCACTTAAATAAAACCTGCACAATTTACTAAGATTCATAACACCCAATACTATCACAATATTTAAATTTTAAAGTTAAGCAGATACACTCTAGGTGTTTACAAACTAGAAACCAATGTTTATTTTTTCATTCTCTTTTCTATCAGATTGGATATGGACACCTAGATAATGAGATTAAGGCTGTTGACTCAAGCCAAGACTTCAAAACAATTGTTACACAAAATGGAAATGGTTCCATATAACTTTTGAGTAACAAATAAAGCTACAAGTTTGAGTAACAAATTAAATATAAATCTTATATTTAGATTTCATTAACAGTGCATAACCTACAGTCTAGATATCTGTATGTTACTTGTAATTTCATGGATGTCTTTTCTCTTACACTAGATCAATAATGCTGGCAGAGGTGTAGAAGGTCAGGACTGATGTGTTTTATGAAGCATCATACACACAATGCTCTGAAATAGGTTGACAGCAATGGTTCTAAAAGCTTACACATCATCTATCGCTTAAGCCATTGCTATTGGCTTCTCATTTTTATGAGCAATAAAATTGGTTACTCTAAATTATTTCTAAAATAAAATACATGATTATGCATAAAGGACAGGCTCTTGTGGTAGCCAGGGAAACCATGAGATTCAAAGACAGTCTGAGTGACACGTTGCAGCAAAACAAACAAACATAAGGATATTCTTAGCCCAAAGAATCCCAATGTACTTTACCAACTATCAGCCAAATCTTCCCAAGTGATCAACTCTGAAGACTGTTGACACTAGCTTAATAGCATTTATTTTCTAATGTCCTAAAGACACCCAAGGGCAATTGTGAAATTGGTGTGGATCTCCTTTTTTTAAATCTTCTGAGCAGCTCCTGGGTTAGTGTTCTCTTTTGTGTTCTCTGGGACAGTTCTGTCTTTGGGGGACCTGGAGTGCTGTCCCTTTCAGAAATAATCTTTAAAAAATTCTACAAATGAAAGTGCTTGTCATGAAGCGGCCCCACCTAGAGCACCCTCCATGGCAGGGTGCACCATGACAGCCATACTTACCTCAGTTTCCCTGCATCACAGTCCCCACAAATAGTCTAAAGTGTTTTTCTGAGTACCAAGAGCCCTTGTGGAGTTAATTGATCAGAAGAGAAAGCCCTGTGCATAGGACATCCCAGCACCATAATCTAGGCAACACATCCAATACAACCCCAAAGTCCCCGATCACACCCTGGCTCTCCCATGCAGCCCTGGCAGCACTCACCGTGCCCTAGCTCTTCATTGTAGTCTTCTCCCATCCTTGTACCTGGGCAGCCACTCCAGCCTTTCCAATTGGAGTACAAGCTTGCTCTTCCCAGCAGGAACGCCCCCCCTTAGCTGGGAACAACCCTCATTCACTCTGGCTTTCTGGTGGTTCCTCTGGGTCCAGCTCTCCAGCCTGGGAAATGTAAGGGGGCAAGTTCCTTCACAGTTCCCCACCTTCAGCTCTCAAAGGCTCTTAGCTCCAGCTTAAAGCCAACAGGCATCATCCTTTGTTTGTTTTCAGACTTCAGGCCTTGTCAGCCTTTGCTCTCTCTAGCCCAGGAAGGACAGCAGGCTGCCCCTTCAGTGGTTTCTTAGCCCCCAGCCCTTTTCAGCCTTCTACCCCTGGCTTTGGCCCTTGAAAGTCAGCAAGCTAGCCCCTCCATTGGCTTCCAGAACATTCCCTTTTTTTCTAGGGAGCTTTTCTGCTCTCTGCAGTTTTCCACACAGACTTATTTGATTCTCCTGATTTTTCTTGACTGACTCACCAGAATTCTCGCTCACTGGGTCACTCCCTAATTTTGTATAGCCTCCAGGTGCTGCCCCACCTTCTTAATTGGTCAGACAGAGAGCACCTGTTCCAGTACAGGGGTGCCAGACCTGCTTCATTTACAGGGGTCAGCCACTTTATCACAGTGCTTTCATCTCAATTCTCTGTGCATTTCATACATATTAATTGAATAATTTAATGTTTCTATCTTCCAGCTGAGGAATCCTTGTGAGGCACCTACCTTAGAGCTCCATAGTGTACAGCAAACCACAGTGGAAGAATGAGGCACACAAACAAAAGGGCCTGCAGTTAATGAGTTCATGCGCAGCTAAGTACCCCAAGGTAAAATTCTGATTTTAGAGTGGCCACTTAGTTTTCCTTAAGTATGTGCTCTAGATGCTGCACACATTAAATGCTGCCATACTCTCATTGGTAAGGCAATGATCAAATGAATGCAAACAAAAAGGTAATTTATACATGAGAAGGGTAAATCTTTGTAATAGTAAGCGTTCTTGTAGACCCCCCAAGATCACATAGCTGTAAATTTGACATCCTAAAAGGGCCAGCACCCTGACACATACCCATCATCGAACAAGATTTCCAAACTTTGGCCTAAAAGAATGAGCCCACCGCAGAGGACACACACCTCTGTTCCTGAAAGTAGGGATTATATGCTGTCCCTTTAAAGTTGGATAGTCCTTATTTTCCTAAACCTGCTCCAGGATTCAGAATAGTCCCTCTATTCCTAGCTCCTCTGTTTTAAATGCCATTGCTACTAATTCTTTCTGCAAGGGTCATCTGTCAACAGATGCAGCTCACACTTCCACTTAACTGCTATCCTCCAAACTGAAGACAGATATTTCAAAGGCCTTCAATCAAATTGAAAATTTGCACCTCTCGATGATCAGATTTGACATCATCAGGCTGGAACAAGCCAGAGTAGCTGAGAGGAACACCCAGAATCCAGAGCTGCATGGTTGTATGCATGCCTAAATATCCTCCTCCAGCTGGGGATATTTTTTCTGGTTTAATCCACTGCAGTCCTGTTACTGGCTTCTCTCCAAACTATCTGTAGGAGATCATCAGACTACAGTTTTAAGTAGGAAACAGGGTTTATGAGATCTGAACTGCTGGGAATTTATAAGACATTTTCCCACAAGCAGATGAAATACAGATACACAATGCCAAGGTTCTGTAAATAAATATCACATGCATCTCTAACTACCAATAAAACAGAGCCACTTATGAAATGGAACACATACTATTTAATAGTGTATAGCAACACTACATTACAGTTTAAGTCAAGAAGTGAAGAGCAAACCCCATTAAAACTAAAGCTGGAAATTGTAAGTAAACTGAAATTTGATTCACACTGGAATTCTAGCAAAAAAGTGCTGCATTATCTTTGGTGACAAGTGGTCCTTAGTTTCACATTGCATCAGGAAAGGTGCATTCTGTCCCATCTGAGAGATGATACCTTCAGCTGCACAGTTCTCCCGTATATCATTATTTTGGGGTACTGACTCAGTGCAAAGAGTGCCACCTACTGAAACACCAACACCATTTCCCCGCATATGAGTTTTTCCTGAAGTTTCCAAGTAGGAACTAACCAAACCTGACTTGGTTTGGTTTAGGTGATCTGAGAAGATCACAGTCCAAGATGTTATGTCTGCAAATTATCATCACATCCTTAAATTAATAAAGTCTACAAATGTTAGATTCTGGATGCCCTGCACTAATAAACAAATAGGAGAAAGAAAACATGTAACCTGACCCTCAGTCTCTCCCTCTGTGCACCTACACAGAGGGTATCCAGAATGTCTGTTTCTTCTCTCCTCCAGCACAAGTCGGGTGTGGGGGGGAGGGGTCAGCAAGGTCATGGGCACTCCACGCCCTACAGGAGGCATTGTCAGGTAGGTTTAGCTCTGGCTCTGTTCCCTGTGTGCATTTTCTTGTAAATGGAGGGAGAATAGTACTGTGGCGGGGAGGGAGAAGCACACATTATACCTTATAAAATGGTGTAGCATTGTCATTTCTGAGCATATTTCCCAGTGCTCTCAGAAGCATTCTGTCTGCTTGTGTCCTTCACAGAATGCCTCCAGCAATTCCCATTCAGGCTCTACATCTCCTCCCCCTGCTACAGCACATCACAGCCTCTCAAAGGTATAAGAGAGCCCTACAGTATGAATCAGATTAATAAAGTAGGAAGCAATTCAACTCTAGGAGTTAATAGTGGGGCTTCTGTAGTTACTGGTTCATAGAAATCTACTTTACCAAGACTAAGTTACAACTGTCACTCTTTTTAATGATGGCAGGCAATGTATTTTTCCTTTTTCTCTCCTAAATAAACATCACTAGTCCATGATGTTTATGATTCAACATTGAGGAAGTTTCTGAACTTTCTTCTTTTTCCCACTAAGCACTATTAAATGAATATATGGCCAATACAAAAACATAACTCAAGTCTACTCTTCCTCCCCTGGGGGGAAACAAGAGAGAGAGAAAGAACACAGCTGTCCAGAAGAGCTAGAATCTTTTGCACTCAACAGTGCACCTTAAACACCAATGATTCTTACATGTAGGAAGTCAGTGTCTCATGACTGAATGTTATTATATTATGGATATAGGGGGACTCAAGGTCCCTTTTTAGGATGTGGATTCTTTCAGTTATCAAAAACGAATAATTAGAGGCAACACTTGTAAAGAACATGCAACTGTTCCAGTCTGCCAGTCCAGGAAAGTCACCCTGGTGCAAGGATCATTTTGAACAGATAAAACCAGACAATACATGAGAAAAAAAAACCTCAAGCACTATTAAAGTAAAAAAGAAAACCTGAACAAAAAAACTTGCTACAAAGAAAAAAAGGAAAATAACAGTGCACTATATTATAACTAGTAATATACTTAGCTTCTGATATCACGTTACAGACATAACAGCAAAAATGAATGCCCATATCATGTACGTGAAAAGGATAAGATTTTACTACTACCTAATAGCACAGAATCATTTACATAATACAATGGATTCTGCTTCTCTCACCTCACCCTATTCTGCAAAATAAAATAAAAAATTAGATTTAGATTTCTTGTATTCTTTTAAGGACCTTTGACCTATAGAAGTTAGACACATGAATGACAGAAAGCATCCAAGAGGAAATTACTGCATTGGTGACATTTTTAAAAAAGATTAAATCACCCCTTCAGTTCAGCCCTTCTGGAAGTGATCCTGTACCTGCAAATCCTGGTTGGGGGATGGGCAGAACAGGAAACCGGGAACACTAAAAATACTGATGCAAAACTGGCAAATTTCCTGAGATGCATTAAATTTTAAAGTTGAAATATTTTAAACATGATATTAAAATATGAAAAATATTTTGAAGTGCCTGATGAAGCATTTTTATACACATTCAAGGATCCTATTATCCAGTCCTCCCCATTGAGCACCATAATTGTCCCCTCTGGGGGTTTTCTCTTACTAAGCCACAGATCCTCTACAATCATCTTTGCTTCTGCAGTCACACAGGCTATTTGCTTGTCCCAGTGGCACCTTCCACTTGAGATATACTCATGTAATACCACCAAAGCACTTTTCTATCAGGGTCCCCTAATCCTTCCCCCTTTCACCAGGGGCATAGTTGCTCTCTCTCCACCCACAGAACTAACAAGGAAAACATTCAGGGTGCTCCGTGCATGTTCAATGTCCCATGATGAGTAAGTAGGTTCTTCCCTGACTGGCAGGCTGTCAGTGAAGGTCACTAAAGGATCAATCTGCCTAAAACACTCTACCAGCTAATCCCTCTGTTAAGGGCTAGACATATCATCTAGGGACAGAAAAGGAGACACTCTTTCATTGGAAGATTTTTCTATACACCACACTAACACTAAGGTAAAACAACCCTGGGGTGGTGGGGGGGGAAGAGTCCCCTTTAATTGGGAGAGTCTATCAGAGACTAATGGGTCTGCCACAACCTCAGCTGAGTGGAATTGGAAGCTTCCATTCTGTCCCCTACAGTTGGCAGCTGAGTAGGATGCCTCATCCAGATGTTTGCTGCTGTTGTTTAATGTCCTAAACAGACAACACCTCATCTTTCGCCATTCTTTTGGGGCTGTGAAACATTTGGAAAAGAATAATTCCCATTCCCTGCACAGCCTCCTCATGGAGGCACAGGAGAAACTGAAATAGAGGGATTGTCAGCCCTTTAAGGGCCAGGGGATTCTACAGCCATCCAGCCCTGTTCCATAACCAGACCCAGCATGGAAGGGATCAGGTAATTCCCATAAATGGTTGGCAGAGGGACACTGCTGTATGAGACAGAGATGGGCTCCTGAGATAGGCACTGAAGCAGGGGGATTGAAGGGAAGGATGTGTCCTCCTTTCAGCACTGAGAGAGGCAAGGGGAAACGATTCTGGAAGACGTAGCCAATCATGAACAGAAGAACAGCTTTGTTTTGATGTTTTGCTTAAGTTTGATGTTTGAAAAATAAAACTGTGCCCTGAAGGAAAGGCCTGAAGAGACTCTGAGTGTGGGTCCCTTCCTGGGACCTGGAGGTCGGCCAGCTGCTATACTTCCTCGTAGAACAGGAGCACAATTGAGTGAGTTCTTTGATACTGAGCAAATGTATTCCTGCACCCCTCAGCTGAAGTTTTATTTACTTCCCCCCATGGGTGGTGGGTATCATAGGCTGAGGGAGGCTGAGCCTCTCCAAACAGCCAGGTGTGGCTTTGCCTATACTCTGCCCCCAGTCCCCCTCCTGCTTCCCACTCTGAGG
Source organism: Mauremys reevesii (assembly GCF_016161935.1). Classification (NCBI taxonomy): domain Eukaryota; kingdom Metazoa; phylum Chordata; order Testudines; family Geoemydidae; genus Mauremys; species Mauremys reevesii. Next base: position 35,016,044 of record NC_052629.1, on the reverse strand, counting down.
GTGGCTCTTCCCCTGTAGCATGGCCCCAGCTGGGGCCAGTGCTGGAGCCGCACCGCTCAGCCTCCTGGGCTGGGGCCATGCTGCTCGGCCTCCTGGCGCTCTGGGGCTGGGGATGCTAGCCGGGGGCAAAGGCCACAGCGGGGGGACTCTGAGCTCCAGCGGGAGGAGTGTGGAAGGGCCTCGGGCAGAAGGGGCAGGGCTGGGGGCTGGCAGCTGGCTTCCCTGAGCCAGCAGTTCACTCAACGTCCATGCCCCCCCCCCCGCTTCCTCAAGCACATAAAGTCAACTATGTGAATAAGTCAGTCCAGTGTAGACAGGGGCGGCTCCAGGCACCAGCACGCCAAGTGTGTGCTTGGGGTGGCAGGCCACAGGGGGCGCTCTGCCGGTCACCGCGAGGGCGGCAGGCAGGCTGCCTGCGGAGGGTCCGCTGGTCCCACGGCTTTGGCGGGCCTCCCGCAGGCGGGCCGCTGAATCCGTGGGACCGGGGACCTCCCACAGGCAAGCCGCCAAAGGCAGCCTGCCTGCTGTGCTTGGGGCGGCAAAATACCTAGAGGCGCCCCTGAGTGTAGAGCAGAGGTACATGGTGGTGTAAGGTGGATCAGGTCACAGGCATCTACAAAATGAGTGAGGAATCAGACATCTTAAATAATCCTTTGGGGGGCATGTTAAACATTCTGAACACTGTCAAAAGAAGTTCTTACTGCTGTTTTCCACTTACTGCAGTCAGACGTCGACTACGTCCCCGCACAGATAAGCTCTTCTCTGTAGTCCCAGGGCACAAACTGCTTACAGCAAAAGCACCACTTAAATAAGGAAAACCCTGTAAGTGCAGCTTCCTTTTCCTTCCAGCTAAACTACTGACATATGAACCTAGGGACTGATGAAGTTAAATGTAAGCCAAGTATGTGTCACATTCTGATCCTCATGTACTGTCCTTTACAAGGGATGAGGAGGGTTTATGGGAGGTTGCAAAATGTGGAGGGCACTTGAAGGTGCAGGATCTGTGATAAGGGTAGGGAAGCCAGACCTGTTCCTTGAAATTGGTTGTCCTGCCTCATTCAGGCCTCAATCAGACTCTCACATTCTATTTACTTTAATTCAGCCATCAGTGTACAGGATGGATGGTGCTCAGAGAATTTTGTATCTTGAGTATTCAGTGTATGATCCTCTTCCTCATTCACTGTAATCATGCAGCCCCACTCTCCAAAGGAACTAGGTAGGGGTTCCCCATCACTCAGTCCTTGCAATACTGCCATTCTGTACACAACAGGACAGAGTTATTGAGAAACAATATTTTATGATCATGTAACTAAGACATGATCATAATGGTCTACCAAGCTCTGTGTCATTTAATGTGCATGTTAATAGACCATAAGAATGAGGCATGGCTCTTTAGTAGAGCACAGATTCCCTTGGATTACTGCCTCATTCCATACTCACCTTTACAGTGTATGGAATGAGGTCTCCGACTGCTGGTCAGTGTTCAAAGGGTAGCACTCTGGGTAGACCTCTGCCCATATACTCTTTAGAGCATAGAGTAACCCTGGTCATGCTAGCTGATCCATTCCTTGCACTTAGTGAAGACAAACACTGCCATTCTAGCAGCTCCTATCCAGCCCAGGACAAGGGAGGCTCCCTGTACCTTCTTCCCCTCCTTTGCATTTCCATACTGGAGCAACTCGATTCTTAGTCCTTTAGATTTTTTTCATAAAGATGAAAACTGGAAGATTAGTAACTCTACAGTTTGCATTTTAAATGAGAAATATGAAAGATAAAAATCAGCACACAGTAGATGGGGCAAATGTAAGTGAAAGCTTCGTGCAGATCGCAAATTTTCCTTTGCAGAGATGAAAGAAGCCTTACAGACAGGTAATGGCTTTGGCACAGGAGATAATTAAGTTAAATGATGAAGCTTACACAGCCAGTCATCTTTTCACATGCTAAAATAGCATATTTCAAAATATTTTTATTAGGTTGTTCAGTGAAAAGGTTCTGGCAATATACACTTCTGAGATTGTTGTACATGGACCATATGAGAGGGCACCAGACTAGGAATTAGGACATATATGTTCTATTCTCTTCTCTGTCACTGTCCTATATCCATGCCTCTGTTTCCCCTCCCACCCTTTGTCTGGCTTGTCTATTTAGATTGTAAGTTCTTCAGGACAGGGATTGTTTCTTAGGCTTTGTCTACACTACAGACCTTACAGTGGCACAGCTGTACCGCTGAAGCCGTGCTGCTGTAAGGTCTCCTGTGTAGCCACTTTATGCTGGCAAGAAAGCGTTCTCCTGCCAGCATAATTAAACCACCCCTAACAAGTGGTGGTAGCTATGTTGGCGGGACAGCATCTCCCACCAACATAGTGCTGTTGACACCGGTGCTTTTATCAATGGAAGTTTTGTCAATTAGGGGGGTGTTTTTTTCACACCCCTGACCAACAGAAGTTTTACCGACCAAAGTGCTAGTAGAAAAAACCTTACTCTGTATATAGCCTAACAGATGTGGGTCCTCTAGTCACTACTGTAATACAACTAAATAAGTTTTTGATACATCTCTGAATGGTGATTTGTTGCACCACTATTCCATATTATATTGACAAAAATCAGTATATAGAATATACTATGGTTTGAGTGAAAATATCAACTTTGTTTATTTTACAAGTTAATCTAAAATGTACTATAGTGGCATACTACTTTTAAAACATTATTTGGTATCTCAAATAACTCTCAAATATCTATGCTCAATTCCACTCAAATCTCACTGTTCCAGTGGTGCCATCCTTCATTTACCCAAGCCTCCATCAACCTTCCCAATATGCTTTTTTATTGTAGTTCTCAGACAGCAAAACAGTTGATAGCAACAGAATGTTTTCAGAAAGGCACATCAGAAAAGAGTAAGAGGCTCTTTGTTTTTATCCAAGTCATTTTTCTCCATAACTTTTATTTTATTTTACTGCTTTTTAAAAAAAAAAAAAAAAGCTTGTTGGTGGTATTTTACAACTTCTAGTACTAACAGATTCAGTTCTACTGTCAGTTCCTGGTGTCTAGTTCTGGACTTTTCCTCTGATGGTCCTTTGTCTTACCTCCTTTTGCTAGTAATGTACCACTTAACTATCATGCCTAGGTCTGTTGTATTGATCTAGCCAATCTTCAAAATATCTCAATATTTGAAATTGGTAGAGTAATAGACTTGTGTTACTCATCCAATATTAAAATACTCTGTACTTTTTAAAAGTTATGTTTATGAATGGATGCATCATAAGCAAATATATAGCCCAACTGATCAAATTTACTCTGATACTTATTAAATTTATTCCATATACACTGAGAGTGTACATACAATACAAAGAAATATTTTATAAGTATGTATTTGCACTATCTGTAACGAGCTACATGTTTTTCTTGCAGATCAGTTTTGGTGCAATTTACATTTTTCTTCCTTTTTTAGAGTCTGATTAATAAAACAAAAGAGTTTATTTTAGCTTTGTAAATAATATCTATGTGACCAATGCAACTATAAAAATTTCACTTAGGTAGGGGATCAAAATAGGCTCTAGAAATCCATAAAGTTTTCCATGAAGATTTTATATCCGAAATTATAACAGGTTTCCATTAATGTTAAGTGTGTCTTTCAGAAGACAACTCCAAAGTGGGGGTAACTTTAGAAAGCTGGTTTCCATCATCATATGTCGCTTTCTCACACTGAAGTCACAGCTGTTTCAGCCGTTAATGTTTTTTATGCTAAAAATACTGATGTTGTCTCCAGGGATTATCCAAGCAAACTCCAAAGTTCAAGGACCAAATTTGTGAAACAACGGTTCTGCTATATGCATACATGAAGGATGACCCACCCTGGGTTTGGGGACTGGGGTTGAATTTCATCACCATCAACAGGTTATCTGGCTGACTGTATCATTACTTATTGTATGGCCACTACTCTATCCTAGGAACTGAAATTATGACCAGTCTTCTTATACATGAATTTGTAGCAAGCAGATCTATTCAATCACTGGTCCAGTGGCCACGCCTCTGAGCCTACCTCCTCAATCCCTGCTACCTCCAAATTTCCTGATCCAACATAGAATCCTCTTTGTAGTGTGCAGACAGGGTACACATCCTGCTGCATGGCAGCTTCACCTATGCCCCTTTGCCTTCATATCTGTTCTGTGGTGTGGGATGAGATGAATGTAATCCCAAGAGAACAATGATATTAACTCATATGAACTTTCTCAATGCACAATAAAAATACCTTTGCAAATGGTCATTCTAAAGGGAAAAAACACAAGACCCTTGGTTCTGCTGATCTGTGAAAATATTTTTTAGAAAAGCAGTCTCAAATATATGATGGTCACAACCTTTCATGGTTAATCTGTCAATGCAAGAACTGATTTAGGCTAAAACTAGTGCTTTATCTTCCATGTTCTTATCTGAATTTTGCTCCAAACAATCATGATAACTTTTCATACACAATCTGTCCATATGAAGTCCAACATCAGTCTCAAATTGAAAGCATTAGACACCTTATTAATGGATGTACTGATGGTATAATATAAATTATTAATATTATCCATCATTGCCAATATGCAGGTGTTCAATAATGGAAAATAAAAAGTAAATTTATTGTGTGTCCTCTATTGAGAACCAAGATTATTAATACAAGACAATTTTGTAAATTGTCACTGTTCTTTTACTGTATACATGATTGTTTACATAAAGGATAGGTATCTAGTAATTGGATTGTTTTCAACTCTTTCATTTGGCATAACATAATTTCAGCCTTCATTTTACCTCTCACCTTTCTATGGGTATTCAGCCTTCAATATGTTCCCTTAAATGGTATATAGTTTTATAGGCATTACATTCTTCAGATTTTTATCCTTGTTATTTAATGTTAATTTTTTAAAGATAAGACAAAACTTAAGGTACAATTGCACCCTCTAGTGTCCAGCTTCTTTAATTCAAGGACAGCCAGAACCACTCTCTAGACCCTTAACAAATATCAATATGAAAACAAAAATTTGAAAGTGAAAATCCAAATGCATGCATTTACATTAAAAAACAATCCAAACTCAAGCTATAGTAAAGCTATCAGTATGATGTTAATATTCAGCAACATTATTACTTTTGTAACTAAAAGGATATTTTATAATTGGTTCTTTGGCTTATTGTTAGAATTCAGAACAAGTTAACATAGCATTTTTAAAGAGTCATATTTTCATTTAGAATTATATTTTATTTAAGCAAACAGGGTAACATATCATCCTGCGATGACAGCTTTTTTTCTTAGCAAACAGTTGGACCTGAACTAAACATTTGGACCTGAACATTTTTAACAATATCTGGCAGGGGTGTAACTGATATCTGATAGCACGTTTCAACTAGCGTGACCAGTTCAGTGTACCCCAGGTCACTAATATAATAATCTGTGTCTAGAAGGTGGCATCTAAAATATCAATAGAAAGCTAATCACATACTGATCTTTAATATTATTTGGGTGGTGTATGGATGGAGAACAAATCCAAAATTACAAACATATTAGGGAGAATCAAAGCATGTCTGCCAGGCAAGGCTAAAGTTACCCCATCCTAGACAAAGGAATGTGGTTCAGCCATCTTGAAGGTACTTCCAAGTTACACTAAGACAATGGGAGCACAATTTACAAATGAAGGTAAACAGGACCATCAAGCCAGCAAGGGGAGATCTCCCTCTGCTCTGATGCTAAGTGGTTGAGACTGCAGGAAACCGATGAATTTTCATGAAACTTCTTTTACCAGAAGACTCCATGTCACCTTTCTCACAGCATGAATGAACTTTACTTTGGATAGTAACCTTCAGAAGAATCTATTTTACTGAACTATACAAGGGGACAAAGACCCCAAGTTATCTTTCACCTAAGATGACAACTAAATGGAGCATATGGACTGTGAAGCTACCTTGCTTGAAGGTATATTGGTAAGGAAACTATCTTGAAAAAAGGCCATAGCTTGTTCTGTTAAGACAGCCTCTTGAAAGCGTTTTTCAGCTTTATTTGCTTATACCTAGAGATGAAAGTAGGCCAGTACGGCATACCAGTAAGAAATGGCCTCTGGAACTGGCCTGTACACGGCCGACATTAAAGTGCTACCACAGCAGCACTTTCAGGACCTTCCTGAGAGCGCTGCCATGGTAGCGCTTTAACATCGCTGACCCTTTTGCCCCTCCCCCACCCAGTGGCCCTGCTGGTAGGGACCCTACTGGCGGGGCTGCCGAGTAGGCAGGGAGCAAAAGGGGCTGCTGCACCAGGGACTGGCAATTTTAAAGGACCCGGGGCTCCTGGAAGCCACCACTGCAGCAGCCAGAGACCCAGGCCCTTTAAATCGCTGCTGGAGCCCCAGGCGGCGCAGGCTGGACAGCATGGAAGAACTGGCTGGGGGAATCTTACCCCCCAGCCCAGCCCCTTTCTCCCGAGGCCCTGCCCCTTCTGCACGAGGACCTGCCCCTTCCACACAAGGTCCAGAGCCGGGCCCCATACCAGTAAGTCTTTCATCTTACTTTCACCCCTGCTTATAACCATTTCTAACTCTATCCTTTATACTTTAACTGACTTAAAATCTTATCCCTTCTTGTTAATAAACTTTTTATTTTTTATTTAAACCACCCCAGTGCTGTGATTGATTTAAAGTGAATGCTAACGCCAGTCTGTGAGATAAGCTGCTGGGTATAATGTCTTTAAAGGAACAAGTGAACCTTAATTTCTCTCTGAGTGGTCCAGGGGAGAGCTGGACAATATAGAACACATAGTTTTGGAAAAATTCTGGACTGGGGGGCATTGGGTCATCTTGCCAGGTGTAACCAGCATGTAGTGGGGACATAATAAGTGGGCAGCTGGAATTAGAATTGCTGAGTCAGAGCTCTTTAACACAGATGCTCCATGCAGGCTGGTACGCTGGCCTGGGGCAGTCCAGAAAAGGGCACTACAGCAGCAGAGCATTTTGGGGCACCCAGGGTTACAAGGCAGGCAGTGACAACCCATCACTGGTCTGGGTTGCACCCAAGAACATGACAGTGATTTCCTAAGGTTTCATAAAAACCAACCAAACAACCTCCATCACTTGGCCTCATATTGACGCTCACATGGGCCATCACCAGGTCTGGAACCTATAGAGCCACCACAAGGACTTCTGTTACTTGAGCTAATGGAGTAACTGATAGCAACAGAAGGTTGTCATGCTCTATGTGGACTAGCACTAGAGGGGGCTGAGAGATTTTGCCAGTGGGTTTTAAAGGTATTTGCTGACAGCAGAGGAACAATGAGACTCAGCCCTGGTCTACACTACAAGTTTAGGTCAAATTTAGCAGTGTTAGATCGATTTAACCCTGCACATGTCCACACGACGAAGCCATTTTTGTCAACTTAAAGGGCTCTTAAAATCGATTTCTGTACTCCTCCCCGACGAGGGGATTAGTGCTGAAATCAACCCTGCTAGGTCAAATCTGGGGTAGTATGGATGCAATTTGATGGTATTGGTCTCCAGGAGCTATCCCAGAGTGCTCCATTGTGACCACTCTGGACAGCACTCTCAACTCAGATGCACTGGCCAGGTAGACAGGAAAAGCCCCACAAACTTTTGAATTTCATTTCCTGTTTGACCAGCATGGTGAGCCCAGAGGTGACCGTGCAGATCTCATCAGCACAGGTGACCATGTAGTCCCAGAATTGCAAAAGAGCTCCAGCATGGACCGAACGGGAGGTACTGGATCTGATCGCTGTATGGGAAGACAAATCCGTGCTATCAGAACTCCATTCCAAAAGATGAAATGCCAAAACATTTGAAAAAATCTCCAAGGGCATGAAGGACAGAGGCTATAACAGAGACCTGCAGCAATGCCGCCTGAAACTTAAGGAGCTCAGGCAAGCCTACCAAAGAGCCAGAGAGGCAAACGGCAGCTCCAGGTCAGAGCCCCAGACATGCTGCTTCTACGATGAGCTGCATGCCATGCTAGGGGGTGCCCCTACAACTACCCCAGCCCTGTGCGTGGATTCCATCAATGGATTCGCACGCAACAGGGATGCAGATTTTGGGGACGAGGAAGATGATGAGGAAGAGGTTGAAGATAGCGCACAGCAAGCAAGTGGAGAAACCGTTTTCGCCAACAGCCAGGAACTGTTTTTCACCCTGGATCTAGTACCCTCCCACCCCACCGAAGGTGGGCTTCCGGACCAAGAAGGTGGAGAAAGGACCTCTGGTGAGTGTACCTTTGTAAATAAAATACATGGTTTAAAAGCAAGCGTGTTTAATGATTAATTTACCCTGAAGACTTGGGATACATTCGCGGCTAGTACAGCTACTGGAAAAGTTTGTTGACATGTATGGGGATGGAACGGAAATACTCCAGGGACATCTCAGTGAAGCTCTCCTGGATGTACTCCCAAAGACTGTTAGCCACGCGGTGAGGGGAGGTGTGAAGTGATCATCCCAGAGAATTGGGGGTCAGTTGGCTTTGTGCTGCACATTAACCCAAAAACCGCAGCCCCTCCTTTTTAAATGGCCAACTCAATGGGTGCTTGGTATATGAAATGAGGGTGCTGCTGTCTGAAACCACTGAAGGTTAAAGAAGCCAAAAGATTGTGGCTTACCATGGCTGCCTGCAAGCCGAATTCTGTTGCCCACCAGCCCTGCATGGGTGATGTCTCACACCAAACCAGCAGGCTCTCAATATAAGAGGCAAAATGCAACCTTGTAAAGAAAGCACATGTGCTATGTAGTGTTAACAGCTTGGTTCACCATGAAAGAGTCTACCCATTGTTCTCCAAAATGTGTCTTTTTAAAGACTACTCTCCCTTTTTTTCCCCCCTCCTGCGGCTGCAAATGTTTCAACAGTTGCCATATCATCTCTGGCCCAGAGGCTAGCAAAGATTAGAAGATGAAAAAAACTGCACTCGCAATGAAATATTCTCTGAGCTCATGCAGTCCTCCCTCACTGAAAGAATCCAGCAGAATGCATGGAGGCAGACACTGTCAGAGTGCAGGAAAGCACAAAATGAACACGAGGACATGTGAAAAGATCAAGATGATAAGTGGTGTCAGCATGATGAGAGGAGGCAGGATGCAATGCTGAGGCTACTAGAAGATCAAACTGATATTCTCTGGCGTATTGTTGAGGTGCAGGACAGGCAGCAGGAGCACAGACCACCGCCGCAGCCCCTGTGTAACCAACCACCCTCCTCCCCAAGTTCCATGGCCTCCTCACCCAGACGCACAAGAACGCAGTGGAGGGGGGCCCTCCGGGCACCCAACCACTCCACCCCAGAGGACTGCCCAAGCAACAGAAAGCTGGCATTCAATAAATAAGTTCTGAAGTGCAGTGTGACCTTGTCCTTCCCTCCTCCACCATCACAACCGGTGCTTCCCTCCACCCTGAGGGCTACCTTTGCAGTTATCCCCCCATTTGTGTGATGAATTAATAGAGAATTCATGAATCTGAAACAACAATGACTTTATTGACTCTGCAAGCGGTGATCAAAGGGGGGAGGGGAGGGCGGTTGGCTTACAGGGAAGTAGAGAGAACCAAGAGGGTGAGTTTTCATCAAGGAGAAACAAACAGAAATTTCACACCGTAGCCTGGCCAGTCATGAAACTGGTTTTCAAAGCTTCTCTGATGCACAGAGCACCCTGCTGTGCTCCTCTAACCACCCTGGTGTCTGGCTGCATGTAATCAGTGGCCAGGTGATTTGCCTCAACCTCCCACCCCACCATAAATGTTTCCTCCTTACTCTCACAGATACCGAGGACACAGCAAGCAGTAATAACAATGGGAATATTGGTTTCGCTGAGGTCTAACCGAGTCAGTAAACTCAGGGCTGGTGCAAGGATGTTTCATGCCCTCCCTGAGCCCTGCGGCAGCTCCCTGCCCCCCTTTCCCTGAGGCGTCCCCCACACACAACAGCTCCCCCACCCCGCCATCAGGCACCCACCTGCAGCAGCTCCCCCCTCTGCGGCATCCCCGTCCCCGGGGAGCCCTGCGGCAGCTTCCCACCCCAGCTCACCTCTGCTTCACCCCCACCCCGAGCCCTGCGGCAGCTCCCCTGCAGCAGCTCCCCCCCTCCGTGGAGCTGTGCGGCAGCTCCCTGCCCCAGCTCACCCCTGCTCCGCCTCCCTCCCCAAGCATGCCATCGGTGCTTCACTTCTCCCACCTCCTAGGCTTGCGGTGCCAATCAGCTTAGGTGCTGCAAGCCTGGGAGGTGGGAGAAGTGAAGCAGCGACGGCGTGCTCGGGGAGGAGGCGGAGCAGGGGTGAGCTGGGGCGGGGAGTTCCCCTGCGTGCCGCCCCCCCCCCCCGCCCTTACTTGTGCAGGCAGCCCTCCCAGCACCCACCTGCCCCAGATCCCTCTGCCTAAATGCTGGCAGCGACCGGGGCAGCCGAAGATCCAGCCGCCGCAGTCGCCGCCAAAGAAAATGCGCCCCCCAAATCCTAGCACCCTAGGCAACCGCCTAGGTCGCCTAATAGGTTGCACCAGCCCTGAGTAAACTGCACCAGCACACTTTTAAACGTCCAAATGCACATTCTACCACCATTCTGCACTCGCTCAGCCTATAGTTGAACAGCTCCTGACCACTGTCCAGGGTGTCTGTGTATGACTTCATGAGCCATGGCATTAAGGGATAGGCTGGGTCCCCAAGGATAACTATAGGCATTTCAATCCCCAACAGTTATTTTCTGGTCTGGAAAGTAAGTCTCTTTCTCCATCTGTTCAAACAGACCAGAATTCCTGAAGATGGGAGCATCATGTACCTTTCCCGGCCATCCCATGTTGATGTTGGTGAAACATCCTTTGTGATCCACCAGTGCTTGCAGCACCATTGAAAAGTACCCCTTGCAGTTTATGTACTGGCTGCCTTGGTGGTCCAGTCCCAAGATAGGGATATGTGTTCCGTCTATCACCCCACCACAGTTCGGGAATCCCATTGCAGCAAAGCCATCCACTGTGACCTGCACATTTCCAAGAGTCACTACCCTTGATAGCAGCAGTTCAGTGATTGCATTGGCTACTTGGATCACAGCAGCCCCCACAGTAGATTTGCCCACTCCAAATTGATTCCCAACTGACCAGTAGCTGTCTGGTGTTGCAAGCTTCCACAGGGCTATCGCAACTCACTTGTGAACAGTGAGGGCTGTGCTCATCTTGGTATTCTTGCAATTCAGGGCAGGGGAAAGCAAGTCACAAAGTTCCATGAAAGTGCCCTGATGCATGTGAAAGTTTTGCAGCCACTGGGAATCATCCCAGGCCTGCAACACTATGCAGTCCCACCAATCTGTGCTTGTTTGCCGGGCCCAGAATCGGCATTCCATGGCATGAACCTGCCCCATTACCACCATGATGTCCAAATTGCCAGGGCCCATGCTTTGAGATAAGCCTGTGTCCATGTCCTCATCATTCTCGTCACTGTGCTGCCATCGCCTCCTTGCCTGCTTTTGCAGGTTCTGGTGCTGCATATACTGCAGGATAATGCACATGGTATTTACAGTGCTCATAACTGCCGTGGTGCTCTGAGCAGGCTCCATGCTTGCCGGGGTATGGTGTCTGCATGGAAAAAAGGCACGAAACGATTGTCTGCAGTTGCTCTCATGGAGGGAGGGGCGACTGACGATATGGCTTACAGAGAATTAAAATCAACAAAGGGGGCAGGTTTGCATCAAGGAGAAATACACACAACTGTCACACTGAAGCCTGGCCAGTCATGAAACTGGTTTTCAAAGCCTCTGTGATGCACAGCACACATTGCTGTGCTCTTCTAATCGCAAACAGCCTTGTCAGCAAACAGCACCAGCGAAATTTTAAACGTCCAACAGCACATTCTACCACCATTCTGCACTTTCTCAGCCTATAGTTGAACTGCTCCTTACTACTGTCCAGGCTTCATGAGGCACAGGAGCAAAGAGTAGGCTGGGGTAGGTGTGACCGCGCGGTGCTACCGTCTGGGAGAGCAGCCTGAGGCAAAAGCCTGCAGCTGGCATGATACTCCAGGCAGGACTGAATCTCCATTAGACGAAACTTAAAGAAGAGAATGACTTGGAGTCACTCCCATTTATGTCCAGGCGCCCCCGACCGACCTCACCGAGGAGCAACCAGGAGACAGCAGCAGACGGTGCAATACGGATGCTAACCATCTTTGCTAACTTGCTAAGGCAAGGAGCTGCTGCTGTGTAGCACTGCAGTACCATGTCTGCCAGCAGCACCCAGGAGACATACGGTGACAGTGAGCTAAGCAGGCTCCATGCTTGCTGTGGTATGTTGTCTGCACGGGTAACGCAGGAAAAAAGGTGAGAAACTATTTTTTGCCATTGCTTTCATGGGGCTGGGGTGGGGGCTGACGACATGTACCCAGAACCACGCTCGACAATGTTTTTGCCCCATGAGGCATTGGGAGCTCAACCCAGAATTCCAATGGGTGTCGGAGACTGCGGGAACTGTGGGATAGCTACCACAGTGCAACACTCCAAAAGTCAATGCTAGCCTTGGTACTGTGGATGCACACCGCTGACTTAATGCGCTAAGTGGGGACACACACAATCGACTGTATCTAATCGAGTTCTAAAAAAATCGACCTAATTTGGTAGTGTAGACATAGCCTCAGGAATCTTGGGTTCCATTCATCCCAATCTCCTTGTCCAGCCAGTCCCAGTCTTGCTCTCCCTCCCAGTTCTTTGTGCAACTTCAGTATTCCCCCACAGCCAACTAAGTCCCAGTCTCTCCCACAGACCTCAGTCCCAGTCGCCTTGCCCAGCCCAATCTCAGTCTCTCCATCCAAATCCCAACCAGTTTCTGCCCCTCGCCATCCAGTTCCACCAGACTCCTTGTTCCAGACTACTCCTTTGTCTTCCTCTTTGTCATGTTGTTACCCCCCTCTAGATTTGAATCAGGCTGCTTCCTCTTCCATGCTGCATGGGCATCAGCGGGGAGGTACATCACTGAAGAGTGAGGGAGAGACAGTCTCCCTGCTGTCAGCTCCAGTGGCTGGCCCCAGCCTGGCCTGGAGCAGCATTTAGAAGGAAAGTTTGGCTTTTGTCCTGTTGCCCAGGGCAGGAGAATGCTCAGTCACTATATGGGGATGGCACACGCACAGCCTGGTCACTGCTAGGAGCTATGAAGCTCGATCATGCTTAGCAAGGATGGAATCTTGCTACAATTGAAGAAGATTCTACTGAGCATATGTGAACTGCAATTTTTCAAAGGCTTATAACTTGGCCAAATTTAGGCAGACTTTCACAAGGATGGCAAAAGGCAGGACTCTTGACACAAAAGACATCCCCTTGCAAATTTCAAGTTCCTGCTCCAAAGCATGTGGACACTATAATTTTTCAAAGAGAAGGTCACCAGAATTTTTTTTTAACGTGAGCAGAACATATTTTCCCCTAGCCCTTTTCTCAGAAATGGCTAAAGCATTTTGGCTGCAATTTTCCAAAAATACGCAACCTCAGGCAGATATTGGTCATGGAAAATGTCAGCCCAAACAGTTAATGTCTGGCAAAATTAAAAGTAATTAAAAACAGTGTCTTATCATGCAAAATGACAGGCAACCTTAATAGGCGATGCTACCAGCCCCACCTATAATTAAATCTTAGTTTATTCATGACGCGAAGAGACCTGAGTATTGAATATGTTTTACTACTATAATTTGATGTAACTGAGCTTTCCTCACACGGGTCATTGTTCACTTTTTTCTAACCAGCTCTTTTTTAAGCTGGATACTTGCAAGTTCAATTTTTAATATTTAACTAAACATTAAACTAATGAGGGTTTAGGTTTGAATAGTAAAATGTTCCCTCTGATGACACATAGGACAGCTTTTAAATATCCTTCTTATCCACTGGCAAATCATACTTTGACATAACTGAGAATTATTTTTTTTATGAAAGGCAGTGCTTCTGGTAATAACAGCATTAGCTATTAAGTACAAACTAAAATACAGTAATGTGATGTAATTCACAGACGTGCCATTTTTTAAGACAGTGAGACAGAACTACAGCTGATGAAAACTGTCATAGCTCCACTGATGTCAATAGAGCTGCGGCAATTTACACCATCTGAGGATCTGTCTCGGCATTTTTCAGGGCTCGTCTACACTTGAAGTGCTACTGCAGCTGCACCGCAGTAGTACTTCAGTGTAGACACTACCAACACTCATGGGAGGGGTTCTTCCATTGATGTAGATAATCCACCTCCCCAAGAGAGTTAGGTCAACGTAACAATTATTCCATTGACTAGCACTGTCTACACTGGGGGTTAGATCAGCTTAACTATGCCATTCCGAGGTGTGGATTTTTCACACCCTGAGCAACACGCTGAGTTGACCTGACTTTTCAGTGCAGACCAGGCCTAAATATAATGTCATTAAAGGTGGCCATGGCCACCTTTTATATTAGATATTCAAATTGACCAATACATTTATAAGCTTCCAAAATTAACTAGACCATAGCATGGCAATCTGTTTTAAGTAACAAAAATCTACATGTTGAAATAGTAGCATAAGTCTTGACACCGTGCATGCCCAAATCAGCACATACGATGTCAAAGTGGTGGCATATAAATGAGCAGTTCAGCAATTTCTGTCCCTATGAAAGGGGAGTCAATTCGGGTCATAGACATCTGGGTCCTAACAATATTGTTCTAAAATAGCCCTATACCTTAAGACAAGATGTGAAATATCTGGAAGCATTGTAACAGTTTCATGAACTTGCACACTCACATGAAAATGCTCTGTGCAAATCATCCCTAGTAAATTAGTGTCTTGCAATCATTTTTTTTAAAATTATACAGTGCTAATTTGGAACTGTTGACTTTTCTTAGCCCCTCACATTTATTGATAAATGATATTCTTATTATTTCGTATTAACCAAAAAACAAATCACATCTGTATATTGATACTTGTCATCAAGATTCCAGAAGACTGGAAAATGGCAAATATCATGCCAGTCTACAAAAGGGGAAATAAGGACAGCCCAGGGAATTGCAGACCAGTCAGCTTAATTTATGTACCTGGAAAGATAATGGAGCAAATAATTAAGCAATCAATTTGCAAACATCTAGACAATAATAAGGTGATAAGTAACAGTCAGCATGGATTTGTCAACAACAAATCCTGTCAAACCATCCTGATAGCTCTCTTTGACAGGGTAACAAGCCTTGTGGATGGGTGGGGAGTGGTAGATGTGGTATATCTTGACTTTAGTAAAGCTTTTGATACTGTCTCGCACAACCTTCTCAAACAAACTAGGGAAATGCAATCTAGATGGAGCTACTATAAGGTTGGTGCAAAATTGGTTGGAAAACCATTCCCAGAGAGTAGTTATTAGTGGTTCACAGTCATGCTGGAAGGGCATATCAAGTGGGGTCTCACAGGGATCAGTTCTGGGTCCAGTTCTGTTCTGTTCAATAGCTTCATCAGTGATTTAGATAATGACAGAGAGAGTATATTAATAAAGTTTGTGGACAATACCAAGCTGGGAGGGATTGCAAGTGTTTTGGAAGATTGGATTAATATTCAAAATGATCTGGACAAACTGGAGAAATGGTCTGAAGTAAATAGGATGAAATTCAATAAGGACAAATGCAAAGAACTCCACTTAGGAAGGAACAATTAATTGCACACATACAAAATGGGACATGACTGCCTAGGAAAGAGTACTGAGGAAAGGGATCTGGAGGTCATGGTGGACTACAGGCTAAATATGAGTCAACAGTGTAACACTGTTGCAAAAAAGGCAAATATCATTCTGGGATGTATTAGCAGGAGTGTTGTAAGTACAGTAACTCCTCATTTAACTTTGTCCCACTTAACGTTGTTTCAATGTTACATCCCTGCTCAATTAGGGAACATGCTCATTTAAAGTTGTGCAATGCTCCCTTATAACATCATTTGGCTGCCTGCTTGTAAGATTCTGTGGAAGAGCAGCAACTTTACAAGGGAGCATTGCACAAGTTCTGCTTCTCCGCCTCCTCCCTCTCCCTCCCAGTGCTTCCCCCGCCGCCCAACAGCTGTTTGGCAGTGCTTAGGACTTTCTGGAAGGGAGCGGGAGGAGCGGAGATGCAGGGCTTCCCCGTTCTGCCCTTCCCTCCCAGAAAGTCCTAAGCGCAAAGTGTTGGGAGGGAGGGGGAGGAACAGGGAAGCACTGCGTCTCCACTCCTCCCCCTCCCTCCCAGAAAATCCTAAGTGTCGCCAAACAGCTGTTTGGTGGCACTTAGACTTTAGGGGTGGAGGGATGTGGCATGCTCCGGAGAAGAGGTGGAGTGGGGGTGGGAAGAGGTGGGCCTGGAGTGGAGCAGGGACAGGAAGAGGCGGGCCTGGAGCATTTCCGGCAAAATCCGAGCCTGTTCACCAGGGAAGCTGCCGCTGCTGCAAAGGTGCTTCCTAGCGTCCTTGCCTGCAGCAGGCTGTGCCTGTGTGGGGTAAGCCAGGGGCACTTCCCAACCACAGTACAGTACTGTACAGTATACAGTATAATGCCTTTTGTCTTCCCCCCAAAAATGTCCTTGGAACCTAACCCCCCACATTTACATTAAATCTTATGGGACAATTGGATTCATTTAACATTGTTTCACTTAAAGTTGCATTTTTCAGGAACATAACTACAATGTTAAGTGAGGAGTTACTGTATGAGAAGTAATTCTTCTGCTCTGTGTGCTGATTAGGCCTCAACTGGAGTATTGTGTCCAGTTCTGGGTACCACATTTCAGGAAAGATGTGGACAAATTGGAGAAAGTCCAGAGAAGAGCAACAAAAATGATTAAAGGTCTAGAAAACATGACCTATGAGGGAAGATTGAAAAAAATGGGTTTGTTTACTCTGGAAAAGAAAAGACAGAGGGGACATGCTAATGGTTTTCAAGTACATAAAAGGTTGTTACAAGGAGAAGGAAGAAGAATTCTTCTCCCCTAATCTGAGGATAGGACAAGAAGCAATGGTCTTAAATTGCAGCAAGAGCGGTTTAGGTTGGATATTAGGAAAAACTTCCTGTCAGGGAGGTTTAGCACTGGAATAAATTGCCTATTAAGGCTGTGGAATCCCCATTTTTGGAGATTTTTAAGAGCAGCTTAGACAAACACCTTTCAGGAATGGTCTAGATAATACTTAGTCCTGCCATGAGTGCAGAGGATTGGACTAGATGACCTCTTGAGGTCCGTTCCAGTCCTATGATTCCATGAGAATCTGTCACCAAAAATACTCAAGCCTCAGTCTTGAGATTCTAAGATAAGAACTCCCTTCTCTTTACACCACCAAAAAATGTAAAACAACCCTTTGCAATAAAGCCTTTCAGCAGTGCTTTAAACAATCATCCTGCAAAAGCCAGCCCTACCAGTTCTTTGATGAACACATCTACCTGACAGATAAAACTTGTGGAGGTACATAGAGGAAGGGAAAAATATCCCATAGATTTTCCATTTCACCACAGAAAACTAAAAAAGTAGTGGTGTATCAGTTAAAATGCAAGAATAAATGAAAATTACCTTTATAAGAAAAATCAACATCTACTAATATTTTAACTGACGAGGAGCAGAGAATAAACTTAGAATTAAAGTGATATATTTTCAAAATCCAATACAAACTTCTTGAGATATCCTGCCTAAAGCTCTGATTTTGCAAAATGTAACCATGTACACAACTTTATTCACAGGAGTAATGCCATTAAAATTAATGTGTCTATTCATGTAAGAAGTTCTACATATGCTGAAATTTGCAGGATGAGGTCCTTAGTCCGTGGAGACAGAAAATGCCAAAGTGGGAGGGGAGAAATAAAAGAGATCTATCTTCATCTGTTTACATATTTAAGTAGGGAGAGTCATCATGGGCATATTTCCACAGGAAACACTATATACAATTCGATAAAATCATCATTCACACATTAATACACATCAATTCATATTGTTTGAAAAAAATTCTCTGCTTCCATGAAAAGCTCAGACTATTTGTCTGCAGTGGGGTATGATGTAGATAAAGTACTGAAGATTTGGTCACAGACCATTAATAAATTCAAAAACCTTAATTAATATTAATTCATTGAGTTCTAAGATGACAAATTAATTTTATGGTTTTGCTTTTTATTAAGCGGTGTTAGGCATTCTACTGGAGAAGCCTTGTACAGTGCTTCTACAGTGCTTAATTAAATTCACAACTCCGAAAAAATAACTTGGGTCTCATTCTTCAAACACTTACCCACATGAGTAAATTTATACAGCTCGTTCTATTGGACTCAATGGGACTACTCCATAGTTTAAAATTATTCACTTACATAAGTGTTTGACGAACTTAGGCTTTGTTTTGTATATTATTTATTTCTATTGTGGAACTGGGGCTTTACTTACAAAAGTAAGTATCTTTAAGTTCATTTTAGATTTCCTGTCCCCCTAGGATACATTACATTTGGGTGGAGAATGCTTTTCAATTATTTTAGTTAGCTGTTTGTGGACTTTGTGGAAGGAGTGAGTCTTTAGGAGGGATTTGAAGTAGTAGGAAGAAAAGGGGACACTGGAGCACAGTTATTCAAAAGATAGCTTTCCCTTTCTTCTTCCATCACAATGCTAGCAACATTTTGAAACAGTGTCAAGTTTTTAAAGCTACCAGCAACTATGACTTAAAATTTTTTACAAAGAAAATAAATTTCAAAACAGAAAAAAAAAAATCAGTGTTAGGTATTTCATTTTGGATACAATCATAATCAGAATAAAGTTTGCTTTTTTATAATTTTACCTTAAAGTTCAACCCATATTTTTAAATCTAGTTTTTGTCTTCTACAGTGTGTGGCTTATTTTAGTTCCTATGAATGCAAATCATAAAAGTGAGCTTACTGAAGATTCCACTAATTGATTAATTATTTTTATTAACCCATAAAACACACTATCAAGTTCAGTTTGCTAAATTCATGTACTGTATTTCATCTTGAATTATTTAACAGGTATTAATTATTTATACTTTAGATTCTTTTAAAAGTTATTAGGAGCCAGCTCCAATTATTAGACTTGGCAGATGTAGCAAAGTGCTGCAAATTCCACACTCAGTATTACCTTATATACTGAAACTACCATAGAGATTGCAGGAGGGAAGTGGGAGGCAATGCTTTTAGCCATCAAATGCCATCAATGCATTATTTTTTTCTTCCCTCTAGTGGTTGATTTATGGAGGACACAGGTAAGTTCAAAGGAAATGGAAGAACAGATTTCTCTGTTATACAGCAAGTGGTTTGGCTAGTCTTTCTATTATACATTAAGGTGACAGACTTCAGTGCAGTTACTGCCTTTATTGAGCTGTCTGCCCAGTCATCCCATAATCCCCAGCATACAAACCAGGAAACTAACAGAGTTCCTAGCAATTATGCACTGTGGAATATAGAGTACCTTAGCTAGCATTTTTAGGATTATGAGGAATCTCTGCTGCTAGCTCAGTAGAACTGATGTTTTCTTGACTGTAACTTATTCCCTATCTTTTCCCCCTGGAATGAGATGTCTCAGCAAGAGCAGAGCCTGGCCCAGTCAGAGGAGGGCGGTATAAGACAGGTCCCAATTCTTTACACATACCAAAAAAGTATGTAATATTTATACTGATAAATAAATTATATTGCTAGACTTTATATACATTTTGCTTTAACAGTAGGGAATAAATATCAGAAACAAGGACCTTTCTATATAGTTCCTTTCATCTAAGGATCATATAATTATTTCCTGGACATATTTTTAAGTGTAAATTCTGCAGTGAGACAACCACTAGGATGATGAGAGGAAGAAACAATCATACTTGCTATGTTTATCTACGGTATATTAAGTAACCAAATGGCTAGGGATATTGAATGGTCAGAAGAAAGCACATAATGCTATACTGTAAATAAGAACATAAGAACATAAAAATGGCCATACTGGGTCAGACCAAAGGTCCATCTAGCCCAGTATCTGTCTACCAACACTGGCCAATGCCAGGTGCCCCAGAGGGAGTGAACCTAACAGGCAATGATCAAGTGATCTCTCTCCTGCCATCCATCTCCATCCTCTGACAAACAGAGGCTAGGGACACCATTCTTTACCCATCCTGGCTAATAGCCATTTATGGACTTAACCACAATGAATTTATCCAGTTCTCTTTTAAACACTGTTATAGTCCTAGCCTTCACAACCTCCTCAGGTAGGGAGTTCCACAAGTTGACTGTGCGCTGCGTAAAGAAGAACTTCCTTTTATTTGTTTTAAACCAGCTGCCTATTAATTTCATTTGGTGGCCCCTAGTTCTTATATTATGGGAACAAGTAAATAACTTTTCCTTATCCACTTTCTCAACATCTCTCATGATTTTATATACCTCTATCAAATCCTCCCTTAGTCTCCTCTTTTCCAAGCTGAAGAGTCCTAGACTCTTTAATCTTTCCTCGTATGAGACCCTCTCCAAATCCCTAATCATTTTAGTTGCCCTTTTCTGAACCTTTTCTAGTGCCAGTATATCTTTTTTGAGGTGAGGAGACCACATCTGTACACAGTATTCGAGATGTGGGCGTACCATGGATTTATATAAGGGCAATAATATATTCTCAGTCTTATTCTCTATCCCCTTTTTAATGATTCCTAACACCCTGTTTGCTTTTTTGACCGCCTCTGCACACTGCGTGGACATCTTCAGAGAACTATCCACGATGACTCCAAGATCTTTTTCCTGACTTGTTGTAGCTAAATTAGTCCCCATCATATTGTATGTATAGTTGGGGTTATTTTTTCCAATGTGCATTACTTTACATTTATCCACATTAAATTTCATTTGCCATTTTGTTGCCCAACCACTTAGTTTTGTGAGATCTTTTTGAAGTTCTTCACAATCTGCTTTGGTCTTAACTATCTTGAGTAGTTTAGTATCATCTGCAAACTTTGCCACTTCACTGTTTATTCATAAATGATCTGGAGAAAGGGGTAAATTGAATAGGATTGGTCCTAGGACTGACCCTTGGGGAACACCACTAGTTACCCCTCTCCATTCTGCAAATTTACCATTAATTCCTACCCTTTATTCCCTGTCTTTTAACCAGGTCTCAATCCATGAAAGGACCTTCCCTTTTATCCCATGACAGCTTAATTTACACAAGAGCCTTTGGTGAGGGACCTTGTCAAAGGCTTTCTGGAAATCTAAGTACACAAAGTCCACTGGATCCCCCTTGTCCACATGTTTGTTGACCCCTTCAAAGAACTCTAATAGATTAGTAAGACATGATTTCCCTTTAAAGAAACCATGTTGACTATTGCTCAACAGTTTATGTTTTTCTATGTGTCTGACAATTTTATTCTTAACTGTTGTTTCGACTAATTTGCCCGGTACCGACGTTAGACTTACCAGTCTGTAATTGCCAGGATCACCTCTAGAGCCCTTTTTAAATATTGGCATTACATTAGCTAATTTCCAGTCATTGGGTACCGAAGCCGATTTAAAGGACAGGTTACAAACCTTAGTTAACAGTTCTGCAACTTCACATTTGAGTTCTTTCAGAACTCTTGGGTGAATGCCATCTGGTCCCGGTGACTTGTTAATGTTGAGTTTATCAATTAATTCCAAAACCTCCTCTAGTGATACTTCAGTCTGTGACAGTTCCTCAGATTTGTCACCTACAAAAGCCAGCTCAGGTTTAGGAATCTCCCTGACATCCTCAGCCATGAAGACTGACGCAAAGAATCCATTTAGTTTCTCCACAGTGACTTTATCGTCTTTAAGCTCTCCTTTTGTATTTCGATAGTCAAGGGCCCCACTGGTTGTTTAGCAGGCTTCCTGCTTTTGATGTACTTAAAAAACATTGTTATTACCTTTGGAGTTTTTGGGTAGCCGTTCTTCAAACTCCTCTTTGGCTTTTCTTATTACACTCTTGCACTTAAGTTGGCAGTGTTTGTGCTCCTTTCTATTTGCCTCACTAGGATTTGACTTCCACTTTTTAAAGGAAGTCTTTTTATCTCTCACTGCTTCTTTTACATGGTTGTTAAGCCAAGGTGGCTCTTTTTTAGTTCTTTTACTGTGTTTCTTAATTTGGGGTATACATTGAAGTTGGGCCTCTATTATGGTGTATTTAAAAAGCACCCACGCAGCTTGCAGGGATTTCACTTTAGTCACTGTACCTTTTAACTTTTGTTTAACTAACCCCCTAAAGACACCAATATATAAGCATAAATATGGGTTAGACACCAACCATGTTTGCCAGAAGCACAGGTCTGGAAACCCTGCTCATAGCGAGGTCTATGTATAAAAAGATTTGCTGAAAGAAAAGGATGTAAAAGTTCCATTAAGGTTCTGGTCTGGCTAATATAAATATATAAGAAGTAATATAAGAATATAAGAAGTCCAAGATGCATGAAGAACCCACACATCTTTAATACATTTATTTTATGAAATTTACCTCCAGTTGCTCCAAATCATCACTTTGTAGGCCTGCCCTTGTCACTCAGACAACAATAGTCAAAGATTCAAAATACACAGCTTAAAGGTTGATACCATCCAAATCTCTGCCTTCTTACTTCTGACAGTCATCCCCATGTACCCTTCTGCTATAGGCTACATAACTCCTCCCCTTCCTCTGCAAAGAAAACTCAAGATCGCAGCCCATAAACTGCAAACTCAAACATTAATTAGAGAGCAAATGCTAGACACAGCCCTTTCCTCATGATACATCCCACAGGCCACAGTATCCCATATATTAGCTGCACACATAGTTCTCACAGGACTCTGCCTCCTTCTACCATACCGCCATCACCTGGATACACCAGTTTACTCCATTCATCCTCTTATTAAGTAATTGTAAGTGGGGAATCAGCACTTAATGGGAGTGTGTTAGTGGGCATCAATAGGGATAGGTACTATGCATGAGGCTATTCAACATTTTCAATTGTATAGAAGTAAATATAAAATCACTGCTGATAAAATTTGTAGGTAACCCAAAAATCAGCAGGGTAGTAAATACTGCTGAGGACAAGGCAGTCATAGAAAATGACCTGGATTATTTTGCAACCTGGTCCCTGTCAAACAAACTGTGTTTTAATAATGCATTTCAGTATAATCAAATGCAAAGTTATATATTTAGGAACAAGGAGTTCTGGCTATACCTACAGAATGAGGGACTGTAACCTGGAAAACAGTGACTCTGAAAACTATTTAGAGGTCATAGTGGGCAAACAACTCAACATGAACTCCCAGAGGGATGCTGGGCCAAAGAGGGTTAATGTGAGCTATAAACTGGAGTAGTAAGTAGCAGTAGGGAGGGGATTTTATCTCTGCACAGACATTGGTGAAACCAAAACTGGAATACTGGGTACAATTCTGGTGTTCAATTTTTCAACATTCTTTTAAAAATGTGGAGATGGTACAGAAAAGAGCCACAAATTATTCAAGGGCTGGAGCCACAAATTATTCAAGGGCAGCTCTCTACAGTGAGAGATGTGATGAACTCCATCTGTCTTCCTCATCAAAAAGAAGATTGAGAGGCACTTGACTGGAGCATACAAGTACCTTCCCTGGGAAAAATACTAGATAATAAAAGGGCTCTTTAATCTGGCAAAAAATGGTATCAACACAAAAAAAGGTATAAAAAAAAGTGTCAACACAAACCAATAGCTGGAAGCTGAAGTCAGACACATTTGTAACATTTTTCAGAGTGGTAGCCATGTTTGTCTGGATCAACAAAAGCAACGAGGAGTCCTTGTGGCACCTTAGAGACTAACAAATTTATTTGGGCAAAAGCTTTCGTGGGCTAAAACCCACTTCATCAGAGGCATGGAGTGAAAAATACAGTAAGCTGTATATATATATTACAGCACATTAAAAGATGTGAGTTGCCTTACCACTCCCATATTTTCATGCGCTGTAATATATAAACAGTTTACGGTATTTTTCGCTTATGCCCAAATAAATTTGTTAATCTTTAAGGTGCCACAAGGAGTCCTCATTATTTTTAACATTGTAGTGGCAGCATGTATCGGTGTTTTCAAATGAAGACTGGATGCCTTTCTGGAAGACACACTTTAGCCAACCACAAGTTATGCTTCAGTCAAACATAAGTTATTGGGTGCAATACAGGGGTCACCGGGTGAAATGTCACAGAGTAATATCAATGTAGGGACCACAAGAGGTCATCTAGTTCGTACATACAAATAAGTATACCTAGACTATTCTTGACAGATGTTTGTCTTAACCTGTTCTTAAAAGCCTCCAGTGACGGGGATTCTACAACTTCCCTAGGTAACTTGTTTCAGATCTTAACCATCCTTATCATTAGAAAAGCTTTTCCAAATATCTAAGCTAAATCTTCCTTGTTCCAAAGTAAGCCTACTACTTCTTAACTTACACTCAGTGAATATGGAGAACTGATCATCATCCTCTTTATAATGACTGTTTTGAAGACTTATGTCACCCTTCAAGTTTCTCTTCTTTAGACTAAACACGCCCACTTCTTTCAACTTTTCCTCATATGGCACATTTTCTAAGCTTCTTATTTTTGTTGCTGTCTTCTGGACTCTCTCCAATTTGTTCACACCTTTCATAAAGTGTGGTGCCTAGAACAGGACATACTATTCCAGCTGAGGCCTCACTAGTGCCAAGTAGAGCAGAACAATTACCTCCCATGTTTTATGTACAACATTCTTGTTAATACATCCCAGAACATCATTAGCATTTTTTGCAACAGCACCACACTGACTCATACTCATTTTGTGATTCACTATTACCACCAGATTTTTTTCACCAGTACTACTCTCTAGTTCAGGGATTGGCAACCTTTGGCATGCGGCCCACCAGTGTAAGCCCCCTGGTGGGCTAGGCCAGCTTGTTTACCTGCCGCATCTGCAGGTTCAGCCGATCGCAGCTCCCACTGGCCGTGGTTCACCGTCCCAGGCCAATGGGGGCTGCAGGAAGCGGCGCGGGCCAAGGGATGTGCTGGCCGCCGCTTCCCAACACCCCCATTGGCCTGGAGTGGCAAACGGCGGCCAGTGGGAGCTGCGATCAGCTGAACCTGCAGATGTGGCAGGTAAACAAACTGGCCTGGCCCACCAGGGGGCTTACTTACAGACAGCCCCCAAACCTGAAGCAAATACTCACCAGCAACCACACAACACACAACAAAAACACTAACCCAGAAACCTATCCTTGCAACAAAGCCCCTTGCCAACTCTGTCCACATATCTATTCAGCGGATACCATCATAGGATCTAATCACATCAGCCACACTATCAGAGGCTCGTTCACCTGCACATCTACCAATGTGATATATGCCATCATGTGCCAGCAATGCCACTCTGCCATGTACATTGGCCAAACCGGACAGTCTCTACGTAAAAGAATAAATGGACACAAATCAGACATCAAGAATTATAACATTCCAAAACTATTGGAGAACACTTCAATCTCCCTGGCCACTCGATTACAGACCTAAAAGTTGCAATATTACAACAACAACAAAAACCTTCAAAAACAGACTCCAATGAGAGACTGCTAAATTGGAATTAATTTGCAAATTGGACACCATTAAATTAGGCTTGAATAAAGACGGAGTGGATGGGCCACTACACAAAGTAAAACTATTTCCCCATGCTTATTCCCACCCCCACTCCCACAGTTCCTCACATCTTCCTGTCAATTGCTGGAAATGGGCTACTTTCATTACCACTGCAAACATTTCTTTTTCTCTCCTGCTGATAATAGCTCACCTTAACTGATCACTCTCCTTATAGTGGGTATGGTAACACCCATTGTTTCATGTTCTATGTGTATATATACACATATATCTTCCTACTGCATTTTCCACTGCATGCATCCAATGAAGTCGGCTGTAGCCCATGAAAGCTTATGCTCAAATAAATTTGTTAGTCTCTAAGGTGCCACAATACTCCTGTTCTTTTTACTCTGAGTTTGGTTTTTCAACCAGTTTTGCATCCACCTCACAGGAATTTCATCTGGACCATATTTTCCTAGTTTGCTCATGAGAACTGTGTCAAAAGCCTTACTAAAATCAAAATTGATCACACCTACTGCTCCTCTCAACCTCCCACTAGGCCAGAAACCTTGTCCAAAAAAATTTGGTTTGGCATGATTTTTATTGACAAATCCCTGTTGGCTATTACTTATCACATTACTATCCTCCAAATTAGAAGAAATTGATTGTTTAATAATTTGTTCCAGTATCTTTCTGGGTATTGAAATTAGACTGATTGGTCTATAATCCCCAGGGTCCTTTTCACACCATAGATAGGTACTATGTTTACCCTTCTCCAGTTCTCTAGGACCTCACCTGTCCTCTGTGAGTTTTCAAAGATAATTGCCAAGGTAGAGAGATTACTTTGTCTAGTTTCAGTCCTCTAAGATGAATTTCATCAGGCCCTGCTGATTTGAATACATCTATCTTTAACCTGTTTTCCCTATTCTGGCCTAAGATCCTTTTGCCTTGTTACTATTAATTGTGTTAATCATCTGATCGCCATCAGCTTTTTTACTGATGACAAATAAAAAACCCTTTAAATACTTCAGTCTTTTTGTCTGGTATTTGCTTTCCTTTCCAGTTAAGAAAGTGTAGGTCCATTACTTTTGTCATTCTCTTACTTCTAATGTATTTTTAGAACCTCTTCTTATTGTATTTTATGTCCCTTGATAGTTGTATCTCATTTTATGCTTTAGCATTTCTGATTGTGTTCCTACATCATTGTACTACTCTATTAATATTCATTCTTAGAAATATTTCCTCATTTCCTCTTTTTGTAGGCTTCCTTTTTGATTTTCTTGTAATTAAAGATCTCTTGATGGAGCCATATTGGCCTCTTACTATTCTTCCTATCTTTCCCCTGCATCAAGGTAGTTTACTGTTGTGCCTTTAATCTCTCCGAGAAACTGCCAACTCTCAGTTTTCATTAGATAACCCTTCACCTAGTACCACACCAATTCCATGAGTTTGCTGAAATCTGCTTTTTTAAAGTCTTTATTTTGCTGCTCAGACTCCTTCCTTTCTTTAGGATCATGACTTACTCTTATTTCATAGTCACTTTCATCTGAGTTGCTTTCCACTTTCAGATTTTCAGCCAGTTCCCTCTGACTTGTCAGAACAGATTCTAAAATAGCGACCCCCCAGTAACATCCTTCACCTTCTGAAACAAAACCTTATCTCCAATACATAGTAAGAACTTGTTCAGTGGTCTGTGTCCTGCCATATTGTTTTTCCCACAGACATCAGGATAATTAAAGTCCCCCATTATAACCACATCCTGTGATTTGCCTACCTCTAATTTGTTGTAAAAATGCCTCATCAGTTTCCTCCTCTTGATTTGGTGACCAGTAGGAGACCCCTACCATACACATCACCCTTATTTTCCACCCTAGGTCTCCTTTATGTCTTCACCCAGAGACCTAACGTGATACACATGAGGTCAGACTAGATGATCAAATAATCTCTTCTGGCTTTAAATGTCATGAATCTATAATCGGTCAAAAACACACTCTTGAGATATAAGTCAGAGATCAGCATTTTCTATATTTGCCTTTAATACAGGGGCCCACACATCCTAGCAAGAGGGGACTGAGATAACATCTGTGCCTGGGTGGAAGCAAGGGTTAATATAATGAAGGTATGGTGAGTGCAGCTTCCCTGCTAACAGCAACAAGAGAACTCCCCTTCCTCCTTGGCTGGTGGTTCTACTGAGAGCTCCTCTCTCTGTTTTACTTTTACCATTGCTTGGAAAGGAAGTCGTAACTTACAATCACTGCATTGCAAAAGATGACAACATTGTCAAACACACCATATACACAAAAGGACCGACAAATTGCTTTCAATAATCATTAGTAGCATTCTTTTCTATATTGGGGGGCAGGGGGCGGTTCCTGTAGAGCTCATTATTGTGGTAGCTATGTGTTGCATTCTCCCACCAGTGGAACCTGTATGGTAAGTAAAGGTAAGAAGAGCAGAGCTGGCATCAGAACCTTCATTATTTCCTGACTTTTTGATACTTAGCTGTTCAACTATCCTTACAGCTACTGAGTTTCAAACACCAGGGTTATTATTTAAAAAAACCCACTAGTAGATAATTTACAAACTTCGCTCTATGTTAAGATTTTTTTGTTTGTGAACATTCCAGTCACCTAAATGGATCCTCCATTTATAGTTGCTGCTAATAGCTATGCTCTTCCGGACAGCAGTGAAAATATTTAATATGGCCAAATTTTGTGTGCTGGCAAACCACACAGGCTTCACCCTACCTACCGTTTGTTTTGTTTTGTTTTTTCAGATAAAAATACCAGTGACTGAACACTGAAGCTTTTCAATTTTTCTTGGTCTCCCTGGGCCAAATTCTGCCCTCAGATCTGTGCAATGAAGCCAATGAGGTTTCAGGGATGTAACTGAGGGCAGAGTTTGGCCCACTGTTTATGTACTGTACCTTCCTCAAACCATCTATTTAAAGAATTCTGTCTTTCAGGAAATTCTAAGACTCCTTTCTTTCAAAGCACAAGGTAAGGACCTACGTTTAAAAGTATTTTTCATGCACTAGAAAGATTTGGCTCTTTGCAACCCTTCAACAAATATAACACTTTCCCTCCTGACACTGCCTTCTCTTTCATTCATTGGCAAATAAGATTTTTTTATATAATTTTTTTCAACAAAGCATCCTAATATCATGCCAATTGCCATCTTCTGGATTTCACTTCCCTCACCAGGTTTTGTATCTGCTCTCTCAAGAGATGTGTTACTTGAACTCCAAGCACCTTCTTCCATAAACCATTTTATTTCTCTGAAAAATATCAAAGAATTAGTCACTTCATTTTACTCTTCGGCAATAAACACTAATTTTGAAGAAAAGTAGTCTTACATTATTACACAGACTCAAATTATTTTGCAGTAGGTGTAGAAAAGATCTTAAAATATTTTGAATCTATCATTTCTTTCTCTCCTCCTCCCCAAGTCTTCCTCCCCTAATACATAAACAGTTTGAGAAATCATAAAGTCTCAACACTGACTTCAATATCTTTTTCATTCATATGACCTGATTTTCCCTCCTCCTACTCTGCTGTCAATATGTGTAACTGCAATGAAATTAATGTTAAATCAATATAAGTGAGAAGAGAATCAGGACCACAGTATTTTAATAACATAATTAGATTTTAGTATTTGCTTACCAGATTTATGATGATGAAATATTATCATTTAATTTATGACTTGGTGTGATGGGAGGACACTCACTTCTCATGAGTGCCTCCTGTCAACTCAGTGTGGGGCTGCAATCTTTTTTAAATCCTAGCACCCCCTGCAGGCTGTCGACCTCACTAGGCAGTATTCAGTGGCTCAGCCCTCTAGCCAAGCCACACAGTCAAATGTATGAACCTCTTCTGGGGGTTAGCAAAGGGTTCAACACACTATTGGCCCTCACCATGGTCTTTTGCCCCCATCTTCGAGCCTTTTAACACTCTGGCTTCTCGACGAGCTTTGTCCCCTTCACAGGGCTTAGGCCACTTTCTCAGTGGGTGGTTGGGGAACTTGGACCCCGCCCATTAATCTGGTCACAACCCAGGAATCCTGTAAAAGCAGCCATGTACTGCTGCCTCCAGTTCACTGCTTCTGTTCCATGGGCCTTTTCCCATGTAACCTCTTTCCTTCCTTTTGTTCCCAGGGCCGGTATATCAGGCTATTGAGCTCCTATGGGCAGAGCATTCATCCTCTCATCCCTGCCAGGAACTGGCCTGTTCAGGACCTGCAGATCCTTTTATTTGAGCCTGCTGGGCTCTGATTGGCTGTTTCTATGCAGTATCTCTAGGCAGGCCTGAAGGACTTACCATTGCTGCTCCTCTCCTGGGGTGGGAGGACGTAGGACTGCAGGGCCCCCAGTAGAGGGCCTCAGAGTTCCAGGCACACCCCATCACATTTGGCCATTCCTTGTTCGACATTTTTATCCTCTTCATCAGATTGCATCAGTTATAACAGTGTTTACTGGTTTATATAAAATCTTAAAACTGAAACCTATCACGTCCTGCATGGTATTCATCCAAGTAGCCCAAATGAAGTCACATGAGTAAGGGGTTATAGGATCAAGCCACTGGAAAATACTGATGCTTCCCTCCCTTTAGCATTTTCTATATATAAATGCTAATTAATGGCATTTATGTCACAGCCTCTAGTGGGGAGCCACATTGCCCCAGGAGACATAGCAGGTGTACAGTGTTTCAGCAAGAACTCTGTCTCTGTGGGTTTCTCTATGCAAACAGGGATAGGCAATTGGCTTCATACAGGTGAGAAAGACTACTCCCCTTCTTGGATTCCAGCTCCTCTTAGAAGTCTGAGGTGGAGGGGTTGTGTCAGCTTGACCGCACTCCTCTCAACCTCCATTGTGGCATCTTACTCCTGAGAAAGAACAGAACCAAAACAGTCCCTGCTTTCCCCAGTACACAGGGGCTGCTACTGTAGCAAGCCCTCTCACAGCTGTGCAAGGAGGCACCAAGGAAGTTTCTTGAATACTTCTCTGCCTTTGTTCACTTGGGCAAGGGTCCCGTGTAGACTTTTAGTTTAAAAAAGAAAATCTTCAAAAACCAAAATATTTGTGATCTCCCTTCCCCAGCTCCCCTGGATATTTTGGAGCTAAGATTTTCAAAGATGACTAATGCGGTATGTTTCCATTTTTGGGTGCCAAGTTTGAGACCCTGTAAAGGGGCCTTTAAAAAAAAAGTACTGAACACCAACCCTCTGTAAACCAGGCCCCTTTAAGGCTTCTCAGGTCAAAAAACCAATATTTGAGAAACCCAAAATCAGTCACTTTTGAAAATCTTGTCAAAAATTTTCTATGACAGATTTAAGCATGCTACTGTAGAACCTCAGAGTTACGGACACCATGGAAATGGAGGTGGTTTGTAATTCTGAACAAGAAGTTATGGACTTCAGCCACTGGGGCGGGGGCACTGGGGCTATGGCTGTAGGGTGGTCAGCGCTTCAGGTGGGAAAGGGTGTTGGGGGCTTCTGACCTTCGGGATGCCAGGACTCCGGGGAGGGGCCATGGGAACACCAGTTCAGGGCTTTAGACCCGGAGGGAGCACAGGAGCGCAGAGCTTCAGCCCCACGTTTCAGCCTCATGCGGGTGCCAGGGCTCAGAGCTTCAGCTCTGCAGCACCATTCCCAGCTTCAACCCTGTGGGGGGTTCCAGGGCTAAAGGGGGTGCGCTGGGGCTCAGAGCTTTAGGTATGGGGGAGAGTGCTGGGGCTGAAACTGGGAGAGGAACTGCAGGGAGTCCCAGTGCTCCTCACCGTAGCTAAAGCCCCAAGCCCTGACACCTTCTGCGGGGCTGAAATCAGGAATAGAACTGTGGAGCTGAAGCTCTGAGCCCTGGTACTCCTAAGGATCAGAAGCCCCAAGACTCTCCTCCCGCCCAGAGCCCTGACCCCTCCCCGCCATCGGGACCGGCTTTAGCCGATTCCCTGGAATCGGGCCCCCTGTCTAGGAGGGTCCCACGCCTAAAAGGGCCCTGCATCTTAGACGCCTTTTAATTTTTTAATTTTTTTTTACTCACCCGGCACCCGCGGGGTGGGGTGGAGGGGAGGGTCCGGGTCTTCGTGGCATTTCAGCAGGGGGGGGGGATATCCGCTCCGGGTCTTTGGCAGCATTTTGGTGATGGGAGGGGGGGTCCTTCAGCGCCACCGAAGACCCGGAGTGGACCCCCCGCTGCCGAAGTGCTGCCGAAGCCCTGGACTGCCGCCAGGTATTCAAATTGGGCCCTGCAGTTCATAAAGCCGGCCTTGCCCCGCCATGCGTCTGCAGCCCCAACCCCTCCATGACTGAAGTCCACAGAGTCCCTCCCCCCCCCCGAGGCTGAAGGCCCCAGTTTTTATAGTATGTTGGAAGGGGCCCTGAGAAAGAAAAAAGTTCAGAACCCCTGCAGTACAGCATATGTTGGGGTTTGTTTTTGTCTCTGCTACTGCCTGATTGATTACTTCCCTTTTCACATGGTGTTCAGTTGACCAGTCAACCCGTAGCACTGATATTCATATCTTTGAGGTTCTGTTGTGTTTAATATTTAGGATTTTATATTACTGATGATCTTTCTGATCCGTGTTACTTGAAAAATAGGCCTCTTGCTTTTGATCAAATTTTTAATGATTTAGTTGGAGGACACAGCAGATCAGTCCATGGAACTCCTAGCACAGCTTGAGGGTGGGGCAAAGACTCCTTAATCTATCTTGCTCTTCATCAATCTTAAAGTTATTTTGTACCAGCACAAGTCTCCAGCACAAGATAAAGTAGTTTTCAAGCTGTTCCAACTTACACTGCCTGCTGATAGACCCAAGGGGCCATTCCAGTTACTCAATCTTGCTGATACATAGGGATGCCTCTGGCATGCCCCCTTTCCTTCATTCTGTCCATACACCGGCAGCCAGGAGACAAGTTAGTATAGTAACTACTATAGCAGTTCTATGCCACCCAAAGATTACCTTAGGTAGAGGGAATCCTCAAGTGGCTTAAATGAATATTTTTAATCCCAACTTAATTGGTCTCAGATTCTTCTATAAATGGTACCAGAATTTTTTTCTTCCTTTTCAGAACACTAACTAAAACATTCTATTAAAGTCAATGAAGCGAAAAGATTCTGCCAAAGGAAAGAAAAGGCAACTTGGTTTTGCCATACTTTTACCATCAGCACTGAAAAACCCAAGCCAAAATTCTTTCTAATTTTCAGTGCTCCAACCCCACATTTGTACTTAGTAAAGTGTAATGTTCTGGAGTTCAACCCAGACCAGGAAGTGGTTGAGACCATGCCTGCCTTGCAAATCTGGGTGCCTTATATGCTATGCTGCTGTGACTCACAGCCCTGACACCAACAGCCAGCATAGGAGCATCCAGGTCACACCCTGGCTTACACCACCCACTTCCAGGGTAACACCCACCTCCAGGCCCCAATTTCCAGCCCTCTCACTGAACACTTACAGAAGTTATTAAGTTAACTGCGCCCTTAAAGAGACAGTACTCAGCAGCCTACTACCTTAACTGTGGTTAACACACACTATTTTAATCACAGCACTGAATTGGATTATAGTAAAAATAAAACAATTAGTAAACAAAAGGTTATAGGTTTAAGTGATACCAGCATACAGAATAAAGATAGAGAGGGTTACAAGCAAGCAAAGTAAAACTATGCTTCTAGACTAAAACTTAATTACAACCTTTGCCTAACCAGGTTTCTCACCTATATTTAGTTCCCTTGTTTGAAGGATCCAACACTTGGAGATTTCAAGAGCTCTGACCCTCAAAATGGCTGTCTCACTCTTATATCTTCGCAGAGTTCACTGACCCTGCTTTAAGAGGCAGCAAGGCTTCCTGGAAGTGCAGTCTCCATCCCCAGTCAAGACTGTTCAATAGTCATCTTTACCCACTTGTTCTCCTGATGGCTTTGTTTACCGGGCATGTAAATGTGCTTTTCTTTGTCTTTGGTCACACCTGGCTTAGTTTACATTGGGGAGACATTCAAGCAGGTGGAAACACATTCCTTTGTCTGAAACAGTAATTGCTTAGGCAATACTTGCCAAGTATGTTTTAAGAACATATTTGCAGCACATATCTAGAGAGTCCTTTGTGGGTTTACTGGACATACATCACACAAGAATATTAATGAACCATGAAAAGTTAGTTTTCTAATGATATATTACATGCCTCCTTTTAGGTATATAACATGACAACAGTGTGTCAACTGTGCTTTTAGGGTCACAGGAATATATCCCAACATATCACAACTCTGTACACCCTCTGAACACATGGAAAAGATTAACTACATTACTTAATTTCTTGTTCTCTCTCCCCTCTAACCCATATCCAGGCTCATCTCTGTTCTCAGTCTGTCATCTGATCTTAATTATTGTCATGTGTAAAGCATATTTCAGTTTCGTCATTCAGTTGCGAAACAGCCAAATCATTACACTAGACCAGATTTCAGAAAGTATCCAATTAGTAAAGTCCCCCTTACACAATGTTTTGAGATCAGACATTTTGCTTGCAAAAACAGAAAGGTGTTTTTAAAGCCCTTAAATGAACTCTTAACATATCCTGCATTTTCACTCCTGTCCAAAAGGCTGCCTACATTATATTTAGTTTCTTTTTGCCCTCTAAATTCTCTCTACAATTGGTAGTTCCTATGCCATAGTCTGGCAGAGATATTTTAATTTGCTTCATACTGAAGAATAGTAGTTTAAAATCCACGGGCATATGAGTGATGTTTACAGCTATAAAAGTCATTTAATTACCAATTTAAAAAAAATTTACTTTATACAACTTCCATTAGCTGCCAATAAGCTGTTTTAATATGGGTAATTCTGACTGGTGCATTTTGGAGAAGAGACAGAGCCACAGGCCATTTAAACCAGACAGTATGTGACAGTTTTGCCATATTATTAAGCTTTTCTGGAATCAATGCTCTTTTCCAAGTAGCAATAAGGGTCTTTCCACCACCCTTGCATGACTAGCGTTTGGTGAACAAATTGGGCAAAGTTACTCAAGCTTTTCTCCAGCTACTGTAACTAGCCACTAAGATGATCAGAGCAGCAGAATGGAAGATTCAACATGGTCTACTAACTGGTAATTGGTTTCTGAACTTGCAGGATTCCTTAGGAATGAAAAATCCTCACCGTAGGAAATAAACTATCTAGCTACATGGTTTCACTCTATGTGATGGTTCTTTTATATTAGCATTAGAAAAGCCTAATAATTTATATAAGCCCAAGTTCTTGAATAACTTTTCTCCTTGTTGAATTGTCTTCTGCTTGTATCTGTATACTTAATTTTGTAAAATTATCTGCATATGATTGTGGACCTTAATTTCTGCACATTTGTCATCGCCTGCAGTAAGCTATCTCCTAATTTAAAGATACATTTATATGTATGTGCAGCTGTAAAATAAAGCTCTCCCCCCACCACCACTGTTTTGACCCCTTTATTCCAGATGAAGAAGCCAGTTAATATTCAAGGAAATTCATGGTTTACACCAGTGGTCCCCAACCTTTTTGTGACCAGTAGCACATTCATGTTTTCAGAAGAGTGTGGGGAGCACCAACAATTTTTCAAGGCTTATTTTGTATTTGTACATTAAATAATACAAAAAAATCATAATTTAATATTACATAATAAATGAATCCAGAGAAAAGAGAGAAGCCGGAGAGAAGCCGCAAGGACAGAGAATACCGGTGCCCGCAGCCCCGGAGTTCTCTGTCCCCAACAGCGCAGGGGCCTGGATTCTCTCCCCTGCTGGGCACTAGGCGGGTCCCGCACTGCTGGGGACCGAGAACACTGGCACCCACAGCCTGCAGCCCCGGAGTTCTCTGTCCCTGGCAGACGTGGGGCCGCAGCTTCTCTCCCCTGTGGGGCACTAGGCAGGCCTCACACCTGCCGGGAACAGAGAACACTGCGCCCGCAGCCTGAGTTCTCTGTCCTCGGCAGGCGCAGGGCCGTGGCTTCTCTCCCCTGCTGGGCACTAGGCGGGCACACATAAATGGCCTGGCGGGCACCATGCTGCCCACGGGCACCACTGGTTTACACACACACACACACACACACACCCCTACCTCAGTTATAGTCTAAGGGCCACATACTGCATTTCTTGTGCCTGCAAAAATCCCCTGGATTTGAATCCCCTTGCCTCTTTAAAAATAGTAGAATTTAACCTTAACCCTAATCTGTGCCAGTGGCTGCAGAGAGGGCTGCATAAACAGGGGCGGCTCTAGACATTTCACCGCCCCAAGCACGGCAGCATGCCGCGGGGGGAACTCTGCCAGTCACCGGTCCCGCGGCTCCGGTGGACCTCCCGCAGGCGTGCCACCGAAGGCTGCCTGCCTGCCTGCCGCCCTCCTGGCGACCGGCAGAGCACCCCCTGCGGCATGCCGCCCCAAGCACGTGCTTGGCGTGCTGGGGCCTAGAGCTGCCCGTGCGCATAAAAGCTGACTTTGCTGGGTATGTGCCCACTGGAACTGCCTCCATATCACAGGATCCCCAAGTTAGGGGAATATGGCCAATCTTTGCTCCCTTTGAACCACCTCAGCAGTGCAAGGTGGATGGGATGGGCCAGAGAATCTAGCTCTTAACTTTCTGCTTTGGAGCTTTTTCAGAAAGTGAATCTGGTTTCATTGATATTTCATTTAACTTGGTTTCATTGTTATGACAGTGGTGTAACTCACAAAAGAATCTGATCCAGTAAGTTTTGTTTAATTTTTTTACCTTGATTTGGTTCTGTTTTATTTGAAGGAAAGTTCTAAAATCTGCTTTTAATCCTTTATATGATGAAATAATGGTTTTGCCTTTAAAATAATGTTACAAGTGCTATTTATTTTCATGCTGTTCCAGAAATCTCTTTGGACACATTACTTTACTGATGAACAGGGCTGATATTATTTTATTTCATCTTAATGTATAAGCCTTTAATGGATATTTGAGTACATGGCTTTTTAAACAAAAAATGGGGGATGACATAAGGATTTTAAATGGAAACCAGTATTAAAAATACTTTTCAGAACCTATCTATAATGGGAACAATGTCTAAAATCATATAATGGAGTCATAATGATTCTATCATTATATGGGACTGAAGACTATGAAAACCAAAGATCAAAAAGTGAAATAGATAAAAGGATCTAAAACTGGAGGTCTGAGAGGATCTAAAACTTGGGGGAGGGAAGACAAAAAGAACCATTAATCTGAGATTCTGATTAAACCAGTCCTACTGTTCCAAATACCCTTTCCATCACCTGTTTTGTGCTTCAGACACATATATCCAAAACTGTTAGCCCCCATTTCAGCCGTGATTCACCACTGGATTGCTCCAGTTTTACACTGATCTATCTCCACTAATTGAACAATAGATGTGTCATGTTCTCTTTCCTGCTGGAAGCCAGAAGGGATTTCTATAGGAAGTACAAGCTGGTGACTATGCTGGAAGAAGAGATTTGTGAAAAGTACAGACACTAAGGGAGCATCACAGAGGGTGAGGAGTTCTTAGACAAGCAAATTCAGGATACCTTACTGTCACAGATTCAAGAAAGAAGGAAACAGACAATGGAGACCAGAGAGGAAGCCTGCCAGTACATAACCACTACAGACAAGAGGACCAGGCAGCATTCTACACAGCTGGTGGAGGTACAAGAGGATAGGCAGATGGTGACCACCAGAGAGATGAAGGCCACATAGCTAGAAGTACACAGTCATTATGTTGTCAGCTTGGAAACTGCAGAAAATATCTGATAACTGAGCTCATCAAATAGAATGGAGAGCTGTACATGACATAATGCGTGGATAGCTGCTCAGACAAACCTGAAAGACACTAAAACATGCCCACAAGGAGATCTCCAGTTATCCAAGGAAGAAAGACGATCCTTGTAAAAGATTCTATGCTAAAAAGGATGGAAAGAAAAATTCTGCCTGGAGACGAGACAAGACACAATATGACTAAGGCCTGGGCTACACCAGGGGGATAGGCTTCTGAAGTCAGTGGGCCAAGATCCATTAGTGATGGTGCATACTGGCACTAATGGCATTGCTTCATGGAATACTTCACAGATTACAGAGGACTTCAAGGAATTAAAAAAGGTACTATAGGAGAACAATATTCAAGTGATCTCAGAGATCTTTCCTGCCCTGCAAGTGAAGACAGACAAAAGATAGAAGATTCTGGAAATGAACAGCTGGTTAGGTAAGTGGTACAAGGCAAAGGGTTTTGGTTTTGTGGAATATAGTCCATCTTCTGTGAGGAAAGGGGATGGTCCAGTTTGGATGGCCTCCAAGCTAGAAATATCCAATCATAATGTTCTCCAGGAAGCCAAATTCTCACCTACACTAAGGCCACTCTACAGTAACATTTACACCTTCTATAAAGCCCCTTTACACTGCCAGAGGGATGAAAAGTAGCCTTAGTGTAAATAAAAGTTAGTCACCAGTTTCCAAAAAAGCTGTAGATCCAATGTACTAGAAATAATATTGAGCTCTTCCTCCATCAATCAACAGGAATGTCTGTAGAACTGTTATTAAAATCAATGAGAGTTATGCCTGTGAATGTAAAAATGAACTTTTAGTGGGAGTAGGGATGTCAAACTATTAAAAAAAATAATCACAATCAATTGTGAGATTAAAACAATAGTCATGATTAATAGCAGTTTAATCACTCTGTTAAACAATAATAGAATACCAAATTTAAATTTATTATGAGTATTTTTGGATGTTTTTCTACATTTTCAAATATATTGATTTCAATTATAACACAGAATGCAAAGTGTACAGTGCTCACTTTTTATTATTTTTATTAGAAATATTTGCACTGTAAAAAAGATAAACTATTATTTTTCAATTCACCTCGTACAAATACTGTAGTGCAATCTCTTTAATGTGAAAATACATTCTACATTTGTAAGTTGTATTTTTCATAACCAAACTCAAAAACAATGTAAAACTGTAGAGCCTACAAGTTGAAGCCTGGAGGTGCATACCAATGTTTAGCATATCTGGCACGTAAAAACCTCGCAACACCAGCTACAACATGTTTGTTCTCATTCTCAGATAACATTATAAATAAAAAGCTGGCAGCATTTTCCTTAAATATAAACAAACTTGTTTGTCTCAGCAACTGGCTGAGCAAGAAGTAGGACTGAGTGGACTTGTATGAGGTAAACAAAAATACTATTTCTTTTATCTTTCTTTTAATCACAACTATTTTTTAATCTAATTCATTTGTTTTGCATTAATTCCATGCATTAACCGCAATCAATTGACAGCCCTAATTGTGAGTGAATTCTGAAATCTACACTGATGTTGCTTACAAGTCCAAAAGGAGTTACAGAACCACCATGGTGTCAATGGAGTATAATGGGGGAGGTGGAAGAAGGAAGTGTATAAAACTGACATTTCAAACACTTGTTTTGATATAACTACTCCAAAGTTACTGAGATAATTACAAAAATGCTAGATGGGAAGATTGGATTTTTTAATTTTATATCATTTATTTCCATTGAAACTATTAAGGTTATAGGATTTCAAACAAGTTTATTCTAAAATTTCAAAAGGAGTTAAATAATGTTAAGAACCATTGAAACAAAAATCAAACAATTTTAAAAGGTAAACAAATATATATATTTAAGACTAATCACTATAAGGCATGTTTTCTAATCCTTTATGGGTCTCATGGCTCTTCTCCAAACTCTCTCCAATTTATCAACATCCTTCTTGAACTGTGGCCACAAGAACTGCAGACGGCATTCTTGAATCACACCAGTGCCAAATACACAGGTAAAATAATCTCTACTTGAAATTGCTATCTATGTGTCCAAGGATTGCATTAGCCCTTTGCTCACATCACCACACTGCAACTCATGTTCAACTGATCAGTCACTTGCCTCCCCTCAACCCCCCAGGAAAATCTTTTCCAGGGCCAGTGCTTCACAGGATAGAGTCCCCTATTCTGTAAGTATGTCTTACATTCTTTGTTCCTAGATGTATACATTTAGCAGTATTAAAATGCATATTTTTGCTTGCACCTAGTTTACTAAATGATCCAGATTGCTGTTAATTACCTGTTCTCTTCCTTATTTACAACTCCCCCAGTTTGTGTGTCATCTGCAAACTTTATCAGTGATTATTTTACATTTTCTTCCAGGTCATTGATTAAAATTCCACTGTGGAATCCCACTGCAAACTGATCCACTCAATGACAATTCCCCAATTACAATTACATTTTAAGACTGATCAATTAGCCAGTTTTTAATCCATTTAATGTTTCACACATTTAATTTTATATCATTCTAGGTTTTTTTAATCAAAATGTACCAAGTCAAATGCCTTACCAAAGTCTAAAAATATTAGATCAAGTATTACTTTCATCGGACAAATTTATAATCTCATCCAAAAATTATAGAAAATTTGCGTGACAAGATCTATTTTCCATAAACCCATGTTGATTTGCATTACTTACATTAACCTCTAATTCTTTATTAATCGATTTTCCTATCAGTTGCTCCATTATCTTGCCCAGGATCGATGTCAGGCTGACAGGCCTATAATTATGTGGGTCATTCTGTTTACTGGAAATTCCACAGTGCTCCAAAATTTCTTGAAAAATCAACATTAATCGTCCAGCAAGCTCCTCAGCCAGGTCTTTTATAATTCTCGGATGCAAGTTATCTGGACCTGCCGACTTAAAAGTGTCTAATTTTAATACCTTCTGTTTAGCATCCTCCAGGTCATTTCTTTCTCAATTATGTGATTATGGCTTTTTTGGACATCTAGTAAGGTGTCCTTAATATGAGTCACAATTATCATTCATTTTTCTGGTTAAATTCTTCCTCCCAGTTGATTTGGCTCAATTGTTTTCACCTTTGTGAACTGGCCCTATTAAATCACCAAATATATATATATCTTTATCTTGCTGGTACCTTATAAATGTGCTCAAGTAATGATCACTTGTCCTAAGGTACCATTAATTTTTAGTCCTGTGATCAGTTATATTCTTT
The DNA here is from genome assembly GCF_016161935.1 of Mauremys reevesii. Taxonomy (NCBI): domain Eukaryota; kingdom Metazoa; phylum Chordata; order Testudines; family Geoemydidae; genus Mauremys; species Mauremys reevesii. Next base: position 34,975,578 of record NC_052629.1, on the reverse strand, counting down.
ATTGGTTAGGACAAGGTCTAAAAATTCCCCCATGTTTTCTTCAGCACTTTCTGAGTTAGCAAATTGTCATCTATTATGTTTAAAAACAGGCAGCATGACTGTCAGCATATGTCACTCCAATTGAAGTCCCCCACGATTAAGGCTAAAATTTGCCGCCTCAGTCCTGGAGTAATGGGGGGAATCCAAGCAGGGCTCGGGCTCTCATTTCTCCCTCCCCCCCCCCACATTAATTAAAAACAAAGAAACAGCAGGTCGTGGGCTTCTGTGAATGCTTGTTTATTGTCCATGACCCATCTGTGACTTTTAGTAAAAATAACCGTGACAAAATCTTAACCTTACCCATGATCATGCAGCTTTTTCCCCCTCTACGTATTATAGATGGTGTGTAAGGAGACAGTCATTTTTTTCCTAGTATGATTTGGTGATCCATAGCAGACACTAACTACTATCCTACCTTGTGCTTTATCCATTGAAACATTGAGCCATAAGTATTCAAGAGCATTTTCTTCCGAGTTACCAGCAACTCAGAAACAGACAATGTAATTTTTTGACAGTGTCATTCCCACTTCCTCCTGCCCACTTGGCCTTTCCTAAAAAGGTTATAACCATTAATTTTAACATCCCACCAAGTTTCAGTAATATCAACTAGATTGAACTTATGCTCATAAATGAGCTATTTTAATTCTTCATTTGTTACCCAGGCTCCTAGCATTGGTATATAAGCAATTGAATTTCTTCTCTTCGTGTCCTTTATTTCCTTGATTAATTTTGTTCTCAGCATCTTGATTTTCTGTTAACTGAGGGCTCATATCTTCCTCTCTTTTTGCCCTCCTTTTTTGCTTTGAGTTTAATGCTCTCCTGACAACTCTACAGCAGTCCGTCCCTATAGAAGGTGGACCAATGTGCCAGAAAACAAACTCTCCACCCTATACCACTTACTTAGCCAGTGGTTCACTTCCATAATCTACTGCCTTCTTTCTTCACTAGGGTGACCAGATGTCCCGATTTTATAGGGACATCCTGATGTTGGGGTCTTTTTCTTATTTAGGCTCCTATTACTCCCCATTCTCATCCCAATTTTTCACATTTCCTGTCTGGTCACCCTATTCTTCACCCATGGGACACAAATGGTCTCAAAGGAGTTTAGTATCAATTTGAAATTTCTAGCAGTGTGGAATTCCTCCTGCTTCTCTTCTTTCTGGTGGACATAGCCTCCAGCCAAGTAGAATGTCACAGTGATCTCTTGCCTCTGGTGGTTACAAACATCTGACCTCCTCTGACTCCCCCCCACACCCTGATTTCTTGATTGCTAACTCCATACTTTGTTTTCTGAAGGGCTTTTCTGAGTGCACCACGGTAACTTATATGAGATCACCAATTCACTTGTACAGGCCAATGATGGAGCTGTGGCCTTTTGAACACAACCAACTCATAAGAGGATTAATAAAAGATACACATGGAGATGAAATGCTCTTTAGACCAGGTCCTATCCAATCTCCTCCACCGAACACGATGACTTTTGCTCTGTTATTTTCATATTGGTATAATTATATAGGGCCACCAGTTTGCATATCACTTTGCAGATGTATTCTTAAGGGGCATTTATTTTTCCCACCTAAATCCTCTGAAACAGACACTTAGCACATGATCTACAGCTGACAAAAAAAAAACAAAATAGACAAAAGTTTTACAGAAGTGGACCGAGTGAGCTGCTCTCAACAGCTACTATTAATTTATTCATTGTAAATAAATAGAGTTAGTTGAAGAGATTCTTTTCAAATCTTGCGTATTTGGAACTCTTGTTTTGTTGCGGCACCTCTACAATTTCAAAATATTAGTAAAGCAAGAAAGAATCAAATTATATACATTGTTTCTTATTATTATTCAAGTAAATTAATCTCAAGGGCCTCTGATTCCTTCTGAACATTTGCAGCCATATAATTATGGCAGAGAACCTGTATAATAAAACAGATAACAGCATTAACTGTTTTTGATTCTCCCCCATAATTATAGTTGCTGACTTGAAATCAGCACAAACTGAGTGTATTCCATTCTCTTGGACAACACTAAGCTAATACACTGTTTCAGACACTATTTTATTGTGCCTAATCAGAAGAGATTAAAAAGACAGCAAAATTACTATGAAATCATACTTCATTGATCCTTGATATGGTTTCTTTTCCCTTCTCCAAAATGGTTATTTTCTCCTACATCAGTTCCAAGCGCATAATTTTGGTTTGTGGAATAATTCAAGAAAATGCCATGACAAAAGTCATCATGGTTTTCACAGCCACAATCCAAACATCATCTTACTCTTTTCAGAATGTGAATGCCAAAGCAGCACAAAAAACACATGTATATTGTGGGGGAGGGGTATATTCAGATGACCATTTAAAGCTATTCAATTCAGGTAATTTCACATCCCTGAGATTCCACTTTTCTGTGACTTGTTGGGAAACTGATCCTTTTTCATACTGAAACTTGAAAATACAAAAATCCTTCTGTTTGTAATTCTCACTTCAAGCCAAAGTGGGAGTGGTCTGTTGTCTAATTTTACAAGACGGCATTGCAGAATTGTAGGACATGTACCCCAGTTTTTCATTCTGAAATGGGGAGCAGGAGGGAGGGCAGCCCTCTTTCTTCCTACTTCCCCACCAACCTCCCTTATCCCTCAATAAAGCACTTCCCTGTAACCACACACTCCAACCAGTGTCCTAGTTTTTCACTTCAATAATTATAAGCCAATCACTGTAGGCACTAGCCACCACTGCTGAAACAGACCCATACATGCCTGCTAACCACTTGCAGGACTAAAAATAAGCATTACTTATCTGCCCCTTCCTCCTTGCTGCTGGGAACTGGGAAGTAGTCTGATCATTATGGATCAAAATAGAGCATAAATGTGAAAAACAATATTCTCTCATCTGAATAACAGCCCTCATATTCTAACGAGAAAAAAATAAATCTATTATTATTTTACTGTGAAAGACAGCCAGGCATCCTTCACTAGGGAAAGGATGAAAACTTCACCTCATAAAAAAAAAGTCTCAGTCATCCTGGCTGAAAAATGCTGTGAGATGAATTTCTCATTTGTTAGTTGTGAGACAACTAACAAGAGTTAATCTTGTTAATTGAGTTTAGGCTCTAGAATGCATGTTATAATTTTGTTTTATGGGTAAACCTGTGTTTCCAGTATTTCAGCTTGCTATCATTTGAAGCTCTGTTCTTTGTTAAATAAACGTACTTCCTTTCTCTATAAACAAATCTAAGTGTTGTGTGTTAAGCGGAGCTGTGATCTGAGGTGTAACTAGTAAGCTGCAGTATACTCTTCCTTTGGAAAGAGCAGGTCTGGTAATTCTGTAAAATGTTCAGTGGAGAAGGTACTGGATACAACAGAGGGATGCTCAAAGGACTGGGGAGAAGGGAGAGGGAAGTGTGCCCATCGCTAGCCTGCATGGCCTGAGAGGGAATTGCTCGTGTAGCCTGTGGCTGGGAGAGTTAAAGGGGCTGACCCCTAGCAGTCACAGTCTGACAAGGCTCCCTCACACTAAGGGCTGTGGTAACAAGGTATCTCACAATCTCACAGCCCTGGGTACCCTTGGGAAGTGTATAGCTACACATGTAGCTAACTCAGTTTAGCACACACACTTAAGCCATGCTTATACCAATGTAGCTTCATCCAGTCCATTTATTAACTAAAGCAGTTTAAGCATGGTTTAAACCAGCGGTTCTCAACCAGGGGTACACATATCCCTGGGGGTATACAGAGGTCTTCCAGGACTTACATCAACTCATTTTGATATTTGCCTAGTTTTACAACCGGCTACATGAAAAACACTAGCAAAGTCAGTACAAATGAAAATTTCATACAGAATGACTTGTTTATGCTGCTCTATATACTATACACTGAAATGCAAGTACAATATTTATATTCCAATTGATTTTATAATTATATGGTAAAAATGAGAAAGTGAGCAATTTTTCAGTAAACTTTCATATTTTTAGGTCTGATTTTGTAGGTAATTTGTTTTTAAGTGATGCGTAACTTGGCGGTTTGCAAGACAAATCAGATTCCTGGAAAGGGGTACAGTAGTCTGGAAAGGTTGAGAACCACAGGTTTAAACTGAATTAAGTGCCTCTACCATAGGTTTGTACCACTGTAACTAAATGGATTCTGAATCCATCTAGGTCCACTTGTGCAAGTTTTCTAAAAATATAGACAGGCCCTAAGAAACACCCCATTAGGTATCTTTACCTGCATAAAAATAACCAATGATAATTCTCCAAAAAAAAAATCACCCCTTTTTTAAATTGCACCTTATAGCCTACTAGTATATTGTGAGTGAAATTCTAGTTCTATTGACACATAGGTCAAAATTCATACTGAGTCATATGGAGCCAGAATTTCTGATTCTTACCACTGATCTAACCACAAGCCAATCCTCTTCCCCATACAATCTCCCCCTGTGGAATCCCAGATCACAGAAGGCCCTCCTGAAAGTCCAAGAGGAAAAAAAAAACTGTTATAGAGGAGGCAGATTTTCCATTCCAAATGCTTAGAATGGAGGGTCCCAACCATATCTGGATCAGGGTCCCAATAATGAGGCATTCAGGCCTAACAAACATATGCTAGTCTTGGAGCTTTCTTACTAAAGCATTAGGTTAATGCACCAGCCAAATACGATTTGAAAGCTTATGCAATAAAAGGAAATATATAGATTTCACCCGTTAGCCTAAGACAGACATATTTGTTTTCTTAATGTAGCATGAAAATCAATAGAAAAACCTTTTATGCTACTTTGGTATTCTTTTTTAAAATATTCATTAGTCTCTCCTGAGCTATAAAGCCAGCCAAGTTGAGAGAAAAGATAGCTAAGAACTTTGATCATAAATGTCATGTCTTTGATCAAAAAAAGGATGGGTCACTTTTTTAAAAAAAACAAAACACCATGTTTAATTTAATTTTGTTTGTCATCTGCTGATTCTTTGAAGAGATGACTCCTTGACTGCTAGCTGTACAGCAGTGGTAGTGATCACACAGCTATCTTTGGAGTTCCTTCTCTTGGAGAGGCCCAGGCAAGAATTAAAAACACACAAGTGTTTTGCACTGTGGATATACATGTCACTTCCTTGAACTTAAATATTGGATCAGAAACTGTCATTTGTACATAAGCAGTGTGTCACAGGAGATATTTAAAATGCATCTAATGCAACAGATTTTAATCAGACACTCTAGAACAAAAAAGTAAGATAGCACAGCATTAGTAATTACTTGGATATATTTAAAACAGATGGTGATTGTAAGGTTATTTAAAGTTCATAGATACATTTCCATTTGCCCTGGTGCAAAATAGTAATTCATGGTCATAAAGACTGCTGTGTTGCCTTATAATCATAATGTAGAGACGACATTCTGGAGGAAAAAAAACAGACCATTTGGGAATGAAAGTTGAAAGTCTAGACTTTTTTCCCCCCATAAATTTCTCACTGGTGCTATCATCAATGCAAATTTGCTAGTAGTGACAGTGGGAGCACTTGCATAGACATGCCACTGACATTTTAGCTCAATCTGGTAATGCTGCTCCGAGCAAGGTTAGATGACACAGGAGCTGGTAATCACTCAACATGAGCACTCTCATAATTGTCACCACTAGTGGAGCAGTACCAATGATAGCAGCAGTGGGAAATCTCTTGGGGGGGGAAAAGTCTAAGGCAGACAAACTTTGTGCAACCCCTGACTTTTGGCAAGGTTAGAAACAGTACAGAAATAGCGCATTTCACCCTATGACAAAGATTCTGTAAACATTCCATTAAATTCTACTTAGATTTCAGTTCAATCACATGCCGTGAACATTTGTGCTAGGTAGGTTTTGTTCACATCAAGGGGAAGCTCATACTCACATAAATGAATGCATTTACAAGTGCATTCATAGTGCAAGCACACACAGGGCCATGTGAGATCGTTTATTCATTTGGTGCGAGGTAAGATTTCTGCCTATGAAGTAGCTAGGGCACTGGATGAGGACGCAGAAGAGCTGGGTTCTATTCTCAGCTCTGCTCCTAGCCTGCTCATGACCTTGGACAAGTCACTTCCTTTTTTTTTTTAACGTCAGTTTTTCCATCTGTAAAATGGGGATAATGATACTGACCTTCTTTGTAAAGCGTTTTGCGATCTACTGATGAAAAACACTGTACAAGTGCTGGGTATTTATTATTGTAAGAGCAATTGACCTTGCTGGTTTTCCACTGTACAAGCAGATCTTAGGAAAACTTAATAATTCTGGGCTGAAATCTCATGAGAACCATTTGCAAGATTTGTTGACACTTTGAAGTCTAAACCATAGCCCTGACTTTGCATTAGACTCAAACCCCCAGTCTAACCCCAATCCAGAACTGAACACCATTTCCTCAGCCATCTCTACTATTTGCAAGTAAAAATAGATTGCATCTGAAACTTGTTTTATTTCACTTTGATACATTTGTCCTTATATACCAATTTTCTACATTTTATTCCAGTTTCTGCTGTGAAGTTGACATTCATGTATTATTCTTTAGCTAGTAATAATTTAATGCCTCAAATGTAATTAACAAAACAGTGATCAACCAACTACTGACAGTGTTTAAATAATAAACTTTGTCTTACAGAAATCAATCAAAATAAATATATGTATTTGTTACCTTGTTAAAAGTTAATTCATGGTTCTGCTGTGATCATAGCTATTGATGTTGAAGCATGAACAGCATATTTCCACCTTTGCATATATCAAATATCGCTAGATACTTGCTACTGAATTAAGAAATTACCCTGAGTTTGTACTCATTTGGTCCATCAGTTAAGCTTTGATTCACTATTTGGATTGATTTTGAAACACATCGTATATCTCTTTGGACTTATCTTGCGGGATTGCTTCACCTTGACTGTTATCTGTAGTCAGCGATGCAAGCCATAGAGCATGTGTGACTGGCACAACTTCTGCAAACCAGCTAGCCAGACCTGACATCCTTGGTTTGAAATCAGTGTTGTCTTTCTCCTAGGTGGACTGCCTGCCCTGGCTCATAAGTCCCACCTGCTCAGAGGCCCAGAAGGTTAAATGTCTTGCCCATGGTCACTCTCTCCACCATACCAGGCTGTCTCCCATCCCTGGGCTCGTCTACATGAGGAAGTTGACTGGCATAGCTATAGCAGAATAATGATATTGTGATTGTATTCTGAAATAAAAGTCTCTTTATTCCAGCATAATTACTCTGCTTCCAAAGCAGATGCACCTGTGTGAGTGTAAAAGCGTGTATACTATTTAATTTTATTTGACATTTTAAGTCACAAGAACAGCTCCAATCTGTGCATTAAACTGCATCACATTGCAAACCAAAGTTTCAAGAATTTCAGGTAAACACTAGTAGTCACAGTACCCACCCTTTATGAGAGCACCAGTAAGATATATTTCTTTCAACCTGCAATACCCCAGCGGACTTTATTTAAAAGACTAGCTATAACTAGCATCTTAATATGACTGTTCACAAGTCCAACTCAAGGTTACAAAAGCTGATACAGCAAAATGAGCAAAGAAGAACACAGAACCATGACACTGCTATCTCAGAGCTCTCTAAGATGATCATTTTGAGTTCTGTTCCTTGTTATGATGGAGAAGTGGAGATGTTTACAGCAGGGTTCATGTAAATGGCATATGGCTAAGTAAACATAATTTACCTCAAACTGATAAAAGCACTTATTGCTTCTAGTTCTATTTTCTCTAGATCTATAGTACTCACTGCTTCTTCCACTCTAAATAAAACCTTACTTCGGTTAACCAGTTGCAGTGTTGTAGTCTGCTAGTTTAGACCTACTTCTTTGCATGCTTTCCATATCCTGGCTGTTTTAACATCTCAGCTAGACTCCTAAAACAGCACTGAAGTTCATTTCCAAGATTCCAAAGTTTTAGTAGCTGATTGTAGAATACACAAGGTTCTGTGCATTATTATTCTAGTGATCCCTTTTCTGTCTCCTCAATGACTACTCAAAGATCGTGTTTAGGGCAGCTCCTCCTTGAGGTGCTGTCCTATGGCAGATTGTGGCAGAACAAGGCATGCTTGCCTCAGTTTCCCTCCTTCAGAGCCCCCAGTAACCCTACACAAGCCTTCTTGGGGCTGGTTTGAAACAAAAACTTGGTGCATACAGTCCATAATAAAAGTCCCCAAACACTCCCAGAACATGAAATCCTTAAAATCCCACATCATCTAGTCTGTCAATGTAGCACACACCACACTCCGGCATCTTCCGCCACTCCCGGGCTCTTCTCTGGTCCTTGTCCTTTTACCAGGACAGTCACCCCAGCCCTTCCAGCAGGAGAGCAACCCTGCTCTTTCCAGCAGGAGCCCCCGCAGCATCTCTACTAGGAGATCATCCTCACCAGGGGAACATCCCTCACTTCCCCTAGCCCTAGGCCCTCTCTCACCCTTTTGGCTCTAGCTCACCATCCTGGATGTATTAGTGGGTAAGACCCTCCACTGTTCCCCCCGCTACCTTCAGCCCTCCAGCTTTGAAGTCAGCAAGCAGCTCCTTCTACTGTTCTCTGGCCTTCTGCTCTTTCCTGGCCCTGGCTCTCCAGCTTGGGGCAGTCATCTGGCAAACCACTGTTGCTGATCTTTGGTCTTCAACTTTCTCCTAGGAATCAGTTACAGCTTCCCTTGGGGATCTCCCACAGTCTGCTGGTCTCTGGCAGGGGCGGCTCCAGGTCCCAGCACACCAAGCCCGTGCTTGGGGCGGCATGCCGCGGGGGGCGCTCTGCCGGCGCCGCGAGGGCGGCAGGCAGGCTGCCTCCGACGGATTGCCTGCGGAGGATCCGCTGGTCCCGCAGCTTCAGTAGACCTCCCACAGGCAATCCGCCGGAGGCAGCCTGCCTGCCGTGCTTGGGGCGGCAAAATCCCTAGAGCCGCCCCTGGTCTCTGGCCACCCTTACCTGATGCTTTCTCACTCCCAGGTAGTTCTGACCTCCCTGTTTTTTCTGGTTAACTCTCCACTGTCTCAGTCTCTTCTCATTTATATGGCCCAAGTGCCTTCTTTTAAGCCTACATGGGAAGCAGCTGATGAATCACAGGTGAACTAGCCTCTTGCTTCTTAATGGGCCAGTGCCACCATGTGACGTCACTTAGTTCACACAGTCTTTGAGAAAATGGGCAGCAATAGCAAATGTAACCAAAGGCATAATCCTCAGACACAAGAACAATAAAATCCACACTCCTGTGCAATGACTGAATTCTACAATGGAAACTGCACAAAAAGAGAAACTCCAATAAAGGCTACAAGTCCAGAGTGAGATGTGCCGTACACGCCCAAGTCTGACTGAGATGGTGGCAGTTCATGGTGGCACTGCCCGGCAGGGACCTCCAGAAGCATTGCTGTGTTAAAAGGACATGGTGACTACCAGCTGATCCATTTATTTGCTGTTTGTTTCTCTTCTCGTCTGCCCTCCCCTTCTCTCTTAGCATGTAAGCCCTTTAGGACAAGGGTCTGTGCTTTTGTATTTGTACAACACCTAGCATAAGGAGGACACAGGATTTGTTCAGAAATAAATAATAAAAGAGTAACAACAGTATCAACTGTGCATCATGAATTCACAATGCTTCCTGAGCTTCCTATTGGCAGCAACTGTGCCTGTCCCACCGCTCCTTCAGAGGGGACAATATTCGTGTCGTCTGTGACTGTCCTGCTCTGCTGAATGGCCATGGAAGGTAACCGGTTCCATGGCTATCCCTTCTCCCCACCCTTCTCTATCCTTTTTGGGGTGGCTAGTGCCCTAGGGAGCTATTCCTGCAGTCAGGAAAGCACAGGGACTGCAAATGTACGAGACCCTTGCACAAAGAAAATACCCACCTAAACCTGCTTATTTAATTATTGAAATTCAATATAGCACCAGGCCACACCCTAGGTGCTGCACACAACTCAGATAAGACTGTACAGAGGCAGCAGTCAGGCCCCAGTGCAACAGTCTCTATAAAATATGAAGATTACCATGAAGACTAAGACCCCAGAACCAATCATCCCACATCCCTCATCAGCTCTATCTGCAAAAGCCTGGAAATTAAAAATTAACAGAGAAAAAGGGAACTAGGACCCTATCCCTGAAGGAAGTAGTTGATAAAGCCCATCGCAGTACTTCCCTGCTGCCCTTCACCAGCCATAAAGTACATGGGACCACCTCACAGTTCATAATAAAGCTTTCCCAGCACTGCCAGGACCTCAGCAAGTGACACCACCCACAATTTGAGCAAAGAACACGTAGCATTTGTCCCTTGCAGCTGTTGCTTTGCCATGACAGCAGAAGACAGCCTAGTTTTGACACCTTTTGCCAGCCCTCTATATGTAATATTTAACATGCAATCATTAAAACATAGACATATAAATGTCATGTTCTCTTCAGGAAACTATAGAAAATACCGGCAGTATATATAGACTTGCGAATTCATATGTACCAAATCATTTAATCAAAACAACTTATATTTTAAAGGGCAGGTATTACCATAACAGCTTGTGTTAAAAATGTATAAAAGCTCAAAGAAAAAAATAAAAATAAACATTTTAATGTTGTAGATTACTGTAGATCATTGATTAGCAAGGTTGCAACCTGCAGATTCCAAGGTAATAATTTCTAGTCCACACTAGAAGATTTTTTTTCCTGAGTCAGTGATTTCTGCAACAAAATTTACTCCTAAGCTTTTTTAATAGCACACTTGAGTGATTTGTTTGCTATCTAAATCACAGACACATTCTACAGTAGCTTAGGTTTTGGAATGGCCTTAATAAGGTAATGCATCAGGTGCACAAAGAAAGTGCTCTTCTTACAGCTGCTGACTGAGCATCTATGAGCATCCCAACAATCTAATAAGGCTGCTAAATGGTAAATCTTTGTTCAGAGTGTGAATATATTTGACACTTCTTCTGTTGCTTCCCCCATTATCTCAGTCTTGTGCGAGCTGAGCCTCAGCCAGCTAGCCGTTGTGCAAGCGCCAATCTCATTCAGTTACAAGGTTAATTGTTTCACTGCAGCAGTTGGGTGCAAGTGATGTAGATGTAGAGAGGATTCAAAGAACTAAAGATGCCTGAGCTCATGGCTTGTTACTAATCCCTACCAACCTTCCTATATAGATGCTGAAAAGGAAAGGTGAAGAGTTAAAACTTTCTGTACTTAGCATACACCGAAGAGCACTTCCCCCAAATTACCCACTGGGATCTCCTACAAAGAAAACAACACAGTGACTCAAGAGGGATTCTATTAGCTCTTGCTAAGAATCACAAATGTCCCAACACCTCATGGCCAGTGGTTTCAAAGTCAGGCACTAAAAGTCAGATGAGTACTTCATTCCCATCTATAGTTGCTAAGAGGAGATCATTGAACATACCCATAAATCCCATACCAAGTCCTGCACCCTAAGTTGCCAAGTTCAAGGATTTCTCAGGCCTCAGCTGCTGCTAGAATTATTCCCTCTCCCCTTTCTCAAGTGCCTTTCCAATAAAAGCAATACTAGATACAATTGTTAGCAGGATGTTCAAAGGCAAGATCAGTTAACATTACTTTATATTTGGTGAAAACCTTGGGAAAAAGCCTTTTGTTTTGTTAACTGTATAAATACAAAAGTCTATATAAAGAGAATTCCTACTGTTGGAATTCAGTTTAATTTTATTTTATGAAAGACTAAGAAGTGTACAGAGAACACTGGACCAAGTGCATAGGAAATCCACACCTCACAAGTGAGCCCTGCTGAGAGCTGGCTATTCCTTACTCTCAATTTAGGCACTCTAGAATGAAATTCCTTAATTGGAGAAGCTCACCTACTGATCTTGACAACTATTTATTCTTCCAAATATCACACTTCTAAGGAGTGTTCCCTTTTTATAATTATAACATACGTTTCTTGTTAGGAGATAAATGCCTTTTCTTTGCCTTGGCATTTATCTAAGATAAACATTGAGGCCAAGCTGAGACACTTATTTTTAAAGTGAGAGATATTTATCTCGTGTAGCAGCTATGCCAAATTACTTTATTTCGACTAGACCTGATGATTAAAGTAGAACAGACTGTTATGCATTTTGCTACACCAAAGACATTGTTCCACTATTAGAAAACTGTATTCTGGTCAATGCAAAGAATGGGCCTGTCAAAAAAAACAGAAACAAGCTTGTTTGTAAACAGCTATATTTTTATGCATAAGATGTGCTTTTTTGTATTATTTAAAAAAAATAGAAATAAGATTTCCAGACCTGTCAAAAGTTTCAAAATTAACTTGCATTTGAGGGGTTTTTTTAATTCAAATAATCAGTTTTAAAAATACAAAACTTATCAACTGAAATTACCATTTTCCTGCTAGCAAGCAGCAAGTAACAGAAATTAGAGTAGGATGTAACTTATACTGCATTCAAAACAATAGGAAAGCACTGGATTTTGAATGCCTGTTTTATGTGACTATGCATATTTTTAAATGTTTTTAGTTAGGTGTAATTTAGTTAATTTTATTGCCAGACAGTGTCCATGGATAAAAATAAACTACATTCCTCCCAAGAAAAATGGTGTATCCTCTATCTCTGTCCTTTCTCTCCATCTCAAACAGACAGACTAGTCCATTCACCCACACAGTCCTTTCTCCTAGAATGTCCTGACTTCACATGTAGGGGTGTGTGTGTGTGCCTTTGATGGCTGGCCCACAACAAATACGAATATTGCCATCTAAGGACAATCTCTTTTAATGCATGTTGTAGAGGCCTATCTGCCTAATTTTGGAGCTGATGTTTGAGTCCCTGCTCCACAGTGGGTTGTGTGATTTATCTAGTAATTTTGGGTTTGCTGCCTACCCTGCAGTCCAACCTAAGACACAGATAGGAAGCGGTTGATTCAAACAAAGAAGAGGTACAATATTTCCAACTCTGTCACTAACCTTTTATATGCCCTATATACAAGTCACTTCACCCTCTGTACCTCAGTTTCCCTGCTCACCCTTCTTCTGTCTTGTCTATTTAGATTGTAAGCTCTTTGAGGCAGAAGTTGTCACTGTGTGTTTGTACAGAGCCTGGCACAATGGGGACCCAATCTTGATTGGGCAGAACTACTGTAATACAAATAAGAGATAACCCTAAATATATAGAACACAATTTTCAAACTTATTTGCCCAAAGTGAGGAATACAAATCCATTAAAGATTTTAGCCATGGCTTATTGAGATATCCTTTGATTTGCTTAATGTACAATTGAATGTTGCATAATAACCTGCAAAACAAGATAGGACTGTAGAATAGCTGTTGAATGTAGTGCAGAAAATCTCCAGGTGCCAAAAGCAAACACTTATTGAGGAAGCTGACGTTCTAGCTGGATGGAATTCTTTTTTCTGTATAAAGAAATAGCTGAAAAAGAAAGCTATATAATTTTGCAGCACTACAGAAATATCAAGGGTGAAGGTGTTTATCTCACCCATTCCCTGGAGATTTATATAAGACTCATGCCCCCTTGTAAACCACTAAAGCAGCAATTGTTGATGCTAGTGGTGTCAGCTACCTAATCCTTTCAATCCATCTGTTTACGGATGACTCTCCTGAAGGTGAAACAGATTTTTAAAGCCACAGTAGCCTATGAAGTTGATATGCTAGTCTTCTCAATGCCTGCTTTCTTGTTCTGAACTAATTGCAATTAAGGCTTCTATAGTGGAATGTAGATAATATATCTTATTCACCTTGTCATCTTTCTTGCTATTTTGCAACTTTGGCAAAGCTGCATTTATTTACAGACAAGACATTGTGATCTAGTAACTCTTCAGAGGTCAAGTATATTTGAATAGTCTTGGAACAAAATAGGAAAGCAACAAGACATGGATAAGTAGGGGGAAATTTTCCTGGAAAACACCAGTAACTTGTCATAGAATTTAGCAACACCAAAGCTTTCCACGCTTCCCCCAGAACAGATAGAATCGTAGATTATTAGGGTTGGAAGGGACCTCAGGAGGTTATCTAGACCAAGCCCCTACTCAAAGCAGGACCAACCCCCAAATCTCCCCCTCAAGGATTGAACTCACAACCCTGGGTTTAGGAGGCCAATGCTCAAATCACTGAGTTATCCCTCCATGCAAGTGAAAAAAAGGAGACATTCATAGTTCAAGTTCCTGGGCTATATACTTGTGGTTAGTTCAAGGTATTTCAATTGCACTGAAAGACTTTGGGGGAAAATACCAAGCTTTCCTGCAGTTGGAAATGTCCTGGTAAGGAAAGGCACTCTACTGTCTGTATTAAATGAGTTGTGGCTAGGTAATCCTTAATTGCTCAATCTCCAGAGTAAAAAAATATCCAAGTACATATTTACTAGATGAAAGAAGTCTCTGTACACATGGATTGTGCTGAATGTTTGGGACAGTATAATGCAAAGTAGCATTTTCTTACTGTATTAAAATAAATTAATTCATGTTCACAATGAAAAGATCTGTTTCTTAGGCGGAAAATGATTCTGAAAATCCTTGGCCTTGGCTTCCTCCTCTTCTCTGTTGGTCTTTTCTAGCCACACAAGAGAATGAAGAAGGTACTGTCTGCCTGCAGTGAGACAGCAACCAATTCTGACTTTTATTCTTTATTACTTGTAATCACTTACAATCTATCCTTCTGTAGTTAATAAACTTGTTTATTGTTTTATCTAAACTTGTGTGCTTGAATTGAAGTGTTTGGGAAACTCTATTTGAGATAACAGGATTTGTGCATATAATTTTCTAATAAAATGACAGACTTTATGTGGAGCTTGTGCTGTCCAGGAGAGGGCTGGACAGTATAAGACACAAATTTCTGGGGGGAAATCTGGGACTGGGAATTGCTGGTGTGGGGCTGCAATGTAATTTAAAAGTGGTTGGCCATAGCACTCATATAATATAGCTGGGAGTCATATACATGCTGGAGGCTGTGTGAGCTGACGAGGAGTGGTTACGCACACAGCAAAGCAGTGTAAAAGGAATCCCAGGCTGGAGAATTGAGGGGACACAGCTGTTCAACTGTCCAGACTGTACCCTGGGTAATGTCACACTCCCTTTCTGCAGATTAAGCCCATTACTACTCATTTTCCAAGTCCACTAAAAGACAGACAATTGGTCACAGCCCATAAAATATTTAAGGACTATTATAAGTCCCCCTCAGTCTTTTGTTCTCAAGACTAAACATACCGAGTTTTAACCTTTCCTCATAGATCAGATTTTCTAACTCTTATCATTCTTGTTGCTCTCCACTGGACTCTCTCTAATTTGTCCACATCTTTCCTAATGTATAGTGGCCAGAATTGGACACAATACTCCAGCTAAGGCCTCCCAAGTGCCAAGTAGAGCAGGACAATTACCTCCCATATGACATTCCTGTTAATATACCCCAGAATATTACCCTCTCTTCTCAACTGCACCTCTCTACCCCCCAAATCCTTTTCAGAAGTACTACCACTTGCCAATTATTCCCCATTTTGTAGTTGTACCTTTGATTTTTCCTTCATAAGTGTAGTACTCTGCACTCGTCTTGATTGAATTTCATCTTGCTGAAACCAAACCAATTCTCTGTTTATCAAGGTCCTTCTGAATTCTTCTCCTGTTCTCCAAAATGCTAGCAACTGCTCCAAGCTTAATGTCATCTGCAAATTTTATAAGGGTACTCTCCACCCCATTATCGAAGTCATTAATGAACTTATTGAATAGTAGTGGATTCAGGACTGACATTTGTAGGACCCCACTGGATATTCTCTCCCAATATGACAATGAACCATTGACAACTATTCTTAGTACAGTCTTTCAATAAGTTGTGCATCCACCCTTATAGTAATTTAATCTAGATCACATTTCCCTAGTTTGCTTATGAGAATGTCATGAGGGACTATATCAAAAGCCTTCCTAAAAATAATACAAAAATCATACGTTATGTACAGGAAGACTCCCCAAGGAGGACAGAGGCAAGAAATGTTTCAAACATGCCTCAGGAATATGGACTGGAAATAACACGGCAAGAGTTTGACTATATAAAAAAGACTAGTTTGACTATCTAGAGGAGTTTCTTCCTGAAAGAGGGGGAGAAAACAGATTATTTGGAAGCTAAGAAAAAAGAGCTTATCAGCTGGCCATAAAATGGAAGGTGGTGGGGAGAAGAGAGAAAGGATGGGAAGGGAAAGGTATGGACCTGAGAGCAAATTCTCTGCTGGCATAACTCGATTGAAGTCAGAATTATGCTAGCAGAGAATTTGTTCAATAGATTTAAACATGTAAACTACCTTCCTTTAACCTCTTTAATAAGAATGTCTGCTTGATCCACTGAGGTTCTGTGCAGTCCTTGCACAGGAAAGAACAGAACGATGCTTTTCTTTGTCTGAGGCTTTTTTCTGCTTCCTTTCTTACTTAAATAAACAGTAACTATAATTTGTATTTGGCTGTCCATACTGAGGGACCAAGTGCTGATTGTCCATTCTGGAAGATAAGAAAAGTTCTCCTCTTGGATGATATAAAACAAACAGGTAGAATCCACTGACCAACACTGCCAAAGTCACAAAAAAAGAGGCTCAAGAGTGATGATAGTCTGAGACCTGAGAAATGAGAAAGCTGGGGTTCATGCTAGCATAGATGGAGACTCGGGATGTCAAGGCTACAGAGGTACAATGAAAAACTGTTTACATATTTTATGGAAACACTGTTTCTTGCTTCAGTTTGGTTCTTTCTTGTTGTTCTTGTAATAGTCATCCTTATCCCCAGATCAGAATCCAGACTTCACATATTCCACAAAAATGTATGGTCTTACATTGTTGAACTGTACCAACTAATACAATAACCAGCACATGCCTAGGTGTGCAGAAATAGACATACTCCTATGGAGGATAACAAATCCGTCTTCTAATTACAATACAACAGTTTTATATCATAAAATAAATTGAAAGTATATTCAGAATTTAGAAGCATCCATTTTTTCAAAGCATGCTAATAGCTTGATTCACTTTTCGGGTATACTTAAAAATCTTGTTTCTTTGTGCTAAAGATTTTCAGTAAGTATGCTATATTCTTCCCTGCACACATTTAAAAAAAAAAGAAAAAAAATTGAAAAATACTTTTACAGCAACCAGTATGTTTAGAAATCAACATTACATAATTTTTGAGTCTCCCTGGACTATTTCACAAAGCCAGTAATTCCAACACCACCTGTTACCTCCACCAAAGTGTAAATTCTGAAGATGAAAAATGTTCGCCTATTTCTAGACTTTGTAGCAGAATTCTAAACTAATGCCCCAATCCATCAATTCTCACACAGGCCAAACTCCAGGATCTGGCTTCATAGTTGCTAAAATGTCCCCATTTCTGTTATCTAATTCTGTACTATTTTCATTTCAGGGGATTCTTCAAAGCAATACAAAAATATCCATATTGGAAACCTTCCTTTAGGACACATTTAATAAGTGTAATTTCTTATGGGACCTGTCATTCTCACAGCCACTGATTGATTCCAATTACCATAATTGCACTTCTGCATTATAATTAGTCCTGTTCAATGGCATATGCTGTATATGTCGAACTTCTGCATGAATTCCAGGTCATTCAGAAAGCTTTGGAGAATCCACCTGGGATCTTTGAATATTACACACTCAATTTTTGTTTCTTCCAGTAATCAAGACAATGGATACATCATAGGATAAATAACACATGGTAGGAAGAGAACTAAATATTCATATTGTACCAATACTATGCAACGCACACTAAAAAAAGTTTTTAAAAAATCAGTTATGGACATGGGGCACATAAGCATATAGATGATAAAATAAAATAAGATGAGACAGGGGATGGATCACTTTATAATTGCCCTGTTCTGTTCATTCCCTTTGAAGCATCTGACACTGCCCACTGTCAAGACAGGATACTGGGCTAGATGGACCAGTCAGACCCAGTATGGTCGTTCTTATGTTCTTAAAACAAGAATTTGGTTGAGTCATATAATTATATTAAAGAAAAAAAACATACATTTTAAGTAGAAATGTATTGATTTCCCAATTAAAATGAAATGATCCTTGCAATAATATTTGATTATTGATTGATACAGCAGCTTCAGAATGGCAGCAAAAATAATAAAACTCTCACAGCACCTTCCAAAACAATTTGTAACTGTTATCAATTTTCTTTATGTGCAAAATCTAAGGGTGTTTTATTTTTACTGCATACTGTAAATTAAAAAACAAATGGATTTTTTAAATTGTCATTTTGGAGTTATTTTCTCTCAGCATACAAATTTTTAGCTTTGGGGTTAAACATTTCAATATTTGGGGAATTCTGTTTTCTATAAATTTGCATGGAGAGATAATCAAAATCAAATTCCTCAGTTTTACCTTCACGGTTCTACATATCTCCATCCCTGCCTCTCTCTTACTGCTAAAACTCTACGTTTTGCCACTTCTCTTTCCTTTCACGCACACTTTGCATCCTTCTTCCACAACCACTTCTGTGCCTTCTCATATAGATTTCCCAAATACAGCTGGAATGATCTCCTGGGTGTCATATTCCATATTACCTCCATCCTTGGCTCCAAATACCTCCTCAAACTCCACCTCTTTCAAATGCCTTGTCAAAGGAAACCCATACTCCCATGCCAAACTAACAACAATAAATAAACCTTTATTAAAAAAAATATGGAAATCAAGAAACCTGATAGCCTTATACTGTATACATATTAAAGCTGAATGAACTATTCATAATTTGTCTGAAGATTTTATTTAAAAAAAATCAGAACATATCATGGTATGTAACACTGTAATTCATTAATTGAATTTATTAAACAATTTAAAGCAACCTATTTTTATTTTAAAGATTGTGACTAGTTCATTCAGAGCATTCAATACTCTGTAAATTCAACATCTTACCTGCGCTGAGTTGTAACTGGTCAGCTAAGTCACATAGTATTGATTCTCTTGCAAGAATGCTGGTACAAATACTTCTATGTGCACATTCTGTGAAAATGTGCATTAGTATATATTGATAACCCAAGAAAGTGTTGCAAAAGTGGTGCAAGCATATACCAAGCCAATTCATTTAAAAATTGGAGCAAGTAGTCAGACTTTCTTTGTAGTATTAGCCCACCTTTAGTTAGGTGTTCTCTCTCATTTTGTGTCTTATCTATTCCAAATCATAATTTCCTTAGAGTAGGGACAATATCTTTTCATTATGGAGTGCAATGAACATCTGGCGCTGTATTAGTAAATACTGTTGATAATGCAGTTGTTTTAGCAAGTTAAAGAAGAAAAGCTCCAATCTGTATGTTCAAGTGATATGTTTTTGAACTTGCATTCTTTAATTACTTTGGTTTTCTAATTTTAAATGTTTAAATATATATAATATACTATATTTGTATTGGACATTTGGCATGACTTCTCGCTGAAGTCTTTCAGGCTTCCAGCCTTATGGAATGCCTCAGCAGATAGAACAGATATGCTACATCAACAATGAATTTAAAAAAAAAATCTGTCCTCCTTATATGTCCCTCAAATATCCTCCTTAAAAAATGGTGCTAAGGGACTTAAAATATATATATTTCCTATTCAAGTTCAAAGTTAGCTGCTGGAAGCAGCGCGGGCCGAGAGACGTCCTGGCTGCCACTTCCAGCAGCTCCCATTGGCCTGGAGCCGCGATCAGCCAAACCTGTGGACATGGCAGATAAACAAACCGGCCTGGCCCACCAGGGGCTTTCCCTACACAAGTGGCGTCCAAGTTTGGGAAACACTGCCTTAAGGTGATCTTTGTCTACACATAGCAAGCAGTGAGCATAGGGGTCACTGTTGGGGATCAAGACACCCCTCCCTCCCAGCAACATTTGAAACCTGGAGAATGGTGCAAACCCTCCAGTGCTGAGCACCACAAATTAGAATAAAAAATAACTCAACTAAGAACTACAATAAACTACAGGTACTAACTATTTATAGGGTAAGACTCAATGACAGAAGTGTGATGCAAAGAAAAACTGTAGAAGGCTCACACATGGGGAGTTCTGACTAAGGCCACTGGGAATAAGATGAACAAAGGGGGGTTGGGGTGGTGCCATCCTCATAAAGCCTCAAGAGGGGCCACAAGGGGGTTTGAGGCATGTTGTACCAACAAGTATTGCTGCATGAAAGAAGCCTGAGCAGAATACACATAGAAGAACCAAGGAGTTTGCTAGGACCTCTACATCTTTTCTTCATCATCCTTTTAAAAAGGTCTTGGCCAGTTCATCAGATTAGAGAAAAAAGTGTGTCCTTGAAATAACATACAAGCAACATTATTCCAAGGTTATAGGTAAACAAATTACAGGTTTCAGGGACCAGTGCTGTACACTGTTTCATACGTTTAATTTTGCTCTCAAATACACAATCACAACTCTTAATCATGCCAATGCACATTGTGCCTGTGTATCTGATGGCAGAAATGAGCCCACTGAATAACAACAAAGGAAACCACTAAAGAACAGTATCTAAAAATATATATATACACACACACAATTAGAATCAGGCAAATTGCGTCTCCCTGCACCAGAAAGGGCCAATGTACCCCAACGGGAATTGCTTTAATCTGTCAGGAGCTCTACAGTAATCCCATCAGGGCTCTATAGAAGTCCCCTCACTGAAGACTCTACTGAATCAACACACCTTACTGCTGCCACGCCCAGGCCCATTCCCAAATTACCACTGTCCAATTTTGCATTGGTCAAGTGTGATCACTCCTGGTAGCAGAGAGGTTGTCGAGGGTTAGCCATCACAATCACCCTCCTAACAGGTTTTTCACCATCAGGGATCCCCTCTAGGCCCTGCACCAGCAGAACTAAGATAATAGGTGGCTTGGAAATATAGATTAGATAGATGTTGGCACAGAAAGTATCAGAGGTACAAATAAATCTCAGGAATTCAAATTCTCTATTCTAGTACGCAGACCACTACACCATGTATCTCCCTCAATTGGATTTGGATTCAAGAGTCCAGTGAGCAGTGAATAGTGGAAACAGCAAACTCAGTGGAAGACAGTCTTAGAATACATCATAACTGTCATACCTACATATTGCGTAAGATTGGTCGTGGCCTGCCCATGGCTTGAAGCAGTGAATTCCACACTTCCCTCCACAACCCTGGTGTAGTATCCCTTCACAAAGCCTATTTGCTCAGATTATTCATGGGGGGAGGGGGTTTACCCCAAAATTGTGCTAATGAATCCTGCTGTTTACAAGCAATGATAACTGGTATGACACCATATTAGCTTCTTCTGCTAAAATGGACACTTTCGGATTTGAGTGAGAATTTTCTTTTCACTTTATTTCCTTATTGCTTTCACTAGTTATTCCTTTTCTACTGTCCACCTATTTTAATTACACTCATCTACAAATTGTTTAACACAACGGGAACAAATATGTTTAAAGAACTTCCATGAATGGAATATTAAAAAGCTAAATAATAAAATGTTGAAACAGTCCTTTTTCTTTTGCAGCAACGAGGCCAACATGCATTACAACATTCTCACAGAACCCGAGCTATGCAAGGTATTTTCCAAGAGCAGCATCTAACTCCAGGTGTGACTGAATGGGTATCTTGGGAGGGATTTGTTCCTAGGTCTGTAGGTTAGGCTGCAAAGAGGGCTTGTTTTGTTATTTTATCCCTTTGTATGTAATTTTCCTTTTCTACACTTTATCACTCTGAGGAATTTATTTGTATTCATATATATATATATATATTATACCATCTTTCAGATAATGTAGCCTAAAGAAAACTACATTGTGTGTGACTAAAAAAAAAAAAAAAAAAAAAGTCCCACTGTAGCGGAGTAGCTTACAATGCCATATATGTCTAAATCTATGCACTGCTCTTAAAAATACAACAGTAAGAGAGAGATTAACTTTTTTCCTTTCCAAACTCCACACTGAATTTCTATTATATCCAAGTGTTATTTTGAAAGGTAATATTCCCCACTTAAAGAACTTCCTTTTTTTTTCTTAATGAGATCAAAGATTTGAGAGACAGAAACAGTTTAAAATTATACAGGTGGTTCCAGGCAATGCTATGATAAAGTTGTATATAACACTTTTAGGTATTCATAACAAAACCAGGAAAATTTTCTCCAGGCTAAAATTGCATTATACTGTAATTTCTTAACTTCAGTGAAGTCTGTTTGACTGTGGGTTAGTCTCCCCAGGGAAGTAGTGAAAGTCCTATCACTTATCTAATTTAAAAGTGAGCAGAACAAAGCAAAGCATTCAGAATACACTATTGGGGACAACTCTGTATTGATAGGGGGACAGATAGGATGATCTTTTTTGTTTCTGAACCCAATCCTCCAAGTGTTACTCATCTGAGTAGCCCCACTAAGTGTTGTGTTGATAAGTGGGTCTTTTTGGGCCACACCAGGGATAAGATGTTAATAAAACCCTTGTTCACTGTTATAACATTAAGCAGTTAAGTGTGGTCCAGAGTTTTGCGTCGAGCTATTGCTGGCTTATTCCCATTGGAACAAGCCTGATTAAATATCTTTTTAGCCTTTTACTAAAGTCACAGAAAATAGAAAACAGTTAAAACATTAAGACTTTCATTTTAATTATATCCATTATTCCTTTTTTCTTTAGCTGTATAGTCTTGCACAGGGAAAGCCCGTTTGATAACATTGTAAATGGAGATAAAATAGTATTAACTGTTTTTTGTTGTTGAAAGGAGAAAACATTACTTTAGATAGTTTAACTATTGTTCAAGGTCAATTCTGTTTCCTTCAATGGAAAAAAAAAGACACAAACAAAAGGGGAGAGAAAAGAATAGCAAAGATAGGAAATGCAACTTCTATCTCTACTGCTGACTCTCACTTGCCATCTCACTTCTGGAGAAACAGACCCAGTACACAGTCTGATCAGCCACTCCAAGACTTAATAAAAGGCTGACAGGTGCTGGCAGAAGTAAAGGCTTTGCTTAGCTTTCCCTTTCTGGTCACAGGGCCACAGCAGCACTGCAAAGGTGGCGTTGTCTCTGCTGGCTATGCCAGACAGAGGCAGAAAGAGCAAGGTAGGAAGGAAGATGGGGAAGAGCAGAGTGACACATGAGGCAGAGGGTGACAGCAAGAACTTCAGGCTCACATCTCAGGTGTTGTTCAGGATTTAGCTGAAGCTGCTGATGTCATCCGATTTCCTCTCGATGGCCTGGTCTGGTTAACTGCCTTTCATCATCAAGAAAACAAACCAGTTCATGGTGGCTCTCAGGAGAAGATGGGGTTAGCAGACATAATAGTGAAGCTCACTCCTTGCATCCCACTATTCTTGTCAGTGCTCTGCACATAAAAGAATATCCAACCTCATCCCATTAAAATCAACCACACCACATTTCAGTGATTTTAAACTATAAGCTCTCCCTCTCTTTTATGGGATCTTTCAGCTTGTGGTTATGCCAACCCCTGATTGTACCTGGAGTTCTTTTTACTTAAGTGATCCAGTTAGTTACTAGATACTTGTCTGCAACTCTTGCTTACTTTTCTAAACACTTGTGAAACAAGCTGAGCTGGACTTTTGTTGTTACCCTGGACAACTTAAAGCCCAGACCTCTGCACAATAGAATTCAACAAGACAACTTGAATGAGAAAGGATTAGTCAGGAAAGATAGATTTTTCAGGATCAGGCTTAGATTCAGCCATTCTTTCCAGAATATTCATATATATTTTTAAATTACAGTAGAATTCCTGTAACAGATTATCTTCTCTCAAGGCCTACAAAATGCTAGGGCTCTAATGAAATAATAAAAGTAGTTGCTTCACGTACATGTCAGCTGCTTTTCAAAGGTGAGGACACTCATCACCTAGCAAGACCATGATCTCTGCATTAGCAAAAGGGACTCTTTTTTGCAGGAAGTGAGTCAAAAGTAGAGTTATGCTTCTGTATTTATTACTGAAATAAAACTGCAAATGAGTGATTTAACATTTAGATGTAGGAGCTGCATGCACACAGCAGTTAGTTTGCATCAAAAATTTTAGAAGGGCTTTTTAGCATGCTGTGTTACTTTCTATGAAATGATCTATGGAATAAAGGCTCCTTAAAATATATTGACATAATAAAGCCTAATGATTCTAATGAAGCCATTGTGATCTTTTGTGTTAATCAGCCATGGACTAAGTATTTAAGTATGCCATGTCACAACACACTGAAGCCAGATGGTATCATATCAGTAATCTGTGGGATGACTAACATGGAGATTTTCTTTTTAATCTATACCTTTAAAACAATTATACTCTTCCTGAATATGTTGTGGTGGCTAACCTAGACAGACAAAGAAGATATTCTTTGGTTATCTATGTTGTTGACTATTAACCACCTGTAACTGTTTCCTGCATATTGTAGTTACCTTGGAGCATGATGAGGGTTGGCCTATTGTGACACATCCCAAAGCACCTTGGACAGAGTCTCAGACACAAAGATCATAAAATATTTAAAGCCTTTACAACCTCAAAAGATGCTGCAGTATTTATATTGAAAATGGAGTTCCATATACATTTATAGTAATCTTTACACAATTCTGATTTTAATAAAGATTTAAAGCCAAATGGAAATAGCAAAGACACCAACAAATCATTCAAGACAGTTAAATAACTTTAACATGACCAAAAAAAAAAATCAAGAAAATACTGGTTTAGGGCAGCCACTCCATCTCTATCAGCAAGTGATCCAGAGTCCAAGAAATATTATGCATAACACAGTGAAAGTCTTAGATCTGAATTCCCTTCCTTTCATTAAAGATTTAAGCTTAGCGTAATTCAAGTTTTGCTTTATATATGTATTAATACACAGTACTAAGTCTCCATCAAGGGTATAAACACACAAGCCATGGCACCAAAATAATTACTTTATTTCCAGCCTCTTGGCTGTTCTCGTGAGTAGATACACAGGTAGACCTGAATTACATAGGTTTCACACAAGAAGGCTGAATGCTATTTTCCAATGGTTCAGTGAATTAGACATGACCTCATATTAACTCATCCTCTACTGTGGTACCTCAGCTATGGGGAATAGGTTCTTTCTACCTTAACAGAAGATGCAAAAAAAAAAAAAATCATAGGACTAGATGCTGATGCAAATACATAAGGAAGTAAAAAATGTCTTTAAGAAGGCTACTGAGGCCTTAGATCCAGGCACATAGGAATAAGTGATGCTATTCACCTGCTTACTCCTTATCAGAGCAAGTGGGATGGAGAGGCGTAGGGAATGGACAAAATCTTGCCTACATCCCCACTCCCTGCCTATAGTATCCAAGCCAGCATGAGCAGTCGTAATTTATGGCTAGTAATAAAGGCCAGTGGGTCACTAGCTTCTGGAAGCAAGAGGAATTTGACTCAGTGGTGTGTTTCTCTGAGTCACAATATTTCCTGGGACTACCCCTAGAATGTTGCAATCTGTGCACCACCACTGCATGCTCAGGGCTGTACCTAAAGTCAGATTCTAGACCTTAAATGATATTTATTTGATTAAATATTGCAAGAAAAATTATTAGACACTTGTTTATTCCAAATGTTATTGATATGGAGTTATGGGGAATTCATCAACAATGATCCCTGAGATCACGTTTGAAGAGCCAAATCCTAGCATTATACTGGACGCATCACACAGGAGTATGTTGAAATCTAGCAGCATTGAAAAGAGATAAGTTGTACATTGTTCTCTTTACACATTCTTTTCCTATAGTTTGACATATTAGACAATGTCAAAGACATCAAAATTAAGACTTGATATGGTTTATTGATTCTGGAAAGCTGAACTATGTCTGCTTGTCAGGAAAACAAGTAATTGCACAAAAAATAAAAATGGAATTTTTGACTGAAACCAAAACACACCCCAAAACTGTGTGTTAAACATTAAGTCTCACTGCCATCTTGTGGCAAACACTATAACTCTTCTTTCTGAACTTAAAAGCAAAAACACCTTTGAATGGTTTGGTATAAAAACTCTTTACACCAAAATGGCAATGGACAGATCATTTCCATTTTGCTACTTTGTTGTGGGAACAGTAAAATAAGGGTTTATGAAAATCACAAGAAGCACCTATCTGCATCTTTAGGCACCAAAACACGATTAAATTTTGGCAGTGCTTTGTACATGAGAAATGCTCAGTGCCCAATAATTTTGGTTAACAACCAGCAATACTATACTATCTCTCTCAGACATTACTGACATGCCCATAGTACCTAGTTACTAGATATTTCTTCTGTAGCTTAGTAACAGCTATATAATTTAGGGGATTTTTTTTCCATTTTAGGTTCAGATAAACAGCAAATAGACGACAGATCTTTTTAGACTTCATCTAGTAGTTTGTATCTAGATACGTAAGTATTTAAACACACCCATGGTATGTGAATATTAAAACAAATCACAAATATAGAAGATTACATGCTATTACTGTTGGAGTGGTGTTAATGATTTTTAACTACCACACCAGTTTTTCCCTCAGTCGACAAAATGCTAGGTATATTTCAAACTCAAAAGGCAGCATGACCCCTTCCTCAAAAGTTTTCTGTGAGATTTATAAACAAGCACATTTATTTCTTCAACATAATTACATACAACCCTTCCAAAATTAGAAAGAATTGCAGTTTTTAGAAGACTACACACACACAGAAAGCTATCTGCCATCACGGATAGGATGACTATCTGTAAAGTTTGCAAGGCTTTAGTTTATACCATAATATTCACAAATCTATAGAAGCATACACAAGAATGTTTTTCTTTTCTCATTATAACTAAATTATATTATTCAATAAAGATATTAGTTTGGAGCAATATAGTTTAAGAGTCTTTTCAGGATGTTTGCATATAACACTAATTCTGTTATGTGAAGACAAATTACTCCTCAATAGTGACCTTAAAAAAAAAACAAAAAAAATAATCAGCCATTTTCTTATAGGTGCAAATCTTTAATGCACAATATGATTAAGGCAAAAAAGAAAAGTACTTGCATATGAAAAAGGGAAAATATTCATGTATTTCTATTTTAATACAGATTTCTTCAGAGCATAGTGAATCTTTAAAATGCTGACCCGTTAAATTATGAATGAAATAGAACAAAATATTAAAATAATATTAACGTTCTACCAAATACATTTCATATCTACAATCTACTCTGGTTTATGCTCTCAGTAAGATAATTGTTTTTCAAAATTTCTATCATGTTTATTTCATGTTGTTTAATAGGAGGATTTCAGATTCATTTGTATATATTACAATAATATTTGCTATAAAAATATACAGTAATTAATTATCAATGTTCTTTTGGGAAGCAAAGGGATTTAAAGTTCACTGGCCTCTATAGGAAGGCTCCCATTGACATCAGTGGATCAGGCCCGAATGGGTTAAATTAAGAACAACTCAAAACTTAAAGGATAGACTGATGTCAACACTGGTCTAAATTAGGGTTGTCAAGCAATTAAAAAAATTAAATCGGGATTAATCACATGATTAATCACACTGTTAAACAATAATAGAATACCATTTATTTGAATATTTTGGGATGTTTTCTACATTTTCAAATATATCTATTTCAATTACAACACAGAATATGAAGTGTACAGTGCTCATTTTACATTTATTTTTAGTACAAGTATTTACACTGTAGAAAAACAAAAGAAATAGCATTTTTCAATTCACATAATACAAGTACTGTAGTGCAATCTGTTTATCATGAAAGTGGAATTTACAAATGTAGACTTATGTACAAAAAACCTGCATTCAAAAATCAAAATGTAAAACTTTAGCGCCTACAAGTCCACTCAGTCCTATTTCTCGTTCAGCCAATTGCTTAGACAAGCAAGTTTGTTTACATTTCCAGACAATAATGATGCCTGCTTCCTATTCACAGTCACCTGAAAGTGAAAACAGGTATTCACATGGCACTGTTGCAGCCAGTGTCGCAAGATATTTACGTGCCATATGTGCTAAAGATTCATATGTACCTTAACTTTTCAACCACCATTCCAGAGGATACGTGTTCATGCTTATGATTGGTTCTGCTCAATAACAATCCAAAGCAGTGCAGACCTACGCATGTTCACTTTCAGTATCTGAGTCAGATGCCACCAGCAGAAGGTTGATTTTCTTTTTTGGTAATTCGGGCTCTGTTGTTTCTGCATCGGAGGGTAGCTGTTTTAAGACTTCTGAAAGCATGCTCCATACCTCATCCCTCTCAGATTTTGGAAAGCACTATAAATTCTTAAACCTCGGGTCTAGGGCCAACGAGGGGGTGGTGGGAAAGCCGGTACAAATTACTGGAGCCCAGCAATCCAGAAGGGGGCCTGGGGCCCAGCTTTGTCGGCCCTGTTTAGCCGGTCCGCCCTTGCTGGGTGCCCTGAAAAAAAAATTTTCACCAGGGCCCAAACCCGCTCTCAGCGGCCCTGCTTGAGTCAAGTGCTGTAGCTAGCTTTAGAAATCTCACATTGGGATCTTCTTTGCATTTTGTGAAATCTGCAGTGAAAGCGTTCTTAAAATGACATGTGCTGGGTCATCATCCAAGTTTGCTATAACATGAAATATATGGCAGAATGTGGGTGAAACAGAGCAGGGGACATACAATTCTCCCCCAAAGAGTTCAGCCACAAATTTAATTAACATGTTATGTTTTTAATGAGTGTCATCAGCATGGAAGCATGTCCTCTGGAATGGTGGCCAGCTACAAAAGTGCCATGCAAATGCCTGTTCTCACATTCTGGTGACATTGTAAATAAGAAGAGAGCAGCATTATCTCCTGTAAATGTAAAGAAGTAGGACTGAGTGGACTTGCAGGCACTGAAGTTTTACACTGTTTTGTTTTTGAGTGCAGTTAAGTAACAAAAAAAAATCTACATTTGTAAATTGCACTTTCACAACAAAGATTACACTACAGTACCTGTATGAGGCAAATTGAAAAATATTTTTACAGTGTAAATATTTGAAATAAAAATAATATACATTTTTTTCAATTACAACACAGAATACAATATATATCAAAATGTAGAAAAACCACCAAAATATTTAATAAATTTCAATTGGTATTCTATTGTTTAACAGTGTGGTTAAAACTGTGATTAATCGTGATTAATTTTTTTAATCACGATTAATTTTTTTGAGTTAATCCTGTGAGTTAACTGCAATTAATCAACAGCCCCAGTCTAAATATTTTATTGGTTTCTATTATATGGAAGTTGTCTCCAGATTTAAAAATGAGCCTCAGCCTGTACTCTCCAAATCAATTTCAGCTCTATATGTATGTATGTATATCCTGGAGTCCCAAGGTGATTAATTAAGATACAGAGAATCCTGGAGATACCTAGAGAAAAATGGTACCACATCTACCTGGGACTCTAACTTTTAACCCTAGTAAAATATTGGAACAAAAATGCATTCAGTTATTAAACATTTAGGAACATAATTACTAAGTATCATGGGTTTATAAGCATAATTCCACATAAACAAGATCTCATTTTTGGTAAACTGCAGGGTTTAGGCTTAATGGACAAACAAAATTCAGTAGTCAGAGTCTTGCAATGTAACTAGACTTCAGCAAAACATTTTAATACACTGTATATTTGAAAGATTGGATTTGATATAACCCATGCCTTCTGAAAAGCCATGGACAAAAATATTGTTAGGAATGATACACTAA
Source organism: Mauremys reevesii (assembly GCF_016161935.1). Classification (NCBI taxonomy): domain Eukaryota; kingdom Metazoa; phylum Chordata; order Testudines; family Geoemydidae; genus Mauremys; species Mauremys reevesii. The sequence continues at coordinate 34,945,946 of NC_052629.1, read as the reverse complement.
GTTGCAATGTATTAATTTGGGAGTAAATGAAGGAGAAGGAGGTTGGTCAGTAAATGCTGCAAGGATCATTACTGAGCCCAGTTTTGTTTAACTTCATTAATTATATGGGACAAGAACCTTAAACAAACTCTCAGATACTAAATTGAAAAGTGTTGTAACCACCAGTAAGGACACAGTAAGGGCATAGGAACTGTACAGTTATTAACAATGGAAAAATTCTGCAGAATATATTACAAAGTTAGAAATATGTTCAAGAAATGTATGTCTGATCCTGTGAGATATTAAGCACCTGCAACTCCTACAGAACACAGAAGCATCTCTCAGGAACAAGACCAAAATGAGATTAACTCTGGAAACGTATCAACAAATACATGTGATAAAAACAGTCTGAAAACACAGATAATTAATTTGAGGGAGACATTTGGAAAGTAGAAATGCTGAAAGAGACCAGGGGTAATAAAGGATGTGAACTTGGAGAATGATGCAACAATAAAAAGTAATTGAGATTTTTGGAATGCACATTCAGAGGCATCATTGAACATCTCTCCCCTATGGCCTAGAAGAATGCACCTAGAAGCTGTATCCCTTTCTGAGCACCTCAGTGGCAGAAAGATGTAGACAAACTGCAGAGAATTTTAAGAGGAGAAACAAAAATTGTTAAGGATGTGAAAGTATTAACTCATTAACTGGCATTTTGCTGGTGGAAGAGAAAGAAGTTTCCCACTGCAGTACTGCCTAAAGGCCTCAATCAGATTGGGCCCAATTGTGCTACGCACTGTGTAAACACAACAAATGACAGTCCCTGTCCCAAATTGCTCACAGTCTAAAAGACAAAAAAGTAAAAGATGTATAGAACAAAAATCGGGGAGGGTGGGGCAGAAGAGACAAAGCAACAAATATAATAGGATGTGTGACCCCTAGCCAGTCCCTTGTAGTGATCACAGCTTGTCACCTCTCTGGCTGTTATCAGGTTGTAGTTTTCATATGTATTAGTAGACCAGAGAGGAGAAAGTTACAGTAATTAAGGTATGAGATGATCAGAGCTTGGACAAGAGTTTTGGCAACATGGGGAGACAGCAGAAGTTGAATCTTGGAATTACCTGGAGTATTATGCAGGAAGAAGTGACAAGATTTCAATATGGTCTGGATGGTCAAAGGAGAAGGCCAAGTCAAAGATGACAGGTCTGAGCCACAGGGAGAATGGTGTTGTTCACCATTACAGGGAAAAGCACAGGGGAGGAGAGGGATATAGGGGGGAAAAATCAGGAGCTTGGTTTTGGCCATGTTAAGTTATATATTTTATAACAGTGTGTCCAATACAGAGCAGTTTTCTGAAGTGACAACCAAAATAGCCTATGATCCAAGCTGATTTCTTTATGGATAATTTGGCCAAATTACAAAAAATTCGGGTCTCCGATTTTTGCAGCTCACATATTGCAGATGCCAGGCTATAGCTTCTGTTGAAGAAAACATTTAGTTTCAGAAACAGCGCTTGTGAAAGTGCGATGAGTTTGTTTTAATTTGAAGAAAAGGGTCCATTTCCAATGCCGGTCTTAGTTTTTTATATTTAATTGTTTTAATGAACAACTGTCTCATCCACGGAATATCAGGTCAGGGGCAATTCATGTATAGATTCAGATAATGCTGTACATTTCAGTAGTCTGTTTGATCGATACTATGAATTTCAAAGTGTCCAGTCCTTATTCAATCAGTAGGATTTTTGTATTTTCTCAATAATGTCATTATTTGCTTGACATATGCTAAGAGCCCAGATCTCTTTCTCCCTGATGACATATGCATTTTGCAAAGATTATTTATGGAGGTCTTAATTTTATACACTCCACTAATGCAAGTAAATCTGGATAATGTATCACAAGGAATTTGAGAGGTGATTATAATTTGTAGTTAGAGAAGTTTGTTTGAATTTTGTAGCAATAAATATTTCAAAATCTATTTTTCTATGATTGTGTTTAAATATTATGAACACAATTTCAGTAATGATAATATTCACATACATCATTTTTATTGTGCAACGTTCAGGTTCCAAATGGGAACAAAATATTCATAGTACATTTATTCTGCAATTGATGAGAAATCTCCAAATGGTCCAGCAATTAAAAAGAAGACCTTAAAGAGGATACTATAACTTTCACAGCTGTCACTGGGCACATTGCTTGAGGCTATGTTATTGTAGGCTCAGTCATTCTATAAAACTCTCTCTTTCAGCTCCAATAAACCTATCAAGATTACTTCAACTTTTAGCAAGGGAACCCAGAACAGAACCAACATTTAAAAAGTAAAGCGGTTAAAGTGGAATGTCAGAAATTTGAAGGGCACACCCTTATTTCTGAATAAAATATTGGATCTGAATGAGCCAATCAGCCATACTTTTCTGACAAAGAAAAAAAGGTATTGTTTGATATTGCTATTAACCACATACTGCTCCTTTAAATTCTCTGTTGCACCCCCCCCACCCCCAATTCCAATCACTGCTATGTTCATATATTATACTTGTCATAACTCTTTACACTACAGAGAGACAGCCTGCTGAAAATAAACTTTATGGGTTCCATTCTAAAGCATGGGCCCAAATACTGAGTGGAAAAAAGTTTACCCTCTGTCCTAGTGTAAACCAGAAAGAGGAGGAAGTGGGGACATACTTGCAAAGTATATTGCAAGAAAAATATGTGCTTTGACACATCTAATAGAATGAATAATCTGTCTGCAGCTAGAGGATCCCTCCACATAGGAGCTTTTCTTGACTTTGGACACAGCAGGAGGGGGCTGGTGGCTGGCACTTCCATACCAGATCTCTTTTTAAAGGCTTTTCCAGTGGGAATGTCACACACTTGACAATTATCACTTGGAATGCCATATTGCAAGCCCAAATGAATTTTAATTGGAGACCCACAGTGCCCTCTTTCAAGCCCTGGTGGAACCCCCTCCAGCCTGAAAAGCATGACTGTCAGACTGAGAGGAATTTAAAAATAAACCCAGTCGTCAGGTAGCAATTAAAAAGCCGTGGTGAAATGTAGCAAAGGAACCATTGAATGGGGGAGGGGGGGAATCAGGCTTACACCCAAATCAATCTTAGGGGAACTGAGTTTCTTAAAGAGGCAGACGGGCAGAAGTCTGGATCTGCTAGAAAGGAAGGGAGTAAGTCCCCCAAAGCAGCTGGGAAATAGTCAAGGGAATCACATCACACACACACAGGCAGCAGTTGACGCTGTGACGAAGCCAACTTTTAATCACACCCTTCTGGCTCTTTCAGCTGGGCTGTGCCTGTAGCCCAGGCGCACAGACGTTTCTCACACAGGCCCACTGGGGAACTGGGCTGCTCTCACGCGAACAATTCGCCACTGTTCCCAGGCCACCGCCGCGCGAGCTGCGCTCCGCTCGGGCAGGCGGGGAGCGCGGCACGCAGACGGGGAAGGAGACCCGATCCTCTAGGGCAGCCGGGGCCTTATCGCGCCTCTCCCGCGGGGTGACTCGGCCCCTGCGGCTGTAGGCGGGGGAGGCTCAGAGCTTCCAGCCCCGGACGGAGGAGAGGAGCGGACATTGCTGCCAGCCTGGCCGGGCCCCGGAGCATTGCGATGGCCCCACTTCGCCAGCACCCTCCGGGGCCCACAGCAGAGGCGGCCCCCGGGCGGGCTCTGGGGAGTGACCCCTGATGCAGCCGAGGCGCCCAGCCAAGCAACTTGTCACGAGCCTATTGCTTGACACCCCCCCCCCCGGCGGTTCCCGGCAGCGTGACCGCACCGCTGCTCCCCCACCCGCTCCCCCCGGGACAGCGCTGGGGTTAATGGGATATTCAATATCCTGCCGTGTGCATTGCGCGCTCTGCACTTCCCGCGCCTAAAAGCCCCTAATGCGCTCTGCACTTCCTCTGCCCGCTGCCACAGGGGCTTTCAAGCTGGAGCCGATCGATGGGGCTTCTCCGGTGTCCGGGAGTCTTGCAGCAGCAGCCGCCAGGCAGGAGGGGGCCGGGAGCCGGGTTTTGCCTCTTAGCCGCTCCCTCCCCCTCCGCTTTCGACTATCACTGTCTCCAGTCCTGACCCCTCCCCCCCCCAGCCCCAGCCCCAGCCCAGCCCCAGCCCCAGCCGCCGCGCACACCCGACCCCTCCCCCATTTGGTTGAGGGAGCAAGTTGTGGGGCCCGTCCAGCAGAGCTCGGGCAGCGGGGCCAAGGGTGGCTACTGAGCATGCGCACAGCGCTCCGGCCGGCTCAACAACAGCCGGGGCGCACACGCTGATGGGGAGCGGGCTGTAACCCTGCCCCGCCCGGGGCGGCCCGGAGCAGGAAGGCGGGGGAGGGGCAGAGAAGGCTGCTCGCCCGAGCCTGGGAGGGTTGGAGTCAGCCCATGATTTACACAGGAGCCCAAAGGGAAACTTTGTGGGGCTTCCCTGCTCCGGCTGCCCCGCTCGGGGGTCTGCCCCTTCCCCGGCCTGGCAGCAGCACGGGACGGGCAGACACAGCTACCATTTGCCCCCTGGTCCCCTTAAGCGGAGCTGCGCGGAGACAGGATCTGTGCCCACCCCTCCCGCAACCATCCCCCGGGGGCTGCAGGCGTCTATCGCGAGGCTGACGGCACCTAGGGCAGAGGGGGTCTGCCCAGGTCCCCAGCGGCTGCTCCTACCTTTCCGATTTGGTGAATTTCCTAAATGCCTGTCTGAGGTCGTGGAAAGACCTGTAGGTCTGGGGTTCCGCGGAGATGCCCTGTGCCCGGGTGGTGCGGGGTCCGATATGGGTGGTAGGTACTGGCAGCACTGACTGGCATTTGTGCAGTTTTCTTTTCAGTTCCTGGATCTCCTCTTCCTTCTCTGACAATCGCTTCTCCAACTCTTTAATTCTCTCTTCCTTCAGCTGCAAAATCTTGGCAAAATCCCCTTCCAGCTCGCTCATTTTCCAACCTTTGCTAACTTTGTTAGCCCGCAGCAGCAGCAGCAGGGAAGGCGAGCGCTGAGTGAATGAAGCTTCTAAATAAGTGAGCAGGGAGATCTGCTGCCACTAATGGGTGGTGAACAGCTTTCTTCGATCCACTTACTGCTGAATGGGCTGTAAACGGAGGCAGAGAAATCTGAAATCAGTGGAGAGGAGATGCTGAGTGCTAATCCGAACCCTCTGCTGGGAATAGGTGATTATCTTTCATTGAGAAACCAATTAGAGCTGTCCTTCCTCCCTTGATATCCGCCAGATTCACTCTAGGAGAGGGGGGGGACAGCACACACAGTACACTGAGCTCCTAAACTGCGTTTGATCAGAACGGCAGCTCTCCCTCCATCATACAATAATCACTGTCCGACACTAAGTGGTACAAAAGAAGTGGGTGGGGGGCTTTGTGCCACTCTGCAAGACTTGATCCTTGAAATAGCAACAATTACCATGTGATCTAGAGGGTGACGCAGCTCCCTGTAACTGGATCCTAAGACTTTGGATTAAAAAAAAAGAGCACTTCATAAATATTAAAGCGTCTTCAGCTAATAACCCACATGAATCCATTCTCTCTCTCTCTCCTCCCATCTCTTGCCACCGTTCATCTGGGTTGCATGACAAGGCGTCTGTGGTCCAGTTTGTTGTATAAGAAGAGGGTGGATAAGATCACTTGTAATTAGATTTCGACACAAGAATCAGGACTTTTCCCACAATAAAGCTTCAATATTTTTACTAAATCGTTAAGTGGGGCTACGTCAGTACTGTTTTATGTTCATGAACTGAAAGGTGACAAACTCTGAGTAGCTGTTGATGGCAAAGGACACCTAAAAAATGTATGGGCTTGGTTGTGTTGTCTGTCGTTTGTAAGTATATAGAAGCGCAGTGTGCGGAATTATTCTTCTGTTTTAAATCTGATGACCCTCTAGACCCTCTTCCACACATACTCTACCAATTTATATGAGGAGCATTGATATGGCACCATTTCCATTGTACTTTAAAAACGTATTTGTTTGATAGTAGATACTAGTTATCTCCTGGAAAAGAGGACATATGGGGCACCAGAACTGCTATTCTGATCTTCAAAAAACACCCTAAAATACAATTGCTGGTTGCTTAAAGCAGCTTAGTTTTACATTATCATAACCCCACTAACGTAATTATATGGAAGGGATGAAGATTTAAAACCAAGCACCCATGACACTAATCATAGCAACTTTTATTCTAAAAAAATGCCTCTGCTGATACTAGTTTACTATTAGCACAGCCTCTTATCAAATTACATTTTTGCATCTCATCTGAAGTGCATGTTCAGTATTTCTTTATTTTAGTACTATATGTTCAACAAACAATTCACACTCTCACTTATAAATTATAAGGCTCTAACACCAGAGTACACTTCCAAGTACTTGCTTGTTACTCTTGTTGTAAAAATGCCTCTTTATAATTTAAAAAATAATTCATATTCACCAAATAGTGGTAGAAAGAGCTTTTCACTGCCTCTGAAAGTTAGAATTTTCATCCAATAAAATCTAAAATTTGTAGCAAGTTGATTGATAAGGAAAATAAAAAGTGTCATACAAGTTAATAAGCCTCTACATGGTGCAGTTTTCAGGATGTGGGCCTTGGTGATTCACAGCACATGGAAATGCATTCTAAGTTCTTACCTACTCTTCTTATTACTCCTTCATACGCCCAAGCCAGCTCTGGTTCTCACATTATTAGGGGCCAGTGGGATTTCCTAGGATTTACACTAGTGTAAATGAGATCAGAATCTGATCTATTACAGGTACAATAGGTGAGGTCAATGGAACATTTCTATATGATACCAAACAGCCTGGTATCAGGGTGAAATCCTGGCCGCACTGAAGTCAAATGAGACTTTTGCCCTTGACCTTAATGAGGCCAGGATATCACCCTTATGATACTTATTAGGAATAGACTACCACACATGATTTGAATGGAAGCTTTTTTTAAAAAGAAAGAAAGAACACCATTCAACTTGACTATCACATTTTTATCTGAAAACTGTGTTACAGTAAGCCCCTCAGACTCAGTACCCCCATGGCTTAAAGAGATAAAAGGAAAAATATATTTCTCTTTTTACTTTCTTATCTTTGTGCATTTGACAGCAGTATGGGCACTGTCAGGTTCACAGTTTCCTGAAGGGTGCTTCAAGCTGGAAGGTCCTTTCCTAGTGACAACAGCAGCAAGGATGAAACTCAAAGTCAAAAGACTGCAAGCTTTGGGCATCTGTGTGCATGAAAAGAAAGGAGAAAGAGTGGGTCTGAGCATGTCTGGTGTCATGCTCTCAGGTCCCTGGAAAAGATCCTTCTAAATGTGAACACGGGAGGGTGGGGTGGGGGAGAGCATTTCCTTTTCTTGAAAGAACACTTTCAAAAAGGGAACTATATCATTTTTTTAAAAAGTCGAGTTGGCCACCTCCATTTAACTATTCTAAGTGATTTTTAAAAAAAATCTCTTAGGAAATTATTTCTGCTGTCTTGCCCCAATGAAGTCTCTCTAATGAAAGTATTTAAGTATTTAAACAGTTTGAAAAAATCCTCAGCTACAGAATTTGTGGACACCACTTTTATTTATTTAAAAAAGCAGTCATATGGAGGAAATACGTTTAATAAGGGATTTCTTCAAAGAGTCTTATTTCAACACGTGTGAATCAGAAATTTGAAAAACACCGTAAATCAGTGGCAGATAGCTGAAACTTCGTTTTGTTGCACACTTCTCATTAAAAGGAAAACAGCGCCATCTTGTGTGCAAAAATGACATTGTAGCACAAAGGCAACACGGTTTTTTTTAAAAGTTTATAAATCACATCATTCAAGACTGAAACAACAAAGCAGATGCAAAGTTCAGATGTGCTCTGATCTCAAATAGCTCATTTGAATTCAAACTAGAACAGGTACAAAGAAGGGCCACTAGAATGATCCAAGGAAAAAAAAGGCCTTCGTGAAAAAGGAGGAGACTTGAGGCTTTTTTTTTTTTTTCTTAAGAAAAAAGAAGGGAGAGGAGATAGATATTATACTCTCTATAAATATATAGGAGAGATAAATAGGGAAGAGAAGAATTAATTTAGCTCAGCTGCTGCTGTGGACATGGAGACGACGAGATATATATAAACAGTCAGTCAGGCTCAGGCTTGAAAATAGGTTCTAGGTTTCTAACCATCAGGCAATGGAGAAACAGTCTACACAGAAGGAGAAACAGGGAAAGGAGGACCTCCATGACTTTATAAAGAAGCTAGATAAGTTTTATGGATGGATGGTAGGATGGAGGATATAGGCTAAGTATAATAGTCATGAGGTCTGGTATGATATAAGTTTCCCTTGAGTTTGGTTGAGGGCTGTCCTGCATGAGAGGCCGGGGCTGACATTTTTCGCCAGGGGTGGGTCGGAATTTTTTTCCAGGAGGAAGGAGGCTGGGGCCCTGTTTTTCCTTCGCCTTCCGCTTGGGCAGGGTGGGTTCACTTGGGGGAGTGTGGGGAGGATGTGTGGGTGTGGCCTGCATCAGGCTTGCAGGAGGGATAGATGTATCTGATCCCCTTCTCCTTCTGATTCTCTATATGATTTACCAATTCGTTTTATGCTACGTGGTCCTGACTACTGCTTCCAGGGTCAGTGCCAGAACATTTTCGGGGAATGATGGAAAGACACAGATCTCAAGTGATATGATTGCTATCCATACACTCGTTGAAAAGCCTAAAATAAAGAAAAACAACATTTTAAATGCTTTAAAAGCAGTCCAGTGCTGGAGTACTTACATGGAATTTAGGATCAGGTGTATAGAAATGGAGAATTCAATACAATGTAGTATTGCAAGAAGCCTTATTTTCCCACTTCTGGATTTTTATTAAACATTTTCCCCCTTAAACTCTTCTTTTTTGAGAAAAAAATGATAAAAGCATGTATTTTTAAATGGAGATCTGTGCCACTCAGATTCTTGTTTGATTCTTCTCCAGCTTGTAGGGCTTCCAGGAAAATAAAACAGAAATATAAAAGAAAAAGATATACAGTAAGTAATCTAAGAATTCAGGTTTTGCCAAAAATCAAATGAAGTATGAGTCTTAACTTTGTTTAGTTCTTTTCAAAATCTTTTATTAATATTGCAGTAACACCTGAAGGTCTCAATCTCCCATTGTTCTAGACACTTCACATACAGAGAAGCCAGTCCCTGCCCTGAAAATCTTACAAAATAAGAGGCAAGACCAACAGATGCACGCAAGCAATTTACATTTGGCAAAACAAGTTCTCCAATCCCTAGCTCACAGCTTTCTATAGTGGTATTGTGGGGTTTAACACAGTGGTGTTAATTTCAGGATTAGGGAGAAATATTATTGTAGACAAATTGCTAGTGGTTAAGTCTAATATTTACCAAGCTAACTACATGCAGCTTTCCCATGCTATTTGTAAAAGAAGAACATCTGGTAGTTTGGGGTTTCCAATTTGAATCTCTGGTTTGAGAAGAAACAGTCTTCTCAAAAAAAGAGCCAACAATATAATTTTTCCAGGATTTCCAGAACATTGAAGTTCAAAGTTTCTGTTCAGCATTGCCATTCAAAAGAATTATGAGCTAAGCTTAGGAACGCAATAGTACTGTGTCCGATAATCTATATTATATTAATATTAATTTACAGCATGCACCTGCTAGAGAACTCATTTGTCCATCAATTATTTGATTCTATTCTACTCCCACTGTAGTGAATGGGAGTTTTGCCAGTGACTTCAGTAGGAACAGGATCAAGCCCATTGTTATTTGGGGCGCTCACAGCATAATATATCATTATAAATTGCCTCTGGAGCTCCACAGAGACTGGTGCTGTACAGTCTGCTAAATAATGCATGCTCACTTTAAATTTTATTTTTGAGACTGGATAGTGTGTGTATAATTTCAGTCTTATTAGGTCACATTAACCCCTGTGCCGAGATTGACCTAGCTTTCTTAATTTAAAATGTATTACACTCCATTCAGACTGGAAATTGAAAATAGATATGGAGTGGTCTGTTGTTCTCATTTAAATTATGTAAAACATGAAGTCAAGAAAGGAAGGAAGGTTTCCCGATCCTAGAAACCCTTATTTACATTAGTGGTCCCAGCAAAGTAGATGAAACTTCTCACATGAGTAAAGACCCACATATGTACGGACTCATCTTGCAACTCCACTGTGTGTGGGACACCCACTGACTACACTGAACTATGAAAACATCAAGATAAATGTATGCTTAAATTGAATAAAGCCTGACTTTATTACTGTAATCCTTGGCCTTATTTACTCTCTCTCTCCACTGTTAATTACTCTCATTGTGCCCGCAAAACACATCTACAATTATATTGTAATCTTTTGGGGACAGACCAAGTCCTATCTTTTATCTGTTTTGTAAAGCACCTAATGCACATTTGGCATTGCAAAAGAGACCAACAATAAAAGATGTTCTATGTATGGACCATGATTGGCCTCTTGTAATTTAAACTTCATTAAAACTTTGAATTTAAAGTATTATAAAAACAATTGATAGGTCATACTTTCTTTTAACAAGGTACGTGCACTTTAATGATTAATATCTGTACATTTCTATATAAACCAATACAATTAACTACAACAGGAGTTTTCAGATTAAGGCTCACAACGCTTAGAAGGGGAAAGTCAGAAGTCACAGCAAACCATATAATATGTGGAGGCTTCTAGGAAGCATTGGCGTGAACTGAAGGTCTTGAGCTGCTGGCTTTTACCTCTACCTTATTCCTCCTTCCCCGTTCACCACTACAAATTCTACTTAAGTGTGGTGAGGAGCCAGTTGCTTTAACCCCTGCCCACAGTGCTGAGCCAGCTCTTTCCCATATCTATGCAGCACTTCATAGCTCTGGAGAACAATGCGTCTAGAGGAAGATAGAAGCTAAAACATCACCTTCTTGTAATCCCTGGTCTTTCAGCACCTCCACAGGAGACCCCATATTCTCCACTTCAATACAGAATTACTTGTGCACCTGCATCCAATGAAGTGGGTATTCACCCACGAAAGCTCATGCTCCAATATGTCTGTTAGTCTATAAGGTGCCACAGGACTCTTTGCTGCTTTTACAGATCCAGACTAACACGGCTACCCCTCTGATACTTGTGCACCTAAAACACCTGCTGGACTATTATTAATACCTCCAAAATAACAAAAGTCAGCTGAGGAACAGAGGAAAATACAGTCATTGGACTACCTGGAACCTACATTAAGGGTTACATTTATTTACACACACACACACACACTTTGAACCAAATTTGTTAGCTTACTGGCAGCTACTATAAATCATAAAAGGTGATTGGTAATAATTTTGCAACTGCTACAGCTTCAAAGTCAATTTCAGGAAAAGCCCAAATAAGAGTGGAATTTAATACGGGCTTCAGTGCTGAGATAGCAACTTAGAAGGACTATTAACCTGCAGGCCTATCTGACATATGTCAGTCTCACTCCTGGAGTAATGTGCATGCACAAGCTATCCTCCAGTTCACTGAATATCTACATTTTCCCCAACCATGAACATTACCATCATCTTTTCCAGGTTCAGCTTAAAGCAACTGTATCTCATTTAAGTATAAAAGTGTCTGCCAGATAATCACAAAGTGAAAAGACAGTCTACAACAAAGCAACAGTTAAAGGGACCAAAGCATTATGTATATTCAGCCACTTTCAGTGACATGTAGGCTTATACCCTCTTACACCTCCTAGTGGGAGAGGCAAGACAGAATCTTGAAGAACTCCAAATGGGAAATGTTTGAGCAATGACATCAAGTGCTCATCACCAGCTTTTGAGACTTCAGTTCCACTATAGAGAAAGTTCAACTTAGCAGCCATTCCATTGATCAACTCTGTCAAAAGTCACTCGCAGGACTAACATCAGCAGCAAGGACATATGCCCTTTATCCATTGCTAGGATAATATGATCTACCAAACTGATTGGAGCTGTTTCTATGCAATGCAGACTTTATCATTCAACACTAAAAGAGGTCATGAAAGCTAGCCTGATCCAGAGGGCTATGGCTAGGTAGCTTCAATCTCTTGTCAATAACCTCCCTCAAGAAGAGAGGACAAAATACATGCTCTTGTTATTAAGTTTGGAACACATTTTTACACTTTTATATATAAATGAGATTCTGCCTCTCAAGAGAGACTTTACATACCTCCACAAGCTGCAGGATCAGCACCTCCTCATTAGCCTTTAACCACTGGAAAGAATGCAAGTCTCTTGAGGCCGCCAAGCACCACTTGGATTTAGGAGAGCTCAAAGTCTGACAAATAGCCAGACAGACTGGGCATTCTTTAATTCCTGATTACATAGTGCCATAGTGATCATCAAGCTACTTCGAATCTGATTCATCTACTTGCCAATGAACAAAAACATTACCACAGGAAGAACCATTTGTGCCTATTCTAGGTTTCAGGCAGATCACATTCAGCATGCTACCAACACACCCATAAACCCAAAAGAGTTCCATACAGATAGATAAGTCCCTGTCCTTGATACAGAAGAGCCTTAAAGAAAATCTCTTCTAGCCTCCACTGTGACACATAATCAACAGAATACATGATAAAATTCCAAGGGTCTCATCTAACCTCTCATTAAATGAAGACAGCAAAAGAATCCTGTGGCACCTTATAGACTAGCAGACGTTTTGGAGCATGCGCTTTCGTGGGTGAATACCCACTTCGTCAGATGCATGTAGTGGAAATTTCCAGGGGCAGGTATATATATATGCGCAAGCAAGAAGCAAGCTAGAGATAACAAGGTTAATTCAATCAGGGAGGATGAGGCCCTGTTCTAGCAGTTGATGTGTGAAAACCAAGGGAGGAGAAACTGGTTCTGTAATTGGCAAGCCATTCACAGTCTTTGTTTAATCCTGAGCTGACCGTGTCAAATTTGCAGATGAACTGAAGCTCAGCAGTTTCTCTTTGAAATCTGGTCCTGAAGTTTTTTTGCTGCAGGATGGCCACCTTAAGATCTGCTATTGTGTGGCCAGGGAGGTTGAAGTGTTCTCCTACAGGTTTTTGTATATTGCCATTCCTAATATCTGATTTGTATCCATTTATCCTTTTCCGTAGAGACTGTCCAGTTTGGCCGATGTACATAGCAGAGGGGTATTGCTGGCATATGATGGCGTATATTACATTGGTGTACATGCAGGTGAATGAACCGGTGATGGTGTGGCTGATCTGGTTAGGTCCTGTGATGGTGTCGCTGGTGTAGATATGTGGGCAGAGTTGGCATCGAGGTTTGTTGCATGGATTGGTTCCTGAGCTAGAGTTACTATGGTGCGGTGTGCAGTTACTGGTAAGAATATGCTTCAGGTTGGCAGGTTGTCTGTGGGCAAGGACTGGCCTGCCATCCAAGGCCTGTGAAAGTGTGGGATCATTGTCCAGGATGGGTTGTAGATCCCTGATGATGCCTTGGAGGGGTTTTAGCTGGGAACTGTATGTGATGGCCAGTGGAGTCCTGTTGGTTTCTTTCTTGGGTTTGTCTTGCAGTAGGAGGCTTCTGGGTACACATCTGGCTCTGTTGATCTGTTTCCTTATTTCCTCGTGAGGGTACTAGATAATGCTAGTGTCATAGAAGCCATTATATTGATGGTGATAGCAAAGAATTACACTGCTAAAGTATAGAAACAGTGTTTTATTCACTTTTTAACACAAATGGTTGCCATTAAACATTCTGCCTTTGCTAATAATTACTGGTCAGTTATACTTATTTCCCATGGTAAATATAGCAAAAAAACCCGTAGTATCTCAGACTCCTCTAAGTTGCAGCTTTTGACAAATGCTGACTTAGTAATGGCATCAGTGTCAGTGCTCTACAATTGCATTTTTATTTTAAGTTTCTATAATTTTGAGACCAATTTGTAATACCCAAAGCAATTATATTTAAGGCCCTACTTAATTTGTGATATTGGGGAAATTGCAGATCCTGCAATATTAAGCTTCCACTGCAATTTTTATTTTAATTAGCTTACTTTGCACAGGGCACAATTCAGCATACATTTTGAGGTTTGCAACACACACTTTCCCCCCCCCCATTAGCACAGTAGAACCCCATTTATCTGAGTGGCTGGGGATCAGACTATCAGCCCCAAGCACAACAGAGCTCCCTCAGTGAGCCCTACATATTAATGACTAATATAGTTGGAGCAAAATGTCTGGTTATCAAAAAATTAGCAAGCATAACATAATACTTGAGTGTTTATATTGTTTCAGCATTTAAAAAAAAAACCAAATAAGTCTTTTCTGGCTTTTCCAAATTACCGCAATTAATAAAGGTCCATTAACTACTTTTCTACAATTTTCCATGTCTTATCAGCAACTCAGCCACAGCTATTTGATAATCATCCCACAATTCAAGTAGGGCCTTAATTATAATTATCCACTATATCTGCAAAAAAAGGATCTTGCAACAGACTTTAAGAATAGTATTTCTAGGAAATTGCCAATCCACACTAGATTCTCCACAGGTGGTGTTTTGAATAAGCTTGTTTCATGGTTTGAATCACTAAATCCAAGTTACAGAGGAACAATCACAGTGACATGGAGAGATTATTCATCTTGTGCAGTAACTGGAATTCAAGACACATATTGCCTTGTTTGTCAAGTTCACATGTTCTAGTCCTTCTTTTGCCTGTACCAAAAATATAGACAGCTGCACAGGCAAACCATTCTCAGTTTCTTCTCCATGACAAAGCCCCAAGACAGAGGTCTCTGAAGCAGAAGAAAAGGTGACGGGGCAAAGGTAGTGGAGCACCCTTAGGGGAACATATCTCACAAAATTCCATCTACTGCACAAAAGGTGAGTAACGTCTCCTTCAAGTAGTTTTCCCATGGGCACTCCACTTCAGGTGACTCCAAGTGTTCTGGGGACAAAGCTGACTTTTTGATGTTGAGCTGAAGACCTACCCTCTGGAATAGGCACATGGTTATCTGAACTGCAGAAAGAACTTCCAGTCCTCAACACAGGGGAAGACTATTATATGTAGCCTCCATAGGAGCATGGCTACTGCTACTATGATCTTTGGATCACCCTTAGGGTAGAAGAAAGCACTGCATTCTGGAAGTGATCCTGACGGACTGTAAAACTAAAGAAACCTCTTGTGAGAGAGGGATAAATTACAACATGAAAATGCGTGTCCAAGGGCCATGAACCAATCTGAGTCTAACGATTAGCCATCCTGAACTTCTGTGATTTTACAAATGCATTTAGAAGTCTAAGATTGACTCATTAGACAGCAGTAGAGATGGAATGCGCCACAGCATTGGCTGCATCTAGGCAGCCCTGAAATGAGGTCCTTGCCAAAAAGTGACCCTCATCTATAATGAACTTAAATTACTCATGGTGTTTCTCTGGCAGGCGTTCAATGAAGGCGATTACGTTTATTGTAATGGGCGTAGTTATACTTTGACGTCAGAGCTTGGTAGTTTGTGATCCTGAACTGAGTTGCTAAAGAGTAGCTCTTGCAACTAGAGTGATCAAGTCATTTTTGGTCTTTATGATAATGTGTAGATTTTGTATGGTGTTGTCTACCATGCTCATTAATTGCCTCTACTAAATAATTTGATGGAGGACAGGAACATTTTGATGGAACATTATACTTTTCATGGGCTCATTTACAAGTAGGTGGTGCCATAGCTAGAGTCTGCCAAATGGCTTTTGCAGGTTCCAGTAGAGTATCATTCACAGGTAAAGCCACACATCCAGAGCAGATTGCGTGTAGGATGTCCAGAAGTTTATGTTGTACTCACTTTGCAACCTGAAGCTTCTGAAAACGGTCCTTTTGTGTGGTAACAGATTTCTGTGAAGAAAGTTCTCTGATGGGAGATCTAGAGCTTGTATTTGTAGACGTCTTATCGGTACTGCCATTCTTATACCACAAAGGCCTTGGTGACAGGAACATAGAGGTTGGTGCGGGGCTAAGTGTGCTCTAAGATTGTTGCATAGCAGGATTCTCTGAGCCTGGATTGGAGGCTGGTCTGAGGGCCTGATCCATCATGAGCAACCTGAAATTTCTTGGTTTTTCCTAGATCTGCTTTTGAAAGACGCACAGATCTTACACTTGGCTAGTGTACAGGTGTCTCCCAAACAATGGAGGCACCAAGTATGCCCATTCCTAACTGGGAATTCTTGGTAAAAAAAAGCAGTGCTGAAACCCTGGGGATCCTGTTGATTGCAGTGAGAATGACTCTCAAAGACGAAGATAGCCCCTCAACAAGGGGAAAGCGGGGATGTGGGGGAGGGAGTGAAAGAAAAGCCCCAAGTAAAAGAATTAATAATAAAATAATGAACTATGTAAACTCAAGTAAACTAAGGCCACAAACTAAGTAGAAAGAATGAACTACAAACGACTGTAAAGTGAGCAAACGAGATGTTCTGTTTCAGGTTGAAGGGCATTTGAGAAGGAACTAACGGCAGTTCACCCATACAGCTTTATATATCCTCAGTATGGGGCACGCGGAGGACTAGAGTGCATATTTGGGCAGAATAGGCACTGTTACTGAAAATCTCTGATCAAAAGTACATGCAGTGTACGTGCACCTGAAGTGGTGCACCAACAGGGACTCTACTTGTAGAAGAAGAACATATGTTATTTATAAAAGAGGCAAATTTAATTTCCTGAAAGTAACTATTTGGCTAGCACTTCCAAAGCATACTTCTGGTCCTAGACTGCATCACTGTTACTCAGCACTATAGAAAACAAACTACAGAAAACAGACACACAGAACATGCCAGGTATCAAACCCGGAAACAGCCAGCTTCTCCATTTTTCATTCACAACTCCCTTTAATAATAGGAGATCACTTTACAAAAGAAAACCATGCAGACATTACTCAGACTGTGGCTGTAATTATCCAGTTAAAAACTATGCCAGTAAACCTTTAGTGTATAACAGATCAAAAGGTGTCAGGTCCCTACTATTTTTCTTTTAAATCCTCATGCACAAATTATGATGCTGTATAATAGAATTAAGGCCACAGATTTGACCTATGATGTTTAAGAAAAGTTTGGCTGTAGGTGGACTCAATAAGTGCTTTGAGTCTGTCCACATCTATCATTATCTACGACAATTAGAGTGACAAAACTGTAGCCTTAATTTTTTTTTTACTCTGCAGCTAAATTATTCTTTTATCCAAATGACATATGGTCCATTAGCAGTAAAGAAGAGGCCTAGCAGCAAGAAAGAGCTTCCCCATTTTTATATTTACTTTAGCTGAAATTATAAATCTATATTCCTTTGTGTTTGTGTGTTAAGCAAATACAGTGCTCAAGGCTGCAGAATTGACGCTTAGCAGTAGAAACTGAACTATTTTATCCTCTGTACAGGCACAGCATGGCCTCAAACTGCTTCCTTAAAGTTCCTCTGCCCCATTTTGGATGGGCTCCTGTCTTTATGATTATTCATTCCTTGGCTTTCAGTGATTGCCAGTTGTGAAAGTGATTTTTGAGGTACAGACAACTGATCAAGGGAAACTTGACTGAGGTCACCAACTCACTTTACGTAAGCCAATGAGCAGTCATCACATGGCAATGACTTGTGGTCAGTGTCTACCTGGTCTATATTCAAACTGGTGAACTGGAGGTAAATGACTCTAGTGATGTATCCCATCACTAGTTGTCTAAGCCATCCAGTGTCCTGATTTAATCTACATCCATCAAATACACTTATTTTCTTCTTGGGAGAACCTCAAATATAGAGTTAATTCTTTCATTAGAACAGTTAATGTCTCTATTTCAATTACATAATTTCTTATTTTAGGTTTTTGCTTTATTTGGATGATGTGGTAATGGACATCTTGACAGCAGGTTCAATTATAATAAAGTACATTCAAAATTGTATAACTTGACCAAAAATGCAGAAGTGTGTCTTCTTTATAACGTCTGCTACTGGCATTTTACTGATAAGCGCGTTCTTTATTAATGTCAAGGGCTTACAGAGTGTGAGAATGTTTGCTGTATTAGCATCTGCATGTGGAATAAAGCAGATGTCATCATAAAACCCAAACAGTGATTAATTAGGACTGCAAACTGTGAGACTAGCTATTGTTTGACTATGATGTCACTAGCTGAAATATCATAATAGAAAGAAGACATTGCCGAGTATTTAGTGGGTAGGTAAGCTATGCAGTTTTAATAATATGATCTCTTAGTTTCTTTTTTTATTTATTTTTTTAAGTTTCATATTGCTTCCCCATTATCTCATAGCATTCAGGATCATTTACAATGAGACCGCAGTTAGAATGAATTAATTTTGTCGCATGTCTATCCTAATTACAGAATCAGGACTGAATATGTAATATATTTCACATTTTATTATGGTGATATATTGTAGAACCTTTTCAATATATATTTTAAAACTAGTTAACTAGACTTCCTTTCTCCCACAGGTTAGTTTGTAAATATATGAACAGAAAAGCGGTCATCTTGGAAAGGCATAAGATGTTTTTAAATTAAACTACAATGTGTATGTATTTTGCGGAGTATCTGAACAAAATCTTCCTTGGATGTTTCAACTTTTTATTATATAGAAAAGCATTAATTAACACCCATTATAGTTAAGGTTGCATAAGTCTATTTTAAGCCCCATTTTTGGTCAACTCATACATTTCTGAAACTTAATGTATTGGCTGAAACTTTCCATATATGGTACCTGCCTGAAAGTAAATTATGTTGTTAAGTTTGAGCAAACATAGTTGAGTAATTTTGAGACTGAAAGTGAGAATAATTTCCCTACTACCAAAAATATATTGCAATTTTGTTTTAAAAGCTCTACTACTAAAATTGCCCTAGGCAAAAAGTTTAAATTTGTGTGGCTAACACAATGGCAGAGTGCGTTGGAAGCATGTAGTGCTCCAAAGTGGTGTTTCCAAGGTGTTCCAGAGGAGCTCTTTCTTAATTCACTCATATGACATGGAGGACCATTTACACCAGCCAGCAAAGGGTTCACTATTATATAACAGCAACTCCTATCAGACCTGACAACTCACTACACATAGCACACTGCTTTCATAGTATTGATCTATGAAGAATGTCATGTGAGATCTTAAATGAAAGCCAGGATCACACGGGTCACTGGTGTCATGAAATGTATATACTGACAATATGTAAGAAGTTGTGTGTGTACACACACACACACACACACACACACACATATATAAGTTTTAAAGACTGAATCAAAACCGGGTTGCAAACTGGTTTCTGTTAGACAAAGGATGTATATTCACCTGTATGCCTCAGTTCACATGTAAATCAAGCACTGTAAGCCAAACACAGCAGAAGCCCAATTTCAGTATGAAGTCAACACACTGTAGGATAGGATGGTGAGGCAGCTGACCCTGGATACATATAATGGATTTTGGGAAGATAAGAGAAGACAAAAGAACACCTTTTTTTCCCTTCACTGAGGAAGCAAAAAGGACAGCGCTTTTTGCATTCATTAAAGAGATCCCACGGAGGTTGGTTGGAGACACTGAGATTGCTTTAGGTGAGAAATTACTTTAGACGAGGGTTTTGCAAGTTAAAGTTTAGACTCTAGGAAGCATGTTATAATTTGGGTTTATATGTAACCTTTGTTTCCATTACCCTCTCTCACTCACCCTCAGATCTGAGCCTCTGATAGTAAACTTGTGATTGATTTTACTATATCTCAATGCTGTGATGTTACATAGGAGCTGACCCTCAGTTGAATCACAGAAATTAGTGCGTACACAGTCCCTTGGTGGGTAGCAAATGTGGTATTTCTGTGAGTAGCCAGTGACAGGGGCTGGATAACACAGGAGAATGCTTCAAAGGGGCTCAGGGATTGGGGTGAACCTATTAACCTGCTAAGGATAGTGAGGGCTAGCATTGTATCGAAGACATTGTTTGGGTGCCTAACAGATTGGTGGTGTCAAGAAGCTGACACCCAGCTAAGCCCAAACACTCTGGGGGCAAAATCCTGGCTCCAATGAAGTCAGTGGACAAATTCCCTTCAACTTCAATAGGGTCAGGATTTCACCCTCAGTTTTATTCACTGAAATCTTCACGTTCTGGTGTGTGCTTTGCCATTAAACATGATTAGAGAAACAGACCAACTGACCTATTAGGACAATATATAAATTGGTAATCTGATGTACCACTTTACACAGGTATTAAATGAGGAGGAAAAAGAGAGAGTGCTCTAGATCAGCAGTTACACAGATAATTACACTTAAAACACCAATTACCCAAATGAGTGTATGTGTAATTATCTGTGTAACCACTCTTTTTCCTCCTCATTTAATACATGTGTAATGTGGTACATCAGATTACCAATTTATATGCTCCCATAAAGGGACAATTCTATTTTTATCACTAGGCAACTGTATGGAGTCAAAGGACTGAACCCATGTAAGTGGTAGTTGTAGTTTGTTAAATCTAGTATCCAAATACTGAATGACAGCATCAAGGACACAGATTGGAATTTCTACAGCTTTGTCTCTAAAAACCCAGACATATTTACCACTTTGAATTTGCCATTCCTAAGAAGAAGTTTAAGATATAAGGGCTATGATCATCCTCTAGGGCTATGACCTCCAGTATAACATTTTCTATCTCTTGCAAAGCCTCAAACATGAAGAGATCCTCTCCACAGAAAGTAACGTAGTACAGAACCAGATCTCACTGACTTTCAGTAAAACTTGTGCTCCTAAGCCACTTTGAAAATTTCACCCTCTATATGTGGGATGGATACCTCTGAAATAGCTCACAATTGTCTCAAAGGCTGAACCAATAGCTTAGATCAAACTATTGCAATAATCATAGAATGAAAGACATTAGATAAGCAATTACGAAGTCTCTTCAGGAAGTATTCTGGCAACATATATAGAAAGGTGGGTTTTATTACAGTGTTTGCTAATGGAGCCACTGACAGTTCTCTAGTAAAGCAAGAGTCAGTTTATATCAAAGAATGTTTAGTATACTCTTTGCTGACACAGTACATTTGCAATCAGAGCTCGTGGAATTAAAATAGCTTTAAAATTTATATAGAATCAAGGGAGAATACAATCAAACTGCTTGATCTGAAGCTAGATGATGCAGTAGTGACTAAAGGATATTCAAATGGGCATGCAGAGCAGGCTTAGAGAATATTTTCTTCAGAAATTATGAATTGCATCAGCCACAACTTTGAGGTTACTATTCTGGACTACAAAATCATCCCCATCTTAGAAAAAAGTATTCTGAAAGACATTTTAAAATACTTAGGTTTCAAAAGTCAAAAGCAACTTCAAGGTTTCTTCTCCACATTTTAAATAGAAAACAAAAATTAGTTACCATCTGACAAAGGGTTTCTATTTCTACCCTTACTGCTGTCTAATTGACAATGGGTGGAAGTCAGATCATATTAATATACTTTAGCAGTTATACTCTTCTTAAAATGTCTATACTGGAACACAAAATTTGCACCAATGGCAACTATTCAGTATAAATTGAACTGAAAACCACTCACAGAAAAATCAGGGCAAATTTAATTTCAACTGTTCTGTTATTTCTTCATTTTCTTCTGCGGGATCTTTGGGTAAAAAGACCAAGATGCAACAGGTATTTCACAACATGTCTAACTTTGAACACTTCAGTGGTGAGACTTCTCAGGTGTTTAAAGTTAGGTTTGATCTTAAGCACCTTGCTGGAAAAGGACTCAACAAGTTAAGAAAATTGGAGATGTTATCAGAATTCTGACAGGGAAGGAAACCACTACATTTCAGAGTTCTGTTGTCAGTCTTACAATATAGACTGCTAATGGCATTTTAACCATGAAATAAAATTACTGCACATAAATATTTGATCCAAAACATTAGTAACTATGGATCTCAATCATTAAAGGATGAGGTATTAGAATCTTGACACAAAGGTGAATGAGAAAGACTAACAAAGCTTAAATGCTTCATAAGGCAAATATTCCAATAACCTAATGCAAAATGACAAACCGATAAAACTCTTTTCTTTCCCCTTGAACCAACCATGTATCTATCAGATGGGGACTTTTTGCTGTTTTCCATAGATTCATTTGGTGGAGGAGGTTTTGCTTTTAAGCTTTTGATTTTCTGTTAACCATTTCACAAAGGAGATAATATCTCCAAATCTAATGAGACTGTTCAAAAAGATTGCATATCCCATTTCTGAATTCATAGTAATTTAAAAGGTGGTTCCATAAGAAATTATAGCCAACAAAAAATGCAGTTCTTACAGAAAAAGTAACAGGGTTAATAGAAGATTAATTTAAAATTGTAGTTAGGGTTAACAGCTCTCACGATCAGTGATTAACAACTCAATATAATATGTTACATATATCTTTGATACAAAATATCAATGACATTCACAAAACTGCTGTGCAGCATGACATACAGGATTTATTAATAGGTCTCTTAAGGTTTGCTTTCATTTCCCAACAATTACCATAGAAGGAATCACTCAATTTCTTTTCCCCCTTTTTCTAAGTTCTTATTGATATGGACTATAAACAGACTCATGTTACATTCACCTAGGTCCTTAGATTCCTCAGACAAAACCTCATAATGCAAACAAAAAAAATTATATCCATTGCCTAGATAAATTCATTTATTATTTCTTGTTTCCAGGTGCTGATGACTAAAATATTACCTGTTGATCCTTTTATCTTTCCTCTATTGTATCATCACTTTCAGTTATCTCATCTTGTGGATAATGACTGAAGAAAACATTTCTGCATGAATTAGAGGTTTAAGGTTCTTTTCAGGGAGGCTGGCACAGACAAAGTTGAATACATAATTTCTCTTAAAAGGCCATCCCCTCTAAAGGGAAGAGCTAGCAGACAGCTCAGAAGTAATATCCCTCTACATTGCCAAAACTATAATTCTCCAGTAAAGAGTGATGCTGAATATGTTAACCAAAAGCCTAAGGGAATCTTGGCCATCATCATGGAGTCTAGTGACCATCAAATGGACCCATGATAAGAAAAAACAGAAAACCCATTTTTTGTTGTCAGAATTAACCTGAGCACAAACATCAGACCTTAAACTTAGTTCTCCTGAACAGATATTTGGGGGGTGGGGAATTTTCCAAAGCGCCAAAGTAACTTTGGAACACAAGTCCATATGACTTTTGGTGGAACTTCTGCTCCCACGTCATTTGGGAACTTTTGAAGATTCCACACCATGACACCTAAATAAATGGTCTGGTTTTCAAAAAGTTCTGAGCTACCCAACAGTTCCCATTGCAGACAGTAGATCTCAATAGGGATCAACGCTAACATATCTACATCCTAAAGGAGGGATTTAAGCCATAACCGGGGGTTTTCTTGCTTAAACTGGTGTGTGCAAAATATAGATTTTACTTATACCTTCCTGCTTATGTTTTGTTATGCTGAATAATGTATGTGTTAGATTGCAATTTCCAGCAGCATCACACAGCTGCTAACCACCACAAATACATTAAAGCCAGAGAAGCTCTATTTGGAGAATGAAATGTTTCTCTAAAAGGCTCACCATCTCATCTGTGACAAATCCGAAAGGCCTTCTACTCCTTATAATTAAGTTCAAGAACCAAAATAAAACCACATACTTAGTATGACAACTGAAGATTATCTTGGGAAAATGACACCAGACATGGCTGAAATAGACTGTGAACACCAGTCAGTGTTTATATTTGATCAGTTTTGAAAGCAGACTGCATTATTAGCAACAGTATTTGTGGAAGTCTACTTAAAAGTATAATCCATCTTTTCCTAACTGAGATCAGTTAATCCACTGCATTTGAACACAGTACTAAATATACTGACCCAAAATATACCAAGGAATAGGCAACTCTCCCTTTAAGTACCAAATATAGCTCTTCAAAATTAGGCAGGTGACAGAACTGATGGAAAATAACCACAAACTCATTTGCCAAATAAGGAATGTTCAGCAGAGGCTGTATCAAAAGCAACTTGATATGATGCCAAAAAATGGGCTTGTGGGACTGTGTAAATTTTAAAGAAATAACTACCTTACAACGTAGTTTTGAATTTCCATATTTATTTTCCACCAATGTCTTTGTATTGAGCCACTTTAATTTACAAAACAAAAACAAAGGCTCTCTTTTTATTAAGTGGTAACACTTGCTCAGTCTGGTATATCAAGTAGTCACAAAAATATCCACAAAGTTTCTGGAATCCTAATTTAGCTAATAATTTTGCTTTTTTACTACTTCCAGGAGGCAAAATAGCTTATTGCCAAATAAGAACTGTAGAGGAAGCTGTATAGTGGTAAATTTGTTTCCAGTCACTATAGTTAGCAGATGTGACATGCTGCAGCAGTTATACACAGTATTTATCAAATCACTTGATAATAATTACATGTTAATACATAGCTACGAATTTAAATGTTACCTGAAACAGACTTGAGAATGAAACACTAGAAGATATAAATACTTCATTTGGAAAAAAGGATTTGGCATTTATCTTTGTTTAAACACCTGCTGAAATTAATGTGCCAGGTAGTCTGTTGCAAGCCATACAACCTTCCTTTTACAGCCATCACAATATAGTTGATGTGACTTTTGCTATCAGCTTAATTCAGGAAGAGTTTTTGGTCTCTTGAGAGAACAAAATTCTGAACAATGAAAAGAATGATCATTTAAGTGACAGATACTCTTGAATTACTGTTTTTAGTCATTCTAAATATGGTCAGTTATCCATTTAATTTCCAAGGAAAAACAATCCTGTATAGCCAAAAGGTGATCGCTGACACTTAGGCCTGGTCTACACTAAGGGGGGGGGGGGGTCGAACTAAGGTACACGACTTCAGCTACGCAAATAGCGTAGCTGAAGTCGAAGTACCTTAGTTCGGGCTACTCACCAGTCCAGACGCCGCGGGAACGAAGTCCGCAGCTCCAAGGTCGACTCCGCCACCGCCGTTCGCGGTGGTGGAGTTCCAGAGTCGACCGGAGCATGTGGGGAGTTCGAACTATTGCGTCTTGATTAGACGCGATAGTTCGAACTCCGAGAAGTCGAACTCTCCGCGTCGACCCGCGCGGTAAGTATAGACCTACCCTTAGTAAGAGATTAAACTATTTCCACTTTGAAATCACTTGGCTCCTGATGAAGTAAAGCTCATTCACTAAATTGAAATGGATGATTCACTGAGTTCATTAATATTAATTTTGACTGCTAATTGATTCATTAATGATAGAACACTCAAACCCCTGAAATACCAGGTATTTTCACAATTATAAAGCGTTTGAGGGAAAGAAATAATTGGGCATGGCTTTAATTTAAAATACCAATGCTCACTCTAGCAAAATATGTCTTCCCTAGTGGACCCTTAATTTATGTGCAATATGTAAATGTTTCAAAGAATTTTTTCAGGTCTGGAAACACTATTCCTATTTCAGCATTTTGGATTAAATCCTGAAAAAGTTAAGTTCTATGGACAGAATTCTCTTGGACTTCAACAGGATCAAGATTTGGCCTGTAATCTCAAGTAAGGGCATTCATTAAAACCCAAAGTCTCAAAAGTGCCTTCAGGCCCATAATACTTTGGATTCAGCTTAATACTAATTAAGAGTTGTTCATCCAGAGATCAAGAAAGTGAAAAGAAAGACTTTTACAAGAAAAACTTTTAGCTCTTTCTCCAAAAGAAATCTTCAAAATGTAACACTCATAAGGGAATGTAACAGTTAATTTACCTGTGAACTGTCCCTTTAAAGATTTGGCGCACAGCTGAAGAGGTAAAAGGGAACAAAATGTGGAAGCGTGGCATAGTGTGGTGTGGTGTGGGTGTGTTCTAGTCAGACTGAACTGACGTAAGGTTTATGCAGGCTGCCTCAAATATATTAAAGTTTCTAAAACTTCAGTTTTAAGATCACTCCTGGAAGGTAACAAAAACAGGATCCTCCACCAAACTTCTTTTCAGATCTCAACTTAATCTGGCTAATACGTCAAAATTTTTCTGTAGAACCCATAGTGCTCAAATTGTCCCGATCATAGGAACTAGTATAAAAAAGTTTAATCAGTTCATTGGACTGGCTGGTCATTCCTAGCTCATCTGTTTTATAATCTGTACATATAGACTTTGTAAAACCATTCAGGTAATTATCACATTTTCAAACCCAGAATAGTTTCAGCATGTTTTCCCATGAACAGCATAGACAGAGATTCCCCATAACACCCATTGCACTCAGCCAAGCAGTCTATAACTTATTTTTATTACAGATTCTCAGAAAAAACAAATCAATCTATGTTTTGGGAAACCATGCTAGAATCATTCATAGGTTCAACTAAAGTTTTGTTCACTGCCACAAACTCTCCCATATTGTGGAACTGACTGCTCTTGGGTTGTTCTATTGTAACTATTGTCTGTTTTATTTTACAAAGGCTAGAACGCCTTCTTGCTTTTAATAGAAAAGCTTTGTTTTATTTTGGTGCTTCACATTAAATGTATGAGTCTCGGAGGATGCCCTGGAGTGGCATTTTAGGGTTTACTATTCTCTGTCTGTTTCAACTGTAGTTTTCTTGCGCAACCTTTTTAGTGAATTAATATAGCATCATACGAATTAACAAATGCAACACTGATTAAAATCAATGTATATTTTCATTGTTGCAAAACCTAGTTGTGTTTTGAAATGTACAGAATGTATTTTTCCTTTAAGCACACTGTACTTAAAACATTCTATTTTGATATTCTCAGGCACCCAATCCTCTGCTGTCCATTACAATTCAGTAAACTGCTGACCTGAAACTGTTTGGAGAATGAGGGCAATTATTTAGTTATCTTCAAATACTTGCAACAATAGCTTGCATGTATAATCAAAAGCTGCCAATTACAAAACTATTCTGAATAAGTACCTCTCTGACAAAGGAATAACAA
This sequence comes from Mauremys reevesii, assembly GCF_016161935.1. NCBI lineage: Eukaryota > Metazoa > Chordata > Testudines > Geoemydidae > Mauremys > Mauremys reevesii. The sequence continues at coordinate 34,919,142 of NC_052629.1, read as the reverse complement.
TGACCATAGTACAGCACATATGTTCTCACTGTTTTGGGGAGTTTTGCCTCAAAGGGAGTGTGCAGAAAATCTAATTTTCTGTCACAAAGTAATACACAAAGCCTATGGCCCCAATCCTGCTCTCACTGATGTTAATTTAGAAAGTCCCAGTGCTTCAGTGGGTATACATTGGACCCAAAGATTTTTAAAAAGTGGCTGTCTGATTAGGTTCAAATATATCAATATTTAAAACTAAGGTTTTGGAAATGATGTGTATGGTATTTGCTACTTATTACTGCCAGAGCACAGGGCTGTCCCTCTGGGTGGGCAACCGCTCAGGGCGCTGTGGTCAAGGGGTTTCAGAAGGTCTGTGCCCACTCAGGAAGAGGGGAGAGGGGAGAAAGGGGCTATAGTATGAACACTTGGTCCTGCACAAGTCCTCTCTCCACCGTCCCAGCAGCATGGCACCTGCAGAGTCGCTGCCACTTCACCTGCTGCTGCTGCTCTGTCTGCTGAGCTGCCACCCACTGCTCAGGGATCAGTACTTAAAGAGGTGCCTAAGAAAGTTCATCCAGGGTGCCATTTTCCCTAAGGCCGGCCCTGCCAGAGTGTGCCTAATAAGTGATAGCTCTGCTGTAGTGCAAGAAAATAGAAACATATTTCACTGAGTTTTATCCCACTTCTAGTAATAGAAAATCAACTGTGCAGAGCACAGTCTACCTACGTGTCACATTTTTATGCTTTTCATTTAGGAAATATATTTACAACTCACAAAAGAATGTTATCATTGTTAGACTCTGAAGAAAATGTCTCTCTTTTCTGTAATTTAGGGAGTCTGACAAGCTGTCTATTAATTTTTCACTTAAAAGTCCAAGTCAGTATTTACCACCTCAACTTTACATCTTTTGTTGAAGATGTATAAACAAAAAATAGGGCCATGCTAGGTTCTGAACCATTTCTATATGGAGACCAATTCAATGAGGTGAACACACAGAGTATGCAGATGCCTTTTATAAACTAGCATCCCTCCTGTGATAGTGCTTTTTTTTCTTCAGAGATTTTGTGTATCAGATAATTCCTAAATTAAGGGCTGAAAGTTGATAGACATTCAAGATGTGCCCCATAAAACTATTTTACTCAAAAACAGTTACTCATTTTTTCAAATTGAAATGACAGAAAGGATTAAGGATGGACTATTTGTGTCATATTCAGTGTTCAGATATCTAGAGCCATTTGTTTCCGTCTATCAATGTTTTGATTCTTCTGAATCTCTTTAGAAGTACAACACATTAGAAGGTTTTCATTGTTTTAGCAATTGTTCTCTCTCAGCCAGGAAAAGTTCATCATATAATCTCATGTCATCTTTTATCCTCTCATTACAGCTGACAGACCAAATATTTAAAATGTAACTGTGGTATTTTACATTTATTCTACAGAAATGTATGATGTAATCAGTGCCTTGTTTAACAACAGTCATAGTAAACAAATGCGAAATAAATTAAATGGTTTTGGACTTACTTTTTGTCATTGAGATGATATATGTAAGTTTGCTAATTATGCAGCTGGAGGGTGTTATATCTGCCCCTCTGACAGAGGTTTTGAGACCCGCTTTTGTTAGCTGAGTTTGCAATTTGGCAGTCATGCTCCCAAATTCTGTTCATTGGGTCTCGTGTAGGCTTTTTGCACAGGGAAGAATTTCATCTTAACCAGTTTGTCATGATGGAAAGAAGCCAACTCTCTGTCACTAAAGTTCAGAATCAGTGTGTACTTACCACTATATGACTCACAAAGAGACTCAGAGCTGTTTGCCGTAAAGATGGAAAGTAAACTCTCAAAGTCTACTGTATCAGAAAACCACCAAATACCTTATTCATTGTTTACCAATGTTAAACTAGGGCAGTTTGTTTTTTCATAATCTGTCATAGCATTATCTAAGTCCCTCACCAACTTACTAAGTACGTTTTATCTGAAGTGGTTTGCTAGAAGGCATTGTTGGTAATTAGATGGACTTCAGTGCAGTGAAGATTTGAATTTTAAACTCAAAGTTTTGTAATAGTCTATGTATAAAAATATTTATTTCATAATCTAAATCTGGTAAAGAATGCTGTGGTTTAAATACATATCTTTTTTTTCAGGGATATTTTAAATTCAACTGATATCTGTTAGCAATCCAAATGCATTCTGGTGTTTTAGTTATAATTCAGGTGCATTTTCATAGCCCCTAATGCTTAATATGATCAAAGACTCTTAAAGCCACACCTCAAAGAGATTTAATTAGTTATAACTCCTTATTCATATCACCTGAGGCTGTTATGAAATATGAGCAGTTAGGTATCCCACAGTGCTTTGGGTGCACCTTGCTGCACTTCAGTGGAACAATATGCAGTGAAAGTCTGCAGTCTTAAAAGTCTTTAAAGAACTCCTATAGTACCTAACTGATAAAATTGATGGTCCTGAAGATAATACAGCAATTTATATTTTTACAGGACTTTATAACCTGGTGGCAACAATAGGAAAAAAAAGTCAGTATTCCCATCAAGTAGTCGAATTATTTTTCCGTCTTTGTTATTCCATCCTCAAATAAAACCCAGTTATCATATTTAACTTCTCTTACCAGGTGAAGAAAAGTCTAATAAAAAGCTTCCCTCCCAAGAAAGAACAAATGTAAGTAGAAGAGTGTTCATAAGAAACATGTCACAAAAAAAAGAACACTGTGCTGTTATACTCGGGGAGTTGGGTGAAACTTCATTGAAGCTGGCAGGTGTAGCAGCCATCATTAATTCAGGCTCGAAGTAAAGCAATTGAGCTCTTGTGAAATAGATAGCTGAAACAGTCAGAGTCTCCACCCGAAACAGAGGCCACATGCACGGCTGGAGTAGGACTTGAGCCTTTCGGCCTAAAGGGTTTCCCACAGGTCTGATAAAGGCAGGGGCAGAGGACTGGATAGGTTGTTCATAAGTGTGCAAGTGGGAAGTGTGGAGGGAGAAATAAATATCCTAGAAAACAGAGAAAGCAGCAGAAAGCCAAGTACAACCAGAGAAGGCCTTTTAACATGACCCCTCAGAAAAGCTTTAAAAAAGCTATCTGGAAAGGGTCTTCAAACTGTGAGGAAAGAAACTGTCTCCGACTGTTTTATTCCTACTGTTCTCAGGGAAATAGGCATTTATGTAAATAAAACAGGATGCAGAGAAATACTTGACTCCATCATTAATTTCTCCTCCTAATGTAAACAACTCACAAGACTCAACATTTTGGCTAATTAATCTGATCAAAAGGGAGTAACAGAATAGTATGAGGGCCCAGTTGGGACATAATTCAAATGCTAACAGTTATAGTACTGTATAGCAAGTGATAGACAACTTGGCAGACTAGGACACTGTCAGTACTTTCATTAGTATCGTTTCTTTCACACACACACACACACACACACACACACACACACACACACACACACACACACACACACACACACACACACACACACACACACAATTAGGAAATACTTGTGCAGCACCACTGCAGTTACAGGGCAGCTGAGTACTACAGAAAACAGGGAAATGTCAAATTCCCAAAGACCTTAATATGAAAAGAGCATAATGAAAGTCTCTTCAGCCAATACACTACAACCTTGTTGCCCAGAGGTGGTATCTCTAGAAAAGAGTGGTTCAAGCTCAGTATTCATTCAGGTCTTGCTTCATTAAATACAATTTAAAAAACTGTGGGGGAGGAAAGGAAGAAAAAACAAGGACCTTATCCAAAGCTTACTAGAAGGTCAATATGTATCTTTCCATTGACTCCAATTAGCTTTGGCACAGGCCCCACTTAGTGCCAATTCTAGTGGACTTGTGGTAAAATGACAACTAGATTTTGAGGTGAAATGACCAGAAGCAGCACACAGGTCAGACCATCATCCCTTAGGGGAGGATTTATTAGAGGGGATACTCTAGACCAGGGTGGGAAAACTTTTTGGCCTGAGGGCCACATCGGATTTTGGAAATTATATGGAGGGAGGTTAAGGGAGGGGGTCGTGGCCTGGCCCCCACCTCCTATATGCCCCCCCCAGGACTCCTGCCCTGTCCACCCCCCCCCCCGGGTCCCTGATGGGCCCTCCCCGGGACCCCTGCCCCATCCACATTCCCCCACTTTCTGTCCCCTGACCGCCCCCAGACCCCTGCTGCCCCATCCAACCCCTCCTCTCATTCCTGACTGCCCCCCCGGGGCCCCTTTCCTATTCAACCACCCTTTCTACCAGTTCCTGACAGCCCCCCGAACCCCGGCCCCGGACAGCCCCCTGCCGCCCCATCCAACCCCCACACCTTCCTGACTGCCCCCCTGGGATCCCTGGCCCCTACTCTCCCCCCAACCACCCCGACCCCTATCCACACCCCCGTCCCTTGACCACCACCCCGAATTCCCCTGCCTTCTATCCAACCTCCCCTGCTCCGTGCCCCCTTACCGCACTGCCTGGAGCACCGGTGGCTCGCGGCACTACAGCCGTGCCGCTGCCACCACCACCATGCAGCACAAAGCACTGGATCAAGCCGGGCTCTACAGCTGTGCTGCCCCAGGACCTCACAGCCCCACTGCCCAGAGCATTGCGCCAGCAGTAGAGCGAGCGAGCTGAGGCTGTGGAGGAGGGGAGACAGCAGGGGAGAGGCCTCAGGGGCCGGGCAGGATGGTCCCATGGGCTGGATGTGGCCCGCAGGCTGTAGTTTGCCCACCCTGCTCTAGATAAAGGGTAGAGGATAGATGGTGATAAAGTACAGGTAGGAACTGAAAAGAAACAGTCAAATGAAAAAATCTCATTTAATTACATCACATGGAGAAGATATAAAATTTGTCTATATTTAGTTGTCTAAGTGCTTGTATACAAATGCTAGAAGTCTAAATACTAGGATGGGTGAACGTGAGTGCCTGGTATCAAGAAGAGGATATTAATATAACATACATTGCAGCAACTTGGTGGTCATCTAATGAAATTAATAGGCAGCAGATTGAAAACATACATAAGGAAGTTCTTCTTCACCCAATGCACAGTCAACATCTGGAACTTATTGCCAGGGGATGTTGTGAAGGCCAAAAATGTAAATGGGTTAAAAAAAGAATTAGATTAGTGTATGAAGGATAGGTCTATCAGTCGCTATTAGTCAAGATAAGGGACACAACCCTATGCTCTGAGTGACCCTAAGCCTTTGACTGTCAGATGCTGGGACTGGACAATAGAGAAAGGATCACTTGATAGATGCTGTGTTCTGTTCATTCCCTCTGAAGCATCTGGCCCAGCCACTGCCAGAAGACAGGCTAGATGGACCATTGGTCAGACCCATGATACCCATTATGTTCTTGATTTGAGACCTCAAATGCATTTCACATAGGCCACAAAACAGCTCTCCGAAGTTAACTTTCGGTTGCTGCAAATCTAAACTCAGACACTACATTGCTACATCCCATTACCACTCAGTCAAATCATATTGTTCCATGTATATCCCATACTGCAGTCTACATAAAAGTAACCTACATTAAAAAATGTTAAGGTTGCAAAGTCAAGCACTCAAAAAGTTAGGAAAGGCCTGTGCAGCCTAGTTCTACTCCCTACTGCAAATGCAGGATGATACAGTCTTTAATTACAGAATTGGAGGGTGGTTGCTATGGAGGGTAGTTGCGATGGAGAGGGGTTGTGATGGAGGGGAGGTCGCTACGGAGGGGTGGTTACCATGGAGGGGCGGTTCATAGAATCACAGAAGATTAGAGTTAGAAGAGACCTCAGGAAATCATCTAGTCCAACCTCCTGCTCATAGCAGGACCAACCCCAACTAAATCATCCCAGCCAGGGCTTTTTTGAGCCAGGCCTGAAAAACATCTAAGGATGGAGATTCGATCACCTCCCTAGATAACCCATTCCAGTGCTTCATCACCCTCCTAGTGAAATAGTTCCTCCTAATATCCAACCTTGACCTCCCACACTGCAACTTGAGACCATTGCTTCTTGTTCTGTCATCTGCCACCACTGAGAACAGCCGAGCTCCATCCTCTTTGGAACCCTCCTTCAGGTAGTTGAAGGCTGCTATCATATCCCCCTCACTCTTCTCTTCTGCAGACTGAAGAAGCCTAGTTCTCTCAGCCTCTCCTCATAAGTCATGTGCCCTACCCCTCTAATCATTTTCATTGCTCCCCGCTGGACTCTCTCCAATTTGTCCACATCCTTTCTGTAGCGGGGGGCCCAAAACTGGACACCATACTCCAGCTGTGGCCTCACCAGTGCTGAATAGAGAGCAATAATCACTTCCCTTGATCTGCTGGCAATGCTCCTACTAATGCAGCCCAATATGCCATTAGCCTTCTTGGCAACAAGGGCACACTGTTGACTCATATCCAGCTTCTCATCCACTGTAATCCCCAGGCCCTTTTCTGCAGAACTATCTCTTAGCCAGTCAGTCCCCAGCCTGTAGCAGTGCATGGGATTCTTCACTTGTCCTTGTTGAATCAGATTTCTTTTGGCCCAATCCTCCAAATTGTCTAGGTCATTCTGGACCCTATCCCTACCCTCCAGCATATCTACCTTTCCCCCCAGCTTAGTGTCATCCGCAAACTTGCTGAGGGTGAAATCCATCCCATCATCCAGATCATTAATGAAGATGTTGAACAAAACCGGCCCCAGAACCAACCCTTCGGGCACTCCACTTGATACCAGCTGCCAACTAGACGTCGAGCCACTGATCACTACCCATTTTGCCCAGTGAGCTAGCCAGCTTTCTATCCATCTTATAGTCCATTCATCCAATCCATACTTTAACTTGCTGGCAAGAATACTGTGGGAGACCATATCAAAAGCTTTGCTAAAGTCACGATATATCATGTCCACCACTTTCTCATATCCACAGAGCCAGTTATCTCATCTTAGAAGGAAATCAGGTTGGTCAGGCATGACTTGCTCTTGGTGAATCCATGTTGACTGTTCCTGATCACATAGTCCAGAATGTTACACTCTCTCAGGGCTGGAGTTACAAAGCAGAAATCCCAAGGGTCAACCTGGATTATCCCTAAAACACATTTGGAGCTGACAGATTACAACTCTGTGACCTTTTAAAGACATAGGCTGTAACTCGTGTGTGTGTGTGTATGTATAGGTTTGCATGCATTAACTTTGTAATAATGCATTTCTTTTCCTAGTTAATAAATCCTAAGATAGTTTACTATAGAATTGGCTACAAGCATTGTCTTTAATGAGAGATCTAAGGTACAAATTGACCTTGGGTAAGTGACTGGTCTCTTGGGACTGGAAATGACCTGAATCTTTTGTGACCTTTGGCATATATCAGTGTCTCTTAACCTTTTTGATACCAGGGACCAGCTTGCTGCCTTCCTAACTGTGTCAGGAAGATCTCAGGGAACAGCACTGGTCCACAGACTAGTCATTGAGAAACACTGGTATATAGCAATCAACTATCACTACACTTGGTTTGCCGGGTTGGCAAGATAGACTGGAATGCCCAGGGGACTGTCTGTGACTCCATAATAAGACTGTTATAGTGCTTGAGGAGTTCACATTTGTTACAAAGTTAGTGAAATCTAATTACAGAGCATACAACCAGTTTGGAATCTTTGCCCTGCTTTTTGACAGTCTGCCCTGAGGTTGGCACTCACTGTTGTGAACCACTTTGGACAGAATGACAGACACTTCTAAAAAACAGTTATTTTCCAAGGTTATTTCTCTTTTAAAATATATGCAAAGAATTTTGCTGAGGCTTGAAAGCCATACTTTGGGTAAATTAGTTTTGTCATTTCTTAGAATGCTGTCTATTTGTGTCTGCCAAAAGCCATTTTCTAAAAGGCATGTCAAATGAATATTAGTATGGTTCAATGAAGAATGGATGACATGCACATAGTTATAGGTATTATTAGTAAATTCCTCTACCCCTAAACAGTAAAATGCAGTCACATTCTGGGATTTAATAGAGGTAACATTTGTCAGTGAATAATACACAACTACATACAATATCTGTATATAAAAGCTTCTTCACATAGTTCTAGCTTTCTCAAGATGCTCTTCTTTATCATACAAATACATACTAGTGTTTTACAATTTACCAGCCAAATAGCAAGTAACCATAAGACACCTGAAACAGTGACATGAACCAGAATTCTTATGTGAATGAGAACCTGATGTTAGAAACAGCTCTTCAGAATAGGATTGCTACAGACTCCCACTTAGCTAAAACAACCTAAAGCCTCATATCAAATAAAAAAATAAGCTGATATTGAGTAACTGTAGTCATCCTACTTTTATATAGTGAGAACATTACTGTTAATATTGAATGAATGAATCCACAGCTGAATAGAGCAGTATTCAATCCTCTCCCCTCCTCCCCCCACCCCCCGGGAGGATATGTAAAGCACCATTAAGCCCCGGCTACAGCACCTTCCACTAAAAAGTAAAGTTAGGGCTTCGGCAATTGCAGGACCTGAGATTTCACTCTGCTGAAACAAAAACTCCCTGGCCTTGATTCTGGGTTCTGCTAGCATCCATGGGTTGGAAAACCCACCAAGTCACAGGAAATCCACCCAGCGTAAGGAGGAGTTACTGGTGCCATAGACCATATGCTGCCCCATTTATATCTTTCCAGAATAGAAGAAAGTGAAGCAGAAAAAGATGTGGCTGGGATGAGGTGTGCTCCAGTATTCTGGGCTCCAGGAGTGGGTTTTACTTATGTTGGGGGCTGGACCAATCCCCAGCTAGTCTCTGAATCAGGAAGTTACAACGTGGTGTGTTGTCTCTTCACACAACAAAATAACATGTAGAAGCCACACAGGCACAGAAGGGTTCCAGAGAACTGCATTTACCAACATATCCTATATGACTAGGTCTAGTCGTATAGGGTATGCCTACACTGCATACTAAGCCCAGGCTCTGACTCAGGTTTGATCCCAAGCCCCACTTCTGTCCACACACAAATCAGATTGTCTCAGGTCAGAAAGCACTCAGGACCCAGGTCCTAGAATCCTGCTAGGGGATGGGTCAGAGCCTGAGTCCTTCTGTGACTTGGGTCCAAGCCCTATAATTTTGCAGTGTGGGTGCAGAGAAAGCTGCAAACCTGAGTCAGAAGGCTTGTGCAGTACAGTATGGACTTATTAGCATGGCAGAGAGACCCAAGCCCAGCAGTTGTAAGCCCGGGTTTACAATTCCATGTGGACACTCAAGCAGGCTTGGAAACACCAAATCCACAATCCTGAGTCCCACAAACCTTGGTATACACTGTAGTGTAGACACACACTACTGCTCTGGCTGGTTTCTGAAACTGGATAAGGTGAGCACCATTACAGAGCTCACAAACTATTTAACATGTTACTACCCAATTCCTCTATACTACATGGTGTCAATCCCCTCCAAACTGAGTGGCATCGCAACAAAGAATCAGAGCCCTGGACTTCAAGGAGGATTTGCTGAGGCCCATACAATGCATTCCAATGGGAGTGGCAATAGCTCACCCACAGGAGAGTTACTTCAATCAATTCTTTCATATTCTCGAAGTGAAACAGAACAAAATAGTAAATATATTACCTGGCATTATTGTTCTAAATGTGACATTTTGAAAAAGAATACCTAATTTACACAGCTTACAGAATGGGCCCATGTTTGAACTACAGTCTCTATGAGAATCTGAAATGTAAGAAGCGATTGCCCAGAAAAACTCCTCAGCTGCATTACTGCCATCATCTCCCTCCCTCATCCCACCCATCCCAATTTGGAATTGCAGCAGACATGGCTGCTGTTTAGCCTCCTTTCCTATTCACTAGCTTTTAGTCCTGTACATAGGAATTTGTTGGACCAAACTAAGAGAAAACCAAAAATAGTGCACTTAAATGATTTCAAAACCTACAGGAAAGACTGCTCAGATAAAAATATAACATTGGTCCCTATTTGGGGAAGGTTGTGCTTAACAAGGAGTAACACTAGTACTTTGTTATTATGAGGTAAGGCTGGCCAAATCTCAACAGTTATGACATCTGTGATATTTTTACTGGCTTCATGCATATCTGAATAAATCAACATCTAAACTTAACACTGATCTGTTTTCCATCATCAATAGTAAACAGAGTAAAATTAAAGACTCCAGGAAAAAAGTAGTCGTACATGTTTCAAAATTTCCATGTTTTGCTCAATCATTGAGTAGCCAAGCATAATGTCAATGAACCTCAAACAAGTAATTTGAATATATGGCTTTAGAGGTCATTGAGAGATATTTCCATTTGTAAAGCTGAAATCAACAGCATTACTTGCTAAGCATTGTGTCAACTAAAATTAAACAGTTACTAGCTGTGGGAAAAAAATTGTCTGTAAGAAACAGTCAAGTTTGGTTCTGTGCCATTTTCCGCAAAGGGGCAGAAAAGTGACATGGTTTGTAAATCTTGCTACAATCAAAATAAAGCAGTTTACCTAGTAAATATTGCCTTTTACTAACAGAAATTGGAGGTTGAAGGTGGGGGAGAATCAGGGCCGGTGCGAGGAAGTTTCGCGCCCTAGGCGAAACTGCCACCTTGTGCCCCTCCCCCCGCCACAAGCCCTGTGGCAGCTCCACCCTGAGGCGCCCCCCGTGGCAGCTTCCCCTCCCTGCCCTGAGGCGCCCCTCCCATGGTAGCTTCCCCCCTCCCCCGGGGAGCCGTCCAGCACCTCCCCACCCCAGCTCACCTCTGCTCCAGAAGCCCTGCTGTCGGGAACCCCTGGGCTGGATGCCGGCACCTCAGACTCCCTCTCCCTCCCAGCGCAGCGGCCACTGAAAGGCTTTAAAAAAAAATTGGGGGCGCTGCTTTTTGGTGCCCCCAAATGTTGGCACCCTAGGCAACCTCCTAGTTGGCCTAAATGGTAGCACCGGCCCTGGGGAGAATGCATGCCACACAGCAGAAAGGCCAGAGCGTAAATTCTGTTTCTTGTACCACTGATTACGAGTTTACTCATGATCGACAGTGCTCACCCTTGCAATGGGCAGAGCTGTTAGGAGAAAAGAGGAAGGCAAAAACGAAGGGGAGTGGTGGTTTTTTTTAAAGGAGTCGTGACATTGGGAAATATGACCTAAAATAAGGGGTTCTGAACATTCCTCCAACTACATCAGAAGGAGACAGTTTCGTAGCATAACAGCAGTCCCACAATTATGTTTGTCTCATTATCTCTTAATGGCAATGATTTTTTTAATGAGATTTCTACACAAATTAGACTAGATTGACCTTTTATAAATCTAAAATATAATCTAAACACAAAAGGAGCGAGGAGTGGGGAACAAATTTTCACTGAATATTCCTTTGAATTTGAAAGTAAATTTAAGTTCTGCCCTTTTCATGAGAGTTTCATGGTCATTTTCTGCAAACTAATGCAACCACTCAGGAAAAGCCAAGTTTTAGCTTCAAAGTTGGCTAAATTTGCAGATTCAGTTGTAATATTTGCAATTTGAGCTGTTCTGGTTAGCTCCATATGTCATTCCATCAAGGCATAGAAACCGTATTTATTCTGGTTGTAATGACCTGCTGCGAGCTGTTCACTGGCTGAAAGCGGCCAGAGAGCATAGTAGTGCTCCATCCCCACCCTATCCCTCCTCTCATTTCCACCCAGTTTACAGATCCCTTATGCTACTGGGATGGCATAAATGGGCCCCCAAGAGCAACCTATAATTGGGGCCCTGGTTAGTAACCATGGCTGGATATGCAGCTCCATGAGTGCTCTTTGTCCTCTTAGCAAATACTTGTCACAAGATCCAAGTCTCCAGTTCTGTGATATTATGGAACTATGGTAAGTGTTACAATGTCACCAAAAAGAGAATGCAAGGCTGAACTTCAGTAGCTATAGGAAAGCTCCCTCCTTCAGTCACAGGAGCAAATATTCTTTACAATCCCCACTCCTCTCCCCCAAAGCTGCTTCCCCCCAGTATCACTTAGCCAGCATCCTATCAAGAGGTTGTGAAGGCTAGGACTATAACAATGTTTAAAAGGGGACTGGATAAATTCATGGTGGCTAAGTCCATAAATGGCTATTAGCCAGAATGGGTAAGAATGGTGTCCCTAGCCTCTGTTCGTCAGAGGATGGAGATGGATGGCAGGAGAGAGATCACTTGATCATTGCCTGTTAGATTCACTCCCTCTGGGGCACCTGGCATTGGCCACTGTCGGTAGACAGATACTGGGCTAGATGGACCTTTGGTCTGACCCGGTACGGCCTTTCTTATGTTCTTATGTAAGACTAGAGTTAGTTGGCTGAAGTTCAGTCTTGTCCAGAAATTGGAAAAGCCAGATACACATTTGTCAACACCACACATATCTTGGTAAAATTTGACATGATTGGTAGTCTCTGCTCAGGAGAGGCGTAAGACTACATTAAGAAGAGCGTTTGGGGGATAGGATTCAGGTATGTTGTTATTAGAGCCACTTAGAGAAATTTGCACTGCTCTTGCCTCAATCTCTCTGATCACCTCAGTTTCACTAGCATAAGAAAACGATGTATTAAAAAGTGTCATTAATCTCAACATTCCTCCACATACACACACTCCCACACATACTCACCCACAGTAACTTATGAGAAACATTTCATTTTAAGTGAACTTGACACCAAACTGACATGCATGACTGTTCCTCTGCCACAGTTCAGAAGGAAGAGTGGAAAAAGACTCCCCAGGAAGTCTGGTTTATTATTATTTAAACTAGCACCATTTTTCTAATCAGGAAAACTTTTAAAGTCTAAACTTGGCTTATTAGAAAATAAATGGTTTGTTTAAACCATTGGTTCAAAATGGCTACATTTCCCACATATCATTATGCCAGGGCAACTTCACTGAGGGTGTTGGCAAAATAGCAATTACTGGAATTCAGAAGAGAAAAACCTTGATTACCTAAGGCTAATAGGTTTTCATATTTATTCAAAAAAGAAACATTAAAAAAAGAAAAACTTAAAGTTTCCTTTAGAGCAGCAAATGACAGGTCTGCCCAGACTAGTCAGATCATTCCTTTTTCCAACCTAATATATTAAATACTTACTGATTTAGCGGTTTAGACACACACACGCACATCTAAAAATATTTGCCACTACCCTTGCATCACAAACAATTTTTTTGTTAGAGTTGGATCTAATCCAGAACACCAACCCAACCCAGCCACCCGGACTCTGGGAAAGTTTAGATTCTGATCTGAATAGTAACTTTGTGACTTAGGTTTCTCTCAATAACAGACTAAACCTGAAAACCAAATTCCTGGGGAAGTTCACTCTTGGATGAGGCTCTGGATTCAAATTTAATAATTTTGGCCCATCGTTACTTTTCATATCTCCTTCTTGCTAAGGTCAAGCAGGATCTCATACATCAGAACAAATATTCAGTTAATCCGTGGGCCACTGTAGCTCGTAACTCTCAGGCCCAAGATGTCTAGAGATCAACAACACATCATAAGCTCAATGGAAAAAACAAAAGAGGCTCAGGAGGAATAAGACTTCTTAGTAACCCTTGTGCCTGCCCGCAGAAATTTTTTAAGAAACCTCAGCTATTTCACATTGTGAGCTAGCCTATGTGCTTGCACAGAGAGATAAGAGGTGGTAAGATGCCCCCATATTCTCCCACATGGGGTACCTGCATTGCAGGTCACATCATGGTGGGGGAGAGCAGTTAGCATTGAGCTGCAACTACACAGCCTGCAGAAGTAGCCAGGAAAGTGGACAGGCAGAAGCAGGCAGTGGATGGAGCCTTGGTTCTGCCCTTTTCCCACATGCCAGGCAGCTGATTGTGGGAGTAAATTTAGGGTGACCAGATGTCCCAATTTTATAGGGACAGTCCTGATATTTGGGTCTTTTTCTTATATAGGCTCCTATTACCCCCCACCCTGTCCCGATTTTTCACACTTGCTGTCTGGTCATCCTAAGTAAGTTGCACCAGGAAAAGGGATGAACAGCTTAATTCCCCATAGAGCAGGGAACAATTTAGGTCTCAGGAGTTGCCTCTGGGTCAGTGCAGCCTTATACTGCCCCTTACTTGGGGCAGATCATAAGGTTCCAGTCTAGCCCTATAAAGATCCAAGTAGCTAGTAAGCTAAACCCAGTAAAGTAAAGGGAGCATTTGCTTGGCCTTGAAGTTAGCATAAGGGTGACCACACAAACCTGAGATAAAACATAAAGATTCCCTCTTTATCTCCTTTTTCTCTCACTACATCTCAAATCTGTTTATACATTTTATACTTACTAAAATGTGCACTTGCATAAGGCAGGACCTGGCAGAGCATGGAGCTGTGTTCGGACTAGAGAGAGTCTCATTAAGATAACTTCAAGGACTTACATTATTTGTTACAAAACATTCTATTTGGACAGAGAAGTTGGCATCCATCCATGCTGTGCCTGTAAGAGAGACTAATTTTTGCAAGCATGTGAGGTTTTTTAAAGCTTAATATTTTAATCTTCTCTTATACTGTTTTGTTGAATTTAAAAAAAAAAAACCTAGCAATGTATTCATGCCAATGTTTCTTCCAGCTCACATGTCACTTCTCATATCTGTAGAGTAACAGAAATATTCCACTTCACTTTGCAGTACTTTCCTGCCTACAGCCATGCAAGGTGAGCTCCCAAAGCAGAATAAGAGCCAGTTCTTCACTTATTCCAGTGGCAGTTCAGCCTGAGTAATAACTACAGAATTTACACATAACCTCCCTGATATGTTTTGCTCTGTGAAATCAGTTGTGGGGGAAGATGGCAGCATGTAAAGCCCACCACTCAGACAAGGGATCAAGTAAGAGAGAGTTACAAGAGGTCACAGTGAGTCCAAAAATCCTTATTACAAAATTATCACCCCTTATTAAACTGTCATTAAACAATGGAACCACCAGTTACCCTGTAACTACTCTTCTCTAACAAGTAGATGTGTTGTAGTTATATGTACTGTGTTGGAACTTGCACTTTGTGAATGAGGACTTACCATTTTAAGAGAGACATTGGGAAGAAGTATGCAGTCATTTAATTGACAAGTTAGGTTTTAAACTCCACCTTGATGCCCCAGCAGCAGTATCAGGGCAGGGCAGCCACATTCCATTTGCGCTTGTCTACACTGGACATCTGTTGTGGGTTAATTTGTGTTATTTTACCTCTAAGTGCCTTGCGTCCACACACATTTTTCTGGTGAATGATCGGGCATTTTAATATGCATTGTTAAACACATTTTGAAAGCGGGATTGCTGAGATGCAGGATGACTTTACCCACCATAAAGTAGATGTAGATCTCAAGTTCTTCTATGGGTCTCTCACACTGCTTTGCTGACTACCTAGGTCATAAGTCTGTTTCCTTATGTGCCTTCTACTTCTTGAAGATCATACTGACCAGATATCACCTCCCTGTTTACATGCTGACACTAAGCCAGGTTCTCTCTTCTTTGATTCCAACCTGTGTGGAGTTCCCATTACTGTAACAACTCCCAATCATTGATCAGTCATGTTTCAGCATGGTCTCATACAAAAATCCTGGACTTCATTGTTCACTAGGTTAATGAGTGGGAGGTGATTGAAAGGAGGTTGTGCAGGAAGGGAGAGGGGGCAAAATAGGCCCACAAGTCCTATGAATGGCCATACACAATTCAGGAACCCCAACTGGCAAATCCTGTGCATTGCCCAATCTTACAATCCATAAAGACACAACAACGTTTTCGATAGCTGCACACACCTCCGTGACAACAGCCCGACAGATGATCTACTAACACCAAGCTGGTTATGGACCAACTGGTACCATTTGGGGATGGGACACTTTCAGCTAGTGATGTGCTTCTCCAAACTAAGGGCAGATGTTCTGCTGCTGCAGGGGAAGAACCGCATAGATTCCTAAGACTCTTATTACATCTTGAAGTTCTGCCGTGACTGCTGGCCATCCCAGATCTGCAGCATTGCCCTGTCCCACATAGTTGGTCAAGCCTAAAAGTAGAGCTTCACCAAATGAAGCTGTTCTAGAAGTGTCTGCTTTATTTTAGACTCCTCCTCAACAGGGGCCTGTACTGCCTTGGGTCTAAAGTCATTGCACAACTTTAGCTATGTTAGCAGAAGCCTGTTCATATTCATCACAACAATCACTAATGTTTCCTCCAAGCTGCCTGTCAACACTTTGGAAATGGAGCTGGCTGGCTTACAAATCTCAGGTATGTGATGGGATGAAACAAGAAGAATCATGGGAATTACTAAATTTGATGCCAAGACCCAGAATTCTATTGCCATCTGATGCACAGCCTGAAAAATCCCAGAAGGCATACAGCACTGTGGTGGAGCAATGCAATGTCTGACCAAATGAGTGTGTTCATTTTGAAACATCACTGCGTTGAGTAGTTGCAATGATATGAGGCATAATACCTTAATTGCAGGATAACAACGTGGTGTGTACACACTGCTTGTGCAACCGTTGTTGGGGGATTACTTAACGTGGAAACACAAAATCCACAGCAAGTCTAGACATGTGCTTTGTCTCTGTTTCTCAGATCAGAGAGGACTGCTCACAGACACTTGGTCCCACCAGCCGTAGCTGGCCCCAACCACATGGCCTACATCACTACCAGAACCAGACTTATAAGGGCAGAGCTTTAAGGATTCCAGCAGCAAAGGAGGCACACAGCCTGTGGACACTTATCCTGACATCAGATCACATTCTACTCCAATTCATTGTGCCTTTTATTCCTTCAATTGCAGTAAATTGGCTGACATTTCCTCTTACCCACTTGTTCCAACTTACCACTTCCTCCTCTCACCCTTCTGTCCTGTACCTTTAACCCTTCCCTACGCCTCCCAATTCATTTTTCTTTACCATTACCCTCTCCTGCCATGCCTTCATCCTCATATCCCCTTCACCCCAATTTTCACTGGGCCCACCACACTACCAAACCAAAACCCCTAGCCCCAATCACCACCAGAAATCGGCAGAGGTTTCCACGCAACACACAGAGACAGTGCTGTTTAAAAAACAAATAGTTAGTGGCTATTAAAAACACCAGGTGAGATGTTCAGCTAATATAATTCCCTTGGAGTCTAGCAAGCCACCCTGATTTACACCAGCTGAATATCTGGCCATATATTTTTTAAATAATTTGAAACTATTGTATAGTGCACATTGGTTCACATTGGATCAATTTAATCTTATTGCTGATCTCCTAATCTTACCACCCCCGTATGAATTCTCCTATTGTTTCTTGCTCACTTGATATATCTTGTCTTTCAGCTATTCAGGGCAAGGACTATGTAACAGGCTGGAAGCATTTGCTGGCTATGTCCCATCATGTCAGCAGATATTGAACCCTACATTCATTACAGCTGTGATACTTTGTGGCCTCCATGAATTTGAACTATTTGCTTGTGAATCATGAGACCTAACGTCTCACATGCTCTGTCGTATGCTTTGCAAACCCCCTCTGAAATACGGCCACCAAGTTTTCTACCCAACTGTAATCTCTAGTTTACATGCAACAGTTAATTCATTACAGGAAATGAGGGTGAATAAATTTGTATTGTGAAATGGCTTCCAAAATTCTATGTCTGGAAATCATTCCAGCAGAAGCAATAAAGACCGAATTCCTGAAGAATAAATACTTGCAGAGGCTGAATCACTGGTGTTTATAAAAATGGTCAGTACATAAGAAACATGATTTCTCTGGTGCCACGTTTCCTGCTGGCTAGATAGTGGATGGCCTACCAAGATGAAGCCATTTGGTATTGTGACAAAGCTCTGTCCTTGTCTCCATGGGTCCCATGTTTCCTGGTGGATTTCACTAGCCTCAGAGGCTCACTGTCACCCTCCACGTAGCCCTTCTCTCTCTAGAGGCAAGGGTTACAGCTTACTGAGCCATTTTCATCACAAGCCAGCAAGGGAGGAGAGGAGAAGCAACCCTCCCTCACACAGTCTCTGTTGTCTCCCAGTCTCAGTGATTAATCAGTGAGGGGAGGGGAGAGGGGGAGCCCGGGCCCGCCCTCTACTCCAGGGTCCAGCCCAGGGACCCTAATAGTAGCAGCTATGGTAGCTGACTTTTTGGAAATAGGACATGTACAATTCCCGGGCCACTTCCCCATAGCAGCCCCTGCTCAATATCTCCTTCACCGTTACCTCAGGGCCTCCTTCCTTACGCCTGATATGGATTTGTACTGCTTAGTTTCTCCAACAGCACAGCTTCCTCCTACAGCTCCTGACATCCACACCTCACTGAGGTGACTGGGAGGCTTTTAACTAGTTCCAGCCAGCCCTTGATTGGCTTCAGGTGTCCCAGTCAACCTATCTATTTCCATTGCTTTCTAGAAGGATCTTAATTGGCCCCAGATGTCTTGATTAACCTGGAGCAACTGCCATTTGATTACCATGGTACCAGGGATTTGTTTAGCCTGGGGCTAACATACCTGTTCCTCACTACTTTACTATAGCCATCTGGCCTTGCCCCGTCACAGTATATAGTCTATTTAAAAGGGAGCAGGTGAAATCTGAGGACAAAGACAAATGGCCATGTTATTCAACTGTAAATGGACAAGTCTTCATCTTATAACCCTAAACAAATCACTGCTTTGATGTGTTTTAGAAGCAATCTTTAATACCCTGAAAGTAAAATTTTAAAAGGTCCTTATTAATAACAGCAATGATTGACATAAACCAATCGTAAACTGAATGATGCTTTCTACACATCTGCAATAGTTAGATATCACTAGTACAATAGTAAAAATATCTTGTTTAAGGAAAGACAGGAAAAAGAGGGAGAGATTTTACTGGTACCCAAAACACAGACAGAGCATTAGTTAAGAGTCAGATACTGGTCATGCTAAGCCAGTTCAATCGTCGATATCCTTATGTTCCTATTCAGGTCCTATCCTCATTGCAGCCCACAACATGGAACTTGCACAAAAATCATCATCATCCTCAATCATCATCATCCCTGGGCTGGTATACCCTCCAAGTCCACCTTCTTCTTAGCTGCCTTGTTGCCCCTAACAGCATCACAAAACAAAGGTGCACTACCTGGATCTGGGAATAGGCTAGCACCAGCTGCCGCCTCCATCCCCATCTTCTTGGCCAGCTGCCTATCCTTTTACAGGGTCATTGGGAAGTGTAAGATTTATCTGCTGCCAGGATTGGCCCCAGCAGTTGCTCCCACATGGTCTTCTCCCTACACCAGCATACAGATCTCAGAGGAACGATCAGACAGAATGTGATTTTGGGGAATGAAGCCTAAAGAACTATGCTTTGTTTTATGGCATCAAGCAAGAATTCCCAGGGAATGAAAGTAAAGTTACAGGAATGGAATGGGGACAAATTGTCTGTCTATAAAAGTAAGCCAACTTCAGTCCTCTGCCTTTTCAAAATTTTTATAACAAACCATATACCTGAACAATGACTTGGGTGGAAGAAAAAAGTCTAAATTAAAAAGCATGTTATCTTGTAACTGGATGATTTTTTTTAGCTTATGTGCATGTTGATAGAATAAGGCCATTTGGCCTCCCCATTCAGCTATACCCTACTCAGCTCCATTGGCAATAGCATATAAATAAGGATGTACATAGGAAATTGAAGTGCTTTAGGAGAACAGATATAGAAATAAGCAAATTGTAAACTGAATGATGATCTTTGCACATCTGAGATGGTTAGATAGTTACTAATACAAAAATCTCTTGTTTCAAGAAAGATGGGAAGAAATAGCAATACATATTTAGATCTAGGTCTTTGGTTTGGGCCAATCGCTAATTAGATGAAAATTGTCTCAGGTGTAGCCAAGTGAATAACGTTCCCCAGCTTAACTAGTCCACACCTACAGGCTATAAAGATGTGAAATTAAGTCCAGAAGTTCTATCATTGCTCTGTTTTCAATAATTCTGCTACAATGTGTGTTTATTTCTCTGTGAACTTACTAAAGCAATGACATGCATTCCTTATGACACTGAGGGGTAAGAAAACACTAAATTGTGAATTCATTGTAACACTTTTCGTAACAATTCTACATTGATTCCATAACATTTTAGTGATTTTAGAACCTTTTAAAAACATATTTCACAGGAAATTCTGAATTAATTACTTATGGTTTTTAAATCACATTGTAAGTTTTATTCATTCCGCTGTGCTAAGAATAAGAGTGTTACAGTTACACACAGTATGTCAGTAAGATCAAATGTGAGAGTGTGCAATATAGTTTAATACTAAAATACACTGGTACATTTTTCATGCACCTGAGAAGTCTTATTGTTTTATTATAGTATAATAATTCTTTAAATTCTCTAGCACATAGCATAAGAGGGCCACTTACTCAGCCACTGGCAAAGCTGGGAACAAAACCCAGGAATTCTGATTAATATGCATGCCTTGGAATGTGTAAGGGCTGTAACCAAACAAAAGTCATGTATGGGATTTTTTTGGAAGAGAGGAGGGAGGAATTGGGATTTCTGTGTTTGCTTTAATTTTTGTTCTCATTGAGGGAAATTAGATTGCTGGACTTCTTTGGTGCACACCCCACCTATCTAGTGCTGGTTCACTCTACAGTATGTGTTAAGACTTTAATATGAACTAGAATTAGGGCTTGTCTTCATTACTGGGGTAAGTCAACTTAAATTAAACTACTCCAGCTACATGAATAATGTAACTGGAGTCGATGTAGCTTAGATCGACTTATCCCGGTGTCTTCACTGTGCTGTGTCAGTGGGAGACACTCTCCTGTCGACTTCCCTTATTCTCCTCTAAGAGCTGGAGTACCGTGGTCAACCAGAAAGTGCTCTGCCATCGATTTAACAGGTCTTCACTAGACCCACTAAATCAATCTCTGCTTCATCGATTGCAGAAGCGGCAATCTCCCCATAGTGGAAGTTAGATTATACTAACAAACACCATAAAACGAATGTTTGGAGATGTAGGAAATTTAGGAAAACTGCTATGAATTAGTTTTCCTCTTGCCTTCTTTATTTTGTTAGGTTGAACAGATCAAAACAGACCAAGAGACAGAAATATACCAAGGACATTTTAACAGAGGAGTTAAATGAGACTTTCTTGGAGTCAAAACTACAATAATTATCTGAAGAAAATGTCTCCAAAAAAAGTCCCTTTTCCCACCTCCAAAAGGCTATGATACCAAGAAAAAGCCCCAAGTTGTATGACAAATGTGAAATTAAAGAATTAAAGTTAGCTGAAGTTTGGTTAAGGAAATGTGTGTGTTGTAAAGAAGGACCCCGACGAGCAAGTAGAAGGAAGGCCTTGAAAATAAGTTATAAGAAGGAATGAAATATGGAGGATGCCTGGTTCAAAGAATCACTAATGAAATAAGGCAAAGTTTCTAAAAAGGCAGCCTCAGACTGATAAGGGTGATTGCAGATGGTTTTAAATAAGACAAAGAATCTGTTTTACAATGAGCCAACATAGCCCTTTCCAACTCACCAGTGTTCACATACCAGTGTTAAAGCCTGTGTGAACCCAGGTACAATGGAAAAAAAACTATTGGGCAGTCAGAAGGAGGAGAGGAAAGAACCTGGGAATAAAGGAGGCTGTAAATCTTCTCTTATGTGGAGTCATGCTGGAAGTAAGGGTGAGCCCATTTGTAGGTACCTTGATCAAATGCTTAAATATTTTGTTACTGTTTGGATGTTGTAAATTGCTTATTATTTAGGCACGTTTAGAGAAATTGTATAAGTACCATTTGGCCTTCAGCTTAAAAAAAGGAATTAATGGTTAAGTTAGTGTTTGGTGGTTTCCCATATTAATAATTCCAAATATTAATAAATATATAAATCTAAACCAAGTCCTTCACATTTCGGTTAATCTTCTCCCAAGCCTGTTCCCTAGCCTCTTACACCCAGCATTCTCTACTATTTTACCCGAAAGACAAGCTACTGTCCTGCTTCATAATGCCCTTCTCCCTGCACAGCTATGCCTCTCAACTCCCTCTCTCACACAAGATCTTTTTACCCTAAATTACATATCTGCAATTCTGCTCTTTCACACTCACCATTTCCTACCCCCAGAAGGCAAAAGTTGTGCCATTAGGCTGGCCGCTCTCCAACTTCGCACACCAAATATTCCTACTGTCGGATGATCTCCTGCTCATGTATATTTATTCATTATACACTGAAATTTTGGGCTGACGTCAGTGCTGTTGCCTTCCTCAGCTCCATATTGGCTCCTGATGTCTTGGTGATTGTCCCTGGGGCCTGCAAATGTACTAACGTATAGTGTAGGCGTAGCAATGGCATAAAAGGGACAGAACAGCTGACAACTGCAGAATTTATGAGACCGATTTTCTTTTTTCTGCTCCAGAACCAGTGGATTAATCAGCCCAATGATCAGCATGAATTTCAATAAAGTACAGTACATCATTCCAGAACATATCATTGACTATTACTGAAATATAGTTTATTTGCAAAAATAAATTTGTCACCCATTCATGGCCTCAATCTCTAGCTAAGCTCCTGCCAAGATAAGGAAAAACAGAAGCTTATTTGAAATGACTTCTGATACAAGAACAGAATCAAAATATCTGATCTATATCTAGTAAATCTCTCGCATCTGCTAAATGTTATCATGAAGAGGCTGAGCCAAACATGAAAAATTCCACTATTTCAACAAGCATTGTTTCTCTCTTGCCAGTTTTCTGAAACAAGTTTGATTTTGTTGTCTAATTTCATACTATTACAAAAGGACACAACATATTTAAAAATTAGCAATAAGATTGAAAATGAGTTCGCTGGCCACCATATTTTTAAAATATGAGTAGGTCAAAAGTCACTGTCTATACAGCATATACACAATAGACTGCAATGAAAAAAGGAATAAAAAACAAATAAAGCAGTTCCTAAGTCTCTGCATTCTGTTCTTTACTGCTTCATTTTTACTCTACACATTTTATATGACTAACATCTAGAATTGGTCAAACTGTTTGTTACAAACAGACAATGTATTCCTTCTATTCTATTTAAATTTTTATGGCAATGAGGCCACTATATTCAAGTGCATTAAGTGATGCTACATGTTTGGGACGATCAAGTGCATCTTGCACATGGAATGGAACATGGGAATGTTTGAGTTGGTTCTTCGATCCTGAAGGATTTTGTTCCACAGTCAAATTATGGGATTTAGTCTTTGTTTGTAAATTGCCTACAAAGAGATCATGGTATTTATGATTTTTTTAATTATTGGCTCTTGTTTGAATACCTTTTACAAATACCTGCACCTATGTGCTGGGGTCTCCTCCCCTCCACCCCCAACTGAAATGCTCTCTCAAGTATTCAACATCTGGAGTTTGCCATTTGAAGCTGTCACATGACATGGTTTTTGTTTCCTGATTGAATGACCTAACCTTACCAACAGGAGGAGTGCCTGAAGAAATTATTGGGGCACTCTCAGGGAGGGTGACCAGCTGTCCCGATTTTATAGGGACAGTCCTGATATTTGGGGCTTATTCTTATATAGGCTCCTGTTACCCCTCACTCCATCCCAATTTTTCACCCTACTCTCAGGCCATATCTACACTACCGGCTAAATCAGCACAGCTGCGATCAATGTAGTAGTGTCGATTTAGCAGATCTGGTAAAGACACATTAAGTCGATGGGAGAGTGCTCTCCTGTCAATGTCTGTACCCCACCTCCCCGAGAGGCAGAAGCTATGTCAACGGGAGAGCGTCTCCTGTTGACATACAGCAGTGTCCACACTGAGCTAAGTCGACCTAAGTTATGTCGACTTCAGTTACGTAACTGAACTAGGGTAACTTAGATCAACTTACAGCATTAGTGTAGACCAGCCCCTAGACATGCACATTATAGACACTAAAGGAAACTTTCTGCCAGGTGGAGGCAGCAGCAACAAGGCTCTGGGTTCAATATCTAAGGGTACATCTCAACAATACAAAACAGGACTGGCTTGAGCCCCCTACCCAGTGATCTGGGAAAATTAACCACTAACCCAGGCATCTCTAAGAGGCAATATTTCCCCTCTCATAAGCACTGAGTCTATGTATAGCAAAGATGATGCAGGAAAAGGACCCCAGCATTAATTCATGAAAACACCACAAGCATGATTCAAAAGTATATGACTGTGATGTAACACCCACCCCAAAGTACATTGGGCAATGTCCTTTGCTTCAGTTTCTCACCTTGTGGCGTCAAAGTTCAACAAACAAATATTCCTTTAACATGCTCCTGCTCTCTCCCTCCATTACACCCACTTACATTCACTGTCCTTGGTCAGCGAAGACCCAGAGTTTAGAGGTGTGTTCACACGAGTGCATGTGAATGGGGAGTGCAGGAGGGGAAAATATCAATCAACACCTCAGCTGCTGCAGTAGCCTATGCAACTGTCTCACAGTTACTACTGTTCATTCTGCCTTCACTGTGAGCTGCTGCCACCACTCACTCTGCCACAGTGTCATCGTTCACTCTGCCGCCACAGGCCACTGCCACCACCCCTCTGCTGATGTTCTTTGCCACCGCTGGCTGCTGTGTCTCTACTGCAACATCATGTTCTGAGGTTCCACCACTTTCCCCTAGTGCAGGCTCCTTCATTGCAACATTGTCCCACCCCATGTCTAAGGCTCAGCACCTGGTTACCAGTGATTTCAGCTCTAGTGATCACTGAGCAAAACGAGGACTCTCTATAGAGTTTAATCAGCTCGGTCTTTCAGCTCGGAGAAAAGAGGATCAAATTGTGCCTAAGACTTAGGCAGAGCCCACGCCACCGGGTAGGAACACCTGTCCCCTCTCTCTCTCTCTCTCTCCTTCACTGGGATTTGACATCTTTCCCCCTGCTTAGCAACTGAGATTCAGTTTACGGTGACCCCCTCAGTCAAAGCAGGCTAAGTACAGTTCTGCTGCCCTTTACTCATACAGTGAGGGTAACATTTCATTACCCTTGCACTCAATACTAAATTGGTTTGTAACCCAGCACCAGCCCAAATTGGTCATTTTGGCAAAGCAGCTCCACCTGTTGAATACCTAGGCAGAATAGGTGTGTTTATGCAATTACAGTCTGTTCCTGAAGTCTTTTCCCCCCAGCTCATCACTAGATGGCACGGGAGAGCTCATTCAGATCCTGCTTATACATGAGCTCCTTCTCCGCCTCGGTGGGTTCCGCACTTCCTCTTAGCAGCGGGCTGGGGGATTCCTCTCTCCCTAGGAATTTCCCCGCACCCCTGGGTTTATTGCCCCCACATTGTCTGTGGGGGGAGGGGAGCCTCTTAGTCTCTGGTGACTCCTCCGGGTATAGTGGCAGCAGGCCAGGCACCCAGTTCAATCTCTATCCTCTGGCGGGGTCCCTTCTCCCCAAACCTCTGGGGCATGGAAGAGCTGTACACCCTGTTGAACAGAATTTCCCCTGCTCTTCACCTCTGTACCTGTGAGGTCGGTCTCTGGTGTTTGTCAGTGTCTGCACTGTCCAGCTCTCCAGTAGCACGCCTGCTCCCCACAGCTCCTATTGCGTGCACGTATCTGACTGGAGGGGAGGCTTTTAACAGGTTCTGGCAGACCCTTGATTGGCCCCAGATGACCTAATTAACCTGGAGTAACCTGCTTATCCTGGGGCTAATATACCTGCCTGGGCGCACATGCAGTCCAGCAAGTAATTTTTGTTTTTACTGTTGTCTTGTGCCAGGCTGCGTTACCATGAGCTTGCCCCTGAACCTCAACCCCTTCCTGAATGGGCTGACAGGGAAGCCGGTGATGGTGAAGCTGAAGTGGGGAATGGAGTACAAAGGCTACCTGGTGTCTGTCAATGGCTACATGAACATGCACCTTGCAAACACAGAAGAATACATAGATGGTGCATTGTCAGGACACCTTGGTGAAGTTTTGATAAGATGTAATCACGTCCTGTACATCAAAGGAATAGAAGAAGAAGAAGATGGAGAAATGAGAGAATAAGTTTGTATATTTCTGGAAAATAAAGATCAGTTTTTCACAAAAAAGAAAAATCACTCTCCTATAGCTGTCTGGCCTCACCCCATCACACATTAAACTATGCAATTCAGTGATACTTCTAGGATCACATGGCCTTCCTCTCCTGTCAGAAAGGTACTTCAGGAAATAAAAAGCATAGAATCTAAATATCATAAACCTCTACTACAGTATGTTGAATTAATGCAATATTATACATCGAATTCCAGACCCAGAAGAATCAGATGACTCCTTCTCCATGTCCCTGTTCTCACATTTATTATTTAATAATGAAAGACCTCTCTTGGTCAAATTCCTTATTAGCATAATTATGTGGCCTTCAATTTCAGCCATCAGAAAATTTTGCCCAATATTAAAACATCTCTTATCACTACATCAGAACGTCCATAGTGGGTCAGACCAATGGTCCATCTATCACAGAATCTTGTGTTCTGACCGTGGACAATGCCAGATGCTTCAGAGGGAACAAGGAGAACAGGCTATCATTAAGTGGTCCATTCCCAACTTCTGGCAATCAGAGGCTAGGGACACTCAGAGCACAGGGTTGCATCCCTGACCATCTTGGCTAATAGCCATTGATGAACCTATCCTCCAGGAACCTTTCTAGTTCTTTTTGATCCCCATTATAGTTTTGGCCTTTACAACATCCCCTGGCAATGAGTTCCACAGGTGTACTGTGCCTTGAGTAAGTAGTACTTCCTTTTGTTTGTTTTGACCCTACTGCCTATTAATTTCATTGGGTGACCCTTGGTTTTTGTCTTATGTGAAGAAGTAAAGAACACTTCCTTATTCACTTTCTCCGCCTCATTCATGATTTCATAGACTCTATTATATCCCCTCTTAGATATCTCTTTTCTGAGCAGAAAAGTCCCAATCTTTTTAAACCTCCTCATTTGGAAGCTGTTCCAAGCCCTTACTCAATTTTGTCATCCTTCTCTGTACCTTTTCCAATTCTAATACTTTTTTTTAAGATGGGGTGACCAGAATTGGATGCAGTTTTCAAGGTGTGAGCATGCCATGGATTCATACAGTGAAATGATGATCTTTTCTGTATTATCTATCTGTTTTCTAATTGTTCCTAACATTGTTAGCTTTATTGACTCCAAGACCTCTTTCTTGAGTGTAACGGCTCATTTAGTATGTATACTTGGGATTATGTTTTCCAGTTTGCATTACTTTGCATTTCTCAAAAATTGAATTTCATCTGCCATTTTGTTGTCCAGTCACCCAGTTTAGTAAAATATCTTGGGCTGTTGATTGATCACAGTTAACTAACACAATTAATTTTTTTTAGTTAATTGTGATTAATCGCAATTTTAATTGTGCCATTAAACAATAGAATACCAATTGAAATGCATTAAATATTTTTGTTTGTTTTCTAAATTTTCAAATATATTGATTTCAACTACAACACAGAGTCTACAGTGCTCACTTTATATTATTTTTATTACAAATATTTGCACTGTAAAAACAAAAAAAATAGTGCAATCTCTTTATGGTCAAAGTGAAACTTACAAATGTCGATTTTTTTTGTTTGGTTACATAACTGCACTCGAAAACAAAACAAGGTACAATTTTTGGATTTGTAGGCTCTCTCAGTCCTACTTCTTGTTCAGCCAGTTGCTAAGACAAACACATTTGTTTACATTTACGGGAGATAATGCTGCCCGCTTCTTATTTACAATGTCACCTGAAAGTGAGAACAGGTGTTGCATGGCACTTTTGTAGCCAGCATTGCAAGGTATTTACATGCCAGATGTACTAAAGATTCATATGCCCCTTCATGCTTCAGCCACCATTCCAGAGGACATGTTTCCATGCTGATGTTGCTCATTAGAAAATTAATGCATTCAGGGGTGGCTCCAGACCCCAGCACGCCAAGCACGTGCTTGGGGCGGCATGCTGCGGGGGGCGCTCTGCCGGTCGCCGGGAGGGCGGCAGGCGGCTCCGGTGGACCTCCCGCAGGCACACCTGCAGAGGGTCCGCTGGTCCCATGGCTCCGGTGGTCAACCAAAGCCGTAGGACCAATGGACCCTTCGCAGGCACGGCTGCGGGAGGTCCACCGGAGCCGCCTGCCGCCCTCCCTGCGACCGGCAGAGCGCCCCCGCAGCATGCCGCCCTGCTTGGGGCGGCGAAATTTCTAGAGCCGCCCCTGAATGCATTAATTACATTTGTTGCTGAACTCCTTGGGGGAGAATGGTATGTCTCCTACTCTGTTTTACCCACATTCTGCCATATATTTCATGTTATAGCACTCTCAGATGATGACCCAGAACATGTTCATTTTAAGAACACTTTCACTGCAGATTTGACAAAACGCAGAGAAGGTACCAATGTGAGACTTATAAAGATAGCTACAGCACTTGACCCAAGGTTTAAGAATCTGAAGTGCCATCCAAAATCCAAGAGAGATGAGGTGTGTAGCATGCTTTCAGAAGTCTTAAAAGAGAAACATTCTGATGAGGAAACTACAGAACCTAAACCACCAAAAAAGAAAATCAACCTTCTGCTGGTGGCATCTGACTTAGATGATGAAAATGAACATGCATTGGTTTGCACTGCTTTAGGTTGTTATCGAGCAGAACCCGTTATCAGCATGGACACATATCCTCTGGAATAGTGGTTGAAGCAAGAAGAGACATATGAATCTTTAGTGCATCTGGCACATAAATATCTTACGATGCCGGCTACAACAGTGCCATGCGAATGCCTATTCTCACTTTCAGGTGATATTGTAAACAAGAAGCAGGTAGCATTATCTTCTGTAAATGTAAACAAACTTGTTTTCGGAGCAATTGGCTGAACAAGAAGTAGGACTGAGTGTACTTATACGCTCTAAAGTTTTACATTGTTTTATTTTTGAATGCAGTTATTTTTTGTACATAATTCTACATTTCTAAGTTCAACTTTCATGATAAAGAGATTGCACTACAGTATTTGTATTAGGTTAATTGAAAAATATTTCTTTGGTTTTTACAGTGCAAATATTTGTAACTGGACACTTTGTATTCTGTGTTGTAAGTGAAATAAATATATTTGAAAATGTAGCAAATATCCCAAACTATTTAAATAAATGGTATTCTATTATTGTTTAACAGTGCGACTGATCACGCGATAAATCACAATTACTTTCTTTAATCCCTTGACAGCCTTAGTAAAATCTTTTTGTAGCTCTTTGCAGTCTGCTTTCGACTTAACTATTTTGCATAATTTAGTATTGTCTGCAAGTTTTTCCCTTCACTGTTTACCTCTTTTTCCAAGATCATTTATGAATATGTTGCACAGCACTGGTCCCAGTACAGATTACTGGGAGACACCACTACCTACTTGTCTCCCCATTCTGAAAAATGAGCATTTATCCTTACCCTGTCTCTTGTCTTTTCCTGTCAGTTACTCATCCATGAGAGGATCTTTTATCTTATCCCATGATTACTTATTTTGCTTACAGCTTTCTAAAAGTCCAAGTACACTATATTGACTGGATCACCCTTATCCACATGTTTGATGACTAACCCTCAAAGAATTCTAATAGATTGGTGAGGCATGATTTCCCTTTAGAAAAGCCATATTGACTCTTCCCCAACAAATTGTATTTGTCTATGTATCTGAGAATTCTGTTCTTTAATATAGTTTCAATCAGTTTGCCTGATACTAAAGTTAGACTTATGGACCTTTAATTGCTAGAGTCGCCTCATGATCCTTCTTTAAAAATCACCATCATATTAGCTTTCCTCCAGTCATCTGGTACAGAAGCAGAATTAAAATGATAGATTACACACCACAGTTAGTTCTACAGTTTCATATTTGAGTTCCTTCACAACTCTTGGTTGCATACTATCTGGTCCTGGTGACATATTACTGTTTAATTTTTGTCCCCCTATAGCTTGCATTTGCTGTTTGGTAATATTACCATTTGTTTCCCGAGAACTGTGATCAAAGAAAGTCATGAGCCATCCAACTTAATTTTGTATATTTAGTCAGAATGAAGAACTGACATTATACAATATTTTGCTCTGCTACAGAATGAGTATTTTTAGAAGTTTGTGTCAAGAAAAAATTCTAAAATCTATAAAAACATTTTCACATAAAGAGTTCTTAGGTTTTTCCTTCATATTTTCATAAGATATTTTTATATAAACATGTTGCTTTTTAACTCATTGCTTAGTCATGTATTGAAGTTTTAATGCTATTTGTAATAGGATATATAATTATTCTTTTCTAAACCAGAATTTAGTGATATTAGAAATAAAAGCATCCAGACATACAGGATTGAGGAAAGGATGGCCAGGAGGTAAACTGGGAAATTATCTGAGTAACTAGGAAGAATTAGCATATAATTAGTTTCTCAGGAACTTGGTTCTATTGTCATACTCTGGAACATGAGCTGGAAGTTCACTCCCATCAGATACAGAAGAATTCATTTTTAAAATTTCATTATGGAGGCATGGTGGCCTCTCTATAGTAAAGGTTGAAGCCGGCTTCCATCATTAAGCCATATCTTCTTTTTTCCCAATTCAGTTTTGACACGGATTTTAGAAGCGAATATTTCATGAGACATACAAAGTTACAAATTAATGCTTTATACCACTTAGCAGGTGGCATTACCCTGTTTCAGGTGGCAGAAAACATTACCTCCTACTTCAGGCTATTTTCATGACAGTGACCATTAAAATAGTACAAGAATGTAAGTGGGAGAGGGAGGAAGTAAAATGGTAATCCAAATGACATCTTTAAAATCTGTTGTCTCATGATCCATCAGTGTCACTAACAAATGTCACATAGCTCTGGAGAGCTGAAAAATCATAAGTCTCTGATCATATCCAGCATTAGGTCATAAGTATGAAGGCTCATGAAAGATAACAGACTTTATAAAACAACACATCCCTCAGCACTGAACTAGGAACTGAATATAGCAAGTCTTAGTTATTGGAAAAGTAATTGCAATGCTTGTAATTGTATATTAACCACTCATTGCACAAAATATTATATGCTGAATATTTCTGATTAACGTAGCCTTATCTTGTGTGTTTATTCAAATCTTATTTATTCTATTCCCTTTGCCAACAAACAACAACTCTGTGTTTTTCAAGGTAGTATACAGTGCTGTGCTGACAATTACCAATATCCATTACTCAAACTACAGCTGGCCAAAAAAAATCAATTTAATTACTTCCCTTTATCAAAAAAAGGTTATTTTGTCTAAACCAAAACATTTCACAGAAACAGAAAATAAGAGCGGGAATGCCAAGCGATTGGGCCCTCACCAGAGAAATAGAAAACCCAAGTTCTAGTCCTGGCCCTGCCTGATTTGGAGCAGAGATTTAGTGCCCTGGAGTCAGTCTCTCACCCCAGCCCTATGAATAAGTTATACAAAGCAGAACAGTGGCAACAAGAGACTGAAAGAGAGACATTGTGGGCAAGTTTCTGCTCTGAACCAGGCAGCGCAGAAACTTGAACATGGGTCTCTCAAATCCCAGGCAAGTGTTATTCTGGAGTGAGAGTCACTGATGATTCCCTCCCCCATAAAGCTTCTAAAGGTCACATATTGTTCTGCATTGGAATGAAACATTTCAAAATCCCCACACACAAACCAAAAAAAATTAATTTGTTAATCAGAATTTTTGTTTTCTGGTCAGCCTTACTCACCATTACTCTTCTTGTGTCCAAATTATATGTGCCACTAATCTCAGCATCCACTTCCAATGTATATGCCTTTCTAGGTCAGAAATAATCCTCTGCTCTGGCCACTTCTTGGACTTTGAAATGTGAGAACTGCTTCTGAAACCCATTGGACATTTCAGTTTTTATCTTTTGTGATTGTACAATGGAATAATATGCCTGTTTTGTGTCTTGGCATCTTTTGAGTGTGCAAATGTATAATTCATGGGAAAGACAGACAGTAAATAAATTAATAATATATAATTCTTGTTCCTTAAAACCAGGCTGCTTAGCAACACGAGTTACCAGGAACATGAAGACATTTCCCTACCTAGTCTGTACTGGCTTTCCTTTGAATATAAAGTTCAGTTCAAGGCTTCTTCATTGATGTTCAAAGCCCTTTGGGGATTGGCCACCTCTCCCTTCATGCTACAGCAAGACTGTTGAATAGTAGAGAGAGGATTGCGAGTGCAGGGACAGGTTTCACATGAACTGGAGCTAGATTATGGTAATATCACTTTCAGAAATATAGAATTAATTTCCAATATTGCTAACCCCTGAAAGCTCAGAAGTCATGAGTGAGGCCCCCCCAAAAGTTATGAGATGTTTTAAAATCATGGGATAGTTTATTTCTATTGCTTTTTCCCCCCTATTTTTATTTCCCTCTGAATTTTGGCCTAGAGGATGCCTAGAGGATACACTTGGGTTGTATCAGTGTTTTCTTCTCAGACACTCAGCTGCACCAGCAGCTCCCTGAGCCTAAGAATTACACTCAGAGCTGCTTTATCCTACCCTGGCTGTCCACTGACACCCTCAATGGTCCTGCTACCACACTGGCCATGCTCCCTCCTATCTCCCAACAGACCCTCAGCATGGACAGTTGTGGGGGTGGTAGCACAGGAATTGGCTATGCTGGCTCTATGCCCATTGAGAACTCCCCCATGCCAGAGGAATCCCAAACAAGGGAGAGCTAGCTGCTGTCTTCTCCCTTTATGCTGCAAGAGCCTTGAATAGGGAGCAGAGTGAGGCTCAGGAAAGAGCCCATTGTGTCCACCTGAGACATAAGGCTTCCAGAAATTACTGTCAGGGCAGCACCCCTCCATCCTTCTGGCCCCCTCCCCCAATCTGAACAGCAACTTAAAGTTACAGTCTACCCCTTAGCCAATAAAATAAGGCTCTGATGAAAAAAAAGTACAATCTTGTCTACAATTAATATTCCCTATTGGCTATGAGACAAAAATCTCAAATGTTCACATTGCTATTTTGAGAAGATTTTTCTTCATTAGTTAAATAGAATATATAATACACAAGCCTTGACAGACATACAAGGGTTTTCTAGGCGTTTCCCCACTACTGCTCAAAATGACACCACGTACCATTGGTGATTCATTTGCTAGATAAAAAAGCATTAAAGGAATGTCTTTGTCTGTAAGTCTCACTTACATTTCCCAGCCTCATTACTCCCAAACAGGAAGTGGTATTTCTCTTAGTGGAATATGTACTCTTGACATATTCAAGGCTTAATTCCCAAAGCAGACACTAATAGTATGTGCCAAACTTGAAATGCGATGGATTGGATTTTCCGAAGTGTTGAGCACTTACAGTTCCAGCTCACTCAATGAGAGCTATGAATGGCTCAGCACTGCTGAGCAATCAGATCTAATGTTTTAAGCCAGCCCTCCAAAAATCACTTCCTACTTTTGGAAGTGTATTCCTGCAGGCCCATGCTCCTTTAATTCACTCCCCAATATTAATAATTGTAATATGCCTTTTTCTACCCAGTTTGCACGGTTACAGTCATTTTCAAAGTGTGTGTGTGGGGAGGGGGTGACTCAAGTGTGCAATAAGGTATTTTGAGTGCTTAGTTTTTGATGCTTTGGAAATATGGGGCATTTCCAAAAAGGAGATGGACAGTTCTAAAGTTGTGAAGTTTTCAGCTCTGTCTGGGTGTCTGAGCTGCCAGAGTGCTTTGACACTAGCTGTGTCTGTAGTCTATGAGATTTTCAGTGAGGCAGCTGTCATTAACTTCTGGTACCCAGCAACTGCTGTGAACATCAAGTATCAAATATTAAAAACTATTCCTTTACTTTTCTTGGACCCTACCACCCAGAAGTAAGCCTTACTGAATGCAAGCAGTGACTCCCGGATAATCTGAAAAAACAGCAATCCCAGAAAATTTACAAAATCTTGCTGGGACAAGATACTGCAACAGCCCATCTTTCTCCTTCCCCTCATCCCGCGTAGACATAAGCACAGACTGATGAAGTGTCCCTCTCCCTGCAACATCACTGGGCTGTAGGAACAGCTAGTTTTCCGTTCCCTGTCCACTTTATGAACACACGCTAATCTCACAGGATGATTAAAACTTTTTGCTTTGCCCACAGGCACCACAATAGTCTGAAAAAAATATTAGTCACATTTTCATGGGCAACATGAATAATTTCACAACTATTCACTCCGCCTGCTGTCACTGCAAATTTTTTTAGTGATCAGCCTGCCCTAATGGTCCCGGGAATCAGCACAGCTGAATGTTACTTGTAGGACCAGCTCCCCCAGCATTTCATGGATCTTGATCCCCCTTCAGCCCAAACCTCAGCTTCCCTAGATGGTTCCATTAATTCATGTGTATCTGTCGCCTCAGACATATTAACTTAATAATGTACACATTGTAATGTGCCACCAGTCTGTTGCAGACACCTGAATCTTATTTTAGAGAAGTTATTTAGCTTTTCTATTACCATTCTGGTGGAACTGTGGACAGCTATACCTATGCTCTGGCCTTGCGAGGGCTCATCAAGAGGTACCCTCTGCAAGAAGGATAGTACTAAACAATGAATTTTCTAATCAATCACAAGTACTACTGTTTCTCCTGCAACTCTGCATGGTATATATAGTGTTTGCCATTCATTATGCTAGTGCTGATGAAAGGTGGCTCTCATAAAATCCATGTATTATCTCCAGTTGTTTATTTTATCAGTGGGTGAAATTGCATATTGTATTGTTTCACTATGGCCTTAAGGAAATCTTCCATGTACTGGGATGCAGCTGATGCCAGCAGTGTCTGCAGGGATCCTCTGGAATTATGCCAGAAGTGGTGTTGGTCATGACAGGTCCTACATGTGGCCCTCTCCAACTCATGCTTCAGTTCATCATTTAGATGTTTGATGGTCTCTAGGGTTAGTTTCTTCTGCTGGGCTCTCAGTACCTTGGTGAGGTCAAGGAAGAGCCTCCTTTGAGGAGAGCATTGGCACATCCCCAATCTGCAAGCCAGAGCAAGACTTACCTTTCTCTCTCAAGATGAACCACCCTTGCACAGTCATGTGTTGTTCTTCAGCCAGTGGCTAGTGTAGCTCCAACTCAGAATCACAAAACCTAAGATATACCATCCCCCATGCTCATCCTTCTTCCCTCATACTATCCCTAGCTGGACTCCTGCCTTTTCCCTCCCCCACTATGGCTGAGCCCTAGTAGCTAAGTCCCTTATCAATTGCTAGTTCTCTAAGTATTAAAATAGTTTCTCCCCTTCTCACCCCCTCTTTAAGTTATTTAGGAGTGGGGTTCCTGGTGTGCAGAGCAAGCAGTGAGTGGCTGGTGCTCAAATGGTTTAATGTGAATGTCCTGGCTCAGTTGTGTCAATGATATGCCTAAGGCAGGAGTGCCTAGTTGAACAAAAATTGAGCTTCTAAAATTTTGAAAATCACTTAAAATTACTAACTCCTTCACCATCCTCTGGCCCTGATGCTTGGACTACTCAGCCTCTAGACCACACAGGGGACTTGGACACAACAAGCTGATGTGAAAATTCCCTGAGCATCCAAACGTGCTAAAACCCACAAGGTGCACAGAGCAGGCCATTTGTACCAGAGCAAGCTTTTGAAACTTCTGGCAATACCATTTAGAACACAGAATGCAGTTAGTTAACAATGGCTGTGTAAACATCTATTGCTAAACATGTATTTTAATAGAAAAAGGCGTCTAGTGCTGGCAGTTAGAAATCCCAGAAAATGCAAGTAACTGGAAATAGGCCTGAGCTGGAATTATCTCTAGCCTAACATTTTTACACTCTTGTGGTTCTCGTGCTATTTTGAAGAGTGAAATCCTACTCTCCTTTTGAAAGTTTGAAGAAGGAGGCAGAGGTAAGATGCAAGATACCAGCACAGCCAGGACATGGGAGTTACTACTGACTAGCACAATCATAACCACAACCTACTGTGTACTTGGTTTTTGTTTCAGACTCATTAGCCATAACTTCCTGCTCACCCCACCTTCCTCTCTTCAGTCCTACAGAGGGTGGTCACCAAGAAGCACAGCTGTGTGGCATGCAAGGAGATGCTGAGTGCCCCCCCACCCCAGTCTCCTGTAGCCTTTTTGCTTTTCCTCTCATCCTGGTGGCTTCACCTTAGAAAGAACATGAGTTCTTTGCCTCAAGTATTGGAACTTTTATTTCTTGTAGGTCAGTAGAAGTGGTGCCACATGTATACTATACAAACAAATTGGAAAGGACTGCCTAGGAAATAGTACTGCGGAAAGGGATCTGGGAGTTATAGTGGATCATAAGCTAAATGGGTCAACAATGCAATACTATTGCAAAAAAAGCAAACATCATTCTGGGATTTATTTGCAGGAGTGTTGTAAGAAAGACACAAGAAGTAATTCTTTCATTCTACTCTGCGCTGATATGACCTCAGCTGGAGTATTGTGTCCAGTTCCAGGCACCACATTTCAGGAAAGAAATGGACAATTAGGAGAAAGTCCTTGCTCGTCTTAAAAACAAAAAAGCAGCTTACAAGAAGTGGAAGATTGGACAAATAACCAGTGAGGAGTATAAAAATATTGCTCAGGCATGCAGGTGTGAAATTAGGAAGGCCAAATCACACTTGGAGTTGCAGCTAGCCGGAGATGTTAGGAGTAACAAGAAGGGTTTATTTAGGTATGTTAGCAACAGAAAGAAAGTCAAGGAAAGTGTGGGCCCCTTGCTGAATGAGGGAGGGAACCTAGTGACGGAGGATGTGGAGAAAGCTAGTGTACTCAATGCTTTTTTTGCCTCTGTCTTCACAGACAAGGTCAGCTCCCAGACAGCTGCACTCTGCAGCACGGTATGGGGAGGAGGTGACCAGCTCTCTGTGGAGAAAGAAGTAGTTCGGGACTATTTAGGAAAGCTGGACGAGCACAAGTCCATGGGGCCGGATG
The DNA here is from genome assembly GCF_016161935.1 of Mauremys reevesii. Taxonomy (NCBI): domain Eukaryota; kingdom Metazoa; phylum Chordata; order Testudines; family Geoemydidae; genus Mauremys; species Mauremys reevesii. The sequence continues at coordinate 34,882,435 of NC_052629.1, read as the reverse complement.
CGCTGCATCCGAGGGTGCTAAAGGAGTTGGCCGATGAGATTGCAGAGACATTGGCCATTATCTTTGAAAAATCATGGCGATCGGGGGAGGTCCCGGACGACTGGAAAAAAGCTAATGTAGTATCCATCTTTAAAAAAGGGAAGAAGGAAGATCCAGGGAACTACAGGCCAGTCAGTCTCACCTCAGTCCCTGGAAAAATCATGGAACAGGTCCTCAAGGAATCAATCCTGAACCACTTAAAGGAGGGGAAAGTGATCAGGAACAGTCAGCATGGATTCACCAAGGGCAAGTCATGCCTGACTAACCTAATTGCCTTCTATGATGAGATAACTGGCTCTGTGGATGAGGGGAAAGCAGTGGATGTGCTATTTCTGGACTTTCGCAAAGCTTTTGATACAGTCTCCCACAGTATTCTTGCCAGCAAGTTAAAGAAGTATGGGCTGGATGAATGGACGGTAAGGTGGATAGAAAACTGGCTAGATGGTCGGGCTCAACGGGTAGTGATCAATGGTTCCATGTCTAGTTGGCAGCCGGTATCAAGTGGAGTGCCCCAAGGGTCGGTGCTGGGGCCGGTTTTATTCAATATCTTCATTAACGATCTGGAGGATGGTGTGGACTGCACCCTTAGCAAGTTTGCAGATGACACTAAACTGGGAGGAGTGGTTGATACACTGGAGGGTAGGGATAGGATACAGAGGGACCTAGACAAATTAGAGGATTGGGCCAAAAGAAATATGATGAGGTTCAACAAGGATAAGTGCAGAGTCCTGCACTTAGGACGGAAGAATCCCATGCCCTGGTACAGACTAGGGACCGAATGGCTGGGCAGCAGTTCTGCAGAAAAGGACCTAGGGGTTACGGTGGACGAAAAGCTGAATATGAGTCAACAGTGTGCCCTTGTTGCCAAGAAGGCTAATGGCATTTAGGGTTGTATAAGTAGGGGCATTTCCAGCAGATCGAGGGATGTGATCATTCTCCACTGGTGAGGCCTCATTTGGAGTACTGTGTCCAGTTTTGGGCCCCACACTACAAGAAGGATGTGGATAAATTGGAGAGAGTCCAGCGGAGGGCAACAAAAATGATTAGGGGGCTGGAGCACATGACTTATGAGGAGAGGCTGAGGGAACTGGGATTGTTTAGTCTGCAGAAGAGAAGAATGAGGGGGGATTTGATAGCTGCTTTCAACTACCTGAAAGGGGGTTCCAAAGAGGATGGATCTAGACTGTTCTCAGTGGTAGAAGATGACAGAACAAGGAGTAATGGTCTCAAGTTGCAGAGGGGGAGGTTTAGGTTGGACATTAGGAAAAACTTTTTCACTAGTAGGGTGGTGAAGCACTGGAATGGGTTACCTAGGGAGGTAGTGGAATCTCCTTCCTTAGAGGTTTTTAAGGTCAGGCTTGACAAAGCCCTGGCTGGGATGATTTAGTTGGGTTTGGTCCTGCTTTGAGCAGGGGGTTGGACTAGATGACCTCCTGAGGTGCCTTCCAACCCTGAGATTCTATTCTATGAAGAGCAACAAAAATGATTAAAGATCTAGAAAACATGACCTATGAGGGAAGATTGAAAAAAATGGGGTTTGTTTAGTCTGGAAAAGAAAAGAGAGAAGGGACATAAGTCCTCAAGCACATAAAAGGCTGTTATAAAGAAGAGGGTGAAAAATTGTTATCCTTAACCTCTGAAGATCGAACAAGAAGCAATGAGCTTAAATTGAAGCAAAGGCAACTCCTGATGTTTTCCCCTCCATATTGTGGAATCCTCCATGTAAGGGACTTGTAGGGTTTGCCATGGTAGCATGGACTAGTGGCAACACAAAAGCATAGGGCATCTGTGTATCTATCCCCTATTCATCCCAGCTTAAACATATGGAATTCCAGCGTTCTCTTGTCACACAATGAGAAGGAAACTCCTTGAGTGGAAACCTGCAGTTGCCTTTACCCTGTGTGGTTGATTCCCACTTAAATAGCAGTAAAAATTTCAAAGGACTCCAATTGTCTGAAAATTCAAACATTTGTGCCAGAGAAGGGTGTGAAGGGATAGCATAGGCTGCCATTGTCATTAATAGGCCAGATTCTCAACTGGTATATGTTAGTTCCATTGACTTCTCCCAATTTAAACGGACTTCACTAGAGCTACACCACCTGAACAACTGGTCCTATCTCTGTAATACTTTGCTTTTAAGATATATGCTCTCAGTTTACATAATGAGCATATTTTCCTCTAGTGATGAAGTCCCAGCTGTGCACTCCTGGACAATACTCACCTCCAGAGAGGCCCAACTGACTCCTCAGGTCATGACTTTAAACAAGCTAGTCTCCAGTGAAGTGATGTTAGAGAAAAATGCTTCCAACTTGAAGATTCTAAGACTAAGGGGGCTATTTTCAATGGGCAATCACTTCTATTAATGATCGTAACTCATCTGTAACTTGTTAGCATCAATGACAACTAATGTTCACTAAGTGAACGTTTCTAGCAACTTCTCTTTTACAGAATATTTATCCCCTCCCCCCCAGTTTTGGGCAACTTAAATTTATTAATAGAAATACATGAAGATGAATGGAGTTGAAGGCTCTGTGATAGAATCCAGCTTTGTTTTCCTACCACTGCTGTGCTGATGTTACTGTTCCCTCTCAAGAGGGCACCCTTCATTTGAACCCATGCTTAGAAAGCCATTTAGCTTTATGACTGAATTGCATTGCAGTGCTCCAAAACAAAACAGCCTGGATTCAGGACTCTCCGGTGTAAACTCTGTGTAGAATTACATGAGTTAAAAATAGGAATAACTTTTAGGGATACCACGGTGCACTGCTTTGGTAGTCAGAAAATGTGTTTTATCTTATATACAAGTTCTCCCTTCCAATGCACAGGCAATCACCTTCCATAATATGCTCCCACAGGAGTGGTTAGAGGTTGCAAAAAGAATAAAAACAGCATAAAGCATATTACAAGACTGTACGATACCTGCACATGCCTGTGCTGCTAGAAGCGAGGTAGTGTCTACTGATCAGTATGCACCAGAAGATTCAATGGTCATTAAACAAATACTACAACCACCACCTGTACTGTTCTGGTTTCTTGGTCTGTGTACCAAGGATTTTGTCCCTACATTTTACTCTGAACTCTGAATTTCCTGGCTTTTTTCCAGTTATGCTTTTTTTAAAATAATTTTTGTATTGCCAATTTGTGCAACACTATCAAATTGATAAATATAATGCAGTGTCAGTGAGATTTGTTTGGCTTATTAACATGACAGTTTAAAAAATAGATTCTGCTCACTTCGGGTAAGCCCTTCTGTTATCTAACCACATTGCAGAGATTGGCTAGTTCCTTTAAAAAGTAGCCAAACTGTGATATGGTACTTTTCCAATTCTAAAGTATCAGTAAACTGTATAAATATTTGAAATTCCTGAAAACAAACCCTAGAAATTTTAGTTTATTACTAAAAAGCAACACAGAGTCCTGTGGCACCTTATAGACTAACAAATGTATTGGAGCATAAGCTTTCGTGGGTGAATACCCACTTTGTCAGACACATTTATTACTAGTTCAGTTCAATGGCATGATAGAAAACTTCCCAAAGTCCAGAACCCTTATTAGGGCCCAAACCTGCTACCATTTTTACCAGTTGGAATGCTGCTACCCTGAATGGTCTCACTGACGCAAGACAGAATAGTGACAGCAGTAAGCATGTGCAGGACTAGCTCTTTAGCATTATATATTTAAACTTCAATGAACATAGCAACCCACATTAGAGCACACTCTGTCAAGTCATTCAAGTATATTGAATTCCTCTATTAAATTGTGCTAAAAGATTTGAAACAGAAACATTATACAGTAACGTCATTCATAATTTCAGGGACTCTAAGGGAAATTTTCCTTTACTTACTAATTCTTACTTTGAGATCTTTTATGCCAGTCCAGACGCCTGCCATCAGATGGAAACAGTACCTGGAAACTTTTCTGTTGGACTTTATGATCACATCTCTTTGCACTCGCCTCCAACTGTGGCAAATTCATTCAAAAGCAGTGTGATGATTTTCCACTCTCCCAGAAATATTTACAATCTGCTCAACTGATCCAATGTACTACCTGTTCCAGCTGTGTGAAGAACCGATAGGGATGGTTAGGTTTTGTCTATACCAGTGGTTTTCAACCTTTTTTCATTTGTGAATTTTGAATGGATGTGCAGACCCCTTTGGAAATCTTAGACATTGTCTGCTGATCCCCGGGATTCATGGACCACAGGTTAAAATACTTTGGTCTATACCATGAGCAATTTGCTATCCTTGGCTATATTATTGCTGTCACCAGATGGCACTGCTATACATAGTCTTACAGGGTTTTTTTAAGCAGGAGAGCAAGTTTTTAGAAAATTGTAGGTTTTTGCTTTTCTTACTGAGTTTCTTGGGGAAGCATAGGTGCCAAGCAGTAAAGGAAGTTGTTCTCTTCCCTTACTTTAACTAGAGTTAACTTTTAGGGTAGAGTTGCTCTTTTGGAACCAGGTGTTTGGATTTGAGCTGAGACCCCTGAAAGAGGGAATTTCCTGCATGCTGTTTGCAACCATCTCTGGTCCAGGATCTTGTAAATAGGACAAGTTGCATGAAGAATATACCCAGCCTCTGCATTACTAATTTCTCCTCCATTGGGAAGTCACCATGCAAGTCTCCAAAATATTCTATTTCTCTAAGGGGCAATGTTTTTTCTTGTTGGTTTATATATATGATGGTGTTTGCATTGTCTAACTATTCTCACTGATGCATGTAAGCTTTGGGTCATAGTGCAAAAGAATAAGTGACCACTTTCATCAAGAAGTGGTATCAACCACTTCTTGTTTTGGCTATGATTCAGTATTCCTCCCATGGGGAGGATTTCATGGAGGCATGTTGGTGGAGAGGCAAGAAGGGGAGCACTCATGGGAATTTCTAACTAGTCGTCATCTTTCTACTTTTATCAGAGGAAGTGTGGCAGACTGGGATTGAGCTACTCATTTCTAGAAATCCTTGGAGACCATTCAAGAGGAAATCTTAAAAACCACTATTTTAAAAAGCAGGCAATAAAACATTTCAAATCAAATAAAACATTATAATCCCCGAAGAGCCTGCATTCACTGTTCTCTCATCAGTACGTATATCGTCATTGTTCCCCTGGTCCTGCTCATCACTGTGGATTCCATGGAGAGTCCTTATTACCTAAGTACTTCCCATTGTGACAAGAGTAATGCAAGATCTTTTGGGATAGGATAGGCACTCATATGAGGTTATAAGAAAAAGAGGATGAATTTGCTCCTGAAAGCAAAATTTTCTGATGGCATAGCAAATTATAGTTTGGGACTGAAGTGCACCAGAGCTCAGAAGCAGCTGTGGCCAGTTTTTCCTTACATTAAAGGAGCATGTAACTGAAAATTTGTTTTAGTAGTTTAAGATTTGTGCAGGGTTTGGGTCTTTTTTTAAAACCACCAGAACACAATGCATTTCTCACCCTTAACGACCTCCTTATTTCTTGCTGGAACTATAGTTTAAAAGGGTTTAACTGTTGCTTTTTAAAGGTATTTTGGTTCATTTGCAACTGAGATTTATTCTTAGAGGAATGGGGGTGAACAGAAATAATCTGTTCACCTACCAATGAAATTTTTGTATGCAAACTGAACTGTTAGAGAGCACTACTTGGGATCTTTCAATTTTATTTCCATACATATTGGCTATATGTTCATAAGTGTTATTCTGTGAAAGACATAATTAGCCTTGAGATTTCTTTGCAATGAGCAATGTGTTTTTGTCCTACTTCTCACTGTAGCTATTATTCTGTTTATTTGGAGAACAAATAAGGTTGTGACACTCATCAATTTCTAAGTTGTAAGACCCTATTCAGTTTATGGACTGAAAGCTTGTGTTATGTAATATGGACAAAGTTCTTATTCAGATATATACTAGACTTAAATATTATATTTATCACTAAATACCTGAACAAAAGTAGTATGTAAGACAGGGTAGGTACCATACAGATTAGATAGGACACCCCTATGTTCCCTCAAGAGCTACATTAGAACCCTGTTAAGAGAACAAAGTTAAAGAATCTGATCTTTAAAGTGAGGATGAGTTAACCAGGAAATTAGATACAAAAACTAAACAGTAATCAATTTCAGAATGGTATTACATTCCCAGCTTATATACTTTTATTCAAGTAAAATTCTGACTTAGTCTTTTGAATTTTGTAAACAAATGCAGTTTATGTAGACATTGTCTGAGCTGCAGTGACCCAATTATCTGGTCAAAGGGCTGCATGGAACTGAGAGATAGGGTGAGTTAAAATTTAACCTGCAGGGACTGTAAACCAAGCTGAGGCTGCTGAACCTTTGGAGTTTGATATGATGATTAGAGAATAACCAGAGTGACACGTCGCAAATTCCCCATAATCAAGGAGAACTTTTCCGGGTGGTGATCTCTGAAATTGCTCAGGTACAGTCCATGTTGTTTGGTTTTTCCATCTTAAGTTTCTAAAAAGAGGGAATATTGTTATCTAGCTAAAAGCAGCTTTCATCGCTATCTGCTTTACTCGGATTTGTAAGGAGTGTTTTAATTACAGCTTGCTTGCTTTCTACAAAGGAGCCATTGGAAAAATTTAATGCACATGTTAGAGGCATTCACAAGTTTCACATGTTCTGCTTATTTCTTGAGTTATTTTCTCTAACTCAGAAACAAGAGGTTCGTGAGCATTGGGGGGAAGCTTACCACCACTGAACATCACAGGCTGTGCTAGATTGCTCATTGTTGTGTCAGACAGAAAAGTGCTGAAGCCGACATGGTAGTGACAACAACTAGAGACTGCACTTCTTGCTCTTGATCAGATTTCACATCAACTTACAGTCTTTATGCCCCAGGCTTTTCAGCTGGTGCCCTGCAAAGCTTTTGCAAGCCCCAGAAAGCAAGATGGGGCATTGAAAGAACTCCACCTGCCCAATGTTGCCATCATTTCTGTACGGATAGTGAAAAGGTGATCCCTTTTCCAAACAGGAGCAAAATGTGGTTGGTCACTTTCATCTATTAAGAAGTTAGACTGACAGGGACCGAAGGGGGATTTTACCCAAGACAATTCACTTTTGATTTGTTAAATCACAGCTTTCCATTGCTAATCATTAGCGACATTGGACCTTTTCACCAAGAAGCTGGGTATATCTCCCAAGATCTATTTTTACAATATTTCTTCATCCTTTTATAAATGTTACTCTCCATTTTATAGGCAAAATTTTATACTCTCCAAAATACCTGATTTCATATACACAACTTCATCAAAACAGGAAAAAAAGTATAATGTTTAATATATTAAGCTTCTCAAATAGTTTCTCCTTCCCCCCTCTCCCAAGATATATACAAGGCTTCAAAGATCACACATGTGGGTGTGAGGTTGACTTCTTTATTAAATGAAAAGCCTTAGATTTTTTTTTTATGTTTAAAACAAAAGGGGGAGTAGATTCAGTAACAAACTTTACCTTTAGAGGGAGTTTGTTTGGCATGTTTATGGTTTTCTGTAATAGCGTTGTGTTGATTGTTTCTGTCACGTTCAAAAGCCCCAAAGAATCGGTAATGAATAAATATTTAATTATGCGATCTAAGATCTTTTTAAACTATATACATAAGCTATTTTTCAAGAGTAAATAAGATATATAAATGGAATGTGCACAAGCTTTTAGTTTATATTAATATTCATCTTGTAAAGAACCTGTGGACTATAATCACTACCCACCACGTTTGTGGCTCTTTTGAATAGCCTAAATGTAGGACGGCTCTCTCCCCATTTTGCTACCCCTATTGATACTGAGTAGTAATCATTTTCATTATGACCATGTGAAGATAGATACTATATGTAAGGGTGTCAGAATTAAGCTTTGTGGTTGTACTGCTAATACAGGACCCAATTCTGCAAACACAACCAACCAAAGTGCTTAGTACCCTAAGTGTTTTCAGGACAGATATCACAGGGCCTGGGGGGAAATGAAACATTTCTGCTCTCTGGATTAATTAGAAAAAAATAGTTTAAGAAAGAATACTTTGTTAATGAAGAATCATAGCTGAGGCCTTAAAAGGGGGTGAAAGGCATCCTTGAAATTCCAGTTATGAACTGAATGGTTTCTCAAGTAAATATGCATTCTTAGTTAGAGAATTCAATAGCTGTTTTCAAAGAATGCTATTCTTCACAAGCAGTGGTAGTGCTGTGAGTATGACAGCAAAATGGCCTTCATTAGATGTGTCTTTGAATGACTCAATATGTTCAAACAAGACACTATATTGATCTACACAGGATAAACACCATTTTGTTATCTTATTCATGGAAACAGTAACTAGGTTTCTCTAAAGAGCATTGCTAACATTCAAGACCTGAATGCAAAGAGTAGTATATTGGAAATGGAAATTTCCATCTAAGTAAGAAATTATTTCAAGGTATCAGCTGCTTTGTGGTAGTCTGATCTTTGTACAATGCATAATGAAGTGTCATAAGTACATAATTTGGGCATTGAGAACTTCTCTATCCAAAGCACATTCAATATTGTGAATTTATCCTTTCTCCCTGTTCAGTGCCACAGAGAACAGTCACATGACAAACTAATTGATTGATACTGAGCAGTTGCACAGTAGTGAAGCCAGGTTTTGTAACTAAGAGGAGTTGGGGGAGGGGAGGAGGTAGGCTGAATAACTGAAAAATGTGTTTGAAAAAGTACCATGCATACACCTAAAGGGCTCGGGGTGGAGGAATGGAGACCATCCCCTTTGCCCTCCTGTTGGTTCTGCCACTGCAGCAGCTACTCCCACTGACTTGCATATGTTCAGCTCCTCTCAGGACTTGGCTCAATATAATTTAATTTTTGAAATAGCAACAGCCTGAAAGATCACAAAGTACTTTACAAACTCTGCCTTTCTCACTCTCAAGACTCATCACTTCACCTACCAAACTGCACTTATTTCTAAAAACACAAAAAGAGCTACACACCATTTTAGGAAAAGAAGTATAGAGTACTGCACCAATTGAAGTTGCAAGGGGATTTCAGTAGGCAAAACACAACTATTCATTTTGGAATTTGGGGTTAGCAATCCCAGTCTAACAAGAAGATACCTGTGAAGACCAGGAGTGATCAGAACCTCATTGTCACACTTAATCTGAAAAATAGCTCTCATATTTTATATCACCACACCTATTCCCTCCTTTAAAATAAAGCATAATGTTCAGCAGAGCTTCCCCAAACCATCAGCACACAAAAAAATTATACTCAAGGAGCAAGTGTTCCTGAATGCTTATCACCTCAGGAAAACATAGTAGATGAAAGATTCATAGTGTGTACACAGATACTATAGATGACTAGAGTGAAATGACATAAGCAAAATAGTACTATCATAAACTTGGATTTTTCTTATGTTGGGGATTTATTTTGTCTATGTTTACATTTTCTTTTCAAAAGTATTTTAACACAGTAAGGTGAAAGAAAATCATTTAGAAAAGAAAAAATATTAGAGCACTTGCCAAATGGGTGTAGGAGGTGGAATCAATCCAGTATTCCTGGTTCTGAGTCAGTGATAACTAGGCAGTATATTTTCAACAGTGTGATGTCACACATTTAACTTAACTACTTGAGTGATCCCTGTTCATTAAGATGTATTTATAAAAACATACACATTGATTTAAATGCAGTCATTAACAGCTTTTTAATGATGAGTACTGACATTGGTTTTCTCTGTTGCAATGTCCGTTTCTTAACTGATTATTGGCTTCAGCAAGAAACAAGAGGGAAAGTAATAATTATCCCCTCAACTTCTGTGGCAGCAATTCTCCTTGCTGCTGTCATGTTACCCAAGGTATACTAAGTCAGAGTAGGCCAGCAGGCAGGCTACAGTGGTAAGGCTGTATTCCGAGTAGTGTAGAATATGGTAATATTGCACTGTTGTAGCATCAGATACTAATCCTGGGTCATTGTCAATGCTTGTGGGAACATGTTTTTATTTAATTTACAAATGCGTTTAGTGGGAGTCATGGGAGTTCTAGGTTGGAAGATGTCCCTAATATACATGAAACAGCAAGAGCTAGAGCAAGGTTTAGGGGAGGATGATTCACCCCTCACATGGCAGCTTGTAGAAACACAAAGCAGAATATAGGTTGGAAGGGATGAATTAGGGTTGCCAGCTCTTCAAGATTGTCCAGCAGGCTCCAGGAATAAAAGATTAATCTTAGTTAAAGATTATATCATGTGATGAAACTTCAAGGAATATGTCCAACCAAAATTGGCAGTCCTAGGATGAATACTCCCATCCTTGCGTATGATTGGACTCCTGTGATCTTTTTCCCAGTGTTCAAAAGCTGGTATTAGTCTACCAAAAACAGAAGCCTCCATGAAGATATTGCAAATGAAAATCTGGTCCAGCCATGCCAAGGTTTCCCTTCCCTCCTCCCCTGCATTTCCCTCTAAGTAATTGTAATAATTGTGAAAGGGCCCAGATTTCATGTAGCTTAAGTCATAAAACAATCTTCAGATGCTAAAGAACTTGTTACTACTGGCCTGACAGGGCTTTGAACCAGTAACTTCAAAGGTGAAAAAGTTATATGAGGAATTGACCATCTGCTGCTCCTCTTAGTCCCTTCTACTTTCTGAATTTTTAACCCCTCGTTCAGCAGTCAAGTAATGTTTTCTGGTAGATTACAAAACTGAATTACAAATCAATTTTCAAAAAATTGTGTGTGAATTTAATTGGTTAAAAAATCCACTATCGGCATATAGCACGGATAGTTCCTACCTATTGAAAGACACTATTTTTAAAAAAAAAACTTAACAGCAGCAACAAACCAAGTCTCTAGAACAATCAGAGTTTAAGAGGCAATAGCATAACTCAGGGGTACCTACTTCCTACTTTGTTTGTCATCCATTTTGAAGGATTTTTATAGCTGTCAGTGAAAATGTTATGCTGTGTATTAAATTCAGAGATCATTATTTCTGCTTAGCCCTCAGAAAGAATTTTAGGAAATGTTTTGGAACGTGATAGGCAAGGATTTCCCCACAGGCTCCGTTAGAAAATAAATTTAAAATAGTCAACACCAGATTCCACAGTGGTTAATACTTTGTGTTATCCTGAAAGTACCTCACCGGATAGTTTGAACAGCTTGCTGAAAGTAGGTTTTTCACTGGAGTTCATGAACAGGCTACTGACATACTGTGGTCTAAACAAATTGATCCAATCCAAGGATTTAAAAAAATAAAATTAATAAAAATAAGAGTAATCATGATTTCACATATAATGAAAGCCATTTATTTCTTGCTAGTATAGCACCATGCAAAAGCTGCTGCCAGCATTGCAGATACCTCTCAAATCTGAAGCAGGCTTGAGTGTTTTGGATGGTGGTTATATGTTACAGTATATACCTATTATAACTTCTACAGTAGTCTTCAACATATCAGATCAGGATAAATATATATCCATTACATTTTAAGAACAGTCTGAAATTCACTGCTGTGCAGACTGCCAGCATAATGCCCTTGCATTGAATAAATCACCAAAACACACAATAATCTCTAAAGGAGTGTGACAATACCAAACAGTCGTAAATCCATACTATGTGCATTTTTTTTTACCAGGTAACATACAGTCAGAGTAAGGTCTTCCCACCAGACAAATGTTTCCAAAGAGAGGCTGAAATGACTGGACTTTAGTAAATCATTTACTTTCAGCTGCTATAGTCACCAAAAAGCAAGTTACAACACAAGCTGGTTTGCTTCTGCTACCTTAGGAGAAATAGTAAATTTCAGTATTGGGTATCTTTGAGATCACTTAATTTATAATGTTAATTGTAAATATAATATTTAAATTGATAAGGTATAAATTAATGTTCTCAGAGTACAGCACAAAAGATCACAGCCAAGAAGCAAATGTGATGAAAAATGTATCATCTTTTATAGGTAATAAACAAGCTACTTCCAGCTGAGAGATTCCTAGAAGTTTTGAAACTGATCATGTCACATGTATCATGTCTTACAACAATAAATATAGTAACTTGTAGAATATTTAGCAGGGTGCAAAGAAGGAAAGCATGTTTATCAGATACTAATAAATGGTTAGACAAACATGAGAATTGCATAGAGCTGTAAATTTTAAGGGATTATGATGATGATTAATCAGACCTCCTTTCTAACACAGCCCAAAGAATTTCACCCAGAAATTTCTGCCATATTTTGTGCTTGAGCGATAGCACATTTTTGTACACATCACATCTAATCTTGATTTAAAGACTTCAAGTGATGAGTAATCAACTGTATCTCTTGGTAAGTTGTTCCAATGGTTAATTGCCCTCAATGTTAAAAATAAAAGAGTCCTCTACTGTCAGAAATCTCCTCAAAGATGTCATCTCTTCATTCTTTCTTTGAAAAGCCAAATAGATAGAATTTCTTAAGTCCTTCACTGTAAGACAAATTTTCCAGACCTCAAATGATTCTCGTAGCTCTTTTCTGAAACCATTTTGCAGTTATGAGAAAATGGTGAAGAGAGTTCATATAGTAAAGTACTTATAGCATTCTGAATATTGGATTCAATGTATTATTAAATTCATGCCTGAGCAGAAGGCTAATACAGACCTGTGCAGCATTCAAATGGGCAAATGTGAATTCATTCATGGGAACCTACATGGGGTTTCGGAAATGTACAGATCAGGAGCTGGGACTACTTCATACCACATTAACTGAAAAAAAGGCTGTTACAGTAGTTCTCTATCTAGGTCACTGCAGAGGACAGAGACAGCACTAAAGTAACAACCTGAAAAATTCAGCTGCTATGGAAACATACTTGAGCAAGTGACTCATTAGAATGCAACAATTCAGCTTGCCTCACTCACAGATTCCAGTAGGCCTACCAAAGCAAGTAAGGCAAGTGGGGTTTGACCTGTGATCTTTACAGCTACATAAATATATTTCCTAATGTAGTGTATGATACACAGCATAAAAAAATGTGACTCACCCATAGCAGAGGAGCAGTTTGTGTGCACAGTAGCCTTCATTGTCCCTAATATTAATTCTGCTACATTCCATGTCAGTTCCCTGGCATTCATTACACTGGCTGCTTGCTAATGGTCTCAAAAGGACCAATGTCAGATTGGAATCAGTTGGGCATAAGAAATCCCTAGCCATATCCTTTACCCTCTGAGCAAAGAATCCATTATATAACCTCTTTGCCACTTGCTGATTGCCCTACACAATTTTTAAAAAAAATCCTTCATTAGATAGCACTTGATTTATATGCTAAACTTCACAATAGTTTAGGGCAAAAATACTGTGCTATTTACCGCAGTGGACAGTAGAGGCCTGATACTGGGAGGTGTATGAATAGCATTTGATCTTACTGCTAATGGGGTTTTGTTGTGTGATCACAACAGTTTCATACGGATGGGAATATTGCTCAACTGATTTTGGTCATACCCCACTGTGGAATTCTTGGGCTATGTGGTTTCATCTCTGTTCCTCTTCAGTTTTTATATATTCCTTAATGAAAAAATTGGGTGTAGGGCATTGCTGTTATATTAATCATAGAATCATAGAACTGGAAGGGACCTTGAGAGGTCATGTAGTCCAGTCCCCTGCACTCATGGCAGGATTAAGTGTTATCTAATGGTACCTGCCTCCAGTTCTTGAGCAGGACATTAGCTGTTATGGCACCTGCAACATAGCAATCCATGATTTGATGGCTCAATTAGCTGTGTATGAGCACCAACAAGGTCAAAATTAGCTTGGTTGGACTGGGCAAGATCTGTGATGTGAGTACTATTTCCCTGGCCTGCACTGTCTTTGAGAAATTATTTGGGTAGCCTGGGGCCTGGGCATAACTTCTGACCAGTGGCTAATGCAAGGCCATCTGATGTCAGGCATGACTAGGGCTCAGGTACATTTTTTTATACTTTGAAAATCAAACATTGTCACTAGCTAGTGGAATCTAACAAAGTCTTTTAGCTAACATTAGATTTTGTTTTGCAGCTTTGTTTTCTGTACTATGCTAGTAAAATCTGCTTATTGAAACCAGTCACTTATGAGGCACCTCAGACAGGAGCTGAAGTCAGACAAAGCTTATCAGAGGTGATTAAGAGTTTAAGATCAGGTTGAGAGAAAAAGGGAATTATGATTTCCATCGCCAAACCGCACCTGAAATGTGGTTATGGGAAGATCCCTGACTGGGGTGGGAGGTGGGCCAGAGATTGTTATGACAATGCCTAGGTAAGTTTTACTATTTCCCTGAACTGTTAGCAACTATACAATAACTTTTAATGTACACAATATATATAGGATATCCCAGTCCTGTAAGGAGGTGCATATTTTCAACAGGAGTTGAAAGTCCTCAGAGTTTCAGAAGATGAAACCTTTAGCAGCCCATAGGTGTGTGGATGTTTTCTAACAATACCACTTGTTGCCTTGTGAAAAGAAAATGCAGTAGTAAAACCAAAAGAAGTGCCAGGAGTACTCAAGAGCAGTATCTGATTTTTTAAAATTATATTCCTTTAAGTGGTCATTGATTAGCTGTTGACTTTTGAAGCAAGAGAATATTACACACAAAAGTTAGATTCTTCATTTTTAGAACAAAATCATCAGCGCATCTCATTTATTTCTCCTTCTCAACTTTATAAATCAAAAAACTTCTATTCTTGTTACAGGTCTGACCCACATATTGGTAAGTAAGGACAGGAATTCAAAGAGGCTTTGAAAGCTGGACTTCTTGCATTACAAATTATATTTCACATGTGCTATGGATAGGGTGACCAGATGTCTCAATTTTATAGGGACAGTCCCGATTTTTGGGTCTTTTTCTTATATAGGCTCTTATTACCCACACACCCCATCCTGATTTTTCATATTTGCTGTCTGGTCACCCTAGCTATGGAGATGTCCATAGAAGTAACATTTCTGATGAGTTCTAAGAGGGTTTTGCCATTGACTTCAGTAGATACAGGATCAGGGCTTAAAGCAGTATAACAAAGTTGTGAAATCAGGTCATGCATGGGTCATATTGGCAACTAATGAGTAGCCTTTGGGCCTCAGCTTTGAAATATATTACAAATTTCCTTGTCGTTTTCACAAAAATATTTCGTAGCAAGTTAATTGCAATTCAGATAACTATTTTAAAAAAATCAAAGCAATAAATATATACCAGCTTCTGTAACAATAATATGTGCCTATAAAACAAGCAATAATTAGGCGTTAGTTGATTTAAAAGAAGACATTTGCTCTGTAATTAGAGGTGGAAAAGACCTATTATATTGTCTAGTCCATCACCCACCCAGTGCACATTAGTGGTAATTAAGACATTACAAGGAATGAAAGAGAAAAATGCAGGGAACCAGAATAGATATCCCAAGTGGCCCAACCCTATGTGATAAATAGTTCAAGTGTACAGCATTACAGGGACTATCATCATTAAGTTTTATTGTAGATAATGAAATCTGTAAATAAATCTAACAACAGACCAAGAGCTACAAAACAATAAGATCTGAAAACAAAGCTAACTGTACTGAATGTCAGTGAAGATTTTAGAGCCAGGTAGTTTTTATTCTTTTTAACACCTTAAAGAAGAGGAGTCCATTTATTTACACAATGAACACATAACAAAAACTGATCATGAGTTCTTTAGACCTCAGTTCAGTACAATTATGTGAATTTCTACTCAAAAATCCTCCAGGCAAAAATCTGCCTTTCATTCAATTATTCCAATAGGAATGTTATGCATGCATTTGACAGCACAATTTGGCCACTAAACTTAAGAGACACCTCAGAGTGATACAGTCTTCTGTACATTATGCAATTTCGTTTAGCTTCACAGTTAGAGAGTTAAGTAAAACTGAACACTGCTCATTAATGTAACAATGTTCTGAGGTAGCTATCACTGCTTCCACTGTAAATCACAAGGACAATTTTAAACACATTATAATTAAAGCCCACCCTCTAAAATCTTTACAGCTCAACTCAACCTGGCAGGAAAAAGGGAGAGCAGAAATTATAAATACAAAATAGTCAAACTAAAGAGTGAGTGAAGAGAAATGCCACTTTTGGAATAAAAAAGAGTACTTTTAGTCAAATAGCTATATATACACATATAGGGAGCTATAGTGACTACATTTTGCATGGCATTAAGTTTCTCACTGAAGGACACACCCTAGCAAAGGTCGAGTTACAGGACTGAGGCCTAAATGAGTATGTAAGGTCACATGCATGCATTGGACTTTATGCACAAAGAGCTATCCCCTTGATTTCAGATCAAGCACATTCACTTGTCTTTGCATCTCCAGGCTCTCATTCTGTAATGGTGGGACCCTTAGATAGCAGGTTGTGTCCAAGTACAGATATTTGTCAAGCAGCAGCTCAAGGAAGTTCTTTAGACCTCAGTTAACTATAGTCAACTATATAGTCAACTATAACCATTCACATCTCAAGTGGCTTTAAAAAAATTGAGAACTAGCTTAGAAGAAATACAATACTTCATAGTCCTTCACTGTAATGTGTGACACATAAGGCTCGTATGATTAGAGTAACAAACTAGAGAGAACACATGCCACTGCACAGTGACTGGAACAACCTCAGTGACAAAGCACCAAGGCACTAATTCGGTCCTAGCATTACTGAATTTTTAATTCTCCCCTGCTGCTCTCTCTGAGGTCTGCTTTAGCGCCAGTCATCAGCAAGTGGCCTAGCAGCATGCTAGCCACTTCCTAGTTCAAAAATGTGGCCTTTCTCAATGAACCCCAAAACAATACACACTATAGCAAGTGCAAATCAAATAACTTTGGCCTTAGAGAGAAAATTAATGGATGAAGGTTTATTTTTATGTATATAGCACAATTTCTTCTGGTTTATTTGTTTTTAGCCCTACAAAAAGCCCTCCTTTTTCTCTACCCCACTCCCTCTGGGCTAGTTTGGTGCATAAGATGAGTGTAATAAAATGCTTCATACACAAACAGTTCAGGTGTGCTGAGGAGAAGTACAGTAGAATTTTATGGGACGCTCCAAAAATGGCGTATTTGTAGCTTTCATACAACTGTGCCTTTGACAATGTTTTGAGATTACATAAAATTAATTTACAAGGTGTTTTTTGCTTTTTGTTTTCTTCCTTCTTTCTATTGCAGGCAGTATTCTTTTCTTCTCCCTTTTTTAATGCCTGTCTTTCCCCAGCCTGAGTTCTCCTTGTCATTCCCTTCCTCCATATTCTTTCATTCTGTCCCTCCCCACCCCCTATGCTCATCGCTCACATGGCCACTCAGGTGTAATCACTGCACTCACTCACTCTCACAGGTGCCCCAATTTCTCATTCTAACACACTTAAACAGGTTACCCAGTTTCACTCCTTCTGGTGATTCCTATCAGACAAATTTACACACTTTAAAGGTCTCTGCTGCTCTTTCTGGTGTTTCTATTACACATTACATTGATGACAGCAGCAACTTGCAGCGGAATACGGGACTTCTAAGAAAGAGTAAGGGTTGGAGCAATGTGACCCCCAAATACCATACACAGTTTTTTTAAGACTAAAATTTATCTGATAAAATAATTTCCAGTATTACTTTCAATCTAAGTATGCAGGGTCGGGATATTTTACACTCCATGTGCTGTATTAGCTTTGCACTAAACAATCCTGTTAAGTTGTCTTTTTGGACTTTGGTTCTGCGTATATGTACTTAGATACTTTGTTTTCCAAAGCTGTCACAAGGACCCTGATCCTACAAACACGTCAACAAATGCTCAATTTTAAATATGTGATTTAGTGTCATTTAGTTCAATGGGATTATTCACATACATAAATCTAAGTGATTGCAGGATCAGCACCTACGTTTGTCAGAATACACAATGACGTAATAGTTTTGGGCCCTGCACTATTCAGTATTGGACAACTACATTTTTGCAAGTCCTAACACTCAGCATTTCCAGACCTTCTTTGCATGTTCAAATACTATCTATATATATAAATCCAAACTTTTGGGCACACTTAAGCTTTGTCATTAAAAATTGTTCAGCCTGGAATTGTTACCTGAAATTTGGGATGCACAAATTTATAGGTCAGTGAAGCCACTTTTAAAAGTTGGTCCTTTACCAGTATGTGACCCAATTCAAAGTGGTTAAAAACTAAGCTTTACAGATATTTCAACCAAAAAAACCCTTGCTACATTGTAAAATAATTCTTAAAATTTGAGATGGCCCAGAGCTAAAATGCTGAATCCCTGCACTCTAAGCTTGTTCAAAATCTTAACTGGGGTACAGATCTGAAGTCCTCAGATGGTCCAGATCCCATAAACTGCTCTGCATGAGCTCTGTGCAGAGGCTCATTGGCTTTGATGTGGCTTGATGGTGATGTGACGATCCACCGACCCAAAGCAACTTAGAGCGTTGGGGCCCAAAATGCTATGTTTACACTCCTCAGTGATGGGTTGTTCAAAAGCTAGAGCTGGATCTAAAGTCTTGTCCCCTCTCTGCATAAATGTAAAGGGGGAGGTCACTTTCCTTTTTGTCCTGTTGTTTTTCTGACAAAGTTATCTCAACTTACTTATTTAGGGAGAATGAGTCATGTAAATATCCTCAGTAAAATGGACTTTCTCCTCCTAGAAAAATTAATTTACTTAATTTATCTTAAATTTGATTGCAGCGAGCACCCCTAATTAACCTGATTTTTTGCTGATAATCACTCACAATGGAATCAAATCAAAAATCGGGGGACGGATTGACCGGCACACAGAAAGAAGCTGCTCTCCGTGCTTTAATTCAGCGCACAGGATATAGTTTGATCCAGGTAAGAATGTGTAATCACATGCTTGAGTGCTATTTTTTGCATAGTATCTAATTTTAGCTTTAATTAAGTAGTTGTGTCAAGGGCTTGAGTGGTAAATATTTAACAAGGAAACTTTCCTTCTTTGTTGGTTCTCTCCTCTCTGTTGTGTATATCTGAAGGATGCTTTATTTTAATAAGTAGGACTGAATTCTTCCATTGATTTTTTTGTTACACTGTAGCCAGTCACGATAAGCCAACCAAAAACCTAGAGCTGAATGTCTCTGAATCTCAGGGAAGTTTTGGATTGCAATCTGAACTTCACAGCTGCACTTTATCTTTATAAGATACCAAAGCAAACCCACTATCGCAATGCCCACGCTGTGGGGACTAAAGTGGCATAGCTGAGGTGTTGTAGCTATACTGGCTTAACCCTATAGCCTACAGCAATTGAAAAGGTTTTTCCATCATCTTAGGAACACCCTTTCTGAAGCAATTGTAGTGAGGTCAACAGAAGCAGGCTTCCATCAGCCTAGTTGCATTTACACCAGGGGTTAGCTACAGCGCTCGGAAGTGTAGATTTTTCACAACCAAGAGCCTTGTAGCTATGTCAACCTGACTCAGAAACCCTTTGTACTTTAAAAGTGTTTA
Source organism: Mauremys reevesii (assembly GCF_016161935.1). Taxonomy (NCBI): domain Eukaryota; kingdom Metazoa; phylum Chordata; order Testudines; family Geoemydidae; genus Mauremys; species Mauremys reevesii. The sequence goes on along the minus strand of NC_052629.1, from coordinate 34,863,029 downwards.
GATCCAGGTCTGAATTTGACATCCTGGGACCATTTTTAGTCTCTAAAGATTAAGTATTTCATTTATCTGACATAGGAGAGAGATTATTTATCAGCCTTAATAATCAGAGGTTTGTTTAAAGTCTGTTTGAGAAGATCTCAAAATCAGAGACATCTTTGTTTATTTTTACTAAATTTATAGCAGGCAGGGGAGCCCTTCAAAAGTCAAATTATCCATCTGTTTACTGAATTTTGGACTCTTCCTCAAAACAAATGTGGTCTCAACATATTTCATTTTCAAATGGAATAGAAAATTAGCAATACTATGAAATAGTCTGGTAAATTCTAAGGGAATATGAAAATGGTAATGAGAACGAGTTTTATAGAGTTTACTAAGGCTCAGATCCTGTCAGTTGTTAGAGACAGAAGTATGGTAAGCAGCACAGCAGCCCAAAGAGGCAGTTTGGGTCTAAAAGGAACCTGGAACTACCAAAACTACAGGGCAGACAATTAAAATAACAAAAAACAGTGTGTTTATATAGCATATACAGCTGTGTGCACACGCTATAGATAAGCAAGCATTTGGGTTTGCTGCATTTTAACATTGTTATCTACTATACTTTACACAAAGTGAGATAAAAATAACATACATCTGCTGTATTTATATTCTGCGTTAGTTTCTTTATCCCATCTTCTTTTCTCTTTCTTACTGTCATCTGTATTTTTCAACATTTGATTTACCTCCATTTTCAGTTACTTCATCTCTTCTTCCTCTGACACTTTTCTCTTTGCTTCCCAGGTTCTTTGTCCCTTTGTGCCATTTTCAGAGTTTATCCTATTTCTCCTTTCACCCATTCCTTTCCTCACATTCTCTGGGGTTTTATATCAAACTCATCACCACAGTATTCACGTAACTGGTCTCTCGGCTTGCCCCTTATCCCACCCTCACTCTCCCTACTGCCCACTCACTCAACTGCAAAAAAGGGAAGGGGACTTAGGAAAACCATTCTTCCTCCTTCCACCTACTCTGTGGAGAGCTGAGAATTGGCTTGGAATACTTTTTCCCTCTTTCAACACATGAGGTGAAGACCTTGCTGATTGAAATAGGTTTTTTCCCCTCTGCTCATCCCATTGACTTACAAATACATTAACACAATGATCTAATTAAAAGAGAAGGTTTTGTTTTTCCAGTACTTTGTTTTGCAGTGGCATGGTAAGTTTTCTAAAGCCTTTCTCATCTGAATCAACTTTGGGTCAGGGTTTTTTTCAAATTCCTTTTACTTAGCCTCTCTTGAATGGATCCTGCAGAATCCATAGGCATGCACTACATAGTAATCACAATTAAGAATGTGACAAAACTGAACAGATTTATCGCACCTTGGCTATACAAAATGAATCAATAGAAGTTCATACATCACTCAGCAGAATTACACCTTCAGGGACAGGAAATGGTGTTTAACGTTGCCAGCGTCAATGTTTTAAAATCTGATACTGCAGGAATTCACTCCTGAATGAAAGTACTGTTATGACTCTCCCATTATGATGAAAATGTTTACAGTAAGAATGATAATGGATAATTTACTACTACATCTGTCCAAGTGCTAATCCATAGACAATAGGCTGGAAGAGACTTCTTGGTCCCTCATCACTTATATTCCTAATTAGTTTCCCTTCACGCTCCTAATCAGTTTCACTTTGCTGTGCTTTCTCACTATGTAAGGAGCTTGAAACAGTTTCCATCTTTATTAAATAGTTTAGGGTTGGAATGACTTCAGAGGGCAAATGACTAGAGAATTAGGGCTTGTCTACACAGCAAGCCAGGGTGTGAATCTACTCTGCACCAGCTTGTCATGCAGCAACTCGTTGTGTGGACACTGCTGTAGCTTAGTAAAAGTTCCACCCTCTCCTCTTCCAAATACCTCCTGGAAACATAATTCTTCCAAGAGCAGATATGTAAGCTTGTCTCTTTGTTCTGTACAGTAAGAAGCACGCTGTTAACTACCAAAATCCAGTATAAATGTAATAATTACTAAATGTTTCTGAGCCGTAGGCAGATTGTTGAAAACATGTACTTTTGTTGAATGTGTTACTAGGTTAGAACCAAAACTAACATATGTTCTGCTGGGTGCACCTGTCATATCAGATTTAGAAAAGCTGGTGGACATTGATTTTTTAAGCCAACTCAAACATTTGAAAAAATGTTGCCCCAAATAACTGAAGTCAAAACACTCACCTCTCCAGTACTCTAACGTATGTTGTCTGTGACCCTCAGAGAAACTCTGTACAAACTGGTCATCTCTCAAATACATCAGGAAACTGCCATTAGCCACTGTATAAGGCACATAGGAGCTGATCTTGTTCTTACTGAAGTTGATGGGAGATTTTTTTATTGACTTCACTGGAGCTGGATTATGACACCTGGTTGCTTTCTGAAGCTCATAAAACACTAGTAAATTATAAACTTTGACTCTGTAAAGGGAGATTGATGCTAGGCAGGCAATGTTTTAGCCTATGGCAGGCTGGCATCTTGTCCAATACATCATGTTATATTAAACACTATAGCATCAGAAAGGTAGTATTTGACTAGGGTCTATCCACATAGTTCAACTTTAAGTAAACAAAGATAGGTAACATTTTAGCAAATATTGAGTGACTTCATTGGGCATTGGATCACGTCTTAATGAGGGAGAGTTGCACAGAGACATTGTTTCAGATGGCAAGAGCTGAAAAGAAGGATGTTACTGAATCAGGATTTTATGAAGGGACAGAGAAGATGCCAGTGTTAGATGAGCAGAGGCCAAGTGGGATGCAGGAGGTGGAGGCGGGAGGGATAGAAAGAAAGGCACTGTTATGCAGATAAGTCCACGGAGAGTTATAGAAACAAATAAGGCAATTATGAGAGATTTCTATTGATTCCATATATTTTAAAATGTGTTTCTTTTCTTTGATATAGGAAAATGGACAAAGAAAGTATGGAGGTCCACCACCTGGCTGGGATGCCCCACCACCAGAGAGGGGCTGTGAGATTTTCATTGGGAAATTACCCCGAGATCTTTTTGAAGATGAACTTATCCCATTATGTGAAAAAGTAATGTTTTATATTGACGAGAATGTTCTCCTCTTGTACCATATACGTGTTCCTGATAAAACTGTGTTCAGAAAGAAGGCTGCATTTTCAAAGGCCTGGAACATGAAATAACAAATGGAAAATTGAAATGCATATAATTCTAATACACAAACATTAGCAACTCTTATTGCGTGTGTGTATACGTTGCTAGGTGTATAACCCATCGTACTTCTGTGTTTGGGGAGGCTACTGTATAGTTTGCTCCTGTTACCTAAATCTGTTCTGAGTCTCACTTTCTATTACAGGGCTAAGCTGTATGCTTATACTTGTCTGGAGCTACGGAAATGTGGGGGTATAGAGCAGAAGCGCTGAGCAGAGGTGCTCTGACGCATGCTATCTGCACAGGGCTGATACAAGCAGAATGCCTCCGGGAGCACTGGGCAGAGAAAGCGTGCTATAGCATTCCTTCCACCTGATTTTGGGAGGAGCAGCATGCTCCTTCAATGACTCCTTCCAGATCCTAGCAGGTGTGTAGGGCCCTTAATGTGCCCCATCCTGTCTAATGACCCCAATTGGACCATGAAACACTACAGGTTATACCCAGCCTTCACCGATATGTACATGCAGCCACTGTAATTGTATGGTGTCAAGTATCAGAGGGGTAGCCGTGTTAGTCTGGATCTGTAAAAGCAGCAAAGAATCCTGTGGCACCTTATAGACTAACAGACGTTTTGCAGCATGAGCTTTCGTGGGTAAATACCCACTTCGTCGGATGCAAGTACTTGCATCTGACGAAGTGGGTATTCACCCACGAAAGCTCATGCTGCAAAACGTCTGGTAGTCTATAAGGTGCCACAGGATTCTTTGCTGCTTGTAATTGTATGTGTAACAGTCACGCACGTATTTTTTCACACACAAGAAGGGAGCAGTTTAAAAGCATGAAAGTAATACCAGCCACACAATCATTTGATTTACCTAAGTCACCACATAATTACATTATTGTAACACTTCTGCCTCCCCACCCACCGCCCTCATTTTTTTTTATCTCTACTCTTTGCTGCATGAGTTCCAACATTAGATTGTATGCTCCCTGAAGCAGGGACAACATAGGTGAAATCCTGGCTCCAGTGAAGTCAGTGGTAAAACTTGCATTGACTTCAGTGGGGTCAGGATTTCACGCCATGTCTTATTTTTTTGTAAGGTGCTTAGTACACCTTAGGTACTTGATAATAATGGTTATACCAGGGCATGCACATACCACATTCCCAAATATGGAAGCTCCCAAAAGTTTGTCCTCATCCTCCTGCAGCACTGCTGTCTTCACTGCCATCCTTAATTCTATATGGAAAGAGAAAAATCCCACCCAATGGTGGCACAGAAGAAAGTTTGGTCAAGTGAGGTGCACATATTGACTTTGAGAACAGGCTGATGTTGTGTGACTTTGGAGCTTCCAGTCCTTTTCTTTCATAGCACAGACTGAAATTAAATATTTAAAAACAAAGAGCAAATCAGTGCAAGCAATCATTACAGTGACAACTGCACAGTAAGGTTCCTGAGGCACACATTGAAACTCTGATACTGTGCTATCAGATGGTGTGAACAGAGGTCATTTACCTTGCTAAAGAGAGCTGAAGTGCTAACTCAGCCCTAACTGTCACTTAAACATATGTTGCCTTTATTTATTCTGACTTCATTCATGGGTCAGAAAACAGTTCTCAAGTAAAATAGGTTCTGGCTGATGGTCACATTGATGGAGATGTTCAAACAACTCTGAGGTGATATGCACACAAGACACGGTCAGGGAAATAACCAGCTTTGTGTAAATAGCTTCTGTGCTGTTGGTGAAAGTTTCCTTTCAGAATGGGTTATTGATTTTTCTTTTCATTTACAGATTGGTAAAATCTATGAAATGAGAATGATGATGGACTTCAATGGAAACAATAGGGGATATGCCTTTGTAACATTCTCTAATAAACAGGAGGCTAAGAATGCAATCAAGCAACTTAATAATTATGAAATTAGGTAAGCATGAGTGGTATGTTCACATAAAGTGGAAATGGTACATTACTCTGTTTTATTATACACTGTGTGTTTTTCCTGAGACTTACAAAAGGATTGTGTAGTTATCTAAACCTTAAAATCACACCATCCATTGTTCCCTTGTACAGTCAGTCAGTTTCTCATTGATGAAAATACACTTTTAATTAGTTAGCTGGAAATTTCCTGCTGAAGTGTTCAAAAATGGTTCAGACCTATATGTCTTTAGATCATTTCAAAAAATTTTATTTTGCCCTTTTTTGGTTTTTAAAAATTATAGATATCATAGAATGTCAGGGTTGGAAGGGACCTCAGGAAGTCATCTAGTCCAACCCGCTGCTCAAAGCAGGACCAATCTGCAGATCCCTAAATGGCCTCCTCAAGGATTGAATTCACAACCTTGGGTTTAGCAGCCCAATGCTAAAACCACTGCGCTATCCTTAATTAGCTTAAATTTTAAAACTGCCATTTCAAACTAAAAAAATCAAACTTTTCATTGATAAAGTGTGAAAATGAAATGTTGTAAGAATTTCAAAACTTTTTTTTGACATTTTTAGTTGAAACAATCTGTCCAAACCAACCCTCTCCTGCAAAGTTTCCATTTTGATAAATCTGAATTTTCTAACAAAAATGTGTTTTGTCAAAAAATTCTGGATCAGCTTTACTGACAACCCTCTTTTGGCTCCTGGGAAGGCAGGAGGAGCTGCTGACTAGCCCATCCTGAGCTCTGTGGAGAGTTGTGGACTGGGCAGGGAGCCTTCTTAAATTCATAGAGTATGAGTGGGGCATCATGCTAACGCCCAAGAGGGATTGCACTTGCTGATGTATTATTTAAGGCTGGCTAGGGATGGAATTTAGAGGCTGTCTAGGAAATGAAGAGCCTTTTAAGGCTGATGGGGAAGGAAGCTGTAACTCTCCAAAAGCCCTCCAGAGGGGCTGGGGAACAAGAGGAGGTAAAATGGGAATGAATGAAGGAGTCTTCATTCCCTGGGGCTCTGCATGGAGCCCAGAGAGAAGCAGGAAGCACCCAGAGAGAACAGGGATTAGCACTCCCTATGGCCTGGATCATGCAGGCTGGAGAACAGTGAGAGGTAGAGAGATGTTGTTTCCCCAGTTGTGCTGACCCACAGGCTGACTATGATTTCCCAGTTAGCTGACACATTGGTGAACATGATTTGTCCCGATCTACAGTGCCTGTAAATCACAGTCAGCATCATATTAGCTAAACACAATTCTTTACTGTTGTGCTCATCAATGGTACAGTTCTGGGGTAAAGACAAGTCTCACTGGCTGGTTGTGGAAATAAACACCTAGGAAGTTAAAGATTAACATTTATTTCTCCCAAAGTCTCAAATTATTTCCAAGCAATATATTCTCAAAACACTGATACCTGCCTGCAGCTCCAATTTCACCTTCAAATTTGTGCTGTGTGAACATTCAAAATCAATTCTGAATATATTCCTTTTTGTCTGGCAAAATTGCTGACTGAGTGTTGGATGGAGTACACTGCTCAAATGGATTGGTCTGATATGTTTTAAACTGTGTTTTTGGGGAAGATGAGACTTGCGATTTCTCAGAGAACTGAGCCAGATTCATTACAAACTGGAACTGTTGTTTGTATGCAGGAATGGACGACTCCTAGGGGTTTGTGCCAGTGTAGACAACTGCCGTTTGTTTGTAGGAGGAATCCCAAAAAACAAGAAGAGAGAAGAAATTTTAGCAGAGATGAGGAAAGTCACAGACGGGGTCATTGATGTCATTGTGTATCCCAGTGCAGCAGACAAAACAAAAAACCGGGGATTTGCTTTTGTGGAATACGAAAGTCATCGAGCAGCAGCAATGGCAAGAAGAAAACTGCTACCAGGTTTGTCTGCAGTGGTGGTCATGCAGCTTCTTTCACCAACAGCAAACAGTGACATTTTTTCAGCTTTCCTATTGCCTGCCTGCCCAGCTGCTGGAGAGGCATAAAGCCTAGCCACTGAACTTCTTCACTTCTCCCCAGCTCCAGGGCCAGCCAGGCAGAGAGACAGGATACTTAGCCTCTACAGCCCTGGAGTGGGGGAGAGGGGCTGAGTCTCCCTGCTGGCTGATTGTTCAGTCCCGGAACTTGGGGGAACACTGGGAGGCAGAGTCAGGGAGCTCAATCTTGGTAGCCCCCCGGAAAGCTTTGTCAATTGGAAAGAGCCTTCTAAGAGGGCAGCTGGGGAGCCATCATTTTGATCATGAGATTTCAGGGCAACATTTAAATTTTCCCGTGGAAAGTTTTGATTTTGAGAGAAGGGCATTTTCAATCAGAAAAATCATTCCAACAAAAATTTCCCAGCCAGTTCTACTGTAATGAAAAGCATAATGTGATCTTTGCCACCATCACATTGTTAACACTGCTGGTGTGTTACACCATTTCCCCCGTCCTAAGTATATCCCATCTATTTATATTGAAAGCTCTTAGTGGCAGGGACTGTCTACTACTCTGTGTTTTGTACAGTGCCTAGCACAATGGGACCATATTCTTGGATGGTCCCCAGGCACTACCATAACAAACAATCATCATTACAGCAAGCACTTATACAGCAGTTATCACTTCAGGTGTTCCACTGATTGGGACTGACCTCTCCCCAGCCACTGCCATCCTCTTTTGGGGCAGCGCTGGCAGCTTCCAGGCCTCCTGAAAGAGGGGAAGGTCTGTCTGCTGGACTTACAACTGCCAAGGCCCCAACTCAGTGTCTACGCCATCTTCCAATTGCAGAGTCTCCTGGACTGAATTTGTCCCTGTAAATTATTATTACACCTGAGTACTACTACTTTGCACCATTATAGTGCCTTTTATTTGTGCATTAAGTGACTTGCCCAAGACCAGATAAGTTATTTACTGAGCCAGGAATTTAACCCTGTATTCCTGTCTTAACTCCTGTCAAATTTCAGATGCATCAATTTGATGAAATTACCTTTATATAATACAAAGACACCCAACACATACACATGCATGTACTTTATTATATACATCAAAATCAGCTGCAAAAGACAATACTTTTGCAATTAATACAGGCCAAATTAACCTCCATTACACAGCAGATTGTTTAGTGGAATTCAGTGGAATTGGCCTGGCAGGCCATTTTCTTGGTTCAAAGAGATTTGCTAGGCTCCTTTCAGGAAAAATCATTTGCTCAATCTCTGCTGAAATTAGAAATAAATCTCTGATAAATCCATTTATCATTATTTGTACTGGTGCAAGCTAATATATTTGAAATAGTATAGCTGCTACAGATTTTGCAAGGATTTAAAGTTGCATTAAAGAAGAAAAATATTTTCTTCCCAGGATGGTGGAGGAGATGGCAAGTTTGCTGAATGTGGGAATATTTATGGGCCCTAATCCGGGAGGATGGGGACTCCCATTAACTACAGTTGGACTCAGTGGTACTCAGAACCTTGCAGGATTTGGAGAATACAATCTGAGGCCCTTATTCAGGAAAGTAGTTATGAACATAGTTAGGTTTAGAAATGTGCTTAAGCATTTTCCTGAACAGGGATGCTTTCCTAACTGGAGCCTAACGAAGAAATCTCTAATGAGGAATTGCATTTATGCCTAGACTTATATTACGCAGGAAAATCTTTGAATAAGAATTTACTAGCTGCTACATTTGAAGACATGAGCAAAATTTACTAGTATTTAGCCATGCAGTGATTTCCCTACACCCCTGAATTTTCCCAACACCCCCCCCCCCCAGTTTTGTGAGCTAGTTACATACCAATTTAGTGACTGTTTGGAAATCTGAATTTAAACTGAAACATTAATACACACTTTAAAAGCTTATACAGTGTATGATAAAATATGTGTATCTGAAAAAGTATAATAGATTTGAAAAGTATGATCATAGACTAGCTTCCTTGCTTCCTTATACAGCTGTTTTTTATGATGTCAGTGCATTCATTTCGGTGATGTTGGCCAACCTAATAATTTCAAATGATGATTTGTAAGCAAAGTCTAAATGAGCTCTCCCTGACAGCTAGTGATGAGCTGGGGGCTAAGGCTTCAGGGCCAGATTATATTTACATTCACACCTAATCTACCTAGGTATCCAGCAAACAGAGCTGTGTTGTCCAAGTGATAGTTTTTGGCTGGGGTTGGGTTACAAACCACTTGAATGTGGGGGGAAGGAAGGATGAAATGTTGTTCTTTATTGTATGAGTAAAGGGCAGTAGAACTGTACTTAGCCTGTGATGATTTGAAGGCATCAAGAGAGAGGGTGGGGACCTGTCCCTCTCCACTGTTTAAAGACAGAGCTGATTAGGCTCCATAGATAGTCTTTTGTTCTGTTAAGTGACCACTGCAGCTGAAATCACTGATAATCAGGTCTGGGGACAGTGTTCCTGTGGGTACAGTGTTTTTGTGTAAGAGACAGCCCAGACTGCACTAGCAGCGAGGTTCCCGCACTGAGGGCTCATCTGAAATCACTGAGAGCTGGTGGAACCTCAAGAGACCAACTCACAGAGGTCACAGTGGTAGATGACAGCAGAAGGTGACTGTGCAGGGCCATTGGCAACAGAGCGGTGGAGTGAATGGTGGCACAATGAACAGCCATGGCCACAGCAAACTGTGCCTTTTTGTCCCCCACCTGGAAGGTGTACTCACGTGAAAGCCCTTCTGAACTCTGAGTCTCCACTGACCAAGGGCAACACCGGTGAGTGGAGTGCGGTGGAGGGAAAAGTGAGGGGCACGTTAAATAAACATTTGTTTGTTGGACTATATTTTAGTCACTTTGCTCCAGAATGCTAGATTTGTGACTGGGAATGGAAACTTATATAAATATGTTTCCCAGTAGGCCAAGATTTTTAAAATGCAGTATTTGCCAAGGTTGTTATCTCATATTGTTGCTATCTTGGGAGGTCATTATGTTGGGGAGTTTCTGTACTAAACATTTTTATTATAATTAATTTTTACATAAGAATGGTCATACTGGGTCAGACCCATGGTCCATATAGCCCAGTACCCTGTCTTACAACAGTGGTCAAGGCCAGGTGCTTCAGAGGGAATGAATAGAACAGGGAATCATCAAGTGATCCATCCCCTGTTGCCCATTCCCAGCTTCTGGCAAACAGGCTAGGGACACTCAGAGCATGGCGCTGCATCCCTCTCATCCTGGCTAATAGCCACAGATGGACCTGTTCTCCAGGAATTTATCTAGTTCTTTTTAAAATCCTGTTATAGTTTTGGTCTTCACAGCATCCCCTGGCAAAGAGTTCCCTGGGTTGACTTTATATTGTGTGAAGAAATACTTCCTTTTGTTTTTTTTAAATCTGCTGCCTATTAATTTCATTGGGTGACTGCTAGGTCTTGTGTTATGTGAAGGATTAAATAAAATTTCCTTATTCACTTTCTTCGCACCAGTCAAGATTTTGTAGACCTCTATCATATCCCCATTAGTCATCTCTTTTCTAAGCTGAAAATTCCCAGTCACTTTAATCTCTCCTCCTGTTTCATACCCCTCATCATTTAAGTTGCCCATCTCTGTACCTTTTCCAATTCCAATATATATATTTTTAGTATGGGTGACCAGATCTACACACACTATTCAAGGTGTGCATGTACCATGGATTTATATAGAGGCAATATGATATTTTCTGTCTTATTATCTATCCCTTTCTTAATGATTCCCAACATTGTTTGCTTTTGTGACTGTTGCTGCACATGGAGTGGATGTTTTCAGAGAACTATCCACAATTACTCCAAGATCTCTTCCTTGAGTGTTAACAGCTAATTCAGATGCCATCATTTTGTATGTATAGTTGAGATTGCTTTCCAATGTGCATTACTTTGCATTTATCAACATTGAATTTAATTTGCCATTTTGTTGCCCAGTCACCCAGTTTTGTGAGATCCCTTTGTAGCTCTTCGCAGTCTGCCTGGGACTTAACTATCTTGAATAGTTTTGTATCATCTGCAAATTTTACCATCTCACTGTTTACCCATTTTTCCAGATGAATATGTTGAATAGGACTGGTCCCAGTACTGACCCCTCAAGGATACCACTATTTATCTCTCTCCATTCTGAAAAATTAATAATTTATTCCTACCCTTTGTTTCCCATCTTTTAACCAGTTACTGATCCATGAGAGGATCTTCCCTCTTACCCCATGATGGCTTACTTTTCAAAAGTCAATTTAAATTAAATACATTTTTTTAAATTATATATATTTTTAGAAATCTAGATCTTTTATGTGTTTTGGTGTAACTTGCATTTTCCTTATGTTAAATTTGCATTATCCTAACAAAACATTTACTTTATTCACTTTCTTCGCATCAGTCAAGATTTTATAGACCTTTAGCATATCCCCCCTTAGTCGTCTCTTTTCTAAGCTGAAAATTCCCAGTCATTTTAATTTCTTCTCCTGTTTCATACCCCTAATCATTTTAGTTGCCCATCTCTGTACTTTTTGCATTTCCAGTATGTCTTTTTTGGGATGGGGTAACCAGATCTGCACACAGTATTCAAGGTGTACATGTGCCATGGATTTATATAGAGGCAATATGATATTTTCTGTCTTATTATCTATCCCTTTCTTTAAAAAGCAAAGGTTTCAGAGTAGCAGCCATGTTAGTCTGTATTGCAAAAAGAACATAAGCTTTCGTGGGCTACATCCGATGAAGTGGACTGTAGCCCATGAAAGCTTATGCTCAAATAAATTTATTAGTCTCTAAGGTGCCACAAGTGCTTCTGTTCTTTTTAAAAAAGCAAACAGAATGTTGGGAATCACTGACTGCCGCTGCACACTGTGAGTGGAAGTTTTCAGAGAACTATCCACAATGACTGCAAGATCTTTCTTAAGCGTTAACAGCTAATTCAGACTCCTTCATTTTGTATGTATAGTTGAGATTGTTTTCCAATGTACATTACTTTGCATTTATCAACATTAAATTTCATCTGCCATTTTTGTTGCCCCGTCACCCAGTTTTATGAGATCCCTTTGTAATTCTTCGCAGTCTGCCTGGGACTTACCTATCTTGAATAGTTTTGTATCACCTGCAAATTTTGCCACCTCACTGTTTACCCATTTTTCAAGATCATTTATGAATATGTTGAACAGCACTGGTCCCAGTACCGACCCCTCAGGGATACCACTATTTATCTCTCCATTCTGAAAACTGATCATTTATTCCTACCCTTTGTTTCCCATCTTTTAACCAGTTACTGATCCATGAGAGGACTTTCCTCCTACCCCATGATGGCTTACTTTTCAAAAGTCAATTTAAATACTTTTTTTTAAAATGTATATTTTTTTAGAAATCTAGACCTGTTATGTGTTTTGGTGTAACTTGCATTATTCTTATGTTAAATTTGCATAATCGTAACAAAACATTTACTTTATTCATATATTTTTTTATATATCTCATTGGTCCTGACACCCCCCCCCTGTAAATTCGAACACCCCCCCCCAATTTCAATTCCTGGGGAAACCACTGTAGCCATGAGATTTGATTAATTTCTAAGAAGGCTTGTACAGGTTTTACTAAGGGGGTAATATAAATAATTGGCCTACAGAACTCTAGTACTTGTGATAATGATCACGGTGAAAAGAACCCAACTTGACTGTCAGTCCCCAAGATAAGTTTACAGAACTGGCCTTTAGGAGAACAGCTTCCATAACACACATATCATGTGAAAGTCACCATGCATTATTAATAATCAATATTAGATCTTCAAATTGTGTGCAATGAAAGTCAGAAAAGAGAACAAGATCTTGGTACCATCACTATTACAACATATCTAGTGTTACAAAAGTTCCATGTTTATACGGAACTCTACATATGAGCAGAAGTGTGGAATAGTGACAAAAGCATGGAGATGAGGTGAAGAGTTCAAGATTCTCTAAACAGCTCTGACTCTCACTGTGCGACTTTGGCCAAATCCTACTCCTTCAGTTTTTCCATTTGCCAGGTAGGAATAATACTTCACAGAGGTGCTGTGAGTGTCAAATAATTGTAAAATGCTCTCGGATCTTCCTCCGAAGTATGGTGCTAGATAGCCATTTTTGTTTATTCTATATTCACCTTGGCATGTGAGCATAATTTAAGATCATATGCCGCTGGCCAAATTAATATCATTCAAAGCTTTTTAAATAAATTATACTGTGACATCACCACATGATGCAGTGAGCAAAGGCTTAAGATATGTTTTGCTTTAAGGTATATTTAAGTTCTCATTAAAAAGTAAAGCTTCCACTGTTCTGTGAATATACAGAACTCAGGGAGTTGCAGAGCAAGCTACATCATACTATGAGCCTAACCGCTGCTTGAGTGACTATTTCTAGGGTAGTTCAGGGAAAGAGGTGAAGGTGGTCAAAAACAGGAACACAATTTTTGAAAAAAAAAAAAAAAACGTTGTCTCTTCTCTTCCCTCCCTTCACCCCACCCCCCCAATGCAATTTTTTATCGAGTCCTAGTATGAGGGAAATTTGGTGTCCAAGCTTATGCCTTGAAGAGACTACTAGCAAAACCAGCCTGTTATTTCTACTGATGATTTGAATATGATCACTGAGACCTGGACCAAAGCAATACATGTTACATAGCTAGCTGATAGCCTATCAAATGACTACTTTTAGTCATTACCAGTTCAAGCCAAGTTTAGGCTAGCACTGAAAAGATATAGAGCTCAAGTTAGTCAAATTCACTTCAGATTTATTTCAAACAGAGTGAATCTTGTTTTGAAAGGAAACATTTTTGTTTTAGTAAATGTTCCAAGTTTTTCAACAAAAATAAGTTTTCAAATTCCTTCCCTCCTTATTTTCTTCCCCTTTCCTCCCTTTTCCCACTGGAACAAGAGGGAGAGTCCCTAAAATTTGTTTCCATTTTGACAAATGTAGAAAAAAAAAATCATAGAAAGACAAGATAAGGGAAGCACTGCACTGATAACCTCCATTGTTAGGCTGGATAGAAATGCATCATCTGGAGAAAACTTGTTTGCTGAACTCATTAAAATTGCCAATGAAAAAGCACTGAGTCTATCACAACATCTATGATATTATTGGGTGAATCCAGGACAAGGCTGGGCAGGAAATAAGGTCCTGAGATTTTTGTGGCTGAGCTAAGCTTCAATTACTGTTGGACGAGGAGTAATTCCCTACAAGATGTGCAGGAATGGAAGGAAAGCTGGTCGAAGCAGTTACTGTTGCCATCTGTAGGAGACAAGAGGTGCCTCTGCAAAAGGCTGTTTGCCAGTGCTCATTAGCATGATTTGCACAACCTCAAGACCAGCTCTGTGGCTGCATGCAAAGCTATGCCAACATTCGTGATGAATTTAAAAGCAGTGTATTAATTAACCAAATGTAAATTATTACTATGGACATGAGATTCATGATGCTATCATAGGACTGATTTTTATCCATCTAATTTTTTCCCTTTTTTTTCCCCTTTAGAGCTCCCCAAATCAGTTACAATTTCTCCTTGAGGGACTCATTCAATACACTAAGTCAATGAGATTTCTTTCCCCCACATAAGGCCCTTCTTGTAATCATTTATTACCTTTCATTCCCCTATCTTCGCTATTTCCATTGAAGCACTATTCTATAGGGATCAAACTACTGCACACAAATCAAATTTCTGAGAACTTAAGTCTTACTTAAACTCATTAGAATCACAGTGTTTGTCATACTGTAGTCTGTGGAGTCCCTTCCAATCAGCTGCAGAAAGAAACCGTTTGAAACTAAACAGTGGAGGGAAGGGATTTTTGGAAGAGAAGCGGGTTCATTAAGCGATCTTTCTGAGTGGTTCATAGAATGAAAATGTTTGAGGACCATACCATATTTTCTCTCCTTGTTGGATGCTGCATATCTGCAGTGTTAGAAGAATAAAACCTGGACATCTGACTATCTGTTTTTGGATACACATGGTATATGTGCCTCTGTTTGAGCATTAAATTTTAGACCTTCTGTATAATCAGTCCATTCTACTACCACAGCATAATTTTATACAAAATATCAATATGCCTAGAAACCAACTGAACAATGGTACTTTCAATTATTTATTATTTTTTGCAGGAAGAATACAGTTATGGGGACATCCTATTGCTGTAGACTGGGCAGAACCAGAAGTTGAAGTTGATGAAGATACAATGTCATCTGTTAAAATCCTCTATGTGCGAAACCTTATGCTATCAACCACAGAAGAAACAATTGAAAAAGAATTCAACAATATTAAACCAGGTAGGAAATGACATAAAGTAGGTTTTTAGCTGTTGAGGGTTTAAAGCCCATTAAATTGGTAGATATTGTTCAGTTATAGTAAACTAACAGTAGTTGCTCTGTTTCTCTAAAATATTAAATTGGTGGAACACCAACATAAAGGATAACATAGCTGTTCTTTCTCCTGTAAAACATTCAAGTGCTGAAACAATTTTCACCCAGTTTAAGTTCCTAAAACAGCCACTGCTGGAATTAGATCATACAGTAAGCTGCTTGTTTTCTAATTGACAGCACAACTGACATTTTCAGGGCGGTTTGGCAAGTCAGATAGCTCTGAGGCAGTCAAAAATGGTATATGAAAAGTCCTAAGGATTCTACGTTAGTAAAAATTACTTTTGTTGTGACATGTTTTTGTATATATGCTTTCCAGTAACTTGATTTCTACAGAAAGGTTATTTTGATTTTTTTAAACAGCAGCTTTGTTTCGGGGGGTAGGTTTTACCTCCAAGGAGAACAAGACTATGTAAGTGGGATAGACTCTTTTCACTATTCTTCTTCTTATATGGAAAAGGATAATGTTCAAAAGAGAGTGATTCAGGATGGCTGTTTCACTCCTGCCCACAATGATTGGCTGACTTTTGAAAATTCCATACTTTTTTAAGGTGGTTTTATATAATGAACATTGACATGAAACTTGCACATTGAAGAATCACAAAGCACTTGGATTTTTTAAACCATATTTAACTGACCAGGACATGCAGGTGAATGAAGACAGGCACAGGGAGGGATTTAAGTGGCAGACCACAAGGTTATTAACACTGGGGAGGGGGCTGTATGCTCCTCCTTCTCCATCTCTCAATACCAGGCATCTGAGTGGGTTCAGTGTGGGATTACAGGCTCCCACCATATATTCCATAACTCAGGATAGACTCTCCTCAGCCTACGCATAGTACTCATCTCACTCTTCTGAATCCTCTCACCTTCCCCACTCCCAGCAGAGTGGGACAGAGGGTACTAAAAGAATACCTCAGTCTGTGAATACTTCAGTCCCCTCTTGTCCCAAAGGCATAAGGTACAACAGCAAAATCCCAGTGAATTACCTATAACTGCTGGCCCTTTTGGCTTTTTAACCACACTGGATTCCAGTTGCAACATTCCTTCAAATGACTAATAATTTCTACATTCTACTGCTATTTAAACCAAAATGTGCTCCCATGATGCTTCAAGGAAGGCAAAAAACCCTGCAGGCATCTGCCAATTTTGCCCCAAAGGGAAAACTTCCTTCCTGATCCCAAAACAGGCAATTGGTCAGGCCCTCAACACACAAAAAACACTGCTTCTATATTACAACTACAAAGAGGGAGAGTGGGGCAGCTAAGCAGCAGCTTTTTTGAGCTAGATACTCCAAAAAAAACCCAGGCCATTTTTAAAATAATAAAGGTTTACAGGGGTGAGGGGCCACTCAGTTCTCATCTTGCTTTGGCTGGCCAATGGGAGACAGGGGGAAACCCGCCCCTGCATTCCCAGGCATGTATTCCCACCCCACTCCCAGCTGCCTACCACACTACAGATCCATCATGTTTCCCACCAAGTGAGATGGGTGGGTGGCTCTGGATTTAATTCACCTATGTTCTACATTCTAGAACTTGTATCGAATTCAACTCCTGAAAATGTATAAGCTTAATTCCCCATCATAGAAATGAATAACATACAGAAACTTACATAAAAATACAAACCAATATTTATCCTTATGGCTTCTATTACAGCCAACTATGAGTATGTAGGGTGGGATTTTCAAAAGTGTCTACAAGTTGAGCACAAGTTCCATTAATTTTCAATGGGAGTTTTGCTCCTAAATCATTCAGAAGCTTTTGAAAATCCAACTCTATATAATGAAGAGCGTTTTGGCACTCCAAGAAATACAATAATCTCTGCACTACTTTCTTGTGCTCAGCATCAGGAAATCATTCATGATTTAACTCACTTCTATTAACTTTCTCCTTAAAGTTTAAAGATGTATTGCAGAGCATCTTAACTCTTCTGCTTTGTCTCTGGCTCCATAAATTTCTCTTTTTCACATTAAGCTGCAGCTGAAAGATCTATTAGAAATTCCTATATGAGTCATTCCTGTCTTTTTAATCCCTCAGTATAATACTTTTAGCAAACATGAAGTTGATAGATAAATCATTTTACTTTCAGCTTCTTCCCCCTATTATTAATCTCAATTTGCTCCAGAACATTTAACCTATTAGGACTCCCTAAAAAACATGTTTATAGTTACCTCAAGTGTCTATAAAACTCCATCATTTTTCACTTAAACCAAATTTGCTCAAAGGAAATGGATTCCAAAACAGTTTATGGAAGCTTTTAAATTGCATTTGCTTTAATTTCTGCAGTTTTATCATTTTTCTCACCACAGATTTTGATCCTGTGCAGGGATGAAAACTGGAAATTTCTTTCTTTCCCTCTTTTTTATTAATAATATTTATTTTCATTATTTTAAATGGATTACAAATCTGGAACAACTCATTTTTTAGGATGTTGCAATTTTAAAAAACTGTGTATATAGTAGCTAAATATGACCTTTGGGCACAGGGCTGCCCAGAGGATTCAGGGGGCCTGGGGCAAAGCAATTTCAGGGCCCCTTCTATAAAAAAAAGTTGCAATACTATAGAATACTATATTCTTGTGGGGACCTGGGGCAAATTGCCCCACTTCCCCCCCCCCCCCCTCCGGGCAGCCCTGTTTGGGGAAATAAGCACAGCTCTAGGGTTATAATGAAATTATAATCAGAAATGTCAGCAAAAGTCTGAAATTATTTTTCCCTTCCCCTGAGCCTCTTGCACTGGACATAATGCTGTATTGCAACACCTTGTTACTGAAATGTACATTTGACCCAGTGATCCTATACCTGGAAAGCATTTTGACAGTCATACAGCATCCAGTAACAAATTGTTCAGTTTAGAGGAGTTAAAATCTAGAGCTGCCACTATGGATCAGATTCCAAAGAGTATCTCAAACCCACATTTCCCCTTAACTTTGGTGGTAATGTTGTGAACGATCCAAGGGCAAAATAAAGCATGAAGACTATTATATTTTATAAAGCTGCAGTGCCAAATTCAATGTTTGCTTTTGGGTTGTCTTGTGCCATTCGAATAGCACAAAGAGTCTAGAGCACTCTGGACAATTAGGGCAACAGCACCTAGAATGAAAGGCCCATTACTGAATTTAACTTTTCAAATTTGTGCACACAGTCCTAAGCCTGGATAAAAGATTTTTGTTCCCCAGAGTGCACTAATATCTGACATGGAAGCCAAAGAACAGTTTCTCTGTAAATGTGGGCACACAAGACAGGAATGCATATTATGTAGTAGTCCCTTCTGCCTGTCTGCTCCATTCTGGTGAAGGAATTAATGGTAATAAGCCAAAATTCTGCTCAAGAAATCCCAGGCAAGGGGTTAAATTTATGATTCTGGGGAGCAAGACGTCAATTGGCTCCCATTTCTGGCTGGCTGGCAAATGGGCAGCAAAGTGCTCGGATATATTTCCCCTTTCATTCGAAAGCTGTACATCACCTTGCAGATCCCATCAAGTTTCAAGTGATGTTAGAAAAGCTCCAGCTACATACCCAAAAGCAAGCCACTCTGCCTAACCCTTACCCTCCATACAGGTATCATTTTAGAAAAGTCAACCTGAGTGTCATTTTGAAGTAGTGCACCCAGCATTCAGCATTCGAAGCAGGAAAAACCATAAGATTAAGATCTGGTCTACTCTAGGAAATCAAGTCAGCTTAACTGCATCAGGCCGGGTTTGAAAAGTCCACACCTCTGAGCCATATAGTTAATCCAAGCTAAGTCACTGTGTAGACACTGCTAGGCTGCCAGAAGAATCCTTCCCAGGTAGTGTCTACACTGAAGTGGTACAGCAGTACAGTGCAGTGGTGCAGCTGTGCTACTGTAGCATTTTAAGTGTAGACAAGCTCTAACTTAGCATTCGCGTACCACCTTTTTTTTCCAGGATCTGTATCTATGATAGTAGATGTCTCAGTAGTAGTAGAGGATGGACATGTACTTCCACCAAGTGTGTTTTGATACAGCTAAATGCAAATTTATACATCTAGGAACAAAGAATTTAGGCCACACTTATCCACAGGGGCGGCTCTAGAAAATAGGCTGCCCCAGGCAGCGCGGTGTGCTGCGCCGCCCTTCCTCGGTCCCGCGGCGGGTCCCCTCTTCCCGCGGCTCCGGTTGAGCTCCCACGGCAGGTCCACCGGAGCCCCGGGACGAGCGGACCTGCCGCAGGCATGACTGCGGGAGCTCCACCGGAGCCGCGGGAACAGCGGACCTCCCGCGGGCACGGCTGCGGACGGTTCGCGGGTCCGGCGGCTCCGCTTGACCTGCCGCAGTCATGCCTGCGGCAGGTCCGGTCGTCCGCGGCTGAGGTGGACCTCCGGCAGGCATGACTGCGGCAGGTCCACCAGCCCAGCCTGCCGCCCCCTAGATTTGGCCGCCCTAGGCAACAGCTTGGTTTGCTGGTGCCTAGAGCCGCCCCTGCTTATCCAGTGCAGGATTCTATCCTGGGAAGCAATGACTCTGAGAAAGATTTGGGGGTCATCGGTAACATCAGCTGAATGTGAGCTCCCAATATGATGCTGTAGCCAAAAGAGCTAATGTGATCCTGGGATGCATAAACACAGGAACATTGAGTAGAAGCAAAGAGATTATTTTTACCTCTGTATTTTGCTGTAGGAATTATTATGGGGAAGTGGAATCTATGAATTTACAACAGTTGAGAATTCGGCCCAATTTTGACTACAGCACAATGCAGTCCATTCTTTATCTGCCTGACCATACCAGACAGAAAAAGAAAAGTTTATTTTAGAGAGACTTGGACAACTTGAGTTAGATATTTTGGGTGCAAAGCTTTCCAAAGAGTATGAGGAAATTGGCATATAGTCCTGATCTGTCCCATGACCATCTTTCCTTTGGCATACCCATTTTTTGTTCCCATGCCAGCAGGTGCTTATTGTGCATGTTTACTGCCAGCTCTGCTCCTCATGCTAAGTCAGAATCACAATGCAGGTTCTCTCATGGAAGTTCTAGCTCTCATTAAAGTTTTCCTCAGAGGCAGTCCAAATTGCACTTGTTTGCATAAATGTACCTTACAACAGACCCAGCAAGACCTGTTGTATTGATCAAAAAATCCTACATTTTCACTGAAAATCTATCAATGGATGCATATTCAATACACCATCAGTTATAAACTATTGGATTTAGAGTAACACTTCTCTCTCTGACCCTTGTTCCCCCCAGTCCTGCTGTCTGGCTGATGTGTGTATATTCATGTGTTCTGCAAAATTGTTTTGCAATCAGAAGGTAGAACAAATATTCAGAAATCAGGACTGCCTTGCATTCTTCAGGACAGATGACAAACCTGTTTGTTGACTTTATAATGGGTGCTGACACACACATCACCTCTCATGTAGCCAGTGGGGAAACAGGAAAAGGCTCTAATACAAAGTGAGAAAGAGGCAAATTATTGTAAAAGGAAACTAGTGCTTCTAAACTTGCTGGCTGTGCTGAGGCTGCATGGATGTAAAAGTCAGAACAAGCTGCAAGAAATAAACAAAACCAAAGTGAATTTGTATCACACTTGCCTAGAAGAAATCTGAATCCATCATGCAAGCATATGACTCCAAATGACATTTTAAGCAAACAGAATGTGAATGTTATGGAATCTGACATAATTCAAGAATATATTGCATAACCAGCTGACAGTTGCATTCAGCCATTGTAGTGAAGACTATCAGACATAAAAATTCCAGAATTGAAATGCACTTGAATATACTTTCTCACTATAATTTTTCATATATCTGGTTCTAGAATACTCAAGAGCTTCACTTAAAAGCTAAGATCATGATTCTATTGCAAGCTGTAAAGGTTGTTGCTCTATTTCCATTTACTGCACATGGTTTCCTTCTCAGCCTTGATTTTTACCAAGTCTGATCTAGCTGAATTCATACATCTGAAAATAGGCCTGCAAGGGTAGCTTTGACTTGTTAGTTAAAAAAGGGTTGCTCTTACTTTAGTGTGTTAATATCACATATATTTAGGTTTACTTTTTCTGTTAAATTAACTGTACTTTTCAGTACCCATAAATGAAAAAGTATGAGAGGGGTAGCTGTGTTAGTCTGGATCTGTAAAAAGCAACAGAGTCCTGTGGCACCTTATAGACAGGGCCGGCTCCAGACCCCAGCACGCCAAGCGCGCGCTTGGGGCGGCATTTTGCCGGCAGGGCGGCAGACGGCTCCGGCGGACCTTCCGCAGTCACGCCTGCGGAAGCTCCACCGGAGCCGCGGGACCAGCGGACCCTCCGCAGGCACGTCTGCAAGAGGTCCCCCGGAGCCGCGGGACTGGCGACCGGCAGCACGCCCCCTGCGGCATGCCGCCCTGCTTGGGGCGGCCAGATTCCTAGAGCCGCCCCTGCTTATAGACTAACAGACGTTTTGGAGCATAAGTTTTCGTGGGTGAATACCCACTTCGTCAGATGCATGTAGTGGAAATACATATGCAGGCAAGAATCAATCTAGTCTGATTCTTGCCTGCATATTTATATCTGCCTCTGGAAATTTCCACTACATGCATCTGACAGAGTGAGTATTCATGAAAGCTTGCGCTCCAAAACGTCTATTGGTCTATAAGGTGCCACAGGACTCTTTGTCGCTTTTTATAAATGAAAAACTAAATCAATGTAGTTTTTAAAAGTACTTGGCAATACCAGGTCTGTAGAATACTTAGTTAACTTAGTTTGTTCAAACTTTTAAACTCTGAGAAGTGTAACATTCTGTGTTGGGTAATCAGATCAAATTAAAACTATAGCATGACAGGTTCAGTAATTACTCATTTTGATCATGATGCTACAATCATTTATGCACAAGCTTAGCTTTACACACAAGTAATCTTACTGAGTTCAGTGAGATACTCACATGCATAAGTGTCTGCAGATCAGAACTTTGGTTTATAAAACTGAGTGCTAAAAACACAACCCAGAATGTTAATTCAAATCTGTATTCCTTTGAAAAGACAGTTGCAGAACTAATATCCCAACATTTTTGTAGGTGCAGTTGAAAGAATAAAGAAAATCAGAGACTATGCATTTGTACACTTTAATAACAGAGAGGATGCAGTTGAAGCTATGAAAGCCTTAAATGGGAAGGTAATGCTGGACTAGTAGCATCATATATTGGTGTCATACAACTGTATTTGCTTTTTTGTAATTGTTTGCAATTTATGTAATCACGTTTCAGCCTTTTGGGAGTTCACAAACTATTCATTTTGACTATTTACCTACATAATGGGAAACTGGTCACCTAAATCACATAGTCGTGTTCTGTTCTGACTCGATGCAAGAAACAGAATAATGAACAAATGACTAATACTTAATAAAAGGTCACAAAATCTCATGCTTGCACTTTGAATACCTTTTCCTTATGTGTCAACAAAAAACAAGGCAATGTGCAATGGTCAAACCAAAACAGCTGTTCAGAATTCAAACAAAGATCTGTAAAAGCTGTTTTTCCCCAGACTTCAGCCAATTTTAATGCCATATACAATTTTGAAATTATAATGCAATAACCAGGCCTTAAAAGTTATTAACTATTTTATTTTCATATGTTGCAAATATTGTGTATAATATTATATAATAGTATTACATATTTATCATGGGGTGTTATTCATCCCTCTTTTATTCCTGCTTCTACTGAGGAATCACTTCAAATGCGTCAATTCCTTTCCAAACACATAGGAATAGCCCCTGCTCTGATGAGTGTATAGTTTAAAAAAGTGTGTTAACATAACCTCAAATTACATTAATGGGAGCTACACACATATTAAAAATATATTCCTGTGCTGAGAACATGACAGCAAGAGAGGAAATTCAGGATCCATGAATTCAAAGATATGGGATATTTAATCCACACCCTCTTTAGACTCCGCATTGCCACTGAATACATGCTTGCTAAGAAAATAAATCCATTTGCCTCTGGTAAAACAAACAGTCATTGATCAGGTATAATACAGCTCAAAAACTCTCTTCAGAGAGACTATTTTTCTTGTAATTGCAGTGCTTTTCAGTCTAGAAGCTGAAAAAAGCTATATAAAGCCACCTTATGCAGTACAAATATACTCCACATGTTCTGAGGTGTGCAATCAGTATCTTGAACATCTGTCTTGGGAAAATAGGTAATGCAGTCACTTTTCCATTGAAGGGTGCTGCACTACAGTACCTCATTGAAAAATTGCACAAAGCCCATTGACACATATTTTACATCACCTGTTGGAATCAACACTGAAGATGTGGTACTTACAATTAACATCACAAAGAAAACTGACTTCCATTTTCATGTGCTCATTATTGTTTTCAGGTTAATATAAATGGTAATGTTTGGGTTAGGGAAGGGGCAAACAGACCTTGCCTAATTTTGAACCTTCTCAGAAAGTGTAGTTTTAAAATGAGCGGTTGATTGAATTTACACATTACTGTGGGCAGAAGAGGAGGGTCTCTAAGGTTATGTCTACACTTGGAGCTGGGGATGTGATTCAAATAAGCCTACTTGTGCTAGCTCTCAGAGAGCTAAAAACAGTGGTGTAGCCATGGTAGCATAGGCAGCAGTGGCACAGGCCAGCATCTTGAGTACCCACCCACGAGGTCCAGGAAGGTTTGTACCTGAGGCAGCTAGCCCGCACTGCCACTCACCACTGCCTGCGCTACCGCGGCTACCCTACTATTTTTAGTGCACTAGCTCCTTGGGAGCTAGCATGAGTATGTCACTGGGAGCTGGGAATCACACACTCTAGCTCCAAGCACAGACATAGCCCAAGTTCCTCTAACCTCACAGCAGCTGCAGGCAGAAGACGAGCAGACTGCCATGGTTCACACATTTTGCAACAGCAGCCAGGGGCCGTCGTGCCTTTCTGCCCCTGGGAACATGGCCTCACTGCAGAAGATTCTCAAACTCTTTCAGTCACCCCACCTAAGTAGCGGTGGTTAGCAAAATGCAGAACTTAGCTGGGCCTTTACAAAACAGTCATTATGATGTTGGATATTGTACTGCATTTGTGCTTCCCTTGCATTTTTCCATGCATTTCTCCTTGTTTTACAGGTGCTGGATGGTTCCCCTATCGAAGTGACATTAGCAAAACCAGTAGACAAAGACAGTTACGTTAGACACACCAGAGGCACAGGAGGACGAGGTACTGTGCTACAAGGAGAATACACTTACACATTTGGACATGTGTATGATCCCGCCACAGCCTACCTTGGAGCTCCAGTCTTCTATGCACCTCAGGCCTACGCAGCTATTCCTAACCTTCATTTCCCTGCCACCAAGGGTGACCTCAGCAGTAGGGGAATTATCCGACCTCCATCTATTAGAGGTAACTCCAGCGGCTATGGCTATGGCAATCCAGAAATCTATCTTTGAAATAGCTTCATAACTAGAGTAGGAGGTAAATTTGTGAAATCAAATATCCATGCACCACATTAAAGCTGTGCATCCATGCATCACATTAAAGCTGGTTCCACTAAAAAGTTTTTAAAAACTTGAGTCATACTTGAGCAGTTTTAACTAAATGGAGAAATTAGCATAAACCACCTTGGATTATATGAGTTGAAGCATACCCCCATCATTCAGGCATTTCAGAGTCCTTCAGAGAGGACCATAAATTGGGGCTGCTCCTGAGTCTTTAATGATCTGAGGAGTGTCCCAACGTCATTGTTCAATGGTTCCTCACTATGAAGAAACTCCAGCCCACCGTTCTTAGGAGTTCCAATTGCTAGCACTGAAACATTCAATAATCTTCCTGAAACACACAATAGTCTCCCAATGTCCTGCTTTTCTCAGCTACTTCCTTTTTACACCTACCACAATCTCCATTCACTGGGACAGACCTATGCATATAGCCCAGCATTCTATAATTCTGCATAGCCTCAGGTCATGCGTCCTTTTAAGAAAGTGACTGAAAGCCTTCATACACTGGAAAATAGCCACAGTTTTTGAAACCTCTCCTTTAAAAGGGGATGAAAACCTTCAGGCAGGCTAAGCAAACAAAAATATATATATACTCCCTCATCAGCCCAGGAGAAAGCCGAAAGTCTTTTAACAGTCTCTGAATTACTCTTGCTCCAAAATAAACAAACCAAAAATCCTCCATTTTGTCCCAGGAGGGAAAAAAACAAACAAAACAAGAGTTTTCCACTCACAACAGAACTCCTTGCCCACAGCTGGCTGTTGATTCAGTCCCAGAAGCCTAGCAGTTCATTTTCTCCTCTTTTTAATGGCTCAAGGCTGAGTTTCAGGAAAACTAACCAGTCCCAGGAGAGTCAGTGCTCTGTGTTTTGACTCTTATCTCCCCACAACCACGACATTTTCTAGTCAGGCCATTACCCTAGTCATTCTGGGGCTCTAAGCAGCAATATAGCATCGTTACAGGGAATGACAAATGAACCTCCAAAACAGAGATGAAAACAAGAAAGTGCTTCACACTGTGTTCCAAGAAGTGGCCATAAGCACTAGGAGGTTACACATTCGACATTAAGTATCTTTTCAAGTATGTCGACTACAGAGATCAAAACTGGGGGTGGTTTCATTGCACTATCTTGTTGGTTGGGTTTTAATTTTGCAACAATCAAATAGTTGGTAGTTCAGTCTGGGATCCTATTATGTCTCACCGCCACAGATTTGGATATATAGTTCCAATTTTGATCTATCACACTGTAGACAAAACATTAACTATTTAACATGATAAAAGGTCATGCTTCTTAGCAGAGTTTTTGTTTTGTTTTGTGTTTTGTTTCCTGCAACAAAACAAATAATGGATAGTATAAGGGAT
Organism: Mauremys reevesii; assembly: GCF_016161935.1. Classification (NCBI taxonomy): domain Eukaryota; kingdom Metazoa; phylum Chordata; order Testudines; family Geoemydidae; genus Mauremys; species Mauremys reevesii. The sequence continues at coordinate 34,836,882 of NC_052629.1, read as the reverse complement.
TGGTAAACTTAATTTTGAAATTACTAGTGCAAATGTGCGGTGACTAGAGAGGAGCCTGAAAGAAACATTAGGTCCAAAACATTTCCAAAACTAAGGTGTGAATGTAACATAGGCCCACTTACTTTATAATGGGCTTAATTAAATTTTGGGGTGTTCAAAATCCAGATCTTCTCACTCATTTCTAGTAGTGACTGACAGCAGATTGATGTCAGTAACAACTGACAGCAGATTGATGTCCTGAGTGAAATCAGATGGTGTTCTCAACACATTTCCAGGTAGAAAGATGTCCTAAAGAACACAGTTCTCAGTTTGAAGTCCTCAGTAGAGTTGATGAGGACTGAATTAACTAACCTAATCTCTAACCCCCTGGAAATGATTCCTTCAGAGAACGATCAAGACACATTGGCTCATTGGTATGGTTTGGGAAATTTGCACTGCTACTGCTCATGCTTTAGCTTTACTGTGCATATATAAATCTAAAACTCACTAAAATTACATTAGGAAAATGTGTCAAAACTCCCAAATCACTCAGTTCACTTTTCCTTAGTATGGTCTCACTTGTTAACCTCCTAAATTCCCAAACAATCCTTCTGAAAGGAACCAGTTCTAATGTGAGAAAATGGTCATTAGTTCAAAGAATGGGGGAAAATCTATGTATTCCAAGTTCATTAAAAATCTTAAATTATACCAATGGGCAGTAATCAATCTAATTTTTAACTGTCCCTTTACTCTTCAACTGTAAATCAGGTTAGAAACATGGCAAAAAATCAAAAGTAATCTGTGCATGAATTCAATGGAAAGTTAAGCCTCGTGTTGACTGAACAGAGCAGAGAAGATGGGAAAGTCAGTCAGAAGCAACTAGGACATTCCTTCTAACTAAAACATCTCAAGGCACTTTAGGAAAACAACTTAAAAGATGATGGGGTAGAGAACTGGTTTATATTGATTAAATTATTGATAATCCCATAGATAAGTGATATCATAGGAATAAGGACAATCTTAGTTATATACTGTAATCGATTAAAAGATATGGTGAACCAGGAAACTAATCTGCAATGAATTTTCTAAGGAAACTATGCTGCTCGTAGCTTGCAGCCTGAAATTACAGGCACTAAACATAAATAAACGCCCCAAGAAGTATTATAAAAGCCAGAATGATACAGTTGTGTAGACACTAGCTCTATATTCATGGTATTATTGTATTTTCCTCCAAAGGTAATAAAGAAACTTCTCCTTGTGAGTTCTACTTCATGGTGACTAGTGTGGCCTGCATTGTGCAGGAGGTCAGACTAGATGACCATAATGGTCCCTTCTGACCTTGAGTCTTGAGTCTATGCATGTGGTATGAATCTGCAGCAATTCTCAGTCAGTCAATGTTCCTACCCATCTTCTTATCAGAAATCAGTGAATGGGGCTAACTTTTCCATTACAGTAAGAATCAGGGTGATTTTCCGGTGATTTGATTCAGTTTAATGCTTCTTACATTCCTAGAAATTTACATGAATGTACCTGTAGGGGCTGCGGGAGTTAGAGGACTAGGAGGACGTGGATACTTGGCTTACACTGGCCTGGGTCGTGGATACCAGGTTAAAGGAGAAAAGAGGGGAGAAGACAAACTCTACGATCTTTTGCCTGGAATGGAACTTACCCCAATGAACCATATCGCTTTAAAACCACATGGAATTAAACTTGCTCCTCAGGTAGGTACAATAAATTAGGAAAAATTGCTCTAGTCAGACATATATTAGTCTTTTTTTTTAATGCTTTCTGAACAATACAATAGATTTAGACCGAGTTTGAATAGTTACTTATTTTGAAAATGCTGATAGGTGATCATGAGTATGTTCACACACTGATCTGCTCACCTTTGAAAGAGACATTACAGAAAATACCTACAAGTTACTATTGTTATGCCTAAAGAAGGGTTCTGCTGTTTTAGGACCTGTTCCAACTATTCTTGAAGACTACACAAGTTGGATTGAAGTTACTTTTACTATTACTTCAGCCCCAGAATATCCTTGGGAGGAGCACTAATAAAGAGAAATCTGCTCAGATATTATTACTGATATGTTTTATTTTTAAAAACCACATTTATTTTAGGAAGCAATGAAAAAGACTCGTTAAAATAGAAAAACATAAAGAATGGGGTCATATTAAAAAAAAGTTTCTGCTTTGCACAGCATAATATATTACAATATTAACACTACATAGCTAGAGTCCTCAAACTATAATAATCATTCCAATATGGTAACAGAATAAAAAATTGTGAATTTAAACATGCCCTCAGTTCTCAGCATGTCAGCTCCCATTGACTTTCATAATTTCCATGAGCGTTACATGCCAGATCCGAGGGCAGAACTTTATGCATATTGTATAATCAAACATGAAAGACTACTGCTGAGACTACTGCAGTGAAGCCTCCTTTTAAAGTTAATGTTCTGATCCAATCATTTAGTCCTTGACAAAGGCAGAACTCCTACGGAAGTCCCAAAGTTATTTATAGGTAAGACATGCAAAACTGGGCTCAACACAGATAACAAACTTGTTGAAATTAGAGAGGGGCTCAAAACAGAATCCCAGATCAGAACAAAATTCCCTGGAATTTTGAGGGTCTGGCCTTCATGATGAGCACTCTCTCTCTTTAATTGGGCAACACAAAATTCGCAATTCAGAGCATCCTGAATTTTGGGGAAGTTCTGGATTGGATATAAACTTATTGTTATTAATACTTAGCATCACAGTAGTACCTACCGCCTAAGGCTGGTCACAAATTTTCTGTCAAAACTATTTTTCAGTGGAGAATTGGATTTTTTACTAAATTTTTTTTGCAAAAAATGTCTGTTCTCCGTAGAAAACTCTGATATTTCATCAAAATATGGAAGACCTAAAAACCTAAACATTTCAATTTAAAAATAGCACCGCAGTGCCTGACAGGAGGTGTAGTTCGGGTACCTCATGCTCTCATTCTCCTTTATAGACTGGGCTCCCTGGTTGGACGATATCTTCCATGATGCACCACTGAATCTCATATGGTGGGATTTATGCTTCTAAATCACTTAGACATTTTTGAAAATGTTGCCCTTGATATTTAAAAGCGACACTGCTCATTATAAAAGAGGTCTGTTAATTAGCCCAGGAAACAAGTAGTATAATGCATATTGCCTCTAAAATACAGTTGAAAACTTCTCTCTCTCCAATCACAAGTATGACTATGTGAGTCTCCTGAGAACAGGGGCGGCTCCAGGCCCCAGCACACCAAGCGCGTGCTTGGGGCGGCATGCCACAGGGGGCGCTCTGCTGGTCGCTGGGAGGGCGGCAGGCGGCTCCGGTGGACCTCCCGCAGGCGTGCCTGCGGTGGGTCCGCTGGTCCGGTGCCTGCAGGAGGTCCACCAAAGCCGCGGGACCAGCGGAACCTCTGCAGGCACACCTGCGGGAGGTCCACCGGAGCCGCCTGCCGCCCTCCCGGCAACTGGCAGAGCGCCCCCCGCGAAATGTCTGGAGCCTCCCCTGCCTGAGAATCCTGTGTCCCTGTGCCCAGAAACTGTTCTTAGATAGTTATAGATGAATTATCTCTGAAGATTTTAAGGCTATACAAGAGACAACCTGAACTATAACTGATACTGACATTCATTTAATATGAAAATCTTCCTGATAAAGCTGTTTCCTTAGGAACATACAAAATGTTGTCACAGGGACAAATTCAGAGGTCGGATTAAGTGAATCTAAGCCTGGGACACTACTCTGGTGTAATTTATACTATCTTCAGTAGGTAAATTATACCAGTTGAGCAGCAGTCTCACTGAGAGCACACCTACGTCTAAACATAGAACTTATATTCCCTTTCACATTACTTCTGCATTTGGCCTACTGAATCTAAAAGAGTCTAGGGTATTGTAGCTGACAGGCTAAGGAGTAAAAAAATTGTTTAGAAGGAAAAACAATTAATATGCAGATATAAATTAAAGTAACACACACACACACATGCACACAATGGTAGGATAGAAGAAGGTATAAATTACAGTAGCTTAGATTCCCCTTTGAATCTGGTCAATATTATTCATTAATCTAGGTCCATTTCAGAGAGGCCCTTCCAAATTCTGTTTCCTCTCCCCAGCTAAATTTTTAAATATATGTACATCTCACATGGGATTTCAATACTGATAGGACATCTTAAAAGGGCCTAGCCAACTATTCATAAAGTAGCTTTGGACTGTGGTGGCTAAATATTTTAAAAGCAGCTTCTAAAATTTTGCCAGCAATTTTTCATATTTAAGATTCTGCATGTGCAATTTTTCATATCTAAGTTCTTGCATACACAAACATTTGCCCTTTCGCACACAAGCTGCATTTATACATGAGAATCAGGTAGCTGCCTAACTACCCAATTTATGAACAACTGCCATTTGCAAACTCAAATCTGAATATTTTATGCAAATAAGAATTTAAAAATTAAATTGAACATATGTAAAATTTTAAATGTGAAAAATCACTAATGCAGTTTTGATGAATGGATTGTGATGCCTTGAAAAACATAAGCTTGAGAGTCCAGAGCAGTACTATAAGTATGAATAGCCTGCACACATTTATAAAACAAAGTTATCACATTAGAAGAGGGATGTTCTTGTGGATAAATCAGATGATAGAATCAGGAGACCTTCCTCTATGACTTTTTGAAGGCTATTTACTGCCCTGTGCCTCGATTTCCCCATTTATAAAGAAGTAGAATTAATACTTTTCCAGCTAAGAGGAGAGCAGGGAGGTAAATTTACTAGTGTTTGTAAAGCACTTTGAGCAAATTTAAGTGCAAATAATTACAACACTGAACAAACAGTTTAGAGGAGGCAGCCTGGATGAAAATTTAACTGGAAAACTCCTGATAGTCTTTTGTGCAGTAGTGTGTTTCCATTTTAAGGTCACTGAACATGGTACATGGTAGAGCTACTTGATCAGGATACACAAGTGAATGAGGACAGACACAGCAATTGTTTTTAGGCAGCAGGTTGCAACTTTGTTAGTGCTCTTCTCCAATGTTAATCTTTCACCAACCTTGTCCTACATCTCCCAATAATTGGCATATATGTGGGTTCAGTGCAGGGTTTACATAGCTCCTATTATATAACCCATAACTCAGAGCAGACTCTCCACTGCCTACCCCAAGAATTCAGCTTGCTTTCCTGAACGTTCTCATCTTCCCCCACTTTCCCTACAAAGGGGACAGAAGGTACCAAAGAGGGTCTGCACAGACTTATGTACCACTGCCATTTTCAAACTCAAATCTAGCCTCCCTCTTGCCCATAGACCTGGGGTCCACCAGCAAAAGGCTTTTAGCTCTTCTGGTCACTGGCCCTTTGGCCTTCTGTCCACACTGGACACCGGCTTCAAGTTGCAATGAACTAATATTCATAACTTTCCTCAAATGAAATTCCTAAATCCTATACCTATTTAACCTGAATGTGCCTTCCCAATATTATGAGGAAGGCAAAAAACTCCACTAGGCCATAGCCAATTTGGCCCCAGTGGGAAAAGTTCCTTCCTGAACTTTTAAACAGGCAATTAGTCAGACCCAAAGCAACATAAAAACACAGTTCCTATATTATATAACTACCAGGAGGGAGGCTGTGTGAGTTTAGCTAAACATGGGGCAAGAGGCCTGTACTGGGGTTTAAGCAAATGATTGCAGGAAGCAAGAACCAATCACCTTGCATCTTCCTCGTTGGCCGTTGAGCAGTGGAGCACCCAAAGGGATATGGGCCTTCCCCTGTATACACTCCCCCTTTAATTCTAAAGCCAACTGGCACCTTGAGGAGCCAGTCAAGATTCCTATCCATAAAATTGGTGGATGACATTGTCTGAACAAACAACTGGCTTGGGCATCATTAATAGATAGCTATGTAGAATAGTGAGCCCCTAGTAAAGCTCTTAATTATCAGTATTAAGACTGATTTGGGACACTCTATATATTCAGTGATTTGGAAGAAGGAATATAAAGTAGGGTGATAACATCTGAGTACAATCAATTATTTTGTGGAATAATATATTGTGGAAGAAACGAACTCCACTCTCATTTAAACCCTCTCTTTCTTCCCCTGCTTCCACACAATGTAAAGGAAGAGGGCAATACCACTCAGAATTTCTATTACAGGTCAGGAGCATCAGCAAGCAAGTGGCCTCTGCAATAAACTGGGAAGAAATGTAACATAACTAGGTTTTAGGCAAATAATTTGGAGAGGGATACACCCCGCTATTCATTCACTACACACCACTAAGCAGGAGAAGAAGCAGAGAAATAGTGAAGGATAATACAGTCACAATTCTTTAACAGACGTTAAAAATGCAGAATTCTGGAGCGCATAAATGGGGTAATGAATAGAAGTCAAAAGAAATTATTCCAATGCTGCATCAAAGTAAAACAGTTAATGGACTAAACTGAAAATACATCAGATTCAGTGGTGTGACAATTATCTTCATGAATTAATTGATTGTTGAACGTTTAAGTTGCTTATATTATTCTTAGATTTTATGACCCTTTCAACCTCCAAAACTTGGAGGGTGTGGGTGGGTGTGTTTATATATATATATAAATATAAACTAATAATTTGGAGCATATAATCTACAGATGAAAACTCATGGAAAGCAATATATTTTTGCAGCAGGTAGGGCCAGAGATGGGCCAGAACCTTAAAATGTGGTTGTATCTGGTATACATTTTTCTCTTATAGGTCTTAGAAGAAATCTGCCAGAAAAATAACTGGGGACAACCTGTTTATCAGCTTCATTCTGCAATTGGCCAGGACCAAAGACAACTATTCCTATATAAAATCACTATTCCTGCCCTTGCCAGCCAGAATCCTACTATGTATGTAACTATTCCATTTCGTATGGTTTTTAATCGGTTTTTAAAATTTTCTGTTTATTTAGCATCATTGCTAGAATCAACTACATAGGCCACTATTTATTTTAATTTTAGATTTGGAGAGGAAGGATAAAGTTCTACATTGAACAAGGAGGATAAAACAAAACATTAGATAGCTACTCATTCAGTATGCACTATCCATCCTGTCTACTAAATGAGGCAAGAGTGCTGTAGAAAAAGTAGTATATGATCAGGTAATTAAAGGCTGTATCAAAGCATATGTATAAAGGAGACAAATTAAAGTTGCACAGGCAACCTTAATTCTGGAATTTCCTAACATTTAAGTAATTGACTTTGCAACCTTAATAATGTTTGTTAAATAGTTTTTGCTGGGTAATTTCTTAGGATTTTTAAAAAGCAAACTGAATAAACAGAAATTCCATCAAGTGGTATCACATTGATACCCGCATGGTTCATCAGCAGATTTGGAACCTTTAGACCCACCTCACAGACTTCTGTCACCTGAGCTAATAGCAGTAGTGGGCTGTTATCCTCTTCATGAACCAGCACTAGAGCAGGATTCATAACACACTCTGCTAGTGGGTTTCACAGATGTTTGCTGACAGCAGAGGAATAGTGACACTCAAGAATGTTGGATTCTATTCCCCGGTCTGTAGAGGCTCAAACTCTTCTGCCCATTCTCCTCAAGCTTGACTCTTTCTGCCTTGTCCCCTCCAACTTATCCCTGTCCAAGGCTCAACTCTTCCCCACCTAGCTACTCATCCCAGTCTCCTTACCTACCCAGTCCCAGTCTTCACTCCTCAGGCCTCTCATACTAGTCCCAGTCCCCTTGCCCAGCTAGCTGTAGTCTCCCCCTGTTCCAGGCTCAATCTCCCCCCGCCCTTCAGTTCCTTGTCCCCAGACATTTGTCCAGCCAGACCCAGTTCCCGCCCTCGTAGCCCCTTAGTTAATCTGCCCCCCACACTCAGCCCCTGGTCTCCAGTCACCACCCTACCCTTATATATCTTGCCTATCCCCACTGTCTCACAGACCCTGAGTTCCTCGTACAAATTCAGTGACCACCCACCACTGGCTGCTTGTCCCAGTCTGTCTAGTCAATGCCAGTGCTCCCCCTGTACCCCAGCTCCTTGTCAGATCTGACCCTCCCTCCCCACAACTCCCAGTATCCCTCTCCCCCTGCTGCCAGCTTCCAGTCCCAGTTTCCCCCACACACACTTCCTTGTGCCAATCTACTCCCTCTGCCCCCCCTGGTCCAGCCCTTGTCCCCGCTGCATTCAAAACCAGCAGTCTCTTCCTCCATGTTGCCTGGGCCCAATGGGGGAGGTGGTGGCATTGAGAATACAGAAGAGACAGGCTCCATGCTCTCAGTTCTGGTACTCAAATAAAGCTTGGCCCTGCCCTGTCCAGCCCTTATAAGAGCAGAACTGCAATTGCAGGGATAGTCATCCTCATCTTCTGACGGAGCATTCCCAATGTGCACTGAATCTTTGGTGAACTTAGCTGCAAAGCTCTAGCAAGACTCTACTGAGCATGTGTGAACTGCAGTTTTTCAAAGGCTTTTAACTTAGCCAAATTTTGGCAGATTTTTCACAGGGATGGCAAAAATCAGATGCCTGATGCAAAGGCCACCATGATCCTCTGCGAAATCTCAAGCCCCTGCTCCAAAGCATTGTGGCATTACAGCTTTTCAAGAAAAGATCTCCAGGATTTTTTAACAGTTAGCAAAAACTATATATTTTTCCATAAACTCAACTTTTGGAAATGGCTGAACCATTTTTTAATTTTCCAAATTAAAACATTAAAATCAGTCTGAGGCAGACAACTAGCTTGGAAAATTTCTGTCCAAACAGTTAACATTTAGCAAAGTATAAACAAAGTATAAGGGTCTTACAATGGGAAGTGTTGGGCAACCTTAATAAGAGGCCATGCCACTAACTCTGTCTATAATTATACCAACTAGAAATCAAATAGTGTATATTTCCACTGCTAATCTATAACAATATTTTGGATACATTTCACTGGGTCACACCACATCATGTAATCAAAAAGAATTGTTGATGAGTCATATTTAGCAAATATCCACTCCATATTTAAAAGTTACACTTCCAGTTCAAGGGAGTGTGCAAAAATAAGCAGAAATATGCAAGTTTTCAAGATACATGGCTTTTTCCCCTGCCTGAACCATGAACTTCAGGCTGCTAACATTTTGTACTAGTGCATACATTAATATTAAGTGTTTTTCTTTTATAGTAGTGTTTTTCTCAAATACATATTCTCTCAGAATATCAATAATGCACCATTTTTCTATTTGAGCAAAATACTTGACAGGAGGTATGAACTGTCAAACTGTCATCCTTAGAATAGGATGCAGTTTTGTTGGTCCCAGGATATCCAAGAGTCAAGGTGGTTGAGGTAATATCTTATATTGGACTATATTCTGTTGGTGAGATAGACAAGCTTTTGAGCTTACTCAGAGCTGTTCTGCAGGGCTGGGAATTGTACTCTGAGAGTTTGTCTACACTGCCATTAAAAACCTCTAGCTGGCCCATGCCAGCTGACTCAGGCTCACCGGGCGCAGGCTAAGGTGCCGTTTAATTGCAATGTAGATGTTCAGGCTCAGACAGGAGCCTGGGCTCTAGAGCCCTGCAAGGTGGGAGGGGCTCAGCGCTCAGACTCCAGCCTGAGCCCAAATGTCTACATCAAAACTAAACAGCCCCCCGAGCTGTGTCAGCTGGCACAGGTAAGCCACAGGTGTCTAATTGCAGTATAGACATACCTAGCGTGTCACAGCTAAATACATGGTAGAACAGACTAGCATTACTGACCCTTAACACCCCTCCAGTCATAGGGGGGAAAGAAAAGGAAAGGGAAAACAAAGACATCTGCGGGGGGAGGGGTGGTAAGGGTAAGCGGGTTATAGCTGGTTGTAATAAGCTATAAATCCAGTGTCTCTGTTCAGTCCATGATTTTTAGTCTTGTAAAGTTATGAATTTAGACTCCCAGACTCATCTTTTGGAGGTGTTGTGCAGGATAAAGACTGAGAGGTAAGATATGTAGTGATTATTTTGTGAAAAGTGTTCACGCACGGGTGATACAATGTTTTTATCTTTTATCATTTGAATTGATTTGAGAGCGTAGTGCTTGTCTGGTTTCATCCACATAGTTGTTTTGGGGGCATTTAATGCATTGGATGAGATACATCACATGTTGTGGTCGGCAGGTGTAGGGCCCATGGAACTTGAAAGGTGCATTGTGGGAGTTTTTGATCACTGTAGCAGAGGAGATATGTCTGCAGGTTTTGCATCTGTTGTTCTGGCAGGGGCTGGTGCCACTCTGAGTCGATGTGTCCTGGTCTGTGAGGAGTTTGTGTCTGATCCTTAGAATAGTAAAAACAGCTAATCTTTTATTTCTGATTCACAGACATCCCTTCACACCTCCTAAGCTTAGTGCATATGTTGAGGAAGCCAAGACATATGCTGCAGAATATACTCTTCAGACATTGGGCATTCCCACAGAGGGAGCAGAGACTCCTGCTACAGCTCCTGCTTTTCCAGGTATGTGAAGGTCTGTACTGAGATGCTCTTCTGAAGATATATTTTTGTTAGCTACTTAATTACATATAGCGGGATTGCAGGCATGTTCAGATTCAAAACTACTGAAAGAAAATATGTGCATTTCCAATCTGTTTACACATCTATGCATCCATTCCTGTCCCCTATTTGTGGAGAACATAATATAATACGCTGGGTTATAATAGTTTGCTGACATAAGAATGCATGCTTTCAAATGATGTACTATGACTTCAGTGTAGGATCAAGTGAGAGAGGATGAGAGGTTAAGTTTTGGAGATGGGTTTGAGCTAAGAAGTTTGGATCTGGATCCGCATCAGAACTTCCTCAAATTTGGGAGTGTTTGGAGCTACAGTTTTGATTTGACCCACTAGAGAAATGAGGGCAGTCACTAAATTTAGGTCCTGATCCAAACTTTCACAAAATTCAAAAGCATTAGGACTCATTGTTCCAGTCTGGTGGCCCATTTCTGATAAATAGCTTTAATAACTAGCCAAAATGGCTAGGAAAATTATGGAAAATGTCAGGCAGAAACACAAATCCAATTTATAGACACTGCATTTACACTGTTCTCCACTGTGAATGTGCTTCTGAGATCCTGGGAATGCCTTGAGCCAAACTGCACACGAAGCATGCATTAATCATACTACTGAATTGTTTGCAGTATCTTGAGGATGGATTCAATAATAATATATATATATATCCAGCTTCCTGCCACAGAAGTCCGCAAAAGCCGCAGAAAAATCAATTTGTCTGGGTTTGTGAAGGCTTCCGCAGCATGTAAGCCAAATGGACTTTTTATTGAATCCAGTCCCCACTTACTGCTTCATTATAATATCTCCCTTTCTTTCACCCACCCTTTTTATTTGTCTTGGAAGCTTGACAAATACACGTACATTAACTTTTCAGCCTGCAACACATTTGACTTTCTGTTATATTTCCATAATTTTCTGCATATTAAGTTAGTCATGTGAGGATAAATCTTGCCTTTAAATGTGCATTCCTTCAGAGGAGCTCATGCTCGTATGGGACTGGCTGGGCACAGCTCTCTGCTCCAGGCTTTTCAACCTGCCCCCTGGTGCATGGGGTTGCAACACTGCTCACATTTGGCCCAGACCTCCTAATAGTCTTGCTGCTCTTGAACTCCATCCCAGGGGCCACATGCAAGTCCTCTCCACAGCCTCCCACCCAACCCCAGGATCAGTACCTGAATCCCTCCCTGGAACCTCCTCTTCCTGGGACCACCCACTTAAGCCCATCCCACTTGAGCCACTTGAAATGTTGGGGACGTGTGCTATATAGCCATATGAAGCGTAATTTCCACATTTTCCCAAGAATACGTATTGGAAATCTCTCTCTTCTCGACATGATGTTACTTATATATACACATACACACACACACACACACACACACACATTGTGTGAGGAGACTGTGGTAGTGATTAAGCGTGACTGAATGGTGGTATACAATTCCATCATTTAAACAGATTTCTCCTCATGAAACCTGACTGGGAACATCCTTGTGTTACAATATATGTCTTGTCCTCCATATGCCAAGTGTGAAGTAGAGAATATAGGCTTATAGTGACATCCTTAGTTTAGAGATAACTAAATACTGGGGGGGGGGGGGAAATCATTCAGTGAATAGCGGGGGGGGAGGCGGAGTTGGGAAATGATATGTTCTACAGATTATATATGAAAACTCTGCTAATTAGCTATATCAAAATTGTCACTGTCCAATATGACTGCCAAGGAGAAGAAAACTATCATTTATAACAGCTGATAAACCCAGATGTCAGAACAAGTAAGTATATTTAATCTAACAAATATACTGTTACCATTGACAATGAAATCTCCACCTGTTTACATAATCGTATAGACAAAAGGCTGGTTATCAGCTATATCAGGTATATTTGCATGAAAATGCATTTTTGTGTCTGTTTTTTACTGCAGGATACACCATTGCTAATCCAGCTGCTACTGTACCAGCTACACAACTAAAACAAGCAGTGACGCTGGGACAAGATTTAGCACCTTACGCAACATATGAAGCCTACCCTGCCTTTGCAGTGGCTACTCGTAGTGATGGCTATGGAACGTTTTGAGAGACTATTTTGTTTTTTTAAAATCAATGTTTTCTTTTAATCAAGTGCAGCAAGAGGCTAGCTCAGTGTGATAATTATTGTGACCTCATGATTTTAAACTAATCTATTGGCCAGAATTAGATTTAGTGATAGTTTTATACGTCTAGATTCATAGTTTTACAATGGAACATATGCTAAAACAAATTTTAAAAATCAGTTAAAAATCAATTTTTCACACTGGAAAAAAAAATTACCTTGGCCCAGGAAAAAGTTCTTAAAGGTTCTCAGGTATATATTACTGTGTGTGTTTACAAACAATAATCCATGCCAAATACAGCAATATTCCCAATTATGTAGCGACTTTAGAGCTTGAAAAGCAGTTAGACTTCTCAGATTAGCTAGCTATGTTTTCATACCCATAATCGTGGTGCATAGCAAGACCTAAAAGCAGAAAGAGGGGCAGTTAGGCACCCAACTCCCACAATTTTTTTAAGTCTCCCCCTAATTCCTCAGGGGCACAAGTGGGCTATACACAGGGGCAAATGGGAGTTAGGGAGAACAGAATCCTCTTTCCCGATGCTGAGTGGTAGTTTTGCTCCACCCCAACCACTACTGCATGACATGAATGGTCGGTGGGATCACTGTCCTTCCCCTTGAGAAACACAGCAAATCTCTCACCCCTATCTATAAAACAATTCACTTCTTCTGCATATCAAAGCTCCCATGCTATCCCCAAACCGAGCCTGTGTGTACTGGCTACCCCCCAAGTCCAGTATCACTGCCTGGCTCTCGCTAAATTAGCTACATTATGTCTCAGTCTCTGTTTTCCTTTCTTCCTCTCAGTGGTGAGCTGGAGCAGGTTCCCACAGGTTCTCAAGAACCGGTTGCTAAAATTAGACCTCCGTGGAGAACCGGTTGTTAAAGGGCCAGGGGGTGGGCAAAGAACTCTGGTCTGTGGGCCGGACCATCCTGTTGCTCCCAGGATTCCCAGCTGGGGAGGCTGAGGGTCCCCCGGCCCTTCCCCCGCTTCCCCCCAGCTGCAGCGTGGCCAGCCGCCGGCACCAGCTGGGCAGCTCAGCTGAGCTCTGGAGTCGTCCTGCTGCCGCTTTTTGAATGGCCCAGGCCCTGCAGGGGCCTCCGGCCCCACGAGGATCTCTCCCTGGCCCCTCCCCCGCTCCTCCCCCTTAAATCAGAACTTTTTATAGGGAACCGGTTGTTAAGATTTTGGCAGCTCATCACTGGCTGTGTGTATGGATAGGAGGGGCTGTTTGTGTTCTTGGATGCCTCTTTTGTACTTGTACCTCATTCACATAAGCCAATGGGGAGTTGATTCTCTGCCTGCTCATCCAGAATAAGCGTAATGAGTTAGATGTACCCTGACCATGCCTAACTTTCATGAGCCATTGTTGGCCCATGTGCACCTCCACCCAGCTAGAAAATCCTACTATACCCTTGGTCAAGCAAACAATGTGTGAAATTTAAGGCAACCCTGGGTGCACAGAGGTCCTGCACACAGATTGGTCTTTGAAAATTATGTATGAGCCTATCTTCCATATAAACACTAGATTAGAGGCATTAAACGCTCATTTAGGTATCTAAAATGTTTTGAAAACTCTGGCCAATATATCAAAGGCCAGGTTTATACTGACTGCAAAGCTAGTTTTCACACATTTAGCAGTAAAATCTGATGTGCTTGTTTATGTGCATTTCAGAGCTGATTTGATGTTTAATGTAGAGGATAGGTTTCAGTCACTGGAGTTTTCTCTATCCCCTTGTAGTGCTTAGGTCTGTATAAAAGAAGGCAAAATCCCAACAAAATAATGTAGCACTTTCAACTCCCATCCCTTTGCCCTAGAGAGTAAATAATTTAGAAAAGCAGCCCGTAACTACTAATGGTAAAATCCAAAAAAGGGCTTGTTTTTTATGGCTGATTTTCAGTTAAACCAGGCCATGAGAATTCAGAAGTGAGATTTAATCATCATGCTTGCTAAACCTCTCTGAAGATCAGTGTGCTTCTAGCACAAGACATCTCAATGGGACAAATTCACTGCGGGTGTAAGCAAGTTCTTGGAATTACATCCTCTTACACTAGCCTATTGTCCCTGAGAGCATTGTCCTCTACCATAAAAATTATACTAAGAGAAATTTAAAGCCATATAAAATGTAAAAAAACGGAACTGTGGAGAAATCTGCCTGTGTTCATCAACAGTTTAGCACGACACTGAAGCCATGTCAAAGTTGCATTATAATTTAAACCAATAGAATATTTTAATGGCCTTTTGGCCAAAAACCAGTGAAGTATCAATTTAATAACTGAAATATCATCTCTTGCAGTCTATAGACAGCCCTTGCAATTGACTAATTAATTGAACAATATGTTTTCCCATTGTATTTATTAGTCTTGTAACAAGTATGGTAAGGGTTTGTGCAGTGCCTGGTCTTATTACAGTTTCTGAGGGTTGCAAGTTGATAGTGATCTTTTGAACCTCCCAAAAGCCATTGTACATATGCCTTTCAAGTTTCTAAAAAACAAAAAAACAAAAAACAAAAAACCCAGCTGTTGAAACGACCTGATATCTCCATTAGCCTGAGGAGCCAAAGCCCGAAGCTGTAAAATGACATTATATCATACAGGCAAGCTATGGTGATATTAAAATTCCCCTTTGATTTACAGTATGGGAGAAACATCCTTTCATTGCAATATCAGTCACCTCAGACCTACCCAGGAAAACCATCTCCTCTCCAACAAGTGAAAAGACTGAGATATAGCATACATCTTTGAATCACACCAAAATATGGAGAGCTTCCAACTGTAAGATACTGCATTCCAATTCCTGAGGGGATAGGATGGTAGACTGGTCTTTCTGAGCATCTCAGAAAGCTTGCAGTCTCCTTTCACATGATATTTCTGCAGGATGTAGAGCCTATAGTTCATACTGTAGCCACACAGACCCTCCTAGTTTGTATCCCACTGTACCCCTATGGTACCCACTTCACTTTAAGCCTAGTGAGTCAACACTAGTTATGAAATTGTGTACTCAGAAAGCTGTGACATTTTTGAGAAGATAAGCCCAAAGAAGTTTGCTGAATGTGAGACTTGATTTTTTTACCACTGTAAATACGCAAACATTATAGAAAACGTAGGGCTCTTTGGTTCCAGACGTATCACACAGAAATGTACCTGAGGCACCAGATCTGGACCCAACTTTCCCAAAATTCAAGGGTGTTCATATATGAGGTTTTGGTTTGGGCCCATTTTTAATTAATAAAACTTGAGCTAAGACTAAACTATACTAAATTACAGAAGTTGCACCTAATTAACATCAATAATTTGCAATGCTTGAAATGAAATGAAATTAAACTATCAGCAAGAAAACACACTGTAGATTGTTCATAGGGTGAGGAAGCAAGAACCAGACACAATACAGTTGTGCAGCTGCAGACAATAGCAATCACACAGTGTAACACAAACTTGCTTTTATAAACACAAAGTACTGCCTTGAAAGGTGCTCTGATGACAACTGACATCACTCTAACAGGATCCTCCTGAGACAATGCTACAGTTTGCACATATAGGAGCAGAATAAGAAAGCTTAACCTATGGTCCTGGATTTCTAGTTTTTCCTTATTTGGTGAACTGTAAATGTTACTCTATGCATATGAAATCAAGAAAAATAAGTCCTGACCAAAATCTCTCTTCCTTTAAAAAATCATATATTTTATTGCACAATTTAGAGCAGGGGTAGGCAACCTATGGCACGTGTGCCGAAGGCGGCATGCGAGCTGATTTTGAGTGAAACTCACACTGCCCGAGTCCTGGCCACCGGTCCGGGGGGCTCTGCATTTTAATTTAATTTTAAATGACGCTTCTTAAATATTTTTAAAACCTTATTTATGTTACAACAACAATAGTATAGTTATATATTATAGACTTATAGAAAGAGACCTTCTAAAAACATTAAAATGTATTACTGGCACGCAAAACCTTAAATCAGAGTGAATAAATGAAGACTCGGCACACCACTTCTGAAAGGTTGCCAACCCCTGATTTAGAGTATGAAGCAATTATAAGTTCAAAACTAGTAGAGTCCAAAATACAGAGACACAGAGAGAGCGCAATAAGTTATCATTCACAATAATTCAGTACTAGTCTCTTTTTTGTGACAAAATGTTGTGCATGTTAATAAATGGTTATTAAGGTCCCCAGAGATAATAGTTTTAGTTCAGAGAGAAAGAAAGCTTACAATAGCTCAGTCTATATCACAATATTATCCATGAACATCTTCCATTATTAACGGGGAGGATTTACAATATCAGATTTTCATATTGTAGTCACTGGTCATTTTTTTAATGCCACCGTTTCAGCTATGCATCTTCTCCATCAAAGAGCAAAACAAGTACTTTCACCCACTAACACACCGGTCACATGAGAGGCACTCAATGCTAAAAAATTACCTGATCCTGCCTGCACCCAGTGTAGTTAAGACTGTTGCCTTGATTTCAGAGAGAAATGGATCAGGCCCCAAATTTGTAAACCAGTATATGTGAAACAACGACACTGTGAAAATTATTTTGCTTTTCTAAGTAGAGTTTTATATATATAAAGCTCTTCAAAGTGCATTGGTATATGAAATAGTGTTTACTAGACTAGTAACAGTTAAGTGTTTGTATTTACCTTTTTCTCGTATTTTTGTGACTTACTTGTAGTAGTAATGGAACAAATGTATAAGCTGTATAGTCTCTAATGCTATTAGTCTACCTATTCCTACAGTGTTTTGCAACTTTGTTATAGAGAGACAGGGATCACTCTTCTAAACCCTAATCACTCTTTTCAATGTATATGCTCTATAGAATTTATATAGGAAACTTAAAGGGACACTGTCAAGATATTTGTAATCGTTTTTAAAACTCTTGGTTTTTCTTTTTAGTTCATTATTCTCTGTAATCCACTGGAGGCTTGAGAGTAAACTGTGGTTTTAGCAAGCAACAAAGAGTCCTGTGGCACCTTCAGGGGTGGCTCTAGGCATTTTGCCGCCCCAAGCATGGCGGGCAGGCTGCTTTCGGCGGCTTGCCTGTGGAGAGTCTGCTGGTCCCGCGGCTTCGGTGGACCTCCCGCAGGCGTGCCTGCAGAGGGTCCGCTGGTCCCGCGGCTTTGGACCTCCTGCCTGCGGGAGGTCCACCAAAGCCGCGGGACCAGCAGAACCTCCGCAGGCAAACCACCGAAGGCAGCCTGTCTGCCACCCTCGCCGCGACCAGCAGAGCGCCCCCAGTGGCTTGCCGCCCCAAGCACGCACTTGGCGTGCTGGGGCCTGGAGCCGCACCTGGGCACCTTAAAGACTAAAAGATGTCTTTAAGGTGCCACAGGACTCTGTTGCTTTTTACAGATCCAGACTAACATGGCTACCCCTCTGATACTATGTTTTTAACATTAGGCCTGCTACAGTGCCATTGAAATCCATTGTCCTTAACTACAATGGGAGAAGAATCAGGCCTATTTTCTCTCCACTCATCACACCCATGCCCTGGTTTGGCATCATAAGATTGCTAATCCATGCTGTTTCCAGCTTCCAGGCTGTTTGTTCATTTTAAGTTTTAAAGCATTAGCTTTGGTAAGAAAAAAACAATAGTTTTATATATCTATATATGGTCTGATTCTGATTGCATTTGATACACACCCATGAAGTTCCCCTGAATTCAATGGCATTATTCCTGATTTAGGCCAGCATGAAAGGAGAATCAAGCACATTGGCTTTGCAAAGTTGTATGAAGAAGGATGGTTGTATCACTTAGAATGAGGAACCCTGCTTTTGGCAAGTCACTTAATGCCTTTGTGCTCACTTCCTTTATCTGTAAAACTTGCCTAATAAAACTGTCCTTTCCCCTTCTTCATAGATTAAATTCATTAATGTCTGTAAAGCATATTAGTATCTTCAGATAGAGAGTGGTATCTCAGTGCAAAGTACTCAGATATAAAAGGGGACTCGTAATTTTACCCACCTTGGCAGTATCCCTTTAAAGGTTTTGGGAAAACAAAAGGGAAATTACATTGTTTGTCAATTCTTTGGTGCCCCCGAGTCTCTAGAGCATCATATTAATTTAGTTCATGTTGTATTGTCAAAAGCTTATTCATACGTCAGAGCCACTGAAATGAAATGCGCCCCAGTCCTGCTCTTCTTAGGTGAGGTAAAACTCTCATTAACTTCAATAGATGTTTTGCCTGAATAAAAAGTGCAAGATCTGGCCACATCTATGAAAGTTCAGGTCTTCTGTAACCGCTGGAGCTAATGGAGCTTATTTCTATTTATACACTTTAGACACTGTCTCATTAAGGTGATTTAAAAAAATCATGGCATACACCTCTACAATTGATACAGAACTGTTTGCTTGCAGAGAATGACCGCACTGCAGGGAAACCATTTAAGCCCAGCCATTGTACTCTGAGGTTTAAATAATTAATACTATTGTTGGTGTTTTAGCTCAATTTTCCCTTATACATATCCATTTTAAATCATTTTTAGCAATGATGCACTAGTGAAAATTGCCAAGAACTAATGTATCCATACATCTACTATTAACGAAAAAGGCTACTATCAGTAAGAAATGTTTCTCACTTTCATTTGTTAAATAACTATATACTTCTTTTTTTCCAGCTATTTATATAAGGTAAGTTATAACAGGTGCCAAAGCAAAGAAACAGGAACAGTATTAAAAAATGTGTGCATAAAGCACTTATTTTTGTACTTTTAGTACAATATTTGTATAGCGTTCTAACACTGTGAAATGTAATAAAAATCATACCATCCATTTACTGGAAAAGCAATCATCTGTTTTCAAAAAATAAAATGAAATTGCCATCTAAGAATCAGGAATTCGAGGGATATTGTAAATTGGATTAAATACTGTGAAGCAATTTTGTAATTATAGGCTCATCAAAGGGCATTAACTGGACTTTGAAATATCATTAAACTTTCTAAACTAACATCAAAGTTTCTTTGGGTTTTTTGTTTGTTTTTGGTCAGTTGGCCGTAGCTTCATCTAAGGGTCATTTTGTGTGAAGTACATAAGAAAACAGTTCAGGTTCTGTTGAGCTCAATATGGAGTGATGTAAACATAGTGATGCCACATACAATACAGATGCAAATAAAAATGTATCATTATTAAACTGCATCTTCAAATCAAAGATTAAAGGTGTTTTCAGAATTATGTCCCCTTTATAATAAATAAGTGATCACTGAAATTAAACTTTAACTGTGCCACCTAGTGGAAAAAATAAACAGTTACATTTGCTTTTTAAAATTGTTACAATAGGAATAGTTACAGTATATACGCTATTTAACAATTCTGTGTCCCAGCAGATCAGTCACACCAGACACATAAAGGAGGACTGACGATCTCTATGGGAGTGGCTCTGCAACAGTAAGCACTGAGCCCTTTGCTGACTCTCACTCAGGACTAGATATGTAATATCTTCAATTTAAAAGAGCCCCTAGGATTTCAGAAGGACATTCCATAAGGGCATAATGTATCTGAAAAGGATATATAATGAAATCAAGATCCCGAGGCCCTGTTATTTTCCTTTTATTTTAAGGAAAACATGCATCTTCTAAACTGAAAACTGGAATAGTTGGAAGTCTAAGAGGTTTGGAATCCAAGGTGGGTTCATGTGTATAAAACAGACAGAAGAGCCTAGATATTATTCTAAAAGCAAGCCAAAATATAGCCTGCAACTTGTAAAAACCTCAATATTAGTTTGAGCAACGAGGAGTCCTTCTGGTACCTTAGAGACTCACAAATTTATTTGGGCATAAGCTTATTTTAGCCCACGAAAGCTTCTGCCGAAATAAATGGACAACTAGTTGTTTTTGCAGATACAGACTAACATGGCTACCCCTCTGAAACCAATATTAATTTGGTTCCTCTCTCCTGCTTTAGGCTGAGCTAGAGCACACACAGCATAAGCAGTTCAGAGTTTACAGAGCTAACGTGTTTTCAAAGCAATCTGTGCCTTCTGTACAACTGCAGTCCATCAGGGTAGACAGTACTAAATTGTTTTGTACAGTCAAGGTCATTCCAATACTTCAGATAACAGCATTTGTTTGAAAGCTGGCCAGCCCTGAACTATTAGAAAAACAACAATTTTTCAAAAGCTCACTGCTTTTTTTCTTCTTCATGGAATGTCTCACAAGTACAAATTCCCAAGCTTCATATAAAAAAAAAAATCTGGTTTGGCACATACATGGAAGCCATTGGTGAATGTAAAAATCATATATAAAATACAAGAAAAGTATTATAAATTCCATTAAATCTAAGAATTTGTGCATGGTATACATAATATCTGAATCAGAGCTACAGAAAGGATGGGTTTGGGACTTCAGTTATATAAGCATTTAAAATTCTGGATTGTTATCTGAATCTTTTCCAACCTACCTGTACTTCTTAGGTCTGTAAAACTGGACAAGGAATCTTGCAAGAAGAAAATTTCTCATGATATTTCCAGTACTTTCAGGATACCAGAATTTTACTCTTGTTCTCAGTTAGATTACTGAACCTAGATTTAATAAAATTCCATGGAATGGATTAAGATAACTCAATCTATTACATAAGTATATTTAAAGGAACATATAGAAATACCACTAAGATATTACTCATAATGAAAGTAACCCCATAATTTATTACCAGTCTCTTGCCCTCCCTTTCACCGTACTTCAGCCAGATTGAATCATTTCTTTAATTAGATTATAAACTCCTCAATGCAAGGATCATGTATTTAATTTATTTAGCAAAGAGCCCAGCACTCTTTGGGCACTGTCTAAAGAAAAGAAGGGAGAGAGAGAAGGAATGCTCAGAAACTGAGAACAGACAGGAGAGAGAAGGGCAAAGGAAAAAAGCAAGACAGACAAGTTATAGCCAGTGTTCACAGTGATACCCTGGAAAAAAAAAACGAGAGAGAGCAATGAGATCTGTAAAAAGGCTTGTACCTGTAAGCTAAGAAACTGCTCCTTTTGTTCATGGTTCCTCCTGCTTTCAGAGAAGCAGGACTTTGTACAGTTCTTGTAAATAAACAAGAGTGCATCAAAGAAAATACCAGATTCCATCAATTTCTTCTCTCACCTGGAACATCCCAGGGCACCAAACGTTGACTAGCCTCTCAAGTAAAAACAAAACAAAACAAAAAAGTGTGGGGGGGATCAAGACAAACCTCTGAGACTGCTACTGCAAATGTCAATTGAAACTGGATTTGTGGCAATAGTTATCAGACCAAATTCCTGATGGTGTAAATGGGTGAGTCCTCACTAAAGTCAGTGGAGCTGCATTGATTTATATCAGCACACGATTTGGCCCATAGAACACAAACGTGTTCACTAACGTCTGAAAAGCTGCTGTTTATTGAAAATATATGTTTACAAAAGTTCAGGTTTTGTGTAATTTTCATTTCTCCTGCTAATGTGGTGGCTATCTTGAGTAAAATGATCCCAAATGTCAGTTACCGTGCTGACAAATGGAAACAGTGTCTAAAGATACCACCATGCTATAAATGCATTTTGATGCAGCATGCTTAACCTTGGCACAGGCTGGGTATAACAACCAACTCTCAATGTGTCTGGCTTGTGCAGTGAATTTCCCCTCAGACTCCCAAGGGAACAGGGAATTTGCTGGGTTGTCTAGTTCCCCCATGATAGACATAGGCATGACTGGTCTCAGCCCATTCACTATTAGCTTAGACCCGGCTTTTTCAGGGAATAAGGCACTGGCAAAAAGTGCTAGCAGAGAAGCAAATGGAATGATCAGCCATTGACAAGAGGCAGCCTTTTGCTGGATAAGAGACTTCTGTAGGTTATACTTGTTGAAGGAGACAAAGAAATATATTGGAATGGTGCATCACATGGATATTTTTTCCTTCTTGTTCTGCGAAGTGCAGTCAGACAGCATTGGTATCAGTACCGACAAGGACAAAAAGAAAGCAAAATGTCAGAAAAATGCCACTATATTGGACAACTGCACAGCAGCATTTTCCCATGCACTAACCTTCTATTGAAGAAACCCCCTAATTGATGTGTTATGTTCAGGTATCATGGGGTGGGAGGGATCGCTCAGTGGTTTGAGCATTGGCCTGCTAAACCCAGGGTTGTGAGTTCAATCCTTGATGGGGCCACTTAGGGATCTGGGGCAAAAATTGGTCCTGCTAGTGAAGGCAGGGGGCTGGACTCGATGACCTTTCGAGGTCCCTTCCAGTTCTAGGAGATTGGTATATCTCCAATTATAATATGGAGGTATGTACAACAAAGAGAGGCCAGTCAGGACACCTGAACAACAAGGAAGTGTAGCTCAGGGCAGATAAGGATATAAGATTATGATCTGTGTCTAAGATATGACCACAGTTTAAATCCCCATTCAACTGCAGAGCCCACAGGCTGACAAAAGGTCAGTTGAGTGTTTAACAGGGGAAATGGATTTGTCCCTGACATACATTCAAACACGGGTCCCTGAAAGGTGCAGGGCTGCATAGAGAAACATGTGAGGTGAGGTAAGAGTATTCAAAGTTACAAGTGGGCGGTCAGCCAGAAGGTGGTGGTACAGGACCTCAGGCAGATGGTGAGGAGTCAGGAGTAAAAGGCCCCATCACCAGTTAGTTTAGATGCTGGGGTATTCGTTGGGCACCACTGCCCTTCAGAAGCCCCAATTCCTTCCAAGAGGAAAAGACATGGTGAAATGAGCACTTTGGAGGAGACCATCTCATAGTTGCGTGGGAGGATATGGCCTATCTTCCTGGGCAAAATTTGACTTGGTTGACTGGAAGGGCAGGGTGAGTGGGTAGCCAATTAACTCTTGCAGTAGATAAATTCAGTTCAATCAAGTTTTCAAAACAAAATTTTGGCCAAAACCTTTAGCCATCATATCATGTCAGTGAGTTCATTTTGGGGCAGTGGAGAAGGGTATACAGAGGAGGTGACAGTCAGCAATGAGGCTATTATTGGTAACCTGCTAGAATTGCAAGCTCTGGGACTTGTGTGAGCAGAAGCGTAGTTTCCATTGAGCTTGTCTCAGAATAGAGACGTGGAAATTATTCCTTAAAATACCTGAATGTGTATATTTACATATGTTTCTGCTTTACATTAATTCTGAATTCTACCTGTTCCACTGAATTGGGTAGTAGTGTCCGGAGCTCCCAGTGCTAGCACAGGCAGCATTACAATTTGCTTTGTTCCTGCATTTTCAGTATCATTATTTATGGAAGTACTGAATCCTAATGATTAGAAAGGTTTCAACATTCTGCTGCTAACTATTTATATTACATAATGTTCACTAGGAAGGTTCCCAAAGCTAGGCAGATACTTAATCAGAAAAAAAAAAACCAGCATCCTAGGAAGAACTGAAGAATAGCCTTAAATACCCAGAAGCAATTTTGGAAGACTTTTAAGGAGGTCAGCTGTATGCTGAGCTTTACTCCATCAAGAAGAATTTGTTCTGCCAGTTCTATTATTCTACCTCATTTACTTTACTAATTTTCTGCTCTACCTCATTTAACTCCACTTATTTCCTGCTTTCATTTTGTTTTAAAATCATGGCAAACACAGAACTCAGGTTTATTTCTTCCTTCAAAAGGTTCCTTAGAGCTCTCAGAAACTGCCATTCACTTTTTCTTACCTGACTAGATGATACATCAAGCAACAGTCAGATTTTCTTTATGAATACCAGTGACTAAAATTCAAAAAAAAAGAAGGCCGGAGAAATAATACTTCCCTAAATTAAAGCAATATGCTCATGTTGGACAGTAAGATGCAGCTGAAAATCATATTAGTGCTCTGAAATAGGACAAACATGGAGAATTGAAACCTTCAGAGAGAAGATTGAAGACCTGGAAAACCTGAAGATGGCCACACATACATCAAGTTCATTGGACAGAAGGTGCCAAAGTTTGGGACTATGTTGGCACTGGCCTCACTCTCTGGCGCTGTCAGAGCTTTCCTGGGAGTATCTGTGACACCTCTGAGGTAGTGAAGCGAAAACAAACCTTGCCTGTGAGATCCCATATTTGGAGTTAGGCAGATGTTAGGAAGGGAATATAAATTTGCTATTTCACTAAGACATTGAAAATAAATCAGATAACCTACTAAAATCTCCTTTTGAAGGTGCTCTTCCTCAACTATAGAATACTATATATTTTATAAGCACTATATATTATATGAGCAGTTTCAGTGGAGTAATTGTGCCTACAAAGCTGGAAGGCAGGGACCAATTTCCTTCCCCTTTCCACGGGGCCACCAGGCCTCACCCCCAGCAGGTCCCAGCAATATAAATTCTGTTCCCCTAACTTCACATTACCAGTATTGTCAGCAAGGAAACCCAGTCAACTTGGTGGTAATTCACCAAACAGCGAAGATATTGCTCAAGGACCTGGTTAATCCCCTCTGTTTTCCCATTACTGTATGGGCGATAAACAGACAAGAGTTGGGATTATGTGCCCAGAAGATTTAGAAACTCCTGCCAGAAATGGGAGATGAAGTGCTAGCCTCTGTCTCACATTATGGCAGTTGGCACTCAGTAGTAATGGAAAATGTTCCCCAGGAAAAGACAGGCAGTCTTTGGAGTGGTAGGATTGTGGGGCATGGGTACCATTTTGGTAAAACGGTCCACCATCAATAAAAGCATTGTATGTTCCTGAGAGAGCGGCAGCTCCACAATAAAGTCCATGGATATGGTAGGCCATGGCTGAGGTGGAGTGGACAAGGGCTGGAGAAGACCAAGAGGCCTTGAGCCTGGGCATTTGGTGAAGGTCACACATTTTATACATTGCTTGACAGAGATATGCAGGCCTGGCCACAAGAAGGTCCTTGAGACCAAGTTACAAGTCTTGAAATAACTGAAGTAGCCAGCAAGAGGGGTATAATGGCAGAGCTTGAGGACCTGAAGCTAGGACTGTCTGTCTGGGACATAGATACAGTCCTTCTAATAGAACGCCATCTTGTAGCCTGAACTCAGCAACAGTACCAACGTCACCTATGGTCTGGCAGGTTCAAGTGGCAAAGGAGACGGGGTAACAGGGGATAGATGGAAGACATCGGGTTGTTTCCTATCATCTCAGAAACAAAGTTGGACAGCTTGTTCATCATGGAGGGAGTTTTCCTACCAGGCTTGTGGTATTCATCTTTTCAGGGCAGGGCATCAGCCTGTCCATTTCTGGCCCCCAGGCAATAGGTGACCACAAAAACCAAACCAGGCAAAGAAGAGGGACCAGTGGCTCTGATGTTGATTAAGATGTCTCTCTGTCCAGAGGTATTCCAGGTTTTTGTGATCTATCAGACTCTGGAAGGAGTATCTGTCAGTAAATGACACCATTCTTCAAATGCTGCTTTGATGGCTAACCGTTCTTGGACCCATATTTCATAGTTTTTCTCTTCCTGAGTTAGTTTACAGGAGTAGAAAGCTCACAGGTACAGCTGATCACAAAGGCCTACTGGTTGGGACAAAACCAGCCCTAGCACGAAGTCGGATGTGTCAGCCTCTACTGTAAATGGTTTTGTGGCATCTAGATAGATCAGGTACCATGGTGAAAGTCTCTTTTAGTTGACTGAAGGCAGCTTGTGCCCCTGGGGACCAGATTAACTGAGTTCTATTGCACAGAAGGGCAATCATAGGGGTAATTAAGCTAGAAAACGCCTTAATAAAATGCCTGTAAAAATTGGTGAACCCTAGAAATTGCTTTACCCCATGGACATCCTTAGGTGCAACCCAGTCAGAGATGGCAGCAACATGTCTATGGTCAGTCATCGGGGGGAGACAACATACCCAAGGAATTAAATAGCATCCTGGTCAAACTTGCACTTTTCTGGCTTTGCATAAAGATGGTGTTGATGGAGCCTCTCTAAAATACTGTGGACATGATGTTCATGAAGGGTCTGATTTTCAGAAAAAATGAAAATCCACTCCAATTGCTTTTTTGCACTCACACTGACTTGCATATATATATATATATATATATATATATATATATATATATTTTCATCCCTACAGTTTGAGACAACAACCTTCAGCGCCACAGCAGGGATTTCTTCCATTTCAGCTGGAGGAAAAACGGGTTCTTTCAGTGGAGGGAGGAGCTTTTAGGGGGAAAATGTGGATGTTGTCCAGATTGATGAAAATCACCACTCCCTTTATTACTGGACTTCACCTCATGGTGCTACAACCGTACTCAGCTCTCTAGATATTTCCTCCTTTTGTACACTGCACTCCAAGAGCTAAAACAGCCCCCATTGTACCAGCCCCTTCACCCATTCCCTCTCTACCACCTCTGCCCCTGGCAGGGACTGCCCTGGGAGAGAAGGCATCTAGCAGAAAGTTGTGGTGGGGGGAGCGGGACAGTTTAAGAA
Source organism: Mauremys reevesii (assembly GCF_016161935.1). Lineage (NCBI taxonomy): Eukaryota > Metazoa > Chordata > Testudines > Geoemydidae > Mauremys > Mauremys reevesii. The sequence goes on along the minus strand of NC_052629.1, from coordinate 34,809,986 downwards.
AACAAAAGAGGGAATGTGTTTGGTGGGGCTTCACACCGTTAGTCCCTCATGACTGCAGTAAATGCTTATCTCCACAAATAGGCATGTATACATTTAACTTGCATTAACTCAGATGTAAATTATGCATGTAAACTGCCAGACATGAAATAATAATACATAAATGAATGAGAAGCAGCCACTTGCACAGAGGATCAGAGCACATAGCAGTGGATAACAGACATATCCTTAATTAGGCAGAGCAGCAGTATAGGAATTGGTTGATTAATCACAGTTAATTTATGTGATTAACTCAAAAAAAATGTAATCGCGATTAAAAAAATTAAACGTGATTAATCGCACTGTTAAACAATAGAATACCAATGGAAATTTATTAAATATTTTTGGAAGTTTTTCTACATTTTCAAATATATTGATTTCTATTACCACACACAATACAAAGTGTACAGTGCTCACTTTATTTTATTATTTTTATTACAAATATTTGCACTGTAAAAATGATAAAAGAAATAGCATTTTTCAATTCACCTCATACAAGTACTGTAGTGCAATCTCTTTATCGTGAAAGTGCAACTTAGAAATGTAAATTTTTTTTGTTACATAACTGCACTCAGAACCAAAACAATGTAAAACTTTAGAGACTACAAGTCCACTTGGTTCTACTTCTTGTTCATCCAATCACTAAGGCCTGGTCTACACTGGGGGGGGGGGGGGGTTTCGAACTAAGGTACACAAGTTCAGCTACGCGACTAGCGTAGCTGAACTCGAACTACCTTAGTTCAAACTACTTACCCGTCCTGATGGTGCGGGATCGAAGTCCGTGGCTCCCCCGTCAACTCCGCCACCATCGTTTGCGGTGGTGGAGTTCCGGAGTCAACGGGAGCGCGTTCAGAGTTCGATATATCGTGTCTAGATGAGACGCGATATATCGAACTCCGAGAAGTCGATCACTACCCATCAACCCGGGCGGGTAGTATGGACGTACATTTACGGGAGATACTGCTGCCTGCTTCTTATTTACAATGTCATCTAACAGTGAGAACAGGCAGTCACATGGCACTTTTGTAGCTGGCATTGCAAGGTATTTATGTGCCAGATATGCTAAACATTTGTATGCCCCTTCATGGTTCAGCCACCATTCCAGAGGACATGCTTCCATGCAGATGATGCTTGTTAAAAAAATAATGCATTAATTAAATAAGTGGCTGAACTCCTTGGGGGAGAATTATGTCTCCTGCTCTGTTTTTCCCACATTTTGACATATATTTCATGTTATAGAAGTCTTGGATGATGACCCAGAACATGTTCCTTTTAGGAACACTTTCACTGCAGTTTTGACAAAACACGAAGAAGGTACCAATGCGAGATTTCTAAAAATAGCTACAGCACTGGACAGAAGGTTTAAGAATCTGAAGTGCCATCCAAAATCTGAGAGAGACGAGGTGTGGAGCATGTTTTCAGAAGTCTTAAAAGAGCAACACTCAGATATGAAAACTAAAGAATCTGAACCACCAAAAAAGAAAAATCAACCTTCTGCTGGTGGCATCTGACTCAGATGATGAAAATGAACATGTGTCGGTCTGGTCTGCTTTGGATCGTTATCGAGCAGAACCCGTCATCAGCATGGACGCATGTCCTCTGGAATGGTGGTTGAAGCATGAAGGGTCATATGAATCGTTAGTGCATCAGGCACGTAAATATCTTGCAATGCCGGCTACAACAGTGCCTGTTCTCACTTTCAGGTGACATTGTAAACAAGAAGCAGGCAGCATTCTCTCCTGCAAATTGTAACCAAACTTGACTGGCTGAATTAGGACTGAATGGACTTCTAGGCTCTAAAGCTGTACATTGTTTTATTTTTGAATGCACTATTTTTTGTACATAATTCTACATTTGTAAGTTAAACTTTCATGATGAAGAGATTGCACTACAGTATTTGAATGAGGTGAACTGAAAAACACTATTTTTTTTGGTTTTTTACAATACAAATATTTGTAATAAAAAATCAATATAAAGTGAGCACTGTACACATTGTATTCTGTGTTGCAATTGAAATCAATATATTTGAAAATGTAGAAAACACCCAAAATATTTAAATAAATGGTATTTTATTATTGTTTAACAGTGTGATTAATCCCATGATTAATCACAATTAATTTTTTTAATTGCTTGACAGCCCTAATTATTTCATGTCCTATAACAAAAAGTAGAACTCTAGATGGCTAACACAAATGTGTGTTTTTAAAGGACAGAAATTTTAGATGCAGTGTTCGAGCTGTATTGGTCCCAGGATATTAGAAAGATAAGATGAGTGAGGGAATATCTGTTTCTGGACCAATTTCTGTTGGTGAGGAAGATAAGTTTTCAAGCTTACACAGAGTTCTTCTTCAGGTCAACTTTAGGGAAAAGATAGAAGCATCTATAAACAATTCGTTCTAAATCTGAAGATCTGACCCATTAGCTAACCAGTCTCACTGAATTTTACATACATCAATTTATTTAGTGACAGCCTTGTTTTGTGTAGAACAACACTGTCACCCACTGGCTGGTGAAATTAATGACAGTTCAGTGTTTTGAATAGTTCCCATAATATATCTCAGAGCCAATATTCTATTGAAGTTCCTGTGCTAAACTGGATTTTAGAACCAAGTAAGGTTAAGGCTACACGACAATTTTTTGTTGGCATAGTTATGTCAGTCAGGGGTATAATGAGGTAAGCTTTGTAAACAACAAACCCATGCTGGCAAAAGCTCCTATCCAGATGCAGGTATACCAGTGAAACTGTTGTTTTGCTGGTATAGTTTATTTAGCTCAAGAAGGGCTGGAATAAGCTATACTACCAAAACCACTGGGAGCACTTACATGGTATAGTTATACCAGAAACTCATTTCTGGCATAGGCCAGGCCTGACAGCCCATGCTCTCTTCTCTATTAAAAAATCTTCATTCATTATTGAGACTTAGTAGGGGTTATAATTGATTCGCTATCTGCTATTCACAGAGACATAACTTTTCATGCATAAACTGTCATCCGCAATGCAGTCCTTTTGCCACATGAGAACTGAGATCATAGAATATTAGGGTTGCAAGAGACCTCAAGAGGTCATTTAGTCCAACCCCCTGCTCAAACCAGGAGCAACTCCAACTAAATCATCCCAGCCAGGGCTTTGTCAAGCTAGGCCTTAAAATCCTCTAAGGATGGAGGTTCCATCACCTCCCCAGATAACCTATTCCAGTGCTTCACCACCCTCCTAGTAGCCAACCTAGACATCCCTCGCTGCAACTTAAGACCATTGTTCCTTGTTCTGTCATCTGCCACCACTAAGAACAGCCTAGCTCCATTCTCTTTGGAACCCCCCCTTCAGGTAGTTGAAGGCTGCTATCAAATTCCCCCTCAATCTTCTCTTCTACAGACTAAATAAGCCCAGTTCCCTCAGCCTCTCCTCATAAGTCATGCGCCCCAGCCCCCTAATCATTATCGTTGCCCTCCGCTGGACTCTTTCCAATTTATTCACATCCTTTCTGTAGTGGGGGGCCCAAAACTGGATGCAATACTCCAGATGTGGCCTCACCAGTGCCCAATAGAGAGGAATAATCACTTCCCTCGATCTGCTGGCACTGCTCCTACTAATGCAGCCCAAAATGTCCTTAGCCTTCTTGGCAGCAAGGGCACACTGTTGACTCATGTCCAGCTTCTCATCCACTGTAATTCCCCAGTCCATTTCTGCAGAACTGCCACTTAGCCAGTCCCCAACCTGTAGCAGTGCATGGGATTCTTCAGTCCTAAGTGCAGGACTCTGCACTTCCCCTTGTTGAACCTCATCAGATTTCTTTTGGCCCAATCCTCCAATTTGTCTAGGTCACTCTGGACCCTATCCCTACCTTCCAGCATATCTACCTCTCCCCCAGCTTAGTGTCATCCGCAAACTTGCTGAGGGTACAATCCATCCCATCATCCAGATCATTAACGCAGATGTTGAAAAAAATCGACCCCAGGACCAACCCCCTGGGGAACTCTTCTTGATACTGGCTGCCATAATAATATACCTTGACTTTAGCAAACCTTTTGATACAGTCTCCCACAATATTTTTGCCAGCAAGTTTAAAAAGTATGGATTGGATGAATGGTGGATAGAAAGCTGGCTAGATCATCAGGCTCAATGGATAGTGATCAATGCTCAATGTCTAGTTGGCAGCCGGTATCAAGCTCTCCTAGATTCCTTTCCCCCTCAGGGGATCCTGAAGGATCTAAACAAGAGCTGAGTAAAACAACTTGTAAGCCACCAGGAAATCCCACTCCAAAACCCTCTTCATTGCTTTCAGATGAGCCACATGCAGGCTGTCTCACTTTTCTTTCAGAATGAACCTGAAGTCCACATCCTCCTACAAAAAGCAACTGAGGCAATTTACTTACCTGTAATTCCAATGGCAGCCTTTTGGTTTTGGTACAGTAGATGATCACCTACCTTGACCAGCCGGAATGCTAACTCTAAATGGCTGCCTACTATATCAGCTACTGCTCTAACTAGCTCAACACCACACGATCACTAACTTCTAAAACGCAGTATCGCCAGGCCAGCAAGAGAAGCAGGGAGAGCCTCTGCATCTTGAACACTACATAATCATGGTTGACAAGGGACAAACTAGAAAAAAACACTCAGGAGAATGTGGATAAACACTTTTTAACATGTGCTATTGTAATATATAAAATATCTTTGAAACCTGAGTGAAATTCTATGGCCTGTGTTCAGATGATCAGAAAGGACCCTTTCTGGCCCTACAGTCTATGAAATGAACACTCATGTGTTGCTTTTAGATCCCTTGTGAAAGAAGACTTGGGTTTGAAATAAGAAGGTGTCCTGGGGCTTACTTCATCTTTGAATGTATAGAATTTAAACTCTATCTTTGCTGGATTTATATTTAGCAGGGCCTTTGAGTTATCTATTCCTTGTGTGCTTTACTTGCCTGTTTTCTGGACTATGTTACACCACTTGCTTAGGGTTAAGCCCCATTAGTTTTTCCCTTTTTTTATTTCTGCAGTGTTTATATGGCAGACAACAGAGAAAAAGTGATTTGAATCCCAATATGAGAGTCATCTGCCCAAAGCATTTCAGGTAAGATTCAAATTACTTTCACTCTAAACCAATTACTACTATTACTACTATTAATTACTACTTTGCACTTATTCACAGTAGCACCTTTTGTATAAAGACCCTCAAGATGCTTTATAAAGGTGGCAATAGGCATCCCATTATTTGTAGCATGCACACACACAGTACTGGTACTCTTGATATTTAACATTTATATCAGAGCTGATCAGGAACAAGAACTTCCATTCCATAAGAAATTCCAATATTTAGGGGGAAAATATCAGTCTAAATCCAAAGGAATAGACAAAATTTGCAAAATGAAAATTTGAGAGGTTTTGTTTCAATAGTGTAATTTCAATTCATTTCATTTCAACTTTTATATGGTATTAAAATATTTAATTAAATATATGTATACAATATATTCAAATTATTTTAATATAATATAAAAGCCAAGACAAAATGAATTGAAGCGGTGCTATTGAAACAAAACATTTTAACATTTCCTTTGAAATAATTTCATTGTTTCGCTTTCAACAAAACTGCATTTTTGAAAGAAAACTGTAAACAAGCATTTTTTTGACCAGCTGTAGTTTATATAGAGTAAGAAATATTGAAAACAGAAGGGGCACAGAGACATAGGGAATGAGATTTTTTTTATTATTAAAATGGGAGTCACTAGATGGTGCTATTACACATAGTTTTCCAAGGTTCTTTGCATGAGAGCAGCATTTAGTCCTTAAAAACATGCTAAATTGTTGATGGTTTAGTGAACCAGCTGTAGGGGGAACTGTTGCAAGCAGCAGGAGACCGTGTTCTCTGTCTAACAACAATTATTGAGGCACGGTTGCTCCCTGGGAACTGAGCATTGGTATTTTGGCTCAGATTACTAAAAAGGGGGTTGCCTGTGTCACCCTTTTGTCAGTATGAATTGCAGCATCAAAGGTCAGGTTCTTTAAGCTTTGGGGACCCTTTCTAAAATAAAATATGTGTTCAAGCACCCAAAGGTGTGTTCCATTCTCAGCTGTAGGAAACTAAAATGTAAGCTCCCTGGTCACCTTTACAAAGGTTTCTTCTCCGAGTCACAAGCAGATGGGAGCCCTCTATAACATCAAACCATTAAAATCTTTTTCTTGGAGAAAACACAATCGCCACTATAAAAAACAATTAGAAAAATGCATATAGCATATTTGGGTAAAGCCCACCACAGCCTTAGCTAACTACTCCACTAATTGTGTACCAGGAATTCAATCCCCACTCACCTAAAAACCTTGCTCATGAATCCAGATAGATCTGTAGTGGTCAAGTGTGTGCTGGGAGACAACTCTCTCTATCTCTTTTGGTGTAGTGAGGCAAGCAGCACGGGGTATTGCTCCACTCCATTTTGCTGCCGCCTGTTCATCCCATAGAGTTTACTCTATGCCACTAACACAAGTCTGGTTCAATTAACCTTAAGCGTTCATGCTGACATTACTCCATCCTGCGGAAGCTGCTCCTCACAGGGTTCCAAATCTCCAGGTGGAAAATCCAGAGCACTGCACAACCCCAAACAAAGTCCTACTCCCGGTATTTGAGAAAAAATCCAACATCTCTCTGTCTCCTTGGGTTTGGGGCTGTTTCCACAGTCTCACCTTTAGCCAGGGTGACCCACTTATCACCAGCGCATACCTCCCACAATTCTCCCCTTACAGAAACACATATACATAACCATTTAATATGGTTTCCTAAACAGAACACAACCAAACTCCAAACCATGCAAAATAAAACAAACATGGGGGCAGAAATGCACTGGGTTGACATTATAATATGTCAATGAAGCCTGCCAGAGCTAACCTGTCCTCTTTTTGCCTACAAGAGGAACTAGAGTTCAATCCCTCTTTACCTGCCAACTCTGTAGATCTATAGCTTACACATGAATGCTGTTCATAGAATCATAGATATGTAGGGCTGGAAGGAACCTCAAGAGGTCACCAAATCCAGGCCCCTCTGATTAGCCTGATGTTGTAAGTCATACGTACAAAGCTCCAGTGAAGTGTACAGTGCACTAGAATCCCAAAATAAAATATTAAAAACTACCCTGTTGTGAAAGGCATTACTAGGTCATCCTATTACAGTCTGCCAAGTTCTTTTTCTTAGCAGGTGAGCAATATTTGTATTAATCTTCATTTTGGTTATATAAGATTCTGTGTTTAAAGAGCTGTGTAAGCTGCACGCACTGAAAAGATGGTATTGTCTGCATGACGGCCATGACCGCCTCTGTTCCAGAGCTGGTTATACATTTGTAAATAAATCAAGTTACACTTAGGTCTGGTCTACACTAGTGTGGGGGGTCGAACTAAGGTACGCAACTTCAGCTACGTGAATAGCGTAGCCGAAGTCGAACTACCTTAGTTCGAACTACTTACCCATCCTCACGGCGCGGGATCGATGTCCGCGGCTCCCCCGTCGACTCCGCCACCGCCATTCGCGGTGGTGGAGTTCCGGAGTCGACGGGAGCGCGTTCGGAGTTTGATATATCGCGTCTAGATGAGACGCGATATATCGAATTCCGAGAACTCGATTGCTACCCGCCGATCCGAGCGGGTAGTATGGACGTACCCTTAGAATATACCCAGACTCTGTCTCACTGATTTTCCCTCTAAGGGCAAGCAAACCTGCAAGACCAGGACATCTATCTATCTCTTGGCACTGGGGCAACAATACTCGGTGTTGAAAACAGAAATAATACTGGTGTGTGGGTTCCCTGTTCAGAAAAGCATTTTTCTTGTAATGTTTTCATTTTATAAAAGTCTGTTTGAATTTTCTTAAAGCATAGTGGCATTAGCTCTCAGATTTCTATGAGGAAACATGCAAGGTATTGTTGTTTTTCCAGCACCCTCTATTTCCTAAATCTATATTAAGATTTATTTGTACTCCTCATGTGAAGGTAGAAGTGTCTGACACCTACTTGAAGATGGATTTTAAATGAAGAATTCCTTCTCTTCCACTGATTTTTGAGAAGGGCAGGATTATTTGGAGGCTTTGTAGACTTCCACAGATTGCATATAAAATGCATATGTGTTACTATATATCGTATAAAATATTAAGAATTATTTAGATAATACTCTAAAGTGATCTCTAAATGTCCAACAGGAAAACAGAGCACAGTTAATTTAAATACACAGATGTAATCTCTAATTTGTCTTTTTTTGGTAATTCAGACACCGAAATCCAAATCAGCAAACAAGTATCAGTTTGCTACTAAATGATCTATTCATTCCTCATGCACCTGGACCTCTCAAGGGTCCGTGACACCATTGAGCACTCCCTATTTCTTGAAATACTGACAGCCATTGGCTTTCATAGCTCCAGTCCCTCATGGCTCTCTTCCTACCTCTCTGATTGTCAGGGCTGCCCAGAGGATTCAGGGGGTCTGGGGTCTGCAGCGGAGGGAGGCCCCTGCTTCGGCGGCAATTTGGTGGCGGGGGGGGGTGTCCTTCCACTCTGGGACCCGCCACTGAAGTGCCGCGAAGACCCGCGGCGGGGGCCCCCCCACCGTCAAATTGCCACCAAAGACCCGGCACTTCGGCGGCGGGTCCCACTTCAGCAGTAATTCGGAGGCAGGGGGTCCTTCCACCCCGGAGCAGAAGGACCTCCCACCGCCGAAGACCCGGAGCAGAAGAAGCTCCGGGGGCCCGGGCCCCGTGAGAGTTTTCCAGAGCCTCTGGAGCGAGTGAAGGACCACACTCCAGGGGCCCCAAAAAACTCTCATGGAGCCCCCTGCGGGGCCCGGGGCTAAGTGCCCCACGTGCCCCCCCCCCCGCCCCCGTCTGGATGGCTCTCGTCTCTCTGACATCTCCTTGTGGATGTCCTGTCAGCTGCTTAAAGCAAATGTTCCTAAAGTCCATTCAAATTGCTGTTACCAAATATCTTGTTGATTTACTCACATCTTCCCTCCTACTCTGACATTTCTCCCTTTTTGACCCCATTAAAAAAATATGGTTTTTGTGTGTTTTTTAGGTTCCTACAAAACTTAGCCCCACTCCACCTATTATATCAGTAATCTTATAGTGTCATTGACTATCAGCTTTGCTTCATCAACATTGCCAGCCTTTACTACCTATTAATCCACAAGACTTCAGGGCTTTATCCCACACTGCCCTTAATGTATGTAATAAACTCCCCAAAGAAATTTGTAAAGCTGCCACCTTTTTCAGCTCTCTCTGTAAAGCTCATTTGGGCTTTGATGCCAACAGAACCTTGCCAGTTGATGAAAGCAAGGCAGGTGGTGAGCTACATTGTGAACACGGATACTCTGTGCAAAAATACACTTGTTTTACTGTGGTCTCCCCACACAACACACACACCCGTTTATATGGTACTTATTGTAAGCCCTTTGCGGTAGGGGTGGTCATTCTACTGTGTGTTTGTACAACACCTAACAAATTAAGGCCCTGATCCCTGATGGGGGCCCACGTCTAAGAGCTGCTGCAATACTAAGGAATAGCAATAATAATCTGGTTTCCTTTGATTTCCTCAGAAAGATCATTCAAAACATCTCATTTTGAACTGCACCTTAACTGACAAGTTCAGCCTAATAGGGCAAAACTGCTATTCCTTGCCAAATGAGACCCCCAGTCACCGCAGTGGGAGCCTGGGTGCAGGTGGATGACAGTGCTGAGACTACATGGTACATTCATCTTTTGAGTAGCAACGTTTCTGGAAAATAATGTGATCTTTTAAAAAAATACAATTGTTTTATTGTATATGATAATATTTTATTTAGGTTCATTGACCCTCTTCTTCCTCCTTTAGACCATTGGCTGGCTGCTAAAATAGGATTCTGTAAAAAGCTAGTAAAAAAACCACTCTTCCAAGTTCAGTGTACTGAATATAGAAACCCTAGGTCTGAGTCGCATCTTATTTACACTGGTTTCCCCCCACATTGTAATTTCATTTATTTCAATGAAGTCACTCACGATTTACAGCTGTTTCAACTGTGAGAATTAAGGTGTCTATTTATACATAAAAAATAATCCAACTAGTTTGGTGCAGAATCATTGAGAAGAAAATCGTCGATCTCCTAGACCTCTTTGATGAGGAAGTATATAATAATGTTTCCCCCAGTTTCTCCCTTGAAATTAACTTTTCCAAGCAAAAAAAAAAAGGGGGGGGTGGAGTGCTGCCACCGAAGCAAAAAAAAAAAAATATGGCGTGCTGCCCCTTGAAAAGTGCCGCCCCCCAAAGGGCCAGAATGCCACCCTTGAAAAGTGCCGCTCCAAGCACATGCTTGGAACACTGGTGCCTAGAGCGGGCCCTGCTGGGGGTATTATGACTAGGTGGGTAAGGGGAGTGTAGCACAGTGCAGACTCACCCCTGTGGCGCCTCCTGCTGGTCGTCCTCAGGAATTAGCTCTTCGACCCAGAAGCGCCCTTTGCAGGCCGGTGATCCGCTTGCCATTGGCCCCTGTGTCCCTCCCAGGACCCCGCTGCCTTTCTCTCAGGGTTCTGCCTCCTGCAGTACCCCACAGTTTTACTGGGTTTCCCCACCCCAGGGGAACCTCCATCTCCGATCCCCACGTTGCCTCAGTCATGGCTACTGCCAGTCTCTGTTTAGCCCCCGGGGCAGACTGCAGTGTATCAGCCAATCATCACAGGCAACAAGGGGTTTGGACTGGCTGCCTTTACCCACCCTCCAGCTGCCCCTCTGAAAGCCCACTACCTAGGAGGCCTAGAACTAGGCCCTGCAGCCTGGGGAGTTGCTGGCCTAGGGCTTCCCAGCTCCTACGGCCTTTCCCCAGCCCTGCCTCCCTCTAGGCCCCCTGGGTGAATTCCCCAGCAGCCAGGCCTATCTCCCTCTCAAGTCAGAGAGAGACTGCTCCCTCTGGCTTCCCTGGCCTTCTTATAAGGCCCAGTTGCTTAGTTTGAGGCATGGCCCCAGCTGCAGCCACTTCCCCCAATCAGCCAGGGTTTTACTCCCTTGCCTAGTCCCAGCTCTCTGCAAGGCTTTTCCAACCCCTTCCGGGCTGGAGCGGGTGGTCACCCCGCTACAGGGAGGATGGGAAAACGCATACAAAAGAGAGAGAGAAACAAAAAGCAAGACAGTCAATGCTTACAGCTTGGAGGAAAGGATGTCAGCATGGCCACCCTCCAAATCTGAAAATTTAATTGTCAGTGCTGAGGCTGGGAAAGATTCTGCCCATTCTGTTCAACTGGGGGACTAACTATTGTCATAACAAGGTTTCATCCAGATCATAACAGTATTATATAGACTGAATTGTCTGAAACAGCCCCCATTAGGAAACAACTCTTTCTGAGTGCTACACATTTAATAACGAATGAAAATTCAAGTGCAATCGCTGACTGTAAAAAGAAAGTGAATCATTTATTCAAGTGAGAGTTCACTGCAACGATAACAGGGCTGGACATGAGCAACCAGAATGGAAATACATCAGATCAGCCAAGGAAGACTGAAGATCAAATAGATCAAATCATTCCAAAGAACAAGAACTACATTGAATTATTGGTACTCTAACAACAATTCCAAATTATATATTTGTATAAAATCAATAACATATACACTATTCCTATTAAGCAACGTTTTTTTTCCCCCAATGAAAAAGTGTCTACAATTTTACAACTTCAAATGCTGAAGATGTGCCATTGAATGCATAAAACTGAGCTGGCTTCAGAATTGGTTGAACTTTGTAGTGCCCAAAGTATTGTATTCTGTAGAGCCCTGGTTCAGCAGAACTTGGAATATGCCATTCTACTCTGGACTGGCTGCGACCAAGAAATCCTTTAGTCCAGTAAAATCTAATGGAAAAATAATAAACTACATGTTAAAAAATATAATCCACATTAATGTGTATTGCAATAGTCCAGCCGAGATCTCTAATTGGCTGAATTAAACACATCTGAATGCCAAATCATTATGGAACTTACTACCAGTTAAGTGACATAGATGCTAAATAATCACTCCGGCTCAATTTGTCCCAAGAGGATTTTATTTCTGTGATTTTTAATTCTTTTATTTGTGTTGCTTTGTTAATAACACAATGCACAGCAAATACACCAGGGAACACTAAATGCCAAATAAGTGGTTATTTCTGTAGATAAAAATATTTCTGTCTAGGTAATTATGTGGCCCCTGTAGCGTATTAAATGAGCACCTCACAATACCATTATCATGGTTATTAAATATTAATAAATTTACCCTCACAACTTCTCCATGAGATAAGAAAATATTGTTCCCATTTAACAGAAGAGGAACTGAGGCACAAAGAGAACACGAAAATTGTGAAAGGTCAGGCAAAATCTGTGAAAGAGCTGGAAACTGAACCTAAATAATCTGAGTCCCAGACCTGTGTCAGAATCACACGTCACCTTCCTCATATTTATTGCTAAAAATGGGCTCAGGAAACTGAATTGCCTCAGACTGATATAACTGGGTCCTTACGTTTTTTAACCATAGAGCATGTGCTGTATACCTCAGACAACAGCACAAACTTCCTCCCACTGCCCTCACCAATGTGTCTCAGCAGAGATGCATGTCCTATGGGGAACAGAGCTAGTTCAAAAAAAGCTACAATACTTGTTTCTGTCACAATGTTTTATGTATCTATTTTGACAAAAAAATTGTTGGTAAAGCTTTGTAAGATGGAATTTCTGGTGTGAGAGAGACTCCAGAATAGCCCAGTGGTGAGGGCACTCACTGGGGGTGTGGGAGACCCAGGTTTAAGGCTCTGCTCTAAATCAGGCAGGTTTCCCACATCCGAGGTGAGAGCCTTAACCACCACACTATTAGTTATTTCACACACACACACACACACACACACACACACACACCTCAATGCTTTTTCACAAATTGTATTGAAAGGTCTCATTTTTGTTCTACATCCGAATAAAAACAAATTTCAAAACCTCTAAATTTTTTTGTGAAACAGAATTGTTTTTTTCCAGCTAGCCCCAATGGGAAACACCTCTCAGGGTCATAAAATAGATTCATATTCATTCTCTTCTTGTCCTGTCTATTGAGACTGTTAACATCTGTTGTGTCTTGTTTGGTACTTAGATTGTAATCTCTTTGGGGGTGGGAACCATGTTTTTGTTCAGTTTTGTACAGAACCTAACACAATGGGATCCTGGGATCCTCAGTGCCAGGGCCACCCAGAGTGGGGGGGCAAGTGGGGCAATTTGCCCCAGGCCCTGGGCCCTGCAGGGCCCCCCACGAGAATATAGTATTCTATAGTATTGCAACTTTTTCTTATGGAAGGGGCCCCCAAAATTGCTTTGCCCCAGGCCCCCTGAATCCTCTGGGCGGCCCTGCTCAGTGCTACCAATAAAGAACAATAATAAACATCTACCCAGTGATCTGGTGTTCTAAATCCTAAATGGCGTGGCTTTCAGAGATGTGTGCTCTCTGTCAGCATGTGTGATTAAGTAGGACCATTATTCTGGAATACTGGAACTGGAAAATAGTTTACAGTGTCTTCCCTCTTTACCTATGGTGTTTATCTGTGCACTCACAAAAATAAGGCTGTGATGGTACCCAGTCTTTTCAATATTGTAACAGTGAGTATGTTATTGAAGTTTCTCTCCCAAGTTTGTAGTAATTTTCATAGAAATTTTATTAAATGTTTTAAATTTTGTTACTCAAAAAAAGGAGAAATTCCTTGTTTGTAGCATTACTTGCTTTCTGGAATTATTATTAGGCTGCTAACCATAGACATACTACTCATAATACTTACAAGTAATGAAACACAACACTACCTTTGTCTGAGCAGATTATATTAGGAGGAAAATTTACAGAAATGGGGATCCTAATATACTGTGACAACATAAGAGAGCAACACACACCCCAGCCCCCAAAATACATAGATACACTGGAAAAGGCCAGAATAACCTCTGCTAGAAAAGGGGAATGTCAGTCTGTATTCCACAAACACAGGCATGATTTCCATCTCCTAAAACTCCAAGCTTAGTGCTGTTACGTATGCTACTAAAGTGTGTCAGAAGTTGTCTAAGGAGACATTGGATTTATATCAGTGTCCTTTGGGTACCAGATCAGATTCATAAAGCAATTAGTTGCACTCAGGCAGAGAAAATTATGCACTACCAGGAAGAAGCCATCATAAATTCAGAGAAACAGAATCTACTGATGTAAGTCTGTTATACTGGGAACATTGTGTCTCTCCTTTTGAAGTGTAAGGTGTTTTTATTTAAATATCTCCAACATCACAGGATCCTGAAATGGACCTCTTTGGGATCCATTCTTTTGCCAATATTTAGGATACTGAGGTAAATAAATCATCAGATTAAGCAATAACTTATTTGAACAAGGATCTGACAAACACACTATCTTTTCTTCCTGGTACATGCATTCGCCATAAAGCTGGGAGTCCTACCACACATTTGATTTCTACTCCCCCCCCCTTTTTTTTTAAATGAAACTTCTCCACTTTAGGGACATACATCAGAGCCACTAAATACTTTTCCCAAAAATAACAGTGTTGGTGGAAACCTTTTATTTCCTCCTTTTAATATCCAACTATTATGCAATGTGGACCAGTGAATGGGGCAATGGACTAGGAATTGGGACATGTGGGTTCTAGCCCTAGTTCTGCCACTGACCTCCTAAGTAATCTTGGGCAAGTCGCTTTTCCAGCTGTAAAATGGGTATAATGATATTTACCAGCCTTTGCAAACCACTATGAGCTCTATGGATGAAAAGCTCAAAGTGAGAGCCAGATAGTACTATCTCCATGGAATTTCCAGACATTAAATACAAATTGTTTAGAAAATATAATAAAAATGTTTTAATAAAAATGGGTTTTGTCAAGTTGGTTCACACCATGATTTTCCTTAAGATGAAATAAGATTTAGTTGTACATTCTCAATGCTGTGTTGATGAGAGCTCTGCATAAGGTTTTACAAAACCACAAATTAGTTTCTAGAGGTGGATTCTTTTAAAATGCCATTTTAAATATTTATTTTCAACTCAGCGTGTGCCAAGTGTCACTGACATCATGTACAATAGATGTTGCCATACAGATCATTGTATTAAAAAAAAAAAGAAAATTCTGGCTTAAGCAGAGCTGGCTTTTGTTACATTTCCACTATGGAAATGGACAGAGTAACACCAAAATTGAGTGATCTCCACTGCCTAACTCTGAACAGGGTGTTACTATTCTGTAATGCACAGGGGCTGGAGTCAGAAACTCACAATATCAAAAGCCCTAAAGTTTTGTGTCTAGATCTCAAGATTCCTCGGGCCTAATTGTCAATCATGTTATAGCCTGCTTGCATCACTTCACTGGATACAAAAGATTGCAAAGTGTGTGGATCCCACTGCTGTGAATTCCCATGGCAAAGGATGAATCTCAATGAGTCATAAAGCTGGCATAGCAACACTCTGCAACCCCTCCATTTTGCATCACCAGGTGCAGAGGAGATTGCCAGAGGAGAGGTAATGTGGCCACAGTCTTTGTGATTCAGCTATGCTCAGCTGCTGGAACAGCATCTTCATATAGTTAAAGCAGCCCTGAGGTTGCTCTAATTTATACCATGGGCCAACTGGTATCTAGGCAGGCAGCCCCAGAATATGGGAACTACAAAATCTGCATAAAGTCACCCCTAAACCAAGTCCTGTGCAGAGACCAAAGATTTTTGATTTTCTAGTGAACCAACATCTTGCATCTCAATGACTCTGGGTTTGAGGCAACCTTTTAAGTCAATATAAGTTACTTTACAAGTGCAAAATGCAGTATTTAATTAAAATTATTAAAACAATGAATGTATTCTGCAGAAGGAGGTAGTTCTATCCATTGTTTTTACAGTAATTATTCATTTATCTTACATTCCACAATATTATTGATAGTAATTGTGGGTAATTCATCATGGTTATACAGCTTTTAAATTCTAAAATCTGCCTCCTGTTTATGTACATTAAAGGAAAGTCCCATCCAGAAGGGGAATCACAAGGCAGAATGGTTCCAGCCCTGATTCTGCCCCCCCGCATTCCAACCTAAAAAGAAAGCTGCTCCACAAACCTTCTGCTGATGTTCAAAGGCAGGTCTGGGGGCTGTGATCTGAGCATTTTACCACCACAGCCATAGCTCAAGTATCCACAGAGTGTGCAGGTTACTCTTTTCTACAAGGATAGGCATAAACTACACTGTGGTACTGTGCATGAGACACAGTGGTTAGTCAGAATGTGTGTGTGCAATTAACGCTCCTGCAGTGTTGGTATACACCTGTTTGAGGAAAATGCAAAAGAGTGCCAGAACCTGGTCCCTGGGGTTTTTATAAGCAGCTCACTGAATCCTTGAAATTTGTGAAACAGAGTCAGTCCTGGGAGAGTTACTCACCTGGTATCCCAGGAGGCATCATTATACATTACATGCCAATTTCCTGAAATGTTCTCATACTTCTCGACTGTAAGGAAGGTTTTGAGAGTCTGGAATAAAATTAATATAACTAGTCAGATACTGAATGACCAATCATGTAAGCTTTCTAGTGCTTAACTTAAAATTGAAGAACAGCGTTTTTTATTTGTTTTAACTTTTTATTAACAAAACATAACTAGCCTAAGCTGTACATATAATGTAGGGTATAATAAAGGACACATTCATTGCAAGAAGACTGCAAAATACACCTCTACCCCGATATAACGCTGTCCTCGGGAGCAAAAAAATCTTACCGCGTTATAGGTGAAGCCGCGTCATATCGAACTTGCTTTGATCCACCCGAGTGCGCAGCTCCACCCCCCACCCCCGGAGCGCTGCTTAACCACGTTATATCTGAATTTGTGTTATGTCGGGTCGCGTTATATCAGGGTAGAGGTGTATATGGTATTTAATGAATTTCCAATTAAAATAACCAATATGACATGTCTATTCTCTATTTTTAAAAATGTTTAAAAAAACGTAACAGTATGAACTTTGATTCTGAGAATGAAAGCTTGGACTTGCATTATATTGCACCAGAATGTAGAGAAAAGGTTTCTGCATTGCTCATATGTGCAATTTTGACTCACATGGTGTGAAGAGGTCATGAATTATCTAGGACTGAACTCTTTGTGCAGTTTTCCTGTTCAATGCTCAAAATCCCCTTAACAACTGGACAAACTTCCAAGCTGGAACTTTACAGTCAAAGGGCTTCTGGTAATGTAAGGCCCCAAAGAATATGCTGAAGTCAGTAACTCACGTAAGTACAAACGGGGTGAACGTGGTTTTATATGAACCAATGGGGACCGCCAATGAGCGTTTAGCTACAGGAAGTTTAGAAAATTATATTTAGAAGACTTTACGTATATCATTGGTTGTGATTTATAAACATTCTAAAATGAAGGGTTTATCTGGGATGTATTATTTTAATGTGCAGTATTCATCCTAGTGTAAATGCATAGTTATAGTATGATAGTTTTAGTATAATATGCAAGAATCATTGTTTATAAACTTATAAATTTTAAAAGTGACTCTTCCTTGCAGTTTACAACTAATTCAACTGGTCACTCAAATAAAATAAAATAAAATAAAATAAAAAGAGCTCAAATAATATTTTCTTCTCCGAGAGTTGTGTGTGTGTTTGTTTGTAAAGATATGTTTACACTTAAAACACTACAGCTGCACAGCTGTGCTACTATAGCTGCGCTGCTGTAGCACTTCAGGTAATCCACCTCCCCGAGAGGAAGATGCAAAAATTCTTCTGTCAACCTAACGCTGTCTACACAGGGTCTTAGGCTGGCTTTACGACAACAATGAAAAATGTGGATTTTCCACACCCCTGAGGGACATAGTTATGCTGACCTAATTTTCTGGTGTAGATCAGGCCTAACATCTCTGCTTCTTTTTCCTCTTTCCATGTCTGACCTATTCTATCTCCATGCCATTTGCTCTTTTTCTAATTTCCCTCAATTTCTCCTGTTTTACTCTCTCTCTCTTCTCCTTACCTTTCTTTAGAAAGGTTCATCTCAAAGTCCTCCATGTAAGCAAGCAGAACAATCATTAAACATTAGCCATTGTGAAAGAATAGAAAAATCTAACATCATTTAATTATACTTACAGTGTTCTCAGCAGAATTTCTGGGGTTCGCACCTACAAAAGTTACTTCAGCGACTTCTCCCTGAGGAAATGTTAGAATTTATTTTGAGAGTGGACTATATGTTATATAATAAAATCAATGATTTAAGCAACAAGTGGGTATTCACCCACGAAAGCTCATGCTCCAATACATCTGTTAGTCTATAAGGTGCCACAGGACTCTTTGTTGCTTTTTACAGATCCAGACTAACACGGCTACCCCTCTGATACTTGACATCAATGATTTAAGACATCTTTATTAACATTTCCGTATTATTTTAATAGTTGCTATTGGATTGTAGAGGTTTTTATCATGAATTCCACTATGTACAGTGCCTTAACACTCCACCTCTCCTGTCTGCTGGATTAATTCCATTATGTGACATTAAGTTCCTGTATTTAAAAAAAGAAAGGCAGGATGGTGGGATTTTAAGGTTAAAGTACTACGTTGTAGCTGCTTCCCACCTTATACCTGCTTTTATTGCACCCAAAAGAGTACAGATAAGTTGACACTGCCCTTGTTCTGAATATGTTATAATCTAATTTTGCCAAGTATTTAAAATAATTAATTCTTATGACATTTTTATCTCATTCCGATTCCAAAGCAAGTATATCAAAGGACAACCAAGTTTCTGCTTCAAAACATTATAACACAACAATTGTTACTTCACAATGAATCCTCATTTTATGCATAGAAATAAAAAGATTCTCCTTCATGGAGAGATGTCACAGGCTTTTTTTTTTTTTTTTTTTAATTTCCTGATTTTAACTACATTCAGTATACAAACATTGGTGGATAGGACAAATAACCTTAACATAAAAACACTGAAGTGGTTATACATTTCTCAGAAGCACCTTCTTTACTCAGTAATTCATTCATATGTGAATTTCATATTCAAGGGCCATGTTTGGTTTATTGCTATAAAGCATAAGAAAGAAAAGGAGCGTTTGGAAATTTATGTCAGCTACATAAACATCAGAAAACTATCTAGTTCTCATTTGTTTTATTATAATTTTATTTCAGTTTCACTTTTTCTTGCAATTCATGCAGAGGTAAGCTGAGTTGCTATCACAACTAACCTTCAAAAGATTACTTACTCTAGATATCATGGGTTGGATTCTGCTCTTATATATCCTGATGTAAATGTTGATTAACATCAGTGTAGTTTAAAGCAGAATTTGGCCCTATATCTCTATAGAAACCCCACACTAATTAAGAATATGGTTAAGAATCTGACAAGTATTCAGACTAGTAGTTAATAAATGCTATTTCCCCAGATAGTCTTACCACTCTGTACTGTGGTTGTACATCCTGTAACACGTCCCCAAATGTTTTACTGACTGGTGCAACATCAGCAAGAACACCAGGTAACAAAGTCATGTTGATTACGTTCATGAATGGTGGTTCTGGACCATTTGGCAAATCCTGAACTGTATTCTAGAAAAAAGAACATTTGTTTAATAAGCAGACATATTGTTTGTCAATTCTACTGTGAAACAATTGTGACAAAATATCATATACGGATGCTGTTGTATTTCACAAAATCCAATAAGCCAAATGTGCCTTTTTAATTAACTACAGTGAGTATAATTGGCTGTAATGCCAAGAATAAGAAAGTCACCAAAAAGTACAATGAGAGGGTTCTTGTTTATATGCTACTTTCAGCACCACATCATTCTTCGATCTTATCTCCATATGACTTTACACCAAGTTGCAGCTCCTCGGTTCTTGCTTTAGCTAGCATCCTGTTCAGCCCCAAGCAAAAGCTGCAACAACTTAAGGGCTGATCTAACGTACATGCAGCTGTCCACAGATCACCAGGGTTCTTTTAGCAGCCTGGAATTGTCAGAGTGCATAGACTTTTCCAGCTACACTGACATCACCCTCTTAGCAGGGCCAGTAGTTGGGACACAGAGAGCTACAATCCTGCTTCTGTATCAGCTGGAGATTCTGTTTACTGAAGGGAAATTCCCATGGAGCTGATTAGGCTGGTTTCTGGTGATTTTGCACTGCCAGAGCAATACAGGCAATTAGATCAGAACAGAGAATCAGGACCACGGCATTTAAAATAATAGGATGGAAAAATTATGTAAACCTCACTTCTAGAGTATATATAAATATGAAAGTGTGCACTGGATTCAAATGATCTTTTATTACCGTAGCAATAGCCTTGGCCAGTCCTCTGAACAACTGAATATAAGCAGAGAGAGTGTGTGGCCCATAAATGGTGGATGCTGCCTCATATCGTTGAGCCTACAAGAGAGATTAAAAGATCTCTGTATTTCTTCCACAGATTTTGTTGGGGCTGCTGTTTCATTTCTTTGTGAAAAAGAAAAATTATTCCACAGGCATCTAAACTCCCATGAATTATCACTGAAAAGTAAAAATGAATGGTAAAAATGGCCTGTAAATATCTTTGCCCTATATTAGAGCTATTTTGTTTACCTGGTATTCTTCATAAGTAGTAATGTAATGGGTATAAACATTGCACAAGC
The DNA here is from genome assembly GCF_016161935.1 of Mauremys reevesii. Lineage (NCBI taxonomy): Eukaryota > Metazoa > Chordata > Testudines > Geoemydidae > Mauremys > Mauremys reevesii. Next base: position 34,789,347 of record NC_052629.1, on the reverse strand, counting down.
CTGCAATTACGACATTCATTCCCTGGGTCCCGTGGGATTCAAATTCCTAAGAAGGATGGGTACAAACACATAATTACTTTAATAAATATTAAATATACAATTATACAATTATATCCATCACATGTTGGTCATTAATAAGATGAATAAAAATAATACATAATATTCAGTATGATGTATGGATAATGTTATGATTGTCACAGTGTTTCTAATCATTCTCATGGTGGAGTTAATGGGTGAAATTTTGGTTCCACTGAAGTGAATTGCAAAATTCCCATTAATTTCAGTGTGGCCAGGATTTCACCCATGTTTGTTTGGGTGGCCTTATTTATTGCCATATTGGGAGGTAGGGTATGCTGATTGATAGATAGGTATCAGATACACAACTAGCTTTAAAAAAAAATACCTTCATAATATGTGAGACCAAGTGTAGTTCTACGCTAGAGCTGGAGATGTAAGCTCCAGCCACAGAAGACACACCTACACTAGTTCAGTGGGATCTAGCATGCTAAAAACAGAAAAGTAGCCACCACCTTGCTAGTGACAGGAGGGGCCAGCCACCCTGAGTACAATTTCATCTGAAACTCTAGGTATGTATTCGGGCAATTAGTCAGTCCTGCCACTCATTCTGCTGCAGCTATATTTCTACTTTTCGAACACTAGCTCAATCATAGCTTGAGAGGGTAGGTCTACTCAAGTAGGAAATTACACCTTCCAGCTACACCCCAAGGAACAATATCAGTAGGAGGCAAGAGAAAGATGACAGACTCAAGAAAATAAAGGTTCCATAAACTCTGCTGTCTAGAAAAGTTCTCTCCAAGTTTTTAGCCAGTAACTTACACTTTTAATAGCTTCCCGTAGTCTCCGTCCAGACATTGTCCTGTGAGGTATTAAGATAGTAATGTTAAACTCCAGTAATGTAGAGAAAGTGTGATATACTGAAGTGCAAGGTGAGTTGGAATTACTGATGGATGAGCAGCCACAGGAAAAGTTTGGATCACACAAGTCTCCCAAAACCTGGATGCTCAGCTGAATATCATCTGAATTATCTGAATATTTAGAGCCAATAAAAAAAACCCTCCCCTTTACAACAGTTTGGAATTTAGAAATCACCCTCACTATATGGAAAAGTGGAAAGGAGACTATATATAATTTATCCACGATATGTGCTCTCATGCAGGCCCTGGCTGAGGTCTAGCATTTTCCTAATTTTGGCCATTGAATTGAAACTGCATTTTCTGATGGAAAATGATACTGTCAAAAAAGTTGCTCAGCTATAAGAATGGGAAGCTAGTTTCAACCTCAACTATAGATCAGTAACTACTAGTCTAAAAATAGGGAAGAGGGAATCCTCATGTATTCAACTAAAGACTGCACATGCACACACACACACACACACACACACCTGCATTAGAACATTAGAATGGACATTGACATACAGTGGCTGCATATCACATTGTACCGGTGATAAGGTAGTTTCTGGCTTTATATCCCTTCCATAAAAAATATGCACACGCAAGTATTGTGAGTACGATAGTTTAGATATAAAAACTGTCTGCTTTGTTAAACAAAATAAGAGTAAAAATAGTACATACGTCAGCTCTCCTGGAAAAGCAACTATTGCAAAGGACCCAATGGTAAAAAGCTGAACATCAACTATTTCAGGGTGCCATGGATAAGGTAATGAAATCTTGGAAGGAAAAAAAAAAGAATATAGTGTTACATTTTTTTAATAGGACCAATGAGATACAATCTGGTTTTGTTCTTTCCATATTCATAAGAATAATGATGCAAACGTATTTTTGTAAGAAATTTACATTGGCTATAAAAAATTAATGCTTTGTCTCACTTTATCTTCTGTACTACCCATGCATTAAATCATTCAGCCAGAACCATATTAATTGGGAATGGAAGAAACCTATGTATTATCTAGTCTGTCTAAATTCCCATGCAACATTGTTCTTTATCCTATGTTCTTACATGCTTTGTTCTGTTCCGTTCTAAATGACTGAAGCAATGGGTTTTCATTCCCTTCTCTTGGGACAGTATTCCACAGTCTCATAGATGTCACCATTAAAATGATTTGATTCCAATTTTTCCTCTGTTTAACTTCATCTCATTATTTCAGATTTACGTACTTGACCTACTTTAAATAATTCCTCTCTCTTTCAGATACTTGTAGGCAGTGATCATATAACTCCTCAGTTGGTATTTGGCTAGTCTATACTGTAGTTAGTTCTTTTACGTTTTGCTCCATGGGTCAATACCTCCATGGGTTTAAACAGTTTGTTAATATCTTTCTAGTAATGAAGTGCCCAGAACTGTATGAAACATTCCTGGTGCAGTCTAACAACACCATAGAGAAAGGAGCAATGAGCACTCTGATGAAAACAACATGATGCCTAGGACCTGGAAGCTCAAAAAGCTATTGTTTAGAAAAAAAATCAAGCTCATGAGTAAAATTTTCAAAAGCCTCCAAGTGATTTAGGAGCCTAAATCCCATTGGCTTTCAGTGAGATGTCTAAGTCTCTTTTGAAAATGGGATTAAAGATTGTACTTCACTCAGGCACATTTGAAATTTTTCCCTCTCTTTAATGTGATTTTCATTCACAATGTTTACATTGTTTTCACTTTTTCCCCCACTCTCTAAGACTACTTCCTTGTCATTACAGTATGGATGGACTCTCTTTAGATTGAATTTTCCAGATTCCAAAATCCCATTTTGTTATTTTCTAACCATTTTTGTAACTGGAGCTACAAATGTATAAATACATTTATATAATGAAGTATTCCAGAACTTTGATATATTAGCCAAGCCACAAGGTTTGAAATTCTAATGTCATTGCTCTTTTAGTCCAAAATTTCTCAGACATTTCCACAAGTCAAAAACTCTTCTACCATGAAATTATATATTTTGGCAGGTAATCAAAGATCTAACTGACCTTCCTAACATCACAGTAGTAATCTTTATATAAGGACAAACATTCTCGGACATTTTCTGCACTGTATTTTATTGCAAAGACTTTTTTCCTTCATTATGAAGCATGCATATCTTTTCCCCCTTTTTTAAGTTCTACAATAAGAATGTATGGGAAAACACGCTTCTTTTGTAATAAGAACCTTGTATCTTTTACTGCTTTTTCAGAGTATTGATAAGCATATATTTATGTTCCTTTTCATGTCTTTTAAAGTAAGATTCCCTTTAAAATATTAGTGTCATACACCCATTCACTGCCTTTACTTCTGCATCATTCGTTTAATTATGGCTGGAATTTAAAAGGATATCCTTTCTCTTGGCAGGAAAATCCAGCATAGTTACGTGCTAGCTGTGCTCATAGTGATATACACCAACACACTCTACCTCTCCAGTATTTAAAAGGATTGGCTTAGGTTTGTGGCACTCTTTTGTTTCACTGGACGGCTCTCCAAACAGCTGGTTAAGAATAGTTTCCCAGAATGGCTGTCCTTCTAGTGAACCTGTAAATAGAAACCTCTTTTAATACAATTTCTTCAGTTTTTCCTCAGTGTATATTTGACAAAGTCTAATTCCTCAACTGCATTTCCTAAAAGTATCAACGTATCTAGGCTGGGATTTTCAGGGGAGTTTGGGGGATTTGAATTCATTCATCTTAAAATGGGATTTGGGACACCTAACTCCCACAGGTTGTTTTTAAAAATTCTAGCTCTAACCAATCAGTATTTCAAACATGGCTGTGACCATAGTATGTGGGTCGTGACTATGAATTATAGAACTAGAGGGAGCAAATAAAGGGAGATTTTAAAAATATCAAATAAAAGCTTAACGATAGGTAGAGAGGCAATTACGGATGGATTTGTAAATAAAGAATGAATAAGGAAGTAAAAAGACATGACCTTCACCATTTTCCTTATACATTGTATCCCTATCACCCATTCTTTGTCTGTATTTTTAAGACTGTAAGCTATTTGAGGCAGGGACTGTGTCTTCCTATGTTTGCACCATTCCATGAACAAGACTGAGGGCATTATTGCCACATAAACAATAAACCTCAGTGAACAAAGTCTGCAGACTCTGTTCTTCTGCTTACCTTGTGTGAAATTTAAGAATCCCACTCCATCAATAGTACCTGCTGCAAAGCTGTAGCCCAAGGCTGGTTTACATGTTTTACCCTTAATAAAAACATTTTAAAATTAGATTATACACCGTTGTAGATTATACAACTCCAGATGTAAAACCACAATTACTGAACCTGGAACATTCTGATGAAGATTCCCTATCTGCAGGCAGGAAATTCCCAGTACTTACTGTATGGGTGGCATTGAGCTGGACAGTGACATCACTCATGTTCACCCACTGGTGAGCTGAATGGAGAGGTCCTGTTACCTCCTGGAAAGCTGAAGTATACAGTTCCTAAAACACAGACACATATTATACTGATTAACACTGGGTGCAAAACCTAAAGAATATATTTTAGTGAAACAGAACCACAAACAACCTGTTAAAAACAGATGCAAGACAAATACGAACTATTCTAATACAATCTCAGCTCCCTTGGGAGCAGGTGGAAGCCATTAGTCCTTCAGGTAGAAGAAATGATGTGCCTAAATCTTTGAGAACATGTCCCTGTGGTGTGGGTCAGTTACAGAGACTAATGCTTTATTAGCCAAATCCTTCCCAAGCTATCAGACATTGCTTAGAGCAGTGATTCTCAAACTTTGGTACTGGTGACCCCTTTCACATAGCAAGTCTCTGAGTGTGACCCCCCTTAAAATTAAAAACACTTTTAAATATATTTTACACCATGATAAATGCTGGAGGCAAAGCAGGCCTTGGGGTGGGGGCTGACAGCTCACAACCCCCCATGTAGTAACCTCATGACCACCTGAGGGGTCCCAGCCCCCAGTTTGAGAACCCCTGACTTAGGGCATGAACAATGCCCCACCATCCCTATCTATCTGGAGGCCACTCTTTGCACACCCTCTCTGTTGTTAAGTTTTACCTCTCTGAGTAGTATTCGAAGGAGCCTTAAGTGGGACCTTTTTGTGTGTTCCTTTCTTTTCAGCTAAATGTTAATTTTATTCTCCTGAGATCACAGCTGTTATTTTCCAGTCTTTTTGCTCCTTTATTGTCTCTCAGCATCATCGGGCTTTCTGTGACCCATGAGCAGAGGATTCCATCAGTGTCTTTGCCTATAAGCAATAGGAAGATGGTCACTCACACCAATCTCACTTTCCTCCTCCATGAACGAGTAACTCAAGAGGGTGTCCGACAGCAACTGGTCCAAAAATAAGTTAACTAGAGCTGTAGTTGTCTAACTTTTCTGCAATGTGGCCATATCTCAATAGAGAGTGTGTCCTCAGGGACCACCTCCCCTTCTTTTTCCCAGTTGCAGAGACCATCTCCTTTCCCATTCCGGAGCACATAACATCTCTGTGGCAACTCAAGCTATTGCTTACAGGCAATAATAATATTGGGAAATTATTGAATATATTTGTATGGAAATAAGGAGAAAAAAACGCAAGTTTTCTGCGGACCTTCAGCAGTCCACCAACCCAGAACCTCTGAATTGCAGTTTCAAAATTAAATTAGGCTTTGAACATCAAATAGGGAGTAGAGAAAGATTATACAAAATGAAACAGGTTGCACAGCTCACTCAAGTACCTGGAAAAGCTCTTGTGAAGATATTCTATAAAGTTAGTAACAAAAAGGGATCACTAAACTTAAGGAACAGCAGTTGCCTCATCAAATTTTATAGTAGAAGTTTTTTTGTTTCTCTCATCTTAACACCAACCCAGTTGACCCTCGCCTTGGGGAAATGTACATGCTTGAAAACATCTTTCCCAAGTCTTCGATTCTAGTTTGATCATTAGATATTCATAATTCAAAGATATAATTTCCTTTATTTAAATTCACAATTCATGTATAATTGTTCATTAAAAGGTATCTTCCACAATGAGTGATTTTCATAATTCATAGAACTAGTACACACAAAGTATTAATAGAAGTTACACAGATTTGGTAACATTGCATGTAACCGTGTGAAGTATCATTTTACCATGGTATGTATATATTGAAATCCAATAGTGCCACCACCCACAATGGTCATATATGGCAAAAAATCATTTCTCTCTAAATTCGATACACATACAAGTCTCTAGTGTACAATTAGACTAGAATATCTGCTAACCTACAAATCACTGTCATTTTAGAGCAATTCTACTGCAAACACTCAAAGTGGCAATTAAAAAGAAAACTGCTATAATCAAGTCTGCTGTTGTCATTAATTTACTGAATCTGTTCCAGCTCCTGCAAGCTGCTGACACTGAAATCTCCAAGCGCAATGGTATTGCACTTCCTCCTCTGCTGCCCTTGAGAAACATTAAAATAGATCCTATGGATAAAGGAGGATCCGTTTCAGGTTAGCTCTTTGAGGGAAGAAAAGCATTTTTAGGCATGTCTAGCTATGAAGTGGAGAAAGCATGTGTTCTGACATATTAGAGTGCACAACATAGTTCTAGTCTACATATTCTATTGTATATTGGTTCTTATACCACTCCCACCATCTAGCATCATGGTGAGGTCTCTATCTTGACTGGGCCATTGAACATTACTGTGATGCTTCCCAGGGGCAGCCAGGGCTGTGAGGCACCTTGTTACCACCTGCCCTTAGCATGAGAAAGCTTTGTTTGTGCCAGCTAGGAGTCAGTGCCCAGACTCCACTGCCTGGAGGCAACCCAAGCACTCCCCTCTAGGCCTACACAGCCCCCACTCACTCACTACAGGTTATGAATAGGCATTCTCTAACCTCTGAGCCCTTGGAGCATCTCCCTGGAACGTCTAGCCCCTGTTCCACTGGGCACTCACAGTATTCACAGATCAGCTGCTCCCAGGAGAAAAGTATGCCCCAGCTTACCAGTTACACCTCAGATCTCTGTTCCACGTAATATACAGCACTTAGATAAGTTTATAGTGAAAACAAGTACAAGTTTATTTAACAAAGTATAGAGATTGAAGTGATAACAAGTGTTGGAAACAAATGGTTACATACAAAATAATACCGTAACATGCATTCTTGATCCTAGGCTTAATTAACAAGTTACTCTCATGTCTAATAAAGTATCGCTCACTAGCGCTTTCCAGCCAAGCAGGCTGTGATTCCTCTTTTATGAGACAAGAAATACTGTCAACTTGTCTCCTAGGTGAAGGATTCTGGGTGTCTCTTGGTACCCTTAGATATAGCAGATCAATCCACTGTCCTTATTCATAAATAAGATGTCCCCTGCTGGTTGTTTTTTCCTGTGGCTTTCTCTCCTGTCACTATTGTAATCTCCTGATTAGCCTCAGGCTCAGTATGCAAATTGGCATGCCTTGTGAGGCGAACAATCCCCGCTGCACAATTATCAGATGGAGATAAGCATGTGTTACCATCTGCCTGAAAAGAACATCCCTGCGGTCTGGTACTCTTGGTTGCCAGCCTCAAGAACATAATTTTCAGTATGGACACATACCTCCTTACATATTATGCATTCATACCTTTTGCAGTGATTGTGATGACTAGTGGGCTACTACCTCTTGCTACTCCTTAGTGAATTATTATGCAGATTTCTGACTCAGGGGATACTTGCAAAACCCTGTGCAACCCTGTGTCCTCTGCATGTTGGCATCAAGAGGTTCCTAGGTCACAGTTACCACAATGCAATCAACAAACAAACAAATAAATAAATAAATAATGCCATTCCTGTAGAAAAAGGTTTGCCTCTACTAGCTGGTGTTACAATAATAATTTATGTAAAGTGTGGGGAAAGGTGAACCTTTTGGTCCTATTCCCTAGCCTGCTGTGGCAGAAGTAAATCCCAGATACTTATGATGACATATGTGCCCAGTTATTAGATTTTGGAAGAGTTTTGCCAGGACTGATATTCCAGATAAGCTGGGGTTCTGGGGAACCCAAGACTCTGAAGGGCTACGTGAAACGGTCATGTGTACTTGTGAGTTTTGGGACCTAGATAGCTTTTTACAAACATTAGCTACTCAACTGTCACACCTTCTCTGTGGGCTAGGTAGGTATCATCCACATTTTACAGAAATGTACAGTGAGGAACACAGAAGCACTTTCAAACGTTGGTGCCTAAAATTAGGCACCTAAATAGAAGTGTGACTGCTCTGAAATTCAGACAACTTTTACTTAGGTACATAAACATGGATCTAAGTGCACAGCTTTAGGCCTACAATCTTGACCCACGTTTTGAGAATATCTCTAGCAAAAATAAATTTCAGAAACTCGCTTGTCAAAAAGAAAATGTTTACTCGCATTTCCAATAATTGCATTTGAATACACAAGTAAAAAGAGTCCAGTGTAACTTACCTTTGCCTTCAAATAGAGATTTTGTCCTATAATTTTTGTACTGTTAATCATATCACTGCCAGGACCTGCAGCCATGCACATTTTAGCCTGTTAAGGATTTTTTAAAGCAAATAATTAAACAAATGTAAATGGATAAGACATCCTTCTAGCAATATAAAGCTTTTATTGTACTGTGAATGAAGGCACAAATCATTGTCATCACTTTCATGAAAAAATCTTTGCCTTTAATACACAAATTAAACCATGCACCAGGTACTATTTTATAAACTAGGACTAAATTCTGTGGCAAGATCTGTGGTTTCTGAGCACACCAGTGCTGAATTTCATGGAAGATTGGAATTTCTGTGGCAACTTGCAGTAAGTTCAAAAATGGAGGATTTTGCCCTCTGTACAGTATCCTTTGCTATTTACTGTATTATTATATTGATTTTATGCTATACCCCAAACTTTCCAGAGATTTTGTATTATAGTCCAGCTGCATATTGAAAGTCATAATCTGCCTCCCAGTTTCCCTGAAATCAGCACTTTACCCATAGCACAGTGTACATCCCCCAGCATACTAGTAACACTGCACAGGAAGAGTAAGTGGCAGCCCTGAGGAGGCTGCCTATATTGGTAACCAGGACAGGAGAATATAGGGATACCTTACATCCTTTTACAGCTGGATGGACCACAATCTGGTCCTATATTTGCAATTCCATACTTAAAATCTACCTTAAAACTTGAAATGTAGATAAAATTATATATACCTACCCCGCCTACTGGACAGTAACTGTTGGGGTTATCGCATGATTCTCCTGTGTTTATACAGTGTGGGCCTTTGATATTGGGTGATACATCTCCCAGGTTGGATGATGCAAAGGCTGCTACAAAGGATCCCTGTCAAAAGAAAATAAAGTGTTATAGCTTTTTCTGTCTCTTGCACTGATTGCCATCAACCTGTGGACATCAGATATATACTGGTGTTTCAATAAAAAAAATCCCATCATGCAATACGAAGATATGAAATAAACATGAACTACCTATATAACAAACTGCTTGTGTAAATTCCCCCCTAGGACTGCAGACAACATGTGCAAAATCATATCATCACTGATATCATATATAGTTGGTAGTGATAGGACATTGGTGAAGTTTTCAAAAGAGACTAGTAGCTCTGGATGACTGATTTTTTGGGTGCTCAACTTGACTTAAATTAAAGGGACCTGATTCTCAGGACATGCTGAGCACCTAGCCCCCTAACTCAGTGCCTCAAGTTGGACATTCAAAATCTTCTGCACCTAAAAACCATTACTTTTGAAAATGTAGGCCCAACGTTTTTTGCAGTAAGGATTTTTTAAATATTTCAAATTTATCTCTCTCTTTTGCCTGAGCATCTCAAAGCATGTTACATTAATCTTTCACACCTCTCAACAATTTAGAGATAATTAAGTATTGATATTCCCATTTTACAGATGGGGAAACTGAGGCATAAGTGATTAAGTAACTTAGCCCAATGTCATGTAGTGAATCTGTGGCAGGGTAAGGAATAAAGACACCCCTCCCATTGCTCTTGTTTTATCTCTTTTCATTACATAAAATAAATTACATCCCTTCCATCCTCTCTCAATTCAGTAACCCTCCTTTCCCCCAGTTTCGAATTCTTATTTATAGATATCAAATTCTAGCAATCCTTGCTGTTATTTTTGCTTGACTTTCCCATTCTACCTCTTGTTTTTCACTATGATTTCTACTGACAGATTTAGCTGATGATTAGCTTAGAACATTCTCTGTTCTGATGATTTGTGAGAGCCACTGATCATAGAAATTGACAGCAGAAGTTAGCATTAAAGGTAGCAAACTGAATGAGTGATCAAGGACAGATTACACACTTACACAATGTAACACTATATCATCACATGCAGTATTCACCTCTTAGTTAGGGAAGTTGAGATGAATTAACTAAAATTGTGATGTGAACATGCATAAGTTAAAGTGCATTAAACTTCGTGTGGACGCTTTCATTCAAGGTCACTTTACTTTAGAATGAGAGCATCCACACAGTTTTTAATGTGCTTTAACTTCACAGCTTTAGTTGATTCATGTTAATTTTTCTGATAAGCCCTTACTGATAGCATATCTCACCATCCATGCTTTGGTCTAGCTAGTTTGAGTAAGAATAGCATTGAAACCTTGGCAGCAAGATTGGGGTCTTGGGTTTAATAAACATTTTTATTAAAATCTAACATCAAAAGAAATGCTTTCATGTAGGTATGAGCAAACTTTTTTTGTCCAATTTCCAACTCATTCAAACATCTTTAGTTTGAAAGTTGGGCTCTATCTAATGGGTATTAGGCTTCCTTTCCAATTGTGAGAGGGGAAAATGTAATAGAATGGAAAAATTCTAAGGGAAAGGAAGTGAACTCATATTCTATGCTGGATAGAAATAGGGCACCACTTCTGTTGGGTTTGCTTTTTAAGATTGTTCACCTACTAGAAAAAACTTTTAAAATAGTTCCAAAGGGCTCTGAACACTTGTACTTCATGAGGTTCACCCACTTCTCTTTTAAATATACATTTACATTTCAATTAAAACCTTGTCTTTTCAAAGAAATAATATGGCCCTACAGTGTTTGAATTCCAAAAATCTATGAAAACCAGAAAGTGGAACTGCACAGAAACTGATGATAAAGTGAAATTGACCGAAGCCCGAATCCTACAAACACTTACCTGTGTGCTCAGTTTTATGTATGTGAGTAGTTCCTACGGAACCAAATGTCATTAGAAAATTGTTTGTTTGTTTTTTTAATCTAGATCAAATTTTGGATCTTAACAGATCAGCAATGTCTCTTGAAATCTAAATAAATGTTGTCAATTGCTACTTTGGGAAGAAATAGTCAGCAGTTGCCTTGTAATTTCTCTTTTCTATAACTGGAAAAAGTAGATGGTAAAAATGTATGATACGTCTTTACTGTGCATCTGCAGTATTTGTCCTGCAGTCTATGCTCACTGTTTGAATGAGACTGCGTCTATCCATAAAAGACATTTCATTAGCCCTTTTTTATTTATGTTTTATCCCCCACTCCTCAGGATAGCCATAACATATTCCAACCTCTCCAGGAAGCAGTCCTTTGTTCTTCTCTTGTTCAAACAGGTAAGATGCATAGCCCACGTTGTCACTGTTTATGAGACGGTTTGTGTTGTTCATACTGACAGGATGAATTGCAAACCAGCTAATAAACAATCAGAAAACAAATATTACAGGAAATGCATTCACTAATATTAGTTATAGCTGACGTACTGGTATCTTTCCTCTGGGGGAAAAGAGCCACCGTTAGTCATTTGGAGCTAGATCAGCAAATGTGGAGTTGCTACCTCCTCTTCCCTCCTCCATCTCTCAATCTCCACTTGAATTCAGACATCTGATCAAAATCTACCTTTAGCTACAGCCAGCTGACATGCTCAAAAGCTTGGAAAAGTCCATTCTTTCCCTACTGCCAAAGAGTCCTCCAAATTCATGAGACCTTGGAGACCACTGCAGCTGGCCCAGCTTGAGGCTGCTGTGAGTTGCTTCTCAGGAACAGATCAGTGCCTGATGGCTTGAGGATCAGGGTGTTGTGTGGCCCCAGTCCTCAAGCTGCAGGCTACTGAGGATATAACCCAATAGCATTTCTTACTAGGTTTGATATACTAGTAACTAAATTAACCTGTGCTCATGTAACCCACACACCTTCTGGGTGTGGTGCTCTGTCCCCTCTAGTGGCACCAAGACCACATGGAAATTAATGAGTCTGCTACAGCCTTGGTTCAGAGCTATGTGGCTTTTAGCTCATGCAGTAGAGGCTCATGTACTAAGCTTCCGAGATCCCAGGTTTGTGGGCTACACTCACACACAGTAATACAACTGTCCTAAAACATACCAACAAGGAGGCAAAATTAAGTTTGTTGCTTCATCCTGAACTTTTGTCTTTCCTGACTTTTGTGAAATTAGAAGTACATCATTAATTTAGTAGGGTTTTTTTGCATTTGATTTCCTTCTCTTTTTTTATGGGAAAAAATAGAGGTGTAAAAAACAAAGGCTCCCTGTTCTATAACAGATGTCAGCACACCAAAGAATAGAATGGCAGGCTAAAGGTCTCATTCAAAGCCCATTGCAACCCGTGGTAGTCTTTCCATTGACCCCAATGGACTTTGGATCAGACCCTAAGTGCACAGCTAACGTGTATATTGCACTATTTTGATTGTACATGAAACAACTTCCATTGTTTTCCCATGGAAGCTTAAAGTACATCAGCTCCATGTGCCATTCATTGACACAAGCTTGTCATCCTTGTTCCCCAGAGCAAATCAGCTTCCCCTTGCTTAAAAGCTAATGCCTCCTTGTGTACTTCACTACCTGTGGTCATATGCTCACTGCATCTTTGAACGTCTGACTGCACACACTTACTTCTGCATTTTCATATATTCATAATTTTGTTAGTTTCAGTTTCCCCCCACAAAGTTAAAAGCACATTCTGGTCATCAGTAAGCTCTGTATACATGCCAACTTTTGGTCACATGGTCCATGGTCACCATGGGAAAGTGCACTTTGTCCCCATTTGTCACTTAAAAGTGGCTGAAGCAATTTTGCTCACACAAAGAATGAAAAAGCAGGGACCAAGCATGGAAATGTTCAACTCAAAAGGTGAAAGGTTTGAAAAGTTAGGAGAATTATAAAAGAGGAGTTTGTGATGCAAATCGTTTTTCAGCTTTAGGCTCGGCAATTGCCACCGGTCTCACATAGTAAAGAGGGATACATGATAAATTAGCAATGTTTATTAATGCATTTGCGGCATGATGGTTAATGCAAGGAGGTGTTTCATGTCACTTTGTGACATGTGATATGAATGCATACAAAATCTTGCAAAATAACAAGGCTTCTTCCATGTTACAAACTGCCTAAGTAACACACCTTTCCTCTCACCTATACAGTGTACAACTGTGTGCAGCAGGGTGAAAAAAGATGTACAAAAATGCACAATAAAGCATCAGGTCCCTTGTGACAGAGCTGGACCCCACTCAGCTATTCATGCCCTGAGCTAAACGGGCAAGTTCAAAAGTTGGGTAAGTATTGCAAGTTTTGTTATTTGTTTGCCTGGCCTTGACTTCTGAACTTTGTACAACCAAACACTCAGCTTCAAATCTCTTAATAGAAAGTGAGTTACCCAATATGTACCATCTTACATGATATCTCAGCGTATGAAGGCAGGCCCTAGTGAGACAACAGCATATTTTACATGACATATGGGGCATTTTATAGAACTAGATACTTGAAGAAAGAGCCTCACCCCCTGCTCCGGCCCCTTTGCATTGGGTAAAAGGGCCAGAGTATCATAAAGGGACCCTAAAAGCCCTGTGCCCAGCTAGGGGAGGAGTCCCTTGGTGCAGCTGCTATGAGGGAAGACAGCTGTAGAGCTGCTTTCCAAGGACTCCCTCGCAAGCCCTGGTGTAGGGAGTGCGCCAGAGGCAGGGCCACAGCACACGGCGCCATGGAGATCCTGGGCAGTGCTGCAGCTCATAAGGCAGCCTGGGTAACTTAAACAGGCCACAGGTAGGATGCAAAGGTGGCTTAAAGCTACCTTAGCCCCCACTGCCCTGGGCCTATGAGAGAGATTTGAATGAATGACCTCAAGGAGAAAGGTTAACGTGGCCATTTTTGATGACTACAGTAGACAGGACATGTTTGGGGGCATAGCCTATATTTTAGTGTTTGGGAGTGAATTTTACTTTCAGATTCAGTACCTGAAGAGGCCTAGCTCCTGTCCATTTACATCTACCATCTTCAGTACTACCATTTCTTTGTCTGTGTTTGATGAATACCTGGACAACAAAACAGAGAAATCACTTTAGTGCCACAGCGAACATCACGATCTGTAAATGACTCTGTTATATGCCAAACAAGAAAACGAATTGAGGTCATCAGTTTCCAACTGCTATATTTACAAGGAGTTATTGTAAAAAGCTGCTGAATTCAGTGACAAAAGTCACATTCTGTATTATATGCTGCTTCCTTGAAGAAAACTGAATTCTCATTTTGCTGTGATATAAAACTATTTACTTTCTACAAAGACTGTAGATATTGCTTTCCATTTTTGTCACTGTCTAACCAAAATTAGAATTCATAGCAGTGACATGTTTTCTAAATGAAACACTGAGGCCAGATTCTCAGTTATTGCTTTTCTGCGCTCAGGGCAGGAATGGACTGGGGAGTGACAAAAATGACTTGTAGGTCCCTTTGGGCATCCCATATTCAGTGGCAATTGTGTGTGTGTGGTGGGGGGGCAGCCCCCTGTGCAACCTTAGAATAGCCCTGAGCCTCTGTAACTTATGCTCTGCATTCTGAGGCTTCCTATGGACCATGGGTAGCAGAGAAAAAAGTGTAGTGTTGTGTGACCCCATGTCCTAGAAACACCATGGGCTATGAGTGGTGCTGGTTTAGAATCCCTTCCCCAGTCAGGAAGGCCCTCCCCTGAGGGTATTCTCAGGGGCTATTTTACCCCATTTAAGGTCTTTTTACACTGACAGGGGGCATAAAGGAGGCTTGTGTGACTGAAACTCAGGCCCAGTAAGTCTGTTTAGTTTCTCAGCTGCCAGTAATTGTGCCCAAATGGTTCTTTTAAACATAGTAGTGTTGCCAGTCGGAAGAGGGTGTATCTGACCACAATGCTAGCCTTGGAATTCTTTATTTAATTTAAAAAATCCAGCACGAGGCCAGTTAGAGTAGAAGATCCCCTGCACAGAAAGATACCGGAGATGCCAGCACGTGTACTCAGGAGCATGGTAAGAAAGTGAAGCATGAGCCATCTGGGTGGGTTGTCTACCATCAGCATAAAGTTGCAGTTTTCTGCACTTTCTTGTTGCTAAAAACTCCCAGACCCCATCATCCCCTGGTAGGGGGAAAGTTGGGATCTAGATTTCCCAGGTCAGGGCAATTTCCACATTTGATTTGCCTTTGATAACATACAGAAATGTAGTTCTTCAACAATGTGTCCCCAGAACATTTTTTGCCAACAGTTCGTGCTTGTTTTTAAGAGCTATAGCTTCCCCATTCTTCTTCACCTGTTTCTTTCAGACTCTGGATTCTGAAGATAAGAGTAAGGACTTCGGTTGATTTGGCTATTTTCTACCAAACCTTTATTGATAAAAAGTCTTCCTTGTTTCATATTGTCGTGTGCTATATCAATGCTCTGAAAAGCAGAAAGGCAAGGAAAATCAGTGCAGTAACAGTGAAGAGGTGCCACATGGAAAGCAAGTTTGAGTCTCCTGTGTCTAAGAACCTTACTAGAAGTCCAGACACGGAAAGATGAATCATTACACCTACAATAAATGATCCATGGCTATTGCTTTTTGCACTTTTTTTTTCTTTTTTTACACTTGATGTAGTGTTATCCTTTAGAAATTAAAACAGTTAATATCAGTCAAACTTAATTAACATTTTAAGTAACATTAAATCATCTCTTCATAAAGAAATAGTGCAGCATTGTGTTTGCTAACCTGACCAAGTTGGTCATGATAAATCTAAAATAGTTCAACAAATAAGATGATAATGTCATGAAACACTACAACTAATCTCCCCATGACAGTTCTCGGCTACTCCTCTACACCTCTACCCCGATATAATGCAGTCATGGGGAGCCAAAAATCCCCACCATGTTATAGGTGAAACCGTTATATCGGGGTAGTGGCGGCAGGGCTGCAGCAGTGATTTAAAGAGCCCGGGGCTCTGGCCACAGGGAGCCCCAGGCCCTTTAAATCACCGGCAGAGCCCCACTACCGCAGCCCTGGGATAGTGGCGGCAGGGCTCCAGCGGTGATTTAAAGCGCCTGGGGCTCCCCACAGCAGTCGGAGCTTGGGCCCTTTAAATCGCTGGCGAGCCCCACTGCCGCAGCCCCAGGGTAGCAGTGGCAGGGCTCCAGTGGGGATTTAAAGGGCCTTGGACTCCCCGCAGCAGCCAGAGCCCCGGACCCTTTAAAGCGTTGCCTGAGCCCCACTACTGGAGCCCCAGGGTAGCGGTGGCAGGGCTCCAGTGGTGATTTAAAGGGCCCTTGGCTCCCCTCAGAAGCCGGAGCCCCAGATCCTTTAAAGCGCCACCGAAGCCCTGCTGCTACCGCGCTATATGCGAACCCGTGCTATATGGGGTCGTGTTATAGCGGGGTAGAGGTGTACCACTAAATAAAAATATAACACAAAGGTTATCCCTGCTATACATACATTTTAGGGAGAAAATTTAACTGAAAACACCTACCTTTACAATCCCATTTACAAGGGCATTAAGGGATGGTTTGATAAGTCCCTTGCTAGTTAGCAAAAATATAGTATATTGGAAATAGCCTGCAGGTCCTGAATGGGTGTGAGTGCCACTCAGTATAACATTGTCTTGTCTGTATAGCTCCCCATATTTACTCTTCAATTGCTTGAGTACCTAAAAGGAAGGAGGCAGTAATTACAGAGTGTTTTTCTATCATGTCGGAAAGGTCAGTCCTTGCATCAAGGCAGTAACAGATATGTATAATCCTGGGTTTCTTTCTCTGTATTTTTGGGGTAATAGCATAGTCCTCCTTTCTCACATCCACCCTCCTAACCCCTACCCCCACTGAGTAATTGGAAGTGTATCTGACCACTCAGTAGAGAACCCTTGAAGTTGTTAAACCATAGCAGCCTTTTATTGGATTTGTTTATAGCCAGTCTTATTTATTACAAGACGTATGAAAATTACTTAGAGGATTCCCATGTCTTCCTACCATTTACTCTTTCTTGACACTCTCACTAGTTTGATCGCCTAAGAATTTAAATCAGAAACATTGAATTGCTGATATTCACCCCACACTATCTCACCAGCTACCAAAGAAGGCACTACAGGCAAGAAAACGATATGTGCCACTGCACTTTGGCCACTACAGACAAGAATGAGCATCATACATTATCCCTAGGACTAGTTCTGGGTGCCTGGGACATAAGAGAGATTAAAATACTTGATTTTAACTTCTGGCTAAAACTAGACTCATCATAATTAAATTACCTGAGATGGCATAATGTGCACTGAAACATCGTCTAGAAGCCACCTATTCTGTTCTCTGAACAGAAAACAATTAGATACATTTTTTATTTACAAATTTTTATTCTAAATACATTTTCAGAATTTCAGTACACCTGTTAGCACCACTAACTAGAACTGGCAAATATTACAGGGGACTGTCCGGCGTGATCCGTTGCTAAGTTTTCTACTAATACAAACATAATAAAACCCCTCTTTTGCCCATCAAAGGATTGTCAGCTCTTTGGGACAAGGAATGCCTCTTCCTACAAGTTTATACATCATCTAAAACAATGAGGCTACAACCCTGATTGGGGTAAGTGTGACAATACTTATTTTATTATTGTTAATAATAATAATAATGATAATAATAATTTTAAAAAGCTAACACAAAAAGGGCAATTGATTTTATTCACATACCTCCAGCCTAAGTCTTTGAGACACCATGCCTATGTCAGAACTAACAAACACCACTCTTTTGGAATTATCAGGCTCTGCCACAATGAAAGCTCGACTATATAGACGAGAGAGAATTCCACCAGCCAGCTGGTCTGGATTGGCATAGCCCATCTGCGGCAGAACACAGCATTAGGCCAACCCCACACTGACCAATTTATTGATACATATTTCCACTTGCATATATTTCTCCAACCAAAATTATCTCATGTCCCAAATTACAGCTTACCATTAAAAACAGAATGATATCGGTTATATATTAAGTAGGGCTGTCAAGCAATTAAAAAAATTAATTTAAATTAAATGCGCTGATAAACAATAATAGAATACCATTTATTTAAATATTTTTGGATGTTTTCTACATTTTCAAATACAATGATTTCAATTACAACAGAATACAAAGTGTACAGTGCTCACTTTATATTTATTTTTATTACAAATATTTGCTCTGTAAGAAACAAAAGATATAGTATTTTTCAATTCATCTAATACAAGTACTGTAGTGTAATCTGTTTATCATGAAAGTTGAACTTACAAATGTAGAATTATGTACCAAAAAAACCTGCACTCAAAAATAAAACAATGTAAAACCTTAGAGCCTACAAATCCAATCAATCTTACTTCTTGTTCAGCAAACATTGATTAATATTAATGTTAATACTTGGTGATTCAGTATTTAAATATCTGGGCAGCAAAAATAAAAATCAACTAAAGCAAATTTTCTGAGAAAAGTTTGTTGAAACATTCATTCTATGCAAATTCACAGACTGAAAACAAAAGGTGATCATGCCCCATGTAATGTAAAGTTCTATTTGTTCATTAAAAAAAGAAAACACCCTGTATAGCAGTGCTATACAAGCCATGGGATTTGGTACATCAAAGAATACTAAGATAATATGTTTCTAAGATACTTTATAATAAAGTTCCTACACATACCAAAGGGACTTCTGCAACTGGTCCAGTGCAGTCAGCTCGACCAACACCGATCAAGTAGTTTTTAGAAACAGCAGCTGAAGGGATTTAATATGAGTGAAAACACTAACACAATGAACATATCGGAAATGAACAGACATTTTTCTCACAAAACTGAGCAAGGAGGAACTGGATTATCAGGTAAAATTTCTGCTATTTATAACTGCTGTGTATGATGAGCAATTTATATTATGGTTGCCAAATGGCTGTGGGATTTACCATCTCTGAACCTGATATCTAAACTAGCTACCTGTGGCATATTTGGGATTTCAGATCCCTGCATTCAGCGCAGGCAACCCATGGTCCTACTTATAGGCTAAAGAAAATTCACAATCATTGTATGCCAACCTTTGAAACAAGTCCTATATATCCATCAATATTCTGTTCATGTTAGCATAGTTCACTATTACATGCACATAGAGCTTCTGCCAGCTTTTGCTGAAAAATATGTTCCATGCCTATGTATATAGTCCAGCTCACTAACCTTAATGGGATAGTTTCTTTTTCAGTGATGCTTCAATATGCTAACCTTATAGCTTTCTCCCTGACAACTTCTATGATGCAGTTCTGCATTGTCAGGGCAAAACACTTTTGAATATCAAAACTGAAAATGTGGGGAAAGTGAAAACTAAATTGAATTTAACATCAAAATAAATAACTCAGAGGTTATTCTGCTGATTACATTATTCAGTTTCATATTCATCCTCCCAAGAAGGGGATGGGAACCCAGGTAGTTTCGTAACGAACCATAGATAGGTAGTGGAACTCAGTGTTTCACACCTACTGACAGTTGTTTGAATCAGAAAAACAAATCACCAAACTCATAATAAAGAAAGATGAAAAAAACAGACCATTAAACCCTGGGCCTATTCAAAACTTAACATTTAATACTTGGAGTCAGATCCTCACCCCACTCCAGCTCCTCTACACCAGGTAAAAGGGCTGGAGCAGCATAAAGGGGCCCTACACACGCCAGAACTGTGGAGAAAGGAGTTCTTGATGCAGATACTGAGGGTAACAGCCATGAGGCCGCCCTCCAAGGCGCCCTTTGAAAGACCTGCAGAAAGGGGTGTGCTGAGGGTGTGAGGTAGGTTGTCCGGGTATGGTACTGTTTACAGTACTGCAAAGATTTCAGGCACACGGTGCCCCCCAGGGCAGCTCAAGAAGGATGCTGTAACTTATGCCCCCAGTACTATTTAAATTATGCTGGAGCCCTTTGTAGCCTCGGTAGCAATCAAGGATGAGGAGGCTGCAAAGGCTTCTTAAAACCACTGTAGAACATCTTCCCTCTAGACTCTGAGTGTGCTGCTTTGAGGTGCAGGACACAGTCTCACCCTCTGTGTTGTTATCCTTCTACATACAAGGGAGCCTCATACAAAGACGTAGTTAGAACAGGTTGGACACAACAGGGGTGTAACAGGGTGGAAGGTTCTAAGACCTTGGACAGACAGGCAGTTCCTTCTGTGGACTCATGTTACCAAGTGGGTCCTCATAGCTACAAACCAGAGTACAAAAGTGATTGGAGTGGCTCTCAGAAGTGGAAGAAACTAGAGGCCCAGGGACAAACCCTCAGAATCACCAAGGTTGGGAGAAAGTGTACATGGAGGTTTATGTTGCATTGTTAAAGGAAAGGGTTTGACTTCCACACACTTGAAATTTCAGCCAACATGAGCAACTGTGTGGATGGGTTGGAGAAAGGACTGTGAATTTGAGCATAATAAATGAAAATCCATGACAGCTGTATCATAATTCTCTTTGGTCCACTAATTGGAATAAGCATTCAGCGGAAGAGAATCAATGACATCATCATGTGTGCTACTAAGGAAATGCAGAAAATTAGGAACAGCCTGGAAGGTGGGAGCTCCACTCATGTCCCATTTTCTGGATGGGTATCCTGCTGGGGGAGGTCATCCTCACGTTACTTTTCTTCTAATATGTATTTTTACTTTCTTGAAAGAACAAATTGTCTACGAAGAAAAAATACCGATGTCTATGTACGCAGACTATACAAACAAATGTGTATGTGCATAACTGGATGACATATTCAAATAATTCAAAGATTGATCTTACCATGAAAAAAATGCAGTTGTAGGGGCCTAAGTTCCCAGTGACCTATGGGCAAGACCCTTTTCATTTTATGATTATTATGACTAGATTGTTAAGCAATATATGGCAGTCAGCATGGTCTAGGCCAGTGGTTTTCAAACTTTTTTCCTGGCGATCCAGTTGAAGAAAATTATTGATGCCCACGACCCAATGGAGCTTGAGTTTGGGGTGTGGGATGGGCTCAGGGCTGGGGCAGATGGTTGGGGTGCAGGGGTGAGGGCTGCAGGGTGGGGACGGGAATGAGGGATTCGGGGGGGGGGAAGCTCTGGGCTGGGGCAGGGGGTTGGGGTGTGGGAGGGTGGCAGGGCTTTAGGCTGGGGCCAGGGATGAGATGTTTGGGGTGCAGGAAGGGGATCTAGGTTTGGGGGGGCTCAGGGCTGGGGCATGGGCTTGCCTCAAGCAGTTCCCGGTCAGTGGTGCAGCAGGGGTGCTAAGGCAGGCTTCCTGCCAGTACTGGCACCACAGACCGTGCTGTGCCTTGGCAGCAGCAGGTCCAGATCCTAGGCGGAGGCACGCAAGCAGCTCCGTGCGGCTCTCGCCCACAAGCACCGCCCCACCTCCCACCCCAGCTTCCCGGCCAATGGGAGTGTGGAGCCGGTGCTCAAGGCGGGGGAAGAGCATGGAGTCCCTTGGCCCACCCTCGCCTAGGAGGTGACCTTCTGCTGGCCGCTTCCGGGGCACAACGCAGTGTCAGAACAGGTAGGGACTAGCCTGCATTAGCCAGGCAGCACCACCGACGGGACTTTTAACAGCCCGGTCGGCAGTGCTGACCAGAGCCGCCGTGACCTTACATTCTGCAACCCAGTACTGGGTCACAACCCACAGTTTGAAACGACTGGTCTAGTGGGGAAGGCACTGGACAGAAAGTTTTGTTTCTGCTGTGTAACTCTGGGCAAGTCACTTCACTTCTCTGTTTCCTCTTCCATGTTAGTCTATCATATCTGTTTACACGGTAATCCTGAGGGCAGGGAATCTCGCTCACTATGTGTTTGTATAGTACACTGCACAATGGGACCAAATCCTAGCTGATGCCTCTAACTAAACATCAACATAATAGAAATAAGTATAATAAATTCACATACTTCCAGTTAGTTTGTAACAAATTCATTTTCAGCCTTTGCTCATGAAGCTTCACCAAGGCCCAGTAAACCCTCTAGATCAAAACAGTTGCACGGCATCTGATAATGGTATGAAAATACCTTAAAGGAACTTACCATTTTTCTGTGTAGTCTTGGTTGTTTTAGGGGCAAAGAGAAGAACTAGAAGAATCAAAGCAATTATTGTCATCAGCGTGAAGAGGACAATGAGTACCACTTCCAGGCACGAGAAACGGGATTTGCACTTTTCACCCATTCCAGGAACAAAAACTACAAAGAAGAAGAAGAAGAAGCTATAAGAAATTCAAATGGAAGTCAGCACATTGATTCCAGTTCAGTGTATCCAAAGCAAGTTTAGGCCATGTCACAGCTAACTTCAGATCATACCAAACTCCTTCCCTTTAGGGACCTCCTTGCATCCTATCTAGGGCATATTTGGATAGGGAGAACAGCAGATGCAGGATGATCTCTTTTACCACGTCCTGAGTTTCCCACAATACGGGCTTGACTTTTAAATAAGCCCTAACTGATTGGAAGCCCTTCAGTGGATGAAACATTCTCCATTCACAGAGTATCTGAGGTTAATATAGCAGCTTATACCCTGACAGCATTTCCTCCAGTGCATGTCAGAGCACCTCTGAACACGTACAGAATTCATTATACAAAACACTTTTTTTTTTAAACCTACAAACACAAACTATTCAGGTTTCATGATTACAAATGTTATTACATTTTATGCTAAATACAGAGGTTGTTCTGTACAAAAGAAGTCTATAACCTCAGTTTATGCCACTTTTCTAATCTACAGAGATGATATATACACACTAGAAACAACTGATTGAAAGGAGATAAACTCTTTGGGAAAGGTGCCACATGTTTTTAAAAGATGTCAATTATAAATAACATATCAAAAAAGTCTGTGTGTCGCACCAATTTGCTAATTAAATAGTTTTGTTTGTTTCATCCTCCATTTGTATGATAAACCAGTCATATTTCATCCCATGATTCACAAAGGGTTTTTCTGGTTTTGCTTTTTTGCATTTACAACCTGGTTTACAAACTCAAACTTAAAATTTGGCATCCAATTCCATGGTATTACAAACCAAGCAAACTATATTGAATCAGTGCTTCACAGCCTAACTGTATTAGAGGAGGGCTAGCTCAGTGATTTGAGCATTAGCCTGCTAAAGACAGGGTTGTGAGTTCAATCCTTAAAGGGGCCACTTAGAGATCTGGGGGAAAAATCAGTACTTGGTCCTGCTAGTGAAGGCAGGGGGCTGGATTTGATGACCTTTCAAGGTCTCTTCCAGTTCTAGGAGATAGGATATCTTCTTTAATTTAATTTATTTATTAAATGGGGAGGAGGGGGTTAATCACACATTTTTCAAGGTGACTAGAAGCAAAGTGCTAAAACAAAAACAACACCAACAAAAGTATTTGCTTTATAGTAACTACTAAATCTCAAAACAGAAAATCTTACCTTACAGTATATAATGTATTAAAGATTTCAGAATTCTGGAAACTCAATAATCCCTTGGTAAAATGCACAGCTTTTGTATCCCCCTTCTCTTTGTTCATGAACTTCTACGGTCCGAAGAAAAGTCAGGTTAATTCTTATAGCAACATGAAAGCTTTCTAGATTTATTGCAATTATTATTATTACCCCTATGAGTCAGTGACAGTACAAGATAAGAAGCTCATACATCAAAATTTTAGGAGCTATAAAATATATTTACCATGAGGCAAGTTTAAGCAACATCTATCAAAATCATCATCTTAGGAAAGCTCAGTTTAGAAGTTACTCTATATTGAGCATGACATGATGGCCAAGCACAACCTCAGTACGTCCATGGTTTGTCAAAACATTGGTCTTTTAATCTTTGCACTATTATTGGGCCTAGGCTGTCAAGTTCAGTTCTAAGAGTGAATATCTCTGTACAATATAAAGAGCAATATCAAGGGCTCATTCCTCCAGGGCACTATAAAAGCTTATTTTGAAATAACACATCTTATCATGTTAACAGCTGTTATTAACAATGAACTAATAGATTCTAAAAGTACTATAAACCTTACCTTGTAATCCAACCTTAGTACTTTATTAAATGGCAACAAACTTCATAGTCAGCAAACTTAACTCTGTGGCAAATAGCTTGTGCGCTTCCAGAACATCAAGATCAGCAAAACTCAAACAGTAGAAAATTAGGCTGGTTTAAGTGTGTCAGCTAGGGAATGAAAAATCCAGCACCCCTGAGCAGTATAGTTAAAATGACCTAAATCCTCATGTAGATAGCGCTAAGTCAACAGAATAATTCTTTTGTCAACCTAGCTACTGCCTTTTGGGAAGGTGAATCATAGAATAACAGGGTTGGAAGAGACCTCAGGAGGTCATCTAGTCCAACCCCCTGCTCAAAGCAGGACCAATCCCCAACTAAATCATCCCAGCCAGGGCTTTGTCAAGCCTGACCGTGAAAACCTTTAAGGAAGGAGATTCCACCACCTCCCTAGGTAACCCATTCCAGTGCTTCACCACCCTACTAGTGAAAACGTTTTTCCTAATATCCAACCTAAACTTCCCCCATTGCAACTTGAGACCATTACTGCTTGCTCTGTCATCTGCTACCACTGAGAACAGTCTAGATCCATCCTCTTTGGAACCCCCTTTTCAGGTAATTGAAAGCAGCTATCAAATCCCCCCTCATTCTTCTCTTCTGCAGACTAAACAATCCCAGTTCCCTCAGCCTTTCCTCATTAGTCATGTTTTCCAGCCCCCTAAATCATTTTTGTTGCCCTCCTCTGGACTCTTTCCAATTTTTCCACATCCTTCTTGTAGTATGGGGCCCAAAACTGGACACAGTACTTCAGATGAGGCCTCACCAATGTCAAATAGAGGGGAGTGATCACGTCCCTCAATCTGCTGGCAATGCCTCTACTTATACAGCCCAAAATGTCATTAGCCTTCTTGGCAACAAAGGCACACTGTCAACTCATATCCAGCTTCTAGGTCCTTTTCTGCAGAACTGCTGCCTAGCCATTCGGTCCCTAGTCTGTAGCAGTGCATGGGATTCTTCTGTCTTAAGTGCAGGACTCTGCACTTGTCCTTGTTGAACCTCATCAGGTTTCTTTTGGCCCAATTTTCTAATTTGTCTAGGTCCCTCTGTAGCCTATCCCTACCCTCCAGCGTATCTACCACTCCTCCCAATTTAGTGTCATCTGCAAACTTGCTGAGGGTGCAGTCCATGCCATCCTCCAGATCATTAATGAAGATATTGAACAAAACCAGCCCCAGAACCAACCACTGGGGTAATCTGCTTGATACTGACTGCCAACTAGACATGGAGCCACTGATCACTGCCTGTTGAGCACGATGATCCAGCCAGCTTTCTATCCACCTTGTAGTCCTTTCATCCAGTCCATACTACTTTAACTTGCTGGCAGGAATACTGTGGGATACCGTATCAAAAGCTTTGCTAAAGTCAAAGAATAACACATCCACTGCTTTCCCCTCATCCACAGACCCAGTTATCTCCTCATAGAAGGCAATTAGGTTAGTCAGGCATGATTTGCCCTTGGTGAATCCATGTTGACTGTTCCTGATCACTTTCCTCTCTCACCTACACTGACAGAAGAACACTCCCATCAGCATAGGTAGAGTCTACACTGAAGCAATATAGTGGCACAGCTGTGCCACTGTAACATTTTAAACGTAGATGAGCCCATACAGTTAAGGCCAGAGCAGAGCTGGTGTTCCATAATATTTTATGAAATTAGAAGGAGAATGGAAGGAAATTGGCTCTCCACATCCATCATCAGCATAGCAGGCTCAGAGAGGTATGAATTGGCCCAGTCAATGAATACCTGCTGCAGATTAATACTGCCTGAAACAATAGCTAGGAGATGTGTGAACTGCTTTGTTCAGGTCAGTGGGTGTTCCCTTCCCCCCACCCTCCCCATCCACCATGCTGGAGAATTTCTGATACACGTCAAACGCCCACTCTTAGCTCTTCACCCCAGTGTCAGCAGTGTGTTCTTGGTGTGTACTTTGAGCATGCCAGTTCTATGCTCCTATCCCCACCCAGAGGTGCTCCCCAGATCCTGGCTCACATGGGGAGACGGAGACAGGCTCAGACCCCCTCCCCCACAGAAAAGCAAGCCCATGAGAACCGGGCTCATGTGAAGGGGGCAGGCAGGGGGTTCACACCCCTATGCATGCACTGGGTACCCGTCGATTATGGCACACATATTGGAGGGGAACATAGACTAATGTACCCTTGCCCCTATTCTCCCACAGTCCCTATCACCCAGTCCCATGTTTCCTTTCCCAGTGTCCCACCTGACTAAACTCCTCCCTTCTCACTCCCCCAGTCCTCATCCCCTCCCCATCATCTGATCCCCCAACCAGTCTCCCACATTCCCATCCACTCTTTCACCCTAATTACCCTTGGCTCCCAGTGAGCATTTGCTTGTGTAGTTTATCATCTGTTCAGAAAATAGTTTCAGTACCTCCTGAATATTCTGCTGTATTTAGATTACATTTCTTCAAAATTAAAAAAAAGACTTTTATAAAGACAGATTAGACCAATGTGACTGCCTCTTTCACGTGAGATTTCTGCCCTGGATTGGATTAGAACTCAGAGTTCTAAGCTAGTGCTTAGATCTGATGGCCACAACATACCCTCAGATCTACCCAGCTCCTGCAATGTTGAGGTAGCTTTCCAGAAAGTTAGCTTATGTGCACAGTGTAATCCATTAGGCATCTAAGTAGGCCTATGAGCCTGTATGCACCTAGCTGGACAAACAAAATCTTGCTCAAATAACATTTTAATTTGATTATCCCCAAAGGGCTAGTGAGGGCTATACTATGTGCAGGTTCCAACCTGTGTCTGAAGCCAGTTTGTTGCCCAAGCTTGTAACAAAAAAAAATAAAAATAAAAGTAGTATACAGTAGGAATTTTGCCCTTCACTTCTTGAAACACCCAAAACTCCCATTGAATACCCTGAATTCATGCTGAAATCAAGGAATGCAGGTATAAATCTCATTTTTTCTTAAATACTCAGTTTGTGTACAGTCTGAAAACCAGGAGATTCTGACAACTGCCACTTGAAATTGATACATACTTTTGTCTAACAGGATTCAAATAGTTAATATCCCAGTTGCCCCTGGGAATAACAAATCAAATTCAACATGCTAAGGTCAGATAAATAACTGTTTGACTCTGCAATTTTCAGAATAATCTTTTTCATTTGTAACATTTTCTGATATATTATCTCTTTCCAATGATACAGATAAAGAATTTATTGCATCTGCCATCAGCAAAAATTGGCCTGTTTTGACATACAAGGTTACAACTGTACAAAACAAATATATTTATAGCTATCACTGTATCAGTGACATTATATAAAGTTAATGTGTGCTAATAGCAACTTTCAAAGAAGAATACTTCTCCCTTCTTTCTCTAAACCTCAGCAAGTACTCTTTGATAGCTACTGTATGCTTTAGGTAATTAAAATCAAATCTTAGGAAATCTAATATTTTTTACTACGATCTAAAACCTACATTTAGTGCAAAACTGTTAATCTGAAAATTTATTTTTACATAAGCAAATATATACTGTGACAAAGTTCCTCCTCTACCTTGGTGGGTCCTGCGCTTATTGGCGGATTTGCTCGCCTCAGTGATCTTCCCCTCTGGTGGAACCCGCAGTCTGGGGCAACTCCTCCTGTGTCTGATCAGGAGTTGGGAGGATTGGGGGGAACCTGGGCCCACCTTCTACTCTGGGTTCCAGCCCAGGGCCCTGTGGACTGCCGCTGTCTATAGTGTTTTTTGTAACAGCTGCACGACAGCTACAACTCCCTGGGCTACTTCCCCATGGCCTTCTCCAAACACCTTCTTTATCCTCACCACAGGACCTTCCTCCTGGTG
Organism: Mauremys reevesii; assembly: GCF_016161935.1. Lineage (NCBI taxonomy): Eukaryota > Metazoa > Chordata > Testudines > Geoemydidae > Mauremys > Mauremys reevesii. The sequence continues at coordinate 34,761,402 of NC_052629.1, read as the reverse complement.
TCTGATAACGCTTGTACTCCTCAATCCTCCAGCAGTACACACACACACACATATATACACACACACATACACACACACATACACACACACATACACCCTCACCTCTTGCTCCCAGCTCCTCACACACGCATCTCACTGACTAACTGGGAGGCTTTTAACTAGTTCCAGCCAGCCCTTGATTGGCTTCAGGTGACCCAATCAATGTAGCTATCTCCACTGCCTTCTAGAAAGATCTTAATTGGCCCGAGGTGTCTTGATTAACCTGGAGCAACTGCCATTTGGTTACCATGGTACCAGAGATTTGGTTAGCCTGGGGCTAACATACCTGTTCCTCACTACTTTACTGTAGCCATCTGGCCTTGCCCCATCACAGTACGTATACAGTATAATTCCAGTTATTTGAATTCCCTTTCTCTAAAAAGCCTAATTATCTGAATCCACAGTGTTACCCCCCCCACACCCACACACACCTGTACATTAATCGCCTACTAATAACGTGCCAAATAGCAGTTAGAGCTAATCAGTAAAAAGAACAGGAGTACTTGTGGCACCTTAGAGACTAACAAATTTATTTCAGCATTATCGTTCATGGGCTACAGCCCACTTCATCAGATGCATGGAATGGAACATACATTAAGAAGATATATATACATACAGAGAAAATGAAAAGGTGGAAGTTGCCATACCAACTCTAAGAGGCTAATTAATTAAGATGAGCTATTATCAGCAGGAGAAAAAAAAACTTTTGTAGTGATAATCAAGATGGCCCATTTCAGACAGCTGACAAAAAAGGAGCAAGGATACTTAACAAGGGAAAAGAGATTCAATTTGTGTAATGACCCAGCCACTCCCAGTCTCTGTTCAAGCCAAAGTTAATGACATCTAGTTTGTATATTAATTGAAGTTCAGCAGTTTCTTGCTGGAGTCTGTTTTTGAAGCTTTTCTGTTGCAAAATTGCCACCTTTAAGTCTGTTACTGAGTGACCAGAGAGGTTGAAGTGTTCTCCTACCGGTTTTTGAATGTTATGACTCCTGATGTCAGATTTGTGTCCATTTATTCTTTTGCGTAGAGACTGTCCAGTTTGGCCAATGTACATGGCAGAGGGGCATTGCTGGCACAATCACTAATCAGTGGCTCCGTATGATGCATCCGACGAAGTGGGTATTCACCCATGAAAGCTCATGCTCCAATATGTCTGATAGTCTATAAGGTGCCACAGGACTCTTTGCTGCTTTTACAGATCCAGACTAACACTGCTACCCCTCTGATACTTGGTCCATATGAGCAGTTACCTGCAGTAACTGAGGCCCATTCTGTGCTAGAAATTTACATCCGTATAGTTATGTTTCTCAAGAGTGTGAAAACTCCACACACACACACCCCTGAGAGGATACTGACCTAACCCCTGCTGTAGACAGCACTAGATCGACGGAAGAATTCTGCCATGGGCAGTGGTGTTTGGGCAGAAAAGACAGTGGCCTCTTCTGACTAGTGCTGTGACCCAGGCTTCAAAAAGAACAAGGAGAGCCTGACTATATTAGCTTGTAGTAATGTCACAGGAGAACATGAGCTACCTCTCCTACTCATTGGGAAGTCTGCCAAGCCCTGGTGTTTTAAGCACATCAACCTTGCCCCTCCTCCCATGATTTACAGAGCCCAAAGGAGTGCATGGATGAACACTGAGCTCTTCTCTGACTCGTTGTTGATAACTTCATTCCTGCTGCATGATCCTTTCTTCGTTCAAAAGGACTATGCACCGACAGAGCTTAAGAACTGCTGATGGTCCATAGAATGTGAATTTTTGCTGGCTAACAGCCCAGCAAAAATTCAGCCAATGGACTAAGAGGTGATGGGAATACTAAAGAATGTACAGAGGCAAATTGCTCCACTATGTCCTTAATGATGAAAGCAACAAGCTAACTGTGACTTACATTATTAAGTGAATGTCCATTAAGGATGCCATCCATATGGTGGCCAAATCATGGAAGGATATCTGAACATCACCAAAAAAACATGCTGGGCTATCTATACACTGCTGAAGCTTCCCAAAAATGCCTCTGAATTGGATACCCCCAGTCAAGAGCAAGCAGCAGTCAGCAACTGCTATTCTTTTGCTGAACACTTTTCTTTTAATGTCCAAGAGGTGGAAAACTGGTTCCAGACTGAGGGAGCTGATCAGAGATACAGTGACTTGTCTGACTGTGATGTTCTGCAATCTATTTTAGAGCAGGAGCAGACCAAAGTTTGTGAAATCAGTAATGAACAAATTCAAGTGGATCCAGATGATGTGAGAATCCCAAGTGACAGTGAGGCCACTAACTACCTGGAGAAAGTTATCATCTGGCTAAGAAACTGGATGAATACAGAAACTTACAGAATCTGCTGTTGCATCAGCTATGTCAAAAGAAAGAAATCCTCCCAAATGGCAGGCAGATTTTTTAAAAAGATTAATTGAGAGTGAAACTATGTCCACTGTGATTTTAATGCAGTGTTGACGGTTCAATATAGTCAATGTTTTTTATTTTTTAATAAGGTAGAAAGTATTAAGCATTACTTCTTTCATTCCCCAAATTTCTATTTCAGTGAAACTGCAGTTCAAAATAGCACTTCCATTTATCCAAACATCCAGTTATCTGAAATTTTCAGATGTTCCCCAGGACATTTGGATAAACAGGAGTGTACTGCACACATGCAAACCCTAACCCCTCCCCCGCAACATACATGTTCATATGTAGAATGCAACAAGCTTCTAAAAACTATACATCATAACCAGGAGAGTTAATCCTCCTTTCAACTGCTTTCCAAATGATAACAAATCACAGCATAGGAGTTCACTGTGCAAAGTCTATTCATTTTAGAAGATATGGTTTTACACTAGGAGAGAAACAACAGAGAATTACAGCTTTCCTAGGCTTTAGTAAGTAGGAAGCACTGAAATATCACTTTGTTTGCAGACCACCACAGACTTTCTCAATTGGTTATTTCACCCCAAATAAGATAAAGAAGTCAATAATTTGACCGATATTTTCTACTCAACTAAAGTGGACATTGTATCCTTCATAGGTATTAAGTGGTAACAACAAAGATGATGTTAAAGAAATTATGTTAACTAACCAATTTCAACAATACACAAAAACTTAGAGCAGCTTTTGGGCAGGGAAGACTAATAATATTCCACAGCTGAAAGCTATAGAAAAAAATGGAATTCTAGTGCTGCAAGAAACCATACTGTATTATTGTATGTCATCAGATGGCACTGGTATAGTCTTACAAATTCTGCTTAATTGACTGTGTAGGCAATTAGATCTTGGAGAAATGAGTGCCACTGGTTGTGAAACAGTTGTTTAACAGAAACTAAACAGATCACAGTATCATCTCACTTTCCTGAGTCTCTTTGAGTAGAATCATTATTAGGTGCCTACGTGATACATGACATACCAGATAAAGTGTCTGAAAATGTATATGTTTCTTCACACTTCACACTTCAGAGTAGTTTCAAATACATTATACTATACATCAGTTTGTATTTATGCTGGTACTATATTAAATCTCATATTAGGACTTCCTTTCTTCTATTGCAGCATCATTAATAAGCCACATTAATATAATTAATAACACAAAATTTTACTAGGATCTAGGTCACCAAACTAGGTCATGAGGGGAGTGTTCCACTCAGTTTGTATACACAGTAGATGGCAGCAAAAACCGAGCTATTAATAAGAGAAGAACTAACTTGATTTTTCGCAGTGGAAGGATGGCATTCTGGTGGCATTAGGACAGCACTTATTTTAGCAAAAGTTAGCTGGTGTTACAAAGATTAGGGAGTGGAATTTAAATCTTAGCAAAATATTAGCTTAATTGCAAATCTGCAGGACAAAGGAAGTATTTTTAGTTGTAAAGCAATCGGACTTAGAAGGTTCTTTCAGCTCAATAGATAAGACAGATAGTGAAGCCTTCAGTTCCGAGATAAATGGACTATAGCTGAGACTATTTTTCCTGCATTGGAAATATGCAATATATTTAAAGAAGTTCGTTCTCTTAGTTCAAAGGCTTCTATCGATGCCCTCTTGATTACAGATAACAAACCTCTGAAGCTCTTTGATTCTAGCATTCCACTAAAGAAATCAACAAAGATGAGAGTAAAAGTAAATATATATATATAAAAATATACTTTATAAATATATATTTCCTTGAGCAGTAAGACTGTACTTCTAAATCATCAGGAATGTGACAATCAAATGACCTGCATATATTAGCAATCTGAAAGATTTAAAGTTCATATGCAGATGTAAGCAAATATAAGATGAGTGGAAGGAATCTTTACATCCCTCACTCTTAACTCTTCATCATGGCAGGACCATGAACATCTGGTCACATTAAATGTCCTTTGGATATTGTTTGCAAATATGAACAATCATTGCATTGTTCTCCCAGGAGAAAACAGGACACTATCCAGGCAGTTGTTACACACCAGTACCTGCTGTATCAACTGCTTCAAAATTCCTTAATCATCACTGCAAGGGTATCACTGTTGACTACTAGTAATACTTTGAACTTAAGTAGCACCAAGGATCTCAAAGTGCTTCACAAAATGACTTAAGCCTCATAATGTGAGATATTACCAGGAGCGGTGCCAGGGTTTCTGGCACCCTAGGCAGAATTCGGGGGGCGGCATTTTGTGCACTCCCCACGGGGCGCACAGAAGCTTCCGGTTCCACTCCCATTGCGCCGCCGAAGAAGGACCCTCCACCGAAATGCCACAGGCGACAGCAGCAGTCATCAAGCTGCTCAATTACCTGCAGCTGTTTCCCATGGCACGTCGGCAGAAGGTCCTTCTTCGGCGGCGCAACGGGATCGGAACCGGACCTCCCGTGTGCCCTGTGGGGAGTGCACAAAATGCCACCCCCCGAATCCTGGCACCCTAGACGACCACCTAAGGTCACCTAATGGAAGCGCCAGCCCTGGGTATTACACCCATTGCATAAACTGACAAACAGAGGGAAAGTAATTTTCCCTAGGTCACCCAGCACATCTGCGGCTGAGTTGGTTAATGACCCTGATTGCCAGCGCTATTCACTAATCATTAGAAAACACCATTTACTATGCTTCTGCTCTTCAAAGAAAACAGGTTATGTTTGAGTCTGGGTAACCAATAAGGTAAGTAACTGGTAACTAAGGAAAAAAACATTGACAACGCTATAGACAAACTGTCTTCTCAGGAAGATGATGAATGGGGAGTGTTATATTTCCATTTCCTCATTGCACATTTCATGAATTAACCTAATCAGATAAAATGCCTGTCTGTATGTTTTTAAAAAAAACCAAACAATTCACAAAGTTAAGCATTTAATCACTAGACTACATTGCCCCTTTTTTTCAATATGCAAATGTTTGCTTCCAGACTTGAGACATGCTGTTTTCCTGAATCTTAGTCTCTCTTAACTTGGGTGTTATGCAGCATTTCAGCAAACTTAATCAAGAATTAGCTAGTTTGGCAACTAGGTTCTGTCCTAATACATTCATACAATACCTGTATCTTCTCTATGCATCTCATGAAGGTGAGTTGTCCTCCTAGGTCAGCATGCAGGTTTGGTTATAGGAAAAAACCTGTATACATTCAGCGTGTAAAACAACTGCACAACATTGATTAGCTATCACATTATTTAATTTACCTGTCAAATTGATCAGTGGCTTTACCTAAATGTATCATTTTCTCTTTGTTCCAATGAAATGTAGAAGGAGAAAGAAAAAAAGGTTCCTAGCTTTAACGGAGGCAAATTTATATTGAATTCATTCTTGTTTCACCAACTGTGTCAAAGATCTTAAAGATTAACCTTGTCCAAACAATGTAATGAAGCCAATCTAACTGTTCTTTATCTTTATGCTACACCTTTTCATTTGCCTTTAGGCATTTGGTTATTGACACATTAATACTTGATTGATTTATTTTAATCAATGTGGCACTAATGAGATGAACTAGGCTAGAAGCCCTTAAGAGTGAATTCCTCTGTTAATCCACAGTATTTGGGCACTTATCTATGACAGCTAGTAAGGATATCAATTATGCAGGTATTTGCTTCTCCCTCTAGGAACTGGACTAAAACCACTGCATTTCACACTGGCCAAAGAACAATCATTGCAGGGTAATGGCTTTTGATCATTAATGATCTGAGCTGGATTCTACCTAAAAAATATTTAATTGTATTGTTTTTTGGGTGTGGAAGGAGGAGTGGGGATGCTTTTCTTCGTGCTACGTAGAATAACATTTTTCTTTTGTAAAGCAGTTGCCGTTCTGATATTTTATTACTGTACAGACACCAGTTAGAACAATAATGTGAAAGTAAAACTCTAAACATGTCTTGCCAAATAAATCGATAACCCCCAACTTACCTCTGATCTCAGCCAAAAGCATTTCAGAGTGATTAGTGTGTGGAGTAAATGTTAATGAACATTGTTCACATTTTAGCTTGTCTTTTAATAACTTGTATGGCCACAGGATGACAGGGCCTCAAGCTCCTATGCACCGCTTACACCCTCAACTGGTGTACATGTGCAACACTCAATGCATTATATGCACTGAGCGCATGATTTCAGGTGCATGCATGCTTTTGAAAGCATGGGCCTTGTTCTATAATTAATTGCCAAAGGTGTTTTGTTTTTTGCCATGTTTATTTCAATAGCTGAAGACTTCCTTATTAGTGTATTTGTAGATTCATAGGCCATGAATGATTGTAAGTTAATGAAATAATAGCCAGTTTGGGGAATTGGTATCTGCAAGAAACCAAGCTGGCACAATCTTCCATGTTCATGATGTTCTGAAGTGATCTTTCACCTACCCAGGGTATAATTGAAATTTATTTATTTTTGTTTGCTTAACACTGAATGAATGTTAATGGTATGCAGGGATTATGTGTGATGAATAATACACTGACATTTCTTTTCCTGAAGAAACACTGAATTTTTAAATCAATTTTTTTTTAAGATCGGAACATTTTGTACATTCTGCTGTGGAACTAGAACTTCTGGCTTCCTTCCCACAGCTGCTACCACCTGCTTATTAATGCTCTATGTGTTACATTCTCATTCTTTGGTTAAATGTAAGGGAGTGTTGTCCCCTTACTAAAACTCAGTGGGGGTGTTTTGGTTGACTAGCTCCCAGTACCAAAAAGAAAGGGGAAGGGTCGATGGGAAATCAGGACCCTGAGATTGACAGTCCCCAGGAACAATGGGGAGAGGCCAGTGTTCCAGGTCAACCTGATTGACAGGGTGGGCAGACTAATCGGGGAGTCAGGAGGCTGGGGGCCTATCTTCCCTGTGAGCTGGAAGTGCCTGGGTCAGACAGAGTGGGGCCGAGCTAAGGAGAAAGCAGGGGCTCAAGCTGAGCTGGGGAGCAGAGCCGTGCCAGATCCAGAGGGGCCAGAAAAGCAGCCCAGGAAGCAGATCAGTGCTGGGAGCAGATTTTCTAAAAATCAACTTCTATAAAATTGACCTAATTTCGTAGTGTAGACATACCCTGGGATGTTGCCTTGTTATATTTGCTTCTGGTGCCAGTTCTACCCTGAACAGGCAGTTAGCTGGGTTGCTTCCCCTACAGGGATGAGAGCAGCCTTCCACCCAGGAGAATCCTTTTCCTCTCACTGCTACTAGCCTGCTGCAGCTTGTCTCTCATCCCTGCTCCCTCTCTCCCTCTCTCTCATCAGCCCTTAATTGGACTCAAGTGTGCCTAGCTGACCTGAGGTTACCTGTTTTCAGCTCATGGAGAAAAGGGCCTTTACATTCTAGGGCCTTCTTCCACTCTCTTACAGCTGTCCAGTCTGACTTTGTCACACGACACAAGTCTTGTCATGACATTTCAAGACCACCAACAGCAATTCTGGGCCCCAAAGCAGAACAGTCAATGGGCCCCCAGCCCACGCAGAAACAATCTGCCTGACATTTTGGCAGTGCTGCACCTGCGCTGGCTGGTGCCCAGCGAGCCGCCGGCTGCGCTGCTGGGCTTACTCTTCCAGCATGGCCAGGGCTTCCACATGCCCACCCAGCTGCCTTCACTGCCACCGGTACCGCCCTGCACACGTCTAGGGGCCCTGCTGCCCTGCGGCCCACTTGGGCGATTTAAAAGGGCCTGGGGCTCCCAGCTACAGCAGCGATCAGACAGAAAATTGTGGAATTGGAATGATTGAATGGAGCTGTGGTTTCTAGATAGGTATTTGTTTCTCTTAGGTACTTATATATGCCACCGCCCATTACCATAGTATCTGAGCACCTCACAATTTTATTTATCCTCACAACTCCCTGATGAGAAAAAGTAGTATTATCCCATTCTGCAGATCCATAGATTCCAAGGCCAGAAGGGACCATTGCGATCATCTAGTCTGATCTTCAAATAATTCCTAGTGCATCTCTTTCAGAAAACAACCTATCTTGATTTAAAATTTGCCAGTATTGAAGAATCCACCACAACCCTGGTAAACTGGTGCAGTGGCCTATTAATCTCATTGTTAAAAATAAAAAAATAAAAAAAGGTTTATTTCTAGTTTGAATTTGTCTAGCTTCAACTTCCAGTTATTAGATCATGTTATACCTTTCTCTGCTAGATAGAAGAGCCTGTTATCAAATATTTGTTTCCTGCATAATTTTCATAAACTGCGATCAAGTCATCCCTTTAAACTTCTCTTTGTTAAGCCAAATTGAGCTCCTTGAGTCTATCATGATAAGGCAGGTTTTTTAATCCTTTAATCATTCTTGTAGCGCTTCTCTGAAACCTCTCCAGTTTATCAACGTCCTTTTTGAATTGTGGGCACCAGAACTGGACACAGTATTCAAGCAGTGATCTCACTATGCCAAAAACAGAGGTAAAATAACCTCTCTACTCATACTAGAGATTCCCCTGTTTCGGCATCCAAAGGTAGCATTAGCTCTTTTGGCCACAGCATCACACTGGGAGCCCATGTTCAGCTGATTATCCAGCACCTCTCAAATCATTTTCAGAGTTGTTGAGTCCCAGGATAGACACCCTCATTGCATAAGTATGTTATACATTCTTAGCTTCTAGATATTTACAATAACATGTAGCCATATTAAAATGCATATTGTTTGCTTGCACTCAGTTTACCAAGCAATTCAGCTCACTCCCTATCAGTGGCCTATCCTCTTCATTGTTTACCTCTCCCCAGTTTTTGTGTTGTCTGCAAATGTTATCCGTGATGATTTTATGTTTTCTTCCAAGTTATTGATAAAAATGTTAAATAGCAGGGGGCAAAGAATCCATCCCTGCAGAACCCTCAAGCAGAGCTAGCATGAATACGTCAACAGGAATTGGGAATCACACTTCCCAGCTCAAATGTATACATACCCTATGAGATGGAGCAGGGAACCATCTCCTGAGTCCCAGACTAGTGCTCTAATCATTGGACCATCCTTCCATATCCTGCCTTTTAGCAGGCAGTGAAATTCCTGCTAGAGAACATAGCTAATAGAATGCATGAAAGGACCAAGAGGTTCTGGATGGGATGGCAGGAGGGGTGAAAAAAGCAGAATTTTGATAATGTTTCTGAAGGCCAAATGTGTGAGAGAACCATTGCTAGTTCAGACAATCAGTCTGTTGGCCTATACAGAGGCATTAATGATTTAAAAGCATTTAAATCATTTAAATATTGGTAAAGTGCTCCAAGAGCATTCCATTATGAAAGCTGTTACAAAAACCAAATACTCTTCTCTACTCTGCTGTTATCAGATCTATACCAAAATGTGACTTTTATAGAAAAGTAGAGAATTTAAATTATTTGACTACATTCTGGACTGCCATATCCTGATAATTTTTACACACATTCAATATTTGATTGATCATAGCATTAAAAAGTGTCATCCCTGTGAATATACCCACTATTTTCAGGTAGAGAGTAAGCATATAAAAATCAGACAGAAGAGCTTTAGTAGTTATGGAACAAATATAGAATACACATGCAAAATATGTGGTCACTTTTTAAAAAATATATACAATTTTGTAACTAAAATACTATAGTCTAACTCTTGGCTACAATTATCAACTAAAAAATGGCATGTAATGGATAGTTTAAAGATACTGTCTCAAATAAGGTAACATCCTGTTAATAAAGAGAGATGATTATATTACTATATGCTTCTCTGGACAAAAGCTCACTGTTGTAATGATTATTGTTTTGTCTGTAATGTTTACATGGCAAGGATTTGTCAACCTGTTAATATTCCCTTAATAAATAAATAGCATAAATAAAAACAAAAAACAAAAAAGAGTATTGTGTGTTTCACAATTTTGACAGCTCACTGCTCTGCATGTCTAAACCTGGCTGAGAATGTCTGACAACCAAACTTCAGGACACACCCCCATTTTTACAAGTGTATCATTATGCATGACACCTCATCTATTTACACATGCTGATATAATGGAAATTAGGTGGTCAGGTTGTGTCAATGTGAAGAATTGGTTGCTTTGTACTGAACATTAGTGACATTAACTTAGTCACAACCAGCTTTATCATGGCAAATATTAAAACTTTGGAAGTTAAAAGTAAGATTGACTGAAATTAATAGTGTTCTGTATGCAAGACAATCTGATGGACTAAAAAAAATGCTATACAGTGTGTGTGTACATATATATCCCATCAAATATCAGATATTTAAATGAATTTTTGTATAAAAATGTGCAATGTTTATTGCTTATCAAAGAACACATTGACTAAAATGGTGTTAAAAAGAGAGAGAGAGAGAATTAGGTTAAGTGAGAAACTCCTTCTGGATATTAAAAGAAACAAAAAACAAAGTTATCACATGTCAAGGACACTGCCTGAAATCAGCCACCAGGAAGTGCTCTAGATTGGTTCTAATGCTATTTGTCTTGAATTGCATAGGGCGGCTTGTGGGTTTTGCAGATGAAATAAATATATCTCAGATAATTAACATTAGCAACTCTTCAAGCAATAAGAGTGATGGCTCAAATCTCCTACTTCTCAGAATTGAGTAGGACTGCATGAAAAGAATGAAAATGCACATACACAGTCCACTGTAGGGTCTCTCTTAAAGGTGGTGACCCTTCAGATTACTTGAAGACAGACTGCAAGCACCTATTTGCTAAAACTGAAATCCTCCTGGGATGCTTGAGTGATAGTGAAGTGTCTGGAAAGAGTACATACAGAAACTACGTTGACACTTTGCAAATGTCCCAAGTGATACCTTGCTCAAGAGGGTTGATGAAGCGGAATGAGCCCTAGTGGAATAAACTCATATTCTCAGGCCTGGTCTACACTAGGACTTTAATTCAACCGTCCACACCCAGGAGCATTTATTTCGAACTAGGGGCTCTTTGTGTGGATGCTAATCGAACTTAGCAGCTCCGGAGCTATCCACAGTGCACCACTCTGTTGGCGCTCTGGACAGCAGTCCGAGCTTGGATTCTCTGGCCAGCCACACAGGAAATGAATTTGAATTCATTTTCCTGTCTTGCAGAGCTCTCCAGCAGAGGAGTCCGGCAATCCCAGACTAGAAAGAGGTCCCCAGCATGGACTGACCGGAAGTCCAGGATCTGATCGCTGTGTGGGGCGAGGAGTCTGTGCGGCTGCGCTGAAGGTCTCTAAAGCCATGAAAGACAAAGGATACAGCCGCGTGAAAGTGAAGGACCTAAGACAAGGGTATCAAAAGTCAGCCCAGACATGCCGCTTCTACGAGGCACTGCATGCCATTCTAGGTGGGTCTGCCACCAGTGCCCCACCAGTGACAGTGGACTGGAAGATGAGGAAGGGTCTTTAGAGGACGGCGCAGGCGACATCGAACCCACTCCCCGCTTCCTGACAGCCAGGATCTCTTCATCACCCTCACAGAGATCCCCTACCAACCGTCCCGCCGTTTAACCAGGACTCGATCAAGGGGAAGGATCAGGGAAACATTTATTTTTTTAAGAAACAGGGATTTATATAAAAAATAGAAATACTATATAAACATTTTTAAATATGAAACTAAACAAACAGCAGGTCTACACAAACAGCAATGGAGCAATAGTCCTCTGGGGATATTTCAAAAAAGCTCTCAGAGAGCAGCTGGAAAAGCCTCAGCAAGAGGTTTCTTGGGAGAGGTGCTTTATTGGGTGCTCTTGAAGCACACTCTTCCGCGCCATGCCATCCTCAGGTAGAGCATGGCAGCGTAGGGTCCTGGTCTGTGCAGGGCTTCTATTAACATCCGCTCTCTCTGTGTGCGCCTGACACGCCTCAGGGTGATGTCGTTGTGGAAGTGCTGCATCTAATTAGTGGAATTAGTGTACTGTTACTATTGTGCATGGTAGACTTTTACTTTGCATAAGAATGACCCTCGCTTAACAGAGTTTTACTTTGCATAAGAATGACCCTCGCTTAACAGAGTTTTACTTTGCATAAGAATGACCCTCGCTTAACAGAGTTTTACTTTGCATAAGAATGACCCTCGCTTAACAGCCACTTGTGGCAGGCCTCAGAGGAAAAGCATACAGGGTCTTTCCCGTCACTGGGCGGGGAGATGCCATAACCTCATCTTTTCTGCTTTGCACAGTGCCTCCAGCAGGAGAGCACAGCTAAGCACTAACTGATAAGCACTCTGTACTGTAAGGCTTACCAGGACTTTGTGCAAGAGGATGCAGCTGTCTCTCCTCGCTCCAGTGCAATGGCGCCGCAAATGAGCGTATTCGAAATCTCGGACTAGTTCTGAGATCTCCTGAGACTTGGTTCTCTTTGGTCTTGTTCACTGAAACTGACTAGACTGTGTTTACTGTTGGCAAACATGTATGTGTTCAAGGAAATCACCTACTTTTTCACATCACACAGCCATGTTCCAGGAACTGATGGCCAGCTCCAGAGCGGAGGCGGCAGAGCAGAGACAGTCGAGGAGAGCCTGTGTCAGCAGCATCGCACACACCTGGAACGGGAGGATAGGTGGCGGCAGGAAGACCAGCAGGCGACTCAAATGCTGAGTCCTGTCCCCTCACCCAAAGTGACAAGACGGAGGCGGTAGGGGCGTGAGAACTGTCCCTGCACACAGCACACCGATAATTAGAGAGACAACTGTCGCTGTGTAAAAATACAAGCTCTTTCTTTACAGCATCAACCAGTCCCAACTCCAAGTTCAAACCCCCACGTGTATTACATTATTGTGTCAGAAGACTTTCTGTTGTTCTATGTCACTGCATAGCCCACAGTGCCATGCTACAGACTTGGCTGCAGGGTCAACTGCAGGGCACACACAGACTGCAGTCACTAGGCACCAGGGACAGTCTGTGTGGTGTATGCTGCCCCGGTCTTTCCTTTGAGGTATGCTTCAGGGTCCTGGTGCCTGACATTCACATGCATTTGGACCGTAGTCACGATCCTCCCGGTGCCCCGAGCCCCAAAATAGACCTCATCCAGGGCAGATACTCACCCTTCCCCACACCCACCCCTCTTCCAACGCCAAACCCACACAGCCGCATGTGTAACCCTATCCAAGGGCTTCCTGCAAACCCACCCATCAGTGCACACCTTAACCAGCACAGAATGCTTCCATGTTTCAACGAATAAACAGAAATGAAAAGTCAACGAAAGATTTATTATTAATTACTAAAACCGTCCTTAGTTTTAAAACGTCCTTGGGAAGTGGGGAAAACTTGGTTTATGATCAGGCTCTCTTAAAATCAAGTGGACAGTCACAGGTTACCCTGCTCTGCTTTCAAAGCCTCCTGATGCATATCGCTCTCGCTGGGATATTCTCTCAGCACGGGTGTCTGGCTGATCGTAAACAGCAGCCAGGCGATTTGCCTCAACCTCCCAAGCGGCCAAAAGGTCTCGCCTTTGCTCACAGAGATTGTGGAGCACACAGCAAGCAGCAATAACTACGGGATATTCTTTTCGCTGATGTCCGAGCGAGTCAGTAAGGTCCGCCATCCCACCATTCTGCACTTGCTCAGCCGGTAGTTGAAGAGTTCCTTTTCAGTGTCCAAGGCGCCTGTATAGGGCTTCATGAGCCAGGGGCATTAGCGGGTAGGCCGGGTCCCCGGATCACTGTAGGCATCTGCACATCCCCAACCGTTATTTTGTGGTCCGGGAAGAAAGTGCCTGCCTGGGCGTCTAAACAGACCAGAGTTCCTGAACACACGCTGCCATGAACCTTGCCCGCCCACCCGACGTTGATGTTGGTCCTATGGTCCACCACAGCTTGCAGCACCATTGAAAAGTAGCCCTTTCGGTTAATGTACTCTGGCCTGGTGGGCTGGTGCCAGGATAGGGATGTGAGTCCCATCTATAGCCCCACCGCAGTTTGGGAATCCCATATGGCCTGGACATTTCCGACAGTCACTACCTTTGAGAGCAGTTGCTCAACGATTGCGGCTACTTGAATGACAGCAATCCCCACGGTAGATTGCCACGCCAAAGTGGTTGTAGCTGTCTGGCGTGGCAAGTTTCCAGAGGGCTATGGCCACTGCTTCTGCACAGTCAGGGCTGCTCGCATCCTTGTGTCCTGGCGCTTCAGGGCAGGGGACAGCAAGTCACACAGTTCAAGGAAAGTGTCCCGCATCCTGAAGCTGTGTCATCCCAGACCTGCAGCACTATGCGGTCCCACCAGTCTGTGCTTGTTTCCCAGGCCCAGAATCACCATGAACTTGACCCATTGCCACCATGATCTCCACTGCCCTGCTTTGTGAGAGGTCTGCGCCACTCTCTCACCGTGCTGCGCCCTCCTCTCCCCGGTTCTCAGCATCTGACTGTGGAAGAGGTGGCCATAAGTGCAGCGATGATACTGGCTCCATGCTCGCAGTGCTGTGGCGTCCGCGCTGTAACCCCCAGAGAGAAGGCGAACAGATTTCATTTTTCCCAGCATGCATTAGAATGTGGACTCAGAATTTGTGTATTTAGTATGGATACCTCAGAGAAAGAGAAACCTTTGGTAGATTACAGCAGAGCTTGATACAGTCAGAAATCCAGTGTGGCATATTCTGGGCTGTAATCAGCTGCCCTTTAATCCTTTCAGCAAAGGCTACAAAAAGGCTAGGAGACAACCTGAAGACTGCATATTCCAGGTGAATGGATAATGCCCTCCAAATATCCAAACTACGCTGCTTCTCTTCAGCTTTTTAAGAATGTAGTTTCAGAAAGAATACCAGAAGATGAATAGTTTGACCGAAGTGGAATACAGACAGGTACAACCTTCAACATGAATTTAGGGTGCAGTCTCAGGGAGACCTTGTCTTTGTGAAACTCTGTGAAAGGAGGTCAGTTAGTAGTGCCTGGAGCTTCAGCACCTTTCTCATAGAAGTAACTGCTACCAAAATGCTGTTTTCATTGACAACAATGACAAGGAAGTTGGTGCTAACGGTTCAAAGGGAGAATCCATCAGACGGGACAAAACCAAATTCAAGTTCTATGAAGGTACTAGATAAGAGACAGGATACGTGTGAGTGAAGCTCTTTAAGAAAGCCTAGATACAAAAGACAGAAAAGTGGAGGATGTATCGTGGAGATGGATGCTAAATTGATCCTCACAGAACTCATGAAGAGGTCAGAGGATTTCATCAACAGCATGCGCCGTCTGATGTATATCTAATTTCTGTGCTACTAGGTGATAGGTGGTAAAAGTTAGCCCAGGTTGACAACCTTTTCCATTTTCTTGCATAAGGGAGCCATTCTTCTGCACACCAAAATGGCTTAGATATCTGGGGAGCAAACTCTTTCCTCACTGCTCTCTCCGAGTTGGTCCATGCCATGAGGTAAAGTGATTGTAAGCTGGAGCGCAGTAAAATGCCTTGGTTCTGAGACAGAAGGTCCTTGACCAGAGGTCCACTCCTATGGGAGGTCAAACTGAGCTGATGTAGGTCTCTGTACCAGTAGTGCCTGGGCCAGACTGGTGCTATGAGAATTATAATTGCTGAGTCTCTTTTTAGCTTCCTGATCAACCTCAGAATTAGAGGAATGGGAGGAAACACACATATCAGAAGGCTCAACCAAGGAAGCAGGAAAGCATCTGTTACAGAACCCAGGCTGCAACCTGCTCTGGAGCAGAATTTCTTGCATTTTTGGTCCAGGCTGGTCACAAAAGTGGTCTATTACTGGGTTACTCCAGTGATGAAGGTTCTGGTACAGAACATCTTTGTTTATGGATCACTCATGATGGTCTATGACGCTCCTGTTGGGACAATCTGCAATAGTATTCCTCACTCCTGGAAGGTGAAAGGCCTTTAGTGAGATTGTTCTTTATGCCAAAATTCCACAGGTGAATCACTTCTTGGTATAACTGATTGGACTTCACACACCACTGCTTGTTTAGATAAAACAAAACAGTGGTGCTGTTGATGAGTGCTTGGAACCCCCTGGTTCTTGTTGGTGGAAACGAACATCTTGCATGCTCTCTGAATGGCTGGAAACGCCAATATATTTATATGGATCAAAACTTCCAGAGATTTACAAAGTGCCTGAGCCTAACCAGAGATAGGTTGGGCTCCCCAACCTTTGGTAGATGCATCTGATACCAGGGTCACAGTTGTTTCTGGTGGCAGGAGGGGAACACCTCTGCATACTTTTGGCATATTCAGCCACCAATTCAGGGACAGAGGGTTCAAGAGGGAATAGAGTAAGACTGGAGGAGGCTAATGGGATAAGGCAAAAGCAGTGGGGGGATGGGGATGGGAAGGAGTGCGGAACATTCAGAAGTAGGAGCAGAATGTTGGCTGGTCCAGGCCCCCTGATTCAAGACGCAACTCCAGACCCCTTACCTTTCCCCTTAGCTGACTTAGGTTCTCTCATTCCTTCCTTCCAAACAAGCCCCATGCTCCCTCCCTCCCTCTCAAATTGTATCATATTCCTTCAAATACCCGGGTCCCCATTAGTTTCCCATCATCTTCCTGCTTCTTGTGCAGGGTGCAAAAAGATAGATTTCTGCCTCTCACCACACCTGTCCCACTGTTCTGGACCTCCTGAGGGGGAAATCTGTGACTTTCTCAGTGGGAAGGAATGGCTTATGGAACTCCACAAAAACAAACATGTTGGCAAACAATAATGCTTCTGGGTGCCATTATTTGGCTGAAGTATTGAACTAAAGTCAGAGGATAACTTTTTTCCTTTAATCTTTTGTGTTTGCTATAATGGCATGGCTACATCTTTTTTCATGCACTACTCAGGAAATCTAGGGGGACAGGAAGAGGAGTTAGTAATAATGGAGAAGCTCATGTTTAGTGTGTGGTTGGTTGCTGATATATCTTCATCTGAGAGACATAACAGTCTCTTTTGCCATCCCAGTACTTCCATAAAAAGCAGGATCTTAGTGAAATGAGTTGTTGCTTTGTTGGAAGATCCTGTCTAAAACTAAAGAAACTAAATTCAGAAATGACAACACTACATTCTGTTTCTGTTCAGATTGTTGCATACATAATACATCTGACATAAAGCCTCAAAAGCAAAGAAATGCAAATGCTAAATCATGTAACAATATATAACTTCTATTCCCTCCACTCAGAGAGAGACCTTCCCACTAACGCAACCATGCACCACAGAATTTCACTCGGTCGGGATGCCAGCGCTCTAGCAATCCCTTCCCAATAATCAGAGTTGTGTTTTCTCATAACTCTCAATGCCTTCCTGAGAGTTGTTCTTTTGTGTGTGCTATCCCGTCTAGTTGACGCTTTCCACAAAAAACTTCACCACCTTTCCTGAACAACTGAAACAGTTTCCACCTACAAACCTTGCTGTCTTTTCCTTGCTAGGTTTCAACTGACTTTCTGAAATATTTTGTCGTATAATTTGATTTTTATGAAGGGCCTACATCTAATTAGAATGCATTGCCATGTCTTAAAAAACATCTTCCCTTCGGAAGGATTCCAAAGTGTAACATCTCTGCCCTTATAGATTACTTCACCCTGTACTGCCATGCAGAGAGTCTGTTGTGGATGCGGAGGAATCATTCTGAATCAGAAAAGTACATCACAGCTCTATATAATTGTATTCAATATGTGATTTTAAAAAATAAAAGTTGGGTAAGATCAGATCATGGATGAAGAACAGCCAGCTGAATCTGAACCTGAGCAAAAAGAGGCAATGCAGCTAGGCAGAAGAAAGTATTCTGAATTTGCAGTCACAGTGCGGTGATTGAAGGTTCACATCCATAATTGGTCAATTCAGTCAGTAGTTTAGCAGTAGTCTTGGATTCTGCACTGACACAGAGCTTTCACATTGCAACAGAAGCAAGTAATGCTTTCTACTATCTCTGGTTAGCTAGGAAACTTTGTCCCATCCTGCTGAATGCAGACCTAGCCTCAGTCATTTATGCCTTTGTCACCTCTCAGCTGGACTACAGAAATGCAGTATACCTGGGCATGAAACCTTCAACACTTAAACTCCACTAGTACAAAATACTGCATCACATCTTGTCAGCAACACAGGCTACTGTGAGCACATCACACCTGTCCTCTGTTCTTGACACAGTTTCCCACAGAATTTTGAATAAAGTTCAAGGTCTCTGTCTTTATCTTTAAAGCACTCTATGGTTGGGGTCCAGGATACCTAAAAGACTCTTTAAAGTTCCAGGATGAAGACTGTGGTCAACAACAATAAGAGTAAAGCTTGTCTATGTGGGATGGTATGAGACAGTGCAATGAACTCCCCTAGGAACTAAGGACTTTACCAAATCTCACCACTTTCCACTTTCAATGAAAGGTCCATTTAGTTGAACTCGCCTTCTCTAGTATAAACACAAACACGTATGTAAAAAAGGTCCTGAAAAACAACCTAAGAATCAAACAAACTAACCAAAACAAGACACTGCACTTCACATGCTTCTCTCTCAAGGGGGAGGGTGAGAGAACAAACAGGTGACTGAAGTATAGTCACGTTGCACTACAAGAAGGTGCTCAGATGCCACAGTGATTAACAACCTACATCTAGCATAGAATATGTGACATCCAAGCAGGCGTGCAGGGGTGTGACAGAACTGATGAAAGTGTGTCATTCCCACAACAATATGTGGCAGCCTGAATCTGACCAAACCCATGGGAGAGTATAAACAATCACCAGTGCTATAAGAAATTAATAGGCCAATTCTGATTAACATACAGAGCCAAGACAAGCAGCCTCCTAAAAGAAAATTCCTTTATTCTGAATGCTGCCATACCAAAATACCATCAACTATGGGACCATCACAAAGACCATCCCTTCACCCACACATTGGGCTACTGATCACCAGGTGAGGCTGAGCTGCATTTGGCAAAGGACCCAATGGGTCTTTGCATTCCTCTGATCGGAGGGATGGGCAGGGAACAGTTCAGTCCCCTCTGTAAGTTAGAAAACTCAATATTAACTGATCTCTTGTTGGAGGCAAACGTAAAGTAACACAGTAACTAAAACTACGTCTACACTAGCCCTTTTGTCAGTATAACCTATGTCACTCAGGGGTGTGAAAAAAAACACCCCGAGCAACATAACTTACACCGACAGAAGCACCAGTGTGGAGAGTACTGTGTCAGTGGGAGAGCTTCTCCTGCCGAAATGGCTACCACCGCTCATTGCAGGTGGTTTACATATATTGACGGGAGAGCTCTCTCCTGTCAGCATAGAGCGGCTACTCGGGAGATCGTACAACAACACAGCTGCGCCAGTAAAGCTCTGCCACTGCAAGGTCTCTAGTGTAGACATGGCCATAGTGAAAGGCATATTAGATCAAATCAGTGGCTCGTCTAGACCAGTAACCCGTCTGACAGTAGCCGGTAACAGATGCTTCAGATAGAATGTACATGGATTCCAGCAGGGAACAAAGACAAAGGCTACGTCTACACTACAGCTTATATTGGCTTAACTTATGTTGCTGCAGGGTGTGTGTGAATAAATCACATACACCCCCCACCCCACAGTGACATAAGTAACACCAGCACGAGCACCGGTGTAGACAGTGCTGTCAATGGGAGAAACTTGCAGGGGCTGGAGTAGTTAAGAGCTCTGCCATCGACTTAGCTGCATTGGTGCAGCTATGCCACTGTAAACTCTCTAGTGTAGCTGTGCCCAAGGTGAATGTCTCTGGCTGCTCTTGGGGGAGCACTAGATCAACCATTGTTACATGCTGTATCAACAGTAACAAACTGCACCACCATGTCTCTCCCTACCCCGCCCCCGCAGTGAGTTTGAACAGGAAAGTGTGCAAGTTCCCAAAGCAGTGCCTGAGAAGAGTTTAATTTTTCTTGGAAGGCATCAGATACCATGGTAATGAAAATGATTTAAAAACTTGATCAATGTAAGAAAAACAGGTCTATGAGGTAGAGGAGAAGGGAAATAGCAACATTCTCAATTTCATGCCCCTTTTCAATATGAGACAGCTCAATTCAGGATAATGGCTGCCACTTTCTGAAGAATACAAGAAAGGAAATAGATCAATGTACTCTATTGCCTCATACAGCTTGTACATCTGCAATAGTGCAAGCTAGCATCTGGCCCTAAAGCATACACATCTATACACAACTTGCACAGATAGTTATATGGAAAGAAGAAAAACCCTGTGATCAAAAATGATGGGTCCCCTAACAATCACTAATGTTTAACTTTATACTTTTTTTAGTTATTAACTTACAGTTAGCTGCTTTTCTGATTTGTTTTTATACATCTATGGGGCTTCTAGTGAGTAATCAGAATATTCATTTAATCCTTTTCCTATAGTCTAATGCCTTTAAAAACTCATTAGATTGAAAGGATTTAATGGCTAAGAAGGATTTATATCTGATATGTATCTTTCATGTCTCACTTTCAGGCCAATCTTTTATTGAAAAACACTATGAGAAATTGGCCTCTGCCTTGCTGTAACAATCCTAGCACATCCAAGTTGTTGGCCATTTCCATACTCATATCATTATTTTCCAGACTTTTTAGGTACAGTTTCAAGAAAGCAATTACACCTTCCTTTTGCTCCTGTGGCAATTGGGGCAATAAAAGCAGATTTTATTGGCATAGTACAGAAAACATTGCAAAATAAAAGATAATTGGAAATAAATACATTAATAAAATTCAAAGCAAAGTGCTGCTAGCCAGTCACAATATGTACTTTACAAATGTATGAAAATACTAGCTGACCTCTAGACCATCCCAGCACTTTGAAGACTTTCTCAATCAAATATTCAGCTGCTCATATTTCTCAACTTTTCAACAAGCATAATTTTGATCATGTTTAGGTTCATTCTAACACGATAACAGTAAAAGGTTGTTATAAAGAGGAGGGTGATAAATTGTTTTTCTGAGCCACTGAGGACAGGACAAGAAGTAACTGGTTAAATTGCAGCAAGGGGGAGTTAGATTAGTCATTACAAAAACATCCTTATTGTAAGGATAGTTAATATCTGGAATAAATTGCTAGGGAGGTTGTGGAATCTCTATCATTGGAGGTTTTTAAGAACAGGGTACACAAACACCTGTCAGGGATGGTCTAGATAATACTTAATCCTGCCATGAGTGCAGGGGACTGGACTAGATGACCTATCAGGGTCCCTTCCAGTCCTACACTTCCATGATTCCCAGGCAGCTTCAAAATAACTAATACAGAACTTAACAGTTTTCAGCTGCTGCTCTGGAATTATTGCCTATATAATCAGCAACTTATTTTGCTTGTCTTTAAAGATTGCAGTTTATATTCCAAAACAAAATTTTAAAAGATTTTTAATTAATTTAAAAGATACTCACTGACTGGAACTTCCACTGAAGTCCGAACTCCTCAGTACTCACTCTGTCAATTACCTTTCATGTAGAGAAGCACATTTATTAGCTATCTCTGTATTTATATCAAACTAGTACAGCACACAAGGACTTTGAACCGCCCACCAACTAACTCAATCAGACGGCCTGGCCTATGACTCACTCACTTCTAACACTCAGACCTCAAAGAGACTGGTTTGGAATGTAGGTCTTGTTAAAACCCAGCTCCTATAGCAGTTACACTCCTAACCACTAGTTAGTATTTTTTTTTACTTATCCATTGCTGAACATAACCTTATAACTCCTCCCCACGTTGTATAAATTTTTAAAGAAAAAAATTGTCCTTACTGGAGCTCCTGCGTCTGCACAGTCAATTGCCTCTCAGATTGAATAGATTTCAGAGTGGTACCCAAACAACCAGGAGTCCTTGTGGCACCTTAGAGACTAACAAATTTATTTGGGCGTAAGCTTTCGTGGGCTAAAACCCATTTCACCAGATGCATGGAATGGAAAATACAGTAGCAGGTATATATACACACAGTGGCGTAGCCAGGTTCTAACATCAGGGGGAGCGAACACATAAAAAAAGGCGCCACCCGACATCAAATTACACCTCTACCTCGATATAACACGACCCGATCTAACACAAATTTGAATATAACGGGACAAAGCAGTGCTCCGGGGGGCTGCGCACGCGCCTGATGGGACAGCCCCGCTCATCTCTCCTGAGGGGGCTGCTCAGCAATCTGTGGCCCCTGGAAGCAGGCAGCACACAGGAGCGGGGGATGCAGGGCACAGTCCCCCGCATAAGAGAGACAATCGGACAGAGGTGGGGAGGGTCTGTTGGGGGTTGGCATGGGGGAGAGGGGGGGGGGGCTGCACTGGGAGACTCTCCAATGCAGTACTTAGCCACACTGGCTCTGTGCATCATGAGGCCACTCAGGAAAAGGAGGCAGCAAGAGAGAGAGACCGAGGAGGAGGTGCCCTTCCCCTCCCAGCTGGCTCTGTGAGTCCCTGATCTCACAGAGTCTCAGCGCTGCAGGCACCCAGCCCTCAGGTACTGGGCTGCAGTGCAAGCTAGACGGGCTGATACAGAGAAGTCAGGACCAGTCAGAGCACTTCCCATGTCATCATGAAAACTCACTCCTAGAAAGCTGAGTGAGGTAATATGGGGGAGGGGGGGTAATATATATCAAGGTGCGTGAGGTAATATATTTTATTGGACCAGCTTCTGTTGGGGAGAGACACAAGCTTTTGAGCTTTCACAGAACCTTACTGCATAGAGGGGTTGTACCTTGCTATGTAGAAGGGTTGCACCTCAATACGTCAGGAGTGATGTGTAATTTGTTTGTAACTGTGTATAAGAATGCACCCCTGAGTGGACGTCTTTGTTTGGTCTAGGGGGCAGTGGAAAGTCCAGCCACTGACTGAGCCACTCCGTTTCCAGGGAGCACATATGTACTAGCTAGCAGCACCTTGGATATCTAACCCAGGGAGCTAGAGACTGTGTTTCTCTTCAACAATAAACCTGGCCCAGGTGCCTTCGTACCTTACAAGAGTCTGTGGTCATTGCGGGTTCTCTCAGGGTCTGCTGTGTCAGCTCTCTGTGCAGAGCCGCGGCAGCACACAGAGGGAACACACACACGCAGCTGACTGATATCAACATTGAATAGAGCACAGCACCACACTGGTAAGGGAGTTGCCTTACCAAGTAGGGGGGCAGTGCTAACGAGACAATTCAATTAAGGTGGAAGTCAGATATTCTCAACAGTAGAACACCAAGGGAGGAAAAATCACTTTTGTAATGGTAATGAGGGTGGCCCATTTCAAACAGTTGACATGAAGGTATAATACTACTCAGATTGACTAGTATTATGTTTGTATTTACAATTTACTATTACTATTTCCAGCTGGTTTTGCATCTAGAGATTGACTATAAGTCATGCTCTTTGAAGACACCCAGTTAATTTCCATTAATAATATATTTGAATTTGTATGTAATGTTTATTTCTGCAGATTGATCTTTTATCCTAATTAAATACATTGTGTCTTTCAGAGACATTTTGCAATACCCATAGCGTTATTAACATTCTCTCAGACCATTGAGGAGCATTCATTGAGTTTCAACTTTTAATTAACTGAATGTGTATTTTTTAATTTCTCAATTAATTCTATCCACTGGAATTTTTCTTTCTTTACGGCCTAAGTTAAGATTATTTAGTACTCAAGTATTCTCTCTAGAACAAAAACAATGTTTTTCAGTTTATTCAAAAAGAAGTGTTTCATAAACGCTCAGGCTATGAGCCCAGTCCTAAAAACACTTCTGGTAGCAAGCAATATGATTTGCTGTAAGAGCTTGGACTGGTTCTTGTTTCTCTCACCTTATTCACATTGTGTAGTGACTTCCTCTGTGAGTAGTCCAGTCAATGCCAATAGCAGCACCTGTGAACCACAGATACTATGCAACGTAAGGGAGATAGAACTGAGCCCTAGAATTTAATCACAGTTTAACTACTCAAAAGGATCTTGATTTGGTGTCTAGTATTTGCAGGACAGAGGTTCTATGAGAGTTCAAAGATCTTTCAGATTGTGAACAGGTATTGCACATTCTGTATGTATTTTAATAATACTTTAACCCTATTTATGTGTTTTGAAAGCATTTATATCCCAGCCCAGGGCCAGATTTTCAAAAATGCTCAGCTTCCAATTTTTTGCCTAAATGAAGTTACTGGATTTGAAAACTCTCAAGCACCTAAGCAGCCCCCACTGTTCTAAATTTTTCTTTTTAGATACCATGCACACAGGATTTCTACTTGCCTACACAGGGCTCTGAGATAGGAGGACAATGTCCCAGGGGATTTGGCCTCAAAGTGTTACGGCTTATATAGGCCAGGAGTGATTCAGAGGCACCTGGCTTTACACACCCTGTCAGTGTGCCAAAATAAGGATGCAATGTATTTATGCACTTGTGCCAGATCCCTCCACCCGGGCATGATGTGCTAAGCTGCTTGATCCCATAAGATCAATATCCGTTCCATCAAAAACCTGCCTTCATTTTAAGGGCTGCCTTTTTATCTTGCTGCCACACTTCATGCTTGGTGCTGCCATAAGGAGGCAGAGATGCTAAGGTGCTGAAGCACCTCTCCTCTGCAAGTGTCTATGATTCCAGCAATGCACTCAAACAGACACATTGGACTGTCTCTTTGGTTAGGTATGAGATCAGAGACACTGTACCAAACAGCTTCTACTGCCCAGAGCAAGTGTGCACCAGTGCACATCTCCCTATGGCATCTACCTCACTGCACTTCTAGATCCCTGCTCCTCTTGTCTCAAACACTTTTCTGACTCTGACCTCAAAGTCTTTTCCTGGCAGGCAGGAAATATAGCATTCAGCCTTTAGAGCCTCCCATTACTGAGGGGAACATGCCTCAACAAAACTAGAGAAAATAATTTATATTATTCAATAGCTGCAGGCCAGAGGTCCTCTAAAACACCACAGGAATGATGTGACTTACTAAGAAAAAGAGAAACAAGAGAAATATTAATTGCATCTACACAATCCTGCCTGGAACAAGTCATCCAGAGACAGAGCAACTGCTCTTAGCTCTGGTTTCTCTTCAGATCGTATAAATCTTTCGCCTTTTACTAAAGATTTCCGTGGAGAGCAAGCAAACAACCCAGCTTCAAGAGAGACTGGGGGGACAATCTGTATCTGAAGCCAGTTGAGAAACAGCCTAATTGGAATGATTGATGAGAGACCACTAAAGGATCCAGCAGAACTGTCAAAAGTAAATACAGTCTCCAAGCAAAGAGATGGAGCAGCATCAGACAAAGCTTCTGCGGGGAAGCAACTATGCGAACTGGTTATAAAGGGTCCGAGGAGATCTAAAGGAGACTGAGGGCATGGCAGTTCCAATGGAACATAGGAGATGGGCTCATGCCCAGCTGCCAGTGTCTAAAAGGGACGAAAATTTTAAGAGCTAGGAGAGTTCCAACCTCCCCCCACCCTTGGAATACGAGACCCCAGACTGAAACAGACTCCTGTGCATGTTTTTTCTAAATGATCATGAGCACCTCTTTGTAACTTCTTTAGAAATAGGATGGCAGAACCAAAGAAAATATACCATATCTGAACAATTTCAGAGACACATGGACAAGTTCTCCTTGATTATGGGGACCGTGTTATGTATTATGGTGGTTATTCTCTAACTATTGTATCAAATGCCAAATGTTCAGCTGCTGCACCTTGGTTTATGATCCCTGCAGGTTAAATTTTAACTTGCCCTATCTCTCAGAACTCATATACCATCGGGTCCTAGTGTCATGTTGCTAGTTAATTTATCAATTTGTTACAGTATTTCCTCTTTTGAAGCATTAGTTTCTGATAGTTTCCCTCTTTACTTCCCAGTAACTAAATAGGTATCTTTCCAACAGTCTGTGTGGTGGATATTGATGTAAAGAAATCTCATAGCTTCTCCTTTGTCCTTCTTAAATGCCCCCTTTACTTGTGGGTAGTCCAGTTTTGTCTCATCTTGAATTTTATTTTCCATGTTCCCAAATCCTCTCCATCCCATTTTCACATGGTAGCCACTGGACAAGAGTAATTCCAGTTACCCAACAGTTATTTGCTGCCAACTACAGAAAGTATTAATCAAGACAGGTTTCTTTGATTTAATGAAAACTCACTGTGCATATCAAAACATCTTTAGCAAAATTCATGCAGTAAATCAGATACTATAATACAGAATGGAGGAGATTCAATTTAATGTAATGCTCATATATGCATAGAAATGCCAATGATCTTTCATGTGTGATCATGAAAAATCTAGACAATCTAGTCACTTACCCCTGAGAATCTTTCCCAAGCATTATCAACATCTAAGTTTTGTTAATTTTTAGATCAACTTTTTAGCCCTGTAGTTGCAAATGTTATGATCTGGGCTATATTTTATTGAAACCCATTAGGTGTGCACACACTCCATTTAAAATAGCTGAAAGAGACTGGGGCCCCACCGAAAACAAGGCATGATGGAGACTGTCCAGAAACTGGCACCATATGAGAACTTTTAAGAAGTGATAGCTCACCATCTCGTAACTGCTGTTTAAGATGAGTTGCGTATGTCCATTACACTGTAGGTGTATGTGTATCTCATGCACTGATGCCAGAGAGTATCCCCTAGTGGTACCCATAGGTGTGGCCCCATTTACTCTCTGGCTTCCTCATGCTACAAATGAAGGGTGTAAAGAGCAGATCCACACTGATCCTCCTTCAGTTCCTTTACACTGGGATACCAATGATAGACTCCAAGGGTAGGTCCATACTTACCCGCCGGGTCGACGTGGAGAGTTCGACTTCTCGGAGTTCGAACTATCGCGTCTAATCTAGACGCGATAGTTCGAACTCCGAACGCGCTCCCGTCGACTCCGGAACTCCACCACCGCGAACGGCGGTGGCGGAGTCGACGGGGGAGCCGCGGAGTTCGATCCCGCAGCATCTGGACAGGTAGGAAATTCGAACTAAGGTAGTTCGACTTCAGCTACGCTATTCGCGTAGCTGAAGTCGCGTACCTTAGTTCGACCACCCCCCCAATAGTGTAGACCAGGCCCAAGGTGTTGAGGAAGGAGGATGGGCCATGTAATGCACACATGTAACAAATCTCAAAGAACAAACTGTTACGAGAAGCAGAATAACCATTTCTTCTTCTTCTGGTGCTTGCATATCCCATTACACTGTATACGACTACCAGGACAATCCAGGGCCAGGCAGAGGAGAACAAGGGTGCGAAACGCACTCCCCCTTCCCCCAACCAAAACAAGCAAGTGAATCAACTGGTTGTATACAATGTTATTGGGTATATATGTGTCAGATAAGGTCTTTTATAAAAGCTAGTAATGTTGTGAACTTGATTGTCATTCGAAGGTGAATTATGCATGCATGTACACTTAGAAAACTGTAATTGTAACTAGGGTGTGCAACTATAGCATCACCTCACAGGAGTGTGGGGAAGCAATCAGGCAGGGAGGGGCACCTCTCAGGCTAGGTGCTTACATTAAACTAACTCCAAACATCTAACACTGTACAACACAGGGAAAGAGAATGGTGGACCATTTAAGTAATGAAAAGACAGAGAAACTGAAACGAAGGGTTTGCTTTTCCAAAACTGTGGTTATGTCTAAAATAGCATTTATGTCAGCAAAACTTTTGTCATACAGTTGAAACACACCCCTGAGCAAGATAAGTTTTGCCAGCATAAGCCCGTGTGCAAAGTGCAATGTCAGCAGGAGATGCTCTCCTGCTGACATAGCTACTGCCGCTCACTGAACAGGTTTTATTATGTCAACAGGAGAGCTGCTCTCCCATTGGCATAACATGACATGAGTGCTCTTGCAGCTGCACAGTTGGATCGGTACACCTGTGCCTCTGTAAACTTATAAGGGCTTGGCTACACTGGAGAGTTGCAGCACTGGTGGTGGGTTTACAGCGCTGCAACTTAGTCACCGTCCACCTTGCAAGGCACATACAGCGCTGCATCTCCCTGGCTGCAGCACTGGCTGTACTCCTGCTCTGCCTCAGGTATAAGGATTGCAGCGCTGGTGATGCAGCGCTGCTCCGCAAGTGTGGCCACCAAAAACGCTGTAATTGGCCTCCGAGGTATTCGGAGGTATCCCAGAATGCCTGTTCAGCCACTCTGCTGTTTTGTTGTGAACTCCGGGCTCCCGGAGCTGCTTATCTAAAAAACAAACACAGCTACTGTTTGCTCCAGCAGAGGCAGGCAGGGGGATTCTTTTGGAATGTTCACAGCTAGTGTTTGCTTGAGGAGAGAAGCAAAACGGCGGGGAGGGGAGGGGGGAGTCCGTTTTGGAGCAGCTGCTTATCTGGTCTGAAGGCTATTTGCATTTAGTGAATAAGAGAGGGGTGGGGGAAGGGGTCCAAACTTTTAAAATGATTGACGGTTGGTGCTGTGTATCTTCCAGTCCTTAGAACTTGCAAGGCAGGGAGCTCACACAGTGTCAGCTCCAAAAATCCACTCACTCTGTCTCCCCCACGCTCCCTGTCACACTCCACCCCACCCCGCTCTTTTGAAAAGCACGTTGCAGCCACTTGAACGCTGGGATAGCTGCCCATAATGCACCACTCCCAACAGCGCTGCAAATGCTGCAAATGTGGCCACACTGCAGCACTGGTAGCTGTCAGTGTGGCCACACTCCAGCGCTTTCCCTACACAGCTGTACGAAGACAGCTGTAACTCCCAGCGCTGCACATCTGCAAGTGTAGCCAAGCCCTAAGTATAGACATGGCTTAAGGAAGGAAGGAGTTTCCCCCACTTGTGTAACCGTGAATTACTACAGTCTGAGAAAAAGAAAACAAAACACTGCAAACCCTGTTAATAGGGAAGGGGAGACTTGGGACCAGAAGGGCTATTGGGGTCACCCTGCAAGGAGTAAATAGGTGGGTGGAAGCCAGAGTGAGACCTTTATGCTTGTAGGCTGGTTACTAGTGTCAGGGCTTTGAACCATGGCAGCATAGAGGCACCGAATGTCACAAGGTAGGAGGTGACAGAACTGCTTACTGGTGTGGGTGATCCCCAAAATGTCACAATTACTAAGCCATTATGAATAGATATGGGGCTAGGCATCTGATCAGAAGATGGACTCATTTTTTTCTTACATTTGTCTCTTCTCTTGATGCAGCTGTAATTGCATACTGTCTAACAAATCTGTGGACTGAGGCCCTAGTCACCACTGTACAGATGGCAACAATAGGAACATTTCTCACAAAAGGAAACGAGGATGGATAAGTGCACTCTTGTTGAATGCAAATAACTTCTCAGGAAATGTGATATCTTTGGTAGCATAGATGTGACAATGCAGCTTGCAATCCATTTAGTCTCGTCCTGCTGCAATAGGATGATGTCTCATTTGCTCTGCATACGATATGAAGAGCTGGTAAGAAACCCAAAAGGATTTTGTTCTGTCCAGATAAAAGGCTCATCCTTGTAAGCATGTGACTTTGGAAGAGACTGACAAGTATATAGACTGATTTAGGTGGAAATCAGATACCACCTTGGAAAGGTGCACTTTTTTCTCATAGATTATAGCATCTGGGGCATCTGTTACCAGCATGTGCAGTTCCTCACTACTCTAGCAGAGGTGATGGCCTCTAGCAGCCACTTTTGCTGAGAGGTGTAATAATGCAGCAGGAGGCTAAGGGTACAAATGAGGGACCCATAAGAGATGACAACAATAAATAAAGGAGGAGTTGGATTCCTGATAAGGGGAAGTCCTACACATGTTGTCCCGGCATATGCACCAATTCAGAGATCACAATACTCTGTCTGAGATGCATGCACCAATTCAGAGATGACGATATTCTGTCTGAGATGCATACTAACTTGTCCAGATGGTGAACCTCAGAGTGGTAGATTGACTTGAGCCATGCCTCAATCCCCCAGATGTGCAGCCCGGAAAGAGGGGTCCTGTGTGTACAAGCAGTCATGTCACCTAGGAGCTTGAAGCAATTTCTCATTGTGTATCATGGTTGATCCTTGTACAACACATGGAGGTCTGTCAGACCTCCTATCAGACCTTTAAATACTACTACTATTCCTTAGCATTAATGCACTGACTTGTAAAATGTGAACACTGGCTAAAAATGAATGCTGTTTCCATAAAGTCCAATTCTGAGTCCATTCAATAAAACACAGAAAAGTAAAGACAAGGCTCTTGAGTGTAAACCTACCATTAAATTTAAGACATATTGAAAAGATAAAAGAAAATACATTTTTTAAAAGTCTCTTTATTTTCCTTCACCATTATTGTTTTACAATACAAATATCACCTTGTGAATACACAATAACCCTATAGAAGATAACTCTGCTTCACATAAAATACAGAATGGATATCTTCTTCATTCTTAAAAATCTATTTTGTTCTGCACATTGGCAAGGATATCATAGAATACTTCCTCAAACATACAGTATGTATGGTAGGAGTGAAACTTAGAGGTACATGCAGCTTCTGCACAAATATATTTTAAAGAAATTATTTTTGTTGTTTTTCAACAACATTTTCATTAAAGGATGGAGAAACTATTCAATTTGAAGTCAGTGATCATCTGTAAAACTCCTGAAAAAGTGAATCCATGGCTGTTGTCTTGACAGTTAAAATCCAGTTACGGAATAGATAATAAAATCAATTTAAATCTTGCATTTTACTATGATCTGCCCACAATGTGTGAACAAGATCTGAGCCTTTGATTTGTTTTTTCCCTACTAATAGCAATTTCAACACTTTAAGTAAATTTCCAGTTTAATTTAGTTATAAATGTAAAATTTATTAATGTATACAGTACATATACTTGTGTTTTCATGGAATATTTTATTTTAAATAAGAACATCTAAGACTGCCTACTGACCATACAATCAAGACAAGAAAGGCACTAGAAACATAGACAAATCTCTCTCTTCCAAGAAGCATTTTTTATTTTAACTCTCTTTTCTCTGACATGTAAAAATCTTTTTAAATTTAGTTTTCATACATATTTTGAAAAATAAAGTTAGGAAATACTTAGAAAATCACTTTACAACAGAATATTTTTTTTTTGCACTTTTTGACACTGTCACTGCAGATTTTACAAAATCAAACGTTACTAAACCTTTCTGTGTCTTATCATTTTATTTGTAACATTGGTGTAACAGGTAGAAAGAGTTTTAATTTTTCCCCAGTCAGGTATTTAGAAACCTTCATATAGACATTTGCTAGAAAATGGCTTACAGCCCAATCTTTGGGGCAAGAGATATGAAAAGTATGTTTTCCCAAGAAAATAATACGTTTTATTCCCAGATGTGACTGGAAAGACCGGAACATATGATATAAAAGTTTTCATTTATGCTGTCGCATCATATACAAAGGAACATGGTGATGGGTAATGTAAATACCAAATCTATTAACAAGAAATGTATACAGTGCATGATAAGTTAAATTTTCTTTATTGTTGTCCAACGCAGATCCTTTGGAGAGAAAAAAAGATCACAGTGCTTTCCAGGTAACTGAATTGGTTAAGTCAAGGAAATGGTTAAAAGATAAAGGATTAGGGAGCAGTTCACTTTTTTATGGCATCTTCTCTCATGGAGTTCTGAGCACTTTGGACAGTTCCTTTCCCCCTACTTTTAACAGCTGTTATGTGTCATTCACCAATCTGCTGTATTTAGCTTGTCTACCGAGATGCAGCATCGGCCAGGGGAAGGGCCAATGGTAAGAGCGAGGTACAATTCCTTGAACATTCTTTTCAAAGTACTGGAAGGGCCTGTACCACCACACCCGTGCAAGGAGGTTAGTTTGGGAAGCTTCTTTTAGCACCTGCACAAAGATAATTAGGAAAAAATAATTATAAACAAGCATAGCAATTTCTCTCGTTACTTTAATGCGTACTGTTTGCCACCATCTTCTGCAATTCTCCACAAATTTACTGTTTCAATTTACATAGTACCTGCCTTCTATCTCTACGCACATTTACATTAACAATATGAACACATACCAAAACCAGCCTACCTTGACAAAACTTCAGCTGGATAAAAATAATTATTTTTCATGTGCATCCTATCCACTGCCCCCGAAAAACTCGCCTTCCTTCCTCCCATGAAAGTCTGAACAAACAGACTTTGTCCTAACAGTCAAACTGCAGCTCCATTGGCCGAGTAAGCAAGTTATGGATTTGGGAGCCCTATGAGAACTCTCTGTCCTCTAGGGGTTGTTGGTTACTCAGGAACAGCAAGTCACAACTGTCAAGGAGTTGTCCTAGGTGAGAGAATTTTTATAGATAGCTGGAAGATCCAAACTATAAAGAACTTTCCAGATTAAAAGAAACATCTGTAACAGTACCATGTATAACGCAAGCAAGTTTTATGGAGCACAGGCGTGCTTCTTGTGTGAAACACAGTAAATAATTTGGTGTTCAAGCAATGCGTGGTTAACCCTTAGCTTTTCAGCCACCCAGTCTGGAGGTTATTGAAGCATGAATGACTCTGGAGAGATTCATACCTGAAGGGGAAAAAAGTTACAAACTGGCAAAAAACACACTTGGCTTCTGGAATCATCTGGGAATCAACACAATCTAGGGTTGACAACTTCAGGGCATGTCTACACTGCCCCACAGTTTGGACTAATGGGTGGTGTCAGTGGTAGTGCTCCCCTGGTAGAAGCTGTGGGAGCAAAATTAAAGGTCCTGAGATCATGCTAATGTTGCATCAGTGAGAACTCGGGACCTTTACATTTGTGACTACAGCATTCACATGGGGGAGTTAACAGTGCAGTACTTTGGTGTGTGCTGCTAATCACATCACTCCTCAGGCTGAGCTGTGGGGCAGTGTAGACATGTCTTCAGTAACAAAAGAAAGACATACCCCAATACAGTTAAAGGGGCTAACAAACGCTGCCATAACCTCTTTTTGCTTTCCCTAATCCTCAAACACCTCTTGACTCTTGTCTTGGGTCAACTTAAGCCAGCTATAGTTCAACCAGGTCAACTTTTGGACAGACACTGAGGCAGCACAGCAACCATGCTGTATGGGCAAGCACCATATTAGCCCAAGTAGGAAACATAAGCAAGTGGCCCATATAACAATATTTCATTTTCATTCCATCTCTAAGCTCATAGGCAAGATAGACCCATTCCAGTGAATCCAGGTTAGAAATGGGAGACCTTTATCTACAGCAGATGCAGTCAGCACAGCTGTGCTAATTTCCAAATTGCATATGGGCTAATGCTGAATCACATACCAGACAGGAGAAAATAATGATGATGTACTGTAATAAAAATAAATAAATAAATACACTGCTACCTTGATATAACATGAATTTGGATATAATGCAGTAAAGCAGTGCTCGGGGGGACTGGGCTGCACACTCCAGTGGATCAAAGCAAGTTCAATACAACACAGTTTCACCTATAACGTGGTAAGATTTTTTGGCCCCCCAAGGACAGTGTTATATTGAGGTAGAGGTGTATATGGAGATATACCTATCTCATAGAAATAGACGGGACCCTGAAAGGTCATCAAATCCAGCCCCCTGCCTTCACTAGCAGGACCAAGTACTGATTTTGCCTCAGATCCCTAGGTGACTCCCTGAGGGACTGAACTCACAATCCTGGGTTTAGCAGCCCAATGCTCAAACCATTGAACTATCCCTCCCCGCAGGTCTCAGTAATACAGTAAAAATAGAGGTATAATCCATGATTATGGATGATGATAATCATATTACCAATTTGCCTGGTGTTATACAGAATTAACTGTAGCGTAGACCCCTTGTATTGTGCCTCTGGGATAAGATTCCTGACCAGGGCTGGCTCCAGGCACCAGCATTCCAAGCAGGTACTTGGGGCGGCAATCCGCAAAGGGGGGTCAGTCCGTGTGTTTTTGCCACCAAGCAGTGCGCCAAATTGCCGCCATGGACGGCGGGGGCAGTCCGTATGCCGTTAGGGTGGCACGTGCGTTTCCGTGGTGGCAGCAATTTGGCAGCAGCTTCTGTGTTCAGCTGTCCGGGGCAGCGCAGTTTCTGTCTTCCGGCTGAAGACAGAAGCTGCTGCCGAATTGCCGCCGCTGCAGAAACATGCGTGCCGCCCTAACGGCACATGGACTGCCCCCGCCGTCCGCGGCGGCAATTCGGCACGCTGCTTGGGGCGGCAAAAACAGTTCCTGACAAGACTACAGAACTAATATCACACACCTGGTCTACACCATAGAGATTATCTCTTTCTATCTAGTGTTCTACTACTCTTCATGAAAAGGACTGAAGGAGCCAAGTCCTCTGAAGTCAATCCTGGGCCTCCATATTCCCAAACTGTACAGCACTGCTATTCAATCAACCTGAAATGGCTAATGAAGTATCATAGTTGCTCCAGCTGGATGCCGAGTAAGGACACTCAAGACAAAGTGAAAAGGACATTTAGAGAATGATATATTCCTCAGCTGAATGTAAACTCAATAGTCCACAACCATCGCTACTATATAAGTCTTCCATCACAAAAGAACCACCCTGTCAGGGCCATGCCAGTTGGTATCGTCACACACAAGATTTAATGGATTACCTTTAGTCTCTATTCCCAAGCACACTTAATGATTCCCAGAACCAATATATGCAGATATATCATCACTGTGAAAACTGGATGACAGGATAACCAATGTTTTTCTGTGAAACAAAGTAGAGCATTTCCCATAACAAGACTTTTGGGGTGTAATTTCCACCATTGTGATTTAAGTTAGGTTTCACTTCACTAGTTTACAGTTGCAAAATGCACTAATTCATTTTTCTGGGAGCAGTAAACCTATCAGTACCAGATTTGTACTACAATCTAAAAAGTATTGTAATGCCTTAAGCTTGCATTACTTTTTATATTATCAACTTAAAACAATTTTGCTGCTGGCATTAATTGTCAAGACCATATACTGCCATCTTTTCACGTCATAAACCAAGATCTAGCAGCTTTCTTTTCAAACTATATATATATTTCCCCCTAGTTAGAAGCTTTGGGTATATACTAGAAATGATGGAACATTGATGATTCACAGAACTTTCATACTTCAACACTGCGTGTAGGCCCTGAATAAGCATGCGCTCAAGTGCTATTGTGAACTGGAGCCATAGCAGGCATGTAAGGAGAGAATGTGTTAAAAGGATACATAATCAGGATCTCAATTTTCCACATATAATACTTTTACACTGACCTATTCTCTTAGATCAAAAGAGACTCCATTCCTATCTTAGATTTTATGAGGATCAGCAAATAGTTTTGAGTAAAAATAGGCACTAAATTTTTGACCAAGTCTGAAGTCAGTAAATGGATTTTCCATTTAAACCAGCACTCTACATTACTGAGCCTTGGCAGACTAAATTTAAAATAAGTCAGTCAGTATTGTTATCGGTTTAACTCTACAAGACCCTCAAACACATGACAGTAGCATTAAAATAATGAGATTTTAAAACAAAAATAAATCATTTAGGTCTGTCTCCTGATTTTTGAGCATTAGAGTTGTAAAAATCAAATTTCTCTACCCACTCCATATCCCTCTCTGCTTCGTCCCACATTTCTTTCTTTCTTTCTTTCTTTCTGTGTTTCATATTTCTGTCTCCCTCCTGCCAGCCCTCTTTTATTCTTCAGATCACTACACCCTCACGTAAATTCCACTATCTCCTGCCTGGACCACACATGAAGAATGAGGGCAGCCTGGCTTCTGTCCCATTATTTTCAATGGGAAAAGGGCAGCCATCTTTACTAGGTGTAACTTCACTTCCACTTGCAGACGCTTTAAGACAAAGGCTCTTTTTACTCAGAGCAGCCTGGCTTCAGTCCCATCACAAGTAATGGTGGCAGACGTTTTTAAAATGGCTAAAAGTGCACAAGCAGGCTACAGAACATCTGGAGATTAAGAGAAGCGTTGCCCCTCTACAACCCCCATTAAATTATGAGTTGTGCTAATACCATAAGAGTGAACAATTTTGCTTTCTTCACATTGTCCAAAATTCAAAACCACACATCCTTCAAAAGTGAAAATTAAATAAAAAATGAAGGCAGACTGCTTGTTTGGGGGCAGGCTTTCCTACATTTTTGGTGATCAAGATAAGAGTGATGGAGCCCCACTGGCAGGGAAGAATAAACCTGTCATGTGTTTCTGCCATCACTGGAAGTTCTGTAGTTTTTTATTTTAAGTGTTCTGTACAAGTTTGGATTTTAGGAATTCTTGGGGTTTGTCTTCTGTTCTCTCCCGTAAGGCACAATGTGAGGGAAGAACAATCCATTCATATTTCCTGGTTAAAAGTCTCAAAACAACATATCATAATTCATCCATTGACGTTCTAAAGAAGGAGATGAAGAGCCAAGGAGAACAAAATATTTGGGGGAAAACTCACTTGCTGATTGGCCATTGTGTGATACCACCAGAAAAGTCTTGTAGTGATGTAGTAAGCCACCACTACATCCACAGTGTAGTGGTCATGCGCCAAGAGAATACAGAACATCCCAACTATGCTAAGAGCCCAACAAATCCAATGGTACCACCAAAGTCGCCGAGGTGAATCTGAAAGCAAGAAAAATAATCACTATTTAATCACATAAAAGAGTGTTGATAAATTAGTGTTTTAAGTAATGTTATTACTCTGGAAGCCAGTAATTTATAATTAGAAACAGGAGCTTGATAGACAACAACTGGGCACATGAATTGCACAATAAGACTTACTGTAATGGCTGTCATTACATTACCCTAAGGTTTGGGACAGGAATGATCAGATTGCAAAATAACAAAATAATTAATGTTTACTTCTCAATTTGAAAAGTAATCAGAATATTTTTTTAAATGTATTCATAGGTGTGTGGGGGGGGAGGAGACGAGAGAGAGAGACTGGTGTAAGATCTGATGCCTGAACAACAGTCATCAAAGTTAAGGCATGACATGAACCAAAGTCAAGCCATGTATTACAGCAGATGCTATAAGTTTACTGTCTGATACATGACCTTAGCAAAAGAATTGCTAGTGTTGCTAAAACAGGTTCCTAAGAAGCAACAGACACTGAGTATGTGTGTAGACACACACTAAAAAATTAGCTCAGGTACATCCTGACACCAGATAAGAGGGTTTGACAAAAGTAATAAATAGGGATGTTTTGCCGAGATGCCTGGAATAAGATACAAGGGGAGGTAACAAGCAGATGTCATGAAACACATAAGGTGGTACACAAGTTGTTAGTCTACAAATGTCAGGGTACTTCGCCTTAACTCTTTATGTGGCCTAGGGGACAACAGACTCTGGCTGCTGACTGCCACTCCTTCCCACTGGGCACTCGTGTTTGCGTACTTGTAACCACAGAGCCAAGGCACTAGTACTGTGCCTTGAGAGCAATAAAGCTGGCCGAGTACCTTTATCACTGAACAGTGCATGTGGTCTTTCTTTCTGGGTAGTACTATCAACGTCTGCTGAACCAACTCTCTTTGCAGGGCTGGAATAGCATATGGAGAGAGCAACATGCATGCCAACTGACAACAGTCAGATACTAAAAAAAGGAAAGGCTAACTGAATCCTCAAAAAATTACATCTGTGACTATTTGGCTAGTTTATCTCAGTCTATAAAAACACAAGCATTTATAAAGTACTGTGAGATTGTAATTATACATACTATATGGCTACTGTAATTCCTTTTTTCCTATATCCTCTTCCCTGCCATTTTGTGTGTGTGTACACGTACCCTTTTGGGCCTGATCATCCCTTCAGTTGTATGCACACAACTTCCAGTATCTTTGGGAAAGTCACTTAGGGTTTTTTTGTGCCACATTTCCCATTCTGCAAAACATGTATGCTGATATTTACCTACTAAATTGATGTATTGTGAGACTTGTGTTTTAAAACTATTGAAATACTTGGATCAAAAGCATTATATTCAGTGAGTGAGAAGTATGTTTTATATCATGTTCTAGTCAAAATATACTTTAATAAGAATGAATAATCCAAATATAAATCATACAGTAGTGTTTTATTCCATTTTCACCTGTTTTCATATTCAATAAAACACATATTATTGGCTTACATTACTGAATAGACTTGAACAAGCTGGGTTTTTCACTCTAATTATTTAATGGGTCGAGACAGTGAACATTCTTTGATCATTATATATAAAATTAAATTCCATAAACATTGTAATGAACTTACACTCTTTGATAAATAAATATGTAAGTGTTAACATGACTGTGTGGCCGCTGTAGAGATAGTCACCACACATGTTGTGGGATCCTGTGATAGATAACCCCCCTCCAGCAAGCAATTTCATTATCCTCCTCAGGTGAGACTCCCAATCTCCAAAGAGCTGGTGGAAGAAGAGAAGAACATATTTAACCAAGGTTATTTCATACTGCATTAAAGATATGAAAGGTTAACACAGATTATGAGAGAGAGCATTATCCTACAAGGTGTCAAGAATCTCTAATACAATGCTGAACAGGCCTGACTCCCATTGATGCTAATAGGACTTGAGGATGCTTACTAATTTATGTGATCAAACCCTTTATTATCTTGGTAACTTTACACAAGATATTTAATTAGAACAAAAAAAACAATTGGTTCCAAAGACTACTGCCAAATATCTTTGGGGCCTAACAATGAGACTTTAAGACAAAAATACATAAAAATGGTGAAAAAATAAAGGAATTGTTTTGGGATTACAACATACAGAAAACACTACTGGGATGAAAACGTATGCCATGTTACTCTAATTAAATAGATTTATATTTTCTAAGACAGGAAACCAAAAATTATGGAGACTTCCCCTGTCTCTGCAAATAGCTAATGGTTTGGAGAGAAAAGGAAACTAACAAATAGTCAGACCTTAACTCATTCACTTTCAATTAAAATAATCAACATGACATATCTTTTAGGTGTTATACTGGATCAAAGCAATAACTCCATAGGTACTGTCATCTAGCAATTAATACACCATGATTTTAGAGTGCTATCAGTTATAGTAACACTAAAATAAGTAAGATGAAATCATTTTCTCTGGTATTCATAAATATTTATAAGTGCTGCCATTTAAGACATTCTTCTGCAGATGTTTTGCTAGTCACGTTCAATATTGTTCACTACTGTAAGGAAAAATTATTCTAGTGGGAGCTTTAAATTCAGGTAATTGTTTAGTTTTCTCAATGGGAGCTACACAGCTATAGCTGAGAATGCTTTGTAAGCCCCGTAAATATATTGTGGAATCCTGGGAAAGCAGGAAATCTCCTCTTAGCAAAACAGCTTTTCTATCTCCTTTACAGCTACATCTCCAGAAAATAGTGAAGTGGTCACTCTTTCTCACAGATGAATGGCAAAGGAATTAAGTCAACCAGGCAAATAATTTGTACAGCAATAGTAAAATATATTCCAAACTTAGCTTTTTTTCTAAGAATGAGACAAAACCCTGAAGCTAAGGTCAGGCAGTCAAAATAAAGAACTGCAACTGACAGATTAATCAAATGTATATAGTCTTGCCTAAATCCAGTTCCTAGAATACAGGTTTTTTTGGAGCTACACTGGTTTCTACTGGCAAACAGACGTGTTTGTGAAGAAAAAAACCCACAGGTTACGTTACTATATGAGCTATCATGCAACTTACTTACTTCTTCCAATGAATAATGGACCAATGCAAAGCAGAACTCACAATAAAAATTCGAACACCTAACAGCAATGGAATATAAACACAATAGCTATAAAAACATGGAACTGTTTCCTGTAGCACCATAAAAGCCTATACACTGAATGCCACAGATTGCAAAAATGTACTTTACATACCAATGTCTCTTCTCTTTGAAAAATCTCATCTAACAAATATTCTGAAGCCCAACACCTCCACAAAAAATAAGTATGTTAAAACAGAAATCAAATTATTCCAGCTACAGACTGCAATTTTTAGGTGTTTTCATTACATCTGGTAACCCCCTATTTTCCTTTAACTTCATAATGATAAATTGTAAACAATTAAGATGAATTAGTAACGATGCTATTCCTACAGAAATTAATCCAATAGTAAATTGGATGAATTGTCCAATTTAATGAACTTGATCAAACAGTAAATTCAATGTGGTCTGATAACATCTGAAATTTGACACAATGGTTTCTGCATAAAGAAGAGCTGTAAAGCTTTATAGTTCTGGTTAACCATATTCCCCTATTATTACCCACCCCTCATATGGCTACCACCCAGTGGATTCAATGTTGGAAATGCCTCCATAAATTATAAATGCCTCCATTTCCAGCTCTGTTGTATCATTTCCACAGGTTGTCTCAAACATCAGCAAGGAACACAGGACATTGGTCGTATGTTCACTTAGTGCTAGACAACTGTGCATTCGCTCACTGTGTGGGCTGGCCATTTCCTTCTGGCTGTGGAGCCAGGCTACCTAGGCACAGATTTAATACAATTCAGTGCCTCCCTTACCAGGCTGCTGAGTGTTTAAGAAGGTAGAGCAGATCTCACACAGAAGACCAGGAAACAACATCACTTATTGGCTGCTGTTCACTATTCCCACCAATGCAGAAAAAACGGAAGGCTGGTGCCTTAGCTGTCTCCTGGGGAAAGTCAATCTGTGAACTACCTATACCTTCCCATCTCCCCAAAAAAGGAAGAAAAAACCTGTGTTCATTATACTCCTCTGAAGAATGACTGAAAACCCCACTTTTTTCCAGTAACCCCCTCTGCAGCAAAGACGGGGAAAGAGGTATTTACCCAGTGGTCTAAGGCTGGAGCAAAATTCTCCTATCACAAGTGTTCAGATGCATTGGGATGAATAGGATGCGTAAAGTGACTATGTGGAGAGGCTGGGGAGACTGATTAGAGAAAAGAAGAAAGAGGGTGATTGGGAAGAAGTGAAATTACTGGAGAGAAGCGGAGTAAGAAATGGAAAGATAACTGAAGGAACAGAGGAGACTACATCGAATGCAAGGAAGGAGAAATAGGTGCAGAGGGAGAAAGTGTTAGCAAGGGACAAACAAGTAATGAGAACTGAACAATGGTATAAGCCAAACATTAATAACTACAATATGAAGGAAAAGTGTGATGTGAAAGACAGGAAAGAAGCTTAAAAAGAAAGTCAGAGTGGCAGAGTGTTGTTTTCAAAACCATTTTAATAATAGAAAGATGATTGTGAAGTACTACCACAAACTAGACACATTCAGACTGTTTCCACAAACAAAAGCTTATTAAAAACCAGCTAAAACTGCTATGGGTAAAACATATCCACACAAATGCATAAAACAAAAGAACTTTCAAGTTCTGGAAAACTTGTTTATAACTTTAACATCCAGTCACAACATTAAACATACTCCACACCTCTCCGAAGGATACAGACACACAAGAGACTCACCAAATTCATCCAACTAACACTGTAATTAAACACTTAACCCTTTTCAGCAACACTATAATTTATATGTATAGCAGACATAAATGGGAAAGTGTATGATGTGTTGTTCTTTCATGTGGGAAGTATAAGTTTAGAGTTAAGGTTCAGCATTGCAGTGCCTCCCTGCCCCTCAGTCTGAAGCAAGAAACAGTGTACAGGCTCCTCTGACCTCTGGTGAAGCTCTGGTTCTTCAGAGGCTTACCATCTCCCTCAAGCTTCAGCTAGCTCACTGGAGTGGAATCCCTGTCTTCCACCCCAAGCACAAGGGATTATCAATGAGAAGGACAGGGATGACCCATGGCCATCTTTTACAGTTAGCCCCTTCTTCTCCGCATGATTCCTACTGTTGACCTCCATCCACCTATGCTCCCTGGAACACATGTATGCATTGGAGTATCCATATCTCATATCTGTCCTGGGACTTTGCTTCCCTTTCACTGCCAGCAAACCACAAGCAGTTTGACTGTAAAATCTAAGAGGCCTCAGAACATTAGTTTCCACTTTTCATTTTGAACGAAATGAAACCAGTGTAGCCCACAACACACACACACGTTAATTTACTTCAATTCAAACAGTAGGTGGAAGGGCCAGGTGGATTTCCACATATCTGACTGCATTTATATCTCTTCCTCTTGATGTTTAAACTATCTATGCAATGGATGATTTAGGCTCAAAGATACTTCTGGAGAATTTTTTTTTATTTTGCCTTCGGAACACACCAGATGGCAAATACATTTAAAAAAAAAAATCTATTTGTGAAGATTCTACTCCCCCTCCAAACAAAAGTTTTTGCTTCTTCCAGAAGATCATTAACTATTTTATGGAGTGTTCATAAGATATTGCCTGGGCTGCTCACACCTGCTAGAGTGACTCTGATCAGATATTTGCATCCATTCAAAAGAGGCCACTAATGGCAGTAATGGAATTTTTTACACTCTGTTGCAAGCATAACAGGGGCACATTAGTCACTCAAAGAAAAGATTGTATTGCATGTCTACAAACTACTTGGAAGCACAGGATCCAACATCTTAGTATATTAACCAGCTAGGATCTAATGGATTAGTGTAGTAACCAGATAATTCTTCATGCTGTATCTTAATCTAATTTTAAAGAGTTTCACAGCCTAAAGTAACCAAGGTAACCATTTAATAATTAGAGCAAAACGTGTACTACTTAAATCAGTAACTACTGAATACATTTGTCTTCTGAAGACTAATATTCCTTTATTTTAGAGCTTATTCTTGTCTTAAAAACTGAACTGAAATCATGAATTATACTTTTCAGACAGTTCTAATGTTAAGGATCTGTTTAGTATCTTTCATGGTGATTATAAACACTTCCTGCATTACCCATAAAAGCCTAGAATGCTCCCAAACACTGAATTGTTTCTTTCAAATTATGTCTGACTCAGATAAGGAGATGACAAGAGATTTTCGGGATTGAAAATGTTCTATATTTTACAAGGAAGTCCTGTAGAAAGATCAAAGAACATATCAAAACTCTGCAGTAATGGACTACAAAGCTTGTTAGTCCTTGTTATAAAGGTCACTTAACACATTGGCAAACCTGCCTAATTTCTGTTTAAATAAAGAACGTTCCTTTTTAGAAATGGCAGATTTACTCAGTGTGGAATTATAGTATCTGATTTCTTTTTGTATTTATAGTGGCTCACTGTTTAACTGACTGATCACACATGTTGCTGATTTCCCCTTCTCATGTCCCTGCCCATTCCTCCATTTACAAAGACTTATGTCTCCAAGCAGCCACACACGATTTAGCAAAGACTACACTGTCATCATATAAGCAGTGCTAATTTCCAACACTGGTCAGCACACCCACTGGAACATTTTCTCTTGGAAACCAAACATTTTGGGTTTCTCTACTTTAAGAACATGTCGGCATTCTTCTGCACCAGTGCAGTTCCACCCATAAAAGAACAGTGGTAATACTAGTGTAAACTAGGTTAAGGGGTGTTGGATTTTTAAGATGCCCTGCCAACTAATTCTGCTCTGTAAGTGGAGTTTCACCAATACAGAAAAACGTGGACGAAGCTGTAGAGAGATTCTACAGGGGAGGTTTCAAATATTTCTCTCAAGCTTAATAATTACCATAATTAACATCTAGGTTGACTAGGGATAGGAATGCTGTAGAGAGAGTGAGCGAGCAGTACAGCTTGTCTACAGTTTTTGTATCACTTAAATTACATTGGTTTCAAACTGGTACAGTATAACCCCCCCAGTGCAGATCCAATTATACACATATAAAGGTGCTTATACTAGGATAGCTAAGTGTTGTAAATTTAGGGAAGTAAGTAGAGCT
Organism: Mauremys reevesii; assembly: GCF_016161935.1. Classification (NCBI taxonomy): domain Eukaryota; kingdom Metazoa; phylum Chordata; order Testudines; family Geoemydidae; genus Mauremys; species Mauremys reevesii. The sequence continues at coordinate 34,717,474 of NC_052629.1, read as the reverse complement.
TGGTGGGAATTTGCCAAAAGAAAACCATTAAAATGGAAAATTTATTGTCCACAAAATCAATTTTTTTTTACTGGAAAATTTGTTTTTCCAAGACCCTTCGATTTTCTATTAGAAAAATGGAAACAAGATAGTTCTTTGTGTCAGTTCGATACAAATTGGAAAATTTCACTTTGTTTAACTAATCTGAAATGCTTTGTTTCAAATCAATTCAACAAAATATTAAACTGCCTTCCCCACTAGTGCATTCCCTCATGGGACCTACAGGTCAGGCTTTCTGGAGGACTACAAATCCCACAATGCCTTCTGGACTCCCCTTTGATGAAACTGTAGGGGAATCGTGTGACACTGCATGAATCGCAAATATAGTCCAGGTGTGAAGCCTGGTCCACAGAGAAAATAGAGTCCAACAGGCTCTCAAAATACAACTTCCATGTTTCAGTGGTGAAAGAACAGGTTAAGGACCATTTAGAAAATCTGGACATGAAAAGTCCATAGAGGCGGATCTAATGCACCCAAGAGTGCTGAGGGAGCTGGCTGATGTGATTGCAGAGCCACTGGCCATTATCTTTGAAAACTCGTGGTGATCGGGGGAGGTCCTAGATGATTGGAAAAAGGCAAATATAGTGCCCATTTTTAAAAAAGGGAAAAAGGAGAATCCAGGGAACACAATGGTCAGTCTCACCTCAGACCCTGGAAAAATCATGGAGCAGATCCTCAAGGAATCCATTTTGAAGCACTTTGAGGAGAGGAAGATGATCAGGAACAGTCAACATGGATTCACCAAGGGCAAGCCATGCCTGATCAACCTGACTGCCTTCTATGTTGAGTTAACTGGCTCTGTGGATATGGGGAAAGCGGTGGACGTGATATATCTTGACTTTAGCAAAGCTTTTGATACAGTCTCCCACAGTAAATAAAAATATATAAAATATGGAGATATACCTATTTCCTAGAACTGGAAGGGTTCCTAAAAGGTCATTGAGTCCAGCCCCCTGCCTTCACTAGCAGGACCAAGTACTGATTTTGCCCCAGATCCCTAATTGGTCCCCTCAAGGATTGAACTCATAACCCTGGGTTTAGCAGGCTAATGCTCAAACCACTGAGCTATCCCTCCCCCCATAATACTTATGTACATAGTACTCTTGCAAGCAAGTTAAAAAAGTATGGATTGGATGAATTGACTACAAGGTAGATAGAAAGCTGGCTAGATCATCAGGCTGAACGGGTTGTGATCAATGACTCAGGATATGGCTACACTGGCGATTTGCAGCGCTGGAAAGCCTCCACCAGCGCTGCAATTAGTAAATGGCCACACCTGCAGGGCACTTCCAGCGCTGCAACTCCCTGGCTGCAGCGCTGGCCGTACACCTCACTCAGCATGGGGAATAAGGATTCCAGCGCTGGTGCTGCAGCGCTGGTCATCAAGTGTGGCCACACACCAGCGCTGTGATTGGCCTCCAGGGTATAAGGTGTATCCCAGAATGCTTTTATAAATTACTCTCTCTGTTTTGTTATGCAGCCTCTCTTTGTTTTGTTGTGAACGAGCTCCGTGCGGAGCTCCGTTGCCGTTGCAGTTGCCGCTTATCTAAAAAACAAACAGATCTCCTGTTTGCTGTGATCATCTGTACCTGGCTGTAAACAATCAAATGAGATTGCAGGCAGGGAGGGAATGAAACAGCGGGGAGTCGTGTTGGCTGCAGGCTGTTTGCAATTAAGAGTTAAGACTAAGGGGTTGGAAACATGTTCTGATTTTTCAAGTCAGGAAGCTAAACACACAGTGTTGGCTCCAAAAATCCACTCTGTCTCCCCCCCCCGCTCCCTGTCACACTAGACCCCACTCCACCCCCCTCTTTTGAAAAGCACGTTGCGGCCACTTGAATGCTGGGATAGCTGCCCATAATGCATCACTCCCAGCAGCGCTGCTAATGCTGCAAATGTGGCCACACACCAGCGCTGGTAGCTGTGAGTATGGCCACACACCAGCGCTGCTCCTACACAGCTGGATGACCAGCGCTGCAAACTACCAGCGCTGCAAACCCTAAGTGTAGCCATACCCTCAATGTCTAGTTGGCAGCCGGTATCAAGCAGAGTTCCCCAGGGGTCGGTCCTGGAGCCAGTTTTGTTCAACATCTTCAATAATGACCTGGATGATAGGATGGGTTGCACTCTCAGCAAGTTCGTAGATGACACTAAGCTGGGGGGAGACATAGATACACTGGAGAGTAAGGATAGGGTCCAGAGTGACCTAGACAAATTGGGCCAAAAGAAATCTGATGAGGTTCAACAAGGACAAGTGCAGAGTCCTGCACTTAGGACGGAAGAATCCCATGCACTGCTACAGACTGGGGACCAACTGGCTAAGCAGCAGTTCTGTAGAAAAGGGCCTGGGGATTACAGTGGATGAGAAGCTGGATATGAGTATGCCCTTGTTGCCAAGAAGGGTAAGGGCATACTGGGCTGCATTAGTAGAAGCACTGCCAGCAGATTGAGAAAAGTGATTATTCTCCTCTATTCAGCATGGTGAGGCCACATCTGGAGTACTGCGTCCAGTTTTGGGCCCCCCACTACAGAAAGGATGTGGACAAATTGGAGAGTCCAGCAGAGGGCAATGAAAATGATTAGGGGGCTGGGGCACATGACTTACAAGGAAAGGCTGAGGGAACTTGGCATATTTAGTCTGCAGAAGAGAAGAGTGAAGAGGATTTGATAGCTGCCTTCAACTACTTGAAGGGGAGGTTCCAAAGAGGATGGAGCTAGGCTGTTCTCAGTGGTGGCAGATGACAGAACAAGAAGCAATGGTCTCAAGTTGCAGCGGGGGAGGTCTAGGCTGGATATTAGGAAACACTATTTCACTAGGTGGGTGGTGAAGCACTGGAATGGGTTACTTTGGGAGGTGGTGGAATCTCCATCCTTAGAGGTTTTTAAGGCTCAGCTTGACAGAGACCTAGCTGGGATGATTTAGTTGGGATTGGTCCTGCTTTGAGCAGGGAGTTGGACTAGATAACCTCCTGAGGTCTCTTCCAACCCTAATCTTCTATGATTATATGTGGCAATGTACCACAATGGGGAAACACAATTTAATGTCAAACTAACTTGCAATGAAGCGTCCTACCTGAGTTCAACCAACAGAAATGGAACATTGTGATTTCAGGAATGATGAAAGAGTTTGTTTCAATCGAAAAAGCAGAAAACATTTTAATATTTCTGAAAATAAGTTTTTTGGAATATTTGATTCCATGAAAAATTTTCAAATGATAACTTTTCAGTTCAGGATGAAAACATAAATGCTGAAAAACTGGAATTTCCCATGAGATGGAAATTTCAAATTTTGGTCAGCTCTAGAAATAAGCTACAGTGGTATATGGCATCAGTAACTGCATCTCATTATAGGATGTATATATTCCACTAATCTCAGTAAAAAACAAAAAAACAAAAAAGTCACCCCCCAATCAAAATAGTTAAAAATCGATACAAACACTAAAAATTAGGCCTGAGAAGGGAGTGCTTTGCATTGTTCAACAGCTAGCACTCGAATTGACAGATTTGCAGCATTGACGATCTGTGAAAAAAAGTCCCTGCCATTCCAGCTTATATGAGAGTTACAATCAAGAAGCTGTTCACAGTTATTAAGGATCCCTGGCGTGTGGAAAAAGGAAAAAAACCCAGAAGCTACAAAATGGAATTGCAGTGAGAAAAACTTACCTTTGGAGAGCAGTTGAAATGCATACCGGGTACTGGCAGTGTAGTTACATACATCGTAATACACCGATATAGGTATAGTGTGCCAACTATACAGAAAAATCTTCTGCTAATAATAGACCTGGAGACAGGGAAAAAAGTGTCATTCTAAGGAAACAAATTCTACCAAGATTTGTCTAAAAACCATGAAAGGCATCAGTCTAGAATATCATGTTGACAATTCAAGCTCAAGCTTAATAATGCTTTATGCATCTACATCAGCTTTCATCTAAGAATATTAAAAAAACGTTGATCTCTCATTTTACAGGTGCAAAACAGGCACAGAATGCAATTAAGATTACACAGCAACTCAGTGGCGGAATTAAGAATAAACCCCAAATTTCTGCCTTTTAGTCGTGAGTTCTAAACACTAACCTATGATCCCTTCCTACCACCATTCCTTATAAATACAAATAACTTATAGTTTAAAGGTAGCAAACAAAGCCAGTCCAAAACTAACATAGGTTTCAAGCCAGAGGCTGAATTCCTTTAATCTCTGCAAAGTATCTCTGCATCTACAAACAGGGAATTATCTTCCAAACGGAGCAATCGTATTTGATTTATTCATATACATTAAAAATGCTACTCATGAAAGAGAATCAGCAATCTAAAATACAGAAATACAATTATTACAAAGCTGAATTAGACCAACCAATGACAAATGGAAGTTATTTACTAATATTGGAAGTTCTCTGAGATATGTGGTCCATATCTGTATTCAACACATGGATATGCATGAGCATGCATCCAAGTCTGGACATTTTAAAGAGCTGTGTCCACTGGTCCTCATATGTGAAGTAGGTCTCCTTGTGCTTCTGAGTGAGGATATAAAAGGTAGTGCTGGTTGAGGTCCCCTCAGTTTCTCTTCTCACAGTGAATCCAACCAGACCAGAAGCAGAGGGGATGGAAGGCAGGTAGCGGAATACAGATAGGGAGTGGAGGGTAGACCTCAAGTCTTTTAATGAATGAAGAGTCATTCATTTTCTCATTAAACAGGCTTGACTCATCAAAGGGAAGGGCCTGCATAGTATTCTTCACTTCCCTGGGAAAGCCTAAGGATTGTAACCAAGAATCTCCCTCCTCATAAATCAGAGGGGTAGCCGTGTTAGTCTGGTTCTGTAGAAGCAGCAAAGAATCCTGTGGCACCTTATAGACTAACAGATGTTTTGCAGCATGAGCTTTCGTGGGTGAATACCCACTTCTTCGGATGCTTGCATCCGAAGAAGTGGGTATTCACCCACGAAAGCTCATGCTGCAAAACATCTGTTAGTCTATAAGGTGCCACAGGATTCTTTGCTGCTTCCTCCTCATAAAAACACCAGTGGTCAAGCTTCTGGATGCTGTATCTGCTGCATCAGCTTCAACCTGAAGAGCTCTTTTTGCCACCAACTTTTCTTCCTTTAGAAGGCTCACCCAGTCTCGATGGGCTCAGGGAACGAGTGCATTTCTTATGGACAGTCCTTGACAGGGATCTGTCCTTGTGCCTGTAAGAATGCCCTTCATTCTCATGGGAAGCCCTGAAGGAAGTCTTTGGAATTTGAAACTGAAGGCTTTGCGAACAGGGGCTGCTAACAGGGAGTTTGGCAAGGGAGTTCTCCAGGTGAAGGAGGAGCAAATACAGCATTTGTGGGGTAAGTGACTGTCTGTAGTGTGTGTTTGTTTGTGTTTGGGGGTTACCTGCTGTGTGCTGAGCTTGTGTTTGTCAGTCTGTTTGTTTGTTTGTTTGAAGGACCGTGTGCTCTGGCTGGCAGTTGGCGGCAGGTTTGAAAGCTCGAAGCCTCTGGTAATTGGCTGAGCCTTAATCAGTGGGCGGGGCATTCACTCAGGCCAGGGCTTTATAAAGCCGCACACAAGCAACCAGGGGCTGCTAACAGGGAGTTTCGCAAGGGAGTTTGGAAGGGGAGTGGGAAGGGAGTGGGAGTCCCTCGCCAGCCCTAAACTCTTCCCTGTAGTCCCCCGAAACCTATAAACCGAACCACATTTCAAAACCCCTTTCTGTAAACCACCCTTCCATTAACTAGGAGACAATGCAGGCAGAAGCTCAGCAGCGGAGTGGGGGCTATCCAGTTTATTGCGCTGAGTGTTGCATGTATGATTACCTGCCCTGTGGGCGGGTGGCGTATGTGTGCAGTTGGTGCAAGGAGCTCCTGGCCCTCAGAGACCATGTACGGACTTTGGAGGCCAGGGTGGCGGAACTGGAGGAGCTAAGAGAGGCAGAGAGGTATGTTGATGAGGCTTTCCGGGACACTGTAGAATTGTCCCACCTCCGCTCAGACAGCCCCTGCGCTGTTGAGGAGGAAGAACGGCCAAGGGAAGCAAAACAGTCAATGGGAGCAGAGGGAAACCTTCCCGTAGTTGGGACCCTCCTTCCAGATGGTGCTGGGGTTGCCTCTCGCACTGAGGTTGCCTCTCCGGGGGAGGGAACTCCAGTTTCTAGGAAAAGGCAGGCGTTAGTAATGGGAGATTCGATTATTAGAAACATAGATAGCTGGGTGTGTGATGACCAGGAGAACCGTATGGTGACTTGCCTGCCTGGGGCGAAGGTTGCGGATCTCTCGAGGCATGTAGACAGACTTATGTGTAGTGCTGGGGAGGAGCCACTGGTCGTGGTACATGTAGGTACCAATGACATAGGGAAGGGTAGGAGAGATGTCCTGGAAGCCAAATTTAGGCTGCTAGGGAAGAGACTGAAATCCAGGACCTCTATATGGTGGCATTCTCAGAAATGCTCCCAGTTCCACGCACAGGGCCAGGTAGGCAGGCAGAGCTTCAGAGTCTCAATGCGTGGATGAGACGATGGTGTAGAGAGGAGGGATTCACGTTCATTAGGAACTGGGGAAACTTCTGGGATGGGAGGAGCCTATACAGGAGAGATGGGCTCCACCTAAACCAAAGGTGAACCAGACCGCTGACACTAAACATTAGAGGTTGTAGAGAAGTTTTTAAACTAGGAGATGGGGGAAAGCCGACTGTTGCAGAGGAGCGTGTGGATCGGACACAGACTTTTCTTAGGGGAGAGTCTGATGATAGAGAATCTCCAGGTTATAGTCAGGAGCAGAGGATTGAAGAGTATAATGTAAGGGCCGGATCAGATGATAAACAGTCACATAAAAAAGAATCTGGCACATCAGAAAAAGGCAGGCTAATAAACAGGGACAAGTTTTTAAAGTGCTTGTACACAAATGCCAGAAGTCTAAATAATAAGATGGGTGAACTAGAGTGCCTTGTGATAAAGGAGGATATTGATATAATAGGCATCACAGAAACCTGGTGGACTGAGAGCAATCAATGGGACACAATCATTCCGGGGTACAAAATATATCGGAAGGACAGAACAGGTTGTGCAGGGGGAGGAGTGGCACTATATGTGAAAGAAAGTGTAGATTCAAATGAAGTAAAAAATCTTAAGCGAATCCACATGTTCCATAGAATCTCTATGGATAGAAATTTCATGCTCTAGTAAAAATATAACATTAGGGATCTATTATCGACCACCTGACCAGGACAATAATAGTGACGATGAAATGCTAAGGGAAATTAGAGAGGCTATCAAAATTAAGAACCCAATAATAGTGGGGGATTTCAATTATCCCCATATTGACTGGGAACATTTCACTTCAGGACGAAATGCAGAGATAAAATTTCTCGATACTTTAAATGACTGCTTCATGGAGCAGCTGGTACGGGAACCCACAAGGGGAAAGGCAACTCTAGATTTAATCCTGAGTGGAGCGCAGGAGCTGGCCCAAGAGGTAACTATAGCAGGACCGCTTGGAAATAGTGACCATAATACAATAGCATTCAACATCCCTGTGGTGGGAAGAACACCTCAACTGCCCAACACTGTGGCATTTAATTTCAAAAGGGGGAACTATACAAAAATGAGGGGGTTAGTTAGACAAAAGTTAAAAGGTACAGTGACTAAAGTGAAATCCCTGCAAGTTGCATGGGCCCTTTTTAAAGACACCATAATAGAGGCCCAACTTCAATGTATACCCCAAATTAAGAAAAACAGTAAAAGAACTAAAAAAGAGCCACCGTGGCTTAACAACCATGTAAAAGAAGCAGTGAGAGATAAAAAGACTTCCTTTAAAAAGTGGAAGTCAAATCCTAGTGAGGCAAATAGAAAGGAGCACAAACACTGCCAACTTAAGTGCAAGAGTGTAATAAGAAAAGCCAAAGAGGAGTTTGAAGAACGGCTAGCCAAAAACTCCAAAGGTAATAACAAAATGTTTTTTAAGTACATCAGAAGCAGGAAGCCTGCTAAACAACCAGTGGGGCCCCTTGACGATCAAAATACAAAAGGAGAGCTTAAAGACGATAAAGTCAATGCGGAGAAACTAAATGGATTCTTGGCTTCAGTCTTCACGGCTGAGGATGTTAGGGAGATTCCCCAACCTGAGCTGGCTTTTGTAGGTGACAAATCTGAGGAACTGTCACAGATTGAAGTGTCACTAGAGGAGGTTTTGGAATTAATTGATAAACTCAACATTAACAAGTCACCGGGACCAGATGGCATTCACCCAAGAGTTCTGAAAGAACTCAAATGTGAAGTTGCAGAACTATTAACTAAGGTCTGTAACCTGTCCTTTAAATCGGCCTCGGTACCCAATGACTGGAAGTTAGCTAATGTAACGCCAATATTTAAAAAGGGCTCTAGAGGTGATCCCGGCAATTACAGACCGGTAAGTCTAATGTCGGTACCGGGCAAATTAGTCGAAACAATAGTTAAGAATAAAATTGTCAGACACATAGAAAAACATAAACTGTTGAGCGATAGTCAACATGGTTTCTGTAAAGGGAAATTGTGTCTTACTAATCTATTAGAGTTCTTTGAAGGGGTCAACAAACATGTGGACAAGGGGGATCCGGTGGACATAGTGTACTTAGATTTCCAGAAAGCCTTTGACAAGGTCCCTCACCAAAGGCTCTTATGTAAATTAAGCTGTCATGGGATAAAAGGGAAGGTCCTTTCATGGATTGAGAACTGGTTAAAGGACAGGGAACAAAGGGTAGGAATAAATGGTAAATTCTCAGAATGGAGAGGGGTAACTAGTGGTGTTCCCCAAGGGTCAGTCCTAGGACCAATCCTATTCAATTTATTCATAAATGATCTGGAGAAAGGGGTAAACAGTGAGGTGGCAAAGTTTGCAGATGATACTAAACTACTCAAGATAGTTAAGACCAAAGCAGATTGTGAAGAACTTCAAAAAGATCTCACAAAACTAAGTGATTGGGCAACAAAATGGCAAATGAAATTTAATGTGGATAAATGTAAAGTAATGCACATTGGAAAAAATAACCTCAACTATACATACAACATGATGGGGGCTAATTTAGCTACAACGAGTCAGGAAAAAGATCTTGGCGTCATCGTGGATAGTTCTCTGAAGATGTCCATGCAGTGTGCAGAGGCGGTCAAAAAAGCAAACAGGATGTTAGGAATCCTTAAGAAGGGGATAGAGAATAAGACTGAGAATATATTATTGCCCTTATATAAATCCATGGTACGCCCACATCCCGAATACTGTGTACAGATGTGGTTACCTCACCTCAAAAAAGATATTCTAGCACTAGAAAAGGTTCAGAAAAGGGCAACTAAAATGATTAGAGGTTTGGAGAGGGTCCCATACGAGGAAAGATTAAAGAGGCTAGGATTCTGCAGCTTGGAAAAGAGAAGACTAAGGGGGGATATGATAGAGGTATATAAAATCATGAGTGATGTGGAGAAAGTGGATAAGGAAAAGTTATTTACTTATTCCTATAATACAAGAACTAGGGGTCACCAAATGAAATTAATAGGCAGCAGGTTTAAAACAAATAAAAGGAAGTTCTTCTTCACGCAGCGCACAGTCAACTTGTGGAACTCCTTACCTGAGGAGGTTGTGAAGGCTAGGACTATAACAATGTTTATAAGGGGACTGGATAAATTCATGGTGGCTAAGTCCATAAATGGCTATTAGCTAGGATGGGTAAGAATGGTGTCCCTCGTCTCTGTTCGTCAGAGGATGGAGATGGATGGCAGGAGAGAGATCACTTGATCATTGCCTCTTAGGTTCACTCCCTCTGGGGCACCTGGCATTGGCCACTGTCGGTAGACAGATATTGGGCTAGATGGACCTTTGGTCTGACCTGGTACGGCCGTTCTTATGTTAAGACTCTGCTCCTAGGCATGTGCTCATTTATTGAGGCTGTTGTACAGGAGGGTCTCCCTGGCCCAGATCAGAGGGGTCTCAGGGCCTTCTCCATTAAGGGTTTCCTAAGGTGAAGCTCACAGGGTTTGCAATTTATTGGTAGAAATGATCGACGAACACAGAAGAAATGTGTGTCTCACCCAGACAGTAGAGACAGCATTGGTGTTCATCACTGACAGAGAAGGATCTAGTGCAGGAGATGCAGTTTTTGAAGTCTGGGACTTTGGGCATAAACCCAGACCGCAGAGAAGTAGTCCCCGGTCCTGGGAAGCAAAGTACACAAACTACACTAAAATTATAGCTGTACTAATCTATAAAGAATAACTATATACTATTTTATCTGCAGGATCTCTGAAAGCTGAAGAAAGAGAGGACATTGAATTCTGATTCTGGACCATGCAGCAGTAAGGAACTGAGGGGGCATCAACCTGTACTGCCTCTTCTACTCTTGCTCAGAAGCATGAAGAGACCAACTGCGCATATGTGGACCAACAGACACTGCTTGTTAAAATCTCTCAACTCAGGTGCATGCTGCACATGTGTACCCACATGAGGAATACATATAGGAACCAGCATTTGAAAAACTGGAGATTTAAATACCATGGATCCACAGTGGCCTCATGAAAACACAATCAGTCACATGTTTTAAAATTTACTTCTATAATTACACCTGCAAGTTTGAGTGTGAAAACCTGATCATTAGCTGCCACCCTAATTTGAATGCGCAAGTGCAAATTCATGTTAAACATGAAATGCAGGCTTTGCAAATACCAACTGCACACAAAATACAAGCATAATTTTAGATTACAGGTTGAGGCCAGCCCAAAATTTGGCCCACTTAGGCTTCTGCTGCCAACTTTCAATGTAATTATAGTAGTATTAACTATAACAACAATAGCACTAATATTAAATATTGGCAAGCATATATATGATCCATCAGGATTAAAGCCCCACTGTGTGAGTAAGAGAATCACTCAGATATTCTCAAAAACAACTGATAAAGTGTAGAGGAAAGAAATTTAAGATAGAAGGAATCTGTGAAGAACTGATACAACCTTGTTACTTACGTTATGTTGCTTTTGCTTTTGTAAAATAATCAGCATTTAAAACTGAGGAAATGATGGCAAGCTAAGCTTGCAGTTTCTTATCCAGCTAAAAGTAGAATGCCTGGGTAAGATCAAACATTATCTTTTTCCCCATACTGTCTCTACTTGCCATACAAGGCCCCAGGTACGTTACTCTATAATTATCTCACTTCCCATAGAATACTTTAAGAGAAGCTGTCTGCAAGAAGGATCTATAGTAAACATATTGAAAAATTATCCCTTCCCACTCTTGCTGCTCTCCTTCCCTAAAACTGTCTGTTAAAGTAAAAACTATGTACTTAAGTAAGGATTCCTAAAGTATTTACTTGTGACTGCTTTCAAATTTCATTGTTTAAAAGCACTTAATCCAGACAGAAACACATCTAATACTTTTTAAATAAGTAAAGTTTCAAAACAACCAGTAGCAAGCTGAGCTCTCCTGAAACGCACAAATGGCTGACAATTTGATTTTTAATGGCTTTTGGCAGAGTCAATTAGTTGCAGTATTATTGATCTGACTACAGCATGACTTAACAATGCTAGATCAATATTATGAAAGAGTTTTACTGCTTTGAGGGAAAGATTTCAAACAATATATTGTGTGTACATATATGTTTCAGACAAAGAACGATTACTTCCTCTTGAAACAGTAAATATTTTTGCAAACAGGCAGGAATACGCTAAGAAGGCTTAAGGTTATACTATCAGACTATATCTCCATGGATGTAACTATTGCAAGCTAGGATAATGGCATTATTCCATTAGAGAGATCAATTTCACTAAGAAGCAAAGATGTTCTACTCAAGGCTGAACATCCCTTTTATTAAACTATATATGGCTCTCTGATTTCAGTTCTATTTAAACTAACTGGTTTAGCAGACTCTGGGGTAAAGACAGAATAAATGGTAAAAGGCAAATGTGAAGTAAAAATTGAATACCACTGTTTTTCTAATGCTGCAAATGCTGACAACGTTGCTGCAACTATTTATAACATTATAGCACACCAAAAGGAGAAAGACTCAGACAATACTTTTAAGATCACTAATTAACAAACGGCTACTAACTTGTAATATACTTCTGAGACCCAACTATGAAGAGTTGCACTAGAGCAAGGGTCGGCAACCTCTCGCACACGGCTTGCCAGGGTAAGCACCCTGGCGGGCCAGGCCAGTTTGTTTACCTGCCACATTGGCAGGTTCGGCCGACCGCGGCTCCACTGGCCACAGTTCTCCATCCCAGGCCAATGGGGGTGATGAGAAGCTGCAGCCAGCAGATCCCTTGGCCACGCCGCTTTCCGCCGCCCCCATTGGCATGGGACGGTGAACCGTGGCCAGTGGGAGCCGCAGTCAGCCGAACCTGCCGACACGGCAGGTAAACAAACTGGCCCGGCCCGCCAGGGTGCTTACCCTGGCGAGCTGTATGCCAGAGGTTGCCGACCCCTACACTAGAGTGTAATGGTTTCTATGCATTGTATGCAGATAGTTTAAATTACTGGTGGATTCTGCAACCTTCTTCATACTGAGTAGAGCTGTGCCAATTCATTTTTTGGTTTGCTAATAGTTCTGGAAAAAAAATAAATGTGGCTCTGGTTGAATAGAAGCCTTTTTTTTTAAAGCATTTTCAATGAATTGAAGAAGTCTGAAAACTTTAATTTAGGGTTGAACAAAATGTTTAATTTGGAGTATTTTTAATAAAAGCAAAAGAAATGAAGACTAGATTCACAAAACCATTGATATGTTGTAGTTCAGTGATTAGGGCATTCACCTGGGATGTGAAAGAAAGAGATTCCAATCGCCACTCTGGAGCTGGGACTTGAACCTAGGTCTCCCCACTCCCCCAGATACGCTAAGCACCAGGCTATTGGCTATTCCGAGGAGGGTCTCTCTCCTGTTGAAACTGTCGCACTTTATACAAAATACTTACATATTTATTGGGATAGAGAGAATGACTCCATAGCTCCAATGGTTAGGGCACTGGGCTATTGGGCATAAGGGGGGCAGCACCACCACTGTTTTTGTAAATGGTACTGTGAATGGTACTGTAAATCTCACTGGAAATCTAGCCTGAAAAGTCAACATATTTTATGCATATATGAAAAAAAAATACTCCACTGCACACACATTTCTCCTTGGGAAGAGCATAAGAGAACAAACACATTACAGACATTAGTTACAATGCTTAAAGCACTACTGGCAGGCACACAAATACTATGGCGATGAAGTCAGTACACAAATCTACACACAATAGAACAGAATCCACTCATATAATGCTATCGACGCATGTATCACTAGTGGGCACAATTTGCTCTTTAAAAACAAAAAACCCCAAGCTAACTTAATTTACATTTCTTGGATTTATGAACAGAAATGTCAATATTAAATTCAGGATGGTTCAGGTTTGTAGCTCTAATGAGCAACATTTTCAGAGACTTACTTACCAGTTAATGAGTTAATGATAGTATAGAGTGACTAAATACTATTAATGTTGGCCAAAAATATCCTCAAAGTTCTATATTAATTTTCCATTTTTATATCATTATATATTACATAAAAGCTAAGAATTAAGCCCCTTGGCTAAGTAGCTTATTCATATGCCACCGCAGTATTGTTGAGAAAACAAAAACTAGTCAAATTAGATTATCTCAGATAAATCTTCTTGTTAAACATATTTAGGATTAAATCTATTTATTATGGTTTACTAAAGTTAAAGGAATAACTTATTCATGGGGAAGCATGATTTTCTAGTTGTTAGAGAAATCATCAGGAAACTTGGAACCCCAACACATTTTCTGGCACCAACTCTCTACATAGCTTTGAGTAAGGCTCTGATTCAGCAAAGCATTTAAACACATGCTTAACTTCCCTAAAAAGGGATGCTTTCCTGAGCTGGACCCTGAACTTCAGTGCCTCACCTTGCCCGTAAAAAAATGGAGATAACGTTTAAGGAACTAGTCAAAATGTCATTTGATATATTAACATACAACCTATAGTATATCAGTGACTTCCCAGTTATCTTCACTATCCAGTGGAATAATTATGCCTATGAATGCTTTTTTCGTTGTCTCCATGGTTACTCTGTCATCTCAGAAGATCAGGGATTACCTCTGATAGTTTACTGAGAATAATACAAACTCTCTTTTAATTATTAACAGCTATAAAGGTAAAAGGCAATGAAGGAAGTTGTATTATAAATATCCTACTTATGATGTCAAAGATTTCTGGTCTCCTTGTTAAAAGCCCAATCACTTGATTGAGCATATAATGGTTTGGAATATTTACCCAAATGCCTGGTTTTTAAACTTATAACATAGCTCTCAGAATCTTCTCTCTCTCTAAAATGCTCAATTAGTTATGTTTCTATAGGGAGAAAAATTTAGCCACAAATCTAGGAGGCAGCCAACTCAAAGAACTGTGGGGTTCATCAAGATGTTGCAGTCAATGTGCAGCCCACACTATAGGTGCACATGAGCCTCATGCACACAAAATCAGATTTTGTGCCTCCTTGTGCTCCTCTTTGAGGTCAAAAGGGCAAAGAGGGAACCCTGCCTCAGTTCCCTCACCATTCAAAAGTTGTGATAGCTAAAGACTCCGAAAGTGGAGATGTAAGGTAGGTTGTGGGATCCACACTGAACAAAAAGTTTGAAGAACCACAGTTACTATTGCGAATGTAACTTTTCTCTTGAGTACATGTCTGTGGATCCACTGTTCGTGACAGGTAAACAGTATCTGCTTAGGATAATGAGTATGAGTAGTGCCAGCTAGATGCAGTATTGTAGCCATGTCGGCACAAGGATATTACAAAGTGGGTGAGGTAATATCTTTTATTGGACCAACTTCTGCTGGTGAGAGAAACAAGCGTTAGAGCTACACAGAGCTCTTCCTTGAAAGTTTCTCTCTCTTACCAACAGAAGTTGGTCCAATAAAAAAATATTACCTCATCCACCTTGTCTCTCTAAGCTGACACTCTCTAGAGTTAGGTCTAAGAGTTGAACAGTGATTGTAGTACTGCTCTCCTGAATTTGGCATCTGATCTAGCCATTAGATTCAATGCATAATGCTTGATAAAGGTCAGTGGGTTACTCCACATTGCTGCCTGGCAGATCTCAGAAGCAGGCAGAGGATGTTGTTTGAGCTGGGGTGGAGTTGGCCTTGATGTTCAGTGGGATACAGTGAGATATCTTGTGTTGTCCTCAAACAAAACAAAATAGTAAAATGTGAACTACAGCCTATACTTAACAATAGTTACCTTTCCTATCTAATTAAGTAGGTCCTTCCCACCTCACCCCAAGATCAGTTTGTTGCAGAGCTGATGGCTTTATAGGAATCAGGAACCAAACTTTCAGGAAAACACCTCCATGCCACAAGATGTTTTCTCTGTGAATGGATTCAGAGTGCATCGCCGCATTCTGTGCTATAGTGAAACAGTCTATTATCTTTATTTATAGACAGGGCGAACCCCAGTCTGTTGTAATGTTTCTTTTTGTACTTCCAAGTGGTTTTATCTGTTTGCAATTGTCTCTGATAGTTTTCCTTTGGTAGTCTTGGGATGGAGCAACTCTAGTCAACAGAGCCTTGAATTACATCATCAGCTATCCAGGGAGAGGTGACAACTACCTCCTCCTTGAATGGGCCACCCCTGAGATATATTACTCAGTGGTGACTAATTTTTACTCTAAGACCACAATGCATACTTTCAATATAGGTACATTATTCCTTAAAATATTACCTATACATACATCTCAATAATTATGAATCTTGACAAGTTATGTACTTCATGTAGATATCTTACATGTTACCCCTTATGGATAAATATCCTGCAAGTTGGGTTTGGCAAAGAATTATTGGTAAAGAACAAAAGACCCTTTGTCAACTGGCCTCTGTCTCACACACCTCTTATTCTTATGGAACCACATACAGTTCTGGTGTGAACCCACTGAGGAGCATGATCTCCTTTGGAGAGGGTGATATGCTTCGTGACATGTGGGAAGATGGTCCTCTGCAAGGCCAGTGTGGCCACATTGGCATATTGTACAGGTACTGGTCAGGTTGGGGTGAGCTGCTCCAGTGCCACTCCTGCTCCAGCTGGGGTGGCACTCTGACTGGGGGTTCCCAATACACTCCTTGGTGGTCATTCTACAACACCCAAGGAATGGAATCTCTGTTCTAAGCCAGTAAGAAGGAATATGTCAGCAATGGCGAGGTAGAATATATTTCCTCATCAAAGGGCAGCACCAAGGGATGGTATCGGCCCTATATTTGGCACTGCTATTTCAAAAAAACCCTAATCTTGTGCACATGCATATGCACAGTAAGCTCGACACTGACACATATTCAAAGAAAATAAATTATAGTGTGTGGGGGGGGAGGGGGTTGTCTTCATTTATGGGACAAAGTGATTCAGAAATCAGTACTACTATGCTTGCTAGATTTTCATTTAAAGTTCTGTGACAATACATGGAATTATTTTGAACCAGTGTTAACTGTACTGTGCTATCAGAAGCTAATACTGTGACAGAATACACCCCTGTATTCACACCCTACACCCTACTGTAATAATCTTTGTACAAGATGTGCCTTGTGAGGTATCATTAGAAAACTCATAATTTGTTGGACAGTACTGTCCTGATAAAATATGCATGGCAACATCATATGTTGTTATATGATTTCCCATAATGATGTTATTAACACATTCCAAACCCAACAGCCTTACCCTGGCAGAAGTCAGCAAACAGGTCTGTCCTAAACAAAGGAATATATGTGTGCCTTAATTTGCATTTAAGCAGTAAACAGAGTCATCAAGCAGAAAGGGGAAATAAAGGAAGCTCAAACAGGACTTTTTTGGTTTTCAGGTCCCCATTTGAAAAACATTTTCAGCTGAGAACCAGTAACTATAAGGGAAGCACAAACACTCCCAGGCACCCCCAACCTCCCTGCCCGTCACATTCTATGCACCTAAGACAACAAAGGAAATAGCCATTGGACTCTCAGGGAGGTGAGAGGGGGCTTCCTGACCTGAAAGGGTTTGGTCAGTAATCTTGCTGGAAGCATGTGGTGAGAAATTTTGCTTGAATCTAATATGGTTTGTTAAGTCAGGAACTAGAAATTGTTTTATCTTTGTTTTTCTTGTAACCATTTCTGAATGTTAAGCCGCATTACTTCTACTCCTCAACTTAAAATCTCTCTCTTCGTAGTTAATAAACTTGTTTTGTTGTTTTATATAACCCAATGTGTTTAAGCTGAAGTGTCTGGGTAACTATTTAAGATAAGAGGCTAATGTATATTATAGTGTATACCCTGCAGTATAACCAAGATGTGAGTGGCAGGCTGAAGTTATACAAACACATCTGACAGTGGCCTGCATGCTGGTGGCTGGTTGTGAGCAGTCCAGTTTGGAAGTTACAACTACTAGGCACTGCAAGGCACCCCAGGTTACATGGCAGGGGTGACAGTCCCCTGCTGGTCTGGATCATACCCTGGTATGTTACAAATACCCACAAACAAAGCTGAAGAACAAGACTGTGTTAAATCTCTCCCCCCCACCTTCCTTTGTACATATGCAGAAATGATTTGGTAATTTACTAGTTTCAGAAACAATTGTAAGAATAAATGGGGCTCAAGGCAATTTACAACATAAAATGGGGCACTATATGCTGTTCTTTTAGGAACACAGCACTCACTGGAAATGTAATGGAGTTTCAAGTATAAAATAGTATATTAAATGGATAAAGTGTCAAAAGGAAAGATTGCTCAATCAAATCATTATGGGGGGCATAAATGTATTTTTTTTGTTACCAGCAATAGAGCAGAAAACTTAATAATATGCCCAATACCACACAGAGTGATGGAAGTATACTAGAGTTTGAAACACCATAATGTTTCAAAAGTTTCCTAGGAAAACAGCATAACTAAAAAGAAGACTTGTACCAAAATCACAAGTTTTTTATTGTAGCCTAAAAACATAGGAAAACCCCACTTCTTTTAAACTCTATTTTTCCATTCTGATCTTCAAGAAAGAAGTCCATCCATCCAATATAATACATTTCCATCAGGGCCAAAGATTTGTCCTTATTTTCCTTCACAGACATATCCATTAATAATCATCAAATTATAGCATCTATACACATAGGCGGCAGGTTTGTATAATTTTTGGTGGGGCCCAAAATGGTGGTGCCGCCCCGCTCCCGCCCTGTAAGCCGATATAAAATGAAGCTACGACGCATCAGTGCCACAAGATTACAAGGGTCAATTAAAAGTGGAAAGTCAGAAGCAGCACTTGCCTACTTCAATATACAGTATTATATTTTGTTGCACCTGTTGTGATGAAGTGGGAATGTTCTTAATATTTTCTCTGAATACTGTGTGGGTGCCTCAGTTTCCCCTGCAAGATGCCAACTGAAGGTGTTGGGGACAAAGAGATCAGGTGGCCTCCTTGTCCGGAAGAGACACAGAGGCCAGAGAAGGGAGTGTCAGTTTGGAGCTGGCTGGGGAAATGGGGAGAGACTCAGAACTTGGTTCTGGGCTCCCCACCCCGCAAGATGGACCTGACAGAGGGGTTCTGTTTTCTGTACCAACAAGCTCTGTTTAAACTGTGTTCCCATCATTTAATAGCCAGACTGTAAAACAGAAGGTTTGAGAGTCACATCTGACTGTGGAGTTGGGGTGCAGGGACCTCTGGCTGCCCCAGGACCCCGCCTGGGCGGACTCACTGCGGAAAGTGCATGGTGTGGAAGGGCATGCTGAATGCTCTGAGGTCAGACCCAGGAAGGTGTAAGCTTCTTGCCCTGGAGACAGTCTGCTCAGAGAGGAGGCTCCCCCAGAGTCCTGACTGGCTTTGAAGGAGTGGTTCCAGAGCATCCCAGCATCCCCTTCCACCCCATGCACTTCCCAGAAGTCCGCAAAGGCACTAACACTCCCTCCTCTGGCCTTTGTCAAGAAGGCTAACAGCATTTTGGGCTGTATAAGTAGGGGCATTGCCAGCAGATCGAGGGACATGATCATTCTCCTCTATTCAACATTGGTGAGGCCTCATCTAGAGTACTACGTGCAGTTTTGGGCCCCACATTGCAAGAAGGATGTGGAAAAATTGGAAAATCCAGTGGAGGGCAACAAAAATGATTAGGGGGCTGGAGCACATGACTTCTGAGGAGAGGCTGAGGGAACTGGGATGGTTTAGTCTGCAGAAGAGAAGAATGAGGGAGGATTTGATAGCTGCTTTCAACTACCTGATAGGGGGTTACAAAGAGGATGGATCTAGACTGTTCTCAGTGGTAGCAGAGGACAGAACAAGGAGTAATGGTCTCAAGTTGCAGTGGGGGAGGTTTAGGTTGGATATTAAGAAAAACGTTTTCACTAGGAGGGTGGTGAAACACTGGAATGGGTTACCTAGGGAGGTGGTGGAATCTCCTTCCTTAGAGGTTTTTAAGGCCCGGCTTGACAAAGCCCTGGCTGGGATGATTTAGTTGGGAATTGGTCCTGCTTTGAGCATGAGGTTGGACTAGATGACCTCCTGAGGCCCCTTCCAACCCTGATATTCTATGATACTCTAAACTGACCACCAAATTTAAGTTGTGTGTTTTTCCCGTCAGGTGAGGACTCTGGGGCAGGGCTGGGGATAAGGAACTTGGGGTGCAGACAGGCTGCCCCATGGCTAGGGCCAAAGAGGACTCCCCTCCACCCTCCCTGGCAGCAGCAAGCTCCAGGGGAAGGACCCCTCCTCTCCCCCGCAGTTCACTGCACATGCTCCTAGGTCCCTCTCAGGTCCAGAAAGCCCACTCTCCTCCCCTATGGTGGGTACCGAGGGGGGAGGTTGCCATCATGTGTGGCCTCCCCTGCTGCCACCCCTCACCATAGCCTCACTGGGGATGGGGCTGCCCCTTGCCCAGCATGGTGCAGGAGTGGGGACTGCAGGATGGTAGCTGGGGAGGGGCACAGTATCACAAAATTCACCTAAGCCCCAGCTGCACAGGTCTAGGAAGCTCCCCTCCCCAGTGGTGTAGCCAGGTTCTAACATCAGGGGGAGCGAACATGTAAAAAAAGATGCCAGCCAACATATCCAATTACTAATCAAGTAGTTCTATAACAGGCTATAACAGGCTGCCCTGGACCCCATCACCCCCTGAAGCACAAGGTAGGGGTAGGCACAACCATGTTGTGCAACAAACACTTGACAAAATTACTGGACTTAGTGATGGACAATGTGGGCAGGTGGGTATTATGTCATTCAATCATTCAACCCATAAAATTGCACACATTTTGCCTCAGTGAAATTAAATATCCAGAGAATTACTGGGCCTGTAATGATGACCAGGGCTTGCTCACCTGTGGCTCCCCCTCCCTGTGCTGTGGAGGCACAGCCAGGCAGGTCTGCATCTGCAAGCAGGCACCCTGCCTCAGGTGCAGCTCCCATGGGCCCTGCTAGCCACTAGACTGGGAGCCTCCCGGCCCATGGAATGGGCTGGGCTGGGGGGCGGAAGGCAAAGGGGGAGATTGTGGGGAGCTTTGGAGGAGGGGAGGCAGTGGGGGAGGGGAGTGGGCTGGCACAAAGGGGAGGGCTCTCTGGAGAGGAGTGACAGGGGCACAGGGGTCATTGGGAGTCTCTCAAGGGGGCAGAGGGTTATGTGGGTCTCTGTGGGGCAGGGGGCTGTGATGGGCAGAGCCAGCTGCAACCTGGGTCTGCTCTGCGGGGGGTGTTGCTATAGTCCCCTCAGGAAGCTCCCCCTATCCTGTGTATTTTATACCAGCACCGGGGTGCCCATTGCTGCTCCTTTCCCCGCCCACGGCTCCATCTGTCTGTCCCCACAACCTCCCAGCTGTGTCCATCTGTCTGTCCTCACAACCCCCCCTGGATGTGTCCTGGTGTGTGTCTGTCCCACAACCCCCCGGCTGTGTCTGGCTGGCTGCCCCCACCACACCTGGCTGTGTCTGTCTGTCCCCACCCACCCCCGCTGTGTGTGTCTGTCCCACAACCCCCCTGGCTGTGTCTGTCTGGCTGCCCCCACCACTTCCGGCTGTGTCCGTCTGTCCCACAACCCCCTGGCTGTGTCCTTATGTCTGTCTGTCCCACAACCCCTGGCTGTGTCTGTCTGGCTGCCCCCACCACCCCCGGCTGTGTCTGTCTGTCCCCCGCTGTGTGTGTCTGTCCCACAACCCCTGGCTGTGTCTGTTTGTCCCCACCAACCCCCCCTCCCCAGCTGTGTCCATGTGTCTGGCTGCCCCCACAGCTCACCGGCTGAGTCTGTCAGACAGGGACAGATGCTGCTGCTGCTCTGCCCAGGGCTCAGACGCTGCTGGTGGCTCGCTCCCCTCCCTGCTGTGGAGGCGTGGCCAGGCAGCTCCGGCACCGCCCCCGGCAGCTCCCATTGGCTGGGGTTCCCGGCCAATGGGCTGTAAGCCCAGTTGCTGCTGGGGCCTCTCCTGGGAGCTGCCGCAAGAGCGCCCGGCATTGCAACGCGGGGACCCCCCCAAAGCACAGGGCCTGGGGCCCAAACATTGGTGGAGCTGGGCCCACCTTCTGGATTATTGGTGGGGCCTGGGCTCCACGGGCCCATAGAACTCGCCGCCCATGTCTATACACCTCTCATCACCCACATTTTCAACTTTTTGTCATGTCCATGCTGGGCATGGTAGCTGTTCAGCAAGAGCAGGTTTAAACTGCAGACAACTTGGCAACAGATCAAGTGTAATTACTTGACACATTACCATCCCAGGCAATGACTGGGGGTAGCAAGGCACTGGTTGATTTGTGAGTCATCACAAATATGCATGGAAAGAAAGTAACATTTAGGGAGGCAATACAAGGAAAATTCATCCTTTCATTTTCTGGAAGTGTAGAAACTTTTGATCTGTAAGGCCACAGGAGACAACCAGAAAATGGGAATTGTTCCTGGACCCCAGGCAGGATGTGGGAGGTCTCAAGTATAGAGTTCTCTCTCCTCCTTAGGCTAGCTAGCTGATAGGGGCTTTGGGGCAGCTGATACTCATACTGATCTGTACCCACATTTTGTACCATAGCTCCTTCTCCCCCACCCTTTCAAAAAAAGGAAATATGAATGAGACTGGCACAATCACTTTAAGACCTATAAAATGAACAGAGACACTCCATGGAGCCACTCAAAAGCAGAATTGAGAGCTATACTTGACTATGTCTTTTGTAAATGTATAAACAAGCTATAAAACAGTCCATAGCTCACTTCTCTCACTAGAAGGGCAACTCCTGATCATATTTTATTCTGTTCAACATATAGTGTACAGAAATGTAATCGGCATATATGAAGCAGGTACTTGTGCACAGCCTGCATGAGCATCTTGGAAATTCGGCATTAGATGAAGGGATTCATAGTATTTTGGAGAATATTTTTTAAAATAGCAGATCCTCCTGAAAAGAAGTTGAAGTCTATCCTGCTAGTTAACAGCTCTAATTCATTTTCTTGAAGAAGATAGCAAAAGAGCCTTTTGAATGATACTGTAGTACTCTTTAAAATGGTGCATTGCTTCAAGAGCTGGAAGTCTGAATATAGTTTTGTTTCTAAGGGAAACAATTAACTATTCATACAAATGCCACCACCGACACCAAAGAGCAGAATAGCAAAACAGAGGAATGGGTGGAGAAAATTCCTCCCATGCTAGCGGCTGAGTAAAATTTTATTGCACTGAATTTTCCAAGCACCCATATTTTGTTCAGTGTAATGCTTAAGAACATCTGGAAGTCATTCTCATGCCTGCCCACCCTCTAGTGTTGGAAAGACCTTCATATATGTCGGCAGAAAAGCTGGAAAATTACACCATTTAAAGGGTACTCTGTCAAAAGTCTGATTTTTTTTTTTTTTTAAAAAAAAGAGTATTAAAATTCAAATTTGTCAGTGTTTCTTTAAATTGGAGTTGCTCAGATTAATCCGTGTAAACTTTCCTGGAACTGTACTCCTACTAGGAACACAAGAAATACCCTAGCAAATCAGTTATTGCCATGTCTGTTTTCCTGTCTCTGTCAGTGGTCAAGTACCCAGACATTTCAGAGGAAGCTTCAAGAAACTCTGCAATGGACAACTATGGAATAATCTGCCCACAGATAAAGCTTCTTTTTCACCACGTTAGTGGTTCATATCTATCATTTTTTAGTGTTAGTGGTTCATATCTGTTATTTTTTAACCTATCTGGCATAACTGCAGATGTTCTCATTTTATATAGAAATGTATAATGCTTTTTTGAATTTTGCAGAGATCTTGGTTTCAATCATATCTTGGGGCAATGAGTTCCACATGCAAATATTCACTATGTATTAAAATATTTATTTTAATCAGTTTTAAATTGATTGCCTTTCAATTTAATTGCAAGTTTTCCTTGTTCATGTCCCTCTCCATTCACTTGCCCATCTTCTCTTAACTGAACAGTCCTAATTTTCAACTTGCCTCACATGTATGTCTTTGCAGTGTAGGCATACACTGCAATAAAAACTGGCAGCACTGAGTCTCAGAGCCTGGGTCATTTGACATGGGCTCGTGAGGCTCAGGCTTTGGGATTTTTACTGCAGTGTATCAAGTATCAGGGGGTAGCCATGTTAGTCTGTATCCACAAAAATAACAAGGAGTTGGGTGGCATCTGAAGAAGTGAGGTTTTTTACTCACGAAAGCTTATGCCCAAATAAATCGGTTAGTCTTTAAGGTGCCACCCGACTCTTTGCTGTTACTGCAGTGTAGTCATTTGGGCTCAAGCTAGAGCCTGAGCTCTGAAACCCTGAACCTCTATACTGCAATTTTATTGTTTTGCAGCAGAGCCCTGCGAGCCCATGCCATGGGTCTTTCATTGCAGTGTAGACACGCTCAGTGTCTCTAATAATCATTGCCTATTTCTGAACCCTTATATTTCTTTTCTCTCTTTTTTGTGATGTAGTGACCAGAACGTCACACATTATTCTAGCAAATGTATATAAATATTATACATACATTCTAACTTTTTGTTTGATTGCATATATGTACATACTGCAGGCCTATAGAACAAGCAGTGCCTGGCCCTCCTGCCAGCTACTCTGCCTCCCAGAGATGCATGGATATTTCATGCCACTCAGAGCTATTGTTCCAGGCTGTCTGCAGACCCAAGCAAATATTATGGCTTTAGTTATACTTGTCATATTTTCAAGGTTTTCTTTGCAACAAGCTCTAGAAACTTGCTTGGTTGTTTTTTTTTTATTAAATGAAATTTGAGATTCCAAACTCATCACACTACTCCAGGAGCTAGAGGTCCTACCACAAACCAATAATGCCTATGGCCAATCCTGTCTTGTCCTAACTGTGCCCTCAGCTCCCAGTCTTCCTCCTATGAGACACACAAAGGGAGCTTGGAGAGAGGGAGATAAGAGTACTAAGCAGCTGGCTGGGGAAGAGAGAGTTTCAATCACTGGCCCATTTCCCTCAGCCCTATACTGCTAAGTTTGCCTGAAGGAAGAAACAGGAACGGCCAACAGGGAATTACTGCTGAGAAAATAAGCCAGGCATCAGACTCTAGGAGAAAAGATGAAGGGGTAGAGGGAACATGTGGACTGTGGAGGTGGGAAAGGCAGAGACTACTGATGGACTGTAGGGAATGAGGAGAATAATTATGGTGGCTCAGATATCATGGAGTTGGGCAGAATATGAAACCTTTTCAGAACAGAATGCAGATGGATAAAGGAGAATTACTTCACTGTATGAAAAGAGGAAAGTGAAGAAATGTGCAGGCAGCAGGGTGGATGAGAAAAATGATTAACTGATGGTAGGATGCATGGAATGCCAGGGGTTTAACTGATACAGTGATAGGGCAATTTATGGATTTTTTTTTTGAAGGGGAAATTGTGCAAACCCACTTTGATGTATTAAGCAAATTATATGAAAGTATCATGCAATTTTCACCCCTCAGGCTTTTCTGCCAAGCCCATGTAGACAATTCTGACATACTCTGTAGTCAAGGGCCATGCAGGTTTATGTAGCATTCCATTCCTTTCAATGACACGCTTTAACATGCCACTTTACTAGTGTCCATACTCTGTGAGCACCCACTGATGTCATGTTCAATTCTGTCCAATGCGGATTATCAAGACTGCTTTTTTGGATGTTTAATAGTTGGTTTCTGGATCTCAAATATGCTTATTCTTGCTCTTTTCTTTTCAAAGTGACAAGCTATGAAAATCCTGATACTGGTAAAAGTCAATGCTTTGAATACTTTATTGACAGAGCTTAACAGGAGATAAATCTGATGTTAATCAGTTACCAAACTGGTTTATCTACTGGTAGTTTAAGGTGGACATTATCTCCCCCATCTCAAGGAAGACAAAACCCATACATCTTAAAATGGCTAGCTAAGATGCAGAAATCCCGGAACTATTCATGTGGTTTTATTCACGATACGGTTTGTGTCTTATGTGTGTTTTTCATTATATTTATCTTCTTTTGCACTTTTAAAAATGTGATATAATCATTTTAGCATATGTCTTCACTATGGAGTTAATCCAGCTCTCAAGACTTGAGCTGGCCTAACTCAAGTGAGTGGGCACACTCAAACTGGACACTTGAGGTATGCAGAATGATTGCAAGAGCAGCTGAGGAGCTGTGCTATTGAGCTGTGTTAATTCAAGCTGTGACCAAGCTTGAATTAAAAACACCCCCACATTGAAAAGTTAATGGTTTTTTTGTGTGTGGCCCGGACTTGAATTTGGAGCAATACTCTGAAGTAAAGACAAGCCTGCATATTTATACTAACCACAGTATTTAGGATTAGCTTCCTTCTGTACTTAATGAACAAAAAATATATACACTCCAAAAAATTTATATAGACTATGTGATACAGACTTAGATTTTTCTCTGAGTCTGCCAAGAGTACACTGACTTAAAAAAAAAAATCACCCCAAGAAAATGGAACACTTAAAAACACTACAAAGATTTCAGTTTTATACCTTAAACCCCTGCTTCTCCCAAAAGCGATTAGTATATCAAACACCATGATTGCAAAAAATTGTACTTACTTGTATTTTAAGAGCAGCCACTGAATTAACCAGAGTCCTACCAGAATCATGCCATTAATTTCACAAATAGAAAAGGCCCATTGCACACGGTTAAAACGGTCAAAAAATGCATCTGGTAGGGGAGGCTGCACCTCCTTGGGAGGCACTCGTTCATGGACGACTGAAATCGTCACTGTGGTAAAGATGAAACAGAAAAGTGCATAAAGAAAAGCCAGGAGAGTCTTCCCCCACTCCATAGGATACTGGGAACGCTCTGGCTCTGGCATGGGGATCTTTATCATCTCCTTCCTATATCCATTTGGCATCCCATTCAGTTTGATTTTAGTGCTGAAATCATTTTCACTTGTGGTGACAGCTGTACTGATGCTGAGGTGACCATTGGCATGTCCATTTTTGTGCGCCTCAATGTGGTGCTCCATTTTTAAAGTTTCTATCATGTACAACAACCTCTGTCCATTGTCAGAAGACACACGTGACAAAGGTGGCTTCTTAAAATCCTCCTTAGTTAGATTGATCAAATCCTGCCCAGTGTAAAATTCCAACGGTTCACAGTATTCTGGAACAGCATTCTCCATCAGCCAATTTGCCACCTCTTTGGGTGACCAGAATGCCACTTCTTTCATTTCGTCAGACAAATTCATGCAGTCTTAAGTTTACTTTAAACCAGGCAGCAGTCACTATTGTTCCAATACAACAAAAAGCCTCTCTTTGGCTTGTTCATCCTGTCAGATGTGCAGCAAAAACCAGTTTGGCAAGTTGACAAGTTTCTAAACACTTTGTACAAATACCAATATGTTGTAGCCAGTCCAGGAAATGGTTCACCTCTTTTGCATTTATATTCTTCTTTCTAGTGAGAGAGAGAAAAAAAGGCATTAAGATGGTGTTTAACAATAAGTTTGCATTTTATGTTCATAAGAAAAAATAAACCCAAAGAAGCAATATCTAGATAGGAGATGAAGAAGTAGCTTTTTAAATTCAGACAAATGCATATGACTTTTCTTTTTAAGTTTGTTTCTGAATACTCAAGATAGTTACTAGTTTGATCTTCTGTATGTGTCATTTTAACAGTTAATATAAGTTGACTGGGGCAGGGAACCTCTTTTTGTTCTCTGTTTCTACAGCGCTTGGCACAATGGGGTCCTGGTCCATGTCTAGGGCTCCCCAAGTTAGGTAATACAAATAGTAAAATCATTACATGGTCATCCATCAACTGTGTGATCTTACTAATGTAGCTCCTGTCCTCTCACACCCCTTCCATACTACCGTACGGTATGCTCACTCTTTGTATCGTACCTAGATATTGGACAGTAAATGCTTCAGGGCAGGGACCCTGCCTTTGTTCTGTCAAGCACCCAAGACAACTTTGAGCAATAAACTAATAATTATAAGTATTGTTTAAAGTTAGCAAACACCTGAAAAGCTGCAAATGTGTTTTTTCTAGGTATGAGTTTTTTCCCTTAAAGTCATAATTTATAAAAAGAAAAGCTTGGTAAATATCACCTGTTTTTATCAGTTTTGCAGTTTTATAGTGAGAATTATGGCAGCTTCTTTAAAAGAGTGAATTTAGCATTCTAGCTAGAGAAGCACCAAAGAGACAACATACAAGTCTGATACAAATCATGCTCATCTCAAGATGTTTTCACAAGATTTTAGCTGAAAGTATAGGTAGTCGACTATGATATAAGATTTCAGCCATCTTGAAGATTGAAAATCACAAGATTTTGGTCAGACTGAAATCTGAACTGGAAAAATAGACCCTTCCAGTTTTAGATGCAACATGAAATCTAACCAGAGGGAGTAGTTTCAGATCCACGATGTAGATATTAACTGTACAAACTTTGCAATAGTTCAGATTTAAAGTTATGGTTTATTATAATCTGTAATTTTAACAGCTCCATACGGACTTAACTTTAAATAATCAACAAAATAAAATGTACAATACAAAGCAAATTGCAAGCAATAAATCACAGAAATGTGGGGCTGCAAGGGCTCTCAAGGGGTTATTGAGTCCACTCTCCCAGAGCTGAAGCAGAACCAAGTATACTTAGACAACCCCTGACAAGTTTTTGCCCAACTTGTTCTTAAAAACTTCCAGTGATAGGGACTCTATGCCCTCCCTTGGCATCCTATTCCAGTACTTAACTATCCTTACAATTAGAAAATTATTCCTAATATCTAACCTGAATTTCTCTTGCTGCGAACTTAGGCAATTACTTTTTGTCCCACCTTCAGTGAATATGGAAAACAATTGACAACCATTCTGTTTATAACAACCTTTTACCTATTTGAAATCTGTTACGTCGCCCCTTAGCCTTTTCTTCTCTAGACCAAGTATGCCCAGTTCTTTCAACCTCTCCTCATAAGGTTAGGTTTTCTAATCTCATATTTTTGTTCCTCTCCTCTAGGCTCTCTCTCCAATTTGTCCACATCTTTCATAAAGTGTGATGCCCAAAAGGAAACAAAATACTCCAGCTGAGATGCGACATGCCAATGCCAAGGTGATTTGAGTAGAACAATTATCTCTCATGTCTTACATATGACACACCTGTTAGATATCCCAGAATATTTGCCTTTTTTTGCAATTGCACCATACTGTTGGCTCATATTCAGTTTATGATCCTCTATAATCCCCACATTCTGGCCAGTTATTACCCATTTTGTAGTTGCACATTTGATTTTTCCTTCCTAAATGAATACTTTGCACTTGTCCTTACTGAATTTCATCTCGCTGCTTTCAGCCCAATTCTCCAATATATCTAAATCCTTCTGATTTCTATTCCTGTCCTCCAAAGTGCTTGCAACCTCTCCTGGGTTCATGTTGTCCACAAATTTTATAAGTTCTTCAAAATTCTTAAAATAATACAAATGATTAGAATAGTCTATAGACTATGAAAACTGGTACAACAAGATTTTACTAGGGTACTCAGGCCTGTGAGTCACCATGTTCCACTCCCTCCAGTGCCAGGAAGTCTTTCTTGTGTTTAGCTGGGTGTTAGTTCCCTGAGGTTAAGCACTCTCTTCTGGACTACGCCAGCCCTTACTGTGCATTGCAGTTTAACAGTAGGTTCACCCCTGTCCCCAAGACCCTTCGAAGCATTTCCCTATGATATCCAGCCTGACACTGGCTACTTACAGAACTACCAGGTCTGCTGTTCTCAAAGGAAAAGAGCACACCAGCTTGTAAGATTCAACTCAGGATCAATACTGTTGGTGCCTATGCTTAACATCTCAGCTTTTATATATGTTTACAGTAAAAACAAGAATAGATTTATTATCAAAGAGTGAAGATTAAACAGACAGTAAGTAAGAATACTGGAAACAAATGGTTACATATAAAACAAAATCATAATACACTTTCTAGAGACTAAATTTAACTAACAGGTTAACCTCCTGTCCAAAGAAGTTTATCTCACTCAAAGTCTCACCTCTGCAGAGTTTTCAACCAAGTTTGGTTAAGGTCCTGTTTTCATCATTGTAAATGTGATGTCAGTTTACTTCCTAAGTACAGGATAAGGGGGTGTCTAGTTTGCCCCTTACATATAACCCCAAAGTTCATTGTCTTTACTCTTAGCCAGGATAACCTCCTGTGGTTTGTTTTTTTCTATGTCCTGCTGATTTCACATCTTTTGGTTAGCATTTGACTCTGTATGTAGAAGGGCATCCATTGTGTTAGTATATAAACTAATCATTGTAAGCTAATGGAGACAGGTGAATTAACATCTGTCTGACAGGAAACATGTTTTTTTACCTCTGCTGGTGACTGACACCTTGATACAGACTGGAAGCATATATTTTCAGTATATATACGCAAAAGTATCTGTATATATATTTCATGATGATATTAATAGCCAGTGTGACTCCGGCTTTTATTTGAGACCTCACATGATATTATTTGGTGAACCAGAATGTATACACCAGAATCAGGAGATACCTGTCCCCCTCTATATTCCCTTGCCAGGTGGCATTAAGAGGTAATTGGGTCACAGAAGCTATTGCAACTAGATGTAACCACTCTTAAAAACAAAGACATATGAATAGGCTAAACCCATGTGATAGATCAGTGTAACAGCAATTTAGAGAAGTGGGTGTTGCCAAACATCCTGCTAGAATATATGTTGGAGATCAAATTTCTCCAAAAGAGTAGGAGAAGAGTTGCATAATCCATTACAATCTGCTGAGTAAACAGTACGCTTGTAAAAGTTATCTAAAGACATACTAGATTAACAGTTTATGGAAAAAAAAATATTTACATAATTTTCATGGGGCCTCTTTTCTCAATGCCAACAGTAAACCCACAAATACTCCATGCTGCTAGTAAAGTAGATAGGCATTGGGCGAGTCTGAGTTGAGGCAAAAAATGCACCCGAAATTCATGGCATTCTGCCTGGGTATTGACACTCATATTTTATGAGAAATCTCAAACATCTTGTCCAAATGCAGAATAAGAAAGCACTCCATTGTGCCATCCCCCCAATATTTATTGTCTATGTTTGCCACACAGCAAGGCCCAGTTTGGTCATTTCAGCTTCTTGATACCCACAGTAGCAGACTAAAGTCTTTCATTGCATGACATAAAAGCTTCACAAAGGTTAAGGGAAGAAACATGGGAAAAGCAGGAGGCAGGGATAGGCTTTGAAAGCTCTGGGGGGCAGGGAATGGCACCAGCACATTCAGGAAACCATTTGAGTTAATTAACTAATCTGACGCAGAGAAAACTAATGCACATTCACTATTTGTCTACAGATATGAAAATTAACTAGATAAAGCCAGATGTAGAGTTACAGGGTGACTGGCTCCTTTAAGGGGAATCAGGGCCCAGTGTTCATTCTGACGGTCCACCTGAGAGTAACTGGCTGTCTCAGATGGCTACCTAAAGGCTAATTGGAGAAGAAAAGGGGATAGGGAAATGTGGAAGAAGTGAGAGCAGGCCCATCGAACCCTCACCCGGACAAGTCCTACCTCCCTACACCTGGACCTTCCTCTGAGCACCCCACACTCAGATCCCCATCTCACTGAGCCCAACCAGCTGCTCCTGGACCCTCCACCCCATCAAGCCCAAGCACTTCTCCAGCACCCAGATCCCCTCCGTTGAGCCCCATCTCCCCACACCCCTCTGCTGAGCCCCAACCACCTTCATCTGGATCTTCTGCAGAATCCCATTGCCTCTGCACCCGGACTCCCTCAATAAGCCCCTGTGCATCCAGATCTCCCACTGAGCCACCCACACCCAGATTGCCTCGCACAGAAACCTCTCCCCACATCTGTATCCCCCCACACTAAGCCCCTCCACACTTGGATCCTGCTGGGCTGAGCCTGCCCACCTACACCTGGTGTGCCTGGCACAGAGGGGCAGGGCCCCAGGGTATTTCTGGGGCAGGCCCAGCCCTTGCACCATGTCAGGGGCAGATGCAGCCTCACTGCCTGAGTCCCCGTTGGTGCTTCAGAGTGATCTCCCACCTCAATGCAGCCAGTGGCCTGTGCTCCCCACTGCCATGCTGGAGCCACCTTTATTTATTGACAAATAAAATTTGCATAATTTTAAAATACTGTGCGCAGAATTTGTAATTTTTTGGTGCAGAATTCCCTCAGGAGTATATCCTGCATTAGTAATGCCCTGAGTTATCCTATCCCCATTAGAGTTAATGTTAGCCTAATTCTCAAAGGTGTTTCTGGAAAGGTCAGTTTATTAAATCAAGTTCTCATACCTTTGGAACTTACACAGGTTGCATCTTTCACTCTCTGGAAAAATGCTAATCTCCCAGGCTTTGGTCTCAGTGTCAAACACACTTTCAATCTGCCATACCCTAGTCTTAAAGGAACAACTCTCATTAAGCAAGTGCAAATAATAAATGCAGCTGTAAAGCCAGTGTTAGCACAAAATCCACATCACTTTAAATGCAATGTTTAGCAAGATAAAATTACAGCAAGAACTCCTAGGTCCTCATACTAACTGTCATACATACACGTTTTTTCCCACTCCCCACAAATCATCAGAAAGCTTTGAACTCACAAACTTCAGAACATAGCACAGATTTCTTCTACTTCAGAAATAAGAGTAATTTGTACAGAAAAAACCCAGCCCATACAGGTGAGCCAACACACACAGTGGGTTACACTTGTGAGGTGGCACTGAAACTCTAGGTATTAGGATTTTTGGTTCATTTCCTGGTCTGGGAGCAAATTTTACAGGCAGCATAGCCAATTGTATCACCCTCCCTCCCCCCACACACACACATTTGCGTCATCTGCAGGGGCTGAATCTGGAATCTCTCGATGGAAATGCATAAACTTCTTCCACTTAAGCTAGAGGGGCAGATTTCTTTGCATGAAAGCAGCAGTGGAGTCAAACATCTGTATGCAGTTTAGGGTGACCAGATGTCCTAATTTTATAGAGACAGTCCCGATTTTTGGAGCTTTTTCTTACATAGGCACCTATTACCCCCACCCCCCATCCCAATTTTTCCACACTTACTGTCTGATCACCCTAATGCAGTTTAGCTGCTAAAGTGTGACAGAACCACACTTATCTAAACATCAGATCTGTTATGTTCCTTCTGAACTATTGTGCGGCAAAAGCGATGAGACTTGGCTCAGTTATATCAGAAACTCTGATTCTATTCTCAGCTCTGCCCAAAGTGGGTGAATGAGGTGACCTTCTACAAGCTCCCAGTTATCCTATTTGGGAAGTAGGTGAATAATAGCTTTCCCCCAAGACAGCAGAACCTTGGCTTATAGGAAGAGTTGTGGTGTGCAGCAGTCAGTTGAAGAGCTTGGACTAGCAATCTAGTACACTTTTCCGTAGATTACAGACATTGTGGGGGAGTCAATTTTTCTTATTTTGCTTCCTCAAAATTATGCAATGGCCCGAACTTGTCACATCAGCAAGTCTGCTTGCAGCAGGGGCCAAATCTTATGACTCAGGATAAATATGAAAGAGTTGGCAACACTGACCAAGGTTGCCAAGAAATAGAGTGAAATATCTAAAAACAGAAACCAGATTGCCTAACTCCAAATCCCATGCCTGGAGTACAAGATCATCCGTTCCTCATTCTTGTTTTGTGTTTTATTCTCTAAGTGAAGCCCTGTCTTATCAAGGCAACAATCACTACAGAAATTAGTGTTTTATTCAAAGCTGTGAGTAACTATTCACCAACAGTCATGCAGCTTTGAGCTTTCACTTTTATTTTTAAAAAGCTTAATATCAGCACAGGCAGTAACAAAGTATTTCTTAAAACAAAGATCTGTACGTCAGTCACCACCTACATTATATACATTCTAAAACTGCAGATTGGCTTGTGGTTTTAGTGACATTACTTTTATTGTTAAGATCCAACAGTAAGCAATCAAAAACAAACAAAACGGCTTCCAGAAACTGAGTTTATCTTCCTTTAGCAAACACTGTTTTTGAAGCCTAGTCAACGGTGTCTATATAATAAATATTAAACAAAAAGAGGTCAAACAAGTTACTGTAACAGTCTGAATATTAATTAGTGATAGATTTTTGTGCAAAAATATATAGAACCAAAACTATCACCAATACTGGCATGAAAACATAGTATTCTATAGTATTGAAACTTTTTTTATGGAAGGGCCCCCCGAAATTGCTTTGCCCCAGGCCCCCTGAATCCTCTGGGTGGCCCTGGGCCTACAAACCAATATAAGCTAAAAAGGAAACTAAGTTTAAAGCCAGAGCATATAGCTCTAGTGTGTGCGTTTCCTATCAGTATGAGAACTCTATATCTACAGGGCATATTTCAAAATTACTATGACCCCTCCCAGGCAGCCTTGCCTCCTGTCATCTTGAGACTGTACCCTGGATGATTAGCAGCTGATTTCTAGAGGGATGTGGGATGGCCTCTCAGCAGACTGATCACATAACATAAGGCTTTAAAACATTACAGTAAAAGTTTAAGTTGGCTTACAGGACTGCAGGCATCACCAAATCTTGAGCAGGAGACTCTTCAGCAATTGTGCTGTTGTATTTTGAGACAGTTGCAACCTCTGAGTAGATTCAAAGCGGGGGTGCTGGAACTAGGGGTGCAGCAGCATGCCCTAGCTTCAAGTGGTTTCCATCATATACAGGGCTTGGAGTTTTATTCTCTGGCTTTTAGCACCCCCACTATAAAAATTGTTCCAACGCCATTGATTCAAAGGGTAGCCCACAGGTGGAACACATTGTAATTATCAGATTAGAGGTAATAAATACCTGAATTACAGTGACAAAGTTCACATTCAGAATGGAAGACTGCAATGAAGATAAAAAGATACTCTCAACACAGCTGAAACAACTTACATGTTCACCTTTGGAAAGAAAAATTATCACCTTAACTGATCAGCACATTTTTAATATTCCAGGGAGAAACAAAAATCTTTTCTAAATTACAAATATAAATCCACCCACAGCTAAAGAACCTATGCAGTTAAAACCTATGCAGTTAAAAGGTAACACAAACAGAATCACACAGAGATAAATGACACAGGTGAGAAGAACTGAGTTACAGTTACACTGATACCTTAATTACATCAGATTGACCATAGCTAAAACAATTATCTTCAGGGGACATTTGGGATATATGATAATAAATAGTTATCTAATAAATGCCTTTATAAATAACATTCATTCTTTGTATTATTTATGACAAACCCAAAGATGAAGATGTCTTTCCTTCAAACCTCATTTGTCTCATTTCCTTCCATTCAGTTCTTCTATTAATACCCATAAAACTAGTTTATCTATGTAACTTTTTCTCCTCTTCTGCCTGCTTCTCTGAAGTAGTTATGGAGACACTAACAAACATTATTGTGCTAGGCTTTCACCTGACCCACAATTTTATTAACCAAATAGTTGCTAAGCAGGCCTTTGTTATGTTACTATGGAAATACCACTTTAACTTGACTAATATATGCTGGGCTAACAAAAAAATATATCGTACATTGCCAATACACATTATCAGCACAATACATATATCAGTATGTATTAATTACATGATCACACACTTCCCACAACCCCACATACAAACCTTGGCTCCTACATTCAACCTTTCCCCTGTAATAATGTCTTGCCAATTCTTGCATATTTGTCACAAGTCACAACATTCTGTGAGATAAATGAATTGCTGATTTTGATTTTCTCTTGCTCAGGATTTCCATCACCTCTCATTACTATCAATGAGACTGAAGCCACAGACTGCCCTCAATAAAATGGCTGCCATGTCTCTTTAATCTTCGCAGGTGCAAGTGAGGCTCCCCTTCGCAAAGATGGTCACCTCCCATTGTTTCCAGTGGGGCTGAAACCTGGCTACTGTCAGGGAAGATGGTGGTCCTTTAGGTACCATGTGAGGGGACAGGAGAATGTGGAGGTGCTGAGAATGAAACTGTGACGGCAACAGTTAGCATAAATGTGTTGGGAAACCGAACAGGTCACTGACGAGTTGGACATAAAAGGAGCAATGGACATAAAAGGAGCAAACTAAAGAAGGCACATGGGAATGGAGTATGGAAGAGAGAGTAGGAGATGAAAGGAAAAGGGAGGGAAACATGGAGGGCAAACACATGTAGGAGCAGGTGGGGGACAAGAGATTGTGGGGAAAAGTAAGTGACTAGAGTTTGATCTGCTG
Source organism: Mauremys reevesii (assembly GCF_016161935.1). Lineage (NCBI taxonomy): Eukaryota > Metazoa > Chordata > Testudines > Geoemydidae > Mauremys > Mauremys reevesii. The sequence continues at coordinate 34,681,852 of NC_052629.1, read as the reverse complement.
GCCTCTTGCCTCCACTTCCTAGTGCAGGGGTTCTCAAACTGGGGGTCATGACCCCTCAGGGGGTCACGAGGTTATTACATGGGGAGAGGGGGTCACAAGCTGTCAGCCTCTACTCAAGCACCGCTTTGCATCTAGCATTTATAATGGTGTTAAATATATAAAAATATTTTTTTAATTTATGGGGGGTGGGGGCCGCACTCAGAGGCTTTCAGTGTGAAAGGGGTCACCAGTACAAAAGTTTGAGAACCACTGTCCTAGTGAACACTACCAACCTGCAAAACAAACAGGCGCTTACTGGGTTTGCTACTGTACAATCTTTTCAGCTACTTATGGTGTTGGCCCCTCCTCTCTTGGGAACAATGGGATAGCTTGTTTCTGCTCCCATCATCCCTGCAACCACAGGCCTGGGAAGGGGCAGAAGAGAAGCCTGCTACAGCTGTCCCTTAAGGTTCCCCTACCCCCCTCCCACGAGCTGCAGGAGGAGCAGAACTGATGTGGGGACTGCGGAAGAACAGATGTAGGAGCTGGGAGGCAGAATTAATTGCTGGCCTGGAGGGATGGCGGGGTAGGGGGCACAATTAATTAGAATGTTGGGGAGAAGCTGGAAGCTCTGCACTATCAGGCAGTCAGTGAGAGCTCCAACAGCAGGGGCCAAAGTTACTTTACTGAATACATTTACAAGAGTTGGCAACACTTACTGTCACACACATTGGAGATGGGCAGAGGGAATTTAAAAAAAAAAAAAAATCAAGAGACAGACCAAAACTATGTATGTGCCTTCTTAAAGCACAGGATCCTCTACAGCAGTTCTTTTGTAGAGATTACAATAAACTGTGGCAAAAATAAGCCAGTTTTCATTTTCAGTGTCAGGTGGGATATGCTAGTCAGTCAGTGCAAACAAGGTTTTTAATTATAGGTCAAATCAGATCAGCAGCCCTTAAGAGACAGACAACATACATAGAACTCAATTTTAACTAACTCTGCAAGCACCAGGGGCTGGGGGCTCAACCCTCGGACGCAGCATGCGGAGTAAAAGGGGGGGGGAGAAGAGGCGGGTTAAGAGTGGGGGCTTGGGGGAAAGGGTGGCATGGGCGGGCCGAGGGTTGAGCCCCCAGCTCCTGGTGCTTGCAGAGTAGGGGAAGCTGCTGCTGTACAACGTGTTTCTCCTAGCCTACAGCACCTTCAGCCTCCTTGCCTGTCTCATTGTCTGCAGTGCCAGTGGGCTGTACCTGTGTGGGGTAAGGCAGGGGCACCTCCCAACTATAGTACTGTACTGTATGGCAAAAACAAATTTTCCTGGAACCTAACCCCTCCCCCCCATTTACATTCTTTCTTATCAGAAAATTAGATTTGCTTAACATCGTTTCACTTAAAGTCGCATTTTTCAGGAACATAACTACAACCTTAAGTGAGGAGTTACTGTATGTAGACCTAGACATCCCTGTATGTATCTGATTGCTTTACCATTTAACAACTCTCTTCTTGTTCTCTTTTTTTTTTTATAATAAACCTTTAGTTTTAGACAGGAAAGAATTGGCTGGCAGCATGGTATTTTGGGTAAGATCCAAGCTAATATTGACCTGGCAACGTGGCTGGCCCTTTGGGGTTCAGAAGAATATTTTGTAGTGAGCAGAGTTTTTTAAATAACTTCCCACTGTACTGGACATAGGTGCCGATTGGGAGCCAGAGAACTGAAATGCAATAATGGGGGCTATGTGATTTCTTTTTTTAGATTCTTGATAACCAGTGTAGGGGATCAGGAACACAATTTGTGACTGATTGGTGAGTCTGACTTCAGTATTATCCACCAGTTTTGGTAGAATCTGCTCTCCTTTTTGCCCTGCCCTGCCCTTGGCATTTTCAGTGAGGGCAGCCCAGGCACGTGTCACATGAGGATTATTTAAAATATGATTTTATTGTATTATTTGGGAAACAGCATGACTATATAATAAAACACTCATATGCATTATGAAAATGAAATCAAACTACCAGGTTTCTCTGTGCTTTATTTGCTTGTTGAAAATTTGGCTAATAATTATCTGCACTTATGTAAGCGTTGTATCTAATTAACATGGAAGGTAAAACTCAGTGCCAAACACACTACTGATGCCAGCTATCTGATAGTTCAGAAGGGTGAGGCGCATATCACACCATCAATAAACTCATGTGTAAATTGAAAATAAAGGGTTTTTCCTTAGTTGCTTGAGAATGATTGCTGTCTTACTGACACTGAAAATGGATTGTCTAAGTATTTATACAGAAAATGGTTGGATGCATGTATAGTTTCTCAAACCAGAGGTGAGATCATTGTCCAAATCTATAACTGTCTGCAACTTTGCAATCTCTTTTCTTTCTCCCTTGGAGAGTATTATTCTGTCAATTACATATGAAAAAAAATCTGAACAGCAGGACAGCGTACAGTGAAAGCAGCCAAGCTAGGCTGCAGACCCAGTATTTTTATTACAATAATTTCCTAATGTAAGGGAACTAGCTAGTGCCTGAGGAGGATCTGTGCTTATTTTGTAAATTAGGCAGAATCTTAAAAGTAAAGATGGACTGCAATGCTGTGGAGTCTGTTCAAGAAATTCTCAGGAAGCCAGGACTATTACACAGACAGGTCATTGGTTGCCTACAAAACTGAAAACTGTATGGTGAATGACTGGATACATGAACACATCTAAAAAGCTTTCATTTTTACAGCTTAAAAATATAAAGTAAAAAGTACACACTGGAAACCTGACCACTCCTTCAGCTTTATCTAATTAAAGATGCTAAATGTACCTAAACATAAATTCTTTGAGTTCCTGCATATATATATATATATATATATATATATATATATATATATATATATATGTATATATATATATATATATATATACACGCACACACACACACACACACACACTGTTTAAACAAGCCCTGGGAGTCACATGTAGTATATCACCATGTGTGCCACTGGCAGAATATCAAAAGTTGTGAAAAAAAATTCTGACCTGTACCTAGCCCAGTGACAATGCACTAAAAATACTTCTGCCAAGGTATCCTGTGCTGTAACACACACATATAAAAACTGAAACATCTGTCAATCTTCTGCTAATCATCCAGAGGCACTGTAGCTCACGAAAGCTCATGCTTAAATAAATTTGTTAGTCTTTAAGGTGCCACAAGTACTCCTGTTTTTTTTGTGTTTTTGGTGTTTATTTGTCCACGTAGATAGTGAGGTAGGGACCATATCTTCTTCTGTGTTCCACATAGGGGATTGCGTACACTCTCCACGCCCAGCAAATATATAATAAATAATAATAATGATAATAATAATAAATACTACTACTAATAATGTAGCAGCAGTATCTGGGAAAAGGTACAACCACTGGCTTCAAGCCTCCTCCTTCCGTCTACATCACAGACTCCCTTCCTGCAAGCCATGCCTCCCTTTGAACCCAGTAAGTGGGAAGAGTGGGAAGATGTGATCAAGGCACTGTTGTAACATTGCTGGGAGTCACCAAATTGGAGATTCTCCTGCTAGTTTTGCTTAGTTAATTGTTCAAGCAGTTAGCCATTTAAGAAATACTTGGGCAGCTGAGAGTTACTTCTTTTCAGACACTGAGCATATCTCCAATAATCTAATTTTCTTAGTTGTAAACTGCTGACTATATCCACACAAACAAATAAAACATCGTAACTGGGCCTTTGATTTTCCCTGTGAAGTTAGAAGGAGCTCAAACCAGTAACTTAGGATATTTAAGAATTAAAAAATATATATATATATATATGTAGAGAAATCACTCAGACTATGACTATGGTGATTTAAAAATAAACCAAGACAATATTTAAGATGCAGCATTTCTTGTTACTTAGCTACAAATTATGTACAGTACTGTAAATCTTAAACTATCTTAGATAAAACCAAAACACATGTAATTCAATGGCTACCCACAGAAACTCACTGTCTGGCCACCAGGAAACAAAACAAAATGGCAAATTATGGTCAAGTCTAAGATTGTTATGGATATTTTTAGCAAAAGTCATAGATAATTCATGGGCAATAAAAATATCCATGATAAAATGAGAAGGTGCTAGGCAGATGCCGGGTGGCTGGGAGTTCCACCCCTCCACCCCACACACACACACACACCACCACTTGAGGCGGGGAGCTGCAGGGTTCCCCCATGCCGCCAGAGCTGCGGGGTACCCAATTATGTAGGTGTACCTATTACAACACTGTTGTCCCCTGTTATGGTTTAAAAACATAATTCAGTGATACAATGTACATGGGACTTAACCATGTGTTTATAAATTAAATTTAGTTTAAATAGTATCTAGCCAGCACATAAATATATGAACAAAAAATTTTCATTGCAAGTCTTAAATTACTTCTACTTCTATGTCTCTATTTTCATGTCTCTTTACAGAACAAGGAAACTGTTACTGGTATTTAATTTTGAATATGTGATTAATGAAATTGCTTATGCAAAAGTACTTAAATACCTAAAAACCCTGTTTTCTTACTTGGGGTGGATGAAACACTTGGGGTGGGTGAAAATTAGACCACTAATGATATATCTTAGTTATATATTCTTTAACATATTTAGTCTGCTCATGTCAATATTTACATCTTGATATTTAAAATGCAATAAAATTAAACACACACTGCCAATCCTGACAATGATAAAACTCCTACTAACTTCAATGGAAGCAGGTTCAGATCCAACATTTTCTACAGCTGAGTACAATACTCATGAGAATTTGAAGACCTACAAGATTCATTACTTATTTTGTTTCCCCATGTAAAGACCAATACAGATAAAGGTAGTCTAGATTTTAATGTCACATTTTCTATCCAAATTCACTTAAGTTTCTTCTGGCCTAAGGCTGAGTAACATTTCTGTGAAGTTTCACAGCTCCCAATTTACCTTTGATTATGCAAAAATCACTGCAGTCTTACTTTTATGCCAGCTCAGCATTTAACATATGCACACATCCTTTGCCTCAAAACTGTGCAATATTTACAGAAGAAATTAGTGTTTTCAATGTGCTTAATTTTTCTACATGTCATGTGTTAAACAAGGTTTTTTTTAAATTTGGAAGAAATTTTAGACAATCACACTTCCATGAAGCAAATAAATTACCATTACGTCTTCCCCATGAGAGCAGTTAAATGATTTTCAAGGCCATAATCTAAGTTGCTTAAAGGAAATAGAGCTTGTTCACTGAGCAGTCACAAAATCTGGGAAGCATTTCTTGTTTAAAGTATTAGTATCGACATATTTTAAAAGTTACTGAGCCAGTATACATGTATGAGATTTATACAAAAGATACAGAAAACAGGATTTCAGACGTTACTCATATCAGCTATAGCACTGTTCTAGAAATTCTGAATCTTTTAATGAAACCATATAGAGATTAGCGTTTCAAAATGAAGTTCTTCTCACCATCCCTCACACAACTTTATTTATTAACATCTGGTTGCCTACTTTTTCTTTTATCTTCTGTTTTACATGAAGGTATTGGAGTTGTCACAGAGGAAAGTGAAAGAAATATTAAATTTCTTCCTACAATATTTATAAAAGTATACATTAGCAACCTGCCAATTCCAGTTACTGATTCCATGGCATATGTTGTGTAGGGTTCTTCTCAGTCATCATCCCTCTTTCAAATAATTACTTCATTATCTGCCAAACAAAGAACTAAAGACTTTTCTTTTTTCTGCAGCAGTAGTTTTTAGTCAGTGATGCATGGCATCAAACTGGTGTATTTTGAATACTTCACATTAAAGTAATCCAAAAGCCCTAGTGCCAGCTAAACGAGAGATTTGCAGTGTACAGTTTCAGACTACAGTTTAAAGTACAGTATAAAATACTACTAGATCTCACTCACTTCTCTCCCTACTGGCCTAGAAAGTAGGTTACATTCAAACAATTCCAGACTTAAAAAATGAAAAATACTCCTGGGGCATAAAAAGAGAATGACACTTATCCTATTTCCATAAAATTGTTATAAACATACTCAAAACAGAGCATTTAATTAGATGTCAATCAGCAGGTGGCTCAAATATTCTACAACTCTCAGTAATGAAAAATGGCTAGTTTCCCTTATGTGCCTTTTTAAGTTTAAATACAATGCGTCTGAAGATATATAAACGCTGTACCCTATAAACTGACACAGAATCCACTGCTCTGTCCATAATCTTTACTGATTTAATATTTTAACCTGATAGACTCTAGTTACCATATACCTGACTCCAGGCCTGTTTAAAAACACAACGTACAATTAGGGATCACTGGTACAGTAACTCCTCACTTAACACTGTAGTTGTGTTCCTGAAAAATGCAACTTTAAGCGAGATGACGTTAAGCGAATCCAATTTCCCCATTAAGAATTAATGTTAATGGGAGGGTTAGGTTCCAGGGAAATTTGTTTTTGCCCTACAAAAGGCATTATATACATTTTAAACAATTTTAAATAAGCAATTTAATACAGGTATTAAACAGGCTGGCAGCCCCCCTATCAGCTCCATTATGCCCACCCCCAGCGCCTCCCGCCCACCGGTGGACCCTGCAGATCAGCACCTTTCCCCTACTCCCCCTGCCTCCTGCCCACGACAATCAGCTGTCTTGTGGCCTTCTGGAGGCTGGGAGGAGGAGCGAGGTCGCGGTACACAGCCTCCCCGCTCCCTGCCCTGCCTCCTGCCCTCGGCAATCAGCTGGTTTGCGTCGTTCAGGAGGCGCCGCATCCTCACTCCTCCCTCCAGCCTCCTGAACACCACAAATCAGCTGATTGCCGCGGGCAGGAGGTGGGGGGAGCAGGGGGAAAGCACTGATCCATGGGGTTTGCCAGCAGGCGTGAGGCACTGTGGGGTGGAGGGGGAGACATAAGAGGGCTGCCAGCCGTGGACAAAGCAGGCAGCCAAACAATGTTACAGGGGAGCATTGCACAATTTTAAATCAGCATGTTCTGTAATGGAGCTGGGACGTAAGATCGAAACAAGAGGACATGAAGCGAGAGGACTTTAAGTGGGGAGTTACTGTACATAAGTAGTCTGATTTTCTCTTCACTGATGAGGCAGCAGTAACTACACTGAAGCTTAGGATTCTCACCCTCCAGGATTGGCCTGGAGTCTCCAAGAATTAAAGATTAATCTTTAGTTAAAAATGTTATGTGAAGAAATCTCCAGGAATATAGCCAACCAAAATTGGCAACCCTACTGAAGCTAATTCAGAGATAGTACAAAATTCAGACATTGTTCATGAAATCTGCATACTTACAGTAACTGGGCTTGCTTTTTCCTTTCCTATATTTTAAAATTTGGAAGTTTACACCATCTGTAAAAGAAAATTAACAGAAGGTTTTATCTGAACAGTTCAGTGGTAATTTTCCCAACATTTGTTTGCAATCCGTGCCTTCCAAAGACCTCCATGACTTCAGCCCTGGTGACGGAGCTGCAGGGTCCTGCTGCCTCCTGCAGAAGCAAGGAGCTGTAAGGTACACCCGACTGGGAGGCAGTGGGCCTCCAATCTTCCAGCCGCTCTGGGCAGTGAGTGTACCCCGGTAGCTCCCAGCTGCAGGGGGGTACCCCAGCAGCTCCCTGACCACCGCCATGGGGCAGGAGGGTACAGGTGGCAACAGGGGGATTCCCACAGCTCCCAACTGCATGGAAGGGGGCAGAGGAACCTTGCAGCTCCCCTCCGCCGCTGGGGGCAGGGGACCCTGGAGCTCTGAGTCCCCACGGGTGGTGGGGGCTCCAGAGCTCCCAGCTACCCCACAGCTGCCCAGTCCCTTGCACCAAAATAGTTTGGATGAACTAAGACTATCTCTGGGTATTACATTAGGTGATGTTTGCACTGATTATGGGGAATTCAACTGTCAACTATATTTGCAACCCTTTGTAACTCACTAATTGTAACTCACTATTAACCACCTTTTTCATAGTACATCACCCTTGTATATTTTGCATCAGCATGGGGACTTAGGTCAGCTTAACTATGCTGCTCACAGGTGTGGATTTTTCACACCCCCGACCCTTGTAACTATTAAAACTTGCCATATAAATAATATCGACATTTTAAAATACTAAGAGAATCACTGCTCTGGCTTTTGGAACTTGTACAACATTGTTAAAAAGTGTTATATTCATAGTATTCTGTCCATTCTGTACAGCACAAATACTTAAGAAATGATTTTTTAAAAGCAAGTGCAGTATTAGCTGACCTAAAATGACATGGCAGTTCAATTTTCAATTTAGTTTTACAAATACCTACATTCACAAGTTCTTACTATGGGAATACTCAATAGCCCATCAGAAATCCCGATTAAACATGGATGTTATTTTAAGTGGTACAATAAGAGCACAAAAATGTGCCTTGAGATGGGGATTTATTTTATAGCATCAAGGGCAAAAATAAAGCAACTTCAAACATGTTTTTTTTAAAAAAAGTGCTCCCAGCTGAATTATTCTTCAGAAACCAAGTTATAAACCCATATGAGGTCTAAGATAGATATGCTGACTGACCAATATATACAGAGAAACAGATAATTCTGTACATACAGTAGAACACCAGAGTTATGAACACCTTGGGAATGGAGGTTGTTTGTAACTTTAAAATGTTGGTAACTCTCAACAAAACGTTATGATTGTTCTTTTAAAAGTTTACAGAATAACATTAGCTTAATACAGCTTTGAAACTTTACTGTGGAGAAGAAAAATGCTGCTTTTAACCATCTTAATTTAAATGAAACAAGCACAGAAAGTTTCCTTACCTTGTCAAAAAAATTTTTTAAACTTTCCCTTTATTTTCTTTAGTAGTTTGCACTTAACACAGTACTGTACTGTATAGGCTTTTTCTTTTTTCCCTGCTGCTGCCTGATTGCATATGAGGTGTTTGGTTGACCTAACTCTGAGGTTCTACTATACTTTAGTTGCAAGAGAAAAGCATTTCTGAGACATAACTATTAAACTTAAAAATAATCACATGCATAAAGAATTAGCACTTTTACTGTTACAAGCTAAAAAAAATTACTACACCTTCAGTTTCTTTTTTTGGTTCAGGATGAGTCAAGTGTAAATGAATAAAAAGGGATGATTACAATGTGTGAACTATACTAGACCAGTCACTGCATTTATAGATCTAATGAAATGTATGCTGTCAAGCTTACATACAAGATTGCTAAAAGTGACATAACATAAGAACAGCCGTATCGGGTCAGACCAAAGGTCCATCTAGCCCAGTATCTGTCTACCGACATTGGCCAATGCCAGGTGCCCCAGAGGGAGTGAACCTAACAGGCAATGATCAAGTGATCTCTCTCCTGCCATCTATCTCCATCCTCTGACAAACAGAGGCTAGGGACACCATTCTTTACCCATCCTGGCTAATAGCCATTTATGGACTTAACCATCATGAATTTATCCAGTTCCCTTTTAAACATTGTTATAGTCCTAGCCTTCACAACCTCCTCAGGTAAGGAGTTCCACAAGTTGACTGTGCGCTGCATGAAGAAGAACTTCCTTTTATTTGTTTTAAACCTGCTGCCTATTAATTTCATTTGGTGACCCCTAGTTCTTGTATTATGGGAATAAGTAAATAACTTTTCCTTATCCACTTTCTCAACATCACTCATGATTTTATATACCTCTATCATATCCCTCCTTAGTCTCCTCTTTTCCAAGCTGAAAAGTCCTAACCTCTTTAATCTTTCCTCGTATGGGACCCTCTCCAAACCTCTAATCATTTTAGTTGCCCTTTTCTGAACCTTTTCTAGTGCTAGAATATCTTTTTTGAGGTGAGGAGACCACATCTGTACACAGTATTCAAGATGTGGGCGTACCATGGATTTATATAAGGGCAATAGTATATTCTCAGTCTTATTCTCTACCCCCTTTTTAATGATTCCTAAAATCCTGTTTGCTTGTTTGACCGCATCTGCACACTGTGTGGACATCTCCAGAGACCTATCCACGATGACTCCAAGATCTTTTTCCTGACTCTTTGTAGCTAAATTAGCCCCCATCATATTGTATGTATAGTTGGGGTTATTTTTTCCAATGTGCATTACTTTACATTTATCCACATTAAATTTCATTTCCCATTTTGTTGCCCAATCACTTAGTTTTGTGAGATCTTTTTGAAGTTCTTCACAATCTGCTTTGGTCTTAACTATCTTGAGTAGTTTAGTATCATCTGCAAACTTTGCCACCTCACTGTTTACCCCTTTCTCCAGATCATTTATGAATAAATTGAATAGGATTGGTCCTAGAACTGACCCTTGGGGAACACCACTAGTTACCCCTCTCCATTATGAGAATTCCTACCCTTTGTTCCCTGTCTTTTAACCAGTTCTCAATCCATGAAAGGACCTTCCCTTTTATCCCATGACAGCTTAATTTACACAAGAGCCTTTGGTGAGGGACCTTGTCAAAGGCTTTCTGGAAATCTAAGTATACTATGTCCACTGGATCCCCCTTGTCCACATGTTTTTTGACCCCTTCAAAGAACTCTAATAGATTAGTAAGACACGAAAACCATGTTGACTATTGCTCAACAGTTTATGTTTTCCTATGTGTCTGATAATTTTATTCTTAACTATTGTTTTGACTAATTTGCCCGGTACCGACGTTAGACTTACCGGTCTGTAATTGCCGGGATTACCTCTAGAGCCCTTTTTAAATATTGGCGTTACATTAGCTAACTTCCAGTCACTGGGTACCGAAGCCGATTTAAAGGACAGGTTACAAACCTTAGTTAATAGTTCTGAAACTTCACATTTGAGTTCTTTCAGAACTCTTGGGTGAATGCCATCTGGTCCCGGTGACTTGTTAATGTTGAGTTTATCAATTAATTCCAAAACCTCCTCTAGTGACACTTCAATCTGTGACAGTTCCTCAGATTTGTCACCTACAAAAGCCAGCTCAGGTTGGGGAATCTCCCTAACATCCTCAGCCGTGAAGACTGAAGCCAAGAATCCATTTAGTTTCTCCGCATTGACTTTATCGTCTTTAAGCTCTCCTTTTGTATTTTGATCGTCAAGGGGCCCCACTGGTTGTTTAGCAGGCTTTCTGCTTCTGATGTACTTAAACATTTTGTTATTATCTTTGGAGTTTTTGGCTAGCCGTTCTTCAAACTCCTCTTTGGCTTTTCTTATTACACTCTTGCACTTAAGTTGGCAGTTTGTGCTCCTTTCTATTTGCCTCACTAGGATTTGACTTCCACTTTTTAAAGGAAGTCTTTATCTCTCACTGCTTCTTTTACATGGTTGTTAAGCCACGGTGTCTCTTTTTTAGTTCTTTTACTGTGCTTCTTAATTTGTGGTATACATTGAAGTTGGGCTTCTATTATGGTGTCTTTAAAAAGCGCCCACACAGCTTGCAGGGATTTCACTTTAGTCACTGTACCTTTTACCTTTTGTTTAACTAACCCCCTCATTTTTGTATAGTTCCTCCTTTTGAAATTAAATGCCACAGTGTTGGGCTGTTGAGGTGTTCTTCCCACCACAGAGATGTTGAATGCTATTGTATTATGGTCACTATTTCCAAGCGGTCCTGCTATAGTTACCTCTTGGGCCAGCTCCTGCGCTCCACTCAGGATTAAATCTAGAGTTGCCTCTCCCCTTGTGGGTTCCCGTACCAGCTGCTCCATGAAGCAGTCATTTAAAGTATCGAGAAATTTTATCTCTGCATTTCGTCCTGAAGTGAAATGTTCCCAGTCAATATGGGGATAATTGAAATCCCCCACTATTATTGGGCTCTTAATTTTGATAGCCTCTCTAATTTCCCTTAGCATTTCATCATCACTATTACTGTCCTGGTCAGGTGGTCGATAATAGATCCCTAATGTTATATTTTTATTAGAGCATGAAATTTCTATCCATAGAGATTCTATAGAACATGCGGATTCGCTTAAGATTTTTACTTCATCTGAATCTACATTTTCTTTCACATATAGTGCCACTCCTCCCCATGCACGACCTGTTCTGTTCTTCTGATATATTTTGTACCCCGGGATGATTGTGTCCCATTGATTGCTCTCAGTCCACCAGGTTTCTGTGATGCCTATTATATCAATATCCTCCTTTATCACAAGGCACTCTAGTTCACCCATCTTATTATTTAGACCTCTGGCATTTGTGTACAAACACTTTAAAAACTTGTCCCTGTTTATTTGTCTGCCCTTTTCTGATGTGCCAGATTCTTTTTTATGTGACTGTTTATCATCTGATCTGGCCCTTACATTATCCTCTTCCGTCCTCTGCTCCTGACTATAACCTGGAGATTCTCTATCATCAGACTCTTCCCTAAGATAAGTCTGTGTCTGATCCACATGCTCCTCTGCAGCAGTTGGCTTTCCCTCATCTCCTAGTTTAAAAACTGCTCTACAACCTTTTCAATGCTTAGTGCCAGCAGTCTGGTTCCACTTTGGTTTAGGTGGAGCCCATCTCTCCTGTATAGATATGGTATGAGTTAAGCCTTGATGGACACTACCAACCCAGCAGCATCACTACCAAACTATCAGTGGCTGCAACAGAACAGACAGCATCTCTCACTGTCCTCTGCCTATGATGTGTAGGATCATGCAGCATTCTTACTTTCTTAAATGTCATGAAGGAATTTATAAGAGCTGCAGTGTGAGCAGTAATGATACCCAGCTTTCCCTACCATTCAAATTAGTAAAATGGGGGAGTAACTGTTTGGAGTCATTACAAGATTCTGGGAAAGGGGACCACTGTCAGACCAATCCACCCTTCTCTCTCAGCCTATTGGGTGATTAAATCTGTGGCCTTAGTGGTCCAAAATGACAATTGCTGTGTGATTAAAATCTTGACATCCTAGTGAGGTGACAGAGCTTGTAAGTTTTGGAAAATCAAGTAAATGACTCTTAATTTGTACATTAGGATATCCTACATTTGGCATCAAAAACAAAGCAGGCAAGGTAGGGGTCATGGTGCAACAGGCAAACACTCAAACCAGGTCACCTCTGTTAAGCCTAATTTTAGGTTTACCAGTCTTGATAAATCTCACTATTTTTCTTTCTTTTTATCCTTTCCAGTACCGCCCTTACTCTATAACACAGTAATATCAATAAAAATGTCATTTCTGCCAGGAGTACACAGGAATATTGCTCAACTGTTTTTTTTTTTAATTGTAGTTTTCAGCTTGTTTCATCCTATGAAATACAACTGCTGTTACGAACTAGCAGCTTCTATCTTTTCCAGCCTACTAAATTCAAAACGTTAAGAAGATCATCATATTGGTTACTTGCCTTATTAAAATATACATTCCAGATAAAAGTGCAAAATATTAAGTATAGACACACATATAACCAACAAACTGGTACTGCGGGCTCACAACTAAATAATTTACTTCAATGGGAGTTGTGAGTCCCAAGGTGAGGGCTCATAAGCCTCAAGGTCAATTAACTGGCAAGAGAGTTTATCTAAAAGCAATGTTGTAAATGCAGTATTTGTTTTTAAATAATGTAGATTTAAAAAATATACTTGTTTCATGTAACCCGATATAGCAAAAATTTCTCCCTCCTATGTATTATTCAAGAAAGCCAAAGTGGTAAAGGACTGTTGAACATTAATTGTTGTTTGCTGTGTACAAGACAAGCTCTGTGCAGCTCAAAAGCTCTCTCTTTCACCAACAGAAGTTGGTCCAATGAAAGATATTACCTCACACACCCTCTCTCTCTGCTGAACATTAAGTCACTTCTCAGATGATTCTCCATGTCTCCTTACCAATTATTAAACCTCTTACAGGGCAGAAAGAACACCCATTAGTTTAATAAATCAATCTGAGTGGCTGAGAGAAATGTTTCTCTAGAAATCTCCCAATAAGTTGTTGGAAAGACAAAAGCATTTTCAGCAGCCATTTTAAAACTGATTGTTTGAAAATGGGTGGAATACTTAGGCGTGTGCATAGACCCGTTAAATCGACCTCCGATGCATCGACCACCAACTCTTGTATGTGGTGGTCAATTGGCGAGCAGTACAAATTACCAAAGAGGGAAGGATCAGAGCTGGTGAAAAAGCTTAGCAAACAGAGAAATAAAAAGGAAGAACTACAAAGTTTTTATTTCCTACAGACTTTTTCGTTCAGAATGTATGCAAGCATCTTATATTTGAAACTATTGCAAAGGTAATGATTTTATATTGGCCAATGAAACATTCCATAGGGTCACACAAAATTTTATTTTCCTAAAAGCCAGAAGTATCAACTCATTTATTTAGCAATGAAAAATCATCTTTGCCTCTTATGGATTTTGCAAGTCTTCTACAAAAGCCTTATATATTCTGAATGCCAATTGTAGTTTGAAGTTTACAGCATCATCAAATTTATTATAAGAATTCTGAGTAGTTAACTGCTATTATATTCCATTTCTACTTCAACTCATTCTAATACTGGGACACCTATTTAAAACCCGTATAAAATGACTGTCAACCCCATATGTAATAGGTCTAAAAGTTATAAAATATATATGTATATATAAGAAAACCATCACACTTGTTTTCTATTTCCTGAAGACAACGGTCTTACCATGATGCTACCAAGCATTCTGGGCTAAATTTGATTATGTAGGTCAAAAAAAAAAAAAAGATACTGGCTTCTTCCATAGCTTTCCTATGATGCTATGGTTTAGGTGCTATTTTAAATCCTTCTATCATCTCCTGTCGCTGCATCATGAGCAGCCCATCGCCACATTGTCTGCTTCAGGCTACAGAATGTCCTTCAACTAGGCCCGGTGGTTTTACTTGGTCTTGTGACATCAAACAAAAAAAATGTTTTTTGCTTCACTGTTGAGCTTTCACGCTCTGCTTTATTTTAAGGATGAATGTCTGTATGTCATACTTGGTAGAACAAGCTATGTCAAGTCCTTAAAAAAGAAAAAAAAATACTGAAAGGGAGATTACTTCTTATGGTGGTAACTTAGCTTTTCAAAGGCTCTACTCCAGTCTAGATTCTTCTCTTTACCTTATCACATGGAACAGTCTACCTCACTTGGATTGAGTAGAAAAGTTGTTGAGCAGCTTCTAATTTTTTTTCTCCTCCTTAAATGTTTAAGGAATCTTTATCTTCAGCAAACAACCTTAAAATTTACATTCCTAACACCGTGTTCAGTTTTCTGATAATTGTTTTAAGGTCTCCATGGGATTGATGTTATCTGCATCTCTGAAGTGACTCAGGTACTTTCTACTGCAAAAACCTTGAATGGAATGAAAAAAATTTCAGTTCCACCTACCTATTTGTTCTAAAAAAAAGGCTTCAGGGTAGCAGTTTCTTAAACATATTGCTGATGGTGTTAAAGCCAGATTCATCGGTATATAGTTAAGATTCTCTGAGGAATGAATCATTAAACTGTTCATGCTTTGGTTCATTTCTCATTGAGCCTTACATAAACTACCTAACAGACCTAAGCAGAAAAGGAACTGTGCTGTAAAAATTAGCTAGCATTCAAAACAACGTTAGCTATTTCAGAACTTGTTTTTCCAGCTTATCTGCATCATTTTTTGGTTTTGACTTCAGATCTATCTTAAAACTTATGTCAGACTTTCCCCCCTTGACTTAGGCCCACAAGCTGAAACATTTTAAGCTAAAAGGTCAATTGACATTTAAGAAACACCTTATGCTGAAAGACTACTAAAACCAAGATGGATCAAAGCAGTGCAAAATTATCATGCAAAAGAAGCAACAGAATATTTTAGACAGCTTTCTGACAGAACAACAGTCTCAACAGTCTAGTACTGAAATTCTCTAGGAACCATACAAGCCTTTTTTCTTCTTTTCAAATAACGTTTTTAAGAATGACTGGAACTGTTCATCTGAAATAAGTTTTATCATTATAAATAAATCATGGCATCATTCACCAATTAGCTCAGACTGCATTCAAATGAATGCTGCAGTAAGCTTTAAAATCACTCAAACCAAACTAAACTGACTGGATCACTAATGTGCTGATGTTCAATTATTTCTGTTAAGAATGCTACAGAACATTAAACACTAACAACAGTCTAAGCCCCAAAATAAATTTAATTCAATACTGTATGCTTCTAGTTTAAATAATCTTGAATTACCGGATCATTTCCCCTCCACTTACCTTCTTCTCTAATGACTGAAATGGAGCTAAGCTATGACATATTTTGGCACAATATACTATTAACTTGACTCAATAAAATAACTGTGCTGAAATTCTATTTTCTTTGATATAATGTTAAACCTTTAATGAACTTCTTTAAAGTGTGATCACTTTAAAATCCCATACAGGACACTGGCAGCACAGAGTGTTTACTAAGAAGTTTGTGTTTTACACTTAAAGGATTCTGATTTGTTGTTCAAGAACTGCCAGAAGAATGCTTATCCTACTAGTTCCTTTTCTCCTACAGTGGACCACCTGAAACAGACTCCCTCCTAACCATGAATCCAGATCCTCTCCAGTAATTTTACTGTTTAATTACTGGAAGCCCTTAGGATAATATGGAGATAAAAATAAACTTGCTTTATTGTAATGTGTATGCTTATTTTCTCTTCTGGCATGTAAGATTTAATCGGACAAAAATCTCTTCACCGCCTGCAGCAACCCCAACTTCTCTAATCACTTTGAGTCACTTTGCTACGTCCTCCAATTCAAGTTTGACTGTGATTTATTTATATTAGAAAGTGTATACAGAGCTGTGTAAGGTGCTAAAAGATGCTTGCGTTTAAATAGTCAAAAAGCCTCTGAAAACTTTGACTGAGGCTACAAAAAGCAGGATGTTTCACCACTAAAAAATTCCACAAACCGCAACTACTGTACTTTGAAAAGACAAACATAGACAAGGAATATTAAAGTGGTATTAGCCTCAACTTAATGAAGCTTGGTCTACACTACAAAGATAATTAGATCGATATTAGCTGCCTTATGTCAACCTATGTCAGTTGCTACTCTACAGCCTTGCTCCCACCAATTTAAGTGCCCTACTAGGCAGACATAATAACTCCACCTCCATGAGAGCTTATGTTGGTGTAGACACTGAGTCACTTACACTGGCTGCTGGCTAAAATTCTTGTCAATATCACAGAGTGCTGGAGTCCTGAAATTGACAAGAAAGGCTGGTACATTGCCTTCTGTGATCCCCACACCTGGCTCACAGCTCAGGCCGTCACCCTGGGATGGGTGGGGGGCTCCAGCTAGAACCCAGCTGCCTCCTAGGCTCTGGCCTACCTGCTCCAAGCGGGCTGCTGCCCAGGATCCTCTCCCCCCGTGGGAGCCCTGCTACCTCCCCGACTCCCAGCTGGGCTGCTGCCTGGGCTTCCCTCTCCCCACAGAGCTCCTAGAGCTGTCAGAGTGCAGCTGCTCTGAGCAGACACAATAGATACCATAAAGTTGACAAGAACATCAATTTCACAGCTGGTAGACTCTGTGCTGTGAAATTGAGCAGAAGGGGTGGGGGGGTGGCTGTCAGTGCTCCACAATACCCCACTGCAGGGGTGAAAGCTCTCCTGGTAAGGACGTGTTCCACTGGCAGGAGTAGGGTAATGTGGACACCAACAACCTATTGAATTACTTCAATGGCTGTACTCAACCTAAATTAAATCAACCTAAATTTTGTAGTGTAGACCAGCAGTTCTCAACCAGGGGTCCAGACCCCTTGGGGGGGCTGCAAGCAGGTTTCAGGAGGTCCACCAAGCAGGGACAATGTTAGACTTGCTCGAGCCCAGGGCAGAAAGTTGAATCACCGCTATGCAGGCCTTAAGCCCAGGGCCCTGAGCCCTACCACCTGGGGCTGAAGTTGAAGCCTGAGCAATATAGCTTTGCCGGCCTGCCTGTGGTTTGGGGCCCCAGGCAGCTATCCTGCTTGCTACCCTCTGACGTTGGCTCTGGCTTTTATATGGTATTGGTGGGCCATGGAATTTTTATAGCATGTTGTGGGGGCCTCAGAAAGAAAAAGGTTGAGAACCCCTGGTGTAGACAAGCCCTGAGTTGAACTTCTTGCTAGAAATTTATCTAACAGCTACAGACCCAAGATCTAGATCGAGGTGGGCAAACTACAGCCTGGGCTGCATCCAGCTCTCCAGCTTACGCCGTGGGGTGGGATCCGGCGCTTGCCCCACTCAAGCGCTCCAGGCAGGGAGTGGGGTTGGGGGCTTGCCCTGCTCCGTGCGGCTCCTGGAAGCAGCAGCATGTGCCCCCTTCAGCTCCTATGCGTAGGAGCAGCCAGGATGCTCCGCATGCTGCCCCTGCCTCAAGTGCCACCCCCGCAGCACCCATTGGCCGGAAACCGCAGCCAATGGGAACTAGAGGGGCGGCACCTGCGGACGGGGCAATGCGCAGAGCTGCCTGGCCATGGCTCTGATCTGGGTCCATTTAGAACTGGCCGCCTTCTTTGCTCAAGAAAGACGTCCTGCATTTAATGGCTCCATATCCTTCCTCCTAGATAATTCTTGTCAATCACCCTGGTAAAGAAAAAAAAACTATCCTTTATCCATCATGCCTTTTAAAGGGAGGTGGGGGGGGGGAGGAGAGAAAACCCAGCTCCCCACTGGCCATCATTTCCTGTAAAGTTGGCCAACAGCCTGTTCTCTTGTCTGTCAGAGGTCTCCTAGCCAAAACAGATGTGCACTCCTGAGCAGCCAAATCCTTATATTAATTATCCAGACAGCCCAGAATGGTATGTTACTTTGTTTAGGAACACAGAATTTAGCAGCTATGACATAAGGTTCTATAGCTTTAATTTACGTAGCTGACAACATGACAGTAGCTAAAGCTTTCATGGTATGTTCCCTGTCTCATCCCAAATCTCATTCAGCTGCCTTTATTTTGTAGTTTAATTTAGCTATCTTGGATCGTGCAGAGTCTCAAAACACTACAGTCAAGCAAAGGAAAACTGGATCCTTATTGGTATAAAGATTTATATTGGTGTTAATTAAATACACTGATAGTACCACCAGTTATAGCTGACTGAACAAACAAGTGCTGATTTTGAACTTAATTGATTAAATTTTTTAAAGTCTTGTTTTCTGATGCAAAGACAGTAAGAATGATGATTTCTTATCGGTCCAAAGAATCTATTACAACATACAAGGTCTTTCAGGTCAAAAAGATCCTTTTTTCCAAGGGATAAAAGCTTTTATGCAAGCTGTAAATTGGCTGCCTTACGTTGATTTTCTCAGTTGAATTTACTGAGAAATTTTATTATATGAGAAATAGAACTACAGATGCAGTCTGATATCAATAAACACACCCAAAACCTCTTACTAAAATACTTATTGTAACTTGAAGTTATGTTCAGTAATTACGTTTATTCACCAAAATCTTTTTTGCAACAACACTTCCATTGGAGATGAGAATACATTTCCCATTATCTGATCCTTCCCATCTTTGATCATAACTCATGAGAACAGCCTACCAAATCAGAATAAGATTCTTGAAGTGTTTTTGTTTGAACAGGACATCTGCTACAGAGTTGTCATAACTGCAAAACCCCAAATTCATCCATGTAATATACGAGTATCACAGAAGTCATTGTTTCTTAAACTTCATAGGCAAAATAAATACTTTGAATAAAGAACACAGCATTAGAAAGTTAAGTACAGTAACTACAATTTTTAAAAAGCATGAACAGATCCTTAAAGCTAATCTCATTAAGCCAAAACTAAAGCCCAAATGAATTTTAAGTTAAACTGTTGAGAACCAAACTGAAGTTCACCATACACAATATATTTAAAATGAAACTTCACTGATAAGTTCCAGTAACTACTGATAGCCATTGCACAAGGTTTTGTATACTATATTACTGTTGTTGCCCCCAGGGCATTTTGCATGGCTACTTTAGGCAGCTGGATTTAAAAATCAGGCCCAGAATAAATATCTCCTGCACACACAAAGTCAATAACCTAGAGCAGCATTTATATTACTCCTTTCTCTTAATAATGGCAAGTTTAGAGCTATCCAGGAACCTGAATAATTCTTAAGTGTGTGTGATTGTTAGTGTTTTTCATGCGCTTTTTACCTTGGGGACCATTTATGGGGATGAAATAAAACAAGATGCAGGCTTCTCATGATATTTCACTATACAGGAACTGAAATACTGTGGGAAAATCACAACAATTACAGACACAAATGTTTCCCTATGCATAAATAACTATGCATCCATCCCTATTCAGGACTACAGAAATGTATGAAACTCTCAGACTCATAGAAAAGTATGGTACTTCTCTAAAGTTGCATTTGCACTGTTTTCCCTTTTAAATTTAAGGTGTTTTCCTCTGTTAAGATGTTTTATTGGTAATTTTTACCAACCAATTTCATTTTAAATTTTAGAATTTATCTGTACATTTTGGATGTGAAGCCCACATTTCCTGGATGCCTAAATCACTTTTAAAAAATGGAACTTAGGAGCCAAAGTCACTTGGACATTTGAAATATTTTCTTAATACTTAGATTTATTTTTAAACTATTTTTTTTTTTAGATACGAGGCTCTATGAAGCAGGGACTCTCTTCCTATGTATTTGTTCAGTGCCTGACAAAATGGAGGCCCCAATCAGGGTGCTAACAAAATATAAAATTTTAAGATTACTTATTCTTTTTAGATATGCTGAGCAGCAATGACACTAATTATTACTACTACTACTATTTTGCTATTCTACTAGCAAATGAGTAATTTAAAAGAACAGTTGTTAATTAAGTCAAAAGACCTCTGGTGGGTAGTGACTTTCTCAAGGTCACACAAGGCAGAAGCCATATAACCCAGGAAACCCACCTTCCAGTCCCATAATCTGAATTATGAAAACCGTATTTGCAAATTAGATGCAGGATTTCAAATAATTTCATTATTTATTTTGCAGTGACAATGTTCAACTCTAATACTTCCTTCTGAGAAAATCTGCAGACATTCACAGTGCTAGCAAATAAAATCATTATGACAGCTCATTAAATTGATAGCACTATAAACGTACAGTTTACAAAAAGTAGAACATACGTAAAAGTAACTGTCCTTCCTTTTTGTCCTTTAGTCAAATCAACACACAGATGACTTGACTAAATTTTAGAACCCCAATTTCTAGAACCCCAAATTCTAGGAACTAATTGTGGATGGTGGACTTCTTAAAATCGAACATCTCAGAGCTGCAGCACAGTGCATCACATCACTTTTTTTCTTGTCCTTTAAAGCCCCTATAGAGCAATTTCCAATACACTAAAGCAGAGGTGGGCAAACTATGGCCCAGGGACCGCATCCGGCCCTTCAGACATTTTAATACGGCCCTCGAGCTCCAGCCAGGGAGTGGTGTCAGGGGCTTGCCCCACTCCACACATGCAGGGCTCTGGTCGGCTCCCAGAAGCAGCAGCATGTCCCCTCTCTGCCACCTACACGTAGGGGCAGCCAGGGGGGCTCTGCATACTGCCCCCGCAGCTCCAATTAGTCAACAACCACAAACAATGAGAGCTGCTGCAACGCCTGCAGCCGGGGCAGTGCACAGAGCCGCGTGGCCACATCTCCGCATAGAAGCTGGAGGGAGGACATGCTGCTGCTTCTGGGAGCTGCTTGAGGTAAGCGCCACCCGAAGCCTGCACCCCTGACGCAGTCCTGCGCTCCTGTCCAAGACCTGATCCCCCTCCTGCCCTCCGAACCCCTCGGTCCCTGCCTGGAGCACCCTCGTACACCCCCAGTCAAAGCCCTCACCTCCTCCCGCACCTCAACCCCCAATTTTGTGAGCATTCATGGCCCGCCATGCAATTTCCACATCCAGATGTGGCCCTTGGGCCAAAAAGTTTGCCCACCCCTGTACTAAAGGCATTGGACTATGAAGAGGGGTGGTTGATTTCTTCATCAACATAATGTTCATTATGTGATTTTCTTTCCCCACGAGGAAAAATGGTTCATGTAACTGGTCATCAGTAAAAATGAGGTTCTACTGTACTGTCTACTAGATGCTAGAAGGTGTATTAAGTTAGAGCAGTTTCAAAGCTGCTGTAAATTGTTCTACCTGATCAACCCCCTCTGGGCTCTGCTGCCACTATCCAAGGATAGGCAGAGCACAGCATACTCCTGTTGTGCCCTGGCAAGCTCACTATGCTGGTGGGCCATGAATGAGTGGGGTAAAGCCAGCATTTTGTGGAAGTATCTTGGTCAGTTTAGCTAATCTGCTATACTACTAAGCCACTCAAGGGTTCTATTTCTCATGGTGAACATGTTCCCAGTAGGCTTGCAAAATGATATGTATTCTGGCTAGATCTGGGGTTTTTCCTCCTATTCACTACAAGACTTGGTAAATCAAACAAAGCTGTATCTCCTGCATGTCTTCGGTGGCCTGGTTCCAAGAGCACATCTAAATATACCAGTAGTGCAAATGGGAAATTGTACAAAGATACATATAGAGAGAGCTGGAAAATCCTGGATGGTAAATTGGCAGAGCATGCCACAGAATGAGAATCAATGTCCATTCCTACCACAAGATGTATTTCAATCACAGCAACCGCCTTCCTTTAAGAGTTAAAATTGACCCATCTCCCACCCTGTCCCTATAATAACCACAGCAGCCATTTTAAAACTAGGACGTTTCCTCACCTAGACAACTCCTAGCTTGGCAGCTTAGCTGTACAAACAAATCTCACACCACCGGTTCAATATTTCTCAAGGTAAAAAAGCTGAGGCAATTATTTACATGGTGAGAGAAAATCTTTTTTTTAAAGCTGATTAAATACTGCTATGTTTTTTAAAAAGCTGTTTAAAAATGTATTTACACATATCACTTGACACTCTTATAAAGAGCAGCCTTAGGGCATGTCTACACGTGCTATTTAAAGCGGAAAAAGTCCTTTTGAGCAAAAACCATGGAAGCATCTACACTTGCCAATGACCTTTTGCAGTGAAACTTGTTTCACCACAAAAAGAAAACCAACTCCACGAGAGGCATACAGCTCTTACTGATGATGCTTTCGCAGTGATGTGCAAATGAAGACAGTGTCTTCCTGTTTACACTGTTTAGTCTCCGGGGGATATCCCATAGTGCCTGGGTGATCACTCTAGCTCCGCTGCTCTGTTGCCAGGTAAACAGACATCTGCCCCTCCCCCTGTAAAGCCCCAGGAACTTTGAAACTCCCCTTCCTGTTTTCTTGGCAAGTGGTCACTTATTTGGCCAGATGACAGTGCCTGCTCCACAGAGCAAACGATCCCCTGCTTGCAGGGCCAACGCTAGACACTATGGTGCCCTACACAGCCTTCCCCGCCCCCGTGGGGGCTCCCCCGAGGCATCCACGGGGGAAGAGGGGACACCCAAGGTGGGGGGGGGAGGGAGACAGGAGCAGGTTTGGAGGGAAACTGCCCCAACACGAGCCAGCGGAGCGGGTTGGGGCCAAGTTGCTCCACTTCCTGCCGCCCAGTGATTGCAGGGCAGGCCCGACCCCACACTCGCGGAGCAGTGGGAAGTGGAGTGACCTGACCCCAGCCCGCTCCGCTCTGCTCCCCTGGTTCCCAGCTTTGGGACTTGGGGGGAGGGCAGAACTGCCCCCCAGCACTCACCGGCTGAGTGGAGTGGGCTGGGGCCGGGTCTCTCCACTGCCCGCCACCCAGTGAGTGTACAGTGCGTGCGCCCGACCTCTGCTGCAGTCCCCCAGGCCAATAGCTATGGGGAAGGAGTGGAGTGGGGCGGGGCTTTGGGAAAGGGGTGGAGTGAGGGCTTTGTGGAAGAGGCGGGGCGGGGGCAGAGCAGGGGCAGTTTTCCTGGCCAGTTCAGCCAGCTGGGGGATTGGGCTGGCCGCTGGGGCAGCACGCAGCTGTGTAGGGCACCAGGAAACTTGGGGCAATTTGGTGTCAGCCCTGCCTGCTTGGAGCAATGCTGAGCTACTGGAGCTTATCAGTGTTTGGGGAGAGGAGGCTGTGCAGGGATCCAGGATCACCCTCTGCCCCCACAAGACCTATCATCAAACTGGAGAAAGCTGCAGTGTGGGATAGCTGCCTTAGAGCGCTGCTCTCGTTGGGGATGGAAGTGATGCTAATGTAAACACTCTCTGACGCCTGAGGAATTAAGTGAGAACACAAACCAGCGCTTTACTTTCACTGGTTCCCTATCACTGGTGAAACGTACAGCACAAAAACTCTGCAAGTGTAGACACAGCCTTAGACTCTGTGCAGTGTCGTCTTCACTTGCAGCTATTAAGAGTAGGGGCAGGGCTGAGCACTGGAATATTCTACAACAAGCTGGTAATTATGCAAGCAAATCCACAACCACTAACTAATAGCTAGGGATTGTGTCCCAAGGGGGAGATTTTCAAAAGTTCCTAAAGGATTTAGAAGTAAAAAATCTCATCACAGAGCTTTTGTTTATAAATAAATACCAGAACAGTCATTCTCAAGCTTTCTTCTTCAGTGGGAGTACCTTGGAAAGCAGAAAACCCTATAAAATTGTTATATGGATTTCCTTTCCTTTTCCAATATTTCTTTTGAAAACTAAATCCTGGTCTACACTACAAAATTATGTTGGTATAATTAAGCTACCCTGGGGTGTGGAAAATCCATACCCCCTGAGTGGTGTAGTTATACTGACCTAACTCCTGGCGTAGACAGAGCTATGTCAGCGGGAGGGCTTCTGCTGTTAACATAGCTACTGCCTCTCAGGGAGATGGAGTACCTAGGTCCATGGAAGCTCTCCCATCAGCATAGATAGCATCTTCACTAAGCACTACAATGGCACAGCCGCAGTGGGGCAACTGCCCCACTGCAGCACTGTAAGTGTAGATAAGCCCATACTTGCAGTGCAAACCTAACCCAATGTTTCCCTCTTGAAGCTTTAGGAAAGAATTATGGCCTTGATAATAAATGTAAGATCCCAACTGAAAAATATTTCCATGATATAGAACACTCTTTGAAGCAAGGATCTTATCCAAAGCTCATGCATCATCGTATATCTAGAGAACTATGTTGTTGTGCTTCTATGGTGATGTGCATCTGCCATTTGAGAGTGAAGTTTGCCCTAGCTATGAATTATAACCTTTGCTAAAAATTCATTTTTCTCTTCCAAACCACATGGAAAATCTCTTGATTTCTGTCATGATCTTCCTAATTTCATGGAATCCCTACTATTTCAATGGGGGAAACTCAAATTTTAAAAGGAACAGTTTGATAGTTCTCTTTCTAATCCATCTGACAGACAGTGGTACAAAATGTTGCCCACTAGCCAGATTAATTAGCATGGCTTGGATCAATCCACTTGCCAATAATGATTGGGAAGATTTACTTTGCAAGGAGGAGGTCATCAATCTCTGAAGAATGTAAGGTTTGATTACAAAACATTTCTATTCTTGTTATGAGAGTTCCACGTAAAAGTAGTATGTGTTGTGTTTTGTTGTGTATGTATAATTAAGAGCACTGTCTATAGAATAACTCCAGACAAGACAACCAGCACCTAAAGAAAGACACACACATCCTAAGAGCAGTGCCAAACTCAGACACTGCAGTGCAAAGACAACTCTACCACCTCAACCATTGTTTCTTAAGAATTACCAAATAACAATGTCCTCGTGAAGACCTGAATTAGTATCACTGTATGTCTTCAGTTATAAGTGCTGCAGTGATGAATGTGACCACAATTTGAGGACTTGAATAACTCAGACATAGGTTAGAGGTTTGTTATTGAAGTGGATGGGTGAGATTCTGTGGCCTGCATTGCGCAGGAGGTCAGACTAAGGTCAGAAGGGACCATTATGATCATCTAAAGTCTATGAAACAGGTTCATTTACTAGTGACTCTCAAATTAACCAAAGCAGTGCCAAGAATTTATCAGCACAGAAAACAGCAGAAGGTTCAATCAACAGAAGGGACACAAAATAAAAGCATCCAAAAGGCAAATCTAGTAAAGCTGCCCAGTAACTTCAAAGATGTTAACTGAAATTATTCATTTCCACTACAGGAAGAGGTTTTACAGAAATTCTGTATAAAAGTAGTGTATGTATATGTTGTGTGTATGTACATTAGTATATATGCATATGTGACATTGTTGAAAACTCTAGAGTAAAAATGCTACTCTGCAAAAGGCTTCTTGACTGCTGTTAACAACTATTGGAAAAGTAATGTTTCTGATGCGAACTGAACATAAAATTGCCAAGCGGCAGCAGCAAGCAGACACATTAACAAGACTGTAGTCACAGTCTGACTGTTGCTATTCACAACTTTGTGAACAGCAGTGAAACTGGCAACTATCATTGTCACTTTCTCACAGAGGGTACGTCTACACTACGGGACTATTCCGAATTTGCATAAACCGGTTTTGTAAAACAGATTTTATAAAATCGAGTGCGCGCGGCCACACTAAACACATTAAATCGGTGGCGTGCGTCCATGGTCCGAGGCTAGCGTCGATTTCTGGAGCGTTGCACTGTGGGTAGCTATCCCGTAGCTATCCCATAGTTCCCGCAGCCTCCCCCGCCCCTTGGCATTTCCGGGTTGAGATCCCAGTGCCTGATGGGGCAAAAATCATTGTCGCGGGTGGTTCTGGGTAAATGTCGTCAGTCACTCCTTCCTCTGGGAAAGCAACGGCAGACAAGCATTTTGCGCCTTTTTTCCCTGGATTGCCCTGGCAGATGCCATAGCATGGCAATCATGGAGCCTGTTTTGCCTTTTGTGACTGTCACCGTATGTGTACTAGATGCCGCTGACAGAGGCGATTCAGCAGCGCTACACAGCAGCATGCTTTTGCTTTTGCATGACAGCAGAGATGGTTATCAGCCATACTGCACCATCTACCAATCCATAAATTGGTAATAAGATGATCATGGCTACCAGTCCTTTTGCACTGTTCCATTTGCTGCTGTCATAAGTGCCCCTGGCTGCTCTTAGCCAGGGCGCAAAGTTAAAATTGGGAATGACTCCCTGAGTCAATCCCTCCTTTTTGGTATCTAAAAATAGAATCAGTCCTGCCTAGAATATGGGCAAGTGTACTAGAGAACCACTGTATCAGAGAACCAGAGAGCACAGCTGCTCTGTGTCAGATCCTGCAGAAATTATGAGCTGTATGCTATTCACAGGGGGTGCTCCTGCAACAACCCCACCTGTTCATTTCATTCTTCCCCCAGCCTTCATGGGCTACCGTAGCATTGTCCCCCCACTTGTGTGATGAAGTAATAAAGAATGCAGGAATAAGACACAGTGACTTGTTAGTGAAGGCAGCCTCCAGCTGCTATGATAGTCCAGACAGGACAGTAAGGAGTGCATCCCTCTGCTAGTTCAGGGGCACTTGAATCTTTTCTTTACACGTGAAGGGTGGGGGCTGATGGAGCTCAGCCCCCTGTTGCTATGACAATGATGGATATCAGCCATACTGCACCATCTACCAGGAAAAATTAGGACCAGGCGGCCTTGACCGACCTGTCCCAAGCAAGTTGGTATGGTTACCAGTCCTTTTGCATTGCCCCATGTGCCAATAGGCTGATGATGAGGACGGGTAGCAGTCCTATTGTACCATCAGCCACCCATGGCGGGGTGGGAGGAAGGATGTTGTTGTTGAGTGCTGCACCATCCCGTCTATCTGCAGCATTCAGTAAAGATAGGGTGACATGTAAAAGAGTCAAGACAGGATTGTTTTCCCTTTCACTTCTGGGGGTGGGTGGGGGGGATGCGTAAATTGCCACCGCGGACACTGTTTTTGACCCTAGAAGCATTTGGAGCTCAGCCAAGAATGCAAATGCTTTTTAGAGACTGCAGGAACTGTGGGATAGCTTGAGTCCTCCAGTCCATGAGCGTCCATTTGATTCTTTGGCTTTCCGTTACGCTTGCCACGCAGCAGTGTGCTGAGTCCCTGCTATGGCGTCTGTCTGGAGATACTTAAAAAATGATTTTGAATTTCGTCTTCTGTAACGGAGCGCTGATAGAACAGTTTTGCCTGCCCTTACAGCGATCACGTCCACATCGTCCATGCTGGAGCTCTTTCTTTATTTTGATTTTTAACTGCATCACCACCTGTGCTGATCGGAGCTCCACGCTGGGCAAACAGGAAATATTCAAAAGTTCGCGGGGCTTTTCCTGTCTACCTGGCCACTGCATCCGAGTTCAGATTGCTGTCCAGAGCGGTCAGTGGTGCACTGTGGGATACCGCCCGGAGGCCAATACCGTCGATCAGCGGCCACACTAACCCTAATCCGATATGGTAATACTGATACTAGCGCTACTCCTCTCGTTAGGGAGGAGTACAGAAACCGGTTTAAAGAGCCATTAAAATCGATATAAGGTGCCTCCTAGTGTGGACGGTTGTGGCGTTAAATCGGTTTTACGCTCCTAAAACCGGTTTAAACGCGTAGTGTAGACCAGGCCAGAGGCTTGGGAAAGCTGGGCAAGCAACAGAAGCAAGCACCAGAGTTATCCATAGGGGAGGAAAAGAGATGTTGGGGAGAAAAAGGTGCCGGGGAGAAACAGGTGACTGAAGGCCTCTTCCCTTCCCACTTCTGATGACAGGCAAAATGTTAGATTCAGTGGTAGGAGTAATGGTAAAAGGTGGGAGTGAGGTGTAATGGAGAAAAACAATCTTATCACTTCCAGAAGCTTGAGAAGTGAGAGCTACAAATATATCAGCTACCTAGCCTAAGGCCATAGGCGCCGACTTATATGGGGCTCTGGGGCTTTAGCCCCATGAATAAATCCCAGGCAGGGGCTCTGCCCCACCAATATTTTTTCTCCCCTGCTTCGCCGCGCCACGCCCCGCCGGGGCTGCCCAGCCCTTTAAATCCCAGCCGCGGCGGGGAATCAGAGGGCTCTGGGCTGCCTGCTGCAGCGGGAAGCCCAGAGCCCTCTGATTCCCGGCGGCGGCTGGGATTTAAAAGGCTCTGGGCTGCCTGCTGCAGCGGGAAGCCCAGAGCCCTCTGATTCCCGGCTGCGGCTGGGATTTAAAAGGCTCTGGGCTGCCTGCTGCAGCTGGAAGCCCAGAGCCCTTTAAATCCCAGCCGCGGCCGGGAATCAGAGGGCTCTGGGCTGCCTGCTGCAGCGGGAAGCCCAGAGCCCTCTGATTCCCGGCGGCGGCTGGGATTTAAAGGCTCTGGGCTCCTCCCGTTGCAGGCAGCCCAGAGCCTTTAAATCCCAGCCGCGCCGGGAATCAGAGGGCTCTGGGCTGCCTGCAGCAGACAGCCCAGAGCCCTCTGATTCCCGGCCGGCTGGGATTTAAAAGGCTCTGGGCTCCCGCGTTGTGCAGGCAGCCCAGAGCCCTTGCAAAGCCATCGCCGGGCTCTGGGCTGCCCGCCGCAGCAGACAGCCCAGAGCCCTCTGATTCCCGGCCGCGGCTGGGATTTAAAGGGCTCTGGGCTCCCCGCCGCAGCGGGAAGCCCAGAGCCCTCTGATTCCCGGCCGCGGCTGGGATTTAAAAGGCTCTGGGCTCCCCGCGGTTGCAGGCAGCCCAGAGCCCTTTAAATCCCAGCCGTGGCGGGAATCAGAGGGCTCTGGGCTGCCTGCTGCGGGAGCCCAGAGCCCTCTGATTCCCGGCTGCGGCTGGGATTTTAAAAGCTCTGTGCTCCCCGCGGGTGCAGGCAGCCCAGAGCCCTTTAAATCCCAGCCGCGGCGGAGATTTAAAGGGCTCTGGGCTCCCCGCCGCCGTGGGCAGCCCAGGGCCCTCTGATTCCTGGCCCGGCTGGGATTTAAAGGCTCTGGGCTCCCTGCGGTTGCAGGCAGCCCAGAGTCCTCTGACTCCCAGCCGGGCTGGGATTTAAAGGGCTCTGGGATCCCGGCTGCCAGCAGCCCAGAGCCCTTTGAATCCCAGCCTCTGTCCGCTGATTGCCCCCTCCCCAGACCACTGCCCCAACTGCCCCCCAGAACCTCCACCCCCTATCTAAGCCCCACTGGTCCTTGTTCCCCAATTACCCCTCCCGAGACCCCTGCCCCTAACTGCCCCTTGGGACCTCAGCCCCTATCTAAGCCTCCCTTCTCCTTGTCCCCAACTGCCCCCTCTTGAGACCCCACCCAACTTCCCCCCCAGGACCGCACCTCCTACCTGTCCCCTGATAAACCTCTTAGACTCCCATGCCTATCCAATTGCTGCCTGTCCCCTGACTGCCCCTTCGAACCTCTGCCCCATCCAACTCCCCCTGCTCCTTGTCCCTTGACTGCCCCCCGGACCTCCCAACCTCTTCTCCAACCCCCCAACGGCGTACTGGGCCACTCAGACCAGCGTATCTGGCTCCATGCAGCTCCAGACAGTTGCTGCCATGCTCCCCCATGGAGCCCACAGCCCTCTCCCACCCCCAGCACCTGCCTTCCAGATTTGAACACCTCAAAATTCAGGAGTGCTCAAGCTCGGTTTGGGCAGATTTATCTTCATTTCTCCCAAATCAGTTTCCCCTGCAAGGTGCCAACTGAAGGTGTTGGAGAACAGAGAGATCAGGTGGCCTCCTAATGCCTGGAAAAGAGACAAAGGCCGGAGGAGGGAGTGTCAGTGCCTGTGCGGACTTCTGGGAAGTGCACGGTGTGGAAGGGGATGCTGTGATGCTTTGGAACATCTCCATACAAAGCCAGTCAGGACTCTGGGGGAGCCTCCTCTCTCGGAGCATACTGTCTCCAGGGCAAGAAGCTTACACCTTCCTGGGTCTGACCTCGGAGCATTCAGCATGCCCTTCCACGTCATGCACTTTCCAAAGTGAGTCTGCCCAGGCTGGTCCTGGGGCAACCAGAGGTCGCTGCACCCCAACTCTGCAGTCAGATGTGACTCTCAGCCAGACAGTAAAACAGAAGGTTTATTAGATGACGGGAACACAGTTTAAACAGAGCTTGTTGGTACAGAAAACAGAACCCCTCTGTCAGGTCCATCTTGGGGGGGTGGGGAGCCCAGAACCAAGTTCTAGGTCTCTCCCAATTTCCCCAGCCAGCTCCAAACTGACACTCCCTCCTCTGGCCTCTGTGTCTCTTCTGGACAAGGAGGCCACCTGATCTCTTTGTCCCTAACACCTTCAGTTGGCATCTTGCAGGGGAAACTGAGGCACCCACACAGTATTCAGAGAAAATATTAAGAACATTCCCACTTCATCACAACAGATGCAACAAAATATAATACTGTATATTGAAGTAGGCAAGTGCTGCTTCTGACTTTCCACTTTTAATTGACCCTTGTAATCTTGTGGCACTGACGCGTTGTAGCTTCATTTTATATCGGCTTACAGGGCGGGAGCGGGGGGGCACCACCATTTTGGGCCCCACCAAAAATTATACAAACCTGCCGCCTATGCCTAAGGCTAATATTAAAGATCAAGCCTGAGGATTCAAGAAGATCAACCAGATAGGAATTCCCTCCTCCCTCCCAGCAGATTAAGGGTGGAGGGAGGTGTGAGGGGAAGCTGCATTCTCACTAGAATATTGCTGTTTGACCTCAACCCTAGGGTCTCCACTTCACCAGCACTTGTGTCTGAGACCTACTTCTGATTATTAGACATATGTTTCTATTTTAAAGCCCTGCTTACTGACACCTACTAACTCTATAGTCACACAACTCACTTCCTCCACAGTGACAGAATCAGCAGCTTCATTTTAATGAGATCCAGAAGAGGGGCTGAAAATGCAGGTGAGACTTTACTTGCTCCTTCTGCAACCAGCCAGAGCAAGGTCACTCTACAATAAACATTTGCAGAGTGGCTGTCTGCTCTCCTGAGGAAAGAGCACAGCACTCAAACCAGTTAGACCATTCATCCAAGTTTTACTTAAAAATATCTTGAAAAACAATTTCTTAATTCAACTTGGTTCCATTCTTTTCACAAATCAAGTACTAAAATATAGCACCTATAAGAAATAAACTGGTGTGCGTTTTACTTTTTGTAAATTCTCCTACAGTAGTTTATCTTTAAATGCAACTTGCTCTCCTCCTGGTAAAAGAGTAACCATTATAAAACTTGCATTTTATTCTTCACTCAAAATATACGTACTTGCCTACAGTATTTTAAGTTATATTTAAATTTCATCAAGAAATATAAACCTATAAGAAATCCCATATAGATGTTTTAATTAATATTTCAATAAGGGGAGGAGTTTGGGGGGAAATGTATTTGTCAAAAAATGGACAAACAGTATCACATATTATTCGGAAAATTTGTAAAAACCAAACCAAAAAGTCTAGAGCTAGGGTTATACTATCCTTGAAACTTGTTCAGCTCAGCAACAGGTTTTCCCTGGCTCCAATGAGGGAAGAATAGCCCCATAAGTCACCAGGTTTTCTATAATACCTGTGTCACTAGGACACAGCTGGGGTCCAAATACCACTAATGGTCTATAACAGTAATTCTCAAACTTTTGCACTGGTGACCCCTTTCACATAGCAAGCCTCTGAGTGCAACCCCCCACCCCCCAATAAATAAAAAATACTGTTTTATATATTTAGCACCTTTATAAATGCTTGAGGCAAAGCAGTGTTTGGGGTGGAGGCTGACAGCTCGTGACCCCCCCCCATGTAATAACCTCATGACACCCAAGGGTTCCCGACCCCCAGTTTGAGAACCCCTGGTCTATGGAGACCTGCCTATTATTTTTCCACATAAGCAACTGCCACAGGGATGTTATGCAACTATTAATTGGATGGGAGAAGGTCCACATATGTAGCTGTGAGAAGGAAGGGAAGCTGTCCATAAAAGATTCTTAACATGATATCCGGGCTACGAAAATGAGACCCCCTGCTCTAGAATACCTTATAGAAAGATACCTACCAAATTATTTAAAAATTAAAAACCACAATCCATAACCAAACACTCAGTATTTTCACCACCTTCAGCCTGAACTGAAATCAAATATTCACTAAGGAATCTTGGTAACAAACTAAAAAAAATACATAAAACTGAAAGTGCATGTAAAAACTCCCTCCCCTTTTGGAGATATTTACTCTTCAGGTAATGATATGAAGGGCACTTAACATTCTAGCTGGCCATTACTGGACCAAAAACGGTCTTAATGCAGTTCTAATACTGTGCCATTTTTTCAAAAAATCATGTACTCTTAACATTTTAGATTGCAATAGTATTTTCTTCTCTACCCTTACTCCATTGTGCAGTCTCAGGCCTTCTGCTATGCTTTGGACACATCTTATGATTAAAACAGGATCATTCAGAATTTAAGATCTACTGACTTACTGACATTTTGCCATCTAATTCACATGACAATTTTTCTCCCTTTGGCTTTTTTGCTAATGGTCTGGGAGTTGCCCTTTTTTCTTATTTTAAGTGTAAACTCAGGTAGAGTTTGTCCATTCAGCAAGGACACGTATCAAACTTCAGAATTCCAATTGAGTGTTTCAGTATGCTTTTTACATACTAAGCTCTCTCCCCTCCAAACTACAAAGTTCACATTACACTTCCTCTCTACTGAATGCTCACAGTTCACATAGTTTTCGAACTGTTTCCTCTTGTACTTCACTTTTAAACGAAAAAGAAATCATAGCAAAATCCTCCCTAAAAGCAGCTACAAACAACACACACCAGTTTAATTCCACATGTACAGAGAAAGCATTTAAATAAAGCACATTCTCACCAAACACACGCCGGGCTCAAAGATTGCTTCTTCTCCATCTGTATTTTCTCCGTGTACTGTGTACAAACGACGTCAGCAGCACTTAAGAGAGGCGGAGAAAAAAAAGCATACTGGGAAATCCAGTCCAGCTGGAGAAAGCCTGTGACTTATGTGGGTGGGTGGAACTCATTCCCGTTATAGACAGCTTAAAGCATATAGCTGCTCAGCTGATAGAGCTGATCCATTTCACTACAATTTGCAGAGCTTAGAGGAATGGAGATGGACGTGTCTATAGAAAGCAGCTTTCATGGTATGCTGGGTGTGGTACTGCTTAGCTGGTTTAACCATTAAAGCTTTAAAAGAATGAGTCAACCTACTGGGCTTTTAAAACCAAACATTTTCATTGTCTGCTAAAAAATGCATTCTTCCTAGGATTTTTTTTTCAGATGAGTTAACACAATCTAGAGTTTTAAATTGCTTCTGAAGTTTACCAGTTTCATGTGGCAGTTTACATTTCACTTTAAATGTGTTCCAACTCTTACCAGCAAAACAATCACTTATATGTATTTTTACTAATCAGTTTACAAACTTTAGTACAGTACTCTCAAATCCAGTAATTGTATTGAAATTTCTAAATTAATTTGATCAAAGCTAAAATTCAGCATGGCATTGTACATGGAAAATAAACTAATCCAAAAACAGAAAGCAAAGATAAAGTATTATATCTCAAACCTCTGAACCAGGACAGAGACAAATGTTCATTCTTCAACACATAAAGGTCTGAGTCTAAAGCTGGTGATCTGACTCAGAAAGCAAAAACTCTAATTTAATTCTCTGACTTCCTTCCAGACTATATAATATTAGATGCCACACATGTCAAACTGCTAGAAACTTGCTGCTGGTTTTCATAAGGCAGACAATATTGTTATTCTGTGAAGCAGTATTTCCTAACTCTCCTCCCCACCCAACACCAGAGAATAGTTTGAGGGGGGAGGGACAGGAAAAAGAAGTGGCTGGGTTGGCCTGGGTGGATGGACACATACAGAGTACAAATAAATGTGCTGTTGCATGTGGTGGCTCCTTGTCAACAAGGAAAATCAGAATCAGAGAAGTGAATGGATGAAAAGGAGGTGACAGCAACTGCATCATGGCATAGTGCAAAGGAACATGGCAGGATATCCATCTGCCAGCTCAAGCTGGGGTAAGATCAACAAAGAGTTGAAAGAATGAGGAGTAATTGTGGCACCTTGGAGACTAAAATTTATTTGGGCATAAGCTTTGGTGGGCTAAAACCCACTTCATCAGACGCATGCAGTGGAAAATACAGTAGGAAGACACACACACACACACGCAAAATGGGGGTCCTTATTTTTTCGTGTTCTCTGTGTATATATATCTTCCTACTATGCTATGCTGTAATTTGAACTCACTGCCTCTTGTCCTGCCCTCTGTGGCAAAAGAGTTTTTTCTATCTTTTTTATGACAGTATTTTAAGTATTTGAAGACTGCTATCATGTCTCCCTTAATCTGCTCTTTTCTAAACTAAATATACCCAGGTCCTTCAACTTTTCCTCATATGGCTGCATTCCATCCCTTTGATCGTCCTTATCACTTGCCTCTAGATCCTTTCCAGTTTCTCTACATCCTGGAGGAGAAAGTTCGGCTGAAAACCAGTGGAAATGTGCTTGGGCCATTTATTGGAGCTGATTATAAATATACCTTAATTTGATTTTTTATATAAGTTTTGATAGATAATATTTATTTTTAAGATTTTTTCTATATTTATCAATTTCAATGTTCACAGTTGTGGGAAATTATGGGGGTCAGACACTGAGATGCAAAAAGTTAAAGCTCTGAACCATTAAAACACAAATTCCCGTCATATGTCAAAACATACTAAATAAATAGCCTTAAATCGAACACTCTCAAGCAGCATTTTTCTTACTTGGCCTATCTGTAAATTTCGATTATCACTGATGGAAATATTTTTTCATGCCATGTGCACAGGGAAATCAATGTTTATCAACATTTACCAATAAAAAATATAACCCTTCCAAGCCTGATTAAGGCAAAGAGGACAAAGTGAAAATCAAATTGGGGAACTGAATTTATGCCTTTTTGTTTGTTTAGGTTCCCCCCGCCCCTCCCTCACTTTACAGATAAGAAAGGCAACCTTAAGGGTTTTTTTAATTTATTTTACTTTTTACGTATTTTTTTTCCTGCTTGTTTTTTTCCCTTGAACCGTCAGGAATGTCAAGTCTAGTATTTCCTAATTTTGAGGAAGTAGTCTGAGGTCCCAGAGGTGTTCTCTCAGGCTTTAGTTAAAAGGAGTGGAGTGTTTAAGTTTTAATGAAGGCACATTTGCTGCTAATCATTTCCCAGGCATTTGAATTTAATTAGTTAAAGAAAAGAGTTTTACACAATACAAACAAAATCACTTTCCTTTCTCAGTTAATCAGGTCTGACTTGCATGGCATTTAAGAAAAACAGGGCAGACTATCTTATTTGCTAATATACAACAAAAGAATACAAATACTATTTTTAACACACAAATAGAATAAACCTATTCTGGCAATATCCATGTTTCTTTTATATATAAGCTGCCTTTAACTCTCCTGTCCAGGACACACTGATAGATGGATTTACTCAAGCTTGTCCCTCCCTTCTCTGAAAGATGTCAGGGTAATACTGGGCAGTTGTTCATCTGCCTCAAGAGCTCACTTATTCAGGGTTCCAGAAGGTTCAGGCATGGATAAAGTCCCTATTAGACTGCAGTTTTAGTAAGAACACCCAGTTGCTTCCAGAGAACCAGATAACAGCGTTTGCCAAAAATGCTTTTTCTTTTTTTGCAGTAATGGACAAGAATGTTGTGATTTTTTTTATTTCAAAGGCAGATCTTATCACAGTTCTTTATCCATGTCTTTGTCACCTCTACACAGATAATGTGACCTTAAAATATACTTTAAAATAGAAAAGCTTAGACCTTACAGCCATTCAGAAACTCATAGCTAGGACAGATCACGTCTGGTCACTTTCTAAGTGGTATTTTCTGAAGGGACTGCTTTGCATTAGTGCTCAATAATCTATACTATCTACCAAATTATTTCCAGGTCAGACTTAAGGTTCTGGTTGTTGCCTCAGCACTGGGGATGATCTGAAGCACACAAGAGCTTTTAAAAAATCCCTAATTTGAACAGTAGTACATTCTCATCCTGTGGTTCTAGGCTTTGCAACTCACTTTCACCATGATCCACCATAACCTCAGGGCATAATGCAAGACTTTCCTGGTTACCCAATTTTTTCCTCCAGGAATAAGAGGTGGTCTGAGTTTGGCTGGTATTATGGGGTAGATAAAAGGCAGTGTGATTTTGGACCTGAAGTGGTCTTTTTGAGAATGCCTTTTAATATGTTTGACTATTGTGTGCAGTTTATGTATTGTAAGTGCCCAGCGAGCTGCCAATAGATATTTATTTAGCTCTAAACAAATAAATAAGATAGTAAACTTGGTTATGACTTCTCAAAGTATTTGTAAGCTCTACTCCATAGCTCCAACTTCCTGGAGGATAAAAACAAGTGGGTGGCCAAAGAATTATTACCTTGTGTGTGGTCTCCTAGATTTCAGAAGCAAGATTTGCAGGCACTGGTGCCAGGGACAGAGGTCGAGTGAGAGTCGACAATGTAGCTAACTTGGCAGGACGTGGTATGGCGCATGTCTCAAGGCTTTGTGAAACAGTGAAATGTGGAAGAAGACTACCCTCTAATGACACCCATGTGTTGTGTTTACTGTTCATTGTGATGTGACTCTATAGTGCTTTGCACTATGAGACAATGCATGTTTGTGTGGTTTCTGTTGGAACAGGGGAGAACACCTGTCAAGTACTGCCTTCCGTCATACTGTCGTCACTCTGCTTCATCCCCTCCTTCCCGCGAGATGCTCACATACCACAATGATGAATGCATAAAGAGGGGAGGACTGACTCCAAAAGCTGGCCCATTTTCCCTGTGCTGGTAAGAATTTTATATTAGACACACGAGAGGCTTCCGCTCCAGTCACTGACAGCATAAACTTAATATTAAATTAATATTGCAGTAGCTCAAACTATAGGGAAAGAAAAAGCACAAACAACTCTTTGCTACTTTGCTAACATGACCCGAACATCCCATAACAATTTGCTACATAGTATCAGTTTGAAATCTGATAATTTATCTTACTGAGAGAGACAGTATTAAAGAAAAGGGTTCAAGACATTGAAACTTAAGTCTCCAAATGGCAGACTACAGAAACTAGAGAGAGGGCTTAGTAGTTCATCTTTTTCTTCTGCCCTCCAGTACGGAAGTTGCATAGTGGCAGATGAATACAAGTAATGCACAATGCAAGGAATAATCTGAACTACTCATTCTCAATGCTAAACTAACTGTAAACATTGAGGAAATATCTGGGTGTCATTGTGAAGGTCACTGAAAACACGTACTCAGCATGCAGCAGCTGTCAAAATGCTAGCAAAATTTGAGGATGTGCTAGCAGTGGGACAGAAAATACTACTGGAAATATGATAACTTCAGTACACACTCACCTGGAGTATTGTGTTCAGTTCTGGCTACCCTATCCAATCAATCAATGTAGGAACAGAAGGATTGAGAGAGAGAGAGCTGTGAAAGTTAGAGGCATGGAAAGGCTTTCATATGAAGAGACTGAAAAGATTGGGACTGCTTTAGTTTAGGGCTAGTCTACACTTACCAGCCGGGTCGACGCGGTGAGTTAGACTTCTCGGAGTTCAAACTATCGCGTCTAATCTGGACGCGATAGTTCGAACTCCGGAAGCGCCGCGGTCGACTCTGGTACTCCACCACTGCAAACGGCGGTGGCGGAGTCGACCTTGGAGCCGCGGACTTCGATTCCGCGGCGTCTGGACAGGTGAGTAGTTCGAACTAGGGTACTTCGAATTCAGCTACGCTATTCACGTAGCTGAATTTGCGTACCCTAGTTCGACCCCGCTTCTTAGTGTGGACCAGCCCTTAGAGAAGAGGGGGAAAAGAGGGGACATGACGGAGGGAAATAAAATCCTGAATGGTATACAGATGGTATATTGGGAATTCCTATTTACCTTCTCTGACATGAATAAGAAGACACTCAATGAAACTGAAAGACAACAAATTTAAAACTGATAAATAAACCTTATTTACAGACAGCACAATCTATAGAACACATGTCACATGATGTCATTGAGGCTTAGTCTGGAAGATCTTTGGGGAAGGCACTACTGTCTTTTCAGTACAGTGCTTAGCACAAGGAGGCCTGATCTTTGACTAGGCCCTTTAGCTACTGCCACCAAACAAATAATAAATAGTAAAACTAAGAGCTCAGTTAGTAGTATTCAAAAACAAACTAGTACTTTTTATATGGATAATACGGACATCCTCAGTTACCTTAGGCTTCATGACATAAGGCAGCCACTGGCAGGCATTAGAAAGAAACTTATCCTATGGAAAAGTTACTATGAGTTTTTTATCATTTTTCTTGGATCTAATGGTATCCACTCTGAGACAGGATACCAGACAAGATGGACCATTAGTCTGATCTAGTATGGCAACTCTTATATTCCCATGTTCACTTCTTATATTTTAAAGTGCTTTTCCCAATGCACCATGATAACTATTTTTAAAGTTTATCAAAAATGCATAGTAGGGTCTCTTGTACACAGGGAAATTATTGGATCATAAGTCTGCAAATGTGTGCATCTGTTCATTTCAATTGTAAGTATTAATAGCTGTATTAGTTCGACGTTTTACTCCCTTCAATACATTTTCAAAGCAATCTTAGGTAATATTTGAAATTAGAACAATGCTGGGCACAATACAGGTCACTTTAAAACATATGATACTGAAAAGCAATTTAAACGACACTTTCACTACAACAAGCAATCAAGTCTCTTTCTATGAATATACATCAGTCAACTACCAGAAACCACTTGTTTCCTCAACCATTAACAAATTAAACCAGGGGTCGGCAACCTGCGGCATGCGTGCCAAACATGGCACGCGTGCCGATTTTGAGCAGCACGCAGCCGCCTGCCACAGTCCTGGCCCTCAGTGGCCCCCGCCCACCACTCTCCCCTGCGGGGGCAGGAGGCAGAAGCTTGGTTCTGCGGCAACAAAGCTTCCCTTTCTCCCGCTTCTTCCCCCAGAGTGGTTCTTTCCTGCCCCACCCTCTCTCCTTCCCTGCGCCAATCAGCTGATGGCCCTAGCGAGGGGGAGGGGGGAAGAGCGGCAGCATGCAGGCAGTCCCCTAGAGGAGACAGAGAGAGGTAGGGACGGAGCCTTGGGAAAAGAGGTGGAACAGGCATATCCCTTCCAGCCCCCTGCCCTGAGCCGCTCAGTCAGGGGGCTGGAAGCACCCCTACGAGCCAAGCACTCCAGCCCTCTGCCCTGACCCCTCCCCACACACTCGGTCTTCTGTCCTACACCCCCCACATACCCCCAGCCTTCTGCCCTGACCCTCCCGCCCCAACACACACAGCCTTCTGCCTTGCACCCCCACACCCTCCAGCCCTCTGCCCTGAACGCCCCCACATCCAGCCCTCTGCCCTGAGCCCCCCCACACCCAGCCTTCTGCCCTGCACCCCCCCACACACACCCAGCCCTCTGCCCTGACCCTTGACCTGCCCCACACCCAGCCTTCTGCCCTACACCCCCCACACACCCCAGCCCTCATCCCTGAACCCCCCCACCCCAGCCCTCTGCCCTGACCCCTGAAATCCCCCCACCCAGGTCTGGGGGCCTGGCTGCAGGCCCTGCTCAGCCCGCTGCCGGTCTAGGTGAACAGAACCCCAGGCTGGCAGCGAGCTGAGCAGGCCGGCGGCGTAAGATCAGCATTTTAATTTAATTTTAAATGACGCTTCTTAAACATTTTGAAAACTTTGTTTACTTTACATACAATAGTTTAGTTATATAATATAGACTTATAGAAAGAGACCTTCTAAAAACGTTAAAATGTATTACTGGCACGCAAAACATTAAATTAGAGTGAATAAATGAAGACGCGGCACACCACTTCTCAAAGGTTGCTGACCCCTGAATTAAGCTAAGAAAGACAGAGTTTCTCATTATTAAAATGTTACTATATATGCTGCATTCTGCCTTGTAAAGCAGGGTTTTAATCCACACTGCATCAAATGCCATCTAGTGTTATTTCAAGAAAAATCACAATCTTTCATTCAGAACGTCTCTCTCTCTCTCTGGTTAAGATAAGGGGACCCAAGCTGTGTAAGAAATCCAATTAAATAAATGATTTCTCAATAGACTTAGGCAGGCAAAAATACAGCTTGCAGGATTGCACCGATTCATGTCAATTAGTGCAAATGGATTGGGTGAGAGTATGTTATGCGTGTACTTGGCATCAGACTAGGCGTGGCTTTATGCTTGCTTGATTCCTCTAAACTTCAGCATCTTTCCTTCCATGTTAGTATTCGTTTGACTTTTAATTCAAACTAATTTTAAATGTTAAGTTTGCAGAAAGCCAGAAAGGGGAGAGAAAAAGAAAAAACAAAAGAAAACAAAACAGGTACCAAGCTTTATAAATATATAGACTACACACATATAAAACACAT
The DNA here is from genome assembly GCF_016161935.1 of Mauremys reevesii. Classification (NCBI taxonomy): domain Eukaryota; kingdom Metazoa; phylum Chordata; order Testudines; family Geoemydidae; genus Mauremys; species Mauremys reevesii. The sequence continues at coordinate 34,640,818 of NC_052629.1, read as the reverse complement.
CAAGCAAAAAATATATATATAAATCTTAGGACTTTTCACTATTGACTTCAAAGGAAGGAGAATTAGGCCAGCATTGAGCACATCTGAGAATGCACATATTCTCCTCATCATCTACATGCATCCGACGAAGTGGGTATTCACCCACAAACGCTCATGCTCCAATATGTTTGTTAGTCTATAAGGTGCCACAGAACTCTTTGACACTTTTGCAGTTCCAGACTAACATGGCTACCCCTCTGACATTTGACACATATTCTCCTACGCTTCAACAAACATGGTCAAATTATACACTGATAAAACTCTAAAATAAAGTCACGCTCCATAGATTTTTCTACAAGAGTTAAATACAATATTTTGGGAATTTTTTTCGAGATCTTTCTTAAATTGACAAACCATTAATTATTTAGAAGGAATGTGGTTCAACTGCAATTTTTTTGGACCACCATCAAATTAAATAATTATTTTGAATATTTCCCAACACAGATATTTTAAAAGATTTAAGTGGGAATTACGAAGGCCTTTTTAAATCATCCATTTTTTCCAGGACAAAGTATTGCTAAAGATCCTGTGAAATGTATGACAAACATAGACATTGTAACAAATCTAGCATCCTCAATTTACTGGGTCACCCGGCTCACAAGCCGCAGTATTTAAATAGGCTGAAATTACTGCTGAAACTAAGACATGGGAAACTGGGGACAGGGATAAATGTTGCACATCATTCTAGACAGTGTCCTTTTACCATATGCCTTCAATATTGTGTGTAGATGTGTTGGCTGGGTTACCAAATACTTGCTCAAAGCCACTCACTTGTTTTATGAACCAAAACACAGTTAAATAGCACTAGAAAGGGATCTCAGGCTTCAGAATACTCTTCATAGACAGTAGTGGTATGAAATTCTAACCCACTTGTATCATTCACTGATAACAGCTAACACATTGCAAAATCTTTTGAAACAAGGAACTGGTTTTATGGACAGTAATGGAAATTCAGTAAATAGTACGGTTTCCAAGCATGCATCACTCTCAATTTTAGCTCTTAGTGAACACTGGACAAATCTATGACACTGAACAACAAATACTCTTTGAAAGGAATTACACCTCTACCCCACTATAATGCGACCCGATATAACATGGGGCCAGACTCCCCACAGCGGGCAGAGCCTGGAGCTCTTTAAATCAGCGCCAGAGCCCTGTCGCTGCTACCCCAGGGCTGCAGCAGCGGGGCTTGCCAGCACTTTAAAGGGCTCGGGGCTTCAGCTGCTGCTGGGAGCCAAGGGCCCTTTAAATCACTGCTGGAGCCCCGCCGCTGCTACCCCGGGGCTGCAGCAGCAGGGCTTGCCAGAGATTTAAAGGGCCTGGGGCTCCAGCTGCTGCAAGGAGCCCTGGGCCCTTCAAATCACCGCTGGAGCCTTGGCACTGCTACCCCGGGGCTGAGGCAGCGGGGCTCCACCAGCAATTTAAAGGGCCTGGGGCCCCCCACAGCGGCTGAAGCCCGGAGCTCTTTAAATCACCGCCAGAGCCCTGCCGCCCCCACCCCGATATAACAGGGTTTCAGCTACAACGTGGTAGGGATTTTTGGCTCCCCCGACTGTGTTATAATGGTATAGCGGTGTATTTAAAATAAAATACTTTTGACCTACCCAATGAACAGCCAAATCCTAATTACATACTTACAATCTAACAAACAGATAAATATGAAAGAATGAATTTAAATAACCACTACTTTTAACCTGTATGTAAATTTATTGCACTTTTCCTTGATGTAGTCTAAATGATTTTGTCCAACTGCTTTTTTTTTTTAAATGAGGTATGACATATCCAAGCTCAGTTATACCACCTACAGAAAAATAACACTGCTTACCTGTAATCTTCTTTGTTGTACACATCACATCTTCCCTCCATCCTCTCAATTTGTTAGTGTTCTGCTATTGTATTTCCACCTGCCAAAAAGCAAAGAGACAGTTCAGTTCTCACAACCATTTTTGTCATGGATGTAATAACGAATTCTGCTAACACTTCCTTATTTATATTCAATAAAAACATGTCTGAATGTGCCACAAACTTGTGTAGCTTATATAAGAGCTTTCCTTGATTTTACCAATTTATTGCACCAGCATAATTATCCAGCATATATTTAAGTTCGTTTTGCTTTAATTACTCCCTATCACAACCAATAACATGGTGTTATAAAAGTCACAGGAAGGAAGGAAAACAGAAAATTCTCTCTTTAAAATATTCTGGTGGTTTTGCGCAAGTTGTTTGATTGTTTCTATTGCTGATGTTTACAAGTCAAACAAATACATTCTCTGATCCACCAAGAGATGGGGGCTGCAAAGAACACAACAAGACCTTAAAGCTTTGACCAGAAGTTCTTGTATAAGAGGAATAAGACTAGCATCCAAAGAATGAAAAATACTGTTTTGAGGGAAAATGGAAGAAACACAAAATCCCACACACATTTTTCTGTAATTCTATAAACCTTCAAGTACCAGGTAAAAATAAATTGGGGACTAACTACTAATGACCTGCTTTGCAGAGGTGCTGAGCCCTTGTAGCTTCCTTTGGCTTAAAGGGAGCTACAGGAGCTGAGAACCTCTGAAAAGCAGGTCACTACCTACCCAAGAAAGCTTAGGCTCCAATACATTTGTTAGTCTATAAGGTGCCACAGGACTCTTTGTTGCTTTTCACTAACTACTGTAATCCTACCCAAAGGTACACAAAAATCAGTGGAAAAAGCCATTCAAACTCCCCTATCCCACTAGATGACATGAAAAAACTTGTCTAGACACTTGTCTTTAGTGTCAATAACATTCAGAGACTTAGGAAACACATGAAAGTCCCAAAATAGAGTCAGTACTCTTGCACCAAAGCACAGACTTGACTCCAATGTTTTAAGTCTGAGGTCTCCAGTTCCCATAGTGGATTCAGGTTATTGGGGCGGGGGAGGGAGGGGAAACAAAATTCAATGGCTTCACCAAAGGATCATCTACACTGTGTCATTTGATAACAACAAGAATTGCTTCTGGAAGTGATAGGCACCATTCCTGCATCTTTATGAACAGTAACATGGTATTGGAAGGAGGAGCAGACGATCAAACAGGAACTACAGGGAGAAACAGCATGGAAAGAAAGGGGAAAGCAGTGCATAAGGAAAGCACTGTTTATGTGATGAGCAGTGTGGAAGGAGTATTTGAAGCACTGGGGCTTGTCACAGAATGGTCTCTCACTGAGAGGGTTAATTGATTCTGGCTGGGAGCTTGGTTAAATGCTTGCTCAGAGACTCCAGCTCTGAAAGACTTTGTGAAGCTTGGGAGTTGAACTTTGGCAAAGGCCTGCTCCAACTTTAGAAGACTTAACCTCGAATTTAAGTTAGCTTTTAGGAACCTGGCCTAGGGGGAGGCCTTCTTCCAACCTTGAAAGGCTCCATTTAGTCTGGAGACATGGCAGAGAGCTAAGGAGGTGATCAGAAATCCACACTGCATAGTAGGTCCAAAACTTTGGATATCAAAATTAGAGGAATCATGTCACGAAGCTCACATCTGGATTCCAGCTTTCCCAGAGCTCAGGAGTATTCAGATTCCTGTATTCTGATGTAAGCCTATCTCCAGTCACAATGTTAGCTGTGGTAAATGTTGCTGTATCCAGATGAATATTTGAAGGGAGGTGGGGAAGAAATAGTGGGGCAGAGATCCAGCTTCAGATTGCAACCAATTCTGAGCCAAACACATATCCCCCTTCCGGCAACATCAGTTCACCTAATGGGAAAGAGAAACTGAGAGGAGTAGGAAGGAAGCTAGATTTAAAAAAATACAACATAAAACAGGAAAGCCCTTTAATTTCTTTAATACTGCAGCTGATTTAAAATTCCAATAGAATATAGCCTTTATTAGAAATTGCCACCAAAAATTTGATTTAATTTTCAGACCATTTACACAAGAAAGGTGTTCCCAGCATACTATAGAACATATCTCACGCTTTGGCGACTAAAGTTCTAAAAAAGAATGCTGTGTCATACTCCACATGAGTCACTATCTCACTATCTTAAAGTGCAAAGGAAACAGAGTTTATGTTCCCCTTCCTAGACTCTGATTAACTTGGTGTAATTCAAAACCAAAAAGGTCAATTTATTTCAAGAAACTTCTTTCATGTCAAGTTTTTTCCCCAAAACAAAAGCGGACTTAAAAGTGCCCTTTAGATATATAAATATGTATTTGTTTTGTTAGTGTGTGTGTGTATATATATATATATATATATATGCCTCCCTTCAAGTCTCCAAACAAGATTTTGATAATTCTGCCTACCAACAATCCAAACCCTTCTGGAAACTCAGATGAATCACACTACCAATTTTTTTCTCTTTCTTCAAATGGATCAAGAAATATTTGACATTACGAGTGTTCAGATACTACACAACCTTTGACTTCCGTTTGCATTTTGGTTTCCTCTTCATAAACGTCTAAAATCATGTCTCAAGTAAGGACTGAGCAAGAAGCAAATCTTATGTACTTCAGTCTTCAAACAGTTTCAGTCTTTCCCCATCTTTACTTTACGCCACTACGTAAGAAGGCCATCTTTGCTGTTTGTAATAATCCACTCTGAGATGTTCCAAACAATCCTAGTAATCACTTTTACTCTCAGATTAATAAACTGGTCTTCCTCTGAAGTTCAGTTGCCTTCTTAAAGAAAGATATTTAACTTAATCTAAGCTTTTTGAAAGTGCTTATTACATTTAGTCTCTCCACTAGAGTACCCAGAAAGCTAAAAGCAGAGATTTCAATGGGCTGCTTTTCTGGAATGATATTGCATCTTCAGGAAAACAGTGCAGTTCATCAATGGTTCCTTAAGAAATAAGTCCTCTTCCTTCTTAAGAAAAAGTTTAAAGTCAAAAGGTTTAAAGGTGGTGGCCTGTTAGCTACGCATCTGTACACTAACTTTATGCCTTTTGTACTACCTTTTTTATACATCCCTTTTAGGGCATATCTACAGTGGCAATTAACAGCACTGCAACTTTCTTGCTCAGGGGTGTGAAAAAACACTCTCCCCGAGCGCAGCAGGTTGCAGCGCTGTAAAGTGCCAGTGTAAACAGTGCCCCAGTGCTGGGAGCTACACCCCTTGTGGGGGTGGGGTTTTTTTTTTTAGAGTGCTAGGAGAGCTCTCTCCCAGCGCTGCGCCGCAACCACACAAGGCACGTTAAAGCGCGGTCGTGGCAGTGCTTTAGCGTTGCCATTGTAGACTAGCCCTTACACTCAATGGTGCAGTCTAGCTTAGTTATGGGTAATTTTCCATTACTTTGGTTGGAGAGATCTCTTCAGGGCTGTTTCATGCAGAGAGAGTCTGATCAGATGTGTTAACAACCCTCTATTTTATCTCTGAATGACAGAATTCATTTGCATCGCAGACACCTAGTTCGCAGCTCACTCCAGTTAAAATTGGACGGCCAGATGCACAGAGCCAGTTTCCGCTCCCTGATTCTGTGTGTGGCCCTCCTTGAAAGTTAGAGCAGCCTGGGGGTTAACTCTAAAGTGCACCAGCTGTCAATGGTCCCCAAGGGACCATGCACTCTTTATCCTCATCTGGTGCTGTGTGTGCCACTCACTCCTCTCTAGAGCTGCAGAGTGGATGACATAAGAGCTGTCTACATGGTCTCTACATGCACTGCAGTGCCCTCTCAAATACTCATCTAGGAGGAGAAGGTTAGTTTCCGTTCATGTGAGTGAAGAAAATAATTTGCCCCAAAATCTCTAATTAAGTTTAATAGTCAGGAATTTTTTTGGATAATACTGATCTAAGATTGTCCTTCTGCTGAATATACACACAGACCAGCAGCCTTTCGCTATGTATGTTCTTCTTCTGTTGCTAGTTAGGCATGGCTTTTTCTCTTTGGAATATCCTTCATAACTTCAAGATTTCCCCCTGTGGTGGCTGAACTGTGACAAGCCTGATTACGAACGCCACAATTTACATTATGGAACTTTAAGAACAACATCCATAGATTCTTTACCAGAGATAATTAATAAAGTCATACTGGATAACATACTATACAGTTATAGTTTCACTTTCATTCAGTTGAAAAATTTTCATAACAGACAAGGTATTACGCAGTTCAAATAAAACAGGTATTTAACATTACTATGGTACATTTCAGATGTGTTTTAATCAAGAATAATGACGGTTACAATAAGTTTACTATATGAAAAATCTCCATTTAGGTTTCACATAATAGGGACTTTGTATGGTCACCTGTGGGACACAAATCTTCATTCTAGACTGGAAGATGGTATTCTCAGCATGGGAAAGAAAGGAGTGGTTGCACTTAGTACAGTTACTTCCTCTTGAAAGCAAAGGCAGAGGAATCATAGTCCACAAGATACAGAGGTTACAATGTACAAGGTCTATTCTGTTACAATTCTTCCTCACAGAGAATAAATCCCAGCACAAAGAGAATCTCCCTTTTATAGAGAGAACACATGCTTCCTGAAACTTCCTTACTAAGTGCCACAAGAGGCATACAGTGTGGTAACTAATCTCTATTTGATGTTCTCTTAATACCTTTGTTTTTTCCACAAAATTATGGTTTTTATTTTTTCCTTTAGAATCACTATCTTGTAGTTTGCTTTTGTATACTGATGACTCATCATAAATCTGGTGAATAAAGTTGTCTTAAAGTTTTTCCTTCTTTCAAATTTTTGATGAAATGAGCATTTTAACGTATATTAAAAACTAAAAATATTAAAAATGTAATGCTTTAGGCCAGATTCTGCAACTATTACTCAGACTGCACAAGAAGCACCTTACTAGGCAAGTAATTCCTCTGATTTAAAATTGGACTGTGTCTATACTAAGATACTAGTTAATATGCATAAATTTAAGCATCAAGTATCAGAGGGGTAGCCGTGTTAGTCTGGATCTGTAAAAGCAGCAAAGAGTCTTGTGGCACCTTATAGACTAACAGACGTTTTGGAGCATGAGCTTTCGTGGGTGAATCCGACAAAGTGGGTATTCACCCATGAAAGCTCATGCTCCAAAATGTCTGTTAGGGCTTGGCTACACTTACAAATTTGCAGCGCTGCAGCAGGGTGTGAAAACACACCCTCTGCAGCACTGCAAATTGCGGCGCTACAAAGCGCCAGTGTAGTCAAAGCCCCAGCGCTGGGAGCCGCGCTCCCAGCGCTGTCCGTTATTCCCCACAGGGAGGTGGAGTACTGACAGCGCTGGGAGAGTTTTCTCCCAGTGCTGGCGCTTTGACTACACTTAGCGCTTCAAAGCGCTGCCGCGGCAGCGCTTTGAAATGCAAGTGTAGCCACAGCCTCTGTCTATAAGGTGCCACAAGACTCTTTGCTGCCTTTAAATTTAAGCATGTTTATGTAGTGCCATTGAAGTCAAATGTTTGCAAGATTGGGACCTTGATCTTTTGCTCCTGTGATGACTTTTTATTTTTTTATTTTTAGAGGGGATTTTATAATTTACTTTTATAGGAAAATTATCTGACACTCTATCTGTTATATACACAAGCACATTTTTCGTTTCCATTATACATCAAGAACCAGGGCCGGCTCCAGGCACCAGCAGAACAAGCAAGTGCTTGGGGCGGCATTCTGGCACCAGCCATCATAGGTGCCGACTCCGGGACATGGGGAAAAAGTGCCCCCGCCACCCCAGCTCGCCTCCACCTGCTCCCCTGCACAACCACTGCCGCTCCACTTCTCCCCCCTCCCTCCCAGGCTTGCTGCGCGCAAAACAGCTGTTTCGCACAGCAAGGCCAGGAGGAAGGAGAAGCCGAGCGGCGGGGCACTCGGGGGAGGCGGCGGTGGTGGAGCGGAGGTGAGCTGGAGCAGGGAGTGGTTCCTCTACCCCCCATTACTTCCTGCCCCCCCCACCCTAGCTCACCTCCGCTCCGCCTGCTCCCCCGAACGCACTACCGCTCCGCTTCTCCCCCCTCTCTCGCAGGCTTGCCATGCGCAAAATAGCTGTTTCGTGCAGCAAGGCTGGGAGGGAGGGAGAAGAAGCCGAGCGGTGGGCGCTCAGGGGAGGTGGTGGTGGTGGTGGAGCGGAAGTGAGCTGGAGAGCGGTTCCTCTACTCCCCGTTACTTCCTGCACCCCACCACTCTAGCTCACCTCTGCTCCGCCTGCTCCCCGAATGTGCCGCTTCTCTGCCCTCCCTCGCCTGAGAGGGACGGTGGAGAAGCGGAGCGCCGACGCACCCAGGGGAGCAGGCGGAGCAGAGGTGAGCTAGGGCGGGAGGTCACGGGGTGCCCCCAAGGAAGCAATGGGGGGGAAATGTGGCATGCCCAGGGGAGGAGGTGGGGCTGGGGATTTGGGGAAGGGGTTCTGAAGGGATGGAGTTGGGGTGGGGCCGGGGGTAGGGAGGGCACGAAGAAAAAGGGGGGGGGCGGCCAAAAAATTTTTTGCTGGGGGCGGCAAAAATCCTAGAGCCAGCCCTGTCAAGAACATATGCACTTTTTCCTCAGGTTCAGAAGAAAGTGGGAGGCAGACCAATTGAGAGTCTATGGGCAAAGAAAAAAGGGGTAAAAAATAGGGGCAACATCATGGAGAGATCTACCATAGACCAACAAACCATGATAGGGGACGTAGATGATGCATTTCTAGAACAAACAACAAAATAGCCAAAAGACAAGAGATGTTAGTTATTGGGGACTTTAACTACCCAGACATCTGTTGGAAAAGTAATATGGCAAAACAGAAAATTTCCAATAAGTTCTTGGAATGTGTTGGGGACAACTCTCTGCTCCAGAAAGTGGAGAAAGGAACCAGGAACAGCCACTGGAGACTTGACTCTGACCAACGGACAGGAAAAAAGTTCTATAGTCATATAAATAAGAAGAAAACAAAGAAAGAAGTGGGACTGCTAAATACTGAGGATGGAGTGGAGGTTAAGGATAATCTAGGCATGGACCAATATCTAAACAAATACTTTGCCTCAGTCTTTAATGAGGTAATGAGGAGTTTAGAGATAATGGTAGGATGACAAATGGGAATGAGGATATGGAGGTAGATATTACCACATCTGAGGTAGAAGACAAACTCAAACAGCTTAATGGGAAGAAATCAGGGGGCCCAGATAATCTTCATCCAAGAATATTAAAGGAACTGGCACATGAAATTGCAAGACCATTAGCAAGAATTTTTAATGAATCTGTAAACTCAGGGGTTGTACCGTACGACTGAAGAATTGCTAACATAGTTCTTGTCTTTAAGAAAGGGGGAAAAAGTGATCCGGGCAACTACAGGCCTGTCAGTTTGACATCTGTAGTATCCAAGGTCTTGGAAAAAATTTTGAAGGAAAAAGTAGTCAAGCACATTGAGGTCAATGGTAATTGGGACAAAATACAACATGGTTTTACAAAAGGTAGATTGTGCCAAACCAACCTGATCTCCTTCTTTGAGAAGTTAACAGATTTTTTAGACAAAGGAAATGCAGTGGATCTAATTTACCTCGATTTCAGTAAGGCATTTGATACGGTTCCACATGGGGAATTATTAGCTAAATTGGAAAAGATGGGGATAAATATGAAAATTGAAAGGTGGATAAGGAACTGGTTAAAGAGGAGACTACAACGGGTTGTACTGAAAGGTGAATTGTCAGGCTGGAGGGAGGTTACTAGTGGAGTTCCTCAGGGATCGGTTTTGGGACCAATCTTATTTAACCTTTTTATTATTGACCTTGGCACAAAAAGTGGGAATGTGCTAATAAAGTTTGCAGATGACACAAAGCTGGGAGGTATTGCCAATACAAAGAAGGACCGGGATATCATACAGGAAGATCTGGATGACCTTGTAAACTAGAGTAACAGTAATAAGATGAAATGTAATAGTGAAAAGTGCAAGGTCATGCATTTAGGGATTAATAACAAGAACTATTGTTATAAGCTGGGGAGGCATCAGTTGGAAGTAACAGAGGAGGAGGAGGAGGAGGAGGAGGAGGAGAAGGATCTCGGAGTATTGGTTGATCACAGGATGACTATGAGCCACCAATGTGATATGGCTGTGAAAAAAGCTAATGCGGTCTTAAGATGCATCAGGCGAGGTATTTCCAGTAGAGATAAAGAGGTGTTAGTACCGTTATACAAGGCACTGGTGAGACCTCATCTGGAATATTGTGTGCAGTTCTGGTCTCCCATGTTTAAGAAGGATGAATTCAAACTGGAACAGGTTCAGAGAAGGGCTACTAGGATGATCCAAGGAATGGAAAACCTGTCATATGAAAGGAGACTCAAAGAGCTTGGCTTGTTTAGCCTAACCAAAAGAAGGCTGAGGAGAAAGATGATTGCGCTCTATAAATATATCAGAGGAATAAATACCAGGGAGGAAGAGGAATTATTTAAGCTCAGTACCAATGTGGACACAAGAACAAATGAATATAACCTGGCTATCAGGAAGTTTAGATTTGAAATTAGACCAAGATTTATAACCATCAGAGGAGTGAAGTTCTGGAACAGCCTTCCAAGGGGAGTACTGGGGGCAAAAGACACATCCAGCTTAGTCTTGAAGCCAGATAAGTTTATGGAGGGGATGGTATAATGGGATAGCCTAATTTTGGCAATTAATTCATCTTTGACTACTAGCGGTAAATATGCCCAATGGCTTGTGATGGGATGTTAGATGGGGTGGGATCTGAGTTACTACAGAGAATTCTTTCCTGGGTGCTGGCTGGTGAGTCTTGCCCACATGCTCAGGGTTTAGCTGACTGCCATATTTGAGGTCAGGAAGGAATTTTCTTCCAGGGCAGATTGGCAGAAGCCTTGGGGGTTCTTTTGCCTTCCTCTGCAGCGTGGGGCATGGGTCACTTGCTGGAAGGTTCTCTGCACCTTGAAGTCTTTAAACCATGATTTGAGGACTTCAGTGGCTCAGACACAGGTTTGATACAGGAGTGGGTGGGTGAGATACTGTGGCCTGCATTGTGCAGGAGGTCAGACTAGATGATCATAATAGTCCCTTCTGACCTTAAAGTCTATGATTCTAACTGGTAGGAAACCTGAAGGTGGAAGGCAATTTGGCTGAAAGTGATGATGAAATGATAGATTTCACAATTCTAAAGAAAGAAAGGAATGAGAATAGCAGAATCAGGACAGTGAACTTCAAAAAAGTAGATTTTAACAAACTCCCAGACCTGGTAGGTAAGGTGCCATGGGAAAAAAATCTAAGGGAAAAAGAGTTCAGGAGAGCTGGCAGTTTCTCAAGGAGGCAACATTAAAGTAGGATGACCACATGTCCCATGTTGGCCAGGACAGTCTCTTTTTTAAGCCCTGTCCTGGTCGTTCCAACTTTTTGGGCAAAACTGTGCCTTTGTCCAGTTTGTTCTTGCCAGCTGATCATCAGTTGGCAACAGCAAACTGGACAAATGCACAGTTTTGCCAAAAAAAGTGGGATGTGACTAGGGGGAGGGCTCAGTTGGCCTCGGGCTGACCCTGCGCGGGGTGGGGAGAGGAGGGCTTTAGGCCAGCCCTGGCACAGGGGCTCAGGCTCATCCTGTGTGCAGGGGGGAGAGGGGAACCGTGGACTGGCCCTGGGCAGGTGTCGGGGAGCGGGGGGGTTCAGGCTGGCCCCGTGTGGTGTCACATTTTCCCTTTTGGAAAATATAGTTAGCCTATATTAAAGGCACAACAGCTAACTAACCTGATGCAAAGGAATGAAAGGAGAATAATAAGATGCTAATATATGGCTCTATCAGGAGCTCTTTAATGACATGATAATAAAAAAAAAGAATCCTACAAAAAGTGGAAACATGGACAAATTGCTAAGCAAGAGTACAAAAGAACCACAGAAGCTATAGGAACAAAATCAGAAAGGCTACGGCACAAAATTAGTTACACTAGCAAGGGACATAAAAGGCAGTAAGAAAAGTTTCTTTAAATATATTAGGAAGAAGAGAAAGATGAAGAAAAGGGTAGGTCCTCTTAGCAGGGAAGGAGAGTTAATAACTAATGACATCAAGAAAGCTGAGATGTTTAATACCTATTTTGTTTCACTCTTCACTAATATGGTTAATGGTGACCAGATATTCAACATTAGTAATATTAACAAGCGGGAAGCAATGCGAGCCAAAACAGGGAAAGATCCAGGTATTATAGAATATTAAAGAATATTTACATAAGTTAGATGTACTTAAGTCAGCAGGGCCTGATGAAATTCATCCTACAGTACTCAAGGAACTAGGTAAAGCAATCTCTGACCCATTAACAATTATCTTTCAGAACTCATGGAGGATGGGTGAGGTCCCAGAAAAGTAAAAAGGGGAATAAAGAGGACCTGGGGAATTATCAACCAGTCAGCCTAATTTGGATACCTAAAAATGATTCAACAATCAGTTTGCATGCACCTGCAGGATAAAAGATTATAAGTAATAGCCAGCATGGATTTGTCAAGAACAAATCAACCCAATTGCCTTCTTTGACAGGGTTACCTGCCTAGTTGATAAGGGGCAAGTGGTAAACATTTAGTCTTGAATTTTTCACATCCTTGAATGACAGAGTAGGGTCAATCCTTTGTGTCTAGTGGAGACGAGCCCCTAGTGTTTAGCTAACCATTGATCTTTCAAGTTGCTGAATACCTTATAATTTCATTCAAGAGAATATCAGTGCAAGCAGAGTGTGCTCAGCTCCTCCAAGCAGGCAACATACAGAACGCAAGTCATGTCTTGCATTTACATAACGTGTGAACGTTTTTCAAAAAGTCACTACAGATGTTCTATACTAGGTTAACGGAGCCAAGATGTACTGTATTTGTGCTTATGTGAGCCACTGCAAACCAAAAATTGAAAAACCACTGCACAGACATCTGCATTTCACAAGCTACAAACCGTCCCCCACACCAAACCCAACAAGAAATAGACCAAATTATTACAGATTTCAAGAGACCAAACTATTGTGTGCCACAGGCAGAGAACAGGAAGGATTGATGCCCTAGACCCCTGCAATGACTGGGAATTGATTTAAGTAAAATATACCCAGATGATCCTACCAAATGATCCATGTCCCAGGCTGCAGAGGAAAATACTCAGTAGAATTTCCCCAAGTCATTATTTAAAAAGTATTTCTACTACTTTGATTACAGAAACCATGCAATGATAGTCCACAAAAAATGCAGTGTCAAAATTATTCAAACACCTGAAAAGATTAAAGACAGACAAATATGGAGCACAATTTAGATTTCCCACAAACAAATACTTGCTTTTGTTCTCTCATTCACTTATTTTCTCTTAGGCCTGGTCTACACTAGGACTTTAATTCGAATTTATCAGCGTTAATTCGAACTAACCGCTCAACCGTCCACACCAGGAAGCCATTTAATTCAAACTAGAGGGCTCTTTAGTTTGAATTTGGTACTCCACCCCGGCAGGTGGAGTAATGCTAAATTCGACACGGCTAGCTCGAATTAGGCTTGGTGTGGATGCTAATCGAATTTAGTAGCTCCGGGAGCTATCCCACACTGCAGCACTCTGTTGACGCTCTGGACAGCAGTCCAAGCTTGGATTCTCTGCCCAGCCACACAGGAAATGACCCGTGAAAATTTGAATTCATTTTCCTGTCTGGGCGGTTTGAATCTGACGTTCTGGTTGCACATCGGGGCGAGCTCCGCAGCACCTGCAACGATGCAGAGCTCTCCAGCAGAGGAGTCCGGGCAATCCCAGAATAGAAAGAGGTCCCCAGCATGGACTGACAGGGAAGTCATGGATCTGATCGCTGTGTGGGGCGAGGAGTCTGTGCTCTCGGAGCTGCGCTCCAGCAAGCGGAACGCGAAGACCTTCGAGAAGGTCTCGAAAGCCATGAAAGAGAAAGGATACAGCCGGGATGCGATGCAGTGCCGCGTGAAAGTGAAGGACCTAAGACAAGGGTATCAAAAAGTCAGAGCGGCAAACGGACGCTCCGGAGCCCAGCCCCAGACATGCCGCTTCTACGAGGCACTGCATGCCATTCTAGGTGGGTCTGCCACAACTGCCCCACCAGTGACGGTGGACTCCGAGGATGGAATAGTGTACCGGGACAGTTCCTCCTCGATGTTCGCCGATGGGGAAGATGAGGAAGGGTCTTTTGAGGACGGCGCAGGCGACAGCGAACCCACTCCCGCTTTCCCTGACAGCCAGGATCTCTTCATCACCCTCACAGAGATCCCCTACCAACCGTCCCCGCCCGTTAACCCGGACTCGGAATCAGGGGAAGGATCAGGCGGTAAGTGCAACACACGTATAAACATTTATTTTTTATAACATTGTTATAGAAAAAATAGAAACAGTATTTACAAAATTCTAAATATTAAACTATAATATATATTAAACTATATGAAGAGAAGGTCCACACAAATGGGGATAGAAAAATAATCCTCTAGCGACATTTCCACGAAGGTGTCATTCAGTTCCTCGCAAAGCCTCCGCATGAGGTTCGTCGGAAAAGGTGCCTTGTTGGGCGCTCCGTGGAAGCAGACTCTTCCACGCCAGGACATCCGAATATACATTGGAACCATTGCCTGGACTAGCATTGCTGCATATGGTCCTGGTCTGTGCAGTGCGTCCCGTAACATCCTGTCTTTCTGGGCACGAGTGACCCGCCTCAGGGTGATCTCGTTCTGCAAATACTGCATCTAAGTAGGGCAATTAGTGTAGTGTTACTATTGTTAATGGTTTACAATTAGGTTGCATAACAATGACCCTCGCCTAACAGCCACGTGCGAGAGGCCACAGAGAACAAGCATCCATTGATCGTTCCCGTGCACTGGCGGGAGGGGCTGCAAAAGGCTCATCCTTTCTGCTTTGCACATTGCCTTTAGCAGGAGAGCACAGCTAACCACTAACTGATAAGCAGTATATACTGTAAGGCTTACCAGGACTTTGTGCAAGAGGGATGCAGCTGTCTTTCCTCGCTTGTGCGCTCTCCAGTGCAATGGTGCCGCCAATGAGAGCGTATTCCGAAATATCGGACTAGTTCTGAGATCTCCTGATACTTGGTGCCCTGTTTGGTCTTGTTAACTGAAACTGACTAGACTGTGTTCACTGTTGGCAAACATGTATGTGTTCAAGGAAATCACCTACTTTTTCGCATCACACAGCTTGGCTCTTTCCCGGACTGCCCGGCATCCCCTCGCAGAGGCTGGCTCAGATTAGACGCCGAAAGAAAAAGACTAGGGACGACATGTTCCAGGAACTGATGGCCTGCTCCAGAGCGGAGGCGGCAGAGCAGAGACAGTGGAGGGAGACCCTGTGTCAGCATCATCGCACACACATGGAGGATAGGTGGCGGCAGGAAGACCAGCAGGCGACTCAAACGCTGCTTGGTCTAATGAGGGAGCAAACGGACACGCTCCGGCGCCTTGTAGATGTTCTGCAAGACCGCAGGCAGGAGGAGAGAGCCCCCCTGCAGTGCATCTGCAACCGCCCTCCAACGCCAAGAAGTCCTGTCCCCCCCTCACCCAAAGTTACAAGAAGGAGGGGCGGTAGGGGCCGTGAGAACTGTCCCTGCACCGCAGCAGACCGCTAATGTTCGAGACAACTCTCGCGCTGTAAATTTGTACAAGTTCTTTCCTTACAGCATCAACCAGTCCCAACTCCAAGTTTAAACCCCCCACTGTGTACTACATTATTAAAAGCGGTTTGGTGTTACTCACTGTTTCCGTCACGTTTCTCGTGTCAGAAGACTTTCTGTGGGTGTGGGGGGGGGGGGAAGAATTGTAATTGCAGTGCATAGCCCACAGTACCATGGTACAGACTTGGGTGCAGGGTCAACTGCAGGGCACACACAGACTGCAGTCACTAGGCACCAGGGACAGTCTGTGTGGTGTATGCTGCCCCGGGTCTTTCCTTAATGTGTATGCTTGTCCAGGGTCCTGGTGCCTGCCATCCCCGAATGTAAAGGCAGGCTTCCCTTCACATGCACTTCGACCGTAGCCACGATCCTCCCGGTGCCCTGAGCCCCAAAGAGCCCTCATCCAGGGGCAGATACTCACCCTTCCCCCACACCCCTCACCCCTTCCAACGCCCAAACCCACAGCCCACAGCCGTCATGTAAACCCCTATCCAAAGACGACATCCCTCGCCCCTTCCTGCAAACCCACCCATTCCTGCAACCCTCCCCCTACATGCACAACCACCGTAAACCGTCCCCCACCCCACAGACCTATGTAGGAGCAGGAGGCTGTCCGTCCTGTTTTGGACAAGCGGTCTGTACATCAGTGCACACCTTACCCAGCACAGAATGCTTCCATGTTTCAACCAAGAAACAGAAATGCAAAGTCAACGAAAGATTTATTATTAATTACTGAAACATTTCCTTAGTTTTAAAACGTCCTTTGGAAGTGGGGGAAACTTGGTTTGTGATCAGGCTCTCTTAAAATCAAGTGGACAGTCACAGGTTACTCTGCTCTGCGAGGAAACTCGCTTTCAAAGCCTCCCTGATGCACATCGCTTCCCGCTGGGATATTCTCTCGGCACGGGTGTCTGGCTGATCGTAAACAGCAGCCAGGCGATTTGCCTCAACCTCCCAAGCGGCCAAAAAGGTCTCGCCCTTGCTCTCACATAGATTGTGGAGCACACAGCAAGCAGCAATAACTACGGGGATATTCTTTTCGCTGATGTCCGAGCGAGTCAGTAAGCTCCGCCATCTCCCCTTGAGACGTCCGAAAGCACACTCCACCACCATTCTGCACTTGCTCAGCCGGTAGTTGAAGAGTTCCTTCTCACTGTCCAAGGCGCCTGTATAGGGCTTCATGAGCCAGGGCATTAGCGGGTAGGCCGGGTCCCCGAGGATCACTGTAGGCATCTGCACATCCCCAACCATTATTTTGTGGTCCGGGAAGAAAGTACCTGCCTGGAGGTGTCTAAACAGACCAGAGTTCCTGAATACACGCGCGTCATGAACCTTGCCCGCCCACCCGACTTTGATGTTGGTAAAACATCCCCTATGGTCCACCACAGCTTGCAGCACCATTGAAAAGTAGCCCTTTCGGTTAATGTACTCGCTGGCCTGGTGGGCTGGTGCCAGGATAGGGATGTGAGTCCCATCTATAGCCCCACCGCAGTTTGGGAATCCCATCGCGGCGAAGCCATCTATGATGACCTGGACATTTCCGAGAGTCACTACCTTTGAGAGCAGTTGCTCAACGATTGCGTGGGCTACTTGAATGACAGCAATCCCCACAGTAGATTTGCCCACGCCAAAGTGGTTCGCTACTGACCGGTAGCTGTCTGGCGTGGCAAGTTTCCAGAGGGCTATGGCCACTCGCTTCTGCACACTCAGGGCTGCTCGCATCCGTGTGTCCTGGCGCTTCAGGGCAGGGGACAGCAAGTCACACAGTTCAAGGAAAGTGCCCTTACGCATCCTGAAGTTTCGCAGCCACTCTGTGTCATCCCAGACCTGCAGCACTATGCGGTCCCATCAGTCTGTGCTTGTTTCCCGGGCCCAGAATCGCCGTTCCACACCATGAACATGACCCATTGCCACCATGATCTCCACTGCCCGGCGTACCCTGGTTTCTGAGAGGTCTGTGCCACTCTCCTCACCGCGCTGCCGGAGCCTCCTCGCCCGGTTTCTCAGCAGCTGACTGTGGAAGAGGTGGACGATAAGGTGCGAGGAGTTGACAACGGCCATAAGTGCAGCGATGATCGCAGCGGGCTCCATGCTCGCAGTGCTGTGGCGTCCGCGCTGTAACCGACCAGACAAGGGCGCGAACAGATTTCCCGCCGGCGCTTTCAGGGAGGGAGGGAGGGCGTGATTGACGGTTCAATGACGACACTAACCCAAAACCACCCTCGACACATTTTTTCCCCCAGCAGGCATTGCGAGCTCTACCCAGCATTCCAATGGGCAGCGGGGACTGCGGGAACTGTGGGATAGCTTCCCACAGTGCACCGCTTCCAAAGTCGATGCTGGCCCCGTGAATGTGGACTCAGAAGTTCGAATTTGTGTATTTAGTATGGATACACAAATTCGACTTCATAAGGTCGAATCCACAAATTCGACTTAAGTATTCGAAATAGTCCTGTAGTGTAGACAAGGCCTTAGTAACCTCAGGCAAGTTTGGGAGGCAAATGAGAGATGCGAGCTGGTAACTTTTGAAAACAAGGCCAATCATTTTAGTGCCTAAACACGGACTTAGAATTTTAAAATTTAAACACTGTTTGGCAAATCTTGGCCTTAGAATCTATTTAATGTTACTATCTCTTATACAGATCACCTTTTACAAGCTTTCAAGCAGTGAAATGAACTTCCCTACTACTGTATTCTTCGTTTTGAGCCATTCAAAAAAACAAACCTAATTTTGACTCAAAATCCATTATCCCCTTTTCAACACAATCATAATTACACATTGAAGTGTATAAAATGGTGAGAAGCAAGCTCTCTACTTTTGCAGTCAGAGAAAAGACTAAGCAGTTAGGAAAAACAAATTTCCAGTTCACATTTTAGATGCAAATGTGAGATAGTATCTTCTGACAGACTAGAAATGTATCCTTTGACTACTTATTACCTAGCACAATGGGATCCTGCTCCATGACTAGGGCTCCTCAGCATTCTGGTAAAATAAATAAATAAATAAATAATTTAGTGATCCATATCCTGCAATCCCTTCAGTTTTTACTGTGGGGAAAAGCCAATCAACACTTAACAGAGTAAGATCTGAATAGGGACTGCAAGTCTGCCTCTATGCACCTGAACCTATAAGGAAGGCTGTGTGTCTGTCATGTAGGTCACAGATTCTGTGACTTTCCGTGACTTCTGCAGCTGGTGCAGCCCCTGACCCAGCAGCAGTAGCAGTTTGGACATGGAAAGGAGCTCAGGACTGGGGCAGGGTGTTGGGATGTGGGGTAGAATTTACCTTGGGTGGGGGAAGCTCCCCGGCTCCCACCAGCATATCCCTGCAGCTACTAGGCAGAGGAGCCAGGGGGTTCTGCATGCTGCCCGCATCTGCAAGTGTTGCCCCCGCAACTCCCATTGGCTGCAGTTCCTGGCCAATGAGAACAGTGGAATCTGTGCTTGTGGCAGGGGCAGCATGCGGAGCTTCTCCCCCTAGAAGCTTCAGGGACATGCCATTATATAATTGTATTACTTTCACACACAAGTGTGTATTAAACCCAAATTGCCAAATTAAATTGATTTCATCTCAACTAAGTCAAGACAAAAAACAAGTGTTCACTAAAGGCAGACTCTCTAGACTTTAAATCAACAGCACTTCTCATAATGGGATTCAACACTGTATAGCAATGTGTCTAAGTTCTCAGGTCCCTAGTCTTTGGCGTAACTAGCTTCTCACGTCTAAAAACTCAATTTTAATTGAGCTACCCCATAATACTACGTTTTTTTAATTCACTTGATTAAAAGTATTTTGTCAACATTTGTTAAATGCTCTAATCACAATTTTCATACAAGTATATTCTTTGTTGAGCAGCACACTTGAAGCAAAAAATGGAAAAGAGAAAGGTTATTTACCTTTAGCATCATTCATCTTCCCAGATTAATCTATCATTCTTCAGACCTCTCTCTCTCTTGCTCACTCTCTAAGAGAAAACATAAAACAAAAGATAAAATTATCTTTCATTTTCTCCTTTAACAATTTGACTGATTAAGACAGATTTCTTCCAGAGCAAGTACCTTTTAAAAAGGTCACTTTATATATATGAAGAAATATAATGAAGAAATAAAGCACTTCTGTAAATATGTCTGAAAGTACCTGAAGAGAGAGAGAAAGACCAGGAGATGGGAATAAGAACTTCCATTTTATATTCCTGCATTTACCACAGGTTGTAAGCAGTAAACTGGTTCAAGCAGTTAAATTCAGGTACACACTAGCTTCCGCCCTCCAAGATAGCATTCTGAGAACATTCCTAGGTACACCTATGGCTTTTTGCACAGCAAACTAATTACCTCTACTAGTAATTGACTGAAAAGCTCTTGTTATTTATGACTAACAATGTTTTGCATTTCCAATTTACTGAGAAGTTGTATAAATAACCAGTGTTAGCTGATCTTTAACTAGGCCAACAACTTACAACACTTTTGTATTAAAGTGTCAACATACAGGTATTTTTCCCATTCAGTGCAATGTTTAAGAAGTATCCAAGAAAGGTTTTCATAATACAAAAATAAAACAGCATCGGGGAAATGTGTTAGTTCTCATTGCACAAATTACCATAGTTTATAGATATACACTGATATTTGTTGCATGACATCACTGTAGAGGTAGGTCAAACCCAGACTTGGCAAGATAGAATGAAGTAAGCGGCACCTGTTTTATGAACTGTCATTCAATTTTATTAGTACTTGCTGCCTCTGCTTGGCCATAGCTTGGAGAAAAATGCCACACACTGTAAATGCCACTTTGTTGGTATGCCCTTTCTCCTTGTACTCGCCAATGAAATCTAAATCCTGCTGTTACCGAGGCCAGAAGCAGTGATTATTATTATTAATGGGCTGCTGAGAAGAGATTTGCAGAGGCTATATGGGTCTTATTTCCTAAATCTGCTTATATGGCCACAATCCTGCCCCCAATTGGATACCCAAATACTTACATTTACAAGTTATATCTTAATATTCTCCTCAAAATCAAGATATAGCTATTTAATTTTAGAAATCTTTTCAATTTATAAAAGGTGAGAAGAAACTCACTTATGGCTCCTACAACCAACGCATATTATAGCCACCTTTAACCTCATTTTGTTAATCTCATTTCTTTGAGGAATATTTTCCAAATAAAAACTTTTAATTTTCAACATAGAAATGTCTTAACTCAGCTCTTCTCCTCCTAATCTGACAGTCCAAATTAATTTTGGCTTTTTAGTCCGTTCTCTTTGACCTACTCTTCAGAACCTACTGGGACTGTATTTCCTTAATCACGTTTGTTCTCTTTTTATACAGTGCTTCTCTTTTTGTACAATAGTAGGCAGAAATTCAGCTCCATCTGATCTTCAGATTGTTTTCCCTGAGTTTCTTTTCTCAGTGCAAAAGTGGAGGATCTTTTTACTTTCTTCACTGAGAATAACACTTTATTGTAGAAGGTCAAATCCTTATGTCTCTTTCTAAACTCTTTACTGATTTATTCACTCAGATCCTGCTTTAGCCATAATGCCAGAGAACATAGGTCCTAATAAATTTGTGGCCTTATATTTATCCTTTTATTTCTTTTCTTTCCTCATCACTGCATCTTTATGTTTTGTAATTAGTGTAATCTGGCAATAATATCCCTAGGAGGCTGCCAACACTAGCTGAGGAAAATAGGAAGTGTGCCTTATTACTGAGACCTCATTCTTGAAATGCAGATTCGACAGATCTTTTCCTACACTCTACACAGTGAACTCCTTCTCTTGAGGTTTCCTGACCCACCCTTTTATCATTGCATCTTTCATGAGTCTCAATTTTCTTACCATACGTTCTCTCCCCTCCCTTTATTTCATACTTGGTTTTATTTGCCAAATACAGTTATCAGCGTCTGTGTCCAAAGGACTCGCTTTTTCTTTCTTTGGTACATTTTTCATCAGTTAACTTAGTGAGTATGTCTGTTCGTTGGCCCTTAAGCCCCATTAGCAACTGTGAATTTTTGTTCATGACACAATTTTCCTTTTCAGCATTAGCAGCCTTTTGTGCCATATACTTCACTAGTCCTTCAGATAAAGGCCATCCTCCTCCTATTACAGGCTCCACTTTTCTTGCCTAAATATTGATTCATGCTTTTAGGGAAGGTAATTGAATATCTGTAGAGCTGGATTTTAATGGAGTGCATAAGCATGGGATGGGAGCCTGATGGAAGTGGGATTTACATCTGCCCTCTTGAAGCCACTTTTCTCGGCTTCTGCACTTAGGTGATCTTGCTTTCCCCAAAATGGGCTCTTGTTTACTGACAAGAGTACACTAAATTAAGTTTTATCTTTAGAAACATTGCCTATCATCAGAAAAACTGGTTTATTTGTGAAAGGGACTGTGTCCTCCACAACAAATTCAATTTCTGTTGCTTGCTATAAAAGCCAACAAAAAGGCTATGGCTACACTTGCACTTCAAAGCGCTACCGCGGCAGCGCTTTGAAGCGCTAAGTGTAGTCAAAGCGCCAGCGCTGGGAGAGAGCTCTCCCAGCGCTGTCCGTACTCCACCTCCCTGTGGGGAATAACGTACAGCGCTGGGAGCCGCGCTCCCAGCGCTGGGGCTTTGACCACACTGGCACTTTGCAGCACCGCAATTTGCAGCGCTGGAGAGGGTGTGTTTTCACACCCTGCTGCAGCGCTGCAAATTTGCAAGTGTAGCCAAGGCCATAGTAACAGCCCAAAAACTCGCATAAAAATGCCAACTATTCCCTAATGCTGGGAGCTGTCAATGTGAAACCATTACAGTAAACCCTTTCGGAGTCTTGGAAAATGTCAAGAGGATGAATGATACAACTGGAACTTCAGGATTTTGAATTCCTCCCACTTCTAACCCACACAACACCCAACAGCAAGCCCATTTTCTCTTGGCAGCAATAAAGTATAAAATACTATATCATACCAAAATTAAAACAAAAAGTAGAACCAACTGAATACAAAAAATAGCAACAGCACACACTTGCTTCCTGGACTTGAAATGGAAATCAAGTTCACTACCATAATTATAGTCAACTGTGGCAGTTTATTCAGAAATGCCACAGAGAACATCAGTACCAAAGTGCTTCTTTATATAATGCATTAACATTGGCGTTTTGTTAAAAAGGTAATTTTAGTGCTCATGAATGGTGTCAGACTGAAAGGATTTGACAATGAAATAGACTGTTTGGTTCTTGTACCAGAACAGCATAGACAGCAACAGTGTGAGCTCCTCCTTTGGTAGCCATCCACTGAATCCAATTCTGACCTAGAGAAATGAGGGTAGTTCCATTTCCACGGCCACTCAATTCTCAGTTCCGCCATTCCGTCAGCCAGCCATTTAATGCCAAATGTGCTGTTAAGTTTGTATAACACAGACATTATCCCACTAGGAAATTGATGGACCAGATAACATTGTTTGAAACATGAGCCTAAGTGCAAAACTGAAGACTTAAAAAAAAAAAAGTCACTGAACTGTACATTGTAACAAATGCCATTAATTTATTTTTACTGGGCAAATATTGAAAGCCACTAACCTTAGTTATACTACAACTGTAAGGGATATGTAGGCTTGCAACACTAATCTTGAAACTCCATATTTACTTTGCATCATGTACACGCTGGGGGTTATTAAAAGCAAATGGTTTATCCTGAGAAAGAATCTTTTATGCATAATGATAAGATTTTAAAAACTGATTCTTAAAGAAGGAACCAAACATTGAAGTTTGGATCTCATACCATACTTCCCCAACATTAGATAGTGTTTGAAACATGGTTTTGAAATGAGCAGATCCCTTTTAAAATGTCTTGGACTATAAATCTCTCCTTATAGATAAAAGCCAATGCATAAATGAGATTTTCCCAACATTTCATAAACTAACTCTGATAAAACCCAGAGGAAAGCTGAAGTCTAAAGCTGCATAAGAAAATATGGTGCCCCTCTCTTCACAGACTTTCCAAAGCTCATGCCACTTGCACAAATTTATTAGGAAACAGAAGACCTAGAAGGTTTAACTCAATATTAAATTCTGCGTCAAAACAGTGTCAAAACAGAGAGTGCAAAGACCCCCTACATAGCTACCCCATCAGTCCACTTCACTTCCTCAAAGGGATTCAGTGGTGCATAGAGATTTCCACATGGGTGAATTTCACCTTTATTTTTGTATAATCACAGATCATACTCCAGTAACTCAGCAACAATTATCCTTGACCTGGCACTTTCAGTTCCATTTCCAGCAACACAAAGTGCCGGATTGCAGGAGCAACCTTGAGAACAAATAGAATATATTTATTCACTTCAGATCTTAATTCTCCTTGAGGCATAGCCAAAGAAAGCATACATATGTACATTTTAAAACCTTATTACCATATTCTGTAACATCACCTCTGTAGAATTAAAAAAACAACTATATTCTTAGTCTTTAATTCTTTGAGGTACAGCTGAAAATGCTCTATAAGGCCTTTCCTGTCCAGATCTCTCCAGAGCTAGCCATATCCAGTGCAGCAGTCTTAAGACTGAGTTTTCAAACAATTTTATATCAATTGCAGGAGCTAAGCACTATTGTGACATACAGAACATCCTTTTTTCCCCCCCCATACTAGAGCTAATTGAAAAAATGAGGGATGAGGGAAAGAGATTGACAAAATATTTCCCATTTTTCATTGAAATTTCAGGTCCATGAAGTGTGACATCACTTTCCAAAATCAACAAACTCCTTGTACTACTCAGGGATACACAATTTAAAAATACAGAAACCACACTCCTATATCAGCTTACTAGCATTGCTCTGAACTACCATGAAGAATAACCAAGCTTTATTTCCATTCCATGCTACACTCTTGCACCTTGAACCTATATGTCTAAGAGTTGTGCCTGGGCAGCACTGGGGAAGCAACCTGAATAGACAACAGGAAAAGAAACAGTTCAACTATAATTCCAAATTTTTTATGTACATGAGGCCTAGAGATACAACATTATAACTGCTAAAACATGGGAAATGGTTAGAAGCAACATTCTAGGGCTGTCAAAATGTTGACACACTGAGGGTCATATTACCAAGAGAGAAGATGGCTGCCTGACTCCTGGTCTCCTCCACCCCCATGTGGCTCCCACATATCTAAGCCATAATTTTGTCAGGAATTTACAAATTAGAGGAGGGAGATCCTCTATTGTAGTGTTGTTATGGATCCTGCTGGGAAAACAGAAATGCCCAACGACCCAAGCCTGAGTATCCAAAGAAAGGTACGGCCAAGGAAATCCAACAGTCTCTCACATAGGACTTTGCACCTATGAAGGACTTTCTAACTACCAAATTTTTATCTTTTATCTCAAGATATATATGAGCTCTCTAAAAATGTGGGAGAAGTCAAAGCTCCATTGACCTATTTAGATAACAAACTACAAAAACCTGCCACACAACTGAAGGAGGTTAAAATAGAATGCTTCCTTAAGGCAAAGACTAACCAGTCTTGAAAAGAAACAGGAAGATCTTGAAAACAGATGACGCAGGAATAAATTGCAGTTCCTGGGGGCATCCTGGAAGGGGTGGAAGGAAAAAACATGATTAACTTTCCCCAGAATACATTATTTGAGGTACTGGATTTGGATCCCGGTTTGCCTTCCCTGGAAACTGAAAGGGCTCAAGGGACAGGGGCCAAGAGGAAAGAACAACAACCACCCCAGACCTATCATCTGTAAATTGCTAAAATTTAATGAGAAAGTTAAACTGATGTGTTAGACAAAAGGGAATTCTTAAGTATCAGGATTTAAAATTTTCTTTGTATCCAGACTTCTCTGCAAGTTTAAGCAAGAAGACAGCAACATTTAATGGCATCAAACAGGCTCCCAGGGGATTATTAAATACAGCCACAAATATTCTGCGATTTTCATAATGAAGATGACAGACTCAGTGAAATACTTAAATAGCAAATCAGATGCTTGGCAAGCACTATAGAAATTGAGACCAGATCCCACTCTGGTAACAGCATGATCCTCTCATAAGGGAAAAGAAATTGCCAAGTATAAGTCCTGAAAAAAGG
Organism: Mauremys reevesii; assembly: GCF_016161935.1. Lineage (NCBI taxonomy): Eukaryota > Metazoa > Chordata > Testudines > Geoemydidae > Mauremys > Mauremys reevesii. Next base: position 34,615,229 of record NC_052629.1, on the reverse strand, counting down.
AAAATCAGGCAGCCCATGCACCCTTCCAGAGAGACAAGGTGGGTGAGACAGTATCTTTTATTGGACCAACTTCTGTTGATGAGAGAAACTGTCAAGCTTACATAGAGCTGACCTGAAGAACAAAAACTTGCCTCTCTCACCAACAGAGGTTGGTCCAATAAAAGGTATTACCTCACTACCTTGTGTCTCTAATATCCTGGCACTCACACGCCTACAACAACACTGCATATAACATATGGCATTATTTCTGACAGAGCTGATGTCTCAGTGGTACTAGGAGGACATTGGAACATGGTCATGGATGAGATCATAGACAAATCTCAGTGTTATAGGGGAAAAGCTCAGCCCTTTGCAAACCACTCATTATCCCAACTGAAGGACATCCTACAAAGCATGACTACACATATTCTCCATGGTTCATGCTTCCTATTCCAGATTAAATTTTTCATGATATCTACAGTTCTATCTCCTGCATGCCTTGAGGCAGAAGTTGGTAGACTCATAGACTTTAAGGTCAGAAGGGACCATCGTGATCATCCAGGTAGTATCATTATCTCTGATCATGGTCCAGTTTTTCTTCATATAGACACTGGTCATAGTACTACAAAAGCCTCAAGATGGAAGTTAAACACACTTCTACTCAGAGACCCTAAATTTCTTCAGATGATTGAAACATCCATTACCAACTTATTGCAGGAAATACAAATGCCATCTCCTCTACTATAATTTTATTGGGAACACTGAAGGCTACCTTAATATTTGCATCTGGAAGGACAGAAGGAAGGAAAGAAAGCAGAGAATACTTAGATGTTGCACTCGCTCATTACCTCAAAATACAAATAAAATGGATGTATAGTCCACCCAGACTCATTTCATGCTTAATAGAATTAAACAGAAGCATTATGAATTAGGGCAAACTCCTAGTAAGGAAAATTAAAATGGCTCCCTGTAATAACACTATATCCCCTTTGCTACAGAACAGTCTTTCTGTACTAGAACCTTATAAAATAAATATACAATTTGAAGACTTATGAATCCCTTGACATATCTCACAGTGAATTAAATTCCAACCTATTTGACAATTTATAAATACATTGTCGCTATCTATCCACTACAGGTGAAGCAAGCAATTGATTTGCTCAACGTGAGCCAAGAGCCTGGATGTGATGGCTTTCCAGCAGCATTTTATAAGACATTTGTCAACCAGTTAGTACTGATACTGTCAGAAGTCTAATGAAATATTTACAAAAGAACTAAAATCATAGGATATGAGGAAAGTGATGATTACCCTAATTTAAAAAATACAAGGTCAGTCTTCATTGTGGCAATTGCGCCCAATTTCTCTGTTGAACACAGATTATAAAATTCTGACAAAGATTCTCATTTCACACTTAAACAACATTGTTCCACCAATCATTCATGCAGACCAGGAGGGTTTTATTTGCCTCATATTAGGATCAGACAATACTCGGAACACTTAATTTGTGACTTGCAAACAACTGGGGCTCCAGCTGCTTTCCTAAAGTTAGATACTGAAAAGATCTTTGATCAAATGGAAGGGCCATACCTCTAAGCAAACCTGAGAAAATTAGGATTTGGACCTAAATATCTGACCTAGATAGATATTATTTACAAATCACCCGTGCCTTTGTTTTGACTACTGGTATTTTCTTCTCCACTTTTCAGTTACATCAAGGGTGCCCTCCATTGCCTCTACTATTAGATATAGCCATGGAACCACAAGCAGCATAAATCAGACAGAAAGAATTACCATCGCAATAAAGACTACAAGATTAGTCTACAGACAGATGATATTCTTCTCACTCTCAAAAATCCTTCCTCTTCGATTCCACCACTATCAACTGCAGTAAACTATTTTGGTAAGATATTACAAAATCCTAAAGCAACCAGGGTATGGCCCCCCGCTATGTCAAGCCTCTGTGTTTCAGACATTCTAGAAGGTCCACCTTGTTTGAGTAATGCCAGAAAATAGATTGTTGCAGCATTTATAGTGGCCAAAAGGGTCATTTTCCAAAAATGGAAGTCTGCTACTTCCCCCACACCCTTTGACTGACTGAGCTAACCAACACTAACCTCATGGAAAAACTGACAAGATATAGGGGCACAAAATCCAACTATGAAGACACTTGACCTGGTCCTTCATTACAGCATTACAAACTGACTTCAGATAGATTGGACTTCAGATGCTTCATGGCGGGGGGGGGGGGGGGGGGAACAGGGGTTACTTATCGTATAATCTTCAGTAATATTTATCTATGAATATTTTGTACTGTGGTATTGTTAAATACATATTCCTGTTCTGCTTTCTTTGTTGCTGTATTTGAATGTCTGCATGGATAAATTAAAACTTCTGAAAAATAAAACTGAAAAATGTTAACACACTGGGCAGTTGCCTACAGCTTTACTTTCTTCAGAACCATCTTTGCAGTGTAATTTTCTTCATCCTTTTTATAAAATTTCTACTGCCACCTGCAGCTTTTCACTGGCTTTATAACTAACAATTGAATCATAAAACATGGTTTTATGTACTTGCTAAAGATACCGGGTTCTCTCATTTGAGCCAGCCACATTCACTGTTACAACAGCCAACACATGCAGGTTTTTTTCACTTGTGGCTTAAACAGGTTTTTGCTTGGAACACATTGATGGCAAGAAATAAAGTTGTCTGGAGTTGTGGGGTGTTTGTTTGTTTTAAACTAACATGTCACTTTCTCAGCACAATAGCTGCCACCTGCTTAAAAGCTCAGAAATGTCAGTTGTTAATAAAATATACTTTCAGATATCTATTTACACTTTTATTTATGGTAAAAAATGTCTTCACTTCTGGACTGAGCGAAGTGAAGAGAAGAGTTTTTATTTGTTTGTTTGTTTTTTAAGCACAGCAACTAATAAAATGAAACCCAACACCCTCAATTTCTCCTGGAAAGGTTACAGGCAAATAGGCTACTTTGACAAATTTTATGGGACTGGCCTCAGATCCAAAACTTCGTTAAGCTACAGGCAAAAAATCTTCAACACAGTAAAAATTCAACATAGTATAATTGTGATGTTGCACTCCATATGCTTTATAGACCTGCCTTTTTCCTGGACCAATATAAAGGAACCTTTTCATCACCTTCCATTATCACAATGTAGTCTATTATTTCTGTTTAACCATGTAGTACTTCTGATGTAAACACAAGAACACTAAGCTCATATTATCATGCCAGACAGTGTATAAATAAAAATCAAAGAGAAAGTAATTTTGTTCTATTATATTAATGACAGTGCTTTGGATTAAATGCTTGTTCCTAGTATAAAGAAAAACAAAAGGTAATTTTCTACTTTCTGTGCATCTACAAAAATAATATAGATACCATCACACAGAAATGTTGTAACATTTTCCAATATATTAGTGTATGTCCGTTTGTTCTATATCAGACTTATAAATACAGTTACCACCCCGCTCTGACTCCCAAAATCCAGAAAACCAAAAGGTATACCATAAAATTACATAATCACCCTCACACGTAATCATGTCAAATCACTCAAACACAATGTCCCTATCCAACGTAAATAAAAAATTATCAGTCACAGTAACCAAGAAGAGTCAATACTGTGCAAGGCTTATACCTAAACCTTAGAAGGCAGGCAAGTATTTCCTCTATTTTACAAATGAGGTAACTGAGAAGTTGCACAAGGTCATTTCTGGCTAAGAATAGAACCCACATATCTATAATGGCAGACCCAAGTCTAATCCACTTAACCACCCTGCACTACGGAATCAATGTGCCATATCTAAGGGTACGTCTACACTATGGGATTATTCCAATTTTACATAAACCGGTTTTGTAAAACAGATTGTATAAAGTCGAGTGCACGCGGCCACACTAAGCACATTAATTCGGTGGTGTACGTCCATGGTCAGAGGCTAGCATCGATTTCTGGAGCATTGCACTGTGGGTAGCTATTCCATAGCTATCTCATAGTTCCCGCAGTCCCCCCCCCCTTGGAATTCTGGGTTGAGATCCCAGTGCCTGATGGGGCAAAAATCATTGTCACGGGTGGTTCTGGGTAAATGTCGTCAGTCATTCCTTCCTCCGGGAAAGCAACAGCAGACAATCATTTTGCGCCCTTTTTCCCTGGATTGCCCTGGCAGATGCCATAGCAAGGCAACCATAGAGCCTGTTTTGCCTTTTGTCACTGTCACCGTATGTGTACTGGATGCCGCTGACAGAGGCGATACAGCAGCGCTACACAGCAGCATTCATTTGCTTTTGCATGATAGCAGAGACGGTTATCAGTTGTTCTGTACCATCTGCTGCCATCGTAAATTGGCAATGAGATAACGGTTATCTGTCGTTCTGTACTGTCTGCTGCTGTCATGGGTGCCCCTGGCTGAGGTCGACCAGGGGCACAAAGTCAAAAATGGGAATGACTCCCCAAGTCAATCCCTCCTTTATGGTATCTAAAAATAGAATCAGTCCTGCCTAGAATATGGGGCTAGTGTACTAGAGAACCAGTGTATCAGAGAACCAGAGAGCACAGCTGCTCCGTGTCAGACCCCGCAGAAATGATGAGCTGCATGCCATTCACGGGAGGTGCCCCTGCAACAACCCCACCCATTGCTTCCCTCCTTCCCCAACCTTCCTGGGCTTCCGTGGCAGTGTCCCCCCCATTTGTGTCACGAAGTAATAAAGAATGCAGGAATAAGAAACAGTGACTTGTTAGTGAGATAAAACGAGGGGAAGGCAGCCTCCAGCTGCTATGATAGTCCAGGCAGGACATCAAGCGGTGTGCGGGAGAGGAGCTCAGCATCCCACTGCTATGATAGTCCAGGCAGTACAGAAGCTTTTCTTTACACATGAAAGGGAGGGGTCTGATGAAGCTCAGCCCCCAGTTGCTATGATGAGGACGGTTACCAGCCGTTCTGTACCATCTACTGGGAATGACCAGGAATCATTCCTATTTTTACCCAGGCGCCCCCGCCCAGCTTCACCTGAGGCCAGCCAGGAGCACTCACAGGCTGATGACGAGAACGGATACCAGTCCTACTGTACTGTACCGTCTGCCACCGGGGAGAGGATGCTGCTGTTTAGCTCTCCAGCACCCCGTCTACCAGCAGCATGCAGTAGACATAGAGTGACATTGAAAAAAGGCGAGAAACGATTTTTTTCCCTTTTCTTTCCGGGGGGGGGGGTTTGAAGGGTGTAAATTGACGACATACACCCTGAAACACCCGGGAAAATGTTTTTGACCCTTCAGGCACTTGGAGCCCAGCCAAGAATGCAAATGCTTTTCGGAGACTGCGGGGACTGTGGGATAGCTGGAGTCCTCAGTACCCCCTCCCTCCCTCCATGAACGTCTATTTGATTCTTTGGCTTTCCGTTACGCTTGTCATGCAGCACTGTGCTGAGTCCCTGCTGTGGCCTCTGGAGATTTTTTCAAGTGCTTTGTCATTTCGTCTTCTGTAACGGAGCTCAGATAGAACAGATTTGCCTCCCCATACAGCGATCAGATCCAGTATCTCCCGTACGGTCCATGCTGGAGCTTTTTTTGGATTTGGGACTGCATAGCCACCTGTGCTGATCAGAGCTCCACGCTGGGCAAACAGGAAATGAAATTCAAAAGTTCGCGGGGCTTTTCCTGTCTACCTGGCCAGTGCATCCGAGTTCAGATTGCTGTCCAGAGCAGTCACAATGGTGCACTGTGGGATACCGCCTGGAGGCCAATACCGCCGATTTGCGGCCACATTAACCCTAATCCGATATGGTAATACCGATTTCAGCGCTACTCCTCTCATCGGGGAGGAGTACAGAAACCGGTTTAAAGAGCCCTTTATATCGATATAAAGGGCCTCATTGTGTGGACGGGTGCAGCGTTAAATCGGTTTAACATTGCTAAAATCAGTTTGAACGCGTAGTGTAGACCAGGCCTAAGAGCAACCACACTAAGGGTAGGTCCATACTTACCCGCCGGGTTGACGCGGAGAGTTCGACTTCTCGGAGTTCGAACTATCGCGTCTAACCTAGACGTGATAGTTTGAACTCCGAACGCGCTCCCGTCGACTCCGGAACTCCACCACCGCGAACGGCAGTGGCAGAGTCGACGGGGGAGCCGCGGAGTTCAATCCCGCGGCGTCTGGACAGGTAGGAAATTCGAACTAAGGTAGTTCGACTTCAGCTACGCTATTCGCGTAGCTGAAGTCGCGTACCTTAGTTCGACCCCCCGCCCCCCGTAGTGTAGACCAGGCCTAAGGAACAGAACCCAGGTATCCTGATTCCCAATAGTCCATTTTTTGTATAGCAAGTAGTTGTCACAGCCATTGCCAATTTTAATGAAAGCTACAGCATGAAAGATGTGCAGACACTCTGTGAATCACATTTTAAGATGGCATCTTGACAAGGAGAGGGGCATGAAATAGCCAAAAAATCCACATTTATACAATTTCAATTGCACCTGCTACTAAAGCCTGCAGAGACTGCTTTCTAGATAATCAGAAATAGAGGAGAAACTGTTTGATATTCTGTTTCAAAATTTATTCTCTTCTTTCAGTTCATCCAAAATCTTATTTGAAGGGCAGGTGCCCGTTTGTTTGCTGAATTAATGAGACTGGTGTCATTACATCAGGATTTGTACTATATATAATATTTAAAAAGAGAGGTGACTGAAAAAAAGTACAGAAGAATTTGGCATTAATCAGTGTCCAAAAAAAATAATGCTTTTGTTTTTACCATGCTACAAAGCTTTCATGATGTGCAACTCATTTGTAGTCTATGAGCTTTTAGGTCAATCAAACACCTACACTGCAGTTAATTAACGTAGTATATTTATAACTTCACTTTTAAATGAGATTTTTAGGCATAGAATGGAAAAATATATAATCTATTAAAAATAGCAGTTTATATTAATATTTCTAAACACAGAAAAACAATTAACTTCTCCAGAGAGATTTTAGCAGGCTACATATATTTCTAATTATAAGTTGTTCAGTAGCTACATACATAAATTAATAGACTGAACATAGCTGATGGAACAAGTGTCATGTAACAAGATCCCAAGAGCAAGCTCTTTCAACACCAGGCACTTCATTTAAGAAATTCTCTCTCATGTTGACTCCCATATTCACTAAATACCATTAATGTAAACAACCAACATGATTATATGATATCTTTAATAATACACTGAAATTTAATTTGAATGTATAATCTTTTGATAAAAAGAACAGCATACTTGTGGCACCTTAGAGACTAACAAATTTATTTGAGCATAAGCTTTCGTGGGCTACAGCCCACTTCATCGGATGCACAGAATGGAACATATAAGAAGAGTATACAGAGAAGATACCATACCAGCTCTAAGAGGCTAATTAATTAAGATGACCTGTTCTCAGCAGGAAAAAAACTTTTGTAGTGATAATCAAGATGGTCAATTACAGACAGTTGACAAGAGGTGTAAGGATAGTTATCATAAGGAAATAGATTCAAGTAGTATAGTGACTCAGCCATTCCCAGTCTCTATTCAAGCCAGAGTTAAGACGAAAGCTTATGCGCAAATAAATTTGTTAGTCTCTAAGGTGCCACAAGCACTCCTGTTCTTTTTACGGATACTTTTTACGGTTGCTACTTTGAAATCTTTTGATAGAGCATCTGCCAAAAAGTAATTTTCTTTTCACAAGCACCCAACATTTGACAACGCATAAAACCTTGGTATTATGCACTTTCCAACTGAGATTAAAAGACTTCAGAACCATTAATTAATTTAATTTTACAACAATCCTCTAAGGTAGGTGATATTATCCCCGTGCAACCCACCAGGCATAGGAAAATAGGGATCAATCCTAGGAATAGCCCAACTGAACTAAATAGGATTACTCACATAAGTAAGGGCTGTATGATTGGGCTCAAAATGACTGATTTAAGATCACACAGAATGTCTGGTACACAGCATGTATAAACAACATGTGAGATCCTGGACCCATTACAGTCAATGGGGTTTTGTCACTTGTGACAGGATTTCAGTCCAAGTCTCCTGTCATTGAATCTTGACCCTCAGTCACAAGACCATCTTCCTAAAATGGCCATTTTATTCCAACCAAAAGATAATACATTCTCAAAGGTAAAGCCTAGTTTGCGAATCCTACAATTCCAACACTGAAGCCTAATGTTTTAAGACATTTACTATTGTGCGGCAGTGGTGGTTGTTTCAATTCCTCAAACAGCTACAGTCGCAAAATGAGGGGAAGAAAACTTCCAAAGGAACTAGTTGAGCAAGGTTTTAAATTCAAAATCAATACTTAAACAGGCTTGTTCATTTTTGTCTGTAGTGCCGCAACAACTGACATAACCTATGATGTCAAAATGTAGCCCTGCACCTTCATAGCTTGAAGGCTACATGTGGTACTGCTAAGGTACCACTACAAGACTGGTTAGGGTCCAAATCCCATTAAAATAGGTGAATGAAGTAAAATAAGAACTCACAATATGCTTATCAATTTCAAAGATGAACAATTTTCAATAAAGTAAAATAATTCATAACAGGCATCAGTTCCTATGAAGTTAAACAAATCCTCTTAAAATTCATGTATTTCTTTTCCTAGGAAGAAGAACATGAGAAAAGGAGATTGATTTTATGTTAACTCTGTAAGCAAAGTAGCTTAAATCACAATTATCTACAGCTTTTGAAATTTAGAAATGTTTCCACTGTTGGTCATAATTTTGCAGCCAAATTGTCATCAAATAAGTGAATTGTAAAAGATGTCTAAATTTTGTTTTGCCGAAGAAAAGCCTAGCTGTTACATTTTGCAGGTTCACAGGGCGTGCAGCCGACTAATGGAGTTGAAGAGCTGTCATGAAAGCAATACAACTTCTAAAACTTCTATTACTTTGGCAAAATAGAACGGTTAGTCCATTATACTCACAGCTTTTAAGTCTAGGACACTTAAAAGAAGCATTCCACTTAAAAAAACATGTATCTTTGCTTTCTGTGTAGGCTATACTATAGCAAATATCTAGAAACTTTTATTAAATAAATTAGCATATGTAAACACAGTGACAGTAGATCTGACCAAGTTTTTCAGAACATTCATAATTGTATCAGGGGACAGGTAGCCTGGCAATGAAGTCACCTAGTGGGGGGATTGTGGTTACCTGAAAAAGGGTGCTGGAGGTTATAAAAGAGAAGGTAATCTGAGAAGTGGGGGAGAGGGAAGAATCAGAGAGTCCATGTTCTGGATCAGAACCACATGCAGGAGGGTGGGGGGAGAAGAAGGACCTCTGCTCAATCCCAAAGAACTCTCCAGAGTGGTGAGAAAACTGAGGCAAGGAAAATGGGTATAGTTGTGTTTATTATTTTGTCTAGATCTGTGCTAAGCAAGGAGTAAATTGTGTTTAGAATCCTGTGCAAAGTCTACATGTTTGTTTGCTTTCACTGTTGTGTGCCTCTGAAGAGTTAAACTGTAAACCAGGAAAATCATACATCAAGTGGGATTCTGGGTACATGCAAGAGTTGCTGAGGAGGTTTGGGGGAGTCAGCACTACTTTCAGGACTTAGGCAATTCCTACTGCCAAAAGGGGATGTCAGACATTAGATCTGCTCCTGGCGTGCCTCTCCAGAGCTCTACAATCAGGTACAGTTCCTAAATTCTGCCCGGCCCCGACAAGCCAAAAGCATGTGCAGTTCAGCATTTCGATCCCCCTGGCAGCAGTCTGGCAAGTGTCCAGCCAGGGATGTTCAACCAGATCTGTGATAATACAGTGCCTAGACACAAAGGGGTGGGGGGGGGGAGAAGGGATTCTATGGTGGCCTCAAGCACCATCATAATACAAATAATTAGTATGAGAAACTCAATTAGCAAGAGACCAATAAAACTTTTAAAAAATACATGAAAGAAAAGTGTGTGAATAACATTTAAAAATTTTCACTAATGAGAAGTCATACTTTAAGCCACTTTGCAAAAGGTTTAAAAATAATGCAGATCTGGCTTGCCAAGTTCCAATGCACATAAAAAGGAGAAACTGACAACACAAATCCCTGGAGAAGAGCATTTATGCCAGAAACAGTAACAAATCTGCAGTGTTACAAATGCAATACCACATTGATAAAAAGCCTTGTAAACATTTCCATTTTGAAAAAAATAAATTTTAATAACTAATACATTTTCTACTAGGAATCAGAACACACACACACACACACACTGAATACTGAAGAATCTCAACAAGAGATCTAAATATAAAAGAGTCAGCATTAAAGTTAAAGCAGAAATTCTTAATCAGAGTACCAACGCTAGTAGATCCTCTGGTACTTGAAGGAAACTTTGGGGAAGGGCAGAAGTGGACCTTTAGATAGGACAACTCTATGAAGTAAGTCCTGTTTTTATATGTCATCCAGAACATGTTAACATGGCTTATGAAATTATGCATTTAGACAGTTAATTAAAGTCTTAGGGAAACCAACATCTGGTACTGCCAGCCACAAAAGTAAGGATGACAACAAAGAAGCGTCTAAGCACAAAGGGGAAAAAAAGGAAAGCAGGAAAAGCTTCTCTCTTTCATTTTAAGGAAAGGGAAATTTATTTTTGAACTGTTTGTTAAATCCTGAATTCTCTCTCCTCCATCCATTTGAAGACAGGTAGCATATCATTTGAAACCTCTTAGAAACTACAACTTTCCTAAAAGACTGCCTTCTCCACCCTCTTAACTTTAGTGACATTGTGGTAGATTTCTATACATTAACAAAAACACCCCCTCCCATTTTCACCCAAATTTAGGGTAGGTCAAATCTGAAATAAATAAAATATTTAGCTTTTTTATCTTTAACCATATTATATTCCACATTTGCAATACCAGCAAATGTAGTAATGAGAAAATATTTAACATAGTAAGTCAAAGTGATCATATAAATACTACTAGTCAATTTTGACTATCTATCCTGGTCAGTTAAGTTCCAGTTTGCAAACTTCATACCTGCAATAAGTTACCAATTCATAGGGCAGGTCAGCACTTACAGTGGCATCTAGAGTACATCCACAGCACTCCCAGCAGTATAAACAGCAGTTTAGACAGCGAGGCACTGCTTAGGTGAGTAGAGTACATACACACCAGAATTCTAGGGCAGGGGGTCTCAATCTTCTTCTTTCTGGGCCTCCGCCCACCTCCCCCCACCAACATGCAGGGGTGGCATGTTTGTAGAAATTTTGGTGGTGCCCAGAACCCGCCCCTGCCCAAACTCTCCCCCTCCCCCCATCTGCCCAAGGCTCTGGGAGGTAGTTTGGGTGAAGGAGGTGGTCTAGGGTGCAGGGCCCAGGTTGGGGCAGGGGATTGGGGTGCAGGCTCTGGGAGGGAGTTTGGGGATGGGAGGGGTGCAGAGGGAGGGGGTTCAGGGGTGAGGGCTGTGGGTGTGGCTGCAAATGAGGGGTTTGGAGTATGGGAGGGGCTTAGGGCGAGAGTAGAGGTGTAGGGGGTGTGGGCTCTGTCTGGGGGGGGTTGGGGTGTGGGAAGGGCTCAGGGAAAGAGTAGGAGTGGGGGGGGTGAGGGCTCTGGCTAGGACTGGGGATAAGGTGTTTGGGGTGCAGGCAGGCTGCTCCGGGACAGGGGCCAGAGAGGAGGACTCCCCCCAGCCCTTTCCATGCCAGCAGCAGCAAGCTCTGGGGGAGAAGCCCCCTTTCCTGCCCCCCCATCTGCACACTCACCCCCACCACTGTCACTGCATGTGCTCCTAGGGCTCCTCTCAGGTCCAGGAATCAACCTCGCCTCCCCCGTGGTGGGTGCTGAGGGGTGCTGCATGCGCCTCCTCCCCTGCTGTTGCCCCTGACTGTAGCCTCCCTGGGGTTGAGGGACGGGGCTGCCTCCTTGCCCAGCATGGGACAGGAGCACTGACTGTGGGCGGGGAGGGAGGGGGGCCTGTGCTGCTGGAGGGTCCTGCTGGAAAAGGGAAGGGTCTGAGGGGGAAGGGCAGGCTCAGCGTCAGTCTGCCCTGGCAGTGGAGAAAGGGGGGCACTAGGACCCTGCTGCAGCAGTTGCTGCAGGGAAGCAGCATGGAGGAGACAAAGACAGAGATGCTCTTCTTCGGGGCCCGGGAAAGGCGAATGGGGCGGGGGTGGGGGGCAGGGGCAGCAAGTCAGGGCCACAGGACACTCGAGGGAGCCCACAGGTGGGGCCAGGGAGGGGCATGCCCCAGCCCCAAATTTTGGTGGAGCTAGGCCCCTAGCTCTGAATATTGCTGGTGCCCAAGCACCACGTGGGTATGGAACTCGCCGCCTATGCCAACGTGCTGTAAAAACTCCACGGCTCATCTGTGCCACAACTGTTTTTCTGCACAGAAAAGCCAGGGCCAGCACTAGGGGGTAGCAAGCAGGGCAACTGACCAGGGCCCCACACCACAGGGGGCCCTGCAAAGCTAAGTTGCTTGGGCTTCAGCTTCAGCCCTGGGCAGTGGGGCACAGAGCCTGTAATCTGAGCTCCACTGCCCAGACCCCAGCAAGTTTAAATGGGGTTACAACCCACTTTGAGCACTGCTGTGTTAGGCTAATGTAAACCTGTGGGAAGTATTTCATTTGCTGTTGTGGAGAACATATTCCATACCTGTCTCTTCAGGTATGATCAGATATTAGCCCAAAGAGTTCTAAGAGTGTATGAAAACATAATAGGCACTACCAGCAAACAGGAAAATAAATTAACTTCTTATCTGTCACAATGTAAAGTGGCAAACTAACAAGCTAAGCTTTGCTAAGAGCTACCGGAATAGCTTTGCATAAGATTGTAACCCATTTCCAAACTAAGTCTTCATTAATATCTAATATCACAAACCTAATTTTTTCCTCATATCTCCCGATGGGTATATGCCAGATACTTTTTAATTTCCTTATTTAAAAATAAAAGGAGCTGTTGAAACAATCCATTTGTGTTAAGTGACTGGTAACCACAACACAAGCAAGGAGATGGGTTTTGTTCTAACAGATGCATCACTGGTGTGCATATTTCTTAGTTTTCTATGCTTCAAACAGGAAATTCCTTTCAATGAAGGACTATAATACAATTTGTTTTTAAAATGTCCATTTTACCATGTGTAAGTTTGAGAGTACACAACTGAGGAATATTTACCTATTCATTCTTGTTTCTCAGTGACCTTTTGGAGTTTTCATGTTGACAAAATGCTCAGTTGCAGAAACATATTTTAAAAACCTATGTGCTATAGAATAAAAAATTCCATATATTGCACAAGTAGTTCTGCAGTGGCAGAGCATGTTCTGCAAGCATTGAAGAAAATAATAAGCCAGAACATTAATCAAAATTATTTAGTTTCTTTCGTTTTATTATTCATTTCATTGGTCTTGCCAGGACTTTCTGCAGGTTGAAAATAAATATTCATGAAACCTCCTACATAGAATTCCTTCCTAACTTTGTGCAGTGGTTAAAGTTGAAGAAAAGACCCAGAAGAGGTCAAACAGATTTTGGTTGTGGTATTGATGAGTCTCCAAGTCATGTGATGATGCAAAAGCATCTTGTTGAGACAGAATCAGAATTTGAATTGGACTAGTTCAGTGACCCTCTCTCCCACACCCTTTTTGGGATGCATCTTGTGCTCAGGAATCTTAGGTTTCATTTACAAAAGGAAGGCTCAAGCTATGGTTCCCAAGTATGGGATCAGCTAACTGAAGCAGTGATATTTGCCTGAGAGCCTGAAGCAATTTCTCAGGGATTAGAAGCAGCAAAGGCCTGGAAACGGGGGGAGGCATTCATACCCTCCCCTTTAAACAGGGGCCACAGACCTCCCCACTTTTAAAAATCTGAACAGGTTCACAGCTGGGAGAGAACATACCGTGGGCCAGCTGGCATCTGAGTCACTCTGCGTTGTGCTGCATGCTGGGCCCTCACCTGCCAGCTACTGAAACTGCAGCAGCAGCTCCTCTCATTGCCAGGGACCAGCCAGGTCCGGGAAGTAGGATGGGCCTGTCACCCAAAAGCAAGGGGATATCCAGCAGAGAGTATAAAGTAAACAGTGGGGGTGAAGGGATGGCTCTGAACAGTTCAGGCTGGTGGGTGACCTCCCTTGAGTGTTCCAGGAAGGTCAGGCTGGTGGGGCAGGCACCTGGGAGGCGAAGAGAAAGGTTTGTTTGCCTCACAGTATTACTGGCCCAATTTCCCCATGGAAACAACACAACTAAAGATTTCTTTCATTTGGCAGATCAGTATCTGGAAGGTTATTCCTCACTGTTCCCGGGGGGACCAGGAAGTTACTTTCTACCACTGGGTGGAGATGTGAATGGATGTAGTTTCCAGGTCATTTCTGTGCTTCTCCCTCTACCCACCAACCTAATAACAAAAGCACTCAGGAAAGAGAGTGCAATTTGGTTTATATCCTAGAGCAACATGCAAACTACAGCCAAAGTTCCTTCCTGTCTCATCTTCTATCGCCTTTCCTCAGAGAGACCCTTGGTCTTCTTTTATACTCCTGAAGTTAAAATCTCATCTGATATGGCTGCCCACAGTAAGGTCAGTAAAATGGCTCTGCACTTTCACGCAGGATCTGATGTCTGAGCCAGAGGCAAAGGAAGGTATGTGATTCTGAGCATGGTAAGAGCTATCACTGAACAGAACACGCACAGGGCTGACTTGTAAGTTTCCCTCTTGGGATGGGAAGCTACACCTCTGGTTATTCTATTCACATGGAAGCCAAATTTGAGTGGCACTGCAAACCTGTGCACCAGGTCACAATTCCATTCAAATGTACACCCCCTCTACCCACCACACACAATGTTGCAGTCTTTCCAGCACCACTGATGAGCAATCGTTAATCTCATTCAATTTATATCTCACACATCCTTTTAAATCACTACTTTTTCCCTATTTCCCCATCTAGTTTTAAAATTGTCTTTAGGATTATCTTTCCCCTTCTCTCTCAGATACCTCTTCCACTCTCTGTCACCATCCGTTTTCCTCCTACCTGCCTTCCCAACTCATTTATTTGGCCCCACCTTTTCTTCATTTCTCCTAAATTCAATTGTCTGCCCATCCACTTCACTACAGAGAATCACAAGGGGAGAAGGTGGTGACAGAATCAATTATTTCACCTGGGATCTTTTTCCTGCAGCAGTTGGGAAATTAATGAAAGACTGTCTCTCTTTCTATCCTGCTCTCCTGTGGAACTGGTGGGGAGGGTTCCTTTTTCCCCCTCTCCCCTAGGAGAGAAGGAAAACTAAAAGAGGAAAATCTTGTACAGAATAGGCAGACATTTCTCCATTCAGGTGCCAATGCTGCTCCACAGACTAGGGGGAAAGCTGAGAACCGCCAGAAACTTCAAAACTGACACCAGCTCCTCCTGACACAGCTGTTTCAGACTTTTGCCAGAAATAGTGCAGCTGAGCTCTATACACAGCATCTTGGAAAGATTCTCTTTAAAAATAACATGGCTCAGACAGACTGTATGGTTCCTTGAGTATGCTGTGAAGCATCAAAGATGAAGCACAAATGCAGTGCAATTTTAGAACAAGTGTATCCTATGACAGTACCTTAACATACAACCACACAAATCACAACTGCTGTAAAACAAGACCACAGTACACACAGTGAACAGCACAGGTTTTTTGGTATAGGAATTTACAACTCATTTTCTGAGGAGGAAACTGTAAGCCTGAGAGGTAGAATAATTTTGGAGCAAGGACTGTTGCTGAGCTCTGAACTAAGGATTCCAGAATCATTTTATCTTTACAAGCCTACTAATTAATCCCAGGGCAATAAATTTACTAGCTCCAATGGCTGAACTCATGAAGCTTGTATCTTGGCAAGTGAATTCCTCAGAATTTTTCCTTTTATTCTAAAAATGGCCCAGGAAATTAAATGCAAGAATCTAGAGTGGTTTCAATCCAAAACTCCCGATTCAAATATTCCTGAGTTTATAAATTGTTGGAGGTGAAAGTTGTTTTCAGGGTAGTATCAGAATCTAGTCAGATCCAACTCTCATAACTGAGCTGTATCTCCATAATGGACTGATACAACACAATGAACACAACACTCCCATACACCACATGCTCTTCCTCTCTCCTCCCCCCTGCCCAAAGTTACCCTATCTCTTATTAGTGTAGGTGGGAACAGAGAGAGGGTTCTTTTCAAAATTCAGAGCTGAATTTTGCATCTTGGATCCATCTTTCCAAAAAGGTGACTATTAGTGCAACATTAAGTTTGCAAAGCCAAGCTCTCAAAATAATAAAATTGTATTTTTTCTCCCACAATTTAACTATGCCAAATTGCACACATGTAGTATTTTCTACTTCATCTCTTGAAAAATGTAAATGTCCAGGTATTGTTCATTACTAGTGCCTACTATAAAACACAAAGGACATGTAGTTAAGCCAACTTGTCATCACAATAGAAGCCTTAACTTAACACATTCCCTGACTTGAGTATTTCATTTCAAGACCTTAATGTGGCATTAATAGTACGGAGGCTCTAATTTAATTATAATTAAGGTGATTCTCTATTATTACAAATAGACTTTTGCTGTCCAGCCCTTCAAATTACTTCCCAAGTGTGTATTCTAGCAGTTTGTTTTATAAATGTTAGACTTGTGCTACCAAAATAATCAGAGTTATGACTCATCAAACTCAACTTCCTACTGTTAAGTGCAATTGACCTGTTGTGTGTTAAGTCTATATTTGTTTGAAAATACAAGAGTAAATGGCTACAACTTAAGCATCTGACTCTACAGCTTACTCACATTATTGATACCATTCACTTCAACAGAACTGCCACTAAAAAAAGACGGTTACTCACCTTTGTAACTGTTGTTCTTCGAGATGTGTTGCTCATATCCATTCCAATTAGGTGTGCACATGCCGCGTGCACGATCATTGGGAGATTTTTACCCTATCAACACTCGGTGGGTCGGCTGAGGCGCCCCCTGGAGTGGCGCCTTTATGGCGCCAGATATATGCCCTGGCTGACCCAGTGCCCCCTCAGTTACTTCTTGCCGGCTACTCCGACGGAGGGGAAGGAGGGCGGGTTTGGAATGGATATGAGCAACACATCTCGAAGAACAACAGTTACAAAGGTGAGTAACCATCTTTTCTTCTTCAAGAGCTTGCTCATATCGATTCCAATTAGGTGACTCCCAAGCCTTACCTAGACGGTGGGGTTGGAGTGAGATGTTGTGGAGTGAAGGACCGCTGAAGCAAATGCAGCATCACCCCTGGACTGCTGCACGTAGTGGGCGGTGAAGGTGTGCACCAATGATGAAGTCGCTGCCTTACATATCTCCTGTATAGGCACATGTGCCAGGAAAGCAGAGGATGAAGCCTGAGCCCACGCGGAGAGGGCGGTAAGGTGCATAGATGGGACACCAGCCAAGTCATAGCACACACGGATGCATGAAGTGATCCAGGATGAGATGCGCTGGGAGGAGACCAGAAGGCACTTCAACCAGTCTGCCACAGCAACAAACAGCTGTGATGTTTTCCTGAAGGGTTTCATTCACTCGATGTAAAAGGCCAGGGCCCTGTAAACGTCTAGGGAGTGCAGCTGTTGCTCCCGTCGAGAGGCGTGCGGCCTCGGGTAGAAGACAGGGAGGAATATGTCCTGGTTGCCATGTAAGGCAGACACCACTTTAGCAGCTATACCTTGTCCTTGTGGAACAGTGCCTGAGTGCCCTGAGCTCAGACATGCGCCTCGCCAAGGTGATAGCTACGAGGAAGACTGTCTTCCAGGAAAGTACAGGAGCAAGCAGGTGGCCATCTGTGAGTCTGGATAGGACCAGGTTAAGATCCCATGTAGGGACCAGTTGTCAAATTCGTGGGAACAGGCACTCCAACCCTTTGAGAAATCTGCTGACCATGGGATTGGAGAAGACCATGCGCCCGCTTTCACCCGGGTGGAAAGCCAAAATAACTGTCAGATGCACCCTGATGGAAGATACTGCCATGCCCTGCTGCTTTAAGGACAAGAGGTAGTCCAAGATGAGAGGTACTGATGCCTGTAGGGGGGTCGTACGATTCCTAGCACATCAACAGGAAAAATGCTTTCATTTGGCTAAGTATGTGGACCTGGTAGAGGGCTTCTTGCTACCCAAAAGGATCTGCTGAACTGAGTGAGAACAGCAAAGCTCAGACTGATCTAGACATGCAGCATCCACACTGTGAGGTGCAGAGATTGCAGGTCGGGATGACAGAGTTGACCATGATCCTGAGTGATCAGGTCTGGCCACAGCAGGACTGCAGTCGGGGTGTCTACCAACAGCTCTAGGAGAGTGGCATACCAGGGCCGTCTGGGCCACACCAGGGCGACCAGAATCAGACGGGCTCTGTCCCTGCGCAGCTTGATTAGGGCCCTGTGGACTAGTGGGAATGGAGGAAAGGCGTAGCACAGGTGATCCTTCCACTGAATTAGGAAGGAGTCCAATAGGGAACCTGGAGAGCGCCCTTGGAGAGAGCAGAACACCTGGCATTTCCAATTCTCACAAGAGATGAATAGGTCTAACCGGGGAAAACCCCACATCAGGAAGACAGAGTGGATGACGTCTGGGCGAAACGACCACTCGTGAGCCTGGAATGATCTGCTGAGGTGGTCCACTAAGGTGTTCTGGACCCCTGGGAGAAACGACGCTACCAGATAGATCGAGTGGGCTTTGCAGAATTCCCACAGATGAGTGGCCTCCCAACAGAGGGGCGAAGACCACGCTCTCCCTTGCTTTTTGATGGAAAACATGGCCATAGTGTTGTCTGTGAGGACTGCAACACAATGGCTTTGAATGCGCTCTCAGAATGCTTGACACGCCAGGCACACTGCTTGAGTTCCCGTACGTTGATGTGCAGGGATAACTCTCCTGCCGACCATAGCCCCTGTGTACGGAGGCTCCCGAGGTGGGCTCCCCATCCCAGAGATGACACATCCGTGACTAGGGACACGGAGGGCTGCGGGGCATGAAATGGCACCCCTTCGCACACTGATTTTGGGTCCAGCCACCAGACTAGAGAGGCTATTATCCCTGCCAGGATGGTAACCACCGTGCTCAAGCTGTCCCAACATAGGCGGCATACTATTGATAGCCAGGCTTGGAGTGGACATAGTCGCAGCCTGGCGTGCCTGGTCACAAACGTGCAAGAGGCCATGTGTCCCAGGATGCATAGGCATGTTTTCACGGTCGAGGTCGGGAAGCTTTGCAGGCTGTGAACGATGTTTACCAGGGATTGGAAGCATGATTCCAGCAGAATTGCCCGGGCTAGGCCAGAGTCTAATACTGCTCCTATGAATTCCATCCTCTGGATTGGTATCAGAGTGGATTTTGTGACATTGAGCAGGAGGCCCAGCTGATTGAACATGTTCATGGTGAACTGAACATGAGACTGCATCTGATCCCTGGAGTGACCCAGAATAGGCCAGTCGTCGAGATATGGGAACACTTGGACCCATTGTCGACGAAGGGAGGCAGCCACCACAGCCATGCATTTGGTAAATACTCTGGGGGCTGTGGATAGGCCAAAAGGAAAGACGGTGAATTGAAAGTGCTGTTAATTGACCACAAAGTGAAGGAAGCATCTGTGCGCTGGGTAGATCGCAAAGTGGAAGAATGCATCCTTCATGTCGAGGGCGGCGTACCAGTCTCCAGGATCTAGGGAAAGTATAATGGACCCTAGTGAGACCATGCGGAACTTCAACTTTACCATAAATCTGTTGAGTCCGCGAAGGTCCAGGATAGGCCGAGGCCCACCCTTGGCCTTGGGGATTAGGAAGTAGCAGGAATAAAAACCCTTGCCCCTTGACTCTCCCAGAACCTCCTCTATTGCTCCCAAAGCCAGGACTGATTGGACCTCCTGTAGAAGGAGGTGCTTGTGAGAAGGATCCCTGAAGAGGGACAAGGACGGAGGGTGGGAAAGCAAATTGGAGGGAGCATCCCCTTTCCACCGTGCTTAGGACCCAACGGTCTGATGTTATGTAGGACCATGCATGGAGGAAATGGGAGAGATGATTCTGGAAAGACGGGAAAGGATCATGAATGGAGACTGGTGCTCCATCCTCAGGCGCACCTTCAAAAGTTCTGCTTAGGCCTTGCCAATGGCTTGGGAGGGCCCTGGCTTTGGCTGGCTTGGTGTCCAGTTTGTTTCCTTTTACCACCTCAGCCACGTCTTCTAAAGGAGTCCTGTCTCGGCTGAGGGGGAGGGTCTGACCTCTAAGGCTGTGGTCTGAAGGGCCTTCTCTGCATTATTGGGGTATGCATTCCCAGAGAGCGCATGATCATTCTTGAGTCCTTCAGACTCTGCAGCCTTGAGTCTGTCTTCTCGGAGAATAGGCCCTGGCCATCAAAGGGCAGGTCCTGGAGGGTCTGCTGTAACCCTGGTGGACCTAGCTGCCGAGTCTGCCGTGTCCAGAGAGCCTTGTAGGGAGGTTCTGGCCACCTTCTTGCCCTCCTCTACTAGAGCCCCAAATTCCTCTCTGAACTCCTGTAGAACCAACTCCTTGAATTTCTCCATAGTCATATCGGCTCAGGAGTGCCTGCTGGTTGGCCACACTGAGCTGCAAGCCTCCGGCCGAGTACAACTTGCGCCCAAATAAGTCTAGGTGTCTAGTGTCCTTTGATTTAGGTGCCGGGGCCTTCTGACCATGTTGCTCCTTTTCGTTGACCGAAGCCATGACAAGGGAGCATGGTTGGGGATGTGTATAGAGGTACTTGTAGTCCTTTGAAGGGACAAAGTACTTCCTTTCCACCCCCGTGGCCCCATAGAGGCTGAGGAAATCCAGGACTTCCTTCCTGAACCAGTGAGCAACAAATGTTTGCTGGAGGGTTCCCCTGCACCTTCACATGAGACCATACTGGTAAGCATACAGGAAGGGAAGCATTTCCAAAACATGCTGGGGATTTTAAGGGAAAGAGGGCACATGAGCTTCGGGACATTGTGAACCAGGGTAGCAGAGTTTAAACATTTAACCAGAACCGTCACTGCCACAAGGACAGTGGAATTGCGGGATTGCTGCTGGTAGTGCAGGTAATGCACTATCCACACAGGCACTGTACCAGTGGAAGAGCACCAAGAGCAGAGGTAGTTTAAATTGACCGACAGAAGTTCACGGTTTGGTAGCTGATTGTCAGGAGCAAGGTGAAAGGGCAGGCATGAAAAAGAACTCAAAATTGAGTATGGACTCACACAAGGCTATGCCAACAGAAGGCAAGTTTTATTCGTAAAACTTGGTAATGTAGACCAAGACTACATCTATAACAACAGCTCTACACTAGTGGAACAATAGAATTGCAATCTGCAGAATCACTGACTGTTAACGACCCTCTGTGACATTGCACTCCATGTGCTTTATGAAAATATGCTTGGAATGTGAATATAATGTAACTGGAATGCTTTCTGCAAAAGGTCTCTTGTAAGGTGTAATTACAAAGCTTATACAGTATCTCCTCTCTTAAAGTCATTCCAGTTAATGTTGTTTTGTTAAGTCAAGTCACTGGTCAATTAGGGAACATGCTTGTTTAAAGTTGTCCAATGCTCCCTTATAACGTCATTTGGCAGCTGCCTGCTTTGTCTACTGCTTGCAGGATTCTCTGGAAGAGCAGCCCCTCATTGCTGCGTACAATATTAAACTGTTTGTTTAAAATTGTTTAAAACTTATACTGTATGTGTATTGTGACAAAGTTCCTCCTGTACCTTGGTGGGTCCTGCGCTTATTGGCGGATTTTGCTAGCCTCAGAGATCTTTCTGTGTTGGATCAGGAGTTGGGAGGTTTCGGGGGAACCCGGGCCTGCCCTCTACCCCGGGTTCCAGCCCAGGGCCCTGTGGACTACAGCTTCCTAGAGTTCCTTCTGGAACAGCTACACAGCTACAATTCCCTGGGCTACTTCCCCATGGCCTCCTCCAAACACATTCTGTATCCTCACCACAGGACCTTCCTCCTGATGTCTGTTAACGCTTGTACTCCTCAGTCCTCCAGCAGCACACCCTCTCATTCTCAGCTCCTTGCGCCTCTTGCTCCCAGCTCCTCACACGCGCACCAGAAACTGAAGTAAGCTCCTTTTTAAACCCAGGTGCCCTGATTAGCCTGCCTTAATTGATTCTAGCAGCTTCTTGATTGGCTGCAAGTGTTCTAATCAGCCTGTCTGCTTTAATTGTTTCCAGAAAGTTCCTGATTGTTCTGGAACCTTCCCCGTTACCTTACCCAGGGA
Organism: Mauremys reevesii; assembly: GCF_016161935.1. Taxonomy (NCBI): domain Eukaryota; kingdom Metazoa; phylum Chordata; order Testudines; family Geoemydidae; genus Mauremys; species Mauremys reevesii. The sequence continues at coordinate 34,593,077 of NC_052629.1, read as the reverse complement.
AAGGGGACCTACTTAACCTGGGGCTAATATATCTGCCTTCTATCACTATCCTGTAGCCATCTGGCCTGACCCTGTCACAGTATATAATGTCTTTTGTCTGGCAAAAAAAATTTCCCTAGAACCTAACCCACCCACCCCCCACCCCACCCCCCCGCTGCCCCATTTGCATTCATTCTCATGGGGAAATTGGATTTGTTTAACATCGTTTCGCATAAAGTCACATTTTTCAGGAACATAACTACAACGTTAAGTGAGGAGTTACTGTAATCTAGTGTGTGTGTTCATCCTATTTGTCTAAATGTATCATTCTTGTACCTGAAGCTAGAAATATGAAGTATTACTTTGAAGTCCTATTGTAACTATGCAAAGTGTGGGCCATTAATGGTGGCTTGGAATCTTGATGGCTCCCATCAACTTGGACAATTGGCTGTAAATGGCTGTTTACTTGTAAGCCTTCCTGTATACAAGTGGGTGCCAGCCAGTGAGTAACGAAGTCTCACAGGACATGTGAACATGTCACATGATACTGGAATCCATCTTAAACCTGGTGCTTTTCCATTTAGAAGGAAGGGTGGGAACCCAGAGAGACACAAAGAGATATCTTGTGCCAAAGATATAAAAGAGGGTGAAACAGAACAAAGGGGGCTGCCAGTCATGAGAAATCCCTTACTTACCAGCTGAGCTGGAACTACGAAGAACTATACCAGGGGAAAGGATTGGGCCCAGAATAAGAAGGAGTCTAGTCTGTGAAAGAAGCTTATTGGAACATCTGTGAGGGTGAGATTTACCTGTATTCAGTTTCTGAAATGTATTAGGCTTAGACTTGAATGTTTTGTTTTATTTTGCTTCGTAACTTACTTTGTTCTGTTACTACTTGAAACCACTTAAATCCTACTTTTTATACTTAATATATTTAATAAAATCACTTTTGTTTATTAGTAAACCCAGAGTAAGTGATTAATACCTGGGGGAGCAAACAGCTGTGCATCTCTCTCTATCAGTGTTATAGAGGACAGACAATTTATGACTTTACCCTGTATACGCTTTATACAGAGTAAAACAGATTTATTTGGGGTTTGGATCCCATTAGGAACTGGGTGCTGGAGATAGGTAACTTGCTGAGCAGTTTTTGGTGGAAAAAAAAAGGGCTCAGAGGTAATTCCAGCACATCAGGTGACAGCCTCAAGGGGGTATCTGTGACCAAACCCATCACACCCTCTGCCAGCAACTCAATATGGTACTGCAGCATGGAAAATCCAAGAAGAGAAGGAGCAACAGTCAAGGTGTTACAGACTGCTTTTTAAAACAGACATGCTCTCTTAGCAAGGGGAGCCATTTCATCACCAGAAACAGAAGGACAAAGCTAGAGGAGCAGCAGGGCAAGAGAGGCTTTTCCCTTTCCCCAAGGACGCTGACCAGAACCTGAGGACTCTGGGTCATGGTGGAGATTTGCATTCAGGCATTTGTTTTGTTGGATCTGTATTCTGAGACAACACAGAATTGAAGTGTGTATGTTTAAGCAGTTCCTGTGCAAAGCCTGTTCCTTACCTACCTTGTGTCCTTTGAAGAGTTCAACTGTAAACCAGAGCACCCACAAGGGTAGAGTTCTGGGGGAAGCTTGGGAGGTTCAGCACTGGTTTTGGAGCCTAGGGCAATTGGACAGTGGAGTCTTATATCCCAAGGAAGGGCTTCACACAGAGAATCTTCCCCTGGGAGCATGCCTATAGTCAGAGACCATGCCTGGACTCTGCCCAGACCCAGCTGGCTTGGATGCTCATGGGATCTAAAGGTTGGATCCAATTATAAAACAGCCTGGTGACCATCCACTAGGTGGACTCAACCAGAGTTTTTTTTTACATACACACATTTTTTACACAAACTTATCTCATACTCCTGCCTTAGGACAGGCATATTACTATAAGGCTACCTTTAAGGGGACTTCTCTTTGCATTTTTCAAAGGGTGTAACAGAGAAACCATGAAGTTGAGATATCATGCAAATCTCCTAACATGCTGGTCACATCCCTCACACCTGAAGTATTTATTAGACGTGGGAAAACTTGTTAGTGCATCTTATAAATAATTAAGTATGACTAGATGTATACCAGTGGCTATGTAAACACAGAAATAGAAAGAGTTTAATTATTTAACAAGCCAATAGAAAGGAAAAAAATTCTTGTGTGAGAGCTAACCTAATGAAGCTGACTATGTAACAGTTAAGACTGCACTGCTGTGCATTAATTAAAAAACAACTAAGTCATGTGCTACAACATATTTAATGATCTGTAAACACTTCATCTCCACATCTATAGAGAAAGGGCTATATCTATAGTGTCTAAACTGACACAGGAAGAGAATCTGCTGGAGACAGACAAGACACTTTATGACTAAGAGCAAAGGGAAGACAATCACTATTACTACTGAAAGCAGTCACACAAAAAGGTGACACAGGACACTAAACAGGCAAGTCTAAACTCAGGACAAATCTGAGAACACAATAAAAAAAGATTCACCACATTTTTGAGCAATTTCAAAACTGTAACGAAATGGAAGACATGAAAAGTCAAGTGGACTGCTTGCAAACTAGTAATTCTATGGAAAGCAGAGCATATGGATTCAGGCCAACAATAAATTATCAGAAGATACAGACATTTAGTTATATCAGTAATAAATGAACTACAGAGGTAATGAGTATTTGCTGACACAACAGGAATATGACACTGACGCTAGCAGACCAGGTACCAGTGCATGCCAAAGCCAGGCCAATTCACTTGTGTATTAGTATAGATCAAAATGATTGTTAAATGTATAAGGGTGTATTTTGTGTTTAAAACTTCCTGAAAACTAATAGGATGCTACTTGCATTGTTTTCACTTATCTGTAGAAGCAAACATTTACATTGTGTATACCTCTGTAACTAAATAACCCATCAAAGGAGAAAGAAGCCTTATAGAATGCAAATGAAGAACTGAAAGAGAAAAGAGCTAATTTCAAACAAGTGGTCATTGTGTGGGATGTTCAGAGGTCAAAGACTCAAAACGCATTCCTCACTCTCCATCTTCAAAGGAAAAGACCACACAGTAGTCACCCTGTGAGCTTGTTTTCTGTGACAAGAAGCTATAAGTATGGATTACGGGGGAAATCCTTCTATTTGGACTCTTACAGGAAAGTGTACCAGATGCAAAGCAAAGATCCACAGAGACAAACTGGTACCCTGAAAAGACTTTTGGGAAACTGGCAGTTTATTACATCACTGACACCATTCTGAATTACAAACTGTGACTCACCTTTGTATGTATACATTTTACCTGCTTTCACCTCTCAATAACTCTCAATTCCTTTCCTTAGCTAATAAACCTTTCGTTAGTTTTTACTATATAATTGGCTACTAGAGTGGTCCTTGGTATAAGATCTAGAGTATCAATTGATCTCTGATAAGTGACAGTCTTTTGGGACTAGGAGCAACCTGAATTGGTTTTTTTTTTATTATTATTATTTAAGAGACCTATTATCAAAAAGTTTCTCTGGGTGGCAAGATAGAGTGGAGAGTCTAAGGGGATTGTTTGTGACATCCAGGAGTTCACATCTGTTACTGGCTTGGTGAAATCTAATGATAGAACACAACACCAGCTTGGAGTGTCTGCCCTGCTTTCTGACCATCTACCCTGAAGTAGGCATTTACAGTTGTGAGCCACTCCAGATAGTGCAACAGACATTAGATACTGAAAATGGATTATTCTTCATTTGTATTGCAATACCCCAAACACCCCAATCAGAATTGTTGTTAGATGCTATATAAAAGCATGAGGGGCCTCAAAGAGTTACCAATTTAAGATTTAACAAGTGTGCATAATGCAAAACAAGAGTGAAAATGAGTGGCAGAATGACAGGACATTTGTTCATCTTTTCCTAAAGAAAATGATGTAAAAAGTTATGAAATTAAACCAAGTCCAGTACTAACAAATGCAATTCAAGACATTCTAAGGACTGAATCCTGTTACACCACTACTCTAAATCCTTGGATTTAATTTCCACAACAAACAAAGATAAATATTGCCCATATGTTTTTCAGCTACCATTATTTTTTAAAATGTACTGGTACATATTGGGGAAAAGTATGCAATCATTAGCTGGTAGTCTTCAAGTTGAGTACAATCATTTAACAACAAGAATTCAAAACAGAATCCATTGCCAGATATACAGCTGTATCTAGTATCAAACCTTTCTATTTACCGGGGAAGGAAATGTCTCTCTTTTACAGGATCTCAGCTTATACGTTCAGCCTGCTGAACTTACATTCATCTTTAATTAGCAGATGACTAAATTATTCATAGCATCTGTCTACGAAAGGGGAACAGAGAAGTTGAATTAACAGGGTGCTACTGGCTGCTGTTGCCTGGAGAAAAGAATGTGTTCCATCGTTAATATTTATGTAACTGAAAAAGTTGGCAAGGATTTTTAATGAGTCTTTGATGAAGACAAGATCAAAGTTTTACGGAGGTTTGTCCAGAAGAGTCTCATTGCTACTACTCTTCAGAAAACAGTAACTTAAAATAATTAGCCCCTAATTATTACTACTTAATCTACTTAAATGTGAGGGATGCAAAGAAAACCATCAAAAATCCTTCAATGTTAGCAACATGTTGAGCAAGCAAATCTAAGTGTTTTTCTATTTATATGTTTTGTATCTTTGCAATCAATATTGCTGTACATTGACCATATTCACTGTAATATTAACTGAGTCACTAATAGATACAGGTACTGAACAGCAATCATGAACAATGCTTCCTGCTCATCATTGTAAAGTGCTTGGAATCTAGAGATGCAAAGTGCTATTTCCTTATATATGGTAAAGCATCATCTGCTTTTTAAGGATGGGGAAAATCAATTAGACAGAGAGGTTAAATGTGACCTACAAACGATTTTTTAAAGCTAGGTTTGTGCATCTTTATACTAGATGAAGGGCTGAATGTTATTTTTCTATCCTAAAAAAAACCAAAACAAACACAACACACACACACACCTTAGAAATATCAGGAGTGTCCAGTTTAGTTTTTACTGATCTTCTGGAAGGCTTCTAGGACATGAAAGGGATGTAAATCTTCAAATGAAGAGTCAGGGTGCTGAACCTTTAATAAACGGGCTTCCTTATTTGAAATCTTAGTCGCTGCAGTAAAATATTTGTTAACAAACATCAGAGTTTTAACCATTCTCTCTCAAAATCCCTGGTCTTAGCAGCTCTACTTTCAGTCCGTTGGCTCATGATGTCACTCTATCTCTAGTACCCTACTAAGAGTCAAAGTGCCTTCATGACTCAGTAAGATTTAAAATCCTAATGGAAAAACAACAAGACACACCTTGCAAGAATTTTTTTATACACAACTTAAAGGATCATAAAGAAACAAAAACATGTATACCATAAAGCATCAGAAAAGGTCAAAAGCCCAATTTCTTTTCCTTTTGTAGATCATCTCACCTGCCAAAAATCACACTGCAAGAAAGGCAGAGCTGGTAACAGAAGCCAGGTAGTGTGTCGCTCACAGTTTGGTACCCTTTCCAATGGACTACACTGATTCCAGCAGCAAGGACAGCAAAGGCTTGCTTATAAAGAGTCCCATTTGAACAATTACACTTTATTTACATCTGGTTTTTTGGTCTTATATTTCATCAAAATGTTTAATATTAAAAATATTTTCATATCTAACCTGCCTTAGAACAAAGAATTTGCTGCATTAAATGCTGTAGTTTCTCCTTAGAAGCAAAAAGTGTGCGTAATGCAAAAAGCAAGATGGCACAGGAAATATCTAAGCTTATTGCCTTGATTTTCTATCATATTCTCTATTAAGCCAATACTTTTGAATCAAAGCTTTACCTGAAGAAACGATCCAGTACAGATTCTAGAACAAATAGTGATACTGAATTAATTAGTACCATACTTCTATATATGGGTATAAGTAGAGACAAGGCTCAAACTGCTTCTAGACATGTATTGTACAAACTGCAGCATCAAAAAGCTGAATGAATGCCAATTAACTAAAAATTCAAAGAAAGTAGTCCTCCAAACTTCAGGTAATTTTAGTTCTGATTTACAGTAGGAGATAAAATATCACCCAAAGTGATGGCAATGATGCAACTAAATTCACAAAATATCTCTTGAAAGGCAAAATGAGATCAAAATTACAGGTAAGACATCTGTAATGGGGTGGAACTCAGCTCACTCAAGTGCTCCCTTGTGTGGGTGTGTGCCTGCACCTCTCTCAGTCGGTGGTGATTCCTGTCAGTGGTTTCTCAGGTGATCTCAGTGACTTGGCCTTCTGGCCAAGTCAATACACAGAGTGTAGGCTTTCAACAAAGCAAAACCATTTCCGGGATAAACAATTCAATGATAAAGTCTCAAACTGCAGTCTTTAAACAGTCTCAGCCCTGGTATTGAGCTGTACCCTCAAGGCTTCCTCCTTGGAGACAATGGTTTTCCCTTTCTGGGCCCTTTTGGCTCCAGCTCTCCATCTGGGCCACTAAATACCTCAGAACCCCTTCTGGGGGTGTATTAAAGCCCAATACAGTTCAATGTTTAGTATATTGCTGACCCTCTTCAGGGCCTTCAGTCCCCTCTCTGAAATTAGGTTCAACTCCCGCCTCAGGGAGTATGCCACTCCACCTGTGACTGATGAAGTGGGGACCTAGGCCCACCCACTACTCCAGATTCCAGCCCAGGAATCTATGAATAGCAGCCACATGCTGCTGTGTCTCCTTTCAACTTCTCACAATGCTGCTATGATTCCTTGGGCTACTTCCCCATGGCCCCTTCACCTTCACGAATGCTTCACCCTTACTGTAGGATTGAAGTCTTGTACTCAGTCCCAGCAGACAGCCAGAAGCTCTCCTACTCCCCTAGTCCCTGCCAGCTCTCAGCTGTCCATGGTACTACAGCTCCCTTGGGTGAGCCAGGAGCACCATCTGCATTCCTCTGGCTCCAGCATGGAACTACTCTGCTCTGAACTGCAGTTCCCTTTATATGGGTCTGCAGCCTTTCCCTGATTGGCTGCCTCCTGTGCAGTCTCTCTAGGCCACTTGGAGGATTTAGCTCCACTGCTTCTTTCTGGGACAGGGTTTGGTAAGATCCGGAGGCCTCCAGCAGGGGGCCTCTGAGCCTGATACACTCCATCACAACGTCTACCTAGAACACTGGATCCAACTAAGGAGAAATCAAATTTACAGCTAAGAAAACTAATTTTGCCTTTTTCTTGCGTTATATTTGAGTGAATCTAATTCCCACTAAAGTAACACATCAAATTTCCTTGTAAACAACTCATACTAAAAGATAGAAAAATCAATGCCAATTCCACTCTCAACTAATTTATTAAATGGCATTTAATATTCTACCCAAACTTTTTATTCTAAAACTCTAAATAAATGTATTGTTCCTTTTTTCTACTGCAGCATTAGAGGTACTTGGCAAAAATAGTCACATATTATATAAAGTCTCTTTGCCATTTCTCTTAATTATGTCATTGAAGCCTCCCCAACTTCTACCCCAAGGCCAACAAAAAACACTATACCTTTTCTCCCTCGTAACAATTATTAAACATTTAGGATTTAGAAAGTCTTAGGCCAATATTTCAAATCTGGATGCCTAAACTTATATTCCTAGATCCATATTTAGACACTAAGATAAATGTGGCCTGATTTTTCAGAAGTGTGTCATAAGTCATAATGACATCCGTGGGTGCAGTGTGCACACAGCATGTCTGAAGATTAAGCAACTTCTATTTTAACGCCTTTAAGATTTAGTAGTCTATCCTTAGGCACCAATGGTTTTCAAACATTGGCTTTAATGTTCACAAAATAGGGTTGTACAAGTTTCAGAGATGTAATATTGATGGTAGCTCATAAAGATTATGGATTCTGTAGTTACTTGACAAGCTGGTTCCTTAAATCACAGGACAGTTAAACTTTGTATTTGCAACCATTCTTAATACTCAACTAATGGCTTTATCCCTTATGTACAATCTAAGTGACCTTAGAAAGAACCTCTACAGCTTACTTGCAACTTCTTCTTTCGTATGGGTGGTATAGAGCAGAAACGACAATTTCGCCTGAAATTGATCAAGCCAGATGGCTGTATCAGGAGTGGAAAAATTTATAGCAGTGATGCCTCTTTCATATTTATAAATTGGCAATAGACCATCAAACATATCACCACCTGTCATGGAGAGCTACACGCGCACACCAGGGAGTCCTTGGTTTTCTGTTTGTGCATTAGATGTCTGCTTCTACCGTAGTTGGTTCAGATTTGGTTCAGAGTTGACCAAGATGTCCATGGAAGGTCGAACCCAGGAACCTTCTGAGTAGGATCCAGCACAAGATGCTTATTTTTTAAGACTTGTTTAGCCCATTCTGCTTTCCAAGCACCCTTCTGATCATAGCCTGATTGCATGAGGCTAAGTGAATGTTCCCAGAAAGGCTTGTGGGACTTAAGATGCTGAGGGGGGAAAGGGAGGCACTGTCAAGGTCTTGGTGGATAGGAAGACATCTGTTTTCCTGGATTCTCTGAGCTTCACCAAGTGTTGTAGAAGTTTGGCATATCAACAGGGGAGCAATGTTAGACAAAACAGGTAGCCATGGTGTTGGAGTCAATTTAAAGGTTCCAATGATGCACCTCATTATGCACCACTGTATTCAGCTGGCTGTCAACAAGTCACGTGTGGCTACATCTGCTCCATACCAGTGCACGATATTCAGCTATCGAATATACAAGTGTCATTGCAGATGTTCACAACATTCATGCTGATGCACCCTATGTTGTACCTGCTAGTTTCTTAATTATGTTGGCTCTCGTTTTTATCTTTCAGCTACCTTCTCAAGGTGATCATGGAAAGTGAGGGTGTGGTCAAGTTTCACTCCGAGGTATTTTGGGGTGTAATCATGTCGCATATTTTTACTAGAAAAAGCTACTTTTGATGTGTTTTTGGCACTCCTATTATCGAGATGAAATGTGCTTGCCGCTTACTATTATTTTTCCAGGTTTTGGTTTGAGTCTAATTTCCAGAAGTATTGTTCTATAATTCGGAGGTCTTCATTTACCACCTTTTCAAAGAATCATAGAAGATTAGGGTTGGAAGAGACCTCAGGAGGTCATCTAGTCCAACCCCCTGCTCAAAGCAGGACCATCCCCAACTAAATCATCATAGTCAAGGCTTTGTCAAGCCAGGCCTTAAAAACATTTAAGGATGGAGGTTCCACCACCTCCCTAGTTAACCCATTCCAGTGCTTCACCACCCTTCTAATGTCATGGAGGTTTGGTGCTTGGATTGTCATAGCAAGATCCTCTGCACATCCAAATTTTTGTGATTTAGTTGGAGGCATGTCACTTATGTAAATATTAAAAAGGGTTGGCCTGAGTACAGAACCTTGTGGTAGTCCATTGTTTATGGTATAGGTTGAGCTGGTCTTATAACCCAAGTAAGCCCATAGGCGTCTGTTACTCAGCATGGTCCACAGCAGGTGAACTGTTTGGTAGTAAGTTATAATTTTTGCAAGTTTCAGCATCAGGGCCTTAGTCCATACAGTATCATACGCAGATGACAGGTAGACAAATACTACACCAGTCTTGTTTTTTCTGATAGCCAGCCTCAGTGTGAGTTGTGAGTGCCAGAACTTGGTCGCAATAACTACGTTTTGGTCGGAAGCCTGCCTGTTTGACAGGGATAACTGACACAGTAAAAGGGCATTCTCATTCTTTTAAGGATGATACATTCAAGAAGTTTATAGGTCGTGCATAGTAGAGAAATCAGCCTATAGCTTCCCACTTCATCAGTGGGCTTCCCAGGCTTTGGTATGGCAATTACCATTGCCTCATGCCATATTTCAGGGATCTGTACTGTCCTTAAGGTAGCAGAACACAATGTTGCTAGCCATTGGATTCCTTTGGGGCCGAGATGGTGGAAGAATTCTGACAGAATACCGTCAGGGCCTGCAGACGTCCATATTCATTCCTAAAACCATGCACGGATACACAATTAAAATCCATCGATAGGAGTCACACACTTCTGCGTGGACAAGACTCTGGTCCGGGAGCATGCACGTGGCTTGCACATATCAGCGTGACCAGAAACAGCTGCCAGTGAGCCTGGTGCCCACACCAGTGAGTAGGGCTGGGGGCAGCACAATCACACCAGAGGAGTTGCCTGGGCTGGGCGCTGGCTCCTGAGAGCGGCAGCCCAACATGGGCTTTTGCGGTGTGAGAGCTCCTGGTCTGGTTGTTTTGCCAGAGGAACTCCTGTGTCTCTTTTGTTCAGCCAGGAGTATGCTTTTTCTGAAAGCCTCAGGGAATGGTCTTCTTTCCTACTACTTTCAGGTGCCCTGCAAACTGTTGATAGCATTCTGGTCTCACCAGACCCTTGCAACAGTTTTCTCAAGAATCTGTAGGCATCCCAATCAGCTTTAGCAAAATTCCATCATGCTACCTGTTTCAGAAAAAACACAAGAATTTCGATGCCTGTGTTGGCTATTCAGAAATGGTGGTAGTACTTCACGTGATGCAATGAGAGTGTTTCATGTCTAAAGACAAAAGCGGAATGTTAGGTCTGGATTGTACGCACATTACCAGTGGCTTGAATAGAATATTGATCATAGTTTTAGTTTGTAGATTAATTGTAAGTCTTGTGCAGCTATCTAGTCCATGAGATCATAGAATATCAAGGTTGGAAGGGACCTCAGGACATCATCTAGTCCAACCCCCTGCTCAAAATAGGACCAATTCCCAACTAAATCATCCCAGCCAGGGCTTTGTCAAGCCTGACCTTAAAAACCTTTAAGGAAGGAGATTCCAACACCTCCCTAGGTAACCCATTCCAGTGCTTCACCACTCTCCTACTGAAAAAGTTTTTTCCTAATATCCAACCTAAACCTCCCCCACTGCAAATTGAGACCATCACTCCTTGTTCTTTGCCATCAGTTTCATTTATCGCTCCACATAGTGTGGTGACTATTAAAATCACCTGCATAGATGCATGGAATAGGAGTGCTGGGTAGCCCTGGTTTTGGCCATCTTATGCTAGGGGCTTTATAGATGTTGGTAATTTGGCGCTCCCCTACTTTGATGATTGTGGTAAACTCTTCAGTTGGTGGAATAGCATTAAAATCACAGGTGTCCTTGATGTATATTGCCAAGCCATATTTCAGATGATAATGGTTAGTCATTAGGTTGTATCCGTAGGTAAGGAAGTGCCTAGCCTGTTGGTCACTGCTAACATGGGTCTCTTGCAACATGAGGATGTCAATATTGTGAGTCTTCAGCAGGCTTTCAAGGAACTCACATTTTGCCCACGAGACTCCTTCGACATTAAGTTGCAGGATCTATTTGACACATTGTCTGGCCCTAAGGAAGAACTTTAGGATTTGTTGAGTTGTGATGACCAGGAGATCATTGAGCCATTGTTTGGTTGCTGAGTTGATGGCATTTGTTGTGAAAACAAAGGACTTAAAAAAAATTAAAAATAAAACAGAAGGGGATCTTCATAGACCTTAAGTTTCAACTCAAAAATATGAAGACTCAAAACAGCTTTTGAAGGTCATCTTAAAAACAGAAATTTTTAAAGATATACTGGCATTTGCTCATTAACAAGTCAACTGAACAGTAGATTTAAGTATTTTTAATTGAATGATGTGTTTATAAATGAACAATTTTTACCTTTTACCTGGCAGGACATTGTCTGAAGGACTGAGTAACATAGGTACTCCTCTACTGGTTAGTGGCCCATCTAGTCTGGCATTCTTTCTCAGGCAGTGGCTTGTACCAGATGTTTCAGAAGAAGGTTCAAGACATTTGTGGCCGACAGCTATGGAATAACCTGCCCAAAAAGCTTCTTCATAATCCCAGTAACTTTTAGTATGGAAACTTATGAATCTCCATCTTTTGCTATATACTCCAACTTTTTTGTTTTCTGAGGCCTGGTCTACAGTTTTTGAGCTAGTATAGCTGTTTTGGTTAGAGTTGAGTGTGATTTTTTTTTTTAAACTTAGTTGTACCAGTACAATCCCTACTGTGGAGACAGTTATGCCTTGTAACAGACAGTATTGGCTCATTCTCCTTCCCATATGGGAGTAAGCTATACTGCTTGTAACTGCATCCACACTAGGGGCTGTACCAGTTTAACTTTACTGACGTAGTTTAAAATATACCATTTATGTGTTTAAACAAGCCCTTAGCCAGTTTCTAATCCATGATATTACCTTTCACACAATAGCTACTTAATTTCCTTGTTGGCAGCTGAGGTATTTTAACAAAAGCTTTCGAAAATGCTAGTAAATGTCATCTCGTTCTTTAGCCACTATTTTGTGGATATGCTCAAAAAATTCTAATCAGTAAGTGACATGATTTTCTTTTGCAGAAGCTGTGTTGGTTTACCCCATCATCATGTTTAATCAAGGAGTTTTACCATTCAATTTTTTAATGTCAGCCACTTTTCCTGGTGCACAGACTCACTAATTTGCCATTCCCTATTACCTTTGGAGAGAGATAAAAAGCACTTGCTACCATACAGTCCTGTAGTACAGTCGACAGTTTTAATGACATTGCATATTACCGGCTGCTCGGACACTTCATTCCTAAATCCCTTCAAAACTCTGATATATATCATCCAATCCTAGTTATTTTGTACTATTTTTTGATTTGTTCAAGTACCTCCTCTTTTGACAACAACATCTGTTATTATCTGAAGAGGATAGCTTATTACCATAATCTCTATGGTGACGACTAATACAAAGAAATCATTTAGCTTTTCTGCAATGTCCTTATCCTCCTCAGTTGCTCCCCTACATCCCCTACAGTCAAGCAGATCCACTAATTCGAGGCTTCCTGCTTTCGATTAATTTAAAATTACTGTTATTTGTTTATGTCTTTAGCTATTTGCTATTTAAATTCCATCTTAACCTTCCTAATTTCCATTTTACATTAGGCTTCTCAAAAGGGTTTGGTTAGGTCTCATTTCTATCATAGGAAGACTGTAGTGGTAGTCTACATTTTCTGATTTCTTCTTCACCTTATTTTAAATTAATACTCAATACAGCAGGCAGCACAGGAAATGCATATGACAAGGGCTAGTTGTCTCCATCTTTCTAATAGGAAAAACAGTTCTCAAAGCACCTCATATGCTGCTGTGGCAAGACTCTGAGCACTGAAAAGTTAGTCATAACATTCTGAAGCCCTCAGAAAGCTGCACTATTATTATGAATTATTGCAATATAATAAGGTGACTCAAACAAGCTTTAACCACTAAAATATCTTAGTTTGACTTTTAATGGTGTCATGTTTCATGATCAATGAACTACATGTGAAACTGCCTGAGAGAAAATGAGTTTGAGCTCAAAAGATGCCATTCTACACACACAATTAAAATACTGAATTCTCAATAAAGAAATCATGCTGGTTAAAATGTATTGCCTACTTACAATTGAGACTATTGCCCATCTGACTATTTTCAGTTAGGAGAGTCACAAGACAATGAGCACACTAAAATATACTCACCTCACTAAGCCACTTACATAGGCCAGTCAAATATTGTTGGGTTTTTTTATAACACAGAACAGCTCCAACTGAATAATTAATGAACTTGTAAGTCTTGCCTCACAGATCATGCTATATAAGGAAACATTTTAAAAGGTGAAAACTGCAAATGACTCCATGAACTGAAAAACTAGTTCAACATTCACAACTTTGAAACACTCAATTTGATCCTCAGAGCAAAAGAGCACCCTTAATAGTAAGAGGGGATGTAAGTTTCAGAGGTCCATGGAGGCACAAGCCTATACATTTGGTTTTAAAAGACTTGATGAAATCAGACCTTGAATGTAGCCAGTATTTCACTATTATCTGACGTAATATTTTTGCTATACACCATTTCAAAATATTGTAGTATATTTCCAAATTACTACTGAATTTTTCACCAAATAACTTTTCATTTACAATATGAGGTCCACTTTTACCACAGCAACTACATGACAAGAAAGCACACCTACAGAATTCCAAAGAAATAGTGGGTATTTAACCACTCCAAGTTTGGGTTTAGGAATCTTATTATTTGTATTGCTTTATCTCTTCATTTTCAGTTGAACCATATCTACCTTATGCCCCATCACATGGAGAGAAGTGGGAGGCTGTTTGGGACTGTGAAATAAGCACATAGTTATAGCAGAAACACCAGCTTATTAGCAGTGAAATGGTTAACAATGTTGCTATGTAAACTGTCATTGTTATGGTTCAGATTTAATACTCCATTTATATGACTGGAGCAGTTCACACATCAGCTTTTTTCCCCAAGCTGTCTAGAAACTCATGATCATATCACATCAGTTTAAATTGGGCTCTCTCATTTTCAAGGTGTGTTGTGACTATAAGGACTAGAAACGTATAGAAACTCTACCCTAACAAGTTGAGGCTTGTAAAAATAATTCGTATTTTAACATAAAAGCTGGAGTAAAAAAAAAACAAAAACAAAAAAAACAGTAATTTCTCTGAATAACAGAGAAACTGAAAATTTCTACTTTACTTCTACTTAACTTCGCTGAAACACTTAACATTTACTAATCTGTAGCAAATTGTAACTAGTTAGAAAATTTGTCCCGAATTACTGTATCTTCCTAATCCACCTCTTTCCAGTACAGATTTTGGTAGGTACTATCTTGTATATAGGTATATAACTAAAAGTACACTTTCTATGTCGTACATGAAGACCTCCAGTCTTAAGGCCACTGTAGACAAGCAGTGCTGAATTAGTTCTCTGATTTGTCTAATATACAGATGAAAGGTCTAAGCATCTTTTTAAAAAACTGATGCAGCAGTTATACAATTTCTTCTCTGCTTACAAGAGGGTGTCCCTATGAGGAACAGTGACAGAAAGTGTCATTTCATGTGGCTTTCCTTGAAAGATCTGGAAAGTAGGCTGCTGCCAAAGTTCTCTGATAGGCGAATTAATGTTTTCTATTTCATCAAAAACAGCTGAAGATGACACTCAACTCCAGTGAACATGACAGGACTTTGACAGCTGCAGGAAGGGCCTCTAGTGGGATGTCAGAGAAGTGACTCTTTAGACAGGTTAGAGACAGGAAGTCATTTAAATCTGGAAATTGACAACCAGTCATGAAGGCTCAAAGTTTAAATCCAGTTCATACTACAATGACTTCGAGACATATGCTTTCTTTTGGGCACTGACAGCCTGAGATTCCCCCTGAGGAAGAGGGAATTAAGATATAAGGAATTGAGCTTAGATACACGAGAAATCTCCAACTTACATGGGAATGGTCTGCCCCTACACACAAGCCCACATAAAAAAAATTCAGTTTCCTTTATACTGAAATTCAGCTTTTAAAATATGATTAAATACTTTGTGTTTTAGGCATATGCCTTAATAAGAACCTCACCGTCTCTTTTGCTAATGACATAGCACTAGTTATCAAATCGATGAACAACCCAGTTGCTGTACTTAAAGCCCTGGAAAGCTCAGCATCAAAAGTCAGCCTAAAAATTAATTGGGGTAAAACCAAAACTCTTCCAGTCAGTGATTTCAAACACACGGAGGGCTCTAGCATCTTAGCAGGCAACCACCCAGCCAAGATTGGTGGTGAATTCACCTGCTGCGGATCTGTTGTCGATAACAACAACAGCGTCAAGAAAGAACTTGAAGCCCATAGTGCAAAAGCATGCTCAGTAATGGGGCACCTCATCAAGAATGTCTTTTGCAAACTGAACTGTCTGATAAGTAGAGACTCAAACTACAGATATACAGTGGTGGTCAGTATTCTGATCTATGGAACATGGCCTCTCACTGTCAAGATTGAAAAGATGTTGGACATCATCCCGATGAAGCATCACCAAATGAACAAAAACATCAAACCAGTATGAATTCAAGTACAGATCTATTTTCTAACTTAACAGGTCCTGTGCTTTCAAATGGTTGCCCTATGCTCTCCAAGGTGGCATCGTCATATACCTACCAACTTCCCTGCAAAAATCACTTTTGACTTTGACCCAATAAAAGCAGGATGGGGAAAAAAATCCGGAAGACCTAAAGCACAAAGGTTGGATGGAGCTAGACACCAGTCCCTCACAGGTCTCTAATCCCGGAATATACCAGATTTGGCTAGGGACACAATATCATAGAAGCACATCATGCATTTAGTGGCCTCCATGCTGTCCAAAAGCATGAGAACAAACCTAATCTAACCTTTGCCCAATAGGCCTCTTCTATCTGGGGGAAATTTACAAAAAAACACGGTGATGATGTCAGAACAATGGCAGCCATTGTGTACACAAAGTTCTAGCAGCCAGACCCATTTTTACCTCCATTTGAATTGAAGTTGCTCATAAGGCAGAGTAATAGAAAAGGTAATAAAAATTGATCCAAGTCAACAGAGTTGTCAAGTGAACCAATGAGAATTTTTGGTAAGTTTTTCCTGTGCAGGCAGCCGCTTCACAGTGCTTTCCATTTGAGGATCTCCTAGGTTAATATAAACATTAGTTAACTTAGCCTTTCCATTGATTTCTGTGAGCACTGGATCGGGCCTTATATGAGGTTAACACTTTTTCTATCTTAGGTACTTATATGGCCCCTACTACTATGTATCTGGGAGTTTCATACACTCTTTAATGTATTTGTCTGCACAACAACCCTGTGAGATGTGTAAGAGCTATTATTCCCATTTCACAGATGGGGAACAGAAAGACAGAGAATAAAGTGGCTTGCTCAGGGTCATACAGGAAGTCTGTGGTGAAATAGGATGTGACCCTGGGTCTCCCAAATCCCAGGCTACAACTCTAATTTCTCTCTCTCAGATTTCAGGGGAAATGGTCCACTGTTATGGTCAGAAAGAATTTTTAATCAAGAAGCCCACTGTGTATATTGTGTAATATCTGCTTCCATTACTGGCCTAAAAAACCCTAACATTTTGTATGATAACACTGCAGAATCAATACAGCTATGGGAGAGTGAGCAGGACTTTTCTGGCTAGCAAATCACCAACATTATTAAACTCCGATGACTAGAACAAATACAGCTTGACTTTCAAATCCCAGGTTGAGTTCACAAGAGTAGCAGTTAAAAGCCATTTTGTTTGTAAGAAAGTAAAATATGCACAAACGTTTCCCCGCAATGCCAATTTAGCATCACTTTCAGAGTAGAATCACTCTTTAATCTAGCTGTTCATACTGTTTTGTGCCCATTCCGAACACAGAATGATTTATATCTTCAGTTACCTCATCCCCCCCTTTTAGTAACAACTAAATTAACTATTCCTAGAAATATAAAAGCAGCAGATATTTGCAACTGGGAAAGGATTTCTACTAACCAGACCAAAATGGTTGCTCTCAACCTCTGCTCCTAGGTGGCCAGAATCTAGGTGGTGCCTCCTCCCATTTACCAATACAGGAGGGGCAGAGTGGCCATGACTCAAACAGTGATTCGCAGCCCATGGTTGAAAACTCATTTTAGAGCAATTATTTTAGGCTGCAGATTTTGGCAGGCATCATAATGGTTTGTGTGATTTTCGTATTTTTTAAGTTCTCTCCATAACCATAAAGGTTAGAAACTTTAGAAAGTCCACACTGTCTCACAGGTGTGATGTGTAATTTGTAAAGTTGTGTGTAAAAAAGCCAAAAATGGGGGCTCTTGGTTCCATGTGCTGTGCTGTAGTGAGCAATATTGCTGTTTATACATATTCCCTTAAATTTGTGCACACAGCTATCCCCCAGCTGGAGGTATAACCACCTCTTTATTACGCCTTATAGCTGTTACTCCCACCTTCTCTGATTAACTGTCACATTCCAACTGCCACAGAACCTTTGGACTCCAACATTCCATCTGGTTCTCAGTGGCCCACTGATGACTGAACCGGGTGATAATCTAAACAAAAAGAACTCTCAGCCATCCTTGTAGCTGTTTCTATCTCTTCGTATTGACTCAGACATTCTAAGCTTCATAGTGACACAAACAGAGTGACAATCCTGTAAGATCTGTGCTCCTTACAGCTGGTAGGGATTGTGAGGTGTAAGCTGTGGTGAAGGACTGTGTGTGTGTTAGGGGTAAATTGTGTGTTCTGGTTGTATTGCTGTGTGGGTGGTTCTGAAGAACTAAGGAAGCTGGGCCAAGTAATACACGATCTGTGAACGCTCCTTCATACAACCAATGAAACTGTCACATACAAATTAGCTGCAGAGCAAGGGTAATAATAATATATGGAGATATTTCTATCTCATAAAACTGGAAGGGACCCTGAAAGGCCATCGAGTCCAGCCTCCTGCCTTCACTAGCAGGACCAAGTACTGATTTTGCCCCAGATCCCTAAGTGGCCCCCTCAAGGATTGAACTCATAACCCTGAGTTTAGCAGGCCAATGCTCAAACCACTGAGCTATCCCTCCCCTAAAGGAGTGGTGCTTGCTTAAGCTACCTCTTTATCACAATAGTCTAGGACTCTTGGCACAACAATAGATATATGCCCCACTGCCACTGTACACAGCACTGGTGTAATCTGTAAAGTCAAAATGGCTAAGAAGTTAAAAACTGGACAGTAACAGACCATGAAAGCCAGTGATGATTCAGCCTGGTGCTATTCTGTACAACGAGAATTCTCAATCACACTTGTAGCTGCTTCTGTAGCTTCACACTGATTCTACAGATATAAAAGGTTTCAGAATGACACACACAAGGACTTTCCTGGAATTATGTTACACAGATGAGTAAAAAAAGGGGAGGAAAAAGGAGGGTGCTTACAACCTACAGGCTGAAAAACCTTAAACTACTGGCTTTCTTCCCCTATGTAGGAGAAGGGAACATCTTATTTCTTCAAATCTTATAAATGCCAATATGGAACATCAAATGAAAATTAAACTTTATTTTCCCTGCAGACCAGCCATTACAGGGCTACCAATTCAGATGAAGACTCTTCTCCTTGATTTGTGTCCTATGTGGATTAGATTTAAACATGCTTTGATTTAAACAACTTTGACCTTTACTACTGTAAGTTATTTATCTGTATGATGGGGGGGGGTTGTTTTGGTTTGGTTTTCTGTTTGTTTTTTGGCTATTTAAAGTGTGAAAAAAAGAGAACAGGTTTAGGAAAAAAATAACTCAATTATCCCAAAGCATCACAAAGGGCTATTTAACATAGCACCATTGTTGCTAGCAGAGCTCAACAAGTGTCCAAAAACACGACAGACATTACATTTCCTTTTGACTGTAACAAACAGTCTTTCCTATAGAAAAAAACAACAGGGCAGCAAAATTCCCAGCTGGAGAACAACAAACTAAGGATCCGTTCACAGCATTGTCTGAACTGATAAATGATAATGCTACTGTCTAATAAGATGGAAACGCACAGCTGCTATCTCATAAAATGCCCTCTCTCAAACATTCTGCCCATCTGTGTTACCCGAACATTTTCAACTTGATACAGCATTCTGTTTCAGTTCTTGTCCTAAACTGATGTGCTATGGTATATAACACCCTGTTCACATTACAACCTAGCAATGGCCACATTCCAAAGGGCCACTATAATCAGTTTATATAGTATGCTATGCATTTTATTCATTCAAGAAGATCCCAAGTGCTATGCAAGGGTTTAAGACAGAGAACGGATATTTCAGCAATGTGTGTAATAAAGAATTAAAATTTGATCATCAGACACAAATTAATCTAGTGAAGAATTGGCAGAGCTTTGTTACAGGTTTTGTAATTGAGGATAGAGAGAGAGGAAGGGAGCAGGAAGAGGAAAGAAGGGGAAGAGGAATAAGTCACCTGTCTAGCCACAATGAATAGTTTGGGGGTTGTAGGGATCATGGTAAGGTGAGTTTTAAGGATGGATGTGGAGGAGGTTAAAGTAATAGGTATCTTAATTTTATCTAGGATTTTTCCCATGCATGAGGGCCAGACTAGGAGAAAGCCTGACGGTGTTTAGGAGGGAAGCTGAATGGTGGACAGTAGAGGCTGGGAATACCGGCAGAGCAAAGGCAGGGATCAACCTCACAATAGGTTACTACCTCATCTAGGGCTGGACTAAGTTATGAAGCATTTTAAAGCTGAAGCAAGAGCTTGTATCTGATGCAGGTGAAAGGAGAGCCGATGTAGGAAGAGTGGGATGGATTACCACAGCTCCTCCAGGATGTAAAAAATAGTGGATGGTGAGTAAGGCAACACAACCAGGTTATAAGCCCCCGAGAGAAATATCACCGCCAGGGGAGGCTTGCATATTCTGGTTCAAACTGGATTCTCTAGTGGCCAACAGACCAAAGAAGGATTTTTGGATAAATAGCCTGAGTTTCAACTGATTCAGGGCCTTCTTTCTGATCCAGCATTCAGACAGGATTTCTGTCCAAGGGTGGGGAGGAGCCTACAATCTTTGCGGAAAGGTTGGAAGAACGTGACCTACTAGAGCCCCACAGTATTTATAGGTGACCTATGGTAAGCTTTTAACATGTGTATAAGAACTTGTATTTTTTTGTTTTCACTGTAATGCTTTTACCTTAAGAAAAAATGTGCTTGTTCAGAAGAATCTGTGTAATAACTTATAGCTGTGGGCAATATAGTTATTATAGCCTTTGGAGAGAAAGCAAAGTACAGGCACTGGCCTATTTAGGTAGTGTGTAAATCCAGGGAGCTGTGCAGTCTTAAAACTCCTGGTCAGGACAGAGTAAGATGCAAGTCTCTGCCCAGGAGAGGTGATGGCTGGGAGCAGGAAACCTTTAAATGGTGTCCTCAAGGGACCAAGGAAAGGGAATACAGGTGCAGCTACCCTCTGACAGCCTATTTTATTATTTTTAAAGATATGTTGTCTCTGAAATGCTTTGGCTCTAAATAAATAATGCTTTGCTTTAGGAGGCTGTTTGATTATTGATTACATGATCATTGCCCCAAAGAGACAGAATAGCAGGGTCTGGACATAAGTCAAACTTGCTGAGGTGATCACAGTTGATACACAGAACACTACAACCTGCCACTTCATCTGAGCGTGGGAGAATTGGATGATTCCATCCCAAGAGAAAGGCGACAGTCTGAGGGCTGAGACCTAGAGGGCTTGCACATGGAAAACACCAGGAGGAGTCAGAGGTACAGTCTGCCTGGGAATTAACAGCATGTTCAATAAATCTGAAGATGAATGGAAGGAAAAGGGATTTGGTGATTATTTGAAAGAAAGGATCAAGAGTGGGTTGTTTTAAACTAGAGAAGACCAAAGCATGTCTGTACTGGGAGGGAAAGGAACCAGGTGAGAGCGAGAGGCTGACAAGAAGAAAGAGAGGCGGTTAGAGCTCAGCAGGAGAAAGAGAAATTAGCAAACAAGAAGGATGGGTCACTTGGTCTCTTCTATTCAGTTTGTCTTTTCTGTCGTCTCCCAACAAAGGCTGAAATGTTCCAGGGCTGCTCAGAGATCCTGACAGAAAGACTAGTATGAAACTGTTTGTGTCACTCTGGTGTTATAGAGGAAGGATAGTGTGCTGCAGCAGTACAGGCACAATCCTTCTATGTGAGAGTTTACCAAGAAGTGGTTTCTGTACTCATATGGAGCAAGAAACTTTCCCACACTCCTGAACTTAATTTAACTCTGAGTAATGAAATTTAATCTTCGTATACCCAAACACACATCTTAAACATTCATATCCATCCCAAAAGCAACAAAGTAACACACACATCATGTGAAACTATTACAGAAAAAATTTTCTCTGAAGACCAGAGTTTTAAACACTAAAACCATCGTCAGTGACAAGGAGCTTAGTATTCTGCACTGGACATTTTCCAACATAAGACCTATAATTTGGTACAACTTAAATTAGCCATCCTGGTCCTATGAAGTCAGACGACAGAAATATCAAGGATGTTACAGTTCCAGGAGCATAAAGAGGGGCCCTGTTTCTAGAGTTCAAAGCTTTCCCATTTAGTGGTGTCTCCTTCCCTGACCCATTCTACCACCGACTACAGTTTGTATAGAGCACAATCCCTTAAACCCCAATCAAGGTATTTGCTCTGATTCAAGTGAAATTGCAGAGGCACGAAACAGAGAAACCAGGAATGAGGAGGAGTGAGGGAAGCAACATGGGGGCACTTTCTTACCAAATACCAGGGCACTCATTTATACAAAACCAACACCCTTGAGTCTCTCCTCTGAATACGCTGCTCCTGCAGTATGATAATTAAACACATTTTTCTGTAAGATTGAGTGGCCCCTCAGTTATTCAGATCTTCTTCAGTTTGGTAAGATGCAAAGGAGAAACGCTCTTTTTCTGTCTACAGTCCTTCTTGGGGCTTAATTTCCTGCAACTCTGCCAATGAATTTAAGCAATGCCCAACCACAGCTAGACCCACCAGTCACACTCTTCCATGAGCAGTCAAATTAGCCACTACCCTCCATCCCCAACACTATCATTTTAAAACATATTAGCAAAATAAACAAGGAGACAAAAAGCTTGTCCTCTTCTAAAGTAGTGATGTGGAAATAATTTTCTGCTACTGCAGTAGCTCTACCATATATATTTGCAGCAAAATACTACTAAATAATACACTTTTGAAATTAAAGAAAAATGCCAGAAAAATTTCACTGGATGGCCAGCACTGGAACAATGAAATACCTTTCACCATATTTCTTTCACTACTGTAAAAGCTTGCTAAGACATGATACAAGCTATTTCTCTGTAGAACATTCAGATCTATACAATGAAGCTTTAGTTTGTGCTGTCTCCAAAATTTGCCTACTTCTGACTTCAACTGGAGTAGACCTGGGGCAGTTAAGAAGACTTAATAAGCAGACACTGCAACAGAAGCCCCTCCCCCCCCCATTTTTTTTTTTTGCCTGTTACAAAAAGTAGTTGAAGGAATCTTTACTATGAAACAGATTCTTTAAGAAGTGCTTAGCCTTCCTAGGAGGAAAGCAAACTAATTCCAAAGAGAAACACCCTGACAAACTATACAAGAACCTAAAGCTACTTACAGTACTTGTACCATGTAGCTGAGGTACGTTTAACAGAAAAAAAAACAAGGCTCTCAAGGATTTGAACCCCACAGTTTACAAACTTTTTAAACATCAGTTTACTTCTGATACTGGCAAACAGTCATGTATACCTTTCCTATGAAAAGGCAGGTTCTGGATCAGACTGCTTATACAGTATTTACAGTTTCACTTTTTCTTTAAAAAGATCAATTGCTTTATACAGCATACAAAAAAGGAAATATATTCCATTGGAATAGTACTGAAACGCTAAGCAATCAAAAATCCATCACATGACACTAAAAACTACATTTTAGCTTTCCATTTTTCTTTACACAAGGGAAAAAATGGTTACACAAAACAGAATAGGCATTCCAGTGTAATACAGAGACTGCAGAAAACCAACACATCAAAATACCTGCAGTGTTTCCTGAAGCATTTCCAGTGAAAAGCCTAATGATGTATTTTAAGTTGTGGGCTTCAGCGTGCAATGAAAAAAAAGAGAGTGAACACAATTAAGTCTTCTGAACTCCAGGGAGGTTTGGTCTATTTTAAAAGGCCACATTCCCATCTCCACCCTCTGCAAACACTCCTGAAATAAAATAGCCCACACCTGAAAAGCAATCTCACCTCCTTCATATATCAAAAAAGGGTTTGCAAATAGGTCAGCACATAATGTACAAAACTGAAACAGAAAATTAATCACATCTATGAAATCTATTTAAATTTTAGTGAGTTTCGGCCTCAAAGTGTGCCAAACTGACCACAATACAGACTGTAGTCCTATCTGAAAATCAGTACAGCATGAACAGCAGGACAAATTTCCCTACACCATTCCCAACCTTGAGCGGGATACTCCACCTCAGGAAATTGAAGAGTAGCTTAATCTCCATGGCCACTCAGTTCCTTCTGCTGAGAATTCAAAGAGTAGCTGTGACACGAATACCGTCTCGTTTGACAGAGATCCCCAGCTCAGTTCACACAGACCAAAAGCCATTGTAATTAACTACTTTATCATCACCAAACTTGTCTTGTCTCAAGCTCCCAATTTAGGAGGTGTACTATATTACAGTGTATTACCACTCCCTTAATCTAGTCATTCACTAGATGTTTTTTACACCATATTTACTTCCATAATATCTATTCTGCTCAGTTCCATTTGTAACCTCTAAGGACCACACTAAATAAAGATATATATAACATCCTCAGAAAAGTTATAGCAACCTCTCCTCCCCTAAACATAAATATAGAAGCTTTGCATGAAAAAAAACTACACACCAGTATAAACTAGTTACTGTTCTGAGCATGGATGAGTGTAGATCAGGAGTCGGCAACCTCTGGCACGCAGCTCGCCAGGGTAAGCACCCTGGCGGGCCAGACCAGTTTGTTTACCTGCCGCATTGGCAGGTTTGGCTGGCCGCGGTTCTCCGTCCCAAGCCAATGGGGACGGTGGGAAGCGGCGCGGGCGAGGGATGTGCTGGCCGCGGCTTCCCACCACCCCCATTGGCCTGGGATGGCAAACCAAGGCAAATGGGAGCCGCGGTCGGCTGAACCTGCCGACGCGGCAGGTAAACAAACTGGCCCAGCCCGCCAGGGTACTTACCTGCGCATGCCAGAGGTTGCTGACCCTTAGATCCTAGCAAAAAAGAACAAATACATTCAAGATCAAGTTTTGTGGATACAGGAGTTTCCAGTTAGCTCTATTTCTAGAGCTGTGCAAGTAACTTCTCACAATATGACCTGGCTAAAAGAGGAAAACACAATTTCCAGTTACTGAAACAAACTTATCCCTCACAGTGGAAGTGCTGCTGGTCAAAGTTTCTATTTAGTTTGTCAAGTCATTTGGTCTCCGTTTGCTTATGAATAATGTGTATATATGAGATATACAAAGTTATAATTAGAACTGTCAAGCGATTAAAAAAATTCATCACAATTAATCGCAGTTTTAATCACACTGCTAAACAATAATAGAATACCTTTTATTTAAATATTTTGGATATTTTCTACATTTTCAAATATATTGATTTCAATTACGACACAGAATATAAAGTGTACCATGCTCACTTTGTATTATTTTTTATTACAAATATTTGCACTATAAAAAAAAAGAAACAAATAGCATTTCAGTTCACCTCATACAAATATTGTAGTGTAATCTCTTTATCATGAAAGTTGAACTTACATAAAAAAAAATCTACTTTTGTAAGTGAACTCAAAAATAAAACAATGTAATATTTTAGAATCTACAAATCCACTCAGTCCTACTTCTAGTTCCTCCTTTAGAGGAATCTTGGGGCACAGCACAGGGAGGAGAGGTCAGCTCCCAGAGTGAGGGGCTGACTGGAGGCAATGGTGGGTTCAAGATCCCTACCTCTCCACCGGTGCCGGGATGGGAGCCACTTCCTCTTCTCTCCTCTCCTTCTTCTCTTCCCACCCTCTAGAGGCAGATTGGGTTACTGCATCTGACCAGACACTGTCAGGTTCCTCCGCAGCCCATGCCTCCCTCCGACCAGATGTATGCTATTAACGCAGTTAAAAAAAAATTATCGCATTAATTTTTTCAGTTAATTGCATTCATTAACTGCAATTAATTGATAGCCCTAGATATAACAAATATTTCAATGGGAAAAGGGCAAAGAAAGAGGGATAGGAATGGAATAAAAGAGAGAGACAGAGAGAGAGACTCATACCTACCAATTTCCATCCCAAATTCTCTCCCAAAGTGACTGAAGTTTGATCACAAATTAAATAGTGAAATTTAAGCTATATTGGCAATACTTTAAAGCTCACTTTTAGCTTCTGTACTCACACTAGCAGAATTTATGCTGCCACAATGATGTCAGTTTTACACATTGCTCTTCCTCAGAGTCACAAGCTGTTTATAAAATGTCCCTGTTATGCCAGTGTTTAGTGTGAAAGTAGTGTGATTAAACAAGCTGTGAAGGGGAGAGGAGAGAAGAATAAGATAGCTTGATCAGGTAAATAAAAATCTCCAGTCTGAAGTACTGTGACTTGGGGGTGCTTGAGAAGCTGGGAAACTATAGGGCTTGAAAGCTGAGAGAAGAAAATGAAATAAAACTCTTGTAGCTATGAGTATGGAGGCCTAAAACAGGGGTGCCCAACCCATGGCCCACAAGACCATTTAATAAGCCCTGTGTCCTGCTTCAACACAATATATTAACAGCCAATTCATTAGCATTTGTAATCATGTTTACATCACTTTAGTTTACACAATACTGTACACAGAAACAACCTATCTACTTATGAAACAAGATCAACTTAAAACATAAATCAGTACAGGTGACTTTAAATCTTATTAAAATGTGTAGAATCTGTTTGACCCACACAAGGTTGTGCTTAGGTTTACGTGGCCCTCCTGTAATAAGGTGGGGCATCACTGACCTAAGACATTCATGAAAGAACTTGAGGGAACTCTGGGGAGGAGCTATGAGTCCGAGACTTACGAGGAATGATTGCAATACTAAGAAAGACTTTGTTTTGTTATAAATTTCTGGACCTGAAACTTATGCAACATTTTAACTTAAGGCTCGTGTAAAGTTAGCTTGCAACATTAACTTTTGGGACATCCTCAGTATCTTCCTTTTATCTTTATAGAGTCACTATCTATTTGGAAAAAAACTCACATTTGTCTGAAAGGTTTGTACCTTCTGTACTTGACCTATGATTACTATAACTCAGAAATTAACAAAAAGATTTTTTTCCATCTTGTTTGTTCTGCATATTTAACAATACTTTATCAAACCTGAAGAGCTCTGGGTAAGCTCTAAAGCTGGTCTCCCTCACGAATAAAAGTTGGTCCAATAAACGATATTACCTCAACCACCTTGTCTCTCTAGGTATGCCTAAACTACAATTAAAAACCCATGGCTGACCCATGGGTCACTTGGGCTCATGGGGCTCACTTGGGTGAAGGGACTATTTAATTGCAAAGTTGACATTCAGACTTGGGATGCAGCCCAAGCTCTAGGACCCTGAGAAATGGGAAGATCCCAGGGCTTGGGCTGCAGTCCGAGCCTGAATATCTTCACTGCAATTCAACAGACCCAGTCCCACAAGTCAAGTCAGCTGGCACAGGTCAGCTGAGGGTGTCTAATTGCAGTGTAGACATTACCCTCCAACACTTTGTGTACAGTTTCAATGTTTCCTCTGCATAGGTAAACAGTTCCTCCACTGCTAATAAACATGAACCAAGAATTAAAAAAACCTTACATACTTTTAAATAACTGCTTACAAATACATTCAGAGCATATTATTTAAAAGGGTACTCTGACAGAAACTGGGTTGTTTTAAAAAAAATTAGTCAATTTTAAAAAAATTAAATTGAGTGTCCCTTTAATTTCTTTCTTCCATGTAAATGACTTCAGAAATATATACACACACACACACACACTAAGTATTGCATTTAAGCACAGTGTGTTTTTAGCCAATTTAATACCGATGCCAACAAAGCCCGGCAATTTAATAATTTACACTTCAGAATCCACTTTCCTGTTCTGCTGGGGTGATGGAGAAACAACAGCTATTCAACTACAGCTGCACTTGGACCCCACTGACATACTCAAGAGGACTCATTCTGATGTAATGAAGAAAAATAAGAATGTTGGCTTAAACTTGACCATCCCGTCAATGATAAACCATGTCAGTCACATCTTGAAAGTCTCTTCAGTTGCATATGCAGAGTTATTTAATCTGTAATAAATTAGCAAAACATGTCCTCGTGACCAGGAGGCTTGATTATTGCAGTTGTATGCTGAGCAAGCTGCCAATGACAGAGAAGAGATTCAACAGCTGGTTTGAGCAATCATATTACATTGACACTGCCTCTAAAGAGCAAGTTGATTCTAAGTTGGCATAAATAGTTTTTAAAGCCCAAATTGTGTAAGCCTTACCTTTATTAGAGACTAGCTAGGTGACACGTATCCTGCATTTTAGGAATCTCAGCATCACATCCCTGATTAAAGAACAGGAGTGCTTGTGGCACCTTAGAGACTAACAAATTTATTTCAGCATGAGCTTTCGTGAGCTACAGCTCACTTCTTCGGATGCATAGAATGGAACACACAGACAGGAAATATTTATACATACAGAGAACATGAAAAGGTTGAGCGCTAAAGATTGAAACTCTCTCCCCACTTCTCTAATCATTCTTCTAACTTAAATATTAAGGGTTTTTTTTAAGTTGACCTCATTTGTTATTCCCCACTTCCCTATTTTTTGTATTTCACAACCTCAATTGTGTCTGTTATTAAGGGAATACTTTTAATGTGTTTTTAAAATAATTAATGAATAAGTGTGATACCCCTCTTTCCCCTTGGTGGGAAAGGCAGTTGGATTTCTCTCCCTCTCCCGCCATCTTTTCTCTATTTTGATGATTAGATGAGGTTTGCACAGCAGATATGGGTGGTTGAACTTTGCTATACTTATTTACCTATTATGTTGATTTAAGCTTAATGTTCCACTTCCTTAAGCATAGATGTGCTCTTTCATACAATCCAAATAAAATGAGGACTCTATCATGGCAAAAGAGATGAGATTTTAACGTTTTTGTTTGGTATCTCCAGTAGTTTGTCATCCGCTTTGGTACGGTGCTTAAATACAGGAATATGATTTTAGAAAGACAAGCAATATCCTTGCAGAAGACGCAGTGATTTTAAAAAATTTCTCAATTCCTGTTTGTGTCAGCCATGTCTTGCAGCATACCTATTTACTTTGCTCTCTTGTGGATACCAGCATCTTGTAGTCAGAAAGCTAACATATAGACAGATGGTGGTGGGCTGGTTAATAATCATTCCCCTAATACAGCATTTATAATATGTTGCTGCAGCTTTCCTCTTTTTTCACTTTTTGCAAGGTTGACCTCTGTAATACTTCTACATATCTGTTAACTTCATGGACATCAACTCTCTAGAGAGATATCAGCTGAACAGGGCACATTTTCTTCCATGTTAATAGGTAACTATTAATATGATAACACAGAAAGCCCAAAATTGGCTGTACAAACACAGATGCCCAAACGCACACAAGAACTAACATTTAAGGATGTCTACCTTCCTGTACACTGTAACAAGTGACAGAACAAAGAGCTGTAGCAGACTTAAATAATTATAAAACATACAACTGGGTAAGTAATTTTCTGAATTATTTTCATTTGCATGAGATTGTATTTATGTTCCCCAAGCACATATGTACTTAACAGCAAAGTATCCAGCAAGAAACTACTCAATTAACCAGTGTCACTAACAAAGGAATCCTGCTTTCACAATATCAATACTATTGGTTTCCAGGCAGAATTTCAGATGTTTGTTTTGACCTATAAAGCCCTAACATTTTTAGCACCTGCCTACTTGAGAAACTGCCGCTCCCCATGCAAAGCTGCACACCCAAGATCAGCTTAAGCAATGAGCAAGAGCCCCTTCACTTAAAAATAAGAGGAAAGATGCTGGTACCGCTTTCTTCATTAGCGGCCTTCAGATTTGGAACTTACTCCTCATTGAAGTAACCCAGATTTGAACATTCAAGACATGATGCAAGATTTTTCTATTTATTCAGGCATTTGGAGTTGGAGGACTTGAAAGGGACTGTTTATTATGAGGGAGAGGTACTGTTGGAGATGTAAAAGCAGCAGAGAGTCTTGTGGTACCTTATAGACTAACAGACGTTTGGGAGCATGAGCTTTCGTGGGTGAATACCCACTTTATCGGATGCATGTTGGAGATGGTTATTGGTGACTGCCAGTAGGTTTCCTAATACAGTAATTTTAGATTGTTTCTTTAACTGGAAAGATGACATCTAGAGTACCACATATACAAAAATGTACCTATTTTATTAGAGAAATGGTAATCTATTAAAGCATATTTTTGTTTTATTTTTAAAAACAGAAAGTGTGCATAAACACTGTGTAAAATAGGTTCCAAAACAATTAAAATAATCCTAATCTATTCTGGGTAAAAAAAAAAAAAACACACACACAGTTTCCAAGC
The DNA here is from genome assembly GCF_016161935.1 of Mauremys reevesii. NCBI lineage: Eukaryota > Metazoa > Chordata > Testudines > Geoemydidae > Mauremys > Mauremys reevesii. The sequence goes on along the minus strand of NC_052629.1, from coordinate 34,563,111 downwards.
TCTCAATTTCATCAGGTCTAACACTCCTGCTCTGCTTCAAACCCTAGACTAAATGTAATCCAATCAGATGATGGCCATCTCATCTCACCTGTGACTATTCTTTATCACTCAACTGCTAATTATTTTCAGAAATTAAACAATCCAATTTTCAATCCCCTACCTCTCAACTCCCACTACAATTATGAAACGGAGGAAAAAATTAATACACAGTCTAGTAAAACCACAAACAAATGCCTTTAGAACAACATATAATACAACATACTTCATTTTTAAAGTCAGGGTTTTTTACAGTACATCTCATTATACTCAGTTGACACAAACTTCAGACTCTGGACACACATAATCTTGAGAGAATCTCATGTATTGCTTATACAGCATTGAGAAAAACAGAACCACTCACTTGCTCAAATGGCACACTGCTATCTGTTCAGTCACTAAGAATAAGCAGTCCAACTGCACTTTTGAACTTTAGACTCACAAAGACAGAGCACAATCACCTTGCTTTCCTTCTGCTAGTAAAGCACATGGTTTAGTCTTTATAATGAGCTGAATTACATAATCATGAAAAATACAGACCACAACAACTTGCTTTCTATAACAGAACACATACACAAGCTATCTATACCAACTAAGTGAAGAAAAGATAACATTTGAAAAGCTGAAGAACATCATCAGTGCTGCTCAAAAACTTTTCTCTTTTACAGAAGTTTGCTCCTGGGAGAATTCTGTGCCCAAAAAATTAAAAATTCTGTGCCAATAAGATAAAAATTCTGAACACAATATTTTAAAATTCTGCAGGCTCCAGCATGACAGTGGAGAGCACAGGGCCCTGGCTGCATGGAGGTGGAAGATCACCCTGCAGCTCCCCTCTGCCACACGGACTTGGAAGTGAGACTACACCTGACTCTGACACAGGTCAAAGGCTGGGCCTGGCCCCAGAAACACCCTGGGGTGCTGCCCCTCCATGCCAGGAAAACCAAGTATGGGCAGACAGGCTCAGCCCAGCAGGATCCAAGTGTGGATGGGCTTAGTGTGGGGGGATCCAGGTGTGGGTTGAGAGGGTTCTGTGTGAGGCAATCTCAGTGCAAGCAGCTCGGTAGGGTGTCTGGGTGCAGGGCTGAATCTGGATGCATGGGGGCTCATTTGGGGGTTCCGAGTGTAGGTGGGTCCAGGTGCAGGTGATTGAATCTCAGCAGGGAAGGTCTGGGTGTGTGGGGCTCAGCAGGGTGGTCCAGACACTGGGGGAGTGAGGCTTAGTAGGGTGGGGGTCCAGGTGCAGCTGGTTAGTGCTGAGTCGGGTGGGGGGGTCCAAATGCGGGGGGGCTTGTTGGGGTGGTCCAGGTGCAGAAGGGCTAGGGCTCATTGGGGTGGGGGTTTGATTGCAGGAGACTCAGTGGGAAAGGCTCGGTGGGGGGTCCAGATGCAAAGGAAGGGGCTCAGCGGGGGGGGTATGGGTACAGGGTATAAGGCTCAGCGGGGTTTGGGTTTGGATAAGGGGGGGGTGAGACTCGGCATGGGGGGGTTGAATATGGGAGTCTGGATGCAAGGGAGTTGGGTGGACACGGGATCAGTTCCCCATACAGTGACCCCTCCCCTGTGGCTGAGAAGCAATGAGGGCAAGAAGTGGGGGAAAGGGGTGCTGGAGTTTCCTGCAGCCGGGGGTAATTTCTGGGGGTGGCTCTGACCCGGCTCCAGCCACTCCTTGCAGGGGAAGAAGTAGTCCGTCTTCCCCGCCCCCAACCCAGCCAGGACTAGCAGATGAACCCAGCACAAGGTAGGAGCCACCAGCTGGGGTGTCCCTAGTCCCGCCCCTGACCCATGGTAATTTTTCTCTCCATCAGCTGCTCTGGGTGCCCAAAACAATGCACCCATGCTACAGTGGAAGGGTGCGTGACCCTTCTTGTGGCTTCCCTTTGCTTTCCTATCAGAAGGCATTTTTTTCTGCAGGAAAGCAAAGAAATCTGCAGGGGACATGAACTCTGCACATGTGCAGTAGCACAGAATTCCTGCAGGAGTAGAAGTTGGGTCCAATAAAAGATATTACCTCAGCCACCTTGTTGAATGATTTCATTGTCTTAGAGGGACATGTTCCTAAGTCTGAGGCTCTTTGTTTGTAACTAAGAGCCCTGCACCGCTTCCCACAGCTCCCATTGGCCAGGACCATCGAACCACGGCCACTGGGAGCTGCGGGCAGCCATGCAAATGTAAACAAACTGTCCCCCACTAAGCGCATTAAGTTGGCGGTGGCGGTGTGCGTCCACAGTACCAAGGCTAGCGTTGACAGTACGATATGACTGCTAGCCGGCGGCCCGGGGGTGCTCCTGGCCGACCTCAATTAGGTTGGTCGGGAGCACCTGGGCAGACATGGGTGTTCCTGGCCGGCCTCCATGAGGTCAGTTGGGGGCACCTGGACAAAAATAGGAATGACTCCAGGGCATTCTCTTTTTTTAAGCTTCGTCTAATGGAGATTCAGTCCTGCCTGGAATATCATGCCAGCTGGAGGCTTCTGTCTCAGGCTGCTCTCCCAGTCGGCAGCACCGCGCGGTCACACCTACCCCAGCCTACCCCTTGCTCGCATGGCTCATGAAGCCTGGACAGCAGTAAGAAGCAGTTCAACTATAGGCTGAGCAAGTGCAGAATGGTGGTAGAATGTGCCTTTGGACGTTTAAAAGCTCGCTGGCACAGTTTACTGACTCGGTTAGACCTCAGCGAAACCAGTATTCCCATTGGTATTACTGCTTGCTGTGTGCTCCACAATATCTGTGAGAGTAAGGGGGAGATGTAAGGTGGGAGGTTGAGGCAAATCGCCTGGCTGCTGATTACATGCAACCAGACACCAGGGTGATTAGAAGAGCACAGCAGGGCGTGCTGTGCATCAGAGAAGCTTTGAAAGCCAGTTTCATGACTGGCCAGGCTACAGTGTGAAAGTTCTGTTTGTTTCTCCTTGATGAAAACCCGCCCCCTTGGTTCACTCTACTTCCCTGTAAGCCAACCGCCCTCCTCTCCCCCCTTTGATCTCCGCTTGCAGAGGCAAAAAAGTCATTGTTGTTTCAAATTTGTGCATTCTTTATTAAATCATCACACAAATGTGGGGGGATAACTGCCAAGGTAGACCGGGAGGGGTGGGAGAGGAGGAAGCATAGTGGTGGGGTAGTTGTATGGGCACCCTCTAGAATGGCATCATAGAAGCGGCATGTCTGGGGCTCTGACCCGGAGCGGCCATTTGCCTCCCTGGTTCTTTGGTAGGCTTCTCGCGGCACTGCTTCGGGTCCCTGTTATAGCATCTGCCCTTCATGCCCTTGGAGATTTTTTTCAAATATTCCGGCATTTCATCTTTTGGAACAGAGTTGGGATAGCACAGATTCATCTCCCCATACAGCGATCAGATCCAGTACCTCCCATTCGGTCCATGCTGGGCTCTTTTGAGATTCTGGCACTCCATGGTCACCTGTGCTGATCAGCTCGCTACACTAGCCAAACAGGAAATGAAATTCAAAAGTTTGTGGGGCTTTTCCTGTCTACCTGGCCAGTGCATCTGAGTTATCTACATGCCTCCAGCTTCCATCCAGGACACACCACACGATCCATTGTCTACAGCCACGCTCTAAGATACAACCGCATTTGCTTCAATCCCTCAGACAGAGATAAACACCTACAAGATCTCTATCAAGCGTTTTTAAAACTACAATATCCACCTGCTGAAGTGAAGAAACAGATTGACAGAGCCAGAAGAGTACCCAGAAGCCACCTACTACAAGACAGGCACAACAAAGAAAATAACAGAACGCCACTAGCCGTCACCTACAGCCCCCAACTAAAACCTCTCCAGCGCACTATCAAAGATCTACAACCTATCCTGAAAGGTGATCCCTCACTCTCACAGATCTTGGGAGACAGGCCAGACCTCACTTACAGACAGCCTCCCAACCTGAAGCAAATACTCACCAGCAACCGCACACCATACAACATAAACACTAAGCCAGGAATCTATCCTTACAACAAAGACCGATGCCAGCTCTGTCAACATATCTATTCAAGTGACACCATCATAGGACCTAACCACATCAGCCATGCCATCAGGGGCTCGTTCACCTGCACATCTACCAACGTGATATATGCCATCATGTGACAGCAATTTCCCTCTGCCATGTACATTGGCCAAACCGGACAGTCTCTACACAAAAGAATAAATGGACACAAATCTGACATCAGGAATCATAACATTCAAAAACCAGTGGCACCACTCAGTGACAGACTTGAAGGTGGCAATTTTGCAACAAAAAAACTTCAAAAACAGACTCCAAAGAGAGACTGCTGAACTCGAATTAATATGCAAATTAGATACAATTAACTTAGGTTTAAACAGAGACTGGGAATGGTTGGGTCATTACACTAATTGAACCTATTTCCCCATGTTAAGTTCTCCTCACACCTTCTATGGGTCATCTCGATTATCACTTCAAAGGTTTTTCTTCTCCTGCTGATGATAGCTCACCTCAATTGATTGGCCTCTTACAGTTGGCATGGCTACTTCCACCTTTTCATGTTCTCTGTATGTATAAATATCTTCTGTGTGTTCCATTCTATGCATCCAAAGAAGTGAGCTGTAGCCCACGAAAGCTTATGCTGAAATAAATCTGTTAGTCTCTAAGGTGCCACAAGTACTCCTGTTCTTTTTGCAGACACAGACTAACACGACTGCTACTCTGAAACCTGAGTTGAGAGTTTTGTCCAGAGCTGTCACAATGGAGCACTCTGGGATAGCTCCTGGAGGCCAATACCATCGAATTGTGTCCACACTACCCCAATTTCGACCCAGCAGGGTGCTAATCCCCTTGTCGGGGAGGAGTACAGAAATCGATTTTAAGAGCCCTTGAAGTCGACAAAAATGGCTTCGTCGTGTGGACGGGTGCAGGGTTAAATCGATCTAACTCTGCTAAATTCGACCTAAACTCGTGGTGTAGACCAAGGCTAAGAAGCAGAGAGCCCAATACAGCTGATGGCAGCACCCTCTTCTACCCTATGCCGGGAAGAGCCACCTGGCAAGGCCTACTGAAAGGAAGAGAACAAAGTAGGCAGGCACTGCAACTTATAGCAGTGAAGAGGACCCTATTATTACATGGTATGGGAAGGAAAGAGGGGGTGGCTGAACAAGAATTTTTCACTCAGACTAGTAGGATTAGTTCTGAAGCCAGTAGCTGTCTGAGAAATATTTCAACTCCTACACTGAGAAGATTCTACTCTACACTGATGTGGAGGTGAGTCAACTTATGAACTAACTACCTGTAACCAATTAACCCTGTAACCAATTGAGGCAAGTAGAACTAGGCTCTGGAAAGACTAAAACTGGTTCTGAACAAAGTAACTTGGTAACTTAGTAATTTTTCCCATCCCCTTATGTACACAATTGTACTAGTCCCCACTATTTTTAACATTTTTCCAAGATAGAACAGTCTTTTGACTTACTGATACAAACATCTGAAACAACTGAACCAATCCTTTTTGGGATTTTTATTGTATAACTTCGGTATATATTAACAACGCTGTTTTAATAACATTAAAATGTTTACTTCTGGCTTCAGATCATATACACAGAATTATTAATAGTTCAGTTACTAAATAAACCCCATGGAACAGCAATCTGTTGTACAGATGACACTGGTGCCATAACTGCAAACAATATGATAATCCTAACTACAGATTGTAAGCACAAATAAAAACATTTGGTAAGTAAGCATTCATCAGTTGTATTTAGTTTACAGATCATTATACCTCTCAGAAATTGTGAAGATACTGATTTTGATTTTTCCATCATCAGAATACACCATTTCTTCAAAGTTCTACTGCAACTGTAACCGCCTATTACATTTCAATTGAAAGTGATTTAATGTCTAAGGAAGTGGATAGTGAGACTAGCAAAAATGTTAATAGAAAGCCTGATTCTGCAATCCCTGCTCAAGTTGACTAATTTACCAAAATAGTCTCAGTGTAAGAAATGCAGAATTGAACAAATAGTTTGCCTACTGATGACTAAGACAAAGATGTTTCCTCCTCTGTAGTAACCTGCACTGAAACTTTAACACAGAGAAGCTGACTGACCGCCTTTTCATTTGGAGAATCTTTGCAGCAGAAAACAGACCACCAAAAGTTAACTTCAGAAATTAAATTAAATGACAATGTTCACAGTACATCAAAGAACATATGATACAAATATATTCAAACATATACAGAAATAGCTGTATACATTTATTACTGCATGTGCTTATTCTTATCCTTTTCCAACCCAGTAAACTAATCTAAACTGCTGAAATGTAATTTTGTGACTGATGCTTTTTTATAAAAATACAAATATTTACAACCATCTCTGTGTTACTGTGATAGTATAGATCACGCACTTTTAAAGAGATGAGCAAGGCAACTTTGCAAACGGCACAAATATGTTTTCACCAAGTAGAAGTCTTCTATACCCACAGCACTTGGCTCCCCATTCAGCAAAGGTAAGTATGTGCTTAAAGCACAATTTAAGATGTCAAGCACCATGCAAAAGCATGAAGAAAAAAAGAAACATACATATTTTAAAAAGAGGCTAAGTATCAACTATCTTCATTTACTTCCCCATTAGCTGGTAATTGTTTTTTGAAAGTGGCCTCTATGAATGTGCCCATAAGCTGTAAGAACGGAGATGAACAGCAGACTCCAGATGATTTGGAACTTAATTGCAAAATAAATGACTTCACTAAAGTCACTGTGCAATAAAGTTTGTTTTATAACAACAACAATAAAAATATGAAACATCCCACCAGCAATAAGGACAACATTTAAGGCAACCCTTATCCCTAAAAGAGATATTACACATTGAAGTACAATGTTCACATTATCAGTAAGAAAGAACAATCCTGATTTTGAGACATCCCATTAAAGTACTTCTAGATGGAACTACAACCATTTCTTATCTGTACACAAAAATAAATGTGTTTTCAAGATTACATACCTTTTTTTCCAGTACTTAAAACATATTCATAAGTTCCCTTTCTACCTTCTTATTAATTCCACAAAGAGTTCTCCCATTGTGTGAGCACAATCAAGAATTACAAACTGTTCCTAAACAACCCAAAGGAGCACTTTAAGCCCAGAAACTAATAATAGGGAGCTCTACTATACAAAGATTGCCATTAAAAAGTCAGCATTTGCCGTAAGTCACCACACAGATATCCCTATAGCTAGACTGGGTGATAACTGATGATTGTTGACAAATACTAACTGGCAACCAGTGTGTAGGTAATACATATACACTTTCCCTCTTATATGAAGATTATCAGAATATTGCTCTGAAAGATAGTTGTAAAATTTAGCACAACTCAAACTTAGCATTTGCAGCATCTTGCCTGAGAAGGTAACTAAGATCATAGGCTTATCATTTATGAATTTTGTGATTCTTTGCAGAGTATGAAGCCTTCAGTGTACTGGACCCAACACTTTCACAATGAATTCAATGTCAAATCTTCACTCACTTGAATTAGAGCAGAATCTGACTCCTGTATAACATGGGGACATTTGCAACACCACATTATGAAAGCATTTATATTTACTGCCCTATTTAAAACCTGGTCATTGATATGCAATACATACACAACATAATCATTAGTCACATTCAAGCTTAGAAGGAAGGCAAGAATTATCCGAGATTCTTGAATAGTTCTGCTCCTTTCCCTTATTGAAAAATTAACACTGAGAGGTGTACAAAGAGATCTTACTTCAACAGACAGCCATCCAAAAGGAACAGTGCTGCCCTCACCCTGCCAACATAAATCATAGTAATCAGAACAGCTGTTTTAAAAATGCTGCTTTAGCAATAAAATGTTCAGTATATAAAATATTCCACCTTGTGGAAACCTTACTTGGCATCTGATGATTTCTTGTTTAAAGGAGAAAAAAGCTAGGAGGAATACATGTCAAAATACCCCTTCTTAAAACTTCACCAGAAGGCATGCCAGTAACTGTCATGCCAAGACATGTTGGCTCATTTTTATCGTACCATTCAATTTTATCATAAGAACAAATCTAATAATTTTTGGTGGGGGGGAGTTTGGAGGGGTTAATAAAAGCTACATGAAGAATCCATACAAACAAAAGCAAGTAAGATTGCTGTGGTAAAGCAAGAATCAACATTTTATTGGTGGTTATGTGTCTACCAATAAAAATGCACATACACCTACCAAACCCTACATTTGCATTCACAAATCCAGTAATTGCATTCCTAGGTTCAGATCCTGCAACTAGAACTGTACTGACTCTTATGCCCACACAGAGTCCCAAGAGAGTCAATAGGAAAATCCCCTAGAGGTCTGCTTGAGCCTAATTTTAAACCCAACCCAGACCCAAAACCGAACTGAGGACAGCTGACCCTAACCAAGACTGCCAAGTCATTTTCAGACCTGACCTTGAACCTGACACTTGTAGTTGGGTCCTGACAGATTTGGGTTGGCTTGCAAGGCTCTACCCTGTCCACTCAATCAGTGACTGTAGTATCAGGTCCCTAAGGTGAAAATACTGGGGCAGTAGTTCATTCTTGTCCGTATACGTATTTTTAAGATTTGTATTTCACAGTAAAAATAAAGCTCAATTAGAGACATTTTAAACACGTTACCCAGTTCTCTCTGTACTCAATTTTAAATGAACAGTCATTTAGAAGTTCTGTGCTTTAATGAAAAGTTTTAATAAATAAAGAAAAATCTTTAGAAAGTTTATAAAAAAGCCTTCAAAAGCAGCAATTATTATTTCATGTCCCTCAAAAAATAAACAACTGAGAATAAATATTCATCACAGGGAGACAATTCAAAAAACACTAGCCCTGGCCTTACTTGAAAACCTCAATCCCTTTTTAGAAGTGTCAGGGACTCTAACCCCGACAGCGAAGTTCGTTGTCTGACCAGAGAGAGACAGGCAACACCAGCAAGGTCCGATCAAAAGCTCTTTATTGACAAATGCACGCATCAATAGAGAGCAGCCCATCTCCAGAGAGAACCAGCCCCACTTTACAGCTTAGTGTTAGCCTATATAGACAGTTTTATTACGTCATACATCATTCACTTGAGCAACCCACCCCCCTTTGTCTAACAACTGGAAACTAGACACTTTTAATATACACGAATACCTAGTCTCTATGTCTATAGCATTAGATTAATAATATCTTAAACACCAAAAGTTAGGAATGCAGGGGAGTTTTAAACAAGCCTATCACTCAACCTGGGAGTTAGAATCTGAACTGTGGGACGTTAGGGTCCTTATCAGTTCTTCAGACACTATTCTTAACACAGCACAGCTAGTACTATGCCAGGAATGCAACCCCTGGCTTATCTCACTTTTTTGTCAGGGCTTTGTGAGACAATGCTGCTTCTCAGTATTTTCCCCTCTGGGATTACCCAGAAACCTCTGTTAGCCTGACTTCAGTCAGGTTGGCATACCTGTTTTGTCTGCTATCTCTTTATTCAGGCCTAACAGAAGGATAAACTAAACTAATATATGTTTATAAAAAAAATCCATGTTTTCACTTATGGCATTCATTGGCTTTCCCCTACCTTTTCTTAGGCAGTTATTGTTACCGGAGGCAACCTGTATTGAAACTGGTAATAAATAATAAAAGAGGGCTATGACAAACTGACTCAAGCCATGCATATAAAATCCTGCCCCCAGTTAAGTCCATAAATACTGGAACAATTCTACGGAAGACAATGGAGGTGTTCTAGACTCACACTAAAGTAAATGGGAGCAGAATGTGATCCATCATATAAACAAACAAAAATTATGTTTAGTGACAGTTAAGGTTGCATCAGGACCTAACCCCTTCTATTCAACTCCTTCAAGGCATGCAAACAAATTAAGGGACAAGGCGCAGCATTCCTTGCAACTTTCACATTGCCTACAATGCTGCTGCTAACACATGATGCTCCAGAAAGTATTCACTTCCATCTCCAAAAATACAGAAAGCAATCCATAATCCATCTTAATCCTACTCACTCTCTCATGTAAAACCTCAGCAGTGACCTCATATTCTGATTGTCACAGTCCATCCATTCAGTTGCAAAGCTATTCCAATTTAACACTGCTGAGATCACCATTAAGGTTTTATGTCACAATGAGTTAGATAAACTCACGGAACTTACAGCTTTTTGGAAAGTGAAAGCCTAGCAACCCTACATATTGAGGCCCTAGTCCAGGGGTTGGCAACCTTTCAGAAGTGCTGTGCCGAGTCTTCATTTATTCACTTTAATTTAAGGTTTCACGTGCCAGTAATACATTTTAACGTTTTTAGAAGGTCTCTTTCCGTAAGTCTATAATATATAACTAAACTATTGTTGTATGTAAAGTAAATAAGGTTTTTCAAATGTTTAAAACGCTTCATTTAAAATTAAATTAAACTGCAGAGCCCCCCGGACCAGTGGCCAGGACCCAGGCAGTGTGAGTGCCACTGAAAATCAGCTCGCGAGATTACTTTGGCACGCGTGCCATAGGTTGCCTACCCCTGCCCTAGTCCTTCAGTTCATGTAATGGAAACACATGCTGTTAAAGCCAGAAACCCAGAGATTATTCCCCTACAAATGACCCAGCTACGGATATTGTCTCATGTGGTACGTGTGTCACACTGGAGGGCAGACAGAGACGCATTATGCTAGTATAAGTTACAAAATGCCCACCAGGGAAGTTTATCCCTGAAGAACCAGAGGTTGGCTACCATTCAAATCCCCATATACATCTACAGAGACTGAACCTGCCATCACTGGATACAAAAGCATGGACCTAGTGCTAATACTGAAGGACCACATCCAATAGCTCTTCTGACCTAGCCCCTAGAAGGGAATAAAGAGCCAAACTGGTATGGTGGGTTTCAACTGCATCTTCTGAAGTCCTAGAGTGTTGTAGTAAGCACTACTTCTGGTACATTGTGTGATCCAGAACCCTCTACCATTGTGTCTACATCACTATGTCAACATTCAAAACACAAACCTAATACATACAAAACATAGCTAGAACCAACAACCTCAACTGGGGAGTTTTCCCTTCAAATGTCATAGAAAATCTGAGCAGTTTCTAAACTACAAGAAGCTTTTGGAATTAATTCTCTGACTCAAACCAGGTTTTATAAAAGTTTAAAATAAAAATCTGGGAGCAAATTTAACTATCGTGGTGCTACTGCAAGGAACACTTTATTAGCATACTAAGGCCACACTCCTACACTCACTTATGCGTGTGCTTAAATTCAAGGGACTTGAAACCCAGAGAAGGTACATTCTTGAAATTAAATATGAGTGTAAAGGTTTGTAGGGCTGAATTGTATGCCCATGACTGTATATTGTATCTAAGACAAGGAGATGGGAGAGGTTATAATTTTCTGATGTCCACAACAGGTCAGTTGCACTAATTTGGTTCTGAACAGGGTATACTGATTTAAATCAAGGCAGTTTAAATCACCACTTTAAATCATGATTTCAACCACCAAGTGGAAAGCCTCAATTTAAATGAAGTTTTCCTTTTGTACTTCAGTTATTTTTTAAACAAAGGTGCAGCCTCACTAGTTGATATAACCATTAAAACATGTTGATTTACAACTAAATAGAGCCTTGACACTGGATTTGCTACAGCTTTTTGCCACCTAGAAGGGTACACTGTAACTATTTACATTTATTTAAGCAATTATATAGCTTAATATTTTCAGATTCTTATTAATTGTACTTTTTAGTATGTTAGAAAATGGTGAATGATATGTTGCTTATTTATGACAAGCTGCATTAAGATGGTAACTTAATACCAAGATTGGATCCTAACAGCAATATCTGATAAATTGGTTACCAACCGTTCAGTAGGTTATCTGGAAGACAACATCTTTAACAAATAACTGGATCTACATAAACTAGTGGTGTACCACACAGCAATGCAAACCTCAAGCGCACTGCACAAAGCTTGTTAAGCAAGGGATGGTTTTGACACCACAACTCCAGCATGTGGTCACAATGGTTCACACCAATACAATGAGGCACAGAAGCTAGCTGCTCCTGCCTACTAAAACTTACCAAACAGCAACAATCATCAGCAAAGTAACCTATAAGATTAGGCAGTACTATGTAGAAATATTATATGGAAGCCTTGCTTGTAATGCCATTACTCCAAATTTCTGTTTTATCCCCATTTATGTAGCACTGTGGGACACACTATAATAATGCCTATCCCAGTTTTTCAAACCAACTCTATTACCCACAGAGCTCCAATATAGAATGAAATTGAAACTTATCTCCAAGTTTTTAATGTACATATTAACCCACTTACATTAAATTTAAAAACACTACTAAACAGAAAAAAGACACACATGGTTCAAATCAGCAATAACATGCACAAAGCAGAACAAACCTGGAATAACCTTATTCATGAGGGGATCTTGAAATACTCACTGGATAGAGGTGATATTGAAAGTGTTGCTTGTGTTACAAGGGGTATTAGTTTTACCTGTATTGATTATGCTTTGTTGCTTATGCAGTTTGTTAAAATGCTTTAAATCATACAGAAAGGCCCTCACCACTGCTTCATATATCAATCTGGCAAAAGTGTCACCTTGAATGATCACCAAGGCGACAAGTGGGCACCTGTTGACTAACATACAAATATATCATGCTGATAATACTACTCACAATTTATATTCCAAGCCTTTAAGTAAGTATTAATATGGCATTTATATAACTCAAATTGGCTTGTACCTTTGTTATAATCCTGTTCACTTAAGCTAAGTATCCCATAATGCCTTGCATTAGCTGAAGTAAATTTGATTTAAGTAAATAGGAAAACTGTTAGTATCAGGGCATATAACTGTTTCCTGATAGCAACAGAAACAGAGTTACCCTCAAAAATCTGTTTATCCTGATATATGCATAAGAGGTATCTTCATGCCCCATAATACCCAGAATGCATGTGCTCAGAACAAAGTTAAAGGTGCTTCATGACCTAGAATGGATGGGTTCAAAACAAACAAACAAGGGGCGGGGGGCGGACACCAGGGTACCAGAAACAAAGTCAAAAGCAAATTAATTAAATCCAGTTGTAGGTGGCATATATAATACTGGTAAACATGTTGAATATAAAAAGATGGCTTTAAAGATATGATTATGGAAAGCACACACCTCTATAAGGTGAACATTACATTGCTGCATGGAACTGGTCTTCGGAGACTGGGGTATCATATAGAATTTTTTCCTGTACCATATTACTAAAATGGACTGATGTTATTTATTTGGTCTTTTGAGTATATTTCATAACAAACCGAAGTGTGGTCAAGCAATTGACTATACATTTTATATTGCTGACAAATTGTATTTTTTTAAAAGAAAAAACAACCTTACATGTTTTGATAAGAGATGTTTATGTATCCAAAACATGTTTCACATTCACAACTAAATTATTTATTAAACAGAGAAATTAACTGCAGTCAGTGAATTGAACTAATTATTCAGGGCAGCTTGGGAAATTTTTCAAATATGCCTCAGTGAAAGTGACTGGAGCTTAAATTCCTTGCCTGACCTTTATCTCTTGAAAATGAGACAGTCTCCTAAATTACTTAGGCTGACCTATTGTGCCACATTTACAAAGCTTGACCTCAAAAGTTAGATGTCTTTCCTGGTCCCTTCTGTATTTGGAAAAGCAGCATTTAACTCAACTTCTTTGATAAATGCTCATGAATTCAGTGTATATTTTTATTTAAATATTTTAAGAGATTACAATAAGTTTAGACATTACCACATTTTGTATAAAATTCAGATTTCATTTTAAACAGATTTTTTTAAAAATAATTTAAATAATAAAATCTAATTTAAAAAAATGGTATCCATCCTGTTTTTGAAGCACTTTCTTTATACAATCCTGTAAGCTTCGTATGCCATTAAACATAAGTCACTATACTCAAGACAGTTGAACCATTTTCAAGTGTGTACAGATAGAAAATGCAAGACCCTCTGTTTTACATATAATAGGATGACAAATGCACCAAACGGTTTCAGCTGAACGCAGATGCCAAATAAACCTAAGCCTTCATTTCAGCATACTGTACACTATTTTGAAGTGAACCAGACTAAGGTAGTTTCTATAATTTCATTTGTGCTTTAGGTTATTTAGGTAGCAAACTGAAACTCAGCTGCTATCTTTTATGCTATACCCTCAGCAAACCCAAGCTACTGAATTAATTTATTATGATGTTAGTAAAAAACACCCATAAGTACTAGTTGTAATCTATATGAATTATAACTAAATTTTGTTTTTAATTTGTGATACCATCATGTCTGACAGATCCAAAAATATGACCTATTGCTATAGCTGCTGGAACTAGGGGTGCTGCCACACCCCCTGGCTTCAAGTGGTTTCCATTATATATGAGGTTTACAGTTTGGTTCAATGGCTCTCAGCACCGCCACTATACAAATAGTTCCAGCACCCCGGCCTACTTGTGTGTTAAAAGTTGTTGTTTTTTCTTGTTTTTGAAGTCTCTGTAATTCTTTTTTTCCCCCTTCAACACTGATTCTTTCAGCTATTTTTTCAATACACTCTTATTTTGTCAAAAAGGCATGAAAGTCCAAGTACATATAAGCAACCCTATGATAAACTAGTGCGCTTTTGTGATGGGGAAAACAAAACATATGGATGATGTAGCTGGATGGTACTTCTCATTCAGAATGTTCCTGAAGTACTTTATAAAACAGAATTACAGTTCACAGCCATGCTGTACAACAATTTAGGACAGAAAGCAAATAAGCTATGAGGAGAATCTTTAGGCAGGCAAACTTAATTACTCAAATTAGACATTTTCCAGAAGTTAGGGTAGAAACCTGGTCCTAGATTTTGAATACTGCCTAATCTGAAAACATCCAGCAGTATGGTGTCCTTGTTGTAGTGCAGTAGCTTGTTACATCAAGGTTCACCTTTCCACATTTGTAATGGAAACCAAACAGAAGTCATCCTTTGCAAAGCATGCCGCTTCATGGTCACAGGAGCACACCCGGATTTTGATTAATCTCTGGTGCGAGATCAGTACAACAGTGGATTTTAGTAAGAGTACCAGGAATGACCATGCATACCAGCAAAGAATAAAGAAGCGGGTAACTTTTTACCAGACCAGTATAGAGAACAAATTAAGACCAAGACCAAGTACTGGAAAACAAGGGACCATAACCACACCTTGGTCAACTCAATGACATCATGCCCATTTTATGAGGAGTTTGACCAGGTGCTGTGTCAATTTCATGTTTTCAGATATTTTCAATAATAGATTTCATGGGGGAGGTCTGATTTAACAGTCCGTGACATGTTTGTCACAGCCTTGAATTTTGGTAGCACCCTACCCACTGGGCTGTGAAAAACACATCACAGACCATTAAATCAGACTTCCCTCATGAAATCTAGCTATTGGAGGGTCAGGGAAGGGGCAGGGCTGGGGGCGCTTCTAGCTGCTGTGGCGGGGAGATCAGACCCACTTCTGGGTACCTCCCCTGGCTGTTGGAAGCTCTGCGGCTGTGCTGCCTTCAGAGTCCAGCTCTGAAGACAGCAGCGGCGGGGCTTCCTGCAGCCGGGGGAGATTCCCGGAGGTGGAGGCGAGTCTAACCTCCCCCATGCTGCTGGGAGTGGCCCCGCCAGAGGCTCCTAGCTACTAGTCCTGAATAGGCTGGGACGGGACAGGACTTCCTCTTCCCCTGCATGGCTGCTCTCAGGGGGAGATCAGACCCCCCTCCAGGTACCTCCCCCAGCTGTAGGAAGCTCCACAGCTGCTGCCAGCTCTGAAAGCTCCCAGCAGCGTGAGGGAGATCAGGCCCACCTTCACCTGTGGGAATCTCCCCAGGCTGCAGGAAGTTCCGCGGCTGCACAGAAGTGAGGGTAGCAATCTTGTGGACCCCTCCCACATCAGCTTTGTACCTCCCCCCTGAACCCTGTTTTGGGTCTGGATCCCAAGGTTACAACACTGCAAAATTTCAGTGAAAACATCTGAAAACATGAAAACATGAAACTGACCCATTTAAAAACCTTCTGGCCATGAAATTGATCAAAATGGACTGCAAATTTAGTAAGGCCCTACCAGTGGGCCAACTAGCTCAAGCTTAAAGCATCACTTAACTTGAGCTAGAGATTTTTGTGTATGGACAGAGTTATAACTAACAGTGCTGAGAAGGCACCTCCTGAGATACGTCTACACGGGTTTGATTAGCAGCCGAGTGACAGGATTAGCAGTTATGACTTATACACTGAGTGGCTGCATCCCTCACTGTATTACTAGCTCCAGGTCAGCAGCACTCAAGCTGCAACCCACCCCCACTGGCTAGCTAGCAAAAGCCTAAAGCACCACTCAACTCAAGTGAGAGATTTCTGGGTGCAGTGAAGGGGCAAACTCAAGTTATAACTTGAGCTAATAATACAGTGAAGAGAAGCCCTAAGAAGCCTCAGGAACAAAAAGTTCTAGAAATGCTCCATCCAAAGAAGTACAGATATACATCAGCTTTTCTAGCTGACACTGCTTCAGGTAATTCTCCCTCAGCTACTTTCAACTCAGGTAAGCTAGGGATGAAACATTTATGATTCCCACCTTTTGTTAATAATGCCTCCTTAGTAGTAATAAAGGCCCAAAGAGGTTGATGACTGCAACAAGAACAAGGTCTTGCCCAGATTTCCAGCTCTTGGTCTAGTCTCACCAGAAATGGAATCACTGCAGTCATTACCTCTTTCTTTAAGTAGTGTAAAATCCCTCTAGCAATAGCTCTTGGTGTTTCCAGAGACAAATGAAAAGGAACAGGCAGAGGACAGGAAGAAATGAACAGATTTAACCAAAATGGACAGTCTCATCTTAATGTACTGGTCTTTGCGCAAAGAGTTCTCTGACAAAGGATAATGCTTTGTGTATGCTAATGTTATGTGTTCAGATGAGCATTAGTTGTGATAGCCACAAAATTTAGGCCAACTCCATTGTGAGACCTCAAAAACATGACTACATAATATGGCTCGTATGGAGCCAAACAATCCTTTTCAACCAAACAAGTATCATGCTAAGAGTTATTAGAAGAGAACCAATATTCACCATATCAAGCAACTTATCTAGCATTTTTAAATGGGCTTATCAAGATTTTACAACCCAGAATGATTTACCCTAATAAGTATAATCTGAAGGGAAAAATCCCCTGGATTGTTTTAATAGGTATTTTACAAGATATACAGTGATTCCCATAAAAAAAGTCTTTATTCACCAATTGCTACCACATAGATGTCTCCAAGATTCCTTAGGACCAGACTCCATAGGCAGTCCCTGTTAAATCACATGGCCAGTTGTTTGACCACACATTGGTTCATTCTGAAATATATTTAAGAGACCAAATAACCAATATCAGTGAGGCTTATTGCTAAAAATGAATAATAATAATATAGCACATCGAAAAGGTTCAATATAATACCTTGTGCAGCATTTTCACCTTCACCTTACAGGAAAGGTGTGCTCCCAAAGTTACACTGCTAAAGCCATCTTTTTATATCCTACCTGTCTACAAGCAAAGGGGGACTGTGTACAACATCTGAAGTTACATTTAACCAATCAACTTTCTAACTTGTTATTTTGGTACCATGGTGCACCCTTAATCTCTTTGTTCTGAACACACACATTCCAGGTACCAGGGAACATGAAGGCACCTTTTTGGTTTGTACCAGCATAGAACAGTCATATCTTGTCCTTTGGGACATACCAGGACTAGCTTCTGAGCATTTAACTCCCTATCAGTTGCTATAGGATCGCAACGTGTAAGTGTTTACTAACAGTTTTCCTATCTACCTAAGCCAAAACTTACTTCAGCTAAGGCAATGTGGTATGGCATACTTAGCAGATTAGAAAAAGACATAGGCCAATTTAGGCTATGTAACTCCTAATATTATATTAATACTGTTTTACTCAATGCATATTAGCATATATAGTATAGATACCACATACTGATAATGTGATATATACATTAGCCCAACATATGTTGGTGAAAGGTCCCAATGAAGTCATATTTAGAATGTGAAATAGCTGTCATACTTCATACCGGTACTAATTGTTAAGTGAAGGCTGATCACTAACAGTTGCATGTTTGTTTTCAACACATTCACAAAGAAAATCTCAGTGTACGTGTGTCTGTGTATGTGCAAATAATGAAGAGGGCAATTATAAAGTTTGAAAATAAAGTGTAAATCTCAGTCATGCTAAATTTTTAATTTACAGTTAAACTTCTAAATTAAATATTTAACTTCTACAATACAGTTTTTAATTTAATTTATATATTCCATTTCCTTATATGCAATAGGTATTGATTAAAAATTAAAACTAATGAAAACATATACAGTTCCACACTGCTTCTAGGGCACTAAGGGGAAAAACAACAAAGCACACAATACAAGCAGCCTGGAACCATAATTTGTTGTATACATTATAAATCCAGTTTGAAAAAGTTCTGGGCCAAGTTTCATTCTGTTACACACACAAACCTCCAGTAAACTCTTAGGATACGTCTATACTTACCGTCCGGGTCGGCGGCTAGCGTTCGACTTCTCGGAGTTCGATATATAGCATCTAATCTAGATCTAGACGTGATATATCGAACTCCGAACGCACTCCCGTCGACTCCGGAACTCCACCACCGTGAACGGCGGTGGCGAAGTCGACGGGGGAGCCGCAGACTTCGATCCCGCGGCGTCTGGACAGGTGAGTACTTCGAACTAAGGTAGTTAGAGTTCAGCTACGCTATTCGTGTACCTTAGTTCGACCTCCCCCCTTAGTGTAGACCAGGCCTTAGACCTCAATGGAGTCACTTCAGATATAGTCTTTTGAATACAAAACTTAAGTCTTTATCTTGTACTTTCAACCAAATAAGATTTTTGTATGTTCTCTCCAATTTCTAATTACAACTCTACCCCAACATAAAGTGGGTTCGCATACAACACAGTAAAGCTCTGAAATGTTGCTCTGAGCAGCGTGTTATGGGTGCCGGGCCATGCCGGTGCCAAGGGGTTGGATAAGGGGCAGAGGGTCTCGGGGGCAGTCAGGAGCTCCCCCACCCCAGGGTCTGGGAGGCAGGAGGTGGGGGGGCACTTTGGAGGAACCTGCAGCCCCAGAGTGGCCCGGGAGATTAGCGGGGGGCCGGGAGCAGCCAGCTCTGATTCTCTCGCTCCAGCCCCAGCCATGTCGCTCGGAGGAGGGGGCTTGAGGGAAGTGATCCCCCCCCACACTCACAGGCAGCAGCGGAAGTATGCTTCCCGCCACAGGTGAGTATGGGGGCCATCCTTTCCCAAACCTCCCCGCACTCACCAGTGGTGGGAAGCGGAGCAGCCCGGCCCCAGCCAGCTCCATTCTGCCGGCTCCCAGCCGTGGCGCTCCGCTTCCCGCCGCAGGTGAGTGCAGGACCTTCTCCCCCGCCCCCCAGCAACATGGCTGGGGCCAAGGCAAGGAAAGCGGAGCAGGCTGGGGCCGTGTCGCTCCACTTCCCGCCGCAGGTGAGTGAGGGGGGCGTCCTTTCCCCAACCTCCCCGCACTCACCGGCAGCGGGAAGCGGAGCACTGCGGCTGGGAGGTGATGGAGTGGACTGGGCTGGGGCCGGGCTGCTCCGCTTCCCGCCGCTGCTGGTGAGTGCCTGTCAGGGGGTGGAGGGGTGTGGATAGGGGTCAGAGCAGTCAGGGGACAGGGAGCAGGGGGGTTGGGTAGGGGGTGGGGTCCTGGGGGTGATTAGGGACAGGAGTCTCTGGAGGGGGCGGTCAGGGAACACGGAACAGGGAGGGCCAAAGCAAGTTCAATATAACGCAGTCTCACCTATAACGCGGTGAGATTTTTTTGTCTTCAGAGGACCGTGTTATATCGGGGTAGAGGTGTACTAAATCCACAGGGCCGCCCAGAGGATTCCGGGGGCCCGGGGTCTTCGGCGGCGGGGGGCCCTTCCGTTCCGGGACCCGCCGCCGAAGTGCCCAAAGACCCGCGGCGGGGGCCCCCCCGCCGCCGAATTACCGCCGGAGCGGGACCCGCCGCCGAAGCACAGCCCGGTCTTCGGCGGCAGGGGGGCCCCCACCGCGGGTCTTTGGGGCACTTCGGCGGCGGGTCCCGGAACGGAAGGGCCCCCCTCCGCCGAATTACCGCCGAAGACCGAGCTGAACTTCGGTCCCGCTCCGTCTTCGGCGGTAATTCACCGGTGGGGGGGGTCCTTCCGCTCCGGGGCGGAAAGACACCCCCCCCCGCCGGCGAAAACCGGGAGCGAAGAAGCTCCTGCGCCCGGCCCCGCAAGAGTTTTCCGGGCCCCCCGGAGCGAGTGAGGGACCCCGAAAAACTCTTGTGGGGGCCCCTGTGGAGCTCGGGGCCTGGGGCAAATTGCCCCTCTTGCCCCCCCCCTCTGGGCGGCCCTGTAAATCCATAGAGATATAATATGCATGAAAAGCATACATAATTTCAATCCAGAAGACAAAAATCAAGGTCACTCTAAGACAGATAGGGCTGCCAGGTGTCCAGTTTTAAGGGGGCCTACACAGTCTCCGGTCAGAAGTACTGACTGGACACCAAAAGTCTAGTTATCACAATTCCATTGTTGCCTCAGCCCAAGGCCTCTTTAACCCAAAAGTACTGGGCCCAGAGCTAGGGAGGGGCAGAGCTAGAGGTGCCTCAGGTGCTAGTCCCAGCTGGCCTGGGGAGAGACACTTCCTCTTCCTCTGCACGGGCTGCTCTCAGGGACGGGTCAGACCCACCTCTGGGAACCTCCCCAGCTGCAGGAAGCTCCTCCCTCTCCCCCTGCTTCCTGCCCCCATCACTCCCTTCAAACTCTTTGCCTTAGAGCCACTGATGGACGGAGCAGGAGAGACATAGTCCCCTTCAATCTCCCTCTTCTCTTTATAGTGAGGTGAGCCTTTGATTGGGGGCAGGGTCCGTTTTGTAGGGTCCAGTTTTGAGAAACTGGAAAACTGGCAACCCTAAACACAGGATCCAGTCTACGGAGATCAATGGCAAAACTCTCACTGACTTCAATTGTGAAGGATCAGTTCCTTTTTTTGTAATTTTCAAATTATTATAAAGAAAACTAACAATCATCATTTTCACCTACTCAGGACTCAAAGGCCTCAACAGATTTGAGGCAACTTCTAGGAACTCTGTTGATGCAGGCCGATATATTGATGCCAGTCAATCTGAGAGAAAGGATGGTCTTGAGGTTAAGGCACTGCACTGGGACTCAGAATATGTAGGTCCAATTTCCAGATCTGGCAAGTGATTCCATGCAAGTCACAATCCCTATGTAACTCATCATCATGGCAGTTCTCCATCAAACAAAACAGTGACAGTACCACCTCTTTTCTCCCATTCTTTACTTGTCTTGTTCATTTAGATTGTAAACTCCTTGAGGCAGGGACTGTCTATTACAACACCTGCATTCAGCCAGCAAATTGGACTGAAAATCAACCGCAATAAGACAGATATCATGACCTTTAATATTGCCTCACCATCACGGATAGAGGATTATGTTCTCACCAATGTAGAAACATTCACATACTTGGGCAGCACCATCAGCCAGGACGGTGGAACGAGCCAGGACATCCTCAACAAAAATCAATAAAGCCAGGAACACCTTCAGGAGCTTACATTCAATCTGGAAATCATCAAATACAACACAAAAAACAACCTCAAGATCTATCAGAGCTGCATACTTTCAACCAGGGTGGACAATAATCAATTTTTTTTTAACAAATTTAGAAATTGAATTTTTTTTAATATAAATCGGATGTTTCTGATAAAACGCTTTTTTAGAAAAACACCTATCTATAGTTTTAATTAAGATACATTATCGCTCAAAGATATCTCATCATGGAATAGGGATTATAAATTTTAACTCTATAGTATAAGACAATATAGTCATGTAATGTTTAAGAAAAATTTTGTATATGAGTTTCAATAGTTCATGGTTTGGGGACCCAATCTTACGGGGTTCCAGGGGCTTCTGTATAGATTATTTAGGTTAAACTTTCTACCCTCCCAATGGGACGCAGTGCTCAGTCTAGAAGATACCATCAGAGATGCTTAGTTTTGCAGTTCTCAAACTGTAGATTTGTCTCCAGAGATAACATGCTTGTTAACAGCAAAAATGTTTTAAATAAATAAATAAATAGAGGTGAAAAATAACAGACCTCAACTCTATTGTGCCTCTGCAAATTTGTGTACACAGTCAGTCAATCTCTTACCTCTCACTAAAAGTGCAAAGTTTCAAAAAGTTCAATTAATAGAAGATTGTTGGGGGTGAAATAGATCTGGACAAGGAGAAGCAGTCTTGAGATAAATGTGAGAAGGGAGGGGCAGCCAGTAGAAACAAAAGTGAAACTATTTGAGCAGCATATTCCAGACGTCTTGAAGTCTTTCTGAGTGTAACCTTCATTGATTTGAGATCTACCATACCATTCTCTCACTAGAAGGAAAAACAATAATGGCAGCAGGCTGTAAAAGAGACCCTGTTTGGGAATATTTTACTGAAGTTCCTCTACCTGTGGGTAAGACAGGCATGCATGCAAAATGCAAACAATGCAACAAAAAAATGCAAAGCCTGGTTGCCAGAATGAAACACCATCATGAGAAGTGTTCCTTCACAGGAGGCAGATACATTGAAGAGGATGAAAGGAACACGTCTGAACATGCAGGATCTTCAGGTTGGTAATCTTTTTTATTTCGTACTTCTTTCTTAAGGACTGCCTGTCTTCCTCTGGACTATTCTTGAATTCTCATGTTTGAGAAAAAAATATAGTTGTTACTCTATGGTAACAATTTTAGATGCAGTTGTGATAAAAAAATAGCTGAAATAGGCAGATCTTTCTTTTACAATGTCACCTTTAAGGTAGTACTGAGTGTCAGTGAATGCAATGAGTAATACTAAATGAGCAGTTTGGTAATAATTAAATAACTGCATTGACTTATTTTGTTTAGGAGACTCTGTCCTCAACATACAGGATTCTGAAGACTAGCCACCTTCAAGACCATCATCTTCTATAGTTTCAGAGTTATCTGCCAATGATAGTGTTTCAGTCACATCGTGTATGTAATATAGCCATAATATCTGTGGGAAAAAGAAAAAAAATCTCCCATCATCCAGAAACAACCATAGATAAGTTTGTGATAAGAACCAGCAGATTACAAAAAGTGGTAATTAATTAAAAAATTGCCTGGTTTGTTTATACAAAGAACTCTCCTTTCTGTATGATTGAGAACCCACACTTCATTAACATGGTTCAGTCATTAAGACCAGGATACAGTCCACACAACAGAGCAGATGTCGCAGGCAAATTGCTGGATAAAGTGTATGAAAGAGAAATCGAGCAGTGTGCAAAAGGTCTAGAGGGTAAAATTGTTAACCTGAGTCTTGATGAGTGGAGCAATGTCCACAATGATCCTGTTATATGCGCTTGTGTGACCACAGAAGAAGGGAAAGTCTTCCTTACAGAAACAATTGATACATCAGGAAATGCACACACAGCAGAATACTTGCTTACAAGGAGTAGCAGTAAAAGCTATAACAAACTATGAAAAAAAATTCAAATGTCTAGTACGCAGCTTGGTCACAAACAATGCTGCAAATGTACCCAAGATGAGAAGAAATTATTTAGAAGAGAATCCAAGCTAATAACATACGGTTGCGTGCTCATTTCATGTACCTCCTAGCCAAAGACTTCAGTATTCCAGAAATAAAGCCTAACGTTCTTGAAATTGCAAAATACTTCCATAACAACCACTTTGCAGCAGCTACTCTGAAAAAAGTGGGAGGAACCAAGCTAACTCACCCACAAGACATGCGATCGAACTCAGTAGTGGACTGTTTTGAGCACTATATCAAGAACTGGCCTAATCTGATGATAGTTTGTGAACAAAATCGTGAAAAAATAGATGGCACCATCACAGCCCAAGTTCTCAACATTGGGCTTAAGAGAAATGTTGAACACATGCCGAGTACCTTGAAGCCTATTTCTATAGCCTTGAACAAAATGCAGGAAAATAGCTGTTTTATTGCTGACACTTTTGAAATTTGGAAGGAACTGAGTGAGATCTTAAAAAGAGAAATATGCAATGACAGAGTTAAATTACAAGCATTAAAAAAAACAAACGAGACAAGCACTATTGCCAGCTCATTTTCTTGCAAATATTCTCAATACTCAGTACCAGGGTCAAACTTTAACTGCTGAAGAAGAGGAGTTGTCTATGACATGGACATCCAGCAATCATCCCTCCATAATGCCAGCTATAATAAACTTCAGAGCTAAGGGTGAACCATTCAAGAAATATATGTTTGCTGATGATATTTTAAAGAAAGTCAGACTAAAGTGAGATTACCACTTCAGCAGTCTCTGAATCCAAGTGCTTAAGTGACTTCCAGAACTGGTGGAAGTCACTTAAGCACTTGGATTCAGAGACTGCTGAAGTGATAATCTCACTTTTAGCAGCAGTACTTTCTTCTGCCGCCGTAGAAAGACTATTTTCTTCCTTTGGACTAATTCATTCCAAATTGAGAAATCGTTTGGAACCTGAAAAAGCAGGAAAGCTTCTTTTTCTTTTCCAGATTATGAACAAACAGGAAAATGAAGGTGAAGATGACTAAATTAGCTGCAGAAGCCAATATTTTAAGTTTCTCATGTTGACCTGGCTGACATAGTCGATTTAATTTTTGTTTCTTAAAAAAAATAATATTTAACTATTTTAGTTAAAAACAATTTTAACAAAAACAAACCTGATTTCAAAAGACTTGAATGTTTAACTACATTCAAATATTAATATGCTTGTTTTGTTAAAATATAATATATTTGCTATTGAAGAAAAAAATCCAGAATATATAACGTTATTTTAGTTAAATAAAACAATTTAAATGTCTGTCTGGTGATGTTCTCCTCCTAATACAGCATGGCAAGAAAATCCTCCAAATATTAATGATTAACCTGTTGAATGGGAGACAGTTCACCTCCAAATTACTTCATAAATATCTGCTTCAATTACCTTTGGTAAATGAAATAACCAATCATTCATTTTCTGATATAGCTGTAAAACTAATCTGAAAAGTTTTCAAAATAAATCACTTTAAAAATGTATAGTGTGTATCTTCTAAAAATGAAACCTATACCTATCTCTGAGTTGTGAAGAATATGTATTAAGGTTATAACAACCAACAAGAATGCACTTTTATGTAGAAATCCATGATTAAATAGAATCTTCCTGACTAGTGATTTAAATCAAATCCACCCTGCTTTCAACACTATTTTATAGTGCAGAATGCTGGGGAATGAGAAAGTATAATATGTCCAAACTGTCTTCATTCCATTCAACCTGCCTCAGAAAAATCCTCCATATCTTTTGGCCCAGAACAAACTCAAACCAAGTTCTATTGACACAGTGCAACCATGAGGATCTGAGCACCATCACTGCCAGGAGGCGTTGGAGATGGATCATGGTCATGTGCTTCGGATGGAAACCGATTCTATCACCAGAGCAGCAATAAGATGGACACCTGAAGGCAAGCTGAAATGAGGCCACCTGAAAACAACATGGCGAAGTGCTGTGGAACTCGAGCTGAAAAACCTTGGGCACGGCTGGGGAACCATTGAAAGACTTGTCAGAAACAGACAGTAGTGGAGTAGCTTCATCACTGTCCTAAACGCCAGAAGTGTAATAGGAACATGATGATGATGGTGATGACAACACCTAGCAAACAGCAGACTTCCATCTTGGTTGGTTCCTCTACAAGCTACTATAATATAAATACATCATAAAGACACTACCTACAAAAATAAGCAAAATTTGGCCCTTCATTCAGCAAGCAAAGTTTTATGGGCTAACTGGGAGATGTATACAGGTCCCAGTGATAAATTTGAAAGGCTAGTTCTGTGTTTCTGAGTGGTATTTCTTCTCTTAGATCACTAGTTTTATAAGCAACACCCAAAAACTTTAAGGAGCATAATGTCAGTTTCATACTATTTTTAATTGTCTTTATTTGTTACAATACCACCTTCGAATTACAAGATTTTTGTAGACTTTTTGAATATCTTTCTGCCCAGATATATAAACGGGTCAGTTTCACGTTCAGCTTCTAATACAACTGGGTCTGATTCTGCAAGGTGCTGAGAGCTACCAACGTCTACTATAGTCAATGCAGGATCCAGGCTTTGTTCTACGCTGGGATTATGAACCCTACAACGCAGTGCTTATTTGTTTGAAAAAAATCTATTTTTCAATCTAGATTCCAGGAAGACATGACAAAAGCTCCAAGAGCAATAGAGAAGTATTGTTTTACAAAACTCACATCTGAAGCCAAATTTGAGATGAGACTATCCCTTTCCACACAAAAAAAGAAAGTATACACCTGTCATTCTTTACAATGGTTATACAGTTGTTCTCCTTATTTATAAACTGTGCACACCAGAAAGCCCTGTAATTTCAGGGCCATACTTCCATTTATAATTTTAAAATGCAATAAGGTAGAATATTTAAGTCAATGTTAAAACTTTTTGGGGGTTGGGGTGTCTGTGTCTCCATATACTTCTCCTAACAACAGAAACTGGAAACCTGAAGTTTCCAGCATACTAACCCATATCTGTGGTCCAGTAACGCACCCCTAGCACTAACCATCACCTGCCCTAGCTCACTAAGCCCCGCCCACCCCAGCACGATACCACAAAGCACATTAACCATCCGCAGCCCTGTAACACCCCCACACACAAATCCATGAGTCTTCAGCTAGGACTGCTGGCTCAGTGGAAGCAACACCAGGGCTCTTCAGTACAGGCCTCCCCAGTCACATAGGAAACAAAAATTAGCCTTTTTGTATAAAAGATGGGAATTCAGATGAGGTCTTTATAATTTGACTCCAGTCTAGTCCTTAGAAGGGCTATTGTAAACAGATCACCCTTTCTGGGGAGTTCTTGGCTGGTTGGGCTACAATCCATGAGTCTTTGAGCTAGGACTGCTGAGTCAGAGGAAGCAACACCAGGATTCTTCAGTCCAGGCCTCCCTCACACAAATAGGCAGCCTCCCTGCAACTGTGCCTCAAATAACCACCTAGAAACAAAATCAATCTACCTAAGCGCCAGGGAGGAATCTGTTCATTACTGCTGCCTCCTTCATTTCTCATAGCTCTGGGGTTGTAGGGAGGAGAAAATCTGGAAGCATTCACAAAAGAGAATTTCGTACCTATTGCTTAATTTCCAACTCAGCCTGGAATTTCATACCACAAACGTCTAGGTTAACTATACCCATTTCACTGCTCCCCGGTGAAAGCAGAGATGTAACCAACAGCTCTGGCCTAAAGAGATGCCATTCTCCATCACTCACTCACTCACACCCTCCCTCCCTCAAGAATTCAGAACTTGTGACTGCAGCTGCTTGTCAGCCCCAGGTTGTAACTCAAAACACATCACTGGGCCACTTCCATCACTGAAAATAATGTCCATAAAATCCTAAAACTACCTTTTGACAGTAGAAAGGATAGTGACAAGATCATTCCCCCTTGTTGCAATGAGGGGTTCCAGACATTACAACATTTAAAACCAACAGGGCCACATTCATTACCCTATTTCTCTAAACACACCAATTCCAGCAGCAACCCTCACCTGGGCACTCTAAGCCCCTTCATCCATCACCTGGGTGCCCCCATCCAACTTGGCACACTAACCCTCTCCCTCAGCAGCTGCCTCTCCACTGTGGCACTATGCCCCAATCCCAATGGCAAACTAGCTCTTCCCTAGCTCACTAACCTCTGCCAGCACCAGTATATCCTTCACTAGATCACAACTCCCTCATCAGCTACCTTGTGATCTGGCACACTAAACCTCCAGCCTCCCAGACACCGCCACATTACAACACTTAATCCAGTCAGCAACCCCATTCCTTCCCCGCACACACACTCCCTGACTGTCCCCACCCTGTCCTGGAACACTGACACCCTCCCCACCCTAAAAAGCCATTAGCCTCCCTGGCCCCAAAACCACCCAACACCCTACCTTTACCTCCCGCCCTGGCCACTAACCCCTCACCCACCCCAGCGCGATAATGCCCCAGCACCACAACCATCCCCACACAGTCCCGGCTCGCTAACTACCTGCCCCCCAACTCAGCTCGCTAACCACCAGCCCCGGCTCGCTGCCCGCCCCCGTCTCCCCCGACCGAGTCCCGGCTCGCTGCCCGCCCCAGCCCCAGCCCGCTGCCCGCCCCTCTGCCCCCGGCTCGCCCCGCGCCGCTCGCTGGGCTCTCGAGGGCGCAGCCGGGTTCCAGGGACGGGGGCTGCCTCCGGGCACGGCGCCCTGGGCAGGATCAGGCCGGCTGGCTCCTGGCACTCACCGGGCTGCGGGCCGGGCCGGGCCGCCTCCTGCAGCGGAAGCCCAGCGCTGATGGGCGTCGGGGTGCTGGGCACGGGTCGCTGAGGCTCCGTGCGGTTGCAGGACCCTCTGAGCTGTGGCTCACGGCACGGCCGCTGGCGGAGTCCCCTGGGCGGCGGCGGCAGCGGCCCGTGGGTCCCGTACGGCGAGGGGCGGGGAGGGCTCACCCACGTGATGGGCCCGTGTCATCCTGCGCAGCTGCCATTAGCCGCCGGTCCGGCGGGCTCCGCGGCCCCCGGGGGGACCCGGCAGCGGCCCGCACGCAGGAGGGGGAGCCCCACGGCCCCTTGAGATCTGCCCACGCCGCCGGCAGCCCGGCCCCGCACACACGGGCCCTGGACGGGGCGGGGACTGCAGAACAAGCGAGCTGGGGAGGATGTCTGCGCCTTCATGCCTCTGTGGGCCTGAGAAACATGACGTGTAAACTCCAGAAGGAAGCATATAAAACATATACAAAGTGTTATTTGATATCATGTATTGCAGTGTAAACGCAGCATCTGTAACTAAAGATAAACACAGCCCAGGCGTCACCCCCGTCAAGTTCACCCAATACACTGCGAACGCACCGATGAACCACAAGGCGGCCAGGCTACAAGTTATAAAAGGTGTAGGCCGGGGGACAGGCAGTGCACAGAACAGCACCAACGCATCACACCCGGCTGCCCCTGCCGTCAAAAAGGCCAGTTTGGCCTGACCCAGTAAAAAAATTGCCCAGGCAGGAAACAGGCCACATGCGAGTGCTGTATCTCACTCTCAGAATTAACAGGGACTTGCAAAAACCCAGACTAAAACCGTTGGGAAGCTGCTGTAAAAAATCAAAGAGGAATCAAACACGGACAATGGAGGAGAAAATGAAAGGCCATAGCAGAGGCCAAACAGAAGGCGTGGGGCCTACACTCCCCCTCAGGTGATGTGGCTCACAAAGCAATTGCTAAGAAGCAAGACTCACCACTGCCAAGTCACCCAAGTGCTTAGGGACATGGAGTCACTCAGGGACTAATGTATCCAGGAAGTGTGGGGAGATCAGATTGGGCAGCATAATGCCGCATCTTGATACAGAACCCATAGAGCTGCTTCTTGTTCTTAAGTAGGGCCCTACCAACTTCAAGGTCCATTTCGGTCAATTTCACAGCCAGGGTTTTTTTAAAATAGTCAATTTCACCTTTTTAGATGTTTACATCTGACACTTCACAGTAGTGTTGTAACCATGGGGAGGGGGAGTCCCAAGCCTATTGTAAGGGGGTCATGGGATTGCCACCCTTACTTCTGCCTTGCTGCTAGCAGAGGTGCTGCCTTCTGAGCTGGCCAGCTGCCTCTCTAAAGCCAAGTATCAGGGGGCAGCGTGTTAGTCTGTATCCACAAAAACAACAAGGAGTCCGGTGGCACCTTAAAGACTAACAGATTTATTTGGGCATAGCTTTCGTGGGTAAAAAACCTCACTTCTTCAGATGCAACTTCTTCTTGTATCTAACGAAGTGGGGTTTTTTACCCACGAGAGCTTATGCCCAAATAAATCTGTTAGTCTTTAAGGTGTCACCGGACTCCTTGTTGTTTCTCTAAAGCCAGTGCCACAGCCAGCAGCACTGCAGAAGTGAGGATCACAGGATATGGGGGGGGTTACCATATGTCCAGTTTTCCCAGCAGCATGGAGGACTGATAGCTGGAGCCACGGCCTTTCCACGCGGGTGGGGGGGTGTATGTGTCAGCTCGAGCCACAGCCTCTCTGTGTGGGGTTTGTGTGTGTGTGGCTGTTTGTGACAGGCTGAACTGTAGCCTCTCCATCAGGGGCGGCTCTACAGTTTTGGCCGCCCCAAGCAGTCATGCGCGGGAGGCGCCCCGGAGCCACGGGAGCAGCGGACCTCCCGCGGGCATGACTGCAGAGGGTCCGCGGATCCCGCGGCTCCGCTTGAGCTGCCGCAGTCATGCCTGCGGGAGGTCCAGCCGAGCCGTGGGACGAGCGCTCCCTCCGCAGTCATGCCTGCGGCAGGTCTGGTCGTCCCGGGGCTCCGGTGGACCTCCCGCAGGCATGACTGCGGCAGGTCCGCCGTTGCAGCCTGCCGCCCCCTAGATTTGGCCGCCCTAGGCACCAGCTTGTTTTGCTGGTGCCTAGAGCCGCCCCTGCTCTCCATGTGGGGAAGTGACAGCTTGAGCTGTGCAGCTTCCTGCAGAGAGGGAAGGTTCCCAGAGGTGTGTCTGACCCATCCTGAGTGCGGCCCCTGTACAGGAAGAGGAAGACTTGTCCCTCCACATTCCCTGCTGGGACTAGCAGCTAGAATCTTGCATAGGGTAGGAGCCCCCAGCTGGGCACCAGATTTCACAGGGAAGATCGGATTTCATGTTGCGTGAGGCATTTTTCATGGCTGTGAATTTGGAAGGGCGGGCCCTATTCATAAGTGGAAAAGAAGCATCTGTCAGATACTTTGAGGATAAGAGCCTGCCCAGCTGTAATGAAATCTTGGGTCACAGAAGGGAAGATAGCTTGTGAAGGGAATGCAGGAGTGCCCTCTGCAAGAACAGTCACTCAAAAACCCTCTGCAGACACTGAGCAGCTTGTTGAGACTGTAAATCAGAGAGGCTCTTACCCCAAAACCACACAGATCAGATTCCAATCTGAATAGTGATGGTTGCCGCCAACTCCAACTCAACCAACCCAGAGCAATCAGGCAGGATAAGCTTGGTCAACCCAGCCTGGGTAAAAGCAGAAGGCGGCTCCTGGAGGAGACAGCCTTGGAGGGGAAAAGAGGGTTACAAAAATGTGTGTTGTCCAAGAGCCATGAACTGTAAAATGCCTTGTCTGGCTGAGCACTTTGTAGGAGTCACCAGGAGTTGAAAAGGCCATTGTAGAATGTAGATAAATCCAGGCTAAGTAACCATGTCCTAGCAGAACAAATAAGAGTCAAAGCCCATCTCCCCAGCAAGAGAAAGAAAGCCACTGAACAGACCAAACGCAAAAAGCTGACACCCTACTCACCAGGTCAATGACCACGTCTCACTAATCTAACAGCAAGAACAGCAAATCAGAGGGAAACCAGATGTAACAGTTCCAAAAAATGGTTGATGTGACTCTGAATCCAGTCCAGGAGTTCTGATATAGAGTCCAGAGACAGCGGTAGGTGCTACAGCATTGAGCTCATGAAGTTGTTGGCTACCAAAGCCCATCCCCAAAAAGGAAGTCCAGTACAGAACCAGCACCATTTCTGCAGGAGGCCTTGCACCCTCCACAGCCGTCTCCCACATCTATATTGTTCAGATAAGAAATAAAAAACCAACACTTTCATCCCAGAGGTGCCCCCAATATTGCAATTGTGAGGGCAGCAATTGGGAACCACTACACTGCCAAGATCCCAGTAAGATCAAATTGTTCTTTGCTCAATTGATTCGAGCAGAGGATGCCTGTTCATATATTGGACAGGTGCAAAGTGCCTGCACATCACCTTCAGACATAATAAAAACTGAGATGTCATCAATATAGGCTGACAGACAAACCAGGAAAGCATCTGGCCCCTTGGGCGAAGGCAGGACAGTCAGTGGGCTTCTTTTGAGGTGCAAGAATGGCTCCAGGCTCAGGGCAGATAACATCCCAAACAGAAGGCACCCCTGAAGAGCATGTCTATATACTGGTAAGCAGCAACTAAGACCCTCCTTTAATCTTTAAAACACTAAAACATTATGGTACAATAAATAAATATATATGTCTATATAGATATATAGATATAAAGTAACTGGCCCAATCCAAAATGTTTCCAATATTTTAAAAAGATAGACATGGTCAAGTCTGTCAAAAGTTTTCTCCTGGTCCACTGAAATAAATCCCACATCCAGATTTAAAAGTTTGTGAAAATAAAAACATAGAATCACAGAAATGTAGGGCTGGAAGAGGCCTCAAGAAGTCATCAAGTCCAGCCCCTTGTCCTGAGGCAGGAACAAGTAAATCTAAACCATCCCTGACAGTCCAACCTGTTCTTAACCTCCAATTATGGGGATTCCACAACCTTCCTTGTTAGCCTATCCAGAGCTTAACTACCCTTACAGTTAGAAAGTTTTTCCTAATATCTAACCTAATTCTCCCTTGCTGTAGATTAAGCCCATTACTTTTTGTCTTACTTTCAGTGGAGATGCAGAATAAATAATCATCATCCATGTTCTAACAGCCCTTAGCATATTTGAAGCCTATCATCTTTTCTCAAGACTAAATATGCCCAGTTTTTTTAACCTTTTCTCAAAGGGGTCAGGTTTTCTAAAACTTTTATCATTTTTGTTGCTGTCCTCTGGACTCTCTCCAGTTTGTCCATGTCTTTCCTAAAGTGTGGTACACAAAATTGGACACAGTACATAGTATATCATGAATTAAAAACAAGTGATCAAAAATACAGAGGTTAGGGAAAAAAATATGTTTGATCAAGGCATATCAAAGAGCCAGATAGTTTTACAGATGATTCTCAAAGGCTGTGATTAGGCTCTTATAATCAGAATAGTGAAAGGGAAAATAGATCTCCAGTTCAGTAAGTCACAGAGGGCCCCTTTCTTGGGCTGCAGGGTGATTACTGCCCTGCAGTAGATGAGGAGTGTGATGGATCGTTCCCCCCCCCACCTCGGGGTACCACCTGGAACTGAGATACAGCTGAGCCCTCTGTCTCACCAATCTGGGTTCCCTCTTGCACTGTGAAGCTGCAAAGCCCTCCAAACTTGCATTCACACCAACATCCACAGGCAGGGACCACCCCCATCTGTGTTCATGAATGCTCTGGCCAGCCACTCATGAATCCACAATAGAGAGGCTGCAGCCAAAATACACCTCCAGCTCCCTAGCCTAGGATCCCAGAGCTGTACCGTCCTGCCCTGGTCAAAAGCCTGACTAGTATGAATTTATTATGCAGTCCACCACTTCTACAAAGGAAAGTGGACACGCACCAACTTTTGTTCCTGAGCTGAGATTTTTCCCTTTGTACTTCAAACAACACACAGTGTTTTAGGTAAAATATAAAAAAGGTTTATTATCTACAGAAAGATAGGTTTTAGGTGATTATAAGTGAGAGCAAACAAATCAAAGCAGATTACTTAGCAAATAAACAAAAATGAAAACTAAGCCTAAAATACTAGATCAATAGGGTCTGAATTAGCAATATTCCACCCTGGCTAATGATACAAGGAGTCCACCAAGTTTCCATACACATGCTAGAAATTCCTTTAGCCTGAGACCAGCACTTCCTCCAGTTCAGTCTTTGTTCCTCAGGTGTTTTTAGGTGTTCTCTAGTGTGAGGAGTGAGGTCCAGTCATGATGTCACTTCCCCCTTTTATATCTTCTTCCAATTTGCTGGAAAGCTCTTTTTCTGTGACCTGGGTCAAACAGTTCCCATTGTGCAGTGCTATCTCGAAGAATTATCTATTGTACACAGTTCCTGGAGTAATCCTTGTGCTTGTGTGTATTTCTTCAATAAGCCATTAACATTGTTTGGCCTTTTTATTGCTGTTCCCGAAAGGCTGCTTGTGGGTGTTCTCAACCTCACAACACGTTTCAGTAGCATATACATAGTCAAACTTCATAACTTTACATACAATGATAGCACATACAATCCAACGAGATATTAATGTCTAGCAAATCAAGACTTTTAGAATGATACTTCACAAGGCATACTTTGTACAAAACATATCATAATTATATGACAGTGGTGAATATGGGGGTGCCAGGATATCACAAGAAGCAGCTCCTTCTCTTGGACATATTCCATCAGGAAGAAAATCTGAACCAATAAGATGCCAGAAACATTCAAAAATTCAGAGGACAGCCTGTCAGTACCTGAGGCCTTGTCTGTATAGAACTGCTGAACCATAACAGAGAGTTCCTGTAACGATAGAGAGGCATCCAGACACTACTGTTTCTCACCAGTCAGACAGGGTTAACCCTGGTACGGCTTCTCCATCACCAGCACATTGCAGCTTCAGGCAAATATAGCACACTGTAAAAGAAAACAGTTGCTTTCTGGATCTCTGCATAGGCAGCCATCAGATGATTATCAGGAAGCCAGAGACAATGAGTCTGTTGGCAGTCCACGGTCTCTCTCTCCAAACCAAAATAAAAAACCATGTGGAAGCACTGATATTATGCAGGTGTGTGAAACAGGCCCAAACCAGGGCTCCCTACTTCTCCTCCTCCAGCAAGCACCTCAGAAGCTGGCAGCTTCTCAGTAAGAGTCTGGTGTATCTGCACCAGGTTCCCCACATAGAGTTCCATGATGATACAATCCAAGGCACTCATAGCATGATGAAAGGATTGAATAGCAGCCTGGATGTACTCATGGCAGAATAGCTGGATTTCGACCTTCCCGACATCCTAGCAATTGTCTTTGGGACTCAAACAAAGGCTTCTGCTACTGCCAGTGCTCCCAGAACACAGCAAACATCTGGATAAAATTTAGGTCCTACAAAGATTTGGCATTAAAGTGCCAGGAGGAAGCACAAGCCGGAAGAGGGAAAGATTCACTAACAGAAACTAAATGATGTTCAGACAAGTGGGTGGGAGACCTGGAGGACTGAACAGACATATTCACAGTTGACTTCATGCTATAAAAGTGATCCAATGTAGCCCCTGAGACACAGCTGGGAATAGCCTTCAGCCAGGAGTACTGCCTAACTACAGGGTGAGAGCACCTCCAGACATCCATTAATCCAAAAGGCTGAAGGACACAATGGAGTCAAGCAAGGCCTGAGCAAGCATCCACAGAAAGGAGACAAGTTTGGTGGAGGATGTACTATTTTATTGGTTATAAAGACAGATGTCCACAGCAGAAATAGCAGTACTCCCAACTAGCTCATGGTGTATGCTGAATGAGCACCTGTATAGGGTCTTGTGCTTTTTGCAGTCCCAGAATGGTGCACAAACTAACACAGGTGAATGAAACAGCTTGCCAGAAAAAAAGGATCATTTGGTCAAGGAGTACATCCTCGGAAAGTGGGCTGAACAGATTGCCATGCGAAGGGGTTCTATGCTGATTCCCATCATGAAGGTAGCTAGGTGCTAAGATAGTCATTCAGAGGTGTAAGGGAAGCCAGATACTGAAGGAATGAGGTGGAGCTAGGAAACAGACAAGTGGCAAGAGGAGAAACTTGCCAGGGGCCAACTGTCTAGAATGAGCATAGTGGTGAACTGGAGGCCTAAAAGAAAGGCTGGAAATCTGGCTACTGGTTGATTAGGGGAAGATTAATGGATTATAAAGCCAGAACAGGCCAATTGTGATCTTCTAGTTTGACCTGTATAACACAGTCTATAGGACTTCCCTGAACTAATTCCTGTTCAAACTATAGCATGACTTTTAGAAAAAATGCAGTCTTGATAAAAAAATTTTCAGTGATGGAGACTCCACCACAACCCTTAGTAAATTGTTGTAATTTAAAAAATGTATGCCTTATTTCTAATATGCATTTGTCTGGCTTCAACTTCCAGCCATTGGATCTTGTTATATCCTTTCTGCTAGACTGAAGAGACCATTATCAAATTTTTGTTCCCCATATAGCTACTTACAGACTGTGATCAAATCATCCCTTAATCTTCTCTTTGTTCATGTAAACAGATTGAGCTCCTTGAGTCTATCAGTATAACACATGTTTTCCAATCCGTTAATGATTCTTGGGGCTCTTTTCTGAATCCTCTCTAATTTAAGAACATCCTTCTTAAATTGTGACACCAGAACTGGACACAGTATTCCAGTAGTTGTTACACTAGTGCCAAATACAAGGTAATATACATACAAAAATCACGTCAGTCCTTTTGCCAAAGCTTCACCTTGGGTTGTCATGTTTAGCTAATTATTCACCATGGCCCCAAATTCTTTTCAGAGTCATTTCTTCTTGTAAATATGGCCTACATTCTTTGTTCCTAAAAATAAGACATTACTCTTGGCCATATTAAAATGTATATTGTTTGCTTGCAGTTAGTTACCCAAGCAATCCATATCACACTGTTATGAGTTACCCATCCTCATGATTATTTACCACTCCCCCAATTTTTGTATTATCTGAAAAAATTTTTTGTGTGTTTTTGTTCCAGGTCATTGATAAAAATGTTAACTAGTATAAAACCAACAACCTGCTTGAGCATAGTTCCCCACTCAAAATTACATGTTGACACCTGTCACGTGGCCAGTATTTAATCCATTTAATGTGTACCATGTTGATTTTGTATTGATCTAGTTTCTTAATCAAAAGTTCATGTGGTATCAAGTCAAATATTTGCGAGAGAGAGATTTTATATATATATTAATTTTTGATAGCTGCCTTCACTTTCCCTCTAAGTAAGGATGGCTTTTTAACCACTGTGGCTTTTGGGGCATTTAGTAAAAAAAAAAATTAAGCAATTACCATTCACATTTTCCCCTAATTTTTGTCTCCCAATGGATTTGGCTCATAATTGTTTTCAACTTTGTGAAATTGGCCCCTTTTAAAGAACCAAGTGTATATATATTACTGGTTTAGACTTTAGGCTGGCCTAAATAGATGGAGTCCATCAAGCAGACATCTGCGACAAGTGACTGTGTCTCCCAACACAACTCAGCCAAGTGCCAAAGCCTATTGGAACCTCCAACATAAAGTTATCTTACTCACCTAATCCTACCAGATGAAGAATCCTTCCTGAAGCCTCTGACCTGACTTTTCGTCCCCTCCCTCCACACATGTGAAGTGGGAGCTCTTACATAATTTTTTAGGAAGAAAGCAAATGTGAAGGCAGTTGTCTTGTATGCTTGTATGATTGTACAACATTCACTAATACATTGGCAGGCATATGAAAATTGGTCTGTCCTGATATCATTTGTACAATGTCCGGAGCTTTGGCCATAGAAAAGTTTCTCATTTTTGGCCAATATAAGTGTCTGACTGAATCACTATTCATCTATTCAAACATTTTTTCAATATCCTATTTGAACTTCCAAAGCACAGATTCCTATAATTTAAAGTGTAGCTCCGTCCAACCTGGTTTTAGTTATCAGGGCTATCAAAGAATTTTGTTGCTTCAAATGATGAAACAGTCTTGTCACTGAGGAATAATTTTTTCTAAGTACTTTTAAATTCAGTTTGGTCCTTTTGGTAATTTTCCAAATTGACTGAATTATGGTCTGATTTTACTGAGACTTGGCACAGTTAGTTTGCAAAACTAAGTGTGATAGTTGCAGGGAATGGTTTCCATGACATCTGTCAGAGACATCACTAGATCATTTTCTGGGCTGGTTGCCGTGTCTCCTGTTGTAATTCAAGCAGTGGTGCAAAGATGAATTCTGAAAATTCTCTGTTAGATTTTAGCCCTCATTCACTATACCTTTTCCCATCAGTTCTGGAGTTTTCCACCTGACATCATGATAGAAGAAAATTTAATTTCCAATACTGCATTAGCACTTGTCACATTGATCCATTTTTCTTTATGTCTTTTTCCCCCAAGATTTTCTTAAAAGACATAGGCTGCTTTACATGGACCCATTTGAGAGGGTAATCCAAGACCATTGCTTGGACCATTGCTCCTTGTTCTGTTACCTGCCACCACTGAGAACAGCCTAGCTCCATCCATCCAATTTGTCTAGGTCATGCTGGACCCTATCCCTACCTTCCAGCATATCTACCTTTCCCCGCAGCTTACAGTCATTCACGAGCTTGCTGAGGGTGCATGCAATCCATCCCATCATCCAGATCATTAATGAAGATGTTGAACAAATCTCTGCAAAAAGCAAGGTTTATTATTGCTTCCTCAGTACATATTCTTCATCTTGAATATATATGAAACAAGTGATTAGGTGGATTTCAAAGATAAAAGACTTTTCCTTCTCAGTTGTTTCCCAATCTTTCTGATAGAACCCTAATTCATACTGGCCACTGACATATCCACCACTCTGTCACCCATCACAGGTAGCACTAGCTGAATTGCACCAGTGCTTGAGCAACAGTGGAGCATTTTTCAGAAAAGTCTCAGTGGTGACACAATCTTTGGGGAAAGACTTGTTGAGAATATTGATGGCTGCTCTATTGTGACCAGTGGAATATATTTCAAACCTTTATAATTCATGTGGGGGTATATCCTTTTATTTCATTTGTTCATGCCATGGCTATAGCATTAACACTGATGCACTGTTGTCCGGGGTTTCAGCATGTGGGTCAAGAGGTAACATACTGTTTTACAGATTATTGTGACTTCCTGTCCCAAATAGCGAAACTCCTACTAACATTGTGACGGTGCTGCTACAATAACAGTGGCATAGCCTTCATGAAAAAGAAAGTCCTCAAAAAATAATAATTTAACAAAATCCTAATAATTATTCTCCTCTGTAAAGTATTGTTTGCAGCGAGCGATGCTGTTTGGGATTGGCCACTGCTGATGGAAAAGCTAACAGGTTGCAGACAAAATATTAACCTTGAGGATAGGCAGCCAGGGTTTCCTAGGTGCCTGAGCTAGTTGACATGCACAGTAAGAGTGCTATCATAGTTCCCAACTCCGTAGGTGCTCCAGGGCTGGAGCATCCACAGAGAAAAATTAGTGGGTCCTCTGCACCCACCAGCAGCCAAGCTCCCCCCCCCCTCCAGGGGTGTGCCGCGTCCCTGCTCCTCCGCCTGTCTCGCAGCACTTCCCACCTGTCCACCACCAAACAGCTGTTTGGCAGCATTAGCACGCTCCAGGAGGGAGGGGAGGAGCAGGAATGTGGTGCGCTCAGAGGAAGAGGTGGGGCCGGGGCAGGGATTTTGGGGAAGGGGTTGGAATGGGGGTGGGGAAGGGGTGGGGCAGGGGCGGGCCCTCATGGAAAGGGTGGAGTGGGGGTGGGCCTGGGGGCAGAGTGGGGGTCGAGCACCCACAGGAAAGTGGGGAAGTCGGCGCCTATGCGTGCTATTCAAAACATTAGGAAACTACTAGTGTGGGAAGACCCCTAGCTTTAACTCCTGCTAAGCCACTTCCTTGGGTTACAATGAAGACCATGTTATCATGCACCCTCACCTCCTGGGCACCCCCTCACGCAGGGGCAGCAGGTTTGTAGAATTTTCGGTGGTGCCCAGAACGGGTCCAAGTTCGCCCCCCACCCCACCCCACCCCCACCCCCCCCACACACTTGCCTTATAAGCTGATATATATTTTTTTAAATAATGTAAAAATAGACTGGACACAGTAAGCATTTAACAGTTTCCCTATATTGCACAATATCACTAGCATAAGAAAAATGTATTTAACTAAGAATATCAACTTTATTAATACTCTTGAATATGGAAACAACCAAGGACTCTTGGATCAATAACCTTCAAAAGCAAATATTTTCTAAAATTAAAACAAAAGTAACCCCTTCTTTTGCGATATTCTTCAGGAGACAGCAAACATT
Source organism: Mauremys reevesii (assembly GCF_016161935.1). Lineage (NCBI taxonomy): Eukaryota > Metazoa > Chordata > Testudines > Geoemydidae > Mauremys > Mauremys reevesii. Next base: position 34,523,365 of record NC_052629.1, on the reverse strand, counting down.
TTTCGTCATTGTTCGGTGGGGGATGGGGCTGCCCCTTGCCCAGCCTGGGGCAGGAGTGGTGACTGCAGGCAGTGGGGGGGCAGGGTGTCACACGTCCCACATTCACCCAAGCCCCAGCTGCCCAGGTCCAGACTCCAGGAAGCCCAGTCGGAGTTGTCTGTCTCCTGGTGGGTGCCAGGGGGCGGGGGGCAGGGGGGCTGCCATTACATGTGTGCCTCTTCCCCTTCTCCCTCCACAGGTGCAGCACCCACCTCAGCCTGCTGCCAGCACCGCTCCCTTTGTTGTAGCCAGCAGCGGCCAATGAGGGAGCGCAGTAGGGAGCAGCAGGGCAGCTGCCCACTGCCCAAGGCACAGGCAGGGAAGGGGGAGGCACATGGGGCCAGGAGGTGGGGCCAGGGCATGCTGCAAGGGAGGCACATGGAGGCAGCAGGCGGGGCCAGGGAAGAGACCCGTCCCCGAACATTGGTGGAGCCTGGCCCTCCGGCCCTGAATATTGCTGGAGCTTGGGCACCACAGGCCCATATAACTCTCCGCCCCTGCCCTCACATCTGGTCATGGTGTTGCAGGGGGTCCTCATCTCTAACACTCCTGCATGACCACTTTAGAGGCCACACAACAGCCTGTCTCCATCTTAGTCTTCTGTGGCCTGGCCCTCTGGCCAGGTCCCTTTGAAGTTCAACCCCTTCCACAGTAACAAAAAGGTCCAACTGTAAGTCCAAATAAATCTCTAAATAAGTAATTTATTTTGTCAATCTCAGGCCATTCTCAGGTCCTCCTAGATTGTTTCTTCCCCAGCAGGATTCCCCACACTGCCTCCCTTCCTCAGAGACACAGCAGTTCACCTCAGGGATCTTCCTGCCACTTACAAGCCCCTGTCTCAGGCTTTCCCCCCAGCAGCCTAACCTGCTCCCTTTGGGTACATCTGCACAGGGATAAAAAACCTGCAGTACACCCGTGGCTGGCCCAGGGCAGCTGGCTTGGGGTAGTGGGACTAAAAATCACTATGTACACATTCAGGCTCACGATGGAGCCTGGGCTGTGGCTGGGCCATCCTTGGGATTTATGGGGCCCTATGCAGTATTATTAAACTTGTGCCCCTATGCCCCACGACAGCCCGGGCTCGCGTGTGTATTTTAGATAAGGGTGGTCTTTTGAAGGATTTATTTAAAAAATTATATGTCTGAAAATCCCAAGCATTTAAAGCTAAAGATGAATAGTGCATCTAAATATCTATGCAAGGATTTTTTAGAGATGTGCTTTTATAATCTTCAGCAACACACTAATTTTTGTCTGTCTGTTGTGGTTCTCCAGGAAAGAGCAGGACAAGGCTGGAGTTATTCTATGAGACGCTTTAAGCCAGGTATATGATCATACCTAGAACTATGTATTTGGAATCCCCAGGTGTGTAAGTAAATCAGGGAATGTCTAAAAATACGTGATTAGGGTTGTTTCTTATTGGCTTGTGGACTCCCCTGTGCAAATGCTTTTTGTTTTGGTTGTAACCTTTAAGCTGGACCTCAAGAAGGTTATTATTGATGTTTAAATTTTGTAAGTGGGTTTTTTATATCTAGCAAATTTACCATTTTTTAAGAACAGGATTGGATTTTTGATGTCCTAGTTGGTTTGTGCATATGTTGTCTAATTAGCTTGGGGCAACAGCTAATTTCCTTTGTTTTCTTTCTCAGCTTTTCCCCGGAGGGAGGGAGAAAGGGCTTGAGGGTACCCCACAGGGAGGAATTCCCCAGTGAGCCTTCCTGAGTTACAGGGGGTTTTGCACTTGGGTGGTGGCAGCATCTACTCCTCCAAGGTCAGAGAGAAACTGTGACCTTGGGAGTTTAATACCAGCCTGGAGTGGCCAGTATTAATTTTTAGAATCCTTGCGGGCCTTCGCCTTCTGCACTCTAAAAGCCAGAGTGGGGAATCATCCTTTACACATGGTGATCCTTGCATTTGTGAGTGCCATGGTTGATTACAGTAATACAATATAGCTAGGAATGAAAGTATCCAACGAAGTGGGTATTCACCCACAAAAGCTCATGCTCCAATACATCTGTTAGTCTGTAAGGTGCCACAGGACTCTTTGCTGCTTTTACGGATCCAGACTAACACGGGTACCCCTCTGATAGCTTTAAGAAAGTTCCTTTTGATTCAGAATACAGCAATCTGCTCATCAACAACACATCACCTCACTGTTTTCCTCTCTTCACTGTCTCTCTTCAGTATTAGGTCAGAGTCCTCCCGGGCATTAACTGAAGTTACCTGGGGACATTTTCATCCTGGCTGAACAATTTTTTTTTTTATGGCAGCTACGTTCTACTGGTCCATCAAGCTGGCAACGTCAAGAGTGAGACTCATGCATACGAGCAACAGCTTTGTTGGCAACTGGCTTATGAATCTGGAACTCACTCCCAGAAGAGATCTGGATGAGAATAAATTTCAGAGCATTCAGATCAAAATGTGAAATGTTCTTCTACAACCTACCCTTCCCACATCATCAAATAGAAAGAAAAACCAAACCAAATGTGACATGCAAAACAAACATCCACTGTACAGAAGAAAAAAAATTTAATGTTTCAACTTTACAATATTGAGATTTGCTTACATGCCACACTCCTGGAGAACATGTAGGATCCTAGATTGGTAATATTTTGACTCAGTCTTGAAAGTGCACACATCTATTACATGACAAGTAAGAACATGTTTTACACCAGAACTGGAAGGCCACAACTCAGTTTGGGATGCCTAATGGAAAACATTGAAAAATATTCTGCACTGATGTATACCTTGTGCAATCCCATTGCAGTCAATGGAATTGCACAGGGTACAGTCCAGCATGGAATTTGTCTTTTATTTAGGAAAAAATTGGCATATAACACATTCTATTTATTTTCTGTATTTCTTGATATTTCATATTGTGGCAAAGTACCTTCTTCTCCTCGGCAGGCTCAGTCCTTTTTAGCCTTGGAGACACAGGCTTGGGCAAAGCAAACCCTTCTAGGTAGCACAGGGTCTGGCTAATCCTTCCCTCAGTCAATCCCTTGTGCTTGTTTACTCCCCTTCTGGGGACAGAGCGCAGCCTTCCTTGCTGCAAAGGTTCAGAGCCTTGCTGCACTTAACTTGCTGGCAGCTTCCCTGCTTCTCTCACTCTCCCCTCTGCTTCCATGCCAGGGAGAGTTTAAAAAGGTCTCCAGCAGTTGGAGCCAGCTGAACCTAATTAATTCCCTGGTAACCCCTGTTCCAGCTGAACCTTATTTCCCCCTGGTTATCTCTCCTCAGTGGATTGGGAGAGGCCTTTTAACCCCCTGGGACTAATTACTACCCTTCTCTTTGTAGCCACTTGTCCTGGGTTTGCCACATATCCCGCCCCCCTGCTCAACAGTACGGGGTTGGGCTACTTGGGTCGGAAAGCAGTGCATCTTGACAGGCCATCTGCATTGCCATGTTGGGTTCCAGACCTATGTCGGACTTTGAAGTGGAAGGGCTGAAGCGACAGGAACCTCTCGCGTTTTTGTCCTTGTTTTGGTGCATCCACTGCAAAGAGGCATGGTCCATGACAAGGGTAAACCTCCGTCCAAGTAGATAGTAGCGGAGGCTTTCTATGGCCCATTTTACCGCCAGGCATTCCTTCTCCACTACGGCGTATTTCTGTTCCCTAGGTACGAGCTTCCTACTGAGGAAGAGGACGGGGTGTTTGTCATCTGCAACCATTTATGAAAGCACCGCCCCCAGCCCTACTTCAGAGGCGTCGGTTTGTAGGATAAACTCCTTCCCCCAGTCTGGGGCGACTAGTACGGGGTCTGTACAGAGGACCGTCCTCAGATCCACAAAAGCACCTTCGGCTGCAGCAGACCATTTTACTATGTCTGGGCCCCGAGCTTTTGTTAGGTCCATTAATGGGCATGCCCTGGTGGCGAAGTGGGGAATGAACCGCCTATAGTACCCCACTAGTCCCAGGAATGCTCTGACCTGTTTCTTCTGGAGTGGTCGGGGCCACTTCTGTATAGCTTCTAACTTGTTAAGCTAGGGCTTCACTACGCCCCTCCCCACTATATACCCAAGGTACTTGGCCTCAGCTAACCCAGTCGAACATTTGGAGGGATTTGCAGTCAGTCCTGCCTTCCTCAGGGTGTCCAGGACTGCTTCTACTTTCTCCACGTGCGTCTCCCTGTCGAGGCTATATATGATGATGTCATCGAGATAGGCTGCCGCATACTTTCCACGGGGCCGCAACAGTTTGTCCATTAGCCGTTGGAAAGTAGCGGGGGCCCCAGGCAACCCAAAGGGGAGAACAGTGTATTGATATAGTCCTTCTGGAGTTGCAAAGGCTGTCTTCTCCTTGGCGGCCTTGGCCAGGGGGATCTGCCAATAGCCCTCGGTAAGGTCAAGGGTAGACATAAACCGTGCCTTTCCCAATCTGTCAGTCAGCTCATCTTTACTGGGTATAGGGTACACGTCAAATTGGGACACCTCATTCAGCTTGCGGAAGTCATTGCAGAACCTCATACTGCCGTCCGGCTTAGGCACTAAAACCACAGGACTGGACCATTGACTATGAGATTCTTCAATGACTCCTAATGCCAGCATCTTCCTGATCTCTTTCCTAATCTCTTCTCTCTTGGCCTCCGTGATCTGGTATGGCTTGACGTTCATCTTCACTCCGGGTTCTGTGAAGATGTGATGATGAACCTCAGTAGTCCTGCTTGGCTTTTCCGAGGCACATCCTGGCTGCGTTTGATCAGGCTGATCTCTTCTGATCGTTGTTCCGGAGCCAACTCCGAGGATATTCCCACCAGGTCAGGCTGGTTGCCTTTAGGGGATGGTGCCCCCAGCGCCACCACTGGAACTTCTCTATCCTGCCAAGGTTTCCGCAGATTTATATGGTAGATCTACTCCAGCTTCCGGTGACCCGGCTGTCGGACCTTATAGTCGACTTCTCTTATAGCTTCTATTACCTTGTATGGCCCCTGCCACCTGGCCAGGTGCTTGCTCTCCGCTGTGGGTATGAGCACCATCACCTGGTCCCCCACCTGGAACTTCCGGGTCATTGCTTGGCGATTGTAGTACATCCGTTGTGCCCCTTGGGCCTTCTCCATGTGTTCACGCACAAGGGGGGCAACTCGGACTATTCTGTCTTTCATCTGTAGCACATGTTCAACAATGTTTCTCCCAGGGTTCGGCTGTTCTTCCCAGTCTTCTTTAGCCAGGTCCAGTATGCCTCTGGGGTGGCGACCATTTAACAGCTCGAAGGGAGAGAATCCAGTGGAAGCCTGAGGAACCTCCTGTATGGCAAACAGCACGTAAGGTAGCAGGGCGTCCCAGTTTTTCCCGTCCCGACTAATCATTTTCTGTAACATGTTTTTCAATGTCCTGTTAAAACTTTCAACAAGGCCATCAGTCTGGGGATGGTAGACCAATGTTCTAAGGGTCCATATGTGGAGCATTGCACATAGGTCCTTCATCAGCTTAGACACAAAGGGGGTTCTTTGGTCCATCAGGATTTCCTTTGGTATTCCTACTCTGGAAAAAATCTGGACTAATTCTTTGGCTATGGTCTTGGACAGGGTATTCCATAGGGGTACGGCCTCGGGGTATCGGGTGGCATAATCTAGGACTACCAGAATGTACTGATGGCCCCGGGCTGACTTCTCCAATGGCCCTACTATGTCCATAGCTATTCGCTCAAATGGGACATCGATAATTGGCAGAGATACCGGGGGGCCCTTAAGCGTGGTCGGGGCCCATGTATCAGGCATTCCGGACAGGATGTACAATATCGTCGGACCACCGCATAAATGCCAGGCCAAAAAAACCTCTGTAAAATCCGATCAAGGGTCTTATCTACCCCTAGATGGCCCCCGAACAGGTGGCTGTGGGCCAGATCCATTACAGCCCTCTGATGCTTCCGGGGGACCAAGAGTTGTTCTATGACTTGCTCTTGGACTCGGACTACTCTGTATAGCAGATCATTCTTAATCATATAATATGGCCCTGGGCCCTTAACTCTCCCCTCCACGGGGACCCCATTTACCTCGACTACTTCTTTACGAATATTGTGGTATATGGGATCGTTGGCCTGATCCTGACCAAAACTCCCGAGTGCAGTCCCCATTTGTCCAAATTCTGGGGGGTCTCTCTCTGTCTCCCCCTCAGGGAAAGCCCCTGGGGAACTAGGTCCAACGACAGGGTTGTTAACGGCCGACCCTGTCCCACTGTCGGTTGAGCCCCTTCTTTCCCCTACAAGCGTAGACTTCTGGAACTGGATCAGGATCCTTGTCCCCCTCCTTTTATACACCCTCCGTTCCCTCCGAGTCTTCCTGGATTTCCCCGGTGGGGAGAACAAATTCTGGCTAAACCCATGGAAGGCCGGGGGAGGGTCACCTATCTGGGCTACACCCTGGGTCCCAGAATCATCATTTTCTTCTACTTCCTCCCCGGGGAGTAGGCTATCAAACCCCAGGAAGTCTCATCCAATAAGGACAGGGTAGGGGAGTTTCGGAACTACTCCCACCCTCAACTTAGTGGGGTTTCCGAGAACTTCTATTTTTACACGGATGGTTGGATAATAGTTGACATCCCCATGCACACAGGATATTCCCAAGCGTTTGGCCTGGGATAGTTGGTCCTGCCTGACCAGCTTCCCCGAGACTAACGTGATTGCACTTCCCGAGTCAATTAATGCTGTGGTTTCTATACCATTCATCTTAACGGGCCTAGTGTATCTATGAGGGACCATCACAACCCCAACTAGACTTATTAGATCACATGGTCCCCCCATATCTCCCAGTTCACATTTCATAGGCTCTCCTAGATTTAGGCATTGGGCAGCGATATGCTCCAATTTGCCACAGGCATAACAACGGTATCCCGCTTGGGGCAGCCACCTATTTTTCGGGCTGCTGGGCTTTATTCCCCGAGTCTTTCTCACCCAGTCCTCAAGTCTCTCCAGGACTGCTGGCTGCTCTTCCGCCTCCTTCCTCACCTCCATTGTCCGGCCTGGCGCTAGGGCAAACCGGGGCCCTTGGTGCAAAGGCTGGTCTCCGATTCTGGCACCTTCCCTCCCCGGTGGTCCGAGAAAGTTCTTGGGCTGCTAAGTGTCTCTCTATGAGGGCAACTAGTTCATCATAAGAGGAGGGATCATTTTGGCGGACCCATCCTTGTATGTCCGGCAGCAACCCCCTCATGTACCTGTCCAACACCAGGATTTCCACTACCTTCTCTGGCGCATGGGTCTCAGGGCGGAGCCACTCCCGGGCAAGGTGGATCAAGTCAAATAGCTGGGACCTCGGTGCTTTGTCATCCCGGTACTTCCACTTGTGGAAGCGCTGGGCCCGTACGGCCGGCGTCACACCTGACCTCGCCAGGATTTCTGCCTTCAGCTGGGGGTAATCCATAGCTTCTTCCGTGGTCATGTTGAAGTAGGCCTTCTGGGCAGCAGCAGCAGAAGCAGACAAATTTTTAAGAAACTACTATCTTGTTTTCCTGCAAATATGTCCCAAGTAAAAAATGGCAGAAAACACAAAATATAAAAATACAGGGCAATTTGTCTCTAAATAGACTGTTTTGCATAAGTTAGCAGTTGCTCTTTAGGTTGGGCCTTAAGGTTCTTAATTAAATGCAGTATTTGTGTTGTTACAAATATTTTTTCAAAATATATTTACAAAATTTGCCCAGAAGTTGATGACACGTAAGCAGTATTGTGGGATAGAATGTGGTAATTTTAAATTGTGCTGGACGCCAAAGTAATTTTACCCCCAAAATTACTAGTCTAGAAAAACAAGAAGTGGTAAGCCATTATTTATTTATCTTACTGACAATTGAGAAATGTGTGACTCTCACTGTTTTAGTCACAGAAGTTCTTTTACATACCTTAAGGGACATCATGATTAAAACCAAGCAAAATAATCACAGTTAAAAACCAGGGCTATTTTATTATTAAAGAAAACATTAAACAAACCAATACAAATAACAAAACACAAATGATAAACCTGTTACTTCTGTTACAATCTCTTCTCTCTCTCTCTCTGTGGGCAGGGCTGGCTCTGGCTTTTTTGCCGCCCCAAGCAAAAGAAAAAAAAGTGAGGGAGGGGGTGCGGAGCGGCAAAGCAGGGGGGAAAAAAAAAACCCGAGGCATGGCCGGAGCGGCAAAGCTGGTGGGGGGGGAAGCGCGGCTGGAGCGGAAAAGCGGGGAGGAGGGGGGAAATGGCGCGGACAGCAAAGCAGGGGAAAAAAACAAAACAAAAAAACCCTACAGGGCGGCCGGAGCCAGAGTGCAGGGAGACTCCCTGTGCTGCAGAGTACGTGCCCAGGCTAATGGGGGGGAGAGGGAGGGAGCGGGGGGGGGGAAGAGAGAGAAGGGGGGCAGCCAGGGCTTCAGCAGGGCGCTCACCCCACGGCCCTGACTGCCGCGCCATCTGCCGGGAGGGCTCTGCGCCGCTCCGGTCAGCTGGGAGGGAAGGATGTGGGCTGCCCTACCGAGTTTGCTGCAGGGTGCTCCCCTCCTCCGCCCCCTACAGGGCGGCCAGATCGAGGAACCAAAAAAAAACCAAAAAACCAAAAACCTGTCATGCCGCCCTAGGATTGGATGGAATGCCGCCTCGTAGAATCTGCCTGGTGCCTGGAGCCAGCCGTGTCTGGGGGAGCTATTACCAGAGACTACACCTTTAAGAGTAGACACACCTTGGGTGGGGGGATTTCTCTTTGTAAATTGAGACCAAAATTAATTTCTCTTAATTTCTCAAAATTATTAAGAGAGAGTTTTCAATCTTAGTGTATCAAAAGAAAACAGACTGTTTATAAATGAGCAAAAGAAGTTTAAGGGCAGCTAGATCCTATTGGTTATTGTTAATAACCAATTTGTAGAGAGCAAGGTAAATAATTTTATTAAATCCTATGAAATCATAGAAAATATTTAATCCGTCACTTAGAAGAATCCATTTGAGGCGCTGTCTTGAGACAGGCACATTAATAAATGGTAAGAATCTTAAATCCAGTTGAATCACACTGTTTTCTCTGGTTAGTTCTTGTCTCCTATCCAGGAATATATGGTCTATTGGTTTGGTGATTAACAGGAGAAACTTAATATTTTTATTTATAACAGCATGTCCATATACTGTACCACTAAAATCATCAGAACAGTTTAAAAAAAAATCTAATCCCTTGGTAGTGTCTTTAGTTAATGTCTTTTCATCAATGCTTGTTGAAGTCTTCAGAAGGCTCTCCTTGGATTGGTTGTCTTGAGGTTTCCCAGATATTAGCTTCCTTTAGCTGTCTATGGAGACTTGTTTGTAGGGATGGTCAGGATAAGCTGATGAGTGTTGATGTGTTTAAGCAGAGTAGCAGAGGGTGTGTAAGATAGTGCTCATTTCAGTTTGTATACTCATCTCCTTTCTATTTTCATGAAATTATAGGAAAATAAACCCGTTTTCAGGCTTGTTTAGATTTAAAATTAGTTGCTGTCATCCTTTCATCAGTACCATTATGGGTTGTTGTTAGGAACCTCTTAGTCTTATGAGCATTTAGTTTGTTAATACATATATGCATTAATGTTGTAATTCTTCCTTGACAGTTGCATTTCCTTTATCGTCTTTGTGGCAGGAAATTCCCAGAACATCTTTAAATTTAGAATTTTAATTCCTTATATTCAGCCCATTTTCTGGGGTATTCTTTCAGTTTTATTAGCATTCAACAGGCAATGAAATTGTTTTCAAGAAGTCCAAATACTCCTGTTTTTATATAAAGTTTTTAGGTCTCAGAATAGCCTTTTTAAAATTCAATAATTCTTAAAAGAGCACTTAGGCTGAATAGTTATTAAAGAAGTTGTTGATTCTTGATAACAAGTTTTGGAGAGATTATTATTTTTGTCTTCCTGACTTGGGTGGGGGAATTGCTTGAGTTTTCCAGATAGCTAATTAATCAATTCCCCATTAATATAAATATTCTATACTCAAATGGCTTCTTACAGCATTTCTTAAAGGTTTTTGCCATTTCAACATTTAAGGAATAGACAAAAGGTTTAAAACATTTCTAACAATGTTTTTCTGAGGCTTTTCTGAATGACTTTTTAGAGTGATTATAAAAAATTCATTTCAACAAGCAAATTTTTGGAATTTTTTGTGTGGGCTCACTTACAGATATTTCTTGGGAGCATGGAAAAGCCCACTTTATAAGCTAGATTTATTGCTCTGGCAAAGCATGCTTACATTTTTTTTTAATACACAATCAGGTCTTTTCTTAAGACACAAATATTTTACATAGTTTGTTTTCTTGAGACAAGGATTACATTTGTAGCAACAAATATTTTTTACAAAGGGAAGTGTCCCGGTCTTGATAAGACATTGTGGTTTAGTTACCTTTTATACTAAATGGTATTTATCAGTTACAATATACAATTTGCACTTAAAACTCTTAAATATTCTGCGCGGTCCACCCCGGTACTGACAAGACCATTGGCACCAAGACTGACAATAACCCCTGCTGCAGACACGCCACCACCAGAGGGCACCTATATGTGTCCGCCAGCACCCTACAAGGCTAAACAGAAATCGCTGTGGACATCAGCTCACACCCCAACCCCCTCAGCCCATGGAGCAGCAACAATTCTTCAACCATGCTGACAGTTTCATGGCCCCAGAGCCTGACTCTCCTCTCCTCGGCACCGAGCGCACACTCTTTGATCAGCCACTCTCACCACCTGACCTGGCCACACTCACTGACAGTGAGAATGACATACCACAGCAGGCAGAGTTTTCCCCGCCTGACTCTCCTCCACCACCAGAGCCACACCTATTTCAAGGCACAGTACCCCACAAGAACCAGCCTCAATGTCCCTGCTTTGTCCCCCCATGGGCTGGGCCCCACATATCATACCCTATGCAGTGGCCACAGTAGTACCCATGGTCTGCCTATGATGCCAGTCATTCCTGCAAACCCACCACCAGACCCGGTCTGTCTCTCTATCTCCAGCTCCATCTACATCCAGAGCTCCTGAGACCCCTCTCGAAGAAGTGGGCTATGAACTTTTCCCTGAATCATCCGATCATAATTTTGTCAACTGCAGATGAAGCTCTCATGCCACCACCACCACAGAACGTGGATGATTTTAAGCAATTCCAGGAACTTTTTAAGAGGGTGGCAATCAGCCAGGACATTCCATTAGAGGAAGTGCAGAAGACAACACAGACTCCTGAAAATCCTCCAACCCTCTGTGCCATCAAAGTTCGCACTATCCATAAATGATGCCCTCCTGGATCCCACTGACATTATATGGCAGACCCCTCCCTCCATCCCACCAATATGTAAAAGGGCTGAATGTAAATATTATGTACCAGCTAAGGACATAGACTTCTTATTTTCCCACCCACAGACCAACTCTCTCGTGGTTGAGGCAGTGACCCACAGAACAAAGCAACCACAATACCGGCCCATACCGCAAGATAAGGACCTCAAACGACTTGACAGCCTGGGCCATAAGGTTTACACCTCCTCCACTCTGAAATTGAGAATTGCAAATTACTCTGCCTTCCTCACAAGCTATGACTTTGACAATCACAACAAGTTATTTGAATTTACCTCCCATATCCCAGAGGACAGAAGATCAGATTTTTAAATCAGTCCTCGAAGGTTAGCTGGTGTCTACGATGGCACTACATCCCTGGACATGGCAGACACAGCAGCCCATACTATTGCCACCATGGTAGTGATGAGCAGGTCTTCCTGGCTGTCTTCATCTGGCATCCCTAAAGACCTGCAAACCAAGTGGAGGACTTTCCCTTTGAGAAGGATAAACTTTTTTCCAAGAAAACCAGCGAAGTCCTTCACACCATGAAAGACTCCAGGGCCGATATGTGCACACTGGGGATATACCCTTCCTTCCCCAGGAGGCAATGGTATCAACCTTATCAGAGGACCTGCGCACAACAATATCACCGGCCCTAGTCAAGACCATATGATAATGGGAGGAACCACAACAGACCTCCCAGGTGCAGACAAAACCAAGTGCAACTAACTACATCCCACACATTGGGAAAGAACCAACTATTTTGAAGCCTTGGTCAGGGGTCTACACGACCATCCCTTGGCACCACCGCTTATTTGCCCATTTGGCCACCGCCTTCAGTTTTTCCACCGTGTCTGGCACTGGTCACACAGGACCGCTGGGTCCTGGAAATAGTACAATCAGGCGACTCCATCCCTTTCATTTCATGCCCACCCACCCTTCCCCATCCCTCTTCAGGGATCCCTCTCACAAGCATCTACTTCAAGCAGCAGTGACTCATCTTCTACAGCTAGGTGCAGTGGAACCTGTACCTGGCACAACATCGGGGAAAAGGGTTTTACTGACCCAGAAGAAAGGCAGAGGATGGTGACCTATACTAGGCCTATGCCAACTGAACAAATTTGTATGCATACAAAAATTCAAGATGGTCAGATTGGGCACAATAATACCCACGTTGGAATAAGGGGACTGGTTCCTAGCCCTTGACCTACAGGATGTCTGTTTTCATATATGTATTCACCCAGCACACAGACGCTTTCTGCAATTCACAATAGGGCACGACCACTTCCAATACAGAGTGCTACTGTTCGGACTCTCCACAGCACTGAGAGTGTTCTCCAAGACTCTCGCAGTAATGGTGGCCCACCTATGCAAAACACGGAATTATACTTTTCCCCTACCTGGACAACTGCCTTATCAAAGGCCGATCATACGAAGAGACATTAAAAGCCACTTGTTTTACCATCTCCCTCTTCCACAGTCTAGGCCTGCAAATAAACTTCCAAAAATCCACCTTGATACCCACACAGCAAATTAAGTTGATCGGGGCTCATCTGGACTCAATTTTGACCAGAGCCTCACTTCCACACACGAGATTCCTCACCATCACACACATTATCTGTTTGCCCCAGAGTAGAGATAAGAACATGCCTGCAGCTTCTTGGTCACGTGGCAGCCACCACCCTCGTGGTCAAATATGCCAGACTACATATGAGGTGGCTTCAGGGTTGGCTTAGCTCCATATACAAACCCAGCAGGCATAGCCTCCACATGATGCTAACTCCTCCAGCAAAGGTATTAGTCTCCCTACAATGGTGGGCAAAAATGGGAAACATATACATGGGCGTCCCCTTCCATCAAAATTCCCCTGTGCTCATGCTCATGACAGACGTTTCCCTAATAGGCTGGGGAGCACACCTGGGAGACCACACAATACAAGGCAGATAGTCAGAGATGCGTCTGCACATAAATCTTCTAGATATGCCTGCCTCCACTTTCTCCCAATCATAAGGAACAAATCTATTTGGATCTTGACAGACAATATAGCATGCACGTTCTACATCAACAGATGGGGGTGTAGAGGCGATCGCGATCGCTATGCACGGAAGTCATCCAACTATGGAATTGGTGCATACAACATCTCACAGAGATCACTGCTTCCTACCTGCCTGGGTGTCAGAACACTGCTGCTGACACACTCAGGAGACACTTCTCACAAGAACATGAATAGGAATTACACCCCATGATACTGCAACAGCTCTTCTCCCACTGAGGCACCCCATCTTTAGATCTGTTTGCTGCAACACAAAACCGCAAATGCCATCTATTCTGCTCCAGAGCGGGACTCAGGACCACGTTCCTCCGAGACACATTCCTCATTCCGTAGAACAAGGTACTCATGTATGCTTTTCCACCGGTCCCACTAACACACGGAGTCTTGCGCAAGATCAAAGAGGACAAGGCCAGGACCATACTTATTGTCCCGGCCTGGCCCAGACAGACATGGTATCCTTACCAGCTGTGCATGTCCATTCACCCTGCAAGACATCTTCCCAACAGACCGAATCTGCTCTTCCAGGGCAACAGTCGGATTCTCCATCCGCAACTGCAGAAGTTCCATCTGATGGCATTGTTCCTTCAGGGTTCCAAACACACAAACTAGCTTGTTCAGAGCAGGTCCAACACATCCTCCTGCATGGTAAACGAGACTCCACTTGTAAAACTTACCTGCAAAAGTGGAAACGGTTCTCCATATGGTGCTCCAATAGAAACTTTTGCCACCCTACACCGCTCCTCTCCCTGATATCTTGGACTACCTCTTCCTCAACTAAAAAAAGAGATTATTGCTCAGCTCTATCAGAGTACACCTTGCAGCAGTCATTACCTTCCTTGACACACTGGACGGGTTTTCAGTTTTCACCCACCGCACCATAAAACGCTTCCTCATAGGCCTTCAAAACCTTTACCCTGAGATTCACCTACCCACAAATACCTGGAATCTGAACCTAGTTCTCTAGGGTCTCATGAAACCTCCCTTTGAACCACTGGCTACCTCCTCCATACTACTCATGTCCATGAAACTAGCTATAATGTCAGCAAAAAGGGTTGTGGAAATAAGCACACTAATGGCCTACCCTCCCTACACCATTTTCTTTAAAGACAAGATTACAATGCGACCCCACCCCAAATTTCTTCCCAAGGTGGCATCCACCTTCCATCTCAATCAGCCAATACACCTACCTGCATTCTACCCCAAACCTCCTAAGAGCCCACAGGAAGCAGCATTACATACTCTTGATATCAGATATGCAGTTGCCTTTTATTTGGACAGAACTAAGGCATTCCGTAAATCCCCTAGACTATTTGTGTCCACTACCGAACAATCGAAGGGTGCTGCTATTTCCAAGCAACGACTCTCCAAGTGGATATCTGAATGTATTAGGTCCTGCTACCAGACCCAGAATGCTCAACTGCCGGAGGCAGGGCCGTCCCTATCTATGGTGATGCCCTACGCAGCCCGAGCACCTGCACCCACCCCTGCGGGAGGAGTGACCGTTCTGCTGGAAGGCCAGTCCCTCCGTGGAGGGGCAGGGGGACTGCACCCAAGGGCCATTGGGCCAGGAGCTGTGGGGGGCAGCAGCAGGGGGGAGGAGGTCTGGCACCAGCAGCAGGAGGAGGGTGGGCCCACCCTCCCGCACTCACCGGTGGCAGCAGGAAGCAAAGCAACCTGGCCCCAGCCTGCTCTGCTCCCCCACCTCCCAGCCCTGTCGCTTGGGGGAGGGGGCTTGGAGGAAGGGGTCAGGCCTGCCCCCACACTCGCCAGGGGCAGCGGCAGGAAGCAACGTGACTGGGAGCTGGCAGAGCGGAGTGGGCTGGGGCCGGGTTGCTTTGCTTCCCGCCGCTGCGGGTGAGTGTGGGGATGGGCCCAACCTCTTCTGCCAGCTCCAGTACCCCTGCTAATCCCGCGGGCTGCGTCCCTCGGGGGAGGGGACTTGGGGGCAAGGGTGCAATGGGGGCAGGATGGGGGAGGAGCAATGGAAAGAAGAAGAGGCAAGGCAGAGGCAGGGGCTTGGGGGAAGGGATCAAATGGGGACAGTGCAGGGGCGGAGCAGGGGACTGGCTAGGGGATAGGACTGGCCAGCCCTGCATACACAGCATGCAGCTGCCTAGGGAACCACAAAATTTGGTGCCCCAAATTATGTGGTGCCCTACGCAGCTGTGTATTCTCTGTGTGCCTAAGGACAGCCCTGTCCGGAGGGCATCAGCACACACTCTACTAGAGCAATGTCAACATCTGTTACATTCCTGCAAAACATACTTATTACCAACATATGCAAGGCGGCCACATGGACATCACACAGGACACTATGGCAGACACCATAGTAGGCCACACATTACTGTCTACCGTTATCAATGACGCAACTCCAATGTCCTACCAACCATAGTGGGTACTGCTTCACATTCATCTGGAGTGGAGCACCCACAGGGACAGCACTCAAAAAAGAGAAGGTTACTCACCTTGCAGGTTCTTCAAGATGTGTCCCTCTGTGGGTGCTCCACTACCCACCCTCCTCCCCTCTACTTTGGAGTACGAATCAGATGACTGTACGATAGAGAAGGAACTGAGCGGGTGCAGGATGCACATGAACAGACAGCAGGGGCAGCTCTAGACATTTTGCCGCCCCAAGCATGGAGGGTCTGCTGGTCCCACGGCTTCGGCGGACCTCCTGCGGCTTCGGCACGCCTGCGGGAGGTCCGCTAAAGCCATGGGACCAGCGGACCCTCCGCAGGCACACCTGCGGGAGGCCCACCAAAGCCGCAGGACCAGCGGACCCGCCATAGGCAAGCCGCCGAAGGGAGCCTGCCTGCCACTCTCGCAGCGACCGGCAGAGCGTCCCCCACAGCTTGCCACCCCAGGCACGCGCTTGGAGCGCTGGTGCCTGGAGACGCCCCTGACAGACAGACCCTAACGATGATGCGAGATGACAGCTGGGTGCGTGTATCCCAACCAGGCACTGCTAATGAAGATCTCCGATCAACGGCACCAGAACGCATCATCACCTGGAGTGGAGCACCCACAGGGACATACATCTCGAAGAACCTCAGTTACTGCAAGGTGAATAACCTTCTCTTATAATTTTATTAATATTGTTTTTGCTTCAAGAGGTCTCTCCACTACAGCATATTCTTCTATCAACTGAAAGACACAAGCCTATTTTGCAGGAGATGACACTGATCCCAAAGTAGTAGTAGAGTCTGTGCATGTCCTTTCTTTGGGTACGATCCAAAGCCCATTGCAATCAATGTAGAGACTCCTATTGGCTTCAATGGGCTTTAAATCAGGTTGTCTGGGAAAAGAGTGACTGCTGATCTGCTTTTAGTGTTTGTGCTATAATCTACTTTCCTATTCACACAACTTCCCATAAGGCTGGCTGAGTGCCCTTTATGGTGACTAGACAGCAAATGTGAAAAATCGGGACAGGGGTGTGTGTGGGGGGGGGGGTAATAGGAGCCTATATAAGAAAAAGACCCAAAATCGGGGGTGTCCCTATAAAAATCAGGATATCTGGTCACCCTAGTGCCATCCCATCCAGAATGAAGGTGTTGCCTGCTGAAGAGGGAAGGAATAAAGGCAGCAAAAACAGCACTGGGGATAGAGTCCATGGTTTTTAAAAAATGAAGATATGACTGTATGCTCCATGTAGTATCAGATTAGCATAAACTTGGTTTGTGTTTATTCTAGGCATTCTCTCTCCAAGTTTCTTCCTATAATATAATATATACACCAAAGGAAACGCTCATTAATTGGCAGTTGGCTTTTGCTTGCTAAGTTAAAAGCTAAGCTTAACGCTTCACAGGAATTTTCACAATTGAGGCTGTACATTTTCCAGTATTTCCAGAATACTTCACCTAATTTTCCCACAGTCATTGTCTAGGCGTAGGTCTGTAGTCTAAACCTCAAGTTAGATAGACCAGCACTGCACTGTCGCAATTTTCAAAGCCTTAAATAATGAAGGAGCAGGGATTCCTTTTTTGTTCTCGGTACAGCACCTAGCACAATGGAGTCCTGATCCATGATTAGGGCTTCCAGGTGCTATGGTAATACAAATAATACTACAGAGGACAGCACGTATGAAACTGTTCTCAGAACAAATGAGAACTAAACATACGATAAATGAGCCTGTCACATGACACACTGTCATTGAGATGTCATGATTAAAAGAGAATGCCAGTGGAATAAAATGTTGATCTAGGATAACAGTCTCCTACTGCTAGGTGAATACTGAGGCACAGCAAAAAATGTGAATTTTCAACAGGTGCCATTTGTTTCCAGCTCAATTACTTTGCTGCTATTATATTGAGTGATTAATGTTGTAGGTGCTGTCATTTTCGCTGATCAGTGACAATGCTCACTGAATCTCTTTTGAAAAATTGCATTCTGATTATCACAGATTAGACACATTTCCTCCATACTTCGGCCAATTAGAAAAAAATATAAACTGTATTTCTGTAAATAAGATTTTTTTACAATTTGTTGGAATATGCTCTTTAAAATATTGGCCAAAAAAGAGATTTTCTTGGGGAAACTCTTCTAAATTTGAAATATAATAAGAATCACTTATTCCAGACCGGACAGTGGCAATACAATAATGCATCACCATGTAAAACATAAAAGAAGGAGAAAGAAAATAGACAAAAAAAGGAAATGGAATTAGAGAAGGAAGTGAAGAAATTCAAAGCAGAACGCAAGAAGTGACATGACATGAAAAGCTTTAAAGTGATCAGATATAAATGTATTTAATATTATTTGTATTCTAGTAACATCTCCAAAGGTTCTAGCACAGGCAATGTGTATTTTACATGTATAATAGGAAGAAACAGCAACTGCCCAAAAATGCTTGTAATTGTGCATCAACTGGAATGTGGGTCATTTCCACAGAAAATTAGAGGAACTCACACTGTTGTGGCCATCTAGACTTGGACTCGTTCTGAGCATTTTCAGTGCCAAAAACAAACAAACTCAAAATGAAGCTTTTTAACCTTCTAAAGCAAAACCTTTCATGTGGAGCTTAGCCCTGTTCAGTGGCTGATGATAAAATAAAGACTGGCTTCACCTGTCGAGAAGGCACAGCACTTACTATGTTTTTAATATTTGTGTGTCCGTTCCTTCATGAACCATGGTGGTTGGATAGGAATGTTTGGGTGGAATATCACTGGAGAGACAAGAGTTCAGTTGTGGCTCACTGCTGATTTGTTAGACTCAGGTGCCCCCTAGAGGAGCAGACAGCAGCAGCGCTCAAGGCTGAGCAAATACTTTTCATCTCTCACCCGTTTAGCCTTCTGTACAATGCCAAGAGTGTAGGGAGGAGTTTCTCAAGGTATATATGAGAGGGAATGTGAAATTCTAGGCCAAAGGGGACTGTTTGGCTTAAGATTTATTACAAGAAAAATAATATGCATATGAGAAAGAAAGTATACAGAGTGTCAATGAAGCCTTCAACATCTCTTCCTTTAACTTTATTCTGAAAACACACTCGTTCCCAGAACATTATGCCCCACTATTTCCCTCCGAGACAAGCTAATAAACCAAATGACAGAAAAAACAAAACAAAAATGTGGCACTAGAAGTTGTGGCTCTAACCCCAAGGTGTGCTTACTATCACTACTGTGTCACTTCCTTTTGTTCTGACCCAGCCCATTTTCTTCATCTCTATGTTCAGTCTAGAGCTTAGATTTCTGGGCTGGGATATAATGTTCACATTTTCTGATTTGCCCACCCCAAGCTTTCAAAAGGAAAACAGGAAGGATTTTTTCACCCCATGAACAACATTGTACAAGTGGCTAGGCACAGTAGAAGTGAGGATTGCCATCTTTTGAAGAATCAGGTATTAGGTGTGGAGGCAAGTTATGAGACTTGATGGATTAATTAACCACATGGAACATGAACTAATCCAGTGTGGTAAATCTTGAGTCAAATTTGCCAGAAGTACATCCTCCAAAGCATGTATGTCCAGTGCACTCAGCACAGAAAGCAATGGTGCGCATATGTATGCTATGCCCGAGCCAATCCCCCATTTTCACATGCACAGGAGTAGTCACATTTTGGAGAACTATAAAAGCCACCTAGGGCCTTACAATCTGTACCATTCACACAAAGAAAGGCTTGTAGAAACTGCTTCTACATTGACATTTGGGTGTAGAAATGCATACCTGATTTAATTAGGCCACTCTATTTTGCCAACACCCTCTTGTGAAACATATCCCTTGTGTCTTCATCACATGATGAGTAGCCAAAGGAGTAGGAATGTGAGCTAACTGGCTAATGTATTGCTTACCTCTGTGCATGAATCTTTCCCTGATGCCTCTCCAGTTTTCTGTGACTCAGTACGTGTTTGTTAGCATTATAATAGGCCTAGGTGGAACCTTGGTCAGTATTCTTCAGTACAAGGGAAAGAAGAACAGACTGAAGTGAAAGGACATTATTCTCTCTTCTCAGGTTATTTTTCCTATTATTGCACACCAAGATTGTGGCAAATTAACTGCTCTTGCTAGGAAAAGAACCAATAATTACAGGATTTTAGGTCAACTGCTGGGGCAGCACAGGTTCTCTATTACATGTCCAAAACATCCTACTTCCTTCAGGCTAAAATTCCACAAGACAAAAGGAAGGATTTTTTCAGCCTACACTCTTGTTTTTGAGAAAAGGCTTTCCTCCTAGTCCTTTAGACTGCGAGGCCTCCTGGCTCCTGCCTTCCATATTCCTCTTCTTGTGAGCTTTTCAGCTGTCAGTTTACATCCTGGATCCTCTGAAAACCAGATCTGTGCTCCTAGTTAGGCTTGTTAAGGTTCCCCTCGAGGATCTCTTACCTTTCATTTTGGCTAGCTGCCACTTAGGCCCTGAAAGAATCCTACTGCTCTTCCCCTTTGCAGTTCCAATAGTGGCACAGTGCTCTGAAGGTAGGAAGCATAGGGGCAACTGCATGTGCGCAGCAGGATGATGGCGTGGAGGGGAGAGCACTGACACCCTTACTTTTATAGCTCTGTATTGAACTACAGTTGGGCACAGTTTTTTGTCCAAAACTATTTTTAGACCTGAAACATTTTCCCCACCTCCAGAACTGCCAGCAAAGAAAAAAGTGGGTTATTTACAGAGCTCTATACAAAACTGCCGCTCGGCTGATTTAGGAACTGTTGGTTTGCATGTGTTTATGGGGACCCACCAAGGGCTGGAGACTGTTGCATCTAGTACTTAGAGCTAGAGCTTGTCAAGAGATAAAATCATTTAGAACCACTACTGAAAGTATTACTAATTTTTGCCCTACATTTTTGCCTGATATTAGTACATAAAAAAATGCAATATCCATTTGATAAAAGTTTTCACTGAAAACAGAACATCTGAAAAAAAATCAGCAGTTTTCACAAAATGTCAGTTTTTTTAAAAAGCCGACGTTTCAAGAAAAACAACCTAAAAAAATTTTACTTTAAAAATTTCACCCAGCTCTACCTGGAACACCAACAACAACACTTGCCTCTACGTTCATGGAGTGCAGAGTATGCTACCAAACACCTAGGACAGGGGTAGGCAAACCTATGGCTCATGTGCCAGGTGGCACATGAGCTGATTTTCAGTGGCACTCACACTGCCCAGGTCCTGGTCGCCGGTCTTGGGGGCTCTGCATTTTAATTTAATTTTAAATGAAGCTTCTTAAACATTTTAAAAACCTTAATTACTTTACATACAACAATAGTTTAGCTATATATTATTATAGAAAAAGACCTTCTAAAAACGTTAAAATGTATTACTGGCACGTGAAACCTTAAATTAGAATGAATAAATGAAGACTCGGCACACCACTTCTGAAAGGTTGCCAACCCCTGACCTAGGATGTCTTCACTGCAGAGTTAACCTGGGCTATTACCTGATTTTAGCTTGAACTCCCCTGCCATCCAGAAAAAAAACGTTTATCTGGGTTTGGAGGTGCTTTTAGCCCCGGAGTAGTTTATCTAGCTGGGGGTATAGGCTCCACCTTAACTTTAACTCCATTCTAAGGGCTTGGCTACACTGGAGAGTTGCAGCACTGGTGGTGGGTTTACAGCGCTGCAACTTAGTCACCGTCCACACTTGCAAGGCACATACAGCGCTGCATCTCCCTGGCTGCAGCGCTGGCTGTACTCCTGCTCTGCCTCGGATATAAGGATTGCAGCGCTGGTGATGCAGCGCTGCTCCTCAAGTGTGGCCACCAAAAGCGCTGTAATTGGCCTCCGAGGTATTCGGAGGTATCCCAGAATGCCTGTTCAGCCACTCTGCTGTTTTGTTGTGAACTCCGGGCTCCCGGAGCTGCTTATCTAAAAAACAAACACAGCTACTGTTTGCTCCAGCAGAGGCAGGCAGGGGGATTCTTTTGGAATGTTCACAGCTAGTGTTTGCTTGAGGAGAGAAGCAACAAGGCAGGGGGGAGACAACTAATCACGAGGTGGTGAAGATGTACATAAGGAATATTTCCTTTTGATCAGTTATCAGCTGTCAGCAGAAAAGGACTACACATTCAGGACATTTATAGTAGTAACTTTCCCAAAAGATTTATTCTGAAAATGGTATGCAAGAGTGAGTTCAATGTGCATACTTATAGAAAAGGAAGCAACTATAGAAACGGCTATGCAAATAGCTGATACTGCATCTGAACCGTGGTAGTTCACAAACAGTGACAGAAAAAAGGAAGTAATAAAGAAACCTTGAAAAAAAATGAAGACATAGGTGACTGTTGCTTTAACTGATTGAAAAGAGCAAAATAATTGTGGTTGGCATTTGGCTTATGCACGTGCACATCTGTTATGTCAGATATGCAGAGCTGATGAAAACATGTCTGCTTTGCCTTAGATCACACAAGTCCATAATTTACTTTTTATGCCCTCTAGCTCCACCTACTGGGACTGACTCACTGTTCTAAAAAAACCCACCACAATTCCTCACCTTCCCCTCTAACCTAAACCATATAAAATTACAGCTCCAAATTTATCGCTGATGTAACTAACTCCACTGAATTACACCAAGTATGAATTTGGCCCAAGAAATTTTAAGGACAGTCAAAAGGCACATAGACCAATGTGTCCATCCTTTTCACATTTTATCCTAAAAGTTTCCCTGTGACAGCTTGTGCCATTCCAGGACATTTTGTTCAGCAAAACTCAAATTTAAAAAAAAATAAATCAGGAAATACAGAGGTAATGTATACACATCCATGTAACCTTAACTGTTCCCCCATGGAGCTGGTAACAGCCAATGGCAGTGAGAATTATCTACATGCACTCCAGCTGTATGCACTGTGTTAGCTTTAACTGTATTGCATGTTTTGAATGGTTGAGCAGCAGGGGGCAGATTAATTGAGATGTATTTGTGAGTTGAGGAGATGGTGATTGGTTTGGGGAACATTTCAGAGCTGGGATTCTGTAGTGGGGGGGACCAAAACTGGACGCAATATTCCAGGTCTGGCCTCAGCCGTGGCCTAATCCCTTTGGATGCAGGTCATGTAAACTGTATATAATTCTATGGTTTGGTGCTCGCAATGCCTAGTTGGGAGTTAAGAGAAAATGCTTTCTTGGGTATCAGGATTTCTGATATGAGGATTTCCCCGCCTGACATTCTCTGGAGTTTTGGATAGAATATGGAGTGAAGAAAACAACCCAACCCAGGGAAAGAGAAGTTTGACATATGTTCTAAATTTCAAGATCACAGGTAATCCTAGTCCTAAAATAAACATCCAGTGATTTAACATATCTTGTTACATGGACTGAAAACATCAGCCACTAGAAAGTCATGGTGGAGCTTATTTGCTTTGTAAATAATATTGCAGTCATTGCAATCATATTCAGTTTGGAGTAAATTTGAATTGACAGTCCATCGCACAGCTGTAAAATTTATATTAAGTTTACAGGCTCTTTACCATCAGATTTCATGACACTCATTTCATCGTTCTGTTGCCTCAGTCACTGCAGTGACAATGCTGTCACATTACAAGTTATTTTGAGTCAGGGGTATCATAATTACTTTGCAATAATAATTCAGATCCACAGTCACAAGTGGTATACCAATCATATTGCTTTTGCATCAGTGATATAATAATTCATTAATACCATTATAAAATTGTACTTCTACAGTCAAGGCACAAAATAAAAAAAAGAAAAAATAGCAAACTAAGTTTTAAGGAGGACTGTTTCTAGAGACTGATAAACATTAGTGTGATGGCCTGAAACTTCAGTCTGTAAACAAAATGAGAAATCCTTCTTTTTCTGTGGGGGCCCTTATCAAACTAAGATTCATTGGGTCCCAACAAGTTTTTTCATCTCAGCATACAAATCATCTCAGTTCCCCTCCCCCCAGACAAATCATCTCAGGTTTTTCCATTTCAGCATACGAATGACAGCCACCAAGCAAGGTACTCAAGTGGGAATTCCATCTTTTGTTCTACCACTGATTCTGAACTACTGGGCAGGAAGGAAGGACTGAAGCTTATTTCAACCTTGTGTGTTTGTAAGAAATAACAGGCCAAATTACAGAAGACAGGGATAGTTCAGTGGTTTGAGCATTGGTATGCTAAACCTAGGGTTGTAAGTTCAATCCTTGAGGGGGCCACTTCAGGATCTGGGGCAAAAATCAGTACAAAGTTCCTTCTAGTTCTAGGAGATAGGTATATCACCAATTTTTATTTATTTAAGGAAGATTTTTTGAATGAGGTGTGACACTAGGCAGTCTCTAAACTGAGCCAACTCAGTACTGATGGAATCACTGAAAAAGATATATAACCAAGTTTATAGAATTTGACTAAGATGTGCATTTCAATTAAGATTCTTCTTTAGCATGTCTCAAACTAGACCTTTCATTTTCAATAAATCATTTCCCTTTCTATTGGATGTCTGGGGATGTAGCCTCCAAACATTGCTCAAATCCAAAACTAGTCTAACTTACTTTATTCAAGATAAAATACACTAGCAGAGCTGACAGAATGGTAAAAAAAGCCTGATTCAACAATTTTATTTGTGAATCTGAGCCCAGTCTGAGTTCAATCCCCTGCTATTTGTTTTTTTATTCAGAATGGGCATTCATGAAAAACTGTTCACAAATCCTGAAGTTCTGAGAAGCTTGCACAAATGATTGTTTGTCCAATACTTTGTACCAGTAGTCCATTACTCATTAGCAGTTATTTGTTTTTCTCTGGTTTAAAAGAGTTCAGTCATTTCATCAGGGACCAGATCCAATATCATGTGACTTGGATGATAACATCAATAACAAAATTGTGAATAGTCATTGAGATCAGTTTGTGAACAGTAAAGGAAAAAGGATTAATCAGGGTGAAATCTAGCCCATACAAAGCCTTTGGGCAGCACAGCTATCAAAACTGCTTATGTGGGACTTCAGAAGTGTATAGGCCTTGTTGAATTTCATACCCAAATTA
Organism: Mauremys reevesii; assembly: GCF_016161935.1. Taxonomy (NCBI): domain Eukaryota; kingdom Metazoa; phylum Chordata; order Testudines; family Geoemydidae; genus Mauremys; species Mauremys reevesii. The sequence continues at coordinate 34,498,639 of NC_052629.1, read as the reverse complement.
TTTGGTGGATACTTATGCACACAACAAATGCATTTGGAGAAATGAGGATCAGTTTGTGAACAATTAGATTAAGATCAGGCTAAATTCATAATTATTATTATTCACACTGAATAATATTGATCCACTTTTCTAGGGGCTATAAACATCCACTGTCCAAGTTTTAAAAACTTTTTGGAGCAGGGTCCTTGCTCTTGTACATCCAAAAAGATCTGGGAAACCCATGGTGGCTATGTAAATAGTGACATAGTTAACTTAAAAGTAAAAGTATGACATAGCTATACAACTATGGAGTATGGCCCAGTACCTCTCCTTCTTTATCATCTTCCCACACCCTAAAATGCATAGGGCATCCACCAGTGACCACTATTTATTTCAGTCTTGGGCTGGTCTATTCAGGCTTCTGAGTGTCATATTAATGGATTTGGCTTCTTTCTGTATTCTTCTGCATAATGCTCCTTTAAGTTACCCTCTTTCCAGGTGGTATTCATATTATCACAATGTGGAAGTCATGTTGCTGGCATCCTCAGAACATATCCTAAATATGTCTTTTTACCCGTTTGATGCTTCAGATTGGGTTGCTCTACTTAGAGTTTCTGATGTTGCGGGAAACTCATTCCAATGAACTAATTTTATCAAATTCCATTGTAGATTTCCATTACGCTGCTCCATGAAGGAGGACAGACATGAGGTTCAGCGTTCATAATTCAGATTTGTGTGTCAGCTAACCATGCTACTTTTCCAAATCTTTTCAAGTTTATGAAAGTTGTTTGCTACTTTTGCTATTTGTTGCTGGACATCTAGCATGTTGCCACCATTTTCCACTTGCTGAAAACAAACCAACTTGTTTTGCTGTGTCTGCCAAAAGCTGGGTCTTTTCTTCCACTAAGCAATATGATGAACTAAGCAGGCCAATGTCATCAGCAAAAACAAGGTCCTCTAACTGGGCTTTACCATTTGTCCATAAAATTTCTTGATTGCATTCTGTGGTTACTTTCCTCGTGACAGTCAATGACCAGTTCAAAACAAACAATAGTGGGGCTATAATACACCCTTTTCTTACTCCAGTTGTCACTGAAAATCATTGACTCATGTTGTCCACATCTCTGACTTCATATTTGGCATTATCATTTGGATCCTTGATGATTCTCGTTATTTTTGCTGGTGTTCCATAGCATGCCATAATTTTCCAAAGATTGTCTTTGTGTATGCTGTCAAAAGCCTTCTGGAAATTATGAAATTTATCTCAGGAGGTTCTTGCCTTTTCATGCTTTCACGTTTTATAATATGTCTGACAAAACAATATGGTGTGTACATGATCTCAGCAGTCTAAATCCTGTGTGTTCCTCTCTGAGCAAGAGATCTGTTTCTTGATATGGTCCAGGCTGAAATTGCACACAATTATCCCAGGCATTGAGATAAATGTGATTCCTCTCCAGTTATTAGTTAGCAAGGCCTCCCTTTCACTGGGTTGGGTTGTTTTCTTCACTCCATAGTCTATCCAAAACTCCAAGGAATGTCAGGCGGGGGGGGGGGGGGAGGAGAGAGGCCGTTTTGTCACTTGTTTTAATCATCTCTCCACTAATGTTATCCTCTCCAGTTGCTTTCCGATTTAAGTTTACTGATGGCTTTTCTAACTTCTTCCATTTAATGTCTCCTAAGTCAATATCAAGCTCTGGTGATTGGTCTTCATCATGTATTTCTAATAGTTCACTTGGACTTGGTTTATTTAAAAAAGCCTGAAAATGTTCTGCCCATCTTCTCTTAGTTATTCTTCTGTACTAAGGAGACGTTCCATACGCATCTTCCAAAGGGCTTCCAATAGTACTAGTCTCCTATTAGCCATTTAATTGTCTTATACAAGGTTGTAAGTAGCTCTGACCTATCCTTATTATAAATGGATTTGTTTAAAAGATAGGGGTAAAAAAAACAACCCTTTCTGTGGATCTAATTTTCATAAGGATAATGGAATCATGCATATTCAATGTGTACATAATTAAAGACCTAAATGATAGGACGTACAAAGCACTTAGGAATGCAAGTCTCATATTGAGTGATTCAGCATCACTAGAGGTAAACTAGGTGTGGTTTTTAAATCAGTAAGGCTGTATTAGCATAAGAGTTTTAATTACAAAAAGTCAGAAACACTAATGAAAAGCATTTTTCCATTCAAGACCTCCTAATTACTTTATGTTAGATGCATAAGGGCTCAGTTCTGTGAGTTGAGTTCTCTCAATTCCCACTGAACTCAATAAGAGAAAGAGGATTGGGCCCAGATCCTCAGAAAGTATTCAGGCATCTAATTGCCACTGAAATTAAAGGGAATTAAACACCCTTGAGGATCTGGGTCCTAGCTCTTTGCAGAATTGGGCCTATAATTTACAAACTATGTCCTGATCCTGCATGGAGACACACACAGCCTAACCACTGCACTTGTATAGATCCCCACTGATGTCAATGAGGTGCAAGTGTTTATCCATACAGATCAGTATGCAGGACAGGGCTCTAGCTGACCATGAAACAGCACAGGGAAGCAGCAAAGAATCCTGTGGCACCTTATAGACTAACAGACGTTTTGCAGCATGAGCTTTCGTGGGTGAATACTTCGTCGGATGCAAGAGTACAGGGAAGAGAATTTGTAATTATAGTAAAGGTTTAAGAAAAAATCAAAACCACTACCATACTACTAAGCTCAGAGGTAAAGCTTTCTTTTTGTAATATTTTTTTCAAAGTTTATTTATTACAATCAAGTTCATTCTGTAGTGAAAATACAAATGCAAGTTATTTTCATGTTTGTTTTTAAAAATGCAAGTATACCACTATATATGAACATTCAACATATTTTATATACTCTTACAGGGTGGAAGACTTTTACGCGCCCCCCCCCTAAGAATGCAAGGCTTTTCTGTTGAGTTATCCCAAGTTAATGTGAATCAAAATTCAGGCCAAGTATGCTGAGTTACATTGGTAGGTAGATGTGATTACCTCTTAACAGGATATAAAGATGTGAAGAAACTTGTTTTTGCACAGAACGAGCTAGTACACAGCAGGTTGTGAAGGGAAAACTTAGGCAGGGGCAAGCTCATGTGGTTTATGCTGTGTTGTACCTCAAAATGAACAAAGGAAAACCAAACCCCAGGAAGGACAAACTTGGGGTCTGTGCACTCTGTTCAAAATGAGTAGGGATTCTGTCCATTTCTTTAATATGCTGGCCAGCCATGACCAGCCAAGGAGATAGCAGACATGCTTCTATTCCAGAATGGCTCTGATGTATTCTTGAGAGAATTTGTTCTTGGTATTATGATTCTATTGCCTTTACATACGATGCTATTTTGAACACTCAGTTCCTCTCTATTGTTCCAGGATTCCCTGGAAAGCAGGTGGGGTTTCTCCCCTGGTGTCTGGCCATCCTGACCAAAAAAATTGATGCAAGCACTTCTAAATCTTTGTCTTATATAGCTTGTTCACAGACTCTTTCTAGCTTCTGCCTTGAAACTGGCATGTCATAGGAGGCACTACTCACTACTGGTCCGGCACCTCCTTCTGGTCATTCTGGGAATTAGCTTGAGGTCAATGCCCCCTTCCATGCCATCGTTCTGTCTCTTTCACAGGTCTGTAGCTCTTCTGTCATCCCTGGAACCACAGCATCCACTTCGTGACTCAGCCCTGCAGGTGAGTCACTAAGCGTTTCCCTCTTCCACAGTAACAAATTCTCTTCTCCCTAGCAGTTATAGGCAGTTTTCCCTTCCACTACCTCAGTGCCACTCCTTCAATGGCTGGTAGGGGAACCTGGGCCCACTCTCTACTCTGGGTTCCAGTCCAGGGACCCTCAGCTCAGCAGTTCTGGGCTTTCCTCACTTAGCCCTCACTGCTCCTTCCCTCCACTGCTTCCTACCACACCTGGTTCTCCTTCTCTCTTTGGGAGTACCAGCATCAAAAAACCCTTCCCAGAAAGTAACTGCTACCTGCTTTCCTACAGCCATCCCGAGAAGCCCCCTTGCCGCTCACACTCCTAGGCTTTATACTGGCCCCACTTGTTCCTGCCCAGCTGAGCCTACTTCTAATTAGTAGAATGCACCCAGTGGAGTTAATTGGCTTACCTGGTCACTTTCACCCCATCCAGGACTGAAAGGGGTTGTCATCCCCAGCACATAGCTGGCTGGGTTAATGCTTTGTCTTTCTGTTTTCTATATTTCCGCCAGGTTGAGGATCTCATTCTTGTTTAGTTGCCCAATTTTCATGCCACAAGGCCTTTCTGGATTAGAAGTCAGGTACGTACATCTAAGCTGTAGCATTGCAGTTTCCGTAGTATGCTCTGAAGGCATTTTGGCGTCACTGACAGTAGCTTTTTTAAAATGGTCTAGAGGATAATCACTTTCTACTCTAGTTGTTTCCCATCCTTGAAATTACTGGCTGAATTTTTCACATGCAAACACTATTCCAAGACATTCCTTTTCAATTTAGGAATGTCCTTGGTTGGTTGGCAACAGTGACCTTGATGCAAAAGCTATCTGTTGTCCCTTTTGTAGGGTTGCTGCCCTAAGCCCCATCACACTGGCACCACATCATATGGTTGCCTCTTTATTCACATCATATGTTTCAGGATAGGATGTTGGTCACCATCTCTGCAATTCCTGAACTGATCTTTAGGTGTGGGCATCTGCTCTATTCTGAGTTTTGAGGTCAGGTCATAGCCTTTGGTAGGTCAGTAACTGCCTCACATATGGTATTGCAGTCAATTGAAACTTCAGCTTGTTTTCATTTAATTTTAGATTGACTTCAAGTCTTTTCTAGCAGACAGATTAAGTTAGGGTTGTGATCTGTCACAGCTTCCCCTATGCTATCTCCATGTCCAGATACTGGACAGTCATCAGATATGATGATGATTCTTGCACCTCCTATTAGTTCATCTTGCTGGTGGCACTGATATTCTTCTGATCCCAAACAGTATTCTCAACCATCTGTATCTACCTTGCACAACTTTGGGTTGTTTAATGTTTTTGCTGTGCTACCTGTGACATTACCTGTGTCTGATCCACTTATGATCTGAATTTGGATGGGAGCTTGTTCATTAGCTTAGTATATATTTAAAGCTCTTGGTAGAGATAATGCACAGAGTTCACACACTCATCCAAGTTTCTGTATTTCTCATCTCTATTACTAATCTATCATACATTTTAAGATTTGATAATTGCATAAGTCATCCATTTGTGACTGGCAAGATCTTGATCTATTATTTCTCTAGATTCTTGATTTCAGTGGTTGAAAAGATAGCGTATGACACATTTAGTGGAATTTTACATGGATTCTCCCCCTGTGCTGCTGACATACCCGGGTGCTAATAGATCATGTGGCAGCTTTCACCCCTTAGAGCTTTTAGTGTGGCTGCTTGTGAACTGCTGACCTGTCTCTTCCAGCCAAGGAAGGATTCATACCAGACGACCCAGGTTCTTCCTTCCAGGCATAGTTCCAGTTTATGTTCCACACATAAAGTGAGGCTTTTCCTCTGAACCAAGGTCTTCTGTGGAGGCCTTTCCCCTTGCCCCTCCTCTGCCTCCACTCCAGCACCTGCCATAGAAGCCACAGTGCTTCCTACAGCTCATCACCTGACACCTTCCCTGAGTACATCTCATAATCCTATCTTGTTCGAAATAAGGCTAGAAGGGATAGACTATCCCATTACACTGCTCTTTTCTTTTTATCCAGACCCTTTGCATTTGTGAAATTTTCCCATTCTGATCTAAGGAACGTGCAATGGCTAAAACACATTCCAGATTCTGCGCAGATGGCCATGAGGATCTTTTATTCTGGCATGATTTTCTCTGTTTTTTCTTTTGTTCTGGGATTTTCCCTCCCCTCCCCAACAATATTCTTAATTTGATTCCATGTACATGCAGGAGTCAGCTCACTTCTGCCAGCTGTTCAGTGCTCATGCATTAGAGGAGAGAAAGCCAAGACACTTCAATATTCCAGCTTTATTCCCTCCTCCACATATACTGTGTTCTCTCAAACATTTCTACACACATACTCCTCAAAAGTAGATTTTTCTAAGTTCCATTGTCATACTGTAGTGCTCCTAGAAAGAAGCTATTTATTAATAATAGATGTGACTAGAACTTTATGTTCCAGCTATTCCACACAGCTGCAGTGACTCATAAGTCTCCAGGGCTGTGGTGTTCCGTGTTCAAAACCCCCAGTGCTAAAGGTGCTTTCAAGAGATCTGGTTTATTTGGTGTCTGGTTCCAACTGCCTGTGCATATTGTAACAGATTGCAACTACATGCCATACAGGGTATCATACTGTATTAGGTTTATAAATGATTTATGAATCATGGTGGGCCTGGGATCGTATGCAACCCCAGGGTGGGAGGGTTACCAGAGCTCCTTCAGTAACTAAAACCAGGGTATGATTAAGGTGAATCACCCAGGATATAACCCCCCCCGCAGAGAAGTACAAGTCCCTAGGGAGGTTGCCCTTTATTAGTTCAAACTGGGCTTAACAGAGACCAACAGCCAACACAAGGACTTTTGGCATAAAAGGGCTGAATTCAGCAGACAGAGCATTTCCTCTGATCCAGCAAACTGACAGGGCCAACTGTTCATGGCAGGAAACACTGTGGCCTACTATGACCCCCATAAGACTAGTGGTTGACCTCTTAATTTTTTAGCACGTGTATAGGTTATTTTTTATTGTTTTTAATGTGTTTTCTCTGTAGAGCTTTTACCCTCAGAAAAAATGCATCCTGTTTCATGAAGGGTGGCTGGGAACTTGTACAGTGATGCTGGAACAGTTTTTATAGTGGGGGTACCGACGATAGAAACCATATATTGGTTGTTCTTACTACTTCAAGCCAGGGGGTATAGGACTTCCCTCAGTTCCAGCACCTATGCTGCTGTATTCTGTTATAGCCCCTTGAGAAAGATTAATCACCGCTGCTGGACTCTGATCAGATCTCCTGTGGAAGTCACAGTGAGATGCAGAGGGACTGCAAGCCTAAAGCCCCAGGGTGGAGGGAGAGACCAATAGCAGCCTGATACCTCAAGTGATTGAATTCAAAGAAGAGTTGCCAGGAGTGGGGAGGTCAAAGGTACAGTTTACCCTAAAACTGTGACACATAACACGAGTTTTACAGTGTCCTGTCCAGACTCTTCTGGGAAACTCGGCCCTTAACAGCATAGCCTCTAATGTCACAGGGGTGAGCACCTATAAGTAAGAGCACCCCGTAAGCCAGTGGTGGGCAACCTGCAGTCCACATGCAGCGGGGCAATCCGATTGTGGGCCGCGAGACATTTTGCTGATGTTGACTGTCTGCAGGCACTGCTCCCCCACACTTTCCCGTGGCAGTGGTTCACAGTTCCTGGCCAATGGGAGCTGCAGCCAGATTATCCTGATGGGCCGTATGCAGGCCACAGCTTGCCCACAACTCCAGTAAGCTCTCGCTTATGGGGGAAGGGAGAGGGCGGAGAATATCTCCAGAAATTAGGAGTCTGCAAAGGGCATATAAAGCCATCTTGCTCCCTTCCCAGAGCTTGGCTGCAGCCTCCAATCAGGGCTGTAATCGCTAATAATAATTTATGGCCAGGGTGGTGGTTTGCCTTTATGTGAAAGACAGGCCTAAGCATGATACTCAGGCATTGACTCAATACTAACAATTTACACCTGGGGCAGGGTAAGAGGCGTGCAAAGCATAAAATTAAAATTAGCAGACAGGCTATTAAATTCTCCCGTGTCTTGCAGCTCCAAGGCAATGATCAGAGGAAATTAATAGTATGTCAGTATATTCAGTTAAGGTACCGTGAATCCACGGCTTGCTTTCCATCTAAAACTTAGGCCCATCTACCTCATCTCTCAGGGCTGTTCAGAATGTCACACCCTGTCCCAGGTAGTTAGGTTGACCCTCTCTGTAAAACACAATGAAGTCAACAGAAGAATTCTTCCAGAACTTAACTACTGTCTCCTGAGGGAGTGAATCTACAATAGTGACGGGAAAAAACCTTTAGTGTTGACGTATCCTAATATAATAGTTTCCCAGATGCAGTCCATGGGCTGCTGGCTGGTGCCATGATTCTGCCACTTATTTCCATCTGGAAGGAGCAGAACAGAGAGGTGGAGCTCGGAGATGAAAAGAGCAAAGGAAGAAAGTGTAATTAACTTTTCCAAGAAGGCCACACTAAAGAGAAAAAATTATTCTGGGAAACTCATTTTTAACTGTAAAAAATTGTTGTAGTCATCACAGAGATGTTATAGGATCACAAATGATAAAAGTTGGCCTGTGTGATGGTCCTCATGACCACGAATAGAAGAGGACGTATTCGTGAGACATTGAAACGTGTAAGGCCTGTTAAAAGAAGAGCCATATAGCAGATAGCTCTAGAACTTGAGGTTTCTTGTTATGCGTAAAATGAATAACAAAAATCCATTGTCTGCTGAGCACCTCATACTCAGTCTGCCAGAAGCAGTTCCACATAAAAAATGGAAGACACAAAGAAACTGACATAGTAAGGCTGCCTGTCTTCTACTTTTAAAATTATTATCCATCTTCCACTTTTTGAAGTATTAAAAGGGGAAATCTAATAACAGTTGTCACACTGCTGCATGTGGGGCCAATAAACAGTTTATATTTACAATTGAAAATGTATCTATTTTTTTCCCCACTTGGAAACATTTTTAGCATACATAATTACACTTCAGTAATGTGCAATTCAAGGACACCTCATTCCCACTAAAAATTGCACAGTGCTGGGTTAAAAACTGAGCCAAATGCCACACAGGAGCTGTTTCAAGAAGAGAGACCTCACGATTCTCATGCTTCAGACAGTTGGGATTAGGACAAGTTATGGTAATGTCATCAGCTTCATGCCTCAAACTTCAAATGAGTAGCTTTTAGTTTCTCAAACGATGCCAGTAGTTTGATAATATAACAGGGGAAATATCAATTTGTATACTTCTCAAAATGTTTTATGATCCTATATAATGTTGTTAAAACCAATATATTATTCAACATTTTAATAGTAGCCATATAGGATCAGCTTTATTGAGGTCTTATTGTAGGGTATTCAGTCTGTATAGCTATTAAAGGAAGAGGAACAAGTTTGCCCTCCTCTTCTCATTAACATACCCTTTCATACCAAAAAACATCAGTTATAAACTTGCAACATGTTAGGAAAATTGTTGCATTAGGATTTTCCTTTTTTTTTTTTTTTTAAATTGACTCTAGGATGTGCAAAAAGTCTATGATCAATCTCTCCTAGGTTCTCTGAGGCAGAAATCCACTGGGCTCAGATTAATTATTCACATCCATATTGATTTTATACAAGAGCCAAGAAAGTTTAGCTTGTTGTAAGATTCTGGTTAAATTTAAATTTGAATCCTGTATATAAGGCTGAGTCTTTCAGGAAATCTTAAGGCAAAGGTCAATCCCTTGTCTCAGTCATTCTAATGGAATAAACTGCATCCTTCTCCTCCAAGTGGCCACCTAGATGGCAAGCAAGAACCTTACTTTTCTCCCTGTAAATTAGGTCACTTCTTTATTTAATTTTAAACCACCTCCTCATCTTGAAATTTCAGTCATTTTATCATTACTCATGGTGGCTCATCACCTAGGGGCTATGGTACAGGTGAACTGTAATTCAACCATTCTCAGCATTTGCTGCTACAAATAGTTGCCTTTAAAACCCTTTTATAAACACAAACACTGCCTAACGGCATGCCTGATCTGTAGTGCCCCCTTCTCACCAAGTGTGACTCTGCTGAGGCCTGCCTCAGTCTTGCCTTCACAGTTCAGATATTTCAAAACGTTTCCATTCTGGGGTCCAATTTATGAAGTCCTGCACTAAGCCTTTCAAAAGAAAAAGCCTTATGGGATCTTCACTCCAGTTGCAAGCTGGGTACAGCCTGTCCTCCCTTAGGGGAGGTTTATCTTCCTGCTTTCCCATTACCTCTTACCTGGAGTTTGGCCTTTTCCCAAAGACCTGCCTCACTGGTGCTTCATCCCCTCTAGCTCAGAGCTTTGCAGGAACCTGGCTTTGTCTGCAGCTATTTCCCTTGTATAAGGCCCAGGTGCCTTCCCTTAAGCCAGTGGTGGACAACCTGCAGGCCGCATGCGGCCCATCAGAGTTATCTGACTGCCAGCCGCAAGACATTTTGCTGATGTTGACTGTCCATAGACATGGCCTCCCGCAGCTCCCATTGACTGGGAGCTGCGGGAATCAGCAGCCAGCACATCCCTGCAGCTTACCGCAGCTCCCATTGTCCAGGAACAGTGAACCACGGCCACTGAGGACTGTCCGCAGGCACGGCAAACATCACCAAAATGTCTCACGGCCCGCAATCAGATTACCCTGATGGACCGCAGGTTTCCCACCACTGCCTTAAGCCCTACTGGGCGCAGGTAATCAGCCCTGATACACTGGACCCCACTCGCTAAGAGGGGAAGTCATCCTGTTACAAACATCTTCCTTCCAGGAAGATCTTCTAGCCTCACATTTCATCTTCTTGCTCTGTTCCAGATTTTCCAGTTTTCTCAGGCTCATTTTTGCCAACTTAAGCCTGATGTGTAGCTTCTCTGTCCTTATTGGTCCCTGATCTAGCACTCTGCCTCAGTCTCTTGGAAGTCCTCTGGGCCAGTTTAATTTTATGCACAGAAGTCAACTACTCTGCAAGAATGCTTGTACCCTTTTGTATTTTCTGCGGAGTTTTCTGCATTGTAGCTTTTGGGTTTCCCCAGGCTAGCCTCTGCTCTCTGACTGGGTCCTGGGCAGGTTATGAAGAGCCAGTTCTGTATTGGAGGAGTCTGGGAAATCTTGATTTAAACAGGCAAGGGTGAAGAGTCAACAATTTTACCATTTTCCCTCCTACAAGCCTGGTTCTAAGAGGCTGCCAGGTTGTTGATTTGGGAAGAATAGCAAGGTTTAAAGCTATCCTGGTGAAAACTTCTGGTCTAGGTCAGGAGCATACATTTCACCTGCCACCACTCTGGGTTATGTGAACCTCCACACAGTTTTTTTTTCCCCAGTAGGACTTTGGGTTGTTTTATATTTTGAATTAAATGAAAGAGTATGTATTTATTTTGGGTCAGAGTTAAGGTTGTATTATCTATACCTAAAAAGAACAAAAAGTGTTTACTATATGCTCAGTGTTATACTTTCTTGCTTTTAGAGTGCTTGGGGTTTGTAAAATAATCCATTGGTCATTTGGCAACATTCAGTTTTTTAAATGAGGTTTTTGGTTTTGGAATTTTCCTTATTTTAAGCACATTTTGTATTTTGTCTTGTGTAGATAAGTGAAGAAATAGGTTTTAGTGGGTTCCCCCCCTTTTCCTTTTAGATAAATGTATTGGAAGAGTCTCCAATGTAATGAGCAGGGCTAGTCAATAGCATCTTCTACAGAGCCCTGCCTCATTCATTGCACACCGGACATGGCTCATTACATAGGTAATGAGCCATGCTTAAAAGCACAGCCTACCATTAGCCCAAGAACTGGAAAAATTGCTGACAAAGTACCAGTAATCAGGTCTAATGCTTCTACAGTCAATTCCTAACCTAGTAGCTAACAAATCCTAACAGCTGAGTCACTGAATTTCTTGGTGCCATAGCTCCTCTGAAAAATGTGGCTCAATGTTTCATCTGTCACTCTCCAACCACTCTGAAGTTGGTTAAGCAGATTAGCCCATTATATAGTTGCCTTAGCCATTACAGAGACCTGAAATTTTTTATAAGCCATAGTAGTCTAGTGCACAGGATGTCATACTAATGTTTCAAGCTCAACCACAAACACCTGTATCTTTGGCAAATCAGTTAATACAAGTTCATTTTCCAGATGGCGCAACGAGGAACAGTTTAATTCACCCCTGCTCATGAAGAATGTATGAAAAGGAGTAGTAGTTTTAGTACAACCTAGAGTTCTCTCTCTTCTGGAAGAGCCTCACTTAGTTTGGAAGATGACAATTAAGACATTCCATCACGGTGATTTTTGTCCTCAACTGACTTTGACAAGGCAATTTCTGAAATATATTACCATTCCTGCCTTTGAAAACTGACTGTTGTGCTGTAAAGCATGTAAGCGCTAACAGTATATCTCACCAAACCTGGAAGTAGTGCTGACTAGCTTTAAGAAAGCACTTGTGGGTGATTCAGGCATGCCATCATTGTGGGCATCTTGCTTCTGCCCGCATTGCAACACACCACAGCTTGCATGAACCAATGTCAATATCTAGAGTGTTTCAAATGTGATGAAGTAGAGAAAGAACTGACAGGGATTTGAAGGGGATTTCAATGCGTGACAGTGTCTGTTAGCAAGAGTCAGGCTAGCTGTAACCCTAATAATGTGACATTTGTAGAAGCAAGGATTGTGTGAGGTGAGTGGAAAAGAACTGTGTGAGAAGTTGTTGCAACCTTGTGTAGATAAATATGGAATGTAGACTAGAGTCTAAATAAGTGAGAAAAATAAGTTCAGGATGACCTATGTATAAACAAAAGGCAGCTGTTGCTTATTATTGTCTGTTCAGTGTTGCTTATTATTGTTTGTAATAAAGGTATAAATGCTTGCTGTAATTGTTTACCTGTAGAGAGACCTGCCCAGGAGGGGGGAACCCTGTGTCCTAGTGCACCCTCTCCCTCTATGCAATTGCTTGAGAATAAAGTATCTGACTTTGCTGCACCCAACCAGAGAGCGAGAACTGTGTTTTTCTCCGACAAATGTATTAGGGAAAATAGAGGGACAGAAAACAGTGACAACATCACAACATTTTCAAAGGGGAGATTAATTTAAAATCCTACTCAATGTATTCAAAGCTTTCAGAGCACATTTAAAGAAAAAAAAAGTATTTATTTTTCATTTTTAGAACCACAAGGTGGATCACAGTCCACCTTATAACGATACCATAAGGAAATAAACAGTTGTAGAGGGAAGCTTGGTGATTAGTCCCTGGTAGATTTCTGATAGTTGTCAGATACAGAAAGACCTTTATATTATTGCTAAACTGCAGCCAGCCAATCCAAGGTAACTTGCTCACATGAATTGAATCCTTAATTCCGCTTCAACTTAAAAATCTATGTCAAAAATCCTCCATTGACATCAAAGGGAATATTATTGGCTTCAAAACAAGAGAACCAATATCTTTGCTTCAATACAGTCAATTTACTTTGAAATAATCCATGCATGATCTTTCAATGAGATTTAATGATATGAAAAATTTGAAGGTCATTTTTGAGTTAGAGGGTGATGAATGTTAGACATGTGTCAAAATGCCAAGTTAGTGACTTGTAACTCAGTGTTTGACAATTTATCTTCATATTTTGCATAAACTTTCTCCCTTGCCTTCAGAGTATATCTGGGAAGGCTCAGGCCAAAGTTATAGGGAAGCTAAAAATAGAACTTTATAATTAGAGCTAACTGCACCTGTAGCAATGGAGAGGCAATATTTTATAGTTATACCATAGGTTTTCTGTCTCATCTTTTATTTCAATCTCATTCTAACCTCATTTTTTTAAAGTGTCTATTATGGGGAAATCAAGTTTCATAAGGAAGTGTCACACTTATTAGCTGAATCAGGCTATTTTTGCTATTTTTTGAATCAGGCTATTTCAGCTAGCAAGAGGGGACAATTAATCCTAACATTCCAAGTGATCATAAAAAGTCTTTGCTGTGTGACTAGACATTTTCTGTGCTAAAAAGGATGCAATTGGCATGTTAATACTACTGAACAGCCATTGGAATAAGCTGTACTTTCCAAAAAGATTTACTGCTTTTGATATGTTAAGTAGCAAGACGACATTTAAACTAAGCCATTTTACAAAACAAGTTCATTTATGGCCAGACTGCAATTTCTGCAAAAGTGTGTGGCAAATTAAAATCTAGTTCCACAAATAGATGAAGATGACCCGTGTATGTGCTAGCAATGAGGGGCTACTGGAATCTGGCCGTTAATAAATATTAGTATATAGTGCCCTACATAACTATCATTAAGGGCCAGATTCTGACAGATTTCAGTAAGGGGGCTTAGGGGAGCACCAGCCTCTGAGTTCATTTCTGTACTTTTTGCCTCACTTTTCACCATACCTTCTTTTACCCTCCTCTGGCTGTTGGCATGAACTTGACCAAAGCCAGACCATCAGCCCAGCTAGGACTGACTGGCCACCTCTTCCTCACAGGTGCACCTCAACTGCTAGAGTCTTTCCTCCATGCCTCATCCCAGACTCTTGTACCTCCGACAACCCCCACAGTCCTGGGGATGGCAGGCTCCTCCCCTCACTCACAGGCTTAGCTGCTCCCCGTCTCCAGTCAGTCTTCCACCTCTGCCAGGGAGCTGGCCATCTACTCTTCTCAGCTTTCTCACAGGCCGCTTCCCAGAGAAGGGACTTCCGATTCTCCTCTCCTCTAGCTCTCTCCTCCCAACTGTACTCACCCAGCTCCTCATGGAAAGAAGCTCTGCTCTTCCCCAGAAAGACTTGAGCTGTATTGTCATCTAAGATTGCCATAACATGAAATACATGGCAGAATGCGGGTAAAACCACAGAGCAGAAGACATACTAGGCTTCCCCCAAGGAGTTCAGTCAAATTTAATTAACACTTTTTTAAAAAACAAGCATCAGCATGGAATCATGTCCTCTGTAATGGTGGCTGAAGCATGAAGGGGCATATGAATGTTTAGCATACCTACCATGTAAATGCCTTGCAACACCAACTACAAACCTGCCATTTGAATGCCTATTCTCACTTTCAGGTGACATTGTGAAGAAATAGGCAGCATTCTCTCCCATAAGTGTAAACAAACTCTACAGGGGAATGAAAACCGGATAACTACCTCGTCTCAGATACACGTGTCCTGTTAACTTGGAGGTGGACAGGACGCCATGTTCACATTTATCATCTGAAGGGATAATGTGCACACATGCTGGTTCCTTCCCTGGATTGGGCTTGTCCATACTCAGCTGGTGGGAGTGGCTAGACTGCAGAGCAGCCCCCAAAAGTCCCTTCCCCACAGCATAGCTGGACTTCCCCAGCCAATCACCACCACATGTCCCTTCTCCTTGCTCCTCACAGCAGTGATCTCTGTCTCAGGCTCCATTGAAGTATCCACAGTGGTCTGTGGGGTGCTGGTTGGATCTCTGCCAAGTTTGGCATGCAACTTGGAAGAGCAGCAGGTCTGTGGTTCAGTGCACCAGATCTGTTGTTGGCCTCCCTGGGCTTGTGGTATGCCTGCTACAGTTCCTTTGTGTTCACAGTGCATTTCTGCTGATCCTTGTCATACTCCTTTGGCTGCATCCCCCGTGCAATATGCTCGTTGATGTTCATGTTTCTATGATTGCTCCAGAGCTGTGCCTGCACAGCCTCTTCTCCCCACAGGCCCAAGAGATCCAATACTACCTGATTAGTCCAGGCAGGAGCACATCTACAGCATGTAGCCTGCACAGTCAAATGGGAAGTGCTGCTAAATTAGGGTTGCCAACCCTCCAAGATTGGCCTGGAGTCTCCAGGAATTAAAGATTATGTCATATGATTGAATCTCCAGGCATATGTTCAACCAAAATTGGCAACTCTATGTTAAGTGTGCTCACCAAACTGGGCAATCAGGAGAAGGCATTTCAGAAATACTCACGGCTTTTAAGGGGTGGGAATGGGGACACAGCTTCCAGTCTGTGAGACCCCAGGCAATAGTGATGTTCATAGTTGTGATCAAAGTGATCACTTTGGGGTATTGTGGAACAACTGATGGAGAACTGTTAGTGTCGACATAAGTCATGCAATGTCTACACTTGCATCGAATCAGCCACAGTACATGGCTCAATGCAGTTTGGGATGGTGGTATCACTGCCTCACTGGAGACAAAATTTGAATGTAGACGCATGCACAGGTAGACGCAAGGCGATTGATATCAACCTAACCTTGTAGTGCAGGCAAGCCTATGTCACACACGGCATTAAATTTTTCACAGCCCTGAGGGATGTAGCTACGCACATTTAATTTGTAAGCATAGAACAGGCTTGAGTAGCGGGTTATACTGAACCTAAGGAGTTACAAAGATTATCAGATGTTGAAGTCAGTCAACTTTAATGGTTCTATTAACCTTATCTCTGGACTATCAATCACTGGAAATAAAGAACAGAATGCAAAGAAATATTTCATCTTCTAATAGGCCCTAAATGTCCATTAAGCTTCATTAAATCCAGGCATGTCACCCATTGGACGAATGCCAGCAAGGGACAGAAATATCCTTGAGAACAAAGTGTGAATTGAATTAGTTTAAAAAAAAAAATTACAGGAACCGCCAAAAGTGATAAAAATAAAGCTCTAGCTAGAGAGTTTGTTGTCAAATGCATGTATCAGTACAGATAACCGAAAGGCTGATTAACTTAATATGTAGAAGAAAGTTTGGTAAACCAGCCAAAATATTATGGAGTAAGTTTTAAAGTGGTACAGAGATTTAATCAGTGGGAGTCACATAACTAAATTTCTGCCCACTACTTGGAAAATTAATCCTATTTTAGCTAATTCTGGGTAGATTATGGCTCCTGAAAGCAAAGCAATGGGAGAGCGCAAGCCAGTTTCCTAATGGGGAGACAAGCATAGTTGGGGAGGGATTAGTTGGGTCAGGGCTACAACTGAGATGGGAGGCACTGTGTTTGGGTCCTGAGGACTACCCTAAATTGCAGTTAGGAATAGCCCAGGCCTAAGAACAGTTCAGCCAGGGCCTGTACCAAAGGCTCCTGCAAGGCGAGGTATGGTTGTCTAAGACAACCCTACACCTGCCAAGGAGACCCTTATGCTGCGAGTATTCCCCCATGGAGACGTTATGCTGATTTGAAGCTGCTATACTGGCACAACAGGGGTGAGTTTCCCGCAGAGCTTGCTGTGGGGAGCATGCTTGCTAATGGTCCTTACAAAACCTTTAGAGAAGATGTGTCGTACTCTCAGTGTCTCTCTGAACACCCCATCTGGTGCAGAGGAGGTAGCACTGCAACATACTCCAGCTCCATTCTTCCATGTCCATTCTGGAGCATTCAGCAATGCTAAAGGTAACCCCAATGCTTCGAGTGCACAGAGCTACATTATGGCAGATTGCTGTCTGAGAGCTCCCTCTTCCCTCCAGTAGCCCCAGCACACCTATACTATTGTAGCCCCATCTCCTGTTCACTGGCCCAGTAGGAGGTTGTTCAAGATAGGGGAAGCCTGCCTTGCAACTTTTTACACAACTCTGGGAAACCGGCCTGAGGCTCTTTTGTGTGCTCTGCGTTGTGTGTGTTCACCTCAGACCAGACCCACTCAGATAAACCACCAGGGTCAAGGCTTTATTCCATAGAACAAGATTACAGTCCAGCAGCCTCCTCCTTCACTTGTCTGCTACCTGCTCCCAGCTCAGTCAGTGCTGAGACCTCCTGCTGGAAGGGCAGAGAGTACATCTTGGCAAGAACCAGGAAGTTCTCCCAACATGCCACAGTTTGTAGTCCACAACTGTAGTTCCCGGGCTGCTGTTGAAGCACACCGGACCTTGGACTACACTATTGGTGCTTTAGTTGGGTCTGTGGTGAATATTATTTGGTGATCTTTTTCTAGCAGTTTCACTTGGAGTTTACTTTAGGCCTACTTTTTTCTTTCAAGTCTAATGTGAGAGGTGCTGAAAACCCTCTCTGCCCCCAACGCTGCCTGAAGTCATGTAGTGACTAAAAGATACCAGCCTGCTACTAATGGAAAATGTATTCCTAATTATCCACATGTCAAAACACAGACACAGGCAGTGACCTTACAAGTTTTGTGCACTACCTTACCCAGTGTGCTTCAAACAATTTCTGATGTGATCATGTCTAGGGGTGAGAAGTTAACTCAGTTGCCTGGCCCATTTAGTTCTTAGCCTTTCCCCTGGGACAGCTAAAAGATTTACCTACCAGATGTGTCAACTGCCTTGGACACTGTGGCACTGAGTGAGGGTTGTCATTGCCGCTTACTAATTGGGATAGAAAGAAATGCACCCACCTGGTTCCATGGTCCCTGAGAAGAAGAGGGTTGTGCTGGACAATTGCTCTTTCTCCACTTGTCTGAAGTGCTGCAGGGTTCTATTCTATCCCACCTCCTGTACATTGAATATGGGAGGCTGCTGTTAGAGAAATGTAGTGTTGTGTTAACCGCTTTCTGCATCATCTGATTTATGTAGGGCAGTCTCCGCTTTCCTAATGTCCAATCTTGTCTGGGATCTGGATAAAAACTAAGCTGTCTAGAACTTAGCCCACTCTGAGCAAGATGCTGATTAGGAAAGCTCTGGGCTTTCTGGTAAGACAATCAGACAAAGCTCAATGCCAACTGGCAAGGGCATTACAAGAATATCCTGATACTGATATGTACAATAGATATAAAAGACTATGAAGTCTTATTTAAAGTCTGGTCACTAATATCATTGTGAAATGTACAAACACTATGTAAGGAATTATCTTTAGTATACATATCTTCCTAAAGTCTGTATCAAGGCAGAATTGACTATTTTCTGCCAGAAAAAAGGATGTATAGTCACCTGTCTATCTGCATGCAAGTTAAGCAATGTAAGTTAACAAAACCAGTGGAGGGATGGGGGCTCATTCACATACAAAGTCAATGGGAGGATGCTCACCAGAGGATAACTATGGAAGGGTGAGGCAGAGGAAGAGGGCCATCTTGACTCAGATACAGAGAATGGATTTGGGGCTGAAGGCAAAGATGAGACCCCCTTCATCCTGCACCTAAGTAGTAAATCACACTACCTGATTACATTAGTGAAAATGGGATCTCAACCATGCTCAAAACACTGCAAAGCACATTTGGGGTGAGAAACTTTAACAGAAGGTTAACCTGCTAAGTTTAGGCTCTAGAAATTATGTTATGATTTTGTTTCATGTAACCTTGGGTTTCCATTACCCTTTCTCACTGTCTTTTGACTCTTGACCCTTTGATAATAAACCTAATGTTTCCACTAAAAATCATCTCAGTGCAGGGGTATTATACAAGATGCTGACCCTGAGCTGAATCATTCAAGCTGGTGCATACACTATTTCCCTGGGGACAGCACATCTGGGGTTAATGTGAGTGTTCAGTGGTTAAGGGGCTGGACACCACAGGAACACACTTCAAAAGGGGCTCCGGGATGGAGTATGGATATTGTTAACCTGCAAGGCAAAGGAAGGGCTGGCATAGCCCAGAGGAAATTGCTTGTGCGGTTAATACACTGGTGGAGGCAAAGAGCTGACACCAAGTTAATCACAAGCAATTCCCCCTCTGACTGGAGGGGCAGGAGAGTAACAAGGTTTATCCGAGTCCTGATGATCTCAAGGACCCTCACATCTTGAAAAGCCCACACCATGAAAAACAGGGAGGGCTGACATGAGATAAGGTTAACTAGACCAGAAACAGGATCCCATCTTTGTAGATGGAATTTGGACCATTGCCCAACAGACACTTTGATGTGCTCTGTGTAACACACCCTGCCTTCTCCCTCTTGGTAGGGAAATTTAATGGGGAACACCTAGCCTTGAGGAGACTCAAGATCACCAATGCTTCTTTCAGAGGAGGCCAACTAATAGATGGCCAAAAAAAAATGCAGTAATCACATCAATCTTCAAGCAGCCTGAAAAAAAAACAACAACGTATTGTAGGCACATTAGAATTTTAGGACTAGAGCAGAAGCATGTTGTCCAATATAACTATTTAATTTGCTGGACTACTGCCAAATAGGTGGTTTGAGCATGAAGAAAGTCGGTCTTATTATACAGATCGAATTTTAGAAAGTTGAGCGCCAACCCAGACTGCATGTCTACCAAGTAAATTGACAAGTTATACCCATCTCCAATACTTCCTCCTGTATAATTTTAATGAGATCTGACTTTTAATGCAGTGCAGGACAGTTAGAGTCACTTTAGCTTTTTAATAGTGCTTCTTGATGCTCCTCTTTCCATGTCACTCAAAACTGCTTCTCTTACCCTTTTTGAAGAAAAGGGTCTGCCTGACAACATTTTCATTGTGTAACCCCAATTGTCATGGGCCTATAACTAGTCTACAAAATTGTACTGTGGGCTGGGACGTAACATAAAAGACCTCCAGCATAAGTTCGAGAAAAACATTAGACAACTTGGTTTGGCCATAGAAAAGGTACAGGAAGAGAAAGATTAAAAAACTTATGCTCCAGCAACTTTTCAGATTGTTTTCTGGAAGAACCCTCCAAGTTGCAAACTAAGTGTTTTTGCTGTTTTAAAAGGAAAATAGTGTTGCATTTATATAGTGTCCACTGCTCAGCATTCTAGACATTCATGAAGTTAGCCCCAAAATGCTGCAGAGAGGCAGTTATATTATCTCCATTTTACAAATAAAGCAACTGAGGCGTAGATGTATTAAGGGACACGCCTGACTTGAAGTAATTGGGCTGTGTGAAGACAAAATATACAGGGCAGCAAGGGGGAAAAATGATCTTCTCCCCCAGGCAGTAGAACTGCTCCACACTTGCTACCAAATCTCAGGAGCTCATCCGCAAGGAAGGTTTCCATCAAGAAATTGGCATAGTCACTCAATCATTGGCCCACTCTTCCCCATAGGGCATCGTATACACATGTAATAACCATTGACCATGAGAAGGCAGGTGAGTCTAATCGGGGACCACAAACACTTTTTTTTTTTTTTTTTTTGAAAAGGCTGGACTAGTATTGCCTCATGGCATCACTGCAGTGTAGAGCATCACAAAGCCTCCAAGTGAGTGATGAAGAAGGAACAGGCATCAGATAAAGGGAAGCAAAATGGAAGTGAGGCCTCTGTTTTTCCCACAAAGACAATGCAAGTAACATCTCTGGTTTAAAAAGGACGGGGAAAAAAGAAGGAAGGAAAATGAAATACACCAAAGTCAATTCAACTTTTAAACATTCTCCAGGCATTGACAACATCACATCAAGTCAATACTGTACATTGAATTAAGTTACCAGATTAGCAGGATGAGCAAGAAATTTTAAGAGCAACCAGTAGTTTATGCCCAAATGGGGCTATTTGAGAATGTTTTTCATCGGCACATTAGCTGTTAAAGAAATATGTTGCCACCCAGTGAACGCACCAACAAAGCAAGCAAAGTTGCAGTGGAAACAAGAGGCATTTCAAGAAATAGCAGCTGGATGTTTTGAAAAGAACATAATGCATTAATTTACTAAATTGCATTCTAAACATAACTTCTCTATTGAAAATTGATGTGCATTTAAGAAGAAACACCAAGCAAAAATGAATAAATCATGCTGATCAGTTCCTTGAAACTAATTTGGGTTTGCTACAACAGAAAAGCGTGCCTGAAGAATAGACTTTAGATGCTTCTGGTCAATCACTAAAATGAATGGTTTTTTGAAGTGGAAATAATAAAAAACAAGCAATTCAATATTACTATAGAGGCACTGGAGTCAAACAGGATTGTGGTTTTCTACAGTCTTCTTCTGCTACAATATTATATTACTGGCATGAGCGGCAGGTTTGTATCATTTTTGGTGGTGCCCAGAACGGGTCCAAGCAGAGCCATCCTGTCCATAGGATGGACCGGGGCAACTACTCCAGGCCCTGCGCTTTGGGGGGCCCTCACACTTCAGGGGGATGCAGGGTCCAGGCAAAACCGTCCCATCCATAGGACGGTCTGGGGCAATTGCCCCGGCCCCGCAACTTGGGGGGGCCCCCGGGACTTGGGGGGCTCCCATGCTTCAGGGCAGCCTGGGGGGCTAGCAGGGGGCCTGGCACTGGCAGCAGCGAGTGATCCGGCCCCAGCCCACCCCATTGGCTCCCAGCATCACTCAGGAGACAGGGCAGAAGCTGGAAGGAGGCAGGGGGGGCAGAGGTGGAATGAGGGCAGGGAGTGGTTGGAGCAGGAGCAGGCTGGGTAACTCGCTACTGCTGGCGCCAGTCCCCACCACTATACCCCTGGACCCAGAGCCGTGACGTCCATAGGAATGGACCAGGACAACTGCCCCAGGCCCCACACTTCAGGGGGGACATGGGGTCCAGGGCAGCCTTGGGGGTGAGAGGAGGGCCTGGTGCTGGTATTTTCAAAATGGAGACTTGCTTCACTACAGGAAAGCTATAAAAAAAATCAGCTCTTACTGTGTCTTATACGTATATGTATACACATTCTTAATAAGCAGTTAGAACTAATTACAGGTTTATAGCTGTTAAACACTAAGCTATAAGTGGTTTAAGAGATATCAAATTTACATTTAGTCTGTCATTTTATAAGATATCCACAGCTAGTTGTCTCAAGCTAAACTGAACAAGGAAAACACAACCATTTCTTCAACTCCATTCATCTCAAATCTGCTTTCTTACAGAGGATAAAATTGATTGAACTTCTGAGTAACTTGTTAGTTTGTGCAGTTTGCATAACACATTATATGAGGAATCTGAAAAGACCACATAGCTTTTTCTTCTGTACACACCTCTAGACATCTCCCCCCCAACACACACACACACACACACTCGATACCCATATTACCTCATTGCAATATTTGTACACCTGCCCCAGTCCCTTTAAATTGGGAAAATACAGGAAACCATTTTGGAGGGTCTATAATTTTGTCAAGATAAGGATTACACTGCACCAGTGACTGAAATGTCTCTGTCAGAGCTACTCACCAATCAGCACACACACACCCCTGATGATAGCACAGCAAGCACTCTTCATATGTCCCCTGCCAAGTCACTCCAGCCCTGTGGTGGTCAGCATCTTCTCATGACTCAGCCCTCCAGCCAGGAGGCTTCAGAGTCTCACCCCTTCAAGGTGAAGAGCAAGTCCCACAAACAAAAGTCCAGCAGCCTCACAGCCAACCCTTGAGCCAAGTCCACACTCACTAGTCATTCTACTTCTGTTCTCCAGGGTTTTTGCACCACTGTTATCAGGGCTCCTTGTAGTGTCTGGATTTCCCTATCTTTCCTCTAGGTTTTAATCCACATACAGGTATCCTGCAGTAAGCAGATAAGTTCTATATATCCTTTGTGGACTTCCATCTTCTTCAGTCTACCTGCAGGCCTCTCCTTCTCTCCCTTCCTGATGCAAGTATGTAACTGTATTTATCTCAAGCCTCCAACCCTTTTTATCTTCTTATCCTGTTAAGTGTTACCCTTTTCTCAGGGCAGGGAGTCCCAGGGATCTCCATCAAAGTCCCCTAATAAGTCTTCAACAAAAACAAATTTAAGCCACTTCTATCCTTTTCAGGCACAATTTTTCATCCCTCTCTGCTCTGGTCTTCAGTGAGCACCTACCTGGAAGTCAGGATTCTAACCTTTCATCCTGGCTCATCACTAGAGCTTTCATTATGCCAGTGACTTCTCCAGATCTTTCCTAACCTTTTGCCAGGATTCTTTACCCCAGAGAGAATTCTAAAGCTACTATTTCCCTGTGCTTCCTCCACAATCCTACCAGCCTCACTACTATCAACAGCTAGACTATAGTATTATTCTTCCTTTACCACCACACAGTGGGGGTACTCTAACCTTCCTTTCTCTAGAGTAACCACTTAGTTGCTTCTTTACCTGGAACTCATCTTTAATTGGGCATTGGACCACCTTACAGGTGCAACCAGGTTCCCTAATTGAGCATGCCAGCTCCAGTGAACCCTTTCAGTGTCAGTATGCACTCCATCACAATCTGTCGGTCATGTCTGTTAGTTTGTTTTGCTGATTTTTATATCCCTTTGTGTTGTGTGGAGAAAGTGTGTTTGTTAAGGTACAAGTATTTTTACTTCCCTTCTGCTTCCCAGCCAGTATTTGTATTTCCATATTTGATCTGAAACTCTGCAGCACACATGTGTCATGAAACACTTGTGCAACAATGAAAGGTTTTGTTCATGTCTGGTTAGCATACCCTTAAAAAGCCTTTAAATGAAGCAGCTTGCTAATTTTCACAAACAATGTTGTACATTATTAGGAGCAGCTTTTCTGCATCAGCAACTGTCTGATCACTTTTCCTTCAGTTCTTTTACTTTGCTGCTGGAATGCTTTCAGATGCTCTTTGTTAGGTATTCATCAAGGTAACAGAACCCAGGTGAACCCAAGGAAAATCATTTGGGGCATGGAAATGTTCCTAAAATATATTTTGAGTGTGAAATAGAAATAAAGCAATTAATCGAACACCTTTCCCAGATTTTGACAAAGATTACCAGAATGTACAACTTTGGTGTCAAACTCTTTATCATCTGTAATCCAGAAGAGACTCCGATTTAGCTGATAACTATTACAATCATTATTTGGATTATTTCTAGCTTCTAAAGAGGAGACTGAAATGTAGCAGAGATCACAAATATAATGAGTTTGCCTATCTGTCAGCTTAGTCTTTAAGTGACAGTTGTCCACAATTAACCATTCAAGACAGACCCTAGACTGGGAATAGCAGAGTGCAAATCAGGACTGAGGTGCATAGGTAGAGCTAGGGTGCGGGCAGGAATGGAACAGGAGTGCAAGTTAGGACTCAAGTGCAAATGATGGAGGTGTATGGGGAGATGACCAGGGTGGGTTTTATTTATCAAGCGAGGTTCATTAATCGAGCTGTATGGAGAGGGATTGCAGAGTATGCTGCTTACACTTTCCCTGCTGCACTCTAGCTAGTCCTCTCCATTTCATACATCCATGAACTCTAATATTCATATCCATTTTTCAAAAACTTTTTTTTGTCCAAGGCGTTTTTATCTATCACTTTGACTTATGTGTCACATCTGATTTGCCAGAAATGGCACAAGATGTATTAGTTCTTCCCCTCTAGCTTGGTGTCAACATCGGCCGTGACAGGTTAGGAGAAGGTATTTCCAAAGCCTTACAGTTTTAGATGTCCGAATGAGCAGCTCTCTATTATCACTTGTCAATCCCTTTGATTTTAAAATCACTTTAGCTGCCTCAGAGACCTGATCTCCTAGGAGGTAGATCGCTAATAAAAACCCTGAGCAAAACCCTTAAGGCAATGTCATTATAGACATAAGAACATAAGAAAGGCCGTACCGGGTCAGACCAAAGGTCCATCTAGCCCAGTATCTGTCTACCGACAGTGGCCAATGCCAGGTGCCCCTGAGGGAGTGAACCTAACAGGCAATGATCAAGTGATCTCTCTCCTGCCATCCATCTCCATCCTCTGACGAACAGAGGCTAGGGACACCATTCTTACCCATCCTGGCTAATAGCCATTTATGGACTTAGCCACCATGAATTTATCCAGTCCCCTTTTAAACATTGTTATAGTCCTAGCCTTCACAAACTCCTCAGGTAAGGAGTTCCACAAGTTGACTGTGCGCTGCGTGAAGAAGAACTTCCTTTTATTTGTTTTAAACCTGCTGCCTATTAATTTCATTTGGTGACCCCTAGTTCTTGTATTATGGGAATAAGTAAATAACTTTTCCTTATCCACTTTCTCAACATCACTCATGATTTTATATACCTCTATCATGTCCCCCCCTTAGTCTTCTCTTTTCCAAGCTGAAGAGTCCTAGACTCTTTAATCTTTCCTCATATGGGACCCTCTCTAAACCCCTAATCATTTTAGTTGCTCTTTTCTGAACCTTTTCTAGTGCTAGAATATCTTTTTTGAGGTGAGGAGACCACATCTGTACACAGTATTCGAGATGTGGGCGTACCATAGATTTATATAAGGGCAATAATATATTCTTAGTCTTATTCTCTATCCCCTTTTTAATGATTCCTAACATCCTGTTTGCTTTTTTGACCGCCTCTGCACACTGCGTGGACATCTTCAGAGAACTATCCACGATAACTCCAAGATCTTTCTCCTGACTCGTTGTAGCTAAATTAGCCCCCATCATGTTGTATGTATAGTTGGGGTTATTTTTTCCAATGTGCATTACTTTACATTTATCCACATTAAATTTCATTTGCCATTTTGTTGCCCAATCACTTAGTTTTGTGAGATCTTTTTGAAGTTCTTCACAATCTGCTTTGGTCTTAACTATCTTGAGTAGTTTAGTATCATCTGCAAACTTTGCCACCTCACTGTTTACCCCTTTCTCCAGATCATTTATGAATAAATTGAATAGGATTGGTCCTAGGACTGACCCTTGGGGAACACCACTAGTTACCCCTCTCCATTCTAGACAATAATCCTTATTATGTATGTTAAATATCCCCATCCTGGTTGGTGGGGAGACATACTTTGCTACATGTCTCATCCTCTCCAGGAAGGGGAAACAGTGGAAACAAAGTTCTGGTCTAGCCAAATTCTTCTGTGGGATAATTATACTTTGCAGTACTATATTATTTCCTCTTTGGGGCTCTGACACATTTTACAAACATTAATTAAGACCAAACAACACTACTGTGAGCACTTCCTTGCCCTTATGTCCCACCCTGACATGAAGTGGTGAGGCCTGCTGCCACCTGTAGAAGACAGGAAGCCCTGGTGGGCCAGTCTGCATTCCACTCTGTTCCATGCCCTGTCCAGGATATTACTTGGTGACTCCTCCATAGAGCCTTGAGCATGGGCATGTACATGGCATACTGGCACCTGTCCCTTCTGCAGCAAGTGGGAGACCGTGGCACATGGGTACATAGAGTGCATCAGGCTGTAGCCCCTCTTCTGGCTCCTCCAGAGCCTCTTACTGAGGTTCTGGCTGCACTCTTCCCCTCACTTTATTTATCTTGTCCATGATCACAAAAAGTTGCAAGATCTCCCTGTTAACCTCCTTTTGGTGCTGGCCAAGATGGCTGTTCACCACACCAGAAGGAAAAAACTAGACAGGGGCATTCTGTGACCATTGGGCCTATTTCCAGTCCCTTGCCAAATTGTGACTCTGGGCGGAGTTCCTCTGGGTAGCATACATGCTGACTTCATCCATGCTCCAGGGCTGGAGCACCCATAGAAAAAAATTAGTGGATGCTCAGCAGCCAGCTCCCCTCTCCCCTCCAGCACCTCCTGTCCACCGGTGGCCCCCACCGATCAATTCCTTTCCCTCCCTCCCAGCAGCGTTGACTAACATCTTGTAGAAGGACTGGGGGACATGCTCCCCCCCAAAATTTTGGTTACCCTTTTTTATATTGGTAACAAGTAGTTCACTTTAGAGATGATGTTTTATAACAAGGACCTCATGCTCATATTGTACAACTTTGTGCCACACACACACCCTGCTCAAGGAAAACCCACTCAGGCTGGGCTACCCATAAGACTTAGTCCCCAGAGGCCTAGAAGGGTCAGGAGAACACTGGCCAACTGAAAGCCAGTAGGCCAGTTAAGAAAACTTCCCTGCAGTCTCTCAGAGGGCAGGCAAATTGAGATTGGGAATGAGGAATGAACAAAGCCGGGTCAAGGCCTTCCTTCAATGTTTCTCTGAAGGCACAGAGAGCCAAATTCTGAGTTAATTATTTAACTGTTTAAAGACTGAGGCTAAACGTATGGCACCAGCCATCCTGTTCTGAACAGACTGCTCCAAGCAAACCAAGGTAGAGAGTGCCTGCAGAGCCAGATTTAGCTCAGCAGGGGTGCTATAGAGCAGCCCCACCTGTGTCACAGACCATTAAAAAACCGTATCTCATTCAGTTCCAGAGAAAGTGCGAGAGATTGAGGCAGAAGACAGAAATAGAAAGAAGCAACAATTTAAAGGATTGGGGGAGCATCACTTGGAGACAAGAAAATATAGAAGGAGTGATTGTCCAAAATCCTTTTTCCAACATTGGGGGTCGGGAAATCAAAATTTAAAGTAAAATTCCTAGACAAAGAAACTTAAGATAATTAAGGTTGTAAATATTATTTTAAAAATTACTAGCTGCAGTTTATAAAATAAAACAAAAAGAGAAAGTAATCTATTTTTTTTTAAATAATTGGAGATATACCAATCTCCTAGAACTGGAAGAGACCTTGAAAAGTCATAAAGTCCAGCCCCCTCCTGCCTTCACTAGCAGGACTAAGTACTGATTTTTGCCCCAGATCCCTAATGTCAACTTCAAGGATTGGACTTACAACCCTGAGTTTAGCAAGCCAATGCTCAAACCACTGAGCTATCCCTCTCCCCCAAGCAAGCAACTGTAAACTCTGGGATACATGAGGAGTTAGTGTTAGAGTGGCAATTTCAACCAATTCTATACATAGGAGAGTAGTGAGATCCCCTGGGTCCTTTGGCTTGTAGTGGAAAAGTGGAGATGATCACGTGTTTTTTTCTAGTGGTGTTCATAGTAAGAATAAGAGATAAAGTGCAAGATCATTATGCACATGCAAATCCAGGTCTTCATGGGGAGTACTTGTGTGATTAAAATTAATCAAGTGCTTAAGTGGCTGGATGGATTGGGGCCTTAAATGTAGAAATGATTTTATTAAATTGACCATACCTCTGATTTGTTTTTCTTGCATTGACATAATGGGTAACAGATCAGCTGTGTGCTGGGGCTCTGTTCAGCAATGAGAGGATTGCCCCAATTCATCTTAGCTCATCAGCGTTCAGATTTTTGTTGTAGTTGTCTTTTTTTGCAGCCAGCTTTATTTCTGCTTTGTAATCAATGAGCAGCATTAGTTCCGTAAACAGGGCTTTCCATGGGCTAGCTCCCTTTATTCTTCCATTTCTAGAGTTGCCTGTCCAGCAGTACTGCTTTCTGTAATATGGCTTCGTGCCACGTTAGCTTGGATGTGTCATGGGGGACCTGTATGCCTCTCCTAACCAGAGACTTTCATTACTCTGTGAGAAGATGATTGTGATCATCAAACATGTAGCCTATAGAGCTAGCTTTCGCAATTCTTTTCTTTAGAAGTAACACAAGGAACCTAAGGCCTGTACCCTGGAAGACATTGGCTTCAGCAGTTAGCATAAGACTTGAGGCCTATGAACTTTGACACAGATAAATGGCCTAACATTCCCTAAATTTTGGGGAACTTGGAAGGGAGTGTTTAAGGGGGAAGTTTGTCCTTAATGACACCAGCCAACCACAGGAACATGAACTAACACCAGCTTTTGGATATTTTAGGATGGGAACAGCTGCAGATTTCTGACCACAAGAGTACCATGGCTACAAATTGACATATATGATAATAAGTTGAGATCATTAATATACTCATCTATAGGAGAAGTGTACCCCAACATTAGTAGGGTGAGGAACTACAAATAAGGAAGAGGGGAGACACCCCTACTGAAAAGGCATTAGACAGAGTGGCATCAGCGTAACATATTTTAAAAGTTGTATCCCAGTCTGTGGACAGAAGGAGAGAGAGATGTAGTCCAGAATGATAATCAAGCCACAGGTGATGAAGATGATAATGGCTCACATTTCAGGTTGTTCTGCAAGGGCTGGTGAGAGTATATGGATGTTCAGATGTGAATTTTGTATCATCTCTCTTCACCTTGCTGGGTTTGAGTGTTTGTAACTTTGCTAAATGGATTAATAAATTATTACAAATACACAAGTCCTCCTAAAGTGTGTGTGTTACTTTACATCGGGGTTCACAACTAAACAGTAATTTTAATAATACTGGGCCTTATATTAAGACAAGAACCTGTCAAACCTCAGAGTGATAACTGGGAATTCTTAAATAATCAAGATATGATTTATTAATCAGGCTACACACATTGCAAAGTAACTCCATTTAAATTTTTCAGGATTTCTACTTTCAGTGTTGCTTTTCCATGCAATATTCATTATTCCAATTGCTATTACCTAGCTGGGGTTCTCAAACTGGGGGTCGGGACCCCTCAGGGGGTCATGAGGTTATTACATGGGGGATCATGAGCTGTCAGCATCCACCCCCAAACCCCGCTTTGCCTCCAGCATTTATAATGGTGTTAAATATATGAAAAGTGTTTTTAATATATGGGGGGGAGAGTCACAGTCAGAAGCTTG
Source organism: Mauremys reevesii (assembly GCF_016161935.1). NCBI lineage: Eukaryota > Metazoa > Chordata > Testudines > Geoemydidae > Mauremys > Mauremys reevesii. The sequence continues at coordinate 34,468,855 of NC_052629.1, read as the reverse complement.
CTGTGTGAAAGGGGTCACCAGTTCAAAAAGTCTGAGAACCCCTGATCCAGGCTAAATCTCATTTTTTGTTATTTTCTTGTCCATGTTACTTATCCCTTTAGGTCTCCTATTTTCTCTATCCTCACTGGTGTGTGTGCCACCCACCTAAAACATAAGAAGTTGCTTTTATTCACTACTCCCAAATCTGTTCAAAGACAAGATGTTGGGTGGCTGATAGGACAGGAGGCATAAATTTTTATAAGGAGTCAATGGAATTTATGCATGCATATGAATGCGGAATTATACCCCAATTTTTTTTTTGTGGACGCCCATTTAAAGGAATTGCCAAACAAAACATATTTTCCCTTTAAAATACATGATATAAATATGGGTTTTTAAATTGTTTTAAATAATTATCAGACCCTCAAAACCCTCTCTTTGGCAGATCTGAAAGATCAGAATAATGATGCCATGCAAGGCTGTAGTCTGAGCTGAAGCTCTGCCTCCCCACAACTGGACGAAGGGGATATTGACTTTTAGAAATATTGCCCTGCTTGTGCAACTGAAGTCAGTGGAGCTCTATGGGTATGCCCTTCCCGATTAGAGTGTAGCACTGGTACCTTAGGTTGCTGCTCAGGTTGAAGTCTTGTTGAGCATCACTATTCAAGTTATCCAAAGATATTCAGGGTCCATTACCAAAGAGAGGGAACTGACACCTAGAATTTCTAAACCAGTGAAGAGTAAAAAAAAAAAAGTTATTTGCAATTTACAATTAATATAGCTGTAGAATAAATATGAAATTAAAGCATTAGGGTTAGTTTAAGGTTGATTAAGGAAATATATGTGTTCTAAACAAAGTCGCTGTTTAGCAAGTAGAAGGAAGGCCTTGACAGTAATAAGTTATAAGTCAAAAAAGAATAAAATAGGGATCAAAGAATAACTAATGAGATAAAAGCAGCAAAGAATCCTGTGGCACCTTATAGACTAACAGACGTTTTGCAGCATGAGCTTTCGTGGGTGAATACCCACTTCGTCGGATGTACTTGCATCCGACGAAGTGGGTATTCACCCACGAAAGCTCATGCTGCAAAACGTCTGTTAGTCTATAAGGTGCCACAGGATTCTTTGCTGCTTATACAGATCCAGACTAACACGGCTACCCCTCTGACTAATGAGATAAGTATCAGAGGGGTAGCTGTGTTAGTCTGAATCTGTAAAAATCAACGAGGAGTCCTGTGTCACCTTATAGACTAACAGATGTATTGGAGCATAAGCTAAGTATTCACCCACGAAAGCTTATGCTCCAATACATCTGTTAGTCTATAAGGTGCCACAAGACTCCTTGTTGCTTAATGAGATAAGGGGAAGCTTTTAAAAAGCCCTCTCACTGACAGAAGTGACTGCAGGAAGTTATAAATAAAACAGAGAATCTGTCTTAGAAAGAGCCAACATCAACCTTCCCACCCACATAACAGTCTTAATTTAAAGAGTAAGGCCTATATAAAACCAGCTGCAACGAAAAAGCTATTGATCAGCTGGAAAAAGGAGAGGCTTTGGGGAAAAAGAGCATTGTAAATCTTATCTGAACTAAGACTGCAAAGAAGGGTGAACAGTTTCAGGTTGGTTGTGAAGTAGCAATTGGCTATGCAATTTGTTTGTTGAAGGGTATAAAAAGAGTTCTGAATTTAACGATTTTGTCAGACCCTAGGCTTCCCCTATTTGTGTGTACACTGATCACATGCTTATGAATTCTTTCTTACTGAATTGGGTGTAATGACTGCTTATTCTTTAGGCTTTTAGGCATGGTTAGAGCAATTGTATGACATACTATTTGGTTTTTTAATTTAATAAAGGAATTTATGGTTATGGTAGTTTTGTGGTAATATCCCTGTATTTCTGATCATTCCAAAATATTCTTAATTCCAACAGCTCTTCAATATTTTGGCTTTGCTCTTGCAAAGAAAGCCAAACAACTGCAATCAGAAGCTCAGGCTAAACAAACTCTGCTCCTGGTGCTGTACTAAGAATGCCAATTATACTTTTGACAGTTGAGTCCATATAACCAAATCTCTGTGATTGTTCACACAAAAATACTGTAGGTGAAATCATTGGTTGTGAAACAGAGGACATGGCAGAACATTCCCATATTCCATAATGCAGGGCCGGCTTTAGGCTGATCCCCCCGATTCCCTGGAATCGGGCCCTGAGCCTTTAGGTGCCTTTTTTTTTTTTTTTTTTTACGCACCTGGTGGTGGTCCAGGTCTTCGGCAGCATTTCGGTGGCGGCGGGGTCTGCAGAAGACCCTGAGCGAGGGAAGGACCCCCCCCCCGCCGCCAAAGTGCCATCGAAGACCTGGACCGCTGCCGGGTATTCGAATCGTGCCCTGCAGTTTCTAAAGCCAGCCCTGCCATAATGCTTCAGACATTCTGGAACATTTCCACACTCCATGCATTCCATAACATCCCTTCTGGATTATTCCCATTCCCCAAAATGTGCTGGGACATTCTTGGGCTCCACCCCTCACACCTTCTTTTCTGGAATGTTCCCATGCCTATTTATTTGGCATATGCAATCAGATCAAGCCAAGCCACAGAGTTATTATCAACCATGTTCAAGGCACAAAGACCTCCAGGAAGTTAAGTAATTTTGCAGTTCTCAACAATGTGGGTCAAGGTTTGTGGCTGTCCACATTGACATAATGGACTGTCTCTAAAATGCCACCGAAATTCTACTGAAGCACGTGCAAATTCCATGTCTGGTGCAAAACTGGTTCAAAAGGCTCCATTGCCTTCACAGTAAACCAAGCCTAACTTATAAACTATATTAGAGTCAAGAAAAGTTTCTCACCACATGCTTTCAGCAGTCTTACTGACTAAACTGTGTAGGTCAAGACCCTTCCCTCACAGTCCAACAACTGTTTCCCTTTTCTCTTCAGGTGTAGTGAATGCAATGAGGAAGGAAGGGAAGGGATGTTTGCCCCTCCTTTTTATAGTTTCAGTCCCCCTCCTGGAAAACACTTCCACCTGGTGGTATTCCCTGCTGGCTTTTTCTCACCTGTTTGAGCTTTCTTTGTTGCCTCTGTTTACTGCTTAAATTCCTTTGTCTAGGACAGACCTGTTTGCCAGCTTCCATTTGGGCAGGGCTGTGGGGTTTGGAATGTGTTAATAACACCATACACAGGACTCTTATAACTTCACATAAAATATGTCAGCATTGAATCAGGATAATAATGACTGGCAAATTATGAGTTTTCAAATGATACCTTACAAGGCATATTTTGAACAAAGATTAGTACAATAGGGTGTAGGGTGCCAATACAAGGGTATAGTCTGTCACACATGCATTCTGGGCAATTTCTTTAACTTTGAAGCATTTTGGACTGTGGCCTCTAAACAGGAGAATATGAGGGTAGTAGGGATACCAAGGGGCAGGGAAATGTGAAGAACAGGAAGTGACTAAAGAAGGCAGGTGGGTGACTGAGCTGATGCACCAGAATAGGGGGTGATTAAAAAAACAGAATGGGTAGGGTAGAAGACTGAGTAGAAAAGGAGAGGGAAATGGAGGCAGAAAGAAGGTACCTATTATGGTATCTGGGAAATGGTGGGCCAGACCCACCCAAGGCTAAATGCCCACTCCCTCAGCCCTGGGGGATGAACCACTGAGCCCAAATGACTTCTTGGGACAACAAATGAGAAAACAGGGATAGGAGTGTGGGTCAAAGATTAAAAATAGGGATCTAGAAGGAGACATTGAGCAGAAAACACTGACTGCTCCTTAAAGGTGTCTAAAGAGTCAGTGGACACTGCCCAGAGAAACTCTGCCCGGAGACATGATTGGACAAGGGACCAGAACTGGGACCCACAGTCACAGAGCCTTTTCCCCCACACCATTCAGCTTCCTCTTCCTGGTTTAGTGGATGGCCATCATTTAGAGGTTCTGGAGGAGCTGGAAGAGGGGCTGTAGCCTGATGCACTCTACACCAGGGTCTCCCTCTTGCCACAGAAGGGATTGGTGTCGGGATTCCTTGAACAGCACCAGGTACACATGACTCCATGAAGGCACTGTTAGTTAATATCTCCAGTGACCATAGAACCAGAGTGTAGTAAAGACTACCCCACTGGAGCTCCCTGCACTCTACAGATGCAGCAAGTCCCATCACTTGACATCATCTCGGGACATGAGGGCGAGGAAGTTGATGGCATGCAGCATGAGTGTGTACAGATGTTGTCTAGGTGCAGTTTGTAGATGGACTGGCTAGATGGTGTTGGGCTGACTCAGGTGGTGTGTTGGGCCTAGCCAGGAAGGCTCATGGGTCAGGGGGCCAACAATGAGCTCCAAAGTGAGAGGTGGAAGCAGGGGGGAGCACTTTCCCGCAGGGCCTGCTTGAGAAAAGGGAGAGAGGCAGGGATACGGCTGCCCTCATTTCCTGGAACATGCTAAAGGGAAAGCGCAAGTGCCATGGAGTCCACCCAGTCTGTCAGACCATAGTCCAGGAAGACTCTGAGTCTGGTAACACAAGCCAGGGCCAACCTCTGGTGCACCAAGGTGGGACTCCACCACCTGCACATGAAGGTGTGGTCTGTATAGCAGGAGTTCTATAAGGAGAGCCTCCCCATCAGTGGCCGCTATGGATCTGGCCGATGAAAGTAGCTTCCGGTCCAGACAGAAGCCAGGCAGCTCAGAGAAGTCTTGGGGAGACCTTTCAGGTGTAGATAAAAGAGCTGTGATCATACAGAATGAAGGTAAGGAACATGGAAGGAGAATGGAGAGTAGCACAAGCTGGGGGGGAAGGGTAAGTGGCACCCTTTTCCAAGCAGTCAGTGAGGACTCCAGCTTTTTGGCTGGTTGAATTTTGAACCTGACAGGATTAAGCACAAGTGGGGGGATGAGTGGCTTTCCTCCTAAATTCTCAAAAAACAGAAGGTGGAATAAGTTACCCTCCTGGCTGGTTGGCTGGTTTGTTTATAATGTCTTGATTTTTCAGTTAGTCTCATGACTGGGCCTGGGAGTGGGGTTTGACTGATGGGTTATCAAGAGCAGGGGCAGACAGTTTCCTCCTTTCCCCACCACACATTCCCCACTACCCAGCAAACCGAGGATGTGGGTATGGCCCTGGAGGTAGCCTGGCTTCGGTGCTCTAGGCCAGCGTTTTTCAAAGTGCAGGTCGCGACCCAGTGTAAGGCACTGGGTCGCTCTAGTCAGCACCGCCAACCAGGATGTTAAAAGTCCCATCGGCGGTGCTGCCCAGCTACCTATTCCAACACCGCTCTGTGCTCTGGAAGCAGCCAGCAGCGGGTCTGGCTTCTAGGCAGGGGGGCCACAGGGCTCCAGGTGCTGCCCCCATCCCAAGCACTGGCTCTGCATTCCCATTGGCCAGCTTGCGCGCCTCCGCCTAAGAGTTGGACCTGCTGCTGGCTGCTTCAGGCGCAGCGTGGTCCACGATGCCAGGACAGGCAGGAAGCCCGCCTCTGCACCCCAGCAGCAACCCTGAATGGGAGCCGATGGAGGTAACCCCGTGCCCCAATTCCCTACCCCAGCAATGAGCACCCCCAAACCTAGAGCCCCTCCTACACCCCAAACCTCTGCCCCAGCCCAGAGCCCCCTCCCCACACCCCAATCTGCTGCCCAGCCCTGAACCCCTCCTACACGCCAAACACCTCATCCCCAGCTCCGTTGGGTCGCAGGCATCAGCAATTTTCTTCAACTGGGTCTCCAGAAATAAAAGTTTGAAAACTACTGCTCTCGGCAGCAGCAGGGGGTGGGGAGCCATTTTTACAAGCAGACCATCGCTCCCAGCAGCAAAGGTTATTGAAGGATACTGATCTGCTAGAAATGTGCTACTTACGTATACTGGGCATGCTCAGTTCAGCTGCTGAAGCCACTGCCCTTATGCTATAGGATTCTGCTAGCTGCTTTTGACAGGTGTTAAAAAGTGACAAAGGGGGCGAATCGGAGGAGGAGGGTGGCCAGGGTCTGAGCAGGGGGTGGAAATTTACTGGTCTGGGGGGCAAGGCCAGCTCCAGCTTTTTTGCCTCCCCAAGCGGTGAAGAAGAAAAAAAAGAAAAGCCCGATTGAGTGCCGCCAAAGAGGAAGCGAGGCACTGAAGGCCCCACTGCCGAAATGCTGCTGCAGACCTGGACATGCCATCCCAATAACGGACGGACTGCCGCCCCAGGCACCTGCTTCCTTCACTGCTGCCTGGAGCTGGCCCTGCTGAGGGGTCAAGCAGCTGGAGGCAGCAGCAGTAGGAGAGGGGCTAAAGGGGAAATCAGGAATGGGGGGGGGGGGGGGGGGAAACGGAGTTAAGCCCAGGAGTGAGGCACAGGCAGAGGGTTTCAGAGGGCTAAACCCAGCACAGGCAGGGGCACAGACAGTAAGAGTTACCCCAGTGGCACTGAGACACCATTCCTTTGCAAAATAGTTTGTTGGGTGGGCAAGAGGCTTTTTTATTTGAGCAAAGTGGCTTTTTTGTATGGGCACAAGAACTGAGCATGCTCAGTAACATCTGCTGAAGCCACTGCCCTTCACTCTGCCCTTATTAGCCATAAAAATCCGCTGACCGCTATTTACAGGGGTTAAAAAGTGGCAAGGGGGGGTGAATCGGAACAGGAGGGTGCCCAGGGCCAGAGCAGGGGGCAGAAATTGACTGGTCAGGGGGGTCAAGCAGCTGGAGGCAGGATTAGGAGAGGGGCTAAAGGGCAAAATCAGGGCTGGGGGGGAAGAGGAGGAGTTAAGCTTGTGGTGAGGCGCTGGCCGAGGGCAAAACCCAGCACAGTCAGGGGTACAGGGGGTAACAGTTACCCCAGTGTGACTGAGACACCATTGTTTGCAAAAATGGTGGGGGGCAGAGGGGCTTTTTTTATTTCCCCTCTCACCAGGGCCAGCTCTGGCTTTTTTGCCTCCCCAAGCAAAAAACCAAACCAACCAACCAAACAAAAAAACAACCCTGTGGGGTGGCCGGAGTGGCAAAGCAGAAAAAAATAAAATTAAATTAAAAAAAAAACCTGCAGGGCGGCTGGCGCCATGGTGCAGGGGGACTCCCTGTGCTGCAGACGTGCAGCGGAGTGCGCGCCCGGTCTAGCGGGGAGAGAGGCAGGGGGTAGGAGTGTGGGGGGAAGAGAGAGAAGGAGGACAGCCAGGGCTTCAACGGAGCGCTCGCTACACGGCCCCTCCCACCATGCCGCCTGCCGGGAGGACTCTGCGCCGCTCCGGTTGGGTGGGAGGGAAGGACACGGCTGCCCTGCCGAGTTTGCCGCAGGGCTCTCCCCTCCTCCACGCCACTGCCCTCTACACTGCATCTCCTCTTTTTCTGATCTAACCTACTGAGGCTATGTCTACACTACAAATTTCAGAGTGCTGTCGCGGGTGCCAGTGCTCTTGATGAGGGGATTAGCTCCGAGCACTGGGATCCGAGCACGTCTACACTAGCGCTTTAAAGCACTCAAACTTGCTGCACTGGGGGGGGTGATTTTTCACACCCCTGAGCCAGCAAGTTAGAGTGCTTTAACTTGCCAGTGTAGATAATCCCTGAGACTTAATTCAGTGAAACATTTTACATATATCCCCTCAGAAACAAAGAATCCCTTATTGCTGTATCTGACTGCGTAGAGTCTCTGAGCAGTTTCCCAAGCTGTCTTATCTGCTGCTGGGAGTCCCTGATTTTTTTCTTCTTTCTTCTCATTTTTAGAGCAGATGTTTATTCTGTTGGATCATCTGACTTCCACTCTGACTGAATTTCTGGCCTATTGTCAAACTTTGTTTTGAGTCAATCCACCAATGGTGTAAATACTGGTGGTCAGACCAATAGTCCACCTAATCTAATATCCTGTCTTGTGACAGTGGCCAATGCCAGGTGCTTCTAAGGGAATGATCAGACCAGTCAGTGACTCATTGAACCATCCCATTGTCCACTCCCAGCATCCGGCCGTCAAAGAACATTTTAGGGACATGCAGAGCATAGGCCTACATCCCTGATTATCTTGGATAATAGCCAATCTACTTATCCTGAGGGACTGATCTAATTCTTTGTTCAACCCATTCATAGTTTTTCCTTTCAAAATATAATGAACACACATCTCCAACCCCAAGATACCTTTACAACCACAAGAATTCTAAAATCATGAGTTATACACCCTCGAGTGAAGAAATTTTAATAAATAAATATCTTTTTTTTATGTGCCTCTTTGTTCCTGAGCCTGTAGGGTGCAGTAAGGCCAGTTCCAATGCCTTGGGTCTAAACATCTGAATGAATCTTAGTCTACCCTCATACACTCAAACATTTAACATACCTAAGGGCATATCTACAGTTTAAGTGTGGGTTAACTCAAGTTATGTCACCATAGAGTCACCATGGTTACTGTGTCATCTGTGTACATGCTTCCTGGACTCCTTGCCTCAGGAGTCAGGGTACTCACCAGAAGCACTTGTATAGATTCAGAGTGAGGTGCACCATAAATAGATATCCCACTGTCCACCCACTGTATTTTGGGAAGCTTTGGTTTGGCAGTGTATGCTGGGTACCAAACAGGTCAGACGGGGTGGTGGTGGCCATGGGATCAAACTTCTTATAATGCATTGTTAACCATCCACTAATTTTATATGTATCCCATACATAAACGTATACATAATGTTTACACCTTTTTTTCTAAACCCACTAACCTGCCTGGCCCTCCTGTCTGCCATTTCACACGGAATCATGGAGCTTGCATGGCTCTGCACTATTGTCATGAGCGTTTGCACCCAAAGGTGCATGCTTGTTTAGTATTTGCAGATCAGCAAACATACAAGTAGGGTGTGACATTATACTTACATTCTTTATGAAAATATGCTTATGATATGGATATGACATAGCTAATATATACTTTATGCAAGATGGCTGATGTGGGGTATCATTGCAAAACTTAAGACCTATTGACTGTGTTTATCCAACCTGTATGCATGTAACGTTTGTATCTGAGGCTAGAAATATTGACCATGTCTCTGTATTTAAAATGTGCTCTGTTGGATGAGGCCAGGCAATGTTAGTGGCTTATTCAAGGAATGCACAAACACATAAAGATTATCCCAGGAACTGTGCCTCTGAACGATAGTGCTATACAATGGGGACTACTTGACCAAGATACGATACCTCTACATCAGGGGTAGGCGACCTGTGGCACGCGTGCTGAAGGCAGCACATGAGCTGATTTTCAGTGACACTCACACTGCCCAGGTCCTGGTCACCGGTCCAGGGGGCTCTGCATTTTAATTTAATTTTAAATTAAGCTCTTAAACATTTTAAAAACCTTATTTATTTTACATACAACAATAGTTTAGTTATATATTATAGACTTATAGAAAGAGACCTTCTAAAATGTTAAAATGTATTACTGGCACGTGAAGCCTTAAATTAGAGTGAATAAATGAAGACTCGGCACAGCACTTCTGAAAGTGGACTGTTCTGTCCAGCCCACCTGAGCTCCCGGCAGGGGAGGCTCCCCCGGCCCCCCCACTTCATCCCCCTCCCACAGAGCCTCAGCATGCCATGACACCGGCACCAGCACTCTGGACCGTTCCTGGGCAGCTCTGATAAAGGGGTGGGGTTGCAAGCTCCAGCAGCCATGCAGCATCCATACACACTGCCCTGAGCAGCATGGTAAGGGGTCTGGGCCAGGGCTGGGGGTACGTCTATACTTACCATCCGGGTCGGCAGCTAGCGTTCGACTTCTTGGAGTTCGATATATCGCATCTAATCTAGACGCGATATATTGAACTCCGAACACGCTCCCGTCGACTCCGGAACTCCACCACCGCAAACGGCGGTGGCGGAGTCGACGGGGGAGCCGCGGACTTCGATCCCACGGCATCTGGACGGGTGAGTACTTCAAACTAAGGTAGTTCAAGTTCAGCTACGGAACTTGCGTATCTTAGTTCGCCCCCCCCCCCTTAGTGTAGACCAGGCCTGGGAGGAGGGGTTGGATAAGGGGCAGGGAGCAGTTGGAGGGGGCGGAGGTTCTGGGGGGGCAGTCAGGGGACAGGGAACGGGGCAGGGTTGGATAGGCATGGGAGTTCCAGGGGTCTGTCAGGGTGATGGTGGATGGGGTCAGGGGACAGGGAGCAGGGCAAGTTGGGTAGGCAGTGGGGTCCTGGGGGGCAGTTAGGGTGGGGGGGGGTCTCAGGAGGGGGTGGTCAGGGGACAAGGAGTAGGGGGGTTGATGGGTTGCAGGTTCTGAGGGGGACAGTCGGGGGCAGGACATGGGTGGGGGTCAGATGGAGGGGCAGCTGTTTTGGGAGGCACATGGGGCTTGTACTCACCAGATGGTTCCCTAACGGGTCTTCGGCAGCACTTTGACGGCGGGTCCTTCACTTGCTCCGCGTCTTCGGCGGCACTGAAAGACCCACCGCTGACGTGCTGCCGAAGACCCGGAACGAGTAAAGGACCTGCCGCCGAAGTGCTGCCACAGGGAACTGGTTCTTAAGATTTTGACAACTCATCACTGAGTACACTTATAAAGTTTGTGAAAATTTAAGGTCTAGAAAACATGACCCATGAAGGAAGATTGACATATGATAACATATGACGGAAGATTGAAATATGATAACAGTTTTCAAGTATGTACAAATAAAGTAGCATCTTTTTACAAAAGCTTTTTCTTACAGTCTATAGGTATCACTAACTGCTACAGTTAGCACGTTTCTACACGTAGCAATTTCACAGAGCCTGCTATCTGTAGGCATTTGCTACAGCAGGTAGCAGTGTAATACCATAGCAGTTTCTTACAATCTATACGTATCGATAAGTGCTACCGGTAGCACATTCCTACGCGGAGCAGTAACCTACACACAGCTCCCAGCTCGGCCCGGCTGAACCCCGGAAGGCAGCGGCCAAGGGGCCGGGCCAGGGCGGAGCATAATACCGGCTGCTTCCCGGCCCGCTCTCTGTCACGGTGCAAGCCCCGCCCCGCAGCAGAGCAGGGGCCGGAGTCCCGTCCTAAGGGAAGGCTCCGTTTCCCCTGCCCGGGTGTCTGTGCAGAGCCCCTGACGCCGGCCTCCCCATGGCGAGCTGCTTCCGCGGCCCCCTCCCGGGGCGCCGCTCGCTGCCGCTGTTCCTGCTGCTGCTCCGCGTCTCCCTCGCGCAGGAGAGGGCGGTGGCCACGTCCCTGCTGAGCGGCTATTTCGGGACCAAGTCCCGGTACGAGGAGGTGAATCAGCACCTGCTGCAGGACCCGCTCTCCCTGGGGCCCCCGGAGCCGGGGTACCTGCTCCCCTCCGCCGCCTGCGCCCCGCTGCAGCTCCGCGCCCTCATCCGCCACGGCACACGCTTCCCCACCGAGAAGCAGATCCGCAAGCTGGGCCAGCTGCACCGCCTGCTCCGCAGCCAGGAGCGGCCCTGCGCCGCCGCGCAGCAGTTCGCCCGCTGGGACATGTGGTACCAGCCAGACATGGACGGGAAGCTGGCGCCCAAGGGCCGCCTCGACATGGAGCAGCTGGCCCAGCGTCTGGCCGCCCGCTTCCCGGGCCTCTTCTCCCCGCAGCGCCGCTTCGCCTTCGCCAGCAGCTCCAAGCACCGGTGCGTGGAGAGCAGCGCCGCCTTCCGCAAGGGGCTGCAGCTGGCCCTGCACCGGCCGCCCCCGGCCAGAGGTAACGGAGCGGGAAGGGCTGGCCTGGGTGCCCCAGCACACACACAAGGGGTGGTGGGGGGCAGGGCCGGCTTTAGGCCTATTCCACCAATTGCCTCGAATCGGCCCCGCGCCCCGTGAGAATCCCTTCCCTGGCTAGAGGCGCCTTTTTAATTTTTACTCACCCAGCGGCAATCTGGGTCTCCAACGGCACTTCGGCAGCAGGTCCTTCACTCGCTCAGGGTGTTCGGCGGCACTTCAGTGGCGGGTCCTTCAGTGCCACCAAAGACATGGAGCGAATGAAGGACGTGCCACTGAAGACTCGGAGCACTGCCCAATGAGTACAAGCCCCACGTGTTTTTTTACGTGTGTTTTTTTTTTTAAAGTCATCCCGGCCGGGGCCCCATCAAAACTGTTTGAATTGGGCCCTGCACTTCCTAAAGCCGGCCCTGGTGGGGGGAATAAAATGGGGCCCTGCCTGGGACTGGCCTGGGGGCCTTTGGGCACGAGCACACACCACTGGCGCAGGTGAGGTGGAGCCCTTCCCGGGAATGGCCTACGTGCCTCCAGCACACATAAGAGGGAGGGCTAAGGTGTGGTCCTGCCTGTCCCTGCCCCCAGCACACGGGGAGTGGGGTGGGAGCCCCGCCCGGGACTGGCCTTGGGCCCCCAGCACCCATGGGCGGGGCTGAGTTGGGGGCTGGGGCCCTGCGTGGGACTGTCCTGGAGGCCCCCAGCATACACCACTGGCGCAGGTAAGGTAGGGCCCTGCCCAGGGCTGGCGGTAAGGTGACACCCTGCCTGGGACTCACCTTGGTGCCGCAAGACACAAATGGAGTGTGGGATGCAGAAACAGAACTTCCCCCTCCCCACACACAAGGGGAGGAGGCTGTGATGAGCTGCCAAAATCTTAACAACCGGTTCCCTATAAAAAGTTCTGATTTAAGCGGGGGGAGACATACTCGTGGGGCCGGGGGCCCCTGCAGGGCCTAGTCCAATTGCCCCACTTGCCCCCCTCCCCTCTGGCTAGCCCTGGAGCTTGCAGCAGCCCCACCACCACCACCTTGCCGGGCCACTCAAAAAGCAGCAGCAGCAGGACAACTCCCAAGCTCAGCTGAGCTGCCCAGTTGGTGCCGGCGGCTGGCCACGCTGCAGCTGGGGGGAAGCAGGGGAGGGGCCCGGGGAGCCTCAGCCTCCCCAGCTGGGAATCCTGGGACCAACAGGATGATCCGGCCTGTGGACTGGAGTTCTTTGCCCACCTCCTGGCCCTTTAACAACCGGTTCTCCACAGAGGTCTAATTTTAGCAACCGGTTCTTGAGAACCTGTGGGAACCGGCTCCAGCTCACCACTGGGAGGAGATGTAAAACCCACCGCTGCATAAAGGAAGCCACCAGTCCTTGAAACAATCTAGGATCGCTGCCATCTGCCGTTCTCTCTCCAGTGCCTTCTACAGCCCTAAAGACCTGTGATTAAATTGGTTTTAAAATGTTGTTGTTGTTGTAGTAAGTATAGAGGAAAATGTTTCCATTATAGGGTAGACATAATCTTAAGAATAGTTTGGTTAGCATGGTTCTCAATAGAATCTCTATGCATATTAGGGAAAGCAGCATTAGAGCCCTGCTTGAAATGCATAGAATTGAAGCTAATGTAGTTTTCAGTTAATCTTATCGTGGACAGGGTTTAAGTCTAATAGAACGATTATAATTAACCTCTTAATTCTGACATAACATTTTGTTTTTTTGTTATAAATTAGGGTATCTGACAGGTTGCCTCCCCATTCAGTCCTCAGACCAACTTTTGTAAACTCTGGCAGGGAATTCTTCAAATTGTCTGTCTGTTTTTGTGTGTATTGTAGGGGTTTTCCATTAAGAATTGGTTTTCCTTTCAGATATCGAGAATGAGGAGCCTGAGATTAATGACAAATTAATGAGGTTCTTTGATCATTGTGAGAAGTTTGTAACCTGTGTAGAAGAGAATGCTACAGCTATGTACGAAGTGGATGCCTTCAAACAGGGTCCTGAGATGAAAAGGGTTTTGGAAAAAATTGCGGCTACCTTGTGTGTTCCAGTGCGTGATTTAAATGCAGGTAGCGTACTTATTCTGTTTTTTGATTATTTAACTTGCATAAATGTTGTTTTCTAGGATCTTCAGATAGTTATGAAAAACAAATAGTTTAAAATGCTCTTTTATAGGCCTTTGGAAAGATTAGTGAAGACAGCATGTCATATCACTATTTGAAAAGAACAGCTTTTAAAAATTACTTCATCTACCGAAGATATCCTGACATAAATGTTGTAATACAAAGTTATAAAGAACCAGTTTTAAGAGTTTAATTGAGGAACCCTTCTGGGAGAAGGACCAAAGATACAAAGGAACCCAAAATTCTGGATTACTTTTAAGGAAAAAAGTATAGTTTAAAAAAATTTGGTGAGATTTTAGTTTTACCAAATCACATACAAATTCTAGTTTTATTCCACTTTACTTGTGTTAACTTAAATTTCTTAAATACAGTATTGTGACAATGAATATTCATTGTTAGTGAACAGTCAGAGAACCTACTGTAGAAAAACCCTTCCCATTTAGCCCACAGATCATATTAACATGATACAGGTTGAATGTCTATACTTCTCAAAATGTTCTCTTGAAGAAAAGGCACAGCTCATAGTCTAAACTAAAACTAGTATAATGTGGTAAATGTTTTTGTTTTTCCACATTGAAACTCTCCGGTATTAAATTCCGTGTCCTACACAAATTTTTATAGAAACTCTCTTATATTAGAATGTCATAGCAAAATGCACAAGTTGCCTTTGCTGCTATTGAAATAACTGATGCCTTCATAATCCTCATACCTTCAGCTAAATTGTAAGTGGACAAGTAAAATAAGAATGATTAGAGTGCTGACAATGTGTTGTGCCTAATAGGGAATTTTGTCTAAGCCTATGGGGTCATTGATAGAGAATGTAAGAGATCACTATACTTTTGTAAGTTGTAGATTTTTGTTCTATGTGAAACTTGCAAGGAATTGAGTTGGATTTGCTATCTTAAATCAGAAAAGTAGTGCATTTGTTCTTGCCATCTAGTAGCACAAATAACAAGGGAGTAAACATAGCCTTATTTCTATATCTTGTAACTATTGTCTACTGCATAATAATAATACACACCAGTAGATGTAAATTACTAAACAGGTGATGGTTACACTTGCACGTCCCTGCTCTGTGAAAGGCTTACGATCTAAGGCCCATATCATATAAACCAGGGGTCGGCAACCTACGGTATGCGTGCCAAAGGTGACACACAAGCCGATTTTTTTGATGGCACGTGGCGGCAGACTGAGCGGCTCAGCCCACCCCTGCTCTGGGGTTCCTGCTGCTGGCCCCTTGCCAGCCAGGGTCCCGCCACCGGCCCCACTCAGCGCCTGCTGCTGACCTGGATGAAGGAACCCCAGGCTGGCAGCAGGCTGAGACCCCGGTTGGCAGAAGCCGGCGGCCAAAACCCCAGAGTGGGGGCGGGCTGAGACTCTCAGTTGCTGCTCTGGGGTTCCAGCTCCTGGCCTCTTGCCAGCCGGGGTCCCTGCCACAGCCCCACTCACCTTGCTTCCAGTTGGAGTTCCAGTGCAGGCCCCCTGCCAGACAGGGTCCAGGCCTCCGGCCCTGCTCAGCCCTACCAGCCGCCAGCTCCACTCACCTCAGTTGCTGATCTGGGGTTCTAGCCACTGATCTCCTGCCAGCCGGTTAACAACTGATCACTCAGAAGCCTGTGTGCAGCTTAAAGTATCCAAATACTCAGCAAGGAAAAGCAAGGGCAAGAATCACATTAAACTGATAAGATCTGCATTTTAATTTAATTTTAAATAAAGCTTCTGAAACATTTTGAAAACCTTGTTTACTTTACATATAACAGTAGTTTGGTTATATAATATATAGAGCAGGGGTTGGCAACCTTTCAGAAGTGCTGTGCCGAGTCTTCATTTATTCACTGTAATTTAAGGTTTTGCGTGCCAGTAATACATTTTAACGTTTTTAGAAGGCCTCTTTCTATAAGTCTATAATATATAACTAAACTATTGTTGTATGTAAAGTAAATAAGGCTTTTAAAATGTTGAAGAAGCTTCATTTAAAATTAAATTAAAATGCAGAGCCCCCCCAGACTGGTGGCCAGGACCTGGGCAGTGTGAGTGCCACTGGAAATCAGCTTGTGTGCCGCCTTCAGCACCCGTGCCATAGGTTGTCTACCCCTGATAAAGACTTATAGAGAGACCGTCTAAAAAATGCTAAAATGTATTACTAGCATGCAAAGCCTTAAATTAGTGTGTATAAATGAAGACTCGGCACACCACTTCTGAAAGGTTGCCGACCCCGATATAAACATTTGAGTAGGCCTATAATGCAAAATTGGAGCCTTAGCATACATCATGTGTTTTGGGCTCTGGATTGGATGTTATTTTATATTCTTGTTTATATCCTTCCTCATAATAGGAGGGTAATGCTGGGAATTGTGCTAGAGAGCAAATAAACTTAATTGTCATCTATCACTTATTTATTTGGATTTATTACAGATTTGGTCCAAGTTGCTTTTTTTACCTGTTCATTCGAGTTAGCTATTAAAAATGTGAATTCTCCCTGGTGCTCACTCTTCAATGAAGAGGATGCTCAGGTAGGTGTTGCTTGTATGTAGTATTGTGGCATTAACTTTGAGTAAAGTTGTTCTGTTCAGTTTTGCATATTTATGTAAACAGTTTGTTATACAGATATTCTTAGAAAAAAGAGGTTTTAGTTTAATGTTTCATTCAGATGTAATGTCTTTAATATTGCAGATTACATGATTTACTACATTTATGAAAAGCAAATCTGAGCATCAGTTAGAACATAATGTAACAGAAATACCCATTTTTGTGTGTTAAGTGACAAATCATTTAGACTTCTAAAAGAGAAATGTTTCTCCTCTCTCCTTTGCCTATCAGGCTTCACTGTGCCTGACAAAAACACTCAGATGTTTGTCTTTTCATCCCTCTCCCCCCATAAAAAAAGACAAGGTGAAAACTGAACTTGAATATGTATCATTTATTCTTGAAATTGTGAAACAGTACCCCAGAAAATCAGTGAAAGCAACTTAGAGCAGCCCTCTTAATAAAAAAAAAAAAAAAAGTCCTGTGCACTTGATGAGGCAGGGGTCCTTCGGAAAAACATATGTCATGATGCAGGTAAAGACTCTTACCGAGACTAAACACAAGAGGGCAGAATTACCGGTAAGTCTGCATGGGCAACTGTAATTTTGGCATTTGCCTACTTTTGCATGGTTGACTTTAACCTTAAAATTTGTTTAACTTCATTCATGTTAAAAAAGCAAATTAGGAAAAAATCCAACAAATTCCATCACGTTGAACCATATTGACTCCCATGTGACTGATCGGTGTTAGAACCTCTAGATCCACGGTACAGATGTCCGTTACTCGAGCTAATTGATAGCAGTAGTAGGTTGTTGTCTACATGGGCCACCTGTTAGAGGGAGATGAGACATGTTTTACCAGTGGGTTTCCCAGCTGCTTGCTGAAAGAAGAACGGTGAGACTCCAGAATCATGAATTCTATCCCAGGTTCTGAGGGGAGGATTCTCTAGTGGTTAGACCCTTGTGTGCAGTCCCCTCCAGCTTGTCCCAGTCTCTCTACCTCTATTTTTTAGAGCACGATAGAATTAGTGTTCAGATCTGCAAGCCCTGAAGGAACAAAAAGTAAAAAGCAAACAAATAAGCAATAAAAACCAACCGAGTAAGTACTTGTAAGCTTGTGGCTAAGGCACAGGATTTGAAGTCAGGAGATTGGAGTGCCACTCTTGATCCAGCTACATACCTTTTGTGACTTTTAGCTTGTCTTTCTCCTCCTGAGTTTCCTTATTGGTAAATTAGGATTAACATTCTTGCCTAGCTCACAAGATTGTTGAGAATAACTAGTATTTGTAATGCATATGTAGATCTTTTGATGGAAAGTGGTAAAGAACATTATTCGGGGTAACGGAAGAGGGAAGGAGCCTAGGAGTGAACCTGAAGCATGTTGGGTGTGGATGGGAGGTGTTTTTTGGGGTGGGTGGGATTATTAGGGTGTTGGGAAGCCTCCTCATGTAGATCCTGGCTGACCCCCAAGCCTCTCCCATTCAGTTAGCCCGTCCCCACAGCCCTCATCCCCATGGGTCTCTGCAGCCTCCCCATCCCCAGCTCAATGCTGTTACCCCACTAGCTCCTGAGCCCATGCTCCAGTCTGTAGCCCTCCTAGCCATTCTGAACCACAGTCTGTGACACCTTCCCCTCCCCACCAGCAGCTCTGTGTGCTCCACTCTGTCTTCATCTGGCTCCGTGGGCAGGGTGTTGTGATGAACTTCTACACCTGGGGCAGTTCTGCAGCACTGGGCATAGAGTTTTGTATTTTCCCGCATTTTGGCTAAGAAGTGTTGCAGTTCTGCCTTTTGCCCACCACGGGGGCTGTGGCACTAGAACAGCTGGCAGGAATGCAGCCAGCTGTTCTGGCACCACAGTGGCCTCTGATGGACAAAAGGCAGAACTGCAGCACTTCTTACGCAAAATGTTTTTTGTGCGGGGAAAATACAAAATTCTATGCCCAGTGCTGCAGAATTCCCCCAAGAGTAATTTATTTGTTTTAGAAATGTCTCATCCATCCCCTGTTCCTGATTTAGTGGTCTGTAGTAGACCTGTATCATGATGTGCCCTATTTTTGCCCCTTTTATCTTTACCCAGGAAACTCACAACTGGTCTGTCTCTCACCTCTTTTTCTGAATAAGTATATATATTGTTGATGTATAATGCAACACCATGTTTCTTTTTACCCTGCCTGTCCTTCATGAACAAGCTGTACCCCTGTATACCAGTCATGAGGCTTATCTCACCAAGTCTCTGTGATGCCAGTTATCATAATTTAGCTTTTGTACTGATTGTTGCCCATACTCCTTGCATTATGTGTAGACTTCTAAGATGTTGATCAGAGTCCCTCTTGTTGCTCCTATGACCGTATAGTAATTTTCCATACCCCCCAAAAATCTAATCCTCTTTTAATGTCACTTTTCTTTATACTTATTTCTGGGCTTTTGTCACTAGCTCCCTTTAAACCTAGTTTAAAGTTCTCCTCACCAGGTTGGTGGTGATTTTGGTCAAATGATCTTTTTAAAAATTATGTTTGCCTCCAAACTAGTATCTTTAAAGGGCTGTCTCTGAGAATGGAGCTGAGGTCTGAGTGTGTAGTAGAGAACTAGGAATGGTGGGACCTGGCATGCAAATGGGGAAGGGGGCCAGAGGAAGATCCCTGGCATGATAGGGCTAGGGCAGGCCAGCCAGCCAGGTTAGCAACATGAGATCAGGTACAGTAAACCACATGGTAATCAAATCAATTGGTGGTTCAAGTCAGTTTGGTGGAGTATTGCAGTCTCTACCTCAGAAGAGCTGACGTATTCATTTGTAATTACATGTTGCTCCGGCTTTGAGGAATGCTAGGATCTTCAGAAGTCTGCCTCAGGAAGCTGGTGTAGGGGAGACAAGTTGGGGTCTTCTGATGGTGCACTGGGTTTTGGTGTCCTGTGCAGCTGCCCATAGCAGGGGAAGCTGGGCGGGCTCTGCACTCCTCATGTTGTCTGATGGGATTCACTTCAGCAAGACAGGTCTTGGCACTAGGCTCTTTAAGTTGATCATTTAATGATGCATTGTACATAAAAACAAGGTGATGACAGCCATAGAAGTTCAGGAAATTGCGTTGCTCTTCTGCTTGAAGCTTTCCCATAATAAAAAGCTAATACAAATAGACATAGACTCATAGGTCAGAAGGGACCATTATGATCATCTAGTCTGACCTCCTGCACAACACAGGCCACAGAATCTCACCTATCCATTTCTATAACAAACCCCTAACCTATGTCTGAGTTATCGAAGTCCTCAAATTGCAGTCCTCAAGGTGCAGAGAATCCTCCAGCAAATGACCCGTGCCCCGTGCTGCAGAGGAAGGCGAAAAACCTCCAGGGCCTCTGCCAATCTGCCCTGGAGGAAAATTCCTTCCCCACCCCAAATATGGTGATCAATTAAACCCATTAGGAGGAGTTGTAGTCTCATGCTGGAAGATCAGAAATCAGTAGCCATTTTTGTTTGTTTGTGTTTTTTAACTCAAGACGCAACAGTAGGCATGTACTTTTTTTTTTTAAAGCTGACTGATCAGACTTGCCCATTTTCCTAAGAAAGTTGTCAGTGCCATGCTATTTGTAGTAATGTCTTCATCTAGACGAAATAAATGTTCCATTTTTGTTACACATTTTAAAATCTTATTCTAGGTACTGGAATACCTGAATGACCTAAAGCAGTACTGGAAGAGAGGATATGGGTACGATATCAACAGTCGTTCCAGCTGTATTTTATTTCAAGATATCTTCAAACACTTGGACAAAGCCATTGCAGAGAGTAAAAGGTAAAAAAAGCTTTTTTTATTTTTCAAACTTTCAACTTTCTGCACTTTGGTCATAACTTGTACGTGGCTCTAAAGGGTTAGACCTGAAGGAGATAATGCTAAGAACTTGGATAATGGATCAAGAATGAAATAATGTTTGGGCTTGGTTAGCATCCTTTAAGGGACTGATTCTCTCATAAGTAATAAGGCAGTATTAATTCATCATGTGCATTCTGTTTAGCCATATCAATATCTATGAATGGAGTGTCATCCAAAAATATTCATAAGATATGGAGGAGTTTTCACCTTGTTTATGACCTGATCTCTCCTCCTACACACACATAGTTCAATGGCTTTAACTCAAACTTTTAAAATTATTTATTTTCTTATCTGAGAGAGAGCTTTGCAAGTTATGGCCCACAGGGAAAACTTTTGAAGAAGTTAAGGTGTTTAGCACACTATTTTTTGTGTTGTAATAATTTCATTGAAAAGGAGAAAAGTACTTCTTCACATAATCCCTACGAGCCCGAATCATGGACCAAGACCCATTTTGATAGATGCTGTACAAATGCAGGCCAAAAAAATCTGTCCTTGCCCCAAGGAGCTTAGTCTAAAGACGATCCCTGTTTGTTGGATTAACAAAAGCCTGTGCTCTAATTTTTTTAAATGTTGTTGAATCATTTAAGACTTAAGTGATTAGCCAGCAGCCAAATCTGAAAGAAATTAATCATTTTGATTTAGATAGTGTTGATGATGTGTTCCAGCTCATTAAGAACAGCATAATTTTAAGAGAGGTCAGGTTAAAATCATTAACAACAAGGATATTTGAGTTTTTTTGTTTTTTTTAAGTTAAACTGAAAATGTAGAATTTAACTTACTTCTTACCAGTAATATATCAGATTGGATACTAAAGGTAGGTTTGTTCAGATATACGTGTATTTTCCTAGTTGTGTTTACTCTGATTCTCCTGCTACTGGAGGAAGATGACTCTCTTTTTTTTTTTTTTTTTTTAATTATTCTAAACCAGAGGTTTTCAACCTGTGGTCCATAGACCCCTGAGGATCCACAGAGTATGTCTAAGATTTCCAAAGGTGTCCACGCCTCTATTTGAAATATTTTAGGGATTGCCAAAAAAAACCACTGTTCTAGACCAATTCAGATGCTTGAGTATAGTTCCTCCCTCTCTGGAGTAAGAGCACTGGCACTTTTGAGATTTAATTTAGCTGTTTTATATAAAGAGTGTATCATCTTAGACTTGTCACCAGTAGTTAGAATACAGACAAAGATACCTGGCTACAAAAGCAATTTTAGAGCCAAGCCAAACTAGATGCTTTGAATCATCTCTTACAAACCACAGCTGTCATCCCAGTCCCACAGGATCTGGAGAGGGCAAGCCATTTACTTAGCATATTCAAAAGGCTGGCTTTCATCCAGGATTTGATGTGTAAATTTCTCTCTGAGCATCAAACTTTTGCATAAGCAGCAAAGAATCCTGTGGCACCTTATAGACTAACAGAAGTTTTGGGAGTGTCCTGAGTAGATGGTGCAGTTTCTTAGTGTATTCCTACACAAATCAACGTACCCTTAGAACCCCGACCAGGGTTATTCTATCTACTACCCAAGATCCACAAACCCGGAAATCCTGGACGCCCCATCATCTCTGGCATTGGAACTCTCACTGAAGGACTGTCTGGATATGTGGACTCTCTACTCAGACCCTATGTTACCAGCACTCCCAGCTATCTCCGTGACACCACTGATTTCCTGAGGAAACTACAATGCATTGGTGACCTTCCAGAAAACACCATCCTAGCCACCATGGATGTAGAGGCTCTCTACACAAACATCCCACACACTGATGGAATACAAGCTGTCAGGAACAGTATCCCTGATGATGCCACAGCACAACTGGTTGCTGAGCTCTGTGCCTTTATCCTCACACACAACTATTTCAAATTTAATGACAATATATATCGCCAGATCAGTGGCACTGCTATGGGCACCCGCATGGCCCCACAATATGCCAATATTTTTATGGCCGACCTGGAACAACGCTTCCTCAGCTCCCGTCCACTCACGCCCCTTCTCTACCTACGCTACATTGATGACATCTTCATCATCTGGACCCATGGGAAGGAGACTCTGGAAAAATTCCACCATGATTTCAACAGCTTCCACCCCTCCATCAACCTCAGCCTGGACCTATCTACACGGGAGGTCCACTTCCTAGACACCACGGTGCAAATAAGTGGTGGTCACATTAACACCACCCTATACCGAAAACCTACCGACCGCTATGCCTACCTTCATGCCTCCAGCTTCCATCCCGGGCACACCACAAGATCCATTGTCTACAGCCAAGCACTGAGGTACAACCGTATCTGTTCTAACCCTGCAGACAGAGACCAACACCTAGAAAATCTCCACCAAGCATTCTCAAGACTACAGTACCCACACGAGGAAATAAGGAAACAGATCAACAGAGCCAGATGTGTACCCAGAAACCTCCTTCTGCAAGACAAACCCAAGAAAGAAACCAACAGGACTCCACTGGCCATCACATACAGTCCCCAGCTCAAACCCCTCCAACGCATCATCAGGGATCTACAACCCATCCTGGACAATGATCCCACACTTTCACAGGCCTTGGGTGGCAGGCCAGTCCTCGCCCACAGACAACCTGCCAACCTGAAGCATATTCTCACCAACAACTGCACACCGCACCATAGTAACTCTAGCTCAGGAACCAACCCATGCAACAAACCTCGATGCCAACTCTGCCCACATATCTACACCAGCAACACCATCACAGGACCTAACCAGATCAGCCACACCATCACCGGTTCATTCACCTGCACGTCCACCAATGTAATATATGCCAGCAATGCCCCTCTGCTATGTACATCGGCCAAACTGGACAGTCTCTAAGGAAAAGGATAAATGGACACAAATCAGACATTAGGAATGGCAATATACAAAAACCTGTAGGAGAACACTTCAACCTCCCTGGCCACACAATAGCAGATGTTAAGGTGGCCATCCTACAACAAAAAAACTTTAGGACCAGACTTCAAAGAGAAACTGCTGAGCTCCAGTTCATCTGCAAATTTAACACCATCAGCTTAGGACTAAACAAAGACTGTGAATGGCTTGCCAATTACAGAACCAGTTTCTCCTCCCTTGGCTTTCACACCTCAGCTGCTGGAACAGGGCCCCATCCTCCCTGATTGATCTAACCTCGTTATCTCTAGCTTGCTTCTTGCTTGCTTATATATACACACCTGTCCCTGGAAATTTCCACTGCTTGCATCCGAAGAAGTGGGTATTCACCCACGAAAGCTCATGCTGCAAAACTTCTGTTAGTCTATAAGGTGCCACAGGATTCTTTGCTGCTTCTACAGAACCAGACTAACACGGCTACCCCTCTGATACTTGAAACTTTTGCATGAATCCCAAGTCAGTGGTTCATATAGCAATATAGGAAAATGTCTCTGTCCTATGGACCTTCAGGATGCCTATCTGCAGATCCTTACTCTTCTACCACTTATTTCTATTGCTTCACCAACCTGGAACAAAAATGTTAATACCAGGCCTTACAACTTGGTTTACCCTGAAATCCCAAACCTTTATTCAGGTTATGATACTCAGGAAAGGCCATTTCATAAACTTTTCAAGCCTTATCTTGACTGGCCAGGTACATATTATTGTGAGCATACCGTATACACACTCTGAACCAGGTTCTGCAGCTTGTGCATCTTCTGTGATCCCATGTGGTGTTACTGCAGACCCTTGGGTCTCCAATCACAAGTCTGGATGTTGATTTTTCTAGTCACATTGGGCCTCTTTAACACCTGGTCTATTGGAAAATGCAGTCAAAGAACTGAGTTCCTAAGGATACCACCACAAATGGGAATCTCCTTCAAGAAGTTGCTCAAAGGGATGTCCTTTCATCCCCTTGACTGCCCATAATCATGGATGTTAGCCTATACAAGTAGGGAGCTTTTGTGGGAAAGGCTGTGGGCAGTGGTCATTCATGGGGGAAGTTGTCCATCAACCATCTGGAAGAGGGAGTGGTAACGTTAGCTCTTGTAGCTGAGGTTTTAGAATGAAGCATGTAGTTCAGTAGAACAAGACCACAGTTATACCTCCTCCAGCCAGGGGTTATGAACTAAGATGTCGATTTCAGTGGCTAGCTGCAACGTGTTGCATCAGAAATTCAAAAAAGCACTCGTGCTCGGTGGGGAGGAAGGCGGCCTCCAAGGACAAGGTACATCTTGTTATCTCTTTCTGAATAGACCTCTGTGGATAACTACTTTATTTAGTGGTGGAAAAAGAAATTTTCGAATTCCTTCAAAGGCTATTAGGACAGTGCTTAGTTTTGTCATAAGTAGAGAGTGCCCTTGTTAAAGATCTGCAAGGCAGCTGCTTTGGGTTGAATGCACATTATTGTAGAATGCAGTGGATGGGATGCTATAGTTGAGCAGAAGGCTGCTTCAGGAGCCTGTAAGGCGGTAAACCCAGCATCATCCAGAGGTGTCGCCACCAAATTTCATTTCGGTGGATGCTTGACCACCGGCCAGGATGCGGGCGCATTTAGATGCCCCCACGGGTGCCATGGCTCCCGCAGGCACCACGTTGGGGACCCCTGCTCTAGAGATGTCCTGGGAAACTCACTTAGCTTTAAAAGGTTCACAAAAGTTCAAATAGTCCTTTGAAGCTCATAACTCTTTTCTGGATTTACATTAGTCAGGTCTTGTATGTAGCATCTCTATGGACAATAATACATAAACATTTCCATTTTTAATACAGTGAACTTCTAAAATACTTAAACTTCAGTAAGGTATAACTGAATTCAGTAAGGTTTATCCAGGATATTGTAGGAAATTTCTAAATATGTCATGTATGCAGGGCCGCCCAGAGGATTCCGGGGGCCCGGGGTCTTCGGCGGCGGGAGGCCCTTCTGTTCCGGGACCCGCCGACGAAGTGCCCCGAAGACCCGCGGCGGGGGCCCCCCTCCGCCAAATTACCGCCGAAGCGGGACCCGCCGCCGAAGCGCAGCCTGGTCTTCAGCGGTAATTCTGCGGCGGGAGGGGCCCCACCGCAGGTCTTCGGGGCACTTCGGCAGCGGGTCCCAGAACGGAAGGGCCCTCCGCCGCCAAATTACCGCCGAAGACCGGGCTGCACTTCGGCGGCGGGTCCGTCTTCGGAGGTAATTCGCCAGCGGGGGGTCGTTCCGCCCCGGAGCGGAAGGACCCCCCGCCGGTGAAGACCGCGAGCGAAGAAGCTCCTGCGCCCGGCCCCGCAAGAGTTTTCCGGGGCCCCCCGGAGCGAGTGAGGGACCCCGCTCCGGGGCCCCGAAAAACTCTCGTGGGGGCCCCTGTGGGGCTCGGGGCCTGGGGCAAATTGCCCCTCTTGCCCCCCCCCCCTCTGGGCGGCCCTGCATGTATGTAGTGTAGGGTCCTATGAAATCTGTGTTAACAAGAATATGGACAGAATCACTGAATCAAAAGATTTAATGTGGAACCCTTTTCTCCCTGGCACTAGGACTGCAGTGTCAAGCAGGGTGGGCTGCACAGCTGAGCTGGAGTCAAGCTGCTCCATATTGAGAGCCTCCTGATCTGCTGTGCTATGCAGAGCTGAGATGGAGGGCTGGGGACTGATGTTGGAGTGTTTCCCCCCCCCACCCCACTGGTGTACCTGGTTTCCACTGAGCTGGGATTGGAGGGGGTGGGGGTAGGGAGGCACCTCTCTGTGCACCAGATTCTGCCTCAGTAGCAGTTGCTGCCAGCTGCTGTCTGAACAAGTGTTCAGGCTGGTGAGATTTGTGCTTAAAGAGACACTCTCTCTCTCTCTCCTGCTCAACACACTTTCTGTCTGTCTCTGTCTCACACACACTTCTATGTTACTTTTACTGTATATCTGCAGAATGATTTGTTTAAATTGTTGGATTTTTTTGTAAAATCCGTTTTTCCCATTGCAATGCAATTCTGATTATTTGTATGCATTTAAGGTAAGGCTACTTATTGTCAACATATCAAACAATTTTGATTAAAAAAGCCCCCGTAAAGATGGAAATTTTTTGTTAATGGAAAAAACACAATCTGAAAATAATAAATCTGAAAAGTCACAATAATAAAACCAATTCCATGGGGCCCTAGAAGTGGAAAGGAGAAGGGGGCAGAAGCAACAAAGATGTGAGGAAAAATAACAAAACCAATGGGAGTGTTTACAGATATTTTGTCAGAGGCCCCAGGGTGCTGCACTTTCACTGTAGTGTGCCAATAATCTAGTCTGTTGAGGGCTTTTTTAGACCTAAATCCTGAGTATTGTTATGGAGTATAGTCTAATTCTTAAACAAATACTCCCCTTATATGAGCAGAGGAATAATAGGGTAAAGATGAATAATCAATCAAGTGAACTTACAAGTCATATCTGAGGAGATGTGGAAAAATACCTATATTAAAAAAGTACCAAATGCATGTTTTTAATTAAAAGTGATCCCGTTGGCTTTTAATTCGAGATCACTAAAATGTTCATGTAGGTTTGTCTTACTGACTTTAAAATTGAATCCACTAGCTTGACTTGCGCAGCAATTGAACAAAATGGATATTCATTCATTCCCAACAGCTTTGGGGCTTCATGTGTTATAGAAACTAAAAATAAAGTGGAGTTTAGGTCTAATACATGTGGGTGACATTAAAACTGCTTGAGTTTGTAGACAAAAAGGGCATAAATTTCAGTAAGTTGAGACTCAAATGTGCTTCTCTGCCTTCTCATGCACTTCCACCTTTTCCAGTGAGGTGGGAAGTAAATATTTGTTTGACCAGCAAAGAATCCTGTGGCACCTTATAGACTAACAGATGTTTTGCAGCATGAGCTTTCGTGGATGAATACCCACTTCTTCGGATGCAAGCCATTTGTTTGACTTTCATCTGAATTCATCACCTGTCATTCATGTTCAGCAAACAGAGTAACACATCCTCATGGACTTGTGTGTTAACTACTCACCACAGCAAAATATTAAGAATCCTTAGTATTTTGGTTCTGAGACCCTGATCTTGCAAACAAATTTGTACATTCTTAACTTTACTAGCAGGAGCAGTTGCAGTTTCAGTGTGCCAACTCAGCTGAACAAAATCACTTAATACTTTCCATCTGGCTTTTGAAAGCAAGCAAGGATGCTTGCTGCTTATCACTCTTGAAGCCCCTTGCTTGACAACTAGTATTAGGAGATGAGTTTTCATTGAGTGTGCTAGCTATGACGTGGTCTCCTTTTTAATCTATAGCTGAGGTGCCAGCACTAACACCTTGTGTTTAATACTAGATTGTCTTTGAATTCCTGTCCTTTAGGATTCATCTAAAGAGAATTAAAAAGAAACTGTCAGTCTGATTTGGTTGTCAGCTATTTGGTAAGCAAGAAGTTAGATACACTTAACGTTAAAAGTTTGCCTCTCAAAATAAAAGCTGTGTAATTTACTCTTCTTACAATTTGGAACAGATAAGTATTCTGAATTGATTTGTCAGTATTTATAGAACTCTAATATAGATTAGTATTATTTAGTTAAATGTACTGGGTAAGAGAAACATGAAGCAAAGCGTCGATATAATCTAAACGTTCAATTTTGTGTGTGTATTTAATATACCAAATTGACTGCAGTATCATACATGAGCCTGTGCTAAGGAGCTGACTTCCTCTCATGCCCGTACCACCATGCATGTGTTAAAATCTAGCAGCTGCAAGGGGAAGCCTTGTTTCGGGAAGGAGTTGGTGTGAGTGTGAAGTTTTTTATAATAATAATAATAAATAAAGCCACAACAACATATGAATCCATGTATTAGATAAAGAGGTGGGTGGACCCTGAAGTAATGTTGTGTTTTTGATTCTGGGTCCCAGTGGCTATGCAAACAATGTGAGCTTCAGTCTGTTTGTCACCAGAGCTCTTAGGTGGAGTTTTAGCTTTATAATTGAAAATGAAGAGTTGAGTGTTCTGAGAAATTACCTCTGCCTGCCTGGGGCTGGGACAGGGGAGAGAGGTGCCCTGCATGCCTCGATCTCCCCCAACCTTCCATCACCTCATCCCACTGCCCCCACCCTCCACATTCACCTGTGAGCGCAGCTGGTGCATAGCCCTTGATGGCCTTATGTGCGGCTGCACAGGCGCACACCTTAGAGGGAACACAGGCCAGGATACTTCTCACCTGGTATCGCTGGCACTAGACATGCTGAAACAACTAAGCCACATTTAAAGGAAGCATACTTTTTTTTTGTGGGATTAAAGTCACCTTGCTTTTGTTGGGGAGCCATTTTCCTAATGTCTGAAAGATTTTTGCAGTCCACTGGTACCCACTTTTATTGATTTTTGTAATGCAATTTATACTTCCTTTTATTTCTAGAAACAGCTCTGACCAGAAAGTGTTTTCATTCTTGCCATTTTATTTGTCAGGTTAAATAAGTTCCCAAACACTACATACTTTGGTTTTGTCTCATAGCCTGCCAGTCCCCTCCTTCTGACAGAAGTGGAGTGAAAGCTTTAAATTTTTGATGGAATTCTGGTTTGACTTTTAAATACCCTCAGATCATATGCCTTTTACTGTGTCCATTTTCCTTCTAGGAAGGTTAAATAAAATCAGCTTTTTAGCTAGTAAAGACTTCTGGGTTTTTGTGTGTGTGTTTGTGTTTTGTTTTTGTTTTAATAGCTTTGCAGGTACTGATAAATTTGGGATTTTAATCTAGTTTTTATTTCATCAGATTGCTATCACTGACTGTACTCAGTAAGTATTTACTACTAGTCGTATAAAAAGAATTCAGAGAAAACAATAAAATGGTAAATGGAGGTGACAGGAGGAGGAGGAAAAATAGGTGAGAAATAGTCAAGCAGTGTATTTAAAAATGGCCTAAAACATGCTCATTCATTCTGAAATTTACAAAAATTCTTCACTTGTTAATATGCTTTAGGTTATTCAGGTTTGTAATTTGAATAATGTTCATCTAATGTATATCCTTTTTTACACTTTACTCACTTTGGACAGACTTTCTGGTTTCACTTTGGGTCTCATGCACTAGCAAAAACACAGTTGTATTTGGGTTTCAAACACAGCAGGGAACTCTTAAACACTGAGAATTTTGTGAACTATTTGACACTGGTTTTTATCTGTACTTTTGTCTATGGATAGGAGATGAACAGTGTGCCAGCTGTACAGCAAATAGGTCAGAATGCATATGCCCAAGTCATGGACATTTTCTGTTTAGGTAATTATAAAACATTACAATGGGTTTTAAGTTTTGAATAAAAACAGCATGTAGTTCCATCACAGAGCAGAAGATGGCAGAATTAAAACAGTGAAGACTTGAATATAAAACTGTGAATTAGCTAATCTGTTCACTAAGTAATGCTTAAAAGTACATAGATATCTATCTCTAACCACTATTGCATCTGAGCATTTCATAAATATTAACTGATCATCCTCACCCCTGTGTGTCAGGGAAGTATTCATGATGCCCATTTATACATCAGCTCTTCATCTGTAA
The DNA here is from genome assembly GCF_016161935.1 of Mauremys reevesii. Lineage (NCBI taxonomy): Eukaryota > Metazoa > Chordata > Testudines > Geoemydidae > Mauremys > Mauremys reevesii. The sequence goes on along the minus strand of NC_052629.1, from coordinate 34,439,318 downwards.
AAGAAGTGTCTTCCCCAAGGTTCCACAAGAAGTGGAGGGAGGTTAGAACCATATCTTCTGAGCCCCAGTCCAGAATTGTAACCACCAGACCAATTTTCCACTATAATTCTAGTAAAACACTGTTGTGTTATAAGCATTCATTGCTCTCCACTCTTGGTAGAGCAGCTTCAAAACAGCAAGCAAATGTCATCTTTCATATTGGGCAATAGTTATTCATTCATAAACAAATTGTAAAGATTCCCCTTTTGTGGGATGATACCTCACTTCACCAAATTGAAAGCTGTCTTGTAATTGATTTCTGAAAATTCTCAAAGCAGAGGATGAATAATTCATTTATAAGGTGACATAACTTTTATTTCATTAAGTGCTCCTTTATTTTGAGAGTGGGTAAATAGATCTGTCCAAAAGTAGAAGGCTCTAATGAACAGGTTGGCAGGGGCACACTTGTGCTCCAACTATAGAGAAAAATCTGTTGCTGAATTACATTTAATTTGACAGAATGCTTTACACTTATATTGTTACATTTGCCTGTATTGTCTTAGATTTTGTAGTTTTTGCTTTTTTCTGTGGACCAGTTACAACTGAATGTGGGTGAAGGACCTTTTCTTTTGTGTAACCATAATAATGGTTTGTGCCACTACATTTTTATTGAGTTTGCAAATATTGTTGCATAACTGACTTTCATATGTTTGACTAAAATATGTAGTTGCTTCATCAAGACTGTTTAGTTATTACCTTTTCTGATAATGTTTGACTTGAGGAAATATTTTTTGCACTTAGTCAAGTTTCTTTGAGAGGACAAAAATACTTCAACAGTCTACAATATCTTACTGGAAAGTTAAGACCCTTGGCCTTCCTCACATTCATCATGCGATCAAAGGTTTTAAACACAGTTTTTTAATCTGCTAGCACTAAGTCATGATGGGGTCTCTATTTTAAGCTAGTGACATTCTTCAGAACCACAATTTACTCTACAGTAAAGTGTAAGGAAACCTAATTTTTGTAATTTGGGAAATTACAAAATTTGAGGGGAGGGATAACTCAGTGGTTTGAGCACTGGCTTGCTAAACCCGGGATTGTGAGTTCAGTCCTTGAGGGGGCCATTTAGGGAACTGGGGTAAAAATCTGTCTGGGGATTGGTCCTGCTTTGAGCAGAGGGTTGGACTAGATGACCTCCTGTGGTCCCTTCCAACCCTGATATTCTGTGAAATGATTTACTTATCTCAAAACAAGATACACGTATCTGCTGCAAGCTTTCTGGTATGCTGTAACAGCTTAACAAACTTCTAGATAGCTTTCTAACAGTAATAAAAAAAAAAAAGCTTTGTTTGCAGAATTGAGAGTACATACAGTTCACTTTTGGAAGGTTTTTTCCCACAATCATAAGAGTTACAATTTGTTAATGAAAACATGATTTCTGCAGAATCTGAATCTGTTATGGGAGCCAGATAATTACTTAAGCAGACTAGATGTTTCAAACTTAGTGGTGTCACACCACTGCAATAGTTTGTGTATATGCAGAAAAAACTGTGGTTTATAAGAAGACCTCTCTCGTCATACTTTCTCATCTCTTCATTCAGAAACTTTTAAATAGAAAAAGCTTATTTTTAAAATATCTGATAAATGTGACCCTTAAGCGCGTCCATCTCATTTTATTTAAGGTTCTTATTGACATAGGACAGCATGTGCATCTCATGCAAGAGTTAGTAAATTATTTTTAATTTTTTACTTTACTTTTTTTTTTTTAAAGTAAGCATGGGGTAACACACTGTCACTCTCTCAACTAGTAGTTATTTGTTTGGGTTTTTTAATTATAAATTCAGACATGACACTTGCTCTGCTTTCAAGACTTCATATACATTTAACTAGAGCACTACTACCGTGTGTAATAAGGTGGCAGATTCTAGGATGCATCATACAGGTATACAGGTCTCTCTTCTCTTGCATAGGTATGCAGAAGAATTTTTCCTGAATGCATCGTTTGTTCGAACCAGAATATCACAAGTTGGAATGTCCCATTAAGGCAAAGGAAACTAGGGAATGGGACAGAGGAGGTCCTAGAGAAGCTTAAGAAGAAATCTTAGTTTTAATGTGTGGGTGTAATGTGTTAAGTAATGGCATGAGAAAGAGAGCAAGTTTGGACTATATTCTGTCCTCATATTCCTTGTTAAGAACAGGGTGAAAACTCTGACTTTAACCAGAATGTTACATTATCAGGAACAGATGCATTTGAGGATGTATCTGCATATATTAGCTGTGGATTTTTTTTAAGTAGATTGGATTTTTGGAATATGCATTTGTGTTCTAGGAACATTCCCCTCGGTGTCATACTGAGCTGCCCTGGGTGATTACACAAGAGGAAAAATCTGGAAGGTTTGTGAAGGCTAGCTGCATCACAGTTTGATCTTTGGGATTATAAAAGAAAAATAACTTGCGCAACATGAAATAATGTGAAATTTGAAACTGGGGCTGAAAACACCATGCTGTGTACTTTAGTTTAGTAGAATCAGCTCTTTTTGTTTGGTTTACGTAGGGTGAGACATGAGTGACTGGGTCTTTGCATCTGAGTGGACACCGTTGGTCACTGGGTGGAGTGATTTCAAGTGCTGTCAATCCAAAAGGCCTTGGTGTATTTACACTACTATTTAATGGTGGCAGTTGCCCCTTGTTACTGGAAGGACAGCAGTGACTTTCTGTTCTGGCTTCTATAAACTGTAGACAAAGGAACAAATTCTTCATTTCAGGTTTGTGGTTTACCCAATATGAGGATACAGTACTTTAGCCAAAATAATTAGGCTTCAGTAGTCTGAGGATATTCCAATATTTCTACATGGTATTCCCCAAGAAAATTAGAATAGTCACTCCAAGAGTATTTCTATTAGACTGTCAGATTGCATGGCAGACTTCTTAAACTGAAAGCGCACTTGCCCTACTATATAAAAAGTAGAACAGATTATGAAAACATGTAGAGGGATGAAATCAACATGCAGTGATTCCTGCCTTACTAGGTCCCAGGCACTCAGCTGGGGAAAGTCGTAGATAAGCCACTGTCTGTGTAAATGGAGCTTTACTTATCTCCAAACCTTGCACATCCATTGCAACCACCCTTCTCAGGTAAAACCCAATGCTTTTGAAAAAACAAGACTTACCAAATGGTCTTTCTGATCTCGCTATATTGAACTCTCATTTTCCTGGTGACATGACATCCAGCCTGGATAGGGCCTAGGAGCTACAATTGATCAGATATTGGTTTTAAGTATGAAGACTGTTTTATGGGTTTTTTAATCTCTCTATCTCAAACAAAAACTAGCAAAACTGCCTTAAATACTCTTACCTCAGGAGCCTTGCCTCATTCCTTGCTCACATAACAAAATTTATACTGATTAAAGCAGTGCTTTTGGTAAGCTGTCTCATTCCGTGTACACCTTCACTAAATTCTTCAGTACTGAACTAAGTTTGGCATGTAATACCAGCCTTTCTTGGTTGCACATTTTAAGAACTTGGTAGTAAAGAGCTAAATCTCCGCTGGTGATTTACCTCCTCGTAGGCTGCTCCGGGTGCCTGAAACGATGTACAAGCACAGCTAGGGAGTTGTGTGTGACTTCTATTGCAGTTTACCCTTTGTTTCCCTATCAGAAAGTAATTTTTCTCTAGGGAAACAAAGAAATCTACAGGGGACATGAATTATGTGCAGTGGCGCAGAATTCTCCCCAGAGTACCATATCTATGGCATCCACCACCGCCCCTGGAGCTGCTGGCTGGGACTTTCTGCCCTGATGACCTCATCAAAATGGGTTCGCGCCCCACACTTTGAGAAACACTGACTTAGTAGAACCAGTTTTCTTAAACTGTAAATGACTAAATAGGATTAGAATGGACGCAACCTTAACCATAATGGGTGCTGCTGTTCCCATTTTGAAATAGTGTGAGCAAAAAAGTCTAGTTTAAAAATTCTTTCCCTTTCTTAAATCTCAGCACAACTTAAAAGTGAAGTATTTTCATGGGCTTCTTTTTAATATGAGATGTAACAGATCCCTTGAAAATTCTTCCTGATAAAACTGGTGTTCTCTAGTCAATACATACGTAACATTTTTAAACATGGCATCAAAATTCTACATAATTTTCATTGTTGTGCTTCCTTATTTTTAACTGCTATGTACATAAATCAGAATTCCAGTTAGTATATTTAGTTTTCTCTGAACAGCTTGATTTTAATCTAGTGGCTTCAAAAGACTTGCGCAAGCTGAAGTAACAGAAGTTAGCATGTATTCCTGTTCCAAAAGCTGCAGAGAACTTTGTTCCGTGAGTTCAGAAAAGATCTAGAATAAGAGGTGTGTGTTTCCAGGTCAGCGTTTCTATTTAGTTTTGGTGACACAAGTGCTCTAATAATCTTGATGAACTGGTTCGTAGTATGTCTGAAAGTCCCGTGATTGTGTCATTTGCTAGTTGGGATAATGTGGCTTTTTCTCTTCGCCAATGATATGGGGAGACTTATGGCCTGATACAAAGCCTGTTAAAGTCGATAGGAAAGAGGCCCTTATTCTTAGGTAAATTGCACTTTTAAAGCAGATACTGTATAAGGTGTACCCTGTTTAGAGCCACAGCTCTCCATTATTGAGTCACTGCTGCTCATTAGAGGCTTTCAGACTTTGTCAAGGCTATCAGGCAGTTCTGGTTAAACCTCAGTCATTTTTCTACTTTTGCGTTTGCTTTTTGTGATACCCAAATTAAAAATGACTTGTCCTCCTGCTTTGTTAAATGTTAATTTCACCCAAATTTGAAATCTCTTGTGGAATTCCACTGCTTTAATGATGGAAGCCACAGCTCTTGCGTCTGTTTTAGAAAAAAACATTCCTTATAGTATTTTTAATTAACTTGCATATTTTAGTCTGAGGTGGAATCTGGTTTCAGATGTTCATCCACATGTCAGGTCTAGATTTAATAAAATATTTTGAGACTAAATGTCTGAAGTGTTTTCTTCTTCAGTAGTGTATTGGTATTTGGTCCTGGGCCACTGTACACAATTAACCCCTGCTCAGAGATACACCAGTTTCAAATCTCTTTGCTTGTGTAACTCCCATATCCATTGTGCCAAAGTTGAAAGTAAATCAGGAAGACTGTCATGGGACAAATGGCATTTCAGGAGCATTGAGGCTAACTAGCCCATGATGACTCTGTGGGCTACACTTGGGATTAATCAGGTGCTCTAGGTGGTGGCCCTTCAGTTTATGAAGCAGCTGAGCTAGAACAAGGCTGCTAGAACTCTGTAAAGGAAAAGATGCTTAAAAGGAAGGGGGAGGGGGAAAGGGAGCTCTCCAGAGAAGCTCTGCAACATGTTGGAAGGAGTCCACAGGCGGTAGAGTAGGTTTCTGTCGGAGTGAATGAAAAACCCAAGAGAATGGTCAAGGTCCCTTGGGAAGGGAGACATTGACAGAGTTCCTCTCATGAGGCTCTGAGAAGAAAGCTGGTGTAGGCCTCCAGACCAGAGTCGTATCGGTGGACTCTGGCTCCTGGGAAGAGGGTAAGAAAGAGAGATCTGGTAGAAGAAACCCACAGATAGCAGAGTAGACTCTCATCTGGGAAACCCTGAGTTAAAGCCAACAGTGGATAGTGGAAACCCACAAGCAACAGGTTACACTCCCATGGGAGAAGTCCTGGGATAGGATTTCTAACTGGAAAGAAGGAGATCTCCACAGCAAACTGCCAGTGTCCCTGAGTGAGGCAGGGAGTGTAGGGAATCCTGCTGGAGAAGTAGTAACTAGTTTGGCTTGAAAGGGACTAAAGAAGAATTATTACTTTGGATTTGTTAGGGCTTTCATTTGAACCTTTTTGTTCCCCCAGAATGGGGGTTGTTGGATTTTGTGACTTTGCCAGGGAGCTGAGCCCTGGAAGACCTCGTGAGAGGCAGACAGCTAAAAGGAGGCACTGGAGATGTGGACCCCTTACAGTATCACATCTTGACACATGGGGGGTGCTATAGGTGGTGAGTACACCACTTTACAAGGCCTTTTTATTGAAAAAGCTAGCTGCTCCCATTTCTCTTGGGAGCTTTAAGGCACCCTAGAGAATGTTTGTTTGTTTTAACTTACTGAGTAATGAGTGAGTAGCAAATGGTTGGGATAACTTACCTAACACAAAATAGCTTGAAGTCTTGTCAGAAAGCCTTTTAGCACTACATAAAAGATTAAAAATGTAGTACTGGAAAATCCTCAAACACTGGTCCGGGGGGGGCAACAACAAGTCCTGTGGCACCTTATAGACTAAAAGATGTATTGAAGCATAAGCTTTCGTGGGTGAATACCCACTTCGTCAGACCCATGAAAGCTTATGCTCCAGTACATCTGTTAGTCTATAAGGTGCCATAGGACTCTTAGTCTGGATCTGTAAAAAGCAACAAACACGGCTACCCCTCTGATACTTAAAAAATAAATAAATAAATAAAAGACATGTATCCAGGTCTCTGAGAGGCTGCTGGTTAAAATTGTAGGCATGTTTAGATAAAAACTAGTGATTTGTATTAGGTAAATAAATTAGCTTTGAAATAGTATTTTTTTTCCTGCATACGATACACATTTCCTTTACTTGAAATATGTATGAATTAACTCTTTTTCTATCATTCATTTTATGGCCTAAGGATGTTTTAAAGTGGGTTAGATTTAGGAATAAAATTGTTTTGTAATTTTCCTTCACCGTATGTCTGCTGTTTAATTCAAGGACAGTAATTATTTCAATCTCTCCTTAATCTGTTATGATTCCCCTGGGCCCAGGACAACTTAGTCTTGAGCAGTAAGTTGTATTTAACTTGGAACTGCAGAATTTTTCCTTTAGGTATGACACTCCAGAATTTCTTGTCTTGGTCTACTTTTGGGTCTTCAGGAACTGACTGTAACATCGAACTCCTTGATATGCAGCTACTGTACTTTGGTAGTTACCATAAGGCCATTCTATTCACCTTTTAAAACTAGCCTTCCCATAATATTCTATGGACGTGGATTCCAAAGACTGGTTTTGAGAACTGGTTGGAGTATGTTTTCAATTAATAGGGTTATTTTTCCATCTGTTATGAAGTGAGGACAACTGAAGATGCAAGTGTAGAATATCTAGATTTAACGTTATGTTGGTTCTTCAGAGGAAACACAGAACAATGTTTAGACCCCCTACCCTGTTGTGCAAGTGCATAGTTAGAAGGTTGACTATAAAAAATGAGCGATCTCCTTTGCACAATAATCTCTTAATTGCGTCAATATTTTTGACTAAACTTGTGTGCCAGTAATTAAATATGGATTCATAACTAAGTTGAAATACTTCTTTGCATCACTGTATTTAGACAGTAAAACCCTGCAGATTTTATGCTTTAATTGTAAGATAGCTTGGTTGAGTTTAAAACTTACTCCAAGAACAAGATACATAATTTTTGTGTGCTTCTGTGCTTTGCAGAAATGGCCATACTGTTAATCTATTGTTTGCTTTTTTCCCCTTTCTGTATGAATTAAATGGCATGCATCTTTTGGATGCCATGATAAATGAACACAAGGGGTAGCAGTCTGGTACTCTGTTTTGTGAGCAGGGCCAAAATTGAATATAATTAGATGTGCAATATGTAACCGCTTCAGTTGATCTGTGGCTTCCTATCCCATGTCACCTATTTCCTTAAGAATTATGGAGATACAGATGCTCTCCGACTTATACAAGCCATTCCATTCCGGAACGCCTTGCATAAGTGAAATTTTGCGTAAGTCAAGGACGTATACCCTACAATTACACACCAAAAAAAGCTTACAGAACTTTTTCCATAAGTGCGGGTTTGCATAAGTTGGGTTTGCGTAACCCGGGGAGCGTCTGTAACTCTTTTATTGGTTGTCAGTACACTTTAAAGAAAAGGCACTATTTCTTTGTCATGGAAGCAGTTGATAATTGGATTTAACAAGCTTGCAAAAATTAGGGGACAACTGATCAGTGTGTTATATAACATTAAGAGCTTTATTTAAGGAAATAGTCACATGATCATTCTCATACAAAGGCTTATGTTTTCATAAGTAGAGGATTTTCATTTGATCCATTATATATAAACAATGAATATGGTTTATAAGGAAAGATCTATTTTTGAGTTAAGTTATTGATGTTTTCAGGGAAGAAAACAGCAACAGGTGTCTCAAAGGTAAATTGATCTATCCAATAAGATGATGTTTAAACATTCATAGAGCATAAAATATCAGCTTTAGTAAGAGAAGACAATGAGCAGGTGTTAGGTTAGTTCTGTGCTGAGTAGTTTTTAATTCTGATTGCTCACACTTTTGTGTTAACTTGCAATTCTAAAGAAGCATATTTCTCAATGGCAGTTGATTAAGTGAAAGTCACTGTTAAGGAGGCCTCGTGACAGTGTGACTCCTGGTCCATAAGAGAACAATAGTTTGCTTATATAGAAAATAACTAAGGATTTTAAGATTTAAAATCTAAGCGCTCTGCAATGAACAATTGGTGTACTGTGGCCGACACTATAAGCCTCTTATGCTTTCTGCTTTCTAAAATGTCATTTGGAGGTTTCATATGCAATTAGGGAGAAATGCTAGTTGAAGTTGAGGATAAGTCGCATTTGTTTCCTTCCCTATGTCACCCATACAACTTTGCCAAAAATATACTGGTATGCCTGAAATTTTGCTTGTGATTTTTATATCATAAAAGAATTTTTCTGGAAATTTCAAGGCAAATTAGACAACGAAAAGATTTTCACTACTGGAAGTTTTTTCTTAACTCTTGTGTCATAACTTTGAGTGCTTATCTTTGTGTATTCCACTGTGGAGATACACATCGACGCACCAAGAGTTGAAGAATTTTTTAAGCAGTGTGCATTGACCCACGCCTGTGTCCTTGCCTTCCTCGTGCCTCCAACTGAACAGATAGAGTGGAGTGGGCCAATTGCCTCTCAAGTCCTGTCTGTACCGTGAATCCAACTATGGCCTAAAGCAGATGAGGAAGAGGGTGGATAACAGAATACAGAGAGAGACCACACATCTTGAAGAACCCCCAGTCACTATAATGTAAGTAACCTCTTCTTTGAGTGCTGGTCCCTATATGTATTCTACTGTGGATAACTGACAAGTTGTACTCAAGAAGGAGGATGGCGCGAGGATCCAGGGAGCAGAGCTGTTTGAAGGACCACCGTCCCAAAGGATGTATCAGCAGCAGAGGTGGTAAAGATGGTAGGGTCTAGTAGCCTGAGCATGGGACTGTTTAGTAGCATTTTAACAGGAAACATATTTTTTAAATGTACAACCTTATAAGAATGATTTTAAAAATAGGTGAGGGAATGCTTGGAAAACTTAAACACATGAGCCAGTCCTGGTGATGAGTGTTCTTGAATACTAAGTACATTGTCCAGTGAAGCCTCTGAGGATAAGATTATTGCTTGCCATTATGTGACCACACAGAGTAAAAGATTGAGCCCCACTCCCTGACGGGCCTGCTTGGTTTATGATTTTGGGTGTGACACAAAGTTCCTCCTCTACCTTGGTGGGTCCTGCGCTTATTGGCAGATTTGCCCACCTCAGTGATCTTCCCGTCTGGTGGAACCCACAGTCTGGGTCAACTCCTCCTGTGTCTGATCAGGAGTTGGGAGGTTTGGGGGGAACCTGGGCCCGCCCTCTACTCTGGGTTCCAACCCAGGGCCCTGTGGACTGCCGCTGTCTATGGTGCCTCCTCTAACAGCTGTGTCACAGCTACAACTCCCTGGGCTACTTCCCCATGGCCTCCTCCAAACACCTTCTTTATTCTCACCACAGGACCTTCCTCGTGGTGTCTGATAACGCTTGTACTCCTTAGTCCTCCAGCAGCACACCCTCTCACTCTCAGCTTCTTGCTCCCAGCTCCTCACAAGCCACCCACCTGACTGGATTGAGCTCCTTTTTAAACCCAGGTGCCCTGATTAGCCTGCCTTGATTGGCGGCAGGTGTTCTAATCAGCCTGTCTGCCTTAATTGGTTCTAGCAGCTTCCTGATTACTCTAGTGCAGCCCCTGCTCTGGTCACTCAGGGAACAGAAAACTACTCATCCAGTGACCAGTATATTTGCCCTCTACCAGACTCCTGTACCCCACTGGCCTGGATCTGTCACAGGGTGAGGTCACGTGGGGAGGCATAGGCTCTGGGATGATGCTGCATGAACTTGGGGGAAGGGGAGTGGCAGATGCATAGTGACCCTTCCCCCTTTCTCCCACAACACACTGGCCAGCTAAGCCAAGTTGGCGTGAGGAGGGAGCAGCCCATGTGGGACTTCAGTAACTTATATCTTCCAGCAAAAAGTAAGAACCAGGGTTCTTCCTAGGATGATACAATTATGTACTGCCCCTTCCACGGAGGTAAGGGGCACGTCACAATCCAATCCCAGATCATGGGGAGTCAAAAAGAGCTAGTAAAGTACCAGAAAATGGAGGGAAACAAATTTTGTGATCTTGAAAAAGGAAAGTTGTCATCCTGACCTCTATTGTCGTGTGTGTGTGTGTGTGTGTGTACATATGTATGTGTGTATATATATAGAACTTCAGCCTCTTTATAATAATGGAATGAATATTCAGAGACAGACCTAGTCATCTGCAGGATAAAATCCTGAGCAATAAGCAATGTGGTTTTATAAAGAACAAATTTGGCTAGAGAAGCTTGATTTGGGGGCATGCTGTATTACTGGGGAATGGAATTACAAAATGTTTCCATGGTTAAAAGGGACACAGGAGATGTTGCCTGCCTGGAATTCAGTTGAATTTAGACTTACAAGTACTCTATGCTCCAAGATAAATTTTAAATACATTTGTCTGTCAGAACTGTCCGGTGAATTATAGGACGGTTAATGTAGACTATTTTGGAGAATGGAGTATTCCCTTCAGGTTTTGTTTAGGTATTGTATGTGTCCTGCTTTCTGTACTAGGAGAGAGAACCTGATATGTTGTATTATTTTCTGGGCACCTCAGTACCAGAAAGATATTGACAAACTGAATCAGAAAGATCAATGGAAATAAATAGAAGGTAATGTTGCTGTGGGATGGAAAAAAGAAGCAAAATCCATGTAGTTGAATGGGAAGGTAGAAGTGAGATGCTAAAAACTCAGTATTTAAAAGGTTAAACACAAAGAAGGAAGAATTGTTCGGGGTAATACAGAGAATATTAAAATAATTAAAACGGGACAGCTAAACTGAATATCTGAACAAACTTCTGGTAGTAGAAGCCCATTTTTTTTGGCACATCTAAAACTCAGCTAGATAGAGCATTAGGGAATGATCCTGTGTCGGATGGGGATGGTTTAGATGATCTAATAGGCCTTTTCAATCTCTCTTGTCTAAGATTTTGTTATCCATATTTAATCAGCTTCAGTACTTCAGTTAAGTCCCTCCTAAATCTTTTTGGGGTTGAAAAAACTTCATGATGGTGCTTCACTATTTTTAGCCTTGTTTCTGGGCACTTTCATTTTAGTTCTGCAGTAAATCTGTGTAGCTCAAACCTTGCAATGGGGCTTTGTGCTTGTGGACTTATGCCAGTATAGTGCCCCATTAAAGTCATTGGGGCTGTGTAGAGGTACAGGGGCTCACCCACACGAAGCAGTTTGCAGCATCATGATCTTAGCTGCTACAACCAAAAAAGCGTGTATTTATAATTTACTGGACTTCATCTACACATGATCAGAGGCAAGTCATTGGATTTGTGAGGATGAAGAATACCCTCCTGGTGCTTTATTTTCAGTTCAGGAGTACATAGGCATTTTATTGGCATTTTGCATGGGGGTGAATTTCCCATCCCTATGATGATTTTAAATGCAATTATCTGTGTAGGTGCACACCATTATCTAACAACTATATAAATCGCACTCGGAAGAAGGGTTGTGATGGTCAGAGATTCCCTTCTGAGGGAGATGAAGGCATCCATCTGCCAACCTGATATCCCAGAATATGTGGCTTCTGCCTTGAGCCAAAATCCTAGGCTACATGGAAAGGTTGCTGAGGCTTGCCTGGCCTTCTGACCACTACTCCATGTTACTCATCCCATGTGGGCACCAATGATACTGTCCGGTCTAACTGATCAGAGCAGTAGTGACTGCAAGGAATCGGGTACGCAGGTGGTGGTCTCATCAGTCCTTCCAATTGAGGGTAAAGGCCCAGGTAAGGTTGGACACACCCTGGAGGTCAATGGAAAACTCTGCAGATGGTGTCAATAGGACTTTGTCTTTCTTGAAAATAAGGAGCTGATCTGTGGAGGAGGACTGCTGCACCTGACAAAGGGGGAGAGCTTACCCATGATTTCTAGGGAACAAAGTTTCAATCTGTGTGATAGAAGACAGCATTTCTCCTGAGCTGCTGTCTATCTGTGTAGCTGGAAGTGATTTTTGGCACTTAGGACATAATTTTCCCATTCAGCATGTGTACACCTTATTGCTTATTAAAGGTAGTATATAGAGTAGGAATTATTACCATTTTACAGGTGGAGAAACTTCTGCAGAGGTTAAACTCATGACCCCAGAAGTCAGCCAAGATTCCAGTTGGCTCATGAACTGAATTCTGTGCTCATGCTGCTAGACAGTGCATAGAAAGAATTGTTAATAACATTTTTGGTTCTAGCTTTATTAAACTATTGATCATAAGATATATAGATACCATTTTGTATAGTTCTGAACCATGGTTAGATTTGCTTAAACAGGGTTAATTTACATTTATAGTACATATATTTATACAGCGTTGTATAAATAACTCCTTTAAGGAAATCAGCAGTGTCTTGTCATTATGGTGGCAGTCTTCACAGTGGGGAAATTGACTCCCTAATGATCTACTTTCAAGTATGTATGTAGGTGCACATCGCTGTGAATTCTTCGTTCCATTTTTTTGGGAGGACTTGAATTAACTCACTGGTGCTGGACATTATCCAGTTTCATATCAGTGTGGACATCTTCCACCTACATTCATGGCCCTTGGAAAAAGCTATAGTACCTTCTCTCACTTCTTGGGTTCACTTTTTTGTTTTTGTCTTTTACAGAGTCTTTTCTAGCATCCTCCTCTAGCTGCTGGTCCTGTAAGTCTGTGAGAGACTGGCAGATACAATTGTAAAGTGGACATTGCCAATCTTCCTTCCATCTAGATTTTTTTTTTTAGCTCCTTTTATGGTTGGTTCTTATTTTCCTACTCTTGAGATGGTGTGTTCTTTTTGGCTATCTAGTGTCCTCAGGAGTTTTATCACAGAGCAGAACCTATGCTGCTCATTATGACTGTGCCTGAGCCCTTTGCAGATGTGCTAAGAATCTTTACAGATGTGCTAAGGTGGAAAAGTTCCATGCATCCTGGTCACAATCCAGCCTTCAGTTAGAAAATGTGCATGATGTCTCTGCATAATGAAAGTAGAGAGAGAATAAGGCAGTAGCATGTGCAAGAAAACCAAATGTTTCCTTGGTGGTGGTAGTAGTTGTGAATGGCTGCAGTGAGCTAAACATAATTCCCCTTTTTGTAGCATGATACATGATCACAGAATCTGATATTATGGATATATGTTGTTTTTTTTCCAGTGTGTAAAGTAGATAATCCTGTGGTGGTTATACTGCACCAAGGAAGAAATATACCTTTTTTAAGACTATGAATTTGTTTGCTGCAATGTGATTTGAAGTTCACACTTAAGTCATAACGTCAAAAGACACGCTTGAATTTTATTGCCGTTTGATGTGGTTTATTCACGTGAAGTGCTAATAAATTTGTGCAATTAACATAATTTATACCTTAGCACTAATTTGCCCTTTATTCCTATATATTTGTCATAGCATTTAGAAGTTCTGAATGGCTTACTGTACCAGAATTGCTGTTTTGAAACCTTAAAGCTTGCCAGCTTCAAGATGATTGCAACTTGCAGGCTTTATTACGTAGTCCTGGGTGCTATCCCTTGGATTAACTCTAAAACATGAGGTGATTTAAAATGCGCAGTCATTTAAAATGCTGAGCTGTCTTAAGTATTTATCTAGGGTATTTGAAGAAGAACAGTATCTTAAATACAAGTTGTATTACTTTGCTAAACAATCTTTGCTTTTTTCCCTAAAATAAGCAAATGGCCAAAACCAAGAGACCCTAGTCACAGCTCCCCCAGATTACTTTAATTACACATTGTAATGAAGAACCAAGCATTGTCATTTTAATAATCCACATTCATCATAACAAAATATAGTGACAGCTATATTGGCCATCCAGAAACATTGTGTCTTATTTCTTCTGTGCATCATGTTTTCGATTGTTTAGGGTTAATAACAATGTGTTAAAGTTTTGGCAGAAATTTGAGTGCATTTTTCAACACACGAGTCTCATGATGGAGAGCAATTTTGATGTTCTATTTTGCAACAGATAGAGATAGGTGCCTTCTCTGTGTCTCCATCCCATAATCTCCCAAACTCAGTCATTGTAAGGGAACTCCACTTACATAAGACTCCATAAAGCTTACATTACAGCAGTTTCCTGCTTGTCTGCTTCTTCCCAGGGTTTCTGCTGGGGGAGGAAGGAATACGATCCCAAAATTTGTCTTACAGTTCATATCCAAGTTCTTAGCTTGCGATTAGACACTTTAGCTAACTTTGAGAAGGAAGAGGTTGAACCTGACAATTTGCATGGAAGATCTGAGGGAAATCTTCATATATCATATGGATGCATACAGTTCAATTCTTCTTGACCTGTTTCTGCATATTTATATTGCATTGCGATAAATCATAGATATGTAGGGCTGCAAGGGACCTCAAGAAGTGATATGGTGATCTATCAATGCTGAGGCAGGATTAAGTATACCTAAACCATTGCTGATAGGTGTTTGTTTAACCTGGTCTTAAAAGCCTCCAGTGATGGAGATTCTACAACCTGCCTAAGTAAAGTTTTCCAGTGTTTCTCTACCCTTGTAATTAAAAGTTTTTCCTAATATCTAACCTGATTTTCCCTTTCTGAAAACTAAGTCAATTACTAGTTGTCCATTTGATGTGGTTTATTCACGTGAAGTGCTAATTTGTGCAATTAACATAATTTATACCTTAGCACTAATTTGCCCTTTATTCCTATA
This sequence comes from Mauremys reevesii, assembly GCF_016161935.1. Taxonomy (NCBI): domain Eukaryota; kingdom Metazoa; phylum Chordata; order Testudines; family Geoemydidae; genus Mauremys; species Mauremys reevesii. The sequence goes on along the minus strand of NC_052629.1, from coordinate 34,424,266 downwards.
TATTTGTCATAGCATTTAGAAGTTCTGAATGGCTTACTGTACCAGAATTGCTCCGTCTCCAGGGACACGGAGAACAATTGATCATCATCCTCTTTATAATAACCTTTTACATATTTGAAGACCGGTATATCCCCCCCCTCATACTCAATTTGTGATCCACTATAACCCCAGATCCTTTTCTGTAGTACAGTTGCCTGGCCAGGTCTTCCCTGTTTTTGTATATTGTGCATTGTGTTTTTCCTTCCTAAGTATAGTACTTTGCACTTGTCTTTATTGAATTTCATTTTGTTGATTTTAGACCAATTTTCCAATTTGTGAAGGTCATTTTTAATTCTAATTGTGTCTTCCAAAGTGCTTGCATCCCCTCCTAGCTAGGTGTTATCTGCAGATTTTATAAGCATACTCTCTACTCTTTCATCTGAGTCATTAATGAAAATATTGAATACTACTGGGCCCACCCTCTGAGGCCCCCTAGTAATGTCGTCCTAGTGTGTCATCGAACCACTGATAACTACTCTTTAAGAACTGTCTTTCAACCAGTTATGCACCCACTTGATAGTAATTTAATCTAGACTGTGTATTTCCCTAGTTTGCTTCTGCAAATGTCATGTGGGATTGTGTCAAAAGCGTTACTAAAATCAAGATTTATCATGTTTACTGCTTCCTCCTCAGCCACTAGGCTGGTTACCCTATCAAAGAAGGAAACTAGGTTGCTTTGACATGGTTTGTTCTTGACATACCCATATTGGCTATTACTTATCACCGTATCCACTAGGTTTGAACACATTGATTGTTTAATAATTTGTACCAGTATCTTTCTGGGTATCAAAGTTAGACCAACTGGCCTATAATCCCCTGGGTCCTCTCTGTTCCCCCTTTGTAAAGATGGGTACTGTTTTCCCCTAACTAGTACTCTAAGACCTCAGTCATACTCCATGAGTTTTCAAACATAATCGCTAAAGATTCAGCGATTACTTTAGCTAGTTCCTTTAAGTACTGTAGGGTGTACTTTGTCTGTCCCTGCCAGCCTGAATACATCTAATTTATCCAAGTACTCTTTAACCTGTTTTGACCCAAGATTGTTCCCCTTTGTCAATATTAATTGTGTTTCACATGTGGTCATAATTAACCTTTTTAGTGAAGAATAAAGTGAAATAGGCATTAAACGCTTCAGTTTCTCTGTCATCTGTTGTTTGCTTTCCTTTCCCGATAGGTAATGGACTTTCATTTTATCTTTTATGTTCCTGGCTAGTTGTAACTCAGTTACAGTTTTGCCCCTACATGTTTTGTGCTATTATTTTGTACTTTCCCTTGTATGTTCTTGTCCTTGTTTCCAGTTTGTACAATTGCTTTGACTTTCAAGTTATTAAAAAGCACCCGATATAGTCATTGTTCTTACTGTTGTTTTTATCTTTCCTCCACCTTGGGACAATTTGCTGTTGTGTATTTATTGTTGTGTCTCTCTTAGAAACTGGCATCTCTCCTGGACTCCTTTTTCCATAGATTTCTGGCCCATGCGACCATGCCTACCAGTTCCCTGATTTTCATGGTCAGATATTTTTATTCTGCTCCTCTCACTCTTTCCTCAGAATCACAAACTCTTGTGGTTTTTTGTGTGTTCACTTTAACACAAGTTGCTTTTGACCTTCAGATTCTCAACCAGTCCCCCCTATTTGTCAGAATAAAATCTAAAATAACCAGCCCCTATTTACTTCCTCTACCTCTGAAACAAAATTGCTGTCTGCAGTACATTCTAAAAACTTGCTGGGAAATCTGTGTCCTGCCATATATTTTTTTCAACAAATATTTGGGCAGCCAATGTCCTTCAGTATCACTAGGTCCTGTGCTTTGGATACTTCTATTGTTTATTCTAAAAATGCTTGATCCACTTCTTCCTCCTGATTTGGTGGCCTTATAGTAGATCCCTACCATGACATTGTCCCTGTCTTTTTCCCCCCCCACCCCCTTTTTATCTTCACCAAGAGCTTTTCAACAGGTTTGCTTTTCACCAGACATCAGAGCAAGTGTAATGCAACCCTCCTCTCTTTTTTCCGTGCCTGTCCTTTCTGAACAGGCTATGCCCATCTATACTAATATTTCAGTCATCTGAATATTTCCATAATGCCAAATATGTTGTAATTTTGTTTGTGTACTAAGACTTCAGGTTACTACTTAGCAATTAATTGATAGTAATAGTACTATAACAGGTAACATACAGCTAATAATTTTTTTAAAAGCACAATTACAGTTTTGTTACAAAATACATTTTAAATTTTTTTTAAAATAAGTGTGTCTCAGATAGTTGGACACCTTTGTTTCCAAACGTGTTTTTAGTAAACGCCAGTGTAAAACAAATGTTTAAAGTAATCTATTCTTTGCTAACAACTGTACGGTACACTAGTGTTTGCTTTTAAACACAGATGACTACTGGTATCTTGCTTATTCTTCACTTTTATGTTTTCTAGTTCCATGCCCATTTCTTCACCTGTAATCCTGCAATTTGGACATGCAGAGACCCTTCAGCCACTGCTTGCTCTAATGGGTTTCTTCAAGGATGAGGAGCCCCTTACTGCTAACAATTACAAAAAACAAATGCATCGGAAGTTTCGTAGTGGTCGCATTGTGCCTTATGCCTCAAACCTGATATTTGTGCTCTATCACTGTGACCAAGCTAAGACCCCTGAGGAGGAGTACCAAGTACAGATACTGTTGAATGAAAAGCTGCTGCCATTTCCTCACTCGGAGGAAACTGTCTCTCTGTACACAGATCTGAAGAACTATTATAAGGACATCCTTCAAAACTGCCACTTCAGTGAAGAATGTGAATTATCAAAAACTAATAATACTTCCACTGATGAACTTTGAGGGAGAAGAATAGAGCAAATATCATGGAAATTGATTTCTGGTATGCAGTTTGGTATGTTTGGTGAACAAGTGTTTCTCATCAGTGTTGTTTTTTTATTTCCTGCTCATATATTCACATTCTTATCTTACATCTCCAAACTAATAATAAATGCTTATTCCTATGTCTTAATTCAGGGATTTCTTAAAAGTCTAAGTATATATTGTCTCTATTGCATGAGCACAATTTTGAAAATAATTTCTTTAATTAACCTGGTTGTTGGGATAAGCATTTGTTACAAATATGAAGATGCAAGGTAAAGTATATTTATACATTTATATGCATTAATATATAATTATTTATATTATTCCTGGTGTTTGAGCTTGCATAGTAGATAGGTTTAGAGGACCAGGGCACTTTAGCTTACCAGAATGGCACTTAGTGGAACTGATGGCATTTCCCTCTGATCTGTCTCCCTCACTCTATCCTTCCTTCTGTTTCTTAGTGTTCCTCTGATGTCACAGGCATAAATTGACCCTCTCCTATTTGCTTACTTTTACAGCTAGATGTTGGCTGCCATTCCAGGGTTCAAGAAGGAAAGGGCACAAAGTGCTTTCTCCCCAACCAGTGTCTAGGCAGGAGTCAGCCATGATTCTAATTCCTGCACTCTTCTGAGCATAGCAGCTTCCTTGGATAGTGCCCCCATGGGTATTATCCACCCAAAAAGATGCAGGGGGTTGAATTTCCATGGTATAAAGCCGCCTTCAGCCTACCTGCCAGAGATAATTGGTCACTGAGGGAAACGTGTCCTGAATTTTCTGAAGCCGTGTAGTGGCCATTGCTCTGGAAGATGTACCAGTCCTCTGCCAGCCTTATAGATCTCCTTCAACTTCATACTGTTTTTGTTTAACTGTTCAGGTTAAGGCATACAAATATTGCATGTTTGGCCCCATTCAGACTGGATTTCCTCATCCTCTGACAAGTGGTGGTGATATTATAGTCTTATAACTATCAGGCAGAGATTTTTACTGTTGTTCTGGAACCAAATGCTATCAGTGCTAGCCAAAAGCTTGGGCTTTTTTGGGTATGTCTACTATGCAACTGGGAGTGTCCTTCCCTGCTTGAGTCGACAGACGTACGGTAGTTCCACTTGAGCTAGCGTGCTAAACAGCAGTGTAGCCAAGAATAGCTTGGGTGGCAGCTCGGGCCAACCACCTGAGTTCTAACCCACTGGACATCCTGGGTTCATACACGTTTGGCTAGCCCAAGCTACCACCTGTGCTGCCTCCAGCTACACTGCTGTTTTTTTCCGTGCAGCTTGAGGAGAGCTGACATGGTCTGTCTACCTGAGCTAGGAAGCACACTCCCAAGTGCAGTGGAGATGTACCCCCTACCTATGTGCCAGCCAATCCTTCAAACAGGATTTTTATTCTAAAAGAATGGACTACTTGTTCCCTGAGTGCAGTATTGCTAATTTTTAAAGAAGATTGTACCTGTATTACAGTAGGATTATTTGCCTATGAAAAATGTGAGATACTGTAAAGAAAATTTTAATGTAATATAAAAAATGCAGCTAATTACAAAGAATAAGTCTCTGAAATAGAATACAGATAATGAAAACAGTCAAATAGAAACCATTATCATGGTTGTCTCATTAGGCAGATCAGATTGAGAAATGTCAAGATCCATTAGAAACCAATGAAACTCAAATAGTTGCGAATTTCTAAGGAGTAAAATTCAAAGTGAAACCGCCATGTTTCACTTAGGTGCTCTTGAAAATTTTGCTCATGTAGTCACAAGTCATATTGGTTAATTGAATGAGTAAGGTCAAATCAGATGATAAAATAACTTTTTGGAATATAAAATTTGAACTCAAAATAATGTTGAAATCCATTTGATTTTAATACTTTTTAATGGAACCATACCTATATGTTTATAGTTTTGATCTGTTTTACAAGGCTTAGCATTATACTGGGCAGTACAGTGGTGTATTATAAATATGACAATATCAATTAAGGGATAATGGTTTGTCCCTAAATGGAATTACTAAAATGGTGGGTATTTCTAAACATTTGGAAAAGTATTCAATACATTCTTAGTGAAATATTAGTACCTTAGTAATGCTAAATCACTGCAGTTATTTTTTAAGTGAATCAAGTACTGATAGGATGGATAAGGAACGGCATTCATACTAAAGCAAATGTGGCAAAGAAATGAACTCTGTCAATATTTATATGACCTTTTCTGTTTTATGTCCATCTTCATCTCAGCTTTTTCTCTTGCTTGGTCCTATATTGAAGCTATAGTAGTATATGACTTCAGTTTACTGTCATAATCATTTTCATAATAGTCATTCTTATGGGCTTTACTGTAGGAGCAAGTGGGGAGAAAAGCTATGAAGAATTAAACTTTTTCTAAACACACCTAGTTTAAATACAAAGTAAACAGAAGGAGTCATGAAAAGCCACCCTGAAACAAATAATCTTCTATTTCCAGGAATGAGTCACCTTGTTTTAATGAGAATATGTTCTGGTTTTGAACCTTATGGGGTGAAATGTTGGCCCCACTGAAGTCGATGGAAGTTTTTTCCACTTCTAGGAGCCAAGATTTCACCCATGAAGTTTATTAAATGGGCTAAGATGACAAAACTAGAGTCTATACACAAACCCATTGGACATAAGCCTCCTATAACTAAAGCAGCTACCTTTCTCATTCACTTAAATTTGCTCCAAGATGGAGGTACTATTGAGTAGTCCCATCCACTGTAGTGCATGGGGGTGTTTTTTGGCATGCGTAAGGGAAAGCAGAGAGAGGTTCTCTTTTTCAGCGGAGGACAATTCAGTAGTGTCTGCCAGTGAGTCAATGTGCTGGGCAGAAAATCAGTTTGAATAATTGAAATTGTGCAAGTTTGGTTCTGTTGTATTACGTGTAAGGTGTTTTGGGAAACTGTAGCTTGAGTTATTTGTTTGGCATAATCAAATGTATGTTTTTGGAGCTGATTATTTCAGACAGAGGATATAATTTTGCAAATTCTAGTAAAAGGTTACAGATGCAAATGCATATTTTGAAAATGTACTACATGAACATTGTAACTGCTCCTTAAGATTTTAACTTGGTTTGGGTTATTTTAGTGTAACCTAGTAAATTTAAAATAAACTTGCTGTATATTAAATGAAAAAGGAAACTAAAAAAGATGGTAAGCGTGCTCCATTACAGAGTTGGGCACTAGTCCTGCTATCAGCAATGCACAGATAGACTGCTTTGCCTTGTGGTCAGCTGCATGATTGGAACCTTAATCCCACAGTATTCACTATAACTTGAGTAATCTTTTTCCTTTGGCAAGCTTTCTAAGTTCTGCATTTGAGACCTTAACTGTGCTGATGCAAGGTACTCCTTGTTTCTGGACAGATATGAGCAAAACTAATTTACTTTGCCAAGATTTTACTATTAAAAAAAAGTAACACTGTAGGTATGTTTTACTTATCAGATGAAGCTTTAATTTGCAATCATTCTGCAATCAAAAATACTCTGAGTACAACATTGGATCTGTTATATTTAATGCTACTATTAAATATTTGAAACAGTCTTTACTAAGAATAGTTTGAAGCTAGAGCAATCTTTCAGGCATCTTTTAGCTGACCACCTCTTAATTTTTCATGATAAACAGTGAATCTCAATGCTGTAATTCTGACTAACATAAAGATGTCCAATATTTTTTGCTCTACATGGTATATATTTGCCATGGTACTGTAGATGCTTGGATGAAAATAATTGGCTCTGGCTAAACCTTTTAGTACTATGAAGTATGAAAAGTCTCACCCTATTTGGTAAATAGAGATCTATCTCAGAAGCTCTGTCAGCAACAGTAACTACACGAGGGTCTCTGGCAAGTTCTGCAATCTCCTGCAAATACAGTTAGTAACTTCTTTATTTGAAATTTGATATTTGCATAATAACATTGATTTCTTTCTCTGGTTAATGTAAGCCTTGAAGTGGGGGTTGATGTACATGACCTAAATATTAACCAATAACTTTATTTTTCAATTTCTATTTTAGAGTGCATTGTATTAACTGATCTTTATGAGGTCTTATTTGAAAGGATAATAGTATTCCAAATTAAATGTCTAACAGACTATATTAATATTTCTGATACACAACTTAAAGGAGTGAAATGCAAATTAAAGAATTAGAATAAATAACTATCATGACTAGGGCCCTTCCAAATTCACAGTCCATTCTGGTCAATTTCAAAGCCATAGGATTTGAAAATTAGTCAATTCCATGTTTTCACAGGTTTACATTTGAAATTTCATGGTGTTGTAACGGGGTGGGGGCCCTGATCCAAAGGAGAGATTGTGGAGAGGTTGCAAAGCTGTTGTAAGGGGGTCATGGGATTGCCACCCTCACTTCTGGGCTCTGAAGGCAGCACCCCCAGAGCTTCCTGCAGCTGCAGGAGGTTCCTAGAGGTGGAGATGGGTCTGATCTTCCCGGTGCTGCTGGCAGTGCCCCAGCCAGGGGCTCCTAGTTGCTAGTTGTGGCCAGGTTGGGGAGGGGCAGGACTTGCTCTTCCTCAGCACAGCCACACTCGGGGCAGATCAGATCTGCTTCTAGGTATCTCCTGCGGCTGCAGGAAGCTCCAGGACTGGGCAGCAGCCCCGGAGCTTCCTGTAGCCACAGGAGGTTGCTGGAAATTGAGGCGGGTACCATCCCTGGCTGCAGGGTGCTCCCAGCAGCACCGGGAAGATCAGTGCTCCCAGCATCACAGGGTAGGTACCTGGAGGTGGGTCTGATTTCCCCCACCCCTGCCCTTGAGTGTGGCCCTGCAGGGGAAGAGCAAGTCTTGCCTCCCCAACCTGGCCAGAACTAGCAGCTAGGAGCCCCTGGCTGGAGTGCTCTCAGCAGCACAGGGGAGATCAGCCCCACCTCCATCAACTTTCTACAGCTGCCCAGTCCTGGAGCTTCCTGCAGCTGGGGTAGGTACCCAGAGGTGGGTCTCATTTCCCCGCCCCCCGCCTTCCCCAAGCGGCTGTGCAGGGGAAGAGCAAGTCCTGTTCCTGTTTTATGCTGGAGCCGGAGGCCTGGCAGGAGCCCCGGGCTTGGGAACTCCCAGCTGTTCTTCCCCCCCCCGCCCCTTGCCTCCAATAGCTAGATTTCACAGGAGAGGTCTGATTGCGTGGTCCGTGACATGTTTTTCACAGCTGTGAATTTGGTATGGCCCTAATCATGACAGAAGCCAGTCTCTTAAAATAATTACAATAATGTCTTAAGGAAAAATGAGTAGTTTTCTTGCTCTTGTCATTTGTATTCCCAGAAATTTGACACTTAACATCTGTGTTTGTATAGCACTTAACACAGTGGAGTCTTGCTCCATGACTAAGGCTCCTAGGCACTATGGAAATATAAATATTGTGAGAAATATTTTTCTTCAGTAGACTTAAACCCTGAACATGTGTATCGTCTCACTGTAAATAAACATGCTATTTCTATTCCATTAAAGTTTAATTTCCTTTTGTTTTCATCAGTGTAGCAGCTCTTGTGCATCAACTCAACGATGATTACATAGCAACATTCAATAAGTTCATTTTTATTTTCTGTTTAAAGAGCTATTTTTGCCGCCTTATGATTTTTAGTCTGTATTAAACCACAATTGCTGAGAATTTTACTTCAGTTTACTTTACATTTCCTGCATGATGAACAACTCTTCAAGGAGCATTATTGATTTTGCAGTTACGGAAGGAAAAATCTGGCTCCCAAAGCTGGGGGGGATTTCACAAACATCCATCTGCATAAAACACTGTAACTTGTAAATCCCCAGATGGAAAATGCTGATTCTGTGCATCTTAAACTACATTTAAAGCTTTTTTGGTCCAATCCAGTACTTATCGAGCTGAGAAATATTTTTACTTAAATTACCGAATGACCATCAAGGGGGGAAATGGGTGACTAAGACAATTATTATACACTTTGCCAGCTGTAAGGGCAAGTGATGGGGGGGAAGGGGTGGAGAGGAGCAAGCACGGGGGCAGGACCTTGGGTGAAAGGACAGTGTGAGGGCAGGGCCTGGGGGGAATGGACAGCACGATGGTGGAGGCGTAGAGAAGGTGGTGGAGGCGAGAGCTTGGGAACAAGGGGCAGCAAGGGGACACAGCCACAGTTTGGTGGCCCTCACAATTTTAGGGAGCTTCTGCCCCTCCTGCCCTTGGTACTGTCTAGAGGGACCTGTTCCTGCCTGCCTTGACGCAGGTCTTCCCATGGCACTGTTCCCCAGACTGACAGGTACTGCCCCTCCATGGTCTCCAGAGGAAGGCTCGTTGTCAGCCAGTTCTGCCCTGGGCAGCCCTGCCAGTTGAAGGATCCAGACACAGGTACGGCCGAGTACTTGGCACAGTGGGCACTGGCGTATGCAGATGCAATGGCCATTTTGGAACCCATGGGGGTTTCCCCATATTCAAGGGCCCTCTTCCAGATACTCATACTCCACAGTCTCGGACAGAAGAATGCTTTCATCCCTACAACCGCACCTGACATGGACTCCAGTACCAAGCCCGGTACCGAGCCTCAGGACCTAGATCTACAGGACCCGGTTGCTGTAGAAGGAGAAGAGGAGGACCCCCTGCTGATGCTGGTCTCTCCTTCCTCCTCAGATGAGGCAGTGTCTGGGACATGTATCCCTTCCCCGACCCCACCCCCAATGACTTCTCAGCTCACCAGGAGCTGTTGAAAAGTGTGGCCTCGAACCTTGGGCTGGAGGAGGTAATCAAAGAATCGTCCCACTACTTGGTTGATACCTTGTCTGCTGCGGGCCCATCGAAAGTGGCCCTCCTTCTCAATTAGGCCCTTATAGAACTGGTTAAGGCCTTGTAGCAAACCCTGTACTCCCATGGCCAAAAAGAAGTACTTTGTCCTTGCCCAGGGCTAGGAGTACCTGTACTCCCACCTCCATTATTCCCTCCCTGGACCAGGGGACTTGTACGCTGCCCTTGACTTAAGATGTCTATTTTCACATCTCTGTATTTTGGGGTCAAAAGATTTCTCAGATTTTGTAATGAACCAGACCCATTTCCAGTTCACCATCCTCCTTTTCGGCCTGGCGGCAGCCCCTCACATATCCACAAAATGCATGGCAGTAGTGGCAGCGTTCTTCAGAGGGCAAGGGGTGCCAGTCTACCCTTATCTTGACGACTGGCTGATCAAGGGCTGGTCCGAGGCCTAGCTAAGGGCCGGCATACACCTGATCCAAGCTACCTTCCAAGCACTGGGCCTGCTGATAAATTAGAAGTCAATGCTCATCCCCATTTAGAGGATAGTTTATTGGTGCGGTGCTCTATTCCACCTCGGCCAGAGCCTTCCTCCCAGAGGCTTGCTATCAGACAGCGTCATCCCTGATATTGCCGGTCAAGGTCTGCCCCATCAGGACAGCCCATTTCTGCCTCAGACTATTGGGTCATATGGCTGTGTGCACATACATGGTAAGCAGGCAAGACTGCGCATCAGACCCTTTCAAGTGTGGATGGCCTTAGCATACTTGCCAAACCATCGTCATTTGGACTCAGTGCTTGCAGTTCCTGCCCGGGTCCTCACCTCTCTAGATTGGTGGAGGGACCCCCGGTTGGTTGGCTTGGGCATTCCCCTTATCAGTCCTCAACCCTAAGTATCCCTAAGCTCGGATGCATCAGAGCTAAATTGGGGGGCGGGGGGCTCAGGTCAAGCACCTCAGAACTCTGAGTCCTTATGGACAACACGGCATGTTTTATATCAACAGACAGGTGGGGGCATGCTCTTTCTCCCCTGTGTCAAGAGGTCATTCACTTGTGGGAATTCTGCATGAAGAACTCGATCCACCTCAAAGCTTCTCACCTGGGTGCCTGGAACAATCTGGCAGATCACCTCAGCAGGTCCCTTTGCCCCCATTATAGCCAGGACCATCTTCCAGCCGTGGGGGAAGAGGGGCTCCTCTCATAGACCTATTTGCAACCAAACAAAACAAGAAGTCTCAGCAGTTTTGCTCTCTACGTGAGCACAGCCTGGGCTCATTCACAGATGCCTTCCTGCTCCCTTGGACAAAGCACCTGTTTTATGAATTTCCTCCCATTCCTCTTGTGCACTAAGTCTTATTCAAATTCAAGCAGGACAGAGTGAAGGTTATTCTTATAGCTCCAGCATGACCATGCCAGCACTGGTTTGGCACGTTATTTGATCTGTCAGTAGCGACCCCGATGCTGCTCCCTCCCCTCCCAGACCTGATCTCACAAGATCACAACCGATTGCTCCACCCGAACCATGAGGCCCTCCACCTGACCACGTGGAAGCTCCATGGTTAAACCAAGCAGAGCAAGTCCACAAGGTATTACTAGGTAGTAGGAAACCATCTACTAGAGCAACTGACCTTGCCAAGTAGAAGTGTTTTTCTGTGTGGTCATCCCAACAAGGCCTCTGACCTCTGTCTACGCTACGAAATTAGGTTGATTTTATAGAAGTTGGGTTTTTTTAGAATTCAATTTTATACAGTCTATTGCGTATGTCCACACTAAGCGCAGTGCGTCCTCACTACCACGGGTAGCATCGACTTACAGAGCGGTGCACTGTGGGTAGCTATCCCACAGTTCCTGCAGTTTCTGCTGCCCATTGGAATTCTGGGTTAAGCTCCCAGTGCCTGATGGGGCAAAAACTTTGTCACAGGTGGTTTTGTGTACATGTCCTCAGCCCTCCCCCCCCCCTCTTCCGTGAAAGCAAAGGCAGACAATCGTTTCATGTCTTTTTTCCGGCGTCCCGTCTGCCGGATCCACTCAGCCCACTGCCTGCTTGGATGATCGGAACCCTAGGCAGGCAGCGGGCTGAGTGGGGCCGGCAGATGGAGCCCCAGACCAGCAGCGGGCTGAGCAGCTCAGCCCACTGCCGGTCTGGGGCTCCGTCTGCCGGTTCCCGTCAGCTGGGGTCCCGCTCAGCTGGCAGACCTTGGTGAGGTTGATCATGGGGGCCTGGACAGACATGGCTATCCTCTTAGAGCACTGAATTGGAGTGTCTCCAAATCATTCTCTTCTTTAAGTTTCATCTCATGGAGATTCAGTCCTGCCTGGAATAATGAGGAGGAGCAGCATCTTCACATATTGGACTTTAGGTGTGCCCTAGCTTTCTATACAGAATGGACTAAACCATTCCATAATTCCACACAGCTCTTTATGGCAATAGCAGACAGGATGAAAGGCCTGCTCATTTCAGCCCAAAGAATTTGCTCCTGGATCACTTTCTGCATTCACAAGTGCTATGAGCTGGTGGGTGCCCCACCTCCTGCCATCTTGACTGCCCACTCAACGAGAGTTCATGCTTCCTCAGCAGCATTTCAGGACCAGATCTCAATCCAGGATATTTGTAGAGTAGAGACTTGGTCATCGGTACATACTTTTTTTTATCCCACTAGGCCATCACCCAACAGGCTAGAGATGATACTGGGTTTGGTAGAGCAGTGTTGTAATCCACATGTCTATGAACCTCCGAGCTCATCTCCTAAAATACCACTTGGGAGTCACCTAACATGGAATGGACATGAGCAAGCACTCGAAAAAGAAAAAATGATTACTAACCTTTCTGTAACGGTTACTCAAGATATATTGCTCATGTCCATCCCACAACCCACTGACCTGCCCCCTGGTCAGTTAGCTGGCAAGAGGGAACTGTGAGGGTGGGGAGCCAGACAGGCCCTTTATACCAGTGCATGAGCATGCAGCACCAGAGGGCATTAGAGCTGGCCCAAGGGATACCACTGAGCGAAAAATATCCGGTGACTGTGCTTGCAGCGTACGCACTACTAACGTGGAATTGACCTGAGCAACACATCTCGAAGAACAATAGCTACAGAAAGGTAGTAACTTGTTTTTAAAGGTAATTATGTAGTACTTTTGTGTCTTTCTGCAGCAATTATTTGTATTAACCAGCTCTCTGCTGTCCTCCATTTTATGACTTGTTCCCGGATCGCTGACCCTTCAGTGTTCTGTATTAGTTAACCCACCAGGCAGGACAGATTATTAATAATGTTAAATAAAATACTTATCCAAAGTAGAAGAAGCTATAAACTTCAGGGGCTTAATTTAGAGTTTGAGAAACGTGGGGGGGGGGGATTTAAATGAACCCTTTAAACCCATCTTGTGTAATTTTAATATGTAAACGATACTTTTCCCTGGTGGTGGGTGTCTTGTGTAGTTGAACATTACCAGAGCACTGCCAGTTGCTGTGCAAGGAAAAGGTAGTTGTGGAGACAGTCAATAGTTTTTCCATGTTTACTGTTCTCTCCTATTGATGTATTTATCAGTGCATCCTTTCCTCCCCCTTAAAGCTCTCTCCTAATGAAGCTTTAGCCATTGTCTGAGTCTTGAAATTATATAGTGTATTTTAGGAAACTAGCAGTTAATTCAAATGAAGTCCTAATTAATCTCCATTTTACAGTATTGTTAGTACTGTAAGTTAGTTAGTAATAAGACCTAAAAGTTGTAACTTTATCCATAAATATGTGTTGAAAATGCTGGATAAAATAACAAATTGAGCTGTAAATGAAAAACTCATACTCCAGCCACTGATTTAAATAAATATCCTGTATTCCATCATGAATACAGATGAGAATCTGCAAACTAAACTTTCAAAAGTGACCAACTTGAGATGCTTTTACGGAAAAGTTTTGCATGAATTAACTTTTAAAGTACCATGGAGAGAGAATGCCACCTCATAGTTCAAAACGAATCTCAACTTTCTTCATGATGAAAAATTATTTTAAAGGTCCCTGATATTTCAGAAAGTTATGGGTATCTGCTCTGTCTCCTACTTACCTGCAGTGTGGGAAGGTTTCATTAGTTTGGAGGGGACTAGCGCACTTGTTATGGGCTGGCAGAGGGCACATAACTTGCCTGTTCAAAACACCCTACAAATACTCATTTTGCTGTATTCCTGCTAGATACATTTTAAAGATGGGGAAATTAAGACATAAGCTTAGTGACTTGCCCAGAGCAGAATATGCTTTAGTCTTGCCTTTGTCATTGACAATAAGTCAATGACAAAACTGAGATTAGAACTCAGGAATCTAGACTGTTGCTCAGTCCACTAGCCCATTCTACCTTTCTAATTGTGAAAAAGCAGAAAAATTCCCAAGTGTCTAGTGGCCCTTGCACTTGGCGTTAAGCTCTGTTTATTTTATTTTTGCTTTATGGTTTGAGATTTTTCAAGAATTGCTTGAAGCTTTGAGAATAAAGCTTTTGCTGCTGTTTTCCCCTCTGTATGTTTTCTGTATTTGACATACGTAGTTCACTTTGAAAAAAGTCAATATTAGCTGTTCATGTGGGAGTTCTGCAAACAATGCAGATGTCTTGCAGCGATGCCATAAGTGTATACCTTCAGAGGGCAGAAGATCCAATCAGAAACAGAGTTCTTATTTCATATTGTGTCAAAACGAGACCTCCCTTTGTAAACTTCCTTTGTTTCATCACTTCATACTATATAGCATGCTATATAAGCTATAGTGTGCAAAATGTATTTGATCAAAAGCAATGAGCTAATTAGCTTGCAATACTGTCCTTTTAGAATTAACTCTGTAAATATAATACGTAGTTCTTTGGGATGAATTTGTACTACAAACTTGTTTATCTCCATTCAATTACTCTGTTAATGTAAATTTAAAGGATAAGAGAAATTTAATCTCTGATTATTTTTTATAAAACTGAAATTATGCTAAAATAGCAAAGCATCAAATGAAATAAAAATAATAAATTTCATATATTATAGTAAGGGACTGATAATTTTTCTAAAAGTACTACAAGAAAAATTCCCTGGGAAGAGAGATACTTTGAAAATATGTCCCTGTTCTTAAATAATTTGACTTTATGTAGCTGTGAATTTGTAGTAATTGGAGAAAACATTTACTGATGAAAGTGGCAGTTCAGTGCTTTGCAACCTTTTTCATACTTGGACTTCATATTATGAACAGAAAAATGTTTCAGGATCCCTACCTCCAATCTATCCATAAAGAGGAGGAGAGTGATTTTGTCACTTCGTTTCACCCTCGAAACCTGCTTGTGATCCTTGGGTTGAGAAGCTGCGTGTTAGTCAATCCAGGGAGGACGGGTTTAAAAAGCCAGCTCGAAAGTGACCAGAGACACTAGCAAACAGAGGAATTTTACAAGGGAATTCTCCAGGTATAAGAAGAGTGACTATGTGACTCTTGGGGTAAGTTTTGTTTTTGTTAATTTTTATGTACTTGCTTGAAGTTCAGAGTGTGGTCTGTTGGTGGGCTGTATGCTGAGCTTAGCGGCCTGCTAGGCAAGGCTGAAAGCTTCCTAATGAGGCTCTAGCCTGTCATTTTTTGTATCTCTATTTCCTTTAGGCTCCCTTGGTGAGGGGGTGGGGCTAACTCAGGGAGAACAGGAGTTTAAAAAGCCAGCCCCTAAGCAAATAGAGGAGCTAGCAAACAGGAGCACCACACGGGACTTTTGTGAGGGAATTGAGAGGGAGCGTGAGAGCAAGATACTGGCTTAAGTTTAGAGACTGTATATTAGATGTAACAGCCCTCCCCCAAGAAAAAAATGCGACACACAGAGAACCAACAACCCTACACCACCGCCGCAAGAGTAAAAGTCCTGCAGGCGGAAGTCCAGCAGCAGAGTAGGGGCTGTCCACTGAACGCAGCATGTATGATTAGCTGCCTGGTGGGCAGGTGGCAAGTGTGTACATTCGGTGCAAGCCGTTCAGGGACATCAGAGACAGAGTATGGGCTTTTGAGACCAGAGTGGCTGAACTGGAGGAGCCAAGCAAGACAGAGAGGTACATAGACAAGACTTTCAGGGTCACAATAGAGCAGTCCCACCCCAAATCTGACAGCCTCTGTGTTGTTGAAGAGGATGAAAGTCTCTGGGAAGGAAAAGATCAAGGTGGAGCAGAGGGAAACAGTCCTATAATTGGGATCCTCCTTCCATGTGATGTAATGGTATCCTTTTGCCTGAGGATACCACTCCAGGAGAGGGGACCTCAGTTATTAGGGAGAGACTGATAATAGTAATGGGGAATTCGATTATTAGAAATATAGATAGCTGGCTTTGGGATGACCAGGAGGCCCACTTGGTGAATTGCCTACTGGGTGCAAGGATGCAGACCTCTACACAGACTTATGCGCAGTGATGGCTAAACAGCAGCGTAAAAAAGGTAGTTGAAGACAAAGACATCCTTTAAATACTGGAACTCAAATCCAAATGAGGAAAATAGGAGCATAAACTGTGGCAAGTCAAGTATAAATAGGCAGGCCAAACAAGAATCTGAAGAGCAACTAGCTAAGGATACAAAAACTGACAGCAATTATTTTTTTTAAGTACATCAGAAATGGGAAGACTGCCAAACAATCACTGGAGAATCAGGGTGCTAATCGAGCACTCAAGCAAGAGAGAAGGCCAATAGGGAGAAACTAAATGAATCCTTGCATTGGTTGTCTTCACTGCAGCGGATGTGTGTGAGATTCTTACTTCTGAGCCATTCCCAGCCCTGGTGTAGAACTGTATCAGAAACAGAAACTACCTCTTCTCTACACCTGCTATGCCCTGTGGATGTCATGCACAGCAGAGAACTCTGCACAGGATCTCCGATCATCTGGATCATCCCTGCCTTCAGTTATCTTATTCATAATAATTTTTTTCCTACTGACAAAATTTATTGTAGCGGCAGAAGCACATCTTTAATTAAAAAAAAATTGAAAGGGATGGTCAGTGGTAGTGCTGGGTTGTGAGGTTCTTTATATCTCTCTTGGACTTTGTAGTTTAAGGGAATCTATTATTTTTAGAGATACAAATACTTGATTTTCTGGGGATTGTTTGAGATCTTTTCCAGCCACTGAGAAACCCATCAAGAATAACTTTTGAGGTCCAGTTACACTGAAATAAGATTAATTTTAAAGTTACTAGACACACTCCCTGTATACTTGTAAAACTCGATCCTTATGTCATATTAGAAATGAAAGGGCCAGAACTTTGTTTTGGAAATAATTTTGAAACATTTACTTTTCATATTGTCTCATGAATTTCACTTTATATATGTTTTGTTTGAAAACATCAAGTCTGACCCATGGTATATATTTTTTTTTTGTTTTTTTTTTTTTAACAGCAAACCACTCTAACATAGACAGTGGACTAGGAAAAGAAGTAGAATTAACAAATTTTTATCCAAATCTGAAATTGAAAATATCTCTCTAGTCTTGTCATAACCATTCTCGTTAAATCTGTGTGTTTAATGAGAATTTTTAGGACGTTTAAACAGTTAAATTTCCCCTGGTGCTTGTTAAACAAATGTACATCCTGGGGCAGGAGGTTGGGGTGTGGGAGGGGGCAAGGGCTCCAGCTGAGGGTGCGGACTCTGGGCTGGGGCTGAGGATAAGAGGTTTGGGGTGTAGGAGGGGGCTCTGGGCTGGAGCTGAGGGGTTTTAGAGTGAGGGAGGGGGCTGGGGGGGGGGGGGGTGGGAGGGGGTACAGGCTCTGGGCTGGCGGTTCAGGGTGGGGCCAGAAATGAGGGGTTGAGGGTGCGGGAGAGGGCTTCAGGCAGGGGGTGGAGAGTGGGAAGGCATGAGGGCTCCAGCTGGGGGTGCAGGCTCTGGGGTGGGGCTGGGGAGGTGGGGTTTGGGGTGCAGGAGGGGGCTCTGGGCTGGGATGCAGGCTCTGGGCAGCGCTTACCTCAGGTGGCTCCCGGGAAGTGGCATCACCTCTCTCCAACTCCTAGGTGGAGGCACGGCCAGGGGGCTCTGTGCACTACCCCTGCTCCCATTGGCCATGGTTCCCAGTCAGTGGGAACAGCAGAGCTGGCACTTGGGGCAGAGGGCAGCGTGCGGCGCCCCTGTGGCTGCCCCCAAGCTGGAGGGACATATCGGCTGCTTCCCGGGAGCCGTACGGAGCCGGGCAGGGAGCCTGCCAGCCTGGTTGTGCCACCAACTGGACTTTTAATGGCCCGGTCAGTGGTGCTGACTGGAGCTGCCATGGTTTCTTTTTTCGACCAGGTGTTCCGGTTGAAAATCAGACACCTGGCAACTCTTATGTATAAAAAGCAGAATCTTGAGTAGGAGTAGGGAGGTTATATTATTGCCTCTCCATTTGGCACTGGTATTACTGCTACTAGAATACTCTGTCCAATTTTGGTGTCCACAATTCAAGGAGGATGAAATAGAAAGGAAGAACTAACACATACAAGTTGCACCTTTATGTTTATTCTTTATGTAACTTCAGGCTTTGCACTTCTATATTAGATAAATTCTCCTTACTAATGCAAGTCTCCTATCACCTTTGAACAGTTTCTCAGTGTTCCCTCTAGCCCCACGGGGGATCCACTGTTCAGACAACCTCCTGCCTTCGAAACTGTCCCTCAGGTTCTAGATGAAGACTTAAGTTTCAAGCCTTCTTTTAAAGGAAGGGCTCTTGTGTTTTCTTTCCTGGATCATGGTTACATAGGGTGGGGAAATTCTAGTCAGGATGTCTCAGTGTTTTCCCTTTAAATTTAATGGTCCATCATTTGTTTTTTCCTGGATTGTATAATGCTCAGTGCTTGGAGTTAGTCTCGTTTGGTTGGGGAGATGGATGTAAAGCTTTATGAATCCAGTTCTCTATATACATAAATTCATAACCACAGTCTGTAAATATGTGATAATGACCACCAAGTGCAGAACATTACAAGCTTTCATGAAAGGCCTTACTCGACATATTCTAATACACAATAACACCATATACAACCAGTTGATTCAATTGCTTAGTCTTTGAGGCTTAGACCCCCCCCCCCCCTCCAGTTCTTCCCTTGGGGTGGTTGGACCTGATTGATCTGCCTATTTGATCTGACTTTCCTGCTGAAGAAGTCTGCTTCCTCATACCAATGTGCTAGGAATTACACCAGGGAGAAGATGGCAACAAGAATGGAAATAGTGGAAGCAGAATGACAACTTAAGTGAGGAAGCTGAGCATATAGGTAAGTGGCAAGGGTTTCTCGAGTGTTTTTGAGATGTGGAATGTGGTTTTGATGGGGGACTTATCTTTGATGGCATCAAGAACATTTCAATTGTGGTGAAGGTCATGACTGGTGGAAGGTGCTGTGGCTACTGGAGCACCCAGAAAAGCATGTCGGAGGAATTGAGTGTGCAAATAGTGCTGAGGAAGGACAGTAGCTGCACAGGAATGTATTGATATTGAGAGAATTTGTTGAACTAATAAAGTATTCGGGCATCTGCCCCAAACTAGCAAGGCTGGCACTCCTACCCCCCCCCACCCTTTTTTTCCCCCGAAGTCAAAATCTTCACAGCATAAGGAGGTATACATTAGTGAGTCAAAGGCAGCAATTTTTCTCCCAATGCTATTTTTAAAATTAATAAACTTTTCTTCAAGTAGTTCAGTTATTTAAAAAGTGGGAGTAGCTTTTTATTATCATTGTTTAAATGATCATAATTACTCATCCTGGTCAGAATCTGTCTTTATTACAAATATGACCCACTGTGACGGATGGATTGGACCCTTGTTGGAGGGAGCAAACTTTTAGCAACTAGCTACATTTTCTCTGCAAACTTGATTGCATTCTCATACACATATATTACAGACACTTTGAGGAAAGAAAAGGAGAATGACTTAATCCTCCCCCAATCATTTTTCCTGTTTCTTTAATGCTCAAAATGGGTGCATTGTCTCTTTTAAATCTGCATGAGATGCATCATTGTTTATATTATGCTGAAGCTGGTCATATGCTGTCACCCATTCCGGGGGACAGTGCACCAGTCCAATCTCACCTTGCCCTATGCAGGTGAGGAAAAATTGTGATATTGTATGCACGTTGTATGTTAGCTCCTATCTGCAGCTGGTTAATCAAAGAGAGTGCTTTGTTTATGGTAAAGTATTTGCTAAACCTTGAGCTATTGTGAATGGATGGGGGGTTTGCTTCTGTATCTCTGCTCTTGTGTAACAATATCATCACCACATTTTCTTAATAGATGCTGTGAATATTTGCACCCTATATTGGACTACACAGTCTTACAGCCCTGAATGAGTTCCCCTAGTGGAAGATCAGCAGTCTGCTTTATTAGACCCAACATTTGGATCCCACATGCTTTCAAGCCAACTGGGTCTGAGCAGCATCCAGACACTGTCTGGTTCTGGCATCTCAGGCAAACTCTGGGGCACAGACTCCTTCTCTGGCACCCCTCCTTAGGATGTTTGGCCCCATGGCTCAGCTGCCATCAGCCCCAAGACGGGTGTTGAACCCTCCTCTCAAGCTCTCCACTTACTTATGCATGCCCTCCCCAGAGCTCTACCTTTGTGGGTACTCCACTTTACAGTACAGTTCAACTCTTCAGGGACTGGAAGGCCCTGACAACTAGGAACACACAGGCTTGGCAAAGGAACTTCTTGAACACACTTTACTCTTAAAATGCACAAGATACAGATGTGGGGAAAAACAAACATCTGAACATCCTTTCGTGCCCGCCCTCCCCCCACCCGCCCCCGATTGATCTCAACCCTCAGATTGAGGTCCCAGCTCTGTCCTTATTCTGGCTATGTAAAGACTCCCTTGCCTCTATGCAGCAAGTCCTGCTTGCTGCTTTTGGCCCCTTTTGCATACACAATCCCTCTTATAAAGCCAGCCTTGGTCAGGATGCCCAATATAAGACCCATACACCAGCCATGTTGAGTTCACATGCCCATACACCTTAGTTGAGCAGAGGGTGCTAAAGCAAGTCAACTGTCCTTGGCAGCCAGCCAGTTGACTCGTCCTTTGTGTTCTCCAGAAGGTGAGAAACTCTTCCTCTAGCCTTGTTTATCTACCACGTCAGGCTATACCACGCCAGTTCAAACTCGATCTTGGCACAGGACACAGCATCATACACAGGTTGAGGGTTCTAATTCTTAGTGGAAGTTCACAATCAAATGATACACACAAAACAAAATGAAATTCATAAGTTGATGCAGATCTTTCCCTCAAACTGCCTAACACAGCTTGTGGGTGGGAACCCTAAATATAAAGCTTTCTGTAAGAAAGAGAGTTTTCCTGTTTCCAGGCTCTGAAATGGTGCAGATGGGTAATTGTTCCTTTCCCTGTAGAACAAGTAGTTTCAGATTGTTTTCTTTAACTGTTTTATAATATAATGGGGCTAATAGTTTGCTGCAGCATGAATGTAAATATTGTAAAAGCTGAGTTAGAGAATTCTCGGTACAGCAATGATACAACTGAGGCTTAGGGGGCTCTGGTTAAAAAGGTTTTTTTCTGAAAATGGCTAAATCCTGCAGTCCTTAAGAAAATTTCTCAATGACAGACTGCGTTACCTATCTGGGTCCCAGGAGCCACCGAGGCTCACAATTAGTTTTCCCTGACACGTGTGTGGAGGTATAAAAGCAGTCGCTTGGGAGCAGCTACAGATGGACTGCAGGGCTCAGCTGACATCTAAAAAAGACAGAAAGTTTGGTAAGCATGTGTGTCGTCTGAACTCAAGCCAGGGAAAGGGAATGATTTCGTTTGAGCCTGGCATGTAGTGTGGAAAGTTGGGGGCTTTTTGGCTGGGCCCTTGTTATGAACCAGAAAGAGAAGGAAAGCCATGTATTTTTTTTAATTTTGTGGGGAGGGAGGAAAGAGGGGCTATTCTGGCTCTAGTAAAGAGAACTTGTGATGCTCCTATTGCCTTTGATGGGAACTTTGCTTAAGTAAGGAGTTCAGGATTTTATCCCATACAAATAACTTCAGCATCTTACCAGAAACCAAGAAAAAGTATCCAATTAAATATTTTAGACAGTATTTTAGATTGATTAAATGTAACAACAAAATGGTGGAGTGAAACTTAACAAAGCTCCCCTTTTAAAAAAACTATAGTTCTTTCCCTTCTCACCCATCCCTTTATGCTGACTATATAATCCAAATAATTACTTTAATAATACATTCCTCCTGACAGTACCAAGACTTTCCACTTAATTATGTTAAAAAGCAATAAAACTACAATTTAAAAAAGTCTAGCCTTTTTTAGATGCTTCCCAGTGGACAGAATGGGCATCGCATTTGTTGTTTGAATTCCAATTCATTTTCATTTTTACTAGGGAAACTTTCTTACAAATAGACTGAAAATACATTATAGCAATAGAGAGAACTAAGGCAGGTCTTTTTAGGACAAAATGCAATCTTTATTTGAAGTATCTCATGAACAGCCACTTTAAGCAAGACTTCTAAATGCAGCAATATCCTGCCATTCTGATACTCTTGTAAAATACCTTCAGCTCAGTGAATTTAACTCAAGTGAAATGTAACCAAATTAGCTGCCTGTGCTATTCTGATCAGAGTCCTAGCAGTACACAGGGGTGAGCAAATCAATAATTACATGGCTAGGATATACTGCACTTTGATCAGGCTGTGACCTTTCTTCATGTAATGTGGGATAAAGAGGAGTGGCAACGACAAAGAAGTATCATATGCCGCCTCGGTCACAGGAACTTTGATACAGTGCTTTGTTCTTGGCCGCAACTGCTTAAAAAAAATAAATGTGAAAGCCTAGTCGGCTGCATTCAGGAGCAGTCTTCTTTTGGAGATGCACTTTCTCTTCTTCTTTATTCCCTCCTGTTCATTTCTCTGTTCATTTGATGTTTTAGTTTTAGATTAAATGGACCAAATGCTGTCACCCCTTTGCTAAGTGGAAGCAGAATTTGACACCTTGAAGGTCAGTTTCCCATTTGTAGCAGAAAGCCATGACACCGAGTCAGTTTTTTGGTGTAACTTATTTACATCTGAACACAAGTCCTGTTTCCTTGAACAGACTGCACTCAATCTACTCTGTTTTGCAGAAACCTCAGGTGAGACACCGCTGCCTTGTCCAAAGCAGCTGCGTTGGGCCTCTGTCTCTCTCCAGGAGTCATACAAATCTCAAACACAACCAACTGCTTAAGCATACTTTGTGCATTTATTCCTCTTTCTGCCCCCACACTTTTCATCTGGGAAAGTCCCAGTCTAAGGCTCCCCTGGTACTGCATGTTCTGGAAAAGATGATCTGGCTACTGTCCTTTCTTTTGCACAGCTGCTATGTAGCACCAAGGAACCTGAGAAATGTCTAACAGCCCTCAAAAGCATCATTTGGCCCATTTGTTATCCCTAATTACTCTTTGGGTGCAGTTACTACAGGGCATCCCTAACCCATTCTATGGATTGTTTCATCTTGGGTGCTTAAACATCAGTGATCCCTAATGCGCAAGCCATGAGCATCATATGTCATACAAATACATCTAAAAGCCACATGTAGTGCAGATATATAAAGGTCAAACTAAATAACAGCTACTTAATGTCCTCAATTCATCAGAATGGCCATAGTGGGTCAGACCAATGGTCAAATAGTAACATGAATAATGTAATAGATTCTACCTCTACATTGAATTCTGAGTAACCAAATATTTAAAGAAGAAAGAGGCACAACCACAGAATGAACAAAGATAAAACTGAAAAGAATCTACTGATGTATGTAAGGAAAGATTAGAAATAGGCATTTTCAGAAACCCCACTCTTCCATCTACTGTACACCTGATAATCAATAGTTTTCCTAACAATTTGATAGATAAAATTGTTGAAGAGTTAAAAGAACACAATGTACACTAACTTTTCAAATTTAAAAATAAAAACCAGTTTTCAATGAAACACCCTAAACTGTGTGTCCAGGTATGCCAGAAGGAAGACAGGGGATGTTGGATGTAGTTTAATTCTGGTAACTTTTATTCCTAAGTGTCTGAGAGTACCCGGCAGATCAAATTATACCATGCAGGTAATTCCATATTCATTTACATATACCCATGGAACTGCTGGCAACCCTTTCCTTTTCCCTTCCCTGCCGCTAGGACCTTACCCCCCCCCCCCCCCGTCCTCAAATGAGGGTTAAGGAGGAGTATGAGGGAGGGGGATTTGACTCCCTGTAGTACCATAGTAAGAGTGTAGAACAACCCCGTTTCCACTCCTTAAAAGAAGTATTCTTTAATCCTTTACCAAACCATCTTCTTAGATTATTGTATCCATTCCCTATGGAGTACCTGCCTTGGACATCCGCCCCAAGCTTACATAACGAGTTGCAACATCATAGCCTAATTCCCCCTTTCATTTTTGACACTAACTCTTTCCCAAAGAGTGTATCTGCAGCCTCTTTAAAGAAGTGAGTCTTGGGGAGGGAAGTGACTGAGGACACAGCAGAGGCCTTGCACACAGACTTGAGAGGTTGTTCCCTGCGTAGGAAGCATCATTGAAATGGGAACAAAGATAGGCCTGAGAAAAAGGAATAAAGAGGTTAGTGAGGGAAAGCAAAGGAGGGGAGAAAGGACTCTGCCAGGAACAGCATCAGAGATCTGAGCTTTGCTGCAGGGCCTTGAAGGCAAGGCAAGAAGCTTAAACTTAATTCTTGTTTAAGAAGAAAAAGGATGGGGGAGGCAGTGATGGGATTCTATGTGAATCATTATCAGTGCACTTTTTCATTAACTCTTTTGTGGGGGGAAGGCTCCTGCATGTGGGTGGGAGTGTGGCTGCAATAGCAATAGTTAAATAAGTGTAACTGAGAACCTTGTGAGTTGTCAAGTTAAAACCTTAACTGCATGAGAGGGTAACATGCATTAGAATGTGTGATAATCAGAGATAGTTGTTTTAACACAAGAGAGCAGCAAGTCATGACTTCTGTGATTTCTGGGGGAGGGGCCGTTGTTTTTGAAAAACTGTGCTTCTGAATCACTCTTAGAAGCAGGAAGATGGGACAGTATGTGCCCATCTATGGAAATTGCAAAGAATAAAAATAAAGGCCTGAAAACATTATGATTAGAGTAATTCATAAGTGAATGGCATAGACCTTCCTTCCACAAACAGACAGGAGACCATTGCTTTTAAAGGGTAACTTGTTTTACTGCATGCGCACGGCACCGTGGTCTAATGGAATGAACAAAAATGTAAAAGCTAATGAATTCTAATCTTGCCTTGGACTTATCCTTGCTCTTTGACCCTGGGAAAGACATTGCTCACATGGTATTTGTTTCCCCATTTGTAAAGTGAGAATAATTCTTTGAGACAGTAAGCACATAGATTAGATGATTATACAATGCTTTGAAAATGCAAAGAACTATATAAGTGCTAATTATTATTATTATTTATTATTTCATGGCTCTGTTTTATCTTTTAATCTGTACTGTGGAGCCTTGGCAAACTATTTTTGAGTATCTAAAGTGTTTGTTTGTTCTTTTCATAGCAATCACTGGTAGCAACAGGTACTGTTAAGGTTGCAAAATTCCTTTCATTATTACTTTTTCATGAGCTTTTAACTTTCCAAAGAACTGACCTTTTGGGATCAAAGTTTCCATGGGTGGTTTGTACCTCAAAAATTTTGGGCTTTTTTGCTTCTTTTTGAAATTTGTCCACAATCCTTTTAAGGTATTGTTGAGTTACAGGATATCGGGGAGAATTTTTTCCCCCTATTGTCATTCAAAAACTCTAATTGCACTGTTCTTGAAAGGGGTTAGAACCAGACCAGCAGAAATTTGAAGTCTGACATAGTCAACATCTCTGATAAGATATGCGTGCTTTGCTTAGTTTCTGTTAATTTTTTAAAATTATACTTCATTTAAAAATCTCTTCTGAGCATGTAATTCTGGAAATCTTGTATTTCTGCAGAAGTGTGAATGAAGTTTTCACACACAATTTCAGATATGACTTTTAAAGTATATTTTTTTAAAACAGTGGATGGAAGGTAGGGTTGGTAAGCAGGAAATGCAAGCTGGAGCAGTTAATTATCAGAACTATTGGCATGAGAAGGCATAACGCTGCTGCCAAAGTTATTACATGCATTCAGTTCTGGCATAATTATAGGAACACATTTCATGTATACAGTATTTGAACTATAGACAGTGCCATCCTCTGTGACTGGAGGAGCAGGGAGCTACTATAACCAGCATTCCTTGGGACCCCCTCTAGGTCCTTTCTGCCAGCAGGAGCTTGTGAAACCTGGGAGAACATCAACTTTACCCACTTCACACAAACAGTATTTCTCTCTGGTGACTCCTTCTCCATTTCCTTTGCCGCCTCCTGATAGCCCTTTATATACTGTTTGTCTCCTGCATGATCTTTCCCCCTCCTAAAACCCCAATCAGCAATGACTTCTGTGCCCTCTTACCACCAGGAGTGCCTCTCTCAGACCTGTCCTCCCTCCCCACTCACCCTTTACTTTGATCTAAAATTAACTCCCATCCCCTGCCTGCACATCTCAAAACTGCTGCAGATAGATTGATTCATGAGTGTCCTTTTATGAATGGCATGGTGATGTTTTCCCTGGGGGACCACAGAATGTGGCTCTCTGTGGCGGGTGTTTGACTAAGTACAAAATTAAAGAAACTCAATAGAGATGAGCCATTTAGTAGCAGTTTGAGTGTTGCCAGATAACCCCTTCCTCACTTCAAAATGACAGACTATACAAGTCACTTAAATAGTGAAGCCTTTGATCAATGGAAGACCTGATGCTAGATAAACAAGTAAAAACAAGAGTAGAGGGAGAATCACAGCTGTCATTGTTGTGGTAGTGTCAAAGTAATAGAGAGCATTCCCTCATGGTATTAGCTTGCCTGCTACTTGCAGTGGTGGACTTCTGCAGTGTAGCAGTTTCAGGCTGCTGCCTCTATTTGTTTTCTCCACTTCACCCACCTGCAGAAAACATCACCTTTGCTTTCACAAAACAGAGCAAGCAAAAATAGCATAGGAGATGTAGTCAGTAATAATACTGCAACTGCTCTTCGGCTTTGTGCATTCCCAAGCTGAGATGATTATTAAGGCAAAACTCTTTCCCTGTGGATGTGATCAGGGTGAGGTTTCATAACCCTCAGAAATGAGGAGATAAGCTTGGTCATAGAGGATCACTGTGGAAATAGAAATGCTTAATGCCTGTCATGTGGGGAGAACAGGATACAAGCCAAAGAGGGCAATTTGTGTCGTATGTACTTTTCAAGACCATCTTATGGAAACTGTCCTCTAAACCACCAGGGCTTTCATCAAAATGGTGTGTAGTATTCTTTTTAGTCGACGTACTCTGTTTCTGTAGGTGGAAAGAAAATGAGCAGGTAAGATCCACCTGTTGCAGTGCTAGTGGTGGGGAGCCCTGCCAGAGATTAAACTGTTTTGTTTTTCCCCAGGGCGCTCTGTGTGTTCAGCACATCTCTGCAGGATGCTATTCTTTGCAAACCTTAGCAATAGTGACTGTTGCAATGGACTTGCCAAGACCAAACAAGTGTGCATGTGAGTAATAACACTGCTCTACAGGCAAAATGCTTCTGAAATAAATGTAGTCAAACTTTACTAACTCTGGGTCACTGAGAACGAAAATGATGCTTAAAATTGTTGATTGGCTCTAGTTTTCAAGGTATGCTATTGGGTCAGTATATACGACCCTTGACTTGGGAATAGCGGAGGATAAGTGAGTTATAAAGGGAAGGGATCTCAATTTAAACCAGAAATGACTAAAATACATCTTTGACTGGATCTATGAATAAATCTATGACTGGGTTTGGACAGTACTTGCTTTTTAGGCAAAACAATGAATGATGCAATCTGAAGCTGGTATTGCGTCAGACATGATATGAATTGCATCATGTTATTCCTAGAAGTCATGGATGATGCAATCATAACGAAGCTTATATCGCTCTGCTGAAGAAATTGCCCTATATCAGCTCTAGAAATCATACAGTGTCGTGCTCTCTTATTTGTCAGTGTTTGATTTTGCAAAGGGACACATTTCTGTTTAGCCAAAGTGAGCAGAGATGCCTCGTACTTGTGTGAACAGTCCAGATAACTTCTGCTATGTTTGTGGTGAAGTGACTTTTGCATCACAAAAGCGCAGTATAACCACTATGGTTAAGAAAGCCTATCACCTTTATTTTGGCTGCAAAATTGGAGATCAGGACAAGAGGTGGCCCCCACACATATGCTGCAACACTTGTGCAACAAATCTTCGCCAGTGGTTGAACAGGAAAAGGAAATCTATGCCTTTTGCAGTGCCAATGATTTGGAGAGAGCCAACAGATCATACCAGCAATTGTTACTTCTGCATGGTGCCTCCAGTTGGGAAAGGTGTGTCAAAGAAGAAAAAGTGGACTGTGCATTATCCAAACATTCCATCAGCTATACGCCCAGTACCCCACAGAGAAGGACTGCCGGTTCCTGATGCACCAGAATCATTCTCACTTGAGTCAGACGAGGAAGAGGATGAAACTTCTGGTCCTGAACCATCAATATCACAGGACCCACATTTTCTCCCATCCTCCTCCTCTGAACCACACCTCATAACACAAGGTGAACTGAATGACCTTGTCAGAGATTTGGAACTACCCAAGAGTAAGGCAGAGCTGTTGGGCTCCAGACTACAGCAGTGGAATCTCCTGGCAGGTGATGTTAGGGTTTCCATGTTCCGTGACCGTCAAAAGGATCTTGCCCCATTCTTCTTCATGGAAGGTGATCTTGTAGCCTGCAACAACATCGATGGTGTGATGGCAGCCCTCAACATCGTTCACGATCCAGATGAGTGGAGACTGTTCATTGATTCATCGAAGACGAGTCTTAAAGCTGTTTTACTGCATAATGGCAATGTTTTGCCATCAATTCCAGTTGGTCATGCAGTCCATATGAAGGAAACCTATGACAACACGAAACAACTTTTGAGGTGCATAAACTATGACCAACATCAGTGGCAGCTTTGTGGCGATTTGAAGGTTGTTGCTCGCTTGCTTGGTCTGCAGACTGGATACACAAAGTACTGCTGTTTTCTCTGCGAATGGGATAGTCGTGCAAGAGATTCCCACTACATCAAGAAAGATTGGCCACTCCGACAGTCATTGGAGCCTGGGAGGAAAAGTGTTCAGCATCCACCACTTGTTGAATCAAGGAAGATTTTGTTACCACCCTTACACATCAAGCTGGGTCTGATGAAGAACTTTGTCAAGGCCATTGACAAAACACAAGCAGCTTTCAAGTACCTCCATGGAAAATTTCCAAGGTTAAGTGAAGCTAAGATAAAGGAAGGTGTCTTTGTTGGTCCTCAGATTCGTGAACTTCTTCGAGATGATGCATTTGACCATGCACTGCGTGGCAAGGAAAAGACGGCATGGAAAGCCTTCCAGTTAGTGGCAATAAATTTTCTCGGAAACAACAAGGCAGACAACTACAGGTTGTTGGTGGAAAACCTCCTCAAGTCATACAAAAGCCTTGGTTGCAACATGTCACTAAAGATACATTTTTTGCACACTCATCTAGATTTTTTTTCCACCGAACTGCGGAGCAGTGAGCGACGAGCACGGCGAGCGATTTCACCAGGACATTACAACAATGGAGAAACGCTATCAGGGCAAATGGAGCCCATCAATGCTTGCAGACTATTGCTGGACAGTGACAAGAGATGCTCCATTTAATGAATACAAGAGACAAGCCAAGAAGCGCCGAGTAGACACTGAATAGGACTAAATTATGTACATAATAGTTTTTTGCCTTTTGTTTCATAATAAATTTTAGTTATATAACCCTTTTGCTGATTTTTAAAGTGTTACATAAACAGGACAGGTGAAATATTATCATGTAAAGCAACTATAAACACATGAAAAGACCTAGGTTTACAATTTATGATTAAAACTCTACTATCTACACAATATACATAGACATAAAATGTAAAAACTTAATTAACTTAGAAACAGTAGCCAATCAGTTGTTTTGTCATATTTGAATTCAGCACATCAAAATACATAATAAATAGCACATTTTATCTCTGAAGCACACGACTTCTCAAAAATTGTAGACCAGTGTAATGGCAAAGAACTTGCCACTTTCTGTGTAGCATTTAGAGAAATGGAGGACAATACTTTGTTTGAGAAAGATAACACTTATGTCCTCACACAAACTTTCAGGCAGGTTGCTACAGGTTAGTCTAATTCCTGGCCTATTACCACTGAAGGGGTAATTTAAGGAGTAATTAAGGAGTAATTTAAATGATCCTAGGTGAAGTATACATGAGTCAACTGAAGTGAAGAATGATGCAATGAATGCAAACGATGTTAACTTCATAAGCAATCCCTCCCTCCAGCTGCATCTCTGAGGGGACCTCGAGGTAATAGAGAGTAGCTATATGTTGAGGAACAAATAAGCTGTCAGTATTTCATATAGATGTCATTGGTAAGCCATCTGAGGAAAGAGCAATAGAAGATATTTTTATAACAGCAATGCCCGTATTTTTCTGTTAAGATATGAGTGACTCTGTAAAGCAAGCATTACACAGGTGTGAACCCAGTAGACTATCAACATCTATAATTTCTATATGTACAATCAAGCCACCTCTTAGGGCACTTAGTCCTGTTAGCAGAATCCCACAGGCATCAGTAGAAATCCCATGATTTCAAGATTGGACCTACTAGCTAATAACTCAAGCAACAGTTTAACACTCTGTTCAGTGACATGCACATCCATCCACCATCCATACTGAATGTCATGCATTTGGCTGTGAGGGAGGAATGAATGGCTTGCAGTTGCAATCTCACAGCCTACTGAGCTGCAGTCCAGTGGCCTCTTTCTCATTACTTCATTTGTTAGATTTGAGCTGCAAAAAAGCAGCACCACAAATGGTGGCAGGGACAGAAGATAGTGGAGGATGTCTACTGGCCTCAGGCTCCCTCACTCAGCACTAAGCTGTCCCCCACAGATATTCCCATTTATCTAGCCCTTACACACCCTCCAGCTCCTACAACACTTCCCTACTCACTTTCTCCATGACATTCATGATTTCATAGACCTCTATCATAATCCCTTCTTAGTCGTCTCTTCTCCAAGCTGTGATGCTTCTGAGGGAAATCTTTGTAAAGCTCAGAATTTTGTTGAGCACTACCAAATATATTGTGAAATCACTGACAGTGGCCTTCTGCCAACTTCTAACACAGGGAGAGGAGGCCCAGACTCAAACCTCCCTCAGGCCAACAACTGTTGAAGAAGGAATTATTTAAAATCTTTATTACATCATGACACTTTTTCCCATAGAGTTTTTTATATTATGTTTTTACTTCAAGAACAGAATTTACAATCAGACAATTAATATAAAAATTAATCAAAGGAAAATGTATGATATATTAGTGGGTGCTGATTCCTGAAAAACTTATGATCAAATTCATCCTGACAGCATGGACTTCACTGGAATTATATCTGGGGTGAATTTAGCCCATAGTCAGTAATACATACTAAAGGGTTGCACATTTTGTTGCTTCTATAAGCTGAGCACATTACACACAGCAGGACTCCTTTCATTTCTCCTTTTTCCTCACAAGCTCCTTTTTCCTCACAAGCTCCCTGTGTGCTATCCTCCCATCTTATTCTGTTTCAGAGACTCCCTGTAAGCCCCCACCCATTCTCTCCCTGTGTCCTCCTCTCCTAGGGTGACCAGACAGCAATTGTGAAAAATTGGGATGGGGGTTGGGAGTAATTGGAGCCTATATAAGAAAAAGATCCAAAAATCGAAACTGTCCCTATAAAATCGGGATAGCTGATCACCCTATCCTCTCCCCATGCCAGGTTCACCCCTTCTTTCCCAGTCATACCGAGTGGGACACAGAGCCCCTATCTATCCCTTTCTGCTTCCCTCCCATAACCTCACATTCTACCCCTGCCAGGGGCTGTGCACTGTGCGCCCACTTCCCACTATGTCAGGGTCTTCCATTCTCCCTCATTTCCAAGGGCTGTGTGGCACCCCATTCCTTCTACTCCCCTGTCCCCATCATTCTTATTTCTTCCCTTTCTGATTGGGAGAAAAATCATTCACCCTTTAAACTCTATTGGGAGGATGGGCAGAGCTGAAATGGGGTGGTAAGTTGTTTAATGGTTGCCATCAACTGGTCCTTAGATCTATAGACAGTTACAGACCTGTTTGAAGTTGCTGGGTGTACTAACTAGATGCTAGAGGGTCTGCACTTTCTCCATTTCCCCTTCCAGTTTTCTGACTTTCACCAGAATCAATAGGGTTCTACTCATTGACACCTAGAACATTCCCTGAAATGTTGAAATTGAATAGATGTGGCATTCAAAATCTACCCCATTACATCCAACCAGCCAGAGAAATGTCATCAAGTTGAGTATAGGTCCTTGGTTTGCTCAGCCAACAATGGGCCAAATTAAATTATGACTTTGAGAAAGGTTGTGATTGGGTCAGAAAATGGGTGGAAATAGTAACAATACAAACATAATTTAGAATTTGCTATACTGGATCAGGTAGTGGCCAGTTTAGTCCAGTGCCTTGTCTCTGACAGTGGCCAGTACCAGACACTTCCGCAGATGTCCTGACCAGGCATTCACGGAATTAGCTGCTGTTTGGGAAAATTTCTTTCTAATCAGTTAGAGGTTGCCTTTTATCATAAAGTGTTAAGATTAATAGCCCACATTCGCTAACTATAAATGTTCTCCTCATCTATTCAAACATCCAGTCCATTTTTGTATCCAGCTCAGCTCTTGGCCTCACTGTTTTCTAATGGAAGAGAGTTGCATAGGCTAACTGTGCATTGTGGAAAAGTTAGAACTCATCAAACATGAACTGGTCATCCACATTCCTTTGTACTAATCAGGTCAATGTTCTCCATTGGTAGCCATTGCATACTGCTATCTGATTTCAATTTTGAGGGCATGTCACAGCCCTATGTTATTAGTTCATTTGGTGTATGATCAATGAGTGAATCGCCATTTTTTTCCCTCCCAGGTGAAGGGTGAGAGTGGGAGAATGAAAGAAGCAGAGAACTTGCTCCTTTGGTTTAACACTTTGTTAGAAGGAATGGTTTCAGCCAACACAGGACCACAAACCTGCCAAATACCATGGAAACCTCTAGATAGGATCTCTGTGCAGTTGGGACTCTGTGGTTTTGGACAGGTGAGCAAGGAGCCAGGCAAGGGGACTGCTGCTCTCTGTAGTATCATTCCCTTTCAAATCTGTAGTAATTTCCCTGTAAAAGACAACTCTGACAGTCTGTATTATCTTACTTTACACAGATTTCTACTCGCAGGAGGTGGCTTGAGCCTGTAATACCTGTGCCAGTGTCTTTCATTCCTGAGGCTTAATTGAAAACACTATTGTGGATATGTAACTTTTCTTCTCCAACATAGGCAAATGGCAGGGCACAAAGGGAGTGCTAGGAATGTGTGTGAAAAGAAGCCTCTTTCCCTGGTTTCTCCAAAGAAGCACCTGGCTGTACACATGTAGAACGAGAGAAAGCCATAGATTATAGGTAAAGGCTCATTTTCCCAGTGCTTTTACAAACCTGCCAACTTTCTGGGGTGCAGAGATGAATGAGGCAATGTGGTTTAGGAGCTAGGGCAGGGCCCGGGAACAGAGAAGCTGGGAGCTATGCCTAGCTGGCCACTGAATGTGGGGTCCTGTGTCTTACTCATTTGTCCACTTCAGGCGCGGGGGAGAGGGGGGAGGCAAAGGGCGTGATTCTGCAACCCGCATTGGGGTGAGTAAAGAGGCTCACAGGATTGGGCCCTTAATGGGGGGGGAGCTGCAGCGAAGTGCGGTACCAAGCGCAACGCTGGGTAGCCGGGCTGGCCGGTTTCCAGCGTGAGCTGGGCGCATGGGGGGCGGGGGGTCTGTTTGCCTCTGGGACCCGGGGGCCCCTCCTGCTGCCTTTGCCTGTCAGGGACTTTTCACCGTGTTTCAATGAGCCCTGGAACCAGTGATTTCCCTACTGTACACCCTCCCTGAATTTTCCCAACACCCCCCCCCCCCCAGTTTTGTGAGCTAGTTACATAACAATTTAGTGATTGTTTGGAAATCTGAATTTAAACTGAAACATTAATACATACTTTAAAAACTTACACATATTTTAATCATACACTGTATATCTGAAAAAGTATAATAGATTTGAAAAGTATGAACATAGACTAGCTTCCTTGCTTCCTTATACAGCTGTTTTTTATGTTGTCAGTGCATTCATTTAGTTGATGTTGGCCAACCTAATAATTTCAAATGCTGATTTGTAAGCAAAGTCTAAATGAGTTCTCCCTGACAGCTAGTGATGAGCTGGGGGCTAAGGCTTCAGGGCCAAATTATATTTACATTCACACCTAATCTACCTAGGTATCCAGCAAACAGAGCTGTGTTGTCCAAGAGATAGATTTTGGCTGGAGTTGGGTTACAAACCACTTGAATGTGGGGGAAGGGGGGGATGAAATGTTGTTCTTATTGTATGAGTAAAGGGCAGTAGAACTGTACTTAGTCTGTGATGATTTGAAGGCATCAAGAGAGAGGGTGGGGACCTGTCCCTCTCCACTGTTTAAAGACAGAGCTGATTAGGCTCCATAGATAGTCTTTTGTTCTGTTAAGTGACCACTGCAGCTGAAATCACTGACAATCAGGTCTAAGTGCTTAGTCCTGTTGTGGGGACAGTGTTCTTGTGGGTACAGTGTTTTTGTGTAAGAGACAGCCCAGACTGCACTAGCACCGAGGTTCCTGCACTGAGAGCTCAGCTGAAATCACTGAGGCTTTGGCTACACTTGCACTTCAAAGCGCTAAGTGTAGTCAAAGAGCCAGCGCTGGGAGAGAGCTCTCCAGCGCTGTCCGTACTCCACCTCCCTGTGGGGAATAACGTACAGCGCTGGGAGCCGCGCTCCCAGCGCTGGGGCTTTGACCACACTGGCGCTTTGCAGCGCCGCAATTTGCAGCGCTGGAGAGGGTGTGTTTTCACACCCTGCTGCAGCGCTGCAAATTTGCAAGTGTAGCCAAGGCCAAAGAGCTGGTGGAACCTCAAGAGACCAACTCGCAGAGGTCACAGTGGTAGGTGACAGCAGAAGGTGACTGTGCAGGGCCATTGGCAACAGAGCGGTGGAGTGAACGGTGGCACAACGAACAGCCGTGGCCAGAGCGAACTGTGCCTTTTTGTCCCCCACCTGGAAGGTGTACTCACGTGAAAGCACCTCTGAACTCCGAGTCTCCACTGACTAAGGACAACACCAGTGAGTGGAGTGCGGTGGAGGGAAAAGTGAGGGGCATGTTAAATAAACATTTGTTTGTTGGACTATATTTTAGTCACTTTGCTCCAGAATGCTAGATTTGTGACTGGGAATGGAAACTTATATAAATATGTTTCCCAGTAGGCCAAGATTTTTAAAATGCAGTATTTGCCAAGGTTATCATCTCACATTGTTGCTATCTTGGGAGGTCATTATGTTGGGGAGTTTCTGTACTAAACATTTTTATTATAATTAATTTTTACATAAGAATGGTCATACTGGGTCAGACCCATGGTCCATATAGCCCAGTGCCCTGTCTTACAACAGTGATCAAAGCCAGGTGCTTCAGAGGGAATGAATAGAACAGGGAATCATCAAGTGATCCATCCCCTGTTGCCCATTCCCAGCTTCTGGCAAACAGGCTAGGGACACTCAGAGCATGGCGTTGCATCCCTCTCATCCTGGCTAATAGCCACAGATGGACCTGTTCTCCAGGAATTTATCTAGTTCTTTTTAAAATCCTGTTATAGTTTTGGTCTTCACAGCATCCCCTGGCAAAGAGTTCCCTGGGTTGACTTTATATTGTGTGAAGAAATACTTCCTTTTGTTTTTTTAAAATCTGCTGCCTATTAATTTCATTGGGTGACTGCTAGTTCTTGTGTTATGTGAAGGATTAAATAAAATTTCCTTATTCACTTTCTTCGCACCAGTCAAGATTTTGTAGACCTCTATCATATCCCCATTAGTCATCTCTTTTCTAAGCTGAAAATTCCCAGTTACTTTAATCTCTCTTCCTGTTTCATACCCCTCATCATTTTAGTTGCCTATCTCTGTACCTTTTCCAATTCCAATATATATATATTTAGGATGGGTGACCAGATCTACACACACTATTCAAGATGTGCACGTACCATGGATTTATGTAGAGGCAATATGATATTTTCTGTCTTATTATCTATCCCTTTCTTAATGATTCCCAACATTGTTTGCTTTTGTGACTGTTGCTGCACATGGAGTGGATGTTTTCAGAGAACTATCCACAATGACTCCAAGATCTCTTCCTTGAGTGTTAACAGCTAATTCAGATGCCATCATTTTGTATGTATAGTTGAGATTGCTTTCTAATGTGCATTACTTTGCATTTATCAGCATTGAATTTAATTTGCCATTTTGTTGCCCAGTCACCCAGATTTGTGAGATCCCTTTGTAGATCTTCGCAGTCTGCCTGGGACTTAACTATCTTGAATAGTTTTGTATCATCTGCAAATTTTGCCGCCTCACTGTTTACCCATTTTTCCAGATGAATATGTTGAATAGGACTGGTCCCAGTACTGACCCCTCAAGGATACCACTATTTATCTCTCTCCATTCTGAAAACTGATAATTTATTCCTATCCTTTGTTTCCCATCTTTTAATCAGTTACTGATCCATGAGAGGATCTTCCCTCTTACCCCATGATGGCTTACTTTTCAAAAGTCAATTTAGATTAAATACTTTTTTAAATGTATGTTTTTTTAGAAATCTAGACCTGTTATGTGTTTTGGTGTAACTTGCATTATTCTTATGTTAAATTTGCATAATCCTAACAAAACGTGTACTTTATTCATATCTCTTTTTATATATCTCATTGGTCCTGACCCCCCCCCCCCATTTCAATTCCTGGGGAGACCACGGCCTGTAACAGCTCTCCGCTGTCCTGACTCCTGGCCGGTCCCGCCGCTGGGAGCAGCTCCGGGCGGGGCGGGTTGTTCCTTTCGCTGCCGCGCGGCGGGGGCCGCTCCCTCCCTACGGCCCCGTGGGGCGGGCGGGGGAGCCGGACCGAGCCCCCCGCTCGGAGCCCCGCTCGCCTGCTGCTGCCGGGGGGCGGAGGGCAGCGGGCGGGAGGTGGAGACGGAGGAGGGGTGAGACTTGAGGGGCCGGTCCCGGGAAGTGCTACGTGTCTCCCAAGTCTTTATACCGCCTTGCCCGCAGCGCCAGTCCTTGGAGCGCCGCCTGCCTCGTCCCCGCCGCCAGCGCCAGCGCCAGCAGCACCATGTCCGGGAGCAAGAAGCCCGCGACGGTAGGACGCTCGCTTAGCGCCCGCCCCCTCCCCGCTCTCGGAGCCAGTGCGCGCTGCGCCCTCGGGGACCCGCAGCCTTTGCTGCCGCCCTCCCTGCGCCGCTGCCAGGCACCGGGCTTGGCGTTCCCGGCTGCGCCCTGGGAGCCCGACCCCAGACAGCGGGGCTGGCTGCAGGGACCCTGCCCGCCGCCCACAGGGATGCCTGGCCCCGGGTCACCGGGCGTCTGGTTGGGCCGAGGCGGCTTGTTAGGCGCGTGGGGGATTGTGAAATTCCTGCCGTTCGCAGAGGAGAGGAGGGGGCAGGACGCGTGTCTACACTGAAGCGTTTGAAGGGAGCAGCTAGGAGGAGTTGGGGGGGTTAAGAGCTGTGGGATTCCTCTCTGCCCCGTCTCTGTGGTTCATGTGGGGCTGGCTCCTAACTTGAGTGCCACAGGCAGCCGTCCGGCAATTTACTGCCCAACTATCTGCCCCGTTGGACACCTGACCCCGGGGGCGGTGGGGGCAGGGACGCTGGAACAATTTGTATAGTGGGGGTCCTGAGAGCCATTTCACCAAACTGTAAACCCTGTGTATGATGGAAACCACTTCAAGCCAGAGGGTGCTGCAGCACCTGGAGTTCCAGCACTTGTGCTGAAGACCAGTGTGCCATGGCAGAACTGAAGGTGTGCTTTGCCTCCTCTGGCCAAAGACACCTGTTAGGATTTAGACCACAGATTTTATGGTTGTTAAAGTCAGTAGAAACACATAATATGATTTTGTGTTTTATTTTCACTATATCCTCACATGATTTTCTTTCTTTAAAATGTGAATCATGTCTCTCTTAGACCAGTGTTGCAAACTTTCTACTTTTAATTTTAGCATTTGACCCTCGCTTTTTTTTTTTGCATGCAGGAGATGGCTAGAGGATAAACCAATTACTAAGCTTTATTCTCTTGTATGCCTTGGATATTTACCACTGTAATTTAAAAGGTAGCCTCTCTTGATAGGTGAGAATATTTGAGGATCCGTTCATGAAGAAATTAAAGCTACAGTGGAATCTGTTAATACCAATAAAAGAACAGCAAAGAGTCCTGTGGCACCTTATAAACTAACAGAAGTATTGGAGCATGAGCTTTCGTGGGTGAATACCCACATCGTCAGCAGGACCGGCTCCAGGCCCCAGCACACCAAGCGCGTGCTTGGGGCGGCATGCCGCGGGGGGCGCTCCGCCGGTCGCCGGGAGGGCGGCAGGCGGCTCCAGTAGACCTCCCACAGGCGTGCTATGGACAGAACAGCTATTTTTCTAGCTATTGTAACAATTTGATTTGCAATTAATAGGAAGAAAATCCCTGTTGGGAGTGCCAGTTTATTGGCCATTAGGAAAAGTGGCCAATGTTAGTGGTTGATGATTAGCACAGTTTCCACTATATTGGTTTTTAAAACTATACCACTTTAATTATGAGTGATTCCATAAAATATATCTTAACCTTTCTTAATTATTCTCCATGTTGTTTTGGACAAATTCCACCTAGCTCATTATATACATTTCTCATGTAGTCAAACCCCTTAAGTTTCCCAGCCCATCTCAAAGCACAAACTATCTTTTATAATACATTCACTAATTAATTCTCAGAAGACCTTTATATTCTGCAGAAGGAGTAGAGCAATCCGGATGACCTGCATCGTGGCTGTTATTCCCCAGGCTAGAAGGGAGTACTTTGGGTGTAGCATACTTTACTCTTGCAGAGTTGAGGTGCTTTAAAAATGTCATGTGAGATGCAACTTAAGTTATCACTTTCAGTCCTGCTTAGCTTGAAAAATAGTAGCTGCTCATAGAACTTTGAAGCTGTGAGAATGTATGGAAAAACTGGAGGGATAATAATATAAGCACTTTTAACCTTCAGCGCTCCATATGAATATTAACCAGTCTTCACAACACTTGTATGGTAGGTAATCAAGTATTATCCACATTTTACAGACTAGGGAAAATGGAACAAAGTTAAATGACTTGCCTGATATTACACAGTGAGTCAATAGCAGAGATGGGATTAGAACCCAGGAGTCTGGGATTATATTAATTGGTTATCATACTGTCTCTCTGCAAATCTTCAGCGCTTTTACAAGGTCACCGACACAAAACTTCTCCCTTTCTACATTCTTCCAGAATTGTAGAAAGGAAAAACAAATGTAAACAAGCTATAAACCAATAAATTATGCTACAGTACAGTACATTGGGGCAGAGGCCGGTTCTGTGAAATGATTGTCCAACTGCAGTTCTGCATTGATATTTGATACCTTGGTTACAATACAGCCAAGAGGGTAAGGATTTGAAAGAAATGATCTTTCTTAAAATTGATCATCAAAGAAAACCTTTGTATCTTATTGACTTCCATTGTAACATCAATGATGACTACAGCCTTATTAGAAAAGGTTAAGGCAGTCTGACAACTCTTGGGGTTGTTGGCATTGGAGTCAATAAAGCTACACTGATTTATACTAGCCAAGGATCTGGCCCTGTGCATGCAATACATTGTAATAATTTGTGTGCTAGCATTGGACACAACAGTAAGGAAAAGTGAGGATCAAGGACAGCAGTTTAAAAGTAGAAAGGAAAACAAAAGAATGTTCCCTGCTTTTAATCTATGGGCTCTTTAAATTATTATAAACCTGATTCTGAGAAGTGTTGGCAGCCACAGCTCCTACTAAAATCACTTGGGAGTTGCATTTCTCTTTGCCAGGTCACAGTAGTAGAGGGAAGGAAGAGAAACTTGGTTGGAAAGAACCTAAAAGCAAGGCAATTCTGTATATTTTATATATTGAAATAATAGTGTGTGTGTGTGTCTATATCTTTAGAGATAGATAGATATATGTATATGGAAAGAAGTTAGAGTAGTGTATAGCTATCTATAATCTAGTCAGTTATTTTTAACACACATTGAGAATGCAACAGTGGTTGAGCAGAGGGAGTTTAGAATGATTGATTAAATAATCCCAAGACGTTCACATACACAAACTAGATGTACACTGTCAAATAGGTGCTCTCAGTAGTTCCAAGTTCATTGATAAGGAATGATATTGACATCATTTATGGCCCTGTTGTGTAAGCATTCCAGGCACAGAACTCACTAAATGTAAATGTAGAAATTTAGGCACATAGAATGCAGACCATACTTACAGGATGGAGAACTCTATCCTTGAAAGCAGTGACTCTGAAAAAGATTTGGGGGGCTATGATGGATAATCAACTGAACATGAACTCCGAATGTGACAGAGGCCAAAAGAGCTAATGGATTCCTGGCATGCATAAGTAGGAGTAGAGAGGTTATTTTACCTCTGTAGTTGGAACTGATGTGACTGCTGCTAGAATATTGTGTCCAGTTCTGGTATCCACAATTCAGGAAGGATGTTGATGAAGTAGAGAAGAGCCATGAGAATGATTAAAGGATTAGAAAATATGCCTTATAGTGATAGACTCCAGGAGCTCAGGTTAAGGGGTGACTTAATCACAATCTATAAGTATCTACAGGGGGAACAAATATTTCGGTCCAAGATATAACACAATCCAGTGGTTGGAATTGAAGCTAGACAAATGCAGATGTGAAATAAGGTGTACATTTTTGATGTTGAGGGTAATTAATCACTGAGACAGTTTACCAAGGATTGTGGTGGATTCTGCATCACTGACAATTTTTAAATCTAATTGATATGTTTTTTGTAAAAGATCTGCTCCATGAATTAGTTTGGGAAAATTCTGTGGCCTGTGCTATATAAGTGGTCAAACTGGTTGATCACAGTGGTCCCTTCTGGCCTTGGAATCTATGAATCACAGATGCAGGATCAGACCTTCAGATTTATGTTCTGGAACAGGGACCTTGCCGTTCATTCATCTGTAGAATGCTAAGAGCATAAATAGCAAAATACAAATAAATAAGTCAGTGTGTTTTGACTACATGAAATGTGCTGATAATCTCAGTCTACAGTGGATAACTGTCCAGGTTACAAGACCCACGACCATACCTAGCAATAATTGACAGCTTTGTTGGCAACCTCTGAGGAAAGGCCAAGGATTGAATTATCAAGGAGACTGAACTGCTGTCTCAA
Source organism: Mauremys reevesii (assembly GCF_016161935.1). Classification (NCBI taxonomy): domain Eukaryota; kingdom Metazoa; phylum Chordata; order Testudines; family Geoemydidae; genus Mauremys; species Mauremys reevesii. The sequence continues at coordinate 34,383,304 of NC_052629.1, read as the reverse complement.
ACTTGAGGTAGCCTTTTCAGAATAGAATTGAGCTATATTGACAAGGTAAATTGTCAAGTATCAGAGGGGTAGCCGTGTTAGTCTGGTTCTGTAGAAGCAGCAAAGAATCCTGTGGCACCTTATAGACTAACAGACGTTTTCCAGCATGAGCTTTCGTGGGTGAATACCCACTTCTTCGGATGCAATACCCACTTCTTCGGCTTGCATCCGAAGAAGTGGGTATTCACCCACGAAAGCTCATGCTGCAAAACGTCTGTTAGTCTGGGTAAATTGGTGAAGCATTCACTGACATCTGGCAATTTTCAACATGATAATAAAACCATATTTTAAAAAACAAAACAAAACTGTGAACTAAATAAATAATGGATGAAATTCACAGTAAAACTGTAAGGTGCCAATACTTATGCATAAGTGAAAACAACCTTTCAATTGCCAACTATTTTCCATTATTTCTTGGAATTTGAGGGTTGATTACAAACTGAATTTCCATATTTTTCCTGGTTTAAATCAGAACTGTACAAGTCTTTAAACTAAACTCCTATTAATTTCACTGGATGATTTCCAGGTATCTTCTCATTATTTGTCACTTTATAAATGGATTCACCATATTTTAAATGTGATGCAAGTGCATTCAGACCTTATTAAATCAAACCCATGCACATCAAGTGCAACTATATAGTAATTAGCCTTCTGTTCATATTATAATAAAACTGGTGATGCTCTGTTTTAAAACTCTTCCATGTGAGGTAATCCATTGCTTTGCTATTTGCAAGCAGATAGTCTCAGGGGAACTCCTTTGAGTGGAAATAAATCTTTGGAGAGGGGTCCACATGGGAGTTGTGTAATTCTAGACATCATAAAATCTGGTTAGTTTATGCAATGTATATACTGGGGTAGGCAATCTATGGCACGCGTGCTGAAGGCGGCACACCAGCTGATTTTCAGTGGCACTGACACTGCCCGGGTCCTGGCCACATGGCCAGGGGGCTTTGCATTTTAATTTAATTTTAAATGAAGCTCTTAAACATTTTAAAAACCTTATTTACTTTACATACAACAATAATTTAGTTATATATTACAGACTTATAGAAAGAGACCTTCTAAAAACGTTAAAATGTATTACTGTCATGCGAAGCCTTAAATTAGAGTGAATAAATGAAGACTCGGCACACCACTTCTGAAAGGTTGCCAACCCCTGGAATATACAATTGTTTGTTTCTCAGTGTTGAGATGGCCATTAAAGAAACCTAACATAACAACAAGGACGGCAGGTATAATAGGCCAAGGAAGGCTAAGCCTTCCCTGGCGCAGCTGCCACTGACCCGCCACTGGACACCTGGGCCACGGTGGTCCTGTCCCTTCCCCAAAGCCCCCACTGCCTGCTGTTGCCTGCCAGTAAATCCTTTACTCCAGCACCACCCCTCTCTGGAAGTCTCCTCTACTCACTGCGTCCCTCCTCCTCCTCTGGGGAGGGGAAGTGAGGAGGGATGCGGCAAGGCAGAGGCAAGCAGGAGCTAATGGCGGGGGAGTGAGGTGGCTTGGCCGGGCGCTGTGGGGCCAGCCTGGTACTGGGGAGGGGCGGGGCGGTGGCTCAGACGGGGGGGCCTTCAGGGATGAGGGAGGCTGGCGACTTGGCCTGGGGCTGGCAAAGCGTTCGGGGGGCCATCAGCTTGGCCTGACGCTGGAGCCAGCCTGGCTTGGCTGGAGCGGGCCTTCAGGGGCAGAGGTGCTGTTGTCTTGGCCCAGTGCTTGGGAGGGGTGGCAGCTTGGCTGGGGAGGGTGACTTCGGGGCTCGGGGGTGTCAGCAGCTTGGCCGATGCTTAGGGCAGGGGGTCTTTTGTGGCAGGCAGGCTGGGGCTCCTTCGGTTGAGGTGAGAGCTCTCAGAAGATTACATATCCTAACAAAGTCCTGTTTAGTGTAGTAGTTGAGACTTTCCCCCCTTCTTTTACTCCTCACTTGATCTCTTTCTCTACTTTTCTAGGAGTGTGAATTCAAATTTGTCTGTTTTTTGGGCATTAATGAAATCCTGATTTCTTCCTGCTCTTCCATAAAAAAGAAGATCCTTATTGGCAAAAATGATGCATTAACTTTTCTCCAACAGACTATATCCTGTGCGGCAATGTGAAGGCATACTCATGTAGCAGAATAGATGTTACCATGAATATTGACAGTTTGAGAATGTCAGAAAAAGAAATGTATACATGATCTTTAGTAATTACGAATTTTAAATCTTTTGAAATGCAGTGAGTATTAACTACATTTTGGTCAGTGAAACAAATTATTTGGTTATGTGACCCTGTTTATGATAACTGGGTAGAGAGTTATATAATCCAAATATTTAAGAAAACCAAGATGTTGCTTTTGTGTTCATAAAATTCTAGTTCGGTAGTACTTTCACTTTATAGCCATTTAACTGTTTAGGCAACAATAAGGCAATTAGAAGAAAATCACTTCGACTTCTAGACTGTTAGCACGGTATGAACTATGTCCTTCTTAATAAATAATCTGTTTTAATTCAGATTAAGAACAAAATATTTTACATACAGCAATCTGACTTTTGCTAGTTAGCATGAAAATTTTTTCTAATTCTGTATATGATACTTGAGGAGGTGTGGAATTCTAATAGTAATTATGCAGAAAAATGTCTCATTCAGCACATTTTCTGTTTTACTGAATCTGAAAATACATCATTGATTTCCAGAGTTCTTTTCTAAAAGCAATAAATATTAACTTTGAGGTGCTAAACTAGTTTTTTAGAATAGTGGTGTTTAGTAATAGCTTAACATTTAATCTTACTTAAATAAAACTTCTGTGTCCTTACGAGTGAACTCATACTTTTGAGAATAAATATACTTGAAAATAATGGCAGTGAATAATGTGTAACTGTAGACCTAACTTTGTTTATTATGTCCGTTTTTGCATAGTGCAGCATTCATGACTAAGTATACCTAACAACACCCACAAGCTTCAGACTTGTTCTCTGTGAACCTGAGGTTTCATTGGCATTTCCTTAATTCAGTACCAAAGTTATATTTCATAATCAATTGGCCTTTTCATAACATGCAAAAGAATACATAAAGTACAATATTTTATTGAGAGAGAGCTTTTGGTAATACAGAAATATATAGATATGGAGGATCTTCAGATGGATTCCTCATTGACATGACTGTTTATAATGATCATTGGATACTCTCATCCACAGAGATTGAAATGTCATCTCAATGGAACTAAATGACTTCATTAACACTATCTTATTCTCTTTCAGTTTCATTGAAGATACTGCATTTTTCCCTTTATTTACTGATGGATTAAAAAAAACCTCTCCGTGTTTATAAATTATTGAAAGTAGTTGACTAACATCTAAAGAGGCTCAGTTTCCTTGTTTAAACTACACTGATACATGAAAGAACATTATAAGGTTAACTCATATATAATTAGCCTATACAACTTCAACGTATTCTGATGTTGGAATAGCCATCCAACTGTAAGACCAGAGCTCACATCGATAGTGATATCACTCAGTACCTTGCAGTGTGTATCAATAGTCTTAAAGGTTTTTTTATTAACTGAAGGACAACATAAAGTTAAAAATTTATAAAAATCTTATATAATGCATATGACTAAATCTTTTGCGTGTTCATTTTTGATAATCTTACACACACAAAGCTTTTTTCTTATTGTAATATATTATTTCAAGACAACTACTGATAGTTCACTGCATTGGAATTTTGACATTGGGATAAACTGATTGTAGTATATTGGCATATTGCAGTCCCATTAGCCGAATTGCTCAAACATTTTTCTGACGTTTTATCACACCGTTAAAATAGTCATAGTTTACAGCTATGATTACTTCACAGTTATGAAATAGATTGGTCCTCTTATTGCCTCATAATGGTGAAATATGACTGTTTTTGCTATCTAGGAGTTGGACTTTTGCTCTTTCAAATAAAGAAATGCAGAAATTTACATCTGCATAATTCCACAGACAGTAATATTGTTACATCTCTTCTTCCAGTAAATATATCCAAATACGGGTACTGGAACATGGTAGGCATTTTTGCAAGAAGGATCTTTATGGGGAATATCATATTGCTTTCTAACGATTTCTTTAGAAGAGCAGTTAGTTTGTCAAGAATAACTCTTGTAAAGATGTACTTCACATTGAAATTATACTTGGTAACTGTCAACTAGGTAGTTGTTCAGTTTCATTTTTTTTCCATGTGCCCCACCCAAAATCCCTGCTATTTACCTTTAGTAATAGCCTCGGTTTCTACACTGTCAGTGCCTCAACTTTCACAAGCACTAAAGTCAGACAAAAGACAGTCTTCAAGTTTCCTGGCATTATTAAGAATGTTTCGTTGTCAATAAGAAATCTATATCAACACATTAATTTCAGTTATAGATTTCTGCCTCTAATTGTTCTTGAGGTGGCAGCCCCTGAAGTCAGATGTTAGGGAAGGCATGATGGTAATTAGAAGGCTATAATTGTAAGGTCTAATGTTGCATGTTGTGGCATAAAGGGAACATGGCATGCATATGTTGCTCATCAGTGATTTCTGGTTTCATGGGTGCATCATAATGTGGGCCTGGCCCCAATCTTTGATTTGCTATGTCTTGTTCGGTACTTACCAGGCCATACAGCATCCAGCACTGCTGATAGCAGTAATGTTGTCTGCCAGTGTCAGATGGCATAGTGACACCCCTGCTCCTGATAGCATGGTCCTTGTGGAATGGGAGTTAGGGAGCAATGCCACAATCACTCCAGGCAGTTGATGTGAGTGACTGTTCTGCAATGCACTGGAAGTGTAGGGGAGCAATTCCTAAATTGTCTTCTGTGCTAACTCAAAAGTATGACCAGCCACTATTGCATCTACAGCAGACAACAGGGCCGCCCAGAGGATTCAGGGGGCCTGGGGTCTTCCTGGGGCAGAAGGACCCCCCGCCACCGAATTGCCGCCGAAGACCCGGAGTGGAAGAAGCTCCGGGGGCCTGGGCCCCGAGAGAGTTTTCTGGGCCCCCCGGAGCGAGTGAAGGACCTCACTCCAGGGGCCCTGAAAAACTCTCAAGGGGGCCCCTGCGGGGCCTGGGGCAAATTGCCCCATTTGCCCCTCTCCCCGAGCAGCCCTGGCAGACAAATGTGTAGAGAAGGGTCATGGTTTGAAGACTACCCTCCTCGCTTGACTATGCTGACATGCACACAGCAGCAATGATGAGTGTTGTGAATTCACAATCTAGCCCTCAGTGATTGTTTTTGAGAAACTGGAGTGAAGGCATATTTACTTTTATCATGGGGCTGATTTTGACTGTTGAAATATCTGTTTAAGTGGAAACAATGTTTATATCTAAAATACAAACTTATCTAGAACATTGTATCTATACATCTGACCAGAAGATAATGTCACATAACTGTCTGTGTCATGAGCATGTTATTGGGTAGGATGACGTTGTTTACCTTGAGCCAGTACTTCGATAACAGTCAAGAGTACTGACAGTACATTGACAGAGGCAGTGTGTATGACCGTGGGTTGATTTCAGGATATTATCTGTTAATGTATTACTCCCAAGTACATGATGGGCCAAATTTATCCCTGGGATAACGCCAAGTCATAGTTGCAGAAAGTGAAAGACTAGTTCACTACAGCCCACGTAATTCAATATTTTGTCTTTTAAAACTTTCTCAGAGTATAATATTAACAAAAGGAGAGCTGTATATGTTCAAAGTTCAGTGGTAGCGTGCATTGTTAGGCAAGATAACAGAAAAGTAGAAAAGTTTGTAGGTTATACCAAGCTGGGCGGGGTTGCAAGTGCTTTGGAGGCCAGGATTAGAATTCAAAATGACCTTAACAAACTGGAGAAATGGTCTGAAATAAATAGGATGAAATCCAATAAGGATAAATGGAAAGTGCTACACTTAGGAAGGACTAATGAATTGCACAAATACAAAATGGGAAATGACTGCCTAACAAGGAATACTGCAGAGATGGATCCAGGTATTATAATGGGTCAGAAACTGAATATGAGTCAGTGTAATATTGTTGCAAAAAAATGAACATGATTCTCGGTTGTATTAACTGGAGTGTTGTAAGCAAGACACAAGAAGTAATTCTTCCACTCATGAATGATAAGGCCTCAGCTGGAGTATTGTGTCATGTTCTGGGAATATAACTTCAGGAAAGATGTTTACAAATTGTACAAAAATGATTAAAGGCATAGAAAACATGACTTAGGAGGAAAGATTTAAAAAACTGGATTTATTTAGTCTGGAGAAGAGAAGACTGAGTGGGGACATAAGTCTACAAGTACATAAAAGATTGTTATAAAGACATGGGTGATGAATTGTTGCCCTTAACTACTGAGGACAGGAAAAGAAGTAATGGGCTTAAATTTAAGCAAGGGAGATTTAGGTTCCTAACTGTCAGGGTGGTTAAGCACTGGAACAAATTATCTAGAGAGGTTGTGGATTCTCCATCACTGGCGGTTTTTAATAACAGGTTAGACATATACCTGTGAGGGACAGTCTAGATAATACTTATTCCTGCCTTAGTGCAGGGGACTAGATGACCTATCAAAATCCCTTCCAGTTCTACATTTCTGTGATTCTGTAATATTATAAGCAGGGCTGGTAGCACCACCTATTATTAAGGTTGCCTGACAGTTCCCATCATAAGACTGTGTTTTCACTTGCTTCTACTTTGCCAGACTTTAAGCATGTGGGCTGAAATGTGTCATGTGGATGGGAGCCTCAGACTGAGTTATTTTGGAAGATCTCAGCCAGAATGGTTAAGCTGTTTCCAAGAATGAGGCTAGGGAAAATACATGGTTTTGTCCAGGTTTAAAAAAAATAATTCTGGTGACTTTTTCTTTGACTAGATGTGTATTAACTGAGCATCATCCATCATCCATCCTGTGCACTGAGTGAGGCAGGGATTCTGGGGGGTGGGTGGGGGGACTAGTATATGATCTCAGATCTTTCCTGTCACATGAGCAAAGGAAGACAGAAGGCAGAAGATTCTGGAAGTGAATCACTGGCAAGGTTGAGTGTAGGGTGAATCACTGGCAAGGTTTAGTGTAGGGTGAAGGGTTTTGATTTTGTGGAACATTGGTCCACCTTCTACAGGGAAAGGGGACCATACAGTTTGGATGGTCTCCATCTCAGAAGAAGAGGGGTCAATCTCCTCGGGGATAGGCTAGTTAGAGTAGTCAGGAGGGGGTTAAACTAATAGCAAAAGGGGAGGGTAAAAAGAGGGAAGATATGAGCACCCAAGGCAAAATCAAGATACTGAAAACAAAATTAATAAAGAAACTGAAGGAAATGAAGAGAAGAAATTCCTGAATTGCCTATACACGAATGCTAGGAACTTGGGTAACAATTGAGGAATAAGAATTGCTCGTTATGAGCATAACTTTGATCTAGTTGATGCTACTGAAACCTGGTTGGATGATTCATACCATTGGAATGTTACAATCGGTGGCTATAACCTATTTAGGAAGGATTGAGTGGTACTCTATGCCAAATTGGCATTACCTGATTTGGAGTCACTGATAACTCAGAAGAAAGTGGTCTTGAGCACTTATGCATCAATGTCCTAACAGATAAAGCACAAGATGAGGAATTTGTTGGTGTCTGCTACAGAGCACCAAATCACACTAATGATGACTACCTCTTTACTCATCTATCTATACTGTATAGGAAAAAAACCTGTGAGATCATGGGGGACTTCAGTTTGAGTGACAGAAGCTGGAAGTCTCATGCTGTTAGTATTAAAACATCCTTGAAATTTTTAAATGTTGTAGATGACAAACCTATGAACATATTCTAAGCTGGAAGTCTCATGCTGTTAGTATTAAAACATCCTTGAAATTTTTTAATGTTGTAGATGACAAACCTATGGACAATTATCTCCCTAACCCCCTTTCTGCCTCCTCCCCAAACAACAAACCAGAAGTAAACAAAAAAAGAGAGCCCTCTGCAAAAATTAAAAGAAGAAAAATGCAGGAAGAAGTCTAGCAGCAGAGTTGAAGCTATCCAGTTAATTGTACTGAATGCAGCACATATGATTACCTTCCCTGTGGGCAAGTGGCACCACAGACTGCACTGCACCCCAGAAGCGGCCAGCAGTGGGTCCTGCTCCTAGGTGGAGGCGCACAAGCAGGTTTGCGTGACTATCACCTGCAGGCACCGCCCCCTCAGCTCCCATTGGCAGGTTTCCGGCCAACGGGAGTGCGGAGCTGGTGCTCGGGGTGGGGGCAGCATGCCTAGAAGCCGGACCTGCTGCTGGCCGCTTCTGGGGTACAGTGCAGTGTTGGAAAAGGTAGGCACTAGTCTGTCTTAGCTGGACAGCACCGCCAATGGGACTTTTAACATCCCAGTCAGTGGTGTTGATCAGAGCAAGGCGATCCACTGCCTTACATGCCGCAACCCAATACTGGGTCGCGACCCACGGTTTGAAAAACATTGATCTAAAGCATGCCACCAAGATATGCTTATTTTTGGGCAGTTCCATAAGATGTTTAAGAATGTACTCCTTCCCCATGGAGTCCCTCCAGTAAGCATCAGAGCTATTTGGGGACTATTTTGTTAAAACAGTTATTTAATCATCTTCATTATTCTCTTGCTCATCTTCATCCGCTAAGCCAGTGTTTCTCAGACAGGGAGTCCTGACCCACAAGGGGATTGCAAGGCTATTATAAGGCGGTTGTGAGATCACAAAAAATATTGCCGAGGACAGGGCCGGCTCCAGGTTTTTTGCCGCCCTAAGCAAAAAAAAAAAACCAAACTGGAGTGCCGCCACTGAAGCAAAAAATAAAAAAGCCTGAGTGCCTCCACTGAAGCAAAACAAACAAACAAGCAAACAAAACAGAGTGCCGCCCCTTGAAAAGTGCTGCCCCCAAAGGGCCAAAATGCCACCTCTTGGAAAATGCCACCCCAAGCACATGCTTGGAATGCTGGTGCCTAGAGCTGGCCCTGGCTGAGGAGAAGAGGATCTGGAGGGGTAGCTACAACAGTTGCCATTCTCCAGCTGACCAGCTCTATAGGCAGCGCGGTGGCCAGCAGCAGCACAGAAGTAAGGGTGTCAATACCATGAGTATGTTCCTATGAGTATGTATAGTAATTTGATATCACTTTTTTTATGGGGAGGGGAGCAGGGGTTGTCACAGACTGAAATTTTTTCAAGGGGACCCAGCAAAAAAAAGTTTGCATCTGCTCTAAGCTATGAATTGGAACAGCAAATATGCGATCTGGGATGTTTTTCAGATTCATCTTTGAAACAGTGAAGCACTGGAATTGGCTGATAAAGATTCTATATGTAACAATGATGCAGTCAGAAAGAAAGCTTTTAAAATTTCAAACATGGTTGCAGGGCTGCTCCTGTATTAATATCTTAATCAGACAAAATAAAATAAAATCTAAAATAACATTCCTCATGGCAAAGTATTTACTGCAAGAACTGTCCAAAAAGAGTTGTCCAAAAAGATGCAAAAAATTAACACACATCTTTAAATTTGTCTACTGAAATGCCATCATAATAAGAATCCTCTTTGATCAAGTTTCTTTTTAACCATCTACCTTGAGGAAAATAACAAGTTTCATTTACTTATTTCAGCAGATCCAAATCCTGTATTGGATGAATTTTTTTTTAAACAATCTTCTCTACCAAGAGTTTAAGCTAGTCAGACTCAGAATCTAACTTGCGTCCTCAACCAGTATGTTTACTGTCCTGGAGATGGGAAGGGAACTCTCTCTTGGAGCTCCCAGAATGAGGCCGTTAGAGCTTCTACCTGAATTATGGGTAAGGCTCAGGAAGCCCACAGGTATACCCAGTTTTCCTACATTGATCCACTCCAATTAGACGTAACAGAATCACCTTTCCTCCAAGTAAATCAAGATGAGTGTAGCTGGAGGGAAATACTTTTATTCATGCTCTGTACATCTGAAATATATCCCAAGTTAGGGGTCTGTTTTTTGTTTGCTCTTCTTGACCTGAAGCATCTTAGTGGTTTGCAATAAGTATTTTCCTTGCTCATCTATTAGCTGACCTCTGCAGTTTTGCTTTATGTTTTGAGGAACAAAATAACATAATACAATGATGATATTGGGTCAGATGCTGGTTTCATTGGAGTCAACGGCAAAACTGTCATCCATTTCAGTAGAAGGATTTGACTCCTTTTGAATACAGATTTTCCCCTCATTTGCACTTGAGTTTTGAGAATTTCCATTGACTTCATTAGGAATTCTACCTGTGAAATAAGGGTTGGATATGGCACAAAGATGGGGCTTCAGCTGTGCTTGGTGCACAATTCTGAGTTTTAAACACAAAGGGCTAATTCTTCTCCCAATTATGATAGTGTAGTCTAATTGAGGTTAATTCCATTGAATTAAATTATTCTCTTTTAAATTATTGTTCCTACTCCAGAGAGCGAAGTTCAATCCTAAAGCCAGATATAGGAGAATAACCCTATATAGGGCCAGATTTTGTAACCTGACTCATGCTGCGTTGGTATCTTATTCCATAAATAGCCTCCATTGAAATTTGTGGTTCTTAATGTAAGCAAGAGTTGTGCACTCTGGCCACCTTCTGAGTAGAATCCAAACTGTTCAGGGTACCAATACTGTAATGGTTATTTACAATATATTATTATAGTGTAGTAAAATCAAAGAGATAAAAATACAACATGGAAACAAATGTAATAATCTTAGCAATGCAACAGGCTTAGCTTGTACTTTTAAAAGTAATTGTTTTAATTGAGATAAAGCATATGTATTCTTCTTTCATACTGAAATAGCAACTTTTACAAGTTAATAGAAAGGATGAAATCCATTCCAGGGCTTCAAGAGGCACAGAGTGCACCTTTTGCTATACCTACTGAAAATGAAAAGATGGGGCATATGTGGTGTGAAATGCAGATGAATGCTCAGACCATATGCTGAAAATTACCAGGACAATTTCACACCTCACAAAAGGAGTAAAATATGCCTGTATTTCAAACTGAATTATGATTTGAGGAAACAAATGGTAGATTGACAGAAATCTGCTCTATGCAGTGTAGTTGTAGCCATGTTGGCCCCAGGATACTGGTCCAATAAAAGATATTACCTCACCAATCGTGTCTCTCTAGAAATCTGCACTGTCACTCTGCCTAGCAAAATCCCATACTAATAGTTTGATTAACCACTATATCACATTTTTTCTGATATCTCTAGTAGTTTTGATTTGATTGCTTACCTGAATGTTGTCATAAAAAAGTTAATCAGCTAACTACAAACATGCTGCCAAATGGATATAACCTTGGAATAATAGTTTGTTTAATCATGGCCCTAGGTATTATTTTCAAAGATGGATCAATCTATTGGCATGCTGAACTTCCCTCACTCAGCACTGAAATCAACAGGAGTAGAGGCAGGGGCGGCCGCGGCTCTACATATTCCGCTGCCCCAAGCAGTCATGCGCGGGAGGCGCCCCGGGAGCAGCGGACCTCCCGCGGGCTTGACTGGTGAGGGTCCGCTAGTCGCGCGGCTCGGCTGGACCAGCGAACCGTCCGCAGTGACGCCTGCGGGAGGTCCACTGGAGCTGCGGGAGGAGCGCCCCCTCCGCAGTCATGCCTGTGGCAGGTCCGGTCGTCCCGGGGCTCCGGTGGACCTCCTGCAGGCGTGACTGCGGCAGGTCCGCCGGCCCAATCTGCCGCCCCTGCCGGCAAGTGCCGCCCCACGCGCGTGCTTGTCGCGCTGGGGTCTGGAGCCGGCCCTGAGTAGAGGGCAGTTAGCAGGATCAGGCCTTGCCTCTTTCTATTGAAGTACATAGGCTTCATTTAACTGCTTCTGTTTTTTTACAGAAAAAAGAACCTTGTATAACAACTTGATACAACTGCTGCAAATAATAAAAAGAAAACTAAACATTGTAACTGCTCTGATAATAGTTGATCTATTCAGATTGCTCATCTCTCAACTCTATTCCCAGATATGATGATATGAAGGTCAAAAGAGAATCTCCCTCTTGTCCATAAACCTAAAATACCAAAGAGCAAGTATATAAACTCCAAGCATTTTAAACATAAATTACATTTAAAATAATTATAAAATCACCCTAGAACATTAAGGTTGCAAAGTCAAGCAGTTGGAATTTAGGAAATGCTACATTTAAGACTGCATGAGCAACTTAATTCTGTCTCATTATGCATCCATTCTGACCACTGAATGAGGCAGGAGTCTGTGGAAAAACACAGAGCGTGATTATGTAGTTACACTGTCATGATGCATATACTCCAGGGAGCTTAATTAAGCTCACCCAGGCAACCATAATTTGAGTGCTTGACTTGCCAACCTAAAAAATGTTCTTTTAACTCTTTTTGTATCTAATTTCTTAAGGTTTTTTTTATATGTGCTGAGTCTAATGGGTTTTTTTCATGGATCCTGCCCCCATGTTGCACTTCCAGAGATGGGAAGTGGGCCACTGGGACCATGTGTCAGATCCTGGATGGGTGGAAAATGCTGGGTACGTATGGAGGAAGAACCCAGCCCTGCTCTCCCCCACCCAACTGCTGCTGCAGCAGCTGTTCTCTGGGTTTCTAGGATTCCCAAGGCAGTGTCTGCTGCTGCTGTCCGGGTGGCAGTATGAGCTTGGCTCATTAGAATGTTCATGTTCAGCTCTTTTGGCAGGCTGTCAGCGTTTACCTGAGGAATGCATGTGAGAGAAGGGAAATAGTTATTTTTTAAAGTTTTTAACTTGCCCAAAACTGGACAAATCTAGACACTTGTCCTTGGGGCAAGTGATAGGTACATCTTTAGCCCCATAGCTTTTTCCCTGCCAAATTTCAAAGACCTGCTGCAAACAATGAAAATGTTAGAACTTGAAAACAAGTTGCAGGAATCTTTTTATAATGGAAAGTGTTAGGCAACCTAAATACAGGAATAGCTATTGGCTTCCCCTGTAATGACATTCCTCCCCTTTTCTGCTTTTTTAACCTTTTTTCTGGTTCTCTCCCCATCCCCGCTCCAGCCATCCTTTACTAGTGCAGAATCTAACTGCCAGACAGAGTGGATCCAGAACCAGTGACAAGGCTACTTTTATGTATTAACTAACAAGGCGGTGCATCTGCTTCCAGAAGAGTCTGAATTCAGCCTTTGAAAAAGATTCAGACTTGCTATTTAGCACAATGCGGAGTTTGTACCTCGCCTGCACAGTTAGGTTTTTAAACTAGGGGCCAGCTTGCTTTGCTGTAAAACCACTAAGGTTAATGGAGTCACCTTGAAGCTGAATTTGGCCCTTTGTTTTTTTTTTGTCTTGGCAATATTGTCAAGGCAATTCTTTTTAAATAAATTAAATGACAATAGTGAACAGTTTAAAACTTAGCATATTCAGCTGTGCCTGCTCCTGCTGCTTTCTGAATTTCCTAACATTTGAACTCTGTTTTATGTTTCTGGTCTCATTGCTCTTCATGGGGTTCATTTGTAATTCTCCTTTTTGTAAATAAATAAATAAAAGACGATAGTGGACCATGTTAATATGGAGGGCATACTGCTCACTCCTTAAATCAACTAATGCCAGGACAGACAGGTCAGTGTGTACCAGTATAACTACACTGAGCTCTGCAGCAGGTACCTATGGAGATAATATAGCCCACCCTACCAGAACAGGAGCACCAGGTTTTGTGGTAAGAACAAGTGAACAATCCTAACAATATAGCTTGCTACCGTGTCATAGTAATCAAAATCCTTTAGTGTATTTCTTCATAGTTCAAGCTTTTGAAGACTTCAGATTTCTGTCAGATTTGGGTGGGTAACTTTATAGTAAGGGATATAGGTGTTAGGCATAGAAAATAATGTGAAACCACAAAAACTAGAAGCTGTAATTCAAATCTTTGGATGGATATAAAGGTTCAAATTTGAAATTCCAGTTTAAGTATGCATGTAAATTCAGCTTCCCCTTTCCTCCACTTAGTGTGTAAGGTAACTGTGAAGTTAAAGCTTAGAAAGGAGAATAGCAAACAGTAAACTTACTACATCTTGTAATTAAACAAGGTGTAACCTTGTTTAGCAGCAAGGCATTTATCTCAATCTCACAGTGTACTATAAATTAAATGATCTTTAAGTGACATTTGATGCAGGGCCAAATTCTATGCTGTTTGTTCTAAACAAAGCAGTGCGTGCATAGCTATGATAAGAGATATCAGTGCTTTGTTTACAGTGGGATTGTGTAAGTCAATAGTTATAACTTTATATTAAGGGAAAGGTCTATTCACATAAATCAACTTCATTGTCTTAAAATCCTTAAGGTACCAGAATCACTTCTTTTTCTGTCTGATCCCTGACCCAAGACTACCCTTATTGGAGCTGTAATGCAGACCTTCCAAGTGCAGAGGACAGATTTTTTTATTTTATTTTTTAAGTTCTCACTTGAAATTTTTTTAAACCAAAAATTAACAAATAGCTCAAGTTAAAGTTAAAATTTGTACCTTTATCTTATTTATTTTTCCTACTAAATTGTGAAAGACTGATGTACAGTTTGCCGCTTTCTTAACGAGATGTTTTTCTTTTAGAGAAACTATAGCAGCTCAGTGACAAAGTTAGTTTAATCACTCTTAAATTTTAAATTTGTTGCCTTTCATTTTGATTGGAAAGCCTCTTACTGCTGTATTATGTGAAATGTTAAATAGAAGTGCTTGACTGACCTTCTCTATTCTATTCTCTATAGGTTTTTATGCCAAGCTCATCACCATACAATCTGAGCACTTTTCACTAGTGTATTAAGCAACTTGACTAACATGTCCCCTCTTACTATGTGGTCACCAACTTTAACGTTGTCATTTGTCTCTCTGGACCACCAGGGACTTATTGAAACTGATCCAGAATATAACAGGTTCCAGACCTTAGACCACAGCTGGTTTCAATTCCTGAGGTAAAACCTGTTATTTATGTGAAGGACATGGCGTATGTGTCAAAGCAGGATTATTTGCAGAGCTAATTTTAAAGTGTTGCTTTTAATGAATAAGAAAAAAAGTGGCCCCATCAGAATTTACTATGGAATTTGTCAAACACTTACACGGTTCTGTGTTTGGCAAAATATTCACTGGACACATCTTTCTATAATCTTCTTTCACACAGCCGCCTGTCATATTTTTGGGAAGAGAACAGAGTGTATTTATTAAATGTCCTCTGTCCATTTAATCCAGTCTTGTAAAATATCCTGAAAATGAGAGTCCAAGTACAAAAGTTACTCCCAATTTTACCACATTAATGAAAAAAGTAGTGTTATTACTGTCTCATAAGTAAAAGTTATGTGACTTGGGAGGGTGAGATTTAGCAAGGCTGATTTTAATCTCCTTTATTAGACTGATTTCAAGAAAACACCACAATATGCTTTTGATTTGCAAGGTGACTAGAACATGAGGTACTTTTTTCTTTCTTTTTATAGAAATTATTTGTGGATGCATGAACAAGATATAAGAATTCTTGTTACATTCAAAATTTGTGCCACGCTACAGGGTCAGAAATTCTTGAAGACTAAAATATTGGAGAACACTGATATGAAAAACCCATGTGTTAGTACAGTAATGTTTGCATTTCAAACTGTCTGTCTCTAAGCTGAAAGACTTCTTATTTCAGGTAACCAGGATGTCTTTGTTGGTCTCTTTAAAAGCCTTAGTGTTACGTTCTTGGTAGAGGAAAAAGATTGGTGTAGTAGAGCCAAAATTAACAAGCATAAAAAGTTAAATTGTGCCAAAGAACAAGTGTGGGTCCACTCAGTTCAGAGCACTGAATAAAAAAATGGGATCCCAGTTCAGCAGTTTACCTTGCTGTTGATGAGTGATGCTAAATGAGCCCCTAGAATCAATTAGTCCTTATGCAGGGTGTGCTGTGGCAGATCACTGTGTGGCTCAGCTAGCTGTGAGGCAGCCTTTTAGCACAGAAGGGATTGATTGACAAGTAGTATGTCCAAATTATCCCCTCCTCATTTAGGAGTGGAGGGAATGAGAGGTGCACATATAGTAGCCGAAAATTATCTATTAAATGTGTAAGAGAAGCGGAGGTTAGAAGAATCTGTGCTACTAGGGAGGAGAGAGAAGGCCCTGGTAGGAACAAGGAAAAGCTTGTGCTCTTCAGGGCTTCCTCCTCCTTTGTAAATGTCCTGAGGTAAGTGGGATTTCCCCACAAATATTGGAACAACTGTGTGTTTGGAGGATCATGCCCTCTGGACCTGCAGCTCCTGTCCCACTGATAATGATGGAGCTCTGTGAACTGAAATTTGCAAAATTTTTGGTATAATTTCATCCCTTCCCAAGGTTGTTTCCATGGGAGAGAATAAGTTTGATCTTGAAACTCTTACTCACTTGTGTAGTGCTTACATATTCAAATAGTCCCATTGATGCTAGTGTTTTGGAAAACAAACTTTTGGGTTGTGTCATAAATAAACAGATCAGGGTTAAGGTCTCTTTTTCCTGGAAAGGGTTAACAAGCTCAGTAACCTGAAAAACACCTGACCAGAGGACCAATCAAGGGACAGGATAATTTCAAATCTCTGTGGAGGGAAGCCTTTGTCTGTGTTTTTTGTTGGTTTGTTCGCTCTCTCTTTTTGGATCTAAGAGAGGCCAGTCATGTCTCCAAGTTCTCCTGGAGTAGTTCCTACTATCCAATAGTGAGTATTAATTAGAAAGGCGGATTAGTCTTATAATTTGATTTCTACATTTGCAATTGTGTGTTTGCTGAAGGAAATTCTTTATTTCTGTTTGCTTTTACTGAGAAAGAAAGGAGGGGGGATTCTCTCCAGAGATTGATAAGTTTAGACCCTGTATTTTTGCATCCTGGTAATACAGAGATAGTGTACTTTCTTTTTATTCTTTAATAAATCTTTTCTGTTAAGGACTTGGTTGATCTGTCCTTGGGTAAATTCTCAGGGAAAGGGGAGGAGGGAGGCATCCCTCTGTAGCTGGATCCCGGTATCTCTCCTAGGAAAGGGAGGGGGGAGAGAAGAAGGGGGGAATGGTTTATTTCTCCTAGGTGTAAGAACTCCATGGATTTGGGGCTCTTGGGATCCCCAAGGATTTTGGGGGAAGGACTGTGTCCCAATACACGTACATTATTGGGTGGTGGCAGCTTTTACCAGATCTAAACTAGGATTTAAGTTTAGAAGGATCCATGCAGGTCCCAATCTTGTGAACCCAACAGCTCCAAGTGGGGGTGAGACCTATGACAGGTTGTCAGAACCATAGTGAGTCTCCAGGGTCTGACGTTTGGCCATAATGACTGATTACTAGCGAAAGATTCAGCCTACAGTTGCAACAAGCAGAATTTACCCTTTGAATTTGTTACATGTGTTAAATGTATTCTTACAAGTTTGATTATTTTCTTCCCTGAGAGAGATGCACAACTAATGTGGTGTTAATTTTATGCTGCAAAGAATATTTCTCTGCTGGCCTAGTTCTGGGACAGCTGTGTAATATATTTTCATGTGGGAGAGCCTATTTGGAATAGATTTTTTTTTTAGACTGCCACTATTGTGGTACTTACTGTCTGGCTCCTTTCCAGGCCCTGCACATGAGCCAGATATAATATGCTGAGATATGTGGGGGGGCAGGAATGAGGGAAATTATAGAACTGTTAGGTTTTGTTTTTTTTTAAATGTACTATCTCTCTCTAAACTAATGAAAAAAAACTGTATTCTAATTCCAAATATTTTCCTCCTAAAATGAAAAGGATTTTTTCCACGGAAACACTTGTGTTTTTTAGGTAAATAAACAGTATTGGATCTAGGATTTTGCGATGGGGATGGCGGACAGAGAGAGGTGGGCTCACTGTGAGCCCAGTTATTTCTGACACTCCGACTCACATCAAGCAGTATCTTTCTTTGAGATGAGACTTCTCATGAAGTAAGGTACTATTCAATGTGATTAAGGAAGGCAGAAGTAGGCCCTGTGCAGATTAGTTTATGAAAGACCAATTGTGCATCTAATGCTTCAGACCAGTGATCAGGTTCCAGGTCCAGGCTGCCTTGCAAAGCAGCTAGTGCATTTTCTTAGTTGTTCATGCATTAGGTCAGCTCTCAATAAATATCAGAAGACTTGTTCAAAGGTTCTCAGATATTGTAGGTGTATTAATTGTCAGTTAAGAGTAGAAAATTATTCCATTTGCCCATCTCATATGCCAAGTAGAAGTTATCCTTAGCAGTATGTGGATATTTGAACATTCATGGGGGTGGTTTTTTTGGCTCTTTTAACTATTTAGTTAAGAAGAGGTGCCAGTTTATTTTGGGGACGTGAGTTAAGAAAAAAGACTCAAAATAATCAGTCTGAAACCAGTCAATTCTCAACTGGCAAACTAACAAGTTTACTTTTAAAATCTAAGCCCACAGACATTTGAAATTTCGACATACAGTTTCCGCCAGTGGCTTCATGTAAATGTTAAATAGAATGAGGGGAGAAAACGGAGCCTTATGGGTCTCCCCAAGTAAGTAGTTTGGTAGCAAAAGAGAATTTGCCTATTGGCACTCTGCAAACAAACACACCATGAAACCATGATATACCTGAGATACATCAATGATATTTTCATCCTCTGGACAAACGACTTATACTTTCTCATAGATTTCCACCACAACTTCAACAACCACCAACCATTCATTAAACTCTGTCTGGAACACTCCCACACCAGCATCAACTTCCTGGACACCATGATCAGGTTCAGCAATGGGACCCTGCACAAAATTATATTCAAGGAATCCACAGATCATCACACCTACTTTCATAGATCCAGTAACCAACCCAAATATACCAAGAAATCTGTTATCTACAACCAGGCAGTCAAGTACCATAGAATATACTCTGAGGAAAAAGTCCAGGATATACACCATAACACACTCAAAACCGCCTTCGTCAAACAAGGACACTCCACCAGAGAAGTAGATCGCATCATGGAACGGGCTACCCTGTGAGAGAACCCGCTTCAAAAACAGAAATAAAATCTTTTCTGACCGCACACCCTTAGTTGTCACCTACCACCCCACACTGGAACCTATACAGGGTATCGTCAAACAACTACAGCCCATACTTGATGGGGACCCCATCCTAGAAGAAATCTTTCCTCAGCCCTCTCTTTTGGCCTTCAACACCCCCAACCTCTCCAAACTCATTATCAGAAGCAAGGTCCCCACACACCAGGACACACCAACTCAAAGCGACACTAGATCCTGCCAGAATAACAGATCCAAAGCAGCAGACATCTCTCCACTGCTGCAATGATGAACACCCCACACAACACACCTTTCAAGATCCGTGGGTCCTACATATGCCTATCACAACATGTGATGTACTTCATCCACTGCACTAAATTCCCCAATGACAACTATGTGAGTGAAACCAGACAACCACTTTACTCTTGCATGAACTCACACAAGAAAATGATAAAAGACAAAAATACCACATCACTGTAGGTGAACACTTTTCACAAAATGATCCCTCTATATTTGACCTCTCAGTCCTCATCCTCAAAGAAACCTGCACAACGCTTTCAGAAGACAAGCCTGGGAGCTTACATTTATAACTTTGCTAGACATTACAAATCATGGACTGAATAGAGACTGGATTTATGGCTTATTACAATAATTTATAACCCACTAACAACCCCCTCCAGCTACTTCCCCCCGCCCCCACTTTTTCTGCCTATGACTGGCAAGGTGTTAACAGACCACTTCGCCTTGAATGGTCGCTTGAAGTATGTGTTAACTACTTACACTAAATGATCTTTTCCACCTTGTATTTAGCTGTGATGGCTCTAGTTTCCCTGACCTGAAGAAGAGCTCTGTGCAAACTCAAAAGCTTGTCTCTTTCACCAACAGGAGTTGATCCAGTAAAAGGCATTGTCTCACCCATCTTGTCTCTCTTAAAAAGATTGGAACCATCTGTTCTTTTCCATTAATCCCTGTTGCATCTTTGAGATTAGATTATGATCAATAGCATCATGGACAGATCTAGTTGTATGAGAATTGATATCCATGATCAGGAGGATCTAATTCATCAGAGTGAGCATTGTTGTTTCCATTCCATGTTCTGCCTGCAAAGGTGTTATCCAGAGATGTGAAGTTGGAGGTAGCACTTGCCAGCTTTTTTATTGCCGCCTTCAAATGTATTCAAGTTAGTCCATGTCTGCACAAGAAAGTTTTGACATGTTTGGATGTTACTGGAACAGGATGAATTAGAGATAACTGACCCCGTGTTGAACACAGTTTGTCCTGATCTACACTGACTACTCAGTCACAGGCAGCATTGTGTTATCTAACTAAGTTGTTTGCAACATTATGCAAACGTAAAATTGTTTAATTCAAGCAAAGGCCTAAATAGGCTGTGTGTGTCTTCAGGTCCCAAAATTGGCTCCTTGAGCACAGGCCTCCTGGGATTTGAAGTGAGAGGCTCAGGTCCTAAATCCTGCCTCCACTATCTAGATGGTGAAATAAATATTTTACAACACTGACATTAAATTGTCCTCCTGCAGTAGTTAGAGTTCAGAGTTAACACTGCTTTGAGATGATGGTTGGAAGTTCATGCCTCTCCTACAGTTATTGTTTTGGACTCTCTATCTCAGACTCAGCCTGCACTGCATAGGTTACATCCAAGTCACATTTAAAAGGTTTACTTGGCCATTTTAAGAGCTAGAAATGAAAGTGTTTTTAAAATATCTTATATTCTCATTAAACTATCTCTCCCAGTCCCATCCCCCTACCCCAAGCTGCACCACTGACTGAAACATAAGTGTGAAGAAACATTCTTTTGTCATAATGTCCACTTTTTGTGGCTAAAAATTTGGGTTTAGAATCTTTTCAAAGATCTGTTCTCAAGATGTCAATGTTTGACTTCTGGAGATGACATTCTTGGTTTCACTCTGGTTGTTAATGTTTCAGATCTGACTTCCCAAACCAGTTTTAAGATGATGAATCATTCTGGATTAAATCAGTATTTCATGGTGAACAGTCTGTCTTGTCATGTCCTCTCAATCTACCCAACCAGAAAAAGTTTTGTATTGCTTTAATGTACTTCTGCTGTATTTATCTTCCGTTATGTTTGACAGCAAGAATTTTAACCTGTGTGTGTTGAAACTCCAGAGGGAGGGATTACCATGGGGGACATCAGGGGGAGGTTTTGAATTCTCTCAACTCATAATATAGTTTCTAAACGTTTTTTTTTCTCTTTAAGAATGAGTCAGCTAAAAATGAACAAAAAATATGCAAGACAAAGTCAAACAGGATTTTGGTCTCAGGCTGGAATTTCCTGCAGGCTATAGAACTGTAAATGGACTGCAGGATTTTCCAAGTACATTTTGTGGTGCTTTGGGTACACAGTTCTCAGAGAATCTTGTGGAGTGAAAAAATGATGTTTGATGAGTATGCAGTAGAGATTAATAGCTGACCAATGAGAAATTTTCCCTATTTTTTGTTGTTACTTCTATAAGATGTCCAGGAACCTACTTTAATTCTTGAGCCTCTGTGAAGTATGGTCACAACAAGGTTTGTCTCGAGCAAGATAGTTCCACCAGATTAACATGTTGAAAAACTATTTTATAAAACTATTTTATAAAATAGTTTTTCAACAGACAAGCTGCTACTAAAGAGAGTGGTACGAAATTCTGAAGAACATATTCTATTTTACAAAGATATTCAACACATTTTTCTCTCACTTAACTTTCCCATGAAAACCATCTGTCGTGTGTCCTTCAGTCTGCAAACAATCCCTCACAATATTGGCACTCTGGTTTTGGTGTAGGAGTGTTTGAAATCTAGGTGTGTAACAAGTTGGCAGAGTAGGGCTATGTCTGTGTGTGATTCCCTGCTCATGCACATGCATGTGATAGCTCTCATCTGAGAATGTTAAAAATAGGGTAAAAGCAACAAAGAATCCTGTGGCACCTTATAGACTAACAGACGTTTTGCAGCATGAGCTTTCGTGGGTGAATACCCACTTCTTCAGATGCAAAAAAAATAGGGTAGTAGCAGTAGCATGAGCAGTGGCACCAGAGGCTAGCTGCCACAGAGTTTTTGCGGGGGTTGTACTTGAGGTGGCTAACCTGTGCCACTGCCTGGGCTGATATGGCTACACTACTATTTTTAGGATGCTGGCATAAATCTGTCTATGCGAGCTGGGAATCGCAGCCAGCTCCAAGTGTAGGTGTAGCCTATAAGAGACTGTATAGGAGTGCAGGGTTTTTCCATTGAATCACCCTAGGCTTTGTTGCGAAGTACAGTTAGCTGCAGAGAGAATGTGCAGGTTGTGGGAAAATTTCTTTTTGAGTAAGAGAAAACCAGGGTTCTAGAATGGAGGAGGTCCTGAAAGGAAACCATACTAACAGCCTAGCTTGAGGAGGAAGCATCAGCAGAGGTTTATGTTCTGGAGTTTTATTGTTTGTTTGTTTTTCGTGTTACCAGTAAAGCCAAACCTTGGAAAGGTGGTGACTTTGGACACTGACTGAGGATCTCTGTGCTCTGTAGGGATAGTCATTAGCAGTTTGATTCTGTATTTTTAAATTATGCTAAATCATAGTACATCATACTACTGCTTTTCATCTTTGGTAACAGTTGTTAATTCTGACAGACTTCTCTCTTGGATACCTTGATGCCATGTCCATTTAGCACTTGCTCAAATGCTGCAGCCTGAAACTAAGGGATGACCAAAGTTGCACTGCTATGAAACATTCTCAGTACTACCAAATGTTTGTTTGTGTGTGTATATATATATATATATATATATTCACAAGTAAGGCCCCCAAAAAATCTTGAGATTGGATTTAAAACCAGGATTTTAAAAAATACATTGTGACTTCTTATATTTTCCTTCTCGTTGTTGAGCCTTAATTACACTCAGGTCACGTTTTCAAGCTTTTCTCCTCGAACATGAGGGCTAAGAATGGGTTTAGAAAAATGAAAACCTGAGATTCTCATGCATTCACATGACTCCAGCAGCTGGATCTCTAAAGAAAAAACTAACTTTTATGAGACTTGTGCTAAAATCATGAGACAATTGCCAATCTTTGCCAATCCCAGGTGTTTAAAAATCATAAGTCAGGATGACAAAAATCACAAGGTTGGCTTAGAAATCACAAGATCTTTTAAAATAAAGATTATAATTTTTTTTTTACTTCTGGTTTCTGGGCTTTTTGGGTACACTCGGATCAGTCACATCTTTATGCTTTCCTCCTCAACTCTGAGGGCTAGAAATTAACTTTCTTTTTAAATGAAAGCTGAGTTTCTCACATAATTGCATGATAATAGGAGTTTGGGCTTTAAGAAAAACACATCGTATTATGAGACTCATGATAAAATTGCAAGAGTTGGCAACACTGTCTGTTTCAAATGCTGCCTCACCTGCCGAGCTAAAAAGCTCAGAATAGACTCATCCATAACTGAATGATTTTCTTCACTGGCACCTCTGTACCCACAGCTATGCTGAACTGTTACCTGTGTTCCAGGAGATGATGCTAGGTGAGGGCCTTATTTTGGAGCAACTAATGTGTGTCAATGTAGTGGGAACCAGCACATTTAATTGGCCAGAAATTGGTTCTTGTCAGATGGTGGTGCTTGCTCGTTTGTCCCTACCATGGGGACATAGTAGCAGCAAAGAACTGCTTTAAAAAATGGCAAATGTATTTAGCCTGGGTAGTAGCAACAAAGAGAAAAAACTGAAAAAGAACCGATCCTAACCAATGAAATGATTGCTGAGTCAGTCCCTGAGAACCACTCTGCCAGCAGCAGCAGTTAAAATGGGAAGTGGGAGTTGAGGCAGTAGAGACTGTGGATTCCCAGAAGGGATAGAATGTATCACCTGCTGTGGTTGAGACAGGAGCCCTCAAAACTTTTTAGCTTTGGGATTTCCCATCAAGACATGAAATGGTGACATGGATGCAAGAATGGGAATTTATTACTTCTTGTAAATCAGGACAATTATTTTTTTTTATAATTGGGCCTGATTTTCAGTTCTGCTTACCTTGGGCCACCCTATGTGAGGCTGCAAATAAACTTGGGGCATTTTTAGATTCACAATTGCATATACACTCAAAAGTGCATTATTGTCACTTGGATACTTAGGTACCTAATAGTACATGAAAATCAGGTACCTGGAGATCTAGGTTTCCATAAGTAACTGAGAGTGCAAACTTGCAGCCACGGTTTTTAGACACAGAAATAGAGCCCAGTTTTTGAAAATTTAGATCAATACTTTTAAAATTAGCATGAAACTTGGAATACAGTAAATAAGTGTTTCTCCGTGAGGGTGATCTCTCTGGAAAGACTGACCTCTTCAGTGGAAGGCAATAGCAAGAACAGGGTAGCGTGCATAATTTTTCAATTAAAATTCTACAGAAGCCAAAACCTCTGGAGTTTAGTAAATATTGATTTTTTTTCAATAGATGCTTATTTGTTTGCTGAGTGCTAAGAATGTTAATGACCTAACAAGCAGGAACAATATACAGGCTGCCTTGCCAATATGTTTAAAATACTCTTCCCATTTTATTCTCTCTCCCATTCCTTGTTCTTTTGTCTTCTCTTACAACTTTTCTGGGGCAAGTGAAATATTATTACTTCCTTCTCTAACATCAGGAGAAGAGTAAATATTTTTATAGCATGGGGTGGAATGTCATTGCAAAGTTTAAGAACCCATGATAGTTCATATACCATCTGTGTATATCTCGTAAACCCAGCTATTGTGCAGAATTTGTTTGGGCAGAAAATATTTGTACTTTTTTTCCTATCAGGCTCTTGAAGCCATTTCTTCAGCTGGATCAGTAGGAAACCAACCCTTGTGAGAAGGCAAAGCTCAGTGGTATCCAGACAGTTGTCTCAAATCTGTTAGTTTACAGATTTTATTAATTGTGAGCCAATTAATAGAACAGCAACAAATCAAGTTTATACGGGGGATAAACAAAGGCTTAGTTTCTATAATGGCTGCAACATAGCCTCTGGTTTTTGGTTGAAAGATAGTATATGGATAGAAAGTACTGCACTGTTAAATTAGGAGAGAGGTCCTGGAATCCAGAGCCCTATTTAGTGGGAGAGACATATATTACACACACACATATATTACACACACAAACTATGTCAAAAGACTATTATTAAGGTTGCAAAGTCAAGCACTCAAATGTTAGAAAATGCCAGAAAGAAGGATGCCGATACGACTTTAATTTCCCCTCTCCTCCGCTGGTACCTATGCATTGTGATACAGTCTATGAGTACATGAACAGATACTATTTTTTCTCCTCAGGGCTCTCATCCTAGTCCCAGTGCTTGCCCAACAAGTCCTAGTCTCCCCACTCTGGATTCCCCATCCAAATCTGTCTCCCTCCCTTAGTCCCAGTTCCCATTTCATTACCACTCTTCCTTCCCCCTGCCACTTTGTCCCCAGTCTTGTTACCTTCTAGTTCTAGTTCCAGTATCCCTCTCCCTTCCTCCTGGCTCCTCTCCAATCTGACCCTGACCCCCTCCTGAGCTCCAGTCTCTCTCACTCACACTCACACGTCATCCCCACTTGCTTGCAATCCCAGTTTCCATCCCCAAGCTCTTTGTCCAATCTTCACCCCTCCTCCCCAGCTTCGCCTTGTCTCCTTATCCAGCTACTCCAGGTTCTTCCCCCATACCTGTTCCTCATCAGAGCTGGCTACCCTCCCTCTAACCTTCTTCCCCTCCACTCCACTGGTTCCTATGCATGGAAAATGTGAGCCTAAATGGTTAGTTTGGCAAAGTTATAAGTAACCAAAAACAGGTTCTTATAATAGGAAATATCAAGCAACTTTAATAACAGGCAGTGGTACCAGCCTATAATCACTGCCAGGAAAAGGCAGGTGTGTGTGTGAGAGAGAGAGAGAGAGAGAGAGAGAGAATGGGTGATGTGAAGTGAAATGCTTCTGCACTTTAGCCACAATTTGAATGTATGAATATTTCCAAATCACAATTTAAGTATAAATGTGATTTACGCAAAAATGAACATTGCTGTTCAAAGTAAAACCCACCCCATCCTACCCTCTGAGCACAGAAGATCCTAAATGCAACACAGCCACTGATATTCCATGGTAAAGTGAGTGCAGTATGGAGAGGCTGAGCAGGAGAACTCTGACTCTTGACAGTGGGAAAAGGGGGTTAAAGCATGGCCAGTGGTTTCAGAATTATGCAGAGACACTGGCCAAAGCAGCAGCTCCCCTAGTGCTCTAGGGACAGAACGAGGAGGATTCTATCCTTTGACCTTAGCACAATAAAGTATTATTTTAATTGTTTACATAATGTAAACCTTTGAAGCAGTCAATTTACTGGAGATAAGTGTTAGCAGTTTAAGCTATCAATTTAAGTTTAACACTCATCTCCAGTAAATTGACAGCTTTAAATGTTCACATGAGGGGTTCTCAAACTTCATTGCACCGCTACCCCCTTCTGACAACAAAAAATTGCCCTGCCACTCTGAGGGGGGGAAGGGGGGAAGTCAGGGTCAAAGCCAGAGACCCTCTGCTCTTGGCAGGGGAGCCAAATCCAAATCCCAAGGG
Source organism: Mauremys reevesii (assembly GCF_016161935.1). Classification (NCBI taxonomy): domain Eukaryota; kingdom Metazoa; phylum Chordata; order Testudines; family Geoemydidae; genus Mauremys; species Mauremys reevesii. The sequence goes on along the minus strand of NC_052629.1, from coordinate 34,356,803 downwards.
CTTCAGCCCCAGGTGGGGGGCCTGTAACCTGAGCCCCCACACACTCTTGGGGCTGAAGCCCTTGGGCTTTGGCCCCAGGCACTGGGGCTTGGGCTTTGGCCCTGGGCCCAAGCAAGGCTAATGGCAGTCCTTGGCGACCCCATTAAAACGGGGTCACGACCCACTGTTTTGAGACTCGCTGGTTTACACTATGTAAACAATTACAATTGTGCTTTACACATGCACAGAATTTGAGAAATAAGACAGAAAACATGGTGAGTGTGAGGGCAAGTCAGCCACTTCAGAGCACCCTATCTACAACAATCCGTATGCAGATTAAATTTCAGATCAGCTTTAACAGGAAATTCCTGCTGCACTCATAGTCAGTGGCAACATATAACAATGCACTAGTATGACAGGCTCAAAATGAGATAAAGATAAAAAGCAACTTAAAGAAAAATTGAATTAGGGATCTTAGAAAAACAAGTGAAATGAATTAAGTCCATCTGAAACCGAAGACGCATCTTATTCAGTTATTTGTCCCCCATTTTGAACAGTTCCCTGAGTTCCATGTAAAGCTGTCCACTATTTATTCAGAAACAGGCAGCGCTGCAAACATACTTCCTTTGTGCTTTACTGTAAATAACCTCCTTTTTCATCTTGAATATTCTGCATTTGAATTTTCTCCTCTTGCCAATTCCCTTTGGATTTTTCTATTCTTTAGTATGAAACAATAAACTTTTGTTTTTGTTTTTGTTTGGGTGTAGAATATCCAAAGAGCCACTAATGTTGTATATCAAGCTCATCATGTCAGCAGGAGCAAAAGAGGCCAAGTTGTGGGTACAAGAGGTGGATTTCGAGGCTGCACAGTGTGGCTAACAGGTATTTTAAGCCTTATTGAGACTGCAAATGGATGTGTGAAATGTGTTGCTCACTGGTGCTGAATGAGTATAATTTAAAATTCATTTATGTATGTCAGTAATCCAAGTAGAGTTTAGTGCAAGGTGTAATGAGGTCTATTTTAACTTGACCTGCATAAACTGATACTAATGGGACCTAGGAAACTCTTCTGACCTGGATACACAGATTAAATAAAAAGAGTTTCCTGGGATTTAAAATATCCTGCTATATGATATAACAGAATGGGCTTTGTATGTAGAGAGAATAAATAATGCTTACAACATGAGTCACATTGTATTTGTTTCATGAAACTTTGGGGAAGGGATTACTTTTCCCCCTTTCTTCCAGTTTTTTCCTCTCCAGGGGAAACTTCCCTCCCAGGTTAGGGTAAGTCACAACTGTACTCTATGCTGTTCCAGTTTTATGTTTACACAATTCTCTTACTACTTTTAATAGTTTATCATGTTTGTTTGCTTGGTAACTCTTCGTATATTTTGTTTGGCAGCTGGAATATGGGAAAACACACATTCTATAATGTTTGGAGAACCGCTTTATCGTATGTTCATATCAGCTTGTGTACTGACCATTCTATTAAAAAGAGTTTAGTTTTTAAAAAGTTACTGAATACCAATCATTTACATGAAAGACTAAATCAATTTAAGGTTATTCCTGAAGCTGAAAGTCATCCAGTGCTGTTTATTCCCTTTCATATATAATGTATATGTACTGTATGTGAAGCGTTTTAATTTCATTTGGTGATGTTTCTTCTTTGAAATATACAGGGATCTTACCAAAACTTTCTATTATTTTAATTTTTAAAGGGTTAGGCAATAATGGAAGTACATTTGAGGGTTTCTAGATAACTTTCCTAGATTATCAGTTAGTGACTGACTCTGTTGTCTTACGTAAATTGAAGTGCTCCTATCCCTAGCTAGCCCTCCTGTCCTGACTCTGTTCTCAGAGCAGTCTCCAGTGCATGGATATGAACCCTCCTGCAAAGAAAAGGAGGTTGGATGCCTCCACAGAATTGTCTTTCCTCCAACGTAGACCTCATGGACTGCTCTTTGTGCAGTCTAAGGTCCATGCAGGGGGACTGGGACACGAGGTATTGCCAGTAATGGGGGTATGATCTCGGTACTTTGATTTTTCAGAAGACAATAGGCTCCCAGGCCCTGTATATCACCAACTATCACAGCCCAGCGAGGGTACAGGGGTCTCCACGTGACGGCCTGGCCTCCTACATATCCCCTGGGATTTGCCAGGTTTGAGTGCATCTGTTTCACGGGAGAAAAGAGGGGCCCAAACCCTGTGTTCTCCCCTGAGAGAGATGTGAGAGAGTTTCCATGAGGATTTCCTCATGGAATTAGTCTGCTTGCAAAAAATCCCATTCTTTGGCTTCAATACAAAAGATTATCAGGGCCTAGGTATGCAACTGCTCTGCTATGGCTATTGTTGTCTGTCTCATGCCTCTAATCTACCTCAGATATGTAATCTGTTTTCTATAGTCTAGATTTTCATCTAGGAGCTAATGTTTAATTACTTGTAACCAATAATTAATTAGGATTACTGTTTAGTTTTCTGTTTTTTTTAATACTCCGGATGAACCTTGGTATGCCTTACTTGTCCTCACTAACAGGTCTTTCTGGTGCTGGTAAAACAACTATTGGCTTTGCTCTGGAAGAATATCTGCTGTCTCGTGGCATGCCTTGCTACTCTCTGGATGGGGATAACATTCGGCATGGTCTGAACAAAAACCTAGGTTTCTCAACTGATGACCGAGAAGAAAACATCCGCCGTGTTGCTGAGGTTGCCAAACTGTTTGCCGATGCTGGTCTTGTTTGCATAACTAGTTTCATTTCTCCTTTTGCAAAGGTAAACCTATTTAAGTATATTCTGACATTTACTCGACAAAATGGGGTCTCTGCAGAGAGTCCATTGGCTCTCTCACTACTAGAATTCATTACTAGAATTTTCAGGAAAAGAGGCGCTTTTAAAGAGTGTAATTTATATCTTGTATTTCAGACACAACGATTATGTAGTGTACTCGCCACAACCCGTATTTCAGGGTCTGATGCCACCGGGATGTTTCTCTCTGGTGTTCCCTGCAGGCCATCTGTCTCTGCACACCACATAGCCCTCCAGCTGAGAACCCTTTCTGGGAGAACAGGTGTCACAGTGTAAAGTCCCCAAGAATCAACCTGTCTCCTGGGTCTGGTGCTCACCCTCTTTCCCTGGGGTTCCACTGCCTTGCCTCAGCTCTGGTATCAAACACTCTTGATCCCATCAAAGTCTTACTGAGGCCTCCAGTCCACAGTAGTCTCTGGCACTTCAGCTCTTCACAGGAACTTGCCTTCCTATCTGCTCCCTCTAGTTTCCTCCTTCAGATTAAACTCTTCTCCCTTTTATGCGGCCTAAATGTCCATTAAGTTATCACCTGATGCCTCCCAATCCTGCCCCCTGTGGCTGAGAAGCGGCTAACTCTGTACATATATTGTATCTGTCCCATACTTAATTATTAACCCCTTTCCAGCCTCTGATGGTTTCACCCCATCACACATTCACTTTATTTATTTATTTATTTTTTTAAATCACAAGTATATAAAATAAGTTCCCTTGGTCTCTATTGCTTGGATGCAAACTGGCATGACACACTGATGTTCAAAAATATGTAGAAAACTAGGTTTCAGTTAATAAGTGTAAAAAGTTAAAAGTAAAAATTTCACTCAAAAGATTCATAATCACTAGTTCCCTGAAAAACAGAAAACTGGAGGACGCGTACAGGGCTTTATAGTGGTATAATTACGCTGATATACGCTGTTCTAAGAAGTTTTGATATGCTGTTATACTTGTGATTTAGTTTGCTTCATAATGACAGTAATCTGCTCATGTCAGGTCAATACAGTTGGTTATCAGTAAAAAAAAATTTAATAGCAAGGATTAGTTAAGAAATAGTCATTCAAAATAAAAGATTCTGCCATCCTGCTAAGTGAAGATAGATGTTCTAAACTGCTGTTAAAAAGCTGAATCTAGATCAAAATAGTATTTTTTATTAAACATTATGTGAAAAGGAACTTCTTACTCTTAGTAAGAATATATTTAAAATACATAACATTTTACAATGGATGAATATGGCTTGTACCCCTTCTGTTAGAAAAATCCAACTCTAGGTAGGTGTTGGTGGCTAGATAAAATATTTAGCAACACCCCAGTGAGAATTCAATTGTGGAATTGCTTATGATTTCTCCCCTTGCTTCTTACAGGATCGTCAAAACGCAAGGGAAATTCATGAAATGGCTGGTCTTCCTTTCTTTGAAATCTTTGTAGATGCTCCTCTAAATATTTGTGAAAGCAGAGATGTGAAAGGCCTTTACAAAAAAGCAAGAGCTGGAGAAATCAAAGGTGTGGTAAACAGTTTATGTTTAATGATATCTCAGTATCTTCTTTTTATCTGCCTCCCTTTTCTCTTCTCATCAACAGTAAATAATAATAATAATAATTAATAATTAACAACAGTGAACAGTGCTGAGAGCCAGTGTTGCTACCTCTTTAAATAAAAGGAAAAAAACCAGCCATCTGTTGGAAGGTGGTGGAAACAAGGGGCATAGAAACAGACTAATTTCTGCACTCTTAAGTGGTGCAAATCCCTTGTGTACGTTTACATTATTAATGCTAGCAGTATTCACTTACACAGAAACTTATTCTTATAAGTAACAATTTCAAAACTGTTAAAGTGACTTAGGGGCTAGATCCACAAAAGGAACTTAGACTCAGCATTGCAGTACCTAAGGTTTAGCCATCCTGCTGCCTAGGAGCACCCAGAGTCCTGAGTTAATCACCGAGGCTCCCTATACAATGCATGGGGAGAGTTAGCCGCCTAAGAATGGGATCCACAAAAGCCGGCACAATGAGCTGCCTAAGTTAGCTAGGAGGAAATGCCAAGGAGAGAGGTGAGGCCTAAGCTCTACACTTCAAAGGGACTTAGGCCTGGTCTACACTTAAAATTTAGATCAACATAGTTGTGTCACTCCACAGTGAGAAGAATTCACACCCCTGAGCACCACAGCTATGCTGACCTGATCCCCAATGTAGATGCAGCCAGGTCAACTGAAGAATGCTTCCGTTAACCTAGCTACCACCACTCTGAGTGGTGGGTTGTCTACAGCAATGGAAAAATATCCTTCTGTTGTTGTAGAAAGCATCTACACTATGGTGCTACAGCAGCACAGCTACAGCACCATAACTATGCCATTGTAGCACTAGCAGTGTAGACATGGCCACAGACACCTAAGTCCAGGCTGTAGGGAACACCTCCCAGCAGTTTTGGATTCACAGCTGTGGAAATGATGTTGGTGCTACCTGTTCTGCTCTACTATACCAAATAGCCCAATGGTTAAGGCACTCATCTAGGATGTGGGAAACCTGGATTCAAATCCCCCCTCTGCTTGATGTGGAGTAGGGATCTGAACCAAGCCTCTCTGTCTCCCCTGTTGAAGCTATTCTGCTTTGTTTAAACAATTATTGGATCAGGGACTTGGAGATGGGTCTCCCACATCCCAGCTGAGTGCATTCACCACTGGGCCATTGAGTCATTCTCATTCATTCTCTGGCCAATGACTAATTATTTATACATAGTGGAACAGCTTCAATAGGAAAGACTGAGGGAAACCCAAATCAGAATATCTTATAGCCCAGTGGTTAGAGTACTCACCTGGGAGGTGGGAGATTTGAGTTCATATCGCTGCTCCACATCAAGCACAGGGAGGATATGAATCTGGGTCTTCCACGTCCTGAATGAGTGCTCTAACAACTGTACTATTGAATACAACAGGACAATAGTACCACCACCACATTGTGTGAGAACTGATCAGGTGACAGAGATGGGGAAACACCTAGTCTGAGGATCTCTTTGAGGTTTAGGTATAAGCTAGCCACCTGAGTGTCCGGATGTAGGTGGCTGTGTGCATGCCCAATGGCAGATGCTTACGCTCCATGGGCACTTCACTAGCGGAAATGCAGGTGCTCACAGGGTTGGCAGCAGCAGAGCACGGGGTTAGGGGGATCTAAATTTGGACTTGGGCACTTCAAGTGGCAGTTAAGCACATAAATCCCTTTGTGGATCTAGCCTTTACTAACCTAAGTCCCATTTGCAGAAGTTACCCAGACACTTACACATGTATGTCTCTTTAAACTGAATGGGACTTAGTCTTCTAAGTGCCCAACTCACTTTTGAAAATGGGACCTAGGTTCCTGAGTCACTTAGGTGCTTTTGTAAATTTAAAAATTGGAAAATTTAAATCCATTCAAGCCTGCCTGCTAGATTTGATAATGACACTTTGGAAGAAAAATATGAACACATCCTTTAACTATTGAAATCTATTGAGCTAGGAGAGGTGCTTTTTTATTTTTAATGAAGAAAGTGGTAAATATTTCACTGAAATATGTGTTCCAGAGAGTTCCTTAAATTCTTTACTTACCAATGTACTTATTCTTATGTTGTTTAAAGCTGGGTGAAGTCACACAAGATACATTATAGCTAGTATGATTGGGAATCTGCAATATTCTGATAAACTAATCTGGAACAGTTTTAAAGTCTCAAAGTTCTAACTTTATTTTTTAACTCAATCCTTCTGTGCAGGGTAAGGGAGAAGCTCCAAACTTAACCTCTTCCTGGCGTTGGATTTTAATGCTATTTTTCTCAAATAACAACTGAATGTAAACCTCAGCCTTAGCTTTCTCCCTAAATTTCGTTGTTACTACAGTTTTCCCTTTAGGAAATTTCTGTCCAAAGAAAGATACTCCAATATCTCTTCTTTCTTGATTTGAACTATAAGATCCACCTGCTAGTATGACTCAGTTACACTTACACTGCCCTATCATTCAGGTATATGACATGAAGATTATTCAACACAGGAGTTGTGCATCTCTATGCAGCTTGCTAGTCTTCCACCCAGTTACAACTATGTATCACAAGACAGCTGAATCTTTTCTGCAACAACACTGCTTTAAGGCCTGAAAAGTAAAGCTAATGTTGACAAGCTTCTGTATAAAAGTTGGCATAATAATTTTCCCTTTTTTGAAATGGCAAATACATTCCCTTCCTCCATTAACCAATTGCTCATGGACCCTTATTTGGAGACTACCTCCTTCCTTGTTAGGCTTCTTTACCCCTCGCTTTCTGATAACAAACACATCCCTTTTTTCTCTCTCAGGCATTAAGGGCTGTATATCTGGTATTTGCAGTGTTGCCAGCAACACATCTCCATAGGTGGGCAAATAAAGATTGTTCCTGTAACATAGAGCATCATATTGCTATAACCTTATTGTCAAGTCCATTATTGATAGACCAAACAGGAAGTCTCAGTGCCATTTCCGAGCATGGGTTCTCTGAATGAAAGAATGTTTTCTTGCCATTTGTGCAGTAGCTAACTATTTTATTGATCCCTAGGCTGCTCACTATTACATTCACTAAATTTGGCTTGGGTTTCATTGTGTGTAGGATTCACTGGGATTGATTCAGAGTATGAGAAACCAGAATCTCCTGAACTAGTGTTGAAGACGAACATTGCTACAGTGAGTGAATGTATCCAGCAGGTTGTGGAGCTGCTACAAGCACAAGTAGGTAGTTTTGTACCAAAAAACACCTGCAGTTTGTAAAGTATATTTTCTAATGTTGGCCTTTTGGTATATTTTGTTTAAAAATTAGTGTGGTAACTAGGATCTTTATTTCTTTTCTTTTTAGAACATTGTTCCCAAAACTGTGATTGAGGATGTTCTTGAACTGTTTGTACCTGAAAATAAGATTGACCAGACCCGAGCTGATGCTAACATGCTGCCTACTCTAGAGATTACCAAGGTGGGAGAATAAAGAAAATGGCATTGTGTAGTACCTTGATAAGCCCTTTTATCAAAGTACTACACAAGTTACAATACAGACATCTCCAAAGTGTGTGGAACCCTGTTGCTTTCTGATTACTGCAAGTCCTATGATTAATGCAAGCCCTAATACTACACAAACGTGAATGGTTCAAGGGTTACTACCAGTTAAAAACAAATGAAAAAGCAACACAACAGCAACATGTAAATTATACAGTGCTATCTACACAACATTTTTCCATTTGTTATGTTTTCTTTTTGACATTAATAAATCCTGTACCACTAAAGTTGCATCATTAGTGTTTAGATGCCTTGCTCCTGACTGTAGGACTCCTTGTCAGATGAAATTGAAGACTTTGAAATCCAGATTTAGGCTGTTTATTCTGATGAGCGTTATAGAAATGATTCTTATGGTAACTGTACTCCAGTCTTAATTGTATCTTCTAAAGATTGTAAAATGTCCTGGGAGGCATGTATTATACGTAAAAATATAATTTTATATTGTCACATAATTGCAGTAAAACACAGTTAATTAGACTTACAAAATAAGACTTTCAAAGACCAGCATATATTTCATCCTCTAAAAGTTTAAAAATCACAATTAGTATTATTTATAGCCAATACTCTTTTATAGTCTTTCAAATAAAATTGAAAAATTGGTTGTCTGTAATAGCCCTCTCTATTAAGACTTATTTTTATATTGAACTATAACTGAGAGATTATCTTAAAGAATTTACCAGTGGACAAATATTTGTGAATAGTCTTTATCAGACCGTACAATTTGCTGTGTTTGTGCTATGGCCTATGTTCAACATAAAACTTCAGTAAGCACTGTGGCCAAAATTTTCATCTGGGCTCAGCCTGGTGTCTTATATTGGCTGCGTTTTGTCTCTGCAAAATGGCACCCATTCCCTTTGTGACTTCAAGTGGAGTACGGGTGCAAATGTTAGCAACATCATTGAAGCAAATTAAGGTGCAGGGATGTAAGGGAGGTGAAGATTTCTGCTTAACAATCTTAAAAAGAAAAAAAACACTTTGGGAATCCTTCTGAATGAAAGTTGTGTTTATAAATGTACTATATTAAAGAAACTGGTAGCACTTATGCACAAGATTGTTCTTAGATTTCTTTAGCCATCAGTTCTATCTTTGAAGCATTATCTGGTAATACAAGTAATATCTGATTATTTTTTTCAGTTGGATCTACAGTGGGTCCAAGTCCTGAGTGAAGGCTGGGCCACGCCACTGAAAGGATTTATGCGTGAGACAGAATATTTGCAAGTTATCCATTTTGGCACCCTCATGGATGGTATGATTTCCTGCTTTCAACATTTTTTGTTTTAAAACTTCCAAACAGCCTTAAAAATTGTTTGAAAAGTTTAAATGAAATATGATAGTTGTCAATTATATACCAAAGATTTGTCTACACTTAATGTTTGTTTAATTCCTCTCTCTTGATGAATGTGGCACCTGAGCAAATAGCTTTATAAAAAACCTTGAGAATGGCAAGTGGATTCATTTAACTAAGTGGAAGAATTTGAAAACTGACATAGTCTATTTTATTATGGAAGGGCTCCCAATGCCACATACACTGATTCCATTAACTGGCAGTTCAAATATTTGAATATTGAATGTAAACTTTTCCAGCTCAATTGTACTGAATTAAATACAAATGCAATATCAAGGCCACTGCCTAAGGAGATTTCGAGACTGAGTTTGTTGTCCCTGTAGAAAAGAAGACCTGTACATTGGAAACAGAAGCCTGTATATGTTTTCCAATGATATATTTTTGTCTTCTTTCTTAAGGCTTAGAAGCATAACCATGGACCTGAAATTTCATCTCTCATTAGCAATATACTGAAAGGCTAACCTTCCTTGGTTTTGGAGAAGGTAATCAAAGAGATGGTGGTGAAGGAACTAGAGTTGCATCTTGGCCTGAGAACAAGTAGATGGTCCTGTCCCTGATTTTAGATACGGGTTTAGTAGAGTCACTTCCTAACCGTGCATGCAGTTAGGATGTCCATGTTGATTTTGTTAGATCTTTTAGCAGCTGTTGATATAATTGACCAGAAGGTTTTGTTGACTTGCTTTTGGAAGCTTGAAAGAATGGCTGTAAATAGTGAATTTGATCTTTCCTCTCTGAAGCCCCAAACCCTCATGTAAAGTAATAACTCACTTTAACTGACTGAGGCTACTCACAGAGTAAGGTACTGCTCAAAGTAAATAAGGAATGAAAAATCAGACCCTAACAGACTAAAAAAGGGGCTAATTAATATTGACTCTTCCATTGTAAAAGCTTCCCTCTGGAGTTCTGCATTGTCACCACTACTGTTCCATGTATACGTACCACCAACATTTTGACTTGCAGCATTGCTAATATGCAGGTGACACTCAAAACCACGTCTCCTGGTCATCAAATCCACAACTGTGGTCTTTTTGCTGATCCCAGTGCCTGATAAGCTAATTTGGTCTCATCAATATTTATGTTCAACCTCATGAGACAAAAGTGATGAAGCTGGGAACAGGGCAAGTGTAGCTTTTTCAATACAGTTTGCAGTCTAAAGATCATGCGCCGTAATCCCTGCTTTTGGATTTCAAGGTGGCTCTGGTGGCCCCAAGTGCCTCTCATGCAGACCTCACCACAATAATCCACACTTCTGTAACTTCCAGGTTAAACTACTGTTTTGTTGCTACACTTGAATATCACCATGAAGCACCATTTGGACAGATTGCAGTGGCTCATCACTTGAGTGGGTTGCCCCATGATGAGTTCACAGCGCCAGTGCTCTGTTGCTTGTACTGAATGTCTATTTTCTTTTGTTTTGTTTTTCATAGTGTTGGTTACTATGTGTAGAGCCCTAACTGGCCTGGGACTCACTTATCACAGAACTTGCTTTTTGCATTGTGTGTGTTATCTTTGCTGCCTGTTAAGTTATTTTCAGTTACAGTCCCATGCCACTGGCATCTGCTGTCCCTGGTGGTCTGAGTTTGGTGGTCACTGTGCATCTGTTGGACTGGCTTTGACTAACATTTCAAGAGCAGGAAGTGAGGTTCTCTGATTTTCTTTCAGTGCAAAGCCCTTATTTCTTTATTGGTGATTGTATTTAGTGATGTAAAGTGGTTGGGCGCAGAGGCAGTGGACACCATTATATGTTCCTAAATAAACGTTTGGGACTAGACTTTCAAAAAAAGGTGGGCAAGTCATCCTGCCTGATTAGCTTAGAGTTTGAACCCTCAGCCTAAGACTGACTAAAAAGTAGTTATGTCTTGAAATGATGCAATCAGAATAAAGTGAGCAGTAGAAGCATTGGCACCTGCCTGTCCAAGTTGTGTGTTACCAGTTTTTACTACTAATACATTTTGAGTTCCATAACCTCTCAGTAATAAGTCACACTTACATTTTAGTAATTTGGCTATGTACAAAAATGCCTGCCTTAAATATGTTTCACTGTATCTGCAGGGTATACTGAGGTGCCTTGTAAAGTATTTAACCTCTCCTGTGAAACAAGAAGTCACATGTGTGGTAGCATAAGAGATACAGTCCAAACATGTATAAATATGTAATTTCATTTTATTTACTTTCAAATGGCTCATAAGGTATATTAATAAGATATATTAATTAAATTAGTGCCACGCAGATTTATTGAGTGGTGCTGTTCTCCCCTTTAGAGATGAGAAGTAGTGTGCTCCAAAATTATTAGGACAGAGTCAGAAATAACATGACTAATACGGCTGGTTGAATACTTTCTGTCAAAAGTTCTTCAACAGAAAATTGGGTTTTCAACTAAATGAATTTGTTTGTGACAAGGGTTGTCTGCTTTCTGTGGAAAACAGAGCTTTTGCTGAAAAAGCAAGTTGTTTATTTTTATGCAGGAATAACCCCTACACTTTTCAATCAGCTCTACTAATGAATGCTTTTGAATGCACGCAGCTGGCACACAGCACTTGGATTGTCTTACCTGTTATGTATATATTTTCTGAAGATTTCATTATGGAGAAACTGTACACATTTAACATTTTGGGGGTGAAATACGTGTTATGAAAACAGGTAGCAAATTAAATAAATAGCACTGAACCATACAGAATAACATTTATGTTGACAGCAAAATAGGAAAAAATATAGTCTTGACAGCGCAAGGAAGTATCCAAACTAAAAATTATGCAATAGCTGTTTGAAGTTTCAGATTGATTTGGTTCTTGAATCTATTATTGTAAAAGTTATTTTGGGGGAAGATAAAAACTTAGGTGTTAATTATGTTTTTATTCCCCTAGGAAAGGGTAGAGTTGGTATAGCTCTAGTTGGTATGTATTTAATTGTTTTCCAGGTACTATGGAAATAATTACAACTAGAGATTTTAACATAAATTATATAAAATGCCATAGAAAAATAAAATCTAAATTAGATCTGGAACTGGCACCAAGTTGTTTATGATCCAACCAGTTATACATAATAACAGACCTACCATACACCATTAACTGTGTTCATGAGAATATTAATCATATAACTTTGCAAGTTGTATTTGCATATATCATAAGTGACTGTTGTTCTGTGTATTGTAATTAAAGCTGGAATACATAACCCAAAATGATTTATTTAAGAAATTATTCCGTGTTTTGTTGCCACTTTGGCTTTACTAATTGATAACTTTGAGTATTGGTTGGTATTATTTAAATAAAAAGACCTGATGTGAGGTTGCACTTTTGACTTTTTAAACACACTTCTGAATAATTTGTGAAAGCATGTTTCAGTCAGGAAGACTGAAACGAAGGGAAATTTACCTGGTTGGATCACACATGACTACATTTTAAGTACCTGATTGTGCATGAAGCTAATTTAAAACTGCTACACATAGATGAATGATAAACATTTTATAAAAAATGAAATAAAGAATGGCAAAATCTACATAGTATTAAAATCATAACATGAAAAATCTCCAGGATGCTAAATCAGCAGAATCCCTGAGATCTTTTCAATATTCTGTGTGGCATGAGTATTACCTACATGTCAAACCAGAACAAAATAATTTGTCTTAGATGGCCAAGTAATCACTGTCACAGTTACAACTGCTAAATTGTTTAATGATTCTTTCTTATGAATTTTAATTCTTATAAGGAAACAATAGGTATATTTCCAAGCAAAAACATGGAGAAAAACCTAACCCCAGAGTAAAATCAGTATGGTCATGTGGTTAATTGAATGAGGTCATTAGACCAATTGATCCAGTGTCTATGATCATTCAATCAGTCCTGGGTTAGGACTTCCTCTTTTGGAACATTTTCATCAGAGCCATTTGTGTGTGGGAGAGAGATGCTCTAGCCTTTTTAAGTTTATTAAAATATGGTGGTGTTCTCATCGCAGATGGCGTTATTAACCTGAGCATTCCCATTGTGCTCCCTGTTGCTACGGAAGATAAGAAACGGCTGGATGACTGCACTGCATTTGCACTTGAGTATAATGGCCAAAGGGTAGCAATCCTCAGAAACATAGAGTTCTATGAACATAGGAAGGAGGAGCGCTGTGCGCGTGTGTGGGGGACAACATGCGTGAAGCACCCACATGTCAAAGTAAGTGTATTAGTAATTTCCCTGTTTGCAATAATAAGTCTTCAGGAATTAAAAACTAAGGCAACCTGTAAAGTAGAGAGCATGCAATAGTAAATTTCCTATTGGGAATATACATGGCGTTTTCTGTACTCTCTCAAAGTAAAATACAAGGAACCATTCACTGGAAAAGATCGCATTAGGATTGCAAAGGAGAATTGATTTCTTGACATGTAAACAGTCCCTGAACAACATCATGTTTATTGGTTAACGAGAGAGCAATTTATTCCATCAAGCTCATGGAACTCAAAATCAAATACGTGGGGTGGGAGTGGGTATAGAACACCACAAAAGAAGTGGAGAGTTTTCTACAAAAGCTCATTACATACATAAACATGTTCACATTTATCTAATACTTTCATTCCTTAAATTTCCATGAATCAGTGGTTTGGTTTTCTCTGTGATGCTATTCAACGTTCTAACACTGCAAATCATTGCAAGAGCTGGAATTGAGGCATGAAACAACACATAATTAAAATGAATTTTGAATGGTGCTTTTTACTTCTTTCTACTAATCATAGAAGAATGTTGGGATTTTTTAAATTTTCTGCATCTAATTTTTATCCACCTACTCTGAACAAAAATACAAATAATAATTTTCATTAGTATGTGGTACCATATTAGTTTTCAGTGTGTCTTTGCTTAAAATGAGTAGTCAACTTTGTCTACTTTCTAAAACAGCAGCCATCTGAATTCTGCTTATGCATAATGAAAACAATAAGGTGTTTGATGATCTGCAATTGCTATGTTTTATATTTGTGGGAATTTGTGTAATAATGCCAGTGACTGTGGGGACCACTGTGAAATCGCCGAGAAGAAAAGAACCCCTGGAATACTGGGTATTTAATGCAGAAAAGAGAAAGAAAACATGCAGTGTGAAGGCCAACATCCAGAACCTCGGCTGACGTAAATCAGTATAGGTGTATTGACTCTGGTGGAGCTATGTCTGCTTATACCAGTTGAGTGGCATTTGTTAAAACAACAAGATACCAGATAAATACACGCTAGATGAAAGACTACAATGCAGCACAATTCCTAGGTGTTTTAAGGCTGGTTCAGTGGCACGTATAGGAGTTGACTGATACTGTTATTTACCTTTGGGGTTAACTTCGGAGTTCCAGAATACTATAGGTCACATTTTGAGCTCTAAAGTCTAGCAGGAACTCCATAGTAATCCCACGGGCAGGAGTTATGTGAAAAGACCCATTGAATGGAAGCATTTTGGGTCGCCCTTACAACAGCCCCTCAGCTAGTGCTGTGTGCTACTTGAACTGTGCCGGAGCACTACAGTTCCCCACCCAGAAGAAGGAAGACTGTTTCTGCTTTTTATTGCTGTTTCTTTCCTCTCCTGGCAGACTTTCTACCATCAGGTTGCATGGAGCCTGAGGTGCATTTAACCTTATCTGTTGCATTTATGTAGTGTTTTCCACCCTGACTCTTCCAAAAGAAAATGTATCCAGTAATTAAAAAACAAAAACAAAGAAGATTAAGTATCAGAGGGGTAGCCATGTTAGTCTGGATCTGTAAAAGCAGCAAAGAGTCCTGTGGCACCTTATAGACTAACAGACATATTGGAGCATGAGCTTTCCGTGGGTGAATACCCACTTTGTCGGGTGCATGAGAGAGGGAGGTGGGAAGTGGGCTGCTTCCCTGTGTGTAGTGATTCAAGGAGTTTGAATCAAGGTATCTCTCTCCAGGACTAGGGAAGGGGAGGGGGAGGTGAGTCCCTCTTTGTGTTGAGTCAAGGATTTGACTCGGTGTGTAATCTCTCCGGAGCAGGCTGGAGAGAGGGAAGGTGGGGAGGGGAACTGGCTGTTTCTCTCTCTCTGGTGAGATTCAAGGGGTTTGAATCTGGGTTCCCCAGGGGAAGTTTGGGGGACAGGCAGTGTGTCAGACACTTAAAAACTGACTGGTGGCAGCGAGAACCGGATCTAAACTAGAATTTTAGTTTAGAGGAGTACATGCAGGTCCCCATCTAGTGAACCCAAAAGCTCCAAGTGGGGGAGAAACCTATGACGAGTTGGGTTCCAAAATGGGGACCTGCATGGACTCCTCTAAACTAAAATCCTAGTTTAGATCTGGTAAAAGCTGCCACCACCCAATAATGTACGTGTATTGGGACACAGTCCTTCCCCAAAATCCTTGGGGATCCAAAGAACCCCAAATCCATGGAGTTCTTACACCCAGGAGAAATAAACCATTCCCCCCTGCTTCCTCCCCCCATCCCTTTTCCTAGGAGAGATACCGGGATCCAACTACAGAGGGATGCCGTCCTCCTCCCTCCTCCCCTTTCCCTGAGAATTCACCCAAGGAAAGATCAACCAAGTCCTTAACAGAAAAGATTTATTAAAGAATTAAAAAAAGTAACTGTCTCTGTAATACCAAGATGGAACAATACACAGGGTCTAAACTTATCAATCTCTGACGAGAATCCCCCCTCCTTTCTTTCTCAGTAAAAGCAATAACAGTACAGAATTAAAAAAATTCTATAGCAAAACACAGAATTGCAAATACAGAAATAAAAGTATAAGAATACTAGTTCCTTGCTAATACTCACTAGCTTGAATAGAAGAATTTATTGCAGAAACCTGGGAGGACTTGATTAAGATGTCTGGACTCCCTTAACTCCCAAGAGAGACTCTCTAACACAAAGAACAGAAAAAAAAACTTCCCTCCACAGAGATTTGAAAATCTCTTGTCCCTGATTGGTCCTCTGGTCAGGTGTTCACAGGTACTGCTTGTTAACCCTTTACAGGTAGAAAAAACCTTAACCCTTAACTAACTGTTTATGACAATGACAATTAAAGATTAATATATAAGCAGATTAAATATATAAGCAGAATCATGCCTAAATAAAATGTTTTTGAAAGTTTTCATCCAGGATTTGGGTGAAAGTGATGAGGAAATGATAGATTTCATGATTCAAAGGAAAGGAAGGAGTAAGAACAGCAGAATAAAGTCAATGGAATTCAAAATGCAGACTTGAACTGAACTGGTTGGTATGTTTCCATGTGAAGAAAATCGAAGGGAAAAAGGAATTCAGAATTGCTGACAGTGTCTCAAAGAGGCAATATTAAAGGCACAGCAGCTAACTATCCCAATGCAAAGGAGAGAGAGGAAGAATAATAAGAGGCCAATACAGCTCCATCAGGAGCTGTTTAATGATCAGAAAATCAAAAAGCAATCCTACAAAAAGTGGAGACATGGACAGATTGCCAAGGAGGAGTACAAAAGAATAGCACAAGCATGTAGGGATAAAATCAGAAAGGCTAAGACACAAAATGAGTTACACCAAGCAAAGGACATAAAAGGCGATAAGAAGAGGATCTATAACTACAATTATTAGAGGGGTAGCTGTGTTAGTCTGGATCTGTAATAGGTGACAAAGAGAGTCCTGTGGCACCTTATAGACTAACAGAAGTATTGGAGCATGAGCTTTTGTGGGTGAATATGAAAGTGGGTATTCACAAGACGAACTGGGTATTCACCCACGAAAGCTCATGCTCCAATACTTCTATTAGCCTATAAGGTGCCACAGGACTCTTTGTTGCTTTTTATAAATACAATGTAAGCAGGGAATGGTCCCGGTATTGTGGGGAACTTTCCTGGCTTCTGCACTACCCCTGTGAAGTGGGCTAGGGAAAGGATCTGAGTCCTCGCTCCCATTTCCTTTACCCAGAGGCCTCCCTACCCTTGAGGACTCCCCTTCAACTCTCCTGTCTGGCAGAGTCCTCGTAACCCCAACAAGGCTGGGCCCAGGATTCCTGGGGGGCTCGACTCTCAGCCCTGCTGTGGTCCCCTAGGACAAAGGCTAGGGTGTCCTCACTCCGGGGTGCTCTTTCTGCAGTGGGCACGTCCCTGACCCACTGATCATTTCATACAATTTAAAGCAAATACAAGTTGTTTAATTAACAATTAATTTAAAAGAAGAATAAGGAAAAATGGGAAAGGTTAAAAGAAAACACATCACCCCACTCTGTGGCAGGGAACATTACAAACAGTGTCTCTGGACATCGGGGCACTTCACAGTCTGTTTCTTGTAGGTCCCAGGCCTCCTTCTCAAGCCCTGGCTGTGCTGCAGGGATGCTGCGGGTTGAACACTTGCAGTGGTGGTGTCCGGACACTTGTAATGGTGGTGGCCACACACCTCTGGGTTTTGGGTTGTGGGACCCTTCTTCCCAGCGTCAGCCCCCCGTCGGGTAAGATCCCCCTCCCAGTCCGGCCTGCAAGGACCCTTGGCTTGGGGTGTCTTTCTGCACTGGGCCCTTTGCCCAGGGTCCCCCCTTGGCTGGCCCCAGTTGCTCACCACACCTGGCTCTGTGGCTGCAGCTCTGCTCCCAGCACAGGATCTGCTCTCTCCCTGGGCTGTCTCTGGCTCTGCTCCCAACTCTGACCTGCTTCCTGAGCTGCTTTTCTGGCCCCTCTGGATCTGGCACAGCTCTGCTCTCCAGCTCAGCTTGGGCCCCTGCTCTCTCCTTAGGTTGGCCCCACTCTGTCTGACCCAGGCAATTCCAGCTCACACGGAGGACGGGACCCCCCTGGCCTCCTGACTCCCTGATTAGCCTGCCTGCCTTGTCAATCAGGCTCAGAGGCTGACCTGGAGCATTGGCCTCTCCCCAGTCTTTTAATGCTGGGAGCTAGCCAACCAAAACACTCCCATTGAATGTTAGTAAGGGGGCAAGAGTCCCCTTACACAATATGAGCAAGAGAAAAATGAAGGGAAGTGTAGGTCCACTACTTAGCAGGGAAGGAGAGCTGATAACAAATGACATCAAGAAGGCTGAATTGTTTAATGCCTGTTTTGTCATTACAAAAATTAATTGTGACCAGATACTCAACACAGTTAATATTAACAAGGGGGAAAGAACATTATCCAGAATAAGGAAATAACAGGTTTAAGGATATTTAGATAACGTTAGATGTATTCAGATCAGCAGAGCATGATGTAATGCTCCTAGGGTACTTAAAGAACTAGCTGAATCAATACTGGAACTATTAAATATTATCTTTGCACGGTCATGGAGGATGGTGCAGGACCCAGACAACTGGAGAAGAACAAACATTGTACCTATAGTTAAAAAGGAGAACAAAGAGATCCCGAGAATTATAAACCAGGCAGCCTAACTTCAATATCCGGAAAGACACTGAAACAAATTATTAATCAATTTGTAAGCACCTGGAGGATAATACGGTTGTAAGGAAGAGCCAGCATGGATTTGTCAAGAACAAATCATGCCAAACCAACCTAATTTCCGTCTTTGACAAGGGTTACTGGTCCATGGATTGGGGAAGCTGTAGACATGATATATTTTGATTTTAGGAAGGCTTTTGACACAGTCCCACATAACATTCTCAGAAGCAAACTAGGGAAATGTGGTCTAGTTGAAATTATTATCAGGTGAGCGCATAACTGGTTGAAAGACCATAAGTAAAAAGCAGTTATCAATGATTTGCTGTAAACTGGGGGGACCTATCCAGTGGGGTTCCCAAGGGGCCTGCCTTGGGTCTGGTACTATTCTATATTTCCATTAATGGCTTAGATAATGAAGTGAAGAGTATGTTATGAAATCCACAGATTACACCAAACTGGGAGGGGTTGCAAGCACTTTGGAGGACAGGATTAGAATTCAAAACAACTTTGACAAATTGGAAAATTGGTCTAAATCAACAAGATGAAATTTAGGGCTTATCTATACTTAAAACACTGCAGCGACACACCTGTACCACTGCACCTGCACCACTGTAGAGCTTCAGTGAAGATGCTGCCTACTCTGACAGGAGGGGTTCTCCCGTCGGTATAGGTAATCTACTTCCCCAAGAGGTGGTAGCTAGTATGATGGGAGAATTCTCCCGTCAACCTAGCACTGTCTAAACTGGGGATTAGGCTGGTTTAACTGGATTTTTCACACCCCTGAGCAACGTTATACCGACCTAATTTCCTAGTGTAGACTAGGCCTTGGGAAAGACAAGTGCAAAGTACTTCATTTAGGAAAGAAAAATCAAATGCACAACTACAAAATAGTAAACAACGGGCTAGGCAGTAGTACTGCTGAAAAAGATCTGGGGGTTGAAGAGAATTACAAATTGAATATGAGCCAACAATGTGATGCAATTGTAAAAAAGGCTAATATTCTGACATCTGTTAACAAGAGTGTTGTATGTAAGGCACAGGAAGTAATTGTCCTGCTTTACTCAGCCCTGGTGAGGCCTCACCTGCACTACTGTGTCCAGCCTGGGCACCCCACTTTAAGAAAGATGTGGACAAATTGGAGAGAGTCCAGAGGAGAGCAACAAAAATGATAAAAGGTTTAGAAAACCTGACCTCTGAAGAAAGGTTTAAAAAACTGGGCATGTTTAGTTTTGAGAAAAGAAGACTTGGTTTAGGGGCAGAGAAGAGAGGGGACCTGGTAACAGCCTTTAAATATGTTTAGAGTTGTTATAAAGAGGACATAGTCAATTGTTGTCCTACCTTCAGTGGAGATGGAAAAGATATAATGGACTTACTCTGCAGCAAGGGAGATTTAGGTTAGATATTAGGAAAAACTTTCTAACTATATGGATAGTTAAGCACTGAACTAAACTTCAAGGGAGGTGGTGGAGGTTTTTAAGAACTGGTTAGACAATCACTTGTCAATATACTTAGTCTTACCTCAGCCTAGATGACCTGGCAAAGTCCCCGCTAGCCCTGCATTTCAAGGAGAGAAACACTTAGGTTAGATGCAGCCACTCAGTAAGTCACTGATAGTTGTACTGTGGAGGCATTTAATGAAAGATAAAATGAACACAAATGTTTTAGTATTTAGCAGATATTCCATGACTAATATGTATATATATATATATATATGATTTGTAGATGGTGATGGAAAGTGGGGATTGGTTGGCTGGTGGTGATCTTCTTGTGTTAGAGAAAATAAAATGGAACGATGGACTGGACCAGTACCGCTTGACACCACTGGAGCTCAAACAGAAGTTTAAAGAAATGAATGCTGGTGAGCATATGACTTTGTGGTATTACACCCTCTTCACAATCTCAGCTGGGCTAGTGCCTAATTATCCTTTGTCTCCCTACTAAAAGATCCTTACGTTGAGACAACTATCACAAGACTAATTACGATAAAGTGGAGCTGAAGCTAGATAATTGCATGTGGAAAATTACCTAGCTACTCTGAAACCTAACAGGAAAACTACCTTAAAACATTCTAATAGATCCGTTCCTGTTGCACATGTGTGATGTGAAAATTAGACATTTCACAGACTTCTTGCATTGAATTATTTTGCTGAGGTTGATCAAAAACTATGTGAATAATTAACAGTTCTCTTTATTATCAGCTCAAAAATGAAATCATATCGTAGATCTAAATGTAAGGCTTGGTTTAGTCTTCTCTTCTAAAATTCTGCATCTAATAATAAACAACTTCAAGGGCTTTGCAGTTTTCTCATCATAGTGTTGATAGAAAATATTCTTATTAATACGAATAATAATTTGAGTAGATTAGTACTATTTAGTTGAGATTCACTAGAAATCACAGGCTTGTCATGTAGCGGCATGCTATTTGTGCCAAATTCAGTCTGATTTTTCCCCTGCACATGCCCCCTTGGTTAAACAGGGAGCACCATAACAGCAGACCCCACTTTCTTCCTGCCACTGGGATCTGTTGTCACCGCAAATAAGAAGGGTGAGAGGATGGAACCAGTTGCACCCACAAGACAGAACTTTCTTGGCAGATGAAGAGTGTTGCTATATTGAAACTCCATTGTGTTAGTGCCTGGAAAGCTTCACCAACATTAGAGAGACTAGATGGTGACTAGACTTCTGTTGGTGACAGAGACAAGCTTTTGACCTGCACAGAGCTCTTCATCAGGTCTGGGAAAGGTTCTCAGAGGATATGTCTGCACTGCAGTTACACACCCATGGTTGATCTGGGCCTGCTGAATTGGGCTCACAGGGCTGTTTAATTGCAGCCCCTCTTTCTTGCCCTCTGCAGCAGCACACTCACCCCCACCACTGTCACTGCATGTGCTCCTAGGGCCCCTCTCAGGTCCAGGAATCTCCCTCGCCTCCCCCGTGGTGGGTGCTGAGGGGTGCTGCATGCGCCTGCTCCCCTGCTGTTCCCCCTGACTGTAGCCTCCCTGGGGGTGAGGGATGGGGCTGCCTCCTTGCCCAGCATGGGGCAGGAGTGGTGACTGTGGGTGGGGGGCCCCCTGTGCTGCTGGAGGGTCCTGCCGGAAAAGGGAAGGGTCTGAGGTGGAAGGGCAGGCTCAGTCAGTCTGCCCTGGCAGTCGAGATGGGGGCACTAGCACCTTGCAGCAGCAGTTGCTGCAGGGAGGCAGCATGGAGCTGCATGAAAGAGACAGAGACTCTCTGTTCCAGGGCCCCGGGAAGGCAAGAGGGGGCCGAGGCACACTCAGGGGGTGGGGGCAGCAGGTGGGGCCGGGGGGTGGAACCCGGCCCCAAATATTGGTGGAGCTGGGCTCTGAATATTGCTGATGCCCGGGCACCACATATATATAATATAACTCGCCACCTATGCCCGCAAGCTGGAGTTAACTGGCATGGGCCAGCTGCAAGTTTTTAATTGCAGTGTAGACATACCCAGGCTATGGCTACACTTAAAACGCTGCGCTTGAGCGCTTTTGAAAGGCGCAGTGCAGCGCAAGCGCTCCCAGCAAAAAACTCCCACCACCTCCCTGTGGGGAATAACGGACAGCGCTGGAGCCTGGACTACACTGGCGCTTTGTAGCGCCGCAATTTGCAGCGCTGCAGAGGGTGTGTTTTCACACCCTGCTGCAGCGCTGCAAATTTGTAAGTGTAGCCAAGCCCCCAGAGTATCGCAGCTAAATACAAGGTGGAACAGATTATTTAGCCTAAGTAGTTAACACATATCCTAAGGGACCATTCAAGATGAAGTGGTCCATTAACACCTCTGCAATCATAGGACAAAAAACAGGGATTAGTAGGTTACAGATGGTTGTAATAAACCATAAATCTGCAGTCCCTCTTCAGTCTGCGATTTTTCGTGTTTACCAAAGTTATTTAGGCTCCCATGCTCATCGTTTGAAAGTGTTGGGCAGATTTCCTTTGAGAACGAGGTCTGAGAGGGCAGATATGGAGTGATCATTTTAGGAAATGTTTTTCTTTTAACATTTTTCTGTGTGAGTTCATTTGAGAGCATAGTGTTTGTCTCATTTTACCCACGTAGTTATTATTGGGGCATTTAATGCAATGGATGAGGCACATCACATGCTGTGATAGGCATGTGTAGGACACCCAGAATTTGAAAGGTGTGGGGGGGTTTTGGAGGGCGGGGATTGATCATCATAGCAGTGAAGATATGTCTGCAGGTTTTGCATCTGTTGTTCTGGCAAAGTGTGGTGCTGCTTTGGGTTGTCTCCTGGTTGGTGGGGAACTTGCATCTTACAAAATGCTTGATGAGGTTGGGGGGTTGTTTGAAGGCCAAAAGAGGAGGTTCAGGAAACATTTCTTTCAGTCCCCATCAAGTGAGAGTTGTAATTGTTTAATAATACCCGATGGGTTCCAGTGCTCCAGGACACCAAGTGACAAGTCGGGGGGTGTGGTTGGAGGAGCTTTTTTTTTTTTTCCCCTCTTTATTGAAGCAGGTTCTCTTGGGGTATTTGGGTGGCCTGTTTCATGATGCGATCTACTTCTCTGGTGTGTATTTGGTGAAGGCAGGTTTAAGTTTCTTAAGGTGCATATCCTGGGCTTTTATCCTGGGCAGGGCTGCCCAGAGGATTCAGGGGGCCTGGGGCAAAGCAATTTCAGGGGCCCCTTCCATAAAAAAAAGTTGCAATACTATAGAATACTATATTCTTGTGGGGGCCCCTGCAGGACCCGGGGCCTCGGGCAAATTGCACCACTTGCCCCCCTCCCCCTCTGGGCAGCCCTGATCCTGGAACCAGCACAGCTACAACACTGCAATCACCAAAACATGTCATACTGGGGTAAGAAGTTCCACAAGTCACCTACAACTCTGCATAACAAATTTGGCCTTGTTTTAGAAGGCAGAGGGTGCTTTTATTGTAGATTTTCCAAACTCCCTAAGCATTTCATTGAACTTTGAAAACAAACAAATACATATTTTCAGAAGTGAAGTTTAGAGGATGTGATGTAGATTGGAAATGCACTTTTTAATGAGAAGTGAAAAATACGTTGGCCACAGTGGGATGATATAACCAAGATCAACCTCATGGAAAATGTGCACAATGAAAAAATTTCACAGAGCACTTAAGAGGAATAATACATATGTAATTTAAATATTGTAGGAACCATTCCATGGGAAGATAAGGTTGCTTATTTTGTTTTCTTGTTCTGTGTTTGTGCAGCACCTAGCACAATGGGATCCTGGTCCATAACTAGGGCTCCCAGGCACTATGGTAATACAGATCATTCATACAAATAATATCAGGGAACATAAACAGTAGAGGTTGTCATAATTTGATGCTCATGACTTACATAGTCTATAAATGTACTTCCTGTTAGGTGTTCGGGTTAGTGCAGTTGTTAATCATCTTATTGGGCTTATGACACTGTTCTGAATCTTTCTTTCTTAGATGCTGTATTTGCATTTCAACTGCGCAACCCTGTCCACAATGGTCATGCTCTGCTCATGCAGGACACCAAAAGCCATCTGCTGGAAAGAGGTTACAAACATCCGGTGCTTCTGCTGCACCCTCTAGGAGGCTGGACCAAAGAGGATGATGTGCCACTAGAGTGGCGAATGAAGCAGCATGCAGCTGTGCTTGAGGAACATGTCCTAGACCCAAAGTCAACTATTGTTGCAATCTTCCCTTCTCCCATGTTGTATGCTGGTCCAACAGAGGTAATGTATTTCTTAAATAACAACCAACACCTTGAAGTATTCACAGAATTTTAAATCCATAAATATGGCTTTATTCAGAGAAGTGACATAGTAAGTGACATCTGAGGTTCCCTATTCATTCTGCAAAGGAAGCTTCCATATCAACTCTGCTAACAGTACAAGTTCGATAAGATTTGCTAATTGACAGAATTAAAAGATCAGACCAATATCTGAAAAAGTCCAGCTGTAAATTTTGCTTCATAAATCATCAGATTAGATTTTTGCCATACTGGGTCTGCAACCTGGTAATCTTGGTTCTGGACATAACCTAAACACACATGACTGAAAAACAGGGAGTACATAAGAGCCATTTTTATTGAGCTACATTTGAGGCAATCATTTTTATTTAGTTACTTACATTTTTCACTGCTTGTGCTGCATTTGATACAAATATAAATACTTTTTACCAACATAATCTAAAAGCAGACTTCCTAAATGATAAAACTGTCCCACTCCTCTTTGAGTACCTGTGCTATCCCCCAAAGCATCAGTGAATGGGGGACTTCTTAATAGTCATCTAATATGTTTACATATTTCCTTCAGTGTTCACTACATGAATTCACCTTTGTTGTATCATCACATTAGCCAGGGGTTCAAATTTTCAAAAGGCCTAGACCTCACAGAAATACCCACGTCTGCCATCTCGGCCTCCATGAGCACTGGCAACTTGTTACGTCTCCCATGAGTTTTCCCTCCTTCTACCCTGAGCCATCTGAATTTCCCCGGTAGGTCTCTTCTCATCCCTACCTAGGGTGACCAGACAGCAAATGTGAAAAATCAGGACAGGGGGTGGGGGTAATAGGAGTATATATAAGAAAAATACCCCAAAATTGGGACTGTCCCTGTGAAATCGGGACATCTGGTCACCCTATCCCTACTTGCTTGCAGGGTACTTTGTACTGCCCACCACTCAGTCTATCTGCCTTCCCTTACTGCTTCTCCATCTACTCATTTTGTGCTGGACACTTTATTTGGAGGCAGTGGAGCTGCTATAGCTAAACCTGTGGCATTATCTCCTGAGAGGTCTGCGTTGGCAGTGACTGCTTGGAGAACAGGCCTGTGCTGAAGGTGAAGGCTACACGGGGCAGTGGAGATGTGATGGGTAACTGGGCTTTTGACTCCTATTAATTTCCACTCCTTTGGGCATTTCTGGTCATGGACACTCATTGCTTCAATTTCCCCCAGTAATTCTTTCCCTAAAGCTAGCGTGACCAGATGTCCCGATTTTATAGGGACAATCCCGATTTTGGGATCTTTTTTTTATATAGGCTCCTATTATCCCCCCTCTCCTGTCCCAATTTTTCACACTTGCTATCTGGTCACCCTATCTAAAGCTAAGGAATAAATATCCCGAGATAGGCAAGTGTGGAGGTTAGGATAAAAGCATTAAGGAATCAGAACTTTCCTCACAGTTTCATCTGCTTATGCAGCACATAGCTGTCTCAGCTGGGCAGTCACTTGGCTACAGTGTAGGAACCTTCAGCCTCTACCCTTCACAAGAGCTTTTACAAAAGTTTGTGCCTCATGGCTATTAAATAACTAGTAAATAGAACTACAATATTATATAAATCCTGAGAGAAAGGAATAGTAATTTATTCCTGGGGGAATTACTTAGCCTTTTTAACTAGTAATTTCAGTGACACTAGCATTATTTACACAGCCCCCCAGGGGTGCAGGACATTTGGTGGTTATACATTTTTTTACTGGAGATGGACTGTCTCAATTTCTATTTAAATATTGAGTGGGTGACAAAGGGGAAGGGAATACAGCTGATCAGAGACATTGTACAGGTTGTGAGGCACAGAGAGTACATATATCCAGCCACATTCTGTGCTGCCCCTTGCAGGAGAGACAAACCAAGAGAGGACTGAGGTACGAAGGTGGCTTTACCTCTGAGATTCTTTCCAGGCCTGGCTGGGGTGGTCTGTCTGGCCTCCTGGAGAGACTGGGGCAACTCTCACATGTAATCAAGATTATGGCAGTCAGTTCTTGGTGGCCCCAATAGAGAGAGGAATTAATATTAAAGTAATTAAGGATGCCCTATTCTTTCCCATTTCACAAAAGGCCCCAATTATCCAGCCAGCCACACGTAAGTTATGGCATATATTCAACTATTAGTAAATAAAGAGACTTGTAAAGTGTTCACTCTTCAGCTTTCTTCAGTTATGGCCTCTCAGTTTTCAGGCACCATTTCACTTAAGCAGTTCTGTGATCAGACAGAGAGAAAGCAAATGATCTCATGTACTCTTACAGCTGTAAAAAACAGAACAAAAATCAGTTTCTCTCTGTCTACAACTTCCACTAGATGCATCCTTTGCAGAAATTTAATTTTGGACCAGTTTCATTTTATTTAAGCAGAGGAAGTGAAAGCAGCGGTAGATGAAAGTGAAGTGGGTAACTCTATAATCAGAAACAACAAATAGCCTGCTGAAGAGTGTCATTCTTTTCATGCGTGTCCAGATAAAGACATTGCCTAGCTTTGAAACATTTTTATTAAAGCAAGACAAAAATATTGACATGCTATGTCCAGTGTCGGCCTGCATTTAAATAATGGTATTTGTGTTGAACTTTCCCAGGTTCAGTGGCACTGTAGGGCTCGAATGATTGCTGGAGCCAATTTCTACATTGTGGGCCGAGACCCTGCAGGCATGCCCCATCCAGAGACCAAGAAAGACTTGTATGAGCCCACACAAGGAGGGAAGGTCTTGAGCATGGCACCAGGCCTGGCCTCTGTGGAAATCATTCCCTTCAGAGTTGCAGCATACAATAAAGTAAAAAAGGCCATGATTTTCTACGATCCAGAAAGGTAACACAGTGAATGACAACCTGCTTTAAAGTAGCCCATATTGTATTTAAATATTATTTAATATTTTAAAGGATTTCTTAAGGGTCGCAGTTTAGCAGAAGAAAGGAAAAGTTTTGTAGTATTTTAGATAACTTGGTTGTAAATGAAATAAAAGAACTAAGGGATGAAAAGACCTATATGAGGAGCCTGCCTGCCTGCCAGCACAGGATACAACACCCAGACAAAGGAGTTAGCGCATATGAAACTAACGCTATGCTTGATCTTTACCAAAAAGGTTAAGAAACATCATCATTTAGGAAACAACAGTAGAAATACTTCTCCTTATTTATAGAAAAGTATTTTATATTTAATAATATAATGTAATAGTGAAAATAGAGGTCCTTTTAATAGAGGCCCTGTTGCGTCTTATTGCTGCTGGTAAATTTGCACATGAAGATAAAGATTTGTGCCATTAGTGCTTACAGAGTTAGTGAAGACCTCGTACCAGCAATTTTCAGATTAAATTCTGAGGACAGCCCCCCCCCAAAAAAAACATTTGAAAAGATTTGGCTTTGATGCACTTAAGGAGATTAAATTTACTGATTTCATCCATATGTCTGTTCTGTGGTAGGCACGATGAATTTGACTTCATCTCTGGAACACGCATGAGAAAGCTTGCTCGGGAAGGCGAAAATCCACCTGATGGGTTCATGGCCCCAAAAGCCTGGAAAGTCTTAACTGAATACTACAAATCACTGGAAAAAAATATTAATTCTATTTTTCCTCAAAAATATGGCTATTAAGAGTGAGCTCTGATTGATTGTATTGTATTACAGATCACTTAGTTTGCATTTTCAATACCCTAATGCTAGGATAGAACATTTTCTAATAGGGTCAAACTGTTTTTGAATGTATGTATTTTGGGCCTGGCCCTTCTCCCACTAAATTATTGGGAATTTTCCTTTCAACCTCAAAGGGAGCAGCAGCAGGTCTGTTATTTATAGTAGAATGTGGCTCTATATGATGATTGTCCAAAGCCATATTAGGACTGGCCAGTTGGACATCTTTAGTGGTGTCATAGTGGTACACCAACCCCCAAAGGTGCACAGTTTGACCTTATAGCCATGATGTAGTTACATATCCCTTATGCTCTTTAAATCAGTTACAAACTGAAAATGAGAAATAAATGATTTACTATATTCCCTTTTATTCCTTAAGAAGCCCATCTTCTGCAATGGGGAGAAGGATTTTCTTTAGCACGTACATGGGTTTCTGTTGTCCACCACATACCCCTCTCTTTCTAATGCCTCCTACTTAAACTTGGACTTTTCAGTCAAGAAACTGAACTAAGCTTTATTGCAGCTCCAAGTTTAGCTTTCTACATAAGAGACAATTTGAAGCAGCCCAGCTTGAGTGCCACGGTGAGGCTGGGAGAAGTGGTGCGTGCTTTAACTTTTGAGTCCTGCATTGAGGGCTCCCAGTGGCACTTTCCCTCCCCACCCAGAACTGAAGGGGAGCTGGCCTGCTTTGACTGCAGGAAGCTGTACTAGGAGATGCCTGAGACCCTTAGACTGCTCTCACTTCATCTGTTTTATAGCAGTGTAATTCCACTGACCAGAGTGGAGTTATTTCTGATTTACACTGGTGCATGTGATTTGAGAATCAGGATCCCAGTTCAGCTGATTGAATAAAGAGGCCAAGTTTAGGTGGGGACAGTTTAAAATAGTGTGTTCACACTCTAGACTGTCAAGCTAGCCCCTTTCTAGCCTCTTTTCTATTACAAAAGCTAATGTAGTCAAATATAACGCTTCCACTTGCCAATAGAAAAAGGAAACAAACTGGCCACAACCTGTTCCTGAAAGGCCATTTTGGCTCCAGGAGGTTGGGAAAGGTGTCCCTGAGAAAGCTAGAAAAATTACTTTGCTATGCAGTACAAATTTTAGAGAGAGTGTTTAACACCCATTCCCTGGCTTATGCTTTCCATACAGGAAGGCTAGTCCCTGGTGCCCCCCCCCCCCCCCATCACCCTTCAGAAAGGTTAGCTTTAAACATGTTGTTTTTTTTTCTTTTTCAAATTAAGCATATTTACTGTAACTGCAGTAAGCCCATCCAGGACGTGCATTAACCGAGTATGGAAGAAGACACTCTCCCATCAGTTTCATGCCCATAATGTACACGTCATGGACCAACAGCCTATTAAGGTCTATCATGTTGCAGCTTACTGATATTCTAAAGAGGAAAAAAAAATAAGGCACGTTTGTTTTATCACTGTCTGCCAGAGATTGGGGCGAGGGTGAGGAACAGCTGGCTGCAGCTCTATCTAGAAAAAGCAGTAATGAAAATGGCAGATGGGAAAATATGGTGAATTGTACGTGCCTCTTTAATGGAGAGTGTGTGTGTTGCCTGTTGTTGCTTCATGTGATAATGTGGGAGAGGGGCTAGGATCTCCAGGTGCTATTTGACTGGGGGGATGTTGGGGTTTTTTCCCATCCGGCCAGGAGGTTGCAACAGTTTCTTTTGGACATGGGTCTGGCTACTGTGATCAATTCTTGTTTGCCACCTTGTGATTACTAAAGTGAACTCTTCTGAGAGTATATATTTGTACCATAAATCCATCTGGAAATGTAAGCTGGTGCAGGATGTGGCGGATCACTGGGGAAGCAGGCTCACTGTGCACACACTATATTAGTCTTCCAATCTGCATTAGTGGCCATTGTGTTTCTGGGTGATGTTGAGGTTGTTAGCTTTGATCTAGAAAGCCCTGATTGGCTTGGAATCTCCCTTTGTGAGAAGTCACCTCTCTTCCCTGCACCGTATTGCCATATTTGTAGTCAGCAGAGGCATTGTGTACACTGGAGACTCCTCAGTCTAGAAGAGAAGGAAGGGTTAACAGGTTGTCCCTGTGGAGAGACCCAGGCCTAGACTTTGTAACTCACTACTTCCCTCAGATAAGCCCAAATCTTTGACTTAGAACATGCTCCAAAGCCCATCTACTTTCATGGGCTTCTGGGAAAAAGAAAATGTATGAGAGCTGCTGAAGTAATGGTTGGTATTTACTGGAGACTTGTAGGAGCTTATTACCTCCATGAAGATGATATTGTGGTGTTCATTTTCTAGGGAAAATGTACACAGTTATTGTAGGAATTAATATAAGTGATTTCAGTCTCTGATCTTGCGGATATATATATATATTATATATATAAATCAGAATACTTTAATGGGTGTCCAAAAACTGGTTAAAAGGTGTTGAAAATTAAATGAATAGCATTCTTCTCATTTTGCAGTTTAATTATAAAAAAATCTATACATAGTAAAACAATAATGCTTCTGCTTGTAATTTAGTTTAGTAAAATATATATTAAGTGAAATTGTTTTGCTGTGCCCATTGTGCATGCACATAATTACAGAAGCAATTCAAAATGTTATTTTAAAGCATTTTAGTTTTCAAATGTTTCCAGCTTCTTATTGCTTTTAAAAATCTAGAGTAAGGAACCAAAAGTTGTATTATACCTCAAAAAATTAAATACTACAAATGTAACACTAGAAGCTAAAAATATATTACACCATAGTGCCTTTTATATTCAGGCCCTCTGGCAGGGACCTGAAAGACAAAAGTAATACTGTGACTTATAATTAATATTTGATATTTTAAATAGTGGTGTCACATTTTTAACCTTAAAACAAAGAAATGGTCTGTGAAAAAACAGTAAAACCAAATGGTTACAGCAAAACAAAAATTATTCCTTTACGATAGTGAAGTACACTGAGTCCATTCGCTAGTATTTTTATAGTATATTTATTAAAGACTGGAATTTGTGCCTTGACTGATGCATCGCATGATTTATAATATATTCTGAACTTGATACTCTGTTATTAAACATTTACTTTTAGTACAAATATATATTTCTCTGTCTAAATATTTGCTTGTCATTTTGTGAAATTTTTTTTAAACTAGTAAGCTCAGAGGGGTAAGGAGGCCCCAAAGGCTTTCTGAAATGTATTCACACCCAAACTTACCTGTAAGGGAATGCAGACTGTCAGCATTAAATTTACATGAGTTCTCTCACTGCCTTGCTGTTCCTGGCCTTCTAATCTCCAGGGGTTTGGCAAACACGGGAGAGTAGCCACTGAAACAATGTTAAAAACTTATTGGATCAATACTAGCAGCACCTGTTACAGCCAGTTTCCTGAACTGTCTTATAGCATGGTTGCGGCATGAGGATTAACATACCGTATATACTCATTCATAAGCTGGTTCATTTATAAACTGACTCCCCCCAAGATAGATAAGTAAAAATGGAAAGTTTTTATGACCCATACATAAGCCAACCCTATAATGCAGGGGTCAGCAAACTTTGGCTCCTGGGCTATCAGGATAAGCCGCTGGTGGGCCGAGATGGTTTGTTTAGCATCTGCAGGCACAGAGGTAAACCTAAGTAAACAAAGTGTCCCGGTGGGCCAGCTGCTTACCCTGATGGACCGGGACAGCAACTGGTGGGGAAATTTGCGGGGGAGAAGCTGGGGGTCAGGGGAGTAACCCTTGTGACCACCCCCCACATGACCCCACCCCTAGCTCAGCACCTGCACACTCTTCCCATCCCATCCCTTCCCACCTTAGCTGGGGCAGGCCAGAGGCAGATGTCTGGTGGGCAGGCCGGCCACAAAATGCTCTGGGGGGTAGGGCTGGGCGGTGTGGCCTCAGCCTGCCAGCCCTGGAGCTGCAGTTGCTTCAGAGGCTGGGGGGAGAGCAGCATGGCCAGAAGAGGTGAGACTCTGCTGCCTCTCCTTGCATCTGTTCGGGTGTGTCCCAACTCTCCCTCTCTATACCTGTTCAGAAGCTGACCCCCTTCTCTGATGCTTCCCTTTTTTACCAAAAAAATTCAGCTTATGAACAGTAGGTATGCAGGCATTTTATTTAAAAAATACCCCACACTATCCCTAACTTCTTAGTAATTACATCAACCCCACATGAGATCTAAAAAGCAATTTAGGGATAGTTGGTTTGCGCAGTTTTCAGACTCTAACCCATGAGCACCTACATGCTGCTGGGATCCATTTCCCTAGAAAGCAAGAATAAAATGGAGCAGTGGAAATCTTCACTCCCCTCTTGTAGAAGCAGTTGGTATGAAAAAAATTCATTGCTACTACCAAGGTGAAGGAATCAAGTAACTAGGATTCAAAACCTAAGTAAACAAAGTGTCCCGGTGGGCCAGCTGCTTACCCTGATGGACCGGGACAGCAACTGGTGGGGAAATTTGCGGGGGAGAAGCTGGGGGTCAGGGGAGTAACCCTTGTGACCACCCCCCACATGACCCCACCCCTAGCTCAGCACCTGCACACTCTCCCCATCCCATCCCTTCCCACCTTAGCTGGGGCAGGCCAGAGGCAGATGTCTGGTGGGCAGGCCGGCCACAAAATGCTCTGGGGGGTAGGGCTGGGCGGTGTGGCCTCAGCCTGCCAGCCCTGGAGCTGCAGTTGCTTCAGAGGCTGGGGGGAGAGCAGCATGGCCAGAAGAGGTGAGACTCTGCTGCCTCTCCTTGCGTCTGTTCGGGTGTGTCCCAACTCTCCCTCTCTATACCTGTTCAGAAGCTGACCCCCTTCTCTGATGCTTCCCTTTTTTACCAAAAAAATTCAGCTTATGAACAGTAGGTATGCAGGCATTTTATTTAAAAAATACCCCACACTATCCCTAACTTCTTAGTAATTACATCAACCCCACATGAGATCTAAAAAGCAATTTAGGGATAGTTGGTTTGCGCAGTTTTCAGACTCTAACCCATGAGCACCTACATGCTGCTGGGATCCATTTCCCTAGAAAGCAAGAATAAAATGGAGCAGTGGAAATCTTCACTCCCCTCTTGTAGAAGCAGTTGGTATGAAAAAAATTCATTGCTACTACCAAGGTGAAGGAATCAAGTAACTAGGATTCAAGGGAGGGTCTCATATCACCCTCCTCACTGTTCCAAGCGCCTTCCTGTAATACGTTAAATAATGTAACTATCTGTCACATGTGGTTTGTTCTCGCTCTCATCCTTTACCGAGCAGGTGGGCAAAATTGTGTGTGCAGTGTAGTGTTATGGCAGTTTATTTTTACTTTTACACATTTAACATGCATATTAAAAAAAAAAAAAAAAGAGGAGGCAGGTCAAAGGAGGTAGCTTGAAGTAGTGCACTTTGCACTTAGAGCAGAATGTGGTGAGGTTTGTGATGGTCATTAGTATTTATGAAAGTTGATTCCAGTCTAAGACTGGCCCCCTGGGAAAGTTTGGTCTCCTGCATGCATGAACTTTACCTTTATGGTGGACAACTCCATTATGGCCAAGGAACAGTTGTAGACTAAGGTCCCTCCTCCTGGAGCTTTGGGCACATTTAGATATCCAGGCCCCCAACACCATGAGAATATTGCAGATAAGGACAAAAACCTTGAACTTAATATTTTATGGGAAGCCAGTGTAGAGAGCAGAGGCCAGGTTTGATGGGCTTAGAATAGCCAGAATTACTGAGGAGATACCCTGCAGCATTGTGTGCTAGTTGAAATTTCCAAAGAACTTCATGGCCAACTATAGTGTATTGCGGTAACCCAGACTGGAAGTGATGACAGTGTTTGTAATTGAGGCCAGGTCATCATCTGCCAGGAGAGGACAGATTCTTCTGGTCCCCTCGGTAGGGTAGAAAGCATTATGCACAGCTGCTGGTGTGAGTTTAGAGGTGGTGAGGAATACCAAAGTACCCTGACCCTTTGGACTGAAACTAACCAGTTGTGAGTGTGTACCTTCCCCTAATCAAGATGCTGCAGGAGCATCATCATTCAGGGCCACACAAGAGGAAGCTCTAATCTCAGAACTCTACTTTCTTCCCACACAGGCACAGAAAGATAGAATTGCTCCAGTCAGGACTCCAAGTGGCATTTTGCCCTCAGGGTTTGGTGAAGAAAAATCCCACCCACAGGTCAGTGAGAAGTGCAAATTTGGCCAGATGGTGAAGTACTCAGCACCAACTACAGGGACTAAATTTTCAAAAATTGAGTGCTTAAGAGTAAACTTTTCTGCTCAGAGGATGAGCTGATACACTTCAGGCACCATGATCCCCTGCTTATTCGTGTATCTAGTGTGGGTGAATTGTTGTCCCTACTTTTACTCCCATGCACCGGAGGAAAAAGCTGAAGTTCAAGTATATTCTGAAAAAGAATCTTAAATAGCAGAAGGGCAATTCAAATGGTGTTCTCCAGTGGTTTTCACTCTGTGGTCAGTGGAGCCCTGGGGGTCCATAGGCTGTCTAAGACTTCCAAAGGGGTCCACACCTCCATTTGAAGTTTTTTAGGGATGCGCAAATCGGGGGGAGGGTTGAAAACCACTGATCTATATGAATTCTTCAATGAATAGCAAGGACCTTGTGAAAAGATGATACCAGGATTTCCTGCTAGACTGGATCATTTGATCAGCCTTTTAGCCAGACTGCTGCAGCTATCATGGTTACTGAATGGAGTAGGAAGAGACCTAAATGAAATCAAACACATATCACACAGAAAGGATAGTATCACGTTTAAGGGAATGGGGGAAAACCATTGGGTCCAAAAGGGCCTGGTTCAGCAAAAGCATATAAACATGCTTAACTTTAAATAGGTGAGCAGTCCCACTGATTTCAATTAGCCTCCCCAGAGATTTAAGGTTAAGCATGTATTTATTTAAGTGTTTTGCTAAAATGTATTAGTAATGTAAGTTTATTTGAATTTGCCTATCTACATTTAATAATAGGTGGTCATAATACATGCAATTTGAACTGATTCTAAAACCACAGAAGTTAATTTTAGTATGCTGAGTGCTACTGTATGTAAGATAAGGTGGGTAGGGGGGAAAGCTCACAGTACCGAATGCTTTATTAAAGCTGTATTACTTCTGCTGCATTTTCCTCATCCACAAATTTAATCAAAATTCAAGAACAACTAAGTTTGCCTGTCATTTGTTCCTTATAAATCCCTGCTGCTTTTCCTCTAGATGTTTACAAATTCCCTCACTGCTGGTTCTGTTATTTTTCTAGGGAGGGAAGAGCTCCCCTTCCTATTAGAGGAATTCTTTTAAAAAGGATACAATTCTGTATGTTATTGGATCTCCTCAACTATTGTTTGTTTAAAACTTTTCTACAGTTGAAATACTTGAGATTAAAATGCCAAATACCCCCAATTAGTGTTCTTTACTGGGGCATAAACTCATTTCCCTTTCCTACTATGACTGAAAGCTAGGTGCATTTACCCTAGAGCTTTCCAGTGTCAAAAAGGAAACCAACCTTAGCTTGGAGAAAGGTAATCTTTGACAGGATCAGTTTCTGAGTCAAAGTAACATCTTTTGAACAGCCGATATATAACAGAGTTAACTGAAGAAGTTCTCAGAGAAAAGGAACTTTTTACATATTATAAAATA
The DNA here is from genome assembly GCF_016161935.1 of Mauremys reevesii. NCBI lineage: Eukaryota > Metazoa > Chordata > Testudines > Geoemydidae > Mauremys > Mauremys reevesii. Next base: position 34,321,374 of record NC_052629.1, on the reverse strand, counting down.
AAGTGCTTGTAAGCCTTTGATGGAATTTCCAGTTTTAGCCCTTTATATCCTAGGATGGCTGGTTCAAATTTCTTCATTTAATTTTTAAACTTGTTTTCAATGCTTATTTAACTTCTCTCTTATCAGTAGCATATGTCGGTTGTACATAAGATACATAGGTCTGAACATACCTGGCACTTAGATTAGGAAGTATATATGCACTTGATTAGTGCATAATTCATAGCGCTGCTATAAAAAATAAAGGTGCACTTTAAAACAATATTAAGTTTGGAAAAGTTTTACATTTTATATTATTGATCTCTTAATTATATAAATTGTTAAACTGTTGCCAAGTACAGTAGAACATTGCTAATTCACAATGACTGGGAGACCCAGGTAGCGTTTCTCAGCTTTGCAAATTAGTGTATGAGGAAACAAAGAAAACCACCACAAAATATACTTCCCCCTCCAAGTTAAAATAAAACTCGTGATAATTCATAGCATCGTGTAAAGATGTTGCAATATATATTCTAAAGAAAATGAGTCAGAACTATATAACCCGACTAGTGTATAATAAATCAGAGATCCAAATTTTTAGGGAATTATGACATGGAGGGTTTAATGAAAGACCAGTTTGCAAGAGTATTTATTCAACTCAGAGGAAAACTGTAAAAACAGCATTTAAAACAAAAGAGCCTAATAGCAGGATTTCATATAAAATGAAAAATATTCAAACAATTATGCATGAGTTTGCTACCTCTACTGCATGTAGACGTCAAACATCCATGTGAAAGTCACCACCACTTCAAAGTTGTAAAATAAAATCTCAATTCAAACAGAATTTCTGCCTTTTGTATAAATTGCTAAAAGAAAAAAGGTAAATATGCATTGAATTCAGCAGAGTCTTTTAATCTATACATCTTCTGATTTAATTTCATTCAGTAAGTAAAAAAAGATTTTCCATATTCAACTTATCTACAGATTATGTCTATATATAAAAAATGTGTGGATATATACAGTTAATATAAACACACACACGTTCATACATATATACATGAACTGGTATTCAATCATTTTCCCCTTCCCCACAAAAACATGCATCACATTAGAACCTACTTTAAGGTCACTACAATGTATTGCTAACTGGACAAAACACAAGCATTCACTCTTGGACTGGACTATATTGTTCCGCTTCATGAGCTGTAGACCACATCTATTTCTGTAAGATTACCAGATTTCAATAATTTAGAATTCAGTGTATAAAAACCGCTCTCGAAATGAAACATTTAACTCCCTTATTGAAAGAATTTCCCTGCTCCCTCCCCCCCCTCACTAATTTGTTAGCTAGCTGATTACAGCGCAAGTCAAACTAGGCCACATCAGAAACTGCAAACACACGGTTTAGTCTTAGTCTAAACTAACATGCATCAAAACATTCTGAAGTGTTGCATCTTTTGACTTCCTCATCTTCTCAATTGCCCTGTGCAGATCTTGCTGTTGCACTGGCCGAATTTCATCTTCATCATGGCTTTAAAAAAACAACAAAAAATACAACTGATTCAAATGTTACATAATTAATCTAACTTACGTGCTATAAAATAATCCTCAACTGTACATACAGTGCCAGAAGCTACAGAACACTAAATAGATAATGTCTGGCTGTATCAATGGACATAACTGACCTAACCAGGGGTAGGAGAGAAGTGTTCACAAGAACTATTACTTGCTGCAACTTTCTGGAATCACATAATGTAACAAAGGATCAAAGGTCTATGCAACATAAGGGTGTGAGGCTCCTGTTTTGGTACCTTACTGTATTGTTAAAAACGAATTTCTGAAGTTGTGGACACTAAAATAAGGAACTCATTCAACAGAAAAGAAACCCATTTGAAAATCGAGTTTGGCCCTTAAATTATAGCTAAACAACATTTTATAAGGAAACTCTGAACTACTTACTAGTTTTGATACTAATGTCGAATTAGTTCTCCAGCTAAACACACCAAATGTTTTTTGTTCACTTTTCAGTACTAAACAGTGAAATGTAGCACTCAAGCTCATCTTGGATTTGGATTTAACACCAACCAAAAGTAAGCTTGAGGGCGGTGATCCTATAACAGAGGCAATGGAGCCTTTACATTAGAATGTCTGGTTTAGCGCTTTGGGAGAGGCAGGGGGTGCATGACTGGAACCTGTATGATTCAAGTAGCCATATTTACAGCCTGTTATGATTACACACAGGGACCAATCCTCCAAACATTATAAACAGTGTAACTTTATGCACATGAACAGTCCCATTAAAATCAATAAAGTTACACCCCATCTGTGTGTTCATCTTTTACCATGATATTTCTCAATAGTACTGAAGCAATTTTCAACAAAATCCTAATTACATCCATAACCAAAATGAAGTGATTTATTCACTGAATGTGTGTGTGTGGAGTGAGGGTTGGTGTGGAGAAAAACCACCACTCGTTTCTATCACTAGTTTTGTTTTTAAAGCTCCTTATTAACATTAAAATTGAAGACAATTATTTGTGGAGTGTCTAGCACAAAGGGGGCTCAGTCTCAGTTTGGCAACCATAATACAAACAACAAGAAGCACCTTTCTTCATGTGTAGAATTAACATATTCCCTGACGCACAGGAGTGCTGCATCACGACACATTTCTTTCAAATCACTTCCTGAAAACCCATCTGTTTCTTTAGCAATTTTCAGGAGGTCCACATGCCTATCCACCTATCAGAAAATAAAGACAGAGTCATGAAAACTTGAAAGTCAGTAAGATATTCTCCTAAATATAGAAAAGAAAGTCACTATTAGAGACTTATTATTGTCTTTAGATTTTATTAAGGTTTTGCCTTTGAGGAACTAAAAGGAAATATTAGCAAAGTATAATCACAACATAAGACAAATACTCTCTACCTGGGAAGTAACGAGGTGATTAGTAAAATTAAAAAAAGTTTCGCTAACAAAACTTTATAGCTGTTAAAAAGAACTGGCAGCTACTAGAAGGCAGTAATTACCTTATTATACTTCATTTCTCCTGTACAAATTTAGAGTGCTGACAGCTGAAGAGAACAGGATCCCCCTGGCACAAAGTCTTGAAGAGCTTCTCTGACACTTTTTAGGGTTTGTCTTTACTAGCAAATTATGTCATGTTAGAACACAGCTGTGAAGAGTTGTAAGTATCAGCTTGGTGTTAAACATGACTTTGCATCCACTATAGACAACATCCTGTAACTACCAGTGGATACAACTGAATCACAGAAATGGTGATCCAATTCTTGTACACACACATTCCAACATTAGCCTTTCTTTACAAGGGGCTGATCCTACAAGGTACTTAGTGCACTCAGGTCCTTATATATGTATAAATAATACAAAACAAGACCTAGACATAGGCCTATTAGTGTTATTTTATTTCATTACATGATGAAATAAACTTATTTCTCAGACATTATTAGAAAGTGTACATTTAGCATTGACGTTTCATTTTAATAAACACTTTTGCCAATTCACACATGAAGTCTGAAAAAAATCAATGTACATATTAATATTTTCTGTTGGCACCTTTCATCACAGAATATCAAAAGACATTAAAACCAATTAATTTTAATAGTGCTATTCTGAGGTGGTGAAGAATTATACCCATGTTACAAATCAGAGAGCTCAACCATCGAGAGGCAACATAACTTGTCCAAGTTCATGCACCAAGTCAAGCAAAACCCAAAAGCAAACCAGGAGTCTTGACTCCCTCTTGATAGTTCTAATCAGGATCCAGGATTTCCTAACTTTAAACAAATATTTTCCATCAGAAAATGGTGTCTTCTAGAAGCGAATCATCTTTTTACACAGATGCATCAGAAAAGCAAGTGGAATTTTAAAAAAATTTCTTTATAGACAAATTAAAACTACAATGCTTCAAGTACATAAAAAAGTCAACATTAAGGAACACGTTCAAATAAAAGGAAAAAATATTTTCTGAAAAAGCAAGAGTCTAGAAAATTAACATGCTCTAAGTCTAGAGGCTTTGATATGACCTATCACATTCCTTTCAGCCCTAATGTCTATAATTCTATGGAGTTCCCCAATACTATATCCATCAAACTTAAAATCATCATCAATAAGTTTGAGCCTTCCTCTAAGACTCATTTATGTTGACACTGTTCTTTTAAATACCAATTCTGTTTTCATATCTCTAGTACTCACTTATTTTGCAAGAAGGACCTTAAATTCCAACTATCACCTGCAAGCAATCCTGACCGTTTATTAAATGTTTTCCTTCTTAATACTTAACCATTCATAAGGATCAACTCCCATATTATACCACTAAAATTAATGAGATTTAAAATTAGTTTTACTTCTGAAATGTATTTGTTTTATTGTACAGACATTAATCTAGGGTGTTTTGTAAACTAATTTGGGAATTACTAATATGGTGGGTCTAAATCCTGCAAGTTCTCCATGCACAGACGAAGTGGGTATTCACCCACGAAAGCTCATGCTCCAATACGTCTGTTAGTCTATAAGGTGCCACAGGACTCTTTGCTGCATGCATAGAACTATTATCTTAAAGGGGAGTTCCACACAGAAGGCTGACAGGACCAGGCCTTACATTTTGTCAACAGCATCTAAAATACTGAAGATAAATGTGAAGCAGCATTTTTTCTTTCTGATGAACAAGCAGGAGGTAAAAGCAGCACTGTAACACATTGCTACTTTCCAGATCAACTAGAGAGAATGTTCCATTGACAGAGAGATTATTTAATTTGCCCCAAACCACAGTGAATCACTGTCAAAACAGAGTAGAAATCTAATTTCTCTAAAGACAATTTCATGCTTAATCTATTAAACAACTCTACCTCTGAAATCTGAGGTCACACCCAAATCCAGAAGCTTCCCAGTCAAATACAGTGCACTCAAACAATGTCTATCAGCATGTTTCTGATTTAAATCCATACAATGGCCAAAGATGGTTGATTCAAAAGCATGTTTTTCAACTGCCCTGAAGGTTTGCACCCATGGCCATGATAATGCATAGAAATATTTTGTTAAACAAATAAGTTACTTACATTTTCATTTTTCAAAATCAGTTTCAAAATTGCCTCTCTCTGTTTCAGAGCCTTTAAATAAAAACAAGATTTCCATCATTATGGAACAGAAAGAGACTGATAGAGTGACATTTCTTTACCTATTAAAATCATTCAACAGATACATATTTATTTTGCATCTCCTGAGCCCTCCAGAAATACAGGTGGATCCCCTGAAATAAGAGGTCAGTTTCCTAGCATGTATGCTACTGATGGCAATGGTGCTATTTAGCAACAAGATATCAAGTCTGCTTTTTATCCCCGAGTCCAGGAACAATGTTTACATTAATTATAGAGAAAGAGAAAAAAATAGTTGACAAATACTTTAGATCTTACTCGTTCCTGAATGGGACTTGAACCCATGTAACTCAGATAATTACCCACATGGATTCACGCTCCCTATTCATCTTTCCACTTCAGAGAACCAGAGTTACCACAGTAAGTAACTTATTCCTGTTTCAAGAATCACCCATAAGGATCCTCTCTCTGAGGTTAATGGGTAGTAGTAACTTTCCAGGTCTGAGGCTGTGAATACTGTGATGGGGCAAGGCCAGATGGCTACAGTAAAGTAGTGAGGAACAGGTATGTTAGCCCCAGGCTAACCAAATCCCTGGTACCATGGTAACCAAATGGCAGTTGTTCCAGGTTAATCAAGACATCTGGGGCCAATTAAGATCTTCCTAGAAGGCAGTGGAGATAGCTACATTGATTGGGACACCTGAAGCCAATCAAGGGCTGGCTGGAACTAGTTAAAAGCCTCCCAAGTTAGTCAGTGAGATTTGCGTGTGAGGAGCTGGGAGCAAGAGGGGCAAGGAGGGAATGGGAATGGGAATACTGCTGGAGGATTGAGGAGTACAAGCGTTATCAGACACCAGGAGGAAGGTCCTGTGGTGAGGATGAAGAAGGTGTTTGGAGGAGGCCATGGGGAAGTAGCCCAGGGAGTTGTAGCTGTCATGCAGCTGTTACAGAAGGCACTATAGACAGCTGCAATCCACAGGGCCCTGGGCTGGAACCCGGAGTAGAGGGCAGGCCCGGGTTCCCCCCAAGCCTCTCAACTCCTGATTAGACACAGGAGGAGTTGTCCCAGACTGTGGGTTCCACCAGAGGGGAAGATCACTGAGGTGGGCAAATCCGCCAATAAGCGCAGGACCCACCAAGGTAGAGGAGGAGCTTTGTCACAATACATAACTGTTCTCTTGAGCTGGGCATCAGATGAAGAAACCAAGTTGAAGGAGTTAAACTATGAGTACAGAGAACACAAGGGCCTTATCAGTAACAGGAACAGTAAGTAGGCATCTGTAGAATTTGAGTATTCTCTGATATCTCTAGGCTGAACAGCTGCCAAGTCTAACCATGATGTATACATAATCTGATCCATTTTGACAACCCGTGAGCTAAGATATGCTGACCTTTGGCCTTATGGTCAAAAATAACTGCCAACAACTTCAAGAAAAATTGAACAGACGTATACATAAATTTGCATGCAGGGATATCAATGCTTTAAGTTGCTCTACCCTTGGTGTGGATGGGCAGAATGGAAAGTATGCACCAACTCCATTGTACAGGATGAGTGCAGGAAATGGGTTTTGAAGCTGCTGGTGGCACAATGAGTTGGTTCCAGCTGAAATATGTACAGCTTGAGTGTCTCATGGGAAATGTCACCCTAAAAAGCAACATTATCTGTAGTTGTGAGAAACTGAAAACAAACCTTAGCAATACTCTCTGGTGCTGTTTGCCTGGGCAGTAAAGACATAGGTGTCTCATTTGGTACAGTACATACCTATTGTTAATCCACTAGGCAAACAACCCAACATTATTTAAGACAATTTGCTATGACTTACTGGTTGGTTAATGTGAAACCTTGTAGGCATTCTTCTCATAATGGCAGAGTCAAGATCCTGAGGGCGATTGGTGGCTCCCATCACTATCACCTTAGTACAGAAAAACAGAGAGAAATTATTATTTCAATAATTATCATAATGGGGGTTCACAAAACACAAGCCAAATTGGGTAGCTGTTCTAAATTCCATCAAGCAAATCAGCCTACAGAGAAGTTGTGTCAAGCTTTCTGACACTGGCTTCAGCAGCAGGATTTAAACAAATGCACTGTCAGGTTATTTTAAATAGCTGGAAGCGGACTAGTTAGTTCAAAGTATTTGGAGCCTTTCACCTCTAGTCTGCAAATTCAGTCAAAGTCAACAGGCAGAATATAACAATTTTTAGTTACTAACATTTGGTATCTGTGAACAAGTTTCCTCCAGAACTAACAATGGGGAGGCACTCTGGTAGGGTAGCAAGAGGAACCACTATCTCTTTTCCGATGTAAATAAAAAGCAGACTGGATTCCAGACTAGCCAACATTTTTCACAAGCACTAAATTCACTAAAAATAAAGGTTGTTTTTGTTTTTTAAAAACTAAACAGCTGAAAAGCCAAAATAAACTGTTTTTGTATTATTAACTGGATGTGAAGCTACAGCAGGGGTTCTCAAACTGAGGGTCGGGACCCCTCTGGGGGTCGTGAGGTTATTACGTGGGGGGTTGCGAGCTGTCAGCCTCCACCTCAAACCCTGCTTTGCCTCCAGCATTTATAATGGTGTTAAATATATAAAAAAGTGTTTTTAATTTTTAAGGGGGGGTTGCACTCAGAGGCTTGCTATGTGAAAAGGGTCACCAGTACAAAAGTTTGAGAACTACAGGAAGCTTTACAGAGGCTTCATATAATGAAAGATGAATGCATCTTTTTATAATCCATATTTAATACAGGAACAATATTTACACCATTGGACTACACCTCAACTGTCATTTTAAGAGCAAATTTACCTATAGTGTACACATCTTGTTATATATTATGTACATTGCAAATGCTTAGTCACAAAAAACACAAATGTCAAAAATTAATCCCATATGATTTCAGATACCTAAAAACCTATTGTTTTTAGCTCTCTCATTTTGGATCTTTGCCCCACAACTGGCCTTCGAAAGTTGAGAGCTATGCATCAGAGCTATATTGCTTTCATGGGTTAGAATGATGCTGCCACCTAGCGGCACAAAATTGTTGCACAAGTTACTAGACAGTAAGATAGGTTTCAGAGTAGCAGCAGTGTTAGTCTGTATCCACAAAAAGAACAGGAGTACTTAGAGACTAACCTTAGAGACTAACAAATAAATTTATTTGTTAGTCTCTAAGATGCCACAAGTACTCCTGTTCTTCAGACAGTACGATAGTAAGCAGACATTTAAAAAAATGTTCTACGTTGAACAAAATATTGTAAGCGAAAGATTCATTTAATCAATGGTGCAGCAATTAGAACCACATATAGAAGTAGTTAAGGGGTCAGATCCTCTGGTCTGCACATGACAGCATTAGGAGGTGAAAACCACACTTATCCCTTGTTCCTGGGGCCAGCCAGATGGCAGGCCAGTATCTTTGCAAAAGTTAGAGGAGTTTTGAAGTTTGGGCTAACAATTCTCTCTGTTGTCTGGCCCCAGAGGTATGTTTGGCAGCAGGCAAATCACCTGGGCATACAAGTGCCCTGGCCACATCACCTTTCCTCTGGGAACACAGCAGATGCACAACATAGTGACTAAATCAGCTCTGTGGCATCTGGATAGTTCCCTTACACAAGACAAAAAGATGACCAGATCTGGCTCCTTTATGGCTGCTTTGTTTTGAGGCCAAAATCTAGCTCCAAGCATGAATATAAACATATCACCATTCATGCAAAGGAAGGTTGGGAACAGGCTAAGATCAATTTAGATCTTAAAATAATAATAAAATAATAATAATAATCAGAGATTATATTGTAAAGTTCAGTAACTGCTCTTTTCTCTTCTGTATCCCTAGAGAAACTCTGCCCCTTTCTTACAACATAGCAGATGAACATCTGTTGTAACAGCAGGAATGACAAAAACAGACTTCCCTCCACTTTCAAGACAGGGAATGTGATCTGTCATCCCCAGTCACACCCTCATCTAAGGATTCTCTCTCCTTCTCAAAGGAGTTCTAGGGCACAAGGTACTGAGGAAGACAGGCTACAATGGGATTCTTGTTCTGTACTGAATCACCTCATGTCAGCATAGGGAGAGACTGTTCCAGTGCAATCCAACCTCTACCAGTTTTGGAGCCCTAATAATTCCTTGCCATCCACCTTCCCCTTCCTGCTTCCTCATGCAACTGGCACAATGCATAGCTTCGTAACTCATAAAGGGAGTTTTAGATCATCACTACTGCTTGTATCTCCATCAGCAAGGGAAAATGTATAGACAATTTGCTGCACACAAACCTCTCCAAATTTCAAAGCTAATTTTTGAAATAAGTCTAATTTAAAAACCATTTAATTTCAGTAAGACAACAGGCCGTACATTGTGCACAATACTGTTCCTTTTCACACCTCAACTGCTAGAACAGGGCCTCATCCTCCCTGATTGAACTAACCTCGTTATCTCTAGCTTGCTTCTTGCTTGCATGTATATACCTGCCCCTGGAAATTTCCACTACTTGCATCCGACGAAGTGGGTATTCACCCACGAAAGCTCATGCTCCAAAATGTCTGTTAGTCTATCAGGTGCCACAGGATTCTTTGCTGCTGTTCCTTCTCAAGTGCACTCGAGGCAACTAACATGGTATACGTGTTGCTCATCATGTTCTATTGTTTAAGTTACTGAGACCTGAGTATATTTTCCTCAGAATGTTAAGAATTTTGCAACATTAATAAAAGATGGACTGAATCCTTGCTATCAGAGGGAATTTTGTTTAGATCCAGACACAGCATAACACTCCCAACTAACATTTACCAGTAAAATATTTTGAAGAAATTGTAACTGTCAGCTCTCAACAAATATGGGGCAGTCTTTAGAAGTGCTTTGGACATTTCAAAATCATTGTTTAAAAGAAAGATTATTCTAAACAGTATGAACTACAATATGGGAAAAGCCTGAACCTGGTACTAAAAGGACATGTCCAATAATTCTCAAATATTTTAAATAGATTTTCGTAACAGATTCCCCAAATTCTCCAACCAAGTGTTTTGTACTATATTTTACTCTAATGGGGCTCCCACTGTGCCAAGAAGTATGAGTGAGGGGCCACAATGACTCTTGACCCAGTACACTAGACTCAGTAGTGGAAGTACAAGACCAGATATATGTTTTACTGAATGAAAGGAATGCTTCATTTGACTATTTGCAAGAAACTTTCGCAATGTTTAAAGAGGCATCGTGTTAAAAACATTGGGAAGAGTCTGTGCCTAAGGGAACATCAGGTTACTCGGCCTTAACTTCAAGTTCTGTGTGGTATAGTTATTAGCACTAACATCCTATTGACATATTATATAGTTCTGTTCCGTGCAAAGCAGATGGTCAACAGCTATACTTAGCCTGTATGTCTTTGAATCACAGTATGAAACCTCTCCTATAAAGTTACTGGTTGTATTCAAGATGCGTGAGAAGCTGGATTTTAATCTGACTGCCATTCTGACAGATTTTAAAGTTATAAACTATAAAAAGATATAGTTAAAACCAGCAGTGAAACAGAGCAAAGAAAGCCTGTCTAATAGGGAAAAGAGAACTCTGAGGCATTGGATGGTTCAGGGTCCTCTTTATGGGATACAAACACTTTCAGTTCTAGAATGCCAAATTAAGTGCATTGTGATTGTGGTTACCATCCAATGACTGCTTGGTGGTCTATGTAAAACAAGTATGGTCATCTGTCCAGTTCCTAGTGGATTAATTTCTACATGTAAAACTATCACTTCAAATGTCATCTTGACACTGAGTACAGTGGTCAAGCATTTAACAGATATGGAGAGAGAACTGCCGTCTCAGCTTTATAAGAAGGTTTCTCTGAGTCAAATTTGAGAAATATGGATAGGATGGTGTGGGGGCAGGCTGCCCTGTCACGCTCCAACTATTCTAGGCTACAGAATTTCAGTCTCTCACAAGTATTTTTTACAAGCAGCATCAATTATTATTTTCTAATTTGATATTGTTACCAAAAGTTAGATGAGAAAGGAAGGGTTGGATAAATGAGGCAATGAGGCAAAATTCTTGCTCTGGTAATATCAGCTCCCTGAACTTTTAGGCTCAGCTCAGAAAACATAAGGATTATGCTTCTGTTGGAGAAGCAGCTGTGTAGGAGCTGGATTTTATAATGTGCTATGAGAATTAATGTATGATTTGATTTCATCCTGCTAGCCACCCCTTTTTGAATAGCAGAAAGGAATGACAGATCAGAACAATCCTTATGAGTGATTATGGTCACCCTTTTGTTTTAGGATGTGTTATTATGTCTGCTATGGTTTCCTAATATGTATTACAAATTAGGCACTCTAGTTAAATATATATTTCTTTGTTTTAAGGTTTAGTAAGTGAAAGACAGAATTCTCTATTGAGTCTATGTTAAGTAGATTAGAGGAACATTGAAGACCTGGTCTTGGTTATTGATTGTAAAATTTAGCAAGGTTTAATTTGCAATGCCTTTTTTGCTCAATATAAAATACTACTGTTTGTATTCTCAATCTGTTTGTGTAAATGAGGAATGTATGCATCAGAAAAAGATAAGGTGTAAAGGCCATTGTTATAGCCAGAGTCAAGGAAGAAAAAGTAAAGAGACTTAAAGGACATCAAAGAATCATCAACGCGCATCCCTAATGAAGGGCAGATTGACAACTCTGAGATAAAGGCTGGCACCCCTGAGGACAATCGATTAAATCAGAACAAAGTACAGAATAACCCTCTCTGAGGCGTATTGAAATGTTTACACCAATTAAGAAGTAACCGATCACAAACTGACACAGCAAAATCCATAGACTTCTACAAAGGAAAAAAACCCTATAAGAACCAGGGTGCTCCGCCAAGGGTTTCTGGGTTCGTCTTGCCACACTCCAGGAGCATCAGATCGCGACCAATAAGAGCCCAGCTCCACACTCCTGCTCAATCTAACTGGATTGACTACAACAGAGTGGTAACTATGAACATCACTGGCAGGAGGAGGGTGGGGAGGGAGAGAGAGTGTGTGTGACTAAAAAGCATATGCTAACTGTTGTATTCTCAATAAATGCTGTCGGGGCGGCTCTAAGAATTTTGCCGCCCCAAGCACGGCAGGCAGGCTGCCTTCCGCGGCTTGCCTGCGGAGGATCCGCTGCTCCCGTGGCTTCGGCGGACCTCCTGCAGGCTGCCGAAGCCGCAGGACCAGCGGGCCCCCCCGCAGCTTGCCGCCTCAAGCACGCGCTTGGCGTGCTGGGGCCTGGAGCTGCCCCTGAATGCTGTGTATTTACCTTCCTCTATAAAGATCCCGTGTGCTTTGTAGGAGCACAACAGCTGGGCTGGTGGAGGGAGGATGTCTAGGCTTTTCTATAATGAATATTGATATCATTGGGATTAATATTCAAATCTTTCAGTAAGGCTCCTGGTGTCTAAGATTTAGGAGTCATGCAAGTGAATTTCAGAAGGAACAGTGTGGGTTTATTTCCTTACCAGTTAGACAAGCCAAGAGTGGTTTGTATTTGTCTTAGCTACTATATTTAGCCTGAAACAACTGTTTATGTGATTTTGTTTCAAGTAATAAAGCTCCAAATTTAAATAATCTCAAATCTTGTGGTTATATTATTGGAAAACAAACAAAACAAAACACTTTTTTAAAGTGTCTATAATTTACTATTGTCCACAGTAACATGAATGCATGAAATGACTATTAGCGTAGGGTTCTTGTTCCTACATATTTTGCCATCCAGCAACAAAACAGAGAAATTCCTCTGGCAGCTACTATGTCCAATAGGCTATTTTTGACCAATTCCTAAATGGAGAAAAAAATATTAAGTTTCGCCATGAGAATTATGGTAGTTTTCATCTTATTTTTTTAACTCACTTGGCAACTATAGTCAGTGTCCAGACCATCCCACAGACTCATGAACTGAGCTTTCATCATAGCTGTAGCTTCATGATCAGAACTTGAACGGCTTCGTAGAAAGGAATCTAAATGAAAGAGATTCAATGAGCATTATTTACCTTCACATTCAACCACAGCAACTATGTATTTCTCAACGGCAAATGTATAAGATTGTAATCACAAAAGAAAAATAATTTAGGACCAAGGAGAGAGATACCAACATTTTAGTCAGATCTTCTCAGTTACATTATCTAAGCACTATATAAGTACATGAAATATCACATGAAACTGTCTCAGATTTTGTGAAATAATAATCAAAATATTGTAGAAAACCTAGGAGAAAAATCTGCATTTGCCAATGTTTTACTTTATCAGGTATCTTACTAGCACTTCCTATATATAATTAGTATCTTAGGCAGCTTCCATTCCTAGATATTTTCATCCTTCCTCCTCATGCAGACTATCATGCTCTGAGAATATGACAAGCTAAGAAGCTATCAAAGGAGACTATTACAGCATAGTTGCATGTTTAATGTAAAGTGGCCCATTCACTTTTCATGCAGCGTTTTAGCTCTACTAATCATCTCCAGAAGCATATACTGTTGTTAAAAGAGTTAGTAAGAGTGCTTCCAGAAGGAAAATAGATTGTCTTTAGAAAAAGACTCCACCATAAATATGAAATTGGAGAAAAGTGGCAGTTTCACTCCATGTTTCACAGTGAATCTTGCTTCTCCATGTCCCATGTGTCATTTTAAGAAGCGCTTAGTGTAAGAGAGAATGACCAATTTTAACTGAAGTGTTCTAGTTTCACTTTGTTATGGATTCATGACTTCAATGTTAAAAAGACAAATCCTCATGCTCCTAACAAATAACACCACTGCTTTCTCACTAATCCTTATATAGATTTTTGTTTGTTTTAAATTTTCTTCCTTCCCCATTCTCGTTTGTTCTGTTAATTCTTTAACTTTATTTTTGTTGTTTTATATAAAAAACAAATAAAACAAAAAATGTAAATACATGCACAGGATGGAAATAGCATATTAATAACAAAATTCAGCATTCATTATTTGCAAAACTTGGAACAAACAAAATCACAAACAAAAACTGAACCCTGAAAGGTCATGAAGGGCATAACCTAGGAGTATCAGGGACTAATGCATACTAAACTGCAAAAGTATTCCATAGTTTCATGTGACCAGAAATCCTCATACTTTTTCCAAAAGTTTCTATTAGTCTTTTTCCCAATAATGCAATAGTAGAATCAGGGGCGGCTCTACAAAGTAGGCTGCCCCAAGCAGCGCGGAGCGCTGCGCCGCCCTTCTCCAGTCCCGCGGCGGGTCCCCTCTTCCCGCGGCTCCGGCATCCTGGGGAGGGCGGCATTTGGCTCCGGTGGAGCTCCCGCCGGCATGCCTGCGGCAGGTCCACCGGAGCCCGGGACGAGCGGACCTGCCGCAGTCATGCCTGCGGGAGCTCAACCGGAGCCGCGGGAAGACGGGACCCGCCGCAGGCATGACTGCGGCAGGTCCGCTCGTCCCGGGCTCCGGTGGACCTGCCGCAGGCATGCCGGCGGGAGCTCCACCGGGGCCAAATGCCGCCCTCCCCAGGATGCCGCCCCAAGCGGGCGCTTGGCCCGCTGGTGCCTAGAGCCGCCCCTGAGTAGAATGCTCACTAAGCCAGCCTCCATATGAGGGAAGGAACTGCAGATTTCCATGTTCTCAAAATAACTCTTTTGGCCACTACAATAGTTACTGCAATCCATTTCTTAATGTTAATTGGTAATACCAACTTATCCTGCACCCCTAAAATACACAAGCTTGGAGGAGGAAAGATAGTGATAGAGTTTTTGAGAGAACTCTTAATATGGTGTTCCAGAACACATGCGATTTTTGATTGGTGTAGAGGATGTGTGAAAGGTTGGCATGTGGTGTTTACATCTCTAACATTTGCTGTGTGTTGCCAATCTAGCCTTAGACAAACGTTCTGAAGTTCAGTAGTATCCATTTAATATCTTGTTCTGTGAGGATCTCAGGGATAAAGAGCTTGAAGCATCTTTCACAGTAAGCCAGAGAAGTGTGAAATTGGCCTTGATCCTGAGGCATGGGTTATCCTATAGTGGTATGAGAAGAAAATTAGTAACATTGGTTATAATCCTATTAATGCGTTGGAGGGTGCCCCATGTATATGCAAAGGTAAGATTTTTCCTTAAGGGCATGGGTAGCCTATTAAGGGCTACAGAAGAAGAGCGGGAATGGCATGGCTAAACCTCCTTCGATTTCAAACCAGGCTGGTGTATATGCAAAACCACTGGAGGGGAACGACCTTACATCAGGAAGCATTTGGAATGCTGGGTAATAAAGATTTAAATCCCATATAAATTGCATGATAAGCTTTTTATTCAAGCAAAGAGTGAGGGAGAGACCTTGAAAAGCAATAGACTAATGATATATGTCAATCTTAGATATTCATTTTGGCTATTTCTATTCTCCCCCAGTAAGGACAGAGGGAAAAGATGCACCTCCCTACATCATTGGAAATTTCTTTTAATATATAGGCCATATCTATAGAAGCAACTTTATGAAGATTAGGACAAATCTTAACTACCGAATAAGTTATTTCATTGCACATTTTAAAGGGAAAATTTAAAGCTGAAACTGAGAAGAAACTTTTTTTTTTTTGGTGATTTATCCATTGCTTGTGATTTTTTCCAGTTAATGCAAAAACCAGAGATATCTCCAAAAATGTCAACTACATTCAACTACATTCAATAATGATAGGATTAGTTAATCGCACAAGTTAACTGTGATTAATCAACAACCCTAATTTTAAGGTGTATAACCTTACTTTAAAGACATATATGTCTCCACTAATATTGTAATACCACATCTCTAGGCTGCTATCTGTGTTTATACATATGAGATACTGGTTAGTTTTGAGTGAATTTTTGCCTTCAACTGAGTCTAAGGGTGTCAGGTATACAAAAAGTTCTATAGTTAAATAGGTGTCTTCCAAAGTATATTTGTAACAGAAAACAAAAAAAACCTCACAGACTTAAAACAAGCCAATGTGGGCATGTTCAGATCCCTGACTGCTTCAGTTCCCTCTGTTCCTACCCTTCCTATATTATATAATAATATTCTAAACACAAATATATTTAAGTAATTTGATAAATCAAGTATCAATTAGTACAAAATCTAAATATATATTAAAAAGTTTCATATTAATTGTATGTCAGATGTCCTGTACAAATTGAATAACTAGTGCTATTTAAGGTTACATATCAGGAGTATGGATTGTTCCAAGGGATTTGTGGTTAGACATAACATGATCCATCAGAGGTTCTAGTGAAGAGGTTCTGTCTAGCTGTGCAAGTTGTGATGATCAGTGCAGATAATATTACAATCAATAGGTAGTGCTGTATCTCCCAGTTTAGTGTTAATCTGTTACTCTCTCCAGTGCTATACAGTTGTTACTGCTCAGTTCCAAAAGGTGGTCAACGGAAGAGTTCAGCCTAGCTGGTTATCTGCTCGGAGTTGGAAGATTATATAAGTGAATATTACCATATCCACAAGAATACATACGAAAAACAAACTGATTTCTAAATTTGTTGAGGTATGCTTTTCATGATGGGGAAAAAAAATCTGCTATTTTTGGTCAAATCTGGTTTCAGTCTTTGAAGTGTCTGCCAAGTTTCAGAGGGGGGAGTTGCAGAATCTTGTGAAGCCTGCTAAATCCACAGTGAAGGTGGAAGGGTACTTGGTGCTGCATCTGACAGTGGTTCCCCACAGGATTTGCTATATGCCATTGAATGCAGGGGTCTTTTTGTTAAGATCAGAGGAGAAGTCAGAAAAAAAGAGAAATTCTGTGGCCCTTATACATACGGTTTTAGCATTTCTGGCAGCATTCATTAACATTATTTTATCCTTGAACTTCAGCAGCTTGAAGATGATGGGTCAGGGCCTGTCAGATTCCTGCCTTCTAGTACCAGGCCTCTGATGGGCCCTTTCAATAACTAATGGCAGCTGGGGTCCATGGTGATGTCTACCCCACACAAAGCAGAGCAGATTAAGTGAGGTCAATTAACCTGATTGGCTCTCCCCCAGGTGCAGCCTGTGCTTCAAAGATTGATTGATGATGGAGCCCCCTGAGAAGGAACATGCAGGGCAGATATACAAATCAGGAAGCTGGCAGCGGAAAGGAGCTGAAAGGGAAGTGAGGTGTGTTTAAAGCTACAGAGCTAGATAGTCTGCAATTACTCCCTGGAAAGAAGGAGTTTGGGCTAGGAAACCCAGAGAGCAGGGGAGCCATAACAGAAGTAAGGAGTCCAGGGAAACAGCAAGCAGACCATAGTTGCTGGACATACAGTCCTGGGACTGGAACCCAAATTAGCAGGCTGGGCCAGGTTCCTCTACCACCCATTGGGAAAGTGGAAGACAGCAGATCCAGTGGGGCTTTGATAGCCTGGAAAGGAAGGACTACACAGTGACCTGGTCAGAGGGCTAAGTCATGAAGAGGGAGCACCTGAGTTCCAGAGACAGCGAGAACAAGGGGGAAAACAATGTGAGCAACTATCGGGGGGGAACAGACCTGGATGGAGTAATCCCCACAGCAGCCAAGACGAGGCACCCTAGCGGTGAGTGAAGCCCATTACAGGGGCCAATTTAAATATGGTATGGAGCAGCTTCTGAAGAAAGCTGATACTATCTTTCTCCTGAGCAAACCATTTGGGATTTGATATCCCATACATCTTTAGAGAGGCCACAAATATCCTTTGAGATTGAATCCTGTCTGTCTGAGAAATTCTTTCAATGCCATGATATCCTAGGCTAGATTTTGCTGTGCTTCCCTTTTCAGCTGCTTCAGTGATTCAGGCTTAAGTCTTTCATTGCCTCACTTTTTCACTGGAAGCAGTTTGAAGATTATCCAGGAATCTAATTTACATTTATGACCAACTTATTCCCAATTTGCTAGGAAAGTAATTATAAGAGATGAACTGATATGTTGGGAGGTCTGGGACACGGCAGATGTCTTCTTCACAGGTACCATATGACTGTTCTGTTAATTCTAACCACCCATTTCTTTGCAGTCCTTTAATTCCAAGCCCTTAGCTTCCTCAACATTCTACCAGCGGAAGGTCTAGTTTAATCTGCCCAGGCCTTCCAGTGATAACTACGCATTTCAGGAAAGCCTTTCCTCTCTAAACATGAGCTTCCAAAAAGGTCCAACTTAGCCCCAGGGAGAAAGAAAGAACGAACGAACAGTGGTGCTGTACCCCACCAACATATATTTCCAGAATTGACACTCAAGCTGGGAATTTCAGTTCACTGTGTTATTTCTCCTATAACTAACCCCAGGTGTAAATTCACAAACAGTAACTACTAATGCTGGAAAAGCTTTTAAGGAAAGGCTCTTTAAGAAAGACATTGTATAGAGATAACTTCACTTAAAATTTAACTCTTATCAGAGGACTTCTGCAATATGAGACATGCTACTTTGCAAGGGGTGCTCTTCAATACTTTTTACGCTATTAAATCTTGTTTTATTACTTACCATTTTGTTCTGTATGCCAATACAAATGTTTTCTGAGAACTAGTGATATCATCAGATACATCAACTTGCACTTAGGTTTAATGTTGCATTTCTATGACTAAGAAAAAGGCATGTACGTTACCTATTTCATCGATAAAAATGATGGAAGGTTGGAGTTTTACAGCAAGGGAGAAGACAGCAGCAGCCAGTTTCTGAGACTCCCCATACCATTTATCAGTCAATGTTGAAGGCTGCAGATTAATAAATCGACAACCTGCTTCCTTTGCTGTAGCTTTGGCAATCAGAGTTTTACCACAACCTGGAGGGCCATAGAGAAGTACTCCTGAAAAATAACAGTATTAAAGTTTTAGTGTCACTGGAAGGAAGGAAAGACCCCAGTGTGACTAACATAGCCATGTATGAACTCACATTCTATCTAGATTTCCCTAAGGCTGGCATCTGAGTACCTTTCAGTAACTACCACCAAACTCCATGTATGCAATTGTCCTGCAATTATTTTATTGTCTTAATATTAAAAAAAGCAATAATTTCAAATTATTCAAGAGAGCTTTACCTTTGTTTCTTAGTGAAGAGTTAATACATAACAGCTCATTTTAAACTTAAGAAACATCTGAAGCTTTGTTTTGTGCCTATTACAGTTATAAGTAACACTCTACATTACTATGATTCAAACAAGCTAGTGGGGGGAAAAAAATCAGTTTGGTTACTTGAGGCATTTGCTAGGGCTTTGTTTATAGTCACTCTACCTTCCTGAAAAAACTTATGGGGAAAAAAATCTGTAATGAGGTAGGGAAAGCCATACAAGTTATTTTAAAAGCATTTTTAAAAAATTCCATGCATATTATTTAGAAGTACTTAATCTCAATTTTTTTCCTAAAATTAGTCAAACAGTTTATTACAGTTTCCTGTAGTGAACAGGTTTTCTTATTTAGTTAGACTTAAATAGGTGTTCTCTATAAACACAGCTGCAGAAGCTGGTGAGATAGTTTTTCTTAATTTAAATGTTTGAGGCTTTCTACATCTACATAAGGATAATTACTTAAGAGATGTATCTCCCAGCTTCATGATTTAAATGACTGATCAAATTGAGGGACATGGTCTGTTTGGAAGGTCTACATAAATACTCCTTTCATCATCTTATTAAAGCAAATGAGAGAACACCAATTTTCCAGCCAAGATGAATTATTAACAGCGGACAATTTTGTATAAAACTGAAACATTTATTTCCAAGCAAAATGGAACTGAACATTTTAAAGGGACAATTGATAGATGTACACAGTAATTAATTATACAAAGAAGGCTTTCACATAATACAAAGAAAAGATGGAAGAGATCTTGTTGATAGAAAATAAGCCTTATACTCTTGTCCTCCTATCTAACTACTTAGTCACAATTGCCTTGTACTCATGTACATGAAAGCAAAATTTGGACCTAAGAACTTCAGTGGAGACAGTTCAACTTTACAACACTATAAATAAGAGCAGGTTTTTGACCTTTTCTCTCTTAGGTTGTGTTAAGTTGGCAGTGAATTTATGTAACTAAACACCAGAGAAGGAGGGAGGAAGGGTCTACATAGTCACACTTGCATTCCCTTATTGCCTGGATTACTGGAGATCTGGGTCCGGGTCAAAAGGGACCTGCAAAATTAGCTTGCAGTAAATCTTCTCATTTAAGGCCTTTGTTTCTATCAGTGCACTGGTATCCTTATCAAAGTGTGAAAACATTTCCTAGCATATACCATAGAGCTATATCTGATCTCAGCAAAAAGAACAAAACTAAATGTAAAGAGCACACACAAAAAAAACCCACCACCAGAAATCCAGAATTAATGCACAAGTTGGATGTCTCTTGGAAATGTGTATTTGGATTGGTAGAACATGCATGGATATGACTTCAATAAAAATCGACATTATATAATAACTGAAGACCGTTTGTGAAGTAGTGCAAAGATCTTAGACTAAACATAAACAAATGGCCATCTCACAAAAGAAATAAAAAGCCTCAGGCAATAAGCAAGAAGTGATTGTATAATGTTAATCCTCATAATTAGGGTGATAGAAAAATACCATTCTGAGGAATTACACTTTAAATATCAGGTTGTGATTTGACCCTTCTCCTTAACACAAGGCTATTATTGATAATACCCAACTTGTCTGGAACAGTCATCTTGAAAGCATAAATTTTAAATAATTTTTTTTGTCCTAGATAGTCATTACAATTTTTGTTAATAAAAGAAACCACAGACAAGATATATCTAGAACAGTGGTTCTCAAACTTTTGTACTGGTGACCCCTTTCACATAGCAATCCTCCAAGTGCGGCACCCCCTCCATAAATTAAAAACACTTTTAAAATATATTTAACACCATAATAAATGCTGGAGGCAAAGTGGGGTTTGGGGTGGAGGCTGACAGCTCGCAACCCCCCATGTAATAACCTTGCGTCCCCCTAAGATGTCCCAACCCCCAATTTGAGAACTCCTGATCTAGAATGCTTTCTCCTTACCTTTTGGTGGCTGCAAGAGTCTGGAATTCTCAAACAAATGTTTCTTCTTGATAGGTAAAATGACTGTGTCCTTCAGATCTGTAATGACATCATCTAAACCTGCAATATCACTCCAGGTTACCTGATGTACAAAAACAGTATTGGAAAAAAAGTTAATGTATGTATCATACCCACAGCCAGCAAACATAACCCTGATTCCTAGATGGCCTCCAAGGAATCATTAAACCAACAACAAAAGGCAGTGTGAAATCTCATATTCAAATCCATGTAAATTTAATTTTTATACATAATGTAACAAAATGCAGAGGAAAATGCAGGTTTCTCTCTATGATGCAGTTAAGATTTCCTGGTAGAAAATTATTTTCCACTTGGGACAATGATGAGCTTTTAAAATTTCAAAGTTCTGTATTTATGAAAATATCATTCCTAGTTGAAGGATAGATTTGACTACCAATGACACTATTAAGAGCTTCCATGTATCAAATGTTGCACTATTTTATACATACATAAAGTTCCAAACTTCTTATTGGAATAATGAAAGGAAAATTAGCAGTGAATATAGTGTCTTACATGCATGCTAAGAGGGTCTACTAGATGTGCAGCAATGCTCATTTCATATTCAGTAAGCTTGACATTTTTCACCCCAATCTGCTTCATTAGTTTTTCTGCCTAGAAAGAGAGAACAGAAGCCATGAACATTAGAAAAAGAAAATGGTTAAATAGTTTAAAACCAGACTTTAAGCAGTTGCTATTTTGGGGGTTGGAAGTTAGGAGCTAGAAACGAGATAGGAAGTCATTCGTTCAATATGGCTTGAGTCCTTTGCAATAAAAAAGGCATTACTGTCTATCTACTCAGTGGCCTATGTGAAGCTAATTAATGGTCTCCATTTCTGACAAATGTCACATCAAAAAATTACATAGACAATACTCTGAGTGCCACTCACAGCAGACACATCCAAGACTGAAAAGGCATAAAAATCCTACTTTGTCTCAGTCCTTCAGAACTGGCACATTAATGGGTGGTGGCTACCACTTCCCGCAGCTCCCATTGCCTGGGAATGGGGAACTGGAGAATGATGCTGGAGAGTGGTCCTGACCACTTCTTATCAAACAAAGAACCCATGAAGGGAGTTAACTCTAATTAGTTTGGCCAAGATGATGGGGTAAGTATACGCCATTTATCTAGAGGTCCTTTGCACCAAGGCACTATGTAAAATACAAAATTGCAGTTGGATATGCTAGTGTTCACTTCCCGTCTTAAACCAGGGCTTGAAAAATTTATACCACTTACTAATCAAAAGACTAAACTTTAGATAGATGCAAGAATCTTAGGAGGGAGGAAATTAAATAGCCAGGTCCAGGTTACCCCACTGCTTCCCAGAAGTACCGGGAATGGGGAGGATGTGGGATTGCTACTAGGGTGCTATAGGCAGATTCTGCTTGAAGACTATCAGCCTCTGGTTAGTAGGTGACCGAAATTTAAAACTCCAACCACTCTACCCACTGAGAAGGCTTTTGTCTCTGTCTCTTCCCTCCTGTCCAGAGCATCTTAGCTGCTGTAGAGAATCATAGAAATGTAGGGCTGGAAGGAACTTCAAGAAGTCTTCAAGTCCAGCCCTCTGAGCTGTGGCAGAACCAAGAAAACTTAGACCACCCCTGACAGGTGTTTGTCCAACCTGTTCTTAAAAATCTCCAATCATGGGGATTCCACAACCTCTTGAAGCCTAATCCAGATCTTAGCTACCCTTTTAGTTAGCAAGTTTTTCCTAATATCAAACCTAAATCTCTCTTGCTGTAGAGTAAGCTCAGTACTACTTATCCTATTTTCAGTGGATATGAACAATTGATCACTGTCGTCCCCCGCCTTTTTTTTTTTTTTTTTTTTTAAACACAGCTCTTAACATACTTGGAAGACTTATCAGATCTGCTCCTGCTCTTTCTTCCCCCCCCCCCCCCCAATCTTCTTAAGAAGAAACATGCTCAGGTTTTTAACCATTCCTCAAAGGAAACCTGACCTAAACCTTTTATCATTTTTGTTGCTCTCCTCCTGATTCTCTCCTAAAGTGTGGTGCCCAGAATTGGACACAATACTCCAGCTAAGGTCTCACCAGTGCTGAGTAGAGCAGGACAATTACCTCCCATGTCTTATATGACACTCCTGTTAATACACCCCAGAAATAGATTAATTTGCAGCTGCATCACAATGTTGATTCAACCTGTGATCCACTATAACCCCTTTTCAGCATATTTCCAGCTAGCCAATTAATCACCATTTTGGAGTTGTGCATTTGATTTTTTTCCTTGGTAAGTGAACTACTTTGCACTTGTCTTTACTGAATTTCATCTTGTTGATTTCAGAACAATTTTCCAATTTGTCAAGGTCATTTTGAATTATAATCCTGTCCTCCAAAGTGCTTGCTACCACTCCCAGTTTGGTGTCATCTGCAAATTGTATAAGCATACTCTCCACTCCATTATCTAAGTCATTCATGGAAATATTGACTAGTGCCAGAGCCAGAACTGACCTCTGCGGGACACCACTAGATATGCCACGCCGCCCTCCCCTCCCATTTGACAGCAAACCATTGATAACTACTCTTTTAGCTAGTTGTGCACCCATCTTGAAATCATTTCATCTGGATCACATTTCCATACTTTGCTTATGAGAATGTCATGTGGGACTGTGTCAAAAGCCTTATGAAAATCAAGACATATCATAGACAGCTTCCTCCCTATCTACCAGGCAATAAGCCTGCCAAGGAACAAAATTAGGTTGGGTTTGGCAAGATGTGTTGACAAATCCATGTTAGTTATTCTTTATCCCCATTATCTTCCAGGTGCTTATGAATTAATTGTCTAATAATTTGTTCCAGTATCTTTCCAGGTGTCGAAGTAAGGCTGCTCTGTCATTCCCTGGGCCCTCTTTGTTCCCCTTTTTAAAAGATAGGTACTCTGTTTGCCCTTCTCCAGTCTTCTGGGACCTCATCCGTTCTCCAGAAGTTCTCTCAGATAATTGCTAAGGGCTCCTGGATTGCTTCAGCTAGTTCCTTAAGTACCCTAGGATGAATTTCATTAGGCTCTGCCGACTTGAATACATCTACCATATCTAAATACTCTAATCTGGTCTTTTCTATTTTGGCTTGCATCCAGTCTCCCTTGTTAATATTTCTTGTGTTGAGTATCTGCTCACCATTAACCTTTTAGGGAAGATTGACGCAAAGTAGGCAATGAACACCTCAGCTTTCTTGATGTCATCTATTAGCTCTTCTTTTCCTGCTAAGTAGAGGACTTACACTTTCCCCATTCTTTCTTGTGCTCCTATGTATTTAAAGAATCTCTTCTTAATTGCCTTCTGTCACTTGATAGGTGTAACTCGTGTGCTTTAGCCTTTCTGTTTTCATTCCTACATGTTTGTGCTATTCTTTTGTACCCCTCTTTAGCAATTCATCCATGTCTCCACTTTTTTTGTAGGATTCCTTTTTGATTTTTTTTCAGGTAAAGAGCTCCTGATGGAGCCATACTGGCCTCTTATTGTTCTTCCTATTGATCCTACATCTGCTATGACTGCCTATATTAACTCAAATTCCCCCAAAGCTGCAGCAGTACCAGAGAATTAGACTGTTTGTTTCTTTAGTTTTACAGCTGCTCACAAAGTTTTAAACAGCAGCAGTGAGATAGAGTATTAATTTCACCCTGCTGCTAATTAAGCAAAGCTATTAGCTGCATAAAAGGTACTGTAGCTGTCTGCAGACTTGAGGAAGACAACACTGCATCACTTTACGTTTGGAAGGTTTTCACAACCATATGAGCTAGAAAGTTGATTTTAAACTAAAGTTTAAATTTTGCAGAGATCGACAGCTTAGGCCATAATACCTGCCAGAGAAATGTTCCCACTCATTTCTACTGAGTGGGTTCTTTCAATCCCTGTCCTAAATGTGCTTCAGCAGTTGGTGAACTGGCTTCTGTGCATATACAGAGTGGTTTGTATAAAAGTGCTCTTAGAAAGCAAAAAAATTTGAAAGTTTGGTCTTACCTGTTTCTGGGCTTCCACTTTTTGCTTCCTGGTTGGATCAATTGCATCTACCATCCATTTAATGGTAAAATAAGTTACCGCACCAAATATCGTCAAACGGAAAATTAAACCAACAACTTCATTCCGACTCAGGGGGCGAGAAAAGGCTTCAGCATGAACCATTTTGATTTAATACTAAACAGAAGTCAGAAGAAAAAAGCTTTAGCCTCGAAAAATATGCACTTTATTTTCTTTAAAAAACATTTTAGAAATATTTATCCACTTATGTAACAGTTAGACTATTTTTACAGTGGTGGTACAAGCGCATATGTAACTTCTTGCTAAACTAATTAGTTAAATCTGGAACTAAACAACTAAAGGACACACTTGTGATTGACAATATGTAAACTTATGATCATCCTCAAACTGGAAACAGAAGCACAAAAATTAGAATGGAAAGGGTTAAATGCTTAGTCAACATCGGGTTTCATTTTCACCTCTGTTAGAGTACAAAAGACAACCAGTTGAATCCTTGCTTCTGTATTTTAATGTATTCAAGAAAGTCCTCATTTCTGAAAAGTTGTTTCCTAAAAATTTTGCCTTCCTTTCAACCATACAATATCTTACTAATAGGAACATGCCACATTTTAGTTCCAAGTTTAGCCCATTCCTATTCAAGCCTGCTGTTTTATTGCTGTGATTTAACAACATCAAAAATGTTGACTCAAAAAGACAAGGAAAAGAACTGCCTGTTAAAGAAAGATATAACACAGTATTTCAAACTTCTTCCTCTACTACTTTTGTATGTGTCTCATTGTCACATTTTTAAGACCTGTAGTCCACATTTGGGTATTAGAAAGTAGAGAATTGTAGGCTGGATCCATTACAAGACATCTGTACTCTTGATTTGTAGAGTTCCCCAGAAGGTTGTAAGTCTTTGTAGCAGACTTAACTACAGTATTTTCTATTGTTGGCTTCTCTGAAGCCCACCTTTATCCCTTGATAAAGTTCCTTTAGGCGATGCAGTCTCCATCATATGGAGACGTGTGACACCATATGGAGAAGTAATAAATTCTCCTGGTCCTAACATGTTAAAAAAAAATAATAATCAGATTTGGAATCTGGGGGTCAGTGGAAGGATACCATCTATGGGATACCATCTATGTCTACATTACAGCAGCACAGCTATGGTGCTGCAGCTATTCTGGAGTGTGTGGACTCCTCCTACATCAACAGAAGGGTTTTTTCCCATCGATGTAGGTAATCCACCCCCGAGAGGCGGTAGCTAGGTCAGTGAAAGAATTATTCTGTTGACCGAGCTGCTTCTCCCGTGAAGGAAATCTCAACTTAATGGCATCACATGGTTGCAAAATTTCACAGCCCTCAGCAAGGTAGCTTGGTCAATGTAGTTTTTAGGTGTAGACCAGGACTATGTGCTACTGAACTAGGAGGGTCTCAAGTATGAAAACTTTCAGCAGCCTCATTCAACCACTGATGCCTTCCTTTTTAGGGCAGTGGTCACCAACCTGTTGATCCTGGGGACTCTTCCAGTCAATCGCAATCTCTGGCCGCTGCAGTGCAGCAGAGCTCCCTGCCTGCCGCGGCCCCACGCCGCTCCTGGAAGCAGCCAGCACGCCCCCGCAGCCTGGAGGAAGGGACCAGGGGTCTCTAGGCACTGCTCCTACCTGCAAGCACCACCCCCAAAGCTCCCACTGGCCACAGTTCCCTGTTCCCGGCCAATGGGAATTTTGGGGGCAGCACGCAGAGCCACATATCCCCCTTCCCCACTCAGGGGCCACAGGGGCACGTTGGTCCCTTCTGGGAGCGGTGTGGGGCCATGACAGCCAGGGCGCCTCCTTTAGCCTCGCGGCGCCGCTGACAGAGGTAACCCCAACCCCTCCTGGAGCCAGTACTCCAAACCCCCTCCTGCACCCCAAACCCCAGCCCTGAGCCCCCTCCCAGAGTCAGCACCCCATACCCCCTCCTTCATCCCAACCCCCTGGCCCAACCCGGAGCCCCCTCCTGCACCCAAACACCCTCCCAGATCTTGTACCTCTCACCCGCTCCTGCAGACCAACCCCTGTCCCAGGCTCAGCCCAGAGCACCCTCCCACACTGCGAACTCCTCGTTCCCAGCCCAGAGCCCGCACCCCCTCCCAAACTCATGCCCCAACCCGGTTAGAGTGAGGGTAGGGGAGAGCAAGCAATGGGAGGGCACCCTTTGGGGAGCAGGGTGCCTCAGGGAAGATCCTGGGTTGCCCTTAAATTCAAAAAGTTATCTTGAGTATAAAAAAATGGGAGACCAGTGGTCTCGGGTGACGGAGTAAGAGATCCTTTAGCAACATGAACCATTTCTGCTGCTCCATGGCTGAGTTCCAAACTGAGCTGACAGCCAGGGCCAAACTGGATGATTTAGAACCAAAGTACCCTTATTTTTTTTCCTCTCCTGGCTAACTGCTATTCAGTCATACATGCAAAGATCCTGCACTCATGTTAAGACAGTGATGCCATTCTGTTCTGCGTGACTGCCATACATGGATTCAGCAGACCGCAATAAAAGAACACTACAGTTCAATGCCTACCCGAGGACTGCTAGAGCTGGCTAACATGTTCTAATACTGATCACTAAAACAATTTTTTTTAAACTCTTTTAAAGTCATCTTTACTTTTAGGAATATATTTTACTCTTAAATTTCCAAGTATATACTTACACATGAGATAAAGCCTGCCTTTTTAGGAGATTAACTCATTAGAATCATGTAGACAGTTTGATTTTGTTAAACTTGGTTTGTTGAAGCAAAGGGCATAAAAATAATCAGTCAACCCCAAAGAATCTCCAATAAGATGCTTATTTAGCAATCCCTGCATGATCAAATCACTTGCAGTGAAATACTACACTGTAAGAAAAGCTTTTAAACTGAAAACTAGCTTTTTTGTTAATTTTTCTAAACTATATCTCTACCTCGATTTAACGCGACCCGATATAACACGAATTCGGATATAACACGGTAATGCAGTGCTCCGGGGGGGGAGGGGCTGCGCACTCCGGTGGATCAAAGCAAGTTCAATATAACGCGGTTTCACCTATAACGCGGTAAGATTTTTTGGCTCCCGAGGACAACGTTATATCGAGGTAGAGGTGTATTTTAAGACCTTTTGCCCAATGTATTTTAGTGGATTTTTCTGTCAGTTCACTGAGAAAGAGTTGAACGTTTGATTAACTGCTCTAAGAAAGTTTTGTCTGTCCAATGGCTGCATTTTAATTATTTTAATTTTGTTTGCTGTTGCACCATTCTACCTGCCTGTACAAGAGCCTTCTACAAGCATACAAAACTGGGCAGCTGTTCTGGTTTCTCTTGCTCTCCCAAGATATACTTTGCTTATCTTCTCATAAAAAAAATTGACTCTCCATGGACATCTTTGCAAGAGCAAATGCTCCTCTTTTCAAGATGTAAGCTGAGTGTTTTTATTCAGGACCTTCCGTCTCTTCCATTTGCTATATTTTCCTGGTAAATTATAAACTCTTTAGATCAGGGAGCATCTTTTTGTTTTATTGCTACAGTACCTAATACAATGGAGACTGATCC
Organism: Mauremys reevesii; assembly: GCF_016161935.1. NCBI lineage: Eukaryota > Metazoa > Chordata > Testudines > Geoemydidae > Mauremys > Mauremys reevesii. The sequence continues at coordinate 34,292,770 of NC_052629.1, read as the reverse complement.
ATAACTGTGGCCTCTGAGCTGCTACCACAAAACAAAGCATACTGGCAACCACCTTACCTCAAACCCTTTTAGGCATTTCCTCCTCCTAAGATGGCTCCAATGTACACCATGGATTAAATGAGGGGGCTCAAATATCTGTGTACTTCATAACCTTCTCTTGGAATCAGAATACCAGGGTCGGAAAGGACCTCAGGAGGTCATCTAGTCCAACCCCCCTGCTCAAAGCAGGACCAATCCCTAAAGGGCCCCTCAAGGATTGAACTCACAACCCTGGGTTTAACAGCTCAGTGGTTTGAGCATTGGCCTATCCCTCTCCCCTTTCCATCATCCCCTCTTTAATCAGCAGGTATGAGTGCCAAAATCATTGGTAATCAAGTCTTCAGAATCTGTCACAGTAATACCAATCACCTCAATACAGCCCTTGGCTATCTTAAATCCTAATCCCTAAACAGGCCCCCTGGCTCGCTTATAATGGAAGTCTTCATTAAGTTACACATAGTTTCTTACATAAATGTAAAATAAAGGTACTAATAGTGTCATTTCTCTTTCCGATGATGATAATAATAATATAAAAATAATAACATTGTTTTTTATTGTGGCAAAATTGTCTGAAAAGAGTCAGAGACCACACCAAGCACATCAGGAGGTCACAAGATTGGAGGAGAGGTTACAGCATGCCTTCTCTGCTTTTAAAACATCCAGTGTCTCTCATGGGACTCTCCCCAAATAATCTGCCCAATATCAAAAGCATATAAAGACTATAGGATATACACTAGAGGGCAGGTACAGTAGCACAAACTAACATTCCATGCAAAGAACCACTGCTTTTTGCATGTGCACTTTAGTAAATGAGGAAAGGGTTTAAGGTCATAGAAAACTCTGCCAATACATGTTAAAAATGTGCTCCATAGGAGAACTGCTCATTCAACATGCGCCATTTGGAAGCATGTATGTGCATTGAACAGTTAAATTAGCTATACCAATTCTGTTTAGACTGTCAGTAAAAAGTGCTAAAAAAAGTTGTACACCACCAAAAATAGTACAGTGGTACATAAAACCATGTTGAATTTTAATCCTAATAACTCAGTCAAATCAAAACATGTTTTTCATCTGACTCCTTACAAACATTTCTAACTAAGGCCTATTTTCCTGCCAATTTCAGCTTCTTATCTCCCAGCTGTTATGGCACCTCTACTCCGATATAACGTGACACGATATAAGGCAGGTTCGCATACAAGGTGGTAAAGCTCTGACACACTTCTCTGAGCAGCGTGTTAAGGGGGCCGGGCCAGACCGGGGCAGAGGGCTTCGATAAGGGGAGGAGGGTCTTGGGGGCGGTCAGGGGCTTCCCCCCCGCCCCCCAGGGTCTGGGGGCAGGAGCTGTGGGAGGGCACTTTTGGAGGCCCCGCAGTCCCAGAGTGGCCCAGGGGATTAGCGTGTTGCTCGGGAAAGGGGGTTTGGGGGAAGGGGTCCCTCCCGCACTCACCAGCAGTGGTACCACCAGTGAGTGCAGGGAGGTTGGGAAAAGGACGCCCTCTGCACTCACCAGTGGAGGGAAGCAGAGCAGCCCAGCCCCGCCCCAGCCAGCTCCACTCCGCCAGCTCCCAGCCGTGGCGCTCTACTTCCCGCCAGCCAGGTGAGTGCAGGACCTTTCCCCAGCTGCCCCCCAGCGACACGGTGAGTGCGGGGGGCATCCTTTCCTCAACCTCCCCGCACTCACTGGCAGTGGGAAGCGGAGCGCCGCAGCTGGGAGGTGGCAGAGTGGAGCGGGCTGGGGCCAGGCTACTCTGCCTCCCGCCGCTGCTGGTGAGTGCCTGGGGAGGAGGGTGGATAGGGGTTGGAGCAGTCAGGGGACAGGAGGGTTGGGTAGGAGGTGGAGTCCTGGGGGTGATCAAGGACGGGGGTCTCTGGAGGGGGCGGTCAGGGAACAAGGAACGGGGGGGGGAGCAAAGCAAGTTCGATATAACGCAGTGAGATTTTTTTTATCATCTCCCCAGGACTGCATTATATCGGGGTAGAAGTGTACTTTAAAAAAAAAAAAAAAGGAGAGATTTGTTTTTATAATTGGTAAATTTATTTTTCCCCTCACCTCTCCTCATCTGGAAACTGTCGAACCACTTTTTGTTTTTATTTTACACATGCCCGAGATCACCAGTTCACCTTCAACCAAAGTCTAAACCCAGAATATTTTGATCTAATACAAGAAAGCTTGATGGTGTTAAATGGGGGCATTTATAACTGGGAAACAGATGTAACTCAACATACATACAACAACAGTAGGCCTAACTGTCAAATAATTATTGGGGTACTGGACTTCATTTCTATCTGAGGGCAGATGACATCAATTACGTATGGTTTAGTCCCTATTGCAGGTTAATCCAAAAACCATGCTGTAAATTTGCCAGAAGCTCAGAGGGAAACCCTAAAAAAAGAAGAGCTCGCACCAACCCCTTTCTTTAGTATTTGGGTGAACTAAAGGATTCTCTCAAGCAACATGTAGACTCTTCCCATCAGGGTGGATTTGATTTAAATCAATAGTCAGGAAGACTCAATTTAATCATGGATTTCTACATAAAAGTGCATTCTTGTTCACTGTTATAACCTTAATACATATTCTTCACAATTCAGAAAGAGATGAGCCCCAAACTGTCTCTCTTTTAAGGCCTGCTGCTATTATAGGTTTTCCCTTCCAGTGAGAGAATGGTATAGTAGATCTCAAATCAATGAAGGCTATGCTCAGAAAGACCTCAAGACTTCTAGAATACACTGCTCAAACAGTTTCACTTTTGTTTCTACCCTCTCTTCTCCCATTTATTTTGACTTCTCCTTGTCCAGATCTATTCCACCCAATTTAAATTAAAAAATCCCATTTTTTTTTAAATCACTGATTTTTCCCACCAACTGTGAACATCATAGGCTGATCACCATTGTGGGCCTACACTGTCCATTCACGCCAAAATGGGTAAGGTAGGAAAACACAAAAGCGGCAAAGTCGGGAGACGTCAGGTCTATTCCTAGCTCAACTGCAGACCACCTATGCAACCAATTTAATCTCTACAGACTTCAATTCCCTATCTGCAAAACAGGAGCGACAGGACATTGGGACGATTCCAGAGTATAAAGTGCTTTAAAAACTGAAGACAGAGGAGACTATAGGGGCACAATATTATCGCCAGTCACTGAAGGGCACTAGCGCGGGCACCTCTCGAGCAAGGTGGCCGCTGACTGCGGAAGCAGCACCGGCTGCCCGGAGAGGACCCGGAATGACCTCTGGAGCCCCGGGACAGAGGCGGGCGAGAAATGATGCAGCAGGAGGGCAGGGACTGGAGCACCGGGCCCGGGCGGCAGGGGCGGGGGAAGGAGCATCCAGGCCCGGGGGCAGCCCCGGCGATGCAGTGCCGGGTGCGTGGGTGGGTGGCGAGCAGGAAGCACCGTCCCGCTCCCGCTCCCGCTCCCCCTCCCCGAGCCGCGGGTTAACAGGAAGCGCTAGTAAGTGCGGGACTCCCCGCTGCCCCGGCCCGCCCCACAGCCCGCTCCGCACGGGACACTCACCGGAGCCAGGCGGCAGCATGAGGCGGCGGGTCACGGGCGGCGCGCGCCAGCCGGAAGGAAGAGAGGAAGCAGCCGGCCCCGGCGGCGAGGGCCTGTTAACTCCCTCCCCCAGCCCTGCAGCAGGAGGCCCCGCACAAAGGTTCCGCCTTGGCCGGCCGCGCACGGGGCAGACGGGCAGCCCGGCTTCTCTCCGCCAGTACCGACAGCTGGAAGCCGACGCAGACCCTGCTGCTGCCCAGGGGGAGCTGCCGGCCCCAGGGATCACGGCAGCCACCCGCGGCCGGATGGGCCCCCAGCTGCGGGGCTCGCTCGGCGCCGCCCCAGGCTGCGCGGCCGAGGCCCTTTCGCCGCCGAAAGGCGCGACAACCTTGGGCTGCGCAATGATGCCTCTGCCCCCCCGGCAAGTCACGCTGCCGCCGCGCTGAGGGGGAACCGGCCCCGCCGCGGCAGCCTGGTCCTGCGCGCTAATTGCTACAGACTCGGACACCAGTTCTCTGCCCCGGGCTCGCCGTCCCGCGGCCCATCGCTGAGACAGCCCCAAGCCGCACTACCCGCTGCGCCCTGAGGTGCCCCAGCCGCGCCTGCCAGAGTCTCCTGCTCCCGGCGACAACAGTTCCGCCTTTTTCAATATACAACTCGGTTAAATCTAAACGTACGGTCAGATGTAAATAGTACAAGTGCTGCTGCAATAATTTAATAATTCATTGTCATATGTAATTGCATAAAGACCTGCATTTTAAATGGTACGTGGAACCGCTGCGGAATTTAGCTCTGACTTGATGTAGAACACACCCGCCCTGGATTACTAGCCACGTTGTACAGATTAAAAAATGTAGGCCCAGAGAGGTAAAATTAGTTGTTGAAGGTCACACAGGAAGTGAGTGACAGGGCTGGGAATGTTCTTTCCCAACAGTTCTTTCCTAGTCCTCAGTTCTAGCATCTATATACCAACATACATACTACTTTCTTAATGCAATACATATGTTTTCATACAGCTAAATGCAAGTTACTTGATATAGATCAACTAATCTACTTAGAACAAGCAGTTAGAGGTATATAAATTATTAATGATTATGTCTCTGATCCTCTGACACTTATACATGCTTAACTTTATGCGCAAGTACTCTCATTGACTTCATTGGTGTGCCTCATGCTCATAATGTTAAGCAGATACATAAATCTTTTTAAGACTGGGACCTATCCTATTTGAGCTGTCTTATCACATGGAGAAAAATGGATTCCATAAGCATGCTTCAGCCATCTGGCTTATAAGAACGGCCGTACCAGGTCAGACCAAAGGTCCATCTAGCCCAGTATCTGTCTACCGACAGTGGCCAATGCCAGGTGCCCCAGAGGGAGTGAACCTAACAGGCAATGATCAAGTGATCTCTCTCCTGCCATCCATCTCCATCCTCTGACGAACAGAGGCTAGGGACACCATTCTTACCCATCCTGGCTAATAGCCATTTATGGACTTAGCCACCATGAATTTATCCAGTTCCCTTTTAAATATTGTTATAGTCCTAGCCTTCACAACATCCTCAGGTAAGGAGTTCCACAAGTTGACTGTGCGCTGCATGAAGAACAACTTCCTTTTATTTGTTTTAAACCTGCTGCCTATTAATTTCATTTGATGACCCCCTAGTTCTTGTATTATGGGAATAAGTAAATAACTTTTCCTTATCCACTTTATTAATTAAATTTAAAAATCGGCTTCCCAAATAATATGGGATAGATCCTTAGCTTATTGACTTCAATGGAGTTATGACAATTTACACCAGCTGAGGATCTTTCCCTATTTAACTTCTAATTTAAAATTGACTGAAATATTATTCCAAGTGAAGGTATAGTAGCTTTATGCTAAAAGTACAATAATTGTATGATTACAAACTATAATAACCTAATAAATAAAAAGTTAAAAATCTTATTCCAAGTACAGAAAATGTGTATTTTAGTTTGTCACCAACTTCACTTCTAAGGTTTGACAGTCATCTATCAGATTCTTCTAACATTACTCTCCCATCTTTCAAAAACATCAAATTGTTTTGATTCTCCGTCCACCCAAAAAGGAATGTGTCCGTATGGTTCACTCCCAAATCCATCAGTGACACTCTTAGTATTAGGCATGATGGGGTGGGGTTGCTTGTCAAGAACAAGATTATCTCCAGGGGAGAAGCATTCTGCTCCCAAAGTATTTCTATCTCCTGCTGGCTCAGAACCAAAATTCACATCTCCTATTTGATAATGTAATTCCAGGCTGGGCACATTTGTTATTATTAATATTATCCTTATTTCTCTGTTTTTGATAAAGGGAAGAGACTTGAAAAATATGTCTGCGGTTTTCTGACCAAAAAAAATATATATAGTTTTTATGGAAGGGGTTTAACTTGGTGGATGTGAGTGGATTGAAGGTTACAGCGTCAAATCTCCCTAAGATTTTATATAGCTAGTGATATATAAAATTTAAGGAAACTACTTAATCAAGAAACATTTGTTTGTTTTTTAATTTACTGCCTCAGCTATCTGTTTACTGCAGGACCATCTACTAGTTTAAAAAAAGTAAGGGTAAAAAGTTAAGATTTTAATACACTAACCTGTGTTAGTTATATATGCTAAATAAACCTAAAAAGAAAGGTCTGAGTAGGTCTTGCCTTGAGTAAAAACTGTCCATGCCTTTTAGATACAGTTGCTGTGTAATACTTTGTGAAGTCTGAAAGATGAACTAGTGAAAATCATTTTTGTCTTCCTTCACTCTCCTTCATACCCCTACCCCACTACAGCCTTTTCTTCTGGTCCAAATCTTAAATTTTGTACAATTGTTATAACTTAGATAATTTTTTCACATTGTATGCCTACCTAACAGCCACATAATACAACAGGTGTAAAATCAACAAAGTGCACATATTAAACAATAGGTGTCTGACCAGCACATGCATAATAATAATACAATAGCTGTCTGACTAGCAAAACCATAATAAAATAGTTGTGTGACCAGAATGCATAGCAAAAACAGTTTAACACTTCAAACACTGTATTAGTCTAAAAACATTTCCTAGCGTTAAGTGGGACACTCAGTACCACATATGTAAACAATTCTAATTTGGTAATACAAAGCTATTTTTCTAGCAGAGAACAAATATTTAATATTAATAATGAACAAACAAACGTGTTATAGCTTATGTATCTCGTAACCTACTTACTTGGTTTTATTCAAACTTTCCAGAAAAATATTCATCTTTGTTCAGACCCACACTATGAGAAGTATCAGTTAAAAAGCATTTTTGACAGAAGTTGAGAGGTGGAAACAGGGACTTGCAATGGAATGTTTCTTACAACCTTAACAATATATATTTCATTATTACCTTTTAATTGAAAAGACAACATAAGTGAGAGTTAACAAAGATTCTTTAGTGTGACCTTCACAAATATATCTCCATATTGCTTTGGGGGTGGAATAATGACCTCAGATCTGGAATTCATCAGTCATGAAGTAAGGAAGTGTGGTTTGAAATGTTAATTCTCAATTCCCACAAACGCAGATTGATAGATGAGGCATAAAATGGTTCCAGATGCTACAGTTTCCAAACTATTCATCTGTGCTCACTTTTCTCTATCTCTATAACCTGGAGCAATTTTACTGTAAGTAGGCCACCTGCATTCTCAGATTTACCTGAATATGGAAAAATGCCCTTGAATATGTTTGGAAAATGGTGGGTTGACACTTAATCTCATTTCTAAAAATCTGAAAAAAAGCTGGGTTTCTAACCCTAAAAGCAAGCAGCTTGACTAAGTGATCAGTGCAAATATGTATGGAAAGATTACTTTTGGAAGATACCTCATTAAATGAAATTGTCATTACAGGTCACAGGCTCTTCACTCTTCCATTTCACAAGTACTCTATTAGAAGGCGGACTGGAACCCTTTCAGTGTAATTTAAATAAAGGAAAAAATGGTCTTGCAGCGAAAGCACAGAACTGTGACCCAGGAGATTTTGGCTCTTTTCCTGGTTCTGACCTGATATCTTGTGTGACCTTAGGCAAGTTAGTAATCATCTTTTCAGCTTTAGCCTGATCGGCAAAGTGGTGGTGAGGAGATCTAACTTAGGGGTCTTGTGATGCTTAACTCATTAACATTTGTAAAATACTTTGAGATCCTCAGATGGAAAGTGCTATATAAATAAGTGGAAAGTATATTATTTATTAACTACACTGGGAGAAAGCTTTTGCTTTAGGAGTTCATTTTTTTTAATGAAGTAACCATTTTAATACTTACCCGCTAATGTCTCATGTCTCTCATGGAGCCCTGAGGACCTTTCTGATTTATTGTGCTTTTCACCAACCTTCTACTTTTGGTGCCTTATGTCATAATTCTTCTGCTCAAAGAGAAGTATATGGAACTCCTTTTAGAACTGCAGCTGCTGTAAGGTGCCCTTCAGGACTGGATCAGCACCCAGTATCCCAAGGACCACGGAGCCATAAAAATGTGGCTTACAGCTTTCTTTGCAGACTCTTCTTCCTCCCCTACCCCCCAATCTACACTGGGCATCAGACAGCCAGTCCTGAAAATGTGGACCACTATTCCTCAGTTATCTGCAGTTCGAACACCTGTTAGAAATTCAGATTTTTTCCCTTGGTTTCCTAGGTCTTTAAGATATTCAAACATTATTTATCCATCAAGAAGCTACAGTGGCAGCTCCTGCTATTTATTCTTGTATCTTATTCTACTTGGGCATTATTTTCCCAGTTAACTCCAAATTAATTATTAAATTTCCTTTCTTACTTACATTTTTTCTTCATGTAACCTGACTCCGCAATTAGCTCTTAATTCTTTTACTTTACATTACTTGTGGTTACTTTGTGTCCTTTTCATGTCCACTGATCCTCACTGTAGCTCTTATCTTCACACTCTGCCCAGATGACTCTCCTCCAGCTCCTTCCCCATCCCCTCACCCACCACATCTGAATGTTGTTTTCCAAAAGACTTTTTCCCCAACTTCTGTCTAGTTGCCATGGTGCATCCTGATGGAATGTTGCCAGAAGCCCCAGCCACCCAGCTCAGAATCTTGTTTTAAAGGAAAATCATACACTTTACTGCTCAACTTTTCAAACTTTTTCATATCGTGTACCACTAATAGACTGTCTCATGTATTACTTTTTCTCACATTCACAACTGTATGAACCACCTCCCTTCATGATCATATAGACCACTTCCCCTCCATTTCCAGATCACATTACATCCCCATGGCAACTACAGCAATTGCTTATATAGAAATGTAATATTAGGAAAATATTTAATGTAATTTTATCTGTCTTTTCATGTAATTTAGCAGCTGGAAACGAGCAGGAGAACCAAAGCCATTTGACCAGTTAGCTCTCAATGGACAACCAGGAAATGCTCTATGAACCACAATTTGAGAACTACTGTGATATTTTTCACTTCTTTACCTAAATTACTATATAGTGTTTCTATGTGCTGGTAAACAGTTGGCCCAATTCATCTCCAAAGTGGTTAGTAATGCAATTCAGAGGTGAATAATGCAATTTCTGAAAATAGAGAAGTTTGCAAATCCCATTGGGATATCTCATGATGAAAGTCACATAAATTGAAGAATTAAAATTTTGCTCCCTCTGAGACATTGAGGCAATTCTCTTCAAATCCCATCTTCCTATTTTCTTTCATTTTATATTATAATTTCAACAACAATAATAATACAAAATAGAAAAAGTTAAAGGAGAATCTATGTTATGAACACAAACACTGAGGTTTTGAGCCATTTATCTGCTGTTGTCTTCAATAAGTCTGTCCTTGCATCAGTTTAATTTGTTTTCTTCAGTGTTTTAAAACTAGCCTTTCTCTGAGACAGAGCTGTGTCGCTCCATTGTGTCCCTACCTAGAATTTCTCATGTGCTGGAAAGGGGGTTAATACCTAAGTCAAAACAGCCACTGACTGACTTGGGATTCTATTTCACCTTGGCTATGAAAAGATAGGTAGTTTATTACAAAGTTAATAGTTTTATTATTGGATATTATTAAAAATCATCCACTGCACAGCGGTATCCGAAGCTGGAGGATTCATCCAACCTCTCCCTTTTACTAAGGGTATATCTACACTGCAAGTGAAGGTGTAATTGTAGCTAGCTAGCACGGGTAACAATAGCAGTATAGATGTGGTGGCATGAGCTTCAGCATAGGCTAGCAACCAGAGTACCCAAGCGTCTCTAAGGTGTATGTCTATACTACAAAGAAAACCTTAGACTCAGGTTTAAGCCCAAACCCACCTACTGTCCACACATGAAGCTTTCTGAAATGCACCAGAAACCTCTCAAGACTCAGGCCTGCAGGGGCATGGGTCCAAGCCTGAGTCCTGTTGTGGAGCAGATTCAAGCCCACTCATTTTGAAGTGTAGATGTAGTGGGAGCCCAGGTCACCCAGCTCATGTTCAGAGAGTCCACCAATGCTGTCCCATGACCCCCTAGGCCTGTGTTTCCTGGCCCTTCTATGCCCAAATTTCCCACTCTATTCCCAGGAACTGGAAACAGCCTCCTGGACCAAATACAGCTGCTAAGCATTTTAACCCTTCCTTTCCACATGGACTGCTCAACTGTAAACATAGTTAACCCTATTGTGTATTAGGGCTATGACCATCACTAAGAGCCCTAAGCTAAGCATGCTGCTAGCTGGCCAGAGGAATACAGCCAGATTCTGGTAAATCTGTGATGTGAAGAGAATAAAAGCCATGGCTTCAGCAAGAGCATGAAAAAGACCACCTGCACACAAGAATCTTGGAAAGGCTGGTGGCAATGGGGATCTACCAGCCTCCCAACCAATGCTAGGAGCGAGTCAAGCACCTCAAGACTGCCTACCGCCAAACCATGGATGATAACCACATCTCAGGGAAAGCCCTGTCTACCTACCTCTTCTAGAGGAATTCGATCAAGTGCTGGGAACTGTCCCACACACAGAGACCACAGTGCTGCATGACAATCTCCTGAGCAGGTTTATAACCCCAGAATCAGAGACACCGCTGGTAGATAGCCTGCGGCCTCTGGATGAACCCCCACAAAATACCTCTGTTGCTGATATTTGTCCTGGATCAGGCTATGCCTCTGAAGCAGCTTCAGCACATCCTGGGGCCATATTCAGAGGACCTCTTTGCGGACGGTTCTGAGGAACAGCCCACTGCACAAGAAGCGCTAGCACCTGTAGCATGCTGCTGAGAATAGCCAGAGTTGTGAGCTGCTGTGTTACCTCTCTGCCTCAGCAAGAGTGAGCTTTACCAGAGATTAGACTTTGTGTTAACTCCCTGTCTGTCTTCCTTACCTGCAAACTCCTTGAGACTCTGTCAGTCTTAACCTTGCCTAGCAGGTAACAATCAATGAACTCCGGTCTCCAAGCTTCTCAGAGATGTCTCTCTGCAATGCACAGCACATATCAGTCACAGTGTTTCTCAAATGTGGCCACAGTGGCTGCATGCGGCGACCAAAGCCTTTTCTTGTGGCTACAGCCTTCTGTGTGGTTATTGGGCGGGGGGGCAAAGCAGTAATCCCTCTCTGGAGACACAAAAGCTGGAGAAGCAGGCAGGCAGTGAGTTTCCTACCTTCCCAGGGACGGTGGGGTCTGGCTTCAGTCCTGGGGTGGTGGATGGCAGGCTCCAGCCATGGAGCTTTGGGCTCTGCTCCCACCACCCCATTCCCCATTGCCTCCCCTAGTATCCCATTGCCCCTGGCTTGCACTGCCTCTCTACCCACCGCCCCATCCAGGGGTCAATTTGTCCATGGGATTGCCAGGGCTGAGTAAGTCTGCTGTGAAAAGTGATATTTGTGTGTTTGTTAATATCACTTTTCACAGCAGACTTAATAGCTAGCAAAACTAAAAAAAAAGGCAACCAAAAAAGCAAGAGAAACAATAAGAAAAAAGACAAGAGCTGGTGGCCGCACACTGAGGCCCCCAAAAATTAGTTGTCAGAATGCTCTACATTCACAGAAGATATTAAGTTTGCAGCTCTTTTAAAGAGTACATTACAGCTTATTAACTGGGGTAAATACTCCCTTCCCTTCAAATACAGCACTTAATTGATTTATTGATCCCCTGTGGTTGTCTCTGTCTCCCTTGGCTAGGGATGAAAAGATGCTGGATGTGTTGGCCACAGCCAATGAACAGCTTGGCTATCAGAGAAAGAAGGACAGAAGACTAGAAAGAGAAAGAGAGGCTGCCCAGTATGAGAAGAAATTGGTAGCAAAATTCCTGGAGCATGATCGGAGGAAGACAGAGCACAGCAGGAGTTTTTTGAGAGGTTGCTTGCTCTCATGGCCACCAGGCTGCAAGCTCTAGCTCCAGTCCCTCCACACTAAGTCTGCTCAATGCTACTAAGTCCTGCAGCCTATGCAGCTTTTGGACAATCCAGGGGTTGGCTGGTCGATGGCCTAAGCCAGGGGTAAGCAACCTTTCAGAAGTGGTGTGCCGAGTCTTCATTTATTCACTCTAATTTAAGGTTTCGCATGCCAGTAATACATTTTAATGTTTTTAGAAGGTCTCTTTCTATAGGTCTATAATATATAGCTAAACTATTGTTGTATGTAAAGTAAATAAGGTTTTTAAAATGTTTAAGAAGCTTAATTTAAAATTAAAATGCAGAGCCCCCTCAGACCGATGGCTAGGACCTGGGCAGTATGAGTGCCACTGAAAATCAGCTCACGTGCCGCCTTTGGTACATGTGCCACAGGTTGCCTACCGCTGGCCTAAGCAATGAACACTACAGTGAAACAGTCAAATGTACCTTGTTCATTCCTCCTCACCTGTTCAGCTATAACCCACATGTGCAAAACACACCAGAAGAGCCAAGGAGAACAGGAACACAGGGAGGACACAATTCCAGCAACAGTGAAACTGCTACGGTGACAATGTCTGTAGTTGGGCTGTTTTGCACTTTTGTTTGTTTGCTTTCTTAACATGCACAGTTTTTGTTTACTGTCTTTTACATCTTCATGACAGCTGGTCTGCCTATAAAAGTTTTAAAACTATAATTTTTATGTTCATGCATGTTTAAAATAAAGTGTCTAATTTGCAAACAAGGCTACATGAGCGGGTTCTGTTAAATTAATTAAAATTAAACAAAGTAATCCATAAACTGTGTGTTGAGGTACATAAACAGTTTTCATAAAATGCATAATAAAATTCATTAAAAAAAATCTTCCTGAGCTGCCCCATCTTCAGAAATTGTGGGATAAATGGGTATAATTTAAGTGTGGGATAATTATACTATGTCATTCACCTTCATCCTGTCACCTTGCAAACATATTATGTGGGCACACAAAGCATCTCTGATTTCCCTTATGTGTGTGGATCCTATTCCAGTAATGACACGTGTACTTTCTGAGTGCACGCACCATTACAACAATTCTGCAGTGTCTTGAGCCCACTTCTGGTGAAATGGCTCACCTTTGGCCTCATAGATGTTGTGCAGTGCACCGCACGCCACAGTAATGCACAAGACATTGACACTCAAATGCTTTTGAAGGCACTGCCATGTGGATTTCAGTCTGCCAAATGCACACTCTACCACCATCCTACAGCGACTGAGTATGTTATTAAATCTTCTTTGACCAGGCCCTCTGAGATCAGGATACAGCAGGGGTAGGCAACCTATGGCACACATGTGCCAAAGGCGGCACATGAGCTGATTTTCAGTGGCACTCACACTGCCTGGGTCCTGGCCACCAGTCCAGGAGGCTCTGCATTTTAATTTAATTTTAAATTAAGCTTCTTAAACATTTTAAAAACCTTATTTACTTTACATACAACAATAGTTTAGTTATATATTATAGACTTATAGAAAGAGACCTTCTAAAAATGTTAAAACGTGAAACCTTAAATTAGAGTGAATAAATGAAGACTCGGCACACCACTTCTGAAAGGTTGCAGACCCCTGGGATACAGTTTTGTAAGCCATGGCAGAAGGAAATACCTGGTATACCCTAGAATAACAGTGGGGACAGTGACTTCATTTATAACAATGTCCTTTGGAGGAAATAATGTGTGAAGCTTGTCTTTAAAGGTAAAGTCATGATTTCCAGGAAACCCTGGCACCATGCACCTTGCTAGTACATCCCACAGTGGTGCCTATGAACCTGCTTTGTGGGTGACCAGGGCCTGCATAATGATGGAATAGTACTCTGTGGTTTCTGTTCTTGTGCTCCTTACAGAGGGCACACTATGGCCATTGATAGCCCCAGCGCACCTTAGGAAGCCCATTCTCTCAAAACCAGCAATTATTTCAGGGACATTGTTTATGTCCTCAATCTTTGGAAAAAACACAGTCCTGATTGCCCCACAAACCTCCACCACCACAATCCTCACAGTTGACTTGCCAACACCAAACTGGCTAGCTATGGTCCCATAGCAGTCTGGGATAGCCAGCTTCCAGATGGCAATAGAGATCCACTTCTGGACTGGCATGGCCTCCCTCTGTGTGTGGCCTGATGCTGGAGGATCAGGGCAAGCTGCTCACACAGCTCTGAGAATGTCTGCTTCTTCATGCAAAAGTTCTGGAGCCATTGCTGGTCATCCCAGGTCCCTGTGATCCCATCAGTCTGTGCTCGTGTCAGTCTTCCAGAAGCTCAAGTCTACATATGGGGAATCTGCGCTTATGCCAGAGCAACATCAGATGGGTCATGGATGCTATCTGTGCCCCCATTTGAGGGGTGCCTTTGATAGGACAAATACTGTTGCCAAAATGTCCACCAGCACCTCACAGATGTTCTGCCTGATTCCCAAAACAGGAGTGAAAGTCTGAGCAGAAGTTATTCACTGGCGCTGGAGCCATATTAAGAACATAAGAACATAAGAAAGGCTGTACCGGGTCAGACCAAAGGTCCATCTAGCCCAGTATCTGTCTACTGACAGTGGCCAATGCCAGGTGCCCCAGAGGGAGTGAACCTAACAGGCAATGATCAAGTGATCTCTCTCCTGCCATCCATCTCCATCCTCTGATGAACAGAGGCTAGGGACACCATTCTTACCCATCCTGGCTAATAGCCATTTATGGACTTAGCCACCATGAATTTATCCAGTCCCCTTTTAAACATTGTTATAGTCCTAGCCTTCACAACCTCCTCAGGTAAGGCGTTCCACAAGTTGACTGTGCACTGCGTGAAGAAGAACTTCCTTTTATTTGTTTTAAACCTGCTGCCTATTAATTTCATTTGGTGACCCCTAGTTCTTGTATTATGGGAATAAGTAAATAACTTTTCCTTATCCACTTTCTCAACATCACTCATGATTTTATATACCTCTATCACGTCCCCCCTTAGTCTTCTCTTTTCCAAGCTGAAGAGTCCTAGCCTCTTTAATCTTTCCTCGTATGGGACCCTCTCTAATCCCCTAATCATTTTAGTTGCCCTTTTCTGAACCTTTTCTAGTGCTAGAATATCTTTTTGAGGTGAGGAGACCACATCTGTACACAGTATTCGAGATGTGGGCGTACCATGGATTTATATAAGGGCAATAATATATTCTCAGTCTTATTCTCTGTCCCCTTTTTAATGATTCCTAACATCCTGTTTGCTTTTTTGACTGCCTCTGCACACTGCGTGGACATCTTCAGAGAACTATCCACGATGACTCCAAGATCTTTTTCCTGACTCGTTGTAGCTAAATTAGCCCCCATCATGTTGTATGTATAGTTGGGGTTATTTTTTCCAACGTGCATTACTTTACATTTATCCACATTAAATTTCATTTGCCATTTTGTTGCCCAATCTTTTTGAAGGTCTTCACAATCTGCTTTGGTCTTAACTATCTTGAGTAGTTTAGTATCATCTGCAAACTTTGCCACCTCACTTTTTACCCCTTTCTCCAGATCATTTATGAATAAATTGAATAGGATTGGTCCGAGGACTGACCCTTGGGGAACACCACTAGTTACCCCTCTCCATTCTGAGAATTTACCATTAATTCCTACCCTTTGTTCCCTGTCCTTTAACCAGTTCTCAATCCATGAAAGGACCTTCCCTTTTATCCCATGACAGCTTAATTTACGTAAGAGCCTTTGGTGAGGGACCTTGTCAACGGCTTTCTGGAAATCTAAGTACACTATGTCCACCAGATCCCCCTTGTCCACATGTTTGTTGACCCCTTCAAAGAACTCTAATAGATTAGTAAGACACGATTTCCCTTTACAGAAACCATGTTGACTATCGCTCAAGAGTTTATGTTTTTCTATGTGTCTGACAATTTTATTCTTTACTATTGTTTCAACTAATTTGCCCGGTACCGACATTAGACTTATCGGTCTGTAATTGCCGGGATCACCCCTAGAGCCCTTTTTAAATATTGGTGTTACATTAGCTAACTTCCAGTCATTGGGTACCGAAGCCGATTTAAAGGACAGGTTACAAATCTTAGTTAATAGTTCCGCAACTTCACATTTGAGTTCTTTCAGAACTCTTGGGTGAATGCCATCTGGTCCCAGTGACTTGTTAATGTTGAGTTTATCAATTAATTCCAAAACCTCCTCTAGTGACACTTCAATCTGTGACAGTTCCTCAGATTTGTCACCTACAAAAGCCAGCTCAGATTTGGGAATCTCCCTAACATCCTCAGCTGTGAAGACTGAAGCAAAGAATCCATTTAGTTTCTCCGCAATGATTTTATCGTCTTTAAGCGCTCCTTTTGTATTTTGATCATCAAGGGGCCCCCCGGTTGTTTAGCAGGCTTCCTGCTTCTGATGTACTTAAAAAACATTTTGTTATTACCTTTGGAGTTTTTGGCTAGCTGTTCTTCAAACTCCTCTTTGGCTTTTCTTATTACACTCTTGCACTTAAGTTGGCAGTGTTTGTGCTCCTTTCTGTTTGCCTCACTAGGATTTGACTTCCACTTTTTAAAGGAAGTCTTTTTCTTTCTCACTGCTTCTTTTACATGGTTGTTAAGCCACGGTGGCTCTTTTTTAGTTCTTTTACTGTTTTTCTTAATTTGGGCTATACATTGAAGTTGGGCCTCTATTATGGTGTCTTTAAAAAGGGCCCACGCAACTTGCAGGGATTTCACTTTAGTCACTGTACCTTTTAACTTTTGTCTAACTAACCCCCTCATTTTTGTATAGTTCCCCCTTTTGAAATTAAATGCCACAGTGTTGGGCAATTGAGGTGTTCTTCCCACCACAGGGATTTTGAATGCTATTGTATTATGGTCACTATTTCCAAGCGGTCCCGCTATAGTTACCTCTTGGACCAGCTTCTGCGCTCCACTCAGGATTAAATCTAGAGTTGCCTCTCCCCTTGTGGGTTCCCGTACCAGCTGCTCCATGAAGCAGTCATTTAAAGTATCGAGAAATTTTATCTCTGTATTTCGTCCTGAAGTGAAATGTTCCCAGTCAATATGGGGATAATTGAAATCCCCCACTATTATCGGGTTCTTAATTTTGATAGCCTCTCTAATTTCCCTTAGCATTTCATCGTCACTATTATTGTCCTGGTCAGGTGGTCGATAATAGATCCCTAATGTTATATTTTTACTAGAGCATGAAATTTCTATCCATAGAGACTCTATGGAACATGTGGATTCGCTTAAGATTTTTACTTCATTTGAATCTACACTTTCTTTCACATATAGTGCCACTCCTCCCCCTGCACGACCTGTTCTGTCCTTCCGATATATTTTGTACCCCGGAATGATTGTGTCCCATTGATTGCTCTCAGTCCACCAGGTTTCTGTGATGCCTATTATATCTATATCCTCCTTTATCACAAGGCACTCTAGTTCACCCATCTTATTATTTAGACTTCTGGCATTTGTGTACAAGCACTTTAGAAACTTTTCCCTGTTTATTAGCCTGCCTTTTTCTGATGTGCCAGATTCTTTTTTATGTGACTGTTTATCATCTGATCCGGCCCTTACATTATACTTTTCAGTCCTCTGCTCCTGACTATAACCTGGAGATTCTCTATCATCAGACTCTCCCCTAAGAGAAGTCAGTGTCCGATCCACACGCTCCTCTGCAGCAGTCGGCTTTCCCCCATCTCCTAGTTTAAAAACTGCTCTACAACCTTTTTAATGTTTAGTGCCAGCAGTCTGGTTCCACTTTGGTTTAGGTGGAGCCCATCTCTCCTGTATAGGCTCCTCCCATCCCAGAAGTTTCCCCAGTTCCTAATGAACGTGAACCCCTCCTCTCTACACCATCGTCTCATCCATGCATTGCGACTCTGAAGCTCTGCCTGCCTACCTGGCCCTGCGCGTGGAACTGGGAGCATTTCTGAGAATGCCAACATAGAGGTCCTGGATTTCAGTCTCTTCCCTAGCAGCCTAAATTTGGCTTCCAGGACATCTCTCCTACCCTTCCCTATGTCATTGGTACCTACATGTACCACGACCACCGGCTCCTCCCCAGCACTACACATAAGTCTATCTAGATGCCTCGAGAGATCCGCAACCTTCGCACCAGGCAGGCAAGTCACCATATGGTTCTCCCGGTCATCACAGACCCAGCTATCTACGTTTCTAATAATCGAATCTCCCATTACTAACATCTGCCTTTTCCTAGAAACTGGAGTTCCCTCCCCCGGAGAGGCAACCTCAGTGCGAGAGGCAACCCCAGCACCATCTGGAAGGAGGGTCCCAACTATGGGAAGGTTTCCCTCTGCTCCCATTGACTGCCCTACTTCCCTGGGCCGTTCTTCCTCCTCAACAGCACAGGAGCTGTCTGAGTGGAGATGGGACAATTCTACAGTGTCCCGGAAAGCCTCATCAACATACCTCTCTGCCTCTCTTAGCTCCTCCAGTTCCGCCACCCTGGCCTCCAAAGTCCGTACATGGTCTCTGAGGGCCAGGAGCTCCTTGCACCGACTGCACACATACGCCACCCGCCCACAGGGCAGGTAATCATACATGCAACACTCAGCGCAATAAACTGGATAGCCCCCACTCTGCTGCTGGGCTTCTGCCTGCATTGTCTCCTAGTTAGTGGAAGGGTGGTTTACAGAAAGGAGTTTTGGAATGTGGTTCGGTTTACAGGTTTTGGGGGGGGGGGCCGCAGGGAAGGGGTTACGGCCGGCGGGGGACTCCCACTTCCTTCCCACTCCCCTTCTAAACTCCCTTGCGAAACTCCCTGTTAGCAGCCGCTGGTCGCTTGTGCGCGGCTTTATAAAGCCCTGGCCTGAGTGAATGCCCCGCCCACTGATTAAGGCTCAGCCAATTACCAGAGGCTTCGAGCTTTCAAACCTGCCTCCAACTGCCAGCCAGAGCACATGGTCCCTCAAACAAACAACCAAACAAACAGACTGACAAACACAAGCTCAGCACACAGCAGGTAACCCCCAAACACAAACAAACACACACTACAGACAGTCACTTACCCCACAGATGCTGTATTAGCTCCTCCTTCACCTGGAGAACTCCCTTGCGAAACTCCCTGTTGGCTCCAGTTGCAGGGAGCATGCACACCTAAAAAATGTCTTGGCTGATTGTGTTGATGGCCTAAGAATACTTCCAGTCAAGTACTGTGGATGGACCGACAGGTTTCCCACAATATACCATGAACCAAGCCCTAGAGCACCTACAGCTAGTAAGGGTGCAACGATCCCTGAGATATGCCCCAAGAAACCACAGCATCTGACTCGTGTGCATACTGCAGTATGGATGCATACCTGCAGATATGAGGCTCAAGTATCAATACTATGTGGATGTTCAAGTGCAAGCTTGGAAAGAGTGGGTCTGTAGGCGGGGGATGGGGAGGGAACATAGACCTGGATTTACTATACAGTGTAGGGCTTGTACTCAGGTTCCTAGCCTATGCTGAAGCCCATGCCACCACATCTACATTGCTACTGTTACCTGTGTTAGTTAGATTAAAGATGTGCTACAGTCACATCTTCATTTGCAGTCCAGACATACCCTGAAGGTGAGACATGCAGAGGCTATGTGTTTCAGTGGGCTCCCCACTGACCCAGTGGCAAAACCATCTGCCACTGTTAGGGCGCTGGACTGGGACCCTGTGGAGTAGGGTGGGCCAACGTTCCCCCTCCCCTGGGGTGGTGGCTTACTCACCCTAGGCTGGAAGACCTGTGCCTGGTTTGTGGACTGCCCCAGCCTGGAGGCTGCAGGCCCCTAGACTGTGAATTGCTGTCTTCCCCTTCCAGGAGGCTCTGGTCTAAAACCTGTGTGTTGTGTGGCCCCACCCAGAAGGCCAGAGCCTCTAGACCGCTGATGGGCTGTTTGCTGTATGATGCAATGAGGCAGAGTGGCCCCTCCCTGAGCCTGACAGGGAGAGACCATGACAGCCTAAATATGCATATCAGTTTACACAAGACCATCCTTTTTCAGAACTGCTGCAGTCTCAAAGGGCAAATAAATTTATAATCTAGACAATATTTTCTTTCCTGTTTCTTTTTAAAAACCTCAAAGAGCACTGTCAAGAGAATCAGCATAAATTAAAAAAATGTGATGCTGACATCTTGCATTACTAATTTACTCCACTTATACTATTTACTGTTTGTACTTGCTCATTTTGAACAGTGAAACTAAACTGATCAGTTTACTTTCTATGTTTTGTGCACTAGCATAATGGCTGTTGTGTTTGGTTTACCAGCACTGCAGGAGAATGTTTAGGACTCTTCCCTGCTCCACCTCTCTTCCCCTCCCCTCCCCAAAAAGAATCTGTTTGCTGAAATTAAGAATAAACTAAATTCAAACATACACATTTTAAAACAACAACAACAACAACAAAATAACTCTAAAATCCAAATCTTGGCACTAAACTGTTTGGCCACTTTGGCACTAAACTTCACAGATGAAGAAAAATTTTGGAAGAAGTACACAAAGAAAAATAATAGAATTGTTTCACAAGCCAACAAATGTCAGTTCAAAGTTAAGGTTGATGCTTATATTTTATGCCGCACAAACTGGGTTGTGTGTTGATTTCTGTCAAAAATTAAACATTTATAACATTGTTTTTTGTACAAATATTTGCTGCCTTACTGAAGCAAAATCAGTTTAATACTTTCTATATCCTTGGCTAGGATATAGACAGCAAATGTGAAAAATCAGTACAGGGAGTGGGGGGTAATAGAAGCCTATATAAGAAAAAGTATGGTGCAAACAAAAGTAAATATATTAAGGGCAAAGGTACAGAAAACTGGGGAAAATGGTGGGGAGGGGAAGAAACACAAACTTAACCATACAGTGATTCAGTGACTGGCTTTAGGAGCTTGAAGCTCAGACCCACAAAACCTACCTTGGCGTTTAGAAAACAAAAGAAACCCCAATACAGCTGCGGGTGCGAAGCCCAGGACCTTCTACTCTCTAGCTGATTTAGAGCCTTCGAGGAGGACTACTGGGGAGTCCCGATGACTGTTGGACTTTGTTGAAGGTGGGGAGACCTTCTGGGAAGATGGACACCAGGAAAGCAGGACCCTCCACAGGTAAAATGGATTCAGTTCGCTGTGACGGGGATAGTGATGACAGGCCTCTCCTTCCTCAGCCTCGCTGTAGGATAGACGGTACTCTTCTCACTAGCTCTGAGTGTTAGGAAGATCTGACCATGCACGCACTGCCACTGGAATGGACAGCCGCACGCAGGCACTGAGCAGGGTCTTATATAGTCTTTTTTGGCGGGAAAAACTGGTTCTGTCCAGTTTGAGCCAGAGGACTCCAATGTCTAAGTTGTAAACATGTTTGCTTACAAGGGTGGAGTCCAAAGGTCATAGTCCATATACTCCATATTAAATTCCGTTAAAGCTAGTGATTCACTTAATATTACCTTAGAAATACATTATTAAAACAACTAATTGAACATATTAAACACCACCAACATTTCTTACTTCTTTATACCTAATACTCTGATCCTGCAAGTGACTACATAAGGGCTGGTCCCTAAAATCAGTGAATCTCTGCAGGTCCACCCACAGATTAGCATTAGGGCTTTAGATTTAAATCAATATCTTCAAGTAAAATTCTCCTGCAGAAAGGGATAAGGAATATAGTTGCTGGTAAACACTGATTTATACAAAAAGAAAAGTTGTTTATAGACTCTGCACTCTCATCCTTTAGTTTCTTGCTGTTAGCTAACATTAGGCCAAAGGTACTGTGAATATAAAGGTACAAACTAGGGCTGTTGATTAATTGCAGTTAACTAATGCGATTAACTAAAAAAATGTAATTGCGATAAAAAAATTAATCGTGATTAATTTCAGTTTTAATCATACTGTTAAAGACTAGAATACCAATTTAAATGTATTAAATATTTTTGGATGTTTTTCTCCATGTTCAAATATATTGATTTCAATTACAACACAGAATACAAAGTGTACATTGCTCACTTTATATTATTATTTTTATGACAAATATTTGCACTGTAAAAATGATAAACAAAAGAAATAGTATTTTTCAATTCACCTCATACAAGTACTGTAGTGAAATCTCTTTATCTTGAAAGTGCAATTTAAAAAAATGTAATTTTTTTGTTATATAACTGCACTCAAAAATAAAACAATGTAAAATTTTAGAGCCTACAAGTCTACTCAGTCCTACTTCTTGTTCAGCCAACTGCAAAGACAAACAAGTTTGTTTACATTTACGGGAGATAACGTTGCCCACTTCTTATTTACAATGTCACCAGAAAGTGAGAACAGGTATTTGCAATGGACTTTTATAGCTGGCGTTGCAAAGTATTTACGTGCCAGATATTCTAAACATTCATATTTCCCTTCATGCTTTGGCCATCATTCCAGAGGACATACTTCCATTCTGATGATGCTCGTTAAAAAAAATAATGCGTTAATTAAATTTGTGACTGAACTCTTTGGGGGAGAATTTTATGTCTCCTGTTCTGTTTTACCTGCATTCCGCCATATATTTCATGTTATATTAGTCTTGGATGATGACTCAGCACATTGTTTGTGTTAAGAACACTTTCGCTGTAGATTTGACAAAACGCAAAGAAGGCACCAATGTGAGATTTCTAAAAATAGCTACAGCACTCCACGCAAGGTTTAAGAATCTGAAGTACCTTCCAAAATCTGAGCGGGACGAGGTGTGGAGCATGCTTTCAAAAGTCTTAAAAGAGCAACAGTCTTATGCGTAAACTACAGAACCCAAACCACCAAAAAAGAAAATGAGCCTTCTGCTGGTGGCATCTGATTCAGATAATGAAAATGAACATGCATCTGTCTGCACTGTTTTGGACTGTTATCAAGCAGAACCCATCATCAGCATGACATGTCCTCTGGAATTGTGGTTGAAGCATGAAGGGACATATGAATCTTTAGTGCATCTGGCATGTAAATATCTTGCGATGCTGGCTACAACAGTGGCATGTAGGGTGACCAGACATCCTGATATTTAGGTGTTTGTCTCATGTCCCGACCGATCTTTGGTTGGAACGCAATTTGTCCCTATATTTCGCTCTGCTGGCAGCACTCAGCTTTTTTTTAATTATTCTCTGCTGGCGGCCCCCCATATGTCTCGATATTTTCTTCCTCTCATTTGGTCACCCTAGTGCCATGTCAACGCTTGTTCTCACTTTCAGGTGATGTGAATAAGAAGCGGGCAGCATTATCTTCTGCAAATGTAAACAAACTTGTTTGTCTGAGCGACTGGCTGAACAAGAAATAGGATGGAGTGGACTTGTAGGCTCTAAAGTTTTACACTGTTTTATTTTTGAATGCAGTTATTTTTGTGTACATAATTCTACATTTGTAAGTTCAACTTTCATGGCAAAGAGATTGCACTACAGTACTTGTATTACGTGAATTGAAAAATATTATTTCTTTTGTTTTTTACAGTGCAAATATTTGTAATAAAAATAAATATAAAATGAGCGCTGTGCATTTTGTAATTTAAATCAATATATTTGAAATGTAGAAAACATAAAAATATATTTAAATAAATGGTATTCTATTATAAACAGTACGGTTAATTTTTTTAATTGCATGATTAATCACTTGTCAGCCCTAGTACAAACATTAGAAAATTTTGGTTTTAGTTTTAATTTTTTTCCCTAAAAGACCCACATCCTAACCCCAAATTTTGATAAACAAATGTCCAAAATCTGTTTTGCCAATCCTGCAAATATGGATATGTTTAACTTTACTCACATGAGTAGTCCCATTGAAGTCAATGTCTTTGCTGCATTATATTATAGCTTTCTAAACACATAGGGCCAAATTTCTAGGACTGCTCCACCTGTTTAGTGTCATTCACAAAGCAACTAGAAAGTTGCTAGGTCTCTACCAGGTCTCTACCAGGTCCCTAAAGACTCCATTTGTTTAAGGGGAACTCACACGTTACACAGAGCTAGCATAAGTGGCTCTATCGAAGAGCCCAACATAACCCCATGGAAGAAAAAAAGTGTAAGTCAGGTCATCACCAAGCTATTGGCAAGCCAGGGCTGTTAGAATATACCCTCTGTGTTGTGGGAAGTTAGGAGTAACCGAAAGCAACATCCATGTTACTCCAGGGCCCAGACATGTCCATGGCAGATGGCAAGATCAGGGAAATGCAAAGGTGGCTAAGAGACACCGTTGCTGTCAGCCTAAATGTGCTGACCCTATGTCAACCACATCTGAAGTTCTAGCCCATATGGTATACATCCTGGTGAAAGATGTATTTAGAAACCAGTAATATAAATGGAAACAGATTTGGAACACTTGTTGGGTTATGTTTGTTTGTTTACAATGGAGAAAGGGAACATTTCTGAAAAATAAATATAATACATGCAATTAATGTAAGTGCTGATTTTGAGCACTTGCATTGAACAACAATGGGGAGGACATTTTTCACAACTGATCAGTTGTTTGGATTTAAAAAATCCTAGTGGAAGAGATACAAGTGACCTGACCTCTCATTAAACAAGGTAAGGTAGAATACACATGGCATGATACTGTTTTCCCTTCTACTACTAGTACATTGTTATGGGTGATGTCTTTGATGGGCTTTATTCTGCAACACTGAAGACAACCGGGCTTTACTAGTGATTTCAAGAAGTCCCTACTCCGGCTAATTTGGATATATTTTCTTTTTTGGGTCCATATGGAGCCCCTCAAGGACTCTTGTATTTATGCTTCATTGTTGTTGTAGCTATCTACTGCAGCCTTTTATTTAAGAAAAAGCAAAAGAACATAGCTCTTGTTTTTCAATAGGTCTTTGTTAAGAGGCCTATTGTGTAGACTATTTTCATTTTATTTGCATTATCCTTCAAGCTACTTACTGTCTTCACAGGATTCTTATGCTTAGAGAGTATCTTTAAAGAAGAGAAAATTACTTACTTTGTAATTCTGCTTCTTTGAAGATCTCAGGATTCTCATTTTCCCACCTAGCTCCCCTGAATTTGGAGGATGCTGTTTTCAAATAGTGCTTCCATTCTTGGTGCTCAGCATTAGAATGTCCTCAAGAGTTTTTTATATGTATACCATCACTAGTGTTAGGAAATTTATTTTAGCATTAGACAATACTTCACCTTTCTGCTAAAAAAGAAACTGATAATTGATGGTATCAATTTGCTTTCCAAGTCAAAAGGCAGAAGTTTCATCTGCTGATGCGTGTGTGGCTGTGTGAGAAATATCTCTGCAACTTGTCGGCTTTGGGGATTCTACCTAACCTCATGATGGAAACCTCTCTCATCTTAATCTGATGCAAAATTACTCCTCCCATTCCCACCTCTTTATAGATTCTGGGGTACCTGCTTCTTTTGTTTTGCCTTTTGGTAAGTTTCCACTGCTTCCATCAGACAAGAGGAGCAAGTGTTTTCTCTCAGTGAGAGCAAACCCATTGTCCGAAGGTGTTTTACTTTGAATAGATGATCAGTTGAGTACTGATCACTCACCATTGTCTCTGGCCTGGCAGAGACTAATACACCCCTGCTATCTCATGGTGGATCCACATACATATATAGGCTTTCCATGACACAGTAATTTAATAATTCAGTTTAATAAAATATCCGACAATTCAGAAGTGATATGGAGAGAACCCCCAAATTGTCACACAAAGCAAGTAATTTTCCCATTCAGATGAGGCACAATTGGGTTCATGGGGCAATTTCTCAGAACTAGCAGAAGTGGAGTACAAGTATTTGAAGTAGCAGATATGAGAGATTTTTATAATCTACACACTATGCTCTGTCTCCAATGCTCTTTAGCTATATGTATGGTGGGAATGATGCAAAAACAATATGTACACCTATGTTGAGTATGGAAGAGATGAGAAAGAAACATAGTTAGTGAATTGCAGATGTTAATGTACTGCTACTATGCCCTGCTCTCTTTTCCTATTGTCAGGTTGGATTGACTCCTCTGGGACCCATAAGGCTGCAGGGGGCAGTAGGTGCCCATATACTAGCTCAGAAACCACCTCTATGCCGGAGGTTATTCTTTAGAAAATTCAAACTAATTAATTGGCTTGACAAGTTATACAAGTGTTGCTAAAATGTAAAGGAAAAAGAGACCTCAGCTCTTTATCAGAAGTAGATACAACACATTGTTTTGGTGGTTTAATCTCATATACATTTCTCATTAAGTATCAGGTTGTTATATAGATTTCATGCTATGTCCACCATTATTCTCATGCTCAGGTATTTCATTGTTATTGTTTGAAGTCTTTGATCATTTCTCATAATTGATGAACTATCTCCTCCTTCCCTTCTATTTTAGACAATGGAGTAAAAAAAATCTCTCTGCTTCAGTCTTTTCTGTTATGTTGATTACACAATCATTCCATTGGGTTTGTGTGTTTCCACTTCTCGTTTGTTATCATTGCATATGTGTGGACAGCATACCTTATAATTACACATATCTGCGTTGTGAGGTATCGGTTACGGTTATGTGACCATCCTGCTTGTGGTTATTTTTACCTTTCTTCCCAGTGTCTCATATATCATGCTTTTAGGTTTTGGTCTAATGTTTTTAGCATCACTGTGTTAGGCTATGTCTACACAGCATACCTTACAGCAGCACAGCCATGCCGCTACAGCCATGCCATTGTAAGGTATGGAGTGTAGCTGCTCTTTGCTGACTGGAGCTTTCCTGCTGGCAAAATAAAACCACCCCCAATGAGGGAGCGCATCTCCCACCGACAAAGTGCTATCCAGAGCGGTGCTTTTTGTCCTTAAAACTTTTGTGTGTCAGGGGTATGTTTTTTTTTCACACTCCTGACCGACAAAAGTTTTAACAACAAAAGGATAGTGTAGGCATAGCCTTAGTTGCAGGACTTGTGTAAGAAAGGTATAACAGACAACAACTATGACCCTGAATTTTTTGGGGGAAGGAGTTGTGGCTGGTTTATAGGTGTCCCCTGCTCACAGAAAACAGGTGGAGCCATAATCCATGCTGCAGACTGATTACTTACTCAGCCTAACTGGAAATGACATCTCTGTTTCACACCAACTTTAAAAAATTGTTTTCCTTCTGAATTTTCATGAAAACAGAATTGCATTGGAGGAAAGAGGTGTGTCTTGCTCTAGCCTGGTGCTTAAGAGTACTGGCTGGACTGTATGAGACAAATTCGAGTCCCTGCTCTGCTTGATTCAGTACAAGGACATGAACCTAGGTCTCCCCCACATCCCAGCTAAGTATCCTAACCCACCCATCCACCTATAGAGCCTCTGCCCAGGACCCAAAACAGTTTCATGGAAACTGATACACTTCTGCGAACATTTAATCTTTACCAAGACAGCATATTTTACCAAAACATTTCAACTCACTGCAGCTATTCCTAATATTACAGGGCTTAATACAAACAATCTATCCGCCACATATGGTTCCTGCTTCTTCCACACCTGACACTGCCCCCAGGATCACCACATTTGGTGACTGCTCTACTCCCTGGCCTGCACTCAGCTATTCTGCAGTTTTTCTTGTATAGCACTTGTTCCTCCTTGGAAACAACTCTCCACTGTAACCAGTACCTGGGAAGATGCTGCATGCTCTAGCAGTTCTCACATTTCCAGTCTCTACATGGTGATCCCAGAAACCAGGAGCAGCATTTGCATTCAAAGCAGGAACCAGTGTACACTGGTGACATCATCAGTATTTTCTACAGTTCTGAAGAACCATGCTCTCCTCCATACTGATATTTGCTCCCATCTCTTCACCTTGGCCTTACTCCTCACCTACTCAGTTACCCTCTCCCACTTCCTTTAGCTTATCCCCACTGACTGTAACCCCCTAAACACCTCCCCCAAAATAAAAGGAACGGGCATGCCATTTGCTACTATTGGATTGTTCATAGGGGCTAGGGTACCATGTCCCTTCCCCAACGCTTCCTCTGGCCAGTCTGGTTATGGACCATCTGGTCTGTGTGAGCAGCGCCTAGCACAGTGGAGCCCCCCGCTCTTGACCGCTCCCTAACACTAGGGAACCAACATGAACGATAGAAGCAGCCTATAGCGCCAGCACTGCATTGGCCGTACCTGGCCTTGGTGGGTATGGGGGTGTGACCCGCGCCAGGCAGGTACCCACATATTACTACACCCTCCCCTTCGTGGGGCAGCCAGGCTGCAGGGTCCAAGGCCCGATTCTGCCCCGCAGTACCCCAGCTGCAGCCCCAGTAGCGACCCCCCAGCTCCTGCGCGGGAGGGGCAGGCAGGCGCTGCGCCTCATCACAGGGACAGAGGGGTGGAGCGCTGCAGGCAGAAAAGGGACCCGACGAGCCCCACGTGACCCCACAGGGAAGTAGCTCCGTCGCCACGGTAGCGTGATCATATCCTTCCGCTTCCCTGTGGCCTGCTCACCGTTTGCTCCCCGGGACGGCTCTCCCAACCCCTCTACTTTCAGAGCGTTTCGCCGGGGCGCAGGAGAGCACCGAGGAGCGGGCGAGGCAGCGGAAGGGAGGAACAGCGGTCGTGGCGGCAGCTGGACGCTGATGTGGCGGGACTATTTCTCCTTGGCGGCGGCGGAGGAGGCGGGGGGCGGGACACGCTCCGTCTCTCCTCGGAAGCTGCAGCCATGATGGAAATTTGAGGCGCTCAGTGTCGCTCGGGCGCGGAGGAGGCCGGGGCCGATGAGAGCGGGCGGCCTGCAGCCCCGCACGCACCGCAACGCCTGAGCCCGCGCAGACTCGCTTCTCAGTGCGAGCCGCCTCCGGACACGCCGCCTTCTCCTCCCGCGAGGCAGCGAGCGAGCGAGCGCCCGCCCGCCCGGCTGCGCGGCCCCAACGCGCGGGCTGCGCCGCCGCCCCGGGCGGGGAGCGGAGCGGAGCGGAGCGGGACGGGGGGGTCCGACCCGCTGTCACCATTTCTGGGGCCCGGCGCGCTGGAGAGTTCCCCTCTCCGCCTCCATCGCCTCAAAGACGGCGGCGGCGGCGGCGGCACATTCAGGGACCTGGGCCGACTCTAAACCCTTCCGCCGCCGCCGCCGCCGCGGCTCCAGTGCCGCTCGGGGCAGCTGGGGAAGGAGGGGGCCGCCGCCGCCGCCGAGAGCAGCCGCCGCAGGGGGAGGAGGGTTCGCTGCTTCCCCCGTCCCCAGCCGCCGCCTGCGGGCCTCGGGCTGAGCCGCAGAGGCAGGCCCTGTCCACGGTGCCATCCAGCAGTAGCAGCAGCCATTACCCGGCCGCCGTCCAGAGCCCAGCGGCCGCCGCTGCAGCAGCGGGGAGAGGGGAACCAGCCTCAGCCAAGGCCAGGGCCGTCTGCATCCTGCAGAAGCCGTCGCCTCTGCCCTGCCTGTCCTCGCTGTTCCTGAGCAGCCCCCGGCTCCCAGACATGACCGCCATCATCAAAGAGATCGTCAGCAGGAACAAAAGGAGATACCAGGAGGATGGCTTCGACTTAGATTTGACCTGTATCCTTGCCCGGCTCACTCTAGCGTTTGGCTCGCCGTCCCTCTGGGAGCCGTGATCATCTCCCCAGCGACCTGTCGTGTTAATGCTGAGCGGGGATGCGTGTCTGTTCTCCCCTCCCCCTTCCACAGTGCTGCCATGTTCCTGACTGAATCTGCTATGCTCCCCAGTGCAGCCAGAGCCCAGGCGGGCAGGCTGAGCTCTCGGCCTAGGCCCTGCACCCAGGATAGGGATGAGATTAAAATGAAAATGAGTACTGCACCTACAGCTATTGCATCAGACCTTTACAGCAATTACCTAGTGTGCTTGCCTGTGTTATTTGTATAGCTATGGTCGGCATAATTATTTCGAACAAAATCAAATTAAAAAGTTAAATATGTGGCTAGGTTTGTGCAGTTATTGCAAGTTGGTCAGTTTTTAGCAACCGTATTTGTTTTGTGAAAAATGGAGGCAGTCTGTTATAGAAAAAGCATATCCCAGGTTGAATGTTGTCTTCCTTCCAGTTGATTGATGTAGGATTGGGCATGAACATTACCTGCTCTATAGTTGTGTTTTAGGTTCTGTCATATATAGCTCAAAATAGAGATTGAGTAGTTATTTGGTCCCTAATGATGATGATGTCATGCAGATTATTGGGTATTACATTTAGCAAATGGTGATTGTAGAGATTAACACTGGTGCTTATTTGAAATTAAAGCATTCTAGTATGGCCTGTATTGACATTTCTCTCTCTTAGGTGTCCTGTCCCATTTACAGTGATTTCATTGCTCATGTTCAGAATAGTGCCTCTTATCTTGCTGGTTGTTTTTAGTTCAAATATAAAATGTACTTGTCCTACTGTGGTGCATGTAGTGATGCCTTTTTTAATTGGTAGCTCAACTACTTGAATCAGAGACATAATTTTCGTGCATGTGTAGCTTTGATTTGCTATTACCTGGGTCTTTGTGTAAATAGATACAAAATATCTACTGACTGTGAACAAAGCATATGTTTCCAGTTTTTGACTAAAAATAAGTTCGTTTGACTATAAGAAAATGAAAAAAGAACATAAGAAAATAACTATCATTAAATTTAAAAATTGATCTCTTAAAAATAATAATTTGTCCATTCAGTGACGTATACTGGTAGATCTTGTGTGCATTAATGTACCTATGCTTAGGTGTGTGAGGACATTTCACAAACATAGGGGATGAGGTTCTTTTTGCCAGCTGACTGATATGTTTTGAATACATAGGACTCTGAGAAATGTAGTGTTCGGGGATATGTAATCTAACTCTATTAGGACTAACAAGTCAAACCATGAAGCATTAGAACTGCATAGTCCTTTAAACAGATGTATAGTAGCAGCAATGGACAGATGTTTGGCTTTGAATGTGTGTTGCAAAGTTAATAGAATATAAGGTTGTATTGTCATGTATTAAACTATCAGAATTAAGTTCTGCTATTTATCACATGCTATTCAAGCACTAAAAATATCTTAAGTATTGAAAATGGTATTAATTTTCAGAAGGAGGTTCGAGTTTAGAATGGGTTTACAGTAAAGTCAAGATACTCTTATTGCTCTTCAGAATGTGAGCAGAATTGCATCAGAGATAATAGATTTCTTCTGTATGGAGAGAGTGAAGTGTTTGTAGTACAGAATATATACTATTACATTGATTTGGGTCTCAGCCTAAAATTTTGAAGACTATTAAACAAAATGTGTGATCCCAGGAAGTGACCATTTAGATTTTTAAAACGCTAGCTACTGCTTAGTAAAGCATTAGTGCTTTTTGGTAAATATTTTTCATTCTGTTTTGGGAACATACTGATCGATTAATGAGTTGCTATCATTTCAGACTTCCATTCTAAGTTCTTTCAACTTTTTATTTCTCTGTGATGTGGATAGTATTACAAACCTGGATTTTCAAGATATAGGTTATTATAAAACCTACAAGACTAATTTCTTGCTCTACAATAAAGCTTACAGACTTCAATTTTATTGTTACGCTAAATAGTGTATGCACTTCTATAATGATGGTAAAAATGGAAAACCAATAGCAAGAAATCTGATTTCATACTTCTCAGTTTTAGGGTTTGTCCTTAAAACATTTTTTCTAAAATGTGTATGTCAGAAGGACTTTCTATAACAAAACAGAACTTCCTTTTAACTATTCATCTGCTTATACTTATTTTTGGCTTCTTGGCAAGAAGATTCTTGAATTTTAGTTAATTTTCTCATTTATACGGCTCACAGTTTTGCACGATACATTCAGTATTACAAAATTTGTCTTTGTACTTTGCTGACTTAAAAAAAAAATTCATAGACCTATTTTTTTTTTAAAGGTTTACATTAGAGGTTTGTGAGAAGACAAACTAATTTGGACAGAGCCAACTTCTGGTTTTAACTTGTTTAAGTTTATGGAAAGATTGGTTTTAGAAATAGTTCAGAATATTTCACGGAGGAGTTAGTATCAAAATAGTATGAAATGCTATTTTCCATAAGATTCTGTATTCACTGTAGAAGATTCTGAACAGATAATGAAGGAAGAAGACTCCATGTACTGAATGACAAAATATAATTGGATGTATTATAATACTAAACCTGTTAAATTGGTGAGCATTTGATTTTATCATCACTTTTGTGAAGGCTTCACAAGGCAGCCCTTTGACAAAGTTGTTAGTAGGATAGTTAGTACTAAGTTCTTGCTGTATAACTTAATCAGTCTTTATACATGTAACTGCAAACTAATCTTAGTTGAGTTAACTTTTTTTGTGGGTAGAGAGATGGCTCATAACTTTGAGAAGGAAAGACTAGATTTTTAAATGTAGCACAGAAGGTGGTGTATGATCATATGATCTAAGGATTGTCAGCTTTTTGGATTTTGATTTTTCTTGTATTTTTAATGTCAAAAGTCAGGATGTCTTTTTTTTTTTCCTTTTAAAACTAACATAGATTTACTTAGCTTACACATTCCTAAACATATTTTACAGGTCATAAGTCCTTTTCAACTACAAAATGTTCTTTTGGGGTGAGTTGGAATTGTGTATGGGTAGTGATCATATCCCAGGTTTAATACCAGAGATGCTTTTATATGTTGGTATTATGTTATATGAGCAAAACATCATAAACTAATCACTTAACAAGTGTCATATGATAAAATCAGTTTAGATTATTTATGCAGAAAGAAGATTCTAACTTGATTACACTGATTTTTACACATTACATAGGTTGAACCTGCTAAACAAATTTCTTATGTCACACTTCAACATGCACCATTTGTGGAAGTTTTTACATCCTTGGAATAGTGGTAGAAAGGGATGTCTTCAGCATTATATCCATTCATTTAAAAAAAGTTAAAAGTAATATCAAATATTTTTACCCGCCTCTGATTCCTTACAGTGACACCTTAACTGTATTTTTGAATAATTTTACAGTGTTTGAATACCCGGTATTTCTGAAACTACGTTCTTAATTTTTTAAAATTTGCTATGGTTGATAAAAGTTAAGTGGTAACAATTGTATAGAACCATCTAATGTAACTTGGATTGAATGCATGTGTTTTAGATGTAGTCTGTAGAAATTTACTTAAATCTTTTTGTGGAGCTTTCAGTCAGTTAAGAAGTCTAAAAAAATTTAGTTAGTTGATGCCTATATTACATACCAGTTCACAGCTTCAGTCAAGGCAAATTATGATCACTACATTTTAAAATGTTAATTTTACACCAAAGTTTCATACTGCATTGAGATCAGCTAGCAAGGACACCTGTACTGATCCTGAAGCAGGGCTAGGACTCAGTTGTGTAGATAGTGACTTTTATGCATATTAATGTCAATGAACTCCTATAAAAGTTCTTCTTCTTCTTCTTCTTATTACATTTAAAAATAATTGTGCATATATTGGTTACTTAAATCAAAATTCTGAGCTGAAGTTTCACAATGTAATTAACTATTTTTTTCCTATTAGTACTACTGTCAGAGTATTGTGTACTTTTGAATAAAATCTTAAAATGATCATATAACTTTACCATAAATTATTGCTGCTTGGTTTTAGGAAAATAAATTCGAAGTAACGGTGTGATGTCTTAATTATCAAATATTTAAAAATCTAATACTCCATTTAAATTAGAACCAATATTTGAGGTTGCATTTAATTAGATAGTCAGTCTTTATAACTGAGGCACAATATAGTGATTCTTATTATATATTTTGTAATGGAAGGTTTTAATTGATACAAAGGTACTAAAATTCCCTATATAATTCATGACTCCTAAATGTACTAGTAAATCATTGCATTTACTAAATTTACTGGTGAAAAAATATTCCTGTGTTTAGGTATGCATTATGTTGCTTAGCAATATTAAAAGCTTGACAGGTTTGAATTGCTCTTGGAGAATTGTCTAGGAAGTTGCATTTTGATCATGAAAAATTAGTTTCGGTATCACTGAATTACTCATATATCGTCTTGTAGTATTGTACTTAATAGCTATTATTTTTAAATGTGCACCAGAAGAGTGTTGGATCACTAGCCTGGAGCTCAAGAAATACAGCTTCAATTTCCTGGTCCACTACTAGCTTCTTGAGTGAACTTCGGGTAAATCACTGCTTCATTTTCCCAATTTGTAAAATGTGTTAATAGTACTTCCCTACTTCACAGTAGTGTGTGTTGAGGATAAAAAGATTTTGACATGTCCAGGTACTGTGGTACCATATAAGTACCTAAGATAGAAAACCAGGTGCTGTTAGATATAGAAATTTGTGCTCTTAAAAAAAACACAAAAAAACCCTCAAACCACTGATTAGGTGAGCCCTTATCTTTTTGTGAGGAAGATTATTTAACTTTGCCACTTTTGTATTATGTATTTATGGATAGCACTGTTTTGGTAACTAAAACCCATACAAAATATGTATTTCAGTAATTGCTTTTGCAAAAAATGCACTTTTGAGCTCAGCATTTTTGTGTTGTATTAGAAGGGAGACTTAGTGTATTTTCATTCAAATTATATCTTGGCTCTTAGTATTTTCCTGTTCTATAAATGGTATGATAGTGCCAATTTCACAAGGAACTGCTTGATTTCTGCATTGTCTTAACGATTTTAGTCAATGTGCAGCTTTTCTGAAGACTGTTTGCACAAGCTAAACATAAGTTAAAAATTAACAAATTACCTGTGTACACTTTTAAATGGACAGAAGCTGCCAACTCTTCCATGTGTTCACTTGTAGCTACTAGTCAAGTGATGGCTAGATGTTCTGTTTGAATTCTTCTGTTCAAGTATGAGAGAAATGAATATAGAAAAACAGTGAATAACTTGTAAATGTCTGAAAAATAATTTAAAAAAATAGCTAGTAAAATTGTCTTTAGTGAAATTGTATGCTCTCAAATATTACTCAATCTTAGTTGGACAAGTAGTTTTGGAATATGTAATGGATTTGTCTAATCTTGTATTAAAATGGGTACTGCCCTGTAATGTGTAAAATGTTGCAGGGTTTAGCTGAGCAGATGTATACTAAAATT
Organism: Mauremys reevesii; assembly: GCF_016161935.1. Lineage (NCBI taxonomy): Eukaryota > Metazoa > Chordata > Testudines > Geoemydidae > Mauremys > Mauremys reevesii. Next base: position 34,257,968 of record NC_052629.1, on the reverse strand, counting down.
GAAATTTGGTTTAAACAGACTAAGGAAACTTAAGCTCAAGGCTGCAACTATGTTAACTAAACATTGATTTATATATTCTAGTGCTCTGTACAAAATTATGAACTCGTGGGAGATATCCGCAATACCATTTGAGCTGTACAACTAGCTGTCTTAATTCTGACTCTACTTGCTTTTGAAAGGTTATTAAAACCATATTACTTTATAGTGGAATTTTCAGAAGTGTCGACTACTGGTGTTTGGTCACTTACTTCAGTAGGAGTGCAGTCAGGCCAATGCTGAGCAGTTTTGAAAATCCCACCCTTTAAGCCTTTGTTTTAAGGTAAAATGTCAATGGGTGGGTTAAACTTCAGCCTTTGAGAGTGTTGTCATATTTATGGATGTGTACTCTATTTAGCAATTTGTAGACATCACACTAATGTCTGAACATTAAGCCTTAGTTCTGTCCTCAGATAGTTGCATGTAACTACTTTTGTTAACTTCAAAGAGTATATTACCCATGTGTCTCGGGGAAGAATATAGCCCTGTATATGGAGCGTGTGAAACATTGGGGCTGGTTACTATTGCTGCAGCATGGCATATATAGAAATACCAGTGAGGTCTCTTCATATCTGTTGATTGTTGACTAATAGCTCTCTTAGTAAAGATTTTTTTTGTCATTGCATAGTTGATTATTCTCAGTACACTTAATGATTATATAGTAACTCTATTGAAAGTTTCCAAAGTGTAATGTTTGCTGTGTGGGTAGCAGTTACTTTATTTAGAAAAACTTGGTAGTTTTTATTATGTGTTAAATAATTTTCAGAAGCACCTAAGTACCTTTGATTTATGCCAGAGGAAGGCACAATTACATGTGTGTATTTGTATTATCTTGATCTGTGGCAATTTGAGTACAGAAATTCCTTGTAGCTTGATGAGAATATACTAATTTATGGAAGTGGCCTATGTGACGTACTGTAGCACAGTAATTTGTAACTTAGTCGTCCCGGTTAACATTGTTTCATTATTAGGTTGCTGATCTATTAGAGAACGTACTTGTTTAAAGTCACACAATATTCCGTTATAAGGTTGTTTGGCTCGCCCTATTCTGCCCGCCCAGCGCTCCTGTTCTGGAGTGGGCTCTGGGGCCCACACGCTTCCTGGCTAGAATGCTGGGCGGGTGGGGTGGGGCAAGCCCATGTGCCCCTGGCTGGAACGCTGGGTGGGCGGTACAAGCCCCCGCACCCCAAATCTGCTCCCCAGTTGGAACACCGGGTGGAGCGGGGAAAGCCCCCATGCCGTGACCTCGCTCCTTGGCAGGAGTGCCAGGCAGGCAGAGCGGAGCAAGACCTCATGCCCCGACTCCACTACTCCCCTGCCTCAACCAAGCTTCACAATCATCATTGGTGAGTACAATATTAAATTGTTTAAAATTATTTATAACTCATACAGTATAAGTATATAATGCCTTTTGTTTGGTGAAAAAAAATCCCTGGAACCTAACTTCCCCCTTTTACATTAATTCTTATGGGGAAATTGGATTCGCTTAACATCATTTAACTTAAAGTAGCATTTTTTCAGGAACATAACTACAGTGTTAAGTGAGGAGTTACTGTATTTCAGGAAGCAAAAAATATTTGAAAAAGGGAAATTTCCAGCATATGAGCTAAAACCATACAGAATATATTGCCCTTCAAAACATGATAAATTAATATTATTCTTAGGCAAGACTTCTGTATATGAAGTTTCTGCCTTTGCTGAACTTAGTCTTTATAATGAAATGACAGAATTTCCCTGAATCAGTGTTGTCAGGCACCATGTTTAATGCAGCACAAAAAAAGTGAAATTAAACAACTTACTGATAAATCTAAAGTTAGTATTTTTAGGCCCTTTGCACTATGTGTAAAGTTACCACATAAGAAATTTTAACAGTAATAGACTGTATCCCTGACCAGTGCAAGCCATAAAAAGCAAGGGACTAACAGGTAAGTTTTCTTTTTTTTTTTTAAACACCATATGAACACCCCTGAGATCCGTTTCATAACCCCTTCGTTCTCAGTCTAGTGTGTGTAGATTGCTCAGAATTGTAACTTGGTTTATTGGTGTTTATATAATTTGCCTTGGTATCCTGTTGGTGTTTCTTTCATAATTACATTTTGTGTAGTTCTGTACATGGTTTTTATCAGTTTGTGTAAATGATACAGTAACTAATTGCAAATAGTGGCTGGAAGATGTTTTTCTGTAATGTTTAGGAAGTGATGCGGGGGGGGTCTGTTAACTCTAATTTGGTATTTATACATAGAAATTGCAAAATTGAAATCTGTGTGTATGCAAGTAGAATGAAGTTTTTACATTAGTCTTTGGTTAGGGTAGAGATGATGCTAGAGTGATCTTGAGATCAAGAAGAGGAACTAGTAAATAGAGTGTAGCAGGGATGTTGAATGACTTAATTATTTCCTTGGTTTTCATGGTGTGTGTGTTGGTGGGATATGCAGTGTAGGAAAAAACCTCAGATTAATTTTTTCTGTGGGGGGAATTTTCCATAGTTTTTAATCTCTGTATATCAGTATGGATATTCATGTAGTTAGGTATCAACATTAATACATATTGTACTAAAAAACATAAATGCCAGGATTAAGGTTGCTTTTTTCCTGTGCAGTCTTAATTCAGGACCTTTGTGTGTATGCATTACCCTAGTTCTGCCTAACTTCACATATGAAGTCCTGAGGTAGAGCCAGCAATAGAACCCATTTCTCCTGGGTTGTAAGGTTGTCTGTGGCCTGGTCTACACTAGGAAATTAGGTCAATATAACTAGTCACTCGGGTGTGAAAAGTCTACAACCCTGAGCGACTCAGATAAAATGACCCGACCTCCTCTCTTCCTCCCCTCTTCCCCCCCCCCCCGGGTAAACAGCACTAGGTTAATGGGAGAATTCTCCTGTTGACCTATGTGAACAGGAGAAGGCTTCTTTCATTGGCATAGGTAGCATCTTCACTGAAGCGCTACAGTGGTGTTGCTGCAGTGTTCTAAGTGTAGATGAACCCTACAAATGAAGTTCTGCAATAACTCCATGTGTAGGCATGCTTTTATTTGGCAATAAGAGTGCCTTGTTCTGGTTTAGCTTAATCTGATTTGGTAGTGGATTCAGGAATAGTTTCTGGGCTTTAAATTCACACCATACCTTAATCTGTATTAATTTCTAAGACCTTCCTTAGTTGATAGAAACAGTGTTAACTTATGTTACAGTTCTTGCAACAGTCTTCCTTCACTGCCCATCCTATGAAGTCAGTGGATGAGGTTCGGTAGGAAAAAAAGTACACGATCATGCAATTAAACATCAGAATGCATATATGCAGGGGATTTGAATAAAGGTTATGTGGACAGTTTTTAATGTAGGGTAGTCCTGTGACTCAAGTGGTAGAAATCTGTGTTGTGACGCAGAAGTGAGGTGTTCAGACCCTACTAATTCTGCTCTCTTGAACATATGCAGTACAATACAGTTCTTAATTACAGGGTCACACTTTTTTTTTTCTTGCAAGATCCCTGCATCATTCAGTACACTAGATGGATGCATAAAGTTGCAGAGAATTGTAAATCCTGCATTACCTAAATTGAGTGCTTGATTTAGCAGCTAACATACTGTTTTTGATCTAGTATTACAAATGTATCAAAAATAATAGCAGTCACTAGACTTCATTAGAATAAAACAAGTGTATTCCACCCCCAATCTGGTATTGAAGATTGCTTTGCATTCCTGCTTTTGTCTCTGTATTAATGATCTTCCAGAGGAAGTTATGGTTGAGGATGTTAATAGTAGAAAATTCTTGTAAATCCCTAAATTAGATTTCACAAAACTTTTCATACAAAATGTCTCTGTCTTCCAGGCTGATATGCTTTTGTGTTTTCCCCTATTTATGAAAGTTTTGATATCTTGTGGGACTTCTATAAAATTATCTGAATTTTAGTCCTTGCTAAGAACAGTGATACGAAGTGTGGATACGTTAACTTGAAAGCAGCTATCAGAAAAATGCAACTCTTTAGCCTAGAAATTCTTTTTGGCTAAGAAGGAATACAATGTAGCTCACTCTTAGCTGTGCTGGTCTTGCAGGCTAAAATGAGTAAAGAGTAGAAGAATATATTGTTCTTGATTATGACCTGAAGAGATTCACATTCTTGACTGTACATATGCGCTCTGTCTTTGCCAGAAACATCTACCCAGACTTTGTTGTTGGGGCCACAAACATGTTTCCTTGTAGAACTGAACACTTGTACCTGAAGTTACATATCCTTCTAGCTGCTTTTATGTTAGCTGGTTTTCCTTGTTGAGCTATATTTTCCTATAGTTTGAATAATGTAGTCATGCTGTTGCTTGGTTTGTTAGACTTTTTTATTTTAATTTCTTATTGATTATTTCTCTTGGTGGTGAGAGAATCTCATTTACATTCTGTAACATCAGCAACCACTTCTTAGGGAATTTATCAGATTTCCAGAGGAACTCATGCCATCTTTTTCGTGCATGGTTTCCCACATTACTATAAAATAGAATTTGTTTATAGCCTTTGTACTCCAATTAGACATTATTTACATGACGTTTTGTAAATAGAGGATTTTCTCCCATGCTCATAGTATAGATAAACAGAATTGCTTACTGTGCTTAATTTGAAACTTGTAGCATGTAATTTAAAATATAAAAAGGATTTGAACTGAAAACATAAGACATTAAAAGATTAAAATGCTACCCCTAAATCGCAAAATTGTCCTATCAATAAACCACATCTGAGACTCTCTTCTTGTTCTTTAAGTCACGGATGGCAGAGCTGGCAAAGTGCAGCTGGTTGGCTACAAGCAATCCTCCTTTACTTTCTGAAGAACTTTCTTCCTGTTCATCTCCTTTCTACTTCCTGACCATCCAGAGTCACTGAAAAATAGCAAGCTGATTGCGTCCCAGACCAACTAACGGGAATGCAGCCTGTATCTAAATAGGGAGTGTGTGTACAGGATAGTACTGCCAACTGGCAAATGTCATGTGTGGCAACAGGCTTCTGTAGATCCATGCCCAGTGCAGCTCAGTGCATTTTTTTTTATTAGGAACAGCCAAAAAAAGACACGCACATTCGTTGGTGCTTGAGGTACAACCAAACTTCTTTAAATCTGCTTTAGAAAATGCTTGTGGATGTCACTTTAGGGGTGAATCCTGTCCCCTATCTGTCACTGCTCTTAAATCAGTAGGATTTAGTGGTGCAGGGTTGAGATAAAATTTTGGTAGCTCATGTAGAGGATTTGCACACTTTTTGTGTACCATTCAGGTCCAACTATGCAACCCTATGCACCTCATACAGTTAGGATTTGGCGGTAGTCATGGAATCCAGTGACCGTTTCCTTTACGCAGTGGAGTAAAAGAAACATTGAGACTATTCCAGCAAATGGTGACTCTGCTGCTGCGAAGAGGTGGCATGGGGATTGACCCCAGCACACACTTAATTTGCTTAGGATATGTGCTCTGCCTAAGATTTGGGTCTTTGGCAGATTATAGTTCTAAATTCAGACTGTCTGCAGTCTCAGGAAGACAGCACAGCAGTGATTACACCGGTTTCATGTTTGAAATCATGAAGGCTAAAAATGTAATTTTTTTTCTATATAGAAGTTTAAGATCTGTAGGACTGTGTGAGAGATGGCTTTCACTTGTCAGGAAGTTGCCTTCTCTCCATTGGTGATTTGCCAGGTGGATTTGTCAAGACCTGTATCTATCTTAGGGTATTTCTGCACAGCAGCTGGGAGGTGTAATTCCCAATATGGGTAAACATACCCATGTTGGCTCTTCTCAAGCTAGTGCCTAAAAATAGCAGTGTGGCAGCAACAGCACAGGCAGCAACTCAGGCACCTCCCCTATGTTACATGCTTGGGCAGTAAGCCAGTGCTGCTGCCTGTACCAGTGTGGCCATGCTAGTATTTTTAGGTGCTAGCTTGAGCAGAACTAGCATGTGAGTGACTTTCCACACTGGGAATTACACTTCTCAGCTGCTGTGTAGACATACCTTTAGTTACTTCTAAAGAATGTGCTGCCTGTGTGTGTGTGGAGACTGAACAAAACTTATGAATCTAGAAAGAATGATGGCTTTTCTTTCTGTTACCCCATATTCGAAGGAGCATGTGCTGATGTTAGACTTTTTTAAAAAAAAGTAATTATCAGTTTACAAAATGTGCGTACACAAAAAATCCTCTATTTAGAAAGTAAACTTTCTATGAACTCTCAAGTACGGTTTATAAATACCATGCAGAACTTGCCATTTGGTTGCCACTTGTTGCATAGGTAATTATTACCTGTGAAAGAAAATGTGTAAAAGTGTATTTTGTATAAAAATCATACACCATATAATTCTTTAGGTAATCTAATGATTTAAAGCTCTAATTTTGTTGATTTAAAAGAGAATGTTCTCTATTTGACAAGTAAGACTTTAGTTGTGTATGTGTTTGCAACTCTCTTGGGAGTGGATTTAAGGGATCTTAATTATTGGAAAATATTTCAGGGTAACTTATTAGGCCTACTTCCATTATTTACTGTTCCATAACATAAGAATTCTGTTCAGTAACATCATCTGTTTTCTGATTTTAGCTATGGTCAAACACCCACTCACCCTAAATGGAACTGCTTAAACAAATGTATTAAAATACTTGAAAGAAAAAAAAATTATACTGCATGCCCTTTAATTGTTGACTTATGCCCAAATGTAACTACAAAGAAAAACAAGACCATGTTTTAAATTAATTACAACTGTTCCTAATTGTTACATTATTTACGGTTTGTTCCTCTAGAAATAGCACAAATCTCAACTTTTTAAAAATGAAAAATTTTCTTTCCATTTTGGGAATTATTTCAAGGTTATGGAATAAAGAAATCTATTTACTGTCAAATCCAGAAATACAATTATAAAAGAGCATGCTGTGATATACAAGTAATTCACTTGTATGTTTTTTTCACACTTTATCTTCTGTTTGTCTTACTATCAGGGAAGCATCACTTTTTCATCGTAATATTTGCTATTATTACCAGTGTAATTCTGTTGTATTGTCAGTTTTGATTTATATGTGTTGAATGCTCTCCTGTTCATTCAGGAGATACTTGGGTGTACATTTTGAACTTGCTGTGTATTTCAGAATTTTATATACAAAGAAATATATGTAAATACTAGGGCTGTCGTGTTCAAAAATTGTGATTAATCGCAGTTTCAATTGCATTGTTAAACAATAATAGAATACCATTTATTTAAATATTTTTGGAAGTTTTCTATATTTTTAAACAGGGCCTGGGGGGCCGGGCTCCAGCCTCCCTCGGAGTGCAGGGCTCCAACCCCGCTCCCTCCCCTGCTGTTGGCAGAGATGGGGCTTCAGCCTCTGCTGGCCGCAGAGCTCCTGAGCTGGGGCTGCCACTGCTTCCTCCCTCCCCAGCCAGAGGTATGCAGTTAACATGTTAAAAATTTAATGCATTAATTTTGTTTTCAGTTAATCGCAGGTGTTAACTGTGATTAATAAACTGCCCTGGTAAATAAAATTGTCAGAGCTGAATTCCTTCCTTTTATAAGTTTGTCAGCGCTAACGTTAGGGAAATACTTTACTCTTAATATCTTTATCAGGTAGCAGATTAGGAGAATCTTTAGTTAGAGAAGATTTTATTGATGTCTTTGAAACTTAACTTGAGGCTTACACTACTAATTTTTCTTTCCAAGGTATCCTGATGTTAAGTAGACAGTGTTGAACTGGCAATAAGAAGAGAAAGCTATGAAAATGTTAGTGTTTAATAAAGCAGTAAACTATCAATATTGATGTAAGTCCTGATTCTGCAAACAGCTTGCACCAGAATGGATTTCTGTTCTCATGCTGAGTTCCATTGAAACATGAAACAGTGCACTGGGGCCTTTGTTGGCACAAAAAATGAATGCTAAAACCAACATGAGCAAAACCATATGTGGTATAAAGGGAAAAAATTCTTTAAATAGGAATAGGGGTTTGAATTTTAATTTAATTTAAATAGGTTTGACTGTGATAATCTGTTCGGCTCTGTGTCTGATTTAAATCCAGTGTAAGCTACCAATTCCTGAATCATGTAGGTGAGTTGGACAGACTCTCCAGGTATTAGAGAGGTAGCTCAAGATGAAAACAAAAAGATTCAAATACTGCTGTGGTGAGTTTGGATTCTGTCTTATCACTCAGAGCCGTACAAAGTGAGTCATGCAAATTTGTTGGAAAAGACTACAGGAGTTTGAAAATCAGTCCTGACACCAGGATTTTTAACTGTGTGCATGACAATGTGGTGTGTCTCCCTCTCACCCCCCATTGCATGTGTGTGTTCTTTGGGGTTTTTGTTTGGGGGGGGAGAGGGAGGGGAAAGGGAGAGGAGTGGAAGTCTGGCACACGGGCCCAAACCAGAATTTCTCTAAAAACTAGCTTCAGAATAACTTCAGCTAGTGGTTTAAGGCAGAGGTGGGCAAACCTATGGACCATGGGCCACATCGGGCCCATAGGACAGTCTTACCCGTCCCCATAGCTCATGGTCCGGGAGGCTAGCCCCAGGCATCTCCCCTGTAGCCACAGGCCCGGGGGGTTGGATAAGGGGCAGGGGATCCTGGGGGGCAGTCGGGATGGGTAACAGATGCGGTTGGATAGGGGAGAGGTTCTGGGGGGGCAGGGGATGGAGAACAGGGGGGTTAGTGGGTGGGGTCCCAGGAGGAGGTGGTCAGGAGACAGGGAGCAAGGGGGGGGGTTGGATAGGTGAAGGGTTCTGAGGGGGGCAGTCGGGGCAGAAGGTGGGGAGGGGTCAGATGGGAGTGGGGGCCAGGCTGTTTGGGGAGGCACAGCCTTCCCTACCCAGCTCTCCATACAGTTTTGCACCCCAATGTGGCCCTCGGGCCAAAAATGTTCCCTCACTTGGTTTAAGGTGTATTATTTGCCTTCACATTTGTAGCTAATAAAGTTCCCCATTTTTCTTCTCTCCAGGCCATCTGAAAAATAAAATCTAGCCCACAGTTAATCTTGAGGCTCCAGTAATTTTGCTTTGCAAAATGGTAACTTTTTTTTAAAAATGCATTTAAACTCAGTTTAGGCCTTGAATTTAGAATCTCACTGCAGAAAATTGTTTTAGAAAATCTTTTTTCTTTTTCTTGAGGGTAAGAAGTAAGGAATGTATATGGTGGGTTCAGGAGAGATTTTAAAAACTTTAAAATAAATTGTATACTCTTTTATATTAATCAGTGCATGCAATTTAATTGTTATTTCATCTTATTGAGACTCCTTTTCAAAGGCATAGGTGGCTTCATTTACTATAAGCAAGTGCATGAATTTTTGTCTAGGCACTACTGCCATATTACTTCAGAATAGTCTCTTGTAATGAGGATGCATTTGTCCAAAGTTATGACAGTAAGTTTTGACCAGGTTTATTTAGTTCTACTCTTCATGTTAAACAATTGGGTTCTTTAGCATGATTTTTTTTCTTTTAGAGGCATTTCCAGAAATAATAATAAATCCAATTTGAAATGTGTGAAAGCTAAGTTTCTGCATCTTTAGATTCATGGTTTCTCTTTTCAGTTTCTTGAGAGCTTCAGAATTCAAATGGTACTTGGATTGCAATGAATTTCACTAATTTCAAGATGTCTAGGTTTATCATTAAATCACTTTGGCATGGAAATGTGGCATGGATTCCCTACGCTGCTGTGGTTGGAAAAGTGTCTAAGCAGTTGAGTATATAACTGAAGTTTTAGTAAAATCTATGATCAGTAATACTCTGCTTATTATGGGCAAGATTCAAATACACCGGACCCTCGCTAGAATGCGTGTCTATATAGCGTGAATTCGTTTATAACGTCGTTGCGGCCATGAACCCCAAATTTAATTACTTTCATTGGAATTTATGTTAACGCGTTCCCCACTATAATGTGGTCCCCGCGTTAACGCGGTACCGCGCATGGATCCCAAATCCCGCGTTCTAGTGAGGGTCTGCTGTCATTACGTTACTCCGCAAGTAACCCGCTTCACTTCCATGGAGCTACGTGCATAGTGAAGTGTGTTCAACACGAGTAAAGATGGTGGAATTCAGCCTAGAAATGAAAAACTCTGATGAAACTCTTTAAACTTCAGTCAGCCATCTCTGCTGTTTAAAAATTGGTTTGTGGCACATACAGTCCATATCCTTAAAATAAAGGAGTGTTAGATTTGACCATAGTTAATGTAAACATCTAGAACAGGTGGGCAAACTTTTTGGCCTAAGGGCCACATCTGCGTGGGGAAATTGCATGCAGAGCCATGAATGTAGGGTTGGGGTGTGGGAGGGAGTGTGGGGTGTGGGAGGGGGTGCAGGAAGGGATTCAGAGCAAGGGGTTGGGGTGCAGGAGGGAGTGCAGAGTGCAGGAGGGGCTCAGGGTAGGGGTGCAGGGTGCGGCAGGAGGCTCAGGGCAGGAGTTCGGGCCGGCGCTTACCTTGAGCAGCTCCGGGGTGGCAGTGGGGCTAAGACAGGCTCCCTGCCTGCCCTAGCCACGTGCCGCTCCTGGAAGTGGCGGGCACCACATCCTTTGGGGGGGGGGAGGGCAGATGGCTCTGTGTGTGGCCCTCGCCTGTGAGTACCTCCCCCGAAGCTCCCATTGGCCACGGTTCTCAGTTCCTGGCCAATGGGAGCCGCGGGAGGTGGTGCCTGCAGGTAAGGGCAGCGCGCAGAGCCCTCTGTTGGCAACTTCACAGGCCGGATCCAATGCCCTGACGGGCTGAATGTAGCCTGCAGGCTGTAGTTTGCCCACCCCTGATCTATAACTATCTTGGATACTGAAGAAACTTGTACTGCTTGGAAACTGACAGGTTGACCTCACAGCATAGGAGGGTTTAATTAATGGTGTAGGAAAGTAGGGGCAGAGTTTGTGTAAACCAGGAATCTGTAAATGAACTAGTCCAGGTTACAACTCTTTCCTGCCTGTACCTTTGTTTGACCATATATGCTATTTGAAACAATATATCCATTAGCTTGCACATTTTAAATATCGTTATTGCTTGGATGCTCTGTTTGGTCTGTCCTCTTTATGGCCTATAATTAAGGCTGCGAGTCTGTCACAGATCACGGAAGTCATGGATTCCGTGACTTTCTGTGATCTCCATGACTGAGTCAGGCAGCCCCTGGGCCAGCAGCAGCAGTTTGGGTATGGGGGAGGAGGCTCTGGGTTAGGGGCAGGGGGTTGGGGAGTGTGGGTTGAGGGCGCTTACCTCGGGGTGGGGGGCTCCTTGGCTCCAACTTGCATGGCCCCCCTGCAGCTCCTAGGCGGTGGAGGGGCGGGGGGTCTCTGCGCTGCCTGCACTCCTAGGCCCCGCCCCCTGGAGCTCACATTGGCTGCAGTTCCTGGCCAGTGGGAGCTGTGGCAGCCAGCGCTTGTGGCGGGAGCAGTAGAGCCCCTTGTCCTGGCCCCCGCATCTGCCACCTATGAGCTGCAGGGATGCAGAGCTAGATAAGAAGCCTCACCAATCTCCCTCCCCCCAGCACCAGTGGGGGTCCTGGGCCATGTCCCCCAGTACCTGCAGTGCCCCTGGACTGGCCCCCAGAGCACGTGCGCTGCGCCCCACCCCCACCCCCCAGTTTTAGTCAGGGCAGGTATTTTTAGTAAGTCATGGATCAGTCACGGGCCCGTGAATTTTTGTTCACGGTCCGTGACCTGTCCAGGACTTTTACTAAACATACCTGTAACTAAAATATAGCTTTACCTATAATCTATTGTTTCATCTGCAGATTACTCCATATAGAAATCCTGGAAAGTAGTTGCTTAGACTGAGAGAACGATAGTTTTCATTGTTTTGGATATTTTTCTGTTTTGAGAATAATGGCATCATGATTGTGTGAATGAATATTCTCAAATGTGTTTTGGAGTAGCAAAACCTAGATTTTTTTTTTTTTTTAAAGAGTGAATTAGTTTGCAAACTATCTGAAGTGTGTTTGAGTTAGAGGGAAATTACTGTTTAAGTACAGTGTTTATTCCCAGTTGTAGATGCAGAGGAATTGCTGTACTTAAGGTTGTTTACTGCAGCATTGGATTTACTAAATGTTTTTATAATCCTTATGAAAAGCTTGTATATACTCTTGAGCTGGAGAAATAGTTCTTTAATAGAAAGCTTTGCTCTTAGTTATATAGCAAAATGATATGCAAAATCAAATTAGTATTTATGTTAGTGCATATCAGGGTGGATTTGATTTAAATCATGATTTAAATCACTAGTCAGGAAGACTCAATTTAATCATGGATTTCTGCATAAAAGTGCATTCTTGTTGGCTGTTACAACCTTAATACATATTCTTCACAACTCAGATAGGTGAGACCCAAACTGGGTCTGTCTTACAGTCTGCTGCTGTTATAGATTTCCCCTTCTAGTGAGAGAATGTTATAGTAGATTTCAAATCAATGAAGGCTATGCTCAGAAAAACCTCAAGTCTTCTGGAATATGTTGCTCAAACAATTTCACTTTTGTTTCTACTGCCTGTTGCTCCCTTCTCCCATTTATCTCCAGACTTCTCCTTGTCTAGATCTATTCTGCCCCCAACAATCTTCTATTCATTGAACTTTTTGAAACTTTTCACGTTTAGAGAGAGGTAAGGGATTGACCCTGTGTACACAAGTTTGCAGAGAGACAATAGAGTTGAGGTCCATTATGTCTCACCTCTGTATATTATTTATTTAAAAACATTTTTGCTGTTAACAAGCATGTTATCTCTGGAGACACAAATCCACAGTTTGAGACCTGCAAAACTAAGCATCTCTGATGGTATCTTCTAGACTGAGCACTGAGTCTCATTGGGAAAATAGAAGGATTAACCTAAATAATCTATACAGAAGCCCTTGGAACCCCATAAGATTGGGTCCCTAATCCGTGAACTATTGGAACTCATTCACAAAACCGTTCTTAAACATTGCATGAATTTATTGTCTCATACTATAGAATTAGAATTTATAATCCCTATTCCATGATGATATGTTTGAGCTATAATGTATCTTAATTAAAACTATCTTTAGATGAGATTTTTTTGATACATGCTTTTTGAGGAAAAAACTTATTTAAATACAACAACTTTTTGATGTTTTTAAAGCATTGATTTTTAAAATAAAATAAAATTGATGGAGATTCCTATCTCCTAGAACTGGAAGGGACCTTGAAAGGTCATTGAGTCCAGCCCCCTGCCTTCACTAGCAGGACCAAGTACTCATTTTGCCCCAAATCCCTAAGTGGCCCCCTCAAGGATTGAACACTCAACCCTGGGTTTAGCAGGCCAATGCTCAAACCACTGAGCTATCCCTCCCACCCTGGTGCATATGCTTAGTCTTTTTATAAAGGCAGTTGTGTTATACGTTTACAAATTGGCTTGTTTTAGAACAGTGGTTTGTCAAAGGTGAACTTTTTAGTGCAGGATGCAGACTATAAGCATTTTTGTTAACAAAACATAGTTTTGTAACAGGAATATGGTTTTATCATATGCTTCTGAAACCAATGAAGAAGGTAATTGAGTATACTAATTTAAAAGCTAGCTAGTTGAGTAATTTATTGTTAAGTGCTCAAATTATGTCCATGAACCACTTACTTATTACATAATTATTAGCCTCTAATTGCTGTAGAGCAGGGGTCTGCAACCTATGGCATGCGTGCCAAAGATGGCACGTGAGCCGATTTTTAATTGCACGCTGCTGCCTGCCGGGACTCTGGCAGGCAGCAGCGTGCCATTAAAAATCCTGCCCAGCCCGCTCTTCTCCACCCTCCGCTTCCCGCCCCCCCCCCCCCCCAGTGGGGGCAGAAGCTTGGTCCTGCCGGCTCCCTTGCCTTTTCCTGCTGGGTTCCTGCCCCGCCTCCGCCTTTGTCCCTCCTGCCCTGCCGGCCGATCAGCTGATGGCCCTTGCGAGGGAGGGGGTCGGGAAGGAGCAGATTGAGTGTGCTTGCTGCTCCCGGCAGAGGCAGAGAAGAAGTGGGGGTGGGCCTTGGGGAAGGGGTGTGTGTGGAATAGGGGCATATCCCCTCCAGCCCTCTCCTCTGAGCCCCACACACACCCTCAGGCCCGAGCCCTGTACCTCCCCATACACACCCAGCCCTCTGCTTGTGTTCTTCACACACACCCCCCCCCACGACCCCAGCTCTGACTCTGGCACCCCCACACATCCCCCCCCAGCCCTGACACCTGCACCCCCTGACATGCCCCTAGCCCTCTGCCCTGACTTGCACCCCCACATATCCAGCCCCCCCACACCCCAGGCTCCCCAGACATCCTGACTCTTGCACCCCCCCACATCCCCACCCCCACCTTGAGTACCAAACAGGAGTTCCTACATCACCACCCCTCGTGCCAAATGGGAGCTGCCCAGGTAAGTGCCCCACACCCAAACCTCCTGCCCCAACCCTGAGCTCCCTCCCTCATTCTAGGTCCTGGCCTTCACCCCCAGCCCTGTGCTCAGTGCACTCCCACCCTCAGCTAAGTGCAGACAGAGGAAGAGAATGGGCCAGAACCAGGGAGAATGTGTATGTGGGTAGGGCTGGGACCCCAGACCGGCAGCGGGCTGAGCAGGTCCGGCAGCTGGGATCCTGGCTGGCAGGAACGGGCGGATGGAACCCCTGAGCGGCAGTGGGCTGAGCCGCTCAGCCCACTGCTGGTCTGGGGTCCCGGCCCCGCACAGCCCGCTGCCAGTCTGGGGTTCTGGCTGCCGGACCCTTGCCAGCCAGGGTCCCAGCCGCATTTCCCGCTCAGCCCGCTGCCGGCCTAGGTGAACAGAAACCCAGCTCAGCAGCGGGCTGAGCAGGCTGGCGGCATAAGATCAACATTTTAATTTAATTTTAAATCTTTTTTATTTTACAATACAACAATAGTTTAGTTATATAATATATAGACTTAGCAAGAGAGACCTTCTAAAAAACATTAAAATGTATTACCGGCACGTGAAACCTTAAATTAAAGTGAATAAATGAAGACTTGTCACACCACTTCTGAAAGGTTGCTGACCCCTGCTGTAGAGTAAAAATTTAGTAATTAATAACATAGGAGTAAATATAAAGCAGTAGCTAATTTTTTGTAACTCTACTAATTGAACACAGCTTATTACTACTTTTAACAGAAAGCTGTAGACTGCATGCAGTCTAATGTTCAAGACCACATGTACAGTGAAACCCCGCTATAACATAATGTTTGGGGTCCAAAAAATTCCATCGTGATAAATGTGGGGGTGTGGTATAGCGGGGTTTCAAGCTGGTCAGTTTAAGTCAGTGGTTCCCAACGCGGTACATTGATGTGCGCTGCCTGGTGCCCCTAGTGCCCAGCAGGGGAGAGAATCCGCAGTCCTGCGTCTCCCAGGGACAGAGAACTTAGAGGCTGCGGGCGCCGGTGCTCTCTGTCCCCGGCAGGCACGGGGCCGTGGCTTCTCTCTGGCTCCTCCAGGGCTGCAGGCGCTGGTGCTCTCTGTCCTTGGCAGGCCGGAGAGAAGCTGCGGCCCCGCGCCTGCCGGGGACAGTGAGCACTGGTGCCCGCAGCCTTGGAGTTCTCTGTTCCCGGCGGGTGCAGGGCCGCAGCTTCTGTCCCCTGCTGGGCACTAGGTGGGGGCACATCAATGTCCTGGCGGGCGCCATGGTGTTGGGGACCACTGGTATTAGGCCTTAAAGGGGAGCGAACTTATGATCGCGTTGTATGCGATTTCGCGTTATGGTGTGGTGCGTTATAGCGAGGTTTGACTGTATTTTGGAGTTTCATATGGTATCCAATAAATCTGTCATTGGTCTGAAAGAAGAACAGCTTACTGACTTAAATATTAAAATGGTATATTTTATTTTTAACTTTGACTAAAAATTGAGGTTTAATAAAAGAAAAAGGTAACATAAATTACTCATTGTACAAGATTGATGAATTCCAGAATAAATTAGACAGCATTTTAAAAACTATTGGGCATATGTTTAACAGTAGATATCTAGATGTCTTGACTATAGTCATGTTTTTATTAGTACCTGAGAATAAACTTGTTTTAAATTAAAATAGATACTGCTCCGTAATATTAGGATTACTATGTATTAAATGTTTGTGACTTTGTTGAAAGTTTTTAATACATTAAATTCTTAAACTGTTTTAAGACTTTATTGTACTTTCCACAACTTGTTAAATATTTTGGTTAACAGTTTGTAAAGACTGAGGTCTCAAATTTATTACTTCAGTACAAGCCACATAGACTGCGAACAGATTTGTGGGGAGTTTGGAATGGTTAACTAAAATTACTTAACTGTTATCTTGTAGCTAATCTTTGAGTAATACTGGATAATTTGTGTTAACATTAATATCTTCAGAAGATGTGGCAAATTACCATCTTAATGATTTCTTCAGCTTTTTTCATTTTTCTTTATAATAAGGGTAGTATTTCTTAGTTTTAAAAATTAATTTATTTTATTTATTTAGCTTGATTGTGTACTCATCTTTCTATATCCTAATATCTGAAGGACTACAGTAATCAGAAAAGAAGAAAATGTGAAGACAAATCTGTGAATTCATGGTTTAAATTACAGTACTGTAACTCCTCACTTAACCTTGTCCTGGTTAATGTTTTGTTACGTTGCTGATCAATTAGAGAAAACGTGCTCGTTTAAAGTTGTTCATTGCTTCCTTGTAACGTTGTTTGGCAGCTGCCTGCTTTGTCCACTGCGTGCAGAAAGAGCAGCCTGTTGGAGCTAAGTGGTGGGGGCTTGGAACTAGGGTGGACTGGCAGCCCCTCTATCAGCTCCTCGCTCCTGTAAGTTCTCTGTGTGGCAGCTGCCCAGCAGGCTATGATTTGCTGGGCAGTTCAGCTGTCCCTCCCCCCACCCCCACTGCAGTGTGCTGTTCCTTCCCTCTGCCTTGGAGCTGCTCCCGGGAGCCTCCTGCTTGCTGTTCAGAGGGCGGGGTAAGAGGGTTGCTAATGTCAGGGTGTCCCCCTCCCCCTGCTCCTGTACCTCCAGTCCAGAGTGGGGGGGACAGGACACGACAGGGCTCAGGGTGGAGGGAGCTTCTGGCAGCAGCTGCTCTCTCAACTTGCTGATCTACTTAAAAAGGCAGTGTACTTAGAGTGGGGTCGGCGTATTTAAAGGGGCAATGTGCTACACACACTGTGTGTGTCTCTGTCATGCTGCCTCCTCTCTCCATTCATGCTTCCTTGTAGAATGTGAGGCTACATTAAGAACATGTTTAACCCTTGAGGGCTCAGCTGAGTGCTAGTTCATCTTTTGGCAGTAAGGTATTCCCTGGGAAATATCCCACCCTCTGACTCTACCACCTCAACAGTATTAAAGTATGTGTTTAAAACTTTTATTTATATATGAGAAAGAGTATAAAATAGTGTTTTTGTCTGGTGAAAAAAATTTCCCTGGAACCTACCCCTTCTTCCCCCCCCCCCATTCATTTTTATGGGGAAATTGGATTCGCTTAATACCGTTTTGCTTAAAAATGCATTTTTCAGGAACATAACTGCAACGTTAAGCGAGGAGTTACTATAATTTAAAGTTTTTATTAGTGGATTACTATTTAACCCTACATTCATCTAATCAACATCCAGTGAGGGTTCATCTTTAAATGCGCATCTTAAATTTTGTTCAGCCAGGCTTTCTGTACTCAAATTCACTGTTCCTTTTCTAAGCTCTTTTGATTTCATGTATGCATATTATCTCTATTTTAGAACTTAATTTATTTTTTCAGACTATCTCAATTATACTAAGATAAAAGCAGAAAGAGTCCTGTGGCACCTTATAGACTAACAAACGTATTGGAGCATGAGCTTTCATGGGTGAATACGTCTGTTAGTCTGTAAGGTGCCACAGGACTCTTAGTCTGGATCTGTAAAAGCAGTAAACACAGCTACCTCTCTGATACTATAGTAAGATACTGATTACAATATCTGGGACTTTAGTGCAACATAGAACGGACATACTGGCTCATACCAATGATCCGTCTAGCCCAATGTCCTGTTTTCTGAAAGTGGCCAATGCTGGTAATTCAGAGGGAATGAACTGGGCAATTATTGAGTGATCCATCCTCTGTCATCTACTCCCAGCTTCTAGCATCAGAAGCTGGGGACACCCAGAGCATGGGCTTGCATCCCTGACTATCTTGGCTAATAATCCTTGATGTACCTATCCTCCATGAACTTCTCTAATTCTTTTTTCAACCCCATTTTAATTTTGGCCTTCACAACATCCCCTGCCAATGAGTTCCACAGGTTCACTGTGCATTGTGTGAAGTACTTTCTTATGTTCGTTTTAAACCTGCTGCCTACTAACTTCATTGGATGACCCCATCATTGTTGTTCTTGTTATGTGAAGGAGTAAATAATACATACTTATTCGCTTTCTCCACCCCATTCATGATTTTACAGACCTCTCATATCACCCCTTAGCCCTATCTCTTTTTGGGCTGAACAGTCCCAGTCTTTTTAATCTCTCATATGAAATCTGTTCCATATCCCTAATTTTTGTACTCTTCTCTGAATCTTTTTCAAGTAGAATATCTTTTTTGAGATGGGGTGACCAGACCTCCTAACAATATTCAAGGTGTGGGCATACCATGGATTTATATAGTGGCATATGATCTTTTGTCTTATCTATTCCTAATGGTTCCTAACATTTTTTAGCGTTTTTGACTGCCACTGCACATTGAGCGGATGTTTTCAGAGAACTATCCACAATGACTCTCAAGATCTTTCTTGAATGGTAATGGCCAATTTAGTTCCCATCATTCTGTATGTATAGTTCGAATTGTTTTCCAATATGCATTACTTTTCATTTATCAACCCTGAATTTCATCTGTCATTTTGTTACCTAGTCACCCAGTTTTGTAAGATCCCCTGGTAACTCTTCAGGCAGCTTTGGACTGAAGTATCTTGAGTAATTTTGTATCCTTTCCAAATTTTGCCACTTCACTGATGAGCCTTTTTTCCTGATCATTTATGAATAGCACTGGTCCCAGTACAGATCCCTGTGAGGGACACCATTGTTTACTTCTCTCCCTATCCTTTATTGCCTGTCTTTTAAGCAGTTACTGATCCGTGAGAGGACTTCCCTTTTTATCCCATGATAAGCTTACTTTGTTTAAGAGCCTTTGGCGTGGGACTTCGTCAAAGGCTTTCTGAAAATCTAAGTACACTATATCCACTGGATGCCCTTTGTCCATATGTTTGCTTTCCTCACCTTTTTAAGAATTCTAATAGATGGGTGAGGCATGATTTCCCATTACAAAAACCAGGTTCTCTTCCCCTAACAAATTGTGTTCATCTGTGTCTGATAATTCTGATTTTTATTTTCACTTCAACCAGTTTGCCTATTACTGAAGTTAGGCTTACTGACCTATAATTGTCAAGATCACCTCTGGAGCCTTTTGCTTGAAAATTATCACATTAGCTATTTTCCAGTCAGTTAGTACAGAAGCTGATTTAAAAGGTTACATAGCTCAGTTAATAGTTCTGCAATTTCATACGAGTTCAGTCAGACCCTTTGGGTGAATAACATCTGGTCCTGGTGACTTAATTACTGTTTAGTTTGTTCCAAAACCTCCTCTAATGACACCTCAACCTTGGACAGTTCCTCAGAGTTTTGACTTAGAAAGAATGGCTCAGGTATGGGAATCTCCCTCACATCCTCTGCAGTGAATTGATATAATTTTTCTAAAATAGCCTTATCTTCCTTTAGTGTCTCTTTAGCACCTAGTCATCCAGTGGTGACTCCACAATGTTATGCAGGCTTCCTCCTTTTGATATACGTAAAAAATGGTTTGCTGTTAGCTTTTGAGTGTCTTGGCTAGTTCCTCCTCAAAGTCTTTTTTGGCCAGCTTTATTATACTTTTACAGTTGACTTGCCAACGTTTATGCTCCTTTCTATTTCCCTCAGTAGAATTTAACTTCGAGTTTTTAAAGGATGCCTTTTTGCCTCTAAGCATTTCTTTCACTTTGTTCTTTATCTGTGGTTGCACCTTTTTGGTCCTCTCGTTTTTTAATTTGTGGTATACATTTAATTTGAACCTCTCATGGTGTTTTTAATAAGTTTCCATGCAGCTTTCAGGTATTTTACTTTTGTGACCGTACCTTTTAATTTCCATTTAACTAGCTTCCTCATTTTTGTGTAGTTTCCTTTTTAAATTAAAAGCTACTGTGGTGGGCTTTTCATGTCTTCCCCCTCCCCGCCCAAGAACGTTAAATTTAATTAAATTATAGTCATTATTATCAAGTGGTTTAGCTATATTCACCTCTTGGACCAGATCCCTGTGCTCCATTTAGGAATAAATCAAGAGTTGCCTCTCCTCTTGTGGGTTCCAAGAAGCAGTCAACTTTTTTCAAAGAGGATGCTTGTTATGTTCTTTCCTCAGATTATATGTATCGCATTGAGATAAATGTGTGATCAGGAGCAGTTCAGACAAAATACTCTAATGCTGGGGCCAAAAATGGGGAAATTGGGCTTTCCCCATCTATACCATAAAGAAATACCTTCATAATCTTTCCGAGATACTGTAAATGCTCATCTGCTGAATGTTGCATATTTAGGACTTCAGACATACTGAAGATAGAATGCCACCTCAACCATTAGCTCTGAGTGATAGATTGCATTATTTGTGTAGGGTTGCCAGTCCCTCCTTACCTGAGACATGTATTTCAGTATCTTTAAGTGGAATGTTGCTCTTTAGTACTGAGCTACCTATTTTAGGATCTTGCTGATGGCTTAAGGTAGCTTTTAGTTTGGAATGCTTCTGTAATTTAAAACTGCATAACATTTTTATTTTTAAAATAGACTTTTTTATAGGTGTGGCTGCTGTAGGTGTGAAGAAGTATAGCACTTTTTCCTCAAAGTTCTTGTTATGTTGGTTCTGTAATGGATTGTTTTTCTAGTGAATGTTAGTGTTTTGTCCAACTGTAAATGTTTCTGATGTCTTGTCTGAGTTTGCAACAATTTTTTTTTTTTTGTGGCAGACATTCAGTGTGCTCTGGGATTATACTCCTGGGGAAATTCTCCACCACTGCGCAGAATTTGTCTCCCACAGATTTCTTTGCTTCCCCACAGAAAAATGACTTTCTGAGGGGGAAGCAAAGGAAAGCCACAAGAGTGGTCATGTGACTCTCCCAGGACAGCTGGCAGAGAGGTAAATCACTGTGGGGCAGGAGGTGGGACTAGGGAAGATCCAGCTGGTGGTTCCTACCCTGTGCTGGGCTCAGCTGCTAGTCCCAACTGGGCTGGGGAAGACGGGACTTCCTCTTCCCTTGCATGGTATCCAGGGCCAGGTCAGACCCATCCCCAGATTTCTCGTCCAGCTGAAGGAAGCTCTGCAAACTCTCCCTCCCTCTTATTGCACCCATTGCTCTTCAACTGCAAGAGGAGGGATCCCTGTACAGGGAGCTGCTCCCCCATCCACCCAACCCCTGCGCATCCAGACCCCCTCATATCCAGACCCTCATGCCGAGCCTCATCCCCCCCCCCCCCGCACTCAGCACCTGCCCCCCAATGAGCCCGTTTCCCCCTGCACCTGGACCACTCCGATGAGCCACCTAGATCCAAACCACACTGAGCCTCAATCAGCTGCATCTGGACCCACTGTGCTCCTGACATCCATACCCCCTGCTGAGCTCTGTTCCCTCCACACCCAGACCCCCCCCCCCAGCTGAGCCCCAACCACTTCACCTGGACACCCCTACAGAGTCCCATTACCATTGTACTCAAACTTCTTGCTGAGCCTGCCTGTCCACTCCTGGTACACCTGGCACAGATCGGCCTGGTCCTTGTGCTGTGTCAGGGTTGGGTGCAGCCTCACCACTGAGTCTGTATCCGGGGGGAGCTGCACAGTGATCTCCCACTCTGTGCAGCCAGTGGCCTGTGCTCTCTATTGCCATGCTCAAGCCTTCACATTTATTTGACAGAATTTTAAAATATTGTGTGCAGAATTTTTATTTGGCACAAAATTTTTAATGGTTTGGCGCAGAATGCCCTCAGGAGTAGGGATTAGTCTGTTATGCAAGATTTCCCCATCCCCTCCCCCCAAAAAAAATTCTGGAAAGAGTCATTGCTTATTTTATTTTTGTTCCTTAATTTACAGCCATGTTTCATTAAAGTAATTTTGAACTGTTGAACTTAATTCATACTTTACAAATGTATTTTCCAAAGGTTTCCTTAACTTGAATATTCAGATATTTATCCAAACATAATTGCTATGGGTTTTCCTGCAGACAGACTTGAAGGAGTATACCGAAACAACATTGATGATGTAGTAAGGTAAGATTTATATTTTTGCTGATACTGTGAATTACTTGCTTATCTGTTTTTTGAAATACTCAGAATTCATGCAATAGTTTAACCTTTAATTCCTGTAATAAGTAGGTTGGATAGAGTACACGTGATCTTCTGCTTAGAGGTACTTAGGGGAGGGCAAAGTTTGGTGTAAAAGTGGTCTTTGGTTCTGTTTCTGTAAAATGAAGTGTATTTCTAGGGATTGTATTCTAGGCCATTGTTGTATGTACACATCAAATTCATACAATCAGCTTTTCAGGTGTAACATTGATCTGGGCTAATTGTGTTGGAAAAGTGCTTATATGACTTAAGAGCATGACCCCTAACTCATATAGATAATTTTTGAAAATCTCAGTAAGGTTTCCAGAGCAGCTAACCTTACATTTCTAATGTAAAATACCAAGCAGAAATACTTGCCAGAAACATAAGTGAGTTAAGAGCACAAGTCCCATTTTAAAGTTGATGGAACTCATGTTCATAAATCACTTCAGGTGCTTTTGAAAATTCCACCCTCTGTGGCAACTGGAGAATAAGTGAAATTATGATCTCACAAGAGTTAAAACTAAGGAATTGAGAGGGAAGCACAATTAGTTACTTAAAGTATTTTTTGTTTGTCCATTTAACTCCAATGTTTAAAAAACACTTTGTAGAAAAATGTTCATTAAAGTTTCAGCATTGTTTGTTTCCTCTTTGTCTGAGGGGGGGGATACTTAGGCAAAACCAGAGAAGACCTGGTTTGGTATTCCTGGTATTTCCAAGGTGTAAATGGCATTAAAGAAAACAACCTAAAACCCCAGTGCCTTGGAGAGGAGAAGGGGGAACTTTCAGGCTTCCTTTGTCCATCATACATGTGGCAAAAGTTGCAAACCTAATTTAAAACACAACCTCATTGATATTTAAATTAAAAAGGATTTTGCAATATTCAGAATATTAAGGCACTTCTCTATTAGATAAAAGCCACTGTACTCAATACTTGCATAGTGCTTTGGCCTTGTCTCCACTGTAACATGAAACCATTATGCGCACAGTTGTCAGCAACTGGGTTGACTGAACTCATACTGAGTGTACTTGAGCTTCAAGTGTAAATGGGGACAAGCCATGTTCAACAACATTTAGATAACCCTACATAGTTAGAGTAAACTGAAACAATCATGGTTAAACCCTGCACAACTAGCTGCTTCTGTCTACACTTGAAGCTTAACCATGCTCAGTACCAGGTTAGCTAAACCAAATTATTACAACTGTGTGCATAATGGTTTAATTTTGTATTGCTAGTGCTCCTAATATTACATGAGCAATGCTAACACATCTTAATGCACTTATTAGAGCAACGTTTCTCAAAGTCTAGGGCCACAGCCTCCCAGGGGCTTGGTAAAGGGTGTGTGAAGGACTGTCTAGTGGGGTGTGTGTAAATTATGATTGAGAGGCCTTTCACAACTCACAGTAAGGGTGGAGTGAGAGAAGTGCAGTATTGATTTATTTACAAGTAACAGCTCTTATTGAACCAGTTCATTGCATATCTGTGTGATTCCAGCATGGATGGGAGAAACTACAGATGTGGGTCCTGGTCTTTGCAAACCAGTCCTGTCAATTCCCCTCCCCCCCGCACCACACATTTTGTGCCCTGTTTCTTGACAGTCTCAGTAGGTAGATCTGGGAACTCCCATGGTGGTTTTTGACTGGTCTTTATCATAATTTTTTCTTTACAAAACAACTTTTGTTTACAATTTTTAACGTATTGTTACTCTGCTCCTCAGGAGAGATTTTATTCACAATTCTCAGGGTGCCCAGTAACTCGGATGATCAGTCCACAATTAAGGCTATTTTTTAATGTCAGGTACTTTTAGTAAAAGTCATGGACAGGTCATGAGCAACAACAACAAAAAAAAAAATTCATGGCCTGTGACTTGTACTATATACCCCTTACTAAATCTTGGAGGGAGGGTCTGGGGTTGTCATGGGAGTTGGGGGCAGCCTTGGGGTGCCACAGGTGCTCTGGGGGGGAGCAGCTCAGGATCCCCACTGGTGCTGGGGTGAGGGTAGTTGGTGGGGGCTGGCAGGCTTCCTCCCTGGTTCCGTGCAGATTCCTGGAAGCGGCACGTACCCATAGCTGCTAGGCGGAGGCGCAGCCCTGGACCTCTGTGCACTGCCTCTGCAGCTCCCATTGGCTGGGAACCACGGCCATTGGGAGCTGTGGGGGCATTGCCTGTGGGCGGAGGCAGCGCGTGGACCTGTCTGCTGCACTTCTGCCTAGGAGCTGAGGGAGGACATGTCATGGCTTCCGGGGAGCCCCCCAAAGTCCTCTTTTTGTTATGCTCATACAAAGCACACGGGAGTAAAAAGTACGGAAGGCAAGTACGCAGCATTTATTGAAAATACAACAGTTAGCATATGCTTTTTAGTCTCCCTCCCTCCCTCCCTCCCCTGCATTGATGTTTATGGTTACCAGTCCATAGTCTGGATCAATCTAGTGGCCAGCCTAGGTGGGGAGCAGGGCTCTATCGGTCGCGATCTGATGCTCCTGGAGTGTGACAAGACGAACCCAAAGTCCCATGGCCAAGCAGCCTGTCCTTATAGGTTTTTTTTCTTCGTTGAAGTCTATGGATTTTGCTGTGTCAGTTTGTGACCGGTTACTACTTAATTGGTGTAAACATTCCAATACACTTCCGAGAGGGTCATCCTGTCCTTTGTTCCGATTTAATTAATTGTCCTCCGGGTTGTCAATCTGCCCTTTATTATGGATGGGCGTTGATGATTTTTTGTCTAAGTCTTTTTACCTCTTCCTTGACCATCTGGCTATAACAATGGCCTTCACACCTTCTCTTTTCCTGATGCATACATTCCTCATTTACACAAACAGATTGAGAATACAAACAGTTTACAATTAAGAACTAAGACAATTTACATTGAGACCCAGGCTTTCAATGTTCCTCTAATCTACTTAACATAGACACAATAGAGAATCCTGTCTCTTACTAACTAAATTTTAAAACAGAGTTAAAGAGGGCCCAATTTGTAATGCATATGGGAAAACAGAATCTCATAGTCCCAGAGGGTCATTTCTTTTTGCTATTTAAAAAGGGTGGCTAGCAGGATGAAATCAAATCATACATTAATTCTTATGGGACATTATAAAATCCAGTTCCTACATATCCCCCTTTTGACACTAAGATTATTAATCGCCAGTGTCGCTTCTTATTTAGTTTGCGTAATAGAAAATACTGGGAGGTGATTTGGGTCTGTGGCTCTAGCTTTGCATACATTTGTTTTATTTAACAGCACATTTTTAAACATTTTAATTAAACACATACAATTTAAAATCAAAACAATTAGGGATAGTAACATTAGTATGCCAGTAGTTGTGGGAGACCATTCAGAAAATGTTATACCAATGGTAAGCTGTTACATTTTTTTGCAGTGGCAGTTTTTAACATGTCTCCATTTGCATGTATAATATGAATGGTTTGGTTTTCCGCATCGCCTTTTTGGTTTTTTTAGGGACTACTTTACCTTTTTACTTTTTAACAGATGATTGCTAACTGTTTGCTATTTAATGCCAAGATTGAGAGAGAACTTAGCTTAGACTTTTTTGGTTGTGGCAAATAGTAAATGTGATTATTGGTAAACACAGTACTTAAATTACATTTACGTTTGTCTACTGGTGGGTTGCTAACACTTATATTTTTAAAATGCTTTTTTTTACGAAGTAACACATACACATTGCCCGTTATACAGTACTTTGGTTTTATTATTTAATACGTTTCACATATAAGATTTTAGTGAAATGTTTTTACTACAGGGCTTTGGAGCAACAGGCATGAACAAGCACACCCACTTTTGAGGAGTCCACTTGGTACAACCTTTGGTGTTTAATAGCTTTTTTTTGTTTGTTTTCAGCCCACTGGCAGCCAGAATGATTTCATGTGCAATATGGGGAGTGGGCTAACTTTCCATATCTTTGCTTTCAGAGCCTGTTGGTGTGTGATTTTAACAATAATTTTTTTACTTAACAAATTTGGTTTTACCGTATTGGAGACATACTGCATTTATTTATATTGATAGATATCAAACAATGATGTTTTTTCTTTGCTTTAACAAGTGTATTAAAATCTTAGTGTTTTGATATTACCCACAACATTTTGTGTTTCAAGGTGGACAAAGCAAGTATCTGCATTTTAGTACATTCCATACTTATAGCTGTATGGTGTTGTGTTTTTTTTTAAACTTTTGTTTTTATATTAGGATGTTCTGTAGCTGGTATTAGGTTTTTCTGATTTTTTTTGAAAGACAAATATTTTTTTAATATTGCTTAAAATATTTTTTTTTCCTTTTACAAATACCCTTGCTGATTGCAGGCAAAACAGAGGAATTACCCCCATGTTTTTCTGTGTTTTTGTTTTATAGGCAGGCTAGGTTTTAATGGCTTCTACCTTTTAAGGATTCTGGGGAAATTATTTTACTGTTTAGTTATTAAATTTATGAGGTGGTGTATTTTTTAGCAAATTTGACTAAAGTGTTTATAGTCAAATGATTTTAATTAGTTTTTTTTTACCTGGATTATTTACAGACATTCCTTTGGGAAAGGACCCATTTTTTCTTTAGAATGGCTGAAAAGAAAGCAAGAAATTTTTTTTAACATGGTCCTTTTAAACATTTTTACAAAGTTTAACTGCTAAATTTTTTTAGCCTTTGTAGAGTTAACTTTTTTTAAAATTACTTCATCATTTTTTAAAATGACACCTTTATTAACTTAGATTTTACCATTTTCAGTATTGTTTCAGGGATTTATGCCTGCACTTACAGCTTTTTTTTTTTTTTTTTTTTTTTACTTTTGTCACTATACCCTTAGGACTTTTAACCTGTTTTTAAAAGTTTTTTATTTGTTGCTTTCCTGCTTGTTTGGGCCCGATTTTGCTGCTTCTTTTTTTTGCTTTGTTGCTGAGCAGAGAAAACAGCCTTTGTGTGCAGCAGTTATTTGGTTCTAGGGGATGTCAGTTAAACTGCTACTAGATGTGAAGGTTAGAGGTTCGTACTGGGCTCCATTGGTTCCAGGATTCCAATATTTATCCTGTCTGAGCAGCTTTCTTGTTGCCTTCTGTTTTCTGGGCTCCCTTAGGGGTATCTTGACTACAGACTTCAGGACTCCTCAGGTGAGTACAACAATTGAGGCTCTTCCTTTTGAGGGACTGGAATTGAGCTCCAACATGGATGACTTTCTCTTTCCATGCCCTAAAGGACTCAAGCAGCTTGAGATCTTTGACCATTACCAAGAACTTTTAAAAGGCTCATGTGACTTCTGGTGGAGCAAGGAAGTAGCTCTGGTTAGCTCCCACTCACCCCTTCTCTAATTTTCAGCAAAATTTACAGCAGAGCCCTCCACTGACAGTGGTACTATACCATTTCGGGAGTTGAGGAGAATAGAGACAGGTAAGAATAGATTGGTAGGAATAGGAGCAGAGAAGATCTGAGCAGGCTTACGGCCTTTGTTCCCCACCACCACTGGAGTTACAGTGTCAGCATTGCTGGAGGTGAGCAAGAGGCCCATTTGCCTCCTTGCTGAGATATACACAGTGAAAGGCATTACCACACCCGTAGCCTTTCTGGTAGCAGGAGGCAGTCTGTCTCTATTTTCTGGGAAGCTGAGAAGAGAAGTGAATGGGTTGGCCTGTCCACCCTACTTTCCAGGAGGTCTGTAAGGAGCAGCAGAGTTACAGCCTGAGGACGGTCTCTTGAACTCACTGGTACTGCAGTAGCAGGATGCACACTGTTCTCCGGTCTGAAAGTTAAGTGACATGACTGGCAGGTCCATCCCCTTTGGAGAATCACAAAGAACAGCAGCAGTGCCAGAAAACAAAGTGTGAAGTAGGTGGAATTACAGTTAATATCTAGCTAGAAATCTGAGCAACAGTTGGCAACTCTGAAAAGTTGGGAGGAGGGTAAAACAAAAAGAGGATAATATACAAGTTAAAGAACTGGAGTGAGAAGATTTAGCAGTACTGCGGATGGCTGAGTGCCACAGATTACTGCCAATTTAACTCTGGTGCTGGAAACCTATTTGAGCAAGCTTGAAGAAAAATTAAATGACAGCTGGACAGTAAATAGATGAACTAGTAGTATCCATTACAGAGATGAACTCTAGAATTATTGCATTGAGGATGACCTGGAGGGTCAAGAGGAAGATGTATGAACCCAGTATCTCCTATCAAGCCATTGACTGAAAAGGTGGAATATGTGGAAAATGGGGGACCTAGGAAAAAATACTAGGATTCTAGGGCTGCTGGAAGGGACCAAAGGCAAATAACCTATAAATACTTTGAAACTTGGAGTCTGAAAGTCTTGAATCGGTTGGTCAGATCAGATAAAGTTAAGATTGAAAGAGCACACAGAATTGAGATAACACTGCACAACAGAAATTTGACTAGACCACATCCTGTCATAGTACGGCTACACAACTTTAGAGACCAGGTTTTGGTTCTGAACATAGCTGAAAAGTTAAAAGAAATAAAAGTGGAGGGCGACTGAGTCAACTCCTATCAAGACCCTTTCATCGGTGCACAGAGGAAAAGGGTTGAGTTTACACAAGTCTGCACACAGATCCACAGGAAAAAGCTTCAATCTGCGTTCTTCTCTCTCTTCTCCTCCCCCCCCAAGCAAGCCTGAAAATATACAGGGTGGGTCAATCTCACTCTTTATATACCAGAAGCGTAAACGTTCCTGAACTCAGTCCTGGAACCAAATGCAGGAGACAAGAACTGGGAACTAATTAGATTAAAGTTAAATAGCGCTTAATCAAGGGCCCTATAAGTATCAGGCAAGTGGAATTGGGACAGCTTTTGAATGTAACAAAACAAAATGGTTATGCGTGTTCAGAAAAATACTGCCTCCGTGGCAGAAATCTTTAGAAAGATTTTATATTGTGTATTAGGAATATTAAGTAGTTTTTAATAAATCATGGCACAGAAATTAAAATTAGGAAAATTTGTAAGTATTAAAAGCATATTAGAAATATCAAGTATAAGGAGGAAATTAAAATAGAATGTTTCTTTGAAATATATGGTTTATGGTTGTTATAGTTGGTAATGATACTAAATGTATATGCAGGGAATCTGGTAATAGGAAGGACTTTGTGTTTGTTTTTTTTTTTTTTCCCCCCTCCAAAACTGCCAACAGGCATACTAGGATAAATCTAACTTTGATACCAAAAGTTCTTTCCCACTGAATTCTTAAGGTTAGAGTTTGATTAATACATATCTTGGACCAGGCACCTGTCTTCATTAAAATAGTCTAATTCATGAATAAGGGAAAAGAAGACATTTGGTAATATATTGTTAAGACAAAAACTTTGTGAATAAAATGGATAAAACATTGATAGTTCTTGTGGATATATCCTGTATATAATTAGGTGGGAGGCCTTTAAAGCTATAAGTATCCCAGAAAGTAGTTGTGGGGAAAAAGACAAGCAAAAATAAGTGGCCATAGAGGAACAAATTTACAGTTTGCAGAAGCATTATTATTTGACTGATGATGCTGTTTTTAATCTCTTGGTTTTAAACTTTGTAAGAGCGCATTAGAAGCACTGATCATAGAAAAAAAAAACCAAACAGCTCTCTTATTTGCCAGACAAAGGCTTTATGAATGGAGGAACAAATCTAGCAGACTTATTTCCAGCCTAAGAACCAGAACAGCTATGCAGTACCTTAAGGACAAAATGGAATACACCAAAAAAACAAAGGGATTTACAAATTACTAGTGGAATATTTGAGAGAGAGATACTAGCAAATATGTGTAAATGGAAGAATTGAGAACTAGCATATTGCAGTATCTTAACATGCCCAGACTGACATACAATGAAAGAGTAGTACTAGTTAGCCCAGTAACACCAGAAGAAATAGAAATGGTGTAGGCATCACTAAAATCAGGGAAGAGTCCTGTTCCAGGTGAATATGCTTCTGAAGTCTCTTAAAATTTTTAAAAAATAGGTAATGCTCTTGTTAGCAAATGTATTTCAATCTTCTTGGGCAACTGACAGGTTTCAGGTAGCCATGTTAGTCTGTATCAGCAAAAAGAACGGAGTACTTGTGGCACCTTAGAGACTAACACATTTATTTGGGCATAAGCTTTCGTGGGCTCAAATGCACTTCATCGGATGCATGCAGTGGAAGATATAGTAGGAAGGTAGGTAGGGGTGTGTGTGTGTGTATAGGTGGATGGAGATTATATATACACACACGTACGTACATGTACATATACATACACACACAGAACATGAAAAAAGGGTGTTGCCATACCAACTCTGAGACTAATCAATTAAAGTGAGCTTTGTTGTAAGGATAGGTTCCTGGATTAGTGCTTTTGTTGTGTGGTTGCTGGTGAGTATTTGCTTCAGGTTGGGGGGCTGTCTGTAAGCGAGGACTGGCCTGTCTCCCAAGATCTGTGAGAGTGAAGGATCGTCCTTCAGGATAGGTTGTAGATTCTTGATAATGCACTGGAGAGGTTTTAGTTGGGGGCTGAAGGGGACAGCTAGTAGCGTTCTGTTACTTTCTTTGTTGGGCCTGTCCTGGATTAAGGCCTTGTCTATACTACAGGGGTAGGTCGAATTTAACCGCGTTAGGTCAGTTTAAAAATGACTGCGTCCACACAACCAACCCCGTTCTGTCGACTTAAAGGGCTCTTAAAATCGACTTCTGTACTCCTCCCTGCTGAGGGGATTGGCGGTAAAATTGACTTTGCTGGGTCGAATTAGGATTAGTGCGGACCCAAATCGACAGTATTGGCCTCGGGGAGCTATTCCAGAGTGCTCCATTGTGACCGCTCTGGACAGCACTTTGGATTCTGATGCACTAGCCTGGTACACAGGAAAAGCCCTGGGATCTTTTGAATTTCATTTCTTGTTTGGTCAGCGTGGCGAACTCAGTGGCACAGGTGACCATGCAGTCTCTCTTCCCCTCCCACCCACGAACGTAGAGCATAGAATGTTTCTATCCTCCCCCAATCATCACCATCCCTGAGGTTATCACAGATTAGAAGGTGAAAAAAACGCGCTCGCGATGACATGTTTTCTGAGCTCATGCAGTCCTCCCGCACTGATAGGGCACAGCTTAATTCATGGAGGCATTCAGTGGCAGAGGCCAGGAAAGAATTAAGTGAGCACCAAGAGTGGAGGCAGGACACGATACTGAGGCTAATGTGGGAGCAAACAGACATGCTGAAGCATCTGATGGAGCGGCAGGAAAGCCAACCTAGAGCACAGACCCCCGCTGTGGAGACTGCGGGAATTGTGGGATAGCTCCGTAACTCGATGCGAGCCACAGTAGTGAGGACGCACTCTGCCGACTTAATGCACTTAGGGTGGACATACGCCATCGACTGTATAAAATCGATTTCTAAAAATCAACATCTATAAAATCGACCTAATTTTGTAGTGTAGACATGCCCTAAGTGACTTCTGGGTATTCTTCTGGCTCTCAATCTGTTTCTTCACTTCAGCAGGTGGGTATTGTAGTTTTAAAAACGCTTGATAGAGATCTTGGAGGTGTTTGTCTCAGCCTGAGGGATTGGAGCAAATGTGATTGTATCTTAGAAATCGGCTGTAGATAATGATTCATGTGATGTGTCCTAGATGGAAGCTGGAGGCATGTAGGTAAGTATATAGCGGTCAGTAGATTTCCGGTATAGGGTGGTGTTTGTGACAGTCATTTATTATCTCTGTAGTGTCCAGGAAGTGGATCCCTTGTGTGGACTGGTTCAGGCTGAGGTTGATGGTGGGATGGAAATTGTTGAAATTATGGTGGAATTCCTCAAGGGCTTCTTTTCCCTGGGTCCAGATGATGATGTCGTCAGTATAGTGCAGGTAGAGTAGAGGGGTTAGGGGACGAGAGCTGAGGAAGCGTTGTTCTAAGTCAGCCATAAAAACGTTGGCATACTGTGGGGCCATGCGGGTACCCATAGCAGTGCTGCTGACTTGAAGGTATACGTTGTCCCCAAGTGTGAAATAGTTGTGGGTGCGGACAAAGTCACAAAGTTCAGCCACCAGGTTTGCTGTAACATTATCGGGGATACTGTTCCTGATGGCTTGTAGTCCATCTTTGTGTGGAATGTTGGTGTAGAGGGCTTCTACATCCATAGTGGCCAGGATGGTGAAAACACTATCTCTGTTGCCAAATTTGTTCAAGGGACACCATCATAGGACCTAATCACATCAGCCACACCATGAGAGGCTCGTTCACCTGCATATCTACCAATGTGATAGATGCCATCATGTACCAGCAATGCCCCTCTGCCATGTACATTGGCCAAACCGGACAATCTCGACACAAGAATAAATGGACATAAATCAGACATCAAGAATTATAACATTAAAAAATCAGTTGGAGAACACTTCAACCTCCCTGGTGACTCAATTACAGACCTAAAAGTCGCAATTCTCCAACAAAAAAAACTTAAGATAGACTCCAAGGAGAAACTGCAGACTGGAATTAATTTGCAAACTGGACACCATTAAATTAGGCTTGAATAAAGACTGGGAGTGGATGGGTCATTACATAAAGTAAAAACTATTTCCCCATGCTAATTTTTCCCCTGTTGTTACTCACACCTTCTTGTCAACTGTTTGAAATGGGCCACCCTGATTATCACTACTAAATTTTTTTCTCCTGCTAATAGCCCACCTTAATTGATTAGTCTTGTTAGAGTTGGTATGGCAACACCCATTTTTTTCATGTTCTCTTTGTGTGTGTATATATATCTTCCTACTGTGTTTTCCACTGCATGCATCCGACAAAGTGGGTTTTAGCCCACTAAAGCTTATTTCCCAAATAAATTTGTTAGTCTCTAAGGTGCCATAAGTACTCCTCGTTCTCTTTTTCTTTGGGCAACTGAGTGCTTACCAAATACCTTTGATCAAGCAGAGAGAGATTTTTGATACCTAAAACCAAATAAAAACATAACAAATCTAGTATTTCATAGGCCCAGCTCATTAATAAATATAGATAGTGTTTTACTACCATAGTTTCATCCAGATTAGAGATGACAATGCCTAAATTAATGGAACAAAGTCCAACTGGATTTATAAAAGGAAGAAGCCCCTGAAATAATATAAGAGAACTCCTACATGTGCTGCAGCATTTCACAAGCGCTAATAAAGAGGTCTGTGTTCTTACGATGAATGCAGAAAAGGCTTCTGACTTGGTAGAATGCCCTTTTTTATTTAGAATGTTGGAGATGTATAGGTTTGGGGAATGCTTTCAAAGTGGATTTAAAATCTACAGAAATCCTATGACGCGTATTTGAGGAAATGTCAAAGACCAAGCCTATATCTTCAGACAAAGAAACAAGACACGGGTGTCACTTATTTGATTTGATTATTGAACATTTAGCACTAAAGAACTTACGATCCTGAATTCAGGGAACTAAATATATTCGGAATAGAAAGTTGCATTATACACTAATCTTATTCTTTTGATTAAAAAATATAAATAAAAGGTGTCCTGTATTACAGGAAATAGTTGAAATGTATGGTACAGGAATATAGACTTAATTAGTCTAAATTAGAGATACTATGCCTCGGCTCCAAAAGATGCTTAATAAACGCCTTCTGAAAGTAGTTGATGATAAAATTAGATATTTAGGCATTAATATAACACCTGAAGTGGGGGACCTGTTTAATTTAAATATTGAGCCATTAATGAAAATTATTTACTGTGATGTGGGAAGGTTAACATACCTATGTTTGACTTTGATAGGTCGAATTCATGTACTTAAAATGAATGTCTTCCCCAGGGTCTTTTTCTATGGTTCTCTTTACACCCCCTGAAAATTTCTTCAAGACATTTAATGTGGTCAGTTGGGAACACAAGAATCAATGGAATGTCTGGAATCTCCAGTTGAAACAGGAGGTTAGGTGCTACCAAACTTCAGTGATACTGTAGGTAGCAAAGATTAGACCAGTACTGGAATGGATCTGTAACAGAGCGACTTCCTCATGAATACAGATAGAATAGAAACTGCCAAACTCAATATCATTGTATAATTATGTACCGGACTTGTATCCCAAAATTCTAGCATCCATGAAACATCACCTACTACTGAAAAGTTTAGTGTTTTTAAACCCAGGTTGAATCAGTTTTTAGATGTTGGGGCAAATTTGCCCCAACAAATAGAAGACTTTCTTTAGGGATGGGCAACCCTTAAACAGATATCTGATATATTAAAAAAAGAAAAGAATGCACAATTTGAGTTTTCATGATGGTTTACTTTATTAAAAATACCTTTCAGAGAAGAAAGGAACCAACAAAGCAATTTGTATTAGAAAATGTTATATAAGGTCTCAGTTTCATCACTCAAGATTGTCTAGAATGTATAATCTATGACTGTTTTTAAAGAAGAAATTACACAAAGCTTAAGTTATGAAGTGCACACTGTAAATATGAAATTACAGCAAAAGAATGGAATGAAATAATGGTAAATATTGGCTCTAAGACTAACCAAATTCAGTACTATTCAGTTTATAGCAGGGCTAGTCACTTGGTGGACCACAGGACAAATCCAGACTGCCAGACGCTTTTGAATGAACCCCAAAATCTTTATTTACTATCACTTTTATTTTTCTTTAGTCCGGACCTTTACTATACCTTGACAAAGAAATTTGGACCTTGACAAAAAATAGACTACCCCTGGTTTATAGAATGTAGGTTTCTCCATCTCAGTATTATTTATTTTATTATATAGTGCCAGATGTCTGTCTGAAATGTAAAACAGTCGGCCCTCTTTCATATATATGATATGGTACTGCTGGATGGTAAAACTCTTTTGGAAAACCATCATGAAATGTAAAAAAACCCACAAATCAGTGATGGAACTTGAATTGGACTTACAAGGTGTGTTGGGAGTTAGCCTGTTAAAAAGATTCAAACCAGGAATAAGGAAGCTGTGCTTGCTATTGCCATGTTTTATAAGCCAAAAAAAAGAGCTATCTTAAACTTGTGGACCCAGGATTCCTACTGTAGATAACTGGAATAAAATATTAATGAACAATCTTATACTGAAATTCTTTTTTGTGAGCATAGTGCCAGATGGATTTCACCAAGGAAATGGTACAGCTTTCACAGGAAAACATAATAGAAATATTGAAATCACTGAGATGCTTTGTAAGAAACAGTAATTCTATACTTAGGCAAGAAGACTATTCAGAGGATAATTGAATTACTCCCTCCCACACACCTTAACTTTTCTTTCTGTTCTTCTGAGACTTCCCCCTGGACTCCAGAAAACGTTTTCTAAAAAAGAAAACAAAGTTAATATGAATGGTTTATGTATTACTGACCACCCTCCCAGTGTGTTGTTTTAAAAAGAATGTTAATGATATAACATATGGTAAATATACAATATGTTGCTTAATATTAATTCTATATTAAGATATGTACCAAGTGTCGAGACAATGTCGTTGTAATGTCTTGTTGTAAATGACCCAAAATATCAATACATAAAATTTCTCCTTAACTAAAAAAAAATCTTTAAAAAGAACAAAATGTCCTATTATTGGGTTGTTCCTAGGTATCATCTCACTCAAACTTTACCATTGGCATAGAAGCCCTCCCAAAAGGAGTTGAAGCACAGCCACGTATTGTGCTTAGAAGCATGGTTGATTATGCTGTTTTGGTTACTTCGGATCTAGCAACTATTTGGGGATCTATACCCCTTTTGGCAACTACCTTTTGTCCTTCCTTGTGGTATGAAGTGAAATTACTTTGACCAAACTGGTCCTGGAAAGAGTGGATCAAGGATGCACCCTCTAATTCTGCTCTTGCATTCCTGTCATTTTTTCCCTCTCTCACAAGACAGTGCTAAGTGAATAAATTGCATCCTTCCTCTACATGGCATAATAGAGATGGTCCCTAATATGTTAATGGAAGAGAAGTTCATTGTCATTACTTCCTATTACCAAGACAGGGTAGGGGTTTCATCCCATTGTGGAGTTCAGATGACTCAACAAATTTGTCATGCCTCAGAAATTCTGCTTGGTGACCAATCCCGTCATCATCCAGTGCCTTTTACAGCAGTGTTTTTCCTCCTTTCAAGATTACTGTACCCCTTCCAGGAGTCATTGTCTTGTGTACCCCCAACCTACACCTCACTTTAAACTGTTTTCTGTATTTTTGTGTCTGATGTTGTAAAGTGTCACAACACACTATTACTGAAAAATTGCGTACTTTCTCATTTTTACCATATAAAATAAATAAATTGGAATATAAATATTGTACATATGTTTCAGTCTATAGAGCAGTATAAACAAGTTGTATGAAATTTTAATTTGTACTGACTTAGCTAATGCTTTTTATGTATCTTGTAAAACTCAGCAAATATTTGGATGAGTTAATGTACCTCCTGGAAGACCTTGGCATACCCTCAGGGATACAGTGCTCTCCTGGTTGAAAACCACTGGTCTCCAGGATTGGTTTCTGGCTCCCAACCAGAAGGACACATTTAAATTTAGTAATCCAGGAAGCTCATGGAAAGTATCCTCAATTCACTGTAGTTGATCAACAGTATCAGCTGCCCATGGTCTTCAGTGTCTAGCAGTGGTGGTAACTATTTTGAGACTGGGCTCTTATACTCACCTTGGCTAATATGGGATAAGTCACTTCAGGGCTTGGAGAACCCTGAGGACAGTCTGCTGATTATTTTACTCATTCAGACCAAGAATTAGTCTAAAAAAGTGTTCATCTTGCTGCTGTCTGAGACACTAGAGTTGATGGGGCAGTCCTGCAGTATAGATCAGTGAAAGCTTATTTTCTGCCGAACCAATGCTAAACTGTGGTTAGATGAGATAGGCTTGTGAGCTTATGTAGGTTTACTTACATCCTCAGTAAGGATGGTTAAGGACTGTATACTGACCTTGTTGGGATGATGTCAACTATCATCTGTGGAACAATGGCATCAGTTTAGTATGTTGATGGACAAAACTTTGCCAAGGCTGCAAAGGATTCCCATTCTAGACATTGCTGTCTACAGTACTACTCATGGATTCCTCCACTTGGCAATGGGGAGATCACCTGGACCAGATATTAACTTAGGTGCTCTGGACTCGAGGGGAGTCCAGCCTTACTGCTTTGCAGGCACAAAGATCAATTTGCTTGACCTGTGAGGCATGCCTACCTTAACGTAGGTATTTCTCTCTCAAAACGCTCACAAATACTACCCTCTACCTTGTATGTCATTTCTCATTATGGTTGGTTGAATTCTTCTTGTGTCATAGATTCTAAGGCCAGAAGGGATCATTATGATCATCTAGTCTGTCCTCCTGTATAGCACAGGCCATAGAAATTTCCCAAAATAATTCCTAGAGCATATATTTTACAAAACCATCCAATCTTGATTTAAAAATTCAGCGATGGAGAAGCCACCACAACTCTTGATAACCACTGGAAAAATTTACCATCATTAAAAATTTACACCTTATTTCCAGTCTGAATTTGTCTAGCTTCAACTTACAGCCAACTTAGTACAACAATTTGATTGTTACAGGTTTCTCTCTAGATTGAAGAGCCCAATATTAAATATTTTTCCCATGTAGGTACTTATAGACTGAAATCAAATCACCCATTAACCTTCTCTTTGTTGAGCTAAATAGATTGAGCTCTGAGTCTGTAGCTATAAGGCAAGGGAAACATTCAGGTCAGTGTCTTGAACTGAAAGTGCAATGCTCAACATAAGTGATCCCTGAAGGAAACCGCAAAGAATCCTGTGGCACCTTATAGACTAACAGAAGTTTTGCAGCATGAGCTTTCGTGGGTGAATACCCACTTCTTCACCCACGAAAGCTCATGCTGCAAAACTTCTGTTAGTCTATAAGGTGCCACAGGATTCTTTGCTGCTTCTACAGAACCAGACTAACACGGCTACCCCTCTGATACTGAAGGAAACCATCTTTGGATTTCTGTTCCAGAGGGGAGGAAATTGTTGGGTAGATCTGTGTGCCATCGTTGAAACAAGAAATAATACTAGTTTTTCTCCGGGGTGGGGAAGGAATCATGGCTGACAGTTGTCCATCTTGTGAACAGTCTCAAATCTCCTTATGCATTTCTTCCAATCCCTTTCACACCCAGACTGATAAGAGTAGGCAGGAGAGGAACACTGTTAAGCAGCCCCAGCCAGGGCAAAGCACTTTGGTGATCAGGCCAAGGATTTGTTACTGGATCTGTAAGTCCCACTGCCTGGCATTCTAGATCTGATGTCACAGAGCCGAAGCTGGATTCTCCATCCTATGTCTCTGTATTTGATGGCTTGAATGTGGACAACCAAAACAGAAGATAATGAAAAGGAAAGCAGAAAATCTTTTGCTATGAAGCAGTTTTCTGTACAGCCACAATAAAACAGAAATGATCTCTTTAAATCCATCCTTTTCATTATTATCTTTCTTCTGTATTTCAAGCAGCGAAATCTTTCTTCTGTTCAGTGAGTTCAACTTGCTAGTCAGCTTTCCAACTCCCTAGTGCTAAATTGTTTTCTCACCTCTTCATTATTACTAAAATGATTACTCCATATGCTTTGCCTTTGAGTCACAGCCATCTTTAGTTATCAGTATGGTGCTCACATGTCTCATCAGATTACTTTCTCATGTCCTTTGCATCAGCCTAGTGGCAGAGATACAGATGCTACTGGCTGACCCATTTTACATTGTGCTTCATAGGACTGTGCTGGTGCTTCACCCTTACTCCCAAATTCCTATCCTAAGTGATTTCTGGCTTCCAGTGAATCCAGTCAGCCTGCCTGTGTTTTTTCCTAAGCCCCACTTACACCCCTTGTTGAGTATGGGTTTTACACACAATGTCAAAAAGGGTGGGAAATCTTCCCCAGCCTGGTGGTCCAACCCAGATTAATATTGCAAGTGTAGCTTTGGCTGTCTACCCTCCACAGTTCCAAATATTAATTCTAATTGCTTTAGAAGGTAGAAGAGATGTACTTGGTTTTGAGAATAAACACTGTACATTATCTGCAAATCATAGACTTTAAAAGTTTGAGCAAAATAACATTTCCATAAAGTTAGGTGGCTAAAGGAGAAATTTTCATTTTGCAAAGCAATATCATAGATATGTAAGCAATGACATTTGGATATTTTAAAATATGCAGATTAAATGACTGTAGGGAACCTGGATGTGACCTGGGTTGTTTTATCTTGAGTTCCTTGTTTTCAAACATGAAGC
Organism: Mauremys reevesii; assembly: GCF_016161935.1. NCBI lineage: Eukaryota > Metazoa > Chordata > Testudines > Geoemydidae > Mauremys > Mauremys reevesii. The sequence continues at coordinate 34,218,524 of NC_052629.1, read as the reverse complement.
TGACTGTACAAAAGTATATGCATACCATATTTCAGCGGCAGTAACCTTTTTTCATTTTATGAAAAAATTTTGAGTTTACTGATGCTTTACACACAATCCATGTACATTTACTCGAGGTCCAGGAGAAATTAGTATCTGGTTCTCGAGAGAGAACATTTTTTCTTGAATAGTCAGTGTCAAATGTAAAATTAACTAATGACATTATTGTATTGGAAATATTTTCTTTTTAGAAAGCTACCATTACTCTTCATCTTTTAAAATGCAAGCGGTTACTTTTAAGTTTGTTGTATGTAGTGCTGTGTTGAGGCTTTTTAACTTTTTGTGAAGGGTTAGAAAAATGCCTTATTTGACAACCCTGGAAACTAAAACTCATCCATAAAGCCAGTAAACTACTGGCAGAACCAGTGCCAGCTTCTCCCCTCCTGCCTTCCCATGTATTCCAGCTGTAACCTCATGGGGCCATCTCTAGGGATAAATTTGTGTTCATTAAGCCATTTGACCCCCCTGAAACTGCCTACAAGGTTGCCAGTTGTAACTGTGTTCTAAAATATTTTTCTGTACATGAAATTGCAGTCCTAGGATTCAGTGCTATACTCACATCTGTTCTTATTTTAACACATCAGTTTAACCATAGAGGTTCTTCTGGAGTATTATGACTGATAACTAGAGCTTGTTTTTGCTTGAGCTTTCCAGGATTTTAGCAGCTCATGTTTCTTTTCAATGTGAACAGCATGTACTGCCATGGCTAATTTAATTCATTCTGGCTGATGTGCAAACACACTTTGTTAAGTGTAAACACTTGTATGTTGTTTCTTATTGAACATTGCCAGGTGACACATCATATATAATAACGGTACTTTTGGTTTGTCATGGTTATAGTTCAGCTCATAGAGCTGCTACATGAAGAGTAGAAAAGACTTTTCCTCTTCCTCCTTCCCCACCGTTGAGGGGGGACAAGGGTGTTTGGACAGTGCTTTAGCTGACCTGAACAAAGCAGGGAAAACTTAACCTTGTTCCTACTTAGTTCAGAAAATTCATCGCATATAATTCTGTGGGTTCTGTTCCTCGATTTCCAATTGACTGACTGTGGTAAGTGAGGGACACTTAGAGGGAAACTGTCAGATTAAATTTGACCTCAAATTTAGACTTTTATTTAAATTTTTACAAAATCCAAGATTAATAGGAAAAAATACCAATACTGTTTTAAAAACAGATCAAAATTCCTGTTAGGTTTTGCAACTCAAACAATCCAAACTTGTGCTAGAGTGTGAGAAGATAAAAATGAAATGGGAAACAAAGTGAAATTCATTAGTCTACCCTGCCTAAACTATGGTCTATGAAAAGTAGATTAATTTTATTTTTAAAATTACCAGTTTCACTAACTTATGGTGATTTCTGTAAAATAGATAAGAACACTTTAAAAAACCCACCCAAAATAAGCAAATAAAGCTATTCTTGTTCTGACAGTGCACATGTAACTTCTGTGCCTTGTTTAACTTTAAAATGAGTGTACTCTCCACCTCAAGAGGATGTGATGAAACAAGTTTGAAGGGCTTCGAGAATTTTGATTGTACCACATTATAAAAACATGACGATCTAACATTGACACTCACTTAAATCAGTGTAAGTATCAAATTTAGCCCAAAGTATTCTTATCTTCATGCTGCTATCTGAACCGTTAGTAACATTGTAGAGGATTATATTGCAAAATGATCATTAGCGTTTTAGCACTGGAAAAAACATTTCATCTATTTTTAGAGATTGATGGCTGTTTAAATGATGCTGGTTCAAGTAATTAGAAAATAATGTCCTTCCTCCCTCTCTGCGTGCCCAAAGTACTAATTGGAACTCCTTATGCAATGCGTTAATGGCTAATAATGGCTATTTCAATCCGTTTTGGAATTTGATTTTTAATTGCACTGGTGGAATGAGGATAATCAATGGGACACAGTAATACCAGGGTACAAAATATATCAGAAGGACAGAATAGGTTGTACTGGTCGGGGAGTGGCACTGTATGTGAAAGAAAGCGTAGAGTCAAATGAAGTTAACATCTTAAATGAACCAAACTGTACCATAGAATCTCTCTGGATAGTAATTCCATGCTCTAATAATAAGAATATAGCAGTAGGGATATATTACCGACCACCTAACCAGGATGATGATAGTGACTGTGAAATGTGCAGAGAGATTAGAGAGGCTATAAAAATAAACTCTATAATAATGGGAGATTTCAGCTATCCTCATAGTGACTGGATACATTCCACCTCAGAATGGGATGCATAGAGAAAGTTTCTTGACACCTTAAATGACTGTTTCTTGGAGTAGAAACCCACAAGTGGAAAGGCAGTTCTTGATTTAATCCTAAGTGGAGCACAAGATCTGGTTCAAGAGGTGAGTATAGCTGAACTGGTGACGATAAAATAATAAAATTTAACCTCCCGGTGATGGGGTGGGGGACACCGAAGCAGGCCACCATGGTAGCATTTAATTTCAGTAAGGGGAACTATACAACAATTAGGATGTTAGTTAAATAAAAATTAAAAGGTACAGATCCAGAAGTGAAATCCTTTCAAGTTGCATGGAAACTTTTTAAAGGCACCATAAGTGTCTCAAATGTATACCCCAAATTAAAAAACATAATAAGAGGACCAAAAAAGTGCCATTGTGGCTAACAACAAAATAAAAGAAGCAGTGATGGGCAGAAAGGCATCCTTTAAAAAGTTAAGTTAAAGTCTATTGTGAAAAATAGAAAAGAGCATAAACTCAGGAAAGTGAAGTGTAAAAATATAATTAGGAAGGCGAAAAAAGAATTGGAAGAACAGCTAGCCCAAGATTGCGGGGGGGACGGGGAGAGCAAGAAATTTAAGTACATCACAAGTAGGAAGGCTACTAAACAACCCCTGGGGCCACCGGGTGATCGAGATGCTAAAGGAGCACTTACGGAAGGTTAGCCATTGTGGAGACATTAAATGTATCATTTGCATCAGTCTTCATGGCTGAGGGTAGGTCCATACTTACCGCGCGGGTCGACGCGGTGAGTTTGACTTCTCGGAGTTCAAACTATCGCGTCTAATCAAGATTCATGTAGCTGAAGTCGCGTACCTCAGTTCGCAATACCACCCCCCCCCCCTCCGTAGTGTAGACCAGACCTGAGAATGTGAGGGAGATTCCCAAACCTGAGCTGTTCTTTTTAGGTGACAAATCTGAGGAGCTGTCCCAGATTGAGGTGTCATTAGATGAGGTTTTGGAGCAAATTGATAAATTAAACAGTAATAAATCACCAGGACCAGATGGTATTCTGAAGGAACTCAAATGTGAAATTGCAGAACTACTAACTGTAGTTTGTAATGTATCATTTAAATCTGCTTCTGTACCAAATGACTGGAGGATAGCTAATGTCAGACCAATTTTTTAAAAAAAGGCTCCAGAGGTAATTCTGGCAAGTATAGGCCAGTGAGCATAAATTCCATACCTGGCAAATTAGTTGGAACGATAGTAAATAACAGAATGATCAGACTCATATATGAACACGATTTGTTGGGGAAGAGTCAACATGGTTTTATAAACACGAATCATGCCTCACCAATTTATTAGAATTCTTTAAGGGGAGTCAAATGTGGACAAAGGTGATCCAGTGGATATAATGTACTTAAATTTTCAGAAAGCCTTTGACACCAAAGGCTCTTAAGCAAAGTAAGTTTATCATGGGATAAGAGGGAAGGTCATCTCATGGATCAGCAAGTAGTTAAAAGATAAGAAACAAAGGATAGTAATGAATTATCAGTTTTCAGAATGGAAAGAGGTAAATAGTGGTGTCCTCCAGGGGCCTGTAGTGAGACCAGTATTATTCAACATATTCATAAATGGTTTGGAAAAAGTGGTAAACAGTGGCAAAGTTTGCAGATGATACAAAACTACTAAAGGTAGTTAAATCCAAAGCAGACTGCAAAGAGTTACAAAGGGATCTCACAGGTGAAATTTAATGTTGATAAATGCAAAGCAATGCATATTGGAAGACATCCGAACTATGCATATAAAATGATGGGATCTCAATTATCTGTTACCACTCAAGAAAGAGATCTTGCAGTCACTGTGGATAGTTCTCTGAAAACATCCGCTCAATGTGCAGTGGCCGTCAAAAAAGCTAACACAATTTTGGGAATCATTAGGAAAGGGATAGATAAATGAGAACGAAAATATTATATTGCCTCTGTATAAATCCATGGTACGTCCACATCTTGAATACCACATGCATCTCAAAAAAGGTATATTGGAATTGGAAAAGGAACATAAAAGGGTAATAAAAATGGTTAGGGGTATGAAACAGCTTCCATAGGAGGAGAGATTAAATAAGACTGGGACTGTTCAGCTTGGAAAAGAGACCTTGAAGAGGGGAATATGAGAGGTCTGTAAAATCATGAATGGTGTGAAGAAAGTGAACAAATAAGTGTTGTTTATTCCTTCAGATAACTTCATTGGGTGATCCCCGGTTCTTGTGTTAACAGGCAGCAGGTTTAAAACAAACAAAAGGAAGTATTTTTTTCACACAGCAGATAATCAGCCTGTGGAACTCTTTGCCAGAGGATTTTGTGAAGGCCAGGACTATACCAGGGTTCAGAAGAGCTAGATAAATTCATGGAGGGCAGGTCCATCAGAGAATATTACCCAGCCTGGGCAGGAATGCAAAACTCTGAAGTGTCCCTAGCCTCTGTTGGCCAGAAACTGGGAACCGATGGTATGTTTCTGTTCTGTTAACTCCCTCTGAAACACCTGGCATTGGCCACTATAGGAAGACAGGATACTGGGCTGGATGGAGCATTGGTCTTACCCAGTATGGCTGTTGTGTTTGGTGTATCAGTACAGGTGGATCAGTAAACTTTACAGAGAAGCGCATAAGATATGTTTCTGGTAAATATTCTGTGTATATGATTACATTGGAAGTAATTATTATAGCCATTTTTTATTGAAATAGTTAACTAGACATCCTTCTGGTAAAAAATGTAAACCTAAAACGCAGTAATACAAGTTTAAAAAAACTATATTGTTGACAAATGGAGCATAAATACTAAAAATATATTTTGTAATTAACAATACAGGCCTAAAACCTGCTGCCTTCACTTATACAAGTAATCCTGTTGATGCTAGTGAGGCTACTTGCATGAGCAAGGCGTGCAGGGTTGGGCCCCATCACTGTGTCTCAAGAGATATTGTGGGGGAATAGCCTGAATTTCAGACTCAAAACTGCTTAGTTTGAAATTAATATGAAAACGTTTTTTGTATTGTAAATATATTAAAATATCTTTGAAATAGTAGTAGCCAAAATACATTTATGTAAATTGCCTTTTCTCTTTTAAGGTTTTTGGATTCAAAACATAAAAACCATTACAAGATATACAATCTGTAAGTATGCTTTTATATCTTCATCTTTCAAAACAATGTTATAAACATAGCTCATGAGTGAAAATGATTTCTTTTTATGCTTGGACAGAACTGAACATACTGTTTTACAGATTTCTTAAAACAATTATTTCAAGAAAACTAATTGAGAGCACTGTTACTTCATTTAGTAAAGTGTAATGAAGAAATTACATGGAATGCTGGTATGGGCTCGTGTTACTTGATCTACTTCAAGTTGCATGGCATAGAGCCCATAGAGCAAATTCAAGTTGCATGGCATAGAGCAAATTCAGAAGTAATTCACATCATGGTTTCTGGTAATACATTAATGACATCTTCAGTGATGGAACTGCAAAATAGATATCTTCTGTTATTTTGAAATTTATTAAATAGCACTGTATCAGTAGTATACACTTTATTTAAACAGCTCTATTTTGCATAAACATGAACTCTTGCTATCCCCATGTGCAATTTTGAATAAGTCCATTGCAACAGCTAGTGGAGTTGAGCTTGCCTTACATTTATAGGTATAATGCTTCTGTGGATTGAGTAGTTATACATACATTTATCTATGATCAAAATACTTTGTAGGATTTTGCTAATTATCTCCTCTGTTGTCTTTTTCCTTTTGTTTTAAACCTGATCATGAGCTTGTTTCTGCGTTCTGAAATGTACAGTTATGTTGATTTCAGCTGAAGTTTGCGAATATACGTGTTTCAAAAATAAGGTGCAGGAAAAAGTAAAACTTAATAGGAGTTAAAATGAGGAGGATGTGATAAGAGCCATTGTTCCCTTAATACAGAGAAAAAACAAGAGCCTTTGATATGTGTTTTTTACTGTCCTGTTTTTAACCTGTCACTGTTTATGCCAGTTTCAAATGACACGCTCGGTAATGAGCCGTTCAACACTCCCTGATCTTGTGACTAATATCAAGGCAACACGTCACTAAAAACTGAAGAAGCAGGAAGAAGTTAGTATTCTATTTCACATTTTTCCAGGAAAAAAAACTGGCTCCTACAAACAGGCTTTGGGGGACAGAGGGGATGGAAGGATAAAAAAATCCTTCACTCAGTCTTGACCATTCTGGTTAGAGACTAGCAAATCTGCAGGTATCTGCTGTGTATCCACAGATGTGGATATCCACAGACCATTTTTGCAGATTGCAGCATGGATGTGGATATAAATTTTGTATCTCCACAGAGCTCAGCAGCACACACTCACCCAAACAGAGCGGCTGTCACCCAGCCTGCAGGCTCCAGCTCAGCTCTCTGAATCAGTGTTGGACATTCTGGGAGTTGTAGTCCCCAGCTTGCTCGGAAAGAGGAGGTAAACTACAAATCCCAGAAAGCTTGCATCCGAAGAAGTGGGTATTCACCCACGAAAGCTCATGCTGCAAAACGTCTGTTAGTCTATAAGGTGCCACAGGATTCTTTGCTGCTTTCCCAGAAAGTAGTGAGCCAAGCACCATTTTGAAGGTGAAGTTCTTCGTTAAACAGGCAGGCGGCAATGGCTACGTGCATTAGAACTGCCGCAACTGCGTAGGGGTGTCCGAGCCCCCCATGGGGAGGGCGGCGCTGCATAGAAGGACCCAGAATTGTAGCCTCCCTGGCTGGAGCGGGGAAGGAGGTACAGAGGGGGCAGCAGGCCTCTAGGGAGAAGTGGAGCTGGGGGGTAGGGGGATGGTTGGGGGCTTGACATAGCCCTGTGTCACTGCTGCACAGTGACCTGAGGAACTGTTTAGAGCCCTGAAAATCTGCAGATATCTGCAGCTCGCAAATCGGATGCGGATACCTTTTTGTATCTGCGCATTTCACTCTTTCCCTGCTTGGTTAACTCAAGACTGGTGCAGGTGACTTAATGTCCTAGAATCTCCAAATTTACTCTTTGGATGAGGCTTTCATGTGAAAAATGTGCCTAAAGAGGATCTCTTTTCTCCCCCCCCAGAAGTGAATTGATTGGGAACAGGTTCAGAATAAAATGACTCTACAGCTGTGGTAAACATATTTTTTAAATGCCACTCATCTGTGTCGAGAATCCAGGAAATCTCTTAATTCTTATTACATGGACAAAATCTGTACAAATGCTTACACTAGGTAATCATAAATTTGAGTAGGATTATAAAAGAGGTAATTCAGAACAGTATTGGTCTCCGAGGTAGGAAAAGGATCAAATGCTAGCTTTTGGGCACCGTTGAGGGGCATGTTAGTTATGGCATCTATGTATATCAGTCCCCAAGACATTCCTTCCCATTGTAGTTACTAACTTATAATTTAAAAATGAGCAAAGTTATTGACAGTACTAATTTTCTTACATGAGTATTGAAAAAATGAGCTGGGGTCCTGTGGAAAAAATTTGATCATGTAATTAGACTATCATAACAATGGTATATGTGAACTTTTAGTGCTTGACTTTGCAACCTCAAAGTTGTTTTAATGTAGTTTGTTGTATGAAATCTCAAGTAGTATCTACATTAGACAGATGCATCAATTTAACTTATGGTTTCTAAACCATTTTAGTTAAATTGGTGTTCAAATTGTGCAGATAAAAGCCTACTGTAACAATTTGGCATTTCACTTTCTAGAAAATATTTGTAAATTTAACTGTTTTCTTCTTTTTTAATTCATTCTTTCCTGTCCTTCACTCTTACTTTCTTGTATCAGACATCTTAAACCACTTGCTCTTAGTTTCCAATATTCTTATTTAACCCATGTTTTCAGTTTTATCCTCTATTTTCATATACCCCAAAATTGTAATCTCATTTTATTCCCAATTTTTCCTTTGTTCCCCCTCCTCTTTAGTATACCTCTTTTGTACTTGTACACAACTTCTTGCAGTCTTCTCCTTTGAGTAATTAGTTGAGGCTGTTCCTTTGTGTGTCCTCTTACTTCTATGCAAAGTTCCTCACCATGGGGGAAGGTGGGGGTTTAGTTGGCTCTGGCATGAAGCCACATGCTGAAAACAGGCTGTTGCCTTCTCTTTGGCCTTGAGACCTGTCAGCCAAGTTGATGGATAATATCTCATGTTTGTATGACAGCCAGGAAGGTGCAAATTGCTTGCAAGTTAAATCATGGCCATTTTAAAGCTTAAGTGACTTTTCAAAATTTTGAAGCCACTCAAGCTGCTAGGGATTCCTGATGGCAAGATTGGCTACAAAAACACAGCTGGAGCTTGGATGAATTAAAAAAAAAATTGAAGTCTCAGAGGCTCATTTACTGTCTTACATTTTATTACAGTTCTAATTGGATTTTTAAACAGAAACGTAAAATTCTAATTGTGGAAAGAATAGGTAAGATTTAGTACTTTAGTGTCAGTGTGCCTCATGCGTGAGATTGAAATCTTGCATAGCAATGTCTGAGGCTGTGTGCGCGCCTGGTGCCTTTTTGTACTCCTGTACAACTACATAAAAGATGGATCAGCTGTGGCCCTCCCACCATTCCCTCTTATCAAATATGACAGCAAGATGGAATCTAGCGACTGTCCTATCCACTACTCTGAGAGCTTCAAAACTTTTGTGTTTTTAACAACAAACTGCGAAGAACTTTGTCATCTCCATTTCTTCAAATTGGATGTTTCCTTAAAAAACAAAGCAAAAACCCCACACTGGCAATTTCTCAGTATATACCCCCTTCAAGCAAGATGTGGATGGCATTAAGTTGGCCAACCTCAACATGGCTAGTACCCTTACAGAATGCTGCACTGGCCATGTTGGGCACCATCATTCCATGTGTACTGGAGCAGATCCCCCTCCCACACATTGAGGAAGAGAAGATTTCACTCTACAGTGGCATCATTAGCCAGGACACTCATGTCAGACTTTGATCTCTAGGAGCATGTGACAATGGAGGTACAACAGCCACCTTAATCTGTACCTAAGGGAATCATCACCACAAGTTGGGTAACTGGACTTCAGAGCTTCCTGGTCTGGATTACAGAGACCTTGGGTACTGAATCTCAGTACTCCAGTAAGAGTCCCTAAAGCTATTTGAAATACTAAGCTTTACAACCATTGCCAGGATCACCCTCCCAATCAATGAGGGTATACTTGAGCTGTCAGTGGTACTATGGCACACCCTGACAACTTTGCCCTATACATGTATATGAGTGGAAAGGAGATACCAGGTGATTTCAGAAGGCTTTGAACACGTCTAAACTCTGGGGTCTCTGGTGGTATCAGCGGTACAAGAGAAGTCTATGCTTGCAAAAGGCACATCAAAGGAAAAGGACTTCTTAAAAAAAAAAAAAACCCTCCAAAACCAAAAACCTGAACCTCTTCAGACACAACAGATATTCTTCCACCTCATTGCAGCTCTGCATTGTGAACTACAAAGCCCTATTTGCAAAATGTAACTTCCTCAGCTGGGAAAGATAAATTACTTCTGTCTGAAATTCTCCAGGAGAAAAGGGGTGGAACTGAAATGGATTATAAAAGGGCTAGGTGGTGGTCAGAAGAGCATTGCAAATGACCATGGATGCGTCCAAATATGGTTTGAGATCGATGACCATGGCTGTCGTCATGAAGAAAATCTTATTCAATCATCCTGAAATGACTGCTAGCATTCAGGCTTCCCGAAAGAGGTGCAAGCCATCAGAGAGGGACCTGCCTTTTGAAGGGACGGAGCTCTTTTAGATGCAGAACAGAGGAAAGCAGCCCATTTACTGAAGGACTCTTGGGTCACATTAAGATTTGTAGGGATCTATACACTAGCTTCTATCAGAAACAATACAAATAGTAAGCTCAATAAGAGGCACTTTCCTTCTCCTAGAGCAGACAACCGAAGTATCTGCCAAGGGAAAGACCATATACTAGAAGAGCTGCCTATTATAGTCTTTAGGTTTAGTTCTATTATAACAGGCAAACAGATATTGATCATCACCAACAGCTACCCTGTTCATTTCTACACCATATTCCCCACCTGTCCCTCAAGAGACTTTGCATGAGAGCCTATTTAAAAAAAAAAAAATTGCCCTTGTTGCTTCATCTAGGAAATACCTCAGAAATACAAAGGAAGAGACTCACTCCTGATACTCTCTTATCCTGAAGAGGAAAGGGATCCTATCCTAGACCTGAGGAGACTGAACAGATATATATGCCGCCTCAGATTCAGGATGGTAACCTTTGCCTCCATCATCTCATCTTTTCAGGATCAAGACTGGATCTGGCTGTCCTCTCGCAAGACATGTACCTCCACATAGCTATCAGCCTGGCCAATAGGAAGTACTTGAGGTTCACAGTGGGGCCAAATCACTACCAGTACAAGGTACTGCCATTCAGACTCTACATGGTATCGAGAATCTCCACAGAATACCTAGTGGGTGGTGGTGGTGGCAGCCCATCTGAGAAGACAGGATCCACATCTACCATTACACTTGACTGATCAGAAGCAGATCCCAGCAGGAGACAGCAACAGGCCTAGAATATATACATTTACATGCTTTCTCTCCTCCTTTTTTGCCTGACTTAGATCTCATGGTGAGCTTTGAAAAAACTCTCATCCCATCACAGATTATAGAGTTTATAGGAGCTATGATCCGTTCCAAGCCAGAGAAAGTATATCTGCACAAAGACAAGTACCTGTTGTTGTGAGGGCTGCTACCAAGATAAGATAAAACCAGCCTATAACATACATGCTTGCCTTGGGATATTGGACCACATGTTGGAATATGTGTACATGACCCTGTTTACCAGAGTGGCCCTTATAATTCTGGCTCAGATCAGTCTACTCTCTACCAAAACACCAGAAGGTCAGAGTACCACCTCATGTTCTTGCAGAACTGGGATGTTAGAACCCAAGAACATGTTGGAGCATAGTACTGTTTTCCAGCTCCTCCCTGACAAGGACACTAATCATGGGTATTTCAGCAACAGCTTAGAGAACCCAACTGGACCACCTGCAAATACAATGGCGTTGGCCCTCAGAAGACTTGAGACATTACTCAGACATCCTGGAACTCAGAGGCATCATATTAGGTAGGAATGACATACAAGTTGTCCTCCAAAATTCCAGTGCAGCTCCTGATGGACTATGCCTCAGCAATGCACTGTATAAACAAGCCATGAATTGCCATCTCATCACCTCTCTGTAAGTCATCAAACTTTGGACATAGAGCCGTCAATACAAGATCACCCTGATGGTTCTCCACATCCAAGGTGTCCACAACAGTCTGATGGATTTCTTGAGTAAACTGGTAACAATCATAAGTGGTCACTGAAGAGGTCCATCATAAAACAGATATTCCATTGTTGAGGGAGAGAACTGTTTGCCACCAAGCACAACACCAAGTGTCAGAACTTTTGGTCTAGAGGGGCCATGAGCTTGGGGTCTTTACGAGACAGCTTCATTCTGCAGTGGAATTGAGGTGTACCTTTTCTTTGGTTCTCCTGGTCCCTCATAGTGATATCTGAAATCAAATGAGTCAGAACCATCATCATTTGCATAGCTCCTTACTGGCGAGGGTAGTTTTGGCTGACAGACTTGCAACAGATGTCTGTTTAGTTGCTTGCTCAGCTGCCAGACTGCCTGGACTAGATATCGCAGTACCACAGTCATATACTTCAGACCTGAAGTTACTACATCTGACAGGCTGGATGTTGGCTGGCTAAGTACCATGGATAGCAAGTTCAGGGTATCCTTTTACAAAGCAGGATGACATCTACCAGAAACACTTGTCTTAATGGAAAAGGTTTTTGATGTGTGGCCCAACATAGCTTTCACTCTGCAGGCTATACCATCAAAGATCCTCAACTCCTTGCTGCCTACCTTTTAAAATGCTCTGGCCTAGAGTTCAGTTCCATTAAGGTCCCCCTTGCAGCGATCTCTGCTACCCATCTGGCGGTACAGTTATGCTTGGTCTTCCTCTTGAGTTATGGTCATGGGCCCTCTTTGAACCTGTCAGAATGCTCTTTCCTTCATCTCACTCTGAAGACTGCATTCCTACTTGCTTTATTCCTTTGGTTAGGAGAGCAACTCTGAGCACTATGGCTGATACTTCCTATATAATCTTTCATAGAGACAAGGTGGTGTTGAAACCTTACCTAAAGTTCATCCCCAAAGTGGCCTCCAATTCAGATGGAACTCAGTTAACTTGTATTCTTTCCAAAGTCCCACTGTACCCTGGAAGAGAAGGTAAACACTGGATGTTTTCAGAGTGTTGCTTTACTACATTGATTGAACTAAGTAGTTCAGATTGTCTACCCACTTATTTCCGGCAATAACTGGCCATTCCAAAGGCCAAGCCATCTGAGCTCAGAGAATATCTATGTGGATAACACAATGTATCTCATATTGTTTCCAGTTGGCTGGTATATGTTTCTCTCACGGCATCAGGGCTCAATCCATCAAAGCTCAAGTGACATTCTCCTCCTGCTTCAGAAGTGTGCCAGTTTCTGAAATGTGCAAGGCAGTGACATAGAGTAACCACTGATCTTCAGCAAACATTTGTGCTTTGGACTTAGCCACAAGGGCAGATGGCGAGTTCAGGACAGCACTGTTCAACTGATGCAACTGGTACTCCTTATTTCACCCTCCAGAAGGAGTACTACTTACCTGTCACCTGCGGTGGGATCCACACTGACATACTTGAACAGTTTTTCTTACCCTGCAGTTCTTTGAGATGAGGATGTCTGTGTGGACCCTATAATAGATCCGCCTTCCCTGCTTTCAGTGTCTTCAGCTAATGGAAGTTTCAAAATGTGAGGGAACTGAGGGAGAGTCACAGCCACTCTGCCCTTTATGCCCTTGTACGGGAGCAAAAGAGAACAGGGTGCATGCATGACCTTGATGAACACAGCTATTCCAAAAAGTCTGATCTTGCTCATGAAGCATATGCATACTTAAAGGGAGATTTACAATGACTACAACATCTTAAAGAATCACAGTTACTGTAGGGTAACCATTATTTTTCAGCAAAATCTTTTGAATTTGCCATAGCAACTTAACCAATATATTTTAAACAAAATATTCTGAATTTCATGGACCAAGTCTAGCTGTGGTGTTGAGCTGTAAAGGTGATGTGGACTTAAGTTTTTTTTTTCTTGGCTTTCATATGCTGATCCTTACATACAAAAGTGTGATAGACACCTTAGACTTACCTAACATACTTATGTTGAACTTTAATCTTTTCTTTTTAGATGTGCTGAAAGACATTATGACACCGCCAAATTTAACTGCAGAGGTATGTTTGTGCTGCCTAGGGTCTAGGCTATTGGCTTTTTTTCCCTTCCAATCTCTCCTTTTATTTTTCTGAACTAAGGAACAAAGTAAAACTGTCAAATATTAATGTAGTGTTTGGGGGGAGAGAGAAGAATGGTATTAACATAACTTAAGATTCCTTCATGAGACGCTTACTGTGGTGCTTGACACTGTGTAGAAAGTATATTCTTAGCAATTATCTGTCATGGGCTAAGAACACAAATAGTTGAAATTTCAGTGTGTAAGCCTGAGGTTATGACTTAAAGCTGATTTTAAAACCACCTATGAAGTACTCCTTTTAATTTGATCAACACTTAGTTTACCAAAAATGGAGACTTTTACTGAAATTGGGACAAAGGTCCTTTCTAATATACAAGAGTCCATAGAATGAAAATGGAGAATAAGCCATGCTTACTGGTCAGAAGGTACATCTACACTGCAATAAATAACCTGTGGCACCAAGTCGCAGAGCCCAGATCAGCTGACGTGGGTTTGCAGGGCTTGGGCTGCGAGGTTAAAATTGCAGTGTAAACGTTCCTTCTTGGGCTGGAGCCTGGGCTCCAGTCTGAGCCTGAAAGTCTATGCAGCAATTCTTAACCCCGCAACACGAGCCTCATCAGCCTGAGTCAGCTGACTCAGGCCAGCCACAGCCATGCTGTGATTCTTTTATTGCAGTGTAGCTCTGCCAGAAAGTTCTGGAATCAGGGCTTCCCCTATATAAGGAATTAAAACTACATAACACTTCAGTATTCTGCCGTTGTTTAAATGGGGCAGCTCAGTGTCACTCTGCTTTGGAGCTTTGCCAGCTAGTGAGGGGATGTTTTGGGTGCTACTGAGAATTCTGCCTGTTGACCCTCGTTAACTAAAGTCTTTTGGTAGGACACCTGCTGAAAGTAAATGAATGTCGCTGCTTCATGTCAGCACTTTTCTCTAGTGGTGGCTCTAGATTCCTACATGGTAGCATTGGCAGAGGAGTCTCTCTGGACACAGTGCATTAGTAGTTCACTTTCATACCATGGTTCAGAATGGGTATATAGAATGGGTGGATAGATAAATAGAAGCTCTTCAGCATGGATGTCCTAAGAGCATTTGAAGGAGCTTACTTTGCTTCAGATGGCACTCTAAAGGGAAGCACCTCCAGCATGTTATCTAACAGAGTGGATTTTAGCGTTAATGGGCCATGCTGCAACTGTAATCCCTGAGACTCCAATCTAAGTTCATTAGGATCTCCAATACCCTTCTTCTTATCTAGTCAGTGGTGGAGTCTCCTTCAGTGTTTGTTCCAAAATTTTCCAAAGTGTGGGGTGTGTGCCCCAACTGGGGAGCATGGACAGAACTCTCAATCCTATTCCTGAGTCTGTGTAATTTTTTTAGTAGAAGCTAAATCTCTAGCTGTTATGGTTGCAAAAGAAACCATCAGAACACAATCAGAGTTTAGCTGATTCTACAGTGTCTGCCTGGGTTTACAGAGAGGCAGAAAAAATCATTTCAGTGAGTGCTAACTCATTTGTCACTTGTGATTCTTTAAATGTCCTCTTAACTATTTCACTGATTGTCAAAGCATGTAAGGAAGGAGAGGAAGCATCCTATTAAGATAGATTCCAGGACTTCCAAGAGTAGGAGGGAGTTGTGCATAAATGAATTTGTGTGGGCCTTTAACAATACATGACCAGATGTCGTCATTGCTTTCATTTTTATTTTGCATTATGAAGCAGGAGCTTACATTTCGAAATCACTGATTTATTGAAATCCTTTTACTCTGGAATATTATGAAGAGTCCTTAACACAGTTGAATGTTTATGAATCATCCCAGTTGCTCTATCTTGCCTTAGCTGAGGTTGCTCAGTTAGTTGCATTACTTTTTGTATTTTTGTCTTTTCCCTTTCATCACAAAAACAGTAAGCCACCTTTGATATCTGAGAAAGTGACTCTTAGACTCCCCTTCTTCTATACACTTTGCCTTTCCATAGGAGAAGAGGAAGCTTTAGTAATTAAGGTACTCAGAAATGAGAAGTGATTTTGGGTGCTCAACATGAAGCATCTCGAAGATGTCTGATATTCAGACGGTGGGTTGTCAGCCAAATCAAGTATCTTCCTTCTGTGGCAAACGAAGTCCAAAACAAAATGAAAAGCTATCCAGAACAAGACCATGACCCCCTGTAGACCCATAGCTCTTAGCCTAGGTTTGTGTAACCTTTAAGTCCTTTCCTCTCAGTATTGTCTCTCCTTATTTCAGGGATCAAGCTATCTTTCACCCGTCTTATGCTTCAACTTCCCTCAATTCTTGCCAGTGTGTAGGGATTTTCCCACAATCTTTAGGTTGGTGGTGTAGAGGAGCCTGGGCCCTCCCAACTACTTCAGGATCTAGCCCTTGCCCTGGGTCTCTGAACTGGGAATCATTTGGGCATTCCAAACTGTCTTGCTGCACTTTTTCCTAGGGCCATTTCATACATTTGCCTTAGGTCTTCTCTGGAATCTTCAGCTGAGCCCTTCCTAGGCCTATGGTTCCTTCTTGGCAAGGAACCATGCGAGCCTTGACTCAGCTCTAGTCCCTGGAGACCTTTCACAACAAGCTGTTCTTCTCTTGGAACTTTCTTCCAGGACTTCCTCTGTGGCTTTCTCTCCAAAGGGAACCTTGGCTGGTTCTCATCTAAGATGGAACCTACCTCCAAATTTTGGTGGCAATATTCTTAGATACAGCTCAGAATATTGTCTCCCTTACCAATGTCATGTTGGTAGTGGCTAAAGGACTACTTCAGTTTCCTTCTATACAGCTGTCTAAAGGGCCTAAGACTGTAATCTTCACATGGAAGTGACCATTTTAGGAATACTCATTCTTCCATCTGAAAGGAAGCATAATGGTGCATTTTTACTTTGGGGTAGTTTGCAAGACTAGCACTCATTTCTGCTGCTTTGATGGAATCTGAATCTAGTTGTGAAGTGTCATGGACCCTCCTTTTAAAGTCATGTGAATCTTTGTTCATTTTTGTCAGTTATTTGCGGGGGGGGGGTGTTGCACTTTCTGAAGACAACGTGGATATCCTGTGCTGTGAGCCTATAAATTGTCCTTGCAGTTTTTTTCCAGACAAAATAGTACTCTGCACTGCACCAGATTTTTCTGCAGAAATAATCTCATGATTCAACCATAATAGTCATCTCTCTTCTGCTCTCATCTCTCTTCTGCTCTCATGACCTAAACTGTCTCTTCCAAAGGAATTTACATAACCTGAATGTATGACAAGCCAGTAAAAAAGACTTGCCCAAAATTGGATGCTTTATTCATTCTTTGTTGGCCAAAACTAGAGAGAGAGCTTCCAACGTGATAGTTTCTGACTAGATCTGAGTGGCAATTTGTGCAAGAGCCTGTCTGTCCTCAAAGTCAGTGAGGGAGCCTGTTGGGCAGAGAAAAGACAGCTTTGTATGACTAAATATACTGAGCAGCAATATGGATATTATCTATTTTTGTTTGACACATTGCAAGATAGGTGTGTTTTTTTTTTTGGGTGCTGCAGTCTCCTGGTTATCGCATATTTCTCTCTCCTGTTTTCTGAGCTTTTTGGGGTGTTTTTCCCCTTGCTTCCCAGTTCCAAATACTTGCATCTCTCTTGTCTGATGGATTGTGTATGAGTAAAGAAAAAAATTGCAATGTCTGGGTTTTACTGTTAAAACAGTAACAAAGGCCTGGGTGTGTGGTTTTGTTTGTTTACAATTAGCAGTTATGATTATGTATTATTACACGTATTTTAGAGCCTCTTGGAACTAATTATGTGGACATGACCAGTTCAGTCCCTGTAATAGGGTAAACTGTAATCTCAGAACTCTTCAGCAGAATTGCCTCATTTGATCAGTGAGCATGGCTTAACCCTATATTATTGTAATAATAGGTTCTGGTATAAGACCACTTATGGAATGATGGATTGTTATAAGATAGATTGTCAGATATGAGCAAAATTGCTCTATTGAGTAAGACATTAAGAGTATGTATAATTGGGAATTTGCTGAAATTTGAGGGGCCAAGTTATTGGCATGTGCGCCACATCTTGTATACCACTTTTCTGACATCGATCATTATGGTACTTGTGTCAGACCACTTAACCTATTTAGTTACCTCTTTAAACTGTTAATTGCATGATATGCATTTTGTAAAGTTAATCTCTCTGGTTAAATTAGTTTAAAATGCATAAGATTTACAATGAAGTCTCAAATTTAATCTTCCTATCACAGTTGCACAGTATCCTTTTGAAGACCATAACCCCCCACAGCTAGAGCTTATCAAACCTTTTTGTGAAGATCTTGACCAATGGCTGAGTGAAGATGACAATCATGTTGCAGCAATTCATTGTAAAGCTGGAAAGGGACGAACTGGTGTAATGATTTGTGCATATTTGTTGCATCGAGGCAAGTTTTTAAAGGCTCAAGAAGCTCTAGATTTTTATGGGGAAGTAAGGACCAGAGACAAGAAGGTGAGTTATTGTACTCTGCTTTTTTCCACCTTATCACCCATTCCTTGGTACTTTTTCTAATTAAGCTAAATTCAGTTGGGATAGGCTTCCAATAGAAGGTATGATTGTGTTTGACTTATTAGTTTAACTTTTGATTTAAAAAAAGACACCATTAGTGTTAAGATTCTGTTGAAAGCAAAATGCTGAAGTTGTCTCTTCCTTGTTTCTCTTATGTTCAAGAAGATTCTGAATGTTTATGCTAGCCATAGGAATATCAGACCTCATCTTCAAAGTGTGTGTTGCATCATATTACATCAAGTTGGTGGTGGATGGTGCATTTTCCCATTCATCTATACAGGCATCAGCTTCAACCAATTGAAAGATAGGACTATTCTAGTTTGGTTCCTTTAGTTGATGAGCTGTCCAGCTCCTCCATTTTCTTTATTCTTCTGTATTCTTCTAAGGCATTCTGCTACTCCTTTACTTCAGGTGCTTGTTATGGCTGAAATGCTATGAGCTACTGTAATGTATCTGGGTTGCCTTAACTATTCAGCAGAACTTTCTGCTTCCACTTTACTTGGCTTCTGTTCTGTAGGGATGAAACTTTCAGGGTAATAGGCCAAGGCAGAAGCTGCCATCAGCATTCTTTTATAGCCTGCCTCATTGAGAGCATCACCTTTTCAATCCCTATACCAGCCTCTCAGTGAGAGGAATCTGTCACTCCCTGATCTGAGAATGGTAGAAGGCTTTCATGGCCTTTAACTCCTTGCTAGTAGACTTAGTGGCAGCCCTGCATAAGACTGTCTGGCAAAGGCAGGTCTTTGTTCACATGCTCTGGCTACAGTTTGCTGATGGTAATCTCTAGTGCCTTAGGACCTCAGAATATTTTTTTCTCACTTCTGCATCCTAGTCAAAATATTTTCCAGCTACATTGGGGTCTGTCTTTCAAATTCAGATCATCAGTCTCCCTCTTCTCTCCCAATTTCATCTGTAGTGTTACAGCAGTTCATACACCTTTTCTGGAAAGGACCGGAGTTGATGTATGTATGTCAGCTCCAGTCCTTTTCAGGGTAGGTATCTTTGAATTGCTCTAATGCTGCACAAAAAATTTATGTATGAGAGAGAGTTGGACTGCATTTAGGTTTTATACGTTTCTTAGCATCTAGATCTCTACACAGGTTGGCACGTTCAGAGGCTCTTGGTTGTGGAATCATCAGTTGAGCAATTGAAGAGACTGGCTGCTGACTTGTTAGAGGGAGCAAATTAAAACTGTCTTATGCAGATAGCTACTTTAGCCAGTCATAAGCGATACGAGACAATTGGTCTATATGTCTCCATATTGATATAGTATTGTACAGAAAGAAAACTAACAATTTCTATAATTAATGTGTTCTGTGCTGAAAACCAGTCTGACAAAATAAATAATGATGAAATGAACTGAGATGAAGAGGCAGCTTGATGCTTAAGCAAGATGATTGTATTTCTTTAGAGTACCCAAGAACAGAGCTATTCTTGAACTTTTGGATGCCTTTAAATCTTCATTCTACTCTTTGAGGACTATGCCAGAGTCATAGAATTGTAGGACTGGAAGGGACCTCGAGAGGTCTTCTAGTCCAGTTCCCTGCACTCATGGCAGGACTAAGTATTATCTAGACCATCCCTGACAGGTGTTTGTCTAACCTGCTCTTAAAAATCTCCAATGAGACAGATTCCACAATGTCCGCTAGGCAGTTTATTCCAGCACTTAACTACTGACAGTTAGGAAGTTGTGTTTTCCCTAAATTGCCCTTGTTGCAATTTAAGCTCATTGCTTCTTGTCCTATCCTCAGTGGTTAAGGAGAACAATTTTTCTCTCTCCTCCTTGTAACAACCTTTTCTCTACTTGTAAACTGTTCTTTTGTGCCCCCCCAGTCTTCTCTTCTCCAGACTAAACAAACCCAGTTTTTTCAAATCTACCCTCATAGGTCATGTTTTCTAGACCTTTAATCATTTTTGTTGCTCTTCTCTGGACTTTCTTCAGTTTGTCCATATTTTTCCTGAAGTATGGCTTGCAGAACGGGACACAATACTCCAGTTGAGGCCTAATCTGTATAGAGTAGAGCCGAAGAATTACTTCTCATGTCTGTCTTACAACACTCCTGCTAATACATCCCAAAATGTTGCTTGCTTTTTTTGCAACAGTGTTACACTGTTGACTCATATTTAGCGTGTGATCCACTATGTCCCCCAGATCCAGTAGTACTCCTTCCTAGGCAGTCATTTCCCATTTTGTATGTATGAAACTGATTGTTCTTTCCTAAGTGAAGAACTTTGCATTTGTCCTTATTTAATTTCACCCTATTTTCTTCTGACCATTCCTTCAGTTTGTCCAGATCATTTTGACTTTTAATCCTGTCCTCCAAAGCACTTGCAACACCTCCCAGCTTGATATCTGCAAACTCTATAAGTGTACTCTCTATGCCATTATTAAATATTGATGAAGACATTGAACAGTACCAGACACAGAACTGATCCCTGTGGGAACCCCACTTGATATGCCCTTCCAGCTTGTCTGGGAAACCACTGATAACTACACTCTGGGAACTATTTTTCAACCAGTTGTGCACTCATCTTGTAGTAGCTCCATCTACGTTGTATTTCCCTAGTTTGTTTATGAGAATTTAATTGAGACAGTATCAAAAGCCTTACTAAAGTCACGATATACCACATCTACCACTTTTCCTTATCCACAAGGCTTGTTACCCAGTCAAAGAAAGCTTATTAGGTTGGTTTAACATGATTTGTTCTTGATTAAATCCATGCTGACTGTTACTTATCACCTTGTCTTCTAGGTATCTGCAAATTGATTGCTCCGTTATCTTTCTGGGTACTGAAGTTAAGCTGACTGGTCTAATTCCCCTGGTTGTCCTTATTCCCCTTTTTATAGATTGGCACTATATTTTCCCTTTTCTAATCCTCTGGAATCTCACCCATCTTCCATGACTTTTTGAAGATAATTGCTACTGGCTCAGATCAGCTCCTTGAGAATTCTAGGATGTATTTCATCAGGTTCTGGTGACTTGAAAACATCTAGCTAGTCTAAGTAATTTTTAACTTCTTTCCTTATTTTCGCCTCTGGTCCTACCTCATTTTCAATGGCATTCATTAAGTTAGATGTTCAGTTGCTACTAAACGTTTTGGTGAAAACTGAAACAAAAAAGTCATTTAGCACTTTTGCCATTTCCGCATGTTTTGTTATTCTCTCTGTCGACCCCCTTCTCCCCCGCATTTGAGTAATAGGCCTTACCCTGTCCTTGGTCTTCCTCTTGCTTCTAATGTATTTGTAGAATGTTTTCTAGTTCCCTTTATGTCTCTAGCTAGTTTAATCTCATTTTGTGCCCTGGCCTTTTTAATTTTGTTCCTACATACTCGTGTTATTTGTTTATATTCATCCTTTGTAATTTGACCTAGTTTCCACATTTTGTATAATTCTTAAATTTTGAGTTTCATATAATTGAAGATCTCCTGGTTAAGCCCCAGTGGTTCCATACTTCCTATCTTTCCTATGCAGTGGGATAGTTTGCTCTTGTGCTCTTAATGTCTCTTTGGAAAAACTGCCAACTCTCTTGAACTTTTTTCCCTCTTAGGCTTGCTTCTGAAGGGATCGTACCTACGCGCTCCCTGAGTTTGTTAAAGTCTGCCTTATTGAAATCCATTTTCTTTATTGTGCTGTTTTCCGTCCTACCATTCCTTAGAATCATGAAATTATGAGTTCAGGATTACTTTTACCTAAGCTGCCTTCCACTTTCAAATTCTCAACTAGTTCTTCCCTATTAGTCAAAATCAAATCTGGAACAGCCTCTTCCCTAGTGGCTTTCTTCACCATCTGAATAAAAAATGGTCTCCAATACATTCCAAGACTGGTCTGATGATCTGTCCCCTGCCTGGTTTCAAACCCCACCCCCAATAGATGTCTAGGTAGTTGACGGTGATGGGGGACATCGTCCTGTGCTTTGGATGATTTTGTTAGCTTGTAAAAAGCCTCATCCACCTCCTCTTTCTTGCTAGGAAGTCTGGAGTAGACCCCTACCATGACATCACCCTTGTTTTTTACCTCTCTTGTCCTTACCCAGAGACATTTAACAAGTCTGTCTCCTATTTCCATCTCAGCCTCAGTCCAACTGTATACAATTTTTTATATACTAGGCAACACCACCTCCCTTTTTTCCCTTCCTGTCCTTCCTGATCTATCTGTGCCCTTCTATACCAATATTCCAGTCATATGTATAATCCCACCAAGTCTTTGATGCCAGTTGTCATAGTATTTATTAACTAGCATTTCTAGTTCTTCGTCTTCGTCTTCTTGTCCCTGTAGGTGCTCCACTCCAGGCGTTGGTGCGCCTCTGTGCCTTCGCTCGGAGAGTTTTACAGCAGTATTTGCATGGGCCACACGTTCACGGTGCTTGCCTCACCCGCCAAATGCGCCTCAATAACGTGCGCTTGGCCCAAGCTCCTCAGTTCCTTCTCTACAGTCCGTGGTCTGAGACAGAGCTCAGCAGTCTTGCTCACTTATTTCTCGCTTTAGATAGCTGAACTGTATAAACTAGTTTTTTTAGTCAGATAAGTTTCATTTCCCACTTTAAAAAAAAAAAATCCTTCACAGGTTTTTTTCTGTCCATTAGACAGTTTTATACTATTCCTGGCTTGCCATATTTTAAGAGATGCACTACGTACAGAGATGCCATCCTTATCTCTGATGGCCATTCTCAGTGTGTTCGCTGTTTGGGGGAGTTCCATGTCCCCAAAAATGTACCCACTGCAGTAAACTGAGGGCTAGGGCACAGAAAGGCAGAGACCTGAGACTCAAGTTAATTCTAATAGAGAAGTCCCTCAGACCTGCCTCTGACCCAGGTCAGGAGTCCTATTTGAGATAGAGCCCTCCTAAGTCCATTAAGGACAAGAAAACAAAAAACAGCCAGCTTCATCACCTCACAGAGACCAGCTGTCATCCAAACGGTCTCCAACCAGGTCTGTTTTGTTGGTGACGACCGCTCTGCGGCTCAGCACATACAATCCTCTGGGCACCTCTGGCACCATCCGTACTCCAGCTGCTGTTGGCACCACTCCAGTGCCTTTTCTAGTACGGCACCGCACAGTACCTCAAAGGATTCTATGCCTCCTCAGCTGAGCCTGCCTGTGCCACACACAAGTACAGTTGCTGTCCCAGTACCAACAAATCTCCCACCTATAACTCCGAATAAAGCACTGCACCAGTCAGCACCGGCTGACCTTACGGCACCACCATCACACCCAGCGCTATATATTCTGGCTCCTTCTACCTTGGCACCACAATTTATTCATTCCAGCGATTTGTTAGTCTCGCCAACTCCAGATTCCCCATTATTTGGTACCAATCTCTTACCAGGACCGTTAGCACAGCACTGACAGCTATCCCCTATTCCCTCTCACTTTTCTAGTGATGAGGATGACAAAATGGAGGGAGTTTATTCCCCATACCATTCCTCCCTTCTTCACATTCCTACTAACGTGGGACCATGGAGACCAAGGCCCTCATATTCCAGGGACTACCCTGGTATGAACACCTATGGATGGAACCACTCATGCCCTTCCCCAGACAATAGGCATTATTAGAACCCATGGAGGTCCTACAGCAGGCACCACAGTAGCCCAGTACAGCCCATGCAGAGGCGACATTAGATCTTCTCCTGTACCTGTTCACGCTTCTGTAACGGACAGACAGGAGCAACCTGCAACAGTGCATGCAAACAAGGAGGCACCTGAAGCCTCCTCAAATAATAATTCATCCACCTCACCAGAAGAGACTATAATGTCCCCACCCCCAGCAAAAGCAGATGATTTTACTCATTTTCAGGACCTCTTCAAAAAGAGTGGCGAATGAGCTCAAGATCACTCTGGTGGAGGTGTCGGGCACTCAGCATGAGCTGACTGACATATTACAGCCTTTGTCCTCCTCCAAGATCGCCCTACCTATTAATGGAGTCATTATGGACTCTGCCAAGAATATCTGGCAAACCCCAGCCACCATACCCCCTACCTGCAAAAGGGCACACCGGAAATACTGTGTATCCTCCAGGGGCTCAGAATTCCTTTTCACACACCCAGCACCAAATTCACTGGTGGTAGAAAAGCAGCCAACCAAAAAAACCAAACAGCAGCATTTCCAGTCCACTCGCTCTGACAAGGACAGAAAAAGAATGGACCTACTTGGCCAAAAAGTTTATGCATCATCCATGCTACAATTTAGAGTGGCAAACTACGCAGCCCTATTGGCCAGTTATGATCACAGAAATTACGGGAAACTCATGGACTTTATTAATGACATCCCAGAGGACAAGAGAAAACAATTCAAAGCACTTAGTCTCTGAAGGGCAGATTATTTCCTATGTGGCATTGCAGGCTGCCCTCAATGCTGCGGACACCACTTTCAGATCCACTGTGATGGCTGTAGTGATGCGCTGGGCTTCATGGTTTAGCTCTTCTTCTTCTTTCCCATGCAAGATACAAAACACCATGGAGGATTTCCCCTTCGATGGCGAGAAGTTACTTTGCAGCAAAACCCAACCCTTCTGCACACCATGAAGGATTCCAGAGACGCGTTTGGATCCCTAGGTATTCATACACCAGCAACTAGAAGACAATACAGGTATCAGCCTTTCCAATGCCCATGAGTGGGAAATTCAAAGCAAAAATTCAAAATGGTTACCCTCATAACCATAATTCCAGCGCTGGAGCACGGAGATTGGTTTTCAGCCCCCAACCTGTAGGATGCGAATTTTCATGTAACTATACACCCCGCCTGCAGGCGTTTTCTCAGATTTGTTATGTGCTCAAATCACTACCAATACCAAGTTCTGCCCTTTGGCCTCTCAACAGCACCTTGCATCTTTTCCAAGATTCTCACGGTGGCAAGGGTGAACCTACGGAAAGGAGGAGTCATAATTTTTCCTTACCTGGATGATTGCCTGCTCAAGGGCACAGACTCTTGGGGAGGCCATTCAAGCCATGCAGATGACCATCGACTGCTTCCAGGGTCTGGACCTACAAATAAACAAAAATGAATCCACATTAACTTCTACTCAGTGACCCAGAGTTCGTAGGCACTCACCTTGATTCCATCTCTCCCATCCGACAGATTCAACACCATAAAGAATCTTATCTCCAAGTTGCAAAACAGCCTGCAGGTCACTGTCCGGGACTGTCTGCAACTTCTCGGCCATCTAGCCTCTTGCATTTTTGTGGTCAAGAATGCATGCCTCTACATGTGGTGCCTGCAGGGTTGGATGACCACTGTCTACAGACCACGAATGTGCACGGCCTAAACAGACGTCTATTCATACCTGCCACAGTCAAGGACTCCACTCACATGGTGGACTCTTCCACACCACCTCTGCTCCAGAGTCCCATTCGTTCAGAGTCCCCCTCTGTTATAATTACCACGGATGCTTCTTTCAGAGGCTGGGGAGCACACATGGCACACACCACACCACTCAAGGACTCTGGTCACCTACAGAAGCCTCACTACGCATAAATCTTTTAGAGCTTCGAGTGGCCCACAATGCCTGCCTCCAATTTCTCCCAGACAGCTAGAACAAACACAGGATCATGACCAACAACGTTGCTTGTATGTTTTATATAAAAACGGACAAGGAGGAGCTCGATCTCACTCGCTCTGCACAGAGGCTATGAAACTTTGGAATTGGTGCCTCCATCACGATATCCAGATTTCAGCCTCCTACCTACCTGGTTCACTAAACACCACTGCGGACAAGATTAGCAGATCTTTTCCCCTAGATCACAAATGGGAGATAAATGATACCATCCTACACAATGTATTCAAAATATGGGGCTGCCTGTGACTGGATCTTTCTGCAATCGTAACCAACAAAAAATGCCCTGAATTCTGTTCCAGAGCAGGCCTAGGAAAGCATTTGATGGGAGACGCATTCATCATAAAATGGAGCGACAATTTCTTATATGCATTCCCCCCGATACCACTTCACAGGGTATTACAAAAAAATATGAGCAGAGAAGGCCAGGGTAATACTAATAGCCCCTACGTGGCCCAGACAGGCATGGTACCTATTTTTAACGAGGATGTCAGTTTGCCTGCTGATTCCACTCTCTCAACACCCCCCCCCCCCCGAACCTGTTATCACAACATGGGTCAACTACACCTCCCCAACGTAATGATGCTGCACCTGAAAGCTTGCCTCCCCAGTGGTTCTCTAATGAGAAACTAGGCTGCTCTGAATAGGTACAAAGAGTACTATTACATAGCAGAACACAGTCCACACGTACCACCTATTTCCAAGCAAATGCTCTTGCTTCCACCCGTCTTTCACTAATACTAGACAGTTTAATTTCTAAAAGATAATCTGGGGTCTCCTTTAGCTCCATAAAGGTACTCTTAGCAGCAATTACGGCATTTCACAGTAATACCGGAGACACTATCATCTTTGCTCACCTCATCAAAAAGCAGTTCCTCAAGGGCCTCCAGACCCTATACCTGGACGTTGGATCACCCACTCAACCCTGGGACCTACACTTGGTCCTCACATGCTTGATGCACTATCCATTTGAGCCACTTGAAACATGCTCTCTCCTACAGCTCTCCATGAAAACTGCATTTTTAGTTGCCATTACATCTGCCAGAAGTGTAGGAGAACTTGGATACTGCTTTTCAGTCACCTGGAGTGGAGCAGCCACAGGGACATCTCTCTCGAAGAAGAAGAAGAAGAAGAGGCGAGTACGTTCTTTGAGATGTCCCTGTGGGTGCTCTACTACTGATCCTCCTCCCCTCTACTTCAGCGTTTGGAGTGGTCTCCATTGTAGAGAAGGAACTGAGGAGCCCGGGCTCCACATTTTATTAAAGCAGGCACCGTGCGCATACTGCTGTAAAAAAATATCCGAGCGAAGGCACAGGGGCACACCAACACCTGGAGAGGAGCATCCACAGGGACGCTCATCTCAAAGAACGTGAGTTACTGCACAGGTGAGTAACCACCTCTTCTACTGCTTATTTCCCATTCTTCTCACATTAGTGTATAGACACCTAAGGTACTGATTGGATTTCCCCCCATGTTTTCTCTTGTCTCTTCCTTATCTCTTCTATAACTGCCCATGCTCCCCTTCTCGCATGTCTCCATAATGATAATGACCAAATCTAGTCCTTTCTCAGCAAACCCCAACATCAGTTACTGTGATTCCAGCTTAGATTTTACTCCATAACTATAAAGAAGATTAACAAATCAATGAATACTAGATTCTCTCTCTCCTCCCCCCGCCACACACATTGGTCTTACTTCACAAATAGACAAACAATAATTTAACCATAGGCAAGAGCAGAATTAATGGGTATAATATAAGTTTTTCTGAATGGGAAGATGAGAATGACTTGTATTCTGAAATGATACTTCAGAATGGTCACAATTGAATGAGATCAGATATCTAAACAGAATACTGACTGTTCCAGCAAAAATTGGCAAAAGTAACTAATAAAACCTACTGAAGAGTCACATTTTTCATATTGTTTGCAGATGATCTCTGTCAGATATCTATTCTACAGATTTGTTAATTTCCATTAATAGTCAAATGGGTAGATGCTGAATGTAGAAGCTGTCATTTGTACAGTAGGAAGGTGATATCTATGTATTATAGGAACAAGCTATGGTTCAGTGTTTTCTTTTGAAGGAGAGTAATGATGAAATCCCTATGGAAGTTCTAGTTAGAAAAAAGAAACACTTACTAGATAATTTGTATGGATTACAATGGTATTTTGTTCTGATGTGTTAACTAAATATTCTTGTTACCTCAGACTGCCTGTATGATCTTGAGTCAGTCCTTAAGATCCCTGTGTCTGTTTCCTGCCCTCTGGTTTGTTTGTTTTTTTTAAGGGGTGGGGGGGAGAGATAATATTTATCCACATCAAGGATGTTTTTTAAGGTAAATAGTGAGGTCCTCAGATATGTGATTTGAGCCATAAGTACTTAAAGATGTTCTTATGAAAACCCTATATCTTTAAATAGGGCTCTGACCCTTTGTTTAAAGTCTCATTATAAATTCCTAAATACACCTCTACTCTGATATAACGCAACCTGATATAACATGAATTCAAATATAATGCGGTAAAGCAGCACTCGGGGGTGGTGGGGCTGCGCGCTCCAGCGGATCAAAGCAAGTTCAATATAATGCGGTTTCACCTATAACGCGGTAAGATTTTTTTGGCTCCCAAGGACAGCGTTATATTGGGGTAGAGGTGTATCATGTTGCTTTCTAAAATGATGATGATACAGTCTGTTCTCTAAGATCTACTGTCTCCCCTCTACTTGGCCCTGATTATTTGGTTGAAGGATAATATGCACAAAGTAATTAACTTTAGAAATACTGTTTATAGACAAGTATCATTTTAAAATGTAGTTTCCAAGAGCTTTTCTATTCCCCTATATGTCCATTGTATATCTTAATGTTGTATTTCAAGTGCTGTTTGAAGATTTATAGTTCCTGATAAATTAAAATCCTAATTGACTTACTGAGTTGGAAGTAGAATATGGCTCAAAAGAACAAACTCTGGCCCAAGACAACCAACTGCCTTTTTCTTTTGAGGCAAAAACCAAAAAATGGCTTTGATTCTAAATTCTCTGCCCAAAGCAACCCACAATGTGCATATAGCCTGCTTAGTGGTTCAAATCCCAGGGGACAGTAACTAGGGAGAGTTTTGAAGTTAACAAGCAAGGCAAATTAATTCTCTCAAGGGTCTTGTGGCACTTAAAGACAATGTAGACAGGAAGTATGAATCCAATTGCAAGAGGAAGTATTACTGATTGAAGAGTACAACCACCAGTATTTTTATTGCTCACTTTTCCAGTATGTCCATATGGAAGAAGTTTCCCAAAGGCCTTTGCAGCACCAGATGAGTAAGAGAAGCTGAGGCTACTCTTGAATTTCCTACACAAAGGAACCATATCTGTCCTACTCTTGGCCAAAATAATGGGAGGACAGGGCAGGTGCTGCCTCTGGCAGGAGCCATTTCCGATTCTGTCAGTTATCTGGAGCAGAACTTGCTTATTAGATACACCCACTAAAGAAAACTTGATGCCAGAAATACAGGCCGTCAGCCCCTTTCTGCCTTGAAGTCAAAGTTTAACTTCCCCCAAAAAATATGGACAGACAAAAGATTAGAAGTGAGTGTTTGAAGTAGTGGATAGAAGGTAGCACATTAGTTCTGTTCCCCTGTGTCAGGGTTCTCTCCCCACTCTGAACTCTGGGGTACAGATGTGGGGACCCACATGAAAGACCCCTTGAGTAATAGTCTCAGGTTGCAGTGGGGGATATTTAGGTTGGATATTAGGAAAAACTTTTTCACTAGGAGGGTGGTGAAGCACTGGAATGGGTTACCTAGGGAGGTGGTGGAATTTCCTTAGTGGTTTTTAAGGTCAGGCTTGACAAAGCCCTGGCTGGGATGATTTAGTTGGGAATTGGTCCTGCTTTGAGCAGGGGGTTTGACTAGATGACCTCCTGAGGTCTCTTCCAACCCTGATATTCGATGATAAACTTATTTCTACCATCTTAGGTTAAAACTTCCCCAAGACACAAATCTTTTCCTTGTCCTTGGATGGTTTTGCTGCCACCACCAGGTGATCTAGACAAAAATTCAGGAACCGGACCACTTGGAGTCTCTATTTCCCCAAAAGATTCCTCCTTCCCTGGGGAGGCTTAAGAATAATATACCAACCAATAGGTACCAAACCCTTTGGTTTTTTGGACACTAAAAATCAATCAGGTTCTTAAAAGAAGTTGTTTATTATAAAGAAAATAGTAAAAGAATCACATCACAGTTACAAAAAAAACCACCAGGAATAAAACTACCTCTTAACATAGGGAAAATTCACAAGCTAAAACAAAAGATGATCTAGCGCGTTTCCTTTCTTTACTTACAATTTTTGTAATCTTAGATGCTTATTTCAGGTATGTTTTTAGGAGATGTTTTTTCCTGCCCGGTCTCTCTCTCTCTCTGTCCAAAGAGGGAACAAAGAGTACCTCTCAGCCCCCTCCAGATTTGAAAGTATCTTCTTTCCTCATTGGCCCGTTTGGTCAGGTGCCAACTAGGTTATTTGAGCTTCTTACCCCGTACAGGTAAAGATTCAGTACAGCTACCTAGGAGGAATTTTATGTTACTCTTAGCTGTATGTTTGACACCCTGGAAAAGGGGTTTATCGTGTATCCTCTACTCTTGGACCTAGGATACCAGAATATAATGCTTTCTAAAATTCAGCATAAAAAATGTATTCATACAAACAATACTTTTCAGAATCAATAATTATTTTAGGAGATCTACTCCCTCCTTATTGTAATTACAAAGAGATCTGGAATGCTTCAACTAGTGGTTGATCTGGGAATGCCTGGCTTTATTGCACATGGCGATTTTAAGATGGACATTAAAGCATCATTGTGACAGTGAAGACAGGGAACTTTCCTGCATGTTCCCTTAAAAAAGAGGCACTGGCATTCACATCTAGTGCCTTCTCAGAGGTGGTTCTGATAGTAGCTATGGCACTACTAGTAGGTGCAGGCTTGGTCCCAGATGGAAGCAACCATGATAGTGTTATAGTTTGGGATGTTTAATTCAAGGGCCCTTTTTAACATCTGTCCACATCTTGATGTTCCTGTCTTTGGAGGAACTGCTCTTTGAGCCAGTGGAATTGGTGTCACGATTGTTAAACATAGTTCTGTCTGAAAAGATCAATGGGTATGAATTATATTCTGAAATGGTGTCTCAGAATGGCTATAATTGGATATCTGACTTTGTTCAAACCATGTCCATCGTGTCATATCTGACTGATTTATGTCTGACCCAAGAGGCTGATTTAACAAATTTTACTCAATCTTTGGGTGATACCCTGTGTTAAATCTGGCAATGCTTGTAGCTTTTGATGTTGGTACTGCTACCCCAGTGGAGAATTTACTAGAGCCGTGGCTCTCAAACTTTTTTTACTGGTGACCCCTTTCACAGAAGAAGCATCTGAGTGCGACCCCCGCCCCTTATAAATTAAAAACACTTTTTAATATATTTAGCACCATTATAAAAGCTGGAGCAAAGCGGGGTTTGGGGTGGAGGTTGACAGCTCGCGACCCCGCCATAACCTCACAACCCCTTGAGGGGTCCCAAACCCCCCTGTACTAGAGGGACAGTGATGGAAAAAACTTGCGGGTTCTGCTTTTCATGACATACTGTCCATTTTATGGTGCAAAAGTAAAGGGGTAATGAGCATCAGCACATTTAGAGTCTGCTCAGGAGCACCATGCTCCATATCAGTGTTTTGCAACGTTGGATCTTTGCGTTTAAATCTTTCTGGTACTGGTGTAGAAAGACCTTATCAGTGAATTCAAAACTCCGGCACACATTTCAGTAGATCCACTTCTGTGGGCATACACTTGCCTAGCATCCATACAATAAACTAGTCTACTGAGAAAACACCAGCTTCTCTAAGGTGGAAAAAATATAAATTTTTTAAATCAAATTTTAAAATTTAAATTGGATTTTTTATTTAAATCCTGGTTTATTTTTAAAACTAACCTATTTATAATTAAATTTGAAATGACAACCTATGTTAAGGCCTGAATTTTTTGTAATTTGTTAATCATTTGAATTAATTAAAAATTATTCTGTACATATTTGCTGCCAACCTTTAAAGAAAGTCAGACCACTGCACTGGTGGAAGTCACTAGCTAAGCACCTGGTACCAGGGATTGTTGAAGTGCTAAACCAGCTTTTTTACATCAGTAGCCTCATCTGCAGGTGCAAAGCGAATATTTTCTTTTTCAGTTTATTCAACTAGTTCAGCTCACTGACTAGTTCAATAAAAGTTGAGAAACCATTTGGGAGTTAAAAAGGCAGGAAAGCTTGTTTTCTTCTTCTTCCAGTCTCTGAATAAAAACCAGGCATGAGAGAAGATATACTAGTTCTAAAAATTTTTAAGGGCACAGTGACCAGAAGCAGTTGAATTCATTCACTACAGATTCTTTTGTTTAATAATTGTTAGTTTTAAATGCAAAACACATTTTTATAAACATTTTTCTAATGTATCCATCACATGAAGGTAGTTTCATTTAATTAATAAAAAATGCACTTTTTGTACACTTTTAATTTAATTTTAATTTCTATCCAAATTGAGCTTAACAAAAAACACAAAAAATAGTAAATAAAAAATGCTTCATTTACCGTTTTCTAACCAAATAAAGTAAAAATTAAGGATCTGAATAAATTGGGGTTAATTGCTTAACTGCTGAATAGTTATAGCATGTCCTCTTGGTTAGCAAACAGAAGCACTATATTTAGTGCAAAGGCTCTATTTAGTTGCAAATCAATGTGTTATAATGGTTATCAGGCTTTCTTTAGGAAAATAACTCAAATACAAATGCAAAACAAAATCTGTTTAAATCAACGTTTCCCTATTTGCTAATTGAAATCATGATTAAAATTAATCCACCCTAATAGATTTCTCCCCCCCCCCCTTTTTTTTGTCATACCTCTTTCTTCAATAAGGATAAGCAGACATTCCACGGACTTGATTAAAACTCTCAAATATTTTTTTTATAAAACTATACCACTTAAGCAAATCTCTGCTTTTTTCCCCTTCTGCTTTGCCTCAGGAAGGCAAAAAAATTGATACACCACTTTAGTTTAGTGTACCTATCAGTGTGTTAGGACTTGAGGCATAAAGACCCTGTCCTTTGAGAATAAGAGCCTTGTTGATTTGAGGCATAGTTGCTGTCTGGGCTGAAAGAAAATTGGTCTTTGTTTCCAAGATGTGCCAAGCTGCTACTTGGCAAGATTGGTGGTTCACCATCTACAGTAACTCCTCGCTTAGTTGTCCTGGTTAACATTGTTACCTTGCTGATCAATTAGGGAACATGCTCATTTAAAGTTGTGCAATTCTCCCTTCTAACGTTATTTGGCAGCCGCCTGCTTTGTCCACTGCTAGCAGGAAGAACAGCCTGTTGCAGCTAGCTGGTGGGGGCTTGGAACCAGGGCGGACCAGTAGCCCCCCATCAGCTCCCTGCTCCCCTAAGTTCCCTGTGCCGCAGCTGCCCAGCAGGCTATTAATTGTTGGCAGTTCAGCTGTCCCTCCCCCCACTGCCATGTGCTGCTTCTGCCTCCTGCCTTCTCCCTTGGAGCTGCTGCCAGAGACTCCTGCTTGCTGTGCGGGAGGGAGGGAGCTGATGTTAGGGTATCCCCCTGCTTCTGCACCCTGCTTACTCCTTCTCCTTATAGAGCGGGGACAGGGAGGAGAGAGACAGAGAGCCTGGGGCAGCAGCTGCTGTCTCAACTTCCTGATCCACTTAAAAAGACAATACACTTAAGAGTAGGTCAGCTTACTTAAAGGTGCAGTGTGCATCTCTCTTCCCCCCCACACAAGGTGTGTGTCTGTCTCTGTCTGCTATGTTGTCTCCCCTCCCTCCTGTTTGTGCTGCCTTGATGAGAGGCTACATTAACAACAATGTATTAACCCTTGAGGGCTCAGCCCAGTGCTAGTTGATCATTTAGCAGTAACTGCATTCCCTGGGAAATATCCCTCCCTCTTCCACCCTCTAACTTCACCACCTCAACCAAGGTTCACAATCATCATAGCTGTGAATAGTATTAAATTGTTTGTTTAAAACGTATACTGTGTGTATATCTATATAATATATAGTTTTTTGTCTGGTGAAAAAAAATTCCTTGGAACCTAAGCCCCCTTATTTACATTAATTCTTATGGGGAAATTGGATTTGCTTAACATCGTTTTGCTTAAAGTTGCATTTTTCATGAACATAACTACAACATTAAGCAAGGAGTTACTGTACTTCAACAAGTATATTTGTGCCTAAGTTGATACAGCATTCACAGTATCAACTATTACCATATAACTATTTCTCAGTTTGGTCTCAATGTTAGCTGTCTTGGTAAGGATTGGAGAGATTCCTGTACAAAGTGTATGTTCCAGAGTGGAGATAATATAAGTAGAAGAGGAAACTTTTTCCTATCTGTTTTTCTATGTAGCCTCCCCCCTTCTGAAGCTCTGCCAAGCTGCATGTTAGTCATTTTTAGGCTAAGGGTTATGTTTCCGAATTTAAACAAAGTCCAGACTTGTATTAGGAAAATATTTAAAAGCTTCTTTAAGAAATGGATCTGATAAAGCAGCTGTTGAGGTGATGCCTGAAGTCAAAACCTTGTCATCAGACTGAGTTGTCTATGACAGCTACTTGCAGACATCCATTGTACAGGTACCACAGGGTAAAAAAATCTATTGTATGTAGTATAGAAACATTTAGAGTTGTAAAAGGCCTTATTTTTGCAGCATTTTTATAAAGACAAAAATTAGGGCTGACAAATTAAAAATCATGGTTAATTGTGGTTTTAATCACACTATTAATGGAATACCATTTATTTAAATATTTTTGCATATTCTACATTTTCAAATATATTGATTTCAATTACAACATAAAATACAAAGTGTACAGTGCTCACTTAGTTTTTATTACAAATATTTGCGCTATAAAATAAAGAAAATAAATTTTTCAATTCACCTCATACAAGTACTGTAGTGCAATCTCTTTATTGTGAAAGTGCAACTTACAAATGTAGAATTATTTTTTAACTGCACTCAAAAACAAAACAGTGTAAAACTTTAGAGCTTACTAGAGTCCAATTAGTCCTATTTCTTGTTCAGCCAATTGCTAAGACAAACAAGTTTGTTTACTTTTATGGGAGGTCAAGCTGCCTGCGTCCTATTTACAATGTCACCTGAAAGTAAGAACAGACATTCGCATGGCACTGTTGTAGCCAGCATTGCAAAGGTATTTACGTGCCAGGTATGCTAAATGTTTGTATGCCCCTTCATGCTTCAACCGCCATTCCAGAAGACATGCTTCCCTGCAGCTGATGGCTTCTGTTCAATAATGATCCAAAGCAGTATGGACTGACACACATTCATTTTCGTCATCTGAGTCAGATACCACCAACAGAAGGCTGATAATCTCATATTGATACCTTCTTTGTGTTTTGTCAGATCTGCAATGAAAATATTCTTAAATTGAACAACATATGCTGGATTGTCATCCAAGACTACCATAACACGAAATTTATATGGCAGGATGTGGGTAAAACAATGGAGCAGGAGAAATACAATTTTTCCCGAAGGAGTTCAGTCACAAATTTAATTAACACATTTTTTAATGAGCATCATCACTGTGCTTTGGCATGGTGTCCGAAGCATGAAGCAGCATATTAATGTTTAGCATATCTGGCACGTAAATACCTTGCAATACCAGCTATAAAAGTGCTGTGCAAATGCCTGTTCTCACTTTTGTAAATAAGTGGGCATCATTATTTCCCATAAATGTAAACAAACGCATTTGTCTTAGCTATTAGCTGAACAAGAAGTAGGATTAATGGACTCCAGTAGGCTCTAAAGTTTTACACTGTTTTGTTTTTGAGTGCAGTTATATAAAAAAATTCTACATTTGTAAGTTGCACTTGCACAATAGATTGCACTACATTACTTGTATGGGGTGAATTGAAAAATATTTTCTGTTTTTACAGTTCAAATATTTGTAATAAATATAAAGCGAGCACTGTACACTTTGTATTCTGTGTTGTAATCAAAATGAATATTTGAAAATGTAGAAAAACATCCAAAATATAAGAAATTTCAGTTGATATTCTATTATTGTTTAACAGCGCAATTAAAACTGCGATTAATTGGCAGCCCTACAAAAAGTACTTTCAGGCCAAATGCTGCATGCCTCTTCAGAGTTGAGATGTTTCCTAAATTAACATGTTCGGCTTCATACTAGTTACTGAGACCAAAGTGTGTGTGTGTTATATAACACATACACGCAAAAGACCTTTCTGAAAAAAAATTAGATAGTTTTCTCTTATTGGAATGTGAATATTAATATGTACTACTGTCTGAATCTGTATACTGTAAGTTGCATACTATATTGTAGATTGTTTTGAACTGTATAATTCTGTAGGAAAAATATTGACCATGATTTGCCACTAATTTTTGTTCTGAAAATACCAAAAATGAATAAGCCAGGATATTTTCTGAGGAAAAAAATGTATAGAGGACGCCTTCACCTCTCCTTCCCCCGACCCCCAACCAGAAAATTAGTTTGGAGGCAATTTTTCCCCTTAGCTAGTGGGTTTAGTCTTTGGACTAACGGGTTTAGGGTAACTTTTTCCAGCCCCTGATTTCCAGCAGTGAAGATATTACCACTAAGATGCATAAATGTTGAACTTGTGTCCACTGTGACTTTATACTTAGAACTGATTTTATTAGCTTGACTTTAATTAACAGGCAGGAGCCAATTAATGTGAACACTAATTAATGCTTTGGATTGTTTTTGAAGTTTGGTTTCTCTTTATTTAGGGAGTAACTATTCCCAGTCAGAGACGCTATGTGTATTACTATAGTTACCTGTTAAAGAATCACCTGGATTATAGACCAGTGGCACTGCTGTTTCATAAAATGATGTTTGAAACAATTCCAATGTTCAGTGGCGGAACTTGCAGTAAGTACACTTTACTCCATATTAGTGGATCTTATCTGCTAAAATGTATAGGTACTTGAATTTGTGTATAGTTAACTTATGTAGTTCCTTGTTATTGAGGCAACATACTAATGCCTTTACATAGCAGGGCCAACTTACCTTTCTAAGCAGTAGGATGTCTTAGTGGTATAAAGAACTCTGTTTAGGGTCTTGGAATCTGTTGGGTTCAAATCTTGGCAGGAGGGGGCTATGCACTCTTTCATCCTTGCAAGAGTTCCATGTAGTCTCTGTGGGATTTGTTTTACACCACCTTACAAACAGGTGCTGTTTCATTAAACTTTAAATTGGGAAACATTTAAAGTGGTTGAGAAGTTAAAAGTGCATTGTTCTGGTTGTTCAAAAGTCAATTTAAAACAAAGCAACATTACTGAAATAATACTTACTGCTGAAAAATAAAGTTTTGGTTCTGTGAATGGTATGTAGACTCTCAAATACAACAAGAATCCCCATGATTGTTGAACCAACTCATGACATTTTTCTTCGCAGTGGACTCTAAAATATGTGATTCTATTGGATATATTATGTCTGTTTGCTTCTTTCTGAAGGAAGGGCTTATTTCAGAGGCTTATAAAGTAAAGTATACTGTAAAGGGCAATATACTGAAACTAATGCCATTGCAATACACAACCTGAACATGCATAGACTTAAAAAAGTAACCAAGTGCAGGTTTTTATAGCGATACATAAAAAATAGCTTGATTTGCAGGAACAGGAAGGGAGGAGGCTGTCTGCAAACAAAGAAGAGAAACCACCAAAATGGTAAAGTGAAGATTGCACAGATATATTTGTAAATGTCTGTTCAGCAAAATTCAGGCCTCATCATACAAAAAGTTAATGCTAAGTTTTTTTAAAATTATCCTTAGATGGCTTTCTACATTAGCAATCTGCATATAAAGTTTAAACCTGTACTTTTGGTACGCTTCTCTATTACATCTACTCCTGGTGAGTTAATGACTTAGACAAATGCATTGAAATACCACAATGTGTTTTTCCTCACAAAAGTGCGGTTTCTATGAGATTTTAAATGCCATTTCAGGTAGCAAACCTGTAATTGACTACTTCTTGAATCTCTGCATGTTCGATTTGGACCTATTGTAATGGTATTAACTTCAATAGGTATAAAGAGCTAAATATTACCACCCCTTCCATGAGTTCTGAGGCCCCTGACTCAGCAGGATCAATGTGGCTTTTCTGCAGAAAGAGGAGTGGTGGCAGGATTTGAAGACCCTATATGTGAGGGTTTGAGCAAAGAGATGCAATTGTAAGTGTCATGCTATTCAGCCCTGTAGCTAGAATGCTCTGGCTGTAAACTCTACAGTTCTGAGGCTGCAATAATAAATTCAAAGTTGCTTCACAGTCAAGTTCCTCAATCCCTTAGATGCCCAGTGAACAGCCTGGATTAGGTATTAATGGATAGGATTTGACCTAAAGTGTGTTTCTGGTCTTAAAAGTGATTGTGATAAAGTTGCTGGATTTCATGTTTTTCTTTCAGTAATTACTAGATCAAATATGCTTAGTTTACAAGTAAAAAAGCTTTTCTAGCTCCTATCCCTGCAGACTTAGCTTGAGTTAAAAGTTAAATTGCTAATGTTTTATGGATCATCGCTAGCAGTAAAGTTTCTGTGGGCTGGATTAATTCAGATTTCATAGCCCTGTTGTCATTGTCAGTGTGTCTGTACATTTGTCGAGGTTCACATTTTTGACACAGTAATTGGAATTTAGTTAACAGTTCTGTTTACGTTCTGTTTACGTGTTTATTCTGGCACAAATGTTTTGGCTCTGCAGTGCAAACAGGATTAAAAGGTAGAAAACTTACTTTTGTCATTAAAATAAGCAGACGCTACTATAGATGTCTTGAATATACAAAGGGATCAAACTATTAAGAAGTTGCCATTGTTACATAGTCACTTCTTACCATAATTTTATTATAAATTATAATGTAGAATAAACTTCTAAGTCTCTTACTGTGGTATCATAGGTTGAAATTCTGACATTATGAGAGTTACAGGATTTTACTAGGCAATGTTTCTATGCTTTAATGTTTTGAAAGCTCTTTCAGAAAAGTGGTTTATTTTCTTTACCATATCACAGTGGATAGTTCTAAATACATACTTTTAAAATCTGTTGTACATATTGTAAATGATAATCCTTTGAGTCTGTTAATCCAGGTTTTGAGAATTAAAAGGTATTACTTGTGAAATAATACTCTTCTGTGTTTTACCATGCAGATCCTCAGTTTGTGGTATACCAACTAAAGGTAAAGATATTTACCTCCCCTTCAGGACCCCCTAGACGAGAAGACAAATACATGTACTTTGAATTCCCTCAACCATTGCCGGTGTGCGGTGATATCAAAGTAGAATTCTTCCACAAACAGAACAAGATGTTGAAAAAGGTTTGTTCTCTCCATCGAGGGAAATATTGTAAAGGTGCAGTGCAAGTGGGAACTGGGTGCTTCTGTTGTAGGGCTTGGGTCTATTAGGAGTTATTTTCAGCGGCGAGGGTAGCTGCAGAGTTGAAGCCTCTGACGTCTTGTTTACCAGTATCCTGACTCCTGCCACAAAACTAATACTGGCTAGTCTGAAAACCCTTTTGAAAGAAGGATAATGTGTGTGCAAGGTAGGTAAAAATTATGCTAGAGAGGTATGCATGCAATAGCATAGTTATGGGGATGCTTAACTGAAAGAGGCAGTCTTCTTCTTTATTTAAAAAAAAAAAAGCCTGTACACTCATGTGCTGGATTACCTTTCAGAGAAGCTATGGAGAAGCATCTAAAGCGCTAACAGGCATCTGAGAGCTTAGTTTATGCTCATCAGGAGACAGGTAAAATAAGTTTGGAGTTTTTTTTGTTTGACCTGTATAGGGGAGGGAATAGTTGAGGGCAGAAGGTAATGTTTAGATTAACTTGGTACACTTGCTTTTCACTCTTTTTTTATAACCAATTCTATATTTAATTGATAGCCATTATTACAAAGTCACAATACAGGGGCAAGATTTGCTGCCCAGAGGAGCTTAAATTCTGAGTTAAGACAAAACATAAGAACAAGATACTGGAGTAGATTAGGAGATAGGAATGCAAGAGATTGTAAAGCAGAGATGCCATCATTGTATAGCCAAATGCATACATCTGATGTCTGTGAATAACATGTATGCAATACATTGTGGTGGGATATAAAGGTTTTATCAGCTAAATTTGTGGATGACTAGATTACTGACAGTTGGCAAAGCTACAAACAAATTATGCAGGTCATTCCAAACAAATGTTAACCTGTGTACTACTCCACCAGGTATGCTGTATTCACTCTGTTACTGTTTTGCAATTGTGATTTTTAAACTTTTGTATTTAATTGGGACTATTTCTTATTTCTCACTTGTTAAACCAGGAACCTTAGTTCAGGGGAAGCTACACAGGGTTCAGAGAGCTATAAAATTTTCCTATAAATGTTTAAAATTCCTTTTCTGAATATAAAAAGTAATGAATATAAGGCACACTGGTAAGTGTGGAGAAAGTAGCATCAAGGGGACTTCCAGTTGTATAGACTAACCTAAGAAGGGTGGACATGGGGGAAATAAAGAAAACAGAGGTAGGAAGGAGCAGTATCCTTGTCTTACTAGATTTCTTGTGATTTCCTCTTAGAGTCTTAAAGTATAAGGAAATGTATTTTAAATGTAAACTTTAATTTAAAAAATTATCTTATAATATTATATGTACAGGGTTCTCATGCCTGAATCTTAGCTCTTTAGCACAAGCTTGGAACCCTTCCTATTTTTTTTATTTTTTTTTACCTTTGGGAGCAATTGGGTGAAGGTTTTAATGTAAGCCAGGCCCCCTACTGGTCATTTCATGCCAGTTCCTCCCTGGTATAATTGCTGTCCTTCCAAATTAATGTGAATGTTTATATTGCCTCTGGTCAGCCAAGGTGCCTCCCATGACGTCTAGCATGTCATCTGCTATTGCTTCAGGATTCTAGTGATTCTTGTTGGGTAACTTGTTAATCTTTTGTGCTTTCTTCCCACACAGTCAATTACAATACTAAATTTGTAGGTTCCATGGCACACTTATCAGTGCTTGGATATTTGTTTTTTTTCAGCACAAACCAAGAACCCTTTTCCGCCTTCCTCTGCAGCCTGGGGCACGGATCACTTGCAGGTTTAAACTAGTGTAAATGGTGAATTCTCTGTAAATTAAACACTTTAAACCATAATTGGAGGACTTCAGTACTTCAGCGAGGGTTTTAGGGATCTAGGAGTGTGTGGGTGAGGTTCTATTGTCTGCAATATTCAGGAGGTCAGACTAGAGGATCACAGTGGTCCCTTCTGACCTTAAAGTCTGAGTCTGAGAACCAGGGAAGACAAAACTCTGTCAAGAAATAAGACCCACTTCCCTGCTCAGACTGCTTCCTGCATCTGGCAGAAAACATCTCCCCATTGCACTTCAAGGAGAAATCACCATGGTCTGCTCCCCAAAACTCCTGTCCCGCTTCTTGATTGCTCTACACCTTGTGTAGACATTAACACCAGTGCAAAGTGGGTGTGAAGCACTACCATTCTTATTTTTGGTGTTACTTTGCACCTGTGCAAAATAACAGCACCCTAAGCGCAGCAAGTTTCAGCACTGTAGAGTGCCAGTGTAGACAGTGCACAAGCGCTGGGAGGTGTTCCCCCCCCTCCACCCCCCCAGAGCGCTGAGACCACACAAGGTGCATTAAAGTGCTTCCACTGCAGTGCTTTAGTGTTGCCAGTGTAGACTAGCACTTAAGTCCTTAGACTTTGCCAAATTACAAACTTGCTGATAGCCTGCCCATCCAAGAGGTTAAGGAGTGGCAGAAGTAGTGTTTCACTCAAACTTCTCCCTGACGACTGGTGTAGACATTAATACCACAGTATCGTCTTCTCCAGCACCTATAGACTGCTGTGATTCTCTGACCCCCTTGTAATAGCAAAAGCAGGGAGAAAGAAAAGTTGAATATTAGTGGCAAAAAAATAGGTACAGATAGTCCTGGTATTCCATTGCTGTGTAGGAGACACGAGTTTCTTCTCCTCTGCCATGAAGGCAGCAAAGTAAGGCCCTATAGGTCTTTTCCAGACCCTGAATTGCTTTGTATGCAGCCTGCATCTCAAACTCAACCTCAGGGCTTGTCTACGCTGGCACTTTACAGTGCTGCAACTTTCTTGCTCAGGGGTGTGAAAAAAACACACCCCAAGTTCTGCAAGTTTCAGCACTGTAAAGTGCCAGTGTAGACAGTATGCCAGCGCTGGGAGCTATTCCTGTCATGGAGGTGGCTTTTTTAGAGCGCTGGGTGAGCTGTCTCCTAGCGCTATGCTGCAACTTCACAAGCCATGTTGCCAATGAAACATGCCCTCAGACTGCAGCACCTCCCACTGAGAGGATTTCTCTCCCTTTAGAGAAAATCACCTGTATTCATGATGTCATAGGCTTCCAGAAATAAACCAAGAGTAGAACTTAAAAATAAGCACTTTCCTTCCAAGATTCTGGTTTATTTACACAGGCAGTCATGGAACCGTAGAGGGGACTTGGGGGTGCCATCTCTGACACCTGCCCTTCCTGGGTATTAAAAAAAGATTAGGGAACACCTCAGATTCCTAATAAGACTGTCAAAACCTCCTTTTCACCAACCTAAAATAGTCTATGCTAGAGACGCTCCCAGTGTTTTAATCTTTCCTAAACATGCTAATCAAGAAGCTAACAAACTCAATACTGCTTGTTAACTGCTAGTGTCCTGGATC
Source organism: Mauremys reevesii (assembly GCF_016161935.1). NCBI lineage: Eukaryota > Metazoa > Chordata > Testudines > Geoemydidae > Mauremys > Mauremys reevesii. The sequence goes on along the minus strand of NC_052629.1, from coordinate 34,176,131 downwards.
CCCTCTAAGGCTTCAGGGAAGAGTACTGAGATAGCATTTTTTGCCTTGTTTGATAACCACCACCTCTCCGTGGTAAAGGGAAGTACACCTGTGCTTGTTCTGGATCTGTGGCATTTGATACTACTGATTACCAAATACTCCTGTCCCAGCTGCAAGAAACTGCAGTGTTAGCAGAAGACCCCTGAAACAGCTCATATCCTTCCTAACAAACCAAACTCTATTAGTCATGGCAACACTGCCTTCGCCTCCAGAGTTCTATAACGCTCCATAACATGGAGTCCCATAAGGCTCGGTAATCTTCCACTTATTATTCAGATCTCAACAGTGCACTGAGAGCTGGTGGAACAACACAAGCTGAAGTGCCAGCAGTACGCAGACATCCAGCAATGCAACTTGTATGTCAGGTGTAGATAGCAAACTCCCAGTTTTCTCAGTACTCAGCAAAATTCAGCAGCTGGCTAAATCAGAACCCAAGCAAGGTAAAGGAGATAGTAAGAGGGAAAGGCTTTGAACAACTTGTAGCCTCTCTAGCATTCTCCATTATCAAGAGCATCAGCTCTGATTACTAAATCAGTCCACAGCTTTTTATCTCTTCTGTGCTATTGGATGCCTAAATAGCATGATATAAATGCCTACTTTCATCCTTCATTGTCCACACTTTTTGAAACAAAGCTGGCCACAGTGGTGAACACAAGCTTTATTGTTGCAACCAATTCTGTGTGTGTGTGTGTCTGTGTGTGTGTGGCAATAAAGCAAAACAACCTGAAAGCTCCAACAGGCACAAAAATCAGCAACACAGGTTGCTGTTAACACTTCATTGGTACTCTCCTTTGGGCACTGGCTTCCCATTAAAACAATGTAGTTCAAGCCTTCTGTTGCTGATATTCATAATCCTCCATGGGATTTGACCCTTACGAAATCATAGGTTACCTCTCTTTATAGCCATGATCTCCCATGAAACTGTCATCCAGTTGGTGAGTGAAGGACACTGACCTTTAATAGGAGCTTGCACTTAGACTGTGGAACTCCCAGAAACGGTAACAGTGGCCATAAAACTGGCAGCTTTGAGAGAAATACAAAATTTGTGTCATCTTAGCCTTTCCTCAGTTTCTTTGCACACACATTTAATATTTATGAACACACACATGCCTATGAATACACAAGACCCTGTAACGCTAGTTAAGAGAGTTCTATTCCTGCAGATAGAAAGGAAGAAAGTTTGAAGTGCTCAAATACTAAAGAGATGCTCTAGGTTGGAGGGGAGACAAACAAAGGGAGAGAATAGAGAGGGAAGGCAAGCATTTTGCATTGCTTACAACCCCACTTGCCTTAAACTAAAAACCATGTAAAGTCTTGATCACTAGCAAGACCACTGCCATTGCCTGCTTCAAGAATGCTTCCATCAGTTTTTGCAAAGTTGTTCTATAGTCTTTTAACCACAGATCTAGGAAGCACCCATCATTGCTTACATTTGGCCTCCAAAAAAAATTCCAGTTCAGACTGTCCATGCTTTAGACCTTGCTTTCAAGGTAGTGGAGGCCACTCTCCCTTCACCCAAGAAGATTGTTTTTAATGATATCTCTTACTGGTCAACTGAAAATTTTTTCCTGGTGTTTTGCCCCTGGTTTCTGTCTTCAAGTACAGTAGAATCTCAGTTACGAACACCAGAGTTACAAACTGACCAGTCAACCGCACACCTCATTTGGAGCCAGTAGTATGCAGTCAGTCAGCAGCAGAGACAAAAAAGCAAATAAAGTACTGTTAAATGTACACTACTTTAAAAAAAAAAAAGAGCAGCATTTTTCTTCATCGTGAAGTTTCAAATCTGTATTAAGTCAGTGTTCAGTTGTAAACTTTTGAAAGAACAACCATAACATTGTGTTGAGAGGTTTCAGAGTAGCAGCCGTGTTAGTCTGTATCCGCAAAAAAAACAGGAGTGAAGTGAGCTGTAGCTCACGCAAGCTCATGCTTAAATAAATTTGTTAGTCTTTAAGGTGCCACAAGTACTCCTGTTTTTATTGTGTTGAGAGTTACAAACGTTTCAGTTACGAACAATCTCACTTCCTGAGGTATTCGTAACTCTGAGATTCTACTGTATATTGGCAGTAGGAAGCCTTCAAAAGGTGGGCCTGTTGCATCTAGGGCTTAAATGGACCAATTAAGGAAGAGAAGGTCACTGCTGAGATGCCAAATGACTTCTTTGCATCAGTTTTCCTAGGGTGTTTGGGAGATACCTACATCAGACCTGGCCTTGTTCATTTTTCAGGCATATATTTTTATTGCCCATCTTGAATTGCCTTACCTTTCTGGAAACATTGCCTTCTGTGCAGTAGAATAAATGGAAGTGGGTGACTCTTGAAGGCCAGTAGGGGATTTGGCTCACATTCTACTGCAGTTGCTTTTGTAAGGGCTAAAATAAATCTTAAGAATTAAGGTAGTTCTACCACTTTGTGCTAAGGTGCTAAAGCTTGAGAATCCTGAAAGGTATGGTCAAAGAAACAGAAGTCCAAGGTGAGTAAATTCCTTATTTGAACACAGTAAGTTACTAAAAATAAGTTTCACTTGCTCTGATAGACTTCAGTTAACTTTCTCCTTGATGTGTCTGAAGAGCATTTTCAGTAACTTGGAAGCATTAATTTAGCTCCAGAACCGCTGAATATTGTCTACATCAAGGACAATATATTTTATGAAATGAATATATTTTGTCAGTTTTCCTGTCAAGTTATGTATCAGAGGGGTAGCCATGTTAGTCTGGATCTGTAAAAGCAGCAAAGAATCCTGTGGCACCTTATAGACCAACAGACGTTTTGGGGCATGAGCTTTCGTGGGTGAATACCCACTTCGTCGGATGCAAGTAGTGGAGATTTCCAGGGGCAGGTGTGTATATATATGCAAGCAAGAAGCAAGCTAGAGATAACGAGGTTAGTTCAATCAGGGAGGATGAGGCCCTGTTCTAGCAGTTGAGGTGTGAAAACCAAGGGAGGAGAAACTGGTTCTGTGGCTTGCCAACTATAGAACCAGTTTCTCCTCCCTTGGTTTTCACACCTCAACTGCTAGAACAGGGCCTCATCCTCCCTGATTGAACTAACCTCGTTATCTCTAGCTTGCTTCTTGCTTGCATATATATACCTGCCCCTGTAAATCTCCACTACTTGCATCCGACGAAGTGGGTATTCACCCACGAAAGCTCATGCCCCAAAAGGTCTGTTAGTCTATAAGGTGCCACAGGATTCTTTGCTGCTTTCAAGTTATGTGACAGTTAAATAGTCCCTTATGAGAAGAGGGATTGTTAAATGACCCTAGCATTAAAAGTGGTGGAAACATACCACATAGCAATCTTTAATCTTTTAAGAGTACTGTGTAGACACTGAGTGTCAAAATTAAAATATTTTACATTTGCAATTCTAGAAAGAAGACTTGACATTTTTCTCTCTTAATTTATACCTATTTTAAAAGCTCCAAGGACATGTACAGGATAAAAAGTTTAAAGAACATTGAAAACTAACACATCAAATGGAGACCTTCCTTGAATAGCCCTACCATCCACACAGGCAAAGGATTAAAGATGTGATCAATTAGAGATGGAGATGGCCATCAGTAGAGCCCATGCAAATCTGCAGATATCCGCTTTATACCCTTGGATATTCACAGATCATTTTTCTGGATCGCAGCTTGGGTGCAGATACATAATTTGTATCTGCACAGGGCTCTGCAGCACACACTCACCGAAACAGCGACTGTCACCCAGCCCTCAAGCTCCAGCTGGGCTCTCTGAATTGTGCAGCAGCAGCAATAGCCCACTGGGCATTCTGCGAGTTGTCGTCCCCTGCTTGCTTGGATGGAGGAGCAGCTCCCAGAAGGGAACATGACCGTGTGCTCCTGTGCAGTGAGCCAAGCGCAGCTGTGTGTTAGAGCAACTGCAGCTGCGTAGGGGTGTCTGAGCACTAATGGGAAGGTGGCACTGCCCACAAGGGTCCAGAATATAGTCTCCCTGCCTGGATCAGGGAAGACGGTACAGCAGGGGTGGCGGGAGGTCCCTGGGGAGAAGTGGGTGGTGCTTCAGGGTTTGGCACAGCCCTGCATTACAGGTGTGGGGTGACCTGTGGAGCTGTTAGCAGAGCTGTGCAGATCCGCAAATATCTGCGGTTATTTGCATCCACGGACAATTTATGTGGATCATGGATCAAATGTAAATAAAAAATTTTGTATCTGCACAGGGCTCTAGCCATCAGGGCATAGCGTAAAGCCTGATCCAATAGATTTGAGCTCAGAGCGACCAGGGGAGTGGACCAAGTTCCAAGAGTGACTTCCCCCCCCAGTTCAAACATCTTAATCTAGTGACAGTTCACCACCACCTCAGCTAATATAAAATGTTGGCCACGTAGGAGAGTTTCTGTCCAGTATCCAGGGCCCAGACAATACATGACTTTCAGGTTGTGGATTTCCATCTGTAATTTCACCTGGAAGCTAAAGAAAATGAATGCAGCCTTTGGAGTGATGTATACTTGTTTGATATTGCTGTTTGAGTGGGGATCCATGTTCTGCAATATATTGAGTCTTCAAGGCTAACTCCACTTGCAATGCATTCCAGTAATCCAGTTGGGAGATCCACAAAGGCATAGATGACGTCAGTGAGGTATATATTAGAGGACAGTGAGAATTCTCTAGCTAATTGTATATAAAGGCAATTTTGACTATCATTACTATCTGTCTCCCAGTTAGGGATCTGCAAATCCACCCTTGATTTCAAATTTCCTTGAAGGTGGGTATATCCTCTCCATAATGACAGGAATATATACACATGCACAGGAGGTTGTGTTTATGCAGATCTGTATGCAAAATAGTAATGAAATAGTTGCAGAGATTAAATACAAGGCTAGTGAAAGATTCTTGCAGCATAAGGAATGCTGAGTTGGTGAAGAGCCACCGTAGCTTCTGTGCCACCCCCAACCCTTCCAAATCATCAGCACTGTGGTGTGGTCTGGAAGGGTTGGGCATTTTTTTTTAAAATTTTTGTTAGAAATATATCTAATTCCATCATAGTTTCATTTGTTCAGAAGGAGTCCAATCCCAATTCTGCTCATGTATAACACCATTCAATGCTTGGTTTTTGTTTTTTTTAAGACCATTGCTTTTTTGTGGGGACACACCCCTCTCCTTCCCCTCCTCCCATTTTGCCAGGTCATTCTTCAGGGTAACTATTATGGGAAGGGCTGTAGCAATATTAAAAATTGCTCTGCGTTTTGCTCTGAAGGTGGTAAAATCCATTTTGAGTTTTATGTTGGAGGTGCGGGGGGGGGATTCAGGAGGGAAGTACATTTGTCATGGTGGGCTTCAGGGAGAGAAGCAATCTGAGAGAGAGTCTGGACCCAGACATTAATGGCATTGAAGATCTGGTATTGGTTGGCCAGTATGGAGGAGAAAACCAGATGTGGACATTACATATATTAAGGGGTTATAAAGGTTAAGTTTAATAAATCTCTGATGAAAGTTAAGATATTAACCCAGTAAAGGATAGAACACCTTTATAGCTGCTTGCCTAGGAATGTATGTGAAAAAACAGGCATCTGCAATAGTGTCTCACAACACCTCTAATTAAAATCAAGAGCATAAATTATCGGTACTTACTAGTTGTATGTTACATCAGTGAATGTATAAATCAGTCTGAGACTTGGATTTAATATTTACGTCTGTTTGCATGTGCACATTGGAACACTGCAGTGAAAGATAAACTGGTTTATACTTTTTTGCAGGTAATAACTATTCCCTGCTTACTGTCATTTGGAATGCTTAAGAGAGAATGTTTCACCCTTGATTTGATCAGTAGATATGCCAGCAAATATAACTGGGCATCTCGATAAACATTTATATTACTTTCCTTTCTTTTCAGAAGGTCTGCAGATACTTTTTCCAGGGGCTGACCTCCTGTTCTCTCTTTCCCCCTGCCCTCCCCAACCATCTTAGCAAACACTTGCTTTTAGGTGATCTACAGGAGGGGATAAAATTAAACCTTTTCAGACATTTTCTGTATTGACTTTTTTCATAAAAAATTAAGAAAAGCAAAATATTCTGTTTAATGGAACAGTACTTAAATTACAAATATTAAAACAGATGTCCTTCACTGACTATCAGTGCTACTGATCCAAGTAGCCTGGTAAGGATTGTCTGTCAGGAAGCAGCTACTATATATATCTGTGTACAAAATAAATGGTTGTTTTATATGCCTAGTAACTCTTTTCTTGGCACTTTTTGCTACTTGTACTAAGTTTTTAATCTCCCATTTTGTATATTTGGCCATCTAATGTATTGAAGCCTTTTTGGTTTATGAAAGACCTTTTTAAAAAAAATTAAATTATTTGATTACCTGAGGAAAATCCATGTGGTGATTAATATAGATAAGATCTGTATATTATGTAGGAAGACTAATGAACATCTACTTCCTGACAGTTGATGTGCCAATGATGTAGTATTGTCTAGATTTTTATGCCTTTCGCGGTTTGGTATTGTTAAACTCATCAATTTTTAAAAAACAGATGATGCTTGTATTCAAATAAGATAATATACCATCTGTAAATACTAAAGCAAGCTTGCTTTTTCCCACAGGACAAAATGTTTCACTTTTGGGTAAATACATTCTTCATAGGACTGGATGAAAATTCAGACAAAGTAGAAAATGGAAGTCTAGTTGGAGATCAGGAACTTGATGGTATTTTCAGCACAGAACGCTCAGATAATGACAAGGAATATCTAATCCTGACGTTAACAAAAAATGATCTAGATAAGGCAAATAAAGACAAAGCCAACAGATATTTCTCTCCAAACTTCAAGGTCAGTATTTTTTAAAGAGCATAGAATAAACAGAATTTTGAAGAGCTGCGTGTAGTTATTTAATATATACTGAATTATCAAAACATGTTCATCTAGGAACCATTTGTTACATAACTTCCTAGACTGAGGCAAGCAGTATATCTGGATATGTCATTGCTTAAGTTTATCTGTTTTTAAGAATTCAGTAACTGATGCTAGAATTACTGCAAAAGGTGGTGGTAGATTTTCAGGAGTTAAGATATCATTTTTTTCAATTGTAACTTTTGTCTTTAATTCTGAAGTTTCTTTGATCAACTTACACAGCATAAATTATGAATATGGTCATGGTCTGAAAAATTAAAACACTCAAACTTGACAGATCTACACTAGCAGCAAGTAGGAAACCTCAGGGATATAATAGTTTCTATGCTGCTTGTATTTCCATTACAATATGATGGGGGGCTAATTTAGCTACAATGAGTCAGGAAAAAGATCTTGGAGTCATCGTGGATAGTTCTCTGAAGATGTCCACGCAGTGTGCAGAGGCGGTCAAAAAAGCAAACAGGATGTTAGGAACCATTAAAAAGGGGGGATAGAGAATAAGACTGAGAATATATTATTGCCCTTATATAAATCCATGGTACACCCACATCTCGAATACTGTGTACAGATGTGGTCTCCTCACCTCAAAAAAGATATACTGGCACTAGAAAAGGTTCAGAAAAGGGCAACTAAAATGATTAGAGGTTTGGAGAGGGTCCCATACGAGGAAAGATTAAAGAGGCTAGGACTCTTCAGCTTGGAAAAGAGGAGACTAAGGGGGGATATGATAGAAGTGTACAAAATCATGAGTGAGATGGAGAAAGTGGATAAGGAAAAGTGATTTACTTATACCCATGATTCTAAGAACTAGGGGTCACCAAATGAAATTAATAGGCAGCAGGTTTAAAACAAATAAAAGGAAGTTCTTCTTCATGCAGCGCACAGTCAACTTGTGGAACTCCTTACCTGAGGAGGTTGTGAAGGCTAGGACTATAACAGCATTTAAAAGAGAACTGGATAAATTCATGGTGGTTAAGTCCATAAATGGCTATTAGCCAGGTTGGGTAAGGAATGGTGTCCCTAGCCTCTGTTTGTCAGAGGATGGAGATGGATGGCAGGAGAGAGATCACTTGATCATTGCCTGTTAGGTTCACTCCCTCTGGGGCACCTGGCATTGGCCAGTGTCGGTAGACAGATACTGGGCTAGATGGACCTTTGGTCTGACCCGGTACGGCTGTTCGTATGTTTCTTTCATGGGCTGACAAGTGGATCCACCAGCTCTACCCTAAATATTTGAGTTGAGTTCCTTGGTGTGCAGGATTGCATACACTCTGCCTCCTGTCTCAGCATTTGTTCCATAATCTGATTCTGTTCATGTCACTCGGAAGCTTGTGTTTTAAGTCCTTGTCTCCACTAAAGAAATGTCTGGTTCCAAGAACCCTTTGGTACTCTTATCTTACTTATAAAACTTTTGTTTCCCCACACACATTCTGCAAATGACCCACAAATGAAGGAATATGAAAATTATGGGGGATCTCAGAACAGTGTGACCAAATATTGTTTGGATTAACTTGCTTTTAGTAGTTTTCTGGAATCTATTGCTCTGGGAGCTGTTTGAAACCAAGGAGGTATTGCAACCGAAAAGGTTTCAAAGAGTGGTAAAGAATGGTGGTGACATGGCTAACTGCAGTGATTCAGAATACAAATGATTGATGCACGTACAGAACCACTTGTACTTAAACCAAGTCTAGTAAATTAATTCATTTCAGTTCCCAAGTGTAAACACAACTGTATTTTATTAATTAACACGGTCTACTTCAGAGTCTTCAACCTTGTTTTAAGTGAATAGACATTACTGAATCCACATGGGGAGTGTATTTGTGGAAGAAGGTGCCATTTCTATATACTGTCTTTCTAGCCATAAGACTTCTTTGAACTGAGGATGCTTCTGCTATTTGGAAACATCACTACAATATCCATCTGTTTTAACCAGTATTTAATACCCACTGATATATAAATTGTATAAAGATGGGTAAAGGGAAAAAGGATAATTGGTAGTGAGTGAGTAATTAATAGTGCCACAAAGGGCACAATAGTGATTGTAATTGGGTGTTTCTTATTGCTTATGATTGTGGTGGTCCCTTCTCTAAGGTACTTGTTTATTGACATGGGTTCACGACTTTTACCATTTGTGCTACTGAAAAGTTTGTAAGTGTTTTAGATTTGGGACTTGGAATTTTGTATGCCAAAAATTTAATATCAAAGGTTGTATGTAGTTGGAGGTTTTTAAACAAATGTACATGGTAGAACGATTTTAAAGGACCTGTGTCAATACTGTACTTTTGTTGGCTTAACTTATTTCACTGGGCAGAGCTAGAATAAGCATTCCAGTGTAAACTGTGTCCACACTAGGAGCACTTTACCAGTATAGCTATACAAGCAAAGCCTTCCAAGTGTAGGCTTGGCGTGTATGGTCTCAACTACTTTAAGAAAGAAAAGTTCAGACTATATTAACCTTTTGTTTTCTTCCTTTCCTAGGTGAAGCTATATTTCACAAAAACAGAGGAGCCATCAAATCCAGAGGCTAGCAGTTCTGCTTCAGTAACACCGGACGTTAGTGACAATGAACCTGATCATTATAGATATTCTGACACCACTGACTCTGATCCAGAGAACGAACCTTTTGATGAAGATCAGCATACGCAGATTACAAAAGTCTGAATATTTTTTTTTATCTGGGGAGAAAAAACCACAAAGAGACAAACTTGAATAAACTGAAAAAGGACCTTTTCAAATGGCAATAGAACATTGTGTCAGATTACCAATTATAGGAACAATTCTTTCCTGACCAATCTTATTTTGCCCTATAAATCTACAGGGTTTGACATTTGTTGTCCAGTTGAAAAAGGTTACGTAGCTATGTTATGTATATACCTTTTTGTGTCAAAAGGACATTAAAATTTCAATTAGGAAATATAAAGATGGCACTTTCCCATTTTATTCCAGTTTTATAAAAGTGGAGACAGATCTGATGTGTATGCGTAGGAATTTTTCCTTTTGTGTCTGTCACCAACTGCAGTTGGGGGGGTGGGGGGGAAAGCTTTCTGATATACAGGTTCACATCCTGCCCCTTTCTTTGCACTTAAGTGGCAACAGATAAGTCCGCAGTTGGCTAAGAGAAATTTCTAAAGGGTTGTACTACATTCTGATGCATGTATTCTGGATAGGGGAATGTAAAGTAATGCTCTGAAAGGAATATATTATGCTGGACCCTGGACTATGTACCGTATCCGGCTACTTACATGCACCTTTCTTTAGCATGCTGCAGTAATTAATCCTGGACGTTTGAGGAATTGGCCGCTGTCACTGCTTGTTGTTTGTGCATTTTATTTTTTTAAGCATAATGGTGCTAGAAAAGGCAGCTAGAGGGAGTGATTCCATATAGGGGTACAGGAATGAACCTTCCACAACATCTTAAAGACCCACAAATGAAGGGATATGAAAATAATGGGGTCACAGATAAGAAACACAGCAACAATGACTTAACCATACAAATGTGGAGGCTATCAACCTAAAATGGGCTTGAAACAATTGTTCTAAAAAAGACAATGATTTATTAAATGTTTTTCTCAATTGTAATGGCTGCTCCATCTCCTGTGTAATCAAGGCCAGTGCTGAAAGTCAGATGCTATTAGTACATACATCAGTCAACATCTTACTTATTTTATTAGTTTTTCAATCATATACCTGCTGTGAATGCTTCATGTGCTGCATTGCAAGCTTTTTTTCTCATTAAATATAAAATATTTTATAACGGTGCACGAGAAACTTCAATTTGAGATTCTACAGGTTCGTGTTTATTTTGAAGATTTATGGATGCATTTATTCAAACAAACAGCTGTCAGCCCTTCCACCCCTTTGACCTTACACATTCTATTACATTCATTACAATGAGTTTTGCAGTTTTGCACACTTTTTTTTTAAATGTCATTAACTGTTAGGGAATTTTACTTGAATACTTAATGCCTACAATGTTTTAAAAAGAGACATTACACATGGTATAAAGGAAACCAGTCTTGCAATAAATTCTCAACACTGCACAGATATAAAGATGTGTACTTTTTAAAAGTAGAACATGTCCCAAATATTCTATCTGTTGTTTGCTATTAAAAGAATTAGATATCCAAACTGGCAGTGTTGTATCATTCCTTCATAGGGATATAGCCAGAAATAGGGATTGAGCTTCACTTTTGAATATTATGATGATTGACATGCCCAGACTGCAGATAATTTAACAGAGTACAACTATTGTTGAATACAGATATGAAATTTTAAAAAAAAATTCTGTTCACTCTGAAATACACCATGACCTTCAAACTTCTGGAATATCTACCCCAAAAGTTACACTTTATGGTGTAAAGTCCAATTTTAATTAACTTACTGGCGCCGAAGTTGTTTATTAGCTGTGTTCTTACCGAGTTAACAAATGAATCTGGGATCCATAGGGCCCAGTACAACAGCATTAACAGAATATGAATTGTAAAAAGACAAGGCAGGACTTTACCTACATTTTGGTAAACAAAGGTGTAACATGCTTTTTCAGTATTTATTGGTCAATTTTGCTCGTCAAATTCATGATCTAAACTTATAACAAAGCTATTATAGGATTTTCTGATTCATAAGTTAAATTTTAAGATTTAAGGTCTTAACAGAACAAAAATGGTGGTCCAGCACTCAGAATTCCCATTGTTAAATTGGGCAGCAGGCAACTTGAAGACCAGACTTTATGCCTTGATACATGTTTCACCTTATGTCTGCTTTTAGCAATTGAAAGTCATGTTGGCTAATAAACAAAAATATTCATGCTTTAAAATACTTTGATTTTGACACTGTACTATGTCCCACTTCTGGGCTCATGATATCAAAATTAAATGTGTGGTTCCAGTATGTAACACTGATGGCCAGAATGGAAATAATGACATTATAATGGGCTTTTGCACTGTTGTTTTTCCTTTGGAATGTGAAGGTCTGAATGAGGGTTTTGATTATGAATGTTTCAATGTTTTTGAGAAGCCTTGCTTACATTTTATGGTATAGTCATTGGAAATAGAAAAATGGCATTATATATTATACATACTCTCCTATACTTTCAGTTACCATCCCCATAGAACTTGACAAGAATTACTATGACTGAAAGGTTTTTGAGTCCTTATTAAAACGTTATTTATGACAGTATTCATAATTAGCTTGAAATGCATTCGGTAGGTAATCTCTGAGTTTCTGGACTGTATACTTAAACTCTTGGATGTGCAGCAGCTTACATGTCTGAAGTTACTTGAAGGCATCACTTTCATATGAGCTTACTGTTAGGCCCTGTACCATCCGTAGTCATCTGTAGCCCCACTCGAAATGTTTTGCCACAGTTAATTTAAGAGCAGTTGTATAAATAGCATCAAGATTCTTTGCTGTGGCACAAATTGTAAACTAAAGTGGAGTTTACATACAGCATCAAACGTTTCAGCTTTAAAAAATAAAAATAGGGTGCCAGTGTGCAAGTTCCATGTTTAATTATAGCAAATTTGTGCAATATGTTAACGACGCCTGTGGTTGCCACAAAGTGCCTCGTTTACCTTTAAATACTGTTAAAAAATGTCATGCATGCAGATGGAAGGGGTAGAACTGTGTGCTAAAAGAGGCTTTAACTGCAGTTTGGCAGAGGTGCCTTTTACTCTGCCAGTTCAAATTTTCAGTCTGTTTTCATATATATGTATAGAGAGAGAGTGAGTGTGTGTGTGTGTGTGTGTGTGTGTGTGTATATATATAGAGAGAGTGAGTGTGTATGTATATATACACACGCGCGTGCGCACACTAAAAAAAAAAAAAAATTGAGTCTGTCAAGCAGCCTTACTCTGATTCAGCCTCTTCAGATACTATTGTGCTGTGCAACAGTGGCTCTGTGTGTAATGCTATGCACTGAGGATACACAAAAACAACAAAATATGACATGTACAGGATAATGCCTCATACAAATCAGATGTCCATTTGTTATTGTGTTTAACAACCCTTTATCTCTTAGTGTTAAAACTCCACTTAAAACTGATTAAAGTCTCATTCTTGTCACAGTGTGGGTGTTTTATTAAAGTATTTTGGGTGTAAACTGCTCAGATTATATTTTGCTATTCAGAAATGAAGAATCAAGTGTGATCGTGGGAGTAAGGGACATTTCTCTAAAAGGAGCTCCTTGTGTATCAAAACAGATTTCAGGAAAGCTGCATGTTAAAATCCTTTGAGATTGAGTCTTAACAAATTAATGTTGGAATAGGAAATGTGAGTTTTGCTTGCATTGGTTTTCAAAAACTATAGAATAAATAAAAGTAGGTGGGCCTTTCATTTTAATGCTCTCCAACCTATGAAATATAAAACAGTACTCTGAATTAAACCAAATTACTTGCTTTCGGGTCAGTTTGTTTTAGTATAGCAATACATATTTTTTTTCTTTCAAATAACATTAAGCTTCCTGTACAAACAAGCTAAACTTTTCAGGAAAATGTAACGCAGTTCACTGAGATACAGTGTAATTTTTTCTAACCTTAAACTGCCAATGGTTTACTAAAGTCTGCAGGCTGCTTTTTCCAATGGGACTAGTATAATGTGTATATATATCATAAAATAAGCTTGAATTTTTTTCATGCCTGCTGGTCTCTCTGAAATTGATTTTAAAATAGATTTTGTACATCTTAATGTAGAAATACTGTATCCTCTGTCACTTTTTCAGCTTGTCTTACCATTTGAGCCTTAAGGAAGAAAGAAGCTACTTGATTTGTGCTTAAATTCAGTGAAGTTGCTACAGATTCAGTGGCTCTGTAAAAGTGAAAAGAAAATGTTTTACTGTTTTGCATGTGGTGATGGTTTAGCAGGATTTTGAATTATGAAAATTACACATCTGACTACTTCATTTCTAAATGCTCTATTCCTGCCTCCTTACTTGAAGCTTTTTCATTTAAAAATGGCTTAATAGATGTTTGCGAAAGTCGTCAAAATGATTCCCATACTGCTTTATGAATCAATTCACAATATGTATACTCAGTGCTATAGCCATTTCCATATAGTAATTGAAATGATAAACATGTTGCTGCTTTAATATTGCTTGATTTCTCCAACTTGGGTGGAATCTTTCTCCTAGTTGATGTTTGACACAACCAAACGGAATTTGTTGTTAACGGTTGCATTTCAGTAAACCAATAAGATAAATATTACTTGTTTAGAGTTAATCATGTACATCTTTCTACCTGTATTTATTTTTATGGTAATAGTTTTTACATTCTGGAAGCAAAAGTTTTTAAAAGGCTTAATTGTCTGTGGGCTGGAAGTTGGGGAGGGGGCTGTTTGGTATCAGAGTAATTAGAAACGTATAGAAAGTCCATTCAGCACTCTGTTCAATGAGTGGTTTCTAAAAGAATATTAGAAAAGAAACTACATGAAGAGGTTCTGGTGTCAGGACAATTGTAATTGTTTCTGTATTTGTTGTATGAGCTAACGGTGTATAGTTTACTTCAATGCAGAGTAGGATCCTTGTGAATCCCTATGCAGTTGTGGTAGTGTAATAATGGTCTGCTTCAATTGCTTTTTATCTCCAATAGAGCTACAATATAATATTTCCAACTTCTACGTGGAAGCCTTCTGTTGGAATCCATTCTGGGTTTCATGTGTCTTTCAAATTGTATGCTGCTTGCTCTTGAGACACAATTCCTCTGATACTTCTGTAGTTTACTTGTATCTTTTTTTGTGTGTAATTACTGTTATTTTTCTCAGATGAAATTTTTAGAATCTATGACCATTTAGCTCTGCATATGAGCTGTAATCCCCATTCTTTTTCTTTAAGCTTTTGTCTACTGAAGCCAAATTCTATGGTGCTTTCCATGCCTTTCTTTTTTTCCATTTTTGACTGATTTTGTTCCTCTCAACTCTGGTGCACACTTTGACTGGTGAAAATGGGGTGGCTTCCCTTCTTTTCTTTCTGGGAAGATCCTCCTGCTGTAAGCCAAATTCTGTACTTGGTCATGTTCCATGTGATTCTCATTAAATCTAGTGGAAGCCAGACATAAGAAGGGCCATACTGGGTCATACCAATGCTCTATCTAGCCTTGTATCCTGTCTTTCTGATAGTGGCCAGTGCCAGATGCTTCAGAGGGGATGAAAAGAACAGGGCAATTTATTGAGTGACCCAGCTCCTGTCGTCCAGTCCCAGCTTCTGGTAATCACACATCACAGGCCAAAATTTGGCCCTTAAGAACTCCAGTAAGTCAAACAATGCAGGCTTTGCTCAAGAGTTCTGTTTAGTGCCTTGCCAAGTAATTCTTTTGAGCTGCAGTAAGGTAATTTGCTTAAAGAAATTAACAGAAGTCAGGATCATGTGGGGCTTGGAAGGTGAAGAGCCGCCCCTGGAAGGGCTGTGAACAAGTAAAGAACTTTTAGTTAGTGAAGAGATTCAGGAAAGCAAGAAACTTGATCAGTGTCAAAAATGCTGTTTCTTCCATAGATAAAACAGGAGGAGAGGGATGATTTTGAGAAGAAAATAAGCCAGGGAGGAAAGATACACCAATGGAAACAATATTAAAGTGCAGACAAGGATTTTTTGCAATGGGGGTAGTAAGGAAAAGGATAGGTTTGGTGACAGAAGTTGTTACAGGACTTATGTGAAACTGTATATGGGGATGCAGATGACAATTGAGTCTTGGTGTATGAAGAGTGGTGGAATTGACCACTGTCATAGGGTATGTCTACACTACCGCTGGATTGGCTGGCAGTGATTGATCCAGCGGGGATCGATTTATTGTGTCTAGTCTAGATGCGATAAATCGACCCCTGAGCACTCTCCCATTAACTCCTTTACTTCAGCTTGACAAGAGGTGCAGGCAGAGTTGACGGGGGAGCGGCAGCAGTCGACCCACCGCGGTGAAGACACCACCGTAAGTTGATCTAAGTACATTGACTTTAGCATGTTATTCATGGAGCTGAAGTTGCATAATTTAGATCAATCTGCCCCCCAGTGTAGACCAGGCCATAGAGGAAATATGCAAGGGAGAGGGTTTAGAAGGACAGATTAGTTCAGTTTTGGTGAATCTGAGGTTGAGATGATGGAAAAGATCCAAGTAGAGTTGTTTTGGAGGCAGCTGGAGAAGCAGATAATGGGGAAGTGGTTATGGCTACAGGGGAAAACTTGGGAATTATTTGCATAAGGGTGGTTGTTGAAACTAAGGGAGTAGATGATGTTACAGAAGTTGTAATTGGAGAAGGAGGGGATTGAGGACAGAACTTGGAGAGATGCCAAGAAAGGGAGGATGAGGAGCCATTAGACAAAATGCTGAAGTGGTTAGTAAGAGGAGAGAACCAGCCAAGTACAATCACAGGAGCCAAGAGGGAATTATACAAATTATTATAAAGTATCGCAAGATAACATGACATGTCACACTTCAAATAGTGATTTGTTAAGCTAAAAGATGGGGGGTAGTTCCCAACTTGTTACTCCCTGTATCAAGTTATTTAAGAAACTGTTTTCTCCAACACTAAGTGTTGAAAATAATACAGGATATACGTATGCTATAATTTGATTTATCTGCTGCAGCAATCTTTTTATTAATTTTGCATGTTTACACTTCCTCCTTGAGAGCTGTATGCTTGTGGAGATCTATTTCATATTTGTAATATTTGTAGAAGCTTTTATTTCTTTAACTGGACTATTAGAAGAAACAACTAAAGTTTGGGCTAGTTTTCCTAATAATTAGATTTATGAAACAGTTACTAGTTTTCAGTCTCAGGCTTACAAATAAATATCTTACCAACTTTTTAAAATCACCTGCTATTTTTGATATTTATAGAAAAAGTACATTATCAACTGATTTACTATTTTATACAAATATTAATTTATACTATTTATACTAATATAGATTAGACTCAGATTTTAGTGATAACATGCCATAAATCATTTGTTTTTGTGTATTATAAATTGAGCCAGAGAAGAATGATCTCAGCAGGTTGGTTATGTAGGAAAGCACTTGTGAGATGGGAATTTCAATGCTTGACTTATGCGTGTGTTACTAAAACTCTCAGGGAGCCTAATAATTTGATCTACTTCCTGTAACACCTTAACATGCTGGTCAGGTGTTATACAATTGCAAAGGGAGAGAGAGTTGGAAATAAGTTGATCTATTTATATTCCTTATCTTACACAACACATATATTATGAATGTAATTCTTCATTACCCACCTTATAACTACAATCTTTAACAATTCTCAATCTGAAGTTTGCTAATAAAAGTAACCCATGGGGGAGAAGGTCAGGGCAGAACGTAATGGATGGTAGTGTGGCTTTTGAGTTGCCAAAAGACGCCCATCAGCACTGTGGTGGGGATCAGTGTGCCCGTGTTTAAATTTTTGTTTGCATGTATATAATCCAAACTGGAATGATTTCTTTAAATCATACACCCTTGACCACAGTGAAGCTTCCAAGCTGCCATCTACCTTCTCCCATGTCTTCTCCATGCAAGTTTTGTTATGGCTAGAGGATTTAAAAGCCCTTCTGGACAAGATACAACATAATGATGGAAATACTTATCCATAACAAATTTGATAAACTACTTGTGACAGTCTCTTTGTAGAAAAAATTGAACCACTCCTGGCAAAATGGACTTAGTGTGACTGAGGAGAAGGAGATGGAATGGAAATGAAAGGGAGGTGTGGGGAAAATGAGATGGGAGTAACTACAGATGAGGTGGAAAGGGAGGAAGATATCACCAAATATATTGTGTAACATTGCAGAGGTGTTGAATAAAGGCTTGGAGATTTCATTTGGAAAGAACAGACTACTTCAGATCTTGGCTGAATGCAAGTCCAGTCTGTCTCAGCACTTGCAGAAAGAAGCAACGGGGGAAGCGTTCTACAACTGAGAAGGGGGGGATGACCAAAATGTGGTTTGCTTTCAACAGGTTGGGGCGGGGAGGGGACATTTTGGTAACTCATTATGAATGACAGCATTGGCAGAAAATCATCATCCTGGTGTATTGAGTTGATCTGTACAAAACTAAGACTGATACTGCTCTGCTTGCATCATTGTCTGGATGTTCTTCACAGGGCTAGTCTTTTAAAGGTTTTCTGCTCATCCTTCCTACAAAAACAAATACTTTCTCCTGCAGCTGGAGAAGATGGTTAAATGTGTTTTCAGAAGCACAACCCTTACCACCATCTTTTGAACACATTGCACTAGGACCGTCCTAATTCCTCTGACCCGCTAATGGCGGTCAGAAAAAAGTCAGTAAATTGCACGAAGTTTGGCATGTCTGTGGTTTGAAAAATGCTGAGTCTGAGTGTATTTTCCATTCTCTTCTCTTCTCTCCTGTCTCTCCCCCATCCCCCCAAATGTTTGATTACAGTCTTAATGTAATTCTTTAAAATACAGATGGCTAAAAGTTTCATTTTAAGATTATTATATTGTAAGCACTTCAGATGCAAACATATAGAGAGCAGATTGATTAGATTTTGTCCTAAGAAATGTCCCTTGATAAGACCAAACAGTAATAGGTGGAAAAGTTTCATTTTGGTCCAAAGTTTGTCAATAGGGGGTGAAAAGATAAAATAAAAATTTAAAGTAGGTAGTTACATTAGAGTTCAAGCTGTCGATAGTCAATTAACTTCTTATGGATCAGTCTGAAGTAAACGGAAGATGGTGAAATGAGAGATGAAGGGAATATAGGAAGGAGAATGAGAAAGGAGAGGAGCCTGAGTGTAGAAGGTGCTAGATGAGGAACCACTAGTTTGTAAATTGAGGATCTACAGTGCGAGATCATAGAAGATTAGGGTTGGAAGATACCTCAGGAGGTCATCTAGTCCAACCCCCTGCTCAAAGCAGGACCAACACCAACTAAATCATCCCAGCCAGAGCTTTGTCAAGCTAAGCCTTAAAAACCTCTAAGGAAAGAGATTCTACCACCTCCCTAGGTAACCCATTCCAGTGCTTCACCACCCTCCTAGTGAAATAGTTCTTCCTAATATCCAACCTAGACCTCCCCCACTGCAACTTGAGACCATTGCTCCTTGTTCTGTCATCTGCCACCATTGAGAACAGCCTAGTTCCATCCTCTTTGGAGCCCCCCCATTCAGGTCCCCCCTCACTCTTCACTTCTGCAAACTAAATAATCCCAGTTCCCTCAGCCTCTCCTCATAAGTCATGTGCTCCAACCCACTAATCATTTTTGTTGCTCTCTGTTGAACTCTCTCCAGTTTGTCCACATTTTTTCTGTAGTGGGGGGCCCAAAACTGGACACAGATGTGGCCTCACCAGTGCCAAATGGAGGAGGAGAATCACTTTTCTCGATCTGCTGGCAATGCTCCTACTAATGCAGTCCCATATGCCGTTAGCCTTCTTGGCAACGTGGGCACACTGTTGACTCTCCTCCAACTTCTCCACTGTAATCTCCAGGTCCTTTTCTGTAGAACTGCTGCTTAGCCAGTAGGTTCCCAGCCTGTAACACTGTATGGGATTCTTCCATCCTAAGTGCAGGACTCTGCACTTGTCCTTGTTGAACCTTATCAGATTTCCTTTGGCCCAATCCTCCAATTCGTCTAGGTCACTCTGGACCCTATCCCTATCCTCCAGTGTATCTACTTCTCCCCCACAGCTTAGTGTCATCCATGAACTTGCTGAGGGTGCAAACCATCCCATCATCCAGATCATTAATGAAGGTGTTGAACAAAACCAGGTGCAGGACTGACCCCTGAAGCACTTTGCTTCACCGGTTCATTCACCTGCACGTCCACCAATGTAATATATGCCATCATATGCCAGCAATGCCCCTCTGCTATGTACATTGGCCAAACTGGACAGTCTCTAAGGAAAAGGATAAATGGACACAAATCAGGTATTAGGAATGGCAATATACAAAAACCGGTAGGAGAACACTTCAACCTCCCTGGCCACACAATAGCAGATCTTAAGGTGGCCATCCTGCAGCAAAAAAACTTCAGGACCAGACTTCAAAGAGAAACTGCTGAGCTCCAGTTCATCTGCAAATTTGACACCATCAGCTCAGGATTAAACAAAGACTGTGAATGGCTTGCCAATTACAGAACCAGTTTCTCCTCCCTTGGTTTTCACACCTCAACTGCTAGAACAGGGCCTCATCCTCCCTGATTGAACTAACCTCGTAATCTCTAGCTTGCTTCTTGCTTGCATATATAAACCTGCCCCTGGGAATTTCCACCACTTGCATCTGAAGAAGTGGGTATTCACCCACGAAAGCTCATGCTGCAGAACGTCTGTTAGTCTATAAGGTGCCACAGGATTCTTTGTTGCTTTTACAGATCCAGACTAACACGGCTACCCCTCTGATACTTGCTTAATACTGGCTGCCAACTAGACATCGAGCTGTTGATCCTACCCGTTGAGCCTGACAATCAAGCCAGCTTTCTATCCACCTTATAGTACATTCATCCAATCCATACTTCTTTTTAACTTGTTGGCAAGAATACTGTGGGAGACCATATCAAAAGCTTTGCTAAAGTCAAGGTATATCATATCAATCGCTTTCCCCATATCCACAGTGCCAGTTCTCACCTGATTGCCTTCTGTGATTAGTCAACCATGACTTGTCCTTGGTGAATCCATGCTGACTATTCCTGATCACCTTCCTCTCCTCTAAGTGCTTCAAAATGGATTCTTTGAGGAGCTGCTCTGATTTTTCCAGGGACAGAGGTGTGGCTGATGGGTATGTAGTTCCTCAGATTCTCCTTCCCTTTTTTTTTAAAGATGGGCACTATTTTTGCCTTTTTCCAATTGTCTGGGCCCTCCCCCAATCACCACA
The DNA here is from genome assembly GCF_016161935.1 of Mauremys reevesii. Taxonomy (NCBI): domain Eukaryota; kingdom Metazoa; phylum Chordata; order Testudines; family Geoemydidae; genus Mauremys; species Mauremys reevesii. The sequence goes on along the minus strand of NC_052629.1, from coordinate 34,155,426 downwards.
AGTTTTCAACGATAATGGCCAACGGCTATGCAATCATTTCAGCCAACTCCCTCAGCACCCTTGGATGCATTGCATCCAGCCCATGGACTTATGCATGTCCAGCTTTTTTAAATAGTCCTTAACCTGTTCTGTCAACACTGAGAGCTGCTCAGCTCCTCCCCATACTGTGCTGCCCAGTGCAGCAGTTTGGGAGCTGACCTTGTCTGTGAAGACTGAGGCAAAAAGAGCATTGAGTGCTTCAGCTTTTTCCACATTATCTGTCATTAGGTTGCATCCCCCATTCAGTAAGGGTCCCACATTTTCCCTGACCAACTTCTCATTGCTAACATATGTGTAGAAACCCTTCTTGCTACCCTTCATGTTCCTTGCTGGCTGCAACTCCAATTGTGCTTTGGCCTTCCTGATTACACCCCTGCATGCTAGAGCAATGTTTTTATACTCCCCCCATGTCATTTGTCCAAGTTTCCACTTCTTGTAAGCTTCCTCTTTGTGTTTAAGGTCACCAAAGATTTTTCTGTTAAGCCAAGCTGGTCACCTGCCATATTTGCTATTCTTTCTGCACATCAGGATGGTTTGTTCCTGCACCCTCAGAAAGAATTCTTTAAAATACAGCCAGCTCTCCTGGACTCCTTTCGTATTTAGTCTCCCAGGGGATCCTGCCTGTCAGTTCCCTGAGGGAGTCAGTTTGCTTTTCTGAAGTCCAGGGTTTGTATTCTGCTACTCTCCTTTCTTCCTTTTGTCAGGATCCTGAACTCTACCATCTCATGATCACTGCTGTCCAGGTCGCCCCCTCCCCCCCCACTTTACTTCCCCTATCAATTCTTCCATATAGATGACTATATCAGAGTATTTTCTGCATGGAAATATCTTCCAGTCCTAGAAGACATGGTGGCGGGCAGAGTTCAGGCTGACTCCTAAAGTTGTTTTTAATCTGTTCTGAAGGTAGGTACTAGGTGTGATTTGCACTCTAAGATTTGGGGAGGATGTGGAAGTTTCCATAGTCTTAGTGAAACTTGTGTATGGTAAGAGGTATGAAGACTTACTCTTTAGACTGGATTACCTGGGTTATCCTCTTCATAGCAGAACAGACATAATTTAACACATGGCTAATGGGACAACTCAGCACTGAGCTGTGAGTACAGATGGTTGTCCACATGAGCCTGTTGTGGTAGATCCTAGGCATATGGGTATCTGCATCTCCACCAGGCTGTAGATGTTCTGCCTGTCATCTAGCTGGTGTCCAGCACAATCTTTGATATTTTATTAATGAAGTGCATTTGAAATTTGCACTCCTAGTGCTGAATTTAAAAATGTGAGTGCATAATCAGTTTCTACCTTTGCGTATCTCAATTTTTCTTGTTACTAGCATCAAACAGCCTATTATGTAGTTTACATGAGACTGTTGCTTGCCATTTTTGTCACTTCTTGTATTGCATATACCTGTAGTACATTCCTACTAACTAGCAGGACAGTCGCAGGTTCAAAGCTTGTTTTGCCACACCACCTTCAGAATAGATGCCATCTATTCTGGCAAGCTAGGCAGTCCTGCTAATGCAGCATTTGGAGGGGAGCATTCCAATAAACCACATGAGTCAATGATGGTCAATCTCTTCCATTTGAACCAGTACTCAATCTAAGCCCCAAGTATGGTGGTAGAGTGTCCTCTTCTAGTGAACAAGGACATGTTTCATGCTAGACCATTCACTGGAGGTAATTTAAAGATCCCCCAATATTTTTGCAAGCATAGGGAGAATTAAACTTGGCAACACAGCTGAATTACAACTTTCAGATAACCTACAACCCTCTGCAGTTTCAACTGCTTAAAGTATATTTGGATCTTGTTCTGTTGCTGTATAGTTATACACCCACTGATTGCTTCATTTCACCACTAGATGAAATGATCCCTGCTTATATTACTGCTTAAATTGTAAAATATTTTGGGCTTCTTTGAGATGAAAGGTCCTCCATAAACGCAGCATATTGTCTTTCTGTACTCATAAGGAAAGTTAATTTTTAAAAAAAAGTTACAATAAAGAAAATGAAATAAGAAAATCTTTGCAAAAGTTTGAGTAATCTTCTTTATCTCCATGTTTATATTGCAGAATAGCTTCCTAGATTTTTAAGTCCAGAAGAGACAATTGCAATCATCTAGTCTGACTTTCTGCATAACACAGGCCATAGAATTTCACCAAGTAATTCCTAAATCAGGTTCATTATCTGTGGTTGAGTTACAGCATATCTTTTAAAGTGATTACAACCTACTTCATGCTAACAAACAGGAGCAGTTAACGGGAGTTTTGTGGGGGAGTTGAGAGGGAGAGTGTGAGGGAGGGCTAGATACACTTAACATTCTTTAAACTTAAAGCCAAAAATGCCCCCTGATAAAAACTAAACATCAACAAAGGAGCAAGCTGCAGGAGTAAAAAGAGAATGCAGGCAGAAGTCCAGCAACAGAGTGCAGGCTATCCAGTTTATTGCACCCAATGCAGCATGTATGATTACCTGCCCTAAGGGCTGGTGGGGTATGTGTGCATTTGGTGCAAGGAGCTCCTGGCCCCCTGAGACCATAAACAGGCTTTGGAGACAAGAGTGGCTGAACTGGAGGAGCTAAGGGAGACAGAGAGGTACATAGATGAGACTTTTGGGGATACAGTAGAATGGTCCCACCCCTGGCCTGACAGCCTCTGTGCTGTTGAGGAGGATGAAAATCTCAGGAAAGGAGAACATCCAACTGGAGCAGAGGGAAACGGTCTCATAGTTGGGATCCTCCTTCCAGATGATGTCATGGTATCCTCTTGTACTGAGAATACCTATATAGGAACAATGGGCTCCACATAAACCAAAATGGAACCAGATTGCTGGCATTTAAAACTAAAAATGTCACAGAGCAGTTTTTAAACTAAGGGCTGGGGGAAAGTCGACAGGTGTGGAGGAGCATGTAGTTTGGACAGAGACCTCTCTTAGGGGAGGCTCTATTAAAGGAGATTCTGTCCTAGTAAGGAGGAGAAAATGGAAGATGATAAAATACGGGTAGGTTCTGTTGAGAAGCAGTCAAACGAAAGTGTCGCATTCAATGATATCATGTAAGGGCAGACTGCTAAAAAGTGACAAGTTTTCTAAGTGCTTATATACAAATGCTAGAAGTCTAAATAATATGGGTGAACTATAGTGCCTTGTATTAAATGAGGATATTGATATAATAGGCATTACATAATCAATGGGACACTAATAGTAGGGTACAAAATATATTGGAAGGACAGAAAGAGGTTGTGCTGGTGGGGGAGTGACATACGTGAAAGAGCATAGAATCAAATGAAGTAAAAATATTTAATGAACCAAACTGTACTATAGATTCTCTATGGATAGTAATTCCATGCTCTAATAATAAGACTGTAGCAGTAGAGATATCCTGACCAGGATGGTGATAGTGACTGTGAAATGCTCAAGGAGATTAGAAAGGCTATAAAAATAAACCCAGTAATGGGGGATTTCAACTATCCCTATATTGACTGGGTACATGTCACCTCAGGACGGGATGTAGAGAGAGTCATTTAAGGTGTCAAGAAACTGCTTCTTGAAGTAGCTAGTCCGGGAACCCACAAGAGCTGAGGCAATTCTTGATTTAGGCCTAAGTGGAGCACAGGATATGGTCCAAGAAGTGACTATAGCTGGACTGCTTGGTAATAGTGACCATAATATAATTAATATCCCTGTGGAGGGGAAATACTGTAGCATTTAATTTCAGAAGGGGGGGACTACACAAAAATGAAGATGTTAAACAGAAATTAAAAGGCACAGTGCTAAAAGTGAAATCTCTGCAAGCTGCATGGAAAAAAAAAATGTGGACACCATAACAGAGGGTCAACTTAAATGTATTCTCCAAATTAAGAAACAGAGCGAACCAAAAAAGTGCCACTGTGGCTAAACAGCAAAGTAAAAGAAGCAGGCAGACACACAAGGGCATCCTTTAAAAAGTGTAAGTTAAATCCTAGTGAGGAAAATAGAAAGAAGCATACACTCTGGCAAATGAAGTGTAAAAATGTAATTAGGAAGGCCAAAAAAGAATTTGAAGAACGGCTAGCCAAAGATTCAAAAAGTAATAGCAATTTTTTTTTAAGTATATCAAAAGTAGGAAGCCTGCTAAACAACCAGTAGGGCCACTGGACAATCAAGATGCTAAAGGAGCACTCAAGGACGATAAGGCCATTGCGGAGAAACTAAATGAATTCTTTGCAACGGTCTTCATGGCTGAGGATGTGATGGAGAATCCCAAACCTGAGCCATTCTTTTCAGGTGTCAGATCTGAGGAACTGTCCCAGATAGAGGTGTCATTAGAGGAGGGTTTGGAAGAAATTGATAAACTAAACCAGGGGTAGGCAACCTATGGCACGGGTGCCGAAGGCAGCATGCGAGCTGGTTTTCAGTGGCACTCACACTGCCTGTGTCCTGGCCATCAGACCGGGGGGCTCTGCATTTTAATTTAATTTTAAATGAAGCTTCTTAAACATTTTAAAAGCCTTATTTACTTTACATACAACAATAGTTTAGTTATATATTATAGACTTATAGAAAGAGACCTTCTAAAAATGTTAAAATGCATTACCGACAAGTGAAACCTTAAATTAGAGTGAATAAATGAAGATTTGGCACACCACTTCTGAAAGGTTGCCGACCCCTGAATTAAACAGTAATAAGTCGCCAGGACCAGATGCATCCGACGAAGTGGGTATTCACCCACGAAAGCTCATGCTCCAAAATGTCTGTTAGTCTATAAGGTGCCACAGGACTCTTTGCTGCTTTTACAGATCCAGACTAACACGGCTACCCCTCTGATACAGGACCAGATGGTTTTCTCCTAAGAGTTCTGAAAGAACTCAAATGTGAAATTGCAGAGCTACTAACTGTAGTTTGTAGCCTATCCTTTAAGTCAGCTTCTGTACCAAATGACTGGAGGATAGCTAATGTGATGCCAATTTTTTAAAAAAGGCTCCAAAGGTGATCCTGGCAATTACAGACTGGTAAGCCTGACTTCAGTACTGGGCAAACTGGTTGAAACTATAGTAAAAAAGAAAATTGTCAGACACTTAGATTAACATAATTTGTTGGGGAAGAGTCACCATGTGTTTTGTAAAGGGAAATCATACCGCACCAATCTACTAGAATTCTTTGATGGGATCAACAAACATGTGGACAAGGGGAATCCTGTGGATATACTATACTTAGATTTTCAGAAAGCCTTTGACAATGCCCCTCACCAAAGGCTCTTAAGCAAAGTAAGCTGTCATGGGATAAGAGGGAAGTTCCTCTCATGGATCAGTAACTGGTTAAAAGATAGGAAACAAAAGTTAGGAATAAATGGTCAGTTTTCAGAATGGAGAGAGGTAAATAGTGGTGTCCCCCAGGGGGACCAGTCCTATTCAACATATTCATAAATGATCTGGAAAAAGGGGTAAACAGTGAGGTGGCAAAACGTGCAGATGATCCAAAACTACTCTAAGTTCAAAACAGACTGTGAAGAGTGACAAAAGGATCTCTCAAAACTGGGTGACTGGGCAACAAAATGGCAGGTGAAATTCAATGTTAATAAATGCAAAGTAATGCATATTGGAAGACATAATCTGAACTCTGCATATAAAATGGGATCTAAATTAGGGTTACCACTCAGAGACCTTGGAGTCATTGTGGATAGTTTTCTGTGGATAGTTCACTGTGCAATGGTAGTCAAAAAAGCGAACAGAATGTTGGGAATCATTAAGAAAGGGATGGAAAATAAGACAGAAAATACCATATTGACTCCATATAAATCCATGGTATGCCCACATCTTGAATATTGCATGCAGATGTGGTTGCCCCATCTCAAAAAAGATGCATCGGAATTGGAAAAGCTTCAGAAAAGGGCAACAAAAATGATTGGGGTATGGAATGACTTCTGTATGAGGAGAGATTAATAAGACTGACTTTTCAGCTTGGAAAAGAGTCAGCTAAGGGGGTATATGATTGAGGTCTATAAAATCATGACTGGTGTGGAGAAAGTAAATAAGGAAGTGTTTACTTTTAACACAAAAACTAGGGGGTCACAAAATGAAATTAATAGGCAGCAGGTTTAAAACAAAAGAGGAAGTATTTTTTCACACAATGCACAATCAACCAGTTTGACTCCTTGCAAGAGGATATTGTGAAGGCCAAGACTATAACAGGGTTCAAAAAAGAACTAGAGTTCATGGAGGATAGGTCCATCAATGGCTATTAACCAGGATGGGCAGGGATGGTGTCCCTAGCCTCTGTTTACCAGAAGCTGGGAATGAGCGACAGGATGGATCACTTGATGATTACTTGTTCTGTTCATTCCCTCTGAGGCACTTGGCATTGGCCACTGTCAGAAGCCAACTACTTTTGCCAGTGTTTCCAGATGTTCACGGCAAAAGCAGGTGGAGAAAAGAGTATGCAAGAACCAACAGATCTGTGCTGGAGTTCTTTAATATTTTTATTCAGATTTTGTACTTGATATTTGTTTTGTTGTCTTTATAATGTGAACTGCAGTCAGTTTAAAAGTAAATGCAAAGGTACTTTAGTTTCTCTACCTCCAAAGTGTAATACTGAAATCTTTTTCCCCAAGTTGTGCAGGGAAAATGAGCAAGAAAATAGTGGGACGGTGCTAGCATGATACTTACATGAGAGCTATATCCATATCCAGTGTTTCCTTCCCTGTAAAATTAATCTTTCTAACTACCAGCTGTTAATGCTTTGTGTACAAACAACTTTTTATGCCCCTTTAGTTTTTCTAAGCTATAGGGTGTTCTCCACAATTTTGTCATATTAACTTTTGTTTAAAAAAAAATCTCTCCTTCCTCAGTCCCTCTGAATCTTACTCTAAATACAAATCTTTATACAAATCAGCACATACTTCTATGTTGTCTGTGCTGTTGGGGGTGTTGTCTGAGGAAGCTGAATATTTGCCATCACCTTGGCTTTTGCAACGATTAGAATCTGTTGCATATAGTCCATCTCTTTTATAGATTTCATTTTTATTTGTTTAGTAATTTGAGGACTTCATTAAAATTTTCAAAACCACTTAAGTCCCATTTTCTAGAGTAATGCAATTAGAAGCCCAGATGTCACAAAGTCAATGGGACTTAAGTTACTTCCTGTCTAAGTCACTTTTGAAAATGCAAATCAGGCTTCAGTAAGTTTTTGGTACTTTGGAAATTTTTACTCCTTTTGTGTATACACAATTTGCACAGATTTAACTAAAATCTGTTTTTAAATAGATTTTAATTAAGCTGCTGCCTTTGGTGGATACTTCTCAACTGACTTACATCAGTCAGATTGATTATGCTTAACTTGGCAAATTACTGCAGCTACAATATTGAGTAGGCCAGCAATTGAATGGTATATGAGTTTCTGAAATGTTTTAGATAACTTAAGAAACAAACCAACAAGCACCCCCCAAAAAAAGTCTGTGAACAAAGGAACCTTTCCTTTCTCATGACAATCCATTATCATCACCATAATACTATATATTGCAATGTGAAGAATTTTTCTTGATTCCTGGCACGATGCTATCTGTCTAAAAATCCAGGCTTCATTGAAGATATCAGTGCTAATTATTACACACACTGACAGCAGAATATAAGGCTTGGGCTCGAAATGGCTTGCAGCATCTGATTTTAGAAGAAATGTCTTTACAGTTATCTCTCTGTTGAGCAATAACACTGTCCTCAGTGTTGAGAAGGACATGGGGGTGGCACATAATATTGTTCCTATGAATTCCATGCAGCAATTAGTGTGTCTTATTATTTAGCTTGTCTGCAAAATAAAATAGGGACATTCACCATTGCAATTACACCAAGCAAACATGATTTTGTAAGCTTATAGGAGTGTCTGTCAGAAATTTTCTGGACAGGCCAACATCATTGCCTGAATTCCCATGGATGTTGCTTGTTTCTCAGAATGGAAAATGTTCTATTTTTGGCCTTGCCATTTTTTGGAAAAAAAAATGAAAGCATAGCAAGAGTTTTTGTGTAGACTTTACTAGTGTATTTGGAGGACTGAGACAGGCCTAACAAATGTAACCATTCCAAACTGATATGAGAGTTATTAAAGTTCTTCTGCATATTCAAGGCTGAGAAAATAAATGCATTAATCAAGTGGGATGATCAAGGGAGCACTGGCATGAGGGTTTGTAGTGGAGGCAGATTTGGGTGTGTGAGAAAATTCCTTTTTTGACCAGAAAAGATTAAAACAAATGGATAAATGCATGAGCATAGGTCTCAAGACCCGAAGAATGTACTATAGATCAAAGGAGAGCGTCATTCAGGAAAACAAGGAAGCCCCTAGTGAGCAAAGAACCACCAAAATGACAAGCCCCAGGAGTGATTTCAAGCTGGCAACTTCTCTGTTAAATAGCCAGCTTCAGCCTGGAATCTGGCTCTCTGTGTTAGTAGCAAGAGGGGGAGCACAATGTGGTAAACTTCAGTTGTGTCCCATTAAGCTCATTTTTAACTAACAATGATTTGTTTAATATACACAATGCTTAAAAAAACAAGAAGTCTGCCTTTTGCTGCCACATGGAAAATTAGGACAACAGCTAAGGGTACAATTAACTCAGTGAACTTTCACTACCATTTTTTATCAAATACCCTATTAAACGTGTATCTTCATTTGAGACACAGGGCTAGACCTTGACATCTAGTACAAATACAATTGTATCTTTGGAGTTTGGGCTGTAATAGTTCCCTGTAAAGTGATTCACTCCAACTAATGTCAAGTCACCGAGAAGGAAGGCTTAAAAACTATGGTTAGGAAAACTGGAACTACTCCCCTTCCCTTAAGCTAATGATTTTTTTTTTGGTGGATTTCTGTTCCTGAAAATGGTTCCACGTTGATTATTTCACTAGGCAGCAAAGTGCTGGGAACAGTTCTCTGCGCCTGCCTCCTGCATAGGGTGACCAGATGTTCCAATGTTATAGGGACAGTCCTGATATTTGGGGCTTTTTCTTATATAGGCTCTTCAGGGCTGCCCGGGGGGAGGAGGGGCAAGAGGGGCAATTTGCCCCAGGCCCCACAGGGGTCCCCACCAGAGTTTTCTGGGGCCCCTGGAGCAGGGTCCTTCACTTGCTCTGGAGGCCCCAGAAAACTCTCGTGGGGCCTGGGCCCCCGGAGCTTTTTCTGCTCCGGGTCGTCGGCAATTCAGAAGCGGGGGGGGGGGTCCTTCCTCTCTGGGACCTGCCGCCGAAGTGCCCTGAAGACCCGCGGCGGGGGGGTCCTTCCGGCACTTTGGCGGTGGGTCCCGGGGTGGCAATTCAGCGGTGGGGGGCCCCCGCTGCTGAAGACCCCAGGCCCCCTGAATCCTCTGGGCGGCCCTGAGGCTCTTATTACCCCCCACCCGTGCTCCTGATTTCTCACACTTGCTATCTGGTCAGCCTACTCCTGCAGCTAAACTCACTAACTCCGCCCTTTCTCCCATCAGGAGACCACCATCCCAGTCAACAATGAAGTAGACAGGGACTGGGGTGGGAGTGTGAGACATTGAGATCCCTTCAGGGTTGCTCTTCAGAACTGTTAGAGTTGTCATAATCAAAGTTCTTAGGCACTCTAGGTCAAATCCTGGCCCCATTTAAGTTAATGTCAAAGCGCTTATTGACTCCAGTGAACTCGGATTACACCGTCTGTGCCCTAGAAGCTGAGGGTGAAATCCTGGCTCTATTGAACAATGAGTACGATAGTGACAGGATTTCACTGTGAGCATCCAGCCATTGCAATACTGACAGCCCAAGCAGCAGGGGCAGCTAAAGACCAAAACTAGGAATCAAGACTCAGACTCTGTATGGCTGTAGAAAGGCCACCAGGCTGATTCCACTTATTTTATTTTTAATCAAAAACTGGGCATTAAAATCAAACCCAACAGCAAACAGATGTCTATTTCTTTGTAGAAAGCATTGCCATTTTGTGTATTGTCTCTCTTACCCTTAATGAATAGTGAAGGCTTGTGTGATGGGTTAGACCACAGAAAACCCCTTGAACTGCCACCTGATGTGCTGAGACTACCTCTGAGACCTCTTTCCCTGGCAGCTTGGGACTTCAGTGCCCTGCCTGGTTTGAGCCAGACACGCTAGCCTGCTACAAACACAGACCCAGGTCTGAACAACATCCCTCAAAAGCTGCAGGCTAAACTGAAAACAGCTTAAGAAGTATTCCTGATGCCCAGCTTCCAGTGGGGTCCAAACGCCAAATAAATCCATTTTACCCAGTATACAGGGTAAACTCATAAATTGTTTGCCTTCTGTAACACTGATAGAGAGATGCACAGCTGTTTGCCTCCCCCTCCATCCCCCGTATTAATACATACGCTGGGTTAATTAATAAGTAAAAAGTGATTGTATTAAATAAAAAAGTAGGATTTAAGTGGTTCCAAGTAATAACAGACAGAACACAGAATTACCAGGCAAATAAAATAAAACACGGAAGTCTAAACCTAATACAGTAAGAAAGTGATTACAGATGAAATCTCACCCTCAAATATTCCAGTAAGTTTCTTTTACAGACTAGCCACCTCCTAGTCTGGGTCCAGCAATAACTCACACCCCTGTGGTTACTGTCCTTTGTTCCAGTTTCTCACACCCTTGTGGTGCAAGAACATGAGATTGAGAGCTGCCCTGATGGTGAAGAAGCGGGTGGCTATTGCAATCTGGAAGCTGGCAACTCCAGACAGCTACTGATCAGTCACTAACCTGTTTGGAGTGGGGAAGTCGACAGTTGGAATCGTGTTGATGCAAGTTTGCAGGGCCATTAATCACATCCTGCTCAGAAGAAGCATGACTCTGGGTAACGTGCATGACATTGTGGCTGGCTTAGTACAAATGGGTTTCCCTAACTGCGGAGGGGCAATAGATGGGATGCATATTCCAATTCTGCCACCAGCCCACCTTGCCTCCGAGCACATTAATCAGAAGGGGTATTTCTCAATGGTTCTCCAAGCGTTTGTGGATCACTCTTGGTGTTTCATTGACAGTAACGCAGGATGGCCCGGAAAGGTGCATGACGCACACATCTTTCGGAACACTGGCCTGTTCAGGAAGCTGCAAGCCAGGACTTTTTCCCCAGACCAGAAGATCACCATAGGGGAAGTTGAAATGCCCATTGTGATCCTTGGAGACCCCACTTATCCTTTAATGCCATGGCTCATGAAACCCTACACAGGGAGCCTTGACAGCATCAAGGAGTGGTTCAACAACAGGCTGAGCCGGTGCAGAATGACTGTGGAGTGTGCTTTTGACTGTTTAAAGGGCCCCTGGTGCTATCTGCATAGGAAGCTGGACCGGGCCAATAACAGCATCCCCACTGTTCTATCCGCATGCTGTACCCTCCATAACATTTGTGAAGGGAAGGGTGAAAGATTCACTCAGGCATGGAACTTGGAGGTTCAACACCTGGAGGCTGAATTTGAACAGCCAGAGAGCAGGGCTATTAGAGGAGCCCAGCGCAGGGCTGAAAGGATTAGGGATGCCTTGAGGGAGCAGTTTGAGGCTGAAAGCCACAGTAATGTCTGGTGCCCTGCACGGGAGTGAAGTGCAGTGGTTCCAATGTTAGTAGGAATCTGTGTTTGCTACGTATGATACACTGACTTGCAGTGCCTGTTGCTTTCCTAGGCTATCTTTTACTTTATGCAACAGTAAAAAATGTATTCAAAGCCAAAAAAAATCCATTTATTGAAAAGAAACATAACTGCTTGGGAAACAGAAAGGGCAAGGTGGTAGGGTGGAGAACGGTACAATGACAGATTTGTGTATGTCTTGTTATCATACTCAGCCTTCCGGTCTGGAGTGCTGCACTTCAGGATGGCTATACTGCATGGTGATGGGGGTTGAGTGCAGTGGGTAAGGGTCGTAGTTTTCAGGGCTGGGTGGTGAAGCTACAGGTACTGGAGGCAGCTGGTGGCGATAAGAGCCTGGATGTTGGGGAAAGTGAGTTGGAGGTGACATGAGGGCACAAGGGAAAGAGTTTTGGGACAAGGGCTGCAGGGGGGGTGGGGTGCGGTAGTGCTCCGCCTGCATGGCTACGAGTGCCTGAATTGAGTCTGTTTGGCGCTCCATGATGTTTATTAGCCGCTCCGTGCTTTGGTGCCAGCGAGCCGCATTCTGCTGGTGGACTCTCCTTTCACTCTCCCACCACTCCTGCACTTCTTGATTTTCATTAAGGGAGTGCTGCATGACTTGATGCAGCATATCATCTTTGCTTCTGCTTCTTTGCAGCCTCTTGGCTGGTGATAACACTGACGGCTGAGATCTCAAGGTTGCATCTATAAAGGCAAAATGCAACACTTAACAGAGGCAGCATTGTTCACACCAGACAGAGCAATGATTCCCCTGTCCTTAAGGGCAAGCACAGTCTACACAATAGCATAATTTGCCCATCCCAAAGCGAGCACACACAACCCATGGAAGCCCCAAAATGGTGAGTAAGCACAGGGTCAAGGGGGACTGATTGTTTCATGGCTGTACTGTCCTCTGGGTTTCTGTGCCTTGGGGAGAGCCAACAGCTGCAGGGGGCCCCTATACTGATCATTGTCCCCACATTTTCCACAGGAGTTCATCCTGGAAGATATCTCGCTGCTGAGGGTGACCTGGGAAGCAAGGGAGGGTCTTCTCCTACAATGCGGCTTCCACCCTGGCCCATATGCAGCTTGCCTGTGTGCAGCAATGGTCCCCCCCACCCCCATCCCTCACGGCACAGTGGTGCAGACATGTTAGCCTGACTGGGACAAGGAGCACAGTGGCTCTCCCACGAAACCTGCGCAAGCACATTGCCCAAGTTCTGGCTGAGACCTTTGAAGAGATCACTGAGGCTGACTACCGCAATGTGAGAGAGCACATCAATGCCCTATTCTGCATCTAGGCATGCATGCAGCCCTAACCCTTCTCACCCCAAGAGCCTGCACCAAATAACTTCCTTCCCAAAATAAAAGCCACTTACTGAGAACCTGGTGTCTGTCCTTCCCCAAGCACTGGCCGCCGTGACTGGCTACCTTCCTCCTGGCTTGAGAACAGCTCCTGGCTGCATGCATCTAGGGATGCTGGGGTGTCTCCCTTCTCCTCAGCACCCTTGCTCCCGCTTTGTTCCTCCTCCTCCTGCCTTGTTAGACTGGGCTCTGAAGTGTCCATGGTGGTACTCAGAGTGGAGGTAGGGTCACCCCCCAAGTATCGCATCCAGCTCTTTGTAAAAACAGCAGGTTGCGGGGGCAGCACCAGTGGTGAGCTGCAGCCGGTTCGCGCGAACCGGTTGCTAAATTTAGAAGCCATTTTAGAACCGGTTGTCCCGCATGGGAGAACTTGTTCTAAAAGGGCATTTAAATTTAACAAGAACTCCCTGCTGCGGCCCAACTTACCTCAGCTCTGCCTCCACCTCCTCCCACGAATGCTCCGCCCTGCTTCTCCTCCCCCCCTGCTTCCCATGAATCAGCTCTTTGTGCGGGAAGCTTGGGAGGGCTGAGAAGCAAGCAGGCTTCCTGCTGAGGCTCCGAAGAGGACGCTGAGGTAGGGGTAGAGGGAACGAGGAGGGCGGTGTGCCCCGGTCCCCGCATCCCCCCCCCGGTCGCCTGGCTCCAGCCCCGCGTCCCTCCCTGTCCTGAGTCCCCCCCCCGCCGCCCAGCTCCGCGTCCCCCCCGGCCACCCGGCTCCGGCTCTGGCCACGGCGCGGCCCCGGCCGCCCGGCTCCGGCTCGCCTGGTTCCAGCCGTGACCTCACCTACCGAGATGCTGGGCATCGGCAGCACGGGTCCGGGTGCGGTGGCGGGCCGGGCTGTAGCTCCGGCAGCGCGGGTCCGGGCGCAGCGGCGGGCCGGGCTGCAGCTCCGGCAGCGCGGGTCCGGGCGCGGCAGCAGGTTTTTACACACCTGACTGTAAAGTCAGGTGTGTGGTTTAAAAAAAAAAAGGGGGGGGGGGCCATGATCCCTCCTGGGGTGAGGAGGGAACCGGTTGTTACGATTTTGGCAGCTCATCACTGGGCAGCACCGGAGCAGCTGTTTGCTTCGCGGGCTTTGCGGTAGGCATTCCGCAGCTCCTTCACTTTAATCCTGCACTGCAGAGCGTCCCACTCATGGCCCCTTTCCATCATGTCCCTTGATATCTGCCTGAAAGTATCGTAATTCCTATGGCTAGAGTGCAGCTGGGACTAGACAGCTTCCTTCCCCAAACACTGAGGTCCAGCACCTCGCCATTGCTCCATACTGGGGATCGCCTGGCGAGTGGAGGCATGGCCACCTGGAAAGATTCACTGAAAGCACTCCACGCATGGCTGAGCAAACAGGAAGGGGATTTTCAAAATTCCCAGAGAATTTAAAGGGCGAGTCTGACGGTTGGTCACCAGAGGGCAGGGCAGTAGACCAGCGTGGCTAGAACAGGCATTGTGGGACACTTCTGGAGGCCGATCAGAGCACATTAAGAGACCAGGATGTCCACACTGGCACTGCAGCGCTCCAGCGGGGGACGCATCAAACATTATTCCACTCGCAGAGGTGGAGTACCAGGAGTGCTCTAGCCGCGGAGTCATAGCGCTCTATGTGCCTTGCCAGTGTGGACGGGTCGTGGGTTAGAGCGCACTGGGCTGCTTTACTGTGTTCTAACTCACAAGTATAGCCCTGCCCTACGTGTAGACTCTCTTAAACAGGTTTAACCCTTGCCCCGGTAACTTAGACCTGAGCTAAATTAATATAGAGCAGGATTAAAGTGGCTTAAGTGTGTCTGCATTATGGTTTGCACAAGTTTAAGTAGATCTCTCTTTAATTCCAGTTTTTACTGGTGTACTTTTTAAAATATAGACAGTGCCAAAGAGTCAGGAAATTCATTAGGAAAATATACTGTTTACCTTGTTTTTAAATGAAAATGCTAATTTGGGAATTATATAATTTTAAAAGTCTTGGGTAAACAAGTCTGCAACTATTTTTTTTCAAATTTACAAAAAAAATACTGTTTAAAATCTTTCTGAAATACTTTGAAGTACTAGTAAAGCAGGAAGTTAATTAGAGCGACTCTGATATCTTACAGCATGTTTTAACAGCTGCTTAAGAGCCAGTTCAAACAATAAGAACTAATGTGGTTTGGGACATGCTTGTGAAAGTCTGCGTTGTCCACACTGAAATGTCTATGCATGTTAGAGCAACAGCAGTTTGTTTTAACTGTAAAAAGAATTCAAAGTAGCTTGTTTTCAAACCTATAATAGAGGAACTTTTAAGAAGGAAAGTGGCCCAATGTGAATATAACATTGACTACTGTATCCAATGCCTGAATGAAACCCTTTAGCATTATAGCTGCAATGCTACTGTTAGTTCTGTTCTAAAGTCCTATTTTCAGTCACTGACTTTTTCAAATATTTTGTGGGCTAAAACTTCCCAAGTCTGGTGACCGCACAGAAGTGACACTTCCTTGAAAAAATTTGAATGAAACCCAAATAGCTTTTAATTGAAGCTCAGCTTTAGTTTTCAGTTCTTCAGTAAGAAAATTATGCATATTCCTTTTTCCACTTGGAGAATATACGTTAAAACTTCAAACTTGCATTGCTTTCAGTTGCTGGTCAGGTTCCTGATAATCATAATAAGTCCATCTGAGTGAAGGGTTTTTCATGCAGTCTAATACTATTGCAATTCTCTGTACCATGGAAAGAAGCACATGTTTGAGAACTTTTATCCTTCTTTGTTTTCATGTGATTAGGGTTGTTAGACTTTGAGAAAACCAAGCTCATTTTTATATTTTTGTTTTTGTTGAATAATGTCCTGTTTTCAATAAATCTATAATCAAACTCTGCAGGTGTGTAGCTCTGCTTAGTGAACACAACATCACTACTCTTCAGCCATGGGTATCTCGCAAGGTTAATCCTGATTGGTATTTTAGTGGGAGATGTGCAAGTGCGGCAAAGTCTAGGACACATGCACACGTTTTGGTGCAAAATAGTGCAACAGGGCACAATTTCTTCTATGGAACCTTTTCTCGTTGGTCTCCCTGCCTACTCTTACTTGTACTGTTTTAATTACATGAAATCTCAACCTTACTGGGTTCAGTTGTACAAAAAGTCTGTCCTTGTGCATTACAATAAAGCCTTTCATTATGGTTGCACAATACTGGGCAATGTGACAGTCTTTGTTATAACATAATGGAAAGGGACTGCACCTTTTCCTAGAACTGTGGTTGCTTATAAGTAGCGTTTTGTAGTACTTACGTATACGTTGCTCTGGGAATCTTAACTCTGAATTTCCTAACTTGAGTTTAAAATGTCATCAGCTTTAATAGCATCCTAACATAGTCTCTGTAGGATTATATCCAGTGTAAGGTAATAGGTGCCTAAATATTGACTAGAGAGCCTAATCTGAGGCAGCCAGGTTGAAGATTTTGGCCACAATTATATACAAGTCTGACTAATTTATTAGGTTTACAGTCCTTCTTCCAAGACCAGGAAAAAGCCTACTACAGGCAAACATTTCTTTTTTTTCTATTGCTACATACTGAACTTAAGCTAAAGTAGTGCTAAGCATTTCTTACACACTTGCAATCTATACACCATTTACAAAACCTTCAGCTTTGCTAGCATAGGATAAATATTCAAGTTGGCAGTCAGCTGAGGCCAGATTGTCAAGGCAGAGGCACTTCCATTTTGTACGCAGCTGAACACTTTTGGATAGGAGGCAATGACTGGAGCTTAATTGTGGAATGGGGAAAATGTTGTTGTGGAAGTATCTGGGCTTTTTTTAACTTCTAGGCAAATTGTGTACTTAACAATATACTGTATCAGTCCTCTGGCTTTTGGCTTTATATAGGCTACAGTATACACTTCAGTGTCAGAAAAAAAATCCAATACTAGAAGGCACATAATTCATGAATACTTTGGAGCAGATTCTTAGCTGGTGTAAACCAGCACAGCCCCATCCAAGTTGATGGAACGACGCCAATTTATAGCAGCAGCAGAGCTGATTTGTAGAAGTTTCCCATAAATACTACTGAAGAGATGCTACTGAGGAAGTGCATGTATAAATTTTGGGAGACAGAACAGTCTGACTAACTGTGTTAGCTAATGCACTAGATGTTTGTCATTAGTAATAAGTACTTTAATGAGATGGAAGACATGAGCATTGGAGGGAGTGAGCATTATATTTTTTCCAGTCACTCTAACAAAATCCAGCTTCAATACCAGTACTTATTGCATACAACTCCATTTTTTAAAAACTTCTCTGCTTTATCCATTCAGGAGGCCAGATCAACATCCCTCATGCAACCCTTGGCCATCAGCCCATCTAACTTTTTTGCAATGAGTTTAGCAACATCTGCTTTGCCCATTAAAGTGATTTTCCTTTTACTGGCCTCGAGCCTCGGTGCTCACTGCAATTGATTAATAGCAATTTCCTTCCATACCTGCGAGTTCACTGAACTCCTGCTGGATTGTAATCTACTGGTCATCTTGAAATTTCTGGGGTGTGTGTGTGTGTGTGTGTGTGTGTGTGTGTGTGTGTGTGTACACGCACGTGCACACACAGATATATAATGACCTTGTTCCGCAGCTGAAAATCATTTCAGCAATTGTTTTAGTCATGTCCAAAGTTTCCCATAAAATACTTGCAAGGCTATCTTCCAACAGCATGGATGTAGCTTACTTTAAGCCACTTGATTTTAACTCTAGTACCAATTATGTCTTGAGTGACACGTGCCTTACAGTCTTACTCTTCTTTCTCACTAAACTTTAACAGTTACATAGAAGCAAAATGAGTCACTTGGCAGTTCTCATTGCCTCTAAGGAGCTTGTCCAATGAATAAAAAAGTCTTTTGAGGAACTTACAATTCACTCATAGGAAGTAACAGACAGAAGTTATTTTTAATGCTGTAAATAATCCACAAATTAAATTATGATGATGCCAGGACAGTGTTATGCTGTTAATTAAATTTTGCCAACAGGTGGGTAAGACCTATCAAGTTGGAAGCTGCAGTAATAGAATTTTTATCCTTTGGCACTGCTGACCTTTTGTAAGGCAGCACGGTATCTCTCTAGTCCACTGTCTACAGGTGCCATTTTCAGAGAGAACGGATGGTTAATTTAGGGGAATGAAAAATCACAAGCATTCTTCACCATGTAATTTTCCGAAAGGAATCAAATGATCCCATTACACACCAGACTGCTGCAGATGTGACCCTGGTTTTTGCAGCTGTTAACACAGTGCTACATGTGTGAAAATAATAGTTAGATCAACGAAGTGACCAGCTCTTACAGCAAGGTGCTGATTGCCTGAAGTAGTTTGTCATTGCATTTTCTATATTTTGTATTGCATTATAAGTTCCTAAGGAAACATCTTCTGTTTCTGTGGACATGAAAAATCATACCTATCTGTTACAACTTGTGAAATTGTTCCCTATTCTCCAGGGGAGGCTGTTTAAAATCCATTCCTATAATGTTGGTTTTAAATAATTGAAGTATACTTATGATGTAAGATTTTGGTTATGTATTTTCAGCAAAAATACCTCTGTCATTTTATTGTCCTTTGCATGCAAAAGTAGCAGGGTGTGAAATATATCCTATGTACTTAAGACTCTCCTATCTGGGGCCCTGTGCCATGTCTTGGGGCACTCTAAGAATTAATAAAATAACATGCCTGCCCCACAGACTTTCCCAGAAATAGCACAATACACTATAGAGCAATTGAGAAACATAAAATTGCAGATCCTCATTTCTTGCTTCCCTCCCACCTCAAAAAAAAGTCAGTGAGGAAAACATTGGACAAACTTCCAAACTGCCTGCATTTGTTCTTTACAGAATATGAATCAAACACAATTCAAGATTATAGCCCCCAAATAAACAGGAGCAATGGATCAATTAACTAAGGCTGCAGTGTACTGAAATGAGCTCACTCGTTCTGTTTCAGTTCCGCTGCCAGTTCCCCCAGTAGCTGGGATTTAAAAGATCTCTCCCTTTTCCACAGCTTGGTAGAAGCCCCCAAGTGCTAGCTCTATTGCTGAAGCCTCTTGCAGAAGTCCCTCTAATGTTCATCTTTCTTTCCTTTCCATGGTGCTCTGGACAAGCTATGTAGGTTACCTACACTGCACTTTTCTTAATGAGCAAACAATTAATAAAACAGCTCATTTCATGCACTACCAGTGTCTGTGCACAATCACCAAAATGGCATCTCAACAGAGGGATAGTCTAACAGTGGTTCTCAAACTGTGGGTCGGGACCCCAAAGTGGGTCATGATCCTGTTTTAATGGGGTCTCCAGGGCTGGTGTAAGGTTTGCTGGGGCCTGGGCCCGAAGCTGAAACCAGCACCCCATTGCTTGGGGCCGAAGCCCAAGGGCTTCAGCTCTGAGTGGTGGGGCTCAGGTTACAGGCCCACTGCTTCAGGCTGAAACCCTTGGGCTTTGGCTTGCCCCCCCCCTCCCCCCCCTCCAGAGCAGTGGGGCTCAGGCTTTGGCTTTGGTTCCCTGCTCAGGGCAGCGAGGCCCAGGCAGGCTCAGGCCTCAATCCCTCCTCGTAGGGTCATGTAGTAATTTTTGTTGTCAGAAGGGAGTCATGGTGCAATGAAGTTTGAAAACCCGTCACTATCAAGAAGAGAAGAGGAAAAAAAATAGGGTCGGATTCTCCATGGCCTGGCAGTCTTGGGTATTCATTATGGGGACCTGTGAGTGTGAAATGCTACCAGTTCAGAGTGGGAAAATGGCACAAGGTATAAGGAAGGGGAAGAACAGGCCCTTATTCTACTTATACTTATGAAGTGGGGTGGATTAACTGGTTCAGATTATATTACCATATGAAATGAGGCCTGTTTCTGAACATCTGAACCGCTACCATCCACAAAGCTGCAAAAAATTACTTCCATCTTCCACAAGAATGAGAACTATATGCCCACTTTGAACCCTGCCTTTAGTGAGAATTAAGGATGGGGTTATAGCCACATGGTCTATAAATGTCTGAACTTTAAACCAAAACTCAAATTCAACCTTTTTTTTTTGAGGTTTTCAAGGTAATTTTTTTATAATTGTAACAGATATTACAACCATAGGCAATATCTTTGGGGACCATATTTTAAGTTTATGTATCACTGTGTGCCAGAGATTGTATGTGACTTCATGTGGGAGGGTTACCACAGCTCCTACAAGAACTAAAAACTGTGTGTGTGTGGTGGTGGGGGTGGGGGTGGGGGGGCTGATGGAGGCAAGTCACTGAGACTAATCCGTGCTAGAGAGATATTAACCTGCTGGAGTAGTGTGCATATATTGGTTCAAGCTGGGTTTTCCAGAGACTAGAGATAAAGAAAAAGTATAAAAAGGTGTGCATGGACTGATGCAGGGCCATCTTTCTCATGCAAATGGACAGGACCTTCTGTCCAGTGTTCCCCAATCCTTGAGGAAGTGTTGGAAAAACTTTGGCCTAGTAGGACCCCATAAGACTAATGGGTGACTCCTGTTATGTTTAGTGTGTGTTTTAAATTGGTTTGTTTTCTCTGTAATGCTTTTACCTTAAGAATAAATGCGCTTGCTGAGAAGGAGCTATGTGGTAATTTGTAACTGCTGGCAATATACTGGTCACAGTCATTGGAGAGAAAGCAATGTGCAGGTGCTGGCCTTATTAGGCAGTCTGGCTTGCTTGGGGATATTAAAACCCTGATAAGGCGGGACAGAGATGTGAGTCTTCACCCAAGAGAGGTTACGTCTCAGAGCTGGACACATAGTGGGTACCCTCAAGGAACAACAGAAGGAGAATACTGGTGCAGTTACCCCAGAACTGTGACACTAACTATTTGTGTTTCTTCACTTTCTGGTTTGGGCTGAGATGTCTGTAGTGCATGACATTCCTGCAGCACTGTGCAATTATTAACTAATTTGTAAAACACTCTGTGAAGTTACGTCAGTTGGTATTTCTTTCTCTCTCCCTATTTCTTACAGGAGGGGGCACAGTAAGTTTAATGACTTGCCCAAGGCCACATAGTGAGTTAGGAGGTAAAACTGGGGTTAGAATTCAGGAGCTCATTGCTCAGTCTGCTAGATCACTTTGTCTTGCTTAGTCTCTGAAGTATGAGGACTGGCAAATAGCCATACTTAACAATTAGTCAACACTCAAAGGGCCAGAATCATCCCCACTTACTTTTGGAACAAGTCTCTAGTCAAGCAGAGTAGGTACTGGATATCTGTGCTTCCCACATTTCTGCACTGCTGTGGAGATGTGATTTCTAGCCCATCTTTGTCATGCTCTTAATGTTTCTGAACTCTCTCCATACTGTAAACTACTGGCCCTTTGTCCCATGACAGAAGAAACATTCTTTTAAGTGACCGTTTTTGACTAAACATTTAGCCCAATGTTGCACAACATTAGCCAGTCTTCTATATTGTATCACAATCAATAGAAGTGGAGTCAGAGGGCCCATGTTCCTTGGAGGGACTGTTATTGCCGGAACACCAAAAAACCTGGGAATGCTGGGAGCTAGGCTGTAAATGACCCAGCCTTGTGGACAGAGCAGTGCCCAACGTTTAATAAAGTTCCACTTGTTCAACTTAACCTGCATTCAGCTTCACTCTTTGCAAATGAAACCAGAACATCTGCTGCTGGGAATTTTAGTTCAAATGTGTTCAAATCAGCAATTTGTTCCTACTTTCAAACTATGACTATCATCATGTTGGCAAGTAGTTCTATTTTGGAAGGAAAGATAAAAATGCTCCACAACATTTACATGTAAATAACATGTTGAATGTAAATAAAAAGAAAATTAAATCCAGAAGGGCAAAAGCATCCAGTGTCTGGCTAATCCTGCTGAAGACCCGTTGGTAGTCCTACAGCTTCCATAATGGCCAGCCGTGAAGCCGAACAGGCCAGAGAAGAGGTCAACCAAATGCTACTCCTAGAAAATTATATGCCAGCATTTGACATCTATTACTGGTCTTAATGTCTTGGTCTGAAGTTAGAGCAGATACAGGGAAAGAAAATTGAGGGCAGAACTTTCACCACCACAGCCCACAGATACAAAGTGACCGTTACAATTGCTGTCCTGTGTCAGCAAACTTTAGAAACGTGTCACTACAGCATTCTATTCTGTTTCATGCTATGTGCTGGCAAGTAACACTATGAAATAAATGTATCCAGTCTTATCACTTCTGAAAGGTGGTGTTTTATGGTGGTATTCTTGATGGGCTGGAGTGAAATTAAAAAAAATGGATAAAGTCATAACATGACATAAATAGAAAGATCAGGGAAAACTTTACAAATAAAAAAAATAGACAGCTTCTGGGAGTTGGTTTAGGACTGAGCAAAAATTCAATGGCCATCTCTAAACTGGGGAAAAGTAGCTTGTTTGAAAATCTGTTAACTAACACAGTTCACTGATGTTAAATGTGACTTAGCATCTGGTGTTGAAATGCTAAGGGCAAAATCATATTTAGCATGTTTAAGAATCCAGATTATTGCCACTGACTTTTGCCTGTGTTCATCCCAGGGAAAAGTCACAACCTGGCTGTGTTAGTTTCCCTATCTGTAAAATGAGACAAAACCCACCTTTGTAAAGCCCTTTGAGATTCTCAGGTGACAAGTGCTAAATAAATACTAAACTTTACTATTATTAGTGCTGTAGGCAGCCAATTCTGAGTTTCTCTCAAATGCTTTCTATTACCAAAAGACTGGCTTTCTGGGTGGGGTACATTTGTTTCTGGGGCCTGTCTCCAGTGGTCTGACTTGCTTCCTGGCATGAAGTAAAGTTTCTGCTTTAGTTTATTATATTTTTGCCTTTATACTTGGCAGGAGCTCAGGCTAGGGAAGACAATTGGTTGTTTTGGTCCTTGTGGATAGCTGGGTCAGAGGAAATACCCAATCTGTATTTATCAAGATTACTTTTGGATGATTGCTCCCGAACTTTTAATTTTGTTTCCAATGGGAAGATGTTGCAATGTTTGAGGACATTTTGGTCATGAAGATCTGTCAGTTTTTTACCCAGATTTGATGAAGGAAAGGAGTTAAATAGTCCAAAGACATTTTCAAAGAGACTTGCTACTTCATTCAAAATGTGTTTGATAATTTCCCTTTAAAACTAGTTGCTCTTGAGGGAACTCTGGGGAGGTAAACTCTTGTTTTGGATTAAAAACTGGCTAATGGGTAGGAGACAAAAAATAGGGAAGTAGACTGGCCAATATTCCAGCATGCGGAAGGAAGAGTGGAGTATGTTCTACGTGCAGTGTTAATTGTAATATTAATTCACTAATCTGATAAAAAGGTGAATTATTTATTATTATGGTTAGGGTGCATTTTGGATAGCTTATTGAAGGGGCCTGCTCAGTGCAAACCAATGGTTAACAAATGGCATATGACACTATATATAATATAATCAGAGGCTATATTAAGAAAAAAAAGGAAAACATTTGTCTTTTTATAAATCAGTGGTTTTCTATTATCACCTTGAATACTCCATTCAGAATGAATTACATTGTCACTAGAAGAGATGGCAGAAATAGAGAAGGCCTACATAAACTCATAGACTTTAAGGTCAGAAGGGACCATTATGATCATCTAGTCTGACTTCCTGCACAATGCAGGCCACAGAATCTCACCCACCCACTCCTGTAACAAACCTCGAACTTATGTCTGAGTTATTGAAGACCTCAAATTGTGGTTTGAAGACCTCAAGCTGCAGAGAATCCTCCAGCAAGTGAGCTGTGCCCCATGCTGCAGAGGAAGGCGAAAAACCTCCAGGGCCTCTGCCAATCTGACCTGGAGGAAAATTCCTTCCCAACCACAAATATGGTGATCAGTTAAACCCTAAGCATGTGGGCAAGACTCACCAGTCAGCACCCAGGAAAGAATTCTCTGTAGTAACTCAGATCCCACCCCATCTAACATCCCATCACAGACCACTGGGCATACTTACCTGCTGATAATCAAATCAGTTGCCAAATTAATTGCCAAAATTAGGCTATCCCATCATACCATCCCCTCCATAAACTTATCAAGCTTAGTCTTAAAGCCAGATATGTCTTTTGCCCCCACTACTCCCCTTGGAAGGCTGTTCCAGAATTTCACTCCCCTAATGGTTAGAAACCTTCGTCTAATTTCAAGTCTAAACTTCCTAGTGTCCAGTTTATATCCATTTGTTCTTGTGTCCACATTGGTACTAAACTTAAATAATTCCTCTCCTTCCCTAATATTTATCCCTCTGATATATTTATAAAGAGCAATCATATCTCCCCTCAGCCTTCTTTTGGTTAGGCTAAACAAGCCAAGCTCTTTGAGTCTCCTTTCATAAGACAGGTTTTCCATTCCGTGGATCATCCTAGTAGCAGCAGGACAATAAAAAATATTTGAGGCATGGGGCACATTCTATATAAGGAAGCAGCACTGCTGAGTTTGAGATGGGAATGAGAAACAAGTGAAATGAGTGTGGTATGAAAAATCTCCCTGAAATGCACAGAGGTGGTCATCTTGGATACTCCTGTTTGCCTTTTCTTTCAGTTCAAATGCAAAAGGGAACTTAGAATTACAGGCTCCACATTTAAAATCAATCAAAGGAAATCCTCTTTAAACATCTAAGTCTCTCTCTTCTGTTCCTGTTGCCACCAAACTCAGGGAATCAAAGTGAGAACTTGTACCTTATGGACTATAGGGCCGCTGCAATCATGTGGGAAAAGTTCCAAAAGGAGATGACAGTGATGAGTTCAGAGATCTGGATGGCTGGTCTTATATAGACAGTTTCAAATACACTTTCTCCCAGACTATATGGCAGTGCTGGCTAACTATCTTTGTGGGGCCCTCCTCCCAAACTTCCCTTTCCGCCTGATTTTCTCTCTCTCTTTCACACACACTTACACACAGCAAATTACAAAAGTTGCAGTTATGAAACTGTGCTTAGCGGCTACATTAGGTTCCAATTTGCCTTTTGTAGATCTGTATTTCACTGCCTCCAGTATAAGAATGGAGTGTATATATGCAGGTTTATAGTTATAGGAACTCATAATAACGGGACAAAGGGAGCAAAAACACTCCTTCTCTGATAGATCATAGAAGCCTTAAAATTGCCTGTACAGCATGGAAATTGACTGTACAGTGTGCTGAATTTAGCATATAGTGAGAACGAGGGAAAAAAAACAAAAACTGCCCGCCAACCCCAAACACTGACTAGAAACCAATTGAGAGCAGAATCCACTTCTGTTTGATTCTTTTGTCCTCTTGCTTTGTTTAGAGCCTTGCTACAGTGGTGACTGGCATTCTATAAACACATACAATTTGACTGGGATTTCATTTACTGCTTCAGTTTAAGAATTGAAAATGGGAAAGAGTTAATTCAATCCATATTTCAATTTAGATTAATAATCTGGCAGTCTGTGTATAATCTCAGGTTTCAGAGTAGCAGCTGTGTTAGTCTGTATCCGCAAAAAGAACAGGAGTACTTGTGGCACCTTAAAGACTAACAAATTTATTTTAGCATCCGCCACCGATTCGCGGATGCTAAAATAAATTTGTTAGTCTTTAAGGCGCCACAAGTACTCCTGTTCTTTTTGTGTATAATCTGGCTCCAATAAATATCTGTTCATAAAGGTTTCTTGTGTTGTGGAAGTAGCTAACAGAATGCAAAGAGTACAAAGACATGTTGTAAAAGTTTGATGCCATTGTTCCTTTTCAGTTTTTAATGAGTATCTTGTAGCATGTGTTACTGATTTTTCCTTTCTACACTGTTAATGTCCAAGCAAAACTGTTGTTATAGTAATTTAAGGGGAGAAAGGACCTCATTCTGCAAGTCATCTGTGTGCAGCACTCCTATTGACTCCAGCTGGAGTTCCACACTCTGAAGGTTTTCAGGCCCAGACTCCATAATGTCCGCATCAGGAGAATATTGTAAATGTGTAAAATACTAATGTTCTAAAATTCAAACTTAATTGTATGGGTCGCTCTGAAAGATGTGTAAACAATCCACTGATCTTATGCTGGTTGGAACTTTTATCTGTGGGTAGAAAAGTTCTCATTTGAAGGCTATTTTCCCCACATGAGGTTACTGAGATATTAAGATAATTACTGTTAGGTCATTGCTGCACTAATTCCTGTTACAGACTTGTCATGAATATCATATATTTCTCTTCATGGTGAAGTACATCTCAATGTTACCCATACAGAGATCACAGCATATCAAAATCTTATCTGAGTATATAATTGAGACAGAATATTGCTTTCAGTTGCTGTAATCGTGTGTGACTGGGGCTCGACCCTCTCTGAGGGCCGGAGGGGAGCCACACCGACTCACTACACACCGTCTGGTCCAGGCAGGTCCCCAGTGGTCCTGAGGCAACAAACACAAAATCCCAAGGCGCGGGCCCTCTGGCTCGGGGCTGCGCAACAATACAGAGTCAAAGGGCTCAGACCCTTTTGGCTCAGGGCTGAGCAAACACAAAGTGCAGGGAACTCGGGCCCTCTGGTTCAGGGCTGAGCAGCAGTACAGTTTTTAAAGGGGCCCAGCCCTAGGTTCGGGCAGGGCACCAAACGCAGCGTCACCAGGCTCAGACCCTTTTGGCTCAGGGCTGAGCAAACAATCAGTTCAGTACATATGCCTGGCTCCTACGCCTGAGCGTTGGGGTGAGGGGGAGACTGCCACTTGCGAGTGGGTGGCAGCGGGGGACGCAGGCCCACCCACTCCACTGTGTTCCAGCCCGGGGCTTTAGCAGCGGCTATCGCCGCTGACCGGTCAGTGGGGATCCTGACCGAAACACACTGACATAGGTTCGGTTATGTCTGCAGCCTGACTGGGGTCGGCTGCCCCCGGGCTACTTCCGGTCTCCCCCTCAGGGCTTACCTGGTCCGTGGCGTCGGCCCCCGGCCAGTCCACCAGCATGGGCTCCTTGCGGCCAGGGCTGGGAGGCAGGTCCGGCAGTTCCTCAGGGAAGTCCGGCCAGGCATGCTCCGGCGGCTCCCCCGGGTAGCAGCAGGGACAGGGAAGCTCCCGGGCAGTGGGCGCGGGGAAGCCCCGGCCAGTCTGGGCAGCTGCCCTGGGGGTTTCCCAGTCTCAAGCTCCCTGCGGTGGCTGGCCCCTGACTGAGCTCTGGCTGCCAGCTTTTATCCTTCCGGGTCGCCACCTGACCCTTGGAGGGGTGGGATCAATGCTCCTTGGCCCCACCCCCCAGGCTTCTGGCTAGGTGCTCCCTCCGCTGGGCAGGAGGGGAGCCACACCGACTCACTACAGTTGCATATTAAATAACAATCTTCAAATATGTTAAGGGCTGTTATAAAAAGGACTGTGATCAGTTGTTCTCCATATCCACTGAAGGTAGGATGGCAAGTAATCCATCTTAAATTGCAGCAAGGGAGATTTAGGTTAGATATTAGGAAAAACTTTCTAACTAATTGGATAGTTAATCTCTGGAATAGGCTTCCAAGGGAGATTGTGGAATCTCCACCACTGGAAGTTTTTAAGAACAGATTGGACAAACAACTGTCAGAGATGGTCTAGTTATACTTGGTTCTGCCTCTGAACAGGGGGCTGGACTACATGACCTCTTGAGGGCCCTCCCAGCCCTACATTTCCATAATTCTATGAAATGAGAAAACCTAATAAGTTTATATTTTTGTAAGTCCTGTGGCCTGAAGCTATAGACGATAGGGAAGCTCTCTGCTCACCTCTGTTGGTGAGGGGGAAGAATAGCCACAGAGCTGCTTCATCTGCATAAGCTATTTACCCAGAAGTCCAGATGAACAGAAGTTCCAGAAGGGAAGGTGCTCTCTGCCTTCCCTCTTCCACGATATGTCAGTAAACAGGAAGACGTATAGCTACTGCAAGAGCATCATCTGCATAGGATTTCTACACAGAATTCCTCCAGTGACACTTTGGGAACCACCGTAATGGTACACAAACTCTGAATTGGTTGGTGGTGGTATTGAGAGAATATGGGGGAAAAGGGTTCCTACCTTATGGTAAAGTTTCTGCTCATGAATCCCATAAATTACTGGTTCACATACCCTAAGGATCCTTCACTGTTGAGAGGACTTTGTGATAAGAGAAGACAGACTGAGAACTTCACGACAAGAGATGATACAGAGGTAGGTCCTGGATGGGGTGCAATGCAGACAAGACACTTTGCTGATGCTATGGAGGATATCAGCAGACCCAAGCGAATGCTGGTGAGGCCTCTCCAACCCAGACATACAAGCTGAAATCACTGTAGGTGGAGGAGCCTCAAGACAGGACCAGATAGCGCTTCTCAAAGGGCCTGGACAGTCTGCCAGAGAGCACTTCCAGTCTCTGGGACTGCGCTACCCACTGATGCCAAACTGTGAGTGGGGTTTAGCTGATGGGGAAGGGAGCAGTGCTGTGGTAAAGGGACATTTGCCTATTGGATGTTTGAGTGGAGTAGCAGGGAACCAATTAATGAAGTACTGCCAGTTTATTACTCATTTAGCTAAATTGTTACTACGTTCTCCCTAGCTGATTTTGTGTTCCCCTTTCCCCCTAGTAAAGTTATCCTTGTTTCATACCCAGACTCAGTGCTTGCAAATGGAAAAGTATTGCCTATTAAGGCTACCTAGGGAGAAGACATTTAATGATTCCAGAAATTCTGGGATTGAGCTCCAGCTGGTGGTATTTTAGTTTTAAGAGGGTAACTATTTGAACCTGACCTTTTTTGCTATTGACAACACTAGGCAGAAAGACTACATTATATAACATTTTGTGGTGAACCCTGTACTTCCCTTAGCTGTGAAAGTTTAGATAACAGGACAAACATTCCACTACAAATTTAGTAATTTTGAACTGTCCTCAATTTTATTATAACACAGGAACAAATTTTGTCCCTATAGCATTAAACTTACATATTTGCTTAATTATTTGGAAGGATTTATTTCAAGGATGTGCTTGCAAAGTATATGGGTTAAACGCGTCATTTAAAATAATAATCGCACATGAAGATATGGCAGGAACTAAAACCCTGATTCAGCAAGGGATTGAATCTCATATCTAACCTTAAGCATGTGCTTAGTTACCTTACTAAACTGGGGTCTAAGTAGGCAAGAGAGAGAGAGAATATAGACATGGAGCCATGCCTTAGTATCTACCAAGAGGGAGATAGTCAGTCAGATTTCTGGGATTTATGCAATCTCTTATTTATTTTGTTAAATAAAGTAATAGAATAATATAAGAAGTGAGGGCATTTAATTCACTCCCTGCAATGAGTGGGATTGTACCTATCAAGTAGTCATATAGGCTTTGTTCACCATGTCTTTTAAATATTTCAAGCAATAGAGCTCTACAAATTGCTCATGGTGGCACCTCCCTAGGAAATTATTCTTTATTCAAACCATTCTTACCAATTCAGTGTCTGAATTCTCCCTTCTAAGATGTCATGTGACTACTTCTAGGTATCACACCTGGTATCATTCTGAGATGTTTCTCCCCAATGCTTTGTTTTGACACTTTTCAGATAGGGTATGGGCTTTTCTCATGCCACTTTCCATTCTGGACTCAAAACAGCCCAAAAGGGTTTGATAGAAAACTACTAAACAGAATATTGGCTACAAGGCCACCCATTTAGGAGTGGGCTGATAAAGTTTGCGGATGACACCAAGTTGGGAGGTATTACCAATTCGGAAAAGGATCGGGATATCCTCCAGGGAGATTTGGATGACCTTGTAAACTGGAGTATTAGTAACAGGATGAAATTCAACAGTGAAAAGTGTAAGGTTATGCATTTAGGGATGACTAACATGAATTTTAGTTATAAGCTGGGGACGCACCAGTTGGAAGTAATGGAGGAGGAGAAGGACCTAGGAGTCCTGGTTGATCGTAGGATGACTATGAGTAGGCAATGTGATGTGGCCGTTAAAAAAGCCAATGCGGTCTTGGGATGCATTAGGCGAGGTATTTCTAGTAGGGATAAGGAGGTGCTAGTCCCGTTATATAAGGCGTTGGTGAGACCTCATTTGGAGTATTGTGTGCAGTTTTGGTCTCCCATGTTTAAGAAGGATGAATTCAAACTGGAACAGGTACAAAGAAGGGCCACTAGAATGATCCGAGGAATGGAAGGCCTGTTGTATGAAAGGAGACTTGAGGAGCTCGGTTTGTTTTCCTTAACCAAAAGAAGGATAAGAGGAGATATGATTGCACTCTTTAAATATATCAGAGGGATAAATACCAGGGAAGGAGAGGAATTATTTCAGCTCAGTGCTAATGTGGACACGAGGACAAACGGATATAAATTGTCAGTCAGGAAATTCAGGCTTGAAATTAGACGAAGGTTTCTAACCATCAGGGGAGTGCAATACTGGAACAGCCTACCGAAGGAAACAGTGGGGGCGAAGGACCTCCATGACTTTAAGATTAAGCTAGATAAGTTTATGGAGGAGATGGTATGATAGGATAACGGGCTTAGGCAATAGGTCAATTAAGGGCCACACTGAAGTAAATAGTACAATGGGTCAATGATATGATATAACATTTTTCAAGAGGGTATAGCTGGAGAGTCTTGCCTGCATGCTCGGGGTTCAGCTGACCGCCATATTTGGGGTCGGGAAGGAATTTTCCTCCAGGGAAGATTGGCAGTGGCCCTGGAGGTTTTTCACCTTCCTCCGAAGCATGGGGCAGGGGTCGCTTGCTAAAGGAGTGGGTGGAGCAGCTTATGTGGCCTGCATCTTGCAGGAGGTCAGACTAGATGATCATAATGGTCCCTTCTGATCTTGAATTCTATGATTCTATGATTTACCTTCACATAAAAATGAGTTAAACTCTTTTAAATGCAGGGATCACCTTGGGGAAAAAAATCCTACTTTTGTCTCCACCTCCAAGAGTACTCACTCGAGAGAAGGATGCCATTGTCTCTTATCAATGGAGATAGGCCTCACCCACCACGTATGGATCCAGACGGTTTTTAAATTCAGATGTGTTTGTATACAGTGTTTGAGTTTGGCTGTTAGACGTCATGGTTGGCTCCTTTCTATGCTAACTGTGAACTTCCCCTGCAGGGTTTTATTTCAGGCACAAGTCTAATTACAACATGCTATATGTCCCATTACATACTGGTGTGTTTCTGGTTGTCCCTGCATTTTAGAAGTACTTTAAATGCTGTCTGTGAGTTACTTTAATAAGTAAACTGTTTATTAGCACTATAAGTACTTGGCCAACTTGTGCATGTACGTTGTGGCTTTGTCAGTTCTGACGTGATAGGAACTATTTTCTTTTCTTTTTCTCAAAATGACTGCATATTTTATGCATAAAGATGACAAATGTTTTCAGCAACCTGTGCACTTGAGATGATCAATTCATGTGACAAATGGACTTAATGAAGCACTTTCAAAGAGCTGTCCTTCTGCTGTGAAAATAAGCTCCATGATTTTCCTTAAGCACTGTATACAAATATATTTATGCAAAATATATTTATCAAAATACTGTAAACAAAGGGAGAAATTCACAACTGGCTTCTATGGAATTACACAGAGGGATACATTTGCAGTCTTCTGGTGTATGGCTTCTGATGATACAATGAATTAGACATTGGGTAAGTGATGTAACCACTCTATCATGGCAGCATCGTCCGGTGATGCCAAATACATCCATCTACCTTAAGATGCTAGAGAGGGAAGTCCATAATAAGATGGCACTGTTTGTCTTTGAGTTTCACAGGGGCAGGACAGGGATCTCAAGAATTCCTAACAGTAAAGATGCAAGTTATACCCCCATGACCACAATGAATGAAGAAGGATCTTTCAGTTCATATGGGTGTTCTGAGGGGCATGTGACAACTGATCCTGAGAGACTAAGGGATGCAAATCTGAGTTGTCTATCTTCCAAGTAATGCAGCATCAGTCCAAAATATAGTCCTGTCACCCTGTGCCACCTGTTGCATTGTTCCTTAGATAGATTGTGTGTGATGTGCTGTCTGAAACACAACTATTTCAGAAAAGCATTTTTGATGTGGCTTTGAGATGAAATTGTGAAGTAAGCTGTTTTGATAGTTGCCTGCTTGCAATAATGCAGCTAGGGCCCTGCCTTAATGCCTAACCGCTGGAGGAGAAATGGCAGCCAGGGCTGGAGGGTTGGTGGCTGGAGTTGTTTAGGTTGCACCAGTGATGATATGAAGGGCAGAGTCTATCTGCCCTTGAATTGATCACTTGCAGTGATGCAGACTGAATACTGCTCATGTTTTCATGATTCCATGTACTAGACTAAAGTGACTGATCTATGGTGTCTGAATCTAGCAAAAAAGACTTACTATTATTCTTGTATTTAAAATAGTGCATACTGGTAAATTACTCAGGTATTTTACCCTTAGAACTTTGTCCTAAGCGAGGAAAATTTTACATAATTCTTTCATGGCATAATCTTGATGTCTTTTACACCAGGCAATAGTGAATTACTGTTTGAATACTGGGTCTTGTGACTTTACATGTTAGGTATTGCTAGGGTAAAACTGTTCTCCAACTGAAAATAATCTCTTTACAGATGATTACCATTGATTTTTCCACCATGCAGTCATCAAAGCAATATATCACACCAGCCATATGAACTTTCTGGGGAAACTTTCTACCATGCAGATGGAGGTAGAAAGAATATGCTTCTGTAACTCTCTTACTGTTAAACACTACATCCATCTGCATTTACTAGATTCTTCAAGAGTCTCATGATTTTGGACCTAGGCTCTTTTGAAGTCAATGGCAAAACTCCAATTGACTTCAATAGAACCAAGATTTCATCTCATGGATTTTAGGTCGCCAGGCTATGTTTTCTCTGGGATTCCCAAGAAGGGTATATAGGGTCAGTTTTCTCATTATTGTTGGCTCAGTTCTAGTCTATTGATAACAGAATTCTTTCTGATGTATAGCAAGAAGTCTTTAAATTTTTTTGATAAACTTAGGGCAATGTAAATCTGTGAAATAATACATTACTGTTGCTGAAATCACCATCTAAGGATTTTTACAGGGATTCCCCCATTCAAGGTTATTAGGTTCAAAAACTGAGCTACTCATTTTCTAACCTATTTGAAAAGTTCATAAATTATGGAGGGTCTTTTCCCACCCAAGAATCAATGCTCCAGGATTGTTTTTCTAAAAATGAATAATTCAGTCTATGCACTCTAATTGTCCAGCATTAATGAGTAATCTTACCATAACAAAATCTGTAGCCCACCCATAATGGAAGAAAAACAAATTAGATGAGGAAAAAGGGAGCAACAATAAGATTAAAGAAAACTATTGCTGCCCAGGGCAATAAAAAAAACATACTCCCCCCCCCCCATAGATATTATTCTTCCAGGGTATCAGAATTAATCTATCTGTTGTGTGACTCCTGCAATAGGCCACATTTTCAGTTATGTTTCTTGTCTGTTTTCGGGTTTGTCTTCAGTTGACTATTTTGTGCTATTGGTAGAAGTTAGCATCACACCTAGTGTGATGTTTTGACTCAGACCTGGCCTTTGGAGGCAGGTACTTCTGTAAGTTACTATGCTTTTCTTTTTGCTTTAGTACTCAAGACCTGAAACATGTGATATGGCCCAGAATGATAATTGTATAAATCATCTATGCAGGTGTCTAGTTCCAACTCATTCCTATAACAAATGGGGAGAGAAAATGACTTCCCCTACCCCTCCTACTCCTACTAATCACAACATTTCACAATATTTGCCATTTTTTTCTATGCCATTCCACTACTCAGGCATAACACATTTAGTGAGCATTTAACAAATAGCTAATTTCACATTCAAATGCCCACTTCTAAATCTGAACATGCTTCAGTACAATTGATTTGTCTGAACAAAATGTTGAATAGCCTTTCAATTCCAAAACTGAAAAAATATCAAGATTGTTGCTTGAAAATGAAGTAAATGGACCTACCTAAATTTAATGAGGAACAACATGCACTAGTACAGTGTTTCCATGCTGACTACATGATAAACGTAGCAGTGGAAAGACATTTTATTATAGTTCTAGATTCCTCTCTCTCTGCTTTCGGTTAAATGCTTCGTATGTTCCTCTTTTGGGTTTGAAATCTAGATTTGATTTTGGTGGCTTGGACCTACCTTTAATATGAGTAATTAACTTGGCTTGGTTTAATAAAAACATATTTAATCCCCACTCTTGAATTTTGAATCTAATTTGCATATCTGGATTTTTTTTCAAAATTTTTTAAGCTATGGGAAAAGACTGTATTTGAAAGTTGCCTGTTTGAGCAAGCTCCAGAGAGTCTGCCTTTCGTTGGATCCCGAACTCTGGTCTTGGACGTAGCCTGAGCTGTATGGGACCTGTAACAAGGCAGGAAACTAGTTTTGCGGAACAGAACAAGAAAGACACTTTCCTCATTCCAGTTACACAAAGAGGAAGATGTGTGAGGAGTAAACAGAGGCAGAATAAGGACTGCGATATATTTTTCCTTAAAAATGTACTGTATTACTTATTCTTATTGTTACTTATTTCTTTCTCTGCTCAAAATATTATAATCTATCAATAATAATAATAAATGCTATTCAAACGTATAATTCTTCCATATGCTGAAAGCCAGAGTTCTGCTGAAATATGGATTAGCCTACAGCTCATGGGTTGGGTGGTAAACCTACTCCACCGCTATATCAATCATCAATACTATTGGAATGTTTTCCTTTAATCTTGTTTAATTTAATCCTATGGTTGTAAAATGGATAAACCTTCCTTAAGTAGAATAATTATTTGAAATTTATACAGAGCAAGAGTAGGAATAGACATAATTCATGTTAGAAAGAGGCACAGATAACGATTCCTCATTCATTTCACTCTATCGTCTAATGGATCATATATACAACTCCAATATGTGGTGTTTCAGTTTCATGTGGTCTCCTGTGACCAGGAGCGGCTCTAGCTTTTTTTGCCACTCCAAGCACGGCAGGCAGGCTGCCGTCAGCAGCGCGCCTGCAGGAGGTCCCCGGTCCCGTGGATTCAGTGGCTTGCCTGTGGGAGGTCCGCCGGTCCCACAGCTTTGGCATACCCGCTGCCGAATCCATGGGACCAGCAGACCTCCTGTAGGCAAGCCGCCAAAGGCATCCTGACTGTTGCCCTCACAGCGATGGGCAGGGCGCCCCCTGCAGTTTGCTGCCCCAGGCACACGCTTGGAGCTCTGGTGCCTGGAGCCGCCACTGCATGTGACTTGTTTCCTTGCAGGCTGGCTGCCAGTTTGTCCTATTAATTCAGTATATCATACTTATTACCCAGTATTAGCAACTGCAAGTGTTAAAAATCATTAGTCAAGCCAAAAAAATTGAGATTGGCTTTAGAATCACGAGATTTAAAAAAAAATGTTGAGTATTTATTTGCCTTTTGGCTTTTTGGGTCTTGCAGGCAGGATGGATTTAAAAAAAAAGATTATTTTTTAAAATACCAAGATCATATTTTTTATTTAAATTGTATTTTTGATTTAATGCAAATACAGCTTCATTTTTTAAAAATAAACATTTAAACAGAGCTAGCGAACAGGAGCAGCTAACAGGGGAGTTTGGTGAGGGACTTCTCCAGGTGAAGGAGGAGCGATTGCGGGACCCTTGGGGTAAGTTTGTTGTCTGTAGTATTTGTGCTTGTGGTGTGCTTGCTGGTTGACTGAAATATACTGTGTGGTCTGTTTGTTTAGGGGACTGTGTGCTGACTGTGTATGCGCTGAGCCTAGTGGCCTGCTAGGCAAGTCTGAGAGCTAGGAGCTTCTTGACGAGGCATCCAATCAACCCTTAACCAGGGGGTGGGGCTACTCAGGCAGAGCAGGGCTTTAAAAAGCCCGCTCCTAAGCGACCAGAGCAGCTAACGGGAGTTTGGTGAGGGAGTTTACAGGGGGAGTGTGAGCAGGGGCTAGATACACCTAACATTCTTTAAAGGTCAAAACACCGCTTGATTAAAAACAAAGCACCAACCAGGGAACAAGCTTTGGGAGTAAAAAGATAATGCAGGCAGAAGTCCAGCAACAGAGTGGGAGCTACCCAGTTTTTTGCACCCAATGCAGCATGTATGATTACCTGCCCTAAGGGCTGGTGGCATATGAATGCATTTTGGTGCAAGGAGCTCCTGGCCCTCAGAGACTGTGTATGGACTTTGGAGACCAGGGTGGCTGAGCTGGAGGAGCTAAGGGAGACAGAGAGGTACATAGATGAGACTTTCCAGGACACAGTAGAATGGTCCCACCCCTGGTCTGATAGCCTCTGTGCTGTTGAGGATGAAAGCCTCAGGGAAGGAGAACATCCAGCTGGAGCAGAGGGAAACAATCCCACAGTTGGGATCTTCCTCCCAGATGATGATGTGGTATCCTCTCGCACTGAGGGTACCTCTCCGGGGGAGGGAACTCCAGTTATTAGGAAGAGACAGGTATTTGTAATGGGCAATTCGATCATTAGAAACATAGATAGCTGGGTTTCCAATGATTGGGAGAACCGCATGGTGACTTGCCTGCCTGATGCGAAGGTTGCGGATCTCTTGAGACATCTAGATAGGCTTGTGTGTAGTGCTGGGGAGGAGCTGGTGTTCGTGGTACATGTAGGTACCAACGATATGGGGAAGGATAGGAGAGAGGTCCTGGAGGCTAAATTTAGGCTGCTAGGTAAGAGATTGAAGTCCAGGACCTCCATGGTAGCATTTTCTGAAATGCTTCTGGTTCCATGTGCAGGGCCAGTTAGACAGGCAGAACTGCAGGGTCTCAATGTGTGGATGAGACAATGGTGTAGGGAGGAGCGGTTTAGATTTATTAGGAACTAGGGAAGCTTTTGGGGGGGGAACCTATACAGGAGGGATGGGCTCCACCTAAACCAAAATGGAACCAAATTGCTGGTGCTTAAAATTAAAAAGGTTATAGAACAGGTTTTAAAGTAAGGCCTGGGGGAAAGCTGACAGATGCGGAGGAGCATATGGTTTGGACAGAGACATCCCTTAGGGGAGGATCTATAAACGGAGATTACCTATGTCCTAATAAGGAGGAGAGGATGGAAAATGATAAAATACAGGGAGGATTTGATGAAAAACAGTCAAATGAAAAAAGTCCCATTCAATTATGTCATGCAATAGGGGACAGCCAAAAAATGACAAGTTTTTAAAATGCTTATATACCAATGCTAGAAGTCTAAATAATAAGATGGGTGAACTAGAGTGCCTAGTATTAAATGAGGATATTGATATAATAGGCATCACAGAAACCTGGTGGAATGAGGATAATCAATGGGCCAAGTACAAAATATATCAGAAGGACAGAACAGGTCGTGCTGGTGGGGGAGTGGCACTATATGTGAAAGAAAGTGTAGAATCAAATGAAGTAAAAATCTTAAATTAACTAAATTGTACTATAGAATCTCTGTGGATAGTAATTCCATGCTTGAAAAATAAGAATATAGCAGGATGGTGTTAATGACTCTGAAATGCTCAGAGAGATTAGAGGGGCTATTAAAATAAAAAACTCAATAATAATAACAATGGGGGATTTCAGCTATCCCCATATTGACTGGGTACATGTCACCTCAGAACAGGATGCAGAGATAGTTTCTTCACACCTTAAATTACTGCTTCTTGGAGCAGCTAGTCCTGGAACCCACCAGAGGAAAGGCAATTCTTGATTTAGTCCTAAGTGGAGCATAGAATCAGATCCAAGAGCTGAATATAGCTGGACCACTTGGTAATAGTGACCATAATATAATTAAATTTAACATCCCTATTGTGGGGAAAACTCCACAGTGGCCCAACATTGTAGCATTTAATTTAAGAAAGGGAGACTACACAAAAATGAGGAGGTTAACGAAACAGAAATTAAAAGGTACAGTGCAAAAAGTAAAATCCCTTCCAGCTGTGTGGAAACATTTTAAAGACACCATAATAGAGGCTCAACTTAAATGTATACCCCAATTTAAAAAACATAGTAAGAGAACAAAAAAGAGCCATCATGGTTAAATGGAGTAAAAGAAGCAGTGAGAGGCAAAAAGGCATCCTTTAAAAAGTGGAAGATAAATCCTAATGAGGAAAATAGAAAAGCGCATAAACTCTGGCAAATGAAGTGTAAAAATATAATTAGACCAAAAAATAATTTGAATAGCAGCTAGCCAAAGACTCCAAAAGTAACAGCAATTTTTTTTTTAAATACATCAGAAGCAGAAAGCCTGCTAAGCAACCAGTGGATGATTGAGATGCTAAAGGAGCACTCAAAGATAAGGCCCTTGCGGAGAAACTAAATTATTTCTTCGCTGTTGAGGATGTGAGAGAGTTTCCCAAACCTGAGCCATTCTTTTGGGTGACAGATCTGAGGAACTGTTCCAAATTGTCATTAGAGGAGGTTTTGGAACAAATTGATAAACTAAACAGTAATAAGTCTCCAGGACCTGATGGTATTCACCCAAGAGTTCTGAAGGAACTCAAATGTGAAATTGCAGGACTACTAACTGTCATCTGTAACCTATAATTTAA
Organism: Mauremys reevesii; assembly: GCF_016161935.1. NCBI lineage: Eukaryota > Metazoa > Chordata > Testudines > Geoemydidae > Mauremys > Mauremys reevesii. The sequence goes on along the minus strand of NC_052629.1, from coordinate 34,117,068 downwards.
ATCCGCTTCTGTACCAAATGACTGGAGGATAGGTAATGTGATGCCAGTTTTTAAAAAGGGTCCAGAGGTAACCCTGGCAACTACAAGCCTGTAAGCCTCACTTCTGTACCAGGCAAATTGGTAGAAACTATTATAAAGAACAAAATTGTCAGACACATAGATAAACATAATTTGTTGGGAAATAGTCAACATGTTTTTTGTAAAGGGAAATCATGCCTCACCAATCTACTAGAATTCTTTGAGGGGGTGAACAAGCATGCGGACAAAGGAGATCCAGTGGATACAGTATATTTAGAAAGCCTTTGACACGGTCCCTCACAAAAGGCTCTTAAGCAAAATAAGCAGTCATGGAATAAGAGGGAAGGTTCTCTCATGGACTGGTAACTGGTTAAAAGATAGGAAACAAAGGGTAGGAATAAATGATCAACTTTCAGAATGGAGAGAAGTAAATAGTGTGTTCTCCAGGGATCTGTACTGGGACCAATCCTATTTAACTTATTCATAAATGATCTGGAAAACGGGTAAACAGTGAGATGGCAAAATTTGCAGATGATACAAAACTACTCAAGATAGTTAAGTTCAAAACAGACTGTGAAGAGTGACAAAAGGATCTCTCAAAACTGAGTGACTGGGCAACAAAATGGCAGGTGAAATTCAATGTTAATAAATGCAAAGTAATGCATATTGGAAGACGTAATCTAAACTCTGCATATAAAATTATGGGATCTAAATTAGGGTTACCACTCGAGAAAGAGACCTTGGAGTCATTGTGGATAGTTCTCTGAAATCACCCACTCAATGTGCAGCAGCAGTCAAAAAAGTGAATGGAATTTTGGGAATCATCAAGAAAGGGATAGATAATAAGACAGAAAATATCATATTGCCTCTATATAAATCCATGGCATGCCCACACCTTTAATACTGAATGCAGATGTGGTCACCACATCTCAAAAAAGATGTATTGGAATTGGAAAAGGTTCAGAAAAGGGCAATAAAAATGATTAGCAAAAAGAACGAGGAGTACTTGTGGCACCAGTTTGCAAGTTAATTCCAATTCTGCAGTTTCTCATTGCAGCCTGTTTTTGAAGGTTTTTTTTGTTGGAGTATTGCGACTTTGAGGTCTGTAATCGTGTGACCAGGGAGGCTGAAGTGTTCCCCAACTGGTTTTTTAATGTTATAATTCTTGACATCTGATTTGTGTCCATTTATTCTTTTGCATAGGGACTGTCCAGTTTGGCTTTGCAAACCAGACACCATTAAATTAGGCTTGAATAAAGACTGGGAGTGGATGGGTCATTACACAAAGTAAACCCTATTTCCCCATGCTAATTTCTTCCCCTACAGTTACTCACACCTTCTTGTCAACTGTTGGAAATGGGCCATTCTGATTATCACTACAAAAGTTTTTTTTTCTCCTGCTGATACTAGCCCACCTTAACTGATTACTCTTGTTATAGTTAGTATGGCAACACCCATTTTTCATGTCCTCTCTCATATATATATCTTCCTACTGTATTTTCCAATGCATGCATCCAATGAAGTGGGTTCTAGCCCACGAAAGCTTATGTTCAAATAAATTTGTTAGTCTGTAAGGTGCCACAAGTACTCCTTGTTCTTTTTGCTGATACAGACCAACATGGCTACCACTCTGAAAAATGATTAGAGGTATAGAATGGCTTCCGTATGAGGAGAGATTAATAAGACTAGGATTTTTCAGCTTGGAAAAGAGGCGATTAAGGGGTGATATGATAGAGGTCTATAAAATCATGAGTGGTATAGAGAAAGTAAATAAGGAAGTGTTATTTACTCCTCATAATACAAGGACAAGGGGTCACCAAATGAAATTAATAGGTAGCAGGTTTAAAACAAAGTATTTTTTCACACAACGCAGTGTCAACCTCTGGAACTCCTTGCCAGAGGGTGTTGTGAAGGCCAATACTATAATGGGGTTCAAAAGAGAACTAGATAGATTCATGGAAGATAGGTCCATCAATGGCTATTAGCCAGGATGGGCAGAAACGGTGTCCCTAGCCTCTGTCTGTCAGAAGCTGGGATTGGGTGGCAGGGCATGGATCACTTGATGATAACCTGTTCTGTTCATACCCTTTGGGGGACCTGCCATTGGCCACTGTCAGAGGACAAGATACTAGGCTAGATGGACCTTTCATGTGACCCAGTATGACCAGTCTTATGTTCTTATGTAAATTTGAAATTGACAACCTATGTTAAGGCTTAAAGTTTTAGAATCCTATTAAAATCATTTAAATTAATTTAAAAATATTAAGCAGTACATTTGCTTTAAAGTTTTAAAGAAAGCCTCACCACTGAAGTGGTGGAAGTCACTGGTTAACCACGTAGAACCAGAGTGTGTTGACAGTAGTAGCCTTTTCTGTTAGTGCAGAGAGAATATTTTCTTCATTTTAATTTATTCATCTCATTCAGTTCATGACTAGTTCTTTCAAAGTTAAGAAAACAATTGGGATTTGAAAAAGCAAGAAAGCTTGTTTTCCTCTTCCAATCTACGAATAAAAACTAGGCATGAGAGGAGGAGATCTACTGATTTTAAAATCTTGAAGGCCCTGGTGACCAGGAACAATTACTTCAATTCAGCTACAGATAACACTTCCTATGTTTAATAAACCACTTAGTTTTAAAAACAAAACACATTTTGATAAACTTTTGATATATTTTTCTTATATATCCAATGCATTTAAATTAGTTTTATTTAACTAATTATTTTTAAATGCTTTTTTTGCATTTAAAATGGAATTTTAATTTCTATCCAAGTGGAGCTTGACACAAATCATAAATATAAAAATAATCATTATCTAGTAAATAAGAAATTTATCATTCACTATTTTCTAACATAAATAAAAATGTAAAAATTAAGAATCTTAATAAATGTAAGTTAAGCTAGATAATTACTTAAATAAATGTATATAGGTATAGTTTAGCTTCCTGATTAACAGAAAGAAGCACTGAATCATTGTATATCTAGTTGTAAATCAACATGTTTTGATTGTAACCACTTAATGAGAATCAACCTTTCTTTAGGAAAATAACTTAAGTACAAATGCAAATCAAAATTAAAAATGATGATTTAAATCAAGATTCCCTGCTTGCTGATTTAAATCATGATTAAAATCAGTAATTTAAATCACTTAAATTTAGATCAGTCAACCCTGCTTTAAGATTCACTCATATCATGTTTTCAAGCTTTTCTCTGCAACCAGGAGGGCTAGAAATGTACTTTTTAAAACAATGAAAATTGAACTTCTTACATAGCCAGCTGTTTCCAGAAGCTGGGACTTCAAGTAAAACATCAAATATCACAAGACTTGTGATAAAATTGTGAGAGTTGGCAACACCACATTATGAATTCTGGTGTGTCACGTACAATTTACTTGTGTTCTTAGGCTTCTCTTAAAAAGCTAAGTGCTATCTCCTTAGTATCTAAGACAAAGAAAGACAATGCGAGTTCATGGCCCTAAAATGTTATAATTCAACTCTATGATCCATATGAGGTAAATATTTCTTCTTGCTGGGTTCCGTTGAGGTAGGTAAAGAGAAGCAGAGTTTGAGCAATATTCCCTTTATATTTGCTATTAGGGTGAGATAGCACTCTGTGTTCTTCTCATGACCCATTCTGCTGCACAAGTCAGCCAGATAAATTCAGCCAAAGGAAGGTCTGTTTTAGTTTTAAATGCCACTGCAGGTCATGCAATGTTTGAAAAGAAATAATGAAAAAAAAAAAGAGCTTTTTCATTTTTGAGGTACTGCTTAGTGTCTTCTGTTCAATTAACGGGGGTGTATGACAGAGTGCTATATTAATGCTCTTTAATATGAACCCCAAAGTGTGGAAAGGGGGGATTATATTTTCAGGACTAGTGAATATACTCACCTTTGTTGGAATGCCTTTGTTCCAGTTTCTTTTGTACACTCTTCCCTTTGGACCATTGGAAACATCTTTCCTGTCAGCTCTGGAATGGACAGTCTTTTATAAACCAAGTGGTTACATTTATTCAACCCCCCCCCCCCGTTTTTTTTTTTTTTTTTAAACAAGGTAGGAAAAGCAGTTCCACCAAAGCAGGAGAGAAGATGTTTGTGTACGGACCTCTGTCTCTTGACTGTTGACTTCAATGGGAGCTGTGGATATTCAGCACTACGTAAGATTAATACAAAAATTCTTAGTGCTGATAGATAGAGATCAAAATGTATCAAACTTAGAACTTGCATTGTCTGGCTGCCCTTCCATCTCCACCTGAAAGCTTAGCTGATGTAATGCCTGTCCAGTAACATCTTGATGAATTGTTCTAATTTGGCCTTTGTGAAGGCATAGTTCCTGGTGTCATAATTCATAACAGAACAAGAAGCACTGGCAGAGTTTCAGTTGCTGTGGGAGATGTAACAATTGCTTGTCTGGGCCCATCATTTGAAATGTGGGGAGGAATTTGGGAAAGCAACCATATGAATGCTTAATGCTGGTTGTGACACTGAGCTAGAAAGGGTTAAGCAACCAGCAGGCTGTAAGTAACCCAAGATCAACCTTTTGAAAAGTATTAGAGAAGTATTGAAATGGTGAACAGGGCCATTTCTTATAGATAGTTGTCAAGGCCATGTTAGATAGGTCAGAGTGTTTAAAATGCAAACCTTTATTGTAGAAAATTATAAGTAAATACTTATAGTTGCCTGTTTGCCTATATCTTCTTCTATGTTAACAATGTCATTTTATTAGCCTGTAGATGATAAACTTCTATTCCTGTTACTAGTCTGTTACTATATTCTAATAATTCAGATAGCAAAAGGGAATATTAGCAATTAGATCAATGGTGGGCAGCCTGCGGCTTGTCAGGGTAATCTGCTGGTGGGCCGCCAGACAGTTGGTTTACACTGACCGTCTGCAGGCATGGCTGCCTGCAGCTCCCAGTGGCCGCAGTTCATCATTCCTGGCCAATGGGAGCTGAACGGTCGTAGGTTGCCCACCACTGAATTAGATGAAACCTGGTGTAATAATATTGTCTTTATTTCTCTTTGAAGTGTGTGGTAAATTACCGATGACCCTTTGGATGGTTAATGGCCTTATGCTAATCAATGCAACTAATTACCCGTGTATACATAGGAAATAGGAATTGACCGTTCAAAGTAACAATGTACATTACCTAGTCTTTGTATTACCTGCTGTCAAGAGGATATCGCAGCCTGCCAAAGATCTATAAAAGAACTTTGGTGCCTGATCCTTTTTTCATCTCAAGTCTGCTTGCCTTATCAGGGGAGGTTTGGGTCGCAAGATCTACAGCTCCTAGGATTTGTACAGACTCTGCAATGAACTGCCTATTGGATTATAACTTATGGAATCAGTGGTGCGGGAACACTTCAAATAGTGGGGGTGCTGAAAGCCAGCCCCCTTCCCTTGGAGCTGGCAGCTGGGACCTGGGGGCAGGGGGCCGGTAGCAGGGGTCTGGGGACCTAGGGATTTTGGGGGGCTGGCAGCCAGGACCTGGGCGTGGGGTCCAACAGTAGAGCCCCGACTAAACCTGGGGGTGCTGCAGCACCCCCTGTACCCCTAGTTCCCACGCCTATGTATGGAATTGATTGTGAAAGAACTTTTTGCAACTCAGCAGCTCACCATCTGTACTATGAAACTGACCGAAGAACTTGTATAATGATGTATGTATAATGATATTTTAACAATCATTCTCTTTTCTTTTTAATAAATCTTAGATTAGTTAATGAGAATTGGCTGTAAGCGTGTATTTGGGTAAAGTCTGAAATATTTATTGACCTGGTGGGTAATGTGTCTGATCTCTTGGTGTTGGTAGAATTTTATATACGGCGAATAAGATTTTAAATAATCCTCACCATATTTGACTTGGATCTCTGGATGGGAGCCCAGGGCTGGATTGTTTAGGGGAGCTATATTTTAGCTTCTTGATAACTAGTACGGTATTGTAGAAGCTGTTTTGTTGCTGGCTTCGTGAATCTAATCATTGGAATAACCACCAGTTTTGGCGATTGTCTGCCCTATTCTTTGCAATTTGCCCTGACTGAGCAATCTCAATGAGGCCCCTCCAGACACAATGGTCACACTGGTCTATACTTAACATTTAGATCGAGCTAGCTGAGTTGCTCAGGGATGTGAAAAACTCACATCCTTGACTGCTGTAGGTAAACCAACCTAATCCCCAGTGTAGGCATGGAATTCTTCCATTAATCCAGGGAGGTGGATTACCTATGTCAATGGAAAAAAACCCTTCTGTCGATGTTGGAAGCATCTGTTATGATGCTACAGCAGTATAGCTTCAGTGCACCACTGTAGCACCCATAGTGTAGACATGCCCATGTCTTTCAAAACACTGGTAAAGGATCTTTATCCTATGCTTTGATCTAGCCAAATTCTTAAACAATTGAGTAATCTTATTGAAGTCATTTGGTGCCATGGTGGGATAGGTCTTGAAAAATCTGTAGTAGTTTACTGAAATAGGCTGTCTAATCATTTTAACAAACTTTTAGCGCAAGAAAAAAAATTGGGATTAGTGAGAGATCCTATTTTTTTTAAATCCTAAATTTGGTGTAAGAAATAAATTTGATTTACAAACTCCCAAAGACAATCCCATTTTATTGCAAATACTGAAGATGGGAGGTAGCAAGAACATGAAATTAACCTGGACTTAGTGAAAATGTTCTTAAAAAAAATAGGAGACAATCTGAACTAGTGGTTACAGTAAAGTGCTAGGACCTGTAAGGATTTTAATTTAAATCCCAGCAGAATTATTCTCTAAGTGGAACTGGTTAGAAATTAGTGGGGGAGGGAGGGGATTTTTGCAACAAAATGTTTCCTTTTTATCAGAAAATGTAGAAACTTAGAAACTTTTTGACTAACTCACACTGGAGAAATCATTTGGTTTCCTTATGCCTCCAGCAGTCAACTTAAAAAAATGAGTAAAAAAGGGGCCACTCTGAAATTGACATTAATTTCCATATGTATAGGGTATGGGTATTTGAGTTATAAAATATCTTTCTACTAAAAGAATTTAAATGCACTCTTTAACACACATTTACATGTTGGTCACTGGATTTATGCTTTTGGCATCATGTCTACATTTGAAAGATTCTATGCCAGCAAGCCCAATAGATCAGACATACTTCTTAATGTTTGGACTCCACTAGTTGCCTAGCTCAATTAATATGAGCTACTTGGAATATTTCACTTTAGGGTACTGATCATTTCCTTCTTGTTTTGTAGTAGTGCAAGGGGCATTTTTACATGTAAACGGCATTTGTCTGAAAACATTTGATCTTTTGTTATGACTATCACCGCGACAGAAAGGAGTGCGTGAGAAAAGGCATTTTTTCTTTTTCAGTTTGTTTCCTTCGTGACTTTGATAGCAGTTTGTCTTGCTGGTTTTGCTGTTTTGTTGATTGTCAGTTGCACTTCCTGTCTCATGCATGCTCTCCTTTAGGCCTGGCAGCACATGTATTTTAACCATTAATGCTGGCAGCAGAGTTGCTGCTGCTTCTGAGGTTGGGGGCAGAAATTATTTGTTCTTTTTGGCCTCTGCATGAAATTGGGGCACAACAGGAGACGAGAGAGCAGTCTGTTGCTCCACCAAACCACTTCTTTGCCCCTCAGTGCGAGACTGAGAGCAATGGGAGCCAAGCGTTTGGGGGTAAAAATGGGAGCTCCCTTCTTCACTCCCCAAACCTTTGCATCAAGCCAGGGAGCAACGGACACTTGGGATCCCTTCTCAGATCCCTGCGTAGGGCTATGACCCAAAGGGAGCCCACGGCGAGTTCTGCACTTCATAAGATTCCTCTGCAAGTCTCAGACAGGAGTTGGGAGGTTAGGAGGCTTTACCTCAATGTAGCTGCTGCTGAGGCTGGCAGAAGTGTGCTGAGAGGAGCAGACCCAAACATATTTGTAGGAGTACCTCAGATTGGCTCCCTCTTGCTTGTTGAAAGGACCCTCAAAGTTCCTGATCCTGCAAACACTTGTGTGTGTTTGACTTTTCTTATGTGAGTAGTCTCATGGTACCTCACCAAACCACTTCTTCACTCCTTCTCTATGGCACTACTCCTGTGGGGAGAGTTAAGCACATGCATAAGAATTTGCAGGGCTGGGGCCTAGAGCATAAAAAAGAAAGCAGAAAATTCTCTTATTTTAAAGAAATGGAATTTAAATTAGAATGTCAGGACATGCTTCTAAAAATAGGGTCTATCAGAGGCTTGGTTTTTTTCAAAAAGGGTTAGTTTTAAAAGATTCAAGTTGTGTCCCTCTAGTGAAGAAGTTTGTGAACTTAACTCATTATTGCAAATGTCTCTTTAAATATGGAGATATACCTATCTCATTTAGCTGGAAGGGACCCTGAAAGGTCATCGAGTCCAGCCCCTTGCCTTCACTAGCAGGACCAAGTACTGATTTTGCCCCAGATCCCTAAGTGGCCCCCTCAAGGATTGAACTCGTATCTCTGGGTTTAGCAGGCCAGTACTCAAATCACTGAGCTATCCCTTCCCCCCTTTTTAAACATTTCTCTTCTTTTTAATTTTAGTATTTTCAAAAGCATGATGAACAAATAAAAAAATGACTTTGCTGAAATACGGAACTTGCTGAAACTGTGCAAATTTTGTAGCATCCTATGTTGGCAAATATAATTTAACTGGTGGAAATATTCTCTGAATTTAAGAAAAAAAGTGTTTTATGAGCACTAAGCATATCCGTGATAGTGTTTGTTGTAGCTTCTGAAAGTAAATCTAAACTCTCCTGGAAAGTTTTATGTTGGGGGATAATTTGTGTACTCAGGAAAAATGTATGAAAAAAATCACCGTTTTCTAAAGAGGACAAGAGGAGGCAGATTTTTCCTCCCTTCAGTGTAGCCCACATGCAAAGAGATGAAGGACTAAAGGATGATGTCATGGATGTTCATACAGTTAAGTGCTTTCATTTCTTTGTAGGCATATCTGCAGCTGCATTCTTTTTATAGTGCTTCATATGGGTCTGTCTTAATTAAATTTTTCATAATTGATCTGACCTGTATCGGTCTGTTAGTTTTAACAAAACTAATTCTGACAGGTTTTGAGATTGAGATTAAAAATATGTTCCAACTAGCAGAGGAACTATGAAGCAACTTGGATTCATACTAATGATAATGTACAATCTGTCTTGAATAGTCAAGTTCCTATGACTTACATGTAGCAAACCAGTCAAGGATGATGTGAATTTTGTCCCTAATGCCAGTTTTTACTTATCTTCTATAATGTACCATATGGTAGGTGGGGGCAAGAAATTGCACTAAAGATCACCGTGACAAAATTATTTCAAATTCTAGTCCTCATCCTGTAGCCCTTACTTACATGATGGCCCCTGCTAAACTCAAATACATTTGTTAGTCTCTAAGGTGCCACAAGTTGGGGGGATAGCTCAGTGGTTTGTGCATTGGCTTGCTAAACCCAATCCTTGAGGGGGCCACTTAGGGATCAGGGGCAAAATCAGTACTTGGTCCTGCTAGTGAAGGCAGGGGGCTGGACTCAATGACCTTTCAGGGTTCCTTCCAGTTCTATGAGATAGGTATATCTCCATATATTTTATTTTATTTTTTTATTTTAAGTAGTCCTTGTTCTTTTTGCTCATACAGACTAACACAGTTACCACTCTGAAATCAATGGGACTAGTTAGTTTCAGCAAGGTCAGCAGTCATGGCTCTAAGAGGTTTAAATTTATTCACCCATTATGCCAATATTTATGTTTTGATAATCTGTTTTCTTATGTTCAAAGTAGCAGGAAGCAAAAGGCTAGAATTTTGAATGAAGTTTTTTTTAAAACTGAACTTTGAGTTTAAAATGTGCTGTGTAATTTCTGTACAAAAGCAACCAGAAACGTGGTGGATCTGACCTTCTGCGCATTCCCCACAACTGAGATGGAATCCCCAGGTGGCATAAAGCCACCACAGAGGTTCTTTGTCACCCCCCAGCATAGTCAGGGAAAGGGGCAGTGGCCAGAGTGTGCTGCACCTTGGTGATCTCAGCTGTTGGAATGGCCTCTTGGGGTCATAGGCAGGTGGACACAATGTAGATGCTTCCCTACAGGTACAGGGAGCTGCAAAGGTGACTTAAAAACTACCTTTGCCCCCTCCCCTCTTAGCTGCAGCTGAGGATTTATAACAAGATGTATGTTTTGGCAGAACTATGTATTTCTTTTGATGGACAATCACTCTCCTCTTATATTGTGCAGAAGCAAAAGTTAATGTCAAAGCCAAGTTTTATGTCTTTAGTAATGAACTCTCATATGGGGAAAGTTGTTTTCCATTTCACAGTAGTGGCATATATTAGATATAAAAACACTCACTTTTTTAATGCACTTTCTTAGTCTTTCTGTGCTATTTTATCAATGATCAAAGGAATTTATTGGTGAAATAATGGCTTTCTCCCAAACGATCTTTTCCATTGCTCGATTGTGGAGTGAAGTCAGTATGCTGACTTTGTGACCTATGGAAAGAGACTGTGATGTCATAAATAACCCACACTTATGACTTAATTGTAAAATGAAGCACACAAGGGGGTTGAGTTGTGAATAGAGCTGGGTGAACTATATACACTGAAAAAATGATTTGATGAATGGGGCCCTATTTCTATTCATGAATTAACATTTTAAAAATAAATTTGCTCATTGTCAGAAAGTATTTAAGAAATGGTTTATGAAAACCTCTGTGTTGCCTGGAAACTATTTGCCATAAATGTTGCTAGTTCACATAACATTTCTGCTCCCTGATTGTATGGCTCTCAAACCCACAAGGAGGTTTCAGGATGTCTGTGCAAGAACTTCTGGTGCAAATATTTGTGTGAATACATATTTACCGCACTTCCCCTGTCCAAAAACATTGTGAACAGTATTCCTTGCACAGATGTTTACAAAGAGCCCCAGGAGCCCATGCCTCAGCCCATATTTGCTTGCCCTAAACTTCTCAGTATGCAGCTAAGTTGGCCAGACATGTGTGCTGCAGCCTTTCCTAGCAGATTGCTTTATGAGTCTATCAAAAATCTTGTAAAAAATGTACTCCGGGTGCTTGGTATGTGATTTCCAAAGGCTCATAAGTCATTTCAATCAACACCAAACTTCACCAGAACACTCCAAAGCACTTTTATTTCCATGCCAAATTTTAACATTCAGTGCTTGAATTAGTGTGTAGAACTGTTTAAATAAAATACTTTAATACGTCCCAACTATTTAAAGTGGGGATTTTTTTCACTTTCCTTATTATACTCCCAAACAGCTGACCCATTTTTGATTAATCTTAAAAAAATGAATACAGAACATTTGGGCAGAGACCAAGGTTCAAAAATTTCAGCCTGAAAAGTGAATATTTCAGAAAGTTATGAGCGACTAAAAAGAGAGAGTTAGAATTTTAACCTACATGCAGTCTGTAGAATAGCATTTATGCTGACATGAAAAGTGCTACAGTGAAATGAGTACATAAGCCAAGAAAGACAGAAATGAACCTATAATGATATACTATAAATAAGAGCAGAGGACAGCTGCATTATTTCCTAGCATATAGCCAGTTAATAGGAGCAACATACTATAGATAAAGCAGTAACATAAGTTTGGAATAAAATATTATCATTCTTTCAATTTTTGGTTCAGAAAATATATATATTTACTTTTTCTTGCAGGAGTGTATACTGAAGGGTTACAAGTGATGCATGAGGAGTTTGGAGTAAATCATACTTGGACTATATTCAAAGGCTTTTCTGAGCACACTCTTTATGATTATTACTGCTTATGGACTCAAACTATGTATACAGCAGACGCCACTTCAGTAAACCAGCATTAAATGCAACCCGGCAAAACAAACAGAATAGCTCATCTGGTGTTTGGATTAACTTCTGAAATTCGAAGGCTGTCTCTCTCCATTGTCTTTCCTTTGCAATCTGTAATAAACAGAAACTGAAATGATTTTTCTCTTCTGAGATGGTCATGCTCATTTTTTTTATCTTGCTTGTTGCTATATGCACTAGTACAGAACTGTATCGTTAATCTTCTTGCACTGCTTGTGTGAAAGATGACTGGGATCCACAAGTTCATGTTACAAACACATTTTCACTGCTTTATATTCATATGCACGTTAGATAGTCCTGCTCCAGAGTGGTGCCTCTCACATCCGTGCAAGTTATGCACAGAATCAGGCTCTTTATTATTTTCTTTCCCTTAAACCATATAGGAAGAACATTGGGCTGATTTTTTTCATTTCACTTTTTCTTTTCTGGAGCAAAATTCTGCTCTTGGATATTCATTGTGCAATTCTTATTTGATGTGCAGTTTTCTGTTGATACTCTCTACTTACTTCCCACACAAACCCTCTGTTGGTATTAACAAGAATTCCACATGAGGAATGAGAGGATAAAACAACTATCCGCAATGTGCATCTTGGAGCTAAATTTTGCCCTTAATGGAAATGTTCATTTATAAAAGGTTACATTGTAGGTCCAGCAGCAATGTATCGTTTGTATCATCCTCTCTTGCTCATTCATTCAGATTCTTCCTCAACCATCCTTCAGCGAATGACATCTTTTCTCTGTTTATTTCACACTGATGTTCAGCTTATTTGCTCTGATCATTAAGAAAGTGTGGGCAAAATCCTCAGCTGCTGTAAACTGACATAGCTACATTGAAGTCAACAGGGCTATGCTGATTTACACCAGCTGAAGATCTGCTGCTGATCTCACACCAGTATAAATCTGTAATTTTAGTCATTGGAAGATTGAGAAACCAACATGTTATTTAGTTATGAGAGTGAGAATGAATTATAAAATCCAAGCAGCTATAATTGAGCTATTTGTACCTATTACTCTGGAGAAAGAAAGAGGAAAGAAGGAATATGGTTCTTCTCACACCAGTCTTACACTGCCTTGGAGTTACTCCTGATTGGTAGTGGTAAGCGAGAGGATGATCAGGCCTCAAGTGTTTGCTGGTATTATATATGCTTCCTCTATGAAAATTCTAACTTACCTACTGTAAGTTTAAAATAGCTTCCTTATTCATCAATTGCATGAAAAATATCCTTACACCACACAGTGAGCAACACTAGACATTCTATGTTCCCATTTCAGCTGCAGAACAATTGATCCTTCCCTAATTGAGCTGCTAGTTGCATATGAATTCCTGCTTACTCAAGCTACTATATTAAGTTGTTTTAATTATTGATCTTTCTGTGATATTGACCTCTGACATATTTTAGCTGTACTGTAGGTCAAAAAGACTAAACATTCTGGTTTTGCTAGGAGAGGCCCCAGCCATGTATATATAGTTTGGATAGGTGTGTGTGTGTGTGTGTATTTACCCAACCTAATAAAGCACTTTTTCCATGTAAGAACTAATCACACATGACAGATGTTAGTCATGTCACTTAATGCACTACTAGAAGGCACCGAGACTCTACAAATAATGTGGGTGCTATACGAATCATAGCATTGTAGGACTGGAAAAGACTTTGAGAGGTCATCTATTCCAGTGCTTCTCAAGCTATCTGATGTGGGGGACCGGCTATTTTTTTTTCCAATGTGCCAGGGACCGGTGCCATATTATCCTATTCGACAGTCTTATGAGGAAACTCGCCGCAGACTGGCAGCCGATGGCTCGCGGACCAGCACCGGTCCATGGACCACCACTTTGAGAAGCACTGTTCTATTCCAGTCCCCTGCATTTGAGGCAGGACTAAGTATTATCTAGACCACTCCAGACAGGTGTTCGTCTAACCTGCTCTTAAAAATCTCCAATGATGGAGATTCTACAACCTCCTTAGGCAAGTATCAGAGGGGTAGCCGTGTTAGTCTGGATCTGTAAAAGCAGCAAAGAGTCTTGTGGCACCTTATAGACTAACAGACATTTTGGAGCATGAGCTTTCATGGGTGAATACCCACTTGGTTGGATGCATGTAGTGGAAATTTCCAGGGGCAGGTATATATGAGCAAGCAAGAAGCAGGCTGGAGATAGGCAATTTATTCCAGTGTTTTAACCACCCTGCCAGGAAGTATTTCCTAATGGCCACCCTAAACCACCCTGGCTACAATATAAGCCCATTGCTTCTTGTCCTAGCTTCAGAGGTTAAGAACAATTTTTCTCCCTCCTCCGTGTAACAACCTTCTATGTACCTGAAGACTGTCATCATATCCTCTCTGTCTTCTCTTCTCCAGATGAAACAAAAACATTGTGAACAATATTCAATAACAGACAAAACATTTATAATGATGCTTTCCTTCCTTTTATAACATTATTTGAAAATGCTTCCAATATCTCTTGAGAGTTAGCAACCTGTGACCATCTGCGATTGCTCTCGGATCCTTTTCTCCCAACCCAAATGAGGGCCATACTGTATTTAATGATGAGATTGAACATATGGCTGTTTAAAGGCTCAGGACCACATCAATTCTTCCTGGTTAAAACCTGTGGGAAGAGTTTCCCCACAGATTGTCTCATCGTGGGATGTGATTTGTCCCTTCTGGAATATGACTCTCTGCTAACTCTCCCACACACAACCTGGGAGATCAGCAGGGATCCTTACATATCCAGAAAGCTGGAAACATGAAATAACCTGGAATAAGCCCATGGCTGTCATATTGGCCATGAGATTCTAATTCTCTACCAGTCTGGGTGGGAATGCAAGGTACAACTGTATGTCTTGTACCTGCGATCTATTCCCATCTTAATACAAACCCAGGATCCTCACACAAGATGAACACACTTCAGTGAATGCTTTTGGATCAACGTGCCTCCTCTTTGTGTAAGTGAGATGCATACAGCTAGCCCATAGCATCTCTCCCTGATTCTTTCTTGGCTGATAATTCACCTAGTACCTTTCTGGAGAAAGCTGAGCTAACAAAGGCCCAGATGAATCATATAGTCAGGTCTCAGCTATACATTCAAAGTCAGGAGGCTTAAACCTGATTGAATCATTGAGGGTAGGAACTTTATCAAAGCCTTTAAATACCCAAGGGCAGTAATATGGAAGAATAAGAAGTACAAGTCACAACATTCACTAGCCTCAAAACAAGGAGTAATTGTCTACAGCTGAAGACAAAACTCTATGGTAGAGAATCAGGGAGAGATGCTATGGGCTAGCTGTATGCACCTGTAGTGTTTGTACCATAACAAGTTCCGTAAGAAAGTAGCTCTATTATTTTTATTGTCCAAAAAGCTTTTCCCAGGAAAAGTAATCAAAATAATAGAGCTACTTTCTTACGGAACTTGTTATGGTACAAACACTACAGGTGTTCAAGGCAAAATTAGTTAAAATGGTTCCAGTCCCCAGGGTGGATTCCTTCCTATGGAAGACAGGGAATGCAGATGATTGAGGAATAACATTATGCGGCGACAGATAAAAATGTTTACTTCATTTTCCTCTTGAGTTTTGGGTTCAAATGATCCCGTAATTCAAAACAAAACTAAGTTGAAACTGTGAAGTTTCACCTCATAACATTGTTGAAACTGAGAATTTGTATTTAATACAAAATCACAAACTAACCCATGTTTGTTAGTCTTTATGAACTGTTCAGGAAATAGTTTTCAGGCTTCAGTGCAAGTATTTCCTATGGCTTCATCCAGGAGATTCACCAATGTTATGATGATTTGCCCTTAAAATAGGGTAGGTTATTTGTATCCTTTTGTTTCCAAAATATTTAGGGCTATTCATCATGTATATTGCTCTGGAATGAGAGTTGCCAATTCCAGAAGGTTGAAGCAAAGAAAAGATGGGCCTGAACTGACATCCAGCCTGTGAAGATCCTAGAATTATAGCAAAGCTCAAATCCAAACCTAGATCCAAGCTTTGCACTTGTCCCTGTTCTGTAATGGGCCCAACTAAAACCCCTGGAACTGTGAAGTAGCTCTGGTCCATCTCTAATCCAAATAATAGAAAGTACGGGCCTGAGCCCTAAGCATTAAAGTCAATGGAAAGCCTCTCAATGACTCCAAGAGGCTTTGATCAGACCCTATTAGAGCTATGAGATAAAAATGGCAAGTGCAGCAGCGGGTTCAGTAGATCTTGTGATTTTTAACCCCTTTGACCACAGCCAGCATCTAATGCTCTGTTGTCTGTTCTACAAAGCTCAAAGAACACGTTAAAGGGATTTCAGACTTGAGAAGGGAAGTGAGAAATAGAGTCTGAGGGAAGTGGCTACAAGATGCAGTGTCCTGTGTCTCTAGGTCGCCATTTTTAATCCAACCCAGGGAAGCAGTAACCAAAAGCCATTACCATCTAATGGCCGTTTGATGCCTTGTATGTGGTGAATTGGACGTTGCTGAACAATTCCTAGAGAACAAGTGTCCACATCACAGAACCCACCATCATAGAACTGTAAGAAACCTTGAGAGGTCATCTAGTCCAGTCCCCTGCACTCAAGGCAGGACTAAGTATTATCTAGACCATCCCTGACAGGTGTTTGTCCAACCTGCTCTTAAAAATGCCCAGTGATGGAGATTCCACCACCTCCCTAGGCAATTTATTCCAGTGCTTAACCACTCTGACAGTTAAGAAGTTTTTCCTAATGTCCAACCTAAACCGCCCTTGCAATTTAAACCCATTGCTTCTTGTGCTACCCTCAGAGGTTAAGAACAACTTTTCTCCCTCCTCCTTGTAACAACCTTTTATGTACTTGAAAACTGTTATCATGTCCCATCTCAGTCTTCTCTTCTCCAGACTAAACAAACCCAATTTTTTCAATCTTCCCTCATAGCTCATGTTTTCTAGACCTCTAATCATTTTTGTTGCTCTTCTCTGGACTTTCTCCAACTTGTCCACATCTTTCCTCAAATGTGGCCCCCAGAACTGGACACAATACTCCAGTTGAGGCCCAAGGAGTGCCTATTCCATATAGAATGGACTATATTGTTTGTGTTGCTGTGCCACAGTCTGGAAAGCCCTAGTGAGTGAGGGAGACTACCCAGAAGCAGACATGCAATGCAAGTCCAGGACAAAATTAAAAAAGAAATAAGTATGGTTGGGATATTCATGGGGCCTAAGGGAGTTAGGCACCACCTCCCAGGGACTTTCTTTGAGAGTTGGGCAAAGTCTAAAATATCTATCAACACCAACCCAGGCATTATTCAGAAAATCTTGAGCCAGATCCTAAATTGCAGCAGAGCTCTACTCAGCACAGCAAGAGGGTGCGAAAGGTGACTGAGCCATATTTGCATTCTCCCATACCTTGAGGTCAGTTTGGTGACAAATGTAATTTATAGCAGCCTCAGGACCTTAAATGCAGAACACTTTTGCTATGCCCCATCCTGCCCTGGCCTGCTCCTGACCCTCACAAAGGGTTTGGGACAATGATGTAAAATGCCATGGCCACTTTCAGTCTGAGCTTGAGTCAGAACTCAGACTATGTAATAATTTACTTCAAACTCAGATAAAAATCTGATAAATAATATTATGGATAATAATGCCCATCTGGTTTGAAATCGCATTCTGATCATACAGAATAGAATCTATCTAGCACTCCACTCATGCTGTCTGCTATTGCAATTTAGTGCTTAACTGTGGGCCAGCGCCTGAGCTGTGAGCCAGCCTGTTTGCACTGTTTTGGTAGTGCAAAGGGGCCGGAAAGTAGATGGATTTAATTTACTGGAGATTCTGCTACACGGGGGGATCTATTGCAGGCAGGGAGTGGTGTGTTGGGGCACTGCAGGAGTGTGCTGTTGTCTGGCAACACCCAACTGACAAACATCCCTTTGGTGGGGAGAGTGTGTGTGTGTTACCCCATACATACTCTGTACTAAAACACATCAGGGCTGGGGTTGGGGCTGGCATGGAATTTGCTACAGGATCAGGGATCCACACCTGGCTCCTTAGGGGTTCCCTCTTAAGTGAGGATCAAGCTCTGTTGGAGTGTCTGTGACTAAGTTTTGGTTCTGGTCCCTCTTCAAGCCAGTAGAGAATAATCTGACAGTGTGAATATCACCTAAACGTAAACCATTCACTTGTGTCTGCATCAAGTCCTGCAGTGGGCTTTGCTGTATGTCTACACTGCAATCAGACACCCATGGCTGGTCTGTGCCCACTGACTTGGGCTTGATCCCCCCAGCCCCCTCCAGCCTGAGCCCAAAAGTCTACATTGTGATTAAACAGCTCCTTAGCCTGAGCCCTAGTCAGTGGGTTTTTAACTACAGTGTAGATGTGCCCTTTATGTGCATGGGCTTGTTCTGATTAAGTTCTTTGTGGAAAACCCGCATTCTGCATGTATAGTGCTGCAGGACAATAAGAACAGTGTTTGCGCCAAGAGCAATATAACCTGGTGGTTAAGAGCTTTGTTAAAAGGCCTATGCTCTGTCATATTGTGATTTGATGGTATTTAAACATAGTATTGGGGCAACCACTGATGTAGAGCGCTCTGCTTTTCCGCCTCCCTCAATTCCTGTGTAAAGTTGTCTAGCAGATTCTTTGGACATCATTGCCTTGAATGGCCAGCACTTTTTATCAAAGCAGAAATACTATGTGCATGCTGGTCGTGGTAGCTTTGTAAATATGATATCCATATGTCCAATCGCAGCTTCAAGCCTATCAATCTGGCTTTCTGTTGTATTGTTTCTCAAGGCCTTATGAAGTTTTCATACAGGAGGACCAGTGATTTTTATATGGCTGAGAGTTCCAGCCTAGCACAACCATATAATTGCAACAAGATCTTCTGTGCTAGAGTTATTGGGTCAAATCCTGCTCTCCTGGAGTACATCTGGATTTATGCCTATGTATATAATTGCAGACTTTCTCCTGGACATGTTTTCACATGTACATACTGTAGCATTGTTGACTTTATTACATGTATATTTTGTTGTAAAGGAGGTTTTTACTTTACACACACAACTAAGTGTTTCTTTCTGTCGATACACAAGCTAGTCTGGCATTCAGCCTCTGTCACTTTTCATATCCAAGAGAGCTTTTTTTGTGGGTAACTATTGATTTTTGCCACTAGTCACACAAACTAGTTGTAAACTACTAATACATACTAAACCCCCAAAGTTTTTCTGTAAAAAGAACAACTTAATTTGACTTTAGAAAGTGATGGATTTGCCAGTTAAACAAGCCTCCAAGCTACAGAACATTACATGTATGTTAAACCAGTTGAAGGCAGAGAATGAGTAAAAAGTGCCATTTGAAAGACGATAGGCTGATTCTGTGTCATTCACTGATTTAACCCAAATTGCGGATCTTGAACTAAGAGAGTTACCAAGAATGCTAAAATAAGCAGGAAAAATACAATAGCAGAAAGATGTTGGGATTAAAGTCTGGCTCAATTGAAGTAAATGGCAAAACTCCCACTGACTTCAATGGGGCCAGGATTTCACTCTTTGTATCTATTGTTGCAGCATCTCTGGACAGACACTGCTGCTGTGGAAGTTTGTTTCAGGAGACGCAAGCCCTGATCCTCGAAACTGCCATTCATGTACTGTGGGGAGTCCTATTGATGTCAAAGCAGCAAAGAGTCCTGTGGCACCTTATAGACTTACAGACGTATTGGAGCATGAGCTTTCATGGGTGAGTACCCAATTCGTTGGATGCATGCATCCGATGAATTGGGTACTCACCCATGAAAGTTCATGCTACAATATGTCTGTTAGTCTATAAGGTGCCACAGGACACTCTGCTGCTTTTACAGATCCAGACTAACATGGCTACCCCTCTGATACTTGACTATTGATGTCAGTGGTGTTTCATGGAGGTGTAGGAGTCTGGCTGTGGTGAGCTCTTTGTTGGATGGGAAATGTGTGTAATTCAGTTGCTATCTTACATGACCAATTCACTGGGATGCTAAAGGATACATGTAGCCTGTTACTTCAGTAAATTATTATTAAACAAGAAAAAGAAAACCCCAAATGCTGCATTTTAAAATGTCTTTTTGTATATAGGGATGTTTATGGACTGAAAGTTATGGCTGAAGGTTGGAAGCCAGATGTTTCCTTTAGCAGCCAGAGCTTGACAAATCAATGCACATGTAAAGAATTTAACAGCCATATTCACTGACAATGTAGAAATTCAAGTCTTGGTATTATACCTTACACTGTATTTCATTCAAGGTGTTAGTAAAGAGAAGGCAAGTATAGTTCATTTTTTATTTTTATAGTCATATCAGAAATAGTGCTTCATTTCTTGGGCTGGAGTACTTGTGGCACCTTAGAGACTAACAAATTTATTTGAGCATAAGCTTTCGTGGGCTACAGCCCACTTCATCAGATGCATAGAATGGAAAATTTAGTGAGGAGATGTATATACATACAGAGAATATGAAAAGGTGGGAGTTTCCCTACCAAGTCTAAGAGGCTAATTAATTAAGATGAGCTATTGTCAGCAGGAGAAAAAAAACTTTTGTAGTGATAATCAAGATGGCCCATTTAAGGATACTTACCCTGGGGAAATAGATTCAATGTGTGTAATGGCTCAGCCATTCCCAGTTTCTATTTAAGCCTAAATTGATAGTATCTAGTTTGCATATTAATTCAAGTTCAGTAGTTTCTTGTTGGAGTCTGTTTTTGAAGCTTTTCTGTTGCAAAATTGCCACCTTTAAATCTGTTACTGAGTGGCCAGAGAGGTTGAAGTGTTCTACTGGTTTTTGAATGTTATGATTCCTGATGTCAGATTTGTCATTTATTCTTTTGCATAGAGTAAAAGTACTCCTGTTCTTTTTGCGGATATAGACTAACAGGGCTGTGACTCTGAAACATTTATTGGGCTGTAGCCCCAAGTCTCAGCTGTCTCATCTCAAAATGTGTTGCATTTTGTAGTTCCTTTTAGATTTCATTCAGCACTTCTGCTTCCATATAGAGATTATTAATTGCTTAACATCCCTGCTAGTCAGAACCACAGAAAAGAGGTGACATTACAGGAACACTTCATGCTGTAGTTTTTGCAATAATTTTGTAACATTTCTTTACTGCTGGTACATGCTGTGTAATTTTGGAGTACATTTCTTCCTGCTGCATGGAGAACTTGGGTCCTGTCTACGTTAAGAAAATTGGCACAACCTGGTGTAATTACATTGATCTGTTAATCTGGTTACATACAGAAATAAACTGCGCCAGGTATACGCCCCACTTGGCACTGGGGCAGCATGCCTTCATTAAAGATTTTCACTGGTATAACTACATCAATGTAGCTACACTAGCGTGAATTTCCTTTGTGTGGATAGGACCTAGATATGTAGTTCTTATTTACAATAAGGTTTGAATATCTAATTCCTTAAAGACCTGCACTTAAGATACCCTTTTAATAAGCACATTTTATTTATGCTTTTACAGTTATGAAACACACTTGAAAATGACAGCGAGTGCATAGAAGACTGAATAGAAAATGTGAGTAGACATTGGATATGGATGAAAGAAAGGGGGAAACATTTTGGTATTGAAAAAGGCTGTGAGAACAAGTTTATGACTTAATAGTGCTGTTTTCCAAAATGCAAGGACATTTCTCCTACTTTGCCTTGAAATGTATAATTGTAAAACAAACACAATTCAACTGTGGCTTACAACTTGTCAGTGCCTGTAGGAAAGTTCACAAAAAGTGTTACATAGTTCTAATCATGCAATAAAACACCATATCGGAACAAAGGCTTTGGAAATGTCAAAGATTCCAGCAAAGAAGCCCATTGTTAATAACTTTAATGGCACAGAAAAGTACTAAATACCATTCCAAAGGTCCTGGGGACAAACTCACCAAAATTACCAATGAAACCGTGTTCTAACTCCCTCTTTTTACCCTCAATATAAAGTTGTCATGGAGCCCAGTCAAGCAAACCACCCACTGGCTTTTTGCTGTATTAAAGACTTATTTGGCCAAATTAATCCTTGGTGTAATTCTGCTGACTTTGTTGTGTTTACATTAGGAGTGCATATGGACAGTGTTTACAAGATCACCCACTAATTTTTGAGGTGACAAAGAACTATATCAATTGTATCTACCTGTATTGAGGTGAGGGAAGTACTGAGATTCAGCCTGTAGTATGGCACAGTTGTCTTTGCTGGGATTAACCCAGATCTATTACCCTATTTTAGCACAGGTGGAGTTTTAAAACATTTTCATTAGGGATATATTTTGCTTTTAAATACAAGTTTATGACTCCCCACAAAGTCAGTGGAGGAAGCATGTCAAGATCAAAAAGATCTTCTCTGTCCAGAAACCCAAAAGGAATCTTAATCGTCCCATTCCCTAGCTTCTTCAGACAATAGGACAGATCCTTATTTGCTTCTTGGGCAGCTGATCCATCTTGGAATTCTGTTTGTTCCTTTCTGATGCACATGGCCTGATTCTCAATGTTTATAACTAAGTGTTATAACTCCATAGATGTTACCACTGTTAAAAATGAAATTCGCCCATTAGTAAATAGTTACTTTGACTATGGTTCTAGGTAGGGCAGAGGTAATAACCTGTCAGCCTGCTTTTGATATGGAGGCTTGTAGCCAAGGACTTCAATGGGCTCCATTTACCACGAATAAATCATGGCTATCCTGTTTAGTTTTTTTTCCCCTGTTTGCCTCTGAACAATATACTTGACACTAAGATTATTTCTTTATTAAAATGCAAACTCAAAATAAAGCACTAAGAATCTACCCCCTCCCACAACCCAAAGGGAGCTTAGTAAAAGCACATCTTTTCTATTCTGCTTGCTTCTGTAATCTCTCTGCTGCCTGCCTAGAGCATTTTTGCTTGACTGTTATCAGCATGGGACATGTCTAACAAAAAGATACTCTCACATTCACAGTGCTTTTATCAACAAAAGCCTAGTACACTGCAGGTTCACTGATGCTAAACTATTCATAAATGTCTCAGCAAAGAATATAGGCCTGTGGTTTCTTCATTTGCTTGAAAAGAATTGTTGCATGCTTTATTTTAATGGCATGTTTAGTTCTCCAGAATAGTGCTGAGTGCAGCCTGGAAGATGAGCTTTCTGTCTCTATCCACAGGATAAAGAATGCACTGGTTGCCTCAATACCAGCCTCCCCGCACTGTTTCACCAATTTCTTTTACACCTGTTGTGTACAGATGACCTCTCGGGCAGAAGATAGCTTAATCTCTATGTTGATTTGTGCCTTGATTTCTCTGCTAGTTATCATAGTCCATCATAATGGACTATGATGGATTTATGAAGGACTGCTAAACAGAGATGGGGTCCACCTATCGTGGAAGGGGAAGAGCATATTTGGCTACAGACTGGCTAACCAGGAGAGCATTAAACTAGGTTCTACAGGGGCAGGTGACCAAAGGTTTAAACTAGGTTCGACGGGGGCAGGTGATCAAAGCCCACAGGATAAAGATTGGAATCTGAGGGGAGCATGGGCTGTTATAGCAGAAATAAGGGAGAGACAAGACAGAACTGAAGGGGAGGAAATCAAATCAGTATCTTAGATGTCTGTATACTAATGTGAGAAGTATGGTGAATAAGCAGGAAGAACCTGAAATTCTAGTAAATAAATACAACTAGTCTATGACATAGTTGGCATCACGGAGACTTGGTGGAATAATAACTTGGTGGGATAAGACTGGAATATTGGTATAGAAGGGTACAGCTTTCTCAGGAAGGACAGGCAGGGAAAAAAGGGAGGAGATGTTGCCTTATATATTAAAACTGTATACACTTGGACTGAGGTTTTGATAGAAATAAGAGACAGACTTCTTGAAAGTCTCTGGGTAAGGATAAAAGGGGTAAAAAAGAAGGGTGATGTCATGGAAGGGGTCTACTACAGACCAAACCAGGAAGAAGAGGTGGATGAGGTTTTTTTAAACAGCTAACAAAATCGTCCAAAGCACAGGACTTGGTGGTGATGGGGGACTTCAACTACCCAGACATCCGTTGAGAAAATAACACAGCAGGGCACAGATTATCCAACAAGTTCTTGGAATGTATTGGAGACAGTTTTTTATTTCAGAAGGTGCACAAAGCTACTAGAAGGGAGGCTGTTCTAGATTTGATTTTGACAAATAGGGAAGAACTGGATGAGAATTTGAAAGTGGAAGGTAACTTGGGTGAAAGTGATCATGAAATAGTAGAGTTCACGGTTCTAAGGAATGATAGGAGGGAGAACAGCAAAATAAAGACAATGGATTTCAAGTCGGCAGACTTTAGCAAACTCAGGGAGCTGGTAGGTAAAATCCCATGGGAATCAAGTCTAAGGGGAAAAACAATTGAAGCCAGTTGGCAGTTTTTCAAAGAGACGTTATTAAGGACACAAAAGCAAACTATCCCACTGCATGGGAAGTATGGCAAGAGACCACCCTGGCTTAACCAGGAGATCTTCAATGATCTAAAATTAAAAAAAAACAGTCCTACAAAAAGTGGAAACTTGGTCAAACTACAAAGGATGAATGTAAACAAATAACATATGTATGTAGGGACAAAATTAGAAAAGCGAAGGCACAAAATGAGATCAAACTAGCTAGGGACATAAAAGGAAACAAGAAAACATTCTACAAATACACTAGAAGCAAGAGGAAGACCAAGGACAGAGCAGGCCCATTACTCAACGAGGGGAAAAGACAACATAAAATATGGAAATGGCAGAGGTGCTTAGTGACTTCTTTGTTTCGGTTTTCACCAAGAAGGTTGGTGGTGAAATAGTGAATGCCAGTGAAAATGAGGTGCCTAAAATAGGGAAAGAGCAAGTCAAAAATTACTTAGATGAGTTAGATGTCTTCAAATCACCAGGGCCTGATGAAATGCATCCTAGGATACTCAAGGAGCTGACTGAGGAGATATCTGAGCCATTAGCAATTATCTGTGAAAAGTCATGAAAGATGGGAGACAGTCCAGAAGACTGGAAAAAGGCAAATATAGTGCCCATCTATAAAAAGTGAAATAAGGACAACCCAGGGAATTAAAGACCAGTCACCTTAACTTCTGTACCCTGAAAGATAACGGAGCAAACAATTAAGCCATCAATTTGCAAACATCTACAAGATAATGAGGTGATAAATAACAGTCAGAATGGATTTGTCAAGAACAAATTGTGTCAAACCAACCTGATAGCTTTCTAAGACAGGGTAACAAGCCTTGTGGGGAATCTCCTTGAGTAGATTCTTCCTTCCAAAAAACTCTTCCCACAGGTTTTAACCAGGAGGAATTGATGTGGTCTTAAGCCTTTAAGCAGCCATATGTTCAATCTCATCATTAAATACAGTATGGCCCTCATTTGGGTTGGGAGAAAAGGATCTGAGAGCAATCGCAGATGGTCACAGGTTGCTAACTCTCAAGAGATATTGGTAGCATTTTCAAACAAGGTTATGAAAGAAAGGAAAGCATCATTATAAATTCAAATGTGGAAAAATGGCCATTCTAATATATCACTAATATTGCCTGGTTATCAATGCAGAGCTGAAAGGATTCAGTTTCAGCTCGCCTCTGGATCTTCATCAAATTCACCCTCCTCCCTGGTATTAGCAGCTTTATTCTTCTACCTTAACCTCCAAAATATCTGGTTAATTGAATTAATGCCCCCAGTCCCAAAGAAAAAGATGTAAAAGGCCCATAATTGGAAAGGAGCAATAAAAATGCCTCCATGCCTTCATCCAACTGCTGCTTTCCTGGGTAGAAATTCCTTTCCACTCTTTTTCCTGACTGGACTCAAAGTCCAGAAAAACACATCTTTTCTTACTCTCACATAGTATGTCCTGTATCTTTAACCTTGTTGCCCTCAGAATCCATTCTTGAAATCTGAGAAAGATGCTATAAATGGAGCTCTAGATTATCCAGCAGTAGCTCAATAGCATTTTGTGTAAATAATTAGGGTGCTCTTAAGGGTTCAGTTTTATTCCATACAAGCATGAGGGCTAAGAGCTTTGTACAAAGCACCTGCCCCCTGCAGGTATGGAGTTGGTTCTCAAATTTCTTAACTTGAGTTCCCAGCAATAGGTTGAACTTCAGTGTTTTGCTATGAGAGGAATTTTCTTCAATGGGTGCTAAATGTTTGTGAACCCATTTCTCTGTCCTTGTTGCTGCTTCAGTACACCTGTGGGGAGCAATAAACTTGGAATATAGAGCTTGAGATAGGAAGGCCTATCCTACCACTGTTGCTTGAAATAGATTTCTTCTGGCCACTATTAATCCCAACATGCCTTTCACTCATCTGTTCTGGTAAGAAAATGTCGCATGTTACATGTGGCTTGAAGTCCCGGCAATTGCCACGCACCCGAAGCCATGAAAGCTTGTGGTTTAAAGAAGTTTTCTGTTCCAGCCTTATTTTTACTTTAATTTGGCAAAATGATCACTGTTTGGATCTATGATCTCTCCCACACAAGAAGATTGCTCTTCTGAACAAATGATATTTGACAAAATATCCAAGTTTTAGATTAAAACCAGTGGGCTCTGGGAGCAAACAGAAAACAAGGCCTTCATGTATTCATTACAGCTGCAAACTTGGCAGCTTGTCCCAAGCAGCCCTGCAGCATAGGGTTTTGAATACATTCTATGGGGTTTGGAGTTTAGCTGACGTGTGTTGCAGGTGCACTTTCCAGCATTTGGGTATTCTTAATTATTATTATTATTATTTATTATTTGGTAACCAAATGCTGGAGAAAGAGAACACAACTTAACATCTAAACCCAGACAACAACAACATTTAGATATCGCCCTGTGTGCATGTTTAGTCCTACCCAATTTGGGGTTGCGAGTGGTACATTGAACAGATCATCTTACAGAAGAAGTGCTCAAGCTCTTTTTATGCGGAGCCATCCCTCCCCACATCAAGCAGATACACATCTGTGAATATGACTTTAACATTAGGATGCGGAGTAGAGTTTGGGCTTATGACTATTCATAGGATTTTTCTAGCCTGTGGCTTTCAAAAGAGTATGGGATCAGGTCCTTGTACAGAGATAAAATGGAATTGCTGTAGGCTCTGCAAAGAGGTGTTACCTTTGATGTCAAACTAATGTTCCCTTGGCAAAGAGTCGTAGCAGTAAGTTTGAGAAAACTAATCAATCTTTTTTCTATATAAGGAGATATAAAACCTGAACCAGAAATTAATGAAGAGACATCTGTCTTCTCAGAGGGAGGGCCAGCTAAGCCTAAAATTTGTTAACTGAGAAATAAAATTTCAGCAACCTTCAATATCTTACTGTTTTGAAGTGTCAAGGCTCTGATTTCCATTTCAATAGATCCTGTACTCACAAAATACTATGTACTGTATGCAGTTGCCTCACATTCCTTCCATTCTTTTTTCTGTGTGAGTCAGAGCACAGAGATTCTTGGAGAGACTGAAAAGAAAGAAAACTGTCTAATTTCCATGGGCACATAGAGTACCAGCATCTGGACAGAGTTATAGCGAGCAGAAATTATATGCACTATTCAAACATGGGCATGTGGATTCTTTTTCTTGACCATATGAGGCAATCACATCATTCTATAAGAGCAAAACATTAAAGTTCAACTTATTAAAAGGCACTCCAGTGCAATTCTCACAAAAACTGAGAGAAGAATAAAGACTGAGGCTGAAACTAAAACACGTAATCAGTTCTATCAACGTCACTACTACACAGAGTTAAATTTACTGTGCCTGGAGTGAGGGGGTAAGCCAAGATACTTATGCAAATGACAAGATGTGCACATAATGTGCACTGTCTTGTGGAGCCTCTAAATGTGAGATTGGGTTCAGTCTTGCACTCCCACACTGGAAATGCTACGGGTAGGTATGTCAGTACAGAATTTGTTGCTGATGTAGGGATTTATTTCAGTGGCAGCTGTTTAATAGCTCTGCATCACTGTAGAAGTGGAAGGTGGTGAGACCTCACCTAGAATGCCTTTGACATCCCAACAAGTTCTTCGGGAAGGCTGGCCACCTTTCAAAATCTCCTTTGACTCAGTTCAGCAAATAGATGGATTTTTATTTTGGTTGGATTATCTTCCTTTTGGACTATACAGTTGTTCTCCATGGGCCTGGTCTTCATGTCCACTGAAGTTAATGGGATGCTTGCCATTGTCTTCAATAGGCTTTGGATTCGGCCCAGTATAATTTATGTAGTTCATTAACCAATATTGACCTGTATAGTTTGTGTCACTGGGTAACGTCTATCATGACTAGAATAGCCCACTGTTTCAAACTCCTCAATATTTGATCAGGAATTAGGATCAGCAGGCACTGGTGAGCTAACACACCCTGTCTACTCCAAACCTAATCTTTTCCTGAGTGGCCTTTTTTTTTTTCATTTCCAACTTCCTATAGTCCTGCAGGTCTATAAATGATTCCCCTTCAGTTTTTGCCTTTGTTCATCACAGCACTTCTGTATTGCCTAGTTTTAAAAAAATGCCATGCAAGCTCTGGTAGCTTCAAACTAAATAGTTTGTATCTGTCAGAAAGCATCCCAAAGCCCCATGAATCTAAAGCCCTCCTATTTTCATTGTTGGCACATGCGTTCATTGATCTCCAACGTCAGTGTTCTCTTTCTTGCAAAGACTACCAACTTTCCTCACTTATGCAACTGGTGCTGTTGCCTTTTTTTTCCAGGATATTCTTTAAGCTTCTTGTCACATTACTTGTTCTGGCATTCAGGAAACTTCACCTTATCTTGTTTTCCATAAATATAAATATAGTTTCAGTCCAGGATGTGTCCAAAAGGGATGTCTGATGAATTAAGAAATTGCCTTTGATAGCTTGAACTCAGGACCCCTCTAGAATTAAATGATATCTTCTGGATGTTCTAACCACAAGCTAGTTATATGTCAGTGAGAATGCCACATACAAAAGAGAATCTGGGATTTCATGACCATAAAACAAGAGTAATTGCTGACGAAAAACACATTTCCTTTAGTAAAGTACGGAAGAATCACATGGAAATATGTCAAATGATTTTTATGAATTGGACCAGCTGAAATAAACTCAGGAAGACTTTTGTATACAATGTGTTCTTAGTGAAAACACACAGTTGGAACTTAGAGTAAACTGTCAAAGTGAGAGCCTACATACAGGAGTCACATAAGCTCTGTTTCATTTATGCAGCTCATTGCTCTGTTTATAATAATTTGTAAATAAAAAAAGTTTTGCTAGTATTTTATTGCAAAAACATTAACTTTTTCAGCATGTGAAATTTAGTATAGGGACAAAGTTAACAGGAATATCGGGCTAGATTTCTAGTTTCACTTCAGCTCTTTTGCACTGCTCCAGTGCTTTGAAGATTCCCACTGTGTTGTGGATTCCTCAGCTGGCATAGAGCCATGCTCCTATGCTCTCCCTTCCCAGCCTCTGACAAAGGGGATGTGACTGGGGTATGGCTAAGCCAACTAAGGATTCTACAACACAGCGGGAATCCTTAAGGAGCTGGTTAAACCAGCTGTAGAGATGCTTTGTACCAATGGAATGGTGCAAAATAGCTGAACTGAAGCCAGGAATCTGGCTGGAATCTCTCCATGGGGCAGGTGTTACAAGTTAGAGCAGCCCTCAGTTACTTTAATGTGCGGTGGAGTCTAGGCGTGCACACACTGGCTTCAGGATCAAAGGATCACAAAGGTGGATTAAAGGCATCTATACCCCACAGTCGAGTTTTGCAATAAGCTTTCTTCAGCTGGATTGGCTGATTTCTCCCATTATAAAGAACACTATATGATAGAGTGAAGTCAGGTTGCAGTGACATTTGGCTTCACTTAAATTAGGAAAGAGGTATACATCACATTCAGGTATATTTGTGTTTTGATTAGATTAGGCCAAGGGCAAGTTTCCTTGATATTTTTTTTCAATTTATTTAGAGATCTCTAAAAGTGGAGTTGCTCTCAGACAGCCTCAGCCCTGTCACTTGCATAGCAATGAGACTTTTAGTTGACAGGCAGTGTTTTCATTTTGGACGCTGCTTTTGGCCTCTCTAGCTTTTTGAATGATGTTTTCTGTGCAGGGAAAGGGGAGGTTTTCTGTAAGGATGTGCACCTCATTCATGTATGTGATTGATAAAAATTTCAAGTAAGATGCTGAAGAGCATTTATATTGACACTGGAAGCCTGAGTAATCAAGCCTTGTGGATATTAAAATCTTCAAGTCCCCCGCCTCTCCCCCGCACCCTCCAATCCTCAGGTTTGTTTTTTAGTGAACTGAAATTTGGTTTCCAAATGTTGTAGCACCTTTCAAAAGGGGGTATTCTCAGTTGTCGACACTTCAGACCACATTGTTCCAAATCAATGTAAAACCATGTGTCATTTGTCATCCTATTTCCACAATTTCTTTTTTCTCTCTGAGCTGTCATTGTAACAACTTTTCATGAAAAGGATAGTGACATCTTTCCCACCTCCCCGACCAGAACGGAACTTAAAAACTGAGCAATGTTTGTAGTCATGGGACACATCCCAGTGCCCTTAGGCTTTTACAGTTACAGCCACCATACTAGGGTCCCAGGTCCAGGACATTTTATTTTGCCATGTTCTATGTTGTACGTAATAATGTGCTTTAACTGAGTTTCTACTGTTCTATATAACCAGGTAAATCCAGATGTGTGCGCACATACACAATGCTATTTTATTTGCAGAGATTCTAGTAGAATGCATGCTGAATACACTCATATTCTTCAGTAGCCTACATTCATAGATTTTTAAGCACAGAAGGTCCCATTAGATCAGTGTTTCTCAAACTGGGGTTGCTGCTTGTGTAGGGAAAGCCCCTGGTGGGCTGGGCTGGTTTGTTCACCTGCCCCGTCTGCAGGTCCGGCCGATCATGACTCCCACTGGCCGCCGTTCACTGCTCCAGGCCAATGGGAGCTGCTGGAAGCGGTGCGGGCCGAGGCCAGTGGGAGCCTTGATTGGCCAGACCTGCGGACGGGGCAGGTGAATGAACCGGCCCGGCCCGCCAGGGGCTTTCCCTACACAAGCAGTGACCCCAGTTTGAGAAACACTGCATTAGAGCCTCTACTCTGGCCTCCTGTTTAACACAGGCCAGAGAATCTCACTGAGTTACTCATGTATTGAACCCAATAACTTGTTTGACTAAAATATGCTTTCCAGAATGGCATCCAGTCTTGGTTTGAAGACATCAAGAGATGGAGAATCCACTCTCATTCTTAAAAATGTGTGCCTTATTTCTAATTTGAATATTTCTGTTTTTAAATCCTAGCCATTGGTTCTTGCTATGTCTTTCTCTGCTAGATTGAACAGCTTTTTGATAGCTGGGATTTTCTCCCCATGAAGGTACTTGTATATTGTAATCAAGTCACCTTTTGATCTTTTTGATAAGTTAAACAGATTGAGCCTCTTAAATCCTCATGAGGAGATACATTTTCTAGCTCTTAAATTATTTTTGTGGCTCTTCCATGCACCCCCTTCAGTTTTTTAATGTCCTTTTACAAATTTGGACACCAGAACTATATGCAGTATTGATCTCACCAAAGCCATATATAGAGATAAAAATCACCTCCCTGATCCTATTCATTAAGGCCCTATTTATACATTCAAGGATCACATTACCCTTTCTTGCCCCTATGATTTTTAAATCCCTGTCAGAATCACTGTTTTCCAGGGTGCAATTCACCATTTTGTAAGTATGGCCTGCATTCTTTTTTCCTAGATGTCTGACCTTATATTTGGCCATACCATAACACGTTTTGTTTGAATGGGCCCAGCTTATCAAGCAGTCCAGATCGTTCTGTATGACAGCTCTGTCCTTAACATTATTTCCCACAATGTCAGTCTGTGTCATCATCCTCTAATTTTATCAGCAAAGATTTTATTTTTACTTCCAGATCGTTGATACAAATATTGAATAGTATCAGGCCTAGAACTGATCCCTGTGAAACCCCACTAGAAACATGCCCATTTAATGATGATCTTTATTGACACCTAGTTTTGGAGATTTGTCAGCTAGTCAGGTCTCGATCCATTTAATATGTGCTTTATTAATGTTGCATAGTGCTATTTTTAAAATCAGAATATTGTACAGTTCTAAGTCAAATGCCTTACAAAAATCTAAGGGCTTGTCTCTATGAACAATTAGTTCCTAGCAAGCTGGGCTGTGAACCTACTGCACGTCAGCCACTTCGTTAATGCGCTTTGATCTAGTCCCATTTCAAAGAGGATTAGATCAAAGCACATTGAGGCACTGTGAATGTGTGTCAGCAGAGTCTGCAGAGACAGTCCCTGGCAGGCTAGTGTGGGGTAGATACACACCCAGCTTGCTGCACACTAAATGTTTGTATAGACAAGCCCTAAGTATATTACATCTAGGCATTACCTTTATCAGCCAAATTTGTAATCTCATCAAATAATAAAGTTAGTTTTTTCTAAAAAGACCTGTTTTCCATAAAACCCCATTGATTGGCATTTAATTATATATCTATCCTTTAATTCTTTATTGATTTAATCAGCAGGCCCAGCATATGCTATTCAAAGTGGTTATTTCTAATAGATATTTATTGCTAATGGAAAGGAAAATAGATCATCATCCTTGTGAACCACTAGCAAGGGCATTTTGTCAACAAAAGTGACATACCATGAGTAGGCTTAGGTTATGTTTCCATTTATTGTCATTTAAAATTTTATCGGATGATTATGTTGGCTAAATTTAACACTTTTTGCATGATTTCCCATGACACACCGGTATTCTTCTGTAACCAGCTGCCTTGGAGGTAAAGTCACAGTTTTGGGGAACCCTGCTCTTATACTCAGATAACACACAAAATCATTCGCAAAATATATCTGCTATTTTATGACCTTGATCTTGTTAATCAGTTTTATCAGCAAAACATTTTCGCACAGAGAGGTGGTTAACATTTCTAGGAAACAGCTCATAAAACTTCTGGAAAGTATTGCTCAATTCTCCATCTTTTACATAGACATAGTACAAATCATACAAAGAACACAGGAGATAAGAAACTAACTGCAAAGTCTTCCAAGAAAGTCAGCTGATGAAATGTGAGAACATAGTGGCAGAAGAATCTAACCATGGAATTCAAGATGTACAGTTCTGCAATAACCCTTTCTGTCCCTGCCTCAATGAAATGTGACACTGTAAATAGTGACACTGAAAATCACTGGAGTAGAAATGTCTTTTGTTATTTACTATTCTTATAATGTTGATTTTGTTGTGCTATTTTTTAAAACATTTACATGGTGAGGGCCAGATCATCAGCTGGTGTAAATAAGCATAACTCATTGAAGACCTATGCCACTTTACAGCAGGTGAGCATCTGAGCCAGAATATTTTATATGCTTCCTTGGCTCAGATTTGTCATGGCTAAGTGGTTCTGTAGTCTGTTATTTGACAAGGGCAGACATGAACATCTGTGGAGTTGAAAACTTATTATTGTATTATTATTCATTTGTGTTCTGGTAGTGCCTACAAACCTTAGGCCATTATATTAAAATAAACAAGAACTTTTCCTGGGCCTAAAAAGGGGGTTGTGGAGTTGTACCTCAGTGAAATTTGACCCAATCTTTTTTTTAAAGCATACACCATTCATACCTTAAAAGTATTTACTGTACAAAACCTATCCTGAGGAAGATACCAGCTGTAGCAGTTGAAAAAAAAATAGAACTACCACACGGAAAGAGCTGAACTGACTCATGAGTTTAAGAAATTAGATAGGCCAAGTGGATGATAAGAAGATGCACATTTTAGCCCAGTATATATTACTAGTGTGAAGCACTCCTTATGTCTGTTGGAGTTACACTTTTGTACAGAATATGCTAAATAGCTCCTGAAATTAATCTTTACAAAATGGAGGAGTACAACTGTTGTCATCTGTGTCAATAGTAATGTTGTGCCCTGTTTAGTACGTACATATGAATGTGTATACGGAATGCAAATATGTGCAAAAAGAAGACAATGCTAAATTTCTCTTGCTAAGACAGGAAGGCAGCTCAAAGGTGTGGCCTAGGAATCCTGCCATTGAAGGGAAGGATTGTGCAGAGCCAATCAGTGCTACATGTTATACAACACGTTTTGCTCCTCTTCTCAGTAGGGGCAGTGCATGCACTGGAGGTACGTAGGATGCATTCAATTGTCAGCCCTGCAAGTTTCTGAAAACCTATGGCAAATCTCTCCGGATCTCTGGCAGGAACCTGCCTCATGCCACAGATTGGTAAGAAAGAGCTACCATGCTCCTTTGCCCTCTTTACACATCAGCTCACACTATGAAAGGGGGTATTATCTCAAAGGTACACCCTGGAAATGTTAAACTTCTCATATACAGTGAGAATCTTTTGGGCGTTTCGTTTGCTTCCTCACACCTACAGTCCTGTATGAGAGAGCTGTAGGGATGGATTTTCAGGGGTTCTCCTCTCTTACCACAGCCATTGAAATCCACTAGAGTTGTGGATGCTCAGCACTTCTGAAATGAGGCCAGACGTGTCTGAAGTTGGCCACCCAATAACAGAAGCACTCAAAATTAGTGGACACTTAAAAATGTTGGTTTATGTCTACATGCAAACAGCATATCTATCAGCCCAAAGGTAACCCGGACACAGGAAATGAAGTGTGTCATTTTTCAGGGAGATGATGTTTTGGGGGCAGGAGAAGGAAGGTTGCAGACACGGGTTAGTCTGGAAATCAGCACTCTTTGGAAGATAGGTTGTAAGTTAAGTAAAGAAGTTGCTGCCAGATCTTCAATCATTTATATCAATATCATGCTAAGCACTTTAATGTGTTGCAATGGAAGGCCGAATTTGGTCCTGGCTATTTGATTCCCTCTGTACATGGCAGCTGTAGCATGGAGCCTGTTTTACAACTGGGCAGAACTGTCCTGTGCAGTAACTGAAAGCAGAAGATTGCACTTTCTACTGCCACTTCTGTTACTCTCTAAAGTCTCTGCTATGTCTTTTATGTAACTCTGCAGGGTTGCGGATTTTTTTTATTTCAGTCTGGCTTCCAAACAAGAGTTTACAAGACTTAAAAGTTTGGAAGCTGCAGCATAGAAGCTAAAGAAAGATTTATTTAATCTTAGGTAAGTTTCACTCACGTATGGCCTTTCCCCCCACAAAATAAGCTTCATCTTCAGCAAATTTTGTTCTTTACCTTTTATTATAAAATGCAACCCTCATACTGTATCTTTGAAAACATTTGTCTATACTACAACAGAGATTCCCTTTTAAAATCTGCTAAGTCTGACACCTTCACTAATGTCAGGTTTATCACGTCTTCGCAAATGAGGTCATATCTTAACGATATGCATTGCTACAAATGTAAATTATGACATCATAACCAAAGAGTCAGGATTCAAAAATTTAATTGTGAGGTATTATAGAAATATAGTCATTCTAATCACTAGAACAATTTTGAATTCTGAAACAGCTAAATAAGAAATAGCTATTTCATTTATTGTGAAAATCAAAACAAATGGCAGTAAAATGCATTAAACACCTTCTGAAGTCAGTGACAAAATTCGTATTCAATAAGAAAAAATTAGCCCCTCTATAAACAATCAGTTTAAAAAAATCCCTTATTTTCCTCTTTTTGCAATAGTCATGTACTTTTCTCAGGAAATAGATAGCAGAATATTGATTGTGAGCTATAAACTAGACTTTATCTACATGCAAACCATGGGCAACATGTTATGGCCTCATGGGTTTAATGTTGCTGTCTTTATTCATAGGGAACTGGCTTGACACCTTGCAATTCAGCCTAAGTATGAGGCAGCCTGTGACAGTGCTGTCCAGGTATCAAGGCAGAAATCAGATTGTGACTCTGATCCCTGCTTTCTCCATGTGAGAGGTAACTTGCACCATCCTTCTTCCTTGCAAAGCTCACTTCGCTCCTCCATTCTGGCTCAGCTGTAATAGCTGGGGCACTGAAGGAGGGGGATAAGACAGAGCCCGCTACCCACTCTTGCTTTCCACTGGTGCAGATTGGGGAGTAGCAGCCCAATGACTGAGTTCCCTACCGCACAGGGTCTGGGTAATGCAGGTAGTCCACACAGGGGAGTAAAGGGGCTCCTTATTGCCTTACTCCCCTGCACACGTGCACAGCTAGGCTCAAACGAGAACCCACAAGTTCTACTAAGTACACAGGGCTACTTGTTGGACCCTACAGTTAATGGTACCTTTTTGGAATTTGTACACTATTTCAGTGGGTGTTCAAGTTTCATTTCCCCTGGAACAAGGCGGGAGAAAGGTTAAAGGATCTTTGAGGTCTGGGCAAACATTGGAAGAACTGTGCTAACTCTTTCCTTTCTCACAGGCAGGTGGTTAAGGTACAATCCCCTTCTAATAACCCAACAGGTTCCAGGGGAACAGGTTTAGGATTATGTATTTTCAGATGAGTGGGATAAAGCCCCTGTATATTATCCTCTATGCTTTCTAGATCCAGACTGTACACAGGATATCGGCTAAATGGAAAGACAAACAGGCATTAACAAATAGGGATATTCTCTGATTGACACAAAATATACTTGCCACAGGAGACATTTCAGAAAGGGAATGATCAAAGTGTTACTTAAACAATAACGCATTGTAGATGTTGGTCTGGCTTTATTATATGTATTTAAAATAACAAAGTATATACCTGATAACCACACCACTCCATGTAGGTGAATCTGCAAGCATTGTACCTTAATAAAATTAATTGTTGAGTGATGTATGTTATGGGATTCTCTCTCTCTGGTACAGTATTTTAACAGGAATGGAATAAAAGGAAAGGGCAAATGCATTAAGTAAGACTGACAGTTTTCAGTACAAGACGAATTTATGTGTTCAAAGTTGTTTACTTTGAAGAAGAATCTTCAGAAGAAATGTATTGACATAGGCCCAAATCCAGCAAAGCACTTAAGCACATGCTTATTTTTAAGCACCTGTCACATATGCTTGCTGGGTTGGGGCTGAGAAACATGAAACCCACAAATCACTTCCGACAGTGTACAAATAATTCACTCTTGATATGCGTTAATATGAAAAGGAAGGAAGTTTAAATGTTATCTCAGGGAAAAACAACAAAGACAATACCACACATAATATCCAAAAAAGCTTGACCAGAATCTGAGGATGAATCATCAAAAACATATATATTATCTTCATTCAGTCTGAATAATATAACACTGACATCTTAAACACTACCAGAGATAATATCCAAGAAGCCCAATGAAGCAGAAAGAGAATATGAAAGTGACTCATTAGAAACCTCTACAATATCTCCATTCTGTGGTTTGGGTGTTTTGTTTTTTTGGTAGCAACTGGATAACTAAAAACTGCATAATCTGAAAGTTAAATTAGATATAATTTGTCTTATTTTAGGAGATTTTGCAGCACTGGGAACATATGCATTTTTATCACAAAATTTAAATTGTCTATCTCCAAGTTTCTCTCATGACATTTTGTTTATCAAGCAGAGATGCAAAGGTAGTGATAAAAGTTGAACAGAGCTGCTAAGAGTTGTATGAAACTGTGAAGAAG
The DNA here is from genome assembly GCF_016161935.1 of Mauremys reevesii. Taxonomy (NCBI): domain Eukaryota; kingdom Metazoa; phylum Chordata; order Testudines; family Geoemydidae; genus Mauremys; species Mauremys reevesii. The sequence goes on along the minus strand of NC_052629.1, from coordinate 34,079,754 downwards.
CAAAATGAAGGGCCTGAGAAAAGATTGGGGAAAAAAAAAGCTGAAATATAATAGAATACATAAAGGTGGTTCAAATGTGTGACCTGCTTTTTCCTAAGACTTAAGAAAAGTTATTGGAGGGCCAGTTTCTACTACCCTTGCTCAAATTGATCAGCACTGTACTATAATCCCAGTCCTTTAAATGACTCCACACGAGTTGGTCTTTGTGCCGGTACAGCCTCCCACCAGAGCCATTAGGCCTTTGCATGGCTACAGGCTCTGTGCAGACCTGAGGACCTTAATGACTAATCTCCTCCATGGCAGTACTCATATAGTGACATACTGCTGAATATGAACAAGGGCAGCAGAACCAGGGCCTAAATGAGTCAGGGCTGTCAACATTTTCTAGCAGGCCTGCTATCCCAACATTGCATGTTTGAATAATGTTTCTCCAGAGTTTCTGTTTTAGGGTGGCCTCAAACAGTTGCTTTGTAAGAACTGTAGTAAGAGATTTTTCATTTTCACCATCATATAGCAAATATTTATCTTACCATCCATTCTTCTGAAACATCAATTTTAATAGTTATTAAAGCTTGCTTTAGCTCAGATAAGTCTCTGTGCCTCCGTTCCCATAAGTAAAATGGGATAATACTTCCCTATTTCACAGGGGCATTTGTGTTGATAAATATGTTAAAGCTTGTGAACGACTAATATAAAGAGCCATATAGGAGCTAGGTGGTGTTATAAGTGAGTGTGACTGAAGGGCCCAAAATGGAGGCAGTATTGCCTCAGGTCGGCTGTGATAAATCTTTAGCAAGGATGAAGCAGATAGGGGTTCCCCCCCCCCCCACCAAAATAGTAGCTCTGTGAATAGCAAAAGCAAATGGGGGACTAGGGAGAGGTAGGAGACAGACTAATAAGCTCCACTTAGTGCTCTCCTCCTTTAGAAATCTTAGAAGTAAAATATTTGACTGTATCTAACTGTTTTTATGTAATGATGAATTCTCTGAAAATAGTAGAAAAGGAATAAGGCATAAAAGCATTGTCCGGCAGAAGCTCACAACGAGTGTTCCAAACTCTCACAATATTTGGTGTTATTTTGAAATCCCCAGCTCCTAGAGTCATGTGATTACTTGAGAATCTCAACTTACATTTAAATCAGAGTAAGTTTCTAGCTCTCATGGTTGTATAGAGAAGCTTGAAAATGCGACCTCCTAATGACTCAAAACCAAGAAGGCAAATAAAAAGGTACCATTTTTTTTAGCCAATATTATAAGCTTTTTGGTGGTGGGATGGGGGGAGGCTGACTCATGATTTTTGAACATGTGGGGTTAGCAATATTGAATGTTTAAAGAATACTTTGCTATACACAAGCAGGATTTACCCATTTATAATCACACAGCTAATTGGGTGGCCCAATCATTGCTGACAAAAATAAAATGAAAATTATTGTGACACCAAAGATCTAAACATACAGCTTTGAGGAGAAGAAGGTCAAAATCTCCTTCATTCTCTTCCTTGAAGGGTAGCAGTGCTTACTTTGTGTCACAGTTTGCTAGGATTGAGCCCTGGCACCTCAAGGCTTGGCAGTTCATTGAGCCCTGGGACCTCTGGGCTTGCTGTGTCAGTTATGAAAGTAAAAAAAAATTGCTTGCGCTATGGCACCTAAATGCTTGAGCCTCAGCACCTCTTTCATTACAAATTAAGCACTGAAGGGCAGGGCAATGGCAGGCCATTACTAGAGCAGTTGCTTAAGGATTCCGGAAGGTTCATTTCAAGACCCAGCCAGGCAAATTCCTCTCACTACTGATCTGTCAGGTGAACCTGATAGCTAGGCATTGGTGGAGATAAATGATAGCATGCTATGCTGTGAACTGCCTCACAGAAGGATAAAAATCCATTTAACTTACAGCATGTGTAGAATTAGCACAATTATCCCCTCTGGTGTTTTACTTCTAAAAGTGACATATGACATTCAAGGTGACAAAGTGACATTAAAAATTTAGCTCTCCCCTCACCTACTTAGCTGCTGCCTAATCCTGCAGCTACTTAAATTCATAAGGTACCTAAATTTCTCCCAGTGGGCATGCCCAAAGCTGCCTAAATTCTGATACCACCAAACTGCTCTGAACCTAAATGCCTGTGGTATGTTCAAATTAGGCATTCCCCTTCCTATCTTGCCTGATGCACTAGGTGTTCTCAGAGGCTGCCTAAAATCGAGGGTGGTACCATTCCTTTATGCTACTGGTTTGAACACTCACCTAGCATATAGGAAACAGATGTTTGAGTCCCTAGTATCAGGGGGTAGCCGTGTTAGACTGTATCCACAAAAACAACAAGGAGTCCAGTGACACCTTAAAGACTAACAGATTTATTTGGGCATAAGCTTTTGTGGGTAAAAAACCTGCAACATCTGAAGAAGTGAGGATTTTTACTCATGAAAGCTTATGCCCAAACAACTGGACTCCTTGTTTTTGTTTGAGTCCCTGCTCTGCCTGATTAAAGCAGTGACTTGAAGTCAGGTCTCCCACTTCCCAGATAAGTGCCCTAACCACTGGGCTATGTGTTATTCTGAGGCAAGGTCCTCTCAATCTCTCCTGTAGAAGCTGCTCTGTTTTGTGTACTTAAATATTCAGTGGGCCAGCAAGAGCGAGTGAGTGGCTCTCTAGTCTAGCGTTTAGTGCGTTCACCTGGGATCCCATTCTTAGCCTCTAGCTCTCAGCATGCATTGTATAAGGAGTCTATGTGCCTAACTCAGGTTCTGAGGATTGGACTGGACGTTGAGATGCCTAAAGTTAGGCCTTGCAATGCTGAACCCCATTCCCTTTGTGAATCTAGCCCATGGCAAGAAATAGGTGTACTAAGGCTCAGAGAGGTGCAGCTCTAGGAGGTGGAGGGGTTAAGCCTGAGGGTGAGTGGATCCTCGGGAGAAGGGCTGTCTCACTGAAAGGGGCACCCCCTATGGACCGCACAGGGCCAAGAGTGGGCATGACTTGTGAGTCCGTGACATAGGGCCAGGATTGTAACTTTGGTTTTTTCATCCACGAAGCCATGTTGCTGATAAATCTATCGACAGAGATGCCAGCTTTTGTGATATTTATTAAATCTCATCATTTTAGGTGTGCCTTTGTTCAAACCATTCACGATAACAGGGAAAGTTTGGATTGCTCATAATTTTTGCCCTTACTAAAAAACGGACTTCTCCTATTTTTTTCAAAAGGACTTTCTTTGCCTGGGAATTAAAGAAGACTTGGAAAATTAAATTAAATTGTCCTTGATTAAGCATGAAGTGGTGGAAATATATCCTGATGATAATAAATCTTATCTAGCCCAAGATGCTCTTCCGGAAATGCAGCGCAAGACTTAAGAGTTTCCCAATTGAAATTAAACCATTGCCAGTGGAAAATGACAGAAAATGTAGAGCTGCTAATAAATAAAAAAAAAACCATGATTACAGTTTCTGTTTGCAGTACTACAGCATACTCCCAGGCGATCTTCCAAGAAGCACAGTAACAGAGCTTCTAAACCAATGTAATATAGTGTAAATATTGCAGTCCATTAATTGATTCTAAAACTCATCCACATTGCAATATGAGCTGTACAATATGGGCCCAATCTCACTGAATTGATGTTTCCTCAGTTTTGTAGTCTCATCAGTCCTTTATGGGAGGCTGTCTAAACTGTGTTTATGAGAGTAATATATATAGTTATTGTACCAAGCAGGGACACTATGAACCATATTTGGCTTTTAATTTGTTCCCATATTTTAAAGACTTAAGGTAAAATCCTGGCTCCATTGACTTCTGTAGGGCCAGGATTTCACCTTTAGTTTCAACATTTATGGTGAAGTAAAACTAGAGGGCTTCTTTTAAAAGCATATGCTAGTTACCCTTTAAAAAAAAATCTGCTCTCTTTTAAGGGAGGGATAGCTCAGTGGTTTGAGCATTGGCCTGCTAAACCCAGGGTTGTGAGTTCAATCCTTGAGGGGGCCATTTTAGGGATCTGGGGCAAAAATCTGTCTGTCTGGGGATTAGTCCTGCTTTGAGCAGGGGGTTGGACTAGATGACCTCCTGAGGTCCCTTCCAAACCTGATATTCTATGATTCTATGACTTGCAGTATGGCAGCTACAGTAGCAAGCTGAATGCAGCAGGAATGAGATGTTAGTAAATAGGGCTCTAGTCCTGCAATCAGATCTGCGAGAATGGACCTTTCAGAGCAGGCACAGTCCTAATGACTTCAGCAGGGCTCTTCAGAAGGACAGGGCTCTGAACTGGTAGATTCAGTTGCAGGATTGGGGCTTTAGGACATAAGAGAAATCATAGCTCATGTGATGCAAACACAAAGCCCATGCACTTTTCTGTGGCTGGTGGCTTAAACCAGACTCAGTACATTCTGGCCAATGTCCTCTGCAAGATCCATTAGGGCAGCAGGTTCTCCATCTATAATATGAGCATTCAGTATTGCCAGCTCTGACTGTATCATGTCTCTCACAGTTCCTGGTGCTTTGCCCCTAAGGCCCAGATCCTGGAATCAGGTGAGTGTGTGAGAATCTGAGGGGTTTTTCTAAAGTGAATTTCTAACCCTCACAGTTGCAGAGAAGCAAACATGAATCTGCAGGCTCAGAAACCAGAAGACAAGCAAAAAAGAGTCACCAATTTATTATTTTTAAAATCTCATCATTTTTGGAGGCCTGACTCATGATTTTTGAATTCCTGGACTTGGCAATACGGATTCTTCCACTTTAGGGGCTGCTGGAAGGCTAACTTAATTACTGTTGATGAGGTGCTCAGATATTATGCTGAGGGGGCTGACAGAGCCCCTTTAAGGAAGAAGGTCTCAGAGCTCCCGTGACTGAACAGGTGCACTCTGGTTAGGGATGGGGTAGCACCTGGGTTCAGGAGATAATGAAGCTTGGGAATCAGGAAGGAGGAATGTTACTTTGCCCAAACTGAGACACCTGGAGCTGGGGGTAAGTTTCCAGGGAGGGGCTTAAAAGGAAGAGCCCTGCTCAGTTAGAGCAAAACTGTGTAAAGTTTTGTAGTTCCTTTCTAGGAGACAATGGGATGGGAGACAGGTCTGACTAGCTAGAAGTGGAAATGCTGGATCCAGAGGAAGGCCTGTAGGCATACCCTTATGATCTCTGCCCTGAGTAATTGGCAGGGAGCTGGCAGGAACCCAGGAGGCCTCTGAGACTCTTATTAAGCCTAGGGTAGGTGGCTGGCCATTGTTTATGTTGTTGCTTCTCTTGAGTTTTTAAGTCTAGTGGGGGACTGTGGAGGGAAGCTTGAGAATGCTCCAATCTGAAGGAAGGTTGAGACTAATGGGGAAGCTGCACTCACAGAAGGTGGTGGAGCTAGAACCTTTTGAGTTATGGCATTTAACACTTGTGATTTGAAGTATCCATATTAATAAGTATCTCTGTGCTATGGATGTTATTAGCCTATGAGAGTGTTGGAGAAATATTTGTGAGGAGCCCTGAGAAAGGGAACTGAGGGTGGGCTGCATTGCAGGGCCATTCTTTGCATGAGGAAGTGTTCCAAGATGGTGATGGTAGGCTAGAGACCATGTAAATCCCTAGGTTTTACAAATTAAAAACAACCTTCCTCACTGAGTCATGCTATATTTCTTTATGAAGGTTTAGGAAACAAGCCAAAGCCTGTGCATATGGTTCTAGCCTGACATCCTGAAGAAAAGTCACTAATGTGAGCATTTTGGGCCAGGTACTCAAGAGCTCAGTACCCACTTCCCATTTTAGGTACTCAAATTACACATTTGTCCCCAACCTGGCTACTTTGAGGCATGGGAAGACTTTTCTGTAGGCCCTCTAGTATGTGAATCACAGAGGAGCATTATTGGGTCTGGAAAGGGGTTAGGAGTATGGTATTATGTCAATATACCCTCTCCATGAGCTGGTGCTGCATAAATGATTCCGAATATTAACAAGAACAGGATGTACAGGGGATGGGGAAGAGGTGCTGGCCAAGCATGGGGATGTTTAAAAGCCAGAACAAAGATACAGGTTCATACTGCTTCTGCAGTGTACAGGTTTCCTTACAAAGGTGCTTTACACCACTTCCTCCTCCTCCTCCCTTTCACCCCGCCCCCCAAAAACAAAACAAAACAAAAACCTGAACAATTGATGGTGCTGGGGTAGCACTTAGAAGCTCACCATGGCAGGGCTACATTCTGCTAAGCACTCTTCAAACAAGTAAGAGAAAGACAAACCCTGCCCCCCAAAGATTACAATGTTGTAATTATTTTATGTAATAGTTTAAACACGTACATTTCAGCAGCCAAACAAATTGTCCTAGTAAGCAGTCATTTTAACCCTTGGCCATTAATAAAAATAAAGTGGACATTTTGGTTCATTTAAAGTCAATGGCAAAACTCCCACTGATTGGGAGGGATAGGATTTTGCTCTCTAAGAACATGCTTCTTAAGCTTCTGTGTTTTCAGGTAACCTTCAAAAAGAGAGAGCCAAACATTAGCCTGGAGGGGAAAAAGAAAAATTGTTCAGTGATGAAACTAGGCTTCTGTAGCCCATATACAAGCCCTACTTGCTTTAAACTGTTTCACTATAATACTATTGATGAAACTCAAAGTTCAGAGTGGGACAGGTTGAAAACTGGGTAAGTGAAACTCTTGTAAACAGGAGAAGGGCTTGAATAAATAACATACTCACAAATATTTTTTTTCTAATCACTGAGCTGAAAAACCTGAGGTGACAGCCTAAATAGCAAATAGCTGAAACAGTAGTAATCTCCAAGCTGAAATTTGCTCACATAAAAATGTGTTAAATAATTCTGAATACTGAACAAATGTGTAAATCATGACCTATCTGCTGATAATTCTCTACAGAAAAAGATTGTTTGTTGAATAAATTGCTTACTGAAAATGGCCTGTCTAGCTCCAGTGCAGAGCTAACATCCAACCCTATTTGTCTAGAAATAGTTGTAAATCTTGTGGTGATAGTCTCTTGCATGATATCTGAGTATGGCTGCTGCCTATCTTGCTGAACCCAGAGAGTATAGAGACGTATGAAGTTTTAAAAATGAAAGCTGAAAACATTTTCAAACCTCAAAAGTTCAGGTTTGGTTCAAGTTTTGTGCTAGATCTTATTTTATCCAAACATGTTCACACATTGCTAATACACAACAGAAATAGTTTCTGCACTGTACTTTAAAGTTTTAACTGGGTTTTTATTGCTGCCAATGTAAATATATAGGGCTACGTTCTCCAATCCGCTAAGGCCACTCTGTATCACTGAAGTAGCTTAAAGTGGCCTTAAAGCTTCTGGTGAGAGCCAGTAGAGAATTTCTCTTGTATGTTTTGCCAGAACCACTTGCTTCCCCACTCCAGAGTGTAAGTGTAAGGAGTGGGGTATGTTGGGGGTGTTCTAGAACGGGTGTGGGTGGGATAGGGAGGTGAGGGGATGTGGTGCGGAGCTAAGTTAAATCTCTAGGGGATCTTATGACAAGGCTGCACCGGGGCATCCCTCACCTATGCTATTAACTTGTACCAGGCTCAGGCAGCCCTGAATGAGGGACCAGAAACGGATCCCAGCACTGCCACTTTCTACTGTGTTTGAGCAATCAGGGCCTATGCTACTATGCTAAGCTACTGTTCCTCTCACAAACTTCCACCTATTCAAAGGAAAAAATGTGAATGTATCCAGTAGCTCTAAATGTATAGAGATTTGTTCCGCTGTACATTTTTACTCTTTCTAATCATTTTTATGAGCCTGTGACATCTGTAGCTGCTGTGACTGGAAACTAACTTTGTGTGTTATTGAACACTTCAATGTGAATGTTCCGTTTATTCTGAAAATTGCTTTTCCTCATCCATAAATACAATGCTTTTGCTGAAATTAGAACTCAAGAGAGAACACCATACACCTAAAATATTTCTAAAGGAAATAATTAGACAGCCAGGCAAAATTATTGGGGGGGGTTCTGCCTAGCTCCACTATCTTGAAAGCCCCAGGCCCAGCTCCTCAGAGGTATTTAGGCACCTAACTCTTATTGAGGAAGTCCCTTCCTCAGAATATTTTGGGATTTTAAAAAATTGTTTACATTTGACTCCTATAGCAATTGGGCCATGAGTGGGGCTCCTAGGCACCCTGATGATGTGCAGAGAACCCAGCGTGCACTGTGCTGCACATCACAAAGATTCAGTGAAATCTGTGAGAACAAGGAAGAGTTTTGTAAAATATATCCCAGGTCAACTCCCAGACAGAAGCTAACTCACACCGTTGGGGCATCTTAGCAGATGGCCAGGAAGATGGAGGGAAGGATTTTAATCGCCTGCTAATAAATTGAGTAGGTTGGCTTGTTATCTGAACCAGATTCCTGGAGAGAATTCATGCTTTAGAAGGTTTATGAAATGGGCTGCTCCAGAAAACTACTAATAGAGCTCTGCACTGCCTTGCAGAAGGCCTGAGTTTGCTTCCTCATCATTTACATTTGCTACCTGGATGGCTGTTTTCTGTCCCCTGCCTTCTCTCTTTTTCCCATTCATTTTTCTCCCCTACAGATCAATCCATTTCTCCCTTCTACCCTTACTTTTCCTTTCTGACCTCTCTCCCTTGCCTTTCATTCTCTGACTCCTGCTTCCCCAACACCACAACACAACCCACCATATACCTACTAAGCCTTTCCTGAACTACTCTATGCACACACAGCACTCTGATCAGCCCCTGAGGCTGATGTGGGAGTGTGCTGGGGAAGAAGGAGCAGCCTGGCCTGCCTGCTTCAGAAGGGGAGAGGGAGCTGCCATGGGCATGGACGGGTGAAGCAACAGAGATGGCTCAGGGCTGAGCTGCTCTCCAATTCAATCTGCTTACAAAGATCAAAGGGTTACTTTATTCCAAGAGCTCTGCAATGTTGTTAGTAGCTGAGGAGAAGGTCCAGTCTTCATTTTCCAAGCCTGTTGAATCTTAGAACTGGCCAGCTTTTGTTAAGCATCCTTTATGCCACTTGGTCTCCTGTTTGCTTAACTTATCAGTGGATTCCCTCTGTGACATTGCACTCCATATGCTTTATGAAAATATGTGTATGAATGTGAATATAATGTAACTGGAGTATGCTTTATGCAAAAGGTCTCTTGTAAGGTATCATTACAAAGCTTATAATCTACTGAGTGTGTTCATCCTATTTTTATGCATGTATCATTCTTGTATCTGAAGCTAGAAATATGAAGTATAACTCTGAGGGCCTATTGTAATTATGCAAAGTGTGGGCCATAAATGGTGGTTTAGAATCCTGATGGCTCCCATTGACTAGGACAATTGGTTCTAAATGGTTTATTTACCTGCAAGCCTTCCTGTGTACATGTGGGCCAGCCCATGGGTAATGAAGAATGAGGTCCCACAGGGACATGTGACCATGTCACCTGATGATGAAATCTATCTTAAATCTGGTACTTTTCCATTCAGAAGGAGGAGTGGGGACCGAAGAGACAAAATATTCCCACCTTGTGCCAAAGCTATAAAAGGGGGTGGAGCAGGTCAGAGAGGGATTCCAGTCATGAGACAGCCCCTGCTTACCACCTAAGATGGCTGCTAGAGCTAACAAGGGCTGCACCAGGGGAAAGGATTGGGTCCAGACTAGGAAGGAGTCTAGTCTGTGAAAGAAGCTTATTGGAACATCTCTGAGGGTGAGATGTTACCTGTAATCAGTTTCATAGGATCATAGAGTATCAGGGTTGGAAGGGACCTCCGGAGGTCATCTAGTCCAACCCCCTGCTCAAAGCAGGACCAATCCCCAACTAAATCATCCCAGCCAGGGCTTTGTCAAGCCGGGTCTTAAAAACCTCTAAGGAAGGAGATTCCACCACCTCCCCAGGTAACCCATTCCAGTGCTTCACCACCCTCCTAGTGAAAAAGTTTTTCCTAATATCCAACCTAAACCTCCCCCCCTGCAACTTCAGAGCATTGCTCCTTGTTCTGTCATCTGCCACGACTGAAAACAGCCTAGCTCCATCTTCTTTGGAACCCCCCTTCAGGTAGTTGGAGGCTGCTATCAAACCCCCCCCACTTCTGCAGACTAAATAATCCCAGTTCCCCCAGCCTCTCCTCATAAGTCATGTGCTCCAGCCCCCTAATCATTTTTGTTGCCCTCCACTGGACTCTTTCCAGTTTTTCCACATCCTTCTTGTAGTGTGGGCCCAAAACTGGACACAGTACTCCATATGAGGCCTCACCAATGTTGAATAGAGGGGAATGATCACATTCCTCGATCTGCTGGCAATGCCCCTACTTATACAAGTCTTAATGTGTCAGGCTTAGACTTGCGTGTTTTTTTTTCTTTATTTTGCTTGGTGATGTACTTGGTTTGGTCTGTTATTACTTGAAACTACTTAAATCCTACTTTTTATACTTCATAAAATCACTTTTGTTTATTAATGAACCCAGAGTAAGTGATTAATACTGGGGGAGCAAACAGCTGTGCATATCTCTCAGTGTTATAGGGGGCGGACAATTTATGAGTTTACCCTGTATAAGCTTTATACAGGGGAAAACAGATTTATTTGGGGCTTGGATCCCACTGGGAACTGGGTGTCTGGGTGCTGGAGAGGTAACCTGCTAAGCTCTTTTCAGTTAAGTCTGCAGCTTTGCGGGCGTGGACCAGACCTGGGTCTGTGTTGCAGCAGGCTAGCATGTCTGGCGCAACAAGGCAGGGTTCTGGAGTCCCAAGCTGGCAGGGAAAACGGGCTCAGAGGTAATTCCAACATGTCAGGTGACAGTCCCAAGGGGGTCTCTGACTGAACCCGTCACAACCTCCATTTCCATCTCAAGGCTGGACTCAACAGCCTGGTCAATACTAGAATTTTTCTCACCATTCTGCTGGTGCCAAACAAACACAGTGGGTAAAAATGCCAGTGTAGGTGCCCTTGAAGTATGTGAGTTACTTCAGCATTGTGTGTTACTTCAGCTGAAACTCCTACCTGGAACCTCATAGTCAGCGCTAGCAGCAACTAAAGCAACAGCTCACTTAAGTGAGCCAAGGTCATGAAGTTGTGCTAAACTGATCTTTGCTGGAAGTTGCTCTTTTCACATCAATATATGAAGAGAAGACATTGCAAGGGAGTGTTTTCTCTCAATATCTCCTGGATGTTTGAGGAACCTCACTTCCTCTTTCAGTTCTTAGTGCCTGGATGACTCAAGTCCTGTTTTTGTTCACTTCTCAACCAGGTACCATTTTCCCCTGCTGAAGATATTTTGTTTTCTTAACTCAAGTTACTACAAATATAAACAGGTATAGAGTTATAACTACAGGCTCAGCAATGATTATTTTGGACTTAGTTTCCATTGATAACAGGAAAGTAAATTTCTGGAGAGACTTAACACTAACTTCATCCAGGAATATTCAAGGACATGAGAGAAACACAGCCAGATCTAAAGCTAGTGAAACTGGCAGTCGCACTAAAAACTGATGACAATTTGGAAATGATTGTATCTTGTGAAAGTGTTCCTGCATTTACCTTATGTGTAGATAAGAATTTGATTACAACATCTCTACCCAAAGTTATGGAATCGGAAAATTAGGAAAAGTAACGTTAGCCATATAAAATTATATGTAAAGTTAACTTAAAACACATTTCTTCCCTCCTGATTTAAGTGTATGTTATGGGTCAGACTTTCAACTGAGCTCAGCAACCAACAGCTCCCATTTAGGAATGTAAATAATGGGCTAGACTTTCAGAAGAGCCCAGCTCCTGGGCAGGCACTGAAATAAAGTATCCTGAGTTTCAAAATGCTCTGCTTCCAGCATTGACTCAATGGAAGCTGCTAATTGTGGACACTCTTGAAAACCTGGCCACTTATTTTGTTGCTGAAATGGGAGCTGAGCACTTTTGACAAGCTGGCCCCATGGTTTTCCAAGATTTCAAGTAAAAATAATGACGTTTGCAAGTTAGTCCATCAGTTTATTCATGGTTAAGTAACACAGTATCAGCATTGTGAGAGACTATTGGGCTGGATTCCGAACTGCCCTCAGCCCTACCCCAACATGTTCCCACAGCAGGGTGTGGCATAAGGCTGTTACAGTCTACCATGGGAACTGTTTTGTACCATAGGAATTCCCTGCTGGGGAGAGCTGCCTGGGTTTTGGATCATTTATACCACTTGAATTGCATAAAGGGCCTGGACTGAATTGCACAATCAGAACCACTGTCTCAGTTTTAACTTGTTATGATTGTTTTGGCTTTACTAATGCACTGGAATCATATCCCAAGGATCAGTGTGTAGACCCCCCATTTTGATCATTCTAGCCAGATGATCATTCTATGTAGAGCCACAAAACAATGAAACCCTTTCTAACTATAAGGGTAGTTAAGTACTGGAATAGGCTTCCAAAGGGAGGTTGTAGAATCCCATTGTTTGAGCTTTTAAAGAACAGGTTGGACAAATACCTGCCAGGGACATTTTAGGTTGACTTGGTCCTGCCTCATCTGGAATACGTGACCTCTTGAGGTCCCTTCCAGCCCTACATTTCTATGATTCTATAAATTTCTTAAGAAAAGGAGCAAAACTTCTATCTTGCCAGGACAAAATGAGATCATCGAGAAATTGTAGTGCCATAACCAATAAATCAAATTATAATGGACAGTGACTAGCATTCATCCATATAATGTATTCTTTAGAACCAAATGGGATTCTGAAAGGTTGAAGATGCACTTCTGATTTAGAAAGAAAAGCCAAGATCCCAATGCTGCAAAGACTTATGCATGTGTTGTCCTTTAAGAACATGAGTAGTCCTGTTGAGTTAGATGTGATTTCTCATGTGTTGAAAGTTTATTCATGATATAAATCTTTGCAAGATGGGGCCCAAATCCTCACTGTGAATGAGTGGGCAAATACATCAGCACCAAAAGGAAAATGGCTTTAAGAAAGCCAGACTACAACTCTGGATTGAGAAATCATCTGGGCTCCATAGAGGAACAGTGATCTGATATGGCGATTTGCAATGCAAGATTGGAGCCTAATATTTGGTCCATATAGAGATATGAGAAAAGATGATCATTAAAACTGAATCCCACTGTACTTATCCTCCAAAGAACTGGAATAGAATTAGATTAAACTATGAATGTTTCTCAAATCTGACCCATTTTCTGAATGACTTCAATAGACAACACTGAAAAATTCCAGTGAACTCTTAAAAAGAGAAATAATTTCAGTCCAAAAGTGTGTTTAAAAAAACAAATCCCTCCCTCCCCCCAAAAAACTGGTAGTTGACAGTTTTGCAACAGAGATTAAAAGGTAAGACAGTGCCTATTATAAACATATAAAGGCAGCCACAGATCTGGTAATTAACACTATCTTATTCATAACTGTAATTATTTTATAACTGTTCTGGGTTCTGTTAACCACAAAAGTCTTTTGCCTAGTGAATTGTGTAAACCCACAGAAGGTTGTGGTCCTGGCTTCTGCTCCCCATCAAGCTGAGCAGCCGCCAGTTTGTCTCTACATTTTAGGACCACTTTCACCCAGTTCTGTAAGTGAGATATGTGGACAACCATGAGTGGGTTGGAGAATTAATGCGGGGGAAAGAATTGGATCTATGTTCCAGCATAATGAAATTTTGTAGGCTGAACCAAAGACTCTCCAGCTGAGCATATGTCCTTGTCTAGATGACTGCAAAACACTCCCTAAAAACAAACAAACAAAATCCTTGGCATTATCCAAGTGTGGGACAATGAAACCTCTCCTCTGTGCTAATTCAACAACCCTCGGTTGCAGTTTGCTTTTGTAACAATCGGTGCTGTTTTAACTTTCTGCCTGACCAACAGATCGGAGACTTTGAAGTATTCTCCCGCCATTTGGTGAAAGTCCTAATTTTTGCATTTCACAATTTTTTCCCAGTGTGTGAAGTGCAATTTTCATTGACTGTCACACATGATCCAGAAACTGCAATTCTCCCCCCCTTCCCCACCCCTCCCCATGCGCACACACTGTTTCAGTAGCAGGGAACAACTTTTTTGTTCTGTTTGTACAGAGGCTAGCACAATGGTGTTCTGATTCATGACTGGTGCTCTTAGGCACAATGGTAATAAAAATAACAATTAATTGCATGGTAAAAATGTTGACATTCCAAACATAACTCCATTCCTTTTGTCAGCTAGAAAAGCAAAAACTACACTGAGACGAGGCTTAATAGTTCAGGCCTAGGTGCACAAAACCGAAGTTGGAAAAGCCTTTTTTGGGTTCTACCTTGTCTATGAATCTCTGGTCTAGTGGAGTGAAAGCCAATATTTTTTGTGGAATAAGATCCAAGCTGGGAGTGCAACTGTAATATGTTTGGTATATATGTGCAAATCCAGTGCAGGATTTTTCATAAGGGGAAATAGATTGGGAACATCAGGGCAGGAGATGCCTTCCATGTGTGGAGTCCTGTCTTGCAAAGGCTTCTTGTTTGGCCACCTGTGGTGAGGCAGACATGCGGAGAGGCAGGGCAGGAGGAGCTCCTCTTCTGAGGATCATCTGATCCCTTCCCCACTCTGGAAGCTACTCTAACCTTAGCCTGGAGTAATAGACATTGAATGGCCTGCTGCCATTCCAACGCCTGCAGGGAGGGTGCAGAATTTCCCAACGTCCAGTGGAGTTACTTGTGCTGGAAGCTGGAGACAGGATTTGTGCTTTAGTAAAAGTGGCAAAAGGTTGTGGTTTTTTTTTTTAACTCTTCTCCCCCACCCCACCCCCAACCAATTTTTATATGTGGTAGGCATTTGTTTGCACAGCTTTATTTTCCTGAGATTATTGGGGCAGGAGGAAGCAGAGGATCAGTCTAAGCAATAAAGGAGAAGAAGGAATAGCTTACAGATGATATTTGGTAGACATGGTATAGCCAAGGGGCAATTCTGCCTTTGGAATCAGGAGTAGGCTCAGTGGGAGCCAAGCTTTGGGAGGGAAGGGATTATCTTCCAACACCACTTGCTGAAAGTTTGATCTGGGGAGAATTGAGCCCTAAAACTTCATATTCTAAATTAGCCAATCTGAATGGGTCATATTGTCTCTCACTTACACCTTAGCCATCCTACTGAAACCTGTCAATAGGGCTGCACTCAGAGTCCTCAAAATGCAGGAATTTGTTGTCTTTTCAATGCTTCGCTCATCAGTGTCTCTTAAATGAATTAAGCCAAATGTAACATGATGTCAGAATCATCTTCAGTGCTTGACAAGAAAACTTGGGTCATGGTTTGGACAATAAGGATCAAATTCTGACCTAACACATGATACTCACATTGTTTTATCCACTGCTGAAAGAGACAGTGATGTGTGCAGTATAGAAACTGTGTAGACTAGTACAGAAAAGATGTAGACCCACTGAAACCACATTAATGGTCCTAGGTGTTTTTAATGGAAGCTTTGTAGACCTTTCTGCTGCAGTGCTCACAAATGCACACTTGATATCAGCCAGCAAGAGAGAGAAGTCAGAGTATCATGAAAGGGGGGCAGCGCATGCTTCCAAAATGGGTTGAATTGGAATGAAAAAAAAGTGATATTCTTTCAAGTCCCAGCCCTAAAATAAACTCTGCCCATGTGAAAGTGAAATGCTGCTGCCTGGAGCTTAGCTTCCCTGGGTGGGACTCAAATATACCTGGGACTCCCCTAGGCTCCTGGAATTAGGATTGCCTTGACTAACAAAATTAAGTATCAGTATCTTCGAGAGGTACGCAAGAAACAGTTTTCTCCTTCCAGGAAATTTTTTTGAGATTTTTGAAAACTTTTTTCCCATTCTGAATTTGGTCAAAAACTGAAAAGGTTCATGAACCAACAGTCAAAAAAGAGATTTCAGTTCAGACAAACCAAATGTATCATTTCAATTTTTTGAAACTTTTTTTTCCTTTTGGCCTTTTTATTTTATTTTATTTTTTACTATAATTTGCTTACATTTTAAAGCAATCCCATTTCCAAATTGGCGGGGGGGGGACCCAGAATTTTTCTTGTAGAAAATGTCAAAACAAAACATTTCAACCATTTAAAAAAATTCCAAACATTTTTTTAACCAAATATCTTGTGGAAACTGACCCTTTCTTGTGAACAGTTTAGTTTTGACAAGTTAGCATCTTCCAGGGGGGAAAAAAGCTTTTTGTCTAAAGATTCCCCAGCTACAGTATATAATAACTGCTACTGACTAGTGACAGCAAAATGAGACACCACTCACTGAAAACTACAAATCTGCGACACTCCTGTTGCTTTCATACATGAAAAATAAAATAATTAACAATGTTGACATTTAAAGAATCATCACTGGGCATCTGAGTTAACCCTTAGCTGTGCTGTGTATATATAGGGCAGTTTACACCTCTGAGTTATTGTTCCAGACTCAGGCAGTCACTTTTGTTAACCTCAAAAAATGTGATGCAAGTTTCTTCTCTAGAGAGTTGATTTAAAAAAAAAAAAAAGAAAGTTGAGATTCTAGTAAAGAAGACAGCAATTTTAGAGACATACTGGCCCAATCTGAGCCAGGTTTTAAAATAAAAACAGTTGCTAAAATTTCATTTGTAATGAGAGAAAGAGGGAGTGAGATCTAAAAATGACACACAGTTACATTCGGAGCCAATTCACAGCACTGGATAATGGGGCAGATTCTGTGCTTTGCTTTACTTTACTCACTTTGCTACAAATGTCTCGACTCAGCGCAATGTTTAGTTTCAGTATATTAGTATCCTACACTTAATGTAAATTGCCCGAGAAACAGCAGGAAAATGATATATTTTGTAGAATCTCTTTATTTTTTATTTTTAAAGAAAACATACAGAATCTGTACTAGAAAAATACATATACATGTGCATATAAATCAAGGGAAGCTTTTCACATCTGACAATGTCAGAATGATTTTTTTCAGTGACTGATGAAAAGTCACAATCCTTCCAGAGCCAGAGCTGGTGCGATTTTCATGTTCAGAGAATGATGCATCTTCTGGGGAATTTAATCAGAGACGTAACAATAGTTAAGCTAGTTGTAGACACACATTTTTTGGGAGGTCATTGGGGACCCAGAGGACTTTCTTTTCATGGAATCCTTAATCCTGAATATTAGGAATGGGTCCAAAGTCCCCATTCCTTTAGGAAGTTAGATCTGGATACAAACTTTCTGGCTTGAGCACTTGTTGGCTGGAAGACAGTGTTTTACTAAAATATCTACCAACTATATTTCTGGCTTAGAGTTTTTACTTGGGTGTTCTTGGTTACCTTTAAATTAGTTATTGAATAATGGAATGACTGCACAGTCTGGTGTGCCATTACTGGTATTAGCTATGGCTGAGCAGAGACCAAGTAAAGTTCATGTTACTTTTGAGATTTGTGTTGATCTTTCCTTCTGGGCTCAATGGAAACCCAGACCACACTCACTAAAGACAAACCATGATTTATTTAATCCACATGACTTTGCATTCTGCTGACAAGGTTTTCCCATCTCAGGAACATATTCCGATCTCTTCAAAGAGCACATCATCTGCATGTAAAACCTTTGTGTTCCTTGATTGTGTCTTTATGATGTTGTTACCTGCTATGAAAAAGAGAGCTTGGAAAACCCTTGGATGTGTGCTGTGGTTAGTAATACACAAAATATAGGAGTTCAGGATTGTTTATTTCCTAACCCTTTATGCTCAATTAATATTTTATATTTTGCTTTTTTGTACCAACACAATCATCTTAAAGTATTTGCTATGTCTCATTAACTGTAGAGCTGTGCAAAAGTTTCAAGGATCTGCTTATTTACTTATGTAATCTTTGGAAGACACTTAGGGACAGATTTTTGAACATATTTAGGTGCCTAATGATGCAGATAAGAGCCAAGTGGCTTTTTTCAAAAGCACGCACTAATGGGAGTTAGACAGCTAAGCACATTTGAAAATTCCATAAGGTACCTATCTGCATGTTTCGATGCCTAAATACCTTTAAAAATCTAGCTCGTAGAGTGATGTGTGTGGTAGAAATACCTAGGCAGATAAAGAAACCTGGAATCCCTGAGAGTGTGGTTTCCCCAATAGCCCACTGGCAGCTTTGCAGTCACACTGTTTTATAGTGTAGCAGAGAGCAGCAGGACTGGAAAAACTTTTGTGGCCGTCTCCCCAGGAAGATTTAAGGAGGGAGGCAGCTTACTTTCTCCATGTGAGGAAGAAGGCTGAGGGAAGTGAGTCAAATGGCTGCTTTGTGAAGAGCTGATGGAGAGGAAGTAGGGGGCCAGGCTGTTAACCCTAAAGATCCTGGAGGGCAGAAGGTGTAGAATGCAAACAAGTGCAATGTCCTCCAGAAGGCAAGTGGGGAGCTGGCCTGTTTTTATTTGGTTACATTTAGAAAAGAAGGGCTGGTTGGAGGGAGACAGCAGCAAAACTTGATTTCTCAGTGAAACCATCCATTGAATTGGATTTGCTTTACGTCATTTCTGTTGTCTGGGTTTAGAGCAAACCCAGATTTAGAGTGAACTTCCTTATGAGTGAAAAGAGAATATGCTGAGAAGGTTTGCAGAAATTTGAGTGAATTTAAACCAGCAGATTTTGCAGGAACTCTTCCCCTTCCTCCTCCTGCTATTTGGGGGGCCTAAGGGAACTGGCTCCCACAGCTCCTTGGAAGCAGCAGCTGGAATAAATGGCCAAGGGACATGTTTATTTGGCAGCACTTATCAGGGAGCTTATTAGGAGGCTCCTGGAAGGAGAAGAACCCTTATGAACACCAATGTCTGTCTAACCTAAGTGCTGTGAGCCTCTGGGAGCCATGCCTGGGTGTGGGAGAAGTAGTTACTAGGTCAGGGACCTGGTTAACATAGTGTGGCAACCAACTGCCATGCAGGCCCAGGATAGCTTGCCTGTGGCTGGGACTTCCCACACTAGTGTGCACAGAACATAAACAGGCACAGTGTTTGGGGGGAGTGACTCAGCTTCAGGGGCCTTGTTCCAGCCATAGGAGAAGTGGCCCCGTTATTGCTGCAGATGGAAGATTGGCCAGGACCAACTTGTCTTTTGGTGGGCCACAGAACCATTTAGGAGGGAGGATTCTACCATTCATGGAGGCCAGGGTGCCCCAGAAAGGGGCTACATGTAATTATCAGGAGCATTTTTAAACATTTGGATAAGGGTATAACTAATGAGTCTCCCCGCCGAAGACACAGAATGAGCACTATCAATGTAAACAGCCCCTTAAGCTGGCGTAACTAGCCCAGGGCAGATAACCCTGGCGCTGGGAGAATCTTCAGGTGCTGCTGAGGGGGCAGAGGGTCTCTTTTGCTTATCATTGCTGGTGGGGTGTGGCCAGGATACTTCTCCCCAAAACCTATCCCTGCCTATGTACCTCAAACTGCTGTAACCCAGTGCAACAGGAACTGGGAAGTGCATAGGTGAGCATTACACCACTTGTCAAATGTACCCGACTTGCACTATGTGCAGACAAGTTCATAACATTGCTCTGATTTTAACAGACCTGTCCTATCCTTTACATTCACATGACTTTCTCTTCTGCTTTTCAGATATACTTAGAATTGCCATCTTAAGTACATCTAGAAGCCACAGACTGTACATGTGAAACATTGCAACAGAGTATGTGGAAGCCATAGCTGATGTTTAAGGTGAGTCCGACATACACATTAGATACTTATGACTGTACAGCTACAGTTCTGCAAGAAAAATATTTTCAATAAATAGCCCTTTGGTTTCTATGAGTACAAAGTTTGGATACTTGTCCAACCTTATCTAAATTTCAATTGTCTGGAAATCTGGGCCCTCATGCAAGATTTCCATCCCTTCCTGGTTTCATCTGGACCAAAACCAACAAGAACAGTCCCTCTTGTGGGGCACCAGGAAATGCAGAGGCAAAAACAGTTGAGAGTTCCAGGTTTGGGGTTTGACTGGAATTTTGGGAAAAGGCTTAAATCACTTTTAATTTGATCTCAACCTGTTTTCATATTGCCAAGGATTTTATTACTTTCTTCTGTGGGATTTCTTCAGTGCAGCCCCCAATGCTTGGAACCCCTCATTGAACCAATATGCTGTGACTCTACCTTTTCTTCTTTCAAGTCTCTCCTTAAAACACAGCTTTTCCAAAAGCTTATGAACTCTAATTCCTTCTCCCAGAAAAGTGTTGTGCTTGGTTCTCTGCTGCTTTGCATCCTGGGTGGTTTAGATATGTGCAAAGTAGGTACAAAAGTGAGTGAAGAATTCTCATCAATTAGCATTTTCAATTCAGGGGTAAATAACTGCATATTGTGTAAGTTAGTGGGGGAAAAACAGGCTCTTTTGTTCATAACTGATATAATATTTTATAACTAATCAATAAAAATAATTATTATCAATTACCTTGGGGTCAAAGAGTGAGAAGTGCTATTTTCACTTTATAATCATCACTATTAACAAGATATAGAATCTATGTCTCAGTTCAATGTTCTAATCTAAACTATGTGTAAGTAATCATTGGGACAAGTCTCTAGAACTTTTAATTCCTGATATACTCTAAGAATTATGGCAGCTGGCCATACCACTTTGACCTTTCAGTATTTGCAAACTGGCTGGCTATTCTGTCCCTCCCACTCAGGCTGGCACAGCTGTAAACACACACACAATAATAGAACAATTGTAATATTCTATTTGTTTTCCAGTGAGACCCCCAGATCAGCACTGACTTTAGGTGGCATGAGGATCTAGCTTGATGTTGTGTGACTCCCACAAGTAGCATGATTTCTGGATTTTGGAAGCATGTCCCTTTCATTTTACTGTAAAGTTTCCTTTATGCTCCTCCTACATATCAGAGAAATATGGTCTACCACATATGGAAACAATTATTTACAAACTATCAATGTGACCTTCAGAGCCCTAGTTCCCTTGTGTGTGTAAGAGAAATATGCTGTTAGAGCAGCACAGAGGAGAGCAGGGAATCAGTGCTGTGTGTGGCTCTTAGACTAGACCTAAGTTTGAGCCTAATAAAAAAAAAATCCCCAAATATTAGTAAATAGTAAAAGAAGCATTTCTGTATTTAATGATACTGCAGCTTCTATTTCTCTCAGCTTCAAACCATTTTTGCTATCAAAGACTAAACTCTGTTAATGTAGCAAGCGTCAGTGGCTTTTATATGATAGGATGGGAACCAGTGGCTTATACTCTTTTCACTTGTGGTGGTGGTGTTGTACTTAGTTACTAATGTAAGCCTTTAAAATGATGATGTCTTCTATGTCTTGTGTGTTTCAGAACATCATTAGATTATACACAGAGTAATCAAATGGCATTGTAGTGAGCCAAAACAGCTCTTCTTCCAAATACACTGTACCTAACTTCACTATTCCTAAATAAGGATAAAGTACTAAAACAGTTTAATCTGTTTCCCAGGTGGAATTGTTGCCCTTCTAGGTTTGGCAGGCTCATTGCACCAGGGAACCAAACCACTGATACTATAACGTGTAGTGGGCTGAGTTAATCCCATAAAGTTTTTTAAACAGTTCCTGATGTTTATCCTGTAGAAGCAGAACTAACCAGTACCAGAGATGCTTGGGGACAAAGTCTGCTTTGTTACATTGGTGTGAATCTGGAAAAACTCCATTGACTTCAATGTAGATACTGAAGATAGACACTGGTGTAACTGAGAGCAGAAGATAGCCCATAACGTACAAATCAGAAGAATATAAAAGTTCTCAATGCAAAATTCTGCTACTGCAAAGAAGTGTCCACCCTCAAGTCTTCCAGCATAAACAGAACTGGACTGTCACTCTGTTTACTTAATCAAAAAGAAGTTTGGGAGATAACTCGATTACAGTGTATATGTACCTCCATGGGGAGAAAATAGTGCTTCATCTAGCAGAGAAAGCTGTAGTAAGAACCAATGAATGGAAGTTGAAGCCAGACAAATTCCATGGCCCATGTTAAGGTGAAAAGGGGATCATCTCATCAAAAGTGATTATACAATACACATATTTTGCTGCATATTTTTAAATGCAAAAACTGCCATTTTACCAATATTTCACAACATGGAAAATTTGGGGAGTAGGGTTGGGAGTTGGAGGAGCAAATCATGTCAAATAGAATGGTAAAAGTTTGAGTTAAATTATGGTGAAACACCAACTTTGAATTTCATCCAGCTCTGAAATTAACAGCTGCACAGCTACTGAGGTGTTGTGTGCAATGACTCTGACTTCCCAGGTTCTCTTGCAGATGCTCACATAATTCGAGCACAGTTTAGCTAGCTCATGACATTAAAACCCTGCTGCTTTCTGATGCTTTTGAAAGTCAGTCTAAGGGTCAGAGAGATAATGCTGTGAGATACAAGCAATCTGCTGATCCTGTCTGTCCATGACAATCATATGGGTGAACAAGTACAGAGAGGACATCTGAGGAAAAGGAAAAATGTCATTCCCACACAGCACGCATCAACTGCCAGCTGGTAAGGGCCTGATCAGAGCCCATCAAACCACAGGAGACTTTCTATTGCCTTTAGTGGGCTTTGGATCAGGCGGCTCCTAATGAAAAAGCTGCACAGGTCCATTGACTGCAAACCCTGTAACTGCCTGAAGAGCATGAGAGGCTGGGAGGGAGGAGTGGAGAATGTAGACCAAAAGCCCATGACTACTATGGCAACACATTTGTTGCTGCTGCACATATGCCCCAGGCCCTGTCTGGGTTGGAGAAATGGATTCCGTTTCTCCATGTCAGTGATGTTTCCCCTCCCAAAATCCCTTTACTTGGGCATTACCCAGAGAACATGCATGAAACCTAATGGCACAAAATAGCCTTACATAAATAATGTGGGTAACGTATATTTATAGTACGTACAAATAGAAAACTAGCTCTTGACATACTGATAACCGATACAGGTAGAAAAAAATCTTTAAGATTAAAAATACAATGGATTGTTGGTGTATAATTTAAAATCTCTCCGCTCCGTCTATCCCCCCTTTCTATCTGGATAGCATACTGGTGTGCTATTGTATAGTCTTAATCCTGACTGCTGGGTTGTTGGCATTTCATTTTCCAGGGGGCAGAGAGAAACACTGAAGCTATTTCCAGGATAAAGAATTATAGGTACTAAAGAATTATAGATACTAAATAAAGAAACAGTACATCAAATATGGGTCCTAGTTCCCATCATTCATCTCAGTACGCAAACGTACACTATATATAATACATACATTCCCTATGCATGTTAGAGATAATATACATGCCCCCACTGACATGGAAACCCTTTGATGTCATGGCCAAAATTAGTAAGATATGTATTGTGTTTTCAGATGAAACATCCAAAATTACCTTAAAACAGCTGAAAAATGACCTAGTATCTAGACAGGAACTAGGATAACTAATAGGATTTCTTAGAGTAAATGAGTACCACCACTGGCTTTCACGGCTAGGTCCTATTCACTCATTTTACCCTGTAGGCCGCAGAAACATTCTTGACTGAACAATTTTTAAACTTCTAGGACTTCTGAGTTGAGAGAAGTAGCTTACAAAAACAGCCAAAAAACTCTCTGTAGCTGCTTTAAAAAAATCCTGCAATTGCCTTAAAAATGGTTTGCCAAGCCACAGGCGACCCATAGACCTAGCTGCACAGCAATCAGTGTGTCAGGTCCCGTTAGAAGTTTCATGGGTTTGGGTAGGTTTTGTTGCTCCCAGGTGTAATCAAATATGGTTTTGTGTATGTTAATTTCCTTTGTTTTTTAACCACAGCACATACATAGCAAAATGTGTAGCATCTGAAGACTCAGTAGTGTCTAAGAGGTGATCATCAGCATAACAACACTGCTCACGTGGTTTTGTTATAGCAGTCTGTGTAACCATCTGTCATCATACTGCTACTTGAGGTGCTAGTATATAAATTGCTGTAATAAAATCTGTTTAAAATAATAGAAAGGGCCTCTCCCTCCATAACCCCAGATACATTTTCTGTGCCCAATCTGGAGAGCTCTTGGGTCTCTCTGAGATCCTTCATCTGCTTGCAGTGCCAAGTGTTGTGCCTCCATTGTCATAGCAGATACTGGGTTTAGTCTAAGTAATAGACATTATTCAGTCATCTAGTGCCTTTTCAGTTTATACTGCTGGCTATGACCCAAAGAGCCCTCACTTCTGCTGTGTAAATAACTATTGTATTAGTACCATTGTATAGTAATACTGTGGTAATTTAATTTCATACAAAAATTTTCAATTATGTGAGCCACCAAAAGTTTTTAAAGTAACAAATGTCAGTATTTGTTCCTGACTTTATGTTGTGATAAACACGTTCTAATGTTTCTGAAAATATCAAATGCATTTCATTATGGGCAAAAATTGAAAAAAGCCTAATTTATCTAGTACATATCTCTCTCCAACTAGATATATACTCATTGCCTTTACCTTGTATAGGCACTGATCCTGAAATTCTTACTTACAAAATTAGTGCCATTGAATTCCTGGGACTGTTTGCATAATTAAGTACTACCCATAGGAGTAAGCGTTGCAAGGATCAGACGGACCCTTAATGTCTACTCTGTGACACTTACCAACTACTGTAAGTATTCTTAGACCTACAAAGTGTTTTGCTGTGGGTGCTATTTGTTAATTTCATTCAGCAGTGGGATGGAGTTATAGCTGGTAGGTGACCAGACTCTGAATATGCTTACTCCCATCCCACTCAACCACCGGCTCCAGAAATTTGGGGACTTAGGAAAGCTAATGAGGAATATATCAGCAACCCTAAACCTTATCATGAGGTTAAATCTATATCTGAGATTGTAACTCGTGGTGCCAGAAGACAAAGATCAATGTGATAAAAGCACGGAGTAATATTTATCTAAAATATTTTACCAGGCAGTCCACTAAGGCAAACATCTTGTTTGCAAAGACAACCTAGTGAGCTGAGGCATTTTTGCTGCCAGTTAGAGGGGGTTTTACAGAACCCATCAAATGTGAATTTAACCTCTGATCTTTTGAACACAGGCCATGGAATCAGGTTTTCTATAAATCACTTATAATCAGCTCAGAGTATGTGTAAATCAGTTTGAGAGAGAGAGAAGTGCTGTTTGCAGATGAGCGGCTCTATCTCATTCAAACTCTTGTGCTTAACCCTCTCTTCTCCCTCTCCATCATTTCATTTAATCAAAGTTCAAGGGAGAATATTTGAAAGGAGCCAGAAAAATCGGAGCTCAGAAGGGAAAAGTTATTCCCTAAAGATGGATTGTTATCAATAATTTTCAGCAATCATTTCACCCAGACCTTTCAGGTTAATTCATACAGAAAAGAAAAATTGCCCAAGGAAATTCCTAGTTCAGTCTCATTTACACTTCTGTGGCTGTGAGTTAGGAGTTAAAAAACAAAAAGAGGATTATGCTGTTAATATACTATATATTAGTCAAATATTCACCACCTTTTGTAATATAGAGCTTCTGCTTTCATTTACCAAATGGAAATAATAAAACTTGAGGGTGCATTTTAATGAGGTGTATAAATAGTAACTACCAATCTATTATGCCTGTAAGGCTGAAGTATATCTAATAAAAATATGCTAAAGCATGGATGAACCCTGCATCTTCTGCTAGTAATGGCCAATTGGGAATAAGAGTTACTTCTCTGTAGCAGATGTGTAGCTCAAAGTTCACCATAAGTGCATTCACATAGAGAGCACAGCATGTATTGTTCTGTAAGAAGACCGAGCTTGGCCCTTCAAGTGACTATGGAACAACTAATTTCATTATTCTAAAAAAAGGGGAAAAAAAAGGGGCGGGGGATAACATTAACCCTGTGTGAGCATTCCTTGTGGGGATTTCTTTTTGTCCTCTTGGTATTTAAATGTGTACTATTTTCATCAGAAGAAACAGTGTTGTGTGAATATGGCCATGCAAGAAAGCTGCATGGGTGTAATACACAGTATTGCTCTCCAGCTTTTGTGATCAGTGTAGACACTCATTTTAAACAGATGTCCCTTTCTAAAATTACTAGTTTTACTAGGCACAAACTTGGCTGGCTAAAATGGAGTCCTTTGAGTTGACAGTAAATCAGTGAATGCCACTTCAGGTTTTTGTCTGTAAACAATTAACACCAAAGAAATTCAGCTCTCTAGAACATACAGCATGCAACAGAATATAAAAAGTTTATTGGCTTTTTTCTTACTCTGTGGACTGAGAGGGAACCACCAGTCGCAGAAGAACAAGGGAGGAATGGATGGATAAATCCTATAAGAAAGCTCCTTTCCCCAGTTGCTTTTAGATGATACTGAGTAGATGCCTCAGAGAAAACTCAGGGTTTGCATTTATACATAGTCCAAGTTTGTGACTATAAAGAAGCTTTGGTTGGTGGACCTTTGCATACAATACTTACTCATTCAACTCAATGGTGCCTGAGCTTCATTTACAGGCCTGAAACACGAGGATGGACCAAAAGGGTGTTGAAAATAACAGTATTCAAAAGTCAAAGCCAATGGTTCTGGAAAATCTACTCCTTGTCTTTTCAACCTCTTCTCCCTTCAACAATCTCTGTTATGTTGTGCACTTTATCAATCAATTAGAGCCATGCAAAAATATACTCCACACCTAACATTCTTATGGAGAATAAAACACCACCCACCCTCCATGAACTATGCTTTATTTCTGTTACAGGAAAAAATATAAAATATTCTGGGTGAAATGCCTGCTCTATTGAAGTCAATGGCAAAACTTCTGTTGATATCAGTGAGGCCAAGACTTCACTCTCTGAGTGTTGCTAATGTTTCTTTCTCACATGTCCTACAATATTGCTTAAGTAAAAGTTTCAATAAGGTTTATTTTCAATATAAAGAACAAAACTTTAGTGAAATTGGTTTTACAAACTTTAGTCTCAAAGACCTGCATAATTTGTAATGACTGAGTCATAGCAGCAGGCACTTAGGCCCACACCCTCAAAGGTATTGTTAGTCACTAAGTCCCTTTGCTTTCAGAGGAGGTTAAGCACCTAAATACCTTTGAGAATCTGAGCCTTAGAGCCTGACAGGACTATACTAGGAGGGCAATGCAGCTGTTGAGAGTATAGTGAAGTAGAGGTATATGGGAAAGATGGCAAAAGAGCTCCAAAGGGGATTAGAAATGCTCCCCAAGACAAATCAAGGTTCTTAGCTTATGGGTAGTTTGTGTGTGGCCTTCCCTGGGTGGTTGAGAGGGTGCAAGGTGGACTACTGCCCGTTTCCCACTATGCACAGTGGCTAGAAACCATCCCACTGGGGAATGCAAGCTCTGCTCTTGACTAGGCCTGTTGGCAGCATTAAGTTTACCTTTTGGGAAGAAGGAAAGAGAGATGGAGCAACAGTTGGGCTATTGCTCCATAGCCCCTGACTGAGTTTGCCCGGTATGGTAGGGAGTACACATGGGACCATTTCCAAAAGCAAATAAAATCACAGAAGGGTGGCATGCTCCCTCGGGAGGAATTCTGACTGAGTCAGCAGCAGGAATCCTACCTGGGGCTCCTGTTGCAGCATGCCTCCAGCTTATCCCTCTGGTGCCAGCTGTGGCTAAAAAGCTACGAGCTGGTCTTTCATGTCTCCCAGTTTAACAGTATGAATTGGGACTAAATTCCCTTTGCTTGATTTTACATTGTGGGTGAAATGGCTCAGAATTTGTCAAAAATATCCTAACTTTGTATTTAAAAAATTGTGCCTAGTGCAATTCAGAAGGTTGGCTTAGCTCTAAATACAGACATCTTAGCAGGCAGAAGCAATTTCTTAAGTAGTCTAAGCATCAGAATCAAAAAGAAAAGATGAGTGGTGCTGGTATCCAGAGGAGAACAGGCTATGACCCCATACAGAGAAAAGGGCACATTTTGCTATTATTTGTATTACTGTAGCACCTAGCATCCCACTGTACTAGGTGCTGTAGAAACAGAACAAAAAGACAGTCACTGAGAGCTCACATTCTTGTATGTGTGCACCAGGCCCATGAAGCCATCCAGCCAAGAATAGTATTTGGCTCTAGAATTTCATCAATCATTGATTTTTGTTTAAAGTTTTCAAGACAGGAGGGAGCAGTTTGGGGGCTGGGACTGCCATTTATTATGTGTGTGCATAGTCCAGTGCGATGGGGCTCTAACCTGGTTGTAGCCCTTAGATGCTACAGCAATGTACATGTTAAATACTATGACTACAACTACAAAATGGGCAATTAAAGCAGAGATTAGGGAGTCAGGCTATACTGAGCTATACTCCTGGGTCTGCCATAGGCTTGTTGTGTAATTTTGTTAATATCTCTGCCTCCATTTCCCCATCTGCCAAAAGAGAATAATAGTACTTACCTCACAGGGATGCTGTGAGCTTTAATTTATTAATGTTTGGGGCATCTGCAGTTAGAAGGCCTGGTGGGAGCATTATTACTTAAGTATTAAGAGGTTCATATTTAACTTTATTCAGAGTGTTAGTAGGTAACTCCTGAAATGGGGATATTCCAGTGGGTTCCATATCAGAACAGTTTGAGTCAAGAAAATGTCAGCAGTAATAGCAAAACAGGAGAGCTTCAGAGCACCAGAGAATATAGATTTAGGCTAATACAGGTTTGCCAGTTGTATAAAAAGTTTAACAAAATGTACAATAGCTGTAGACAGGTTTTAATGTCTTATCAATAATATTGTGAGATTCTCTTTGTTGACCTTTTACATGTAAGAAAAGAGCCAGCTGGCTGTCAAGTACTTGTAATAAGCCACAGACAGTCTCTTTCTGGTGGGCTTGGCTGAGGAGCTTCTTCTCCTTAGAGTACGGCCCTGCTCTGTAAAGGGTCTGGAAATGGTCTCATGAGTGTCTTTATTTCCCTCAGTGACTTCCAAAGTGAATTTCAGGATGTTGCGCCTGAGTCTCCATTTCTCCTTTATGCTGCTCCAGTAATGTAAAAGGGCTGAAACAATACCTCTAGTGTAGGCACTTCCTTGGAGCATCTGAAGCTAGCATCCTTGGCTCTACATTAAACACCTTGTAACCACCAGAATAAGAGTCATGTCAAGGCATGGCTGTGGGGAAAGGGGCATCTTAGGGGAGGCTACTGCAACAGCCCCTACAGACCAGTGCCAGTCCTTAGGCTGCATTAACTTATGCCAGGGGTGAGGCGGAACCCAGAATGGCCCCACAGTATGAAGAGGGGCAAAGTAAACCCAGCTTGTATCTTCATTCCTTTCCTTTGCTGACTGTAGCTTGGCTGGAATAGAAAATAAGGGCTCATTATGGGGTGTGATAGTCTATGGGGTGTGCTCATGCATCATAATAAAGGTGTCATAACAAATCTAGATGTCCAACTCTGCCCTCAGTTATACTTGTGAAAAGTCCTTCTTTGTAGGTAGAAGCTGGCCCTGGAACTTAACATACAAGTTTGTCAACAGTGTGAGAGCCAGGAAGGACTCCAGCTCACTCAGAGCTATTTCGGTCTGTAGTGCTAAACTGGAGGAAAAAGAAGCAACAACGTACTTTTGTCACTAAAATAGGCAGATATGATCCTGAATACACCATGAAAAGTAGATCTATTGAGTATGAAGGTGCCATTTTTATATAGCCCTTTTTCAGCATAGAGCTGCTCTCTAAGGATCTTACAAATCAACTAGATAAATTAATACTTTGACATAAAGCATTTTAAAATCAAATCAGTGAGGCATAATAGCTCTCCAAGCTCATTAATATTTGGTATAAAATACTTTTGCCATGTATAAAACGAAAAGGGGGAAAAAAGAATTGCTAAATTAGTGTCAGAAGGTTCCTTTTTTTAAGTCTCTGTGGCCTCCTGAAATCTTATCTGTTCATTATGAATCTGTTCCCCAAATGGCCAGCACATGTTGAATTTTGCTGTCCTCTGAGCTACAGGAAGAGGCCTCTGATGGGTTAACCACAGTAGAGCTAAAATCTTTTCAAGTCACTTGAGAAAAATTTTCTGCCCTACAGTGGATACTGTCATTGTCACTGAAGCAGCAGGCAATCTCTTCTGACTAATAAAGGGGTCTAGTCTCGTCCTCCTTTCCCCTGGCTGTTTTCATAACTCTGTACTTCTATTCTAAACTGAATAAAATGTAGACTTTAGTGTAAACACTGCAGCAGAATCACATAACACAGATCTGAAGGAGCTCCTAAAATTGCAGCTGTAGAGCAGACCTCTCGGCAGTACACTCTGCTCCTGCGTGCATTACTCCAACTGCAGTTGGGTGATGTCATCCCTTCTCTTAGCCCTCTCAATTATTGCTATTCTTGTTGTTTTCATAATGTCTGGAAAGTTCTCTCTTACTCTAGTTAGAGCATTAGTTTTCTGCGAATTCCCACCACTTTCTGAGCAATTCACTGTACTGCTGATGCACTCCATTTATAGCCAGGCTTGCTCCCTCTTCTTTAGACAGGAATTGGACTGTTTCTTCCATTGCAAGGACAATGAAGGCAAAGCTTTCACTGGAGAGAGATGAATATTCCCCCTTTTCCTCTGCAGAAGGAAAAACAGCTCTTCTACTCTCCATGTTTTCCCACCACACTGAGCACATTATAAACTCAGAGTATAAACCTGTGTGGGAAAAAGACTCCCGTTTGCTGCAATGCAAAAGAACAATTTGTTCATACACCTGCTTTTTTTATCTGACCTTTCATGTGCAGAAAATAATTTACTTATATGCTGTTCAAAGGAGGCATGTTTTATGTAATTAATCTGTATACCTAGGGCAAACTTCAGAGGCGATGGATATGGCAATATGTGTTAAGCTCCCTGACATCTACCTGCACCCACTTACTAATGTGCAAGTAATGCCAGCTTGTAAGTAACATGTCAGTAAATGGGTGCAACTAGATGTCAGGGAGTGTACTGTTTGAGCAACATGAAGGTAGATTATTAAAACGTTCTCCACTGGCTACAGGGGGAGCCCTGTGGCATAGGAGAATCCTTGGCTGGCATACACCTGGTATAGGCAACTGGCTCCAGTGTAGGAAGTGTATTGGGGGTATGGCCATGGAGAAGGGGGATGACTGGAACGCCTCTGCACTCTGGTTATCTCTTGCAGTGGACTGTTGCCTTTGGGGCCATATCAGCAAAATCCAGTTTAGAACAGCCCTGTGGCTGCTCTCCAGGGAGTGGATTGGCTCTCAGCTGGCCCCAGACCAGCGAGAGGGAGGTGGACAATCCCTACCTTCTCTGTGTGTGGTGGATGGGGGAATTAATCTCATAGGGGCAGGCAGGTGGGTATTTGCACTGCTCCCATCCTTGAGTGTTCTCCTTGGGAGAGTAGCTTTAAAGGGTAACAAGGCACAGGTGCCTTTCCAATGGCTGCTGTCTAGTGGTGTGCAGATAATGAGTGCATCACTCAGATGCTTGGGCTATGCCTTCTCCGCAGCCAGCACCAGCCATTCACAACCAACTCTCAAAGGAGACATTAAGCTACTGAAAATCATTTCCATGTGTAATTTCTGCTACCAGGGTCCTCAGCTATGGGTTATACTAGTGGAATTTGTGATATCCAAGGGCTGCATGAATCCCAGTTTGGGACAAGTGGTCATCCTTTCTCATGAGAAAGGACCATAGAAGTGCCCTAATGTTCATGGAATGAAATACTGTGTATTTGGCTCCTCCCACTTAGGAAAGAAGACAGAGCTGGGCAAATGCAAGGAAACTTTCAATTAAAACTTAAAAATAAAACACAATTCATTGTTCTTATAGGACACACTAGCTCAGAGATCAGCAACCTTTCAGAAGTGGTGTGCTGAGTCTTCATTTATTCATTCTAATTTAAAGCTTTGCATGCCAGTAATACATTTTAACGTTTTTAGAAGGTCTCTTTCTATGAGTCTATAATATATAACTAAACTATTGTTGTATGTAAAGTAAATAAGGTTTTTAAAATGTTTAAGAAGCTCCATTTAAAATTAAATTAAAATGCAGAGCCCCCTGGACCGGTGGCTAGGACCCGGGCAGTGTGAGTGCCACTGAAAATCAGCTTGCGGGCCGCGTTCGGCACACGTGCCATAGGCCGCCTACCCCTGCACTAGCTATTGAACTACAGTTCTAAAGGAACACAAAGCAGGCTGGTCAGTTTCATTTTCTGTTTCACTTTCTGGTTCCAACTCACTACCCAAGTCCTGTCAGGGTGGGGTTGGAAACACCATGGGAGAATATTTAAAGAAAACAAATGATTTTGACTGACAAAATACCCTGAAAATATTTCTATTCCTATTAAGTTTTAAAAAACCTGGTTTTGGGGGGTTTTTTTTGGGGTGGTGGTGGTGGTGTCATTCTTACTTAACTTTTGTAAAACCCGGTACTGCGAAGAGCAGATATTAAAAAAAAAAAAATCGTGACTCAGGCCTCCCAAAGCTGAGAGATTGGCTTAAAAATCAAGAGATTAAAAATGTAATAAATTTGTGATTCTTTTTATTTGCCTTCTGGTTTTTGAGCCTGTAGGGTGTATGTTTCAAGTCTTTCTCCCAAATAATGAGGACTGAAATTTTCCTTAAAAAAAAAAAAGAAAAAAAGAGAGCTGATATTTGCACATAACAACATGACTCCAGGAACTGGGACTTTAAAGAAAGCACTAAATAGAAAATGGCAAATGTTGGCAATACTGAAAACATGAGTTTTAGACTTAAACTGCCACACAGTGTCCCAATAAAGAGGTAATAATTTTACAAGGCCAGTAGCTATTACGGTGACACATCACTAACCTGCTGGAAAAAGAACATCTGCAGGTCCATCTCTTTGTATCTGAACTGTTCAGTAATTGAAAGTCATTTGTTTTCTCCAACGATCTGAGACAGCTACACACATTATCCGCTCACTTCAGTAGTGGAATCAAGTGTTAAGGAAAAGTCATTGCCTATAGCAAAAATAATTGGCAGCTGTGTTCTGCCTTGCATGCTGACCTTCAGCCTGCTGGCCTGGCTGCAGGACTGAGGCATTTTATTTAGCTTGGTGACTGAGGAAAAAGGTCAAGAAAGTTTGGGAATTTAAATGAAATGTGCTAGACAGAAAATGATGAAGAATGATCCTCTCTCCTTCTTCTATCTTATTGTTTCCCCTTCCTAATCTGTCCCTGTCCCCTTTTTAGTTGTGTCTCTCTTGGAGCTAAAAAAATGTGCTGGGAATAGGCTGTGACCCAAGTGACCCATGCTTACTTGGAGTAGAGGCCAGTAAAAGCTGACCTATAATCCAGTGACATGCACTAGAATTGAGCAGTGTCAGTGCGTTATTGGCCAGAGCCCTTTCCAGCCAGACTGGAAATTGAGGAGTACAGCCAGCTGTGTGCACTGGGCCCCTTAGTGTCCAACATTTCAGCACTCTGGAGCGGGGTGTGTGAAGCACTACCGGGGTAATGCTGTAAGGCAGCTCACAAGGGGGCTAGAACCCCCTGGCTAAAACTCAGCCACAGTGTATATACATTCCCTAAAAGAAGGAAGGTAAGAAACAAGGTGGCATTTGTTTACAGTAGAAACTCAGAATTACAAAGACCTTGGGAATAGAGGTTGTTTGTAACTCTGAAATGTTCGTAACTCTGAACAAATATTATGGTTCTTTCAAAAGTTAACGGCTGAACATTTACTTAATACAGCATTGAAACATCATTATGCAGAAGGAAAAATGCTGTTTTCACTTTATTTTTTAAGTAGTTTATGTTTAACACAATACTGTACTGTATTAGCTATTTCCAGCCCCATCTCTGCTGCTGCCTGATTGCATAGTGTTGGTTCCAAATGAGGTGTGTGGTTGACTGGTCAGTTTGTAACTCTGGTGCTTGTAACTCTGAGGATCTACTGTACTTACAATGGTTTCCTCCCAGATTTTCACTTTAAGTACATCTGTCTGCCTTTACTTAGGCATAAAGTAAGATACCATAACTGTCAAAGGGTGTTACAACAGCAGGAATATTGTATATACACAGTCTTGCTTGATCTCTCTTCTGGGGAACATTCAAAAGATGTGTTTGTCTTGGCTTGCGGGTTCCTTAATGCTTCCATACATCACATTTTAAAATCAAGCTCAAATTGCAAAATGGGTGCCATGTGTACTTATTTTCAACACTCTTTAAATGTCTTTTGCCTATTTTGGGCAAAATTCTGACACCCTTACTCATGCTGAATTGCACTTAATCACACAGGTAGTCCCAGTGCGCTGCAGAATTTGGCCCTTAAAGATTGATTCACTTTGCTTTTAAAGATTTTGAAATGCACAATCTATATCAATACAGATTTGAGCAAAAGATTGAGTTAAGAAAGGAAGGGCTTTTCAGCTGAAGAGCAGGTGATGCAGGAGGTGCCATCCAATTTGACAGGAACTGTGTTCTAAAAAAGATAATTTCAAGTTGAGCTGTGGTTTACCACAATGTTCTCGTGATCAGCTGAGCGGTCAGATGTCAGGGGTGACTGAAAAAAAGTTCATTTTCCCACAGTAGAGAGACACTCACACAAACCCTGTGCATAAAGGAGGAAATCACTTTTACATTTCAGATCTTGGCTGCAGCAAAGCTTAGAATTTTTTTTCTCACCCTTGTGACTTATACCTCAACAGACCTGTTGAAAAACACTGTTTTTAATTTCATTGGCATAACCCTTTCTCTCATTCTATTATTTTATAACCATATACAGCCTTTTAGTACGTTCATTCTGTGCACACTCCCATAGAACAGTAAGGCACAAGAGCTCTAAATGCTCTCCTTACTGCCACAAGGCTGGGCTCAGAGAAAAAGAAAGGTCCCACAGAATGCAGAGATATTCACTTGTCACTTAATGCTCTGTGCTCCCTAGACATTTAACACTCTTCAACGGGTCAATCGTTTGACTTTTGACTGACCTACGCTGTATCCCAGTGGAAACAACAGGGCAGCGTTAAAAGGCTTAGCATGATGTGTGGAACTGAAAGGGTTAAAGCGTCATCTGTGATGGCAGAAATAGCTTTTACCACTAATTCTTCCTGTGCTGGGGTGGGTAAGTAGTTTTAATACACTTCAGTTCTCTTTTATGATTAAATAGACTTCATTTGTAACTGAGTGAGATCACTGTGTATCAAATGGGATGTTGTTAACTCTCTCTTTATGTTTTTAGATGATAAATATAGTTCAAAAAATTCAGAAATGAAGTCAAGACCAAAAAAAGCACATCATTAGAAGGTTTCACTGAAATATTTTACAAAAGGCATAAGACAGACTGCACCAATCCTCCTATAAAGAGCCATGCCGAGAGCTCCACTTTACTGATACATTTTCCTGAAAATTGACACTGATGTCTTGTTTTTAGTGCTGTGCATTTTTCATAACACCCCGGTCTCAGGAAGCTTCAGGCATGTTTCAAAATGGTGCAGTTGTATCATCTCTGATCCATGTTGTTTTGGCTGAAACCGTAACCCAAATGATAGAATTAACAAAATTATAACAGAGCTGATACTGAGTCTGTGCAGTAGCATATACAGAACAGCAGCAGAAGGTGACATCATTGATATTTCAGGATTTCAACTGCAGTGCAAAGCAGCTTACAAACTGCACATCAGAGTCAGAACCTGGATTAAAGACAAAAACAGCCCTCGCTTCTCATAAATATCTTCTCAGTGGCTCAAAATATTCAGAGTGCAACAGCTCAGAAATATCCCTTCTTCCCTTAGAGATCATTTGAATTGCCAAACCCTATTCCAATTGCCAAACCCAATCTCAAACTCTTAATAACATGTTATGAGCCTCACAGCTCATTATTTCACTTCAAAGTCATTTAGTATAAGTTAAATCCTGAAAAAAAAATGTTGCTCAGTGATGTGATGATTAAAAATAATTGCACAGTTCATACTATGTCGATTCAGCTACTATTTCTGCATTTTTCAAACAGGAACTTGTCAGTCACAATGATTTGCAGTTTTGGTGCAACTGTTCAGAAATGTGTGTGTGTCTTCAAACTGTTGCTCTATCATTGTATAACAGAAGCATGGAAGTATAAATTAACTCTCTCTCTCTCTCTCAGCTGATGCAGTAGATCCACACACTGGAAAAAGATTTACTGAACAGTTTGGCCCACTGAACTGACATTTGTGGTTTTCGTCACAGAATTGTCTTTCTACAGGGAATCAAACCCATAGAATCACTGAAATGCAGCTCTAAAACTGATCTTGTGCAATTAGGAATAACGAGGGCAGAGAATTTTTGCTCATTAATGAGGAAAGGCATTAGAGAAGAAAGATGGGGGAGGAAAATTAGGGGGTTGAATGCCCTCCAGGATGTTTTAGGTCTTCACCACAGGGCTTCTTGTAACATATATGATATGTAACTAGCACCATTAGAATAAATGGGAGAGTACAAGTACGGAGAGATTTTGTAAAGCAACTAGAATACATATGGAAACAGTTAATGGGAAAGGCAACTAGACAAAGAGTAGAGACGTTCTTTAATAAAATGCAAAGTTATTCCATTTTAGGGAATACAGAGACTGATATAGTTGACATAGGGACTGGTCCTAAGAGGTGCTGAACACCCTCTTTTCCTAATATTGGGCCCCAGATGTTTGATCCAAGCAATATTTAATTTCAATCCAACTCTAGGAAACTAAAGGGAACAGAGACTGGGAAGCAAGCATGTTTAGAATTATAGAATCATAGAATATCAGGGTTGGAAGGGACCTCAGGAGGTCATCTAGTCCAACCCCCTGCTCAAAGCAGGACCAATCACCAACTAAATCATCCCAGCCAGGGCTTTGTCAAGCCTGACCTTAAAAACCTCTAAGGAAGGAGATTCCACCACCTCCCTAGGTAACCCATTCCAGTGCTTCACCACCCTCCTAGTGAAAAAGTTTTTCCTAATATCCAACCTAAACCTCCCCCACTGCAACTTGAGACCATTATTCCTTGTTCTGTCCTCTGCTACCTCTGAGAACAATCTAAATCCATCCTCTTTGGAACCCCCCTTCAGGTAGTTGGAGGCTGCTATCAAATCCCCCCCACTTCTGCAGACTAAATAATCCCAGTTCCCCCAGCCTCTCCTCATAAGTCATGTGTTCCAGCCCCCTAATCATTTTTGTTGCACTCCGCTGGACTCTTTCCAATTTTTTCAACATCCTTCTTGTAGTGTGAGGCCCAAAACTGGATACAGTACTCTAGATGAGGCCTCACCAATGCTGAATAGAGGGGAATGATCATGTCCCTCAATCTGCTGGCAATGCTCCTACTTATACAGCCCAAAATGCCGTTAGCCTTCTTGGCAACAAGGGCACACCGTTGACTCATATCCAGCTTCTCGTCCACTGTAACCCCTAGGTCCTTTTCTGCAGAACTGCTGCCTTGCCACTTAGTCCCTAGTCTGTAGCAGTGCATGGGATTCTTCCGGCCTAAGTGCAGGACTCTGCACTTGTCTTTGTTGAACCTCATCAGGTTTCTTTTGGCCCAATCCTCTAATTTGTCTAGGTCCCTCTGTATCCTATCCCTACACTCCAGAGTATCTGCCACTCCTTCCAGTTTAGTGTCATCTGCAAACTTGCTGAGGGTGCAGTCCACGCCCTCCTCCAGATCATTAATGAAGATATTGAACAAAACCGGCCCCAGGACCAACCCTTGGGGCACTCCACTTGATACCAGATGCCAACTAGACATGGAGCCATTGATCACTACCTGTTGAGCCCAATGATCTAGCCAGCTTTCTATCCAGCTTATAGTCCTTTCATCCAGTCCATACTACTTTAACTTGCTGGCAAGAATACTGTGGGATACCGTATCAAAAGCTTTACAAAAGTCAAGGAATAACACGTCCACTGCTTTCCCCTCATCCACTGAGCCAGTTATCTCATCATAGAAGGCAATTAGGTTTGTCAATCCATGCTGACTGTTCCTGATCACTTTCCTCTTCTCAAAGTGCTTCAGAATTGATTCCTTGAGGACCTGCTCCATGGTTTTTCCAGGGACTGAGGTGAGGCTGACTGGCCTGTAGTTCCCTGGATCCTCCTCCTCCTTCCCTAGCCAGAGACTGTGCTTCCTTTGTAGTTTTGTTGTTGTTGTTGTTTCTGTTTTAAAATAGCTTAGATTCAGTCTGGCTAAGAGGGAAATTAATCTGATTGGCAGGCTGGGGCAGGTAAAGAAAGGCCCAAAGGCTGTGCCTGCCCCTTAGCTGAAATATATGTCTAGCTTTTACCATAATGACTCCCATTGGATCCACTGCTGCTCCTTGATTCCAATAGTAGTAGAGGTCCATAGTACCTGTCATCATTCTTGTCTAATGCAGGTACTGTAAAAGTCACCCTCCCCTTTGTCACCTTTCACTTGTCTGATGTAAGGTGAACTAGAAGCTCCAGCAGGCACAGAGTGTGGCTACATGCCTCCTGATCGAGCTGGGTGAGCTGCTGTGAACCAAAACCTGCTATGTTCAAGTCTCCCAGCCCAAGGCAATTAGAAATACCTACCAGCTATGCGAGAGATATTTCAGACAGACAGACAAAGCCAGGGCGAAGCAATCCAGATCTCGAGGCACCTCACATGGAAACCTGTGTGGTACTGCTCCAGCACTGCAGCCTCGCACTGCACTGCACTATGGCCCTGCCTCTGCTTGGGTTGGAGGTGACAGGGCCCCCTTGTGACATTTCACTCCATATTCTTTATGAAAATATGCGTATGATATGGATATGACATAATGGAGATATGCTTTATGCAAGATGGCTCATGTAAGATATCATTGGAAAGGTTATGATTTACTGAATGTGATTATCCAATCTGTACACCTATACCATTTCTGTATCTGAAGTTAGGAATATTGACTATGTATCTGTATTTCAAATATGTTACTTTGGGTGTCACCCCCAACTAGCCCTTCAGGCACAACAGTGGAAAATCCAGACAGGGCTAATGGCCCATTAGCAAAGACAATGGACCGTGAAAGAGGTTAATCTTCCTGTGGACATTCCAGACAGCCTACAAGTAATGGCTGCCCCAGCTTGGCAGAGACATGGGTCTGCGTCACCTGGTACTGGCTCCACCTTTTGGAATGCCAGTGTTCTTCCACTGGGAGACAAAAGGTTCCCGCCTTACACAAGAGCTATATAAGACAGGGGAGTGACATCATTGTGGTTCTCCTCTGCCTTCCCGTCCAAAGGGACACTGGGAAACACCTGGGAGCAAGAACTGAACTGAGGGGAGAAGGGTTGAACCCAGGCTGGGAGGGCATCCAGTCCGAGAGTGGAAATACCTGGAGTCTCAAGCTGCAGGCCAGTGCAGCTGCCTTTCAAGACTTTCTGTAATCGACCTGTGACAATATTTAGGGTGAGAAATTACTATTTGTAACCAATTTCTTTAGTGAAACAAGCTTAGTTTGCGTGCTTTTTTTATTTGCTTAGTAATCTGCTTTGTTCTGTTTGCTACCCCTTTAACCACTTAAAATTCACCTTTTGTAGTTGTTAAATTTATTTTTTGTTTATAATATAACCCCATTTGTGCAATTTATAATTGGGAGTTGGGGGTAAAGAGGCTGTGCATACCTTCCTCCACATTGAGGGAGGAGGCGGATTTCATAATATACATTTGGGTCTGCACTCCAAGGGAGGTGGAAACCTGAGTGCTGGGGCAAGTCCCTTAAACTGAGGCTTCCCAGAGCTAATCTCAGTGTCTGTGTTGTTCTTCAGTTGGCTGTGGCCCTGCCTGTGTGTGCGCTGGAGGAGGCTTAATAGCCTGGCTCAGCAAGCCAGGGAAAAAAGGGGACCTGGATGGCAGAACAGGCGAACAGAGCTCAGTAGTATCTCAGCACATCAGGTGGCACCCTAGGGGGTCCAACCCATCACACTACCCACAAGAGCTGCCAGCTGAAACACAGGAATAGACAGACTGGATCAGGCCAGTGGTCGGTCTAGTCCAGTATTCTTTCTATGACAGCAGCCAGTAAGAGATTCTTCAGAGGGAGGTGCAAGAAGCTCTGCAGAAGGCATTTATAGAATAATTTGCCTTCGGGGCAGTTTTTTTCTACCCTACACTAATTGGAGTCTTAAACCCTGAAGCCCGAGTGTTTATATATCTTCCAAAACTCTTGTATTTTCAGTCCTTAGTATTGTAACTCTGGATGTTATTGTTATCCATATAAATGTCTGATGCTTTCTGGGGAGTCTCAGTCATGGGCTGTGCTCATGGGAGCTGCCCTACCACTCCTGTTTGGGTAGGCTAAGGACTCCCCTTTCTTCACAACATTGCTCCGTGCCTTCCTTTGGGGTGGGCTCTAGCCTAGAAAACTTCACCTGCCTGACACAGGGTTCTATGTTTGGGAGACTTCTGCTGACACTACCCCATGATGGAGTGGCATCAGCAAGGATCTTTCCCACAGAGTCCACTGTGGTGCTGTTGGTTGGGTTATCTTCAGAGAGCAACTGGTCTCAGAGTTAACCGCCCAATAACCATGGTGTACACTTTGTTTTTGCACTGATGTAACTGTATTGGTTCTAAACCAACATTATTGAATTGGTGCAACCCCCTAGTGTGGACACAGTTTGATAGAAAAGTACTTAGATCAGTGTAGCTTGTTTAGCTCAGTAAATGAGTTTAGAAATATAGTTCAATTGTAGGAAATACTGTATGTAAACAAGTCCTGAGGTAGACGGAGCAGTTCATGCCACTCAGCCTAGAACAATGAGTCTGTCCTCAGACTCAGGAAGACACCACTGACTCAATCACTGGGCTAGGCCTGGGGACACTGGAAAGAAGGTCTGAGGCAGGAGTAAAATAAATGGGTGGGCCCTGAGAGGGATAGATGAGATAGGGGCAGGTCCTTTTGATCTTTGATCATCTCTGGGATGCTACTAAAGTGGGATGTTTGTGTATTAAGGCGTGTTTAAGCTTTGCCATGTCACTGTGCTGATCTCAGCAGAATCGGCAGAGTTTTCCTTTGCATAAACTGAGTCCTATTGTAGCAAAATTAAATTCACATGATGTTTCTGAGTGTTACACTTTGCACTCGGTCACTGACTCAGCTGATGGATGTGTAAATACGCTTGTAACCAAGTAGTCCACTAGTGACTACATAGATGTAGATGCCGAAGAGTGCAAGTTATTTCAGATAAGGTTGACATTAAGTTGAACTGAACATTTTCTCCCCAGATCTGCCTCTTTTTCACTGTGATTAGTATTTAGTGCTGTCTGCTCAAACCACATCCCCTTCTTGGCGGAGTTGGGACGATCTGCCAGCTCACACTAAGTAGACATGCAGATCTGCCCTTTTGGAGCTACAGGTCTTCAAGTGGGTGTTGAAGAAGCTGTGAGCTCTTTAAACACATCATTAAAGCCACATTTTGGAGACAGGCATTGTAGCTCTGATGAAATCTTATAGGCCCAAATTATTAAGCTTCATTTTAAACTTTAAAAAAGCAACACATCTAAATTCTTTGTTTATTTGAATGAGCTTTTGGACAAGCACAGCGATCTGCTAACAATGCCCCCATCAAATGCCAGAGCCAGGGACAGCACAAGCAGCACTACTGCAATCATCCCTCACACACAACCAGTGTGGCACAGCCCAGAGCTGGAGAGGAACCTCCTAGGGGAAAGAGTGCTGCGCAGTCTCCCAGGAGCTCAAACCCATGAAAGAACTAGTTGTGATGGTGGAAAGTTGCTTATTAGGAATAGGTGTAAGCCTTTCATGCTTATGTGGGATACAGCAATTTACAACAAAATTGCCATCCGATGGGAACAATTTTTGGTTGGTTTTGACCCCAGCTGGAATCAAACTGGTGATTTGCCATGCAGGTGACTGATCCCCGATTACATGGGGGTGGAGATAGGCACATACAGAAGGCCCTCTCTATATGTGTATCCTGGTGGGGAGATGCTCTGCCAATTAATTTACCTTGGCGCTGTCCTTTTAAGAACTGGTCTATTTGTTGTACATCACTTTTATTCAAACTGCTTATCAGCAGGGCTGGCTCCAGGCACCAGCTAAGGAAGCAGGTGCTTGGGGTGGCCAATACAAAGGGGCAGCAGGTCCCTCAGTCCCTCTCTTCCTCTTTGAGCTGCTGCCAAAGTGCCGCCGAAGAGGAAGAGAGGGAGTGAAGGACCCACCGCCGAACTGCTGCCAAAGAATGGAGCGGTGCGATTGAGCTGCTGCTGATGGGCGTGTGTGTTTTTTTTTCACCACTTGGGGTGGCAGAAAACTTGGACCTGGCCCTATCAGTTCATCTTTTAACCCCTTTGATGCTGGGCAGTGGCCATTATGCTCCTCTTTGCCCAGAATGAGATGAGCACCAGCATACCCTAACTTGCTGTCAAGGAGACTACAGTGATTTGGGCCTTCTGAGGGAATGGTGTGGGGGGAGTTCTCTACAATGTGATTAAAAAGAACCAGGTTAATCAGTTGCCGCTCCCCTCTGAATTTGTGGGAACCTGGTGTAACCCATGCCTGCTTGGTGTGGTGCTTTTAGATCATGCAGCAGAGGCTCGTGCATTTAGCTCCGGGGTTCCATGTTCGATCCTGCCAGCCAACAACTGGGGTCTGTCGGTGTTACACTGGCATGTTTGCAGCAGCAAGCAATTGAC
The DNA here is from genome assembly GCF_016161935.1 of Mauremys reevesii. Classification (NCBI taxonomy): domain Eukaryota; kingdom Metazoa; phylum Chordata; order Testudines; family Geoemydidae; genus Mauremys; species Mauremys reevesii. Next base: position 34,037,401 of record NC_052629.1, on the reverse strand, counting down.
TTTTCAGCTCTAGCACTGATATATAGTGCTAGATCCTATAGGCTGGGCCATAGAGAGGTGTTGACACTGATTTTGTGTTTGGTTCTGAGATCGCTGGTGGACCTTGGCTGACTTCAGCAGCGCTATACCAGATTTGCATTGGTGTGAATGAGATCAGAATAAGGTTCCTTATTTTGACAAGGTCATATGTTCTGCCTGCCTCATAGCAGCTGACCAGTATGGAAGGGGCTTGTGGGAGAAGACATTAGAGAAAAATGAAGTGTGAAAGACAGATGCTAAAGGAAGGAGCACACTTTCCAGTGCGTGGGCCATTAAGTGCTGTCTCCAAAAATACCTCTCCTGCTTTTCTGGCAAAACTAAGGCCTTTTCTCCCTCCTGGTTAGCACAGCATGATGGATGCACACAGAAGTCCCTGAGTACTTTGTGTGCAAGTTCCTCTCTCTAATTTTGTTTCTTTTTAAAGTGGTGAAATTTTCTTCTTTCAACCAGGTTTATAGAACAGGAGTTAGTCCCCACAAAGAAAAATATGATTTGTCTCCTTTTTGCCTTTATTTTATCATCAATGGCATACTTGAGACCTGTACTTTAAAGTCTGGTCTTTTTTCCCCTTCTCCCCGCTCTCCTCCTTGCCAGTTTTTGCTTCTTCCCCCTCCGCACTTCTTCCCCCGATCCCTGAACATTTCTTATGGATGAGCAGATTTATGGTGACATGTTGATGCAACGCTGATACAAAATTTATAAGCATTACTCTAAAGACCTAAGGTGTGTTTTTTAAACCCACCTGAAAACATTATGATTTATTTAGCCTTTAATAGAAAAATTGTGCAGCCTATAAATTTCAGAAATGCTACCTGTCCACTGAACAGCGACTCAACTCTAGTCTGGGATCTGGTCTTAGGTTGTTTTTTTTTTGTTTTGTTTTGTTTTTTTTTAAGTAAAGTGAAAAAGCATGCACAAGACCATGTTGCTGAAATTTTACAAGCAGACAATGAGTGTAATGAAGGGATGGGCAAAGTTTTTGGCCTGAGGGCCACATCTGGATATGGAAATTGTATGGCGGGCCATGAATGTTCACAAAATTAACAATTCAGAGACATTCAAATATTATTTTTTTAAGAGATACATTTTAGTGGAAATAAACATTAAACCTTACTTCTTATTATAAATATACATACAAATATACATACATAACATATTACAATAATTAAACCAAACTTATCTCCTTTCCACACCCTCTTTGATTAACGTGAACAGTGCCGCTGGCACTCCCTGGCCAAGTACTCTTTGTTTTATCCTCAACAATGGAAAATTAACTCCTACTAAAACAGCAGAGTCACCTAAGCCAACAAGTAGCAGGCATGTGAGCTTCTACGTTCCAGGCTCTCATGGCGCGTGAGGCACATTTGGGTTGTGCAGCCGCAGTAACATGCATGCCCTCATGCAGATCCTGAACACATGGGAGCACTGGCGCGGGGCAAGCCCCAAGTCCCACTCCTCGGGGGCCAGATTAAAAGGTCTGAGGGACTGGACGCGGTCTGCGGGCCGTAGTTTGCCCACCCCTGGTGTAGTGAGTGGGGGTTGTAAGATGTAGAAATTAACCTCCAAGATCTACCAGATGATATGAGCTTCAGCAAATTTACAGGGTGTATATGGACTAGAAGCAAACTGATTGAGTTCATGCCTTGGTGCTAAGTTACAATCACATGCCACTCCCCAGTGAAAACTCCTAACCACCCTCCTCTCCAAATTCTTTCCCCCCTCCCCCCATATCATGGCCTCAAACCATTCACCTCTACAAGGAAGATGTCTGACCCCATTCCTGGCAGGCAACCAACCAACCAATCTTCTTTCCTTCTACTCTAGCCAGTGCAGGTAGACACCCACCCCATTGTCCCCATCTGTCTATGTACAGTACTTATGTGGCACCATTACCGGTATCTGAGCAACTCACAAACACCAGAAAGTTTATGCCGAGAGAGTATTATTCCCAATTAAGCAGTGGGTGCTGAGGTACAGATAGATTAAGTGACTTATCTCAGGTCATGTAGCTAGTCTGAGGTAGAACCAACAGCTGAACCCACATCTCCTGATTTCCCAGCCCATGTCCTGACACTGAGCCATCTTTCTCATGCCTTAAGTACTGTTTTTGAGAGCTCAGTGTGAGTGTTGGTTGTGCTCCTCTTCCTATGTGGGGAAACTGGTAGAGATTGTTGTTGTTGGGTTGGGGGTGCTGATACTTCAAAGAGGAAGTAGCTATTCACTGTCAAAGTAGGTGGCTGTAGCCGAGAGGAGAATGGGGAATTCTCAGAGGGAACATAAGCTTGTCTGTTATGTAGCCTGTACTTTTGCCTGTCTTATCAGCTGGTCACAAGTTTTTATTTATGACTCAGACTAGGAAGCTTTCAGCATCCACAGGTTCCTGAACAGGATGCCCTGATACTGGTGCACACAGTGATCAGAAAGAAATAAGTGGAGTATAACCCTGCAGCAGGCAGGAAGTGGTTAAAGAGTTGCTATGGGCTTGAGTGGTCCTGCCCCACCACACCTGCAGGCATGTCAGGACTGGAGGAAGAGTTTAAAGGGGGGAGATGCCCAACTCACCAGTGGGTAGCTCTGAGAGGACAGTAAATTTCTGATCATTCCAGCTCATGAGGGAGGGTATGGAGAGAGGGTAGAGTCTGCTTCCATGCCTATGGACTGTCTGAACTCCTTAATGTTGTTGCACTATAAACTACCACCTCCGGATGCTCCCTAATGATTGATGAGAGAATGTTAAGCTGGAATGTGGCTTGCCCTGGGCTCCCCGGAAGGAAAAATGAAGTCTTTAAGACTTTTTGTTGTTTTTACCTCTTAACTCTGGAGAAGGTAACCCCCCAAGAAACTCAGCTGAAGAGCTGGATTTCTGATCTTGGGCTGATAATGCTAACTGCCCAAACCTGGATCGCTGTGGCCTGAGCAAGTACATGGCCCTGCCCTGACCTGAGGGAGTGCTACAGAGGGACTAGGCCCTTGACATGCTTATTCACACTCTATCTGTGATGCCAAAAAGAGACACTGCTCAGAGTAGATTGTGAAGATGTTCATAATGTGATCATCCTCCTAACAATGTTAATATTTAAATCAGCACCATTGGATTCCAGAGTCAACATGCTGTGAGATTAAATGGGTCAGTACACTTGTCTCTGAGCTATCATTTCAGGGTGTCTGCAGACTAGGCAGACATCACTTCTTCTGAAGGTTTTCTTTGCAAGCATAAGGACCTTTAAAGTGAAAGGTTATATTCAGGAGCACAAAATGGCAGACTCCAGGAAAAAGTACCTGCCCATCAGGCAAGTGTGATGTCACCCAATCCAGCTCCTGAGCTCACACAGCTATCTAACCAAATGGTATGCTAGGCCCACTCTGAATGCCATGATCTTGTGCTAACAATACTGAGTAATATCTGTTTCTTTAGTCTCTAAGTCCTCTGAAGTTTCTGCATTGGAGGTATATGTTGGGGGCGGGGGGAGATGCAAAGGCTGCATCTTAACTGCTGCATTTAGTGAGGAAGGGTAGCCTTGAGGTACCATACTGGGAGCCAGGAGATACAGGTTATACCTGATTTACCTGTCTCATTAACTGAAGGTTATGCCTAACCAGGCAAAAGTGCAGGAAATTTATCTGACTAGTCTCTTCAGCACCCTTGAAAGACCCTGTCACACTCCTTTCAACTACAGCTAGTGGCCTCTGAAGTATCAGCACCAACTACTGGCCTTCCTGTGGGGAAGTCAATCTCTTTGTGACTCATTTTTTCTCCTCTGTAGAGTGAGGATAATAATGATGTGAGACTAGAGTACAAAACATTGAGGATTCAAATCCTCTAGAACATCTGTCATGTCCCTCTCAGCTACAGACAATCTAGGGAGCAAAGAAAAAAGAAAAGCCCTTCAGAAAGGTTTCCAGTTTCCCCTAAACTTAATGGTTAAATTGATCAAAGGAGACCGAGTCTTGGTGTTTGGTTTATTTGAGAGACAAGGTGGGTGAGATAATATCTTTTATGGGACCTTTTCTCTCAAGGAATAATGAGTTAAAATATTAAAAAAGATATATTACATATTTTGTCCATTTTTCCATTCCTGTGACTTTATTTTTTGTAAAAAATAGATGGCTTTATTCTAATTCTAGAGTGGGCATTTGTCAATTTGTAAGCTAACTGGCGAACAGTCAGGAGATTGCAGGTCAGAACATGGGACCAGTCATGACGCAAGGTGATTGCAATGATTAGAATAATCCCTTCTGGCCTTAAAAAAAAAAAAAAAAAAACTATGTCTTTTTATATTATCAGATATTTTGAGGTCTAATAATGATCATAGTCATTGGATTGCTGGAAGGATGGGGTCATACTCATTTCCCCTTATCTGTCTTTGGCTTGCGGTATTCTAGTCTGTCTCTGATACAAGGCATTGCTACCACAATTAGCAATCTTAATCTTAATTATTTACTCTTTATAGCTGATATTTTCAAAATACTTAGGCCTCACTCTCACAAAAGAAAAACCACAGTAGTTGCAGTCAGAGCTGTATTATCTTCTCAGTTTCTGGTTTCCAGGATTTTGTACAAAATGTTCTGCATTTAACAGTTTCAGATTTGGCTTTAGTTGCAGTTTCAATGAGATGGCTCTCTTCCAATCAAAAATAAGTGAAAAAGCAAATGTTAGCCTGTCTCTTCAAATCCATTCTCACTTGGACAAAGGGTCCCATTTGTAAAAGGAAGCACTTCTCTTTTTGCTAAGAAATGTGCCTATCATAGCAAAATTTTCCACCAAAATGAGCCTGTTTTACAGTTCTTAACAACATGCAAAAATGTTGAATTTATTGAAAAGATTTTGCACCCTGCCACTCATACCTTTGAGTCACTGAAGTCAACAGGAGTTGTGAATGGTTGTATGACATCAGAATTTGGTTTTTAGCTTCTTAAAAATGTATTTACTAAATGATAGCCATCTGCTCCTCTCCATTGCAGAGTGGGGATGGTAGCAGACATCATCAGAAAGGAGCTAAGGGTTACAAAGAGGGGAAAGACAACTATGTGGTAGTATCCTTCCCCTATAGTGTAGCCACACTTACTCTTTGTGGTCTTTACACAATAGCTGCATTGTTGTGGGTACATTGCAAGAAACAAGGTAGAGGTGTCTAAGCAACATGTGACTTTACATGGTATTTTCCCTACATGCAGCAGTAAAACTTACCATGTAAGAAGGCATGGTCAACCAATGGCTATGTAGCAGAGACAAGAAATAAGAAGCCAGTGCAGTCAGTGTAGGCTCTGGAGAGAAGGGAAGTGCAGACAGGTCCAGCTGTCTGAATTGCCCCTGGTGTTCCTGCCAATCTCAGCCTTCTATTAGAAGTATCTCTCATGATGCCTGGCTGTTCTGCTTCGGCACTGGCCCTGTCTCCCAAAGAGGCCAAAACAATGACTCAGAAAGGGGAGAGCAGTTCTGTGGCTCTGTGCTTCCTCAGTTTTACATGTGCAGAGGAGTACAAGTTCAAAGTTCAAAGACATGCTGTATAGTCAAAATTCATGTTCTGGACTGTTTTCAGGTTGTGATTGTTTTCAATATGCCTGTAACAGTACATGTTGGCGACTCTTGGTAAGAGCTACCATCTTACTGCAATGTGGTAGGATCATGTAATTTGAGACACCACTAAGCAGATGCTGCAACACAGACTACTTGAACAGCCTGAGTGGTAACATAGGTCACAGTCCTGTGAAGACCTGTATGCGTGAGTAGATTCACTGATGTCTACACACATGTAAAGTTAAGCATGTCTATAAGTCTCTGCATGACTGAGGTCTTACTTTGATTTACACATTGTGATAAAAGCTACCTGAGCTTTAGGCTCTTAGATGGGCCAAAGGCATTAAATTTCATTAACTGACTAGAATGAACACTACCATTAATGACAATTATCTATAGATACAACTACTTTATTTATTTTTGTTTATACATAATAATAAAAAATACCTTTCCCCACCAAAACAGACTCCCCCCCCCAAAAACTGTGACAACTACACTTTATCGAGTCCCAGAAGTATGTGGCCTTGTCATACAACACACCAGAGGTATGCAGTTATCAGATTTCAACCCAACCCTCATCATGCGTCATTGCTTACCTGGCAATTCCACACAATACTATTGTCTGAGGACAGTCCTGTTCTCTGCACTTTCTCTGTTGCTTAATTTCTAAGAACAGCTTTATACAGCAACCATCTTCCTTCAACAGTGCAAAATTTTTGCTTGCCAGCTACATGTAACTGATACGTGTACAGCTGATCCTAGTCAGAAATGACTGCTGATTCTCACAAGAATTCTAGGGCAAACAATTTTATAAAGGAAGGGAAAATACCTACATTCTTTCATGGTGATACAATGTAAATATAGCTCTCTCTCTCTATTTCTTCCAAGCAGCAGGGCCTGGATTTTGGTATTTTACTGGAGATTTAATGACACAGCTGGTTCTAAATATATAAATGTAGGCGGTTTACTCAATCAAATTCTGAGTAACTGCATTCACTCCATAACATTTTTCACAAAGATTCCTTTAAAAGGGGGCTTGCATAAAGCAAAATTGAAAGGACAGCATAGTTGAGTGAGAACAAGCTTACAGGTACATGAGGCATCCTGCATTCTTTGCTCACCCAAGCTCCTTATAAATTCAACTGGGTGCTCAAGGAACACAGAGTGGGGCACTTACTTTTCCTGTATTCTTTTTATTACTATGAAATATGTGCTTTCTAATTAGGGCATTTCCCCTTGCAGGCCAGTTTCTCTTTCTGCTTGAATCTGCAGTGAAGTCATTATCTTGTGTTTATGACTCCATGGTCTGTTGCAGAGGAAACTATTGACAGGTCACAAATTCAGCATTATGTGGCTTCAATACAGGATGAAAAAGGAGATGGGCTGTGAGGGATAAAAGCCCTCGTTAAAACAAATGGCTTTGGTAATTAAAGTTGATATGACAAATTATATTTAAAAAAAAGTGACGGGTGAATGGATTTATATTCCTCCTTGAGATAGTGATTTTCTTCCCCAGTTAAAACCATCCAATTCAAAATCTCTCCGCTTTTAAAGAAATTGGACTTCAAATAAGCCATTCATATATTTCAATCAAAGTCAATTTTAACAACCATGTTATATTGCTCTTGATTTCTGGTGATATCATAGTCTAATGGAGAAAATAAATTCTAAGGAATTCCTGTTCTGAAGAGAGAATGTACCCTGACTGAATCGCAGAACAGTATTTCCAGGCTGGGATCATTGCCCTGCAGGGCATAGTTGCTTGTCACAGTATTTGCCCCATGAGAAGGACAAAAGAACTGGAAGGGTGTAAATTACAGAAATCTGAATCACAGCTCTGAGAGACTTTGCTCCAGGCAAGTCTGCAGAAAGACACCCCATTAAGTTTGTGAATTCTCAGAAGTCAATACGAGGAGCATGGATGAATGAAGTAAGAATACTGATTTTTGTGTGTCTTTTTCTGATTCACTGAATCCATGGCTGTTGAATTGCAGCTTTTATTTTGACAAGAGGCAGCTGTTTAAGTTGAAAGTCTACCACTAACTCCAACAGACAGAATGTGAAGCCTGGCTGCACCGTACGTAAGAGACAGCAGGACAGATTCTGATATGAGTAACATGAGTGTAAATCTTGAGTCATTTAATTGATTTTGATATCCCCCATTGCATTTAGTGAAGTTAATCTGGATTTACACTGAGGTATCAGAATAAGGATCAGTAGTATCTCAATGATGAACTATTTTTCAATAGACACAATACATTGGTAAAATTCTTCCTATTTTTTCCAAGACTTCTTTCTCCCTTCAGAAATATCAAAGGTAAAAAATACTACTCAATTACTATAATTTGTCATCCTCTGCCCCTGAGCAGGACCTGTGAGGAGACAGTTTATTAATAAAGCTTCTTCAATGCTGCATCACAAAGGTTCATTTCAACTAAGACTGTGCTTACTAGCCAGTGTGTATTAAATCAAGCAACAACTAAATCCATTTCTCACTTGAATACATTTATTTCAAATGTGATCAGTGTTTTGCAGCTGCTCTGATTATTTTTTTTATGGTTCTTGTTTGGAATTGGAAGAATTGTGTCCATGCATTGCTCCTCCAAGAGTGACATGGGCACATTTATAACACTTTCCACTATTCCCGGCAATGGGTTTCATGAGACAGTTCCACAGCTTGGTCTCAATGGTCTTTTAAACAACATGGACCATTTGAAGTCTGGCTTCCTTTGTGATCTGTACAGTGCTGTATGTGTATAGGTTTTTGTTTGTTTAAATAGATATACAGAATAGAAAGGATTTGACATTAAAAGCAGAAGTGCTATGACACATACTTAGGTACTTCATAAAAGCTAACGTTTAAGAAAATGTTTGTTTAGTGTAACTTCAAATGTAACATTAATAATGGACACTGTTGTGAGTATTAGATTTTGGCTTCTTATCAGAGCTTTCAGATACCCCCAAAAGATGCAGGGTTTTATTAAAAAGCAGTCTGAATGGTAGTAGCTTCTTGGACACATGGCTAATATGTGAGATATGTAATATCTGAGGGCAGGTCTACAGCTAAAACACAGCAGTGGCACAGATGTGCCAGTGCTGCTGTAGTGCTCCAGTGTAGACACTACTACGCTGATGGGAGAGCTTCTCCCATTGGTGTAGATAATCCACCTCCCTGAGAGGCAGTAGCTAGGTCAACGGGAGAAGACCTCCTGTCGACATAGCACTGTCTACACCTGGGTTTAGGTCAGTATAACTGTGTCACTCAGAGATGTGGAGTTTTCACACCCCGAGCAACATCATTATACCAATGTAAGTTTATATTATAGTATAGGCTTGGCTTGAGAGTATGCAGTGCAACTGTAGTGGTGTCGGGCCCAGGATATTTGAGAGACAAGTTGCGTGAGGTCAGGGCCGGCTCCAGACCCCAGCGCGCCAAGCACGCGCTTGGGGCGGCATTTTGCTGGGAGGGCGGCAGGCGGCTCCGGTGGACCTCCCGCAGACGTGCCTGCGGAGGGTCCGCTGGTCCCACGGCTCCAGTGGACCTCCCGCAGGCATGCCTGCGGCTGCTCCACCGGAGCCGCGGGACCAGCGGACCCTCCGCAGGCACGTCTGCAGGAGGTCTACCAGAGCCGCGGGACCAGCGACCGCCAGAGCGCCCCCCGCGGCGTGCCGCCGTGCTTGGAGTGGCGAAATTCCTAGAGCCGCCCCTGCGTGAGGTAATAACAGTAGGAAGAGTGGCCTCTTAAAATATATACTAACTACTTATATATAGATGTGCACTCTCTACCCACCAACTGTTCTATGACTGCAGAGGTGTTAAAAGGCCACTCTACTTTGAACTGTCCCTTACAATATGCTAAACAATCTATTCCACCTTGCCGTGACACTGGGAGTGTCTTTCCTAGACTTGAAGAAGAGCTCTATGTGGCTCAAAAGCTTGTCTGTATCACCAGCAGACGTTGGTGCAGTAAACGATATTATCTCACCCACTTTGTCTGCTCTGAGAGTGACATTTTTTTCCTGGCTGCAAACCAGAAGAATACCTAATACTTCCAAATTGCTAAATATGACTTATGCTATATCTACACTGCGCACCTTACAGCCGCGTCGCTGTAAGGTATGCAGTGTAGCCGCTCTTTGTTGGCAGGAGAGACCACTCCCACCGAGGGGCGGTAGCTTTGTCAGCAGGACAGTGTCAAGTGCTGTAGCTATCTTTAGAAATCTCACATTGGTACCTTCTTTGCGTTTTGTCAAATCTGCAGTGAAAGTGTTCTTAAAATGAACATGTGCTGGGTCATCATCCAAGACTGTTATAACATGAAATATATGGCAGAATGTGGGTAAAACAGAGATGGGGACATACAATTCTCCCCCATGGAGTTCAATCACAAATTTAATTAATTAACACATTATTTTTTTAACGAGCATCATCAGCATGGAAATATTTCCTCTGGAATGGTGGCTGAAGCATGAAGGGGCATATGGATGTTTAGAATATCTGGCACATAAATACCTTGCAATGCCTGCTACAAAAGTGCCATGCAAATGCCTGTTCTCACTTTCTGGTAACATTGTAAATAAGAAGAGGGCAGCTGCATCTCCTGCAAATGTAAACAAACTTGTTTGTCTGAGCGACTGGCTGAACAAGAAGTATGACTGAGTGGACTTGCAGGCTCTAAAACAGGGGCGGCAAACTTTTTGGCTTGAGGGCCACATCAGGTTTTGGAAGTTGTAAGGAGGGCTGGTTAGGGGAGGGGTGTGTGGCCCGCCCCTGTCATCTGCTCTCCCCCCCCGCTTCTCGCCCCCTGATGGCCCACCCCTGGGACTCCTGTCCCATCTAACCCCCCCTGTTCCCTGACGGTCCCCTGGGACCTCTGCCCCTTCCACCCCCCCCCCCCCACTCCCTGTCCCCTGACCACTCCCAGAAGCCCTGCCTCTTACTGCTCCCCGCCGCCCCATCCAACCCCCCTGCTTCCTGACTGCCCCCTGGGACCCTTGCTGCCATTCAACTCCCCTGTTCCCTGCCCTATGACCGCCCAGGGCCGGCTCCAGGCACCAGCATTCCAAGCTAGTGCTTGGGGCGGCAATCTTCAAGGGGCGGCAGTCCCTGTTGTTTTGCCCCCAGCAGCACGCCGAATTGCCGCCGCGGACGGCAGGGGCAGTCCGTGTGCCCTTAGGGCGGCATGTGCGTTTCCGTGGTGGCAGCAATTCGGCAGCAGCTTCTATATTTAGCTGTCCGCAGCAGCTTCAGCTAAATATAGAAGTTGCCGCCGAATTGTTGCCGCCGCGTAAACGTGCCTGCTGCCCTAAGGGCACACAGGCTGCCCCCGCCGCCCGCGGTGGCAATTCGGTGCACTGCTTGGGGTGGCGAAAACTGTAGAGCCGGTCCTGTGACCGCCCTGACCCCTATCGATACCACCACCCTGAAATCCCCTGCCCCCTTACCGCGCTGCCTGGAGCACTGGCGGCTGGTGGCGCTACAGCCACGCACCGCGCCGCACAGAGCACCGGGTCAGGCTGGGCGCTGCCCCAGGAGCTCGCAGCCCCGCTGCCCAGGGCATTGCGCCAGTGGCGGGGCAAGCTGAGGCTGCGGGTGAGGGGGAACTGCAGGGGAGGGGCTGGGGGCTAGCCTCCCAGGCCAGAAACCACACGTAGTTTGCCCACCTCTGCTCTAAAATATGACATTGTTTTATTTTTGAATGCAGGGTTTTTTTAACGTAATTCTACATTTGTAAGTTCAACTTTCATGATAAAGAGATTTCACTACAGTATTAGGTGAATTGAAAAATACAATTTCTTTTGTTTTTTTACAGTTCAAATACTTGTAATCAAAAATAAATATGAAGCGAGCACTGTACACTTTGTATTCTGTAATTGAAATCAATATCTTTGAAAATGTAGAAAACATCCAAAAATATTTAAATAAATGGTATTCTATTATTGTTTAAAAGAGCAATTAATTGCATGATTAATTTTTTAATCGCACAATTAATCGTGATTAATTTTTTTAATCGCTTGACAGCCCTAGTTTTAATGTTTCTAGTGTAGCTACTGTAACTCTGAACCTGGAAAGCCATCACAGTTTTATTCCTGTTATTACACTGTTATGTAATTATGCTCATGTGAAGTTCTTTTATACACTTTTTCTTTGAATTTGTTATCCACTAAAGCAATGGCAAATTCTTCTATAGTTGCTTCTCCTGTACCTTTTCTATAGTCACTAGAGTGCATCCTGTTTAAGAAGTGAAGGATCAATTTCTCTTCAGGCAGCAAAGGGTCAAAGAACTGAGGCATGATGCATTATTTGCTGAACCACTAATCTGGTAAATATTGAACTATTTTAAGTGCATCTATTTTCTGGTCCAGTAATGGGGTAGGTGTGTTAGTTAAATTCACTGACGTTAACTTTGTGTTACAACTCAGTGTTACAGCCCAGATGCAAAAGTATATATTAGAAAATACTATGAGCTAACAAATCTAGTGACATGAGAAATATACATTTGTATGTCCACCTATTATTTCTAGCACTCTCTTCTTTCTTCCTTTCAGAGGTACAGGCTGTTTATTTCTGGTTGCACCACTTTTAGGATAGACAACACATTTTATTGGTACTTCAGCTCTAGAAGCAAAGAAATAAATCCTTCTCTGAGCTTGCAGAAAGCTGTCAGTAACATCTTCTGAATTTAAAGCCAGTGTTACTTGACTAGTAATAAAGAAAGATAAATACACCACCTAAGAAACACAAAAAACAGATAACCCCAGAGCACAGATTATGATCTAATTAAGTAAATAATGTTACCAGTCATCTTGCACTGGATATTGGATTTTCTATTACATTTGGGCCCAACCCTGTGCTGCACAAGTGTGGTAGTGAGGGGAGAGGGAGCCACTGTTTGCTTGCATGGTAGGACTGCAATGTAAGACAGTGTGGGGGACAGGGACGGGAACAGTGATGGGGACGTGCAGGCAGTAACTACACTATAGCCCCACAGACGTGATCTTTTGCCTTGGAGACACAGTCAGACCCTCGACTAGCCCAGTGGGTAATGCAGCTGGCTTTGGGCAGTGAGTACATTCTGCTGCTTTTTAGAAGAGCAGTAAGATGTGTCCCACTCCACGTTCTCCAGAGCCCCAATGATCAACCTTACCCACTCTGCACCAGGAGGACCTATCAAATGTATGTTGGATGGTTTGGGGCAGTGCTGGGTGAACAAACTTTGGGGCCCTATGCAGTATGGCAACTGGAGCTGTGTGTGTTCTCCCAGTGGGGTGTGGGATGCCTCCTCCATGTTCACCCTACAGCAGCTCCTGCCCTGCAGGGCTGGCCTGGGTTCCAATCTAACGTGTTGGCTCTTGCCACAGCATGCAGGCTGGGCCATCCCCCTGTGATGCCCCACCAGCTTCTTGGTGCTGGATGGTTTGTAGTTGTTGTAGGGGGTGTGTGTGTTCCCTCCCTCCCCTGATGGTAGTAGGGTCCCTCTGAGATGTGGGGGAGGGGGCCTGGTTCATTAGTTAATCTGTGGGACTTACTAGGTGGTGATATTACTCTACTCTGTCATCTCCATGACCTCAGAGAGTAAGGACAGGATTTTATTCTGAATATGTACTATATAGCTCCAGAAGAACTTGACGTAGGCCAAGATTTTCAAACATGGGTGCCTAAAGTTAGGCTCCCAAGTCAGCTTAGGCACTTAAATAAATGGTCTGATTTTTCAAAAATACTGAGCACCCAGGAGTCTTGCTGACTTCACTGGGGGCTGCTGGGTACTTGGTACCTCTGGGGGGAAAAGGACACTTATTTAGGTACCTAACTATGGATTTAACAGGCCAACTTTTGGCAACCACGTCTGAAAAGTGTACTTGTAACTGTTACAGCCACTGGTTATACTGGTTCTGTGTGCTGGGTTCCCACTGAGAGGGGTGCTGGAACAATTTCTATAGTGGGGGTGCTGAGAGCCATTGCACCAAACTGTAAACCCTGTTTATAATGGAAACCATGTCATGCCAGGGGTTCTGCAGCACCCTCCGTTCCAGCACCTATGCCCACGGGTCTCATTGAGAGTTTTGGGCAAAGATCAAGAGCTGACACTAGTGTGTATTCCTAGGGTAAAAATTTCAGACATTTTTAGGGGCCTTCTTAAAGGTACTGCATTGCCCAGTATGACATTTCAAAAGCATCTTTTACCCTTTCAGCTTGTAATACCAGATGAAATCAATGGGCAAAAAGATAGTGGAATCAGGCCATCAGAAGAGTTTCCTTTATAGCAGAACAGCAAAATACATATCAGAGTCCTCAAAATTTATTTCCATTCAAACAGATATAAGCAATTTTTGATGTTTTTTTTTCTAATGTAAAATGTAGGCCAATCAGGTCAACAATACACTGAAATTTAACGTCATGGTAAAATTCACCATAGAACTAAAACTATACGTAGACTGCTTTATAAATTAGTCTTTAAAGCCTCGACAATACATATGGCAGAATCTATGCACCCATCAAAGTTGGAATGAGTAAATCCATCGCCCCCACACACCAGGAGAGGTTTGATGTGAAGAGTCATTTGTCCTGGACAACTGGGGATGGCTTTTGTAACCTGCAAAGGAAAAATATACAGGAAGAAGGATAAGCAAATATTTATTACTTTACATGCTGTATCAGATTCTGGCAATAAGGCCCAAAATATCACATAAAATGTTGACATTTTGATTTTGCTCATGAAAATACTTTCTAGCCAAACTATAAGATCACCTTCCTCTCATAAGTAGTGCCACTGAGCATTTGGCCCTTAGGAAGCACTTAGCTATGACCGTAGGTCATTCACATATACCTCCCCACATTATTATAATATTAATGATTTATGCTTATGCTTATTATGTGCTATGGGGTTTCCAAATAATCAAGAGGGATGGTCCCGGCTCAGAGGAGCTCAAAGGACAGAGACAATTAGAGACAAGTTAGGGTTATGACAGTGAGCAATTTACATAGATGTCAACTTGAGTTACTGTTAGGAAGTGCAGCTGAAGTGGGTCTACAAGAGGGATTTAAATATGGACAGGCTAGAGGCCTTGTGCATGATCCAGGGAGGCTGTATCATGCACGAAAAGGACAAATAATTGATTGTGAGAAACAAACAAACTACATTTTCTCTTCAACTACAATAATTGACCACTTCTTTGTAAAGCGTTTTGAGATCTACAAGTGAAACACAAGAGCTAAGGATTGTTATGATTTGTAGACTAATGGGTAAATATGCTAAAGATTATTATGTAATATGACTCCGAAAGGCATAAACATTCACTTAATTTTTTTTTTAAAGTAAGAGATTTTTATAGGCCTCTTTAAAAAAAAAAAAAAAAAAGTAAACTGTATATTTCAAAACCCATAAACAATTCCACTCTAATTAGGCTGAATCCTTGCATGCTAGTTTCCTACCTGCAGCAAATTTTCATGGCCACTTACTAACACCACTACAAATAGAAATTTGTATCCGAGACATCCTCCGGACTTTTGTGTCCTCGGCATGAGCAGGTACTGCTATAATTCCATACAAGCCCTTTATTTAGAAAATGTCAATGTACTTTCAGCCAAATAAATACTATACTTAGGAGTATGTGTGTGTGTGTGGGGGGGGGTCTTCAAAGATAGAACTGCACTAAGTATCAAAAATAGAAATATCTCACTCTTCAAAGGACTGTAAAATCAATTCAAGAGAAAAGGAAGACTTTTGGATTGTACAGACTAATTTTCTGAAAACTGCAAAGAGAATACTAGGCAACTAGTTAGATGTGTGTGTAATTTGAGGCTGAGCAAGTTATTTTTAAATAAACAAGGAAGAAAATTTTAATAAAAAAACTATTTAAAGTTACTTTGCTTCATTGACTTCCCAGTTTTTCATTGTCCTTTTAAATTCAATAGGACAATACACATACTGGGCCAGGCTCACTGGTTTGTTCTGGCTGCTTTCCCCTGCTCCAGAAATGCAAAGCAGCCATAAGCCTCATATAACTGGTCAGTTAAACTCAGTTTACAGCTGCTTCACCTTACTAAACCAGTGCAAAGAAGCTGGAGTGTGACAGTGAGTTTTGTATCTGTAATCCTCTATATTTTAAAACAAAATGATTTATTCATAGCTCTAAAAGAATACAAAAGAATTAAAGCATCTTTTTTGTTATTTGTATAGCATGTCAAAGAGTCTAATCACATTTCTAAAACCTAAGGTCAGAATTGCCCTTTGGTAAGAACGAATGTTTGTGGTATAAGCCATTTCAGCACCAGGGCTGATGTAGGCTTCTTTACACACTGCCAACCCAGAACCTACCAATTTGACATAAATGGGCAAAATACTCTATGTCAGAGACATGAATGAAATCTCCCTTTAACTCCCCATGTGTATCCGAGATAAAAAATTGGTTCCAAAGTTGTGTGCTTTAACCTGGGCAAGTCAGGATGGACCTAAGAACTTTGTAAATAGTGAGGAGTCATGTGCAAGTAATGTAGGGTGGAATGTGGCTCACATATGTTCTTTTTTGGGAAAAGGCTGTTCTATGGAATTCCCAAGGTACTTATTTTAGCATCTATAGGCCTGTTTACAGAAACACAGAGTAATAGAAACAAACAGAGCAGAGACCGGCACAAACGCAGATGCAAACGGCAATAACTGTTTACATGTTTATAGATATGGAATTTGTCCAGTCTCTTGAAAAGGCTAGAACCACAGATCTATGTCAACAGTTCAAACATTCTGTCTGGCATTTAACAAACTTCCAGCACAGATAAAAGAAACAACAATGAATTATTAAAAGGGCATCTTCATCTCACTTTCTCATGTCCAACTAGTTTACTTTTTCTGCCTCAGAAACCTTAAACATGCTTATGTACAATCTTTATCTGCATCATTAAGTGTTGTGCATTTTTATGGTACTGAGCAATAAGTAATAATATACGTGAGGATCTCCATGGCACCTTCAACTTGTTTACGTCCCTCATCTGCATTGGACTAAACTCTCTTCTAACTGAGGAGAGTTGGATGCAAACTCCCTCTGGAGTATACAAAACCATCCCTGAGGTAAGCAGAGGTGTCACGTATAAGTGACAGCAGCTTCAAACAACCATGAAGTTGTACTGTACATAATGTAAACCACACAATGCTATCCTGGCAACAGGTGAAAAATGGGATACCAGACAAGGATGCTTTTGGGAAAACACACAGATCTCACAGGACGCAGTTTTCTTAGCATCCGTTACAGATGAAGATACTACTTATCACTTGTGATGCTGCATTATTTTATATTTTCTTATCACAAAGACTGGCAAAGATAAAAAAAACTTTACACTTCTTATGTTTGTAAAAATGTATATAATATGACAGATTAAGAATTAATACCAGCATTTGTATCATAAATGTAAAAATGATGCACAACTGAAGTGTCGCACATTGGAAAATACTGGGGATGAAGTAGTGGGGGAGGGGAATGCCATGAGTACAGATAGATTCCGTCCTCTCCTTATTTTCTGACTATGAAAATTTGTTTCAATTTTTCACTGAAATGTATTTTTCATCACAATTTTCTGATCAACGCTATCCATGAGAGAGAAGGCACATTCCTTCATAATGATCCATCTGATATTTGCATGTCTGATACAGCAATGTAATTCTAATTTAAGAACGACACTTCTATATACACTTTCTGGCAAAATTAGAGAGCAATAGTTTTGCATATTAAATGAAATGCATCAGTGACAAAAAACTGACTTAGCTTTACATTATATAGATCTCTCTATCACACTGTATATATTTTAACTATAATTTATAATACTTCAAAATAATGTTAACATATGGCATTGCTTTTATCGGTTCGATAAAATTTGCTCTCTATTCCCATCTCCCACGTTCCTTCTCTTTTTGTTTGTGCGTGCCTCAGTCATCACAATTTGTAAAAATGTCATATTACAATCCTGCACAGGATTCTAAATGTTCAGTGTCTTGTGATAGTCAGTGAATGGTGTTCTTTTTTATCTATACAGTGTCTCTCTCTCTAGTGTTTCATTACCTTTAAATATTTTTTATTATAAAACTGGTGGGGGTTGATGATCATTTGCAGTATAGGCACATGGACACAAAGTATTGGTAATAGTTATTTGCTGTGAAAATGACTGTGAAGTCTGTAGGCCTGAGTCAAAGCCCACTGAAGTCTATGGGAATCTTTCAATGGGATTTGGATCAAGCCCTATAATGGTATTTGTCTCCTACATGGGTTGGACAGTGAAATACGTATGGAGGAGTGATTGATTGGATGGATCAGAGATAATAGGGGGTGGCTGTAAGTTAAGCTGGGTTGAGGTGCTAATGGGTGCTGCATACAGGAGTCCAATCTCTCTCCCTGTGTTCTGCTTGGAGAGGTGGCACTATTTAAGGATGGTGTGGAGCCAACTGATTGTTATGTGCGTCAGCTTCTTTGGTGCCCAGGCAGCCTGTACTATCCTTAAATGGTACCTGCAGCCTGCTTTTCTTCTGGAGCTCCTCATGGCACGGGCTGGGAGGAGCGATGAGAGCAGCAGTAGGAGGAGGGAGTGATTGTTCACATTCCATGTCTCTCAGCATAATATGAAGCAGCCTGACATTTGTTTTAAATGTGAGAATTTTGACTGGAATCCCTTGCCAGACTGTAGTAATCCACGTTGTAATGGTGACCCACGGCTGAGAACTGGTGATGTGGTAAATTGATGAATTCTCAGTAGGGCTTTCCTCTGCATTAGTATGGGTTATTTTCCTTTCATGGGCTATGGTTCAAACAAACCACGGTGTACAGTACACTACAAATCACTTACAGAATATGGGCCATGCAGCAGCTTTAACTTTGTAAGAATGGAAGGAATCTGCTTTTATGAAAGTGTTTTAAGCCACAACATCCTGCAGCCAGTTGATTTCACTCCATTCCATCTCTTAACCCCCCCCCCCGCAACCTACAAAAAACAAGACCATATAAAAGCAGCCTCTCTGGATGGCAAAGAATACAGCAGATAATGAATCATGCACTGTATTATAGTGACATCTGCTACTGCCAGGGTAGTTAGGGATCTGTAAGACTGTTAAAAAAAACTCATATTGATGGGTTAACTTGGCTGAAAAAAATTGCTTTGCCCTGAACCGTAATGTAAGGCCAGATTGTTGCTTTTAAAGCCACAGCTGCTCAAGGGGTATGCAGAGGGGTGCTGCACTAATGGCAGTCTCTGCAGGCAGAGAAGCAGAATGTTCCCAGGGATGCTGGGGACTGCACACAAGGTGCCGTGCGTTGCACTCCCATAATAATAATCACCAAGCTAAGTTATTCCCTCCTCTGGTCTGCACAGTGCATCTTTCCTTCCTAGTGTTTGTATTTCAGATGCACAGCATACCAGGACAGCAACCGTCTTTAGTTTGTGCCTTGTTCAGTGCTGAGCATATTGCCAGGATTAAGTAAATAAAAAGTCTGTGCCCAGACCATCAGTCAGCGCAGAAAGCCTGCCTCACCTGCACCTTTTTGGGTCGCCTCCACCAATCAATGCATCAACATTTTCTCCCTTAGTCCGGCAATGCAAGGTGAGGGATTTATGGAATGTGAAGATAGGGTGGGCTCATCCGGTCTCTTCTCTACAGTCCCTGCTTTATGTATCCCATGAGTGGCTAGAATCTGTCACCATCTTGAGAAAGAAAATTATGATTTTGTGCTCATGTATGTAATACTTTCAATTCAGAACTGTGGCCTGGGGCCCTACCTGGGAGGTATTATAAAATCCTTCTTGTTGCCATTATCAATAGGATGGCATCTACCCAAATGGGCTGAGTCAGGTTTGTTTGCTGTCCCCTGAGAGCAAAGATGGGAGCGGGACTCCTAGGAACCACTCTTGTTCCCACAGAATCTCTCCTTTCTCTGTTCAGTCCTTCCTCGTTTTTAGTCCCTCCCTCAGAAACTGTGCATTACAATAACCAATCATGGAAGAGGGCTAGGCATGGCTTCTTACATTAGCAAGAAGGGTCACTCTCACACAGCTGGATGTCTGATAGGCATATTATTCAGGAAAAATGACTTGCTTGCAATCTCTTTAATATATAGCCCAGTACAGCAGGTTATGGACAGCGTGGCAGCCTTAATTCTTCATTGCCTGAGGTTTAGAAGGCAGATCCTTAATAAACGTCCAGTGTATGTTTTTTGTCATGTGTTTTAGAATATATCTGAATTGCCCTTCTCATTCCCCAGAGCAGTACACTGCAAATCAAATGAGACACTTCTATGAAGTTTCATCTCTGCTGCCTGCAGTCTTGGAGCCAAAGCATATTCTTGAACCTAGGTTTCCTAAATTGCAGCTCACTGTATCACCCCACACCATGCTTGTCATTCTACTGGAGCATTTCTACATATAGTAGATTCTGTTGGCATTATACTACTGTTCCTAAAGCTCTGTGTATTCTTGTCAATATCTTCTTACAAAAAGTAGATTAATGAACCTGCTCAGTCTCCCACTAGCCAAATATTAAACTAAAATAAGCCGAACTGTTGTTTTCACTGAGCAGGTTCGGTTAACTGTCATTGAGGAAAGAGGAGCAAGAAAGAGAGATAGTTAATTATATATTTATAACCCACATGATGGGCTCCAATCTGTTGGAAGTCCACTCTAGGTAGAGATATTAGATGCAGATTTTCCACTATCCCTATAGAGTGCCTGCAACAATCTTTACCATCTGTCACTATACTGTATTCATCACATTGGGGACTCATGACTGACAATCCTGGTACTATATATTGTTTTTAATTAAAAATTAATAAAAATGTAAACTTCAACAAATACCATAAGGCAAAACAAACTACAAACTACTGCAGCACACTTAAATGCTTTAAAACAAGAATCATGCCAGGTTATGCAAACAAAGAAGGATAAGATCTCATCTATGTCCTAATAACCTGTCTCCTCTCACAAAGCAGTAATCCAAAACAGAATATAAATACCAGAATATATTTATATATATGGTAATCATCTATCACTGGAACATATGGTAACTTTCTCTAGCTGGGAGGTACTGAAGGTCTTCAGGATTATAGGAAAAGAATAATATAAGGAGTGAAGAGGTTAAGGAAACTGACAGAATTTATAGGTAATAAATATAATAATATGTAGCTCTTATGCAGCACTTTTCATCAGTAGGTCTCAAAGACCTTTACAAAGGAGTGCAGTGTCATTATCCCATTTTATATATGGGAAAACTGAGGCAACCCAAGGTGATGTGACTTGCCCATAGTTACTCAGCAGTATTGGGAATAGAACTCAGGTCACCTGAGTCCCAGTCTAATCCTCTAGTCACACTGATTATTCCTAGCCATATAAAAGTGGCTTGTTACAATTTATTTTGATTAGCAACTGCTTTGAAGGGTAAATAACTGTCCATACAAAGGATCCATACAGTTTTTGCATTGATTTAACTAAATGAGTAAAATATCTGCATTTGTTAAATAAGTGCAACCTCCTAGTGAGGGCAGTTATATTAGCATAAAGATGTTTATGCCGATATAGTGTGTCTTGGTACAGTTATCAAAGTGGGGAGGGAAAATTCTGACACACAAGGGCTTCTGAAAGCTTTATTCGAAAAGCCACAATTTCAGCCCCTTAATTTACTGTTCATAAAATAAATATAGCTTAGCTAGTGGAAATTGTGGTTCTACTCTGAAAAGTGACTATAAAAATGGCATTATGAGATCCCAGATTCATTGTGTCTCAGTGACTTTCAGCTCAAATAAAAAGATGTTTTTTTTTAAATACCAAATTTTGCATACTCAATCTGCAGTCTTTAAATCTAGATTGGATTATTTGTTTCTTTTTTTTAAAAACATCCTTTTATAGTAAAACACATCTGCCTTCTTTAACACTGGGAGGACTACTTTTTTCTAAATGTGTATTACAGTGCTTCTGTCATTTTATCTACCAGAACATGATTAAAAGAGCACATACGTAATTGCAGAAGTGAATGCTTTGGTAAAAAAATCATCTTATAAGTTTCTCACTAAAGCCCCAATTCTACCTGTATGTGCAGAACTACAACTCCCTTTGATTTCAGTGTCTCAGTATACCATCATGCCCATGTACGAAAGGCTAGAAATTGTAGGGATCAATTCTGCCCTTACATATACAGGCTACTCCAGTTAATTCTAGTGAAAATTCTAGTACATGGAGAGAAGAGTAGGCATCTTAGTTTCCTCTATAATGAAAACACAAGGAAGAAGACATAACTATTCACTGAGATGCAGTAGAGTATATTCAAGGGAGCAGTTTAAAAAAAAATTCCCATGCATAGCCAATACTCTCAGCTTTTAAAAAGGTTCCAATAGCACAAATGTTTAAATGATGTCAGTGATACCACAAAATATCTTTGGGGAAAACTTTCAAAGGCACAAAGGGCAGTTAGGTGTCCAATTCCCATTCCGTATAGACTATAGTTAGTACCCATAGGCATCTAAACATCCGTATGCTTCTCCCAAGGCTTCGCTGTAGAAGACAAGAGGAAATCCCTTCAAAAGATGAGATGTGGTGTATGATGGGAGATGTGTCACATAAATGACTTAATCAGTCTTCACATAAACGTACTATAACATTTAAGAGTTCATGTGGCAAATCTTGCGAAACAGGAAATGTCTGTAATGTTGAAACACCAAATAGGCTATAGCTGCAGAGCATTGGTTCAATCATTGCCCAGTTTCCTCCATTGATAATATCATATCTATGCAGCTGCTCCTCAGTATCCCAGTGATAGAAACCCATAAACCTCTTGACCCAATCCTATATAATATACCAATTGTTAAAAAAATAACTCAATAGAATTTTTGGGGAGTTTAAAATTGGCAACCTTGCAGAGAAAATCCAATTTAAAATTAACATGTCAATGCCAGATGATGCCAACACTTAAATAAAATGTTTTTAAAATTTCATTTAGTCAGTGTCTATTAATTTCAAGGTACTTGTAATTAATGGGTGGGGGAAGGGTTTATTTTTGGTAATGTGTTTTATGCCAGGAAAAGCTGACTAATGGTATTAGTGTGTTAAACAACATAGTAAAAGACCATGATGGTTTTTTAACCATGCTTCACATTTTCACACCTTGTTCTAACACATTTCCACTGTATGTGACAAGATTGAATGTCCGTATTGTATGAAATCATTACTTCTCAAAGCAGCTGATAGCAGTTATTCAGCACTATAAAAGCTAATGCAGGAGTGGCAGCGTGGACTTGAAATAAGTGAAATCAAGCCAGAAGAGACGGGAGAGGGGATAAAGAAGGTAAGAACTGTGTTGGAAGTTGATGACAGAAACAGACAGAGGAGGAGCGTGGGAAAAAAAGTAGCCAGAGAAAGGAGAGAGGGAAGGAAAAATAAGACTGCAAAACTTGAAAAAGAAAATAATTCAGAGACAGACAAATAAAAGAAAAACAAAGAACAATAGAGGTTTGGGAGAGAACAGGGTAGAAATGAGGAAAATAATGCTGGAGATTAAGGAGAAAAAACGTTGAAGATGCAATTTTCCCCTCCATCATTCCTTGACTGTCTAGACTCTCTTGGATCAAAAATGTGTTTTGGTTGATCCAGGTTACCTTGGAGTACAATTGTAAGCTCTAGTCTATTAGTGAAATCCTGGCCCCACTGAAATCAATGGGATCTTGCTCTTTGACTTCAGTGTGACCAGAACTTCACCCCTTATGTTTTTTTATTTGCCACTGACAACAGAAGGTCACATATACTAGCTCAGTAATTAACAGGAAGAGAAATGAATACTCTGCAGAAAATAATTCTCATTGGACATGTCTTAACTGAGCAAATAGAAAAAGGGGGAGGGGAGAGAAAATGTACATAGTAATTACGCCTATGTAGAATGGTATGGGTCAAATTAAGGATCAAAGTTGGATGACCAAATCACGGGCTTCCTGGGGACAAAAGACCAACAATATTAAGTAATATCATCAACAGTATTAACATGCCCTTAACAAAAAAAGAATATAAAAGTAAAATATCTAAACAATTAAAAAAAGTAAAGAATATCTCACTATTGGGTAACTTTTTTCCCCTCATGGCAACCAAGGCTGCATCACTTTTACACTTTTGACCAGTCAGGAGGCATTTAAAAAAGCACTAACAAGCTCAATTATTCATAGACACTGAACAGCATATGATGATGGGCATGGGCTGCATTTATAATGAATCCATCCAACACTGTGTTATCTAAACACCTTATGGCATAGAATACCTCCAGTATTTTCCAGTCTGGACCAACTACAAAAGAAAACCCCCTCCTTTTGTGTTTTACATTATTAGCAGGTTAGAAATGCACCTTCCTTTCAGGAGGCAACTCGTTGAGGGGAATTTGCAGCAAATTATAATCCATCATCTAATATTAAACACGAGAAATAATTTTCTATCGATGTACTATATATCCTGCCAGAGATCACACTTCTATTCAGGTCAGTAGACAATTTATTTCTAAGTTTTTCTTATTGGTCAATGTCATCGAGCATAAACAATGGAGGAAGGGCTAGTAGGGGAACTGTCTTTGTATGTTGCTCATTCAATCTTTCATTTTCCCCTTCTGAATTTTTTTAATTGTTTCCAATTTGTAAATGATGAGAGAATAGTGAGCATTCAACCTTAAATATGACTTTGCATTGATCAAATGAGACAAGATGATCATGTTTGAATCTGTATATTTTAATCAAAATAGTGTATTTTGAGGTCCATATTTGTAAGCCACCGCATTCTGCATGTAACAATGGGGAGTCAATACTGGACATTTCTAGCCTTTTTTAAAAGATACTGCCGAGAAAGTAGTCATCAAAGCCATCCTCTAGCCATATTGCCTAGGCCAGTGGTTCCTATTGGCCCAGAGCAGCAAACCGTGGCCACTGGGAGCTGCGATTGGCCGAACCTGTGGACACAGCAGGTACACAAACCGGCCCGGCCCGCCAGGGGCTTTCCCTGCACAAGCCGCGGAACAAGTTTGGGAATCACTGGCCTAGGCTATTCTCCCCGCCCCTGCCCCCATCATATAAAGCAACTCTATCAAAGGGACATTCTGGACAGGGAAGTCTTTGATTCTAGATGCTAATATAGTCTTATCATAATTAAACCATGGGATACAGAAGTGCAGCTCTGTTGCTAAGTAGTATCAGTCAAAGTTTGAAAGCACTAATCCCTCATCCTCTATGGGTAATTGTAATGTCTTCATTTTAATCCTGGATTGTACTTGGCCCATATAAAAGACATAACTGCTGTATTTAATTAACAAGCAGGACAAATCCTGCCTAAAAGAATCAGGGGGAAGACCCATACATCTTTCTATTTCCTTATGCTTCGGTGCCAACAGCTTATCATAATTTAAAATAAAGATAATTTTAAGGGAATTAGTGAGTTCTGTACTCAGGTATTTAATTTGGGTAGTGCTTATTTGTATGGGGCCCTCCTTCTGATATAGGTAAGGAGTTTTATCAAGATAATAGCTGAGTTTTATGCCAACATTATTTTCAAATCGGAGAGTTCTCTACATTCTCCTAGTATGTTAAAGTCTCATGATAATTCTTCCTGTGGAATGACTGTTGAAATAAATGAGTTTGGTACCGGTTCTGTTTATATCTTCTCTGAAACTTATCTTGAGTATTTCAGTTGCTAAGGTCAAAAGCATGCCTGAAAGTGGGTATGCTTGATATAGTCCTTTAGTTTTAATGACATACTTTTTGTTTTATAGAAGATTAAAATGCTGGTCTCACCCAGAAGATCCAACCCAGTGAGCCTTCTTTTGTTTAAAAAAAAAAAAATTCTGTCACTCTGCAGAATTTTCAAGAACAAAACATGTACACCTCTACCTTGATATAACGCTGTCCTTGGGAGCCAAAAAATCTTACCGCATTATATTGAACTTGCTTTGATCCACCGGAGTGCACAGCCCGCCCCCCCGAGCACTGCTTTACCACGTTATATCCAAATTCGTGTTATATCGGGTGGCGTTATATCGAGGTAGCAATGTATTTTAAAAAAAAAATTTGATACCAGAAACACTATGCTCCAATTTCAGCCTAAGAATGCAAACTTAACTATTCTAGAAAGCTAAAGGAGAAGTCATGAGAATATCAGAGTTCTTGTTATATCTATTAAACTTACAGGGAAACAATACAAAAATTATCGAACTGTATAAAATGAGAAAGGGAATGGCTGAAATCATTGGTGACTGGAGAGAAGGCTGTGGCTAGTGAGTGAAACCATCTGTCACCAGATGTTGAGAGGGAAGTGGGTAAAGCTGTAAATTGTTTAGGGACTTGGTATCTTAGAATCTAGCAACTTCTAAAAAATGGGCAGAGCATTCAATAGCATTTATGTTGCGCTTTAATTTTGTAATTACTGAAAAATGGACAATTTCCATGACATAGTAAAGATAATGGTAAAATACAGTATTTTAGAAAGATGAAAAAAATAACCTATTATGCAAAATAAGGTATATTATTATAAAGTAATTGTTATTGTTTCATTCTATTTAAAACATTTATCAATGTGCATGGATTTACCAATAAATAAATAAATAAAAAAGTCTGACCATCAGGGAAAACTCATTTTTCAAGGGCTCACAAGGTATAAATTATCTTGGAGAATGTACTTTGTTAATTCTATTCAGTACCATGAAATTAACTGCCTTTTTAAAGTCCTTTAATTAATACACATTCTCATGGTGAAATAAACCAAAATTATACCATATACAATACATATGGATCTATACCACCAACAGCCCCATGATAAAACTCCATCATATAGCAGTTAAATGGAATACTAGAGCACTGTGATGTATGAACACAATTAAATGAAGTTTGCAAAATATGCTCCAATAGCATTCTATTGTAATAATGCAATGGAAGATGGATTTATTTTGTTTAGCTCAACAGCTGGTTTTGTTTTGTGAGCTCTTCCTTGATCCAGTCACCATGTCTCCACCTGCCTCTCTTTAAAGCAACCTAATCTAAATAGCCCCCCCAAACCATACACCTCCACTCGAAGTGTGAACTAGATAGACATCAGATAATGTAGAAGAGAAGAATCTAAATAAAATTAGATTATTAAAACGTTATCTAATTTATTATACTTATCTAAAATAAATTATTAATTATATTAAGGATTATAGCGAACAAGCAACTCAACGTGAGCTCCCAGTGTGATGCTGTGGGGAAAAGGCAAATGAGGATCTATAAACAGGAGAGGAGAACATAGGAGTATGGAGATGATTTTATCTCTATGTATAGCATTTGTGAGACCGATGCTGGAATACTGTACCCAGTTCTTCTGTCTACATTTTAAAAAAGATGTTGAAAACTGGAGAGAGTGAAGAAAAGAGCCACAAAAAATGATTCCAGGGCTGGAGAAAATGCCTTACAGAGGGAGACTTAAAGAGCTTAATCTTTATCAAAAAGAAGACTGAAAGGGAACAATTAAAATCTATAAGTATTGTCACAGGGAGAAAATACCAGGCAGTAGAAAGCTATTTAATCTAGCAGAGAAAGGCTGAACAAGAACCAATGGCTGGACATTAAAGCTAGACAAATTCAAATGAGAAGGCATAAATTTTAACTGTGAGGGTGACTAGCCATTGGCCAAAACTATCAAGAGAAGTGGTAGATTCTCCATGTCTTGATGTTTTCAAATCAAGACTGGATGCCTTTCTGGAGTTAGTCAAACAGAAGTTACTGGACTCAGTGCAGGGACAAAGGAGTGAAACCGAATGGCCCATGTTATACAAGAGGTCAGACTAGATGCTCTAATAGTCCCTTTTGTCTTAAAAATCTATTAATGTATTAACAACATGGGTGCTAAAGTCAGTCCTCAACCCCTGTTTTTAGTGCCTTTGTCCAGGCACTCTCTCTTCTGGTCTTGATTCTGTAGTGGGATTCATATGTGCAGGATCCAGAAGCCTGCACTGTGCTTACTGCACAGTCAAGGTCTCTCTGCACTCTCTGTGACAGGGATCCTGCTTCTGACTTAAAGCATGTAGCATGCTATTGGCATGTTGGGTGTTATTGTAATAGGAATTATCAACTATAAGAATAAACATGGTGTTACCTTGTAATTAAATTACTTAGCTGCCATAATGATATGCACTATGGGAATTAATAAAATAATATTAAATTATTACAAATCAAAGAACTACATGAGTATTTTCAGTGTAAATGGTTTTTCAGGAATTTGAATCCATATAACAAAGATTTTCCTAGGGTTTGGATATCCTGAATGTTTTTATTTAAAAAATATTGAGAGATTTTTATTAACACAAAAAAGCAAACAAAAAGGAATAAAACACGTTTCTAAATAAAAAACAAACAAACAAATGATTTTCAAGTAAAATATGAAACTATGTTAAGTTCCTAGTTACACAATTTATTTTTAAAAATACTGTGAACTGGGAGCTGACTTGGAAAATATGTATATGTATATATTGCTTATAGCAAATGAGAAGACTTTACCAACTAGGCCAGATTCTTAAACTTGGTTGTAAGCCAATGTAACATGAACAGAATTTACAACCAGTCCTTTACAGTCACTTTTGCAGATTTCAAAAAAAAAAACCAAAAAACCAAAAAACCTTTGAAGTGACTGACTACTTTAAGTAAACATTTTGCATGAATGTCCATGTTTAATTTTGCCAATGTAATTTAACTTAAGAGGTTCTGAGTAAACATCAACATATATTTCAGTGCTTTAGGAAATTACTAACCATTTCCTTTGATTTTTTTTGAGACATTTAAAATATCCAAATTTTGCTGTGATTTCCCCTAAGATAACTTACTTTAAGTTTAATTTTCATGTACTGGCAAACAGAACTGGGCCAAAAACACTGAGAACAATTAGTGTCTCTGACTATGGGAGTATTTGCTTCTCAGCAGTAGGTTGGGAATTTTGCTAATACTATCACCTATTCACCAACACCTGGAAAAGGCAGGTTGAGTTACTATATTAAATAGTATCAGAGGGGTAGCCGTGTTAGTCTGGATCTGTAAAAGCAGCAAAGAGTCCTGTGGCACCTTATAGACTAACAGACGTATTGGAGCATGAGCTTTCGTGGGTGAATACCCACTTCGTTGGATGCATGTATTAAATAATACAGCAAAAATCTTGATGAAATGCATGGATCCATGAGAAAAGGGCTGCTGAATTATTTCCTTGCTGTACCCCTTACAATACACCCTACTTTCAAGTATAGTGAAATCTGGGTAACTTTATTCTTTGTACAAAAGTGATAATAAATGCTAAAAATGTTCAATAGTTCACCCTCCCCCCCTCCCCACCCACCCACAGCTAATGAAAATTATTTTGCTGTATTCTTTAGGTAGAAGTTTAACTAGCGATGAATGCATTATAGATACTGATTATCCTTCATAATCAGATTTTCACTTACTTATTCTCTGTAAACCTGTGGATAGCTGATAATACACTTAGCTTTCAGTGTCCTGCATACATTGGCTATAGTATACCTGTAAAATGGCTCTGCCTATATATCTATATAGTAGCTTTCATCCAGACTGATTGATTGTAAAGCATTCTACAAATTGATTGTACAGATATACAAGAGCTCAATATTATTACACCGTTTTCTTCAGAGTAAGCTGTAATATGATGGCCTCTCTATTACTCACAGATCATTGTTTTTTGATAGATAATTACCTGAGAGTATCTCCACTTCTGGCACTTGATGCTAGTTGGTTTAGGCAGACCTGGCATAATATTTTCCAGATGATCCAGGATTATCGGCTGTACCTTTTCCTTATCCCATTCTAGATGTGCAGTTCCAAATGGTACACTGGTGTGCACAACAACAGATGGCCCAAATTCAGAAGACTCTGTGTGGGTGACATAGAAGGAAAGACAACTGCTTTCAAAAATAACCCCCAAACTTTCACTGAATCAACTGAACTAAGGATTGGTTACACTGCTCCTAAATTTAAAAACTTAGTTGTGGAAATTGGTAGTGGATGTCACGGATGTCAGTCTGCCTTAAATGAAACTAAACCGAATACCTTACAGGTACCAGCCACCATCCTTACTACTAAAAGTTACTCAGTGTATTTTAGGAGAGACGTAGACACTTAAGGCTACATTTTCAAAGTGGTTTCGGTTGTTCCCTCAAGTTATTGGATGCACCCTCTTGTTCACCCAAGGTTTTTTATGACCTCTCGCAAAGATTTTGTGACTATATTGAGCAGATATACATAGGTAAGGTATCATTTATGATGTAGATATCCATTTACTACAGAGTGAATTGAAACAGAGCTCTTTAAGGGCTGGTCTACACTACGGGGGAAAATCGATCTAAGATACGCAACTTCAGCTACGTGAATAACGTAGCTGAAGTCGAAATATCTTATATTGAATTACCTACCGTCCTCACGGCGCGGGATCGATGTCCGCGGCTCCCCATGTCGACTCCGCTACCGCCGTTCGTGTTGGTGGAGTTCCGGAGTCGACAGGAGCGCGTTCGGGGATCGATATATCGCATCTAGATGAGACGCGATATATCGATCCCCGAGAAATCGATTGCTACCCGTCGATACGGTGGGTAGTGAAGACGTACCCTAAGTTAAATGGACGATGTACTAAATCAGGACAGCAATACTAACAACTTCACTAGTTAGTGCAGAATGTTCTTCTTTATTAGGGTTTTAACACCATGACTTAGTTTGATAGATATATAGTTTGAGACTGAGTTCTCATCTCTGCAGCGATGTCAAGTTATTTGCTGCTCATTCTGAATTATGCACAAATGTGTATCAGAAAATGAAAAATGGATGCAAGTAAATAAGAAGTTGGATGTTTTGTTCTACAGGAGAATGTGAACCTCTTGGGGAACCTATCACATTCCCTAGTGGATGTAATTTGGGACTGGCTAATTTCCAGGGATTTGATCAGGCCCCTTAGGGATTGCTGTTATGGGGAGGAAGGAGGATGTGAGCCCATTAGGAGGGACGAGTGGGTCAGGAATCCTACATGCAGTGAATCTTGACTGAGTCCAGCAACCTTGCTCAGCAATACCCCTCTCCCCTGCCCAGCAATACCCCTCTCCTTTGCAAGACTACTCACTGAGATCAGCTTTCCCCTGATGCTGGGTCTTATTTTATTTCAGCCTAAGAAATAATAGGAGAGAGGCAGCAAGTGTCTGCAATAGAGGTTGATGGTGGGGCCTGTAACAACCTGCTGCAGTCCTGCTCCCTTGACAGATACCAGTCTGTTGAGATCTGGGTCTCAGGTGCATTCCCCCAAGTGCAGAACCATGTCTGACATCACTCTTGGCTACAGTCTGCCTGGTCCACAGAATCAGTGTGTCAGACCTCCTGAGGCCCCCAGTTGCTTGGACACATCCCTTCAGAGTTCCCATAGCTGGAGAGTTCTGGTTCCCCTAGTTACAGCAGTCAGGGTCCATGTGGCAGTAAAGCAAGGAAACACAGGCTTAGCAAATGAATTTACACACACACACTTTACTCTTGAAAAGCACAAGAGCATTACAGATCTATGTAAAACAAAACAAATCTCTTGAATGCACTGTCCCTCCCCCAGTCTACTCCCCCTCCCCCCTTTGTGAATCCCTGGATTTGGTTCCAATCCACAGAGGCAGTGCTGCCCCTGAGCTGTGGGCCCTGGGGGTCCCCGCCTCAGAGGTGGGCTGCTTGGTGGGCTGCCCCAGAGCCAGACCCTGGAAGCTATGGGATCCCCAGCTCAGAGGCCATCTGGCAGGCAGGCTGCCATGAAATCACGTGGACAAACTAGAAGGAAATCAGATAGGATTCTTTCAGAACACAGGTATGTTCCCTAACTGTCACAGTGACTTCCTTGTATGGAGCATATTTGTGGGAGGACAGCCCTTTTCATAAGACTTTAAAAGCAGAAGCTGGGAAGCTAGAGGAGGATTTATTGTATAGAGGGAACGAAAAGGGATGGAACTGTGCTATAAAGAAGAGCATGCCACATTTTGGGGACATGAGAAGCAAGTTGCCTGAGAAGCATACGCACCCTCAGCACAGCATAGTAAATATACTCACCTTAGGTGCTAAGAGTTAAGTGGCATGGGCTTTGAGGCAGCCTACTTCCAGCGATCTAAGTGTTTACACTGGCCACCAAATACAAAGAATAAATCATGACGCTTCTGAGGCAGAAAAGGAGAATAATAAAAAGGGAAAGGCTCCTATTAGCTAAAGTGAGAAGACTCAGCATGTCACCATATCACAAAGCAATGAGGAACAGCAATGAGGAGATGTGTTATTGTTGGGAACAGCAGAAGAGAACTTCCTGTAATTTTGGCTGAAACCTAAACAGCCATGAACTTAAAACAGTGGTTATTGGATGAAGGGCATTTTTTAAAATTAAGGGTTTTTCTTGGATGCTAAAGTTCGAAAACACAAACAGAGCAAATCAGAGTCTTTAAAAATGGCCAAGATCTTGGCCAACTTCATTGTAGTTCTGTAAACACAGTAGTGTGGTAGAGCATGTTAGCTCGCAAAAGTAAAATTATACTCTCAGATAAGTTTGTCTGTTACAGCTCTTCCAGTATGTGTTGGATTCAGTGCTGCTTTTTTGCTCAAGTTAACTTTAGCTGATTGCAATCACACAATTCATTTTTCACTATGAAATTTCAAATTTGCCTATGTTCTAGCTCCATTCTGCTGCCCAAATATAAACAAGTACCAACCATTTGGCATGACCCCACATTTCTTCTGTATGACTATTCTAATGTTCTGGAGGGCAGGTCATAGTAAAATATAAAACACACTGGCCTACTGTAGCTCAAGGAGATTGTGATTATCTGTCAACATACAGGACTCCTATTGCCGCTTTCATCCTTTTAGAACTCTCTGAAACACAGCAGCAAATGCCAAGTGTAATTTAAACAAATAACATCCAAAACTGACACAGACAAGCAGCTTCATCCAAAACTGACACAGACAAGCAGCCACACCCATGACAGCTAGAGTATGAAAGTATGAGTCAAGAGGGGGAAGCACTTCCTCTTTCAGATCTGAACTGCTAAAGAACTGCATGATGTATAACCACAAGTGATGTGATGTGATAGAACACTTGGTAGTACAAGAACCTGAGGATCATAACTAATTTGCTTACATATTTATATAAATATATATATGAATTCTGTCAATTTATATTCACCCCCTGGTGCATTTAAAAACACAACCTACAAACCTTAAAACTGACTTTTTTTCCTTTTTCATCTTTTTCATTCTCTCATAATGTTACTTTCCTTTTCTCATACAACTCTCTCTCTCTTCCTTTCATGATGTTCTCTTTCCTCTTCCTGTTTCTACCATAGACTATTTTCTTCTCTGGTTTGCCTTCCTCTCCCTTCATTTCACCTGCTGCCCTTTTCCTCTTCCCACGTCCAGCAGTGGGTAGTGAGTCAGAGAGACGGAGACTGGGAAGGAGCTGCTGTTAGCTGGTAAAGGATGGAGAGGTGTAGGAGCTGCTGGCAAGTGGAAGGGAAAGGGAAGTGCTGCTTGTAGCTGGGTGGGAGAGAAGTGCCATGGCCTTCCAGGGAAGCACACAGCCTGCACCTGCTGTTCGATGTGCACAGAGACTGGGGGAGATGTCACTCACCTGGGCTGCACGTGTGATTGTGCAAAATCCCTTTCTGTCAGCAGGCATTTCACTTCAACAGCAGCTCCTTTACTGTTATGAACTGCTAACCAAGGGTGTGAAACTCCATCTCGTGATGGGATGTGTCTGCTGCAGGTTTAGTTTTATTATAACCTATCTTTCCTCTTATACATCTTGGAATGCAAATTGATATATGTCGTGTCCCAAGACATAAAGAGAAAACAAACACAGAAATTGCAAACATGTATACTGACAAAATCAGAACCAATGTAAAAGTTCAAGGAGTGGCACAGAGTTTTCTATAAAAATTAATCATAGACACATGTAGGTTTAGGTACACACAAGAAATAATCCTTCATAAACAACAGAAAATTGTTCATGGCACACAGAAATCATATTTCAGGTTGCTCCAAAAGAACAACCTCTGGAGCAATATGAGACTTGAATTATCACGACAAGATAGTAAGAATCAGAAAATTAATTTTAAGGTAAATATAATTTTCAGACCAAAACCTGTTTTTTTTGGTTTTATTAAATTATCATTGAAATAATCCAATTGATCTTCATAGTTTTGACTGACCATATACTTGGCATCCAAATATTATTTGCATAGTTGAAGTGCTGGAATAAAGCAAATACTTAAATTCTCTTTGCTTTAATAATAATAATGATACAAAAAGCAGATGTAGTTAGTGGGATAAAGCACTCCTGCCTGGGAATTCATCTCTTATAAAATGCATGTTCTTAATAAGCAGTATCCCCTCTCTCTTGTCTGGATTGAGTCTCAGCCAGCTCACTTCCATCCATCCCAACCCCTATCCCATCTATAAAATGGCATATTAGACTGAGCCATCCAATTGATATGAAACGACTTAGAAGTGTGTGCCATCCACATGCTGATGGCAGCACAGGCACAGCCCATTGCACTTATCATCTCACTATCTCCCCCCAGTGGCTTTTTACATACATGTTGAACAGAAGTGGCATTAGCATACAGCCTTGTAGGATCAGACAAGAGAACCTTTGGGGCACCCCTTAGATTCTCCTGTTCTGAAAAAAACAGAATGCATAAAATGTGAACTAGTCTGCCCAAGCCCAGGTCCACACCTGAGCCACCAAAAGCTCATGATCAATGATACTGTAAACTGCTGATAAATCTAAAAAAATTGCCATGGACATGGAGAAGGAAAGAGTGAAGAGGAGAAAGTCCCAGCAGGAAAATGAGAGAGAGAGGCAGCAGGCCCAAATGGTGCAGACCCTGGTTGACCTAAGGTCCAAACATTCTGGACTCCCCACTCTCTGCAGTCCTTCGAGAACTCCATGGTAGCAACTCTCTATGTCCCGCAACGTACTATGTGGCATCATGGGCCACATCCTTACCCTTACCATTCCATGTCAGAGGACAGCAAGGAAAACCACAGCTGGTGTATGTGTAGCCACAACGAACTACATTTGTACACTGAAATGGACAGAAATGTGTAGTGTCTTTCCAATTTTAACTTTTAATCTATATTAAAAGTTTCTATTGCATTGCCTAGCTTTTTGCACACTAATTTTCTGCACTGTTTTTGTCACTCAATAAATTTCTATATTTTTGAAAATAAAATATATTTACTATTTCACAACACATATTGCAGGCAGCATAGCCGTACTCAAAAAATCCAGTGCTTGTAAATGTACAGCACTACAGAACTCATAGGTTCAGGAAAAGTCTCATATTTATAAATATTCAGCAAGCACTACACAATTCCTAACAACTCTCAAAGCTCTAGGCCCCCAGAAAACACTCCAGCACAGAGCACTACTGCGGCTGACTTTTGGGGTGCTCTTTCAAAGCCTCTCTTAACCACATAGCTCCATGCCGAGCTCTTGTAACGACCCTTGTGCCTGGCTCTACAGTGTCAGTAGACAGCTGCTCCACCTCCACCCTGGCGGCAGCTTTGCCCCCTTTCCCTCACAGATATTATGCAGGACACAAGAGGCAGCTATAGCCACTGGGATATTTTTCTCACTGAGATCCAATCCGGTGAGTAAACACCACCAGCGTCCCTTCAATCTACCAAAAGCACACTTTGCTGTCATTCTGCATGTGCAGAGCGGGTAGTTGAATCTTTACTTTGGGCTCAGCTGGGGGGGGGAAAGGGATAGACTTGGTCCCCCAGAATAACTACTGACATTTCAATATTGCCAGTGGTAATCCACTGGTTGGGAAAGAAACCAGGTCTGCAAATACAGGAGAATCATCCATCCTGTATTTGCAATGTTCATGAGAATAGTGCAGAGCGCTGTGGGCTCGATACTTCTGTCAGAGATGACAGATGTCGAAAAGTGTCAAGTGGGCTTGTGGGATTTAAAAAAACATGAAAATTATGGGATAGGGATGGCATTCTGGTATGGAGAAAGCTGCATTCTGAGAACTTGACCTTTAACTTCCAGAGATCCCTGAGTGACTCACTTCTATCCCATAACACATTGCAAAAATTCCCCAAAGGCACTGCCCTTGACAGCCATGCATAGCACACTGGGATACCTACGCTTGGTGGGCCACACTTTGCATCAACACAAGAACTCCTGGTGAGTACATGCAGTGCTAATGCAAACAGCTAAGCATGCATGCGCCTGAGCACTATACAAACTTTGTTGGCTGTACACCGAGGTAACTTGTGTTGACCAAAGTTTGTAGTGTAGACATGGTCTTAGAGTGAGTGGCAGGGTAAGTGTCTATTTGCATTAATGAAAAAGTCTCCCTCTTTCTCTCAAAGAAGTTCACAGGTAGTACTTGAGATTCTTGGTCACATCTGGATTCTTGTATCATGCCAGCACCCAGTCATCTGTCTGGTTAATGCTTGTAATCTTTTCTCTCAGATGTGGACCAGGCCACCATTGAGCTAGTGCAGAATTATGGCTGCCAGTTAGATGAAAAGTACTACTGTTAGACAGCATATTACCCCTGAAAATAGAACCTCAGAGTTATGAAGACCTTGGGAATGGAGGTTGTTCATAAGTTTGACATGTTATAACTCTAAACAAAATGGTATGGTTCTTTCAAAAGTTTACAACTGAATATTGACTTAATACAGCTTTGAAACCTTACTATGCAGAAGAAAAATGCTTTTAACCATCTTAATTTAAATGAAACAAGCACAGAAAATGTCCGTACCTTGTTAAATCTTTTTTTAAACTTTCCCTTTATTTAGTAGTTTACGTTTAACACAGTATTGTGCTTTACAGTATTTGCTTTTTTTGCCTGATTGCATACTTTTGGTTCTAAATGAGGTGTGTGGTTGGCCAGTCAGTTTGTAACTCTGGTGTTCATAACTTTGAGGTTCTACAATATTTCTAAAGTCTGCGGTAGCTTCCAGTTTGCTCTCTATTGCAATTCAGGGTGTTGATTTTGTTCTAGAATGCTTGATTGACTTGGGACCCAGGTAACTAAAAGACCACCTTTTCCCCTGAGCTTGAACTGAGGTTAGCCATATAGTTTTTGCTCACAGTCCCCCAAAATGTCTGGGGGACTAGGGACAGGGTTTTGCCAATGGCTTTTCCTCTTGATTTGACAGAGACTTCATTTGTCAACCTTTGGAGTTTGCCTGTTTTCTTAGGGCTCAGTTATGGCTTAATACCCCCGTCCCCCAATCCCCTGGGTGCGCTACACCCAATTCACCAACATTTAGGAGGATGCAGCATGCTCCCCTCTGCACATCAACTAGCTCTGCTGGCCAGTAAGGAGTCAGGGCCTAGCATGTCGTCCTCACTTTGGGGTTTATCATGCATGTTGGGACACAAGCAGTGCACTGTCCCTGCACCAGAGGCACAAAGGGGAAAGACTCCTTTTGCTTTTCCCATCAGCACAGTAGCCATTCACAAGCTGACTTTTGCTTGGGGGTGGGGGCTATAAGAAGGATTTTTTTTTAAAAGTGGAAGAACATTTTTGTTACTTTGGCTTTTGTTGTTGCATGTATCATATCTTTACAAATTCTTGCACATGCATACAGAGAGGGGGCTTAGCTGAAAGATCACTAAATATTTTAATGAAATAAATATTCCTAACCTGCTGTGACTTGTTGCTGTGCTTAGTAGCCAGAGATTTCGAGATCGGGGCTGGTTCTTTACAATCTCTCATCTCCTCTATAGCATGTACATACCAAACTTCAGAAAACAGTCAGTTGAGTTTTTAATTCCTCCTGCATACTACTCAGTTTGGAGATTTTCCAGAGTCCATTGAGTCAGAGTCTTGTAGTTTTGAAATATGCAAACTGTAAGGATCCAGTTTAGCCTCAAGCCTTTACTCCACAGAAGTACTGGCCAAGAGAATAGTTCTAAAGAGATTTTCCCAAAAGCTCTAGGGGGCGGTGGGGAGGAATAGCTCAGCCACCACACCTAACTACCTTAATGCTGATGCAAGGGGGTATGAGTGACAGCTCAGTTGTCATGGAAGTAATACTTGCAGTTACCTCTCCCAATTTGCTTAGATCAGACCACAGCACCTAATCCAAGTAGCAGTGCTTCTTGTCATGGGACTTTTTTTTTTTGGTGGTGGTGTGATGCAAACAACCAACCAACACACACAGCACTGTGAGAGACTATAGAAAAGTCAGTTAAAGAACTTAGTAATGGCCAGTAATGTAAGGGACAGCATATTTAGACAAGTAGAAATAGAATGAAAGCATGAGTCTGCTCACAATTCCCCTCTCCATCCCTGAACCTGTGTGTTTAATGAATCCAAACAATGGACACAATCATGGTGAAAGTCATAGGTAAATTGGTGGATGAGAGTTGGTTACAACTATGTCTACTTTAGTGGGTGAGCAGCTGCTTTGACTGTTAACGCATGTTGCCAGAATTCTTAGCATTCAGCACTCAGCTATTATTCTGGCAGGTGCACACCCACCTAAGAAAGACTTTTCTGCACCTGGATTTTCTTTCAGGTTTCCAGGCTTGCAGCAAACAAGGACATCCCATTTGCCATCATGACTAGAGATAGAAGAACAAAACATGCTCCAATGCTTTGCAGATATCAGGAAGTTAGTTATAGGGTATGCCTACACTGCAGTGTAAGCCCTAGCTCAAACTCAAGCTCAAGCCCAAGTCCTGCTTCCATCTCCATAGAAATCTGTCTGACTCGGGCCAGTAAGCCCTCAAGATCCGGGCCATAAGACCTGGCAAAAGGGTGGATCTGAGCCTGAATCCCACTGGGACTCACATCCAAACTACATAATTTTGCAGTGTGGGTGCAGATCAGGCCCATGTCCCTGGACTCGTGTCCTGAGAGTTAACCAACTTTATCCCACAATCCCATGGGCCAGTGTTCCTTGGACTTTGTATCCCAAGACTAGCCAATGGACTCCTAGGAAATGAAAGCAAACTTTCCTGGTTCAAATACAGCTGCTTGATGTTAAACCCTTCCATTTTACTCTGGCTGTTGAATTGCCAATAGAGTGAACTGTCCCCTGAATTAACAGCCACAAGCATGATGAAGTCCTTTGCCAAGTGCACTGCTACCTGGTAATGGCACCCCACTGAGACTGATAAGTTTGTGGTGCCACGCAAGCAAGACATTCAACTTCAGTAAGAGAAATGTACCAAGAAATAAAAGACAAGCTGGCAATGTTGGGGATTAAGCAGACCAGGGAGCAGATGAAGCCGCTCAAGAGTGACAACCGGAAATCCAGGGATGAGAACCGCACCTCTGGAAACTCGCTGTCATCCTGCCTCTTTTATGAAGACTTTGACTGGGTGCTGAGCACTGTGCCAAGCACTGAGTCCCCAGCAGTTCATGACAGCCTGGTCAGCTGGGATGGGTGATCTTCTGATCCCCGAATCTAGTATAGGATCAGAAGGGAGCCAGCAGCCGCTGGATGAGGCTAGTGAAGTAACTCTGGTGCTCACACCTGTCCCCAGGGAGGCTTTGCTGCCAGAGCAGCTGAAGTGTATCTTAAGTCCATACTTGGAGGAGCGGTTTGACGACTCCCTGGAGGAGCAGCCCGCCATGGAACTGGCAGCAGAAACAGAAGAGGCAGAAGTAGCCGGAGCCTGGCAAGTGTTTGGTTCCATGTTTATTGTTGGTAATATATGAATGGGAAGGATTTCAGGTTTCTGACCCAATGCAATTTTTGTTACAAGTTGTGGGTCGCAGGGTGCATCCACTAATGGCAGAATGCATGTGAGCACCTTGGCATCACGCCACCTATACCATGTGGAATTCAAAATGGAGACTGGGAAGGGCAGCATAACAATTACGCATTTAACATCAAATTATTACTAGATACTCCCACACTCCTACAAAAATATGCTGGGCATGTTGGAAGTAAAAAGCCTATGTTGCCTTCACATTTAGTATGCCTCACCGTACAAATTAGCCATGCCACAGTCTGTAAACAGTACACTGTGCTGGGGAGGGAGAGGGTAAAATGGAAATATAGTGCATCCCTCTCTTCCATTAGTCCATGCAAGTCAATAATGTGGGTGCACAAAGCATCCCTGATTTTTGTTGCCCGTAAGCACAGGTACACAGGTACACTTTCTGGCTGAATGTACCTGTGCATGGGTGACAAATTCACTGTCCAAAATACAGGATTTTTAATGCAGTCCAGAAATATACCACGGAAATGGGAGGGGTGCAGTTCTTTGAGAATCCATATTATCATGCATGTTTGTATGTAGCCCATTGGTAGATGTGTTCCATAGCAGGCTGTTTCATAAGCCATAGGGAGGTAGTAATCCACATGGATGCTAATGCAGCGTCTTGTTGATTGCACCCATGAATTTTGACCTAATCACAGGTGCTGATAACTGCAAACTATTTCCATAGTAGGAACAGCAGAGAGGAAGTCAAATGTCAGGAAACGTAATATTTTCTGGGTCCTCCTCTATAGGACAGCAGCTCACTCCACTCATAGATATATTGCTTAGTCACCATAAGCTTGGAAACCTATGAGGGATATGCAGCTGGTTTGCCACCAGTTGCTTGGAACAGAATGTCCCTTTGCCATTCAGGAACCTCCAGCATCGTTATGTCCTCCAGAAAGTAGAAAGCTTATAAGGATTGTAGTAAACCACGGCACCCCACTCCTCAAGGCCACTATCATCTGCAGTTTTTAAACATACAGCACTGTAAATTTCACCTTAACATTCCGAATGCAGACCTTTCACTCTGATTAATTCTGTGTCCACAAAGCATCTGGGAACTTAAATGTTCTTCTGAGAATACAGAAAAGGTGAGTTTTACAATGTATCAGTTTTGGCCTTGTGATTCCAGGGGCACGTTTGTCTGAGGATGCACTGATCCTTTTTGAAATACTGAGACAATAATGTACTGTTTGATAGCTGTTTTCAGGCCCTCCCACCTCTGTAGCCCAGCCACAGCACAGTAGGAACCCGGGATTTCAAACTGTCATGGATAGTCAAAAAGGAAGTGTGTCAGTGACGAACTTATGAAGGACATCCTGGTCAGAGCCAACAAGCAGGTACAATACCAAACGGAAAAATTCATGGCAAGTGGGAAGGGACAGACAGGACGCAGAGCATAAGGAGAGAATTACAGCATGAGAGGAGAGACTTGCAATGCGGTTTCTTGAGACGCAATGTCACTTGAGGGAGGAAAACTAACTGCAGCAGAAAGATTTGTTTGAGAGGCTTCTTGGGCTAATGGCCATGAAAGTTCAGCCTCAGGTTCCACCTGCACCATGTCCCGAGTCCCATTCATAGTAGTAAGTCCTGCAGACCAGGAATGCATTGGACAATAATATGGCTGGGTGGCCTATGCAATGGGACTGAAAACTAGTTGCACAGGAAAAATGTACTCCCTGCAGTCCTCTAGTCTTCCACTCCCATGCAGCAGTGCCATGTGTATGCTAACCACACTAGAAAGGGAAAGGAGAACAGGAGGAAAGGAGACAGGCAGAAGTCTCCTGGGATTTATTTCTTTGCACTGGTTTCATCGTTTTGCACTGTTCAACATTTGCATTATGCACTTCATTTTATGACTGGTTTTGGTGTTTTAATAAATGGCAGCTGGCTTGCCTGACAATTCTAAACTATTGTGGTTTTTTTGTAATACAGCCATGTTAATGAATAGAGGCTTTTATTTCCTTAAGAAAGTTTATTACCATCACGGCATCACATCATAAAATAAGTGGATTTTGAAGAAGGCACAACTAGAAAGTTGTATCCAAACACAATTTCTCGATACCTCTTTTCAGATCAGTCCATACTGAAAAGCTGCAGTTCCTGTCACACAACCACTGTTCCTATCCTCACTTTGTATAAGGAGTCATTTCATTATTAAATAGAAATTCATGACACTCACATCCCCCATCCCATTGTTAGAATACAGCAACAGTACTTTATTTACTGTTAACATTGCTTTACAAATACATGCATAAACAAACTATTCCCCCTGTTCCATTGGTCCATGTAAGCCCATAATGTGCGTGCACAAAGCATCTCTGATTTCTGTTGCCCATGTGCATTTATAACAGGTGTACTTTCTGGCTGAGTGCACCTGTTCAGCAATTCATTGCTGTCACAGGTCCACTCAGGTAAATGGCTCACCTTTGGATTACAAAGATTGTGAAGGGCACAGCAGCAAGCCACAATAATGCTGACAGCAGATGACACTGGAATCCAAACGAGTCTGGGTGACGGAGTGCTGGGTAACAGCACTTGAGTCAGCACTCTGGTCACTGCAACTCTAATTAATTACTCCAGAGCAGACCTCATTAAGAAAAGCTGTGCCTATCTGATGAGCTGAAGAGAACTTAAGAGGCTAATTAGGTCTTTAGACAGGTGATACAAAAGGCACAGGAAGGAAGTGGGAAAGGGGGAAGCAGAAAGAGACAGGGAGAAAGAGCTTTCTCTTTCCTGCTTGCCTCAGGAGCTGAAGGCTCCCTAAGACTGTAGAAGTGAGGCAAGATAGTGTATAAAGGTGATGGAAACTAATACTGTAAATCAATTGCACAGGGTGTTTTACCAGCAAAAAGGTCTCTGAGCTGTTTGTGGACTTGAGCAGACGCAGGAACAAGTGAGTCCTACCACAGTCTGAAATCCTGCTGGTGCTGTTTACCATCTGCCAAACGCACATTCAACCACCATCCATACACCTACTGGAAGTGTAATTAAACACACAGTTTCATAGCCTAAGGCAAAAGGGAGTATGTAGGGTCCTCTAGAGAATAACAGTGGACAGTAACTCTATTTATGACAATGTTATTTGGTGGGAATAGCATCCTGGTCTGTCCAGGAAGGTAGACAGACTCCTTATTGGTGCAAACCCAGACATCCTGAACTTTTCCTATGCAGCCCATGTTGGCATCCACAAATCAGCCTCTGTGGTTGACAAGAGCCTGCAAAACAATGAAGTAGTACCCTTTGCAGTTTATGTACTCAGCTGCTCCCTGCGAAGGGCAAACTATGGGCGCATGAGTTTGGAAACCCTAGTCTCTCAAGCCAGCAGTTACTGCAGGGACATTGTTTAAGCCAACTGCCTTTGGGTAAATCACATGCCTGATTGCCTCAAAAAGTTCTGCCACGACAGCCCCCACAGATGACTTTCCAACACCAAACTGTTCAGCAATGGACCTGTTGCAGGCTGAGGTAGCCAGCTTCCAGATGGTTACAGCAACCTGCTTCTTGGCAGGGATGGCAGCCCGCATGCATGTGATTGATGGTGGAGGGTTGGAGCAAGCTGCTTGCAAATCTCCAGAAATGCAGCTTTCTTCATGCAAAAGTTCTGGAGCCATTGCTGGTCTTCCCAGCTGTGCATGGCTATGTGATCCCACCAGTCTGTGCTTGTGGTCCTGCTCTAGAAGCACCAATCTACATTACATAGCATCAGCAACTACACTGAGCATTGTGAGCAGCATCAGCCAGTTTGAGTCTGCCATGTCTGTATTGTCATCGTCCTCTTCCAA
Organism: Mauremys reevesii; assembly: GCF_016161935.1. NCBI lineage: Eukaryota > Metazoa > Chordata > Testudines > Geoemydidae > Mauremys > Mauremys reevesii. The sequence goes on along the minus strand of NC_052629.1, from coordinate 33,994,290 downwards.
AAGTGCCTTCAGTAGATCAGAAAATGCCACTGAAATGTCCACCAGATGCTCTGCCCATTTCCTGACACAGGCATGAAATTGCAAGCAAGGCAAGTTCTTCAAATGGTAACTCCTCCATGTTGCCAGGAGCATGTAGCCCCAAAGACTGCTCGGCAGGAAGTGCTGGCAGGCTGCAACAAGTTCCTGTAAAGTGCCATTGGATGAACAGTAAAGTTTTCCCACTGTGCACCACAAACTAAGGACTAGAGCTGCTACAGCTGGGGAGGATGCTAGGAAGCCTGGGAAAGTCTGGTTTGGCTCAGCTCTGTATAGTGCAGTATAGATGCATGAGTGACGGTGTGAGACGTGAGTCCAGAAATTCTAAACCCAGGGTTAATATTCAGTGTGGATGCTCGAACCTGGGCTTATAAACACCGTGCGTGTGGGCTCGAGTCCCACAGAGCTGGATTTACACCGCTGTTTAGATATACCCAGAGCCATTTAACCCACATAAGCAGGCCTCAGTCTCCTGACCTTTTTTTAGGTAATTTAGCTGTGACTAGTGCAAGGGAAGTAACTTCTTCCTGCATTTTTTTTCTTGATGTTTCAGTCTCCTTTGACTTCAGGATCTACAGCAAATATACTTTTTTAAAGGTGGATTCTGTCCTTTAGCCTCTGGGCATCTTTATCAAGTTCCTGACACTGGTAACTCCTCTCAAACCCACTTGCTCAATGCCAATAATTCAGTTTAACATCTGGCTCTTCAGATCACATGGGACAAGTGAGAAATGATCCTTGAAAAATATTGGACCTATTGACAGACATCTGTGTTAACAAGAATTCACTAAAAGGCATGTCCGAAAAAGGTGGTTTTCTCCAGCTGATCAATGTCTTTATTTTCAATAACACCACCATATACTGCAAAGGCAGAAAACTAACTTAATATAAGTTCATACACTGAGTTTCTTATGAATTATGAAGGACATAGTCATAAATGGATTTGTTTTTCTTGTTTTACCATGACACAAAATATTGACAAAAGGCAATACTTGATTAAAGGTGAAAAATTCAGAGAATAAATCCATCCCTTTGAGATTCATTTTACTTTCAGGTATACAGAAAAGAATAATATATTATGTTGTGTTTGAGTATTATCTCAATGGATTCTTTTCCAAAACCTGTAAAGAAGCAGAAAAGGAAAGTGGTCTTTTCATGCATTTATATCTTGCAAAACACACAATTTGGCAGGGAAGAGAATCAGGAAAGGAGATTATGAGATTCTGAATGGGAGAGCTTCATGAAATGTGCTTATTTGTATTTGACTTGGATAGCATTCACTTTCATTAATTTTGTGGTTTAAAGCACTTAAGCAAATTATTATTGTTCACTCCTTTTTAATGCCCTTCAGAAATTCCTGACTTTTCTATAAGCTGTTCTTCTAGGAAACTCAGTTCTATTCACTCAAGTTTGACAGGTATATTTTAAACTTTTAGCTCAAAAGAATCTTAATTAAAGATACAATACCATATCCACGATGAAGCAATTCATCAAGTCTCTAGCACCAGAGTCTTAGCTGAAAAATGACTTCTGTGTTTAAATAGTGAATAAAAATTGAAAAAATATGTTGGGCTCTTTGTGTCAGTTCTGTTCTCTTTGCTTTGCACTACTGATTCTGGCTGGAGCTGGTCATCAGAGAATTCCCTTTGTGCAGGGGAAATCTCTGCAGGGGTGTGGATGGCAAAGGCAGATGCTGTGGCAGCCATCTCCTAACCTTTGGTGAAGGGGAAGGAATGAGGCATGCTAAGATCAGGAAGTGGTTGTATCAGAGCAGAGCTCCACTACACCTATCTTCCACTGGCATAAGTTAGAGCAGGCTCTTAACTGCTCCATCTTCTGTAAGGGCTAACAGGCACGTGATCAGGGAGCTGCAACTGGCTCAATATTGCCTCCACCCAGCATCCTAGCAGAGCTTGGACACAGTGGAGAATTAAGTTCTTTCATTTTTCAATTTGTTTAAGTGCTTTATTCTGACAACTCTTCATGCTGAGTAATACTTTACTCTTCAAGTACTGCTACTGATTTCAGTGAGGCCACTTACAGAATAAGGTACTACTCAAACCAAGGGAAAGGTGTCAGAATATAGCCCTTAAGGTTTTAAAGAAACTTTGGTATAATATAGCACACAATATTAACAGCTTAAAAACTCAATCACTTCTATTAGTCAAGTATATAGCTGTGCAAGGCTCATTAGTGGCTCTGCATATAAAATAATGGAATCTCAGCTAAATGAAGACACTTCTGAAGTTCCACTAAAGAGGAGGCAAAAAGTGAGGTTTTCTTTGCTTAGTCATCTCCACTAGTTTGAAAGAGGGAAGGAGGGGAAGGAGACTTTGAATGGATCAAACTGAACCACACAGGCTCTCATGCAGAGCATACAGTGGTTCATTTGTTCATAAGTATTTTCTCTCTTGTAGATTGTAAAAGCTTCTGTTATCTTTAAAAATAAAACAAAGAATGTTGGTCCAGAAATTCTATCAATTCAGGCTGTGTAATCATTCAATTTAGAAGAAAATTTAGAGCTTTCAACATAGCAGCAATCTGTGATCAGTGTGGTGATGTTTGTTACCAGATGTGCCCGAAAACTTCTGTGTAATTGATGTAAACAATGAGACGCTTCTGGCAAACTGTATCGTTAGCTCAGCTAAAAAGCTGAATTCAGGAATATTCAAAGTTTAGTGCTCCATTGGCAGATGGTAAATAATCTGACTACGTTACAACATTGCTTAGCACAGGGTCAGTCTCTATACATTTTGTGATCTGAGAATTTACCTCTGACTCTGGGATGCCTGGCATCCCTCAGTCTTGGGATCAGTGAAGCTGAAAACAATACCTTTATGAAAATAAGGAAGAAATGGAAAATGGTAGATTTAAAAAGCAGTAGCAGGTTCAGAAGACAAAGGCCCCAAAACAGTGAGATATTCTAGTTTGTGAGCTGTTTTAATTATACAAGGGACTATTTGGTGAACATCTTGCATCCCTTTACTCTCTATTCTGAATCTTGATCAGGTCAGTGCTGAGTTTCCATGCAAAAGAATAAGGAACATCTGTACTCTTTAGTTCTGTGTAAGACAAGGTCAGAATTTGGCCCTGTGTGAAGGACCCTATAGTTGTTTCAAATAGCTCTTGAAGTTAGTATTGGGCAGTCCTCACAGAGAAGAGGCCAAAGTTTCTGAAAAAATAAAATAAAAGCCAGCTGTATTTGTCCAAAGATAATTATACACCCTGAGAGAATGTTATGTGCTTGGCCTGAACTGGTGATCACTATTCAGTTCCTATGCTAAAAAGATCTGACACCGACAAAACATTACCACATTAACACCCTTGTTCTGCCTCCACAGAGGCGCCAAGGACTGAATGTACAGAGAATGAACATCCTCACTCTTAGAAGTGGTTGTGCTGGCTCCTGACTGAAGCATGTTTGTGGAGAGTGTGAGAAAACTTGTACAACAGCCTGTGTTTGCAGTATCTGCTTTATGGTTTAGAGAGAAGACTCAGTAACTTTCAACAGAACAAAAGCCACTGTGAACTCTGAAACAACTAATAGCCACACCCTAGCTTCTGGCTTTAGCAAAACAGGAGAAATTACTTCCATGTAATCACTAAAGGTGTCCAACAATACGGAAGTCCAGAAAAATATTCCCACTGGTTCTAACATTGGTTCAGCTGAATAATAGTACAGCTACAAGGAACAATGTTCCTGGGGAACAACAGCCTGGGGAGTGAGGCCCATTTTCACCACTTGTTTGGTTATACAGTACCTGCTTCCCAGCAGGTTTAGTAAATCAGTGGCAAAAACTGTTCTGGTCACCAGAGTACTGTCTATATTGGGAATCCCACCATCATCAACAGGGGTTGCTGGGAATTTTTTGGTGAGTCTCTCCCTCACATCAGTAGCCAAAGGGATTTATTAAGCTAAGTTTGCAACTCAATTTGCAAATGGAACATATTTATTTATAAGGCTGCCATAAGAACAGTGTAATCTTTCACAGAGGAAAATCTACCATTTTTTTCCCCCCTCATGTTCCTGGGAAGTGGAGGATACCAGTGTCACAAAACCTGGAATGAGAAGAGAGAGATTTAAAAAGGAAAGACGTTTCCTGGTGGGTAGATTTTAATGGCAATTAATGTGAGGCATGGGGTACTTTCTTACATTATCCAAAACAATCCAATTTGATTGTGAAGAGTTGGGGGCAGAATTTTGCTTTCTGTTAGGCAAAATAAGCTATTAAAACTAAGCAGGCATCTGACAAAGGAGAGCATAAATGCCACTCTGCACCAATAGCACCAGAGAATCTGGGGCCAAAAGGAAATGGCCTCACTTGTTCCTGAAACCTTGTGGATAAGGCTGAACTGCCTCACTATTTGCAGGAAAGGAAGAACAGTCCAATTCCTCAGACTAGAAGAGAGGTCAGGATCTAGATTTAATAAAATTACATCTGAACTAAAAATAACTAATAAAATTCTAGACCCTAGAAAGAAACAGGAAAAATACATAGAATTTCCTCCAGAATGTCAATATTAATGGAATCTATTTTATTGGTTGGTAAAAGAACAGACTGATCTTGAATGTCTCTTAAAAATTCCCATGGTTTGCAGAGGTTCTTTTATTCTGCATGGTATCACTGTAATATATGTACAATGTCTTAACAAGGGTCAGCAACCTTTCAGAAGTGGTGTGCCAAGTCTTCATTTATTCACTCTAATTTAAGGTTTTGCGTGCCAGTAATACATTTTAACGTTTTTAGAAGGTCTCTTTCTATAAGTCTCTATAATATATAACTAAACTATTGTTGTATGTAAAGTAAATAAGGTTTTTATAATGTTTAAGAAGCATCATTTTAAAATTAAAATAAAATGCGGAGTCCCACGGACCGGTGGCCAGGACCCAGGCAGTGTGAGTGCCACTGAAAAACAGCTCGCATGCCGCCTTTGGCACACGTACTATAAGTTGCCTACCCCTGTCTTAGAAGAACTCAGGTAAGGGGAGTCTGAGCAGTATTAGGTGTTTTATATAGTATTTCTTTATCCTCATGGATAGTTTCTGATTGGCTTCATAATAAGCAGGCAGACTAGGCATGAGATTATCAAGGAAATCCACATGTAATAAGCTGTAGACTCTTCCATGAGACAAAGCTTTAGCTGTTGCGTATTCCTAAAACTGCTCCATCAGTACTAAGAGATAAAGGAGTGTCCCCTTTACAATGTAAAAAGGATACTTGAGAATTATGCTGAGCCTGAAAACATGAAAATGTGTCTTCTCTTGCTTTTAAATTATATAATGACATAGCTGAGGATAAGAGAATAAATAAGAGAAGGGAACTTGCTACCTTTTTGTATGTCATCTGTCTTTATTCCTATAGAATGTCAAGATTCTGCAGTCTTACAAATATGATTTTTGGAATAATTTTGCTGAAGAATTCCCACTGTCCTTTATAAATATTGATGGGATTTTTAAAATAGCCTTTTGTCTAACTCTTTAATATACATACATACTATGCAGAGAAGTTAATATACAATAGAAGTAGGATCTTTTCATGATACAATGTTCAAGAACACTACATCTGCAGGTGCAAGCCTCATTAAAAAACAGTGGGTCAGCTCCTCATCTGGTGTAAATAGATGTGACTCCATTGAGGTTACTGGCTAAGCATACTCCATGTAGATACTGGAATGGCGCAATCAACGAATAATCTTTACTATTGATTTTTCTGTTTTATAATATAAATCAGGAAGGTAAGACAGCTGAAGTAACTGATACTATGGTTGTTCAGGAGCTAGAATCCTCAGATGAGAGTGAGGATATATAACAGTTGCATTTTAAAACCCTGTACAGATTTTACAAATGCAGGGCTTGATACAGCCCTGCAGGCGCCACAGGATTTAGTTTGCAACTTCTGAGTCCCTAGGGCCTTTATGGTGGAGGCTGCCCATGGAAGCCACAGAATCAGTGCACCACCTGGATGCCATGGCCTACCCATTCCTGTCTGACTCAGCCCATTGTGGGGTGTGATTGCCATCTTTGGACCCACCAGAGTAGGAGTTGGAGTCAGCTTGTGTTGATGTATCCTCCATCAGAGCAGACTTGCTATTACTAGGCCACAGGGTTCCTCTAGGCCAACACTGAAAACTGCACAGAATAGTTTGCCATCACAGAAATCCAGAGCTCCTGAATCAGAGTATTCAAACTATATCAGTTAGTCTCTATTTACACAGCCAAGTTCTGCCCTCATCTATGCACTTGCACAACTAACTGATGCCAACAAAGTTGCTTGCCTGTGAGATCAAGTTTGGTCTATAGTAGCTGTGTGTAGTAGATTCATAGGGCAGTGGTTGGAATTTCTCTCTCAATGACATACTGTAAGTGTGATGGGACAGACTGTGTTCCCTCCTCTTTGTTAGCAGATCCCCCTACCCTTTAGGAATAGGAATTTGGGGAACCAAAGCAAGAGCAGCTCTCCTTTGCCACTGAGTTTATTACAACCTCTGGGCGACTATAGCGACTTCAGAGCTGCTCCAGTGGAGGATTCCTTCCCCACCTGTCCCCTGTGAAGATCCCCAGCACACAGTGAAGTCAAGGGTTAGCTATGCAGATCCCTTTGCAGGATCAAGTCTTATAATGTAACTCTGAGTGGGGACTCTTGAGCACCTCTCAGGATATCAAGGTGCAGTTATAAGGATACTGTACATTTTCTTATACAGCTAATGGGTTTCCTAGCAATGATACACTTTAATGGCTTGCATCTTCCATACAGTAAATACAACGTAAAAGATTTGTTTACCTGATCAATAGAGAGTGGTAAGCAATGCCTATGTGAAAGCACAGTAATGCGATAAGTGAACATCATAGTCCTTAAAATTAACAAAATTACTATTCCTGTATTATTTCTTGGCTTACGTCTCATCTGCCAATCTGAGACAACTGACTATCTTTGATAACAAACTGCATCTTATCATGATTTTAGTAACAGTAAATTGTTCACTTTTATTTGGAAATCTCACCAGTAAAAAGTCAAACCACCACTAAAAAGTGCTATTTATTTCTTGTTCCTTATCTTCTGTCATTTGCTAAATGAGTCAAAGTGATAATTACCAAGTCTTGTGTAAACAACAAAAAAATTTGGTACTTCTGTAAAGAGCAAAAGAATGTAACAGCTATAAATAATCTTGTCTTTGTGCAGACAAGTGTATGCATATATCTATTTTAGCAACATCTATTACTTTGAAAAACTAACTGAAGGCTGTAGTGCTCTTCAAGGCTGCAGTTTTACGTTGTTTGCCAATAAGTTTTCATCAGCAGTGTGAAACTCAGATAATATAAAATCTTTGTTTAACTTACTATGTATACATTATCATACATAAAAGTAGTGGGGCACTGTTCCTCCCACCATGGTTTGTGCATGCATCCGATGAAGTGGGTATTCACCCACGAAAGCTCATGCTCCAATACGTCTATAAGGTGCCACAGGACTCTTTGCTGCTTTTACAGATCCAGACTAACACAGCTGCACCTCTGATACTTGACATGTTTTGTTTGTATCTTAATATTTGCCACCTTTTGTGTGTGTGTGTGTGTGTGTGTGTGTGTGTGTGTGTGTGCATAAGCAACTATTTCTTACTTAAACACAATGTACACCTATCAAGGGTGCAATAAGAGAAAAAATGAAAGTGTAAACTATTTATATATATATACTAAAACAAATAAAAAAAAACTTTGTAAAACAGTGTTTCAGTTACTATACCACTAATATAAGTAAACTACACATCGAATGCTACTGGTGTGTGTGTGTAATTATACATATTCCTGTAACATTAGGAGTTGTGTATAAAGAAATGAGAATCTCTCCTTGACAGTTTACGTGTGCTATTCAGATGTTTATATTTTTATTTATTAAAATATCCTTAATAAACAGAGCAAGGGCATGTCTTTCAAACCTCCCATGCTATGCACGAGCACCCACCATCAGAAATATTTCTCTTTCCTTGCTAACATGCATTATTCTCCCACTCCACTACTAGTTTTCTTGGAACAAAGTTGAAATTTCTAAAATTCAAGTTAACAAGGAACAGAGTACAAAAGAGAGGGCTGGCTGGCTGTTTATATGTTGTAATGAGGCCTTGTGGGAGGCAGTTCATCTGCAATTGCTGGTCCTCAATTTGTTCAAACCCTGCAACTGCTAGGCAGTTCATTCCTCTTGGGAAATTGCACTTTCGTAGAGAATTTATCATCATGATATCTTGGAGCCTACACTACTAGGTGGGAAGTGTGTGTCATCTGGAATATATACAGTTTCATAATCTTTAGTAACATTAATATGTCCAAAACACTTGCTCCACAGCTCGTTAATTGTGCCATCAATAAACAGCACCATCAGTCAGTATGCCTGGGGCAGTACGAGTCACTGGCTAAAACAAAACCTGAAAAAGACGCCAGGTGATTTTGGTCGGAAAAGTGAAATACTTAGAAACGATGGCCCAAACTACATCATCACCCTCAGTTTGGGGACACGCACCCTCTGATCATCAAGGTGATGCAACAGTAACAAGAAATGCCTGTGATCATCCCCAGTGGGGACCTGGCCACATCAATACAGAAGTTTCTCACCTCCAAGCCTGACTACCACAATTAGCTACTGTAAATGTGAGGATGGAAGAGAAAAGCAGGAAGTTTGAGCATGCAACAGCAGCACAGCAAGACTTAAGCATATCACTTTGGAACTTGTTATGTTACACTGGCTCCTTGTTCATTACTGGATTCAGGTCAAGGTCCAGATGGTGATCTTTAATGACCTCACATGAGCTGCCCCTGGGATATCTCAGGAATGGCCTCTCTCTCTGAGACCTACTTGACAGCTGTATTATTTGGGGATGCTGGAGTTAGAAAACAGGGTGAAAACTATATAAGCAAGAGGCAAGTCTTTCCAGGCAGCTGGCCCATAGCTGTACCCTTACACCAGTAAGTAAAACAACCTCAGGTTTTCTTGCTGCCTGAGGGAAATATGAGATCATCTCATTGCCACAGCTTTCCCACAATAATAATGCTAAAGAATGGCTTGCCTTACTTCCTAAAGATGGTAACTAATACAATAATCGTTTAAAAATTCCATGTATTTGGCATAATACAAGGAAAAATGCATTCAGTCTTTCCAATATGATTGCTTTATATAATTTTGTTGATGTTTGGGAAACCTTAGTGATGGGCACACCTGAGTACTTTCATAGATAGATGCTGATCAGTGCATATACGAAGTATGAAGTTAAACTCAATCAGTCCAGACTGAACAAGATAGATTAAAAAAAGATATTTCTAGGTTCATCTGCTTGCATATAAAACCATGCTTCAGTTCGGTTAATTAATACTACCTTGTATTTATATAGAGCCTGATTCTGAAAATCCTTACTCGCTCATGTTGTTCAGTAGTTCACAGCACATTTTAGCACAAATCTCCATGTGTCTTGCAAAAATGGATAGATTATTATTCCCATTTCACAGATGAAGTAACAGAAGTTAACTGACTTGTCAAGGTCACAGTGAGTCAGTGGCAGAGCTAGTAAGAGAAATTCAGATCTCCTTATTCCTAGCCCCATGCTCAATCCACTAGACTATGGATGTCCCAGTTAGATTTCTGAAATAGTTGTGTAAATGGGATGTTCTAAGAAATATAAGTGCAAGAGATTTAACAAAGGTAGTTAGAATCTCACTTCACTACAATTTAGTGATAACAAATTTATGCCATTTTTATTTTCCAAGAATTTCAGCAATATAGGATTCACATTCTGCTCCCCCCACCAATAAAAAACAAAACAAAAACCAAACCCAGCACTTCCCTCCCCCCCCCCCAAAAGATTAATGGTTCACAAAAAATTCACATTAGAAAGTTGCCCATAGTTACTTTTAACATGATCCAAGAGTTGTAGTTTTCCCATGGGATTCTTGCTAATGATGGTTACTAAGTACAGTATAATATCTGTTTTTATGACCATCTTCAACAAAGAGATGAGACGTGTAAGCCTCACAGAATGCCTGCTAAGCTCTTCAGCAGCATTCTGCAAAGTAGTCTGGTGAAGTAATACTGTACATACTGTAAGATCAAAGATTTTCCATGATGAAAAAATAAACTAGTTAACACTGAATTAGTCTGATCAGGCTTGATTGTATAATTCATTAACTGTTCCAAGCATTCTCAATGGAAAGATCAAGAGTTGTAAAATAATAGATGATGGTAGATAAACTGGCATGTGCATGAATTAATGTTTAAATAATAGAATGAAGACTATTTCTTGGAATAGTAACATTTTGATGTTTTAAATCCTCTGACACTGTTTTCATAAACTCAGTAATACAAACCATGTGCTGGGTGATAATTCTCTGAAAACTTCCCTGGTTTCATACTGCATTTTTATTACAGGCCAAATGTGACATTAAATTTTATCCCCTGTGGCTTGAAGTTAAATACTTGCTCTGTTCAGAATAGCAACACTCAATTAAACAGCTTTTTTCATGATCTACACCCTCTATTGTTACTGTGTTTAAGGGAAATAATAGGAGCACTGACCTATATTGCGCTTCTTATTATCGATGGAGATGAAGCGTATGCAGGGATTATTGGTGATGTACTGTGCAGCCCAGGGGACATCAATCCATGTGCCAGCTTCATAAAAGAGTCCCAGAGCGTAACGAGAGGAGTAGCTCACAGATTCCAGTTGCTGCTTTTGACTTTCCTTAATTACTGTGGAAAAAAAATTAGACAATCACTTTTCTCTCAGAGAATTAAACTTGTGCATACGATAGCTAAGCTGATTAATTTTTTCCTAAAACAGGACTAGGATACTCAAAGTCTGTTTATCATTTAATATTAAAAGCTAAAAGCTTCTTATTACTTTCTGCGTGATTTATCCAAACATTTTAGAGATATGGTACTAAGTGCCTCCTAGATACACTCACTTTTCGTTAGTGGTTTATATCCTATTTATCCAATAGCAGACACTGATTTAAAGCTTTTATGAGAGGAGCCCTTAGTCCTGGTGTACTCAGTGGGATTGCTCATGTGAGAAAATTAAAGTAGCCAATACACTATTGGTTATGTGATTGCCTAAACAAAATGGTTGCGCATATTAACAAACTCTTTATCTAGGGACCCTTGAAACTTTGAAAAAAATTGTGATTTAGGTCCTGATTCTGCAGTCTATCCCATTTCAACAAAGCAATTAATTTTAGGATTAATTTTAGGGATTGGCTTACATCCTACTGATATCAGTGTTAATTATTACTGACTTCAATGGGATTTAAAGCATACGCTTAAAATTAAGCATGTGCTTAAGTGCTTTACTGAATTAGGCTTTAGGGCTCGGTTTTATAGGGGGTAGATGAAAAGTGTACTGAACCACTGATAGAGCTACTGAGCATGGTGCTTTGTTATTTATGACCCATAAGGTGAAATAAACTGAGAAGAATGGCTACTGCCAGGTGATGGGCCAGCAAGAACGCTGGGTCCAGCACACAGCATGAAGCACTGATCTTCACTGGCTGAGGAAGATTATGTTTCAGGGGAACAGTGGGAAGCATTTTTGTCAGTGCATGGTGCTCACGGCTGCCAATGCTTTATCTCTTTCAAGTGCATAAGAACATAAGAACGGCTGTACTGGGTCAGACCAAAGGTCCAGCAAGCCCAGTATCCTGTCTACCGACAGTGGCCAATGCCAGGTGTCCCAGAGGGAGTGAACTAACAGGTAATGATCAAGTGATCTCTCTCCTGCCATCCATCTCCATCCTCTGACAAACAGAGGCTAGGGACACCAAAGTACACTCAAGCACCACGATTCATGGTGAGCAATAGGAAGAACTGCAAACTCTAAAACAAAGGAATTGCTCTTTATCCATCTAGTTCAGTGTCTTCTGTCCTTGTCCTATTTTAACTCTTTATTATAATCTTGAGCTCTATTCAAGCATACAAATGATAAACAACTTGATGAGCAAGGGAGAATAAAGAGAAACAACTGAAATAGTTTTTTACTATTTAGCAGTAAGTGTTCTTTGTGCAAAAGTCAAGATTTAAGCTACTACCACCATAGAAAGGATAGAGAAAAATATCCAAAGGAATTTAAAATAAAATGTGATTATTTTAGCTGCGTGTATTTTAAGCTTATTTAGAAGCTTTTAGACCAATTCTAAATAATTTTTCCTGTTACCAACTCTTCTCTTTTTTTCATCTTTATTAATTTTGATTGATTTTCATAATTTTGTAATCTTTATAAAATGGAGAAAATTTTTGTAGCAGCAGATGACAAACTTCAAAAATTATTGTTTCATCTGAGCAAACAGCAACAGTTACACTATTTTCTGCGACAAAGGCAGGGTACAGATTTTTGTACCACTAAAGTACATGGTCAACAAGGTCTTTGAGACCTGAAGTTAGCAGATAATAAAGATGAAGTTCAATTATAGGATATCAGAGGTCTCCTGTCATGTGAAGTTTCTCCTTCCATTGTCATATTTTACAGATTCAATATCATAAAAGAGACAAGAAACCAGCCTAGGAGAGACAAAAGACCAAATCTCAAAACACCTAGCTTTACACTGAATTACATCAAAAGCAAAATGATTAACAATCTTTATTAAGGAATTATTAGGCATACTGAATACTTGTATCCAAGTATAGTTCTTATAGTATAACACATACCTAAGCAGCAGCATAGCAACTGGATAATTAGTGACATTTCAGCAAGAGGGAATAGATTGATTTTATTCTGTTCTTGTTATTGTCATACTCCTACCAAAGCAATCTTCCTCCTGTAGTAATTAACATACATCAAATGGAAAAATGATGATGTGGCTGGCCCTGCCACTTGTGAGTAATGGTGCTGTCCCAAACTCCTAGCAATAAAAAATTTATAACACACCAGACCATCACATACTCTCTCTATGAATTGACACTTTATTGGGATGAGGCAACAACTGTAGGATCCAGGATTATAAATCAGGATTTGTGAATCTGGTGATTTCATTCAGGAACTCTTTAATCAGGCAATGTCTGTCAGGAGCTGGAATCCAATAATGTCAGGACAGAATTTCAGAAGCTGATGCACAGTCTAAACTTGCTCAGCTTGGCTGATCGCTTCTCCCCTCTATGTGCAACAATTCCCAATGTGTACAATTCTTACTAAATAAACCCCTGAAACCTGCAAATTATGCACACTACCAGTCCAGGTTACCGTGTGTTTCCATTACAGTTACCCTCATCATCTTCTCCCTCTCGCCTGTCCACTCTGTCCACTCTTATGTCCACTCTGTAATTAGGTTATAACTCTTTGGGGCAAGGGCTATCTTTTAGAACTTTATATGTTTGTATAGCACCAGACCCACTGGGACCTTGGATACTGACTGGAACCTTGTGGTGCTACCATTATACTACTACTACTAATAATAATAATTAATAATTAATATAGTAGTAGTAAGTCTGTGAATTTTTAAGATAGTTGTGTCAAGTACCTTTTCTTTCTAGGCTCAAAAGATAAAGGTAGGCAAAGCAGACATCGATATAAGATGTCATCTTTTCTCTAAAGAGACAGCTGGGAGTTATCCCAACAAACCAATATGCTTAAAACCACTGCAATTTGTGTGGTCTCTGTAGGGTAAGCAGCTTGTACAAACCTGCTTGCATGAAGTATCAGTGTTTTCAGAAACCATTGTTACCAGAACCATTTCTAGTAGCTGTTCATGCAGCACCTGGTTGGATCAAAGATAGAGCAGCTTCTGCTAAATGCTCACTCCAGAGCAAAAAGAGATTACACTTGTCCAGCATTGCCATTGTTGTTAGTCTTCACAATGAAAGAGAGACCCCTACTCCAGCACCCTCAGGACCCAGAGCTGGGACCCAGGCAGTGTCTACCCTCCCAATACCACCATGTGGCCTTGGGGAAAGAAACAGTGAGGAGGAGCCAGTCGCAGACCAAAGCTGGCAGGAGCAGCTGCAGAAGCAGCTTGCACAGGGACCAACAGATGCTGCTGCCTCAGAGTATTTTCTACATTTTTTTTTACTGGACATTTTCTGACCAGTGTAGATTTGCTGTTAGCTCCAACCCTCTGCCTCCCACTCCCTTCCAATCTGTTCACCTCAGACACATTTCACAGCTTCCCTTCATATTCCTCCTTCCTCTTCTTACCTACTTTGGCCCTCTCATTGCTCTGCCTTCCTTTGTCTTTCCATTTAGCTAATCCTCGCCTAACAAAAACAAGCTCACGGAACTAACATCACATTTGCTACCATCACATTGTTCACTCTGCTTGTGTATTCTATCACGCCTCAGGACAGGGACTGTCTGCCACTCTGGAAGTAGTCTACACTTGCAATCACGAGTGTTATTCCCAGCTCGCATTGACATACTTATGATAGCTCTCACTGAATTAACGCATGAAAAATTGTAGTGGAGCCAGGCAACGGCGAGCAGTAGTATGGGCTAGCTGTACTGAGTACATAGCCACGAGCTTGGACTCAGCATAGCTAACTTATGCCACCATTGCCTGTGCTACCCCAGCTATGCTACTATTTTTAATGTGTTAGCTCAATGAAGCTAGCGTGAGTATGTCTACAAGAGCTGGGAATCTCATCCCCCTCCCAACTGAATGTGAAGCCATTCTCTCTCTTTGTACTGAGCTTAACACAATAGGGCTCCATTCTTGGCTGGTCCCTAGGCAGTAATATAAAAACCCCCTATGAATAATAATGTTATGAGCCCTGTGGCCTGATGCCCTAGCCTAGACTGTACAATGGTTACTACTGACGCATGTTGGTGAAACAGGACTTCGGCTCACAGCTGCTTGAGAACTCCAGATGTGAGCTCTCTGCTGGCATCTGCTGGTGAACAGGGGGAAATGACTGAATGGGCTGGGCCTCATTTGCATTTTGGTTAAGCAACAGTTTGGGGTATTCTGGTTAAGTTTTGAGCCTGGGGGCAGTAAAATGCTATTGACTCTGTTGGGAAATGGAAAAAAACCCTGACTGACACTAACTGTTCCTGTGGCCACCATGACCGACACTACAGTCAGGCACAGTTGGGTATGGGACCCTGAACCCCTGTAAACAGTGACTAGGAAGGGAAAAACAACGAGGAGTCCTTATGGCACCGTAGAGACTAACAAATGTATTTGGGCATAAGCTTTCATGGGCTAGAACCCACTTCATCAGATGCATGAAGTGGAAAATACAGGAGCAGGTATATATACATGAAAGGATGGGAGTTGCCTTACCAAGTGTGAGGTCAGCCTAACAAGACAATTCACTTAACAGCAGGATACCAAGGGAGGTAAGTGGTAAGTGACTCTGATTTTCTGCTGGGAGTTTTTCTCTGACAAGAAGAATTTTGTGAAGGGTTCTGGATACCACTGAGCACTCTCTAAAGAGCTGAGTTGGAACAGCTACATAACAGTGAAAGGCACAGAGTTGAGATGGCTTTAAGATGATTCATGAGCTGAAACTGCAGAAATATCAGCAGCCTATCCAATGGACTCTGGTGTGGGCCTCCCTAGCCAGCAACTGAAGCTGAAATCACTGTAGCTGGGTGAGGCATAAGCCCAGAACAGTCCAGGCAGCACTGACCTGCCGGAATCCTGGGATATCTCTGGCCCAGAACAACAAACTGTGAGGGGGGAACTAGGGACGAGGAAAGGTGGCTAGAATGCATTAGCTACTCAGAAATGCAGGTGGAAGTCTGAGGCTGGAACTATTGTGAAGACACCCTAAGGCTGGGAGTCTTAACGCACAGAATTTGTTAATTTATTAATTGCTGGTTTTCCCATGACTATTCTTTGTGTCCCCTCCACACCCAGGTGCCTCACCTGCATAAAGTTCTCTTTGTCTAGCAAAGACCAGGCGGGATCAGTGATGTAGTTAACTTGATAACTGTGATACTCTCATAAGGGAAGTTTC
This sequence comes from Mauremys reevesii, assembly GCF_016161935.1. Lineage (NCBI taxonomy): Eukaryota > Metazoa > Chordata > Testudines > Geoemydidae > Mauremys > Mauremys reevesii. The sequence continues at coordinate 33,978,328 of NC_052629.1, read as the reverse complement.
TTCCGTAGCCCTAGATGTGAGAGGTTGGCAGATGTCCTGAAGCATAAGGGTATAGGTCCCTCCCAATTGTTTTAATCCTATCTAACGTAACTGTGGATGTCCTCAATATCCATATAAATGTTCAATCCTATTTTGAATCCCACTGATGCAGTGGCAATGTGTTCTAACTGTGCATTGTTGAAAAACATTTCCTTTTATCATTTTTAAATTTGTTGCCTTTCAGTTTAATTGAATGTCTTCTTTTTCTTGTATTATGATAAAGGGTAAATGAGTCCAATTCACCTTCTTTGTGCCATTCATTATTTGTATCTCTGTTATCCTCACTCTAATTTTTAAATCTAAATTCTTAAACTGCTATCAGAGGTACTAAACTATAAACCTTCCATATAAGGGCTTGTGGCAAGCAAAGAAAAAAATTCACAAATTAGATATCTCCCTTGTAAAACAAACTTTGTATAACAGGCAGGAATCTATATTGCAGCAAAGTTACTTTACAAAGCTTTTCATAGCTTACAATAAAGTACGCAAGTGCAGTCACGTTAAGTGATACATTCTTGTCTTGAAACACCCAAAGACAAACCTATGTACCATATGTGAAGATAATGGTATGGTGTGAAATACACAGAAAAAGTACATTCAGAGTTAAGGCTTTTACTCTGTATTTAACTTATCCAATTTAACATAGCTATTGCAAGGATCTCATGAGAGTGTCTGATTTTATGTCTCATAGAGTACACTTCTACCTCAATATAACGCGACCCAATATAACACAAATTCGGATATTAATGCAGTAAAGCAGTGCTCCGGGGGGGGGGGGGGCTGCGCACGCCGGTGGATCAAAGCAGGTTCAATATAACGCAGTTTCACCTATAACGCGGTAAGACTTTTTGGCTCCCGAGGACAGCATTATATTGAGGTAGAGGAGTGTGTTCTTTTATATTGAGGACAACAGATTGAACTAAGGACAGGGTAAGCTTTGAATTTCCTTACTTATGCTGGTTTAAATCAGAACCGGATTGTTGTTTTAATGTTGTTTCTGAAACCATAACATAACAATTTTCCCATTCTAACAAAATGGTTAAGATGATTTTAATAACATTTTGGAAAAAAAAAAACCACCCTTGCTTTCAGACCATGTCCTTGTACAGGGTACAAGATTCAGCTTCTAGAGATTTTTTTAAAATCAACTTTTATTAAATCCTGGAAATCAAGATTTGCAATGGAAAATACTATAAGACCTTAACTACAGCAACACTAGTGGATGCCATTATAATCAATATACTCTAGTAATTAAATTACATCAAAGCAAGGAAGTATGTGCACTCCATTTGTTTCTTCACCAGACCCTGACAGAGGACTGGTTTATTACTTATTTATAACATTCAATAAATACATGGGCTTTTTATTTGCTGTTCCAATGCTGTAATGTTTGTCTCACTCCCTCTGTGGCATTGGGGGTGGAGGACAAGAATCTAGGGATCCCACCAGGGCCAAAAGAAAATCAGGAAAGCCAAGTGTGCAGCTGTCAGTCGAGGATCTCAGGAGGGAGCCCAGTTACCATCTTAGAAATCAGGGAAGCAAAAAGGGAGGTCAAGAGTCAGTCTGGAAGTTTAGCTTCCGTCCAAAGAGACAGGGAAGCCAGAATCCCAGCCACGGGCTATAGAGATTACCTGGAACCTCAGCTGCCCATAAGCACAGCCAGGAAGCTGTGCAGCTCAGCTGTTAGACTGGCACAGAGTTCAGGGGCTGTGGCAGGATTAGGATTTGCAATTTTGAGTGTGTGGAGAAGTAAAGAGGTCCCTCTGAAATTGTATGTGGAGCCCATCTGCTATACTGTTCTGTAGCATGTTTTTAAAAGAGAGACAGAGAAGGGATACACTCTGCCTGTTTGAGGGGCCAGCAACAGAAATATTACTTGAACACAAGAGGTTCAAGGGATCTTAGCTGATCTTCAGTCTGACTGGGACTAAGAACATTGCTGAGAACAACTTCACTTTCCAGAAAGGATTGAGCAGAAAGCGCCTCTGTTGTAGATACTACAGTGTTGCATAAGAATATTCAGCTAAGTAGTAGTGAAATAAAAAAAAAGCTAATGGTGTACTAGGCAGTTAGAAGAAAGGAGTGGAATGCTGCAAAGGCTAGACTAAAAATCTCCAAAATGACAAGATGGGTAAAAGACACAAGACCCCATACAGACCATCCTACTATCATAAATTTCTGCCACAGTGTAATATGAGCCTCCTTATAAACCATTTTGTAAATCTACAAGTATTGGTCAGGGCTAAGGGAAGTAAGAAAAGACCATGTTTAGAAAGCAAGGAAAAAAGGTGCTGAGATAAAATAGTACTTTTTGTGGAAAGTTTTGTGGCCCCTAATTTTGCGCTTGTAAAAATTGCGTGAATTCCTGTCTGCATAGCAAATCTGCACACAATCTACCCAGTCTGTGTGGAAATGCAGTTCTTTGCATGTGCAGAAAAATATATCGGCAAATTTGTGTGTAGATGTTAATCTGAGGTCAGTTGAAAATTTGTCCCTTTACAGGGGTGAGTGAGAAAGTATTACAGTTTTGTTTGACTGTCATGTGTGAGAGTCAGATGTTTTCCAAGTTGTTGGGCATAATATCTCTAGCGCTGACTTTAATGGAATTGAAAATATAAGAATACACTGGATAATAGCTCTATGGAAATATATCAGATATGTATATATTATAGTTCGTGTTATAATTACAGTGACAATTGCTGTACAGTAACTCCTCACTTAACGTTGTAGTTATGTTCCTGAAAAATGCAACTTTAAGTGAAACAACGTTAAACGAATCCAATTTTCCCATAAGATTTAATGTAAATGTGGGGGGTTAGGTTCCAAGGAAATTTTTGGGGGGCAGACAAAAGGCATTATATACTGTACAGTACTGTACTGTACTGTGGTGGGGAGGTGGCGTCTTTCTGGCTGGCTTTGAAGGGGAAAGCACCACTTCTATCTGGCCGCTGGCTGCCCCAGCTCCCCCTGAGTCCTCCGGCCCATGCTCACAGGGCCGCATTCCGAAAGAGGCTTTACAGCTGCAGGCCAGGGCCCCAGGGCCCCCTTAGCCCAGGGCCCTGCAGCCCTGCATTCTGGGTAGCCCTGCCTGCCGGAGGTAGAGGGGGGTAGGGGGCAGCTTCCCTGCTCATTTGCTCCCTCTCAGAAAGTCCTAAGTGCCACCAACAGCTGTTTGGCGGCGGGGGAAGCGCTGGGAGGGAGGAAGGAAGGAAGGGACCAATTTGAATGAACTCAAATCAGCGGGACTGGATACTATTCATCTGAAGGCACTGATGGAATTAGCTGAAGACATCTCAAAGGTTCCAGAAGACTGAAGAGAGCTAATGTAGTGCTCAGCTTTAAAAGGGAGGAAAAGGAGGAGCAGTGGGCCATGCCTGCAAACGGTTAATGTAAACAAAATGTCTCGCGGCCCGCCAGCGGATTGCCCTGATGGGCTGTGTGTTGAATGTGCCAACCCCTGGTTTAGACACAACAAATCCTGCATCTTGGCAAAGGATTAGACTAGATTAGGGGTTCTCAACCTTTTTTCTTTCTGAGACCTCCTCCCCCTCAAAATGCTATAAAAACTCCATGGCCCACTTGTGCCACAACTGTTTTTCTGCATATCCAGTAGATTAAAAGCTGTATTAAATGGACAGTTACACAGTTAAACACACACACACAGGATAATATAGATACAAATATAAAAAACCCGATTTTTTTTTTTTTTTACTCAGTGTGAAACTTGTTGCTGGTGCTGATCAACAATTCTGTCAAGACGCAGGGGTATGTTTGACAAGGACATATGCATGTCATGGTTAGTGTTCATCCTGGTTCAGCACTTTGTTTTCAGTGATGTCATGGCTGAAAAGCCGGCCTCGCATAAGTAGGTGGTACTAAAGGGGATCAAAACTTTCAGTGCTGCAGAAGAAGCAGTGATGTATTCATTTGAACACACACCAAAATGTCTCCAGCTAAACCTGATTCCGAGGGATCTGTCTGATGAATGTCAATGAGCTCTTCTAACAGTTTTGATGGGACACTGGGTGGACATTTAGCTTCAATTTTCTCACTAAAGGGGTTTGTAGTCCACATGTGTGTAGCAGCTTGTTCTGTTGAGAGTTTGGGAAAATAACTATTAAATTTGGTAAGCAGACCACACAGATGCGCTGCTAGCTGAGGTTTCATTATGTCAAAGTCAATGTTTCATTCCTGAATGAAAGAATGTAAGAGCTCAAATATATCAGTAGTGCTCCCACAGAACTTTTCAGAGCTGTAGTTTTCTTTTGAATGCTACAATTCTTTCACGCTGGGCAATAAAATTAGTGTTCCCACTTTCCACAGTTTTGCACAGTTTTATTCACCTTATTCATTTACCTGAATATGTCTGTGAGTTTTGTCAACCACACATCATCTTTCAGCACTTCGGCAAGTTCAGGTTTCTTATCAGCTAAGAAAGTACGTAACTCTTCCTTGAGATGAAATGTATGGGCAAGCATTCTGCCTCGAGATAGCCATCTCACCTTTGTATGCATGAACAAGAAATGGTGCTCTGCACCAACTTCCTCACAAGGTGCAGCAAAACACCTGGAGTTTGTTGCTCTGGATTTAATAAAATTAACAAATGTTACCGCTGTGTTCAGAACACTGTAAAGACCTGGTTCAATATCTTTTGCAGCAAGCAACTCTTGGTGTAAAAAGCAGTGTGTCCAAATAGTGCGAGGTGCAGCAGCTTTTATTTTTTGCACACCAGAATGCTTTCCAGTCATTGCTGCAGCTCCTGCAGTGCAGACCCCGATGCAATTAGTCAGGCTGATTTCTTCTGAAATCATAAAATCATCTAACAGTTTGAAAATGTCATGACTTTGTTGTTGTCTCAAGCTCTCTTAAAAATCAAAAACTCTTCCTTTATTTCCTTATTCCACACATACCAAACTTAGGCAAGTAAATGGGACATTTTCAAAATGTCTGTGGATTGATCTAGTTGCATAGCAAAATCATTGTCATGCAGCCGATCAATACACTCTGAAACTATGTCTTCTGGCATAGAAGTGATCCGTCGTTTGACAGTGTCATTTGATATCAGTATTTTTGTCAGTACCTTGGCCTTCTCCTTTCCAAACACTTCCTTTATTTCAATAGCACACGGCATTATAAAGTCTCAGCAATGGTATGCAATTTTTTTGTTTTAGCAATTTTCTGCGCCACTATGTAGGATGAACTCAAAAACTTTTTATCAGCAGTAGTTGTGGATTTCATTACTGCTTTAGTACCAAGCAGTTCCTTGGCCTTTCACGCAAAAAAAAATAAATGGTGCTTATCCTTATAGATTTCATGCTTGTAATTGAATGTCTATGTAATTTGGAGGGTTTCAAATGTTCATTGGACAGTACTCGTGCACAAATTACACACTGCATTTGAGGTATATCTCCACTTCCAGAACAAATGAAGCCAAAATTCAAATAGCTGTCTTCATATTTCTGAAATTTTGACAGGCTAATAAGGGCTTTGTTCCTTACTCACATCACCTTCTTGGTGTTCTTCAGCCCTTACGGTGGTTGAACTTGAAGGAAGTTTGGTATCATTGCTCTGTGGGCTTTGTTTTTTTGAAGCTGCTGGTCAAATTAAAAAGTTATCCATCTCTGATATTTACTGTTTATGCTTACAACAATTTTCCCTGTGCTGTGTAACTTGTTCTGCTCCCACTGAAATAGCTCCTTTATATCCAGTAAGCTATGGAGCTATGTAACCTGCAAGGCTGGTGTTAGACTCACTGGGACTAGAGCAGAAACCAGGAGTGAGCCCTCGTATGCAAGGTTTCTTGGGGGCAGAGCCAGGCCTGGGCTGGAAGGCATTGAGACTGACCGACACGTTGGGTGGCCCCCACCCAAGGGGCTCACCTGTAAGCCTGAGCCCCACCTCCTGGGGATGAAACCGGGGCATGGGCTTGGGCTTCAGCCTTGCTGGGTGGTGGAGCTTCTGCCCCTGGGGGGGTGCCAGGACTCAGGTCTTCAATCCCCTGCTCCCAGCTTCAGCACTGCGGCTCCCTGCTTTAGCCCTGTGAAGACACCAGGGCTCATGGCTTTAACCCCACAGCTGCAGCGGGGCTCATGGCTCCAGGCTTCAGCTCCACAGCTCCTGGCTTTAGCCACGCGGGGGGCATCTGTGCTTGTGGCTCTGGGCTTCAGCCATGCAGCTCCCGGTTTCAGCCCCCCGGGGGTTGCCAGGGCTCCGAGATTCAGACCTGCAGGTCCCAGCTTCAGCCCCCTGGGGGGTACTGGGGCTCGGGGTTTCAGTGCGGAGGCTCCCAGCTTTAGCCCTGAGGGGGTGCCGGGGCTCAGGCTTCCAGGCTTCAGCCGTAGGGCACTATGGATCCCCAGCAGTCCTCCCCCTGGTTGAGAACTGCTGGACTAGATGAGCCTTGAGATCCTGTCTAACCCCATAATTCTAAGTTATAGTTCAAAACGACAATTTTGAGTAGTGATATGGTGTTAGGATACTGGGTCTTTTTTATATCTAGGGGGTTTTGTTATGAAAATATCACTCTTCTCAATTTGTATCTGTTTCTACTGGATGCTTTGCACTCAATGACTATCTGATTTAATTGCTGTTAGATACTGGCCTTGCTTGGGACTCTTGGTGCTGCTTTGGCAGTGCCAACACTACCCCAATGGAGCAGCTGTGGATTCTCCTAGCCTGGGGTGAAAGCCTAGATAGTACTATGCCAGTTCTAAGCCACCCCTTCCTTGCTGATGTTGCATAAGTATGTTGGAGACATGGCCAGAGTGTGCTTAGGTGATCGCTGGTCAGCATAGCAGCCCCAGGGGCTGTTATAAGTAGATGGACGTTAGAGCATCCCGAGGGCTGCTCTAACTTATATCTGGGGATGAGCCAATCCCTGACAGCCCCAATGATCCCCCAAGCTGCACTGAGCAGAATTCTGATGCAGCTGACGATTTGCCCATGATTTCTAATATGGCTTCTTTAGCATGTCTGTATTAATTCCCACCTCAAACTATTCAGAAAAGAAACTGAAACTGTTATCTCTTAGAAGGCTCAGTTGGAAAGTGAGCAAGGCTGTTTGGAGATTAATTTATTCTGAAGGAGGAAATGGGACAGCATGGGCCACCCCGAGCCAGAGAGCAATCTGATGTCCTTTTGTCACATATCAGAGCAGCGTTTCCTATTTTTTTGGCTCCTCCTTCAGGAAAATGAAACCAATCATGCTCATCTTTGATCCCACCACGTTAGCAGGGCAGTGGGAGGAAACTTGCACTGCCACTGTTCTGTGCTGCACTCCCCCAGCTAGTCCTTCACAACTAGTCCCCGAGGGGCATTTGGGAAATGCTGTTATAGACCTGGGATTAGGAAAATGTGTCCAGTTTTTAACTGATTTTAATGTGATGTTGCATGTCCTGCATTTGGATGGGCTAATCAGGAATGTAAAAAAGTAATTGATGTGCCTTAGTGCCAATTACAGTTCCCAAACAGTGGATTGGGACGTCCCATTAAGGAGCACAGGTTTGAACGAATGACAGCTTATATGTAATGTTTTATTTCTGAAGCTGTATACTTGTCTGATGCTTATTCAGCCAACAAAACATGCAGATTTTTTGTTTTTCTTCAACAGATTTGTTTAAGAAGATTTTATTTGCAGTGTCTGACTTAACTGTACAGTGGCAATGAATCTAAACTAGACAATTAAACACAAATTGCCTGGCCTAGCGGCAATATTTTTAAGCTGCTGCTGATTGCTATTTTAATTTCAAAAGGAAACTCTGTGGTTAAACCGTAACATAGGTATTTTTAGCATGAGGATCATGTTAACAGATTTGAACAAAACAGAACCAGTGGTATATGCAGCTCTGCTTAGTACTTGGACATGCCATATATAGTCTTACATTTCCTCACCAAATGCTACTGTACCTTTATTTGGGACATCAGTTATTCAAAATGGCACATTGAGACAGCCATACAATGAAGTCAGCTTGGATGACAACAGTTTCTTTCTTTGTGAGTTTTTACAGGCATTTTATATTTCTCTACAGAACAATTAAAAGCTAGTTTTTAAGAGGCCACCAGTTTGGTGGTCATAAAGGACAGACTCTTCAGGCAACAACCCATTTGTTAATCATTAAGGTTTTTTAAGCTGACGCTGCGAAATGATGCTGGCCTCCTGCCACTGCACTGACCATTTCAAGCTGCAGACTGTTTTACTGTTTCTCTACTTGCGTAGGTGGTAGCAAAGGTTATGAGAAAGACATCATTTGCTAGTTATATTTCCTTATCAAATGTCTTCAGGGTTTGAAAGGCAGCACTGTAGTTAAATGCAGCTGCATTAATGTTTCCAAAGTAATGGCAATTTAAAATATTATATGCCCCAATACAGGCATATTTTTAATATGCAGAGTTTCCATTTGGGTAATATATTTAAGACTGCAACATAACGTTTAGATACAGGATGACAATTTACTATTAGTGAGTGCAATTTCTAAATCACTGCAGCCCAAAATGGCTTGCTATAAACTTTATTACCTAAAGTTTGCGATACGTGCAAGATTTGAAAAAGGTGTATTTATTAAGTTATACACTCAAATAGGGGGAAAAGATATTAAAAAGAATGCCAGTACAATGAGTTTTATGATGGTCCTAGTGGGTTTTGACAGGTATTAGGTTTGTATACACATTCCATACATCCTATTGACAAATTTAATACACGTTCACTCTGTTATTATAAGACACTCCAGTACTTTTTCATAAAAGAATTTACATTACCTGGCTACAACATAACATGATCTGCTATAGTCAATCTTTACTGTAAAGGAGATGAAACTGCTACACTTTTAAAACTGTTTTGTTTCTGTTTGGCAGAGAGGGAAACCTTACACTGAAAACTCCGCAGACTGAAAATATGCCATACTGCCTCCTCCTGGAGGAAGGGCAGGTGATAGCCTGGAAGAGATCGGAAGATGGTCTGTCAATCCCATAGGCTGGAGATCCATGGGGAACTATGGCCTGAATCTAATGGATCTTTGCCTTACATAGAAAGTGCTCCCCATACTGTTTCCCAACATGGGCAATATAGTTTGCTCGGTATCGATGTTGCTAGTAGCCCTTCTGGTGGCTTTTATACAATTCTGTCCCATCTGATGGAGGATGAAGCTGTAGAGCAAGTTAATGTTGACCCTGTTAATAGAAACTTAAGCAGCTGTTTCCCACTAAGTGAAAATGGGTTTCCTTTGGAGCATGTGCTCCCGAGACTCCACTCTCTAGGCCAGGTCCTTCCCCTCTCCCCAAAATTCAGCTGGAACTCTGCTGGCATTTTTTGTTGTTGTTGCAGAGAGGCAGCTGGGAGCTATGAGAGTGGGGAAGCATTTTTCTCCCATTCTCTGCCCCACCCCAATTGTAAAGCTAACGAAGAATTGCTGCTCCCTATCACACCATACAGGGAAATATATAGCACTTACTTCTTCCAATAATGAGATGAACATGTCTTCAGCTTTTCTGTCTTTTTAAAGAAATAATATTTTTTGGAGATTTTTTTTTGTTTGAATTTCACAAACACCTACAAAATTTCAAAACAGTATTTTAAAGTTGCATTCTGTGTGATGCAAAGTTGAGACACACCATTCCAGTCTCTTCAGTCTGGGTATACAGCCAATATTTAATCTTTGTAGGGCTATTGTCCACACTTATATTAGATACAGAAATCTGGTACTCATTTAGGTGAGAACAATCGTGTCCTTGGCTAACTTGAAAGTGCTTTTTAGCAGCCATGCAATATAATGTTACACCCTGATTTCAAATTTGGTTTATGTCTCATTTAAAAAAGCCTTTAAGAGTTTCTTTTTTAAAGATTTTCATCAAAAGTCTGCTCATTCACATAATTGTACCCTTCCCATGTGTATATCCTAAATCCTTTAAGCCATTTTAAAATGTCTAACAACAATTTTTTCTTTAATAAAAACTGAATATGCTTTCAGTATTTGGCTTTAATATATGCTGCATAAATCAGCATGTAGCTTAATGCCGTTCAGTGGAAATTATTTTAATTCTTGGCATGTTTTTGAGGAAGTGGAACAAGGGCTTTAGGTATTAGATTTCATTTTTAAAGGCAGGGTTTTATTTAAAGACTTAACTCACTTTTGTTAAATCTTAATAAAAATATGGCTGGATGATATTTGAATTAACATTGTAATATTTAGTCAGGTTAATTGGTATCTGTATATTTTAAGTGAATCTAAACCAGATTGGTCATAGTGTTTGAAAGTCATATTGTGTTCTATAGGTGCTGAAAACCCAAAAGGAATAGAACCATGCTATGACTGGCACACTCACTGTGGATTACTGCTTTGAGGGTGAAATTCAGTCCAGTGCAAAGGTCTCAGAGATAAAGGCAGGAGTCAGCACCACGTTGCGCAACGGATACTTGACAAAATTACTGTACTTAGTGATGAACGTGTGTGTGTGTGTGTGGGGGGAATTATGTCATACAGTCGTTCAATGTTTTTTTTTTAAATTACCACAGACCTCGAAATTTTTACTATGGACACGTTGCTGACCCCTGCACAAAGGAGGAGATCCTTGGGTCATGTCAACTGTCCATAGTTCCATTAGTTAATGGAGCTATAACAGTTAAGAGCTGAGGATCTGTGCCAGAGCCTTCTACACCATTTTAGGTACACTGTAAGGTACCATACTCTGAAGGAGAATTTAACTGTAGTTTAGCACATCTGCAGGTTTATGCTCTTTTTGGAGATCACTATTGTTCAAAATTAAGTAAATCTTAGTTTAGAATGGGAGTTCAAAGAGAAGCAGGCCCATTGGATCAATGGAATCTGAAGTTTATAAATCTGAAGAAGCAGGCTATACGATGCACTTTGCAAGGGCCACTGCAAACATTTCCTTTTGATTGCATCACCATCTACACAGGGGAGGAAAAAAACATGGAGGGGTGATTTAACATGGTAGTTTCCATCAGATTTTCTGAGTTGTGGGAGGCTTGTTTCCTTGCAGAGCAGACAGGAGCAGGACTCACCAATCCTGCTGATTCCTCAGATCTAAAGGAGTTTTCAGTAGCTCTCAGGCCATCCATGGAGGGTAGGGAGATACACAGAGCCCCAAGAAATTGGCTAACTTTTTTTTTTTTTTTGTAAATGACAGGGAACATACAAGTCTTGCTTTTCATAACTCTTATTACTTTGTACGTTATTATCTTACTGTAGGCACAGCTTGTAATGACACCTGTAGTTAAGGTGTCACTTACACTTTCCAAAGTACCCAAACATAGTCTATTTCTCACCACCAGTGTATCTAGTCCTTAAAGTCCCACATGCTCTAATCTGTTGACATAGCACATATCATGCTCCAGGGCCTGCCACCACACATGGGCTTTTCTTCAGCCTGCACCTGTCCTTTTACCAAGACAACCACCCCAGCTCTTCCAGCTGGAGTGCAATCCCATTCCTGCCATCGGGCACCCTCCTCACCCCCGCCATCACAGCTTCTCTGCTGGGAGTTCATCTTCATCAGAGGAGCATTCCTCACTCTCCCTGGCTCTCAGCCCTCTGGCTCCAGTTATCCAGCATGGAGATGTCAGAGGGCAAGTCCCTCCACTGCTCCCCTGCTTTCAGCCCTCTTTGGCCCTTGGCTCTCTGGCTTTGAAGGCAGCAGGCAACTCCCTTTGGCCTTCAGCCCTCTCGCCCTGACTCTCTGGCTTGCAGTGATCAGCCACCAAACCCCTCTAGCTGCTCTTGCCTTCAGTCTTCACCGAGGAACCACCTACAGCTTCCTTCAGAGACCTCCTCTAGTCTGCTTGTCTCTGGCACTTCTGACCTGCCAATATCTTATTCCCAGGCAGCTCTCATTTGCCCTTTTCCTGACTAACCTAGGGAGCTCTCACTTCCCTTTTTTTGACTGACTCTAACTCACCAAGTATGTCATTTATATGGCCCAAATGCTTATGAGTCACAGGTTCACTGGCTTCTTCCCTCTTAAAGGGCCAGTGCTACCCTGTGACATCATGGAATTATAATCTTCAGATTGTGCTGTAACTAGCACTATAAAAATGTCAGATTAAACAATTAACTGTAGAGAGTACATATGCAAATCAGGAGGGGATGGATGGATTGATCACAGAAAATGCCTTTTTATAGGACTCACAGGATATAGACAGAAGAGAAGAAAATAAGAGGTATGGATGGCAATATAAATACCACAAAGGTACAAAGAACTTATTTATCATCTCTTTAGAGTTTCTTATGTTTCTCAGTATTTTGTATTCAGCCAGCCATGCAACTAAATTCAGGACTCACTGGATACTGTTCCTAGCACAGTCCCTGGGATAGCAGATCCACCTAAATAGTTAGTCAAATGGGGTAAAGCACTGAGATATGAAATTACTTATAAAACTATGGCCTCCTAGATTGTACAGGCATGAATGACCTTGGACAACAATGGTTCAGATGGCTCTGCTTCTGAAATAGCAGGAAAAAAGTCCCAACCATTATAGCTCTGTGCTGTGCTTTATACAACATTTGTGAGAACAAGCAGGAAAGCCTTACTGATGGATGAGGTGCAGATAATTACTCGGAGTTTCAACAAACCAACAAGGCATCCTATAGAAAACACAAAGACCCAGGGGAATGCTGTTGAGGTGTTTATTGCTCATATTTTGAGTCTCCTGCTTGAACATGTTAGCTTGTGGAATGTGAGTTGGGATGCAGTCATTGCAAGCACTCTCTAGTATGTGTGGGTGGTTGAAGTTTAATGTTCCTTCTGTGCTTTTTGTAAAACCCTATCAATTATTTCAGCTTTGTCCACAGGAGTTTGTGTTACATCTATTATGAGTCATCATCACATTTATTGTAAATGGTTTTATTATGTAAGGACAGTAAAAAACAATGATAAAGTTATAAATGAAACTACTGGAAAATAGTATCTTTGTATCTGGAAATGCATATAACTACCAATCTTCTTAAGTAACCAACTATACACAAACCTTTTAATTTCTGCAACAGAGCAAACAAAACTCAAAATACAACAGTAAAATATTTCAAATAGAACAATTTAGGATGGGGCAGGTGCATTAAATTAAAGGCAAGTATCCATCTTTCCTCTGGATCTTCTTGCCTGAGTGGGTTCTTGGGTGTTGCAAGGCTCAAATGTTCTTGCATCTCAGGCTGGATCTGAGAGATGAATAGGAACCACTGGGAGCAGTGCTGCGGGGGATGCATAAGTTATGAGTTGCTGCTGGTCCCAATAGCCAGTGTTGTGCAGGAGCTGAAGGACATGGCTGGGTCCCAAACGATGGGAATGCAGAGTCTGATGGCATAACAGGAACATGTTTAGCAAGAGGGCATTCTGGCTCAGGATAGCATCCATGAATTGCCTCTGCATCCCTCTATCTTTTTCCATACTCCCCTTTGAATGGTGATGCTGTCCTTGGCCACAACTATGCTTTCCCTGGCCACTGTGACACTGTCCTTAGCCACTGTCACTATCTCCTGGGAGAGCTGCATTTCTTTATCCCCTGGTTCTTCATGTACAGCCTCCAACTCTCAACCAGTCTGGTTCTCCTCTGTGACTCTGCCATGAGTTCTGCAAACATCTTATCATGAGCCTCCCTTTTTCTCCCCCCTCACGTTGGCCAGCCTGTCAGCAGTATATAGAGGCCATGTCCTCGATGGTCAGGCTGTTGCAGGTACTGTGGGAGTAGGGGGAAAATGTTGTTTGTTTGTTCATACCCCAGATAGTATGTTGTTGTTGTTGTTTTTTTTAGTATGTATAGTGTGATAAACTCAGGACAGACAGCTGCAAGGCAGGGGTAGGAATCAGTCCCAGAAGGTTAAAAGGCCCTCCTCCTTATCAACTGGGAGGCAATTACAGGTCAATCAGGTTCAGCTGAGAAAGGGTTACCAAGGTAGCAATTAGAATCAGCTGAGGGGGAGCTACCTGAGGTTAATTAGGATCAGCTGATTCCAACTTAGGGCTGCCTGAGACCTTTTTAAACCCTTCCCTAGGAGGAAGGAGGGTGGGGCTGCTGCTGCCTTACTAGTAGGAGAGGCAGTAGCCTCTTCCACAAGGGAGACATATACTCCAAAAAGGACTGGTGGAGGAAAGGAATAGACTTCCTCTGTGTCCCAAGGGGGACAAGATTACCCAAGCCTGTCTCACCAGGGCTAAAAGCAGCAGAGGCTGGGGAGACCGAGAAGGTGCCTTGCCACAATAGGTATACTTTACCTCCCTGTTTCTGAGAGTGAGAAGCATCAGATGCTTCAGAGACAATGAACAGAACAGGGCAATGTTGAGTGAGCCATCCCCTGTAGTCCAGTCCCAGTTTTTGGCAATTGGAGATTAGGAATACCTGGAGCTAGAGGTTGCATTCCTAATCATTTTGGCTAACAGCTATTGATGGACCTATCCTCCATGAATTTCTCTAATTCTTTTTTGAACCTAGTTGTACTTTTGGCCTTCACAACATCCCATGGCAATGAGTTCCCAGGTTGACTGTGTGTTGTATGAAGAACTGCCTTAGATTTGTTTTAAACCTACTGCCTATTAACTTCACTGGGTGAAGAACCTAGCTCTTGTGTTATGTGAAAGGGATAAATAATACTTTCTTATTCATTTCCTCCATACCATTCATGATTTTATAGACCCCTATCATATCACCCCTTACTTGTCTCTCTTCTAAATTGAACAGTCCCAGGTAATGAGTGTATGCAAATGTTATCAAACAGGATTAATTTGATTTAATCTGGTTTAAGACCCCTGTGTAGACAAGCTCCTAGTGGCCAAGAGGGCAGTCCTTGGGAAATGAAATCTGTCCCTCCCCCCAACACACTTTTGATTAGTAAAGCAAGCTATCCAGTATAGGTCTACATGATGGGGCATCTGCCCCACACTGGTGGAGAAAGGGTTAAAAGCAGCCCTTAGGTGGCTGTGCAGAAGACAGACAATCAGAGAGGGGCTGCAATCAGCAGCCAATCAGAGCAGAGCAAGCCCATATATAAAGAGAGCTGCAGGACAGAGGTGGCAGTTCCTTCTTGGGAGCTGAGGGAGAAAGGACTGTGTCCCTGAAGGGCTGAGGGAACCACCAGCACCCTCAACAGAGCAGTGCTGGGCTGGGTCGGGTCAGGAAAGAGAGAGGGAGTCTACCCTGACTGGCTGGAAAAATGAAGTCCTGACACAGGAGCAGAGAAGGTGCTAGGAAACGGATAGCAGAGGTCGAAGGAGATGCAGTGCATGGCTACCACCTAGAGGGTCCCTGAGTCCTCCTGCCCCTCATCCCCATTTGCCATTGAAGGAAGTGGCCAGTGAAGGGCTGCAGTTTGCCTTTGAGGCAAGTGGCTAGAACCTTGGGCTGCAGTTGGCCACGGAGGTGAGTGGCTGGACAGAGGATTGCTGTTTCCCTGGAAGTGGGGAGACCAGAATGGGGTATGGCTGGAGGGTTGTGTCCTGAAGAGGATGCCGTGATCCTTGAGGTGACGTGGGTCCAGTGCAGAAGTGATGGTGGCGAGACACCACCAGAGTGGGGTGCCCTGTGAAAAGACTGAACTAATTCCCAGAATGACCAGCAGGAGGCACCACAGTGGTGAGTTGGAACCGTTAGAGTCTGATGGAATAATTGGCATTAGCAAGGGAAATATTTGGGATCAGATGGAAGCATTATATGACATTTTATTTTGGAGCCTTTATCTGACTTTATTGCCTAAGTAATCATTTTTATTCTGTTTATAACTGGCACAAGCTAGTTCTTTCTGATGCCAACATTTGCTGTGAAACAATGTTAACCGAATCCAATTTCCCCATAAGAATGAATGTAAATGAGGGGGTTAGGTTCCAGGGAAATTTGTTTTTGCCATACAGTACTATAGTTGGGAGGTGCCTCCGCCTTACCTCACACAGGCACAGCCCACTGGCACTGGAGACAATGAGACAGGCAAGGAGGCTGAAGGTGCTGTAGGCTAGGAGAAGCACGTTGTACAGCAGCAGCGGCAGCTTCCCCCTACTCTGCAAGCACCAAGGACGGGGGGCCCAACCCTCGGCCCACCCATTCCACCCTTTCCCTCAAGCCCCCACTCTTCTTCCCTCTCCCCTCCTCCCCCTTTACTCTGCATGCCGCGTCCTCGCTTCTCTCCCCTCCCTCTCTTGCCCACGGCAATCAGCTGGCTTGCGACGTTCAGGGGGCAGGAGGGAGTGGGGAGGAGTGAGGACTCGGCTCACAGGCTCCCCTCTCCTCCCCGCCTCCTGCCCGCGGCAATCAGCTGGTCTGCAGAGTTCGGGATGCAGGGGAGGGAGGAGGAGCCTGCGCGCCGAGTCCTCATTCTCTCCCCCCACCCCCCTGAGTGCCGCAAGCCAGCTGATTGCTGCGGGGGGAGGAGGGGGAAAGCGCTGATTTGCGGGGTCTGTGGGTGGGAGGTGCTGGGGGGTCATAGGGGAGCTGGTAGGGGGGCTGCCAGCTATGGACAAAGCAGGCAGCCAAACAACGTTATAGCGAAGCATTGCACAACTTTAAATGGAGCATGTTCTTTAATTGAGCAGGATCGAAACAACATTAAGAGAGAGGACGTTAAGTGGGGAGTTACTGTAGGTGTTTTTATTAAAGTAGTCACAGGTACAGTCAACAACTCCTAGAACATTAAAGCAGAAGATCTAGTCAGGGAGAGGTTTCCACCTTCCTTTGTTCATGTAGTAAAACGGCTGTAAATTAGATCTATATTTTACTCATGAGGTGAAATCATGTTAAATGGATGCTGGTTCACTGCATAATGATAGGAATATTAGTAGGTTGCTTTAGCCATCTAAGAAGAATAGGTCATTTGCTTCTCAAGCAACTCTTACTTCTGTAGGGAAATGTTGGCTGTTTATTCATTCTATCAGTAATGTTCAGAAGGGCTTAAAACCTCTGATTTTTTTTCTTCTTTTTTAACGTTTTGGGTAGAATTAAATTGCATGGCACAATGATGTACATAAAGAGCTGTTTCACTGTTCCTCTAGTTCAGTTTTGACTGAGTCTGACTCTACATTGTCTCACTCTTGCTGTACCATTTATTAGAACCACTTTTTCTAAATCTCTTATGCTGCAGTAAACCTGGCTCTATTTATTGGCACCCAAGAGAAGACTAATACATTGCTTGGCATGACAAATCACAGCTGAAGTCATAAAGACTGCGTGAACTATTTATTGAACAACATGAACCGTATTGAGTTTTTGGTTTTTACAATACCCTAAGTAGATATGGCAACTACTTACTACAAAATATTTAGGTCACATACTTGCAGAGCTAGTTGTATAGCTATGACTAAATAACTATGAATATGGTTTTAGTGTGTAGTGGTGTTAATATACAAAGAATACCTCGCTCTGCAGTGGGGAAGGAAGCTAGCATGATAAGCTTCCACTGCCTGTACCGGGGGAGCTGGGACCTAGAGAAAAGAAAGAAGCAGAGTGGTGCCAATCCCAGTAGAGTCAAACAGGAGTGATTCCAACTCCAAGGTTGGACACTAGCTGGCTAGCCCTGTTATAAAGACATAAGGGGCAAGAGAGGGAGCTGAGCCTCAAGCAATTGACTTCCCAGTTTGACAAATTTTGTCAGGCAAGATGGCCTTATGGTCTGTCAGATTATCTGAGACCCCCCCCATGAGATAGAGATTATATATAATCACATAACATACCATACTTTCAACACATACAAAGAAGAATATACAACAAACCTTATTTTAAATGAGAACTTTATTATCAAAATTTGACTTTGCTTTATCTGTGATAAGCGAGGGACTCTGGTATGTCTGATGTACAGAAGTTCCTGCCATGGTGGGATTCTTCTGGTACCAACCCTCCCAGTGTCAGTGTCAGGGATCTTGTCCCGTACCAGTCACTCCGGTGCTGGATAAGGCGTTGGTGACAGTATCAATGCAGACTTGCACATCAGCAGCACCTTTTTAGTGGAGTGCTTACTCCTGTCTCTTAATGTAGATGACTTGGTGCCCATCTCCATCGGGTCTGTGGGCATGTCAGCGATACCGGCTACTCTGGGTCTCCATGAGCCATGGATGTCGGACCTAGATTGTCTCTGTGCCAAAGATACCAAGTGAGATGGAGATTGCTTACGGCTGTCTTGGGGCTCACTATGAGGAATTCATGCTCTCTTCTTAGATGACTTGTGAGAGGAGTCAGCAACTGGTTTCTTCCCCACAGCCCTCTATATCTAAGGACTGTGGATTGAAAACTCATATCTGCCAGGTGACTGGTGGCGCAGGTCCTGGGAGGATCTCAGAGCTGCCTCTATGAAGATGATCTTCTGTTGGAGCTCTCTGCCCTTACAAGACCCACACTTTTGTTGGATGTGGCCTTCCCCAAGGCAGCAAATGCAGTGGGAGTGCTTGTCTGCAATCGGGATTGCCTCCTTGCAAGTGAAGCACTCCTTGAAGCCTGACGAACTGGGTGTACCTCTTTGGGGGGGGGAGGGTCCCCAAACGAGGAAGAAGCAGCAGGAAAAAAAGATTTTTTTTCCCCCTAGGAGAAAGAAAAAAGGGATAAATAAACTACAACTACGCTAAGTTAAGAGGACAACTAAGTATCTAACTGTGAATAGAGTGATGATCCTAATGGACTGTGAGGAGCTGTCTCCCTAGCTAGGGGCGGTTGAGAAGGAACTGAGGGGAGTTAGCCAGCGCATGCTGGCTAGCCTTGTGGCACAGCACGAGGAGAGACAGTGCATGTGTGGGCCTAATGGACACTGCTACCAAAGTTCTCCAATCAGCGGCACAGGGACACAAGCACTTGAACTTTAGGCAATCTGCCTTATCTTTTACTGCACAGTATTGCTTTGGACATCATTGTTCCTTATTGCAGGATTAAAAATATTCATACACGTTGCTCTGTAGGTCAAATACTGCTGCAGAAGTGAATAGCCATAATTAATAGTACGTTTCTGAAAATCTGGGATGGGAGAGAAGAGCAAGAACTGAAGGGAAACAGGCATAGTTTTTCATGCTTAATTTTGAACTTTCACTTCATGGAAAAATTAACAGTTCATCAATATATTTTAACTTGTTAGTGCATACTGAGGCACAGAGAAGTTTCACATGCTTTTAATCCTGCCAATAAATAATGAATGTCTCAATGTGTTTTTTTTTTAAAGTTACAAGAGAGTTTATCAATAACATTCAATCAAATCCACAAAGCTTGAGGTGAATGTTGAAATGTTAAAAGGGTCAGAGAAGGTACAGAAATAAGGACAATGAAGACTGAATGCTGACACTCCATGCTTCACTCATACCTTCGTGTTGAGAATTAGGCTCTACACCATACTGCATATGGTATGTGAGATTACCCACATCCGGAAGTTTTATCTTTAACTTCACTGCTTTTATGTTAAATCCAACCCTAAATGTTTGTTTTAACCTATTTACCTAGTTTTCCTCTCACCACTGGGGAAAAAAGACTGTGGTGAGTTCTACCCACAGACCAAGATTTGGGTTTATAACCAAATACAATAGAACCTCAGTTATGAACACCTCGGAAATGGAGATTGTTCGTAACTCTGAAATGTTTATACCTTTGAACAAAATGTCATGGCTGTTTTTTTGAAAGTTTATAATGGAACGTTGACTTAATACAGCTTTGAAACTTTACTATGCAGAAGACAAATGCTTCTTTTAACAATCTTAATTTAAATGAAACAAGAATTGAAATAATTTCCTTACCTTGTCAACTTTTTTAAAACTTTCCCTTTATTTTTAGTCGTTTTTACATTTAACACAGTGCTGTAGAGTATTTCATGGAAGACTAAGGTTGGATCTAGTCCAGCCCCCTGCTCAAAGCAGGACCAACCCCAACTAAATCATCCCAGCCAGGGTTGTCAAGCCAGGCTGTAAAAACCTCTAAGGATGGAGATTCCACCACCTCCCTAGGTAACCCATTCCAGTGCTTCATCATCTTCCTAATATCTAACCTAGACCTCCCACACTGCAACTTGAGACTACTGCTCCTTGTTCTGTCATCTCCCACCACTGAGAACAGCCTAGCTCCATCCTCTTTGGAACCCCCTTTAAGGTAGCTGAAGGCTGCTATCAAAACCCCCCTCACTCTTCTCTTCTGCAGAATAAATAAGCCCAGTTCCTAAAACCTCTCCTCATAAGTCATATGCCCCAGCCCCCTAATCATTTTTGTTGCCCTCCACTGGACTCTCACCAATTTGTCCACATCCTTTCTGTAGTGGGGGCCCCAAAACTGAGCACAGTACTCCAGCTGTGGCCTCACCTGTGCCAAATAGTGGGGAATAATCACTTCCCTCAATCTGCTGGCAATGCTCCTAGTAATGCAGCCCAATATGCTGTTAGCCTTCTTACCATCAAGGGCACACTGACTTATATAGTAACTCCTCACTTAGTGTCCCAGTTAATGTTGTTACGTTGCTGATCAATTAGGGAACATGCTCGTTTAAAGTTGTGCATGTGTCGGGTTGGATCACAGAACCCCCCCTTGGGTGCTACCACCTGATGTGCCCAGACTACCTCTGCTCCTGTGTTCCTTGCCAGCTCAGGACTCTAGCACCCTATCTTGCTGAGCCAGACACTCCCGTCTGCTCCAACAAAGACCCAGGGTCTTAATTACTTGCCCCAAAACTGCAGGTTTACCTGAAAGCAGCTAACAGAAGTGTGCTAGTCTTTAACACCCAGATGCCCAACTCCCAATGGGGTCTAAACCCAAATAATTTTTTTTCCCCTGTATAAAGCTTATGCAGGGTAAACTCATAAATTGTTCACCCTCTATAACACTGATAGAGAGAGATGCACAGTTGTTTGCTTGCCCAGGTATTAACACATACTCTGAGTTAATAAGTAAAAAGTGATTTTATTAAATACAGAAAGTAGGATTTAAGTGGTTCCAAGTAGTAACCGACAGAACAAAGTAAGTCTCCAAGCAAAATAAAATAAAATCTGCAAATCTATGTCTAATCAAACTGAATACAGATAATCTCACCCTCAGAGATGCTTCAGTAAGTAGGGTTTTTTTTTCCTTCCTTCCCCCTCAGACTGGACACCTTCCAGGCCTGGGCACAATTCTTTCCCCTGGTACAGCTCTTGCTCCAGCTCAGGTGGTAGCTAGGGGATTCTTCATGATGGCTCATTTATATATTGTTTGCATAAGGTGGGAATCCTTTGTCCTCTGGGTTTCCACCCTCCTCACTGGAAAAGCATCAGGTTAAAGATGGATTCCAGTTCATGTGACATGGTCACATGTCACTGTAAGACCCCAAGCCTTCATTCCTCCCAGCCTGACTCACAGGAAGGCTTGCCTGCAAACAGAGCCATCCAGTCAATTGGCCTGGGGATGGGAGCCATTAAGATTCCAAACCACCATTAATGGCCCACACTTTGCAGAATTACAATAGGCCCTCAGAGTTATATTTCATATTTCTAGTTTCAGATACAAGAGTGATACCTTTATACAAATAGGATGACCACAGTCAGTAGACAATAAGCTTTGTAATGATACCTTTCAAGAGACCTTTTGCATGAAGCATATTTCAGTTACATGATATTCACTCATTATCAAATTTTTATAAAATCGTATAGACTGCAACGTCACAGTGCAATGCTCCCTTCTAACCTCATTTGGACAAAGAGGAAGAGCAGCCCATTGCAGCTAGCTGGTGGGGGCTTGGAACCAGGGTGAACCAGCAGCCCCCCCATCAGCTCCACACTCCCCTAAGTTCCCTGTGCTGCAGCTGCCCAGTAGGTTATCAATTGCCAGCAGTTCACCTGTCCCTCCCCCCACTGCCATGTGCTGCTCCTGCCTTCTGCCTTGGAGCTGCTCCCAGAGACTCCTATTTGCTATGCGGGGGGGGGGGGGGGGGAAGGGGTGGAAGAGGAGAAGCTGTCAGGGTGTCCCCCTGCTCCTGCACCCTGCTTACCCCATCTTCCATAGAGCAGGGGGGGACACACGACAGGGCTCAGGATGCAGGGAGCTTGCTGGCAGCAGCTGCGGTCTCAGCAAGCTGATCTAATTAACAAGGCAGTGTACTTAAGAGTAGGGTCAGCGTACTTAAAGGGGAAATGCACATCTCTCTCTCACATACAGTGTGTATCTCTGTCTGGGATGCTGTCTCCACTCCGTCCATTCCTGCTCTCTTGTAGACTGAGAGAGTTAATCCTTGAGAGCTCAGCCAATTGCCAGTTCATCATTTAGGAGTAAGGGAAATATCCCACCCTCTGACTCCTCCACCTCAACCAAGCTTCACAATCATCATCACTGTGTACCAGTATTAAATTGTTTAAAACTTTTTATTTATATATATATATACTGTGTGTGTGTGTGTGTGTGTATATATATATATATATATATATATATATATATATATATACACACACATAGACTATATATATATATAGTCTTTTGTCTGGTGAAAAAAAAATTCTCTGGAACCTAACCCTCTCATTTACATAAATTCTCAAATTGAATTCGCTTAACATCGTTTCGCTTAAAGTCACATTTTTCAGGAACATAACTACAAAGTTAGGTGAGGAGTTACTGTATCCAGCTTCTCATCCACTGTAATCTCCAGGTCCTTTTCTGAAGACCTGCCGCTTAGCCAGTCGATCCCCAGCCTGTAGCCGTGCATGGGATTCTTCCATCGTAAGTGCAGGACTCTGTACTTGTCCTTGTTGAACCTCATCAGATTTCTTTTGGCCCAACCCTCCGATTTGTCTAGGTCACTCTGTACCCTATCCCTACCCTCCAGAGTATCTACCTTACCCCCCCACCCTGCATAGTGTCATCCTCAAACTTGCTGAGGGTGCAATCCATTCCATCATCCAGATCATTAATGAAGATGTTGAACAAAACCGACCCCGGGGAACTCTACTTGATATCGGCTGCCAACTAGACATTGAGCCGTTGATCACTACCTGTTGAGCCTGACAATCTAGCCAGCTTTCTATTCACCTTATGGTCTATCCATCCAATCCATACTTCTTTAACTTGCTGTCAAGAATACTGTGGGAGACTGTATCAAAAGCTTTGCTGAAGTCAAGGTATATTATGTCCACCGCTTTCCCCATATCCACAGACCCAGTTATCTCATCATAGAAGGCAATTAGGTTAGTCAGACATGACTAGCCCTTGGTGAATCCATGTTGACTGTTCCTGATCACCTTCCTCTCCTTCAAGTACTTCAAAAGGGATTCCGACCTGCTCCATGATTTTTCCAGGGACTGAGGTGAGGCTGACCGGTCTGTAGTTCCCCAGATTGTCCTCCTTCCCTTTTTTTAAAGATGGGCACTGTATTTGCTTTTTTATTGTCTCTCTCCTGCTCCCTGTGTGTTTTTTGTGTATTTCCAGTTCCAAATAAGGTGTGGTTGACCATCAGTTTGTAACTCTGAGGTTCTACTGTACTGACACCCCAGATGTAGGTACAAATGCCCAAACCGGCAAAACACAGGTCAACTCAACTTTGGTCAAATTAATCCAAGAATATTTATGCCCTCTGGATATAAGGGATAAAGTTTAGGGGATGAGTCGACTATACTCAAAGAAAGATGATGTGAGGGCTCTTGGAGCTCAGAGAAATCCTCTTCTGACTACTCCAAACAATTCAATTCACAACCAGCTGAAAGCTCTTTCAGAAGGACAAAAGAGATGTCACAGAGAACTGTTTCACTTATATCTCTGTCACAAGGCACCTGGTCCCTGTGGGCAGAGCTGGGCCCAGCTCCCCTGAGTCAGAGCAAGAGAGCCCAATCCAGTAAATTAAAGGGAGCTGGGCTAAAACTGGGAAGCTGCCAGGAGTAGGTGGTCCAGATAACTCTCCTGATGCCTGAGACAAAGGAGTGAGTTAAAAGACTGTTTTTTCTGTTTCTTTACTTGCCTGTTTTAAGAAAATACGCTGCCTTAAAGGAGACTGGGCCTGGCAGTGTGTGCTTGGAAGTGGGTGGTGGGGGGGAGCCCTGCCCTACCCTATGACAATCCCCCCAAAGAAAGAGCATCAGAAGCTGCACTTAACTTTGTAGATAAGTCTATCAACATGCTAAGTAGTGAGGAAACAATAGAAGTTTCAAAAGATAGACAGGAAGAGAGTAAGATAGAAAGTGTGAAATAACTACAGTCAGAAAAGTGCAGACAGTATAAAGTGAAGAGGTTCAGAATTTCACACCTGATTCCAGCAGGAAACAACTAACCGCCAGTGTGAGTCAACAAGAGTCAGGCATTATCTTTATATGCACTATCTTAGCATAGCAGACAGAACTGCCCCTGAACCCAAAGGAGCTTTGCAAGACTTTAATTCCCAAAGAAGCCAGTCTGGAACCTGATATTTATGACCAGACTTTGAGGGAGGGCAGACCCCAAAATTAAGAAAGAACAGGAGCTGACTTCCTCCCTCTGTCTTCAGGCCATTTATACAATTTTGGTATCCTGATGACTAGTATACACAGATTGCCAGCTCTGCAGTGTAAGCACTACCATTACCCGCACGAGGAAATAATGAAACAGATCAGCAGAGCCAGACGTGTACCCAGAAGCCTCCTACTGCAAGACAAACCCAAGAAAGAAACCAACAGGACTCCACTGGCCATCACATACAGTCCCCAGCTAAAGCCCCTCCAATGCATCATCAGGGATCTACAACCCATCCTGGACAATGATCCCACACTTTCACAGGCCTTGGGTGGCAGGCCAGTCCTCGCCCACAGACAACCTGCCAACCTGAAGCATATCCTCACCAGTAACTGCACACCGCACCATAGTAACTCTAGCTCAGGAACCAATCCATGCAACAAACCTCGATGCCAACTCTGCCCACATATCTACACCAGCAACACCATCACAGGACCTAACCAGATCAGCCACACCATCACCGGTTCATTCACCTGCACATCCACCAATGTAATATATGCCGCAATGCCCTTCTGCTATGTACATCGGCCAAACTGGACAGTCTCTAAGGAAAAGGATAAATGGACACAAATCAGATATTAGGAATGGCAATATACAAAAACCTGTAGGAGAACACTTCAACCTCCCTGGCCACACAATAGCAGATCTTAAGGTGGCCATCCTCCAGCAAAAAAACTTTAGGACCAGACTTCTAAGAGAAACTGCTGAGCTTCAGTTCATTTGCAAATTTGACACCATCAGTTTAGGATTAAACAAAGACTGTGAATGGCTTGCCAACTACAGAACCAGTTTCTCCTCCCTTGGTTTTCACACCTCAACTGCTAGAACAGGGCCTCATCCTCCCTGATTGATCTAACCTCGTTATCTCTAGCTTGCTTCTTGCTTGCTTATATTTACCTGCCCCTGGAAATTTCCACTCTTGCATCCGATGAAGTGGGCATTCACCCACGAAAGCTCATGCTGCAAAACGTCTGTTAGTCTATAAGGTGCCACAAGATTCTTTGCTGCTTTTACAGAACCAGACTAACACGGCTACCTCTCTGATACTTAATAAAATGCTAGTTAGCCTTAAAACGTAGGTATGTTACCTAACTTCTAGCTAAAAAGTAAATGCCTGCTTCTAACACACACACACAAAATCTGGAACTTGATCTCACCTCTATAAATGGCTGCAGAGGGAGAAAGAGAGACACGAACATTCACACAGTTATTGTGCAGAGCAAATGCTTAGGAATGGAAAGTAAGAAAACAAAACCCCTAAGTTATCTGGATTTCCCAGTTTTTATTTGATCGTTGGGATAGGATCTCTTTATTTTTGTATACTAACTACACAGTGTCAAGTACATTGGGACTAAATAAACAGGCAAATAACAATAATTAGTGACAGTAACTCCAAGCTTCTTAACTAATAAAATAGACTTTACCTACTTTGCGTAAATCTCTGAATTCTCCTCTTCAAAAATTATAACCACTATTAGAATTGATTTATTAATACTGATTTCATTATACTGTACAATGCAAGTTATAGGATGCATTTTGGCTGATTTTCTTGCATTTCAGTGCTTGTAACAACTTATCAGCACTGACGTGTACTGTTTCCCTCTTTTAAAAATTCACTTTAACATGTGCATAGAAATCGAACATCCTAAACCCAATAATAAAATAGTATAATAATGTTATCTAATGAAAGCATACATTCCTTTACTTTCTGAAACTAGTATCTTCCCCTCAAATTATAATAAAAACAAATAATACATACCAATTTATATATCCACTATAATAAACAGAAGAAATGCCTATCTTTGGGGCAATAAACAGTATAGCATTGTTGTACAATAGTAAAATAGTTGGTAGAAAGTACACCACAAAATACTGCTTCAGTAGACAATACATGACAAACCCAGTGGTGGTGTGCGAAGTAGAAGAAATAACAATGTGAGCAGACTGATAGAGGTGGGCGCTGCAAGTAACAAAGTCCCTCCTGCCTCCTACCTTTCCTCTGCAGATTGACCGCATATTCACAACCTAAACCTTGGATGCTGGTGTGGGTTTATCATGGAGGAGGGTTTTGGTGGGAAAAGAGGGAGATTGTGAAAAGGATGCTCACTCTTCTGTAACCCTACTTTCAGACTGAAACTCTGGGACACACTACAGTAAAGGATTTGGCAGGAAGAGAGAAAACAGTATTTATTAGTCTGTGACCCTTTCACTGTTTTCCCCGCACCCCCAGTCTCTTCATTCTCAGCCACTTTCTCTCCTCACCTTCATTTTAGCTCTTATCCTTCCACCCATGTCTTCTCAATCATGTACACCACCCTCGCATTCATCAGTTCACCCCCTGCCCATTAACAGTACATGCTGCCAGCACAACATAATGCCCCTCAGGTAAGAACTCCTCAAGTTCCTTTGACCTCCTCCCATCAGTGGTCCCATAAAGCTCAAACCTCTACCTCACTTGACCTTTCCAAGTTCAGAACCCGCTCCTCCCTTGGCTCACAATATCTCTTTTTACCCAGACTCAGAACCCAGTGTTTCCTGCCCAACCTTTCCTCATTTCAGTATTGAGCATGTTCATAAGTTAGGTACTGAGTCTCAGGAGGAGTTTAAGATATTGCACTTACAGATAGAAAAATGTGGCGGTAATTAACACTTAGATGTCTGTCTAGTTGATGAGCTGGTGTAGTGAGGCAGCTAGATTTCCAAATGCATAAAAGACACCAGCAAAACTACATCTGGAATTATCTGCAGATATCAGAAATGAGGCTGAGTTGAAGCTGTTCTAAAATTCAGGGTCTTAATGTTTGTTTAATTTAATAGAAAACGTTAAAATAATTATTTTTTCCATCCATTTCAGACTGCTGCCTAAACAATGCCAGGTGCAGGATCCACTATGGGCACGTCAAACTTAGAGTCAATAGGCCAAATTCAGACCTGGCATAAGCTTGTGCAACTACACTGAAGTCACCGGAGTTGCCCCTTCTTATACCAGGCCTGAATTAGGCATAGGGACATCCCTCAACAGCAGCGAGGCAGAGGGGGTGTGGGTAGTGTTACTCAATCTTCAACTAGTTCTTAGGATTGGGAAAGCAGCAGTTATAGGAGGGAAAGGGAGGAAGCACTGACCTATGGGCCAGAGGCTTCACAGATAGGGGCAAAAACTCCTGAAGTGGTCAGTTATGGAATAACCCTTGCATGGGAGAAGTTTCTGGTAATCCATTCACTTGGAAACTAGCTTATGCCTGATGTATTTATCCTTCAAACTCTTGTTCCTTCCACTCCTACTGTGAGGTAATTATCCATATGTGCCCAATCCTACTATGCTCTTATCCTTTATTTCGTACTGCATTTTCCCCATGAAATGTTAACATAATTGGTGTGAAGGAAAAGGTAGTATTTTTTTTAAATTAAAACTGTTCACATATTCCTTGACATATGAAAAACCCACCACCCTCAGAGAAAAAAATTAATGCCTTAAAAATGTATTAAGGGAAAATTACAATAAAATATTAACATATTATTTTGTATTTTACTTATTCAGGATCAGGTTAAAGCTTCTGGCTTGCTAACTGGGGAGCCCTCCTCTTCACCCTTGAAAGGGTGACCAAATTTTTAACTACCTATCTTTGTTTTGGTGCTCTCTTGTGTATGTACATACTTCGGTATGAAAGCTTTTCCATTATAAAGACAGTTCCATATTTACTTTTCCAGAGGAGGAGGGGGAAACGTGCAAGACAAAGCCGAGCTGCTAACGATTAAAAAAAAATTAATATGTCAGTCTGTTTAGAAGTGTAGGTGCTTTACTGTGGCATTAAGTAAGCAGATCGGGGACCTCTAGGAAGCCCAATATTTTGTCATAAGATGAATTTTTAATAATTTCCTCCCCAAACTAACTAATTCCTGGACACATAACTACATATGCTAGTATGTTTCCCTTTCCCCACAACCCCTTCAATGGCGCACCTCCCTAGTAGCAAAAATCTGATAGATTTTAACTGGAGTCAAATGCCATCTGTACAGTAATTTATATAAAAAAAATCATTATGAGCTACACAAATTGAAGATATATATCCCATTTCCCACAGACAGACCCACTCGAGCAGAATATTTGACTTTGGGTTTCATGGCCTGGGTTTTATTCCTATCCAAACTTTACATTAGTAGTGATGGGGAAATTTTTTTTAATTTTTATTTTGATGACACTAAGAGTTTCCTCTCCATATAGCTCATTAGTAAAGATAAAAGCAAAAGTGTGCTAGATAATGAAAATGAGCTATCCAGCTCACTACAGTTTCCATATGAATGGCTTTGAATTCATTAACAGTATTAACATAGGCAAAAGCAATAATTCTGGCCCAAAATAAGCAATATGAAAAGTTTCTGTTAAAGCTTTTAAATGTTATTAGAATTCAAATAATACTGAGAGTTGGTTATTTAAACTTTTTGATATGTATGATGTGGGTGTAAAAACCCCACACTAGGCCGGAAGGGGTTAGTAAGTGCCTATATGCTCCATCAGCCCCTCCCAACTACACCTGCAGCTGTTGAAAGGTCTGAAGCTGGCTCAGTTTTGGGCTCACTGGGAAGGAGAGCAGATCTCTGCCTCTCACTGAACTGGAGGCAGATAACCTCCCTGAAGGAAGGTAGGCAGGCCACCAACAGGGAGCCCAAGGCAGTTGTGAAGGAAAGCTGGAGGAAGTGGGTCTGCCCAGGCTTCTTTGTGCTGATGGAGAGGCCTGTAAGGAGCAGGAAGACTCCTGCAAGGTCAGGGACTGCCCTGGTAGGGCAGTAAAGAAATTCTTCTGCAGCAGAAGCAGCTGGGTGGCAGAAAGCTAAGAGGCTTCCCAGTGAACCTGGGGAAGAGGCCACAGGAGAGAGATGCCAATGGACA
Organism: Mauremys reevesii; assembly: GCF_016161935.1. NCBI lineage: Eukaryota > Metazoa > Chordata > Testudines > Geoemydidae > Mauremys > Mauremys reevesii. The sequence continues at coordinate 33,949,016 of NC_052629.1, read as the reverse complement.
GTGAGCCCAGGAGGAGACCAGAAAAATGCCAAGACTGGAGTAGGTAGGAAGTGGTCTGTACAGACAGGCCGTGGCTGCTTATGAATGGGTCCCTGCACTGGAACCCAAAGGAGAGGGAGGTTTTGGGTTCCCAGTGAGTAAGGTGGTGTTGAAACTCCACTGAAACAAGGGGTAAAGACAACTGACTCCAGAGGCAGGCTGAAGATCCAATGTGAGGCATTGGAACATGGTTTGCTGGACTCTTGGTTTACCCTGGAAGTTATGGGACTGTGACCCTGTCAGAGGTCCAAGTCACAAGGACAAGTGGTCCACCAGCAGCACTAAACAGCTGTTTGACAGAGGTGACTGAAGGGAAGGCCCACCAATGCTCTGTGTAGTCATGAGAGGGTGGTTGGGGTGAGTCATTCTTACAATATACTACATATTATCCTGTTTTGCTTGTTTGGGGAATCACTACATATCAATTTATAGAAGTATTTCTTGATTAGATGCCTTCCTTTTCTATGTATTGCCTAATTAATACCCAAAGATTTCTGAGGCCTGGTTGTATTTCACAAGGAACATATTTCCTTTCTGCTATTGTTGTAGTACTCTTTTTTTGTTATAGTCTTGTTTCAATATGCCCTACTGAAAAAAACTATTTACAAGGATGGAAAAAAAAATGTGATCCAGACTTTGGATACGAGGTTGCATACATATCTATTGAACACTCCTATTCATACTCATCTTTCTGAAGCATTCTTTTCACATGTAATATCCCATAATGCCTGTTACTGGTAACCGTTTAATTTGATTTCCAACTAAAAATGAAACAATCATAAAAATTTTACTTAGCCTTCTAGAAAAAGAAAATGGAACTTTATGGAACTCTGTTATAATCTATAGTGTCCAGTGATAAAATCTATTTGTAGAAGCTATCTACTTTGTAATGTATAATTTAAGAGTTTAGGGTGTGTAGTTTCAAGAACGCAAATACTGATATAAATTTGCATAATATTGAAATGTTATAATTTATTGATGAGGCACACTATTAAATAATAGAGGTGATGCTCTCAGCAGTTACAAAGCTAATGTATAATTTACAAATCCAGACTGGGTGAAAATCGCTGTTTCGTCCTCACAATGTACTGTACATACTATTTTAAAAGAAAAAAAAGTTGTTTTTATTTGAGAAGCATTTAAGGGCTTTGAAATCTGATTCAAATCTCTTTTATAGTTAGTTTTTTTCTTTTACTCTCTATCTGGCTAAAATAGTCCTCTGTATTACATATTTTTATACTTACAAAAAGCTTGAAGGAGGAAGACTTCACACTTAGTTCACTGGACAGACAGACAATTTTTGGGCAGGGAGAAGTGAAAATGTCATTTGACAAACATTTTTGTTCACACACAGAACTACATAAGTTTTTCAGAGCTATATTTTCAATGGCTGAACCATGCAAGAAAAAATGCTGTAATCAATTAGAATATAGCTAGATTTCCTTTTTGAAGTGGCTGAATTAGGCACAGTCTCAATGGTATTTTCCCTTAGCTGCCTCAAGAAGCACAGAGGTGAGAACTGTAACTGACAGTCTATAAAATGTATAAGAAAGCTAATACTCTTATTTTCCCATTGAGCATCTTTTGAATTATGTGCATGTTGCTGCCACTCAAAGAGAAGAAAAATTACCCCTCCACTGACTGTACAGTTATTTCAGATTTACACAAGGTAACATAATCTGATGATAACAAATAACATAATCTGATCCAGAGCGGTGAGGGAAGAGGGCAAGGACTAGAGAGAGGGGTCAGTTTGGGACAGACCATGGACTGCAGAGGGGAGAACATGGCTGGGGTGGGAAGAGATGGACAGATCAGAATGAAGAAACAAGGTGGCAGAGACAACAGTAGGGGAGCAAGAGACGTGAGGCAGTAAAGAGGAAGGAAGGAATTAGGAACAGGATACAGAATGATAATTTTTAAAAGAAAGAGTGGAAGGAAAAGAAATGTTTTTCAGAGATACAGACACTAAAGGATGAGACAAAGGAGAGAGAATTCCCTAGACAGAAAAGAAAATGGAATACAAATGATAACAGATATGGGGCTAAAATGAGACAGCGAGGAAAAGGAAGAAAGAAACAGAATAATTTAGCGATACCAAAAAAGAGAGAGATTTATCTTCCTATACTTTTGTGCATTTCCATGGCAGACATTCCATCTCTCCGTAAGTCATGGGGAGGTGATGGGATGAATCCTTTTGTCATGGCAGTATTGCTGGGTATCTAGATGCTGTGGTTAAATAATTAGGGTTAGCCTAGATCATATTTTAATGTTTCCAGAGTGGCCATTGTTGCCTGTGTGACTACAGCTTTGTGTAGGATTATTTTGTCTCAAAAATTTGTCACCTTCTCTGTCCTCGTTTTCTACATGTTTTAGGGAAAATGCCAAGTTGAGGGTCTGTTTATTTTCTTCAATCCTAGACTTATTCCAGGCAGGGATACAGGCTCTTCCTTCTACTGTGGCTTCATACTATATTATAAAGCATTAAAATGGAAATGGGGGATGAAGGGGATTTTTTTGGCATTTGGTGTAGTAAATAGTCTTCTCTGGACACTGTTAACATATCTCCAGCTTTTAAAGATACTTCCAAAGAGTAATTGTTTTATAACTGGAATATATCAGATTGCATCAAATAGGAGCAGTTATTTTAGAAAGGTTCTCAGACAAGGATGCCACAGCCCCTTACAAGAGCATAGCTTCTTCAAATGACTCTGTTTAAACACCAAGCTCTGTTTCCAATATACTCAGTATAACCCTAAGAAATGAAGTGCTGTATTAAGCACTCCATCGAGTGCACTTAACATAAGCTTGTTTGGCAAACAGTCCTGCCCTCCTCCTTTTAAACAATTACTGCTGACTGCAATTCTTGTATGAGAAAATAAATTCATTTTCCAGCCTCTCACCTCTGACTGCCCAATCGTGCATGTGCATCTTTTGTATAAAAGGTTAATTGCTAAATCCAAGTGTCGCTCATTTCATACTGAAAATATTGAAGTCAGAAGTTTTCTATGGTCATATAAATGTTGTCTGTTTTCCTTGTTACTCATCTTTGAATGGAGATTTGGCTTTTTTCCCCGCATCTTGCTAGTTTGTTTCACATTGTGATGACTCAGACCCCAGTCGACTAGCGGGGAGAGAGACTGGGCTGGGAATCAGACCCATCTTTCACATGGTGAAATTCATACCAATGCACAGGGCCAGGACAAAGACTATGCAGCACTTTAGTCATAGACCATGTAGTGGCCCTCTAACACAGGGGAGGGTTCACCCACAGCGTGCTAACCACAAGGTCACAAGTCCAGCCTGGGTTACTCAACTGATTGACACTTGCTATGGTCTTTAAAATGTAGAGTTACAGTGGTGGTAATTGTCTTAGCTTCTGCAAAGTGCTGGCTTCCTGTGGTGGAGCTGTGGGTATTCTAGAGAAAAACAAACTATGAGTAACAGACATCTCACTTTAGTATCATGTTAAGATATTAAAGGACTCTGCTTATATCCAAATATCTGGTATTAATAAAGTGGCAGAGTAGGAAGTGTGAATGAAACTATTGCAGAAATTCTGCAGGTTTTAGGAAATCCCCAGCAGATTTTACCAAAATTCCCTGACGATTTTCATTGTAACTGAACATGTGAAAACCTTGAATTACCTTTCTCCTGAGAGAGCATAAAATTAAGCAACCTTTTATTGGAAACTACAGAACCAAGGCCAAGAAGTAGAATTCTCAATCACCTAGCGCAATTTGTTGTTCATGGTACTGAGCGACAGCAGTGGCATCACCACCACTATTCTGTGCACCTGTGGCTAAGGACAATAAGGAGTTTTCAAAAGTACATTAGGAACAAAAGAAATCCTCATAATAGCATAGTCCCACTATTCCTTAGAGATGGTAAAACTTAATGATGATGCAGAAAAGGCACTAGTGTTTAATAAATATTTCTGGTCTGCATTTATGTGACAATTAGGGTGCAGACACCCGGGAGAGAATAGGGGCCTGAACTCCAAAGAATGAGCAAGTGAATCAACTGATTGTATGCAATATTATTGTACTATAAAATACTTTTGTATTGAGTGAGGTCTTTTACAAAACACACTGGTGATTAATATCATTGTGATATGTATGTATAAACACTATAAGAGCAACTATGGATAATTACTGATAGTATGCTTTAAAGACAAAGGGAGACCGGAAAGAAGGTTCTAATCCACACTTTTGAATCTATTAGTAATGAAGGAGGTATGAGTAATATACATGAGGTATGAATATTTTAAAATCAGCAGGCCAAGATAACGTTGAACCCAACAGTCCTAAAACAGTTGGCTGAGAAGACATCTGGCCTGCTGATAATTTTTAATAAATCCTGGAATACTGGGGAAATTCCAGAAGACTGGAAGAGTGGTAGTGTTGTGATAATCTAAAAAGGCACGTGGGGCTAGCCTGAGATCAATTCCAAGCAAAATAGTGGAAAAACTGATAAAGGATTCAACTGATAAAGAATTGAAGCATAGGAATATAATGCCAATCAACATGTCTTATGGAAAATGTCTTATCAAACAAACCTGATTTTATTCTTTGAAAGTACAGGTTTGGTTGATAAAGATAACTGCAGATGCAATATACCATATAAACTCGTTCATTAGCCTGTTCATTTATAAGCCCCCTCCACCTCCCAAAAAATGGATAGGTAAAAATAGCAAAAACTGTATGACCCTTTCATAAGCCAACCCTATATTTCAGGGATTGGAAAACTTTGGCTCCCAGCCCGTCAGGGTAAGCCGCTGGCACGTTGGGACATTTTGTTTACTTGGAGCGTCTGCAGGCATGGAGCCCCTCAGCTCCCTGTGGCTGCGACGGTTCTGAGGGATCAGTACTAGGTGCATACTATTGAATGTTTTATCAATTATCTGGCAGTAAGTATAAAATCACTGCTGATAAAATTTGCAGATGACATGAAGATTGGAGTGGTAAATAATGATGAGGTCACATAGACAAATCTGGTGTGCTTCTTAAGCTGTGTCCATTCAAACAATGCATTTTTAACATAGCCAAATGCAAAATTGTACATCTAGGACCAAGGAATGCAGGTTATACCTACAGAATAAGGGACTATATCCTGGAAAGCACTGACTCTGCAAAGAATTTAGGGATGATAGTGGACAAGCAACTGAACATGAGTGCCCAGTGTGACGACGTGGCAAAAAAGGCTAATGTGATCCTTTGAATGAATAAATAAGGGGAGTGGTGAGTAGAAGGGAGATGATTTAACCTCTGCATGCAGTGTTGATGAGATTGATGCTGGATACAGTTCTAGGGTACGTCTTCACTACCGGCCGTATTGGCGGGTAGCAATAGATTCCTCGGGGATCGATATATCACATCTCATATAGACGTGATATATCGATCCCCGAACGCGCTCCTGTCGACTCCGGAACTCCACCAACGTGAACGGCGGTAGCGGAGTCGACAGGGAGAGCCGCGGACATCGATCCCGCGCCATGAGGACGGTAAGTAACTCGATCTAAGGTACTTCGACTTCAGCTACGCTATTCATGTGGCTGAAGTTGCGTATCTTAGATCGATTTCCACCCCGCCCCAGTGTAGACCAACCCCTAGTTTCCACATTTTAAAAAAGGATGTTGGAGACGGTGTATATAAGAGTTACAAAACTGATTTGAAAACTGGAGAAAATGCCTTACAGAGAAAAGAGACTTAGCTCTATGTATTTAGTTCATCCAAGAGTTAGAGGTGGCTTAACTACATATGGGGAGAACCTGCTGGGTACTAAAGGGCTCTGCAACCTTGCAGAGAAAGGCATAACAAGAACCATTAGCTGGAAACTGAAGTCAGACAAATTCAAATTGGAAATAAGGCATACATTTTTAATAGGGAAGATAAACTGGATACCCTTCTGGAAGATCTGCTTTAGGCAAACAGAAGCTATGCTATAGTCAGACACAAGTTATCAGGCTCAATACAGGAGTAACTATATGGAATTTAATGGCCTATGATATGTTAGGAGGTCAGATTAGATTATTTTAGAGCTTGTCAGCATGATTGTTTAGTCTGTGGCAAGCTTCTGTTTCAAAAGTGGGGGTACTTCAAAGCAGACTAAAGAATGGTTAGCACGTCAGTGGGGTCTACACGGATACTTAGTGCATGGCAGGCTAGTGCTGGGTAGTTTTATACACCAGCTTGCCATGAATTAAATGATAGTGTGGACAAGCCCTAATGGTCTTGTCTTGCATTAAACTTCATGAATGCTGCACATTTGACTAACCAATTTTAGAATAAATACTCTGATACCACTGTGCAGTCTAAAAATTTCAGTGATAGCTGAAAAAGAAAATCTGTGGTCCCTGTTTATCTAGATGTTCCTTTTCTGCTTATCTAGGGGAAAAAAGAAACTTATGGGAGGTCTATTCATACTTTTTCCTTCCTTCCATAAGGATTATTTTATTAGGTTGGGGTTATGAACACCCACTTTAGGTACACTGGCTAAAATATACCCTGTGTGGTTTATTTTGTTTGTTTGCAAGTAGTGGGAATCCATATCTAATTAATCTGGGCCAGAGGTGATGCAGAGGTGTCTTGCTGCACTGACTCTTGAGCACACTAATGCTGCTTTAAGGGTGCACCATGAGAAATAAGCTCTGTGGATCAGGAGTGGTTAGGCCAATCTCTATAGTTCCTACTGCGTTAGTTGAGTGTGAGTTACACAGAGCAAGTCTGCCTTTTGTTTTCCCTGTGTGCTGGGTCATACAGCCCTCTGTGCTGCATTTTGCAGGCAAAATACAAATACAGTCAAACCTCGCAATAACGCACCCCGCCATACCGCAAAATCTCATATAATGCGATCATAAGTTGGCTCCCCTTTAAGGCCTAATACCAGTGGTCCCCAACACCATGGCAGGGGAGAGAAGCTGTGGCCCCGCGCTTGCCAGGGACTGAGAACTCTGAGGCTGCGGGTACTGGTGTTCTCTGTTCCCGGCAGGTGCGGGGCTGTGGCTTCTCTCCGGCCTGCCAGGGACAGAGAGCACTGGCGCCTGCAGCTCCAGAGAAGCCGGAGAGAAGCCATGGCCCTGCACCTCCCGGGAACAGAGAGCACTGGCACCTGCAGCCCTGGAGTTCTCTGTCCCCAGCAGGCGCGGGGCCGTGGCTCCTCTTGAAGCCAAAGAGAAGCCATGGCCCCGCGTCTGCCAGGGACAGAGAGCACTGGCGCCCGCAGCCCTGGAGTTCTCTGTCCCCAGCAGGCACGGGGCCGCGACTTCTCTCCCCTGCTGGGCACTAGGCAGCGCACATCAATGCACCGCGTTGGGGACCACTGACTTAAACTGAATGGCTTGAAACATTTATCGCAATGGAATTTTTTGGACCCCAAACATCGCGTTATAGCGGGGTTTCACTGCATATCTAAAAAACAAATGTTTTCTTGCATCATAGTGTTCTTGACTGAAGGAGGACTCTGGCTAGTCATGCTGAGTGTGACTTGACATCAGAAAAAAGACTAAACTGTATCAATGATTGGCAGCAAGCCCCTATAAATAAAGCTCCTGCTTAGGACAGCTAACAAGCAGGCGCCCAGTTTGAAGATAGCAATTGTCTGGATGATTTTATTGGATAATCCATTTTAAGGGACAGCTGTCTCAAGAAGGCCTCTCATTTTGGCAACAGAGCCATAGTGACAAAGGGGTCATAAAAACAAGAGGAAAAACAGAAGAATTAGTATCAATTACAGAAGAATTAAAGTATCCCAAATTGATTTGCAGCTGGTAAGAAAAAAATTAAAATAAAACAGAATATGGAAGTTGTTTCTTGGTGTCAACCCAGGCTATGAAGAGACAAAGGGTATGTCTACACTACGGGATTATTCCGATTTTACATAAACCGGTTTGGAAAACAGATTGTATAAAGTCGAGTGTACGCGGCCACACTAAGCACATTAATTCGGCGGTGTGCGTCCATATACCGAGCCTAGTGTCGATTTCCAAAGCGTTGCACTGTGGGTAGCTATCCCTAGCTATCCCATAGTTCCCGCAGTCTCCCCCGCCCATTGGAATTCTGGGTTGAGATCCCAGTGCAAAAACAGTGTCGCGGGTGATTCTGGGTAAATGTCATCACTCAATCCTTCCTCCGTGAAAGCAACGGCAGACAATCATTTTGCACTCTTTTCCCCTGGATTGGGAGCTCAGCCAAGAATGCAAATGCTCTTCGGAGACTGCGGGGACTGTGAGATAGCTGGAGTCCTCAGTACCCCCTCCCTCCCTCCATGAGTGTCCATTTGATTCTTTGGCTTTCCGTTACGCTTATCACACAGCACTGTGCTGTGGCCTCTGTCTATCATAGCCTGGAGATTTTTTCAAATGCTTTGTCATTTCGTCTTCTGTAACGGAGCTCTGATAGAACAGATGTGTCTCCCCATACAGCGATCAGATCCAGTATCTCCCGTACGGTCCATGCTGGAGCTCTTTTTGGATTTGGGACTGCATTGCCACCTGTGCTTATCAGAGCTCCACGCTGGGCAAACAGGAAATGAAATTCAAAGGTTCGTGGGGCTTTTCCTGTCTACCTGGCCAGTGCATCCGAGTTCAGATTGCTTTCCAGAGCAGTCACAATGGTGCACTGTGGGATACCACCCGGAGGCCAATACCGTCGATTTGCGGCCACCCTAACCCTAATCCGACATGGCAATACCGATTTCAGCACTACTCCTCTCGTCGGGGAGGAGTACAGAAATCGGTTTAAAGAGCCCTTTATATCGATATAAAGGGCCTCGTTGTGTGGACGGGTGCAGGGTTAAATCGGTTTAATGCTGCTAAATTCGGTTTAAACGTGTAGTGTAGACCAGGCCAAAGTGAACATAAACTGGCCTCTTGTTTGCTGTGAGCTTCCCCTTGCACCTTAGAGGGCTCTGCTGTGGCCAACTCAGCCTGAAAGTAGTGTTCCCACCCTTCCAACCAAAACTATTTGCATGGTGGTTCTTCTAGCTTGTGGCCAAGTTTACTTGGATGACAGGCTCAAGGGACTATAAAAACACAGAGATGGCATCACTTGCATTTGAAACACAGGATGTCCGGATTTGTTCAGAGGGACATGCCCATTCATGAAATGGGCATGTCCCATTTTACTGCCACCTGGTGCACTAGAATGGAACAGTAGTGAAAAGAATGAGAAGAGTGTTTCTACAGCTTCTACTATATTGTATGAATAGTGAGACAGAAACAGCTCTGAAACACAAACAACTTTTAAGACTACTTTATATGAATGTAGTATTTCCAAATCCAACCATTCAAAAATCATGAGTCAGGTCTCCAAAAACTCATGACTTATAAAAAGAACCCAAAGATTATTTTTTTTCCTACTAGTTTTTGAGCCTTCACGGTTTCACGTTTTAAAGCTTCTCTCTACAACCATCCAGCCTACAAACTTAATTTAAAAAAATGAAAAGTAAGATTCTCTGATAATCATAACTCAAGGAACCAGAGCTTTAAGAAAACACCAAATATTGTGAGACTTGCAGTAAACTGTGAAATGATCACACTTTAGATGCAACCCTATTACCTATACTGTACACATGTATACGAAACCTGTATATATCTCATAGACTTGCTACTTAAAGTGCACCACTGACCTTTCAAAATCTCTTACAAGGTCTTAGATACGTTTCTTTTGATACTCCTTCATGGTTTTCATCAGTGAGGCTGTCTGACAGACCTAAGTCCCTCAGAAAAAGAATGTGAGGAAAAACTGATGCAGAACTTCTGATACAGATTTAGAGAAAACATCTCTACCCCAACAGAATTAAACTCATACTGTAGAGAGGGTAGAATTACATTTTAAATTAGGTGCATGGCTCAGCAGTGGCACTATAAAGTAGGGACTATCAATCATCTTTCATCAACAGTGGAAATCCCACTGATGACAACAGAAAGTTTGTTTGAAGTTGGGGAATAAAACATGGTCCAAGCAAACCTGTGGATAGTGGAGTTGTCATTCAGCATCACTCAGATGGAAAAGATGATCATAAGGATTTCTAGGATAACAGTTAATTTAGCCCTTTGATTACTTTCCCTTTTGTGCACACAGTTATCTGGACTGAACTGTATAACTACCAATGTATGCCTGAATTATTTGAAGACTGGTTATTAAGATGGTAACTTTAGATTTCATAGTTAACACTACGTTGAGGTGAATAGCTCAGTCACAGCGGGAAGGGTAACTTTGAACCATAACAACTAGACAGTGCAGAACAAATGTTTTGAAAATTATCTGTATCTGCACAGGGAGCTTGATACTTCTGCTCTATTACTAATTTATGTATACAGGACAGCTGTGCTGGTAATTAATACCATAATCAGCAGCTAAAGGAGGTTTGGGAAATTGTATACAATACACATAGCTGGGATAGTTATGCATTTCTACTGAAATGAACTCCCAGTAACAGTAAAAACCTCTTAAGGAAATAAAAACCCAATACAGCCTGGTTGTAAGCTTGGACCACTCTGCCTTTTTTACCCAAGACCCCTAGAGGCTACACAGATCCCTTTCTTAAACAAGTTTTTTCAAACAAGATGTCAAAAAGAAAAATATAATCTTAGGGTGTGCACCAAGTTTCCACTAATCTGCATTGGCTACTGAGAAGCAGTAGAGCCATTTTACACCTGAGAAAAGGAAATACAAAGTAAATTCCTTGCGAACATTGTTTTTCATGAAAGCACACATAGAATTCTAATACTGAGTAATGCACTAAAGAACTCCCAAGGCCAGACACACACATTCCAATTTTTTGCCGAAAGGAGTTCCAGCTTTCTGTCAATCTTCATCAAAAGCACTGTTGAGAAAGGAAGCCTTTCTTATTGAAGTTGCAATACTAGGCTTTAAATTGTCTCTCCTACAGCAGAGTAATTCATCAAATAGCATAGAAACTCATCTAGCTAACCAGGAGGCCAACCCCCCAAAAAATCTGCCAAAGAAAAAAGGCCAATAAATGAAGCACAAACAGGTCACAAAGCTTAACAGATGTTCTACCTTCTACCAGCTCACGCATAAACCTGCCTCCACACTAAAATTTAATTTCCTACCTCTGCTGCAACGGAAAAACACCATCTGCACCATATGTAACCAACAGAGTTGTTTGCATGTCACCATACATATTAGCTTATGGGTTACATTTCTATCTTTTCCCTTCTGTTAGCTTATAAACCCTCCAGCAGTGTCTCTTTTTTCTATGTTTGTAGGGCATGGAGTGCCAGAGGACCCCAAACTCCACTGGGGCCTTTGGTGTTACCATAATATAAATATTTAAATAGTAATAATAATACTTTAAATACTGAAAGTAAAATTGAAATTGTGTAACAATTTAAAATGCACATTTCACTATCAACTGTGTCCAAAGTTAAACATTTGATGTTGGCCTTTTTAAATTCACCCCCCTTGTTTACAAAAGTGAGTAGAACACTTTTTTCTTTTCATAAATAAAAGCTGTTTTAGTTGCACAGCTGAAGAATAGTGTCTTTGAAACTATACTTGTGTAACTTAACGCTAATTTATTTTTCAAAATTTAAGAAAATGCTTTTATGCTGAGACTTTCTATGATCAAGTCTCAGCCTGGAGCACATTTTTACAGTTGAGTAATAAACCTCTTAAAACATAGTTTATAATGGAAATACTGTCAGAGCCTTAATTAAAGTAGGCGCCACTACAGTACAGCCATTACACAACAAATGGATTTTGCAAAGAACACTAGGCATCCTCTGAATTAAATGCTTTTTTTTACCACTGGATTCCCATCATCGCATCCCATCATTCCAAACAAAAATAGTCAATAAGGTTCCCCGAATCAGATCATTTGTTTATTCCACTGTGTGACCCATGGCACAGTAGACAGAGATGAAGAAAAAGAGATTAAACTGTGGCTAACATCAATGAAAGCAATTTTAAACCATGAACGCAAACGGCTACTTTTACAAAACATGGGTATGGAAACTTTTTAATGTCCACACAAAGCAAAGGGAACCTTAGATAGTTCTCTTTGAGCTGCAGGTTCAGTTCTAAGCAGCAACTTTGGATCATCTACAAAGTATTGATTATATAAATATATGTATTAAAAAAAATCAGACCAGTTCAAACATGTATAACTATCATCCTCTATCAGACCCATAGAAGATACAAACTTTTCATACTGCTACAACTAAAAACTATTCTTCAGCTCAACTTGGGGGTGGAGGGGTCGGCCGGTGTTTTTGGAGCACAGCGGCCTGAGTTGTACCTTCAATGCCACATGGGCAGGCATGCCTTAGGAAGGGACCATACTGTCATTTTCTGATTCTCAGTATATAACGTAGTTCTCCACGAAGCAGAAGTAGCCATCACAGTTGGTTCCCTTGTTGTCGGCCTCAGTAAACAGGCCAAGGATTGAATGGGCCATGGAGATTACTATAAGGACACAGAGCAGGCCCTTTTAGGCAAGGGTTTCTGGACAACACAGAGAACCTTGTATTCCTACTGTCTGAATTATACCTATTCTTTGGTTTCTGTAAAGTGTTTAAAGAGTAGGCATAATTTTACAGTATGTTAAAGCCACCAGTTCATTCTTGGAAATCACTTCATAATTTAATATCCTTTCTTCCCACCGACTAGTGAAGTAAATAACGAGACTACCATTTTCATTCACACTCTGCCATTTCAAAAGGGGAACATCCAAAAATAAAACAGTGCATACTTTATACCTTCCACTATGCTGCTGCCAATCACAATAGCATGCAAAATGGTTCACAATTCCTGATACCTGCTCAACTCAACACTTTGGGAAATCACCTTCAGTATAGGAAAGAGTAGCCTACATGAAAGATGTCATTTCATTTCTCCAGATACTCATATGTGTGTGCACATCCTATCCTTGTAGGTTACTCAGCAACTGTTTCCACTCTAATAGAGAGACAACGTGCGTGAGGTAATATCTTTTATAGGACCAACTTCTGTGGGTGAGAGAGACAAGCTTTCGAGCCACACAGAACTCTTTGTGTTGCTTACTTAAGTAATATTTAAAGCCCCAAGACAATATCTGCTTAGGCACCACAGAAGTGAAAAGTAGTATTGCCAAATTCTACACTCTTCTCCAGCAAACCAGAAATATGAAATGATGCACTTTATATTATGTAAGTAAGAGGTTAATGCAAAATTAAGTATTAACAATTAAACAAGTTATAAGACCAAGTACTCAAGAGCTCAACAATTCCAACATTTAAGGATTTTCCACTAAAATTAACAGCCAGGCTATACACCTTATGTTTTCAGGAGATGCAGCAATATAAACAATACCTTAAAGTTTACATTTAATAAGAAAAACAGGAATAGAATGTAGTGATCCTATGTAGTATTGTTGGAGCAGTCTGGAATTTCCTGGCTTTAGTGTTTGGTATTTTAAGTTTATCACTAGAGAACACCATTTTTTTCCCATTTATTCATACATACATACAATTTGCAATGCCCAAGCTGCTAAGATATGAGATATAGTAAGCTCCTATTCTAAATCTAAGGGTTTTTTCCTATCTGGGTGAGCTTATTCCAGACATAGCATCTGTAAAGACTATTACTCAGCCAAAAGTATAATGTGCTCAGAACTTTGTCTGAAAAACACAGATATTTAGTAAACTAGATCATGATGGCCTAGTTCTCATTCCATTTTCCTTGCCCACTGACAGATTCATGAATCACTCTATTAAAAGTTTAAATCTTGTTTCTTGAAATAGAGTTAGGTGCTGTAGGTGAAATCCTGGGTCCATTGAAATCAATGGCAAAACTCCCACTGGCTTTGGGGGAGGGAGGGCGGGAATTCAGGATTTCATTCAGTAGTTCAAAGTGTTTTATAATCTAAATAGGCTACATGGTTTAGGTTTGATATATAGTTTGTCTACTTTAGGGGAAACTTCTTTTTGTTATCCATGATTGATTTGTTCAAACCTAGAGAATAAGGTGATAAGTAATAACAAACATAGATTTGTCAAGAACAAATCATGTCCATTTCTAGTCTATTCTATATATATTCTTATACAGTGCTTCTCACTGTAGTATTTGAGCACCTTTCAGTAGTGCATTAAGCAATGTAACTATACATCTGTAGCATGTTTTTCTTTTGTTTCTGCATCCCCAAGAGATGGACGCATATGCAGCGGAGAGTCGTGTTTTGGTGGGGATATACCTGTTCCCTTTACTAACGAACACATAGCAAGGTGAAATAAATGTCTTGCAATTGGAGAGAAAAGTGGTGTGGAATGTGATGACCCTTAACTCTTGCATGAGTTCATTCCACAGTCTGATGGCACCCACAGAAAGTTCTGACTCTCACACAGATGAGCTTTCCTCTTATTGTGCCAGAGGAGTGTGGGTTGAGATTGGTTGACAACTAATCTTATCTCCTTCTTTGATAGGGTAACTGGCCGAGTGGATAAGAGGGGAAGAAGTAGGCATGATATAGCTGGACTTTAATAGGGCTTTTGACGCAGTGCCACATGGTATTCTCGTAAGCAAACTAGGGCAACAGAGTCTAGTAATTTCATCTATAAGGTAGATGTATAACTTGTTGAAAGACCATTTTCAAAGAGTAGTTATCAAGGGTTTGGTGTCAAACTGGAAGGACTTATCAAGTGGGGTCCTGAAGAGGTCTGTTCTAAGTCTGGTACTATTCAATATTTTCATTAACTACATGGATGATGGAGTGGAGAGTACGCTTACAAAATTTGCAGATGATACCCAGCTTGGAAGGGCTGCAAGCACTTTGGAGGGCAGGATTAGAATTCAAAATGATCTTGATAAATTGGAGAACTGGTCTCAAATCAACAGGATGAAATTCAATTAAAAAAAAGTCAAATGCCCAAATACAAAATGGGGAATAACTAGCTAGGCAGTACTACTGCTGAAAAGGATCTGGGGATTATAATGGATCACAACTTGAATATGAACCAACAGTGTTCAGTACTGAAAAATGCTAATATCATTCGGTGGTGTGTTAACAGGAGTGTTGTAAGACACTGGAGGTAATTGTCCCGCTTTACTGAGCGCTGGTGAGGCCTCGGCTGGAGCACTGTGTCCAGTTCTGGGTGCCAGGCTTTAGAAAAGATGTGGACAAACTGGATAAAGTCCCAGAGAAGAGCAACAAGAATGATAAGGGGTTTGGAAAACATGACTTAAGAGGAAAGGCTGGAAGAATCTGTCATGTTTAACATACAGAAGAGCTGAAGGGGGATACAAGTCTTCATTGTCCTCTTTATAAAAACCTTTACATATTTGATCAATTGTTCTCCATGTCCACCGAGGACAGGACAAGAAGTTAGTTTGCAGCAAATTCAGATTAGACATTAGGAAAAAACTTTCTAATCACAGGGATAGTTAAGCACTGCAACAGGTTACTTAGGGAGGTTGTGGAATCCCCGTCATTTTAAGAACAGGTTAAACAAACACCTGTTAGAGATGATCTGGATATACTTAATCCTTCCTCAGCATGAGGAGGGATATGGGTGTGTGAGCTACATGATCTCTTGAGGTCCCTTCCAGCCCTACAAGTCTATGGTTCTCTGATGCCACAGATCAGCTAACACTTATTTATTGGCATTCCCAGGATATACACACTATGGATTGGAAATAAAGTAAAAATCCATGCAGCTGATGTTCTATTAAAATCTGTTTTCTTACTTTCTACCCACAATGTGGGAAACATGACAACAGACCATCATTCTTCTTTATTAAGTTTGGCTGGGACAGTACAGGGAGACTGTCTGTGCCACCTGCTGGGGGAAGGCTAATATATATAATTTAAATATAATATATATGTAATATGCATTGTAATATATTGTAGTTAATTCATGCTGGTAACAGGCATGTAAAGGAGTCAAAGATATATTTTTGAAAGATTTATCATAAAATGTTTAAATAAATCTGTTAAAGTTATTGTCATGTTTGAAATTTTAAAGATGGCTCCTTCTTCCACCCACTATATAGTATGCTTGTTTCATTTTTATAGGTCCTCTATTATAAAAAGAAATACATTAGCATTTTTTCATAACAAGGGCTGCAAATCCGCTAAAAGCCCACCTGATGATCTGGGATAAAACACAAATCCAAAGTACTGGGTTTACTGACACAGATAAGAGGATACATGACATAAAAAATACAGGCTTCACTTTCTCTCTGACAACTCCATTTTCGTGAGTAAAATGAGATGTAGATTAAAATTGATGAGAAACATGCATTTAAAGTTACATTTTACTTTGTAGCTTCATTAGAATGGAAATAGCTGGGGAGCATTTACACTACTCCAGCATTACAACCTGTTTGTCATCTCAACAAACTCCTGGGTTTGGTTCATCAGAGGTGATTTTAGATTTTTTTGCACCTTCATTTTGGAAAACTAAAAAAATCCCTCTGATACAGGCGCACACATTTTTTGAGGAGGGTCCAAATATTGGATCATCAACTATGAGAGTATCTTTCTAACTCTCCAAGATTTCCTGATACCGAATTCTTTGGTTGCTCAAAAAGAATGTCTTCAATGAGAGGAAAAAAGTTTAACTGAACTGAAAAATTGTCAGTTCAACAGAAAATTGTATAAAAGAGAAGTGGGCAAATTCATTTGTAAAACTACACATTAAAAAAAAAAAGGAATGGGGGTGTGTGAATATTTGGCTGTTTCCCCAGATCTCCTGCAGGGAAAAAAAAGTTGTAAAATATTTTAGTTGTACATTTCAGTGTCCTTAAAATATATTGTTTTAAGATGAGTAATACCATTTTTTTTTACAATTTGTAATAAAACTTTAATTTTTCATTTTCTGAAAGTAAATTAAATGTTTTGTAATGTTGTAAAATCAGCATTCTCCCACTTAGTTTTTTTTTAAATAGTGATAGGGAGATCTGTTTGTTAAATATCGAACAGCCAATTCTCATACTACAAAAGTTGCTCATATAATTACATTACATTTTGTATAGCAACATTTTGGACAGGAAGACATTCTTTTAATTTGGTGAACTTTATAATGAGTGAGAGCTCCTTTAAAATTAACATGAAAGAACAATGCCCACACAAAAGCACATTAGCGGCCAAACAAACAATAAATAACTGAATGAGATCAGATTGATAGTACAGCAAATACTTGTTTAATATTCTTTAAAGTTCAAAGGTCCCATTTGTTTTTTTAACACACAGAAAACATACATCCTGTGCCGGTCATACTTTTAAGCTTTCAGAGGAATAGCCCAACACAGTGCAACTGCAATAAATGCCTACCTCTAAAATGTCTCTTGCATATTTCTGCATCTGGGCTTTAAGACTCACACAGCTCTTAGATCATATGATAATTCCCACTCTTTGCTCACTCGTTCTCGGATTCCCATAAGCTACAAACTTCCTTTTAACATAAAAACTATTAAGGTTAAAGAGCTAAACTAAAAACAAAACATGCAAGTCATTTCTCCCGCAAGATACATTTGAACCTCAAAGTAAAATCAAAAGCATTAATTCACTGCAATGTCCTCTTTTTCACAGTAATTTCTCCTCATTTGGGTAAGCACAGTAGGAACTGAGAAAAATTCTGACTTTTCTGTGGAGGGATCACATTGCAGTTGGCAAGTTTCCACAACTCTTGGAATATAGTTATGGTTTAAGAGCTTTGATCGCACCAAATTTCAGCTACACTAGTTCTCAGTAAATCAGAAGTCCCAACTCAAGTAATTCCCCACTGGGGGGGAGGAAAAAAAAGGATGATTCATAACATGATTCACAGATTCCCAGGCAAGAAGGGACTGCAGTGATCATCTAGTCTGACCTCCTGTAAAACACAGCCATAGAACTTCCCCAAAATAATTCCCAGAGCAGATCTTGTAGAAAAATACCCAAACTTGATTTCAATAGTGTCAGTGATAGAGCCAGTCATGTCACCATGACCCTAGGTAAATTGTTCAAATGGTTAGTTACTCTGTTAAAATTTATGCCTTATTTCCAGTCTGAATTTGTCTAGCTTTAACCTCCAGCCATTGGATTGTGTTATACCATTCACTGCTAGACGGAAGAGGCCATTGTGAAATAGGTGTTACCCATGTAGGTTCTTACAGACTGTAATCCAATTACCCCTTCACCGTCTCTTTGTTAAGCTAAATAAATTCAGCTCCTTCAGTATATCACTATAAGGCAGTAGTGCCCAAACTTTTCCTGTTGTACCCACCCTTACCAGTAATAGAATCCGTCCGCACACACACACCCCATTGCTGCCCAGGCTTCCTCAGCAGAGGTGCTTAGGTTGAAGGTAGAGTTGGGGGCAGAACTGTGGGTGGAGGAGGAGCAGGGGCTGGAGGGAATGAGGGCAGAACTGCCGCTGAGGATACAGTGGGGCTGGGTGTCGCTCCCTCCCCACTCCCCGTGGGGGCTGTCTTGGAACACACCGCATGTCCTGCCTCCCCACAATTTTCCTCCACAAAACAGTTTGAAGACCACTGCTATAAGGCATGATTTTCTAATCTTTTAATCATTCTTCTCTGAATCTTCTCCAATTTATCAACATATTTCTTAAATTGAGGACACCAGAACTGGAGACAGGATTCCAGTACTGGTCACATTATTGCCAAATACAGAGGTTATTTAACCTTTTTACTCCTACTCACGGATTCCCTATTTATGCATCGCAGGACTGCATTAGTCCTTTTGGCCACAGCATCACACTGGGAGGTCTTGAACCCTGTGCCTACAAACCAGCTCTGGGACCCTCACCGTCCTGTTTCTGGCAGTCTGGCTGCAAAGGAACTTCTCTGCCAGGAAATGGTATCCTGGAAGCATCCCCAGAAGGTAGAGGTTCAACAGTTAGCATAGCCTAAACTGAAAAATTGATGATGAACTTTTAAGAGGATTCCCTGCTGGTTGCCAGAGGAAGATATCTCAGCCTAGGCATTTATACTACACTCACATTTGTGGTATCTAAGAATGATGTACAAAGCATCATTCTTCTCATGGTCCCATCTCACACCATTTGACTCTCTCCTTTCTGTGTAATTGCTGGTCTTGTAAATCACTCTTTTTTGGGATAGGGGGCATTTAGAAGTGGGGGAATGCTAAACAGGCTGCTTCCCCCACAAACTTGCCAAGGAAGAGATAGGTCCAGGCACAGTGTCCCCTCCATTTGCAGAACCCAAGGGGATGGGAAAGAAAAGGGATGAAGCAAAAGCTAATGTAGGGTCCAATCCTGCAACTTTTACTCAGACCTTGCATAGGATGACTCACATGTATGCCTGGGCCCATATCCTGTGCTTCCAGAAATATCAAGATTAGAAATACTTTTTAATATACAATATAATCATCAAAACACTTGAGCATGTTCTTAATGAAAAAGGCTACAAAGCATGCAGCAACACCTATGAATCTGAGCTCTTAAGGATTATAATTATGGTTACCATTTCTCAGATGAAATGTATAAATTCCCAAAGGAGAAAACAGAAACTAGTTACATTTTATAAATTATCCACTAAAAACAATTTTACTACTTTTAAAGTGCTGAAAATTATCTAGGGCAAGCAATAAAATAGAAAAGAGTCAATATACTGCCACTATTAAGACACATGGCTTGGACACATCCTGTTTCCCTGGACTATGGTATCCTAGTGATGGCTGCCTCCTTATCACAAACTGTCTATTAGCCTGTTTCCTTTTTAGACATCAACGTCTTACTCAGTCATTGAGCTTTAATTTAGCAACTCTTCTTGCAATATTAGAGAACTGGCTATAAAAGTAGTGTCTACACTTTTTTATTTGAGTAAGGCTGTGCCAGTACTATCCCCTCCCCAAACCCCTCTAGGACTCATTAGCTTCTGCAGCAAGAGTCCTAGTCTGGTAGACCTGCTAAAGCTCATCTGAATGGGTCTTCCCTATGACAAGCTCCAGGCTCACCAGAGGGAGAAGCTGCCTATGTTTCAGAGCTGCTACCCTCAATGATGTCTTGTGGCAGTGAGTTCCACACCTTATGTAGGTTCTATGTTAAAATATTTGAATCAGTTATGTTCCTGTCTTTCAATACAACTGAATGCCCAATTTTTCTTTTACTATGAGAAAAAGTAACTAGGAGCAGCTGATTGACTCTGTCTCTACCAAATCCCCTCTTATTTGACTGCTTTCTAAGCAAAGCAGTTTGATTTTTTTTTTCAGTTTCTCGTAAAGAGGGGAATATTTAAGTTAGCCTGTAAAAAATATACGAGTGACCAACCAGACTGAAAAATCTGTGAGTTTAATTAAATACTCAGTTTTGAGGGTCCGTTTTAAATTGTACTGGCTTTACATTTGGCCGACTAGTTGACAGTCTGGACACAATTTTAATAATTTTGTCATTTTTACATTTAGGAGGCTAGAAAAAGAATTCTTTGTTTCCTATGTACTTATGTAAACTTATAGCCAAAGGAAGACTTACTTCTGGCAAATGAACAGGCAGATAGCTCTTAAAGCAGACTAATTCTTTGTGATTTCTGAAACAAGGTTTTGTAATGGCTCAATTTAAGACACTATTTTGTGGTTTCCACAGAACAGACACTGAACAGGACTGTACAAGTTAAAAAAACTGACTATGAACTAGGAAGCTGATTCAGGTTACTTGAAATACCCCCACAGGCTTCTTCAAACAGTGCTTTGCCTACAGTTGATGCTATTTTAACTAACAGAAAATGAAGTTTAAGGGTTCTATTCCCATGTGTCATGGCTGTACCTCAACTTCTGGTATAGTTTAAACCAAAAAATACATTCATATAAAACACTGCCAGTTTCACCAGATTCAAATGAAAGATCATATGCATCACAGGCAGCTTTTGAGTTGGTAAGGAGGTGCACACTTATAACCCAGGGGACAGTCAAAAGGGTTTTTTACTTGCCCAAACAAGTACAATGTATTTCAAGGCTACATGAACAAATCTGATCCTAATCTATATAGTGTGGTTTGTTCTTTCTGAACCGAGATTATCCCCTCTTTGTCCTGACGAGATCTGATCGCTGAATTGTTCATCCAGTTCTAATGGATTCTCTCCAAAATCTCAGGCGCTCTACTGAAAATTAGCCATGTTAGAACTTGCTGTAATCAAATTTAATTTCCATTCTAACTTGGATTCATACTCACCAACTCAAGTAAAATAACGATAAAACTTAAAACCCAACCCCAAACTGAAATCGCTAGCTAATATTACCTGCACAGTGCTAAGTCAAATTCTTCTCTTTGTTTGCCCTGTGCTACCCCCAACTGGGGTCACCAGGGTTGCTCCTGTGTAATGGAAGGTAGATTTTAGATAAGACTTTACCTGGGTATTTTGATCAGGGTTGCAATATTTAATTTACCTGCATTACAGAAAATCAGCTCAAAGGCATTTAAACAAAAACAGCTCCTTTTATTTGAAGGCAAAAAATGTAAAGCCACAATCACAAAAAAAGATATCAACAGGCCACATATTAAACAAAGGAAGTAATCACCTCAAATGAGTTCTGGGATTTGGGATCAGCACAGTCCAACTCTTCACTATAAAATGTTCCACATAATCCTACTTCATTTAGAAAAAAAACCCAAACAGTGTTCCAACTGATCTTGATTTCTGCTGTGACTAGAGCCTAGGTTGCTTTAACTGTCCCGTCACAAGGTTAAACTCTTCCTGATAACTCTCTATTTTATATCCTGGGGACATTTCCCATTATGCCCTGCTCTTAATGGTGTCCTTTGATCCTTCCTGGACAACGTTCACCTGCTTTTTCCTCTCAGCAGAATCACTGAAAAGGTGAAAGATAGAGTAGAATCGATTGAAGCAGACTAGAAACACAATGGCTAACGTTTTCATAGATAAGGAAATGGGAGAAGAAATGATTGCATCAGATGGCCAGTCAGAAACCTATAAGAAGTAATGAACTATTATGAGCTCTCAGGATAGGATTCCAATTAAAAAATTTAGTTATGAATCCAAAATTCTAACACTGTGTAATTAGTGGATAAACCCTGAATATGACACACATGTAGGCAAGCGTTGGGAAATTCACCATTAACTGGATTATTCTGGACATAGATTTTTAAACTTACAATTTTTAGTTAATTTTTCCAAATACATCAAAATCGAAAGGCAAGAGTTCGAGAAGAATGGCGGACGTGTTGTAATCGGCGCAGTCTTAATGACAGCTGAAGACCAGGTGATCCAGGTGACATCAAAATACAAGATTCATCATAATGCACAAAGTACAGTAAGAGGGTTAGGACAAGGGGAGGGGAAGTGACATATCTATCTATCTTCTGGGTCTATGTTAATCATAGACCTCTAAAACATCAGCCCAAATTGCTTAGAATTTTTCAGGCATTCCCTTTCTGTGGAATGCCAGTCATTCGTTAGCTGCGAGATCAGCCATGTCACTGAGCCAAGCATCAATATTTGGTGGTATTAATGGATGGCTCAAGGTAACAAATATTTTGTACTCTAGAAGGGGTCTTCAGAGTCTCCTGAAGTATGGACAAAGTAACCGGGTTCAACCACTTTCATTCAGTACACTCCCCACTCAGTCTTTGGGGTTCAGGCCTGGCACTTGAGAAACAGCACAATCTGTTCTGCTAATCAGCTGACTCACAGTACTTTCTGTGGAAGGCAGAACTATAGGAGAAACACAGGGTTCCCTCTTAACAACCAGTTTTTTCTATCTTGCTATCATTGCTACTAATGCTCTGTTTGCCTGGCTGCCAACAGCATAACCAGCAAACCTCAGGAGGCAAAAGCTTCATGGAGCACCTTTCTACCTACACAGTGGAGAAGTTTATCATTCTTATTAAGGGGGCTCAAGGAATGTCTAAAATGGCTAGGATGATACTAGCAAAGCCCTTTTGTGTGCTGATATGATGTATCACAATAGCCTTCCGCCGTTTCTCTGTGGCTCCTGGCGGCAGTCATCTGATATAAACATTATGCTTTGATGACACAAATGTACCACAACTATAAACTACCATAAAAATGAGCATATGGCTGAGAAACTGCAAACTAGAACTTTAAGTTTCCACTTGTTTCCAGCCTTTTGCTGAAGACCATAGAGTGTGTTTCTTAATTCTGAACATACTTAAAGAGTTAATAATATCATCAACCACAAGCTTTTAAAGTCTTGGGTAAAGTTCATAATCCTAATAAAACTGATGAATCATGACTTGCAGTCTCAGCAGGGGAAATTACTGCTATCAAAATCACTGCCAATGGCTAAGTTGCATAAAAGAATAATTATGCATGTTTACTGTTAGCTATCAGTCAAGATCCTGAAGGTATGAGATATTAAATCGAACTGAAAGTGTATGGATTGGCAGTATTCCCTACCTTAGAAAATACAAACACATCCACATCTAAAGATTTGTTTCTGTCAGTAGTTTACTAATGAGAATCCAAGGGGAGGTATCCACTCTTCTGCACAAAGAATCAATAAAAGAAACACTTGAATAATATTAAACTGAGAATTAAAACTTTCATTTTATAATGACTTGGTCTTGAGAAATCCCTGCTATCCACAGGAAAATACAGGCTCCTTTATTTCGAGCATATGATTTACAGCTGCCTTTCTTATCGGCTTTTATGAAAAGACATTTTTAGCTGTCCCATG
Source organism: Mauremys reevesii (assembly GCF_016161935.1). Lineage (NCBI taxonomy): Eukaryota > Metazoa > Chordata > Testudines > Geoemydidae > Mauremys > Mauremys reevesii. The sequence continues at coordinate 33,925,361 of NC_052629.1, read as the reverse complement.
TGAGTTGCTAACATCAGCACCGATGAACGAATTGTAAGAAGTGCATCTCAAAGGATTACAACTATCATATTTTTTCAAAAGATAAGTTGTATATTTTAAGTTGATGTGCTGATAGTTTTTGAAGTATAGTCCAATGTAAACTTCTAAAGATAATGAATATTTAATTACTGTGCAACTGATTAAAAAAAAAGTTCAAAATTAAGGACTGTTAGGCCTGGTCTACACTAGGACTTTAATTCGAATTTATCAGCGTTAATTCGAACTAACCGCTCAACCGTCCACACCAGGAAGCCATTTAATTCGAACTAGAGGGCTCTTTAGTTCGAATTTGGTACTCCACCCCGGCAGGTGGAGTAACGCTAAATTCGCACTTGCTAGCTCGAATTAGGCTTGGTGTGGATGCTAATCGAACTTAGCAGCTCCGGGAGCTATCCCACAGTGCACCACTCTGTTGACGCTCTGGACAGCAGTCCGAGCTTGGATTCTCTGGCCAGCCACACAGGAAATGACCCGCGAAAATTTGAATTCATTTTCCTGTCTGGGCGGTTTGAATCTGACGTTCTGGTTGCACATCGGGGCGAGCTCCGCAGCACCTGCAACGATGCAGAGCTCTCCAGCAGAGGAGTCCGGGCAATCCCAGAATAGAAAGAGGTCCCCAGCATGGACTGACCGGGAAGTCCAGGATCTGATCGCTGTGTGGGGCGAGGAGTCTGTGTTCTCGGAGCTGCGCTCCAACAAGCGGAACGCGAAGACCTTCGAGAAGGTCTCTAAAGCCATGAAAGACAAAGGATACAGCCGGGATGCGATGCAGTGCCGCGTGAAAGTGAAGGACCTAAGACAAGGGTATCAAAAAGTCAGAGCGGCAAACGGACGCTCCGGAGCCAAGCCCCAGACATGCCGCTTCTACGAGGCACTGCATGCCATTCTAGGTGGGTCTGCCACCAGTGCCCCACCAGTGACGGTCGACTCCGAGGACGGAATAGTGTACGGGACAGTTCCCCTCCCTGTTCGCGATGGGGAAGATGAGGAAGGGTCTTTAGAGGACGGCGCAGGCGACATCGAACCCACTCCCGCTTTCCCTGACAGCCAGGATCTCTTCATCACCCTCACAGAGATCCCCTACCAACCGTCCCGCCCGTTAACCAGGACTCGGAATCAGGGAAGGATCAGGCGGTAAGTGCTACAAACAGGGAAACATTTATTTTTTTAAGAAACAGGGATTTATATAAAAAATAGAAATACTATATAAACATTTTTAAATATGAAACTAAACAAACAGCAGGTCTACACAAACAGCAATGGAGCAATAGTCCTCTGGGGATATTTCAAAAAAGCTCTCAGAGAGCAGCTGGAAAAGCCTCAGCAAGAGGTTTCTTGGGAGAGGTGCTTTATTGGGTGCTCCGTTGAAGCACACTCTTCCGCGCCATGCCATCCTCAGGTAGAGGGGGACCATCGCCTCTACGAGCATGGCAGCGTAGGGTCCTGGTCTGTGCAGGGCTTCTATTAACATCCGCTCTCTCTGTGTGCGCCTGACACGCCTCAGGGTGATGTCGTTGTGGAAGTGCTGCATCTAATTAGTGGAATTAGTGTACTGTTACTATTGTGCATGGTAGACTTTTACTTTGCATAAGAATGACCCTCGCTTAACAGAGTTTTACTTTGCATAGGAATGACCCTCGCTTAAAAGAGTTTTACTTTGCATAAGAATGACCCTCGCTTAACAGAGTTTTACTTTGCATAAGAATGACCCTCGCTTAACAGCCACTTGTGGCAGGCCTCAGAGGAAAAGCATACAGGGTCTTTCCGTTCACTGGCGGGAGATGCCGCATAACGCTCATCTTTTCTGCTTTGCACATTGCCTCCAGCAGGAGAGCACAGCTAAGCACTAACTGATAAGCACTCTGTACTGTAAGGCTTACCAGGACTTTGTGCAAGAGGGATGCAGCTATCTTTCCTCGCATGCGCTCTCCAGTGCAATGGCGCCGCCAATGAGAGCGTATTCAAATCTCGGACTAGTTCTGAGATCTCCTGAGACTTGGTTCCCTCTTTGGTCTTGTTCACTGAAACTGACTAGACTGTGTTTACTGTTGGCAAACATGTATGTGTTCAAGGAAATCACCTACTTTTTCACATCACACAGCTTGGCTCCTTCCCGGACTGCCCGCCATCCCCTCGCAGAGGCTGGCTCGGATTAGACGCCGAAAGAAAAGACAAGGGACGACATGTTCCAGGAACTGATGGCCAGCTCCAGAGCGGAGGCGGCAGAGCAGAGACAGTCGAGGAGAGCCTGTGTCAGCAGCATCGCACACACCTGGAACGGGAGGATAGGTGGCGGCAGGAAGACCAGCAGGCGACTCAACGCTGCTTGGTCTAATGAGGAGCAAACGGAGACGCTCCGGCGCCTTGTAGATGTTCTTCAAGACCGCAGTCAGGAGCCCACAGTCCCCCTGCAGTGCATCTGCAACCGCCCTCCAACGCCAAGAAGTCCTGTCCCCCCCTCACCCAAAGTGACAAGACGGAGGCGGTAGGGGCCGTGAGAACTGTCCCTGCACCGCAGCACACCGATAATGTTAGAGACAACTGTCGGCTGTAAATTTGTACAAGCTCTGTCTTTACAGCATCAACCAGTCACAACTCCAAGTTCAAACCCCCCACTGTGTAATACATTATTAAAAGCGGTTTGGTGTTACTGACTGTTTCACACGTTTCTGGTGTCAGAAGACTTTCTGTTGTTCTGTGGGGTAATTGTAATGTCACTGCATAGCCCACAGTGCCATGCTACAGACTTGGCTGCAGGGTCAACTGCAGGGCACACACAGACTGCAGTCACTAGGCACCAGGGACAGTCTGTGTGGTGTATGCTGCCCCGGGTCTTTCCTTGAGGTGTATGCTTGTGCAGGGTCCTGGTGCCTGACATCCCGAATGTAAAGGCAGGCTTCCCTTCACATGCATTTGGACCGTAGTCACGATCCTCCCGGTGCCCCGAGCCCCAAAAATAGACCTCATCCAGGGGCAGATACTCACCCTTCCCCACACCCCTCACCCTTCCAACGCCCAAACCCACAGCCGTCATGGTAACCCCTATCCAAGGACGGCACCCTCGCCTTCCTGCAAACCCACCCATCAGTGCACACCTTAACCAGCACAGAATGCTTCCATGTTTCAACGAATAAACAGAAATGCAAAGTCAACGAAAGATTTATTATTAATTACTAAAACATGTCCTTAGTTTTAAAACGTCCTTGGGAAGTGGGGAAAACTTGGTTTATGATCAGGCTCTCTTAAAATCAAGTGGACAGTCACAGGTTACCCTGCTCTGCGAGGAAACTCGCTTTCAAAGCCTCCCTGATGCATATCGCTTCCCGCTGGGATATTCTCTCAGCACGGGTGTCTGGCTGATCGTAAACAGCAGCCAGGCGATTTGCCTCAACCTCCCAAAAGGGCCAAAAAGGTCTCGCCCTTGCTCTCACAGAGATTGTGGAGCACACAGCAAGCAGCAATAACTACGGGGATATTCTTTTCGCTGATGTCCGAGCGAGTCAGTAAGGTCCGCCATCTCCCCTTGAGACGTCCGAAAGCACACTCCACCACCATTCTGCACTTGCTCAGCCGGTAGTTGAAGAGTTCCTTTTCAGTGTCCAAGGCGCCTGTATAGGGCTTCATGAGCCAGGGCATTAGCGGGTAGGCCGGGTCCCCGAGGATCACTGTAGGCATCTGCACATCCCCAACCGTTATTTTGTGGTCCGGGAAGAAAGTGCCTGCCTGGAGGCGTCTAAACAGACCAGAGTTCCTGAACACACGCGCGTCATGAACCTTGCCCGCCCACCCGACGTTGATGTTGGTAAAACGTCCCCTATGGTCCACCAAAGCTTGCAGCACCATTGAAAAGTAGCCCTTTCGGTTAATGTACTCGCTGGCCTGGTGGGCTGGTGCCAGGATAGGGATGTGAGTCCCATCTATAGCCCCACCGCAGTTTGGGAATCCCATCGCGCGAAGCCATCTATGATGGCCTGGACATTTCCGACAGTCACTACCTTTGAGAGCAGTTGCTCAACGATTGCGTGGGCTACTTGAATGACAGCAATCCCCACGGTAGATTTGCCCACGCCAAAGTGGTTCGCTACTGACCGGTAGCTGTCTGGCGTGGCAAGTTTCCAGAGGGCTATGGCCACTCGCTTCTGCACAGTCAGGGCTGCTCGCATCCTTGTGTCCTGGCGCTTCAGGGCAGGGGACAGCAAGTCACACAGTTCAAGGAAAGTGCCCTTACGCATCCTGAAGTTTCGCAGCCACTCTGTGTCATCCCAGACCTGCAGCACTATGCGGTCCCACCAGTCTGTGCTTGTTTCCCGGGCCCAGAATCGCCGTTCCACACCATGAACTTGACCCATTGCCACCATGATCTCCACTGCCCGGCGTACCCTGCTTTGTGAGAGGTCTGCGCCACTCTCCTCACCGTGCTGCCGGAGCCTCCTCGCCCGGTTTCTCAGCATCTGACTGTGGAAGAGGTGGACGATAATGTGCGAGGAGTTGACAATGGCCATAAGTGCAGCGATGATCGCAGCGGGCTCCATGCTCGCAGTGCTGTGGCGTCCACGCTGTAACCGACCAGAGAAGGGCGCGAACAGATTTCCCGCCGGCGCTTTCAAGGAAGACAGGGAGGGCGGGATTGACGATTCAATGACGACACATTTTCCCCCCCAGCATGCATTGGGGGGAAATCCCACAATTCAAATGGGCAGCGGGGAGTGCGGGAACTGTGGGATAGGTTCCCACAGTGCACCGCTTCCAAAGTCGAAGCTGGCCCTGTGAATGTGGACTAAGAAGTTCGAATTTGTGTATTTAGTATGGATACACAAATTCGACTTATTAAGGTCGAATCCACAAATTCGACTTAAGTAGATTCGAAATAGTCCTGTAGTGTAGACAAGCCCTTAGACTATATATAGCCACTTAATAGTAAACTGCCTGTTTTGTACGTGTGGAGTACCATTTTGCTTTGTTACAAAATGTCTCACTCTGTTCTTGAATACAGACAGGTTGTGAAACCTGCATACACATTGAGAGCCACCTTGGAGGGCACTGGAAGACCTCCGTGGTGGTAATGGTTTGAAGCTAGCATCTGTGCCACCCGTACCCAGTCCTCCTCCATGACAAATATTCCATCCTTCTATCCCATTCCCACTGCCAGATTTCAAAATTCTTTCCCTTCACCTTGAGTTCCTGAATTTTGTTGCTTGCAACAGAGGGATGCTGGATAGAACCTGATTTTTTTGAAGCGTAAGTTGATAGAACTTTACAGACAGTCCCATCATCCCCAGCAGCACTGGGGAGCCAAGTGCTCACCCAGTGCTGCATCAAGCAAGAAAATGCAGATTATTCCAAGGACTCTGGGGATCTTCACAGATCTCACTGGGATGCTCAACCTGTCCCTCTTTTACTTCCTCAAAGGGTGCTGTATTACCAACTTCTTTTTCACACAGGGCCTATTGGACAGGGACTACTTAGGATTTGGCTGACAATTGTGGGAGCAGCCCACACTATAAGGGTGGCCTTATTTTGCAGTAGCACCTACAGGCTTCAATAAGGTTGAGACCTCGTTGTGCTAGGCACTGTAAAGACATAGTAAATGATGTCATAAAAGTTCTTCTGTCCTTTGCTTTCTGCTCATGTGTGTTTAAAGTAGTTTTAAATAACTGCTGCAGACATCTTTGATTAATGGGCTCTACTTCAAGTCTACCTCCACTCTTATTTTCTTGGTCAGTCCCTGCCCCACCTTAAAATATACTTTTAAAGAGTGAAAAATGAATAAACGTCCAACAACCTGCTTTTTCCACTATGACCATGATAAACAACCTCTGAACGGTGTCTTCAGTTTTCAAGGATTGTCTATAAAACATTGTATGTTTGATTGGCATGTCAATTACGGTATACTCACTGATGGAAAAAAATCACTAATACAGAGTTAAAGACTGCCCAGTGGTATCATATACCCTTCCAGAAGGTCGAGTTCAGCAAAACTCAAACCTCTGAAAACTATGAACTACAGAGTTATGGCACATCTCAACAATTACCTCTGCCCCACTCGAGCTGTCAATAGCCACTGATAATTAGCTGCATGCCCGCTGCATTCATTGTTTTACATGTAGTTGTACTGACTGGTGGAGGGATTAGTTGGAGAAGCTTGGCGCAGTTGTGATATGAGGCAATCTGGAGGGCCCCGCCCCTTGGGAATGGGTCTCAGCCCCTCTCTCTGGCCTGTCCCCATCTATGATCATGTGTATCTTCAGAGATCCAATATGTTTCATTTCTGTACTGAGCTCTGTAGATTGTCAGTAGGGGTGCATGGCAGAGTCTTGTCATGTGGATTGTCAGGTGGGAGATGAGAAGTTTGTGGGTTTAATGAAGGGTAAACGAAAATACAGTACTACGTGGAATCTTGTGCGGTAATGTGATGAAGTTGTAAAATTTAGCAAGCATTGGGTTGTTTCTTTGGAGTAGGCTCAGTGTTTGAGTGTATAGCAGGACCATTAAATTTCTCCCCACAAAAGTTATTGGCATTGTCAATGGCTTATTTTGTAGTGGAGGTTTTCTATTTTTATGCCTTATAGTACTTTTAAACTTAGCCACATTAGACTAAATTTCTAACATGAGAAAAGATCCAAAATCCTCCTAGACTATAGCTCTATAGTGCTGTGTTTTAACCCCAGCACTACATCAGCTGTCTCTCAATGAAATGCAGAGAAATCCACAGCAAAATGCAATATAAACAACATCCATTGTGCATAATCCTTCCCATTTCTCCCTCCTTTTTCCAGATCTTTCTGACAAGCAACGTGAATGTTAGATACATCATTAGACCAAATAATGCCTGGATTTTATTCCAAATGAAGATGGCAACTGTATCTTCTCTACCAATATATCCCTCCTGTATCTACAGTTCCAAAGAACCGAGCTGGGGCCTACATGGTTAATTTTCCAGACAGACTATAAAATCACTAAGCTGAGAACAGTGAAAGCTGTTGATCAGAGAGATAACCTTTGAAAGCATTACTCCTTTCAGGAATATGGTTGTTAGTTAAACATGAACATCTGGGAAACCATTCTGAATTCATTGTGCATAAACCTGCTGACCTGTACATAGAGCTCCATTTTATTACAAACAGACTAAACATAATATGGGGGGAAAAAACATTTTTTAAAAGTACTCTTATTTGCTACGCTATTCATGACAAAATTCAGCAAAATCCCTGGATATCTGTACCAATTCTGTTTAAGCCTTGCATGAGCCTCTCTGTTGTTTTAGTTTCAAATTCAATTTTGACAAAAGAAAGTTTTTACAGAAAATATGTTTATTCTACTAGATATACTATTTATGCTGCTCCCAGAAATAGAATTTTAAATTCAGACGTTAAGGCCTCATGGGCTTCTGTGTTCCCACACAGACATAAAGGGAACTCTCATTCTTTAACTTTTGCCAACTGTGGCAAGAGAACAAAGCTTTTAGATAATATGGGAACCTCAAGAATTGGTATAACAAACATGGAAAAGTGTTAATCTGTAACAGAGCTCTTGCACCTCCCATTGCTATGAGAAAGTTTGTTTTTCTGTCCATGTCATCTTTTTTTTTCTTTTTTTCCTTGTGGCAGTGGAGGTGTAATAGAGATGTGTAGCCCTACTATGTCCGTGAAGTTAATGGTACCTTCAAACACGTATTTCACTTATCCAGGAGATATTGTAATGGCAAACTGTATCATGATATTAGGGTCTCCATTTTGGTAAGATTTAGTTTGTAGCCTAATTGGCCAAAGTTGTCAATTGTAGTTAAATGTTTGAAGACTGCCTGTTTAACTCATGTAACAGAAACCACAGAGCAAAAAGTGCCATTTTGGCCTACTTGGAGATTTTTAAACATTGGCTAGTTCCTAATTGCCTCTGCCAAGAATCTACTCTAATGTCAAATAATAACTAGGACGAAGAGTACCCTGCTCTTGGATTCCACGGGACTTGAAAAAGTGAGAGGAAACCTCAGCATGGTTTGTGGAATCACGTGGCATATCTTTATCTAGGTATCAAAATGTTCATCTGGCCCAAAGATAGCTATGATTGGGACTAGAACAGGCCACTCTACACAAAGGACTTCTCAAAATATACAGAGGTGATCTGTAGGGAGGTGATCAGCATATTCAAAATGCTTTTGCAAATTACCAATGACTTGTAGTTTAGGATAAGTTGGTTTGGTTTGAGTTAATGAGTTTTAGAAGGAATTCATTTAGTATGGAGACAAAGATGTGTGTCAGAATTTTTGTGTCATTTGATCAGGGAAACTGCCCTGTAGGAAGCAAAGATTTATAAACCTTTCCAGGGTCTTGAAATGACTATATTTTTCTTCATCCTTGGACTTTCTTAAAAATATCAAATGTCTTGATAAAAGTTTTAGAGAAATTAAGGTCCTAGGTACCACACTTTCCAATTGGTTGCTCAATTTCCTCTTCTGTGATAAATCCCTCAATCTTCAGTGAATCCACAACTATCAGCAGTTTGATATTTGCTAAATATTCTTTAATTAAATATTTATAATTTATTGGGATTCTGATCAACTATGGATCGTTTGTACACGTCAATGCAGAATTTCTTGAATTCACTTATTCTTTTAGTCTAAGAACCTGAGACTCCATGGGAGTATTTGATTTTAACAACAAGAGGTTTATTTTCAAAAAGTTGCTGCACATTTTTATTTTTATACCAGTTTTTGTAATATTTCATATATACAGTAGGTTATTTGGGATTTTACTGTGAGTAAGGTATTAAAAGATTCTCTGATTTTAGTAAGTAGCCTGAGTTTTGGTGGATGTGTTTTGGTTTTGGTAGAGGTTATGGCAATCAATTTACAGTTGTGCTACATTTTTTGCTACTTTCATCTGGGTTGCTAAAATGGCTTTTTTCTTATTCTCTGCACAGAAGTTTGTCCTTTCAGAACAGTTATAAGACTGCACCAATAGATACCTCTGTGAGGTACTCTTAACAGTGCAGGTATCTGTTAGTCAGAAGTGGGAGGTGATTATCAAATCTCTAAGGTGATTATCTTAGCAAGTGATTACTAAATCTCTAAGGTTAGTCACGGTTGGGACAGCATAGAATCATAGCGTTTAAGGCCAGAAGAGACCAGCAGTTTATCTAGTCTGATCTTCTGTACATCACAGGCCATTAAACAACACCCAGGCATCCTCATATCATGCCAACAACCAGAATTAGACCAACGTATTACAGCTCTTGGGAGACTAATCTAGTAAATACGTGAAAGGCTGAGAACAGGAGTGACTAAGGTGCACTATTGCTGGAGGCCCCTGAAACAACAAGAACTGATTAAGTGAGAGATACACAGATGGTCCTAGCAAGTGACCTCCACCTCATGCTGCAGAGGAAGGTAAAAACCCACACAGTCACTACCAATCTGACCTGAGGGAAAATTCCTTCTTGACCCAAATGTGGAGATCAGTTAGTATGTGAGCAAGACGCACTTGAAAGAGAATTCCCAAGACCATCAGCACAATCCAACAAGGCAGTAATGCTTATTGAGGTGGAGGAAGAAGTAGGTAGGGCAATTATTAAGAAGCAGTCCATTCAGCATTTGATTTAATTTATGGCTAAGACCTGAAGTTGAAATGCCTGTCACCGGAGTGGAGGTATGACTCGTCAGACCAACCCTCCTCTAAAATAACTTTGGTTTAGGGCTCTTGTTTACTTGTGTCAAGGAGGTGTAATCTTTTATACTGGTGAAGTTATTGGAATACCCGACCCATATTTTATTCTGTATGAGATTTCCAATTGTCTGTGCTATATCAGAGTGTTTCACACTACCATCTTTTGTGAAGTACAGCATATAAACGTTAGCCAGGGTAATAAGGATTTCATTTGTATATAGTTCTCCCTACATAGCAACCCATCTTTCTGTAAGGCAGGAATGCATTTCTTAATGTTTCTAATCAAGGAGTCTGATTCAAATGCACGTCATAAATCACAACTTCATTCTTGGGAAATGAGGCATCATACCCGGTCTCATTTTTAATTTTGTTTGTTCTGGCTACAAAATACAGCAGAGATTTTCAAAACTACCTAGGGAGTTTAGACACAAACTTCCATAATGAACGAGGTGTCTAAATCCCCTAGATCGCTTTGAAAATCTCAGCCACATTTATTCAGTCAGATCACAAACAAAACCAAAACAGTCTTTAAACTGTAATTTATTATTTTTTTTACCTCTCTCCACCCCCCAAGAAAACCATCTTTTTATTTTCCCCTCTACAAAATATTTATTTATACTCTTCACATTCTCAAGCAGCGATGAATGGAGTTATTTCCTTACTTAGAAAATTCATGTCTTCACTTTTGGCTCCTCATCAACTTGTCCTGGAAAAAGAACTGGCAGCTGTGTTCTTCACGGTCTCTGGTGGCTTTTGATGCTTGCAAAGGGCACTATTAGAGTGAAATTTTGGCCCCAATAAAATAAAGGGGAGTTTTGCCATTAACTTAAAATAGGTCAGGATTTCACCCTTAGTCCTTAAAATTGTGGAGCCCAACATAAATGCCCTTGTTGCTGCTGAATCTGTGGCAGTTCTATTTTAACTGTAAATTTCAACTTCCATTTGCACCTTTTCAAGGACCTATTTTTTGAAAACCCATGACCAGATACTTGTCCCCTCCACTCTCGGGTAAGCCCCTGCTTTTCCAGATCTGCAATCCTTTTCAGATAGTTTTATAACTGGAGTTTCTTCTGCTGCCCACTTCTCATTTCTTCTGTTCATTCTTGAGGTTAGAGATTATGTGCTGCAATTCCTCTTTTTCTGCAGACAGTTCCTCAATCTTGTCACTCATTTTCTGAACCCACTCTTCAATCACCTCAAACCACAAACTCATGGTTATTCCAGCAATGACCTTTCTCACCAATGTGATCTTTACAGCTTCTCTCACCAATGATGCAGCACACAGTCTCTTTTCTTTTTTTAAAAATTGTTTTGGCCAAAACCAATGGCATCTACCCACATTTCAGATAAAGGAGTAATTTCATAATTTAGTGGTGCATTTCTTCCGTAAAGTACGTGCTATAAAGGGTATGGAAGTGGTAAATTGGAAGCAGAAGTTCAAAATCCCTTCTCACATGCACGCACACCTTATTCCTCCATTGGTTTTATATGACACTTTTTTTTCTTTCAATTCTCAGGGTTTAGAAGAACAGTAACATAACAGTTTGTGTTACTGTTCCAAAGCAAATCATTCTCATTAAAAAAAATCTGTAATGAACTTGAAGAAACAACTCTTGGGACAACAATATTAACATTTTCTTAGATTTGGCCAAGTTATGGCATATAGTAGCCATTAACAATCTTAATAGTAACCAAAAAAAAAAAAGGCAAAGGTTCCAAACAGTAGTGAGTAAAACATTCAAGATTCCCTATGGGAATAAGGGTATGGGACTAACTTGCAGTTTTGATCAATTTCACTCAAATTGAACTATATTCAGACAAGACCTAATTTGGATTTTTACTTCACTACATGCTTCTTCATTTTCCTCTACATTAAAGCTATTCAAGGGAAGCCCTTTCTCCTGACACTTGTTTAAAAAATGCAAGGACAAAGGGAATAATTGTTTCCTCTGGAATAATATTCTGCCATGGATACCATCAGCAAAACAGTATGTCTTTCAAAGATGTTGCCATGAGATGTCAATTGCACTTTAAAATGAGTTGAATGAACAGTTATTCTGTATTTAGGCACCTCACCTCTAATTATAAGTACAGACTACTATTACTGTTCCTCTTTGAACATGTTATGTTCTGAACTTATGAAAACTGACATGAGCAGATTTTGATTACTGTCCCTTTTCTCAGAATAGTCTTAAGAAATTTAGAGAAACCCTGTAAGCTGCCGATGGTTAACAATATTACTGCAAAAGAAAAGGGAGACCTGAGATAATAGGGCTCAGAGAAAATGTGCAAGGCTGTATATGCTAAATCATACAGCTACTTTTATTTATTTATTTTAAGAAAAAAGAGAAGCACATATAAGGAAGAACTTCAATTCAAAGTCTAAATTGGAGTTGGACATAAAATCCAAACTTTCCGATAGCTATCTATTCTTCAAGGATGTTACTCAGCAAAACAAAGGCTTTTGTCTTCACTTAGAAATTCTACAAAGTATCTATTATGTATGGTTCAAAGTCCATATTGCACAGAAAGTAGTCGATTCTACTCTGAAGTATAAGGCCAAAATTCCATGGATTATAGATGGGAGCCATGGAAAACTTGGTCCATGGTATTGACTAATCATATACATGAAAAAAATCACACAAAGAATGTAAGTATGATCTGTCATAATAAATCATAAAAGATCAAGAATTGAGCAAATGACATGCGTTTTTAAAAAACTGAGTAGGTATTTATACATTAGTCCCTCAAGTAAATGGAATTTATTTTTTTCCTATCAGTTTCCCTAATGTGAGTTTTGTGATTGATTTCAATGGGAACAGATCAGGCCATAAGTCTCACCATGTTTGCTGAGAGACTGCAAGTATTAAATCCACTCTACAGAGGAGTACATACAGAGATGTTAAGTGACTTGCCCAAGATCAAACACGTTGGAATTTTCATGATAGATGGGGGAGGGGGGTTGGTATCGCTATTTAAGTATGAAAATAGAGAATTTTCTGACACACAGGGTGTATGCCTTCACTACTGATTAGCAACATAACTGATAAGGTATGACATGCACTGCAATCAGCATGGACAATGTTAGCAAAATGCATGTATTGATCTCAGAGAAGACTTTGCAACCATATTTGAAACGTTGTTTGTATTAAACAATTCCTTCTTTTGGCCATACGTGCCATACACATAAATTCTGGAGATGGCCCAGGGTGGGAGTTGTGGGACCCCAGAATCAAAACAGGATTTTAAAGTAGTTTTAGGAGTACGATGGGATTAGATGAATTGCTTGGATACAGTCAGGCCAGGAGACTTCAGGAAATTCTTAGACGCTTATGAAAGATCAAAGCTAAATCTGAGGTTGAGCAGAAAACCGCACATTTTATTTCAGTATCTCACTCTAGATCAGATTCAGATACCCTTTCTCATGGTAGGTAGCACTTTACTTCCCAAGTAGTCCCAATGAGGCTATTGATAGAGTACAATAATATTCTGCATAAGGGAAGCCATGAGTAATTATTTTCTATCACAAAGACACAGAATTTCAGGTGAAAAAAAATAATTTTAAAATATCTTATTTAAAATTGTTTGCCATCGGAGTGAACAAAAACATCCAGACCATACAGAAAGTGAGGCCCCAAATCCATGTCTACTTTAATTTTTACGAGTGCATATGTGCAAGTGAACTTTTTTGCATGTGCCTATACAAACACCTATACAATCACATGCACATACAAACTGGAGACCTGTGTGTGTGTATGTGTGTGTGCGCATGTGCACACACACGCATACATATGTACAGCCTTGAAACCCAACCTGAACCCGATGGGACTTTATTCCAGCTGTTGGTTTGAGTCGGGGCCGAAAATAACCCAACTCTCTTGACCTTGGGTTGGGTCAGATTGTCTCTGATTACCACCTCCTACTTGTGGGGTTTGAGCAGCAGTGGCACCTCTCGCACAGCGAAGCAAGACCAGCTGTCAGGAGCAGGAAATGCAGCTGCCACCACATGGGCAGAAAGCTGCCAGAGTGGATTGCAGGCATAAAAAGCAGGAAACCCCCACCAGACCTAGTGTCAAGGATGAGATGGGGGCAATGACACAGGTTCAGGGGGAAATGTTAAGTCTGGACCAGGTCTGAAAAAGACCTGGGTTCAGGTCGGATGTGCCCAGCTCAAATTTGGGATGGGCCTTTAACATTAGGCCCGCGTAGACCGCTACAGACAAGTGGTTTGTATGTGTGGAAGCGTAGGTACACAAGTCAGCACCTGTTTATAAATTACAGACATTTTATTGTGAAAAGTTTTAAATAAAGCTTTATGCTGCTAGAAGAAACGCTTGCCCCTCCCATTCTTGGTATATTTCATGAGAGAATATACTGAGAGGCATGAAGGGAATGATAATCTAAATGCATGAGTAGACTGAGTTGTGGGGAAAAAATGGTTTATATTGCTAAATAATAAAATAATTTCTCTAGCAATGTCCAGAGTAACCGCACAGCACGTCATGCTAACATTTATTATACAAACCATTTTCCTCTCCAACTTCCTGAATTTAACAGTGGTGAATTGGTGTAAATTGCTCATTTGGGATTGGTCCTTCTTTTTTTTTTTTTTTTTAAATTGGCTGGCCCTTTTAAGGGCTTATGAGGTGCCTATTCCTTGGCACTGTATACCAGATGTTGAGTCCTTTGTATACTAAAAACAACCCATGTGAGTTAATACCAATTTCATTTAACTTGGATGGAGAAATTCCACAACTTTACATTTAAATTAAAAATTTTACTGATGCGGAGCATAATCTTCCTCAGAATTACTACTAAACTTTTTTATAAAATAGTCTTGTAAATAGTTTGTAAAACATGCTGCTGACATGTGACAATAGTCGTCACTTTAATGCCAGTTGAGTAACAAATCAGCTTTCCTTTAAATGAAACCATATTTTCTTTACTTATTTTCTACTTTAAAAAAATGCTTTGATAACGAGGGAAAGAGACAAATGTGGAGGATGTAAAAGAAAGCTAAAATGTCTCAGTTCTCTGTCATGACTTTATTTGGTGGTCTGGAATGCACCAGCTGAGAAGTGCCAGTAATTCTTTCAATAAGGATGCGTAATTTCCAGTACTAAGGATGTGGTGATCTCTTCTCTGAGCAAACACTGGAGATTTCTCTGGCCTTGGGCGGATTTTTGTGTGTGTGCAGGCTATATACCTATATATCACCCCTACAATTCCTTGTATTTCACAACTCTACCTTCTGTTAGATCTGCCTCTGCAAGTTTAAAGATCAGTTAAAAAAAGTCACTTTTTCCCCCATAAATCAAAGCCCTTATACAATACAATCTAATTTTGTCATGCATTGTTTGAACAGCACAGCTACTGCAGCAAAGGTAAAGTTATATTAAGAAAGTGAGTTAGTTGGTGTCGGTGACAGAAGCTGAGGAGCCAGCAAGACTGCATTAGAATGATGAACTGGTTCACTGTGTATTATAGGCAATATAAAGGGTGTATTACTGTAGTACTTCAGTTCACATTATAAGACCAAAATAAAACAAATTATATATAGCCTCACAGATTTTGTAAGTACAAATATATTTAACATTGTGAAGTACTTTTGAGATCTAGTGATGGAAAGCACTATATCAGAGTTAGGTATTCTTCACAGTCATAGTATACTACTTAATATTTCTCAGTTACCTAGCACTGTACAAAAGGAGAGGTGGACATGATTCTGAGATGTGAAGAGTATTAGAATCAGAAATTTTAGTCTATTCATAATCAAGTCCTACCCAATTTATTCTCATAGCATACCTGTGTTGTAGGTATGATCCCCATTTTTAGCAACTGAGAAGTTGAGGCAGAAAGGTTAAGTGCCTTCCCTAAAGCCACAGAAGATTATGTGAGAACCACAATTACAACTCAGGAGTTTCTTGCTCCCAGCACTATGCTCAGATGACACCACTTACTGTTAACATAAAAGACAGATAAAACCAAAAATCCTTTCCCCAGAGTATTTCTTTATTCTTTAACTGATAGCATGCAAAAAGTTGTGTCCAATGATGATCCCAATGAGCAGTACTTCTTGTAGTGTGGGTTCCCAAGATCCGTAACCCCACAGTTCAATAGCACTCTAGAATTAACCCACAGATGTAAACAGCAATGTGAAGTGAGTATACCAGCAGAGAATTCACTGTTGTGTGCCCCCATCTCAAATATCTATATGTCCAAGGTAAAATATGGCCATTAACAGAAAGCACAGATTGAGAGATCTATTTTAAGAAGAAAAAATAGACTTAATTCATGAAGTTAGTGAATGATTTCATATTGCCTCAACAATATCACATATTGGGGATCTCTCTCCTATCACCCTTGCATTTATTCTTCATTTTGTAACGCCTCTCTCTTTCGGTGACCTCTCTCCAGCCAGATTTTTCCAAAGAGATTAGGTATGCAACTGTTTATACACATCACTGTGCATATTATTCAGGTAATCACACTCAAGTAGCCATCTGTGTACAAAATTATCCAGTTTTCATAGGCAATTTGAATAACAGTGTGTGCAAATTAGGCCTGAAACTTTACACACACTTTGGGCATTTAATTGTGTGCCTAAACTGAAAATCTGGTTCTCAGTGTCCCTCTATACTTGGACTCAGGAGAGCCACAAACACTGCACTGAAAAGGTCTGGGAGGTGTCAGAGCATTACAGACATAGGAATTCTTAAAACTTGTACTTTGCTGCTGACCTGCCAATAGATGAGCATATGAGAGGAACCAGGCAGAATGGAAACAAACATCACCTCCTGTCAATACGCTGTAACAAATTTTGTTGCTCAAAAGACAAAGTTACTCTTTGGTATGTTCTTCCTGAGGGTACATGTGGTAGCTGCTCACTACAATAGAACTTCAGAGTTCCGAACACCTCAGGAATGGGGGTTGTTCATAACTCTGAACAAAACATTATGGTTGTTCTTTCAAAAGTTTACAACTGAACAGTCATTAACTTAATACAGCTTTGAAACTTTACTATGCAGAAGAAAAATGCTGCTTTTAACCATCTTAATTTAAATGAAACAAGTACAGAAACAGTTTCTTTAGCTTGTCACTTTTTAAAAAAAAACAACCTTTTTTTTAATAGCTTATGTTTGAGATTGTACTATACTGGCTCTTTTATTTCTTATATTTTTTGTCATTTCTGCAGCCTGACTGTGTACTTCCTGTTCCAAATGAGGTGTGTGGTTGACTGGTCAGTTCGTAACTTTGGTGTTTGTAACTCTAAGGCTCTGCTGTACATAAAATGAAATCATAAGCAGTAGAAACCTGGCCTCATGAAATGATGATCAGCAGCCTGCTTACCTGCTTTAAAAACTCCACATGCTTCCATGGATGTATGCTGCACACAGTAAAGAAAAGCATAGGCATCTGCTACAACTCAGCCTCAGAAATCAATATCTGATGCATGGCATGGCATGGCATGATGCCACACCAAATTACAACAAAATATTGGTATCATCCCAATGACCCTCAAAAGCAAACCACCACCACTTTTGATCTGCTGACACATGGGGGTAAATGAGAGAAAAACCCAAAATACCACGTATCTTGTAGTTTGTAGCCATGTGCACCTTAGTGATATATATTTAACCTGAGAGAGGACTTGGGAGTAATTTTAAAATGGTTTTGATATGTGGCCTGGGTAAATTGCCTGGAAATACTTGTTACATAGTTTCCAATGTCCTAGCATGCTGTAACATGTGCAGGCACATGTACAAGAGCTGAGTGCTATTCATCATCCCCAACAAGATAGCCATAAATTGTGGAGCTTGCAAATGAGTTTTCTCAGCCATGCTCTCTGTAGTTTGCTACAACATGGCTTCCACACAAAACAGATGGTCTGCGTAGTATCAGTTTACTATGTTTCCGTTTTATGAATCTTACGGCACACTTCTGCTCCTCCCAAGCTACCTTCTATGAAAAAGGAATATGTGACCAAAAGGAAGAGTGCTGTGATCAATTTCAAAAGGGAGAGTCAAGAAA
The DNA here is from genome assembly GCF_016161935.1 of Mauremys reevesii. Classification (NCBI taxonomy): domain Eukaryota; kingdom Metazoa; phylum Chordata; order Testudines; family Geoemydidae; genus Mauremys; species Mauremys reevesii. The sequence continues at coordinate 33,907,629 of NC_052629.1, read as the reverse complement.
AAACTGCGGTTCAACAGAATAAAGGGGTAAAAATCCTTAGGACCCCATCATTGTCTAGCCTGTTCTTAATACTCTCCAATGATAAGAATCCCACAATCTCCCTTGGAACCCTATTCCAGAGCGTAACTATCCTTATGGTTAGAAGGTTTTCCTAATATCTAATTTAAAATCTCCCTTGCTGTGGATTAAGCCAATTAGTTCTTGTCCTACCTCCGGTGAATCCCTTACTCCTAGTAGCAATCAAATAACTTATTTTCTTCTGCGTGACCTGTTGATTTCGATGGGAATTCGGCCATTCATTTCAGTCAGAACAGGATCAGGTCATTGATGCTTATACCTTTCAATACTTCTGTTTTTAAAGTCTTTCCTTAAATATCAATTCTTCTGATCATTTAATTCTGTTCTTTGAATATCTTCCTGTTTGTTAATCTTTACCAATTTGGTTTTAGTTCTCATTCAGAGTATAAGTTTGTTAAAAGTTAGGAATAAAACAATGTTCAAAAATATGAACAAGTAATTTAGCTTCTTCTACATTAAACCAAACCTCACTCTGGCATCTTTACAATAATTATAGGTATGTCTTCTAGCTGCTAAGAGCTAAAGTTCTCCTAATCAACATGCAAGTTATTGAGGCAGAGTCAACTCATTTGTAAAATATTAATAATTGTAACCAAGGGTGTCACTCTTCTTCTTATAATGAAGCATCCAAAAAAAACAATAAGCCCGGTGCATCCCAACTCCTGTATGACCACCTTGCTCTGGGATAGGACATCTCTGTAAATTGCAGTGACATTTTATGGTGCCATATCCCCTTGCAAACTCATGTCAAATTTGCTTTCCGTTATCTTTATTAATTTTAAACATTTTAATATAAAAAGCCATGGATAGTGCAGCACGTTTGCAAATACTGAAGGTCTCTAGCTTCCTGTTTTAACCTTAGTGTCTATCTAGCTATGTAATTTCTTATGTGCCAACATATCACCATACCATCTGGTAGCACTGGAACAGGTGTTGCAGAGCATATCCTCAGACCCATTCTTTATGAGAGAGTTATTCCTGTATTTTAATAAGATTAACATCTCACATACTCTTGGAAGTTATGATACTGAGTGAAACCCAGATCCTACTGAAGTCAATGGGAGTTTCACTCAGTATTGACATCAATAGAGCCAGGATTTCACTGTAGATCTAAAGCAAATGTTTACCCCAAATTCCATTCCTTAGTTTACACAATTATTCTCGGGAAGTGGATAGTGATGGAAGATGAGCTTTACAAAGAAACTTCAGTTACAGCAGCGTGTATAGTTAACCAAGAACTGTTTGAGTTAAAGGTCCAGTTTAACATATACATGCCATATAAAATTAAATTTTTGACCCTTGTCTGATATTGCTGGTAAAATCTTTAAAAGTAATTGATCAGTGTTAATAATTTGTGAATCTGGATCAGAATTTTAAAGCAAGTTTCAAATGTGTCCTTTTAAAAGCAATAGAATTAATGTGATTTCACCATAGGAATGTAGTTAAGCTTACATTTTATTTCAGCCTAAATGTAAAAAAAAAAAAAAATAAAAAAAAATCCCACAACTCATCCTATGGTCAACTGCGCATACTTAAGTTGTATGGGGAAAAACATCTTTTTCAAGGAAGTTTTACAATTCTTCAGCAAAAATTTATAATATAAAATTAGTAAAGACAAATTTTATCAATAGGGGACGGGGTGTAGGAAGGAGGCTAAAATGTAGATTATTGGTATTTCTGAGATCAGACATTAAGGTATTTCTGCATCCAGAGGCTGAAAGGTCAAGTATAGCACCATGATCTAGAAGTTACTGTAAAACAAATACCCATCACTGCTTCCAAGCCTTCCAGGCTATATGGAAAGCATGCTCACTAAACATTTGTCCCAAGAGGGAGCGAATTTCAGAATTATTCAGCTTCTTTACGTTTTTTGGGAAGGTACATATGTTAAATCCAATGTTAAGCCTCTCTAAGGCCCATCTCCAACAATCAAAACCTGATGTATAGAAAAAGATTGTTTGCTTTTGGAAGGGAAAGGGGGAACAGACTGCTAGGATAATGGAAATGTATCTGTTTAGTAGCGAGATGAGCAAAATTGAAAGCATTTGTTTGGTATGCTTTGCTCTACTGAGGCTAATATTTCTATGTTTAAATACTGTATTTGAATACAGATACTGTCTGCCAATAAATCATCATCTACATCACCTGAAAAAATGGGACCCAAGCTTAGCAGGCCTGAATACAATTCTCTGTTCCGACAGGGCCCCTCTTTGCTACTCCAACAGCACAAAGGGGCTTTAAATCAGATGGATCTGGCTAGCTGGGAGTTATCCTGCATCGAGGGCATCCCCAGGTCATGGAGAAACTCTGTTACACCAACCTTCACAGCACTTAATGTAGAGTGTGTAGCTGGAGCATGTCTATGCTTCAGCAATTCTGGGTTGCCAAAATGACCCCAAGCAAGATGTGCTTGCCGAAACAGAAAAGTTGTACCGGAAACCAGAAAATATTAATGCCAGATGTGATTTTTAAATTGATTTAGTTAAACTGGTACAAAAATCTGTGTGGACTTGTTTTGGTAGTTTATTATTTATTATTATTAAATAAATATATTGTTGTGTATTTCTGTTAGAAAAGGCAACGTGAAAGAAATGTGCCTTGCACTTGGGGTGGCAAGTGGTGAGGTTTGTTCTGGTCTATAGTTCCTGGGGGAGTTCATTCCACAGTCTCAGACCACACCTGGAGAAAGTTCTGTCTCCTGCACTGATGAACTTCACTCCTATCATTGAGAGTTCCTTCATGCTAAAGGAGCTTAGTTGTTAACCACGGTCTTTGTCCTGGCGCTTTAGATGGTCTTTTGGGTATCCTGGACCCAGGTCCCAGAGTGCTTTGAAGATAATGACTATCTTGAACTTAGTTCAAAAAATTGTACGGGAGGCCAGTGTAGATAACACAGGATAGGTGTCATCTGGGTGGGAGTGGTGTGGTCTGTAGGTAATGAAGGACAGGTAGAGCTCTGTGTGGCACTTGAATCCATCTTGCTTGACCAGTTCAGCTAGTGGTTGCATGTAGATGCTGAAAAGAACCAGAGAGAGAATCGATCCCTTTGAAACCCCCACAAATAAGTCTCTAGTCTTGTACTTCTCCATATGGCCAAATATGTACATGTGAGACACTATTATATTTTCCAGCTTTGTGTTTTACTTGTAATGTTTCAGTCTGACTAAAAACCCTGAGAACTATCAAGACCGGGACTCTGTTTTTCAGCCAACAAGGGTAGGCAGTATTTGGAATTAGGTCCAAATACAAACTGGATCCAATTTCCTGCACGTATCCTATTTTATTCTCCTGATATTTTGTATACACATACAGTCACACAGCTGGCTTGATCCTCTAGCCCTTACTCATATGAAAAGTCCCACTGAAGTCAAATGTGGCTACTCATATGACTTGGACAGGACTTCTCACATGCTTAATTAATAGCTATAGGAACAGGTCCAAAATAAGCATACTAGGTAAGCAGACATAAAAAAAAAAAAATCCAGAAGGGTCAAACACAGTCTGCCAGCCAAATATATCCTACTTGTTGTATGTATGTGTCCTGTATCATTATGTTCCAAATGTTCAGAATTTAAGTTATTAAACAACAACAAGCAGTAACTTTCTAGCTCTCATGGTGGTTAAGAAAACCAAATGTGAAACAAAGGTAAACCCCTCCCAGAGAGCCTGAAACAATGACTCTGAGTTATGAACTCCATTGCCCCCTATTAACCTAATCTGCATGTCAGTTTTAAAGTTCATCTCAATATCAGCATTAAGTACTTCACTGCTGATCATCTTAGCAAATAGAAGAGGGTGGAAATTAGGAGTTGCTACAGCAAAGGAAATGCAGAGGGAAGAACAAAGGTGAAACACAAAGACAAGGATGGGGAGAGAAACAGAGAAAGAAGGATGGGACATAAAAGAAACAAAGGGCAGAAATACCAGTGTTCCTAAAGGAAACACCTATTATCCCACTGAGCAATGCTGAACATGACAATTAGGTACTCAGCAAATAATAAAGAATATAACTAATCTTTTAATTATTACCAAGAGCCACATACTGTTAATCCTGATCTTCGTGCAAAACTCCCTTTGACATCACTAGGGGTCTTGCTCTGAATTGAGAGATATCTATATTTATACCCTGGCCTACCAACCACACTTATTAGAATTTGGCCCTCTCTGAATGTTTGTCTCCCCTATTACAGTCTACGAGTGGTTCTGGTGACATCAGTTCAAGTGGTTTATTCTCAAAACATCAAACATTTATTATTAGAATGCATCTATGAAACATTCATTTACACTTCATGTTTTGAAAATGTCATATTGATATCAACAATTTGTCACATTAAAGCTAATAAGCTTTAAATGTTTGCATGTAGTTTTAAAAAAGCACAAACAATAAGTCATATGGTATTATATCATAACACTCAGCGCTTGACAACCAGCTGAAACTACAGTATTGTCCCTGCCTACAGTACACGTTTCAGTCATGTTATGTAATGTGAGTGAACCTGATTCTTAATTTAAGTTTAGACAAGCCCTGCTGTGCCTTCCTGGAATATGATCAAATATAAACATTCTATCTTTCTATAAAAATATATGCAATAATGTTAGACAAAGACTTCGGGACTGGTGAAAAGACATGACCTTTGCTCTTATGATTTATATTGCCACGTCTCCTTGCTGAATTATACTAATTATATTCATATAGCACGTGAAAAATCAATATGTAAAGGGAAATAAAAATTAAAAAATTCTATTAATAGATTACTCAATTAGCAAAAAGCCTCCTTTAATATTTTAACAAATGAAACTTACCCAAATTTGTTGCATTAATCATTTACTAAATGTTTCAGATTTACAATGTAAAAATTGCTTATTCTCTAAAACAGACTTGAAAGGCAAAAGCTTATCTATCAACTTTATAAATACAAAAAATAAGAGTAGTTGCTTGATAATCCCACTCACAAATGTATACTCATACCTATAATTCTTCAAAAAATATTGATTTCAATAGAGATTCGAGATGCTAAGCATCTCTAAAATATTTATTACACAATGTATGTTTTGTAGAGTTGAATCCTTTAATTTACAATTCCTGTTGATTTTTATTTTTTATTTTTCTGCACTTATGAGAGACCTTGTAAAATCAGAAAGGTGCCAATTATTTTCCTTATGCTATTCTGCAGAATTTCAGGAATTGCTAATGAAATATACAAAGCCCAAATACAACCACAGGCTACAGTTAAAATCTATGCACAAACCTCCTTGAAATTGTTTAGGCCTACAGATTTAGCTGTCACAAAGATTATTTAACCACTGCCACCTACTGTTCTTTTAAAGATGTTGCAACAAACTAAACAGAATTTCCTAATGTGCCACAAGACAATTCCGGTACTGAATTCAGAATACTTCCAGGTTCAGAAAGCTTCTAACCCTTCAACTGCCAAAGGCTTTTCAATGAGAAAAATATGAGCCTATTTTTATTCACTTTTTTGGTAACTCCACTCTAGCTGAAAGGAAACACTGTTTTCATAGAATTTATTTGTGAATACTAGCTAAAGCAAAGACACTGAAGGATAATTTCAAGAGAAATCAGTATAATTGGTTACATAAGAACTGCTTTTCCATTCACACTATTAAAAATGTAATAGAGATCAACATCTTATGGGATCCATTAGTTTTGATGATTTCTTTTTCCTCAGCTACTACAACAAAACAAGTATAGAAGTTCAGTTACATACCCTTCCATACCCTCTCCTTTTGGACTCTTCAAGGAAGAAAAGATGACAAAATGCCTCACCCAAAGGTCACAGCTAAATGGAAATCGTGCCAATTGTCTAGAATGACCTTTGAAGCAGGCCCCAAAAGAGGAGCAACTCTGGAGCAGCCAGCCATAACACCAACCATCACAAATAATAGTTCTGGAATGGAAGCCAAGAAGCAGCTAAATTATGGCCATCTCCTTCCTTTGCATTCCCCCGCCCCCCAATGCACACAAAGGGGTCTAAATTCTCACTTTAGTCTATCCCTGGAATTGTTATTAAATATCAACTGAGAGTGCAGAGGCCAGAAAGAGAGAATATGTCCCAGTGTAATAGAGGTCTTACAGCTCTTTAGTGTGGTTTGTTAGTTCACTTTGTTAAGCTTCAAGTTTTTCAGATTAATTTGCCTGGGTAAAGGTTTTCAACTTTTTTTTCAAAGGTCTCTCACTGTTGTATAGTCTAATGTTTTAGTCTGAAAATTTGGTAAGAAAATGTACATTGTTTTAAAACAAAGAGCTTCAAACTGGCCAACTGACAGACACCTCACTTCCATTGGGGGGAGAGGGGAAATAAACAAATGGGTCAGCCCATAAAAAAGAGAAGTCCCTGGCCCTTTTCTAATTGATAAGCCTGATTTTATTAATCTGTCAAACTTGCATATTAAACTCTAAAATTATCTCTAAGGAAAAAAGTCAACATTTCCAAGCCTAAAGTTAGGTTTCTTAATTGATATTTAGGCACTTAAATTAAGGCTGCCTGATTAACAGAAGTCCTGAGCACCCACAAACCCTAACGAAGTTACTGGGAGCAGCAGGTGTTAGTCATGTTGAATAAAATCTGGCCACTTTTATTCAGGTACCTAAACACAGATGTTGGAGCCTCAAAGAAACAACTCTGAAAATGTTGGGTCAAATTTTCCAGTTAGTCTGTTTTTAAAAAGATATGTTATATGTTTAGTGATTTTCAGTCATAATCAATATGGAATAAGGAATTAAAGTACAATATTCAGGCAGTTAGCTATTCTAAGCTGGGGAAAAAGTACAGTAAGAACAAAGAATTTCCATATTAAAAGAGACAGAAGGAACAAGTCAGATTAGTGCTGAAAGGAATGACTTGTCTGATACATCTGATTAGCAATTTGCTGCCTTCAAGATCAATGAACACTTTAATAGCTTCTTAACTTTTGATGTAAACACTGGCACACACTAACCGATCTAAACCTCCAAGGTCTCTAGCACCACTTTCGTTTCACAAGCCTCACCTACAGGTTTGTACAAACAATATCTTATCAAAAGCCATTCAGTAGGGTGATAGACACAAACATGTTTAAACACAGTTGGGTCTAGCATAATTTACACAGTTGGCATGGATAGGAATTCTTGCAGCAATGCTAGAGACTCACTGCTTGTGAGCAAAGGTTTTCAGAACAAAAGCCTGGCCAAGAAAGGAAAACCATTGCTAGCACTGCAGGGAGGACCTAACTGAGGACCTCTAGGCCAGAGTGACAGCAGAGAGGGAGAACACAGCACCTAGTGAAAGGCCAGCAGCTGGGCTGTCAGTCTAGAGCCATATATATTTTAATTTCATTAAGAGTTTGTCAAAAGATGGATGATACATCAGAAGGCAAAGGAATGTATTGCTGAATGTGGGGGCTAACAGCATGATTAGGGCTCTCTGTGGATTTGAGGACAGGTGACTTATCTCCCTTTAATGCGACACCTCCCCTTCTCTCATTGCAGTTATCAGACATTTCTTCTTTAAGTAGTTCTATATTTATCATGGTAACAATGTTACAATGCCACTGAGCCTTCTCTTTGCTTCAGTTTCTGACTTGTGGTGTATCAAAGTCCTGAGATGTGAGCAATTAAACTAAGGGCATCGCAAGCCTTAGTTCTAAACCATTCCTTTTCTTCAAAACATCCTGCCTCGCATTACACAATTATACAACTTCAATTCAGTAAAACAAAAAGCTTCACTGAAACTAGTTAATACTTGGGTACATAAACCACCAGCATAACCCTAAATATCTCAGCAACACACTAGATACATCCTAAGCTCTTCTCTTGCAATTCACAATTATGATTTCACTTCCTCTGTTATCTCTTCCAGAACCTCTGCTGACACACACATGCCCCCACTCCATGCAAAACATGCAATCTCAGTTCTAATAACAGATACTTAGACTGCAATGTCTTTGGGGCAGCGACTGTCTTTTGTCTGTTTGTACATCACTTAGCACAATGGGGTACTGATCCTGGACCAGAGATGCTAGGCACCACATTACTAGAAATAATAAATATCAATTGTTGAAAAAAACAAAACATACTGGAAAATTCATTTGTACTATTAAGAACTATTGTACCAAATGCAGAGACTAAGTTCAGAGAAGTGTGAAATAGGGATTTTAGTCCTGTTTTAAATACAACAAAACCTTGGAGTCACCAGATACACTCATAACTTAAAGTCCAAATGGAACTTCAGTCACACAACTGATTAAGGGGTTTATTGTCAAAGGCACAAAGTGCTGTTAGATGCCCAATTCCCATTGTAAATCAATGGGAGTTGAGAACCTACCTCTCATTTGTGCCTTTGAAAATCTCCCTTAAATTCAGCATCCCTATATATTCTCTTCACCCATCTGTATACAAAACACTAGAAAGATTAACAGTAGAACAATGAAGAATATGAATGTTACAAGTCCTAGGAGAATACATGAGATAGGAAATGAGCAATGTTGGTTTAAATTAGCTATTAGTGAGGAATTACCTATTGGCTTAAAAGTCGGTTAAGTTGGCAATGAAACAAGTTTAACTTGTAAGTCAACACAGAGCTCTAAAAAGGAGCAAGGAAAAGGGGAAGACAAAACCCTTACAGAGTTCCCTCAGATACAGTTAATCCTGCAAAAATACAGAGGATTAAGCCATGTCGACACTAGGAGTGCATTAGAATTGGAGGACAGTGGAACACCAGAACAGCACTCCTACAATGGACGCAGCTATTCTGGCAAAGTTGTTTTGTTCCAGTATAGTAAAACCACCCCCCACAAGTGAAACAAGCTATACCCATAAAAGCACAGCTTTGCAGGTACAGGTGAAGCTGTACTGTAGGCTTCTTCTACCACAGCTATGTCAGTCAGGGATCACACCTTGTCATACCCTACACCTTGCTGTGCCAGAAGACATCCTAATGTAGTCCTGGCTTTAGAGACCAATGATAAGAACAACAAAAAAACCACCTGAAGCTCAGCCAGACAGAAGTCTCAATACTTTAGGAGCAAGTGAAATGGTCTGCTAAGGTAAAGTAGATTCCCCTTATCAAGGCCTGACAAAATTGTGTTCCTGGTTAGTGAATCACTCTCCAAACCTAGAGATGGTAATCCTTTCAAAATAGGGTTGAGGTGCCTGGCTTTATACATAAATAGGGATCTTCAGTGTCCTATGGTGTCTATCTGATATGCTTTAAGAGCGCTGATATTTGTTTTTTCAGATTTTTTTCTCTTTTTTAAACAAATAGATATTATACTTTGATGACAAAGACAAAATAATGTCTCTCGCTACCCTATCCTATCCCATCTCAAAAAACAAAAACAAAAAACCCCACCTCATTCGCACAGTTGTGCAGGGAAAAATGGGTAATTCAGCACAATGCTGCCACACATACCACCACAACTGAACTGTCATGGCCAGTGAACCAGTAGGTGGCCTCAAAAGAGACTGCTAACCTTGAGTGAGGTGGGCCTCCATTCACTTCTGCCTCTCTCAAGGACACCTATAGCTGTACATTTATTTCTGCTGCTGTAAAAGCATTGCAAAGCAAACCAGCTGGCAGCTTCAGTTGATGGTGCTAGATTTTACTTTTTTTCAGCTACTCAGGCAGATTTGGTGCAGCCAAAGCTGCCCTGACATTGGTTTGGCTCAACTAATTGCTGCAAGGACAAGTACAAAGTGTCTTCTTCTGCTGATAAGAGAGAAAACCAAGGTCATGCTGAGGTCATTAAACATATTGTTGAAACCACCCCAAACACACATTCACTTGTACTCAAAAAACTGTGAATTAGACATTTACAACTCATCCAACTAAGAGACATGAGTCTAGTGTCCTATCCAGTTGGACAAGTCTACATAAACGACTTGTGTGTTAGTACAGAAAATGGACTTTGATTCTTTATTTTTATATTCTTTAACCAGATATTCTATCTATGTAAAATTGAACACCAACTCAATTTACTTTGTAAAACCATTTCAGCTATAACCAGTAGATGGCAGTTATCACTTATATGCTACTTAATGCCCATAAACCCTGGTTCATCACCCAGCACTCTTCAAACCCAATGTTAAACCAGTATTGGAGTGCATGCCCAGTCCTGACAAATATATACTAGCGATGTTCATGTTTATCTTACACCCCCTTTCTGCTCCCCTTATTTTTCACTCCACCTGAGATATTCCTTTAGTTAAAAAAAAATAACTTGACTTGTGAGAACACTGTTTCCAAATACAGCCAGCAGTTTGACAGCAGAACTGTTTTTGGCCATATATCAGTTCATCCACTACAGATCTCTGACAATCTTCACACACACTTTCCACTACTCTTTCTTCTTAATTACGCAGAAAATGCCATGACTTAGAGCACTCTCTTGGGAATTTTGGCCTCCCAACCAATTTACTCCAAATTTTTGATATCTCACCTTTTCTTTCTCTTTAGTCAAAGAGTCACTGTATTGTATTTCTCTATAGTGATATTATTATATAGACAAAGTCCTTCTTCCTCTCACTGATCCACTCCAAATTATTAAAATATCACTGTACTCTTCTCAGTAAACTAAAGTCCACGACTAGGTTAGTGATTAGTCTTAGCCAGGTTTTTTGTTGTTGTTTTAACTACTATCAGTATACCTTTGTATTAAAAAAAATCACATTCAAACCTAAATATTCAAACAAAACAACTGTATTTAATAAAACAAGAGGTCTACATGTGGGCTACAAACATTATTACAAGTATGTTGACAATAGGAAGTGATTTCTTCCAAATAAGGAGAGTTAAAGAGATTGGCATTATTTATTATGGTAAAAGGGAATCATGTATGGTAAGAGGAATTATGAGAAAGTATATAAAGTCATGAACGGCAAAGAAGGGCACCGAGATGGGGTACACAGACCTTACACTGACCAAAAAGGGTTAATAATGAGAGCCTGTGAGCGTAATCAGCCCCACCCCATTACACCTGTGTAAGGCATCAAGCCTGGAGAGAGGAGATAAAGAGGAAAGGCTCAGCTCAGTAAAATGTGACTGGCAGAGAGAATGCACTTCTTGAGTTAGGCTTGTGAAGGAAGGCCTGGCTAAGATCAATGCCTCTTTAAGGTAGCTAGGCCTGGTCTTGGACCTTTTGGTCATCATGACTAGTTTGGTTCCCCTTTTTGGGGATCTGAAGAAGAGACTAAAATGATAGGACTAGTAAAAAGCAGACCAGGGATACAGCAGAGGGTCTGAGCAAACAGACCTTATTTGCTTCAAACAGGATCCCTGAGTTGGAACCCAGAGTAGAGGGTGGGCCTGAGTTCCCTAATGACACACCCTATGGTATGGTGTGAAGTTGCTGGAGCAAAGGGCTGTAAGGCCCACAAATCGCAAAGTTGTGCTAAAGTTATGGTTCAATGCAGCCAGACTATTGGCGTGTTGGACTTGGTTTACTCTAGAAGGTGTAGGATTAAAAGTGACCTGCCTGGAGTGCCAAGTCAAAGGAAGAGGCACGCTGTTACAGTATTGGAGTGGCTGTTGGTCGGGGGTACCAAAGAAGAGGCTTCTATGCCACCTGGCTATGAGGGACGCTCCTATGGTGAGTAGACTTTTCCATAGACACTATGGCACTATTTGTCCCATAGCAAAGGAGTGGCACTCGAAATTAGACTGGAATGAAAATCTTTTCCTTTACCTCCAGTCATCAGATATGGACTCTGCTTTTGTTATCCTAGACATGGTGCTTATACTTGAGATTTTGTTCTTCACTCTTTCCTTATCTTCCTCTCCTCTTTGTTCATTAGCTTTTGTTATTGTGGATAAGCTTTATGTAGGACTATGAAAACAGTTAGACTAGAGCTCATGTTAATATTCTCTGACAGGATATTCCATAGTAGAGCTGAGCAAATAGTTGATTTATTTCAGTTTGGTGGCTGAACCAAAAAATAGTTGTTGGCTTCAAATCTAAACTGACTTTTTTTGTTCTGTTTACTTACTGAAACAGGTTTTTGGGGTTTTGAAAATGTTGAATTGATTTGACTTCTCTCATTTAGAAATGCATGTTTTTTAAATGATACGTTTCAACATTTCTGATATTCTTGTTTTCAGTTTTTTTTTCGAGCCAAAGCTATTCATTGAATTCAACACGTGAAACCAGCAAAAGGTTTCAGTGCATTGAAAAATGCATTTTTTTTCCTTTGGGAAATTTACTATTTGCCAAAAATTTCTGCCCTCCTCTATTCCACAGCCTAACAATAGCTGCACCCTTTGCTCCTACTGTTTCACCCTGGAGACAGGTAGATTATGTCTCTGATATTCACTGTTCTGTAGGCAGTGAAAGGAGAGGCAGTCTCTAAGGTAGCCTGGTCCTAGTCATTTATGTGCATTAAAGATCAGCATACAATAGTGAACAGGGAGTCAACTGAGGACTTACAATATTTGGGCAATACGCCCTCAGTGGCTAGTCCTGGTCAATCACTAGGCCACCATTGGTTGTGATTTCAAGTCTCTGAGGGTATGTCTACACTACAATTAAACACCCGTGGCTAGCCAGTGTCAGCTGACTTGGGCTTGGAGGATCCCAGAGCCTGAATGTCTGCCCTGAAATGAAACAGCCCTATAGTCCTAGCCTGAGTCAGCTGACATGGGCCATCTGCAGTTGTTTAATCACAGCATACATTTTTCCTGAAACTTCAGATGTTACTAAAATTGTATTTATTGCTCTCCCCAACAAGCTTCACAGTTAGAAGACCTGCTCATTTACTCCTGTAACTAGAGGCCTTGAAGGAGGCAGTAAGCCAGTAAATAGCCACTTGGGGGACTGCTGAGGGACTATTTATATTTTGGGATCTAATAATCTCCCCTTCTCCCTGGGCCAAACAAAAAATTCTAGTTACTACAGATCTGGCCCAGTTTTTACTATGAATATAAAAATTACAGATCAGAATTCTCATTTTTCCAAAAAACGGTTTTTCTCTTCTGAAAATTGGATTTCAGTTATTGGATTGCCTGTATAAAACATAATCTGATGTTTATTGGACAATGCACACCTACTTGATTTACAGCATCCACAAAATATTTCCTCCTTTCTGCAAATGAGAACTGGTCACAAACTCAGAGGTTCTTTGCTATAGCATAGTATAAATTATTATTCTATGTTCATAGTATTTATTATTCTGTGTTTAAATACTTATTGAAGGAAGACTTACTGTTCACAATGTCACCTTGAAGTTGAAGAATCTGTGGAACAGGTATTGTGAGAACAACTATGTCAAACTGTTCTGGGGATCCTGTTTTCTTGCAGACCTCCCATTTCCCCCCTCTGAGGTAGATCTGTGTTACATGGTGTTCATAGAGGACATCTGCACCTGCTTAAAAAAAGAATAGTTTAATACATACAGTTCTGTATCAGACAGTAGAGAACATGATTAATATCAGAATAACTTCCATTAGTAATCAAAACTAAGGTCCTGATCCTGCAAACAGTTAAGCATGTGCTTAACTTTAAGCACCTAATCTGTCCCATTTCCACCAGTGGAACTACTCACATGATTAAAATACATGCCTAAGGGTTAGCAGGACTGGGGCGTAAAAACGTAATGAATTATAATCACAGTAATAACAGACTTGCAACATTAACAGCTGAAAAAACACAAGTGTTAACATTAACTACCTCAGCATGAAGAGGTAGAACAAACACTAAATACTGTAACAAAACACTCAAATTCCGCTGCTTTTAAAAGAAAAACAGCAATGCTGCTATGACAGTTTACACCAACTTGGTTATCTGCTCCTTAGTCTTTTGTAAACAATTCTAAATATAGTACAGCTTTATATCACAGGTACATGTTGTGAAACTGTTCATAACAGTTAATAAATCTTTCTTTTCAGCACCATGCTTCCTAGTCAGTCCATAGATTCCCAGATCATCAAATAAACACTGTTTAAACCAATACTATATATTAGTTTAAAAAACTACAAATTCTGGTCAGATGCAGTTACTCAAGACTTGTGACTCAAATTTCCCCCAAACCTCTATTCACTCAAGGTATGATCCTACTCCCACAGACTTAAATGGCAAAATTATCATTATCCTAAAGGATCTGGACTATATATATATTTGCACTCTGCTTTATCATAACTTTGGCCTCTGATCCTGCAAACACCTAAACATATGCATAAATGTACACATGCCAGCAGTCCCATTGAAGTTAACAGGATTGCTCACTCAATGCAGTCAGACTGAAGTTACTTGTGTGCAAATGCTTACAAGACTAGGGCCTTGGTTTTTACATTTTTGCAAATTAGACATGTTACCCTATGGCGGGGTGGTCCCCCCACTCCTGCCCGGAAGGGCTTAAAGCAGCTGGGCCATGCCCCAATCAGGCCACAGCTGGCCTATATAAAAAGGCTGTGACCCAAAGGCCCAGGAGAAGTGTGCCCTCTCCACCTCTGACTGGGAGAGAGCAGGGCTTGGCTGCCTGCAGAAAGGGTAGTGGAGTGAAGCAGATCTGGGAAAAGGCCAGAGGAGCAAGGGAGCTCCAGGCTGGCAACTCCCCAGGCTGCAGGGCCTGGTCCTAGGCCCACAGAGGTACTGGGAGGCAGAAGAAGGCAGCAGCTCCAAACCCCCTTGCCTCTGATGAGTGGCTTTTACACTGCAGTCTGCCCCAGGGAGCAGAGGGTTGGTGATGACTGGCAGTAGCCCAGACTGAGGCAAGGTGGGGATAGAGGGTTAGGGGTTCCCCTGGGTGGGGAGACCCTGAGATGGGGGAGGTGGGTGTATTGCCAGGGGGCAGCACCTGAGAGACAAGAAGCACCAGGTTCTGGGAGGGACATGGGGGCCAGCAGCAGCAGGACACCGGCCTGCAGAGGGTGCTCTGGAGCTGGAAAAAGCTAATTCCCAGGACACCAGCAGGAGGCGCTGCAGGGGTGAGTCCCACACAGTTTACAGACCCATTTAAACATCTTCAAGATGTCAGCATGAAACATTTTTTATGAAAAAGAATCTAGTTTTTTTTCAGCTTCAAATAGACTGGATATGACTTGATACATTCAAAATGCTACTGTGCCATGACAGATTTACAGAGTCTAAGGCCAGAAGAGACAACTGTGATAATCTAGTCTGCATAACCCAGGCCACAGAACTCCCTCCAAATAAGCCGTTTGAACTAGACCATATCTTTTAGAAAAAAACATCCAATTTTTTACTTCAAAATTGCCAGTGATAAGAGAATCCACCAAAACCTTGGACACTGTTCCAATGGTTAGTTACCTTCACTACTTTTGTTTCCCATCTGAATTTGTCTAGCTTCAACTTCCAGCTGCTGGCTCCTGTTATAAAGAACCCATTGTCAAATACTTGTTCCCCGTGTAGGTCCTTGTAGACTAGTCAAGTCACCCTTTAATCTTCACTTAGTTAAGCTAAACAGATAGAGATGGACTCCAGGAACTCAATGAGGCATGCTTTCCAATACATCATGCGAGGTCTCTCATGAACAAATCCTACACTCAACTACCAAGCTTCCTTGGCCAAAGGGCATGGGAGCAGTGCAGTGTCACTGCATTCAGACCTTTTTCTAGAAGGTATACTGAGCCTGGGTGACAGTATACTGCTTTCAAGTGAGTTTCAAAAGGTGGGTAGGAGCCTGGGTCACTTCTTGTTGTTCAAAGGAAGGATCATTATCAGAGAGTTGTTAATTGCAAAAGATGTCTAAAGACTACCTGACTCTGTTAAATAATGCTTGACAATTGAAGAGATTCCTTGAGGTGTCACAAAATTGTGAGATCCTTCTTCCATCACCATTCCTTCGACAGGGGCAGTCAATGGCTTCAACACACCATGGGCCAAAAGGTCCTCGTAGAAGCTAAAAATCAAACAAAATATACATGCTAACTATCTGCAAGAACAGTAACAGCAGCATTAATTGTTAACCATAGCAATTAGACTGGCATAACACAAAAATTATATAACCTTTATCGTCTATAACATACTCAACTGGAATTTAAAGCTGAACTATATATGTTTAGTATTAATGTATTCCTAATAATTACTTAAATAAAATGACCTTTGTTTACTTTTTCACTACATCATAAGGATTGGTCTCTTACAAGGGAAAGACAATATACCTACCTAGCTCTCCCCACTGCAATCCTGTTGGAAAGTTTCACATCAGTGGGAAATACTGACTTACTATGGCAGGAAGATAAATGATGTCTGGAGCTAGAAGTATTTGACTGACCACTTTTCTTTTCTTGTGAAAGCTCTAGATAACGTCAGAGCTGGGCTTTGAGTATCTTCTAACAGGTACAACTTTGCTTCCTCTGGTATTTACAAAAGAGGTTTATCATCAATTATCTATTATTACATTACCATCCCACTAACCCAGCTCCTAAGGTTTTCTTGTAATATTCCAAACCAATGAGCAGCTTCAAACAGTCACTCCTATTTTTAAAAAGTTATTGCATGTTTCCTTCCTCTCTCCAAAATCTTACCCTGGCCCAATGAAAACTTTTTTTTTTTAGCTGTAAAGGCATCACGTCCTTAAAGTCTGATATTTCACAGTTCCATAAGTCAAGAAATAAAAATTTTCACGCCACTGGAAATCAATGAAGGTGGAAATCCACCTTTCCAACTGGACCCAGCCTCTATCTCCCTTAGTTTTCCACAGCATCTATCATTGTAATATCTAAGTACTTCCCAGGTACATTAGGTCTGCATGGCAGGTTCCTAGTAGACTTTGAGACTTCTGTTCTTCGCCCTGCCTGGTAGTCAGCTCTGTTTTGGGATAGACATTTGTGTGTGGTTTTCCCCTTTCACCCCTAAATCTTGTTAGAGGTTTTACAGTGTGCGCTAAAAGCAGCCAAACTGTAGGGAGGAGGGATAGCTCAGTGGTTTGAGCATTGGCCTGTTAAATCCAGGGTTGTGAGTTCAATCCTTGAGGGAATCATTTAGGGAACTGGGGTAAAAATCTGTCTCAGGATTGGTCCTGCTTTGAGCAGGGGTTTGGACTAGATCACCTACTGAGGTCCCTTCCAACCCTCATATTCTATGAACTCTGGATTAGCCTGACCTTTTCCAGAAGCTTGTTCCACAGCTGAACCCCTCTTTGTGAATGATTTGCATCTGGTTGTGACATGCTTGCTTTGTTCTGAGCTGCATTTTTTCCAATAGTTAAGGAAGTCTTGGACAGAGAACCTGGGCCTTGAACCACTGACAGCAAGACAGATCAAACCCAAGGCCTTGAATTGGTAATGGGAAGCAGATTAGGAGTTAGCAGAGGTAGCACAGCAGAGAGGTGATGTTAGTCGGCCAGACTGCCATGAGTACAATGCAAACACTACAGTATTTTTATCCAGGCTGGAGTCGCTGCACTGTTGCTATCTTCAGATACAGTAAGTTACATTAGCCTGGATGGATCTCTGTGGCCAGACCCTCACCTGGGAGGACAGAGTGAAGAGCCACTGGAAAAAGTCATTTTTCACCATTTATATCTTTGAGACTTAGGCGAGGTGCCAAGTCAAGCAGGTCTCCAAGATAATAAGATGAATACCTCCAAATGAGAGAGAAACATAACTTAAATATATTAGACAAGCTATCATTTGGAAAGTAGTGTAAAACCATGTTAATGAGATACCTGACATGCATTTTTTTAAAGGTGGGAAGTAACGTTTTATAAAACCTGCAGAATTTTTCAGTGAATAAGCTATTGCTAATTTGATGGCACAGCACAGTCTGTAACTCTGAGGCTTTGTGTTTAATTTTCAGTACCCTAGAAGGAAAACTAGACAAATTCCAAACATTTTTCTTGATTTTCTTTTTTTCACATTTAATGTCTCTGATTCCGATTAGGATACAGACAGTGTGTAAAGTAACTGAAGGCAGAATTTGGCTTAGAACCCTGCAACCTGAGCCAAACTCAAAGGAGACATGTCAGAAACAGATCTGGTTGGAAAACAAACCCATCTGCTCTGTTCAGCTCTTCTCCTCCTCGCTCCTGCTGGCCACCTCTACCTCCCTGTGCATGCACTGCATGTGCTGTGGAGTGAGTGTGCGGGCATGGGCTGATGAATGCAGCTGCTACCACACCAACCCCAGGGCCAAAAGGCAGCAGTGGTGATTGAGGTTTGAGGGGCAGGGTCAAATACGCTTGGGTTTGGGTCAGGGCCTAAAATTCAGGCCCAAGCAAACCTCTAAGCTATTCCCTTAATTGTACTACTTAGGTAGGCCCAGTTCTGTCACCCTTGTTCACACCAAGTGGTACCTCATTCCTTGAGTACTTTCACTGACATTGGTGGAACTACTGGCAGACTAGTAAATTGCCACTCAGCATGAGTAAGAATGGCAGAAATTTACTGAACTCCTGGAATGCACAGCATGGCAGGCAAAAGGAATGCTTCATGAAAATTAACTGTTTTCTTACTACAGTTTTGCATCTTTGTCTAGTGAGGACACTGCTGAGGAGCACATGCAGTTTGATTATTTGTTACTTACCCGAGGCCAAACTACAACAGACTTTAACATAAGTAGTCCTATTAACGTCAACTATTTGCATGAATAAGACCTTCACAATACAGTTGTGGTCCTTATAGCTTGTTGGATCCATTTTAGAAATTTGTGCTTTGAACACACAGGCTTTCACACATACTTGTAAATCTGCTAATTTAAAAATATCAGTCTCATTTTAATTTGAGTCTGATCTTCATTCTACTTACCTACAAATGTGCTAAAACTGTCTCTTAAATTTAATAGTAATTAAAATCGTATAAAAACACACTGACAATTTATGTGCAGCCTGCAATTTAATTATTGTGAATTCAATTTTTTTAAAACCACTATATATATTTCCACTTCTAAACATAGATTCCTCTTGAACAACTGTTCTAAGACAAATAAACCTTCCTCTCAGATGTCTGAAATCTCAAGAGCAAAGACCCTAAAAGTAAAACTTACTAAAATACAAACAAAACTGACCTCAGATTCTTTTTATTGGCCAAGCTGAGAAAAGGGCAGAAAATAAATAAATCCCATAAACATAAGAGTCTTGTCATTTTTTTCACTTTAGTAACAAGTTGTTAGTAACATATCTGAGAACTCTGATAACCACCCTCTGACAGCTGAAAATTATTTTTAAAGGATCACTTTGTCATCACCCTCTACATTTGTATCCTAGGCTGGGTAGTGCAACATGAATGATTAAAAAGATAACGCTCCCATGTTACTTTTCCTAATCCTTTTACAACTACACCAGCTTTTCAGTCACCTTCTCACCTTTGATGCTTTTGGGCATAGGCGGGTCTAAGCGTTATGTACTGTGCGCCCAGATCCGCTGTACAGCGAGGGTTATGCGGGCTCCTGCTTGTAGTCATTCTTCCTCCTGGGAACACGGAGATGTGACTAAAAGACGGCCAGGCTCTCCCCCATATACCGTCCCCGGACAAAGTTAGCGCCTAACACGTGGGGGTTGTAAAAACTTTCCAGCGGGAGTTTTGTCTGTCTGGTTCTGGCGACCGGGGGAGGTCAGCGCCCCGGTTCTCGAGTCCTCCAGGCGAAGCCACCGGAGCCCTCGGCTGGCCTCCTTCCTGCACAGCTGTTCGCTCTCGCTCGGGCACATGCTGGCGCCCCAGCCCCGCTCACTAGCCCGGGGAGGAGAGTCCCTCTATCCGCTCCTGTTGTCAGGCCCTGCTGGCAGCTTTGCTCCCCATCACGTCCGGAAGGCTGCGCTGTGCGGTGTCTCCATGGGTCACTGCCCACGCCCACCCCCCACGGCATGCAAACACCCGGGCCGTGCCTGGCTCCGGGCCGGGGGGCCATCCCCTCCCCAGGGCCGGTGCTTGTTGTGCACCCGTGCCGGGAGCTGCCCCCCGCTGTCCCCGTGCATGGGCCGGGGCGGGGGGGTGTTGTAAGTCCCGGCACAGGCCGCTCCGCCCGCGGCAGGGCCTCACCTGCTCCCCGGGCTTTGTCCCACAGCACGATGCGCAGCGGGCGCTGCGGCAGCTCTCTCCGCAGCAGCGCAGCGCACAGGCTGCCGGTCGGCCCGGCGCCCACGATCAGCACCCGCGCCATGGCGGCGGTGACTGGCCTACACGGAGCTGTGACTAGAAGCCCGGCTCTCCCACATCGCCTGGCCCCGGACACCGCCCGTGAGCCTCGCTCGGGCGGCGGCCCCGGGCTCCTCCCGCTGCTGCTGCTGCTGCTGCTGCTGCGGGCCCAACCAGCGCCTGGCCCGGCGGAGCCTGCCCCAGCCCCAGCCCCAGCCCCGCTCGCCTGCAGGGGGAGCAGCCGGGCCACTGGCCCGCAGTGACAGCCCGGCCCCGGGCGCCCCCTGGCGAGCCGCCCCCGGGAGCGCCGCGCAGTAGCTGCCCGGGCTCAGGTGGGGGACCAGCTTTCACAGTGGGGGTCGGGGCGGGATTCCGGCTGCTTTGTGTCCATGGGAGAGCAGAGCTTTGTCTGTCACGCGCGCACACGAGAGACAGGGACGTGCACAAATCACACATGTACCCCGCAGGCGGCCGTACAAAAACAAATCCTTGCCCGGCACGATCCGTACGCGCTCCGCATGCAGATCTTCCTCCCCCCGCTCCACTCCCTATACAGGAGTCAAACGACAGCTCAGGTAATTGAATGCCCAATCCTGCAAGTGACTGTGCATGAAGAAACTCCCCATGCAGGGATGGGTCCACTCATTGGGGCGGGGGGGGGGAGTGTCACTTGCAGGACTGGGATCTAACTGGGTACTCCCAACAGCAATCTACAATTTTCAACATTTAAATGAAATTCAGAATTTAGAGCTACACAAGGTTAGATATTTAATTTCTCCCTTAGAAGGACACCAATAATTATTATAATAAAATTCTTTGAATTGCAGAAACTCAGGAAAGTACTGTCTCCATTTATATATGCATTTCAATGAACCCTTTTAATTGCCTTAAAATATTTCTCCTCAAATTAATTTCTATACTATTAAAATTATGTTAAAAGGTTGTTAAAGTCGAATGATTAAGCACACTAATGTTAGGAAATGCAAATGTACTATAGAATATTATTATGGAATCAATCCTTTATTATTATGATCAATCCTTTATATTAGAGACATGCAAGTAAATATCCGTATCTGTTTTGCAAGACTGAATTCTTAAAAGATGAACAGGGATGAGGCAGGTTTCAGAGTAGTAGCCGTGTTAGTCTGTATCTGCAAAAAGAATAGGAGTACTTGTGGCACCTTAGAGACTAACAAATTTATTGTAGCATAAGCTTTCGTGGGCTACAGCTCACTTCGTCGGATGCATGTAGTGGAAAATACAGAAGGAAGATATATACACACAGGGAGCATGAAACAATGGGTGTTATCATGCACATTATAAGGAGAGTGATCAGTTAAGGTGAGCTGTTGTCAGCAGGAGAGAAAAATAACTTTGTAGTGGTAATGAAAATGGCCCATTTCCACTTGACAAGGAGATATAAGGATATAAGGGATGAGGCAGGGCTTGATGAACCGCATAAAAGATCTAAAAGAAGCACTGAGAGTAAGTCCTGCAATACAGCCAATCTTTGCTTTCAGCGCTGCAGATATACATAAATAATCCTACAAACTGAACTGCAGATTTATGATGTACACTGTTCCATCACATATAACTCAGTCAAATCAAAACCAGTTTTCACCAGAGCACTTGAAAGTCCTTTTCCTCAACAAGGACCCTTTCCCAGCCAAATATCAACTTCCTACCCCCACTGCTAACGCTGTGTAAAATTTTAATTAAAATTCTATTTGAATTAGTAACATCAAGCGCAACATTATACTTCCTCATTCAGTTTCCATTTGTAATACTTGTCATTTGTATATTATGTGTACTTATTATTATGTCTATCTGATTGTGCTGTACACAGCACATTAGTAAGTAATGTTATTTAGCCTACAAATATTAAATGAAGTAATTACAGTCTGGCATGGCTTCTTAGGATATGATATATTGAGTTGTATCTTCATGAGTGTTACATGCCAAGCTTCGCTTCAAGAAGTCCAACAGAAAGATCATTATTTAGGGATTCCTCAGAACCACTGTAAGCCTCATGGATTTAAGAGGTTGTAGTTGCCTTTATTAGCTTAAACTAACACTCCCTATAGCAGGGGTGGGCAAACTTTTTGGCCCGAGGGCCACATCTGGGTGGGGAAATTGCATGCAGGAGGGAGTGCGTGTGGTATGCAGGAAGGGGGTTGGGGTGGGGGGTACAGCAGGGGGCTCAGGGCAGGGGGTTGGGTGCAGGCAGGGTGCAACAGGGAGTTGGGGTGCAGGAGGGGTTCAGGGTGCAGACTCTGGCCCGGCACTGCTTACCTGGAGTGGCTCCAGGGTGGCACCGGCGCCCACTGGGCCCAGGGCAGGCTCCCTGCCTGCCTGGCCCTGCGCCGCTCCCGGAAGCGGCCAGCACCATGTCCCTGTGGCCCCTGGGGTAGGGAGGGGAAAGGGCTCCGCACACTGCCCTCACCTGTGGGTACCTCCCCCGAAGCTCCCATTGGCAGTGGTTTCACATTCCCGGCCAATGGGAGCTGAAGGAGGTGGTTCCTGCAGGTGAGGGCAGCACATGGAGCCTTCTGCCCCCCTCCTTCCTCAGGGGCTGCAGGGACGTGGCACCAGCCGCTTCCGGGAATGGCACAGGATCCACAGTACCATGAGGGTGGCAATCCCATGGGCCAGATCCAAAGCTCTGATGGGCAGGATCTGGCCGGTGGGCCATAGTTTGCAAACCTGTGCTCTGTAGGAATAAAAGGGATTACTAAAGACTAAATATAAACACTGAAGTATGCAGAAACCCTTCCCCCGACTACAACAGGCTATGCAGTATTATATACACATATGTGCAGCTAGTTTTGGCACAAAGGCCTGAATCTGATGTCAGATACATACATGATCACAGACTCCCCAATTACCACATAACTCGTGCTGATATCTGACCAGACCCATCTAGGTTAATAATCATCTTGCAGTGTCCTCCATTCAAGTTTGTTATACAGGTAAAATCAGGGGCCTCATTCATGGATAGTAGTGACTATATTATCCACTGCATTTGCTGTTAACGGCGTATAACAGAGAACTGGGTTTCTGCCAGTCAAGACAAGGCTCCCTAATGATGGTGAGTCCGGAGTGACTGATGTTAAACACTGTGAATCTAGTCTCTGCATTCTGTCTCATCTACACCTGCTCACTGTGCCGGGGTGAAGGGGCCCAGTTTAAGCTCCATTAATTTTGCACAATGATGTAACTTGCACACTAGTATTCTAACCACTGTGTACTCACTACTGTTCCTGACAATTATCTCCACAAATGTATCATCATATGAGTGCTTCAGATTGTGCCTCAGCCATGTTTTAGATGCCTTCCTTTTAGTGTTAGCAGGCAATAGCTATGTTTTTAAACATCAATTAGCAGTGTGCACATCTTTAAAACATGCTGGTTAATCATGGTCAAGCCTAGGTCCCCCATCTGCTGGGTAGACAAGACCAAAAATGAGACTGTATAGCTATTTGCAAGAGCAAAATGATATTATTTATTACAAACTGTAACCACTGAAATATCCAGGTGTGCACAATTTACGATACACTCTTGCTTCAAAATGTTTGAACAGTCGACAACATAACCCCAACAGTAAATGCCCCAGTCACAGCGATGGGTGCTATCAGTGCATGCAGCAGTTGGGGATCTGCTCTCCTATTCACTTCTGAAAAAAATAATGGTGAAAGCATGTAGTGCATTCTGCCTTTTTTTTTTTTCTTCTCTCCTTTATAGCCATCTGAGCCATCATGTTTCAGGCTTATTCCATTTTGAATATAACTCTCACAATGTAATTTGTACTTTTCTACATGGCTGGGCTAACATCTAAATGACAGCAAAGGTCTGAATAATCCCCCCAAAAACATTAGTTTTAACTCCCAGTTGGGACAGTTTAAATGGTAAAGTTGTTATAGGCGGTGCTGGTAGTTCTGTCTATATTTAAGGTTGCCTGATGCCTGATGCTTCCTAATACAGCTCTGTTTTCAGTTACTTATACCATTGTCAAATTGTAACTGGGCTGAAATTTGCCATGCCAGGTGCAGGGTTTCAGCAAAAATCATTTGGTTGTTTCCAAAAATGAGATTTAGAGAGAAATATGTTGGTTTTGCCCATGCTAAAAAAAAATTCGTACAACCTTTTGTTTGAGAAACTCTTGTTCCTCCATGCTTTGGAGCAGAGACTTGAATTTTTGCAGAAAGATTTTGCCTATTGCTGTTGGGGGGGGGGGAGGAGAGGGAAGAGGAGAGGAGAGGAGAAGGCCTAAACTTGGCAACTTATAAGCCTTTGAAAAATCTGTTTTCATGTGCTCAGTAGAGACTTGTTAGAACTTGGCAGCTAAATTCTCTGAAGATTTCCCCTGCACTGAACATGCTTCATCGTTAGTCTTTAAGAGCTGAGCAGGACTTTCTGGGGAGGGGAGGAGGTGTCCTTCTATTGGTCACAAGAGGTTGTGTAGTGCTGGGCACTGGAACTCAGAGTCTCACCTGGGCTTTCTCTCAGTGCTCCCTACTGGCACCCAGGCAGTGTGAAAGAGGTTGGAGACAGCCTGACCTGAGTCGAATGCAGAGAAGACAGGAACCAGAGCAGGGGGAGTAGGGAAGAAATGGAGGACTAAAACCAGCTGGGCAAAGGGACTGGGTAAAGAAGCCAGGCAGGAGACTGGGAGTGGTCATGGAGGGAAGACTACAACATGGATGGGGAGCCCCAATGTGAGACTAAGACTGCCTCAGCAAGAAGAATGGGACTAGGATGGGGAGCATGAGGGGTGGGAACTGGGACTGGCTTGGTGAGGCAACTGGTACAAGAAGCTGGAGGGAGGCGGAAAACAGATTGAATGAGGATCCTGTATGTAGGGAGGCAATGGGGGATTTGATTGGCTGGGCAAGCAGACTGAGTCAAGGAGCCTGGGGGAGGACTGGGAGTGTCAGTGGGGATAGGGGAAGAATGGGACTCAGATGGGGAGCCCTGGGCGGGAAGACTAGGATTGCCTGGACAAAGAGACAGGAACTGGTATGAGAGGCTGGGGTGGCAGGAAAGACTGGGATGAGGAGCTGGAAGAGGAAACTGAGACTGTGGAAATAACAGGTTGGAGAGATGGAGAAGAAAGTGTCAGGTTTGGGGGAAATGAGCAGAAGGGTCTGTGCCCACGAGAGTATACTCCGTTCTAGTGCTGGTCCATGTAGAGTATGACTGTTATTGCAAGCAGTTACTCATTAGCTCTAGTGACAGAGATCTGTGCAGTGGATCTAAAGGTTCCAACCCTGGTTATGAAAAATCTGGGTGCCAAAATGATTCCACCTGATGCAATTTCTGTTTTTTCTGTTTCTGTTTTTAAAAACCAAGGAAATTACACACAAAACAGCCATGTTAAGAAATGCTAGAATTAAGGTACCCATGCAAACTTGATTAAGTCCCCTTGTGCATATGCATTGTGATACAATTATTAATTGCATTATCAAACATTTTTCCACAGGACCCCTGCCTCATTCAGTGCCCAGGATGAACCAGCTCTGAGAGTGAATCAAGGTGTGTAGTGAGGGAGGCGTTGGCTATACAACCTTGCCTCATTTGTTGCAGAAGTTGTCTGAAGTGCTAAGCATTCACAGTTGAAAATGAGGTTCTTTGAACATATAAAGTACTATGAAAAATCAGGCCCTAGCAATCTCAAATTGGGCACCCAAATTAATGGTCACTTTTGACCTTTATTTCCTCTATGCTTTAGTTGCCCATTTGCAAAATAGGGATAAGACCACTGCCAAGCTGTCTGGAGTGGCTCATGACCATGAGTGTTAAACTCAGGGCAGACTGCTACAAACCACAGCACAAACCCCAAATTGGTTGTGTGCTCTGTAATTAGATTTCACCGACCAAGTATCAAATGTAAACTCCTCAAGCAGTATAACAGCCTTAACATGGAGTCACAGGCAGTCCCCTTGGGCACTCGGGTCTATCCTGCTATCCAGGCAAGCCTGCCTTTGAGATAGATTGTCCCTTATACCAAAAATCACAACTAACATGGCTACCCCTCTGATACTTAACAATATTTAGGTTACTCCCAATCCCAAAGGGCCAGTCACTTATCCCAGGTCAGTTGCACCTTAGATCTTTCACTATAGACAAAGTTTATATAGGATTGGCTATAAGTGAAAACAAATGTATTAACTAGGAAAAGGAAATACCCGCTTTAACATTGTAAATAACTCGTAAACATACACACACAAATGAGTTATAGTTGGTAACAGAAGCTGCTGTATTATGCAAGCTCTGTATGCCCTTTAGGATTAAGTAGCTTTGGGATCCCTTGCTTAAATTTAAGAAATATTGCCCTCTCCAAATTCCAAGCAGCATAATGATAGAATTTCTTCTGGTCAGGGATGTTCATCCCGTTCCCCCAGAGTTCAAACTTCAATGGGACAGTTCAAACCATGATGGGTTTGTGCATGTCTCCTTTTCATGGGTGTGGGGGAGCAATCAACAAAGTCTTTTGTCCACTGATGTTCCATAATGGTTCGTCTGGGGTTTATAGGCCTTTTGTTGGGCAGGAGATGACACCTCTTGTAATAAACTAGTCTTGGCAATACTTCTTTATTGGATACAGATGTTGTTATAAGTGATATTGCTACATGCAGCAACTCTCAAGCATTTCATAACGTCTAAACACATCTCTATAAATCTAATACCTATTTTAACAAAACTAACACAGAGACGAGCCAGACTGATTTTCAGCTATGTCATTGTTCAGTGAGACCTATGGGCCTTGACATGGACTGGCACCTAAACTGCCAGCATCACAACCACCACCTCACTTCACAAGGATGTTGTGAAAATAAATGTATTCGTGTTTGTGAAGCACTCTGACAGTATGCTATTGAACCTCATAGAAGCACCCAGGAGGAAATTAATAATTCTGTATTAAAAGCAAGGTTTGAATACTATGCAGTAAATAAGGCCTGGGGCCACACACTGAACAATGAGGCTAAAACAAAATATTGAATAATACCATCCATCCTATGCTGGATGAAGCAGAATCTGAATGAGGCAGGATGTCTGTGATTTTCCACTATTTTTTCCCCATTTTTTTGTGTGTGTTCTTATGTACAATAGAGTAAGAAAAACACTCAATTGTATCTAAAGCACTTAAGAAAATACTATCTTTCTGTCCTTCCCCATATTCTTTCAGGAAGGACTTTCAAGCTATACCACATATTGCAACATAGCTCCTAAACAGCCAGCAACATTTTAAACTCTGAACCCTCTAACTCTTGTAAATCTTTTAAATGCTAGCATAAGAAACAGGCAAAGGGGATTTATTTTATTTTCCTCTTTCACTGGTGCCAAAAAAAGAGAGAGAGAGAACAAACACCGAACAATGGGGAGGGAGGGAGCATACTCTCCCCTATCACACACTTTTTCGTTTCTGTGCATTTAGATTAAAACAAAATATGAAGTGCTTCATCACAAAGAATTCTGCACTTTGAATACAGTATTAATGACATTTTCTAGAGAATAATGTCAGTACCTTCTGCAAGCATTAACTTATGACTAGCATTTCAGAGTCTCCATGTCTGACTCACTCCATAGACAAGGGTCCACACCATGCCTGTTCTGTGTCTTCCCCTTTAATTTTCTCATTTCCCACCCCACCACACATTTCTCCTTACTGACTAGCTTTATTCCAGTCTCATCTGAAACCTGTAACTCTGAATGTCTCTCTCTTCCTTTACTGTTTTAATCATTTGACTCTATAAAGTATTGCAGTCTTCTTTTTTTTTTTTTTAATAGCAACTACACAGTTACGGCTTTCTTCCAGTCCAGAGGCTGGGCACATGCCTCTTTTGCTATTTGTACGTGGCACTTTGTATGGCAATGTCTATGTTTAAATCAAGAGTGAGCAAAACACCACTGTAATGTGTGACCAGGCATAGGCCAGCAGATAGGAAACCCAAGGCCAAGTCTAAGGTTAGATATCAGTTTTTCTATATGATGTTTTATTAGGAAATGACAGTCAACGGTTATGCCCACTGTTGCAGAAATTGGGAAGTGGGTTAGAAATAACCACCACCACAAAAAAAGTCACTGTGTGGAAAGGTGGAAAACTTCCTGTGGTTCATGCTGTTAACTTTCACTGTTTCCAATGTCCTTGCTGTAATATTATTATTCAGTAGATGTTCTAAAGAGCCTTTATCAACATATATTTCAATGTTTTATTTGATAACCTGTATCTCATAGGACCAAATTCTGGCCTCAGTTGAGGATTATGCACCTTAGGCCTGGTCTACACTGGTGGGGAGAAGGAGGTCAATGTAAGATACGCAACTTCAGTTATGGGAATAGTGTAGCTGAAGTCGACGTATCTTATTTCGCCTTACCTCCTGTCCTCACGGTGTGGGATCAATGGCCATGGCTCCCTCGTTGACTCCATTTCCGCCGCTCGCCCTGGTGGAATTCCGGAGTTGATGGGAGCGCGTTCGGGATCGATATATCACGTCTAGACGAGACATGACATATTGATCCCTGATAGATCGAGCGCTACCCACCAAAATGGCGGGTAGTCTTGATGTACCCTCAGAAGATAAGAGTAGGAGACATAGGATATACTGAATTTTCAGAAGTAACCATTTATTTTGGGTGTGTCAGCTTCTGGGTACCAATCTGAGGCACCTAGGGCCAGATCCCCAAGGTATTTAGGCTCCTAAAGTCATAATGCTTTAAATGTCCACAGCTATGAAGACCCTAAAGTTTAGATTTATTAAGCTAGTTAACAGCAGGTTGAACAGATTTTTCTCTTCTGACTGCAACATACCATTTATTACAGGGGTTATAGGAGGCTGGTAAGAGGATGGAATATGAGGTATTGGGCTACTAAATACTTTTGAGGATCTGGACCTTAAAGCCTGATTTTTCAGAGATGCCAAGGACTTGAAGCTCCCATGGGTTACTTTTGAGAAGTTTGTAATCTTTATCTGGTTCCAAGATTTTGAGCACTGTTAAAGTAGTGGGTATTTTTAGTATACTTTTTCTATTCTTTGTCTTTCTTTTAGCTCATCCTTCTTCTAGGGACGAGACAACCCGTTACCTCAAAACTATTCCATTCCCTGCCCAGCCACCTATAACTCTTTTTTCTATTCTGAAATCGACAAACCATTTCTTAAAGATCTGTTCAACCTGCTGTTAACTAGCTTAATAAATGTAACCTTTTGCGTCTTTATATCTGTGGGCATTATACCAAAACATGTATTTTGAAAATATACTTAGTGTGGTCACCATATTTATCATTTTCCTTTACAGTGTTTCCAAAACTTCTGAAAACTGAACCCCCTTGGGAAAATGAAATCAGTTGCATCCCCTGCAATCCCACCATGAATTCTTAATGGCTTGTCCACCTTAACGTATACATCTTCCACATTGTCCTGGCTGCTTCGGCATTTACCAAAGTTTGGGAAATTTCAATAATTTTGTCTATGATAACATCTACAATGTACTGGACACCTTCCAGATATTCCAAAAGAGAGAGCCCTTGTTCCAAATGTCTCACAGTGTGCTTTTCTTTTTTTAAAATGAATTGTATGATTCTTAATGCAACAATTTACATCTTATCTAGCGGTGAATTAAAGCTCACTGTGGACTGTATCCAGTCCAACCAAAGGGCCCTGAACTACAAATCATGCCACATCTGGCTCCCTGTCCTGTCAGTTCTACTTCTTGTTTCTAAGGTCATGTCTACGCTACCATTTATGTCAGCAATACTTATGTATTTATATCTGTGGGCATTATACTAATTTAGCCGGCATAAGTGGTGGTGTGGACAACACTATGTTGTCAGGAGAGCTTCTCTCACTGACATAGCAACCGCCGCTTGTTGGGAGTGGATTAATTATGTAGACTGGAGAACTCTCTTCTGTCAGCATAGAGCTGCTACAGTAGAGATCTTACAGTGCACAGCTGCATCAGTACAGCTGTGCTGCTCTAAGGTCTCTAGTGTCGACATAACTCAGGGTACGTCTACACTATGGGACTATTCTTTTTTTAAAAAAAAAAAAAAAATTTTATAAAAAATAAAAATTGCGCGCGCCACACACAACACATTAAATCGGTGGTGTCGTCCATGTCCCGAGGGCTAGTCGATGATTTCTGGAGCGTGTGGGTAGGTAGCTATCCTATCCCATATCATAGTTCCGCCTCCCTGCCCTGCCCCTTGGCATTTTGAGGATCCAGTGCCTGATGGGGAGGGGCAGAAATCATTGTCGTTGGGGTTTCGCCCTCAGCTCTCCCTCCCTCCTGAGCAGCAGCCGCTTGCGCTTTTTTGCTGTTTGCTTGTGCAACGCCAGCAAGCACAAGCAGCACAAGCACAGCTGCTTTGCCAGCAGCCAGCTGCTCAGCGTTTTAAAGCTCAAATCGCACTCGCGGCGCGCACACTCGGCCTGACCTGAACCAGGCGTGAGAAGGAGAGTGGAGGAGGAGGCAGCCAGGCGCCGGGCGAGCTGGGCTAAATGATGGCCTGAGGGGGGGGGCATTGATTGCCGATTGAATGCCGGGCCACTGACTGGTGGGACTGCATGGCATTGCCGTGTTGGTGGGGCAGTGGCTGGACTGACTGTTGTGGCATGGCACAGCGTCGGAGGGACTTCTCTTGACTTTGTGACTTGCTTGCGCCTGCTTTGAAGCTTGCCTGGAACAGCATGAGCCATGAGAGCAGCCCCTGTGGAGAGCCGGCGAGTGGCGATAGCCCAGAACAGTGAAGCTCAGTCCAGCTAGGGAGTCAGGAATCAATTTGGAATGTCTACTTCAAGTTTGGAGGGCTGCTGTCCAAGCTGCTGCCAAAGCAAATCTGGCTGCTTGCAAAAACTGTGAAGCAATCACTAAAACGCTGCTACTTGGATGGCTTTTTATGGCTGGGATGGATGGCCATAGTGGGGATATTTGGACTGGGGGGCCCTTGGCACTAGGGCCACACCCGGCACGCCTTATAACCGTAGCAGTAAATGCAAGCACGTGAGATTGTACATGCACTTTCACAAACATCCATCAATGGGAACATCCACGGACTGACGGGCGAGGGTCTATGACGGATTCAGAAGCACTAACGTGGGCAGCAGGGTTCAACTGGCTACAGCAGAATATTAGTTGGGGATGTTGGGACGTTTGCAGGGGGGGAATTACCAGACCCAGGAAGTTGGGGCCCTTGGCTACCCTTGATGCCATGGCTCAGTGCAGAGAGAGCAGTCAGGATCTGTTCAAGGACAGGTAGAGCAGGCAATTTGAGAATGGTGGTGGAAGCTGCTTGGGCCGTTTAAGCAAGCGCACGCTGGCGCACATTACTGCACAACCTTGATCAGACCACAGTCCCCTAGTGTACTGCTTGTCCTTACAATCTCTGTAAACCAATGTGGGAGTAAGGAGAGTGGGTTTATGGCGGGGGGGGATTAGAGGAGGCAAATCACCTGCTGATTGACCACGCAGCACCAGAGAAGAGGGACAAAGAGCAGACGACGCAGGCAAGACGCGCTCAGAGACGAGCTGGAAAAGAAGGCATCAACACTGAGTGTACAGTGTAATTGATGCTGAACATCCCACCCCTTGACCCCACTCCCCCTCCCACAAACCCTCCCCCTTGAAGTAGTACCTACCTATAAAATAAAAATTCTCAGTTCTCAAAAAAGCAAAGATTTTGATTTATTAGTTCAAAAGTAAAGAGAGGAGGAGAGTGGGGGGGGAGGAGGAGGAGGATAGGAGGGAAAGAGGGAGAAAAAAATGAAGAGTAACGGCTGGGGTGTTGGGGAGGATGTCCACGGGGTGGAGAAGGTGGGGTGGCAAAATCACCGTCTGGTCTGGACGCTGGGGTGGAGGTGAGGGTGGAGGGTGGTGGTGAGTGGAGAGGAGCTGCAGCTGTGGTTGTGCAGCTGGGTGCTGAAGCCTGAAGATCTGGCGGTGGTGAG
The DNA here is from genome assembly GCF_016161935.1 of Mauremys reevesii. Taxonomy (NCBI): domain Eukaryota; kingdom Metazoa; phylum Chordata; order Testudines; family Geoemydidae; genus Mauremys; species Mauremys reevesii. The sequence goes on along the minus strand of NC_052629.1, from coordinate 33,875,585 downwards.
TCAGTTTGATCACGCGGCTGCAGCAGTTTGCATCCGCCCTGCATCCCTGCACTGCGCCCGCCATTTCTTGATCTTCCTGCCGCCACGCCTGCACGCCACCGGCCTCCCTGCCCTCACTCCTCCTCTCCTGTGTCATGTCTCTCCTCCTCCTTCCTCCTGCCCTCTTTCTCTGCCCTTTTCCTGTCCCTTTTCTTCCACCATTCCGTCCGAGCATTCCTCTTCTCGTCTTTTCATCACTTAATTCTTTTTTTCACATCCATCTTCCATCTCTTTTTCCCTTTCTTTCTGCCCCTTTTTTATGGGGATGGAGGATGGATGGGATTGATTCAGGTTGATAAAGCTTTTGCTGCATAAATAAGATACATTTTACAGAGAACAGAACAACTTACACACATGGTGAACAGCAAATTTCACCAACAGCATGTGATTTCTACAAGGTCGCATTTCTTTCATTAGGTCAAGATTTTTCATTAAGCTCTAGTAGTTGCAGCCTCACAATCACAGCATCACAGCAACAGTTCAGCTTGCATGTGCACATGGCACGCCCTTGCGCCTCGGCTTCTCACTGTCTTTACCCCTCCCCATGCCATGGCTAATACCCCCCCCCCTCCCCTTACTATCAACAACCCCTCCCCCCCTACCCACCGCCTCCCCTCCCGGGAAGGGAAGATCGAACAGAGCCCTCCTCCCTCCCCACTGCGTCACTCCTCCATCCAAGCAATGCATTGCATCCAAACACAGAAAGAAGCTGCTGCATTCGAACCCAACACCCCCCTCCAATGAACCCCCTTACTTAAAAGTTTTTATTTTAGACCAGGTATTCCACGAAAAAATAGAGCTCCCCTGATTTTAATCCTGAAAGTAAAGAGACTTTTGCTTAAGATAACACAACTTGCACATACGCTGATAACTATACACCTGGATGCTACCTGAGCATGCACTACCTGAGTGCATGGAACTGGTATGCACCATGCTGTGGTCATGGCTCAACCTGCCTGGTGGCCTGCCTGCATCTGCCCATGCACAGGCTTCTGGAGCAGGGCGCAGAAGCGCTGCCTCTCAGGAAAACTTCTCCAAAGGCTTTTCGGAGTAAACAAACTTCTGTTAACAAACTTTGTCAATCCAAGTCCTAAGTCCTCAGGGCAAATCAAAAAACAAAAAGGCAAATTTAAAAAAAACAGCTGCAATGCTGCATGCTAAGTCTCACGCTTAAAAAAATAGTGCTGGCTTGAGGCTGGGGCTCCGTCAGCTGGGTCAGGGTGTAGGCTGCTCAGGCTTCTGGGGGCTCCTGCTGGCTCCTCTAGGAGCCTGCTCACTCTGGGGTCTTCTCTCAGCTTCCTGCATCATCTCCATGCTGCTGGCTCTCCAGCTCCTCAGCATCTCCCTCCATCTTCATCTTTTCCACTTCATCTTCCAACCCACAAAAATCTCATACAAGTGGGGTACTGCAGGCAGCATCAAAATTGCAGCGGTACCAGTTTAGAAGCGCCCCTTTTTTCCGCTGCCTTGTCTTTTTTCCGCCCTTTTTTTTTCTGCTGCACTGTTTCTTTTGCCTTAACTTTTCCCTCTGTCATTTTTCTGCCTGGCTCGCTATAGCCTTTTTGCTTCTTTTTGAAATTCTTTTTGTTTTTCCTTTGGCACTTGTCTTTTTTTCGAAGTCTGCAAAGTACGAGATCATCTCCTCATGATGTCTTTCCCAGCACATTTCTCCGCTGGGCTCAGCATGTCTGCTTGTTGCTGTGTGAATCCAGTCTGAGATGAGCGAGCTGCACCTGGTGAGTGGAGCTCCTCAGGATTCTGCTCTGAAAATGAATGAATGGAGTGTGATGTGTGCTGTCGTCCTGTCTACTGCGTTCAGGTCACTGGTGCACTGTGGAGCTCCGCTGAGCAGTCACTGGGAATCACACTAGCCGATACCTGGTGCATCGCGAGGCCACCAATCAGAGACCCAGAAGTACCAATACTGCACACCATACATACTCTCTAATACTGCTCTAGCTCGAGTACCACTTTCCCTAATTAATTAAATAAACTGGTAGGTATAAGGTGTTGTCTCAGTTAGTGATATTTGTGGCTCTTAAAAGTCCCTTGTAGATTGCAACACTCTAGTATTTCTAGTGTTTGCTGCTGGCAAAATCCTACCTATCATACTATAAAAAGTGATCAGGCTAAATAAAATAGGGGGCTATTCAAACCACATACATTTTCAGTAGAAAATGTTTTTATCAGTTGGAAACTGAGCTCATTACTACGGTAAGTTTGAGGCAAATTATAGAGATCTAGATTATTTTCTCAACTGGGGTAGATAATGGCTTTACTTCTGAATATAGTTATCTGATTTTAGAAAAATGTAGAGGCTTCTTATATATCTCCATTAACTAGCTGGAATTCTCATATTCAAGAAAACTTGAGCTTGAATTGGCAACAGGCCAGTAACACTTCTATTTGTAACAGAGGTGGTAACCATTGTAAAGGTGTTGTCTCACATCTCCAGTTAAGACATTCCATGCATTACAATGACTGGGGCTCAATGTAGTTTAAAGTGATTTCTTTTCTGTTTTGAATCCCATTTTACAGTTGTCTTTTCAGGCCCCATAGAAGTTAATTTTGCAATGAGTTGAGTAGTGTTCTATTGCTAGATTTACCTTTTCCTTTATGAATCATAACTTTTCATGTCACTGAATTGTTTGTTTGTTTTGGGAGTGGTTTATTTTACCAAAGAGTTTGGTGTATGTTTAGTAAATGTGCTATGCCTACTATTCATCAGTATAATTTATAGAGAAACATGATTGATTCTCCTGGGACTGGTAGATTTTCCTTGGTGAGCTATTCGAGTTAAAATCAAGTAGAAGTGGGTCAGCTGGAAAATGCAGTTCTGGGTTTAGAGGTAGGCATCTAAAGCAGTCAGAAAGCTATGAGTACAAGTGAAATCTCAGAAGAAAATAAGGCTGGTATATAGAGTCCCTGTTGGTGTTTTTACAGAAGGTGAGTTTATTAAATTGAATACAGATATCAGTGAGAGTTTGGAAACACAAGATTTACAGTTAGAAGGAAAATCTTTCTATGTTCAGCTGGTAAGTCAGTCACCAAGGCTGCTTGGAAAGAAGGAGACAGGAGTGCCTTCAGAAAGAACTACATGAGGTATGAGTTAGGCCCTTTATTTTCATTTTTTTCCCCAGGAATTTATCAGGTTTAATTGAAATATTTAAAAAAATGGGACGGTATCAGTAAAAATTAAAAGGAAGTCAACAAGTAAGGGAGGGGTCCCCATACTCACAGGGAGTGAAGGGGAGGGATGCCTGGTACTCTTCGAGGGTACTCACCATGTGCCAGTTGAAGAAGCCTTGCGGTGGTGGGTAGTCTCGGCTGCTGGAACCTGGCTCCTCACCCATCTTGCTCCCTGCACATTGTGGGGAAGCAAACTGGGCTGCACTGAAGGGTCAGGAGGTCAGTGGAAGGCTGCAACCCATGTGTACTGGTTCCCATGCTGGGCAGAGCCCCCTTCTGATCCTAGCCCTTTAGTGTGGCCCCATCCACTTGCCCTGTGAAAGATTTCCAGGTCTCCAAAAAGCCAAAATTCAGGTGAAAATCAATAAAAACACACATACTGGCTTTTTAAAAAAACTTGGGAATTTTTTGGGAACAATCAGTAAATGTTGATAATGAAGGACCTCAGATATGAGACAGCTCTTGGCAACAAGAGCTGTAACTACTCCAGGGTAGAGTCTATTGCTAAAGTGTGCACCAAGGAGCAGAAGACCTAGGGGAACCTCTGTGTGAAGGGGTGATAGGACACTAGTTAAGTAGCAAGTAACCCAGGGGCTCAATACTGAGCTCTTTATTCACAACTACTGCCAGTTTTCCAGCTAGAGCATTTAGACCTTAGTGAAGGCACCCAAGATAGTGATACTTTCGTGATAGCTGGGATAGCTCCCTTACCCTTACAAGTGCCATTAATTCTTTAGTGACCATAAATACTCAGAATCTCAATTTCAAATTCAACCCAAAAGGACACTGCCCTTAACACTGTGCCAAGATGTTGGTTCGATACTGCCACCAATTGAAGTGTCAGCTGAATTACTACAACCATTTGCTGTAGCACCTTGATGTTCCTTTGAGGTCTGCCATCCAAATACTGATCCATCTTCAATCTGTTTAGAGCATAAAAGCTGACAAACTTGTAGTGTACAATGGTATGGCTGCTACATACTCTAAGGCTGCATTATGGTAGGTGTCTTGTTCACTAACGTATATTAATTTTCAGTACTTATTCCTATCTAGGAGTATTCTTAATATTTGAGTTCTCTCATCTCATTAGGTCTCCTATTACGATGTATGTGCATATGGATGTGATGGGGGTGATATACACAATAGAGAAGCAATCCCTTCTTTGGTGTTTTCTTGCTCCCTACTCACTTTCCTCAGTGCAGGAATCCCCAGTTCTTGAATGTATTTTTCTCAGTGTGCTTTTCTGGGACTGGCCCTGTTAACTGTGGCAGAGCCAACTAGCTACACATCTGAAGTGTCCATTTTGTAACTGGCTGAAGTTTGTTGCATCTGTCTCTCACACACACACACACACACACACAACACACATTTGAGAAATATCTGTTGTACTTCCACTGTTGTATTAATGTAGATGGAATATATGGGCCAAAGGTGTTAACATAATCCAGTCACTGTCCAACATTAAACAAGTTTCGGGATTAGGTATACAGAGACCTCAGCCTGCTTAGTACCATGGTAGACACATGATTAAAAGGTCTAAAAGATTTTTTTTAATTAAAGAAATGAAGGAAAATCAGTTAAAGCATTTGAAACGTAAAGTATTAAGTAATGCTTTCATTTTAACAACATCCCTCGTTCCTTTTTCCTTTAGCTGTAGAGTTTTTAATAGTAACCTTCCGCTACTTGTTTGACAGTCTCTTAGATGGTATCAGAGATGGTCATAAGTGTCTTTTTGGGGAAAGAGAAGTTACTTGAGGTGGCCTAGAGCTACTGTTAGTCAAATCCCATTTCATCCAGGTGATGATTCAGATTCAGCTGGAGCCAGTAGAGGTGGTAATGTCACCTAGGTCCCTTTCTCTGGCCTGGTCTGGTCAGAACATATCTCAGGATCAGGATATATCTCAGGATCCAGGGTCCCAGGAGATGGGGTGGTGGCCGCCGCAATGGTGAAACTTGCTTCGGTAGCATATTTTTCTCCCTAGAGTCTTTCTTTAAGGAACCATGAAGGGAATGGTGGGTGGAAAAGTCTATCCCTTCTTTATTTTGGCCACCAATTAGGACTAGTTTCTGACACTCATGGAGGATGGGTGTGGTCCCAAAGGACTGGAGAAAGGCAAACATAGTACCGTTCAACAAGAACAAATAGGACCTGGAGAATTACAGGTCAATCAGCCTAACTTTGATACCTGGAAAGATACTGGAACAAATTATGAAACAATCAGTTTGTAAGCACCTGGAGGATAATAGGGTTATAAGGAATAGCCAATGTGGCTTTATCAGGAACAATCTAATTTCCTTCTTTGACAGGGATATTAGCCTAATGGATAGGAGGAAGCTATAGATGTGATTATCTTGATTTTATAAGGCTTTTGACACATTCCCACGTGATGTTCTCATAAGCAACCTAAGGAAATGTGGTCTAGATGAAATTACTATAAGGTGGATGCACAATTGGTTGAAAGACTGCACTCATGGTAGTTATTAATGGTTTACTGTCAAACTGGGGTGGGGGGGACGACATGTATCTAGTGAGGTACTGCAAAGGTCTGTCTTGGGTCTGGTACTGTTCAATATTTTCATTAACTACTCAGATAACAGAGTGGAGAGTATGCTTATAAAATTTGCAGATGATACAAATCTGGGAGGGCTTGCTAGCACTTTGGAGGGCAGGGTTAGCATTCAAAATAACATTGATAAATGGAAGAATTGGTCAGAAATCAACAAGATGAAATTCAATAAAAACAAGTGGAAAGTATTATATGCTGGAAGGAAAAACATCAAACGCACAACTACAAAATGGGGAACTGGCTAAAGCTGAAAATGATCTGGAGGTTATAGTGGACCATAAATTGAATCAGTCAATATTATGCAGTTGTGAAAAAGGCTAATATCATTCAGGGGGTGTCTTAACAGGAGTTAAGACACAGGAGGTAATTATTCTGCTCTACTTGGCATTTGTGAGGCCTCACTGGAATACTGTATCCAGTTCTGGGTGCCACACTTTAAGACACGTGTGGACAAATTGAAGAGGGTCCAGAGGGGAAGAACAAAAATAGGGCAGGTTTTCTAAAACTTTTATCCTGAAGAAAAGCTAAAAAAACCTGGGTGAGTTATGGTCAGTCTGCCATATTATTCTGTCATAAAATGTTGGCATTCAGAATAAATTATCAGTCTGGATGGCATTGCCACATTGAAAGAAATAATCCTCCCTTAATCGTGCTTGTGCAGTGGCATGAAAATATCTTAAGTGCACAGCAAACTAATAGGACAGTACTGCTAGTTTCTTTTTTCTCTCTCTTCCCTCTCTACATGTTAGTACTGTATGCCAGTCCACACTCAGGAGACATGAGAACATAGTAAATTAAATGTCCCTTTTTTGTCTTTGTACCAAACTGCTGTAAGGGAGTGGCAGAGTAGATATGTTGTAACCTTATTTATTTTTTATACTCTATGCTTGTGACTAGCATGTCTGTTTAGAGCAGGGGTCGGCAACCTTTCAGAAGCGGTGTGCCGAGTCTTCATTTATTCACTCTAATTTAAGGTTTAGCGTGCCAGTAATACTTTTTAACATTTTTAGAAGGTCTTTTCTATAAGTCTATAATATATAACTAAACTATTGTTGCATGTTAAGTAAATAAGGTTTTTAAAATGTTTAAGAAGCTTCATTTAAAATTAAATTAAAATGCAGAGCCCCCCGGACCAGTGGGCAGGACCTGGGCAGTGTGAGTGCCGCTAAAATCAGCTTGTGTGCCGCCTTCGGCACGCGTTCCATAGGTTGCCTATCCCAGTTTAGAGAGACCACAAATTCACCATCAGAAGGAGTCCAGAGGAGAGTAGCAAGAATCATAAAAGATTGAGAAAACCTAACCTGTGAGGAAAGGTTAAAAAAAACTGGGCATGTTTAGTTTTGCAGAAAGAATACCAAGGTAGGACCGGATAAGTCTTCCAGTATGCAAAGGCTATCATAAAGAGGATAGTGATCAGTTGTTCTCCTCCATGTCCACTGAAGGTAGGACAAGATTGGTGCTAAGGTTGGTTTTAATAACAAGAGGGCTGTGTCCCAAGAGAAGAAATGCACCTTGTGCAGCACTGGTGTCCACACTGGCAGCAGTAGGGAAGAGGAAGGGGACACAACACTCCCCACCCCCCAGTCACCCTGGCAACCCTCCTCCAATGGAAAGAGGAGAGACAACTGAAGTCACCAGCTGCCAGTTAGAGGGCACAAGACAGCCACACAGCACTGCAAGCAGTTTCTGACTCTGGGCACAGCCCCGGATGCCTGGGAAAGCAGGAGGGAGGCTACGAATAGCTCTGCTTTCCTCCACATGGCAAGACTAGCCTGGGAGTGAGGCAGGGAGAAGATCTCCCTGTAGCTAGACAGCACAGCACTGCCAGGCCCAGCAGTTGACCTATCTGTAACCTCAGCCAGCAGAAAAGCCTCAGGAGGGTACAATCTGCTTCTCCTGCCCCCACCTGCCCGCAACAGAAGGAGACAGCCTGGCTTGCCTGCCACCACCTGCAGCCTGTTTGCCCTGCAGCCAGCCCATACTGGATCTGGGATTTTGGATCCCGAGACCTGACCTGCTTGCATCTGAACCTGCGGGTTCCAAGCTCTAAAGACTTTCAGCACCGTTCCAGAAGGGTGAGGGTGTTTTAGTTCCTCTCCAGTAATCCCCAGGAAGGACCTGCATGCCTGCACCAGTCTTCTGAGTGCTCAGCCAGAAAGGGAATCTGAGTGAGTATCCTGTATTACAGCTAGATATAGATAGTTAAGGTTTAATCTTATACCATTAAGGCACATTCCATCTGTAAAAGGGCTTTAATCTGCCTAGATCATCAAGATCTGCACTACCAATTCCCAGTATAATAAAGTGTGTTTCTAAGAGTATCTCCTTACAGGCCTGCAGCATGCCTCCACATGTACCACACGGGTACCTGAAATGTGGGGGACTGAAGGAGGAGACACTTTTGGTAGGAACATTAGGGTGTGTGTGGTCACATGCCCTAGTGTACTTGCCAGCATAGCTATTAGTAATTAAAGAGCATTATTAATATTGCTAATCATTTAAATCATTTAATATTTTTATTGATAGTATATTTGTCTTTAATCAAATCGTTACATATAGTTTATAGGGTTCAGAGTGGTAGCCGTGTTAGTCTGTATTAGCAAAAACAATGAGGAGTCTTTGTGGCAACTTAGAGACTAACAAATTTATTTGGGTATAAGCTTTTGTGGGCTAAAACCTACTTTATCAGATGCATGGAGTGGAAAATACAGTAGAGAGGTATAAATACACAGCATATGAAAAGATGGGAGTTGCCTTACCAAGTGTGAGGTCAGTGCTAATGGGCCAGTTCAATTAAGGTGGAAGTGGGCTATTCTCAACAGTTGACAAGGTACACTGGCCTCATTAGCACTACAAAAGTGATTTCCACCCCTTCTTGTCAACTATTGAGAATAGCCCACTTCCACCTTAATTGAATTGGCTCTGTATTGTACCTCTCTACTGTATTTTCCACTCCATGCATCTGATGAAGTGGATTTTAGCCCACAAAAGCTTATGCCCAAATAAATTTGTTAGTCTCTAAGGTGTCACAAAGACACTTAGTTGTTTATACAATTTATAGTAATTGTTTTTAACTTGTTTGGATTATTTTTTAGTTCAAGTGCGGTAGCCCCCTGCCTTAGGGTTTCTCTACACTAGAGGTTCTGTTGGTATAACTTCTACTATGTGAGTTATGTTGCTGTTTGTTTGAGGCTAATGTCTTAGCAATTAATGACCAGTATAATAACCACGCAGAAAGCAGGACTTTATAATATTTTTCCTAGAGTATAACACTACAGAATAAACATGAATAATAGTAAGCTACATTAAGTCATAACTGGTACGGTTTATGTAAGTTACCCTTGATTCTGATGGCACTAACAGAGTATACATTTTTTTTTCCTAAGTGACCCAAGATGTGGCTGACTGTAGTTGTGATATGTTTGATCCATGAAACTGTGTCAACGCAAGGATTTGTTGGCGATAACACACCTTTTAATCCTGAAACATTTATGAATATTGTAAGTAAAGTGTCAAAGGCTGGGGGAAAATCTTTGTGAAGCAATGCTACTAGTTAAATATGTAAATCTGTGGATTAAACTTTCAGAGCCTACAATAGATAATGCCCCACAGTTCAGTATTCCTTGAAATATGATCCCACTAGAAACTCCTTCCAGTTAAAATCCTGAGTGCATACATGGCCTAGGAAAGCCTTTAAAAATTGAAAACCCATTGGCAGTCTAAGACCAAAGCCTTTGATTTTTCTTCCTACAGAGTGAGATTATCACCTACTGGGGATACCCCAGTGAAAAGTATGATGTTGTGACAGTGGATGGCTATATACTTAGTGTTAACAGAATACCCCATGGAAAAGTACATGCTGACAACACAGGTAAAATTGATGTCAATATTAAACAGGACACTTGCTGTATCCTTATGATTAAGTCAGGAAGCAATTTAACCTAGAACATAGACATATGTTCAAGAGGCTTACAGGGGTCCCAGAAAATCCCATGAGTTTGGTTTTATGGAGTTTTCATCCAATAAAGGGAGATTTATGGAGAAGGCTCTTCCCTGTAGTGCCCTGAAAGGTTTCCTCCCACACCCTACTCTACCCTGCAGCTCTGCACCACTCCTAACCCCCATGATCCCCAACTGGCAGCACTGGTCCTGCAGTAGCCAGTGCAGAAGCTGTGTAGTAGGTCGCACAGAGAACAAAGTTATGTTCTAGTTCTGCTAGAGTTTCAGTAGTGGAGCGTCTACAGGGCACTGACAGTGGGGGATGAGTATTATTGAATAGTCCCACCACCACCCCTGCGCTTGTACCCCAGGGAACCATTGGACCTCAGCCTTCCCCATGATATAGGAGCAAAGAGGGGTGGTCTGAGCCCTTGTTAGAAAAGTGCTTATTTCCTGCCTTTTTTGTCAGTCAGTCTTCAAATGGGTAACCAGTCTCTCACTTAGTCATCTGTTTTATCTGTATGTTCCCATGGCGTAAACTAAAGCATGTACAACACATAACTGAATGTTAACCTACTTGTCTCATTTACTACAGTTAGGTTTCTAATCTCTTGCATAAATTCAGTATTGAAACACCGAAAGTATGTGATCACTTGTTTCTTTAAAATTTATAAACCAAAACTTTTTTGTTATGGGGAAAATCAATATTTGTATTGCCCATTTGACTCTAGGTGGGCTGTATGGTTGTCTAGTGGGAACTCTTTTGGAATAAGAGATTCCTCTCAACTGTTGCTTTTTCGAAGACAAATAACCAAATGCAATGGCTCAAAAAAATTAATATGAAAATGGTCAAGTGGAGAAAAGTCTTTATATGTAATGTTTGGATCTTATGCTAAACTAAGCCTATCCACTCTGCATCTGCAAGCAACCTTGCAGGAGTTAAGCACTGTCCTCGCAAAGTGTACAAATGCACAGGTAGTCTGTTTTCCCCCTGCTAATCCCTAGAGTATAGCTAAACAGGGCTAACCGTCTGTATAAAAATGGGAAGAAAATTCTGCAGTGAAGTGCAGTTTAAAGGTCACGAGAGGACAGTGAAGTGTGTATGAGGAACTGAGACTAAAGATGCAGGTAAGGATCTCAGCATAGTGAGAGGACAAGAGAAGGAGTACTGAGTGGGGAGGGAGGCGAGGAGAGAGGAAGTGGGAGGGAAGAGGAAAAATACAAGCAAAATAATGGGGAATGGAGAGATGATGGGGAGGGAGTAAACAAAATTGACAGACAAATTGAAGGTAGGAGAGGTGAAAGGTTTCTGCCTGTGGGTATGGAAAACTGAGTCTTGTTAGTATAAACCGTGTTGGGCATGATAAAAACCAGGATGACTAGAGTGCCACTGCTGCAATCCAGATGTTGAGATCTAAATCAGTTGCCCTGCAGAGAGCAACATTATTGCTTATCCAGAAGAATCACCAGCCATAAACCTAAACTAGAGACTGCAAGTCTGGCGGAGTTTTTTGTTTTGTTTTTGCTTAAGGGAAAATCTTTAGATCCTGGGAAGTGTCATTGTGCAGAGCTAATGGAAAAGGGTATGGTGCACAGCTAAGATGATCAAGAGTTGCAAAGCAGTCTTAGTAGGTGTCTGTTGTGTTAGTGTAAAGTGATTATTTAATACTGCTGTAAATGTATTTGTCATGTCATTGATGATGTTAGGGCATCTAGAGCCATGGCTGAACATCTCTTTATATTTTAAAATCTAAATAAATGAATGTTACCAATGCGTATTTGTTTGCGGGGGAGGTTGTTGTTTTTCCATTGTATGCTGAGTGATGGCATGGCTAAATGAATCCATCAGGGGGAGCTATTGGATTGAAAATGAGGTTGTTATTGAGGTGATACTCAGCAATGACAAGGGGGTGGGGAAGAAGTACAGAAAGTCTATGGTGGGTTTCAGCAATCTATCAGTCATATAAAAGCTTCATAACAGTGTCTGAATTCAGTGCAAGTTTTGGTTATTGTTGTAGTTGAACACGTGCCTATGTAATGTGAAAACCCATCATGACTGGGTGCCTGGGATGGGCCACACTGAGAATGCCACAGTTAGGGCAGACCCCAAGAAATGGGGCAGACAATCCTCCAAATGCTGGTGATTTATTCTATAATTATATTCACCAAGCCAGTTACAAATAACTTCTGTATCACCACACTGGTTGACAAGAAGTCAAACACAGTCCCCTTTAGGCATTCCAGCCCTTGGTTCCCATCCATACAAATTGGTCTAATAGAGTGAGTGGTTACTACTGAAAACACATTTCACCATATGTGAGGTTCTTCTATTCCCAAGGGATCAGACACTTATCCCACGTCAATATGTATCTCAGCTCTTACCCGAAAACCACACTGTCAGCCAATCCTTAGTAAACTAACAAAAGACTTTTTGTTAAAAGAAAAGAAGAGTTAAAATGGTTAATAGATCGTATACATATAAATGATTGCCAAGTGCTTATGTCAGGTTTGAGTAGAGATGGAATAGTCTGCTAACTTGTAAAAAGCCTCTCTGGAATCACCCAAATAGATTGGGAGTCATTAGTCCTTCTTCAAAGCTTCCTTGATAGAAATCCAGTCTGGAGAAATGAAGCAGGAAATTAAGACAGAATGGAGATGTTCCAACTGCAATTTATATCCTCTGTCATGTGCATGGAAATTCACTATCCCAAATGCCCCTTTTGTATGGAAAATTACTGGCCCAAGATGGAGTCCAGGGTCACATGGCAAACCATGCAAGGACATGTGATATGCTCATCAGCTTCTTGCTGTCTGAGGCACCTGCAGGAAGACCTACTGGGTGGGATGAGTTTCTTCAATGGCCCATTGTGAGCACTGATTGTCCTTAATGGGCCATCAACACCAGTGATGCAAGTAGATTTTTAACTCTTACCAGTATGGCATCTTCCCTCCCTCACAAAAAATGTTACATGACTAGAGCCCTGCATGGATACAAATTTATATCCATGGATAGAAATTGGTATCCGTGGAACTGCAGGGCTCTTCCGGGAACTGCAGTGGCGAAAGGAGCAGAACATGGTGCCACAGCTCCCAGAAGCCAGTGTTCCGCACCAGCAGCTCCTCTGGCATGGCTGTACTGCCCCCAGCCCTGTCCTCCGATGCGGCTGTACTGCCCCCAGCCAGGAGACGCAGCTGTGTGGAGGGGCTGGGGGGCAGTACAGCTGTGCCAGAGGAGCTGCCGGTGCAGGGTGATGGATCCTGGGACCGGTGGCCCCACGTTCTGCTCCTTTTGCCACTGTGGTTCCTGGGAGAACCCTGTGCTTCTGTGGATACCGATTTTTATTCATGGATATCCACATCTGCAGGTATAAATTTGTATCCATGCAGGGCTCTACAATTCATTTTTTAAAATGTCTTTCCGGTACAGCGTACCAGCAATAAATGTTTTGATGGGATGGCGTACCTGACCATACTGGCTTACTTGCACCACTGATCAACACATAGTTGGCTAGCCCTGAACTAAATTTATCTAGAGGGGGTTACACCCAGGAATACAACACATGTTTAAGATACAAGTACATAGCCAATATTCATAACTTCAGATACAAAGATTATACATGCATATAAACAGGATTATCATACATAACAGATTGTAACTTTTGCACTGATATCTTACATACTTTGTACAAGATTTAATGCAACTTTGTAACAGTGGTGACTTTATTAGTGTAACTAGTCAGTTGTATACAGCATCACACCCATCTCTTCAGGTAATCAGCAGATAATGGTCCTCTCCTCAGGGCCTAGATTCAAAAGGCTTGATTTATACTAATGTTTGAACCTTAACACTTTTTCTCCCAAAAGTCCATTCTTGTTTTGCACATTCTTCAATATAGTCCTTTTGATCATCCAGCTCTTGCAACACATCTTCCTCCTAGCAGGGGCGGCTCCAGACCCCAGCACGCCAAGCGTGTGCTGGGGGCGGCATGCCGCGGGGGGCGCTCTGCCGGTCGCCGGGAGGGTGACAGGCGGCTCCGGTGGACCTCCCGCAGGCGTGCCTGCGGAGGGTCCGCTGGTCCCGCACGGCTTCGGTGGAGCCGCGGGACCGGCAACCGGCAGAGCGCCTCCTGCGGCATGCCTCCCTGCTTGGGGCGGCGAAATGTCTAGAGCCGCCCCTGCCTCCTAGAGAGGTTATATATAATCCCAGACCACAATAATACATAAACTTTAATACAATGGACCCCAAAAGATGCTAAAAGGTAATTAAATAGGATTTTTTTCAATGATATTGCAGGAAATTGCCATATCTGTCACACTGGCAATAGAAAAACCAGGGGGAGGGTAAGATAATATCTTTTATTGGACCAATCTGTTGGTGAGAGAGACAAGCTTTCAAGCTGCCCAGATCTCTTCCTCAGGTCTGGGAAGTGTACTTAGAGTGTCACCGCTAAATACAAGATAGAACAGATAGTTTAGTGTAAGTAGGTAGCACATATTCCATGTGGCTACTTCACATTGAGTGGTCCATTAGAATATGTAGCAGTTTAGCATAAGTAATTATCTCTTCAATCTGGTATTTAGTGGTGACACTCTAAGTACTCTTCCCAGACCTGAAGAAGAGCTCTGGGAAGCTCGAAAACTTGTATCTCTCACCAATAGAAGTTGGTCCAATAAAAGATATTACCTCACCCTCCTTGTCTCTCTAATATACTGGAACCAACATGGCTACAACAACACTGTGTCTGGGAACAATAAAGTATTTTTAAAAAGGTTTTAAATCTGGTTTTCGGCTTGTTCTGATGATTGATGGTTCATTATATTTTTAATTTTGTATAAAACTTCTCTCCTTCCATCAATTTCATTTTTGCATACTTAATTTTGAATATCTGCATTAATTTGCAAAGAAATCATTTAACTAGTGTCAATTGTAAATATACTTCCTCACTGTTTAGATCTCAGATCTTTAGTTTTAGATAACGTATGTTAAGGACTTGAGCTATGTTGTCTATTTTAACTACTTTTGTTGGAGTTCCGTGGGATGGTTAAATGTTTCCATAAACTGTTGCAGTGGTTTTAGGGATGGGGAAGAAGAAGAGGTGGGCAACTGTGGAAGGATAGTAGGTTTAAAGACGGGAAGGTGAGTGGTGCTGGTCCCAGTTTGGTCAAGACTCTAGTGAAGGCAAAAAAAACTCTTAGGTAGCATCATCCCCTTCAAGCAGTTCAAATCTCTGTGTTCTCTGGCACCACTTCCTGTGCAGTAAAACACATAGTCATTTCCTTGCTGGGCTCGAGCTGCCAGTTGTTTTCAGGAGGGGACAGGGAAGGCTCCTATACCAGCCAGTGTACTCTGGACACCAGGTCCCCAGGTCAAGTGATCACAACATAGATCAAACTTGAATTACTGCTAATTATGGTGTCCATAGGTGTAAGTGCAGTGAAAGGGATTCATGCTCTTTAAGGGAAAAAGGTCTGAAATGCAGTGGTATAAGGTGCTCTGGCACTGACTTCATGACACTTTAAAAAGCCAGTTAATATTATAGGACTGGTTCCCAAACTTTTTTCCCCAAGGAACTCTTTGGCATCTCATGTGTCCTGTTCCCCTTTCATTTCTGATACTACCAGAACGCCCCCTCCAGTATGACCCGGCATGCATAGTGTGTCAGAGGTCACACTTTGCAGAGGACACCATTTTGAGAACAAAATGGCATCTTCAACAAGGCAAAAGAACCGGAACGCTGTTCCAGTGTGTGCTGGTTCTGACTCCAGGGACCGACCCCAGCAGAGCCCACGGCAGACCTGCAGAAGTCTGGGGATCCCACTTTGGGAATCACAGTATTATAGCAATGATTAGGAGGGGTCTGAACATAGCCACATGATGGTGGGAGTAGATCGTGAGAAACTACCGCACCAAGATACGGTTATTATGGGAATTAGTGTGGACTGTGTGAAGAGGCTGAGAGACGCTGTAGATCCAGTATTCAGGATTAAACTCACTAACCTGATACATCTTTCCAGGCATGTACTGCTTGGAGCCTGAACTACACAACAAATATGTTTGCTGATAATCAAATATAATAGGACTAGTATTGAAGTACACCTTCAGTATGCATTTAGCCATGGTAATTATAAGCCATTCCCTTAAATCTTCTCCTAAGTTTTCCATATTTAGTGATTATAGCATTTGAGAAACATAATTTTTCCATAAAATTGTTCGTTGTTTAACATTCAGCAGTACAAGTGAGAGAATACTTCTATGTAGTTTTCCTGTTGTAAGAAGTGTCTTTAAGGAATTCCACATTACAGTCTCTGGCAATTCAATTTAATCCCTCTATGGCTAGAACTAGGTGTTGGAGTTAGGAGTTTGGCTGGGGCATGAGTGTCATTTTATTATCAATGTCACAGAAGTTTTGGTTGTGTGGAATATGCAGTCTCTCTCTCTCTTTCTTTCAGGTCCAAAGCCTGTTGTGTTTCTGCAGCATGGCTTACTTACAGAAGGCAGCACCTGGCTCACCAATGTGGCTAAAAACAGCCTGGGCTTCATTCTGGCAGATGCAGGCTATGATGTCTGGATAGGAAACAGCAGAGGGAACACCTGGTCTAGACGACATGTAACCCTTTCAGTGCACCAAGAGAAATTCTGGGCTTTCAGGTAGACTATAATTTGGGGAAAACAACGATGTGACCAATTTATTTTGTTTTATAAAGTGGTGGTGTGAAAGCTTTCACTAATTCAGTGAGAAACTAATAAAGAATGGCTAAAACACTAAATGTGTCCAGTAATTTTGAATGCCCAATTTGACAATTACACCTGGATTATTTCAGATGGATGGAACACATCCAGTTCCATTCAAATCAGTTGCAGTTGTAGATGGTGAGCATCTCAGAAAATCAGGCACTTGATATGTCAGACTGCACCCCCAGAATTAGTGGAGAAATTTAAATATGTAGGTGTTGTTATTGTCTCTTTCTCTGTATCATGCTTGGAGTTCTTTAGGAATTACTAAATTTATTATGCGTACAGGATAAATTAAGTGAAATCAAATGCCTTTTAACCGTAATATGAATTTACTAAAGGACAAAAAATTTCAAAAGCCTTGCTACAGTATCTGACAATGGATTGTCAGAAATTGCCATTAGAGACTCTGTTTAAACATAGTTGCAACTAACATGGATATGAGATAGATAGATATTTTAATACACAGTTTGGAACAGTGAATCATCATTCTGACTGATATAGTGGAAAAGGATTTAAACATGATTCCTTACCTCAGTTTCTGGCCCAGTGTGGTTGGAGCCATAAACATTCGAGGCACTTTGGGGAAACAATATGGAGAGGCTTGCAGTGCATGTGCTATGCCTATTCTATGGTTTAAAGACATTTTGTGTTTAAAAGTATATACCTAATTCTATTACACTTAAAGGTAGTACTTTTTCCTTTGTAGCTTTGATGAAATGGCTAAATATGACCTTCCAGCAGTGATTGATTTTATTGTGCAGAAAACTGGACAAGAGCAGTTGTATTATGTTGGCCATTCACAAGGCACCACTATAGGTAAGTTAAGGGGAATACTGTGTATCCTTAGTTACAGAAATAACTGTCCATTATAAGCTAGATCTCTTCCCTCCTTTGCTACATACCCACTTCCGATGCACACATGCACCCTGTTTCAAATTCCCTTTGTTTCTGCTGCAAAAACCACAGGCAGCCAGAAGAGAATTTTTAGGGCAGTGTCATGTCCAGGTAGCTCTGTCATCTGAAAGTCATGTTCTGTTCTTTTCAGACTTGCACATAATCATTTCATAACCCAGATGCAACTGGAGTGTGTAGTTAAGGTGCACACCATAAAGTACAGATTTTTATCTTGGGCCTGCCCACTTTAGGAAGAAAGTGTATTGCTAGAACATGTGAGTTAACATGTTTCAACTAGCACATTATAAAATCCTAACAGAGAGCAGGAACATTGTATTTGAACACCTGTGGTTCACCTTGGCCAACTAACTTTTTAGAACACCATTGCCCTGTTTTCGCTAGGGTTTAGAATTGCATAATAGCCGCCATATAGAAAAATAAACCATTTTATACTAGGGTGGACTCAGAGAAATTCAGTTAACAATTCTTTTGATGTATGAACCACAGTAGGAGACTGCTCAGCATTACAATGGTTATTTGGGTTATGCAGTGCTAACAAGAGTAATAAATACTTACTTCATTTGCTCACATAAGTAAATCTGAGCCTGGCAATACAGAGGAAGGACATCTGAGTAGGAGGTGCCATTCTGACAGTTGTTTTTCTGACTTTAATCACACTTTATGGGAAATCTGACGTGCACACTCAGGACTCTACTTTCAAATAGTCAAAACCTTGTTTTAACACAGCATTTCATTAAGCTAATGCAAAGGCACTAAATTGAATTCCAGCTGAATTCACCTGAAAGAAAGTTTCAGACTGCAAGTGTCATCATCTCATCCTCAAACTTCAATGGGAACTTCCTAGTACTTGAGTCTTTTGAAAATTGCGACCTAGCACTGCACTTCAAGGTGTGGGCCACAAATGCATCTAGAGAATGTTTACATGATAAACAGCCTCTGTTTTGAATTGACCCTTTGAAAATTCTCAACACTTCTGTTCTCTTTGCAGTTTGTAAAATAGTTTTTACAAAAACTAAACGTTGTGCCTGAACTCCACAATAGTAACGTGTACGTTTATTCCTTCATTTTCAGCTTTCATAGCATTTTCAACCATGCCCCAGCTGGCTCGGAGAATCAAAATGTACTTTGCCTTAGCTCCTGTAGCCACAGTGAAATATGCCAAATCCCCATTGACAAAGCTTGCATTACTTCCCGATTCAATTATCAAGGTATGCAATTCCTTCACACAGAATATCTATTGGCCAAAGCTAGTGGGACCTTTTGGTGGGGATTCTAAAATGAGTTGAGACACTGTAGAATATCCAGTGATTTTTAGTGTGCAATCTGCATCACTGTTAAAGCTAGTCACATACATTGGTCCGTAATCTGTGTTTATGGTGCCAAAATTTACCCTTAAAGTATGTTATAGCAGAATTAAAAACTGATTAGAGGCATGGGCAGACTTCAGATTCATGGGAGAGTGGAAAAAATCTTGGATTATTCAGAGAGTGCATGAATTAAAGGGAAACACAAGAGGTGTATAAAATAGTAAATGGTGTAGAGGTGGTAACAAAGCATTGCCACTCTACCTTACCCTTTTTCCTAATACAAGAAAAGGGTAGCATGCCGTAAAACTGAAGGGCAACAAATCTAAAACTCTAAAAGGAAGAAGCTAGCAGGATTCAAAGGTGGGATAGATATTTTTATGGGTAATTCAGCTGTACTATGTAGGATACAAAATAAGGATATCAACCTTATTGCTTCAGGGTACAAACTAATCATGAACTGCCATGAGTTTGGAAGTTACTTCCCCCAACTGGCATGAATCTGCATTATGAGGATTTTACTATCTTCCTCTGAAGCATGTGTTACTGCAGAGAGCAGTAACTGGACCACTAGCCTGATCTGGCATGGTAATGCCAATAACTTTAGCCAAGAGACTAAGCGATAGTTTAGTAGGCTCTGAAGGTTGCAAATACCAAAGAAAGAGAGGAATTATTTAGGACTATCCAAAGAGTAAAACTAGGAAGAATTAAGGATTAGAAAATAGTAATCGAGATCTAAAAGAAGAATTCTTAACAGTGAGATTTTTGGAATAGGGAGTTGACTTCCAAATGGTGGAACCGTCCTCACCTGAATTATTTAAATATACATTGAACACAGAATGTCCCCTATATTACATCTGAGTTCTAGCATTAATAGACGGAAGGGAAGGGAAGGAAAGGGAAGATTTCATCTCCAATATCTGTAATTGTAATAAATATAAATCTTTGTAATTTTACAGATTTTATTTGGGAATAAAGATTTCTTACCCCACAATTACTTTGGTGAGGTGGTTCCTGTTGAATTTTGTAGCCATGAGATATTATCAGAGATTTGTGGTAATATCCTGTTCGTGCTGTGTGGATTTAATGAGAACAACTTAAATATGGTATGTATAAATCTACAGCCGTTCCTCAGGGGGGTTTTTTTGTTTTTGTTTTTTTGGTTGAAAGACTGATTTATCCTTTAAATTGTCTTCATTGATTTGTGATAAATAAATAAATGGAGCCACTTTCTGAATGAAACTTCTTGTGAAATTTAAATGTTTCTTTTCAGAGCCGAGTACATGTGTATACAGCACATGCCCCAGCAGGAACATCTGTACAAAATATGATTCATTGGAAACAGGTAGAATTTCTGAAACATAAAGTGCCCTTCAATTATAATGTAACAATTATATGTGGTATTTTGAAAATTGATTTATGGCCAGTCTCCCATACTATTATGTCAGGAAATGTTGTCATTCAGAATAAATTATCAATCCAGATGGCATTGCCTCATTGAAAAAATTAATTTTTCCTTAATGGTCTAGCATAGTATATTTTGCAAAACAGACCCTTGGCAGTGTCATGAAAATACCTTAAATGCACAGAAATCTTATAGGGCAGAACTGCTATTAAGGCCATTTCTACATTTACCAGAGATTGACACTGCTGTGATCAATGCGCGGGGGTCAATTTAGCAGGTCTGTTGAAGACCCGCTAAATCAACAGCAGAGCACTCTCCAGTTGACTTCGATAAAAGTGCATGGTAGGTCAATGGGAGAGTGTTTCCCGTCAACGCAGCGTGGTGTAGACACTGCAGTAAGTCAACCTAAGCTATGTTGACTCCAGTTACGTTATTCACATAGCTGGGGTAGCGTAATTTAGGTCAACTTACCGTGGTAGTGTAGGCAAAACCTTAAGTTTTTTTTTTTTTCCTTGAGGTAAGATGTTAATTATCTTGCAGATTGTTATTGATTGCCAACCACACCAGAATACATGGGAATGCAGTAAACAAAATATCTATTTTTTTTCTGTCATGCTATTTAAATTATAGATAGCTATAGCAGAGTAAACACTGTGTAACCATATATTTTTAATACTTTCCACTTGTGGCCATATATCTGTTTAGAAGCACCAGACTTGCTCTGCCAAATCCATTCCAGTTCCCTTGGGGTATATATGACAACCCAGTTTTCCTTCAACTGCTGTCTGCCTGTATTTCACTCCCTCAGGTTTTTAAGGCAGAGGGAATTATTAGCCTCTACATGTGATAAATCTGCAAATGTATGAAGTAATGAACCTATCTTTTCCTCACAATGATCACAATTATGTTTACTAAAATATATATAAATTTGATTTTAATCTTTAATCTCTAGGCAATTGAAACTGGTAAACTTAAAGCTTATGACTGGGGAATCCTGTTCAACCGTTTGCACTATAATCAGGTAAACCTCTCCAAATGGGGAAATATTTGTCTTTTTTTCTTATATTTTTTTTTAAAAGGGGGGATGGAAAGGGGAAAGAGATAACACAGGTTAGGAACCAAATTCAAAAATTATTTCAAAATAGAATCAGTTAATTGGTCTTTTCTTCCAGTTGGAATGTCTAACCTTGCATATTAAAATGTATGTTTCTGTTCTGCTGCTGTTTCTTTAAAGAAATTAGGAAAACTTAGTTCCAAAAATGATGCAGTGAATTTTCCGGTTGAAAATTCAAATGCAAACTGTCAGGAAATTCAAAATTTCTGATTCACAACTCCCTTGTCCTCAGTGCTATCTTTTCCAGAACTACAATAAATCATTATGAAGTTGTTCTTTGTTTTAAATAATCCTCTAGTGACATGAAACTTTTTTTTTTCTTTTTATAAAACCCCTTTTTTAAAGGATACGCCTCCCTTATACAATGTGAAGCACATGCAAGTCCCAACTGCAATGTGGAGTGGTGGAAATGACTTGCTTGCTGACCCTAGGGATGTTGCCCTTTTGCGTCAACAAATCACTAATCTGGTTTACCACAAGGCGATTCCTGAGTGGAACCATCTGGATTTCATCTGGGGCCTCGATGCACCTAAGCGCATGTATAATGAAATCCTCGACTTGATGAGGAAAAACCCATGAAAATAATGATCCGTGAAAATAATGTGGCTGTAGGATCAAGGATTTGATTAATTTCTGTTTATATCTGTTTTTCTTGATTTTTTTTTTTTTTTTTTTTTAGTGAACTACAAAACTATTTGCACATAATGGTCTATATTCACTATATTTACTTTAATAAGATTTTCTTTAATGATCTTAAATATTAGGTCAGTGACACATACATATCCAAAAAAAGTCATTGAACTAGCAAAGTAAATTTTTAAAGCACCAGACACAAGTTTTAAGTCTTCTGTTTTCTAAAGTATGTGTCGTAAATTAAATACATCATGGATAGGAGGGTAGATCTGCTTCCAAGATGATTTTCTTAGCTGGTGTCTGGATGACCTTTTTCTATAAGGTGAATTGAATGCATGGGGCACAACTGATACATGTGGCTAGACTAGACATGCAATCACAATGCCCAAATTCAGAAAAGCACCCAAGCTGTTTCTTACTTTTAAATATGTAATTCCTTTGATGTCACTGGAACTACACTGATTTTAATGCAGCTGAGGATTTGGGCCAGACTTTATTTCTTGATCCCAGTCACCCACCTAGGGTCAGGGTCAATACTCCTGTCACATCACCAAAAGTCATTCTGCACTAATCCCAGTGATTATCAATACAGACCATGAAGAGATCCAATAGGCATGTTTTTTTTATTGTCCCCTTGAAGAAGAAGGTAGTGGGAAAAGGCTATGATAAGGAGATTGTTCTATATATGTATGAGCCAGGGCCGGCTCCAGGTTTTTTGCCACCCCAAGCAAAAAAAAAAAAAAGCAGAAGTGCCGCCCCAAGCACGTGCTTGGAACGCTGGTGTCTAGAGCCGGCCCTGGTATGAGCTGACGTGTGCCATTAACTAAAAATAAATCTCTATAATTGTAATCTATCATCTCTATTTACATAGCTTTTTGAATTCAATAAAAGTCAAGTTCTTTAAATGTTCTGATTCTGAAGTGTATTCTTTTGTTTCATAATTGGAGGATCAGAAAGGAAGAATCTGCTAGAACAATCTTGAATGATAAAGCTAATGCGACGGTTACAAGATTCTAATATCTAATGCTCAATTCAGTGAGAAAAGACACACTATTAACATGTAGCCGATATTAACATTGAATCAATATTAGTTTTTTGTCAAAAACTTAATTCAAAGACATAAGTTTCTTTTACTTTATCACAACACCCAAAACAGACTGCAGAATCAAAAGAAGAATCCTGCTCATCATTGTTTAGACTGTGAACTTCTTGAGACTCTGCATCCTGGTTCTCATTAGTCAAAAACTTTTTAGATAACTTCTTCAGTAGTTTTAAAGATATAAATGTCTTAAATCATGCTTATTAAAACCAAGAGACCTGCTAAATTTGAACAAAACTGTCAGCCTTTTAAAGCAATCAGCACATTTGTACGTGCATAGGAGTCTGAGAGCATTTCTCTCTCCAATTGCCATGTACATACTGTGATAGACCCAGGCCAGTAGGGAACAGCAGAGTAGTCGAAGGGAGATATACTGGCCACTGGATAAGCAGTTTTCTGTTCCCTGAGTGACCACAGCAGGGGCTGCTCCAGGCTAATGAGAACACCTGACTCCAATTAACCTGCTAAGAGTCAGGTGAGGACTCTTAGAACACAAGTGATTAGAGACAGGAAGTTAAGGCAACAGGAATAAGTGCACTAGCCGCACGCTAGCACCTGACTCTAATTAAAAGACCCCTCTGATGCAGGGCCGGCTCTAGGTTTTATGCTGCCCCAAGCAAAATAAAATTTGGCTGCCCCCACCCCGCACCCCCTGGCACCCCAGGCCTGGGCTCTCACACACCCCATGCTGCACCAGCTCTGGGCACCCCTCTTCCCCCCACCCCTGGCCGCCCCAGCCGTTTCCCTCCCCTCCCCCACCTGCACCCTCCTTCTGCCCCAAAACTGGGTCACTGGTGACTTGCTCCCAGGGTGGGTCATTCAGCAGGAATTTTGGATGTGCACAGGACACAGACAGGATTGGTTCCCATATGGTTACAGAACTGCAGTAAAGTGGAACAATTTTCAGCTTGTGTGATTGGAGGATATCTGAATGCATATTATAAGACTGTCCTCCATAAATGAGGAAAAGTCAAAGTGCCTTTATTATTCTTTTGTTCCACTCTTTGTTTCTATGGGTAATTTGTCAATGCAATATCACGGTCTTCCTTTTAAACAACTAAAAAAAAATGGCTGTTGAAAATAGCAATTCCAGTCCTAAAAACCACTGGGAAGCATTTCTTGCTCAATTTTATTCTACTTTTTCTACAGCAAATTACAGTGGATCAGTATATTTGATTTGGGAGAAATGAAGTAACAGCTGCCCAAATTGAGCTTGAGCACTCCTGAATTTTGAGGTATTCAAATCTGGAAGGCAGGTGCTAGATTCTCTTTCTGAATATTAGCTAAATCTGGAAAGGAAAAGTTAATTTCTGCTTCCATGGCTCAGAAGTGGAAATCCTCCTAAGTGCCTGGCACTGAATCTAAAGCTGCCCAGCTCCAGTAGAGCCTCCCCTCCCTTACTTTTCATTTTAAATTCTAGTGGGATCCACTTACCTCCCTTGCTAGGCTTCAGATAGAGAGGGGCACTGTCCATTTAGTCCACCCAATTCCTTCTTTGGGGGCTGCAAGGTGAGGTCACGCCAATATCCCTAAGCCAGTCTGGAGATGTCTTCTGAAGGGGGTATCTGGGCCAAAGCCTTCTGCTCCTTGGGCACACTTGTTCCCCATTCACAGTGCCATCCCACTCTAGCAGTGAACGCAAGCTACAGCATGAGGTTTCAGCTACCATACTCCCTCCCCCCCCTTTCCTGTTGGTAGTGGCCAAGGGAATGCTGGGAAATGTAGTTCTTTCCCTGCTCCAGGGCTGGTTCTGTAGGCAGGGAGCTAACCAAGGAACTACAGCTCCCAAGGCCCCCTGTTGGTTCTCAGCTCCCCAGGCTCAATAGCTGCCACCCCTGCAAATGGGCTGCCCCAATAGCTTGCTTTGCTGGTGCCTAGAGTCGCCCCTGCTCTGATGCTATAAAAGGGCTCACTCCAGTCAGGCTAAGGAAGCCAGGGAGCCAGAGGAGAGGAAGTGCGTGTGAGGGTAGGGTGACCAGATGTCCCGATTTTATCGGGACTGCCCTGATATTTGCTTGTGTGTCCCGCGTCCCAACCAATGTTAGGTTGGGACACTGGACAAACAAGCAAAGGCTCCGGAGCCTGGAAGGGCTCGCGCTCTCCCCCGCCCAGACTCCGTCCCCTCCTTCCCCCATTGGATCCCTCCCCAAATCCCCGCCCCCATCCCCGCCCCCTCACTGCCCCATTGGCTCTCTCCCCAAATCCCCGCCTCTTGCCAAGCATGCCATGCCCAGGAGACGCAGGGGAGCGCGGGGCCGGGGTGAGTGTGAGTCCGGCCTGGCCCTGAGCAGGCAGGACTCGGGCGCGGTACCAGGAGGAAGAGTAGGGGGGCGGCCCGCGGGGCCAGGCGGCGGCTGTTCTTCCCACCTGGGCAGCGGGACTCAGGAGCAGCCGCTGCTGCAGCTCCCACTGCTGCGGGGGGAGGAAGTGGCTAAGCATGTGGTGCTCGGCAGCTGCGGCTTTGGTGCCCGGGCCCAAACCCCACAAGCCCAGGCCTGCTGCAGGGACCCAGCAGCGCGCATGCTGCGCCCAGCCCCTGGCCAGTCACGTCTGGGCTGGCTGCCCAGCTGGTGCAATCCCGCGGTGGAGGCATCAGCAGCCCAGCCCCATTTGTTCCCCTGCGGGACCCGAGCGGAATGGGGCGGGGGGCTGAGGCCTGCTGCCCCCACTCCAGGGCTGCCCGTGGGATTGCAACAGTTTGGGCAGGGGCTGGGCGCGTGCAACGTGCACGCTGGGTCCCTGCAGCAGGCCCGGGCTCGGGGGGTTCGTGGGCGCCAGAGCCGCAGCCACCGAGCTTGGCCAGCGGCCGCTTCCTCTCCCCACGGCGGTGGGAGCTGCAGCAGCGGCTGCTCCCGAGTCCTGCTGCC
The DNA here is from genome assembly GCF_016161935.1 of Mauremys reevesii. NCBI lineage: Eukaryota > Metazoa > Chordata > Testudines > Geoemydidae > Mauremys > Mauremys reevesii. The sequence goes on along the minus strand of NC_052629.1, from coordinate 33,849,778 downwards.
CAGGTGGGGAGAACAGCCACCGCCTGGCCCCACAGGCCACCCACTATTCTCCCTCCAGGTACCGCGCCCGAGTCCTGCCTGCTCGGGGCCAGGCCGGACTCACACTCACCCCAGCCCCGCGCTCCCCTGAGTCTCCTGGGCCTCCCTCCAGCACTCGCGGAGGGAGGAATCCGGGGTGGGGGATATTTTTTTTGCTCTGCCGCCATTTTTTTCCCCTCTGCCCCCGCCTCGCCCCCCCCAATCCCGATATTTGACCTGGGTGATCTGGTCACCGTATGTGAGGGACTGGGAGCAAGAGGTGTGCAAGAAGCTGAGAGTGAGTAGGCATATTGCTGGAGGACTGAGAAGTACAAGCGTTATCAGACATCAGGAGGAAGGTCCGGTGGTGAGGACAAAGCAGGTGTTGGGAGGAGGCCATGGGGACATAGCCCAGGGAGTTGTAGCTGTCGCACAACTGTACCAGGAGGCACTTTAGACAGCTGCAGTCCACAGGGCCCTGGGCTGGAACCCGGAGTAGAGGGGCGGCCCGGGTTCCCCCCAAACCTCCCAACTCCTGATCAAACACAGGAGGAATTGACCTGGACTGTGGCTTCTATCAGAGGGGAAGGTCTCTGGGCTGTTTCCTGACCCACAGAGTGAATCTGTGAGGTGAGAAAATCCGCCAATAAGTGCAGGACCCACCAAGGTAGAGGAGGAACTTTGTCACAATACATAGAGCACTAAAAATGGTGTTTCTGAACTCGAAAACAAATTCTAGCACAAAACAAATGTGTCTGAGAGATAGCAAGGGTTAAAAGCTACATTTCAGTCTTAGTTATATTGTTTACTACTGCTTACGTGAAGTCTCAGAGTAGAAAATATTTTAAATAGAAAAAAACTCTTCAATATCAAAAGCATCTTAGGGATGGCTGTAATATTAATTTTTAATTTTTAATTAGTTTCCAGTGTTTGCTGCTGGCAAACTCTATAGCTGCTAATGAATGGAAGAGATGAAGGATGGGAATTGAAAATACATTTTTCAAAGAGTACCAAGTGGTGATAAAAAAAAATCTTTAAACATGTCATAGCTTTACCAGCCACCCTCAAATCCTTTAGACCAAACTTTTTTGATTGTGCACCCCATCAGTAAAAGTTTTTTGAACATGCACCCCCAATATATGTATATTTATTTATGTATAAATTATATACATATACTACTGTACTAATATATTATGTACATTATAAAACATACACAAAAGTAGAAATTAAAAAAAGGATGAGATAAAGATGAAATAAACAATATTTTTAATTTATTTTATTTTATTTATTAACGGTACTCCTGCCACACCGCCCCTGTGCTCCGGCAGTGCTCCTCCTGCCGTGCCCCCCCAATGGATTGTTTTGCTTACTCTCTGGGGTGCGCACGCCCCACTTTGGAGACCACTGCTTTAGACTATCCTAGATGGTTTTAAAGAGAGGCTCACTGAAGTGGAGCAGAGAAGGGGTAGCCTAAAGGATCACGAAAGTGCGCAATGAATTTGAAATACTGCCCACTGGTGTAAGATAAGAGAGCCTGCCTACTGGCAGATCTTGAATCAACTGCCTGCTGGCAGAACTTGAATCAAATGAAGGAGTGACTAAAATCCTTAAAAGGGAGCCAGGAGAACAGCATGTTGTCTTCCTTCTGATTTGCATATCATTGCAATTGAAGATACAGGATTTGATTTAGAGATAGGGCACATCACAGTATGTACTTCAAACCCTGTTGAGAGCATGCCCCCAGTACTTATAAGAGAACTTTTTGTCTCCAGCACCCAGAGAAAGATCTGAGGCTTGTTAGAGACTTGGACTGTATTTGGTAAGAATATTTCAAGATAAACAGGTTACAACTACGGATGTAGAAATGGAGTCTCAGTGCTAGACATTCCTTTGTTAATGTAAACAAACATCTCCAGGAGAAAGGATTAAAGTTTTTTGCACTATGGTGTCCAGCCCAAAAGATCCTAAATGGTGAAAAAGCTAGATTTGTTAATGCTCCAGAAAAGGCAGATTATTATTTGGTTCCTATGAAGATGTGGATAATTTACAAAGAACTGCTGGAGGGACAGAGGAAGAAGATGGAAAGGACAATACCGAAGAGATTGCAGTGGAGAACTGTCTTTCTAAATTGCATTGTTGGTTATTTTCTTCTTTGCTAAAGGAACTGGCTTAATTAGAAGGGACTGGAAAATGTTTTTCTTTCTTACTCTGGAAAAATTGATTGAAGCTTTGCACCCAACTCCTATTTCCTTAATAGGAGCCATTAATTTTGATTAATTATATTTGATTAATTTTGAATCTGAACTTCAAATATCAGACCCATCTCTAATATCTGTAATGAACAGGATATTAAGGTATAAAGTAATTATGGCTCTTTACACCACATCTACTGAGGCTCTGACACTGTGTGGTGCTGCTGTTTTCCAGAACTGAGATCAAATACAGCATAAACAGTGCAGCCTAGAGCTTCACATAGCCCCGAGCTGAATATTTTGTACCCAGCATAGTATATGACAACCAGTAAAATAAGCAACAGGAAAACAGGACTCAGTCCTGCATTATTCAGCTTATAAAAGTTATGTGTTAATGGACAAGATGGTGCTCAAGAATACGTAGCATAGTTCCTGAGTTTTGCAGGCCCAGTATAACTTGTTTTCTCAGGCAGACTATATGGAATGTTAAGCTACTTGGTCATAACTGGTGAGGACACTTTCTGCTTGGAAGAGTTAAGCATGATTCAGATAGCACTAATATGTAACATGTATTATTCTAGGGGGCTGACCCAAGATGTGGCATTCTGTAGCTGTAACATGTTTGATCCATGGAATTGTTTTGGTGCAAGGACTCTCTGACAGCAGGTCAAATGACAATGCTGAAATGTATATGAATATTGTAAGTAATGTATTAAAGAAAGAATTGGGTTGGGGGGAGGGGAATCTCTGAGAAACAATGTAATGTACATTATTAATTCACCTTATTTTGTGGAATAAACTGACAGAGGCTATAACAGATAATGCCCCCACAGTTCAGATTCCTTGAAAATATCCTACCAGAAACTACTTCCAGTAAAACCCCCTAATAGTAAATACATGGCCTAGGAAAGCCTTCAAAAATTGAAAACCTGTTGGCAGTCTGAGACCAAAGCCTTTGATTTTTTTCTTTCTGCAGAGTGAAATAATTCAATACAGGGGATACCCCAGTGAGGAGTATGATGTTGTGACAGCAGACGGCTCTATCTTCAGTGTTAACAGAATTCCTCATGGGAAAGTAAATGCTGACAACGCAGGTAACATGTATGTCCGTATTAAATAGGAAACTTGTTGTAACCTTAAATTCCTTCCTGTCTTAAATATGACCTAGATTACAGCAATACATACAGGAGGTTTACAGGGGTCTTAGGAAAATTCTGCAAATCTAAAGATGGGGTTCTACTATTGTTAGGGGGCGCCAGTATTTTTCACTCTAGTTTTAGTTTTATGAGGATGTTTGTGGTGTATAATATATTTTTTAATTTCTATAATATGCATGGAAGAAAGGATTTGTGGTTATAAAAATTAAGCCTGGAAGTTTTTTAATGTGTTTGCTGACAGACATACTAGTCTTCATTTCATGTCAGTTTAGTGACCATGACAATGAACAAAAGTTCCTTCTACATCAACTGAATCATCTTGTATTCCAATCCCTTATACTACTGTTCTTCCTAAGCATTTCAGCAGGCATTCTATCTGCTCTGCATGAATGTGCGTGACAATTTTGTACAGAATGGAGGAGAGTTTCCCCGAGTTACCTGATTGCTAGTTTTCCTGCAGTGACATTCCTGTCCTGGCCTCCAGCTGTGGAAAAGTCGATCTGTAGCTTCAGCCTTGCAGGAGTTAAACAGTGTCCCTTCAAACATGCTCATACTCTGCTTCCCTCTTACTCCCCATAGAGAACACATCACCAGTGCAAATTGTCTTTATGGTAGGTGGCAGAAAAGCTGCAGAGAAGCACTCTAAAAGCTGCTAGAGGACCATGAAGTGTATATGAGAATCTGGGAGAATAAAGATGCAGGTAAAGGTCTCCTAAAAGTCAGAGGACAAGGGAAGGAGTACTGGGTGGGTAGGGAGGACAAGAGGAAATGTGGAAGTATTACACAGAAGGCAGGAAAAGAAGAGGGAGTAAGCAAAATTGGGGACAAACTGAAGGCTGATGTGATTAAAGGCTTTTGCCTGTGTGGATGGAAAACTGAATCCTGCTAGTATGAACCTTTATGGGTGTGAAAAAGAAGCTAGGATGACTGAAGTGCCACTGCTGCAATCTAAATGTTGAGGTCTAAGTCAGTTATTCTGCCTTGAGCAACATTGTCTCTTGTCCAAAAGATGCACCAGCTGCAAATCTAAAACAGAGACCATCAGTCTGTAGGCTTTGTTGCTATTCAGCATGGGCTCAAGCGGGAACCTTTATAATATGGGGACAGTAACTGTAGAAGTAATATGTAAAGTATATTCAGTTCATGCTGATATTGTGTTTTTGTAAACTTCTGTTATCTCTCCAGTGAGACTGGTACTGAGTTTGCTGTCAATTTTTATTGTGCAGTCTGCCAAATTTATGATGATTTTGATTAACTCCTAATTGTCATTTATAAGTCTGAAAATACATAGTTTGGATTAAGGAAAATCTGTTAGGTTTTTGCTAATTTTCTGTATCAATTTAAAAAATAAAGCACTAAACCATCAGTATTATTATAGACACACATGAACATCATTCATATAAAAGCTTCATATGTTTGTCTGAATGCTGTGTAAATTTCGATTACTGTTTTAGTTTAATGTTTGCCTAAATAATGTGAAAACCGATCTCTTCCTTGGCATCCACTGTTCAACCTCTTCATAGTGCTCTTCTGCGATAGTTTCTTTTGAAACAGTACAAAGCTTTTCCTTCTATCAATTTATTATTTGCACACTTAGTTTTGAGTCACTGCAGATGCAATTTTTTTTGTCAGAATTTGCCAACTGAATGATATTGAAATGTTCCATGGAGATGGTTCAATTTTAATGAAGATCCTCTGGAAACCAGCCAGGTTTCAGAACCCTGCCTGGCAGGCAGGTTTCCAATGGACACACACTTACCGTATTTTCCGCACTATAAGGCGCACCTAAGAGCCTTAAATTTTCTCCAAAATTGGCCGTGCGTCTTATAATCCGGTGCGCCTTATGTGTGCACTGAGTTCCAAAATCTGTAAAAATGTTGTTGTGCGACTTTGGTAAGCGCTTTGCTTGATTGACTGTCGGACCATTTTTCGCTGACACAGGGACGTAATACGTAAACTACGTACGCTGGCAGCGATAAACCAATCAGAGAACATTACGTAATATGTACAGTACGTACGTTTACCTTCTCCACTCCTCCGGTAGGTATACTACCGGTATGCTGCAAAACAACATTTGTTTGTCTAAGGACCCCCGAAAATGGCACCAGTGAAGAGACATGCTTACGAGGCACAATTCAAACTACAGGCTATCAGTTACGCGGTTGTAAATGGGAATAGAGCAGCTGCGAAAGAATTCAACATCAATGAATCTATGGTTCGGAAGTGGACCGTATGTTTTAGCATGCGCCTTATAATACGGTGCGCCTTATGTATGGGTTAAGTACAGAAATAGATCCCGTAATTGAGACTGCGCCTTATAATCCGGTGCGCCTTATGGTGCGGAAAATACGGTAGTTTCCTGTCCCGTTGCCTACCTTGGCTCCCCTGAAGCCCAGGTTTCCAGGACACACAGCTCCAGGGCAGCCTACCAAGTGGACTACTCTGAAGCCAGGACTCCATTCCCTTTTGTGGATAAATTTTGAAATTTTGGGGATTTGTTCCAAATTGGAATGAAACCATATTTCAAAATAGTGAAATCCTCAGCAAAATGGAATACCTTTCTGTGCCATCTATATTAATTTTCTAAAGAAATCATTTAACTAGCCTCAGTTGTAAATAGGCCCTTTGGCTGTTAGATCTACAGAGCTTTAATTTTATATAGTAGACCATATGTATGCTAAGGACATGAACTATGTTGTCATCTTTAAACTGCTTGTAGAACTACCATGGCTGGTGAAATGTTTCTATCACAGCAATTTGTGGAAAGGAAGTGGGGGAGAGATGGGCCTTTGGTGGTGGGAAGACTGTGGCTGGTGGGTTTCAGAGCAGGAGTGAGTGGTTGTTTGGTTTGGAGGGGAAGAGGACTGAGAGTTTGGTGGTCAACTTAATCAAGACTCTGGTGAAGACTAGAAATGCTCTTTGATAGCGGTATACCCTCCTAGCCATTCAAACCCCCTTGGTCCCTGGAACCACTTTCTCTGCAGTGATTCCCTTTCTGGGCTTGGGCTGCTAGTTGCTTTCCTGAGGTGGAGGGGAAGCTTCTTTACCTACTAGTGTACTCCAAATACCAGCTCTTTGGGACAAATGCTCACAACTGAGATCAAGGTGGGATGATTGGCAGATATGTATTTATTCTAGGTCATTTACACAGAACTGTGCATATATATGAGTGCAGGGAGTGGGGCAAAAGTAATGACTCTGAAAAGGAAATGATCTGAAATACAGTGGTATAAGATGCACTGGCACTCACTACATGACGCTTAAAACCAAATGTTATCAGAAGCTACTGAATGGGGAATAAACGTGGACACTGAGTGTGGGGGAGAGCAAGAGAAACTGACTCAGTGAGATACAGATATTGTGGGAATAGGTGTGGAGTACCTGAGGAAACTGAGCCCAATTGCTTGCATTCTCTCCAATAGACAATGAAATCCTGGATCCAATAATCAGAGTGATGCTCACTAACCTAAGATACAACCAGACATGTACTGCTTGAAGCCTAAACTACATATCAAAATCAAATCATTTGAAAATCAAGTATAATAGGACTAATACTGAAAGACACTCTCTGTTTGCATGTTGCTTATGGTAATAATAAGCCATTCCCTTAAATCTTCTCTAAAGATTTCTATATTTAGTAGTGATACATTTGAGAAACACCATTTTCCCCTGACACTTTTCTTGGGTTTAGACCCACTTGCACAAAAAATGAAAGAAGGGTTCTATGCAGTCTTCCTACTGTAAGGACATATGTCTTTTTAAATTAAAATCCTTTAAAATACAGTCCTTGGCAATTCAGCTAAATCTCTCTCCAGAAGTTAATGCTGGATTTAGGAATTTGACTATGAAGCATGAGTGTTTGTTTTATTATCAGCGTCACAGAAGTTTTGCTTGTGTGGAATATTCGGTGTCCCTCTCTTTCAGGTCCGAAGCCTGTTGTGTTTCTGCAGCATGGTTTACTTGCAGATGGTTCCAGTTGGATCATTAATATGGCCACGAACAGCCTGGGCTTCATTCTAGCAGATGCTGGCTATGATGTTTGGATAGGAAATAGCAGAGGGAACACTTGGTCCAGACGACATGTAAACCTTTCAGTGCACCAAGAGGAATTCTGGGCTTTCAGGTAGACTATAATTTTGGGGAAAACTATTACATGACCAGTTTATTTTGTTTTGTAAAGTGATGCTGGGAATCCATTGTCCTAATAAAGTAAGAATTAGGCCAAAATACTAATTTCTAATTTCACAATTTATAGCTGGATTTTTCAGAGGAGTTGAAATCTTCAGCTCCATTCAAGTCCATTGGAGTTGTAGTTGCTAAGCATCTAAAAAAAATCAGGCCTTGAGATGTCAGACTGCGCCTCCAGAATTAGTGAACACACAAAAACATGTAGGTCTTATTGTCTTTCTCTATCGATACAGTATTTGGAATTCTCTGGGGATGAACACTACAAATATTATGGTACATGATAAATCGTTAAATCAGATAACTGACTGTATTGTGTGGATTTACCAAAGGAGTAAAACAGTTCTACACAACCTGTATCTAAAACAATAGGTTCTTATTTTTAAACACAGTTAGTGCCTATGATCTATATTGATTGGTGTAGCTGGAACAGAGTTTAAATATAGTTCCTTATGTCAGTTCCTGGCCCAATGCAGAGGGGGCTAAAAACATTTGAGGTGCTTGGGGGAATAATATGGAGAAGCTTGTAGTGCTATGACTGTTTTTCAGTTCTAAGGCTTTTGGTGTTCAAATGCAGACAATTACACAGCTAACATAAAGATGACCACCCTTCCTTTTGTAGCTATGATGAAATGGCTAAATATGACCATCCAGCAGTGATAGATGTTATTGTGCAGAAAACTGGACAAGAGAAACTGTATTATGTTGGACATTCGGAAGGCACCACGACAGGTAAGTTTGAGGGGAATGCAGTGTCTGTTGTTAACAATGGAACTATCTATCCTTTGAAGTCTAGATCTCTCCCCCCCCCCCATCCCCACCCTCAGATCCCAATTTCTGCTGTGCTGGAGATATCACGTGTGACCAGAGGGGAACTTTTTAGGGCAATATCCTGTTCTGATAGCTGTGTCATCTGAACATCATGTTCTGTTTTTTGACTTGCACATCACCAATAACGCTGATCCAACAGGAGTGTGTGGTTGAAGTGAAATTAAGGTGCACACCATGAAGTGCAGATTGTGCTCTTGGGCTTGTCCACACTAGAAAGAAAATGTATACTTAAAATATGTGAACTAACATGTCCACAAGCAGATTACATTTTAAAATACCATTGCCCTGTCTTCTCTAGGTTTAGAATTGTATAGTAGCTGCCATGTAGTAAAATAAACCATTTTATCCTAGGGTGGACAGGCTCATAGAAATTCACTTAACAATTCTGTTGATGCATGAACCGCAGTAGGAGCCCATTCAGCGTTACAATAGTTATTTGCATCCGAAGAAGTGGGTATTCACCCACGAAAGCTCATGCTGCAAAACGTCTGTTAGTCTATAAGGTGCCACAGGATTCTTTGCTGCTTCAATAGTTATTTGGTTTCTGCAGTGCTAATGAGTAATAAACGTTTATTTCGTTCACTCAAATAAGTAAATCTGGGTCTGTCAATACTGAGGAAGGACATCTGAGTAGGAGGTGCCATTCTGACAGTTGTTTTTCTGACTATAATCACACTTTAAGGAAAACCTGAAGCCAGCAAAACTTTGTTCCAAAAAAATGTTTTATTAAGCAAGGCAAAGGCACTAAATTCCATTCAAATTACTTTCATCTGAAAGAAAGTTACAGACTGAAAGTATCGTCATCTCATCATCATACTTCAGTGGGGATTTTGCAATGTGTGGACCGCAAATGCAGCTAGGTAATGTTTACATTATAAACAGCTTGTGTTTTCAATTGACCCTTTAAAAATTCTCAACATTTCTGTTCTCCTTACAGTTCGTAAAATAGTTTTCACAAAATCTAAACTCCTGATGCTTGAACTCCTTGCAATAATAACTTGCACTTCTCTTTCTTCATTTTCAGCTTTCATAACATTTTCAACCATGCCCCGGCTGGCTCAAAGAATCAAAATGTGTTTTGCTTTAGCTCCTGTAGCCACACTTAAATATGCCCAAAGCCTGTTGACAAAGCTTGCATTACTTCCCGATGTAGTGATGAAGGTATGTGATTTTTTTTAGACAGAATATCTGTTAGCCGAAGTTTGTTGGACTTTTTTGGTGGGCATTCTAAAACCAGTTAGGACAGAACAGTTAAAATGAAGCGAGACATTCTAGAATTTCCAGAGATTTTACTGTGCAATTTGTACAAATGCTAAAACCAGTCACATAGCTTAATCCATAATCTGTGTTCACTGTGCCAAAATTTACCCATCAAGTATGTTATAGCAGAATTAGGGAACCAGTTAGAGGGATGGGCAGACTTCAGTGTCATGGGGGAATGTAAAAGTCTTGGACTGTTCAGAGAGTGTATGAATAAAAGGAGACATGAGAGGTTTATAAAATAGAAAATGGTGTTGCGGTAGTAACAAAGCATTGCCACTTAGCCCTTCTCCTAATACAAGAAAAGGGTAGCGTTCAGTAAAACTGAAGGGCAACAAATCTAAAACTCTAAAAGGAAAAAAGCTTAGTAGGGTTCAAAGGAGGATTAGGCATTTATATGGTTAATGAGTACATCCAGCTATACTAGGTAAGGTACAAAACAAGGGATTTTTGCCTTATTGCTTCAGGATATAAAACAACCTTGAGCTGCCAGGGATTGGAGGTGTCTTCCCTGAGTGGCGTGTTGTTCCATGATTCTCTATTTTAAGGATTCTAGTATCTCCCTCTGAAGTATGTGGTACTGCAGAGACCAGTAATTGTACTGGTTGAACCAGTGGCCTGATCTGGTATAGTAATGCCTATGTTCCTGTAGCTTGGCCAAAAGACGGAGGGAGAGTGTGGTAGTTTAGCTTTATCTGAAGGTTGTAAATACCAAGGAGGGAGAGGAATTACTTAAGTCTATCCAAGAGGTGTAAGTAGAAGGAAATAATTAAGGATTCGAAAATCTGAAGGAAAAATTCTTAACTGTGAGGACAATTGGAATGGCGAATAGTCTTCTACTTCCTAATCACCTGATTTATTTAAATGTGTATTGAACACAGAACTTGAATATACTGTAGCAGACATTCTTTGATTGGCAGATAGAAGGAAGGGCTGGTTTTATCTCCAATATCAGTAATTTTATTAAATATGAATCTTTGTAATTTTACAGACTGTAGTTGGCGCAAAAGAATTCATACGACAGAATTTTTTTGCTGACTTGTTTGCTGCTGAATTTTGCAGCCAGGGCACGTTATCAGAATTTTGTGGCGACCTCATGTTTGAGCTGTGTGGATTTAATGAGAAGAACTTAAATATGGTATGTCTAAATCTACAGTTGTTCCTCAGATATTTTTTTCAAAACAGATTTATCCTTGAAATTGCCTGCATTGATTTATGATAAATAGATAGATCCATTTCATGAGATGAAACTTGTTATGAAATATAAATGTTTCCTTATAGAGCCGAATATATGTGTATATAACACATGCCCCAGCTGGAACCTCTGTACAAAACATGATTCACTGGAAACAGGTAGAACTTCTGAAATATAAAGTGCCCTGCAATCATTATGTAACAATCGTACGTGATGTTTGAAAATTAATTTAGGGCCAGTCTCCTATTCTATTGTCCTAATTTATTCTCAGGTGCCAACAATTTAGCAATCAAGCTGGCATTGCCACATTGAAAGAACTAATCCCGCCTTAATCATACTTGTGTCTACCCTGGCTTAGTATATTCTGCAAGCAGAGAACTTGGCAGAGGCATGAACATATCTAAATACAGAGCAACCTCACAGGGCAGCTAGTTTCTTTTTCCCCTGCATAATGTACAAATTAGCTTGCAAGTTAGTACTCCGTGCCAGTCCCCACCCAGGATACATGGAAATATAATCAACACAATACCCTTTTTTGTCTCTATAAAAGAATGGTAGAGTAGACATGCCATTGTCACAGATCAGGGTAGCTGCACCGTATTCCCCCTCAGTGGTCCAGCAAGAGCACCCACTCTTAGGCTTGCAACTCACCAGCCATTGGCTTTCTTGAGTGGAAATCCACATTGTCACTTCCTTCTGACCTGGGTATGTCCAGGCTGCACAGTTCTCTGCCTTCGGTGTTATTCCCGGCAGAGGTAGATTGCCCAAGGACACCTGCTTGCTTTCTCTTCAGAAACGGTTAACAGGTGCAATTGCTACAGTTATCAGGTACCACATAGCACTTCCTATGCAAGCCTACTTTAGTCTTAAGGTAAAAACACTACACAGAAAACCTGTTAAAACAATAAAAGAACCTATATGCATGCTAATAAACTTACCAAACATCACCCTAATGTGGATTCTGCAGGAGCAGTCCTTCAACCCCACCCAGGGGATTCCTTGTGGTCACAAATTCATCTCAGTTTAAGCTCAGAACAAGCACTCAGTCTTACGTGACCTCAATAGGCCAAATCCTTCCAACTCTCCCCTAAGGATTGGGGCCTTCTATAGTCCAGCGATACTGTTAATTTGTTGGATCAGGGAGAACGTCCTGAGTCAGTCTAATCACAGTTTATTTGTCCTAAAATCCTTTCTTTGTTGGACCCTGGAGAATCCAGTTTGAACTAGATTATGCAAACCTCTGCAGGAGCTAGTTTCAAAGGCTAACTTTGGAGGGGCAAATTCAGTAACTATTTTTTCCCTTGTTTTAGTTAAAACATGTACATTTTATTTTAATTTTTACTCTCTGCGATTAAAAGTGATAAACTGAAAGCTTATGACTGGGGAATACCATCTAACAAAGTCCACTATGATCAGGTAAGGTAATTCTGATGTGAAAACATTTCAGTATTTTCACTTAAAAAAAACTGTAAAAAAGAGAGTGGGCATCATACTATCCCATTTGACAGCAAAAGCTATTGTAGCCAAGCAAAAGTTATGCTTTAAAAAAAAATTCCATATTAGGGGCCAAATTATGTTCTCATTTATACCAGTATAAATCCAGAGAAATTCCACTGAGTTTACTGACAGATTTATTTGGGCATAAGCTTTCCTGGGTAAAAACCCACTTCTTCAGATGCGTGGAGTGAAAATTACAGATGCAGGCATTATTATACTGACACATGAAGAGAAGGGAATTACCTCACAAGTGGAGAACCAGTGCTGACAGGGCCAACTCAATCATGGTGGATGTAGTCCACTCCCAATAACTGATGAGAGGGTGTCAATACCAGAAGAGGGAAAGTTGCTTCTGTAGTGAGCCAGCCACTCCCAGTCCCTATTCAAGCCCAAATTAATGATGTTAAATTTGCAAATGAATTTTTAGTTCTGCAGTTTCTCTTTGAAGTCTGTTTCTGAAGTTCAAGTTTTTTTTGTTCAAGTATGGCTACTTTTAAATCAGTTGTAGAATGTCCAGGAAGATTGAAGTGTTCTCCTACTGGCTTTTGTATGTTACCATTCCTGATGTCCGATTTGTGTCCATTTATTCTTTTACATAGAAACTGTCCGGTTTGGCCAATGTACATGGCAGAGGGGCATTGCTGGCACATGATGGCATATATCACATTAGTAGATATGCAGGTGAATGAGTCCCTGATGGTGTGGCTGATGTGGTTGGGTCCTCTGATGGTGTCGCTATAGTAGATATGTGGGCAGAGAGTAGGCAACGATATGCAGACAGAGTAGGCAACAGGCTTTGTTACAAGGATTGGTTCCTGGGTTAGTGTTTCTGTGGTGTGGTGTGGTGTGAAGTTGCATGATAAGATTCAGAAGCAAATCTTTGGTTTCCACTAGCAAGAGGCATAGCACCTCTTCAGTGAGAGCTGAGTTTTTAACTGGAAGAAATGCAGTTGAGATGTTGCCTGGAAGTTCAGCAGTTTGCTTTGAAGACTCACCTGATGGAAAAATATTGTGGTGATGAATCAACATAGCCCTCTACTAGATACTTTAAATATATCTTACTTGAATATCTCACCCTTACTTCCAAACATTTTACAATCATAATAATAAGAGGTGTTCAGGTAAAATGTAAAGAAGGCTTGTCTACATGGAGCAGTAAAGTGGACTATGCAGGTGTGATTTCTAAACAGGGGCAGCTCCAGGCACCAGCACGCCAAGCGTGTGCCTGGGGCGGCAAGCCATGGGGGGCGCTCTGCTGGTCGCCGCGAGGGCGGCAGGCAGGTTGCCTTCAGCAGCATGCCTGCGGAGGGTCCGCTGGTCCCGTGGCTTCGGCAGACTTCCCGCAGGTGTGCCGCAGAATCCGCAGGACCGGGGACCTCCCGCAGGCAAGCCGCTGAAGGCAGCCTGCCTGCCTGCCATGCTTGGGGCGGCAAAATACCTAGAGCTGCCCTGTTTCTAAAGCACACAAACAAGTAGCAGATTAATTGGTCCATGTAGATCCTGCTGGTGTGAACTAAAAGTTCTCAGTGCACTAGGGAACTTTTTAGTGCACATCAGCAGGGTCTACATGGACCAATTAATGAGCAACATGTTAGTGCACTTTAGAAATCACACTCTGAACATCTGTATTATTGCTATGTGAGTTTTTTTCTTTTGTTTTTATCTTGTCTAAGTATCCTGAAGTCTCTCACCTGCTGTATGATTGTGCCTTTGAAAATGTCCTCTATATGTGGCAGCAGACTGGGATAGTGGAGGTTTCAGTGTGAGATTTAGGTGTAACTTCTGAGGTCATTTAAAATTCTGTAACATATTGATAAGAATGCATTCTTTCAGAGCCAGAAATTGATGAAACTCATGCGAGAGAACTCATTTTGAGCTCTCTCTATATTATCATCAAAATTGTGATATTTAAGTTTAATTTGAACTAGTAATTTCTCTTCTTTCAAGAATGACAGTAAATTATAAAGTTCTTTGTTTAAAATAGTCTTCTAGTAATGTGTAACTGATTGTTCATTGCATTCCAATCCAAACTTGTTTTCTTTTGTGAAATCTTTTTGTTTGTTTGTTTTTAAAGGATACTCCACCCATATGCAATGTGACAGACGTGCAAGTCCCAACTGCAATGTGGAGTGGTGGAAATGACTGGCTCGCTGACCCTACGGATGTTGACCTTTTGCTCCCACAAGTCACTAACCTGGTTTACCCCAAGGTGATTCCTGAGTGGAACCATCTGGATTTCATCTGGGGCCTTGATGCACCTGAGCGCTTGTATAATGAAATCCTCGACTTGATGAGGAAGAATACATAAAAATGTGGCTTTGGGATCAAGTATTATATTAATTTCTGTTGATATCTGTCTTATTTGGTTTTTAATGAATTACAAAACTCTTATATGTAACAATCTATACTTGATGAATTTACTTTACTTTAATAAAATTTTCTTTAATGAACTTCAGTATTAGGGGAGCAGCACAAATGTATCCAAAGAAGGGAAATATTGAGTTGCAATATACAATGCATATGCTATGCTGTAAAAATGTAAATCCTTTGTTTTTCTAATGTGCCAAGCTTTAGAAATAAAGCATATCATGGGTAGGCATGAAGATCTGGTTCCAAGATAATTTATTTACGCTCGTGTCTAGATGACCTTTTCTATAAAATTTAATTGAGGGCCTGGGAGACAACTGATAAATATGGCTAGACAGGCCATCACAATGGTCCCAATTCACACTTGGTTTACTTTGAGTATATGCATCATTCCATTGACATTAGTGGAGCTACACTGACCTAATGCAGCCAATGATCTAGACTAGAGATTTTATTTCATCACCCCAATCATCTGACTAGGGTCAGTCCTTACTGCTGTCACAGGACTGAGGTCATGAACTGACCCTAATGTTACTAATACAGACCACAAAGAGGTGGCATATGTTTGTTGAATGAGAGTGCAGGGGAAAGGTTGGGTTATTTTGAGGATTGTTCTACATATGCAAAATTAAACAAATTTCTATATCTGTTGTATGTTATCTCTGTTTACAGACCTTTGCATTCAGCACAAATAGAGCTTAAATATTCAAATTCTAGATATGTTCTTTTTTCTTTCAAATAGAGGATCAGAAAGGAAGAATCTGATACAATGAATCTGGAAATACAGATATAGGAAAGTATCAGAGGGGTAGCCGTGTTAGTCACCGGACTCCTCGTCTTTGTAGATATAGGAAAGACAATCTGACCCTTACAAGATTTTACTATCTAATTTTTAAATTCAATGTGAAAAGAGATTTAGAATATTAACATGTGGCCTATATTTTTAGGTATATGTCCATAGAGTGTGGTGGTAGGGCTGATTAGTTCAATCTTAACTCTTCATTTTCTAACTCTCTGGAGTTTATATTTCTCAGACTAAACTCCCAGAAATCCAGGGTGGCAGACTTGCACTCTCTACAGGGAGGAACCTGCCAGTATTACTTTTCACAGGGTCCTGGGCTGGGAGCTGGTGGACTGGGAGTGCATTGGTCCCCTTACCATACCCCACTTAAGGGCAAAAGCCCAGATGCAGGAGGAAGATCCTAACAGTCTGGGGTCAGGGATCTGGCACCACTTCTGAAACACCATCTGCTTCTGAGAGAGAAAGAGACACAGAGCGGAGGACAGGCGGACTAACCAGTACGCTACCTAGCTCCCCGAGGGCCCTATCACAATAGGTTAATGACCACTTAAGTTCGATTTTGATAAGATCACAAAGAAACTTTCCTGAAGGCAGTTTGCATGTTTAAAAATTCATTCTTCCAAGATACAACAAACTAGACACTCTTTGTAGGTGTATGTCAGTGAAACGAAGACAATCCACCCCACCAACCACCTCAGCCTGGACCAGTCCACACAAGAGATCCACTTCCTGGACACTACAGTGCTAATACATGATGGCCACATAAACACCACCCTATACCGGAAACCTATTGACCACTATACTTACCTACATGCCTCCAACTTTCATCCAGACCACACTACTTAATCCATTGTCTACAGGCAAGCTCTACGATACCCTCGCATTTGCTCCAACCCCTCAGACAGAGACAAACACCTACAAGATCTCTATCAAATGTTCTTACAACTACAATACACACCTGCTGAAGTGAAGAAACAGATTGACAGAGCCAGAAGAGTACCCAGAAGTCACCTACTACAGGACAGGCCCAACAAAGAAAGTAACAGAATGCCACTAGTCATCACCTTCAGCCCCCAACTAAAACCTCTCCAGTGCATCATCAAGGATCTACAACAAGAGCGGACAAGAGCGATTGTATTATGTTGGCCATTCACAGGGCACATCTACTGGTATGTTGATGAATACAGCTTGATGTAGGTTAAGGTTCCAATCCTGCCAGCACTCATGCATGCTAATAGCTTTATTTCAGTGGATTATACAGATATAAAGTTGCCCAAAGCCTTCCCAATCGAGCTGGTCAAATTCTTCATTGTAATTTAATTATCCAATGAATTGAGTTTTTGTTTAATCTATTTGTCAAGTAGTTTGTGCAGCCAAATTTCAATCTATAGTGAACTATTCACTTTGTTTTTGTGATACGTGACATGTCTTCTAAATTGCTAGATCTTGTTCAAGACTATATATAGCATATTTTACTTTAGTTTTAAAACCATTGAGTGACTCAAGCACAAAAAAAATCTTAGTTGACCTTTCTTCAGCATATAATAGTTTGCACTATGGATTAGTCCCAAAATTGTACTTCAAGGTCCCAAACAAGAAACTTCTAGATTTTATTATGCCCTATTGAAGTCAATGGGAGTTGTGCTATGGAGCTTTATGGGGCTGGGATTTCATCCTCTTTGTTTCCCAATGCATAATCCGTCAATCTCTGCTTGCTTCCAATCCCTTCATTTCAGCTTTTTGGCCTCCAGTCAAAGTTCTCACTTCTTAAACTGGAAGAACAAACAGGATTTATTAGAAAATTTGCTCTCATCAATGCAGCCTTCACATGTATCTGCCTGTCAGTGTTACACTCACAGACCAGGCATGGTTTTAAACCTGAAGGGTTTATGAAACAAGCAAACACAGCTTGCACAAGCCCCAGTGCTGCTGAGTCTCTCTGGAGCACACCAACCTCTCCTGGGACCACACCCTGTTACCAGCTGTGTCCCCCTTGGCCTCTTCAGCAGACCTCCTTAAAGGGACAGGACACAGGTAACTATAACTCCAGCATTCTGTTATGACTGCAACATTAGCAGTTATTTTCAGAGTGAGTCTGAGTTATCAGTTAGTTTCACTTAGAACATTTAATTAAGCAAAAGAGCTGTTTTCAGACCAATCTAGGGAATTCTGAGAGGAGAAAGATGTTCCTAAAAATCTTTTATTTGGGGTGCAAAGTGGATGTTCAGTTGGGCAGTTTGGAGTCAAATACTGAGAGAAAATTTGTCTGTGTGTCACTGACATACATTGAAAGGAACTGGTCTCATCAGCCGTTCCCAGTTTCAGGCCCCAATCCCACTGAATAAGGGTCAACAATGTAATGCAGTTGTGAAAAAAGCTAATATCATTCAGGGGTGTATTAACATGAACGTCATATGTAAGACATGGGGGGTAATTGTCCCAGTCTGCTCGGCCCTGGTGAGGCCTGTGCTGGAGTACTGTTCCAATTCTGGGCACCGCACTTTAGGAAAGATGTGGACAAATTGGAGAGGGTCTGGAGGAGAGCAACAAAACATGATGAAAGTTTTAGACAACCTGACCTCTGGAGAAAGTTTAATACAACTGGGCATATTTAGTTTAGGAAAAGAAAATTGAGGGTGGATGACCTGATAACACTCTTCAGATATGTTAAGGGCTATTATAAAGAGGATGGTGATCAATTGTTCTTCATGCCCACTGAAGGGAGGGCAAGATGTAACGGGCTTAATCTGCAGCAAGGGAGATTTAGGAGAGAGGTTAGGAAAAAACCTCTGTACTATATGGGTAGCTAAACTTTGGAATAGGCTTTCAAAAGGAAGTTGTGGAATCCCCATTGGAGATATTTAAGAACAGGTTGGACAAATGTCTATCAGGGATGGTCTAGGTTTAGTTTGTCTTACCTTGGTACAGGGGGGCTGGACTTTGACATCCCAAAGTTCCTTCCAGACCTACATTTCTGAGTCTATGATCCTGAATGGAGTTCATCCCGCACACTGAGCCCCATTGAGTTCAACCCACCTGCATGGAGCTCATTACGGGAATGGGGCCTTAGTGAAATATTCAAATGCTCTGAGGACATTACTGGTGCTTAACATATAATAGACTTTCTGAGTTTGAACCAAGAAGAAAGCAACTAAGAAATTAAATAACTAGCTGCAATGTGATGTATCAGAGTATCGAGTTCCCAGCATCCACCTGTTTCCCGGCCCATACCCCAAGCTAAGGGTACCTCTGTGTCACTATGCAATGCAGAGGCTGTTAGGAATACAAGAAACTGCTATTATCATCCTGGATTGCTGGTCCCTCACCACAACTCCTAGACTTACAGCTCATCCTGTGCATTTGGGATGCAGAGGGCAATGCCTTCTGTGCAGGAGCTGGGTGTGGGTTTCTTGGGCCACTGGAAATAACCTATCCCCATCTCTGAGGGGATCACTCCAGGAGCACACTAATGAACCTTGCCTGATTCCTGCCACAGGAAGGAACTGCATCAAAGGGGTTTCCAGGCAGGGATTTCTATCCTGGCAGGACAATGTGGAAGCAATAAAGAACTCAAGGTTTTTTAAACAAGAGCTTAGTCAGTTCTTCTTTGAGAGCTTGCTCATGTCAATTCCATTTTAAGTGTGTTTGTGTGTGTGCATGCACAGTTGTTGGAGATTTTCGTCCTAGAGGTATCTGTCGGGTCGGCTTTTGTGCCCTCTGGAATAGGGCACTCACGAGGTGGAATATCAGGTACCACCAGCCCCAGGCCATCTCAGTTCCTTCTTACCACCTGTTATAGTTGGTTGGAGCACCTTGCCTTGTCTCGCAAGACCACTATTAGTTTCTTCATAACTTTTCTCATGTACTTCATTCTACTGGTTGTTGTATATAGTTCAGATTAATTAGTTGATAGTGTTAAGTTAGTTATAGAGTCCTGGTTGGGATTTTGCCCCGAGCGAGGCATGCTTCACTCTCCCAGCTTCAAGTCATGTTTGGCATGCAGCAGGCCGATGCCGATAAATGATCCGCATGACAATTGTCTCAAGTGTCTGGGGGAAAGCCACGGAAAAGACTGGTGCCGCATCTGTAAAAACTTTCTCCCTCAGACTCAGAAGGAGCAAGATATTCCCTTGCGGGCCCTCCTGATGGAGACTGCTCTTCATCCCGAGTTGGAGCCCTCCATCACAGAACCCATACCGTATACATCGGCTTCGGTGCACAGTGCACCACTGATACCGCACTTGGCCTGGCACTGCTCCCTTTCGCTGGTGCCAGAAGAAGAAGAGTCCCTCGGTACTGAAGGACAGGGCCCACAGGCAAAGGACCTGTGTCAGGACATGCGCCTGCTTCAGGGCTTCATGGGAGTACCACAGAAGTCAGACCTCCCAGGCTGGCCAGGGACCCACCTTCCACTCTGGGCACTGACAAGGGCTCCCAGACTATTGTGGGGCCTTCAGTACCTGATGCGGTCCCGTCGGCTAAGGAGCAGAGCTGGCCGGCTCCACAGGTCCCACGCCAGGTGGCTGAAGACAAGTGGCTCCGCCTCCATCACCGAAGGGCATGCCCACTAGAGGGCAGCAGCATAGACTGGCTGAACTCCCCTGGTCGCCGGACCATAGGTGTTGCTGTTGCTGTGACCTTGGATCCTGGCACTACACCCCAGGAAACCTAGATCGCCAGAGAGATCCCCACTTACTAGGCGTGGGACTCTGGACTCGAGGCACCGTTCCCCATACCGCTGGTAGTCTGACTGCAGGTTGCCAAGGCACCAGTCACCTTCTCCCAGGCGGTCACCGAGATGCCGGTCGCGGTCCTGGAGGGGTCATTCAGGATCTCTACATTGATCTTGTTTGCCCCAGTACTGTTCCTCGGGCAGGCAGCGCTACTCCCTCTCACCCTGCCACTTGACAACCAAGGTTAGCAAACAGACCCAGGCCTCAATGGCTTGCAATGGTCTCTGGAGGGACAGTGTTTGGGGGTCGGATGGCGATTTCAGTCTGCTGTCAAGAAGGGAGACTGAGGTGGCACTTGCCATGGTACCGGTGCAACAGGATCAGTAGCACCCCCCCATTGGCCATACTGGAATCCATGCGGGGTATCAGTGATGCCTGTTCAATACTCCCAGCCCTCCCTGGCCACATCAGACAAGCCGGTTGTGACACCACAATCAGAGCGCGGTACCAAAGGTGAGGCTGAGGTGGCGCACTGTACCCTGGCACTGAGGGAACCCTCCTCCATGAAAGAAGGGGATGACACCCTCCTGCAGGTGGTGCAGTCCTCGTCATCGTCCCCAGATGAGGCGGTGTCCGGGCCATCCCACCCTAGTAGCCCCATGGACAACTTTAAGGAGCATCAGGCCCTCCTTAAACGGGTGGCTGAGAACTTTGGCCTGCAAATTGAGGAGGTTGCTGAGGAGGCTGATGACCTCTTCAATGTCATATTTAGATTACCTCCTGCATCTCAAGCTCCAGGGCTTGTCCTGCTCTTCAATCAAGTTCCATCTCGTGGCCATCTCAGCTTTCCACCTGCTGGTCTGCGATAGGTCGGTTTTCGCTCAGAATATCATGGCCAGATTCCTTAAGGGCCTGGAGTGCCTCTACCTGCATGTCAGGGATCCCATGCCTGTCATGGCTCACAGCTCCCTCCTTTGAGCCTCTGGCTTCCTGATCTCTCCTTCTCCTCTCCTGGAAAGTCACGTTCTTGGTAGTGGTGATGTTGGCCCACCAAGTGTCTGAAATTTGGGCTTTCACCTCAGAATCGCCTTACACGGTCTTCTACAGGGAAAAAGTCCAGCTAAGACCACACCTGGGCTTTCTCCCCAAGGTAGTCTCTCAGTTTCATTCGAGCCAAGACATTTACTCACAGGTCTTTCCAAAGCTGCATAAGTTAGAGGGGGAGCATCGGAGGAGGCCTTTGACCTTCTACATTGACAGGACCAAGCTGTTTCGTAAGTCCATGCAGTTATTTGTCGCGGTGGCTGACAGGATGAAGGGTTGTCCTGTATCCGCTCAAAGGATTTCCTCTTGGATCACAGCCTGCATTCGCTTCTGCTATGATCAAGCGAAGGTGTGACCCCCGGCGATTTTCACCGCCCACTCTACCAGGGCACAGACCTCTTTGGCAGCCTTTCTGGCCCAAGCGTCTATCCAGGACATCTGTAGGGCGGCCACTTGGTCATCCGTCCATACCTTTATTTCCCATTATGCATTTACTCAGCAGGCCCGGGACGATGCTGGCTTTCATAGGGCAGTACAGCAAGCCGCTAAGCTGTGACCTCTGAGCCCACCTCCCTAGATACTGCTTGCGCGTCACCTAAAATGGAATCAACATGAGCAAGCACTCGAAGAAGAAAAAACAGTTACCTACCTTTTCATAACTGTTGTTCTTCGAGATGTGTTGCTTGTGTCTGTTGCATTACCCACCCTCGTGCCCCTCTGTTGGAGTTGCCGGCAAGAAGGAACCAAAAGGGTGTGGAGTGGTGGCGCCTGATATATCGCTGCATGAGTGCACCACTCCAGAGGGCACCACAGCCAGCGCTACAGATACTGCTAAGGCAGAAAGCTCCAACAACTGTACACGTGGGCACACACACCCCTAAATTGGAATGGACATGAGCAACACATCTTGAAGAACAGTTATGAAAGGTAAGTGACCATTTTTTTTCTTTATACCTGCTTGGCATGTAAAGGCTGTGATGAGGAAAGACTAATCCCTATGTAGCAAAGATGAAAACTCCTGAGTGAACTAATTCTCTACAGTTGAGGCCTTAGGGTCTGACAATTAGCCAATTTCTGCAAATTGGTTTGGAGCTTTGGGTTCCACAACTGGTTTGTTTTTCATATGACACAGCAAAAGCTGTTGACTTGGTCAACTTTGTTTTTAGAAAAGGAACATCTTGAAGTGCCACCTGAGTCTATGGACCAGCTAATCTGGAATAATCCAGGGGTGGGGTGACACCACAGGAAGGTTGAAATCACACTTCAAGCTGATGGTATTGTGCTGTTCCTATCATCTCACCAACTCTCTATCTTCTTCTGAAGACCCTACAGGACTATGTTTGTTTTTCCCGATATAAAATTAATTCAGAAAAGTCATAGATTTTTTTTCTGGTTTAATGTCCTCCATGTATACCATGTGACTCCTCTCTTTGTCAAGTTGTACGAAAATTGTAGTGGCAAAAATGTGGAGTATAGTCAAGGTTCCATGAACATCTTATTTCCAAATGATCTTGAAAAAATTTCCAAACACTGTCTGATCATAAATGCATTCCAGGTTTTTTCATGAGTATATTGGCATTTGAGCATGAGCCTGCACCAGCAAATGTCCAGTGGGCAGTTAACCAAATTCTGCAAGGATGCAGCTTTACCACAGTATTCTGATGGATGGGTTGAGTGAGGAGGACTGTTTGAAATAAATTCCTGATGTGTTAGTGAACAACTATTTGAGAGTAAAAGTGAAAGTAAAAGTAACACATCAGAGGCTATCATCCAGGAGAACCTGAAGTCTCTCCCAAAGTGTCTTTTTTGTGAACCAGTGATTCTGACAATGTTGCTGGTGATAAGAATAGTTCAGCGTGGCAAGGGATTAATTTATCAAAGCCAAAGCTAATAGGGAATGAAAATGTCAGTAATATTGAATTGCACTTTCAGATTTCTACTGCCTCCCTGCAAAAATATTATTGAGATGTTATCTATCACTTGCGCACACACAGGCAGAACAAAGAAAAATATCATAGCCTAATAAATTATCAACCCAGCAAAGGATTAAACCATGCTGTCTTATTGTGTGTTAATGTTGTAGGCTTGTAGACGAGTGGACTCACCCCTGCGGCGCCTCCTGCTGATGACTCCTGGGAATTAGCTCATTCCAGCTCTGGAGTGCCCTCTGCAGGCTGGTGATCCGCCTGTCCTCTGGCCCCCATGTCCCTTTTACATGGGGGTGCTGCCCCTGGCAGTAACCCCTTTCTCTCAGGGTCTCCCCTCCCCAGGAAACCCCCACCCACTATCCCCACCTCGCCTCAGTATATGGCTACTGCCAGTCATTGTCTAGCCCCTGCACCCTGGGGCAGACTGCAGTATCAGCCACTCATCATTGGCAAGGCTGGGTTTGGACCTGCTGCTTTGGCCTACCCCTGGGCTGCCCTCTGCAACCCCTAGTACTCATTGGCCTTCTGCTAGGCCGCAGCCTGGGGCTTTCCAGGCTAGAGCTCTCCAGCTCCTCAGCCTGTCCCCAGCCTGCTTCACTCAGGTACTTTGTCTCTAGCTCTCTGCAGCCAGGCCCTTCTCCCTCTACAGGCAGAGAGAGAGACTGCCAGGGCCTCTGGCTCGCAGCTTCTTATAGGGGCCAGCTGGGCCCGATTGGGACCTGGCCACAGCTGAGCCTACTTTCCCCAATCAGCCCAAGCTTCTTGCCCCAGCCACAGCCCTCTCCTGGGTTGTTTTAAGCCCTTCAGGGCAGGAGCAGGGGACCACCCTGCTACAAGGCTAATACCCTGTTAACAACAATTTAAGTTATTCTATATGATCGATGAATACAGAATTTAGGTGAATATTTCATACTGAATTTGCTGGCAACTCCTGACTTCAAGTCTACATTTTACTTTCAAGTTTAGGGTGACTTTTTTTTTTTTAAGACAGCAGATCACAACCAGTCAGTATTATGTCTGTGTTAGTAAAGAGCAGAGATATAATTGCCATGCATTTCCTTTACTGTTAACGTAATTGCCAGAGTCCATCTACTTTGTGATATGTACCTTTAACTTTCCAGGGTGCCTAGAGCTTGGGATGGGTGCTCCTCTAAGGAAAGTATAAGTCCGAGTAAATATATCCAATGCTAAAAATCAGGCCAAAGAGAGAAGGGGGAGGGGTAGAATTAATAAATGACTCTTCAAGGCAACTTCTGATTGGAGAGCAAGAAGTATGAGATATTCTGATGTGGCAGATATCTGCCCCCTCATGCTGCTTTTTAACGCTGTGGCCATCAGAGTTGCCACTGTTCAGACATCTGGATCCACTTGGTGCAGCAGAAGGACTCCAGTGGGTAACTCTTTTTCTTAATTTAACTCTGACTGAGATTTGTATTTAACTACTTTTGTAATGAAATATTTTGGTTGCTTTTTCTCTGAGCGAGGAGGGTATACAGGAGATATCTACTGAGGTTGAGCTCCCTGAAAATCATCAGAAAATCCATAATTATGGTCAGTACAAGGTGGGTTAAACCTTTCACTGTTTTAAAAAGTGCATGGTCTGGGAGTGACTTTTAATAGAATATTAATTTGCTTGGAAGACCTGTGCGGATCAGGTACTTTTGAACTGCCTTAGGGGAGAATCTTTCTGGAGTGTATCTCATAAATTATTTCACATTAAGGTCTATATTTCAGCATTAAAACAGATCCCATGTTATGGGGTGATACAGAAACTATTGAGATGGGGGGGACAGATTCATTGTTGCCATATGGAGTAGCAGGAGGACAGAAAACAAAGAGACACATCAAGGCATTTGCAGCAGGGCTGTGAATTAGGGACCTCAGTGGGTAAAATAAATAAAGTTCTTAAGACGTGTACGCTTGAAGCAAAGGAAGTGTTCCTTTGGGAATTAAAATGCATCTTCATATAAAGTTCACTTCACAATTCTCTAGCCACGTTTCTAACACAAATGAAATACTGCAGATTTTTTCTCTGGTCTCTCAAGTATTGTTTTACAGCATTTATTGCTGTGCAGAATCTCTGAAGCCACATCTCGAAACTGACTAGAACTACAATATCTGAGCGTATTAAATGTTACCTCCAAATAACTATATAAAAAAATAAGGTTGCAAAGTCATGCATTTATAACTTTGGAAATACCAGACTTCAGGTTGCCTGTGCAACCTCAATTCAGCTCCATAGCATATATGTATTATACAGTCAAAAATGTACACATTCACATGATTTGTTCCACAAGAAAAATGAAATATGGACAAAGCTATTTTTCCTTAATCTCATTCGCCGGAATAGCTGGACGGTTTTAGATGATACTTTCCAATACAATGCAACATGAGGTAGATGTGTGGCATGGTAAATTTATTTGGAGACAGTTAAAGTTTGGCAGAGGCATACACAACTCAAAACAAGCTCTTAAAATGGAAAATATCAGAGAACTTTAGCTACAGGCAGCATTATCAGCTCCATGTATAATATTGGGAATAACTTCAATTGTTTTCCTCGGGAAGCTTCAGATGATTCTAAATACTGTATTTTTGACCATCTTAAAAAAGACATTTGATAGGGAGGCGCTATCCTGAAATTTTCATTCCCTTCTATCTTAGTCTATATGGTTGGATTAGAGCAAAGGACTAGAGAGACTGAACACTGGAGTGATTTCAAATATTTGCATTTCATCTTTGTGCCAAATCAATCCTGATTTACGCCTCACTGTCTTATCTAGACTTTTATAAACAGTTTATAAAAAGTTTAGGGTAAATTGAAAAGTTCACTTGATTTTTTTTTCTTCTTAGTTAATATTTTATTACTTGCAAAAAACAATATGTAGTTACAACGTATCAACATTAATACAGACCTACACAAAGATGTGGAATCAGTGCTTACTTTGTGCTGGCTGAGCCCCGGCAACTCCAGGCTTTGCAGTTCATAGCCCCAGCTTCTCTGGGCTTGATGCATCAGTTATGAAAGTAGAAAAATTGCTTGTGTTCTGGCACCCAATTGCTCAAGCCCTGGCACCTCTTTCATTATGAATTAAGCTGTGTGTGGAATATGCAGCTGTTGTTGATGAAAAAGACATTCAGCGAAACTACTGTTAAGCGAGTGAATATAACTATTCCAGAATGAGTATGTTTCAACAAAATGTTTTTTGTAGGAAAATGCCAATTTGTCACAAATGAAACATTTTGCAGAAATATCAGTTGTGTGGAAATTTTATCAAGGCTGTTTCCTGGGTCCAGGATGGAATTTCAAGAGGCAGAGTGAGGATATTGGGAAGATCAAGACTATAACAGGGTTCAAAATAGAACTAGATAAACTCATGGAGGATATTGGTCATCAATGGCTATTGGTAGGGCCCTATCAAATTCATGGTCTATTTTGGTCAGTTTCACAGTCAGAGGATTTAAAAAATGGTAAATTTCATGATTTCAGATATTTAAATTTGAAATTTCATGGTATTGTAATTGCAGGGGTCCTGATCCATAAAGGAGTTGTGTGTGTGTGTGTGGGGGGGATTGTGGTACTGCTACTCTTACTTCTGTGCTGCTGCTGGCAGCAGTGTTGCCTTCGGAGCTGAGCAGCTGAAGAGTGGCGACTACTGGCTGGGAACCCAGCTCTGAAGGCAGAGCCACCAGCCAGCACCAGTGCAGAAGTAAGGGTAGCATGGTATGGTCTGCCACCCAGCTCTGAAGTCAGCGCAGAAGTAAGGGTGGTAATACCTTCACTTCCTAAAATAACCTTGTGACCCTTCTGCAATGCTCTTTTGGGTCAGGACCCCCAAATTGAGAAATGCTGGTCTCCCCCTGTATAGGGTAAAAGCACACAAAAGACCACATTTCAAAGCGGAGAGATCAGATTTCATGGTCTGTGATGTGTTTTTCATGGCTGTGAATTTGGTAGGGCCCTAACTATTAGGCAGGATGGGCAGGGATGGTGTCCCTAGCCTCTGTTTGCCAGGAGCTGGGAATAGGCGACAGGGAATCAATCACTTCACTCCCTCTGGGGCACCTGCCATTGGCCACTGTGTAGAGGACAGGATACTGGGCTAAATGGACCTTTGGTATGATCTAATCTGGCCATCTTATGTTCTTATGGAGACCCCTTATCCCAAAATCAGGCAGAATAGATAGCTGAATCTGGGTCTCTCATCTCCTTGGTGTGTGTGCCCTAATCTCTGGGCTACTAACTATTCTGGCTCAATATCTTTCTTGTGTTCTCATTCAGTTTCAAAGGGTCCCTGTTTTGTTTCTATCTAGATTTTTTTTTTTTTTGAGATTTCAATTGATCACAAAATGGAATGTTTGTTTTCTGGTCAGCCCTGCTGCATACCCTTAAATAACAGTAAGCAACAAGATGAGTACTATAAGAGTACTCAGTTTGCAAGTGTTTAATATTATTTACATTTTACCAATCCTCCAGACTTTTCTATTCTCTTCTGTTCTGGTTCTTATACCACCCTCAGTTCCATAGTATCTGCATGTCTCTCAGGAATGTGTTAAGCACCGTGACTAGCACTTATGTGTGATTCTTTTCTCCTGAGTGAGAAAATTTCATGAGTAATTTTTTTGGTTTGGTTTTTTGGTTTGATTTATTGTATGCCTCCCCTGCTCTGTCAGGAATCACAGCCTGCAGCATAGCTAGTTTCCAGGCAACTTAAAAAGCACAGCTGTCCTGAAGCAGGTTGCCTGACTGGCTACACCACCTGATTGGCTGGAAAGGCCACCAGGTAAGCTCTTAAGCCAGCAGCAACTCGCTGGCTTCAAAATGCTCACACCTGTCAGTGTGACTCCTCCTGTGTTGCCTTCTTCCTGTTGCTCCTGTCTTGCACTCAGCCTCGTCTCAGCCCTGCTACTGCCAGGGGTGGCTCCAGGCCCCATGCCGAGGGGGGCGCTTTGCCAGTCGCCGGGAGGGCGGAAGGCAGGCAGCCTTCGGTGGCATGCCTGCGGAGGGTTCGCTGTCCCGCGGCTCCGGTGGACCTTCCACAGGCGTGCCTGCGGAGGGTCCGCTGGTCCCGTGGCTTCGGTGGAGCCGTGGGACCAGCGGATCCTCTGCAGGCACACCTGTGGGAGGTCCACCGGAGCCGCGGGACCGGCGACCGGCAGAGCGCCCCCCGCGGCATGCCACCATGCTTGGGGCGGCGAAATGTCTAGAGCTGCCCCTGGCTACTGCCTGGGCCCCTCCTTTGCCTGTTACCTTGTCTGCATCATGTAATTCCAGCTCCAACCCTTACTCCCAGCTTCTGACTCCGGCTTTGACACTTAGCTCTTGTATCCAGATCTTGA
This sequence comes from Mauremys reevesii, assembly GCF_016161935.1. Lineage (NCBI taxonomy): Eukaryota > Metazoa > Chordata > Testudines > Geoemydidae > Mauremys > Mauremys reevesii. Next base: position 33,821,292 of record NC_052629.1, on the reverse strand, counting down.
CCTCCAGTTTGACCCAGACCTCCGGCTCCTGACTACTGACTCTGACTCTAGCCTCTGGTTCCGACACTTGGTTCCTGACATCTGTCCAACCACTAGGCCTGATTCCTACTGTGACCACTAGCCTATACTGCCCAAGTCCCAATCACCTGACAGCTTGTGTGTTCATTATTGAAGACAAACTCAAAGACATTCATCTTGTATTTGGAATGGAAAGTGGTAATGGCTGAAGTAGTTATTTGATCACGTGGGAATTAATTCTACTGCCTTAGAGACAGTTCTGTCTCCTGCACAAACAAGTTTCACCTTTGCTAAGGACAGCGCCATGTACCCAAGGAATGGAGTTGTTAAAAACAAATCTTATCCCAGAGCTTCAGGTGATCTTTTAGGTTTCTTCTTCAATGAAGGCCTTGAAGATAATGACAGAGATCTTGAAATCAACCATCTGCATCAATGATGTTAAAAGTTTAAAGCCACATAGCTTTGTTCATTTTTCATAGAATCCTAGAAATCCAAGAGATCATCATGTCCCCTACACTGAGGCAGGACAAAATAAACCTTGACCATCTTGAGAGGTCTTTATCCAACCTGATCTTAATAACTTCCAGTGATGGGATTCCCTTTGAAGCCTATTCTTGAACTTAACTACCCTTAGAGTTAGAAGGTTTTTCCTAATATCTAATCTAAAAATCTCCCTTGCTGCAGTTTACACCCATTACTACTAATCCTACCTTCAGTGGACATGGAGAACAACTGATCATTGTCCTCTTTTTAACAGACCACAACGTATTTGAAGTCTGTTCTCTGGTCCCACCTCAGTCTTCTTTTCTCAAGATTAAACATGTTCAGTTTTTAAAATCTTTCCTCAGAGGTCAGGTTTTCAAAAAGTTTCATCATGTTTTCTTGCTCTCCTCCAACCTCTCTCCAGCTTGTCCACATCTCTCTTGAAGTGTGGTACCAGAACTATTCACAGTACTCCAGCTGAGGCCTCAACAGTGCTGAGTAGAGGAGGGCAATTATCTCTCAGGTCTCACATGTGAGACTTCTGTTAATATGCCCCAGAATTATATTAGCCTTTTTTGTAACTGCATCACATTGTTGGCTTATGTTCAATTTGTTATCCACTGTACTCCCCAGATAATTTTCAGTAGTACTAGTGTCTACTAGTCAGTTATTCCCCATTTTGTGGTTGTGCATTCGTTTTTTTCCTCCAGAGTGAAATATTTTGCATTTGTATTTGTCTTTATTTCATCTTGTTGAATTAAGACCACCCACCAGCGTCGCCCTCGCAGCTCCCATTGGCTGCGATTCCCAGCCAATGGGAGCTGCACAGATGGCACTCATGGTGAGGGAGGGGGTAGGCAAACTGCAGAGAAGCCTGCCATGCCTCCACCTAGGAGTAGCTGGATCTGGAGCTAGTGACGGGTTGCCACTTGCGGGGAGTGAGTGGCCCCGATCCGGCACTCCGCCCCACATCCCACACCCAAACTTCCTCCCAGAGCCCACGCTCCTTATCCCCTCCTGCACCCCAACCCTCTGCCGTCCCCACGCCAACCAGACTATAAACTGGCATTTCAATGAAGATCAGAGCTTATAGAGCTTTCCAGTTGGTGAAGTGCCAGATAAAGCAGCTTTTTACTGTACTGTGTTTGCCTTTCTCCAGCCCTCTGGGACCTCACCCATTCTCCATGAGTTCTTGAAGATAATTGCTAATGGTACTAAGATTGCTCAGCTAATTACTTAATTACCAGTATTAACTTTGTCAGGCCATGCCATTTTCAATGCATTTAACTTAACTAAATATTTTTTAACCTGTTTATTCCCAGTTTTTGGCTTGTTTCTCCCCCCCCCACACACCTCCCATTGTTAATATTAATTGTGTTGAGTATCTGGTCACCATTCTTCCTTTTAAGGAAGACTGAAGCAAAATAAGCATTAGACACCTCAGACTTCTTCATATCATATGTTATTAGCTGTCTTTCCCTGCTAAGTGGAGGATCTACACATTCCTTCATACAGGGCCGGCTCCAGACCCCAGCGCGCCAAGCAGGCGTGTGGGGCGGCATTGTCCCGGCAGGGCGGCATTTGGCTCCGGCGGACCTTCCGCAGTCATGCCTGCGGGAGGTCCACCGGAGCCCCGGGACGAGCGGACCTGCCGCAGCCATGACTGCGGAGGGTCCCCTCTTCCCGCGGCTCCACTTGAGCTCCCGCAGGCATGACTGCGGCGGATCCGCTGGTCCCGCGGCTCGGACGGAGCTCCCGCAGGCATGCCTGTGGATGCTCCACCGGAGCCGCGGGACCACGGGACCGTCTGCAGGCACTTCTGCCCCGGCCGCGGGACCGGGGAAGGGCGGCGAGCGCGCCTCCCTGCTTGGGGCGGCGTAATTTCTAGAGCTGCCCCTGCCTTCATATTTCTCCTACTCCTAATGTGTTTAAAGAATCTCCTTATTATCTTTTATGTCACTTGCTAGGTGTAACTCATTATGTACCTTAGCCTTTCTAATTTTGTTCCAACATGCTTCTGCTAAACTTTTCTATTACTTTTTATCAATGTATCGATATTTCCATTCTTTGTAGGATTCCTTTTTGATTTTAAGATCATTAAACCACTCCATATTCACCTCTTATGATTCTTTCTATCTTTCCTTCACATAAGGATAGTTGGCAGTTATAAGTTTAATATTGTCTTCCTGAGAAACTCCTTCCTTTTTTTTTTTACACTGACTTGTGTCATCATTGAGCAGTGTCATTTTTATGAATGCTTTCCTACCAAAACTATTGACGGATAAATTATTTTGCACAGGGCTAAGATGTGGCTGTTCATTCTGGTGACATATCTGACACAAGCAACTGCAGATTCAGAAGAACTCATAAGAAGAGGACATGTGAATCCTGATGCTTTTATGAATATTGTAAGTTTCTTATTGGAGAAAGTTTGGAAATAACGGAATGTGTTCACTGTTACTTATGTTATTTATTTATAATTTCTATACTAACAGATTTGTCCTTTAATCAAATGCCTCCCAGGTCTCCAACACCTACTGGCACTCTCCATTTTTCCAGAAGGGTCCAATCTAATCTGCCTTGGCTAGAGCAGAGATCATGAGGGGTACTAGCTACTGGGTCTGGTTTTGTTATACTGAACTCATCTGTGGTCTGTGAAATTTCACCACTGCTCTGAATTGGGTCCAGTGTTATTAAAAATACAACGAACATAAAGTAGAACAGTTTTTTGCGCTCTTCCCTTCTGAGCTTTTCTCCCACTAGTATAAGAACTGAATTGGCAGACAGTAAATAGTGATTTCACTATCAAAGCTACACCGCTTGATTAATTGTAATACTGCTAATTAAAAATATAAACTTGATATTCCATAATAGTATTAATGAATCAGGGATGTGTTTATATCTTGGAAGTTTGACAAAAAGTTCTTAAAAGGGTGAGTTCTGGTACTCCCACTCTCTCTCTCCTAAAAATATTTTTTTTCTGTTTAAGGATCTAATCTGGTATTCCCATCTAAGAGAATTTACATTCAGCTTAACCACTGATCATGAGCTAGTACCTCTTCATTTTAACTTAGACAAAATGTCTGGGACCATATATAAAATAATCCACAAAGTGCCTGATCATATGAGATACAGGGCTCAGCTACTTGCAGGATCAGAATCAAAGTTGGTCCCTTTCTCTCCCTAGCCCAGCACAGTTAATTTTACTTTACAAGTGTTAGCTGGTTATTTCTGGCCTGTGATTGGATAAATAGAAAGGCTCTGCCTACAAACACCCTTCTGCATTCCCTGGGAGAGAGGCATGTTGCACTGAATGTGGGAAGTTTCACAGAACTCAGCTTCTCACTGTTGAGGATGCTGAAGAGTCCAGCTGTAAGTCATTCCTATTTCTTCGCTCCAAACCTGCAGCACACCATTCCCAGCTGAGGAAGAGACCTGGTCTTTCCTCTGCTTTTTGGACCTTCTGTGGTCTGACAGGACTTAGTACTCTTGAAGTGTGTAAAAATAGAGCCGATTAGATTATTTATGAGAGAATAAATATTCTAATGAATTTAGAACTCTTTTTTTCCATTTGTGAATCACTCACATGGTGTTCCTGATCCCTCAAATGTATTAATTAGACCAACTATTCACTAAATGGTTTAGATGGATAATTTTTATGAGTAACTAAGTTACATTATTATATTTGAACTATATGGTTTACACTTCAGAATGGATAGCAGGCAGCTGCTGTAGGAGCAGGGGGCTGTAGGAAGTGGAAGAGGGACAGGATCAGCTTTCCTAGTGCCTCATTTTGCTGATTATCAGTAGAGGCTCATAAGGGCAGGGCAGCTGGGTAATGTGGGCCATACATTGACTCATGTACACTTAGATCTTCCTGGTTTCTTTAAAACGACTCCTGAGCGGGCTATATTTGGCAAGTTTGATAACAGCTTTCAGATGTCAGCTGTCTTCTCTGCTTCTTGTCACAAGGCTCTTCAGAGATTCTAAAGGTGGCTTTTCTCAGTATTCATCAGAGATCCGAGCATCTAATTTATTGCTTTGGATTGGAGTATTTGTATTGTGAAAAAGTGAAACATTCGCACCCAGACTTATTTCCACTCAACAAACTTAGTTCCTCTTTTGATTAGACTCAAATATTAAATATTTCCTTATTTTCAATTTATGGTTCACATTTCTTATTCCTGACCTTAGAATTCCACTAAAAGCTGCTTCCAGCAATAGATTTCTGAATGTTTATTCTCACTCACACTTCCTCATTGGGATTAGTATGTGGATAAGTGATGGGAGAATGTGCAAATATTTTATAGACTCAAATTAAGATATAATTCTAAACATTCAGATGCTTTTCTGAATTCAGCCTTCTCTGAACTTCCATGTTCTGGGAACTGAGCTGGAAACCAACAATTTATACTCTCTAGATTTCCAGGACTTCCTGGATTGGTTCACATTAGAAATACTAACTCTTGCAGCATTCAGGGTTTGATTGACATCACTTGAATAAATCAGGAAAATGCAGGAGCACATGGAAATGAAACCAAAATAAAACTGATTTGTTGATTTCCTTCATACCTGCATGAGATAGTGGATTAAAAGGACATAAATAAACAAATTTAGGCAAAACTCTTTGTTTTCATTCCATAGAGTGAGATGATCCGGTATAAAGGATACCCGAGTGAGGAGTATGAAGTCCTGACAGCTGATGGCTATTACCTTAGCATGAACAGAATTCCTCGTGGCAAAGGAAATCCTAGGGACACAGGTATGGCTCCTTTCAGAGAGACTAAGAAGTTCTTAGGTCTTGTTTCGGCCCTGAGAGATGCTGGTGGAAGATCTGCCTAGAAGGTGCTATGGCAGGAAGGGAGTATAGCCAGGGCTTTCTGGGAATGTACTAGTTCTGCTCATCTTGGTTGCAGCCTGCTCTGGTGGGGCTCCCAGGGACCCCAGTTACCAATTAAAACAGCTTTTCTATGGTGAAACCCTGCCTGTTCATGCTTAAAGTAAATGCACTAATAGCCAAGCCAGTCCCGTTGGTTCAGGGAGGTTGCATTCTCACCCCCTTCTCCAGTGGAGAATGAATCAGTCCCTTGATGTGATGTAAAACTTTCCTCTTCATCATACTGGGAAAATGCTTTATTCCTGAGAAGAAATGCTTACTGAAGAGCTCTTGGTAAGCAGTTGTGGTCTCTCCAATATCCTCTGGGAGTTGGAACTTTTCCTTGTGAGGGATAGATAATGGAGAACACAATGGCAAAGAAGTGCATGTTGGTTGAGCTTGATTATGAACTGTAAGTTCTTGTTTCTCAGCAAGTCAAATGCTCTGGGAAACATCATCTGTTTCAAGGTAAATCCTCTCAGCAATGGAAATGGCCAAATCTAAGAAGAGGAATTTACTGCAGGAATTTCTCTGTGTCCAGAGCCCAGGACTGAGCCCCAATGATCATCTCAATGTAGGAGTAATCATCAAACTTGTGATGTAAACCGAGAAAGGTCCAAAATTATTCTGTTCACATGAATTGCTGTTGCTGGGATGTACAGTCTGAGTGTAACACTACTCAGACTTATGCTACAGATATCTAGAAAGACTGAAATATATTTTTTGGACAATTCTGGATTGTGTACTCAAATGAGTAAGGCAGTTGTGTACTGTCCAGAAGAGCTAGTTTCTATCCCTGGTTACACCACAGACAAATATTACTGTGTGATTGTGGGAAAGACAATTAATTTTCACATGTGGCAACTAACTGTGTTCTCATTTTCTGGATGCCTAATTTGAGGCACCTAGACCCTGGTTATTAGAATTACCAAACATTGACAACTGCAATTGAATGGAACTGGGATCAGTGGGAGACCTTGATGTTCAGAAATTCTGACAGTTTGGCCTGCAGGAATAAGCAAAGCATTGGGAATCAAGAGGTGTTTTGGGTTATTCTGGCTTTGCACTATGTAAAGTTAAGGAAGTTACTTTGCCTTTCTTAATCAGTTCCCTGACCTGTATCATGGGAGTATTAAAACAATGTATTACAATGGTTTGCTGTAAAAAAGTCAGTGAATATTTGCCTCCTCTTCTAGACCTTGGCTGGAAGAGGATTCTATGTTACATCATTACCATGTTACAGAAGTTCTGTTTTTGTGAAATATTCCATTTTTTTATTTTCCAGGCCCAAAGCTTGCTGTGTTACTTCTGCATGGCCTTCTTTTAGATGGTAGCAACTGGGTTGCTAATTTGCCCAATAACAGCCTGGGATTCATACTAGCAGATGCAGGCTATGATGTTTGGATAGGAAACAGCAGAGGGAACACCTGGTCTAGAAAACACCAGAACCTTTCAATTGACCAAGAGGAATTTTGGGATTTCAGGTAGGCTGAACTGGAGAGAAACTACTGAAATAAAATAATAATAATATAATTTGGGTGAAGCGGACAAGAAATAAAGTTGTTGTTTTTATTTTTGTTTCAGGTCAGTCCAACTCTTTAGATTTCAACTTTTTTATTTTATATTACAACTTATAAATGTTTCACTGATGATTTTTTAAATGACATTTTGTCAAATTCCCTTAGAACATCTATTTTGGAAAAATTTCCAATATAAACTGTCCTGATGGAAAATTTCCAGCCAGTTCTAACAGAAAGAGACAGTCTGTAACCCAAGGAGTTAAGCATCTAATAGATAAAACAGAGTAATCAGCAAAACAAGTACAATGATATCAATTAACTTGCATAAAATCACACAGCTGGTCATTGGCCAAGATGGGAATAAAATCCTGATTTTTCGATTCCCAAGCTGGTGCCCAATCTGCTATACCGTGTTACCTCTCTGACTGCACTGCAACTGCATGATAGGTGAGGAAGGTGCATAGAGAATGAGGAGTGAATTATGCTGACCCACTGCTGAGTTCTAAGTTGTAAAGGGAACTGTGTGTCATAGTGGATGGATCAGATAAAACCTCTGCTCAATTTCAGCAACAATCATAAAAAAGCAAACAAAATGTTAGGATGCATAATGAATGGTAAGGAAAATACTTAAAATATACTGATGTATTATTATAGCAGCCATCCCCACGTAGCACTGTTTACACACAAACATCAAAGTTCTTTTTTCTTAGTATGAGAATAAACTTTTACTTTTGGAAAGACATGCTGTGTTGTTGTTAGTGTTAGCTATGCCAGGTTGTTTTGTGTAGAGGCAGCTTCCAGGGAGATGGAATATGAACCTGGGCTCTTGACTTGGGTTAGGTGTAGCTAGGGTTGCTTTCTGAGCACCAGCCACTGTTGAGCTGCTGTTTGGCCATCTCACGTCAGGGCTGGTATACACATGTTAAATAAATCAAATTACACTTAAAATATACCCAGATTCATCACTGATTTATTTTGCACTGGAAATGACCCTGCCAGTCCCTTGAATTCTACTATTAAGCAGAGGAGCAAGACTGAAATGAGAACAGGCATTGGTGTAGGTGCAACAATACAAATCAATGTCCATACCTGGAATACTGCATTTGATTATGGTCATGCTACTTTGAAAAGCAAATAGCAGACATGGAGATCTCGGGTTATATGCATGGGGAGACTTCCCTATGAAGAGAAAGCAGAAAAGACTGAGATTATTAGTTTAGAGAGGAGAAAGAAGAGGGGATATGATAGACATACACAAAATAATAATATAAAGAATCCTGCTTGCATAGTACCTACCTCAGCCTATGACTCTTATGCCTCACTTTATAAAAAAAGCTTCATTTTTCTCTTAATTAACAACCCAGAACAAAATAAACATAAAACAAATATCTAAAGAAACAATTCACATCCCAAACTATACTTTATTTTTATTAATGGACAGATGTGTGGTTCAATAATTGCTTTTAAATGCTACATAGGAGCAGGAATTACAACTCAGTTATGCAAGCAACTTTCTCTTTTTGTGTTTCAGTTTTCATGAAATGGCTATGTATGACCTTCCAGCACTGATAGACTTCATTCTGCAGAAAACGGGACAACAGAACCTGTATTACATTGGGTATTCTCAGGGCTGTACCATAGGTATGTTCGGAAGAAGACAATTAAATGTGTTTTGTCTTTTTGTCCCTATTTCATAGTTAAGGTTTGATTGGGACTGTTATTTCACTGTGAATATTATTCACATGCTCTTATAACAAGAGACTGGTCAAAATGAGTGCATTGCTGCTCTCTTCTTCCATTCAGATGTGCATGAATGAGAGAGCAATTCCCAACTGTGCATAGTCTTTGGAAGGAGATAGAGCTGTGTGTGCAGAAAAGCAGATGGATGGAATTGAGATTATAGATCTCAGCACTGGAACTGGATACACAAATGATAGTCATGTTAAGGCTGTTCTCCTCCTCCTTTTGTTGTTAAATACTAAGTATGTTTTTGGGACCCTCATATTATCTCAAACCTTCTTTCCACTACTTGTAATTGAAACAGCCTTATAAACAGGGAGGGAACACAGTATTAACTAGATTTTTGTTTTCATTCTATTTACAAAAAATTGGCGATGTGGAAGAGAAATCCAAGAATCCTCTGAAATGTACACTATTGAAATTGTTGTTCTCCAGCATATTCTGAGGCAGACACGGAGAAAAGATTGCCTATATAGTTAGCAAAGATTGCTGTTAATTTATTATCAGATACCTGTAATTCCAGCTAATGGGCACAGATTTTAGCTTGTGTTTACCCTGAGTGATCTTCAATTTTTTTCCTGCATCAGCTCTGATTTTTTTTACAAACAAAATATACATTGAGGTTGGAGATTAACATTTCCTTTGATCAAATCAATCTCTGCTTGTTCATACTGGGTTGTTGTATGTTTTGACTTGTTTCTAAGAGTGCTGTAATTAATCTCTTTTGCTTTCTCAGCTTTTATTGCATTTTCAGCTATGCCTCAATTGGCTCAAAAAATCAAAATATTTTTTGCCTTGGCTCCTGCATACACGTTAACCAAAAGCAAAGCCCCTCTGACACAACTGGTATTTCTTCCTACTGATTTATTAAGGGTATGTAGAATCCTCCATATTTCATTACTCTCATGAATAAATGTTGCTGCTATATGAAAAAGTTGTAAATGGAAATTTAGGATCTGTGGCCTGTATGCACAGAGGAGTGTTATATGTACATTTCCCACGCAGCAATGCAGAACGTTATGTATGGAAATAAGTTTATCATGCATCATGCAACAATAGTGTGATAAACGTATTGAGACAAGGGTTAGAGGAAACTGGGGATTGTGTGTGTGTGTGTGTGTATGTGTGTAAAATAAAAAGTTTTTCACCAACTTATTCCACTTGATGTATGCATGTCTGAATTTTGATTTTTTTCTGGAAATATCAAGCCTGAAATCTTTTCACTGACAAACATCCAAAAGCCTGAAAAGCCCCCACTTTGGACAAATAGTCAGGCATGAGAACTGGAATGTTCTTTCAAGGACCATAAAGTTTGAGGAAAGAAGGAGGAGATACTCCCACAGAAATAGGAACTGAGAACCAACAATTCTTGAGCTTTTCTCAAATGTATACAGAACTCTACAAATATTTTTTCAGAAGTAGGTCTGTCTCATGACCCTCACTTTAAAGATTGGGAAATTTTGGCTCAGAGATCCTACAGCTCCTTAAACAGAAATGTCTCATCTAGGCCAGGATTGAAAGGGGTGATGTTAGATCAAATTACCTAGATGAATTTAATTAATACCATCTAAAATTATAGTGCTCGTTGAAAAAATTAAGTAACCTGGTTTCCCATCAGAAAATGGTTTACACTGAAATCAAAATATTCTACAAGGAAAGATAATTTTTGGATGAGTTTTCTGTCACAAAAATCAAAATGAAATGCTTCATTTCAGGTCCATAATCTCTGCCTCTATCAGAGCCGCTCAGGTCTCTTCTGGCAGTTGCACCTCTGGATCCTCCATGCCAGTGGCTCTCAACCCTTCTGGACTATTGATTTGAGACTGATTTGTCCTGTGTACCTCCATGTTACACCTCACTTAAAAAACACTTGCTTACAAAATCAGACATAAAAATACAAAAGTGTCACAGTTTGCTATTACTGGAAAAAATGCTTACTTTCTTATTTTTATCATATAATTATAAAATAAATCAATTAGACTATAAATACATTTCAGTGTATAGTATATAGACCAGTATAAACAAATCATTGTCTGCTTGACATTTTAGTTTGTACTGACTTGGCTTGTGCTTGTTATGTAGCCTGCTGTAAAACTAGGCAAATATCTAGATGAGTTGATGTACCCTCTGGAAGACTTCTGAGTATCCCAAGGGAACCACTGTTCCATGCCCTTATTATCATCTATGAGCCATATTTATGGACCAGATGATGCCATGTGGTCTTTTCCCTGTGGCTGAGCCACCATGGTGCCGCTTGGGATTCCATTGGCTTCTATCGAATCATGAGTTCACCTATGATCTCTCTTTCCAAGAGGTGCGTGTGTTTTGTGAAGGAAAAGTAGGAGAAAATGGAGAGATTGTCACAGCTCAGCCAAGAATGGTGATCCCTCTCCTTAGGTGAACAAAAGAGGAGAGGCTGTGACATTTTACTAGTACTGAAGTGCATCTGTTATTCACTAATTGTATGTGGAAGAATTCTTGGCTTGGGTAAAGCTGTTCCTACAAATTTAACTCTTTACCTCAGTCTTTCTAAGAGAGAACAATAGTAAACAATGCATTTAAGAGTCATGGTGAACAATATCTTTATATTTTCTCAGATTGTATTTGGCAAGAAAGAATTCTGTCTGTTAAGTGCGAGACTGAAATCGCTTACTGCCAAGGTGTGCGGAACTGCACTAATAGACCGACTTTGCATCCAAACCCTCTTTTTTATTTTAGGTGGATTTAATGAGAAAAACTTAAATGTGGTACGTATAGTAACAATCCTAGTTAACTGATCTGCATAAGCCAGTTTCTGAGTTCCATAGTGTTTGTGCAACATGCCATCATCATAAACAACAATTCATACATTAGTGCCCCAAATCCTCAGTTGGGATTGCAGTCCCACAGTACTGGGTGCTATAGAAACCTAGAATATCTAACCTGCAATAAGAGAACTAGGTCTTTAGACTGTTGCAGTTTGGGAAGGCTTTTGTGTGTGTCATAAGTATCTAGAACTAAGTGTGGCCTTTTCCATTTGGTTCATCTGTTCCATGTCTTTGCTGCTGAAGTGCTTCTTTCTTTCTTTTTTTGCTCCATCTCAGAAAAAAATGAGTTTTTTTCTTTCTGCAAATGTCAGTGCTCATCCCTTTCCTATTGCTATGTCAATGAGAAGAATTTTGAATACAATGGGTTTCCAAAATAATTTGGGTGACTAGAATCAGTAGTAGTGCTGATTTAAATTCACATGGGTTTGTGTGCAAGTTTGGCTTTTCTTATTATGCCTTTTATTTATTATGATAGTTTCTAGCATCAGTCAAGATCAGGCCCCATTGTTCTAGGGACTATACAGACACAGTGTAGTAGATGGTCTCTGCCTGCCATGTTAGTTCAGGGATTTTTAAATTATGATTTCTGTTAGGAAAGCATTAGCTAAATGGAAAGAAAAGCAAAGCAGAGCAATGAGGGGTACAGAACAGGTGAGAAGCAGGAATAGAGGAAGGTGGGAGGGACAGTGATCCTAAAGTGCAGAGGGGGTGGAATGGGATTAGATTAGATTAAACAACCAGTAAAGATGCAGGGGGTGGAATGGGATTAGATTAAACAACCAGATTATTAGTGTCAATCGGTCCCTGCTTAAACTGCTTCTTCAGTTGCTCTGCTGGCTCCAGTCTCGCTGGACCTCCCTGAAGTTTCTTTCTTCAAGCCCAGGTATGGTAGGGAAGGAATGGTAATCAGAATGGGGAAAGTGGAGGGGATTGTCATCTGCACAGTTTTGGGTATTGGGTGGAGAGCCCAGATGGGCTTCATTTTACCCTCTTTTCTGCCTAGTACAGCAATCCTTGCTGAAACTGTTTCTGCAACTGCTCCTGCTGGCATCTGTCTCTGGCTGGTTTCTCCCTTCAGCTTCTTTAACATGGCTGTGGGGAGGATCTTTTGAGTTTAAGACTAGACTGAATCAAAGTAAGTGTTAAAGGGTAGATGCAAAGCATTGTGAGGTGTTGGGTCAAGGCAGGCAATGAAAGGGATAGCTATGGCTCAAGCGGCGTGAGTCACCAGGGTGTCCCCTGTCTTTAGGGTATTGGGACCCAGCGGACAGAGTCCTTAGAGTCACCCTTGCTCTCAGGGCAGTGCAGCCAAGCAGCCATAATCCTTGGAGCTTCCCTTGGGCAGTTGTGTCCACCCTACAGGTGGTGCCCTCACCCAGCAGCAGCTGCGGGGTGGGGTAGGAGGACCCAGGCCCACCCTACTCCATCAGGTCCTGATCCAGAGCCTGTGAAACCAGTAGTCCTGGATTCAGGTTCGGTTTCCTATTTCAATCTTCACATTTCCTGGTTCATTTCCAACTCTTGATTCCTTCTCCATCTGTTCCATTGAGGGTAGTGACCTCCCATATCTCTTGTCCTCTGTGGTTGAAGGGAGTTCCAGCTTGGATTCCACATCTTCGGACTCAGCAGTCTGGAGGTCCAGCAGCTCTCTGGCAGGAGCCGGCAGCGTATGTCCGCTTTCCTCCTCAGTCAGCCCAGACTGAGCTGGGCTGCTCCATTTTATGTCCTACTTCCAGTTAGAGCATGTCTAATGGGGGTAAAGGGGAATGGCCTCTTCAGCCCACAGGGTGTGGTCAATCCCAGCTGGGCCAGTGTAGGGTAGATACACCTCATCACAGTAAGTAGCAGTCAAAACACCCGTTTCTCTCTGCTTGAGTGAAAGCCATGCAGTGTGACCGAGTGTCATGTGATTTTCTTCAGCTACCATAAATCTCTGGTTCACTCAGAGCATGACTTAAGTATGCTCCAAACCAATTGAACTCATGAAATTTTGCTGTGTAATGACATATCCACTACAAAATGTGGGCTTAGCTCCCACTACACTTGCCTTTTGTAGAGTTACAGTCATGCAGTTGGTTAAAACCTATTTTAATGCCTGGAAATTATAACTTTTTGGACTTGAAATAAGCCCCAACTGTTCTCTCAGGTTTTTACTGGGGGCAGGGGAATGAAAAGGGGCTGTGTTTGGAGTGGGTACAGTTTTTAGGCTTCCACATTTTCCCCTGGGTTTCTTGTAAAGTTTATTTGATTTACTGTGAAAAAAATTCTATTTTAAATTGTGTCCTGTGCCTAGATCATGAACAGGTGAAACTAAGTTGAATGTTAAGTGAAAGTAGAATTTTGTCTGATAACTTTACTTAGAAAATGAATATTGTGTAACAATATCTTTTTTTCTTGCAGAGCCGGGTAGATGTATATGTAGCAAGTTTTCCAGATTATACATCTGTAAAAAATATAATCCACTGGGGCCAGGTAGGGTTTCTAATATTTATTGCACTGTTTAACCATGTCTTCTTTAAAAATAAATATACTGCATTAATCAGGGGCGGCTCTAGAAATTCCGCTGCCCCAAGCAGGGCGGCGCGCCGCGCTGCTCGCGCCACCCTTCCCCGGTCCCGCGGCCGGATGCCGCGGGAGCTCCGTCCGAGCCGCGTGACGAGCGCACCCGCCGCAGTCATGCCTGCGGGAGCTCAAGCGGAACCATGGGAAGAGGGGACCCTCCGCAGTCATGCCTGCGGCAGGTCCGCTCGTCCCGGGGCTTCGGTGGAAGGTCCGCCGGAGCCATATGCCGCCCTGCCAGGACAATGCCGCCCCACGCGCCTGCTTGGCGCGCTGGGGTCTGGAGCCGGCCCTAGCACTAATGGATGGTGTTTCAAAATTCTTCCTTTCACACTTCAGTTAAAAATTTGTGTAGCAGAAAATCAGCTATTTATCAATGAAATAATCATCTCTCTTTGGTAGCAAAGAGCGTGGTTTTGTATTACATTTAACAGGGTCATTCAGAACCTGCTCAGTGTTTAGGTATTATCTGTTTGTTTTATTTTTAGTTTAGTTTATAAATTTTTTGGTAAAGAGAAGAATTCTGATGATCCAAAATAAAGAAAGAATCATCCATACAAGCAGAGAGGGAAAATATTTCTAGTGTAATAAATATCGTCCTTCTGCTATATGTCCTCAATGAAGGAGAAGGGAGGACGGAGAAAAATTAACCAACTTATACAAAAATTTCTCAAAACCTCAGTGAGCTGAGCAGACAATTGTTTTCTTGATATATGCATGGGCTCCGTGACTCAGAACTGGATCCTGAGGTAAATAGGAGTTGCAAATGCTCAATTCCTCCCTGGATCAATGTTTTAATACACTCAAAAATGAGTGCTAATATGATGAAAGATTTTGTAGTTAACTGTGCTGGACGGGTAGTTAAATGTGAGAGACAGGAAAGCTGGGTTCTTCTCAGAATTCCTGCCTAATTTTAGGCAAGTCACATACAATCTGTTCTTGCAAGGCATTTCTGCAGGGGAAGTTGTGGACTGAGCACTGCAACATATTGGGTCTTTAAGATACTGTATTACATGGCACACTTTCCAGGTTTTCATTTCCCCCACAACGATACATATTATCCCCAATGGGAGTTTCTATAAATGTCTTCGGATAACAAGCTTTAGTCCTCTATATATGTTTTACGAAGGAATTCCTGATCTGTGTCAACATCATCCAGATGTTGCTGATATTTATTTGAAGAGGATGAAAGATGAATCATTTGTGGGGAAAGATTTTCTTCAGTTCTGTGCACATACTCTTGAAAAGTGTGGCAAAAGAAATGCCCTCTTCTGCTAGATAATCACATACTCCCATGGCAGTAATTCCTGCTGCCTGATTTTTTCCCCTTCAAGTACTGGCAGGTCCATTTCCTCCAGATGCAATTGCTGTTCCTGGGGCAATAGAGTTCATAACTGGCAGGACACCCCATGGAATTTACCTAAGGGACTGGAGGCCAAGTTAGTTACAGGTGAAATCTTGACAACTGAGCCAAGACCACACTGAGTGAGTTCTTCAAAGGAGCTCACAAAAAGGTCCCAGTCCAGGAAAGCATTAAGAATATGTGTAGTGCCATTGATTTCAAAGGGACTATTCATATACTTAAAGACTAATACAGGTTTATGTGCTCTTTTACTGGATTGGGGCTCAAAACTATACTTCAGCAAAGTGTAAGAGGGGATTTGTCCCACCGTAGTAGGGGAATTTCTCTATATACACAGTACCCGAGCTGCACTGAGTCCCTGCCCCCATTCATTTCACCCTGATACCTGATATTTTTAAAAAATACATTTGTGTATTATTGAGTCTTGAATATATAATTTTAAATTAAAATATTCCCTAAAAGTAAATAGAAAGAATGATTTGAAAGAATGTTATGAAATTAGCTTATCTTTTATATTGCACAGCTACGTATTCTTGTTTATAGAAACGGTCAAACTTTGCATATTAGTGTTATTCTTTAGCTTTGGCATTTTATGACACTTTAAAGCAAAACAACAAATTAAGATCATTCAGTTGTGTTTTGTATTTTACACCCTTGTGTTTTCTTTTTAGTTATCTAAATCTGGAGAATTTAAATATTTTGATTATGGCTGTAAGAACAAAGATAAATATAATCAGGTAGGGAAATGTGATTTATGTTTGTTTATTTTGAAAGTTAAGAATATGTACCTGCAGGGGTCAAGGTGGCACAGTGGGTTTGTCATTAGCTTTTTCATCTCTGGAGACCTTGGTTCCAATCTGATTACAGTCAGAGTATCCTAAATTACCTCTTTTTTTTTGGAATGGGTGGTATAGGGTGCACAACTGAGAGGCTATTTGTGACTTAATCTTGAACAAGACACAAGAGTTGATTCAAGAAACAACTGTTTGCGAGCCAATAAGAAATAGTGACCACAATAGAATTAAGTTTAACACCTTGGGGAAAAGAATTTTAACAAAACCAAGTCCTGTGACACTAAGCTTTAGAAATAAGGATTTCAAAAAATGAGGAAGCTTGTGCCTCAGACTCTAGAATCAGAGTCAGAAGTAAGGATGAAAATCCTTAGTGTATCTGGAGGTTATTTAGGCACCTTGTCATAGAGTCGGGGCGGGGGGCCAGGGGCTGAATATGCTTATGCAGAAAAGGGAGTCAGAAGGCACAGAAGGAAAGGTGGCCTTGTATTAAAGCATGGGAATGGCCATCAGGAGATCTGGCTTCAATACCCAGCTCTGTCACAGACTTTCTGTGTGACCATGAATGAGTCACTTAATCTGCTTGTGCTTCAGTTTCCTTTTTTTTCCTGTGGAGATAATGACAATCCCTCTTTTCCTTCCCTTTTTATAATTATTTAAGTTAGGCCTGTTCAGATTGAAGTCAGTGGGAGATGTTGGGTGCTGGACACTTTCCAAAATCAGGCTACTTACATAGAAGCCTAAATCTGGATTTTCAAGCAAAACTTTGGCTACTGGTTTTGAAAATCTTGGTGCAAAGTCTCAATAGGTTTAAAGATCAGACATCAGCATCTCAGTTATCTCAGAGAAAATTAAAACAAAAAAACTAGATGGGACATCAACTTTCTCCCTTAAGGGCACAGGTCAAACTCTCAGTGATGGGGTTAGGACAAAACTTCTAGTGTGAGCATTTTTTTCATAGTTATCCAAGGTATGGCTCCTTGCATCTTCTTTACAACCATTCTTCTTTTGGCATATGCCTTCTGATAGCCCAAACAATGAATTAGATGTTGAGTAAGTGATGTAGCCTCTCTCACAGAAGCATTGTCGGGAGACATCAAACTCATCTATCCACCATCATGGTGATAAAGTGGGCAGCCCATAACCAGATGGCACACTGTTTGTTCTTGAACTCACAGGGACAGGACGGGGAGCTCCACAATCGCCAACAGTGAAGGTTTAAGATAAACCACCCATGACCACTAGGTATCCTGTTTTTACGAAGAAAGATCTCTAGGCTCAGATAGTTGTTCTGAGGGTCATGCGAGAGCTGATCTGAGGAGTTTATCTCCCAAGAAATGTGCCTTCAATTCAAAATATACTCCGAAGCCACCTGTTGCTACCATTGCTTAGAAAGGTTGTGCCTGATATACTGTTGGGGCCCCACTTGAAAATGAGGTAACTGTGGGTTGATTAAAGGCAATAGATTTGGGGTAAAGATTATCTTTTTTCCCCCCTGTTTGTGCCTGCACAAACCACTCTTGGGCCATGACTAGGACTCCTAGGTACTATGATAATACAAATGATTAATAATAATAATTAATAATTAAAGATCACTGATCCCCTATGTTAATGCACAGCTAACACATATATTTGGATGAAAAATCATTGAGGCTGCAGACTTTCATTTGTCTGATTTTTTTTTGAATTGCCTTGTCCCTCCCACAGACCACCCCTCCATTTTATAAGGTAGAAGATATGACTGTGCCAACAGCATTATGGAATGGTGGACGTGACTTGGTTACAAGCCCACAGGCGACTGCAGTCTTACTCCCTCGACTTACAAATCTAGTTTTCTATAAGTATTTTCCTGATTGGACCCATGTTGATTTCATCTGGGGTCTTGACGCAACCCAGCGTATGTATGATGAAATCCTTGAATTGATGAAGAAGCACCCATAAAACAACAGACCACTTAAGGATTTGGTCTACTTATGAAAAATGTTTGAGTCTCGTATGTGGACATGCATGCTACTGCACTCATCTAAATAAAAATGGCCTCTTCTGACTGGTTTGATTTTATGCCTTTTTTTGTGTCTGCACCAATTTTTCCATCCTGCTGGTGATTTTCAGTGGGTAGGCCACCATCTCAGCAAACTGAGCTACATTTCTTAGATGGAACAAATTCACTCAATAAACAATTCTGGAGTGGTCGTTGTAGTACGTATGTGTTATGGTAGCACCAAAAGGCCCCAGTTGATATTGTGCTGGCTACTCCACAGACAGAAATAATCCCTGCCCTGAATGGATTAGAAGGTAAAGAATCCTGTTCTGTAACTAGTGTTGATTAATAATTCTGTTACAAATGTTTTCTTTCTCTATTTGTCATTTTTTTATTGAATAATTGCTCCCACCCTTGTTATTTGACCAGCTTTTCCTATACTACTGGGTGAAATCCTGGCCCTACTGAAGGCAACGGGAGTTGTGCTATGGAGCTTTATTGGGCTGGGATTTCATCCTCTTTGTTTCTGAATGCATAATCGGTAAATCTCTGCTTACTTCCAGTCCCTTCGTTTCAGCAATTTGGCCTCCAGTCAAAGTTCTCACTTCTTAAACTGCAAGAACAGACAGGATTTATTAGAAAATTAGCTCTCATCAATGCAGCCTTACACAAGCCCCAGTGCTGCTGAGTGTCTCTGTAGCACACTGAACTCTCCTTGGACCACACCCTGTTACCAGCTGAGTCCCCCTTGATCTCTTCTAACCAGGAGACAGGTAACTGTAACCCTGGCATTCCATTATGGCTGCATCATTAGCCGTTATTTACAGAGTGAGTCTGAGTTATCAGTTAGTTTCACTGGGAACATTTAATTAAGCAAAAGAGCTGTTTTCAGCCCAAATCTAGATAATTCTGAGAGGGGAGAGAGCTGTTTCCACAAATCTTTTATTTGGAGTGCATAGTGGATGTTCAGTTCTTCTCAGGCATTTTGGAGTCAGATACTGAGAGAAAATTGGTCTCTGTGTGTGTGCTATAGCATGGCCAGAGGGCAGCAGGAAGTGATAGATGGGAGATATGTAAGCCCCAGGATGATGAGCCTTATTCCCTGTAGTGGGAAGAGAGGCTGCTACAGATTAATTAGAGCACCTGAAGCCAGTCACCTGATAAAACGCCCCTGCTTCAATCAGACAGTTGAAGCAGAGTGGTTTGGTGTTGGAGCGGAGAGCAATTTGGAGGAGAGCAGTTTGGAGGGAAGCAGAAGAGACTTTGGAAAAGTGCTGTGGCAGGTCAGAAGACCAAGACCCTAGGTAAAGGGAAACCCAGCTTGTGCAGAGCAGAGGGACTCCACAGGCACAAGGGGTTGGAAGAAACCTTGCCCAAGCAGAGAGAGGGCAGGAAGCCCCCCAAGCTGAAGGGCCGGAGAGAGAAGTAGCCCAGGAGAAGGAATTGCTAGTTCAAGTGGTTTACCACTATTCTTAGGGCCCCTGGGCTGGGACCCAGAGTAGAGGGAAGGCCTGGGTCCCTCCCTTTCCACTCCCCTTCTCTGGGATACTAGTGGGACAGTTAATACCCCAGACCTGGAGTGAGAAACACTGCCCTGAACACCCCCACAAGAAGAGAAAGTGCAGGACCCACCATAGTAGTGTGGGCAATTTGTCACAGTGTGTCACTGAGATACATTGAAAGGAACTGGTCTCATCAGTCATTCCCAGTTTCAGGCCCCACTCACTGAATAAGAGTCAATGATGTAAAGCAATTGCAAAAAGATGAATATCATTCAGGGGTGCACTAACAGGAGTGTCATATGTAAGACATGGAGGTAATTGTCCTACTCTGCTCAGCCTTGATAAGGCCTCAGCTGGAGTACTGAGCCAACACTTTAGGAAGATGTGGACAAATCACAGAGGGGCTGGAGGAGAGCAACAAAACATGATGAAAGTTTTAGACAACCTGACCTCTGAAGAAAGTTTAACAAAACTGGGCATGTTTAGAGTTGGGAAAAGAAAGCTAAAGGTGAACCACCTGATAACAGGCTGTTAGGAATACAAGAGGTTGCTGTTATCATCCTGGGCTGCTGGTCTCTCGCCACAACTCTTTGACTCACAGCTCATCCTGTGCACTTGGGATGCACTTGGGATGTAGAGGGCAATGCCTTCTTCGCAGGAGCTGGGTGGGGGTTTAATGGGCCACTGGGCCAATGGGAGTTGCTGGAAGCAGCGGCCAGTACATCCCTCGGCCCACCCTGCTTCCAACAGCTCCCATTGGCTTGGAGCAGCGATTCACGGCCAGTGGGAGCCATGATCAGCCGGACCTGCGGATGGGGCAGGTAAACACACCGGCCTGGCCCGCCAGGGGCTTTTCCTACAAAAGTGGTGACCCCTGTTTAAAAAACCCTGCTGTAACTAGACTCCTAATAGAATCAAGATTAGCTCTGATATTCCACAGTAGAAAGAGAAGGAGGCATAATTGGTGTTTCAGGCCCTCAAAAGGGGGCCTGTTCTATCAAGTACAAATGCCTATCCTCTGCCTCTCTCCATTCAATGGGTTTTGGAACCCATGTCCCTTGTCTAGCGAGTGCTACTTTGTTGATGGTGAGTTCCACTGTCCTTGAGTCACATAATCAGAGTAACGACACTTTATACTTCCTGCCCCAATAACAGAGAAATTGGGGATCCCACAGCAGCCAAAGTGACCATTTGGGCTGCTGTGAGCTCATGCTAGGTGGGGTGGGTGTGCCGATGCAAACAAGATCAGCCCCTGAAGTTCTTTGTACAACTCGCCACAATTCACCACCAGATGTTTAGGGTAGAGCTCATCCTGACTCTGCTTACATTGGCTAATGCCCTGTTACCAACAATTTACGTGATTCTATGTGATTGATGAATACAGAATTTAGGTGAATATTTCATACCTGAATTTCCTGACAATTCCTGACTCCAAGTCTACATTTTACTTTCAAGTTTAGGGTGATTTTTTTTAAGACCGCAGATCACAACCTGTCAGTAATATGTTTGTGTTAGTAAAGAGTAAAGAAACTGCTTATTTTCCAGAGTCTGCTTGTTTACTTTGTGATATGTACCTTTAACTTTCCAGGGAGCCTAGAGTTTGGAATGGGTGCTCCTCTAAGGGAAGTATAAGTCCAAGTAAATATATATCCAATGGTAAAATTAGTACAAAGAGAGAGAGAGAGAGAGAGAGAGGGATTGGTAAATGACACTTCAAGGCTGCTCCTGATTGGAGAGCAAGAAGTATGAGAAATAATGATATGGCTGGGATCAGCCCTCTCATGCTGCTTTTTAACACTGATGCCATAAGAGTTACCACTGTTCAGACATCTGAATCCACTTGGTGCAGCAGCAGGACTGTGGTGGGTAACTCCTTCTCTTCATTTAACTCTGACCCACACTTTCCTGGGACAGGATGGGGGATCACTCCCCTCTCTGTGACTTGATTTGTATCTCAGAACAAATTTGTAGATAACTTTGCATTTCCATAGATAGCAGAATTGCTGCTGCCTGTGAGACTCCCTCAGAAGGGGGTGGGAGGGATCAAGTCTTTGCTTGTATTTGAAGCGAGGTATTGCTGGTTGCTTTTTCTCTGAGGGAGGAGGGCATACTGGAGATGTGTACTGAGGTTGAGCTTCCTGAAAATAATCAGAAAATCCAGAATTATGTTCATTACAAGGTGGGTACAGGAGTGACTTTCTATAGAATGTTAATTTGCTTCAAAAACCTGTGCACATTTGAACTGCCTTAGGGGAGAATCATTCTGGAGTGTACCTAATAAATCATTTCGCATTAAGGACTAGATTTCAGCATCTAGCCAGATCTCATGTTATGGGGTGATGCCGGAACTTTTGAGATGAGGGCCAGATTCATTGTTGTCATATGGCCTACTTGTACTGCTTCTGCAGCAGCTCCTGGTGCAGAGTATGTGGTAGGGGAAGGACAGAAAACAAAAGGACATGTCAAGGCATCTGCAGCAGGGCTGTGAATTAGGGACCTCAGCCGGTACAATGAATAAAGTTTTTTTTTAAGACGTGTACACTTCAAGCAAAGGAAGTGTTCCATTAGGATTTAAAATACATCTTCATATAAAGCTCACTTTACAATTCTCTCACCATCTTGTCCATCACAAATGAATTACTGCAAATTTTTTCTCACCACAGCTTTTATTTTACAGCTGAAGCCACACATCTAAATCTGATTAGAATGGCAATCTCTGAGTACATTAAATGTTACCTCCAAATAACTACATAAGAAAAATAAAATTGCCAAGCCAAGCATTCAACATTTGTAAATGTGAGACTTCTGGTTGCCTGTGCAACCTTAATTCAGCTCCCAAGCATGTATGCATTGCGATACAGTCTTTAATTACACCTTTACTTTATTTGTTCCACAAGAAAAATGGAATATGGACAAAACAATATATTTTTCATTAATCTCATTCTCAAAAATAGCTGGACACTTTTAGATGATACTTCCCAAAATAATTCAGCATGTGGCAGATGTGTGGCATGGTAAATTTAATTGGAGACAGTATGGCAAAGCCATAGTCCACTGAAAGTACAGTTTTTAAATGGAAAGTATTGAAGAACTTGAGCTACAGGCAGCACTATCGGCCCATGTATAATATTGGGAGCAACTTCAATAGTTTTCCTCAGAAAGCTTCAGATGATTTTTGATTTCTTTTCTTTTTAGTGTAACCCCGAAGGAGCTTATCTAGGTTCCTGGAGCTTGGTGGAAAAATTGGAAAGAGTCCAGCAGAGGGCAACAAAAATGATCAGGGGCCTGGAGCACATGACTTATGAGGAGAGGCTGAGGGAACTGGGATTGTTTAGTCTGCAGAAGAGAAGAATGGGGGGGGGGATTTGATAGCTGCTTTCAACTACCTGAAAAGAGGGTTCAAAGAGGATGGATCTAGAGTGTTCTCAGTGATAGCAGATGACAGAACAAGGAGTAATGGTCTCAAGTTGCAGTGGGGGAGGTTTAGGTTGGATATTAAGAAAAACTTTTTCACTTGGTGGGTGGTGAAGCACTGGAATGGGTTACCTAGGGAGGTGGTGGAATCTCCATCCTTAGAGGTTTTTAAGGTCAGGCTTGACAAAGCCCTGGCTGGGATGATTTAGTTGGGGATTGGTCCTGCTTTGAGCAGGGGGTTGGACTAGATGACCTCCTGAGGTCCCTTCCAACCCCGATATTCTAGGAGTCTGATTTTGTTCATCATTTTTACAGCGCAAAGTGCCCTGTACACTTTGAATTCTATGTTGTAATTGATTGATATATTTGAAAATGTAGAAAACCTCCAAAAATGTTTAATACATTTCAATTGGTATTTTATTATTTAACAGTGCGATTAATCGTGATTAAAAATTTTTTTTTAGTTAATCGTGTGAGTTAACTGCGATTAATTGACAGCCCTACTTTTAACTTAACTATATATTCTTTAATCTCTTCATTCTATATTTTGGCTTGTATATTTTTATGAATGCTTTCCTACCAAAACTGTTGATTAATAAATTATTTTGCACAGGGCCAAGATGTGGCTGTTCATTCTGGTGACATATCTGACACAAGCAACTGCAGATTCAGAACTCATAAGAAGAGGACATGGGAATCCTGAGGCATTTATGAATATTGTAAGTTTCTTATTGGAGAAAGTTTGGAAATAACGGAATGTGTTCACTGTTATTTATGTTTTTTGTTTATAATTTCTATACTAACAGATTTATTCTTTAAACAAATCCCTCCCAGGTCTCTAGCAATGACTTTCACAATCCATTTTTCTAGAAGGGTTCGAGCTAATCTGCCTTGACTAGAGCAGAAGTAACGAGGGGTACAGTCTATTGGGTCTGGTTTCAATTACACTAAACTCATCTGTGGTCTGTGGAGTTTCACCATTGCTCTGAATCTGGTTCAGCGTGATCAAAAATACAGCAAACATAAATGAGAACACTCTTCCCTTCGGAGCCTTTCTCCCACTGGTATAAGAACTGAACTGGCAGAGAGTAAATAGAGATTTCACTATCAAAGTGACACCACTTGATTAGTTGTAATGCTGCTGATTAAAAACAAACTTGATATTGTATAATAGTATTAACGAATCAGGGATGCTTTTATACCATGGAAGTTTGACAACAAAATTCTTTAAAAGGTGGGTCCTGGGACTCCTTTTTGGATGATCAGTGGGGTGAAAGTGGGTCATGTTGTGTAAAGCCTCTGCTCAATCGAGTAGCATGCAATTGTAAGATTGGTAACTTTTCAGTCATTGCTAGTATGATCATTAAGTTCTGTAACCATTTGCAAACTTTTGTAACTTTTAGTCACTGTTAGCACAACCTTCTAAATTTTGTAACTTTTTTTTTGCAAGCTTTGTAACCTTTTCAATTACCACTTGTATAACCTCCAAGCTTTGCAATATTCCATCACGGGATCAGCGGAGAGTGTGAACAAGGGAGTGCGTGTGAGAGATAAGGGAGTGTGAACAAGGGAGTGTGAACAAGGGAGTGTATGTGGGACTGGAAAGAGAGGAATTTCAAGGAGAAAAGAGCCCGGATCCAGGTGTGTCTGATGTAATCTGCCGTTAGAAGGCAATCACGGGGTGCTGTAAAGAAAAGAAGAATCTGGTATGCATGAAAGGAACAAGGTCTAGGAATGCTTCTCTGTGACGGACCCAGAAGGAAAACTTGGTGTACGTGATAGGAGCCACCCAGTTCCAATAAAAGGAAGAAAGCACGCTCACAAACCCTTCTTCTTCTTGACCTGCTCGCCGGCCCAGATCTGTGACTGCAGGCGGGCACACCAGATCTACTATGCTTCAGCTTCTCAGCTTTCTGTGCTGTCTCTGGTAACTCTCCACCTGCATGAGTGTGTGGGTGCATAAGGGTCTGAATGTGTTGAATGGGTGCATGCATGAATAAGCTCCATCCCTTTTCTGTTTGATCCAATAGCGGCATTTAATACAACCAATATAAATGTAACCATGGGTTGGTTTCAAGTGAAATTGAGGTAACAGGCCAGTACAATGTACCGGTAAGAAATGGCCACCGGTATGGGCCCGTACACAGCCGACAACGCTTTAATATCACTGCCCCTTTTGCTCCCCCTGTTGGCGGCCCTGCTGGCTGGGTCCTTAGAGCACTGCTGTGGTAGAGCTTTAACGTTGCTTCCCCTTTTGCACCACCCTCCGGGCCACTGAGGGTTGGGGTAAAAGGGGCAGCTGCCTTGGGGCCTGGTGATTTAAAAGGGCCCAGGGCTTGCAGCTGCTACTGCGGCAGCAGCCAAAGACCCAGGCACTTTAAATTGCCACCAAAGCCCCGGGCGGCACAGGCCAGGAAGTGCTGAAGTGCTGGCTGTGGGAGGCTGACCACCAGCCCCTCCCCTTCCACCCAAGGCCAACCCCTTCCGGGGGCCCGGAGGTTGGCCCCCATACTGTTAAGACTTTTAAATTACTGATTTATCAGTATGAGCAAGACAGTAATTGCCAAAACACTCTCTCTCATAAAAAGAATTTTCCTGTTTAAGGATCTAATCTGGCACCCCAATGTATCAGAAATTCACATTCACCTCATAATTGATCATGAACTAGTACTTTTTCATCTCTTAGTTCATACAAAATGTCTGTCAATCATATATAAAATAACTCATAAAGTGCCTGATCATCTGAGGTGCAGGGCTCGGCTACCTGCAGGATCAGAATCAAAGTTGGTCCCTTTCCCTCCCTGGTCAAGCACAGTTAATTTTACTTTACAAATGTTAGTTGATTATTGCTGGAATTTGGTTGGATAAATAGAAAGGCTCTGCCTACAAACACCCTTTTGCATTCCCTGGGAGAGAGGCATGTTTTATTGAAGGTGGGGAGTTTCACAGAACTCAACTTCTCACGACTGAGGATGCTGAAGAGTCCAGTTATGAGGCATTTCTGTTTCTTGGCTCCCAACCTGCACCACACCATTCTGCATTTTGGACCTTCTGTGGTCTCAGAACTTAGGACTCTAGAACTGTGTAAAAAGAGAGCTGGTTACATTATTTATGGGAAATAAATTTTCTAATGAATTCAGAACTCGTTTGCCCTTGTAAATCACTCACACGGTGTTCCTGATCCTGTATTAATTAGACCAACTATTCACCAAATGGTTTGGATGGATAATTTTTATAAGTAATTAAGTTACATTATTATATTTGAACTATATGGTTTACATGTCAGAATGGAGAGCAGACAGCTGCTGCTCGGGGCTTTAGGAAGTGGTAGAGGGAAGGGTTCAGCCTTCCTAGTGCCTCATTTTGCTTATTCCCTGCAGGACAGCTGAGCAACGTGTGTCATACATTGACCCTTGTACACTTAGATCTTTCTGGTTTCTCTAAACTGATGCCCAAGGAAGCCTTTACTTGGTAGGTTTGATAAAAGCTTTCAGAGGTCAGCTACATTCTCTGCTTCTTATTGCTAGAGTTACTTAAGACAGCTGTTCTCAGGATTCATCAGAGACCTGACAGTCTAATTTTAATTGCATTGGATTGCAGTATTTGTAGTCTGAAAAAGTGAAACATTGGAACCCAGACTTATTTCCACTCACCAAACTTATTCCCTCTTTTGATTAGACTCAAAAGTTAAATATTTCCTTATTTTTAATTTATAGTTCACTTTTCTTATTCTTGACCTTAGAATTCCACTCAAAGCTGCTTCCACCAATACATGTCTGAATGCTTATTCTTACTAACACTTCCTCACTGAATTTAATATATGGCTAAGTGATGTCAGAAGGCTAACTCTTGCAGCATTCTGGCCTTGCTTAACATCTCTTGAACAAATCAGGAAAGTGCAGGAGCTTATGGAAATGAAACCAAAATAACTGATTTGTTGATTCTCCTCCTCCCTGCATGAGATAATGGATTAAAAGGACATAAATAAACAAATGTAGGCAAAACTCTTTGTTTTTATTCTGTAGAGTGAGAAGATCCTGTACAGAGGATACCCAAGTGAGGAGTATGAAGTCCTGACAGCTGATGGCTATTACCTTAGCATGAACAGAATTCCTCATGGCAAAGGAAATCCTAGGGACACAGGTATGGCTCCTTTCAGAGAGACTAAGAAGTTCTTGAGTCTTGTTTCAGCCCTGGGAGATGCTGGTGGAAGATCTGCCTAGAAGGTACCATGGAAGGAAGGGGGTATAGCCAGGGCTTTCTGGGAATGTGCTAGTTCTTCTCATCTTGGTTGCAGCCTGCTCTGGTGGGGCTCTCAGGGACCCCAGTTACCAATTAAAACAGCTTTTCTATGGTGAAACCCTGCCTTATCATGCTTAAAGTAAATGCACTAATAGCCTAGCCAGTCCCGTTGGTTCAGGGAGGTTGCATTCTCACCCCCTTCTCCAGTGGAGAATGAATCAGTCCCTTGATGTGATGTAAAACTTTCCTCTTCATCATACTGGGAAAATGCTTTATTCCTGAGAAGAAATGCTTACTGAAGAGCTCTTGGTAAGCAGTTGTGGTCTCTCCCATATCCTCTGGGAGTTGGAACTTTTCCCTGTGAGGGACAGATGATGGAGAACACAATGGTAAAGAAGTGCATGTTGGTTAAGCTTGATTATGAACTGTAAATTCTTGTTTCTCAGCAAGTCAAATGCTCTGGGAAATATCATCTGTTTCAAGGTAAATCCTCTCAGCAATGGAAATGGCCAAATCTAAGAAGAGGAATTTACTGCAGGAATTTCTCTGTGTTCAGAGCCCAGTACTGACCCCTAACGATCAGTCCAATGTAGGAGTAATTTTCAAACTTACAATGTAAACCGAGAAGGGTCCAAAATTATTCTGTGCACATTGCTGTTGCTGGGATGTACAGTCTGAGTGTAACACTACTCAGACTTATGCTACAGATATCTAGAAAGACTGAAATATATTTTTTGGACAATTCTGGATTGTGTACTCAAATGAGTAAGGCAGTTGTGTACTGTCCAGAAGAGCTAGTTTCTATCCCTGGTTACACCACAGACAAATATTATTATGTGATTGTGGAAAAGACAATTAATTTTCACATGTAGCAACTAACTGTGTTCTCGTTTTCTGGATGCCTAATTTGAGACACCTAGACCTTGATGAATGGAACTGGGATCAGTGAGAGATGTTGATGCTCAGCAACTCTGGTGGTAAGACAGTGTGTCCTGCAGGAATAAGCAGAGCATTGGGAATCAAGAGGTCTCCAGTTGTATTCCTGGATCTGCATTGTGTAAAGTTAAGAAGTTACTTTGTTTTCTCAATCCAATTTCTTAGAACTGGGGGGTAGGTGGGTGATCTGATGGATCAGTTTTCTATCAGGAAATACTGATTGAACACAGTTGAAACATTCCAAAGGAATGCGTCAGCTTCATTCCAATAAAGTCAAAGCATTTCCTTTTAACTTTCTTAATTTTGATTTTTATAATAAATGTAAACATTGAAATGTTTTGAACTTATATAAACTAAATATTTGTATTATATATTTTATATGACTGTAACAGGGTGGTCTAGGCCCAGAGGCCTCCTGCTGGAGGCCTCAGAGTCCTGCCACACCAGTCTCAGGAAAGGAGCAGTGGAGCTAAGTCCTCTGAGCAGTCTAGAGAGATTGCAAAGGGCCAGTCAGAGGGTTGCAAGCTAGTGCAAAAAGTATTGCAAAGCTAGAGACAGTGATTTCCTTGCTGGAGCTAGAGGAGTGCAGCTAGTGCTCCTGGCTGATCAAAGGCACCTGCAGCACCATGGACAGCTCAATGCTGACAGAGACGGGGGAACGAGAACCTGTTCCTGGCTGGCTGCTGGGCCTAAGCTTAGAAGTGTTTTGATGTAATGGTGAAGCATTGGTGAAGGCGGGTGCAGTGGGGAAGTAATCCAGGGAATCGAAAGCATTTTCATTAATGGGATAGGACAGCACGTGGCTGCTATCCTTAAAGTCCCAGGGTTGGGAACTGAAGTAGTGAGTGAGCCTGTCCTCACCCTCCCCCGCCCCATAGGCCATTGGAGAAGTGGTATGCAATTGGACAGGAATATGCTCCCAGAAGGGGAGCTGAACTACTTAGTGGCCCAGCTGGAGAGCTGGGTCCAGAGAGGGAGGAAGCCCTAGGGGTATGGCCTTCAGGGAGGAAGCCCTAGGGGTATGGCTGGATACTAGGGCTGAGACTGTTTAAAGACTGCAGACACACCCAACCAGAAGGGGGCCCTTATGAGAGGTGGGTGCCACACTGTTACAATGACTTCATACAGTATTTCTGAATATTTCATTTTGTTAGAAATTCCAAATTTTGACTTTTAGTTCATATTTGGAACTCAACCAAATTTAAAACTCAGAATTTCCTGCAGGACAGAAATTCCAAATTATACTTATCCGTGATATTTATCCACCTATCTCAAAAGGGTATTGTGAGGATTATTTAACCATGCATTGAATATGTAAATCATTAGTAATATAATTCTAACTACACAGTAAAATCAGTGGGGCAGCCAAAATTAGTGAACACTTTTGAGCACTCTTATCCTCTTTGTGCCTCCGTTCCTCATCTGTAAACTGGAGATAATAGTTATGGGGAGTTGTGAAGATAAATGCTGTAATATTTGTGGTGCACTTAGAAACTACAGTGGTGAACCCCCTAGAAAAACCTCTAGAAAATGAGTAAATTCTGAATCATTCTGTATTCAGTGCAAGATTTGGATTGTGTACAGTAAATAAGTCCTAAGGCCACATGCTGAATGAGGAGAATGGGGAAAAATGAATATTGTCCATCCTGTGCACTGAATGAGGTCCTGTGGAAAAAAAAGTGGTACATGCGAGTACTACACTATACTATACCTATGCTATCCTATAATTAAAACTAGCAAACTACCGCTATCCATTCATTCCACTGCACTGTTTGCTCTTGCTGCTACTTGGTTAGCTCTGGTCAGTCAGCTTCACTTTCTTCTTGAACTCTTTGCAGCTTTTTGCTAGGTTCATCGGCTTCATTCTTTTCCTTTTTTCAGGATCTCTCCTTCTGACTGATTTCTGCCTTTTACACTGTCCTGTCAGCTATCAGATCCTTACTTTGCATGCTCACTACCAAGCATTACCTCAGGGTCAGGCAACATATGGCACGGGTAACGAAGGCGGCATGTGAGCTGATTTTCGGTGGCACTCACACTGCCCGGGTCCTGGCCACCGGTCTGGGGGGCTCTGCATTTTAATTTAATTTTAAATGAAGCTTTTAAAATATTTTAAAAACCTTATTTACTTTACATACAACAATAGTTTAGTTATATATTATAGACTTATAGAAAGAGTTTAGTTATATATTATAGACGTCTAAAAATGTTAAAATGTATTACCGGCATGCAAAAACTTAAATTAGAGGGAATAAATGAAGACTCGGCACACCACTTCTGAAAGGTTGCCGACCCCTGCATTACCTCATTCTACACATGCTCACTAGCATTGTTTACCACAGAGATAAGATTACCTCATCGGACCTTACTGTCCATGCTCCAGATCTGGCCTACTTATCTGACCTTTCCCCTATTTTTGAACTGTACATGCTCAGCAGTTTGTGACCCTTTAGCCTACTGGGCATGCTTAGCTCAGAAATACCATGTGATCTGCAGCTTCTAATCATTATTCACCACTTTTGTGATTGGTATCTGCCAGTCGTTGTTTACCACCACCTTGGCCATACATTATTCTACTTGCAGTGGTCATGTGACCCACAACGTCCAATTGTATGTGACCTACAGCTTTCAGGGGTGAAGTGACTTTTGCTTATTCAAACTGAAGGCTAGGGGGGGAAATGTAGTCTGAAGGATTCCTCCGGTATCAGTACCACATTGCAGAAGTTCTGTTTTTATAAAATATTTCATTTTGTTATTTTCCAGGCCCAAAGCTGGCTGTGTTACTGCTGCATGGCCTTCTTTTAGACGGTAGCAACTGGATTACCAATTTGCCCAATAACAGCCTGGGATTCATACTAGCAGATGCAGGCTATGATGTTTGGATAGGAAACAGCAGAGGGAACACCTGGTCTAGAAAACACCAGAATCTTTCAATTGACCAAGAGGAATTTTGGGATTTCAGGTAGGCTGAACTGGAGAGAAGCTACTGAAGCTGACAATTTTATATTTTAATTTATTGTAAGCAGAGCATGTAAAAGATGCCTATGGGAACAAGCTTTTCTTTATAAGGATGTGCCAGCAAATTATCACTTTCATGTTTGCCTTTTGACTTAAAAGGTTTGCATGTTTGTTTTTCACTTGGGAATAAATGTTGCTGTTGAGCATTTGAGAAAAAGAATTCAGATGCTTTGGAAAATGAATACAGTGAAAAACAACACTTTAGCCATTATAAATTAACTTCTGAAACCTTTTTAACAACTCTAGGGTTGTTAAAAGGTGTTCAGAGGGAGGTGTTAAAACTTCATGCTTGGCAAGGTCATAGACCCTAGTTCACAAAGGCATATTTTCACCATCAAGTGAAAAAATGATTTTAGCTAAGTTATAAGTGTTTAAAAATCATACTTCACACATGCACTAATACATGTATGACAAGTATGTGAATGTGGATCTTATTATTTATTTATGATAAGTTTGTTAGGCCCAACTAAGATCACAGGCCCCACTGCTTGGAGCTGTACAACTAAATAATAAAAAACTCATTTTTCTCTTAATTAACAACCCAGAACAAAATAAACACAAAACAAATATCTAAAGAACAATTCACATCCAAAACTACTTTACTTTTATTAATGGACAGATTTATGGTTCAGTAATTGCTATTAAATGCTGCATAGGAGCAAGAATTACAACTCAGTAATGCAAGCAACTTTCTCTTTTTGTGTTACAGTTTTCATGAAATGGCTATGTATGACCTTCCAGCATTGATAGACTTCATTCTGCAGAAAACTGGACAACAGAACCTGTATTACATTGGGTATTCTCAGGGCTGTACCATAGGTACGTTCAGAAGAAGATGATTAAATGTATTTTGTCTTTTTGTTCCTATTTCATAGTTAAGGTTTGATTGGGACTGTTATTTCACTGTGAATATTATTCACATACATTTATAACAAGAGATTAGTCAAAATGGGTACATCGCTGCTCTCTACTTCCATTCAGTTGTGCATGAATGAGAGAGCATAATCTTTGGAAGAAGATAGAGGGGAGACCAAAATTTTGAGTACGGAGCTCAGTGGGCAGAAAAGCAGATGGATGGAATTGAGATTATAGATCTCAGTACTGGAACTGGTGGATATACAAATAATAGTCATGTTAAGGCTATTCTCCTCCTCTTGTTAAATTCTGAGTTTGTTCTTGGGATCCTCATGTTATATCAAACCTTCTTTCCACTACTTGTACCTGAAACAGCCTTATAAACAGGGAGGGAACACAGTATTAACTGTTTTTTTGTTTTCATTTTATTTAAAAAAAATTGGCAAAGTGGGAGACAAATCCAAGAGTCCTCCAAAGTGTACACTGTGGAAATTGCTTTTGTCCAGCATATTCTGAGGCAGACATGGAGAAAAGATTCCCTATAGTTAGCAAAGATTGTCGTTAATTTATTATCAGATACCTGTAGCTCCAGCTAATGGCACAGAACTTAGCTTGTGTTTACTCTGAATGATCTTCAATTTTCTTTCTGCATCAGCTCTGATTTTTTTTATAAACAAAGTAAACACTGAGATTTGAGGTTAACATTTACCTTTATCTAGATTTACCATATTTCATTTTCATAAAAAGAGGACACTGCTGAATGGGAGGAGGGTGAGAGAGGGGGAGCTGGTGGGGGTGGTACAGTTGCAGGGTGCTTGAGGAGGTACCTGGGGGGTGGTGGAGGGGTGTGCATGTACTGGGAGGGGATTGCTGGAGGGGGTACCTGCAGCCTTGCTCGTGAGGTGGAGTGCAGTGTAGCTTCCTGTCACAGTGGCAGGGCAGCTGGCACAGGCCTGGGACACAGAGCCAGCCCATCATTAAACACTTCCCTGGGGGCCTCTCCCCCTCCCCAGGGCTGGGAGCTAGGCCCTGGGTGGGTGGGATCCAGCAGCTGTGGATGCAGGGGAGGGACCACTTGGGGTGTGGAGACTGCTCTTTACAAGGTGCAAGGTCTGCTCTGCAAAAATCCCAGAGATTTCCTCTTATTTGAAAACTCTGCCCGGACAGAGGGTGGAGGATCACAAAGAGGTTATGTCTGGGAAAACCCAGACGAATGGAAATCCTACCTTAATCAAACAGAGTATTTGTACAAATGCAGTTCTGCCTGTTTATACTGGGTTGTTGTTTGTTGTGACTTGTTTCTAAGAGTGCTGTAATTTATCTCTTTTGCTTTCTCAGCTTTGATTGCATTTTCAGCCATGCCTCAACTGGCTCAAAAAATCAAAATATTTTTTGCCTTGGCTCCTGCATACACATTAAACAAAAGCAAAGCCCCTCTGACCCAACTGTCATTTTTTCCTACTGAAATATTAAGGGTATGTAGAATCCTCCATATTTCATTATTCTCATGAATAAATGTAGTTATATGAAAAAGTTATAAATGGAAATTTAGGATGTGTGGCCTTTATGCACAGAGGAGTGTTATATGTACATTTCCCATGCAGCAATGCAAAACGTTATGTATGGAAACCAGTTTACCATGCATCAATAGTGTGATAAACGTATTGACACTAGGGCTAGAGGAAACTAGGTTTTTTTGTGCATGTACAAGTGTGTGTGTGTGTGTGTGTGTGTGTGTGTGTGTGTGTGTGTGTGTGTGTAAACTAAAAAGGTTTTCACCAAATTATTCCACTTGGTTTTTGCATGCCTGAAATTTGATTTTTCTGGAAATATCAAGCCTGAACGCTTTTCTCTGACAAGCATCCAAAAGCCTGAAAAGCTGTGATTTAGCACAAAGAGTCAGTCATGAGGAGTAGCATGTTCTTTCAAGGACTGTAAAGTTTGAGGAAAGAAGGAAGAGATACTCCCCCCAAAAATAAGTGTTGAGAGTCAGAAATTCCTGAGCTCTCCTTAGAATTTATACAGCAACCTGCAAATAGTTTTTCAGAAGTTTGACCCTCACTTTAAAGATTTAAAGAAATAAATTTTGGCTCTCAGATCTGACAGCTCCTTACTTATGTGAGTAGTCTGACTTCAATGAATAGTTCATAGGTGGGACCCCAAGTGACTTATTGAGTCTAAACAGAGAGCTCTTATCTAGGCCAGGATTAAAAGGTATGATGTTAGATCAAATTATCTAGATGAATTTAATTAATACCATCTAAAACTGTAGCCAAGACAAAGACATTGTAGTACAGCTGGTTGAAAAAAAAATCTAATATTATCTTTTCCCATTTGAAAATGGTTTACATTGAAATAAAAATATTCTACAAGGAAAGATTATTTTGGATAAGTTTTCTGTTATGAAAATCAAAATAAAATACTTCATTTCAGGTCCATAATCTCTGCTTCCATCTGAGCCACTCACGTCCCTTCTGGAAATTGTATTTCTGGGTCCTCCATGCCCTTATTATCATCCATGAGCAAGATGATGCTTGGTGTTCTCTTCCATGGGCCTGAGCCACTGTGGTACCTCATGGGATTCCTGGGATTCCATTGGCTTCTATGGAATCATGAGTTCACCTACGGTCTCTCTTTCCAAGGGGTGCATGTGTTTTGTGAAGGAAAAGTAGGAGAAAATGGAGAGATTGTCACAGCTCAGCCAAGAATGGTGATCCCTTTCCTTGGGTGAACAAAGGAGGAGAGGCTGTGACATTTTTCTACTACTGAAGTGCATCTGTCATTCACTAATTGTAGGGCAAGGATTCTTGGCTCTGCAAAAGTCGTGAACATTCCAGCAAATTTAACTCTTTACCTCAGTCTTTCTGAGACACTTACCTACACATAATGTGTAATAAGAGAACAATAATAAAAATGCATTTAAGAGTCATGGTGAACAACATCTTTATATTTTCTCAGATTGTATTCGGCAAGAAAGAATTCTGTCTGTTAAGTGCAAGACTGAGATCGCTTACTGCCAAGGTGTGCAGAACTGCACTAATAGACCGACTTTGCATCCAAGCCCTTTTTTTAATTTTCGGTGCATTTAATGAGAAAAACTTAAATGTGGTACGTATAGTAACAATGCTAATTAATTGATTGGCATAAGCCAGTTTCTGAGTTTCATAGTATTTGTGCAACATACCACCATCATCATCATAAACAACAAAGCACACATTAGAGCCCCAAATGCTGAGTCGGGATTGTGGTCCCACAGTGTTGGGTGCTGTAGAAACATAGAAACAGTCCCTGCAATAAGATAACTAGGTCTTTAGGCTGTTGTAGAATTTGAGGAATTTCTTCTTTGTCACAGTGAGCATCCTATAGAAGGTGAATTTCCTGGGCAGTGCACAATTGAGTCTAGAACTAACTGTGGCCTTTAAATTTGGCTCATCTGTTTCCTATCCTTGCTTCTGAAGCACTTTTTTTTAACTCCATCTCAGAAATATTTAATTTTTATCTTTCTGCAAATGTTTGAAAAGTCAGTGCTCATCCCTTTCTTGGAGGTGCTATTGTTATGTCAATGAGAAGAATTTTGAAGACACTTGGTTTGCAAAATAATTTGGGTGACTAGATTGATAGTAGTGCTGGTTTAAATTCACGTGGGTTTGTGTGCAAGTTTTGTTTCTTACTATGAATCATGCTTATTATGATAGTTTCTAGGACCAGCCAAGATCAGGCCCCACTGTCCCAGTTACTGAACAGACACAGGGCAGTAGGCCCTCTCTGCCTGGAAGACCTCTAAATAGACAAGGAAATTGACAATCTAAATAGACAAGAAAACACAATAGGGAGAGCAAAAGGATAGAACACACAAGCAGAGACAACAAAGTCCTGGCATCAATTGTCATGTTAGTTCAGGGAGTTTTTAATTATTATTTCTTCAGGAAGGCATTAGTTAAATGGAAAGAAAAGCAAAGCAGAGCAATGAGGGGGACAGAACAGGTGAGAAGCCAGTTTGTGTCTGCTTGAGTGGAGGCCATGCAGTGTAACCAAGTGTAATGTAATTTCCTCCAGAAACCATAAATGTTCTCTGGCTCACTCAGAGCTTGATTTAGGTATAATCCAAACCCAGTGAACTCCCAATATTCTAATTGTGTTATGACATTCCCATTACACAATTTGGGCTTAGCTCCTGCTACATTTGCCTTCTGTAGAGCTAAATTAATGCAGTTGATTAAAACCTAATTTCCAGGCATTAGTTTCTGGAGTTGAGATAAGCCCCAACTGTTCTCTCAGGCTTTGCTTAGTGGGAAGGAGATGGAAACAGGGCTGTGTTTGGAGTGGGTACGGTTTTTAGACTTTCACATTTTTTCCCTGTGTTTCTTGTAAAGTTTATTTGATGTACTGTAGAAACCATCTCTATTTTAAATTACGTCTTGTGCCTAGAGCATGTGTAAGGGGACTGTTGCCCCCTTACTAACATTCAGTGGGGGTGTTTTGGCTGCTAGCTCCCAGCACTAAAAGGGGAGGGATTGATGGCAAATCAGGACCCTGAGACTGACAGTCCCCAGGAACAATGGCAAGAGGCCAATGCTCCAGGTCAGCCTGATTGACAGGGCAGGCCAGCTAATCAGGGAGACAGAAGGCCAGTGTGGGTCCCGTCCTCCGTGTGTGAGCAGGAATGTGCCGGAGTCAGACAGAGTGGGGCCGAGCTAAGGAGGAAGCAGGGGCCCAAG
Source organism: Mauremys reevesii (assembly GCF_016161935.1). Lineage (NCBI taxonomy): Eukaryota > Metazoa > Chordata > Testudines > Geoemydidae > Mauremys > Mauremys reevesii. Next base: position 33,784,469 of record NC_052629.1, on the reverse strand, counting down.
CTGAGCTGGAGAACAGAGCCAGGCCAGATCCAGAGGGGCCAGAGCTGCAGCCAGAGAGCCAGAGGCACAGCCCAGAGAGAGCAGATCCTGTGCTGGGAACAGAGCTGCAGCCAGAGAGCCAGAGGCACAGCCCAGAGAGAGCAGATCCTGTGCTGGGAGCGGAGCTGCAGCCAGAGAGCCAGAGGCACAGCCCAGGGAGAGCAGATCCTGTGCTGGGAACAGAGCTGCAGCCAGAGAGCCAGAGGCACAGCCCAGAGAGAGCAGATCCTGTGCTGGGAGCGGAGCTGCAGCCAGAGAGCCAGAGGCACAGCCCAGAGAGAGCAGATCCTGTGCTGGGAACAGAGCTGCAGCCAGAGAGCCAGAGGCACAGCCCAGAGAGAGCAGATCCTGTGCTGGGAGCGGAGCTGCAGCCAGAGAGCCAGAGGCACAGCCCAGGGAGAGTAGATCCTGTGCTGGGAGCAGAGCTGCAGCCAGAGAGCCAGAGTGTGGTGAGCAACTGGGGCCAGCCAAGGGGGGAACCTTGGTAAAAGGGCCCAGCGCAGAAAGACGCTCCAGCCAAGGGTCCATGCAGGCCAGGCTGGGAGGGGGATCTTAACCTGACTGGGGGGCTGGCACTGGGAAGAAGGATCCCACCACCCAAAGCCCGGAGGTGTGTGGTCACCACCATTGCAAGTGTCCCACCCACAGCATCCCTGCAGCACAGCCAGGGCCTGAGAAGGAGGCCTGGGGCCTACAACGAACAGACTGCAAAGTGCCTTGATGTCCAGAGACATTGTTTGTAATGTTCCCTGCCACAGAGCAGGGTGATGTGTTTCCCTGTAACCGTTCCCATTTATTCTTATTCTTTTCTTTAAATTGATTGTTAAGTAAACAACTTGTATTTGCTTTAAATTGTATGGAATAATCAGTGGGTCAGGGAGGTGCCCAGTGCAGAGAGGGTACCCCGGAGTGGGGACACCTTAGCCCCTGTCCTAGGTGGCCACAGCAGGGTTGGGGGTTGAGCCCCCCAGGAATCCTGGGCCCAGTCTTGTTGGGGCTACGAGAACTCTGCCAAACAGGAGAGTCCTCAAGGGCAGGGAGGCCTCTGGGTAAAATACAGCAGACCTCAGCCAGTTTCCCAGCTCCCAAGAATACACCTCCCTCTGTAGTATAAACCCAAAATTATATCATCTTGCATTGCACAGGGATTTGTACAGTGTAAGCTTATTAATATGTCTGCCCCTCTCTCTATGTGGAGAGGAATATGCATACTTGTGGTAACTAAGCTGAGATTAGTTACCACAAGGTGCACTGATTTAGGTTAAAATACGAAATAAGTTTATTGACTACAAAAGGATAGATTTTAAGTGATGATAAGTGATAGCAAACAGATCAAAGCCATTTACCTAGTAAATAAACAAAACCACAAACGATGACTAAAATACTAGAAAGACAAGCTATGAATTAGCAGAGTCTCACCCTGGCTGATAATACAAGCAGGCTTGCAGATTCTTAAGGGACAAGCTGCATTTGCTTTGCAGCTTGGGATCCCTTCCCCCATTCCAAGTCGTTTTCTTTCGGAGCTTCTCTGGTGTTGAGTTGTGGGGGAATCAAGAACAACAGATGATATTACTTCCTGTCTTATATAGCTTTTGCATATGACAGAACAAGGAGCAATGGTCTCAAGTTGCAGTGGGGGAGGTCTAGGTTGGATATTAGGAAACACTATTTCACTAGGAGGGTGGTGAAGCACTGGAATGGGTTACCTGGGGAGGTGGTGGAATCTCCATCCTTAGAAGTTTTTAAGGTCCAGCTTGACAAAGCCCTGGCTGGGATAATTTAGTTGGTGTTAGTCCTGCTTTGAGCAGGGGATTGGACTAGATGACCTCCTGAGGTCTCTTCAAACCCTAAATAGGTGGAGATATACCAATCTCCTAGAACTGGAAGGGACCTTGAAAGGTCATTGAGTCCAGCCCCCTGCCTTCACTAGCAGGACCAATTTTTGCCCCAGATCCCTAACTGGCCCCCTCAAGGATTGAACTCACAACCCTGGGTTTAGCAGGCCAATGCTCAAACCACTGAGCTATCCCTCCCCCCAATAGTCTATGGTTCTATGATTCCAATATTTTCTACGCATTGGCATAATTTTGCTTTTGTGCCCTTAATAATGTTTCTTTTTAAAAAACTGCCAACACTCCTGACCTCTTCTCCCCCTCCCCCACTTTAGACTTGCTTCCCACCAGATCTTGCCTGCCAATTCTCTGAGTTTGCTACAATCTGCCTTCTTGAAGTTCATTGTCTTTATTCTGCTGTTTTCCTTCCTACCATTCCTTGGAATCATGAACTCATCATATCATGATCACTTTCACCCGAACTGTCTTCCATCTTCAAATTCTCAACCAGTTTCTCCCTGTTTGTCAGAATCAAACCTAGAACAGCCTCTCCCATAGTTGCTTTCTCCACCTTCTGTAATAAAAAAGTGGTCTCGGTGCATTCCAAGAACTTCTTGGATAATCTGTGCCCTGCTGTATTATTTTCCCAACCAATGCCTGGATAGTTCATGTCCCCCATCACCACCAAGTCCTGAGTTTTGTATGAATTTTTTAGTTGTTTAAAAAAAACCTCATCCAGCTCTTCATCCTGTACAGGTGTTCTACAGTCATTCACCCCCCTCAGGAGTGTAAACCCAAAAATATACTGTCTTGTGCTGCACAGGGAACTGTACAGCATAAACTCATGAAATTCTCCCCCTCTCTCTGCCCCAAGTTATGACTCCAACACACACTGGTTTTAGATAAAGCAAAAACAAGTTTATTAACTACAAAAGATAGATTTTAAGTGATTATAAGGGATAGCAAACAGATCAAAGCAGATTGCGTGTTTTGTTTAATTGCTAGGTAAACTAAGCTTAATATACTAAAGACATTGGAGATGAATAGCAGATCCTCACCCTAAGTGATGCTACAGGCAGGCTGCAGATTCTTAAAGGGCAAGCCATATTTGTGCTCTGTAGCTTGCAAGCTTGTCTTTCACCAGCAGAAATCGGTCCAATAAAAGATACTACCTCACCCACCTTGTCTCTCTCATATCCTAGAACCAACAGGGCTGCAGCTACACCACAAATAGACTGGAATGACGTTCTGACCTGGATTGGGAGGTGATAGTTCTTATAAAGACCATGATTCTCTTCCCTTGGTGCCAAAATGCTTCCCACCTACCTAGTCTTAGTCCAGGTGAGCCCATCATAATTCCAACCCTCATCCACCCAGTCTCTGGCATCTTAGTCCCAGTGAGCAGGCAGGCAGAAGGGCACTGATATTGACAAGATTTCTGCCCTTAGTAGCCCTGATTCCTTTCTTTGGAACACTTGGAAATGTGTAAGAAAAATTCCAGGCCCCACAGAAATGTGTAGTTTGGAAGATTTTGATTTCCAGTATATTTTGATGCAGATGTGAATTGCTTTCCTGCCATATACCAATGCCAATATGTGCAATCCTGAGTGTGTATTCAGTCTAGATAATGTTTAGCTTTCTTTCTGTTTTACATCAGATTTCTTACAAACAAAAGGACCTGAAGTTAATGGTGTTATGCCAGGAAAGAATTTTGCCTAAAATCTCTAAATTATGGTTCAGGATGAACGTATCCTTACATCAGATTAGGTGTTTGAACCAATACAGAATTATTCCTCACCCCAAACATTCAAAAATCACAAATCAGGCCCCCCAAAGATGATGACATTGGTGTAACAGTTATAAGATTTTAAAAAAGTAACAGCTCGGGAGGAGGGGGATGTCTTTTTATTTGCCTTCTGGATTTTGAGCCTCTCCAGTGCACTTAGTCACATTTTTAAATCCTTGTCCATAACAATGAAGGCTAGAAACTTCCTCTCTTTAAATGAAATCTAAGATTCTTGTATAATCAGTTGTGTCAAGGTGCTGAAGCTTTATATTTAACTCCAAACACTGTGATACACTTTAAAATTGCAATAGTTGGCAACAGTGGATTTGGTTTAAAGTTGTATATAACAAGGTTTGTTTTTGTTTGTTTTTCAAGATTGCTTGGGTTTATTTCTTGTGCTTTCTCAGGTTTCATTGCATTTTCATCCATGCCAGAGCTGGCTCAAAAAATCAAAATGCTTTTTGCATTGGCTTCTATAACTACACTTAAGCATTCCAAAAGCCCACTGGTAAAACTGTTCTTCATACCTGAAGGAATAAATAATGTGTGATATTCTGCTATATGATGCTCCTGATTATTTTATGTATATAATACCAAGTGTGTGTTTGTCTGTTTTATAGACAATTACAAAAGCAAAGTCTCTTCACTGAGTTTCTTCTGTGTAGACAGAGTAGAAACAAAAGATGCCAGGAAGGTATGAAAACAAAAGCCGTAGTTAATCATTTTTGGCAGATCTTGCACGTTTTGTTTTGTTTTATATTTTACTCATCATAGATTGTCTGAAGACGTGTACTGTTTCTTTAAAGCTGTAACAGGAAACAGGGCAGGAGAGGGCTTGGAAAGGTTTTAGCAGAGGTTCTACAGTGAAGGATATAGAGCAGGAGAGAGAAGATTCATGATACCATTTTCCTATTTCTAATAAAGTTCCTTATTCAGTGTGAGAAGAATGCAACACTTTCATTGTCACTGTCATGTGTTAGGGTGGGTTGGTCTTAGAGGCTTCATAGAATAACTTCATTTTCGAGATGAGCCTTGAGGGAGGAGAAATCTCCTGGAGTATTTTAAAATGAATTAACTAAAATTGGTGACTCAAAAGGAGATTTAAGGATCTATGTACTCTGAGTATGAAAGAAATACAATTGTTTATTTCCGTCCATCACTGATGCCTTTTAAAGATTCCCTTCAGTGTTACCTCCCACTCCATGGCTTTTATCAGTCCCCTACTGCTGCAACTCCCGGCAGAGTATTTTGTTACCTCCTTCCTCCCTGGCAGTGTACTAAGGGAAAAATCCACAATCCCGGAATCTGTAGCATTGTGCTTTCCTGCACATGAAGCCATGTTCCTCCACACCACTGAGCACCCCTCCCCATCCCCTGCTAAGCCGAGTACTAGGAGTATATAAACCATAGTGAGTGTCACAGACTCACTGCCTCCCTCAGCACAGCACATCTAAGTCTCCCCTGCATCCAGGTGGGCTCTGCCTTCTCCCTCTCTCCAGACTGGAGCCCCCCTGCAACCCAGCTGGGCATCTGATATCACCTCCTGCAAGCCTCGCCTCTGTCCATTGTTTTCTGTCCAGGTAAACAGGGTCGCCTGGGCCTCCTCTCCTCTCCACCCTCCTCTATCCCTCTCTTGCTGGAACCGGCTGGTCAGGTCACTGGAGTCCTCTCTTCACAGCCCATTGTTCTCCCACTGGCCAGGACCGGCTGTGACTCCTGAGCTGGGCCTCCTGGTCACCAGTCGCTGCAGTATCCATTCTCCAAGCCATTGGCCAGGAGATCAAGTTCCATCGCAGGTCCTCTGTAACAAAAAACTCCATCTTCCATCACCTCGTTAAACCAGTAACACCCAGGGAAACTGCATCCCACCCCCACTGCATGCAAACTATTGGGAAAAAAAACAAGAAAACCCCCCACTTCATCACAGTGAGTAATGTCTTGGTGGTTTTACAGACTATACTTGGCAAGAAAGAGTTGTCTGTGAAGGGAGAGATTCTGAGCAAATTTACTGTTCAGGTGTGCCGCTACAGAGTATTGCAGAAGCTTTGTTCCTTGGTCTTTTCTGTCATCAGGGGTTTTAATGAAAAGAACCTAAATACAGTATGCATTTAGTGGCTTTAAATGAACTAACGTGTTGTTTGGCCACATATGCATTGATAATTAATTTCTAACAACAAAATTGGCCTCTTTTCAGTTGGATCCCGGTGTAGGCTAACATGTTGACACTGCCTCCTAAAGTTTGTGTGGCAGATGAGGGAGTGCAGGTTGGCTGAGATGATGTAGGATGGGCAAGTCCATTTGTTTGCCCTCACTTCAGGCAGGAGTAAATGATTTCACTAAGCACAAGGCAGTGGAAAATGAGGCCCTTAATATCTTGAAGTATTAGTCTCTGAATTCAAATGCACTGTGTGGACATAATGCAATAATCCCAGTCAGAAATCTTTTACTGAATGTAGGCAGAATCACTTTGTTATTCTGAAACTACTTGAACTTTATAGGTTTGAAAGTTCTTTTTGAACTCAGACATTACTGGGTTCCTGTTTCAGCTGGAAACAACTGCGAGGGCATCAGGAAAAATAGAGAGGGGAAAGAAAAAATAATCTAAGAACAACATAAACCTAATGTATAGCCATATAACTCTTTAAAAAGACACGCGCGCGCGCGCACACCCACACACACCAACCTGCAAAAGAACGTAAGCATAACTGTTGCATTTCACTCAAGCATTTTTATTTCTATTATCTAGACCTGCTTTGAACAGGTTTGGTAGACTCATTGGGGAAAAATACCAGTACCCTATCTACTCTACCATTCTCGTTAATTCTGGTAGCTGGTGAGAGATGCAAAAAAGTCTAGTGTAGATGCAACTTCTACTGACTTCCTGTCTAGTTCTAGGTCTATTTCAAGGTCCTAGTTCCCATCTTTACAAATCTCACTGAGTTAGAATATAGTTCACAAGCCTTTTCTATGATATGAAAATTATCTATTTCTAATGATGGTATAGGCCAGCAGCTAACTACAATTCTTCTCCCATCCTTCCCCTCCCCTTCCCCGAGCAAAGAGGAAGCAGGGAAAGAATTAGGACTGAGAGCATTGTCGCCAAATCACAATGCATGTGGGGATGGTGCAGCTGGTGAGGTGTTCCTGGCTCAGGGCTATGACTAATGCCACAAACTACCCCATGTTAACATGTACAAATCTCTCTGTTGTAGGGAAGGCCTGAGACATCTCTTTGTACAAGTATTTCCTGAATAAATGTGGCTGAAGGACCCAGCATTTCCTCTCCTACAGACAAATTGAAGTATAATTATCACTTACCAATGCAGTGTCAGCCAGGGAGGAATGTTGACTGCTGACATTTCAAACAGAATGATTGCGTTTTCCTCTTGATAGGATACCTAGATAGAACAGTGATGAGGTGGACAAAAAATGCAGTTATAGGTAGGACACAAGCTTGTGCTACCCTAGCTTTGAGTATCAAAGAGGCTGAGGTGAGATACTTCTCTAACACAAAACACTAGCTGCCCTTTCCCCTTTAGCTAGACTATTTGGTTTAATTAAATCACCCTTACAAAACAAGTTATATGAACAGGACCTGCCTTCCCCGTCCTCCCCCCCAAAAAGCTCTGTGAACCCAAGTGATAGTTTAAGAGGTTCTAGTTGCAAACTCTGTGTCTACACTAGCACTTTTGTTGGTATAACTTATGTTACTCAGGAGTGTGAAAAAGCACACCCCTGAGCGACTGTAGTGGTGCAGACCCACCACCGCAGTGCCTCCTGCTGGTCGTGCTGGGAATTAGCTCTCTTGGGCCACCAAGGCACCTTTTACTAGCAGTGTGTCACACGCTGTTACTTCCACTTCCTCCACCGTCTCCACCATCTGGACCCGCAGCACTCCCGGACTGCAGTGTCCTCTTTGGGACATGGCCCTCTGCCTGTGCCCTAGCCCGCTGTCTCCCCCATTTTCAGGGGACAGGCGGTCCTCAGTCCTTCCACTTGCCTCAACGGCCAACTGCAGCCTCTAGTCTAGCCCCTGTCTTCAGGGGCAAACTGCAGTCTGGATTTAGGCCACTCTCTTCATTGGCAAGTAGGGATAAAGGGTGGAGAGACTTACTGCCCCTCCTCCTATTCCCGCTGCCTACTTAGGCCACTTCCCCCATAACCCTAGCACCTTCCCTGCCCTTGCTTCTGGGTTTCAGTCTGGCCATGGTCAGCCAAGAGCTCCCCTGTTGCTCTGCAACCCTGCCCAGCACTGCAGTATCCCCAGTGCTCCTCAGGAGACAGTCCTTCCCCTTTCCCCTTCAGGAAGAGACTGCCCCTTGCTCTGCTGAGCAGCCTTTTATCTATGGGCTGCTCCAGAAAGCCTTCTCTCAATTGGCTCTCTCAATAAACCCTTTCCTGATTGGCGGGGTTCTGCGCAGCCTCTCCAAGGCTGCCTTAACCCTTCTCCTGCCCGTGTGGGGCAGCCACCCCACCACAGCAACATAATTTACACGGATAGACGCGCTGGTGTGGACAGTGCTGTATTAGCAGGAGACGCTCTCCCGCAGACATAGCTACCACTGCTCTTTCAGGGTGATTTAATTATATTGATGGGAGAGCTCTCTCCTGTCAGCATAGAGCCTCTATGGGGAGACCTTACAGCAGCACCTCTGTAAGCTCTCTAGTGTAGACATGAGAGTCTACACTTAGTGTCACCCATCTGCAATCTGTACTTTACCTAAATCTCTAGAAATGCCCTGATCACCAGTTTCACAGAGGTGTTACTGACTTGTCAGTTTAAAATATTTTGCATGACTGGAGTTGGGTAAATGGGGCTAATTGGAACCTGAGGTTTTCGTTTCATATGGATTGTGAGGTTGAAAAAGTTAATATTGGTTGTTTGGCATGGCAAAAGCTTGGAAAAGGCATGGCTCTGTAAAACCCTGCAAAAGTCACACAGACAAAATGAAGACTCACAGGATCACATTATTTTAAGCAAAATGTCTTTGATTTTACAGTAAAAGTTATTCAAAGCATGCCAGTAAAAATGAGCAGTTTAAAACCTCTAAAACCCTCTGATTACTTGCCATGTTCCACTGCGCTGAACATACAGAGCCAGATTCTGCCAGATTATTTTAACTGCAGAGTACTTCATGAGACTATCCACAGGGCAATGGTCTACTCAATGTGAGCAAAAGGCAGAATCAGACTCAAATTTGTAACAAATTATGGAAGAGTATTGCTAAACAGAAGGCTGGCCAGGATTCCAAAGGCCAAGATTTGTTATAGAAACCTTAAGTCATGGTTTTGTCATGAAAATCAAAATGTTGTTACAAAGATAAAGGAACAACCTTACTCAGAGGAAAACTGAGCTGAAGTTAGTATGTTTTTTCTGGTTTAGAAAACCATATGGATCCATAACTTGGTTCAGATTTACTCAAAAATTGTCAGTCTCACTGAATGGTTTGCAAAACTTCTGTCATAGTAGAATTCATTACACATATCTGAACAGCGTTGAATATAGTTACATTTTTGTAGAACTAAGGTAAAAATGTTCATTTAAAAAAGTTAGCTCGGTTCTTGGAAATGAATCCAGTTTTTGTATGTTAGTGACAGTATTCCCAGTCCCTTTCAGTAAGTCTTTCTAGAGACAGGGGCGACTCTAGGCATTTTGCCGCCCCAAGCACGGCAGGCACAGTGCCCCCAGTGGCTTGCTGCCCCAGGCACGCGCTTGGCGTGCTGGTGCCTGGAGCCGCCCCTGTCTAGAGAACAGATATTTGCACCCTTTGTAGTTATTGAACTAAATGGTATTTAGTTTAAGGTGAATTTAACTTCATCCATTTCTGTTAGAAATTAAATGTCTAAAATGTTTTCTTGCAGAGTCGCATTGATATCTACCTGTCACACTTTCCAGATTCAATGTCTGTAAAAACTATGCTGCACTGGGGCTAGGTAGAGTTTCTGAAATATAAAATGGCTTTAACTCACTGCTTATATTTAAATATTAGCCAACCAATTCTGGCTGATCATATTTGAATTCGGATTTATTCATGAAAGAGTGAGAACTATCTGGAACTTTACATCTCAGATCCTTCTTTTGTTTTACCCTGGCACTGGTGTTGAGATTTATTTATGCAAAATAATGTGTAATTTTATTAACTCTGTCACTGAGTTTGGATATCATTGCCGTATAATCATAATCACTATCACTATAGTCATATACAACGTAAACCACCTTGTAAGGGTCCAGTGTGGGGGCTCGGCCCTCTCTGGTGTGGCCGGGAGCCAGGCCGCCTCACTACATGGCCTAAATCAGTAGTTCAGTCTCCGAAGGTCCAAGCCCTAGGTCAGGGCGGGCAACAAACAATAGTCCAAGGGCTCAGACCCTCAGGCAGGGGCTGAGCAAAATAAACAGTAATTTAAGCCCAAGCCCAAATCCTCAGTCAGGGCGGGGCAACAAACAGTAGTTCAAGGAGCTCAGACCCTCAGGCAGGGGCTGAGCAAAATACACAGTAATTTAAGCCCAAACCCTCAGTCAGGGTGGGGCAACAAGCAGTAGTTCAGGGCTCAGGTCCTCAGGCTGGAGCTGAGCAAAACAAACAGTTAGTGAAGCCCAGCCCTAGGTCAGGGCGGGGCAACCAACAGTAGTTCAAGGGGCTCAGACCCCCAGGCAGGGGCTGAGCAAAATAAACAGTTCAGGGGCTCAGGTCCTCGGGCAGGAGCTGAGCAACAACAGTTAGTGAAGCCCAGCCCTTGGTCAGGGTGGGGCAACAAACAGTAGTTCACAGGCTCAGACCCTCAGGCAGGGGCTGAGTCAACAGCAACAGTTCAGGGGCTCAGACCCTCAGGCAGGGGCTGAGCAAACAGCAGGTAAGTCCAGACTTCTATGTCTGAGCGCTAGTGTGAGGGGGAGACTGCTACCCGTGAGTGGGGTGGCAGGGGGGACACAGGCCCACCCACTCCACTGTGTCCCAGCCCGGGGCCCTAACAGCAGCAGTTAGTCTGCTGCTGTGTCGGTGGGGTCCTGACCGCAACACACCGACATCGGCTCAAAGTCTGCTGTAGCCAGACTGGGGTCAGCTACCCCCGGGCTACTTTCCATCTCCCCCTCCATGGGTACCTGCTCATCTCTGGTGTCCGGCGCTGGGTCCCACACCATGGGCTCCTCGACATGCTGAGAGCTGGCTCGCTCAGGCTGCTCCTCAGGACTCGGGTCGGGGGGACGCTCGAGCAGCTCCTCGGGGTACCGGGGCAGGCTCGCGCCAGGCCTCCTCAGGTACCGGGACGGGGGAAGGCTCGCTCGGCCAGTCCTCCTCAGGGGCGGGCTCGGGCTCTCCTCCTCCTCCTCTCCCTCCTCAAGGCTCGGCTCGGGGCTCGGCAGCCAGCGCAGGTCAGTCTCGGTCCGCGTCTCCTGCCGCCGCTGGGGGGGCGGGGGGGGCTTTCTCCTTCCCTGACCCCCCGCCCCGGGGACAGGGGGCGGGGGGGGGCGGGCTGCCCCTGCGCTGGCTCTGTCTGCTCTGCTCTCTCCTCTCTCATGCGGCCGCCCCACCCAGGCTGCCACACACACACCCCCTTAACCCCTTAAACTTAATGTTGTAATCCAAAAAAAAAAAAAAAAAAAAAAAAAAGAATGTGGCTGCACTGGTGAGTAACTTGACATAAAATGCTAGTGTAGACACAGCCATAAAGAGACTTCTGGCCTTGGACATTGTTTGTGTCTCAAAAGGACATTTGATAGTTCTTGAGCTTGTAGGGAGCAGAGAGGAAACCAAACTATGTAAAACAAGAAATGTTTAGGTGCTAGAGTAAGGGTTAAGAGTAGAGTTGCTGGGATCACTCAGGCTTGGAGTGTAAAGGTCAATAAGACCACTTTTTAGAAACCTCAGCGATGAGTCTTTGGAATTACATATTGATGAATATGCATCTATAGAATACATTGACTAAGAACATGAGAGGATACCTAGCCTGGAGGTCTTAAGTAAATTTACTCTTTAAAGGTGCCACTTCAGTATATCCTAGAAGCATCTTAAGCCTCTGAACAATCTTTACTCCTTAAAAACTGCAGTCTCTGTAAGTAGCCTCTTTTCAATGTTAGAAGAAAACTTAAATGAGATTAATAAAATAAATATATTCAGCAGTATCATGTTATACTGGGTCATAATAATATCTCATCCTTACATGTAACCTGGGAAACGGGGAAAGATCCTGTGATCCTTGATGATATCCACCTTCCCCCTAACTAACTATGGCTATTAACATTATTATTCTCTTCTCTTACTCTATCTTACTGATACTTCATTACAGTTGTTAGAAAGAGAACACAGTGAACTCATTCTTTTTTTCTTTTCCTCCCTCTTCTCTCTCTCTTCTCCCCCCCCCCCCCCCCCCCCCCCCCCCCCCAAATTCAGGTTTCCCAATTTTGAGCAACAACAATCAGCCCCCCCCAAACCTCTGGCTAGTCTGTGCCCTGGCAGAACTAGAGAACTCAGAACACACAGGATACACACAATATACAGCAACACTACAATGCCATGTGTGTTAGTTTGTGTGTACACATGTACACACCTTGTATGTGGTGATGAGCATGAGTCTGGATCTTTTCTGCTTTCCTCAATGTATGCAGAGCACTACGAGACACACACTACACACAATGGTATGGCTTATTTTTCTGACTTGTAACATACCTGAAGGTGAAGTGGGTACCTTGCAAATAGATAACTAGATGGGTCTGTGCTGCAAGACATTTATCCTCTTCAGTTTATACGTCACATAACGAACAAGGGGCACAAAAGGAGCAGGTGAATTTGGACTGGGTTACATACATTAAATCACGTGGAGACTCATATTCCTGTATAAGTGTTTGTAGGATTGGAGCCTCAGTTAGTTCATGTGGTCACCTTAGTGAGCAGGACTCCTCCTTTTTTTATTTTTATTATGAAGTAGATCAGATCAGATCATAGACATGGCAGAGGTGAGGAGGTGAGAGAGGATGAGAATGAGTGGAGTGGTGAATTTGATATTATATAATTATATTTACACTAGGAAGGCAAGGCAAAAAATAGTAAATTTTTAAAATTGAAAAAAAGTGTGTGTGTGTGTGTCTGTTAGAATGCTTTTATGCTTTGCTTGCTGGGGGGGGGCCTTTTTTTTCAGTCAGGATATGGACGTAAGAGCTTTGATGCAGCTTCCTATAGCCGGAGGCTGCTCAAAGCATAACACCTGTTTTCTCTTGCACAGCTTAGTGCTGTAGCTGACCTGTGGGGGGAAGCAGCTTCTTCCCTTTGATGTCTCTCTGGAACACAGGTAAAGCAACAGTCAGTCAAGGTAGAAGAGTCCTTCCCTTCTAGCCTCTGACTCAGTCCCCTGGACTGAAGGAAGCGCCCAGCCACTCTGAAGAGCCAAAGACTGTAGAAAGGCCATTGAGTTGGGGGGTTAGGAGAGGTAGAGAAGAGAGGAGAGAGAGTGGAGCTGGAGCTGGAACTGTTGCACTGGCTGAAAGGGAAGACTCTGCTTCCTTTTTTTTCTCACCTCCTCCCCCCCATATCATGGGGGAGAAGCAGGAAGATTGGTGCAGGCCAAGGCCTCCCCCCTGCTCCCAGAAGGCCATCCATCTGGCCCCATCCTGCTGTCTCACCCTCCTGTGCCCTGTCAGTCTTTCCTTTCCTCCCCTCCCCCCTTTTGCCCTTTGTTTATCATTATAACCATGCTCACATTGACCATATCAGGGAATGGCTCTGCCAAAAAGTTAATACAGCCTGTGCCTATATCACTTTTTCAGAGGGTACCCTCTAGGAATGAAGGAGAGATGATATGCATCTTACCCTGGCGCTGGGCTACCCAGTCCTTTGCCCAGTCCTTCCAGCATCCTCTACAAACAACGCATGGAGGGGCCTCTATAGGGAGAGAAAGGGAAACAGTGACATAGGGTACATCTACACTACAGGATTATTCCGATTTTACATAAACCGGTTTAGTAAAACAGATTGTATAAAATCGAGTGCACGCGGCCACACTAAGCACATTAATTCGGTGGTGTGCGTCCACGGTCCGAGGCTAGCATCGATTTCTGGAGTGTTGCACTGTGGGTAGCTATTCCGTAGCTATCCCATAGTTCCCGCAGTCTCCCCCACCCCTTGGAATTCTGGGTTGAGATCCCAGTGCCTGATGGGGCAAAAATCATTGTCGCGGGTGGTTCTGAGTAAATGTCGTCAGTCATTCCTTCCTCCGGGAAAGCAATGGCAGACAATCATTTCGCGCCCTTTTCCCCTGGATTGCCCTGGCAGATGCCATAGCATGGGAACCATGGAGCCTGTTTTGCCTCTTGTCACTGTCACCGTATGTGTACTAGATGCCGCTGACAGAGGCGATTCAGCAGCGCTACACAGCAGCATTCATTTGCTTTTGCATGATAGCAGAGATGGTTATCAGCCGTTCTGTACCATCTACCATGCCATTGTAAATTGGCAATGAGATGACGGTTACCAGTCCTTTTGTGCTGTACCATCTGCTGCTGTCATAGGTGCCCCGGCTGAGATCGGCCGGGGGCGCAAAAGACAAAAATGGGAATGACTCCCTGAGTCAATCCCTCCTTTATGGTATCTAAAAATAGAATCAGTCCTGCCTAGAATATGGGGCAAGTGTACTAGAGAACCAGTGTATCAGAGAACCAGAGAGCACAGCCGCTCCGTGTCAGATCCCGCAGAAATGATGAGCTGCATGCCATTCACAGGGGGTGCCCCTGCAACAATCCCACCTGTTGATTCCCTCCTCCCCTAGCCTTCCTGGGCTATCGTTGTAGTGTCCCCCCATTTGTGTGATGAAGTAATAAAGAATGCAGGAATAAGAAACAGTGACTTGTTAGTGAGATAAAATGAGGGGAAGGCAGCCTCCAGCTGCTATGATAGTCCAGACAGGCCATTAAGCAGAGTGGGAGAGAGGAGCCCAGCATCCCGCTGCTATGATAGTCCAGGCAGAACAGAATCTTTTCTTTACACATGAAGGGCGGGGGCTGATGGAGCTCAGCCCCCTGTTGCTATGATGAAGATGGTTACCAGCCGTTCTGTACCATCTACTGGGAATGATAAGGAGTTTTTTTACCCAGGCGCTCCCAGCCGACCTCACCGGAGGCCAGTCAGGAGCACTCACGGGCTGATGATGAGGACGGATACCAGTCCTATTGTACAGCACCATCAGCCACAAGGCTGATGATGACGATGGATATCAGCCATATTGTACCATCAGCCACCCATGAGGGGGGGCGAGGATGCTGCCGTTACTGCTGCAGCATCGCATCTATCAGCAGCATTCAGTAAACATAGGGTGACATTTAAAAGAGTCAAGAGAGGATTTTTTTCCCTTTTACTTCTGGGGCTGGGTGAGGGGGGTAAATTGACGAGCTATGCCCTGAACCACCGCGGACAATGAGTTTGACACTACAGGCATTGGGAGCTCAGCCAAGAATGCAAATGCTTTTCGGAGACTGCAGGAACTGTGGGATAGCTTGAGTCCTCAGTCCCCCCCTCCCTCCCTCTATGAGCGTCCATTTGATTCTTTGGCTTTCCGTTACATTTGTCACGCAGCAGTGTGCCGAGTCCCTGCTGTGGCCTCTGTCTGGAGATTTTTTTAAAATGCTTTGGAACTTCATCTTCTGTAACGGAGCTCTGATAGAACAGATTTGCCTGCCCATACAGCGATCACATCCGTACGGTCCATGCTGGAGCTCTTTTTGGATTTTGATTTCAGACTGCATCACCACCCGTGCTGATCGGAGCTCCACGCTGGGCAAACAGGAAATGATATTCAAAAGTTCGCGGGGCTTTTCCTGTCTACCTGGCCACTGCATCCGAGTTCAGATTGCTGTCCAGAGCGGTCAGTGGTGCACTGTGGGATACCGCCCGGAGGCCAATACTGTCGATTTGCGGCCACACTAACCCTAATCCGATATGGTAATACCGATATTCGCGCTACTCCTCTCGTTAGGGAGGAGTACAGAAACCGGTTTAAAGAGCCCTTTATATCAATATAAAGGGCCTCTTAGTGTGGACGGGTGTCGCATTAAATCGGTTTAACGCTCCTAAAACTGGTTTAAATGCATAGTGTAGACCAGGCCATAGAGATGGCTGGATCTCCATTGAGAGAGCCATACAGGGAGGATGCCCTCACACATGGATCAGAGTGGCATGAACTGGTTTCATATTGGTCTGAAAACCAGTGAGAGAGGAGAATAAGGTCTAAAATAAGTTATTACAAACTTTAACAGAAACATTTATCAAAATACTGGAATAAATTATTTGGTTAAAGCAAAATATCATGCACACTCACTGGTACAATATGAAAACAAAATATATGTATAGATAATAAGATAAAATGGTAATTTCATTCCAATGGACTAAATTTCCTTTCCTTTCCTTATTATTAACACATCCATTCTTTTACAACAGAAATCTAATAAAACTTGTTTACAGCTTAAATAAGCTTATTATATACACAAATACACAATTATGAATTGGCCTTTGGAAGTCCCTAAAGCTGTGTTAACAAGATTTGCTACCAATCGCTTTATTCAGCTTGTAGTTTTGACCACGTGTTGTGGTTGATGCTTTTCTACTCTTCGTCTTCCGTATCCGTTAAAGTCTTTCTTTACCGTATACTTAGGTCCAAACTTCTGTTTTTCTTACATTTAGATGTGTAACCTGTTTTACTTGTTGTATCAAAACTCTGTGATATTAATCTTTTTTTTCTTTTTTCCTTCAAGTTTAATTGTGGCTATAGTTGAAAGGGTTTCTCCCCCCCTTAGTATTTTTTTTTAAAAAGGTCTTAAACTATCAGGTTTGGTGGCTGGGAATGACCCTGTTCCAGCATATTCCAAAAAGTTCCATCAGATTTCTAAGTAACCATCTTTGTATCTTCTCCCTTGTAGAGCTCTGACTGATGAGTTAGTTTTTCTAATACCAGAATTCCCCACACTTTTTAATACCAGTCAGTACTTTCAGGACAATCTGTCCTCTTCCACCATCTTGCTATAATAATTCTAGTGGCAACTCGGAGATGTGTGATCAGTTTTTTATGGCTTTTATAAGATGCAGAGTTTTCAGGACAACTTAATAAAAATACTTTGGCTATCTGACAGCTGACATCCTGATCTCCCTTATGGTTTTCCAAAATGTTTTAATTGTTGGCCTCTTCCACCATATATAGAGAAATCATCCTATTTCATTCCATTCTCTTTGGCATTTGCTCTATCCCGTACCATAAATATGTTTAATTTTAAGGGGAGTGAGAAATTGATAAAGAATTTTAATGTAATTTTCTTTTAATAATGTGTTTATTTAGAAGTGGGGACCATTGCCCCATATATTTGTCCATTTCTCAATTTTGGTGTCTATGCCTATGTCAATTTTCTATAGTTTCATGAACATAGTTATTTGCTGTAAGTTTCAGTGATTATTTTGTATAGAGTGGAAAGTAAACCTTTGTGTTTCATGGATGTGGAGTAGTTTTTCAGATTCTGTCAATTGATGGACAAAATTCTAATGGATTTCTCTGTATGATATTAAAGAATTATTTCATATGTCTCAAAGCCATGAAGAGGAATATTTTATATCTCTCTAGTCCAACTGCATCATCAACTATAACTACATCAACCTGGATCATCTCCAAGAGCTCTCAACCATCAACTTTAACACTCTGGTTTACAGAAGGATAATTGTTATATTGAAAAATCTATTGTATTTCTATTGGCTTTTGCTTAACTGCAAACACCTTCTGGTACAATCAAATCAGTGGGCATAGCATCTCAGAAAGAATATAATTCTGATCAATGTAAGAATGAACATAGAATGCGAACTCTGGACCAGTACTGAAATGATTCACTCAATCTTAGGGCTACATGGCTTTTAAAAGCCGTTCTGGTTGGTTGCCTTAACAGTCTGGAATTAAATTTTTAAAGTGACACAAGCAAGTATTTTAACAAGATTATATCATCAGTCTCCATTCTGAAAAGCTGCCTACTGTTTCCCTTTTTAATAGAATCAATGTCTAATTAATTTCTGATGTTTCTTTTAAAATCCACTATTCATTTTGATCATTTCAGGATACTTTGGGACAGAATAAATAATAAAAGAATATTAAAATGTGTATATTTTTTCTTTCTTAGAAATTTAAAACAGGAGAATTCAGATATTTTGACTATGGCAGCTAGGAAAGTGAAGTTAAATACAACCAGGTAAGAAAAAGCCGTGATCTCTTAAAAGTAAAAATAAACAGAATACTACAGCAATATTTCTAACGAGGGAATAAAGTATATTAGCTGCATTGTCTGATTGTGGTGGAAATATCTTAGTTGATTTATTTGAATTATTCAATACTCTGCTCAAAATATTTTCACTGCTGAAAATTCTCTGTTGTCTGTCCACTGTCCCTGTCCAGCTGTTATTCTGTTGACTTTCCAGCAAAATCCATGAAACTTAAGGATGTTCTCGCTACATCTAACAATGAAATAGTTGCATTCTTTCTGGATGCACCCAAAACTTCAGGCACATATCAAGCCACAGATGAATATTTTGTGTTTAAAACATACTACTTCACAGGCTTTCACTTTTAAAGCTGTTCAATTTGTTTTCCAGATTGAAGCCGCCTTGTATAGGTTAGAAGTTATGAAAGTTCCAACTGCATTGGGGTATGGTGGGGAGGACTGACTTGTGGACCTGGAGGATATAAAAATATTACTCCCACAAATCACTGTTCTACAGTATGAAAAGTATATTCCGGATTGGGCCCATTTTGATTTCATTTGGGGGTCTTGATGCTCCTGAGCGAGTATACGGTGAAATCATTGATCTGATGAAGAAACATCCATAGAATTGCATATTAGTGTTTTAGAATTAAGCAAGATTTAGAAGGAGTCCTTTGAAATAAGCTTTGTAGCTGACCTAACTGTAAGGGTTACAAAGGTGTTTGCTATGATTCCTTGAATTTGCACTACTTGTCATTATCCTATTCTATCCTGCTGGTAATTCGGGGACCTCCTCAAGGATTTAAATTTGATTTCTTAGAGGAGATAGATTTTTATGGCTTCAAATTTATCCCATGCCTAGAAATGTGTTGAACAATGAAAATAAAAACCCTAAAAATTGAAGGTTTTAATATTTCAGTGTGAAAATGGAAATTTCACTATTTGTATGACGGTTGTGAAAATTCCCACTAAATAAAATAACAGGATTCATTTTCCTCACATAAGTGACTGATTCAAATAACGTTAGCCTCAGCCATGAAAAATTTTGTGTGTTTGAATGTTTTCAACAAGGAAAGATAATTTCATAAAGTGATATTCAGAGGGCACAAAACCAACAAAAACTGCTAAGGTTTATTTATTTCCCTTAGCTTTGAGGGATTGGGAAGATTTTGGTGGGAAATGATAATGCTCATAAATGTTTTGGGCTGCAAGGTTATGTATGTTATTATTATTGCCAAAAGGCGAGTCCTGGAGTAGTTTATAGTTGTATTTTTTTAAATGTGTCAAGGAGAATCCAGATCAAAGGATGGAAGTGTCTATAATGAGTGTATAAATAAAAATAAATCAAATTAAACCAATACACCTTGCATAGCTGTATGTGTTACTTATTGGGTTTTACCGCTTTGCGTGCTTCACTCATTCATTAAATAATTAGAGAGAAATTAGAAGGGCCAAAATGGAGAAAACAGCAAAAGGTGAAAAAAACAAACCTGAGATTCTTTAACTATGTCAGAAGCAGGAAGCCTGTGAAAGGTTGTTCCACATCTGGCTCCTGTGAGGTTCTTATACCATCCTCTGAAGCTGCTGGTTTTGGCCACTGTTGGAGATGGGGACACTGAGCTAGCTGTACCATGCATTTGATCCGGCAGGGCAGTTCCTAAGTTGCCACTGCTAAATGGTGCCGTTTAGACACAGCCCTACATTGGAGACGATGGGGCCATGCACCTCCTCAAGGGGAGCTCAGGGAGGCACAGTCCCTTCCCCAAGTTTCGTGGAATGAAGGGGGATTCTTCTTCCTATTGGGGGAGGTAGAATTGACCTCACTTCCCCCTCACAACTTTGGGATCAGTGTTGATAGGGGAGTAGTCCCTGTGATTAGGGAGCTCAGAGACTGAGTTGTAGAGTCTCTTTGCATCCTCCTCAAGCACCCAGGTGAAGGCCACATCAATCTGGCCCTATATTATATCACATCACTACCAGCTGCAATCCTGCAAATCCCTTATTATGCCAAAGACTTAATCTCTCAGTGCCTCAGTTCCCCACTGGTAAAATGGGAATACAAATACTTCCTTTCTCACCCCCCTTCTCAGTCTTTATTCCTACAGTTTAGCTCCGTGTGATGTTTTCAGACTAGTTTATTCACTGAAAAATTCTGGTTTGAGTAACCTGAATCTATTTGCAAATTTGACACAAAGCTGCTGAATAGTTTTACTCAAAAGAATTTTTTCAGGTTCGATTCAAAAAGGGATTTAGAAGCTATTCACAAAATGGGGGCAAGGAGATGGTGGTGTGCTGCATGCAGCCTGGTGGTTAAGGTACTTATCGAGCATATAGGAGAGGACAGTTTTAATCCCCACTTTGGATTTGAGAATTGAATCCAGGTATCTCCCCTCCCAGGTGAGTGCCCTAACTACTGTGCTAGAAGATATCTGTCAGTGCAGTGCTCTGTCTCTCCTGTAGAAGTGCTTCACTTTGTATGAAATTCTTGAATAGTCATTGGGCCAGAGAAAGAATGAAAATGTCTACTTTCAGACATGGAATGCCATCTCTTATGCATTTCTGCAGTGATTCAGTATCAGCCTAAGGGATCAGGAGGGCATTAGGGGGCTCGGGCACATGACTTGGGAGGAGAGGCTAATTTAGTCTGCAGAAGAGAAGAATGAGGTGGGGATTTGATAGCACCCTTCAACTACCTGAAGGGGGGTTCCAAAGAGGATGGAGCTCATCTGTTATCAGTGGTGGCAGATGACAGAACAAGGAACAATGGTCTCAAGTTGCAGTGGGGGGTGGGGGTCTAGGTTGGATATTAGGAAAAACTATTTCACTAGGAGGGTGGTGAAGCACTGGAATGGGTTACCTAGGGAGGTGGTGGAATCTCCTTCCTTAGAGGTTTTTAAGGTCAGGCTTGACAGAGTCCTGGCTGGGATGATTTAGTTGGGGTTGGTCCTGCTTTGAGCAGGGGGTTTGACTAGATGACCTCCTGAGGTCTCTTCCAGCCCTAATCTTCTATGTTTCTATGATCAATTGTTCAGTCACGTATGCATGTACTTAACTTTAAGGCTACTGTGTTACATGCTGGCTGGATGCAAACTAGTTTAAATTTAATTTTCTCTTGTCATGTTCACACAAAGCAATTGCTGTTCTGTGTGCAGTGTGCAAGTTGTAAATGGTGCTAAGCTGTGTCTCAACCCATATAAAATATATTACTTGCATTATGTGTAATGCTCTGTAATCACCACAGTCTTTGACATAAACCAACAGCACAAACATGAAGGCTCAGCTGTGAAGGGTTCAGTCAGATCCTTGTCCAACTCAGTTAGTTGCCACTGTGCCTTGGAGCTTGTAGGGGCTTTTTCTGTGGCATAGCTAAACCACAAGTAAATAAACTTAAAATGGACTTTGCATGGACCTTCGTATGAGTAGACTTTAGCTCACTCCAGTGTCTATGTTAAGCAAATACAAAAGGGGACAAGAGAGCATGGCCAAAGCAAATCTGTAATGTACATTAGTTGCAGAAAACACTTTATGGTAAGCCCCCAGCTCTAGCCATTAATAAGCCAAACACTTCTATGCTTAAACTGCATGTTTTAAAAAAGAATTATTTTGTTGCATACACCAGCATATCAACAAATGTCAGAGCACTGGGCACATAGTAGGAGTGGTGTTTTCTGCCAGTTACCCTATTGCCTTCCATGGCACTGCGTGGCTGTACATGAGTGCAGAATTTGGCCCACACAGCGATCTGGTCACAGAAAGGAATAGCATAGGATTAACAATCAGTCTCCATTTCCCAGTTATGTTCACTCAAAATATAATGTTGAACTCAAGCTAGATTTATCCTTCGATTTAATCAGCTTAATCAATATATATCATTGTAGAATGATGAACAAATCAATGAATGTGATAGGAAATAATATATGCAGTCTGTAAAGTACAATCTATTTTATATAATTATTAAATTCTTCACAAACTTTGCATGATTATAACTTTTAGAGACATCACATCCCAATCTGGTGTTTTAGGGGAGAGATTACTCCTATTAACAAACAGTGGGAGGGGATCTGAATAGTCCCTTTATACTTATGGTGGATGAAGTTAATAGTAAGCCAGAGATTAACAACTTTTGGTTAATATGCCAGGAGCCGAGTCCATCCCATTGACATTAATGTTAATGAGATTTGGATACTGGCAACAGGCATGCCACTTATCAACAACTTTTCACCTCTCCCTGCTCGTCCTGCCCTGGTATTGGTGGCCCAGGCTTAGCACATCCCCTTAGCACATCCTGGGTTTAGCACTTTCTTCCTTGTCTGCAGCCTCACAAATCTGCCTGTATCTGGGGACCCACTGCCCAAATAGGAGGTAATGGACTGGGGCACATGCATCTCCACCCAGCGGGGAAGCCCCTGCTGGAGTCCTGGTGCTGTAGGCTGGGAGGGGAGGTTGCAGGCAGGGCAGAAGTGTGGCAGGGGGGCAGGGGTTTTCCATGGAAATCTCAGGAAAAACTTTTTAACTGTGTGAATGGTAAGACTACCTAGGGAGGGTGTGGAAGCTTCGTCCCTGGAGGTTTTCAAAAGGAGGCTGGATAGCCCCCTGTCTTGGATGGTTTAGACACAACAAATCCTGCATCTTGGCAGGGGGTTAGACTAGATGACCCTGGTGGTCCCTTCTAACCCTAACAGCCTATGATTCTAAATATTGGCATTAAATATCACTCCAACCTCCATTGCTCAGAAATGCTCCTGAGGATGGTTATGAAGAAATGTGTGGGTGGGTGGGAGGATGGGACGACCATACAATTATTTTACACTTCAGCTATTAGGACCCAATGACAGCATTATCAATGCTGATGGCTAGAGAAGCTGGTGAGAACATAGGGGAAGCACTCTTCACACTCCAACAAGTGCTTTGGGGCCATTTAGAGGGCAATTTAAACTGACCAAGGAAGACCTGCAGACCATCATCACAGATGTCAAGTGGTATGTAATCAAACCAGGTGGTGGCCCAGAAGGGGGGTTAGACTGATGCTATGCAGGAAGCTTACACTAACACAGAGACAAGAAAAATAATTTGTCAACATTTACAAACCAGAATTTAGTACTTAAATCCATATTTGGGAACCTCAATAAGTGGCCTGCTTTGCAAAGATGCCAAACATCCAGCAGCTCCCATAAAGGCCCTTACTGGCAATACATTTTGAGACGATTGTGGTGAGACAATTCTATAATATCTGAATACTTCATGTTTCTGTGTCCATAATGAATCTGGGTTCGGACCTGAGTATGATATGGACATTGCACTAGTTGGCTTGGTTAATGTTGTGCTAATGATGGATGAAGATCAGGTGGCCACTTTGATTTTGTCAGACTGATCAGCTAATATTTGGAACCATTAACACTATTATATATGCTGCAAAAACGTCTGTTAGTCTATAAGGCGCCACAGGATTCTTTGCTGCTTTTACAGAACCAGACTAACACGGCTACCTCTCTGATACTTGACACTATTATATATGTTGAGTCATTAGCCTCTGCGATAGTTTTCATTTCAGCGATAAGGGAGGAGCGAATAAATGATTTATTCTCTAAAGCGAAATATTGGATTGATCGCTTGAGAAGTTTTGTGATTTTTGTCCCTCTTATCTGAGAAATTGTAGACCTTTGTTGCTGGAGATGTGTGAAGAGAGTAGGAGTCACCCACGAGTGGCTTGGCTTCTTTTGAGCAGAGAGATCCCAGAGGGTAGGATTGAAAGATTCCACTTTTGCTATGGGGACTCTGGCTTTCTGTAGGATTATAGCTTGCTCCGATGCACATTCAATGGACAATGTAAAATGGAGAGAAAACATTTTATTATCGATAGAATACCACACTCATACATGTGCAGAAGTATGCTTCTGTTTTTTGAAACCTGAGAATAACTGTAGTGAAGCGTGTGTGGGCTAAATTTTGCTCTCATTTATTTTTTGGAAAAAAACATGCTCTACTAGATACAGTTGCTGATATGCTCATTTATTCAATAAATAATTCTTTTGAAAAAAGTCCATATTAGAAATAAAATAATTAGGCGCTTTAATGACTGGAACTGGGCACATACCATGAAACATTTTCTGTAAATAATGCTACCATTAATATGATTTTGCCCTGCTCAGCTTTGGCCCTTTTTTGAATTTGTTTAATACAGACATTGGCATGATCCAGTTGTAGTCGTGCTAACGATCATGGAAAGTATATTTTAGTTTCGATATGCAAATATTTGTTCTTGGTTTATTTTATACGTGTGGGGATTTTTGTCAACACAACAGTGGGAATAGATTTACAAAAGCCCTCATCAGCTCTTTAGCAAAGAGATAGTCGAATGAACTAGATAAGAAGCTAACCAAATACTTTGTAACTAAGACTATGCACGCATGTGCTGTTGTATTTTATCAGCGACTGCTGATGATAGAAAATTACAGGTTACTACACACACACTGTAATTAATATATTTTATATGGACATATGGCACTGATTAACACTCTTCACAACTTGCACAGATCAGAAGCTCCTTTGTGTGAACGTGTTTAGAGAAGATTAAATTCAAATGAGTTTGCATCCAGCCAACATATAATATAATAGTCTAAAGTTAAGCTTGTGCATAAGTGAGTGGAGGATCCATGCCTTACTGAACAACTGCGGAGATATGTGAAATGACATCACATGCCTGCAGATGGAGGGGAATGAAGGCATTTAATTGCACAATAAATATGTTTTTAGTCATCAGCAGTGTTTACTGATATGCACCTACTTTAATTGTGTCACGTAATAAGGTATTGCATGTCTGTCACTTCCTACTTCTATTAACATTGGTGTTGACAGAACTGCCGCCATTCAAGCCTCCAAATCCCATCTGATGCCGTGAGTGGACTCTGGTTGGTAATATCTTTTCCTTCCTAACCTCAGGTTTACATTTTAGATGCTCTTTTTGGGGTAAAATAACTAATAACCTGTACCTCAGTCACTTGCTTTGTGTCACATTTGTATGTGGTTTTTGACAAGTCCTTAGATGCAGTTATGGTGAATGCTTGTAACATTTCCTCAGAAGGAGTGAGGAGAATTGACACTACAACTCCTCTGGTCTATATATTTTGTGGGGATAAAAGATTGTTGGAATGAGGGACAATAGACAGAAAGTCTCCTAAGAGTAGATCTGTTCTTTTTCATAGCTTGAGACATTACTTAAAAGTTATTGTAAAATGTACCATTTACAGTACTTTACAAATGTGCATGGCCCAAAAGAATATTCACCATAATTGAGCATGGTACTTTAAATTGATATAGGCGAGTATTTTTTGTGTTCTTAATACAGCATTCAATAGTGGGTTCTTTTTGTGCTGTTTTCAATCAAACCTAACTTTCAGTCTCCTGACTTGCATTGATGTGCCACAAATCTAGCAATTTTATTTTTGTAAAATTCTGTGGTAAATTTGACTCAACAAAGTGAGGGATTGGTATCACTGCACTGAACCAGGAAGAGTGCTTGCAGGCTATATTAAAGCCATGCTTTTTAAGCACAATTGCCATTCCAGTCATATTATAAATGTCTTTTATTGGGATAAGTGATAACTATATGGGCAAAGTAGTGTGGAGGTTTTATGATGTATTCTTGACAAATTTATTTTAAAAAATTAGTCTGAGAAATTTATAATCCTGGAAATAATGGTTTATAGCCGTATGTTAGATTATAAACTGTTTGTGGCAGGGACCATGTCTTCCTATGTGTTTGGTCAATGTCCGATAAAATAGGCTCCTGATCCACAATATATTATTAAGTAATAATAAAATAACAAACGTATAGATGTGGCCATTACCTGACTGGCATGAATGCATTCCTTGACATATTTTAATCCTTATTTTTATTGTGTTTCTGTGTTTAACAAAACGTAATACACTAACTTATATAACACCAGTTCTGGGTATGAAACAATTTAACTGCTTTGTAGTGCTCAAGGTATAACAGTGCTCCACACAGGACCTGCTCCATCTTCTATTGCAGGCAAAGGGAGTGTTTCAGTAAGTTCAATAAGAGTTAGATATGGCCATAAATACAACAGAATCACGACAGAGACTGAAGTAGGGTCTGTCCCCAATTGAATTCAGTATTACTGTGCTTGTAAGAATTGGCAGGATTTTTTTTCCCATTTTCTAGCATGTATTTCACACTCTTTAGATATAGAAGAGAGTTGGCATAAATGTTACAAAGCCAAGATGTATGTTGGTAGAAATATTATTCATAGATGCATTTTTTTTCACAGAAACAAGATGTGGTGGTTTATTGCAGTAGCCTGTCTAATACAAGCTGTTACAAGCTCAGAAGAACTCATCAAGAAGAAAAGAAACATGAATCCCGAAACATTTATGAATATTGTAAGTCAAGTATTTGTGAAAATTTTAACTATAATGGAACATAATAATTAGACATAGGCCTGAAAATTCAGATTCAGGTTGAGGGCCGTATTTCAAATTTTCAACCACAACGTTTGGGGGTGACTTGTTTTGGGATTTAGAAAGGCTTATTAAATACATCTACCAAGTAACCTAATTGCAAACTTTGGATCCAAGTTTAGATCCATATTTAATATTGATAATGTTTCAGTAACAAGTTTTCTCTTTAACTCTTTCCCTTCCCTTCCCCCACTATAGCAACACTCACTGTTTTTCCAAGAGGGCCTTCCAATTTATCTGTATTGAAGGAAAGATCAGGGGAAGTGTGAAGTGTGCATATGAGTAAGTCAGCTATAAATGGGAATGATCTCTTATATTCAGTTCCATGCATTTCCTTGTTCCCAGAGAGAAAATTCTTCACACCTCTCTTCTCTTCTCATATGTCATGGTTCCCTATTTTGAGGGAGGATCTGAGCCAGCAATAACGAGTCTACATAATACTTTTTTGTATTTGAATCTTAAACACTTTTTTGACAACCCTTCGGGAAGTAATTGCTTGATGTATGTATGTTAAGGGATTATTAAATAGATTATTATGATTTAAAGTATGAAGCATAAGATGGATCTTTACAAGAGATACATTGTAAGAAAATGTGGAGCTGAATAGATGGAGACTTTGCAAAGGGAGTGGGTTTCAAGGAGGGAGTGAAATGAGCGCAGAAAGGATGCTTGGTGTTTGGCGTGTTTCTGTGGTATTGTAAACTTATATTTGGGGTAGTTTATACCATTACTTTTATAAGAGGATTCATAATAAAGTTCTTTCTATCATAGAGCCAACCATTTTCTGAGTTGTAAAGATACGTAATTATTATAGGACAAAGCAAATCTAAGATAGTCTAAGGTCTGGTTTAATGGAAACTCCCCATTGGAGTGGATTTTAATAGCTAGAGCTGTCAGAGAATTACACAAGAGCATGCAGGATTCCTGCAGTACTGGCCCTTCAGGTTAGGCAAGATGGAGTTCACCTACCTTGTTTTGGCTCAGGTATATTACGATCACTATGTGCAGATGTAAATTGGCTCTGAGAAAGATTTAGCATGTCAATTTTGCTACCAATGTTCAGTTGAGCTGTCAGCAGACACCATTCCTTATAATCTTCTGGTTCTTACAAGTTCCTAAAGCTGGCATTTTCCAGAATGCTCTGCACAAACCTACGCCTCACATACTAGGATGAAGTGTTTATATTATTAAATACTGAGGCTCTGGGACCCAGACCTATCTCCCCAACATGTGCTTAATTACCTTTCTGTTCGGGTTCATGTCGCAGTCCTGGCAAAGTTTCCCCAGCTGGAAACTCACTAGGCTGCCGTGTTTGGGCCTCACACACTGGGCCCACGTGCTTTAAGTGTCCCTAGTCTGAGTAGTCTGTAACACTGTCTCTTTTCTTGGCCTCTCTGGCATGCTTCCTGGGCACAGGCTCCTTGTTTGTTACCCTGTCACTGAGATAGGGCCTCGTGGCTCACCAGCTGTAGGCCCCCACCAGTGCTAATACCCCAGATTTCCCCATAATTTAAGATCACCCTATCCCTGAGCTCCTAGTTTGTGGGAACTCTGTGTTTATAGTGAAGCAAACAGATGCACAGATTTCTCAGAAGATTCCAAAAACCAATTGCCCTTTGCTTTAGCTAGCACAAGAAAGACAGAGCTAGACAAAACTATAAGACACCTGTACACATTTTCCTGCCTCAGTTTCCTCAGCACTCTTAAGCATTCTTTGAGCTTAGGGCAGAGTACACTAAGGAGTCCAGGATACCATCTCCTGTACATGGCTTTTCCTCCAAATCATGGAGTCTCTCCTCTTCTCTGCACACAGTTTCCTTATTCCTCAGCCAGTCCTGCAGTTAAATAGAACTCTTCTACTATGACAGCATGTCCCTCTGTTCCTCTTTCCTGGACAAATGCCCTTTGTGTCATTCTTTGAGTTCCTCTTTGTCAGTGATCAGGCTCATCAGGTGACCAGAATCCCACCACATGATCTATTGTTTAGTTACCTCCTCCCTGGAGTTCAGATGTGAAAAACTGGTTTGCTCTGGTGAGCAATCATCTCTTTGCTAAAGGTGCTCCATTTGAATGTAGGCTCATCAAAGTTGAGTGGCCTACCGTTGTCCCTGATCAGAGAGAAAGGCAACAATCCTGACAGCTGATGGTGAATTGTACACATTCAATTTCAGCAATTTCATAAAATCAACCAGAATTCTTAAATTGTACGTAGACAAATTCCCCAAATCATCACAGATCAAAAGTTACTTTTTACTATATTTTTCTCATTTATTAATCATTGACCCTTTTTTTGCATCTAAATGCTTAACTTATTGAGGATTTCTTGAAATGACTATTCCAATGAAAACTATTTTCAAATAATAGATTCCTGAATATTTATTCCCTTCTTACTAATGCCATTACATCTGGATGTGCAAAGGAAGAACATAGAAATGTTTACATTCTTTGTGGAGAAATTTTCTAAGCTTTTCCACAGCTAATCCAGCCTTCTTGGCACCTCCTTGTTCAGGTAATTGGGCTGGACATCTCAGGAGAATGGGCTCTCTGGGAATATTTTCAATACTTTCTGGTTTGGGCCAGGTTAGGAATACAATTCTCTCACTATTTTAGGCTTTGTTCCATATCCCTGTTGAAACCAGTTAAGTGCAGGAACTCATAAAATTTAAACAAACACTCACGCTAACACTTCCTAGTGGGAAATGCCCTCTTCCTTGCAACAGATAATGAAAAATCTGATCGGGGTGGCTCTAGGTATTTTGCCGCCTCAAGCACAGCAGGCAGGCTGCCTTTGGTGGCTTGCCTGCGGGAGGTCCCCGGTCCCGTGGATTCGGCGGCCCGCCTGCAGGAGGTCCGCTGAAGCCATGGGACCAGCGGACCCTCCGCAGGCATGCCGCTGAAGGCAACCTGCCTGCTGCCCTTGTGGCAACCAGCAGAGCGCCCCCCGTGGCTTGCCGCCCCAAGCATTCGCTTGGCGTGCTGATGCCTGGGGCCGCCCCTGAATCTGATACATGTAAACAATCTTAGACATTTATTTTAATTCCCTCAGAGTCAGTTGATCCGCTATGAAGGATATCCCAGTGAGGAGTATGAAGTTCTGACAGAGGATGGCTATTACTTGAGAATAAACAGAATTCCTTATGGCAGAGAAAAACCTACAGACAAAGGTATGGTTCCATTTTGCTTGATGCACAAAACCCCAAATAACACTCATCCAAAATAAAACAAACCAATCCACCAATCTAGGTTAAAAAAAGATATATTGGAGGCATGTTTAATGTCTGTGGCTAAATCCTGAACCCAAATCTCAGACAGAAAACCAACCAATCAATCAAGTCTTTACAAATGTCTATATGTTTGTGATTTTTCTGAACAAAGCAGGGTGAGGAAAATTGAGAATGATTAGGTGATGGGTTTTGACATTAGCAATAATATAAGTTTGAGAACAGGAGAGGCTGGATGCCTGTTGGCTGAGTTGCACAGTGATGTTTTCCTATAAATTTGTGACTTTTTGTATATTTTGTTCTGTTTGGTTGTTATGTCAAGCAACCAGCCTTAGTTATGAGCAACAAAAGAACAGGGATTTAGTATGGAAATACTTAGGAAATCTTAACTACAGCTGTTAACAGCGTTAAAGCTAATTATACATGTATATATATAGAATACTAATGACAGCCATAGCTAAACTTCCCTAAACATTTCCATTCTAACCCCCTCTTTACAGTTGCTTTTAACTATAGCTAATTATTTGCCATGGGGTATCATACTTGTGGGTGTGCTCTGATATAAAGATTTTATCAGCATGTGTTTGGGATGAGTGAAATGCAGTATGTCACTTTGCCATGCTACAGAACTACAAGTTTGGTAAAGTATTCCATTTATTTAGGTCCAAAGCCAGCCGTGCTTGTCCAGCATGGATTGTTTGGTCAAGGTAGCAACTGGATCGAAAATTTGGCCAACAACAGTCTGGGCTTCATGCTAGCAGATGCTGGCTATGATGTTTGGATAGGAAATACCAGAGGAACAACATGGTCTCAAAGACACCAGAAATTTTCAGTTGCCCAAGAGGAATTTTGGGATTTCAGGTAGGCTGAACTGGAGAGAAACTAGTGAAAGTGGCAAACTGTTTTGCATGTTGGCAATTCTGTATGTGCAGTGATCTATGTTTCTCTTAATTCATGTGAACATCAATTTGTGTGGTTTGTGCACAGCAATGGTGCTCAGATAGGATTTAGATCTGTAATTTTGTATGAATTTCCATTTGGCTCCACTGTCATGGCCTTGAGAGGCCATCAGTTTAAATCAGCAGAGAACCTCCTCCTGCACCCCTTACTCACATCATTAATGCCACTGATTTCAGTAACACTAGGATTGAAAGATGTAGCTCAGAGCTAAACAGAACCCTCTGTGTGGTAGAAACCTTTTCATTGAAACGTGTCATCGTCAGGTCCATTACTCACCTACAGAAATATATTGTGCTGTTAGATAGGTTTAGTTCATTAAATATCACAAGGAAACTTTCCCTCACTGCAATCCTATCCAGTGGCCAAGGGCAGTCAGTCCCTGAGCACAAAGCAGAATTGGGATTGCTCTCACCTTGAGGATAGAGTTTGCCCCAAAGAGAGTAAGGAGGAGCATGGAACAGGCCCATCCATCTTCCATTTGCACCAGTCCAGAGTGGGCCAGGTAAACTATGGGGAGGAGGCAGCACCATGCTTAAGGGGCAGCTGCACATTGTCTTTCACATGGGGAAGCTCAGGCATAAAATCCATGGAATACAGGTTTCAGGCAATGTTATCAAGCTTTCCAGTTGGCTGCTGCCTCCCCTTTGGGCATTATTTAACTATTGCTGAGCCATTTTCTAACAAGCTTGTTGTTAGTGATTTACTAGAACGTGGGTCTAGTTATTAGAATACCCTCTAAAGGACAATGCCATTTTCCTTTAGCACAGAAGCAGAATTAAAAGAGCATTGGGCTAACATTAATTCAAACATCGTGTCTTGGCCAACAGAGCATTATATTTCCTAGGCTTGTAAACACACTCAATATTGAAAAATAAATAGAGCATCTGTATTATGTAGAGAGATAAAGACTCAAACTCTAGGCTGGCAAACTTAGGCTGGGCTGGATCCCTGAAGAGTGTGAGCTGTTATCTAACAGACCCAGAGTTCACCAGTGTTGCATTGAAATGTATGTGGGCAGGATTTGCTGGCCAGATTCTCTCTTTAGCCAGAGCTCCGCTCACTGCAAAGCTGGTTACAGCTCCCTGATTCTGAGAGCAAGCCCTGCCAATTTTCAGATGCTGCTGAGCTGCTGAAAGCTGCAGCACTCATATAGGGTCTTTAATGGACCCTTTACCAGTGAAGTGGTTGAGAAAAGGATGGGATAGTAGCCAGAGGCACAGCCCCAGGTCCCACGCAGTTGCACTCAGCTAAGAGCTTCCCTACACAATGGGAATTTTCTCCTGGAAATTTATCCCTAGAATTCCAGTCCCTTAAGGTCACCATAGTGGTGCATAAGAGCCATAACTTACTTAAGAATCTGGCCCTATAACTTCATTATGTGGCTAACTTCATATTTTTATATTGCAGTTTTCATGAAATGGGCAAATATGACCTTCAAGCTATGATAAACTTTATTCTGCAGGAAACTGGACAGAAGCAACTGTATTATATTGGCTACTCTCAGGGCGGCAGTATGGGTATGCTAGCAGAATTTGGTGCATTCGCATTATACTTTTCTCTCTCTTAAGTACAAAAGGCTTTCTCTGGGCTATTATTAACTCTTTCATAAGTTTATAAGCAGAAAATTGCAGATACGATTCCCATTTTTATGTAACATTGTGCCAATACTTTATATAAGGCTAAGTCCAGGATTCCTTTCTCAGTTTTCAGTCAGATCTGACTCAGGTAAAAGTCCCACTGAAGCCATGGAGCCTGTGATGTAATCAGAGGCAGCCAACAGATTCCTAGAACAACCAGAGAGGTTTTGGTGACCGCCAAAGGTTCCTCTCCTGCTAAACTTCATCTCGCTGTCACAAGTGGAATTTTTGACTATACTTCAGCCCGAAAAATCTTTCATTGCTGAAGGGACAAGGATACCCTCTAAAATTAACCCAGGGACCTGCACCAAATTCATGGCTTTCGTTTTCAGGTGAAATGCATGGTGCTCCCTTCTTCCATACGAATGGATAGTCTAGCCCAAGTGTGAAAATGAGCTTATTGTTCCTCAAGCCTAATTTAATGGTGTAAAGTTTGCAAATTAATTCCAACTCTCATTGGAGTCCGTTTTTGAAGCTTTTTTGTTGGAGAATTGCAACTTTTAGGTCTGTAAATGAGTCCAGGGATGGTCACTCAATTAATTTGCAAACTGGACACCATTAAATTAGGCTTGAATAAAGACTGGGAGTGGATGGGTCATTACACAAAGTAAAACTATTTCCCCATGCTAATTTTTCCCTTACTGTTACTCGCACCTTCTCGTCAACTGTTGGAAATGGGCAATGCTGATTATCACTACAAAAGTTTTTTTTTCTCCTGCTGATAATAGCCCACCTTAATTGATTAGTCTCGTTATAGTTGGTATGGCAACACCCATTTTTTCATGTTCTCTGTGTGTGTATATATATATATCTTCCTATTGTATTTTCCACTGCATGCATCCGATGAAGTGGGTTTTAGCCCATGAAAGCTTATGCCCAAATAAATTTGTTAGTCACTAAGGCAGTGGTTCTCAAACGTAGGCCGCCGCTTGTTCAGGGAAAGCCCCTGGCAGGCCAGGCTGGTTTGTTTCCCTGACGCGTCTGCAGGTTCGACCGATTGCGGCTCCCACTGGCCGCGGTTCACCGCTCCAGGCCAATGGGGGCTGCAGGAAGGGTGGCCAGCACATCCCTCGGTCCGCGCTGCTTCCTGCAGCCCCCATTGGCCTGGAGCGGTGAACAGCAGCCAAAGGGAGCTGCAATCGGCCGAACCCACGGACGCGGCAGGTAAACAAACCTGCCCAGCCCACCAGGGGCTTTCCCTGAACAAGTGGCAGCCCAAGTTTGAGAACCACTGCTCTAAGATGCCACAAAGACTCCTCGTTCTTTTTGCTGATACAGACTAACATGGCTGCCACTCTGAAACCTGTCAGTATTCAGTTATTTTCTGTAAGATTTCCATAATTATTCTCTTCTACTTTCTCAGGATTCATAGCATTTTCTTCCATGCCACAGCTGGCACAGAAAATCAAAATGTTTTTTGCCTTGGCTCCTGCTGTCACCGTTGGAAACATCAAAAGCCCGGTAGTGAAAATGTTGTTAATGCCTGAAGGAACATTACGGGTATGAGATTTCTCTGTATTTTATTATGCTACTGAGTACTGGTCTTTAAAAAGAGGCATTGTGCCTGAGCAGGAGTCCCACGCTACCAGATAATACAAGAGGTAATATACTGTAAACAGTTTAGATTGCCACTGACATATTAATTCAGTCACAGTGCATGTATGTTCCGTAGTGTTTGTGGTTGGTTGTTTTGTTAAACATATGTGTAGTGGAGTGGTTACCCCGCTCCTGCCCTGAAGGGCTTAAAACTGCCCTGGGAGAGGGCTGTGGCGGGGAAAGCAGATACTAGGCAGATTGGGGAAGCAGACACAGCTGGGCCATGCCCCAATCAGGCCTCAGCTGGCCCTATAAAGGCTTGAGCCAGGAGCTCAAGCAGAGGGTCTCTCTGCATTCAGAGAGAGAAGGGTCTGGCTGCAGGGAGGTTAACCAGGTATCTGGAGTGGAGTAGGGCTGGGGAAAAGCCAAGGAAGGCGGGGAGCTCTGGCCTAGGAAAGCCCCAGGCTGCAGACCTGATAAGGCCTATTATGTACTAGGTTGCAGGGGCAGCCCATGGGTAGGCAGAGGCAGCAGGTCCAAACCCCTTTGCCTGTGATGAGTGGCTTATACTGCAGGCTGCCTCAGTGAGCCGGGGGCTAGATGGGGACTGTGCAGTAGCCAAGACTGAGGCGAAGTGGGGACAGTGGGTGGGGGTTCCCCTGGGAAGGGGAGACCCAGAACTGTGGGGGTACTGCCAGGGAGCAGCACCCAGTTAAAGGGGCACCAGGGTACGTGGAGGGACTTGGGAGGCCAGCAAGCGGCAGCGGGACACTGGCCTGCAGAGGGCGCTTCAAAAGCTGGAGAGCTAATTCCCAGAGATGACCAGCAGGAGGTGCCGCCAGGTGAGTCCGTGCCATTTACAATATGCCTCTCACAGTATGTGCAGGGTGTCAGAATTAACATCCCTGTTTGGAGTCTTAACTGTTGAATTCCTGACTTCAGTATGTTTAAATTAACCATTTTAATGCTGTATTCAAGTATTTTTTAAATTTATTTTGAAAAAAAAAATGGGGGGAGAAGGTATCTGAATGTGAATTTTCCAACTTCACATTCAGCTTACCATATTGATGCCATTCTGATGCATATGTCTTTGAGGTATCTGTTCAAGTCAGGGGTAAAGGGTGGGAAATACACTTCTGCCTTCTTGCCTTGAATGAATGAAAATCCCATGAGGTATGCATGTATTAACTGTGACATTTGTGGAATACACAGTTGATGGAACACAGTTGTGGTCCTAGTAGCTACATGAAAACCTAAAGGAAGTCAGTTAAGGGTATGACCTGGATCAGGCCTGGACTGTGATAAGGGAACTTTGAAAGTTCACTGTAGGTAATGCTCTTTACATTTTCACAGGATCTTCTTGGCAAAAAAGAGTTCTGCTGGTGGGGTAAGAATATGAGGGCGTTTGCTGCCAAAATATGCTGCTATGACTTACCTAATAGACTTTGTGCCAATGCATTTTTCTTTGCGGGTGGATTCAATGAGAAAAACATAAATATGGTATGTATGTGTATCTATATCAGCCCTATTTTTTTTTAGTGATGATTAAAATCAAGCTAACTTTTTCAGTTCAACAGCATTTGTGCCAAATGTGCAATTATTTAATTTTGAATGAGTAAGGCTGGGTCCTTTAATTGTTGCAGAGTTTTGCCAAGGACTTTCGAACATAATGAGAATGGAGAAAGCAAATGCCTCAATAATGCAGGTGGTGAAAAGCAATTTAACTGGTAATTTCTGTAGCCTACAGTTGGCTCAGTGGTTTGGTCTAATGTGTTACCTGTCTTTTTCTCAATAAAGTAGTATAAATGTTTAACATGGCATTAAAATATCACAGTCAAATTTGGAGTTTACAGCCTGCAGTCCCAGGCCCTGACTTACACAACAGCAGTGTCACATAAGCCCCGGGGTGAGTTGGTGCAGGTGCATGCTGTGGCCAGAGCAGTTGTGCAGGGAGGATCACAGTGCTTGCTTTTCAGTGCTATGGGTAGACCGTCTGCATTGGTTTCCAGTGGGGCAGGTGTGCAGGAGTGAGGCTGTTGGATCCACAGTCCCCAAAACATTACTCAGGAGAACCTATTGTAGCACAGTATAGTGGCTTTTAGTGGCCACAGATGGGTTATGCTATAGTCCTAATGCCTATCTGTCCATTTGAGGAGGTGATGTGTGAGAATTCCATTTCTCACTCTAACCTCCCCTACACTAGAATAATATTATTAAATTGTCTGTAGGCTTAACAGGCACCAGTCAGCCAAAGATTAAAGTAATGTCTGCTGGCAGCACTGCAAGGTACCCACTGTCACACACACACTTTGTAAAAATATGTTGTCAGGAATATTTAATCTCGTCTCTGGGGAAAATGTTGAGAGTCCATTTGCCAGAGGTGTCATTTACATGACAATCGGGAGTTCTCTGAATAAAAAAATGAAAACGATTATGCCTCATGTGAGCTGGTACCTTGCTCAACCTGCTCTGAAACAAAGTCCCATGCAATACATAGAATCAAAGACTTGCACCCTTTGCATGGGAGGGGGGGCGGGGAGAGGAGGTGGCTCTATTAGCACAGAAATTAATTACAAGAAACAAAGTTCAGCTCAGCTTTCGACTCAAACTTGGCTGTTCCTACATGAGCCTGCTTAAGCAACACACCTGACTCCTCTGTTTACAGAGAGCAACTCCCACTTCCTTTATATTCAGAGGGTCTGACAATCCACCTAGCTCAATGGGTCAATAGCATCCACCTAGCTTTCCCAGGATCTACACTTGGCAAAAGCATGAGGTCGTTTAGTCAAATATTGCAAGCCTGTTTTTATCTAGCACTCAGAACCATAACTCAGACAGAATTAAATCAAACCTTACAATAGATTCAAGGAGAGCTTAATATTTTAGATGTTTTCTTACTGCTTTTGGCAGAACTATCATAAGTAATTGATTTAAAAATTAACAGATATGAGAGGAATTATATTTCTGAAAATATTCCAGTTTTTCTGGCTATCCAACTTGCTCAATTTTGGATGATTTGTAATGCTGTAGTTACGGAACTGAATGGTGTTATGTAGAATCCTGCCTTTCTCCCATTTCATTTAGAAAACAAATTATATCCTATAAATGTTTTTTTTGCAGAGTCGACTGGATGTGTACACAGGCCACTTCCCAGATGAAACATCTATTAAAAACATACTGCACTGGGCCCAGGTAGAGCTTCTGAAATCTTTCAATATTCTGCAATTTATACTCTTCCTTGAGCTGTCTGATTATAGTTAAAACCTGATTTATTCAGAACAGACAGGCGTTTATTTATCAATGAGATTTTAATATAGTGACATAAACCTTTGAGTTCCATCTTTGACGTTGTTGGTTACTGAGAGTTTTCAGTGTGAAAGGATGGGCATGTAGGAAAGCTATGAATATTAAGATTGCAAAGTCACACACTCAAAAGTTAGGAAATTCCAGAATAAAGTTTGCTCATGCAACCCTAATTAAGCCTCCTTGTGCATAGGTATTATGATACAGTCTTTAATTACTTGATCACACACTCTTTTTCCACAGGGCCCTGCCTCATTCAGTGCACAGGATGGACATGGCTTAAGGAAACTAAACATTTTCTAACAAATGACTGAACTGGTTTTACTGAAATTTGCCAAAATAATTTAGCCTGAGAGAGCCTGGAAAACTTCAGCCTAAATTATTAAAATTTGGCAAACTGAAATCAGGCTCTTATAATGATCACCTGACCCTTTTCTTAACTATAGGGGTTGCTGCTTGTGTCACCTATAATCCCTCAGTGAAGAACACCAGTATAGAAAGCAGTCCTGAAAAGGAAAATTATAATTCTTTTAATTGTTTATATACACCTCTACCCTGATATAACGCTGTCCTCGGGAGCCAAAAAATCTTACTGTGTTATAGGTGAAACCGCGTTATATCGAACTTGCTTTGATCTGCCAGACTGCGCAGCCCCGCCCCCTTGGAGCACTGCTTTACCGCGTTATATCCGAATTCGTGTTATATCGGGGTAGAGGTGTATTTTAAGACTATTGTGTCAAGAAAGAGAAAGATGGGAAAAAATCATGGACTATGTAATACCAAAATCTGTCAATACAAAGTTCTCAGAAACTACCCATGGGGCTCAATGTTAATGATGAAGTTAACAAAGAGAAAAACTTGTTTGTTAGCAGATACAGATTAAAAATTACTCGCCGGCAATGAAAAGTGAGAAGTGATTTTGAAGACGTGCATGTAAGTTTTTTACGTTGTTGTAGATGCAAAGGGCTAAATTCTGATCCTATTGAAGTCAATGAGTGTTTTGCCACAAATTAGACCTTTTGGATGAAATTTAAGTCCTGCTTACTATAATATCATTGTTTCATGATGGTTTAAGGCAGAACAGCACACTGATATGCAAAGGCATGTGGATAATTCAATCTAATTTTACACTTTCTTTTCTTCATTTTGCTAGGCAGTTAAATCAGGAGAATTCAAATATTTTGACTATGGCAGTGAGAACCAGGCTAAGTACAACCAGGTAGGGAAAAATTATTTTTATTGAAAAC
Source organism: Mauremys reevesii (assembly GCF_016161935.1). Classification (NCBI taxonomy): domain Eukaryota; kingdom Metazoa; phylum Chordata; order Testudines; family Geoemydidae; genus Mauremys; species Mauremys reevesii. The sequence continues at coordinate 33,746,212 of NC_052629.1, read as the reverse complement.
CAAGTTATCTTTTAAAAATAAGAATGATCCCCTGCCTTCCCACGCTCAATCACAACACATCCCCAATCTGTTACAGCATTTGACTACAGGAAAATTAGCATTCGTTTATGGATTTTGGGGGTGGATTTAATATGGGTTTCATCCATTTGAAAAACTTAATCATGATGTCTCCTTTTGCTCCTCATTTCATCTCCTCTATCATTTGTTCACTTCCTCTCTTTCCCCAGGCTTCTCTGCACCTGCTCATCTGCCATCTGGTCACCTTCTCCTTCACTTTCCTGCCCTGTGTTCACTGCTGCTTTGTCCTCGCCTCCCATGCACAAGGTCATCGTTACTTGGCCCTGTCTCCTCCTGCACATGCTCCCCTGCTTCTGGGTCTTCCTCTCTCCCTGCACAGCCTCCAGCTTCCTTTCTTCCCCATTTCCTTGTATATGTTCCAGTTCCCTTCTTGCATGTTCTCCTGATCCTGGTTCTCTGCCATGTGTTTCCCTTCTCCTCTGATCTCCTGTGCATACTGCCTGTTTCCTTTCTCTGCTGGATGTTTGTCTCCAGCGGGATGGGTCTTGGCTCTTCTCATACTGGCAACTCCTTTCCAGTAGCAAGTCTCTGAGAACAGTTCCATTTTCTCCTCCTACTCCCATGAAGCACAATCCCTAGTGAGAACATTAGGCAGGCTTATCCTGCTAATTTCCAGCTACCCTAATGGGCACCCAGATGCTATGTTACGAAGATGAATTGGGAGCTCTTTACGGAGCAGCAGCAGGTGCTGTGTAGACTATCAACCACGGTTTGAGAACTGCAGTCCCAAAACACTGATCATCTCAGATGAATCTGGCAATTTTGCACAGCAGTCAAATGGTTAATCAATGATTTTTGTTTAAAAATTAAGACAGCATCTGAGACTTGCATTTTTGTCTTTCAGTCTGTCCCTCCCTTCTATAAGATAGAAGATATGACTGTGCCCACTGCAGTATGGTCCGGTGGAGAGGACTGGATAGTAGACCCAAAGGATATTGATATGTTACTCCCTCGCATTACTAACCTAGTTTACCACAAGAATATTTCTGACTGGAACCACTGGGATTTCACCTGGGGTCTTGATGCAGCCAAGCGTGTGTACAGTGAAATTATTGCACTGATGGGAAAGTATCCATAAAACCACACAGCATTGTTTGAGAATTAGTTAATTTAGATTTATTGAAATCTACTTTCTGTATGTATGCCAATAGGCTGCTTTTCCAGTTGCTATTTTGAGTCAATCATGGAGCTTGTAAATGGAAAGGGGGGTTACTTGAAAGGATTTAATATTTACTTTATTTCTCTTTTGGTCATGGTACCAATTTTTCCCTATCTTCCTGGTGAAATACAGCAACCAGGATTCTGTTACTTAGAAAACTGAATTATATTTGTCAAAGGAAACACTTCTGAAACCAAAACTAAAATCCTATAATGCACATTACAGCCGTGAGCCAGAATATGTGTGCATGCCTTAAATCTTTCAGCACAGTCCATCATTAGATGTTAAACTAATGAGGACATTTCTCTGGTCCAGTTAAAATACTAGAGAGCTTTCCTATGTTACATATTAAAAATAAATGTTTCTAATTTGGTAATCAATAATGCAGCCTTTCATATATAGTTAAGACAGTCTGTTAGTTTTACTTTGACCATTTATTTTGTATAGATACACATGAATATATACAATAATAATAAGACAGCAAAAGCATGACAGGAAAAATACACACATCAAAGGATGTCATTGAATTGAAAGGCTTGTAAAAAAAGGATAAAGAGAATCACACTAGGAAGAGATGAATGGGGGAAAAAATCAGTGTCTGGAATCTAAAACATTTGGGTACAATTAGAAACATAACTTTATGCCCTTTTCTCATGTAAATTATATTTTTACTTCCAAAAATTGCTCCCATACCTCCCAACATTTTGCCAGGTCACAAAGCTCTCAGTCCATCAGCTCCACAAAACCAGCTATTTCTCCTTTACACTGAAATCAGTCTTCTGATAGTGGTCAATATGGATTCCATCATCCATATGGTGATAACCTTGTTACAGAGATTGTGAGAGGTTCTTAATTTCAGTAAGGGCATTAAATGGATTAACTGAGGTACTGCTCTTCCCCCAACTAGTTCCATTATTTGTGGCATTTGATTCCAGGTAAGATACTTTCACTTGCATTTCCACACAATATCCCCAATATCAGAATGATCGTCTTCAGAAAAGCCACCTTTTAGCAATCTGCTTGGAATCTAAGCTGGACCTTAGAGTCCCACTGCACCCAATGATGAACCAGCAGCCTCCTCACCAAGTTTCACATCCTCCTCTCCCAGACGTCCTAGAATGTGGGGGCAGATCTCTGTTATCCCTTGAGCTCAACTCCAGGGGATGATTCATGGAGCAGAAAGCTCCCATTCCCATGGCTTTGATTGCAAGACAGTGCAATTGTAATAAGCTATGTGTCCTTGCCCCTCCCACCCTGTGTTATCAGGCTCTTACCTAGTTATCATTGCTATTCATTGCTGTCTCTGTTCAGTGTTTGTTAGCATAATAAAAATTCATGAATTGAGGACAAGAGGCTCTTTATTCACTCTGCACATTGGTTGGTGGGGGTGTAGTTTACAGGGCAGTACATGCAAAAAAAGGGGCAGGTTGGTAAGGAACAACACACAGAATTGTCACTTCGGTGTTGGATCATTCATGAAACTGGTTTTCAAAGCCTCTCGGAAACACAGTGCACCTCTTATGTGCTCCTCTTATTGCCCCGGTGTCTGGCTGCTCATAATTGGCAGCCAGGTGATCTGCCCCAACCCCCCACCCTGCCAGAAACTTCTCCTCCCCCCAAAAACTTTAACAGATATTATGTAGAACACAGCAAGGAGCAACAACAATGAGAATATTGCTTTTGCTGAGGTCTAACCTAGTCAGTAAACTATGACAGTGCCCCTTTAGACATCCAAAGGCACATTCTATCACCATTCTGCACTTGCTCAGCCTATGCTTGAACTGCTCCTTGCAGCTGTCCAGGCTGCCCGTGTACAGCTTCATGAGCCATGGGAGCAAGGGGTAGGCTGAGTCCCCAAGGATAACACGTCACCAACAGTAATTTTCCAGTCTGGGAAGACAGTTCCTTCTTGCAGCTTTCTGAAGGGACTGGATTTCCTAAAGATGTACGCCACGTACCGTTCCCGACCATCCCACGTTGATGTCGGTGAAACGGCCCCTGTGATCCACTAGCGCTTGCAACGCCATTGAGAAGTAGCCCTTCCAGTTTATGTATTCTTTGGCAAGGTGGTCTGGTACCAAGATAGGGATGTGTGTTCCGTCTATCGCCCCACCACAGTTGGGGAACCCCATCGCAGCAAAGCCATCCACTATGTCCTGCACGTTTCCCAGAGTCACTACCCTTCTTAGCAGAAGTGAATTGATTGCCCTGGCTACTTGGATCACAGCAGCCCCATGGTAGAGTTACCCTCTCTAAAGTGATTCCTGACTGACCGGTAGCAATCTGGCGTTACAAGCTTCCACAGGGCTATCACCACTTGTTTCTCAACTGTCAGAGCAGGCCTCATTTTGGTATTTCTGCACTTCAGGGCTCGGAAAAGCAATTCAAAAAGTTCCATGAAAGTGGCTTTACACATTCAAAAGTTATGCAACCACTGCTCCTCATCTCATACCTGCATCACGATGCAATCCCACTAGTCTATGCTTGTTTCCTGGGCCCAGAAGCAGCGTTCCACTGTGTCAACAAGCCTGGCTGCCACTGCCAGCATATGTGAATTGCTCCATTCCATGGCTTCCAGCATGGCATCACATTCTTGCTGTGCTTTGGCATCTGCATGAGTGACTCAGGCTTAGGCATGACAATTATAGTTTGCTATTGCTTTCAGGGAGTGAGGGAGGAGGGGAACCAAGTGCATCATGGGAGGCTGACAGTATGTACCCAAAACACCTCATGAAAATGTTTTTGTCCCATCAGGCATTGGGAGCCTAACCCAGAATTCCAATCAGCAGCAGGAACTGTGGGATAGCTGCCCACAGTGCATCGCTCCATGAGTTGATGCTACCCATGGTAGTGGGGATGCGCTCCGCCAAAGGAATGTGCATATTGGGGACATACACCACTGATTTTTAAAATCGGAGGTTACATGTCAACTTTAATAAATTTGCCCTAATTTCATAGTGTAGACAATCCCTAACTGTGGTTCTTCGAGCATTTTGCCTCTGCTTATTCATATTACCTGCCCATCCGGGGACACTGTATTTTATGAATATTCCCTCATTCAAAATGGCTTATTTTAAAATGGGAGACTATTTCAATTTTTTGGGAAGGAAGACTTGCGACATCCGCCATAGTATATTACATATGGTTTCACATTCCTTTCAAGCATTCAACATCATGTCTGGTGGACATCATTCTGGAGGTTCCTGAATTTCAAAGGGATAGTCTATTCCAGGTGACCAGGGACAAGCTAGCCATGAATGCTGAAGAGGTTTCTGAGCTTATGGTGAATGAACAATACAGTTTTGAATGGAGTAGGCTGGTGACCTATAAAGGAGGACCCAGAATGTCCCTCTTCCCTGAAATGTGACTACCCATCTTAAGTTCCTACTACAGGAAAAGTTTGCAGATGGCTATATTAGATTCAGGGGGTCAGAAGGCCACCATCCAGGCTGACCAGCTTATCATGAACCTCTCTGGGCTCAGCGTAGTTTCCAGAACCAGGTTAAAGTCCTGCTCTTCACAGTGATACAACTTCAAGACCAAGTAAATTGTTATTACAGCACATTCTTTCCTATCTTTGTCTAAGTATTCCATTCCAAATTTGTTTATTTTGCTACATAAAAAATGATCCACCCCCAGGGAGATTCTAATGCTCTCATTTAATGCTACCACAATGTCTCACAATACCATAGAAAAATAGACCAATATGCACATTGCTGAACTCTAATAAACACTGCCTCTTGGCACAGTAGCCAGTGGACACTAAATCCTGCCATGAGACAGGTAGGGTTACTAAAGGTTACTATCCATCCTATATGACAAGGCCCAGGAAACAAAGGTACGTCTCCTACTAACACTCAGGTATGCCACAGATCTTTTATTACTATTTGGATTATCTTTTTCCATGGAAAAACCTCAGGGAAAGGCCTTAAGAGAAGAAGCCTTTGATGATTCCATTGCAGAATTTTTTCATCCCAGGGCAGGGCAGTTTTTTCACCCTGAAGCACCTGTGGTTTTGCTCCTTTTCAGCTTGAAGAATAGAGCCAAGGCAACATATATTTTAATTCTCTTAGCCACCTTTAGCATAGTTAAAAATATAATCAAAACCAAGAACAAGAGATAAGTTATGAGGACAATCTTGATTAGAGAGCTAAAATTAACCAGTTAAAGTTTAATATACTGTTATTTATAAACCACTTCAAAACTTATTATTGAATTTTGTTTTAAATTTGGCTTAAAAAGTAGTAATGCTCATCTTGAATGTATATTTTTATTCAGTTAAAGCCTGTCTGATTTGTTGCATATAAACTAAAGGTAATGGCAAACTTGATTTTTTTTTTTCATTTTTTATTCAACATACCCCAATAGACCTATTGTGATAGTGATTACTAGGAAATCATCAAAATCAATATGTGCAGCAGGATTTCTTGCCCCTTACTTTGAATGATCTGGTACTCGACACTGTTAAAAACAGGAGACAGGACTAGATGGACAATTTTCTCACTGGGTCTGGCAATTTCTATGTTCTTAAAGTTTGTTCTTTGCTGAAAACTCTTCATTTCATCTCAGCTTAAATTCTGGCAATCAGGATCCTTGTTGTCATTTGTGTAATGAGGCAAAGAATATTCACCAAATATACACATTAGGGAATTAAGTCACTTGCATAACATGTCCAGATTTCTGGAACAGACTTGCCAGATTTGGGTTGTCAGCAAAGATTTCTGCCTCTCGGAAAGTATCTGCAGGGACATCAAGGAGGCTTGGATATGCAAAGGTTTCCTGTCTGTCTCGTTTTCACAGATCTTTTGTAGCCCCATTTATTAATGTACACATACTTTATTAGCTTCAAGCAACAGCTGAAATTGGGCTGGCAATGTCAATGTCTTCCCACTCACAGCAGCATGAAAGTACAATCTCAGCCTTAATTACAGCTGTTCTGATGGTGTGCTATTTTCTGTCCCATAACTTTCTAAAAAAGTAACTTGTACAAAAGTAGGATTTTAGTGCCAGTTTATCACATATTGAGATGAGTTAGAGAGTTTTATGCAAGATCACATCTCTTTCCTTGTTTTTTTCCTTCCAGTTGAGCACACTTGCAAGCAGGGGTGCTGGAACAATCTGTATAATGGGGATATTGAGAGCCATTGAATCAAACTGCAAACCCTGTATATGATGGAGACCATTTCAAGCCAGGGAATATGGTAGCACCCCCAGCACCCATACTTCCAGCACCTATGTGTGCAAGCCATCAAATACAACTAAAGTCCAGATTGTGAACTCCCTACTCGGTATTAGAGTTCTGCAATGTGCATATTGGTCTATTTTTCTATGGTATTGTGAGACGTGGTAGCATTAAATGAGAGCATTAGAATCTCCCTGGGGTGGATCATTTTTTATGTAGCAAAATAAACAAATTTGGAATGGAATACTTAGACAAAGATAGGAAAGAATGTGCTGAAATGACAATTTACTTGGTCTTGAAGTTGTATCACTTTGAAGAGCTTGTAGCTGGTTAGTAATAGCTTTTGCTCTGTATAAAAGAAAGTTTCCAACTAAATCATGAACTGAATTTGCTATTCATTTTAAGTGTAATTTTTGATACTTCTGTTGTTAAGACAGCAAACATTTCTAGATTTCTGATTTTACTTGCCGGAATAAATACCTTGCTATTGCTTAAAGGCAAACTATTTATTACTATTTAGGTTTTTCTCTGATTTTATGACTTCATTTCTATGTTGTATGGTAGGCAGTTAATCTGGGAAACACCAAGCTTGCCAAAGAATATACAGTCAAACCTCTCAATAACACGCCCCGCCATAACGCGAAATCACATATAACACGATCATAAGTTGGCTCCCCTTTAAGGCCTAATACCAGTGGTCCCCAATGCCATGGCGCCTGCCAGGACATGGATGTGCCCCTGCCTAGTGCCCAGCAGGGGAGAGAAGCCGTGGCTCCGTGCCTGCCGGGGACAGAGAGCACCGGCGCCCGCAGCCTCGGACCCGCATTGGGGACCACTGACTTAAACTGACCGGCTTGAAACCCGCTATACTGCGACCCCACATTTATCACGATGGAATTTTTTGGGCCCCAAACATCACGTTATAGCGGGATTTCATTGTAGTTCACTACACTCAGGTAATCTACACTTAAAGGAAACTATTACAGTATTTCAAAGACAAATTACAAGATTTTCAGTTGGTGTAAATCATCAGCGCGGCATTGAATTTAATACAGCCATGATCGTTTACATCAGCTGAGGATCTAGCTCAAAAAGCGCAAAGGAAAAGGAGACTCAAAAGCTCGTCTCTCTCACCAACAGAAGTTGGTCCAATAAAAGATATTACCACACCCTCCGCCCCCTTGTCTCTCTAACATCCTGGGACCCGCATGGCTACAACATTGCATACAAAGAAAAAGGAAGCACTTTACCATTTATAAATAACACTCTTTATTGGCAAAGTGGGATTCAGCCAGTAAAATCAGATGTTTAAGAGTAGTCAGTATAAGGCTCCCTTACACACATAACAGCAATGGGAGTTTTGTCTTTGACTCCAGTGGCAAGTGGTCATCAGGCCTTTAATCTATTTGATACTTAAAACTAAAAATTTTGTCCTGGAAAATTTAGTTGACAAAAACTAGCAAGACTTTTATAGGTCACATTTTTAATTCATTTCTGAATTTTCTCGTGTTTCTCAATTTGAAATGTTACATACTTTGAGAAATTTCAGCCATCTCTTATAGAATCTTATATCTAATTACCACTAGAATTCTATCAAGCAAGTGAGGGACATTATAATCTGTTGTCATAACAGTACTCACCTGGGTTTTTGCTTTATAGCTCATGAAACTCAGCAAACTCAGGATAATTAGTAGCAGATTTCAAATTTGAAGGAAATCCTGTCACTAAAGTGCAAGCAAAGAGAAAATAGTGTTAATATTAAAGTTCAAAATCAAAGATCCCTTCATTGGTAAGTTTTGTAGATGCAGTAGGGCTTTACCTAGAAGTGTGATTAAATCCATGGCCAAAGTGACCATTTCAGAATCTCCTGATTCTTTGCCATTAAACACGAATAACTTATCAAAAGCTTAAAGCCTGTCATTGGGTGCTCTTTAACTTCTGTAAACATAAAAAATAAATAAAAATCAGTTCTAATGACAGCCGCCATTCTGAGGAAAATAGCTGCTTTATGTCAGGTCTTAGGGTATGTCTACACTATGCTGGCAAAACTTATGTCACTCAGGGGTGTGAATGTTCCATCCTCTGAGCGCCATAAATTACACTGACATAAGCATTCATGTACACAGCGCTATGGTGGCAGAAGAAGCTCCTGACGACATAGCTTCTGTCACTTATGGAGGTAGCATGCTCTCCCGTCGGCATAGAGCATCTTCACTAGACCCACAGTAGCAGCCACTGCAGCACTGTACCTATAGACACACCCTTACTTTCCTGGTAAAGTGTTCTCTAATGAATTCAGAGCTGAAGTGAAGTGCCTGACAGAGAGCACTGGAAGCACTTATTCACAGGAAAGCTGCAGTTCAGGCAGCAAAACTGGGAGGTGAGTCAGTCATAAGCTTAGAGCACGAAGAAAGTTTTAATGTGAGACGTAAAGCAGTGAGACGGTGCTTTGGATGGGTAGATGAAAAAAATTCAAAATAGATGAGGCAACACAATAATAATGTCTAGCTTTTATCTAGCACTTTTCATCAGTAGATCTCAAAGTGCTTTCCCGGCAAGGTCAGTATAATTATTCCCATTTTAGAAATGGGGAATCTGAGGAACAGGGAAGCAAGTGATTGCTTCTGCCAGTGGCAAAGTGGGGCTAGAAACCAAGTGTCCTGAATTCCAGTCCAGTGCTCCATCATGAAAAGGGCCCAAAAAGAGGCAAAGAATGAGGTGTGAATCAAGACATCCAAACTAAAACTTATGTGAAGACCTGTCTCAACAGGCTTACAAGTCATCTTCTGTCACATACAAATGTAGAAATATAGAATAATAGGTATTATGCAGCATGTTTCTACTCTAGCTAGTAAGGATAGCGAAAGGTGTTTTTTAAAATAAGGTTTGTGTGATTTCTCAGGCCATTCATTAAAATAGTTCTTTACTGCATCAGAAATGGATTAAACCACTATTCTATCTTGTTTGAAATCTTGCTTGTCAAAGTAGTAATTTAAACAGGTCAGTTCTGATTATTCACAGAAGTAACAAAAAACCCCATATTTGTAAGATGTCTTCTTTCGAGGACTAATTCATCCAACATTTATTTGCTCAAGATATTCCTTCTATAATTTGAAATTTACTTAAAGAATTATTTCTGGTTTGCTTTCTAGACATGGTTTCTTTTGTGAAGAGCACTCTTTCAGTGTACAATGACACCGTTATGAAGGGCCAGTCGTGATTTGGAGTGGTGGACATAACTGGCTTGCTGTCCCAAAGGATGTTGCCATGTTGCTTCTGTGGCAAGGCACCCTCTCAGTCTCCCCAGCCTCTGCTGCTTTTAGCCCTGGTGAGGCAGGCTTGGGTAATATGGTCCCCCTTGGGGAAGTTTGCTCCCCATATCTCCACCAGTCCTGTTAAGAGTCTTTTTACTCCCTTGTGGGAGAGAGTACTGCCTCTCCTCCTGGTGAGGCTCGCTGTCTTGCTGCTCCAACACTCCTGGCAGCAGGGCTCCTTCTCTCTCTGCTCTGCCCCCATCCTTCCTCCCAGGGAAGGGTTTAAAAAGGTCCCAGGCAGCCCTAAGTTGGAATCAGCTGATCCTAATTAACCTCAGGTAGCTCCCCCTCAGTTGATTCTAAGTGCTACCTTGGTAACCCTTTCTCAGCTGAACCTGATTGACCTGTAGTTGCCTCCCAGTTGATAAGGAGGAGGGCCTTTTAACCCTCTGGGACTGATTCCTACCCCTCCCTTGCAGCTGTCTGTCCTGAGTTTATCACACTTCCTAAAATAAGAAAGCTCATTTAGCACAAGCATAATCCTGATTGGAACCATCTGGATTTCATGTGGGGACTCAAAGCATCTCTGCATGTTTAGAGTACAATCCTTCACCTGATGAAGAAATCGCTGTCAAACTGCAGGGTGATGCCGTGCTGTGCCTTCTTCATGGTTAACTTGTTCAGCTCACTTAAAAAAAAATCTTGTTACAATTACAGTATCACATCTTTAAAAAAGTAAGGGTGGATTTTGGCATTAGCTACCAATGCATTTATTTGAGGCTATTAGCTGTAAAGTTACACATGGGCAGTTGGGTAGAACCTTTAACAATAAGAAGCTATTCCTGATTGGCGTTGGCCACAATAGCAGCTCCAACTACCACCTATTTTACAGTTTCCATTAGAGGTTGATCTTATCTTTGATCCTGCCTCCTGCAGTGCCTGTGTTTTGTTTTTAGCTAAAAAGTTTCTATAGAAGTTCACCTAGGGTTAGGATTTCAGGTTGGGGCTCAGAGAGCTCCCTAGGGTTAGGATTAGGGTAGTGATTGGGCTTTACAGGTTTAGGGTAATGGAGGCTAGGGCTCCATGGGGCTACAATTACAGCTGGGGTGGTATGGGCTCCATGAGCTAGAATTGTGGAGGGTAGGATTCCCAATTTACCATTGGCAGTGGGATGGGGAGAGCAATTTGGATTAGGATTATGGTTGTGCAAGGTAGGGCACAGCCAGTGATGCTGAATATACCCTGGCCTTATCTGACTCAAAAGGTCGCAAACCTAACTTCTGCTTTTATGGATTCTCCTCTTAATTTTTTAATCAGGTTTTGAAAACTTTCTTGTCTTCTGCTGCTGGCGTTTCTGTTTATTGCCATAGATGACAGAACATGGGTTAGAATTGATCATGGCAATAGTCCCACCTGTAGAACAGTAGAGGAAGTTTTCTGAAAATTAGGCCCAAAGGATTTGATGTGTATGCGGAGAGATAATAGAGTAATGCAACACTGAAGGATTGTTCTATAAAAAACTAAAATGAAAGAAACAGTTTGACTTAGAACTAGAGTACAGAGAGCTATTTACTGGAGTCCTGAAAATGGTATTGGATATACAAGATGCAACAGATACTTTGGTTTTGCTACCTCTGGTAATATCTCTGTTTGAGTGTATGCCTTCTACTTAATAAACTCAAGTAGGAATACAGTGTGCAAGATTAACGCATCCCCATCTCCCCAAGAAAATAACCCATTCCTGTAAGTCCAGTCTTTCCTGACCAATGTAATACAGAGGAACATGTATTAAAGATTAATTGCAGCTCACATTAATATAACATAAAATCAGAATGCCTTGTTGATGGTTTCATTTAATTGAAATTGATTGTTTTAATAATATACAAGAATCATCAACATTCAGATAGGCATTATGAGCATATACAGAGCCCTGCATATTCAACTAAGATGCTGCAGGGCATCGTCTCACTGGTTTTACATTAGTTACCAGTTATTTTATTTGCTATCTCCATCACTTTTTGTGTGTGTGTGTGTGTGTGTGGTTGTGCGTTATTAGCCTGATCCACTCCGATCTTCATTTTGAACCTACCAAACTAAGGAGGTGTTTCGATCTTGGAAGTTTAGTTTCTTGTTATTTCAATTCAAAATTTGTTCAGCTATCCATTGGGGGGGAGGAAGGGGCGGGGAAGAAAAATTGAGCCTACGGTTAAGTGGCTCCTGTGCTCCACAAATGTTCCTTACTTGGACGGGTAATATACAGTAATAAATAATTTCTTTAAAGCAAGACTACCCATTGCATAAAATTAAGCCCATTTATAAGTCTTGGGAGGACTAAGCCCTAAGCATCTGATCCTCTGAGCATTTATTACTAAACCAAGCACTTACTACATCTGTAGTCCCATTGAGCTCAAGGGACTATGTCCTGCAATAGTCAGTATGCCAATACATTGACATTTATGGAGTTGGCACATTTGTTTGATTCTACCAATCATGTTGTTTTGTTGTGAATTCCATATTTTCCCATAAGACACAACTTTCCCTAGAAGAATGAATCAGGCTTTCTTCAGAACCAGTTAACACCACACCTTAATGAATTTGAATGATGTGAGGCATTCAAAGGTAAGCACATATTTGAACAGTCTATTCTGGAAATTCATGTTGTTCTTTAAAGATAAGGGGACTTGGAGCTCATGCTGAAAGGAGGAAATATGGTTTTATTAGCGGCAAGCTGAAATTCTTTATGAACAAATACCAAAAAAGGCTTAAAAGCCCAGCCAAAATCCAGGGATAGACATAACATTTATAAGTACATTTTAATATGAGATATTTGATAATTATTTCATCTTTTACTTTCCAGCCAGGACCTGAGTTCAGGGCTCTGTGACAGCAAATCTCATGGGATCAGACTCTCCCCTAAAACTTTCCTTCTCGTTTCTAATTGCACACCGAAGGGGTTTATATATTCATTATTGTATGCATGGAATTCATGCTGAGAGTATGCATATGTAATCAGAACAGGGAAATCTCCTTAGCTGCTTCTTCATCACTTTAGCTATATGGAATGGCAGCATGTACATAAAAAAGAATAAAAACATTTTTGTGCTGTAAAATTCATATTTATCATGGCATCAAATAATGAGGTTACCTTCCATCCCCTCCATAGAACAAGACTATAACTGGCCTGGCAGGCTAGCAGTAAAAAAGGGAATTCTTCCAGGTTTTATTGGCATGACAGCTCTGTGAATGTGTTTGTATTTGAAATTCCTGACGAGGCTGTTCCACTTCAAGGGGCTCAGTATTCCCTTTCAAACTAGGGCATTCTGTGCTCCTATAAGTAGCACTAGAGCAGTGCACTCCCTTTAACATGAATAACTTGAAGTGCTGCTAACTTGCCAGGTAAAAGGAAGAAGGAAATGGAGAGAAATCAGTCCTCATTGCCATTATTATTGGGAAAATTTTGTGCTATTTATGTCACATTGTTTATCTCCTTTACCTAGTGCTGCTGTTAAACATTGAGGCCATCAGAGCTGCCGTCACTCCTGCATCAGAATCTGAGTGGAGCAAGTGAACTCGAGCACAAGGTTGGTAATACTTTTACTTCACTCTGACCCAGAATTGTGATGGCTTTCTTGGGGTTGCAAGATACAAAACCAAATAATGATTTAGCATGTGCTGTTGAGAAGTAACCTTTCTAAGGCTTGTTCTTGTTGTTTAAAATTACATGGACAAAAGAATTGCTGCTTGCTGAAAGGTGCCTTCCAATAAAGGGTGACTGTACAACTCATTCTCTTCTGGTCTGTAGTAGAGGAAGAGAGGTGAGAGAATGAGTAGGAAGGATGAGTTGATCTGAAAGTACTTTAAAATGCATGTATCCTTTTCATTATAAAAGAATTGAACTTTTCTAAATAGCTAATATTGTTTAAAAAGGGACCTTGTGTATACAGTGTGTATATCTTTGTGTATACCTATGTGTAACTTTTGTTCTAAGAGGAAGAATAAACCCTTTATTTATGTTAACTTTTCTGAAAAGACTACCATGGATGCTTATTGGCCTGAGGAGCAGCAACTGCAGTGTGTTTGCCAATAAAATCTGTTCAGCTTAGATGTACATTACTGGTTCTCTGAAATCTACAAAACGATTCAGAGGTTTTCACAGACCAAAGGCACATTTCATAAATACCCTCTCACCTTTGTCCTGTCCTCATCCACTTACATTCTTATTCCCATGGTGTGGTTGGACTTTGCTGCACTCAACTGAATTTGTCAAGGCCCACCTCCATACCCCGTTAAGTAGAGGGACTTTGACATTTAGGTCGTTTGTATAAATTACAAATTCTGGCCAAGATTTAAAAAAACGGGTGCCTACATTTAGGATCTGAAGTCTTTAGTTGGTTGCTACATAAGTCACCTGATTTTCAAAAGTGCTTCCTACACTTACTACACAGCAGCTGTGCAATTCTTGCTTCTGTTGATAGTCGTCCCTATTGCACAGCATATTGATCACCCCATTAGAGTTTTTGCTGTCTCCTTATGTGTAATTCTTTGAAATCCATCCTAAGAGATTAAGCAATAGGATCAGGTTGTGAGGCAACTAAAACCTCATCATTAATTTAATCTTCTAGCTACCTATTCCCGGTCCCCTTAATCTTTTAGGATGGGTATCAAAGAGGAAAAAGAGTTACATGTAAGGAATCGGAGACTGAATGGACGATCATTATTAGAGCTACATGGGAAATGGTTTTCCCATTCTGCAAGAATTTTTGTGATATTGAAAATTGTTTCCATCTTGAATTGGGACAAAAACTCAACATTTTGAACATTTTTAAGAACTGATTAACCAGAAAAAAATGGGTGTGGGTCACTTGAGGCATTTTGACCTTTTAACATTTTTTAAAGTATAAATGAACTAACATTTCAGAACCAAAGAAATGTTGAACCAAAAACCAAAACTTTTTCTTCTAATTTTTTTCAGATGGGTTGGTTTGTGGAAACCAACCCTTTCTCTGAACAGTTTTGGTTTCTGGCTTGCCTCTTCTTTGTCTGTTTAATTAGACAGAGCCTAAACACCCATTCCCAGGCAGTCGGGTGTAATACAAAAGATAAAAACACAAAAATATTATATGAAGCTGGGTCCAGCGACTCAGTTAATTCAGATATGCCAAGAATGAGGCCATCAGTATTGTTTATACAGGTGATAATGCCATTGCTTGTGTTGATCCTGAAATTAGTTCCGTGCCACCAAATGTCTAGCGCCTTTGTTATGGAGGGTTACTAGGGCTAATTAATCCAATTTTAATAGCTCTCTGAACTAGGTTTTTTCTCTGCCTCATTCTCATTGGAGAGCTATGTACAGGTATGAATAATTTCCCCCTGAGATATGTTATATGTGACATAGACATTTTAAAAATAAATAACAAAAAAAGTTTTAGAGTAACCTAATTAAAATCAGAGTGGTAGCCATGTTAGTCTGTATCAGGAAAAACAATGAGGAGTCAATACATTTGTTAGTCTCTAAGGGGCCACAAGGACTCCTCGTTGTTTTTGCTAATTAAAATTGGTGTTGAGGTCACTCTAGTCTTTATTTAGAGCCCAATTCTATAAATCTAATAGTCCCTTTATTCTTCTGAGTAAGTCCATTGGGCCTGACCCCTCAATGCCCTGTACCTTTATGTAGTCATTCACACCTGTGCAAGGTGGGGACAAAACCATACGGTAGTGCTTTGCGTTCACTTTCCACAGGAAACAGATAAGGACACAAGGTGCCAGCCTTAGACAGTCAGGCCCTGGGTTTCATTTCAGTCCTTCAGAGAATTCCGTTTCTTACACTTTCAGAATGAAACATGTTGATAAAAATCAGACTGAAATCTTCAACCGTGTCAATCATACAGTACATGTCACTTTGCACGCGCCCTTCCTGCCTTTCCACGTCTTAATATGAGTATTGTCAAATTTTAAAATATTACTGTAACTATCTCCTTGCTATTTCCACAGATCTGTCAAAATCTTTTTGAGGCTGCAAACTAAATTGTTGTCTTGTTCCTCTCTGAAGCCAATCCCCATGAGTGTATGTGTGTGAGAGAGAAAGCGAGAATATGTGAGCATATAGAGATGCAGCTTCTGAGCAGAGATGCTTTGAGGCATTCTGTCTCTGTGAGGCAGAGGCAGGCAGAATGCCCCAGTAACCTGAGGGGCCACAGGACAGCATGCCATACAATTCTCCTTACTCCTGCTTTTGGAAAAAAAGTATCATGCACTTGCTCAGCCTTCTGCAGACAGGAGGGCAATGGAGTGCCTTTGGGATTGAATGCTGGCACTACAGCCTCAGTTTGTAATGTGCCTAACTCTTGGGTGAGTGCATTATGAAGCTTTTTGCTTCCAGTTTTTGCTGCTTGCACTGCATAAGCAATCAGGAGCTGTGTCAGGTGGCTCACTGTTGTACCAGGCACAACTTCATCTCTCAGCAATTCACCTCTTATCAGACATAGTGCCATGTCCGTATTGTATTGTGCGTGCAGCGAGAGCAATGTTGTTAACAGATGAATGTACTGTTTTACACAGAACCAAGATGTGGTTATTCATTACAGTGGCATATTTGTTCCAAGGAACTATATCTTTAGAGAAACTCACAAGAATGAAGAGAGATCATGTGGATCCTGAGGCATATATGAACATTGTAAGTTATTCATTGGAATTAATTTAAAATGAATGGAATGCATTGCTGATAGCACAGAATTGTTTAGAATTGTCTGTATTAACAGGTACGGGTGAGATGCACTTAGCTAACATTTCTCCTGTTCTCAAACACTTATGTCTACACTATGAAATTAGGTCGATTTAACAGAAGTCGATTTTTTAGAAATTGATTTGATACAGTCGATTATGTGTGTCCCCACTAAGCGCATTAAGTCGGCGGTGTGCGTCCACAGTACCGAGGCTAGCGTTGACTTTCAGAGCATTGCACTGTGGTAGCTATCCCACAGTTCCCGCAGTCTCCACCGCCCATTGGAAATCTGGGTTGAGCTCCCAATGCCTGATGGGGCAAAAACATTGTCGCAGGTGGTTCTGGGTACATGTCATCAGGCCCCCTGCCTCCCTCCCTCCATGAAAGCAACAGCAAAAAATCGTTTCTCGCCTTTTTTCCTGGGTTACCTGTGCAGATGGCATACCATGGCAAGCATGGGGCCCGCTCAGCTCATTGTCACTGTATGTCTCCTGGGTGCTGCTGGAAGACGTGGTACTGCAGTGCTACACAGCAGCATCCCCTGGCCTTGTGGACAGCAGATGGTGCAATAGGACTGCTAGCCATTGTCGTTGTCCCATGGGTGCTCCTGGCCGATCTCGATTAGGTTGGTCGGGGGCGCCTGGGCAGACATGGGTGCTCCTGGCCGGCTTTGGTGAGGTCGGTCAGGGGGCTCCTGGACAAAAATGGGAACGACTCCAGATCATTCTCTTCTTTAAGTTTTGTCTAATGGAGATTCAGTCCTGCCTGGAATATCATGCCACCTGGAGGCTTCTGCCTCAGGCTACTCTCCCAGTCGGCAGCACCGTGCAGTCGCACCTACCCCAGCCTACCCCTTGCTCCCATGGCTCATGAAGCCTGGACAGTAGTAAGGAGCAGTTCAACTATAGGCTGAGCAAGTGCATAATGGTGGTAGAATGTGCCTTTGGACGTTTAAAAGCTCGTTGGGGCTGTATACTGACTCGGTTAGACCTCAGCAAAACCAATATTCCCATCATTATAACTGCTTGCTGTGTGCTCCACAATATCTGTGAGAGTAAGGGGGAGACATTTATGGCAGGGTAGGAGGTTGAGGCAAATTGCCTGGCCGCTGATTATGCGCAGGCAGACACCAGGGTGGTTAGAAGAGCACTGCAGGGCGCGCTGTGCATCAGAAAAGCTTTGAAAACCAGTTTTGTGACTGGCCAGGCTATAGTGTGAAAGTTCTGTTTGTTTCTCTTGATGAAAACCCGCCCCCTTGGTTCACTCTACTTCCATGTAAGCCAACTGCCCTCCCCTTTGATCTCCGCTTGCGGAGGCATTAAAGTCATTGTTGTTTCAAATTCATGCATTCTTTATTAATTCATCACACAAATGGGGGGATAACTGCTAAGGTAGCCCGGGAGGGGTGGGGGAGCAGGGAAGCACAGGGGTGGCGTAGTTGTAGGGGAACCCCCTAGAATGGCATGCAGCTCATCATAGAAGCGGCATGTCTGGGGCTCTGACCCGGAACTGCCATTTGCCTCTCTGATTCTTTGGTAGGCTTCACGTGGAACTGCTGCGGGTCCCTTTTATAACCTCTGTCCTTCATGCCCTTGGAGATTTTTTCAAATATTCCGGCATTTCGTCTTTTGGAACGGAGTTCAGATAGCATGGCTTCATCTCCCCATACAGCAATCAGATGCAGTACCTTCTGTTTGGTCCATGCTGGAGCTCTTTTGCGATTCTGGGACTCCATGGTCACCTGTGCTGATGAGCTCTGCATGGTCACCTGTGCTGATCAGCTCATCACAATGGCCAAATAGGAAATGAAATTCAAAAGTTCGCGGGGCTTTTCCTGTCTACCTGGCCAGTGCATCTGAGTTGAGAGTGCTGTCCAGAGCGGTCACAATGGAGCACTCTGGGATAGCTCCCTGAGGCCAGTACCATCAAATTGCGACCACACTACCCCAATTTCGACCCAGCAGGGTCGATTTCAGCACTAATCCCCTTGTCCTACGAGTACCGAAATCGATTTTAAGAGCCCTTTAAGTCAACAAAAATGGCTTCGTTGTGTAGATGGGTGCAGGGTTAAATCGATCTAACACTGCTAAATTCGAACTAAACTCGTAGACCAGGGCTTACTGTCATTCTGTTTTGCCAGATGTTCCTTCCTATCTACATGTATCAGAGTCCAGCTTATGAGGGGTAGAAACTACAACATGCATTATTTTTCTTTACTGAAGTGGCATAGCAAAATTTCCCCTTTGAATTGTTGCACCAGCACCAGCACCAGCCTTCCAGCTGAAAAGG
This sequence comes from Mauremys reevesii, assembly GCF_016161935.1. Lineage (NCBI taxonomy): Eukaryota > Metazoa > Chordata > Testudines > Geoemydidae > Mauremys > Mauremys reevesii. The sequence continues at coordinate 33,727,529 of NC_052629.1, read as the reverse complement.
GCAAGCAATGAAGGTTCTGGAACTACAGACTTCCTCCGCCAAGATTTTTGGAAGTGATTTGTGATTTTTGGATGTCTCCATTTTGGGCGGGCACTCAGCATCAGACATAATAAAGGGGCTGATTTTCCAAAAGTGCTGAGCACCCACTCCCTGAAAATCAAGCCCCTTTAAATCACTGGTTTCTTTAAAAAAAATCTTGATCCTACTGCCCTGCAGAGTAAAAGCCACTAAAGAATGCTGTGAATCTGTAAAACGACCCTGCCTTCCAGCAGCAAATGTGGAACCTTAAAGCTCTGGGACAGTGGTGGTTTCAGAGCAATGAGCTGGCTCTGCTCACTTCCTGTGTGACCCTGGGCAAGTCACTGTGACGTACCAGGGTCCAATCCCAGCTCATGAACAGCTGTGTCATCCTTGGCATGAAACCTTGGGTGCCATACAATGCCTTGCTGAAGTAGCTCCCACCTGGGCAGCTCACAAACAGCCTCCAAGCATGCAAGTCACATGCTGAGTGTCTGTGTGTGGCTGCAGTCTGCCAGCCACACTTGGATTACACACCGCCTCTCATCAGCCTCAGTTATACTGCCGGGTGGCCCCAACACACCCCCAGTCTTAAATTTCCCCCCAGAAATGTATGTCCCATACAGCCCAGCCCTCTTCTGGACAACACAAGTTATATTAGGTCCATTATTTCTTTAAAATAAATAATATGTGCACAACGTGGCATCCCAAATGGAGTTTACCAAACACTTCAATCTAGACACACTGAATTAGATAAAACAATAAAACAAGTGTATTAACTACAAAGAGGGAGATTTTAAGTGCGTACAAGTAATGGGGCATAAGAGTCAGACATGATTACAGGAAAAATAAAGATAAGACATTTATTAATACCTAACTTAACAAACTATATCAGATTCAAGCAGTTCCTCACCATATATTTTCAGCAGTCTTTCTGACCAAACCCTGTAGGTCCAGACCCCTTCTCTAGATCAGATTCAACATTTTCAGATAGGCAGCAAGAGACAAAAAGCCTATGTGGAAGGATGTACCTTGCTGCCTTTTTCTTACCTATTTCAGCTTCCTTTGTTTCCCTTCCTGCTTGATGACTCTGTTTACTGCTTACATGTAAATGAAGCAGAGCACACATTGCTTTGTTTAGGACAGACCTGTTTGCCAACCTCAGTTTGGGCAGGGCTGTGGGTTTTGGAAAATGCTGGAAGGGCATAACAAGTGGGGTCCCGCAGGGATCAGTTCTGGGTCCAGTTCTGTTCAATATCTTAATCAATGATTTAGATAATGGCATAGAAAGTACACTTATAAAGTTTGTGGATGATACCAAGCTGGGAGGGGTTGCAAGTGCTTTGGAGTATAGGATTAAAATTCAAAATGATCTGGACAAACCGGAGAAATGGTCTGAATAAATAGGATAAAATTCAATACGGACAAATGCAAAGTACTCCATTTAGGAAGGAACAACGAGTTGCACATGTACAAAATGGGAAATGACTGGGACTAGGAAGGAGTACTACGGAAAGGGATCTGGGTGTCATAGTGGAACACAAGCTAAATATGATTTGACAGTGTAACACTTTTGCAAAAAAAAAGTGAATATTATTCTGGGATGTATTAGCAGGAGTATTGTAAGCAAGACATGAGAAGTAAGTCTTCCATGCTACTCCGCTCTGATTAGGCCTCAATTGGAGTATTGTGTCCAGTTCTGGGCGCCACATTTCAGGAAGGATATGGACAAATTGGAGAGAGTCCAGAGAAGAGCAACAAAAATTATTAAAGATCTAGAAAACATGATCTATAAGGGAAGATTGAAAAAATTGGGATTGTTTAGTCTGGAAAAGAGAAGACTGAGTGGGGATATGATAACAGTTTTCAAGTATGTAAAAGATTGTTACAAAGAGGAGGAAGAAAATTTGTTTTTCTTAACCTCTGAGGATAGGACAAGAAGCAATGGCTTAAATTGCAGCAAGGGAGATTTAGCTTGGACATTAGGAAAAAGTTCCTAACTGTGAGGGTGGTTAAGCACTGGAATAAATTGCCTAGGGAGGCTGTGGAATCTCCATCATTGGAGATTTTTAAGAGCAGGTTAGGCAAACACCTGACATGAATGGTCTAGATAATTAGTCCTGCCACAAGAGCAGGAGACTGGGCTAGATGACCTCTCAAGGTCCCTTCCAGTTCCATGATTCTATGTGTTAATAACATCATATAGGAAAAGCTTATAACTTCACATACAATGTTGCTACCACATTTTACCAGGACAACAATGACCAGCAAATTGAGTTTTCAAATGATACTTTACAAGGCGTACTTTGCACAAAGATTATTACAACAATTTGTAGGATGTGAATACAGGGGTATATTCTGTCACTTAACCTTTCTGGGCCATCATGTAGCCCACTGTAAAATGGAGATAACATTATATTGTGGGGCTGTTGTGAGGTTTGCTTAGTTCACAGGCAGTTTTTAACTGAAAGTTAAGGTGGTTTCATAATATTTCTATTCTAAAAATCTGGAAATTCAGTATCAGAAAAGTTCAAAAACTGAATTTAACACTACCTGAGATCACTCCTTTTCCACTATTCCCTTCTACCCCCTGCTTACATTTCCAACATATTCCACATTCTCTGTCTTCTCTGGCACTCCCTAGCTGCATAGGAACCAACGATTCATCATCTCATCAAGCCACCACACAGAGCCCATAGACCTAAGTCTTCGCCATCACACCACATTTCACACTCTAAAAATGTCAGCATTTTACATCTTAAATTCATAGTCATTTTACCGTTCCTGACCCTGAAAAGTGCTGAGTGAATGTCAATATCTACCTATGTTTCAGATTTTGCAGTGTTAGTTGATTTCATTGGAGACAAAGAAGGGTTATGTAACTGGCAAACATATAAAAAAGGAGCCAACTTTAAGAGGTTTTAATCATAAAAGTTTCTTTTCAATTTCCTGGAAAAGTTCTCTGATCTTCTAAAAGGTTAACTTTCAGGGAACTGTTATTGGTGCAGTTGGAGTAGCTTTCAAATGTAACTCTGGGTCCAACCTTAACTCAGAGGGATTATCACCTCTCCTTCATAAACTTCATACCCATATACACATAACACCATTCATCTCCTTCAATAAACATTTGTACAGTATGTGAATTACACAAGCTAACTTGGCATCCTTCAAAATAGACTCTTACTGAAATGTCTAGCTACTAATAGGTTTCTCAATGATTAATCCTTCTCCATATTTTAAGTTTTTTTCTAGATTTCTGTCTTCGTTTGACTAGGTGGCAGAATTCTAGAGCTGAGGTTTAGAACATAGAATCGTAGAAGTGTAGGGCAGTAAGGGACCTCACTAAATCATCTAGTCCAGTTCCCTGCATGAAGGCAGGACTTAATATTATCTAGGTCATTCCTCACAGGTGTTTGTCTAACCAGTTCTTAAAAACCTCCAGTGATGGATGGAGTTTCCACAACCTCCCTAGGTACAATAATTTGTTTCAGTGCTTAACTACTCTTACAGTTAGGAAGTTTTTCCTAATGTCTAACCTAAATCTCCCAGGCTGCAATTTTATCCCACTGCTTCTTGTCCCGTCCACAGTGGATAAGGAGAACAATGTATCACCCTCCTTTTCATAACAACCTTTTACGTACTTTAAAACTCAGCCTTCTCTCCTCCAGACTAAACAAACACATTTTTTCTATCTTTCCATGTAGATCATGTTTTCTAGACTTTTAATAATTTTGGTTGCTCTGTTCTGGAATTTCTCTAATTTGTCCACATCTTTCCCAGAACTGGACACAGTACTCCAACTGAGACCTTATCAGTGCTGAATAGAGTGGAAGAATTACTTTTCATGTCTTGCTTACAACAATCCTGCTAAAATGTTCCAGAATGTATTGTGGAATATGAAAGGAAAGAGGGGTAGTTTTGAGGGATGTGTCATTAAAATATGATATTTTCTTTTTATTCTGGATACCTAACAACTAAGGGACCAGATCCTCAGCTGGATCTAGTCCACAATGTTTTCTCATCACAGAGATCTTTCCATATACATACTGTGTAGAAAATGGACACCCGTAAGCCATCTGAAGTAAAAGCATTTGTGTTTTCTCTTGCAGAGCGAGCTCATTACCTATAGAGGGTACCCCAGTGAGGAGTATGAAGTGGTGACGGAAGATGGCTATATCCTTAGCATTAACAGAATCCCTTATGGAATAGAAAATCAGGGGAACACGGGTATGATTTATTTCTGTAAAGCAATGAAGACTTAATAGGACACATTTTGAAAAACAGGTGTCTAAATTGCTTTGCCAATCTGCATTTGTCTGAACTCAGATCCTGCTTGCCTTAGGTGGATAGTCACACTGAAGTTGATGGAAATGTTTTTGTGAGTAAGGTGAGCAGAATTTGGTGCTAAATCAGTGGCATTGGAACAATTTGTACAGAGGGGGTGCTGAAAGCCATTGAACAAAACTGTAAACCCTGTATATGATGGAAACCACGGAGTGCTCTTGCACCTGTAGTTCCAGCACCCATGTTCTAATGGTCTGTTTTTGAAAATCTGGCCTTGAATGAACTGAAGCTTGTACTCCGATCATGAGGGATTTAGCATTTGATCAGTAGAAATTAAAAAATAAAAAATAAAAGCTTGAAGGCTGCAATCTACCCCAAACACCCACTTTCAGGAAAGCCCAGTTTCTTCCTTGGATCTCACGGTTTGTGTTGTGGTTGCTTTTGTTCACACCTGTTTAATCTCAGTGATAAATTAACATTTTGAATAAAGAAAGCCTTTATTAAATATTCCATGCCTTTACTACTTAAACTAAGGTATTTAGAAGCTCCTCTCTCAGTTCTGCCATACTTCTTCAGTATAACCAGCGAGACTAGACTTTACATTCTGGTATTCCTAAGATAAACAGGAAATCAACTTTTTAAAAGTCCAGGCATTCATTATATCTCATAACAAATTGAAAAAGGGATAAACGCTTTAAAAAATCCATAGGATTTAATCCAGCCTTTAATCCAGCGCAGGACTGGGAATCACAGTTTTGAGTACTGAACAGGAGTATCATTGTATTACCATATTAATCAAGCAGCTCAGTAATTTTTTTTCTTTCAGTTGTAAAGCCTGCTGTGTTTCTTCAACATGGATTACTAGGAGATGCTAGCAACTGGGTCACAAACCTGGCCAACAATAGCCTGGGCTTCATACTAGCAGATGCTGGCTATGACGTCTGGATGGGAAACAGCAGAGGGAACACCTGGTCTAGAAGACACCGCAATCTTTCTGTTGAGCAAGATGAGTTCTGGTCTTTCAGGTAGATTGAATTATTGAGCACTGTTGGAAATGGCATTCGGAGGGACTTGGGATATTGTTAATGGGATATTGAAATCTTTCATTTTTATCTGTCTGCTCATCTATCTAGATTTTTATAAAGCACCCATCACTGTGGTGTCAGAGTGCATCTGGATCATTGGTTTAACCTCAATGCAGGTTGACAATGAGTGAAAATTGTTGACATCTGATGGCTTAGAAGCTGGTGCTGGATAATGAGCTGGCTGTGGTCTAGCCACACTGTAAAAATATTACCATAACTGGCACTAATTGGAGTCCTCATTGGCCTGTTAGACACTGCTGAGGTTCAACAATGGGGTGACTCAGGGAAGACTGCACTTCTTGTATCCACACTGTACCTTCCCTGAACGCAAACAGAAAACTTCAGTCATTAGGGCTTCCAGTGCACTTTTATTTTAATGAATGTTTGAAGACTACACTGTAGAAGTACATTATATGATCCTGTGTAGTGGTACATTATGTGATCTCCATGAAAATGGTTCCATTACTGTGTAATTAATTGTTTCTTCTACATAGGAAGATTAGGCACTCATGGTTTGATCCTAAGCCCACTCTAATTAAAAGGAGTCTGTCCATTGACTTCAGTGGAGTCTGGATCAATCACTAAGGTATGAGCAGAAAGCACCTCGGAAATTAGTGAACAGTCTCTTTTATACCAGGTGCCACAAAGACCTAGGACTCAAAATAGTAGAATTATTCACAAAGCAGTTTGTTTTTTCTGATCTGACAAACCTAGATTTCCCTTATCCAACGCTAACTCATCCGGGATTTCATTTATGCGCGCATGTTTTTCATCCTTTCTTTCGGCAGTTTTGATGAGATGGCTAAGTTTGACCTTCCAGCAGTGCTAAACTTTATTATGCAGAAAACTGGACAAGAGCAGTTGTACTATGTTGGCTATTCACAGGGTGCCACTATAGGTATGTAATGTTACAAGGAATGCAGAGTGATGTGTTATGGATAGGGCACTATCTCAGGAAATCTCATTCTCCCTCTCCGCCCCGGGCGAAATCTGGTCTTTTGTGCGCTTTTACCCTCTACTACACAGATTTCACGGGGGAGACCAGCATTTCTCAAATTGGGGGTCCAGACCCAAAAGGGAGTTGCAGGAGGTCACGAAGTTATTTTAGGGGGGTTGTGGTATTGCCACCCTTACTTCTGCTCCTTTTTGGGTCAGGACCCCTACAATTACAACACCGTGAAATTTCAGGTTTATATAGCTGAAATCATTAAATTTATTATTTTTAAAATCCTATGACCGTGAAATTGACCAAAATGGACCGTGAATTTGGCAGGGCCCTAGTTATGGAATCATGTCTGGACCGCTATACAGCAGTGAAGACTGTGTTTGGACCTCTCTAACACCTTTTATATGAAAGATAACAAAACAGAATGGACCAAATGCATTCCTACTGTAACTCCAATGATTTGGACTTACACTGGAGTTTAATATGGTCCAATAGTTGCATTGAGTTCATGGGTTAAGGGGTTTTGGATCTAACTGTGGGATCAGGGCTTAAGTTAAGACAAGCAAAATGTGGAGATGGCCGCTGACAGAGGGGTTGGGTGGAGTGGAGGGTAAAAACAAAGGCAATATGATGAGGCAGTTGTTTGGGAGAGTAATGCATGTATCTTCAGAATAAATAGTATATATACTTGGGACGAATTTTTGGAGAAGTAGTGGAGATAGAACACAACAAGAAGAGTATCAGTGTAGGAGGAGGATGTAAGATAATAGTTTGCAAGCCTGTAGGACAGGGAGGATAGTTGAGTTTCAAATGAAAACTAGGACGAACATTTACTTCAGTAATCAGTCAATATTTGAATAGCTATAGGATTGCCTGCAAGTTTGAAACTGAAGGATGGAGTATGGTAAATACCGATATTTTAGTTTATGGACGTTGCTCTAGTTAACTTCTCTCTTGAATTTTCTCAGCTTTCATTACATTTTCAACAATGCCCCAGCTGGCTAAAAGAATCAAACTGTATTTTGCCTTAGCCCCTGTAACTACAGTTAAATATGCCAGAAGCCCTGCAGTAAAACTCCTGTATCTTCCTGAAAAGTTTCTCAGGGTATGTGATCCTTCTACTTAAAATATTTGATTGTCTAAATATTTATTTGACTTTTATAATGGACGAAGTGAAAACATATATTTAACTAGAAATGTATGGGGTCTGCTCACGTCTGTGGTTAAAGAAGTTCAGCTCTGCCCACAACACTGGGAGAATTAATTGACCTACTTACGTCTTTCTCTTATTTATGTCCAGAAATACAAAAGGAGACTATTGCATTCCACAAAGTTAAGTTCATGACTTAAAAAACATACTTACCTATATTTACAGTAACTCCAGAAGAATTACTGTGGCTCCAGTCCTACAGACACTAAATCACATGCATAAGTGTTACGCAAGTGTGAGTAATCCCATTGATGTCAATGGGGCTACTTATTTGTGCAAAACTGCTCATGTGCATAAGTACTTGCAGGTGCAGGAGCAAAAGCAGAACTGGACTTAACCTGAAGGAGAGTCTATCATTAAACAAGCAAAAAAATCTGAAGCTCAACCACGTTGATTGGACAATGCCTGTGCTACACCTGTTTGATGGATAAACAAACAACTTCTTTCCCATATGCTCCCCCCTCAAGCAGTATGTAGCCTGCAGGTTGGGGGGGGGAGGAAAAATAGGGGTGTAATCATTAAGGAAGGGGAGAGGGAAACGGGGAAATAGAATATAAAGGGTGGGGGGTTGAAAAAAGAAAAATGCATAGAACAATTCAGTAAGTGAGCAATGCCTTTGTGTTTTTCCAGGTCTTGCTTGGCAGAAGGGAATTATTTCACCAAAGTGAATGGCTGAGAAAGCTAATTGTTTCCTTTTGTGGCCGCAGCATTTTTGCTAAGCTTTGTGGAAATGTCTTCTTCATTCTGGGAGGCTACAATGTAAATAACATAAATATGGTATGTACAACACAGCTGGCTGCAGTTGTGTGGGGAGATTTCTAGCCCCTATATTCAAGTCGTATTCATTTTTAACTTGAAACTCTGTGATTTGAATCTTCAAGTCCTTAGTCAGGGCCAAATCACATCCTTCCATGGAAAAGTCCACAGGAATGGTTTGAGAGACAGGAAAACCCTCAGAGGGCTATATGACTGTGTTGGGGGAGAGCTTTTCTCCACCTGTCAGAAATGCAAGCAGTTCAGTCCCCAGAATCCACAGATGTTCCAAGACTCACAAGTGTTTAGGGAAATATGCTGGAGTTCTCTCCCATGGTGAGAAAGCTTATCCTGCTGGCTGCTGCCGATGGAACTGTTGTTCAGGCTTGAGGTTATTAAGCCTCAGGCTGTATCCCATTTTCAGCAGATTCCCTCTAAGGTTAGAAGGGAGAGAGGAACAATGCTTGGTAGCAACCCCTCCCCCCCCCCATCTAACTCCTCCCATCACTTGAATCCTCAACACAGCAGAGGTCTCTCCATGGGTCCAAGAATGAAAGACATGCATGAACAGGGAGATTGAGGACACTTGGAGGATCCCTTTTTTGTTCAATTCTAGGCAAAATCCCCTTTGATTTTTGAATTAGACTTTTGCTGAATTATGGACTGTTTAACAGCTTCTTAAGGACGTGACTCAGGATTTAGCTGTATATGTTCATGGCAGTTAGCACATTCCTGGAGCATCAAGGGCTCCCCCTCATATCACAAATCCTACCTATTAATCCCTACAAGTGTGAACTAAATAAATACTCTGTAGTCTCTTCGATAAATCTCCTGCCTTATCAAAATGGTTGATTTCATATCCTTTGAGACTATAACTCCGTTAAAAATTCTGCATAATGTTTTTCTGTATCCAATGCATTGCCACATTTGAAATACTTGCTAAGGGCTGATCCTGTCATCTTTACTCATATGGTGTACCTTACTCCATGAGTAGTTCCACTGCCATTACCAGAAGCACTCTAGTGAAAAGGTACTACTCTATAAGAAACGGGGTGGAACTGGTCCCTCACTGAATGTTTTCTTTCAGAGTCGTGTCAATGTATATGTAGCCCGAGCCCCAGCAGGAACATCTGTACAAAATGTAATCCACTGGAGCCAGGTACTGTTCAGCTTTTGGGCTGCAAAGTAGGTGCTAACCACTGTATGTTATACAATTTGGGTGTATTTAATATTCTCAAGTGAAGTTACAGCTAATGGGTTGGAAACTTGCCTAATTTGTGGTTTACAACTGAAATCTCAACAAAAGCAGTACTTTTTATTGATATTTAAACAACAGGTATTGAAATTCCTCAAGGAAAGACAAGCACATTTGGAAATCAGAGGGAAGGGTAATGTGGCAAGTAGTCTTACTAATATATATACAGTACAGCAACGAAAAGGCTCAGGTTGTTACTTTAATTAATTACTCCTTTAGCAGCTCTTATTACATACTTTTTTCTACACAACCTTTCAATTCAGAGGCAGTATTATAACTACAGACAATAATTCTTCTAGTCAGTAGGTTTGCTATCTTTCCTCGTGTGATTGCATATTCTAGGAAAAGGAAATCTAGTATGACAGGTTGCTGAATTTTTGTTTTTGTGATCAGTATAAGATAAGACATTCTTATACTAAGATAAGTACTCTGCCAATACTGCAGGATGGGTGACAGGGAAGGAAACACTTCCAAGTACAGTGCACTTGCAAATATGCATATACATCCCTTGCAACCACAAACACTTGAACAGGAGGGAAAATATCAAAGAAACACTCCACAGCAGCACTTCAAAAAGAGGAACCACACAAAAATGAGGAGGCTAATTAAACAGAAATTAAAAGGAACAGTCACAAGAGTGAAATCCTTGCAAACTTGCCAAACAATTAGTAGGGCCACTGAATGATGAAGGTACTAAAGGAGCACTCAAGGAAGACAAGGCCATTGCAGAGAAGCTAAATAAAATCTTTCAATCAGTCTTCACTGCAGAGGATTTCAGGGACCTTCCCATTTTTTTACATGACAAATCTGAGGAACTATCACAGACTAAGGTGATAAAATTAAAAACTGATAAATTAAATAGTAATAAATCACCAGGACCAGATGGTATTCACCCAATAGTTCGGAAAGAATTCAAATATGAAATTGCGCAACTACTAACTGTGGTATGTAACCTATTGCTTAAATCAGACTCTGTACCAGATGACTGGAGGATAACTAATATAATTCCATTTTTTTAAAAAGGCTCCAGAGGCAATCCTGGCAATTACAGGCCAGTGAACCTAAATTCAGTACCAGGCAAATTAGTTGAAACTATAATATATAACAGAATTATCAGACACGTAGATGAATATTATTTGTAGGTGACAGGGCTGGCTCCAGACCCCAGCGCGCCAAGCGCATGCTTGGGGTGGCATTTTGCCGGCAGGGCGGCAGGCGGCTCCGGCGGACCTTCCGCAGTCATGCCTGCGGGAGGTCCACCGGAGCTGCGGACCAGCGGACCTCCCGCAGGCATGACTGCGGAAGGTCTGCCGGAGCTGCCTGCCGCCCTCCCAGCGCACCCTCCGCAGGCGCGTCTGCAACAGGTCCCCCAGAGCCGCGGGACCGGCAGCGCACCCCCTGCAGCCATAGGCGGCAGGTTTGTATAATTTTTGGTGGGGCCCAAAATGGTGGTGCCCCCCCCCCTCCCGCCCTGTAAGCCAATATAAAATGAAGCTACAACGCGTCAGTGCCACAAGATTACAAGGCTCAATTAAAAGTGGAAAGTCAGAAGCAGCACTTGCCTACTTCAATATACAGTATTATATTTTGTTGCACCTGTTGTGATGAAGTGGGAATGTTAATATTTTCTCTGAATACTGTGTGGGTGCCTCAGTTTCCCCTGCAAGATGCCAACTGAAGGTGTTGGGGACAAAGAGATCAGGTGGCCTCCTTGTCCGGAAGAGACACAGAGGCCAGAGGGTCAGTTTGAAGCTGGCTGGGGAAATGGGGAGATACCCAGAACTTGGTTCTGGGCTCCCCACCCCCCAAGATAGAACCCTTCTGTCAGGTCAGTTTTCTGTACCAACAAGCTCTGTTTAAACTGTGTTCCCGTCATCTAATAAACCTTCTGTTTTACTGTCTGGCTGAGAGTCACATGTGACTGCGGAGTTGGGGTGCAGGGACCTCTGGTTGCCCCAGGACCCGCCTGGGCAGACTCGCTGTGGAAAGTGCATGATGTGGAAGGGCAAGCTGAATGCTCCGAGGTCAGACCCAGGAAGGTGTAAGCTTCTTGCCCTGGAGACAGTCTGCTCTGAGAGAGGAGGCTCCCCCAGAATCCTGACTGGCTTTGTATGGAGTTGTTCCAAAGCATCACAGCATCCCCTTCCACACCGTGCACTTCCCAGAAGTCCGCACAGGCACTGACACTCCCTCCTCTGGCCTTTGTCTCTTTTCCAGGCATTAGAAGGCCACCCGATCTCTCTGTTTTCCAACACCTTCAATTGGCACCTTGCAGGGGAAACTGATTTGGGAGAAATGAAGTAAAAGCTATCCAAACCGAGCTTGAATTTTGAGGTGTTCAAATCTGGAAGGCAGGTGCTGGGGGTGGGAGAGGGCTGTGGGCTCCATGGGGGAGACAAGGACCAGTGGTGCTTAGATAGGGGGTGGAGGTCCTGGGGGGCAATGGGGACCGGGGTCTGGGGAGGGGGCAATCAGCGGCTGCGGGCTGGGATTCAAAGGGCTCTGGGCTGCCAGCAGCCGCGGGGAGCCCTGAGCCCTTTAAATCCCAGCCGCGGCCAGGAGTCAGAGGGCTCTGCGCTGCCCGCAGGCTCTGCGGCTGGGATTTAAAGGGCTCAGGGGTCCCCGCGGCTGCCAGCAGCCCAGAGCCCTTTGAATCCCAACCCCTGGCCGCTGATTGCCCCTCCCCAGACCCCTGCCCCAACTGTCCCCAGGACCTCCACCCCTATCTAAGCACCACTGGTCCTTGTCCCCGACCCTCCCGAGACAACTGCCCCTAACTGCCCCTTGGGACCCCAGCCCCTATCTAAGCCTCCCTTCCCCTTGTCCCCAACTGCACCCTCCTGAGACCCCACCCAACTTCCCCCCAGGACCCCACCCCCTACCTGTCCCCTGATAAGCCCCCTGGACTCCCATGCCTATCCAATTGCTGCCTGTCCCCTGACTGCCCCTCCGAACCTCTGCCCCATCCAACCCCCCCTGCTCCGTGTCCCTTGACTGCCCCCCTTTACCTCCTACCCCTTCTCCAACCCCAAAACCGCTTACTGTGCCACTCAGACCAGCGTGTCTGGCAGGGCCAGCTCCAGACCCCAGCGTGGCAAGCACGCGTGTGGGGCGGCATTTGCCGGCAGGGGCAGCAGGCGGGTCCGGCGGACCTTCCGCAGTCATGCCTGTGGGAGGTCCACCGGAGCCCCAGGAGCAGTGGACCTCCCGCAGGCATGACTGCGGAGGGGGCGCTCGGCCCACGGCTCCAGTGGACCTCCCACAGGCATGACTGCAGACGGTTCTCTGGTCGCGCGGCTCGGCTGGACCTCCCGCAGCATGCCTGTGGAAGCTCCACCGGAGTCGCGGGACCAGCGAACCCTCCGCAGCTGCGGGAGGTCCAGCCGAGCCGTACGACCAGGGGACCTTCCGCAGTCATGCCCACGGGAGGTCCGCTGCTCCCGGGGTTCCAGTGCACCTCCCGCGCATGACTGCTTGGGGCGGCCAAATTCGTAGAGCCGCCCCTGGTGTCTGGCTCCGTCCAGCTCCAGCCAGTTGCTGCCATCCTCCCCCATGGAGCCCACAGCCCTCTCCCACCCCCAGCACCTGCCTTCCAGATTTGAACACCTCAAAATTCAGGAGTGCTCAAGCTCCGTTTGGGCAGCTGTTACTTCATTTCTCCCAAATCAAATATACTGATCCACTGTAACTTGCTGTAGAAAAAGTAGGATAAAATTGAGCAAGAAATGCTTATTAGGACTGGAATTGCTACTTTCAACAGCCATTGCCTTTTTCTTTGTTTGAAAGGAAGACAGTGATATTGCATTGGCAAATTCCCCATAGAAAGAAAGAGTGGAACAAAAGAATAATAAAGGCTCCTCAACTTTTCCTCATTTATGGAGGACAGTCTTATAATATGCATCCAGATCTCCTCCAACCACACAAGCTGAAAAATGTTCCACTTTACTGCAGCTCTGTAACCATATGGGAACCAATCCTGTCTGTGTTTTGTGCACATCCAAAATTCCGGCTGAATGACCCGCCCTGGGAGCGAGTTACCAGTGACCCAGGGCTGGGGCAGCAGGAGGTGTGTGGGGGCATTGGTGGGGAGCCCCGGGCTGGGGCAGCAGTGGGGTGCGGGGAGGGCACTGGTGGGGAGGAAGGGGAAGCCCAGCGCTGGGGCGGCAGGGGTGTGTGGGTGGGGAGAGCCCAGGACTGGGGCAGCAGGAGGGTACGGGGAGCCCAGGGCTGGGAAGGGGACAGCAAAAAACCTAGAGCTGGCCCTGCCCACAACCCCCAGCTGTGTCCGTGTGTGTGTCTGTCTCCATCATCCCTGGCTGTGTCTGTCTGTCCCACAACCCCCTGGCTGTGTCAGTGTGTGTGTCTGTCCCACAGCCCCCAGCTGTGTGTGTGTGTCTGGCTGCCCCCAGAGCTCACCGGCTGTGTCTGTCTGACAGTGACAGACCCTGCTGCTCGCTCTGCCCAGCGCTGAGAGCCGCTGCCTGTGGCTCCCTCCCCCTCCCTGCTGTGGAGGCGCGGCCAGGCAGCTCTGGCACCGCCCCCGGCAGCTCCCATTGGCTGGGGTTCCCGGCCAATGGGCTGTGAGCCCAGTCAGCTCCGGAGCCTCCCTGGGGCTGGGGAGAGCTGCCGCTTAGGTAAGAGCGCCCACATTGCTGGCGCGGGGACCCCTGGAGCACAGGGCCTGGGGCCCAAACATTGGTGGAGCTGGGCCCACCCTCGGGATTATTGGTGGGGCCTGGGCCCCATGGGCCCATAGAACTCGCCGCCTATGCCTGCGTCATGCTGCCCTGCTTGGGCCGGCCAAATTCGTAGAGCCGCCCCTGGTAGGTGAAGAGTCAGCAAGGCTTTTGTAAAGGGAAATCATGCCTCACCAATCTATTAGAATTCTTTCACTGTGTCAACAAGCAAGTGGACGAGGGTGATCCAGTGGATATAGTGTACTTGGACTTTCAGAAAGCCTTTGACAAAGTCTCACTCCAAAAGTCTTAAGCGAAGTAAGCAGTCATGGGATAAGAGGCAAGGTCCTTTCATGAATCAGTAACTGGTTAAAAGACAGAAACAAATGGTAAGAATAAATTGTCAGTTTTCACAATGGAGAGAAGTAAATAGTAGGGCCCCCAAGGATCTATACTGGGATGAATGCTGTTCAATATATTCATAAATGATTTGGAAAAAGGGGTAAACAGTAAGGTGGCAAAGTTTGCAGATACAAAATTACTCAAGATAGTTAAATCCAAAGCAGACTGCAAAGTGTTACAAAGGGGTGGCAAAATACATATTATGGATGTGTGAGAATTTGGTAAATTTGTCCTGATTATACTTTTTATTAGGGCTGTCGAATAATCACAGTGAACTCGTGTGATTAACTCAAAAATATTAATTGTGACTAAAAAAATTAATCGTGATTAATCGCAGTTTCAATCGCACTGTTAATAACAGAATATCAATTGAAATTTATTAAATATTTTGGATGTTTTTCTACATTTTCAAATATATCTATTTTTAAATTACAACACAGAATTCAAAGTGTACAGTGCTCACTTTACATTATTATTTTTGATTACAAATACTTGCACTGTAAAAATGATAAAAGAAATAGTATTTTTCAGTTCACCTCATACAAGTACTGTAGTGCAATTGCTTCATCATTAAAGTGCAATGTACAAATGTAGATTTTTTCTTGTTACATAACTGCACTAAAAAACAAAACAATGTAAAACTTTAGAGCCTACAAGTCCACTCAAGTCCTACTTCTTGTTCAGCAAATCACTAAAACAAACAAGTTTGTTTACATTTACGGGAGATACTGCTGCCTGCTTCTTATTTACAATGTCACCTGAAAGTGAGAACAGGTATTCTCATGCACTTTTGTAGCCAGCTGTGACGTTGTGACATCTATATGGTTTTATAAAAAATTAATAAGTGAATATAATGTAACTGTAATATGCTTCATGCAAAAGGTCTCTTGTAAGGCATCATTACAAAGCTGATCATCTACTGAGTGTAATCATCCTATTTGTATAAATGTACCACTCTTGTATCTGAAACTAGAAATATGAAATATAACTCTGAGGGCCTATTGTAATTATGTAAAGTGTGGGCCATTAATGGTGGTTTGGAATCTTGATGACTCCCATTAACTAGGACAATTGTCTGCAGATGGGTGTGTTTTACCTGTAAATCTTCCTATATACCTGTGTGCTGGCAAGTGGGTAATGAAGTCTGGCAGTGACATGTGATCATGTCACCTGAACTGGAATCCATCTTTAACCTGGTGTCTTTCCATTAAGAAGGAGGGGGTGGGAACTCACAGAGGGACAAAAGGATTCCTGCCTTATGCAAAAGATATATAAAGGGGTGGAAGAGAACAAAGAGGGAGAGGAGCCATCATGAAGAATCCCCTAGCTACCACCTGAGCTGGAACAAGAGCTGTACCAGGGGAAAGAATTGTGCCCAGGGCTGGAAGGTGTCCAGTCTGAAAAAAAACTTACTGAAACATCTCTGAGGATGAGATTATCTGTATTCAGTTTGATTAGACATAGATTTGTTCTATTTTATTTTGCTTGGTGACTTACTTTGTTCTGTCAGGTACTACTTGGAACCACTTAAATCCTACTTTCTGTATTTAATAAAATCACTTTTTTCTTATTAACTCAGAGTATGTATTAATACCTGGGTGAGCAAACAACTGTGTGTATCTCTCCATCAGTGTTATAGAGGGCAAATAATTTATGAGTTTACCCTGCATAAGCTTTATACAGGGTAAAAAGGATTTATTTGGGTTTAGACCCCATTGGGAGTTGGGCATCTGAGTGCTAAAGACAAGCACACTTCTGTGAGCTGCTTTCAGGTAAACCTGCAGCTTTGGGGCAAGTAATTCAGACCCTGGGGCTACGTCTACACTACCCACCGTATCGGCAGGTAGCGATCGATTTTTCAGGGATCGATATATCGCGTCTCATCTAGACGCGATATATCGATCCCCGAACGCGCTTCTATCGATTCCGGAACTCCACCGCCGCGAACGGCGGTGGCGGCGTCGACATGGAGAGCCCCGGATATCGATCCCGCGCCGTGAGGACGGGTAAGTTATCGATATAAGATACTTCGACTTCAGCTACGTTATTCACGTAGCTGAAGTTGCGTATCTTATATCGATTTTTCCCCTTAGTGTAGACCAGCCCTGGGTCTGTGTTGGAGCAGATGGGAGTGTCTGGCTCAAAGGACAGGGTGCTGGAGTCCTGAGCTGGCAGGGAAAACAGGAGCAGAAGTAGTCTTAGCACATCAGGTAGCAGATCCCAAGGGGGTTTCTGTGATCCAACCCGTCACACTGGCATTCCAAGGTATTTATGTGCCAGACATGCTAAACATTCATATGCCCCTTCATGCTTCAGCATTCATTCCAGAGGGCATGCTTCCATGCTGATGATACTCATTAAAAAAAACATGTGTTTATTAAATTTGTGACTCAACTCCTTGGGGGAGAATTGTATGTCTCCGCCTCTATTTTATCAGCGTTCTCCAATATATTTCATGTTATAACAAGCTCAGATGATGACCCAGCACATGTTCGTTTTAAGAACACTTTCAATGCAGATTTGATAAAACACAAAGACGGTACCAATGTGAGATTTTTAAAGATAGGTACAGCAATTGAACTGGTTTAAGAATCTGAAGTGCCTTCCAAAATCAGAGAGGGAAGAAGTGTGGAGCATGCTTTCAGAAGTCTTAAAAGAGCATCACTCTGATGCGAAAACTACAGAACCCAAACCACCAAAAAGGAAATCAACCTTCTGCTGATGGCATCTGACTCAAATGATGAAAATGAACATGCGTTGGTTCACACCGGTTTGGATCATTGTTGAGCAGAACCTGTTGTCAGCATGGACACATGTCCTCTGGAACAGTGGTTGAAGCATGAAGGGACATATGAATCTTTAGTGCATCTGGCATGTAAATATCTTGCAATACTGGCTACAACAGTGCCATAAGAGTGCCTGTTCTCACTTTCAGGTGACATTGTAAATAAGAAGCTGGCAGCATTATCTCCTGCAAATGTAAACAAACGTGTTTGTCTGCACAATTGGTTGAACAAGAAGTAGAAGTGGATGGACTTGTAGGCTCTAAAGTTTTACATTGTTTTATTTTTGAATGCAGTTATATTTTGTACATAACTCTACCTTTTTAAATTCAACTTTCATGGTAACGAGATTGCACTACTGTACTTGCATTAAGTGAATTGAAAAATACTATTTCTTTAGTTTTTTACAATGCAGATATTTGTAATCAGAAATAAATATCAAGTGCGCACTGTACACTTTGCATTCTGTATTGTAACTGAAATAATATATTTGAAAATGTAGAAAACATCCAAAAATATTTAAATAAATGGTATTCTATTATTGTTTAACAGCACGATTAATAGTGATTAATTTTTTTACTTGCTTGACAGCCCTACATTTTATGTGTGTGATCTGTATCTGTAAAGAAATAGATACAGATTCAGAGCTTCGAAAGCCAGAGGATGCATTGTGGTCATCTAGTCTGACCTCCTGTATAACATAGGCCATAGCATTTCCCCAAATAATTCCTTTTGAACTAGAGCATATATTTTAATCTTTTATAGAGGCTCAAGGGGAAAAAATGAAATGGGGGAACACTGCAAATGATTTCATTCTATACTATAACTGTCCACCAGTTGGCAAATATGCTGTAATTTGGTCTCCCAAGTCCAGTTAGTCCTTATTACTATTTATTATTTGTATTACCAAAGTGCCTAGGAGCCCTACTCATGGACCAGGCCCCCAGTGTGCTAACAAGATTACCAACTGTTGGTAATTTCTTGGATGCTGACAGAGACACCTATCCACTTGTCTCAGAGCTAATTTAGCGTAGGCTTCCACACAGCCTTCAAATGGGATTAAGTTTAATTACTGTCAACATAGTGTAAGGTGGAATCCAACCAAAGGCTTGGAGGTGAAAGATTCCATGACTTACTTTTTATCCCCTGATCAACTGATTTGTGTATTACAATTGTAACTTTTTATCTTTCTTGCTTTTCATATTAGATACTTAATTCAGGGGAATTCCAAGCTTATAACTGGCGCAGTCAAACCAAGAATATGGTGAAATTTGGTCAGGTAGGATTGTGATTTTTTTGTGTAACAGTGCCATCATCTTTGGAAAAATAAAACAATTGGGAAGAGAGCCCAGGAGTGGGGGGAGTAAGGGGCATTTTTCTTCCTGGTTTTGATTGAGGAGCAGCTTCTCTCATCATTTACTGAATGGATGTGTGTAAAATTTGCTGTGATTTCATAGGCTTTCATTTCTACACTATTCACTGTTTTCCAGGCCACCCCTCCTTTATACAAGATAAAAGATATGACAGTGCCAACTGCAATATGGACTGGTGGACAAGACTTGCTTGCAGACTTAAAGGATGCTAATGTTTTACTCCCTCAAATTATTAATCTTGTTCATTACAAAAACATTCCTGAATGGGCACATCTGGATTTCATCTGGGGGCTGGATGCGCCGCTGCGCATGTACAATGAAATCATTGACCTAATGGAGAAGCATCCATAAACTGCATAGATTAGCCATGCTTTAGGTTAATGATGGATTCCACTGATGAAGCTTGTTCTCTGTGTATGGAAAGAGGCCTGTTTTCCTTTTTATAAAAAAGTTAACCCTTCTGCTGACTGTATTATTTACTATGATTGGCTGTATTTTCACTACATTTGTTGTTGTCATATTTTCTATCCTCCTGGTGATTTTCAGTAACTACAGTATCACCTCAGGAAACAAAGCTACATTTCTCGAAGAATCATTTTAACTTCACTCCTGCTATGGAAGGCAGAAGAGAGTCCAGTGCCGAGTGTGTGTGTGTGTGTGTGTGTGTGTGTGTGTGTGTGTGTGTGTGTGTGTGTGTGTGTGTGTGTGTGTGTGTGTGTGTGTGTGTGTGTGTGTGTGTGTGTGTGTGTGTGTGTGTGTGTGTGTAGAAGTGCTGAGCAGTACCCTGTCTATCCACTGTTCAGAGATGGCAGAAGCACTCCTGCCCCCACACCCAGCTATCATTGGGATGAAACAATAAAGATCTGCTAGCTCTTCACTGCTTACGCTGGTCCTGAGTGTATTTTTAAAAGTACTGATTGTCTACCACCTGGCTCCTATGCAGGATACATCTGTTCCCCAGACCCTACTCCCAGGCCACCCTTTGTTTTGCATGGGTTTGTGGGGGTGTTTTTCTTTGCATTGATTGAATATATAATTCTATTCAATCTAATCTCTTTGGCCTAGATCCACACAGGCATTTAGGCCCCTAACTCGCAATAGAATCAGCATTTCAAAATTGCTCATTACTGAGGTACATAGGTGTGCTCTATGTACATTAGGAAAAATAAATTATATTTTGGATTAAGGTAAAACCCCATTGAGATTAGTAGCTATGAACTCACCCTTCAGTTAACATAACTATTGGCCTGCTAAACCCAGGGTTGTGAGTTCAGTCCTTGATGGGGCCACTTAGGGATCTGGGGCAAAATCAGTACATGGTCCTAGTGAAGGCAGGTAGCTGGACTCGATGACCTTTCAAGGTCTGTTCCAGTTCTAGGAGATAGATATATCTCCAACTATAAGCATAAGCCCCACCTAAGACAAAAGCCCCACCTGAACCTGCCTGGGAGGTGTGTGTGTGTGTGTGAGAGAGAAACCAGTCAAGAACAGATGGAAAGGGGAACACAGCTTGAAGAGGCAGCTGAAAACATGGTGGCTGGCCCTGGAAGAACCCTGGGAAGAGGTGTCTGGGCTGATGGCTAAGAGTGCTTTTGATGTGGTGAGCAAAAGAAGTTGTTTCCTGCTATTTGATTCCCCCTGCACTCAGAGACACAGAACTTTGTACATTCATTGTAAATAAAAAAGAACTGCATCAAAGCAAATACTAGACTCCATTAATTTCTACTTCTAACTGGGACATCCCTGGGGCCCAAAGCTTGACTAGCTGCTCAGGGTTGAAAAGGGCCAACAATATCATTAAGGGATCAGAAGTCTATTCCTCTCCTTTTTAGGCTGTTTCCTATGATGAATAAGACTTTTGTTGATGATTTTCAGAGATGCTGAGTGCCCACATCTCCGGTTGAAATTAGATGTTCAGCATCTGTGAAAATCAGGTGACGGATTTCCAGGAGGAATGATGCTCCAGCAGCTCTACTCAAGAATATTCAAATATTTCAGATTGTTTGCCATCTAGCAGCTAGTTTAGGAAGATATATATACTTCTTACAGACAAGGGAGATTCTCCTCTAGCTTTGTTGAAAGTAGTCTGTGTTTATTGAAACAGAAAGTGCTGAATTTTATTGCTGCTGGTGAACATGCTGTTAAGTTGACAAATGTGAGTTCTGTACATGTACAGCTACCGACTTTTATGATGTGGATAGTAGATGGAACAGAGAGCACAGAGGCTGTTACATGTAAATGCCCTCGCTGCCCAGGGAGACTGTGAATGACAATATGGGACACGAAATGTTTGTCCAGATCCAACTCACCTCACTTAAGAAACTGAACTCATTGTCTATCCAAGAGTATGCATCTTTGTTTTGCAGGCGAGAATTATTTCTGTGATGAATGTGTCATTTTGATAATGATTTGCATCAGAGTTTTTCCCCAGAAGCAATATTTCATTAGTGTGTTGTAAAGAATGTGTGAAGGATCTCCAAAAACATGTTGGAACAGCAACCATTTAAATATAGGTTTTGCGTAATCATTTTAGATTACATAAGAAGTTAGGTTTAAGCAAGACTTGCACAATAAGCATTGTAACTGCTTGTTTACAGGTCAATCACCTTAAGAAACTGAGGGGAGGTGGGAAGAGTCATTGTTTTGTAGGGATCTGTTAGAAGGATGATATGCTCAACCCAAACCATTTTGCTGTGATGCTTGTTACCTATCGTGTGTGTGTGTGTGTGTGTGTGTGTGTGTGTGTGTGTGTGTGTGTGTGTGTGTGTGTGTGTGTGTGTGTGTGTGTGTGTGTGTGTGTGTGTGTGTGTGTGTGTAGGGTTTTTTTGGGTGGTGGAGGGAGGGTTGGTTTGTTTTTTTTAATCGAGTAGCGGATTAAATGCAGAAAAACAAAACTAAAAAGTTTGACCTTGTTAACTTGGATTTCACTGAAAGCAGATGTAGAAAGTTAAAAATAATCTATAAATAACACATTTTATTGTTAATTTTCCCATTGAATCCAGCACATGATTCGTGGTAGCTTATGATGGCAGTCAAGGACCTTGGAGAATTGGCTGAGTTGCTTCCTGTCCCCTCTTCCTGCAGGGCTCATTTTTTGAGGTTACTGGCAACTGGAAGATTCTCAGTTACAGTGGGTTAGCTTGTTAAGATGAAGGGAAATTGTCTATTCTGGATAAACAGAAGTCAGTGGAGAGATCGGGGCAGGAGGGAAGAGAAGTAGTTAGTAAGTACTGTCCTGGACCTGGCTATTCTACCTGTTCATGTTGACAACCCTCTTTTAATGTTTTGGTTGATTAGTTCATGGGTAGGGGGTTGTTCTGGCTCTTTTCCCCCCATATTGGGGAAGGGCAGAATATATAAAGGGCCTGTAATCTCTACCTAACTACCTGGAGCACTTAGGCAAGACTTACAAGCCAACCTCCCCATTACAATTTAGACTTGCTCATCCTATTTCAACCAATCAGTGAAGGTCTGTTTCCTTGAGGAGCTGCTGCTGCTGCTGTTGTTGCTGTTTGCATTAAATTGTGACTAATACAAATAGCTAGCAATGATCAATAGAAATAGTTGTAATTTAGTGATCTAGTCATCCTAATAGGTTTAAAACATTATAGTGATAAAATTATCTTAGTTTCTCTCAGTTTTACATTAAGAAAAATTTGTCTGTACATTTCTTCAGTGATTACAGTGAGTGTTACTCGCTATCAACTTTCACTCTCAATTTCACATTTGTTTTATATCTTCATCAACCTAACATGGCACAGTCAAACCCCAGTTCTGAATTAATTTAATTTTTGTTTTAATTACATCATCATTTCTTAGTGAATGTTTGGCAAAATCCATACAAAATAATCAGAATTTTTTTTAAATAATCCCAAAAGTCAGTATATGAAAATATACAACATGAAATCCCAACAGATTGATGCAGTCAGCCTGATAAGAATCGGAGCTAAGAGAGGACAGACTGTATTCCCCTCTCCACACACCCAATGAGCTGAAGGAAAAACAAATTTCATTATCGTTTTGTTTTTACTTTTACATTACTATCTAATATGGCCTTAAACCACAGGTGGGCAAACTACAGCCCGCGGGCCACATCCGGCCCGTGGGATCCTCCTGCCTGGCCCCTGAGCTTCTGGCCCAGAAGGCTCACCCCTGACCCCTTCCCCTTTGTTCCCCCTCCCCTGCAGCCTCAGCTCACTGCACCACCGGCACAATGCTCTGGGCGGAGGCGCCGCGAGCTCCTGAGGCAGCGAAGCTGCAGAGCCCAGCTTGACCCAGTCTCTGTGCTGCGCGGTGGCAACGGCGTGGCTGGCTCCAGCCGGGCACTGCGGCTGTAGCACCGCCAGCCACCGGTGCTCCAGGCAGTGTGGTAAAGGGGCAGGGAGTAGGGGGAGTTGGATAGAGGGCAGGAGAGTTCAGGGGGGAAGTCAAGGAATGAGAGGAGGAGCTGGATGGGGCGGCAGGAGGCAGTCAGGGGAGGGTTCCGGGGGCAGTCAGAAAATAGGGAGCGGTGGGTGGTGGATGGGGCAGGGGTTCTGGGGGGGAACGGATGGGGGTGGGGCGGATAGGGGGTTGGAGCTGGGCCATGACCCCTCTCCTAACCAGGCCTCCATACAATTTGCAAAACCCAATGCAGCCCTCAGGCCAAAAAGTTTGCCCGCCCCTGCCTTAAACACACCTGCTACTGCTGGCAACACACAACTACTTAAGAGCAGAGTAATTACTGCTCTTAAGTAGTGAGTTCATTTTGATTACCTGTAACTGTTGTATGCTTCTCACAATGAATCAGTTGAGGTGGAGTCAGCCTGAGAGCTAGAGACGGAAGGAAGGACTGAGAGAACTGAAGCAAAGTTAAGGTTCTTGTATAAGGTTCTTGTATATGTGAGTTTGTGGTTTCTTTGTTTTGTCACCTATTTATGGATAAGACTAATCTGCAGGGAATACATAATGTCTTTGTTTCTGATGCTGATTGTGAGTGTGTAATAAGAGCTCTCTGCTTGGTGATGCCCGCAGAGGGGATGTGTGTGTGTGAGAATTGCTGCTTCTCCTGCTTGAAAGTGGTAAGAGAGATCAACAAGTTCATCTTCCTTGACTTTTTTTTTTTTAAACCCTGAGGATTTCTCAGGGTGCAGCTAAACTGGCAAAAAATGGACACACATTTTAACATTGGTAAAGTTGCTTTTGTGGTAACAAGTGGAAGATGTACTGTAAAGAGGGTCAGCATGTCCAGTTTTTGTGGGTATGCAGGCAGTCTAATGGTTTTTGTGTCTTCTGTGGTGGGTTTTTTGGGAACTTTGCCATATAAGGAGATTATAGGATGGGAGATTTGGGCAGTAATCTGTAGAAGATGCCTTGTTTTATTTATTCATTTATTTGGCTCTTATTGAGAAATAGTCATGTAGCCTGGATAGTAAGGGTCTTTTAGATCCCTACTGCATGGGTTTTAACAGCTGAGTAATGACAGTTCTGCTTGGGAATGGAGCTAAGAACCTTAATGTTTCTGTCAGTCAGTCACCTGGATAGTGCATGCATCTCTCAGAACTAGGTAAGTGATGGCATGGGCCCAGAACTGGTGCTGCTTAGATACTCACTGACCCATCTCCTCCTGTAGAATGAAGGAGTAGCTCTGGTACTTCACTTAGAGTTGCTTGGGAATTTTTGAAGTAACTTTTTCTTTGTCATAAAATGCCAATTCATCAACACCAAAACTTTCTGCAGAAATGTACCTGTTTTGAGCAGGAGGTTTCTCAGGTCTAGGATGGAATTGCTGCACAGGCAGCTCTATACCCACATCCCAAAATAGTGTAATAGAAATGTGAGCGACTGAGGTGCAATTCCCTGATCTCCCTGATTCACGCCAGACAATTGAATCCTGATCTCCTACATCCCAGGTTAGTGCCCTAAGCACGAGGTATTTTGCAGTGGTCTTTCTTGCCCTTGTGTTTTCCACCGCAAAAAAAAAAAAAATCAAATCAACAGGTCATAAGAACATACATAAGAACAGCCATACTGGGTCAGACCAAAGGTCCATCTAGCCCAGTATCCGTCTTCTGACAGTGGCCAATGCCAGGTGCCCCAGAGAGAATGAACAGAACAGGTAAACATCAAGTGATCCCCTGTCACCCGTTCCCAGCTTCTGGCAAACAGAGGCTAGGGACACCATCCCTGCCCATCCTGGCTAATAGCCATTGATGGACCTATCCTCCATGAACTTAACTAGTTCTTTTTTGAACCCTGTTATAGTCTTGGTCTTCACAACATCCTCTGGCAGGGAGTTCCACAGACTGACTGTGCATTGTGTGAAAAAATGCTTCCTTTGTTTGTTTTAAACCTGCTGCCTATTAATTTCATTTGGTGACCCCTGGTTCATGTGTTATAAGAAGGAGTAAATAACACTTACTTACTTACTTACTTTCTCCACACCAGTCATGATTTTATAAACCTCAGTCATATTCCCTCTTGTCTCTTTTTCAAGCTGAAAGGTCTGTTTTAGAATCTCTCCTCATACGGAAGCCATTCCATACACCGAATCATTTTTGTTGGTCTTTTCTGAACTTTTCCCAATTCCAATATATCTTTTTTGAGATGGGGTGACCACATCTACACGTAATATTTAAGATGTGGGTGTACAATAGAGATAACAGAGACTTTTATCCGGAAAAGAAGGGTCTTCAACTCAAAGACGCATGACGCTGGGTGGTGAAAGCCGCGAGGAAGCCACTAAGCTGTTCATAAAAATGGGCTATACCTGGAACCGGCTAGAGCAAATGGCCCAGGATAGAGGACTCTGGAGATCTGTGGTTGGCGGCCCATACCCCGACTGGGGTGACGGGCATTAGTAGTAGTAGTAGTAGTAGTACCATGGATTTATATAGAGGCAATGTGATATTTTCTGTCTTAGTATCTACCCATTTCTTAACGATTCCCAACATTCTATTTGCTTTTTTGTCTGCCACTGCACATTAAGAATGGCCGTACTGGGTCATACGAAAGGTCGATCCAGCCCAGTATCCTGTCTGCCGACACTGACCAATGCCAGGTGTCCCAGAGGGAGTGAACCTAACAGGTAATGATCAATTGATCTCTCTCCTGCCATCCTTCTCCACCCTCTGACAAACAGAGGCTAGGGACACCATTCCTTACCCATCCTGGCTAATAGCCATTAATGGACTTAACCTCCATGAATTTATCTAGTTCTCTTTTAAATCCTGTTATAGTCCTAGCCTTCACAACCTCCTCAGGCAAGGAGTTCCACAGGTTGACTGTGCGCTTTGTGAAGAACAACTTCCTTTTATTTGTTTTAAACCTGCTGCCCATTAATTTCATTTGGTGGCCCCTAGTTCTTATATTATGGGAACAAGTAAATAACTTTTCCTTATTCACTTTCTCCATACCACTCATGATTTTATATACTCTATCATATCCCCCCTTAGTCTCCTCTTTTCCAAGCTGAAAAGTCCTAGTCTCTTTAATCTCTCCTCATATGGGACCCGTTCCAAACCCCTAATCATTTTAGTTGCCCTTCTGTGAACCTTTTCTAATGCCAGTATATCTTTTTTGAGATGAGACCACATCTGTATGCAGTATTCAAGATGTGGGCATACCATGGATTTATATAAGGGCAATAAGATATTTGCTGTCTTATTCTCTATCCCTTTTATAATGATTCCTAACATCCTGTTTGCTTTTTTGGCTGTTGCTACACACTGTGTGGACGTCTCCAGAGAACTATCCACTATGACTCCAAGATCTCTTTCCAGATTTCTTGTAGCTAAATTAGTCCCCATCATATTGTATGTATAGTTTTTTTTTCCAGTGTGCATTACTTTACATTTATCCACGTTAAATTTCATTTGCCATTTTGTTGCCCAATCACTTAGTTTTGTGAGATCTTTTTGAAGTTCTTCACAGTCTGCTTTGGTCTTAACTATCTTGAGCAGTTTAATATCATCTGCAAACTTTGCCACTCACTTTTTACCCCTTTCTCCAGATCATTTATGAATAAGTTGAATAGGATTGGTCCTAGGACTGACCCTTGGGGAACACCACTAGTTACCCCTCTCCATTCTGCAAATTTACCATTTATTCCTACCCTTTGTTTCCTGTCTTTTAACCAGTTCTCAATCCATGAAAGGATCTTCCCTCTTATCCCATGACAACTTAATTTACGTAAGAGCCTTTGGTGAGGGACCTTGTCAAAGGCTTTCTGGAAATCTAAGTACACTATGTCCACTGGATCCCCCTTTGTCCACATGTTTGTTGACCCCTTCAAAGAACTCTAATAGATTTACCTTTA
The DNA here is from genome assembly GCF_016161935.1 of Mauremys reevesii. Lineage (NCBI taxonomy): Eukaryota > Metazoa > Chordata > Testudines > Geoemydidae > Mauremys > Mauremys reevesii. The sequence goes on along the minus strand of NC_052629.1, from coordinate 33,700,448 downwards.
CAGAAACCATGTTGACTTTTGCTCAACAATTTATGTTCTTCTATGTGTCTAATAATTTTTTCTTTACCATTGTTTCAACTAATTTGCCAGGTACTGACATTAGACTTGGATTTGTCACCTAGAAAGAATGGCTCAGATTTGGGAATCTCCCTCACATCCTCAGCCTGGAAGACCGATGCAAAGAATTCATTCAGTTTCTCTGCAATGGCCTTATCATCCTGGAGTGCTCCTTTAGCATCTCAATCGTCCAGTGGCCCCACTGGTTGTTTAGTAGGCTTCCTACTTCTGATGTATTTAAAAAAAGTTTTGCTATTACTTTTTGAGTCTTTGTCTAGCTGTTTTTCAAACTCTTCCTAATAATATTTTTACACTTCATTTGCCAGAGTTTATGCTCCTTTCTATTTTCCTTAGTAGGATTTAACTCCCACTTTTTAAAGGATGCCTTTTTGCCTCTTACTGCTTTTTACTTTGTTGTTTAGCCATGGCGACACTTTTTTGGTTTTCTTACAATGTTTTTTAATTTGGTGGCATACAATTGAGTTGAGCCTCTATTATGGTGTCAGGGATTTCACTTTTGGTACTGTACCTTTTAATTTCTGTTTAACTAAACCCAGGTCTACACTAGCGGGGCGGGGAGGGGTTCGACCTAAGATATGCAACTTCAGCTATGCGAATAGGTCCCCCATCGACTCTGCTTCCACCATTCACAAGCTAGACATGATAAATCGACCCCCGATAGACCTGTCCTAACTTCCTCATTTTTGTGTAGTCCCCTTTTTTGAAATTAAATGCTACAGTATTGGGCTTCTGTGGTGTTTTCCCTACCACAGGGATGTTAAATTTAATTATATTATGGTCATTATTACCAAGCAGTCCAGCTATAATCACTTATTGGACCAGATCGTGTGCTCCACTTAGGACTAGATCAAGAATTGCTTCTCCTCTTGTGGATTCCAGGACTAGCTGCTCCAAGGAGCAGTCATTTAAGGTATCGAGAAAGGTCTTGGTTTCATTCCTTGTTGTAATGGAAACAAATTTCAAAACCTCAACATTTTTCACAAAATGAAAATCTTGTTTCTATTCACCTTGCTGGACATGGAATGCTCAGCCACAGTTTAGTTTATTTCAGAATGTGCCCATTCCTTTTGCCTCTGGATTACAATTTTTCTGGTGTGTAAACAGATTTCATGGGGTTCTTTACAGCTGCACTCACTGAGCTGGTACTAGTGTGCTGGTTGGTGTCCACACTGAGTACATGTATGTACCCCCTATCTTGGATGGACTGTCTTATGAGTTCCTAGAAAGCACCTTCTAGGTTTTATCCAGAAGATGGAGGACAGCTGTCCCAAGGTTTTATTTCCAAAATGTTAGGAGTGGTCTCTCTCTGTGTTTGTGTGATGGTCTTTTGTTTGATTTTTAATATAACTTGTTTCCGTCAATGCCCTGTGTGCCTTACAAATAAAATTCTGGGTGTTCTTGTTGGATTATTAAGGTGAGTCTTGCTGATCCTGTGTGTGCTTGGTTAAAGAAATCTCTGCTGTATGCCCAGGGCCCAAGTAATATTAGTTTATATTATTATTGTGCAAATGGAATTATAATTTCTATCAACTTTTAGCAAAATATGAACCAGGCGAACAGCAGAGCCAGACCCAGATGGAATTATTTCATTTAATGAGGGCATTAGTAGTAGGGTGTTGTAAGGAGGCCACCTTGATTTATTTATTTATTTATTTATTCGTGTGAACTTCCAGACTCATATTGTTGAGTCTTTGTTACTGCAACTGGCAGGAGTGATGGCAGGTTAGTCCATTCAATAGTGTGTATCTGATTTAAAAGGCAATCCAGAGCAGTGTATTGAGGATTCCCGCATGTCAGCAAAGCCAAACAGTAATAGGATGAGCATTAAGGAAAATCTCTGTCTGTGGGGAAGGAGTCATTCAGCCTCCTCAGTCTCTCCAGCTGGGCTCCACAGTTAGGCAGAAACAAGCTGGGACATCAGCAGAACCTCACAAGTTCTGCTGCCAGAAAACACTCCACTCCCATAGAGAAGGAAACAGGATTTTCCCCTCAGAAATCACCATATAAATAAGCTAAAAGAGCACCGAAGAGTTAACAGTAACAGTATCCCATTACAGCATTCTGCTATTCTATCTTTGCTGGTTATGCTGGTGTGGAGTGATTATTAGCGCTGATTGGGAATTTTTTGATTAAATATTTTTGTCTCAAACTTTGTTAGGTCAAGAGAGAGACCCCAGAATAGCCAATAACCTGATGGTTTGGACACTCATTTGGGCTGCCGGAGACATTGCTGCCTGATTCAGAGCAGGGACTTGAAACTGTTTCCTAATAGGATTGCCAACTTTCTAATTGCAGAAAACTAAACACTCTTGCCCTGCCCGTTCCCTTAGGCCCTGTGCCTACCCCATCCCTTTGCAAGGGTCCTGCCCCTTCTCCAGGGCCCTGCCCCCCGCTCACTTCATCCCCCCTCACTCCATCGCTCACTTTCTCCCAACCATGCTCACTCATTTTCACCAGGATGGGGCAGGATTTGCAGTGCGGGAGGGGGCTCAGGGCTGGGGCAGGGGATTGGGGTGTGGGAGGAGGTGAGGGCTCCAGCTGGGGCTGTCGGCTCTGGGGTGGGGCCAGGCATGAGGTGTTTGGGGTTCAGGAGGAGGCTGTGGGCTGGGGCCAAGGGGTTTGGAGTGCGGAAGGGGGCTCAGGGCTGTGGCATGGGGTTGGGGTGCAGGAAGGGGTGCAGAGTGCAGACTCCAGGAGGGCGTTTGGGTGCGGGAGGGGGTTCCAAACTGGGGCAGGGGTTTGGGGGGTGTGAGGGAGTTCAGGGTGTAGGCTCTGGGTGGTGCTGACCTCAGGCGGTTCCTGGGAAGTGGAGACATGTCCCTTCATTCCTAGGTAGAGGGGTGGCCTGGCGGGGGGTCTGCATGCTTCCCACCCCCACAGGTACCACCTCTGCAACTCCCATTGGCCATGGTTCCCAGCCAATGGGAGCTGCAGAGCCAGTGCTCAATGTGGGGGCAGTGCCTGGAGCCCCCATGGCCACCCCTCCACCTAGGAGCAGTATTGAAGGGACCTAGGAGCTGCAGGGATATGCTGGCTGCTTCCTGAGAGCTGTGCAGAGCCAGGCAGGGAGCCTGCCAGACCCGCTGCACCACCAAGCGGACTTTTAATAGCCCAGTCAGCAGCCTGGTCCCTTTATGACCAGGGAATCATCCAAACCACTGGGATATTGGCTGTCTGAGGTGTCTCTCTTTCCCTCTGTTTTTTAGCAAAAAGTTTCAGGTCTCTTTTTGTTGTTGTTGTTCCAATGTGGAATGAAAACAAATTCTGAAACCTCAGTTATTTATTTATTTATTTTGCAAAACAGAATTGTTTTTTCTGACACACTTTATTGATTATATAATAAATATGATGGTGGAGCTGTTTCCTGTTATACATCATGAAGTCGAAGGTGCCCCCAACTGCATATATAGACACCCTGCACTAGGCATGTATAAAAAAATCCAAAGAAATACGATAGTCATGGATTAGTAAGTTTTTTTTTAAATTTATTTACATTGTCCAACGTTGTCGCTGAAGTAAGCAGAAGGACTGGGGCTGCAGGGTTGAGATAGCACTTGTGTATTTTTTGCTCACAGAACAGTGGTCTACATGAGATTCCTTTCCAATCTTGGAGGAACTCACATGGCAGCTTGGGATATGTGCTGGTGCCAAGGGTTGGGCCGTTGCTGTTTTACAGCTCTTTTATTCTAGTCTAGCTGCTTAGTGGCTCAGGAAGCTATTGCTGCGTCAGCACATTTGGAAAGTTATCCTGATACATGCGAGAGTGTCTTTTAAAGATTAGCTTATGTGGAAATTCTGTTGCACATCTCCTCCCCACCCCGCACGACATGTCTTACTAGACTGACTTCCCACTGGGAGTGGCTTTGTCAAGTGTTCCCAAGGGCTCAGAAACTAGGAGGTAAATAAAAAGAACTCCACATTTACTGTTTTTTTAGATAATCTCATGCTTTTTAAGACTCTTGCAATGTTAGGGCCTTGACTCATGATTTTTGAAAGCTTGGGGTCAGGGGCGGCTAGTGTTTGGCCTCATTGCAGTCCCCCTCTCCCCATTCACTCAGCCCGCCCCCTCACTGCTCTCCAGTTCCACCCACATTCCCCCTCCCTCGCTTGCCCTACCCCAGTTGCTCAGTTTAACATGTTGATGCTTTTTGTACTATACATTATACAATATGGGGGTGTGGGAGGTGAAGGGCCCCATCAGTCTGAAAAGGGGTTCTGGTTTTCACTGGCTAGCCCAGCTGAGGGGTTCCTCCTGCTGTGCTGATGCTGGAGCAACTCAGCTAAGGCACCGGAACCAGGGGAGGGCAGATCACTTTTAAAAGAGGGGGGGCTTTTGGAAAGCTTGCCTCTCTCACCAACAGAAGTTGGTTCAATAAAATATATTATTGCCTCACCCACCTTCATGGGTGGCAGGTATAATTGTCCAGGGGGGACCACCTCGTCTCTCTAAAAGGACACAAGTCATATAGAACTCATCACACATCATTTCTGTGTGAAACAAGGAATCACATTGAAATCAGAGTTGTTGGATGATTCCTCTATGAACTCAACTGTACCACAAATACAACTACACAGCCTGTTCAGTAATCAAGTAAGAGTCCCTTCAAAGAGACTCATTTGTTTTCCAGATAAGAGAAATGGAAAGTAAAATTTAAGGAAAGAAGCTTGGCTTGGTGTTGAAAGCAGAGCTAGAAATGTGAAGCTCTGGTGTTCTATTAATGACACCCCCCCCCCACATCACAGACTTGCAATGTGTCATTTAAGACTTGATCTCAAGGGGAGTCTTTCCATTGATTTAAAAAGACAGCGGATGAGGCCTTAATTAGCACATGCCTCAGTTTCTCCATCCGAAAAACAGGGATAATAATACTTGCCTGTCTCACAGGAGTTTGTATAAATTCATTGGTTTTGGTTAGATGCTTTGAGGTCATCAGATGGAAAGTGCTTAGAAGTTCAATTTTGCAAAGTGTTTTTTACCATTCCAAAACCTTTATGCTTCATTCATGCAGTACGTACTCCTCCTGGCTCACAGGAGAATTTCAGTTTGGGACTTTACTGGACAACTCCTCCTTCCCACTGTGTGATGCTAGAGCAAGTTGCCAGAAAGTGGGGGGAAGGAGGGGGTCAGGGCCACACCTCCATCATCCCTTTTCAAAGTAGGGGGTGGGAGGGCTAGACAAAGACGCAGGTAGGCCAGCCAACCTTATGCTCTGTGTGCAGTCAGTCAGTGTGCTGCAGGGAGGGCTGGATCACTTGTGGCAGCAGGCACTCTATGCTGTCCTGTCCTCAGGGCCAGGGGCTGGGCGGCTGAGGCTGAGCAATAAATGGCCAGGAGGCATGGATCCCTGTCCACCTAGGCCAGAGCCCTTCAGAGCATTCCCACAGGTAAGCAGTGGGCAATTAGTTTTTTTCATTTGTTCAAATTCTGTGCTGGGCAGGGCAGGGGGAGGCGCAGAGAGCTCGAGTGATGGGAGCCTGACGGGAGAGGGGTATGGAGGTAAGGAAGGGGGGGCAGAGGGAGGAGGGATGTGGTGGCGGGGAGGAGAGGAGGCATTGATAGGATAAGACTCAGCTCTTTTCAGTGGATGGGAGATTACATTTGCCTGGTGGCCAGTTTCTCATGAGAATGTGGCTGGGGATTTGGTTCCTTCACCCCTGGGGATGTAGGGGCTGTTGGTCTGGTACATAAAGCTGGCACAACCATGCTGCCTCAGTGGGACTTTTTGCCTTCCTGGTTCTGTGAGCTAAGCGGGTATTATTGTTGTTAAAGTAGCAGCCAGCTTTTATTTTACTGCCAAGATTCATCTCTAGCAGCAGCAACCACTCCTCTTGTCAGTTCTTATTCATTGCCTGGGGTGCTTACTGCTGTTGAAACAATAAACACAGGAAGCACTCAAGCTTTGTTTGTGTGAAGAAGTGAAAATGAGGTGACAGCCTTTGCAGACTGATTCCAGCCATTTTCTTCCTGGCAGGGTGCAAATGCCAGCTGAAAGTGAGGCCTGACACCTTGTTTTACTGTGTGAAGCAAGGACAGAGATTTCTCAATTAGCTTTAACTGCTGCTTACCATTCATTATATGTTCCCCAGGATCAATGACAAGGGGTTGGGGCACTTGAAAAGGCCGTTTGGCAGGCTGCCTGCATGTCAGAGAATATCAAAAAACCTGTGACTGACATTTTTTTATTCCCAAGTTTAGTGCTTTTAATTAGGTACCTTCTGCATGTCCACTCTTCGCAAACACCATCTGGCACACAGTGAAAAACATGCTCCATTTTCTTTAGAAAGAAATTGCAGAAAAGTGGAAGGGTTTTTTCAAACATAATTTGCTTGGTTTCAGGGATTTGTCTGGAAGGGGATGTGCACATGGTGAGTGGGGATAGGGTGAGCAGGGAAGGAGAGGGAAGAGAGGAGGGAGAAGTGGGGAAGGGGCAGGGCCTGGGTGGGGCGGGGCAGGGGCAGGGCCTGGGTGGAATATGGGCAGGGCCACAGGCAGAAGAGGCAGGCTTGGGAGCTACTGCCTCCCCAAGGGGAAGCTTTACCCACCTCCCATGCTTTCACACATTCGCTCAGGCCAGGGAGCTGCGTCAGCTGTTCCTTGTGCAGGTATTTACTTCTAGATCAGACTCTCTTGGCTTTTTTTCTTGCTATAAAAGTAAATAGTGCCATTTTTTTTAAAGCAGAGAGATATACAGTATGTTCATAGCATTCTTATTAACAGATAAATGAATTGTTTCACACAGGCCTAAGATGCAGCTGTTTATTATGTTGGCATATTTGTTCCAAGGAATCAGGTATTCAGAAGAACTCATAAGATGGAACACTAAATATGGAGAAGAAATGCTAAAGAAGATCACTGTGGATCCAGAATGCTTTATGAATGTTGTAAGTTATGTAATTTTCTTTCTATTTAAAGTATGGATTGTATTATTACTAATACAACATCACTGATAATAGTCTGCATACCAAATTAATTTTATTCGAGTCCAGTTCACAATGAGTACAAACTATGGTCATGTGTCCAGTAGATGTACCTTGCATAAAATCACATAATAAGACAGCATGTCAGATTGGTGCTGCTACTACCTTACCTTTGGCTGAAAGGACAGGTAAATAGTTGCTTTAGTGCACTAGGAGTCAAGACTCCTGAATTCTGTACCCAGTTCTACCACTGATTCGCATTATCTATGAGCAGTGTGCTTAAGGCCTGATCCAGCTCCTACTGAAATCAGTGGGAGTCTCTCCATGTAAGGGGAAAAAAATCATAGGCAGGAGTTGTAGACCAAGCTGGATAAGCAAGCATCTCAGAGACGTGATTAAAAAAAAGGAGAAAGCCTACAAGGAATGGAAGATGGGAGGGATCAGCAAGGAAAGCTACCTTATTGAGGTCAGAACATGTAGGGATAAAGTGAGAAAAGCCAAAAGCCATGTAGAGCTGGACCTTGCAAAGGGAATTAAAATCAATAGTAAAAGGTTCTATAGCCATATAGATAAGAAGAAAACAAAGAAAGAAGAAGTGGGACCTTCTAGATTAAGGATAATCTAGGCATGGCCCAATATATAAATAAATACTTTGCCTCAGTCTTTAATAAGGCTAATGAGGAGCTTAGGGATAATGGTAGGATGACAAATGGGAATGAGGATATGGAGGTAGATATTACCACATCCGAGGTAGAAGCCAAACTCGAACAGCTTAATGGGACAAAATCGGAGGGCCCAGATAATCTTCATCCAAGAATATTAAAGGAACTGGCACATGAAATTGCAGCCCATTAGCAAGAATTTTTTAATGAATCAGTAAACTCAGGGGTTGTACCGTATAACTGGAGAATTGCTAACATAGTTCCTATTTTTAAGAAAGGGAAAAAAGGTGATCCGAGTAACTATAGGCCTGTTAGTTTGACATCTGTAGTATGTAAGGTCTTGGAAAAATTTTTGAAGGAGAAAGTAGTTAAGGACATTGAGGTCAATGGTAATTGGGACAAAATATAACATGGTTTTACAAAAGGTAGATCGTGCCAAACCAACCTGATCTCCTTCTTTGAGAAGGTAACAGAGTTTTTAGACAAAGGAAACGCAGTGGATCTAATTTACCTCGATTTCAGTAATGCATTTGACACGGGTCCACATGGGGAATTATTAGTTACATTGGAAAAGATGGGGATCAATATGAAAATTGAAAGGTGGATAAGGAACTGGTTAAAGGGGAGACTACAACGGGTCATACTGAAAGGTGAACTGTCAGGTTGGAAGGAGGTTACTAGTGGAGTTCCTCAGGGATCAGTTTTGGGGCCAATCTTATTTAACCTTTTTATTACTGACCTTGGCACAAAAAGCGGGAATGTGCTAATAAAGTTTGTGGATGATACAAAGTTGGGAGGTATTGCTAACACAGAGAAGGACCGGGATATCATACTGGAAGATCTGGGTGACCTTGTAAACTGGAGTAATAGTAATAGGATGAAATGTAATAGTGAAAAGTGTAAGGTCATGCATTTAGGGATTAATAACAAGAATTTTAGTTATAAATTGGGGACACATCAGTTGGAAGTAACAGAGGAGGAGAAGGACCTCAGAGTATTGGTTGATCACAGGATGACTATGAGCTGCCAATGTGATATGGCCCTTAAAAAAGCTAATGCAGTTTTAGGATGCATCAGGCGAGGTATTTCCAGCAAAGATAAGGAGGTGTTAGTACCATTATACAAGGCACTGGTGAGACCTCATCTGGAATACTGTGTGCAGTTCTGGTCTCCCATGTTTAAGAAGGATGAATTCAAACTGGAACAGGTTCAGAGATGGGCTACTAGGATGATCCGAGGAATGGAAAACCTGTCTTATGAAAGCAAACTCAAAGAGCTTGGCTTGTTTAGCCTAACCAAAAGAAGGCTGAGGGGGGATATGATGGCTCTTTATAAATATATCAGAGGGATTAATATTAGGGAGGGAGAGGTATTATTTAAGATTAGTACCAAAGTGGACACAAGAACAAATGGATATAAACTGGACACTAGGAAGTTTAGACTTGAAATTAGACGAAGGTTTCTAACCATCAGAGGAGTGAAGTTCTGCAACAGCCTTCCAAGGGGAGTAGTGGGGGCAAAAGACATATCTGGCTTCAAGACTAAGCTTGATAATTTTATGGAGGGGATGGTATGATGGGATAGCCTAATTTTGGCAATTAATCAAAGATCAGTTGCCAAATTATCAGCAGGTAAGTATGCCCAGTGGTCTGTGATGGGATGTTAGATGGTTGGGATCTGAGTTACTACAGAGAATTCTTTCCTGGGTGCTGGCTGGTGAGTCTGGCCCACATGCTCAGGGTTTAACTGATCGCCATATTTGGGGTCGGGAAGGAATTTTCCTCCAGGGCAGATTGGCAGAGGCCCTGGAGGTTTTTCGCTTCCTCTGCAGCATGGGGCATGGGTCACTTGCTGGAGGATTCTCTGCAGTTTGAGGTCTTCAAACCACAATTTGAGGACTTCAATAACTCAGACATAGGTTAGGGGTTTGTTATAGAAGTGGATGGGTGAGATTGTATGGCCTGCACTGTGCAGGAGGTCAGACTAGATGATCATAATGGTCCCTTCTGACCTTAAAGTCTATGAGTCTATGAACAAACATATGCTGCTGTAAGCCATAGTCAGTTATTTAGAGAGTGTTAATACTGTGGTGATGATAGCTTTCTCTGACAAGGGTTGGTATTTGTGGGATTGCAGGGGGCTGAGAAGGGATTTGAATGAGAGGAGGTGCCTGGTACACTGGGACAGGAAAGGAATTTCAGGACCTCGATACTTGGTGCCGGGGATTTTGACCACCAGACAGCCAGATCCCCAATGGAGACTATTTTCCAATCTACATGTTCCCCTGAAACAACATGGATGCTCACTACAGCATCTAGGAAGTTAAATATCTTCCCTCAAAAACTGGGTTCTGACAATACAGGCTACCTTCAACTACAAACCTGCTGTCTGGATCATTTTTAAATTGTTCCAGGTTAAAGGGGACAGTTTTATGAGTAAGTTGTTACATTATTTTTCAAGTTAAAAGACCATGCATTTCTTGCAAAAGTATTGTTATGCACTGTGTCGAAGAAAAACTCAGTTCTCACTTTTTGTTTGGATGCAGCAAAATCAAATACTTTATTATTTCTCCAGTAATTACCATGGAGGGAGAGAGTGCCATAGGACACAGGGTCCTGGACAGGTCTCTCAACTGGTAAAACAATCACAGCAAGCCTTTATACCTTTTACAGACAATTTCTAGCAATAATACAGACAGTAAAAAACAACAACTACATTTTGTTTATACATAGCAAAAAGGCTTATCTTATTTGTCTCAATCCTAAGAAAAGCAAGCCTGCATTTTGGTTAGTGATTGCAAGGTCATAATAACTTTGTACACAGTTCCTGTCCTGTCGCCTCGCACTATCTTTGCTCCTACAAGTCTTACGTCATTAAGGTTACAGTATGGCCTGACTCTTGCTAACTAACATTCATTAAGATCTCTTCAAATCCTTGTTAATTATTTACTGGCTTCCACACTCCCCCCTTTTGTACTTCTAGTACAACAAACAATTTCAAATCTCAATTCGCATGAAACCATGGACTTCAGATTCCACAGCAAACATGTCAACCATCATGGGACGTAATGACAATGCATAATTAGCATGAACATGAAAGGTATTGCTATTCTTACAATATTTACAACAACAACAACAATAATATAATCCTAAATTAACTAACAACATTACAAACAATAACAATCCCATAGGAATAATATAATGGGGCTGTTGTACAATTGCGAACACAAAGCACAAAACATCATACCTAGTACATAAAATAAACACTCTATAAGCTGTATGATAGGCATTCCTTCCATCTTGATATATATTCTAAAGCATGGGAATTTGCCCTTGCAATTCAGAGATTCTTTGAACCTTTGGTAACAATGAAAGCAAATTTTGAAACTGATCAGGCATTATTCTAGTCCAATCAAAATATACCTAAAATCCAAGAGCTACTTACAATATTCTATCTGCATTCTATCTGCAGGCCAGTAAATGATATAATTGCCTGCAGCAGTGGTAAGATCAATATGTATATCTTGTAAAGTGGTGGCATTAACGCATACACAGCTATCATTAGGTTGAAAAAATGGGTGTCCGTCAGAATAGTTCCTTGACCTCCACCCTCTCAACAAATATTGTCATAAACAGTGACAACTTCCCCTAGCTTCAGTTTATAGATACACTGAGCTGTGGTGGTTCTAACGGCCAAAATGTCCATTGACTCTCTATTCTCATCCAAAATGTCAGGTGTCATTCTAGGGTACTGTCTAGAAATCAGTTGGAGATACCAGGTGGTCTAATTTCCCCAGATGTCTCGGTAAACAATTACAGTCCCACAGGCATCCTCCCCATGGACCCAGCAGGATTCGGTATGTGGAGCCCACACCCACCTAACCGGTCCATATGCTTGGAAGGAGCACTGTGAATGTCCACACTTCCATCCAGAAAGTGTCCAAGTATGTCTTCATGACCACAGATCAGATGGTACTCCTGACGTCTGTAAGGGCAGTGGGCCAAGTCTAGTCCAGATCCCACTGCAATGCCTTCCCAGCCTCAGTGATATTCAATACCATCTCTGTCAGTAACTTCTGGGTCATAGAACTAAGGGTGGAAATTACATGTAACTCAGCAACTCCAGCCTGTACTGAAGATAGCTGAGCTTCAAAAATAAGACTAGTGGCCTTTTGTAGTTGCCCCAATTTCTTATCACGTTCTTGGCCTGGAAGAATAGTCCAAATGGCTACTACACTATTGGCCAGATGAAATAACCCAGCCCACAGGGATCTGGTCAATTCCCTTTTTGTCCAGAGGAAATAACCCAGGCCTTTTGTTGTGCTAATCTAATGGTAGCCCCTTGTGAGCAATCTGGGTATGTAGAAAACTGGATAAGGGCAATGTCAGGTAAAATCCAATTAGGGAGGGAAATACATACTGAAGGATTTATCCAAAACACAGGGCACAGCCCGTAGAATAAACCCCAAAATCCAAATAATACCACAGTCCCAAGCATGGGTCCCACAAATTTCTTCCTGCCAGTATGTAATTCTTTGTTTCTTCACCAGGGTCAGTTCTCAGTGTCCTTTTCAGTCAGGAATTCCTGGACTTTGGCAATGTCAGTGGAGTGAGTGTGTCTTCTTCTTTCCCAAAACAATCGAGGTTTAGCATCCTACAGGGAGAGGTTTCCAGCACATATCACCCTGTAATAGCTGTGCTCTTTTCTAGAAAAGTCTAAAGGCACAGTTGGTCTGTCAGTGGTCAAGGGAGCTCTTTCCTGCTGTCCAGAAGCACAGTAGAACTAGAAGAAAGAATAGGCTAATCATCAATAGGAAAATTCTTCTGATGTGGAGGGTCTTTTGCAGTGAGAATCCTGGGTCCAAGCAGTCAGTTTGTGGCACTTCACAGCGGTGTCGGTAGTCAGCAGGACTGGGAAAGGGCCTTTCCAGCATGGAGCCAAGGCAGTCTTTCGCTGATGGATCTTTATGTAGACCCAGGCTCCTGGTTCCAACGAGTGGCAAGGTTGCACAGGATCCTTTGGTAGTGCTTCCATCACCTGTGTATAAAAGACTTAACACATTTCATTAGTGCCTGACAATATTTAAGCATTATGTTATCCAGCAAATGAATGTCCATCTGAGCTGGGGTTAGTGGGGTGCAGTTGGTAGTCAGCATTGGGTGTCCTGTCAAATTTCATGAGGGCTGAGTCCAGTCGTTCGATTGGGAATGGTTCTCATACACCTCAGTGCCAAAAGAAGGGCATCCGGCCACCTTAAGTTCGTTTCAGCACAAATCTGGGCCAGTTTATTCTTTAAAATCCCGGTCTGGCGTTCCACTGTCCCAGCAGATTCTGGGTGGTGAGGGCAGTGAGTTGCACATAACTCCTGTACAATCTGTCCAGTAAAATGAATTCCACGATCACTGTTGATAGTCACAGGGATGCCAAAACGTGGCACAAAATCTTTAAGCAAAATGTCACAACAGTCCTGACACCTGCTTTCCTGCAGGGAAAAGCTTTAACCCAATTGGTAAATACATCAACTAAAACAAATACATATCCAGAACCACAACATGTAGACATCGAAATAAAATCAATCTGAATATTCACAAAAATTCCCCAAGGAGGAGAGTGGGCTGGCCGCTGCACACCAATCTCGTGTAACTGCAACAACCAGTGTCCCCCTTCCTTGGTAGGCGGCCAAGCGGTGTCCTTGACTGGGGCCAGCGCATGTTAGCCATTCCCTACTTGGCTTTTTTTTTTTCTTCATTTAACCTACAAAGGAAACTTTTACTCTTCAATTATACACCTTTTTCATACCATGAACACATAAACAGTACTGTTATACAGTACAGAAGTATTATCATTCAATGTATGCCACATATACCCTTTCACTAAAATAATCTTATTACAGAACTTTGGAAGAACAAGCCAGGACAAGCACACCCACTTTGAGAAGTTCACTTAATATAACTTCTAGTCCAATAGCTATCCACCATCCCCAGCCCTCTGGCTAAAAGTCTGAGGTAGCCAGAAGGATCCCTTGTACAATATGGGGAGTGGGTTAACTTTTCATGTCCTTGCTTCCAAAGACTGTCAGTATGCAAATTTTAACAACAATTCTCAATTAAAGATTTGGCCAATGTAGTTTCTTTCTCTTACTTAAGAAAATGTATTAGACTGTAGTATATCACATTTTTCTGATATAACTAAACACTTTGTACTCTAAGTTGAACAAAACAAGTATCTGCATTGCAATGCAACATTTTCGCTTGATGTCAAATCAGACCATCTCATGAAAATATTAAACACAACAATTTTTTGGCAAAACACCACAAAACAGAACACAGAACACAGAACATAATTGTGACTGCCAGTAAATCATAGTATGTTGAATGCTGTGTAGCTGGCATTAATGTTCTTTGATTATCTGAAAGACAAAAACAGAGGTCCACCCCTTCGGGGCAGTTAAATACTTAAAATATACAAATACTCTTGTTGATTCTAGGCAAAACAGAGGAATTACCCCATATTTTCTCGTATGTGCTTCTTAGACAGCCCTGGTTCAGCGGCCTCTACCTTATCAGTTAGTTAATTTGCATTAACACAGATGCTCTCCGGCTTGCTTTTTATTTCTTTTAACTCCTGCTTTTAAACACTGAAAGAAAACATCACCACTTATAGTGCCTGTAGGGCCTAATACAATGTCATTACATAGCACTGTATACATTCTTCAACTGATTTAACAAAATTGTTCATAGCCAAATGAGTGCAATCTAATAATTTCTTTGCCTGAATTCATTCACAAACATGTCAAAGACACCAAAAAACTGTTCTCTTCAGCTTTTTCACAAAGTTCAAGTGCTGTTCCCCCCAGCAAACACAGAGTCAATTTTTCATTTTCCCTTAAAAATCAATTGCTTTCTCCTTCCAACAGCCACTTTACCAATGCAAATCACCATTCCAAATATCCTTCTGAGTATTTGAAATCCTCATGCTTATATTCACTTACTCCTTCTTTCCACTACACCCTCAAAAGTTTCCAAATCTCTCTGTCTGTTGCCCGCCTGCCTGGGCCCGATCCTTTTTTTCCTCACTGAATCGTCCCGTCCATGGACACTAGCTTGTTCCACAACCAGTTCTTAGCTAGGAGGATGGGCTACTCAACTAGCCCCCACCCTTCTGGTCTTGTCCCCAAAACATTTCTACTCACAAGACTACCTGAGTCCTTCCTAGTAAGGCTTGCCACCTGGGCAAAAATACATGGCCATTCACTTAACACATAATCCAAACCCCTTTGGGGGCATACCCAGAGACCCACCCATTTGTGTGCTGACACTTAAACAGAAAAGAAAATTACACAAAAAACAAAGAAAATTACAGTCTAAGCCAAATTTTTCTACTTCTATTATATTGTCCGCTATGGGGGGGGCGGGACTGTAAAATTTCAGGACAACCTCAGAGCTTCATCGCACACATGGCTTCCACTCTGAGGAATTACGAACGAAGTTCAGTTCCGCTCACACACCTAACGCCCAAATGAACAGAGCAGAAAAACATCAGTAACCGGTTAAACAAAACAGAGCCAAAGCTAAATAGTGCACCAAAACCAAACAGTGTTTCCTTATTCTATTAGAGCTCACCTATAATCATGCTATTCTTAACACAAAACACCAACAGTACCAAACAAAGCAAACATAAACTAACAAGGGTAAAACAGATAGATGGTGTAAATTCTACAGTGCTTTCCAATTCTCTATTGCTCACCAAACTGTGACAAATTTCTGTTACCAATTATCCCTTATGTCAGGTGATCAAACTGACAGAGCATATAATCAAATTTTAAAGCTTCATTAAAATAATAAAACAACAATGGAGAGTGTTGGGAATGCTCCCACATCACTTGGGAAAAATATGAATGCCCCAAGCCTTAAACCACTTTAATACTTACACATATCCAGACTGGCATGTCTGTGTATAATGTTCAGAGAAGGGAAATAGGTGGACGGGAGATTATCCTGTATACAGCTTGTCCAGCATTTCCAACATGCTGCCACTCTTGGGATGGCTGTTCTTTTACACCCTGGAATCTCCTGCGGCGTCTCTTTCAGTTCAGGTCAGCTGCCTGTCCGGCTTCAGGGTTGCAAAAACTGTTGGATCTCACTGAACCGTTAAGCTTTGCAAATGCAATCTCAGTTTTGTAACTTATACTGCTTTTTTTTGTTTGCCTTTTTTTTTTTTGCTCAACCAGTTGGAGCTGAAGCATTTTTACTTAGCACTTAGCATAGTCCACACTAATTCATGACCTTGAAGACAAAACAACTTCTCCCTTATCTCAGGGCTAAGCCGAATTTCAAATTAACCCGTTCCTAGACAAATTGCTCACACTGTAACAGAGGTTTTTCTTTGTGAATAAAGCTCCACTGAGATATATGATCTTATCTAGATTGAAGGTACCTTCTAATGGGCATTGTTTAAATGAATTTTCACGCGTATACAGATTCCAATCATTTAAATACCTGCAGGTTTTAGGACCATAATGTACGTACATGTAATATGCTGGGGTACCCTTAGGGGGTAAGGTGGAATATTTAGACAGTCCCTTACCCATTTTCCACTCACACAGGAGAGACTCACAAGGAAAGGGGAGGGAAGATGGGTTCACACACTCCTAGACCCAGGCAGCTTCCTCGCCGGACTATGCCAGGCTGAGTCAGCCCACCGTGGGTCGGATCTCCAAAAGATCCAGTAGTTACTGGGCTAGCCCGGTAACAGCCACTCACACTGGTGTACACACACACACACCAAGGCCTCTTTTTCTTCCTTTTTCTTTTTCTGTCTTTTTTTTTTAACCCTTTTTCAACCTTTTTTATCTTTTTTTTTTTTTTTTTTTTTAAACCATGATGCATCTTTACCTGGTCCGGACCAATACCATGAGGCGGTATGACAACCCCTCTTGAGGCGGTAAAAACCCCTCAGCACCGGTGCATTCTAATGCATTTACCTATGCATTTACCTTATGCATTACCTTATGCATTTCCTTGGCCAACTCAGCAGTTCCCAGTACTGCAATAAACTAACCTTATTGGGGCCTCTCCCCAATACCACTTTGCATCTGATCCTGCTGCACAGTCAATAAGTTCAGATGGCGTGAGCCCAACAGAGAGACAGACGTCCTCAGGGAAAATCCTCCTCCGATACCCCAATAGAGATTTCAAAAGGTCTCATACCTCTCATGTGGCGCCATGGGGTTCGAAGGGGAATGATCCGTAGTAGTTGTCTGTGGGTCCGTGGGCGTTGCCATCCCGGACGAGCCCCCAAATTGTCGAAGAAAAACTCAGTTCTCACTTTTTGTTTGGATGCAGCAAAATCAAATACTTTATTATTTCTCCAGTAATTACCATGGAGGGAGAGAGTGCCATAGGACACAGGGTCCTGGACAGGTCTCTCAACTGGTAAAACAATCACAGCAAGCCTTTATACCTTTTACAGACAATTTCTAGCAATAATACAGACAGTAAAAAACAACAACTACATTTTGTTTATACATAGCAAAAAGGCTTATCTTATTTGTCTCAATCCTAAGAAAAGCAAGCCTGCATTTTGGTTAGTGATTGCAAGGTCATAATAACTTTGTACACAGTTCCTGTCCTGTCGCCTCGCACTATCTTTGCTCCTACAAGTCTTACGTCATTAAGGTTACAGTATGGCCTGACTCTTGCTAACTAACATTCATTAAGATCTCTTCAAATCCTTGTTAATTATTTACTGGCTTCCACAACTGTAACATGAAGGGAGCGTCTTTAACTCTAAGCTCTCAAAGCTATATAGAAAGCTTGCATAACGAGACAAATATATCCATGTTCTGCTGCTTGTCTCATTTTAAAAGTAGGATGTTGCTTCCCAGCAGCCAGGGAAACTGTTCTTCTCTCATTTTTCAAGAGGATTATGAATGAAGAGGGAATGAATTGTCTACAAGTCAGGCTACTGCACTATTCACTTTTTTTTACTATACATTTTATTGGCTCTTTATCCACAAATCCAGCTGACGCGTCATTGTTTGAAAATAAGCCCTGTACTGAAAAGCATTTCTGCTAATAGATTGCTGAATGTTCAATAAATACAATCAAATAGTAGAAAAAAGTATCTGATGAATATATCACTTGACCAATTTTATAAATAATCGAAATATATTAGCTGACTAGTATTGGACCATCTCTGGCGCTGATCAAATACCACAAAAAGGATTCAACTATTCAGATGTCCAAAAGGGTGAAATTAATCAGAAAAGAACATATTACTCTAATTCTATTCAACCAGCTGTATCATTTAATCCTTATCCAACTCCCTAATCCATTTAGTACTTAGATACCAGCACTATGGTGATGACTACTCCTGAAAAATCTAAAATATATATAATCAATATTTTCTTGATTTCAATGTTTGAATTGAACTGATGGTCTAATCCTAGAGATTAAGTGTAGAATGGATATATAACAAGCTTTTATTTGGCTTCATAATTTTTAGGGATGCAGCATTGAAATCTGACTCTTACATAGTCTAGAGCAGTGGTCTCTAACCTTTTTACGCCCAAAATCACTTCTTGCATTTAAGGGCAACCCAGGATCTATCCCGCCCCACCCACTCCATCCTCCCCCCCCATCACTCACTCTCCCCCACCCTCACTCACTTTCACTGGACTGGGGTAGGGGTTGGGGTTCAGGAGGGAGTGTGGGCTCTGGGCTGAGCCTGGGGCAGGTAGTTGGGGTACAAGAGGGGGTGAGGGGTGCAGCACTGGGAAGGAGTTTGGGTGCAGGAGGGGACTCTGGGCTGGGGCAAATTGTTGGGATGCCAGAGGGGGTACAAGATCCTGGCTCTGTGAGGGGGGTTGGGCTGGGGCTTGGGGTACAGGAGGAGGTTTGGGAGGTTCCAGAACGGGGTTCAGGGCTGGGTGTTGGGATGTGGCCTCCTGCCAGGCAGCACTTACCTCCGGCAGCTGCCGGTTGGTTGTGTAGTATGGCTGTCGCTAAGGTGGGGTCCCTGCCTACCCCAGCCCCATGCCACTCCCAGAAGGGGCCAACACACCCCTGTGGCTCCGGGGGGACTGGCGGGTGGCATGTGGCTCCGCGTGCTGCCCCTCTCTGCAAGCACCACCCCCGCAGCTCCCATTGGCCACAGTTCCCCGTTTCCAGCCAATGGGAGCTGCGGGGGCAGTGCTTGCTGGCAGGAGCAGCATACAAAGGGAGACTCCTGCCTTCCACCCCCATCCCCAGGGCTGCAGGGCCATGCTGGCTGCTTCCAGGAGCAGTGTTGGGCCAGAGCAGACAGGGAGTCTGCCTTAGCAGCAGTCCCAATGTGTTGCCGGAGATTGCGTCAACTGAGAGATCCTCTAGGATCGACCAGTCGATTGTGATCGACTGGTTGGTGACCACTGGTGTAAAGGCTGCACTATCCAGGTGAATTACAGGTGTCCTTCTATGGTGCTGTTACAGCATATTGCATCAACAGCCCTTCCTGGCCATCTCTTTCCCCTGGGGTTAAAGGGAGGGCTCAGAGCTTTGCTGTGCTTCAGCGATTGCTTTCGGGCCTTTACCAGCTAGTATAATTAGAACCCTGGGAAATGAACTAGTCCTCAGCAGCCCTGGGAACTGGAAGAGCACAAAGGTGGTACCTTCTCAACCTTGCTGTGTTGAGCAACAGCTCGAGTGGACATGTGGATTGGGACCAACGTTTCCTCCAAGAGACCTCAGTGCGCACACAATGTGAAAAATGGATATTATATATATATATATATAACAAGCCTTTATTTGGCTCCCTGCAGACTGAAATTATCAGGTATCATGGATACCCCAGTGAGGAATATGAAGTTACAACAGAAGATGGGTATATCCTTAGCGTTAACAGAATTCCTGGTGGGAAGAACAGTGGGAACACAGGTATGATTTATTTGTATGAAGTAAGGAAAGGTTGGTGGGCCAAGTTTCTAAAAACAGTCCCCTAATTTGCACTCGAGTATATGTAGTTGCATGTTTCATGGTTTTCAATTACGGCAAACTGAACTGGATTCATTAGCTCACGTGGTCGGCTTCTGGAGAGCCTGGTTGTCCAGGTTCCATGGCTCTGGATCATCCTGGCTATGTGGAATATCCCAGGGCTTTCAGGCTCCCTGCCACATAATTGGAAGCTTGGGAGCCCTGGTTCTTTGCTATAGAGATGGAGGTTCTCAGATCTTTCAGGTTCTCTGTTGTGGAGTTGGAAGCATGGAAGCCCAAGCGGGACTAGGGAGCCTAGAAGCTCTAAGAGCTGAACCAAGAGTCTTGGAGATTGGGCTTGCAAGCTCAATTTCTTTCAAAAATATCTGGATTACTTTAAAACATTTACTTTCAGAACATTTGGAAATTCTGTCTTTTTGTTCTGAAATAGAATGAGATTTTTTCAGAACTTTGCACGGAATGGAAATTCCATCTTTTGACCAGCTCTAGCTGCGACACAAAAATTATACATAACTAAAACTAAAAACAACACTGCATGTCTATCCAAGACTCAGCACCACCAGGTAACACCTGCCAAAGTGTCATGTTACTTAAGCTCTAGTTGTTTTGTTGCCTCTCTATAAGTCACACAAATTTGCCATTCTGATTCAAAAGCTCTAAAATACTCCATAGACAGAAAGTACCAATGTATAACTCCTATTCTTGGAATCCACACATGAGGAGTAACAATGTGGGCAAAGAGCAGATCCTAGAGCTTTAGATTTCTTGCAAAAGGGGTATAAAAAGTGTCACAGTCCAGTGGGAAATCGCCAAAGAGGTGATTTTGAGCTCTTATTATTCTTTCTCTATTCACTTTTAATCAAAACAGCATGAAAAACCCAGTTATGCTCCATTTCTATTCTATGTTTTGGTTTTTGCCATTTCAATGAGACTTTTACAAAATAAGGTCCTGTTAAAGCAAACTCTGTAACACAATCTTCATCACCGTGTAGCTACTGCCATGTCCTAATAAAATGTTCTTCCTTTTCAGGGCAAAAGCCAGTAGTGTTTTTGCAACATCCACTCCTAGGAGATGCTACCACCTGGATTTCAAACCTGGACAACAACAGCCTGGGCTTCATACTAGCAGATGCTGGCTTTGATGTTTGGATGGGAAATGGCAGAGGGAACACTTGGTCTACAAAACACAAGACACTCAAACCTGACCAACAGAAGTTCTGGGAGTTCAGGTAGAGTGAATTATTGAGAACTACCAAAAATGAAACTGGCTGGCTCCTTGGAGACTGGCTGGGCTGGGGGATGGATAATGGGATAGGGGAGTCCTTCCATTTCACATTATTAGTTCATACCTAGCCCAGATTGGTAGTGACCCAAGGAGTGGGAGGTGGCCTACAATGACAAGCAGGGTGGACAAGATGATAAATGCACAGGGGCTGAAGTGTGAGAGACAAATGGTGTGGAGGGGTTGAAGGAGTAAGGGAAGGGTGTGGTTAAGGGAGGTGGATCCTGAGGTGAGTTAGGGGAGGAGGAAGAAAGGGAAGATAAGCACACTGGACAGTGATAGTGAGATTGGGCAGCTGAAGGGCTGCAGTGATAGGAGAGAGTCAGGATAAAGTGGCATGGGCAACCAATGGCAATAAAGCAAATGAGGAAAAAAACACCTATTCAGAGTCCAAGTATCAGAACGGGTATGGGACTGAAGGGTTCTCCTGTCTGTAGCTCCTCATGGGCATGGGGAAAGGCCCATGGCTTTGTGCTCTGGCACATCCCACTAATCTTAGGTCTCTTGAGCAGACATGCTTCTGCCTTGATCTCTGGAGACAGAGCTGCCTTGCTTTCTGAAGTGAGGCAAAGAACTCAAACTTCTAAATGGTTTGACTTAATAATTGAACAGTTCCTGTTTTACTTAACTAACAAACTTGAGATTTACTAATGCGCATTCTAATGTAGTTGGGACCAACGGTCCCTCTAATTTTTGACAGGCCGTGTGCACAAAAAATGTCTTCTGTGCAACTTTTTGGAAGGCCGTGTGTGCAAAAAATGTCTTCTGTGCAAATTGTTGTGCTTCTATGCAAATTTTTGTGTGTGCAGTGTTTCGCCGTGTGCGCGGGGTTTAGGATCTGTGTGCGTGTGCACACGCGCACAGCTTAGAGGGAACAGTGGTTGGGACTATTGTAATTAATGCATGTAAGCTTTTTGTGTTTCCTCTCTGTAGTTTTGATGAGATGGGTAAATATGACATTCCAGCAGTTCTCTACTTTGCCATGAATAAAACGGGACAAAAGCAGCTGTACTATGTTGCCCATTCAGAAGGTACAACGGTAGGTACGTGAAGGAATGCAAGCTGGGGTACCATAGCATCCTATTTACATCCCCACGGGATAGTGAAAGCAGGATGTGGACTTCGGTTATTGACTCCCTTTCTCAAAAGGTAGAAATACTTTCTAAACTGAAATTGTCAATGTTTGGATAACTTTTCTGAGAACATTTTTTGTTTGTCTGAACTAAGCAAACAAATTGGTTCCTGACATCCTTTTAGATGTCCTTGGTAAGGTTTGTTGATATCAAAACCTATTATTTAGCAGGTGGTCAGCTTGCCTGGTGTCTTTGCTTATTCTAGTTTTGCCAGCTCCTGCAAATTTATCACAAGTGTCACGATATTTGTTGCCGGCTCCTGGAGTCAATGCTATTACATGAGAAGCTCAGCTTTCATGATTAAAAAAAAAAAAAAGTACTTTTCTAACCCTCATGTTTTGGAGAAAGGATTAAAAACACAACCTCTTGCAGCTCAAACACCAGAAGGCAAATAAAAAAAACCCTAAACATTATTTAACTTCAAGCCAATCTTTTTATTTTAGTGGGGCCTGATGCAGGATTTTGTGTGCTTGGTGTTGTGTTTTAAAAATAAATTGCTGGTACTATAGCCACCAAATCAATATTTACAAATTGTTTACTGTGCATACCACCAGTACAGAAAGTCAACTCAGTCCCTAGTGTATGAATGCAATGAGGGACTTGATTCATTTACAGTTGTTTGAGGGTTCCTGTTTACCCATAGGATCTATTGGTGACAGTGGGATGGGGGATATAGGCTTGTATGCCATGTTGCACCATTGCCATTTGAAAAAAGGAAAATAGTTTGGGAAAAGACAAAAAAAAATGGTGGTTGGGAGCAGGAAGTGTGTTACCATTTCTTTGCATAATATCTCTTTCCCCTTTTCCTCCTCCAGTAAGAACATTCTTAGGATCTTAAGACAAAAATGATAAAACAAACATTTAGGCTGGGATTTTCAAGGGCATAAATAGGAGTGGGGTGCTTAACTCCCTTAGGCACCTTTGAAAATCCTAGCCTTAGAATACAAATAGTACTATACATCTTCTAAACATCGGCATTGTTAAGGCCATTTTAATTGCTCTTTAAAACACTGTGGAATTGTGTGCGTACTCACAGTATAGTGTGTTTCTTTTTTATCTGAACATTTGCCTGCCCTTGTGAATTTAAGTCACAGTTTTAATAGTCTTGTAAAGATAGTTTTGTATGTGAACAATTAAATAATCTGCAAGTTATATGTTATATAGGTAGGGTCTCTGCTCTAAGGATTAAATGTAAAAAAAATCGAATGCAAATCCAAACCTCATGAGAATTATATTACAGTACTATTGTAAATTTACAACCATATGCATAGTGCTTTAGAAACAGAGCATCATAAAACTCTGAAAATATTTTATGGAAATTTTGGAAACTTGATAGGAAAGATTCTGGAATCATCAAGAAATCTGGTTAATAGAAAATTTGGTTCTACATCAAAATGAGTTGAAACTATAACCTGGCTCATGGCCACCTGAATCCATCTGAACAATACCCCAAAACTTATTTTTTCCCAATGAAAACTAAATGGAGATTTAGGATGAACATTTTACTGTGATAATATAGAATCATAGGGCTGTAAGGGACCTCGAGAAGTCATCAAGTCCAGCCCCCTACACTGAGGCAGAACCAAGTAAACCTAGATCATCCCTGACAGGTATTTGTTCAATCAGTTCTTATGAACCTCCAATGATGGGGATTCCACAAGCTCCCTTGGAAGCCTATTCCAGAGCTCAACAACCCTTACAGTTAGGAAGTTTTTCCTAATATCAAACCTAAATCTCCCTTGCTTCTGATTCAGCCCATTACTTTTTGTCCTATTTCAGTGGGCCTGGAGAACAATTATATGGCATTTGAATAGATAAAAGGCTACTTATAATTTTTAACCTTCAGTTTGCTGCATGGTAATGATTTATTTTAATTATGGATGATTGCTTTGCAATAATACAAAATAATTTGTATTTTCTCAGGTTTTGTAGCATTTTCCATTAGGCCAGACTTGGCTCAAAGAATAAAAATGTTCTTTGCCTTGGGGCCGGTAGCCACAATTACATTTGCCAAAAGCCCTATGGTACAGCTTGGGAGGCTTCCTGAAATACTACTCAAGGTATGTCATTCCTCCACCTGTAGGGCCAGATTGTTGGCTTCAACTCCACCTTATCTGCTCTGCCTGAAAGGAATAGCCAAGGATTCATCCAACAGAGGGGAATCCTTGGGTGGTGCAGAGCTGCTGCGTACCCCGTGCTCCCTTTCTACTGGGGGGCATGTCGGGGGCTAGAAGAGTTAGGTGGGACTGGGAAGTAAACTCAGCACAGCTGAAAATCTGGCCCTGAATATTTGATTGTTCAAATATGTCTATGATGGACTTGGAGCTGCTCTACAATGATTTATGAATATTGCATGTTGGCCTGGTTGTTGGTTGACTATATTGGTTTAACTCAACAAGAGTCTGTGTGGAAAAACAGGCAGGAAAGACAAGAATGGCTCAAAACAATTCACCCCTCAACAAACACTCAAGAGTTGTTAGGAGACGGTGGCAATCCTATTGCCTCTGAGGATTTTACTTCAATCACCTTCTGAGCCTAGAAGAACAAAAGAACTATAGCAGTTTTAAAGAGAGAAGTGGTAGGGGAACAATGACCTTACCAGGGCCAGCTGTGTGTGTGGGGGAAACTGGGGCAATTTGCCCCTGTCCCCACAGGGGCCCCCACGAGAATGTCAGAGGCCCCGCCTCTGCCTTCCCCCATCTCCCGGCGCCTCAGCGCGCTGCATCCAGGAGCAGCCCTGGACAGAGCTAAAGTGGCGTGGCTGGGGCAGGGCCTGAGCTCCTCCCGCTCGGAGCCACGTGGTAAGGGGCCAGGGCTGCAAGCTCTGGTCCTGCCAGAGCCACACTACTGCAGCGCTGTCAAGGGCTGCTGTTGGACGTGGTGTGCTGAGGCTCCGGGAGAGGGGGTAGGTGGGGGTAGGCGGCATGGTAAGGTAAAGTCATGACAATTTCTTAGAATTCTATTTCCCTGTTTATGGAGGGAGATAAAAGTTACACAGAGAAGGCTGTTCCTGGGACCCATGAGAACTGCCCCCTTTGGCCAGCATGTACATACATACTAACTCAATGTATACTAGTATTCTATATGCAAAGCAAACCTGAGAATTATCAGATTGGAAGTGATTTCAAAGGAATCACTACCACAGCGCTGGTGTGGGCTTGAAGACTATCATGGAAATGCTGGTTGTGGTCAGGGCTGGCTCCAGGATTTTTGCTGTCCCAAGCAGCGGGAAAAAAAAAAAAGCCGCCATCACAATCTGCAGCTCTACCACTGCCTCTTCAGTCTTTGGAGGCAATTCAGCGGATGGTTCTTCGCTCCGAGAGGGAGTGAGGGACCCGCTGCTGAATTGCCGCCAAAGACCTGGATGTGCCGCCCTTCTCCGTTGGCCTCCCTGAGCAGCTGCTTGCTGGGATGGTGCCTGGAGCTGGCCCTGGTTGTGGTTCTGTAGTTAAGACTGAGTTGAGATTTAAATTTAAAGTTGGAATTCAACCACTTTGCTACAGATGAAGACTGCAGAATATCCTCCTCAAAATGACAGCTCTTATTTTTTGAGTACAGTATGAATTTTCTGATAATTTAAAAGTAAATCCTTTAATTTTGAGTTTAAAATTAATATTTGTCCCAAATGATCTTAATAATAGAATAATGCAGACACTTCAGACTTCCCAGATAGTTAAAAAAAATCACTGAAATCTCATAACCTCACTGAAGCTGGTGGCTACAGTGTGTCGTCCCCTTCTCCCTCATCATTTAAGATAATAGAAACCAGGGCTGGCTCCAGGCACCAGCTTAGCAAGCAGGTGCTTGGGGCGGCCACTCCGGAGCGGGGCGGCACCTTCAGGGATTCGGCGGCAATTTGGCGGAGGGTCCCTCACTCCTGCTTGGAGCGAAGGACCTCCCGCTGAATTGCTGCAGATCGCAATCACGGCTTTTTTTTTTTTGGCTGCTTGAGGCAGCAAATCCCCTGGAGCCAGCCCTGATAGAAACAGTTAAGCTCTGTTGTGAAGTAATAGTGTGCTCTACCCAAAACACACCTGAAGTCACTCAGGAATTTGAACGTGTGTGTGTGTGTGTGTGTTTGTGTGTGTGTGAGAGAGAGAGAGAGAGAGAGAGAAGCATACAGAAACAAATAGAGAAGGAAGCTCCAGACACAGCCTGGACAAGCATAGCATGTGGCCCCAAGAGAAATCTAGACAAAGTTTTTGGAGGGAGTGATAGGGAAAAGGGGCTTGTGGCTATGAGCAAGGAGACTATCTCCTGCTGTTTTGGTTCTCTTGTGTTTAGAGAAACAGAACTTTTCATATTCTTTGTAAATAAACTAGATAGAATCAAAGCTCCTTGACTCTAACGTAAATTTCTCCTCCCAAATTTTTGCTAACCACTTGGATCAAGAGGGGTTGTGTGGTCCTTTAAGAAATGTAGCATCTGAGTCATGTTGCTTTTCTTCCACATTATCTTAATAACAGAATAATGCAGACTCTTCAGACTTCTCATATAGTTAAAATTATTGCAATCTCCTACACTGGCTACATTTGAAGACCTTTTTTAGGATAATTGGTCATTTTTTGCCATAATTCATCCTAACTGAAAATTTCTCCTTTAGCAGAGGCTGACTAATTTTCTACTTCACAGCATGACGCGAAGCTGGGATGTATGCGTGCAGAAGAATGGGGGGAGGAGCAAAAGGAGGAGGGGAAATAGTGTGGGTGTGTGCATACAGAGGAATGTAGATAACCCAGTGTGGATGACAATGGCCATTATGCTCTGGCTGCTTTCAGCTGCTCCAGAGAAAGAGCAGTCAGATGCTATCAATGAATCTGGCCCTAAATGTTAAAATAAAGATTTAAGGTTGATACTTCATTCTTAAAGTTGGTAGAAATGTACATAATAACATTTTCTTTGGCTTTCTTGTGTGTGTTCATGTGTGAAATATTTAACAACTTTAAAAAACCAAGGAAATTCCTAGATAAAAACTTGTTAACCTGGAGTTATGTTGAGAGGACATATTGGTAGCTTAAGGTAAAAACATTATAAGGATGCTGTAATTATCCCATAAACAAGCTTTACAAACTATAAGTCCCATTCCCTCCACCTCCCCACCTCAAAAATTGTACAATATGTCTTAAAAATCAATATAATCTAATCTGGGAAAACAAACGCTATTATGGACGAACTATAAATACATAGTTATTGCATGGCATCACTACATGGCAGAGTAGTTTGTGTGCCTTAAATTTGCATTTCTGTACCTTAACATGTTTGGATTTCTCTAAAGTGTAGCCTGAATTCTGAATTTCCTGGACTTGAAAATCTTGTTTTGGGGATAATTATATCTCTGAAATGTTTTTACCTTTAAATTATTGCTCTCAACCTTAACTCCAGTTTAGTATAATTTTTTTTCTGGGAATTCTATCTGATTAATTATATTGTTAGCAGTGATGAGCTGCCAAAATCTTAACAACGGGTTCCCTATAAAAAGTTCTGATTTAACAACGGGTTCCCTATAAAAAGTTCTGATTTAAGGGATGTGTGACAGCATGTATTTTTTGTACCAATAGGGTTACCATACGTCCATATTTTCCCAGGAGGTGATTAAGAACCGAAAAGCCTGACATGTCCAGGAAAATACAGATGAATTTTAACCCTACCTAAAGTTCTTTTTTAAAAAGATGGGGCTGAACTAGAAATGAGCTTCGTTTCACATGTGTGGGTGGTGATCAGGGACAGTCTCAATTTTTGGGTCTTTTTCTTATATAGGCTCCTATTACCCCTCACCCCCGTCCCGATTTTTCACACTTGCTGTCTGGTCACTCTAGGGTGTGCACATGTGTGGGTCCCAGCTGCTCCCTGCCCCCCCCTCATTAAAGCAGGTGTGCAGGGTTACTGCCCTGGGAACTGCAGGGCACCAGTGGATGTGGGGCTGGCTGCAGATAGGGGCATGGGGCAGGGCTAGCTGGAGGCAGGGAGTGACACGGGCTGGCTGTGGGCAGGTGATGCAGACGGGTGGGCTGCAGGTGGCTGCGGGCAGGGGCTGGCTGCAGGCGGCTGCAGGCAGGGGGTGGCTGTGGCAGGGGCTGCAGGCAGAGGCTGGCTGCGGGCAGAGGGTGGCTGTGGCAAGGGCTGGCTGCGGGCAGAGGGCGGCTGTGGGCAGGGGCTGGCTGCGGCTGGCTGTGGGCAGGGGCTGGCTGCGGGCAGAGGGCGGCTGTGGGCAGGGGCTGGCTGTGGGCAGGGGCTGGCTGCGGGTGGCTGTGGGCAGGGGCTGGCTGCGGGCTGTGGGCGGCTGTGGGCAGGGGCTGGCTGTGGGCAGGGGCTGGCTGCGGGTGGCTGTGGGCAGGGGCTGGCTGGGGGCAGGGGCTGGCTGCGGGTGGCTGTGGGCAGGGGCGGCTGGGGCAGGGGCTGGCTAGGGGCCGGGGTGGCTGGGGCTGGCTGGGGTGGCTGGGGGCAGGGGCTGGCTGCGGGCAGAGGGCGGCTGTGGGCAGGGGCTGACTAGGGGCCGGGGGTGGCTGGGGCTGGCTGCGGGTGGCTGGGGCAGGGGTGGCTGCGGGCAGAGGCGGCTGGCTGGGGTGGCTGGGGCTGGCTGTGGGCAGGGTCTGGCTGGGGCTGCGGGCTGGCTGGGGCTGCGGGTGGCTGGGGGCAGGGGGTGGCTGCGGGTAGTTGGGGGCTGCGGGTGGCTGCGGGCAGAGGGTGGCTGTGGGCAGGGGCTGGCTGGGGCTGCGGGTGGCTGGGGGCAGGGGGTGGCTGCGGGTAGCTGCGGCAGGGGGGTGGCTGAGGCGGGGGAGGGGCGCAGATACTCACACGGGGGCGGGGGCTGGGAGCAGCAGGACGCAGCCGGGGACTCACCAGGCAGCAGCAGCAGGAGCCCCACCCGGCAGCAGCAGCAGCAGGAGCCCCAGGGCCAGAGGTCCAAAGAGCAGGAGCAGCAACAGGGCCAGGAGGCAGCTCACATGGCTCTCGCAGCGCAACACAGCTCCCCCCGGCGGCCGGGAGGAGGAATTACAGGCTTCCCAGGCAGAGCCCATCAAAGCTTCCCTCGCAGGGAAGCTAGTTAACAAGCAGTTCTAAAACCGCTTCTAAATTTAACAACGGGTTAGTGCGAACCAGTGCGAACCGGCTCCAGCTCACCCCTGATTGTTAGGGCATAGTAGAGAAGCTTGTATTCGGTTTGTGCTGTATCTGTTCTCTGGCTAAAGAACATCAGACTCCAGGGCTCTGTGTCTCACATGCTCCTTTAGAACTAGAGGAATGAGAGGATACAGGGTAAGACTTTGCTCGCTTGCATATGGTGAGTGTTAGTGGCAATGAAGAAGACTGCTATATTCTGTAATCAGGCTTACAACCGACTGAAATATATTCTGAAACAGAGGTCATTGACTTGGGAATGGTTAGAGAATTTCCTTCATGATTATCACTTAGTAAACTAAGAAAAGTCAGGATTAGGGCTGAAATATTACAGAATGGCAGAGGGTTTCATCAAGCTCTGAATACTTAGCTCATATTCGAGAGTAAGGTGGCAACACATCTGTATGAAATGGAAGTGTAATGAGACAGCTACTGAATAATTTTCTTTTCAGACTGTATTTGGAACTAAAGGACTCTTTCATCAGAATAAACATATGAAAAAGCCTGTTACCCTATTGTGTACCGCGCTGGATAAGTTTTGTGCATGTTTCCTCTTTTTTGTGGCTGGGTGTAATGAGCAAAATTTAAATATGGTAAGTATGGACCAGACTATTTAAAACAAATAATGCTCAAATAATTTCTGAGGTAAATAGAGTTTGTGCCCTGTGTGTGTGTCACATAGCTACTTTCATGTGGGGAAATATATGCCTAGTACTTGGCCTAACTCAGTGATGTTTTGA
The DNA here is from genome assembly GCF_016161935.1 of Mauremys reevesii. NCBI lineage: Eukaryota > Metazoa > Chordata > Testudines > Geoemydidae > Mauremys > Mauremys reevesii. The sequence goes on along the minus strand of NC_052629.1, from coordinate 33,670,544 downwards.
GGGAATAAGAGCTTCTTGGTGACTTTGACCAGTGCCAAGGTGGCTTTTAACTAGTGATGGGATCAACTAGAACACTAGGTTCAAACCTACCAAAGCATGTTGGGGTGAGAGCCTGAATCCAATCCTGGATCCAGATTTCACACATGTCCCTATCTCGTTGATACAAGCCCCTGGGTCTGAACACCACTTACCCAACAGCAAGGTATTAAAGATCCAGAGCCAATTTGGCAGTTGGGCAATTTGCTAATTTTAACCCATGAATGAGATGTCCATAATACTTGCTCTCTTTTCTTAATCTAAGATTCATTTTACCTTTTTGCTGTCTATCCCTGGGCTCATTCTTGCCCTCAGGCTATGTGGTCATGCAGGAGGAGGAGGAGGGAAGAAGTACTCCATCCCCTTCTGCTTGTGTGGCATTTTAGTCTTGCTTGGATCATGTGTGTAAGGCACAAGGGTAAGAAGAAGGTGTTTGGGTCTGCATGCCAATGCTTTCTTCCCTTCATGAGCTAGAGGTTAAGGAGGTGTGCGGAGTGGGTGGAACTATAGTTCCATGCTCCATCCCTGCATATACCAGCCAGCTGAGCTGTATGGGGGCAGGGGAAGGGCAAATGTACTGTGCCCTGAAGGAAGCAGGAAGAAACTGTGCCTCTTCAAAGTTTACTGTAACTAAACTCATGTAAAGAATGAAACAATCTTCTCTCACCATAAGGCTAATAATCAGAATGTATCAGACTATTAGAAGAAGTAGCACTCTTTTTCCCAGAGGTACTGCTGACAATTGAAGCTTGTTTTAGTCTAAATAGATACTGTGGGCCATATCCTGCCATTGATTATTCAGTAGCGCTCTTTGTAGATTTCTGTAGGGGCTTCTGTTCAGAAATGGGTGGTATGGCATGGCTTGAAGTTTGCAAACTGATCTGGATTCACCATCTTTGTCCTCCTTTGCTTTTTGTTAAACAAAGATTAAACAATTAATTAAAGAAGTTTTATCTAACTGTAAGAAAATATCCAGTTTTTTTAAATCAGTGACAATATGTCAGATTTTTCCAACAACTGAGAATCATGGCAGTGTCTTAAAGCAAAATTATAAAATAAACCCTACCAATGTCTGTCTCTGACCTAAAACATTTCATAAGTTCAATATAAAAAATTAACCACAGAAAGATGTTATAGCGATTTAAAACAGCCAGTTCAGGAAAGGGCTAGCCTTTCTAAATGGTGAAGTTAAACAATTAATTATTTTTCTGACATTGGGTGACTCTCAATCAGAACCAAACTTGATGGAAAATATAAGTTATTGTCTCACAATATTAAGTAATTGTCTTTGAGTGTACTAATATAGCAAAAATATATATATACGTAAAAATTACTTTTCTTCCTTATTTGTGGAAAAAAGTAAAACACATAGTTAATTAAGTCTTTGTTATTAAATATATATGGGATTTTTTATGAGGTCAGGCATGAACCTGTTTTGAAAACTCTAGTTTTTATATTCATTTAAAATTATTTTTATCACAGAAACTGTGTTTATTCAGTAATAGTATCAGAGGGGTAGCCATGTTAGTCTGGTTCTGTAGAAGCAGCAGAGAATCCTGTGGCACCTTATAGACTAACAGACGTTTTGCAGCATGAGCTTTCGTGGGTGAATACCCACTTCTTCGATCCGAAGAAGTGGGTATTCACCCACGAAAGCTCATGCTGCAAAACGTCTGTTAGTCTATAAGGTGCCACAGGATTCTTTGCTGCTTATTCAGTAATAGTGACTTCACATAACAGGGATTCCCTCTAGTGGCCAAAAATGCCACCTGTAAATTCTTAGCATTAAGCCAATTATTTTGTAGACTTGTTCATAAGTTCCCTGTTTTTATATTTTAAGGGTAACGTGTTCTAATCTTTTTTCATTCAGTGGTGAAACTGGTGCTTTCTAGCTTTAGAAACCTGGGAGTGAGGGTTTGCCTTCTTAATGCAGCGTGTGGCATGGGTCACTTGCTGGTATAAATTAGCCCTGGTTTATGCTTGGGGGGATCAATCTAAGTTACGCAACTTCAGCTACGTGAATAATGTAGCTGAAGTCGACCTACTTAGATCTACTCACTGTGGTGTCTTCACTGCGGTGAGTTAACTGCTGCCACTCCCCCATCGACTCTGCCTGTGCCTCTCATGCTGGTGGAGTACAGGAGTCAACAGGAGAACGCTTGTGGGTCGATTTATCACGACTAGTCTAGACGCAATAAATTGACCCCCGCCAGATCGATCACTGCCTGCTGATCCGGCAGGTAGTATAGACAAACCCTTAGAGTAAATGTGGGTGGATTCTCTTGTAACTTGAAGTCTTTAAACCCTGATTTGAGGACTTCAGAAACTCAGCCAGAGGTTATTGGTCTATTACAGGAGCGGGGTGGGTGAGGTTCTGTACCCAATAACATGCAGGAGGTCAGATGAGATGCTCATGATGGTCCGTTTTGGCCTTAAAGTCTATGAGTATGAGTCTAACCAAATGGATCCCACATTGATAGTAACAACTAGTAAATGTTTTCTTTTCAGAGTCGGATAGCCATGTACGTCGGACATTCACCTGCTGGAACATCTGTACAGAATATCTTACATTGGCGCCAGGTATTTCTCAGCTTTTGACTTGCAACTGCTGTGTATTTTATGTAGTATAAGTGTACTTGATACTCTGAAACAAAGTCAGGGCTACTGTGCTAGGCCTAGATCCGTAAAGGTATGTAGGTGCCTGAGACCCAGTGTTAGGCTCCTCTGTGATCCACAGAACTCCTGCTTAGCTACTGCCTGACCCTGTAGGTGTCTAAACTCACTCAGCACCTAAGTCTTCAGTGTGAAAGTTCCTTATGCACGTATGTTGCTGTCTCTGGATATGAGTGTAGCTTCCTCAGTCTAGGTCCTGGGTGCCTATCTCCCATGTAAGCTCCAGAGTGATCCACAAATGGGGAAGATGTTCACCTACCTGTCTTGCCTGCAGGGCCTGATCCAGTGGACAAGCTCAGAGGCTGCCTGTTGGATCAGGTTCTGTTCCAAAACTGGGTGAAGAGGTAGTGCCCACCTTCTAACTCAGTGGTTGGAACATTCACTCGGGCCAGATCGTGGGGGAAAGGTTTTAAACAGAAGAGCGCTCTAATGGCTGGGCAATGGGTTAGTCTGATGTGGGTCTCTCTCAGTCTCTCCTGTTGACGTTCTTCCCATGAAAGTCATTGGAGCAGGAGGAGTGGATCCTCAGTCTCCCACCTCTTTTCTCTAACAGAGTTATTCTCACTCTCTTTGTGCCTGTCTTTAAGTAGTTATCCATAGTGGAACAGCTTCAACAGGAAAGACTGAGGGAGCCCCCATTAGATACCCTATAACTCAGTGGTTAGAGAACCCTCCTGAGAGGTAGGAGACCCCATTGAAATGCTCCTGCCCCCTCAGCAGAGGTGGGAACTGAACCTGGGGCTCCCACATTGCAAGTGAGTCGCCTTTCCAAAGTTATACAGTGGGCACCACCACCTGCTAGGTTTGGTGTGGAACAAAGCAGGCACCTCCCATTCTCACAAGAAATGACTTAGGCACCTATGCTACCTGATTCCAGGCAGTGGCTTCCCAGCTGTGAGTCGCAGGCAGAGATAGGCTGGATTTAGGTGTCTATCTCTGAGAGAGAAGCCGGGCTTAGAACACACCTCTTCCATCAGCATCTTCCATTGGCTAACTTAGGCGGCTCCCTGGCTAATGTACTGGCTTTTGTGGATCACATTCTTAGAAGCCTGCTTCTCACATTCCTTGCATAGGAGCAGAAGATGCATAACTCAGGCTACATGGTTCATGGTGGTGTTCCAGTGATTTTCTAGGAATTTAACACTTAGGCATTACATCACCCAAGTTTCTTTGTGGATCCAGGCCTTAGAGACTTGCCCAACTTGTCTTATCATAAATTATCATTTACTTTTGCTAGACAGAGTGTTGTTTATCACAACGATTTTTACAAAAGCCTTAACCCCTTGATATCAGGTACTGATATTTCTTCATGACACATTATGCATTTAGGAATTGGACAGTAGGGTCAGGAGCTTGCAGGCTTAGTTTTTTTTATAGTTGAAAACATTTTTATTTGAAAGCTGTATACGTGAAATAGAGCATATTCCATGTAATCTGAAGGTGTTAAGGTCCTAGGTGTCAAATTCCCACTGATTTCAAATATCTGTAAAAATCTGGTCCCAAGTCACTTGTGAAAATGAGACTTAGGGTTCCTACGTCACTTAGGTGCTTAAATATTTTTTACCCCAGCTCTCACCATTACCTGACTGGGATTGATCGTGTATCAGTTGGAAATCAATGGTGCAGGATCCAGCCCATTATGCACAGAACAAAGCTGGCACATTCTAAAGATTTTGATCTGAAACTGCGAATAAATATTCTTGTTTTCCTCTATTACAAATAATAGAATTAAGGTGTAATGTACAGTGCTCCTTATGTGATCTTTGGCTTTTCATTAAAAATTACCATCAGCTGGAATGCCATTAATATACATTACCAGAATTTAAACCTTAAACCTAAAAAGAAGAGGTAACAACATTGCTGTAGGATCAGACTGATAATTTCTTGAATTTTCTCTTAAAAATGGCAAAATCTTTTTAAACAATCTCCATAAGGTCAGTAAGAACTTAAATGGGTCAGTACAAGGAATTTTGATAAAATCGTGTTACATATCTTGTCTCCCAAATAGAAGTACAAACAGTTAGTGACCTTGCCTAATCAAAGAGGCCATAATTCTGCCACCCTTATTTCATTGGGTCCTAGTACCTTACTATGTGAGTAGTCTCCCTGATTTCAACTGAGCCCAGAATAGTCAAGCAATTATCACAAATGGCTGGTTCACCACCCTTAGGATAAAAATTGTTTTCCTGCATTCTTTCTAGATTAAGATGCAAAATATGCCCCTCTGTGGGGGACAGCAGCTGTAACTTCCTACATGCTTATACAATGCTTAGCGCCAAGGGCCTCTAGGCACTACTGCAATATAAATGTTAATATACAAATTGCATACATATCTATCTATCTAACTGAAAATAGCCAAGAGTGGTAAACACAATGGGCCTAATTCTGATCTCACTTACATTAGGTGTAAATCTGGAGTAACTGAGGTCAGTGGAGTTACTCCATATTTACATCAATGGTTCAAATTTCTCTCAGGTGTAATAACTGGAGTCACACAATTGGAGTCACACAAAGGAACAATCTGGCCTAGTGTTTGGTTCCTTAAAGTCCTTCAATTCAATACTTACATGGGAAGGAGATTTCTGATAGCAGTTGGCTCTTTAATCTAGTGGACAGAGGTGTAATATGAGCCAATGGCTGGAAATTGAAGAGAGAGACACTTAGGTTAGAAATAAAGTACACATTTCTAAAAGTGAGGGTAGTTAACCGCCAGATCAGCGTGAGAGCAACATTTGGCTCAAAGTTTTAACAGGATGAAAGATGCTGTATTCTGCTCTCTATCCCCTGAGCTATCCAGACTTTCACTATAGTTATAACTCTTTATATTATATAATTAATAGGCATTGTATTCAAAGCAATTGCAAGCTTATGACTATGGCTCTAAGGAAAAGAATATGGAGAAATACAATCAGGTAGGTTAACATACATTACTAACATACTTGTTGAAAAATGCTGTGAATTTTGAAAAAACATAGAAAAAATTGAGGACTGGAAACCCCAATTTTTAGTACTATAAAAGAAAATGTCTATAAAATGTGTAATGGTACCTTACATCAGTGAGGTTAAAAAGTATATATCAATAGATTGTGTTTGGATAGTTGTGGATGAAACTGTGGGGAAAGGTGATTTTATGCATATATGTGGACATGTCCAATTATTAAAGGTTAAGATACAAATATTACAAATGGATGGAGATTTATTACCAAATGATTATTTGATAATTCTCGTGGGACCTTCCAATGGGAATGGTCACAGGCAAAGGAATGAATCTCTGACCTGCTAGTAGCTGCTAGACTATTGGCAGTGTCATATTGGGAAAGGCAAAATTAGAGGATGGTTCAAAAAACAAAACAAAACAAAATCCCAGAGATGAGAGGATTATTGTTATGGAGAAACTAGTGCATCAAGTATGCATACAACAACACTCAGACATACTACATTCACTCACAAAACACCCATCTGATTTGGCAATTCTTTAATAAATGTAATAGACTTGCTCTGGATTGTTAACAAATAAGACAGAATTGTCTTTCAGTTGAAGGAAATCCCCAGAAATCACATGCCCTGAGTTATGTGAGGAGGTTCATCCTCTAAAATGGTAATACCCTGCCATATAGAAGTGTCTTTTGATGCTATCCTTGCATACTGCATCTTTAACAGAAAGGGAAAAATCCATTTTGGCTGTGGCAATGATACTTCCTAAATATACCATTTAAAACCAAAGCAATGTAAAGCACGCATCCTTTGCTACTGTTAGGCCTGAATGAATATATAGCAGACAAAACAGTTATGCTAACCTGACTGAAATCAGGCTAGCAAAGGTTTTTGGTAATCCCAGAGTGGAAAAGTATTGAAAAGCAGTATTGTTTAACAGAGCCCTGGAAAACGTGAGACAAGCCTGAGATAAACCAGGGATTGCATTGCTGGCATGCCATTAGCTGTGCTAAGGACAGTGTTTGAAGAGCTGATAAGGAACTCTAGCATCCCACGGTTCAGATTCTAACTTTTTGGTTGAGTTATAGGTTTGTTTAAAAACTCCCCTGTATTTCTAACTTTTGGGTGTTGTTAAGAGATAATTAATAATCTAAAGTTGTAGACATAAAGTCTAGGCATATGTGTATATTAAAAGTGTCTAGTTTTAAGTTGTTAAACAAAGGGGGGTGGGTTTTGCTCAAGTGAGTGATGTATGACGTAATAAAACTGTCTATATAGGCTAATGCTAAGCTGTAAAAAGGGCCTGGTTCTCACTGGAGACGAGCGGCCTTTTGTTGATGCGTGCCCTTGTCAATAAAAGGCTTTTGATGGGATCTTGCTGGTGTTGACTGTCTCTCTAGCTGAACAGACAACGAATTTCGCTGTCGGGGTTAAAGTCCCCAACACTACCAAAGGTCAATTTAAAAGAGTGTGTGTGTAATTACAGGGAGGAATGACAATCCTGTGTTTAAGGCAATTGAATCAGACTAAGGAGACCCAAATTCCATTTCTGGCTCTGTCACAGATTTCCTGTATGATCTTGAGCAATGCACTTAATGTCGCCCTCTACTCCAGTTTCCCATTAGTACATTGAGATTATTAATAATACTTCCTTATAGGATTGCTAAAATGAATTCATTAAGGTTTGTGAGGTACTGTGATTGTGAGTACCAAAGAAAAGCCTATGAATAAAAAAAAGTGGTCTAAAATGTCCCATTTTAATTAGCAATAAGCTGCAACAGTCTGATTTATGGACAAATGGAGCATAAAAAATAAAATGGCTTGTATTTTGCTCAATGCATCGCAGTCCTATAAGATGTGAATAGAATGCTAGGATATATTAAGATGATACAAATAGATTTTCTTACAAAAGGTATAACATGAACCAATGTACTTTAACATCTGTATAAGCATGGTTATTAATCTTTTGAAATTAATCACTCTAATTTTAAGGTTTATCCCTAATCCAGATATCAAATTGCTGGAGAATTTTCATTCATGTATTATGCAAAAATCCAGGAATAGGGTTGTTGCAATTAACAGGATGAAAAGGGACTAAGAAAGCAGGTTTTAATATTACTATTTTTATTTTAGTAGATTGTGAAAGCAGGAAAATAGGCCTCTGTCTCTCCAGAATTTGTTTGTTAAAAAATTGGCATAGCTTTACAGGTTTTCGTTTCTAATCCATTTCCTTTTTTGCCAGACTACCCCTCCTATATACAAGATAGAAGAACTGAAAATGCCCATTGCTGTTTGGAGCGGTGGACATGACTTGTTTGCAGACCCAAAGGACGTGGCTGCATTACTTGGTCGAATTACTAATCTCGTTTACCATAAGCATTTTCCTGAATGGCAACATCTAGATTTTATCTGGGGTCTTGATGCAGCTAAGCGCATGTATGTGAAAATCATTGAGCTGATGAAGAAGTATCCCTGAAGCCACACAGTGATTCCTGAGGTTGAATGATTTGATCCTTCTATTGTGCTCAGCAATAGGGATGATTTTCTTTCCTTAAAGTTATTAATCATGGGATTAGTAAAGGCTTTATGGTGACTGGCTTGTATTTTACTACATTTGTCACTCTATTGTATTTTCCAACTTGCTGGTGAATTTCAATAAATAGGGAACTACCTCAGGAAGCTGAGATACATTTTCAAGAGGAATCTGTTTTGAAGCTACAAAAGCAGTCATGTACATAACCCATGCAATACTGCAGGGGATCGCTTTCTTTGAAATGTTTTAATCTCTGCCATATAGTCTATCAGTGGGTGATTCATGACAATCATCCAGTTCCAGACAATAGCATTCCTTTCATCACTTTTAAAAAGCATGTTTTTTAGTGGAAAGCTTTTAAAGAGATTGTGAAAGTTCTTAGGTTAAAAAAAAATTGACTTTGGCACTTGAGAATGATTCCCTTCATAGCCTCTGGTGAACTTACTCAACTTCTCTTTCAAGTTTCCTATTTGCAAAATGGGAATAATAGCCTACCTTGTATGGGATGTAGTGAGAATTAATTTGTTAATGTTTGTAAAGCACTTTAGAGCTCAAAAGATCACAAGTGCTAATTTTTATTAGCTCACATTGAAAGATTTATTTCAGCTTTCCAGGTATTCATAAACTTTTCCATCCAATCCACACTGGAGCAAGAGTCATGCTTAAAATTCAGATACTCTATTTCCATGAGCAGCTTTGATGTGGTAATTACTAACCAGTAGGCACAAACTGAAATATGTTTTACTGTTTAGGCTTAGCTAACTACAAGGAGTGAGTTCCTTTAGTCAGTAATGCAGCTGCAAGCAAGCTGTGAGCAGACTCAGCTGTTTGGTGCTTTCAAGTGAGTGAAGTTATTGGTTCTGTTTTCAGTTCTTTCAGTTAAAAATTTCAAATACTTCTGTTTTGTTGCCCTGGGTGATTCTTTCAGTGGGTTTAAGATGCTGAAAAATTAAATCTGTTCCTGCCCACGTGTACTCCTGTCTTAAAAACATTGTAGGGAGACTGTGGGGCTTTTTATATTATTAACAGCAAGAAACTGGGAGGTTATGATATGATTAACTTGGAAAACATGCAACAGATACATCGTGTGTACTTATTCTTTGAGTTATGATTTCTGATTTAAGACGTTGTTATTAATAAATACACCAGGAGATGATTGAGTTTTTTATGTCCCTGGGTTAGCTGTGTCAGTATTAATTGTTTGATCTAATATAAGAATGCAAGTTCTCTTACTGCATAGCCAATAGTTTCTGGACTGGTGGGGATGAGGAGGGATGTTTTATCAATAGAGGTATCTCAGCCTCAACAAGAGTTAGGTGTTTAAAAAAGCCTTGATTAGTGTTATGACATTAAACAGTTAATTGTCATTTTATCCTCATGATTTTGAAGCCAATCTCATGCCCCTTTGGGTGTCTAATTTGAGATTTTTGAATATGCAGAGGTGGCGATAGTGAAAACATCATTCCATAAGTGTGATTTTAAATGCAATGATTGAGGGAAAGGGACAGATATTTTTCATTTTAAGATTTTTGTTGGTTGGTTGTTTTTACCAAATATGAGTGACAGGGAGACACACAGACGATACAGCAGCCAGAAGTAATATCAAGGCCTCCACAGTATTGCAAACATAGAGGAAAATAGTCACAAGCCAAAAAATTACATCCACGCCTTTTTCTTAAATTTACACTGGACTTCCAAAATAATAGCAAATATCACCTGCTTTTCTTTCTTTATTAGAAATGGTATCTGTCTGCCTTTTGGCCACCATCTTCTCTAGCTCAGCCCCACACCTGTCAGCTCTCATGCAATCATGTTAGGCTGGCAAACATTTTCCTTTCATTTACATTTCTTAGCGAGGCGTCTAGGCTGCTCTGTGGAAGTTGCTTCTCTTAAGTCTCCCAGATGGCAATCCTATCAGGCAGATATGGACAAAACCTGTATTTAGACCCTCTGCTTATGTAGGAAGGCCCTAACCCACCTTGCTCTGGCCTGCATCTCTAACCTTACCGTGTATCACATTCCCCTCTCTAGGTCCCCAGTAATGCCAGTATTCACTCCCATTATGCTCTCCCCTCCCACTACCACCTCGTTTTTCAAGAATGTCCTTTTTCTCAAATGTATGTCAAACAAAATATGCTTCTATTCCCTCACCTGAAGGTATAAGGGGTATGTTGGGCTGGCTCCAGGCACCAACAAAACAAGCAGGTGCTTGGGGCGGCACATTTCTAGGGGTGGCATTCTGACGCCGGCCACCATAGGTGCTGACTCTGGGGCATGGGGAGAAAGTGCCCCCGCCGCCCCAGCTCACCTCCGCCTGCTCCCCTGACCGTGCTGCCGCCGCTCCACTTCTCCCCCCTCCCTCCCAGGCTTGCTGCACATGAAACAGCTGTTTTCATAGAATCTCAGGGTTGGAAGGGACCTCAGGAGTTTTGCGCAGTAAGTCTGGGAGGGAGGAGAAGCCAAGCGGCAGGGCGCTCGGGGGAGGTGGCGGTGGTGGAGCAGAGGTGAGCTGGAGCAGGGAGTGATTCCTCTACCCCCCGTTACTTCCTGCCCCCCTCCCGCCCTAGCTCACCTCTGCTCCGCCTGCTCCCCCGAACGTGCTGCCGCTCCGCCCTCCCTCGCTTGAGAGGGAGGGCGGAGAAGCGGAGCAGCGGCGCGTTCAGGGGAGCAGGCAGAGTGGAGGTGAGCTAGGGTGGGAGGTTGCAAGGGGCCCCCAGGAAGCAATGTGGGACAGAATGTGGCACGCCCGGGGTAGGAGGCAGGGCTGAGGATTTGGAGAAGGGGTGGAGTTGGGGCGGGGCAGAGGGGCACAAAAAAAAGGGGGGGGGAATTTTTTGCTTGGGGTGGCAAAAATCCTAGAGCCAGCCCTGGGGGTATGGCAGGGTAGGAAAGGGATGTGGAAGAACTCCAGTCTGCCATAGCAACCCTCCATTGATTTTCCATTAAGGACCCTAGGCTGGTGAAATTTGGAGCTGCGCAGGAGTAGCTTTAAGCATCATTGGCACTGACCCAGGCCTGAGAACCAGGAAGCTGTAAGCAGCTCCCCGATGCCACCCTGCTCCTCCTGCACTGTGGCTCACTGGCACAGGAGAGAGGCTCAGGGGCAGCTCTAGGCACCAGCAAAACAAGCTGGTGCCTAGGGCAGCAAAATCTAGGGGGCAGCAAAAGGCTGGGGCCCCAGCTCATCCTGCCACCGGGGGGGGCGGCCGGCTGGGACGGCGGACCTGCCGCAGTCATGCCTGCGGGAGGTCCACCGGAGCCCCGGCATGACTGGACCTGCCGCAGGCATGACTGCGGAGGGGGCGCTCGTCCCGCGGCTCGGCTGGACCTCCCGCAGGCATGACTGCGGCAGCTCAAGCGGAGCCGCCGGACCCGCGAACCGTCCACAGCCGCGGGAGGTCCAGCCGAGCCACGCGGGACCACCGGTCCCTCTGCAGTCATGCCCGCGGGAGGTACGCTGCTCCCGCGGCTCCAGGGCGCCTCCCGCGCATGACTGCTTGGGGCGGCCAAAAAGGTAGAGCCGCCCCTGGAGAGGCTGTCCCTTTATTTCTTTACTTGGGAGGATTAGATTTTACTTGTCCATTTTCCCCTTCAAAAAGCACCAAAGGGACAAAAATGAGAGTTCCATGTTGTCGCATGACTGGAGGGGGGGGGGCTTTAAAGTTTTGTTGTGAGATGGATCAGCTACTCCTCACCCCTCACCCCCAACAGCTGATTCTGATCAAAGAGAGATCAGGTGGCAAAACTTAGTTATTGGGGGAGAGCTGGGGATGTCTGTATAGAGCTGGATAAGCACAATTGAAAGGGAGCCCCAGAGGAGAGGAGTTTCTCCTCTCTGGGAAGCAGCCTGAAAGATGGCTGAGAAAGCGACAGGTGAGACGAGAAGACAGGCTATTGCCTAGGAGAACTGGAGGTAGAAGACCAGATGAGCAGCAGCAGCCTACCTGTCTGAACCCCTGAGTGAGAGGAGGAATGTGTCAGCCCCTGGACGGAGGTGTCATTGGAGAAAGACTATAGTAACTGAGACATACATATGAGGGAGAGGTGGCCTGCTGACCCCAGCCAGGCTGAAAGTTGGATTATTTTCTTATGTTTGGTTAGACTTTGATAAAAGACTGAAGCCCTGGAAAGGGCTGGACTCTAAAGTGGACTGGCCAGAGGGTCAGGTCACTCTTACAGCTAGACTGGGCCAAACAATAGTGGCAGAGACTGAGGTAGAGTTGCTGCATCATTGCATCCAGCCATAAGAGGTGTGTCCTGGAGTGGCAGCTTTGCTCCACGTGACAGAATGCCTGAAGAATCATGCTCTGTCTGCCATCATTAGTTATGAAAATTTAGAAAGGAAAAACTACAAACATAATATATTGGGCTTGCAGACCACTGGTGACAACTGTATTATGGTCAGATATATCCAGCAATCTATTAAAAACCAATATGAAATTTAAATAAAAACTTTTTCTGAATCCGTTGTGAATCATGTCTTCTATAGTCCTCAAATTTCAAATAATTTTTGTTTTACTTTTTAAAATTCCCTGCTACTGTAAGTAAGGGGATAAGTTGAGGAAAATACATGAAAATTATCATAAATCAACAGAATAAAAATAAGACAACTCCTTCCAGGCATACCACATGGCTATGTATTTTATATGTTGTATGTACTGACTGCACACCAGTATATACAACTTAGATAATGTTTTCACCCCAATACAGTACATGTCTGCAGAAAACATCAAATCTTAAACAAAAACAACGCCTCCATGGCATCCCTGTACAACAGGGAGTGCCCAGATAAGCAGATTTTTTTTTCATGCCTAACACCCTTAACATCATCCCTTTAAGGACTAGGATGCCTTCTTTAACATATATTCAATGTTGGTGAACTTTAATCTTCTCGCTATATCCAGTGGAGATTCCCCATTCTGAAAGAAATAGACAAAACATGCCGTGATAATAGTCATGGAAGCAGGTACTTGAGTGTGAGTATGTCTGTATTGCAATCAGAGGTGGGAGTGCGGCATGTGTAGAAACACCTGAGGTAGTGTTAATCTACTTAGCACCAATCCCAGCAGTAGTGAAGCTGTATTAGCACATACTTCAGTACAGGTTAGTTCTCTAAGTACCCAGGGTCCACAGCAGGCTGGTACAGCCCATGCTGAAGTCTGAACTGCCACAGTTTTGTTGCTATTGGTACTCCCACTAACTAGATTAAAGCCAGCTTGAGCATGTCTACATGGGCTTCAATCACACCTCTGACAGCAGTGCAGACATACCCTGAGAGCCTCACTGGACAGATCAGCCAGTTTGTGTTCACCTATGTGGTTTGTATTGTCTGATCCACACTGATAAGAATCCCCAGCACTTATAGAGGTCTCAAAATGAACTGAGTCTGATCCTGCTCCCCATCAGTCAGTGGGTCAGGGCCTTTATTTCAATCAAACCAAAATCCATTCTGTTATTCAATGTGGCTGATGTCAAAAGTCCGTGTCGAAGCAATAGTAAATGAAGGGGCTGCAGTGTTGCCAAGATACTTACATGTCTCTGATATGAGATGAGAAATCAGTTCTTTCCTTTGACATTTGATTAATGATGGATGAGCCTCCCTTGGGAACGGAAGTTGCTGATTCAACCCCTTACACTGGCACAACCTAGTGTGCAAGGCTCCCAGCAGCCCTGGGGAGGGTACCCACATATCTCGTTCCACCAGGGGGCCTGCAACCAGCCATCATAACTGGAAGTGGGCAGTGCTGGACCAGCAGGGGCATGGCCAAGACCCCTAGGAGATGCATTGATTCAATACATCCCCCAAGCAGCTTGCACAGCTCCAAACATGCACTATTTACAGTTTAAAGCTGCTCTCCCCCCAGGAAAGCAGTGGGGCAAATATTTCTTTGTCCTTCCCTAGAAATGAATCTACTCCTGGGGAGCAGTGCACTCTGCATTCTCCTGTGCCAGCCACCTGATTTCTGGGAGCTTAGCAGGGCAATGCTCACAGACACAGCTATTATCTCCTTACCTTATTCTTTATAGAAGGGTCTGCATGGGCTTCAAGTAGTAGAGGAACAACTGACTGATTTTTCATTTCACAGGCATAGTGAAGGGCTGTGCTACCAGACTGAAAGTAAACAGAATCCAGGTACAGTTTACTTTTGCCTCACTTTAAGCAGAAATTTTAGACACACATTCACCTGTCATTTCATCAGCCCACCTGCCAATGGTATTTGTATGTTGGAAGTTGTTTTGTCTGTTTCTTGAAAAAGGACGATATGCAGCCATATGTGATACGGGGCAGAAGGCACTTAATGTGATGGAGTGACAAGATTGATTGTTTTACTGTTTACCAGAGATGGGTCTATGCCACAAAATAAGAATCTAGATACAGGCCCAGACTTCAGTCTCCTCAAAGCTTGAGAATGTAAAGATTGAGGGATCTGGCTCAGGGTGCATTGCTTTCCTAAAGCACATCTGCCGACCCACCAGGCTGCACCCAGCATGGTACAACTCCTCATCCTCCCCACAACCCGCTAATGCAGACCAATGCCTAAATGTGTACAGCTTTGTTACAGCAAAGCTTACGCTGCATGCTAGTAAACATATCTAGGCAGTAGCCCGGGTAGAGGAGAATCACTGCATGTTTGTGTCCAGTCCTGTGAATTTAGCAGGCTTTTTGTTTTAAACTATTTCTGTATTTAGAAAATTTTAACAGTTTTACAAATCCTAGTCCTGTAAATATCCAAGACAATACAATAATCATTACAACAATTAGAGAAACATTACACAGTAGTCATTGGATCTCTCTATTTAGCAGGGTGTTACCATGTCACAGACTGAGACTCTTTACCCCTGATATGCCATGTCTGTGATTTTATTAAATTGAGTGAAATCTCTGATCACACATTTAACAGACCAGGTATGTCTATCAAATGTGAACATTCAAAAAAATTGGACAGGTATCTTGTTTTTTTTCCAGGTGAATGTATTATCTAGACATGCTTACTAGCATCCAATGTAAGCTTCATAGATTTTAAAAAATTGAGTTGTACGACATGCTGGAAGACAGTTCTGGGTCCATTTCTGTTCAATATCTTCATCAATGATTTAGATAATGGCACAGAGAACACATTTATAAAGTTTGCAGACAATACCAAGATTCAAAATGATCTCAACAAACTGGAGAAATGGTCTGAAGTACATAGGATGAAATTCAATAAGGACAAATACGAAGTACTCCACTTAGGAAGGAACAATCAGTTGTTCACACTCAAACTGGGAAATGACTGCCTAGGAAGGAGTACTACAGAAAGGGATCTGGGGGTCATCGTAGACCACAAGCTAAATATGAGTCAATAGTGTAATGATGTTTTGTATGATAGTTAGAGAAGCACCTGGGATTCCCTAGCAAGTAGCCTATGGCTGCTATTGAATGCCAAGACCTTTCCTGGACATTATCAATAACTAAGGCTTATGGGACACTATCTGCTCAAGCCTTAGTGTTGCAGAAACTGGCTGAAGAAAGAGCTGGAGCTTTCCCCCTCTCCTGCTCTATGTGGAGGAAAGAGAAAGAGGTTATTTTCTGCACCCAGAGACCCTGATGGATGTAGGTGTATACCAGGTAGTCTCTAGATGAGACCAGGAGGGAGAAGAAGCCACTCAGTGCCCTCTGAAGACTAAGAGGTTGTAGGGATCAGACTACCCCCCTCCTCCAGAACAGAACAATGGCAAAGTTGGATGTGCCCTTGACCCATAAACTGCACCAGAGCAGGTCCATGGATGTTTGTAAAGCCAGGTTGGTGGTTCACATGTAGGACTAGAACCTGAACCCGCCCTGACTTTGGATGAATAAAGGGTTCTAGCCCAGCTGTTCATACAGTTTCTCATACCACGACATCACTCAGAATAGTCACAAAGTCTAACCACCCCCAACCTAGGGAATCAGCTCCTTTCTGGTGCAGTCCACACCTAATGGCAAAGTTGATAGTCCCAGTTCTACACACACACAATCCTTCCATCACCTCTGCTGAAGTACAGCATGTTCACTCCACTGAAGGCTGATTGGAGACTGAACTCAGGTATGTTTCCTTTGTAGCTTGCACTCCTTTAAGGGTGTTGTGGCAATGTGACACTTCATTATTCCCAGCATTTGACAAAGACTCTACCACAGCAATAAAGAGGCTGACAGTCAAGTGTAACACACCAGGGTAAGGGGAGTGTGTCTAACATTTCACATTTGTTTTGGATGCTGTGTTTGGCGCAATGGTAATTAAGAATCTAGAGGCAAAAAGAATAACTGAATTGAATAAAATCCAAGTTGGGCTGCCAAGGGGGAGAAAATTGTGTACTTTGAATTTTAGAGTTAAATTTGCTAAGGGGCAACAGTGAGCCACAATGCCAGACAAGCTTAACATATCAAAACAACCTTTCCTGGATTGATCTTTCTCTGAAGCATCACATTATTTCTAGTAGCTTCTAAAAGCTACTTTTTCTAAATTAACTAAATGAATGTTGCATACACCACACCAGTGAGTGACCCACTTACATAGTCTGTAGCATTAACATCTGTGCCAGCTCGAAGTAACATCTTGATTAGGTTTTCATTCTGCTTAGTTTTTGATACCTGTTAAACACATAGAAAAAAGTCCAACCCAGTTGGAAAGTTAATTCAGGTAACACACGTTACTAAGCAGATTTGGGGTAGCTCTGAGCATTCTACTCAAAATAATGGAAATGCCCTATTTGTGCTGTACACTTACATGTGACACTACTGTCTCAGCAGTATATCAGTTATATTCAGAGCCAAATCCTGAGGTCCTTATTCATTTTTAGTTCTTACTTAGTCCTTAATTTGAAAATCACAACCCAGGATTATTTTGTGTATATTCATAACTCTGGATGAGCTATAGTACAGGATCCTGCCTGCAATAGCTAATTTGATAGGTAAGTATCACAGGCTGGCTGGCCCTTTAAGGGGAGTCAAGCCCAACCTTGCCTGTCATGATCAACTACCCTCTCAGCTGACCCTGACTGGCTAGGAATCAGATGGGCATGTTCAATTATTAGATCCAACTGGGGAGGGCTCATGGGAGACTTACAAATGATCAGAGAAGTCAATCAAGAGTGGAGTGGTCTGAGAGACTAGGAAAATAGAGACCCGAGGACAAGTAAAGAGAGACAGACTCCTTCTCCTAACAGACAGCCTAAGGTAAGCCTATAAGCTGCAGAAGCTATGGAAGGAGGCTGGGGAGTCAGTCTGCCTATAGGATGTCCTCAGCAGGAGCAGACCTAAGGATTCTGTACCACAGATATAAGCCAGATAGGAAGGCAGAGTGGGAGGTCCTGTGTTTCCTTGTGAACTTTATTAATAAACCCATATCTCAAGAAAGGCTTTCACATGTCAAGTAATATTCTATGTCAAAGTTATTGGAGAGTCTAAGAAGGAGACCGTGAAACAGCAGCTAGCTAAGGTAGCAGTGGTACGCTGTGATGCTTTTAGTAAGGCATGTAATTCTACACTTGCATGCCTGTGGTGGTCCAAAATGGCTTCCTTTATATGGCTTGGCCTTGTATGTATGGGGCATGTGAGGTCATTCTGTGCAGAGGATGTTTTTTTGTTCTACAATGTGCAGTGGGGAGCTAAATGGAATTGGCCTGCAGGCTGCCAGTTAGGCCATGGTTTTTGTGACTTCTGGGACATGTGATATATGCCTTGCATACACAGATAATATGCCACTGCCAGGAAGTCAATGTACCTACAGTGGGTCTTAAGATGGAAAAATGTAAGGTAAGTCTTTCTACTTTAGTTTGTACTCACCATGATAAGATAGCCAATAAGCAGAATGGGCATTAGGATGATAATTAGCAGGTAGTCAAGGAAACTAAACCGTTTTCTCACAGCATAATGCAAACATGTGCGGTCTTTCTAAACAGAGAAGAAATGTCTGTTATTAGCGTTAGATGCACAATTATTCCCCTTGTGTATTTCACAGCTTTCTGACTGGTTATATATCTAGAGCATTTCTTTTTCATTAACGTTGAAACAAGGACATGGGTATCTTGCTCAACTGAGTGAAATACACTTCAGCTGCCCAAAGCCACAGCCCCTGAGCTTCACAGGGGCACAGTGTGCATGGGACTGGGGTCTGAAATTGATGTCTCCAGTCCTGGGCCAGGTTAGGGAGAGTGTGTGCCGGGGTGGGTGGGGGGTGGGGGAAGGGTGCACTATCGTTCCCATGTGGCTGTTACTGAAGCCTGTGGGGGCAGAACAGCAAGAATAGCCCCCACTGTTAAGTGTGCTATTAACTGTTAATTTGTGTCATTCAAAATCCCATTGGCTCTCCCCTAGTCACAGACGGTAATGAGGCAGACGTCGAGTTTGGCTGTGAAGGAGGACGTAGGAGGTGTTTGGAATAAGCAGCCAAACAGAGCTGCTGCGGAGGCAAGGAGAGCTCCCCATGCCCTCAGGAGGCAGAAAAGCTTCTGGATGGGGTGGGGGAGAGCAGTAAGAGCCTGGCAGCTCTGCTCCCTGTTCCTTGCCTGTGAAAAATGTATTGGTCAGCTCCTCCTCTGTAATGCTGCAACAGCAGGCCTGGGAAGGGAGAGAAGAGGGCTCCCTCGGAATTGCCATCCCTCCTGGCCTGGTGGGGAGAGAGACACAGACAGACATGCACACAAACGTCCCCTGGACTTGCCTTCCTACCAGGCCTGGGAGGGCGTGAAGAGCCTCCAATGCTGCAGGAGGAGCAGACATGGAATAGGGGAGCAAGACGGGTAAAGAACTGTGCTGTGGATGCAAACATTTTCCTCCACTCCTAATTGCAAAATGTAATTAGATGTCATTAATGAAAAGAGGGAATTCCTGGGACACTTGGCTATTGCCACTCACCTTGTTTCTGATGTTCACATCAGCGTTCCATTTCAAAAGGTAACTGACTATTCTGTTGTGTCCCCGTCTGCAGGCACAGATTAGGGGTGTGTCTCCACCACAGCTGTCTTGAATGTTTAAAAAATTGCTATCCTCTTCCAGCAGCAGTTGAACTTGATTGAAGTCATTATCATAAGCTGCCCGGCAAATAGGCTGAGGAAAGGAGGGGAGGAAATGTTAGTGACCGAGGCATTATAGGCCTCAGCCTACCAAGAGCCAAGTACTTCCCACTAGGTGAAGTGAGAGTCCTGCTAGCTCCCATTGAAGCAGATGTGAGGTCCCTCAATTCCCACTTTCTGGGAAGCACTTGGGGAAACCTTACGCACAAAAATTCAGAAAGAGAACTAAGTTTGGGCCCAGTTCAGCTCTCCTAGAATGGAAAGCGTCAAGATTCCCATGGGCTGCAATGGGAGTTGGATCACTCCCCTAATGTAGACACATATCAGTGGGAGGTCAGGATTTAGAAGAGTAGGAAATAATGTATAATATTGCAAATCAACACTGTAAACTCTTGCATCAGGGAAAAAAAGGGTTAAAATTCCTCAAAAGACCCTATAGTACAATTGCTTATTTAAGTGTGTGTGTACACACACACAGAGTGACTACTTTTTAGCATCTTGAAGGACATTAGGCCATTTTATAGGCTCATTTAAGTTACTAGCATTCCAGGTGATCAAGTGATGTTAGTTTAAATGGTTTCTCTAATTTTGGCTGGCTCATTATGGGAGCATGTTGGTGGTCTCCTTCTTCTCCAGGAGAATAGAAAGAAAGATTAAAAGGTTTGGTTAGTTTAAGGCCTGGCCTACATTTAGAACTTAGATTGGCATAGCTATGGTATTCTGGGGTGTGAAAAATCCACACTTGTATGAGCACTGTAGCTACATGAACCTAATCCCTGCCCAAGTGTATCTGCAGCTATGTTGGCAGAAGAATGCTTTCATACTGTCATACGGGGAGGTGATGTTCCTGAGGCAATTAATAAAAACCCCTTCCACCACTGTAAGCTGAGCCCATACTACAGGGTTATGCCAGCATAGCTACAGGTCTGTATTGTAGACATGGACTACCTTGATAGTGCTTTAGGCTATACAGGAATTCAGATGGATGTTGCAGTGATAGCTACATTCCACCAGATGGTGCCAGGAGATAAATCACAGTGCAAGTATGCCTATTTCAATGTAACGCTCTAATGGACCAGGAGAGGAACGCATCAGGTTTGGCAATACTGCAATAAACCAAGCTATTAATTGCTATACATGTAGCTGGAAGGTGATGCTTCAGGAGGAACTGAAAACTATTGCTGTAATTCAGCAGTTTCTAAATTCCCCTTTTTGGTGGTTTTGCTTCTGTTTATGTCAGACATTTTGTTTCTCTAGTTTAATTAAAAAAAAAAAAGACTACTTTAGCCATGCAAAGAGCCCATTGACTTCATTGGCATTAATTACCATAGTAAACACTAACAGTTCAATCCTGAAAAATGCTGCACCCCAATCCACTAACCCACCAAAGCAGGTGCTTACTTTCACATACAGTGAGTAATCCCATTGATCAGAACTGCTGAGTAAGAAGGTACAGTTTTTACATAGTAACTTTTAAGAATAGAGCCACACTTCAGGTTAAAATAAAAACTTTTTTAAAAAGAACACAAGAAAGGATCACTTCACTTCTGTAAATATTGGTCAAGAAGCTTAAATATAAGGAACAATTTCTAGTCGGAATATATTGGACTTTTTTCTTTTAGCAAACCCAATACAATGAATAGACTTGAATGCTGGTATTGAAATGACACCATGTTAAAGTACACTAGGGAACTTTTAGTGTGCTCCAGCAGGTCTAGTGGAACAATTAGTGTGCAACAGATTACTGTGCTTCAGAAATCATATCCCTGCAGCATGCATTGCTGCTCTGTATAGACTTGCCCTGAGAGTACCTCATTTTTTGTAGTCCAGAAAAGAGCAGGTCCTAGGTAGGAATCTTCCCAACATCCTTAACAGTGAAAACTTATGTAGAAAAGTCATTTAGTTTCTCAGCAATGTCCTTGTCTTCCTTAACTGCTCCCTTTTAATCAAGTGATCCAGTGGACCTAAAGCTCTGTCATAACTTTCTTCCTTCTGATATACTTAAAGAATCTCATATGTTTGTTTTACCCCTTTTGCTGTTTACTCTTCAAAATCCATTTAGGCCCTTCTAATTTCCCTACTAATATTAGGGTGACCAGATGGGATGAAGAAAATATTGGGGACACATGGGGCGAGGGGGAGCCACAAAAAAAAGCAGAGTGCGAAATATTGGGACAAATTTTGTCCCGATCAAACATCAGCCGGGACACGGGACAAACGCCTAAATATCGGATATCTGGTCACCCTAACTAATATTGCCTGCTCTAGTTTATGCTACTGTTTTTTGCCTTCTCTAGGGTCAGATTTCCAAATGTAGAAAGATTTCAGTTTGGCTTGAATAGCCTGTCAAACCTTGGCATTTAGCCATAATGTTTTATTCCTTGCCTGCCTTGTTCATTTTTTTTGTTTGGCAGTTCAACGTGCCTTCTAAGACTCTGTTATTGTTTTTGTAAGCAGCACCCATGCCACCTCTAGGCATTTTACTTTTAACTTTATGGCTTCTTTGACTAAAATTCTCCTTTTAGTGAAATCTTCCTTTCTAAAGTTGTCACTTTTCGGTACCCTACCTCCTCTTAGATGTTGAACCGAATTGTGTCCTGGGCACTATAATTTTGTGGCTTAACTACTGTCACTTCTTGAATTAGCTCGTGTATGTTGTTTAAGACTTACTCAAGACTACCCTTTCCTCTTGAATGCTCGAGAGCTAGCTGTCCTAAAAAATCATCACTTATCATAGAGAAATTGTTTTTGCAGACACTGTCCTGTTGTGCTATTTGACTAGTTTAAAATTGGGTAGTTGAAGTCTCTCATTTAGAAGAGGACAAATAAGATAAAAGTGACAAATAAGGTATGACTGGGCCAGGGACTTAAACCAAAAAAAAGGGTCTGGCTGGGTTAGAGTGCAGGTTCTGAGGGTCAGGACATATTCTTGGTACTCTTGCTTTACAATGTTACTACATAACACACTTCAGGCTTATTTAAGGTCCACTTCTACTTTGTCTCGGACCTTGTAAATTTCAGCTGTGGCTGTTTCTAAAAAAAAAAGAATGTAGAGTGCCCTAGATAAGGTGAACACCACAAGGAAGTAATTTCCCTCCAGTAGGGAGGTCTGTGCTGTGACAGATATGACAATATCCTGAACAAATCTTATGGCATTAAGATTAGCATTACTGAAGTAAATTCAATGGTTTTGGGGTCCATTGTATTAAAAAGGCAATTGTTTGTGTTATTGTGAGATTGTATGTAATGTTGGGTATGCTAACTCTGGTTATCATCCCTTTGAAGCCACCCCCTGGAGAGGATTCTATATACTGGATTCTCCAGGGACCAATGGACAAAGGATTTTGTGCATCATTAGCCTGGTTATAAACAGCCTCAGGGCTTTCTTCCTGATCCAGCAAATGGTCAGGACCCCCAAGGAGGGTGCCAATTGTTAGGGAAGGGTTGGAGGGACTGAGCCTACTGAAGGCACGTTTAAGACACTGTTCTTGTTCTGAACGGAAGCTGTGATGAACTTGAAACCATAAAGAAACCACTTGTGTGAGGTTTTGAAGGACAGCTCCTGTCAGAGCCCATGTTAGGGTTGAGGAGAGCTCTGGTAAGCTTATTTGCATGAGTATAGTTTCGTTTGTTTTTCTCTGTAGTGCTTTTACCTTAAGAATAAAATACACTTCCTATGCAAGCCTATGTGGTAACGAGCAGTTACACTTAATGCTTTGAAGAGAGAGTTCACAAGCCTGCTCGGGTGGAGTCTCTTGCTGAGAACAACACCGTAAAGGCAGGGAACTATTCAGCCTGGAGATATCCAGACAGACGGGAGAGAGATGCATGTCTCCAAGAGAGGTGACAGCCAGGGAGCATTCTCAGAAATTGCAAGTGACTGATCTTAAGGTTGTATCTTGTCCTGTGTTAACAGGAAGGAAAAAAAAAAATCAAAGAGCAGAGATAACTGCAAGCTGTTCAAGACTAATAACAGTTAACAGCAGGTATTAGTCTTAGAGGAAAAGCTAGGGACTTAGCAGACAGACAGTTTCATCCTCTTACACCTAGAAGAGTAATCCGCCGTCGGGTTGAGGCACACTAGTTGAACAGCGTGATGAACCTTGTATTACTGCTGCTCTCGAGAAACGACTTCAGTTTGCTGGGTTCTTGGTATGATGACTCTCAGCAGTACTAAATTAAGATGAACCTATATAGGCACAAGGCCACAATCACAGCTCTGGGAGAATGCCGGTCTGTTTTGCAAAGAAGAGCAGTGGCTGATGTTTGGGGACAATTTCCAGGAAGCTTTAGGAAAACTCCACCGATCTGCATGACCAGAGTGCTGAGTTGCAGGTTCAGATCACAGAATTCAAAAGACAACTGGCTGATTGAAAGAGAAACTACAAGTCACTTTGGTGAAGGTGGAAAAGGAAGCAACCCAGAAGAATATGGCCCAGAAGGTAATCAGTAAGATGGAATCTCAGGTCACTGAACTTCAGAGAGACTTGGGGTTAGATTCACAAAAGCTTAAACATGGTGGCACTCAGTGTTGCCATGACTAACTCTTAGGACCCTGGAAATATCACTGGGATTCACAACACCTGGGTTAAGCTCCCTATACAGTGAATGGGGAGAGACAGGCACCTCAGAATGGGATTTACAAAAGCCAGCACACTATGTGGCCCTTGTCTAAGCTAGGCAGTGGGAGATGCCAAGCCCAGGGATGTGTTAAGCCCGGGCCTCCTTCCACTTAGGAATCTCAGCTGCAAACCCTGTCTTGATGTTAAGCATCTACACCATTTTAACACAAAGCAAGAAAAAGGGGACCTTCCTCATAACTTTTAGCCCAGTGGTTAGGATGGTGGTACTCCCCCCAGCCATAGTGTATAAACTTGCCTATAGGGGCCTGATCCAGTGGGCCAGATCTGAGCATGCGTACTCTATTGGGTCTTATAGGCAATGTAGGCAAAGGAATGCCTGTCTTCCCCCAGCTTGTGCATCGTTCTGGGCTTAAGCATCCAGGTGCCTGGTGTGGGACTTCGGTGCACATGCTCAGAGGCAGAAATATAAGCACTTAGGAAATTTTCATTGCAAAGATTTACTCAGTGAGTTTAGAGGCCTGCAGAGTTCAGAAACAGCTGAGCAGGGGTTTTGTGAATCCCAATTGGACATGATTGTGTGATTTAGGCCTAAAGTGGCAGTTTCCTAAATTCCTTTGTGAATCTAGCCCTTGGAGTCTGAGTGGCCAGGATCAAAGCAGAAACCCAGAAGTGGGAGCTGTAGGTACTGAAAACATCCACAAGACACACTAGACTCCACTGTTGCACAACAGCTCAGATCAAAGCAGGATCTGAAGACCCTGGATAATGAGGCAGAGGCATTTACAAGCTGTGACCCTGTGAAGGAGCTGAGTTGTACTTCAGACAGTCCCTCTGCCCCTCTCCTTAAGACAGGTGTCCCCGAACTCTCTTCCTTGGAGCTGAAGCTGTAACTTAGGTCAGTTTACAGCCTCAGCTAGTTTCCCCTCCAGCTGGTCCTTTTTCCCCAATCAATGCTTTCACCCTCGGCTTACAAGGGTTCAGCAGGCAGATCATCATCTTCTGAGGGAGGAGACAGAATATAAAGTCATCTTCTCAGAGCTTGTCCCAATTGACTGGGACCGAGGGGAACCCTGCCCACCCCTACTCTACAAAGTTCCTGGTCCCAGGCCCTTAAAGAAGCAGTAGCCTGGATTCCCTCCCCCCCCCAAGCCTTAGCTAGTCCTCTGGGACCATAGTCCTCTCTCCCAACACCTTCTTCTGCCGTCTCTAGGTCTTCATCCACCCTAAAAAGTCCCAGAACTTAAAGGGGGACACCATAGAACTGATGTTGACTGACCCTTGCATCTAAGAGAGGCAAGAAAGGAGAAAGTGCTTTTCTCTAAAATAGCAGAAGTCCTTACACAAGGACATGATATTTGATCCAGATGCATGTTTGGGAGGGGTGCCTGTGTGTTTCAAGGGCAGGCAGCGTTCTACAGAGTGGCCTGTTGCCCGCTTCTGTGAGGTCTGCAGTGACTTGTATGACTTCCTTCCATTTATTGTGGAAACCTGTAAGAGTAGTGCAGAGGTAGACAACAGTCAGCACAGATCCTGCCACAGTAATAGGAATAATCTAAAAAGGGGAGCATGGATCCTCAAGAGCTTGATCCAAAGGCCATTGAAGTCAGCGGGAGTCTGTCCATGGACTTACTGGGTATTACATCAAGCTCTCAACAAATTGAACTTCTCTAACCAAAAATACTGATGACAGTATGACAGATTTTGCTCATCAGTCTTAAAGCATTTGGTTAGATCAGAATGTGGTGGTACTGGAGTTGATCTCTAACTTATGAATACTGGATCTTGATCTGGTTATTGGGTTGTTTACTGCATGAATGTATCGGCTTAGCTTAATAGGGTGCTGTCAGGTAAAAACAAGTAGAAAGCAAAAAAAAAAAAATGGCTGCAGATAAGCCACCCCTTGGCAAACACTTGGGGGTTGTTCTGTTCATTAGAAGAAACAGGCCTGGAACTAGAGTCCTTTAGATCTCATATCAGTTTAAAAATGGACTGTCTCTGAAATGAGGAGGTAGTTCTGGCAACCCATGTGTGTGCACGTACCTTCCAGGGGTACACAGTAGGAACAAAGAATAAGGGGGAGGTGGGAATAATTTAAAATAAACATGTCTACAGGCACATTGTTCTTACCCTTGATAGTAGCCTTCTTCAAGGGTAAGAACAATGTGCCTATAGATATGTGTATTTTAAATTATATCCCCCGCCCCTTATTCTTTGTTCCTACTGTGATTAATAAGTACATTGATTTAAGAAGGTTGATCTGATGACTGTATATACCACTAGTCATGGACTCCTGAAGGGAAAAGTCACAGGTGCTTAGCTCAGTTGGACTTGCTGGGTAAGCACTGTTGACACACGGGGTGCTGTATCCCAGAGTCTCATTTAAGATCGAGAGAACTTGAGAATACTTTCCCTGGGCTGGAAAGGGCATGAGGCCTGTACTCAGAAAGGGGACAGCGGTGCAGCTAGTCTTGTAACTGTGACCCAGAGTACAGATAACTAGTCTCTCAAAGTTGCATGGGATTTGTAAGAGTATTTCATAATTTCCATTTGCTCTTATAAAATGGAGTCACTTCCCACAAAGCATAGATACTGTGTTCCAGAAACTCCATTGCATGAACTTATGCCTTGAAATCTAACTCAAGCTGACATACCTATTCTACAAATTAGGTGAGAATCAATGTTGAAGAGAATAATTGGAAAATAATTATTTACACCATTTCTGAAAAATCTGGCAGCATCCCAACTGTCCAGAAACTATAAGTTGTCACTCATTTACATCACTGTTCATTTATATTCGTCATGTAGGAGCCCTACTTTGCAAAGAAAATTATTCCCTAAAAACACATTCTACTGGAAAAATGACTAATGAATTTAAAATTGTTTATGAAAGAAATAATTACACTGACTATGCTCTAATTAAACATCTTAAACTTTCAGTTTTTGATGTAAAAAGCATGGTAAAGTTCTGTCAGAGTAGTAAAGACTTTAAAAAGAAGTTGTTGTAAATGTCTGTCTACACCTTTGAAGTGGAATGAAGTCCAACCAGTTAGTTGGCTTATGAACATGTGGAACTGAACTATATATATAAATTCAAGTGCCTCATTCCCTTTCATTTGAAATAGCACTTTACTTTTTTTAATGAAAACTTTATTACTTTTCCACATGTAAATTTAGTTTTTTGAGAAGCATGTACATTCTATGCTATATCCAGCGGGAGAAACCAATCAATTGTAATCAGAGTTTAGGGAGCAAAGTAGAGATTCAGCTCCTTGTCTGTAATTATGGAAAACATTTGACCATGCATGTTATATAGCACTCTTGCTAAAATCAAGGCACCCTTCCTCCTCTGTCTCCCCATTACCGACGCTAAGGTGTGGGTGTGAGGAGAGAGGAGAGAACTCTCTTCTATTCAGTAAAGAGAAATGGCCACTTGATTTGGCCCTTAAGGCAATAGTTTACCAACTGTGTTAAAACTAAGCCAAAGTGGCCACTCAGTTGCATTGCCTAACATGTCAAACAGAACCCCAAACTGCTTTGCTCTGAATATTCTAACTTAGCTAACACCTTCATCTCTGAAAATGAAAGAACCCATGAAATGTATGTATTTGTACAAAAAGTAGCCTTAGCTGCATGTAAAGTATTGTACTTTAGACAAGATGGGGTTTTCAATTCCTAATATGAGACTGTCAAGGAAACCTAAATCGCTTATATAGATTTTCTACAGTTTCACATACCTCATAAGAAATGGCCACATACCTCTGAATAAAGTATCCCCATGTCTGTTCTTTGGAGCTTGCCTGAAGTCCTTTGTCGCTCACTTGACCAGCAGATTTTCTTGACTTTCAGTTGCTCTTGAGTTTGTTTAAAATTGATTAAAATTTAATCTCAAGAGTCCCTTAGTGGAGTGATTTGAGCCATGAACAATAGGTATCTGATCCTTTCCAAAGCTTCACTTGTAAGTGCTTTCCTAATCAGGGAGTATGAAATGATGCCGTTTTCAAAAGCCCAACCCAGTGAGGTAAACGTGAGTGTGGGTTTACTGCAAGGCTGACACAAGCAGTACAAGTTACAACAGCTAGAAATATTTTGCAATAGCAGGTTCCCTAAACAGAAAAGGTTAAACTAGCCACAGGGGAGAAGACAAATTGCACAAGAAAATGAATGAAGAAACGGGAGACTTCTAAAACAAGAATTTACAAAACTAGGTGTGAGATTATCACCCAAATAGTAAAAAAAAATGGGAACCTAGAACATAACAGCTGTGACTGCAGAAAATGAGATTAAAGCTTTCAAGAGTGGTGTTAACATACCCATTGAAAGAGAAGTGCAGATTTGCTTTATCAGATAAATACGCTTCCATTAGTACGCAATCACAGAAACCAGAAACAATGAACCTAGTCTATCCACTGCTAAAATGGGATTTCCCTTTAGTACTTATTCCCCCACCACCCCCAGTTTAATCTACATTTCTAGTTTTAATATGGTCCAACTCCCCAGGGACCTATTCTGTCATCTGGGCTGGATGCTTCTAGGGAAAATAGTGATCCACTGTTGCATCATGCTGAACATTGTATATGTGACAGTCTGCTCTTGGCTCAGTGAAGCATTCTATTATTGCCTACCTTGTACAGTATATGGGTGTTGGTGTCCCCCCCCCCCCAAGAAACATTGAAATATTTGTCCTCTTTGTAAAATCTTTGCATTTGTTCATGCTAATGTCCATCAGGAAAGAACACCAGCAACAACTCAGTTTATGAATAATTGCAAACACTTAGCTAAAAAAATCTTCATATCTGGAATATGTCCCATTCCAATCATTGTGGATATGAAATCTACTTCCTAGCACCATCTGGGCCCCATCTTGAAAAAACTTGTGAATGGGAGCAACTTGACACATGAGTAGTCCTGTTGACCACAATTGGACCATTCATAATTGTATTTATTTGCAGGATTGTTTTTATATCACCTAATCTATTGCCTGCATTGAATCTTGTGTTTCATATAAAAAATACAAGCACATAAGTTAGTATCAATACAAACCATTTGTTTTTCTGACTCATTCCTTAATATTTTTAACATGAATAAAACAATGTGACACACTTAGTAGAGAACATATGTGGTATTCCAGAACAAAGATTTCTAGGGGAAAAGGTGAGAAAAACAAAATCATTTGTTGTCCAATGCAGTATAAATTCAAACTGCAATACAAAAAGTGATGCTGAAGACTCAAGTAGTGACTAGAGATGACACCTAGGTGCACACATTCAGCAAAGGCTGGAAAAGGACTTCAGGTTGTGGTACAATAACTATCACTTATACAACATCGTCAGTATATGTAGGGCTTTGCAATAATGAGGGAAGGCAAAGAATCTGCCCTGGAGAATTTACAATAAAATGATCACTGTCCTTCACAGTTACCAGATTCTTCACAATTTAAGTATCCCATATCTCTGCAAACTATTCTATATTCCCGGGCGTGAAATTTAGCCACTGAGCAGCCACAGTGATTTTTGGTGCAGGCACAAGGAAAACTGAAAAATTATCTACCCTTCTATATGCCCAAGATAACATGAGACACTCACCTAATCCACAAACAAACAGTGCTTTTCTGTGCCTCTTACCGGCAAAGGATGCCACCATCTTCTCTGAGAGCAGCTTGGCTTCAGTCCCTTTAGGAACAATGGGAGATACTGGCCATCTTTGCTAAAGGCATCTTGTGGCTTTAGTCCCATTGAGAACAACAACAATGGGTGATGCTGACCATTTTAAAAGAAGGCACAATTTTTTTTAATGTGGTAGGAAAGAGAAAGTGGATATCGTGTGTCAATGCAGATTGTGGTTAGAATGTGTGTACACGTTGCATAAATTTCATACTGCACCTAGAGTTTGAAAAGGCATAATTAATGAGTAACTAAATCAATAAAATAAATACTTGATTTCTTCCCCTACTGTCGCACTCCCCTGTGCCCCTCCCTACTCCAGTTCCTGGCCCAGTTCTCTCCTCCAGTGCAAAGTATATATGAACCCATGAGATTAATATGAATCACCATTTATTTTAAAAGCTTAAAACAACTGTTTCCTTTTTACATACTGCTGTAAATCTTTTGGAAGAATGACACACAGTGTAGGTGTTAATATGGGAGGGGGCAAGAAAATAGGGTGGTGCTGTAGGATGACCGTGTGTGTTCACGTTTCACTAGTCACATCTGTATCAGTCTATGTAAACATTCTGTTTCTTGACCTTCAGACAATGAACAATACCCACCTTTCTTTAAATTCTGCAGTTTAACAGACTGTAACTCTCTGAGAAGGACTGTGTACCTGTGAGATGGAAGGGTCCCCCTTGCCAAATGTAAACAAGGCATTATAAACCTCTGTGGATCCAACCAGGCTTGCCATAACAATTGAGAAAATCAGGCCCACCTCTATGATCAACTATTAAACAGCTGAGATAAGCTAAGTACCTGCTTTAAAATTCAACTCTCCCATAGTTTTTAAATAATTGGCTGGGGAGATGTCTCAGAACTATTAATGTTCATTTTAAAACAAATTTTAGAGTACTGGGAAAACTCCAGAGGACTGGAAAAAAGCGAATGTTGTGCCAATATTTAAAAAGGATGACTCAGGTCCTTTATAGGCCAGTTAGTCTGCCATCAGTCCTGGGCAAAACCATGGAAAGGCTGATATAATATGCAATCAGTAAAATATTAATTCCAATCAACATGGCTTCCTGGACAGTAGGTCTTGTCTAACAAACTTGTATGAAATTACAAGTTTAATTGGTTAATTGTGTTGATATAGTATACAGAGCCTTCTGTAAGGTATTTGACTTAATGCATGACATTCTGATTAAAAAATTAGCACTATGCAATCAGATGTTTCTCATGAGGTTTTGTAGGGGTCTGTATTTGGCACAATGCTTTTCAATATCTTTACCAATGATCTAGAAGAAAATATGAAATCATCTCTAGTAAAATTTGCAGATGACACAAAAATTAGCCTAATGTTGAATAATGATAAATCAGTTATACAGAGCAATCTAGATCATTCAGTAAGATGGGATGATTCAAACAACATGTGTTTTTAAAATAGTCAACTGCAAGGTAATACATCTAGGAGCAAAAGCCGAAATCCTCAAAGGTATTTGGTATTGAAATCAATGGAAGTTAGGAGAGAACTAAAAATCTTTTGACGATCTGGGCCAAAGAATGTAGGTCAGACTTAGAGAACAGAGCACTCTATTCTAAAAAGCAGTAACTCTGAAAAAGACATAATGGTCATGGTGGATAACTATATGAACATTAAGTATCAGAGGGGTAGCCGTGTTAGTCTGGATCTGAAAAAGCGACAGAGACCTGTGGCACCTTATAGACTAACAGATGTATTAGGTCCCAGTGCAATGTGACGGCTAAGAGAGCTAACATAATCTTTGGATATATAAAGAGGAATATGGAGTACAAGTAAGGAGTTAGTATTACCTCTGCATACACCATTAGTGAGATCATTACTGGAATATTGTGTTCAATTCTAGTGTCCGAACTTTAAACAGGATGCTGAAAAATTACAAGGAAAAAGCTAAAAGAATAATTTGCAGTCTGGAAAACTTGCCTTTATAATAAGAGACTGAACTCCTTTAGTCTATTTAGTTTATCCAAGAAAAGGTTCAGCGATAAGTTGATCATGGTCCCAAAGGCCTGACATGGGAAGATTTGATAGTAGACAGCCTTTTAATCTAGGAAACAAAGGCATATCAATGACAGAAACTGAAGATGACCGATTCATATTGGAAATATGGTGCAGCTTTTTAACTGTGAGGGTAATTAACCATTGAAAAACATCTTGGGGTGTGATGGATTCGCCATTACTTGAAGTGTTGAAATCAAAATTAGATGTCTTTCTAAAAGATATGATATAGCTGAGCTAGAAGATTGGCTTGATGCAGGAATCACTTGATGAAATTCTGTGGCATGTGTTATGCAGGAGATAAGACTAGAGAACCATAATGGTGCCTTCTGGCGTTAAAAATCTAATAAAATAGCCCCTTTTCTGCAACAGTCATTTCCAGATTACAGAAGTCTTCAGTAACTTCTCAGAAAGAAATTAAAAAGGAAAACAACCATAGTGGCTGGGGCTAAGAAAGGCAGGAGGGACGTTTTACTTTAATTAGTTCAGCGTTTGGTTTTCAGTTCCTAAGAGAAGCTGTGGATGCTGTCTCCAAACTGATCTGATAACAGCTCCGTTGTCATTACTATTTCTGTTTCAAGTCTTTGGCTCCGCTTGAGTGTTGCTTTGGCTAATTATCCTGTTGAACAGAAATGAACAGCACCACCTAGTGAATAGTTTGGGAACAAAAATGAGATTTGTCATTTTTAAGACTGGTGCACTTTTACAAAGTGGTATGTGTACATTCTGAAGTATGAATGGAAAGCTTATAAAAGATTCACTGAGCAGGCATGTAAAGTTAGTAAAGGATGCAAGAAGTCAAAGTTGTTTTTTGAGTGTAGAACCTGTTTAAGCACAAACTTGTAAAAGGCAATAACCTGTGAAAAGAATAAAAATGTTATGGTGATCCATATATCAGGTTTCAGCAGTAAATGCTTAACTTTTCAAAATGGGCTTATGTTGAAGGCTATATTTCAAATAGCTGAGGTCCAGCTTCCCCTTTTGCACATGAAATTCATGGCCTCAAATTTAGTCCTTGTACCTGACTGCCTGAATTGTGCTGTTAATCAGGAACTCTGAGGGCATGGCTACACTTGCAGATGTAGAGCGCTGTGAGTTAAACCCACCTTCAGAGAGCTCAGTAGGGAAAGCCCTGCAGTCTGTCCACACTGAGAGCTGCTCATGCACTGGCGTGGCCACATTTGCGGCACTTGCAGTGGCATTGGGAGCGGTGCATTATGGGCAGCTATCCCACAGAGCACCTCTTCCCATTCTGGCGCTGTGGCTTGTGGGAAGGGGGTGGGGGTGCGGGGCATTCTGGGTCCTGTCCCAAAGCCCCATGATGCATTGGTTCACATCCCAGCATTCCCTGTGCTTCCGTCTACAATTGGCGCCATCTTTCAACATTTTTTGTACTGCGCGCTCTGTCTTCCCTTTCGGTCCACGGGAATGGAGCCCGAACTGCTGAGGAGTATGCTGACGAGTCTCGCCAGCACATAACATTTGGCAGTCGAGTTATTCCTTAGGATCCAAAGTGACAGTGAGAGCTCAGACAATAATATTGACTCAAGTAATGCATATGACACGAGTTTGCTTGTGGCATTCACGGACATGCTCACCACTGTGGAACATCACTTTTGGGCTTGGGGAAGCAAGCACTGAGTGGTGGGATCACCTCACCATGCAAGACTGGGATGACGAGCATGTGCTGTACTCTCCATAACATTTGTGAAGGGAAGGGTGAACAATTCACTCAGGCATGGAACTTGGAGGTTCAATACCTGGAGGCTGAATTTGAACAGCCAGAGAGCAGGACTATTAGAGGGGCCCAGAGCAGGGCTGCAAGGATTAGGGATGCCTTGAGGGAGCAATTTGAGACTGAAAGCCACTGGTAATGTCTGGTGCCCTGCATGGGCGTGAAGTTCAGTGGTTCCAATGTTAGTAGGAATCTCTGTTTGCCACGCTGACTTGCAGTGCCTGTTTCTTTCCTGGGCTAAGGTATCTTTTATTTAATGCAATAATAAAAAATGTTTTCAGAGCCAAAAAATTAATTTATTGAAATAAAACTCAACTGCTTGGGAAACAGAAAGGGCAAGGGGGTGGGGTGGGGAACAGTCCAATCACAGATTTGTGTATGTCTTGTCTGGAGTGCTGTGCAATGAGTGCTGCAATTCAGGATGGCTATACTGCATGGTGATGGGGGTTGAGTGCTGTGGGTAAGGGTCGTAGTTTTCAGGGCTGGGTGGTGAAGCTACAGGTGTTGGAGGCAGCTGGTGGCGGTAAGAACCCAGATGTTGGGGAAAGTGAGTTTGAGGTGAAATGGGGGCACAAGGGATAGACTTTTGGGGCAAGGGCTATTGGAGGGGGGGAGGCGGGCACGTGATAGGGCTCCACCTGCCTGGCTTCGAGCGCCTGGATAGAGTCTGCTTGGTGCGCCATTATG
Organism: Mauremys reevesii; assembly: GCF_016161935.1. Classification (NCBI taxonomy): domain Eukaryota; kingdom Metazoa; phylum Chordata; order Testudines; family Geoemydidae; genus Mauremys; species Mauremys reevesii. The sequence continues at coordinate 33,636,646 of NC_052629.1, read as the reverse complement.
CTTATCAGCTGATCCGTGCTTTTCTGCCGGAGCACCGTGTTTTTGTGCCGGCACTCCTTGTTCTGCTGGCGGATCGTCCTTTCACTCTCCCACCACTCCTGCACTTTTTGATTTTCATTACTTGAATGCTGCATTACTTCATGCAACATGTCTTCCTTGCTTCTACGTGGCCTCTTCCTGATTCTTTGGAGTCTTTCGGCCGGTGATAACACAGATGGCTGAGATCTCAAGGTTGCATCTATAAAGGCAAAATGCAACACTTAACAGAGGCAGCATTGTTCACACCAGACAGAGCAATGATTCCCCTGTACTTCAGGGCAAGCACAGTCTACACAATAGCATAATTTGCCCGTCCCAAAGCGAGCGCAAATAAACCCATGGGAGCCCCAAAATGGTGAGTAAGCACGGGATCAAGTGTGACTGATTGTTTCACGGCTGTACTGTCCTCTGTGTTTCTGTGCCTTCGGGAGAGCCAACAGCAGCAGGGGGTCCCTCTACTGAACATTGTCCCCACATTTTCCACAGGAGTTTGTCCTGGAAGATATCTCGCTGCTGAGGGTGACCTGGGAAGCAAGGGAGGGTCTTCTACTGCAATGTGGCTTCCACCTTAGCCCATATGCACCTTGCCTGTGTGCAGCAATGGTCCCCCTGCCCCTCACAGAACAGTGGCGCGGACAAGTTAGCCTTACTGGGACAAGGACCACAGTGGCTCTCCCGAGAAACCTGCGCAAACACATTGCCTAAGTTCTGGATGAGACCTTTGAAGAGATCATTGAGGCCGATTACCGTGATGTGAAAGAGCACATCAATGGCCTATCAGACATCCATGCAGCCCTAATCCTCCTCGCCCCAAGAGCCCGCACTGAATAAATTCCTTCCCAGAATAAAAGCTGCTTACCGGGAACCCCCTCTGGTGTTTGTCCTTCCCCAAGCACCAGCTGCCGTGACTGGCTGCCTTCCTCCCGGTTTGAGAACAGCTCCTGGCTGCATGCATCTAGGGATTCCAGGGTGTCTTCCTCCTTAGCACCCTGGCTCCCGCTTTCCTCCTCCTCCTGCCTTGTTGAACTGGGCTCTGAAGTGTCCATGGTGGTACTCGGAGTGGAGGTAGGGTCACCCCCAAGTATCACATTCATCTCTTTGTAGAAACAGCAGGTCACGGGGGCAGCACTGGAGCAGTTGTTTGCCTCGCGGGCTTTGAGGTAGGCATTCTGCAGCTCCTTCACTTTAATCCTGCACTGCAGTGTGTCCCAGTCATGGCCCCTTTCCATCATGTTCCTTGATATCTGCCCAAAGGTATCGTAATTCCTACAGCTGGAGCGCAGTTGGGACTGGACAGCTTCCTCCCCCCAAACACTGATGAGGTCCAGCACCTCGCCATTGCTCCATACTGGGGATCGCCTGGTGCATGGAGGCATGGTCACCTGGAAAGATTTTCTGAGAGCACTCCATGCCTGGCTAAGCAAACAGGAAGGGTATTTTCAAAATTCCCAGAGAATTTAAAGGGCGGGTCTGACAGTTGGTCACTTAAGGGTAAAGTGATGTAGAGTTCAAAGTGATTACCAGAGTGGCTAGAACAGGCATTGTGGGACACTTCTGGAGGCTGATCAGAGTGCATTAATAGGACAGGTTGTCCACACTGGCGCCGCAGCGCTCCAGCGGGGGCGCAGCAAACGTTATTCCACTCGCCAAGGTGGAGTACCAGGAGTGCTCCAGCCACGGAGTCAGAGCGCTCTACATGCCTTGCCAATGTGGATGGGGAGTGAGCTAGTGCACAAGGGGCTCCTTTATTGTGCACTAACTCGCAAGTGTAGCCAAGCCCTGATTTGCACGTACAAACTACCCACAAAAAATAAGCCACCCTTTTGAAAATGTGGCCACTTGATTACTTTTCAAGATTTGCAAAATAAAATTGATATCCATAAAAAGTCAGTCTTTCAGATACATACATAAAGGAATTTCTTGCAAAAGTTTATCGTTTGGTTACTACTCCTGAAACATCTGGTTATAAAATCATATCTTTAAACTTTAGAGTCCTATTCCATTTCCAGTGTAGTCAATGGGAGCAGGACTGAGAGCCTAAATTGTCATATAGTTTTAGTATTGCAATTAGTATAGAATTTAGGAACATAGCCCCAACTGGACCCTATGTATCTACCGTATGTACAAATATGGTTTTCCCCCTCACCATCGTAGCCGAGCATCTAACAATTTTTAAATATTTACCCTTACAAAACTCCTGTTATTCCCACTTTTCCACTGAGAAACAGAGAGATTAACTGACTTGCCCAAGATCATACCAGAAGTCTCCTCAATCCCAGGTTAGTGCCTAACCACTGGACCATCCTTCCTCTTCTGACCTGTGTGGAGGGGCAGGCCATTGGAAAGAGGAAGGACAGAGGCAGATTTACCATGAAACAAACAGTGTGGTGGCACGGGGCCCCCAATGACAGGGGCCCCCCAAATGCAGGACCAGGCAGCACACTGACATCTGCAGTTCCCCTCCCCACAAGGGGCACGCAGAGACATGCCAGCAGCAGGGCTAAGGCGGCTCCCTGTCCACGTTGCCTCCCTCCCTCTGCACCGCTCCCAGAAGGGGGTGGGGGAGAGAGAGAGAGAGAGTGTCCCCCCATTGGTCCATGTGTTGCCTCCACCCTGACTCCGCAGCTCCCATTGGCCGGGAACTGTGGCCAATGGGAGCTGCGGGGGCGATGCCTTTGGGCAGCAGCACACAGAGCCACCCCCCGCCTAGGAGCCACTGCCAGAGGGGTGTGCTAGTTGCTTTGGGAGCCGTGTCCCCCAAGGTACCCTAACCCCTCCCAAACCCCAACCTCCTGCCAGAGCCCACACCCTGCACCCAAACTTCCTCCCAGCGCCCTCACCCCCTCCTACACCACTGCCCCAGCCCAGAGCTCACACTCAGCACCCAAATTCCCTCCCAGAGTCCAACCCCTAAACCCCTCCTGCACCCCAACCCCCTGCACTAATCAAGGTACATCTCTTTATTTTCATTTACTTACTATTACTTATAATATAGGAGGATGAAGAAAAAAAGAATGAAAATGGGGGGAGGGGGGTAATTAAGAGAATGTTCTTTTTCTTGGCTGGGTCCCCAGGGGGGCCCTGAAAATGAAGCTGCACACAGGGCCCCACTAACTCTAAATCCGCCACTGAAGAAGGATGAATTTTATATTTCACTTGAACTAATTGGAACTAGCTACTCTGGTCACTTTGCTTTAATTGCGGGGAGGGATAGCTCAGTGGTTTGAGCATTGGCCTGCTAAACCTAGGGCTGTGAGCAAATCTGAGAGAGAGAGGGCCATTTTGATGGGTCCTGCTTTGAGCAGGGGTTGACTGATGATCTCCTCCTTCCCTCCCAACCCTATGTTGCTTCTTGTTCCCCTGTTCTTCATCTGGATTTTATCTGTTTAGGTCCAGATCGTGCAACTGAATCCATGCAGTCAATAGGGCTCTGAGCAGGCACAGAAGTCCATGCATGGAGCAATTTGCAGGATCAGGGCCTATGGCCTGCAGAGGGCCCAATCTCTCAGATTTATACATGTGCTTAACTTTGTGCACTGAGTAGTCCCATTAACTTCAACAGGTCTGTTCACAATGCATAAGGTTTTAAGCACACATATAAATCTTTGCAGGATCAGGTCCTTAGATTGAAAACTCTATAGTCAGCTGATACATCAGCAAAGCACTTTGCACATATTGGGCATTAACTAAATAATATCAACATGAGATATTATAATAACCGGGTCTGTTTTACTGTTAGCACTGCAGACACAGAGGGTTTCTAAGGACAGCATACTTGTTAGTACAGTACATAAGAATGGCCATACTTGGTCAGACCAATGGACTAACCCCGTAGCCTGTCTTCCAATAGTGGCAAATGCAAGGTGCTACAAAGGGAATGAACAGAACTCAGTGATTGATCTATCCTGTCATCCATTCCCAGCTTCTGGCAGTCAGAGGCTAGAGACACCCAGAGCATGGGTTTGCATCCCTGACCATCTTGGCTAATTGCCATTGATGGACCTATCCTCCATGAATTTATCTAGCTTTTTTTAAACCCTTCACAATATCCCTTGGCAACAAGTTCTACAGGTTGACTGTGCATTGTTTTAAACATGCTACCTACCTATTTCAAGATCTCTGGTTCTTGTGTTATGTGAAGGAATAGGTAACATTTCCTTATTCATTTTCTCCACACCAATCACAATTTTATAGACTGCTATCAATCTCCTCTTATTTGTCTTTTTTCAAGGTGAAAGGTCCAGGTCTTTGTTAATCTCGCCTCATATGAAAGCTGTTTCATATCCTTAATCATGTGTGTTGCCCTCGTCTGTACCTTTTCCAATTCTGTATTTTGTGAGGGGGGTGACCAGAACTGCCTGCAGTATTCAAGGTGTGGGTGGTACCATTGATTTATATAGTGGCATTATAATATTTTCTGTTTCATCTACCCCTTTCCTACTGGTTCCTAACATTGTTAGCTTTTTTGACTGCTGTTGCACATTGAGAAGTATGTGCCAAGAGTGTAAACCAGAAAAATTGAGAGAACATTATGCTAGGGCTACTGTGACAGCACAGGACACCTGCACTTTATCAGCTACCCAATCTGTCTAATCGGGATTCTTAAAGTTTATTACCAGAGAAAGAGAGTAAAGTCCCTTCCTTTCTCATTCCTCTGAAGCTAATCTTCTTGCTGGATGTTTATTTTCATTAAACTGCCTCCTAGGTGTTGCCTTTTCTCTTAAGGTATTTCTCAACATGATATTTCTTTAGTTCATATACTGTCCTTTAAAAAAAAAACATTTTGCAGACAAAACACATACCATGCCAACCCATAAATACATTTTATTAAATCTTTGGCTAACTAAATTAGCACAATGAACCCAAGGGTGGTGAATGGAACATATGAGACACACTATCTAGAGCCGGCGCCCCCCACCAGCCTGCCTTGGGCTCTGATCCTGCAAATACTTGTGTATGTGTATATATGTATCCTCACTATATGTTCCATTCTATGCATCTGAAGAAGTGGGCTATAGCCCACGAAAGCTTATGCTCAAATAAATGTTAGTCTCTAAGGTGCCACAATTACTCCTGTTCTTTTTGCGGATACAAGACTAACACCGCTGCTACTCTGAAACCTGCAAATACTTCCAAACCTGAATAGTTCTGATCAGGAGAGTGTCCTCCGCCCCCCACTGAACCCGTCCTGGGCGCAGTTATTCACAGTGCAAGTGTCTGCAGCCTTATCAGGCCCTTATCAGGCCGGTCCACAGAAGGTTTGGTAGGATGCGGCCAAGCAAGGAGATGGGAACTCGGTACGAGGTGGGGGCTTTGCCTTGCCACATACCTGTCCCATGGCTCGCGCGGCGGGAGCTAGGGGCGAGCCCGACCCCGCGCTTTGGGGAGGGGGCTCCTGCGGCGGGGGCCAGCCCGACCCCGCGCTTTGGGAGGGGGGCTCCCGCGGCGGGGTCCCCTGTTCTGGCGCTGGCTCCAGCCGGGAGGACGGTGCCCCGTGACTCCCAGGCGGCGTTTCCAGGCTCGCTCCCTGCAGCCGGACCGGCAGCGGGGAGGGGGGAGGCTGTTCCTGCCATGCTGCTTCCTGAGTGGCAGGGCGGGCTGCGGAGCTCCTCCTCCCCGTGCCTGGGGCCGCGGCTCGGCTCACTGCGGCGGGCTCGCGTCGGTAGCCGCCGAACCAGCTCCGCTCTGCCGCAGGGGCCGGGGGCGCCTGTGCCCCGCACCGCCTTGGGCGTGGGGCTGCCCGGCCCCGCTGCTGCCGAGGGGGACGGGACGCCCTGCCTGCGCGCCGAGCTCGCTGGAGCGCCCGGGCGGGACGCAGGCGGCAGGGCAGGGCATCCCCCTGCCCCGGGAGCCGGCTGCTGGCCGCCGGGAGCCGCCCGCCTCAGGCTCGGCCCCTCGCATCGCGTCCCGGTGCGACGCGCCTGCTGCCCGCAGCCCCCGCCCGCCGTCCCGCGGATGCGAGCGCCAGCAGCCTGCGCCGGGGGACCAGCCCGGCTTCCTGGTAAGAGCCTCCCCCCGCGCGCGCATCTGCCTCCCTCCAGCGGGGCGCTGCGGCGGCTCCGGGGCGCGCAGCGCAGGGACTGGGGCGCCGCCGCTGGCTGCAAGGGCGCAGATGCGCTCGGAGCCGGCGTGGGGTGCGTTGGGAGGAAACGAAACCTACCGCATCTGGGGGTTGCTGGTAAGCGGGGGAGGGTAAGACAGAAATCTCCTCCCTAAAGACTCAGGAGCTGTAGGGGGCGGCATCCCCCCACCCCCTTCCCTTGTGCGCCTATTGTTATTGGCTGCACGTGTAGTAATGGCACATTGGGTAGCCAGGGGTGCAGCCCCTGTCATAGGTGCTGGGACTAGGGTGCTGCCACACCCCCTGGCTTGCAGTGGTTTCCATTATATCCAGGGTTTTCAGTTTGGATCAATGGCTTTCAGCATCAGCAGCCCCACTGTACAAATTGTTCCAGCACCCCTGGCCCCCCGTAGGCAGCCGCAACCAGGAATGTCCCCGAGCCATTAGCGATGGCGTCCTGTTGTACCATAGCCAATTCTGGGTCGTCAGAGTGCCTTGACCAGTGGCCCTGTGGCAGAGGCACTGGAACAATTTGTACAGTGGGGGTGCTGAGAGATATTGAACCAAACTGTAAATCCTGTGTAATGGAAACTGCTTGAAGCCATGGGGAGAGGCAGCACTTCCAGGACCTCCAGTTCCAGCACCTATGCCCTGTGGAAAACAACAGCTGTAAGATGGCACTGATAGCATGCACCTGGAGAAACTCTGAATAGCATAACCCTGGGGCAGAAAGGGGGTCAACATCCGTGTTAGCTCTTGATGTGCCTGGGGCATGGCCAGCTCTGATATGGTGTCATAACCTATGACACTACATTTTGCAGGGCTAATAGGAATGGGCCAAATTCTGCCCTCACTGCCCTCCAGTGTAAATCTAGGAGCAAAGTTTGATCCAGTATTCTTTAGTTTTTAAAAATATCATGGTAATAGATTTTTTTTTAATTGCACATATTCTTAGGCCCTGTATATGGTCTGGGCACTACAGTGGCATAACTGCAAAGCTATGCTGCTGTAGCATCTTAGCGTAGATGCTTTTTACATAGAAGGGGTTTTTGGTCAATGCAGATAATCCAGTTTTTCAGGAAGCAGTAGCTAAATTGATGGAGGAATTCTTCAATTCAACCCAGCTTCATCTACACTGGAGGTTAGGTTAGCTTAACTGTGGCACTCAGGAATGTAAATTTTTTTACACCCCTGAGCAATGTTGTTAGGTCAATCTAAATTTTAAGTGTAGGCCAGGCCTTATATATGCAGTCAGGCAAAAAACAGAAGCATCATGATAATAGATTTTTAAAAATTGTACACACAATCACGCAAAGAACATGATCAGTTTGGAAAGTGGAAGAAGAGGGTAAAAAGAATGAAATAGAAGCAATATTTAATTGTAGTGTCTGGAAACCTGAGACTTTTAAAGTATGCAGGTTCTTGTACTGTGGTCCATCATCCTAGTGTCTAAGTGCCTTTCAGGCTTGCATTAAGCATTGTGACTAACATCTGTCATGTGTTTGTTCTCTCATGCACTCCCAAGGGGGAAAAGTGTGTAGCAGAGTGTTTTGTTTTGGAATTTATTTAAATATATTTATTTAAATAGTCACATGTTGCTATGTGTTTGTCAGAGAAGGTACGGCCAAAGAAATGTGCCTCACACTAGAAATTGAAGATTCATGATGGTTCTTATTTCTTGGGGGAGTTCATTCCAGAGTCTTTGTCTGGTCCCCCCAAAAGCTTTGTCTCCTGCAACAATGAGCTTTACCCTTAATATGAGCTCCATGGTCTTAGTGGAGTGCAGTTGTTGACCATGGTATGTATCAGGGGCAATGGAAGGTCCCTAAAAGTGAGGGGGGGCCACCGGCACCCGAACTGTCTCCCCAAGCCTCGATGTTGCTCCTTCTCCCTGAGCACCCGTTGCGCCTCTTCCCTGGAGGCCCCTCCCATCTCTCCTCTTTGCCCCCCCCCATCGCTCGTCCTTATGGCTGGTAAAAAGTGGGGGGCATAGCCCTCCCACTTTTAAAAGCGATGGGGCCTTGGCCCCTTGGCTCCCCCTGTTCCAGCACCTATGGTATGCATCCTGAAGCTTAAGTGGATCTTCTAGATATCCTGGGCCCAGGCCATAGAGCACTTGAACATAAAGGCTAACATGATTCAGTATTCTATGAGAAGTCAGTATAGGGAATGGAGGACAGGTTTTAGCTTTTACGGTAGCCTATGTTGCTGAGTGTTGCAGGGCTGGAGCAGCCACGGAAAAAAATTAGCAGGTACGTAGCACCCACCGGCAGCCAAGCTCCCCTCCCACACCCCCACTCCCGCCCTGCCAATCAACTCTTCCCCCTCCCTCCCAGCACCTCCCGCCCACCACAGATCAGCTATTCTATGGTGTTCAGGAGGTGCTGGGAAGGAGGAGCGGGGATGGGGTGCTCTGTGGGGGGAGGGGACAGAAAGAGGTGGGGAAGAGGTAGGGGGTGCAGGGTTGGGGAAAGGGGTGGAGTGGGGACAGGAAGAGGTGGCGAGGGTGGGGGAACGGGGTGGAGTGGTGGTGAAGCCTGCAGCTGAGCACTCCTGGGGAAAATTAGAAGCTGGCCCCTGTGGTCCCATAGCCAACTTGAGATGGTAGAAAATGTTTCTTGTAGATACTGCTTAATTATAATCGCACAAATTTTACTGAACATATCACAGATAATATTGTGCCAATTAAAATAATTGTAAACATGAGATTTTTATTTTAAAATATTGTGATAATGAAATAAATAATGGGATGTAATGGCTTAATCCTGCAAACATACATATGAGTAATTTTACTGAAGTGAGTAGTATAAGAAGACTTCTCATATGAGTTAACTTACATGCATAAAATATGCGCAACATCAGGTCCTAAGGCATTTCCTGGAAATTGATTACCATCTTAGGGAAAATTGATAGCCCAAGGTGAAAAGATATGATTAAATCCTGGGCTGTTGAGGGAATGACAAGGCAAATTTTGTTAAAAAAAACTTTTAAAAGTTTGATAAAAATAAATACTGAGCCTTTGTTTTCTTTAACATTTAAACAAACAGGTTTCTTTGTACTTGTCTGACTCAGATGTTATTTCCTTGTCAAATATTATATTGATACTGTGTGTTACTTTCTATTTAAAGTATTTTTCTTTATTTTTAATAAATAGATAAATGTTAATCTTTAAGAAAAATTTTCTGGTCACAATTTCCAATGTTAATGAAATTATCGCTTCATTATATCAAAGCAATGGGTGCTTGCTTCTAAAATTCCTGGTAGTTGGATATTATTTCCTGATTAAAAATGATTAAAAATGAATCAGAAACCAGCTTTATATTATTTTTAAATAATACTTTTATCAATAAGATGATTTTTGCTTGATTGAAGGGAAAATGTTTTCTGCCTGTTCCTCTATTAAAGTATAGGAGCTGTATCCCTAATTCTCCAATAAACAGTAGCTACCAATTAAATCTCCAAGTTGATGGTGGTGAAGGGAGGGATTATCACAATACCCCAATCTTATTTATTAATTTTATTTATTAGTGACTGGAAGAGGAAACCAGTATTGATTATATGTCCTATATGAATGCAACACTATACAGAATAATAGCTTACATTTATGAGTAGTTACATTATTTTTTTTTTCAGTTCTCTGTAAATTGTAGATTCTTCTGTAGCTCTGATTATCAGGTCAGAGGAAATGTTCAATATGGGTATTACTGAAGTAGAACACCTTTGTCTTAGGAAAGAAAAGTTAATTGTGCCCTTACTACCCATTGACAAAAATGTCTAGTTTCCCACAGAACTGGCTGAATAATGTTCGTTTAAAAAAAATTATTTGACAAATATGATACATAGTGAATATTTTTTTAAATTATTTGCCTGGCTCTGTTAAGTAGTCTAGAAGTACAATCCAGTCACAAGTGCCTTAAAAACACTATTCACAAGCCAAATTTAAAAGGATGTACTTTGCTCCCATTTTTTTAAAAGTACATGTTTACCCTACCTGTATATAAAATGAATTATCCACTAATCAAAGTGCCTGAAGTCAAAGGGACTACTGATGTGCTTAAAGTTAAGCACGTATGTAACTGTTTGCAGAGTTGTGGGCAGAATTCACACCCTTAGCAAATATATAAAAAATTAAGTGTTACAAGTATCTGCCAAATTTTTTTTTGTAAGAAAAATGGTACTCGTTAAAGCACTCTAAATTCTTCTGTACGTGATTTTCAGTATGCTTATAAACATGAAATATTCTGAATCATCTAGGACAAATCATTTAGGTCAGAGGTTCTCAAACTGTGATCCGTGGACCACCAGTGGTCCGTGAGTTCCATTCAGGTAGTCTGTGGATAGTTCCCTCTAAGGTGTGCGCCTGGGCGGCTGCACATGAGAGAATGAAGGGCAGGCATGGCTCCACTAATTAGGTGCCTGGACCCCGGAGAAGATGCACATGTAAGGTGAGGTGGTGGCCTTGGGGGCAATAGGAGGTAGGTAGGATGCAGTGGGGTCAGAATTGGGGATGGGGGGAATTTGGGATGTGCAGGGCTGCGGCGGCCAGAGAAAGAGGTGACTTTCCCCAGCTTGGGGGCTTCGGCTGTCAGGGAGAGACCCACCCTGCCTTCTTCCCAGCCCCAGCCTGGGGACTGCGACTGCTGGGAAGAGACAGCCTTCCTTCCCAGCACCAGTTCAGGGGCTGCCGCAGCAAGGGAGAGAGGGCACATCCATCGCATTAGAAGGGTAAAACTACTGTTATGAAAATATGAGTTGTGTGCTTTTATTTGTAGAAAAAAAAGTTTATTATTATTACGTGTTTTTTAGATCGCGCTTTTATCCTAATCGCTTTACAATAGTTAGCTAATGGTACAAACAACATTTACTAATCTAATTAAGTGGTCCGTTGAGACCCTCCGCAATTTTCAAGTGGTCTATGGAAAAAAAAGTTTGAGAACCACTGATCTAGTTTGTTGTTGTAGTAAACTTAATATTTTAGAATGGGAACGGCTAACCGCAGCCACTGGGAGGTGCAAGCGGTCGTACCTGCGGACTCTCAGGTAAACAAACATCTCCCGGCCTGCCAGGGGCTTAATCTGAACAAGTTGTGAACCAAGTTTGGGAACTCCTGGTCTAGACTGAGCACTGAGTCCCATTGGGTAGATAGAAAGATTAACCTAAATAATCTATACAGAAGCCCCTGGAACCCCATAAAATGTCCCTAATCCATGAACTATTGGAACTCATTTACAAAACATTTCTTAAACATTACATGAATATATTGTCTCATACTATTGAATTAGAATTTATAATCCCTATTCCATGATGAGATGTCTTTGAGCTATAATGAATCTTAATTAAAACTATCTTTAGATAGGTGTTTTCCTCAAAAAGCATTTTATAAAAAAAATCAGATTTAAATAAAAAAAATCCATTTTTTTTAAATAATTGTTTTTTATCCACCCTGCCTAGGAGCACTATTCATAGACCATAACCTCACTGTGCCAAGGCAATCTCCCCGAAGAGGACAGGGATACTGCCTTGAAACTATGCAACCAGCAAATCTGCAAGGAATGCTGCATCCAACACAGCAGGTCCTAGCAGTCTGTGAAGTGTGCCAGTCCCTCCATGCTGCTCTTTGCCGCTTTCTCATTTACCTTTGCAATGCAGGTCTTCCACCCCTTAGTAGGTCACAAGACACAGTATGAAGATTAATTTTGCAAGTAGTATTTTAACTTGGTTGATGCTGGTGGCACCATTTCTGGTGGTATTTCTGCTGCTTAGTCAAGGAGTTTGTCATGTGAAAATGACTGTTTCTTTGGCTTCCCCCACTCTCTGGCCCCGCCAAGCTGTGATGCCCTACCTGTGCAGTGGTCTTGGGGAGGGACTTTAGCAGGTCTCTGAGGGGAAGGAGGCTGATGAATTTTAGCTGACACTTCTACTCTAGCCCATTTTCTTTGATTTTGGGGTTTTATCTGCTACTCCGTGCCTTTTTGTTTTCCTTTGGGGATTTTGACTGTGGGATTTTACAGACATAATTTTGATGGACCACTGGAAAGATGGTGTAATGAGGCATGTAATGTAAATATATGAATGGCTAGTTCAGAATGTTGTTACTCCTAAAGGAATATCTGCTTCATGAAATTTTGGCACTGGTGATATTTTATCAATGTAGTAAAAAATCCTTTTCTGCTTGTCTTTTGAGATCTTTGTGCAATGTTATCTGAGGAAAAAATACAACTTTTAGTTTGACACCACAAGTCAAGAAAAGAAGAATTCTCTTAATAACTTACATGTTAGTGGCCAGCAGTTAGCATTCTGAAAACTTTCCCTTAGAAATGACCAGCTGCTTGCCTCCCATGAAGAAACTATTACAGAGTATCTTAATAAATTTGAATCCAGTCACGATTGGTTCAGAAAGCTCAAATGAACAGGCATTGTGAGGGTTTTCCATAGTTTCTGGGAAAGCATCCATTCTCCTCCCTCACTAAACTTCTGGATCATGCCACAGCCACTATTACAGCCTCATGGCCCTTCGCTCATCCAGGGTGTGATAAGACATGAATTTCTCAATGTATTACTGGCTGCATACTTCCCCCAGAGGATGCCTTTTTTGCCTTCAGAATTTGGCCCTTTAGTGAACTTGTTTATGATAATTTGCTTCTTCAGTAGCGTCAATATAAAGGTGGAGAGCATGTGTACTAATATGCAGTTATTTATATACAAGTCCCCAGCTGTCTTCATTAGAAACTATGTGCACATAAAGTATGTAGGATAATTCTTAAAAAATATGTGATTTGTTTGAAATGCCACTTAAAATACTAAGATTTGGAGAGCCAAATTTCTGTTCTGGAAGTCACAGTCTTGTTCTCAACTCCAACTGAAGTAAATAAGTATTTGAGGGCAGTATTTGGCTGTAAGATAGAGAATTTTGTTTCAGTTGGTTTGGCTGTGACCCCACAAGGATAGGGGATGCTGGTTCCAACCCCCTATTCTAGTAGGGTCATCTGTGCTGGAGGGTGGGTGGTGTCACTGGGGACGCCATCAAGGAAGGGTATTTTTAATTAATGATGAGATCTCTCTGTAGGTGCAATCTTGGCAAGAGCTGCACAGCAGATGTCTTGAAACCAGAAATAAAAAGTTGACTACTTGTCTGGCTTTTGTCTGTGTTCATGGAGTGTCAGGAATCTTAGAGCTGTCCCTGTGCCAGACTGGGCTCTGCTTGCTTTCTGGGCCACACTTCTCAGCTTTGTTCTCCCCACCCCACAGCAGCTTCCCCTCCACTTCTGGATGGAGACATGACCACATCTACACGTCATTGTGTTTTAATTCTTCATTTTAATCAGGACCTGTAATCGTATACGGGGGCGGGGGGAGAGGCGGGGTTTAAAAAGTGGTGTAGTCATTAGAAACTTTATATGTGATGTATTATTAGAGCTGAGCTTCACAATATTTTGCATAAAATAGATGAAGATTAGAGTCCTGCTTTACACTTTAAAGCTATGTTGAATGAGTTTTACTACTGTCTTTGTCACTGAATTCAAATTTCACTTTACAATGAGTGGAATTTCTGTTTTCTTAGCAGTGGTAATTTTTCTTTTGCCTATTAAGCCATTTGGCATATCAACTGTATCAATATGCTGAATTGTAAACATGTGTCCAGAATTTTTCCATTTCATCTGTCTGTGTTTGTTAACAATTGATCTCAGTGGCTTGGTCTAGTGATCTATGAATTGAGCATGTAGATGCCACAAGGCAGGAAAAAACTGAAACAATACAGGCCTCATAAAGTTAAGAATGCGCCGAATAATCTAGGAATATAAAGATAACTTTAATATGTTGTTAGTGCCCAATATAGCAAATGAATAGTCTGTGATTTACATTGAATGGAAATGAGAAAATCAGTAGTTAATGAGAAACTAGTTTTATTATCATGGACACAATACAGCTGAGTAAAAATTGTGTTGTCAATCTCCAGATTGCTGATAACTTGATTTGTGTGCTATTAGCAGTATTGCACCTGGATATCTGAGCCCTTGGACACACTGTAACAAATCTTTCTCATTGTATTGCTGAAGTATCTTCTCTGTTTCAGAGTCAACCTTAAAGTGGTAACAGTGGTATTTTTTAATATAATATATGGAGATATACCTAGCTCATAGAACTGGAAGGGATCTTGAATGGTCATTGAGTCCAACTCCCTGCCTTCACTAGCAGGACCAAGTACTGATTTTGCCCTAGATTCTTAAGTGGCCCCTCAAGGATTGAACTCACAACCCTGGGGTTAGCAGGCCAATGCTCAAACCACTGAGCTATCCCTCCCCCCAGGTAAAAAGTGAATCTGTTCCAGAAAGAAATCTGTTGTTAGAAAACAAGTAAAATAGATGGTCTTGCACCAAAAATTGAACTTCAGTAGCTTTCTTATTCTGAAGAATTGCAGGCTAACTTTAAAGTATAAGTCTTGGAAGGCTTATTATACCCTTTCAGCTGCTTTTAAGGAAAAATCTATTTTAATTTCACTCACATTTTCTTGTAGAAGTGAGGTTGAATTGTTTGACTGTAAAGAGTAGCACAGAGAGGTTTAATCACTTGGACAAATGGTGCCAGGCTTATGCCCCCTAGCACTGCACATAGGGGGAGATCCTACCTGGAGAGGACCCTTTGTGCTAATTTGCCATTGCAAAACTATACCCCTCTGCCACTAAGCCGGCAGGGAAGCCTTGCTGTCAGGTTTAGGGTTGCCAACTTTCTACTCACACAAAACCAAACACCTTTGCCCTACCCCGCCCCTTCTCTGAGGCCCCGCCTCTGCCCCACCCCTTCTCTGAGGCCCCACCTCCTCATTCCATTCCACCTCCCTCTGTCTCTCACTCTCCCTGCCCTCACTCATGCACTCATTTTCAGGAGGTTGGGGTGTGGGAAGGGGAGAGGGCTCTGGCTGGGGGGGTGGGCTCTGGGGTGGGGCCAGGGATGAGGGGCTTGGGTGGTGTAGGAAGGTGCTCCGGGCTGGGGCCATGGGGTTCAGAGTGTGGGAGGGGGCTCCGGGCTTGGGCTGAGGGGTTCAGAGTGTGGGAGGGGGCTTTGGGCTGGGGCAGGGGGTTGTAGTGCGGGAGGGCTCCAGCTAGGGGTACAGACTTTGGGGTGGGGCTGGGGATGAGGGATTTAGGGTATAGGAGGTGCTCCAGGCTGGGACCAAGGGATTCAGAGGGTGGCTAGGGGGATCAGGGCTGGGGCAGGGGGTTGGGGCACTGGAGGCTCCGGGTGGCACTTACCTGAAGCAGCTCCCAAAAGGAGTGGCACATTTCCCCCTCTGGCTCCTATGTGGAGGCGTGACCAGGTGGTTCTGTATGCTGCCCCGTCCGCAGGCATCACCCCCGCAGCTCCCATTGGCCCCGGTTCCTGGGCAATGGGAGCTGCAGAGCTGGCGCGGCAGGTGCAGTGTTCAGAGCCCCCTGGCTGCCCCTACACATAGGAGCTGGAACAGAGACATGCTGCTTCTTCCAGGAGCCGCGCAGAGCCACAGCAGGCAGGGAGCCTGCCTTAGCCCTGTTGTGCCACTGACAGGACTTTTAATGGCCCTGTTAGCCGTGCTGACCGGAGCCGCCAGGGTCTCTTTTTGACAGAGCGTTCCGGTCGAAAACCGGACACCTGGCAACCCTATACAGGTTATGCACAGAGGAGATGGCAAAGACTGGGCAGATATAGGTGGAGGCTGGGATAAAGCACTTCATCCCTCTTCTGGTTCATGGAAATTATGGGAAAAGAATATAACTCTGCCCACTATAATGTCTCTTGTATTGCTCTCCAGCTTTCCAGTTGAGGTGGTCATAGGGACTGCCAGGGCTCAAGGGAGACTCTGCTAGTCAGTTCAAATGGTGGTATGCTGCTGATTAGAAGCACTGGGTGCAGAGCCTGCATGGAGGCAAGGTTCTCTAAATGGATGACATGGATTCCTGGGGATCATCCAGACTTATCTTCCATCTAAATTAACAGAACACTGCCAGTGTGGGCCGAAAGAGTTAAAGGTGCCAGCTACTGTCCATGATTAAACACTTTGATACATAAAGACTTCAGCCTGCTTAAGACCATGGCAAACACACTAAAAAATTAATCAGTCATGACTCATGGACAGATGCTTTCCCACAGTTGGTCAGCCACAACAGCTATTGCTCTGGATCCTGACTTGCCTCCCTGGGCAGAGACATCATTTGGTTGGTCTGGTCAGGTCCCTCTCCTTCACTGGTCCTTCTCTGACTGAGCAGAACTGGATAGGCTGTCTCGTCTCGCCATGATGCTGCCATGCGGTTAATTTCAGGATCAGGTGAAAAGCAGAGAGCGAGAGGACAGGTGAAAGATAGCATGGGCAGGGGGCAGAGTTGGAGGGGAGATGGGCTGTGCAAAAAGAGGCACACGAAGGAAGGGAAGACTGAGCAGGGTCTCATCTGTATCATGTTGGGACCCTCACTGATACAGCAGCTATGGTTAGGAGTGTGCCACTTTCTGGGCATTAAAATGAAAAATCTCTTCACAGTGGCTGTTGTAGTGTTGGTAGTAGTGTTCCCCTCCACCCCCAAAAAATCTCTTTTAAAGGGCCCCAAAAGGGGTGAAGATGGAATAGCTCATGCCTCATTATTTTGTCCACCAATTAGGTCTAATTTCTGGTTTCACCTGCCTCTTGTTTACCAGACATGATCTTAATACAGTCCTTGCACAGTATCAGTAGACCTCTTTGGTTAAATTAATTTAGTCTTTCTATCTCCTTCTCACATCTTTGTCTGAAACAGGCTGTTTCTCTCTTTACGCAAACTGAATCATTCTGGTAGTGAACACTTATTCCAAAAGCCCATGTTTATTTATAGACAGCCATCTTCTGTACAGACTGAACTGTTAGAAGGCAGCTGTTGCTGTTTTGATTATCTTCAAGTAATCTATAAAGACAGAGTTTCTGTCCCATGACTTAAATTTTCAAAGAAGCCTACGTTATTTAAGTGCCTACCTCCTATTGAAATGCAGTGGAAGATGGGCACTTAACTTCCTTCAGCTCCTTTGAAAAGCTCAGCCAGCCTGTACTTTCTGTACAAACTATTTATTTTTACTTTTGGGTTTGATACAGTGGATTTTAAAAATGTAGGGCAATGCCATGTCACTAATTTTTAAGATTACCACCTATGGTAATCATGGTCTTATTTAAAAGTTGTTGAGACAGTTTGGGCCTGTAATTAGGAGTTTAAAAGTTTCTTGTGTTTTTGTATTTTTCCTCATTAAATTGATGACTTCAGTAGTGACTGAATTCTTTTTCTAGAATGCACACTTTTACACTAGAAGAAAAATCTGCATTTTTGATACATCATGGTCACTATAACATTTGTAATAAAATTGTGGTATGATGGGATAAGTGCAGGGCAGAAATTGTAGGTACCATGCTCTTTGTGAGCAAGTTGATGTTCTGTATGTAGCTACCAGTGGGACTGGGAGAATTTGCTTAATCATTATACATATATGAAGAAATAGCCATTCAGTGATTATGTAAATCTTGTGTTCCATTTTTCTCAGGGCATTTAAGTAATCGTTACATGGACTTGCACACTGTCTGATTATTAAGAAATAACTGTACACTTGTTATGCAAATCTGATTTACTCTCAGCCAATTGAAATGCCCAGGATTGGATAAGTGAGAAATATGCCAATAGCTCTATAGCATTCCAACACTCTAACTGGCTGAGATGGTTCCCAGTTAGTAAAATGGCTCATATCCCCTGCATTGGGGATTTTTCACAGGGTGGATTTGATTTAAATCACTAGTGAGGGAGACTCTATTTAATCATGGATTTCTACATAAAAGTCCATTCTTGTTGGTTGTTATAACATTAATACATATTCTTCACAACTCAGAGATAGGTATAGGTTTCATTTTTAGAAGGTACACACTATACATTTTTAAGTGATTTATTTTGAGAACTTTTCAGATTAGTTTTACAGCTATATCAGAAAATGAATGATTGTTTGGTTATTTCATTTACCAAAGGTAATTGAAGCAGATATTTATGAAGTCATTGGGAGGTGAACTATCTCCAGTTCAACAGAATAATCATTAATGTTTGAAGGATTTTCTTGCTATGCTGTATTAGGAGGAGATTATCACCAGACAGACATTTAAATTGTTTTATTTAACTAAAACAACAACGTTATGTATTCTGGATTTTTTCTCTTCAACACCAAACATATTTTAACAAAACAAGCATATGAATTTTTGAAATTAGTTAAACATTCAAGTTTTTTAAAATCAGGCTTGTTTTTGTTAAAATTGTTTTAAACTAAAATAGTTAAATGAAAAATTATTTAAAAAAATCTTTAAATAACAAACCATTTTTGCTGTTAACAAGCATGTTATCTCTGGAGACCCAAATCCACAGTTTGAGAACTGCAAAACTAAGCATTTCTGATGGTATCTTCTAGACTGAGTACTGAATTCCATTGGGTAGATAGAAAGATTAACCTAAATAATCTATACAGAAGCCCCTGGAACCCCATAAAATTGGGTCTCTAATCCATGAACTATTGGAACTTATTTACAAAACTTTTCTTAAATATTACATGAATATATTGTCTCATACTATAGAATTAGAATTTATAATCCCTATTCCACGATGAGATATTTTTGAGCTATAATGTATCTTAATTAAAACTATCTTTAGATAGGTATTTTCCTCAAAAAGCATTTTATCAAAAAAATCCAATTTAAATAAAAAAATATTTTTTAAAGAAAAATAATTGATTTTTATCCACCCTGGTTTTACATATTAGCATAATTGTTTTCTGTATCTGAAAAATGAATAAAACTACACTCCATTTCACTCAAAGGGATTACACATTTGAATTTCTCCTTGATCTATAGAGTACTTCATTAATCTTATTGTTAACTTATATTTCAATAATACTTAGAGGCCCTAATCAGGATAAGGGTATTTCTTTTGCTGTGCACTGTACAAACATATAACATGTTCATGTGCAAATGCAAACAAAGCTGGCCAATGTCGTCTTTTTTTTTTTTTAAAAGAGTCTTAATCTTCTATATAATAGTAGTCTTCTCATTATTCGTTACACTTGGATACATTGGTCAGAAAGCATATTAGAATCCTTATAAAACATGCCAGTGCTTTTGTAGCCATATTTTTTTTATTTGTGCTGTATGTGGTATTAGGCATAGCATTTGTCTTTTTACAGTAATTTTTTACAAAAATGTCAAGTTTGTCCTAGCACTGTCTTTATTGTATCAATTTTAAATATTGTTCCCCAACCCAAATTGCCTTCTATGTTGGAATCCATGAGGGATTTTTTTTTAAATCAAGTGCTTCACTATTTGTCCTGACTTTTCTGCTAACCTCTTTTGCTGTGTCTTGGCACGGTGTGCGTACATGCAGGAGTTTTCTCTTCAAGGCTTTCACAAACACCAATGCATCATTTGAGGAAGTGTGAGTTTCTGCTGCCACCAGATGTCTCCTCTTAATATGCCTGAATTTGTAATTGAACTTTATTTCCTATTAACACTTCTTTATTTTAAAGAAATTAATGAGGCAGATGTAAACTTTTGTACTGTTAGTGTTAAGGCATGCTGGGAAGGTTGGGGCTGGAGGGGGGGAGGGAAGGGGAAGGGGAATTCCTTGATGAGTGTTTGTGCCTCCCCGAAAGAGGAATCTGTTTGTATGGGGGAACCCTGTCCCAACAGAGACCTCTTCTGGGATGGTGGCAGACAAAGAGCCCATCATTGGTGGCCTTCCTGCTCCACAGCCAACTGCTTCCTGTTTGAGAATGGACTGTGGTGTGATCCAGTAGGAGGGGAACCTCTGTTCTTCTTCAGCAGAGGGTTCCATATGTGAAGCCAACATAAAATGATTTATTGGGTGGGGGCAGAGCAGCACTGATTGATTCATTTAGTGGTGGTTGGCATTGTGGTTGGCTCAGTGTTCAGCCCTCAGGAGACTGGGAGCTTTGGGCGAAAGGAATGGGAGATGGGGCAGTAGGGGGTGTGGCTCAGGGTACAAGTGTGCTTCAGCCTGGCTAGTAGGAGTGGAGGAAAGCGTTAAAGCCGTGGTGGTACATTGTCACCACTGACCCATGTTGGATTCAGACCAGTAACCTAGTTATGAAAAAATTGTCCTTCTCCTGAACTGGCAACTTCTTTAATGAACTTCTACATTTTATAAGGAGAAAGATGTTTTTAAAATGAAATTTGATCTACTTTATCCCTCAAGCAGTTTGTTGTAATGCAGATTTTATCTCAGACACATGCTCATGCACAGGTTTTTTGTTTTTGTTTGTTTAACAGACTTATTGGTGTGTTTCACTTCTTGTTTAAGGTTGGTTGTGTGGGATGGGAAATACTATTTTTGATCCAAGGTAAATGCTCATTTCTGATATCTATCCTGATCAGTTTCTTTCCCCTCTCCCCCCCCCATACTTCCTCAGTTCCTTACAGAGTGAACAGTAATGCTTTTGAAAAATAATAGAAATGTAGCAGGGGTAGACTTAAAATTAATAATTAGTTCCTGCATAATAGATGAGACACTGAAGTCCTTGCACAGGTAAAATGTCTGTTGTCTCCAGTGAGGGATTTCCTAAGTAAGGACTATTTGGTTCAGGATTTGATCACATTTTATAGATTGAATCTGCAGATACACAGAAAACACAAAATATTGTGCTTGGGACTTGACAGGTAAGTGAAGGAGGGAATGATTTCATACTCTTTATTTTAACATGAATATATATTGTAGTAAGTTTTGATCCTTCAGAGGCATTTGCTTTCTGTGCCACATAAATCAAAGAAGACTGGATTCTGTCTTTCATGCTGAAGATCAAAAAATACTTCTCCATCTCCACAAAGGGAATCTGTGGGGCCGCAGAGGTAGAAAAGCTTATGAAAATGAGCTCCTTGTCTCCCATTATTTTCTTCCTGATTCTTGACGCTGTCTATAGTACTGTAGTTCCAATAGTCTGGCTGAGCTGAGTGGGTCTGCATGGAGCTGGCCAAGGGCCCCTTTAGCCCTTGGTATATGTTAGAGCAGGCGTAGGCCACCTATGGCACGTGTGTCGAAGGCGGCACGCGAGCTGATTTTCAGTGGCACTCACACTGCCTGGGTTCTGACCACCGGTCTGGGGGACTCTGCATTTTAATTTAATTTTAAATGAAGCTTCTTAAACATTTTAAAAACCTTATTTACTTTACATATAACAATAGTTTAGCTATATATTATAGACCTATAGAAAGAGACCTTCTAAAAACATTAAAATGTATTACTGGCATGTGAAACCTTAAATCAGAGTGAATAAATGAAGATTCGGCACAGCACTTCTGAAAGGTTGCCGACCCCTGTGTTAGAGCAAGTAGCCTGTTGTGGCCAGCTGCTGTGGCCTCAAGGGTCTGTTCTACAAAGCAGGACTAGGCAGTGTTCTGGCATTCTCCCTTTCCCTATATATATATATATGAGAGAGAGCATGTGTGGGGGGGGGGGGGAGGGCGCCTGATTTTCCAAGGTACCAGCAGCTACCGTGGATTTCTTTTTTAAAAAAAATTTGATTATGGAACTGTGTATTGAAGTCACAGTACAGCTTCTTGAACAGTGCCAGCAGTGGTAAAGACTCAGCCAGGAAACATGACAAAGTAACACTTTGAACAATAAATCTGGAGCCCTTAGTGGCTTGTCACTAGGGTTACAAAGCAAACAAAAAACCTCTCACTTAGCTGAGGACTATTGTGATTGATTGGAAGATGATTAAATTCCCTTGTGTAAAATCTGTTCATGTTAAGGTGATCTTTTTTAGTTAACAGAATTCAAAATTTCCCCTGAATAAATTGACTTCTGCATTTTATATCTAGGTCGTGTAAAAGAAAAGGTCCCTCTTTGCAACATGTAGCAAAACTTCTTGCTTTATAAAATTTGGTGGATGTTTTTTTTAATGTTGCCCTTTGGATGGAAACACTTCATGTAACAATCATACCTAACTCATTACAGGAACATGGTTTATACTTGAAAAGAAATTTCACTGCTTATAGTATTCCATGTTAGTATATGGAGCACATTTTCACTGTTACATATAATAGGAGAGTCTCACATGAAACAGGAAGCATCATATTACAATCAGGTTTCAACGTCATGTTTCTAATGTCCTGTCCTGAGAATTTTAATTTGGCTGAAGTTTAGAGTCTCTAGAATAGAACCATTTTTGGGGGTGTACATACAACAGTAAATGCTAGTGAACCAAATTTACATTTTGGATCCAGTTTTCAAAGTAGCATTGCAAAAGCTTGCAAGTATTATGCACACATCTGCTTGAAAATTTAGGCCTTAAAATCCAATTCACAGACTCGTAGCACCCTTAGCAATGATTGTAAAAAGAACCAGGGCTGGCAGTGGAAAAAGTGGGGATGGACCCAAGCAAGAATATATAGTCAGTAAGACTTATTAGGTAATTATAATGACTGCAACAATGTAGAATTAGTTATCTAATCAAAGGGAATAAGTGGATTAGTAAAGGAATTTACGAGTAAATCAAGGAGGAAACAAAACAAAAAAGAAAACTGGCCAGTTAATAACTGGGATGAAATTGTTGACTCTAAAATGGTTAAGATAACGGTTAAAACTAAAGGCTGACCTAATAGATATGATTAGCCTTTGGGAGGCAAAGACAGGAAGTAGTGGAGTCACAGAAAACATAACTAATTATTTCTTTGTAAAAAGGCACAGAAAAACAGCCCTAGGAGCTGCTCTAATTTCTGCCAGGGTTCAAACTAGCCTCCAGAGAGGGAGAAGTCCACATTAAGTCTTTGCTGCAACTCCTCTGAATCTGGGGCTTCTGTGATGAACCAGTCTAGCCTTTAGATGTTTGTAATGTGCATTTTCTATATTGCACAAAACCTTTGACATTCAAGACCAATCTTCTAGCTTGAGCACTGAAGTGTTAGGAATTAGAGTGCCCACCTTACCATCTTCAGATTCGTATTAAAGTATAACTTAATGAATCATTTCCTTGTCAGAAGCAGTTTTTGTTGATGGCCACAGCACTTTTAAATATTTGCCTTTACTTGTTACTATTTGCCTTTACTGACGGGTTGTGTTAACTCATATCTCTTACATGCTGAGTGCAGTTTTCGATCACTTCTTGCAATTAACCAGTGCTAGATGGTTCAAATAGTGCTAGAAAGATTTCATATACTTTTAGTTACTAAACATGTAGTTTCCATATTAAGATAGGACAGTTGCCTGATTTAATTTATAATTATAGACCAGCTAGAAAAAAGTGCTCAAATTCACACTGTACATAGATACATTTACCATGGCATATGCAGATGGAAAAACAAATGCACTTATTAGTCTCAGAACTTTTGATTTGGACTCTTTCTCCCCCACCCCCGCACTTAGTGTTTGAAAAGTACTAGTTTATCATTTAAATTACAACTTAACAAAATATGAAATCAATTTATTTTAAAACTACTTAATATACTATTATATACTGAGGCCACCTGTAGTAACATGTTTATTAAAATGCACAATTTGACTTGTTTGTGTTGAGTTCGATTTTAAACTGTTACGGTACTTGGCATGGCGTAAGAACAAGATGTTTGAAGATATTTCCAGTTAAAATGACTTCATTGTCATATTTCATGTTAGCACATGGCAACAATCAGAATATTTGTACTGAAGTTCCTCTTTGCCCATTAAACCATGACTCTTGGGCCGGGGGGCGTGGGGAGGGGGGTAATTTACTGCTAGCACTGAACATTACGTTGATTTTTTTTCCCCGCCCTCCTCCCCTGCACACCCCCCCCCCATTTTGTTCTTTGTGACCAGATGGAGAGATTGAAAAGAAATAGTAATCTTCTTGGTTTGCAGACCGTGGGCAACATGGAACAGCCATTCACTGTTAGTTCATTGGTATGTATTACATTTTGATATTTAATGCTTTGGCATCCAGAGTTTCAAAAAAGCAGCAAACTATCTGACACCACCCACACTAGTTTAGTTGTGCTGACCGCCAGCTCAAGGGTTTTTCCAAGGTTCTAACCACCTTTGGTTAGAACCACTCTTATTCTCTGCCCAGCTGCCCCTTCGTATGGAGTGTAGCACACTGGAATTTAAATATTTTTCTAAAATATTATGTTGAATACATTTGATTTGTTGGGTTTCTCCCTCTTTTGGTTACTGTGTACTTCCTCTGGGTGTGTGTTTGTATACACATTCTGAATTGAAAGACTGAAGCCTTTAAAATATAATAAGATGAAGCAGTTTCTCAGCAGCAGTTTCATTCAGGAATGTAATCAAAATTGTTTTAAGTAACGGTATGAAAGAGAAAATGTATTAAACCTTTTAGAACATGAGTTCATGGCTTTTCTTGCTGGCTTCTCTTCCTGTCCTGTTAAATAGCTTTAGTTTATTCAGCTGTAAATGAATGCTTTAATCTGTAAAGTTAACACTGAAATGAACTTCTGGTGTGATCCTGCAAATTCTGACTGCTGTCATCAGTTAAGCTACACCCAGTAGTAAACATTATATCCAGTGGTGCCTGCACTTGAAATTCTACAGCCACAGTGCTGCTGTAGCATTTCCAGTGTAGACACAACCTATGCCAACAGGAGGGCTTCTCTCCTTGCTGGAGGTACTGCATGTCCCTGAGAGGTGGAAGCTAGGTCAACACAAGGAGGGGAGAAGGGGGGTGATGGCATAGCTACATCTCTCCAATTTGTGGATTTTTCATACCCTTAGGAGATGTAGCTGTGCCTGTGTAAGTTCCAAGTGTAGATCAGGCCTAGGTAGAATACTTTAAATGTCTATAAAAATGGGACACTTTATGGGAATTCATATCTTGGGAAATCTAGGAAACTGCCAAATCAGGTTTATTCTTTTATTTGTTTCACTCTGGTTAATTTAATTCTATCTTTATCTTGTTTCACAACTTTTGTGCTTTTAATATAATTTATTCATTGTTTTTAATGCTATTTAAGAAGCATGATAAAGTTTTTTCATTCTTACTAGCATTTGTGGTTATTTATTGATTTGATTTGATTTAATTAATTTATTGATTTAAATTTAAATTTCCCACAGTGTCTTGAAGAAGGTCATGTATGAATGGGGTCAGCTGTCCAAGGTGAAATGTAATCTATGATATGTTGCTTGTTTTTCAGAAAAAGTTAGCAGCTATGCCTGACCACACAGATGTTTCAGTGAGCCCAGAGGAGCGAGTACGTGCCTTAAGCAAGCTTGCATGTAACATCACAATCAATGAGGATATTACGCCACGTCGTTACTTTAGATCCGGAGTAGAGATGGAGCGCATGGCATCTGTATATCTGGAGGAAGGAAACCTGGAGAATGCTTTTGTTCTTTATAATAAATTTATAACGTAAGGAATAATCTGTACGTTTTTTTACCTTAATGATTCTGATGGATAGATTGATTTGGTAATTTCGCCCTGCCATCAAATAGACACAAAAAGAGTGGCTTTTTACTCCCTCATTCTACTATTCTTCCACACAAAGACTAGACAGAGTCTGTCCCTGAATGAATAAGCCATTGCAAAGTGTCCTGTGCATACTTAGCATGTGATTTTTTTTTCAAAAGGTCATAACTCCATCAAATCAAAAGCAGATTTCACTAGAACACTCAGTTACTTCCTAATTGACAGCTAAGTCCACACCAGATTTAAACTTTCTAAGCAGCCACTTAGGCTGTAGAGCTTTACAAAAAGTTAAATATATAATAATGAGGGGGAATTTCCCTCACTTTGGTATCCTGTTTGTTTGTTCAGACATTGTTGCTTTTGTTTGTTGTTGTTTTTAAACAAACACATGCAACTTTTGGGAACAGAGAGGGCCAGGAAATTTCTATTCTGGAAGATGAACTTTTCAGAAAGCTATGGGTGGCTGTAAACAGGGGTATCCAGTGTGCATCTTACGTGCACAATAGTGATTGATTCTGTCTGTGCTATATAATAATTTGTTTCACCTTATAGCACAGGTTGGTCTGGTTAAAAGTGAGCTGCAGTAGTGCATGTCAGTATGACATGCATGACTTCACATGAAGTCTCTACAGAGACTTCCTCTGTTGGCAGCCTTCTCTCCTACACCTTTGCCACGTTATCATTATTATTATTTGCATTGCAGTAGCTCGTGGAGGCTCAATCCATGAACAAACATAGAATAAAGGACATTCACTGGCCTGAAGATCTTAAATAAGACCTAACAAGTGTGTTCAGAGTGAAAGGGGAATGGAAAGACAAAAGTGATGCTGATAAGATCTGGTTACAAAGGCTAGCTAGTGCCCAGCATGGTGATTTCTGGTGCCATGTGTTAGGTAGTCCTGTTATTACCCATTGCTACTAAAGAACAAGGAAAGGTGCATCCAGCTACAGAAAATAATATAGTGGGGGTTAAGATTTGTGCTGTGATTTCAGTGACTGGTTTAAACCTGTGAAAGCATAGAAAACTGCTATAAATCAAATTGGAATGCAGTGTTCAACATCTGTGATATGCAAAACTTGTTTTCCTCCCAACATAAAAGCTGTTGTGGCTCTTCCTTTGGCTAATAAGGGGGAAAATGTGTGTGTTTAATTTTCTAGTTTATTTGTAGAAAAGCTGCCCAGTCACCGAGACTATCAGCAATGTGCAGTACCAGAAAAACAGGATATCATGAAGGTAGGTTTGCTTTTTCCTGGCATTTCTCAATTTGCTCTCTCAGTAACTGAATTGTTCTTTCCCCAGAACTAACAGATACATTCGGAACCAACTCAGCCTACCAAGACTAAATTCTTATAACTAGCTCCATTAGCAACAAAGTTTCATTTCAGTTTAGTCACTTGATCATTGCTGGGATTCTAATTGCAACCCCTAAAATGTGAATTAATTGGTATCACTGAACAGAGCCAATAGTATATGGATTGTTCGACACTTAGTTAAATCTGTTTATAAAGGATACATATATTTTAAATACCTTAATTTAAAAGCATTTAGGATCTCATCCTGCTTCCATTTAAGAGAATGACCCTTGACTTCAGTAGAAACTAGCTTGACCTCTGAATGCCAGAGGGACATTTGGAATTATTAGTGAACTGTATATTATCTGCTTTACATGTGCTGATAAGCCAAAGTATTTTCTGCTTTCTTTAACACTAAAATATGTACTCCGTTTCCTTTTAATTTTTTCCCCAATTTCTACAGTACTATATTGGTTTCATCATTGCTTTAATTAATGGATGAATTTTTTAATTAGTTCCCTCCTTAGTTTAAAACACCTGAAATTATCCATTAATAGTCACTGAAATATGGAAAACTGTCTCTTCTAGCAGAACCTTGTGCCTCATGCTGCCATTCCACAGTGCATTCCAAGTGATTCCAGAAGGGGGCAATGCACTGATTTGTATGTACTCAGATTCATCTGGCAAAATGCTACACTGATGTTAAATTTTCCAGTTTGTTTGAATTATTTAAACACCCCAATAATTATGGGCCCAAGCTCAATAGAACTACTTGTGTGAGTAAAACTAAGCAAGTATATATAAAGTGCCATGTGATTGAGGTCTATCTTTGTAAGTTTAATACATTTAATAAGGTTCCTTTTGAGGCTTGGTCCACATAATTTTCTTCCGGTTCTTATTCTGCCTTGGGCTTTGAGTCAGAAAAGCATTCAGGAGAGGTGACCAAGCATGTGCTTCAGTTCTGTTAATCATGGGATTAAGTACATTCTTAAGTACTTTAAATTAAGGTCTTGAAACATGTAATATCAAAGACCCCATTCCTGTGGTGAACTCTCCACAAGCAGAACCCTACATCTGAGTGGAGTCCCATCTAGGCTCATCCCAGACAGCTCGTTGCAGGATCTGGGCCAAAGCTGATCTGAAACCTAGAAACAAATTTCACCTGAGCCAGTAATGCCATTTGTCAAATGTCATTTGTGCCTCAGACTGGTTGGAAAAGTGATTTTCCTTTTCTATAAGAAATCTGTTGGCCAGATCTCAGTTGGTGTAAACTGGCATAGCTTCAATGGACTGTGCCAATTGATAACAGGTATGGACATGGCCTTATATATTTGACATGCCTGTAATTAGTATTTTTAACTTTGTTTTGAAATGATTGACTTTTTAAATCTGCCTTCCAGCTGGTTTTCCTTCCCAGCTAATTGTTTGTTTGTTTTTGTTTCGAAGGCAGGAAATCAGTTTAACTTTTTTTTTCTCCTCCCTTTTCCCCCTACCCCCAAACCTAAAAGAAACTGAAAGAGGTTGCATTTCCAAGGACAGATGAATTGAAGAAGGATCTTTTAAAGAAATATAATGCAGAGTACCAAGAATATATGCAAGACAAAGTAAGTCTTATCTGAATTCACATTTAATTTTTAAAGCATTATTCATATGAATGTTTACTTATTTAATCAGGTAGTTATAAATATTACGTAATCAAAATTCAAATAAAAAAGCAGTTGTATGAGCAAAACCTCAAAATTTTACAATTGTTTATGCACTATTAGAAACTGCGTCTTTTGAACTTCTAATAAAGCAGTTTATTTGAAAATAAGTGTGTATGTGTGGTTATTTAGAAATAAATATGTAAATATTTTAGTATTTACTTAATAGAAATGCTTAATGTCTGGCTGTCTTTATCTTTTGTAGAAAAAGCCTCTATTGCAGTTTGGTACAGTTTGGTTAATACTCTTTTATTTGATAAATTCAGATACTGTCATAATGAGTATTTGAATCGGCTCCTTTTCCCTGAAGAAAAAGTAAAATTAGACCACAACACAACTAGTATTCCCTTGAACTCTGACATCCATCAAGGCATTATGAAAGGCACAAAGTTAGGCTAGGTTCTGGTCGACTCGTGAGTGTATTTAAGTAATTATTAAGGGCTGATAGTCATATTCCCACTTTGTGTAATAAAGTCACTGAGAGTAGGATTTGTAGTTCAAAATCTTGTAATGGAAAGAGGTAGAGGAAGTAAGGAACACTGTTCTTTCTCCTATAATGTTTCTCCTAGAATTTGGAATAAGAATCCAAGTTCCCATTTATGATTTGTTTGTGAGGTTTTATTTTGTTTTGTTTGTTGGTTATTGATTAAGTATCTATATTTTAACTTGCTTCTGAAAGTTTGTGTTGCTGTCTCTTTAACAGAAGTGGAGAAGGAATGTTGGAACCTGAAAGTTCCCTGCAGTTAGTGGAATAGCAGTTGGTGTTGGGGAGCTGGGGGAAGATGCGAGTACAGTGAGGACCTAGGTGACCGAGACAGAACAATAAGTAGTGTGGACAAATCCGTACAATGCAAGGTTAAGGGTTGATCTCCATTGAAAACTTACATTGGCATAGCTCCACACCCCCGAGAGGCATAGCTATGACGACCTATCACCTGGTGTAGACAGTACTAGTCAATGGAAGAATTCTTCCTTCAACATAGCAACTGCCTCTCGGGGAGGTGGATTAACTACAGCGATGGGAGAATCCCCCTTTCATTGAAGTGAGGGTCTGTGCAGTGGTTTAAGTGTAGACATACCCTAGGTTTCATGGAAGCAGCCCAAGGGAAATTGAAGTGAAGAATGGAAAAGGGCAGGAGACGGTGCCAGAGAGAGAACTGTGCTGTGAAATCCACCTGAAGATAAATGTGTCCTTGATGATAAAGGCTTGTTTGTGCCTCCTCCCTTTACCCCCCCTATTCAAAACTGACTTTTTTTAGACTAATTATTTCTGCTAAAATATAAGTGGGTCAATGGCAAATACTATTAATACTGAGGTAAATGCATAATGTATCAGAGGTGTGCAGAATGGGAGATCTCTGTTGTCTATCCCTAAGTACATCATGTTTATTATTTTAGAGCACTTCTGTGGGCACAATTGTATTGGGCTGTGTGGCTAACGTATTCCAAAAAGTGTCGTTATTGTCTGATAATAACTAGTTAATCAGTTAGCTTTCCCCTCACCATTTTGTGATGCTTTTAACATTGTCTAAAGGACCTGACCACTTTATTTACATACGTTGCAGAACAAGTGTAAAGCTGAATTCTTAAAGAAACTGGAGCAGCAGAGGTTGATAGAAGCAGAAAAGAAGAGAATTGCGCAGATGCGACAACAGCAGCTTGAAACAGAGCAGTTTCTGTTCTTTGAAGATCAGCTTAAGAAGCAAGAACTAGCCCGAGATCAGAAAATTAAAGAGAATATGGTTATGTCTGAGCAGATTGATGGAAGTGTGTTGTCTTGCATTTCTATGCATCAGAATAACTCCTTATCTACCACATTTTCTGAGAAAGCCAGTAAGAGTGATGCCTCTGTTTCTGCTGGACAGTCTCCTCCAGTAAACCAGGCCTTAAAGCCATCAGCCACTTTAAGCACTGTTCAGAGTAAGTGTTCAGTTGGGCTGTAATGCTCCTCTTCCTCTCCTAACATACTATATGATATCGACCTGCATGTGTTTATTTCATTGTAGCTTTCTCTGACATGGAGGACCAAATGTTCCTGGAATATGTGTGTGTCTGTGCATTACCCTTTGTTTTCTCACCTAAAATGGATACGTACATCTGAGATTACCCATTTCACACCTACAAGTTCAAATAGCTAGGCCTGCAGACATCAGGCCCAATTGCTGTAGGAGCAGGACCAGGTCCACTGTGGTTGCATTTTTAGAGTTCTTCTGAAAATTTGGACCAGGAAGTAGTGCTAGTTCACTGCCTTAGTGAATGCAAGCCAATTAACATTTTGTATTCTTTGATGTACATCTAATAGAAGAAAGGTCATGCTCTGTAAAGTTCTATATTATTCTGAACCAAAACTTCTTTGTGGCAAGTATGGCACTCCCTATGTAAGTCAGTTCAGTTGATCTTTAACTGTGTAAACCTGTTACCTTAGAAAATTTTGCACTGAAGACTAAATTATAAATGCCCTTTCTCCTTGTTTATTAGATCAAGTGGCTGAAGCACTCCGAGGTGTAGTTTTACCCACAGATCTTTGTCACAAATTTCTGCTGCTAGCGGAGGCAAATACAGTAAGAGGAATAGAGACATGTGGAATTCTCTGTGGAAAACTGGTACAGTTGAACCTTCACATTTGTATGGGGAAGGCACTTTTGATAGTACTGTATTTTCCTGTAATGAACTGTTATCAAAGCAAAAGCAGATCTGAAATGTAAGGGCTAGTCTACACTACCGTGCTACATTGGCATAGCTGCATTGATGCAACTGTACTGCTGTAGCACATCTGGTGAAGATACACTATGTCGACGGGAGAGCGCTCTCCCATTGCCATAATTACTCCCCCTCAACGAGAGGTGGAACCTGTGTTGGTAGGAGAGTGTCACTCAGGTGGGTGGCTTTTTTCACACCCCTGAGTGACATAACATACATTGACTTAAGCAGTAATAGAGACAAGCCCTCCGTGTGTAATGTAATTAACTTTATAAAATAATCTTACAAATCCATAAGATTATTTTATTGAATTGTGGTCTGCTGTTTGCATTATTACAGACCTATTTGATCTTAAGTCTCCATAGTTATTGTGGTCATCTACTGTTGGTAAGCTGTACAATTAACCTCTACTACAGGATTTTTCAAGAACATTCCCTGGTATTCATCAAACAAAATGAGGTTTAGTTACAGGAAAACTGAATATTAAAAATGTTAGAAGCTATTGGTGGGTGTTATCAAATTCTTAAAAAAAGATCCACCACTGTCAGCAAATAAAACAAAAATCACTGCTGTTTGTTTTTGCCTATATCCTAGATAATGTTTAGTGGTCAATTAGCTAACTTTGCAGCAGTACTTAATTATCAGATTGCTCCCAGAGCAGGAGGGATAGCACCACTGATCCTGATGCACAGACAGGCAAGTACAAAGAAGTTCAAAGTGCGTTAGACACACATAAAAACCAAGAATAATAAAAACAGGGAAGCATGTTGTGTTTCCAAGCTTCAAAGAAAGTAATCGTATTTTTAACTCTCTTGCTTTCATTCTTAACAGACATCATCTCTCCTTTTAACATTTTTCTGTGTATACACATTTCAAATACGTTTGTTGCTTCTCTGTCTATTGCTGTGATGAAATGCTGGCCAGATTCTTAGCTGGTGTAAACTGGCATAGTTTTTAATTAAACTCAGTGGAGCTACTGCAACTTATAGCAGCTGAGGATCTGACCCTTTATGTCCTCCGATTCATGTTTGGCATTTGTTCATTAGAAGACCATTAATTCAAGTCATCTTCCTACCATGTGTTTTACAGACACACAATGAATTTACTATTACCCATGTAATAGTGCCAAAGCAGTCTGCAGGACCGGATTACTGCGACATGGAGAATGTGGAAGAATTATTCAGCGTTCAGGATCAACACACTCTCCTCACTTTGGGGTGGATCCATGTATGTATGCCTTGTGGATGTTGACTTCTCTGTATTGGCTAGACAGGATATACAGAACCAGCACTGGAAACCTCAGTTTAAAGAAATAATTTGCATGATTTAAACTAATTTTCTCTCTCAGTTTTTGTGCTGGTGATGTGATTTGACACAGCGTCATCCACCAATACAAGCTGTCCTTTACAGCTTCCTAGAAATAAAATGCTGCTTTGCCAGTTTTGCTTGTGCAGCTTCTATTTAAGACAATAGGATCTGTCTGTCTGTTGGCAGAATTTGGCCCAAAATTCTGTCTTACATACACCTCATTCAATACCATTTACATGTCTGACATGTATCCTCAAAAGGAAAAGAGACAGAGACTTCATAAAGTCCACTAGGACTTTGCTATTGATTTTATATGGAATTCACTCAGCTGCTACGGTGACGGACAGCCATTTAAAATCCTAGTGTGTACAAGATAGAATTCAGTGCAGAATTTGGCCCATTTGGCCCTGTTTCTAAAACCATTACTTGCAGGTTTTCAAACTGCAGAGTTTGGATCAAGCAGTTTTGAGCTTTGTGAGTTTATTCCAGGCATGGTGAGAAGAGTTGTGAAATAAATATTAAGAAGTAGAATACTTGACTGAGTATGTTACATAATTTTTTTTAAAAATCAATAGTGAAGAAGATTTTTTTTAAGATAGTAAACATGACAAAAAGAAACCTGCATGCAAAAGAAATTTCAGGCTCTGTTTTGTTAGAATATCTCTTAGATTTTTTTTTTCTATTTCTAATTTGGCTAGTCTTGTAGTCCATGAAATATAAAATGAAACATTAAACATAAATATCTTTGGAAATGAATAAATCAACTCAAAAGTGAACTTCCAAGACTTAGTGCATTAATGACTAAGATCATAAATGGTGAAGTAATGGCTGACCTCTTTGGAGTTCAGGGGCCTGATTGTGATCTCAAATACCACTGTAAATCGGGAATAGCTCCACTGAAAGCCAGAGCATCTGAGATCAGAAGCGCACCCCAGATGTATAAATCAGGAATTTGTATAGCTGCTCTGGAATTTTTTGACTATACTTTTTTTGTTATTGGAAAATGCGAAATTGTCAAAACTGAAACTTCTTGGGGAATGGTCGGTTCTGATGAATTTCCAATTTTGAAAAAAAATTTAAATCAAAGTTTTATGAAGTTTTTTGAAACATCCCACTTTGACTTTTTCTAAGAAAAGTTCAGTTTTTCCTTTTGGAGTAACTTTTTGTTTAAAAATTTTATTTATAGTGTAAAATTGTTAAATGGAAACAAAACATTTTAAAATATCAAAACAAAATATTTCAATTGAATTGAACTGAATAATTTGGGTGAGTTTCAGGACTCAAACATTTTTGAGATTTCAATTTTGGTCCTGATTTGGGTCAGGATTTTTTTTATTCTTTTTAACTTGAAAATTTTCATGGGACAGGAAAATGGTTTACTGGGGCCACCCAGCTATGTCAGTTTCATATTAAATCCATGTTTGCCTTGGAACCAAAGACAGTGATGTAATGTGAACACCATGTAAAATTTCAACCTCCTTCATGCTTCCATTTTCTTATAGGTGTTGATTCACTTTTTACCTTCTAATGACAGTTACTTTCAATTATGTTCTAATTTTTACTTTCTACTTGATGTGGTTGGTGTATGATCCCACTTATAGGGATTTTGGACAATTAAATTAAGTCCTTTGCTCTCTGTCTGCCATCTTGTTATATTCACACATGCCTTTTCAATCTAGATTTGTTTCCTTTCATAAGAACATTAATCTGATAATGTAAGCCTTCATACACATGGTATTAGGGATTTACTCCTGACACTGTAGCATTTAGCTTTGGATTGCTGAGTCATTTATGAAAATTGTCCTCAGAGGTGTGTTGTGCCATAGAAAAGTTAAGGTTTACTAGCAAATAATAAAAACTGAATCTGGGGGAAATGCTAACACTTTCTCTTGTTACAAAATCCTGTTTCTTCTTGAATGGATTTTTGACCTTGACTTGACTAAGAAATACTTTCACTATGCAGAGCTTTCCCTTTCTTTTTGTAGACGCATCCAACACAAACTGCATTCTTATCCAGTGTTGATCTTCATACTCATTGTTCTTATCAGCTAATGTTACCAGAGGCTATTGCAATTGTTTGTTCACCAAAACATAATGAGTGAGTTCTGTTTTTTCTAAGTAATGTTTAGCTATCCCTCCCAGCCTGCTATCTCAAAACTAGATCACCTGCAAAACAGCATCTGAATGTCAACTAAGGTGAAGGAGATAAAAGGTTGTGGTTTTTTTTCCTTGTGTTCTAAATTGATCTAGGCTTGCATTCCAGTGAGCCTGTGTGTGCAATGTTATTTGACTTCACTTTGTCTCCTATTTAATTTTAAAATTCTATAAATGTTGATGCTCCACTCCACTTGGTAGGTGTGACTGCATTTGACTGTAGTAGTTCTAGACTTCATGGATCTCCTTGTCAGGTGTCTCACAGAATTCAAACTGCACTCTCCTTAGTGAAGAAGGTGGATAGTGTAGGTTTTTTAGCTTGTTAATGAAAAACACTGAAGCGATGGGAGGCTAGAGATAAGTCACACTTTATATTAAGGTTCTGTTTTACCAATAGTTTATAAAGTACAAATAAATTACTCAAAGCTGTTTCAAGTACGTTTTTTACAGGCCAAATTTGTAAAGGTATGTTAGCATTGCTCCTCTCTGCATTACAAGGCCTAAGGTCTGGATTCACAAGGAGCTTAGGCATTGCAATGCTGAGCATTGCAACGTGTAACTCCATGGTACCTGGAATTCACACACCCAAGTTGGGTATCCAGGCTCCTCGGGGGGGCGAATTAGGCATTAAGAAAGGCATCAGAAGCCAGAAAACTGAACTGGGAGCCACCTAAGACACCCAGGAGTGAAATACAAAAGAAAGGGCAGGGCTCAAGGCCCAGATCCACCTGCAGCTGGCCTGTGCCAGCAGGGCTTGGGCTAAGAGACTGTTTAAGTACAGTGTAGATGTTTGAGCTCAGGCTGCAGCCCAGGCTCAGGGACTCTCTTACCTCACAGGTTCCTAGAGCCTGGGCTGTTGCCCGAGCCCGAACTTGTACACCACAATTAAACAGCCCCTTAGCCCGAGCTCCAGGAGCCTGAGTCAGCTGGCACAGGCCAGCCGCAGGTGGCTAATTGCAGAGTATATGTGCCCTTGGGTGCCAGAGGCTCCAGCTTCACAGGCTTGACCCCTCTCCTGGAGTTAGGTGCCCAAGAATGGTCAGCCTTTTCTAGCAAAAACAAGAGTAATGAACCTTCCTTCCCCCACTGATGATAGTTCATACCCAGGGATTAGGGCGTTCACTTGGAATGTGGGAGACCTGTTTTCTAATCTCTGCTCTGCCTGATGTGGAGTAGGTCTCCCAAGTTCCAGGTGCATGTCCTAACCAAGTTATTTGGTATTCCAGGTTCCCTTTAGAGGCAACGTGAGTGCAAGAGACTGAGACTCTATATCCCAATGGTTAGGGCACACACCTGGGATGTTGGTCAGTCAATTTCAAGTCCCTGCTCCAATAAATATGTAATTATTTATACAAAGTGTAACCACTCTAACAGGAGCCATTGAGCGATACCTGCCTCAGAATAACGTGAAGTTTAGGGCACTCACTTCTGAGGTGAGAGAGCTGGGTTCAAGTTCCTGCTCCAAATCAGGCAGAGTGGGGATTGCAGCCTGGGTCTCCCACATCCCAGGGGAGTAACCTAACTTCTGAGCTATGGGGCACCCATGTACGCCAGCAAGCCCTGAAAATTCCTGGCTGTCTTTGTGCAGGTTGAGTATATTGTAGCACACCTACCGAATCGGGTCCTGCAAATGAGATACGCAGGGGAACACCTAGTTTCAGAATCCCACCAGCCAGGGCTCAAGCATGAGCAGCTTGTGAGCTGTGGGGTGGCTTCAGGATTTAGGAGGGTTGGCATATGCCTACCAGCAGAAATGAAGGTGCCTTCAGGTCAGTGGTGGTTTTGTGAATGCCAGTGGCACCTAAATGTTGAACATAGATACCTAACTTCCTATATAGGCACATATGTCCCCCCTGTGAATCTAACCCTTAGGAAATGCTGAGTGGAGCAATGCCTACATGCTTTTAAAAATAGCCATATGGAGCAGGTCAATAGATTGCTTGTAATCATGGCTTTTAAACATCTATAATACCTTCTACTGCTATGCTTTAACATCTATTGCATGTCTTACTCATGTCTAACATTGATTAATCCGTTATTAATCCTTTATAAACAATTTATAAATATCAGAGGGGTAGCCGTGTTAGTCTGGATCTGTAAAAGCAGCAAAGAGTCCTGTGGCACCTTATAGACTAACAGACGTATTGGAGCATGAGCTTTCGTGGGTATCTGACGAAGTGGGTATTCACCCATGAAAGCTCATGCTCCAATACATCTGTTAGTCTATAAGGTGCCACAGGACTCTTTGCTGAATTTATAAATAGAATCTTAAAGTGTGACCATGATAAAAAAGCACATGTATGTAATCACTAGCAATGCAGTTTTACCCAGGAGCTGCATGTTATCTTAACTCATCGTGGCTAAAGGAATACAACCAGCATACACATTCTGTCTCCACATACCCCCTACATGTGGCAAAGATATAGCTCTCTGGAACCCCTGTGCAAAATTGCCCTGTACAAAAAGCATTGCTGGCTGTGATGGCTCCTGCGGTCTAGAAGTGGCAGTAACAACCTGGAACATGGCTGTGCCATGACCTGGGTGGTGGAGGGTAGGCAGGATTCTGTTTCTCCTCCTTTCCCTGCCCCTCCAGCACATGTAGTAGGGTCGATTGCATGGGCTTTGGGCAGGGGATAAGAATTGGTCTTTCATTATTCTCCTCAGACATACAAAAGTAATAGTCTTCAGCAAGAGTTTGTACATCAAATGTGAAATGATGGGCCCAAAGCCTTGTGTAACAATGTTTCTAACTCAGTACTCAAAGGAGTACTCAGGTACCCACTCATGTGAGGTAGGAACTAATCATTGAGTAAGAGTTTATATAGGACCAGCCCCTCCACTTGTATTTCTGATGTTCTATTTTTTATTCAGTCTTAGGAACATTAATCAAAGTGAATTGATTTGTAGTCAGGTGGCTCTTCGTTCTTCTGTAGAATTTCTTTTTTACTAGTAATAAAGACTCAAAGCAAAGTATAGATCAGCTGTATCTGGCAGGATATTTTCTACTTCATAGACTCAGAGCTTTTAATGCCAGAAAGGACCGTTTTATTATCTTATCTGATTTCCTGTACATCAGAGACCATTAAATTTCACCCACTTACTCCGTATTGAACCCAGTAACTTGTGTTTGACTGACTGACTAATGCTTGTTTGAACCAAGTTCTTTTAATGCTACAAACCTTAAGTCAGTTTTGTTCTTTGCTTTCCAGCACTGGGATCTTCAGACTTACTAATGCTGGCATGCTTGAAGTTTCTGCTTGTAAAAAGAAGGGGTTTCACCCACATACTAAGGAGCCTAGACTATTTAATGTAGGTATATTACTTTAAACATATTCTTAACATATTCCAAAAAAATAATCTAAGATGTGATCATTGTTATCATCGTCTGACTTCCTGTATAATATAGGCCATAGCACTTCCCAGAATTAATTCCTATTTGAACCAGAGCTTATCTTCTAGAAAAATATCAGTCCCTTCAAATTCTCACCAGTGCCTGTGCTGCAAGAAGTTATACCAGCATTAGGTTGGGTTTCTCTATATTTTTCCTTTGATATCTTTAGCCGGGTGTAGTTCATGGTTCTTTCCTAACTGACGGGTGCATTCCTGATGCCTCCTTCTAAGAGCCATTCATGCCTGACATTTGCTTCTGTCACCTGTAAAAGTGATGTTTGTTTATGTTAAATAGACTTGTGCTAAAATGTAAGTAGAGAACTTAAATTTAGGCTTGAAGATAATGAGGTCTGGTAAATTGTGGGTGAAATAAAGTGATATAGCTCAGAGGTAAGTTAAGACATAACCACAGGTCATGTTGTAAACATGTTTGGTTCTAACTGGTTTTAACAAAAGTTTTGGATGTAATGTGAATGTTTTGGAAGCATATTATCTACAGTGATAGTTATTGGAATGGCATTTATGCAGATGTTAATTAAAGATACTGTTTAATATTAAATAGCCCATGAGAGAATAGAAGGTATTTTAATTATGATAGTAGAAATATAAATATGGTAAAAAGCAGGTTTAATGCTAATTAATTAAGTGATTATAAAAAAGGGTAGCACACTAACTTTTAAACTAGCACACTCATTTACCATCATGGTACGGTTAATGAAAGGATTATACACCCATTCTTCTTATCCAGGGACTGATTGCCTCTTGATGAACTCTTTCATCTTGGAATGTGAATATAACTGCAGCGCATAGTTTCATCGTCATTCCTGTTTGCTTTAACCAACTATTCTATTTTAAATAAAGTCTTTCATTCTATGACTCACAGTTCCCCACTAAACTAATTTATCTGTAACCACAGCAGAGAGTCAAACCTAAAGAAATTAATTTGGTTATTGAGATTATGTCTATGTAAAATGTAAAACAAAGGTTACACTTCTTATCACTACTTGAGAGGCAGTAACCAGTAAATGTTATGAACAGCTCTCTGACTAACTTGAGAAATAGAATATCAGCCAGAAAAGCAGCTTTCCCACATTAGGATGTCTTAGTGCTCCCTAAGCATGGAAAATATACTCCTGTTGTCCTTCTTAACAGCTGGGCAGTAGTCCCATGCCAAGAGGAAAGGGCCAGAGAATTCCCACAGAAGTTTTTCATGACCACTTAAAGAGATTTTTTTCCTAACAAAGAATCACAACTGGCTTCCCCAGCTGTGAAGTCCAATAAGCCTGCAGAGCTAACATCCACCATGAAGGATAATTTTCTCTATTGAACCTCTTCTTCCTTTCACTCTTTCCACCAGCCTCTCAGAAGCCATTCCAGTAACCACAAAGTAGTTCTCCAGTTAGTTGGGTGGTCAAAGGTTCTAGTGTGCTCCTTACATGGCTAAAGGGTTTATAATGAGAATCTGTGACTGAACAGTTAAATAGTCATTAATGATTATCAGAAATGTCATTCCGTTTTTTGAAATATAGGCAATATGCCTTCTCTTGGCAGAGTTCCCAAATATGGAAACAGGGCTACTGGAGAGTTAGCCGGAATTGATAAATAAGAGCACAGACTTACTGCACGTAGAGGTACAGCTTCTACCTTGGGGGAGTGGAAGTGGAATACAAATGCTGGAACCCAAGCCCTAGTTTCCTTTGGGGTGGGATTTTCAAAAGTTGACCATGAGTTTAACTCTGCCCCTGTTGACGTTAATGGCAGTTTTCCCATTAATTCCCATGAGAGCAGAGTTAGGCAAATGCTAACACTTTTGGAAATCCCACCCCAGGTTGTTTTGGCTCTTGTAACACTGGCTCTTGCTACTGAACATTACAACCATGTTTTGAAAAGGCAGCCCCAGGC
This sequence comes from Mauremys reevesii, assembly GCF_016161935.1. Classification (NCBI taxonomy): domain Eukaryota; kingdom Metazoa; phylum Chordata; order Testudines; family Geoemydidae; genus Mauremys; species Mauremys reevesii. Next base: position 33,596,665 of record NC_052629.1, on the reverse strand, counting down.
TACGTAGCTCACTTCCTTCTCTGTACACGGCACCAAGTACACAACTGCTGTCACAAAGCATGGAGCTATTACATTTCCCATCAGAGACCAACGTAGCTCACCCTGTCATCTTATAAATTGTCTTTCAGTGTTACACGTCTGTCCCATGTTTCAAGTCTCTGTCTTCCATTGTGGGTGTCTCTGCTGACACCTTAGCCTTCTCCTTTGATTCACAAGTATTAAAGCTGATGTATAACATTATCAAATCCTCCTGTCAAGCTGCCTGGAGTGGTTCAGGAGCATGAGTACCAACCTCAGGACAAACGGTTAAGGAGCAGGGCACACATCAGAAATTGGTTGTGAGTTCTATACTTAGATTTTACCAGCCAAGGATCAAGTGTGAATGTTTCAGGCCTTAACGTGGCGTCACAGACCGTCCCTTTGGGTACTCCAATCTATCCTGCCACTCAGGTAAGCTTTCCTTTGTGAGAGATGGTCCCTTACACCAAAAATAACAACAGTCAGGTTACCCCAAGTCAACTGCATTAATGATCCTATACCAAAGACAATGCGTGTAGCCAATCCTATAATAAATTAACCAAATATTTATTAACTAAGAAAAAGAAATGTTTTTACAAGGTTAAAGCAGGTAAACATACACACACACAAATGAGTTAGTCTTAGGTTCCAGAAGGATATGAAAAGCTGCTGTAAGCTATGTCCTTTAGGGCTAATCCAGGCCAAACACTGGGCCGCTCTTGCTTACATTAAAAAAATCGTTGCCCTTCATAGTTCAAGCAGAATCAAGATAATTTCTTCTTGGCAGGGATTTTATTCCTCATCCCAGGAATTCAAGCTGATGGGCTGTGCTCATGCATGCCTCCTCTTCATGTGCGTGGAGGGGAGCAATCCACAATCTCTTGTCCACCGATGTTGCACAATGGTTCAGCTGGTGTCTATGGGCCGCCTTTTGCGGGACACAAGATGACACCGCTTGTGATCAACTAGTATTTCACACTTGTTAATGCTTCTCTTCTGCCTATGGGGGTTTGCAGTTCCATTGCAATTGCTTCTATAGTTACAAAGCAAACATTTAAATATTACCTTAAACATGGACTACAGTTATTGTGTGTGAGATGAATACAGGCAGCAACTTACGAGCATTTCAGAGAGCCTAAACACATTTTTTAAAAATCTACACAGATTTTAACAATACTAACACACAGGTGAGCCAGACTGCTTTCCTGCTATGCATTTGTCAGTGTTCAGTGAGACCTATGGGGCCCCGGCATGAGCTGGCACCTAGTCTGCCAGTGTCGCACTCTCTTGAACCAGAACATAATGGTAATGTTTTGAAGCCAGTTTATGGCCAACAGTGTTTGGCTGTTTCCAAACATCATCTTTTAGGGCTAGATTACATCTTTAAGCACAATCTTGAGTGAACCGTAGGGGGTAAGAGGAAACTCCGGAGGCATTTTGCCTCAAATACCCCCAAAAGGCACAGGTCCAGCTCCACTTCCCCCATCGGAGTAGCAAATGGCAGCTGACCTTATATCAGCTGAAAATTCTGACACATCTTAAACTAGCTCAGTTTGGCTGGCTGGTGCATTACTAGGGCGGGAGTATAGACTCTGCCCACCTGTCCCAGATGAGGAATAGTGGGCACCCAGCTCCCCCTTTTCCCTGTATATCCAGCCAAGCTACAGGCAGCCTAGTCCAATACATAACTGAGAGCACAAGAGTGATAGCCTGTGTAAAAAAATCTAACCCTTCAGCACTATTCTCGTTAAAGAACACATGGCCTTTTTTGCAGCTATAGTCACTTTTCTGTTAAACTTTCAGTCCGTGCTTGAAAAGTTAACCCTGTACGTTAACAGGCAAACCTGGGAGCCAAAGAAATTGTGCCTATATAAAACAGGCTCAAAACTTAAGAGGAAGTCCCAAACCACATAGCTCATTGGAGTCCAGCCCAGTTTGGTAATGTACAAAAGTGGCTGCCATTTAATGGGTGCTTGTGGCCTATATGAAATGATTTGTGGGTTTTAGGTCTGTGGATACAGCAAGCCTCCAAAACCATACTGACAACACTGGTTGACACCCTTATTAGCAGTCTCATCAAAGACATCATGATGTGAATACAAATAACATCAGAACTACCCGTTTTGCCATGGTGGTAGGGCTGGTCAGGGGTGAGGAATATTGGCAGAGCCGTATGAAATAATGTGCAGTGCCACTGCCAGTGGTTTACTGTTCTGTTGCTAAATGGAGAGTGTTGGTATCCAGGGCTGTTACTCAGCACCTTAGAAAGTACTGGGAACACTGAAGTAACTTTTTTGTAGCTGTCACCGAGAAGAAAGCAGAAAGAACATACAGGATATGGAATAGCTCTTTTATGGTTTGGTTTGGTCTGGACCTGGTGCTCATGCAATTTTGCCTGACATTCAAATGATATATTACCTTCATTGGCTGCTGTCAGTGAATAATGAATGGGTTGATTTCTTTTACAGACCTGTAAACATGTAGTTGGGACAGAAACAAAAATAATTGTGCTGGATCTGAGGTGATGCTGATGGAAGACAAATGGCCTACCAAACAGATGCCCAAGTAGAAAAATGGCTGCCGGATTTTCCAATGATGTTTTTCAGCAATTACTGATGTTTTATATTTATACATTTTAGATTTAATGATTTGATATTTATTGCTCTTGCCATTTTCAAGTTTTGTTGTTCTGTCAAGACAGAGTTCACAGTGAATTAAAACAAAGGTTGTACATGTATCTGAATAATATGGTACAACAATAAAATGAGCTTCAAACAACAACACTGGTAAAACATGTACAGTGCTGCTGAGGTCAAGGTCCTTGTCATCAGCTATTTTCTGTGCAACAGATTTTACAACAATGGTGTTCTATAACCCTGGCCTTCCACAGTCAGTCTGACAAACACATTCAGCTGACGTGTGCATCTCCTATGAGCTAGGGGTTGACTAGGTCAGATGTACTCCAGTAGTTGACGAAGCACAATTGTCTGGGCCTGTTGGGCGTCCCAAGCTGACTTTTGAGACATCTAAGAGATGGGTGTGGGGGTTGAAATGAGGACAGAGAATACAAAATAATGTGCTCCTCTCAGAGGCCTACTCAGAAGCTGTTCTGAGAATCAAGATGGCCCTGCCCCTTCCACCATGCCTCCTACTAACCTTTATTTTCCAGTACCATGTAGAGGTCAACCACGTTGGAGCCTGTCATGGGAAAATTGGCCCCTTTCAGGGCAGTCATGGCCCAGTCTGCCTGTGACTACCTTTTGCTGACCCACCTGGGAGTCACTGATTACACCAGATTTCTGAGTAAGGGTTAATTATTAGAAAACAAGCACCTGGACCTAATAAAGTTTACCCAAGCTCAGTTAGAGGGAGATTCCCAAGGAAACGAGAGACTCCTGTGAAGAGGAGCTCTTATGAGGGCAGAGCCGGGAGCACAGAGGGTGCGTTCCTGTCGGCAGAGGATATGGCTACACTGCCATAAACAACCTGGCGCTGACCCATTGCAGCTCATTTGGGCTGGGAGTGTAAAATTTCAAGGTAGATGGTTGGGCTTATGCTGGAGGCTTGGCTCTGGGAGCTCTCCCCCATTGTAGGGTCCCGTAGCCCAGGCTCCACCCTGAGCCTGAAAAACCTACATTCCAGTTACAGCCCTGCATGCCCAGCCCCATGAACCCACATCAGCTGACATGGCCAGCTGTGGGTGGTATTTTTGCAGCTTAGCCATCCCCAGCCAGGGGCAACTGGAAAAGCTGCTTGTAGAGAGGGGAGACTCCTAGAGGCAGAGCTGAAGTTGTCAGCCTAGGGAGGTCCCCTAGACTGTGTCAGGAAACTTAGAGATGCTGCCGCAGGGAACAGCAGATATTGACAGTCCACCACCGATGCCTGACTCCAAAGAAGGCCTCTACCCACGTACAGACCTTCCTCCTGGGGCAAAGGCTTGAGTCAAGAGGCACCAGATGGGGCAGGGCCTGGAGAGAGGAGCGCAGTGGACTCGTGTGACAGACAGAATTAAGACTGCCACAGTCTCCCAGCAACCGTATAAAATGGACTCGCTATTAATCTGAGCCCCTCCAAAAGGATATTCATGTTATTTAAAGGTCTTTATACCCCATGTGTGGGGAAATCAAGGCAGTGCTTGTCTGTGGTGTCACACCTAACCACTAAGGGGGACTCCAGCATGGCCTGCCTTATGACAGAGCCCATTGTGCTAAGTGCTGTACAGACATAGTGGGAGCCCCTGTCCCAGCTAGGGCTTGATTTTTTAGATTGTAGCCTAACAGCTGGAGGAGACTAACAAGTGGGTCAGATGAGGGAGGGGGCATGCAGGGTAGCAAAAATAAAATGTAATCTGACTCCATGAGCGAGAGAGAGAGCGCAAGTTAGTCACTCAGTGCATGCCCCAGCTCTGTTCGGCTAATGATGGTCTTTGCAAAAAAAAAAAAAAAAAAAGACGTGGCCTTGATGGGACGTGTTATATAGTTATTGTTCCCAACTTTGTTGTAAGGCACAGTTATAGCTGCTCCCTGGAAATTGCTGAGAAATATATTCACCAATATCTGACAAACTCAGTATGTACGTTCCAGAGACAAGGTTGCAGCGGTACTGTCTTTTATTGGACCAACTTGTGTTGGCAGGGCCGGGCTCTAACTTTTTTGCCGCCCCAAGCACTGCACCGCCCCGCCAAAAGAAACAATCCCTGCGCACCACCCTGTCGAAACAAACAAACGAAAAAAACCTTGAGAGCCGCCCTGCTACCTGAAGATTGGCCGCCCCAAGCACGTGCTTGGTCGGCTGGTGCCTGGAGCTGGCCCTGTGTGTTGGTGAGAGCGACATGCTTTTGAGCTTACAGAGGACTGACCTGAAGACAAGCTCTGCGTAAGCTTAACAGGTTCGCTCACTCCCCAACAGAAGGTGGGCCAATAAAAGCCACACTTCACCCACCTTGTCTTACTACTAGCCTGGGACCGACACAGCTGTAATACCATTGCATATTCACTTTCCTGACAGCGTCATTGACTCAGGCTTGAGCTTCCTCAGATCCAGTGAGAATAAAATTGTTCAACATTTATTTCATCTAAAACAATAGTAAAAAAATCAGCTGCAAATAAAATTTACCAAAAGGAAACCGAGAACTATCAATCATTTTAGCTGTTCAGATTGTGATTCCAAGAAAATGTTATGTGATTAACCTATATTGCTTGTTCTAGAGGTAGCCAAAAATCACAGCACTAAAATAATATTGCTGCAGTCAAGCCAGCCACCTAGTGACCTGGTCTGAACTGAAGCCCCAGTTCACCCTGATTGCCACAGCTTAGACACGTCAGAAATAGGCTGTTTAGCTCCTGTAGAGAAGACACTACCTTGACAGTACCTTTCTGAGCCATGCCCCTACTTTGGCTGACACACACGCACCACTGATGCTAAAAGAATGCGTCAGCCCCACACCAAGCCAGTGTGTATCAATCAATTATACTAAGAGCTACAGTGTGGTGGGGGACCAGAAGCAGACTACAACTGGTTGTGATGACACCAAATTGATGGCTCTACTTGGGGCTACTCAGCATCTCTGCAAATCAGGTCTTTGGTTTAGGTGCCTAAATGTGAAAAAGCCTGGGACAGGTACTTAAAGTGTATTCTGACATTACCACTTGAATGAAGACGAAACCAGTTCAGAAGCCTCCAAGACAGCCCACACCCTTTTGTAAAATAAAAGAAGTTACTAGACACATATTTACTATTTATTCAAAAAAAAATACATCATATCCAATTAGAGCCATTATTATGAAAGATTTTGGAATGAAATTATAAGAACGTGTTTATTCCTGAATACATTCACAGCAATGTGCTGAAAAATACATATACAGCTAAGCAGATTAAAAGCATTTGCGGTGAACAATGGATGGGCCAGCTTCATCATACTCCTGTTTGCTGATCCACATCTGTTGGAAGGTGGACAGGGAGGCAAGAATAGAGCCACCAATCCAGACGGAGTACTTACGCTCAGGAGGAGCAATTATCTGATAAGGAAAAATACCACCTTGTGTTATGGGGTAAACATGTTTGGTGACAAAGCGACTTAAGCAGTGATACTGATGTTGATGGAACCCCTCTGGAAAAGCTACAGTGGCATCCCTGACATGTGAGTTATGGGCCAATATTTCCTAGTCACTCAGTGTATAGTCTGACCCTAGCTGAGACTGAGAATTTGAGCGCCCTCCCAGTCAAAGCAGTACCAGTGACTGCAAGCGAAGCAGGGGAAGCTACAACCCTTGAAACATTTAATGCCAAACTGGCTAATGGATTGGAAATATATCAAGGGACAATCCTGCAAGTGCAGAGGGATGGACAGTGGATCTCACACTGTGGTCTGTGGAGCCCTTTCCTGATGCCATGGAGAATATGATATTTCAAGACCCAAGGAATGGAGGGATTGTGGTGCCAGGAGAGAAACTTTTTTTTTTTTTTTTTAAGAAAGTGATCAGTTGAAAGAAAAGGTTGGAAAATGCTTGGAGTAGGGGCAGGGGCACCAGAATGGGAGGAGAGGGGGAAAAGGAGGCCATGGTCCCATCACTTTTTACCTGCCTTAAGGGCGAGCGATGGGGGGAGGAGGTGGAGAGGTGTGAGCAGGGGGCAGGGCCTCGGGGAAGAGACAGTGTGGGGCGGAGCCTTGGGGGGAAGGGAAGAAATAGGGGCGGGGCCACAGTTTGGGCACCGGTGGCCCCGCCCCACACTTCTAGAACACTTCCGGCACTCCTGAGTAGGGGCCTGATCAAAGCGCAGGAAAAGCAATCGCAGTGTCTTTGAGTCTTTCGACTCCTGGCATCAGTGGGAAACATGTTAACTTAGGGTAAAATTTCCTAAAGTTCCTGAGAGTGGGATTCACAAGGAGAACTTAGGCTCATCACTTCAGCACCTAACTGTTAGGTGCCCTGCCGCCATGGGAATTCACAACTCTGGCTTAGGCACCCAGGTTCCCTGTACATTGCAGCGGGCGCGTTCGTCCCCTAACAAAGAGATTCATAGAATCCAGCATGTGAAGAATGAACGGCCTAGGCTAGCCAGTGCAAAATGCTGAGGAGCTGGGTGTTGCCTAAGCCCTGCCCCTCAATAGGGTTAGGTGCCTAACTCTGCACAGGAGGGCGGCAGCTCCCTCCAGTCAGGATTCTCAGCGGTGAACCCCCTCCTGGAGTCAGGTGCCTGAGCCAGGCCAGCCCTTTCTTAAGAAAAACAGAGGAGGATAAAAAGCTGGTGCTTTCGCCCCTCCCCCCACTAGCCCTGTGGTTAGAGCAGTCACCTAGGGTGTGGGAGGCTTGGCTTTAAATCCCCACTCTGTAGAGCAGGGGCTTGCACCCGGCTGAGTGCTCTACCTACTGGTCTATTGAATATGCTGGGTGGGTCTCAATCCCACCGTGGAAGCTGCCCCACTTTGTATAAAATACTTAAATATCCACTGGACAAGAGAGCAAGATTGATTCGATAGTCTGGTGCTTAGAGCACTCACTGGGATGTGGGAGACCCCCAGCTCCAGTCCCTTCTCCACTGGGTATAAAATCCTTAACTAGTCAATGGAACGTCTTCGACTGGTGAGATAGAGAGACTCACCCCAGAACATCCCATCGCGCAGTGGTTAGGGCTCTCGCTTGAGAGGTGGGAGACCTGGCTTCAAATCCTGACTCTACATCAGGCAGGAGGATTGGAACCTAGATCTCCCACATCCTGGGGGAGTGTTCTAACCACCAGGTTATCGGCTTTAAAGTGCAGCTCCACATCCTCAGGCTGGGCTTTGTACAGAGCCCAATCAGGCATGTGACAGACACTGGCCAGGCCCACGGGGGGAGTAAGTTCCTACACAGAAAGGGCTGATGTAACTTACTCCATGCTGGCAACAAGGGAGGAACTGGGATTCAGTCACAATTCATTCTCTGCTCTTCTTCTGGGGCAATGCAGTTACCTGCCACCCCTTACTCAGGGCAGATTATACAGGTACAGTCTAGCCCAGAGTAAGGTACAGCTCATCATGAATCAGGGTGGCAAAACTGGCCTTTTGCTAGCAAGCAGAGTATGTATTAGTGATTACTTGAGAAAATATGCACATGAAAGAGCTGAACTCCTCTGCTCCGCCCCCCCCCCCATCTTTGCAAAAATCTGCCCACAAATAATTGTGCTGTACCTTGATTTTCATAGTGCTGGGAGCCAGAGCAGTGATTTCCTTTTGCATCCGGTCAGCAATACCCGGGTACATCGTAGTACCACCAGACAGGACGTTGTTTGCATAAAGGTCCTTTCTGATATCAATATCACACTTCATGATGCTGTTGTAAGTAGTTTCATGAATGCCAGCAGACTCCATGCCTGTGAAAAAATAGCAGAAGGTTTAGAATAAGCAATAAGTAAGTAAGTAGTCTTAAAACTATTAAGTAAAATGAATAGAAGCTGCTGTTTAGAAGGCACCAGTCTCCAAGGCTTGTGCAGAGTCATTCTGCTGCTAGCTAAACTATAGGGCATGGCTACACTTGCAGATGTGGCGCGCCGTGAGTTAAACCCGCCTTCGGAGAGCGCAGTAGGGAAAGTGCTGCAGTCTGTCCACACTGACAGCTGCTTGCACACCGGTGTGGCCACATTTGCGGCACTTACAGCGGCATTGGGAGCGGTGCATTATGGGCAGCTATCCCAGCATGCAAGTGACTGCAACGTGCTTTTCAAATGCAGGGGTGGGGGTGGAGTGTGACGTGTGTTGTGTGTGTGTGGGGGGGGAGAGTGGGTTTTTGTGGGGCTGAGAGCATGTCAGCATGCTGTCTTGTAAGGGTCTCTCTCTCACACAGCATTCCCGGCTGTCAGAAACGGAACCTTCAAAGGGCATATCTGCATTCCTACAGTGATTCAAAACAATGACAAGAGTGGCCACTTGATTTAAGGGGATTATGGGACGTTTCCAGAGGCCGATCAGAGCGCAGTAATGCAACACCTCATCCACAGGTGCAGCAAACGTTATTCCACTCACCAAGGTGGAGTACCAGGAGCGCTGTAGCCGTGGAGTCAGAGCGCTCTATATGCCTTGCCAGTGTGGACGGGTAGTGAGCTAGGGCACCCAGGGCTCCTTTATTGTGCTGTAACTCTCAAGTGTAGCCAAGCCCTTAGAATATGGCTATGCTACAGCAGCACAGCTACAGTGTTGCAGCTCTGGTGCCGTAGTGTAGACACTTCTCATGTGAACGGAAGGGGTTTGTCCACTGATGTAGATAATCCACCTTTTTGAGGTGGTAGCTAGGTTGACAGAAAAATTCTTTTGTTAAGCCAGCTGCATCTACAGTTGGGGTTATGTCAACCTGCCTAGGTCACACAGAGTGTGAAATTTTTCGCAGCCCTGAGTGATGTAAATAGGCTAATCTAATTTTTAGGTATAGACCAGGCCATAAGTCAGAAGTTATTTGGGGCACAGACTGCTTGTATAATTGTTTCAAACAAGAAACCAAAGGGTATGGAATGAAAGAGGAGTAGAGTCTCCATTAGAATTTTCCATCCAATTTCAAACAGACTATAAGAATTCCTTACAGCTTTACCGGAATTGTTTGTTTTAAAAAAATCCTACGTATGTCCTAGGAACATTAGGTGTGCAACACTATTATTGCTGGTTGGGAATCCTGCCCTCTCACAAGACTTACAGGTGATTCCATTTGGTTTTGTGGCAACCTATACTCAAGTCTGTTCACTAGCATGACATTGTGCTAACGCCTCTTTTCTAAGGCACAACACCAAATATACTCTGGTTTAGACAGCCAGTGTACATAAGAATTAAATTGATATTTTCTTTCATCTATTAGCACATTGAAAGTACAATAGTGACACTTCCTAGTTAAAGAACACCTCTGGGAGGAAGTACAGCCTTCCTTGGCTATTTTTTAAATACATGGTTATATTACTTTACTGTTTCTGTTTCCTGATGGGATGAGTAATTCTTAGCGCCAGGTTTCCTGTGTAAAACCTTGTATTTACAAATTCAATACTCACTTTCCAAGAGCAGTCTCCAATTTTGCTTAAAATCTGCTCTGTGCATAAACCTCTTGCCAATAAACTAATTGTCCTATGGTAGTTATGAAAAGCAAACACAAAAGGGGGCAAATACAGTCAAAGCAAACTATGATCGTTCAGTATTTATGTTGCAGTAGCATCTAGAGGCCATGGTAAGGATCAGGACCCATTGTGCAAGGTGCTGTAAAAATAGGAGCAAGACGGTCCCTGCCCCAAAGAGTTTACAACCTAAGATGATGAAAGAATATGGAGATGTAATAATTTTCTTAACACTGTATGACCTGATCAGTGAGGTGAAGTTATTGTATATTGGATTACAAGACTTTCCTGTATTAATGTATTGATCTACCTTAATAGAGGGCTCTGAGAAAAAGAAGCAGGGAAGCAACACAATATACACAACTTACCATTTCCTAGCAAACACTTGGAGGGAAATTACAATACAATGGACCTACCTCCTGTCTCCAACCCAAAGTTACACACCAATTTTGCCTGTGTGGAGGAACATACATATCAAAGCTCTACAAACAATTAAATAGCTTGTTCTCTGGGAAGAAGGGTAATCAAAAGAATGAACATCTTTTAGATGGATTCTCCTTGAAGCAAAGGGGAGTGACATTTTTTTGTGAGTAAAGGGAACAGACTATGTAATCCAGCCCCTATGGGCCTTAGGGGGTCTATATCAAGCTAAGATCAGGATCCCCATGTGGAAGATGGATAAACACCTGGTAAGCAAGATATTCATCAAGTCTGGCTACTGCTGAAAGACCTAGTTTTTCTTAAATGGTTTTGTTCTAAATAAATACTACTTTGCTTTAAGGGGGCTGCTTGGTTACTGGGTACCATGGTCATTGCTCCTGGAGAGAGCAAACTAGCAGGTGCTGAACATAAGTCATATCTGCTGAGGTAATCACAGCTGATCACTGGGGAGCATAGCCCAGAGCCTGTTCTGAGAGTGGAAGAATCCCATGATTCCACCCCAAGAGAGATTTAAATCTGACATTTGGAGAGACCAGGAAGGGTCAGAAGTGCAGGTATTGACAGCTTCCATTTAATGGTCCTATGATACAGAAGGAAAACAGAAGTGAAATTTGAATTTCCAGTGGTGTCTATGGTTTTATAGGAAGTGGCAGGGGTCCCAGGGAAGCAATGATCAATGAACAATGATCCTGACAAAGCAGAAATAAAATCTTCAGGCCAAGTTCTGAGCTGCTGTGGTGGCTAAGACCCCAGTGATAGTTCACCCACTTAAGCCAGATCTGAATTAGACCCTTCAATGTTTTTTTAAAAGCATTAGTTACTAATGGGCTGGGGAGTGACTTGTTGGTCCAAGGCTATTAAAGCACAGTAGCTGACTGTACGATATATGAAATGATGTTCATCTCTATCTAGGAGAACAGGAATGAGTATTTTTTGTTTTTATTTTGAAAGTGTCTATTACTTAGCTGATGAACTGTGCCTTGACATTAAACTCCTTTACATGAATGGTGCTGTTATAATATAGAGTCTTAGACCCATATTAACTGAAAATATATACTAGAACATATGCATCTATAGGCACCGTATGCTATAGTCTAAGTAAATAAATGTGGAGCAGGGTATGGATAGGATTAAAGGAGCACAGGGATGAGCTATTAACATAATTTACCAAGAGAAGAAATCAATTAACTTACCAATGAAGGAAGGTTGGAACAGGGTCTCAGGGCAGCGGAAACGCTCATTACCTATGGTGATCACCTGCCCATCAGGCAGCTCATAGCTCTTCTCCAGAGAGGAGGAAGAAGCAGCAGTGGCCATCTCATTTTCAAAGTCCAGGGCCACATAACACAGCTTCTCCTTGATGTCACGGACAATTTCACGTTCAGCTGTTGGCAGGACTCAGACTTTAGAATGGGAGTTAAAGATTCATGCATTTTAACAGGTTGTCCATCACTTTACCCTACCAGCTCTTCCAAACAACTTGTGAAAATAAATCCTCTCTCAGTAATGCTGGGTGGGTATTTTATATTCTGCTCAATTTCTTTATGCTTCTGCTGCAGCTCTAAGAACAACCACTGATCTTTTAAAGCTATCAAGAATTTTACACATTAAGCAAATCTTCTCATTTATTATTATCCTTACCAGTAGTCACAAAGGAATAGCCACGTTCAGTGAGAATTTTCATGAGGTAGTCGGTTAAGTCTCGGCCAGCCAGGTCCAGACGCATGATGGCATGGGGCAGGGCGTACCCTTCATAGATTGGCACATTGTGGGTGACACCATCACCAGAGTCTAGTACAATCCCTTTGAGAAAGGAGTACAGATGTCAGTTAACCTCAGATTCCATTTTTTTAAAACTGTTTAAATTTCACATTTTCCCTTCCCCAGAATCCCAAAGTCACATACCTGTGGTACGTCCAGAAGCATAGAGGGACAGAACAGCCTGAATAGCTACATACATGGCTGGTACATTGAAGGTCTCAAACATTATCTGAAATGTAACAATAGCAAATCATTGTAGCGATAGGCATTTTTTAAAATTACAAACAATAAGTAACTCGTTAGAAAGGGGAAAGGGGGGTTTAGTACAGATTATTGGCAAGCAGTGGTAGGGAGAAAATCAAGGGGTATTCTGTCTAAATTCTATACATGTAGTCTAGAACACCAACTATTCTGGATTTGTTCATGTGTGCATTTTCTCTCTCACACACACAAACAAACACACAGCATCACTTACAGTATTTTATTTTCATCAAATAGCTGAGATCAGAATTTTGAATGGAAAAAAAGCCATTACTCTTTTTTAAAATAGCCTTTCATATTAAAAAAAAAAAGATTTAAAAGCTGAAATGTGGCAACTTGTATGCGCTAGTTCAATGACCTAATAAAAAAAGTTTAAACTACAGAAACGTAAATTTGACAACTTTCATTGGACCAACTTCTGTTGGTGAAAGAGACAAGCTTTTGAAAGCATTTGAAAAGCTTGTTCTTTTACCAACAGAAGCTGGTCCAATAAAAGACATTACCTCACCCACCTCGTCTCTCTAATATCCTGGGACCAACACAGTTTCAACAATAGTACAAACAACAATTTGACAACTAGCCACACTGTCATAACTTCCATAACTATTTTATTATCATGAATATCAATAACATATGATGTACAATTGTTGTGAGTAATTGTAATGATCATATAAAAATCATACAGAATCCACAGAGACTGAAATGATTTCAGAGGAAGCTTCTCAATGCCATTACAGTGTCAGAAAGGGGTTTGGGTTTTGATCCTTTCACCATATTATAGCTTTTAAAAAATATGGTTAGGAAATCTAATTTAACCAGGGCAAAGGATAGAAATTCAGAGCTCTGGCTGCTACTTTATATTCAGCACCTAACTACATTTTCTAAATTTGTATGACCAGTGGTACATAGTAACCCAAAAGTGACTAGGTTTTACTGGAGTTTTAGCACAGCAGATAATGAGTACAGTAATACCTTCGTTCTGAATGCTCTTGCTCCTATGAGGTTAAACATTATTTCATTAATTTAATTGACTTACTGGGAAGTTTTGATGCGGGTGATCTCTGTTCATGTGATTCTCTAGCTATGAAAATGTATCCTTTGTTACTTGTCTCTTAATTTACCTGGCACTCCTATTTGTCATTTGCTTTGCATAGAAGGGAAGCACTGACCTTTCTAAATAGCCAGTAATGATCATACTGTATTCAGATACTGGTAGGCTTACCTGGGTCATTTTCTCTCGGTTAGCTTTTGGATTCAATGGAGCCTCAGTAAGCAGAGTAGGGTGCTCTTCAGGGGCAACACGCAGCTCATTGTAGAAAGAATGATGCCAGATCTGGAGACAGTAAGAAAAGGCAACATGAAGAAACAGCAGCAACCAATAGTCCATAAGCATCACAGTTACTTCCAGCCACATACCATGCCCCACAGCTACAAGTGCTTCTAGCACCAGAAATTGGCCAACAATATCTGACATTCAGTTATCCTGGATGGACATGACTGAATTCATAGTGGCAAGCTAAGTGATCAGCACCTGCAACCTACTTCAGGTTTTACCACTAATAATGTTTTGCTTATTGTAAATCAGTTTTGGGACTCCTAAGTTAATACAAAATAAATACATTGAGCTTCAAAAAGCAGATAAAGACCTTTATATTGTTTTCAGTTTGGAGAAAAATGCACAGTGAAACAGCATCCACTGAAACAACTTGGATCACAGTTCTGTTTGGATTAATTATTTTTTTCACACTAGCCATCTGTCCATTTAGAGAAGGAAAGAAAAACTCTCACTCCAGATGGCAAGGGAAAAGGTCCATGAAAATAGATTTACATGAGCAACTTAGAGACTACAATGTGACTCTTTGTAGGTGGAATAAACTATAATAAAAGTGGTATCCATACAGACAATGATCAGTTTTTGTGTTTATACACTATTCTTTGCTCCAATAATTGCGTGACTCTTTCTAATGAGCAACATTGATAAAATAGGACACACCTTAGGATCCAATGAATTTGGCCCTTCGGACCTGGGGCAGACTCCTCAAAAGTTCTATCAGCAAAGATTGGAGTTAAAATAGCCTTGCAATTAAATCCAGTTTCCCAATATTCCTCAATGTGTCTTTGGCGTTGGCCTCTATCTATAACATCTGCATGGCTCTGTAATACCGTTCAGTAGATAACAGGGTACTGAAAACTATTTCCCAGATGGAGAAGACTAGATTTCATGGGTGAATACATCCTGTTCTTGTTTGTAGAATTTCTCTGAGATCAATTGTTTCCTAAGAATTTGTGACTAGCCCCACAAGCGATTTGCTTTTATTCCAAGCAGATTCAGTTAACAGGATTTTTTTATATATATATATACAGAATATATAAATTGTTTTCAAAGCATCGGTGATCACAGATCAGTTTACACTTTGGGCCTTTAGATTGGGGAAGTGTCATTATCTTGCTAAAGTGCTGATCCTTCTGCTGTTAAAGCCAATAGGAAAACTTCTGTCTAGGCCAGAGCACTTTTATGATGTGTTGTACTGCTTGCACAGTTCTGAACTGCTCTAGTTCTGTAGAACTACTTTAAGGCCTGGTCTACACTCGGGGGGCGGGGGTCGAACTAAGGTACGCAAGTTCAGCTACGCGAATAGCGTAGCTGAACTCGAACTACCTTAGTTCGAACTACTCACCTGTCCAGACGCCGCGGGATCGAAGTCCGCGGCTCCCCCGTCAACTCCGCCACCGCCGTTCGCGGTGGTGGAGTTCCGGAGTCGACGGGAGCGCGTTCGGAGTTCGATATATCACGTCTAGATGAGACGCGATATATCGAACTCCGAGAAGTCGAACGCTACCCGCCGACCCGGGCGGGTTGTATAGACGTAGCCTAAATAGCTACATCATCAACATCTTATAGATAAGTTTCAACAGTCTATGGCAACAGACCTGGTTCTAGAGGCACTAAGTCTTGGGTTTGAATGGTGGCTCTGCAATTGACTCATTAGGGCCCCAGTCCTGCTAAGCATATGCATAACATTGCTCACATGAGTAGTCCCACTGACTTCAAAGTCATGGGTGAGTTTAAATGCTTTGCAGGATCGGGACACACGTGGCCTTACCCAAGTCAACTTCTCTGACTCAGCTTCTCCATCTACAAAATGGGTATAATATTCACATACCTTGCAATAACTAACCAGGTATACACATCATCTTGGAGAGTAAAATAATAACTCTGGGGTGCTGCATAGATGTCAATTATTACTAGATCAGCTCCAGTATTCAAAAATAAAATACAATACTACTGGATAGCATGCCACTTCAACCTTCAAATTACTTTGTAATCTTTTGCTATTGCACCCAAGTAATTATATCTACTGGTGACATAAGTAAACAAAATGTTTAAATACCTTCTCCATGTCGTCCCAGTTTGTGATGATACCATGTTCTATGGGGTATTTCAAGGTCAGGATACCTCTCTTGCTTTGAGCTTCATCCCCTACGTAGCTGTCTTTTTGACCCATACCCACCATCACGCCCTAATAAATTACATAAAGAATGTGACTCTCTCAGTGAGAGGTGCTAAGAAGCAATCAGAATACTAACTGTGAAATAAACGTATGCAATTTTAACTGCTGGCAAGTTTACAAAAGACTCATTGACTACTAATCTTGGGAGTATTACTTTTATCTTTAACGCAAAAATTACATCTTGTAATAGTATTTTATTTTCATCAAATATCTGAGATCAGAATTTTGAATGGAAAAAAAAGCCATTACTCTTTTTTAAAATAGCCTTTCAATATTATAAAGCTCTGGAGTTCATGTTCTTATTATAATTAAGTAGGTAGAGTAAGCAACACTAGCCTAATATAAAAATCATCAATACAATGTAGAGAAATTAAAGATGGGCTTTTAAATAATAATTCAATTCATAAGTAGTAGTCATGGAAGAAACTATCACTCAACCAAATACACATCTGGAGGGAAAAAACTCTACATAGTGCCATTTAGTGGTAAATAATGAACAGTATATTTTTCAAATTTACCCAAGGGCCTGTCTGTATTTTCCAGAGTGGAAGAAAAGCTATCACTAGCTATTAAAAATGTTGGCAATTTTGAAAATGTAAACACAGTTGGCTGCCTTTACTATATTGTGTTCTTGTCAGAGCCTGATAATTACATACTCCAACCCCTCTGTTTTTCAGACTGATCCATCTTGGAGACTGATTACTTTGATCTTGTGTTCTATGATGTCTGAAGCTCCGTGAGACAGTCTGAGAGCTGATCCAGGATGTGGATGATTCTAAATAGCTGCATTCAATTGCATGCAAGCACTTATTTTCATTATGACTAATCTGTTTTTGAGCAATGAATATGATCAGTACACTGATCAGAAAATGGCATTTGAATTACTATTCATTATTTGCAATATGCTAGTGCCCAGAGGTCTCAAGCAGGATCTTGGCCCTGTTGTTCTAAGTGCTGTGCAGACATAGAGGTATATCGGGTCCCTTTCACAAAGAGCTTACAATGCCATGCACTATTTGCATGATCGCTATGCAGCCTCGACTTAAAAATGAAAAGAAAAAGAAAATGGAAAAAAGGAATTCCCAGGGGTGGCACAGCAGCATCCTCTTGCTCATGCTGTGGAAGTCTCCGGCACTTCGTTTTGGAGCTTCTCACCCATCCTCTCCATGATACTGGGCACTTAAGCCATTACAAGGTACCCAACAACACATACAATGAATTGTCCAGTATAATAAGCACAAAAAGATTCAAAACGGGTAGTAGCTGCCACTTTGTTTTACTCTAGCTAATCTGTCTCAGACACAGACCAGCCGTAACTCAAATGCCATGCTGTTAGCTTCTTTCATAGTTACAAAAGGAGACCAGGAAGAGTGTGAATACTTTCAGCGACAAGGTCAGATCATGGGCTACATTAGGGACACTTTAGTATCCTTACAGTGTTACTGTGCTGGGACCTGAACCAAAGCCCCCTGAAATCAATGGGAGCCTCACAATTGTCTTCAGTGGGCTGTGCGGATCAGGTCCCTAGTCCTAAATTACCCTAAAGCTAATTTACCCAGTCACTGGAGGATTCCCATTGCACAGGGATCCTTGACTGGAGCAGAGCCTCTGAAGCTGATCCTAAAGCCCCCAATCCCAGCAGCCAGCCCAGCAGGGTGAGCTGGGTGTCTCAGCACCACAGTAACTGCCTGCAGCTTGCTCTAGCTTGTGCTGCTAAGGATGTGGCTCATAAGCTGTGTAAATTCAATCGCATTCAGATGAAAAATGCCTTAGCACACATGATACAGCCTGTGATATGTTATGTTGTAAAATACTTATCTGGGCCCTAACCACCCCTTTCCCCCGCCTCCAAGCTCATGAAATTCTTTCTGGCAAGTAAAGAAAGCAGAACGAGGTTACTAGGAAAGCAGGGTGAAAAAAAATCAGAAGTTTTTAAATTTCAATGAAAAAACTGGCAACATTTTATGGGCATTTTGTTTTAAGTGTTTTTTTTTTTTCTGGCTGTGTTTTCAGCCAGCTTTTAAAGTGGTCAACATTTGTACAAACATCTAATTTTTTTTAACCACAGGAAAGCAGAGAAATCGGTGGGCCCAGTGACAGGGTGATCCAGAGCCAAGGAGAAAAGGAAGGGATATTGAAAACTTTGGGGAAAAGGACTTCTCCAGCAGACAACAGATCAGAGCTAACTCAGGCATGTTCACCTGCAGGGCCTGCATGGTCTTATTTTATCTGGAAATATCATACAAATTAATGACTTGCAGCTACAACACCTGGCTCTGTGGTCTCACCTGATCAAACTAATCAGGACTGGGGCTGGCGAGTACATTCAAGGAAGAGCTGGGTGCTCCAGGAAATGGTGTTGATATTTAAGGAGCTGAGTCACTACTATCTCTAATACATTCTGTTTAACCCCATGCTGTGCTTGAATAATTGAACTGATAATTCACCTGGTGCCTGGGACGACCCACAATGGAAGGGAAAACTGCTCTTGGAGCATCATCCCCAGCAAAGCCAGCTTTACAAAGTCCTGATCCATTGTCACAAACCAGGGCAGTGCTGTCCTCTTCCTCGCACATCTTCTGTGTCAACGTCCGCAGGCCTTTCCGACAAAAAGAGCCCTACAAAAACAACACACAGACAATGGAACAATTCTGCAGGCAAAATGCAGGGCTGCTGCATGAAGTGGACCTGCCACAGTCAGGATACACATGACATCCAGTAGGAACAAGAACATTATTAATAGACAATGTAAGGATTCAAAAGAGAGTGTTAATCTCAGAGTGTAGGAGCCTCATATTCCACCTGCCCTGCAGGAAGGGGAGGTGTTTAAAACAAAAACAAAACAACCCCCAGGAATTCAATGTTATTCAATGGAATTTCCCCTGAAGGACAGGAAGTCTGATCTAGGAGAGATGGAGTTTTAATGGCTTGAGGATGGTACATATATTTATATTTTAGTGTATACAGTCAGTGGTCAAAAAAGGTGCTTGACTGACAGCTCTAGAGAGAAATGGTACAGTACAGGAAGGGGCAGTGCAAGTTTCCCAGTGCTACCTATCGCCAGGCCAAACTCCTGCCGTGGATGAACACTTCTAAGGGTGAGAGAGTAGCTTGCCATGGGCTTCCTTGAGTTTGCCAACAATGTTGTCAGATGGGAACTATTATAATAGTGGCATTTTTGTTGTGAAGACTAGAAACAGGGCTAAGATGGACAACTCATTTCAGACACACAATTGTTTGTTTAAAAAGAGAAAGTGATTATGCTAATCAACCCCCTTTCCTAACAGTATTGTAGTGCTTCAGTGAAGATGTCCTTCCTTGACATTAAAATTGGAAATCATAGACAGCATCTTCATTTAAAACAGCCACAAAACACACTGCAGCCTCATTTCAAAGCTGTCCAGACGATCACTTTCTGCTACTATCCATGTTTATTTTACCATGGTTCCCAGCTGGAGTAAATACCACTGAAATTAGTTCCCTTTCTAAAATGATGTTGTAAGGAAAGTGACACATAAAATGCTTTGAAGTATTTTGAATGAAATCAATGAGAGAAACAAACATTGTGCAGAGCTGCAGAGACACATTTGTCAGCAATTCATATTGTTAGGGAGAATCCTCTGAATAGCTCTGGACCCACTGTTTGGCTTGCAAAGGCCTACATGTGGAATTAAATGTTTCAAAAATGTGTGGAGGGCTAAGTGAGACAGGGACAGGAAGAGACACAGCTGACTGCACACGCTCATTAAGAAATTCCAAAACGGGGGTGTTAGAAATGTAGGAAAGGGTGGGGGTCAGGTTGAAGTGATGCATTGCTGAGGTGAAGTGGAGTCTATGTCAGGTGGCTCTCAATAGCAGAACAGACTAAAGAGTGAAAAATGGAAAATTCCCCCAAAATGCGATTTGTGCTGCCACTGTGCAGAAAAGGAATCCAGGAGACACTGCCCAGTTCAGCTACTGAATGCTGCATAGATGCTGGCTGCCAGAAGAAAAGTTGATACATAAATGCTAACTTGAAATGTTCTAGGTTTTATGTACTGGGGAAAAAAGGAGGAGTTTTACAGTTGTACACAATTATGCATTTCTTAGGGGCAAGAGCTATTTATGTTTAAGCATTCACTTAATGGAGTACGACTTATCTACCATGCATGAACAGCCCAGTTTGGAACAAATCATTTCCTAATTAGGAAATAGATTCTCAGAAGTCTGCTTTTGGAACAGAGTTCAAGGTCAGGGGTTTGCTCAGACCAATGCAAACTAGTACTGTGCCAAAAATCACTTGGGGGAAGGGAGAAGGAAATGCTACATTTCTGAGCTTAGTGGACTCAAAATGAAAACCATATTTAGTAATAAAGCACCAAAGTTGAAGAAATCAAAGCTGAATGATTTCAGGCAGGAGTCTCTGCTGCCAAACACTGATTTACAGCTCAGTACTGCCATGGAGTGAGCCAGTAACAGTCTACAGTAGCAATCAACACAACATTGTGGAATAAGGTAAATATGCACTATACATCTCAGGTGATTAAAACATGGATTTAGTTGCTACCCACCTTGTTGCTGCATGCTTTCTGTTCAGAGAGAGAGAGTGAGAAAAAACTGATCCCAGAACCCTCCCACACAAGACTGATAAAAGATTTCAAACTCATAAGAACCATTCTATCTGTAATCCATTATATAGAATTCTTGGTGTTTTACACTGTGGGTAGTTTTCTGTGTAAATAGACATCACCATCATCATATCATGCTAGATACCAATATCACCATCTTTCACATATTTAGCCCATTTAAAAGCATGTTTCCAATAACCTTTCTAACCCAGCATGCCAACGTACAGTAAGTCTACAGCACTAAGACACATCCACAAGAAACCATAAACTGAATCCCATCCTACAGCTAGATCCAATAGGCCAATTTAATCCACTGAATCCAAAGTAGATATACCATGGGTGAATTTGGCCCAGTGTGCTTAAATAGAAACGCTGTCATAATTCCAATCATGTAAATATTTTAAATATATCTCTTAATATTATTTTACTGCTGATGAGACCGGTGAAATGACTTGGTAGAACTAAACTTTTTCCAAGACTATAAAATATCTTAAATAAAAAGGCACTAAAATATAAAATGATTGGAATGTTTATCGGTGCAATTTTAATATGAAATACATGACAAGTTATAGAAGAATAATACATCCTCCAGGAACACTTTCTGCTTTTTCTTTGTTAATAAAAGTCCTCCTGCAATCTGTCAAACTGTTGGTTCAGTGCCACTTACCCTGAGAGTGCTTGGCTGGGGATAGCTGCTCTGGGACGGTACACTGTGAAGCTGAAAACTGCTGGTTATATAGCCCCTTGGCCTGTTCCCCTCCCACTAGCTTCCCAAACAAGGAGCAGAGACAAACTTCAAATCCATCTCTCAGTCTAGCAGAACCATATAGGGACCTCAGCACAAAAACCTCTGATCTGGGTGGCCACGGGGCTTTTCCACTGCATTCCACTGCACTACTCCTGAAACAGGAGGAGAATTCAGCTGTGTAAGATAAACACCGTAAAACTTCAGGATAACTGCTAAAATGCACTGAGACACTGTACCAGTGACAGAGACACTCATCTGCAAAATACAAAGTAGCATAAAAAGCTAAGGAGACAGCAGACAGTTATAGAAAGAGGGTTTCTAGAAAACCCCTGCCTTCGTGTTCACATTAGCTAAAGATTATTTGGCAAAAGCAATAACAGTGATTGTGATAAACACACGAGTTGCTGTACTTTGCCACAAAATGCTGTTGAAAGTGGCATATAAATAGATGACTCCAGTAGATCAATAGCGCTAATGGGAATAGGAGTTCTGAAGGGCATTCTCATTTGGCTCTCTGGGGCACATAGTTATGTAAAGGCACAGTAGAAATGCTTTAATTCTGCACTGGTTGTAAAGCTGCACTGTAAGAACAATCCCTTGTAGACAGACAGTGTTGATGGGCTGGAATTCTTTTTCTTCCCATAATTGAGTTTTAAATCACTGGAAATTCCAGGCCCAATTCTTAGCCTCGTGTAACTCACTGGACAAACTTGGTCCATTAAATTTACATCTTAGACATGTTTTCTGATATAGTTTGCTGCATTATGAGCCCACAGCTAACTCCACAGCTACATTTAGTGATCAAAATGAGGGTTTCTACTTACATATTGAAAAGTTATTCCCAGGGAATGGCAGGATTTTACAGCTGTAGCCAGCTGTTCTCTACAGAGGCAGACTCTAGTAGAGAAGCTCTTTCATAGGATAACACTGTTTTGCCATTAGGCTTGTAGTAAAAAACAGAGACCAAAAACCACATTTTAACATTTGCATCACTGAGCCATTATGAAAATCAAACTGCCCCAAGCATTCCAGATGAGATCACTGCTTTTTCTTAACTGGATGTGTGTGGCTGTTTGCACATGCCCACAAAATGTTTGGTGTCTAATCCTGTAGCCCTAATGCAAGAAAACTCCCATAAGACTTGAATGGGAGTTTTCCCAGTGGAAAGATTTAAGGATTAGTAGGCATCCTGCAGTCTCGAGAGACCATGGGTATGTGTCCCTGAGAGGTAAGGAATTTACTGGATTGGTTTTATGGCAGCTGTGTATGTGGCTGAAGAGATCCACTTGAGAGGGACAATCTCTGCAGCATCTGTCACTTTTAAAGGTGATGTTTCGACCCTTTGGGCTCTGCTTTCTACAAGCTCTTTTCTCCTCTGCTAAGTTGGATGGTGTCCTCTCGTAACTCCAAAGACCTTTGTTAAGCTCTTGTTTCCAAAGGCTACGGTCTTGAGTGTGATCTTCCCAATTATCCATATCCATGTCCATTTCTTTGAGGTCTCGCTTGCACACATCCTTGAGACACAATTTTGGGCATCCTTTGGGTCTTTTTTCCAGATGCCAATTTGTCATAGAGGATGTCCTTTGCGGTGCGCCCATCATTCATTTGGCACACATGCCCAAGCAAGCAGAGATGTCTCTGTTTGAGGAGTGTTGGGTATACTGGCACGCTTGAGCACCTCACTGTTGGTGACTCTGTCACTCCAGGAGATTCCAAAGATTTGACAAAGGCAACGCATATGAAAGCTGTCGAGCCTCTTTTCCTGATGAGAGTATAAGGTCCATGTTTCACTCTCATATAAAAGTGTGCTGATAACACATGCACACAGATCTTTGTGTGTTCTGTCAGTTTGTTGTTTTGCCATACCCTCTTGCTCAGTCTAGACTTAAGTATTAGGCAAGTAGTATTGGTAGTAGATGGAAAGAATTACGGATAGAGGACTGTAGCAGGGTGGACCCCTGCTCCGGCCCTGAAGGGGTTAAAAACAGCCCTGGGAAGGGGCCAAGGCTGGAGAAAACAGCCTTTAAGCTGGGCTGATTGGGGAAGTGGCTGCAGCTGGGCCACACCCCAATCAGGCCGCAGCTGGCCACTATAAGAGGCAGTGAGCCAGAAGCCCAAAAAGACAGTCTCTCTCTGCCTTCAGAGAGAGAAGGGTCTGGCTGCAGGGAACTGAGACAAAGTACCTGAGGGTGAAGCAGGGCTGGGCAAAGGCAGAGGAGCTGGGGAGCTCCAGTCTGGAAAGCCCCAGGCTGCGGCCTAGCAGAGGGCTAACAGGTACTGGGGGTTGCAGAGGGCAGCCCGGGGTAGGCCAAGGCAGCAGGTCCAAACCCCTTTGCCTGTGATGAGTAGGCTGATACTGCAGTCTGCCCCAGAGTGTGGGGCTAGACAATGACTGGCAGTAGCCAATAATGAGGCAAGGTGGGGATAGAGGGTGGGGGGTTCCCCAAGGAGGGGAGACCCTAAGAGAAAGGGGGTTACTGCAGGGGGCAGCACCCCCATGTAAAAGGGCACCGGGTCCCGGGAGGGACACGGGGGCCTGAGGACAGGTGGATCACCAGCCTGCAGAGGGCGCTCTGGATGCTGGACTGAGCTGATTCCCCAGAGTTACCAGCAGGAGGCGCTGCAGGGGTGAGTTGGCCCGTCTACAAGGACCAAAAGGAACTTTTAAGGAATTTATTTTCTTTTGAAGGTCAGAGAAGGAAACTAACAGAAATTATGGCGCATGGGCTACATAATTATTTATTTAACGATTTCCATTTACCCATCACAAGGGTGTCTGGGCATGTGGTATAAAATAAAAACAACGTGAACTTCCCACAGCAGTCAGTATAAATAGACTTTTCCTTATATTGCTCCAGCTCGTCACCATCAAAAAAATAAAATCTTCCCCAGGAAAGAATAATAGTCAAATAAATGGTTGCCCAAAATGATGTATCTTGTAGGATTCTCTATAAATTAGTATGTTCAAACCAAAAGGCATGAGAGTTTCACATCCCAGGACCTGCCCCTGAAGATAGCTGGGCCTGATTTTGATACACACCAGTTTTACGTCAGCGTAACTCTATTGACATGCTGATTCACATTGCTGCAAATGAGAAGAGAATCAGAGCCCCTTCCTCCTGTCCTCAACTATGCCCAACTAGGTACCCTCAGCCACAGCACTACAACTGATCTTAGCTGTGGCAATGGTGTATAGAGAGAGGGAGGACATTTTGAAGGTAACCAAATCCCAGTGTATACATGTGGCTTTACGCATTGAATTGGATCAGGGCGTAATAAAGTCAGTGCAATGCATGCAATGACAGATGTAACTTGTTCGTGCTGATCCTGTCCACTAAGCAGGTGAGTCCTTATGCCACCTGATGCTTCCATGTGGTCTTCAAGACTAGTCACAATTGGAATGCATTGAAAGAGTCCAATCTGGAGGCATCAGATATTAATGGCTAGAGGGGAGTCCTGCACTAAAGAAAGCCTGTCACCAGTTAGGTAACAGCAGATTTTAAAACATGTTGCAAGCTACCACTGCTATCTGGGAATCCAAGATCAGACCAGGTCCCAGAGTAGTCAAAGGTAGTGAACCTCCTAGGATGAACATACTCTACCAATAGAAAGCAGTTCCAAATCCTTGCTAAATCCTCTAGTTGCTCTTATGGCCAATCAGTAACATGACTGTTGTATCCAGACTGAGGCTGAAACAGCTTGCTCTCATCAACATCCCTGCGTCAGCTAGGTTCCAGGGAAGCAAGGAAATAACATCACTCTAGCTTGAGGAAGAGGAAAGGTAGAGTAGATCTTGAAAGAGGAAAGGTAGAGTAGATCCTTTTCAGGGATCTCACCGTGAATTGTTGTCACAGGGACATTGGAGACTTACTCTTAGCATGGGAGAAAAAACAGCCTAGTCAAGTGGATTCTATCTTGGCGACTTAGTATTTTTATTATTATTATTTGATGCCAGACAAGTAGGAGGCCCCAAATAGAACAGAGCAGAATAGCAAAGAAGAACAAGGCTATTGAGAACCAGAATCTAAATACAGCATGTGAGGGGCCAAATTTCTAAATCTGCCTCTAGAACTCCACATGTGTGTGCAAAGTGTGTGAGCATGTCCAAAACTCTGCATTTTTGCCCATACCATTCCCCATTGCAATTCTCAGCATAGGTGGCATGACAGAAGCATGGTCAAGAGAAAGGGCATATTAAGACTTGGGGCTTAAAGCCACTCTTGTCCCTTCTTCCTGCTCCCTTTCCATCTCTTCTCAATGGGACCAAGCAAAGCTCTGGTACACTGAGGATCTGGTTCACTGTCTTCAAGTATTTTTCAAGACATCCATGGCAAAGTTAATTACCGATTCCTTTTATTTTTTAAAGTTATTGACTTAATTTATCATGTGACTTTTGAGATGTGACACTTACAGAAAATGTGCTTGGGAATCCATGCTAGCAGTAACTGTACAGCTTATATGCCTGGGAACTGGGCTGCTGGTACAGTTCTGCCCTAGAGAATGTTTTCTCAGAACTCCGTGGACTAACTAGTAGATGTCATACTTTTTTGGTAAAGGAGGCCTGGAACTGCAGAGTTATCCTGACTTCTGCAGAAAACTGGGAATAAAGTAACCCCTCTACACATAGTAGACAAAATACTTACATGCCTTTACTTTATAAGGGAAGGCAGCTTCTTCGGTTTCTGTAAAGATCTTCCTGCTTAGTTTTAATTGGCTGCTCAGGAATAAGGCTCAGCTAAAAATGTCTCTGACTCCCTTTGATTTAGGGATTTCTTTCATGTTGCTAGTAACAGCAGAATCTCTAATGTTTTGGTTTATCTGCAGGTGCTCTCCTGTTTCTCATTGATAGGCTTCAAGCATTTCTCTCCACTTCTCAGTAAAGAGAGAAACAGCTTTAGGGAGTAGAATGATCTTTTAAGAACTTGAGTTACTGCAGCTGTCATACAGTTTGATGTGTCTGTGAAGTGTCAGACCCAGTATAAACTGTCAGGTATACAGACTTGATAATACAGTGTTCTCAGACTGACATTGGCCTCTCTGAGGAGGCACTGGCTGCTTCCCAAAGACCTCAAGCAAGTCCAGAAAATGGGATAGGGGTGGGGGAGGAATAGACTTTCTTTCTTGCTTAGGATTTTCCATAAACCATTATTGGCTGTTCAATACTACATAGTAGCTAAATATTTTGGGTCAGATCCTCAGTCCCTTGTAAGTGCCTTTTGTACTGCTGCAGCTGCCTGAAGGGGACTTAAAGGCTACCTGAAGACAGCACTTGAGGATTCTCTCATTGTAGGCAACTCCTCAATAGCTGTAGGTTCCATGTAGCCAGCACTATGCCAGCCTTGCCTCGGTAACAGGAGCATTTTGGGGCAGGAAAGGGTGAGGCCAGAGTGCAATTTTGATTGGTGGAGTGGCTCTGTTGGAGCTGCAATCAACTCACACAAGTTCGACTAGCCTCCAGGCTCATGCAGTATCCTCACGAGGCTCTTTGCACTGGGAGCAGGGCAATGGGAGAGATACTGTGGCCTAAATTCTCAAAAGTGACTAGTGATTTTGGGTGCCTCCCCATTTTGGCACCCAACTTGAGACATTTGAAAAGGTCCTGGTTTTCAGAGGGCAAGTACTCGACCCTTTCTAAAGTCAGGCCCCTTTGAGGTGTCTCACATTGGGCACTCAAAAGCTGAGGCACTCCTCAAACCATAAGTTACTTTTGAAAATCTAAACCAATGCCTAGTGGCTCTGCTCCCTCCTTACAGCTCTGGGAGCTTTAAGGAAATATTTATTCTCCTCTGCGCCATGCCATGTAGGAGATGAGGGAGACTCTAGTTTATTAATTCACTCCTGTCCTTCGACCTTCCTGCCAGGGCATATTGCTCTGTGATCTCTCTAATAAAGATCCTTCTAGTCCAAAACCCAAGAGGCATATTCACAGCTGAAATGTGTGAATAGTTCTTTTCTGCTCCAATTTATACACTCTCACTTATACTGATGTTACCTTGGTATAATTCCATTAACTTCAATGAAGTCCCTCCTGATTCACACTAGTGTGAGAATATAATCAGGCCCATTCGATCAGGACTGATTCTGCAAAGTTTTCATTTGTTTGTATTTGCCTGGACATGAAGTCTTCCCATCTGATATCCATTTAACATTTACAAGTAGGCATCAGCAGCTCCAGAGCCATTCACTCTCCACTCATTTTTCCATTATATAGAAGTAGTCAATCAAAGATGCATGTATATAGGTGCACTATGTCTACTTCTGTGCACAGCTGCATTAACCTGGTACTTATTTCAAGCTATTACAGTTCTCTATCTAAGTCATTCAGCTGTGGAAAACAGTCCTTAGAGAACATTTTTTTAAAATCTTTTTAAAAATGATATGCATACACACAAGGTTGGGTACCTCATGACCTTACTATGACCAGTATTACACCCTTCACTGCTTGAGATTTATTGGTTGGTGGCATATGAAGTACAGTTTTTGTTTATCAAACTTTAGGCAAGAGTTGAAGATGGGGAAATTTTCAGAACCACTGAAGATTAATTTAAATTTTCAATTGAATTTCAATTTCAGTGTCATGAAAATTTCAAAGAAGAAAAGTTTGTTTGTAAATCATAATGTTGACCATTTAAATTTATATATATATATATATATATATATATATATATATATATATATATATATATATATTTATATATATATATATGTTTACACAGAACTGCTTCACTTACTGTACTGTTCTAGGTGGTCACTATCAATGGTTTAGCAGCTCTAATGATGCCTACACTTGTGCCAACTGTCAATTTGTTGTTGGGTTGATAATAATACATGGGTGAGTGTATGGGAATTGCCCAACATTTATTTCTACTGTTTTTATATAGTCTTATTCTGGGTTTCAGAAACTCTTGGCATTGGGGTTCCACCAGCTTTTTGCATTTCAAAAGAGATCTAACTTCTGTTTCCTCTTTGAGAGTCATGGTTACATATTCACCTCATTCTGGTCTCCTTGTTTAAATGCAGAAGTGAAAGAAGAGTCCTTCTGCAGGTCATCATGTTCCTTTATGAAAGCAGAAGAGTGAAACCTTGCCTTCTGATCTCCCTGGTGCTATATATGCCTTATTTGCATATGTAAATTGGACAGTAAAAACTGCCGAGTCAGACAGTCCCCCTCAACAGAATTTACAGTGTATACGTGGGCATTCCCATACAGAAGACCAATTTCCAGTCCCCTTCTCTAGCTGTTTGGGCTTGGAGGGTTCAAACTCTTGCAGCATAGGTACCACTGCTGGAGATGACAAGGGAAACATATTCCTACTGCAATTCTTTACTGTCCTCCTTATGCCCCTCCCCAGTGCGACTATTAGACTAACATTCTCACTCCTGATCTCCCACATTTTTGATGTGGTTGAACCACTGCGCTGAAAGGAAGCAATTGCTTTGTGTTGCATAACCGTGACCTTGCCACTGCCAGCCACTGTCTAGTGCAGAAGGAAGCCCTCTCATTAGGATGCTGGCCATGACATATGGCCTCTTCGAAGCTCAAATATGTGGTAAAAAGACCCCTCATCCTCACCCTGCCCAAAATTATTTTGGTTGTTGATAAGAATGTGCATAAAAAGATACAAGCTCAGAGCTTGTATTATTCACGAGAGTGCAGCAAGGAATGAAAACGTAATGCGTTGCCTCCTCCACTCTCCCAGCGACACCAGACTCCATACTCCGTTCGCCTGCTTCTGCCACAAGTACCTTCATGCTTTCTTCTATGCTGCCCATTATTCATGGAACACTCTCCGCAAATTAACCCTGAAGGCCTGTTTCTACTGACCCTCATACAGGAGACTGCAATGCATAATGATTAGGGAGATGGCCAGGAAGAACTTCTGAAATGCATCTTATTGATTTGACCTATGTAATGATTTTTCCCTATTCTTTTAAATACACACACACACTCTCTTTCTGCGTCCAGTGAAGTGACAATTCCAATTCCACAAACAATCCTGTCTGGTGTCGACAGCCTCTTTTGCAAGATCTGGGGAGTCAAACTGATAGTTTGTGTTTGAAATACCATTATCAGTTGTGACTGCAGAGTGGACTTAGAGAAATGCTCTGTCTGGGAATCAATATACACACAACACTTGTGATCTCACTTTTTCAGATCCTCATAATGGGCCTGATCCAAAGCCCATTGAAGTCAATGGAGAAACTCAGATAGCAATAGGCCCAAACTGATAATTGTAGCTAGATTAGAAATGTACAGTACATAATGCTATATTACAACTGTGTGTAATAGGAGAACTGGGTTCTCTTTTTCTGGTTTGGTTTTCTGAGCATTTGTCCATGTTTTATGGCCAAATAATGTTCCTTCTCTTCCCCCAAGATGGATTTTTCATGCCCACAGATGTTTGTTTGCTCCGACTTCCTCTCATATATCTAGACCAAAGAATATTATTTTGCTCAGTTTTCCATCTACTAATACAAGAAAAGTCTTACACTCACTCATTTCAGAGAGATGTTAAATTATTTTTTTCTCATCTTAGGAGAAAGATTCCGCTAAGCTCTTAATTATTTCACTTGGTGCCATTTATGGCTAAATTCTTCTTCCATTGAAGACATTGGCAAAACTCCCATTGAAATCAAGGGGAGCAGGATTTGCCCACAGGACTAGAGCCAAAGCCGACTGAGGTCAATATGAGTCTCTCCATTTGTCTGAATTGCAAATGCTTATATTAGTCTGTGTAATTTTATATATAAATATATAGTCTATGTTGATTGGTAGTGTCTGTTGTTAAACACAAACCTCATTCTCATGCATCTACTTGAGTAAGGAGAAAATATATTACCTGGCATCACTGGGACAGTCTCAATGTTTGGAGAGGGTCTCAGGCAGTGCTTAATTCATTACAGGGCTTGCCAGGGTTGAGCCATGCCACCTCTAGGCTTGGCAGTTCATAGCCCAAGCACCTCTAGGCTTGGCAGTTCATAGCCCCAGCACCTCCAGGCTTGCCACATCGGTTATGAAAGTAAAAAAATTGCTTGAGCCCCGGCATCTCTTGCATTACAAATTAAGCACTGGTCTCCGGTATATGTAGAGAGGAAGTTGTAAGGCTCCCTGTTTAAAAATTATTTCCTGTTCTTACAAATTAGAGAATAGATTACAATAAAATGCATCCGAGGCTTTCTACATACCTTAAATCTTGGGACTATGGCTTCTGTGATCACACATAGGCATGTCCAGTGTGCTCTCTCTTAGTATTTATAAGAACATAGTCCAGGTTTCCTTTGAAGATTCTGATTTAGCAAATTCAGCTTAGGAAAACACTCTACCAGGTATCCATTAGTTTCTCTGGCACAATACACAGCAGCTTAACCAACTTCCTGTCAGGTTTGAGTTTCTTAAATTCAGTTTCCACAGTACTTACAAGAGCTTTGCCCGTCTCTCACTTTCATCCTCACAGTTAGCGCTGTTACTTATATGCTGGAATTTAGCAGTTTCTGGGAATCCATTTATGATGTCAGATGCTCAAGCCTCTCTAGTATAACATAAACCTTTGCTGTGCACTCATCAGTCTGTGTTATACAGGGTGAACACATTGTTTAATAAATGAGAAAATTATGTAATTAGCAGCTCTTAAGTATAAACACTTCCCTCTTGCTGAAGAGTGTGTAATCAAAACAGTTTAGGCTTATTATAGGTATCCTAAAGTAGTTCAGTGCTGCTGAGATTGTAAACAGTTTGGACATCTCATAAAACACTGGAAAGGAATCACATTCAAGGAAATAGTCTAATATTTGTGTGGTGGTGATAGGCTTTTTTAAGGCTTAAGAAGTATACAATACAAGCTACTGTTTCTACTAGAGCTATATTTTCCTTCTTAGGTTGATTTGCCCCCATGAGAAACTATTTTAATAATGTGTAGCCCTGCAGTGGAGTTACTTGCGTACAGAACTTTCTGTCAGATCCTGTTCTTCACTTAGGTACTTCAGAACAAAAACCAGTGGGGTCAGATTCACCTCTGGGCCTCTCAGGTTATAGCCAAGAGAGGTGGCTTTGGGACACTTTTTCCACCACCAAAATCTGGGGTGTTCCAAGGGCAAATTTGGCCCCCTGCATAATTTATAGCAGCATTTCATGCCCCTACATTGAGGGCTAACAGGGGATGGCCGCCAGTCCTGCACCTCAGAACAATTCACCAACAATAGAAGAATTCCCCAGTTACTGCCTTAAAGCAGCTTTATGTCTCCTTTGTGCTCCTAGGGCAAAATCCTGGCCACATTAAATGGCAAAACTCCCACTGATTTCAGGGGTGAAATCCCAGCCCCACTGGAGTGGTACAATGAGAGCTAAGAAGGGCTGAGAACATCTACTTACAGGGGTAAGAGACTTTCACTGCACCTGTCATTATAGTTAAAGGATGAGAGCCCCATCTTGGTTCTCACACAAAAGTGAGGAATGAAGCAATGAACCCCTTGACTACTTCAAATCTGCGGTGTTCCTGAGCATCCTCATGAGCAGGGGAGGACTCTGACATGGGATGATATAGAGAAAATGAATGACAAATTAAGGATCTAAGAGGATAAGAACAGCCATACTGGGTCAGACTAATGGTCCATCTAGCCCAGCATCCAGTCTTCTGACAGTGGCCAGCCCCAGATACTTCAAAAGGAATTAATAGAACAGGGCAATTTATCTAGTGATCCACTGCCTGTCATCCAGTCCCAGCTTCTGAGAGTCAGAGGATTAGGAACACCTGGACTATGGATTGCGTACCTGACCATCTTCGGTAATTGCCATTGATGGACCTATCTTCCATGAACTTATCTAGTTTTTTTGAACCCCAGTATAGTTTTGGCCTTCACAATATCTCCTGGCAACAAGTTCTACAGGTTGACTGGGCATTGTGAGAAGTACTTCCTTTTGTTTTAAACCTGCTGCCTATTAATTTTATCAGGTGAACCCTGGTTCTTGTGTTATGTGAGGGGTAAATAACGCTTCCTTATTTACTTTCTCCACACCATTCATGATTTTATAGACCTTTATCATATCCCCCCTTAGTCGTCCCTTTTCTAAGATGAACAGAACAGTCCCAATCTTTTTAATCTTTAAAGCCATTCCATACCCCTAATCCTTTGGGTTGCCCTTTTCCGTAACTTTTCCAATTCTAATATATCTTTTTTTAAGATGGGGCAACCAGAACTGCATGCAGTATTCAAGGTGTGGATGTACCATGGATTTATAGAGTGGCATTATGATCTTTTCTATCTTCTTATCTATATCTTTCTTAATGGTTCCTAACATTGTGTTGGTGGTTTTTTGTAACTGCTTCTGCACATTGAGCAGATGTTTTAGAGAACTATCTATAGTGACTTCAAGATCTCTTTCTTGAGTGGTAACAGCTAATTTTAGACCCCATAATTTTGGGGGATTATGTTGGGATTATGTGTGCAATACTTTGCACTTATCAACATTGAATTTCACCTGCCATTTTGTTGGCCAGTCACCCAGTTTTGTGAGATCCCTTTATAACTCTTCAGTCAGCATTGGACCTAACTATTTTGAGTAATTTTGCATCATTTACAAACTTTGCCACCTCACTGCATACCCCTTTTTCCAGATCATTTATGAATATGTTAAAGAGCACAGGTCCCAGTATAGATCCTTATGGGACTGAGCTATCTACCTGTCTTCATTGTGAAAACTGACCATTTATTCCTGCCCTTTGTTTCATAAGAATATAAGAATGGCCATACTGGGTCAGACCAAAGGTCCATCTAGCCCAGTATCTGTCTACCGACAGTGGCCAATGCCAGGTGCCCCAGAGGGAGTGAACCTAACAGGCAATGATCAAGTGATCTCTCTCCTGCCATCCATCTCCATCCTCTGACGAACAGAGGCTTGGGACACCATTCTTACCTATCCTAGCTAATAGCCATTTATGGACTTAGCCACCATGAATTTATCCAGTCTCCTTTTAAACATTGTTATAGTCCTAGCCTTCACAACCTCCTCAGGTAAGGAGTTCCTCAAGTTGACTGTGCGCTGCGTGAAGAAGAACTTCCTTTTATTTGTTTTAAACCTGCTGCCTATTAATTTCATTTGGTGACCCCTAGTTCTTGTATTATGGGAATAAGTAAATAACTTTTCCTTATCCACTTTCTCAACATCACTCATGATTTTATATACCTCTATCATATCCCCCCTTAGTCTTCTCTTTTCCAAGCTGAAGAGTCCTAGCCTCTTTAATCTTTCCTCGTATGGGACCCTCTCTAACCCCCTAATCATTTTAGTTGCCCTTTTCTGAACCTTTTCTAGTGCTAGAATATCTTTTTTGAGGTGAGGAGACCACATCTGTACACAGTATTCGATGTGGGCGTACCATGGATTTATATAAGGGCAATAATATATTCTCAGTCTTATTCTCTATCCCCTTTTTAATGATTCCTAACATCCTGTTTGCTTTTTTGACCGCCTCTGCACACTGCATGGACATCTTCAGAGAACTATCCACGATGACTCCAAGATCTTTTTCCTGACTCGTTGTAGCTAAATTAGCCCTCATCATGTTGTATGTATAATTGGGGTTATTTTTTCCAATGTGCATTACTTTACATTTACATTCCTATATTTTAATCAGTTACTGATCCAGGAGAGGACCTTCCCTCTTATCCCATGACTGCTTACTTTGCTTAAGAGTCTTTGGTGTAAGACCTTGTCAAAGGCTTTCTCAAAGTTCACATATACTATATCCATTGGATCACCATTATCTACAGGCTTGTTGACCCCCCCTCAAAAATTTCAAATAGATTGGTGAGACGTGATTTCCATTTACAAAAGGCTTGTTGACTGTTCACCAACAAATCTTGTTAGTCTATGTGTCTGATAATTCTGTTCTCTACTATAGTTTCACCCAATTTTCCTGGTACTGAAGTTAGGCTTACTTATCTGTAATTGCCCAGATCACCTCTGGAGACTTCTTTAAAAAATCAGTCTTACATTAGCTATTCTTCAGTCTTCTGGCACAAAGGATAATTTAAGCAATAGATTGAACTAGTCAGAAGTATAATGGGAGATGCATATGATGCTGCTAGAAGAGACCAGAAGCTGCATTCTACTCACCCCACTCTAACTCTTCCACCTTATCTCCAACACAGACACTTTGAGCCTTGGTGAGACACCATCAGAACTGGCTATAAAGAAGAAGTGAGATGCAGCAGCCAAACTGCTGTACATACCACAGAGAGGGAAGGATGCCTCTTCTGAAATATTTGGCTTCAAAGAGGTATTTGAAAAATTATTGGCTGAAGTTGAATATCAACATTTTGGCTGGAATGTAGTGATATACTTATTTAAAACTAAACTTCACTGCATCCCTACTCATCAGCATCAGTCCCTAGAGAAATCCAGTCCCCCCATTTCCAGAACAGATGCTCCAGTGATAAGAACCATAGGTAGATAATAATAGTTCCCTGGTAAGTTATTCAAGGCAAAAATAATTAGTTCCCATTTTCTAGTAATTTCATTTTATTTGCAGCAAAGAATCCTGTGGCACCTTATAGACTAACAGGCGTTTTGGAGCATGAGCATTCGTGGGTGAATACCCACTTCGTCGGATGCAAGTAGTGGAAATTTCCACTACTTGCATCCAACGAAGTGGGTATTCACCCACGAAAGCTCATGCTCATGCTCCAAAACGTCTGTTAGTCTATAAGGTGCCACAGGATTCTTTGCTGCTTTTACAGATCCAGACTAACACGGCTACCCCTCTGATACTTCATTTTATTTATAATTACATAGAGCTTAATCACCCATTGGGCCGTGCTCTGAAGAGGTGACATGGGGGAGTAAGACCCCCTTTCACCATGCACATGCCCTTCCCAGACTTTGAGTCTGGGTCTGGGTGTGCAGGAGGAAGCAGGTACTGCGGGGGGAGGGGGAGGCAGGGAGGAAGAGCAGGATATGGGCAAAGCCACACCACTCTCCCCATCCCCAAAGCACCAGCTGGCACATCTGAGCTGGCATAAAGCAGGCCAAATTCAGCTTTAGACATCAAACCATGCAAGCATTATCTCCGGTGTTAACAGCTATTTGTCTAAGAGCCGTGTTCTTCGTTATACACCTAATATGGCAACCCTAGTTAAAATGCATGGCACGGACCAGGTGGGAATTTTAACCTTTGGCTAGTAGAGAAGGAATAATGAGGAGTCTGGTGGGTGTCACCCCACTTCTCGTTGTTTTTGTGGATACAGACTAACACGGCTACCCCTCTGATAATAGAGAAGGAGTGATGCTGCTAACCCCTAAGCTAACATTCATATGGAGATCACTGCATCCTGTTCTCTTTCTGAAAGAGACAGTTAGACATCACAGGAGACTGACACAGAGAGACTGAGGGAGTAGCTCTGTTATATTCTTTTTTTTAAAGTCAGGAGCCATGAGGTAGGTAGAAAGAGTAAGAGGGAGGAGAACTTGGAGGGGAGACTCACCCCCTAAGCATCATTTTTTCTAGGTATGTTATTTTCACTTCAGTAAAGCACCCAGAGATGGGAAGATGACAAATGGGCTATGAGATTCATCAACCAATAAGTCCAAAACCAATCAAAAAACAACAAACGTTTTAATACCTTTTCACATGCATTTGGTGCTCTAAAATAGCTCTTTAAAAATAAAGGGATAATGAAACATTTTACACTGACTTTACACTACATTTTACACTAACTGGCCCTAAGTTCCTAAGGCTAGTAAAGCTTATCAAAAAGTTGGTGCCACATTTTCCTAATTTTTTTGTGACTAGCTGGTCAGGCAGAGCAAGAAAGGATTCTGCTGCTTAGACGGAGTATGGAGAAAAGTAACTGTAAAAGAATGCCCTGCATCTAGTTGTGTGAAAGATAGGGCTTCCCTTAACCAAAGCCTAAAGGAAAGGTATATGTTGTGGTACCGCCACATCCAAAGCAAAGGTCTAAAATGTGGCTCACTTCAGCCATATTTCCCGTTCCCCTTTACAGGTCTTTTCTCCCTAGTTTCACTGCCAGCTTCAGACCCGCACTCAACACGGCACATGCTGGAGAGGATTAATAAATTCTTCAGACTGACTCGGCCTTGCTATCCTATACAGACATGTGTGCGCTTTCTCTAGTCGGAGGGAAAGAGTTAAACTTTTCCTTGACAATCTCTGGATGGGATCTTGACTCCCATCACACTTCCTGTGCAGCTTTCACAGCTGTTCCATGTTTGTACCAAGCTTTACATGTGTAAAGCATAACCTTAGTACTATGACCTCCAGGGGAATGACTGATGGGAGCTAAACTTTAAAAATGGACAGCAGGCCAGGTATTGAAACTGTCTGATGCTGCTAAAAATCTGAAGAGCTATAGAGATCTCAATGCTTACAATAAGCAGCTGCATTTACAGTACCCTTAATCAAGCAACCAAAGTAACATTTTATAACGAGTACCTAGAGATGAGAAATGACTGCTTAATAATACACTTTCAGAAGGGATCAGTACAAAACTCAGCATTCATTGATAGAACATACATGAGAGTGTTATAACACATGGTTAAAATAACAAAGCCAGATAGTCAACTCTGAAATGGAACATATCTACATTTATGGTAACGTTACAGTGATTGGCTGAGAGAGTCACCAGGCACCCAGCCAGTTCACTCTTCCAGTCTAAGAAAATGCTCAGTCGGTTTGAATTTTTTTTCTGCTGCGAAAAATTCATTGACCGTGTCAAACTTGGTTCTGTTTAATGAAAATATGGGGCTCAGGGCTGTAACAAGCTGAATTGTAATAGACAGGACATACATATAATTTAGCTTCCCTCAAGAATGACAGGGACTATTCCAAATAGCTGATCTTTATGGACCAATCATCCCCTCCAATGAAAAAACTGCAGGGGGGAAGATTACTTACTATGGATGGTGAGGTTCCTGCTGCAATACTCAATCATATCAGCCCCACAGATACCAAGGACAGTGGCCTCAGAAAAGGGAAAGTAGGTGGGATTGTGGGGTTGTATGGCCTAGAGATCTGTTGTTAAATGTAGTCCCAACCCTCAGACCCTGACTGGACTCATGAAGCAAAAAACCTATCTTTCATGTGTCCTCCAAGATCCTGTCTCTGGTAGCATGGCTGGCTTTTGGGCAATACTTCCCCCATGGATGTACATTACAATGTCTTCCATAAAGTTAATTCTACAGCCTGACCATCAAATTGCTGCAGACTTTAAGCCTTCTTCTAATGGGAGCATGTTGCATACAATGGATGTTCCCCACATGTATCCCCTTCAGATCTGATGCACGTCCACTAGCCAAAGCTTATGGTTCCACCACCATTTGGTGATCATGCAAAGGGTGATCATAGGCAAGGGTGGAACATGTGCCATTGCCACAGCTCTCCACCCATGCATTACCTTCCTTCCCACATACTTCTATGTCAGCTGTCCTCCACTCACAAAGGAAGAAGTACATTTGGGCCTCTGTAATCTTTTGTGACTGGATGATCTGATATATTGAGATGCTTGCATTCATTTTCCTGCCTGTATGATTAGAAATAAAAATACGAACTTAGAAACTGAAATGGATAAGTGGAAATATAAAATTTGTTAGAACTCAGCCATATCACACTGAAGTAATGATTGTCTGATTCATTCATTATTCTGACTCATTAGCAACTTTGAAAAAAATTGAATATTTGTGTAAAAAATAAAGTTACAGAATAAGGCATATGAATAAAGAAAAATTAAGATGCAGTAAAAGCCAGCTAGGTACCTAGTTAATTCTTCCAACTTGAAAAGGAACCTAGCTTCTAGCCCACATCTCTTATCAGCCACTCAACCTAACAGCTGTGTAGTGAGGCGGCCTGGCTCCCGGCCGCTCCTGAGAGGGAGGAGCCGGAACAGCTGCCACAGTGGGCGGAGCCACTGCCGCCTGTCCCCGCCCCCCGGAAGTCAATGGGGGGGACAGGAAGTATAAGAGCCCCGGTCCAGCGCTCAGTTGCAGCCCGGCGGCCGGAGAGGACAGACACTCCTGACCAAGCTCCTGCTGGACCGAGCCTGCCCCGAGCCAGGTACCCTGAAGAAGGCTGGCCAAGCCTTCCCCGAGCACGGTACCCCGAAGCGGACTGGCCGAGCCTTCCCCGAGCACGGTACCCCGAGGAGGACTGCTCGAGCCTTCCCCGAGCCCGGTACCCTGAGGAGGACTGGCCGAGCCTTCCCCGGGCCCGGTATCCCGAGGAGCGGCCCGAGCGTAACCCCGACCCATGTCCTGAGGAGCAGCCCGACCTAGCCAGCCCTCAGCACGACGAGGAGCCCATGGTATGGGACCCCGCTCCAGACACCAGCGATGAGCAGGTACCCATGGAGGGGGAGATGGGAAGTGGCCCGGGGGTAGCTGACCCCAGTCTGGCTACTGCAGTTT
Source organism: Mauremys reevesii (assembly GCF_016161935.1). Lineage (NCBI taxonomy): Eukaryota > Metazoa > Chordata > Testudines > Geoemydidae > Mauremys > Mauremys reevesii. The sequence continues at coordinate 33,557,833 of NC_052629.1, read as the reverse complement.
TCGAGCCGATGTTGGTGTGTTGCGGTCAGGACCCCACCGACACAGCAGCAGACTAACTGCCGCTGTTAGGGCCCCGGGCTGGGACACAGTGGAGGGGGTGGGCCTGTGTCCCCCCCCTGCCACCCCCTCACGGGTGGCAGTCTCCCCCTCACATCAGAGCTCAGACCCCGAAGTCTGGACTCACCTATTGTTGCTGCTCAGCTCCTGCTTTAAGGACCTGAGCCCTGAACTATTGTTGTTGCTGCTCAGCTCCTGCTTTAAGGACCTGAGCCCTGAACTATTGTTGTTGCTGCTCAGCTCCTGCTTAAGGACCTGAGCCCTGAACTATTATTGCTGTTGCTCAGCTCCTGCTGCCAAGGACCTGAGCCCTGAACTATTGGTGTGCTCAGCCCTGTCTGAGGGTCTGAGCTAGAACTGCTGTTTTGCTGCCCCGCCCTGACTGAGGGCCTGGGCTTAAACTACTGACTCTGTGCACTCAGCCCCTGCCTGAGGGTCTGAGCCTAGCACTGCTGTTGATTGCCCCGCCCTGACTGAGGGCTTGGGGCTTAAACTACTGCATCTGTTTGTTTTGCTCAGCCCCTGCCTGCGGGTCTGAGCCCGTGGACCTTTGGAGACTGACGTGCGGATTTAGGCTGTGTAGTGAGGCGGCCTGGCTCCCGGCCGCTCCTGAGAGGGCCAAGCCCCGACACCGGACTCTTACAATCTGCTATTCAGGTACAAAATACCAATCCTGTCTTAATAATTTAGCATCAAGACAACTATCATTCCTTTGTGCAACAATCCTAAAATGAACCCTGGGCCAAAGCCTAATTTAAGTCAGTGGGACTATTTGTGTGAGTTAGTGTAGCACAATTTAATCTAATAACAGCATATATTAATGCAGAATGACTGTCACTGTAATATTGTGTGAAGTGTTGTTGTAGCTGTGTTGGTTCCAGGATATGAGAGAGACAAGGTGGGTGAGGTAATATCTTTTATTGGACCATCTTCTGTTGGTGAAAGACACACACACACACACACACACACACATATATATGTGAAAGCATCTCAAAAGTAAACACAGCATTTTCGGACATTCGGTATGTTTTAAAAAATAAAAAAACTGCATTATAATAACCAAGATTAATTCTTTCTTTATCTGGTTCTCTCTCTTCTAAAAGGTAAAACTATTCAAAATGTTGAAAACAACCCATTATGGTTTGGGGGCCCTAGGCTCTATGCTGTATCCCTCTTATTGATCACAGGCTTATAGTCTTGATTTATCCCACCATGTCCTGATTCTCTTCCCCTATAGAGGCAGTTTTTGAGAAGACTATACTAATAGTCACTCCAAGAAGCAATAATGCCTGTTGGGTACCATTTTCCCAAGTACCAGATCACCTTTAGGGAAAAGAGAGAAACCCTGACACCAACTCAAGCATAAATATAAATTAAAACATCATGATTCTTATTAGCAGAGCACTACAGTCATGCGTTTTAAAGTCGAAGTTTTACTCCTTTGATTTTCTATTGACTCTCCAGTCTACTTTGTGATGATTAGGCCATCATCAGGGGTGCAAAATAAAGGCCACTGTGAATCAAACTAGTGTGGAGAGAAGATTCAACTATGAATGGATGTGTTCACTGTAACAGCATACATTTTCAAAGACTGAATGACCTGATGAAAAGTTCAGGATCCTGTGCATTAACTGTAGCGGGAGGCACAACTCCCAGTGTTTTATAACTATTCTGCGGTGAGAGCTATGAGGACATCTAGTGGCAAAAGAGTATAGTCAAAGCCAGAGGTTACATTTTTCTAACTTGAAACAGTACAATCCAGGTTCACATTAAGAATTAGGCCTGGTCTACACTAGAAAATTAGGTTGGTTTAACAACGTCGGTCAGGGGTGCGAAAAATCCATATCCCTGAGTGGCGCTGTTAAAATGATCTAAGTCATAAGAACATAAGTCCCTGTGCAGACAACCCTAAGTTGACTGCAGAATTCTTCCATCAACCTAGATATCACTTCTCAGGGAGATGGATTACCTACCCCGATGGGAGAACACCTCCTGTCGGCATATGTGTTGCCTGATCTATGGATTGTATTAAAATTATTGTTCAGTTGGTAGCCTTGATGTGCATGGTTGCAACACTCACATTTTAGGAACGCATCTGTATTTGTAATAGTTATATTAATACACTTAGCAAAGTCACAAAAACTCTATCACAGCAAGGTGGAGAGAGATAATGCAAAATGTACATCTGAACATCCATATACTCACACCACCCCTTACAGAACAGCCTGAAATGTTAGCCATTATCTTCCTCATCGCTATTGCCAATGGCTGTCATCTGGGCATCTCCCAAGGGCTACATCTTTCCCTCCTCCTGCACACAGGCTGGGATACAACTTTTATAATATGTTACAGTGACACTAATGCATATTCAGTAGTGGTTTCTCCTTTCTTCCTTATTTGCATTTCCTCACCCTATTAATGTTAGGGTGCCCTTCTCATATTGGTTAGTATATTAATGACCTCAACTTATTATCATATATGTCAATTTGTAGCCATGGTACTCTTGTGGCCAGACATCTGCAGAAGTTCCCATCCTAAAATATCCAAAAGTTGCTGTTAGCTCATATTCCTGTGGTTGGCTGGTGTCGTTATGGACAAACTTCCCCCTTAAACACTCTGTTCCCAGTTCCCCAAAACTTAGGGGTGACCATTGGGCCATTATCTGTGCCAAAGTTCATAGGCCTCAGACCTCATGCTAACTGCTGAAGCCAATGTCATACAGGATAAAGGCCTGTAGGATTCTTGCATGACTGCTAAATAAAATAAATGCTAACGCTAGAACAGGGCTACATAGGTAGTGTCTATACTGAAGTGCTGCAATGGTATTGCTGCAGTGGCATAGTTGTGCCACTGTAGTATTTTAAGTGTAGACAAGCCTTTAAACAGAGGGGGAATGGGGAAGAAAAGAAATTCAGAGTCACGGTGGCCACTCCCTCCAATCAAAGAAGCTGCTACAGTCCCGGTAGCAGTGTACAAACCAAACACTTTCACCAGAGTAGATTAGAAATGTTAATGGACTATCATTTTTAAAAAACAAAAACAATACTCCTCTCTCCCTTCCAAAAAATCCCACTGTTGTGTCTTTTGCTCTTTACACTACAAAGGTAATTAAAGGAACTACACACACACAGTGAGGTCTAAATAACAACTGTGTTTACTAACTATAGACCACATGCAAGGCCTAGCTACATAAATAAATGGCTGCTCTGCAGGGTTCTGGAGGCTTCTGAAACCTAGAAGCCAGTGAGAACCACTAGAGGTCTCAAGCTATTTAAAAGGGATCCTATCCAGTTTGTATACACTACACCTACCAAAACAAAACACACTAAACTGCATGCACAATTCTTCCCCTGGGGAGATGATGACAGAAAGACCAACTGACATGTGAGAGAAGTTAGTCATAGAATTGTAGGGTTGGAAGGGACCTCAGGAGGTCATCTAGTCCAACTCCCTGCTTGAAGCAGGACCAATCCCCAGACAGATTTTTGCCCTAGATGGCCCCCTCAAGGATTGAACTCACAATGCTGGGTTTAGCAGGCCAATGCTCAAACCACTGAGCTATCCCTCCCTCATGTCACTTAGTAATGCACTGCTGGAAGGCACTGAGAGACTACGGTGATGCAGGGGTGTAGAACAGAATCTGGATTTTTTTTTAATGCTAAAATGATGCATATCAAGGGGCCAATTCTATTGGATGGGGTTTTTTGGGTGTGCATGTGTTGTTTTTAAAGTGAACCCTGCTCCCTTGATTGATTAATTTGGCAATAGCTCTGTAATCTTGCAGAGCCCCTCCAGCAAGTGAGGAAATCTAGCACTTAATTTGTACTCAGTGTTTACTCAGGCTAGCTCCTATTAAAATCAATAGCCCGGAGTGTGAACTGAGTAAGCACTTTGGGATTTGGGCCCATTGTGAACTGAAACTATGGTGTATATTTCACATACTTCTTAGCCATCTCAATTCATTTTGGGAGATAGGGGAGTTTGCCATTAATATCTACCCCAAAGATGGAGCATCTCAAAGCATCAGCAGTTCTAGATGAAGAGTTTTGTTTTAGGCGGAAGTGGTTAAAATGTCTGAAAGAGAAGCTATTTTTTAATGTTTCTGAACATAGCTTAACTGGTTTAGCAACATTTCTCAAAGCGCAGCTGCTTCTGTGCTTGCAAATACAAGGGTGAGTCATAAACCCCTGAAAAATGGGCTTTAAAATGGAAATACCAGCTCAGATGCGACCACAGTCTTGAAAACACAATACTATCATGGCATAAATTGAAACATGGTTAACTATTTCAGCAACTGATACCTGATTGAGACTGTTATATTACCTTCAACAAACACTGTAGGTAGAGCTTGGAAGACCAAGGATTCATTGAAGGCAAGCACATGAGAGACAACTGTTACATTATGTGAATGTGAAAGACTGTGAAACACCACAGATGACAGGTCACATTACCGGCCTTGTCAGCGCCCCTTCAGGCAAGACAGTGGAAGGCAGCCTTGTTTATTGCAGTGAGTCTCTCAGCCTTTTTCATATTTCCACTCACTTCTGGGTTCCCTTGCCCCTACACCTACACACAAAACAAAGGCAGGGCAGTCACCCCCCAAGCTGAGAGACTCATATAGTGGTTGAAGTGGGGAGACATGAGAGTTATTCCTGGATACATCTCTGATTTGCTGTGTAAACTTTAACAAGTGGCTTAATACTATCTATCTTAGGTACGTTTGCAGCTCCTATTACCATAATATCTGAACACCACACAACCTTTAAATATTTATTTATCCTCATGTAAAAGCAACAAAGAATCCTGTGGCACCTTATAAACTAACAGACGTTTTGCAGCATGAGCTTTCGTGGGCAAGTCCCACTTGCATCCGAAGAAGTGGGTATTCACCCACGAAAGCTCATGCTGCAAAACGTCTGTTAGTCTATAAGGTGCCACAGGATTCTTTGTTGCTTTTACAGATCCAGACTAACACGGCTACCCCTCTGATACTATTTATCCTCATAACACCCCTGCAAGGCCAGAAAATACTATTCCCCCATTTTGCAGATGGGGATTGAGACAGAGAAAGAACAGATTTTAATCCAGATTTTAAAGGTATTTAGGCACCTAAAGATATACATAGGCACCTCACGGGATTTTAGAAAATGCCTACTGAAAGCAATGGGAGTTAGACACCTAGGCATTTTGAAAATCCCACTAGGCAGCTATCTGCCTACGTGTAATAATCCAGCTTTAAGTCACTTTCCAGGAAGTCTGCAGCAGAGAACAAAACTGACCCATCTCTTCAAGTCCCAGCGTAGCAGCCTAGCCACTGCAACGCCCTTCCTCTGTAAATCTACATCACAGGGGTATTGTTAGCTTTAACGGATTCATTTTAAAACACCTAGATCATTGTAGAAAAGGTGCTATAGGAGTGCAATTTATTACCACCCCATAGGTCACCACAGAACTGCCACTCAGATGCACCTGAGGGCAAGACTGTTCTGGACGCAGGCATCTGAAAGTGCATGGGGTGCCAACTCTGATGCAATTCCGGGAGCTCCCCCCTTCCCCCAGGTAATGTCATTTTCTTAAAATATCCTATTAAAATCTCCTAGATTGCTTTCAACTGCCACCTGGGGAGATCGATGGGGATTCCGGGAAACCTCAGGCCAATCCTAGAGGGTTGGCAACCCTAAGCATGTGGCAAGAGACACCTGGGACTCTTTCCCAAATAAGATGGCCAGATACACCCATAGCCGGGCCCTGTCCAGGAGCAGGAGGAGCGGAATCCAGTGCTCACGCCTAACGCTGAGATCAATACAATTGTTTTGCCGCTTGTCCAGGAGGCTGCGGCTGGCGTGAGCCCATATTGCACCTTGCAAACTGTAGCAACAACACTTGGTGTCTATTGGGAGAAGGAGCCTCCCAGTCCCAGCTGCGGCTCCACGCAGCTTCTCGGGGCCACACGGTCCCCTGGTGCTGCAAGCGCTCCCCACACTACGCCCTTTGCGGGGATCCCGCCCCCCGGGCGCTGGGCACCGGAGCGGGACGGGCGGCGGCCAGCCCCGGGGGAGGAGCCTGCCCCTGGCCGGCACAGCGCGGGGCGGGGCGGGTGCTGCCGCTGGGCACCAGTGCGGGAGGCACAGCCGGGGGGACGGCGGCGAGGGCAGCTCCCTGGCGCCGCGACTCACTTTCGCTTTGGAGGGCTTGCCGGGCAGCGCGCCGGCCGGCGGCAGCATGAGCGCGGCGCTCCTCTTCCTCCGCCTCGTCCTCGTAAGTCCCGTCTCGCCCTGCCACGCCGCCGGGCTGTCCGGGGAGGGGGCCGGGGCCGGGGCTGGGGCTGGGGCCGGGCGGGATTCCCGCAGCTCGGGCGGCGCTTGTCCGTCTCCCCAGGGCTGAGGAGCCAACCTCAGGGGGACTCTCCGCCGCCTGTTTGCGCCGGTGTCGCGCTCAGTCAGTGCTGGGGAAGGGGCGCAGACAGCAAGTGTGAAAAATCAGGATGGGGGTGGGGGGTAATAGGAGCCTATATAAGAAAAAGACCCCAAATCAGGACTGTCCCTATGAAATCGGAACATCTGGTCACCCTATGCCGGGGGGCCATGGCCAGGACTTGTCACTTCCCTCCCTCCCTCTGCTGGGGTGCACAGGCAGGGCACAAACCAGCTCCCAGCCCTCAGCGAGCGGGAGCCGGGGGCTCGGCTGGGCTGCCCACGTAGGGAACGCAGGTAAAGTTCGATCCCTCCCTCGCTTGACTTCGACCATAAACAACGCTGGTTTCTGAGAAGTGAGATCAGGTAGAGATAAAGTCCTGCCTGCTGCATGACACAGCCGCACTAAACAGAAAGTATTCCTGCTTCCTTAAGATCGGGGCCAATTGACTCAGAGACCATGTGAAGGAGACGTGGCTCGGAAATATTCTTTCCTAGAAGTGGTTTGATTTGGGGACTGTTTTAAAAAGACTAGTGAAGGGGGACTCCAGGTAGCCTGTAACGGGAACTCCCTCGTTTGTCACTTTGGGTCTTTCTGTGGAGTGAAGCAATGAAGTAAAACTAAAGTCTTTCGCTCCCTCACTTGTACTTAAGTTATAAAGAACGTGATGCAATAGAGGACAAACTGAATGTTTTGCAGAGTTGGTATAGGGCTCTCCTTTGGCTGGCTGACGAGTGAATTCCTAATTTTGGAGAGCTGTTGTTCTATTTTTGAAAATTGACATTTGCCAACATGACACAGTTACAGGGCTGGTGCAACCATTTAGGTGACCTAGGCGGTCAACTAGGGCACTAGGATTTGGGGGGGGGCGGCATTTTCTTTGGCAGCGACCGCGGCGGCCGGATCTTCGGTCGCCCCGGTCACCACTGGCATTTAGGTGGAGGGAGCTGGGGCAGGGGGGCGTGGGGAGGGCCGCCTGCAGCACGTAAGGGGGGGCAGCACGTAGGGGAACTCCCCGCCCCAGCTCACCCCTGCCCCGCCTCCTCCCCGAGCACACTGTGGCTGCTTCACTTCTCCCGCCTCCCAGGCTTGCAGCGCCTAAGCTGATTGGCCCTGCAAGCCTGGGAGGCAGGAGAAGTGAAGCAGCGACAGCGTGCTCGGGGAGGAGGCGGAGCAGGGGTGAGCTGGGGCAGGGGAGGGGTGCCTCAGGGCAGAGGGTGGGGTGTGGGGAGCTGCTGCGGGGGGGGGGGGGGCACCACAGGGCAGAGGTGGGGAGCTGCTGCGGGGGCGGGGTGCGCCTCAGGGCAGGGGCTTGGGGACAGGGGAGGGCGCAAGGTGGAAGTTTCGCCTAGGGCACAAAACATCATTGCACCGTCCCTGCACCGTTATCACATCTATTTCTTAGTATAAGAAAACTGTCCCAGCAGTTGGCAATTACTGATCCTTTAATGGTAATCCATGCAAACTGCAGACTTGAGATGAAATTATTAATGGACAAACTACTCTTGATATCAGTTGGGGGCAGGATTGGGCCCTGAAAATGTGACATTCTCAGTTTATAAAACTTACTTATTATGGCCCCGAGCCTGCAAACGCATTCTTGACTTTGCTATCATGAGTAGTCCTATTGAAATCAGTGAGACTGCTCACGGTAGTAAAGTTAATCATGTGCTTAAGTATTTGCAGGACTGGGATTTTTCATTCCCTTCTTCCACTCCAGGGAGATACACTGGACCTAAGACTCTTTCTCAGTGGGTCTCAAACTTTTGTAATGGTGACCCCTTTCAGATAGCAAGCCTCTGAGTGTGACACCCCCTCCCCCCGATAAATTAAAAACACTTTAAAATATATGTAACACCATTATAAATGCTGGCAGGGTTTGGGGTGGAGGCTGACACTTTGTGACTCCCCATGGAATAAGCTTGCGACACCCTGCAGGGTCCCAACCCTCAGTTTGAGAACCCCTGCTCTTTCTGATGTTTTCTAGCATTTTGTCTAAGGACCATAACTGTATGAATCCTCCCTTAGTTACTGCTGTCAACTCTCTCAGAGATATGTGTGAAACTCAATACCATAAGATCTCCCTGCAGCATGGTTATGTTTGGCACTGAATGATTGTTTGCGGAGCAGAGGCTAGTATTGAAATGATTGGTAGCAAAATTTTAACAGTAGATTTTATTCATCACTTGAGGGGTGCAAAATTAATTTTGGTATTGCAGTTATGTGACTCAGTTTATATTATGGAGCCTTACAACTGTTCCACTCCACAAAACACCAAAATATAAATTAAATGGTATAGAGGATGCTTAACATCCAAACAGCGGAAGTATAGGTCGTGTGTGTCAAAAGGGGAGAAACGCCTACAGCACACCAGTTGCAGAGACGTACTCCAAATATATCACACTTACATAGACATAATCACAGTCAAAAATAGAAATGCATCTATATTCTGAATTTAGGTCAAACTGATAGTGGTGTAAACAAAAAACTTCTTCCTATCATTCCTTCCTTTAATATACACAGTAGGCTGATGTTTCCATTTGACAGAGACTGGTTTAAATCCCAGTCCCATTAGCCAGAGAGGAAGTAGCTGTCCCACAAACCTTTTATTCCCTCTTCTCTGATTTTTCTAGCATATGATTTTACCACACTTAACAACAACAAAAAAAGCCCTGCAGTATGTGTCTGGTTGGTTAATTTACTTACACCAGAACATGGGAGTAGTTGGGTTTATTAGGCCTTGATCCTGCAGATGATTTCACAGAAGCAAACCCTTGCACTCATGGCACATCAGTTGCAGAAGCAGATCCTTAAACACGTAAGATCATAGTCCATCTTACCCAGTGGCCTGTACCAGAGCTTCCGAGGGAGCATACAGAACAGGGTAATTATGGAGTGATCCACCCCTATTTTCCGCTCCCATCTTTTGGTAGTTGAAGGTTTAGGGTCGCCCCAAGTATGGGGCTGTGTCCCTCAGCATCTTGGCTAATAGCCATTGATGGACCTATTCTCCTTGAAGTTATCCAGTCCTTTTGTGAATCCAGTGATACTTTAGCTATCACAACATCCCATGACAATGAGTTCCACCACTTAGCTGTGCATTGCATGAAAAAAGTACTTCCTCTGCTGTCTATTAATTTCATTAGGTGATGTTTGATCAGGTGACCCTCCTTAGGCTCTTACTATTCTTTCTATGTTACCAAAAGATTAATCATAGACCTGCCCTCATATAAAAAGCAAAACACAGACCATTTGAGAAAAACAGTTGGAGGACACTCGCGCAATGATGAGTGTGGTACCAGAACCTATATAAAACTAAATTTAATAGGAACAGATTTGGGTACCTTGAAAACAGCAAACTAATACTAGCCAATAATTTTCTAGTTCATATAGTAAGGTTGTGTATATAATAAGCGGCCAATTTCTGAGAATTTAGAAAAGACCTCTTAGAAGTTAAGGCCCTCACACTAAAGTGTTTGTTCGACCCATGATACTCCTTATGACTCTAATAGTGCAAAGATTTGTACATGTGCTTAAAATGAATGCACATAAATAGTCAGATTCAAGTCGACTGGATGACTCACGTGTAAAGTGAATCTTGTCATAAGTGTTTGCATAACTGGGTCTGTATTTGCACAATGTTTACCTATTCTACTGCTAAGATGAATTTCTGTTTTCTTCTACTTTGATGCAAGACACTGAACAACCAGGAAACACTGAAGAGTGAACTGCAATATATTGTATACAAGAAAAAAAACAGATCATAAGCTTCCCTTGAATCTTCCATTTTGACATCCGGCCACAGAGTAGCAACAATGAGATAGAAGCTGTTAGTGTTGCTGCAAGTCTTAACAATAGACAGTGATCATTAATAAATGTGCACTGAGAAAGAACTCCAAAAAATCCACAGAACATTCGTGTGATACAGTACAAGGATGTGTTATTACCCCCACTGTACAGGTGGGGAAACTGAGACAAGACATTAATGCCAACATTTTCAAATTTGATCTTGTTTGGGGGAAACTGGGGTTTAGACCCCTATGAGTCTGATTTCCAGAGGCACTGAACAGACCCAGATCCTATTAACCTCAGCACCAAAGATACACAAATTCTAGGGGTTTTACACAATTGTAACTCTGTTGACTTCGCAAAATTAAACTCAATTCCTATTTCTGGCCCACTGGTTCTCATGTCTCAAGTGCGCTGAAAACTTTGGGACATGAGGAACTGTCACTTTGAGTGATTGCTTCAGTGCAGTTCACTGATAACTGTACATTTCATCTTAGTGTGAAAAAAGAAAAGGATAGGTGAAATAGAGCAAAAAGAGGAGGGAGTGGAAAGAGAAAAATGTGCTACTGGAAACTGGACCAGAGCACAATTGCCAACTTTCACACGGTAAATAAGCATTCTGACTTTCACAATAAGCCAAAAATTAAGCTAATCCCATTTAAAAACAAGGCCAAACCAAGCCAATCGCTAAGAACCCCAACACTCTATGTGACTGGATCCCCCCGTCGTGCAGTCTGGGACTGTGGTGGGCCCACTGTGCACCCCTGACTCTGTCCCCTCCTTGCCCCTGTTTGCTGGGAGCTGATCAAAAAACAGAAGCAACAAGCCCAAAACTAGCCAACAAGCAATTCACAAGCCAATTAAGCCAAAAACAAGCCCAATTTCTGCATTTTTTCCATGGGTTTGGCATGTCTGGACTAGAGAGCAACTGCTATAGTAAGAAGTCTGGTTCATCTAAAAGAGTGCAAGGAAAGGATCCATTGGCCAAACAATATAAAATGACCACCTGTTTGATAGTTCTATCTTGCTAGGATTAATGTAACCTTTTGAATTTGCAAAAGAAAAAAATCATTGAAATAGCAAAAGGGGGGATAAACTGTTCATAAAGTCATCGTTAGTGAAAGAACTACCAAGAGCAGACAAACATCAGAACATAAACGAAACTTCCCACATCTTGCTATCCAACACCAAAGCAAGGAAATCTCCTCTCCCCATTTTTAAATTTTTTGAAAGCCCCTAATGAGCTATGTGCACTTGCTGCTGTGTGACTGATGCAAGAACAGATGGGAGGTTTTGAATGGGTGAAAATTATGGCCCCAAATTAATAAATGCAGGCGCACGCTCCCATGTGGGGGATGGGAAATCAATGAAAGAAGAGAATGGGTGACTTAGAGAAAGCAGAGGATTCCTTTTAAACTTACTATTTAAGCAATTGCCAATCCACTATCTGGGTCTCACATACAAATATTGTATGTATTATGACTATGGCAGGGTTAGATCATTATGCCGCTACATTGCTTTTCCTCTGAAGTCTTCCACCGGTGGGAAGTGTTCCCCCTGTGTAAGAGACCTGAGGTATTGTCCACAAATCACATGGATCCTGGAGGAGCCACTAGGCCCTCAATGGCTCTGTCGTGGCTCTGTAGGTAGCTTGGCTCAATTGCTACACTGCCAAGGACTCCCCAACTGGCGCCTGCCATTGGAACGCATTTCTATGGGTTCCCCAGTATATTTGGCTCTGAAAGAAGGTTAATGCCTGAGCAGATCAATTGGAATTGGAACTGATCATCTGGCCCAAATTATGGTTTTTAAGGGTTTTTCTGGAGTTAGTTGCCCCTACTTATTTTGGTCCTACTGGATGTTTAGATTTTTAGTTTAAAAAATGACATTTGTTTTAGATTAGGAAAAGAACAAAGACAAGCCCCCATGAGTCATTCTAGGCTAAAAACATACATTGTATACATCTGTTTGTATGAAAACAGATAAAAAAGCACCTATCATCCCCTTAATGCATGCGTGTACCTTCAGTTATTGCCACTGAGTGATATGGGTACTACTGAGGACATGAGTGGTTTCCCAAGCATACCATCAAATTGTGTTAACATTAGTGTTCCTTTTGTTATTAGTAATTACATTTTAATTTCAGAGGACTGCATATCACGTGGGAGTGGCAATTCCAAGGAGAATCAAAAGAAAAAGAATGAAAAAAAAAATGAAAAGTTAGAATGTCACTTTGGGGATGAGAAGCAAAAAAGGAAGACTATCTGCTTTTACAGATCCAGACTAACACGGTTACCCCTCTGATACTATCAAATGTAGGGCAATGTATAAAGTTTCTGCATGCAGTGCCTATGTGATGCTACTTGAAAGACAGCTCCTGAGAAGTAGTCCACACTTATTGTATTAGGAAGTACAGAATTATCTGTGGTAATAAATTGGTTCTATATACGTTACTATACATTATGTTTGTCTTTCCCTATTGTGTCAACAAGGGGGAGAGGTGGGGCGGTTTTGGTGGTTTTGAGGAGAGTTCTGAGTTCATGCATGCACGTAGTAGAAGCTAGAAGGGTTTGTTAGTGTGGTTTCTGCATAGTTATCAGTTACTTGCTTTGCACGTGTCTGTCATTTAGAAAGTTATTATAATAACTCATTCTATCCCATTCTTTACATCTTTTTCTTTTCATGCTCATCTTGTATTTGCTCCTTCACTTTCTGTCCCTTGCACTAGATGGAATTTGTAGTAACACGATACATTTGGCTCACTGATTCTTGCTCCACCGCACGCTCTCCCTGTGTTTATCTTTCTGTTCCACACTGTATCCTCCTTTTCAAAATGACAGCTGCTGACTTGATACTCTGGCGCTGATTCTCCCCTCTCTCTCACATTGGTATCAATCAATATTACCTCCTCTGAATTGCTGGAACTGCACCTGTTACTGGTATAAAAGAGTAAAGGAGAGGAGAATCCGGCCCAGTGTGTCTGAGAATAAATATTTCTGGAACATGAACAGTTTCCCAGAGCAAGAATGTGACTTTAGGCACAGCCCTGAGCAAGGAATGATAGCTAGACTACATGCCCAAAGAGCTGCTCTGAGATGCATTGTGACTCAGAAACCCCTCTGAGTCACAGCCCTCCTGTTTGTGGACAGCATCATAATTTCCTTCAGGCCTACTCACAGTGTAGTCCCGTTTACACCTGTACGCTGCACCTGTGGTCAGGATAGCCCAAGTAGACAGATTAAGGGCATTCTGCCTCCATTTTACTACTTTGCGCCTGTGTATAGTCCACTTCACAATGTCAGACCTGCTTACCTACAGGTTTCCCCAGGGACTGTGGGTTTCCAGACCCTTCTGTAGGTCCTAGCAAAGCAGTCAGTCAGAGCTGCTGCAAGCGCTGGGGGACATGGACACCCCCCCCACACACACACCCTGCAGTGCTCTTACAGTGCTCAGAGCACTTTTGGCTCCCAGAGCCAATCTCCTCACAGGCCTGGAAGGAGGCAGTGATGCTGTCACTACGGCATCTTTGCGTAGGGTGACCCCCTGAGATATGGAACACACAGTGAGACATTGTTTCCCCCCTTTCCCTCCCCACCTCTCCTCCAACCCTTGCTGTGGGGTACTGCTCACACACCTTCATCCACTCCTCTCTCAGGGTTTAGTGTTACTGTGGCCCACTCTACAAATAGCAGGAGGACAGGGTAAGAGGAAGAGTTTGAGCAATTTTCCCACACTTATAATTTTCCTGTTCTCTTCTAGGTGTTTGGTTGGACTATTGGATTACACTGTGACAGTGATGTACCTGCTGCACACACTATGTATGATAAACTGTCTATAAAGAGGAATATTTCTAAAAGGGAACTTAAATGTAAAGAGGGAGAATATGCTGCAGAAAATATGTGTTGTAAGCAGTGCCCACCTGGTAGGTATCATTTTAAAATAATTTATTGAAAAATAAAGAGGTGAGTGGAAATGTCCACAGGCAGAACTGCATACTGCTTGATAAATACTCTACGTCAGAGGGAGTCAATAGGTGGACTGTGGGCCAAATCTGGACCTCCAGACATTTTTGAATGGACCCTGAAAATAAAAATAATTGACTACCCCTGCTCTACATGCTGTAGCTTCTACTGGGACACAGTGTTATAGGGCCTTCCTCTGGCCCCCAAGTGACAGGACTACATTGGCTTCATATTTTCATTCAGAAATCCCTTGGGCACTGAAAACTGTATTCTGTGGATTGGACTCTAACCTTCTTGTATTGAAGCTTTTTCCCTAAAGATGTATATGATTATTCCATGCTATGCGAGTACTTTCACATGACCTGTTCCAAGCCTAGCTAGAATGCAGAATCATAGAACACACACAAATATTTACTAAATTCATGCCTATAAACTTCCCATGGATTTCAGACAAGTCCATGTAAGCTACTTGGATTCATAGAAAAGCACTGGGATATTTACATGCACAATTTTGAAGGAGGTAAAAAAATGCATTCATGCTCGTTTGCCCACACAACTCCCCATTTATACCTATGAATAGGTATTTTCATTGAACAGATCATTTGTTTAGTACATTTTCCTTCTTGTTTTTAATAATTAAAATTTTAAATCCAACCCTACATATGCTATATTACCAAAAGACATGTATGGCTAGAAACCCGTATAATTTATCCGTAGCGTTTAGAAAATGTTAATCCTGTCATTATTCATAAATTAGAAAGTTTAAGAGATGAAGAGAAATAGAAAATCTGAAGCAGATCTTCCAGTTGACAACTTCTGAGTACAGATACTACAACTTTCATTTTTCTTTTTGCATTTTTTTTTACAGGTTCAGTTAAAAGTGCTGATTGCACAAAGGACAAAAACACAACTTGTGAACGATGCACAGAAGGATCATTCATGAATCATTACAATTCCCTCGATGAGTGTCTGAGGTGCAAACCATGTGACTCTGAACTTGGTATGTCTGTAAAATGGCAACTCAAGCAACAAAAAACTTTCCATAGGACAAGACTGGGAAGTTACCACAAGCTTTGAGTAAGGGGTAGCATATAGTTATGATATCCCAGGAATAGACCAGGGAGGAAATTGTGACCGAGTTAAAAGGGGATCCAGGGACCCAATTGTCTCTGCAGGGGGCAGGGAGTATGCCATGACAGTGCTTTTCCTGAGCAGTTGTTCAGGTGCATTGGTTGGCACTTTGAGAGGGAACAGAGTTAAGGCTCTGTCCACTCCCCACCCACCTGTGTTGGAGGGCAAGTAGAAGTCCCTCAAGTTGGCTCTTTCACCCACAGTGTAACATGTGATATGGGTAGTTCACTATGACATTCTGGGGTACAAGCCTGACTAGTGAGGGGTTGTGTCGCCACCTGCCTTGCAACGTTGGGTGCCTCACAATGCTGTGGTGCTGTAGCTCCCATCCTGGGCCCCTCACAAACAGTGTGCAGGTCACATCCTGAATATCTGTGTATAGCTGCAGCCTGCCAGCAACACTCCAGTCAAACTCCAACTCCCACTTGCCTTGGTTACCACTTGCAGGATGGTCCAACACATTCCCAGTCCCACATTTCCCCCCAAAAATGTGTGTTCTACTCTGTCCAGCCCTCTCCTGGACAGTTCAGGTAAGGGGTAAAATCATAGGACTGGAAAGGACCTTGAGAGGTCATCTAGTCCAGTCCCCTGCACTCATGGCAGGACTAAGTATTATCTTCTAGACCATCCCTGACAGGTGTTCGTCTAACCTGCTCTTAAAAATTTCCAATGATGGGAGATTCCACAATCTCCCTAGGCAATTTATTCCAGTGCTTAACCACCCTGACAGGAAGTTTTTCCTAATGTTCAACCTAAACCTCCCTTGCTGCAATTTAAGTCCATTGCTTCTTGTTCTATCCTCAGAGGTTAAGAAAAACAATTTTTCTCCCTCCTCCTTGTAACAATCTTTTACATACTTGAAAACTGTTACAATAGTTTGCTACTTTAATTGGCGTCACCAAACAATTCAGTTTAAACACAACACTGGATTAATTTTGATTAAAGAATAAAACAAGTTTACTTAACTACAAAGAGATGGGTTCTTAAGTGAATACAAGTATAAGACATTAAAGTCAGAAATGGCTACAAGATAAATAAAGATAATGCTTTCTAGTAACTAAAAGTTAACAAACTAGGCTTGGTTCAAGGTTCTTACCAAATGTTTCCAGCAACATGGGGTCTCGTGGTGAAAGAGGTTCCATGTTGTTTGTTAAAATGTGAATCAATCTGTTCCTGCCACTCACCTTGTGGCCAAAGTATGGCCACTTGACAGGTGATGGCCAGTCAACTTTGATGACACTTGGTTAGAGGCATCAGCTTGTCTTTTGGAAACTGGTTACCCACTCCCTAAACTTGTCTGGTAAACACATTTCAGTTGTAACTTCATCTTATGTTCATAACTGTACGTATAATGTCATTTCGTGCATTCACTACGATATGATTGACTAGTGAGTTATTAGTTTTCAAATGATGATACTTCACAAGCCATATTTTGTACAAAGATTATTACAATAATGTGTAGGGTCAGAATACAGGGGTGCAGTCGGTCACACTCACCTTATGCCCCTGGAGTTCCTTGTCTTAACATTTATCTTGGCTCACAATCTGGTCCACAGTGAAAACATTTTAGATATATTCAAACATTTAGGGTGTTAACAAAAGGTACACGAAAACCAATGTTTCTATTTAATACCTTGCTTACAGAAGTTACCTTGAATCGTTCCTTATGATAAAAAAAACCCCACACACACTAGACAAAGTGAGATGCAACTTGATTTTCCCAGACACAGTGTTGAGTGTTTTACAATGGACACACACACACACCCATGACACAAAGCAACTATCTGGGAGAACATAAACCTGCTCCCACTCTAGTCCTCACTGAAGCAGGTTTGCAGCTGCTTCTCCGGAAACTCAGAAGTGCTGCATAAGCAAGACGTAGCAGAAAATTGTGCATAGTATTATAAGAGGCATTTGAGGAAACCCGTTTGCAGGTGGCTGAGAGCAGGGCCACAAGTCACATCAAAGAGTTGAAAATCCTTAGCTTACAAAAAGTTTCCAATAAGGAATTGTTGTATTAATTTTAAATGAATTTAAACTTCATTTTAAAGTTATTAGAGGCTCAGGACCCTGAGCATCCTACAGGGTTTTGTGCTTGATTGTGTCTGGCCCTCTGGCTGTGCAAGTGTGTGGGAGGGGGCACAAGGAGCCTTCTCTTGCAGCCACATCACAACCCTTGGTGGCTGTTGAAATTGGCATTTTTAGGTGGGGGCTGGGGTTCAGTTCCAGCAGCATGTCCTTTCCTCTAATAGCTCTTGAGGTACTGACAAATGTCCCCACTCACTATTTGAGTGCCTGCCTCACCTGGGACTCAAACTGTTGTCAGCTGAAGAAAATATTTTTTAAAAGTTACCTTCAGACCTAGGTGTGTTACAGGTACTGTATGGGTATCTCATGATCCTGCAGTCAGGTCAATCTTACTAGCCAATGATGGATAAAATCTGACTTTAAATAGCAAGATCTTACTAGAAGAAAACTAAACTAGTTCAAACCAGGCCAAACAGAGTGACCCGGCAATGCCCAACTTGTCTGTTTTACCCAATGTCCAGTCCAAATAAATAGATGGACATCAGGGAACTGCACCGGGGATGATGCCAGCAGATGATGCAGGAGATGCACAGGAAACCATTACAGAAGTGGCAACTGAATATGCAGGAGACCAGACCATTAATTATATAAAGTATCATAGAATGATGAATGAGAAAAACACTGCCAGTATTTTGTAATGTTATGTACTAGTCCCCTTCCAGCAAAGCAAGTGCTTATTGTCAGCTCTTTTTTGCAGCGTTTGATTGCGGAGGACTCCTTCCTTCCCTCCTCTGCCCAGTATCACACAATCAGAAGGAGCATGTAGAAAACAATATGGTGATGCTTGCTATTGTGACCAGCTCACATTGATGCATACAGCAGTAGAGCAACAGCACTAGGTCTGAGCATAGCATTTGCTAATGGTGCACTAAAATAGTTAGAGTACCACCACCTTCGAATTGAAGAAAACTCTTGGGATTTATTTTAGATTTGGAAGTTGCAGAACATTGTACCGTCACTCAGAACACACAATGCAGGTGTAAACAACACTACTTTTGCAATTCTTCTGACCCATGTCATCATTGCAACCCATGCAGCAAGTAAGTTTGAGGTCTTTATTATTTAACTATTCAAATGGTTTGTTATTTAATGTGAATTAGCCAGACTCAGCCAGTTTTTCAATATCAATGTGGCCTCTAAGGCATTGTTTAGATTAGGAAAGAAAGATACTAGTTTTTCAATCAATTTAGCTCACTTAACTCAATTGAAAATCCCACATCAATGTAGTCACGCTTAAACACCTGTTAGCTCCATTTTAGTGGTCAAGTTATAGCCTAATGAGGTTTTCAGTTGAATGAAGCTAGTTCTATTGAACTCATTCATTTAGAGGGAAAAAGCACTTTTTTCCCTAGTCTGGACAAGGCCTAACATTTTATAGATTCCCATTTGCATGGACAGTTACCACCATTGTGTCCAAATATGCATTTGAATGCACAAATCTACACACACATTTAGAGGTCACTTTTAATAATTCCCACTTCAAGTTTTTTTGAGCTTTGTCTTCGTGTGCTCTGTTGGGGTGGACAGAAGATTATTCCATGTCAGGAGGTTACAGAATGATGGATTGGATGGGGGAGGAAGTAGAGTTGGAAGGTCTGGCAATACCAGAGGGTGACAGTCTGTAGAGGAAGAGAACTTCAGGGAAAGCAGCAGGTGCCTTTTATAGGATCTTCTGCCAAATTCCCTTGGACCCATACCTCTCTAATCTCCCTCCCAGGAAGTGACATCACTCATTTTAGAGAAACAAGATGGGTGAGGTAATATATTTGTCCAATAAAGGATATTGCGTAACCCTTCTTGTCTACCGAATATTCTGGGACCAACACAGCTACAACAACACTGCATACATCTCGTTTTAGTCACAAAGCAAGTATAGTGCATACAGATTTGGTATTCCTTCATTTACTGCACAAATTAATTTTCATCAGAAATCTAAAATTATGAAACTGAGATTTTAGATCAATTTTGGCTGAAGGAAAGAATCCCTCAGCATTTTAGTTTTCTGGTATGAGTTTTTTAAATCTCTGATTTTGGGTCTTTGTCACACACTGACTGCATCCCACACTGGGGCCTTGGCAGATTGAGGATGTGTTTGTTTCCTGTTCATAAACAGTCATGTAGCCCTGGTGCAACAGGCAAATCTCTGTATGTCTACACTGAAATTAGACACCCACAGCTGGCCTGTGCCAGCTGATTCAGGCTAAGATGCTAAAGAGGTTTGATTGCTCAGGTAGAAGTTTGGGCTCAGGCTGCAGCTCCGTTTCTGGGATCCTCTCATCTTTCGGGGTTCTAGACCCAGGCTTCAGCTCTACTGTCTACACCACAGTTCAATAACCTCTTAGACAGATTATTTTAGCCCGAGTCAGCTGGCACAGGCCAGTCACAGGTGTCTAATTTGTAGGCATACCCTCTGTTTCCTGCTGCATGGGTGTTTGATTACCAGCTCTGTTGTGAATAAAACCAGCATGCTTTTCAGTTCTATCAAAGGGTGCCCTCCCCCCTCAGCTATTAGTGGATGTAAGCAATTGTGCTTTTGTTATTGGGCACTGTAATGGGTGGAACTGTTTCTGCCTCCCCAAAATCATCTCTGCCCTAATCTCTCCTTACGTTTAAAAAGCAAGTAAAAACTTTTATTCCAAAGGTGTTTGGGTTATTTGAGAAGGAGCGCTGTTGGTCCTTTCTTTATTGCCTCTCTCTTCACTTCCTTTTTCTCTATTAGGCTCCCTCCTTTGTTTTATCCTGCGGATCTTTTATGTTACTGTTGTGTTTCATTGGGTTTTATCATGGTGTACAGCACCCTGAGCTGCTCACAAGGCTGTGTGGATTCACTCTGTAAATAGTGGTATTAACATCATTTACATTATGACTCACAACTGACAGGAAACTGGACAAGAATCCCTAGAGACTAAATATAACCTTGGAGGACTAGAGAGACACTTCTTCCTCCCTACTAAATTCAAAATTCCACTTTCTTACTATATTAAAAGCCAACAGGTAACAGGGTGGGGGGCATGGATAACTTTGCCTTCTTTTCATGACAGATTGTGTTTTTCTATCATTAAATTACTATTAAATACATACATATTTTTCATATTTTCTCTAGGTGCGAAAATGGCGCAATTGAAAAAGAATGCACCCCGACCACAGATACCGTATGCAAAAGTGAGAGTGAATTACTTAATCTTGGTACCTCCACTGGCAGAGTCAGTTGGATACTGTGGAATCAGCTATGCAGTGTAGGCCAGATTGCGTGTGTTAAGCCCCAGGTTGAGGTAGTGTGGCGCTGCACCACCATATAAAATGCTTCCTAGGGACACCTGATATGCAGGGAGAGCACACACAGGGCTGCACAAGGGTGAAATATGGCCTTCAGTCCATGACTGGTCAGTTCTGCTGGCTGGTGTGGCGGGGTTGCCCCTTGTAGAGTGACTTGTACCATAGGGAACAGTAACGGGGAGCAGTCTCTGTTGGCAGGAGAGAACAGGAATAATTTGTGTGTCTTGCCCTGGCACAGGGATGCAAGGAGCAGAGAGGGAAGACTCCTTGCACCTCACTGGTCGTCTCCTCATACCGCACACATCTATACAAGGGCCTTCCACAGTCTGGCCTTTATAATCCTGTGAAAGGTTCCACATGTTGTTGTTGTATTGCACTGTTTTTCTGTGCTTTGCTTTTATGTAAATTTTACAATGCTCTAAATTATCAGGAAACGTCTGGTGGATCTATGTAGTAGTGGTTGGAATCGTAATCGCTATCGCATCACTAGCCGTAGCAGCATACTGTTGTAAGTTAGTCTCTTTTCTTCATCTATACTGTATACTGAATTGACTACTCTACTTCTTAATTAATTGTAATTCTCCTCTTTTAGGTGCTCCATTTTAGCACTGATACATACTCTGTGCTGGTTTTTTAAATTCTTTGGCATGGTTTGTTTCAGACAAGAAGAAACGGAAGGATTTTGATTTGAACAATCAGATGCGGCATCCTGTTGTGCACAAACCACCCACCCCTGTAAGTATCATTGCTTAGCATGGCTGAAATTCAGCTTGGTACATGGGGTCCTCTGCACTACTTAAATCCACATTGGGGATGTGTAAATTGTGGCGGTCTGTCCTCCCTTTACCCTCTGGCTTTATGTGAAGGAAGTGAACTTCACCACAGAGAGAAAGACACTTGCGGGAGAGTTCCAGACTATTTTTGCCAAGCAAATAACAGGATTTGTCCATATGCTTCCTACAAGCAGTTCTGAAAAAGAGAGTGTTTTTTATAGTACAATGTATATATGGAGAACAAGAGGAAGTTTTCAAACCCTCCTGTCCCAGCTACACACACAAGCTAAGAAGGAAGTCAGGGATTTTATTCGGATTGTTCCACTCTCTCTCTGATTTTATCCCCTAAATAGTCCCATGTTTAAACATGCATTGTTCCTTAGAATGGAAGGGTTCTAGCAGTGAGTGCCCAGCAGCTGAGGATAAGAGAGGACATTGTGTCATTCTGCTGTGACCCTCTCTATTCTCTCAGCCTATCTGTGAGCAGCACTGAGGGGCTCAGTTCATCCAGTTTTCTATGGCCAAAGGACAGTTGCAACACGGAGGGGACCATGAGGAAGCAGAGTGAGAGTGGGGGTCAGAAGAGTTTTCTAAGAGGACCCTGGGGGGGAAATGTAACATATTTGCTGGCCTGACTCATTAGGGTCAGATCATTACAGAAACATGCAAAAAGTGGCCCAAAGTTTGCTGGAGGAGGAGGGGTTGAGCATCATTTCTGTCTCCTCCCCTCCCCTCCCCTCAATGCTTGTCTGTGGGCTGTAGACAGGAAGGGTGTGGAGCTGGGGGAAGCTCCCTCCTTGCAGCAGCATCTCTCTCCAGCCTAGTACAGAGCTCCTCACTTAGACAAAGGATCATTTCTCTCCTAAAGAATGTTCCATACATTGCTTAAGCATTCTGAATAGCTAAGATCCTAAAGTTCTTGTACTAGTCCGTGACCCAAATAGAGACCACCTTCATTTCTATTATTCAGTTTAAAATTGGCTAATGCACTGTATTCTAAACATGGCCTGGCTACTAAAGAGAGGGGTCATGGATACAGCTGGGAGAAAACTCCAAATTTCATGAAATTTAGCATTTTGCATAATTTGGTGTTTAAAAAAAATTTGGTAGTGGGAGCCCAACTCCACCCCTCAATAAGGTACAAAAGGGACTGTGCCACTGAAAGAAGAAGGGAAGATGGGAATAAGTGAGAAAACAAAAAACAAAAATTAACAATCAAGAAAAACTGGGGGGAAGGGCAGAGACTCTACAATCTGCAGGGCCTCCTTTACACTTTTTTCTTTATCTGTTTCCAGGAAATGGAGCATCTCCTGTACCCAGGTATGAAATAACATTTTACTTTCTCTGTAGTAATGGTGAGAAATATGGTTTAGAAACCATATGCAAAAATATATGTTTTGTTCAGTTTAATGCCAGGTCAGTCTCTGTTTTGAAGAGCTGTCACTCCTCACTGATTTGTAACTCTCCTTATTAAATAAATGTTTGTTATGGAAACAACCCTGCAGTCCTGACTAAGGGTAGGTCTATACTTACCTGCCAGGTCAACACGTAGAGTTCGACTTCTCGGAGTTCGAACTATCGCGTCTAATCTAGACGCGATAGTTCGAACTCCGAACGCGCTCCCGTCGACTCCGGAACTCCACCACCGCGAACGGCGGTGGCGGAGTCGATGGGGGAGCCGCGGACTTCGATCCCGCGGCGTCTGGACGGGTGAGTAGTTCGAACTAAGGTAGTTCGAGTTCAGCTACGCTATTCGCGTAGCTGAACTTGCGTACCTTAGTTCGACACCCCCCCCCCCCCCAGTGTAGACCAGGCCTAAGACAACTCGCATTGTTTTTAAATCAAAGAAAGTTTTGCCTCGGTAAGGGCTGCAGACCCTGTTACATGATACATGTTAGCAGGAATTAGTTATTGAAAAACCCAAAATGTTTCTGCTTGGATAAGCACCCAACTGTTTTCCTGCTTGTTAAAAAACTGTGAGTATATGCAATTTTTTGAAGACTTTGTCCCACAGGACTCTCTAACTAGGAAACCCACTACTGGTTCAGTAGATCCACTGGCAAGCTTGTTGCCGGATCTCAGGTATTCATATATTCTAATCTCCTGGACGCTGCAGCTTCCAAAGCCAAAGGCATTCACCCTGTATTACAGAATGTGGTATTGAAATGTAGTCCTACGCAAAGCCCAGAAGATAGGCTTCTAGACCCTGAACTGTCAAGTGCATGAGTCAAGCAATGGAAGTAGCATCACGGAGAGGTTCAGGGCCTAGCTAAGAGGATGCCAGAGACGCTTGCCTGCTTAACATGCCCTTCATACATTTGGTGATGGGGGGAGGGGAAGAAGAAAGGGTCCTATAGAAAGATCTGAGGGCTTATTTGAAGTCACAGGAAGGGGATATGGGTTCATACCTGAACATTTGAATTTTCTAACATAAGGAAAAGTGTAGCATGTCGACCCATTCCTACTATGCATCTGACGAAGTGGGTATTCACCCATGAAAGCTCATGCTCCAATACCTCTGTTAGTCTGTAAGGTGCCACAGGACTCTTTGCTGCTTTTACAGATCCAGACTAACACGGCTACCCCTCTGATAATTGATTCCTACTATGAATTTCCCTGTAAAAGACTGTCTCTTGCTCTCTCGTTTGGCTTGAAACCTCATCTGTTTTGAACAGGAAAAGTGTAATCTATTTAAAACATGAGAAAGATCAGTAAAATACTATTGCCATGAGTTTGTGTTTTCAAATGTTATTTGTATTGTCAGATATAGACCTGAGCACCCACATTCCTGCTATTGTGGAGGAGATGACACTACCACAAGTCAAGAATTTTGTTCGGAAGCATGAAATCCCAGAACCTGCCATAGAGCAGACAATCCAGGACCATTTAAATGATTCAACTGAGCAGAAAATCAAATTGTTCCATATCTGGTATCAACATCATGGAATGAAGGGGGCTTACGGAAATTTGATCATTAGCCTGAGAAAATTTAGTATGCGTACTGTTGCTGATAAAATTGAGAAAAAACTGAATGTGGTCACTTCCAGCAGTCAGGAAAACGGAAGATCAAAAGTCAGTGCCCTTTCTGATGAACATACTGTGTAGTCAGCGGAAAAATATTTCTAAACTGGTAAGTATTATTTTTATATTGTAAATAAAGTTTTCAAAGACCGTTCCCTTCAGCATTTCTACCTGATTAAAGAAGAGGCAACTGAACAAGCACAGACAGCATGGCTAACTTCTGGAAATACATCGATGTGCACTTCAAAGATTGAGATTTTCCTATACTTTGTATAGTACTGGGAACAGAGACTCTGGGAAGCAGTCACTAAAAAAGCAACTATATAGGAGTTCATGCAGAGGACTCACAATGCTTCTGTGTCACACAAAAAAAGTCAGCCGACATTTTGGATTGAAGCTTTAGCTAAGGATTTATGGTCCCAG
The DNA here is from genome assembly GCF_016161935.1 of Mauremys reevesii. Taxonomy (NCBI): domain Eukaryota; kingdom Metazoa; phylum Chordata; order Testudines; family Geoemydidae; genus Mauremys; species Mauremys reevesii. The sequence goes on along the minus strand of NC_052629.1, from coordinate 33,532,899 downwards.
ACAATGATGATATTTGTGTTTAGTTATGCTGAAATTATGGTTTATAGCTATTTTCCTTATGTAAAAGAATGAAAACTCTGGTGTTATGTTTACAATATTTTCAGCAAACACACTTAGGGAAAAAAGGATTTCAATTCTTCTTTTAAATTTAAAGACTAACTTTAATGTAATCTGTAAACATGTTAAAGATTTACTCACATGAGAAATCCCATTTAAAGTCAGTGGGGCTATTCAGTTGCAAGATGAATATATTTGTTTTTATAGTTTACTTTGAATGGTACTTTCAGTTGTGAAAGCATATGGACATGTACATATTTCATGAAGGGCCGCAAACTAACCTCAGATGTGTGGGTGCAGCTTATAGCCTTCTACAATAATCATGATGGTCCTTTCTGGTCTTAAAAGAAATCCATGAAATGAAATGGGTTCTGTGCCTGTATATCTGAAGCACAAAACTGGGTCCTCAATTTTTAAAGGTCTGTCATACCAGCTGTGATCTCTCCAAGGTGCAAATGTTTGATACTAGCTTTTCTAATAGAAAGATTTAAAGTAAGACACAAGCAGCAATAAAAGAAGCTTGAAAAAGTGTATGGTTCTTTCCTTTAATTTGTATAAATTGGCCTATAATAACCTCGGTTTCAAGATTTCAGATTCCTCATATCAGTAAACCACAGGAATGAAAACTGAGAACTCCATTCATCTCAGGACCATACGAAGCCCAGAAAGCTGTGCACCAGACCAATCTATTCAGCAAGACTGGGCTGCCACATAGTTTATCAACCTCCAAAAAAATCTAGGGAACTGCAGGGCTACTCTCTGGAAGGAAAGATTAATCTGTAAGCCTATGTTAGTGTCCTACTTCCTATGAACCAAAATTTCTTGTGCTGGACCTATTTCCTTTTCTCCCTCCCTCTCCTAGGTCCCTTATAAAGCTCCACGAGAAAGTGAAGTGAAAATATTTGCTACACTGTATCACATCATTTGTCCATCATGTTAATTTTCTTGCATCCAGGTGCAGCTGGCTAAAAAGAAAAGTAGTTACCTGGGCTGTTTGTGGAGGGAAATCTCCCACCTCTCCTGACTCCTGTGGAGGGCTCCACCTCATCACTGAAGTCTGGGGACTGTCTTTTCTCCTCCACTCACTGATTCCATGCAGCTCATTGGTAGTCTCATTAGTTGATAAACGCTGTTGTTCTTCCTGACTGAGATTTTCCGGTCACATGACGCCTTTACTATTTTTTCTTTGACTCACTGCCTCTCAGTCCTCCAGCAGTAACTCCATTAGTCACACTCAGTGCACCGCCTAAGACTGCTTCCATGACCCACATTGCTACTAACAGCTCTTTGGCTACTCAAGGAGTATGGACCTGTTTCTCCCCAGTCTGCACCTTGTGCCTTTGCACCCATGCAGTCATTTTCACCTGTAGTAAGTGGTTGTAAACAGAAAAGTAGCACTTTCCCAAAGTGTAAATGACTACAAGGGTGCAAGGCAAAGGAGCATCAGGTGCTGTGAATCAACTACAGGGCAGGCTTGAGCAGCTGTGTAATGCTGAGACTAGTATTAGGTGTCTGCTGCTAATGATCACGCTACTAGTGAAATACAGTAAATCTTCCAGGATTACATGACCTGGGAGGGCTGTGAAGGAAAGATAGACCTGAATGGATCCCAGTGCTAAAGCTAGGTTTTTGTGAAACAGATAAATTTGAGTTTAAAATGAGTGACAATCCTCTCAATAAGGTAGATTTGAGAAAGTTGAGCCATTCATGCTTCTGCCCATGAAGTTTATGGCTATAGAGCCTGCACCTAGTGTAGGATCCACAACTACACCTCAATTCTTACATGGAACATGCATGCTGTACGTTTGGAAATCTCTTGACATGTATGGAGCAAGACTTCACACCTAGTACATGCTTGTACATTCAAAATGACCAACCCATATGTATTAATGCCAATCAGCAAGCTGATGTCCGAGACAGAGAGCCAAAATGCTCACAGTCTTCCTCCCTTTATAGGAACCTCAAGTAGGCCTGTACTAATTGCAATGATAGCTCAGAGACAAGTGATCTAACTTCTGCGTTCTGTATGTTGCACACACTCAGAAGAGTTGCTGGAGCTGAACAGTCATGCCTGGCACCCTGATACTATATGAATAATAAGTAACAAGATTGTTTGCCTTTGTCTGTGTACAGAGCTCACACCCCCACTGCAGCCCTTTTATGCTGCTCCACTGCCATAAAGGGGATGGAATACCTCCTTGGAATTCCCCAATGCAGGGGTAGCATAGGGCTAGTGTGGACTGTGCTATGCTACATTCCTATATAGTCCCAGTGTAGGTGGAGGACAAGAAAGAGAGAGTTTGGCCGGAACATTCTGTTAGCTGCCATGCCAACCTCTAGAGCAGGCCAGAATTAGAGAAGTACAGGAAGTAGTTTAAAGGCACATCTACATCTCCTCCTGGGCTCTCATTCTGGCTTTGCTTACAAGCAGGTGCAGCACAGGCTATGCTCCTTTTTATTGACCAGGGCAAGTTATGAGTGCCCATTTCTTAAGGCCCGAGTGGGTCACACAGTTTGTCCAGTTGTAATAGTGAACTCTAGTGTGAAATTGTGTATAGGTGCATTGGAATTTCCAAAAAAAGCACTGTCAGAAGGACTGTTTAAAACAAAAAGCCCCCAAGGAGTGAGTCATATTTTCCCTCTGCAGATCTGAACCCAGAATACTGTTAAGCCTGGTAGTCATTACGCTTTCATTTTTTAAACTGCAACATGATGCTGCCACAGATAGAGTGACTATACTAGCAGAGCGGTGGTGGGGTTTGTAACAATTCTAGTTACACCTTTCACCCCAAAGGATAATGGTTATATCATGCACAGAGACAGACATTCAAAAGGCCTCTCTTCTGAGCATTGGATAAGCCTCAGTTAGAGCCAGACTGGGAAGAGTTAAAGGAGAGCAACAGGAAGGATAGAATGTTTGGGAAATGAAACCTACTGTATATGGAAAGCTTAGAGAACCGACTGTGTTCAAGCTAAAGGAAAGCAGATAGGAAGGAGAAACTGAAACTGTACATGCATAAAGTGACTCAACGGGTGCAGACAAATTATGAAAGGAAACTGTCGTGAGGAGACAAACTCTGCAAACCCTTATTTTAAAAAAATCAAGGTTGAATCTTGTTCAAATGCTTTCCTGGAGAAATCAGTATTTTCCAAAATCCTCCCCACTGCTCCAGCAGTAAATTCCCACATTTACACTGTGGGAATGAAAGACTCTGTCAGGGGGTGGGCAGTGAAGGAAGGTTCAGCCTCTCCCCACTGTCCACACTCTGCCAGAACCTTTCCCTGCTGCTGGTGGGGAGCAGTGGGGAGGCAGCAGGACACTACACTGCTTAAAACAGCAGTGGAGAGAGGAAGGCAATGTGTGGGGAATAGAGAGGCGTGTAGGGTATGTACTCGGATACATAGCCACACCCTTCAGGCATGTCTGTACTTGCCTAAACCGTGCCTCACAGTCTCTGCTGCTAGTTACTCCCATGCTAGGGGAGGTCTACACTGCATCAGGGGTTCTCAACCTTTTTCTTTCTGAGGCAGCCCCAACATGCTATAAAAGCTCCACGGCCCACCTGTTACACAACTCCTCTTTTTCTGCCTAGCCAGTAGATTAAAAGCCACAGCTGGCATTAGGGGGTAGCAAGTGGGGCAATTACCTGGGGCCCCATGCCACAGGGAACCTGCAAAGCTAAGTTGTTTGAGCTTCGGCTTCAGCCCAAGGCGGTGGAGCTCGGGCTTCAGCTTCAGCCCCAGTGAGTCTAACACCTGCCCTACTCTCTGGTTTATTTTGACGTTTCCCCTGAAACCTGCTCACGGCCCCCTAGTGGGCCCCAGACCACTGGATGAGAACCACTGCACTATATGCCACCGAAAGAAGCGTGCAGTGGAGATGTACCCTACAGCACCACAGTGGTGTGCGATAGTCTGAAGGGAGATAGACAAGGTAAAAAGGATCAGTTTTCACTACCCAATTATTTTATGTCTCAATCATGTCTCTTTTACGCTTGTTTTTCTTCCAGTTTTTGTAGTTGTTCCTACCACTCTGCAAACTATTTTGATTTCCAAATCAAGCTGAGTTAAAATACCATCAGAAAAAAGGCAATTTTCTGTGTTTATGTTCAATGGAAACAAAATGCCATCTTTTCCCACAGACAACTAGGTTTGTCTCCTTAACTGTTTTATTCTTAAATTTAATTGCCCACCAGATGGCAATATGTACCAAGATTTTCCATACCACTGATACTAGATTTCCCGCTGAGCCTCTGACACTGCAATTACAAGACTTCAGACTGTTTGCCTCTTTTTACCCCTGACATGGGAAATTCCACAAGCACACAATGCTAGTATTATGGTAGAACTTTTCCTCTTTCTGCAAGTTTTTCTGTAGAGGAAAGGCTTCGTCCTTTCGCCCTGCATTGATGCAGCTGCACCGATCTAGCACATCTGGTGAAGACGCACTATGTCAAGCGGATAGTGCTCTCCCATTAATGTAATTACTCCTCAATGAGAGGCCACTGATGTAGCACAGTCGACATCATTTTAAGTTGATGTAACTTATGTAGCTTAGGGGGGTGACTTTTTCACATTCCTGGCTGATGTAAGTTATATGGTCTTAAGTGGTAGTGTAGACAAACCCTTAGTCTGCTAACTGCCCTTCAGGGAGTGAATTAGAATTTGATATTTTGGTATCGTTCTTCAATAGGATTCGCTCTGCTGAGTAGAAGATCTGGCTCAACAAGTGGAATTTTAAGATCCCAGGACTATGTTTCTAATCAGACCTCCTTGCACACACTAAATAATTCTTCTCTCTCTTCTTTGTACCTGTAGACGGCCACTCATCCCTCCCGGAGTCATCACCAACTTGAGCTAAACCCACTAAATTCATAATATCTACTCATGAATCAGTTGCTGAAGGTCCCTCATTTTTATTGAGCGTTTTTGAGCTCCAAATTGTCTGCCTCCATTTAATATAATGCTTATTCCTGTCATTGTTAATTGACTAATTAATACTCAGTAAACTTCCAAAGGTTGAAGTATTATCCCATTTTGTAGATGGGGAAGCTAAAGCAGATATGAACTGACTTCCCCGTGGCCACCGACAGGGGCGGCTCTACAAAGTAGGCTGCCCCAAGCAGCGCGGAGCGCTGCGCCGCCCTTCCCCAGTCCCGCGGCGGGTCCCCTCTTCCCGCGGCTCCGGCATCCTGGGGAGGACGGCATTTGGCTCCGGTGGAGCTCCCGCCGGCATGCCTGCGGCAGGTCACCAGAGCCCGGGACGAGCGGACCTGCCGCAGTCATGCCTGCGGGAGCTCAACCGGAGCCGCGGGAAGACGGGACCCGCCGCAGGCATGACTGCGGCAGGTCCGCGCGTCCCGGGCTCCGGTGGACCTGCCGCAGGCATGCCGGCGGGAGCTCCACCGGAGCCAAATGACGCCCTCCCCAGGATGCCGCCCCAAGCGGGCGCTTGGCCCGCTGGTGCCTAGAGCCGCCCCTGGCCACCGAGCTGCCAAGCATTCCCCTGGCATAATGGATTCTTCCATGAGCACATAGCCAGCTCTACACCAACCCCTCACCTCACAACAGAGTCCTGATACACATTCACATAAGCAATAAAAACATCTGTGCTTACATTAAAAAAATAGTTTGGACTCTCTCCAGCAGAAAGGAGGAATGCAGTATTTTCCTCTTTAAAAAACGAAAAGAAAAAAAAATCAAGTCCAGGTGTCTTGCAAAGAGCAGAGCTTCATGATGTCTGAATAACACTACTCGGATCACGTCCAGGGAAAATCTGTAGGCAATCTAGAATTTTGGCCTTCCTAAATAAGTACCTCTCTCTAGGGTTGAATTATCCAACAGTGTGCTTAAAATTATCCAAATTTTAAGGGGCAAGGGATAGCTCAGTGGTCTGCCAAACCCAGGGTTGTGAGTTCAATCCTTGAGAAGGCCACTTAGGGATCTGGGGTGAAAATTGGTCCTGCTAGGGAAGGCAGGGGCTGGACTCAATGACCTTTCAAGGTCCCTTCCAGTTCTAGGAGATTGGTATATCTCCTATTATTGTTATTATCTGGAAAGGATGGCAACAGTTCTTTTTTGTAAACAAAAGAATAAAACATTTCACTGGTGTGTCCACTAGAAAATTAAAACAAATCAAGAGTGTTTGAGGAATTTGGTACTTGACAGATAAAGTCAAATTTTACAATTTAATCAGTGCACCTGGCTCCTGTCATATTCTCCATTCATGTAGCCTCAGCAAGCAGTTGGTTAACAGCCAATTTCATGCACAAATTAGGCTTTGTCTATACTACAAAGTTTTGTTGACAAAAGTTATGCTGCTTTAATCAAAGTGCGTTAATTAAAACCGCTGTTGCATGTCTACACTAGCTCCTTGTGTCGGCAGAGTGCATCCACACTAACAGTCCTTGCATCGATGGAGAGAGCAGTGCACTGTGGGTAGCTATCCCACTGTGCAACTGACCATAGGGTGCTTTGGGAAGGGTTTGCAATGCCTCATGGGGCAGGTACAACGTCACATGATGCAGGTTTCTCAATTCCATCTTTCCAGGGGCATCCAAGTAGGTTGTCAGCCACTTTTCAACTGAAGTGGGGTGAGGGAGAGAAGAGCAGTGTGTCTGGGTTTAGAGAGACAGCAGGCTGACCAACCTATCCTGAAGCAGGGGGAGGGAAACATCCCTCTCTCTCCCCTCCACACACATACCCGTCAGCCTCCAGCAAGGGTGACCAGAAGTCCCGATTTTATAGGGACAGTCCCGATTTTTGGATCTTTTTCTTATATAGGCTCCTATTACCCCCACCCCTTGTCCCGATTTTTCACACTTGCTGTCTGGTCACCCTAGCCCCCAGCTCTGCTCTGCGCAGCAGTCTCTCCCGCAGCAGCCTGTTGTGCCTGCTGGCCTGCCTATGGTTCTGTGATTCCCTTGAGTTCTCCCCCTCCACAGCCTGCCTCAGTTGCTGGGAGCAGCATCCTGAGCAGCTCTGTGAGCTCTCCCTGCTGAGGAATGTCAAAGCAGCACAGCAGTTCCCCACCCATCCCCACTCCTTGCGACAGCAGGCTGCCTGGGGCTGTTCCTTGTGCAGGGCACAGGGGCGGCTCCAGGCCCCAGCACGCCAAGCGCATGCTTGGGGAAGCAAGCCGTGGGGGGCGCTTTGCCGGTGTCGCGAGGGTGGCAGGCAGGCTGCCCTCCGCGGCTTGCCTGCGGAGGGGCCGCTGGTCCCGCGGCTTCGGAGGACCTCCTGCAGGTGCCTGCGGGAGGTCCGCCGAAGCCGCGGGACCAGCGGACCCTCCGCAGGCAAGCCGCGGAGGGCAGCCTGCCTGCCCTGCTTGGGGTGGCAAAATTCCTAGAGCTGCCCCTGGCAGGGCAGAACAGGAGCATTCCACGTTAATGGTTAGTTCCTGGAGCAGAGCAGCACGCTTAGCTGTCAGATACTTCCCGAAGCTTTGCAAGGGGAGGGGCACATGCTGCAGGGCAGCTGGGATTAAAATAGTGAGCAGAGAGGTCATGGCAAGCATTGCGAGATCCTGGTCCTGTTGGGATCCAGGAAGTGGGATGGGTGGGAGCTAAAGAACCTCCCCCGAGCCTAAGGGAAGGATCTACAGGGCCAGGATTCCAAATGATTGCGGGGGACAACTAAAGATATAACAGGAACGGGAGTGAGATCACAGGGCTAAAGGAAGGGAACCTGACAGGGACACCAAGCAGAGAACCCCAGACAGCGCCCACTGCTCCTCGAAGGTGTCAAGGGAGCCAAGCCAGTTACGTCGACAAAAACAAACAGCAGTCTCTACCCTGACACTTTGTCACTTAACTTAGCTGCAAAAAGCTATACGCCTCTTGTTGAGGTGGTTTGGTTTTGTCGGCAGAACAGCAGAGTTTTGCCACCAAAAGTAGCTTTGTGGTGTGGACACCTCCCCCATTTAGTTGGCAAAAAGCAGCTTTTGCCAACAAAACTTTGTAGTGTAGACAAGGCCTTACACTGCCCAAGAAGTTTATCAAACTAGCCTTTACTGAACAACTGTCCCTTGATCGGGGTCTGATCCAATTCCCACTGCAGGCAACAAAATTCACTTCAGGGGAGCTGGCGTGAGCATCCTACAGGACTGTTGTGGAAGGGAGGAAATTAGTTATATTACTTAAGAAATAGTATAAAAGCATGTAATTAGACACACTTAGGCCCCAATTCAGAGGAGGCAGCATGGCCTAGTTGATAGTGCTCAGAACTAGGACTCAGGAGACTTTGGTTCTGTTCCCAGATTGGCCACTGCCCTCCTGGGTGACTTTGGGCAAGTCACTGTGCCTCAGTTTTCCCCATCTGTAAAATGGAGATAATGATACTACTGACTTCCTTTGTGAAGTGCTTTGAGATCTGCTGATGAAAAGTGCTATAGAAGAGCTAGGTATTATCCTGGAAAGTATTTAAGTACATGCCTGTGTGCTTTCCTGATAGCATAAGCAGATGCTGAAATATTTTCCTTAAGCAGGTGCTGAAATATTTTATTGAATTGTGGTTTTAACCCATGTAACGAGGCAGAGTTAAGGTTGTATATGTTCACTTAGTTGTGTTATTTCTCATCTCTTCATTGATTACATTTACATGGTTAATGGTCTCAACTACTGTTTTTTTTAAATATAGTTTCCTAGGTTCTCCTGTTTTTCAATGAAACCAGATAGAAGCAAAGTACTATAATCAGGAATTATTTGGTTAGTCATCCGAGTTAGACATAGGTTCTGTCCTATGCAAAGGAGGAAGACAATGAGGACTCAGTACGGGAGACTCTTGCAAAGCTCAGTTTCCTTGAGTGCACACCTTTATACACACCAGTATTAAAACTGCTGGACTGAGATTCACTTACTCAGCAGGTGAGTCTAACAAACCTTGATTAAGGCAAATACACACACACACACACGTTTTAAACAAACAAGTTCAATACTGTTCACAGCAATGATGATTGTGAAGCTTTGTTGAGGTGGTGAAGTTAGAGGGTGGAAGCGAGAGGGATATTTCCCAGGGAATGCCTTGCTGCTAAATGATGATCTAGCTCTTGGCTGAGCCCTCAAGGGTTAACAGATTGTTGTTAATGTAGCCTCACTCTACAAGGCAGCATGAATGGAGGGAGGGGAGACAGCATGGTAGACAGAGACACATACCCTGTGTGTGTCAGGGAGAGAGAGAGAGATGTGCATTGCCCCTTTAAGTATGCCGACACCATTCTAAGTACATTGCCTTTAAAAAGATCAAGAAGTTGAGATAGCAGCTGCGGCCAGCAAGCTCTCTCCATCCTGAGCCCTGTCCTGTCCCCACTCTGCTCTATATGGAGAAGGTGTAAGCAGGGAGCAGGAGTAGTGGGGAGGGGGACACCCTGACATTAGCCCTCCTCTTCCCCCCCTCCCCTGCACAGCAAGCAGGAGGCTCCTGGGAGCAGCTCCAAGCAGAGGGCAGGCACAGCACATGGCAGTGCGGGGAGGGACAGCTGAATTGCTGGCAATTGATAGCCTGCTGGGTGGCTGCTGCACAGGGAACTTAGGTGAGTGGGGCGCTGATAGGGGGGGCTGCCGGTCCACCCTGGTTCCAAGCCCCCACCAGCTAGCTGCAACAGGCTGCTCTTACTGCAAGCAGTGGACAAAGCAGGCGGCTGCCAAACATTGTTATAAGGGAGCATTGCACAACTTTAAATGAGCATATTCCCTACTTGATCAGCAACGTAACAACGAAACAACATTAACCGGGACGACTTTAAGTGAGGAGTTACTGCATATACACGTATTAGTCTCTCACTTCCAGGTTAACCCTTCTCCCCTGTCAATACAGGTTTAGTGTTAGTTCAAGCCAGTTTCTTCTAGCTTTCTCTTTTATTTTCCTTACAAACATGATTACTCTGCATCTTTCTTATACCTGTGCAACACTATACATGATTACTCTGCAATTTGTTACACATACAGTTCACTTATGCATATGCTGTTAAACATTATCAGAACAGACTCTTAAACAACAGGAGGCTTCTAATCACACCTAAATATGGCTTCACTTCCAACACTCCCTACTGTGAAGCCATAGAATCCATTCTATGGCTTCATCAAGTCTGTCTTTCATATACATCTCTTCTCTTTCCTAACAGCCTAACCATGCTCCTAACCTTCCAAATCAATGCAATTAACACCACTAGTATTATGGCTTGCAGTTACAAAGCCAATTGATATAATGCATATCCTTGAATGTTCCCCAATGCTGTATGCTAACCTCCACCATGGAGCATTTCCCAGCATATCTATGTCTCTGAATATTTTGACTCTCCCAACAAATGTTCTGAAAGTTGACTCATTAAGGCCTTCACATTAAATGACATTTGACTTAACAGTACCTGGACAACACCAGTCAGAGGAGCATCAACTGACAGACTGTGGATCTCATGTTGGGGAACTGGAAAAATTACCTTGTCCCCTATTCAGGTAACCTTCCTTGGACCTAAGCTGACAATTGACCAATCATAACACCAAACTTGTGACTCATATTGAAAGTGTCTGACGCATGAGATTGCACAATATTTGCCTTCTCCAGCCTTTGCCACCTTGGCTTGACCTTCTCCCCAATTGCCTCAGCCATATTGTGCAATTTTGGGTTTCTTTATCCAAGATGAACTCAAACACTGGCAATGCACTTTGCAGTACATCACAATGACGTAGCCAAGTACCATGCCTCTTGAAACAACATAAGGTATCTGGGGCTTCCCATACCCTCCTCCCATGCTTAGCTGTACCTGAGGACAAGTGACATATTCCTTTGATGTGTTACCTGCTATAGTAGGTTCCAACATCCTTATGGATGGGACACTATACACTTAATGCCTCACTTAATCCTGTGGCTACAGGTATTGCTAGTATCATGGGAAGTATCCAAGTTTCATCAAGATTGCACCTCTTCTGAGTGTAAGAGACCCTTGAGTTCCACCTAATCCTCAACAAATCCACTTCCTTTATTTCTGTCCATTATTCCAACATCTTATTTGTTATGAAAACAGGCACTTCCACACCTTGAGTTTCCTTTAGTCTTACCTGTAGTTCCTGTGTTAGGAAGCTGCCATACCACAAACAGGTGATTGCCTTCAATACATTAGTTCATGATTTTTCCCATTTCATGGATGCCTGCTTCCACTTCCCTAGAACAGCAGACCTGTTATTCTAGCACACTGAACATCCTTTAAATCCCCGTTATATCCTGATTCTGTCATTTATTTAACTTTAATACGTTTTGCAATTGAACTCTCACTTTCTGATTTTCCTCCCACAACACTGTGATATACATATGATTCCATGGTGATGTTGCCAATACCCCAACTCCTAGTACTGTTCCTATATCTCTTTTACATCTTTCTCCCTGTCTCTTTCCCTTTTCAGGCCACCAAATTTCCTCCAATGCTACCCCATCCACTGATTGTCTAAAAGTTTGCACCATTTTTGCTATTATTTGCATAAAGAAGTGCTCATATTTTGCATGATTGAGCTGCTGTGGTAATATAAAATTGGTTAAATTCAGTACTACAAGTATCATTTGGTACTGTACATTATACATAATCTGATGTTCACAATTTATCACTAGTCCATTGTCAGGTCCTGCCTTTCTTTTGGGGCACGGTTCATCATCTTGGTTCAGTTCTGGAGTAGGAGACATTCTTACTCCAGTATATTCAGGAGTGGTAGTGGTACTCTGCCAGTCCTTAATGACATTCCCAGAGCTGGTCAAAGTCTTAATCACTTTCACTTTCTTGGCATGGTGGGTGGATTCCTGGGCAATAGTTCAGTGATCTGCTCAAGTAACTGTAATATTTCTTGAGTGTATTAACTGCATGCTGTGAACAGCCACCTTAGCCATTATCATCCCATTTAAACACATCACCCTTTGTAGGTCCCCCAGTCCAAGTCCCTGATCCTGAGATTTGCTTGGGCTGCAGGATCCTTCATCTTGGCTAAAGTCCAGTCTGTACCAGAACACTGTAGGCTTTCCTGCACGATTACTTGGGAACCATAAGGCTAGAGTGGCATTCTACCTCTCATGCACTGTCACGGCTTTGTTTCTCTGCTGTATCCCAAATTCCACAGACCCTAACGTAGTGCATATTATGCCTCGCAAGATGATCAAAACCTGAGAGAAAACAATTATTCTCACTTCCCTCTTTTTTACATCAGTAGATTCCCTCCTGTCCTTCCCCTTGTATGGTTTCATCTGCATAACATGCAACCCATTGATTCACCACCCCTTTTCATCCTTTACCCAAACCAGATATACTGATGGACTAGCTTTGTCCATTACATATACAGGACCCTCCCAAATGGCTTTTTGAAGGGCTTTTTATCTCAGACATATTGCACAAATCCCTGCTCCCTCACTTCATACTCATTGCCAGAAGCTTGGCCATAAAAATAACTTCTCATTTTTCACTTGCCTTCCCCTAAATTAAGCAGCTCACATTCTAAACTGCAATTCTATTTTTCCACCCTCATTCTTTTTGCTGATACAGACTAACACGGCTACCACTCTGAAGCTTTGAATATGTTTTTCACAGGCGAGAGAACTTTGTTGTTGTTGTTTTGGGTCTGGGCTCTGCTAATTGCTATATTTTAGCAACATTACATTTTACTGACACTTTGATTTCTCTGTTCTTTTCTGAGGCTCAGCCAACATAGATTTCAGTAGTTCTGCTGCTACATTTTTGACTATTCTTTCTCTGATAGGCAATGGTAGCTGTTGTGTTATTCATTTTTTCTTCTTCACTTACTAGGTATTTCCCCCTTCTCTTTTTTGTTTTTATTGTTGTCTGATTATAGACATCCTTTTAAACACTTGCACTTCCCCTCTAACATTTTAGACAGCCAGGGCAATGCAAGTGTTATTCTCCTCTGAGCTTTGCCGTGTTCTGAAAGTCTGTGCAAAACACCTTTTAACTTCACATTTCCTGAAATCACTCAGCATCAGTTTTTCATTGCCAAGTAAAACATTTCCCAAGGCCTTGTTGGCTACTGAATCTGGGATTGTAAACTTTCTATCTTTTCACCCAGAGTGATCCAGTTTTCAGCCAGTGTTTTTGGCAGATTCAAGCTTACCTCTGCCTTTTATATTCTTTTTTTCAGCTTAGCACACTTTGCATCCCTCTCTCTGCAAAATGTACTCCCACACACAGTCCTTTAAGGATGGCTGCTTTCTGTTGTCTCAGGCTGTAAATAATCACATGGACAGAGTCCGCTGCCTCTCTAGGGTACCGATACTATTTCTGGGGAGGGAAAATCCTGTCCCCAAACCTGGAACATACATCTATCCTCCCACACTCGTCTTCAGCAAACAATTCAACAAGTGGCATGCACAGCTCCAAAACCTCAGCATCCGTCACATGCTTCTGCCAATCTAAAGAATGAACCTCCTTAACTGTAAAGACTGTGTGAGCCATAGCGATATGTTCTCTTTGTCCTTAGAGGTATTCCACAGCAAATGCACCATACAACCCCCAGCGTTCATCCAATCTGCTCCTAAAATCCCTGTAGAAGAATCATCCACACAGCTATGAGTAACAGAAAACTACCTACAGTGACATCTAAGGGTTTAGTAAGCCAGACAGTGGCTCCTTGCCCTGTCACACTGATCATGGTAATACTCTGTTATGAGACATCCCCTGCCTGAATTCTAGATGTTAAAGAGACAGACCTTCCACTATCAAATACAGTTTGCCTACAAATGCTTCACATAACTGATAACACATTGAGGCATCCTCACTCATCCAAAATAATGTGAGTAAATCCTCGATGACTGGGAGGAGGTGCAGTATCCCTAGTGGGGGTGGAGGAAACAGTTCCAACTGGTGGACTATGCCCTGTCCCCAAGGTCAGCTCCTAAAGCTTCTTCACCTCTTCCTCCAGTTCCTAATTATGCCTCTGTACCTCAGAAAACGTGATCCAGGGGCTCTCACGGCCGCCTCCTTTTTCTTGGCCACATCCTTTCCAATACCCAGGGGTTCCTGTGTTACCCTCAGATTCCTTACCCCCCTGGGTACACCAACAAGCACATTATGCGCTTTTTCAACTGACATCTGAATGCAAGTACAGCCCCTATCAAACCCCATTTTAGCTGCCTCTCTCACCTCTGGAAGCTGCCCATCTATAACAAGTTGTGATGGTCCAAACTACCCACAAACTGAATTATTCACGATCAGAGAATAAGCAAAAAAAAAAAGTCACTCTTCGTATTCTGCCCAGGGCTTGTTCAGTTTCTGCTTAACTGCACCAACAATGAGGATTGCCACAACAGACCTGAATAAAACTCAGATAAGCTCTGATCACAGGAACTGCCACTGTCCCTAAGCTCCATAGCCCTGTGGAATACGCTGCCCAACCCCAGAGCTGACGCCCCTTTGCAAAATTCTCTCCCAATCTCCTCTAATCAGATCACAAAATTCAACCTGTTCCCCAGTTTTCACAAGCCACTTTAGCACTTCCTCTATGCCCCTGCTTTGGAGCCAGTGACCTATTTCTTTCATTATGGCTGAGCTCTCCTCTGGGCAAAAGTTTTTAACCTTCACATCTGCCCAGGTACCACCACCCTGATTGTTTTGGACTGTGGGCATGATTATATCCACAGCGCCAAGGGCTTTAGAATCCAGATTGTTCAAGGAAGGAAAAAGTGGATTATAAGGAGCTGGAACCACTTCAGACAGTGCAAAACTGTCCACATTACGCCATTTTTCCTTCCAAAAGTTTCACAGTGATTAAAAGTTCCTGTCAGTTCTGTATTTTCCAACAGCTTCTAACTGTTTACAATGTGCCATGCTGCTCCTTGAGGGCATGTCTACACTGCAGTATAAGCCCTAGGTTAGTAGGACTTGACAGTTGAGCCATGTAAGGGAGCCCTGGGTCTTGAGCATCTACATTGTTTTTTAAGCCATAATATGAAGAAAAAGGAAGTAAAACTCAACAGCAACATCTACTTCCTAAGTTTCCCAGACCTGAAGATCTCTGAATAAGCTTGAAAGCTTGTCTCTCTCACCAACAGAAGTTAGTTCAAAGAAAGGTATTACTTCAGCTACCTTGTCTCACTAACCCTCCATTAAGATTTTCTAATCTGTGCTTGAAACCTGGGGCTCCGGCATCCACAGTGTAACACAGAGACCTGAGTCAAAGTAACCCTATTCCAGAATCCCTCGCCCCTGAAATGTGGCTGCTCTAAACCTAGGATAGTGGTGCACTGCAGGAAACCTTGACTGCCCGCCCTGCATGTTACAGGGCTGCCAACACAGCCTGCCAAGCAGTCCTTCGGGTCTGTGTGCTCCTAGCCACTGGAATCAGCAACATGGAAGAGGAGCCTTTTGATGAACTTCTCTTGCTTGCACTTTCACTCCTGTGTCGGGAAAATGGCAGAGCATCTGGGATGGCCAGCAGTGGATTCAGAAAGCTATATTTCTGGAGTTCTGTGAGCAGCTTGCCCCCACCCCACCCCAGCATAATGAAACACAACTCAGGTCACCCTTGCCAGTCCAGAAGCGGGTTACTATAGACGTCTGGTAGCTGGCTACCCCAGACTGCTACAGACCTGTTGCCAATCAGTTTGGAGTTGGAAAGTCGACTGTGGGTAAAGTTGTGGCACAGTAATTGAGGCAATCAGGCATGTGGTTTACCTCAAGGTGGCAGGCATTAAAGATATTCCAGCGGTGATTTGTGGCTTTGAGAGAATGGGGTTTCCTGCCTGTGTCAGGGCCATTGATGGGACTCACCCTCCCATAGTTTGCCCTCCTCAAGGGGCACAAATACATAAACCACAAAGGATACTACTCCATTATTATACAGGCACTAGTGGACCAGAGAGGCACATTTATGCATGTCAATGTGGGCTGTACTGGAAAAGTTCATGATGCCACAGTTTTCGGCTGCTCAGAAGTTTATATTCATGGACAGGCTGGGAGGCTAGTCCTATCAATTGACATAAACAAGGTTACTGTCCTCACTGTTATTCTGGGGGACCCCTGAATACCCACTTTTGCCTTGGCTTATGAAACCATACCCTTATCTCAGGGTAGGTCTATACTTACCTGCCGGGTTGACGCGTAGTGTTCGACTTCTCTGAGTTCGAACTATCGCGTCTAATCTAGACGCGATAGTTCGAACTCCGAACGCGCTCCCGTCGACTCCGGAACTCCACCACCGCAAACGGCGGTGGCGGAGTCGACGGGGGAGCCGCGGACTTCGATCCCGCGGTGTCTGGACGGGTAAGTAACTCGAACTAAGATAGTTCGACTTCAGCTACACTATTCGCGTAGCTGAAGTCGCGTACCTTAGTTCGACCCCCCACCCTAGTGTAGACCAGGCCTCAGATACCCTGGCAAAAGGAGGTTTCATTCCATTCTCAGCAGGTGCAGAATGGTTGTTGAATACGCTTTTGGCAGATTAAAATCCCCTTGGAGGTGTCTACAGACCTGTTTGGATTCCAGTCATCAATGCTGTGAACATAACTGTGGCTTGCTGCACTCTTCACAACCTTCCTGAATAGGCCTATGACAGCGAGGGGACGCTGGGTTGGTATGTTCAGCCAGAAAGTGCACCTACCTCTGCGGGAGCTGGTTTCACCAAGGCAGCAGAAGTAGGGGATGCTTTGTGTTCTCACCTTATGGACTTGCCTGGCCCAATAGAAGAGGGGGGAATAATATCTGTACAAATCTGCTTGTGGGGAAAAGTGGGTCCATTTTTTGGGAGTGGGAGGGCTGTGCTTGGGAGGCGGGTGGGCTTGATTGCCATGCAATGTAAGACTGAATGACATGATGAATAGTGAATGTGTGGGAGACGGGGGGGTAGGAGGGGCAGAATGAGTATATTGACAATGTATAGAAATGTGAATTGCTGTACCTAGCTAAATGGAGGAATACTGCTTGCTTACTAATGCTTAACTGATCCTGAACATGTTTGTAGGTTTATCATCTCAAATCATGATTGTATGACGTGATGCAATGATAGCAATAAACTTTCCTGAAAACATAAGCCTTATTTATAAATATGTCTTAAAATAGTAAACCAGTCCAGCTGCCATTACAAAACCAGACACAAAAAAGGGCAGGAAATAGTAAATAATGACATAATCCCCCTACAGCTGCATGTCCCTTGGCCCCACATTCTCCTTTCCCTGCTTTACACATTTTCCCCTCACTTGGCAGCAGAGGTTCCACCAGAGGGGGTGAAGTGGGAAGGCTGCATGGGGTTTAGTTACCTTGGCCCAGCTGCTCATGAGTCATGAATGCATGGGCTGCCCTGAAATGGAGTTGTCCAAGCTACTGCTGGACTGAGGGTACATTGCAGGGTGATCATCATATCATGGTGCTCAGGAGGCAGCAGGAGCCATTATGGACAGGAGGTGCTGGAATAGTTCTCTCTGTTGAAATCTGTTCTCCTTCCTTAGCCACTTAGGAACTGCTTTGCAAGTGCCTGCTCCCTCGTTGAAACCCTGTCCTCCACCGGGGCAGCGTGCCTCAGTCTTTCCTCCTGCCTGTCAGCATGCCGTTATTCCAGTCTGTTGTCCCTCTTCTGGTACTGGACCTCTGGTCTGCCCTCTCAGAACTTGATCACGGAAGCGCTTCCTTCTGGAACATTCAGTGAAGGTACGTTGGCATAGAGATTGAGTTCCTGAAGAACAGCAGGCAGTGCAGGCTGAGGGGCCTGAAACAGGCCAGGAAACAGAAGACTGCTGTCTAAACTAGCCCATAGGAGGAGCACAGAATTAACTACTGTGGAATCTCAAGGACAGAAAATGTGTAACGTTTCTAAAGTGAACCAACACATAGTGTGAAAGGGTGTTTCACACCTCATACTGTCTCTGGATACGGCCTTGTTAATTGTAGCTACAGAAGTGTAGAGACAATGGTACATTTAAAATTATAACCTTTTTTCTGTTTCATAGAAATTTCATAACTAATTGCCATATGGGGGGTGGGGGGTGAGGGAGACGGGTATAGTGTCTTGTCTGCAAAAGGCTTTTCTGTTATTTTAGGTCTTTCACATTTTGGAAGGCATAATTGTTCTCATGTCCTATTGCCAGATAGGAATGTTATTCCAAGCTGTTGGAAGGAAACCTGCAGTGTATGCAACTAACGCATTTAGACAGCACACTTGTGAGTGGAGTGGATTAGTCAGCTATAAAGGGGGCCTGGAAAATACACCCTTCCCCACATTGTATAACTAGCTATCTGGAGCTCCTGCTTCAGGAAATGCTTGCAACTAACGCATTTAGACAGCACACTTGTGAGTGGAGTGGATTAGTCAGCTATAAAGGGGGCCTGGAAAATACACCCTTCCCCACATTGTATAACTAGCTATCTGGAGCTCCTGCTTCAGGAAATGCTTGCAGCTATCAGCTGCCAGGATTGAGTCAGAATCCATGGGGGAAATCAACATGATGCTGTATTAGCTCACAGATGGTTTACCCAGTTATTGCTGTACGCAAACATGCTGAAATCTACAGCTTTTCTCCACTCCACATCCAGCACAGGTCTGGGAAAAAACTGAGACCCCACTTATACTTTGGAGAAATGATTTTGGGCCCACAGACTGCATGGACTCTCGCTAGCTGACAGGGCCGGCGCAAGGATGTTTTGCGCCCTAGGTGAAACTTCCACCTTGCGCTCTCCCCAGTCCCCGCGCTGAGGCACCCCCCCCCCCCCGCAGCAGCTCACCCTCTCCGCCCTAAGGCGCCCCCCTGCGGCAGCTCCCCACCCTCCACTCTGAGGCACCCCCGCTGCCCCAGCTCACCCCTGCTCCGCCCCCACCCCGAGCACACTGTCGCTGCTTCACTTCTCCCACCTCCCAGGCTTGTGGTGCGTAAGCTGATTGGCACCACAAGCCTGGGAGGCGGGAGAAGTGAAGCAGCCATGGCGTGCTCGGGGAAGAGGCGGGGCAGGGGTGAGCTGGAGTGGGGAGTTCCCCTGCGTGCCACCCCCCCCACTTACTTGCTGCAGGCGGCCCTCCCCGTGCTCCCCTGCCCCAGATCCCTCCACCTAAATGCCGGCGGCGACTGGGGCGACCGAAGATCCGGCCGCCGCGGTCGCTGCCGAAGAAAATGCCACCCCCCAAATCCTAGCGCCCTAGGTGACTACCTAGGTCACCTAAATGGTTGCACCAGCCCTGCTAGCTGAAATGGACTAGATTTGGAAACAGAATACTGCTTCCCAAACACATACACTCAGTTCACTGTTTACAGGCAGCACCATAGAGCCAGGAGTCAAATTTCTTATTACTGAAAGGACTTCTGTGATTTAACAGTTAAGATATTCATAAACAGCTGTAAGGATTGTTTGAAATTCCAGGTCACCATTTTGAACTCCATGTGGCGATGGGGAGGGGAATGGGGGAGGCCAAGGTACAATCTGCCATTAGTGGCCACATGCTGGTAGCTGAGGCTCATCAATTTTGTAATGCTTCTTAGAGCAGAAATCCTTCCCGTTCCTGTGATAATAAACTGTACATTTGAGTCATACACTTACCAGACTCTGGGGAAGCTTCTGGCTCCAGTGGGTGTGCTGCTGGCTCGGTAGCAGGCTGTTCCAGGGGAGGGGAGGAAAGAGGGGAAAAGTCAAACACTCTCCCAAATAGGGATTGAGAATTTGCTGTTGATCCTGATCTACAGCCTACTCTGGGACTGGTTAAAAAGACACTTCAAACTTCGCTCTAGGAGCCTGCTGCTGGCTCCCACCAGTCCCCATGCTGGATTCAGGGGCCAACAGGGCACCATCCCGGCTGACCAGGATGTCACGAAGCATGATTGGCTCTGTGCTGGGTGCAGTGCCCAGAACCTGGTCAAAACCAACATAAAATGGGCCTGGCATTGGCGAGTTGCCTGAGGTGTGGTTCTTGTCCCTGGTCTTCCAGCACTCACTGTTCAGCTTTTTAATATGCTTCCTGCACTGGTCATCTGTCTGGAAAATCTCACACAGAGCTGCCAGCTTTTTAGCTATATGTCATTTCTGGTGCTTTTGCTGAAGTCTACAGTTTTACTGGCCTCACAACAGAGATTCACCAAAATGTGGCTATACTCCCTTCACCATGAAGCAGTTCGCTTGGCAAAAAGCTTGATAGGATCATTCTTCATTGAAAACTCAGTGTAGCAGAGTGCTTACCCTGCTGCTGGCCTGAAGGGCTTAAAACAGCCCTGGGGGAAGGTTGTGGCTGGGAGCTACTAAACTGGGCTGATTGGGAAGTGGCTGCAGCTGGGCCATGCCCCAATCAGGCCACAGATGGCCTGTATAAAGAGGCTGGGAGCCAGGCGCTCAGAAGTCTCTCTCTGTTTGTAGAGAGAGATAGGCCTGGCTGCAGGGAGCTAGAGACAAAGTACCTGAGTGAAGCAGGGCTGGGGAGCTCTAGCCTGGAAAGCCCCAGGCTGTGGCCTAGCAGAAGGCCAGAATTTAGGTCTTGCCTCTTAACCACCAAGCCATCTGTCATAGAAGGAGTAAGGCCCGGATCCTCAAAGGTATTTGGGTGCCAATCTCCCATTGAATGATCTGAGCCTAATTGACTTAAGTGGGGTTGCAGAGGGCAGCAAAAACAAATTACTTACTGTAAAGTAATTATTACACCATAGGGATTTTGAATTTCCTAGCTCACCCAACCCTGTTTTGTTCCTAATGAACTAACTGTTCTTTCTTTGCAATGCAACACTGTGTATGATATCAAATAGGAAATAAGGTCTTCTGATTAAAGGGAAATCAGAGATTTCTATATGATAACAAAGAATAGAAAGTCTAGGAACAAAGAATGCTAAAGATAGCATCTAGACAACAGGAAAGAGTTGGAAAGTCTGTCTTCTTTAAGGCACAGGCAGACAGTCACTTTTCCTCGAAAAGTTATCACTTAGCTTGAATGTGCTAATCCTGCTATCCTTCCAGTAAATTCTATTTTGTCCTTTAGCTGTATATTTCTGAAGCTTGCTACTTAGTCCAAGTCATGTTGAATAACATACCAAGAAATAAGGAACTTAAGGATATGTGACATTCTTTTTCACATCCTTTCCAATTCAGGAAGCTTTTTCCACATTTCACCTCCACACCTTTATTTTTTTTCTAATGATAAATCTGTTATATTGAATTCAACTCAGGTGCATGCGAAGGCTTACTTTCTTAATCTGACTTTGGACTGCATAGCTACAGCTTAGGTTCCTTCTTATTTAAAAGCAACACAGTCCTTGGCAGGTGACTTTAGAAGAACTTCACTGAGGATTAGAAATAACATTTTCAAAAACACAGAAGTGATTTAGGAGTCCAAGTCCCACTTTCAAAAGTGATGTCGGCCCTTTTGGGTCAAGCAAAGTACCAATGAATCAAGTAACATGCTGTAGTTGTTCCATTTCTGGGGAAGTCTCTGTATCCAGAGGTGGGAGCTGCATTTGTGTTGTACAGATTTGTGATCATAAATAATTGCTTGTACTTTTTCCCCTTTAATTTGCAGTCACCCTAATGATTTGTGTAAGGGGGCAGACTCACCCCTGCAGTGCCTCCTCTGGTCTCTCAGGGAATTAGCTCAGTGTCCAGCCTGGGGCACCCTCTGCAGGCTGGTGATCTGCCACAGCTTGGCCCCCCATGTCCCTCCCAGGACCCCCAGTGCCCCTTTAACTGGGTGCTGCCCCCTGGCAGTACCCCCACTGTTCTGGGTCTCCCCCTTCCAGGGGAACCCCCCACCCACTATCCCCACTTCACCTCAGTCTTGGCTACTGCCCAGTCTCCCTCTAGCCCCTGTTCACTGGGGCAGACTGCAGTATAAGCCACTCATCACAGGCAAAGGGGTTTGGACCTGCTGCCTCTGGCTACCCATGGGCTGCCCCTGCAACCCAGTATCTAATAGGCTTTACAAGGCCTGCAGCTGGGGACTTTCCTAGGCCAGAGCTCCCTGGCTCCCTTGGCCTTTCCCCAGCCCTGCTCCACTCTAGATACCTGGCTGCAGGGACCTAACCAGGTCCATCTCCCTCTACAACTAGAGAGAGACTGTCTAGGCTTCCGGCTCACAGCCTCTTATAGGGGCCAGCTGGGCCTGACTGGGGCATGGCCACAGCTGAGCCTACTTTCCCCAATCAGCCCAGGCTCCTTGCCCCAGCCACAGCCCTCTCCTGGGCTGTTTTAAGCCCTTCAGGGCAGGAGCAGGGTAAACCCGCTACAATTTGTTTGAGAGTTCTCTTTTTTTTTCCCCTACTGACAGCTACTCTGTGACTGCACTACTAACACTAACATTTTAGGTGCCTTTTGGAGGAAAAAAAAAACCCCTCATTATTGTTGCACTGAGCAGATTTACTGTCTTAAGTGGCCTTACTCATTCTGCTACTGAAAAGTTTTGTAATTACATAAAGAAAAATATTGTCTGCAATTCTTGTGATTAAATTAGCAACAATTTCCTTCTGACCCCACCACTGAAAGATTTGACATTCTCAATTAGTTTCATGGCATTTAGCTATCAAATATACTCAGAGCATATTACCAGAAGAGTTATTCAAGTTGAGTGCCCTGTCTGGAATCTTTTGCCCAAACCAAACATTTTTCCTGGAAGTGTCCTTGAACTTGTGCTTCTTTTCCACCAGGGCCCTTTACTTCTGTGTTTACTGTAGCTTCTGTATTGCAGTGGGTTGCAGCAATGCTTCTCTGCAGTTTGTACATTCTGGTGGAACATAAGAGAGGGTTACTCACCTTGTGCAGTAACTGAGATTCTTCGAGATGGGTGTCCTTGTGGTGGTCAGGTGACAGTGCGTCCCAGCGCTGTTGATTGGAGATTTTTGGTAGTAGTGCCTGGTCGGGCTGTGCATGCACCAGAGCTGTCTCACAGCGCTGTTGGAGTCTTGTTCAGCATGTGCACACAGCCCGACCCCCTCAGTTCCTTCTCTACCATAGAGTCCTAGTATCGAACTCCAAAGTGGGGGAGGAGGGTGGGTAGTGGAGCACCCACATGGCCACATATCTCAAAGAACCACAGTTACTGCATAAGGTGAGTAACCCTCTCTTCTTCAAGTGCTGCCCCTGTGGGTGCTCCAGTTCAGGTGAATGTAGAACAGTGCCCTTTACAGCTGGGGGGACTTTGGAGTTGTATGCATAGTGGAAGAGGAGAGGGCCTTAAGGCCTAGTATGGCATCAGCCGTGGAATCCTGTGTGATCGCATAGTGATTAGTGAAAGTATGTTCTGATACCCATGTGGCAGCCTTCAAATTTCTGAAATAGATACATTGGACAGGAATGCAATGGATGTTGCCATGGCCTGTGTAGAGTGGGATCTGATCCCTATCAGGGGTTCTGTCTTATTTGTTTGGTAACACAAATGAATGCAGCTAAATATCCACTTAAAAAGCCTCTGTTTGGATATGGCAGCCCCTTTGGACCATTCATCAAGGTAAAGAGCCTCGGGGATTTACGGAAAGGGTTCATTCTGTCTAGGTAGAAGGCTATCACTTGCCTAATGTCCAGGGTGCGTAATGCTGCTTCCTGGGAATTTTTGTGAGGTTTAGGATGGAATGTAGGGAGATGAATAGGTTGGTTAATGTGGAAGGTTGCCACTTTGGGAAGGAATTTCAGGTGAGGTCACAGTGTGCCCTTTTCTCTGAAGATCGTGTATGGTGGATTTGCCATTAGTGCGTTTATCTCACTAACCCTTCTCGCAGATGTGATAGCCACCAGGAATGCTAGCTTCATGGACATGTGGAGTAAGGAGCAGGTAGCCAGAGGCTAAAAAAAAGGTCTCATGAGTTCCTTGAGGACAAGGTTTAGGTCCCACGAGGGAGTGGGTAAGTGTACATCAGGGTGGAAATTCTGGAGGCCAGCTAGAAAGTGTTTTGTAGTTGGATATGTAAATATTGAGAATCTGCCGAGCTTCTCATGGAAAATGTTGATCACCATGAGGTGTACCTCAATAGAGCTTAAGGACAGACCTGAGTTCTTCAGCTCTAAAAGGTACTCTAGCACCATAGGTAGGGGTGTGAGCTGGGGGTTAGGCTGTTTGGTTAGGCTCCATGTGGAAATCCGTTTCCATTTTTGCAGGTAACTATTGCGTGTGAATTCATGTCTGCTGTTCAATAACACGTTTGACTTGTTCTGAACAGGTTAACTCGTGTAAATGGAACCATGGAGAAGCCACATTTTCAGGTGGAGTTTCTCCAAGTCGGGTGTAGGATCTGACAGTTGGCTTGTGAAAGATCTGCTCTCACTGGGAGAGTTCATGGGGCGTGAACAGACATATGCAGCAGGTAGTGGTACTAGGTCTGTCTGGGCCATGCTGGAGCAATCATGATGATCTTGGCCTTGTCTTCCTGGATCTTGCATAGAATCCTGTGTAGTAGTGGGATTCGGGGAAATACATACATGAGTGTCCTCTCCTATGTGATTAGGAAGGCATCCCCCAAAGATCAGGGCCCTAATCCCACCCTGGAACAGAATAGGGGGCATTTATGGTTCTGCGCTGTGGTGAATAAATCAATTGAGGGGAAACCCCCATTGATGGAGTATCTGTTGTAGCCCAGCAGGATTCATTTCCCACTCGTGCTCCTGTGAGCAGAACTTCTACTTAGTGTGTCGGCAGTGGTGTTTTGGCATCCTGAAATGTCAATGTGGTGATGGATACACCAATTCCATAGCCTCATGGCCTCTGTGCATAGGGAGTGGGATCGGGCACCTCCTTGTCTGTTGATATAGAACATGCACATAACATTGTCTGTCAGCACCCCTATTGATTCGTTCCTTACGAGTGGTAGGAAGTGGAGGCAGGCATTCCTTACTGCTCTGAATTCTAGCATGTGGAGGTGTGTCTCCGATGGTAACCACCTGCCTTGTATTGTGTGGAGATCTAGGTGTGCCCCCCAGCCCAGTAGGGAGGCATCTGATGTGATCATGATTGAGAGTGGTCTTTGGTGAAAGGCAATTCCTTCACAGAGGTTTTTTGAGTCTTGCCCACCTATGGTGTTACCATTATGTGGAGGCTGTGTTTGGTTGGCTTGTATACTGAATTCAGCCAGCCCTGTAGACACTGCATGTGTAATTTGGCATGCTTTACCACAAATGCAGTGATGGCCATGTGTCCCAGCAGTTGTAGACAAGTCCTTGCCATGATTTGTGGGCAGATGGAGATGGTATCTATGAGATGTTTTATGGCCTGAACTCTGGCCTGAGGTAGAAATGCTCTGGCTTGAACTGAGTCCACCTTTGCTCCAACGAAGTCTAGTTGTTGTGTGGGTACCAATGTTGACTTCTAGATGTTCAATTGCAACCAGGTTTTGGAGATGGTCAGTTGTGTGATTGTTTCTGTCTCTGTATATGTGTGTCCTTTGAGAAGGCAATCATCTAGGTATCGAAAAAATATGACCCCTTGTTTGTGCAGGTGAGCTGCGATTACTGCAAGGGTTTTGGAGAATACTCTCAGTGCAGTAGACGGACCGAATGGAAGTACTCTGTATTGAAAATGGCAGTGTCCCACTGAATCTGAGGAATCGTCTGTGAGCAGGATGTATAGTAATGTAGAAATATGCATCTTGTAAATCAAGGGCTGAAAACCAGTCCCCCCCCCCATTCGAGCATGGGGATAATTGTGCCTAAGGTGACAATCTTGAATTTTTAGGAGCGTATGAATTTAAGTTTTTGTAGGTCTTGTATCGGGCGCCATCCACCACTTTTCTTCTGGATCAGGAAATAGTGGGAATAAAAACCTTTCCCTCTGTATTGCATTGATACTGGTGCCACATGCGATCTACTTTGAGTCTTTAAAGGTGCTCATGAGAAGGGTCCCTGAAGAGGAACAGGGAAGGGGTGAGGTAGGGTAGGAGGTCAAGAAGTAAAGAGGAGGAGATAGTACGATCAGGCTATTTCTAAGACCCAGTGGTCTTGTGTAATGTGCTTCCATGCCTGGTAAAAGTGATGCAGGCGGTGACCAAATGGGCAGGTAGGTGCTGGTGTAAAGGAGAGGCCTCGACCAAGCCTTCAAAACAGTATCAGCAGGTTCCAGGGAGGCCTGTAGGGCCATCCTGGTGACTAATTGTCCTTTGAGCACAGATTTGATTTGTGCTCTCTTATCCTCAAGGAGATCCAAGGTAAACTCAGAGTTTTCCATAATTGTCGTAATCATATTTAGCTAAGAGGGCACTATAGTTGGCAATCTAGAATTGTAACATTGAGGATGTATAGACCTTGCCACCCAAGAGGTCCAGGCGCTTGTGGTCTTTGTCTCGTGGTGTAGAGTGGTGTTGAGTTTGTTTGGCTCAGTGGTTAGCTGCTTCAACCACTAGAGAATTCGGTTGAGAGTGGGAAAACAGGAAGTCCATTCCTTTGGCTGTCACTTAATATTTTCCATCTGCCCATTTGCATGTTGGAAGGGAGGTGGTGGGAGTCTGCCTGACTATTTCTGCAGGGTCAAGGATGGAATCATTTATGGGTAGAGCAATTTTCGATTAAGAGGATGGTTGCAAGATTTTTAACAGCTTATGCTGATTTTCTTGGACCTCTTCTAGGGGAATGTCCTGACTAATTGCTATGCATTTGAATAACTCCTGGAATTGTTTAAAGTCTCCAGCCAGTGTGGATGGAAGTGACATGATGGCTTCATCAGGAGAGGAAGAAGAATTGTGTGCAGTGGAAACTTCCTCAGGACTCGTTTCTTCCTCTGGTTCCTTGACCACCTCCTCCATGGCTACTAATGTCATAGAAACTGGAGATACTGGAGCGGATCAGAGCTCTCCTCTAGGTGGCGAGAATGTTTGATTGTAACGGGCTTTGTATGCTGCCCATGGGTCCCATGGTGGCCACTGCATGGGGAATGCCATGGGAAGACCCATCCATGGTGGGCTGTACCATGAGTAGTGAGGTTGTGCCTGATAGTCTTTAGGTCACAGTGTCTCCCCAGTAGATTTATGTTGAGGTGTGGGGGAGCGTTGTGGTGAAAAGACTCCATCCTCTTGGTCCTTTGTCACTGTCACTCAACATTGATGGTGCTGTAGGTGATGTCGGTTGTGTGAGGACTGGTGGTCCTTTTGTGTCGAGGAGAGGTGACTGGGGCACAGATGCAACAGTGATGTCTTTCTGAGTTAAAAATTGTTGTGATGTTGGTGGATGTGACGTGATGTTTTATCTGTGTCAGTCAGGTGTTTAGTCAGCTTCTGTTTCGCTTTTGTTGGGGTCGGTGGGCCCACTGCAGTGCTGTCTGTCGGCACTGAGTAAAGCAGAGGTGTCACAGTCATAATTGGCACCAGCGGAGGTTGCATGGTCAGTGCTGTATCCGATGCGGTCGTCAGTATGGTCGGTGCCGAAGAGGAGACATGGCATAGTTCGTGTCTTGACTCCTTACTTTTATGTATGATGTGGCTGGTGCCGGGGAAGTCATACATACTGACTCTCAGGGTCATTGGCACCAATGGTAATGACCTCACAGGGCACTGTTTCTTTCTGTGTGGTTCCCTTTGCAGAGAGGTTGAGGCTCACTTCCTTTTTTCTTGAGAGGATGGATCCGTGCTCTTGATTGGTTCAGACCGAGTTGGTGAGCACTTGGGAGAAAGCTTTGGGGTGTCCTTTTCTGATCTTAGTTGGAGCAGTTTTTCCATAAGGATAATTTTGAGGCAGAGATCCCGGTCACGCCTGGCTCTTGCCTTCAAGTTGTTGCAATGGGCACACTTGGATGGTATGTGCGTCTCTCTGAGGTATCTCATGCAGAGAGAGTGTCCGTCGCACCGTGGGATGTCCTCCCTGCAGGAGCCTCATCTTTTGAAGCCAGGGAGCCTGGCATGATCAAGCTAATGTCTCAGGTGGACAGAGAACTTTTGCGGTTCGTGCTCTGAAGGGAGCCAGGACCCAGGGAAGGAAGAAACTAAAATACTCTTTAAAAAAAAAAACCACTACAAACTATCTATTTTTGTTATCTCTAAGGGGAGAAGTTGTCGCACTGACCCAAGCTCCATCTTCAGCCAAGGACTCTTGAGAAGGAACTGAAGGGATCGGGCCGTGCGCATGCTGAACGAGACTCCAATGGTGCCACGAGACAGCTACGGTGCACGCATAGCCTGACCAGGCACTGCTTCCAAAAATTCTGATCAACAGCACCAGGATGCACTGTCATCTGAAGTGGAGCACCTATAGGAACAGCACTCAAAGAAGAAAGGTGCCTTCCTGATGATTCATGGGGCAGCACCTGATGTGCTTTGCACCATATACCAGGCACATGAAGCACCACTTAAAAAGTTAATACATTATACCTGTCGAATTTTAGGAATCTATAGTTTTCTGTCCGGCTTAGAGAGGCATCATCCCATGTAACCAGTTTGCATTCTATAACACTATAGAAAATCCAGAGAAATGCATTAAGAATTTTAGCAATACTATCAGACGCTCTAGATTTTTATCAAAACCAAAGGCTAATCAGATCAAATAGACAATATCCTCCAGAGCTAAAATACTTAATTTGTTTTTGAATTTACAACCACTCCCCTGGAAAGTTAAAGTGGAGAAGAACTAGCAGCTGCTGTCAAATGTTCTTAATGACCACTTTGTTTCTGGTAAGTCTTTGGGTTCTTTATTCACGTTTCCTTGCTGACCGCAGGGATTGGACCTAGTCAGCTAGGGAAAATTCCTCACTTAGGCAACTTGACTTCTAAGTCCCTGTCAGTACTAAGTTGACCGACAATGAAGAAAGTGTTGTGATTAACTTTGGGCTGTGGTTCCTTTGACATTCCTTCCTATAGTCTCATTCAGCCGCACTGTTTTAAAGTGAAGTTGGAGGGTGGGAGAAACTCAGGAAAGTATATAACTGATTCCAAAACATACTTAGCCCTAATTAAAGAATATGGTATGTGTTTCAGCAGTGATAAAGGTGGAGGTGGAACGGATGCCAGAGGACAGCCAATATTTGTTCACAAACGTATATGAAGTTTGATAAACGTACAGAGAACTGGCACATTAGAATTATGGTGGACTACATCTATCATCATCCAAAATAAGCCTAGATTTGTCAGACACATGCTGCTGGGCATAGGACCTATGGAACTCCCGTTGTTTTCAACAAGTGCTGGATCAGACATATAATGCTTACCAATGTGACCACTCCCATGGAAATCAATGGGCCTGAATCCTCTCTCACTTAGATCGGTTTTACACTGATGTATCTCCATTGACTAACAGAATTACTTCTGATTTATGTCAGGGTGAGAGGAGAATCTTGGCAAACCTGTTTATACCCTTCTGACCATAAACTTGGAAGTTAGTCTTTCCATTGGATTTGGATCAGGCCCATAGTGTCCATTGACTTCAATGGCATTTGTCAGTTTTTTTCAGGATTGGGACCTTGGTTTTCAGATCTGTGAAAAAAAGAATAAAAATACAGACTGTAATAAAAAAGTGGAGTTGGGATGTATGGGAAATAGGAAGCACTGCAGGTGAGGGGACATAGTTTCCCTCCTCTGACTTAGCCTGACTCAATCTGGGATCTAGTATACAGGCAGAAGGGTAGTAGTAATATTATAAATATGCAGTAATTATAGCAATACTTAGATAGTCATACTGAACTTGCATAACTTCATGGAGAGCGTTTTAAGTCAACACAGTGGTTTATATGGAACAAATTCCAATATTCAGCTTTCCTGATGTCAAATATTTTACTTTTTAGTTGATAGCTGATTAAAAAACTGAATTCAGGATTTTCAATATTCTGTTTAAACAGCTGCAGCCACTGGCCTCACAAAACTGGAGATAAAATCTCTATGATAAACAATTTAACTAGGTCTCAGCGTCGGAGCAGCTGCAGGCATTCGGTCATGTATTTTGCAGTTAAAAAAACAAAGAAAAACAAATAGTGTCACAGTTAACTGACTGCACCTCAGACACCCCCTCTTGGTATCTCCTGGTGACCACCTCTAGGTCTCAAGCCATCACCTGTCTCATGATGGAATCACGCAATTCTCCCACTGTCAGGTGAGGTGCTGGGTGGTAGTCTCTTGTGTATCAACCAGGATCTCTGAGCAAATCTGATTTATGTCCATCCAGACTCTGCAATTTTGTTCCCTCTGGACCGAAAACCATGGTAATCAGTGACCAGATTGACCCCTTAAAACAAAGTATCATTTCTTTTGAACAGAAACATTACACAGAAAACCCATCTTACCTCTCCTTTTTAATTCACTCTTGAACCACTAGCAATGCACATGCGTCAGCATTTAGCCACTGAAGGAATGCAGGAAGGAATGCAAATTTATTTATATGCTGATATTTTTGAACTATTGAAGAATCCATCCTTATCAATCCTATCATTATTGAATGAAGTTGATATTTATGGAAAGATCTCTGTTTTTTGCATTAACTGGAATAATCACAAGCAATGAATGTATCCAAAAGACCAGATGCTGCTCAGTTTCAGCATTTTCCATCTCAAATATGCAAGGAAATAACTTATATAGGTGTTAAGGTTTGTCCTAATACATTCAAGATTGTTTCTATAAATACGGACTATATATTTAAAAAAATTCCCAAAGATATAGAGAGGTGGCATCTCCTCCCTCTCTCCTTACTGGGGAGAACCAAATGAATAGCCCAAATAAATATCTGCCCAGGAATGATGTATATCATTAGCCTATTGCATTTCAAGGTTTCTCCTTTGCTCAAATAAATACTTATAATTCAATTGGGATAAAAATAGTGCCCACCCACTCCTGTAATAGACCCATAACCTCTGGCTCTGCTACTAAAGTCTTCAAATCATGATTTAATGGATCTATACACACACCACCCCTAGTTAGTCATTGCTATGCCATTTGGTTCCCTTTCTTCTTTTATATACCTTAAAAGGCTATCCACACCCTTAAGGAAAAATCCAATCTTTGCATCTACATGAGGGTCCTACAACACTTTAAGACGATTACAGCATCTGATCTTACTAATTCTCTTCTCAAAAACAACAAGGAGTCCGGTGGCTGCTTAAAGACTAACAAATTTATTTGGGCATAAGCTTTCATGCCCAAATAAATTGGTTAGTCTTAAAGCAACACTGGACTTGCTGTTTTTGTGGCTTAATATTATGATTCTTCCAGAACAAGATATTAAACAGCTATTACTAGACTCCAGAATGTTTGTTTAACTTTAAAGCTAGATTGGCAACACACAGTGACTGTTGGACATGCAAACCTTTCACACATCCTCTATACCTGTCAAAAATGCACGTGTTCTGGATCATCATATTCGGTGCTCTCTCAAAAACTTTGTGTTGCTATTTTTCCTTTGCCAAACATGTGCATTTTAGGGGTGCCAGATGCATTGAGTTAACATTAAGAAATTTGCAGTACCTATTTTAGTGACCAAATGAGTTATTTTGAGAAAATGAAAATCTTCAACTGTTGCCTCATATACAAACTTGCTTAGTGAGCTCTCTACTACTGCATTAATGGAAAAAATGACTGTCTAATAAAAACTCTTGGAAAAAACATGAAGTCTGGTAACACATGAAACTATTGCATAAAGTTTAGTATATATTAGTCCCCGATACTTTTCTGTTCTCACTTATTTATCTATCTAGTCACTTTAATAACTGATGACCTTTGTGGATTCAGGTTTTTGTTTGGTTGGCTTTTATTTTTTTTGTTTTGTTTTGTTTTTCAGGTTTTACAAATAATGAACGCTGAATTTTGTTGTTTATATGGTATTTCCATCTTGTGCATGTATGATTATGTGTTTTATTTCATTATGTATTTACACTGTATATAAAAACAATGAAAATAAAGTTAGAAAAAGAAACCTTGTCATAAAAACATTAAAGCAGGGGCATCTGGCTGCCAAATAGTTGCTGGGAAGTGAAAGACTTTTTCCCCTTTCCCTTCCCCTTCATAATGCTTTAATTTCCTTTTGATCTCTAGGCTCCTGGCTCTGGCAAAAAAAGTTTGCACCTGTTGGAGACAGAAAATTCTGGAAGCCAAACAGCTTGCACTGTCTTTCTAGGGTGTAGTGTTCTAGTGTCCTAGTGCTGGGCAGCAGTTGTGTCCCTTCCTGTTTATTCATCCTACAGCCTCTGTACAAGTTAGATCAGTGCATCCACACAGCAAAATCTCATACCCCAATATAAAATAACTTCCCCTCACTTATCTGATCACATATAGTGTTCACAAATAGTGTTCAAAAATGACTACAGATCATACAGCAGCTTCACTTCTGTCACAGATGGATCTCAGATCTGAATTGGAGATCAGCTTAACCAAAGGTCAGAACTACAGGTAGAACTGGAAGGGACACTCAAGAAGTCATCAAATCCTGACCCCTGTGGTGAGGGAGAACCAAGTAAAACTAGGCTTTCCCTGACAGCTGTTTGTCCAACTAACTATGCTTAAAGTTAGAAAGTTTTTCCTAATATCTAATCTAAATCTCCCTTGGTGCGGATTAAGCCCATTGCTTCTTGTCCACTGAAGATAGAACACAGGGGATTCAGGGGGCCTGGGGCAAAGCAGGGGAGCTGAGGCACTTGTACTCACACAGTGGTGGTCCGGGTCTTCGGCGGCATTTTGGCAGTGGGGGGGCCCTTCAGTCGCTCCGTGTGTTCTGCAGCACCGAAGGGCCCCCCGCCGCCGAAATGCCGCTGAAGACCCGGAGCGACTGAAGGGCCCCCTGCTGCCAAAATGCTGCCAAAGACTCGGACTGCCACCGAGTGAGTACAAGTGCCTCCGGGCCAGGGCTCACAGGGTATTTCGGCACTGGGGGGCCCTTCAGTCGCTCCGCATCTTTGGCAACATTGAAGGGGCCCCCCACCACCAAAATGCCACCGAAGACCTGGACCGCAGCCGGGCCAGGGCTTGCGGGGCCCAGAGCAAATTGCCCCACTTGCCCCCCACCACTCTAGGCAGCCCTGGTAGAACACAGAGAACAATTGATCTCTTTATAACAGCCCTTAACATATTTGAAGACTGTAATCAGGTTGCCCCTCAGTCTTCTTTTCTCAAGCTAAACATGCACAGTTTTTTTCCACCTGTCCTCATAGGTTCGATTTTCTAGCCCTTTTGTCATTTTTGATGCTCTCCTCTGGACTTACTCCAATTTGTCCACATCTTTCCTAAAATGTGGCAACCAGAATCAGTCAATTCTCCACCTGAGGCCTCAGCTATGCTGAGTAGAGCTGGACAATTATCTCCCACCTCTTAGATACAACAGTCCTATTAATTTACCTCAGAAAAATATTTTCCTTTTTTGCAATTGTATCATATTGTTGGCTCATATTCAATTTGTGATGTACTATAACCCCCAGATCCTTTTCAGCAGTACTTCCACTTAGCCAGTTATTCCCCATTTTGTAATTGTGCAATTGATTTTTTCCTTCCTCAGAGAAATACATTGCACTTGTCTTTACTGAATTTCATTTTGTCGTATTCAGACCAATTCTCCAATTTTTCAATGTCATTGTGAATTCTAATTCTGTCCTCCAAAATGCTTGCAACCTCTCCCAGCTTGGTGCCATCTGCAAATTATATAGGCAAACTCTCCATTCCATTATCCAAGTCATGAATTAAAACACTGAATAGTGCCAGACCCAGCACTGACTCCTATGGGACCTCACTAGATATGGTCTCCCAGTTTGACAGTGAACCACAGAGTATGGTCTTTCAACAAGTTGTACACCCACTTTATAATAATTTAATCTAGACCACATTTTCCTACTTTGCTTATGAGAATGCCATGTGGGACTGAGTCAAAAGCCCTACTCAAAATCAAGATATATTATGTCTACCGCTTCCCCTCTATCCATTAGGCCAGTAGCCCTGTCAAAGAGAGAAATTAGGCTGGTTTGGCATATGTTCTTGACAAATCCATGCGGGCTATTCCTTATAACCGTATTGTCCTCTAGGTGCTTACAAACTGATTGTTTAATAATATATTCCACTATCTTTCCTTTAAGCTAAGAACCCTGCTAGAAAGCAGGTGCTAATTTGCCTAACTGCAGGATAATCTAGCCTAGAGAGTCAGCAACCAAGCCTAGATTTCAAAACACAGCAATCAGCCCAGAGTCCTACCAAACTTGATGTCAAGTTCCCAGCACAGAACTTGCCCCCCAAAGCTATTGAACAGCAATAAGATAGAAGTTCCCTAGAGATATCACCAGCTGGCTAAGTCCCTGAGTCTCCCAGCTGCCTTCATTTCACCAGCCACGTGTCCATCCCATTATTGTAAATCCAAGAGCGCAAGTTCAGTTTACCATCTATTACTTCATTGTGGATTGAACTGGAATCTAATAGTGTGCTCATAAGTTCAATAGCCACACTGGAGAAATGGAAACACTCCCCTCCTCCTAAATAGGTACTACTTTACCCCCACCATATGGTTTCATAACTGTACTCTTCTGTTATGGCAGATAGTGACTTCTACATTAAATATGGTCAAAATGTCAATAATAAAGCAGATGACTTTGAATCAGCAATAGCCTCTCATAGCCCTTCGTTTGTTTGACCCCAAACTTTTGTGGAACATGTGCTCATTCTATCACATATGTAGCCCATATGTAATCTTGTTTCTCAGTTACCCATTAAATATAATTAAAGCTGATTATAGAGCAGCCAACGCTGTAGCAATATAGCACTATAGCATATCGCAATATGAGTAATAAACCAACAATAATTGTTTAAAATGTTGAATTGTTATAGCAGAGACGTCTACATTTTCCCCTGTTAACCAAATAAGATTTTCAGGAAGACAAAGAATGAACTATCAGAACAGCTGGTACCACTTATAGCACACATGTTCCCATTAAAAGAATAAATGGTTTTTAAACCCAAAATGAAATGAGCCACACAAGGTGTAAATCAGGGCAGAATTTGGCCAAATGGGCATGCATGAAAGTAACTGAGGGCAGAATTAAATAATTTAATCTCTAAGTACTCCTTGATTTTGTTACATTTTTAGGCTGAAGGTGCTCTTCTCTGGGAAGCTCGGACATCAATATCTTGCTGAGAAGCCATAGATGGGGTGCTCTGGAAGGAGAAAAACAGACGTGTGTGTTTTCAAACACTGATTTTTGTCTTTGCTGGCTCCAGAGGGCTTGTATGCACCTAGCTATTGCAGATTATAAGGCACATTTCCTCCACTCTGTATGTGGATGCAAAAGAATAGAAACTGAAACAGTACCAAAGAAATATTTTTAAAACAGTATTAATTAGAATAACTTAAATTAGCTTCTTTGGGGCATCTCCTATTCTCAATTACACAGCTGCAACTCACAATCAAGTCAATGGAAGCTTCACCCTTGCAACTTGAATAGAACTAGACCCATTAACTGAGCGTAATAATTCACTGCCAGGCGCCAAATCCTCAACCAATCAAAGTGGGCATAACTCCACTGAAGTTAGTGGAACTACAGTTGACACCAATTGAAAACATGGGCCCAGGGTATTTAAATCTATGGCATGTGAGCAGAGTAAGAAGCCTGAAAAATCAGAAAGTGAATTATTTGCCAGTAACAGCTAAAAATAATCTAGCTCTTGATTTTATTCAAAATGGACCAAACCATGTGTTCCTCACAATGTTTCTACTCAGACAGAACAATCCTTGAGCACAGGACTTAGCCTGAGCATTTCAATCAATTCATCCTTGTTAAAATATTTATGTCAAAGTGACTTCTGTCAGTACATTACTAGAAAGGATTTGACTGTTGATATATTAAGCTATTAGTTTATTGTGCAGAAACTTCTACGGTGCTACTCCATATATATAGTAGGGTCAGGTCATGGGAAAAATAATGACAGTCATTGGTACAACAGTCTGTATCTTCTGACATTCTTCTTCTGCTTTTTTAAGAACGGCACCAGAAGAACATTTGATCAAAGGTCAGAAAGCAGCAGAGATGCTTATGGGGCTTTCTAATCTTACTGACTCAGACAAGCTAACCAAAAACATGAGCACTACATAAGGACCTAATAATAATCAAGTGAACTAAACTGGGAAATATTGTCATCGAAAGAATAATTCTCCACATTTGGAGTGAACTGCTAGTACAGATGCCTGATCCCGTTCCCACTGAATTCAATGGGAGTTTTGACAATGACGTCAATGGAGTACGCCACGGGTGTGCTGAAAGGCAGATTAGTGTACAGCCGAAAAGATCTCTTCCTGACACAGAGTTGGTTTTTCACATTATGTATTTTAATTTTGTTTTTCCACATAAATCTTCAAATACAAGCCTCACAGTGAGATCCTCTCCCTTGCTCTGGCCAAAATTGGGTAAAGAGTCCCTAAAGTCCCCCATTCTGGCTGGGGAGGATTCCCCTAGCGCGGGCACTGTGGAGCACAGCCCTGGCTGGGATGATTTAGTTGGGAATTGGTCCTGCTTTGAGCAGGGGGTTGGACTAGATGACCTCCTGAGGTCCCTTCCAACCCTGATATTCTATGATTCTATGAACACTGCCTCCCAAAGGCCCCCTGGTACGCTCCGGCAGAGGCAGTGTGCTGGGGGAGAGATATGCTGGGGCAGGGCCAGAGCACAGCAAAAATTCCAGGTTTTGCTGCAGCCCATAGGACACTCCCAGGAGACTGCCATAACTTACACACACACACACACACACACACACACACCCCTGCCCCATTTGTTTAAGTTACACCATGGGCCTCTCCAACCCCCAGAGCAGCCCTGAATCAGGAGAGCACAAAGGTGGCTTAAAGCCCTTCTTCCCCTGGGCTGAGGGTTCTGTGCTGTCTGCCTTAGAGGCACTGTGCAGCATTTGACCACTAAACTTTCTTCAGAGCTATTCTGAAGCCAAGATCACTTTGGAGCCCACTAAAGCTAGCAGGGCAATTCTAATGTACCAGAAGCAGGCAGAACTTTGGTGGTTTCACTTTGCACAATTTTTACAAAATCTTGGGAAAGTTTTGACTGTGTCACCTGGACACAACATGGAAGTTATATAGATGGCACAAACTATTTGTCTGTGAAGACACCTTTAACTTTGCCAAAGATTTGCTTGGAGGGATATGGACACACATCAGAGGGAAGTTCAGTGAACACTGACTGTTGTTCACCTAAGGCAAAGCGTAAAGCCCTTCTTTCATTTTTAGTCAATCTTTACTCAGGAAGCGCTCCCAGTGATTTGTATTGCCTGGCGCTCCCTACACCAGGCTGTGCCCATTGAGATTCTATTCAATGCTTACTCTGTGTGCATGGAAGTCAGATGCATATTTGGAAGACAAGAGACCACTGAATACATGGCACAGAAATAAACTGGTAATAGGAAAACCTGCTTAATCCAAAAATATCTGCAAAACAGTAACTGTACAGAAAACATTTTACCCTATAATGTCATTTAAATGGGGTGTTTTTTTAAATCACCCTTATCAAGGCATGTTTCATTAGTTCTTCCATTTAAGTTTATAAAATATCCACAGTGAGCAAGCAGCATGATAGAAATGTCTGGCACCAGCTGGGCTCCATGGTACACAGGCGGGACACAGGATCTCCACATCTTTCCCATCTCCTCAGTGCTGCACGATAGAACTTCACTTGTTCCACTGCATGTTGGGTGCAATGGATGGGAACAGATTCTTCCACCCAGATGCAAAGCACTTGTGTAGCTGAGCTTCAGCAAATCCTTCAACCCACGTACTGTAGAAGCTGCTGCTGCCTACTGTGCACTGTCTCGTCTCAAGAGGGCGTATGGCTGGTGGACAGACCTGGGGCAAGGACTGGATTCAAAAAGGGGACTTAGGAGCCCTGCCCCCAAGTAGAATTCACAGCTTCAAGATAGGCCCCTGCCAGTCTTGCCAAGAGGAGAGTTAGGCACCTAAGAAAGGGATTCTCAGAAACCAGCTAACTGAGTGCAAATCCAATTAGGCTAGCCAGGAGCGAAGTGCAAGAGGAAAGGGCTTAGGGCCTACATCCACAAACAGACTTTGGCCAGTCAGTCAGGTGCCCAGACCCTAAGGGGAGATGCTTACCCGCCCTCAGGATTCTCAGCTGTGAACAATCTCCTGGACTTAGGCACCTAAACCAGGTCAGCCTTTTTCCTCAAAAAAGGGGAGACAGACACCTCTGCCCCATTATAGCCAATGGGTGAATGATCAAGGCACTCACCTGGGATGTGGAGACCTGCTTTCAAATCCCTGCTCTGTCCAATCTGGAGCAGGGACTTGAACTTGGGTCTCACGCCGCCCAGGTGAGCACCCTGGGCACCGAGTGATTGAGTGTTCTGTGGCTGATCTCGCTCAATCTCTCTTGTTGGAGCTGTTCAGCTTTGTATAAACACATATTAACTAGAACAGAGCCTTAAACCTCAGGCCCTCCTGGGGGGTGGGAGGGAAACATCTCATATTAGAATCCTGCTAAAGCTTAAGCATGAACAAAGGCTCCAAGCAGCTCTTAAGCAGTAGGGCACCTTCAAGCCTGAGGGTATATCTTCACTTCAATCTGAGGATGTCATTTCCAGGTTGAGGAGACATAGCCATGTTTGCTCTCATCAAGCTAGCATGCTAAAAATAGAGTGCAGCTGCAGGGGCCTGAGCAGTGTGAGAGGCCAGACACCCCAATGTTGTGCCTCATGTCTCAGACAGGTAGCTTTTGCACTACTGAAGCTACACTCTATTTTAGCACGCTAGCTTGGTCAGAGCATGTGAGAGCATGTCCCCTCGAGCTGGGAATTACACCCACAGCAAAGTGTTGACATTCTCTTAGGCAGCTTTGTACATGCCCATCAACAAAAACATAACTGCCAATACGGTTAGGGAGCATCTGAGTGGTGGCTCTGTGATGTCAGTGATACCTAAATGTTGGGTTCACTGTTCTGTAACAGTAACACTTGACAAACTCACTACATCCAACATATTGCTGCCATAATATTTATCTATACAGAATGTGGTGCAGGACCTTAAATGAAAGCCAGGATCATGCTGTTCATTAATATCATTGGGGAATGTACATAAAGATATTTCAAATGGTCTCTATACTGAAAATATGTCCTTATAGTTTGTTACCTCCCAGCAGAGGGGGGAAACTAGTTTTGCCACACAAGGGGATGTTTATTCACCTGTCTGCCTAGGTTCATATGTAGACTATGCATTGTTAGCCCAAGCAATGGATGCCCCATTTACATTCATGTCAACTGGGGGCTAGGGAGTCAACAGGAAGAGACAAGCAGCAGGGGGAAATGAGCTTTGTCTAGATGTGCACTTGAAATGTTTATTGGACTATAACTGGGGGACAGGGCAGCACCCTGTTCTCCATTATGGAGGGAGCAAAAAGGACAGTGTTTTATGCATCCATGAAAGCTGGATCCCAGCCATGTTGGTTGGTGATACTGGGAGGTAGTTTTAGATGAGAAACTACTTAAGAGAAGGATTTTAGCCTGTTAGTTGAGACTCTGTGAAGTGTGTTATACTTTTTTGTTTTATATGTAACCATTTCTGCTTCCATTACCCTTACTCACTATCTCTTAAATTTTAATTTTTGATAAAAAAACTTATGCTTGTTCCACTATCAATACATCTCTGTGCTGTGATTTTATAAAGGACCTGATCCTGAGTTGTCCCAATCAAGCTGTGTGTATACAGTACTGTTCCCTTGGGAACAGGGAACCTGGTAAATACTGTGAGTGCCCAGTGGCAGGGGCTAGATACTACAGGAGGATGCTTTCAGAGGGGCTCAGGTACTGGGATGAACCTATTGTTACCATGCAAGGCCAAGTAAGGCAGAGCTCAGAGGATATTGTCTGGGTAGTTAACAGACTGGTGGTGTTGGGGAGCTGACACCCAGTTAAGCACCAGCAAGCCTCTCTCTCGGTGAGTCAGGGAGGTAAAAAAGGTGAGAAATACTCCTGGGCACCCCAAGGAACTGTCATACCATTCTTCTTTTTCTCCTCCCTTGAGACAGCAAAACCTTAATTGTTCTACAGTGTTTTAGTCCTGCTACTGCTATGCAGAGGCCATGAGAATTTGATCCATTGATCACTTTAATTGGGGGAAAGTTGGGCTGTAAGTGGTGAGAGAAATTCAAAATAAGGTATTTATTCAACCATTGTATATAGGGCATTTGTGTTTGTTTACACAGAGAATGCCAAGATAAATACAACTGTGAACAGTAAAGGACTGAGGCATAAAGTACTGGAAGCCTTTACTCATCAACAAATCTACATAGAGACAGATCTTAATCACAATCTGAAACTAAACATTTCAAGGGCTGGAAAAGTGCCATCCAAATTTAGTACTATAAACACTAAACCCACACATCACACATTGAATTTATTCTAAACAGTGGAATGAAAAGTTGTCCGCACTTTTCTAAGCCCCTTTGTACAGAGACTGGGATTGTACGCTGACAGCACTCAATAACTAATAGAATAACCAACCACAGCAGATATAGGACCATCTCAGTCCTCTCTATGAGAAAAGCCTTCAGCAGGGGGAAAGGTTATTTAGAAGATTTGGTGAGAGTAGGTGTCACTGAGTGTGGGGGAGTCAGGACCCCTCACTCAGGTCCCTCTTGGGAGGTGGGGAGCCCAGACTCAGGTTCTGGGCCTCCCTGCATCTCCCTAGCCAGCTCCAAACTGAAACCTCTTCCTGTTGCCTCACCCCGCCACACCCCGACCCCTCCTCCAGCCTTTGTCCAGATTCCTGGGCAGAAGGTGTCACCCAGCCTCAACCCCCTCCTGGACTCAGGTTAGGAAGGGCCATCAAGTATCATCCCTCAGTGAAGTCACACCCTTATTTCCCATCCCCATCTAGTATTGGTGCAGTACCCCAGGGAAATGGAGGCACATCCCGTGTTAGCAGAAGCCGGTAAACTAGTAAAACTCCCATGCAACATTACCAGGTTAACACTCCCTACTCCATCACAGTAGGCGAAGGGCATAGCCAACTCCTCCTTTCTCCCCTGAGTCATAGATAGCCCATGATCTGTGGGAAGACTTGTGGATCTCCAGAGTGTCACATGGCAGGCTGAGCCCGCTGTATTATTTTCCAGGCACTCTCCCATCTCTTTTGGCAACACAGAGCCATGCAGTGACTGACTCCCCCTCCCAGGGAGATTGCTGCTGATAAGACTTCAGAGTTAATGCTGACTCAGCCTGTATTAACTCCACCAGGAGTTTCCAAAGGAAATTCTGTGAGTTTACAAAGGTTGATGCTGCAGATATTAGAACAATGGATATCCTTTGACTGCACCCCTCTACCCAGAAACACATCCCTCCCAAATCTACTGAGACTATGGCCTTGTAGACACTAGAAAATTAGGTTAGTTTAACTATGTCCATCAGGGGGTGTGAAAAATCCACAGCCTTGAGCAGCATAGTTAAGCCGTCTTAAGTCTCTCTGCAGACAGCGCTAGGCCAAGGGAAGAATTCTTCTTTCATCCTAACTGCTGCCTCGGGATTACCTATGCCAAACAGGAGATTCCCTCCTGTCGGCGTAGGTAGTGTCTACACTGAAGCGCTACAGCAGTGCAACTGTGCCACTGTGCATTTTAAGTGTGAACAAGCCCTAAGCAACAGGATGTTCCTGTTGGAGGACTTCTGCAGGTCAAGTGGCGAGAGCTGCTACCCTACCTCAGATAGTCTTGGACTCATTGGAGTGGAATTTACACTACTTTGATCCCCTTCTTGCAGCATAGAGGGAGGATGCTATAAGCCCTAATGCTTATGTGATGAATTGGGTAACGTTTCTAGAGCCCTTTGGCGGTGTAAAGAGCTGCCTGTTAATCACTTAGTTATAAAAACATTTTCATATATTTCCAAATTCTATTCTGTGATGTGGAACATGGAGACTTGTGGTTATCTCTCTAATAACATATCTTGAGGCATGCTCTGTTACTAGAAGCTCAGGAAGTGAGGAGCAGAGCTTGGTAAAAATGATTCCATTGATCAGACTCTGTTAGCCATTTGCTCTTGAGATGTACCAGTCATAACTGTCTACTACAACTTAGAATCACTAAAGCACGGCACCTAAATGAGACGAGAGACATGAAAGAGGAGAAGAAAAGGCTATTGAGTGGAATCTAAAGTACAACAATTCTAATATATAGGAAACAAAAGACAAGACCTTGTTTGAGGATGGTGCATGAGCAGCCTTGTCACACATAGGAACTGAGAAGATGGAGCAGGCTCAGTGAGGACAGAAACTTTGCAGATTTTAGCTGCTCAGTAGAGACTCCTGAGTTGAGCATTACAATGAAAATTTTCAAAGGCTTGGCCAAATTTGGGTGGATTTTCACAGAAGCAACAAAAGACACATCCCTGTTCAAAAGCATGAGAACACTAGAGTTTCTCAAACAAAAAGTCACCACCATCTTTTTCATATTGAAAGAGAAAACATTTTTCCCTAGCCTCATTATCAGAAACTTTTCACTTATCTCTTTTCTCGGCATATTATGAGCCTATCTTGCTGAATGCATCCTGCTCTCAGTTTTAAGGAATTTTTGATTGTTAACACTGAAGATTCTGAGCTGTGCGGTTTGCCTGGCCCAGGATTTTTTTTATTTTTTTTTAAGTTTACACTAAAACCTGAGCCTTTAATTTCCAGTGTCACATAACTTGGCAAAATAGCTTGTCTCCTATATAAAGCATTTTGAACAAGAGGTGCTAGGATGTTGTGACCAGTTCTGTAATTTCCTCTGTTAATGGGCCACTGCATGGAATGCCTCATGCATGGATTTTTGTAGCCATACCCTACACTGTGTAGTGCTCCTGGTGTGTGGAACATAGATAATTGCTCCTGATGTTTGGTCTCAGTATGCTGTGAAGGAGATTAGTTTCTTGAATGACTCAATAAGAGCAAAAGTCAAGGATACTGCTGACTTTTAACATACTAAAATGTAGATCCCCGAATACCATTCTTAAACTGGAATCTCCCCAGCATTCAGCAGAGTCACTTTACAGCATCTAAATAAAGGAGGAGGTCAAGCAGACTATGGCTGACCCTCCCAGGAACAGATAAGCAGACAGAAAATGGTATTTTTAAGGTGACTGTCAAACACGATTCCAGCAAATTTGCATGAGCTTTCATGAAAGTAGAATAAGGAATTCCCCAGTGCATTAGCAGATGTGTTATTGGTCCCTCTGCCATAATAGCTTCCCACTGACATTCAAGATTAAATAAGTATTAATTAATGGAATAGCAACAGCTGTATGTGGTAGGTGACCTGCACTGTAGCCATAACAATTTACTAAGAGCTCAAATAAAGTGAGATGGCTTGGGGGACCTAGAAAACCCAATATATTGGGTAGAAAGTATATACAGAATGCAGATTTGTAATATGTGCTCTGGATTCAAATACAGCTAACCTTGATTGCCTTCATCACTATACTTAAGACAATGGGTGCCTCTCCCTAGTACGTTTGGCTTTCTTTATCTGAAGTGAATCTAACAGGTTCCTAGTTACAATTGTACACACTACAAATTTTCTTTAACCTAGAGTTTAAGATTTGTTTTTCTTTTAACAGATGGAGGAAACCATGGAATAAATTATTTACAAACTATAGAAATGAAAGGGTCCAAATGATGTGGGGAGGGGGGGCCGTGAGAGAGAAAGAAAGAGAAAGAGATTAATAGAAATTATGAGTGAATGTAGAAGGTCCCAGTTCAGGGCAAATGCACTGGTATTTCCCTTCAGTAGTCCAAGACACCCACTCCCAGGCTTCTAGCTCCCCAGCCGTTGCCTTTCTTGGGAGGAGACCCACATCTCACTCCTTTCTGACCAGGGTATTTCTGGCTGCACAGTTCCCTGCCTTCACTGTATTATTCCCAGCAGAGACAGGCAGCCCAACCCCACCTGCTTGCTTTAAGCAATGGATAATTGAATGATTGTCGACAGTTAAGTACCACACAAATGTTACTCTTAAGATAAAAAGTACTACAGAGAAAACATTAAAAACAATAAAAGAACGTACACACAGGCTAATAAGCTTACCAGAGTTCACCTCCACTCTAACAGGGGCGCTGGCAGAGAAGTCCCTCAACACCCCACCCTGGGGGTTTCCTTGTGGGTATGAGTTCATTGCAGTTGCAGCTCAGAATAAAGCACAGAGTCTTATGAGGCCTCAGTAGGCCCAGTCTATCTAATCTAACCCCTCTCAAAGGGACCTTTTGTGGACCAGGGGTCCTGTTTCAGGAAGAAGGCCCTGAACCCATTTAAAACCAGGATTTTTAGACAAATAGCCTTTTTTGTTGGTCTGTCTCTGGAGAATCCAGTTTGAACTAGCATGCATCTCTCTCGAGGATGGGTGGTTTCAAAGGGATGATAAAGGAAGTACACTAGCATACTAGAAAAGGTACGTGCAATGCCACAGTAACATACGCAATTGCATTTTTAATACAATGTGCCCCAAAGGTATTAACCCTAATTTAACTTCATTGAATTAAGTTTATTTTAATTCCATAAAGGATTGTTCAGGACATTGCAGGATATTGTCAGTCTGTCTCAGAGTTCATAAAGATAAATAGCAGTGAATTGAGCCACATGTAGGGTAGAAATATCCTGTGCATGCTGCCATTGCACGTCAAATCCAATCAACAACCAGGCATGCTCTTCTAGTTTCAAGTGCCCCCGGCATAGGGACATGTGCTGCTCTGTGCTCGTTTTGTGTTGTACACCAGTAGGGACACAGGTGAGATCACTGAACTTATTGTACTTGTAACCTAACTTCACTCAA
This sequence comes from Mauremys reevesii, assembly GCF_016161935.1. Classification (NCBI taxonomy): domain Eukaryota; kingdom Metazoa; phylum Chordata; order Testudines; family Geoemydidae; genus Mauremys; species Mauremys reevesii. The sequence goes on along the minus strand of NC_052629.1, from coordinate 33,488,241 downwards.
AGTAAAAACCCAGTAACATTCCCTATGCTACCTCATCTCCTGCACCTCATCACCTCAAGGAATGCAAGGGGAGAGACTCCCTGACAGAACCATCATAATTTCCCCATTTTACTGGTAGGGGTAGAGAAAAGGAGCTTGTTCTCCTTACCTCCACCACTCTGACCAAGGAATGTGGCAATGAGCTGTCCCAGAAGCTACTGGCGCTATCTATAGAAGGAAAGCTTGGGGTTATATGGAAAAGGTAGGCTAGGGAAGGGTCAGTGAGGTGATGAGGGAGAAGCATGTGAGGAGTGGATATGGGGGAAAATACAAGGAAGGGCAGGGCTTGGGATCTTGTCAGCAGTGGTAAGGAGGAAATTTTTTTTGGAGAGTGAGTAATTCACTGTGGATTATTTACTCAAGCAAGATCAAGACTGAACAAAGCAGTGAACTGAGGGAGACAGAACTGATATAAACAATCAATTCAAGCCAGCCAAAGTCATCAGTTGGGGAAGGCAGAATCAGTTGAAAACTGAGGACAGCCCATTGAGGAATGTAGATGTAAAAAACCCACACACAAAAAAACACACAAAAATAAAACCTGGCAACCAAAAGAAAATGTCAGAGGTAAATATTGAAAAGATTACCAGAATTGTTAGTGTAACATTGATTTGTTGGGGGTGGGGGAAGAGACGGGGAAATACTTTCACATTACAGTCAGAAATGAGGAATAATTGCAGGACATCCTGTAATTCCCAATCTTCTGTTTTGCTTGACTTTTGCTACACTACTTACTGGCAAGAAAAATAAACTGCATTTCCAAGTCTTCAACTCCTCATAGCCTGTATTTCCGCAGCCATGAGGAGAAAGGGGATGCATGTACAGTTCTTAAGTAGAAAGGATCATCTTTGGTTAATTATATCTGTAGACTGTTTGAAGCCTGCGGTGGGGGTTTTCAGGATGACTTAAGAGGTATGCAAATGCCTACACAACTCCTTGGGCCCTTCTTGCGTTTGAATACACTGGGTTGCCAGAAACAATTCTATTTGTACTGACAATGGATATGAAATCCTTCTATAACAGTTCATATTTATTACAGTGAAAGTATACGTTCCCCTCCTAGTCCAACAAAAGCCAATAAAATAAATCTCTTAATGGAATAAATCAGGTAAAAGAATACATTGTGTGCACATTGAGATACTCACTAGTAAAATACAGTGATGAGTGAACCCTTTAAAAGCAATGCTTGACAATGGGATTGTACGGGGAGACTTTGGCAAACCAGTAAAGTGCCTGAAACCACTATGGCTTATTGTTAAAGACAACCTAGTCAGCAAGCTGTTAAAAGCAAGTCTCAGCCTGACCAAGGCAGGAGGGGAGGGGGGTTTAGGGTGCCACCGAAAGGGCAGCTTGACCCCATGTCTTCCCTGATGAAAATTGTGTTGAAGTTGCTGATACATGCATTTTAAAAGAGTAGGATATGCCCCAGGAATGTCTATTGAGGTCTCAAGGCTGCAAGTTCTGGAAAAACCCACACCTGGTTATTCAATAATCAGAAGGAGCCTCTTGCTTGATCACTGAAACGGCGTACTTAACAAGGTTTCTTTAAGGGACATGGCATTCTATTACTAATGTATAAATAAGGGGACTCGTTTGGGGCCTCTTCAGGACTGGTCTCTCCCTCTGGATGAATCTTGTGTTCCCCAGCGGCAGACAGGCTCCCACTGTACCACTCGAAAGCCACACTCAGCTTTGGTAATTATCAAGGGTTGGGGGTGTTTTACTAATCTTGTTGTGGACGTGTGAAAGTGCTTGAGACTAGTAAAGTTTAGCTTTAAATGAAAGCACTCTTGTGTTGTCCTGTTTGTGCCAGCCATCTATCGGTCAGATGGCCGTGTCTCTCCTGATTTATTTCCTGACACCTCCTCGCACAGAGTAAAGTTACCAAGAGCTTTGGGTTGAAAGAACCCTGGGCAACAGGATAACTGAGAATAATCTTGCAGTCTGCCATGCAAATGTGTGAGAGACCACCAAGTATAGCAGGCCAGCTCCTCAACTGGTGTCAATGTTCATAGCTCCATTTGAAGTCCAAAGTGCTATGACATGACTTCAATGGAGCTGACAATTCACAGCAGCTGAGGATCTGCCCCAGTGACTTGATAGTGCCATACTGCATCGGTTCTTCTCTGTGTCTCCTAAATGGCATTCCACTGTAATCAGAACATTTGGGGAGACTTTGGGGCAGTCTTTGAAGACAGGCCTAGTAAAAGTCAGTTTCAGGTTGCCAGTCCTCTTGCAGGACACTATATAAAGTTCCTGTTGACTTTCAGACCGCCACATACAGACTGAGAAATAAAGTACACAGGCGAAGGGCCAGATCCACAGCTTAAACCAAGAGGCACAAAACAATCCTGAATCTTGGCCCAGCTGTTTGCCAGGCCAGTCAGTCTGCCATCACTTAGAGCACCATGGAGGTTGCACCGAAGTGCAAAATCTGGTCCTCCCACAGAAAATGCAGCCAGGCTGGATTGCTGCAGCATCAGTACTTTGTTATGTAAGCGTTCTCCCACAACCCGCCCCAGTAATCACTGGGACCCTATCAGGGCCGGCTCTAGACCCCAGCGCGCCAAATCCTAGAACCGCCCCTGGACCCTATGTTCTTTGCCACAGCCTTCAGTACAAAGCATCAAAGGAGCACGCGGCTCAGTGAGATCGTTGTTAATGGAGTATCAACAGGGAGATGGGTAAAGAATATAATCAACAATTTAAGATGAACTGAAGTGTTTAAATAAAACCAATTAATGAATTGGCATTTCCCCTGGCACATATACAGTTTAAACAATTGTTGACAAGCCTCTAGAGCAGGACAGTAGAAAGTGCAATTCCTGAGTAATAGGATGGTAGTTGGTGAGATAAGCAGTTGTTGCCAGAGAAATACAAAACAATGAATGCAGGACTTGGCACCTAACAAACTATTCAGTTAATGGTTCACTTTTAAGTGAACAATGACAGGAAAAAGAGGGGGCATTTGCCAGCCAACACATATATATATCCTGAATGCACACAGGACCTATGCACACAAGTCAATACAGGACACAAAGACATCCTGGAGTGCCTTGGTGCTGGCATGCAAAGTATGCTATTTAAATGCTGACGAAAGTACCTCCTGGGGTGTAACACAAGCGCGCTGCACTCGGTGAGAGTGGGCTGGACCACTTCATTTTTAACCACCCTACTTCCCACGCCACATGAGCTGGTCAGATCAGAGATACATTAGTTTTCAAATCACATTCTTGTCAAGCAGCTGGTGGGATGGGGTGGATTAATGATTAAATTGCATCTCTGCTCCCCCATCAGTTGCAAGAAATGGGGAACCTTTTTATTTAAAAAAAAATCCCCCATTCTTCATCATAAGAAGCAAGCAGCAGCTCGGGTCTACTTGATTTGTTTTGTTTTAAAGTTCTTCGTCAGGCCTGTCCTCCACCTTATAAACCTGTAAGGGGAACATAATTCTCAGAACTGATTTTAATGTTCTAAATCATTTAAATGGATTTAATTTAGGCTCCTTTGAAAAATAATCCCAGCCTTACTGCATTTGTTTCATCCTTGATACTATTTCATATTTTTAATTGAATGAAGTGCTGCTGGGTAATGATCTGATAGGGGAGAAGAATGTATAGTTCTGATGTATGTGTTCCCAGGAAAAAATCATGAGTTGAAGCATGTTCAGTTAGTTAAAACATTACTCCCAGCCAAGTTATTTACTTTGATTTTTAAAATAGAGCTAAGGGTTCATGCCCTATGTACCTTGTCATCACTTAAATCACAAAGTTATACAATGCAATACAGCACCCTAGCCAGCCTTAGCAAGATCCAGCTATCACCAAGTAATAAAAGAAACGGATCCTCCCTCAGATCCAACCCCATTCTCTCTACATTTTCACCAGCACAAGCCCCTAGATGTATATTTATATTGGTGAATTGGCCAAACCCCCTTCCCTATTCATTTCCCATCTGCTCACCTTGAATAGCACACTGGGTATCAAAGCATCCCTTCTCTCTACAACTTGTCCACTAATGGTGCAACCATCATGTTTCACTCACATCTGAGTTTCCTGAGGACTTGAGTTGGTGAGCCAGGCTAGGTCTTATTCTGTCACACAGGAAAAATAAGATCTGTTGGTGATGGCTGCTGATAGCCCTTTTGCTCCCACTGCCACCACCTGCCAAGTTAAAATTCACTACTTGCTGGGTCAACACTGCAGTTTTCTGTAGTGCTGAAGCGTTCTTGTAATTTCTAATGGTATTTGGATTCTTCCCACCTGAAGCTATCCCAGGTAGAGGTCCAGGTGGTGCAGAAGACACCAGGTGGAGGTGCAGGTGGTGCACCACCGTATCTCACTTTGACCCAATGCATTAGAGGCAAGAAACTCTGCAGCAAGTAGGTCTCCAATAATCTGCCCACATGGAGAGCTTCTTCCTAGTCCATTAAAGGTTGTTTTTGCCCTGAACATGAGGGGTTTCTGATTTCCAAACATTTTCCTTTAGAGGATTTTAAAATAATAATTAATAATAATGTAACTCTAGGTCTGTAAACCCATTGCTAACTGCCCAACCAGCCCTTGGAAACTAGGCCTCTATATTCTCCCAGCATGACCAAACTGATTGCAGTGCCTAAGGCCTATCCCGTTTCTATGGGATTACAGGGATGTAGAGATGTTGACATCATTCATCCGGATAGCAAGAAGTGGCCTAGTGAGGCGATGGCCCTCAATTTCTGTAGGTAAGGCAGAGAGTAAAGTACACTGGAGTGAAGCAGGGACTGCCTAAACACCCTTCCCCACATCCAGGAACCAGAGGGAGTCAGGCTCGGAATCTCAAAAGGTGTTTATGCACCTAACTTCCATTGAAATCAGTAGATAGTGCCTCAAAGAATTTTCCAACTGCTATTAAAACGGCAGTTGCCAGTTCTCTAAAAGATTGCTTAATGATTCACTACTAAGTTAAGAGTCTTGGAACACAGAAAAGTTCCAGAAGGGAAGAAAACTAATGTTCTGCAAATATTTTAAAAGGGTATGTGTTGCTGTTACAGGGCCATCACAGTATAAATAAATGTGCAAATGCCAGATCACAGGACTCGTGCCACATCTGAGATAATGGCTTTTCATTAACAAAGTGACACTAAGATTAACTGTATGCACTGCTTCCAAGCAAGTTCATCTACATGGTTTATTAGTGCATACCAGAGAGTTGCAAGAATACAGAACCAGCCTCCTCCCCAAATAGAGACAAAATTTCCTCCTTCTATCCCCACTCCGAATCCTAGCAGGCCACAGCTCTCACCCTGCGCCCCTCCCAATCCAACTCCACACACAAGGTTAGTGTTTTTGCTGAATCTGTTCCTCACATGGGCATTACATCATTAAGATCCAGCTCTGATGAGATACTGGATTTCAACAGAAGGCTTTGTGCTTAAGGAGATCAAACTGTGACAAATTTTGGTGCTCCATTTACAAGAAGTGCTACACAATTGGTGTCAATTCTCAATCCAATACTGGTACACGTTCTATGGCCTCTTGCACCTATAGTTATTGCTTGGGTCACATCAGTAGTGACAGTTGTGTATTAAACAAATATGGACGAGTTTGTTCTAGATATGACAAAGCTCAGTGTAATTCCCAGATTGAAAAATACAGAGATTACTTTAATTTTAAGAATCTGAATACCTGTTTATCTGAGAGGAATACATCAGAAATGGATTCAAGCTCTAAGATGCAGAAGTGGCTCATGAGAAAGATCAGAGACACCTGCAAATTTGGTTTTAGATTTAGATTTTGAACAGCCACAAAACATGAGGTAGTTTTCAGCCGGGGTTAGAACATAGCTTGAGAAATGACATTACTTTTCACATTTGGGTGATCATCTGGCCCTTTAAATCCAGATCGAGGAATTGTAGGTACAAATGTCTCATACACAATCCCCAGAACTTATTGAAGTTCTCTCAGCAAAAAAAATTACTGTGAGGTTGGCTTTTGTGCACCAAGGCATAAAATAAAGTGGTGATAAATACAAATGAGTCAGAAAGATGGAAAAGAAAGCAATTAGCAGGAATGAACTGGTGATCTTGACTTATTACAATGAAATTAAGCAAGCTTTCCAAAAGGGCAAATTTAACACATCCACCCACAATGAACTTGAGCAGCAGGGTTTGCTACCACTTCTCCAAACTGTTGCTGTGGTCTGGCCTTTCAGAAGTCTGACTACAGCTCTTTCGTCAGCCCCAGAAGTCAAACCTAATAGAATTTAATATATTGAGACTAGGCTCACCTAGCTGTCATGTTTCACAGATCCATGTGGATGTTGGCTGTTTTTAATTAAAAACAATTTTTATCATAATACATTTCAACAGACCAATCTGTAGTCAAACCCTGCCTTTGCAACTGTACTTAAAGCTCAGTCTTTTCTGTGTATAAATAATGGTCTGCTTAGCATTACTGTAATGAATGGATTGCCTGAATATATTAATTCTTGTGATCAAAAACATCAGAACAATGGATAATGCTAATCTCTTACTACCAGACATGTGCAGTTTCAGCGCTGAAGTTGTCACTAGGAAGTCAACCTCAACCCATTAATTGTACTAGAGTGACAGGATCTCATGGAAATAAGCAGAAAGCTTTGTGATGCTAACATGAATTACCTAACATCTAGGCAGCTTCCCTCAGAGTTGAGTGGAGTTACCCAAGTATACCCAGCTGCACCGCAGGAGGAACTGTGGGACTTACTGTATGTAAGGAATACCGACAGTAGTGCCAAAAGTAATACATGTAGCCTGAACAATTACTATACTTATAAGATTATATACTGGGGTGCAACATGCACTTTTTATAGAAAACAGGTTCTTTTCCTAGGCAGCTACTTCAAGTTAGTTGAGGAGATGGAATCTGGTGAAACACACAGAGAAACTTTATTTTATACAGACAACCACAATGGAAATCATAGGAAATCAATATACATAGCACAGAATAAAATACATACAGTAAAGTGGTTTCCTGCATTGTTCATACTTACAGTCTAATTTTGGGCATACTTACAACTCTGTGGAGACCACTGGTAACAAGAAAGGAAAAGTGAGTGGAATCCATCAGAATGAAGATACTGATTCAGTTTACACTGTCTCAGGGTGAACCTAAAGAAAAAGGAACTGGGTGTGGTATTTTACACCACTCTTTATGGTAATAGTACAGATACATACTATATTTGATCCTTTACCCTGATTATAATAAGTCAGTAGCGGCCCCTATTCATATGTAGCTTTTGGGCTTCCCATAGTAAGTATCAAATATTAATATTAATGTTTTACATTACTTATTTCTTAATAATTCCTATACGTAAATGCAGTCTAAAGTGCTTAAATACCACACAGCAGCTTAATTGCCAAAGCCCCCTGTCAAAGCTGATTTCCCACTCTGGCACTTCAAGTGCAGAAGGTGGGGGCCCACAAGGATTCTAAACGTTAATACCGGCCACTCCAGGCTTATATTAAACTCCCAGAGTTACAGCTTCTCTCTGACTTTGGATGCATAGATGCTGCCACCACCCAAGTACAAAAAAACCCCTTTTGACCCAGGAAGGTGCACTTGGGAATTCCTTCCTGTGGGGTGCCCTCAAGCCCTTTCACTACCATCCCCTCCAGGGAACAGTTGCGGAAAAAAAACAAAGTAAATCAGCTGTTGTCACCAGCTAATTAAACAACATATGCACAAACCTCTTAGGACACAAAAAGCCCAATCCTGTTCTTAAAAAAAGGAAAATTTTATTAGAAACAAAAAGAAAGAAAATACATCTGGAACTTAGGCTATTGCTAGATTTAAAAAGAGCAAATACAATAATTAAGCATCAAGAATGGTTTTCTTGAGGTCCAGCTTAATGGTTATAAGCAAAACAAAAGCATTTGGGGGTTAGCACAAAGGAGTCCACAAGCCTTACAGAAATAAAAAAGATAAACCTAATCACGTCTTCCTAGACATTTCCTGATCTACTTACATATCTGGGGTTTCAAATTGAGTAGTTTCTAGGTATGATCTGGTGATTTTCATACCTTTTTACGGTATAGCTCCGTCCCTGTTTTTGCTCTGTCCCCTCTCTCTGGAGAACAGACAGACAGATAAATGAAAAGTTTCCCCCCTAAAAAGTTCTAGCCTTCCCATTGGCTCTTTTAGTCAGGTGCCCACTCCATTCCTTTTACTGATGGGCTTTTTTAACCCTTTGCAGGTAAAGCAAGTAGAGAATAGATACTAACAGGGATTTTGTAGCTAACTGTCTGGATGGGTGTCCATAAATGAAGGGGGGGAGCTCCCTTTTATCACCCCCCCAACACACAACACTCCCTTCTTGCAGAACTCTGTGGCATTCTGTATCTGATTGTGGTTGCCTGTCTGTCTCCCAGAGTGCAAAATGTCACACCTGGGGTTATCATCTTACGTCTCTCTCATTTCAGCTGCACTTCAACTTTTAGTATAACTATCCTCACAGACCCTTAGCCTAATAACTATAGCAAGCTTAATAACCCATTTACTTATGTTCAGCGATTCCCCCCCATTCCCCCCACCCCATGCATGTTCTAAGCTAATAAGCAATATTAGCAATTATACTCCTATAAGGTCGCTTTACCTCTAGCAAACATAAAATCACTCACAAGACAGGGTTATTACATTATTATTAGGTCAGGAGTAATTAAATAAATATGGATCTGCCTGGAACCAATGCACTTAACTTTCTACATGCCAGAGCTTCTGGCACTCCCTTATGAAACAGAAAAGAAGAGAAATGCTTGCAAGAATGTACTTTTGTAACAATGCTTGGACACAAATTACTAGATTTAACCTAGCAGTCAAGTAAATATATCACTTGTAACACCTGAAACTTATGAGGCTGTAGTAGGTAGAACTATTGCAATAAAGTAACAGAACGCCACTAGCCGTCACCTTCAGCCCCCAACTAAAACCTCTCCAGCACATCATCAAGGATCTACAACCTATCCTGAAGAATGATCCCTCACTCTCACAGATCTTGGGAGACAGGCCTGTCCTCACTTACAGACAGTCCCCCCCCAACCTGAAGCAAATACTCTCCAGCAACCACAGACCACACAACAAAAACACTAACCCAGGAACCTATCCTTGCAACAAAACCTGTTGCCAACTCTGTCCACATATCTATTCAAGGGACACCATCATAGGACCTAATCACATCAGCCACACCATCAGAGGCTCGTTCACCTGCACATCTACCAATGTGATATATGCCATCATGTGCCAGCAATGCCCTTCTGCCATGTACATTAGCCAAACCAGACAGTCTCTACACAAAAGAAAAAATGGACACAAATCAGACATCAAGAATGATACAAAAAAACCAGTCAGAGAACACTTCAGCCTCCCTGGTCACTCAATTACAAACCTCAAAGTTGCAATTCTCCAACAAAAAAACCCTTCAAAAACAGACTCCAATGAGAAACTGCAGAACTGGAATTAATTTGCAAACTGAACACCATTAAATTAGGCTTAAATAAAGACTGGGAGTAGATGGGTCACTACATAAAGTAAAAACTATTTCCCCATGCTAATTTTCCCCCTACTGTTACTCACACCTTCTTGTCAACTGTTTGAAATGGGCCATCCTGATTATCACTACAAACGGTTTTTTTTTCTCCTGCTGATAATATCCCACCTTAATTGATTAGTCTCATTAGAGTTGGTATGGCAACACCCATTTTTTCATGTTCTCTGTGTATATATATCTTCCTACTGTATTTTCACTGCATCCAATAAAGTGGGTTTTAGCCCACTAAAGCTTATGCCCAAATAAATTTGTTAGTCTCTAAGGTGCCACAAGTACTCCTCGTTCTTTTTGTCTTTCGACAGTGGCCAATGCCAGATGCTTCAAAGGGAATGAACTGAACAGGGCAATTATTGACTGATCCATCCAGTCCCAGCCTCTGGAAGTCAGAGGTTTACGGACAGACATACCATGGGTTGCAGCCCTGACCATCTTGGCTAATTGCCATTGCTAGACCTATCCTCCATTAACTTCTCTAGTTCTCTTTTGAACCCAGTTATATTTTTGGCCTTCACAACATCCCCTGACAACAAACACCATAGGTTGACTGTGAAGTGTGTGAAGAAGTATTTCCTTATGTTTATGTTAAATCTGTTGCCTATTTATTTTATTGGGTGACCCCTGGTTCTTGTGTTATTTAACCCATAAGAACATAAGAACGGCCGTACCGGGTCAGACCAAAGATCCATCTAGCCCAGTATCTGTCTACCGACAGTGGGCAATGCCAGGTGCCCCAGAGGGAGAGAACCTAACAGGCAATGATCAAGTGATCTCTCTCCTGCCATCCATCTCCATCCTCTGACGAACCCTCCACATAACACTTATTCACTTTCTCCACACCATTTCATAAACCTCTATCATATCTCCCCTTACTTGTCTCTTTTCTAAGCTGAGCACTCCGTCTTTTTTTCAAATCTCTTTCCCATACACCTAATCATTTTTGTTGCCCTTCTCTATACCATATCTCTTGAGATGGGGCAACCAGACCTTCACACAGTATTCAAGGTGTGGGCATACCATAGATTTATATAGTGGCATTATATTTTCTATCTTATCTATTTCTTTCTTCATAGTTCCTAACAGTTAGTTTCTTTGACTACCACTGAATGCTGAGCAGATGTTTTCAGAGAACTAGTTAAAAGACTAGCTCCCATTAAAGCCATGTGACTTCAATTGGAATAGAACATGACTCAAAGTGAGCTGATTATAAATAATCTTTCTCTGGTTCCTTTTGGGGCTCCAGTGTGTAGACTAGAGGCATCATATAAAGAAACTAGGATGGTCCCTGTACAACCAAGACAGGCCATTTTTACTTATTGGCTGTGTTCTCTTCTTGAGTCAACTTCTTTTGCTAGTAGCAGGATGTGACAGTCTGTCCCTTATGTTCACCCGTTTTACAAGACTATGCTAAATTTTATACAAAGTATGCCTTTGAGGTATCATTTGAAAACTCATAATTTGTTGATCATTATTGTCCTGGTAAAATGTGTGGCAAGATTGTATGTAAAGTTATAAAATTCTACTATGACTTTGTTGAGACATGCTCCAAGTTTAGAAAAGCAGGTACAAACCAGTTTCTCAGAGACAAAAGGCAAACTGACATCTCAGCCGGGTGTCAACAAAATGAAATAGACCATCACCTAGTTTAAGCAGCTATTCTTTGGCAGGAAAAAGGATCTGAGCAAGAAATCTACATTTTGGCAAAGGAACACCTGTCCCCACAGACTTGCTGTCTCCTGAACGTCATCTGGAGATGATTCTCAAAGAAGAGAAAAATGAGGAACAGAGGCTCCAAATCATCTCTCTCCCTTCATCTCTGCTCACAGCCTCGACAACTTAAAGGACAAAGGAAGACTGAGGACAGATCCTATCCGAAAGGAGTTCAGCCAGTAGGTTTGCTACAGCAGGTGGTGAGAGAAACCTTTGCTTTGAATTCACTTAGCTTGTTAAATTAGGTATTAATTTACATTTTACCTTTTAATTCTTCATAACCAATTTTGACTTTCATGCCTCATTACTTGTAATGACAAAATGTATCTTTCTGTAGTTAATAAACTTTGTTTTTTCTAAACCATATGTTTGAGGAATTTCATGTGAGATAATGAAATGACAGACTTTATATGAGCGTATGTTGTCCAGAAGTGTGGTGGGCTGTACAAGATGCACAGTTCTGGAAGAAAGCCTGGGGCTCGGAGTCTGCTGATATTACCCTGCATTGTAATTCATGATGTAGTAAGATGAGGCCCTGAAACATAAACTCTTGTGTCAGAGGCCTAGTCTGAGGCCTGAACCAAAGTACTTCCAGGCATTGCTAAGCAAAAGCTGGGCTGCGAGCCAGAGGCAGGCCTCACTCACAGAAGTAGCGAGAAGAGGAACTTGTGCCAAGATGACATCAGGACATTCCACAGATATAACAAAGAACAGGCAGGTGCATTTTAAAGACAGGACAGCATGATGGATAGATCTGTATGTCTGGAACAACATGATCAAGGGGGAGACAGCACCCTAATGAGCCAAGAACTGTACCTCAATACGTCAGGAGGGATGAGTAATCTGTCCTGTAACTGTATAAAAGTAGGTCCCAGAGTGCACATCTTTGTCCAGCCTAGGGGGCAGTGGAAAGTCCCGCCACTGACTGGGCTGTGTCCATTGCCAGGGGGCACATATTCCTAGTACGTCCTGTAGAGTCTATAGGAAACTATTACTGTGCTTTGTTTGACGATAAACCTGGCTCGGGTTCCTTCGTACCTTACTAGAGTCTGTGGTCTTTGGGGGTTCTCTCAGGGTTTGCTGCGTCAGCTATCTGTGCAGAGCCGGGGCAGCACACAGAGGGCACACGCACGCAGCCAACTGTTTCATCATCGAACAAGAGCAGAGCACTACACCGGTAGCTGCATACTGACGACACATGAGTGATTGACTACAGCACTTATTCACTATAGCTGAGAGTGATTTACATGCCAATGGCTGTGTGTGAGCAGACCAGGAGTGATTGCTCTTACAGCAAAGCAGGGTAAGAGGCACCCCATATTGGTGAATTGAAAGAACACAGCTGTCCATCAGTGCAGAATGTACCCTGGGGAGTATCACGGGGGGAGGCAGGGTAGAAAAGAGCATCTGGAGACTGCTACTCCCGTCCACTGTTAAGGTCTTACATTCAGGGGATGAGATAATAGCCCACCTTTCTTAGTCTGGTGCTTGATTTCACGAAGGTAGCAGGTTCACTCCTCCTCACTCCATTTAGGTAGCAACTTCTGGTAATAAATGGGTATCCCCTCTCTACCACCCCTAATGTTCTTGAGTACTGTACCTTTGGAGCCCAGTCCCTCCTGCAGAAGGCACTCTGCTTGAACTAGTGCGTAAAAATAGCAATGTGTCCATAGCAGCATGGATGGCCATTCAGGCTAGCCTCCCCCAAGAACAATCCCACCTAATGCCTTAGTTACGTACTCAAGCAGCTATTCCATACCGGCATGGACACACTACTAGCCACTAGCTTGAGGAGACCTAGCACAGATACAGCTATGTGAGCTGAGAATCACACCTCCCAGTTCAACTGTAGACATACTCAGAGAGTAGCCCTGTGGCAGATCAAACTTGTGTGTATATTACAGAGTCATCGATCCTTTTCTGAATGGTTTGTTGCAAGCTTAATTTGTAACTACCTCTGATAAACTGAGTTGTCAGACCCACAAGGGCTTCTCCCCTCCGACTGAGGTTCACAAACATATCATTGGCTCCTGCTGATCCACCTTTATAAAAGGATCGCTAGAGTTTTGTCATGCTGCAGTGCACTCTGATAAATACATTTTATGGGTCCATTCTTCCCTTTGTTTCAATGAGCCAGAAGCCCTCTAAGGGCTGGAGGCAGGCCTCTTAATTGAATTGCTGAAGTCTTGGGAAATGTTTGGTTCACAAACTAGGAACAGATTTTGGGGAGAGAGATGTGTGAGCTTAACTGTGATTATAATAAAAGGCTAAGAGAATCCATTTCCTACATGTGCCAAGACAGTCAATCTGACTTCCAAACCAGGCCCTTGGAATTACTCTTTGCAGGTGATCAAAAGTTTCTAAACCTACAGACCTGCAACTCTCTGCATTCTACCAAATACAATGAGTGATATAGAACCAGATCTCTCACAGAAAAATCAGTCTCCCATGGATGTTTGGTCCTATTTTGGGGAAGTGGTAATATTCATCCCACTACTACTGATGCAGTTTTTGTGATAGTGAAAGCACAGCAATATTATTCCTGTGTTTCACTAAGAGTACTTTTGTACTTGCTCTGGTTCCTTCAGCGAGATAGGCACATGTGAATCAATCATTACATTGGATACAACCACTTGCCTAATCAGACATAATACACAACTAAAGAGGATTGTTCTGGGTTTTTCCATCCACACAAATGGGGTTTCTCTGTGTCATCCATCATCTTTAAGGAAACAGGTTTCAATGAGTACATAGAATGCACCATTTTGATTTTATCTGAAGCACAACAGAAGGCTGGATCCCATTTGGATCTGACTTCTGAATCAAAGCATACAGTATAGTTATAGATATGTTGGTCCCAGGATATGAGAGAGAAAAGATGGGTGAGGTAATATCTTTTATTGAACCAACTTCTGTGGCTGAGACAAGCTTTCAAGCCAAGCTGTGTTCTTTTTCAGGTTTGGGAAAGCAGCATCATAGCAAAATGCAAGGTGGAACAGATTGTTTAGCATAAGTAATTATCACATATTATAAGGGACCAGTCAAGTTAGAGTAACCTATTAACACCTGTGCAGTCATAGGACAAAAAGAGGGGGGGGGTAAATGGATTGCAGATTGTTGTAATAAACCATAAATCCAGCATCTCTGATCAGTTCATGATTTTTAGCATCTAGCAGAGTAATGAATTGAGCCTCAAAGGCTCCTCTTTTGAAAGTGGTGAGCAGGTTTCCTTTGAGGATGAGGACTGATAGAGTGCTTGTTTTGTGAAAAGTGTTCACCCACACATGACAGGGTATTTCTGAATGTCTGTGTACTGAATACACTATTCACCTTACAAAACTTTTGCAGACATTCTTAGCACATACATTTAAATGACATACTGTGACATTTCACAACACATAGGAAGTTGCCCCATGCACTAATATAATTTCACAGAACTGAAACTAACAAAGGGAAAGGGGGTGGATCTGTGGACTCCTCCACCGTAATCATATCATTTTTTCCAGTGGCCCTCACTTGAGAATTGCCTTCTAAGGTCAAATGGATCATTGCTCAGTCAAAAGCAGATGGAAACTGAATATGCCACTGCGGGCAGCCCAGAGCCCTTTGAATCCCAGCCGCGGCTGAGATTGAAAGGGCTCAGAGCTCCCCGCCACTGCGGGCAGCCCAGAGCCCTTTGAATCCCAGCCGCGGCTGAGATTGAAAGGGCTCAGAGCTCCCCGCCACTGCGGGCAGCCCAGAGCCCTTTGAATCCCAGCCGCGGCTGAGATTGAAAGGGCTCAGAGCTCCCCGCCACTGCGGGCAGCCCAGAGCCCTTTGAATCCCAGCCGCGGCTGAGATTGAAAGGGCTCAGAGCTCCCCGCCACTGCGGGCAGCCCAGAGCCCTTTGAATCCCAGCCGCGGCTGAGATTTAAAGGGCTCCGAGCTCCCCGATGCTGCAGGCAGCCCAGAGCCCATTGAATCCCGGCCGCAGCTGAGATTTAAAGGGCTCAGAGCTCCCCGGGGCTGTGGGCAGCCCAGAGCCCTTTGAATCCCGGCCATGGCTCTGGCGGCTGGGCTGGGGCCAGGATTGAAAGGGCTTGGGTCTCCCCTCAGCGGCAGGAGCTCTGGGCCCTTTAAATCCCTGCCCCAGCCCCGCAAAGCTCAGGGTTCCCCCTGGTGGCCAGAGCCCCAGGCCCTTTAATTTGCCCCTGAGGGCTCCCAGCCACCTCTTCAGCTGGGAGCCCCTGGTTGATTTAAAGGCCCTGGGTCTCCTAGCCACAGCTGGTTCCCCAGGGCCTTTAAATCTTGAGAGGCCACGCCTCTTCTGGATGAGGCCACGCCCCCTCAGGACTCCGGCAGTACCGGTAAGTCCTGTAAGTTACTTTCACCCATGCAGGGAGTGTGTTGTGTGTATGTAGGGGAAGAGAGAATGGGTTTTGGGGGGGCTGAGAGCATGTCAGCATTCCGTCTTATAAGTTCAGACAGCAGCAGACACCCACTCCCCCCCCGCCTCTCTCACACTCAGCATTCCACACTAATACGTCTTGGAGCACACTTATCTGTCTCAGAGCAGATAAGCAGCCAGCTGTCAGAAACGGAGCTTTCAAACAGCATATCCGCATTCCTACAGCGAGTTCAAAACAATGACAAGAGTGTCCACTTGACTTAAGGGGATTATGGGATGTTTCCAGAGGCTGATCAGAGTGCAGTAATGCAACACCTTGTCCACATTGGCGCCACAGCGCTCCAGCGGGGGCGCAGCAAATGTTATTCCACTCGCCGAGGTGGAGTACCAACAGCACTGTAGTCGTCAAGTCAGAGCGCTCTACGTGCCTTGCCAGTGTGGATGGGCAGTGAGCTAGAGCACCCAGGGCTCCTTTATTGTGCTGTAACTCGCAAGTGTAGCCAAGCCCTATGGTTATATAAACTAAATTGGAAAGACTAATGGTACAAGCATCAGCCAAGAACCGTCAATAGGTGAAGGTCTAATTAGCACAATATTTTACTTTTTGGAAGCCAAGTGTTATCTATGGCTACTTTTTCCACAAGAAGGCTAAAATATTATCAGGAATTGTACTTACGTTTTTTCAGCAGATATGTTCCCTAATTATATATAGCATTATGCAAATAAGAATTATAGCAGTAAGTCTGTTAAATGCCAGCTTGGTTGGACCAATATTTTAGTTTTAAGCAGGGCTCTGCTGTTTTATGAGTTACACATTTGTATTGTCAGAGGTGTGACATGACTCACAAAAGATGTACGTGTAAGAGATGCACGGACATCAGTTCAGTTTTCTGGTGGATCTTAGCTTTGCATTGGAATGCTGAAATCATGTTAAATTAGGATCCAACCCAACTTCTGCTAAAGTCAATGGAAAGACTCTATAAATGGGGGTGCTACAGAACAGGTAGGCCCTTCTAAGTGTCCCTGCTGCAGCCTGTCTCCGTTTCCCCTTCCATGAGGTAAGGAGTTCACTCTAACAGCCTGCAAATAGAAGCCAAACACTCTCTAATTAACAGCAGCATAAGTCTCTTTAATGAAGCCTACTCAAAGGAGCTAGTTTGAAGTAATAATTTGAAGGTTTTTACCTCAGAGCCCAAGTTAGGACTACTCAGAACTTCCAAGTCCCAAAACAAAAGTCTCTAGGCCTGGTGAAGCCAGTCTTCAGGGAGCTAAAACAGGATCAGTCTCCCTTGCCAGCGATGCAGCCTCTCTAAACAGTTATTTTCAGCAGCTTCTTTCCAGTCCCCCCAGGCTGTCTTATTAGCTCAGCTTCCTCTAGCAACCCCTGCATCTGCTGTAAGGGCCCAGGCTTCTCCACTGCCTGCAGAACTCTGTGGTTTCTCCCCCTGCGTGCTTAAGATCTCTCCCAGAACTCCCTGTCTTCCTTGCAGCCCTTAATCAGCCAGATAATACGTCCCACCACTCCCAGGTGCGTCAGGCAGGGCTAATTGGACAGGCTGGCCATCTCTAGGCCTCTGACCCTTAAGGGTGCAGACCACTGCTTTACAGATTGCCACTGACTTTTTTAGGAGTTGGATCAAACTCTCCATTAAAAATAAATGTATTGACTGAACTAGGCTGTTCTCTCCTCGGTGCAGAAAGTAAATATACCTTTTGAATTTTCAGATTACATTTTTTATAGTAATTCTATCCACCTTTACATAATGACTTTTTTTTTTATAATTACAGGAATAAAGAAAGGAATTACATATAGGCTGAATGAGTCTTGGAAAAATAGATCGACTATGCCATGCAACGTCTAGCCAAACTGGTTTTCAGTATTTTGAATTATTCCTGAAAGTCCCACAACTGAATGTAACTTCTTGGCGAAGACATTGCAGTGTCAAAATGCTCTTTGATTAGAGTTGAAATAAGTTTCCTTTCCTAGCATGCTCTTCCCCTGGAGTAATTGCTACTGAGTAGAGGTCACAATAATTTGGCTTGGTGTAGATGGTGGTTTGGACAAATAAGGTTTGTGGACACCCATCACCCCCAATGACTTAATCTGCTAAACCCCCGGACTCCAACACCAGTTATGCCTCACAAACACCGCTTCAGAGTCTGCTGCTCCTCTCAGTGACAAGCTTGGCTTCTGCTCCTTCTACAGCTGCTCTGCTCCTCACTACCCTTCTGGTGCTGCAGGAGGTTAGGTGGAGGGTTGCAGCCAGGAGTCTCTAATTGCCCCCCTCCCAAGGCCTGGGGGGGCAAGAGGGAGTTCCTTTGGCCCCTCCCCCACTCTGCCCTGGGAGGGAGGTAGTGCAGGGAACTGGAAAGGAGGAACCACTCAGGGGATTCTTCCTGTAGCCCCATAGGAGGGTCTGAAAACCTGCAGTCTATTAGGAAAATCCATCATGTTGGCTGTCTTGTGGAAGGGGTGTCAGGCTGATCACTAGCAAGGCAGGACAGATATAGTTCTGACAACTGTCAGGGATGGCCTAGGTATACTTAATCTTGAGCTTTTTGGAGGAGGGGAGGGGAGTTTGTGTTACCTTTCATCCCCTCGCTTCCCACAGGTGAGGCAACTAAAGGGATTTTTCATATCATTCCAAAGACTTTGGGGTTTCCCTACCCTTATGGGATTAACTGGCAAGCACAATCAGTGAGGCAAGCTACGAGATCCTTCCTGGGCCCCATCTAGAAATGTCTCTATGCTTTCAGTTCTGGGGCCCACACTTATGTTTAATTCCACTCTAACCCATGATGTTCAGGGTTAGTTCAGCTGGTTCTAACCCACTCTGTTCAGAATGGCTGAGCAATTATTTTTGGCAACTAGAAATTTCAACCAAAAATGCACTTTTAGGGGGCTCCAAAACTATTTGTGAATTTGGGGTGAATTTGACAAATGGTTCAAGGTTAAAAAACAAAAAAAATGCCATGTAATTTTTTTTTTCAAAAAAGTCAAAACATTCCCAATTTCAACCATTTCAAAACATTTTGCTCAGACTTTTTCATTTGAAAACATTTTAATTCAAACGGTATTTCATCTTTACATTTGGCCAAGTAAAAAGGAAAAACACAAAAAGGTGAAAAATAACCCCAAACTGTCACATTGAAATGCAAAACTTGAAAAAAGTTGTCGTGAGGTAACCCAATTGCTTTGGTCAATTAAAAAAAAATCTAATTATTTGATTAGACAAAAAAGTTCAAAAAATTTGATTTTGGTTGAAATAAAACCAGATTTTTTTTTTTTTATTTTTGAGTTTGGTCCCCCAACCAAAAAATGCATTATTTGGTCCTCTCTAACCATATACCTCTCCGAACTTTTATACAGGTGCTGCTTTAGCCACATGGCTCAGCTTTTGGTATGAAAAGATAAAAAGTAAATTAGAAATGAACTGCTCCAAAATTCCTGCAGGCAAAATTCCTTTGATTTCATGTATGAGAATTGCAACATCAAGCAAGTGATTTGGTTGTGCATGTAGACAGGGGCGGCTCTACCTTTTTGGCCGCCCCAAGCAGTCATGCGCGGGAGGCGCCCTGGAGCCGCGGGAGCAGCGGACCTCCCGCGGGCATGACTGCAGAGGGACCGCTGGTCCCGCGTGGCTCGGCTGGACCTCCCACGGCTGCGGATGGTTCGCGGGTCCGGCGGCTCCGCTTGAGCTGCCGCAGTCATGCCTGCGGGAGGTCCAGCCGAGCCGCGGGACGAGCGCCCCCTCCGCAGTCATGCCTGCGGCAGGTCCAGTCGTCCAGGGGACGGGCCGCTCTTCGGCTCGCAGCGGCAGGATGAGCTGGGGCCCCAGCCTTTTGCCGCCCCCTAGATTTTGCCGCCCTAGGCACCAGCTTGTTTTGCTGGTGTCTAGAGCCGCCCCTGCATGTAGAGGCAAACTATCAGAAGGCCCTGCAGCTGGCCTAAAGAGCGGGGTAGGCTGCCTGATGGATTGCCCGAGGAAATTAGCAGGCTAGTTCTTAAACTCAGCAACAGCAGTAGCTTGCTAGCTGCTCAACGCACATGCCCATGAACTCTCTGCCTCATTGTGTTCATCTCTTGCCAAGCCCTGCTCCTCCACAGCACCAGCCAATACTCTACCCTGCTTCTGCCTTCCCTGATTCCTGGTAATCTGGCTCCGACCCCTATCTCTGGCATTTGGACTCTGACTCCAGTTCTGACCTACGGCCCTGATTCTGGCCCTGTCTTGACCTCTGGCTCTGGCATTTGGATGCCGACCACTAGACATGACCACCTAGGACCCAGTCTCCTAACACAAACATGCAGTGTAGTTAAAGAGGTTTCTATATATGTTAAACATTTATGTAAAAATTCTTTGAACACTGCTGCATACAAATAAATATACACTCACAAATCTTATTTACATTCAATTTATAATTTACATTTAATTTACAAAAAGTGGAAAGCTTAATGAATGCTGTTTTATGTACATAAATTCTACTATGTGCATGCACAAGTGATAGTGCTCCAAAGTTGCACGTGCACATGGAAGCCACATTTTGAAAGTTTGGTCTGTAATGGTTGAAATGATTTACTAGAAAACTAACTAAGACAGTTAGCTAAATGGCTTTTCTACTGAATCGTTCCTCTAGTTTTATGTACAGTAATAATGAAATTTTTATAAGAGCTCAAATTAAGTTTACTCAATGCACAAGACTGGTGGTTAAGGGTAATCACTGGAATAACGTGGCATGGTTTCAATGTTTAAAAGGGTTTTGCATCACTTAAAATTCATGTTCATGACAATGAATAGAGATGGATGAAAATAGACAAAATATTCATAAATATTCTTGAGAAGTGGTGCTGTAATTTCCTAGCCTTTTTTTAAATGCATGAAAATGAAAGCAAGGCCTTGTCTACACCAAAATTTAGTTCACAGCAAGCTGCAATAACAGTTCCTTAGAGCAGCGGTTCTCAAACTTCAGCAACCCGAGGACCCCCATTTTGATTTAAAAATTTTCAGGGATCCCCAAGCCCTCCCTGGTCAGTCCCAGGCCCTGCCCCACCTCCACCCTTTCCCTCAAGACCCCAGCCCAGCCCAACCTCTTCCTATCCGCTGCTCACTCCATCCCTCTTCCCTCCCATGCTCAGTCTCCCCCCACCCTCACTCACTTTCACCAGACTGGGAAAGAGGGTTGGGGTGTAGAAGGCAGGGGTGGCTCTATGTATTTTGCCGCCCCAAACATGGCAGTCAGGCGGCTTTCGGCGGCATGCCTGTGGGAGGGCCACCGGTCCCACGCCTTTGGCGTACCCGCTGCCGAATTGCCGCCGAAGCCACAGGACCTGCGGACCTCCCGCAGGCATGCCGCTGAAGGAAGACTGACTGCTGCCCTCACGGCAACCAGCAGGCTGCCCCCCGCAGCTTACTGCCCCATGCATGTGCTTGGTGGGCTGGTGCCTGGAGTCGCCCCTGGTAGGAGGGGGTGCAGGGTGCACGCTCTGGGAGGGAGTTTGAGTGCGGGAGGGATTGTGAGGTGCATGTTCTGAGAGGGAGTTTTGGTGCAGGCTCTGGGGATTGGGGTGCAGGAGGAGGTGAGGGGTGCGGGTCTTACCTCGGGCAGCTCCAAAAGTGATTGACACATCTCTCTGGCAGCGGCTCCTAAGTTTCTCAAGCAAATAATTCTCAACAATAAAAATGAGGTGACACCAAATATGTATGGAACATAAGTAAATTTTCCACTAAAAAGAGTGATAGCCTCTGAAGGCTACTTTTCAGTTATTGAATATGACAAACTATTTTCATTCAGATGAGATTTATAAGTGGGAGGGGAGCTACATTTTAAATCAGAAAAGCACAAGGGGAGAAGAGGTTGTTTGGTTTGGTTTTTAATTGTGACCTTACCAAATGAGGCAGCTTTGGTTTCAGCTATTACATCTTGATTATTATAGGTAGTCTATTTTGAGAAATTAAAACCTGTGCAGCCAGAAAAGTATTATTTCTGTACTAACTTGCAAACTGCCTTTAATAGTTGTCCTTATCCCAGAGATACTGAAGACCTCTGTAGTTTATAAGTTGAGGGGAGATCTCTGGAGCAGAGAATTTGGAGCTGTTGAAAGGAAGAAACTGTATTTGTCAGACCTACTCAAATAATTGTACTGTTAAGATGATACTGGTATATTGATAAATTATAACTAAGCTTGGGAGGATTAAATTTTTTATTGGTAAATGTATGTAAACATTGATTTCACCATATACACACAAACTGACAAAAATATTCTCATTGATCATTTAAATTCACAGAGAAGAAAAGAAAGAAAAATGCTGCTTGAGATCTTATTAGAGTCTGCTTTAAGGATATTTATATATTTTGACATGTGATGTGGACAATTTGTGTTGTAATGGT
This sequence comes from Mauremys reevesii, assembly GCF_016161935.1. NCBI lineage: Eukaryota > Metazoa > Chordata > Testudines > Geoemydidae > Mauremys > Mauremys reevesii. The sequence continues at coordinate 33,466,154 of NC_052629.1, read as the reverse complement.
TATAAACTTTTTGAATCTCAACATCTTTTTGAATTTCAACATCTACTGTCATTACATAATTATTGTCTGACCGCCCTCATAATTTCCCACAATGTGAAAATTTAAATAGACAAAAATAAAAATAAGATGCTTAAACCCCACAATTTTGTGCAACTGTGAAAATGTAATTATATAAAAATTAAAAATGCTTACAAATAAATACTGATATACACATCCACAAAATTATATTTAAAAAATTGAATTCTGCCAAGCATGATTATATCACCAATATGGAAGAGGAAGACAAAAGTACAGTAAGACAAATTAAAAAAGAAAAGTAATTGTATTATACCAAGAAAACAAAAACCAGTAGGATCTTATTAAAGGGGATAAAGCAATATGCTGCATTTATTGTGAATACAGAAAGAATCATAGTAAACAGTCAGTTATAGCTATAACATTCCATTCACTCATGCATTCTTTCACACACACACAAGTTCTGCAAAGTTGTTGTTATAGTTACCAGCCTTAGGGTACGTCCACACTACCTGCAGATCAGCAGGTAGCGATCGATCTATCGGGGATTGATTTATCATGTCTCATCTCGATGCGATAAATCAATCCCCGAACACTCTGCCGTCGACTCCGGAACTCCACCAGGGCAAGAGGCGGAAGCGGAATCGACGGGGGAGCCGTGGCCATTGATCCCGCACCGTGAGGACAGGAGGTAAGTCAATCTAAGATATGTCGACTTCAGCTACGCTATTCTCGTAGCTGAAGTTGCGTATCTTAGATCGATTCCCCCCACCCAGTGTAGACCAGGCCTTGGACACAAGGAAGGAGCGGGCCTTGTCACATGTGCATCTGATGATGCTGGAAATTGGTTGCAGAACCAGACCCAAAGTTCTTAGTTTTCAGGGCCTGTTTTGATAAGGATTTATCCTCATTCAAGTCTATAGGGTTTGCTTCATCATGCTGTTCTCACGTTTGAAGTGATAATCAATCACGCAGCTGGCACAGCAATGACGGCTTGTTAATATCTTGTTCTTCGGTTCTTCAGCCACCTCCCCTGTCCTTGGGGTGGTACAGTTGTGGGTGGATTCTGGTGTGCCCTCAGGGTTATCATCGGGCTATCTGACCCAGCACATTCTTCAGCCTGTCGGTTCTTCCTCTAGATGTGGTGTCATTTATTAGGCTGGCATGTCAACCCTTTTATTACTCATCCAAAAACATAACCACAATCACACTCTATTTTACTTAACATACTTCCTATTACATCTACATTTTATTACCTATACATTCTTTAACATAACCATTTTCAAATCATTGGGTCATGACAGACTCTAATGAATCTATTCATGTCACTTGTTACACATGAAAAGAAAACAAGCAAGATAGAAAAGCAAAAGTGGAGGATTAACAAATCTTGCTCCTGAACTCAGGAAGACTGCTATCTTATCATTTTTAGAGCAGACGTGGAGTACAGCCAGCGCTGTAGCCAGGGAGATACAGCGCTGTATGTGCCTTGCAAGTGTGGACGGTGAGTGAGTTGCAGTGCTATAAAGCCACCACCAGCGCTGCAACTCTCCAGTGTAGCCAAGCCCTTTGTCTCTGGATGTTCTTCCTGCATTTAACACACAGACCCTGCAAACTAACAGGCCTGCTTCAATTAGCACAAACTCAGCAGGCTGAGAGAGCAGGCTGAGAGACATATTTTTTTCCAATAATAAAAGCCAAACCCAGGGTCTGGACTGGGCCATACTTTCCCATAGCATCAATGTATTAATTATTATTTTAATCCAACAATTGAATCAATGTTCTGTGCCAAGGATTAACATTTATGAATAGATTAACCAGCAGCATGCTTGGACCAAAACAGTGATTCTAGCACCGTCTTGATGTGACTAATGAAAGTCTCAGTTTGACAAATGATGCCAAAGTATAACAGTTTATATTTCTAAAGAAAAAAACATTTATTTTTTAAAGTAAATGAATATTTTAAAAAGTTTGTTGCATGTGAGGTGCGCACAGTCAAAATAGGCAGCTCATGCTCACCTCTTTGACCTTGCTTTCCCACAAACTCTGAATCTACTGTAACTTACATAAAGCAAAACAAACGTAACTACTTAATTTACTCCTGGGATGTGGGGCCAGGAAGGAGAGTAAAATTTAATTCGTTGATGTAAATCATTTCCTATGTTATTTCCCTGAAATGTGTTCTGATACAACAGTGTTAGGAGTTGGTACAAGAACCTAAATAGAATACTATTGACCCATAAATAGCACACACTGTAAATGGAATTCAACTCTCAAAAGATCCCATTCTCACTTCTATATTGAGTATTGATGCCACAAGATTAAATTAAATTTTTAAAAGAGGATTGGTTTTACTGGAAAATTTCAAACAAAATTAAATTTCCTATAACTTGTGCACCTCCATTTGCAGCAGGAAATGTGACATTAAAAGGACACAGTCAATTTGAAATCTAGTCAATTTGAAAAAAAGAAAGAAGGAAAAAATGAGTGAAAAGTAGTTTCGGGTATTGTACTTGCTGAAGTCCCCCTGCCAGTTTATGTGGCTTTACAATCATATTTTCCTTTCAAAAACTCTCTCTCTTTTTGCTGATCAACAGAACCACACATTTAACAGAAGAAACTGACTAGCTAGATAGGGGAAATTGTTAAACTGATACCACACAATCTGCTGTCAAATGTACAAAATAAACGAAAAAAAAAAGTTTGGTTATCTAATCTCTCTTATTTACAGTAATCTTAGTGGTTGCTTGTATCAGTAGTAAGTTAAACAACCCTTTTCAGACATCAGTGTGATTTTTGAGCTAATGGCATCCTGTTAAGCTGTTCACTTGTTTTTCTGCTCATCTCTATGGTAGATAGTCTCAATCACAATTGATTTCAGTGGCAGCTTCTTGGTGATGCATTCAAAAATCTGCTTGCCTATTTAGGTGTCTAAATATAGAGTTAGGAAGGTAAGGTCATACTCCCATGTTTTTAATTCTTGGCCTTAACTTCTCTGTGCCTGAGCTATCTATTTTTTCAGTTTTGCTTTTTGCATCGTTCTCAGTGGAACTGCTGGGTGCTGAGCACTTTTGAAAATCTGGCCTGTAACAAACCGTCAGTGTCTTGTACTTTAATAAGCAGCTACTATTTAATTAGACTGATTAAATCTAAATGTATTGGGCCTGATTCTGATAAGTGGAGATATTTTGATTGACTCCAGTGTATGTGAAATCAGAACCATGCCCACTGTGTTACATGGGACTTAAAAACAATGCTACACTTGTTAAAACATAACAGATAGGTTTTTAAAAAATGAAAGTATTAAATACAACAAATATCTTTACATGAAAACTAAGCACTAGAGTGTCATTTCTGATTTGCAGTGGGGATATTTTCCAAGTTATTCTAATTCACCTAAACACAGATTTCCTGTTAGCCTACTGATAACTCCAACTGCCTTCTGTAATGCAGATGTACAGAAGTCTAAGTATGTTTATTCATGGGGAATGTTATCCTCTATGAGCAATACTTTATAGTTACCAAAGAAATACTTAATCTTAGCATTTCTCCTCATCTCCTCCTGCTATCTCATCTCATTCAGCATCTGTTCCTCTTGGTCTACTTAGATTCATATCTGATTTAGGCTACAAATGAAATGCCTTTGCTATTGTAGTTTCTGGTGCACATCCGTTCAGATCAGCAGCACCACATAAAGTTGGAATATAAACATCAGTTGACTGCAAGACAGCTTGCCAAAATGTTAATAGGTTGGCTTTCTCCTCCTTCCCCACTTGGCCAAGGGAGTTTCAGGCTCAATTTCTCTAAGAGATGAGTCAAAACTTTGTTCCACTTTATTCCCACAAACATGCTAGTACTGAGCTATGAAAATAAGATTTGATAGACGTTAACTCTTATAAACCATGGTTTCAACTATTTTATTCTTGTAAGTGGCATCTCAGCTGGATGAACAAACAGCAGCCCTGACATTTGGATTGTATTGGTGGTGTACAAAATGAATTGTAATGTTTTTTGTTTGTCGTCAACACGTTCCAATCCAGTTTAAAACCTTGACTCTCTGAGGGTCTGAGACTTGTAAGATGCTTACAGCTCCCACCAACCCTTCTGCAATTTTGTCTCTGGCTCCAGACCTTCTCTCTGCTACTGCTCTTTAGTGGAGAAATAGGATTTCCTCATACTGACCTAAAGAAAAAACTGAAACCATCTGAAAGGAAACTGGTTTCCCACTCCTGTTACTCACACCTACCAGCTGTTTGAAATGGGCCATCCTGATTACAGATCGAGGGATGTGATCATTCCCCTCTATTCAGCACTGGTGAGGCCTCATTTGGAGTACTGTGTCCAGTTTTGGGCCCCACACTACAAGAAGGATGTGGATAAATTGGAGAGAGTCCAGCGGAGGGCAACAAAAATGATTAGGGGGCTGGAGCACATGACTTATGAGGAGAGGTTGAGGGAACTGAGATTGTTTAGCCTGCAGAAGAGAAGAATGAGGGGGGATTTGATAGCTACTTTCAACTACCTGAAAGGGGGTTCCAAAGAGGATGGATCTAGACTGTTCTCAGTGGTAGAAGATGACAGAACAAGGAGTAATGGTCTCAAGTTGCAGAGGGGGAGGTTTAGGTTGGACATTAGCAAAATCTTTTTCACTAGTAGGGTGAAGAAGAACTGGAATGGGTTACCTAGGGAGGTGGTGGAATCTCCTTCCTTAGAGGTTTTTAAGGTCAGGCTTGACAAAGCCCTAGCTGGGATGATTTAGTTGGGTTTGGTCCTGCTTTGAGCAGGGGGTTGGACTAGATAACCTCCTGAGGTCCCTTCCAACCCTGAGATTCTATTATTCTATTACATTGGCCTCATTACCACTACAAAAGTGATTTTTCCTCCCTTGGTATTCTACTGTTGAGAATAGCCCACTTCCACCTTAATTGAATTGTCTCATTAGCACTGACCCCCCACTTGGTAAGGCAACTCCCATCTTTTCATGTACCGTGTATATATACCTGCCTACTGTATTTTCCACAGAATGCATCTGATTAAGTGGGTTTTAGCCCACAAAAGTTTATGCCCAAATAAATTTGTTAGTCTCTAAGGTGCCACAAATACTCCTCATAGTTTCCTTTCAGCAAAAACAAACAATCTCCTCCCTACCCTATGGCTTTGACTCAGACACTGACTCCACATGTCCCTATTCCCTCCTAATCTGACCTCTCTTTTGCCTTGCATCATGCTCTCCCTTCCTACTCAGTCACTCCCTCTCATCTGGCTTCTTTCCCTCTGCCCCCAAGCATTATTATGATCGTTTATATCGCTCCATAAATGTGTGAGGCAATTTAGAGAGATTAGAGAAGAAGCCTGTTCAAAAAGCTTAAAATCTAAATTAGAAAAACAGAGAAAATTAAGGTAACTTGTAATGGCAAGGGGAGTTGACAGATCAAACTAATAATATCAGAAGGCAAATGAATTCTGATCAGAAGAGCAAACAAATGACACCGTTAAACTGAATTACTATAATCTATAAATAAATGTTAGACTTTTTAAATTACTCTGTCTAAAAATGGCATGTTTTCATCATTCACACTGAACTTTTTATCTAAGCAAGTCCCCCCCCACCCCGAAAGGTACCCATTAGAAAATCCCTATTAGAGCTAGTAGCTACTTCCCCAACTGAATGTGAGCACGGATGTCAATCAGACAAATCACAGCACACACATCTGCTGCATGTAAGCATTAAAATAACAGCTCTCAAACCAAAACTCAATGAATGTAGTTCTGCTTCTAGCAAGAGAGAAAAAAGCCTAATGGCATCATGTAGTAAAATCTCATTCTGTAGAAAGGTAGTGACAGAAATGTAAGTGGGGGTAATATTCGATTCATAAAAATCTACAGAATCATGTCATTGGTGTCACACTCTGTGATGTGGCAGGGTGAACTCAGTGCCCCCCTGGCTCCCAGCTTCAAGTCCTCCAGCTGATGGAAATCTTGATAATACAATGTCATCAGAAATGGGTCGAGTTGGGTATCATTCAAAAGCCCTTCCCTTAGGAACACAATGGTATCAAACATGACAAAACTAGGACCATTATGTAGAAATATATTCAAGAAAATATTTAAAAATCAACTTTTACTTTAACACAGGGATGTCAAACATGCAGCCTTCATAAAGTTAAATTGTAGTCCTCGACTGGCAGTAATGTCAGACTAACATAAGTTAATGCTCAGAACATGATACCTGATTATTTTTTTCAGTGTTGCAGATTACTATAAATGGAAGGAGGCTTCAAGTTTATTTGCCATCATCGGGAAAAAGGAACGGTTAAATGGCATTGATTACCAGCTTTGTTTATTATGCCAAAAGAGTTGTTATGAGGCACTGGCTAAGAGGTCAGCATCCAGCCAGAAAATACTGGAATCCATCTACAAATTGTATGCAGATCTGGGGGATTTTGTACAGACACATTCTTTCAAGGAAAAAGTTGCGACATGCAATAGGAGCACACACCTGAATACTTGTTGCCCTTCAAAAATGCTTCCTACATGTCTTCTCTGAAAAGCACACAGATGTGTTTCAAAAGATACATGACTTGCAAGACCAATTCCACACATCAGCGTACATGCCACTCTCAATGACCTATTGTGCATGGTGGTGACATGCAATATCACAGAATGGAACAAGTAATTCAATGAGGCTGAATCAGCAACAAAACAAACTTTTGGTGCAGCGATACATGAAGATGGTTGAGTCTTTGCTGCTCGTTATTTTCCATGGGCCCACAATCAGTGTTATTGACAGAACAATGTATATGTGTCAGCTGAACAGCAAAGCAATGTGCATCTTGCATGGTCTTCCTAAACAGCATGACAATGTAACCAGTACCTTATGCCAGAAGAAGCCTTTCAGCATAGCAGTCATAGATGGTATGGTTGAGGTACAAGCTCACAACGAACCACAAACCATTAACGCCTGTCAAGGTTTGGCTGAACACTTCATAATGAGGCTACAGAGAAAATACTACAACAAAGTCCACCTCATGTTTGACGCATATGCAAAGAAATCAATTAAAAATATTACCAGAAAGAAAAGACTCCATGGTGTTGCACATTTAGTCCAAAATTATTGACTCCACAAACATCTCCAAAGTCACAATCAAGAAGCTACTGTCCCATACTCTCATGCTGGATGAGTTAACTGCATATCTTGCATGAAAAATGCTCCAGTATGCAAAGAATTGCTCAAAGAATTTTGTTGCCGCATAGCATAATGAAGCTGCTGTCTTGCACTGTTCAGTGGAGTTTCTTCGTAGTTCCCATGAGGAATCTGACTCTAAAATTATCTTGCATGGCATGAATTCCATAGAAAGAGGTACTAGTATACTCTGGATTTTCACACAAGACACAGCCGTTCTAGTGCTCTCTGTGAGATGCTACCCAAGACTTCCTCAAGATTCTGTTTTTGGGCTTGCTGCTGGGGAAACATAATCCCTGTATGTCCCTCACAGACACATTCCTATCTCTTGGACCATTAAAAGCCACCACATTGCCAGGTTTCCATGCTCTTCCAGAAGTGTCACATCCTTGAAAAGCTTGCTGGAAAGACCAAGTTATCTTACTGGAAGGCATTTGATTTAGCCTCCAAAACCTCTCTCCTCACGCTGAAGGTGCTCAGAGCGGTGGTCAGAATGACTGAGACTGTCACTGACGAGGTCATAACTGTACTGAAGACATTCATATGCTGACTTTACCATTTGAAAACCAACATCACGATACTTGCAGAGCTAAGTTGGTGGATGTTTTTCAAGAGGCAGACAAATGGAGAAAAATTGCTGCATTTATTCCTGCTATCAAGAGGGCAAGTTATCAAGTAATGGAATGGCTCTGGGATAGAATCATAGGACTGGAAGGGACCTCAAGAGGTCATCTACTCCAGTCCCCTGCACTCAGGGCAGGACTAAGTATTATCTAGACCATTCCTGACAGGTATTTGTCTAACCTGCTCTTAAAAATCTCCAATGATCTCCAACCTCCCTAGGCAATTTATTCCAGTGCTTCACCACCCTGACAGGAAGGTTTTCCTAATGTCCAACCTAAACCTCCCTTGTTGCAATTTAAGTCCATTGCTTCTTGTCCTATCCTGAGAGTTTAAGAAAAATAATTCTTCTCTCTCCTCCTTGTTGTTACATACTTGAAAACTGTTATCATGTCACCCCTCTCAGTCTTCTCTTTTCTAGACTAAATAAACCCATTTTTTTTCAATCTTCCCTCATCAGTCATGTTCTCTAGACCTTTAATCATTTTTGTTGCTCTTCTCAACATTTTCTCCAATTTGTCCATATCGTTCCTGAAATGTGGCGCCCAAAGTGGACACAATACTCCAGTTGAAGCCTAATCAGCATGTAGCAGAGTGGAAGAATTACGTCTTGGTGACAACACTCCTGCTAATACATTCCAGAATGATGTTCACTTTTTTTGCAACTGTGTTACACTGTTGACTCATAAGTACTTGCAACCCCTCCCAGCTTGGTATCATCTGCAAACTTTATAAGTGTACTCTCTATGCCATTATCTAAATAGTTGATGAAAATATTGAATAAAACCAGATCCAGAACAGATCCCTGCAGGACCCCACTTGTTACGTCCTTCCAGCATGACTTTGAGCCACTGATTACTCTCTGGCAATGGTTTGCTAACCAGTTTTGCACTCACATTATAGTACTCCATCTAGGTTGCATTTCCCTAGTTTGCTTATGAGAAGGTCATGCAAGACAGTATCAAAAGCATTACTAAAGTCAAGATATACCACATCTACCACTTCCTCTCTATCCACAAGGCTTGTTACCCTGTCAAAGAAAGCTATCAGGCTGGTTTGACATGATTTGTTCTTGACAAATCCATAATATCTGTTACTTATCACTTCTAGCAGGGCCAGATTAACTTTTTGTGGGCCCGGCGCCAAACATATTTGTGAGCCCCCCTGGGGAATGAAGAGGCCAGGGGCAAGAGCACAGTGAGCAGGGTGGATTTGATTTAAATCATTATTTAAATCACTAGTTAGGAAGACTTGATTTAATCCTGGGTTTCTACATAAAAGTCCATTCTTGTTGGCTGTTATAACCTTAAAACATATTCTTCACAACTCAGAGATAGATTTAGGTTTCATTTTTAGAAGGTACACACTATACATTTTTAAACCATGATTTATTTTGAAAACTTTTGAGATGAGTTTTACAGCTGTATCAGAAAATGAATGATTGTTTGGTTATTTCATTTACCAAAGATAAATGAAGCCATTGGGAGGTGAACTATCTTCAGTTCAAGAGGTTAATCATTAATATTTGGAGAATTTTCTTGCCAGGCCATATTAGGAGGAGAACATCACTAGACAGACATTTAAATTGTTTTATTTAACTAAAATGTTAAGTATACTGGATTTTTTTCTTCAACAGCAAACATAATATTTTAACCAAAAAAAAAAATGTCCCTCACTTCTCACATTTCTCTCCAGACTTCTCCTTGTCCAGATCTATTCTGCCCCCAACAATCTTCTATTAATTGAACTTTTTGAAACTTTTCACTTTTAAAGAGAGGTAAGGGGTTGACCCTGTGTACACAAATTTGCAGAGGGACAATAGAGTCGAGGTCTGTTTTTTCTCACCTCTATACATTATTTATTTATTTAAAACATTTTTGCTGTTAACAAGCATGTTATCTCTGGAGATACAAATCCACAGTTTGAGAACTGCAAAACTAAGCTTCTCTGATGGTATCTTCTAGACTGAGCACTGAGTCCCATTGGGTAGATAGAAAAATTAACCTAAATAATCTATACAGAGGTCTGTGGAATCCCATAAGATTGGGTCCCTAAGCCTGTAGAACTGATGAATGAAATTGTTTTTAAAAATTCACTTTATTAATGTAACTTCATAAGTAAAGTTTTATGAATGAAACAACATTCATTCAGAAAACCAGTGACCCCAGTAACTGACTAATTGACAATTAAGATGCTTGTTAAGAGCCATAGCTGTTCCGCCAGTTGCCCTTGTAAGTTTCACTGTCAATCCAATTCCTGCTTAAATCACTGAGACTTGCACTGTTTCAGTATTGTAACTCCTGTTCACTGTTTGCCATTCATTACACTTGTCTACTTCTGTTCACTGTTTGCCATATTGTAATTCAAACTCCATTTTACAACATTTGCTCCATTTTATAAAAACTTGCTGCAACCTTCATTTTTGCAAAACCCGGCTGTAATCTTATTAGTTTAGTTTAGATGTGTGAATGAGGTATGTATGGATGATGGAATCAACCTCGAGCACCAGCCTGTCCTGATGAAACAGAGTTCAAATACCAATGGCTGAAGATGCAGACAACAGCCCTAACAAAGTAAGAAGAGTCCACCCTAAAAATAAAAGAACAAAGGTACAATAGAAGGAAGATCAAAGCTCGGTCTGAGGCTGAAAGTCACGTCTGCAATTGATGGGTGATCAGTCACACCAAACCCAGAGGCAGCGTGACACAGCAAGATCTATAGACTCTGGATTTCAACTGAAGCCTACAAAAAGGATGGGTGAGATGGAATACTTGGAAGGGTACCGTTCTGCTGCCAACATGGGAGGGCAGACCCAGCCCTTCCTTGTGCCTGGCTCTCCTGGCCAGTTAGCCACCACGAGCTACAAACCCAAGCTGTGAAATCAAGCCACGGACTCAAGCTATGTCCAGGACTGGTAACTATACAGTAGCTGCAGAACAGAGAGAGAGAGAGAGAGAGAGTGTGTGTTAAGGAATTAGCTAGTGGTTATCATAATAAATGTGGCATCTTTGTCTTGCCCCCTGAAACGATCCTGTGTAATTTTGTCTGCATAACAAGCCATGAACTATTGGAACTCATTTACAAAACGTTTCTTAAACATTACATGAATATATTGTCTCATAATATAGAATAAGAATTTATAATTCCTATTCCATGATATAATGTATCTTAATTAAAACTATCTTTAGATCAGATTTTTGAGGGGAAAAAACTATTTAAATTTAAAAAAATCAGATTTTTTTTAAAGTAATTGATTTTTATCCACCCTGACAGCTGGGCATGGTGTGTTGGCGGGGGGAAGGATTGGTCCCCAGCTGGAGTGAGGGAGGGGCCAGGGGCAAGATGAGCACAGTGGGGCATGGTGGGAGGATTAGTTCCTGCTGACTGGAGCAAGGCAGGGGCTGGGGGCAAAAACACAGTGGGGCGGGAGCTAGGGTTGGTCGTTAGAGCAAGGGAGGGGCCGGGAGTAACTGCCAGCACAGCAGGGCTGGGGAGGGGGTAAACAGGATCCCCCCCTCACCGCTGCTCACATAGAGCAGGTACCTCCTTCTCCCTGGTTCTAGCCCATTTTCTTTGCCTCTCTCTGCACCAAGCTGAGGGTGGGGTGCAGGGTCTGGTAGGGAGTTAAGGTGCAGGAGCAGGCTGGAGGTTGGGGTGCAGGGTTTGGCCAGGAGCTAGAATGAGGGAGTGGGTTCAGGGTTGGGGCAGGAGGTTGGGGTGTAGAGCGCTTACCTGGGGCAGCTCCCATTCGGTGTGAGGGGTGCAGGTGGGAATGTTGGGGAACTCCCATTTGGTGCTCAGGGCAGGGGTGAGGATGTGGCGGGGTGCAGGAGTCAGAGCATGAGGTGTGGGGGGGCTTGGCATGTGTGTGGGGGGTGCAGGAGTGAGGACATGGGGTGTTGGGGGCTGGGTATGTGTGGAGGTGTAGGAGTCAGGGCTGGGATCATGGTGGGTGCAGGAGTCAGGGCAGGGGGCTGGGAGTTTGTGAGGGGGGTGCAGGGGTCAGGGCTGGGGAGGTGGGCTGGGGTTGTGGGGATGCTCCCAGCCCCCTGCCCTGAGCAGTTCACAGCAGAGGGCTGGAGGGGATATGCCCCGAGTCGACCCCCTTTCCTAAGGCCCTGCCTCCACCTCTTCTCCACTTCCTCCTCTCTCTCTCTCCTGAAAGTTATTAAATGTTCAATGCCAAGGAACAGATCGGGGAGAGGATTGAATTTTCCACAGCCTCCCTCACAAAATATATCACCACTTTGCCGTTAATAATTATCCTTTTGAGGGGAAAACCGGGCACTTCTCTCTTTTTGCAAAGTCCTGTGACCTCTTTCAGCTAAAGAAAACTTGTGAGTGCTGGTGATGCAATAGCTCTTTACTGCTCTCCCCGTCATAGTGGTGGGGGCTAAGTAAAGGTGGGGGTGCAATGTTAAGGCCCCCGACCCCCAATTCCTGCACACTTGACAGGACAGCAGCTGCTGTTGGAAGGGGCATTTCCCTCACTAGTGTTAAGCCGCCAGAAGCTCCCAGGACTTGGCGGGACAGCGTGGCTGCTACTCTAGCCCAGGCTGGAGCTGGGAGGAAGGACACGGGTGCTGCTGTGCAAGGTCCCTTGCCCCCGTTAGGAGTTGGAGCAAGGACGGGGCACCAGGGGCAAGGAGTGGGGAAGTGGAAGGGGGGAGCTGAGGGGAAGAGGGGGCCCTGGGCCGGGCAGGGGACACAGCGGGAGGAGGACAGGGAGGAAGATCTGGGAAAAGGGGGCAGCCTGTAAAAAAATCATTTACTTCCAGAGAAGCAGCTGAGGTGGGGAGTCACCCTGCCCGGGATCCAGACGGTGGCAGCTGCTGCTCGCCCTCTCCTCCCCCCTGCAAACAGCTGATCGGGAGCAGAGAGAGAGAGAGAGAGAGAGGAGGAGGGGCGAGTATGCAACACGCTGGGGGAAGAGGCAGGGGAGGGGGAGCTTTGCTGCCGGCTGCCATGCAACAGCAGGACAGAGCCCCGGGCACAGTAGCACCAAGCTTTGCGGAGAAGAGAGGCTGTGCTGGGGCCCCTTTGGAGTGTGGGCCTGGCGCTATGGCACCATGGTAAATCCGGTATTGCCTTCTCGATGTTCGCAAATTCATTGCTTAATTATTTGCTCCATTATCTTTCAGGGTACAGAATTAAGCTGACTGGTCTCTAATTCCCCGGGTTGTACTTGTTTCCCTTTTTATAGACGGGCACTATATTTGCCCCTTTCCAGTCTTCTGGAATCTCTCCCGTCTTCCATGGCTTTTCAGAGATAATTGCTAATGGCTCAGATAGCTCCTCAGTCAGCTCCTTGAGTATTCTAGGGTGCATTTCATCAGGCCCTGGTCACTTAAAGACATCTAATTTGTCTAAGACATTTTTAATTTGTTCTTTTTCTATTTTAGCCTCTGATCCTATCTCATTTTTACTGGCATTCACTATGTTAGACATCCAATCCCTATCAACCTCCTTGGTGAAAACTGAAACAAAGAAGTCATTAAGCACCTCTGCCAGGTCCACATTTCCTGTTATTATTCCCCCACCCCCATTGAGTAACTGTCCTACCCTTGGTCTACCTCTTGCTTCCAAAGTATTTCTAGAATGTTTTCTTGTTACCCTTTATTTCTCTAGCTAATTTGATCTCGTTTTGTGCCTTGGCCTTTCTAATTTTGTCCCTAGATACTTGTGTCATTTGTTTATACTCATCCTTTGTACTTTGACCTTGCTTCCACTTTTTGTAGGACTCTTTTTTTATTTTTAGATCATCGAAGATCTCCTGGTTAAGCCAGGATGGTCTCTTGCCATACTTCCTATCTTCACCATGCAGTGGGATAGTTTGCTCTTGTGCCCTTAATAATGTCTCTTTGAAAAATTGCCAACTGTCTTCAGTTGTTTTCCCCCTTGCTTCCCATGGGATCTTACCTACCAACTCCTACTGACTTTGCTAAAGTCTGCCTTCTTGAAATCCATTGTCTTTATTTTGCTGTTCTCCCTCCTCCCATTTGTTAGAATCATGAACTCTATCATTTCATGATCACTTTCACTCAAGCTGCCTTCCACTTTCAAATTCTCAACCAGTTCCTCCCTCTCCTGCAGTAGCTTTCTCCACTTTCTGAAATAAAAAATTGTCTCCAATGCATTCCAAGAACTTTTTAGATAATCTGTGCCCTGCTGTGTTATTTTCCTAACACGTGTCTGAGTATATATCACCACCAAGTCATATGCTTTGGATGATTTTGTTAGTTGTTTAAAAAAAAGCCTCATCCACCTCTTCTTCCTGGTTAGGTGGTCTGTAATAGACTCCTACTGTGACATCACCCTGGTTTTTTACCCCTTTTATCCTTACCCAGAGACTTTCAACAAGTCTGTCTCCTATTTCCATCTCAACCAGGGGCGGCTCTAGGCACCAGGGCTGCGCCGCGCTGGCAGGCATCCTGGGGGGGGGGCATTTTGGCTCTCCGGAGCCCGCCCGGCGGCCATGCCAGCAGCAGGGGCACCGGAGGGGACGGCCGGCCCGCCGCAGGCGCGGCATGACGCCGCGGGTCCCGTCTTCCCGCTGCTCAGGCTGCGCGGCGCGCCAGGGCAGCTCCGCCGCCCGGGTCCGCCGGACAGGCCCGCGCGCATGCGCCGGCATGCGCAATGCCCAGCTCCACCCGGCCCCGAGCCGAGCCGCGGGGGAAGGAGGAGGCCGGGGGAAGGCGGCGGCGCGCGCGGCTGGCTTGGGGCGGGCGAGCCAGCGCCAGAGCCGCAGATCTCAACCTCAGTCCAAGTGTACACATTTTTAATATATAAGGCAACATCTCTCCTCCCTGAGCAAGCTGTACCCTTCTATACCAATATTATGGTCATGCATATTATCCCACCACTGTGATGCCAACTACGTCATAGTTGTGTTTATTTACTAGCATTCTGAGCTCTTCTTGCTTATTTCCCATACTTCTCACATTAGTATACAGACATCTAAGATATTGATTTGATTTCCACCCCCAGGTCTGTTTTGCTTCTCCTTTATCCCTGCTATAACAGCCCATGCTCTCCCCACATTCTGACCCTTCTCCCAGGTCTCCATGTTTTTGGCTTACCTGTGGGCTTTGGTCACCTCATAGATTATCAGAGTTGGAAAGGGCCTTGGGAGATCATCTAGTCCAACCCCCTGCTCAAAGCAGGACCAATCCCCAGACAGATTTTTGCCCCAGATCCCTAAATGGCCCCCTCACAGATTGAACTCACAACCCTGAGTTTAGCAGGCCAATGCTCAAACCACTGAGCTATCCGTCCCCACTTCAAATCTAGTTTAAAGCCCTCCTCACTAGGTTAGCCAGTCTAAATCTAAATATTCTCTTCCCTTTCCTCGATAGGTAGACCCCCATCTCTGTTTAGCAGTCCTTCTTCCTGGAACAGCATCCCATCATGAAGGAAGCTGAAGCCCTCCTAGTGACACCATCTTCGCAGCCAATCATTCACCTCCAGCATGCATCTGTCTCTGCCTGGGCTCTGACCCTTGACCAGAAGGATCAAAGAGAACACCACCTGCACTCCCAACTCCCCCACCCTTACACCCAGAGCCCTGTAGTCACTTCTGATCTGCTAAGGGCCATCCAAAACTATCCTCCCCCTATTGGGCATGGGTGAGTCTTGGAGGATGGACTAATCACAGCGGTCATATGTGAAATACCATGCGCTCCCGAATCAATCCTTCAGCTAACTGAATGCTCATATGCAAAGACCAGATGTTCACCACCATGCAAATGTTTGGCCAGCAGCCTGCCTGGCACAGAGATAAGTGTGGTGTGTACAAGGATCAGTGTGACAACATGCCTAGTCATGGTGTCCTAGAAGAAGATGACACTGATGATGCCTTTGATAAATAAATGTTTTCAGTCATACATGTCCAGGCTAACTTGCCCCCCACAGCTTCCCCGCCTAGGAGCCACTGCCAGAGGGGTGTGCAGGTTGCTTTTGGGAGTCGTCTGAGGTAAGTGCTGCACCCCTCACCCTCTCCCGCACCCCAACCCCCTGCCCCAACCCAGAGCCCACACCCAAACTCCCTACCAGTGCCTGATCCCTCACCCCTCCCACACCCAAACTCCCTCCCAGAGCCCACACCCCCTTCTGCACTTCAACCCCCTGCCCCAGCCCAGAGCCCACACTCAGCACCCAAACTTCGTCCCAGAGCCTGCACCCCTCCCGCACCCAAGCTCCCTCCCAGAGCCGTAGGCAGGTGTGTGTGTGTGTGGGGGGGGGGGGGACTTGGACCCGTGCTGGGCACCACCAAAAATTATACAAACCTGTCACTCCTGGGTGTCTCCTCAGTGACTGCATGAGCTCAAAGCATGTCCCTTTCCCTACCAGCATCATTGACTTCTGACTTCTCTGGACTGTTCTTCAGACAGCTGGATTTTGTCCAGGAATTCATTGCCTGCAGGCAGGCTCCTCTGTGGGATGGCATTGATAATGATGGCTGAAAAGGAAAGTGCAGACAAGGGTGTACAGCAGGCTGGAGGCTAGCAGGTCTGTCCTTTAAAGCCCCTTTCACTAGAACCAAAATGACAACTCTGATTTCTCTACAAGACATTTTCATTGTTAAAGAAACAGTGATTGCCATTCATTGACACTAGACTGAATTCACATAATAGTACATTATTCATGTGAAACAAGAAGCCATGTCTTTTAAATACCAAAGTTCACATTTATTGATCCTTTTATCTGAAAAATTAGTCTATTGTTGCCAAGAAAATCCTATACAATGGCTGGGAAGAGGATAAAGTGACCCAAGATGTTGCTTTCTTTTTTATTGTAATGATTTTAAAATGTGTCTTAGGCCTAGTCTACACTAGAAAATTAGCTCAGTTTAACTACGTTGGGCAGGAGTGTGAAAAATCCACTCCGATGACCGACGCCATTAAGTCAACCTTAGTCACTGTGTAGACAGTGCCAGGTCAATGGAAGAATACTCTTGTGGAGGTGGATTACCAATGCTGACGGGTCTACCCCTCCCATCGGCGTAGATAGTGTCTACACTGAAATACTGCAGCAGCACAGCTGTGCCGCTGTAGCATTTTAAGCATGGACATACCTTTAGGTTACAAGTGGAATACATTTAATTAGCTCAAGCTAATACTGGACACAGGTATGTAATTTCTGCTAAATGTGAAAATACTTTAAAAACAGAAAACAAATATGGTTCATTGTTTGCACTCTGGTTTTAATTTCCCTTCTTTTTAAGGCCAAGCTATAATGGAGAAAGATCATTATTTCTGAACTATTCAGCACCCACTGAAGGATTTCATCACTAAGTACTACCATATCCTCCCAGTTATCCAGTTTATTACCCCAAATCAAGCCCTCTTGGTTCCATCCTCCCTTCCTCTCAGCCAGCCACATTCTACCAATATTCCCCAGATCCCGCTTCTCCTTGCTACAGACACACAACCCAATCTGATCAAGTATCAGAGGGGTAGCTGTGTTAGTCTGGTTCTGTAAAAGCAGCAAAGAATCCTGTGGCACCTTATAGACTAACAGACGTTTTGTAGCATGAGCTTTCGTGGGTGAATACCCACTTCTTCGGATGCAATACACTTGCATCCGAAGAAGTGGGTATTCACCCACGAAAGCTCATGCTACAAAACGTCTGTTAGTCTATAACGTGCCACAAAACCCAATCTGATCAACTCCTCACTGTCTGCATGATTCCTTCACAGGCTTCTTGTATCCTATGGTTCAACTTCCCTCCCCACAATGCTCCAGTAGTAACTACTATGTCCCTCCTTTCTGCCATATTACCCTTCAGGATCCCACAACCTCCACTGAGCCAGTAGCACCTTGTAATTCCCTCTCCTTCTTTACTCCCAAAAAACATTTGATCTGTTTTTTTAGTCAATCAGTGCTACTATGTCTTCATCCCTGGGAAACCAGAAGCCTCTTGCTGGTGCGTAGTAGTCATTAATACCAGAATGCTCTTTCCTCCTTTGCTCCCACATCTACTGAAAATCTTGTTTGGAAGTAGTGGGCAAGGATTCTTGGTGTCACTTCTGACCACACCCTTTTTAGGGAAGCTATATTATACACCGCAGGCTTTAATTCTTTCTTAGAGTTCTTCCCTGAAATACACAATGTCCTCCCGTTATTGAATCCCAATATGCCACAACCCGCACTCTTCTCCTCTCAACACCCAACTCCACACATAAGGTTACTGTGGTTTTTTGGTGAACGTGGTCCTTTATGTGCATTACATCATTAAGACCTGACTCTGATGAGAGACGAGATTTCAACAAAAAAAGAAGAAACTCTCACAAACTTTAGTGCCCCCTTTATGAGAAATGCTAACATGGAGGACTGAAACTAGTTTTTATTCTCAGTGCAACAACAGTGCATTTTCTATGGCCTCTTTTAACTAAAGTTATTTGCTTCTGTTAAATTACTAAAGACATAATTACAATGGATTAATACAGATGAGTGTGTTTCATATATGATAAGAAGAATACATCAGGAATATGCTCAAGCTCTAAAATGCAGAACTGGATCTGTTTGACCAAATTTGGGAGTGTTTGGAATCAGTGTTTTGCTCTGGCCTGTTAGAAAGATCAGAGACTCCTGCAACATTTGATTCTAGGCTTAGATTTTGAATAGTCCCAAAGCATTAGAGCTCAGCTTGAGAAATGACCTTACTTTTCACACTTGTGTGATCACCTTGACCTTTAAATCCAAATCAGCGTAGCAGGTGCAAAAGACTCAGGGACAGCCCCCATAAAGTAGGGCTCACCTCGAATTCCCACCTGATTCCGCCCTTTACCTATCAAGAAATCAGGCGGTCAGAAAACCCAACACAAATTGTTAATAATCTTTTCATAAATAAAGTTTGAAAATAAATATTTATAGCATTACACAGAAGGTAATTTTCCTGCATTCTTTCCCCAGTCTTAAACACAACCAAAATGGAAATTCCCAAATAGGGCAATGCAAAGCAAGAACATTAACATAGAAAGTGCAGTGACTTACAGCTCATTTTCAGAGTCCAAAAGGAAAAAAAACATTTCCAGAGGAAACGTGAGAAGATCAGTATAAGTTTGTGGTTTTCTGGTCTGCGGACCCCTGGGGGGTCTGCAGACTATGTCTAAAGGGTTCATGAAAGGTTGTTGTTATCCTAAAATAGTGGTTTTCAACCTGTGGTTTGTGGACCCCTTAGGGGCCCACAGAATATGGCTACAATTTCCAAAAGGGTCCACACCTCCATTCAAATGTTTTTAGGGGTCTGCAAATGAAAAAAGGTTGATATAAATAAATTTTGACCCTGTTGGGCTCCTGCCCTGACACCAGAATCCTTCAAGTCTAGCCTCCTCCTGTAAGAAGAGAAAAGGAAATTGGAAATTTAAGTTGCACAAACAGAAGAAAAGCTTTAATTATATTTGCTGATGGAAGGCAACCATAATTCTGGCATTTCTTAACTTTTCAGTGCTTGACTTTGCAACTTTAACATTCTTTTATCGTAGGTTTCTGGATGTAATGTCCTATATATATATATATAAATATATTGAAAGACTTAAAAATAGAAGAAACAAAAATTTCATCATGTGGAACCATACTTACCCCTCATATGCATCATCTGTATGGATCTTTAGATCCAAAGCACACTTCTCTGCTACTTGAGCGAATGCAGTAACTGGCCACAGTTCCAGACTGTTCTCTTCTGTGTGGATCGGCAGCTAGAGAGGGATGGAGACACACACTTTACCATTTTGTCTAGCTATTCGCTAGACCAAAAAGGGCTGCTGAGACTCATGGATAACAGGTTCCATTCCAGGTTCTTCAGGACAGAGCTTTCTATAGACCCTTCTGCCCCATTCTTCCCAGCCTGTCCCTGCCCCCTTCTGCTCCTATGCCCCTTCTCAGCTCCTACCTGTCCCCTCCTCTCCTGCAATCCTCCCAACCCTGCCCATCCTCCACCACCACTTAACTCCTGCCCCATCCCTTCCCCCGTATCGTCCTCCCAGCTCCTGTCCTTGCCCCTGCCCCATCCCTCTCCTGCTCCTGCTCTGTCTCCCCCTTCTGCTCCTGCCCATGTTCCTCCTCCTCTCTGCTTCTATCGCCCCCCTCTACAAACCCTGCCCTTACCTGCCTCCCACTCCTGTTCTGCCCCCATCACCAGTTTTTGTCCTTCTCCCTCACTTTTGTTCCTATCCCCACCCACTCTTTTTGCCCCATCCCACACTCCCAACTACTGCTCCTAAGCCCCCTCCCCCAGGTTCCTACTCTCTCTCTCCCACAAGCCCCTGTCTCTGTCCCCACACCTTTGCATCGCTTCCCTTCCCCCCAGCATTTCTCACCCCTCTGCATTTGAGTCAGGTTGCTTCCTCTTTCTCCTCCATGCTGCCTGGGGCAAACAAGGGTGGGGTGGGGCAGGAGGGGTGGTCACTGACAGCACAGGAGATATAGTCTCTCTGCTCTGCATTCTAGTGCCCAGCACCACTGAGACCCCTGGCACCCAGGAGGAGCAATTACAGGTAAATTCTTGTCCAGCCCCAGGATTGAGCACTCTCTTCTTTTGTAGTGATGCCACAAACGCAGTCCAGTTGACACACAGAAGTGGTGAAGGACCACTACAGCATGTTCAGCTCAGATGGAATTTAGCTGCCAACCTCTAACACATCTCTACTGAGCACGTATGAACTGAGATTTTTCATCTTATAATTTAGCCACATTTGTGCCAATTTCTATGGGGACAACAAAAGGCATCTCCCTGACACCAGGGACACCTGACACCTCTGCCAAATTTCAAGTCCCTGCTCCAAATCATGCAGGTGCTAGAGTTCTCCACAAAAACAGTTGTTAGAATTTTTTATCACGGGGAAAACAACTGATTTTTTCCTAACCTTATTCTTGGAAGTGGCTGAACTGTTTTAGCTGAAACTTTCAAAAAAAAGTCAGCTTCAGGTTGACACCCAGCATGGAAAATTTCAGTGCAAACGGTTGACGTTTTGCAAAGTTATAAGCAACTGAAAACGGGGTCTTTTAATGGAGAATGTTGGGCAACCTTAATTATAGACAAAGCAGGAGGAACCGCTGACAAGTTATATAGCCCACTTTATGCTGAACAAAGGAGATACTTTAGCCATGAATTTGCTGATGTCCCTCTCTTCTGAGATTCTGAGTGCACTACTCTTTCCTTGACACTCCAGGAGAGAGAGGGCAGACTATCTGAACTGGTATCATTTGGAAAGGATTTCGCTACTGAAATAAACATATTGATGACATTATTACAAAGAATCCTGCTGAGCCCCTTCTGACATTTGAGAAGCTCAATAATAGACAAGAAACATTTGTTCCACTGGTTTCATGTTTATAATACGGGAAATGCATGGAAAATAAAACACAAGTTCTAACCTGCAGAACCACTGGCCCCAAGCACATTCCAAATTCTTATCGGAGACCATAGACTTAATGCCAAGATAAAAAACACAAAATCCCCACTCTACGGTGTACATTTAATCTCTTTCTTTTTTCCCAGCACTTTCCAAATTATTGCCAATTATTTCCATGCATAACAGATTCATCCAATGTTACTTTAAATGTTGGAAGGGGGCCAAGCTGGGCAATTCCAGTTTACAAACACTGTCATTTGAAATAATTAAACAAAATAACAACGAGTGATATGAGAAGAGCAAATCCTCAACTCTTACTCTGATAATCCTTCCTCTGAACTCAGTGAGTGACTTGCCTGAGAGCTTCAGGAGATAGCCCAGTTTTAGTACCTATAAATTCAGTTTTATATTTCTACCAATAAGTGCCCTACTAGGCCTCTAGCCATACAAACAAGAGCGGGGAGGCTAGTGTGTGGCATGATCCCTTTAATAGGGATGTTGCATTTAATTATATCATGGTATCTGTAAGATATGGATCAACTGCAGTTACTTCTTCAACCAGCACTTCTTTTTAGGGCTCGATCCTGCAAATGCTTATGCATATGAATAGCTTTACTCATCCTAGTAGCTGCTTTGACTTCTCAGGTATGTAGCACCACTGAATTCAAAGGAACTACTCAGATAAGTGCAGGGCTTGATTAACTTTTTGTGGGCCCACCGCCAAACATATTTGTGGGCCCCCTGGGGAACGAAGAGGACGAGGCAAGAGCACACTGGGCGGGGTGGATTTGATTTAAACCATTATTTAAATCACTAGTTAGGAAGACTCAATTTAATCCTGGGTTTCTACATAAAAGTCCATTCTTGTTGGTTGTTATAACCTTAATACATATTCTTCACAACTCAGAGCTAGATGTAGGTTTCATTTTTAGAAGGTACACACTATACATTTTTAAACTGTGATTTATTTTGAAAAGTTTTCAGATGAGTTTTACAGCTGTATCAGAAAATGAATGATTGTTTGGTTATTTCATTTACCAAAGATAACTGAAACTGATATTTATGAAGTCATTGGGAGGTGAAGTATCTCCAATTCAAGAGATTAATCATTAATATTTGGAGGATTTTCTTGCCAGGCCATATTAGGAGGAGAACATCACCAGATAGACATTTCAATTGTTTTATTTAACTAAAATGTTAAGTATTCTGGATTTTTTCTTCAACAGCAAACATAATATTTTAACAAAAAAAACACACAAAAAATGTGTCCCTCACTTCTCACATTTATCTCCAGACTTCTCCTTGTCCAGATCTAGTCTGCCCCCAACAATCTTCTATTAATTGAACTTTTTGAAACTTTTCACTTTTAAAGAGAGGTAAGGGGTTGACCCTGTGTACACAAATTTGCAGAGAGACCAGGGCCGGCTCTAGGTTTTTTGCTGTCCCAAGCAAAAAAAAAATTTTTGGCTGCCCCCCACCCCAGCCCTGGGCTCTCCCTCACCCCCACTTTCCCCTGCCGCCCCAGCCCTGGGCTCTCCCCCCAACCTGCACCCTCCTGCTGTCCCAGCCCTGGGTCACTGGTAACTTGCTCCCAGGGTGGGTCATTCAGCAGGAATTTTGGATGCGCACAGAACATAGACAGGATTGGTTCCCTTTTGGCTACAGCATTGCACTGGGAGTTCATCTACAGCTGATTATCCACCACGACCCCAAAATCTTTTTCACAGTCACTGCTTCCCAGGATAGCACCTTTTATCTTGTAAGGATGGCCTATATTCCTTGTTCCTAGATGTATATATTTACACTTAGCCATATTAAAATGCATGTTGTTTGCTTGAATCCAGCTTACCAGTCAATCCATATCACTCTCTATCAGTGACCTATTCTCTTCATCATTTGCTACACTCCCAGTCTTGGTGTTGTCTGCAAACTTTATCGGTGATGATTTTATGTTCTCTTCCTGGTCATAATTAAAAATGTGTAACCCCCAAGGAGATTACCTAGATTCCTGGGGCTCTGTCTGCTGGCAGCTCAGGGAGAGGCACACTGTCCCTGGTAGGGAAGAGGAGCAGAATCTGCCCAGCAACCAGTAGGGAGTGAAATGCCCTTCCCAGGGAGCTCAGGAGAGGGGAGAAGCCATTTTTTTGGTGACAGTCTGGAGCCAGCCAGGGCAAGGGCAGGACTGGCTGTGTGGGGAGCTGGTGAGTCCCAGGCCTGCAAGCAGGGTTCCCCCTGAGAACTGGCCTCTAGGGACCTGAAAGCAAGATCCCTCAGCTGGGCTTTTCCTTCTGCACTGATGACTCCCAGCTTATAGAGTTTTGCTGGGAAACTTCCCCAGCCAGGCTGAGTTGGCCCTCCAGCTCTCTAGGTGACACCAGTCACCACATGGTCAGCTCTTCTCTGGCTGCTAGTTCAGGGCTGCTGCCTTCTGTGAGTGTGTCTGGACGCTGAGGTAGGAGACTATCTGGCAAGTAAGTGGTGGTTACCCTGTGGTTATAATTTTCCTCCCAAGCTGCCCTGGTGACCCTGCTAGGAAGAAGTGAGGGGGGTGGAGGCATCACCAAATAAATTCATAGGGAAAAATAAAGAAGATACACCCTGCTGAGCGGGTGGCGGGATCCAGAATAACCCTGACCTGTCCACCAAAACCTGTAAGCAGATTGGCATTAAAGAAGGTAACTGGGTGGAGAGGGAGCGCTACAAATGTTAAGTAACAAAGGCCAAAGACTGATCCTTGTGGAACACCATTAGAAACACATCTGCTCGATGATGATTGCCCATTTACAATTAGCTTTTGAGAACTTAGCCAGTTTTTAATACATTTTATGTGTGCCTTGTTAATTTTATATCATTTGCATATTTCTGGTCTTTGATCTGAAACTGTACACTGGATGCTTTTCAGTTTCAAAGTCCCAAATCACTATCCAGAGTGACAACCCCTATAAAGTTATTATAATTTGGAGGTTTCTCTGGATAGGCTAAAATACATCCTATTCTGAATTAGTTACAAGATTATTTTTACCCACTGCTGTAAATCACCACAGAGCACACCTTTTTCCTCTACCTATTTCTGATATCACCAGATTCCACTTACTTTAAAAAGTGTGCATGGAACTTTTAAATTATTGCAACATCTCAGTCTACCTCTTGATAAATTGCAATATCCATTTAAGTTTCATTTTTTAGGTCTTCTGAAAGCCACCACTTGTAATCAAAAGACAGGAGAAGAAGAGGGCAGTTGTGATTTTCCTTTTTAAAAAAATCTTTTATCCAGACTCATATTATTTAGTTATTCTATTCTAAATCATCAGTCTTTCTTCATAATAATCTGAACCCCATTGCCATCAGAACCACCCTACCCAGATTTGATTCTGCCATGTCCATTCTACATAAGGGAGTTTTATAATAACTAAGCTATTAAAATATTAAATAAAAATAATTATGTGAGAAACTTATTCTTAAATATTCTCAGAGTAGTTAACGTATTTAATGTGCATGATTAAAAATCACCATTTACATTCTCCATCATTTCCCATCAATTCTGCACAATCTTCCATCTATCATGATTTAGAGTAACATGCCATACAAAATGTTAACTCATTCATTCAGAAGGGAAAAACCCCACCCATTTTCAGCATGCTTGAAATCCTTTTGACTATCAGCCTGAGGCTTTCAACAAGCTAAGGATTTGACTCCCACAAATCCTGATAGCTGAAACATAGAGATGAAAGGCATTGATTAGTGCACTGTCTCCAGTTTGCTGATAATGCATGACAAAATTATATTTTTGCTGTTACTTCTAATTTGTGATGCTCTTTGAATATTTTTCCTAACAGAAGGACAATAATTTAACTGAATAAGAGCTTAAAAGATGGTGGTGGGAACGCTAGAATTGCAGAATGGGAAATGTAGAGCTAGTGAAGAGAGGCAAAAGGCAAGATGGATGGAAAGATAAAGGAGATGCACGTCAGAATTCCTAGGACTAGAAAGGGCTGCAAGAACGTGAATGTTTCAAACATAGCACTTCTATTTCCCAAAATCTTAAATAATGTTTAAGGTCCATAAAAAGAAACATGTGAGAGGAAGATAGCACAAACCCTGGTTAAAAATGTTTGTGCCTATCAATTTAGAGAGATTCAGCACCTCTCAGGGTCCAGTCTAATACTGTGTAAGTAGGTGGAATTTCCTTCACCACAAGAAAAATCCCAACTTCTCCATCCCACTAGTCTGGCATTCCCCTTATTGCTGTACTGTAAGGTTGCAAAAGCACCTTCTTTTTTTTCTTCCAAATTTCATTGCCTCAGAGAGCAGCAATTAGGGAGCATTGCTAAATTCTTCATCAGCACTTCCTCCTTTGGGATTGATTTAAATTAATGATACTGATCTTGCCATGTTAAAACTCCTTTTCCTGGGAGTGTTCATTAATACCTACTCAGTTTTCCTTCATTAAGGCACCTATCCTGTACACAGGCAAAGAAAAGCTGTGCAGCTTCCATGCCCTCAGTTGTGAGTGCCAAATACGCATTTCCTGGCAAGGAGGGCTGCATTCTGGATGTTGACAAGCCAAAACAAGGGTAATACATTTATATAATTCTGAAAAAAGGAAGTGGTGCTAGACAAAGTAACAATACATTCTAACTAGCAGTTGTTTGCTAAGGCTGGCACTAAAGTCTTATACGTAAAGGAACTCAGTCAGAAAAGCTTCATTGCTTAATCATAGGTACTTTAAGGAAACTAGAGGGATTTTGAAGAAAAATGGATTTTTCTTGCTTTGCCACAAGAGGAATGTTGGTTGAAGCAAATTACTGGTGGAAGCAGGAAATTAGCATGTTTGATAATAAAGAAAAGGCCCATATTATACAGACCAAACTAGTTCAACTATAATACCATAGCTATGGACAATGACACCCCAGTTAATCCTGCACAATGACACCCCAGTTAATCCTGCACAATAAGGACAAGTCGGATAAATTAAAGCTACATGGTGGCTGCCTGACCTTACAGACCCAATTTTAAAGAGGTCTCTTACAGTTTTAAAGAGGACAATGCATGCAATTGGCAGGGAAAATTATTTCCAGTGATCTGACTTTCATTTCAAGTATGCTATGTTCAGAGTACCCCGGGCTAAACTGATGTCATAATAGGCTACTTCATTTGATGGCAAAAGTCTCTGCTACAGTGTTTAATTCTGACTACATCATTAACATCTGGCCATGCATCCTAAAATAATCTAAAGTGAGTTACTGTATAAAACAAACAAATACGGTTATTGGATTGTCAAGAAATTGAAGCCAATGACTTTTAATCATTTAAGAAAATGGGCAGTGATGATCAAAAACAGAAGGAAGATTTCAAATTTCAGTGTAAGTAAAATGGCTGATTTTCTCTCTCTCACAAAATGTTGCCAAACTGCAGACAAAGTGCACTGGTACATTCTCTGTTAAGGAGTCCTTCCTGCCATTGGTGTCAAGGTTCTTTGGATCAGGACCTTAGAGTACAAAACAATCTGTGAAGGTAGAAGCTGCCTGCCGCCGATCGCCATAGGACAAATAGGTTGCAACAATGATAGGGTTTTCAGTAATAACTATTACTGTCCCTCGCAGCTAGGCGATGAACAAAGGCTCCGTCTGAGCTCCCTACAATAAAGGTTACATTTCGTTCTATTTTTACATGTTTGTTGCACTTGACTTTGACTGACAGTGGAAAATTATTATTCCAGTATTCATTTCTATTCACCTTCTCCCATGAGCTTCTTCCCAAGACAGCATATTGTACATTAGCTTTGGAAATAAACAAATGTCAGAGTTACCATAAGCCAACATCAGCTGCATAAATTCACTAAAGAGCTTGAGCACTATCAATTTATTACATATTTTGGATCTTGTTATCAAAGTGATCTAATGATTAATCACGTAATAAAAACAAAAGCACACAGGGATCCACCCTAACAACACTTGAACTTTGGATAGCTAGACAGACTACTTATTAATTAGTAGTAGTAGTATTACCATAGTGCTGTCCTAAGACAGCATATTGTACATTAGCTTTGGAAATAAACAAATGTCAGAGTTACCATAAGCCAACAGCAGCTGCATAAATTCACTAAAGAGCTTGAGCACTATCAATGTATTACATATTTTGGACCTTATTATCAAAGTGATCTAATGATCAATCACATAATAAAAACAAAAGCACACAGGGATCCACCCTAACAACACTTGAACTTTGGATAGCTAGACAGACTACTTATTAATTAGTAGTAGTAGTATTATCATAGTATCCATGAGCCCAGTTATGGATTAGGACCCACTGTGGTAGGTGCTGTACAAACACAGAACAAAAAGATGGACCCTGTCCTGAGGGAGCTTCCATTCTAAGTGTAAGACAAGAAACAACAGACAGACAGACAGATAGATGGGGGAGCGCAAGGAAAACAATGAGACAATACTGGTCAGCAGTGGTCTCAGCATACCTACAGCCTAACCATTGTCAAGTTTTTTGGAGGTGTCATGGCAAAAGAGAGTTTTGGGATGGGATCTGAGAGCTTGAACAAGAGTTTTAACTGTGTGGATATCTAAGGGCTGGTCCACACTAAGAAGCGGGGTCGAACTAGGGTACACAAATTCAGCTACGTGAATAGCGTAGCTGAATTCAAAGTACCCTAGTTTGAACTACTCACCCGTCCAGACGCCGAGGAATCGAAGTCCGTGGCTCCAAGGTCGACTCCGCCACCTCCGTTTGCAGTGGTGGAGTACCGGTGTCGACTGCAGCGCTTCCGGAGTTCGAACTATCGCGTCCAGATTAGATGCGATAGTTCGAACTCCGAGAAGTCGAACTCACCGCGTCGACCCGGCAGGTAAGTGTAGATTAGCCCTAAGAAAGGCTGTTCCTAATATGTTGTAGCGAAGGCTGTAGTTAAGAAGGATCCTGCTCTAAAAGACTTCAGTAAACTTTCAGACTTTCATGTCAAAAAGACTTCAGTAAACAAGTATGTGGGTATCTGAATAAGCACACAGTGGCTGTCATTAAGAAAAAAAGACTTTTTTAAAAAAATTACCATCCCACTGAAATATGAGCACCTTAAATATCACACAGCAATAACTAATGGTAAATACTGACAGTGTAAAAAACTACCTGTTCATGGAGCTCCAGTGCTGGACTATTGTCTAAAAACTGTTGTGTACCTGCATTTTATGCACCTTCCATCATGAACTCACCTACCTCTGTGATGAAAATGTAACTGTTTTCTGAAAGGCACAGATCTGGGGAGCTGGATGGAACACTGCTTTAGTAAACTATCTTTCACCTTTTGTGGGCCACGTTCAAATCCTACTTTTGTTCATTTGCCACAGTTAAGAATTTCTACACAAATGGGCAGGGCCGTTAACTACGAGCCATGTAAAAGTTGTGTTACTATAACCCTCTGGGGAACCTTGCACAAAGTTACAGCATGCCTACGTTCCTGTGTGCTGTGCAGCAAGTCCTAAATTCCATGGCAAGACCTGCTAGTCTTTGAGGGTTTGTCTACACTGCAATCAGAGTTGTGACTGCAGCATGGATACACATACTGGCGCTAGCTTTGATCTAGCTAATTCCAACAGCAGCAGCAGTGAAACCTTGGTGGCATGGGCTGCAGCATGAGCTAGTTCCACCTGCCCAGGACCCTGGGGATGTTCTCAAGCAGCTAGTTTGTGCTATCATGGCTTCACTGCTACTGTTATTTGAGCTAGTTCAATGGAAGTTTGCTTACACATGCTGCAGTGACACCTCCAATTGCAGTGTAGATATACCCTGAGAGACTCTGCTGTGGAAGACGGCAAAATAACGGTAGCAGCTTCAGGTAAATAAATAATGGTGGTTTTTATTGAAGTAAGTGTGAAAATGAATAATACCAAACCGTGCACTGTGTGTGTTATTTTGATACTAAATTAAATGTATTTTCTGCCACCCTTACATTACTGTGACACTTTCTTGGGGTGCCAGAGCTGGAGGTCACAGTATTACCCCCCTGCCTCAGCAAGACAGAGACTTGCTGGTGCTAATGTTCTGTGTCTGCTTTCTCTCTCTCTAATTGGGCCAGCTCTAACTTCATGTGTGATTCACTGCGGCCTGCCCCAGCCTGGTTTTCTGGCTTTTTATTTATCTTGCTCATCTTTATACTTGCCCTGTGACCTTTTCTTAGAATCCACCCTCCTCACTTGTGAATCTCTCCAAATCATGAGTGCTTGACTTATGAACTTCAGCCAGCCAGCAAACTGTGTGTAAACCCTGCCTGACTTCCCAACTGAGACACTTTCTCAGGGCACTCAGGATTGAGGGTCACTTTGTTTCTTCATCCATCCACCCCCGCCCAGTCTCAGCTGAACCAAACAGGCTGATGTATAAAATGTCTCTGGAGACAGCGAACTTGTTAATTCTGTGCATGTCCAGTGACAGTGACTGCATGCTACAGAGAAACACTCTTCAAGGAGGCACAGGGAGTGGGGTGCACCTACAGTTAACCTGCAGGGCAAAGTAAAGGCTGGCAGAACTTCTAAGGAGATTGTTTGGGCGGCTAACAAACTGGAGTGACAGGGAGATGACACCCAGTTTAGCACAAGAAGCTCTCTCTTACTGAGGCATGTGAGTAACAGGTAACTCACAATCCTGTGAGGAAGCTTCACAACTACACTGCAGATTTCTGTACATACACAGTTCATAACTCCATTGTAGGAACTGTCAGGGAGGCAGGAGGGATTTGAACATGTGGGCAGTTGGATAAGAGACATTTGGACACCAGGAAAGGCATTGGCAACTGTTTTGGAGTCAGGTGCAAGCCCATTAGTGAACATTTATCTTACAAAGATTAGCAGTGAAATAGTGAATGTTGACATTTAAATTGCCCTCATTACATTTCTGAGTTAACAGCCCATTGATATTATAAGAGGAGTTCTCCTATTTCTTACAGCTGTAGTTTTAGGCTCTCTGCAGACTCAGGAAAAAACTGCAATGGTTTACACTTGGCTTGTATTTTGAAGGATTTTGTTTGTTTCGTGATTTGTATCTATAAGAGCTAGAAACATATTGTGTTTTAAATTAATCCTTAGATACAGGACTCAGTTATACAGAAAAATATAGAGTCCACTGCTATGGAATACATGGGGTCCTTATGACACCTAACTAAAGGCAGAACTATTACCTCTTTGGGGCAAGGACTATCTATCTTTGTACAGCACCTAACACAATGGTGTCCTGGTCCATGACTGGAACTCCCGGGCAATACATTAATATAAATAATAATATTGGTACCTTACCTTCATTAGCACTAATTACTGTGTCCACAATTCTTAGTTTAACCACCATCTATTAATTACAATGTGTGGCCTGGTTTTATTAAGAGATACTTAGGATTATTTTCTGAAAGCGCTGCATTCCATTTTATTCCATCACATTTCAGAATGATGTTATTTTTCTGTAAACTTTCTGAAGGAATACAACTAAATGTAGTTATTTAAGAATTCACCTCTTCACATTCTGCACATTCTATTCTTGCCATTACCTGTTGATTTGCTCAGTAGGGATTATTTTTGGACATGATCCTGATACTGATTTAGGAGCACAAGAAAGTATCCATTAATATAACCCCAAAAGTCTTTAAAACTAACATGTTTAGAAACACACCAGTGTCTGTTGCTCAATATGCGGAGAAATAAAATGGGAAGTACAGGTAAATTTAGACTGGGTTTTACGTGCTCTGCTCTTTTAGTTATGAATAAATAGTTACTGAATAAATGCCTGCATAAACTGTTAAAGACAAGTCTGCTTTTTGTACCAAGAGTGGGATGATTATGAAATACCCGTTAGTGAAAGGAGGGGAAGATTTCCTCTATGACAAGACAATGAAGTCTGAGTCATAGGGGAAAGTCAAATGAGTGGGTACAGGAAACAGAAATTCAGATGAAGTTCCATTAAATGAAAGAGATGCATGCAGAATATTAGCTTTATTGCAGAACTCAAGAAAAAGAAAACAAAACAAGAAACAGAATGGGAATAGGTGAATGTAGTTGCTGACTTTAGATCACTGCCAGCATGTGGTAAGATAATTATTTTGGTTAGAAAGCTAACGTGTTACATAATATTAAACCTCAAGAGAAAATAGAGCCAGTACGTCAGAAACAAAAAAATTCCACCCCGGAAACCACAAGAAGGACAAAAGAATCTGGTGAAAACAGAACAAGTTACATTGATGCTACTCCTGTCCAGGAAGATGAAATACTTTGGGTCTGCTCCTGCAGTCACTGAAATCAATAGCAACTAGCTATTAACAAGTGTACCTGCTTGTTTGAAGCTTATAGTGTAGTCTGTTTAGGGGGGCTGTGCGCTAAGGTAGGTGGGGTTGGCAACTTTCTATTTGCAGAAAACTGAACACCCCTGTCCTGTCCCCTTCCCCCGTCTCCAAAGCCATCCCTCGCCCCTGCTCACTCCATTCCTCCTTCCTTCCATCGCTGGCTCTCCCCGACCCTCACTCACTCACTCATTTTCACTGGGTTGGGGCAGGGTGCGAGAGGGGGTGAGGGCTCTGGCTGCATGCTCTGGGGTGGGGCCAGGGATGAGGAGTTTGGGGTGTAGGAGAAGGTTCCAGGATAGGGATGGAGGTTGGAGTTGAGGTGTGGGAGGGAGTGAGGGCTCTGGCTGGGGATGTGGGCTCTGGGGTGGGGCCAGAAATGAGGGGTTCAGGGTGTGGAAGAGGGATCCAGGCTGGAGCAGGGGGAGGTGAGAGCTCTGGCTGTGGGCTCTAGAGTGGGTCAGGGGTTTGGGGTGCAGGAGGGGGGTCACGGGTGGGGCAGGGTATTTGGGCATGGGAGGGGTGCAGACTCCAGGCGGTGCTTACTTCAGGTGGCTCCCGGGAAGCAGTGACATCTCCCTCCAGCTCCTAGGCAGAGGTGCAACCATGTGGCTCTGCACGCTGCCTGCACCTGCAGGCACCACCCCCTCAGCTCCCATTGGCTGCATTCTTGGCCAATAGGAGCTGCTGAGCTGGTGCTAGGGGTGGGAGCAGTGCACAGAGCCCCCATAGTCGTCCCTCCACCCAGGAGCCAGAGGGAGATGCTGGCAGCTTCCCAGGAGTCTCGCAGAACTGGGTAGGGAGCTTGCCTGTGCTGCAAACTGGACTTTTAACAGGTCCTTTGTCGACCAAGCATTCTAGTCAAAAACTGGACACCTGGCAACCCTACTGCTCGGGAAAGCTGAGAGCTTCCTAATGAGGCTCTAGCCTGCTCCCCTTTGAGCCCTTTCCTTAGAATCCCTTAACAAGAAGGCAGGGCTACTCAGGAAGAACAGCGGGTTAAAAAGCCAGCCACTAAGCAACCAGAGCAGCTAGTGAACAGGAGCAGAAAACAGGGAGTTTCGAGAAGAAGCATGAGAGCCAGCTACACCTAACATTCTCTAAAGTTAGGTCAATAAACTCCATCCTTTCTCCACCCCTACCCCAGCAAGAATAAAAACAATGCAGGCAGCCAACCCTAATATTCTATGATTCTAAGTCCAGGAGAAGAGTGGAGGCTATCCACTTTATTGCACTGACTGCAGCATGTTTGATTACATGCCTTGTAGGCAGGTGGCATGTGTGCACATTCAGTGCAAGCAGCTTATGGCCCTCAGAGTCCAAGTTCAGGTTCTTGAGACTAGAGGGGCTGACCTGGAGGAGCTAATGGAGGCAGAGAAGTACAGAGAGAACACTTTGCGGGACACAGTAGAATGGTCCCACCCCCAGTCTGACGGCCTCTGTGCTGCTGAGGAGGATGAGTCTTGGGGAAGGAGAACATCTCAAACTGGAGCAGAGAGAAATAATCCCATAGCTGGGACACACCTTCCAGATGATGTCATGGTATCCTCTTGCACTGAGGATACCCCTCCAGGGGAGGGGACCCCAGGTATTAAGAAGAGATCGGCAATAGTACTGGGGGATTTGATTATTAGAAATACAGACAGTTGTGTTTGTTAAGACCCCAAGAACTGCATAATGAATTGCCTGCTGAGTGCGAAGGTTGCAGATCTCCTAAGACATTTATACAGGCTTGTGTGCAGTTCTGGGGAGGAGCTGGTGGTCATGGTATGTGTAGGAACTTTGACAAAGTAACCCCTGACAACTATAAGAGAGTGGAGGAAGGTGAGTATATCAGCCCTAGAATGGTAAAGGCCCTTTTCCCCCTG
This sequence comes from Mauremys reevesii, assembly GCF_016161935.1. NCBI lineage: Eukaryota > Metazoa > Chordata > Testudines > Geoemydidae > Mauremys > Mauremys reevesii. The sequence continues at coordinate 33,432,788 of NC_052629.1, read as the reverse complement.
AGATGAACTAGAGATATGAGTCCAATTAAGGACCTTTAAAACCCCCTTTTCTGGTGAGAGAGAGGGAGCAGGGATGAGAGACAAGCTGCAGCAAGCTAGTGGCAGTGGGGAGAAAAGGCACCTCCTGAGTGGAAAGCTGCTCTCCTCCCTATAGAAATCCTTTGTCACAGGCAACTACACCTGTATTTCCCCTCCAGGGTCCACAAAGGACACCTAATTTAGGCTTCCAGCTCTCAGCTATCACCTCTCTTGGGTGGAGACCCATGTCTCACTCCCTCCAGACCAGGAATTTTAAGGATACACAGTTCCTTGCCTTACACTGTGATATGCCCTGCAAGCCAGACTGCCTAACAAGGCCAGCACCTGTGCTTTGCGTCCTCTCTGAGAGCTATGGCTAGTGTATTGCCCATAGTTATAAGTTACCTCACAGCTCTTTCTAAGCAAGTACATTTATTCTTAAGGTAAAAGCATTACAGAGACAACATATTAAAATCAATAAACATTCCTTTGCATATAGGTCTGATCCTGCTCTCATGAAGTCAACAGCAACTTAATATTAACTGGGGTTAATACACTAAGGTCTCCCAAGCAGTAAATTAATTCTTCTAGGCTGCAGAATGCAACCACAGCAAACATCATTTCAGACATCAGAGAGCAATTATCCTACTGCTCAAATATAAACAGTGCAGAAGTTGGCAAACTCGTTCTTTGAGTTACAGCCAATTTTCTTTAGAGGAAGTTTTCAACAACAGCTGAAGGGTTTATTTAGGCTCAAAGAAACAAGAGTGTGCTGTGGGAGAGCTATATAAAAGAGAAGGGAGGAGAGCTGGACAATATTTGTTCCAACAATAAGTTCAATTGAACAGTCTACCACGGAGCTTGCAAACTTTCTCAATTTCACAAATGGAGTGTGAGATGGTCAAAATAAAAACACAGCCCCTTAGTGAGCTGGAAAGACCTTTATTAACTACAGTGGGCCTTGGATCAGGCCCTACATTGGTTGGTTAACCTTCAGAAGGAAAGTTTGGCTGTTTGCTCCTGGAACTTCCCTAGCAGCATTACTTTCTTGGGAAGAGTTGGTTTACCTGTGTCAAGAGCATAAGCGCCAACTCTGTGGGTGCTCCGGGGCTGGAGCACCCACAGAAAAAAAATTGATGGGTGCTCAGCACCCACCGGCAGCTCCCTGCCTCCCCCCTCCCCCTCGCTCCAGCTTACCTCCACCTCCTCCACGAGTGTGCTGTTGTGTCCTACTTCTTCCCCCTCCCTCCCAGAGCTTGCGCCACAAAACAGCTGATTCGCGGGGCAGGGAGGGAGGCGGGAGGAGGGGGAACATGGCGCACTGGCGGAAGAGGCAGGGCTGGGGTGGGGGATTTGGGGAAGGGATCCAATAGGGACAGGGAGGGGGCAGAGTTAGGGCAGAGACTTTCGGGGTGGGGTTGGAATGGGGGCGGGGCCAGGGGTGGGGAAAGAGGGGGCATGGGCACCCACTGGCACCGGAGAAAGTTGGCGCCTATGGTCAAGATCCTGGGTGAAAGTAGGCAGGACTAGTGGCAGCAGCTTGGCATCTGAGCCAGTGGTCAGAGCCAGTATCAGTGTCAAGAGTCGAGTTGAGGGTTAAGCCAGAGCCAGGAGTGAAGCAGAGGGCCAAAGCCAGAGATAAAGTCAGGAATCAGCCGAGGGTCAATACCAGGTATCAAGGCCCGTGCAGGAGTTGCAGAGGTCAATTGGGAGTCAGAATCCAAGTCAGTACCAGGAGTTCAGAAGCAGGGCAGTCATGACAGCTAACTAGGGATCCATATTGTTTCCTAGACACTTCCTACTGTGCCCCATGGGCTTATTTAAGATCAAGGAGCCAATCAGGGATTGCTAAGACTATTGTCAGTCAGATCACGCAAGGCAAACTTCCTGTGGTGTAAAACCTTTGTGGATTGCAGGGAGTAGTCAGGTTACAGCTGCAGACAGGTGGCACAGGGGGGTTCATTGCCTTGTATTTCTGCAGGCCCAGGTTCAAATCCTTAAAATCTGCAACATTCATATTAGCTATGAATTTCTATTCATGAATTGATTCATTTTTCTATCCAGATATTTGGTTTGATTCTTCTCTATAAAACTATAGTTCACAAAATCCACATGATATTCATAACAGCTGTGACATAGCTAAATCTAAGGAGTTTTTCATAAAGTAAATTAAAAGATTTGACCTTACGAACTGCTTTTACACAGAACCTCCGTCACAGGAATCTTAGGCTCTGCCACTCCAAGTTTAAAGTCCATGAGAACACATGTAATCTATTTCAGAAATGTTAAAACCTTTATATGATGTTTTAATACCAGTTCTTGACCCTATGCCAAAAGTGTTGCCCATCTAGCAAGCATCGGGTAACAGCAGCCTCTTTGTTACAGCTGGGAGTATTTGCAAAGCTTTAGTACTTAATTACTGACTATCATACTGCACAGACTCCAAAATTGTTAAAGATTTGGGGTAACATTTTTCAAAAGCATCTAAGTGACTTAGGATCCTGTCTCACTGAAGGTCAGTGGAATTTAGGCCCTTAAGGGTATGTTTATGCTTCAATTAAAAACTCGCAGCTGGCCCGAGGTTGTGGGGCTCAGGATAAGAGGCTTTTTAATTGCTATGTAGATATTTGGGGTCAGACTGGAGCCTCGGCTATAGGACCCTGTGAGATGAGAGGGTCCCAGAGCTCGGGCTGCAACACAAACCCGAATATCTACACCACAATTAAATAGCCTCTTAGCCTGAGCCCAAAGTCAGCTGGCACAGGCCAGCCGTGGGTGTATAACTGCAGTTTAGACATCTCTTAGTGACTAAGTCAGTTTTGAAAATGGGATTTAGGCTCCTAAGTTTCTAAGGCACTTTTTAAATTAGAACTTAGGCACATTTGAAAATGTTAACTTTTGTCCATATCTGATTTTCTATCATAGCTTTATAAAAATTTCAAAATAATAATTAAAATAATAATAAATAATAATAATCCTCCCAAGAAATAGAAACAAAACCCCTCAAGTGTAAAACCTTCAAAAAAGGCAGGCTTTGAAATGTCAGTTATAAATTTGAATGGGTATATTTGTACATGCATTTTTCGCAGTGTTAAGAATTTTCATATGCAAAAACTCAGTTGTGAATGTAAATCAGTAACATAGCTATCTGACTAGCTGCTCTGTAGGAGCAAACAGTGTGCATACACAAGTGAGATTTAGAGGCTAAGTTGAGGCCCTCTCCCTTTGAGAATTTTACCAACAGGATTTAAACTAGTGTCTAATCACTAGTGGTGGAATCAGACTCCAATTTTAAAGTGTTGTTATTTCTATGTTGCATTTACTATTCTGATAGTAGATTTGCAGGGATGGGCCTAAGCAGCAAATTTCAGATTTTGAACTCCCAAAGTGCAGATGTGTTCAGATCAAGCCTTTGGCCCAGTATAGAGGTGGGACCAAGTCATTACATTTGGTACTGGATTGAGGTTAGCACTGTTATGAAGACATGGAAATTGACCATATCCTAAATAACAAATGCTTGGGCTTAATAGGACACATTAAATATGCTTCAGACTGGCTATAAAAATATTAAAAGACTCTGCTGGCCTTCTATGCCATAAAGTAACAGGTGGATAACTACAGTACATATAGTTATATCTCCATAGCATATCTATACCGGCAATAAAACCTCTGTTAACACTATCTGACAGTATAATTCAATCCACTCTGCTATACAGGAGTGAGGTCTAGGTCCAAACTCCAACAACAAACACCACCAACATTAGGGTTACCATATTTGAACATTCAAAAAAGAGGACACTCCACATGGGGTGTCAGCCCCGCCCATAGTCCACCCCTGCTCCTCCCCCACTCTGCCCCAGGTCCCACCCCCTCCTCACTCAGCCCCACCACCACACCCCTCCTCACCCCCGGCCCGCCACTGGCTTGCTGCGTCCCTCCTCAGTCCCCTACCCACCACTCACCTCCTCCGATCTGTCACTCACCTCCTCACTCCCCTGTCAGAAACCCCCATGCCCGCCCCGAGAACCCCCACCTGCTGCTGGCTAACCGCTTCTTGTCTCCTCACCCCTGCCCGCCCACCCGCCGCTGGCTCCCTTGCCTCTTCAACTCCCGCTGCTGGCTTTCACCCACCGCCCATCCCTGCTCACCTACTCAATCCCTGCTGCTCACTGCTCGCCTCTTCACCCCGCCCTGCTGGCCTACTCACCCTTCCTGCTGCAGGTCACTCTGGCTCCTAGGATCGGGGCAGCTGAGGGGTCTCTATGTGCTGCGCCCGCCAAAAAACGCAAGCTCCATGGCTCCCATTGGCTGGAAAAAAGTGCCAGTGAGAGCTGCTGGAGTCACAGAGTGAGGCTTGCCAGCGCTGGCAGCACACAGAGAGCCCTCCACCCACCCGACCCAACCTGACCCCAAGAGCCAGAGGGACCTGCCGGGGGTTGAGGTTGGGAGTCCTGGCGGTGCTTACCTGGGGCAGCTCCTGGGAAGCATTCGGCAGGTCCCTCTGGCTCCCAGGGTCAGGTCAGGTCGGGGGCAGAAGGCTCTCTGCCCGCTGCTGGCATCTGCAAGCCCCGCTCCCGCAGCTCTGATTGGGCAGGAGGGAGCTGGTGCAGCACACGGAGACCCCCCTCCACCTCTGTGCCTAGGGGCCACCCACACTGCAGGATCCTGCCAGCGGGCAGGCACTGGGAGCTGCCCCAGGAAGCGCCACCAGCCCTGGGACTTTGGACTTAGGGTTACCATACATCTGTATTTTCTCGGACATTTTTAGATATTTAAAAATTCCTCCTGGATGGCGATTTAAGACCTAAAAAGCCGGACATGTCCGGGAAAATACGGACGTATGGTAACCGTAACCAACATACCCCAGAGAAACCCTAGAGTGCTGCAGCCAAATATCACAGGAACTCTAGCAACAATGCTTACAGTGCAGAATGGGGTCAATTCCCCCTCCTAAGAAAGGAGCAAAAATTTCTTGTTCTATCTCAACAATAGCATCAAATACTCCCTTTACCACAAAATCAGAGGATTAAAAAGTAAATGCTAACAAAATCATGATCCACTCCTGTAGATCACCACTTCCAGACCTCAACGATAATGTAACTCCCAATTAGCCCCTCCCAAAGCTGGAAAACAGTCAGAATACTTAACTATTGTTTGTGTATTATTTGTGTTGCAGTAGAACCACAAGAGACTTCAGACAGGAGGGATGGACCTCTTCTAGTAGGCTCTGTACAGACAAACAACACAAAGAGTCCCTCCAATCTAACATTTAGGGCTTGTCTACACTGGCGTGTTACAGCGCTGCAACATTCTAGCTCGGCAGTGTGAAAAAACACCCTCCCCCGCCCAAGCGCTGCAACATGCCAGTATAGACAGTACACCAGTGACGGGAGCTACGCCCCTTGTGGAGGTGGGTTTTTTAAAGCTCTCCAGCACTGTGCCATGACTACAAAAGCCACGGTAACATTGCCATTAAAGATGTGCCCTTAGACAATATACAACAGTAAAGCAGGTTGAAGAATGCAGAAACATTTTTTATAAAAATGTTCATTTTTGAAAAACATTGGCCACTCTAAAGACAGCAAAAATGGTGTTTGTGTGTATGTGGGGGGGCATCTGTGTTAGAGAAAGAGGGAAAATGAGTGTTAGAGTGGACTCGCCACTCTCTCCTTTTCTACTTTTACGTTGAGGGGGGCAAAGGAACAAAAAATGAAATGTTGTCAGCTTTGGAAAAATTAAATGAAAATGTCAGTTTGAAATTAAACACATTCATTTCAATTCTTTCATCAAAAATGAACGTTTCTAAAAAAATGAAAGTAAAAATGGAACTGTGTTTGCAAAGTATTTTTATTTTGATGAAACTTTATTTTAAAAAAATTGATCAGCTTTACATTTTCCCACCTCAATGACTAACAGAAGGACCTTGAAAATCCAAATCCAGTTACTGCAACATGATTTCACATGTACAGAAACTCTGTAACTGGCTAAGTTTTGTTTACTGCTCCTTGGTCCGGAACTTCTGCCCAAACTTGAAATGTTTCCTGAGGTCCTTATATGGAATGTGAGACTTGAAGAAAAAAAAATGCATAGACCAGAATGTGTGTATATACTGTACACTTAGAAGAATTCTCAGCATGTGACAGAAAGGTCTTTTTTGGGAAGTCTTCGGAGACAGAGGCAGTGAAATACATTTATGGAAAATGGATTTCCTGCATACATAGCTATCTGTACAAGTCTGAAGCTTGGCACACATCTAAATTTTGGCTTAGTAAAATGAATACTTCCTCCGCTTTTTTTATTATAATTGTAGGGATGGTGACTCACACAGATGACATAAGCAGGCATTAAGGGAACAATGTACATGCCATCGGTTGAGCAGGATTCTCACAAATTCTCTTCAGGATTCTCTTCAGTCAGAATTCTGACTGAAACCCAGTTTAGGAGCCTTACAAAGCAAAGGCAGCAAAACGAGTGGACATTTTGTACGTACATTGTGGTCTTAGATACTGCATAATATGTCAGCATTTTTATTCAACTTCCACATTCCATGTAAGGATCTCAGGAAACATCTCAAATTTGGGGAGAAGTTCCGGATCAAGGAAGTAGTGACTGATGCTGAAAATACAGTATGTGTTGTACTGAACAAAAATTACCTAGGTGCAGAGTTTCTGTACATGTGAAATCATGTTGCATTAATTGGATTTGTATTTTGTAAGTGAAAATAAACAGCTTCTTCCATTAGTCAGAGGTGGGAAAATGTAGACCTGAGCAAATTTTCTTTAAATAAAAATGCAGTTTCATCCAAATCAAAATATTCTGTAAACAATTCCATTTATAAGCTTCCACTTTGATTAAAAAATTCAAATGAAAATACGTGCTTAATTTCAAATTGACATTTCATTTCAGTTTTCAAAATCTGACCACATTTAATATTTTATTTTTTGTTCTTTTTCCCACGTCTCCCTCCCCCGCTACTTTTTTTCTCTTTGTAAAATAGAAGAGTCCAGCTCCATTCTTGCTGTTCTGTAATTTGCTTCTGTTTGACTTGATGTGATCCTTAGATTCAATGTTCCTGCGGCTCGCTCTCTTTTAAGCAAGTTTCTCTACAAGCAGAGTTAAGAACATAAGAGTTGCCATACTGGGTCAGACCAATGGCTCATCTAGCCCAGTAACCCATCTTCTGACGGTGGCCAATGTCAGGTGCTTCAGAGGGAATGAACAGAGAACAGGCAATCATCAAGTGATCCATCCCCAGTCATCCACTCCCAGCTTCTAGCAAACAGAGGCTAACACTACTCAGAGCATAGTGTTGCATACCTGCCCATCCTAATAGCCATTGATGGACCAGGAACTTATCTAGTTCCTGGTCAAACTAGTTGGTCTAGTCTTTTTTTGAACCCTGTTATAGTTTTGGCCTTCACAACATCCTCTGGCAAAGAGTTCCACAAGTTGACTGTGCATTTGTGAAGAAGTACTGCCTTTTGTTTGTTTTAAACCTACTGCCTATTAATTTAATTGGGTGACCCCTAGTTGTTGTGTCTTTTTAATCTCTCCTCATATGGAAGCTGTTCCATACCACTAATTATTTTTGTTGCCCCTCTCTGTACCTTTTCCAATTCCAATATAGCATTTTGAAATGGGGTGACCAGATCTGAACACAAATTGTGGGCAAACCTTGGATTTATAAAGAGGCGTAATTATATTTTCTGTCTTATTATCTATTCCTTTCCTAATGGTTCCTAACATTCTGTTAATTTCTTCGCCTTGTAATCCCCACTTGGCCATTAGGCACTTTAGAACTGTATTGCATCAACAGATGTTCACAGTCATTTTCTCTGTTCATTTACTGTAGGTTGTTGGCAGTTGGACTTTTCATTTACTGTTTTCAGGAACTATTTTAATCTAACACAGCTTTTCAATCAATTCCCTTTTTCATCAATTATATGTCTTTTCAGTTGTTTTTCTCCTTGATATTCTATCTCAGTATGTCAATAGATTTTATTTCCCTCTACTACTTCCCGTCTACAATAGTGTCTGCTCACATGCCTGGTTCTATTTTTTTACTGCTTCTTCTTTCCTCCTTCTCACTTCCCAGCCCCCTCCTCTTATTCTCTTCTTCCTCTTTCATTTTTCACCTCAGCTTTTACCTCAGCTCTGGTTCATCCACTAGCTCAGCATTTAAGTCCTTCTTCTCTCACAGCTTCTTCCAACTGCTTCTCCTCTGCTGACATCTTCAGAGAGACTCCCTTTTACTTTATACTTTTACTGAAGGTATATTACATCTCTGAAATAAGTTGCATGAACTGAACTTTGAAAAGACTAAACCAGCAGACAAAGGGGGTGGCATCATACTTCTCAACCTTGATGCCTATGTTAATGAGGCCAACCAACAACTTTCCAACACCTCCTATTATAAAGAACTCAGAGAAGACCCCACATGCCAGTTCATCCAAGAATTTAAGGATATCATCAAATCCTTCCTCAAACAACTCCAAGAAAAACTCTACAACCTCATCCCTCACAAGCCCACTCCAGAGACCTTCTACATGCTTCCCAAGATACGCAAACAAGGAAACTCAAGCAGACCCATCATATTTGGCCATGGCATTCTTATTGAAGGAACAGCAGGACTCACAGAAGCCATCCTCAAACCACTCACCACACAAAGGGCCAGCTTTCTCCAGAAACTCCTCAACATTAACAAGCTCCCTATATATCAGCATCCCTCAGAATGACTGCATTGCTCTCTGCCTCAAATAGCTACAAGACAATTGACAGCACTCAGATATCCACTCCAAACATCACCAAAATCATCCATTTCATCCTCGCCCATACAAAAATTTTACATTCAGCAACAAATACTTTATACAAATTATGGGAACAGCCAGGGATACTAGGATGGCTCCCCAGTATGCCAGCCTCTTCATGTGCCATCTTGAGGAAGAATTTCTGGACAAAAGCACCATAAAACCAATGATAAACCTGAGAAACATCAATGATATATTCATCCTCTAGACAGACAACCCAAACTCCTCAGATTTCCACCACAAACTTCAACAATCAGCACTCATCCATCAAACTCTCTTTAGAACACTGTCACACCAGCATCAACTTCCTGGATCAGTGTTAGCAATGGTACCCTACAGACAATTATATAGAAGAAACGCACAAATCACCACTCTTACCTTCACAAATCTAAACACACTAAGAAATCTGTTATCTACAGCCAGTCACTCAGACACCACAAAATATGTTCAGAGGAAAAAGTCTGGGATATACACCTTAAAACACTTAAAACCACTTTCACCAAACAAGGACACTCCACCAGAGAAGTAGATTGTATCATGGAATTGGCCACCCAAATACCCCAAGAGAACCTGCTTCAATACAGAAAAAAAAGCCCACCAACCACACACCCTTAGCTGATACTTACCACCTCACACAGGAACCCATACAAGGTTTCATTAAACAACTACAACCCATACCTGATGGGGACCACATCCTGAAAGAACTTTCCTGAAGCCCTTGTTTTGATGTTCAAACACCCACACCTTGCCACGCTCATCATCAGAAGGAAGGTCCCCACAGACCAGACCCCACCAACTCAAAGTGGCACCAGACCCTGCAATAACAGACGCAAAACATGCAGAAATATCTCCATTGCTACAATATTCAACCTTCCCCCCTCACAACACACCTTTCAAGATTAATGTGTCCTACATCACTTGTTGTGATAGTGCACTAGATGAGGTCCTCATGCCTAAGTGCCCCAATAACAACTGTGTGGGTGAAACCAAACAATCCCTATGTTCTTGAATAAACTCACATAGAAAAATGATTAAAAGGGTAAAACACAATATCACCTGTGGGTTAATATTTTTCACAAAACAATCACTCTATATTTGACCTCTCAGTCGTCATTCTCAAAGGAAGCCTGCACAAAACCCTCAAAAGACGAGCCTAGGGGCTTAAATTCATAGCTTTGCTAGACACTAAAAATCATGGTTTTAATAAAGACACTGGATTTATGGCTTATTACAACAATCTGTAACCCACTAACCCACCTTTTTTGTCCATGACTGCAAAGATGTTAACTGGGCATTTCACCTTGAATGGTCTCTTGCAATATGTGTTTATTTATGCTAAACAATTTGTTCCACCTTGTAGTTAATGGACACACTCTGAGTACTTTCCCCAGACCTGGAGATCTCAGTGTAGCTCAAAAACATGTCTTTCACCAACAGAAGTAGGGCCAATAAAATATATTACTTCTCCCACATTGTCTCTCTAATATGTATGCATCTATTTTTAGCAAAGGTCTAGCTTTTACCCTGTTTATTCAGTGTCTTCATTTTTGTAAGTGTCCTGTGTTGGGACAGAGGAAGCATGCACAGATGTCTCCCATGTTGTCATAGGATAATTCAGAGTTCTAGGTTCTGACACTAAGTGTTTATGGTCATTGTAGACTGGTATATCAGCTAATAGACACCTTAGCATGGCTTTAGGCAAAGGAAGATTGAATCCAAACTGCTATTTCTGCCCATGCTTTATCTAGTTTTATTAATATAATAACAGGCGCATACGAAACCAAAATGTAACCAGTCCTTGTGTCAAGGAAAACCCAGTGGAGATAAAAAGTAAACATGCAACCAAATGCATTCTTTTTTTCTCCATGTATACATTCAGTGAATTAGTGAATGATTCTTCTCAATTTCCATCTTTTACATTTTGGGTCTATACAACTGGGGTCAGGTTGTCCCACCTACCATTTATGTAGCAACTGAAATCTGCTGTACTCAAAGACCCACACCTGAAAAGGTGGCTATTTTCTAAAGGTAAGAGTTCCTTTCATATAAATTGTGTGCTTAATATATACTTACTTAAAGACATGCTGGCCAGAATAGGTGTACCTCAGGGGACTAGATTGGGACTGAGATCCTAGCCCCATTGAAATTAGTTGGAGTTTTGCCATTGACCAGCAAGCCAGGACTTCACCTGGGAATTCTGGAGACCTGAGTTATATTTTTATCAATATCACCAATATCCACTGTGACCTTGGGCAAATACTTTCATTTCTCCCCATCTCTAAAGAAGATGATGATACTTATGCATCCTGGTATAGGTTTTGAAATCTATTTAATAAAAGCAATAATGAATATTTGTTACAACTAAACTGAATTCCATGAGCCCACTCTGTGCATGTGTTCTGTGTTGCCCGTGCAGCTTCTTAATAATTAATATATTTCTTTCCCTTCCCTTTTAATGAGTAACAATTTTCTCCACACTTCTGTCTATAATTTACTGTGTTCTTTTGCAGTTAAAGTGAGTTTCCTGTAGGAAATCTACTCCCTTGTTGTTATATAAAACTTTTGTCAGCATTTATTCTGGCTATTAATACTGAACCCTTGAATATTTCAAGACCACTTTAAAAATGTCTCTGACTATCCTTATCTACCATTATTGGGTAATAGAGTTTTCCTCTCAAACCAGGTGAAGCTGATGCATCTATCTCAGCATACATCATTTTGGACTGCTCCAATACAGCGGACTTAGGGAATCAGGATCTCACTAGTCAGGGCTGTAAGGTCTTCTCTCTTTCTTGCCTTGCACAAGTAGTTTTTTTTTTTTTTTTTTTTTTAAAGGATAGGTCTCGAAGGCATTCATCTTGCCCAACCAGGCAAGAAGAGCAGGCAATAGGACCTATCCACCGCTACTGTCTTTAATACCCCAGAGAGAAGTAGGAATACAGCTCTGGATGGGGGCTCTAACTATATTTTTATTTATTGTAGTAAAAGGACACCTACCCAGATGGAATCTAGTCCTTGTTGCTGCCATTGGGACTTGGCAGAGGGGTTACTTAAGGAAAAGGAAAGCAGGCAAAAGCATTAACTTCTAGAAATGCAAGGTACTGCTTTTTAATTTGACTCTGCAGGAATCTGTATTTCACTTGGGGCAAAAATGCAACTTTAGTTTGTATTCTTACCCAATCTCAGAGACTGGGACTGGGCTTGATTAGTGGATGTAAGGCCTCCAAGAAATTCTAACAGCTGCTACAGGAAGTGGTGTTGACTATTCAGGATGTGGCACTTTTCCCTCTCAGGGGATGTCTGCAATGCAATCAAGGATTGCTGTTTCTTAGGCACACTGAAGACAGCTTTAATCTAGCTAGAGCAAAGCTAGCTTGACTAACTGCAGTATAGCTGCAACAGCAGGACAGCAGCATGGGCTAACCTTCCAAGTACGTACCCTGGGCAGGATTGTACTTGGGAGGTTAGTGGGTGACGTTGCCCCTGCTGCCGGTACCAGGGCTAGTGCTCTCTTCGGGGTGCCTAAGGAGCAGCAATCCTTGATTTCATTGTAGATGTACCCTGAGAGGGAAGAGTATAATATCCTCAATAGTCAGCACGTGCTGCAATCACACCTCTTGACTACAGTGTAGACATATCTTGAGTCTGTGACAATACCTTGGAGTTGCCTTCAGCATTATACCAACAGCACAGTGCCCTCTTTTGGGAAAGAGGGCTATTTAAAAGCCTGACAGCTGTAGCTATTAAATATTCCATGGCACATTTTCCCAGTGTTAGGAGGGTTAGTCCCATGGTCCTGGACAAATTTCACACTTGGCTTACATGAGATTCCTCCTGTAATTCCAATTATTTGTGTATTCTTCACTGTCTGGGCTGCACTGCTGTGTAATGCTGCCACTAGCTGCTTGGTTCTGGGATGGAGAGAGTGATTCCTGTTTGATTGCTTAATTGATCTGTGAATGGGACAACAGGCCCTTTGTGGTTTAAGGGGCGAGTCATCTGAGATCAAATCACTTCTCCCTGATGTTCACGTGAGGAAAAAACATTGACCCTGTAAAAAACAGTGAGGTGACCGGTGGCACCTTAAAGGCTAACAGATTTATTTGGGCATAAGCTTTCATGAGTAAAAAACACCCACTTCTTCAGATGCATGGAGGGAAAATTACAGATACAGGCATAAATATATATTGGCACATGAAGAGAAGGGAGTTACCTTACAAATGGAGAACCAATGTTGAAGGCCAATTTAGTCAGGGTGGATGTAGTCCACTCTTCAATAATTGATAAGAAGGTGTCAATACCAAGAGAGGAGAAATTGCTTTTGTAGTGAGCCAGCCACTCCCAGTCCCTATTTAAGCCCAAATTGATGGTGTTAAGTTTGCAAATGAATTGTAGCTCTGCAGTGTCTCTTTGAAGTCTGTTTGAGTTTTTTTTTTTATTATTATTGACGAATGGCTACTTTTAAATCTGTTGTTGAGTGTCCAGGGAAACTGAAATGTTCTCCTACTGGCTTTTGTATGTTATCATTCCTGATGTCTGATTTGTATCCATTTATCCTTTTACATAGAGACTGTCTGGTTTGGCCAATGTACATGGCAGAGGGGCATTGCTGGCACATGATGACATATATCACATTAGTAGATGTGTGGATGAATGAGCCTCTGATGGTGCAGCTGGATCCTATGATGGTGTCACTAGAGTAGATACAGGGACAGAGAGGGCAATGGGGTTTGTTACAGGGATTGGTTCCTAGGTTAGCGTTTCTGTGGTTGTGTTGTATTTGCTGGTGAGTATTTGCTTCTGGTTGGGAGGCCATCTGTTAGCAAGGATTAGCCTGCCCCCCCCCCCAAGGCTTGTGAGAGTGGGGGATCATTTTCCAGGATAGGCTGTAGATCACTGATGCGCTGGAGAAGTTTTAGCTGGGGGTTGTATGTGATGGCCAGTGATGTTCTATTATTTTCCTTGTTGGGCCTGTCATGCAGTAGATGATTTCTAGGTACCTGTCTCGCTCTATCAATCTGTTTCTTCACTTCCCCAGGAGGCTGCTGTAGTTTTAAGAATGCTTGATAGAAATCTTGTAGGTGTTTGTCTCTGTCTGAAGGATTGGAGCAAATGCGGTTGTATCTTAAGGCTTGGCTGTAGACAATGGATCGTGTGATGTGTCCTGGATGGATGCTGGAGGCATATAGGTAAGTAAGTATAGCAGTCAGTAGGTTTCCAGTATAGGATGGTGTTTATGTGACCATCACTTATTTGCACTGTAGTGTTCAGGAAGTGGATCTCTTGTGTGGACTGGTCCAGGCTTAGGTGGGGTGGAAATTGTTGAAATCCAGGTGGAATTCTTCAAGGGCCTCCTTCCCGGGGGTCCATTTGATGAAGATGTCATCAATGTAGTGTACATCAGGAATACTGTTCCTGATAGCTTGTAGTCAATCCTCATGTGGAATATTAGTGTAAAGAGCGTCCACATCCATGGTGGCCAGGATGGTGTTTTCAGGAAGATCACCAATTCATTGTAGTTTCCTCAGGAAGTAAGTGGTGTCTCAAAGATAGCTAGGAGTTATTTCAGAAACCATTTCAGATTTGGGGACAACCTATGCCTTCAAGTCAGCAGTACTACTATGGATATGTGCATGGCCTTACAGTATGCCAACATTTTTATGGCCAACTTAGACCAATGCTTCTTTAGCTCTCATCCTCTAGTGCCCCTCTGTTTTTATAGTTGGTGGGGAAATTCTGTCTCCACGTGTTCTTCCCATTTCTGGGCCTGCTGCCCAAATAAATCTGTTAGTCTGTATCCACAAAAACAACAAGGATTCCAGTGGCACCTTAAAGACTAACATGCTACCCCTCTGGTACTATTGACCCTGTAAACACTGAAAGGATGTACAGTAACTCCTCACTTAATGTTGTAGTTATGTTCCTGAAAAATGCAACTTTACATAAAACAATGTTAAGCCAGTCCAATTTCCCCATAAGAATTAATGTAAATGAGGGGGTTAGATTCCAGGGAACTTTTTTTCACCAGACAAAAGACACACACACACACACACACTCCTGGGAATTAGTTTGTTCCAGCTCTGGAGCACCCTCTGCAGGCTGGTGATCTGCCTGTCCTCTGGCCCCCGTGTCCCTCCCTGGATGCGGTGCCCTTTTACCTGGGGTGCTGCCCCCTGGTAGTAACCCCTGTCTTAGGGTCTCCCCTCCCCAGGGAACCCCCACCCACTATTCCCACCTCACCTCAGTATCAGGCTACTACCAGTCATTGTCTAGCCCCCACACCCTGGGGCAGACTACTCATCACTAGCAAGGAGGATTTGAACCTGCTGCCTTAGCCTACCCCTGGGCTGCCCTCTGCAACCCCCAGTACCTGTTGGCCTTGTGCTAGGCTGCAGCCTGGGGCTTTCCAGGCTGGAGCACCCCAGCTCCTCTGCCTTTCCCCAGCCCTGCGCCACTCAGGTACCCTATCTCTAGCTCCTTGCAGAGAGAGACTTATCTACCCCCCACTTCTCTGCCTTTATAGGGCCAGCTGAGTCTGTTTGGGGCATGGCCCCAGCTGCAGCCACTTCCCCCAATCAGACCAGCCTTTTTACCTTGCCCAGCCCCAGCCCTGTGTAGGGCCTTTTCTAACCCCTTCCAGGCTGGAGTGGGTGGTCACCCCACTACAACATAGTATAAGTTTTAAACAAACAATTTAATACTGGTACACAGATAATGATTGTGCAGCTTGGTTGAGGTGGAGGAGTCAGAAGGAGGGATATTTCCCAGGGAAAGCCTTCCTGCTAAATGAGGAACTAGCAATTGGCTGAGCCCTCAAGGGTTAACTCTCACACTCTACAAGGCAGCAGGAATGGACAGGGGGAGGCAGCATCACAGACAGAGACACACACTGTGTGTGAGAGAGAGATATGCACATTTCCCCTCTAAGTACACTGCCTTGTTAATTAGATCAGCTTGCTGAGACCACAGCTGCTGCCAGCAAGCTCCCTCTGTCCTGAGCCCTGTTGTATGTCCCCCCTGCTCTATGGAAGATGGGGGAAAGAGTGGTGCAGGGGGAGGGGGACACCCTGACATTAGCCCCCCTCTTTCTCCCATCCCCTCTGCACAGAAAGCAGGAGTCTCAGGGAGCAGCTCCAAGGCAAAGGGCAGGATCAGCACACGGCAGTAGAGGGAGGGACAGCTGCAATTGCTAGCCTGATGGGCAGCTGCAGCACAGGGAACTTAGGGGAGCAGGGAGCTGATAGGGGGCTGCCGGTCCACCCTGGTTCCAAGCCCCCACCAGCTAGCTGCAACAGGCTGCTCTTCCTGCTAGCAGTGGACAAAGCAGGCAGCTGCCAAATGACGTTAGAAGGGAACATTGCACAACATGTTCCCTAACTGATCAGCAATGTAACAACGAAACGTTAACTGGGATGACTTTACATGAGGAGTTACTGTACTGAGGCCAATGGTAGTTTTGACAGCAGAGGGGCCCTGGGTGAGACCAGTGAGAACATTAAACTGATTGCTATACTCTGCCACAAGTTAGTCATGTACCTCAAGCCTCTTCAGGGCAAGAAGAGTGTTCTATGTGTCAGATCTGCAGTGAGGAACTCTCCCTTTTCCAGTAGTACAAAACTTCGAGCCTTGCAAGGTCATGCAATACCATGCCTTATCCTGCCTCATGTTCCAGACCTGATTGCCTAACACTGGCTTCACAACAGTGTAATTTTGGAGGCAGTTCCATAAATGAGTAAGGGAGGAAATATTTTTCCTGGAGGTTGGCTTTAAAAATAAAAGGTGGAAGCTATTTGAAGTTGCTCTGTGATTTGGAATAGTGGAGATGGCTTAATAGACAGAGACCCAGTGGGGTGTGAGAAATAACTAACTATCTCATGGTCATCCTCTCCTCTGGTGGTAGCAGAGAGGCTGAGTGAAACCAACTCGCTTAGCATTTGCCTAGAATACTTGGCCTAACACTCCTCCTCTTGCAGCTCATTAACAGGATTGCTTTATAATCTCTGAAACCGAACCCCCTTGCCCCACCTGCCTTCCCCCTCCATTGCTCGCTTTCTACCCCCATCCCCCAGGATTCACCTGCTGCCTGCAGAGCTGCGCTGGGAGGAGCTGATGCGGAGCCTGCCTGCCTGCCCAATTGGGGCACAGCAGGAGTCAGTCCCCAGAGCGAAGGGCTGGGGAAATCAGGGCACAGTGGGGTGGCGGGGGGTCCCTGGAGCGAGGGGCTGGGAAGGGGAAATCAAGGCACAGCAGGCCAGGGGGGCAGACAGGATTCCCCCCTTGTCCCCCTCCAGATGGCACCAGTACCTACTTTGGAGCCTGATCTGGGAGCCCGTCAGTTCTCTTCATCAGGCTCGGGGGCAGGAAGAGCAGCAGCTGTAAGCAGAGCCGCTCCTCCAGGCTCAAGCAGCAACTGCTGCTCTTCCTGCCAGTTACTGCAGGTAACCAGACCTTTAGCAGATGACCAGATGCTGCCAGGTTCCCTTTTTGACCAGACGTTCTGCTCAAAAACCAGACACCTGGCAACCCTGACCAAGTGGGCAGGTGTCCAAAACACAGCACCTCCACTAGCAGAGTCCTCACTGTACTTTAGCATTAACTCAGTATCACTTCATTCAAAGAAAGCACTTATTGGATTACCAGTCTCATTTCCTGTAGCATCTGTTCATAAGTTTTTGTTTTTATTTTTAAACAGAGATATTATCCAAGTATTGGCTTGGCTTAACCTTTGTTTAGCATGGAGATCTGACAAGATCACAACGTCACATGTCCAATATAATACCAAACTCCCATTGAAGACACTGAACATCATCACTAGATGTTAAGAATTTTGCCATCTGAAGTCAGTGGAAATTTTTCCTCAGTTTAAGAGTAGAGCTTTGAGCCTTGGGTTACTTCAAAGCTGATATATTGGTTAAAGAGAAATCAGAGTTTGTAATTTGTCTCTCATTTGCCATAAAAGAGAACACTTCCTTTCCTTGCACTGCACTCCACAATATTTAAGATTATTATAATCAGGCAGATTAGATGGGTCTTTATTTCTGCTTAGTCAGTGAACACATCAGCTGGTTATATTCTTTTAAAAAATCTAAGCTTATTTAGTCCCCTTTAAAATCAAAATGTGGTTTTAGGTAGTTAACATCTTTTCAAGGTAACAAAACTGTAATGTTTCATAGATTTTTTATATGGAGATATTTCATTAGCGAAACAATCACCCCAAACAGCTACTAAGAATGTCATATGGCTTTCCCCAAGCCTTCTGCCACTCCTCCAAATATTTCTAAAAGTGTGCTGCCACCTTTACCATACAACCTGACAGTCTCAAACAGCAACAAAGGCCTTTATTCCAGGTTGATCAGCCTCTTAAGAGTCTGTGAAATTTTTCTGCTAAAGAAAATTAAATACAAGTGCATTTTGGGATGATGCAATATGCATACAGAATTGTCATCCTGCTCCATAAAACCCTACCTTCACCTGCGTCTGTGTGGGGTTTACTAGAAATCCAATGGAGGAGCTTTTCAGGATTTGCAGTCGGAGGACAATGCTGTACTACTTCACTAATAGAACTCCCAGTGAAATCACTAGGGATTTTGCTGAGAGAGGAGCATGGGATCTGCCTCTAGACTTGTATGTTTACATTCTTCTATGAGCCTTTTATTTCTGGACTAGCCTGACAATGTTATCAATAACTATGCTCTGTGACAGGGTCAGGCCAGACTGCTACAGGAGAGTGCCGGAAGGAAGGTATATTAGCCTCAGGATCAGCAGCGGTCCCTCCTCACCTGATAACTGGGCAGGGGTTACTCCAGGTTAATTAGGACACCTGGAGCCAATTAAGAACCTGCCAGAACAGGTTAAAAGACTTCCCCAGGCAGGCAGAGGCATGATAGGCATTGTGGGAGAGGAGGTGAGTTGTTGGAGAGCTGAGTGGTATGGTGCAGAAGCTGACAAGGACCAGGGAAGAACCCCACAGGTATAGAGAGTGGGGAGAAACCCTATCCTAAACAGGAGCTAAGGACTGTTCCAGGTCCAAAGACCTGAAGAAAAGGACCCTTCTGGAGGGGAGAGACTGAGCCATGTGTTTGCTATGGTGCTGTCATGCCCAGAAGGGCTACCAGAGACTAGGGGTTCTCCCTCCCCTGGCAGGAGGGTTGGGAGGAATCCTGCCCAAGCAAAGTGGGGGCAATAAGCCAAGGGGCATAGGGAAGTAACCCAGGGAAGCTAGCAGCTTTTCTTGGGAACAGGCAGTGTGAGGCTGCTACTTGTAGGGTCCCTGGGCTAGGGCCCAGAGTAGAGGATGGGATTGGGCCCTCTTACCCCCTTTTCCTGGATGTCCACTAAGGCCAGAAGACCCAGTGAAGTAGTGAGGGCCTAAGAGGCCCAGAAACAGAAAGGCCTCTTGGAGACAGAATTTCCCCACCAACTATAAACAGGTAGGAAATTCTGAGAGATAAGACTTGATCCTGACCCACCCCCAGAAGGAAGCGTGGGACCCTCTGAGGTGGAGAAGAAGCCCTGTTACAGATCTTACTAGCCTTAAAGCTGCTTGTTCTTCAACCAATGTCCTTCAAGATTCATGAAAATTAATGGAAAAATTCCTCAACTTTGTGGGCATTCGAATCAGATTCCTAGCCAGGTTTTTGCAAGTCAATAGCAAGTAATTTAGTTGGAGGACAGCTACAGGAATTTCAAATCAGACTCTTATGAAAGGACATTCTACTTTCACTTATACCATAATATAATGCACATTATTCAAAATCCACACCAAAATGAATGGAATTTGGCCCAGCTTTTTAGACCAAATTCTACTTAGCTTTGTATCATCAAAAACTGAAAATTATTAAGTAAACACTCTTGATTAATGCTTTATTTTGGAGGATCAGCAAATTGTTCTATTCTGATATTCAGCGTATGTATTTGTCTACACGAACCTAAATTTCTTAATAAGAAAACTCCTGCCTCTGAAATCGAAACAAACCCCAGACAGTGCAGACAGAATCAGAGAGACAAGGTGGGTGAGGTACTCTCTCTTCCTGGACCAACTTTCGTTGGTGAGAGAGACAAGCTTTCAAACTCTTCAACAGGACAGTGTACCAATAGAAGATATTACTGCGGTCCTTCTTATCTCTCTAATATCGTCGGACCAACAACAACACTGCATATAGACAGAATCATACATTTTCTGAGGACCAAATATAAGGAAGCAAAACACAGCTTTAAACAAATATAAAGATTTTATTTCCCACTTAAAAAAATAGAGCATATATGGGGGTATGCAATATAAAGATCCAACTTCTTGCAAAGAAAAACAGAATCAGATTAGACATTTAATGCCATCCAGCAGCAACCTTTTTTTAAATAAGATAGTGTGCATTAAGATGTCCAAGAAACTATGTGTGTTGTTTCTATTCATATCACAAGTCCTCCTAGAACAGCAAGAAAATATTTCTCTATGTCTAAAACACAGTAACACAATATGCTTTATAAAAGCTAGCATATTCAAAGGAAAGAAGGCAGCAAGTGTCTCTTATGCTTTCCTTATGTGACATTGATTCCAAACAAGTAGTAACAGACATTACATATGCAATTCCATAAATATATATACAGACATTAAATTAGATTTGTTATAAAAGTTTTCACATTATGCACCTCTACCTCAATATAACTCTGTCCTCGGGAGCCAAAAAAATCTTACCGCGTTATAGGTAAAACTGTGTTATAGCAAACTTGCTTTGATCCACCGGAGTGTGCAGCCATGCCCCCCCCCCCCCGGAGCGCTGCTTTACCGTGTTATATCGGGTCACGTTACATCGAGGTAGAGGTGTACTTATATATTCCGTAACTATATATATATATATATATTTCTGTGGCTCTGAAAAAAATACTTTTATTAGCTGTACAAAATTAGCTAGGTAACAGACAAATTCCCTGTTATTGTTGTGAACGTGCCTGAGCAAGTGTTCCAAATAGTCTGTCCCAGTGAGTGAAGTAAGGAGCATAGTTACATTTGAACTTCAGGTGATGGAGATCGTGATGCGGAGCTCCTCCATACAAGCCAAATGGCATCAGTCTGTTTGTTGACCATGGAAGTTCATAGCCTGAATGATCCTCCACTGACAGCCAGATATTAACAAGGAAGAAAATCATTTCTGTCAAAGGATGGCAGTTCAGCAACACTGGATTTATGGCAGCAAAAAATCCCAGTGAAAGTAACTCCCAAACACTTGAGTACTGTGTGGTAAGAGCAAAGGTAGACACATGCTTATGATGAACCTTGTGAAAAGTCTTGTAGAGCCAAGGCACCTTATGATGAAGCAAATGCCACAGAAAATACTGGAAGTCAAAGAGAAGCAGGCAAACAGTTACATCCAGCAGGACCCGCGGCAGCTCTGGAGCCATTACTGGTAAATCCACTGGTCTCCAGTACCAATGAGCAACTGTCACTGGGAAGATAAAGACAATGTGATGATAGATACATTGAATCATACAAGGTACCATCATTCCCAGAGTTGGATAACTCAGAGGCTGGATTTTGTATTTTCTCACGGCTGGTACTTTAGTGCTTAAGAAGTCCAGTGCAATGTAAGGAAGACAGAAAGTCATGTAAGCTGTAAAAGAAAACAGCACTGGAAAGTAAGGTGACTTCAGCAATTGCTCCTTTGCTTTGACAAAGTCCCAGAAGAGCTGCAGAGTGACTGGGTCTAGCCTCTTCTCCATTCCGTAACTGAGCAGCACTGTGTGGTGCACGCTGCAGTTCATGTTGATGCTGTCTGAGGCTGCTGTGATTGTGCTGCTTTTGTAAGGCTTTACCCCACCCAGTTAGTGACATCATACAAAACGTGGTCACAAGCACTCCAGAAGGAAATCTCTCTCTCAATCCAAAAACAACAACAGTACACTACAGTGTCAGAGCTGGTAGAGGTCTCATTAGCTCATCTATACTGGAGACTAATTTTGTAAATTGATGAATAGTTACAGGGCAAGGCAATCATTAATATACCAAAACCCCCTCACTGATTATATGAATGGTAACTAGAAACAAACGAGTGTGCTATCCCTGAACACTAGAAACAGGAGAAAAGGTTGGAGTAAGATTGTTCTGTGCCACTTCACCCCAGACATTTTAGAGAGCTGTCATTGTACCATTTTGTAAATCAAAGCAGTGGCAGCTCTGCCTCAACACCCAGAGCTACACATTAATCAGGTCAAAATGTTGTATTTTTTTCTATAATTCAAACTAAAAGGTTTACCCAATTTAAACCCCACATTTGACCCCCAAACGCTTGTGAGGTGAGAAGGGTAGAAATTGGAACCCAGGTCCACACGTATTTTGCAAACAGCCGTTCTAGGGCAGGGTTCCTCACCCCGGATTCCTCTCTGTAAAAAGTCCTTACACACTCTCCTGCCAAGTACACCACCACGTGCTTTAGTTACCGTACGCTATACAAGTGCTCGTCCCTATCAACATAAGGCTTTTACCGTCTGCCCAGACACAGGGCTTGGTTTCCCTGGCCTTTCCTTCCAGCCTTCCCTGCCCTACCCCGCTCCCCTCTTTTCACTGTCCTCTGCTGACAAGCTGAATCACTTTAACTGGTTCATCACCTGGTGCTCAGTCAATTCTCTTTTCAATTTGTCCCATGTGGGGATGTTTAAAAAGTGCACAAAGCAGTGAGTCTGGCTTAGGCTACTCGCTCCAAATCTCCATAATGGGCACAATCAACCCCCCAAATCAAGCTGTGGAGCTGAATTTGTGCCTTTGGCCCACATCTGTCTAGGTCACAGCATATATTCAGGTTGTGATCCTGCACCCACTAAAGGAAGTGACACTGACTTAAGCTGGGTGCAAAACTGGGCCCTTGGTTATTTTATTTAATTTAAATACATCATCTCACACCAAACTGAGGTGTTTTTGTCAGTCCACATCAAATAGTACATTAATGCACACTAGGGAACTTTTAGTACGCACCAGCAGGGTCCACACGGGCCAGTTAGCACACAACACATTAGTGCACACTAGAATTTACACCTCTCTGGTGCAGACTAATGCACAGGGGCGGCTCTAGCGATTTCACCGCCCCAAGCACGGCGGCACGCTGCGGGGGGCGCTCTGGCGGTCGCCGGTCCCGCGGCTCCGGTGGACCTCCCGCAGGCATGCCTGCGGATGCTCCACCGGAGCCGCGGACCCTCCGCAGGCACGTCTGCAGGAGGTCCACCGGAGCTGCCTGCCGCCCTCCCAGCGACAGGCAGAGCGCCCCCCCGTGGCATGCCGCCCCAAGCACGCGCTTGGCGCGCTGGGGTCTGGAGCCGGCCCTGCTAATGCACCACATGGACAAGCCCCAAGGTTTCTGTGCCAGTGTAAAACAAACTGAAAAGCATTTCAGTTACTGAGCTCACTATTGAAATAAGTACTTTTATAGCCTCTCTCTATTTAACTCGTCCTCATACACCTAGCTTTTTTCACTCAGTTCATGATGCTGCCAAAGTGTCCATATGCTACAGGATTGCAAATTGTTACCTCACAAAAATCAGAGGGTCTTGCTATAGAGATTAGGTTGAACAACTCATCTATTGGAATGAGGTCCTGCAGCTGAATACCCACAGAATGCATATGAGTGCATGACTCCAAAACTCCCTCCCAGTCCCAACTGCCAGGGGTGAGGCTCACAATGTGGAGCTCCTCTGCACAAGCCTAACAGCTTGATGAGGGAAATTCAGACCCTGAAAGATCCACCATCAAGAACAAAATGTTAACAGTGAAGAAAATTCTGTATTTGTTTTCCCAGAATATTCTGATAGGGACCCAAGATCAGCACTCAGAGCAGTGGGGGGCGGGGGGTAGGGGGTGTCAAATTCCATCCTACTGTCCACAGTTACGGGGATAGATCAGAGGGCAGGTCCCAATGCACATTAATCCCCTTACCAGAAAAGGGAGTTAGGGAGCAGGGTAGGCAAGCTCTGTAGGACAACAGCTGGAGAAGAGTGTCATTCAAGCTTTGCCTAAGCTACAGATACTACAGAAAGGAGGGTAAATGCTTTCCTGTTGCTGTTATTTTAGAACATGCCACAAAGCATGATACAAAAAGGGAAGATAACTTGGGTCCTTACATAAAGACTCACCTCCAAGAAGCTGTGTGAAACAAGTTGTATAATCCCTGTGGATGAGGTCTGTAAAAACAGCGTGCGCTAATAGCTAATGGGTTTGTTCAGAGGTTGTTCAGAAAGCCCCTTTGAAATAACAGGAACTAGATGCAGAGGATTATTTATGAGTGCATCTGCACCACCTTGTGGCCAAAACCAGATTTCAAATGGCTTTATCAATTAAGATTAAGTGGTTTTAAGATAAAAGCTTGTATCAGAGAGACTTAGTTATAATGGCTATTTTGGAAGTAAAGATTTGCTTTATGCTTTTATCAGTGTATAATAAAACATTAAAAGCAGTTTCTAATTCAGATGAATTTTCATTAGCTGCTGGGACTCAGCTGCCATCAAAATAAATTGTGTCCTCAAAGTTTAACTTAGTCCCAATAAATAATTTAACAACAAAAACAAACCCCCACACATTGATGTAACTTTGATCACAATCCAAGATTTACTTAGTCCTTCAATTCAGTAATGGCAAAATTGTTTGTGCTGTCTATGGCTAAACTAACATAGCTTTAATATCAGAAAAATATTTGTTTTGCAAGATGCTGAGTATAGGGCATACTTTTTTTTTATTTAAGTAAACTCCTACATGCCTTCAGAGGACCAGGAGGAGAAGATAAATCCAAATTCATCTTGAATTCAATGAATTCAGCTTCATTGAAAGCTTTAGCCCACAATTCTAATAAAACTTTTTGGCCCAAATGTTTTAAAGTGTGTAGACAAAACACACATCCTTTTGTATACACAGAACACTTGATGTGTGCACACATTGGAGTCTGCAAATACTGGGCTTATGCATATGCTTCACATATTGCATGTCTATTTTTAAAAATGTAAGCCTGTGTGTCAATTGATTGATTGATTAACTGTGTCTCTAGTCTCTTGCTTTCTTGAGCCTAATTACCTCATTAGAGTATAAGCCTAACTCAGACATAACTCTATACTTAAGTTTTACCAGTATGATGACTATTTCACTTGTGGGAGGGGGAGGAGTTGACTTTTACTAAAATAGATACACTGATACAAGCCCTAATGTGGATGCACTTATACCAGTTGAGGTAATCTTCTGCACATACAGGAATCACCTTTATACAGATATTACTGCATCCACATTAGGAGGGGTTGAACCACTTCAACTATACCAGTATAGCTGAAATGGCACAACTTTCTACTGTCTTCAAGTCCTCAATAGAAGGAATACTATGTTCCCTTTGTTCCCATACTGATGCATTTTTATGTAGTTCCAAGTTGTTTTATACCCCCAACCCTCAAGTGTCATAATATTATACAAGTAGTATATAGAAAAAAAAACCTTCCATTTCCAGTGGAAAGTTTCTTGCAACATCAGAAATTCTTTGTCAAGAAAACTCACTTAAAGCACTCACCATCAAACATGGTAAGATGACACTAATGGACATATCAGGACACTCTATAGATGCCATTAACACAACTTCTGCTGCAAGTGATAATGTGGACACTACCTGGAAAGTGAAAAGGAGGGTGACCCAGAGAAACATCATGCAGAACAACAGAGAAAAATAAAATCCATCAACATGACACTCAGAAGCCTGAACATATCAGCACAGGGCAGAAATAAATGGTGGAAACTGATGGATGCCCTATGGACCTCAGGGTGCAGGATGCTAAAGAAAGAAGTGTAATAAGCCAGCAGATGGCAGCTATGAGAATCAACAGTTGGGAGGAGCACCATCTTGGCAGCAATGTGTGCAGGGGAGGCAGGGAAGCCTTAGTGAAAGGAGGAAGGATGGTGGTGTTCTGGCTGTGAGTGTGTGTGAACCCAAGGAACAGGACTGTGATGGACACTGCAAGACTGGGGCTGGCGGTGAACACCAGGCCCGCTGATGAGGGAGGGGGGACAAAGGGGGCAATTGCCCACGGCCAAGGGACCCCCAGCCACCACCCTGCAGCGGCAGCAGCCAGGAGCCCCGGGCCCTTTTAAATCGTCTGGGCGGGCCACAGGGCTCCTAGGCACACACGACTGCTCTAAACCCTGTGGGCTGGCACAATCGGTCCCAGAAGTAACGGCATCCCAGCAGTGACAAATTGTCACTTCCACCCCAGGCCCTCCACCCCCCGGGACAGCCCTGGCCCTGGAGCCTGGAATTGCTATCCATGGGCCTGGTAAACACTTTGGACTTAGGCTTGCATGTGTCCCGAGGGAAGGTGAAGGCTGAGTAGTCGAGGAGCAACGTACCCCACCAGGCCTTTGGTCCAAACTAAGTAGCAACCGAACCAGGCATCTCAAAAGGCTAGTGCAGCTCAGCTTTATGTGCACCACCGGTGGGATTAGAAGCATCAGGTGAAGGGTAAAGATTTTGACACCTCCAGAGGTGGAGAAAGGAATTGCGCCATTGGGATTTTTTTCTTTTACTATTTCACTGTTGCTGTCGAATTCTCTTAAGACCCCCATACCTTTTCAGTCTGTTGCTCTGAACCCATTTCTGTGTCTAATAGTCTTATATAAATGGTTTTAGAACTCGTGTGTGTCCAATTAGGTTTTTGTGTTGTGGAGCTTCAGGCTCCATGTAAGCAAAGGGGGTCTCTGCACAACCAAAAGAGAAATAGGTGCAGGCACGTGCTACCTTAGGACAGGAGTTCCCAAATATTTGCTTTATCTAAAGGGGCAATAAAGTAGTGATCCGCTGTAGAGGAATTGCTAGGGTGTTACCAGGGGGCTTGTCTCCGATCTGAAGAGGGCTCCCCAGAGCAAGCTAACCCTTGGAAGGACACTGTCACAACCCAATGGCCCCCTCCCTCAGGTCCCCTGGGAAGGCAGATCAGCACTACATGTTGCTAACATGGTTGCAAGCATCGCAAGGCATTTCAGTGGAGGGTCAAAAGGTGTGAATGTGGAGTGGAGGATTCCTTTGCAGGTTGCAAGAGGCCAAAATGGGGAGGAAGGAAGAGAGCAGAGAACGGATTAACTCAACACTTTAGCTAGCTCAATCCGAAGATAAGACGCTGACTCCCGCCAGCTCAAGGCCACAGCACACATCTGACTCTTGGATGCCTGCCAAGAAAGACGGGGGCCTGGATTCCACCCCGACCAGCTGCGAGAAAGGAGCATTCAGGTGAACAGACTTGTAGTATGCATGACCTTTGCACTCATGTAATAGAGACTATTACAATATTACAGATTTAATTAAATCATTTGCTAACACTAACATCCTGTGAGTGGTGACCAGCCAGTCATGCGGGAAGGGTGGCATGGATCTCACTCAGACACAGGCATCCAGCTTTAATGACAGGCATGCCCAATCATTCCTTTTTATTAGAGAGAAAAAAAATCACACTTCTACTTTTCGTAAAGCCCTCTGATACCCTCTATAAAGGTCCTTCTGCTCTGTCACAAAAGGAAGGAGATACTGTCAGGTTGCTGTTGGGGCTGCAGTGACGGTTGGAACTATTACGGCCATCCTCCTGAGGCGGTCTCAGAAGCCTTGGTTTCTGCTGCCTTAGAGACTTCCACAGCTACTGTGTTCTAAAGCTGCTGCCCTCTAGAAGATTCTCCTGCTGCTGCTTCTGCAGGTAGCTGCTTTCCGAGATCTTCTTAAGATGCTGTTGCAGTTGTCTCAACTGCTGTTCTTGATGCTTCTTGGGGCTTCTGATCTTCACAAACCCCCAAAACCCCATGACTAAGCCTGCTGACTGTCAGCCTTATATACTGGTTGTGCTCTCAAGGGCTGCTCATGAACATAATATATTAGCCTGGCTCAGCCAATCAGCTTTCTGTAATTAGCATATTTCTAGATCCTTCCTATTACATCATACCTACTTTTAGATAGCTAAGCCCTTCCCTTTGATGTCATCTTGGGTAGAGCTCCTCCCTCTGATCTATTTTTAGATAGCAAAGCTCTTCTCTATGAATTGATGGAACATTCCTTACCCTAACCCTGTGTCTTTCATAGAGGATTATTGCGTCTGCCATTTTGGATTTCTAACTTTAAACTATCACTAATTACTATTTATCTAAAGCCTTAATCTTAAAACTAACTGCTGTTTTATGCAACTCAAAGTGTCCTGATACTGATACTTAATTGTATCAATAGGGAGAGGTGAAATTTCTATAATATTTAAACACCTTTTTTTCAGTTTCTTTCTGCTGGTCTCTATCAAGGTGCTGCAAGGTTTTTCAAAACAGCTAAAAGCAAAATCTCATTACAAGACCAGACTAGAAGGAGTGTCAAAAATTACACAGAAAATGTAATGATGCCTTTTCAGCCATCAGGAAACTGCCTAAGGTGCTATTTGAGCCATGTCCAGAGCTGGATGAACAATCTTTTGTGGTATGCTACAACTGGCTCCTCTGTTAATTCCCAGTGCCTGGACACTGATCCTACACTGGAACCCAATCTCAGCTGAGATACTCACAGGGGTCCTTTATTATAGTCTCCCCCTGTTCAAACACACAACCCCTAAATCATGTTCCTTGGTCAGAAAGCCCAGCATGACCCTGGCCCAACAAAGATGGGGATAGTAAGCATGAGTAAATGCTTGATGTGGCATCAGGGAGGGCTCAGCAGGAGAGCATTCCCGTGACTCACACCTGGCTTCAGTCTCAACCCTAAGAGCAGATCACAGCAGGTGCAGACTGAACGGATGGCTTAAAGACTATTTGAAAAAGCTGCAGAAGGATGCAAGGATGCATCCTTTTAAGGGGGTGAGGGGATGGAATAATGTAAACCAGCAGATAGCACCTAAAGGCATTCAGCCAAGTCCTGGAGGAACAATAGCCTAGAGGGGCAAGAAGGTGGAGGATTTCAGGACAGTTGAGAGCAGCTGGGGGTGTACCATGTTAGCAGGATTGTATGCATGGGCGGACATCGGTGAAAAGGAAGATGGACTGTGTTGCCCTGGATGAGGGTGTGTGTAAGCCCAGGGAAAAGGATAGTGATGGACACTGCTTGACTGGGGCTGGTGATAAACATTTTTGCCATAGGCTTCCTGAGGGAAGGTGAAGGTTGAGTAACTGAGCAGTGCACCCCACCAGGCCACTGGTCCAAACTGAGGAGCCACCTCACCAGGCTAGCATATCTCAATTCTCTGTGCACCACTGGTGGAATTAGAGGTCTCAGGTGGGAAGGTTTTGGGCACCTCTGGAGATGGGTGAAGGGACTGTGCTATTATTTCACTATTGCTGTTAAATTCCTTTAAGTCCCCCATCCCCTTTTGGCCCATTGATCTGTACCCATTCCCTTGCCTAGTATTCTTTTGGTCTCAGAACTCCTGTATGAGCTATTGGGTTTTTGTGTCAGGGGCTGCCAGCAGATGTGCCTCCACAGGACAGAGGCATCTGTGGAGTTTATAATCCCTCTCCCAGTCCCTGCAAAGAACAGAAACTTTGCAGAGGCTCCTGTGGAACATGGGATGATGCTTTTGTGCTGCCTCCACTCATGCTGGGACTCCCCCAGGGCAGCAGCCTGGGAAAAGTTGATAGTTTGTGGACCCAGCTACGCAAATGCACATCCTCTACTGTACTGGAAAATCACAATATGAATTTACTAAATTTAAAGATAAACATGTTCCAAGGGGGGAAACACTAATGTACAAATGAAATTTACAGCTCGTGTTCACTGTATGGAGACAGTAAATGAAGTTCATGTTCTCCCTCACAGAGAGTCTTGAGATTAGATCCCTGCATAGCAACGGTGTTATTCACTGTATATCAGATTAACAGACAAATACTGGGAAATGAGATTGTGTACGAGACTAGGAGTGTGAAGCAGGAAGCTTCTTCCAAGGTCACTGATGTGAGGAGAAGTCATAGCCCACTGTATGAAGGCTTATAAGCAATGTGTTGGGTTCTCAGTCCAATTCCTGTGAACACATTATCGAAATTGGCACCCTTCTTGAAAGTCTCACAAGAGAAGCTAGAGACTAAATGAATGATCTATTAGCTCTAGAGAATGACCCTTTCAGGACTGGGGTGAAGTGTGCCCTGGGCGTTTAGTCTGTAACCTTATCCCTACGTTGTATCTGTCCTGGACACCTATGTCAATGAAGTATCTTTGACAAACATTATATACGCATATGGAAAACTACATACAACATAACAGAACATGCCACCATTCCAAGCTATGACAGATCATTCTGATTTATTGAAAAATATTGAAAGCATTAATGAACATCATGTACTGTGACTACGGCTGTCCAAACCACTTCACACACTTTGAGACTTCATTTTTAAAGAAATTTAAAGCAAATGCCAATACCAGGAGTATAGAGCATAGAGCTCTGTTAGGAGCCACAACTAGAATATTAATCAAAGCCATTTTAAAAAAAAATAAAAGTACCAGAACTTATAAATGCAAGGGACTCCCTGAGTCTCAATAAGGAGTAAAAAACTCCCAAAACATGGCTTTTTTCTAGTTTATTTACAAAGAATTCTCCACCAAGAGTTTAACATCTAATACTATCTATATCAAATAGAGGAGGAAGCCAAAGGAGAAAGGATGGCTTTGTGGTTAGGATTACAAAATGGGACTCTGGAGACCTTGGGTTTAATTCCTGCTCTGCCACAGATATCCTGTGATCTCCAAGCTCTTCAGTGAAGCGGCTGATTATGGACAGAGTTCTGGTGAAAGTGTAGGCACAGTATACTTGAATTACATAATTGTTACCTCTGGCCCCTCCTCTGCCAGTACTACGTATTTGAGCCTTGTTTTCCAGTGGTTATCAGAGCAAAAATAAATTATATACATCTTCCACCTTTTTCACTGCAATTCATAACAAGTAACAGATACAGAACACATTGTTTTCTTTTAAGCTGTTTGCTTCTCCCAGCAATTTGCAAGTAATAATTCTCATCAGTACTTTGTATTTTAGACATAAAGGGCCTGAGTGTAATTTTACATCAGTGGAGTTGCACTGAAGTCCAGAATAATGCAACAGTGAATCAGACCCAGAATGTGAGACTCCAATTGGTGCTGAAAACATGCAGTGTCAGCAGGATTCTTCTTGGAGTAACATTAGGAAGAAAGTAAACTGGGCATTTAGTTCTTAAAAATATGGCTAACTTATGATTAAAGCACAAGAGAAAATAGCTAGGTATCTTTGGTTCCTGTGCTGCCAGTTTTAAACTGTCACTGTATTAGCAAGAGCACCACTAACATGTTTGGAAAGATCTACAGTAGAACCTAAGAGTTATGAACAGACCAGTCAACCACACCCCTCATTTGGAACTGGAAGTACACAATCAGGGAGCAGCAGAGGCCAAAAAAAAATAAAGCAAATACAGTACAGTACTGTGTTAAACTACTAAACAATAAAGGGAAAGAAACATTTTTCATCTGCATAGTAAAGTTTCAAAGCTGTATTAAGTCAATGTTCAGTTATAAACTTTTGAAAGAACCACCATAATGTTTTGTTAAGAGTTATAAACATTTCAAAGTTACGAACAACCTCCAATCCCAAGTGTTCGTAACTCTGAGGTTCAACTGTATTTGATTTTCAAATCAATGTTAATATTTTATTCAGGGGCAAATGCTTATCTTTTGAACTTTCAGGCTCCTGAGATGCAAAGTGGGTTAATTTGTCTTTTAAACATATCAATAAATCTACATGGATTTAAAAATTATTTCCTCTAGGCAAAGGCACATTACTGTTTTCTGACAGTATTACCACATTGCATGAAGCCAGCAGGATAGCAAAGGGAATGTAAGGGTGAAAGAAATAACACTGTTTACATCAAAAATAGACATTAATCCAAACCAGTAGCCATTATTGGCATTTTTAAAGGCATTATAAATAAAGATGTGGTGCTATTTCCAAGACAACTCCACACATTCCAAGAGAGGCATTTAGCAAGATTTTAACCCCACACCGCCCAGGCAGCTTTACAGATATGTGCTCATCTCTTTAATGATTTCTTTATACATGCGATGAGGTGCGTCGAGACCCCAGATGAAATCCAGATGTTCCCATTCAGGAATGTGTTTGTGGTAAACCAGATTAGTGACTTGAGTGAGCAACATGCCAATATCCTTCCAGTCTGCAAGCCAGTCATGTCCACCAGTCCACACTGCAGTTGGCACGGTCATATCTTTTACTTTGTAGAATGGAGGGGTAGACTATGGGGGGAAGGGGGAGAGAAAGATTGCAATCTTTTAAAAATGAAAGCAGATAGATAGATAGATAGATAGATAGATAGATAGATAGATAGATAGATAGATAGATAGATAGATAGATAGATAGATAGATAGATAGATAGATAGATAGATAGATAGATAGATAGATAGATAGATAGATAGATAGATATTAAAAAAAAAAGACAACCCTGGCTTTAGAAAGAGCCAATCTGCTAAGGGGTTCGTCTAGCACTACTGCAATGTACTCGCAAATGCAAGAGGATAGTTCCCTTTCTTTGCTCTGGAGTGGCAGTCGCTGGGGAGCAGCAGTCAGTTCAAGAGAAGCCCTGACTAACTCCATGTTAAAAGCCTGCTCGGTAGGAAGAATGAGGTTTTTGGACGTTGCAAGGTAATGGTGGATGGGTTGTGTGTGCAAAGAGTCTACCATGTAAAATTTAAATCCCAAACCTGCTTTTACAGGTCACTATTACACTGAAAGTAAAACTACACCTACCAATAAGCATGCATGTTCCTAGCCTGTATTGCACTGCTCAGACTAGAGATTACTACAAGAGATTACAGTCACAGTAAAGCAAAAGAAGGGTAAACTGTTAACCTTATGCACAGAGATCTAGATAAGAATTTGGTATCCAAATGAAGCTGCAGGTGGGGTTTTAAGTAGGCTGAAGTTTGGCCAGGGCAGCATAATTAACCCTATACAACTTTAATGATCTCACAGCTCTTCTCACTAATGATCTAACGCTGAGCAAATAAGTGATTTTTCAACTGAAGAGCCACACCAAAAAATCTGGGAGGAAAATTGGTTTATTTCTAACTAAAGATTTTTTTCCCCCCACGTTTTTGCTAAAGACATTTAAAAACAAAATTGTTTCAGACTAAAACACACCCTAAAACTAAAACACTAAAATGAATTTTTTGTATTTTTTTTTGTTTCGTCCTATTTTTTTAAATATGTACATATATTTCAAAACCAAAAAAGTCAAAACAAACATTTCAGAATGGTCAAAATGAACAGCTTTGACATTTTCGAAATAAATTCTCTCCTTTTGGCTGAAAATATTTCCAAGTTTGTGAATACTTTCAGTGCCCCTTACATGCATTTGGGGGAGGGGGGGGTGTGTGAATTTACTATTCACTGAAAAACCTGCACCCAACTCAGGTCTTAACTAAGGTCTTGACTGATTTACTGCACCTCTTGCAACAAAGTATCGCCCCATGTCATATCAGAAGCACTGACTCTGTACTGACTCAGAGACAACAGTGCCACCTTATGTCTAATCCAGGAGTCGGCAACCTTTCAGAAGTGGTGTGCCAAGTCTTCATTTATTCACTCTAATTTAAGGTTTCGTGTGCCAGTAATACATTTTAATCTTTTTAGAATGTCTCTTTCTAGAAGTCTATAATATATAACTAAACTATTGTTGTATGTAAAGTAAATAAGGTTTCAAAATGTTAGAAGTTTCATTTAAAATTAAATTAAAATGCAGAGCCCCCCGACCGGTGGCCAGGACCCGGGCAGTGAGAGTGCCACTGAAAATCAGCTCGCGTGCCACCTTCGGCACACGTGCCATAGGTTGCCTACCCCTGGTCTAATCATTTCTGAGCGCCTATACGTTTGCATGCTGGCTGCAGGTCCCTGCTTAATTTGCAAGGCCTGACTAGATCACAGCCTGACATGGTCTCCTGGCAGTTTTTGAAGTTTTCTTTTTTGTTTCTCAAGGATTGTAAGGATTTCCATTAAAAGTTCTTTACCTGGTTATAGTGAACCAAATTTTCAGCCTTGCTTCCCCAGTCATAAGCTTTGAGTTCCCCAGATTTAACAGCCTAAAACAAATATTCACACACAACAACATGAAGGTCAGTGTCTGCACTCAGGAATTGTAAAGTAAGAACGAATATGAAGGTTAGGATTAAGGCACTTCTCCAGCTATGTGATTAAATTCAAAAACAAAGAACACACCCCAGGGAGAGGAGGTAATGTTTTACCTAGGTAATGAGACAAAGATAATTGTAGCAAAGGAAAGCCAAACTGATTATAACCTTTGTTCTTCTAAAATATTCATGCTACCATTCCCACACCCACTTCTTCTCCACAGGGTTTCTTAGATCTCATATTTTCACCTACAGATTATGGCCAGAAGCAGGAGCAGACACCATGTACTAAAATGGAATAATACACAGTTGGCCAGATTTTTAAACGGTAAACATCCAAGTGTGCTGGATTTAATCCAAATTGGGAGTTGCACATACACATTGGACTGTATATTTCTGAAAATCTGGCTCAGTGCCTGCAGGTCACTATTTAAGCAGTAAAGATTTATTCCTCCAAAGCTGCTGTTTTGGTACATTTGCATTGCAGCAAAGCAACAATTAATTCATGTCTCACAAAGCCATCTTAGCCATTTGGGAACAAGCATAGATCATAGCAAAAAAAAAAAAAAAAAAAATCATCCAGGCCAACCACTCACATTTTTTGCCTAATATTACACAGAAACACCTGTGAAGTCTGGCAAGGTAACCCCATGCAACTAGCCATGAGAGTTACAAAAGCAATGCTGGTGATGCAAGACACCCTTTAGATATTAATACATTCTGTTGCTTTGGCCTAAGGCTCCCACCTCAATTTAATTCCCTTGAAATTATCTCAATTGTATATATTACCATCTTAAGAGCTCAATTCTGCCACACTTGCTCAGATTCAATAGTACCTTACTGCAACTCAACCTAAACCGTGGAAGCTCAAATTACACTTCCCAGACCAACACACACTTTGTGTAGAAAACCAGGTTGACTCTAAGGCCCGGTCTACACTTGGGGGAGGGAGGGGGGATTCGATCTAAGTTACGCAACTTCGGCTACGTGAATAATGTAGCCGAAGTCGACATACTAAGACCTACTCACTGTGGTGTCTTCACTGCGGTGAGTTGACTGCTGCCGCTCCCCCATCGACTCTGCCTGCACCTCTTGTGACAGTGGAGTACAGGAGTCAATGGAAAAGCGCTCAGGGGTCAATCGCTGCCTGCCGATCCGGCGGGTAGTGTAGACATACCTTAAGATTGTATCTCACTTTGAGGCACCTATGCAGGGACCAGCAACTGCTGATTCCACAAGAAATTTCTTCCTGCAGCATAGGGGTACTGCACCTGCTTTACGCCACTGAGATACAGCCACTTAAATTAACTGCTCCCATAGAATCATTTTGACATTTTTAATCCCTATTTCACTGGCAGCAGTATTTTATAAACAAGTTAGGTTAACAGGCACTTCAGATTTCAGAAGCTCTACCTGGCTCCAATGGATCATGTTTTGTACAGATGTCCCAGCAGGGCAATGTGTTGAATACACGTCGACTCGGCTCTGCAACAGCAACATAGTTAATCACAATTTTCATCTATTAATGTGCATCAGTTCCATCTTTTATTGCTTTTTGCACAACTGAATAGAGTAAGTTTAAAAGAAATAAGTTCTGATCAGAAAGTTAAGAGTAGGCTAGTATACACAAACTGGATAGGATGCTTAAGTCTTACCATTAATTGAATAACACTGTCAATTTAGTTTAAACTAAATTTGATCTAAAGCTGATGTTTTATTTTATTGTAAAATTACACTTAAAAAAAAAACAAGAAACTGAATCTGACCAGGAATGTTTCAATGTTTTAGTCTGAGTTTTTTTCCAAAAAACAACCTTCCCCCTCGCCCCCGCCCAAAAGCATGGTTGTGAAGGAGAGATGTAAGCCTTCTCCGAACACATTGAGAAAAACAAAGAACATTATTGCTCGAGTTAATAAAAGTTACTAGATGCAAAAGTGAAACTAACCAATCTAGCTTTGTTTCCCAGCTGAATGAAATGCAAACTAAGTTTAGAAAAACCACTTCAGTTTCAATATTCTATGGTGTCCTTAATACAAGGATTTTGTCATAAATATTGACTTTAAACTTAACAGTAATGTGCAAGAATAATTTTTATATCAATTTACAAGTTTAAAAATGTTAATGTTAGCAAAAGTGTTCAAAGTTCTTCTAAATTTTAAATGCCTCCCTACACTATACTATTTTTGACCAACTATTTAGCCTACCTATACTAACATAGGCTGTTGCTCCAAATAAGCTTAATTTATGTTCAGTTTAAAAATACTGTCTTCTGAAAGCTGAATCCTCAGGCAGAGTAAAGTATTATCCATATTTAGAACTATGCAAAATTGTGTGGGGAGAGTGGGGAATTCTGCACACAAAAATTAGCATTTTTCCTATTTCATATAAATTATGCCAAATTCACATTTTCAATCAAAATTCTGATTTTTTAAAATTGAGGGTGAAATCCTGGCCCTATTGAAGTTAATGACAAGACATCAATTGGGCCAAGTTTCAAGTTGTGATTTTGCTCAAATAGTGGTTTGTTTGTTTTTTGACAAAAGAAATAATTTTGCAGATTTTCCCACAATATTTTAGCATAGCTGCTTGGAAAAGTAAAAACTTAACATTGAAATTAAAGTTTTGTTGGGAATATTTTGCACAATCTTCCCCATATCAGAGTGTCCTCATTTCATTGCTCCTTCAGGTGGCTTGATCCCACTGGAATCCCAGTCAGATTCACACTCTCTCTTCTCCATGTGCTGACCAAACTCAAATTTCCTTATGTCTACTAGAACATAAAAGCAGCCATACCAGGTCAGCCTAAAGGTCCATCTAGCCCAGTATCCTGTCTTCCAACAGTGGCCAATGCCAGGTGCCTCTGAGGGAATGAACTGAACAGGTAATCAACAAGTGATCCATCCCCTGTCACCCATTCCCAGCTTCTGGCAAACAGAGGCTAAGGACACCATCCCTGCCCATTGTATTCTTACTATTGTGTCCCGACCACTGCCCCCAGCTTACAGTACTACTCCACAAACTGATTCTAAAAAGTGGCACTGTGGGATTCCATGTTTATTGTCTGTCACAGATGTCCAGAGCAACGTAGAAAGATGTTCCGCTATTTGGTATTTGTTTGTTTGTTTGTTTAAACAAAAACCGAACTCTGGAAACTCAACTTTGAGCCTGGACATTTCAAGCTGGATTCTTTCCTTCTGAAGTTTTATCACCAGAAACAAAAGGTTCTGCAGGCCAAATTATGCCCTCATCAAAACATATATCCCTTCAGTCTTTAAACCTCATCTTCAGCGACACCTCTGCAACATTTCCTCCAATGTATTTGCACAGGTATAACCAATTATGACTTGATAGATGATTTTTTACATAAATTGCTTTTCAGACTAGAAATGCACTTAACCAATTTGTCCACAACACACCTGCACTGTCTCTTGTGCTTCCATCTTCATTTGGAACACAGAACAGCTACAGACTTAAAATGTACAAACTGACTCCTAGAAAAGCAATTACATATGTCCACTATGAGATCTGGAAATCTCAGCAGCTCTCGCACATGGATGCATCCCAAGCAGTGAAGTCTAATTTTTACTTCTCCCTTCTCTCCATGTTCTATACCATTAATTCTCTTCTCCATCTATCCATCTTGCCCGTGTTTTTCCTACAGAGTACAAAAAAATTGTTTCATCCTTTCAATCCATTTTTAAATTTAGTTCTATGTATTTTATCAACTAGACTGTGCAGCTGGACTCCTGTCTATAGCAAGAAAAGATACTCATTCAAACTCTCAAGAACTAGAAGGTATTAAACTTTTTTTTAAGTTACATATGGAATATAAACACTCTTAGATCATAGTCTATACTCTTAAAAGTCACAAGGAGATAATTGCTAGGTGTATACAGAACATACCATGTTTAAGTTTTTCTCATCAAAGCCACATATAAGAAAGAAGAAATTGCCACAAAGGTCATCAAGTAATCGGTGGGTACAAACATGAGTGGCAAGCCACTTCAGCAATGAATTCTGGGGAAGGAATTGCTTCTTTCCAAACATATCCTGAAAAATAAGCACACACATAATAGAAGGCTATTTGCTTTTATTCATACTATAGGTTTCTTGGGATAACTACTTCAATTCATGAAAGAAAGATTGTTTCGTATTACGCTTTCTCACCATGTGAGCCTAGATCATTTAATTTGAAGTGAAATATATAATCAGTACCTTTGCTAACAAGTTAAGAACAGAATAAATTATTCATGGTTACCCAAAGAAAATCCATGAAAATTCAAACTTTTAAAAAAGTTCTTATCAGTTTTGTATTCATTATGTCAGAGAGGGCATGTCAGATTTCTGCTAAAGGTTAAATATTTTAAGCTACATCTGCTTAAGTTGGTATGTTTGATATTTGAAGCTTCCTCAATTCAAACCATGTGAATAAAACCAAGCTTGCATTGTGGTGGCAGTTTCCTCTTGCAAGATATTATTTTTAAAAAGTCCAAGGGTTTGAACATGATCTACAGAGTGCTTTTTACTCACACTGACACAGCACAAAGTCTATGACCCATCCACTGGTTTGTGGTTAACTGGGTGGTTCCACAATAGCTCACTGTTAAAGTCACCGTGACTGGGTCAATTTTCACAGGACCATGTGAACAGGTGCATTTTTTCTACAAAATAAAAGCCTCTTAACTGGGGACCCTGATCAGCCTATTATTCTAACTAAGCAGCCATCTTCACTATGAGAAGAGGGACAGAGGGAGCTGGCAGGTATTTGGCCTCATTTCTATCTGCCTGAGAGGAGAAGGGGAGCCAGTGGCAGTTACAATACACAAAAATATCTATTCAAGATATGTCCTGTGGTTAGAAAAGGTACATTACGCCTAACAGAGATAGAGTGACACTTCCAATATCTAAAACCTCATCTGCCATAACTGACATGGCTCCCCCTCCTTCTCCCACCAAAGGATAGCTGTGAATAAAGGTGGGCAGTCCAGCCCCTGTACACAGCGCACAACAGCTAGTGAACATCTTCACTGAATCCTCCTTTTCCTCTCACTCTTTGTTTGGCAACTTGTGTGAAAAATTTAGAATTTCAAGTCTGAAAAAGCACCATAGTATTTTTCACCAGCCCAACTCTCCTTAATGGGAGCAGCGTTTATGCTAATACTCTCCTGCCCAAGAAGCAGGCGCTAGATTAAACTGGGTCTCTAGGAGACATTCCAATTTAGTGGAGTAGAACATGTGAGTGTATCAATGGAAAAAAATCTATAAAAAGACTGAAGTATACAGAGGTGATTGCTAAATAAATCTACAGAAACCGATGACAAATGAAAAATACTCTATATAAAGGAAGAAAAGGATATCACATGACTTTACTAAAATTGACCAATGTATATATTAATCATGGCTTTTTGGCAACACAAGTCCTAGAACCATGTGCAAATGAGTAAATATAATACTGATTCTTTCAGGTCAAGCCCTATTTATAAGATACAGTTTAAGTTTTAACTTTCCCCAAGCTTCTCCTGTCATGTATTTAAATTTCTCAGCCTGATAGTTCTATTTTCCGATTTTGAAGGCTCTCAACATCCTTGTGTATAGTACATCAAAGATAAATATTAAGCGTTTTCAGATAGTATGTGATCCACCAACATCAAAACAAATGTTTCCTTTTACATTATTATTCACTTTTTAAAAAAAAATGCAGAGCAGTGGGCAACATCAAATGCATTTTGTGGTCACTGGGCCAAATTCTACTCTCAATTAGACAGTTATCAACACGGAAAACCATCAGAGAGCAACTCTGGACATACATTGATATACGGTCAAAATTTGGCTTAGAATGCATGTCATGCATGTTAATCTCCTGTACAAGTGTGTACAGAGCAAGAGAGGCACATTCATATGCATTAACTCTACACAGTTTTATTTATACACCTCTACCCCGATATAACGCGGTCCTCAGGAGCCAAAAAATCTCACCGCCTTACAGGTGAAAACAGGTTATATCGGATTCAGTCCAATATGGCATACCGGCAAGAGCCAGTATGCCGTGCTGGACTGGACCGGCTTCCTCGACAGTGATTTAAAGGGCCCAGTGCTCCAGCCGCTGCTGGGAGCCCCGGACCCTTTAAATCACCGCCGGAGCTCCAGCAGCATGGCTCAGGCGGGGATTTAAAGGGCCCAGGGCTCCCCGCTGCTTTACCGCGTTATATCCAAATTCGTGTTATATCAGGTCACATTCTATTGGGGTACAGGTGTATTCTCTACTAAAACCATTTTAAATGGAAAATAAATATTCTCACTTAGTTTTAAAACAAATATCTTGACTGAAATACACACCTTGAGCAGCAGCTCTGGAAGCACTCCAAGTTTTGTCAGAGGGCTAGTGGAGAACTTGACTGTGGCTACAGGTGCCAATGCAAAAAACATTTTTATTTTTTTAGCTAGCTCTGGCATAGTTGAAAATGCGATGAAAGCTGTTGAGAAAAAAAAAGACCTCTTAAGACAATATTTGACAGAAATTAAATCAGAATTTTAGGTAGGCATATTTTCATTACAGAGTATAGTATGTTTTAAGTTCTGAATTTGGAAATTGTATATGTGTTTAAAGAAGAATTTGAATTAGCATCAGTAAATACTGGTTTGGTTAATTAAAGGTTGACCTGAGCATCAATTTAAATTTTAGTTGGAGTGATGAATCTACGATTTTCCATGTACATTTTCACAACTCTTTAGAATATTTGTTTTCATAGAAATTGGATGAATAACGTAGTCTATTAGCATAATTTACTGTTTTACAAGTTTTCACTTCAAATAAATAGGTGAAAGTTAATTCTCTTGCCTTTTAGTTTTAATGAGGATACAAAATAAACTGTACTAGTAAATCTGTATTTTATCATAATTTTAACCAAAAGTGTGCAAATCTCTCGCTTTTAAAACAATGTATTTAAATTAAATCTCTTAACATACCTATAGTGGTACCCTGTGAATGGCCAATGTAATAGATTTTCTCCTGTCCAGTTTTATTCACAATAAAG
Source organism: Mauremys reevesii (assembly GCF_016161935.1). Taxonomy (NCBI): domain Eukaryota; kingdom Metazoa; phylum Chordata; order Testudines; family Geoemydidae; genus Mauremys; species Mauremys reevesii. Next base: position 33,391,808 of record NC_052629.1, on the reverse strand, counting down.
TTTATAGCGGCAGGAAGGTCGTATTTAGCCATTTCATCAAAACTATAACATAAAAGACAAGAAGATGGCTATATAAATAAAGCTATAAAATTTCCATAGCAACATATGTAGAGAAGAATTACTGAATGGAACTTTAGTACACTGAAAATTAGTCCGCTAAGAATGAATAAAAACTTCCAAAGGTTGATTCCAAACAGCCAAACTCCGACCAAGATTCACTTAGGGCTTGATCCTGAACCACTCAAGTCAATGGGAATTTTCTCATTGATTTCAATGAAGGCAGGATCAGACCATTATAGCAAATTTATAGTTTCCCTTACTGTTAACACATTAGCACATATATAACCAGGATAGACAATTGCAGTGGCACAATCTTGTTTAATCTGTTACTGAAGTAGGGTAGTAGATAGAGCATAAGAACACCCATAAAGGTCCATTTAGCGCAGTATCCTGTCTTCCAACAATGGCCAACGCCGGGTGCCACAGAGGGAATGAACAGAACAGGTAATCATCAAGTGAGCCCCTGTCACCTGTTCCCAGCTTCTGGCAAACAGAGGCTCGGGACACCATCCCTGCCCATCCTGACAAACAGCCATTGATGGGCCTATCCTTCATGAACTTTAGTTCTTTTTTGAATCCTGTTATAATCTTGCCAGATGATGTTGTGAAGGCCAAGGAGTTCCACAGGTTGGCTGCAATGTGTGAAGAAATACTTCCTTTTGTTTGTTTTAAATCTGCTGCCTATTAATTTCATTTGGTGACCCCTACTTCTTGTGGTATGAGAAGGAATCAATAAACACTTCCTTATTTACTTTCTCCACACCAGTCATGACTTTATAGACCTCTATCATATCCTCCCTTAGACGTCTCTTTTCTAAGCTGAAAAGTCCCAGTCTTATTCATCTCTCCGTTCCATACCCCTAATAATTTTTGTTGCCCTTTTACTTTGTTGCCCTTTCCTGAAGCTTTTCCAATTCCAATATATCTTTTTTGAGATGAGGTGAGAACAGGGTGAAATTTTTCAGATGAACAGTTTATTTGCCCCAAAAATGCAGATTTGGCCAAAGGAATTTCAGGGGGAGGGATGGGAGGGAGTCCTCCCTCACAGTCTTTATCTCAGTGCTTAGGGCACGGTCCTGATATGTGGGAGACTCAGTTTCAAAGCTCTGTTCTGGAGCAGCAACTGGAACAATTAGCTTCCCCCACATCCCAGGAGAGTGCCCTACCACCCACTTATGGACTATTCTGGGGTGGGTGTCTCAATCCCTCCTCTTGAAGGGGTCTCACTTTGTATAAAAGTACATGAATAGCCATTGGGCCAGACAGAGAGCGGTAGAGAGAATGACTATATCCCAGTGGTTAGGGCACTCTCCTGGGAAGGAGGAGACTTGGGTTCCAGTCCCTGCTCCACAGCAGGAATTCAAACCTGAGTCTCCCACATTCCAAGACAATGCCCTAACCACTGGGCGAAGGGGGAAACCCTACTGCCTCGGCTGTGAATTGAGACCTTCGTTACCTTTTATTTTTTAAAAATGCCTGGAAACAAAATGTTTCATTTGACCCAAAAGGAAATTTTTCCTACTTTTTCAATTCACCAAAAATTAAAAAAAAAAAAAATTGTTTCAGTTTGACCCAAACCAACCCCTACCCTCTCGCCGCCAAGAACTGCCAGCAAACCAAAAATTCAGTGATCGGCACAGCGCTAATACTGGGGGAATGGCATCATGGAGGAAATGGCAGAGGAAAAGGAGTGGTTCCTGTTGACAGCACTCCTCAGAAATGCGATCCAGCTACCTGAAAACCCAGAATTCTTCTTGCTTCACTGTATAGTGTTTATGCTTTCTGGACCAAGTGTTCCCCCTGCTGTTTCCCATCCAAACATCAAAGCCAGCATCTGCCAGCATAAAGCCCAGGCTGTTGTTGTCCAAATTTGTGATCCAGTTACTACCATCTGCAAGCAAACCATGCTGCAGAAAAACAGCAGGTTTGGGACCTGAAAGATAAAACATTTTACGTAGTTAAAAATCAAAGCTTCATGTTCTCCTCGCACTGAAGTCCTGACAAACTCTAGTGAGTATTCAATATTTGCTTCATCTCTATATTTGAGTGGTTAACCTATACTCCTATAGGACTGTAAGATTAGCAGCCTTTATGATGCTAACAATGTCTTAAATTCATGCATTGTAATCTTCCATAATAGCAGGGTTTTAAAGAGTTATTTTATTGTAGTTATGGGTTTAAAAACATTTCATTAGGTTCTTAACTAGAGGAAAAGGCACATAATATTTCTCATACAAAAAAAAGCAGGTTTGAAACAAGCAAACCCAAGAAAAGCAGGAACTACAGCAAGAATATAGAGAGCTATTTGTTCCCAGCATTTATAATTTCTGGGTGATAGGAGGCCTGATCCTGGAGGCATGCTAGCTTTTCTTCATTGTCCTTGCTCCTCTCCTCTTACCACAAGACCATGGAAGGCCTTCCCATAGGTGAACTCCAGGGATCAGGCTTTTCAGGCTAAGACAATGACAAACTAAGATGGTGTACCACTGTCTTTAGCATCAGATCCCCTTCCACTATGTATCAACATTAACATCTGCTGCAGGTTCTCACAATGCACAGGAGCACGAGAATGGAAACTGGGAATGGAAGACAAACTTACTTTAATATCTTCCATTCGCCTGTTCATGTTGATTTTTAGCATTCGTTTAAAAAAAAAAATGGCAATGACTTTCAGTTTAACACAACAAATTTCCCTTACAGTTTTTCCAGCTGTGGAACCATAGACTGTTGTGGACTTTCGCTCCAAAAGATAATGTCATACGTATCTACAATTAATCCTATTCATGTTTGTCAGATATTGCAACAAACATTATGAAATACTATGCACTATAAATTCTGTCAGCAGTAAATAAACACTGTTTGGGAAAAGATACCAGGTCCGTAACATGTCAACATGAACTTCCGACGAAGTGGGTATTCACCCACGAAAGCTCACGCTCCAATACGTCTGTTAGTCTATAAGGTGCCACAGGACTCTGCTGCTTTTACAGATCCAGACTAACACGGCTACCCCTCTGATACATTAACTATTAAGTCTTCATTCTTCTTCTAGGGGATCATATTTGACAAAAGTTGCTCAGCAATCCTTATTTTTAAAAATTAAAAGTTCTTTACAAAACATGAACTTTGATACCGCTTCCTTCTCCACCCCCTCATTACTCTTTTGAGACAGGAAACTTCACTCTATTTGCTTATGTTACAGATGAAAGATTCAATAAAAAACCCACAGAAGCATAATCTATCTTCACTTCATGCTTAAAAAATCCTGAGAAATCCACAAATATAAAACTAGCCAATTTGACTAGCTTGCCTTGTGCACCAAACTGTCTGCCCCTTGGCTCTTTGAGACAGTAGTTAGGGCAAACATGCTTAAGAGAGATCAAATCAACCATTAAGAGAGATTTTTTTGCCTTTGGTAGAAGAGGGTCTTTTGCCATAGTATTTGTTCACATCTGCAATTATAGGATATTTGCTTTTCCCCCCTTCCATAAGATACATATGTATGCATCATACATCTTCAGCTTTTTAAGCTCCATGGGTTCAGACTCTACCCTCAGATATAAGCATACAACTCCCATTAAAATAAATGATAGATGCATGCATGCCTGAGAGGACAGAATTTACCCCAAGGGACATTAAACATAATTTGATTCTGACTGAATTCATCCATTGCTATTCAGGTCTACAAGCATATTAGTTTCCACAGCATAGTAGTATAGCAGATCTAAGACTGTTTCCTGCACATGCTTCTCTTCTTCCACATCCATTTTAATCTTACTTTCAAAACATTCTATAGCTTAGGCCTTGCCAGTACCTTTGGCCTCATTCCCTCCTATACACACTCCCATCCTCTACACTTCTCCCAAGCTTCTCTTCTGAAAAAATCCCTTTGTCTCCTCTTTTGAGTTCCCCTCTCCTAATTTTGTGCCTTCTTTCATGTCACGCTTTACGGCATGAACATCCTCCTGTTTAGTATGTGCTAATCATTCTCCTTCCCTGTCAAACCACTTCTTGAAGACCACTTCTGGGGAGGCAACAAGCAACAACATCCACATGGCCCTCTGTCTTGGCTTTGGTTATTTTAAGCTGTACTGCACCCATTTCTTTAGAAACAAGATTTTTTATTATTATTACAATATTTTACATACTATAAATAGCTATGTACAATATGGTGCTATAGTAATTATTACTTTGCTTTATAGTTTACTATAAAGACAAGGAGAATAGCATACTAGAATCTAAAATCAACTTAGTCTAATTCCTATTTCCATGCAAAAATCAGAAGAGCATTGGGATTTTTCTTTGTTTTTTGTTTTGTTTTGGGGGAAGGGATGTGTCATTCTGGTTTGTTTTTCATCATAAGAGGAACAAGACCTGCCCCTACCTTTAGTGTTAGTTGAAGTTTTTAAAACAAAAAAAAAGTTTAAAAAAAATGAAATTTTTGCAACAAAACAGACTTTAGCACATTTTTACTTTAAAAAAAATACCATTTCTCCTTTATCATAAATTGAGGTTTTTTTCAGTAAATGTAAAATTTCAACACACATTAAAAAAAAGTGTTTCCTACAAAATACAAACCACTTACAAATTTTGAATTTTGGGAGGAAATCCCTTAATTTTGGGAGGAAGTCTCCAATAATCTACTGTTTTTCTCCAACACTACCTACTCTAACATAGTCTGCACTGTTATTTTCCTTTATAAGTAATTGTAAACCACATAGGTTACCAACATTTTATCCTGGTCAGGTTTATTACAAGAGTTACATCTCTCCAAATCAAAGTGATCTTTTTCAAGACTTCCCTTTCTTCAGGCAGAAGTAAATCTTACCCTTCTTCGTCCCATAGCTTTTCTTCCCATGAGGAATTCGGTTAATGCTAAGGATATATCCATCTTCAGTCACCACTTCATGCTCCTCACTGGGATAGCCTCTGTAGGTAACAATTTCACTCTGCAAAAAGAAAAACAAAAAAGCTTTTGATTGAAACTGTTGACATTTTTAATTCATTAATGTCTGCAAAATGCTTGGAGGTCTTTCTACAGACAACAATATAGAAGTGTGATGTCTCCATTGCTGTGGCTATGTCTGGTAGGTGGTAGAGAGAAACCATCAGGGAAAGGTTTGTTACTAGGCAATGATGCGTTCACTCCTGCACGTGTTTCAGTCACCAATGAGAATTAGGCACCCAACAATTCTTGGTGCCTTTGAAATATCTCTTTCATCTGTCTCAATGTCCAACCCCTACAGAGAGAGATCCAAGTTCTAGTGCGTATCCCAGGCTAAAGCTGGTAGTCTATGTCTCCACTATAGAGAAGACACACAGGTCATCTAGTTTACCACTAACCAGGGGAGACAAGTGTGTTGGAAAAGGGAGCAGGGGAAAGAAGACTAGAGGTAATAGGTAATAATTGGAGATATACCAATCTTCTAGAACTGGAAGGGACCTTGAAAGGTCATCGAGTCCAGCCCCCTGCCTTCACAAGCAGGACCAATTTTTGCCCCAGATCCCTAAGTGGCCTCCTCAAGGATTGAACTCACAACCCTAGGTTTAGCAGGCCAATGCTCAAACCACTGAGCTATCCCTCCCCCATAGACTGGGGACAACAGGATAAAGAAGGGAAAGACTGAAGTGGTAGAAAGAAGGACAGACAGACATACAATGCTCACTGAAAACAGCAAACATCTGTCCATTACAGACAAGGGATGTCACCAAAAATTGTGCTATCAGTGGTAGATGAGGGGATGCATCTCTCTTCTGAAGGGCAAGATTTTTAGAACATTTCAAATATTAGAGGGATGATCCTTACTCCCATTTATCACTCATGGAACACTATCATACTTAAATACATCATCTAAATGACCCACAACACAGCAGGTTTGAAACAAAATGTTGTATAACAGTGGCTTCAATAAAGTCATTTATATTAGGACTTAACCATCACAGCAAGAACAGGAAATTTTTACACACTGTTCATATGTTTGGGTTACAGCTTTTAATGTCTGACACTAATACTATAAAATAGGACTACTAAACACCATCTCTTCTAAAAACTCACTTTTGTTCCATCACCTGCAAGTGAGTTAGTTCACCAACCTTAACAACAACAAAAAAGCTCATTTAGCTGAATCATTTAGATGATGTGTAAATGCCTAGCTGGTACAACTGCATGATCCTATTGGCAATAACTCTAGTTACCTTTAAAAAACAGTGCTCAAAAATATGCTAGGTGTTGTATGGAAAAGGCAAATTCTCTCTTCCCCAAAAAGTCTGTAAGCTAGTTTCAGATGTGATGCAACAAGTGAAGATAAGAAAGAGGGTGGGGAAAATGAGAGGAGAGGCAAAGGTAATTAACAGCAAGTCCTTACCCAATGAGGGTAAAAACTTGGTTATTATGACAGAAAGAGGGGAAAGCGACAACAGTGACCACCAAAGGGGAGCAAAGCAATTGTCAGGAAAAACTTACTAGAACCTTACTAGCAACAAGTGGTTTTAATAAATACAGTTCCTTCTAGCAGTTTTAACTAGAGTGGAGGTAGGGCCACAGAGAATGATCTGGAAAAATGCCTAAACAGTGGGGTTGCAAAGTTTACAGATGATACAAGTTTACAGATGATACAAAATTACTCAAGATAGTCAGCTTTGGACCTAACTACCAAGAGTTACAAGATGATCCCACAAAACTGGGCAACAAAATGGCAGAAGAAATTCAATGTCGATAAATGCAAAGTAAGGCACATTAGAAAACTTAATCCCAACTATACATACAAAATTATGGGGTCTAAAATTAGCTGTTAACACTCAAGAAAGATCTTGGTGTCATTGTGGATAGTTCTCTGAAAACAACTGCTCAATGTACAGCAGCAGTCAAAAAAGATAACAGAACGTTGGGAACCATTAGGAAAGGGAAAGATAAGACGACAAAAAACTATCATAATGCCACTATATAAATCCGTGGTATGGCCACACCTTGAATAGTGTGTGCAGTTCTGCTCACCCCATCTCAAGAAAAAATATTAGAATTGGAAAAGGTACAGAGAAGGGAAACAAAAATCATCATGGGTGGGGAACAGCTTCCATCTGAGGAGAGATTTAAAAGGTTGGTACTGTTCATCTTGGAAAAGAGATGACTCAGGGGGAAATATGATAGAAGTCTATAAAATCATGACTGATGTGTAGAAAGAGAGAGTGTTATTTACCCCTGCATATAAGACATGAGACAGCATAGAGGCCAGAGAGATATATTTTATTTATATGTTACTTCCTCTACATCAGGGGTCAGCAACCTTTCAGAAGTGGTGTGCCGAGTCTTTATTTATTCACTCTAATTTAAGATTTCGTGTGCCAGTAATACATTTTAACATTTTTAGAAGGTCTCTTTCTATAAGTCTATAATATACAAGTAAACTATTGTATGTAAAGTAAATAAGGTTTTTAAAATGTTTAAGAAGCTTCATTTAAAATTAAATTAAAATGCAGAGCCCCCCGGACCAGTGGCCAGGACCTGGGCAGTATGAGTGCCACTGAAAATCAGCTTGTGTGCTGCCTTTGGCACGCGTGCCATAGGTTGCCTACCCCTGCTCTACATCTTTCTCACATGCACTTCATACCCTCAATCAACCCACAGCTTTTTTTCAATTTGCAAGCAAGTAGGGAGATGGAAATAGAATGTCACTGGCAAAACTCCTGCTTACTGTCAGGCATATAAACAGGTTTAGGCAATTTAAAGAACTAGGTTAGGCAATTTCCCTCTGTTTCTTAATCCAGATCTACAACGAGAGCATTATTAATTAAAGTTTAATAGGCAAAACACCCTTCCGCAGTTAAAGTAATCATCATTTTTAAAAAGTCAGCATTTTCCCACAGTAATAATACAATATCTGAGATAACTAGTTATTCCCTGTATACAGTAACCATATGACAGATGACAAACATCATTTTTTTTAAATGGCAGCTACTGAATGAATTTTACAATACGTAACTTACAATATTCATAGATGCTTCAGGATCCACATTTCTTCTTCTTCTGACAAATGCTTCTGAACTTACAATTCCTTGGATCAAACATGCCACAATTATAAGGAGCCACATCTTCATTCTGTAGAAATACATTTATTTATTTGTGTAAGAAAATAAGGCTTTGTAAAAACTACACTGTATAAGAAAAAAAAAAAGATTTATGCTGCAAAAGAAAAAAAAGTGAGACCCTGAGGTTAAGTTCTATGGCTTCTTCTACAGAAGAAATACGGGGGGGGGGGGGGCACAAAGGGGGGAGGAGTACTATACAAAGAGTCACTTTGTCTATTATAATTGAGAAATTTTTCTGCAGCGTTATTTCCTTCCATAAAGATTTCCAGTGGATTTAATACAAATAAACCAAATATTCTTCCCTTCCAAATATCAAGATTTTTTAAAATGGTGATATAGAAACAGAAACCAGAAACAAAAACACTATAAAGGCACATTAATTTTAAACAAAGAATGGTGAAAGCTGAGCCAGCTGTATTAAGCTCTGCATGTGCTTCCCTGGATTTGCTCTTAAAAAAAAAAAAAAAAAAAACCTAAGAAAATCACTACAGTTTTCTTGTGCAAACTGCCCAAGAAGTGTAACCATCTCACATTAGTAATATTCACAATGCTATTCACCTAGTTATATTCAGCCCTGACTTAGCCATCTCACAGCATTCAATGCTAGTAAGCTTAACATGCAAAAAAAAAAAAAAAAAAACCACAACAGACTTTTGTGAGGGGAGGGAGATACGTAATCAAGGAATGTCTTTAACAAGAAAATAGCAGCTCCTGCTACTGTTTATAACCTCTCTTTCCCTTTCCCCTTTACACCTCATAAGCACTGCTCACAGGGCGTAAAGGACCAAAAGGCTCAGGGGCCACTGATGTGATCAGATATTTTTATTACTAAAAAAAAGAATGGTGGCCGTTAATATTTTATAAACTTTACTTTTCCCATCCCAATGGACCCATGTTATTTTCCCATGGGCAGCATATAACACACAAAACCTTGTGGGAAGGAGGCAACAGCCTAAGTGCCTCCCACAACAATAACAATGAGTCCGGTGGCAGATTTATTTGGGCATAAGCTTTCGTGGGTAAAAAACCCACTTCTTCAGATGCATGGAGTGAAAATTAGAGATGCAGGTATTATATAATGACACATGAAGAGAAGGGAGTACCTCACAAGTGGAGAAACAGTGCTGACAGGGCCAATACAATCAGGGTGGATGTAGTCCTCTCCCAATAATAGATGAGGAGGTGTCAATTCCAGGAGAGGCAAAGCTGCTTTTGTAATGAGCCAGCCACTCCCAGTCTCTATTCAAGCCCATATTAATGGTTTTAAATTTGCAAATGAATCTCTTATAGAATGTCCAGGGAGATTGACCTGTTCTCCTACTGGCTTTTGTATGTTACCATTCCTAATGTCCGATTTGTGTCCATTTATTCTTTTACGTAGGGACTGTCCGGTTTGGCCAATGTACATGGCAGAGGGGCATTGCTGGCACATGATGGCATATATCACATTAGTAGACGAATGAGCCCTTGATGGTGTGGCTGATGTGGTTGGGTCTTCTGATGGTGTCACTAGACAACAATAACTTCATTGGCAAGAAGGAATCAAGGTGACTGAGGTAATATCTTTTATTGGACCAACTTCTGTTGGGAAGAGACAAACTTTTGAGCTTCCCAGAATTATTCTTCTGGTCTGGGAAATTTAGAGTGTCACCACTAAATACAAAGTGAAACAGACTGTTTAGCATAAGTAGTTAACACATTTCAAGATTAACTGTCCCATGAAATGTGTGTTAACTACTCACGCTGACTCTGTGCTCCCTTTAGCTGACACTCTTCTGAGAAGAGCAGCTCTGTGTAAACTCAAAAACTTTTCTCTCTCACCAACAGAAGCTGGTGCAATAAAAGTACCTACCTTGTCTTTCTAATCTCCTAGATACAAGATGCAAGAATCAAGACAGAATTCACTGCCACACATTTAAGAGTCTGAGATTTAGCAATATTCGTGACCTCTCTAAAGGATCACAAGGGCAGCTAAATGGCTCCGGCAGTAACGGAGGGCTTGGGAGATCTGGATTCAAGTTCCTGCTCCACCACAGACTTCCCATGTGACATTGGCCACTCACTTCTCCTTGCTGTGCCTGTTCCCCCATCTGTAAAATGGGGATAAATACCTACAGTAAGGGGGGGGATATTTAAGTATTTTAGAGAGGAGGGGGAAGCCGCACAGCTGTGGCCCAAAGAGGCAGCATGCTGTCAGCTATTAGTATTAATTTATTATTCGCACTGGGGTAGCACTTGATGGCGGATCAGACACAGTTCAGGCCCCTCGCGTGCTAGGTGCGGTACAAACATTTAAACAACAATCCTACTACACAGCACAGAGAAACAGCAAGACACACCAGGCGCCCCTGCGCTCGGGAAGCGAGGGCACAGCTACAGCTAGGCATTAAAACAACGGCAGGGGCCCGGGCCCGGGCAGGGGCTGCTTCCCCCCGGGTGAATCAGCTCCAGGGCAGCCCCAGGCCTCACGGCGCCCTGCACCCGCCAAGTCTCTTGAGCGGTCCGTGCCCCCGCCGCGGCCAGGCTGAGAGGTGCCCGCACGCTGCCGGGGCGCTGCAGGCGGGATGGGGGCCACGCCGGCGCGTCCAGCCGCTGCCGGGGCAGATGTGCCGGCGGAGCGGGGCAGCGGCCGCACTGACCTGAGAGGAGGCTGCGGCGGAGCGCCCGGGCCGGGCTGCCGGGGACTCGCAAGGGGCCGCGCGGTCGCTGCTGACACCGGGCTGGCTACTCCCTGCTGCGGGCGGGCGGGGACGCTACGCTGGCGCCGCCCAACCCCGCCGGCCTCCTCAGGCCACGGCGCGGCGCCAATCAGCGGCTTCGGGAGCAGGGGTCGCCCCGCCCGCCTTCCTCTCTCCCCTCCCCGTCTAGCCCGGGCCCCTGGGCGGCGGGCACCGGTCGTGCTGAGGGCGGGAGTGGAGCCTGCTGCAGGGACCGGGGCAGTGATAACAACCCTGCCCCCGCCGCCACACCTGCCTAACTAATCCCCCCTCCACGTGGGCACGCCCCCATCCCTTCCCCACACACACCCTGCAGCCCCCAACCCCATCCCACTGCAACCCAACCACCCCCCCCACACACACTGCATCCGCCAATCCCATCCCCGCAACCCCAACAACACCCCCCGCTGTCCCCCAATCCCATCCCACTGCAACCCAACACCCCACACTGTCCCCAATCCCATCTCACTGCAACCCAACACCCCCACACACAGTCCCCAATCCCATCCCACTGCAGCCGAACAACCCCACACACACACACTGCATCTGCCAATCTCATCCCTCTGCAGCCCAGCACCCCACACACACACACATTGTATCCCCAGTCGTATCCCTCTGCAACCCAGCAACCCCACACACACATTGCATCCCGCAATCCCAGCCCACTGCTAGTCACACACACACTGTCGTCCAATCCAATCCTGTGCAGCCCAGCACTCCCCACACACACACTGCATCCCCCAGTCGCATCCCACTGCTGCCCAACACCCCCCCACACACACTCACACACTGTCCCCCAATCCCATCCCACTGCAGCCCAACACCCACTAACACACACACTGCATCCCCCAATCCCACTTCAGCCCTGCAATACCCCTCCACACGTGCAAAAAACATATTGTCTCCTAACACACACCCAGAGCACTTCCCTCCAAACCAGGGCACCCCTCACATGCCAATCCTCCTTTGCCCAAGTTTACTATTTTATGGCACCCCAAAATACAATGGGCTCTTCCCAGAAAGACTGATCTTTGCCTAGCTTAGTTTAATTTAACTCCATTTAAAGTGTGAAACAAGTGCAGATGACAAGCAGGGAGTAATGATTTTTCATAGATTCAAGGCCAGAAGGCACTACTGTGATCATCGAGCCTGACTGCCTGTATGACATAGACCAGTGGTTCTCAACCTTTCCAGATTGCTCTAGCCCTTTCAGGCGTCTGATTTGTCTTGCATACCCCAGGTTTCACCTCACTTAAAAACTACTTGCTTACTTAATCAGACAAACATACAAAAGTGGCACAGCACACTCTGACTGAAACATTGCTTACTTCTCATTTTGTCTATATGAAATTTTAGTTTGTACTGACTTCACTAGTGCTTTTTATGTAGCCTGTTGTTAACTAAGCAAATATCTAGCTGAGTTGATGTACCCCCTGGAAGACCTCTGCAACCCCTAGGCATGCATGTACCGCTGGTTGAGAACCACTGGCACAGACCATAGAAGATAACGGTATTGGCACTTTCTCTGCTCACCTATTAATTACAGATGGCAGCAGCCTACACATAACTTATAATGAGATAATGTGCTGGACATATAAATCCATGCCCTGAAGAGCTGATAATTTGTGAGAATTAATGTTGCACAGCACTTCACAAGTATGGAGCTCTATAATTGTTAAATATTGTTCTTGCACCCACACTTAGCTTAATGACTGTGAATCAGATGCATCAACCCTGTCCCAGAGATGTTTAAAATTACACCCAAGGGGATCCACCCTAAAGGATGTAGGCAGTTGCACAGACACCATCTTCTTTGAGGCTTTCCATAAGGGTTACATGGGAGCCCTGCAGTGGGAGTTGCTGAAGGAAGGTGCTGGATCAGAGTATACATCCTCTGACGTGGTCAAACCTCCTAGCCACCTAGCAACACCTACTCCCCCAACAGTCAGTGGCATAGCCAGGTGGAGGGAACAGGGGGAGCAATAAAAAAAAAGCTGCCACCCGCTGTGGCACTTTTACTCACCTGGCGGCGCTCTGGGTCTTCGGCGGCAGGCCCTTCACTCACTCCGGGTGTCCTCGGTGGTACTGAAGGTCCAGCCACCAAAATGCTGCCGAAGACCCAGAGCAAATGAAGGTCCCGCGGCCGAAGTGCCACCAAAGACCTGGAGCAAGTGAAGGTCCCGCCGCTGAAGTGATGCCGAAGACCTGGAGCGCCGCCAGGTGAGTACAAGGTGCCGCTTGTGCTCAGTGGGGGAGCAGCCGCTCCTCCCCCCTCCCCTAGCTACACTACTGCGCAACAGTGGGAGGTTGCAACCACCTTGCACCTACTGCTACAACCTGAGTTTTAGGAGCCGTGCGACTGCACTTAAGCCTCCACAAGCTTGACCTGAATCTTGTGCATAATACAGATGTAAATGTAAGTAGATACTTAGGGCTTGCATACACAAGGGGTTTAAATCGAGTTAATCTGGTTTGAAACATTTTTGTACATACAATGCAATCACCACAACACACTAACCCTACATTTAGTGCAAACTCTGGAGTCCTCTTGCGAAGTGGGCTGTTTGCTGCAAATTGAATTAGTTGGTCTGTTGTTTGTGTGCACCCAATCCTGCTGCACATCACTTTGGTATACCTCCAGTCACTATCCCACACTGCTTTGCAGGTGATCATTATTGGTCTGCCTGTTTACCAGTGTACCCTCCCCTGCTCTGGTGTTATGTTGCCAGGACATCTCTCCCCCCACCCCCTGCCATTTTAAAGCTGGTGGAGGGCCAGATTTTGCCCATTTGCTCCTGGGTTCCCATGTATCAGCATGGCTGAAATGCTACTCCAGAAGGCCCATAACAACATGCCTCACACAGCCACCTGGAGCCATGCTGAGATGGATCTCATCGCCATCTAGGGTGACCAGATGTCCCAATTTTATAGGGACTGTCCCAATTTTTGGCCCTTTTATTTATATAGGCTCCTATTACCCCCCACCCCCTGTCCTGATTTTTCACATTTATTGTCTGGTCACACTATTGCCATCTGGGGTGAAACAACAGTGTTAGAAGCTCTTGTGGCCAGCCTCCAGAATTATGATCTGTTTGTGGACATTGCAAAGCAGATGTCCAGGATTCTGAGCAGTGCAAGATAATATTAAAATCAGGGAAGACAGGGGGTGGGGGGAAATCAGATAGAAGACACATAACCTGTCCATTTTTTGAGGGACTGGACAGAATTTTGCACTAAACAACCACTCAATCCGGTGAGGTTGTTGAACTTGCTGCCTGCTGTCCCCTAAGAGTCAGGGTCTCTTTGGGACTCAGGACCCTGATGCCAGCCAAGTAGAAAGCCAACCTGATTCCTGCAATGCAGCCCAAGTCCCAGCCAGAGGCAGATTCTCTAGAGCGGCATTTCTTGCATGTGGTCACCAAGGGGTTTTTGTGCAGCCACAACAACCTCTTGAGCAGTGATGGGGGGGGGAAACATTGGCCCCTCCCCCTCCTGGATGTGCTGCTCTGCACTGCCTCTGGAGACAGGTGAGGCGCAACACTGCAGGAGCAAGGTGAGTTCTCAACCCACCTGGGGGGCAGAGGAGCTCAGGCATCATCCCTATGGTGGTTGGACAGCAGGCTCCAGCAGCAGGACTTCGGGAGCCTGGCCATGCAGCCCCGGCAGGTGCTGATCCCCGTCTCCAGCCACATGGCCCTGGCCTCCAGCCATGGGGCTTCGGGCTCCAGCCCCTGGTTCCAGCCATGCAGTGGCAGGTGCTGGCCACTGACTCCACTTCTGGGCTCTGGCTGTGCAGCAGGAGGCACTGGCCCCAGGTCCCAGCCCCAGTCGCACAGCAGTTTCCTCTGACCATGGGGATTTGGGCACCAATCCTTAGTTCCAGCCGTGTGGCCCTAGCCTCCAGCTGCAGGGATTCAGGTGCCAACCCCCAACTTCGGCCGTGCAGCCCCAGCCCCTGGCACTGATCCTCAGCTGCAAGGCAGTGGGGGCTGACCCCTGGCCTTGCAGCAGCAAGTGCCAGCAGGTGCTGACCCCCAGCTCTGGCCATGCAGTCCCAGGCTCCAGCATCCATCTCCAGGCTCTGGCCACATGGTGGTGGGCACTGGCCCCAAGTGCCGACCCACAGCTCTAGCCATGTGGCAGCAGGCTCCAACACCCAGCTCCGGCCGCACAACACGTGCCCCTAGCTCCAGACTCTGGCCACGGGCACTGACCCCCAGCCCTGGCTGCAAACAGAAACACCTTCCTTTCAACTGGCCAAATGCACGCTCCACTACCATTCTCCTACTGAGGGAGGTAGTTAGAAAGTTTCTTCCTTTTGTCCAAGCAGCCTGTGAATGTCTTCATTATTCAGGGAAGCAGAGGATAACCCAGGTCTCCCAGGATAACTGGAGCAACCTCCACACCATTAATGTCCATAGTAATCCTGGGGACAAATGGTCCTTTCTCCATTAATGTACATAGAGCTGAGTTCCATCAGGACACATATGGCCACCAAGTAAAAGTGATATCAGGCCATAATGCCTACAGACAATCATGGCCAAGTCCCTTCTTCATTCTCCAGAGACATTGCAGCACATGTTGATGTATCTCCAGCACTAACAGGTAGAGATCAGATATTGTCCACAATGATTACTGGTGTTAGCTGACACCCTGAGCAGGACACAGAAACCCAGTATCAGTGAGTTGGAGAAAGGGGAAGAAGATATACACCATCATGTTAATGGATTCAGTCTCCTAGTATCAGCAGTGAAGCTGTTGAAAATCAGAGAGGCTATGGAAAAGGACATCCAATGACAGGTAGTCAAGGTAGTGATACCAGCAGAGCGGCCAAAAGACAAAAAAGTCAAGTACTGGTAGGAGCAGAAAAGGTGGCAATTATCTAATGTCTTGTTTGCAAAACTGATGACGTTTGTTGTGAAGGTTTATATTTTGCTTTTATTCACCAGGATTATTTAAGGGTATTATTTGTTAGTATTGCCATTTTGTTTGTGCAAAAATCTGTATAACTGCATTCTTATTGCACTGAAGAAAAGTGTACCAAATCCCCAACCTACAGTAAAAAACACTGTCCATACAATACAAAGTTTCCCATCTCTGGCCTTTGTCATTGAGTAAGTATCATGTTTTCTTTAGAATGACCTAGTTGGTAAAAATATTGCTCAGTGTATCATTGGACTTTGGCTTTGCTGTCAAGTTAACTGGAGGAAATATAGTGTCTCCTCTCTTATTGGTTCAGGAGCTGAATCCATGTTACAAGTGTCACAATTGCTGCTGATAAACATGGTCATTAAATAGGTAGAACTAGTGGCTGCTAAACCAGGCTAATTGGAAGCAGAAGAAAAAAGTTAAAAAAACAAAAGCTATAGACAAATGATCCTGACAGATTGAATATTTTATTGGAGTGATTCCAAATATGGAAAAGAACGTGAACAACATTTCAGGTAGGTATCTCTGAGCAGATGATGCCATGGCAAAAATTCATTGTCAGCAGATATCCCTTTCAGCTCTCAAGTACAATACAGATGTAAGCTTTATCTTGCAAATGTTTAGAGGCCTTTGAAATGTCACCTGAATATGGTAGGGGAGGAGGGAGCAGAGATTTTTGCTACACACACAAGTGAGAAGATTAGTCAGGAAGCAAACCCTCCTGGCTAAAATACCAACTATATGAATATCATCTTTCTTGTTCTCATCCCCTTTTCCTCTCTTCTCCCTTTTCTGCCATTTCCTTTCTTCTTTAAAAAAATGTGTCACTGAGTGCTTTGGTGTTTAAAGTCTGCCTTTTGGTGCTACTTTCTCCAGACTTCTTGTGCTCACTTCTCTCTCAGTCCCAGTAAGAACTCGCTCTTACTGCCAGGTTGCTCCAGATGCAGCTGTTTCAAAAGTCAATACATCACCGTGCAGCAAGTGTTGTGGACATGCCATAGGAGGGCTTTCAAAATCCTTCTCCTTCCTTCATTTGATCTGTTTTATTCATATCTACTGTGCCCATCACTGTTACATCTAGGCACATATCTAGGGTTAAATTTACCTAAATGTAGTTGTTGACATAAGTTGCTGTATTTCAGATGGAAAACTCCTTAATTCCCCCATCCCTGTACAAATACGCTTGAGGGGACACAGTTCATCATTCTGCTTGACACACATACTCTGGTACCATAAATAGGAAGTTAAATAAGTGCCAAAGTCATCATACCTGCATGATAGAGATCTCATTAGATAAAGATCCCAGCCAAAGCACTCAACAGTTTACCTGTTAAATAGGTATGACTTGGAGCCAACCTTTTTCACTACTGATAAAAAGGGACTTTGTGAATACAATGTAGACTAAATGCCAAGCAACAACGTAATACAAGGAAATAAATAACTGACATATTTGGTGAGGTCATAAACCACAAGCACGAAGTCCACGGTTGACTGTGGTATCAGGTGAATCTCTAAGTATTCTCTCCACTATTACTGTTTCTCGTATTTTAAATTTTCTTATCATACCTGGATCCATTCAGACCTCTACTCTCCCCCTTCGTTCTCATCTTACTGCTTCTTCCCTCTGTCTATCAAATGCCTAATTGCTGTGGGCTTCCACAGTACTCTCCATGACTGCTGTGGTAAAATGTTTAGGTAAAAAAAATCTGGATTTTTTTAAACTCAGATTAATCTTTTGAAATAAAAAACAAAAGTCATGTTTAATTGTATAGATAATCATTGCAGAAACCTCTGGCAATACAGTTCCAGCTTAAACTGCATTCTTTCCTCAGGATTCAGAGCCTGATTTGTAACTAAGCCTATAGTTGGTACTATATTTTGGTCTGTTTCCTTGGTCCACTTTATGCAGAGGGCCAGCACTGGGTGAATTCCACCCCTAGTCCTTTGTACCATTCCACAGAATGGTCCTTTGAATGATTTCCAGTTTTTGACAGTCTTCTGACTATCGTACGCTCACTTTTAGCAAGATTACTTTGTGTGACAACTCAGGACAGACCCAATGTTCTTCAAATGTCAAAATCCCCAAACTGGAAACCACAGGACACTTTATATTTATATGGCGAGTACTAACAGACAATGCCCTTAGTAACCCAGGTAAATAAAAAGCAAAATATGCACCTTCACAGCAAGCAATGACAACATCAGCTTTGCAAATTAGACATTTGGCTAATTGCCACCCTTTTCTTTCAACCCTCTGCCTCTGTAGAAAGAAATCTGAATTCTTGATAAGTTCACTGCATGGAACTACAAAGTCTTACAATAGAACCTTCCTAAAATACCCAACACTTCTGAACCTATTCCAGCTGTTAAATTGTTACCAGTTAGATTACTTTGATTAAAATAATGAATAGATATTTTCTCTAAAACCTCTTCCAGTCTCATCTGCATCTTTTTCACAGGCTTTCCTATACATCATTTGAAACTTCATGAAATGGGGGAAGCTGATACTGATCTATGCTGGAGATGTAAAAGCTCACAAGGTACAATGCTGTACAGTTTTAGGGACTGTCCTTTCCTAAAAATACTCTGGGTACATATGCGTAAATTCCTCCAGGATGAGTTTTGGAGGGACATTGTCAAATGTTTAAAAAACCCACCATTTATTTTATTTTACAAATGATGTGAATGAATATCTTAGATTGTAAAACTGAAAGGACACTAAAATCAAAGAATAGGTTATATGGTGCCTAGCAAAAACCAGAGCAAGTCTTACTGAAAGCAGTTGCCACTTTCTCCTCATTTGTAGATGATGATCAGGTATGAGTGTATCGCCTTCGTCTCCCTCCCTCCCCCACAAACACACCACAGAATCTTCTGACTCTGGATTTACTTTTCATCTGTAATGCTGTTTGTTTATGATTTGCATTCAATTCAGTTTGGCCGATGAAAATAAAGGAGTCATTTTTGCTGGGTTTTAAGCACTAGCAAAAAACTGCAGAACAATTTTGACCCATCTTTAAATACACATCTGTACTGTCTGATACTACTGTGTAATCCTACCTAAGAGCTTTATACTGGCACTCATTGCCACAGTTTCTGAGTACCTTCCGGGTTAACCGACTAGAATACTAAGGTTCTTAGTGGACTTCACTGAGCCTTCAGTTCTTCTCCCTTCCCTGGTGCATTCTTTTTGTGGGAAAGGAGAAGGCAGTTGATATAAATGTCATTCTGCTTATGGTGGTAAAGCTTCATCAGAGAGGCAGGTACTGTAACATGCATCAAAGGCTGAAGAACTACATTATATTCTAGACTGCAAGCTCTTTGGGGCAAGGTCCATCTTTTCATTACTGTATGCATGTACAGTATACACAGGGACCATCTTTACTCTATAGACATACACACATTTAATGTCTATGCAGTACCTAGCACAATGGGACCCCCCAATTCCTGTTTGGGGCTTATAGGCAATATTGCAATATAAATAACAACATTGTACCGAGAAATAGTATGTGAACACATTTAAAGCCTAGCATCTGGTATTTAAAGATAGTAAAAATCAATAAAAATCAAACCTTATTCACTAGCAGTAACCATTCCAATGAAAGGCTTACATCCCCCTTCTTCTCTTGCCAAGTCAAGATCACTGCCCAGGCTAGGGCACAAAATGGGGGATTACTTCCTCTGTGGCATCATTCCCCCTCCCCACCTTATTCCAGACCTAATGGCAGCCCCTGCACAGGTGTTGGGGTTCCACACATGGAGAGAGAGTGGGAAGGTACCAGGGAGAGACAACAGACAAGCATTCTCCCATACACACATCCTGGTCCCAAACAAGCCACTGGGAGTTCTTCATATGTATTAATACTGAGCCCCCTCTGCAGATTGGAACCGCCTCTGGGGATTGTGGGAGCAGTGGCCAATGCTGGAGGCCTTGGCAGCACAACTCCAGTGGATATCTGCTGCTATGGAGAGCAGGGGTGGGGCAGCAGGTCCTGGAGGTAATTCATGGTATGTCTACACTGCAGAGGAGTGAGGCTGCCAGACTGCCAGACAAACTTAAGCTAGAAGGGCTCGAGTAGCACGCTAATGATAGCAGTGTGGCTGTTGCAGCTGTGGCACAGACTCGAGCTAGCCACCCAAACTAGGAGAGGCCAAGCTGTAACATCCACACTGCAGAACATCCACTATTTTTAGTGCACTAGCTTGAGCCCCCCAGCACAAATCTGTCACCATGGGCTGAGAGGCTTGATCCCAGCTACAATATATAGACACTTAGAATGTACACAATATATAGACACTACAATGTATAGACATATAGACACTTAGGACGGAAGAATCCCATGCACTGGTACAGACTAGGGACCGAGTGGCTAGGCAGCAGTTCTGCAGAAAAGGACCTAGGGGTTACAGTGGACGAGAAGCTGGATATGAGTCAACAGTGTGCCCTTGTTGCCAAGAAGACTAACGGCATTTCGGGCTGTATAAGTAGGAGCATTACCAGCAGATCAAGGAACGTGATCATTCCCCTCTATTCGGCATTGGTGAGGCCTCATCTGGAGTACTGTGTCCAATTTTGAGCCCCACACTTCAAGAAGGATGTGGAAAAATTGGAAAGAGTCCAGCAGAAGGCAACAAAAATGATTAGGCATCTGGAGCACATGACTTATGAGGAGACATTGAGGGAACTGGGATTATTTAATCTGCAGAAGAGAAGAATGAGGGGGGGGGATTTGAAAGCTGCTTTCAACTACCTGAAAGGGGGTTCCAAAGAGGATGGATCTAGACTGTTCTCAGTGGTAGCAGATGACAGATCAAGGAGTAATGGTCTCAAGTTGCAGTGAGGGTGGTTTAGGTTGGATATTAGGAAAAACTTTTTCACTAGGAAGGTAGTAAAGCACTGGAATGGGTTACCTAGGGAGGTGGTGGAATCTTCTTTCTTAGAGGTTTTTAAGGTTAGGCTTGACAAAGCCCTGGCTGGGATGATTTAGTTGGGGATTGGTCCTGCTTTGAGCAGGGGGTTGGACTAGACAACCTCCGGAGGTCCCTTCCAACCCTGATATTCTATGATTCTATGACATGCTCCAGCCCCACCTCCCACTCCCAAAAGGCACATGGCCTTCCTGCAGATGGCCTGAGCCTCCTGCAGATCTCTGATTGCCTAGTCTGTGACAAGCTGAGAAAAGCTTTCCTTTTCTCCCTCATGGTAATGACCTAGAGGGAACACAAAAATCACACCATATCCTGTGTCACCTAAACTGGTTAGTCCTGCATGTGGAGCAGGCTGGCTCCTTGTGTTTTAAATAATACAAATCTCACAGCACCCAGCATGGTTGTGCAGTAAAAGTGCACAGGAAAGGCCCAGTTTTTGAAGGTATTTAGGCATTGCTCTGTTCAGCATTGCAAGGAGCAAAGTGACGTAGATGGCTAAGTCCCATTTTCAAAAGTGACATAGCCACCTAGAAGTCTAAGTCCCATTGACTTTCAGTCACACTTAGGCCTGGTCCACACTAGGACTTTAATTCGAATTTAGCAGCGTTAATTCGAATTAACCGCGCACCCGTCCACACCAGGAAGCCATTTAATTCAACCTAGAGGGCTCTTTAGTTCGAATTCGGTACTCCACCCCAACGAGGGGAGTAGCGCTAAATTCGACATGGCTATGTCGAATTAGGCTAGGTGTGGATGCAAATCGAACTTACTAGCTCCGGGAGCTATCCCACACTGCACCACTCTGTTGACGCTCTGGACAGCAGTCCGAGCTTGGATGCTCTGACCAGCCACACAGGAAAAGTCCCGGGAATATTTGAATTCCTTTTCCTGTCTGGACAGTTAGAATCTCATTTCGTGGTTGGACATCGGGGCGAGCTCAGCAGCACCGGCAGCGATGCAGAGCTCTCCAGCAGAGGAGTTCATGTAATCTCTGAATAGAAAGAGGGACCCAGCATAGACTGACCGGGAACTCTTGGATCTGATCGGTGTGTGGGGCGAGGAGTCTGTGCTTTCGGAGCTGCGCTCCAAAAAACGGAATGCAAAGACCTACGAGAAGGTCTCCAAAGCCATGAGAGACAGAGGATACAGCCGGGATGCAACACAGTGCCGCGTGAAAATCAAGGACCCCAGACAAGGCTACCAAAAAATCAAAGCAGCAAACGGACGCTACGGAGCCTGCCACCACTGCCCCACCAGTGACCATGGACTCTGACGATGGGACAGTGTCAACGGCCAGTTCCTCGGCAATGTTCGCGGACGGGGAAGATGAGGAAGGGTTTGTGGAGGACGAGGCAGGCGACAGCGCTTACAACGCTGGTTTCCCCGACAGCCAGGATCTCTTCATCACCGTCACGGAGATCCCCCTACCAACCGTCCCCGGCCATTAACCCGGATCCTGAATCAGGGGAAGGAGCAGTCGGTAAGTGCTTTAACCATGTAAACTTTTATTCTTAATATAACAGGAATCTGAAGTATGTGAAAAGCAGGTCTCTCTATATATGGGGATAGAACAGAAATCCTCCTGGGAGATCTCCACGAAGCTCTCCTGGAGGTAATCGAAAAGCCTCCGCAGGAGGTTCCTGGGGAGAGCTGCCTTATTGGGTGCTCCGTGGTAGCACACTTTTCCACGCCAGGCTTTCATGAGATACTCAGGGAGCATTGCCTCCCCGAGCATGGCAGCATAGGGCCCTGGTTTGTGCTGGCTTTCACGCAGCATGCGCTCTCTATCTCCTTCAGTGACCATCCTCAGGGTGATCTCGCTCGGAGACTCCTGCATCTATTTAGGGGAATTACTGTAAAGTTACGCCTGGTCCAAAGTATTTTTTAAAAATCTCCGGACAGACGGCATAGCAGAGACTCAGCACGCTGCTGCGTGACGAGCGTAACGGAAAGCCAAAGAATCAAATGGACGCTCATGGAGGGAAGGGGGACTGAGGACGCAAGGTATCCCACAGTTCCTGCTGTCTCCGAAAAGCATTTGCATTCTTGGCTGAGCTCCAAATGCTTCTAGGGTCAAACACAGTGTCCGCAGTGGGTCAGGGCATAGCTCAGCAATTTACGCACACCCCCACCCCAGAAGTGAAAGGAAAACAATCCTCTGTTGACTCTTTTACATGTCACCGTATCTTTACTGAATGCTGCAGATAGATGCGATGCTGCAGCACTCAACACCAATATCCTTGCTCCCCCCCCCCCCACCATGGGTGGCTGACGGTACAATATGACTGATATCCATCGTCATCATCAGCCTATTGGCACATGGGGCAGTGCAAAAGGACTGGTAACCATGCATACTAGCATCTGTCAGGTCCCCCAGTGTCAAGTGACCCTAATTTTTCCTGGTAGATGGTGCAGTATGGCTGGTAACCGTCTTCATCATAGCAACAGGGGGCTGAGCTTCATCAGCCCCCACCCTTCATGTGTAAAGAAAAGATTCAATTGCCCCTGGACTAGCAGCAGGATGCTGGGCTCCTCTCCTCCACACTCCTTAATGTCCTATCTGGACTATCATAGCAACTGGAGGCTGCCTTCCACTCATTTCTCACTAACAAGTCACTGGGTCTTATTCCTGCATTCTTTATTACTTCATCACACAAGTGGGGGGACAATGCTATGGTAGCCCAGGAAGGCTGGGGGAAGAATGGAATGAACAGGTGGGGTTGTTGCAGGAGCACCCCCTGTGAATAGCATACAGCTCATAATCTATGCAGGATCTGACACAGAGCAGCTGTGCTCTCTGGTTCTCTGATACAGTGGTTCTCTAGTACACTTGCCCATATTCTAGGCAGGACTGATTCTATTTTTAGATACCAAAAAGGAGGGATTGACTCAGGGAGTCATTCCCAATTTTAACTTTAGCCCCTGGCTAAGAGCAGCCAGGGGCACTACTGACAGCAAATGGTGCAGTGCAAAAGGACTGGTAACCATGCCCATCTTATTACCAATTTATGGTATGGTAGATGGTACAGTATGGCTGGTAACCATCTCTGCTGTCATGCAAAAGCAAAAGCATGCTGCTGTGTAGCGCTGCTGGACTGCCTCTGTCAGCGGCATCTAGTACACATACGGTGACAGGCACAAAAGGCAAAACAGGCTCCATGGTTTCCACGCTGTGGCGTCTGCCAGGGCAATCCAGGGAAAACGGGCTTGAAATGATTGTCTGCTGTAGCTTTCCCGGAGGAAGGGATGACTGACGACATTTACCCAGAACCACCCGCGAAAATGGTTTTTGCCCCATCAGGCACTGGGATCTCAACCCAGAATTCACAGAGACAGACTAGACTGTGTTCATTGTTCGCAAAAATGTATCTTTGCAAGGAATTCACTCCCTTTTTCCCATCACACAGCTTCGACTGTCTCCAGACCTGCCACAGCATCCCCCTCACAGAGGCTGGCAAAGATTAGGCGGTGAAAGAAAAAGACACGGGACGAGATGTTCGCTGAACTTATGGGGTGCTCCCGAGATGAGGCAGACCAGCAGAGCCAGTGGAGGGAGACCCTCTCTCTGTACCAGCGCTCACACAGCGAACGGGAGGAGAGGTGGCGTGAGGAAGACAAGCAGGCGACTCAAACGCTGCTTGGACTAATGAGGGAGCAAATGGACATGCTCCGGCGCCTTGTGCATGTTCTGCAGGACCTCAGGCAGGAGGACAGAGCCCCCCTGCAGTGTATCTGCAACCGCCCTCCCCCGCCACAAAGTCCCATACCCCCCTCACCCAAAATAACCAGAAGGAAGGGTGCCAGAGGCCGTGAAAACTGTCACTGCACCCCAGCAGAGTGCTCAAGTACCCAAAAGCTCTCATAGCCTAAATTTTGAGAAGTCCTTTCCTTCCCGCCTCACCCAAGCCCCCATCCCAGTTTCATCCCCTAACTGTCTAGTTGATAATAAAAAATACTTTTCTGTTAATTACTGTTTCCGTCATGTTCTTTTAGAGGAGACTGTGTTTGAAGGGGGGGAAGGGGGTTGGTAATTGGACAGGACAATCACCTTTACCAGGGTACAGACATGGGGGCAGGATCAGCAGCAGGTCACACACACACTGCAGTCAGTACGCACCCTGGTCGGTATGGGAGGTGGTTTGCAGGTTCTGTGTGGGTGGGGGGGTACGTGACTTTGTAGCGGGAGAGGAGGGTTACAGATCTCATGCAACGGTCCCTGTCCTGGACCACAGAGCCAGCAGCAGAGGAATCTGTATCCGTCCTCCCCGCCAAAAGGCCACATAGCCCCCGCACACAGAGTCCCAAAAAGGAGGGATGGCAGGCTCCGTTGAAACATCCAGTCCCGCACTGCAGACCGCTCTGGGAGCAGGAGCCTGTCATTCCTCGAGTTTACAGGCGGTCTTTACATCACTGCACACCCTACCCAGCACAGTCCGTGTCCCAGTTTCAACCCTGTAACGCAAAGTCATCAATAAAGAAACCTTTGTAAAGTTACAGTGGAACATGTATTTTATTTTTAAACGTGTGTTGGAAGTTGGGGAAGCGGGGTGGGCGGGGTATGTAACTGCAGATGCTAGTCAACAGTAACTTGGTAAAGAAACAGGGGCAGGTTCAGCTTCTCTGTAAAGAAACTGAACAGTCACAGGTCACGCTGCTCGCTGGTACTTGAAGAGTTCCTTGTCGCTGTGCAAGGCGCCTGCACAGAGCTTCATGAGCCAGGGCATTAGCGGGTAGGCTGGGTCCCCGACGATCACTATAGGCATCTGCACATCCCCAAGACTTATTTTGTGGTCCGGGAAGAAACTACTTTCCTGCAGGCGACTAAACAGACCAGAGTTCCTGAAAACACGCACGTCATGAACTTTGCCTGGCCACCCGACGTTGATGTTGGTAAAATGTCCCCCATGGTCCACCAGTGCTCGCAGCACCATTGAAAAGTAGCCCTATTTCTCAGAAGCTGACTGTGGAAAAGGTGGACGATAAGGTGTGAGGAGTTGACAACGGCCATAACTGCAGCGGGATCCATGCTCGCAGTGCTGTGGCGCCCGCGCTGTCACTGAGCAGAAAAGTGCACGAACAGATTGCCCGCAGGCGCTTTCAGGGAGGGAGGGAGGGAGGGAGGGAGGGCGTGATTGACGGTTCAATGATGACAGTTACCCAAAACCACCCTCGACACATTTTTCCCCCCAGCATGCATTGGGGGGAAATCCCAGAATTCCAATGGGCAGCGGGGAGTGCGGGAACTGTGGGATAGCTTCCCACAGTGCACCGCTTCCAAAGTCGACACTGGCCCCGTTACTGTGGACTCACACAGTCGAACTAGTGTATTTAGTGTGGATACACAACTTCGACTTCATAAGGTCGATTCCACAAATTCGAATTAAGTTGATTCAAAATAGTCTTGTAGTGTAGACATACCCTTAGACTCCTAAGGGTGGGATTCACAAATTTATGTAAGCACCTACCTCCCATTGAAATCAAAAGGCATTTAATACCTAAATATCTTTGTGAATCCTACCCTAAGTACCTCAGTCACCTGTGAAAATAGGACTTAACCACCTACATCACTTAGGACTTCCAACACTGAGCAGAGCAACACGTAAATTCTTTTAAAATCTGAACCAAAGTGACTTGTCGAAAGCCACATGATTCAGTGGAAGAACCAGGGGTAGAAACTGACTCCCAATCTCTCCACTGAGCCATGTTTTTGTTCAATCCACTAGCCACAAATCTCTCCTCCATCTATTTCCACAAATCTTTATATTTTAAACAAAGTGGAGCCTTAAATTCTTTTATATTAGGAAGGTCTACCTGAACACTCTAGGCTATTATTGCCTTAGTCTCTGCAGAACAGTTAAATCAATGGCATAAAGCCAAATGCAAACAGAAGAAACAGATTCAAGTGCTTTAAGTTTCGGTTTCCCTGGCAGCAGCTAGTTCAGTTTTTCTACTGTGCCTCGGGAGAGCTGTGCATAGCTTTCACTTTCTAGTTTCCATTTACTTCACGAAACTGCTGAGGCACAGCCCATGTCACATGATGCTGGAACGCATATAAAATAGAGTAGAGGAACAGCAGCCAGCCTCAACATCCCAGGTTAGTAAGAAAAGAGGCCAAGCTACATTACAACAGCAGATCAGCAAAGCAAAGCCATGAGGTAAGTAAACAATAGCAACTCTGAACTGTGCCTATTACATAGAAATGTAGAGCTGGAAAGGACCTTAAGAGGTTGGCCAGCCATCTAGTCCAGTGGTTCTCAGCTAGGCGTACGCATACCTCTGGGGGTACACAGAGGTCTTCTGGGGGTACACAGAGGTCTTCCCAGGGCACATCAACTCATCTAGGTATTTGCCTAGTTTTACAACAGGCTACATAAAAAGCGCTAGTGAGGTCATTACAAACTAAAATTTCATACAGACAATGAATTATTTATATGGCACTATACACCATACACTTAAATATAAGTACAATATTTATTTATTTTATAATTATATGTATATAATTATATACATGTATTATAATCATATATATATCAATTAAAATGAGAAGTAAGCAATTTTTCAGTAAGTTTACTGTGACACTTTTATTTTTATGTCTGATTTTGTAAGCAAGTAGTTTATAACTGATGTGAAACTTGGGGTACACAAGACAAATCAGACTCCTGAAAGGGGTAGTCACTGATCTAGTCCATCCCCCTGTGCTGAGGATTTGTGTTTTTCTTTCATATGAAAATTCTAAACTATAATTTACTTGAGTTTAAGTATTTAAGCAGGTATGGTACCAAATGTAAGTAATTGTTTTATGTGTTAATTAAAATGAGGACTAGATTAAAGTGATGGTATTGTTAGAAATTTAATTCTGTCAGTTCCAGATGTTCAAGCCTCAAACCCCTCTCCATTTTCATGGGTGGAATTTACACCAACAAAGCTTGTGCCCACAATGCACTGTTGCCACGAGTACTGTAGGGTCAAGTGGGTGGCTAAGTAGATGATTTGTGCTCTCAAATCAGAAAACTAACATTCTAATTACTACTATTGCGGGTGGAACCAGAAAATGTGAGTATGATTTTTGTGCTGCAAACTGATACCACAGAAAAGGAGACCAACTTCTGGATATCTGGGTGCGGGGGGGGTTAGGGAGTTCTTTTCACTAATATTTTAAAGGAGCAAACTCCAGACTTATGATGATTCTGAAAGTAACATCATTTAATGCTTCTGCGCTGAATTAAGCTAAAAGATGTTTAACCTGCTGTAACCGTGCCTTATTGGGTCAGAACCGAGGATGCCAAATTCAGGACGAACTGCTGAGAAATAGGGGAAACACAACCCAAAACTGGTGGTTATTCTTTTATAAGATATACCAAACCAGCCACAAAAGTAAACTCCTGTTTCCCCACACTGGCTAACAAGAAAACATAAAGGCAGTTTCCTTAGGCTTTCCAGTTCTTATATCACCACCAAAAACACTGGATTCAGATGCGTGGTTCTTTACAACCAGTCTCATCAAATAACAGGTTCTTCCGATCCCAAAGGACCAGCCACATACCCAGGTCAATATATAACTTAGATCTTACCCCAAAATCACGCTGATGCCAATCCTTTAGTATCTAAAACCTAAAGGTTTATTTATAGAAAAAAAGAAAGAAAGAAAGAAAGGTGAGAGTTAAAATTGGTTAAAGGAATCAATTACATACAGTAATGGCAAAAAGAACAGGAGTACTTGTGGCACTTTAGAGACTAACAAAGTTATTTGAGCATAAGCTTTCATGGGCTACATCCCACTTCATCAGGTGCATAGAATGGAACATACAGTAAGAAGATATATATACATGCAGAGAACATGAAAAGGTGGAAGTTGCCATACCAACTGTAAGAGGCTAATTAATTAAGATGAGCTATTATCAGCAGGAGAAAAAGAACTTTTGTAGTGATAATCAAGATAGTCCATTTCAGACAATTGACAAGAAGGTATGAGGATACTTAACATGGGGAAATAGATTCAATATGTGTAATGACCCAGCCACTCCCAGTCTCTATTCAAACCCAAGTTAATGGTATCTAGTTTGCATATTAATTCAAGCAGAGCAGTTTCTCATTGGGGTCTGTTTTTGAAGCTTTTCTGTTGCAAAATTGCCACCTTTAAGTCTGTTACCAAGTGACCAGAGAGGTTGAAGTGTTCTCCTACAGGTTTTTGAATGTTATGATTCCTGATGTCAGATTTGTGTCCATTTATTCTTTTGCATAAAGACTGTTCAGTTTGGCCAATGTACATGGCAGAGGGGCATTGTTGGCACATGATGGCATATATCACATTGGTAGATGTGCAGGTGAATGAGCCCCAGTGGCGTGGCTAATGTGATTAGGTCCTATGATGGTGTCATTTGAATAAATATGTGGACAGAGTTAGCATCGGGCTTTGTTGCCAGGGTAGGTTCCTGGGTTAGTGTTTTTGTTGTTTTCTGGAAGATCACCAATGGATTGTAGTTTCCTCAGGAAGTCAGTGGTGTCTCAAAGATAGCTGGGAGTGCTGGTAGCATAGGACCTGAGGAGAGAGTCCACATAGCCAGACAATCCTGCTGTTAGGGTGCCAATGCTTGAGATGATGGGGTGTCCAGGATTTCTAGGTTTATGGATCTTGGGTAGCAAATAGAATACACCTGGTCGGGGTTCTAGGCATGTGTCTGTACAGATCTGTTCCTATGCTTTTTCAGGGAGTTTCTTGAGCAGATGGTGTAGTTTCTTTTGGTAACCCTCATGGGGTCAGAGGATAATGGCCTGTAGAATGTGGAGTTAGAGAGCTGCCTAGCATCTTCTTGTTCCTATTCCAACTTATTCATGATGATGATAGCACCTCCTTTGTCAGCCTTTTTGATTATGATGTCAGAGTTGTTCCTGAGGCTGTTGATGGCATCGTGTTCAGCACAGCTGAGGTTATGGGGCAAGTGATACTGCTTTTCCACAATTTCAGCCCATGCACGTCGACGGAAGCAATCTATGTAGAAGTCCAGTCTGTTGTTTTGACCTTCAGGAGGAATCCATGCAGAATCCTTCTTTTTGTAGTGAATAAACTGCTGGCCTAAGTCAAGTCTCTGGAGTACATCCACAGCTTGGATGGGTCATTCAGTCCTTTGTTCAGAGCTTCAGTTTGTAGCAAGGTTCCTCCAGAGGTAAGAAGCAGGATTGAAGACAAAATGGAGGTGTTTCCAGGGCCTTTTATAGCTTTTGCCAAGTGGAGGGCATGCCATTGTTCTTACTGTTGAAAAATCACAGCAACAAGATGGAAGTTTGGAGTCACGTGGGCAAGTCACATGTTCATGCCCAATTTCCCTCAGTCATTGCAGAAAGCCATTACCTACACTCCAGACAGCACGTTTACATGACAGTCCACTCAGTGTAGATGGGTGTCTCCCATGGTCTATTTTTAAACAACTGTTTCTCCAAGATATGCTGGGCGTTGTGGGCGTTACCCCAGGAGCAAACATTTGAAATCCAAGTATAGAGCCAATACTTATTGTGATGGGTTGCATCACAGAAACCCCCTTGGGAACTGCCAACTGATGTGCCAAGACCACTTCTGCCCGCTTTCCCTGCCAGCTTGGGACTCCAGCACCCTGTCTTGGTGAGCCAGACATGCCAGTCTGCTCCAGTACAGACCTAGGGTCTGAACCGTGTCCCCTGACAGCTGTAGGCTTAAACTGAAAGCAGCTTACAGAAGTGTTCCTGTCTTTAACACTCAGATGCTCAACTCCCAATGGGGTCTAAACTCCAAATAAATCCATTTTATCCTGTATAAAGCTTATACAGGATAAACTCAAATTGTTCGTCCTCTAGAACACTGATAGAGAGATGTGTACAGCTGTTCCCCCCCCTCGCCCCCGAGTATTAATACATTCTCGGGGTTAATTAATAAGTAAAAAGTGATTTTATTAAATACAGAAAGTAGGATTTAAGTGGTTCCAAGTAGTAGCAGACAGAACAACGTGAATTACCAAGCAAAATAAAATAGAACACGCAAGTCTAAGCCTAGTACAGTAATAAAACTGAATACAGATAGAATCTCACCCTCAGAGATGTTTCAATACATTTATTTCACAGACTGGATGCATTCCTAGTCTGGGCACAATCCTTTTCCCTGGTACAGCCCTTGTTCCAGCTCAGGTGGTAGCTCATAATGGCCCCCCATTTCTTCTGTTCCACCCACTTATATATCTTTTGCATAAGGCGGGAATCCTTTGTCCTTCTGGGGTCCCACCCCTCCTTCTCAATGGAAAAACACCAAGTTAAAGATGGATTCCAGTTCAGGTGACATGATCACATGTCACTGTAAGACCCCAAACCTTCATTCCTCCCAGCCTGACTCACAGGAAGGCCTGCCTGCCAACAGAGCCATCCACCGTCAATTGTCCTGGTTGATGGGAGCCATCAAGAGTCCAAACCACCATTAATGCTCACACTTTGCATAATTACAATAGGCCCTCAGAGTTATATTTCATATTTCTAGTTTCAGATACAAGAGTGATACATTTATATAAATAGGATGACCACACTCAGTAGATCAGGCCTGCACAATATGCGGCCCACGTGGGCTCACTGTGCGGCCCACGGGGGGTGAGTAGGGAAGCAGTGGGTGAGGGAGGGGGGGTGAGGAGGTGAGCGGGTGGGCAGTGGCGGGAGGCAGGTGAGCCAGCGGCTGAGGAGGCTAGCGGGCAGGCAGTGGCAGGGGGGCAGGTGAGTGGGTGGCGGGGGAGGGGAGCTGAGGAGGCGAGTGGTGAGTCGGTGGCTGACTTGTTCTACTGATCTCCCATCCCCTCTCCAAGGGTTGCAGCTGTCTGGAGGTGCTACCTTCCACGTCTTCCTCAGTCACACCTCATTCATTCAACAGGGCAATTGATTACAAAGTGTGGGGAAGATCTTATTCTACTTCTAGCAAAAAGACATTTTTCTTTTGCCTTAATTATACTACCTTAGGGGCCCGCTATAACGTATTACCAAGGTTCAATACCACTGTTTCGGTGGGGCGGCGCTAGGGAAGGAGGGTTTGGTTCAGTGGAGCGGGCAGGGCTGGGAGGGCGTGTTTCGGGAGAGCTGGAGGGGTTGTTTCTGTGGGCCGGGTGGCGCTGGGGGGGGTGTTGTGTTTCAGGGGGGCTGGGTGGCGCTGGGTGGGGGGGTTCAGCAGTGCTGGGGAGGGGTTCGGTGGGGCCAGGGGGGTTCGGCCCTTAGCTGTTTTCTTTGAAGTAATATGGCCCTCGCCGCTTTACGAGTTGTGTAGGCCTGCTCTAATAGTTCGTTTCTGGCTCCTCTTCTCCTGACCTCCCCAGAATTTGCTAATAGGTCTCCACAACCCCATCTCATCTTTCCTTCCCCAGCCCTCCAGTTGTACCCCTTGCTCTCTCTCTCCAGCACCTTCAGCATGCATGATTTTGCAATTGTGTGGCAGCACATACATTGGCATACAAGCTGCTAGATCTTCTGTGTTCCACCAGAGTTCTGCCAAGTAACAAATAAGTATTTGATTTAGGGCTCTATTTTGTTTAAGCTATACAAATATTTGTTTGTGGAGATGCAGTTTTGTATCATCTGCAAAATTTGCCACCTCACTGTTTACCGACTCCGTGGGTGCTCTGGGGCTGGAGCACCCACGGGGAAAAATTAGTGGGTGCTCTGCACCCACTGGCATCCAAGCTCCCCTCCCCACCCCCCCACCTCACCTCCGCTTCCTTCCCTGTGCATGCCGGGTCCCCACTCCTCCGCCTACCTCCCAGCGCTTGCCACCGCCAAACAGCTGCTCCAGGAGGGAGTGGGGAGGAGCGGGAACATGGCACACTCAAGGAAGGAGGCGGGGAAGAGGTGGGACCAGGGCAGGGATTTGGGGAAGGAGTCAGAATAGGGGCAAGGAGGGAGTGGAGTTGGGGCAGGGACTTTGGGGAAGGGGTTGGAATGGGGGCAGGCAGGGAGGGGAGGGACGGGGCAGGGGTGAAGTCGGGCAGGGTTGGTGGCAGAGGGGGTTGAGCACCCACCGGCACGAGTAGAAGTAGGTGCCTATGGTTTACCCCTTTTCCCAGATCACTGATGAATATGTTGAACAGTACTGGTCCCTGTACAGACCCCTGGGAAAACCACTGTTTACCTATCTCCATTCTGAAAAACTGACCATTTATTTCTACCTTTTGTTTCCTATCTTCTAACCAGTTACTAGTCCATGAGAAGACCTTTCCTCTTATCCCATTACAGCTTACTTTGCTTAAAAGCCTTTGGTGATGTACCTTGTCAAAGACTTTCTGAAAAGTATATCCACTGGATCACCCTTGATCACATGTTTATTGACCCCCCTCAAAGAATTAGATTGGGTGGCATGATTTCCATTTACAAAAGTCATGTTGACTTTCTCGCAATAAATCATGTTTAGTTATATGTCTGATAATTCCGTCCTTTACTATAGTTTCAACCAATTTGCCTGGTATGGAAGTTAGGCTTACTGGCCTGTAATTGCCGAGATCACCTCTGGAGCTTTTTAAAAAATTAGCATCACATTAGCTATCCTCCAGTCATCTGGTCCAGAAGCTGATTTAAATAATAGGTTACATATCACAGTTAGTAGTTCTGCAATTTCACATTTGAGTTCCTTCAGAACTCTTGGGTGAATACCATCTGGTCCTGGGGATTTATTATTGTGTAATTTAATTTGTTCTAAAACCTCCTCTAAAGACACCTCAGTCTGGGACAGTTCCTCAGATGTCACCTAAAAAGAATGGCTCAGGTTTGGGAATCTCCCTCACATCCTCTGCATTGGTGAAGACAGATACAAAGAATTAATTTAGTATCTCTGCAATGGCCTTACCTTCCTTGAGTGCTCCTTTAGCATCTCGATACGATAGTCCAGCGGCCCCACTGGTTGTTTAGCAGGCTTCCTGCTTCTGATGTTGACCTAGCATTATCAACTTTGGAACTTGGGTCATCTTAACTTTGTCTCTCGGGGGTTGAAAAATTCTCCCTAAGCGATGTAGGTAGGTTGACCTTAGTTTTAGGTGTAGATCAGGCCTGAATAACATCCTATCCCCAGACAAACAAATAAGTGGAAGTGTGCAGATCTGGTATAACATAGCCCAAATGAAGTACAAACCAATTTAGGCCTCATGCCACCTTTCTATCCTTTAACTACACAGAACACTCTACTAGGGTAACATAATGCAAGATAATTTAATTGTACAGAGTAAAAATTATCCAACATGGACAAGAAAAGTGAGGAGTTACTGTAGTTTACATGGGATCAGAGTAACAGAGACAATATGAATAACCAATGGTGTTCAAATCTTCAGACCTATGAGCTCCATATCTTTGGTTTCTCAAAGTATTGTTCTCTGGTTAGTACCACTTGTGATGCACCCTCTCTCTGAAGCACCTGTAAAGGTGACATTATTGCTATCTTACTAGTTAAGATTGGCAACATTGTAGAGGTACAGAAAAGCAAAATAAAAGATAGATAATTGTCCTCTGGGGTAAATAAAGTTTTAATTTGAATCTCTTCTTCTTCACAAAGGCTTAAACATGCTTCTTTTTTTCCCTCTAGCAGTATTTCCAAGAATTCGATAAAAACTGTCTTGCTGCAACTTGAATGCCATTTTACATGGACTTTGCTGAAGGATGATGTTGATCTTGATAACTTAGAGGAAACAATTTGTGATCAGATTGAGTTTCTAATCACAAAATCCAAAATCAGTAATTATAATCTGCTAGCCTATGTGAAACACATGAAAGGCAACAGTGAGGAAGCTCTGGAAAGTCTACAAAAAGCTGAAGAAGAAGTTCAGACAAATCATGCAGATGAGGTTGACAGGAAAAGTCTTGTTACCTGGGGAAACTATGCTTGGGTCTATTACCATATGAACAAACTTCAAGAAGCTCAATCCTACATAGGCAAGGTAGAAAGCAGCTGCAAAAAGCTCTCAAGTGCATCTCGCTATAAGATTCAGCTCCCTGAGATCTACTGTGAACAAGGGTGGGCACTATTAAAGTTTGGAATAAAGTATTATGAAAGAGCAAAGACATGCTTTGAAAAGGCTCTGGAAGAGGAACCCAACAATCCAGAATTTAATTCTGGCTATGCAATTGCCATATACCGCCTGGAAGATTTTCTTACAAAAGGCTCTTCTGGTGAGGACTCATCACTGGAACCTTTAAGGCGTGCAGTAAGACTGAATCCAAATGACACTTTTGTTATGGCACTCCTTGCACTGAAACTTCAGGACATAGACCAAGTCGAAGAAGGAGAAAAGTACATCAAAGAAGCATTGCAAAAAACCCCAGATCTTCCCTATTTATTGCGATATGCTGCAAAGTTTTACAGAAAAAAAGGACTAGTGGAGAAATCACTGGGGTTTTTGAAAAAGGCATTAGAATTTACACCAACCTCTGGCTTCCTGCATCATCAGATAGGTCTTTGCTACAGAACACAATTATACAAAATGAAAAAAGCTACAAAATATCCACCTAGAGAGCAGATGGAGGAACTGATTCGATTTTGCATTTTTCATTTTAAAATGGTGGTGGAGCAAAAATCAAAGTTTATGTATGCCTATATTGACCTAGCAAGCATGTATGCAGAAGGAAATCAATATCAAGAAGCAGAAGACACCTTTCAAAAAGTATTTAAGATGGAGAAACTCACCTGTGATGAGAAGCAACAACTCCACTACCGCTATGGACGCTTTCAGGAATATCACAAAAAGTCCGAATCTGAGGCCATTAATCATTACACAAAAGGGCTGAAAATTGAGAAAAACTCGCATGAAAGAAACCTGTGTAAATATGCTCTGAAGAAATTAATAGAAAGGAGAATTCAGAGAGGCCCTGCAGATGCTAAAAATTTCAGTATTCTTGGACTTATTCACCAACTGAATGGGGAGAAGCCTCAAGCAATTGAGTGTTATGAGAAAGCCCTGGCATTGGAGCCTGATAATGAAGAATACATAAGCGCTCTCTGTGAGATACGGCTTTCCATAGAAATCTAAAGCTTCTAACACCCAGCAGAGAATCCATTTCTGTAACCACCCAATTTTTTTTTTCAAAACTGTATATGATGAAAAGTTTGTCAATTTCCTGCATTATTTGTATGATAGCCTGATTTCCTCATTTAGGCAAAACTTGCATTGGAATTAGGCTTATAGTTTGGACATTACTTATTGGCATGTAGTGCAGAATTTATAATCCTAGCAATTAATGATCTCTTGTGTCCTCTCCCCACTGCAAAATAACTATGTTTATGTTGATAACAAAGAACACTTATTCTGCAGTGCTTGCAGTGAAAAAGTGTAACAGATGCAGAAGTTGGTAGCACCACCGGCTGCTGATCGTGTAAAACCTGGAAAATGATGTTTTCTAACTTGCATATTGCCAAGAGTATAACTGTGGAGAATGTATAATAGTTAATCTATCTTTTGGCTCAGTTAAAGATCTCTGTAAATATCTGTGTTTGTGTTCATTTCTGCTCTTAGATACATAGCTTCAACATGAATCATCAGAACATGCAGTACACTGGGAAAAGATGAGGGTTAAAATTTATGAAGAGTCTGTTAGTTCATACTATTTCAAGACATCAGATAATTGAGTGCCTCCTCCTATGAGGGCAAGAAATAATTATATGGATTGGATACTACTGATGAGTTTTATAATTTTGGACAGGGTGGATTTATAGTGTTACTAGGATGCACACTTTGGAGCTATATTCAGAATTCAATATGGGTCATGGACTTTTGTGAGTTTGGAAGTCTGTAAGCTTTCATAATTAACCGTTTGCAGTAATTGTTTAACTAGGAAGAAAAAAGAGCCCTGCTTGTATCTTTTTTCCAATGAGAATCTTATAAACCATGTACCATTTGCATTTTGCTGTATTTTTGTAAATTATTAAACTGCACTGTGTCAATTAAATTTTGCTTTGGGAATCTGTCTGCAGACCAACCCTCACATCTGTACATAAAAGCTACTAAAATGGCCGTTTAAAGCATAGGAATAAAATTCTGATCAGCTGTTAAGGAGACAGAGGAAAAGCCCACTTGATTTCCTGGACTGTCTGCAAAGCTAGTTTTTGTAGTTTTGTACTGAACCATTGAACTGTGCATAGAGAGCATCTTTCTAGTTCAAGTACACCCCACAATCTTGGGCCCGTGCACATGGGTAGAGGGGTGAGAGAACATAAGGGGTACATGTGGGAGGAGGTGACAGAGCATAGGGCACAGGGGAAGAAGTTTGACAGGGCATGCAGGAGAGGATGACAGAGCACAGGGCCCAGGCACATGGGGGAGAGGAACGAGGGAACACAGGGCATGATGCGCATAGGGGAGGGCATGACAGAACACTGCACCCAGGCACATGGGGAGGGGGTGACAGGGCACAGTTGCATGAGAAAGGAAGTGCCAAAACACAGGGGATGTGCACCAGGGAGAGAGGAGTGACAGAAGACAGGTTGTTTAAAAAAAAAGAGGAATGTGTGGAGAATGTATTCCATCTTGTGAATTGCTAGAAGAATTTAGTTGTTTTAGGACTGATGGCCAAAGAGCAAAGCTTGTACAGTGTGACACTTTTACATTCCACTACTGTATCTTGGCCAATGGGATGGCATGCAATGCACCACATAGAAAACATACTACATTTCCAAAGCAAACCCCTTTAAGACTTTGTTTGTGAAAAAAATAAGAGCTATTTTTCAGGACCAATTATATCTTCACTTTTGTACATTTCTATTAGACAGCAGGCACCAGAAAAATGCAATAATCCTCCAAGTCATGCCACCCAGCAGTCACATTATTAAGCTCCCAAATGACTCATGTTGTTACAAGTGCTTCACGTAGTCAATCAGTTATCCAGGAATAAATATTACTCATCACAGGTGTAAACTCTGGCTTCAGATGCACATGTGGAATTCTCACTCACTGCACTGGCAGCTGTACTATTGGCGGGTGGGGTTGGTCTCTGGGAAACACAGAGGAAGCCAAAGGGAATTTACAGTGTGATTCTGGGTCATGAAAACCCCCTTTCTCAAATAATCTCTCACAAAATTGATGTATCCCATCCCATATGCACACAGTCAAAAAAGCACACTTCCACCTCTTCTCTCTGAAAAGGCCGGGGAGGAGGCCTTTCTTGCTTTTTATAACTAAAGGTCCAGATTGTCTCTTCCACTTCCAAAAACAAAGGTGACCCAGAATGGGTGGTAAAGGTTGGGGAGGGACTCCCTGTGGGAGAAGAGGAAGTGGGGGGAAGGGAGGGAAGAGTGTCACATACACAAAATGGTCTATCCCTACCCCACCTCTTTCCCTCTCCAAGTTTAAGAACTGCTGGAAAGAAGAGGAGATGAAGCCAGGAACCACTGACTCTCCAGAACATGATCCCTGAGTGGCCTCACAGATATGAGAGTGAGATATTTCATCTGCACTTGATGCTGTTTCAAGTAGGGTGACCAGACAGCAAATGTGAAAAATCGGGATGGGGGTGGGGGGTAATAGGAGCCTATATAAGAAAAAAGCCCCAAAATCGGGACTGTCCCTATAAAATCAGGACATCTGGTCACCCTAGTTTCAAGTAACATCGTCTTCTGTTAAATCTTCTATGCAGCTGCAACTGCGCAGCCATGCAGCAATAGTGGTATGGCTTCCACCTGAGCCATCCTGCTCGGGGAGGAGGATGAAGGGGGCAGCAGAGTAGCATTGAGGGGCCAGTCCTCCATCCGGCTGCCTCTGCACATCTGGAGGCTCGCTTCCCTATGGAAGGACCTTTGGTGTAGGAAGGCTAAGCTCCGCTCTGCAGTGCCCCCCCCCGATTCCTGTTATGATAGCAGGGCCAGTGCAATCATTTAGGCGACCTAGACAGTCGCTTAGGGCACTAGGATTTCAGGGGTGGCATTTTCTTCAGCAGCAACCGTGGCGGCCGGATCTTCGGCAGCAACCACGGCGGCCGGATCTTCGGCCACCCCGGTCGCCACTGGCATTTAGGCGGAGGGACCTGGGGCAGAGGAGCGCAGGGAGGGCCGCCTGCAGCAAGTAAGGGGGGGGGCAGCACGCAGGGGAACTCCCCACCACAGCTCACCCCTGCCCCGCCTCCTCCGCAAGCACGACGTCGCTGCTTCACTTCTCCCGCCTCCCAGGCTTGCGGCACCTAAGCTGATTGGCGCCGCAAGCCTGGGAGGCAGGAGAAGTGAAGCAGTGACGGCATGCTCAGGGTGGAGGCGGGGCAGGGGTGAGCTGGGGCGGGGGGGGTGCCTCAGGGCGGAGGGTGTGGGGTGGGGAGCTGCTGCAGGGAGGGCATCTCAGGGTGGAGGGGGGGAGCTGCCACGGGGGGGCACCTCAGGGTGGAGCGGGGGAGCTGCCGCGGGGGGCGGGAGGGCGCCTCAGGGCAGGGGCTCGGGGCCTAGGGTGCGAAACATCCTTGCACTGGCCCTGTATGAGAGGAGACAGTTTTCGGGAAACTCCTTAAGATGAACCTTGAGGAAGGAAGGAGTAGGAATGCAGCTGTTTGTGGAGAAAGATCTTGGCCAGAAATTTCCAAAATACTAGGCACCAAAAACCTCTTAAATCTAGCAGAGAAAGGCAAACAAGAACCAATGGCTAGAAGCTGGTGCCAGATAATTACAATTTAGAAATACAGCACACACATTTTTATAAAGAGGGTGATATACCACTGGAACAAAGGAAGTGGTGTATTCCCCATCTCATGATGTCTTCAGATCAAGACTAGATGCCTTGAAGTTATGCTTTAGCCAAAAGATAAACACAAGTTATTGGACTCAGTACAGGGCTAGCTGGGTTAAATGTAATGGCCTGTGATATACCAGAGGTCAGACTAAGATGATCTAATGATCACTCTGTCCTTAAATTCTATGAATCTATGAATGTGAAGCCTATACATTTGATGTTTATGCATCTAATGTTAAAGTATATAGCCTTCACATTCCTGGATATGTTATTATATTAAATATTAACATTCTTAAAAGAGCAAAAATAACCAGCATTGAGGCAATGATTACCAAAGCACAGCTTAGATGGACAGATCTTATTATCAGAATGGGTAAGGCTAGACTCCCGAAAAAGTCCTCTATCATGAGATGAAACTCAGAAAGGGCAGTAAATGTAAATACTTCAAAGACAGAATCTCAAAGCATGAGGCATAAATATAGATAACTTAGACACAGCCAAGGCCACATCTGAATGGAGAGCAATCAATAAAGGTGTGTAAACACTTTGAGAAAGAGAGATACAAAAAACCCATTGGAAAAATGGCCACACATCATGAAATGTCTTCAGCAGGAATCTACACATTCCTATGTGACATTTGTTCCCAACCTCGCTCCTCACAGATAGGACTATGCAGCCACAAGAAAACACGAGTTGTCATGATGTCATCGTTGAATATGACAGACAGCCACACATTTTATGTACAGCTACTCACCAAATCAAATTGGTTTAACATTTTAAATCTCTCCAAAAAATTTCAGAATCTGAGCCATATATTATTTCTATTTCTTAGTGCAGGTGCTAGATTACATATATTTCTATCATTACATACATTAAATGAAGGACCACTAAGGTTGGTAGAAGAAGAAAAAAACCAGAACACTGGCCTCACATAGGAAAGGTTATAACTTGTGTATTAACTTGTTTAGGTACTGGGATGTACTGTATATTTCAGCAGATCTGTATCAGTGTAGGGTTTTGTATGTGGGAGAGTGATTTTCTTCCCCACCAGGTGGTTCTGTTGCTTAGTTTTGTGCTGTCAAGAGACTGAGCCTTTGGCATTATTGATAATGAACTATAACTGAAAGAGGTGAAAGCTGCTCCGTTTAGGTATTGGGTCTGATACTTAAACAGGGCACATTTGTTAGATTTATATCTTTAAACAGGTAGAAAATCCCCAGAAAACACTACCATGCATTTCACAGCCTGCTGCTTCTACTCAATAGGGCAAAGCTTGAAGAAACTGCTCTATGTAATTATAGAACAGATCTAGCTTAGAAAAGCTGGGCAAACTGAAGCCATGCTCATTTTTCCCACCCATGCCTAGGATTTGTATAAATAACTCCAAGTTCAATGGGGACAGGGGTGTTCTGACTTTTTTTTTTTTTGGTGCTGTTTGTTTGTTTAGGACAGTGGGCCAATTCTCAGCTGGTGTGTATTGGCATTGCTCCCTTGAAGTCAATGCTGATTTACCAGCTGAGAATCTGCCCCATTGGCTGTTTCTCAAACACTTCTTCTTGTGTATTCATTCTCCAAGTGAAATAAATTCAGAATAAGAATCCTAGAATCCTAATGTGAAGTTGTGTTTTTATTGCCTCTGCCCCCTCTGCTAAAATCCACTGATCCTAAAACAGTTTAAGACTGGGTTTTCATGCTTTTGCCAGTGGGTACTGATTTATGAGGAATGGGCCAGGCATTTAGAATGGTTTCTGAAAACCCAGCTCTGTACATTCAGTTGTTTAGAGCAATGAGCATATGCAGAACATAGAAGTGGTATCCATGTTCATCCATGGGTGAAGAATATGAACAAAGAACACAACGTGGTAGAAGTTTCCTTTTTATGGAACTAAAAATACAAGAAAAGTAGTCAGCTCCAGTACAATTTGTGAAGCTGCATCACCTCACTCTAGGCTTCATTTGCACACTATAAGTTTAGCACCATCAGTAGAATAATATTTTTCTAAATTGCTTTAGCTTCAGTTGTGGCTACATTTTTTTTAATCTTTTATAGTATATGCTTGATAGAAGCAAAACCCAGTCACAGTGGGCACTGTAAAGAGTAAACGTTTACTACACTCCAATATAAATGCCTCACTATAGCCTACATTTGAAGTACAAGAAATATCGAAGGTAATGCCACAGTGAAGTATTTGTTTGGATGGAATGGAATGGAAACAACATTGACATTTTTGGCTATTGTTCCCCTTTCTTCTCTTCTCTTCCCTATTTCAACCAGCTGAAACTATAATTATTTATAAAGCACTACCAGTGTGGTCATCTCTGAACAATGAAAGATCCAGATCCTCTGCTGGGTGGTGGCATTGAAGTCAACAG
Organism: Mauremys reevesii; assembly: GCF_016161935.1. Taxonomy (NCBI): domain Eukaryota; kingdom Metazoa; phylum Chordata; order Testudines; family Geoemydidae; genus Mauremys; species Mauremys reevesii. Next base: position 33,350,035 of record NC_052629.1, on the reverse strand, counting down.
AGCTACGCTGATTTGTACCAGCTGAGTGTCTTCTAACAGGTCTCTTCTCAAGGAGCTTGCAATCTGTTTCAGATGCAGACATACACTTCTGACTTCTGGCACTTTAGACATGTCCGTTTGATGGGATGTCTTCAGGGAGAATTACATTGAAAAGATTAATGAAAGAGGCATATTTTCAGGAGAGATTTAAAGAATGACAGGGAGCTTGCTATGTGTAGCAGGAGCAAGTTACAAGGGTAGGTATGTGGCTGGGAGGCTAAGGGTGGGAGGAAGCTGGGGATGATAGCAATGTAGCCATTCCAATTTGGCATAGGGCAACAGGAATAGGATCCATATCTTATATCTCCTCCATTTAATGCCTACACTACTTGACAATTACTGTTTATCTCTACATATGGTGAATTAACAACACACACACACACACACACACAATGGTGATTGTAAAAGCAAGCTTAATTTTAATTCAAATTTTCAAAGTTAGTGCCTATTCCTGAACACTTTTTACTCATACAAGAGGCTTCCTTGAAGACAATGGAATTACTGGCATGAGTAAGGACTCCTCCTGTGAACAAGAGGGTACTGGACTGGGCCTTTAATTTTATTAAATACTGCTTTACCAAACATAGGAATTGTTTCTAAGCACACATTTAGTTTTGCAAGCTAAGCTCATGTACCAGTCTCCTAAAAAGTTGTGTTCTTAGAGATCAACCCATCTAGTTATTACTCCATCAAGATTTACATTGCACTCTCTGGGCATGTATAAGGTGCCAATCATTATGCTATAAAAAGATGCCATACACAAACAAGCATTTTTGTCTACACAGTTGCAAAAGCACAGGACAAAAGAAAATACAAAATTAACACATGAAAGGGCCTGCAAATATAGCAACATCTTTCAACTGATTAAGAACCAGATTCTGCCACTCTTACTCACATTGAGTAGTACCTTACTTGGTGAGCAATTCCATGTATTATTACTTAACTTAATAAGTATATATTATCTGCCATTTACAAATGATATAGTAATCAAGAGATTTCAAGCTTCTCCAGCTTGAAAGAAATGTGAGTTGTTCAGGGACAACATTATACCCCAATTTTTGAATAGGATCATGGAGTGGGACCTAAAAGACCAGGGTTCTACTCCTGGCTCTGCTACTGGCAGTCACTTCACCTCTCTGTGCCTCCACAAACTCTTCAGGAGCGGGACTGTTTCTTGCTATGTGTTTGTTCAGTGCTATTGAAATATCATTCTCATAACTGGGATTTTCCCCGTTGGCTTAAGCAGGAGCAGCATCAGATACTAGAAGATATGTTGAATAAAAGCTGACTTCTTGTGAGCAATATGTGTTTTTATTTAGTGTCTGGTGTAACAGTACCAACACATGCTACATTCACTATCTGCCAAGATGCTGGTAAACAAGATGCATACAATGTATAAACATATATATTTCAATTTAACAATACATAAACAAAGCACTGATATTTTGACTTTGCTGTATTTTAATCTTGTGCGGACATATAATCATTACTGCACTTTTTTCAACGTAAATGTCTTTGAAAAGTTCCACTTACTGTTATAAAATACTGAAGATCTATAATACAATAAATACTCCTATTCATTCCTATCAATACATTTTCCCAAGATGCTGAATATACAACCTATATTGGTCATAAAGAGTTATATAGTCAAACTTTTATTCAGCATTTCGGGGTAAATGGGTTGATAGCAACATATTCTACAGCCAATTTTAGAGTCCCTGAACACACTGCCATTACCACCGTATTTTCTACCTCCATATTTGCCCCAAATGTATAAACAAAACAAAACTAATCAACAAATGTGACTGCAAATGCCTTTTATTTTTTTCTTAAAATACAAGAAGGGAGCCTGACCTTGCAAAGCCTTACTCAGGCAAGTAGTTCTTACTCATGTGCGTAGTCCTATTTGGATTGCCCCAAAAGGGCAGCCCAACAGAGTCTGAAAGAAGGACTCTGGGTTAGATCATCCAGCAACAAACTTATTTTCCTAGCACAATTTACATACACAACAACAATGCATTAATGTTTCTTTTTTATGGCAGCTTGTGGGAGTTTCTCCAGTAAGCAAAAGATGGGCAAACAGAGGGGGACAAAGTGAAGACAGGAGTTAGAATCTTACCTGAGAGTTTCCAAACTCTTTGATGTATAGGTGTTTTGAATGACAGCATAGTTCTCTGAAAACATCCCGTCAATGTGCAGCAGCAGTCAAAAAAGATGACAGAATGTAAGGAACCATTAGGAAAGGGACAGATTATAAAACAGAAAATATTATAATGCCACTATAAAACCATGGCACACTCACACCTTGATTACTGTGTGCAGTTCTGTTGCCCTGTCTCAAAAACAATATTAGATACAGAAAAGGTACAGAGAAGGGCAACAAAAATTATTAGGGGTATGGAACAGCTTCCATATGAAGAGAGATTATAAAGATTGGGACTGTTCATCTTGGAAAATAGACAATGAAGGGGGGATATGATAGAGGTCTATACAGTTATGAATGGTATGGAGACAGAGAATCAGGAAGTGTTATTTACCCTTTAACATAACATAAGAACTAGGGATCACCTGATGAAATTAATAGGCATCAGGTTAAAAACAAAACAAAGGAAGTACTTCACACAACACACAGTACCCTGTGAAACTTATTGCTAGAGGATGTTGTGAAGGTGAAAACTATAACTGGATTAAAAAAGAATTAGATAAATTCATGGAGGAGAGGTCCAGAAATGGCTATTAGCCAAGATGGTCGGGATGCAACCCTATGCTGCAGATGTCTCTAAACTGCCAGAAACTAGGCGTGGACAACAGGGGATGGATCATTCAGTAATAATGCCCTGTTTTGTGCATTCCCCGCTGAAGCATCTGGCACTGGCCACTGTCAGAAGACAGGATACTGAGCAAGGTGGACCTTTGGTTGACCCAATATGGCCATTCTTATTTAAAAATAGCTCTTTTTGCTTAAGGTATGTCTGCTGTACCATACTTACAATCTGAATCCTTCCTGAAATTTATTGTTTGGCAATATTCCATTGATTTTAAACCAGAATTCCCCATGTGATTTCCTCCACTTAATACCCATTTTTGTTTTTTTTAACACTTTTTAGTAGCCTTTCTAGTTCCTCTGCAGCAATTATAATACACTACTGAATAAATTGCAAATAGCTGAAAGAGTACAAAACTACAGGCTTCCAAAGAGAAAAGGATTATGTTAAAGTCAGGGGCCAGATTCACCAGCGTGGTATGACCACTTGCATTGCACTATTGGCATAACTGGTCGATCGAGGGTCACCTTTGAAAGAGCGATCCTCCAGTGGCATAGAGTCAGCAAACTACATTCTTCCTCTGTATTATCAGAGCAGCAAGGAGAAAGGGGATGTGGCTGGGACACCCTCATGCTATATGTGGATGAATGGCTGGGTCTTTCAGCCCCTGGGCCCTTTGCAGTCCGTGAATAGGGGTACCAGCCCTTTCACAGCGCTGCTGTAGTATCAGTGAAATGCAAAGGTTACTTTTAAGCTACCTTTGCATGCAACCCCCTTACCTATGCTCTGTGCAGCTAAATTGGACTGCAGAATCAGGCTCTTTAGCTTTATGTAACATGGTACCCATAATAAATACCTTCTCAGAACACTAACAGTGAGGTCAAATTATGTCTCAATATTATATACTGAAATATGCATGACAAATAAATCTAGTCAACGCATGTTCTATTTATAAAAACAGTAAAAAAATATAGTTAAGCCCCTAAAGTATGTACCATCAGCTCCCGATGATCTAAATCAGCTTTATATACTGTGATCATTGTCACTTTCCCTTCTCACATTTACAGAGAACTAGGAAATCATGAGCAACTACTGAATACATTGTAGAGACAAAGAAAAATACTAGTTCAGTGTTAATGAAAATTCTTTGAACTCTAATCAATTTGAGAACAAACAGAACACAACCTTATATAGTATCAAAACATAGAAACAACCTTCATTTCAGAGTTTAGATGTCACCCGTCTGTTACATTTTGGAACAGCATTTTGGAAATGTAGAAGAGTGACATTATTTAATAGGTTTCAGAGTGGTAGCCATGTTAGTTTGTATCGGCAAAAAGAAGGAGGAGTACTTGTGGCACTTTAGAGACTAACAAATTTATTTGAGCATAAGCTTTCTTGGGCTAAAACCCACTTCATGGGATGCATGCAGTGGAAAATAAAGTAGGAAGATATATATACACAGAGGACCTGAAAAAATGAGTGTTGCCATACTAACTATAATGAGAATAATCAGTTAAAATGAGCTATTATCAGCAGGAGAAAAAAAACTTTTGTAGTGATAATCAGGATAGCCCATTTCCAACAGTTGACAAGAAGGTGTGAGCAACAGTAGATGAAAAAAATTAGCATGGGAAAACAGTTTTACTTTGTGTAATGACCCATCTACTCCCAGTCTTTATTCAAGCCTAATTTAATGGTGTCAAGTTTGCAAATTAATTCCAACTCTGCAGTTTCTCATTGGAGTCTGCTTTTGAAGTTTTTTTGTTGGAGTATTGCAACTGTGAGGTCTGTAATTGAGTGACCAGGGAGGTGGAAGTGTTCTCCAACTGGTTTGAATGTTATAATTCTTGATGTCTGATTTGTGTCCATTTATTCTTTTGTGCAGGGACTGTCTGGTTTGGCCAATGTACATGGCAGAGGGGCATTGCTGGCACATGATGGCATATATCACATTGGTAGATGTGCAGGTGAATGAGCCTCTGATAGTGTGGCTGATGTCACATCTACCAATGTGATATATGCCATCATGTGCCAGCAATGCCCCTCTGCACTGGAAGTAGATGGGTCATTACACAAAGTAAAAACTACTTCCCCATGCTAATTTTCCCCTACTGTTACTCACACCTTCTTGTCAACTGTTGGAAATGGGCCATCCTGATTCTCACTACAAAAGTTTTTTTTCTCCTGCTGATAATAGCTCACCGTAACTGATTACTCTCGTTATAGTTAGTATGGTAACACCCATTGCTTCATGTCCTCTGTGTATATATATCTTCCTACTGTATTTCCTACTGTATGCATTCAATGAAGTTGGTTTTAGCCCACAAAAGCTCATGCTCAAATAAATTTGTTAGTCTCTAAGATGCCACAAATACTCCTCTTTCTTTTATTATTTAATAGATGAATGTATCAGTAATGCACCCCACAAGCTACATTTACTCCATAGCTTTTCTGAAGCACCCAATTGTATTGTTTTTTTTCCCAACACAATAAGTCTGAATCAGCAGTAAATGTCAGCAGTTGTCTGCTGGCCCAAACAAGCCAAAAATATCTAGGGCCAGATCCTCATCTGTTGTAAATCATGGATTCACATCCACTGAGGATCTGGCCCCTGGAGTTCTAGAGAGGAGAAGGACCTCTCTGGGTTTGGGTCTGGTTTGGATTTCAGGCAATGAGAATTTGCTTTGGCTCCTTTACATTTCAGTATGCCTCCTCCCATGCATAAAAACCCTGGAGGACAAACCAAACACACTGGGCTCTAGAGCCCAGCTGGGATGGCAGTCACAGGCTCCCTTCCCATCTGTTCACAAAAGGGATCAGCAACAGGAGATAATACCTGAACTGGAACTCTATCCCCTAGAAATCCATTTTCCAGGGACCTTTGAAGTGGGAAAGGGCAAATATCTTGTAGCAAGTTTGGGAACAGAGCTGGAAGAATCGTATTTCTCATAAAGCTGCATTCTAGTTATGTACAAAGTTTAGGCACACTGTAAAATTAAAGCTGCTTTAGAGATACTTTGAAATAATGTTCTATATGGTCTAAAACACAAATCTCCTGCAGAATTCCTTAACAATGGCATTGGCATTTGTAACAGTGATTTTCAAATGTTTGGAAAAGACCAATAAGCTTGGAACATTTTTTTGCTGGTCAGTCCACTGAAAAACAAAACGGAGTGCAACACTGAAAAGCTTATTTCATCAGCCCTGTTTTTAAAACAGTTTCAACCTAAGTTCTATTGTTCCGTTTTGCTTTGTGATCGTCATGTGAATTACCTCTGATTATTATCAATTACCTCAGTAGATTCATCCTATTATCTCTGGAGCCAGCATTACTGACTCAGAAAATATCCTGCACACGTTAACTGAAGAACTTTCCTCATTTGTACCTAACTTTGCTTTAGAGCTGTATAAATCACAGTTGTTATTCTACTAAAATATGAGAGAAAAATCTAGTTGAAAGATGCCTTGTTTCTTTCATTGTATTGGGAAAATATATCTTCAAGAGTGTAGCATGTGCAGTCACATCTCTCTTAGCCATGGCTGTACTGCATACCAAGGCTTGATGGCACTTGTCATCTGTTGCTGTAGCTATTTGCCTCAGTGGCCAATATTTCTACATCCTTTTGGTCTAAATCTCCAGACACAGAATAAGCTGTTGTTCCATTTGTCCAGTTCTGCTGTTTTGTGTCAGTATCTCTGGTAAGTGACCTCAGCTGTGTCCTTTTGATTTTCTTTGCTAGTCTAGCAAAGCAGAGTAATGTTGAACTGAATATCATAGAAAATCCACACAGAATGAATGATGCAGTGTAGCTGCCGGTTGTATCCACCAGCCAACCTATTGGAAAACAAATATTTTTTAAGGTATTTAGTAATTTACAAACTCCTTGTTACAGCATTCATACTGCAATTCATCACATACAATGGTGATCAAGTGACAGGCATATATAGCTGACACATCAGTTAAAATACATTTTGCCTCCAGGGAAAGAAAACAAATATCTTACATAATGATCTCATCATACTTAGCTCAAGTTTTTAGAAGCTTTTGTTCAGAACATAACCCCATCACAAAAGGGCACTGTAGTTTTCCCTACAATCCTATATAAACATCCTCTAAAAGCATTGATTTAGCTGACAGTCTGGAAATGTGCTCAGAGCCATCATGGGAGTAAATGCTATTCTGTGCATGAGTTCCCCACCCAGAAACTTTGTCTGGGCTTGTGTATCACTTGAAATGTTCCATTAATATTTTTGCAGTGACAAATCAAATTAAAAAGCATCAAAAGCAGAGGTGAATTTGAACTTGGAGTGAACAGCAAATACAAAATGAAAGACATATATACTGTACTATGGCTATTCAAGAAAGGCAATATGAATCGGTGATCTTCCCACATCACTCAAAATGGATATAAATCCTTTCTGTGGAATGATCAGGACATCATTGTCCTAATCCCTACTTCATTTTTCAAGCAAGAAATTTAAACTAAACTGGCAGGAGATATGGTGTTCAGATATCCCGGTGATGATGATGGCTACTTAAGAACCTGAATAGAATTGAATGGACTATTGCCAGCCCATACTAAAGAAATTCAACAGTAAACCCCACTGCCTAATCCATGCCACATTTCTGAAATGGACGGATAAAGCTCTCTGGATCCTAAAATCTATAAAAGAACATACTTTGATTAAAACTCAAGGGTTATTTAATTTCAAAGCAAAAGATACATTTTTGCACTTTTTATATTGCTGAACTACATGAAACAATTAAATAACAATGTGCTGGATTATTTCATTGTATGCCCCTGAATTTCCATTTGTTTTTAGTGTGCCGAATTCACTCCATCAAAATAGGGCTTAAGTGGGACCCAAGTGGTGTGTAGGTCATGCATTGGCCCTGTGCTCAGGGCTCAAGTGGACTCAAATACTGTTTGTTTATTTTCCTTTCTCTTTTCCATCATTTAGTGCTAAGGCCCACATGAATTTTACATAGAATTTAGAAAACAACTAAGCCACGGGGATCTTTTCCTCACCAACACAATGAAAACATCAGAGAGAGATCACTTTGATCAGTCACAAGGGAAGAACACATTGGGACTGTTCATAATATTTGAAAATGTTATAAAAATACACAAACTGAAAAGTAAAGCCATGCTAAGGTGTTTGCTCTTAACTACCATGGGCGGTGCAGATCATAGGCTGGGGAAGGCTATGCCTCCCCAGACAGCCCCGGCACTCTGGGGTTGGCGGCACTCAGGCTACCGGGGTGAGGGAGCGGGGCCTCAGATGGAAGGGGCGGGCTGGGCCAGGGGCTAGCCTCCCACCACCCATGTTAACTCTTCTGGCTTGGTTACCTCCTTCCCACTATTGGAGAAGGACTTTTGTTTTTAATATGGGCCAGATGCTCTCCTCTGCTCCAAGTGTTTTCTTTTCTCACCAAAATTTGTCATGGGCATCTGTGTGGCGGGAGGGTCCCAGAGCTTGGGCTGCAGCCTGAGTCTAAACATCTACACAGCAATTAAACAGTCCCTTGGTCTGTGCCCATGTGCCCAAATCAGCTGGCATGGGCCAGCCGCGGGTTTTTAATTGCAGTGTAGAGGGCTATGTTGCCAGCTGAGGAGGGGATGCACCCTGCATGGATGTCCTGACCTCCACAGGATTCATATCAGGATTGTCTGTGGCTCTTCATGCCATTTGGGTGAATGTGATCATGAAATGATAGATTACATGATTCTAAGGAAAGGAAGGAAGGAGAGCAGCAGAATAAAGACAATGGACTTCACAAAAGCAGACTTTAACAAACTCAGAGAACTGATAGGTAAGGTCCCATGGGAAAAAAATCTAAGCAGAAAAGGAGCTCAGGAAAGCTGGCAGTTTCTCAAAGAGTTAATATTAAAAGCACAACAGCTAACTATCCCAATGTGAAGGAAAGACAACAAGAGGCCAATATGGTTCTATCAGGAGCTCTTCAGTGATCTGAATATCAAATAGGTATCCCACTAAAAGTGGAAACAGACAACTTGCTAGGGAGGGAATACGAAAGAATAGCACAAGCATGTAGGAACTAAATTAGGAAAGCTAAAGTACAAAATGAGTTACATCTAGTGAGGGACATAAAAGGCAATGGAAACAGGTTCTATAAATATATTAGGAACAAGAAAAAGATGAATGAAAATATAGGTTCTCTACTTAATGGGGAAGGTGAGCTAATAATAGATGACTTCAAGAAGGCTGATACGTTTAATGCCTATTTTGCTTCAATCTTCACTAAAAAGGCAAACTGTGACCAGATACTTAACACAATAAATATTAACAAACAGGTGGAAGGAACACAAAGTAAAACAGGAAAATACCAGGTTAAAGAACATTTAGATTTAGATTTGGCTAAATGTAAATGAATACATCTAGGAACAAAGAATATAGGCCGTACTTACATGATGGGGGAGTCTATCCTGGGAAACTGTGACACTGAAAAAAAATTGGGGCTCATGGTAGATAATCAGCTGAAAATGAACTCCCTGAGTGATGTTGTAACCAAAAGGACTAATGCAATCCTTGGGTGCAGAAACAGAGGAATCTCGAGTAGTAGTGAATAGGTTATTTTGCCTCTGTATTTGGCACTGGTGCAACCACAGCTTGAATATTGTGTCCAATTCTGGTGTCCACAATTCAAGAAAGATATTGATAAATTGGAGAGGGATCAGAGAAGAGCCATGAGAATGACTAACAGATTAGAAAATTTGCTTTATAGAGACAGATTCAAGAAGCTCTATCTATTTAGCTTAAAAAAGAGAAGGTTAAGGGTTGACTTGATTACAGTTTACAAGTACTTACACATGGAGACAAATATTTGATAATGGGTTCTTCAGTCCAAGAGAAAAAAATATAACAGGATCAAATGGCTGGAAGTTGACATTAGACATATTCAGACAGGAAGTAATTTTTTAATGGTAAGAATAATTAATCACCGGAACAATGTATTAAGTGTTGTGGCAGATGCTTCACCACTGGCAATTTTTAAATCAAGATTGGATGTTTTTTCTAAAAGATATGAAAATTCTAGGAATTATTTTCGGGTTATTCTATGGTTTGTGTTATACAGGAGGTCAGACTAGATAATTATAATGGTCTTTTCTGGCCTTGGAATCTATGAATCTAGATAAATTAGATATTTTCAAGTCAGCAGGGCCTGATTAAATTTATCCTAGAATACTTAAGGAACCATCTGAAACAATCTCAGAACCATTAGCAATTATCTTTGAGAATCCATGGAGGATGGGTGAGGTCACAAAAGACTGAAGAAGGGCAGACATAGTACCTATCTTTTAAAAAAGGGAACAAAGAGGACCTGGGGAATTATAGGTATCCAGAAAGACAATAGAACAAATTATGAAACAATCAATTTGCAAGCACCTAGAGGATAACAGGATTACAAGGAATAGCCAACATGAATTTGTCAAGACTAAATCATGCCAAATCAACCTAATTTCCTTCTTTGACAGGGCTAATGGCCTAATGGATGGGGGTGGGAGCTGTAGGTGTGACATATGTTGATTTTAGCACGGCTTTTGACATAGTCCCACATGACATTCTCATAAGCAAACTAGAGATATGTGGTCTAGATTAAATTACTATAAAGTGGGTGCAAAACTGGCTGAAAGACCATAATCAAAGAGTAGTTATAAATGGTTCTTTTCAAAATAGTGGGGTACTTGTCCTGTGTCCAATACTATTAAATATTTTCATAGACTAGAATTTGAAACTACTTTGACAAATTGGAGAATTGGTCTGATTTCAACAAGATTAAAGTAAAAAAAGACAAGTGCAAAATATTACACTTAAGAAGGAAAAATCAAAGGCACAGCTACAAAATAGGGAATAACTGGCTAGGCACTAATACTGCTGGAAAGGATCTGAGGGTTACAGTGGATGACAAATTGAATTAGAGTCAACAATGTTTTGCATTTGTGAAAGAGGCTAATATGATCCTGGGGTGTGTTAACAGGAGTGTTGTATGTAAGACACAGGAGATAAATGTCCTGCTCTATTCAGCACTGGTAAGCCCTCAGCTGGAGTACTGTGTCCAGCTAGGTACCACACTTTAAGAAAATGTTGAGAAATTGGAATTAGTTCAGAGGTGAGCAACAAAAATGATAAAACCAGACCAGTGAGGAAAGGTTTTTAAAAACCAGACCAGTGAGGAAAGGTTAAAAAAGCTGGGCATGTTTCGTTTCGAGGGGGAATAAAAGACAAGAGGTGGTCCTGACACCAGTCCTCAAATATGTTAAGGGCCTTTATAAAGAGAACAGTGATCAATTGTTCTCCATGTCCACTGAGGGTAGAACCAAAAGTAATGGGCTAAATCTGCAGCAAGGGAGATTTAGATTAGAGATTAGGAAAAAAATTCTAACTATATGGATAGTTAAGCACTGGAAAAGGCTTCCAAGGGAGGTTGTAGAATAATCCCCATGACTGGAGGTTTTAAGAACAGGTTGGTCAAACACCTGTCAGGGATGATCTAGGTTTACATGGTTCTGCCTCAGCACAGGGGGCTGGACTAGATGACCTCGGGAGGTCCCTTCCAAGCCTACAGTTCTATAATTTTAGGCTCTGTATTTTCACCCTTTGATGTGTTTTTCCACAAACATGGATAATTTTGATGGCTGTAAGTTAGAGATGGGCAACGTTTACCAGAACTTGATTTTTCAATGACATTTTTCATCAGTGTTTGAAATTTCTATGAAACATATGGAACAAAATTTATGCACAAAATGACTTCCCACATCTGACCAGCTCTAGATAAATAAATCATTCAGCTTTCAGAAGGTAAATCCGGAGTAACAGTATAAACAGTACAGTATAGTAATCTGTGAACTGACCTGCAATGGGTGGACTCACTAGATAAGGGAGTGCATGAAGAAAATACACTACCCCTAGGGCTGATGATAAGGAAGCAGTTCCCACTACATCTGCTGTCACAACAGGGATCAGTGTAACGTAGGCTCCATCAAAATACCCAAAGGTAAATGAGAATGGCACAAGCATAGGGAAACTTTGGAGAACAGGAAGGAAGAGACAACAGAGGCCATCCATTCCCACGGCAAAGAGGTAGCAAACATAGCGGTACTTCTTCAGACACCTGCAGATTTTAAAAAGAGGAAGGATAAGTCAATCATGTGTACTTCCTCTCTGTTTCTGTTCACTTCCAGACCTATTAGTTTACCACATGCAATTAACATATGGTTGAGTCCTGGGATATTTTCTGTGTTAACCTGTTCCCTGTCTTTTCTATGCTGCACAGTTTTAATGTCTGGCTTCCCACACAGCTTTCCAAGTGCAAAACCCAGCCAGTGAGGGCTCTAACACTGTGCTGGATTGACAAACCTGGATAGTGAAGTTCTCTATCTACCTGTAGAACACACAGTAGAGACAGCAGTGCGAGCTTCCCTACACTATGCACATGCCTCAGTTTTCTTGGGGACCACCCTGGGTGGGGTGAGGGTAGTTCAACCTCCAGGCCCATTCAACCCTTGGTCTCTGTTTTAAAACTTTGTCTGAATAACATATATAGTAACTCCTCACTTAAAGTCGTCCCTGTTAACATTGTTTCGTTGTTACGTTGCTGATCAATTAGGGAACATTCTCGTTTAAAGTTGCACAATGCTCCCTTATTACGTTGTTTGGCAGCCGCCTGCTTTGTCCACTGCTTGCAGGAAGAGCAGCCTGTTGCAGCTAGCTGGTGGGGGCTTGGAACCAGGGTGGACTGGCAGCCCCCCTATCAGCTCCCTGCTCCCCTAAGTTCCCTGCGCAGCAGCCGCCCAGCAGGCTAGCAAATGCTGGGCAGTTCAGCTGTCCCTCCCCACACCACTGCCATGTGCAGCTCCTGCCCTCTGCCTTGGAGCTGCTCCCGGGAGCCTCCTGCTTGCTGTGCAGGGAAGGGGAGGGCGTGCTAATGTCAGGGTGTCTCCCCCCACACTTACTCCATCTCCATAGAGCAGGTGGGGACATGACAGGGCTCAGGACAGAGGGAGCTTGCTAGCAGCAGCTGCTGTCTCAACTTGCTGATCCACTTAAAAAGGCAATGTACTTAGAGTGGGGTCAACGTACTTGAAGGGGCAATGCACATCTCTCTCACACACCGAGTGTGTGTCTCTGTCTGCCATGCTGTCTCCCCTCCTTCCATTTGTGCTGTCTTGTAGAGTGTGAGAGGCTACATTAACAACAATGCGTTAACCCTTGAGGACTCAGCCGAGTGCTAGTTCATCATTCAGCACTAAGGCATTCCCCTGAGAAATATTCCACCCTCTGACTCCACCACCTCAACCAAGCTTCACAATCAGATATGGAGATATACCTATCTCATAGAACTGGAAGGGACCCTGAAAGGTCATCAAGCCTCCTGCCTTCACTAGCAGGACCAAGTACTGATTTTGCCCCAGATCTCTAAGTGGCTCCCTGAAGGACTGAACTCACAACCCTGGGTTTAGCAGGCCAGTGCTCAAACCACTAAGCTATCCCTCCCCGTCATTGCTATATACAGTATTAAATTGTTTGTTTAAAACTTATACTGTATATATAATATAGTCTTTTGTCTGGTGAAAAAAATTTCCCTGGAACCTAACACCCAATTCCCACATTTACATTAATTCTTATGGGGAAATTGGATTCGCTTAACATTGTTTCGCTTAAAGTCACATTTTTCAGGAACATAACTACAACGTTAAGCAAGGAGTTACTGTACTCCTCTGTATTTATATCTAAGATCACTAAGACTGTTCCTAATATTTTGCAAAAATAAGACAAATGTCCTTATTCCCTCTTCTCTCTTTTACTGGTGTAAATCAGGACTGATGCAATGGAGTTAAAAGTGGTGTAAGTGAGAGAAGAATCAAATCCACAATTCGCATTGACTCAAATATCCAGTGTACTGAATAAGTATGATGACTGAAAGAATAAGTATGACGACCTTTAGAATAGCCTACTGCCACACTCACCTGATCTTCGCCACCAGTATTATAGACATTGCATACAACAAAATGTCACAATGGAGTAAAGGTAGCAAAACACGGCTAAGCACTAAAACCTCAGGAAATGCAGAAGTTAGGATTCACATACAACCTTAACTCTGCCCTTTTGTGTTTATGCATTACAATAGAGTGCCAGATCCTTCATCCCTTTTGTGCCACGACAGCAGCACAAATGAGACAGAAAGGCAGAAGTAGTAGATCTCATCCTCTACAGAGCTGGCACAGAGGGCAATGCTTAATATACACTGAACATTGAGCTGCATTTACACTATAGACAACAACAACTTTGGACAAATGTTATTCATTTCTAAAAATGAAAATTAAAAGTATAAGTTAACTCAAAGATGAAAACTAAGGTAAAAAATGAGCATTTCTGAAAATTGTATAAATACCATAAATTGAGCTGATCTACTGGAAAAATAACGCAAGCTATTGTAATGTCCTCAAAATGTATGCTAGCAAGCATTCCACCTGGCTATCCCACATGCAAAGGCTTATAACTAGTTTGCGGTCTGTCGTTACCTTCTGTCTGTCAACCATCCAAAGGTGATATTACCAACGATATCGATGACACCAAGTATGGACATAAGGAAGGCAGCCTGCTGGTGACTCACACCAACACTCAAAGCATAAGGCACTAGGTAGACAAAAAGAGGGCTACAGCCATATGCCATAAATAAAACAGACACTGCTAGCACCATGAAGTCTGGCATCAGGAAGAAGTTGTATTCTTGCCAGGAGCAGCAGCATAGACATTCATGAGACCATGCTTTGAATAAAGGTGAACAGCTAGACAATTGCTTTAAGTCTTGCTTCTGTGCTTCTGAGACATACTCCTGTTCAAGAAACTCAGGAGGGTGTTTATGGTCCTCCTTAAGAGTAATAGGCCTCATCAGGGCACCACAAACACAGAGATTTAAAACAAAACCGCCCAAGATGAGTAAGGCTCCACGCCAGGAAAATTGTTCAATCAAGAGTTGGACCACAGGGGCCAGAATGAAGGTACCGATTCCGCTCCCTGACATGGCTATTCCATAAGCCAGTGCTTTCTTTTTGTTGAAATATTTTCCCACCATTGCTATGGCTGGAGAATAACAAAGTGCAAATCCAAGTCCTAGGGAAAAAAGCAGAATGAAGGTTGTTTAATACTGAATACAAGTAACAGGATACATTAAATTAAACCAAGTAACCCACTCCCATCAGCACTAATAATGAAGAGGCCCTTTGTGGATTATCACATTTTGCAATTTAGTGAATATGGGATAAAAACATGAAGAAAAAAACAGGGATGCCGAGTCAAATATAGTTGAACCTCACTAATCTGTACCAATGCAGAGGCTCAGTGAGGATTGATGAGCTTTGCATATGAACACGTACTCAGGCTAGATAGGAGCACAGTATCATCAGCCAGTTATTAGTAGCCTGGCCCTGTACCCAGGCATCTCTGAGTGCCAGGGGATGGAGGGACCTCCCATTTAGATTGTGGGATTGCATCAGGTACATTGCTCGGTGTTACACTCAGTTACAAACCCAAATATCTATTTTCAGGGCAGATTTGTGTGTTTGCAGATCTCTGAAGGATGGCATAGGGAATTTCTCTCTACTGTAAAATGTCCTACAAGAAACTTTCTTTGACAAGATGAAGAAATTCTGCATTTCAACTGGCTGGAGTTCTGTGCAGTTTTAAATCCCCTGGGAAAGTCCTTATTCAAGATGCTGTGACCACTTTCAGAACCAAGGTTAAAAAGGCTCAGAACAAGATGCCATTCCTATTTAGTAGATTAATTAGATTCATTTGGGCAGGGAACAATTTCATGGATTTTGCTACAGAGCTTCAAGGACAGATGCACAAGAATCAGACGTTAGTATCAGTGCTGGCATTTCTGCAGGGATTTCTGAATCAGACACAGAAACTTATTCCAGGCTGGCATTTTGAAATAAATGGCACCCTCAGTTACACAGGTACCTCTCCCATTGCCTTTGGCAGAAAGCACAAGCTTGGGAGATTCTCAGGATGTAGCAGGCTATCAGTGTTGGCCTGAAACACTCCATCCTGCTAACAGGTGCTGACTCTGCTGGGAGAGGACTGAATGGATTAAATTGACACACTGAGACCAGCAGCTTGTTACCTCACCAAGAGAGGTCTTGAGTGTCTTGAGGCAGGACCTGTGGCTTTTGCGGGGAAGGTTTGAATGGAACTTTATGTTCCCTCATTGTTTATTTCTTTGTGAAGAAAGCCAAACCCCAGGAAGGGCACTGAATTTTGACACTACAAAGCTAGTGTTGTTCTCAACTGCCCTCTAGATTACAGGTCAGCTCACTGCATCAGCACTACCAGCCTTTTACTATTAGTTCATTTCTTCCCTACTCACTCCCTGCAGACTAAATTCACTGCTTGTGAAATGGACTGTCTACAACTTAATGTACACTGCTTCATTGCCTCTCTTCCTCAATATTCATAACCGCTCTCATAAAGGAAGCCTCAGTGCCGTAGGCGGGTATGTGACATGGTGCTGTGGGTTAAAAGGGACCTTTTTATTTGTTATGAACACATTGGACAAGGATTAACATTGTAATGCAGGAGCAACACACACTGTAACAAGGAATTTTTTTTCTTAGCAAATAAGCTGTTGGCAGCACACAAAGTATAGTAATTCTACCAACTTGCTACTCAACGGCAGGGGACCAAGTACAAGGCTTATATCACCGTGGCTACCGTGGCAGTTTTAATGAGGCAGGAATTTCAGTATAACTATTGCAACCTCTCCCTTTCTTTAGTGTACATGCAACTATACAAAAACAGGACAAACTGAGGGTATTCTTTTAACACAGTGGCTGAACTCAAAGGGAGGATGCATTAGGATAATGCATTCAACAGGAGATTTGTGCTTCTTAACTGAATGTAGAGCATGCAGAAATAAGCCATGCAATGGTGACTTAAGAAATTGATGCAATGACTCCCTCGTTTATTTATTAATCATTTACCTTGATTTAAATAATTTTAAAAATCACCAATGCAAAGCTGTGTGTGTCTTGACCTATAATTTATATTACAACATATAGTTTTGTTGACAGCATTACACCAAAAGGAACCCTGCCAGCCAGTAACCTACCAACAAACAAACAAGCAAACAATCCTCTTTCCCACCCTCTTATCATCTGAGAAGTTTACCCTCAGCCACACAACTGTTGAACAGATGACTTTTGCTGTGTGCTAGGCTGGTCACCAAAACTGGGGTTATTTCAGATCAGGAGCAAATGCCAGAGGCCTGGAGCCCTCCCACATAATTCTCTGCAAGCTGGTCATTCTTTCATAACAAGGGGGTTCCAGCTTGAAAGCCTCTACTGACTGCAGCTGGGGCAGTGTCAGTGGGACAGTGGTGAGCCCTCTAATGTTAAGGTAATGGCTGGGGCAAACATTATGAATCCCTCCTACCTGTAAGCACGCCTAATGAAAAGTAGAGGTGTTCCAGGCTTGTGGCAAATGAACTCAGGATCAGTCCAGCAGATGCGAGCAGTCCTCCAAGCATGATGCCCACTTGACATGATAGATGGTTACTGATAAAACTTCCAAGTGGGGCTTCGAAAATAATGAATGCAGTTAGTGAATGAATGCAGTGTATACTCACCTGCACTTCACCGCCAGAGTCAAGGCTTGGGAACAAAAATCAGCACCAAAGCCACACAAACAAGAGAAAAACACTGATCTGATGCTGCAGCTAATTGGAGTGATGTTTCAGATTCACATATATCATATCATGGTGTTTGTGACCTCCTCAAAAACCCTTTCAGAATGGCTGTTTTCTATTTTCCATAAAATCAGGTCAATGGCTATTTTAAAGCAGGCAATACCACTATAAGACAAAGCTGTTTTTCAATTAATGGGGTCAAAGAAGGCAAAGCCAATGACTAGGTTAGGAGCATTTTGTTCATTACCCTATCATTACAGCAGCCATAAACCTGCTACCTCTGGAATTTGTACTGCTACTCTATGAAAAGATGGCCCTCTGCCTATCACTGAAGAGCTTAGACCTTATAAGTTGTAGAAATGATCTCTCTCTCTGGTAGGAATAGGCTGACCCAGCAATATTAAAAGTTAAAATCCCTGCACACACAAAGAGCAGTATGGAGTGTCAAAGTCCAGTTTCACCCACGGGAAGTACAAATCCTAGAAACCTTTGTGCTCTTCTCTCTGCCTATTTAAAATCCCCTTAGCATTTCAGGTGGAAAACTTTGTCCCCACATCTTCACCTATGAGATGTGGTGTAGTGGTGCAGAGGTGTCTGGCTACATTTTAGGCCCCAATCGTGGAATGCAATGAATATGGACAGACCACTCTACCTGCAATATGATGTGTGCAGGATCAGAACCTAAGTTTGCACAGTACTTTGCAGATCTTTAAATGATATCCGTGAGAAATTAAGTGTAACTCCAGAACAGAAAGGGTGTCCTAGGCCAGTGGTTTTCAAACTTGTTTTCTGGCGACCCAGTTGAAGAAAATTGTTGATGCCCACGACCCACTGGAGCTGGAGATGAGGGGTTTGGGGTGTGGGAGGGGCTCAGAGCTGGGGCAGAGTGTTGGTGTGCAGGGGTGAGGGCTGTGGGATGGGGCTGGGAATGAGGGTTTCAGGGTGTGGGAGGGGGCTCTGGGCTGGAGCAGGGGGTTGGGGTGCGGGAGGGGATCAGGGCTCTGGGCTGGGGCTGCAGCCAGGGATGAGCGGTTTGGGGTGTAGGAAGGGGCCCCAGGTTTGAGGGAGGGGCTGGGGTAGGGGATTGGAGCATGGGGTTGGGGTGTAGGCTTACCTCCGGCCGCTCCCAGTCAGTGGTGCAGCCGGGGTGTAGAGGCAGACTTCCTGCCTGTCCTGGCACTGTGAACCACGCTGCGCCCCGGAAGCGGCCAGCCGCAGGTCCGGCTCCTAGGCGGAGGCATGCAAACAGCTCAGCATGGCTCTTGCCTGCAGGCACCGTCCCCTTCCCCCACAACCCCCATTGGCTGGGAACCAGCCAATGGGAGTGTGGAGCCAGTGCTCGGGGTGGAGGCAGCACATGGAGCCCTGTGGCCCCCTCACCTAAGAGCCAGACCTGCTGCTGGCTGCTTCTGGGGCCCAGCCTGATGTTGGAACTAGCCTGCCTTAGCCGAGCAGCACCACCAATGGGACTTTTAATGGCCTGGTCGGTGGTGCTGACCAGAGCTGCCGCGACCCAGTGCCTTCCATTCTACAACCCAGTACTGGGTTGCAACCCACAGTTTGAAAACCACTGTCCTAGGGGATATTTCATAAAGAAAACACACAGGACGTTTGCTCACAAAAAAAGTTCAGTGAAGGGATGTGATGGTTGTGACTTGAACCAAAGGAGCTAGGAAACACAGTCAAGTCTGAAATGTAACTGCAATATACTAGGTAAAACAAGTCCTAGTGGAATGCCTCTTAAACCGTGACCTTTCCCATTAGGTTTTTTTCCCACAAAAACAGTTCTTAAAACACACATCACTTGACAATAAAGTGCTCTGTTTCTTTTCAGTATCAGACAACATGGTCAAAAAAGCCCCCTCCTTGCCAAACTGTGCTGTGGGATACAGCTTGGACATACTACACCCATTTAGCTACAAAGCCAGGATGTGTTGGACAAAAGTCATTAGCCAGCCTGAAACCAGAAATTTTCCACACTGGCTCTGATGACTTGTGAATACACTAATATCAGGTGTCCCACAGGTCTAAAGAACAAACCAATTTATTATTCGGAGAGTGCAATACCCACCACACAGCATTGTGGCACAGTCTGCAATGGAATGGATCCAAGCTGTTCGCGCATAATCCTGAGCAAAGTATGTCTGGAACTCCACAAAGAAAATTGAGATGCATCTAGGAAAGAAAACATGAATACTGATCTGTTAAATTCTGGGATAAAGGGTACCTGGTTTGGGTCTGTTCCAAATCCTATGAAAGTCAATGCAAAGATTCCTATTGACTTCCAAGGGAAATGCATTGGGTCATTAAACATCTGCAAAATGGAGACTGAAATGAGAGACTATCTGGATGCACAGGAAATAATGACAAATGAAAATGTGGCACATAGGATGGATAGTTCCTACAGTAATTCATGTGTCTCATTCAATGAGACAATGACAAATGAGTTACAGAATGGTTACCAAGTATGACCCTAGTAGTGGGATTAGACAGATCAGTTTAGGACAAGGAAGACATTTATTTCCACAAGGAGAGCCAATCTTTAAAAGAGCAGACAATTATATTGCCCTTTTTTATTTTAACCTCCCATAAACTATTATCCAATTCCTACATTGTTGTTTCTCTCTTTAAGGACTAATATATGTTAGTCAGATGACTTCTGGGCCATCAGAAGTCACTTAAGGCACGAAGAAGCCCCTGCCATCCCTGTGTATCATGTTGTTTTCCAGAGTGGCTATCTTGTTGTGTTTCTATAACTTCACTTTTTCACTAGGCTAGGTTGTTGGCCTATCATTCAACCTGTGATACTTCCCAGGGATACCCAGGGCCATGAGGAACTTCACTACCACCAGCCCTTAGCATGAGGAAGCCTTGTCTGTGTCTGCTCCCTGGCTGCACCAGCCACGGGAAACACAAAAACTCCCCTATGCAGGCCCTGGCTCTCTCTACAAATTAGCGATAGGCACATTCCAACCCCCAAACCCTCCAAGTATCTCCCTGGAATGTTCAGCACCTGATCCACCAGACACTTGCAGTATTCACAGAATTGCTGCTTCCAAAGAAGCAAGACACCCCAGCTTACCAATTACATCTCAGATAAATGCTCTATTTAACACACAGCACTTAGGTATGTTTATAGCGAAAACAGTAAACATTTATTTAATAAACTATAGAGGTTCAAGTGATAACAAGTAGCAGTACTGAAAACAAATGGTTACATACAAATTAAAACCATAGCATGCATTCTAGAACTTAGACTTATTTTCAAATCTTAGAGCAATACTTATCCAAAATCCTTCCAGTGTATTACAAGCAGGCTTGGCTGTGATCTTCCATTCATCAGACAAGTCATGCTGGCAGCTTGCCTCCTCAGTGAAAGATCCAGCGTGTCTGTTTGCCTTCCCAGATAGATCAGAACAATTCATTGTCCATATTTATAAACAGGATACCACCTGCTGGTTGTTTATTCCTGTATACTACTTTACTGTAGACTTTGCCATTTCTTAATCAGCATCTGGCTCAATATGCAAATTGGCCTCCGTTGAGACACACACACAATACACAACGACCAGGCAGGGAGATAAGCATCTGTTACCCCCTTCCTGAAAGGAAGCCATCCAAGACATGTCACCTCCTGGTTATCTGCCTTAAGGATCTCATTTTCAATATAGACATAACTCCTTAAATATTATCTGTGCATACATTTTGCAGTGATGATGATGGACCAGTGGGCTACTGGTTCTCAGTAAAGACTTCATATGCCAACCTTTACTGAATTATTAGGCATATATTTGACCTGGCAATCCCTGTAAAACTCTTTGCACCCCTTGTGCTCTCAGTCAGTTGGCACCAAGACATTTCTCAAGGATAGGATGTTCGCCTGTCATTCTCCCCTGCAACCTGGAGGACCTAGGGACTCCTCTTTTGTCTGGCCCCTATCCTTTGACCTGTCCAGTTTGGGTGCCCCCACCAGAAGTTACAAATGCTGCCAGCATAGCTCTCAGGGTCACTGGAATGCAGAGGCTTTCCCATCACTTCCCACCACATCGAGGATACTCTTCTCTTTCCCTGGGGACTGCACCTGAATGTGGTGGGAATGTTTGCATGTGACCCTGAGAGCTCTGCCAGAGGGAGATTTAACTCCTGGCAAGGCCACCCAAGCAGGACAGGCCAATGGGTAGGGAGGGACCAGATGAAAAGTAGTCTACTGGTCCTCCAGGCTCCAGGGGTCTGGGGGCGGTGGGAAGAAGGGGTTGAGCAACCTATCCTTGCAAAAAAGTGAAGTTATAGAAACACAAGATAGCCACTCCGGCAAACAACATGATAGACAGGGATGGCAGAGCCTTCCCTATGCCCTAAGTGACTTCTGATAGCAGAAGAAGGATTCAAATTCATGTTTACAGAGACATATAGCTATACAGACCTACACACAAAATGCTGTTCAGTTATGTATAGGTTGGAACAAACTCACAATAATCAAGGAATCCTGTGCCCATATGCCTGCAGACAGCAGCATACACGGTAACTGAACAAAGGATACAAAATGCTGGCTGCTTTAACAGTACAGACTCTGAATGGCTCTTCACATACAGAGACTGATTCTGAGACCAGCCCTCCCTTTTTGTGGCTGCAAATACTCGTGGATGCATTGTGAACACAAAGACGGGAGGCCATCTGTTTAAAATCTGGCCAATAAGGTAGAATGTTGAAGTACAAATAGTAAGCAAATCCCCCACACACACAAACCACCACCACACACACCCTGTCTATACTGATGCCAATTAATGTTAGACTTATTAGTATTATTTATTTAGGTACCTCCTACTGCAGATCAAATAACACAACCCCTGCTCTGGCAAGCTTATGAAGTATGGCATCAATGAGACTCATGTGCATAAAGTTAAGTTGTGTGCATGAAGATCTGCAGGATTGGGCATAGGCTCTGACCCTGCAACGAGTTCAGTGTGGACAGAGCCAATGCCCTATAGTTTCCATTAGCCCGAGTTGCAATAGAATAGATACAAAAATAACAAGGAGTCCGGTGGCATCTTAAAGACTAACAGATTTATTTGGGCATAAGCTTTCGTGGGTAAAAAAGCCCACTTCTTCAGGTGCATCTGAAGAAGTGAGGTTTTTACCCATGAAAGCTTATGCCCAAATAAATCTTAGTCTTTAAGGTGCCACTGGACTCCTTGTTATTTTTGTGGGTACAGACTAACATGGCCACCCCCTGATACTTGAGAATATATACAGACATTCTTCTTCTTTCCTGAATCCACAACATCAAAGTGCAGGGTGTGTCTGCCATCTTTCCATATCACATGAATGAACAAAATTGACCTTTAGGATAAAATGCGTTTATGTACTACTAGGAGCATGTTACTAAAGCAAAACAATAAGAGTTTTGTTGGAATGAAAGCACCAGTAAGGATGAGAGGCACAGTGTAATTCTCAAAGATAGTCTGGTAAAGTAGGCCCTTTTATCAGGTCTTCTTGCTGTATCTATGTCTGATCTCAAATTCACCATGGAATTCCACGGCCTCCTTCACTGCTCATGTGGCATCATACCACTATTTAGTGGTGTTTTTTGATACGTTAAAATAAAATATCCACACATCCAATATCTGATTGAGAAATAGGAATATTTCAAGTTTGCTAAATAAGCAAGGGATTGTTGGGTGGTCTTCCTGCTCTGTCCCCAATCAATCAACTGTCTCTCAGTTCAAAGCCAGATTTCAGATGCATCTGTTCTAGGAAATATAGCATCAATTAGATCAGTTCTATAATGCAAATCAATCTATTTCACATGCAAAAAAGCAAACATTATGGGGACAAAAACTGCCTTTAGAAAAACTTGTAGTGTTAGTATGTAGTTCATGTAGCTGTAGTAATATGGTAGCACTAGATCAACATTTACATGGTTATAGACAAGTGTTTATGAGACTTACCACACAATTCCTTCATCAAGTGTGGCAGCTTTATTTAAAAAGAAATACATTATGTAGGTAAGAAGAGTTGTAATTGTATCGTGTTGCCAGTTCAAATGAGACCCTTGTCTCCAATGCCCCTCACATACTATGCTGCCTGTCTCTGATATCCCTCATACAGTTTACCTGTTCATATCAACATAGACCATCCTCCCATGTATAGTAAAAATAAAACACAGCAACACCAGCAGAAGGAACCTTCTTGTCCCCAAATGTATAGATGAGCTTTTCAGAGTATGTTAGCCTATTTTCTCTCCTTCTATTTTTGAGGAATACAGCAACAAATATTCCCTGCATAGTTAGGATACTTGAGGCATATATAGTGAAGGGCCTCTTTAGGTCATAGCTCTCATGCAGGATGGCACCTGAAATGCTTGTAGAGAGCAAAGAGATTACACTACAGGTCGATCGGATATACCCAAGAGTCAAACAAATCCACAGGAACTGGCCAAAACAAATCACAGGAAGGTCAGAGAGGGACACAGGGCCTGGGAAGACCCCGCATGCCTCCTCTAGTCCCCACTGAACAACTACAGCATGAAGTAACTCTGACAGTGCAGAATAGTAAGGGCGGTGATAGGAGTTCTTGGATAGGACATAACAGCTGTCATCAGGAACTAAGCAGGACTAATATTGGAGGAATCTTAATCTCTTAGCTGTCCCAGCCCCCATACAGATTTCAGGAGGCCTTCAAAAACAAAACAGGTTAGAAGGATAGTAAAAAGTCCAGACAGAATTGATTCCTTTAATTTCAACTATTAGCCATTACAGAGTATCTCTTATTTTTCTCTTTAGAAAAGAATAGAAAAGATTACAAAGAGTCAGCCTGACAAGAAGCTATTTTACCTTGTTACAGCCCTAGTGCAGATAGTAACGAGGAAACAGCCAACAACAATCATCCATCCCCAGCCTCCATCGGGAGGGGAGGAGAGCAGAACTTTCTTTGGTGCTGCCATAGCTGTGATAGTGATTCAATTTTCTTCTTTCCAGAGTCACTGTAAGGGACCGACTCCAGATGACGTGCAGAGCATGCATGGAATGTTACCTGGTACAAGGATTATTTGCCATCTGAAACAGAAAAACAGCAGGGAGAGAATCAAACTAAATCACCCTTCACCCAACCCCTGTGAAACCACATTATCAAAGGGTAAAATATAGCTGGTGTTTTATTGTATGTGATGATTTATTTCTAACTACAATGACTGTGTAACATGCATTCTGTGCATTGTGAGAAGCAAATGACTTTGGGTCACATTCTGTTCTCATTTACTCAGCTGTAAATCAGGAGGAACTTCACTGATTTCAATTTACATTGTATAATCAAGAGCAGAATTTGGTCCTATATCTGAGAGATTTTCTATCTTTAATATTTAATGTTCCCGCAATTACACCCTTGCACATAATACTGCAAAATGCAGTGATCCACATGTACAGGCAAAATCCTCAACTGGTATAAATCACGGTAACTCCTTTAACTTCAACAGAGCTACACTAACTCTAACTGATGCTCTGGCCTGATTTTAATTAAAGTTGTAAAATAGTTTTCCTTGTAATCAACTGTTTTCACTCACATAGACTTTACTGAAAAATTCACCTTTGGGGCTGAAATTTTCACCTGCACATTAAGGTGAATATCCCTGGAAGTCTGAGCTTTTTTGAACTACAGGTGAGTGAACTCCCCTCATCCCCAGCAAAATCTGTTGACTTCAGTTATGATTTTTCTGAGTAAGGAGAGAGGAGAAGCCTAAAGGGAGGGATTTTTACTCTTTCCCATGAAAACAGTCAACACAATGTCTGTGCACCACTTACATCCCAATTAAAACCTCAAAACAGGGTGTAAATGCAATTTGAGTGGGGCTTGACCTCTGCACTAGACTGAATTCCACCCAAAGGGCTCAATCCTGTAACCAACTAAAATCATGTGAGTGGCATTCTTAACAACTAAAGTTATTCATGTTACACACATTTGCAGGATTGGACCCATAGTGACCAGTTGCCATGGCTGTGATTCGGCTTTCACCAACCACTACAATACAAGGCAGGGCTGAGCGTTCTGAGGCTAAGCCCCACTTATGCTCAGTTTCCGGCACATGCAGCTTGGCTGTCTGGGCTGTTCCCCATTCCCAGGTCTGGGCAGGTTGACTGCATGGTTTGGGTGATTACTGTTAAGTGCTAGTTGCTTTGTTGCAGGGTTGTTGTTTTTTTGTTTTGTTTTGTTTCCTGAATGAAGTGAAGACTTCAAACAAACAAGCAAAGTGGTCTGGTATGTGTTTCAATTTTGCTTGGAGAGAAACCTAAAATAGCACAGCTATAGTGTAATATTGTAGATGCTGAACATACAGCATTCACGCTGACAAGAATCACAGGCAGTCCCATGAAATGTTATCTGATAACATCTGGAGAAGGGCTTTGGGGCTCTTTAAAAGTACACAGTGATAAGCAACTCAGAGTAGCGATTAAATCTCTGACGAGATGCCTGCTCAAATCACACAGTTCCTCAGCCAGACACTGCACAGGGGGCTTGACCCTGAAAGGCCCTGAGCACTATGGCCACAATCCAGCAAAGCACTACAGCACATGCTTAACATTAAGAACCTGAGCCCTCCCACTGAAACTTGCACAATCCACCCTTATATGCCATTGCATCTCAGTTTGTGCATTTTGAAACAGAAAATTCTTTCCAAAGGCAGAAGCTTCAATCCACAGGGCAGAACTGGTGACCTGAGTTATATAATGAAGAGAAATATTTGGAATTGCAATATGGAAACGTGTGCTTGTCTGCCGTTTCAGGCTGTTATTTTAATGCAAATGTGTTTTAGAAGGCATATTCCAAAAACTGTATCAAGGAATAAAACAATCCACAGAGCAGGCTAAATCTACATGTCACTGCCATGTGATGACACAAGTTAAACCAGGTCACTGACAAAATGTCTGCCCCAATTCTTGATGTAAAGGATACCAGAAAAAACAGTTATTTCTATGTTGTGGTCCACTGGTTTTCTGTCACTCCCTTTACTTGAGGCCGAGGTACTGTATTGTGTGTGTTTTCTTTCTCTCAAGTCTGATGGGGATAGCTGATATTTCTAAATGATTCAGAGCCATCAAGCTATGCACATTGTCAGCCTATGGAAATGCATGTTTGTATACTATTACACCCTCCTCCCTCTGATTGTTTGTCACACCCAATGGTTTTTCACTTAAATCATATTGGAAATGGGCTGTGTCAACCTCCATGTTTGTATAGCACCTTGCACAATAGGCCTCTTGAGTGGCACCTATGGGTGCTACCATAGCACAAAAAATAACAACACATTTATTAAAATAAAATAGGGCTGTAAGTGGCTCCAATTGTGGTGGAAATTACATCCCCTGTAACTAATCAGCTTCCCTTCCCAATTCACAGTGGCTTTCAATCTCATTAATTTGTCAGGACCCTTATCCCCAACATAAAAAATAACCCGTGTCAAACTGAACATCTGAAGTATCTGCAGTTTGGTTATATAGTAATGGTTATCTTTGCTCACAAAAATCTAACAAGAAGTCTCAGCCGTCATTGCAAGAGTTTTTATGAGCAGCCACAGGAATAGGTAGCTCGGCCACAAACGTTCCTATGGGAGTTTAAAATGTACAAGCTAATACAAGTACAAGGTCACTTTTGCAGGAGCAGAGACCACAGACCTTGTCAGTTCTAATCTAGTTCAAGGTCTCAGCCCTTATCTTCAAGGCACTGAATGGTGTGGGCCCAGGATATCTAAAAGATCAACTGAAGCTCTGGGATGAAGACTATGGTCAACAGCTTTGCTTCTCTGAACTCTACAATAGGAGAAAAGCTCTTCTGTTCAGGAGACAGGTCTTTCTCCAGGACTGGTCCAAGACTGTGGAATTAACTCCCCCAGGCACTAAGGACCATCACAAACCTCGCCACTGTCCAAGTGCAAAGTGTGTTTCTTTGACCTACCTTCTCTAACTAAACCACAGAGCAACATGTCTATACACCTTATTTTCAGAAGTTCCAAAAAAAAAAAAAGATGCTCCACTACATACACTTTTCCTCTGATGGGAGGATGAGAGAACAAATACATGACAAATGTTAGTCAGGTTGCTTTATCCATTAACGGAAGGTGCTCAGATATTATGGTGATGAGTGCAGTATAGGAACCCATAAAGAATTACACACACACACAAAATATATAAAAGAAAAGAACATTAAGGTTGCCAAGTCAAGCTCTCAAAAGCAAGGAAATGCCAGAGCTAAGGTTGCCTGTGCTTCCTTAATTTGTCCCCATTGTGCATATGCATTACGATACAGTCTTTAATTACATAATCACTGAGTGAGACTCAGGAATCTTTCCTTCCATTCCAGACTCTGGAGGGGAGTGTGTTTTAGTGACTATAGACTTTTTTGTCCATTTCCTCCAACCTTGACCCCTTCTGCCTCATCCCCTCTAACTGATCCCTGGCCCAGCCCTGTCTCTTTCATCACCCTTTGCTCCTTGTCACAGTCCCATTCTCTACTCCTCAGTCTTTTCATCCCAGTGCCAGTCTCCTTGTCCAGCCAGTCTGGGTCTTCCCCTCCAGGTTGACTTCCAATCTCCCCCCTGGCTCCCAGTTTCCCACCCTCCTCACACCCAGTCCCAGTCTCCTTGCCCAGGCAGTCCCAGTTCCTGCCTCCCAGCTCCTCATCTAATCCATTTCTGTCTTCCCCACATTGGCTTCCAGTCCCAATCTCCCTCCCTGGGTTTATCCAACCTCACGCTCTTCCTTCCAGCTCCTCACTGGCTACTTAGCCTAGTCATTTTGCCTAGTCCAGGTTCTTCCCCCACACCCTGCTCCTGGTCAGATCTGTCTCCCCTCTACCACTGACCCCATTTCCCTCCAAGTATTCCTAGTCCAGTCCCCTTGTCCAGCCAGTTCCGGTCTTCCTTCTGCCCCCCATCTTCTAGTACTTCATCCAACCTCAGTGTCATCCGCCCAGCCAACTGGTTTGCAATCCCTACCCCAGCCGAGGAGTCATTACAGATAAAGTCCCTCTGAGCTCCCATAACCCTGGGCTGTAGCATGTTCAGTCACTCTGTGGGGATGGCACATGTGCAGTCTGGTCAGCACTAGGCTAGGAGAGGATGGAGCATGCTCAGTGAGGACAGAATCTTTGTAGATTTTAGCTGTTAATATTGATGTTTTTATTGAGCATGTGCAAACTGCAATTTTCAAAGGCTTATAACTTGACCAGATTTGGGAGGATTTTCCTGGGGTTGGCAATAGGCACATCCTTGACACACAGGCAATCCCCTGTCAAATTTCAAGTCTCTGCTCCAAAGCATGGAGGTACTAGAGCATTTCTGAAAAAGTCTCAAGAATTTTTTAACATGGGCTAAACAATGTATATTTCCCTATCAGAGGGGTAGCCGTGTTAGTCTGGTTCTGTAGAAGCAGCAAAGAATCCTGTGGCACCTTATAGACTAACAGACGTTTTGCAGCATGAGCATCCGAAGAAGTATTCACCGAAGAAGTATTCACCCACGAAAGCTCATGCTGCAAAACGTCTGTTAGTCTATAAGGTGCCACAGGATTCTTTGCTGCTTCTATATTTCCCTAGCTTCTTTCTCACAAACAGGTGGACCGTTTTGGCTGAAAGTTTCAAAGAAAATTCAGTCTCAGATTGACAACTGGCATGGAAAAATTCAGCGCAAATAGTTAAAGTTTTGTAAAGTTATGAGCAATTGGAAACAGGGTCTTATAAAGGGAAGTGTTGGAAAAGCCCCTATAATAGGCAGTGCTACCATCCCTACCTATAACAAAATAGAATCACTTTCAGAAGAAAATGCTAAATTCCTCTCATTGACTTAGTTTTCCCCAGAAAATTCTTCACATGGTATATACAGTAAACTAATAAGTAACTTACATTATGTCTGTGCTAGGTGTTTCTGCTCCTGTCCACTGCACATTTATTTTGGCATTATGGCAATTTGATTCTCCAGTTAGAAAACGTTATCTGTCGTTAAATCCAGTGTTATTTTTCTAATGGTGCCACACAACTGAATTTCTTTGGGTTGTGGACTCTGCAAGCAAAGTCTTGAAAACCACTAATGAGGCATGCAGCTGTGTGACCCCCTGTCCTCCCCGCCACCACTCCTACCCCTGTTTGTGCTCTGATCTATTGCATTTTAGCTTAATCTAGACACTAAGCTTTTTGGTGCAGGAAGTGTCTTCCTGGTGTTTTTACAGAATCTAGCATATGACCCTGATCCCAGCTGGTCCCACTGGAGGCTGTGGTAATACAAATAATGCATACATCGTGAGTCTTGCTCTCAGATTTCGATGAGGGGAGGAAGGGTTAAGGGAAGAGATCACTAGAGAGTTTGCACTTTGGAACCTTTCTTGGCTAATTTCCACTTGTGCATTAAAATGAATCTGCCTTATAATGAATTCACATGAGGCTCCAGGGGGAAAAGGTAGCAGAAATTCTGCTGATGTATGAGAAAACTCTCAGCTCCCCTGTTTGTTCAGGAGTCACTGATTACTGAGCAGGTTCTCAAGTTAATATGTTAGGGTCTAATCTGGAAAATAAATAGCCTTTCAATTACTTTTACAGTTGTCTTCAAGATCCCTGGATAGGAAATAACAGTTAGTAACAGCATCTTCCTCGCTGTATCTGCTCAGCCAACAGAAAGAACAGGGCAAGTTTGCTCAAAGGACACTGCCTCAGTGTCTCACCTCATCAGGAGATCCCTCTCCTAATGGTAGGAAGGCAACCAAATCCACTGCAACCTAGCAACTGGCCTCTGCACATCACATGAGCCACCAACCTTTGAAAAATGGCACACAGCCAATGAGGCATTCACTGCATCTCTCCATCCATCTGTCCTTCCACAGTAAAGATTTCATTTATTAAACAGTCCAATTCAGTGACACAGTGATATTGCAACAGCTTTTGTGTTTTAGAGGATATTAGTCTAAGTTATGGAAATTACAGAGAGTCCTTTGTTCTTTCTTTTCTAGTCCATCTCTTCAGTCTCTGGTTAATAATACTTCAGAAAATAGCTACTTTGCCCATTGCAGATTTTGGATGATTCTCAGACTTTTGGCTGAAAGTTTTTGGGCTTCTCATTAGATATTTGATCCATGATGGAGAAACAGACATAGGGCTGGATTCTGCTCTCCCCCAAGGTAAAGCTGCAGTAACTCTATTAAAATCAATTACCCTTATTCTCATTTATACTAAGCCCACTTGGAAGTGTAAAGGGGGTCTTAAAGAGGGAGTAAATTAAGGCCCCTTTGCACTGCAAATACAGCATAAAAGGGCCTGTGTGTAACTGAGAATCAGGCCCAAGAAGTTAGTCCAGATTTACAGCTGTATAATGGCAGTCAGAATCTGGCCCATAGTTTCTACATATGTCAAATAATACAGAAGGAAAGGTAATTTTCATGAGACACAGATGAGTAACAAAGGGATTAGATAGTGTTTTGTCAGGAGAAAATTTCTGAGAAAAAGTTGTGTGTGTATATTCAAGTATTTGATATTCACTTCACTATTTTAGCTGTAGTGGTTTTCTGTGATTGGTCAGATAAGGTACATATGATGACTGCTGCTGTGCCCTGAATGGCTGAGGGTACAAGTTCTCCTAGAATGAATGAATTTGCATGTGTGAATGTAAAATCTGTTTCCTGTGAATAGTAATGTACATAGATTTGAAATTCACTTTCTGGAAATGAATGTCCATGGAAAGTGAATACAAGCTGTATAAGCAAGGCTAATGCAAAATTAATTTATAAATTAGAGTGATTAATCACAGCTTTTTGTCTGTGTGCAATATTCACCCAGTTCTACTAGGTTTACTATCTTCCTAAGCAACTACTTTTTCCATTTTTCCACAGGATTTTCAATGCAGGGCTCAGATTATGAGATTTAGTATAAATGGTTGGTATGCATATGTTATATTAATGCATTAACCTCTTGCTTGGATCCTTTCTGGTCTTCGTTCTCTCTCCTCTGAATATTGCATATTTTGTTAGTAATGGAAGAAGGGGAAAGGGCAGAGAGGGGGAAGAAGAGCAAAAGGTGGAAGAAGAGGATGGAAATGGGAGAAAGAAGAAAGAAAATGGATGGTATAAAAGAAAAAATTAAAATATTTGATAAGTGCTATCGGAGCTGACTCATGTGACCTACATACAGGTTAAGTCTGCATATGATTCCTGAATGTGCCTTGAAAGAGTTGTTTGCCCTGGAAAGGTTTTCACTGCTGCATACAGATGCATATAAACACATAGAGAAAGTAGCCTAAACCAAGCGGCACATTTGAAGGAAGATGAGCTAGTACTCGTGATATGAAATAGCATGTTACCTTGCTGTGATCTGATTCTCTAAATTGGTAAATATTAAATATGGTATCAAGAATCTCCCTTCCCCACTCTCTGGTGTCCTTAGATGTTTACTATCCATTTTAGTTATTTTCTAAGTACACCTCTACCCTCATATAACGTGACCCGACATAACACGAATTTGGATATAACACGGTAAAGCAGTGCTCCGGGGGGGGGGAGGGGCTGCACACTCCGGTGGATCAAAGCAAGTTCGATATAACGCGGTTTCCCCTATAACTCAGTAAGATTTTTTGGCTCCTGAGGACAGCGTTATATCAAGATAGAGGTGTATAATTAAAGATGTTAGTGCACATAATAATCTGAAAACTTTCTTTTTAGGAGCCATTTTTAAGTAATAAGAGGGGAGAAGATGTTGAAGGGCACAGGAATGTAGTCAAATGAATTATTATG
The DNA here is from genome assembly GCF_016161935.1 of Mauremys reevesii. Taxonomy (NCBI): domain Eukaryota; kingdom Metazoa; phylum Chordata; order Testudines; family Geoemydidae; genus Mauremys; species Mauremys reevesii. The sequence goes on along the minus strand of NC_052629.1, from coordinate 33,317,756 downwards.
AAAGAGCACCAGTTCTGGCCTCTCTTTCCATTTTTCCATAACAATTACTTATCTCTAATGGCATTGAAATGAGAAGCTTGGTAGCCAGATAGATTTTAACCTGTTCTTTAATGCATGAGAAACAAATACCCTTTAATTCTGGGATTCGAAGGCATTTTTTATTCTAATATATTTTCTCCAATTAAGAAATGAAATGTCCCATTTTTCAACCTTGATTAGCTATTTAACCAAAAAAAGAACAGCTTGTTTGGATAAGTAGCCCCAAGTTCTATGATTATGACTTTGCCTTGTTTTTAATAAAACTCACCTGAAAATGTTAGTGCTGCTGCCCAAATGTCTCAGATTTCTTCTCCACTTAGAGATGTGTCTGTCTAATCTTTAGACAAAACCAGTTGTTTATGCTCTTCTGAGATAACATGTGGGGTTTACACATCCCTACACAGGTTGCCCAATTAACATTTGTCCCCTTGGATTACACTGACTAAGGCACAGGGTTGTTCATTCAACTTTTAAGTGGGTCTTCCTAACTTCACTGCTTCCCTTATAGCTTTACAAAAGGTCATTAACAATTATCATTCCTTTAGTGAATTTTGCCTGTCAAAAAGATTTCAGCCAGATTATTAATTGCCACATCAGCGCTGAGATGGTACATATCTACTCTTGACCAGCTTACATTCCTTATCGCACTGTACCTTTAAGAAACATTTAGCCCTACATCACTCTTATCTTTATCAGACATTCATCCACAATACGATGCATTGCCTTGTTTCTAACTGGGTGGCATCCATCTGATTGGTAGAGAAGATTTAAATTGAAATGAATGTGCTAGGTAATCTTACACTGCTGTTAAGAAGTGTTAAGAGTGAATCCAGGCACATGTCTATTTTTCTAAATTACAAATACGTTATATTTTGGATCATGTACAGGCCACACTGATATAGCCTGAGTTAGAGATATACCTTATTTATCTCAGTGCTCTCAGATTATAGGCCACATTCAGCTTTCAGTGCAGCCACTCAACCCTATGGATGATGACGATATGGCTCAGCAATAGCCATAGCAGCTATTTGAGTAAAAAATCCATTTTAAAAGATGGCAATGCCTGGTTTACGTGCACCAGGAGATTCAAAACTTTTAAAGACACCCTCAAAGGGCAAGGACTGTTATTGTACTGTGACCTGAATCCTGTTTTATTAATACAAAAATAAAACTAATGAAAAAAGTCATTTTAGGCCAAATCCTACCCTTCTCTTTTACAGTTGAACATCTAAATATGTGGTGGTACTTCAGTTTTTCATTTTCTTGATTTCCCTAATTGTTCTGGGAATCATAAATTCACTCCTTTGGGTTGGGTTTTCATCAATTTCCCACTATGCCTTTAAACAGATGTGAACTTTTCAATTTAATTGCTTGCAGAAAAATACAGAAAAAGCTTTTTGTAAAGCCTTACGCTCTTCCATCTTGCAAGAACACTACCATGAGAAAGAATTCTGCTGTACTACTGCAATAGGACACATGGGAATATGATGTTTTTCTCGAGGCATTTGATGATTAATGTGACTAAATTATTACTTTATTTCCGTTCACTGATGCAAACCAATTTCATCACTGAGATACCCTGACAATGATCCAAATGTTCTTCTTCCTTTGTGTTAGCTGGGGATGGTCTAGTAACGATGTGAACTGTAAAGGGAACATGACCTAGAAGAAGCTCATCTCGTCATTAATTCGAGGAAGATTTTTGGTGCCCAGGCAGCCCTAGCTGTGTGGGGAGTATAACATTATGTAGATTAAAAAGGAGTACGCTACATCATGTGGTCATATAGATAAGTTTATAAGAAAAGTACCCAGGCTACTAAAAAGCAGTGATACTGCCAGCTCTCTCAAGTCCCAGTCCTCAAGTGAGATCTACACAGGTGGACACTTTCTTCCACAATTGTAGGATCAGAGCCTTAGGGAAGTGCTGGCAATAATTCTGCAGGTTTATGGGAGCTTTGTTACTCATGCCTAAAATACTGCTAAATATAGTGGATACCAAGTAAGCAGTTGTCAGGGCTACAGGAAGTTGAGATGACCTGACCTGGTACTTTTAGAAAATGTACTTGTATTTTGAGTTTCTCTCATTTTTCATCGGATGCTTTTTCATCCCTTCTGCATGTGGAGTTGTTTTCATTCAAGTTATGAAAGGCTGAGTTGGTCAGTAATGTACTTGAGTTCTAATAAAATGCAAAAATGCCCCTGTAAAGGAGTTAATTCACCGCAGGAACACCTCCATGTGGCCAGGCGTAGCACAGCGGTTGTCCCCATATGGAGCCCCCTGCCGAGGTTGCTCGCTCACTGCCCTGGTCTCTTTTCTCACAATTTGGTCCTCCGGACAAGTCATGCTTTAGTCCACCCCTTCTGAGGCAACAGAGTCCAACCACACTACAGTTGAATGACCTTACAGGTGCCTTCCATTGGTCTCTGGGCTCCATATTACATATACTTCTTACTTTAGGGTGTTTCACACCACCTTCCTTGGTGGCTTGTAGGGAAGCCAAGGTGATCCCTGTACTCTGAGTTCCAGCTCAGGGACCCTTTGGCTGGCAGGCAAGGTCTATTCTGTCAGACTCCTTGCTGTCTCTCTGGACAGCTTCTTACTCCTTCTATCCCCCAGCAAGTAACTACAGACTCTCTCCCTGTAGCCTCTTTCTACTACAAACTTCATGGCTTTATAGTCATCACCCAGGCCCTCCTCAGCTAGGCTTCATTATTAATTAAGTCTGGCTTTTTGTCTCTTGCAGGTGCTGCTCACGTTAACCCCATCAGGGCCTGTGTGGGGTGCACTCCCCATCATAACCCTCTTAGAATAAGACAACAGGTGTCTCTTTTAATACAGAAATAATTCTTAGGAAGATTCTCAGTGCTTTCTTCTTCACATTTTTCTTATTCTCCTTGTAATTAGCTCAACCCACTGTTGTGTGTTACAACGTGCAAGATTTGTTTACAAAAAGTCAGACATGCAAGGGCAGAACAGATTGTTTCCCCTCGTTCGCTCATGCTTACTTAACCAAACAAATCATCTGGTACGTTTAATGCAGTATATGTTCTTCCAATGGGCAACATCCATTACATACAATGATATTAAATTCCACTATGATTATTATTTCCACTTCTTGTAGGTCTCAATTGTTAGGTATACCACTGAAATCATGATCTCTGTAAAATTATGATAGCCACATCATCAGCTAAAAGACTCTACTGATTTTTCTCAATAGAAAAAATCCTTGGTCTTTGATGGATTTAAAGCAGTAATGGAGCAGCATCTCCAAATATAGGGGAGATAAGAGTTCGACACAAAGGAAAACCAAAAAAGATGAAACCCATTGGTTCTTGAAATGACTGCTGCTTTTGATGAATATTGGTTTAATAATGATGCGGCTGGACATTACTGAGGCACCAGACAAACCAGAGATACCTCAAAGAGAGAATAAAAAATGTGGCCAATGACACCAATGAGTGAAGGCATCTCTATTATAGCAGTGCCGTTCATCCTATTAGAGATCATATGTCTGTGTCACCTCTGCATCTAAGAGTCATTAAGGCCATCAAATATTGTTCTGAAACAATATTTGAAATAAAAGATATCAGTGCAGGAGGAGCTGATTTTACAAAATGCTGAATGAAACTCTGTTTTCCCTAGGTAAATATGTTGTTTCACATCTCTTGTCCCTTTACAGACATTATTTTAGTTAGGGGGTCAGAATAAAGGGTGAGCATATACTTTGTTCAGAATAAAGTTTGTCTATATATTAACAGCTGGAGGATGCTGCTGTCTTTCCCTGAAGTGTCAAACAATAAGCCACTGGCCAACTTTTTTTCATAAAATTCCCATTATTTCAATAATTCTCTATTTCTCAACAATACCAGTCTATACAGTCATAAAAACCCTCAGCAGACGCTATCCCATCTATTCCTAACCTATCTGCCTATTACAAATTATATGAAAAAAGTAATGCACAATTAAAGTTTGCTTTAAGAAATTTTCTCACTCTCCTGTAACTAAAATACTTTAAAAGAAAGCAACCATCTGTGCAGGTGACTAGTCAATAACAAATTATGCCATTCATATTCATAGCAAGATAGATTTTAGGAAACACATGATGTTAGGTACAAAAGAATACTTTGATGTGCTAGTCACTTTCAATCAATATAAAAAAATGTAAAGTATTAAATACCCTATGAATAAGAAACATTGTAAGGAAGACACAGACAGGCAAACAGTGTATTCACATATAAAATACATGATTGACTTTCCTTGTTCCAGAAATCTGTATAAGTCTGAATTTTCCCTTGTATTTTAAGAAATGAGTGTAGGACTAAACTGTTGCACCTCAAGTCATCATCTGATTAGAAGAACCATTCAAACAAAAGGAAAGTCACTGCCTCTGTCATCCCCACAGCTTTTTGTTTTTCCACATAAGCTCATTCTCAGGGCAGGCACTCTTATAATAAAAGGCACAAATAAAAACAAATCTATGATTATTGTATCAATACCAGACTGATTTCTTTGTAATATTTTCCCAAAACAACAGGACAATATACTTCTGTGTGCACACAACTTTACCATCCACTAGGAACCAGCATAAACTTCTAGTCACAACTAAGGCTCCTCTTTTCCGACATGAATAAGGCCACATTTCATGAGAAATCTTTGAAACCTGAGTGTTATTTTAATTCTGTTTGTTGAACCTCCTTCAATAACATTTGCTTTTCTTTCCCACATATACCAGCACTAATCTGAGTTATAACAAGAGCCTAATAAAACTAGAATAACTCTTTCTTTTCCTGCATTGAGTGAATGGAATTAGAGATTTTTCTGTAATAAATTTCCAATCTCACTCCTGCTGTGGTAGGCATTATAGCAGAGACATATTTACTAAACAGAAAGGTCTCTTCTTTTGTTCTTACTCCATGTTCATTAATACCAAACTGCATTCACATGTGACTATGACTGTAACTGGCCAAATTCTGCCTTCAGATATGTGTTTACAGCTCCCATTAAAGTCAATCAGAGTTGCAGCCATGTACTTTACGACAGAATTTGGCTAATTGGTCCTAATTTTTTTCCTTTGACTGAACCATTCCTGACCCAACCACTTATTTACAACTCCAGTACAACCGTAAGTACCATTACCTGCATCATTTAATAATAAGCAGCCAAAGTTCCAATACTGGTCCTTTAGGAGTTCAAGAGAAACTTCATTCAAGCATTTAAAAAAGTTTGAAGTCTGATTCCCCTGGCTAATAATATGTCTTTTTATATACTCCAAATATTTTCATATATAGTTCAAAATGTATAACTTTATCACAAAACTCTTAGAAAATCTCAGACCTAGCTGGAGGGCATGCAGTATCTCTTTTGATTCCCTGAAGACTTTCCATAAAAGACACACACCCCTTTATTCAGGACACTTCCATTTTCTTTCCTTGCGTACACTCGGCTTTTTCAGATAACTCTTACAATGTAGATTCTTCAGACGTTCTCCAGAGTTGGTGTTAATTCAACAGATCTGTAAATCCTTGGTATAAATTTAAGCCCTTTGTAAATATTTTACATTGCACAAAGTCATTCCAGCAATGTGAGCAATAGCAGGAAGATTTCCTAGAATGGGGTTAATTAACAATAAGTTAATTTGAATATTATTTAAAATATTAAAAGTTGTGACCATAAATGTAGCTCTCAGAGAGGTACAGCAGGTACTCTGAAATGTGTTTCATTTCAATCATCCCACTTTATTAGGAAAGTGCTGGAAGCCTCATCACTGGCACACTTTATAACTAGATTGGACAAAGCCATGGAGACTATGTGGAACAACCCTACACTGGGAGGGTGAATATTTTCCATCTTTGTGATAATGTTATGATTCAGATAGCTCCTTCCCTACCTGCAGCACATGAGGCTGTGATCCTGTCTAATCTTGCAAACAAAGATAGGTTGAACCTAGCTAGGAAATGTATGGAAGACCACAGGAAACACATGCTACAGGAAGCAGGGTTGGAGACTCAATAGTCTGCACTCTGCCTTCTAAGGCAGTGCTGAATCAATGCCTCAGTGAGATGATGAGTGCACAGTATGGAGCTGTCATATTTGGGATGAGATCAAATTTTTGACCACTTGTGTCATTAAAGATTCTATGGCATTTTTCACAAGAGTAGAGCTATTCGCCCTGGTGACTTGGCCAGTTGCAGCTGAGTAATTTATATTCTGCTTACATAAAAAGCTCCCTTATTTCAGTTGGTTAAAGTATTCTTTCCTTTCAGCAGTGCACTAGTGTCACTGTCTGCCATTGTAAAGTTACAGATTTCCACACTACAGGTAGCTGTATTTCAATGGCAGGTGAAATGATGCATAAACCAGGTGATTCCTCTAAATAGTTGTTCATTCTTTCAATAGAGTACTTGGAAATTCCAAGTTCTCTATCAGTCTGGAGTCTCTGGATTTAGTCAGAATCATATCTGTCCAAATAATACAATGACAATACATTCTTTTTGGCACATTGTATTTCTTTTAATAGAAATTGGGGTTTTTTTCTGAGTTTTCCGAACAACATGGGAAGGAAACATCACACATTAAAGTGGAAGGAAATAGGTTGAGATCAAAAGAAAATGCTCTTTTGTTTTTCTTAGAAAACAATCTTTGAACAAGAAGAACCTATAAGTCCGTAAGCACATTGTGAAACTAGGTAAAAACTTTGATCTGTTCACAAGTAAAAGTTTATTTTCTTGAAGAAATTATTTACCATGAATCAAAGAACAGCTGACATGTCTGAAATAAACGGGCACATTCCCTATGCTCAGTGTCCCAGTTTGTCTTACTGAGTAATTCATGTTTAAACTAGTTTCCCAGTAAGCTTGTTTCTTTTTACTCTTAGGACATCTTTGAAGCTATAAGAAAACTGCCTCTCTAGTTTCCACTCCAGAGCAAACCCTGGAACAGCTGTGTGATTACAGAGAATCTGCAGCGACTTCCAGGCATGGTACTGGTTGAGGCAATTGCAACCCAGGAGTTCAGTTTCAATATTCATCTCCCTTAACCGTTGACTTTGTGATTGGTAGGAGAATTACATTCTTCATATATTTCAATGTATGGATCTGTAACTACTGGGAAATACTGAAGAAATAATTGCACATGAAAACAGAGGATTAGCCCAACACACAAAAAACACTAGACCAGGTGCTAGGTAGGTGAGATGCACAGAACTAAAGAACTACAACAGAGAACTAAAGGGTGTCCATGATGCTAAAACTAACTAGTACAAATGGAAGCTTGTGATTTTATATAAAAAGAGATTGAGTCACATCAGAGCTCAGGAGACAGCAAACAGAGAGAAAGACAGCATCACATTTGTTCTTTGATCATTAGTAGCTACACTGAAGCAGGAAAGAGAGCCGTAAAAGAAAAGAAAGGTTGAGCTAGCAGAAGAGAAGAAGATAGTGAGTCAATGAACTGTGAGGCAGCAATCTTGGAGATTAGAGAATCATCTTTTAAGAAGTGAAGAAATTAATAATAACAGAGCCTGTGAAGGATGACATTTAAAGAGCCTGAAAAGACAAAGGGAGAGAGAGAGAGAGAGAGAGAGAGACAAAGATTGACTATCTATAAACCAATCTACGAATTTATCCATGAACCACTTACAGGAAAACTGCACAAAAACCTCTATATCTCCCTCCCATCAAACAATCCCCTACTTCCACAGTCATTTTGCCTATGGATTAGAAAAATTATAAGACAAAATACTTGACCAGGCAGGCATTTTAGAAAAGATTATAGAACTAAGTATCAGATGACAGCATATGAATGGTACTGTTCTCCCACAGGGTGTGGGACAATAACAAGGGTGTGTAGAAATCTTCCTGACACCCCGCTAGACTTGATCAGTGAGCCATTCTAAGAAGTTGTCACTGGCTTGCCAGCCTGCACAATCACATGCCTAGCTACTGGCAAATATCTGAGCACATACCTCAGCTAAAGGACCTACCACTGTCACCTGTAGCAAACAAAAAGTGGGAGTGTATTAATAGAATTTGCAGACGACAAAGTTGAGAGGTATTGCCAATACAGAGGAGGACTGGAATATCATACAAAAGAATAATAGAAATGGGATGAAATTTAATAGTTTGAAGTGAAAGGTCATGAATTTAGAGATTAACAATAAGAATTTTTGCTATAAGCTGGGGATTTATCAGTTGGAAGCAACAGAGGAGGAGAAAGACCTGGTGTTATTAGTCGATCACAGGATGACTATGAGCTATCAACATGAAGCAGCCAATGCAATCCTAGGATTGCATTAGGCGAGGTATTTCCAGTAGAGATAGGGAAATGTTATTACCATTGTACAAGATGTTGGTGGGACCTGATCTGGAAAACTATGCGCAGTTCTGGTCTCCCATATTTAAAAAGGATTAATTCAAACTAATAGAGTGATCCGAGGAATGGAGAGCCTGCTTTACAAGAGGAGACCTAAGGAGCTTGGCTTGCTTAGCCTAACCAAACGAAGGCTGAGGGGAGATGTGAGCACTCTATAAATACATCAGAGAAATAAACAACATGGAGGGAGAGGAGTTATTTAAATTAAGTGCCAATTTTGGCACAAGAACAAATGGATATAAACTGCCATCAATAAGTTTAGGCTTGAAACTAGATGAAGTTTTCTAACCATCTGTGACGTTCCTCTCTGGTGTTATCTGGACTGGTGATCTGCTAGGTCACTCCAATCCTTGACTCTGGGAGCCAGCCTTACCCTGCTCTGCTGTGAGAACTCACACGCCTGTTCACACACAGCCTCTGGCATGTAAGCTGCTCCCAGCTACTTGCAACTGAATGACATTAGCCAATATCTCCGGTCCCAGACACAACCCTAAGAACCTCCATCTTGCAGTGTCCAGTTATGCTCTCTGGACCTTGCAAGCTTATATGAATTTGTCAATTTAACAAAGAAATTGATATGTACCAGGCTTGTTGTCCCAAGGGGAGCCCCTGACACACTTCAAACCAAACGCACTGCTTCAGGTAGAATAAACAAACAGATTTATTAATTATAAAGATAGATTTTAAGTGATTATAAGTCAAAACATAAGTCATATTTGGTCAAATAAAAATAAAAGCAAAATGCATTCTAAGCTGATCTTAACGCTTCCAGTGCCCTTACAAACCTAGATGCTTCTCACCGCAGCCTGGCTGGTTGCTCTTCAGCCAGGCTCTCCCCTTTGATCAGCGCTTCAGTTACTTGGTGTAGTGGTGTCTGTAGATGTAGGTGGAAAAGAGAGGAAGAGGTGCTGGCGGGTGAGTCTTGCCCACATGCTCAGGGTTTAACTGATCGCCATATTTGGGGTCGGGAAGGAATTTTCCTCCAGGGCAGATTGGCAGAGGCCTTGGAGGTTTTTTGCCTTCCTCTGCAGCGTGGGGCATGAGTCACTTGCTGGAGGATTCTCTGCAGCTTGAGGTCTTCAGACCACAATTTGAAGACTTCAATAACTCAGACATAGGTTAGGGGTTTGTTATAGAAGTGGATGGGTAGGATTCTGTGGCCTGCATTGTGCAGGAGGTCAGACTAGATGATCATAATGGTCCCTTCTGACCTATGAGTCTATGAGCATGGCAAATGTCTCTCCCTTTTATCATGTCCTTTCTTCCCTCTTGGCTTTGCCCCCTCCTCACCCCCACCCTCTACTTCAGAGTCAGGTGAGAATTTTCTCCAGGTCAGATCGGCACAGACCCTGGGGGGCTTTCACTTCCTCTGCAATGTGAGGCATGGGTCACCTGCTGTTTTGAACTAAAGTAAATGGTGAATTCTCTGTAACTTGAATTCTTTAAATAATGATTTGAGGACTTCAGTAAGTCAGCCAGAGATCTATTACAGGAGTGGATGAGCAAGGTTCTGTGGCCTGCTATGTGCAGGAGATCAGACTAAATTATCATGATGTTCCTTCTGGCCTTAAAGTCTATGAGTCTATGAGAATTCTACAGCTAACTTTAACCCAGGTGGTTAGTCTAGTCCAGTGGTTCTCAAACTGTGGGTCAGGACCCCAAAGTGGATCGCGATCCCTTTTTAATGGGGTTGCCAGGGCTAGTGTTAGACTTGTTGGCTGAAGCCGAAGCCTGAGCCCCACCGCCCTGGGCCAAAGCCTAAGGACTTCAGCCCGGGGTGTCGAGGCTCAGGTTATAGGTGTCCTGTGTGGGGCTGAAGGCCTTGGGCTTCGGCTTTGGTCTCCCCACTCCGGGTAGTGGAGCACAGGCTTTGTCTTTGTCTCCCTTCCCACTCCACCCCACCCAGGTGGCAGGGCTCAGGCTGGCTCAGGCTTCGGTCCCCCCTCCTGGGGTCATGTAGCAATTTTTGTTGTCAGAAGGGGGTCGCAGTGCAATGAAGTTTGTGAACCCCGGTCTAGTCATTTGTCAATATACGTCAGCCTATGAACTCAGGAGCACGGAAACAATAGAGAATAAGACACATAAGTCTCTTCAGGGACTAAACAACCATCCCCTTATCCTATTATTCTACTCCGTCTGGTTAACTAGATTCCATTACCAAAAACCCTTATTAACTGAATTTATTTAACCTTAACCAGCCTATTACACAAGACACCAAGAGAAACAAGAATGATGCAGTATCAGAAGACAGAGATTCTAGCAGAAAAAAGTGTAGCTAGAAAAACATAAGATTACATTCCTAAAAATCAATTTTGTCTGATTTAGTTCAATTCTTCCCCTGAAATATGCAATGCCTCAGTATTCTCTTCAGAAAATTCTCCTATTTATAAAAGTAAATTCATCCCTTCAGAGAAACTATTACTATGTGATTTACGTGAGCAATCACATGACTAAATTCTAAATACTGAATATCTGAAAAAGGACTCACTCTGGACAGTTTTCAGATAAGCCACGGGCACATATATTGTATGTTCATAACTGTTTGGCAAAAAATTATGAACAAACAAATTAGTACGAATTCCAATCTGCTTGTGGACGATTCATGAACAGAAAACAAGGACTGATCCAATAAATACATTGTTCACAATTAATAGTTCATCCAGCTCTGTTCTTATTTCTTGTCCAGTTAAGTGCAGCTTCAGTTTCTTTCTCCGTCTCCCCCTTAATCCCCAACAATTTCTAACTCCCTTTCTTGTTCTGTATGTGGAAAAATATTGTAGACCTCTCTGGCTATGAACATTCTTTTTGAATGTTCTTATTAGCTTGAAAGCCTCACCTGATTTATTATTAAAAAGTTCAACTGCAAATGAATTATGCATCACAATTTAGGCACGTTTTAAAAGCCTGTGGGCCAGATTCTGCTCTTGATTATGCACGTACATTGACTGTCACTGACATTACTGAATGCTGTTTGTGGAGATGTGGATTATTTGTGAACAGTTTAATTACAAGTTGAAGAGTCATTCCCGAGAGGCTATGCTTCAGGGCATCCTGGACTTTTGACCCAAATACGCCAATAAATAGAATGTCATGAGGACTGCACAACTACCAATACTCCTTGTCTTTTGTCTGTATGCTACATACAGTATGTATTTGTGTCTTTGAACAGCCAGCTCCTTGGGGCAAGTACTGAGTGTTTTGTGAGATTTAATTTGATATACTTCACCAGTTGTAAACTGCCACATTCATCTGTAAAAGAACTGCCTCCCACTTCTTCTGAGGCAAGTAACCTCCTTTTTCCTCTTTAAAATCGATCCTTAAAAATATACTCTATGTGTTTTACATTGTTGCACGAAGCCTTCCGATGTTATTCTCCTTGACAGCATGTCTGCACCTTTGTGTACTTCAGTTTTAACTAATGTCTTGGAGCAGATTGCAGGGAACTGCTCTTTGATGTATTGGTAAAGTTCTTCATATGCTTACTGTAGTCTATAATCAAGTATCAGAGGGTAGCAGTGTTAGTCTGGATCTGTAAAAGCAGCAAAGAGTCCTGTGGCACCTTAAAGACTAACAGACGTTTTGGAGCATGAGCTTTCGTGGGTGAATACCCACTTTGTCGGATGATGTAGTCTATAAGTAATTGCAAAAGCTCTTGCTCCTTAACCAGTCTAACCAAATGGCAGCCCTATATTCCAGGTTATCCAAAGTGCCTCCTGGGATTTACTCTCTCAACAAAGCACAGGTCAGAAAGTAAAATCAAACCCCTAAGAAAGGAAATGCCTCCGGGATTCTGTCTTTGAGAATTTCCAATGTGAAAGCTCTCATTTGGGAAGCATATTACTACTACCATCTGTATCTTGCTGGCAGACAATCAGATCCTGAAAACTATACCAGAAGGCACTTGGATGAAGGCTTCATTTCAGCACCAGTTGCGTGTGTTTGGGTATTTTTGCCCAAAGTGCAGCACAAACAAAAGTAGCATTATACAATGTGGCTCTATATCAACTCCCAAAAAATGACTATCCATCCACTAACTTCTCCAACAACCAACTGGCTGTGTTGCATAACTTGGTTAGTTCATTTTAACTTTGCTACTGCAGCAGGGTAAATGAAATTAAACCTAATAGGATAAAATCCAACCACAGGTAAAAGGTGAGAGAATGACTCCAAATAGCAGAGAGTGGGCTAGTGGTGGCCCAGCAACCTACAATAACACTAAATTTGAGGTTCTCTCGTGCACCTCCACCCTACAGTGTCCCTGTATTGTTTCCACATCTGGATCCCTAAGCAACCTGGAATGATTATTTTTCAAACCCTGGGAGAGTTGGATTGTGCACTATTGGATTAAAAAATGTCATCTAAGGACAAAGTGCTTGTTTCGACAGGAAACAGGCTCTTGCTTGTGTGCACAGTGATGTCTCTGTTGTGAAACTTTGTTGCCCTGCCAATTTACATCTCAGCCACATGCAAAAAACAAAACCAAACTGAGGCAACACAATTGTTCTCCAATAACATCCTGTTTTGAAGGCTGAGCATTTTCACATTTTTAAGGTAGAAGACAGTGTTTGCGTGGTGTAATGATATACCGTGCATATTTTTGCTCTTTGAAGGTTCTTTTTCTTCAAGCTGCAATACTGCATACAGTACATACTTCACTTTGGCGGATTCATTACTCTAATCGAATTGTATTCTGTAGAGTCTCCATTTCCCCTTTTGGTTGCAAATATGAATGTGACCCAAGCATAATGAACTAGAGGGAAAGTGACTGAAATGATGTAGACAGGAAAATTAGCAAATTTAAGCCCCAGTTCAACAGTAATATCTTCTTTCACATCACAAAACTGGGGCTTTCTGGGACCTCATATCAGTCCCTGATGTGCAGAAGTTGCTTATTTTTGTATAAATCAGGCCCTTGCAGTGTAGAATTGCTGCTCAGACTCTTGCTCAGCTGGGTTTCATTTCATTTCATGTGTCTTCACAGAGGGATTATTTTAAACCTCTATTGCCACTTAAAAACATAGATGTGTTTTTGCCAGCCAGTATACAGATGTGATTTGTTTTTATTTACATTGTGCCATAGCTGTACATGGCACATCACTGGCTTCTTAGCCAAGAAGAGACTGCAATTCTAATTAAATAAAAAACATAACAAAATGACAAAACATAGCCTGAAGTGAAATGAGGAGCACTGTAGGCTGAGGCGGGGGTGTGGGAGGAGGAGTGTCTGGAAGACACTGCTTATAGAAGTAAAGCTTCTCCCCAGAGAGCAAACTGGATTGGTTGAGTAGATCAGGCAGCTCAGACAGGATGACCTTTCTTTGGTGGATTCATTTTAAAGGGTTTATGGAAGAAATGTACTTTAAGAAGTGGTTTCTATGAGAGCAAGGTGGCCAGCTGGTGGGAAAGTTCTCCAGGCATATGATGCAAGATGAAAGATGGGCAGATGAGAGTGGACAGACTGGCTCTGTCATCCAAATGAAAACATGTCTTCTGGAAAATCAGAAAGTTTACAGGCAGAAAGAAGTATTAATGCAAACTGGTCGGCTCTACACAAATGATAGCAGAGGAGGAGGAGGAACAGAGAAAACTAAAATCAGCACAGTCTCAAATTGGAATATCCCAGGGAACCAGTTCCCTGGGCTTTGAGAAAAGCCATTACACTGCAAACTGAAAAGTTATTGAAAAGATTGTGATTGAAAAGATCGTTCTTTGGTCTCATTAAACTCAGCATTGTTAATGTATAAGGCACCGATTATTTCACAGAGGTCACAGAAGTCACAGATTCCGTGACTTCCCATGACCTCTCTGACTTCCGCAGTGGCTGGTGCGGCTGACTTCAGGGCCGTCCGAGCACCAGGCCCCGGGGCCCCAGCACCAGCCTCTCAGGTGCCCCAAGGCCAGCCACACTGGCCACTGCTGGAGCGACCCTGGCCCAGCTGCTCCAGCAGTCCCCAGGGCCAGATGCACCAGCCGCTGCTTGGGAAGCTCCTGGCAGCTGGAGTGCCCGAGCAGCAGCCGGTGCGGCTGGTCCCACGGACTGCCCAAGCAGCAGTCCCGGGGCCCACTCCAGAGCCAGCCACAATGGCCGCTACTTGGGTGGCCCTGGGCAGCTGGTCCCAGGGACCATGTGAGCAGCAGACGGTGCGACTGGCTGGTCCTGGGGGTACCCTGGGGACCATCCGAGCAGCAGCAGGATCTGGGTGGCTCGAGCAGCCCCAGGGGCACCCTGAGGCCATTTGGAGAGCGGTCCCCAGGAGCAGCAGCTGGGAGGCAGTCAACCCCCAACACTGGAGCAGGGCCATCCAGAGGGAGCAGCAGGGACCCAGAAGTAGAGATTTAGTCCCCGGTATTTTTGGTAAAAGTCATGGACAGGTCACAGATCATTAATTTTTATTTATTGCTTGTGACCTGTCCATGACTTTTACCAAAAATATCTGTGACTAAATCTTAGCCTTATTAATTCATTTAACAAACTTGTAATTGTTTATTTATTAGCCACAGTGCACTAGGCTCTTCACAGACAAGACTGAATATAAGCTCCTGGCCTGGGGAGGTTACAGTATAACCATATGAAGGGTGGGATCGAATAGCCAGCAAGTGACTGAGTGGTGACACTGGCACCTGCCTTGACAGTTAAACTTTTGGCATTGGGATTTTTTTCTTTTTTCTTAGTATTTAAGTTTTCCTGTCACCTGTTTGGTTACTGATTCCCAGAGGGGCAAGCTAAGGCTACAGGCCTTTAGGAAGAAGCATGTTTAAGGAGAGACTTCAAGCAGGCTCACAAGCACAAAGCCCTGGAACCTGCAGAGTTCCAATACACGCTGGGGAATAGCATTCCAGGGAATGCCAGAGAAGCACACAGGGGGTTAAGGACAGGTGCAGGCCAAGAGAGTCACCACTGAGATCATGATTACACCGAGGGGCTCAACAGCTCCTTGGCCCCTGACCAGAGCTGGAAATTTGGCCTGGCCACTCCTCCATCAGGACAGAGGTGTAGCTGGGTTAAAATTGAGTGGTGTTGTCACCTTGTGTGCCAGGTCACAATGCCACTCATGCAGATTTGGACTGGCCTCCTATCCAGAACTGTGACCTCATGCATCAGGTCACAATGCCACTCCCTCAGATCTGGTCCAGCTTCCCCTTCCTCAGGATGGCTGCAGGTTGAGTTGAAACAAGATTTAAATGATGTAAAAATACCTACTTCTGGCCCCGAGCTTAACTTTCACAGTATGTCTGCACTTTGTCAGGATGATCTTTCCATAGCACTTAATTGTACATGACATTAAAAATCCAGAGGCAATATAGCACATGCCACAGCAAACACCAGTGATAAATGGTACAGCTGAAGGGAACCAAACTTAAAATACCTCGGGGTTATTTGAGAGCTTGATTCATCTCTCAGTGACAGTGAGTTTACATCATTTTACCCTCATTGACTTGAATGGACTTACTCCTGTTTACACCAATACAAGTTAAAGAAGAATTAGACCCTAAAACTAAAAACTTTCCATCAACCTGAGAATCTGTTTTATCATACACATTTACATATTCTCCCCCATAAAAATATAGCTTCCTTTAGTCTATTCATTCATCTAAGTGTACTAAATCTGTTTCCCCAGAGAGTGATTAATAAAAACTGAGTTCCTTATCTACATCTCTCTGTTTCTTTCTTTTCTATAACTTATTAAGACAGAGTTCATAATAGAACCAATAAAAATAACCTCACAATAAAATAACCAAAAAAGGAGACAAGAAAAGGGAAATATTCCAACAGTAAAAGACAGGTAACATCACTGACTCAAAACGACACTAACGAACTCTTCAGTTACCATCCTCTAAGTTCATTATTTCACCTTCTAAGAGCATCAAGTAGTTAAATGTGAGAGTCTATAGGAGGGAGGCACAGACAAATAATTATGACACATACAAGGGGAAAAATGAAAGCCTTGTTTGGTTTGTTACAAGTGCTTAGGAGCCGGAGAGCAGAGTGTACCACTTTAGAGAGAACTTTACAAACAAGACAGCTCAGTACACAGGCTTTGCAGCCAAAGTAAACTCTTAAATGGCATCATTTAGTGCATGACAGGTAACTGATCAGGTTTAACAGGGATAAACAAATTGATTCTAATAAAATCATACACACCTGGTGATCTCATTCTCCACAGCAGCTCTACAGCTCTCAGCTGCAGTGCAGGTCTGGCTCAGGGGAGAGGCTTTTGAGACTCCAACAGTAGGCTCATCTTTTGGCTATGTTATCTCGCTGTTGAGCTAAGATTTACTGCCTCTGAAGTTTGCAGGTAATGAGTGCCGGATTTGGCCTCAGCTATTGAAGGAGAGAGTATTAGAGGTCCTTCCTAGCTATATTTGAGTTTTGCAGGGCAGCCTGAGCAATCTGATCTTGGGTACCAATCACTGTGTTATCTAGGGACCATATGGTAAATGAATGTGCACTGAGTTTGTTCTCCAGGGCACCAACCCCTTCCCAGTGAAATAAAAATTGGGGATATGTCTTGCTACTCCAAAACGAAGAATAACCCTAAATACAAGGAGGGTTTTTTATACCCATTACTTTGATACTAGAGCACAGCTCCTAAAGGATTAATATGACCTCTAGGTGTGGTCAGATGGGTCCTACAAAGGGAAATTTTAGGCTGCTTCTTTTGTTTTATTGGTAAGGGGCCAAAGCCTGCATTCCTTATCTAATCTTCACTACAACATAACTCCCATGGAAGTCAATGGGCTACTGCTAATGCCGCTGTTAGCGCTATCTTTTGTAAAGAGGGCAGGGAAGAGTGGGGACCGGGCAGCAAAGAGAAGTGGATGCTGCACCCCCATCTCCCTGAGTGGTGCAGCAGCCACCTGTGCTCCTGAGAGCTCCCAGAGGTATTGTGTCTCCCTGAAGCACAATGCACCTTAGATCTGCTGCTGGACTGGGTGCTCCTGCACTCCAACCTACAATGCAGGGCTGTGGCTAGCTACTATCCAGGCCAAGGAAATTGTTACCATAGTGAAGGCTGTGTAAGAACTGCAAAATTTTACCCAAGATCCCCAGCAGGAGCCACTTGTGTTACACAGAGGGCAGTAAAATGCACCAAACCTTAGACCATGAGACCACAGCCCTGATTAAAATTGAAGGGGAATAAATATTGGCCAACACCAGCTGGGTCACCACATTCAGCTGCTCCCGGGATCTTGCACGCTCAAAACTGATCATGGTAGGCAATCCAGAAAAAGAATTTGGCAGCTGCTTCCAAACCCAGTTTGAATTGATATGTGACCTTAGTGGCAATGGGACTCCCACCATACCAAAGGAAGATCATCCTCTTGAGAAGAGCTCTACACCTTTGGGATTGGACAATCCAAAAGAAAAAACCCTACTCCAGGGATGAAAGATGAAGCCAATGAGGTTCATGGATCTCTAACTTGTTTTTAAACATTCATTCTTGTTTAAGTTTCTTTATATAGGAAACAGGGAGATGTGAAATATGTGTACCATTTCTTTAAATGGGTATCAGGGTCTCCAAACAAGTGGGTTCCAGGAAGATTTAAGATGAAACTGCGGCAATGAAGAGCTGGGGAGACTGAGTAGCTTTAGGGAAAATACTGGTTTCTTTGTTCTAACACAATTTCTCATTTCATGTAGAAGACAGCAAATCAGTGTTTCTTTACCACTGTCTCAGGACTTTAATAGCAAGTAACTGTAATTCAGAACTTTCCCCATATGAGTATCAAATTCAGTTCCTGTTAGAAAAGTATAGTAGGGATGACAAGAGGTCTCTTGAACTTAAATGAAATAGTAAGAAGTGGCACAGTTTTTACACTCACTGTAAATTGCCCCTAGGGTACAGTATCTCTCTCAATCTCTGAGAACAATGAAGTATAGCAGTGGTTTTTTATTGATACCCACACAGAACAACACAGAAATCTCTCTCGACGTAAATGTTTTGTAAGATGCTACAGCAGGATCATCACTTAGAAAGAATACATGTATCAGGCCGGGGTGGGAATACTGATATAAAAGCAACACACTTTTATTCCAGTCGGGAACCACTTACAGTGGATTTTGAAAGCTGCTGTGCCCACTGATTTTTCAATCTCCTTTACTGTGCTTCTAAATGAAAACATGAGTAGTTGCATCATACTTTTAGAGTATGTAAAACTTTAACAGCACGTCCACAGAATACTTGAAGTGCACACTGTGTAACATTCCCATATGTAAGCAGTATACATTGTGACTAGGTAATTTTGCCTACTTTTAACTACTCTATATGCTTAGAGGCATCTCAGCATGCTTTACAAAACAAGTACTGGTTATTATGGGAGGCATAGCTCAGTGCTTTGAGCATTGGCCTGCTAAACCTGGGGTTGTAAACTCAATCCTTGGGGAGGCCATTTAGAGATCTGGGGCAAAAATCTGTCTGGGGATTGGTCCTGCTTTGTGCAGGGGGTTGGACTAGATGACCTCCTAAGGTCCCTTCCAAACCTGATATTCTATGATTATCTGGACACACTACACTCCTGGAGCTTTACAATTCCACTTGACTGGCACTGTGAATAACATTCAGTTCCTATCAATACAAAGATCCCTTCCTATATGACAGGTGTGACTGTAAAGCTCCCATGCTGCAAAAAGAATGGTACAGTAAATGTCTCCTGAAATTGATTACAATTATCACCAAATACCAGTAAAGTAAAATCAATGAGGACAAGCATCTGCCAAATATACATAAAATTGCATGCCTTCTTTTTGTGTGCAGTCACCATGGCTGCACACACCTACTTGTTAACTGCATGCCCAAATGATCATATGAGGATGTTTGAGCATTCAATTACTTTTTGTTTCATGCAAGTGCAGTAACCACACGCAAAACTAACGAAGGCAGTTCCCAGTGCATACCTAAAATATTTGAAAATCTCTCCCTACAGGCTTGATCTAAAGGATTTCAGCATTTGGCCCAGCCTTAACAGTCAGTAAAACTGTATCTTTTTAAAGCCATTTGTTAGGTAAAGGTATGAGATGAACACTCAACCCCAAAAGCTGGGCAAAATACTCTGTTTTCAAGCCTTTCCTCCCTGAATTTTTGTAGCTAAACCAATTTTGACAAAGCTTTGTAAAATAAAAATGCACTCTCTTGCATTGAGATATTTTATTTCATGCCATTTCCCAGTCTTAATTTAAAGCAAAAGTTAATAAGTGAGTTTTAAAGTGCTAAAAATGGAAGCTTCTAAAGAAAATACTGATATATTCTCAGTTAAAATGGTGTTGCCACACACTCTCATAGGTAATGACAAAGTAAAGATAAAATCGAATAGAAAGGAAAAATAGGGTATGAAATAAAATAGTGGAGAAAAAGTAATGAATGGATAATACTACAGACTATTTTTGTGAGATTTCATTGTAATGATTGTTATATTAATAACAATATTATCTACAATAAAGGCATAACAGACCTCTTTTGAGCAAAATGTAATCCTGCTACACTTCATTAAGTTTCATGTTTTCTCTGTAATTTCCCAGCATTAAAGGAAACGTTATTTCACTGACTCTGCAGGAACAGACATACAACAACAAATAGAAAGTGGCTGCTCCAACTAGCTTGTTAATTTGATAAAATCAACACAGTCAAAAGGTTATCGCGCAAACATACTTGAATTCATCCAAAATGTTTCATTAAGAGTCTACATTCTTGGAAATTAAACAAGTTTAAAAGTGAACTAATGGCAAATGAATCAAAAAGCATTAGTTCAGCCAAGACTCATTATAAGTGTTCTCATTTTGCTTTTTTGGTTTCTGGTTGAATGATCAAGCATGTACTAATTTATAGAGATACAAACAAATAATTGTTTAAAAGCTTTATAGTGTAGGTAGGTTTGAAGGTATTTGCATATTTATATTACTTCATACTTATGGGTTGGCTCAGTCCAGCAAGATGCTGAGCACTCAAATACCGCTAGCACTGAGGACCTCCCAGAAGGCACTCAACACGATTGAGCCCTATCTGAGTCACCATTTTTATTTTTATGTTTTTAATACCCCTGTAAAAGAATATGGGCCACATTTAGCAATCCTTCATCACAAAATTACTTCCCACTGATTTCATTGGGACTACTTCTATAAGTAAAGACCATGTGCATGATCAAGTCTTAGGTAATGAACTGACAGAAAGACAATTAATCCCCTCTACACGTATTACATACTATAAAGGGATAGCTAGTGCTGCAAATGCTCCAATGTTCATTCTTATATTTGAAATAATTATTTCCAAAAGAATTTGGAACAGGTCTAGTTGTACAGGTATCCCAAGGAATAAGAGAATTACATTCTGTGATACCATCTGGGAATTTGGACAGTTGAAGCATTTTTTTTATTGCATCACTCATGGTTAATCATACTGATGCATTATAAACTGAAAAATTGAAAACAAATATGTTTTTAAAAATCAGTCACAGTTCTGTGGTTGGAAATCACAAAAGTAGAGGGAATCTGAAGACCATTGACGTAAAATATTGGTTAAGAAACTCATGTGATTCAAACTATTGGACTACATGACAGAGCTTTTATGTAAGTCTGCCTTATTATATAATCAGCAACAAAAATGTAAATATTGTGGAGCTGGTCAAAAAAATGGGAGTCAAATGATTTGGTGTGGGGGGTGAAAGTTCCATCCCACTTTTCCTGTTGAATTTTTTTTGAATTTTGAAATGTTTCTACTAGCTCCATAGCTAACTAGAAAATTGAATGAATTTTTCGCACAATTTATGAAATATATGCCCGTTTTAGTATAAAATTTTCAAAGTTTTTAACCAGCTCTAAAATAGTCATATTTATAATTTTATACTATACTGCAGCAAACTATTTCCATATATGCAGGGCTAAATATAGGTCTACCACAACACACTGTCTCTTTAAAATCTCATCTCCAATACACTTACAGGAAGAGTGTTTGACAGACAAGCCCAGAATGCCAGCTTGTGGTACCTCTGACTCTCACACATTGAATTAGTACCACTGAAGTTGACAGGGATACCTGTGGAGGACAATGCTACTCGATGTGAGTAACATAGCACGGCCTGGCCCCAAAGCAGCAACCCTCTTCCCACTGAATTCACTGGGCATTTTGCCTTTGAACTCAAGGGGAACAAGCCGGACTCTGCCCTGTAAACGTTTTGCAAAGTGCGTTTTTGAAATTATTTCCCAGTTGAAACTCTTCCTAGCAGGTAAAGTCTAACTTCTTAGATCTAAATCCTGACATCCCTTTGTCTCAAAATAATGCTCTTTGGGTTGCTTTGGTTCCTGCACTTGGCAAGCAGGCAGAGAATAAGGCTGCACTTTGCTCTGGGAGACCCCTGCCCATGTCCCCTCCAGTTGCATCTCTACCTCACCTTGTCCAGGTAACACCACCACATCCTTGTTCCAAGACTGTTACAACAACCAAGGAAAAGCCACTTTCCCCAGGAAGTTTCCTAGCTGATCTAACTAGAGGAACATTTGGAAACCTTCTTGCCATTGGCCAGGGGCAGTGAGTTAAATGGGCCCTTGGTGCCTGTGTCCCAGCAAATTCAGGCCACGGGGTCCCGGCTCCACCAATGTTCA
Source organism: Mauremys reevesii (assembly GCF_016161935.1). Classification (NCBI taxonomy): domain Eukaryota; kingdom Metazoa; phylum Chordata; order Testudines; family Geoemydidae; genus Mauremys; species Mauremys reevesii. The sequence continues at coordinate 33,295,752 of NC_052629.1, read as the reverse complement.
GGGCCGGGTCTCTCCCCCTGCCCCCGCCTGCTGCCCCGTGTGCCTTCCCCAGCCCCAGCTGCCACCCACGTGTGCCTCCCCCGGAGTGTCCCTGCCTGCACCCTGGGCAGCCACCCTGCTGCTCCTCACTGCACTTCCTTGCTGGCAGCTGCCAGCTACAAAAGGGAGCGGTGCTTGCAGCAGGCAGAGGCAGTGGCACAGCCACCACCTGCAGAGGGGAGGAGGCACACATGTAATGGCAGCCCCCCCCTACCCCCCCAGCACCCACCACAGGGGAGCCGAGGGGGCTTCCTGAACCTAGGAGGGGCCCAGCCCCTAGGAACAATGCAGTGATGGTGCCGGATGAGTGTGCTGCTGAGGGCAGACAGGGGGACCCCTCCCCTGGAGCTTGCTGCTGCCCGTGGGCAGAGGGCTGGGGGAGGACTGTGGAATCCTCCTCTCTGGTTCCAGCCTGAGGCAGCCTGCCTGCACCCCAAACTCCTCATCCCCAGCCCCGCCCCAGAGCCCACACCCCCAGCCCTGAGCCTCCTCCTGCACCGTGAACCCCTTATCCCTGGTCCCACCCACAGCCCTCACCCCTGCACCGCAACCCTCTGACCCAGCCCTGAGCCCCCACCCGAAACCCGCATCCCCCCACACCGCAACCCTCTGCCCCAGCCCTGAGCCCCATACCCCCACACCGCAACCCTCTGCCCAGCCCTGAGCCCCCTCCTGCACCATGAACCCCTCATCCCCAGCCCCACCCCAGAGCCTGCACCCCCAGCCAGATTCATCGTCTCCCCAACCCCGCATTGTCCAATATAGGGAAACTGTTAATCCACTCCATGTTCGCATTAGTTTAAAAAAATATATATCGATTTACAAGGCAGGTGCGTGTGTTGGGGCGGGGGAAACTTGGACCCATTCTGGGCACCCGCAAAAATGATACAAACCTGCCGCCCCTGCCATTGGCTGCCGTTGCACCTTGGAATTCTGCTCCTGCTAAGGGACTGGCTGCCTGACACCATGAACAGGGTGGTGGGGCAAGAGAGAGAGAAACTCTCCTGTCATTATACAAGCAACAATTCAGATGAGTTCCTCCCCCCGCCCCCCCGTCATACCGGCCCTTCCCCAACCCTCAGCACACACCCTGTTACCCCACATAATCCTCCCCTGCCCGTCATACCGCCCTCCACAACCCTCAGCACACACCCTGTTACCCCACATAATCCTCCCCCAACCCTCAGCACACACCCCTGTTACCCCGTCATAATCCCTCCCCCAACCCTCAGCACACACCCTGTTACCCCACATAATCCTCCCCGTCATACCGGCCCTTCCCCAACCCTCAGCACACACCCGTTACCCCACATAATCCTCCCCGTCATACCGGCCCTTGCCCCCCCACACAACCCCCAGCACACACCCCGTTACCCCACATAATCCTCCCCCCGTCATACCGGCCCTTCCCCCCCCCCAACCCTCAGCACACACCCCGTTACCCCACATCATCCGCCCCCCCGTCATACCGGCCCTCCCCCCCCCACAACCCTCAGCACACACCCCGTTACCCCACATAATCCTTCCCCATCATACCGGCCCTTCCCACCACAACCCTCAGCACACACCCCGTTACCCCACATAATCCTCCCCGTCTTGCCGCCCCCAACCCTCAGCACACACCCTGTTACCCCACATAATCCTTCCCCGTCATACCGCCCTCCACAACCCTCAGCACACACCCTGTTACCCCACATAATCCTTCCCCATCATACCGGCCCTTCCCCACAACCCTCAGCACACACCCTGTTACCCCACATAATCCTCCCCCCCACACACACACTCTCACGCACGTTAACTTTGCCCCTCGCCCAGCAGGGTCCTGGCCCATGACTGGGGCCAGTAGGTGCTATTGCAATCCCAATAATGATGCATCCCTCCCCCCGCTCTCTTATCCCCACAGATCTTTCCTCCTCTGCAGTCTCCAGCCCCCCCGCCCCCAACACCCCGGGTCCCTTTCCATCTCCTCTCGCACCCCGCTGCTCCCCTCTCCTCCTCCGCTGGCCCCCTCGCACGCAAACTCCCCGACCCCTTAGCGCTATCACCGCCCCCGCCCCGACCAGCCGCTGCTATAAAACCCTACCCCAGGGTCAGCCTCGCACGGGGGAGCAGGAGGCGCTTACCGCGCGTGGGCCTGGGCTGCAGCGGCGCTGATCTCCCCGCGCGCCCCGAGACCCGTGTGGAAGAGGCGGTCAGTCAGGGGCACATCCAGACTCCTCCTAGGGCTGCCCGGGGCGCTTAACTGCAGCTCGTGCCGATCCGCCGTGCGCTAGGGAAGCCGCAGCCAAGTTACAGTGAAATCCTGGCCCCTAGCTCACTGGAATCGGATTACACCAACTCCCCTGGCCTCTGCTTACTTTACATGGGGCACCTGAAACCACTAGGATCTAATACAAATCGGGCTGAAAAGAACTACATCTGATCTGGATTGCCTCCAAGGGGGCTGGGGGAGAGAGCTTTTGGGAACGAGAGGCCAGTGGGTTCGTTTTTCCTTCCGGCATGATGTGTTCTCTTTGATTCAATTAAATACTCGGATCTTAACAAAATAACCGCCAAGGCCGGCAAATGTTGGCAAATGTGTATCTTTCAAAAGTACTTCAGGCACCACTTTAAGCAGCTTGTAAAGTATCGGAGAAATTGCTGTGGATTTTAAGATCGAAAAACTGGCCAGATGAGCTGGCTGGACATAGCTTTATTCACAATAACGTTCCTCACTTTACAACTGTCAACTGCATTAATGCAGGGAAAGGCAGTGGCTGTCTGAAATGCAAGGTGCTTCTTATTTCAACTCAGTATTTGACAAAGAATTCTGGGAATTATTTAGTTAAATCTATGCCACAGTAGAAATAGTAGGATAAACCCAGCACCTTTCCCAACACTGAACTTCACTCAGAATGATCCCAAGTTGATGCTAATATTTGGTTAAGACAGGATCACCATAGTACCTGTTGTCCAGTCAAGGGGAGCTGCTAGAGACAGGTGGGAGAGAAAGCAAACAGAAAGTTGAGATTAATTTGGGGAAGTGAATTATGCCTGGGCTATCCAGGACTTGTCTAGGCTAAGATTTATGGAGTGATGTTACCCCTTTTATCTCAGCCATTTAGCATAGGTTAAGTTAAAGCAATGTTCCTTGTTTACACTAGACTTCAAAAACGTATTTATATGTGCTAACATCACATATTGAATCTAGTCTAAACAAGGCCTGTCTTCAGTACAATAAAGTCCTGTCTTCTGGGGCAAAAAAGTGTTTTTCAATCCAATTTCCTCAGATGAGTTAGCTTAACTCAGTTAAGATAGACTTTACCTGCTAGGAAGAGTTAAAGGCTAACTTCTTAGATCTAAATCCTGACATCTCTTTGTCTCAAAATAATGCTCTTTGGGTTGGTTTCGTTCCTGCAGTTTGCAAGCAGGCAGAGAACAAGGCTGCAGTTTGCTGCACTGAAGCCTAACAACCAGCTTTAAATACTCTGAAGGTGCATCCACACTAACAAAAAAAAAAAAGTGGGGGAATCAGGTTACTCTGTACTAGATAACACATGATAAAATCCTAGCGTGAGCAAGGCAAGTGTAATTTACACATGGGTCAGAGATAAATACAAGTGGGGAGCTGAGGATTTACCTCAGTGCCTGCTAAGATATGAAAACCTACAAACGGAGGTGTCCACATTAGGAAATTACCACATTAGCAAATGTGGTAAAAAAAGACACCAGGTGCTAAAACTACCTGAGGGGAGAACGTCTCCTTATTTGTCCATCTAGACACAGCCTCGGAGGCCATTGTGCCTTTCTCATAATTTTTTAAACCCTCTGACTCTTGACAAATGAATTAGGTGTGTTTTTTAAATTACTTTGGCTCAGTCAAATTAGTTTAACAGGATTAACAAGCCTCTTTGGTCTTCGTGAGCATTAAGGGCATGTCTACACTGCAGGTGAGAACAAGCCCTCACAGCCAAGTTCCACAAATGCATGCAAGTGCTCCAGAAATAGCTGCGTAGATGTTGTGGCCAGGGTGGACTCTGAAGCCTGGAGCAGGAGGGGAAAGGACTTGAGAGCCCAAGTCACAAGATTAAAGCAACATTTACACAGCTATTTTTAGGGTGCTAGTGCAAGTTTGCGGCCCTGGACTGGGAGGCTCATTCCCACATGCAGTGTAGACATACCCTAAGAGGGCTTCTTAGTTAATTCAATTGAGCTAATACAATTAGAAACATACCCTTTTTGCCCATCAAGACAGAGCCTATAGGCAACCTTTGAACTTATCTCTTACTAACATTAACTTCAGACTTTCCTTTAACTCACTTAAGGAAAAAAAAGACAGTTACCTTTTCCATAACTGCAACAAAGAATCCTGTGGCACCTTATAGACTAACAGACGTTTTGCAGCATGAGCTTTCGTGGGTGAATACCCACTTCTTCGGATGCAAGTGGTGGAAATTTCCCTGGAAATTTCCACTTGCATCCGAAGAAGTGGGTATTCACCCACGAAAGCTCATGCTGCAAAACGTCTGTTAGTCTATAAGGTGCCACAGGATTCTTTGTTGCTTTTACAGATCCAGACTAACACGGCTACCCCTCTGATACTTTTCCATAACTGGTGTTCTTCGAGATGTGTTGCTCATGTCTATTCCACAATAGGTGTGCGTGCTCGTCACGTGCACCGGTGTCTGAAGTTTTTCCCCTAGCAGTACCCATAGGGAGCACCCCTAACAACCCCTGGAATGACGCCTCCATGGCGCAGTATAAGAGGTGCTGCGCGCTCCCTCCACCCTCAGTTCCTTCTTGCCAGACAACTCCGACAGAGGGGAAGGAGGGCGGGATGTGGAATAGACATGAGCAACACATCTCAAAGAACACCAGTTATGGAAATGGCAACTGTCTTTTCTTCTTCGAGTGATTGCTCATGTATTCCACAGTAGGTAATTCCAAGCTGTATCTGTTGGAGGTGGGTTCTCGGGACGGAGCACAGCCCTGCCGAACCCAGTGTCCTCCCTGGTTTGGGAGACAATCGCATAATTCGAGGTGAAAGTGTGAACTGAAGACCACGTAGCAGCCCTAAAAATGTCCTGGTTGGCCCAAAAGGCGGCCAACGAGGCCTGCACCCTAGTCGAGTGTGCCCTCATAATTGACACCAGGGAGATTCCCACCAGGTCATAACACGTACGAATACATGATGTGATCCAGTTGGAGAGCTACTGAGTGGAGATTGGCCGACCCTTCATGCGTTCGGCTGAGGTGATGAACAGTTGCAAAGACTTTCTGAACAGTTTTGTCTGCTCCAGGTAGAAAGCCAGAGCCCGTCTCACCTCCAGCATGTGGACGTGGTGCTCCTTACTGGATGCATGGGGCTTGGGGCCGAGGACTGGCAGGAAAATGTCCTGACCCATGTGTTAGGCGGAGACCACCTTCAGGAGGAATGAAGGATGTGGGTGGAGCTGAACCTTATCCTTATGGAACACCATGTATGGGGGCTCAGAGGTCAGTGCCCTGACTTCTGAGACCTGTCTAGCTGACATGATCGCCACCAGGAAGGCTACCTTCCACGAGAGGTGCGACCAGGAGCATGTAGCCAGCAGCTCAAACCAGGGGCCTGTGAGGTGGGCCAGCACCAGGTTCAGGTCCCACTGCGGGTCTGACATATGGGAAGAGACGATCCAATCCCTTAAGGAATTAGCCAGTCATATCATGAGAGAATACCATGTGGCCCTGCACCGGTGGGTAGAAGGCCAATATGGCCACCAAGTGCACCTTGACGGACAAGGGTGCCAGGCCCTGGGCCCTAAGGTGAAGGAGGTAGTCCAGAATGAGCTGGATCAGGGCAGCCACGGGGGAAATGCCCTGCTCATCTTCCCATTGGGAGAACCAAGACCACTTTGTCAAGTAGGCTCGGTTCATGGAGGGTCACCTGCTTTCCAAGAGGAAGCACTGGACGTCCTCTCCTCCCGACCTAACCATCGAGCAGACACGCCGTGAGATGGAGTGCTGCTAGGTTGGGGTGGAGGAGGTAGCCCTGGTCCAGGGAGAGCAGGTCTGGGCAGGATGGCAACGGCCATGGCAGAGCGACCACCAGGCCCATGAGGGTCCCGTACCAATGCTGCCTGGGCCATGCTGGGGCAATTAGTAGGACCCAGTCCCTGTCTGCCTTTATCTTTTCCAGGACCTTGACTATCAGTGGGAGTGGGGGGCAGGCATAGAGAAACCAGCCTGACCAGGACAGGAGGAAGGCATCAGAGATAGTGCCCTGTTTCAGTCCCCCCTTGGAGCAGAACCGGGGACAGCAATGGTTCTGCCAAGTCGCAAACTGGTCCACCTGGGGAGTTCCCCACTCTTGGAAAAGTCTGTACACCACCTCTGGGTGAACAGACCACTTGTGCTAAGAGGAGAAGTCCCTGCTCAAGCGATCCGCTGGCGAGTTCCAGGCACCCGGTAGGTGGTAGGCCTGTAGGCAAATGTCATTGGCTATACAGAAGTCCCACAGCCTGAGGGTTTCCTGACAGAGGGCAGAGGATTGGGCCCCACCTTGTCTGTTGATGTAAAACATCAAGGCCATGTTGTCCGTGAGAATCCTGACCTCCCAGCCCTTCAGGTGAGAGCAGAAGGCTATGCATGCCAGCCGCACTGCCCTGAGCTCCTTGATGTGGAGGGCCAGGTCCTGCACAGACCACAGACCTTGGGTCTGAATGTTCCCTACATGGGCTCCCCACCCCAGATCCAATGCATTGGGCACCAGTTTCATCGACAGGGACCTGCCTCTGAACGGAACTCTATAGAGCATGTTCCCTGGGGAGGACCACCATCGTAGGGAGGTGATCACCAGTTCGGGTACAGTGAGGACTTTGTCCATCATGTCTCTGGCCTGGGAGAACGCTGAGACCAACCAGAGCTGGAGGGGCCTCATCCTGAGTCTGGCGTGGCAGACCACATATGTGCACACTGACATGTGACCCAGGAGCTGGAGGCACACTCTGGCTGTTGTCACTGGAAACCTTGTGACCGTGTCGATGAGCCCTTTCATGGTCTCGAACCTGTCCTGAGGGAGGGAGGCTCTGGTCGACGTGGCATCCAGGACCGCCCCGATAAACTCTATGCGTTGTACCAGGACTAACATGGACTTGGTGTCAAGTATCAGAGGGGTAGCCATGTTAGTCTGGATCTATAAAAGCAGCAAAGAGTCCTGTGGCACCGTATACACTAACAGATGTATTGGAGCATGAGCTTTCATGGGTGAATACCCACTTCGTTGGATGCATGTCTTGGTGTCATTTACCAACAGGCTCAAAGTGGTGCATGTGGACAGAAGGAGCACCATGTGATCCCACACCTGCAACTGGGAGCTACCCTTGACCAGCCAGTCATCCAGATAGAGGAAGATCTGGACCCCCCTGGCGCCTGAGGTAGGCCGCTACCACCGACATACTCTTTGTAAATACCCTGGGGGCAGTGGGCAGGCCAAACGGGAGGACTGTATATTGGTAGAGCTCCTGCCCAACTGTGAAACAGAGCAAGCGTCTGTTCCCCTTGAATATATGGATGTGGAAGTACGCGTCCTGCAGATTGAGGGCAGCATACTAGTCCCCAGGATCCAGGGAGGGGATGATGGAGGCCAGGGAGACCATGAGGAACTTGAGCTTCACTGGTTCAGGCCTCGCAGGTCCAGGATGGGCCTGAGTCCCCCTTTGGCCTTCGGGATAAGGAAATAGCGGGAGTAGTACCCCTTGCGTTTGAACTCCACTGGCACCACTTCCACCGCTCCTAGGCCAAGGAGCCGCCCCACCTCCTGCTCCAGCAAGATCCTCGGGAGATGGTGTTGAGAACCCATCAGTCCGAGGTCAGCCACAACCACTCCAGGAGGAAAGCACACAACCGATTGGAGAAGGGAAGTTCTATTGTGGGTGGATCCCTGATGAGAACTGGCAGGGCACCTCCAGACGTCCCATCGAAACCACCGTTTCTCTGCCTTTTTGCCCTTGGAGGACCCAGGCTGGGAGGCAGGCTGAGACTGCCTCTGTGGGCATTTCTTATAGTCCCACGACCTTTTATAACTGGGCTCATATTTAGAGTGCGAGGCCAGGGTGGGAGCTGCTACGGCTTAAACTTAGGTTTAGCCGGTGCCGGAACATAGAGGCCAGAGTCTGAAGCGTTGTGTGGGAATCTTTCAGGCCATGGAGTTTTATATCCGTTTGTTCCACAAACAGAGCTTTGCCATCAAACGGGAGGTCCTGCAAGGAGGTCTGCACCTCACTGGACAGCCCAGAGAGCAGGAGCCACAACACCCTTCTCATGGACACTGTGGAGGCCATAGACCACGCGGCCATGTCTGCTGCATCCGCCGCTGCCTGCAGGGTTGCCCTGGCAGCCCCTGTACCCTCCTCCACCAGCGCTTTGAACTCCTTCCTGTCACGCTTCTGGAGGAAGTCCTCGAACTTGGGCAAAGAGTCCCACAGATTGAACTCATACCAGCCCAGGAAAGCCTGATGGTTCATTACCTGTAACTGGAAGCTCAAGGATGAATACATTTTTCTTCCAAATGAGTCTAGCCTCCTTGAATCTTTATTTTTCGGAGTAGGGGCTGGTTGAACCTGCCACTCCCTGTGGTTGACCAACGCGACCACGAGGGAGTTAGGAACAGGGTGGGTGTATAGGTATTCATGCCCCTTGGTGGGCACAAAATACTTGCCTTCTGCTCTCTTAGAGACAGGGGGCCAATGAGGCTGGGGTTTGCCACAGGGCATTTGAAATTTTCCCCACCCCTTTGTGGAGAGGCAAGGCCATTCTGCCCGGTATTGAGGAGGACAGTACATTAAACAGGGAGTCTGAGGGCTCCTCCACCTCCTCTGCCTCGAGGTGGAGGCTTGATGCCACCCTTTTTAATAGTTCTTGGTGGGCCTTAGAGTCCTCCTCCGGGACGGAGGGAGGAGGGGCTGTAATCACCTGATCAGGAGAGGGCGAGGAAGCCAGCGCCATACTGTGCGTGTCCACCAGCACCAGAGGGCCCACCATCTGGTCGGTGTCTGGGCACAGTGCCGAAGTTGTACGTCCCACCGACTCCTTCCTCAGAGGCCGGGAGAGGGAGGCCGATGGCCCTTCTGAGGCTCCGGCTACTGAGCAAACCCCCACCAGGGGCTGCATCAGGAGCCACGGTGCCCACTGATACTATTGTGCTGGCCACGGGGCCCAGTGCCACTGCACCTGCTGTGGCACTGGGGGAGTGGGCTGCTTGGCCTGACCCATTGATGGATGGCTACAAAGGGAGGCCAGGCTGACATATGACCTGCCACTGTCCCTGGACTGGAAGGAGTGGTGGCGCTGGGAGCAGTGTGGACCCAGAGACCTTCATCTCGACCTAGAGGTCTGGTACCATCAGTAACAGCTTCTTGGCGATCGGCTCCGACAGGCGGATCTGCGACGGGGACTCACTGGCGATCGACACCCAGGGCTGCGGGAGCAATGCTATGAGATGAGTTTCACCCAACCTTATAAACAGTCCGCGTGCAGATCACTCACTGGCATTGGACGCTGACAAGTGTTACATGACTTAAAACCCAGGGCGCGGGGCATGGCCCAGCCTGGGCACGCTAGCTAATCTAAACTAAAACGAATTGACTACTAACTACAGGTCACATACACTGAATGAACTAGAGTTCTGGGGACAAGCTACAGCAAAGCTGGAGCAGAGCAGTTCCGAAGCACCTTCACTGGCGGCAAGAAGGAACTGAGGGTGGGTGGAGCGCACAGCTCCCCTTATACCGCACCATGGAGGTACCACTCCAGGGGTCGCGGGGGGCCCTCCCCTACGGGTACTGCTAGGGGAAAAACTTCTGACACCAGTTCATGTGGCGAGCACACACATCTACTGTGGAATACACATGAGCAAACACTCAAAGAAGAACATCAGCTACTTCACTCAATACGACTCAGATAGGGTTAAGAACCTGGGCTGATTAAGTACTAGTAATTTCCCCATGTATGACTATCAGAGTCACCTTTTTCTGCATCTGCTTGCAATTAAATTTAATTAAATGTTAATTTTGATGTATTCTGCTCAAAGATCCAGGGTAGAATATGGAGGCATTTTTCTTTAGGATGTATTTTTAAGCTGCGCCAAGTGCACTTAGTTCATATGGGTAGGTCCACTTTTTAGCATTTCGATTAATTGTAATACATAAATAACAGAATATTGGCCATGTGAGGATGCCTCCTTATTTCCGTGTGCATGGATAATGTGCTGTACGGCATAAATCTCTAACCACCATGGTAAGTGTACATGTATGAGTGGGACTGCTAGCATTGATGCTGAATGCTCACAGCCTGACTCAGAAACCACTGAACCCAATGGAAAGACTCCCATAGACTTCAGTGGGCTTTGGACCCTAGATTCAAACTCTTGGAACAAGATGCTCAAATGTGAGCAGCCTTTCATTTATAGAAAGAAGATAAACTGAGTTGCATGCTGAATACTGAATTTTTCAGATGAGGTCTGGGCCCTCTCAGCTCTACATGGATATTAAAAATCCCATGGCACTTATTATATAGGAATATAGGAATATGAGCAAAGTAGGACCAACGTTTTCCCTCCTCCGATACTATTCAGCGTGCTGAGTGTTGTTCGGTAGCTGTCTTCCATCCCAGACCTGGCTCCCTGTCCGTGGTGCTGTATGTAATTTACCAAAAGCAAGCGCAACGCTCCCACTTCAGTGGTGCAGAAGCAGGACCTAGGAAAAGAACTATGTTGTGCATTTATTACACAGCTTCCACAGAGCTTCTTCAGGGCCAAATCTTGGGCCCCTTACCCAGCACAAGTAACTGCAGTATGTGCGCAGCAGGAGAAATTCTTCTCCCCAGGTCATGGAGCTACTCTGCAGGGATACTGCAATCCAAAGGTGAGGGTGGCCCATTTGTCTTCCAGCCCTGACAACACATGCCCTACCTTCACCTAAACCCCATGTCCAGGCATCCAGGGTGCTCTTGTGGAGTGTGCTCTGCATTGCACAGGGGTGCTGCCTGCATACCTCTTCCCTTGTACTATGGAATCACCCTAGTTCTGCTGCCATGGGGTGCTCAGCCCAGGGCTGGATTTGTCCCAAGCACAGAACTGATAGGGGGTCATTTAAAAAAATATAAAAATACAACAGTTATATTTTTGGTGAGATTCAGATTATTCTGGTTTCTGGTCTTAAACTAAAACCCTATCATGTTGTCTTAGTATTAAAAGCCTTTCCACATAGGGAACTCATGATTTAGTAGTAGAGTTAATACAGTGTGTGAGAGCACCTCTGTTGGGCATCCAGCTTTTTAATACTGTATTGTGATGAACACTTGATTACAGTTAGAGATGCTCTTCTTAGATTGGTCTGCCGCTCAAGAGATATGAGTTCTATTCCTGCCTCTACCACACACTTCCTGTGTATCTTTCAGAAAATGATTTAGGCAGTGCCTGCACTCAGAGGAGCTGATTTTGTGGTTGCCCCTGGGGGTGCTGGACTCCCACTCCACCCCAGGCTCCACCCCCACTCCTTCTCCCAAGCCCCCACCCTGCCTCTTCCCACCCCATTCCACCCCTTTCCTTTGCCTCTTCCTGCTCCCACTCCTCCCCCTCCCCGCCATGCCTTCTGCATGCCACTGAACAGCTGATCGCTGGGAGGGGGAGGCACTGAGAGGGAAGGGGAGAAACTGATCAGTGGGGCCCACCAGTGGGTGGGAGGCACTGTGGAGTGGTGGGAGTAGCTGATCCAAGGGGCTGCTGGTGGATGCTGAGTATGCACTATTTTATTTCTGTGAATGCTCAAACTCTGGAACACACAGAGTCAGCGCCTATCCCTGCACTGGCCTTTATCCTCAATGGCAACAATAATGGTGGCGAGCTAGCCAACTGCTGCTATTTCATTTGTGTTGACAAGACACAATTCTCTACTTCATACAATAGGGGTAATAATACTTTCCTACCTCTCCGAGGTGTTGTAAAGATACATTCAGGTATGAAGGTGGTAAGCACCATAGAAAAACATATACATAAATAAATACTTAACCAAATAAATAAAGCAACAACATTGCAAGGATTGGGAATACATGGACATTTTGTAATGCAACTACAGTCTGCTGCACTGGAAAATGACAATTTAACAAATCATGTAACTTGTTTACATCATGTATACATAGTGGTCAGTAATAGTAGGGGCTGAGATCTGACTGGCTAGAGTAATATACATGACTTCACTGAGTCATTCAGGAACTGGAAGAAATTCTCCATGCCACTAAGAATGTTGCAGGATCTTGTCCTACATTCATGTTTTTCTGACAGGTTTCCCCATGTTACTCATGGACATTTCTTTTTGCCTATGTACATTTCACTTGTTGCTGCATGAGAAGTAGTACTTTGAGATATTACATGAAGCAGTTTATCAAACAATAATGGACATGGAATTCACTTTGATCCCTTCACTGCTCTCTCTTAAAATTTTCTGTTCATATCAAAATATCAAAGGAACACATTCATTTACCTGGAATACTTGGCTGTGAAGAAGTGCGTTTCCTGGAATATAATTTTTTAGCTCTTGTTTAGTTCTGTCCATGTGGGACAGAAAATGAAACTTTCAAGTTTTTCAAACGTCTTCCGTAAACAGTGTGATGTAACACCTAACAAATAGAAACCATGATGCTAGAAATTGCCAGATGTGTGAGGAGAATGCTTTTGGAAAGTTTGGGAGGGCAATAAATGCTTGCAGTATATAATATCATTAGCTTTCTCACACAAATAACTGTACACAAATGTTAATATTTCACCTACAGCAATTATTTGTGATAAACTCAAAGCAGCACAGCACCACCTCCCTCTCCCTGCCCCATTAAGCCTCCCCAGGCCAAGATTAAGGGATATATTTTAATGGTGTGTTTAGGCCAACATTTTAAAAAATGGCCACTGATTTCAGGTGCCTCCATTTTTGGATGCCCAGTCTGTGACACCTTGAGACTACAGGCAGTCCTTGGACTTACGACACAATTGGTTCCTGAAAATCGCGTCTTAAGTCAAAATTTTGTATCTCTGAACTGATTTTTCCATAGGAACAATGTTATAAATGTGGGACTGGTTCCTGAACTAAGGCCAGATACACTATTTGCACCCAAATAACCCAGATTTTTGTACTCAATCAATTATAGATGAGCAATTTAGCTACATTAATGTCAGGATGCATATCAAGGATGGTTGGATGACCAGAAGCATTGTCGAGGATTAACAATGCTTTAAATGCAAGACTGTTTTTGTTGCAATAATCCCCGATGCTTGGCACAAAATGATGATTAAACCAAATCCTCAAAAATGTTCTTATTGACCCATGCCTTAGGATTGGATTTCCTTATCACTGGAAGAAATGTCTTGGAATATCCCTTGAAAGCCCTGCAGTTTTCCAAATGGTACACAAGCTGCAAAGGTTTAAGTTTAAAGTCACCTGCAGCATTTTCACCAAGAAAAAGAGTGAGCCTATCTTTAGCAGCATTCTCCCCTGGCATGGATTTCTCTTCTTTGGCAATGTAGGTTCTCGGTGTAATCTTTTTCCAAAAGAGACCAGGTTTGTCAACATTTAAAAACTTGCTGAGCACAATACCCACTCTCTTCAACGATCTCAGCCAATGTCTCAGGAAAAGCACAAGCTGCCTTCTCATCAGCACTGGCAGCTTCACCTGATACCTTGATGTTATGCAAATTGACCCTGGCTTTAAAACACATAAACCACCCCCTACTTGCATTACATGGAGTTTGATCCTCCAGCCAAACGATTAACAGTTTCTCAACTTGAGCAATAAGTCCAACACGCTGCTTAGTTATCACAGTTGATTTAATAGGAACTGAGCCCTTAACATGTTCTTGAATTCTTTCCTTGTCTTTCAGGATGGTCACTATAGTCATTCAGGAGCTATCCAAAGCTCTACTGATTTCAGTTGGCGTCTCACCTTTCCGAACCTCTTAATTATTTCCATTTTTGTTTCCATAGTAATTGTTATACATTTCTTAGAAGAAGAAACATCAGATTTATTCTTTTCTGCCATTATTATGGGAAAATAAACACAAGAAGAAGTTTGGAAACACAAAGATTCACCATGTAAAAATGGCATCGGAAGAGCAACTGAACATCTTGAGTCAGGGAGATGGGCGGCGCAGAATGTCAGTGCGCACGTATGAACGTATTAACTTGTTTGCTGGCATAGCATTGCGTCGGATTGAGCATCGTAAATTTGAAACCAACGTCAGAAAGTCAAAACAGGGTGTTAATTTATAAACGTCATCAGTGTCGTTCATCGTAACTCAAACATTGTAAAGTCGAGGAATGTCTGTAGTTTTCACAGGTGCTGAGCACCACAACTCCATTTGAAATCAGTGAGTGTTTGGGTCCTCAGCATCTCTGAAAGTCAGGCTCAAGCTCTCAGGCTGGGCATCCATAAATAGAATTCCCTATCTGCATCTATAACCCAAACCTGGACACCTTTGGAACATGCAATTCTTAACTCCTTACATTCAAGACCAGTAAGGAAAGGCTTTTGCGACCAAATCATGTAGTCTTTCTTAGCTATTTATTGGATGTCAGTGGGAGATCAGAAGATAGTCTAAATCCAACACCAGAATACACTCAGCCTCAAAAATACATAAATGCATCAATCACAACTCCAGTTCCATTAGATACATTTAGATAAAATGTACAGGAGTTGATCTGTAAACAAAACTTAGAAAAATAAAGCTTAAGGAAGAAATAGCCATAGTATAGAATTAATTAAGAAGACAATTATTTGTGCTAGCTGAAATCTTGGTTAGAGGGGGAAAAAAGAAATATGAGAAATTAACAAGAGCTTAATATTTACACCCCCATAGTTGTTGAGGGATTAGAAATCACTGCATGTCTCTTCACAGACCATTTTACATACATCTCAGCACCACTTTCCTGCATCTCTGAAAGAGTTACCAGTTAGAGCCTTTTAGATCGGGTAGGCTAAATATAGGCAGATCAATTTTTAATATTAGTTTAACAAAAATATCCATTTCCATTCAGTAATTACCAGCTTACATACTTTAAAACTGGATATGAGAAAGTACAGAAGTGATCTCTTATTCTTTTCACTTGGTGCAAGCCTGAATACCAAAAAGCCTGAAAGGGAAAATCCTCCAGGCATTGTCAACACTGGGAAAATGCATCTTGTTAGAAACTGTGTTAACTAACATGATGTTAGACACTGTTACACTTTTCTTGGATACTTAGGGCCTGATCATGTCAGGTGCTGACCACCTCCTGTGAAGTACGCCCAAGAGCTGCTCATCACATTTCAAGACTGGCCCCTTAAAGAACAACTCCAGTTCATGGATTTCCAACCAGTTAACCCCAGATTAAAGGCTAGATACAGCCCATTTCCATGATCAGGTTGAGGTGTTGCTTTGTACTATTGAAGGCTGGCAGCCTCAGGGGCACTGTCGCTGCTTTTTGCTCTTCCTTGGGGTAGTCTGTGACATGGCTTGGCATGTTCTTCCACACACATGGAATTAGTAGTTCATACTGTATAAAAAATAACACAACACTACGGATACAAGACAAGTTTCTGCCTGGCTCTTACAGAGCGGGGGCTGGGAGGAGAGAGCAAGGATCTCTCTCCCTTCACCTGGACTTTACAAACATGAGGCAAACTTGCAGTTCCACTGCTGAGGACAAAAAAGGCCTGCTCTTACCATACTCCCTAGTGGGTGTGCAATACCCAAGTCGCCAGAGGGGGGAGATGGAGGTGAAGCCATGGCCCTCTCCCCACTCCACACAGGCTCACAAAGCTGGCGGTGTTGTTAAGGACATTAATTTCATTTCACAGATGGGGAAACTGAGGCTCTTGAACTCCCTCCTTCTCTGGTTTTCCATCTGTAAAATGCTGATAATACTAATGACCAGCCTTCCTCTGAGAAGTACCCACCAACTGGCCGGCTTGCACAGAGCAAAGCTGCCACTTTCAGTGTGGGAGGTGGTGTGCACGAAAGACAATCTCACAATGAACATTCAGAGACTAGCTACCAGACTGCCACCCATTAATAAAAGATCTACATTTCAAGTGAAGGGGGATCATACAAAATGAACTGGCAAAAGAAATGGCATACTGTTTCACTCAGCTCTGGGAAAGTAGATGGATGAGGGAGCGTCTGTCTGACTCACCCTTCTCTTTTCTCAACATTTTACCAGCATGAATAACTAAAATCCGGGGTAATGATGCCATCTAGTGGTAAAAGTGGCACACAGCCGGAGCGCTGAACATCAGACATATCACCGTGGTTTTATGTGAGGAGGAGGAGAAAGAGGAGGGTTTAGGTGTCATAGTTCCATCCATGGAAAAAAATATATAAAAACCTAGAGCTAGTAGGTCAGCATGAATCAATGTTTCCATTTGTATCAACAATTTTTCATACAGTTTTTCCACTGCACAAGCATGTAAGAGGAGCCCTGAAAAACATGAGATGTTAATCTTATGCTGGAGAGGGTCCCCCCCTTCTTTCAGCTTTTGGTGAAAGAGGAATTGCAGTTGCTCCCATCTGGGTCTGTGTAAGGCATCCTGCACAATTCTTGGATGACATGTACCAGTCACCATCTACACACCTGAAGCCTAAAGCCTGCCCTTGGTGAAGAATGTTCTGTTTTGTCTTGTCTCTCGCTGGTATATGAACCATATCTTCTAGCATCTGTAAGAACATGCACTGCATGCAGGGAATGGATGGATCTGGAAACTGGTAACTGAGACAACTCCTTTCATTGATAGGCTGCTGGTTCAAACCAAGCCTGAATAGGGTGTTATGGAATGAAGAGCATTTCTCTGTGGTGTTTTTTTATTGTGCTTTATAAAAAAAAAGAGTGGGTAGATTTCAGTCCATTTCCTAATGGGCAAGTGTCTACATCACTAACCTGACCACCACACCTGGCAATCTTGTTCGCAGGCTAAGCAGAAAAGTCAAGGCCTGAAAAGGAACAGAAACAAAACTAGGCTCTTTCCTCCAAAAAGCAGGCTGAGGCAAATGAGCAGGCTGGTGAGGGGGAACTTGCTCTTCCCTGCTTGTTTTGTGGATAAAGGGGTTTCAGCCTCTGGATCTGTCTCCAACACTAACATAAGAATAGCCATACTTGGTCAGACCATCTAACCCAGTATTCTGTCTTCCAACAGCGGCCACTGCCAGATGCTTCAGAGAGAATAAATAGAACAGGCACTTGTGAAGTGATCCATCCACTGTCTTCCACTCCTAGCTTCTGCAAACAGAGGCTAAGAACACTCAGAGCATAGTGTTGCATACCTGCCCATCTTAGCTAATAGCCACTGATAGACGTATCCTCCATGAACTTATCTAGTTCTTTTTTGAACTCTGTTATAGTTTTGGCCTTCACAACATCCCCTGGCATCCAGTTCCACAGGTTGACTGTGCATTGTATGAAGAAGTACTTGTTTTAAACATGCTGCCTATTATTTTCTTTGGGTGACCCCTGGTTCTTGTTTTATATGAAGAGGTAAAAAAACACTTCCTTGTTCACTTTCTTCACACCAGTCACAATTTTATAGATCTCTATCATAACCTGTTAGTCATCTCTTTTCAAAGCTGAAAAGTCCCAGTGTTACCAACTTCACAGCTTATGAAGCCACTTATTGTATAATGTCCTCACACGACTACCCCCCTCATACACACACACTGTGATGTCAGGAGGGATCTTTCTTGCCCCTGCCTAGTAAAGGAGCTAATAACTCAAGATGTGAGGTTGATAGACTACAGGAAAAAGGCACATGAGATGTAAATAGAATAAACATTTTTAAAATGTCACCACCACTATACTGTAAGAGAGAAAGCTGTTTAGACTTGTCCAAGAAAGTACAATCTCTTTGCATATCTGCTTTGTAACAAACTTTTGTTTGGAAGATTACTTCTCAATGACCTAGTAATAGAACAGAGATGTTAAATAAATAATGGAAGAGATTCAAAAACTCTGCCCGGGAAAAGGTGAATAATACTCACTGAAAGAAAGAAAATCAACTTACATTTATGCTTCTTCACCCAGATCAAAGTCCAAGTCATCCAAAAGGATCATCTTTAGAGAAAAGGCAACTTTTAAAACATGGTTCCAGCTCTGACAATGGAGAAAAATCATGGTAGAACACCACAGGAGACTATGGATGTCCATTAACTCCTGCCTATCTGAAAATGAGGAATGCAAGCTGTCAAGTGAGATGATGTCAATGCCTGGGTCCTGGGGCTCTCACAAACAACAAAAAACCTTAGTCTCCCCAGCATAGTCCCTCCCTACTCAAACCTTAAAGAGGCTGATCATGCATTGCAGAATTGTCCATGCTGTGCAAAGGTAGACAGCAACAGCAATGCTTGCTGGAGAAATGATACCAGTTATCTCCAGTACTTGAAGGAACAGAGGGATCTTTTATACCTGCAGCCAGTGGCTGAGATAGAAAAGGAAATGATGAGAAAAACAGAGATCAAGGCTAGAATCCTCATCTCTGTTTTCTGTGTCTGATGAATATTTCAGAATTATTCGTCACTGTGATTTTTTTTTGGTGAAAGCTGTATACTAACTCAGGAGACTTCAGCTAAACTTTAACCTATCTGAATTCTGAGCTGTCTGCTGTAGCCAAGAGCAAATATGTTGAACTCTAGCTGAGTAACAGCATGATCCTTTTCAAAATGCCTTATCTTCTTAGAATAACACGGATTTGTTTACTTAGTCAAACACACTTGAGTTGAGGCTGCTCTAAAAGCTAACAGGATTCCAGTAACTGATACTGGCATTTCTGTTAAATATATTCTTTATCAAAACTCCTTTTGCCACCTAGTTAGACTGATGGAGGGTCCCATCTCCAATCTGAAGTCAGTTCTTCTAGACTATTTTAGAGTTGGCTGAAAATTTTCAACCACAAATAAAAAGGGGCAGGAGACAGACTTTCTAGTGAAAAATGTCTCCCGTTTTCATTCAGCTCCAGTAATTTTATTTCCATTTTATTTGAGAGGTAATTTCCAAACTGAGCCCAAAGAGAGAGCAAGAAACAGCCTTTTCCTTTGAAGAAATGATTATATTTCCCCCTCCCCCCCCCCCAGTGTTTCTGTTGCTATAACAGTACTAGGCCAGCTGTGCCCCGTTATGAATACACTCATACATTTAATAAAATGAGTTACAGGGGAAACAGTGAGATGTCAGCTTGAGGATGTGTCTACATCTGGAATGCTAGCAAAGAGTGCAACCAGCAGGGGAGACCAAGGAGTAGTTAAGTCTGCTTTATAGACTGGCCAGCAGCTGGCAGGCATGACACCGTAACTCAGGTCAAAGTCCTGAGCTATTTCCTCTAACTGTTTGAAGAAGGCAGGAATGAGAGAGAGGACAGAGTTTAGATCGGAGAGTTCTCCACTGGCTTGATGAACTAAACCTTTTCATCCCCACTGTATCTTATATCCTCACTTTCTACCAAGTCCGGCATCTGCACTCTGAGGTTTTAGGGGCTGGGACCAGTCTATTTGTTCTCTGTGCAGTCTAGCACATTCGTGGATGCTAAAAAACAACAAATAGTGATGCATCAATAGCCAATCAAAACACACCATGTTTTGGCTTGTTGCTTAAATGATGTAGTGCAGGGGTAGGCAACCTATGGCATGCGTGCCAAAGGCGGCATGCAAGCTGATTTTCAGTGGTACTCACACTGCCCGGGTCCTGGCCACCGGTCTGGGGGCTCTGCATTTTAATTTCATTTTAAACGAAGCTTCTTAAACATTTAAAAAAACCTTATTTACTTTACATACAACAATAGTTTAGTTGTATAGAAAGAGACCTTCTAAACACATTAAAATATATTACTGGCACGTGAAACCTTAAATTAGAGTGAATAAATGAAGACTCGGCACACCACTTCTGAAAGGTTGCTGACCCCAATGTAGTGTATTGTTGACACCACTATTGCAACCACCAAGTAATTACTCCGATGCTAACCAATCTGCATTTTGAATTTCCCAGCATGCTGGATCCCTTTTCTTTTGCCCAAAGCATCCCCCTTGCTTCTCTGAGAACAGAAATGAATAGAATACAGGTAGTATTTCCACCTGGGAGGAAGTTCCACTCAGCCAAAGGTATAAAACAAAATTGTGTGTGTCACTGAAAAAGTTATCCTGAAGACTCACTCTACAAATGGAAATTATCTAATGAATTAAGGCTTTAGCTAGCCCCACTGAAATCTCCCATTGACTTCAATGGGCATTAGATCTGACTCTAATACATATTTGTAGAACTCTCCCATTATGCAGTATGGACGCCACAACTACTCCATTTAGTGCCATGTAAACATTCCAGCAGAACACACACTATTAAAATCAGATTTGCTTCCAAGTTTGAAAACTGTGATGTGATGAACTTGGAAAGACACAAGAGTCAGGAAGCATCTGTATCTCAGACCATTGTGGAAACAAAACAAGCAAAAAGGCATAAGAGTTCAGGCTAGGGAGCGACACATTGCTTTGGTATTATGGGTGTCAAATTTGGCTTTTTCTTTTCTCTCCTTCATTGCTTTAAATCACAACTTTAACTCAATTTATTGTTTTTTAAATGGTATTTAGAAAGAAAACACCATGTGAAAACAAAAGCCACCTCTTTTAGACTAACTGCTGCACGCTGGTGCCCATTAAGGATGTGCCATATACCCAGTTCCTCTAGAGTTTTGTTCAGTGAAAGCAATGGTGTAGGAGCAGGATTTTATAATTGTACTATGAGAATTAATGTATGATTTAATTTCATCCTGCCAGCCACCCTTTTTGAATAGCAGAAAGGAATGACAGACCAGAACAATCCTTATGACTGATTATGGTCACCCTTTTGTTTTAGGATAAGTTACAATGTCTACTATGGTTTCCTACATGTATTACAACTTAGGCACTCTAGTTAAATATACATTTCTTTGTTTTAAGGTTTTAGTAAGGAAGAGACAGGATCTTGTATTGTATCTATGTTAAGGAGATTAGAGGAACGCTGGGAGCCTGAAGCCCCAATGTGAATTGTTTTAGTTATAAAATTTAGCAAGGCTTGATTTACAATGTATTCTGATGAATATAAAATACTTCTGTCTGTATATCTTCAAAGATTTCTATAAGAGATTGTTTGTGTGAATGAGGAATGCATGCATCAGGAAAAAATAAGGTGTGAAAGCCATCACAAATGTCCAGATGGCCAAGAAAAAGTGAGAGACTTGGAAAAACCAGGGAACAATTGGAAAACATCCATTGTATCCGATGTTAAACATGTTAGCAGCATTGACGACCTCAGAGGTGATGCAGGCACACCCGAAGGAAAGACAACAAATAGGAGATAATGATGGGAAGCCCAACAATAACCATCAAATGATAACACCACTTAATGACCAATGATTACAGGATGATATTGCAAAATGCATGAACTCAAATGGGAATTTACAACTATAAATCTGGGGTGTTTTGCCATGGAACTCTGGGTTCAGTCCTGCAAAGCCTTGGACCATCAGATCACCACCGACAGAACCCAGCTGCACACTCCTGCTCAGTCTAACTGGCCATTAGATTGACTCAAGCTACAACAGACTGGTAACGATAAACATCAACTGGCAGGACTGTGTGTGTGTGTGTGTGTGTATGTGTGTGACTGAAAAGCATATGCTAACTGTTGTATTTTCAATAAATACAGCGTATTTGCCTTCTCCTGAAAAGATCCCATGTGCTTTGTATGAGCATAACAATGGGCAGCTGACCCAGCCATGCAACCAGCTTCCAAGGACAGCTGTATGTAACAGAATGAACTAGTAGTGGCCATCAAAAAAGAACTGAGAGTCTCGGTCAATATGATGTAATTGCTTCTACACCCCTTGCTGCTTCTCTTGTGTACTGTGAATAAGCAATGTTAGGGAGGTAACTACTAATGATATAGAGGACACACCCACATATGGAAAAAACAGCTTATAAATAAATATTACTACAAAAGTAATATTAAAAAGAAAAATAATTTTCTTTTACTGTAAATGGAAATTAGCTTAACTTTTTATTGACACACATAGGGCCTGATTTCAAGCCCACTGAAATCTATAGGAGTCTTCTGTGACACTCTGTACCTCAAAGTAGCACCCTAGACCCCCGCATTCACCACTGTGATATGATTACGATGTGTTTTGTACAAAGTATGCCTTGTGAGATATCACTTAAGAAGTCTTGATTTGTTGCACATTACTGCCCTGTTGAATTGTGTGTTACCATTGTGTCTGAAGTTATGAAGTATTTCTGTGTGTGTGAGACTGAAATATGTTGTGAGGTTGGGAGATGCCCACAGCCAGCCTTTCAGTGGCAACAAAGGAGCATCACAGATTTACATTGGCACCACCTAGACAGGTCTTGATGGCCCATTAAGAAGAATCCACTACCCGAGAAATTCCTCAGAGAGGGCACATACCCAATGAGGGCTGCCTAACCCCCACATCACAGCCAGGATCTTTCTAGCAGCTGGAATAAAATATAAAAGAGATACAGTGACATTATCACTGGGCCTCTCACCTCTCCCATCTCAACACCTGGAAGATCATCTAGAAGACAAAGATTTTGAACTGAGGAGATTGGTCCCAGGCTGGGAAGGGAATCCAACCTGTGTATTAAGAGCTGTAAACTGCCTGGAACATCTAGTGGGGTGAGAAACTGCTTGATTCAAATCCTGCTTAGTTTGTAGAATTTAGACTAGAAAATTATTTTTATTTCTTATGTAACCAACTGTGATCTCTCTGCCTGCTATTTATAATATTTTAAAATCTGTCTTTCTGTAGTTAATAAATCTATTTTCTATTTTACCTAAAACAGTGTGGGTTTGGTGGAAGTGCTTGGGGAATCTCAGCTCAGGTTAACAAAGACTTGCACGTCCACTACCCTTTGTTAGAGTGGTGAACTAATTAATTAGCTTGCACAGTCCAAGGGAGTCTTGAGCAGCCTAAGATGGTATATTTCTGGAGTGCAAGGCTAGGGGCTGGGTGATTGGCTGGTGTCCCTCTCTGTATTATTCATGAGTGGCTTAGGTTGTGAGTCCCAATATGCTGATGGCTGAGTGATCACAGCGCCTGGAGGAGGTTGCTGTTTGTCACTGGCATAGCTTTGTGAGACACCACCCAGGCTGGAGACTTAAGGGGGCACAGCAGTCCCACAGTTCCAGTCTGTATGCCGGTGTCAGATCCCATCACATCTTCCCATTGACCTCAGTGGGAATTGGATTAAGACTATACGCAGCAGGGAGAGAAGATTTCTTCTTTCCCCTGCCCTATCAACAGAGTGTTTGTATATGTAGGTGTTGCTCAAATTCTGCATTATAGGGTGTGATATAACCCATATAAGAACTATCTTCTTTGGGAACCAAGTGCTTTATGGCCTACTGTTTGTCTGCAGAATTACTGTGTGAAAACTAAATCAATCAGTTATAGACTAGTAAATCAAATCCATTCCTAGTGTAACTCCATCAGCCTTGGAGATGTGGTTGGTCCATTGTGTGCATTGTTTGATTTACAGAGGAAAAAATCCTAGTCTAGTCCCATCCCATATGTGATCATTTCCCTCTATTCGACATTGGTGAGGCCTCATCTGGAGTACTGTGTCCAGTTTTGGGCCCCACACTACAAGTATGTGGAAAAATTGGAAAGCGTCCAGTGGAGGGCAACAAAAATGATTAGGGGGCTGGAGCACATGACTTATGAGGAGAGGCTGAGGGAACTGGGATTGTTTAGTCTGCAGAAGAGAAGAATGAGGGGGGATTTGATAGTTGCTTTCAACTACCTGAAAGGGGGTTCCAAAGAGGATGGATCTCGACTGTTCTCAGCAGTACCTGATGACAGAACAAGGAGTAATGGTCTCAAGTTGCAGTCGGGAAGGTTTAGGTTGGATATTAGGAAAAACTTTTTCACTAGGAGGGTGGTGAAGCCCTGGAACGGGTTACCTACGGAGGTGGTGGAATCACCTTCCTTAGAGGTTTTTAAGGTCAGGCTTGACAAAGCCCTGGCGGGGATGATTTAGTTGGGAATTGGTCCTGCTTTGAGCAGGGGGTTGGACTAGATGACCTCCTGAAGTCCCTTCCAACCCTGATATTCTATGATTCATACAAAACATGGTTCACCTCCAGTTCAGTGTTTCTCAGTACTCCTGCTCCCCTCACTTAGGTCCTGAGCCATGGTGAGCTCAGCTACCCTCTTCACACACACCAAACACCCCACCTCTCCTTAGTTTTTTCCCATATAGGAAAGTATACAAAATACATAATTTTTTTTGGAAGCAGCAAAGAATCCTGTGGCACCTTATAGACTAACAGATGTTTTGCAGCATGAGCTTTCGTGGGTGAATACCCACTTCTTCAGATGCAAGCAGTGGAAATTTCCAGGGGCAGGTGTGTATATATAAGCAAGCAAGAAGCAAGCTAGAGATAATGAGGTTAGATCAATCAGGGAGGATGGGGCCCTGTTCCAGCAGCTGAGGTGTGAAAGCCAAGGGAGGAGAAACTGGTTCTGTAATTGGCAAGCCATTCACAGTCTTTGTTTAGTCCTAAACTGATGGTGTTAAATTTGCAGATGAATTGGAGCTCAGCAATTTCTCTTTGGAGTCTGGTCCTAAACTTTTTTTGCTGCAGGATGGCCACTTTAAAATCTGCTATTGTGTGGCCAGGGAGGTTGAAGTGTTCTCCTACAGGTTTTTGTATATTGCCATTCCTAATGTCTGATTTGTGTCCATTTATCCTTTTCCTTAGAGACTGTCCAGTTTGGCCGATGTACATAGCAGAGGGGCATTGCTGGCATATATTACATTGGTGGACGTGCAGGTGAATGAACCGGTGATGGTGTGGTTGATCTGGTTAGGTCCTGTGATGGTGTTGCTGGTGTAGATATGTGGGCAGAGTTGGCATCGAGGTTTGTTGCATGGGTTGGTTCCTGAGCTAGAGTTACTATGGTGCGGTGTGCAGTTGCTGGTGAGAATATGCTTCAGGTTGGCAGGTTGTCTGTGGGCGAGGACTGGCCTGCCACCCAAGGCCTGTGAAAGTGTGGGATCATTGTCCAGGATGGGTTGTAGATCCCTGATGATGCGTTGGAGGGGTTTGAGCTGGGGACTGTATGTGATGGCCAGTGGGGTCCTGTTGGTTTCTTTCTTGGGCTTGTCTTGCAGTAGGAGGCTTCTGGGTACACATCTGGCTCTGTTGATCTGTTTCCTTATTTCCTCGTGTGGGTACTGTAGTCTTGGGAATGCTTGGTGGAGATTTTCTAAGTGTTGGTCTCTGTCTGCGGGGTTAGAGCAGATACGGTTGTACCTCAGTGCTTGGCTGTAGACAATGGATCTTGTGGTGTGCCCGGGATGGAAGCTGGAGGCATGAAGGTAGGCATAGCGGTCGGTAGGTTTTCGGTATATAATTTTTTTTAAAATGCAGAGAACAGAATCAATGAATAAAACAATTCTACCCCTATAGCAGTGCCTCATATCTGGTTCTCTCCTTTCCCGTCCATTCCTCTAGACTTTTCTTTTTCTCTCCTTCTGTTGCCCACTGTCCTCTTTATACCATATCTCATTCCTGTGTATTTCTTTTCCTTTTATTTCATTATCCCTTCCTTTCTCCAGTGCTCTCTCACTTTTCCTACCCAATTCCTAGCTTTCTCCATTTTTTGCCTCAGTATTCTCTTCTATTACCCCGACCCCCATCTCTCCCTTTTTCCTCCTTGGCTCATGTTGTTCCCAACTCTCCCTCCCCTATATTGACTACATAGTTCTTTTCCCCATGGTCCTCACATTTTTCCCTCCCTTCCTATTTCTTTTTCCAGACCCCTCTCTCTTGAGGATGGACTGGCCTCTATTCCAGTATCGTCTGGGACATGGGTGTGAATTCTGCAGACCACCTCTTGGTGTCTCTTCTCACACTGGGCTCATGAGCATGGATTTTTCTAAAGGGCCTCAGGCCACTCCTGTTATACCCAGCCCCAGGGCACCTCTCTCATGCTCCCCTCGCCTGTTCCAACCACCAAAAGTTAGAAATTATTTGATTACATTTTACATCTTTAAATATATTATATACAGCTCCTCTAGCTCTCATGTACTGCTGTGGAGGTAGGGGCAAATGACTGGCATAGTTTCTACAGTTTGTATTATCTTGTTTTTCCTCTGGATACAAAGGCTCTTTGCATGTTTAAAAGACAACTCCTAAATGAGGGACCAACCAATATGAAATAGGAACAATCACGGCTGTTTATTCTGTCACCAGTTCAACCCCACATGGTTTTCCTCTCTGCAATTATGTCCTGCCAAAAATCACTTGTGACTATCCTCATGACGGTCTAGAAGGAACATGAATGCTGAGAAGATAACAACTGGAATAGCCTTGCCAAAGTTGGAGCATCAAATATGTACTGTATTGCTATCCTACAAGAAATCATATGTACTTCCATCTAAATTGAAACCTGTGTATTCTTCTCATAAGGAGCAGATCTGAGTTAAAAAAACACAACAACAAAACAAACAAACTTTACTCTCAGTACCTTCCCCCCCTCACCACCCTCCACAGCCAACCATAACTTCTACCTAATATTGTACTCAGAGGTCTTTATTATTGAAATTACACTTCAGATTAGCTATCTCCCTATGAACTGATGAGGCACAGACTTGACCTTCCCTAAAAAGGCTATTAATCAGATGAGAAAACACAAACCACCTATTGTTATTTTTTAAAATGGCCATTATAAAGTGGGGCCCACATTGGTTGGTGTTTCTCTAGAGCACGGAGAGTGGGGATGGGATTAGAAGAAACAGAATATGCCCAAAGTGAAACTCGAGGATCTCACCCACGTTGCTCATTTTACAGATGAATTATTGCCTTAGGGCAACGAGAGACTCTTCAGCAGATTTCAGAAAGGAAGGCTAAGGTGATCAACACAGCCTGGTTTTGTATGGATGTCCCAGGAATTAATACTGAAATGGTGCTTTGAACATGTTTTAACAATCTGCAAACTAGCTGATCTCCTCACCTGGCAGTCTACTTCCTCCCCCCCTTCCTCAGGCTGTCATGAGGAGTTGGGAACCCTGTAACAACTCCTTCCCACTGTTGCAATGGAGTCTAGAATGCTCAGGATCCCAGTTTCTACTGGATGTAGCCGAGCCCACAGGTAGGGCAGGGAACATGTTTTGACACATTTGTGCTAGAAGCTATACAATAGGGCCCTGATCCTGTAATATCAACTTCAATAATTAAATTATATATATAGGTTTGTTCTAGGAGATTCAGGTCTGTTGGTGATGCTCTCACACTGGTGAACACTGCACAAATATTTTGCAGAGAGACAAGGTGGGTGAGGCAATATCTTTTATTGGACCAACTTCTATTGTCTCTCTCACCAGCAGAAGTTGGTCCAATAAAAGATATTACCTCATCCACCCCAGTCTAATATCCTGGGACCAACAGGGCTACAATAACATTGTATCCAAATATTTTACCATAAAAATAATGCAATCTGTGCTTCAGAGGATTAATTATAATATTCATATAGTGTCTTATTTGTATGCATGACAGCAAAAATAATGTTAAGGCATTAAAAATCAGGCCAATCCTAGAATAAGACAGTGACTCACATTGTTAACATCATATGCAAGACTAGTATGTAGATTTCAAGATGACAAAAGAACTATAGGGACTGTTTTGGCCTTTGGCAACATATATATTTTTACTTATTTATCTTCTTATTCAAACCTCCTTTTATTACTTCTTGCTCTTTATTTTTCTTCCTTTTTCTATTTGTTGTTCAACCCAATTTTACTAATATGTTTGCTAAAAATATGAAACCTCTCTTGTATTGTGATGCAGCTTTGACTGTCGTGATTTGTTACACATTTCCTTTAAAAAAATCTCAGAGATAAAAATGAACACAAAAAGGGGTCACATCCATGCAAACAAACAGCTATGCAGAGAGTATTAAAAACATTTAATCACTGTAGCAGGGAACCTATTATGCCCTTTAAGTTTCAGGTTCAGAATACATACACCATTTTAAAATAGGGAAAAGCGCAAAATAAGGCTCTATCAGTTGAGACCAGCAGAGACACCTGAGCTTACAGCCCCCAGAATAATTCTGGGGGCTGTTGTATATAATAGCTGGACTTGGGTTATTTTCAGAGAGGATCTCCAACTCCAGTTCACTTCCCTTCTTGCACTGACAGCCTGAATTTGTTGACCTTCCTGGAACGTTACAAGGTCTATTGAGGTAAGTGCTTTCTCCTCAAGAGCCTTGTTTTATTTGTGGACCAGGCAGTTTTTTTCCACTTTTTTTACATTGTTAATTTACATTATGTTTCTATGTTTGTATTATTCTTGCACCAGTCATGAGAAAACTGAAAATACAATACAGTAAGTAAAGTACATATTAAGCAAGGTGATGGATGTTCTCATGTCAAACAATCACCTGTTAGGAAAAGGCAAGGGGAGTAAAGAGGACAGAACAGATTTTTGTCTGTAACAATGTAAACAAAATGTGTAATGTCTTTGCTATGCAGAGCACAGCCAGTGACTGCGATCAGAATTTTCATTACTGATATTATGGGTCCCCCTACTGTTACTATAGCAATTGCAACCACCTAACATATTTGAGCTCATTTGTGGTTCATAACAGCATCAAAAATAGTTTGTAATGGTTCTGCATATGACAATTTTGAGAAGGAAAACAACTAAAATACACTAGGATGCTGTATGCAGTTTATAAATACTGATAAATTACTGAGTTTCTTCATAAAGAGAATAAAAATAATGTTAAACAGAACTCTAATTAAAAGTAGACCATTTTCTCATGATTTCTGTCACATTAAAGCCAAGGTCAATATTAGCTCTAAAGGGTTATAGTATTATTTGTCTTGTATCAGCAAGTCTAGAAATACCTCTATATGGTCCTTACCCCCACAGTATCTAAGCAGTAGCCAAGAAACACCTCTGATACTAACCTGTTTCTTCTACTCGCCAGCTTGAGGCATGCAGGAACCGGGAAAGCTGACAGGTTCTGAGCAAGAAGAGCGCACAGGACAGAGGATGGCCAGAGAAAGTTTGAAGTCGAAGAACAAGAGACGGTAGATAGCACTAAAATCCTCTGGCAGAACAACTCATAGGGCAATAACCCATGGCTTTACTGGAGCTGTAGTGAATGTTCCAGATGGGAGAGGTGATCCTACTTTCCCAGCCAGAAGAGTCCGTTTCACAGGCTGCTGCCAAACTGAACCAACACAGGTTGGAGGACATGGTGGGGATTTGTTGCTCACCTGAACGCTAATGAGTTCTCTCATCTCTTCTCCTTGTCTTTTTCTCTGTAGGAGAAACATTAGAAGAGCCAAACAGGTTGTGTGGGCTCCATGGCTCAAGGCAGAAGTGGGTCAGAAACAAGTACTGATGGGATGACTGACAGGTTTGTCTCTGGCTTTCCCATAGTAGCACACAAGAAGAGTCAGAATAGGGGAGAAAAGAAGAATGGACAAATGACAAGGGGATTTACACTTCATACACCTGAAGCACGATGTTTGAAAATAAGTAAGGCTAAGATTTAGTCATGGGTATTTTTAATAAAAGTCACAGACAGGTCACAGGCAATACAGAAAAATTCATAGCCTGTAACTAAATCTTAGCTGCTCTGGGGGATCCTGGGTGGGGTGGGGTGGGGGCGGGGGCGCTGCTCTGGGAGGCCCTGGTGGGGCTACGGCTGGCCCCTGCTCTGGCAGCGGAGGCTGACTGCCTCTGGGACTGTTGCTGCTCTGGGGCCGCCCCTGGGGCCAGCTGCACCAGCCGCTGATTGAGTGGCCCCAGGGCTGTCCCAGCAGAGGCCAGTGTGGCTGGCCATAGGGCCAGCTGCTGGGGTGGCTCCGGGGTCAGCCGCACCGGCCGCTCCAGAAGTCACAGAGGTCCAGGAAGCCAAGGAATCAGCGACTTCCATGACCCATATGACAGACTCACGGCCTTAAAAGTAAGTCATTAAGGAAAGACACTGCTGCAGGTCTCAAATACAGTTGTGCTCTACACTGTAACACACAGAACTGAGTCTTGTCCTGTCACCTGTAATGCATACAGGGCTTACTATTATAACTTCAAATCAAAAGCACATAAAGACTTTTCTCCTGGGAGTAACAAATATCTCTAAGTGCTTGCTATGTTCAGTAAGTCTTTTGCCTGAAAGTTAGGTACAATACACTAGTATTTTTTAAATCTACTCCAGATAAAGGACGGCCCTTTAGTATTTGACTTCGTTATGCTGCTTAGAGAAGTCCAAAAAATTGTCTGTCATACAAACTATAATTCTCTTGAATCAGTGTGACTGTGGAAGATCTTCCCTCCTGAGCACAACTTACAAGCTCACAGCTCCAGCCATTTTCTGGTATTTGCAGAAATACTTGCATGTGTGATTCTGCATGTGCAAATTTACCCTCTTGGCACTGACGCTTGAAAAGTAAACCTGGTATGTCCATTATAATTGCTGCCTTTTTAAAAATTCAGGAGGCCTGCAATGCTTGAAATAGCCAACACTAAGACCTGGTCGACGAAGCTACATTGCTCAGGGCTATGAAAAATTCCACGCACTGTGCGATGTAGTTAGGTCAACCTACCCACACTGTAGAGACAGCTCGGTCGTTGGAAGAATTCTTGTATAGACCGAGCTGTGTCTACAGTCTATCACCTCTTGAGGGGGTGGAATTACTACAGTGATGGGAAATCACCTTCCATTGACGTGTAAGTGTCTACACTACAGTGCTGCAGCGGCAGAACTGCAGCTGTGCTGTAGTAGCCCTTGAAGTGTAGGCATACGCACAATGTCCAAGATTATACAACTGTCCTCTTTAGCAACTTAAACGCTTAATGTAACTTATATTGTTCATATTGCACTAGAAGCATTCAGTCAAATGTATCCCAGCTGTAACTCCTTCAGTAATGTTACAGTTAATTATGTTAAAAGTTTTTCACATGTTGTATGCCTTCTATAACCACGATGAAAAAAGTCAAATGTAAAATGGCAGAACTTTAAACCTGTCACATAATAAGCAATTCAACAAAGTCTCAGATGAGTGGATGACTCAAAGTAGGAAATGTCAAAGTGATGTAACATAGGAAAAACAAGTACCAGGAACAGATCGTAAAAACAACAGGAAAATGTAACCAAATTAAGTACTACTATGTACTTTATATAGTTCGGTTTAAAGAAATGAATTCTACAGATACATTAAAAACCATCACACAGTAAAGGGTTTTATTTATAGCAGACAAGTCAACACTTCTGTTAGTATCAATTTATCCAAGGTTTGAGAGAGATGGAAATTAATGACTGTGTTCAGAACCAAAAAACCAAAATCAAAATACATCAGAGAACACATGCTCCCTAAAATTGTACTGTCCCTCGGATGGACCCTGTACATCATGTGACACATGAAAAAGGATGTATTTCAAATACAGATTTGTAAGACAGAATGATTTAGGAAAAAATACTCAGACTTTACCAAGTCCTGGAGGCAAAATTAAACTTTAGTTCCTAATTCAATATATGATACAATAAGTATTGGTTTTAATTTTAGAAAGTATGATTTGAATAAACAATAACAAATCTGATGAAGACAAAATTTAAAAAGTTATGTAATTACTACAGTAAAGTCCTCAGACATATTGAAATTACTCTCCCTTGTTATTTTCTAATGCTAAGTATATACTGTATAAATAACATCTGTACCGTAGAGCTCTTTTTATAGATGAGTTTTACCATAATAAGATTTTGTTTTAGTTTTGACCCAGTAATCAAAAATTTCAGAAAGGAATAGGCCAAAATGCAAGGGGCTTTGGTGCCACAATGAGCAGTTAACTCATGTTCATGACTTCAAAAGGTGCCAGTGACTACACAAATCTTATCCCCATCTCAGCATGTCTGCTAGTGTCTCTTCGTTAACAAACACATGTAGTCAAAGAAAGGGCATCTTTTTGCAGGAGAGATGAGAGGGAAGAGTATCTTTTTAAATAAAAAAAGTGAAGGCAACAAAATCAATTAGTTTAGTGTTCACAGTAAAATGTGCCAGCTTTGTAGTTTCATTTGAAACCAAGAGTAAATCATGAAACATCATGAAAAATATAAGATAAAAATCTCCTAGAGTGATTACTAGATGAAGTTAAAATTACCACACTAATCAGTAAACCCCAGAAGAAACGTAGGTCTCTCATAGTATAGGTCCTTTTTTAAACAGTATGCACTTTTTAAAATCAATCCATAAAATCTGTATGTTTGGCCACGTTGCACAGTTCCCCTCCCCCCTCCCCAAAAAATACAGTATACAGAAAAAAACCTTTTTATTCCCAGTATGAATTTTGAAGTATAAGGTCAAAACCCAAAAGTTAGAGATCAGCTAAAAGGATTTTAAATTATTTACAAATCCAGCAGGTAGAACTGCCATAATGGCTTCATTTCCATCCTTATAGTGACTTTCATTCTATCCAGCAGCATCTTTGACAGGTATCTACTTCCAGTTGGCTTTGTCACTGATCTTCTGGCATTTTAAGCAATTCTAGAAGGGCTCCAACAGCTCCAAAATAACCCTTAAAAACAGAAACAAGAACTATCAGAAATTCTGAAGTATAACCAAGTAGCACAATACTCATAATGCTCTCAGCATTGATAAGGCAGTTAAAAAGACATACATCTTGTCAGAGCAGTCATCTTATACCAGTGTTCAACACATGAATTGTAATTAAATGATTTCAGTGGGAGAAGAAAAGGGCCCAGTTGTATCATTATAAGCCTTACACAGCTTGTTGTGACTAACCAAAGGTCAAAACAGCACTTGTTATGGAACCACTATATTGGCTCCACACTTATGGTAAGGCAGTTTCCATTCTAACCCTATTAATCTAATTTCAACACCATTTGACATTTTGTAATAACAAAATGCCAACCAACCAAAACAAGTATTGGGCCTGAAATTTTGCATGCATAATTTGATATTTTGTAATAACAAAATCCAAACCAACCAAAACAAGTATTGGGCCTGAAATTTTGCATGCATAGTCTTATGCCAGAGAACGTTTTGGGCAGATGTCTGAGGGTTATTAAATGAAAGTGAATCCAGCAAGATGAGCACTCAAACTAATTACAATTCAGGGATTTACATCTTCAACTACCTCCTGAGTTAAAGGCCTTTTTCACAGAACCTAGTCTATCGCACCCTTTGGCTTTTTAAGAGAAACATTCTCTGTGGCAACTCTGTACACTCAAACATCACAGAAATAGTTTCCTATAACTAATAAGGAATTTAATGGATACATTTCCCTACCTCATGTTCCAAAAATAGAGCCTTCAGCTGTCCCTTGGACCAATAATCCATAGCGTATGCTAGCACCTTCATAGAGATCATATTGATTCTGAGAAAGTTTCCTACAAACACCACTCTGTCAATGTTCTGTAAAATAACAATAGAAAGATGAAAAATAAAACTAAATTCAGCATGTGTGCTGCTTTAGACATGCAATTTTATTTCTATTGAGAAAAAAAACTCGGGAATTTTCAACTTTATATATCATAGCAATGCATCCCTAATTCCCCCAACTGAAACTCCCAATGCAGTAACTAGCTGTGTTTACTAAGGAGACAAGTGGCAGCAGGCAGGCAGATTTATTTGCAGGACAGGATAAAATATGTCACTAATGTGTTACATAAATATAATCAATGGCACTTACAGGATGTATAATGCTAGGAGATATTTCTCTGATGTGGTAAAACTGAAGTGTTAGTTAGCAATGCTACTTCCATGAAATCTCATATGTAATTTATTACATATGAATTTTATTAATATTTCATTTATTAAGTGACGCAGCCTTTGAAGAGTAAAGATAATCAACAAATCCACCTGACTCCAGGAGAACCTTTGAAGAGTATTTGGTAAGGATTACTCTAGAGCAGTGTTTCCCAAACTTGGGATGCTGCTTGTTTAGGGAAAGCCCCTGGCAGGCCGGGCCGGTTTGTTTACCTGCTGCATCTGCAGGTCCGGCCGATCGCAGCTCCCACTGGTTGTGGTTCGCTGCTCCAGGCCAATGGGAGCTGCTGGAAGCAGTGGAGCAGCTGCTGGAGCAGCGAACTGCGGCCAGTGGGAGCCTTGTCGGCCAGACCTTCGGACGTGGCAGGTAAACAAACCGTCCCATCAGGGGCTTTCCCTAAACAAGCGGCATCCCAAGTTTGGGAAACACTGCTCTAGAGATACAGGTGAAGGCGTCTATAAACATCATTCCCAAACTGTGGTTCCACTCTGAAAAGTGACTGTAAAATGGCAGTGTGAGGTTCCACACTTATTGTCTCTCACTGGTTTCAATGTTAACTGTGCTCTGTTTATATGGGAAAGCATTGAAACACCAACAAAAACACACCTCTCCCATTTCAATCTAAGAGCCAACCACAGGTCAAGACAACCCTTTTCACACATAACCACCTGTAATTAAAGTTCCTGTAGCCCATGATGCCTTCAGTTACACCTATGCTACCCCACTGAATCCAGTTCTGGTGATGATGTACAAAGAGAAATGGAATCTAGCATTCGTCATTTTAAAACAGTTCACATCCAGCAAGTCAACAATTCAACAGCAAGTGAGTACCTGAATGTGCAAAAGTTCATAAGACTCATGTTGGGAGCTTGGATGATGATGTATTTCATTAACAGTCTCTGCTGAATATCCACAGAATTATCTCTAAAGATAATGATAACGTATGCTGGTGTTTGCCACAGACTCCAGAGGGTCAGTTAAAAGATTTCTATCCTCCATGACTGTAAAACTTCATTATCTAAATAAAGCTTTTGTTGCTAAATATAGTCTCATCTGCGGACCTGACTGTTCTTTTCCGAGTAGTTTAGCCATGCTGATATAAATAACTAGACCATGGTGTCCTTTAGCACTGTCCAGGGTGTAGTCTGAAGAGGATGTCACACTCAAAATGTGTAAGATATTGGATAGTGCTGAAGCACATCATGGTCTAGTTATTTATATTAACATGGCTAAAAGAACAGTCAAATGCGCAGAGACTATATTTAGCAACAACAGCTTTATTTAGATAATGCAGTTTTACAGTGATAGAGGATAGAAAACTTCTAATTAACCCTCTGGAGTCTGTGGCCACATAAGCATACATTCACATATCCTCCTATGAACTTATTTGGCTGGAGATGTGGAAAAAGTCAGTATTTTACAGGTTAAGGTTAAAAATAGGCAGCATTCTGCATTCCCCAAGCAGACAGTGCTTTCTACTCCGTAAAACACATTTCTTGCAAACGGACAGCAAAGATATATGCAATACATTTCTGCTAATGCAACACTACCAAACTGTTTAGGAACCAAATTTAATTTCATTCTTAATAAACTTTCCTTTTTTCCCCCAAATATGACCATGACGTTATTAGAAAATCAAAACAAATGGTATCTGACATGGACATACACACTTTTTACTGAAGATCCTAAACCTAAAAGAAAACTATTCATACATATCATTCACTATCCTATCACAAGTATGCAAGATTTATGGCAAATTATTTTAAAGAAACCCAATTAATTGGTTGGACAACTGATTAAAAATCCCATTAAAGATTCCATAGGGACTAACAGAAGGAAATATGGCTACAATAATGAAATTGGCATGACCATTTCAATTTTAACCTTCTATTTTCAGTGACTTGTAACTTTCTGGAATGATCACCTTTTGGTATAAAACTTTCTAGGCCTGGCTTCTGCCCAGTGATACATTTTGTGTGGAAGTTTAAGTAAAGAGAATTCAGCCACTTTTGAGTACAAAGAGAATAAGAACACACTATTCTTATCGTATAAAATTCTTGCTACCCTTTTAACAGTTCTACAGACAAAATGAAAGTTGAAACATAGCAGCCTTCAACCAGTGAGGCATTCTGATGAAATTCAGATCTGATCTGATCAAGTTATGACATCCTGAAAATGACATATGATGTACACTGTGTAGTGTTTTTCATTAAACTATTAACAACTGTAGCCCAACTGTAGAAGGCTACATAGCATATATATATATGTATGTGTGTGTGTGTGTGTGGCCAATTTAGCTGTACAGTGAAATCTGTATTGATGGTGCAGCATGGAGGGCTGCTGTATACTTTATATGGTTTGTTAGGTGCTCTGCAGCTAGGGAAGATGTTCCCCTAGCTGTGAACAGTAGAGGGGGTCCTTTGTGCCAATCTATGGGACAGTGTTTCATTGACATGTACCCAAAAATGTCCAGGTGATGGAATTTACACACTGTTGCCAGCTTTATGCAAGCCACCCCAGCTTTGAAGTCCAGGAGGAAGAATCTTTTATTTATTTATTCTTCATCTTCATATTTAATAATTTTCATTACTATGTTTAAGCTACAATCATAAGACTCATCAAATCTCATGCTTCAGGGCCTAAACTGGTTTCGCCAGCAAGTCACAAAGGAATCATCATCATGGCCCTGACTTAACACACAATGCTTCACAACAGGCTATGTGCATTGTTGCTGGTGGGGGTATAGCTTTGCCTTTCTCTGAGAAGATCAAGAACTGGTTATTGGATTAATCCCAACCAGTGACTCACATAAAGCAAACAGTTTGCTCCTAAAACAAAAATATTTATTTTATTAATTATTCAGCCTAGAATTTTTCTCTGTACTCCTAGCCCATCACACATTGTGAACAATTATTCTTCCTTTGTGTCATACAACTGAAATAAGCATAACAAAACATGATCGAAGTGCTGGTGGGGAAAAATCTATTTAGATGTCCTCTATGAAATGAAAGTTATTTATCACATCTGTCCATTCTCCCTAGTAGTTCTACAGATCATCCAGTTAAAAGAAATTGTCCATTAAACAAAAAAGAGTAAAAAAATGTCTTTGTAGAGGCGCAAAACATTGCAGAGGGTCATTAGTTATCTTTTTTCTCCTCTTAATGCAACACACGTGGATCTCTGTTGTAACTCTCGATGCTTTGATAGCCCTGTACAATGCTGCTTGAACTCCATGCCACAAGGCAACACTGTAAAGAAGCTGAAAGCAAAAAGAATGTAGAAAACCCTCATGACTGAAGATGACTTTCCAGAAAATGGAGAGTACTTAGAGCTAAAAACTAACTCCATGAATAGTTCTTGACCACTAGGTCATGAAACAAACACAAAAACCAATGCAATGAGAATGTTGCAGTCATACTTTATTGCTTGTGGGATAACAACAAGAGCTACTAAACCAAGAGATAATTAGAAGAACTGATTCGCTATATGCACTGATATTAATGTCCCTGTGATCTAAAGAGTCGGAACAGCTGAATGGCTCTGGGGATCATTAATTATAGGAGTGTTCAGTTATTATAAAACCTTGGGTTTTTTTAAATCCAAATGTCCTGTGCCTCATAGCAAAGAGTACCTTATAATGGAGTTAATAGTAGACTTCAAAGAAGTTAGGAGCCAAAATTAAATGTGTGCATCTATCTAGCGGGGAAGTCACAGAATAGGTGTATAAGCATTATGCACTTGCTGTTTTTGTTATCTGTACTGCACTAATGCTAGAGGCCGCAATGAAACTTACAGTGAATTTGCAGACTTACCTCATTCAATGCACACATGCGAGCAATGGAGCCAATGTTGTTGGTGATAGTGACCAAGGTAGCTCTGGCCAGGTCCTCTTTACTTATGGAATCTCTTTTTTCTTTACTCATCATGTGGCCAAAGCTGTGTTGGAAATATCACAATCCTTTTTATTCTAAGTTATTCAGAAAGGTTAAATTTCCACAAATCCACTTTAATAAGCTTACAATATGAACAGCTTTACTTGGATTTCATGCTGACGATTCTGGACATAACA
This sequence comes from Mauremys reevesii, assembly GCF_016161935.1. Taxonomy (NCBI): domain Eukaryota; kingdom Metazoa; phylum Chordata; order Testudines; family Geoemydidae; genus Mauremys; species Mauremys reevesii. The sequence goes on along the minus strand of NC_052629.1, from coordinate 33,257,832 downwards.
TTAAGGTTGCCAACCCTCCAGGACTGGCCTGGAGTCTCCTGGAATCAGCATCCATCTTCCAGAGAGTATTGAAAGCAATCCAGGAGATTTTTTATAGCTATTTTAAGAAAATGACATTATGTCATGTTGGGGGGGAAAAAAAATCTCCTGGAATAGCTTCAGTCAGAGTTGGCAACCCTACATAACATGGACATGTGAGAAAGGATCTCTTAATAAAGAAAACACAATAGGTGAATACAGTTACAATGGGTAAAGGTATTTCTTTCAAAATTACTGTATTTTAAATTAAAATACATTGTATTTGCTAAACTTTGAATATTTTTATACTTTATTAGAAAACAAAAACAGGAGAGAGATCTTAAGTAAAAACAGCATAATACAGCTAGGTGACTTTTATATACAAACAGAGGACACAGGGTAGGCATTGAGCGCTCAGTTTAGTGTGCACAGCAAATTTCGACTAAGCTCTTTGAAAACAACCAGTTAAATATGTACCTTGATGCTACAGCAGATCCTTGAAGGCCAAATCGTTCATAGTCTCCCCCATAAATATCTTTTACCAGTTTATCGACGTTGGTACTGTCTCCTTTAGCTGCCATTTCTAGTGCTTCTTCAAAAGTCTCACAGCCAGTCAGCAAACAGCACAGGCCCAGGAACGTTCCACCTCCGAGACTAAAATGAGAAGAGTTCATAGGCATCAGGCAGCTCTAAGAAGCGTCATCCACACATTCTCTGTCTCCTGCTTTTACTTGCTCTTTGCATAGCTCCTGTCTAGACGTTCACATCTCCTGATTGGGAACGATGAGGAGACACACTCTAGGCTGCATCTATGGTTACGAGCCATGCCCAGTAGAATCTCCAAGATTAGAAGCCCGGGGATTCTAATTATGAAGATCCAGCTGGGAGGACTCAAATCACAGGGATGCAGCCTACAGCATATTGTGTCTCCCGCAAACCCATGCATGGCCACAGACTTGAAACTACAGCTCAAGCACCTGTGGGCAGCGCTCTAGCCATCTCTCCCTGGTCATAGGGGTCAGAGTGGAAATCACTGGTAATCAACAACCAAAGCACTCCCAAGCCAGGGAGAAATGGGCAAGGAGCAGCCAGAGCTGGGCACCTAGCAAGCGACCAGCAGCCCAGCCAAAGCATCCCTCAGCTGATAACAGGAAACAGCCAGATACTCTCCCAGCCCAGGGCAAGCAACAATCCTAGAAACCAACTGCAGCTCTCCAGTCCTGGGCAAGATGTAGCTGGGGAAAGCCACAAGCAGCAGCCAGGGTTACTTACAGGTGCCAAAGCCAGCAAAGGTCATGGCAACTCTTAAATGTCTTAAGCTTGTTCCGTGCTGCAGCCTTGTCAGGCTTCAGCTCAGATAATCAGGACATTTGTTGATTATGTAAATAAAGTAATGCATATTTATCACATGCATTTTAGGATGTTGAATATTTGCATAACAACTCGAGATTGATGAACCTTCAGCCTTAACAGATCTGAGCTCCAACATTTTTTAAAGTTGAATTTATATGTGAGCTCAGTGCAGGGCCGCCCGGGGGGGGGCAAGTCGGGCAATTTGCCCCAGGCCCCAGAGGGGCCCCCACGAGAGTTTTTCGGGGCCCCTGGAGCAGGGTCCTTCACTCGCTCCGGGGGCCCTGGAAAACTCTTGCGGGGCCCAGGCCCCCAGAGCATCTTCCACGGGGGAGTCCTTCCCCTCTGGGACCCGCCACCGAAGTGCCCCGAAGACCCACGGCGGTGGGTCCCGGGGCGGAAGGACCCCCCCGCCGCAGTGCCGGGTCTTCGGAGGCAATTCGGCGGTGGGAGTGTGTGTGTGTGTGTGTGTGTCCTTCAGCCCCGGGACCCGCTGCTGAAGTGCCAGGTCTTTGGCGACAATTAGGCCGCGGGGGCCCCCCGCCACCAAAGACCCCAGGCCCCCTGAATCCTCTGAGTGGCCCTGACTCAGTACAGTATGAGAGCCCTGGAGATGACAATCCTCATATATTACATCAACTGAGCTGAATGTACACACTTCTCCAAACTTTCCTGTCAACATGCCTAAGTCACAGCAACAACAGAGTAGATTGGCCTATTCACTCCTTGATCTCTTTGCTTAAACAAGAGTGACAATGAGTCCAAGGTGGGACAGTATTTCTATGGAATGGACAGCTGTCCATCTAGAAAATGAACTATTAATTCATTCCACAAAAGGTTACTTGCTGCTGATCTAGGTCAATTTAGAACCAATTAGATAATCTCAGATCTGAATACTCACAACGAAGTACCACTACAGCATGTTTGATGTTTAAGCAATAAGAAATATACATGTTATCATTCAGATTTTTGAATTAGTTAAATATTATTCACATAACATTCAGGATCGTGGGCATGATTCTCCTCTTATAAGTCTACTGAAGTCAATGGAGCTATGATGTGTAACAAGACATCCAAGCCCGACAGCTTTAAAGGGTGTTTACTATCAGTTTGTTGTTTGTATTGTATACTGAGAAACAGACAAATAGTTCAAGACTATAGAATGCTAAAGTCAAAGGAGTTTTCAAGGTAAAGGTCTCCTGTGCATCCAGACTGAAAATATATTATTTATGGGGGGAAAAAAACCAGAACACACACATCTATATATATAGGCTGAAGTCAAAAACATGTTTTATATCTTATGTGTAATGAAAAACAGTGAAATGTTCAGTGTGCCTTTAGTGTTTAAGTAATCTATCCATAGGTCTGAATATACAGTCAAGCTTTACAAAGAACAGAACATTAGTGAGTTACATATCCCCTACATTAATCAAAAAGAGGAGTGGGGAAGGCAACAGAGTGTTGCCACAGATTACCCATTAAAAGAGTGGGAGAAAAGATGCAATATTGGGAGGCTTTCATATGAATGATGGACTGACAATGAAGGTGGAGTCATAGAAAACAACAAATACAATTAGAAATATTGCCAAACGCCCCTGTAACGAGGCGGTCTGGTTCCCCGCCGCCCTGGAGAGGGACGAGCCCCTCTGGACGCCAAAGTGGGCGGAGCCAGTGGCGCTTGCACCCACTCCCCAGAGGTCAGGGCGCAGGCCAGGAAGTACAAAAGCCCAACCACGGAGCTCACTACAGGCCTGGCTACCGGAGAAGCCAGACGCTTGTGGCCTAGCTCCCGGTGAGGAGACTCCTGCAGTTGGCGACCGACTCAAGGATTGGCCAGACCAGCTGAGGCCTGATGCCGACCAGACCCCGGAGAATCTGTTAAGCCGGCCAGTGGCAAGTTACCCAGAGGAGCTGCCAAGCCTGCCGCTCATCGGGTACCCAGAGGAGCCTATGGTGCTTGATTCCGTGGAGGACACCATCACGACGCAGGTACCTCTAGAGGGGGAGTTCGAGACGATGTCAGTGTTGCAGTCAGGATCCCCACTGACACAGCAGCGGACCATCTACTGCTGCTAGCGCCCCGGGCTGGGACGAAGTGGAGGGGGCCTGTGCCCCCACTGCCACCCAACGTGCGGGTGGCAGTCTCCCCTTCTCCCAGGTCCTTCGGAGCCAGGGCCTGAGCCTCCTAAACTTATTTGTCTGTGCAGCCCCTGCCCGAGGGCCTGAGCCACAGATTCTCTACTGCCCTGCCCTGACCCAGGGCCTGTTATTTAACTGTTTGCTCAGCCCCTGCCTGAGGACCTGAGCTGCTGACCGTTTGCGGCACAGCCAGGCTAGTTCCCCGACACACCTGACTGAAGTAGCGATGCGTCTGGTTCCCCGCCGCCCCGGAGTGGGACGAGCCCCAGCCGAACCCCCTACGCCCCCAAAATTGAAGAAAGAGATATCTAATTATCATTGCTAGAGAATTAAACAAGCTGCAAACTACTGTACCAAACTTCATATTTCTTTCATACTATTAATAGAAAAAAAATCAAAAGGATGTTAGCAAATGCTTCAATAATTTATAACCACCACCACCAAATTTTTAGTTTAATTAATCTTACTTCCAATATTCATCACATATAGGAATATTTTCATTCCCTAATGTATGAATTGCTATAATATTTTATGCTTAGATATGTTGTATAAATCTGTTAGTCTTTAAGGTGCCACCGGACTCCTCGTTTTTGTGGATACAGACGAACATAGCTACCACTATGATACTTTGTATAATTCTTGTAATTTTTTTATATAATTAAAAAATTAATTACACACTGCTGTACTGAAATAGTCAACAGCAAGTGAAATAATGTAGTATTTTGGTTTTGACAATGCAAGCATCTCTATGAGGAGAGGGCAACTTAAAAATTCAGTTGTGGTCCCTAGGTCCCTGGCAAAGGCTCCCCAGCAGCTGCAATGGATTGATGTATCTCCAAGCTATCTTCTATGGAGGGACGGTGAGGGAAGTGGCAATAATCTGACCCCGTATATATAGCATCCTTACCTGGTCCCTGTAACTCTTTTATAGTTGTCCTTGGAATACACTGCTAGGATGCTGACCCCTGAGCCTATGTTAACCAGCAACATTGGATATGGATTATCAAGGCAGTAAGGCTTTTTCTGACACTGTTCAGGATCTGTGGGATTTTCAAAATAATAGCACTCTGGCTGGCCATTAAACCCAACAGAATCAACATACAGCAGGCCCTGGATCAAGCAGTCCAGCTCATCCAGTTTATGGAGCTGCAGGTCAGCAATCTGGAAGAGACCAAGAAGTTAATAAATGAACATTTGTTAGTTCAACACATGCAACACAGAGAAGGGCAAAAGGCTCTGATGAAGCACTTTGTACTGTTTGAGTTGCATAATGTGTCACTAATGAAGTAGCCAAAGTTCTATTTAAGCCAGAAGTCAAGTAAAAATAGATTGTTGTCTGCCCAACAACAGGCATATCACAAAATAATCAGTACTATACAGTACAGTAGCAGTTTTCAACCTTTTTTCATCTGTGGACCCCTTCAAATTTTTGAATGGAGGTGCGGGTCTCTTTGAAAATCTTAGACAGACTGCAGCCCCAGAGGTCCACGGACCAAAGGCTGAAAATCACTGCAGTACAGGCTTCAGGTTCCCTTTGCCTTAAAGAGATTTTCTGGACTACTTGCATGGCAAACTGCTGCCACCAAGTCAGAGTTCAGGTTAATCAGAAAACTCTGCAGGGAAACCTACTCTGCAGCTGTTTAACAGTATTTGACATGCATAGACAGCAGCATTTCCCAGGATGCAGTTATCTATTTATTCCAACATTCAAATCAAACACTTCATTGAAATCTAAACTTAAGTAACTTCATAGCTAAAATACCACCATGCCCCGGTCCAGGCTTTATGAAACAGAAAGTAGGGAAAAAATTTAAATGTGTAAGATGTGCTATTGGCACATTACAAAATACAGAATTATTAGTAAGGATTTACACTTCTACAGCACCTTTTTATTCACCGATTTTAAAAAGCTGTTTCTTCCTTAGGTTATACAGGTGGATCAGTTTAGGATGTCTCATGAAAACATATTGGAAGTCATTATCTCCATGATTTAAATGTAAGAAACTAATCCCATGTGCACAGAAATAATCCTTGATAATGAAAGAATATGGCAAGAAGAGATATAAAATAACTTTTGTCTAAAAAAAGAATGTTTTCCTATGAAACATCAGAAGCTACCCATGACTCAAGCTTGTCATAACATATTACTTAATAGGCTCAGACTGACTGTTGCTTCCCGCTTGTATAATAGGACAGTTCTGTGGAAAGTATCTCTTTCAAGATGACACAGGGGTTGAGTCCATATCAGGGGAATAAACAACATGGGGGAAAGATGCAGAGATAAAAAAATATAACTATCCCCTGCTCAGGTGCACTAGGTTGCACTGTTTACATGATGAATGAGGAGAATTAGAAGGAGCTGGAAAAACTAAAATTTTAAAGAAGTTTTATAAAAGTAGCCTTAAAGCTGCTTTATAAACATGCTGATTTGGAACAATCCCCAGTTATTAGATTGCCACTTCTCTAGTTGAATGAACAGCAACCAGAAAAGATGTGCTTCATCCTGAGACAGTTTAAGATGAACCCCACCACGCCTCATTAATTACAGAGGAAATAATTTTCTTGTTTTGCTAAATGCAACCCCGGGGTTAACTTTTAATTGCTCCAAATTCAGAGTAAAGTTTCCTACAGGAACCATAACCCTCTCCCAATATGTACATATATTATAAGGATCTTTCCTCACATAGTCACACACCACAGATGCAGGAAGGCAAAATACTACATACTGTAGATGCATCTGTAGACAGATGCAATATGCACAAATAGCAAAGGAAAATTCACTTTTCTCTATTACTGAAGGAGTGGAATGAAATATAGTTACTTTCCAATACATTTTATTTGTAACTCACATCACACATAGTTCAGTGCTGTGTGAACATGCTGCATAATAAACATCTTGATATAATATGTATTAACAAGGGGCCATAATTAGTAGTTATATGACCCTTTATTCTGACTTTCAAAAACTTGTGGACTTGAAATCTCATTCAACACTGCACCATAATCATCATCTGTAAATGTTTGTGTCTTTCCAATAAGTCAATTTCATATAATGAAAAGTATAACAACACAGCCCTAAGAATGAAATAATAACCTGAAGTATCAGTATCAAGAAGAATGTTGGGAACAAAATTATGATTCTGACAGCAAAAATTCTAATTTCTGTGACTCTTGGGATCCATCAAGAGCTCCATTAGAGAGAAATGGAATGTAGGGGAAATAGAGGAAGATCTAACAGATCCGCTCGCTGCACCCAGGGGATGAAAAAGTTTCAATCCATGGTAACAGGGAAATGGGAATTTGCCCTGCTTTCAGGTGTCTGTGCTGGTGTCAGTTGCTGCACAATCATCTGAAAAAAGTCCTTCCTCTGCTCTCTTTCTCACAAAATATTCCCAGCAAAAAAATTACTAGAGAACAATTATTTTAACCTCATTACAAAACATATTTTGTCACAAGTTTTGCCCCTCAATTTAGCAGGCTGAAAGTTCTTTATAACCGTTAATTATTTTAGCTTCTGAACACCTTTATGAGGTAAGTATTACTTACTCACATTCTACAGGTGAGGGAACTGAATTACAGAAAGCTTTATTTGCCCAATATCATACTATAAGTCAGTGGTAGCGTGAGAAAGAGAACCAGGTCTGTTCATTAACCAAAATCTATCCTCCTTCATAGAAGTGACTCAAGTAGCTTGCCCACATCAGAAAATAGATGTTGCCTTAGATCTCAACCATGGTATTGAGTAGGTCTATTTCTTTTCTGGTGACATCATTCTACCCTGCCACATTCTGATCCACCCCGGGTTCAACCTTCCAAGACCCAGTTTTGCTGAAAAAGAACCAAAGTTTCGTACACAATGCATGATAAAGGTCAAAGATTTATGTGAAAGCTTTTACAATAAGGATGGCCTCCTGTAACGTCAGTGCATTCACTGATATTTTCCAGCCTTCTATCATCTCTTTCACATGAGAAAGTGAATGTACAAAGCCAGCTCCCCTCTGGCTGAAGCTGCCCTCCCCAGGAAGTTATTGATAACAAGAATTCTGCTGACCATTGTAATGTCTCCCCAGCTCACAACACACACACAAATTTAATTTTAGTTTGGGAGGATGAAACAGCTGAACAAACAAGCAGGACTCTTGAAGGGAAAGATTGGAGCTTGTGAAATTTACAATGAGTTTTACTTGTTTAAAGTGGGAGCCATTTCTTGTTTTTTGTTACTGCATTGCACAAATGGCTTTGTTTGGGACCTCCTATTACATTTTTATTGGAGTGTTCTGGAAACAGTTATGATGGCCACAAAACAGAGAGGTTCTTAAGAAGGCCTGAAAAACCATCAGGAGCAGGAAGTTATGGACAAGTTTATCTCAAGCTTGGAAACTAGTGTGATTATAGAGGGAGCAATGCCGTATTCTATGCTTTCCCTAAAATAGGTAATTTCCAAAGATAGGCAGGTTCCAGGGTTAGACAGTGGGGTACAGTGGTGTGCTGGAGAAGTCAACAGATTCTACAAAAGCCACTGTTTGTAGGACAGACACTACTCCATCTCCATGCCCACCTCCAAATATAGTACATCTGCTCAAAGAGTATATTTTTCAAATGCTTTCATTAAGGCCTTTCTGGCAGGTGTAATAATGAACAAAGGGAGACCAAGAGGGGTATAAGTTGACTTGACTCCAGGGAGAAAGAGATGACACCAGACAGTTGTCACCAGGGAAGTGGCAGCTGACACTGTGAATGGGGCCTTTACTGATTGATTTCCCCCCCAGTATAGGGGAACATTTATTGCATCTTTGGGAAGGTTTAAGTCCTTGACATTAGTAAAGTAATTATCCACAGGAAAGTCTGACCATGCTGGAACAGAGTAGAAAATTCTTTGCAAGTAAATGACGTGTTTGAGGCCAGGTCTACGCTACAGAGCTATATTGGTATAACTACATCACACAGGGGTGTGAAAAATCCATACCCATAGCAACACAGGTATACCAACCTAGCCCTCCTCCCACCCCACCACGCGCTATGTCAATGGGAGAAGCTCTCCTGTCAGTGTGGGATTGTCTTCACTTAAGCACTACAGAGGTGCAGCTACATTGTTTTAAATGTAGACCTGCCCTCACACTTCAATAACAAAGAATAAGATGACTCAGCCCAGTTCAGGAACATCAATGGCTAAATCTGAAATATTTGCAAGGAAATATATGGTCTCATTAGGACCTGCCAGGGCAGAGATGAGTATACATTTTTTTTTTAAATGAAGTCAAAAAGACATAAAAATTCAGTTGTATTTGTGTTTTCAAAACCAATTCAAACAGTTACAATTTTTTTGGGTGTTCTATATAAAATCTGAATTTTAGAATCCTATCTAAATATAGCTTAAAGTTACAGTTGTTCCTTTCTGGGCTTTTCTTGGAAATACATAAACTTATTTCTAATATTTAATATTTTGCAAGTGCATTTTTAAACCAACTGTATCAATTGCAATAGCCCCACTTGCTACAGTTCTGGTTTTTGTTATGCCTTCTCTCTCTTCCAGGCCTCACTCTAATTTTTCCATTTTCTTTTGTATAACGGATCACAGTATACCTTTACAGTATATCTCCCTCTCCCCTACTTCCCGCTAGAATGGTGTTCTCCACTTCCTCCCTTAATATGCTGCCTCCTCCCCACAAAAATCTCTTTGAACCTACTTCTCTTCTAGTTTACCTCATTCCTACTCACCCCCATTGAGTTTGGAAATCTGCCCATACACTTACAAGTCTAAGAACAAGCCATACTAGCAACAGACTGACATGAATGATGGGTGGGGTTCCACTATTTAAGGGCAGTCCCAATCCAAGCTGGAGAGAAAGGGGAGGTGGCTAGGATACCTACCTGGACCTCCCTCCTCACTTGAGAGGATCCATTTTTTATATCAGCCTGAAGATAGTAGGTATCTGATAAGTTTTAAGATCCTCTCTCCCCCAACCTCCTTTGGAAGCTGGAGCAAAGAAAGGAGCATTCTCTGTTCTCACCAGAGCTTCCTGGCCGCTAAGGGTGATGGTGACAGTAAGAGTTTTCACTACTTTACCTTTCTCAAGATTCCACTGTTGACTCCTCTGCCCCAAGGTGACAGCTTCTAGCCTTCCCAAGCAGAAGAAGAGTAAAACTAACAAGAATTTTGTCAGTATCACAGCTACCCAAAGGATTCTGAATAACAGTGGTAAAACTGACACCATTCTTCTGTATCTTGGAGAGCTATGGGCAGCAATAGAGACATGGGGAGCTGCCTTTATGCAGTCAGCATGGTACCCATCAATTTGTTCACATCAAGGTTATCTTTGCAATCATCGGGCCTTTTAAAACAAAAGCTCAGATTTTCTAGTAGCTGATGGCACTCTTTGGGGAATCTTCCTACTGGGTATGTGAGCAAGGGGATTTTTCAAGCCCTGCATAGAAGGTATAGATCAAGATTCCATCAGTAACAAAGAACAGCCTTTTGAGAATAACAACTATGTAGTGAATCACTGAGCAGACTTTCCCTATTCTCATTTATGTGTACTTTTGCTCCACTGTTTCATATTATTTAAAAAGTAGGTAAGATGTACATTATAAAATTAACAGATGTACACTAAGACAATTTGCACCTCTTGAGTGTATTGACGTATAATTGTTCACAATTTTAATGAACACACAAAAATATCATTCCAGCTTAAAATGACTAGATATAATTTATATGGACAAGTTTTCATTACACTTTGAGTGTAAATTTAATACGGAAATATTTCCGCTTTCAGGACATGACAGGATCCACCATCTGTCAGAAACCAGTCTAACCCTATTACTTTCCATTGCAGTGACTAACAATACACTCCTAGAAACAGACACTTTGAATCTGCCTGAAAATGCCTAAGGTTGTTTTAAAAGAGAAAGTGTTTACAAATCAATTTTAAAAGGTTAGAAACTACCTTCCCCACTCCCACCCTGGTAAAGTGCCTAAAGCGCTTCCAGGGATATCTCATTAGATTGATTCTCTATAGAATAGAGAACAAGGTCCCCACCTAGACCCACTGAAATCCAGAAGAATTTTGCCACTAACTGCAATGGGAGGGGTTCTGATGTCAGATTTATAATTCACAAGCTAAATAAATATGGTAGGGAAACATGGCAGTCTTTTATAGAAATGTCAAAGATTTGGAGGCACATCTCTCACCCCACATCTCAAGTGTCTCTCATCTACACTTTCTCTGTAACGTAAGCCAAGTGACAGAGTGAGTTATTTCTTGTTATATAATAAATCATTTTATTGTGGAAGAAACATGCATTTTGGATAGACAGAGTATTCCAGAAGAAGGTAAAGAATTTTCAAAGGATTTATATTGCAGGTGAGCAAGCAAAGAATCCCATGCCCTCTTTACAGACATAACCTGAAATAGGGAACCTGACGCCTAAGCACCCCTTCGCAGCAAAGGGTCACTCTGCAGCACCCTGCCTCTGACTTCCCCTTCTTCACTGGGCACCAAAGTTCCACCTAATTTTTCCCTTTTACCAGGGCCAAAGTACCTCAGCTTTCCACCATAGGTGACATGGCAGGGCTCCTCCACAGCTTAACAAGGACTCTCTGACACCCAGTCTCCTTTAAGTAAATTTATTTATCCAAACATAAGCATGTAACAGACCCCCCCACACACACACACACAATTTTTTCCCAAACCCACAGTTCCTCAGCTCTCCCTTTGTCTTTCATGGCCTATCCTGCCAGTGGGGTCTCAGGTAATCCTGCCACTTGCAGCACCCCAGTCCTTGCTAGCTCCCTTCTCACATCCAGCTCTGCTCTCAGCCAATTCTGTTCCCCCCCCCCCCCAGGGCGACCTCAATAGGCACCTGACCCCTTGTTCCAGGAAGCTACCACAGGAGTTAGGCCTACTCCTCTGTGGTTCCTCTCCCCAGGCACAGTCTGCCACAATCACTCCTCCTTATCCCACCCTCTTACAGGCCTTTTTCGCTCCAGGTACAGACCTCCCCACCTTTAATTGGTTCAGTTGGGCCTAATAAATACTGACAACAGGGAGTTGGGCCTGTTCCACTCACAGGATCCAGCTACCCTGCGACCTATTACTCATGAAGAAGTTGACGTAATACAGACCAATGAAAAATGGTCAGAACTGAGCGACAAACTATGTAAAGAAAAACTGCCAGCACAGCTAGCTCCCAGGAACAACAGTGCTGCCTGCTAGTAAATGCAACCAGTAAAATCATTCAGGAAGGAAGGAAAAAGGCCAAGCTCAAAATTCTACCGTATTACTAACTCATTCTTGTTCATGTTCCTCTCAGAGGATTATATATTGCCCTCTGGCTGATAAGCCTATTTCTGTGATTTCACTTAAGAGATGAATGAATCCAGCTGGATCCTAGAACTCCAAGGAAGAATGTTCAAATGCCAGAAGCATGGCAGCAATCGCCTAGGGAATTATCAATCATTTTTGCCCAGGACCACGGGATGATCCCCAGGCACTCCTTTCTCCTGCACTGTCCTAAATCACCAGGGTTTACAAATGGCCTACATCAGAGAGGGAGACTAAACAGCAAATCCAGCTGACTGTGGCATAGGAGATTTTTACCTGCCTCCCTGTTTCTGCGACTAAAGGTTTCATTTTCAGAGGTGATGAGAACTCTCAGTTCCCTCTGACTTTTCTTTGGAATTGCAGGTGCTTAGCACCTCTAAGAATCTGCCTCTGCAACTCAGAATTGGAACAGCTCCAAATGGTGAGCTATTTGGTGATGGTACTGGACTGCTTTCAGTCAGGCAACCTTCTTCAGTGTAGCTCTAGCTTTTCTGGTCTACTGAATCTAGTATCTGAGGCAGAAGGAACATGTGTGTAATTTCTGCCAGTTGAGTGCCACCCAGTTTTGCAGACAGAGATTCTGGATGAGGTTTGCTAATCGCATGCAACAGTCCTTTGTCCCTTTTGATTTGTGGAAGCTAGTGGGGAGTGCTTAGACTCACTATGGCAAGGATCAATAATGCAGGAAAAGTGTTTCTAGGTCCTAGAAGCTATACTATACCACTTCTCCAGTGGGGTCCCATAAACTTGGGCAAAAATAAAGTTTGATTTTAAAATGATGTTTTAGCTCCTAACATTTTGAAGATGTTGAGGTAAGGGAATCGTTTTATTTTCAGTGCAATATTTAGTCACTTGTTGTTTTAATTACACATCTACATCTGGATTGGATGGGGTAGTAATGTTGTATCTGTATAATAGTAACATGTATCCACTCACCACTTCACCTATACCTGAAATTAAGAACATATCACCCCTTTCTAAGAAATCTTCACCAGCTTCCTGTTTTGTTTTATGGCTGTAGCAACCATTATTCCAACTGATGGAGGAGTAGGCTGAACAGCAGGACCAATCACTGTGGAGAGATATGAAATGGGGAACTGAAAAGTTAATATTTGAGAAAAGGAGAGAATAGGAAGGAAAAAGGGTATTTGAGATCAAATCTGTGGAAAATATTTAAAGCTAGAAGGGAGATTTGGAACCCGATTCTCAAACAGGCAAGTAGTGGTGATTCTTTGGGGAATAAAAGAAAGCAGCAGCAATACTAAAAGTTACATTACTGCTTGGATATGAAAGTGTTATTTTGCAATAATAGGGCAGACACTTTCCCGCTACAGCTATGCAATCCTGAAGGAAACTAGACAGTACAATTCATGGATATTTAGAAATACTGTTATGAAATACAAAAATGAATGTTACAAGGGGAAAAAATACAAAAGTAGGCTACAGAAGTTAAATAAAGCATTTTACCAATATACATAGCTCCATGGATTTATATGCATGCAATCAGATTAAACACTGTTTCTATGAAAGGATGCATCTAAATTTTTGCTATATACATCCTCATAGTAAGGTTATACATTACAACTCATTACAGTGTGCATGTAAAAGTATCAAGTGTGCAAGAAACTCAGAGAACGACATTTCAATGCTTCAGGACACAGATTCTTAAACTGTGATCCATGACAAAATAAGCCACTGTGCAACCTTTTCTCTCTGATGTAGACCTTGCCACTATTATCCAGGCTCAAAATACATTGCCACAATGTACTATACAGATGGATACAACTCAGGATGATTCAGAAGCTGAATAAGCAGACTGCAGCATTCTGCACTAAGTGATGTTACACATTGGCAGTAATTCAGACCTGTGTTCTGGGGGATGCCATGGCTTCTAACAAGCTTCTGCATGGAATTCAAAGTGTTGGTTTTAATGTATCAAGCTCTCATTGGTTTAGGACCTAATTGCTCTCCCCCTGTGACAGGTAGTTGCAGTTGAGATCAGCAGGGGCACTGGAGCTCCCTCAATACAAATGACAGAAAGCTGCTGGCAGGGCCTTCTCTAGGGGATGGGTCTTCTGTTTTGAAACTCACTTCCCCCACCCACTCAAGCTGTCAGAGCCCAGATTTTTTTAGCCTTCCCTGGAGGCTGCAAAAGGCATCTTTTTTTCTTCTTCTTCTTCTCTTGTGAAAGGCTGATGAGAAGAGAGTGGGCCAAGATTAACATATTTATGGGAAGTCCTTTGCTTATTTAGTAATTTTAGTGTATGGGATAGGTGCCCAGAACACCAGATGAGCACCTGTAAGTTTCAGAAATTTGAGACATATTAATCTCATGAGCGGTATGTGACGACCATGACCGGACTCACAGTACAGTTCACTGGAGATCAAAACAAATGGATCCATTATCAAGAGATTGCAAAAGGGTAGAGTAGGACAGAAATATCTCCTCCCCCTTTTCTCATCAGGTTGGACAAAAATCAATGATTTAAAAATTTAAAAAAACCAAAACCAGATTTTTAAAATTTAAACATTTTTCTTTTAAAAAATAAACTCATTTAAAATTTAATTTGAAATTATGATATTTGTTAAAGGCCTAAACTTACTATAATCTATTAAAATCATTTAAATAATTTTTTTTTTAAATTAAGCAGTATTTGTTTGCACTGGCTAATGACCTGGAACTAGCGTCTGTTGCAGTTCTAACAACTTTTGGCAGCCTTTTTCAGATAGAGAGAGAATATTTTATTCATTTAAGTTTATTCAACTACTTCAAAAATCAATGACTATAGTTCATTCAAAGTTAAGAAGCTGACTGGGATTTGAAAAAAAGGAGGAAAGCTTGTTTTCCTTTTCCAATCTAAGAAAGAAAACTAGGTGTGATGACGAGATCTAATTCTAAACTCCTGAAGGACATGGTGACCAGAAACAATTAGTTCAATTCATTAACAACAGATATTTCCTTTGTGTAATAAATCACTTGGTTTTAAATGCAAAACATGTTTTGATAAATTTTCTTATGCATCTAGCAGATCTACAGTAGCCTTATTTAACTCATTAAATAATAATTTTAAAATGCTTTCAGGGGCATTTTAATTGAATTAAAATTTCTATCCAAACAGACCTTGAAACAAGTCACACGTAAAAAAAATTAATCGTCATCTAGTAAATAAGAACATGTATTTGCTTAAATAAATCCCCCTGGTTAGCAAGAAAAATACCAAATTCAGTGTTAAAGGCTATACATAGTTGCAAACTGATGACATGTTTTAATGATTATCAACCAAAGAGAATCAAGCTCTCTTTAATAACTAAAAAAATAACTAAAAATCACAAATGAAAAACAGGATTATCATTATTTAAATCAAAGTCTGCTTGCTTATTTAAAATCAATCCACCAAGTCTCTCACCCTAAGGAAGTTCTAAATAGTTCTTCCCAATTAGCAATTCTTTAAGTTAAAAAAGTGACTGTCTAGGAGTGACAAAGAGGTAATTTTATTGAAAACTTTAGTTAATAGAAAGATTCTCTTGTATTTGGTTTTGGAGAAGGACTCACAGATAGATGCTCCTTAGTGAGATTATGTGCATTTCCCACATACCGTTCTGAAGTCCTCTTCAAACTTGTAAGCCCCGCCTCCTGTGGCACAAAGGGTAGTGTGCAGGCTGGAGAAGTTCTTTTCACTACCCATCTGTATGAACCTATGCATGGCACAAGTTGGAAAGCGGATGAAGTGCAAATTCCCTTTGCGTCCACACATGGTCAAGTTTTTCAGTTCAAGATGGACATCGCGAATGCCAGTTTTACCATAGGCTGTATTGGAAGTCAAGTATTTCCTAATGCTTTTCAGGTTCTCTACTTCCTCCTGTTCCTCTTCTGCTGTAATGTCTTTTGGTTCAAAGTAGACCAGTTTAACCAATGTTCCACCAATATCCATTCCGAACCACGGAAATGCTAGGAAAGGAGGGGAAAAAAGAGAGAGGTGCTATAAATATCTTAGTTTATCATATTACTTAGCGTATCTACAGAACTGAAATTCAAGTTAGCAAAGTTTACAAGATCAGAGCCTGATCCTAAGGACTGCTGGACAGTTGCACCTATTGGACATGATCAGAGCTCATTCATAAAACTTCAGAGTTAAAACAAAATCTCAGAGAAACTGAAAAACGAGCCTCTAGGCACTTCCTCAAACCTGATTATATTTCTCTGAAGAAAAATATAATCAGATGTTATGAATATATTACTGAAATCATCTATCTTACTTGGCACTAGAGATTACCACATCTTCAAATAGGATGCTTATTGAATTTCATCTACTTTGAATCCTAGCATTGAGAATTAAAATGGATTGGGGGAAAATGAAAAAGGAACAGGAGAGTGAAGTTAAGAGTCACGCTGGCAATGCATAACAGCTATATTCCCTTTCCTCTCCCTTTTGTCCTACTCTGCTCCTTATTTGGGAAACAAGCTCTCCAGAAATAGTGTCTGCCTTCCCATCTTTGACATCGGTAAAAGTGCTGAAGCTAAGATTCCTAGACTGGCCAGCTGCTCCAAATTTTCTAAGTAGCCACATTGGCATGGCACATTTTCTTCTTGACAAAAGAAAGGAAGAAAACACCAGCACTGTAGTTTTAACTCCACGATCTTGAGACATCATCAGAAAGTAAAAGTATTAGTGAAACTTTATTTTAGTGCTTAAAAGCTCATGAGCCCATCCCTCAAACCAAACCCGTTTCTGGACATAGATTCTGTGTACTATTTGTCCCTCATGATCTGTATGCACTGAAAATACTACTATTCAGACTGCAGCACATCTTCCCGTCACCTCCACCATGGGCCAAGTGTAACAAAGGTTTCGCTTTATCAACAGTAGGAAAAACATTAAGCGTTACATACAGCAGGCAGCCAATTTGGCAGAGCAGCCTATTTGTGGATGAGAAAGTACTCCCACCTGTAAGTAGGGCCCTACCAAATCCATGGCCATGAAAAACACGTCACGGACCGTGAAATCGGGTCTCCCCCTGTGAAATCTGGTCTTGTGTGCGCTTTTACCCTATACTGTAGGATAGTGGTTCCCAAACTGGGGTTCGTGAAATGTTACAGGGAGTTCTCAGGAAAAGTTCCCTAATGGGGGACAGAGTCGTCCCTAGGGATCCCAGGCAGCACGGGGCCAGCAGCCCCTTGACTTCCAAGAGCTAAGCAGATCAAAGTAAGCATATGTACCACACTGAGGAGATTTAAACTTCAAGACTCTTATAAGAAATGGAAAAGGAGGTGGATATTTTCAGCAGCTTTAAAATTAAATAGGCAACTAGTATTGTTTTTAAAATTATTATGAAGAAGAAGTTTAAGCTTTGTTGTAATGTGTGTTGTTTTCCTGGACTAATCAAGACCTGAATGCTTGTGTAGGAGGAACTCTGAATTGTCTTCTTAAATACCTTCATGCTGTTTCACAGCTGATACTCCTTGATGAAACACAGGAGCCTTGTTTTATAACAGGCTTATTCAAAGTGATACAAGCTACGAAAGTGAGATCTTGGAAGAGTGTTGCTGTTTTCATAACGTAATAAAAATACTGTAATGATAAATAATAATAAATAGTGTGTAATAAGCAAGTCATAAAAACAACTTTTATATTTCCAAGATCACTGCTTTTATAATTTATACTCAGGTAAAGGAGAAAATCCCTGGAAATAGTCATTTTTAGGAGGGAGTTCGCGAGACTTGACATTTTAGTGAAAGGGGTTCACAGGTTGTTGAAGTTTGGGAAACCACTGCTATAGGGATTTCATGGCGGGAGACCAGCATTTCTCAAATTGGGGATTCTGTCCCCAAAGGGAGTTACAGGGGGGGTGTCACAAGGTTATTTTAGGGGGGTTGCAGTATTGCCACTCTTACTCCTGTGCTGCCTTCAGAGCTGGGTGTCCGGAGAATGGTGGCTGTTGGCCAGGCGCCCAGCTCTGAAGGCAGCAGCGCAGAAGTAAGGGTGGCAATACGATACCATGCCATCCTTCTGCGCCGCTGCTGATGGCACCTCTGCCTTCAGAGCTGGGATCCTGGCCAGCAGCCGCCACTCTCCAGCCCAGCTCTGAAGGCAGTGCCGCCGCCAGGAGCAGTTCAGAAGTAAGGGTAGCAGTACCACAACACCCCCTACAATAAGCTTGCGACGCTCCCTCCCCCACCACCAACTCCTTTTTTGGGTCAGGATCCCGACAATTACAAAACTGAAATTTCAGATTTAAATAGCTGCAATCATGAAATTTACAATTTTTAAAATCCTATGACCGTGAAATTGATCAAAATGGACTGTGAATTTGGTAGGACCCTAACTGTGAGGTAAGAAAATAACCTGATTAAGGTGAAACAGACACCACTTGGAACTAAAATTTTGGATGTGATCTTAAAGCCACCTTGTTCTTGAACTGAGCATATAGAGGATCTGCCATTAAGGCTTATATAACACTGACTCTTCTTGCAGATGTTATAGCCACAAGAATGGCACTCCTCTCCCAGCAGACAGCCTATGAGCATGTTGCTATTGGGTCAAAAAGCAGACCCATTAGCACCGCCAACACCATATTAAGGCCTCACAAGAGGACCATTTCCTTCACTGGAGGAGAAAGGTGAATAATACCTTTGAAAATCATTATAGGGAGTTTTAGAGTACAGACTTTCTTTGGATAGGATGATGTAAAGCTGAGATCGCAGCCAAATGAACCTTCAGGGACCTAAGAGCAAAGACCAAAGATTTCAAATGCAACAATTAGTCCAAAATGTCCTGAATCCAAGTTGACGTGGGCTGAATTTGCTCGGACGTTGCCCAAATCAAAAATCATTTTCATGTAGACAAATAGATGGGTCTTGTAGCTGGTTTTCTACAACTAAGCAGAATTTCCTGAACCACTTCCAAGCATTGCTGCTCCTCCTTGAATATGGGGAGAGATATGAGGGAAGGCATACATCAGGCTCTCTTCCCAATTCAGATGGAACATGTCGGAAACGGACTCCAGGCTGATTTCTGCTCAGGAACAGAACTGATAACACTTTCTGTTGTCCTCTGTCACAAATAAGTCGATCGAAGAAGGGATGCCACCTCATTCTCAGAAAATGGACCTCAACACAGTATGCTGAAGTGCCAAATTTTCATTGCTTTATGACCAAGCTGGCTGTACCAGGCTCCTCCCTGTTGTTCACATAACACATTGCTGTAGTACTATCCTGGAGTACATGCACTGCTGCTCCTTAAATATGGTCCTGGAAGGTGTTGTATATTGCCTGAAGTTCCAGCACATTGACATGACCAGTTGCTTCCTGTTCCACCCACAAGCCCTGAATCATTAATTAACATTGATGCTTCTCCCCCAACCTATTGAGTAGGCATCAGTAACTAATGTTCTTATTGGTGGAGGACAGACAAAGGGACCCCCCCCCAACATTTCTTACAATGCTCCATCCACCACTGCACAGAGTCCAGTATTTCTGGGGGCACTCACATAAGACTGTCCAATGATTGGCAACTTGGATGACAGACTAACCTCAGCCATTGCTGATGGGTACGAAGATGCAACCTCGCACGCTATACTATGTAAATGCATACAGCCATATGGCCTAGTAACCATCTGACTTCACAGGCTGTTGTGGAAGGATGCGATTGGAGTTCCAGACATAGGTACTGAACTGCCTGGAATTGTTCACATGGGAGAAAGGCCCTTGAATTTGTAGAGCCCCAATGAACTTGAATTTTTGGGTTGGGTTTAGAGTAGGGCTGTCGATTAATCACAGTTAACTCACACGATTAACTTGAAAAAATTAATCACGATTAATTGCACTGTTAACCAAAAGAACACTAATTGAAATTTATTAAATATTTTTGGATGTTTTCTACATTTTCAAATATATTGATGTCAATTACAACACAGAATACAAAGTGTACAGTGCTCACTTTATATTATTTTATTACAAATATTTGCACTGTAAAAATGATAAAGAAATAGTATTTTTCAATTCACCTGGTAGAAGTACTGAAGTGCATTCTCTTGATCATGAAAGTGAAACTTACAAATGTAGATTTTTTTGTTACATAACTGTACTCAAAAATAAAACCATTTTTGTAATTGCACGATTAATTTAAAAAAGAAAAAATAACGCAACAGCCCTAAGTTAGAGTTGATTTTTCTTTGTGCAGGATCATCCCCAGTCCAATGTGAATTGGACATGACTAAGGACTCACTTCCTGGATCTGCTTCTTACTACTGTGATAAAGTTCCTCCTCTACCTTGGTGGGTCCTGCGCTTATTGGTGGATTCTGCTAGCCTCAGAGATCTTCCTGTGTTGGATCAGGAGTTGGGAGGTTTGGGGGGAACCCGGGCCTGCCCTCTACCCCGGGTTCCAGCCCAGAACCCTGTGGACTGCAGCTGTCTAGAGTGCCTTCTGGAACAGCTACAATTCCCTGGGCTACTTCCCCAGGGCCTCCTCCCAACACTTTTCAGTTGGTAAGGTGTCTGCCTAAAATATGGTTGAGGGCAGTACTACTGCCAACTGCCAAAATTATTCCCCTGCCTGCTGGTTTGCAATTTGCATTTGTAAGGCGGCAGTCCATTAAGTTTTCCTGACCATGAGATCCAACATCTTTGCCCTCAAGCATGGACTTATACCTCCCTTGATATGACCTCTCATTGGCTCCCTGAGATCAAGAACTGAAGAATGTCCACTAGCTTATGTGTTTTCTCCTGCACAAATTCAGCCTATACACCGAAGGCTGAAGCCAATTGTCTAAGGAGGTCCTGATGTGCAACATGTCCTCAGTTATTGGTGAGGAAGCTCGTAGCATGAGAACTGGGGCCAATGGAGAAGTCAGCACTCTGAAGATTGGCAGGGGCAACACACTCACTTGATACCAACGCTGAAAGACGCACTCATCACGCGCATGAGAGCTTTGAATCAAACAGTAAATAAAGAAACCAGTGACAAGGTTTTCATGCATGACTAGTGTTGTGCATGTGATGAGGTGTCCCAACATCATGTCAGTTTCTGGAAATTCCACGGAATCATTAACAGGTAGAATGAAAAAAACGGTTCTATTTGAGGTGAACAAATATTGTAGTCAACAGGATTAATTACACATGACAGGACTTACATAATACAGGGGGCAATAATTATGTAGTCTACCCACTTTTTAAAAAGCCTAAATGGGACTACGTCTCTCTTTTATTAGGTCATTGGTTTTATTTCTCTCCATGTACCTCACTCGTCTTTTCCCTCTGCTATGGGCCAGGCTAACACCTGTAGAAGAAAACGAACAAATGTTTGTTCCTGAACATGAGCAGTTTCCCTGCAACTCTGGGGCAGAGTAAACACTTAAGTGTGATTTTTTAAAAAAAACAAAACCCATAGCCACTGATATTTCAATAGTGCAGATGCACAGCTTTACT
Organism: Mauremys reevesii; assembly: GCF_016161935.1. Lineage (NCBI taxonomy): Eukaryota > Metazoa > Chordata > Testudines > Geoemydidae > Mauremys > Mauremys reevesii. The sequence goes on along the minus strand of NC_052629.1, from coordinate 33,236,578 downwards.
GTTTCCTTTGCAGAGTCTAGCACTGGTTGTCTGGTGGAGAAATAGAAGCACAGTGATTGTATAACAGACTACAATAGGGAACACACCAAATTCCAGAGTCTGAAAACTCCCACTAAAATCCATCAACTGTGACACTAATGGGTAATAACGTGCAGTGTAAAAGGGCAGTAAAGAATCATAATCAGCATCTCTGCATTCTGAATAAAGGATTTAGCAATTAACAAATTAACTTTTTTTGGCAAAACTGCTCTTTTACTGGTATTGTTAATAATAAACAAAAAAATCTGAAAAATGAGGCACTATTAAGTTGCCAAAACTATGCCTGCATGTTTCTTCAAATTCTTACAGTAGCACTACATCCAATGGTACCAATAGTAGGAGCACTAAGGCAGACAGATAGCTGGCCTTCTATCTACTGTGTCTTCTGCACATGCAGGTTTTCACAACTTAGTGGTTACAATGACTTCAACCAATTAATAGTAATGTCCCCACTGATGCAACCACTAATGGGAAGCATGAAGAAAAAATACAAGTGTAAACTCAACTTTTAATTTCAATATTTTGACACCTGTCCCTAAACTAAATAGGGTGTGTTCCCTATTGTAGTCTGTTATACAATCACTGTGCTTCTATTTCTCCACCAGACACTCTGTCCCTAAACTAAATATGAATGGATTAATTATTTAAACCTGTGTGTCACAGGCACTCCAGAATTTAAACTGAGTGACTGAGTTATCAAAAATTAAAAAATTATTTACAGTGCAAATGCTGACAAATCTATTTGCTGATAATAAGTACTGCTACAATATTTTGGATAGGTGTGATTTATTATACAAGAAATAAGGAAGTCACTGATTCCTCTGTAATTTCCAAATTACTCTTTAATCTATCAATAATGGGATTATCCTTAGCTAAACAAAACTGCATGATGAGAATAGTTAAACTGCTAATTGACTCTGCTGAGCAGAGGGAAATCTATTCCTAAAGAATCTCAACACCAAATATACATTCCTTGGGAGAAGAGCGAGAGGAGACAACTCTGCTACAGGCAGGGCCGGCTCCAGACCCCAGTGCGCCAAGCGTGCGTTTGGGGCGGCATTTTGCCCGCAGGGCGGCAGGCAGCTCCGGCGGACCTTCCGCAGTCATGCCTGTGGGAGGTCTACCGGAGCTGCGGGACCGGTGGACCTGCCGCAGGCATGACTGCGGAGGGTCCGCTGGTTCCAGGGCTCCGGTGGAGCTCCCGCAGACGAGCCTGCAGATGCTCCACCAGAGCCGCGGAACCAGCGGACCCTCTGCAGGCACGTCTGCAAGAGGTCCCCCGGAGCCGCGGGACCAGCGTGCTTGGGGCGGCCAAATTCCTAGAGCCGCCCCTGGCTACAGGTCCGCATTGCAGTAGGTTACAAAGGATACATTAATAATGTGAAATGCAGTCCTAGAAAGCATAGCATTGACATAGAAAGCCCTACTATGAGTCATAAACACCTAAGAGAATGGAGTAAACATATTAGACCAGAACAGTAATCTGGTGCAGAACTGGTGTGCACACTTAGATAAATTCGTTTTTCCCCCTGTGAACATTAACAGTTTTTAAATGTATAACGGTAATGCTAGATACTGAGTCAAGAACTTATCTGATTGTTACCTGTATATAAAAATCCATCTAGTATTCTTTGACATTTCAAAGCAAAAGCATGCAACTAAGCACACAGAAGGTATCTAAAAGATTACATAATTAAGTAATCTGATAGCCCAGCTGTTGGTGTGTATCTGGGGGAAAGGTTCACTCATGGGTAATATAACCAGGAGTCCTTGTGGTACCTTAGAGACTAATAAATTTATTTGGGCAAGCTTATGCCTAAATACATTTGTTGGTCTCTATGGTGCCACAAGGACTGATTATTTTTGCGGATACAGACTAATATGGCCATAATACATCTTATCTAGTATCCATACATGCTTGAGCCCATATAAACATTACTGTGCAGAATTATGAAATGATAAAACCATGCAGTTAAATATAGAAATACTTTCTTGCATTTTATTTAGCAGTTGTCAAGAGTACATAATAGAACCTCAAAATATAATGTGTTCCTTAGGAATAGAAACGCAATCAGACTCACTAGATAGAGTACCTAGAACACAAAGGTACTTTTCACATTTTTCAAATTATTCCAGCTAGAAGTAATGCACTTTACTAAAAGCTGAACAAAACAATGTTACATTTTTGATAAGCAAGTAGAAAGGTGGGGTTTTTTAAGTCTCCGTTTCAAAGCTATTAATTTCAGGAATCTGGACTACGACATTAATGAACATGCAACTTCATCACGAAGTTTAAAAATCCAAAACAAAATCCAGATGCCAGATCATGCCTTATGAGGAAAAATCCATAGAAGGCCACAATTTAAGAAGAAAACTCCGCAAGACTTGAAGCCTTCAGTGTCTGTCTCAACATGCCCTTTCATGGGAGGGACCTGAAAGCCCACAAAAGAAGTGGGTGGTGCAGGCCTCTATCATCATGAATGTCCCAAGATTTGCAGGGAAACTCATGGACCTCTGTGTAATCTGTCATAGGTCACACCCACTCCACAGAGTCTGACACAGTAGTATGCAGGGCCGCCTCCACGCACAAGCGGAGCAAGCACGTGTCTGGCGCAGCACATGCTAAGGGGTGGCGTTCCGTCCATTCTTGGGGCGGCACAGTCCGGGGGCGGCTTTTTTTTTTTATTTGCACTTCGGCAGTTTGGGCAGCGGCAGTCCGAGAGGTGGGGTTTTTGGGGGGGTTTTTTTGCACACACTTCGGCAGTTCGGGCAGCAGTCCGAGCAGGTTCTTTTTTTTTTTGCTTGGGGTAGCAACAATGGTAGAGCCGGCCCTGGTAGTATGGCTTCCTTAAGTGGCTCCTTTTACTCTTGCATCCAGCTGGTATCTGGTTAAAAAATCCTCAAATATAGAAGGATGGCTCTGGAGTAGCATGTACTCAGAATTTTGGGCAGGGGACCACAAGGTTCCTACTGACTTTATAGAGTAGACTTACAGCTAAAACCTAGCACTTGGGAGAATTTATCCCACATTGGTTCTCTCATAGCTCTGGGAGCCACTGTAACCTCTTAAATGGTCTCACAGCAACAATAGGACACAAAAGGGATTGTCTTTAAAAGTGTGATTATCCAGTGAATGTTACATAATCTGGTTCCCAGTTGGCTTTTTGCATTGAAGATGCTTAGGCTGACTGACAGGCTGGAAAGCTACTGCTTTAACTGTGGGCTTGTACACACTACCACTTATGTCAGTATAACTTCTGTCTCTCAGGGATGAAAATAACCCTGTAAATAACCAGGCAACGTAAGTTACACTGACTTAAGCACTGGTATGGACAGCGCTATGTCCCACCAACATAGTTTCCACCTCTTGCAGAGATGGTTTTATTATGCCGACAGGAGAGCGCTCTCCCATTGGCATAGAGCACTTCTAGTGTAGCTGTGTGAGATTTAACTACTGCTTACTACTAACTACTACTTCCTCGTCAATTGGAGAAAATAAAGGTGGATGGCATCGTCCTCATTTCTGCCAAATGCTTCCTGTGAAATATCTGCCTTGGGTCTTACGAAGAATCTAGATGCAATAATCATTCTTATTTTACTGATTATTTCTTGAGCACTGCATAAATGCTTAAATTTAAAACAATTACTGAATCAAAGTGAAATATTTGTTTTGCTTTGTGTCAAGTAAAGCCTACCTGCTTATCTGTCACCAGGACCCCAACCTTACATCCTGTTTCTGCTGGGTGTGGATAGTGAGCATCTCAAATGCTGCTTAGTTCAGAGTGTCCCGGGCGCATTGAAGAACTACAATGAGTCCATCCTGTTACATAATCTTAGAATAAACAAAATGGCATTAACATGGTAGGTGCTTATTGAGTGCCTACTGCCTATTGGGGGGAAAACACATATAGATGTTTAGTATGATCGCCTATTCACATAAATGTGAGGACAGGTATGTTTATTTGGGTGTGTTACCCCAAACATACTGTAGACTGATTACCTAAAAATGTAATTTTAAAAGATAAGCAGAGTCAGACTGGGTCATTTCTTGAGCAAGGTACCTCCATGGAAAACACAGATGCTGCAAGAAGTGATGATTTAATAGGAGGCCCAGTCTTAGGATTTGTGATTAAGCAAGCTTCTGGAAGTGAGGAGGATCAAGCCAGGTCACGATTTCTCTAACTTTCCAGTGTTGTTGCTGAAATGCATGAGTATGTGCGATTCTACTGCTGCAGAAGGAGATATGGCATCTTTTCATCTCACAGGATGCAGAGCCCCAAAGCACCACTTGCTTTGAATTTGCTTACAGCCACACTTATTTGCTTGACACCACTCTTTCCTCTGAATATTGAAACAATTCTTCAGCATGCTGTCAGGGGACACTGTGCTGCCAGAGGTGTTTTCTTCCGATGAGATGTAGAAAAGAGGTCCTGATCATTAGAAGATCCAATAGCATTTTGGTGTAAAGGATGGAGCGCTAATGTCCTGAGTGACATCCAGTGAGTAATTCTGTCCTGCTTACTTTAAGTTCTCCCTGCAGTTTCAGTTGGAGACAAACAAACTTATACAGTATTGCTGGCAAAGAACATAGTTGCAACTTTCCACCCTACAGATGCCTGCATGTCACTGTGGGTGAATAAGCCCTGTGTTTTTCAGGCAGCAAAGCATTTGGGAGTAAAAGCGCTATAAAAATCTATGCTGTGTGCACGTGTACCTTGTATGTGAATGATTGCAACAATCTAACTACAAGCTGGCTCAAAAACAATATATGCTATATGATGCTACAGCTTGAAACATTTAGAAATTACAGCTAGTGCATATTGCAGGTGCTCTCCTATTAAGTAATGCTGCTTGCCAGGAGCACACATTCTCTGTGACAGGAGAGGAGATTCCAATTGATTTTCAGGTACTGTTTCTGATCAGTACCCTTAAAAGGTCTGTCTTGACTAGAAGTGGTTAAGTTTAGCACATGCTGGTTAACCTTGACCTAATTTGACCTTTTTCCTAGTGTATGCAGGGTAATACCTTGAAGCATGATTTAGCTAGCTGAGGTGTACAAGAGGCGACCTATGTGGCTACACCACTATTTGATGGGAATTGACACAGAAAGTTAGCTATGAAGACTATCCCTGATGATCATCATCTTGTCTTTCTGGGTGTCATAATTCCTTGCACTCCAAAGCACATCTGAACAGGCTCATCAAGTGGATGCTTTAAAATAGTTACAAAAACTTAACATGGTTATTCCATGTAAATGAAACCTTTCTGTAAAGAGCTGTGAGGCTGGGGCCTAAGCTAGCTAGATATATGCACAAGTGATCCAAAAAAAAAGAAATTCATACAATAGGTCACCAACAGATCATTCAGTGCAAGCTAAAATAAAACTATCCTTTTGGAGTGGCTGGGAGGGGATCCCCAAACAATGATAGAATCAATTCAAGAGCTTCAGAAAAGTAGATACCATATCCTAACTAGCAAACAGTTTTGGTTTCAAGTGAGAATGTTCCCCTCCCAAAATCCTGTATTTCCAGTCTTTATTCCTGTCTGTCATGTTCTGGCAGACTCCATACCAATCAATACATAATAAATGTTTCACTTATGTGGATTTAGAATGCAATTATACCTTCAGTTTGACAACTTTTTCTTGTTGGTATACTAGGAAATGCTTTGCACATTGTGAAAGAAAATTGGCAAGAATAGTGGTCAATACTAGAAGACTTAGTGCAGTTACCACATGCATTTTGCAATGTGCCCTTTAACACACATACATATCCAAGCACCAATGTTAAACATCATACAAAACCAGAAAAACAGGATTGTTCATTGTTGTGCTCTATTCAGATCCTGTCAATCTTACACTATTTTCTATACCTTTGCTCTCTGGTGAACAATATGAAACATGTTAAAATAAGTGCCAGAATATACTATTCTCCTGGAAGTGTAATACATAGCTGTAAATATACTTATGTACAAGACAGCTATAAAACCCCCAAATTTATTAGAGATGTTATTAACGATGTTATTAAAGAAACTCATCTACTCCCTTGAGCCTGAACTGAGTCTACTGGGTGTTTGTTTCACCATCAACTGGTGTCTTCAGTAGGACACTGCAGACCAATAATTTTATAATCTTTACTACTGGATTGTTTACCATGCTTCTGGTCTTTTCAGAAAAAGATTTGAAGGAATGAAATGCCTTATTCCCTCTTATTTAAGAGATTATGTGACTCCATAGAAATCTTATCCTTCCGGTTTCTTCATAACACTCAGAATTATATTTTTAAACTTTGACACAATAGTGCAGACCAAGCTTAATAATATATAATCAAAACTACCAAGCAAGTATGCTAATCTGTGGTTTTGTTTTATTGCACCTCAAATATGCATTCTAGGCTTAATTATTATTCTTGTAGTTTTTAAAGTAGATATCACAATCATTTTGCAAATAAGAATTAGTCTGTTGTCATTCAACTCTTCCTTCTACCAAATGCAGAGTAGAATGTGTACAGGTACTGCAGAGGTTAAATGACTATTCAATGCAGACATACTGTTTATACTTAAACAAAAACAAAAACAAAACAAAACAAAAAGATATTGAGTGGTGACACTTAGATATTAAAGTTAAAATAAACCATATATGTGAAAAAAGGTTCTTAATAAGTAGCCCTATGAAAATTACAGCTCAACACACAGGTTATTTTTAAAAATAAAACAGTTCTGTTCCTATAGTTAGTTTGAGAGGAAGGGGTTTTCTTGTTTTTAAATCTTTTCACTATAAGCTATTATCACTGGGCAAGTCAAGGAGGTGAACCACCACCACCACCAAGGATATAAACAAGAAGTTTTTGTTGCACCTTATTAACTACCAGGTTTTTTAACCTACCAAAAAAACAACAACAAACAAACTCCAGTCCAGTAAGCCTGTATTAAAATGAACAAGGTTATCTTTGAAAGTGTTGGTTTAGCTTTATCTCTAACAAGTCTTTTTACACATTTGGTGAGAAAGAAACTTTACTTTAACGCCAAAAAATTCCACTGGAGAAGTCATCTACTGTCAAAACAATACATCTCATGGAATCCAGAAGAAATCCAAGATATCTATCTACACACAAACTATTTTGTACTTAGTTTAAACTACATTATGTTTTGGCATAGGGTACTTATGGTTCTAACTATTTCTGATTACTTGCTCAGAATATGCTGAACTTAAAAACCCTATACAAAGGAGAAAGTGAATGAGGTCAATAAATCTCAGTTCCAACCACTACAGCAAGCATGCAGCAAAGAGTAGAGCTGTTTGTTTCCTAATGTCAATTCACAATTGGATTTACATATAAAGTTTTGGAATTAAATAGCTTTCTTTCATAATTGAACCTAGGTATTAAAAGTCATCCATTACTAAGCAAATAGAGTATAGGAGTACTTGTACTCCTGTTCTTTTTGCGGATACAGGCTAACACTGCTTCTCCTCTGAAACCTGTCAAATAGAGTATGTTATCAGTAATGAAGAAACACATAAATAGTACAAATATTTTGAAGACACTTGGACTTGCAGCTTTAAAAAAAATATGTTAAGTGGGCAGTCAATTTACCAGTCCTTAAAAAACCAAACAACAACAAAAAATAGGCAATAATCACAAAGAATACACTTTACATACAAATTTCAGATTGTATCAACAGTATAAATAAAAATGCTTCCAATAAAGCAGATTAATCAAACATTTAATTTCCAGATTAACTATTCTTCATTTTACAGGTGAACATATACAAGTACAATATTATTCCTATGCAAAAGTGGTTTGCGTTTCCTTTTTTGTTCAGTAATGAAATACGTAAAAACAGCAATAAAACATTAACAAGTCTACTAATGACCTTAATTCATACCCGTCTCATTTACTTACAATGGTTCTTAGCAATTATGAGCTTCATTGGAATGTCTAAGTCACAGAGGACCATGTCAAAGGCAGCTAAATTAATAACTGATTCAAGGTGTGTCTACTGAAAATCCGAGGCTATATCATCTACAAATTTACATCCCAAGGTATCGGAACTGTAAGCCTTTTTTAACAAGGTCACATTTATGCCAGCTGTAAATTAGGAAATCTCTCATTTTAGCTTTCAGACACAGCAATTAAGAAACCAATCCACAAACCCACCACCTTCCAGCCTCCTCATTGGTCAATCGCTGACCCAGCCCACATGGTATCAGTAGGTGTGTCCCCAAAACACAGTTTTATTGGCTGAAATAAGATGGGTATTAATGAACTGATTTTGCGGTATGGGGGGGAGGGGGCTGTCAGTCACACTGCAGAAATCCTCAGCACACTCACCAAGCTGGCGAAAGGGGGAAGAATGGGCATCCCCCCCGTAGCTGGCCTTAGAAAATCACTGACCTCAAACAGTGAAACAGATACAGAGGACTTGGACTCATTTATAGGCAAAGTCCTTGTTCTCCAGGAGGAGGTCACAAGGGATCCCTTTCCCCCTAAAAGACTAACAGGAGCCTGGGGACCTCGGGGGCAGGCAATAAAGGAACTGAAGTCGGCGAGGCTAGGGCTTGTGGGTGCCCGCCCAGGAGCCGGGCTGGCACCGCTGTGTAACAAGCCCTTCTCCCCGCGCCGGTGGAGCTGGCGAGGCAGCACTGCGGGGTGTGCGGAGGGCGGCGCAAGCCTGAGCCCAGCGCGTGCATCACTTACGCGGCCTGTTCCGCCTGCCCGAGTCCCGCCGTCTCCGCAGCCTGCATTTCTTGGCCGGGGAGCCGTGGCCGGGCACCGGCGGCGGCGGGTGGAAGCCGTTGTGCAGCAGCCCGTTGAGCAGCGAGCCGGAGGGGGCGGCTGCAGCCGGCGGGGCGCCAGGCTGGGCTCGGGGCCGCTCCCCCATGGCGGCGGCGGCAGCGGCCTCGCTCCTTTGTCTCCGCGCAGCGGGTTGGGCCGGGCTGGGCGGCGGAGCCTCAGCGCCCGCAGCTCATGCTGTTCCCGTCCCCGCCGCAACCTGCTCTGGATGCGGCGCCGCTGCCGGAGCTCCTGCCGGCAGCGCACGGCGCAGGCGTCCTGCCCGCTGCGGAGGGGGGGTGGGAGCGGCGGCAGCGTGGAGGCGCCCGCTGCGGGGACTGAGCGTCCCGGGATCGGAGCCGCCGCTGCCGTGCGCGTTCCCGGGGCGGAGGGGGCCGGAGCCGGGGCCCTGTGTGCGCCCAGCCCGGCGCCGCGTTCGCGTGGGGTGTCGGGGGCCTGCCTGGCTGGGGATGTGCCGGGGCGGGATGAGCGCCCGGCCCGGCCTGTGGCGGCACCTCGGGGCTGTGCGGCGTGTCTGGACGCTGGGTGTCTCAGCCCTCAGCTGTCCGGGCGTGTTTGCCGTGCGCTGCTTGTCTGGCCTTGCTTCTGGGCACGTGCTGTGGGCTCTGTGCACCACGCTGTTTCTCTGGCGCCTGCTGTCCAGGGTGCGTGTAGCGCATGGGTGCCAGGTTGGTATAGCTTTTGGTGGTGCCCAGACCGGGTCCAAGCAGAGCCATCCGGTCTGGGGCAACCGCCCCGGGCCCTGTGCTTTGGGGGACCCCGCAGTTCAGGGAGATGTGGGGTCCAAGCAGAGCCATCCAATCCATAGGAAGGACCAGGGCAACCGCCCAGGCCCCGCGCTTCAGGAGGATGGGGGGGGGGTGTCCAGGGTGGCCTGGAGGGTTAGCAGGGGGCCTCACGCCTAGCGACCTGGCCCCAGCCTGCCCCACTCCACCTTGTCACCTCCCGGCGTTGCTTGGGGGAGGAGGCAGAAACCGGGAAGGCTTGGGGAAAGGAGTGGCAGGCTGGGGCCAGGCTGCTCACTGCTGTTTGTGCCGCTACACCGGCACCAGCCCCCGCGCCCCCCACCCCAACCTGCAAGCTGCCCTGTACCCACAGCCCCACACTTTGGGGGGGCCTGTGATTCAGGGAGTTGTAGGGTTAGCGGGGGGCCTGGTGCTGGCAGCAGCAAGCAACCTGGCCCCAGTCAGCTCCCTCTCCACCCCCATTCCACCCCTCCACCCCAGTCTCTTTCCCGATTCTGCCATCTCCCCTGAGCGATGCTGGCAGAGCGGGGTGGGCTGGGACCAGGTTGATCACTGCTGCTGGTGCCAGGCCTCCCTTTAACCCCCCCAGGCCACTCTGGACCCTGCATCCCCCTGAAGTGCAGCCCCCCCCCCCCCCAAGCATGGTAAGTCCAAACATTGGTGTAGCCGGGACCACATTCCTAAATATTGGTGAAGCATGGGCCCATATAACTTGCTGCCTATGATGTAGTGTATATATGTACAAACCTATGTGAGTGGCTTGGGCACAGGGTGCTGTGAAGATGCATCCAGTGCCTGTAAACTCAGGATTTCTGTGCATGCTTTGTGCTTCATGGAGAGTTATGTATCTGCATGCACGACCTGTTTCGTTATTTTTGTGTGCTGTTACATATTGTCAACAGTGACTACTCAAGCCTTCAGTGCACGTGACCTCATGCCTTTTTGGTTTGTTGGCTTTCACTACAAGTCTTTGACAATCCTTTTGTGAATCAGATATTTTATCTGACCTCTAAACAGTCCAAGTGCAAAAACCCATTTACTGAATAAAATGTTATTAAATGATAAAGTGCATTAACATAATGAATGTATATAAAATTAGGTGAACTGCATGGTACCTACTATTGGGTATTTGAAAATCACCATAACTGAAACACTTTACAACAAACATGTTCTGGGACTGGTTCATTCTTTCCTAAATGTGGTTTTCAAACTGCAGCTATATTACTGATTCTTATAGGGTGCTGGTGGGTCACTTGGTGCTGGCTCCCTATATCCAGCTGCTATTACAGGTTTCCAGGCTCTTGTCAAGCAGTGGGAAAGAAAGGAGAGACTACTTGCCTCCAGTAGGGGTTCTTGCTCCAGCAGAGAACAGGAGCTGTGTAATCTGTTTTCTTTCTCACACCATCGGAAGCCAGAATGAATGGCCAGGGCATTACGTTCAGGGGAATAGAGGACTAGGCTACAGCAAACCTTGTGCAATGGCAGAGTAGGGGAGAAAGGAACAATACAATTGAGAGTGCGAGATTAAGATCAAAAGGTGACTACTTTGGGGGGAAAATGCACTGAGCATGTACCATTTTAAAGAAGATTAAAGTACCTACATACTTTTGTGATATTTTAGCACATAAGCAATTGCAGTACTTGCAATAGGGATGCTGTGCAGTCATAAACAGGACTACTATTAACAAGTTGGGAAGGGATGGGGTCTGTCAAACAATTCCTGGATTAAGATCTAGTCAGCACTATGATAATTTGAGAATCTCTGCCTTACTATATTGTAGATAAACTAAAAGCCAGACCCCTGCATCTTGAGTTGTGATTTGGTGACCATAAGACCACATGTGATCCATGGAGAGTTGGCTCTTTAGTGTGCTGGCTTTTCTTCTTGATTCCATCTGCTAATGCATGTTATAGAAAGCTAAGGTACATTAAATACTTTCCTAATATTATATTCCCCATGTAAATTACTGCAGGTGCTACACAATTGCACATGAACAGCGGTAGACTCTGTAGTTTTGAATATGAGAAATGGGTCCATGAAAAACTGTGTCTGTAAGATGTGGTCCTTGCTATTAAAATATAGATGAGTTTAGATAAGAAAAACTACAACTGTAAACAAAACAAAAAATACTATTCCAAAATGCAGAAAGTGTCCTGAGACAGGGAGAAGGGTAGGATGTAATTTGCATTTATTATAAATATTTTTGGATGTTTTTCCACATTTTCAAATATATTGATTTCAGTTACAACACAGAATACAGTGCTCACTTTATATTATTATTTTTATTACACATTTGCACTTCAAAAAAGATAAAAAATTGTATGAGGTAAACTGAAAAATACTAACAGTATAGGGCAATCTTTTTATCATGAAAGCACAACTTACAAATGTAGAATTTTGTTTTATGTAACTGCACTCAAAAACAAAACTATAAAACTTTAGAGCCTACAAGTTTATGCACTTATCCACTCAGTCCTACTATGTGTTCAGCCAATCGCTAAGATAAGCAAGTTTTACATTTACGAGAGATTATGCTTACAATGTCGCCTGAAAGTGAGAACAGGCATTCACATGGCACTGTTGTAGCCTGCGTTGCAAGGTTTTTATGTGCCTGATATGCTAAGCATTTGTATGTCCCTTCATGCTTTGACCACCATTTCAAAGACTTACATATTTGGGTAGTCCCATTGAAGCTAACAGGACTAGTCAAGTGCATAAAGTTAAGCAGGTATAAAAGTCTTTGCGAGATCAGTGCCTTAGAATAAGACATATAAGAACATAACATAAGAAAGGCCGTACCGGGTCAGACCAAAGGTCCATCTAGCCCAGTATCTGTCTACCGACAGTGGCCAATGCCAGGTACCCCTGAGGGAGTGAACCTAACAGGCAATGATCAAGTGATCTCTCTCCTGCCATCCATCTCCATCCTCTGACGAACAGAGGCTAGGGACACCATTCTTACCCATCCTGGCTAATAGCCATTTATGGACTTAGCCACCATGAATTTATCCAGACCCCTTTTAAACATTGTTATAGTCCTAGCCTTCACAACCTCCTCAGGTAAGGAGTTCCACAAGTTGACTGTGCACTGCGTGAAGAAAAACTTCCTTTTATTTTTTTTAAACCTGCTGCCTATTAATTTCATTTGGTGACCCCTAGTTCTTGTATTATGGGAATAAGTAAATAACTTTTCCTTATCCACTTTCTCAACATCACTCATGATTTTATATACCTCTATCATGTCCCCCCTTAGTCTTCTCTTTTCCAAACTGAAGAGTCCTAGCCTCTTTAATCTTTCCTCATATGGGACCCTCTCTAAACCCCTAATCATTTTAGTTGCTCTTTTCTGAACCTTTTCTAGTGCTAGAATATCTTTTTTGAGGTGAGGAGACCACATCTGTACACAGTATTCGAGATGTGGGCGTACCATGGATTTATATAAGGGCAATAATATATTCTCAGTCTTATTCTCTATCCCCTTTTTAATGATTCCTAACATCCTGTTTGCTTTTTTGACCGCCTCTGCACACTGCGTGGACATCTTTAGAGAACTATCCACGATAACTCCAAGATCTTTTTCCTGACTCGTTGTAGCTAAGTTAGCCCCCATCATGTTGTATGTATAGTTGGGGTTATTTTTTCCAATGTGAAAATATCAATTCTTTGTCTGTCCCTCAAAGGCATATTTGAATCTCAGAAGTCAAAGTAGTCCCCCAAATCCACCCCCTCACTGTGCTTAATGTTGGCTCCTCATTAGCTTCCTCTCATCTGCTATTGAAATAAAATGTGCAAATTTATTAATTAAATAAGCAGAGCTGGACAGGAAATGGTTTACTTGACTCATCATTTTTTTTCTCTCTCACCAACAGATGCTTGTCCAATAAAAGATATTACCTCACTCACTGTATCTCTCTACACCTAGCACACCACTTTCATGGTATTTATCCTTAAATGTCATATGAGTTCTCTAATAAAAGCTTATGTCAGTGATCCTCTCAATCACTGCAAGATGTATGTTTAAGGATTTGTGTACATGTACTAGAAATATGTTCTAAAGTCTGTCACAAGCCAAAGAGAAAAACAGGTGTCTTCCACACAGGAAGTCTCTCTGTCAAAATGTAAATTAAACATTGTAAGCCAGCACAATGGGAGCCTTATTTACATACTGAGCCAGGACTTGGAGGAAAGGAGCACATTGGAGAATGAACCACAAGGGCTTGCCCTGTCTCTGGGGATAGACAATGAACTTTGGGGAATATAAGGGAAAGGCAAAAGGACACCCTTTTATCCTGCATCTGAGGAAGTAATCAGGCAGTGTAATTACATTCATGAAAACAGGATCCCAGCCTGCCCTGGTTGGAAGCACTGTGTAGGACATTTGGGTGAGGTAGACTTCTTGACACACAAAGTTAGCCTGTTCAGTTACATCTCTTGAGTGTGTTATGATTTTGTTTTATATGTAAACTTTCCACTTCCATTGTTTACTGACTAACTCTTAAATCTTAATCTTTGGTAGTAAACTTGTGATTATTTTCACTATAAACATAAATCAGTGCTGTGGTGTTTATACAAGAAGCTGATCTTGTGTTGACTCAAACAACCTGGTGGGTATACTGTTCCTCTGGTATAACTGTGAGTGTTCAGTGGATAAGGGACTAAATAGTACAGGGAAACACTTGAAAGGGGTTTGGGGACTGAGTATACCTATTGTTAACCTGCAAGGCAAAGTAAGGACTGGCATTGGTTTGGGTGGCTAATATACTGGAGTTAAGCACAAACAAGAAGTCTTCTTTTTGGAGGCAGGGGGGCAACAAGCTGACTCATAGTCCTGGTACTCCAAAAACCATCACACATGTAAAATATGGTTCAAAGCAAATCCTGCTAATAAAGTTTTAACTTTTGAATTTGGGGAAAGGGGTGACCTTACTAAATTCTGCATTCTTACAGAGTTCAGCATAAAACTGGTAGTGATGAACTGGCAATTTCAAAGCAAACATTTTTAGAGGACACCACCCTAGCAAACTTAATGATATTGATGGTTAAGATAGACCATTTCCTACTCACTCCATTTTGGAAACCAGCTATGGCAGACTTGAGGAGGGCTAGATCATTAGTTTGGCTTTGTTGTCACTGTGATTTGCATTACTTTACATTCACGTTGACGTTAACTATTGTTGTCCTTACTCAATGCTTAATCAGATAAATTTCCATTGTTTTTAATGATATTTTCCCTATTAAGGAAAAACTAACAAACTGAGGATCAGATTATGCTGTATACAGCTGTGGAAGGGGAAGACAAGAAGACTTCCTTCCAGTTTTGTAGCCTGCACAAGAGCCGGGCATATCTGTACTTTGGAAAGTACAGAGGCTGTTCCTTCTATTCTATTATTGTTTAACAGTGCAAATAAAACTGTGATTAATTGTGATTTTTTTCTCACGATTAATCACAATTTTTTAATCGTTTGACAGCCCTAATATAAACTGACTATTTTAGTGAATAGTACAGCTCAATATATACTCTATGTAACAAGTAAGAGGTTTTTTCTCTCTTATTAAAAAAAAAAATTCAAAACTTTAGTGTTTCACTGATTAAGAGTTGGGGACAGAAACAAAAAAAGAGACACATAGGTACAGACTTCTTTCTCATCACTAGGCACGTTGTGCTAAAAATAATTTCAAGGACCTCTCCTGCAACTTGCATTTTTATTCTGAGAAAATCAATTTTGAAGTCACATCCTTCTTACTAAGACTCCTACAATAAAACGTAAATTATTCTGTAATACAATAGGGATCACTGAACTTATTGTGAACAAAAAGTTCTTTTGAACCTACTGTGTCTAGTGCTAACTTTTCACTTTGATTATCCTTTATGTTCCTAGGAACAATCAGATTTCTGGAGCTCCTGGCTCTGAATAGTGCTGGCAAACTTTTAATTTTGTTACACTGAGAGACTTACCTTATTTTTACATGGAACGTTGAGACAGAGGTTATAGAATTACTTGTACTCAACCACTCTAAGCAAAGGCATTATGTCTCTGCAGTGCAACAAAAAGAAAGCATAGAAAAAACGGTTACTCACCTTTCTGTAACTGTTGTTCTTACAGATATGTTGCTCATATCTATTCCAGTTAGGTGATTCCCAAACCTTACCTTGGAGGTGGGGTCGGAGTCAAGGTACTGCAGACTGAAGAACTGCCCTGGCAAAGGCCGTATCATCATGAGATTGCTGGACGATGGCGTAGTGTGACGTGAAGGTGCACACCGAGGCCCATGTGGCAGCTCTGCAGATATCCTGGAGGGAAAAGTTTGCCAGAAAAGCTGCTGACAATGCCTGAGCTCTCGTGGAATGAGCCATGACAGCAGGAGAAGGGACATTTGCCAGATTGTAGCAGGTACAGATACATGCGGTGATCCATGAAGATATCCGCTGGGAAGAGACCAGTGCACCTTTCGTCTGTTCTGTGATGACGATGAACTGGGTTGTCTTGCAGAATGGCTTTGTCCGGTCTATATAGAAGACAAGCAGTATTCTAGCATCCAGTGAATACAGTTGCTGTTCTTGAAAGTCGGTATGAGGTTTTGAAAATGTCCTGGCTTACATGGAAACGGAAACGGAACACCACTTTTGATAGGAAAGCTTGGTGAGGTCTTAGCTGAATTTTATCCTTAAGAAAGATGGCGTAAGGCGGTTCACACGAGAGAGTCTGTAGTTCGGAAACCCGATGTGCTAAAGTAATGGGCATTAGGAAGGCGACCTTCCAGGAGAGGTAGAGGAGTGAGCAGGAAGCCAGTGGCTCAGAGAGAGGACCCATGAGACAGGAAAGGACTAAATTAAGGTCCCAGACAGGCACGGGTGACTTCATTGGGGGATGGATTTTTTCCCAAGCCTTTCAGGAAGCGCCCCACAACAGGATTTGCGAACACTGAGCACCCGGCCGTCCCTGGGTGGAATGCCAAAATGGCTGTAAGGTGAACCTTAAGGGAGCCAAAAGCTAGATGTTGGTCCTTCAAGTGCATCAGGTAGTCCAGGATGCACGGAATTGAAGCTTGGAGTGGGGGCACCTGCCACTGAGCACACCAGATGGAAAACCTTTTCCATTTAGCTACATAAGTAAGTCTGGTAGAAAGCTTGCGGCTTTCCAGGAGCACCTGGTTTACCAAGTCCAAACAGGTGCATTCAGCCTGGTTCAACCATGGATCCTCCAGGCCATGAGGTGGAGTGATTGAAGGTTAGGGTATAGGAGAAGACCATGGTTCTGTGAGATGATGTTGGGACTGAGAGGTAGACGTAGCGGAGCCCGTATTGACAGATCCAATAGGACGGGGTACCAGCACTGGCAGGGCCAGGCAGGAGCCACCAGTATGACGTCCGCCTTGTCCCGGTGGACTTTGAGGAGCACCTTGTGGATCAGCAGAAATGGCGGGAAGGCGTAAAGTAGTTGGCTAGACCACGTGATCAGGAAGGCATCTGCAATCGAGCCTGGGCTGTGACCTCGGAAGGAGCCAAAGACTGGGTATTTCCTGTTGGTCCACGAAGCGAACAGATCAATTCAGGGATTCAGGGAAACCCCCAGCTGCGGAAGACAGAGTGAATGATGTTCGGATGAATTGACCATTTGTGCATAACATGAGTAGAAACCCTTACCCCTGAGCTCCCGAGGTGCTTCCTCCACTGCTCCTAGGGCGAGAAGCGCTTGTACCTCTTGGATGAGAAGTTGCTCGTGAGAGGGGTCCCTGAAGAGGGACGGGGAAGGAGGGTAGGTTGGAGCAAAAGAGGATAGAATATCCTGCCTCCACCGTGCGAAGGACCCAATGGTCCAATGTAATGAGGGACCAGGCATGGTAGAAATGGGATAGGTGGTTCAGAAAGGGATAGCTGGCTGGGTTGTGAACTTATAGCCCGTCCTCGAGCGCATCTTCAAAATGGGTGCTTAGATCCCGGAGGGGGCTTGGATTGCCCTTGACCCTGCCCAGGAGGAGGTCATGATGGCCTATGCCGGGAGTATCTATTTCTCCTATGGGAGAAGTCCTGCCTGGGTCTAGGCAGGAAGGAGTGCTGTTGGGTGGGCTGAGGTTTAAATGGCTTTCTGAGAGTTGCCGGGGTATGCATGCCCAAAGATTTAATGGTATTTCTCGTGTCTTTCAGGGTATGCAGATGGGAATTGGTTTGCTTGGTGAATAGACCTTGGCCATCAAAGGGAAGGTCCTGGATTGTGTGTTGCACTTCAGGTGGAAGACCCAATGACTGGAGCCAGGCATTCCGATGCATGGCAATGCTGGATGCCAAGGTGCATGCTGCCGTGTCCATGGCATTGAGGGAACTCTGGAGGGATGTGTGAGATACTAGTTTGCCCTCCTCGGCGATGGCCCCCAGTTCCGTGCAAGACTCAGACGGGAGGAGTTCTTGGAATTTAAGGTCCACAGACCACGAATTATATCTACTGAGGATCACAAGTTGGTTCGCAATTCAAAATGAAAGACCATCAGTATAATACATTTTTCTGCCAAAGAGGTCCAGCTGTTTGGCGTCCTTTGATTTGGGGGCAGGCCCCTGTTGGCCCTGCCTTTCCTTTTCATTCACCGTGTCCACCACAAGAGAACATGGGGCGGGATGAATAAAAAGATATTAATATCCCTTGGTGGGAACAAAATACTTTCTTTCCACTCCTTTGGCTGTGAGGGGAATGGAGGCCAGAGTTTGCCAGAGTGCTTTGGTGTTGGATTGAATAGTTTTGTTCATGGGGAGGGCCACCCTGGAAGGCCCTTCTCGACCTAAAATGTCCACCATAGGGTCCTCATCTTCCACAATCTCCTCCACTTGGAGGTTCATGTTTAGGGCTACGCGCCGGAGCAGTTTCTGCAGAACTCTGAAGTCCACAGGGGGTCGGCCAGATGTGGACATACCGGTCACAGCCTCGTCAGGGAAGATGAAGACGACTGTATCGGGAGAGCCGGGTCTCAAGTGGCCCCTTGGTCTGTTGGGACCAGATCTTCCTGGGCACTTGGGGCAGCCTCCACGATGGGTGGGGCTGGCTCCATGGATTGTGCCTAGTCTGGAGGAGGGCGGCTGAGGGTCTGGAGGAGGGAGGCCTCAGGAGGCTAGGTGCCTGATCATGATGGCGGAGGGGGGAGGGAGGGACACCCTGGGCCTGATGATATGCCCAAGGGGTCCAAAATTGCCACCAGGGTTGCCAGTGGGGCACTGAGGGGTCATGCCTGAGAATTCCCAGACCCGACTGGGGAATGTCCGAAGCCCCCAAAGCTCTCTCTGACCTAATAGAAGAGGATTGACAGTGCGACGGCTAAGGGGGGGCGGTGTGCGACTGCACCAATGGAGGCACCAAGTCCCTTGACAGGCGAGGATCATGCGGTGATTGGTGCCGCTATGGAGAGCGGTGCCATGATGGCGACAGTGACTGTGACCCGTGCCATGCCGGGGAGCGGTGCTGCGATGGGGGATTGGCGCCGTGATGATGACCAGTACCGCGATGGAGACCGGTGTTGGGATAGAGAGCGGTGCCATGATGGTGAGCGGTGCCACAGTCAGCAGCTTGGAGAGGTTTGGTGCAAGGCGGTGCCGGTCCAAGCGGTGCCGTGAGGTCACCAAACACAATCTAGACCTCGAGCAGGACCATGTCCTGACAGCCAATGACGACCTCGAGCGTGAACGGCTCCGAGGATCGGGGCTGCAAGACCAGCGTCGCGAGCCTGACCGGTGTCGTGAGTCAGACTGGTGTGGTGCCAGGACTCTGAACGACGCTGGGACTCAGAGTGGAGTCGAGATGCTGGTCTGGGAGCGGACAGTCTGAACATTGCCGGCTTATCCCTTGACGGTACCGGGGCTCGGGTCGGTGGTCCTGGGATCGGGGACACCAGTGCCATCATTTCGATGGGCCCTCTAGCAACCTTGAAGGTGTCCGCGGTGGAGGGTAATGTAACCTCCTCCACTTGCAGGGGCCCTTATGGCACGCAGCTGGTTTGAGCAGACAGGCCTAGTGGTTGTGTCAGACTTAGAGGCCTGGTCTGAGTTTTGCTCAGTCGGGCTTGCAGTGTCTGCTTTGGACCCATTGGAAGGTCCTCCCAAGGCTTGCTTTTTATGAGTGACCGGAGAATGGGAGTGGTGCCGGGGAGGACGCCTTTGAGGCCCGGGAGATTGTTGGTCCCTAGGAGGGTGTGCCAGGTCCTTCTGTGGCGCTGTGGACAGTACTGCTGGGGGAGCACTGCGCACTGAGGCACTTGGGCCTGCATCCTGAGAGGGACGCAGTGCAGACTCCCTGAGGAGTTGCTTGAGGCAGATTTCTCTCTCCTTTCTTGTACGAGGCTTAAAGGCTTTACAGATTTTACACCTGTCTGCCTGATGAACCTCCCCCCGACACCTAAGGCAGGAGTCATGGGGATCGCCTGTGGGCATGGGCTTGCCACAAGAACTGCAGGGTTTGAAGCCCTGGGATGGCATGCCCCAGAGCTCCGCAGGGCACTCATTGGAGGGAAGGACCCCCACAACTGCTATGCTACACTTAACAACTAAGATAACTACTAACGATTAACTAACAAAGGTAACTATGTACAAAGAGAAGAGAAAGCTAGGGAGCAGTGGAGCACTTGATAACGAGACCACTGTTATAACTGTTCCTATATAGAGCACCATATTGGCGCCACTCCAGGGGGCTCCCCAGCCAGCCTAGGGAAAAGTTTTCGACATCCGTGCACGTGGCACACGCACACACCTAACTGGAATTGATATGAACAAGCACGTGAAGAAGAATAGAATTTATTGTTTTAAAGTTCTCTCTGTGCCCACTGAAAATAGATTTTTATTGTCCTATCCCATCACAAGCTCTAATTAATCACAATAATACATTCTTCTGGCTGGTTGTTCTGTCTAGGGATACTGGGCATCAATTTATTTTTATTTTTCTGGCCCATTTATAAAATATTCCCAGTACCAAGGTTTCAAGGAACACAGTTGTTTTTTTAAATACATCATCTCATTTTAATGAGGAAATAAAAAAGAAAGAGAGAGAAAATAAATACCAGTCCCTTCATATAAAGGCTTGGGAAAATGATTGGAGCTTAGTGACCACTATATTAATGATTAAGAGTAACAAATGATCATAATGGCTTACTAGGCATTATGAATAAACCACCAGATGCACAACATTTTCCCTTAGAGAAATAAGAAATTTAGCTGGATCAATCATTCTCTGTTGGAAGAAGGAAGGAAGAAATGGCAAGTTCTGATCTCTATCTGAAGAAGCTCTGACCATAACACAGTGTGGTCTTCACCTCTTCAATAACAAAATCCAGCCTAAACACAAGATCCAGAATGTGCCCACCTATAAAGGCAGCAGAAGGAAATAGGCCCACAATTGATATGGTGGGCTATGAAATCCTGAGCCAATCAAGAAGAGCCATTGTTGGTTTTATGGCCTCTACATTTTAACTATGCCAGTCTTCATTCCTCATGTCCCTACCATTGTTGCTGGAACAATTTGTATAGTGGGGGTGCTGAGAGACATTGAACCAAACTGTAAACCCTGTATATGATGGATACCACTTCAAGCCAGGGTATCTGGAAACATCCCCACAACTGTAGTCCCAGCACCTATGGTCCCTACGCCCTGGTTACTTAAACAAAATGAACACATACCAACAAATCAATTTTTGGAGTGGACTACCTCCTGCATATCAAAACAGATGAAAATAACACTGGGTTGAAAACAACACTGTTCCTAGTAGGGGTTAGATTCCCAGATCAAGGAGAGAAAACACTGCTTTCTGACAACCATATAGACTAAACAATACTGGAGATTAGTTTCCTAGGTAATCTAGTGTAGTTTTATAAAACATTTTTCAGAAAAAGCTTTTCCCTTATCAGAGAAACCAAGCTAGAATCCTTGTTTCTGCTGCTCAGAGAATCCATGCTATAATCCTCCTACCAACCAAGTGTAAACCTGGTTATACCTAGCTTGGTTCCAATCATAGCGTACATGGGGCCTTCATGGGCAATATGGAGTGTATAATATCCTCCTGACTTTTTAATAAATAACGCTTAATACTGATATAGCACTTTGTGTCCATAGATCTCAAAACGTTTTATAAAAATGAAAAATCATCATTATTCTCATGTTACAGATGGGGAAACTGAAGCAATGGTGAAATAAACAAAACAAGTCAATGGCAGAGCTGGGCCTAAAGCTCAGGACCGCCTATCAACCAAATGCTTTCATTTCTTCAGACTATGCTACCTTCCATGTCACATTCAGTATGTTCATGACATGGGCCCTTGTAAACGTCTCCCTCTTTGCGTTCTATAACAGAAACAAGGATTTATGTATGTCTCTCATTTCTGCCGGCTGTCTCTTATTTGTGTTACTTTCTTTTGTTCTGACTCCCTGAGCCTACCACACTGAACCCCCCCCAACAATTTTTCATCAATGTTTTGTTGTCCTATTTTTAATACCCCAAGAAGATCTTCATATCTTTATTTTGCATATACACAAGTCTGATGTGATTTAGCTGTCACCAGCATGATCAAAGTTCTGAGTAGTCAGGTTGTGGACAACAAAACACAAGGACTGTAAACAGTATGCTTGGCCTAGTTTATATGATCTTCCCCACGTCACCAGTTGTTTGATTTTCTGCTTTCTAGTCCCTCTCTTGGAGTTGGACAAAGTTCACAGGGTAAAGAGTACTGCTCAGTGATCTGTATAACAGTTTTGTCAGTCATTCTCTTGTCTCATGAGGTCAATCTCATGTGTACCGTGCAGCAACAATTTCACGTAAGTCTGTAAGTGGCCTGATTTTTAGAATAAGTATGTACCTGTGCCTCCAACGAATATGAACCTGTGATGACATTGTCCAGTCCGAGTACACCACTACCTCGATATAACGCCACCCTATATAACACGAATTTGGATTTAACGTGGTAAAGCAGTGCTCCGGGGGAGGAGGGGGGGCGGGCTGCGCACTCTGGTGGATCAAAGCAAGTTCAATATAACACGGTTTCACCTATAACGTGGTAAGATTTTTTGGCTCCCAAAGACAGCGTTGTATCGAGGTAGAGGTGTATTGAGAGTTACATTTGAACAACATGAATATCTCACCGAAACTTGCCAATCTTTCTTCTTTGTTATAACACGTAAAAATAAGCCAGAGCAACTATGACAAAATTGTAATCAGAATCTTATTCATGCTCTCATTGTATGGTAAATACTTCAAATGCAGTTAGCACCTGAGTTTTTAAGGGAGGTGTGTCTGTTTGTATGCAGGGGGTGGGGGTTCCCTGCAGCCAGTATCCTTTAAATGTGGCATTTGTCAATAAAAGAGGGGAACAAAGAAAGGTGGGGAGAAAGAGAAGGTCTGCAGTAGACTTGCCCAAAATGGAGCCAATGTTCACAGCTTTGCACACTGAGTTCTGTTTTCATCACTGTCAGACGTCACCATTAGATTTGATTTGATCAGATCAGTCCTGCACTGTTGTATCACCTTTCAAACTGATAGCATAAAAAACAAAGAAAGAAGGTTACAGGCAACCACCTTTTGAAATGACTTGTCACCCACTGCTATGTAATCCCTTTTCTCTCTAACCTCACCCAATTTACAGAAACCAAGGAATGGTATCTGAATAAACAAACACAAATCTTTGCAGCAAATAATTAGTAGTATGCTTTTATTATCATTAATAAAATCATAACTATACCCTATACTTTATTGCACCTTTTGTAGGGACTCTCAAAACCCTTTACAAACATTAACAAATTTAGCTTCAAGAGCCCTGAGGTTGGTAAGTATTATCCCCATTTACCACAGAGTGAATTAGAGGCACAGAGAAGTTAAAGATTTGCTCAAAGTCATACAGCAAGTCAGTGACAGAACTGGGATTAAAATCTAATATCTTTTTGATGCTCTCATCATATGCCACAACAAAAGGTTTACTAAAGCATTAATCTAGCTAGGTATTTATATTGCTCTCATCTCCACGGTACCGGGGTGCCTCCATTAAAACAAGTCTTTACCAAGGTAGTGCAGATCCATCCCAAGCAAAGAACTTTCCTGTTTTCCCCATATCAAGGTTCTCAATAATATTCATTAGACAATTAACTGAATATTCTGGGGTGAACAGTTTGTCCTTGGGAACATTCCTGTGATAAGGCTTTGATAAGTCGGTATTCACAGTTCCTGGATGCAAAGAAACACACACCACCTTAGTTTTCCCTCTTCCAAGTTCAATGCTGAGATTCTTGGTAGCCATGTTCAAAGCTGCTTTAGACATTCTGTAGCTATACCATCCACCTAAGGCTAAAAGAAATATGTCAGGTAAGCAAGTTCTGCAAAGCCACAAGCAGCATTGTGTCATAATTGTAGCATGTTAATATAGTTGGCAGATTTCAGAATAATATATTAGTGAATATCCCTTTGGTCATTTGTTGGTACATATAGCATTGTCCCATAGCTTTTAGCCATGTGGAAGGCTGTATTTCTTTCATGGAAAAGATCTAGCAAAACCAATGGAATCATCACTATCTTGCTTGTCTTTCTAAAAAGTAAGTTCCTTGTTCAACCAGATGTTATGAATTTTATGCGAGAACCACTGCATAACATTCTGTGGTCTGTGTTATGCAAAAAGTGAAAATAGATTATCCTAATGGTCCTTCTGGCCTTAAAATCTATGAAGAACACAACAAAATAAGTAATTATAGAGAAAAGAACAGTGGACTCTTACTATTTACCCCTTAGTTTCCTTCTAAATTCAGTTACGTAGTATTTTTACATTTACCTCTCCATGTTTATTTGCCCACAGACAGATAGGAAGGTCAATGGCAGAACTGAGGCAAGTTTTCAGGACGTTCATTCTTCCAGTTCTGTACTCAATCTACTAGTTAACACTGAATTCAAGGTTCACGTTTACCTATTCAATGCTAGCAGTAGCTATCTGATTAAAAAAAAATACCATAGTGTCTATTTTAGAATTACTTGTGTTGGATAATTAATTCCCTGAGAGTATGAGTCACCTAGCCAGAAATGAATTACACTCTCTAATTTTATACTAATATTATACATAAAAGAAAAGTTTTTTTTCCTTCTTTACTTTTCCTTCTTACTTTAGCACCGGGCGGGCAAACTTTTTGGCCTGAGGGCCGCATCAGGTTTCATAAATTGTATGGAGGGCCGGTTAGGGGAGGGTGTCCTGGCCTGGACCCCACCTCCTATCTGCCCCCGCCCCCGGACTCCTGCCCCATCCAACCCCACCCCATTCCCTGATGGCCCCCCCAGGACTTCCACCCCATTCAATCACCCCTTCTCCCTGTCTCCTGACTGCCCTGGAACCCCTGCCCCTAACTGCCCCCTGCCACCCCATCCAACCCCACCAGCTGCCCCTGGGACCCCTGCCCCATTCAACCTCCCGTTCCCCCTCCGACCGCCCCGACCCCTATCCACACCCCGCACCCTGACCATCACCCCAAACTCCCTGCCCTCTATCCAACCCCCGCCCTCTTACCCTGCTGCTTGGAGCACTGATGGCTGGCGGCACTACAGCCGCGCCGACCGGCTGGAGCCAGGCTGTGCCGCCGCCACCACTACACAGCTCAGAGCACTGGGTCAGGCTGGGCTCTGCAGCTGCGCTGCCCCAGGAGCTCACAGCCCCACCGCCCAGAGCATTGCGCCGGCAGTGGAGCAAGCGAGCTTAGGCTGCGGGGGAAAGGGAACAGCAGGGGAGGGACTAGGGGCTACCCTCCCGGGCCAGCAGGATGGGCCTGCGGGGCGGATGTGGCCTGCAGGCCGTAGTTTGACCACCCCTGCTTTAGCATGTAATTAATCCTTTTCATAAAGTCTCAGAAATGCAGCTTTATGTAAAAGATTTTTTAAATTTACTGTTAGAATAATTCTTAACTTTTTATAAAGCTGTTTATCCAGAAAAATCCACAGTGTTTTACAAATGATATATAAAAGGTGTATAAAGAAATGACTTCCGCACCCCCTAAATTCACACACATATGAGGTGAAACATGCAATGTATAAGTTAGTGCACAGCAGTACTATACAACAAAATACAACTGGAAGTGAAAGATATATCTAATTTAAACAGCAGGAGGAAGTTTAGAGAAACAAAAAGGAATAACTCAAAATGGAGTTTTGCCAAGACACCAGCATTAACATCCTATTCTTGAAAAAAGGGCCTTAGAATCTTCAGTTACCATAAGTGGTCAGGTTCTTTGGTGCTTTATAACACACTATCATTTTGTATCATGCCTTTCATAATTTCATTCTATACTAGGTGCAAGCAAAGTCTGAACAAAGAAGCCTGATATGTTTCAAAACCGCTGTTTCATTGGGAAAACTGACTGCAACTTGTAACAGAGTGGGATATGACAGGATCAAATTATGAACTCTATGTTCTACTGTGTGGAAACGGTACCTATGTGACAGCATAAATCTGAACTTGCCCAAGGGAAAGCCTCTTATTAGGCTGCAATCCAGACAGTCGCCCTGCCTGGGCAAGGTGTTTGGCACCTCACTGCAGGGCTATCACCGAGAAGCCATCAAGACTGCAATCTGGGGCCACTGACTTTATCTCTCAACTTCTGGCCCTACCTCCACAGAACAATGTTTTTTCTACATAGGGGTTCACAACGTGGGAGGATGAAAAACTATGGCTGGTGGATCTGGTGTTTCTCAGTCACATCACAAAGACAGAGACCCTATTTAAGAGGGAGGTTCTGTTCTGTGCAGGGGGCTGACCATTGCGTGCAGGAGAGATACTGCCCAGCTTGAAATGCTGATGAACCACTGACTCTCAGAAGGGGTGAGCTAAGACTAGGGGCATTTTCAAAAGATCTGTAACTGTGACCCAAGAACCTTTTAATGCCAACTGGCCAGGGCGTGTACAGGGTTTATAGAAATCTCATGAGTCTTGTGTATACGTTCTAGTTCACTAAAGAATGCCTCGTGATCTCGAATAAAAGCCATTGTCACAATGGTCATTAGTATAATTGTAAAATGTATGTACAGATACTATGTAAGGAGTTTTATATATATATATATATATATATATATATATATATATATATATATATATATATAAATACACACACACACTCTGAAACACTATGTTTTTAAAGTCTGTATCAAGGTAGTGGTCACCAGCAAAGGTGAAAAACAGGTTTGCCTCCAGACAGGATGTAAATTAAGCATTGTAAGCTAATACAATGGATGCCCATTTACATAGGAAGTCAAATGTTAACAAGGAGGTGTGAAGTCAACACGGAAAGAGCACGCTGGGAAAAAAAACAAGTCACAGGTTCTTTCCAGTCTAAGAGTAAAGACAATGAACTTTGGGGGGAATTTCTGAAAGAGAAAGAAGACACGTTGGGATTCTGCATCTAGGAAGTAAACAGACAGCACATTTATATTCACGAAAACGGTGTCTGAGCCAACCTTGGTTGAAAATGCTGAAGAGAAACTTTCCATAAAACTTCATTAGGTAGGAATTAACCTGTTACATTTAGTCTCTAGAAAGCGAGTTATGATTTTGTTTTATATGTAACCATTTCTTTCCAATATCCTTGCTCATTATTGCCTGAATCTTGGATTCCTGATAGTAAACTTATTCTTGTTTTCACTATAGAATCATAGAACTGTAAGGGACCTCAAGAGGTCATCTAGTCCAGTCTCCTGCACTCAAGGCAGACTAAGTATTATCTAGACCATCCCTGACAGGTGTTCCTCCAACCTGCTCTTAAAAATCCCCAATGATGGAGATTCCACAACCTCCCTAGGCAATTTATTCCAGTGCTTAACCACCCTGACAGTTAGGAAGTTTTTCCTAATGTCCAACCTAAACCTCCCTTGCTGCAATTTAAGCCATTGCTTCTTGTCCTATCCTTAGAGGTTAAGAAGAACAATTTTTCTCCCTCCTCCTTGTAACCAACTTTTATGTACTTGAAAACTGTTATCAAGTCCCCTCTCAGTCTTCTCTTCTCCAGACTATAAATATATCTAAGTGCTATGGCGTTAAGCAAAGTGCTGATCCTGAGCTAACTCTTACAAGCTAGTGTGTCTACCCCTGTTCCCTTGGGAACAGCATGGTTGATAGTTCTAGGGGTGTTCAGTGGATAAGGAGCTGACAATATAGGGAATGCTCTGAGAGGGTTCAGGGGTTGGTGTGGGCCATTCACTAACCTGCACAGAGGGAATGAGAGCCTGAACAGGCCCTGAAGGAAGTGCTTGGTGTGTTGCCAGAGGCTGGTAGATTCAGGGAACTGATTCACAGCAGGCACCAAGAAGGTTGCCTCACGCGTAAGGGCAAGTGGTGGTGAGGTGTCTCACAACCCTGGGTACCCCAGGGGAGTGTCACAGTAACTCTTGAGTCTTTTAAGAGTAAAAATTACTATGGTTAAGAAATTCTATTGCTAAGCCTGTGTTTTCCTGCCACATTGTCACTGAAGGGTTTAAACTAAAAGCCCAGATAGCCCAGAGCCTAAGTGAAAGCATGTGTTAGTGAGCGGAAGGTCCAGGAGACCTGAGACACTGGTTTCAGCATTTAGGGAAACTGGACTGCAGCACCTACACATCCCAAACAAGGACATCAGAGAAGAGTTGTAGGCCTGGGAATGTGACCTAGTCTCAGAGCTAGAAACATTAACTAGACTCTACCCAGACCCTATTGACTCAGAAGCACATGGGACCCAGTGATTGGATCCACTCACAACAGACTGACCATAAAGTGGGGCAGAGGGCCAATTTGTAACATAAGTAACAAATCCTGTTCCTATGATTCTGCCTTCTCATTCATAACTTGTATTAGGCTTACCAGCCCCAAACCTTACCCTTTTCAAGGCACAGAAGCATCCAATGTTATGGTTACTGCTTACTAGACCAAAAGTAAAGCCATCCAAATTGACAATAGTCAAAATATTTATTGAGTTCATGTTCCAATTTATTTTGAGATTTGTTCCTGTTAAGCTTCTACTGATATGACAAGAATCACAAGTTGGCTTAAAGTGTGAATGTAATAAACTGATGCAATGGAGCCCCTTTCTTTCCAGGTCACTTTTTATTGGCTCAGGCTCTCTTTTTTACATTTTGAAAAATAATTGCTGGGGCTGTTCTGAAGACTCCTATTCCGGATAGTTGAGAACACACAAAGGCATTTACATTGTATATTTTATGCAAACCTGCAAAAGAAGAAACAGTCAGTACTCTCCGATGTGGAAAGAAACCATCCCAAAGAGTCAAATCCTCCATTACCTGCACAGTCAAATCCCTTATTTAAAGTATTGTGTTGCAAAGAAAGCAGGATCATCAATGACTATCTGGAAAAATTATAAACACGTCTGTTTAACAGAGTTTTACGTCTCTTGTCCAGGTAAATTGTAAATATACTCACCAGTCATTTATGATTAAAACAAAGCGCTTCATCAAAGTCACACAAGCCTCTCTAAAAGGTATTTGTAAATGTAGAAGTCAGAACTCAGAGTTTAAATAAAACTTTTAAAACTGTTCTACACGTTAGGACTATCAATCTTGACATTTTCCTTACAAATTCAATTATTTCTGTTAATATTCATACAGCCATATAAATATTTATGGCACTTTACTGAACACATAAGACGCAGGGTGAAATACACGTTTTGCCATTGGCTTTGACTGTGCCAGTATTTCACCCACGGTCCATACCCTGGAACTAAGGGTATATCTACACAGCAGCTGCCAGGTATGATTCCCAGCTTGAATAGACATACACATGCTAGCTCTGCTGGAGCTAGCTAGCAGCACTAAAAACAGCAGTGTGACGGCAGCAGCATAAGCAGCGGCTTGGACTAGCTGCCCGCATACATACTCAGAGAGCTGGTCAGGATTGTCACAGGGCATCGTGGGTCCTGTCCCAATGCCCCATGATGCATTGCTTCACATCCCAGCAATCCTTGTGCTTCCGTCTGCATTTTGTGTCATCTTTCAACGGTTTATGTACTGCACACTGTGCCTCTTCAGTCTGCAGGAATGGATCCCCACTGTTGACCAATATGTTGCTTATCACGAAATGCAGTGGAGTTATTCCTTAAACTACAACGGCAAGAGAAGTGCGACATTGATCTCGCCTTGCGTAGTAGCTACAACATGAGATTGCTTGTGGCATTCACGGAGGTGCTAACCACAGTGGAATGCTGCTTTTGGGCTCAGGAAACAAGCACTGAGTGGTGGGATCACATCGTGATGCAAGCCTGGGATGACGAGCAGTGGCTGCAGAACTTTTGGATGAGGAAAGCCACATTCATGGGACTGTGTGATGAGCTCGCCTCAGGTCTGCAGCACAAAGACACAAGAATGAGAGCTGCCCTGTTGTTGGAGAACTGTGTGGCAATTGCACTGTGGAAGTTGGCTACTCCAGACTGCTACCGATTGATTGCTAACCAGTTCGGAGTGGGAAAGTCAACCGCTGGACTTGTGTTGATGGAAGTGTGCAGGGCCATTAATTGCATCCTGTGCAGAAAGACCATGACTCTGGGCAAGGTGAGTGACATTGTGGATGGCTTTGCACAAATGGGCTTCCCTAACTGTGGAGGGGTGATAGATGGAACGCATATTCCAATTCTTGCACCAGACCATCTAGCCTCCGAGTACATTAATTGGAAAGGGTATTTCTCAATGGTTCTCCAGGCACTTGTGGATCACTGTGGGCGTTTCATGGACATTAACGCAGGCTGGTCCGGAAAGGTGCATGACACATGCATCTTTTGGAACACTGGCCTGTTCAGGAAGCTGCAAGCGGGGACTTTCTTCCCAGACCACAAGATCACTGTAGGAGAAGTCAAAATGCCCATTATGATCCTGCGAGACCCTGCCTACCCCTTAATGCTATGGCTTATGAAGCCATACATGTGGAACCTTGATAGTAGCAAGGAGCGGTTCAACAACAGGCACAGATTTAAAACTCAGCCACTATTCACAGACCTGTCACTAACTGGCTGACCCCAGGCCATAAGACCCCCAAAATGGTGAGTAACTGCAGGGACAGGGGAGATCAGTGTTCCAGGACTGTACTGTACAGTGGCCATGTGGCTCTCAGGGGAAAGCCAGCTCTGTAGCAGGGGGCTGATAATCATTCCTGTCCCCACATTTTCCACAGGCTCTGTTCATTACGGAAGATATCTCGCCGACGAGGGTAAGCAGGGAATCAAGAGAGGGTCTTCTCCAAGACTGCGGCTTCACCCTGGCCCTTATGTGGCTCACCTGTGTGCAGCAATGATCCCCCCACCCAGTGACGGCAGAGTGGCACGGGAAAGTTACCCTTAATGGGGAAAGAAACAAAGCAGCTCTGCCAAAGAACCTGCGGCAGTGGATTGCCCAGTATCTCCATGAGAGTTTCCTGGAGATCTCTGAGGCAGATTCCCATGAAGTGAGGGAATCAATCAATGCCCTGTTCCACCACTCAGACTAGACATGCGGTGGTATGCATATCATATAGACCCATGCCTGCTTTCTACAACCCTCCTGCCTCCAAAAACTTGCTTCATCGATTCCCAAAATCAAATCCACTTATACCAGGAGCCTCCTCTTCTGTTTGCACTTCATCAAGCTCTGACAGCTGTGACTGGCTAGCCTACTCCAGGGTAGATAAGAGCTCCAAGCTGCATGCATCTCTAACCTCCAAGTCATCCTCTGCCTCTGGGTCCCCCTCCCTCTCCTCGTCCAAGATTTCCTCCTCCTGGCTCGGTCCATTCTCGACTGGCACGTGAGCCTCCAAAGTATCCACAGCAACCTTTGCAGTGGAGGTGGGGTCGCCACCGAGTATCGCGTTCAGCTCTTTGTAGAACCGGCAGCTCATGGGCGCAGCACCGGAGTGGCAGTTTGCCTCCCACGCCTTGTGGTAGGCGTTCCGCAGCTCCTTCACTGTGACCCTGCACTGCAATGTGTCCTGGTCATGGCCCCTTTCTGTCATGCATCGTGAAATCTGTCCATAGGTATCATAATTCCTATGACTGGAGCGCAACTGGGACTGGACGGACTCCTCTCCCCAAATGCTGATGAGGTCCAGCAGCTCTGCATTGTTTAAAGCGGGGGATCTCCTGGTGCATGAAGCAGGCATGGTCATCTGGAAAGATGCGCTGAGACCACTGCACGCATCACTGAGCAAACAGGAAAGGGACTTTCAAAATTCCCAAGTAATTTACAGGTGGGAATGATGGTTGGTCACCTGAGGGCAGGGCAGTAGAGTTCAAACCAATGACTAGTGAGGCGAGAACAGGCATTGTGGGACACCCCCCAGAGGCCAATCACAGCGCTGTAATCAACCTGGGTATCTACACTGGCACCGTGGCACTGTAACCCCGGCGCAGAAAGCTGTACGCCTCTTGTCGGGGTGGTTTTTTTACAGCGCTGCAACTGCAGAGTTTCTGCGCACTAAGTGGCTTGGCAGTGTGTACACCTCAGGAGTTACAGCACAGAAAGCTGCCTTACTGCACAGAAACTTGCCAGTGTAGACAAGGCCTCAGTGTAGTAGAGCACTTACATCCGTGGGAGGAAGGCTGAAGTGTTAACACTGACATAATTAGGTCAACATAAGCTGCTTTATGTTGACCTACCTGTGTAGTGTATACCAGCCCTGAGGCCTTTTACTCTTGTAACAAGTGTTATTTGATCTTTTATGACTGAAGTCTGAGTTTCACATCTCACACAAAAAGCATCATGTGAAATCCTGGCTCTGTTGAAATCACTGGCAAAATTCTCATTGACTTTAATTGAGCCAGGATTTCACTCATCATCTTCAGCATCAGAATGACCTGTTGCATCATGCTTGGGACATCAGCTCAATATTGAGTCAAAGGGGAAAATGCCACACAATGAATCCATACCAATATCAATTCCTGAAGTATGTGAGTTCTCACTCTAGGTATCCAATTCAATGACTGGCCCAGCCCAACACTGCGTAATTTATGAGATTTGACAAAGTCCCATCCCCAAACGGTATAGCTAAAAGTCACAACAGACCCAGAAATTGCATTTAACGTCTCTAAAGTTTATATTAAAGAGACTTACCTATCCAAACACTGATCTTACAAATTATGAGGGATAAAATGAAACCCTCTACTTAAATTATAAGAAATGTTTACAAAAACTTTTTGGAATGGATTTTTAAAATAATCCTTCAATATTCATAGTGCACATACTGTCTTGAATGTTTGATAAATAAATATGTCATTCACCACATGCACCTGAACAAACAGGAATATACAAATTTTAAAATTAAAAAATTGCTGCAGCATACACTACCATCATTACTTTTA
Source organism: Mauremys reevesii (assembly GCF_016161935.1). NCBI lineage: Eukaryota > Metazoa > Chordata > Testudines > Geoemydidae > Mauremys > Mauremys reevesii. The sequence goes on along the minus strand of NC_052629.1, from coordinate 33,203,712 downwards.
GCAGCGAGATAATTCAATATATATTCGTTAGCCAACATATCAGTACAATTTAAGCAGAGTTATTCTTTTCACTGCACAAACCATTTTTGCAGGAAAAATATAAATTAAGATGCAGTAATGCTTAGAAAATTATAATGATCTTCTACATTGTTATTAGCTACGCTGGCCCACACCAGCTGGATGTTATAAAACATTAATATAGCAATCATTTATCTTCTTATATGAAAAATAATTAGGTTACTGCATAACATTCATGTCAAACAGTACTTACCATTGTCTCCTATGGAGCCTACTTTAGCTGTCAGGTTCACCAGTATGGCCCTATGCTGTTTGGCCTGGTCAGCAAACTGATGTCCAAATGCTCCAGTTCCTTTCCGCAACAGAGGGGCAAAATATTTAGCCATCACTAGGGGCCCTATGGTATTTGTTGCCAATGTTATGGAAAGACCCTAGAACATAAAAAAAAAGAAAAGAAGAAGAAGAAATAAGTAGAAACTGCAAAGGTAAATAGCCTACAGCCAGCAAATGCCAGGCTTAAAGTTCCATTTTGTGCTAACAAATGATATGAAATCATCTCATCATCTCTCATCATCTCAGTGTGATGTCATTATCACTAACAAACTGGGTCCTGACTTGGCCCATCTGAAATGCTGGCCCTGGTATACTGTAATGTAAGGGGTGACCCTTCCAGAAGTGTTGACAAATCCATATTACTATAGTTTACATTGCAGTGATACTCAAAAATCCAGTGAGGATCAGAGTCCCATTATGCATCAGAAGGTATTATCTGTCCTGAGGAGCATTCTTTTTTAAAAAGACAAAAGATAAAAGGTGGGAGAAACCATGCAAGCAAAGTAATGTTCACATGCCTTATTAATTCCATTTCTTCTTCCTTGTCAAATAAATTATTACCAGTAATTCATTTGTGTTTAGTTAGAGTCTTTGCTGCTTTGTGGCATTTTGTAACATGCACTTATTGAAGAGTCTGTTGGGCTAGTTAAATTAAAATTATTTAACCTAAAACACGAAGTAGCATATATTTTTTTTTCTTTTTACTGTCCACTGACACTGAAAACAAAGAATTAAACTATTTTAGCTCTTTCTGATTTTGCTGATATTGTTTGAACTTTGAAACGTTGGTCACTGGGTATCTGCAAATAAACAATTGGTACTAAAACATGTTGTTTAGTCACAGGAGCATACAGGTTTAAACGAAGAGATCGTAGCTCAAATTATCTATTCAGGTCATCAGAATTTCAAACTATAATTACAGTCAATTTATGTATACTTTGGAGTTAAATGATTAACTAGGAATACTAGAGTGAAGGTCACGAAGGCCATTCCATTCTAAGGCTCCAATACTGCAAAGATTTATGCATGTGCTTAACTTTAAGCATGTGAGGACTCCATTGAGTTCTTTACAGCATCAAGGCTAATACATTTATTTTTCTTTTCTAAGAATTTTCTAAAAAATCTCAAACTTAAGTCTCAGCCCAGGAAACCAACAAGATGAATTAAATTAAGAAAAGAAACAAGAGTTACTTAACACACAACACAAGATGAAGGGATGGAACAGGCAACTTCTGTAACTAAGGTTATGTCTACACTAACGCTTTTGTCGGTAAAACTTTCTGTTGGTCAGGGGTGTGAAAAAACACTCCTGACTGACACAGTTTCACTGACAAAAGCACCAGTGTGGACAGAGCTATGTTGGTGGGAGACTCTCTCCCGCCGACTTAGTTACCAACACTCGTTGGGGGTGGTTTTGTTATGCCAACAGGAGAACTCTCTCCCGCTGGCATAGAGTGGCTACACGGAAGACTTTACAGCAGCACAGCAACTGCTGTACAACTGTGCCACTCTAAGGTCTGTAGTGTAGTCACAGCCTACAGAAAAACAGGGAAAAAGGAATTGCCCACTTAGCAGACAGTTATGCTTAGTGAACTCATTTCATGTTCAGAAAGAGACAAAACAAACACATAAACCCCCAAACCATTATACTGTTATTATACAAGGTTAGGGATCCAATGAAGACACAGTGGGATTCTCAAAAGCACCTAAGTGAAGCACAAGTCTCATTGAAAACCCATCCTTAATTAGAAATGCTGGCTAGCTGCAGGGATGCATAGCCAAACCTGAGTTGCACTGCACTGTGACCCCTGAGGCCAGGTTGCAACACACAGAGAGGAACCCAGGTCCAGACCTACGTGACTGGAGCTGACCCCATTGCAGGGTTAGGTGAGTGCAGTGTGGGCTTCCCTTCCAACTCTTCTCCCTGCAGCCCCCCCTCCGTGGTAATTTCTTTGGAAGAGTGGAGGCCCTCAATGTCAGGTTTTGCCCCAGGCTCCCTGAAGCTCAGTGGAGCCCTGGCTAGTTGGTCTACTGTGAAACCAGTGGAAAATAAATTTACTTCCACTGCCATTATTGTGGAACATGATGTAAGGATGTATGTTTGGGGAGATGAGGGAAGGGATTGCTTTTTGTTATTTCATAGCTCTCTGAAAAGTGTGCTATTGCCATTTTTCCTTTTTTTACCCTCACTAAAGTCTGTTAAGTTATTTTTGAGTTGTGCTAACTGGCCAAAATATATTTTATTCAACATATTTTTCAAACATTCTTTGCAGTTGCATAATGCAAACGTAATTACTCCTCAATGTGCTATATGTTTAGACCATGCTAGTTTTGAAAGAAAGTTCTGAAGGCCCGAAAATTACAACTTGAACATACACGGTGCATTTTCATAACTGAAATATACCTGCACAGTTCCAGATGGGCACACTCCATCTATCTGGAAGCATGGATGCTGAAGAACAGGTGTCCAAACAGGCCCTCTAAATTTGGGTACCTTGCGTGTCCCTTTTTTATTTTTCCATTGGTTGTTATTTTTAATTACATAAACACATTCAGTTCAAATTTCATGCATCCTGGAGCTTTGCACTCCAGAGTGCACTGTGCATTGATGAGCATGCAACAACGGGAATGGCTGGCTGGAGAAAAAGCCCACTAGACCTGTTTCTGTTGCCATTAAACCTCCTTTCTCCTGGCATTGGATGAGGTCCAGCAGGTGGCATGTCTTTTCTTCTCAGGCCGCTAGTCACCTATTTCAAAACGGACATGCTTTTAAAGCCATTATGCACTTTCAAGTGTCTACTGATATATTTATTGAAATACACCAGCTGCAACCAGAGGTCCTCAAGCAATGGCTTCACAGTTACCAAGCCACCTTTCTATAAAAAAAATCACCCTCTCCTTCAGACCTCTTTCCATTAACAAGGACACACACACACACCCTTCTCTCCACAGCATGTCAATGTAGCCAGCTGAGATTAATTGGCAAAGACTTAAACCGACACACAATTTGGACAAAAACCCTGAGCAACTGAGCTCGGAGGGAATGCCCTTGCTCAGAGAGCTATTGGCAGAACGGGGGGGTCTTCCAGTTAATCCCACAGGAGCGAAATACAGCAGGTCTGCACGAACTACGCTTTTTTTGACCTCATTGATGTTTCCACTGAGGGAAACTCTGGCCCACCTCTGCTGAGACCTCCTGCAGGCTCGTCTCTCCTCTGGCGCTGGGGTGCAACATCGCCCCCGAGTTGATGAGTAGGTCCAGCCGGCCATGCTCCTTCGCCACGGCTTCCGCTGCCTCTCGGATCTCTGCCTCCCGAGTGGCATCCAGCCGCAGCACAGTGAGCTTCTGGGGATACAGCCTTTGCAGCGCTTGTAAGGCGCTGGCTGCTTCGGGGCTCCTGCAGGTAGCGATCACTCTCGCCTCTTTCCGTGCGGATAAAATGTGTTTGCAGAAGTGCAGGCCGAGTCCCCTGCTGGCTCCCTGCACAAGGACCACCCCTCCTGCCATCGCCCCTCCAGCTACACCTAATCCTCCCCAGCCCGATACCGTATGCTGCCCACTAAACCCACAGGGTTATGCCCTCCGCCCAGGCAGCCCCAAGAAACCAGGGACCCCCTACCGCTCCCTCACTGATAAGTGCTAGTGACATGCTGCATTCGCCACAGAGGTGCCTGGCTGGAGAAGGGTCCTTCCTGGCAGAACAGACCCAGTTCGCTTGCACCTTTGCATGGGCCAGGGAAGCTGCTGCAGCTCTCAAATGAGCACAGGAAATGCATGTTCGCAACACTCCCGGATTTCTGTCGCACTGTATAGCATCACATGCCTTCAGCCCCTGCTCTTAGCTGCAGGGGAGGTGTGTGAAGACAACTGGGATTCGTAGTGTCCTGTCTCGTTTCCGTGTCGGCAGTTCATAGGGTTCGGACTCCATTTCCCGGGACTGCCTGGGCTAGGAAAGAGGTTATGAAAAAGCGGCATAGGAAAAAGCCCGCTTTCCTGCCCAAAGGACCCTGGGAAATGAAGTCCCAGTCCCGTTATCTCCCACAATAAAGTTGGCACCGGGAACTACATCTTCAGTATTCTAGTCAGTAAGGCTGGCTGTGTGAGCCCTCCACGCGTATCAGTGCTGTCAAAGTGTAAAAAATTGAGGACAGACCTATCATGTAATTGTAGATCATGCATCTATTGTTCCTTCTCCCCCCACACAGGGGGCAGTCCAGCTGAGCATCTCCATGCCCAAGAATAAGAGGGAGTTAGAGAAGCATAAGGGGACGAAAAGAGAGATGTTAGCCATAGTGATTCCTATTTTATTGTGAGAGTCACAATATATTTGGTGTTTTTCTTAAAAAGCATCAGCTCCTGGAGTCAAGTAGCTATGCGAGAATCTCAGCTTTCATTTTAAAAAAAGTTAGGTCCATATAAGAACATAAGAGTGGTCATACTGGGTGAGACCAAAGGTCCATCTTGCCCAGTATCCTCTCTTCCAACAGTGGCCAATGCCAGGTGCCCCAGAGGGAATGAACAGAACAGGTAATCATCAAGTGATCCGTCGTCCCCTGTTGCCCATTCTCAGCTTCTGGCACACAGAGGCTAGGGACACCATCCCTGCCCATCCTGGCTAATAGCCATTGCTGGACCTGTCCTCCATGAACTTACCTAGTTCTTTTTTGAACGCTGTTATATTTTTGGCCTTCACAACTTCCTCTGGCAGAGAGTTCCACAGTGACTGTGCACTGTGTGAAGAAATACTTCCTTTGTTTGTTTTTAAATCTACTGCCTATTAATTTAATTTGGTGACTGCTAGTTTTTGTTATGAGAAGGAGTAAATAACACTTCCTTATTTACTTTCTCCATACCAGTCATGATTTTATAGACCTCAATCATATCCCCTCTTAGTCATCTCTTTTCCAAGCTGAAAAGTCCCAGTATTATTAATCTCTCCTCACACGGAAGCCGTTCCATACCCCTAATAATTTTTGTTGCCCTTTTCTGAACCTTTTCCAATTCCAATATATCTTTTTTGAGATGTGACAACCACATCCGCACGCAGTATTCAAGATGTGAGCGTACCATGGATTTATATAGAAGCAATATGATATTTTCTGTCTTATTATTTATCCTTTTGTTAATGATTCCCAACATTCTGTTCACTTTTTTGACTGCCACTGCACATTGAGCGGATGTTTTCAGAGAACTATCCACAATAACTTTGAGATCTCTTTCTTGAGTGGTAACAGCTAATTTAGACTCCGCCATTTTATATGTGTAGTTGGGATTATGTTTTCCAATGTGCGTTACTTTTGCATTTATCAACATTGAATTTCATCTGCCATTTTGTTGCCCAGTCACCCAGTTTTAGGCAGTTTATGTTGACCTAATTATGTCAATATCTTATTACATGGGTGGTGGGTGAAACTTCCGCTGGGAGAGGCTAGCTCCTTGTCCCACCTCTTCCGCCACAGCCCTGCCCACACTCCACCCCTGGACCCACCTCTGCCCACCACTGACTCACTGCTCATCTCTTCACACACACACACTCCCGTGAGGTCCTCCCATTGCTTACCTCCTCCCCATCCCCCTTGCTGCTTGCCTATCTGCTGCTCGCCTCCTCACCACCTGCCAGATCCTCCTGCCCTCCACAAGACCCCCTCCACCTGCCATGCAGCTGGCTCGCTGTTTGCCTCCTCACCCTGCTGCTGCCCCCCGGCGAGACTCTCCCCCCTTTTCACCTTAAAGCACTAGTAATATGGCCTAGGGTGCCAAAAAAGCTGGCGGCACTCCTGGCCCTACTACAGCAACTCCTCCAAGAGAGGCATAAAACTTACCTCTGCATAGTTAGGGTGACACAATGTCTGTGGAGACACTGCCTGTCAATTTCATGGCAGGAACTGTGAAACTGACAAGAAAGCCCCACTCCCCTGGAAAGCTAAGTGACTGGATTCAGCTCCTGGCTGGGAGCCGGGGCGAGAAGCTTGAGGGGCCCCCGACCTGCTCCCTGCAGGCGGGGAACAGGGGGCGAGAAAGCTTCCTCTGCCCCACTCCCGGCAGGGAGCAAGGAGGCGAGAAGCCCTGGGTGTCTTCCCCCTACTCCTAGCAGGGAATGAGAGGGGAGGGGAAAGAAAGCCTGGGGTGGCTTCCCCCCACTCCCAGCTGGGAATGGGTACAAGAGAAGCCCCGGAGAGCTTCCCCTGCTCCCTGCTGGGAAGGGCGGGGGGGTGGGGTGAGGAGAGAAGCCTGCTGAGAGCCCAGGAGCCTGTGGGGCAGCCAGGCTCCTGGCAGGGAGCTGCCCACGGAGTTGAGAGATGGGGTTGTCAGTTCCCCACACTGCCCCTTTTAGGTTGGTGGAAGAACTCCTGGTGAGGATGCACACTACTGACCCAAATAGGGTAGTGTAGACATGCAGCACCGCAGTAATTACATGGAGAAGGGAGAGAGCCCTAACTACTGGCCTACGGGAGATGCAGGTGTGGGTCTCTTTCAGTCGCTCCTCTTGGAGCTGCTCCATTGTGTATAAATAATTAAATATGCTTAGAAGCAAGGAGCTTGGACTCTGGGTCTCCCACTGGCCTCTGGAGTCATTCTCACACACTCGCTAGACTAGTGCACATTTAAGTATTTATACACCATGATCATCTGCGATCCCTTGATTTGAGGATGATCTCTACCGCAGATTGACATATGGGTCCTGAGATAACGCAGGAGCCCGATCCTGGAACCATAGATCCGCCCACAGTAGGTACAGACATTTCCTGGCGGGTCAGCTGCTTGCTGGGATAAAGTTCTTTCTTTTTCCTTCCTTCCTTCCTTCTCTCTTTCTCTTTTCAGCTTTGAGGGCAAGGTGCTTAACATCCCCTGGAAGAGAAGGGTGAAAGAGATGTGTCCCGCTGCAAGTGGAACTAATCTGGCCTTCCTCAGTTGGCTATGTGGGCTGTAGCACAGTTTGGTCCATATGTTTAAGAAGGTTGGGCTGAGCCATAGTAGTACTAAAACTGGGTCCCGACTGAGAACCGTGTGAAGAGTAGCCAGGCTATGCCTCCTCCTAATGCAGTTCCTGCTCACTCAGATGGATAGGAATATCCACAACTTGTGTGGCTCCCGCCTGCCAGGAGTAACAAGTGCAACTCCTAATACAAGGAACATAATTTTCCAGGGGAGGAAGTGTTTGGCGGTGCACCCCAGTCTGCAGGTCTTGTCTTACCTGATGAATAAAAATAGTTCCATAAGCTGTGGTGATTTTGAAAGAGTAGGAAATCAAATTTCAGCCAAATATTTGCTTTCGTGATTGGGGCAGCTGCTCATTTCATTTTAAGGGGCAGCCTCTAAAACAAACCATTTAAGAGAAACATCTTGGTAAAAAGCTACAAAGATTATTTGAGTATGGAATTTCGTCACCTCTCACTCAACGGAGTGGTTTAATTCCAATGGCTTAATCTTTCCTTTCTCATCATTTCTATTATGAAAACGCTAGGAGCATTTGGTAAACTTTTAGTTTGCTTTTAGACATCTGTCCGTTGAGAGCACAGTATTTTCTATGACTGAACTTACTACTTCTATGCCTTTTATTTTTAACAGCGTTTGAGCTTTCTTTATGCCATAGTTGATCCCGATGCTGTTGTAAGTGAGAAAGGGTGTGTCAGTATTTCCCCTTCATTTCACAAGTATAATACCTTGCTCATACAAAAAACAATTTTATTTGAGATATAAACTTGCTACAACAGATCCCTGCAAGGCATAATTTTCTGCAAGAGGTAAACATCATCGTTTTTGACAACAGTCTGGAAAATAGTCTGAGGCCTCTTCAGTGCTTAAAATGTCGGTTGATATAGCTGTCTATCAGGGGTGTGAAAAATCCACACCCCTGATCGACGTAGTTATGCTGTCTGAATGGCCAGTGTAGTACAACTAGGCTGATGGAAGAATGCTTCTGTTGACATAGCTACCATTATTCAGGGAGGTAGTGTTCTTACAGTGATGGAAACACCCTTCTGTTAGCAAAGACTGTGTCTGCACTGCAGGGTTATGCTGACATAGTACCCGTAGTGTAAATATGCCCTGAGATGAACCTCAGAGTTTTCCTCCCCTCAGTAGTGTTTCAATAGCAGCTGATTCCTCCCACTCTATGATAGGCTTTCTCTGACCATCTCTTGACATGCAAAAATGATGTAATTTTGAATTATTTTTGCAGGACTGAAAAGCCTTCTCAACCCTCAGTGAGACACAGGCTCACACGGCCAGATGTAACTGGCAGCTTCAGAATATTAACCTGCATATTAATGAGCATTAAGAGGGTTTTTCAGTCCTCTGAAGCAAATCCATTTAAAAACCACACCTTCTCTACCCATCGTAAGTGAGATCGTGTCTTGAAGTGGTCTGCATAAAACAAAATTTGCAGACCCACTGATCCCAAAATCTGAGAGATAACAGGTTACATTTCCTTACTGATGTGGTTTAACTTCTATTTTACTTTATTTAAGAGGGACATCTAAATTTTAAAGACATTTCTGTTCAAGATAGCAAACACAAACAACTCTAAAATCTAGGATCTAGATCGGGGTGGGCAAACTTTTTGGCCCAAGGGCCACATCGGGGAATAGAAATTGTATGGCAGGCCGTGAAGGCTCACAAAATTGGGGCTGGGGTGCAGGAGGGTGCTCCAGGCTGGGATTGAGGAGTTTCGAGGGCAGAAGGGGGATCAAGGCTAGGGCAGGGGTTTGGAGCATGGGGGAAGGCTCAGGGGTGCAGGCTTTGAGCGGCGCTTACCTCAAGCGGCTCCCGGAAGCAGTGGCATGTCCCTTCTCCGGCTCCTACACGGAGGCACAGCCAGGCGGCTCTGCACATTGCCCCATCTGCAGGCACCGCCCCTGCAGCTCCCATTGGAGGGCCTAGGAGCTGGAACGGGACTGAACCGTGTGGTCCAGCCCCCAACCCAGCGTCTCCACCAGAGCCCTGGAGTGGGGCTGAGCTGCTGGTGCAGCCCCCCTCTCCAGTGCCCCGGCCAGAATGGGGCCGAGCCATGTGGTGTGGCACCCGACCCAGCACCCCGGCTGGAGCACTGGAGAGGGGCCGAGCCACCCACCCCACCCACCTATCACTGGAACTCTCACACACATGCAGTTTAAAACACCAAACCAACAGTTTGCAACAAAATACTTTTCAATAAACCGACATGCATTTAAAAGCCAATTGCAGAAAGTTACCTTCTACCACAGTATAAAGGATTGCAGGCACATGGTTGTTCTGTTTCCCCCCATGTGTGTTTGGGCCTTTGGGTTAAAGACCAACCAAAATTTTAGTTAGTATCATCCCCAAATCCCTATGCAACCTGTGTAATACCTGAAGTGTTTTTTTTTTAATTTAACAGTATTAAGCACAACTATAGTTAAAAATGGTTTCTACCTTGGCCTGGTGTAGGGTGACCAGACGTCCCGATTTTATCGGGACTGTCCCGATATTTGCTTGTTTGTCCCGCGTCCCGACCGATGTTCGGTCGGGACACTGGACAAACAAGCAATTTTGCCCTCCGCTCCGGTGCATAGACGGAGCCCGGAGGGGCTTTCACCCCCCACTTCCCCCGACCATCCCCCTCCTTCCCCCATTGGACCCCTCCCCAAATCCCTGCCCTGGACCTGCCCCAACCCCGCCCCTCACTGCCCCATTGGATCCCTCCCCAACTCCTCGCCCTGGCCCCACCTCTTCCCCAAGCATGCGGCATTCCTCCTCCCTCCCAGGTTTGCACACGGGCCATGGCCGGGGCTGGGAGCGCAGCACGGAGGCTGCTCCAGCCCTGCAGCCTGCAGGGCAGCGCAGAGCAGGCAGGGCCTGGGTGGGGGGCGGAGACACGTGTGGGGCAGACACGCTCCTGCCAGGAGGGGCCGGGCCCGGCTGCCTGGTTCGCCCCCTGCCCGGGGGGGGGGAGGGTCCCCGAGTTCCCTGCAGTCGGAGCGGGGCTGCCCGGGGCGAGTGTCCCGGGTGGGGCAGAGTGGAGCAGCCTCTGCTGTGGGGCTGGTGCAATGAAGCCCGGGAGCGGCTGGGCTGGGAGCTGCAAGAGGGGTCCGGAGCGTGGCTCGGCTGCACAGCTCGGGGCCCAGGAGCGAGGGGATGGGGGAGCTGGGAGTGTATTGGGGGTCAGAACTGAGAGTTGGGTGGAGACGGGGCTGTGCCACTGCCGCCTGGTGGCGGGCGCTCTGGCTCCCCCCCCCCCCCCGTGTCCCGATATTTCATGTTTGTCATCTGGTTACCCTAGCCTGGTGACAAAATGCAGCTTAAAGTTACTGGTTCCATGCTAAACAGATCACACTGCAATAAAGATAGGTACCATTATTTAGTAAGGAAAGCATGGCCAACGAGTGACATTATATAATATATATTTTCAGAATTAAAAACAGGGAGCATACCTCCTCTTGCTGTACGGGGACATTTTAGCAAATCAGTAAAGTGCCTGAAACCATATGGTTTATTGTTAAAAGCAGCCCATTCAGCAGTCTCAGCTTGACCAAGGCAGGAGGGGAGGGGGTTTTTTGGGTGCCACAGAAAGGGCAGCTTTAAGTGAAAGCACTCTTGTGTTGTCCAGTTTGTGCCAGCCATCTATCAGTCAGACAGCCGTGTCTCCCCTGATTTATTTCCTGACACCACCTCACACAGAGTAAAAGCTTTGGGTTAAAAGAACCCCGGGTAACATTGCAGTCCAGCAGCAATTTAAGAGTTTCTGTTGAAAGAGGACAGTCTCCAAAATACATGAGGTTTTTATATCATTCTCTTTGTTTCAAACAGACTTCAAAAGTCTATAGTTAGCAGGTTGATTCGATCCCCACAACTCATAACAGATAATTAAGGACCCCACCCCTAACATTCCCTTTTCTGATCTGGGGTGAGGGAATTAAGTTGTCTGCACAACTGGGCTGCTTTTGGCTACTTTTTTTTTTTTTTTAGTTAAAATACATTTTTCTGTAGAGCCTTCCTACAGTATTAAATGGTGACTCACTAATCCTTAATGTAACTGTACCCATTTCCAAGTGGGGGCCCTCTATAGATATTAATGAATGTTTTGTGGCTTGTTTTTTAAATACGTTTCTTTCATGCTTAAAGTTCGGGGGTTGTTTTTGAAATAAAATGGGTGTATCGCAACAATAATAAGCACCCTACAAATACCCATAGCTTTTAAATGTTTGATTGTCTTTAGAGCAAATGCTTGTTCTAAAGTATGGTGGAGGTTTGTGAACCCTTGAAACATTTCAGTTTTGTGTTAGACCCTTGTTTATTTTTCTGTAAATATATTAAATTTTTAATGACTTTGAGTTGCTAGAAAGAGTGACCCATAGCATTGAACCAACTCCTGGGTTATATTTAAACTGTCCAATAGTATTCAACCAAGTCCTGGAGTCATATTTAAACTGTCCAATAGCATCTGTGAATTCCTGAGGTTTTATTTCATTTCATATTAATCAGAACTCACCATCCTCACCCACCCACCTCCCTTACTGGGGGTGCACACTCACCAAATTTAATAACCGATCAACAATACATTAACCCTGATGGCAAAAAGAATGAGTAATCTCAGTCACCCTGGCTATTCAGTGGGGGTGTGCTTAAAACCATTCAGTTCAGCAGGATGAGTCAGCTCTATTATACTCAAACACATGTCTGAACTATCCCTGTTTTTTTTTTTTTTTAATTGTAAACACATTTTTAGGATTCTTCCCCTCCCACAAGATTCTACAACATACATTTCAGCTTTTTGCTGTAAATGGGTCTCTTTTACACAAAGACACAAGAGCTAGGTTCTCACAAACATATTTTTTTTAATTTAAAAGACATACAGCTTCTTGAAAACAAACCAACATGCTCCATTAAAACTTTTAGCTCACTTAAGGGCCACAGAGACCTTCTAACAGAAACACAGATAGTCACAAAGCCCTTTTCAATATATATATATATTTTTTATTTACAGCTATTAAGTTTTATATTGCTTGTTTGTCCCCTCACCATTCTCTAAATTAATTCTTTTAGATTTCTTACAAATAGTCTTTTTCTTAAGCAGAGTTCTGTAACTTTTTGTGCGGACCAGACGGCCAACATAACGCTGTAAGCCAGCATCTTCCAGTTTGGTCATTTTCTTTAAAACACGGTCAGGGTCTCCACTGAATTGCACAGCATTTATCAAGGTCACCCCTTGCACTAAATGTTGAAGTCCAAGTCACACAGTCATGGTGCCGTTAGGCTGGTGCGTCTATGACACAGCCCTCACAATCTTCTAAAAGCTTTTCCCTAAGACAGTGATTAAGGACAGCATAAACAGCAATGCGTACAATAGTCTGCATGACTTTTTTACGCTCACGATGTGGCACTGGCTCAGTTAGTTCCATGTCAAGCCTCCTCCTAAACTCCTCATAGCTGTCACCCTCGGAGTCCTCTACAACAATTTGAATCAGCGTTGAGCAAAAAGAAGGCAGGCCCGGTTCAGCTTCGCTGTCTGATGCAATGCTGTGCAGGCATCCTTGAGCTGAGAGATTTTCAGAAAAGAAACAAGCGTAAGTTCCCACTGCTTGTTTTTAGATTTATACAACCTTGGTTCCTAACCCCATTACACCCCATCATCGACCATCACTTCTTAATCATTCATTTACCTGAGCGATGTCTTTTCCGTTCACCTTGTCTGCTGGTGACTCCCCTGAGCTGCGTTCGCCTTCCTTCTCCAGCGGGTGGACAACGAGAGGCCACCATGCTCATCGGGGTGTCTCACGAGCAGTTGGGTTTCAGATTCGGGTTCCGGCGTATCCATCAACAGCTGGGCCAAATGGCTCCCCTCAACCACTCCCCCCTCCTTCTCCTTGGAACTGTCATTGATGTAGTGCTTTCTCCACGGATGGTCAAAGGCTCTTGGAGCTAAAACAAAGTCCGAAGATCTCACAGGGGTGGTGAAGGAGTCCATGTTTCCTCTCAGCCTTTCCACGATTTCTAAAACACGCATTCTTAGTAGAAGATGGCCTCTTCTGACTGGCACTGGGACTTATGGGGTGATGATGCTGTGCTCTGATTGGCAGAGGGCAGTGGGAGGAGTTCTTAGAGGGGTCACACGAACCTCTTCTGGGCGGTTCATCCTGTCCCAGAATCTGCCCTATTTTGGTCAAATCTGCTCTCGGGGCAGTCCTATGGGGGTGAAACCCATCCTGATTGGTAGAGGGCAGTGGGAGGAGTTCTTAGAGGGGTCATATGATACATCTTGCTTCCAGTCGTGTGTCTGGAAATAATACTCCCATGGGGCTGGACTTCTGGTGACAGGTGGGCAGTGCTTAAGGAGTCAAGGGGCAGGGTTAACGTTTAATTGATGGTAGCGCTTATACTATTTCTGAGGCAAGATTGGAATTCTGAGTTCTAATACCCAGGGCTTTGGAGCCAGCTCCAGGCAAAAACCTGTAGCTCCACTGCTCCGGGCTCCAGCTCCGGGCTCCGCTCCAAAGCCCTGCTAATACCAACTCAAGAACTGGACTCGCTCTGTGGATGTGGGCAAGTCACTTAACCTCTTCCTCTTTTCACCATCTGTATGTGATTAATCTCTGAGCAAAAGTATTGCCAAGAACAAAGGTATCGTTAGTGCTAGGGTAAAAAGGGCAAGCTTTGCAGAAGTAAGCTAAGACTTGTGGTCAAAACACACTGCAACCAGATAACACATTCTAAGCAAGATAAGTTGTGCCGCCGGGCACAGCTTGTCTAACCCAGAATTAAAACAACTGCCTACAAGAAAATAAGTAAGTATAAATTATACGGTCAAAGCGACACAAGAAGGTAAGTTAAGCATACATTATACAGCCAAGGCGACAACGCTAACCACAATAAAGATTTGGCTGACCCTAACTGGTCGGTCTGTTTTAAAACACGGCTGACAGATCAGATAAAAAGTACGAAAGGACGGGATTGTGTGTGTGTTTCGGTCATAAGGGAAACCTGACCCACACCTCCTGAACCGAAGGGACGTGCACTTCACGACCGTCTGTACCTGGCCAGTGCAGAAAACGGCCAACTGAAGGGTAACATATTTTTGGGCGAATGCAGGGTAAGGTTATGGAGTAAAAAAGTCTGGTTGCTCAGGCAGAATTGATCTTAAGTTGTAGCGATACTATATGTTAAGACAGTAGTGAATAGCTAATGAATAATACTTTTACATGTACTTGTGCTTGTCTTCAGTAAAACTTGCCATTTATATTAATCCATATTCAGTGCTGGTCTTTAATCTTGCTTTTCTTATTTTGTTTGTGTTGCATTTATAGTCGAAAGTCATAAAAAAGCTTTTTTGAGGAATAATCAGTAGTTTTAATTTATCTTATACGGGCACTGCTCAACCTCATTACATCTGCATTGGGTGGTGGGAAGTAGTGATCACCCAGGGCCCAATTAGGGTCCTAACGCATGCCTCCCGCTTCCTTTATCTCTGCAATGTAAACCGTGATTACAATATCTATCTCACAAGAATGTGGTAAATATTATTTTATTTATGCCTTGATTTTGCAAACATTTTTACATTTGCTTAACTGCAAACATGAGAGTAGTACCACTGAAGAACTGACAAATTAATCATTATATATTTCAGGATTGAGGCTTTGATATTTATATGCTTTTCTAAATGTAACTATAACTAATATTTGAGCACCTCAGACACATTCCTAAGTTTTTCCTCACAACAGTCTATTGGGTTACTATGGCTAGTATCCCAATTTCACAGCTGAGGAACTGAAGAAGAGAAATAAATAATTTATATTTTTTTCTGCTCATCAAAACATGTAAGAAAGGAGGAGGATCACATTATAAAGATCTGCAAAATCTAGGGTGACTAACAGCTCATTTTAGCACATGCGAACGGGTTGGGGAGAGGAATGCCAGGTCCCTTCTCAATCAAGAAAATCAAGACCAAGTAGCTAAGTAGACCCACTGGTGTATTCAGACTGCCCAGAGGGTACAAGGAGCCTAGAAAACATGTGATCATGTATGCCAGAAGTTCTCAAATTGTGGGTAGCGACCCTATTGTAATGGGGTCACCAAGGCTGGCATTAGATTGGCTGGGGCCCAGGGACAAAGCCAAAGTTCCAATCCCACTGCCTGGGGCCAAAGCCCAAGGGCTCCAGCCGTGGGTGATGGAGATCAGGTTTTGGCTTTGGTCCCCCTGCCTGGGGCGGAGGTGCTCGGGTGGGCTCAGGTTTCAGTCCCCCTTCCTGGAGTCATTTTTGTTGTCAGAAGGGGGTCAGGGTGCAGTGAAGTTTGAGAACCTCGATATATGTTTAACATCTGTACAATCTACTGAGTAGCCTCTCATGTGGGCAGGGCTTATTTTGTAGGTAAGCATTTGGAAGCATACCCCCCCTCCCTTTTTGTCCTAATCTGACCCTGTGTTCACAGTTTCATTTGAACTGCTTATTGACACAGCACAGGGTTATTTTTAGTCCATATAAAGAACTGGCAGAAACAATCTGATCAGCAAACTAGCTGGTTCATCCTGAGACTCCAGTGTAGCGTTGGGCTTGCCTTGTGGCGGCTGTTTTGTAACAAGGTGCCGCTTCCCACGTGTGGCTCAGGCCCTCTCACGCAGCTGAATGAAACCATGCATGTAATAACTGGTACCCTAAGTCCAACCAACCTGACTTCCGGCCCCATCCAGCACTCCCCTTTCCCTACAGCAGGCAACCAGTCACCGCGCAGAAGCTGCGCCACAGGGTGGAAGCGAGGCAGCCCCACGTTGGGAAATATGGCCCCCTTAGTGCCACCACAGTAACGCGCAGCCCCGCCACAGGGCTCTCCCTCTCCAAGCCCGTCTCCGCGGCTCCCTCGCACAGCGCTCTCCGGCAGGGGACCCTTCCCGTCCCTTCCCCCTGCCCCACGCGAGGCAGCGCCCCCGCCTTTCCGGCGGCGAACCAGGCTAGAGTCCCGCCCCGCCGCGAGCCCCCGCCCCCCGGCACCAGTCCCAGCCTGCCCCGCGCGGAGACGTTGGCTTCCAGCCCGCCCCTCGCCTCCCATGGTGCTGTGCGGCACAGCGCGCCGCCATTGGCTGGATTTGAAAAGGGACCGCGGCGAGTCCGGCGGAGAGGTCTCGCGTCCTCCGCAGGTGAGCGGGGCTGAGGGGCTGCCGGTCTCCGCGCCAGAGCCGCAGCCCGAGAGGTCGCTTCAGCTTCGCTTCCTCTCCCTGCCTGGGCGCTGCCTCGGCTCTCCCCGTTGGTGCGCTGGGGGCCGTGAGGTGCGGGCTGGGAATCGTGCCCCGGCATAGGCAGCCTGGGGCCGCCTGCCCTGGCTCCCAGCGCCCTTGTGGCTCCGGCTGCCGGGCTCGGGGGCGCAGCTGGTGCGGCCCGTCTGAGGCGCTATAACAGCGTCAGGGGTGACTGCTCGGGCCCAGGCTGGGGCGCTGCTCCTGCAGGCGTTTCCCGAGGCAGGACTACAGTGAGTTGCGGCGGCGGCAATAGCCCCGCTGAGCTACACGAGGCTTGTCTAGGGCCGAGTTCTTGTTACGGGTTGAGTGAGTGACATGTTAACCAGAGTGATTTTTTAAACCTTCCGGTAAAGGGAGGGGAGGGGTGGGGTGACTGACTTCTCTTCGTGTGTGCCTGGGCTGGTTATTGCCGTGGGAACTTAGGAAAACCCACTTGTCCATAGCAAGTGGGAATCTACAGACTAAGTGCCATACCTTCTGCAGACTTCAAGCTTGTATTTGCAAAAAGTAACCATCATAACTAGTAAGGACAACTTCTAACCTAGTGTGAAGAGACAGAGAAAGCATAGGCCTGGTTTCAGGTATTAGTGAGGCTGCTCTATTGGAAACCCTTCTGTCAATGAAAAAATAGCAGAGCACCAGAGGTTCTTACTAGGGGGAAATAGGGAGAAAGGTCACTGGTGCAAATTCTAAGTTTCCTTGTCTGTGCAAGGGATTTGCACTTCATGGGTTGTTGTCATTGACTTCACATCTTTAACTGATTTGCCTTAAGTCTCCTGAGTGTCCCCTATAGCATCGGTTCTCAACCAGGCATCTGTGGCTCTCTGGAGGGCCATGAGGCGGTTTCAGAGGGGTCTGTGAAGCAGAGCTGGCATTAAACTCACTGGGGTCCAGGGCAGAAAGCCAAAGCCTGAGGCCAGCTGTGGTGGGACTGAAGCCCAGCCAACAGTTTTGTGGGGCTCCCTGTGGCATGAGGCCACAGGCAATTGCCTTGCTTGCTACCCTGTAATGCTGGCCCTGGATTTTATATGCAAAAAAACAGCTGTGTGTTTGGTGGGGGGGTTGCTGTGGAGTTTTTTCAGTGTGGGGAGGGCTCTGAAAGAAAAAAGGTTGAGAACCCCTGCCCTATGGTCATGCCCACAGAGTTCCTATCTTGACCTATTAATTGAATGTAAGGCACACTTGTTTGTGTCCTAATTAACAAGTGTAGGGAATGTGAGAGCATATTCTGAGACATCTAAAGCTCTTTTAAAATTTAACATCAAATCAGATAACTGGTCCATAGGTATTACTGATGAATAACTACCAATTAAATAGAGTAATTGAATAAAACAGTTGTGCACTCTTTATCCTTATAATTGCAGTGGACATGGCTTTGAGACTATCACAGCACAGGTATATTTCACTCCAATAGTAGGTTTAGTTTTCAGGTTAGTAGGTGTTGTGTACTCTTATTGAAGCCCTGATAATACTTTGGGCCAAATTCTGCCCAGACTTTCATCCATGCAACCCCATCCCTACATAGGTGGGACTGAGTAGGGTAGAAATTGGGGCAGAAGTTGACTGTTACTCTTGCATAGCTCACGCTCTGTAGCTCTTGAAACACTTTATAAAGCTGGCCAAATATCATCTGTATTTTACAGGCTGGTGGATGTGGAAGGCTGAGGCTTGGTCTACACTACAGAGTTAGGGCCACGTAAGGCATCTTGCATCGACCTGATTATGTCAATGTCTATGCTATAGCCTTGCTCTTGCTAATGTAAGTGCCCTACTACACCGACATAAAACATGAGAGGTGTGGCACTTACGTTGGTGTAGTTAGGGCAAGGCAGTGTCCGTGTAGACTGGTGGTATTCAACCATTGAGCCACGTAGGGCCCAATTAGCACACAGCTGCAGCCCAGCTGTGTGGTGAAGGCTGCTCAGCTCACCTGGTGGGGTCTGCTTCTGGCCTCACTTTGTGGAGGGGGTCTCTGGGTGGGGGGTGCAGAGCTTAGAGGGTCTGAGAATGGTTGCAGATGTGGGTAATCTGTGGTTCTCTACCTGCAGCCCAGGTAATGGCCCACAATGCTAAATAGGTTGAGAACCACTGACGTAGACACTGCATTACTGATGTTGGCTGTCATTCTTGTCAGTTTCATAGGTCTGCTTTCTTTGCCAGGCTAGGCTTACAGCTGGACCTGTGAATTTGACGAGAGAGACTGGTAGGCTTCCTACTATGAAACTGAGGTCCTCATCTGGCTCAGAGCTCCAGCCCTGTGCCGCCCCTCCCCCCCAGCTCTCAGCTGGGCATAGAGACCACAGCTGGAACCCCTGCCTCCCACCCTGGGGTGACAGCCCCAGCTCTGACCCCACAGCAGGGAGCCTATCAGCCTTTCTTGTCAATTTCACAGATTTAGCTGTGAGCCCCCTTTTGAGCCAGAGGTAATCATGAAATTGACAAGAAAGGCTGGTAGACTTCCTGCTGTGAACCCTGCACCAGGCTCACAGCTCAGGTTGTCAACCCAGGGCAGAGGTCTCATATCTGGGCTCTCAGTTCCATGCTGGGAGCCCAGCTGCCGCTTGGGCTCTCAGCCCCTCACTCTGCCCTTCTTAAATCAGTGCAAGCACTCCTGGTAAGGATGTGCACCACTGACAGAAGGAGGGTCCTGTGAACATGAAATACCACAGTAAATACTGGAACAGTGCAGAGAAGGGCTGCTAGGATGATCTAAGGCAGGGGTCTCAAACTCAAATGACCCCGAGGGCCGCATGAGGACTAGTGCATTGGCCCGAGGGCTGCATCACTGACACGCCCCCCTTGCTGCCCCCCCCCCACCCCCCCACACACCCCCCCCCCCCCCCCCCTGTCCTCCTCTCTCCTCCTCCCTCCCCTAGCGCTCCGCTCCTCTCCACTCCCTCCTGGCCTGGGAGCTCCGCGAACCCAGGGAAGAGCTCCCGCAGCATGCATGCGCGGCTGCATGTTCCCTGATCTAAGGAATGGAGAACCTGCATTGCAAAAGGGAACTTAAGGAGCTTGACTTGTTTAGCCTGGCCAAATGAAGGCTGAGGAGAGAGGTGATTGCTCTCTATAAATACATCAGTGGGATAAACAATTCCTCTCTCTCAATGGGGTTTAAGTGAAACACCAGTGCTGGCATGAGAACAAATAGATACAAACTGGCCATCAGCAAGCTTAGGTTTGAAATTAGATGACAGTTTCTAACCATCAGAAGAGTGAAGTTCTGGAACAGCCTTCCAAGGGGAGCAGTGTGGGCAAAAAAGTAGCTAAGTAGACCCACTGGCTGGTTTCAAGACTGAGTTTGATAAGTTTATGAAGAGGGTGGTGTGATGAGAGGCCACGTACCATCGTGGGAAATATCTGTGACTGCTAATAGCAAATATCCCCAGTGGCTGGAGATGAGACACTAGATGGGGAGGGCTCTGAGTTACTACAGAGAATTCTTTCCCAGGAGTATGGTTGGTGGGTCTCAATCCTGATCATGTGGGTAACTTTTCATATTTGGGGTCAAGAAGGAATTTTCCCCTGGGTCAGATTGCTGATTTGAACTAGAGAAAATGGTGGATTCTCTGTAAGTTAAGTCTTTAACTCAAGATCTGAGGACTTTAGTATCTCAGTCAGAGATTATGGGCCTATTGCAGAAGTGGGTGGGTGAGGTTCTGTGGCCTGCAATGTGCGTGGGAGGTCAGACTAAATGATCATGATGGCTCCTTCTGGCCTTCAAGTCTGAGTCTTCTAGATCAGTGGTCCTCAACGTGGTGCCTGTGGGTGCCATGGCGCCTGCCGGGGCATTTATGTGCGCCTACCTAGTGCCCAGCAGGGAAGAGAAGCCGCGGCCCCACACCTGACAGGGACAAAAAACTCAGGCTGCGAGCACGGTGTTCTCTGTTCCCAGCAGGCGCAGGGCCCACCTACTGCCCAGCAGGTGAGACAAGCCGCGGCCCCACACCTGACGGGGACAGAAAACTCCGGGGCTGCGGGCGCTGGTGTTCTCTGCCCTCGCAGCTTCTCTCCTCTCTGGATTCATATATTATGTTATGTTAAATATGGTGTTTTGCATATTATTTAATGTACAAATACAAAATAAGCTTTGAAAAATTGTTGGCGCCCACCACACTCTTCTGAAAACATGAATGTGCTACTGGCCACAAAAAGGTTGGGGACCACGGTTCTAGGTGAACAGACTGATGAATCACAGGCTACGTCAATGCTACGAGCAATACAGTTGCAGTGCTGCAGCTATGCCACTGTAGTGCCATAATGTAGATACTTCCTACATGGATGGAAGGGTTTTTCCTCTCAATGTAGGTCTGTTCACCTAGAACCGTGGTCCCCAACCTTTTTCCTCTCAATGTAGATAATCCATCTCTCTGAAATCCACACCCTACACACTATTGTACAAAGATTATTACAGAATATGCCCTGTGAAGTGAGGTATCATTTAAAAACGAATTCACTGATCATTAATATTTTTGTGATTTATGTACACTGTAGGTATTGAGTTATGGATATGCTAGAATTATGACTAAAGTGTGTTTAAACCAGGCATGTCAGACAGAGTTGTTAAACAGGTCTATCCTCAATAAAGTGGGTGTTTACCTCAATTTACATATAAGCTGTAAACAGGACCATCAAGACAGCAGGGGGAGGTGATGGCAGGAAACAGAACAATTTGCATTTCAGCAAACACCAGTGAGGAAAAAACAGCACATAGAGCTTCCTTCACCCCCAGACTCCATGTTGCCTTTCTCTCAGGTTCAGTAAACTTTACTTTGAGGGGTAACCCCCAGAAGAATACATTTTAAAGGTTTACTGATCTGCAAAGACAGGGCTGAATCTTAAGTGATTTGAATCAGCCTACCGAGGGAAACAGTGGGGGCGAAGGACCTCTCTGGCTTTAAGATTAAGCTTGATAAGTTTATGGAGGGAATGGTTTGATAGGATAACGTGAATTAGTTAATAGGTCAATAACGTGCGACCACTGGTAATTAGTACCGAGGGTCAATGTTGGGATATTGAAAGTCTTTTTCCTGAGTGTCTGGCTGGAGAGTCTTGCCCGCATGCTCCGGGTTCAGCTGATCGCCATATTTGGGGTCAGGAAGGAATTTTCCTCCAGGGTAGATTGGCAGTGGCCCTGGAGGTTTTTCGCCTTCCTCCGCAGCATGGGGCAGGGGTCGCTTGCTGGAGGATTATCTGCTACTTGAAGTCTTTAAATCAGGATTTGGGGACTTCAACAGCTGAGTCAAGGGAGAGAATTATTTCAGGAGTGGGTGGGTCAGCTTTTCTGGCCTGCATCTTGCGGGAGGTCAGACTAGATGATCATAATGGTCCCTTCTGATCTTAAGTTCTATGATTCTATGAATCAGTATGCAATATTACTGTATTTTGAAAGTGCATAAAGTGATCTCTTTTTCTGAAAGCTAATGACATACTAGTGATTAATATAATTGTGAAATAGTGTTAATACATACATCTGGGAAAAAATGGGTACTTAATGATATTTACAGTTTGAAGTCAAGCACCAGTACTGTTGGAATTAAAGTGAATGTTAATTCCATTTAATGTGGCAAGCTGGTGGGTTTTGGTGTCTCAGAGGAACAAACAAACCTTATTATTTCTTTGAGCTGTCCAGGAGAGGGCTGGACATTACAGAGCACACAGTTTTGGGTAAAAAATCAGGACTTGAAGTGTCGACTAGGCCAAAGTTGTGTCCATTTGATTCCACAATTGACTGTATAGTTTAGTATACACCATGGTTAAAACTGCTCTGATTTGAACTTGGTGGTTGACCTCTGAAGTGGCAGAAACACCTCAAAAGGACACTTGTCTGGATTTTGGGCAATGTTATTCTGAGGTTCTGGAAGTGTTTAAAGGGCATATGTAGAAACTGCTAAATATTCCACAATATTAGAACAGCTTTCACACTGCTGCGTTCTCTAATAATTTCATTTGGAATACGAAATTCCCAACATAGCTCGTTCCATTGCCCTTTCAGCTACCGACAGCCACTGTTCTTCTATCTTAGTCAGTTCCCACGTTTCACTAACATACAGCGTGGCTGGCAGCACTGTTGAATTAAAGATATTTGTATGTGTGGTCTTGTCAGTTCCCCCCCCCCCCCCGCTTCCTTTTGAGGATGTCCTTGATGGAATTAAACGCACACCATCCTGCCGAAATCCTTCGTGAGAGTTCTCCATTCATGGCTTGGCGCATATTAACTTCTTGGCCCAAATATATGTACTGTTCCACTTCAATTTCTTCTCTTGTTACTGTTGTTCTGGCTTTTCGTAAGATGTCTGATCACATGATCCGTTGTAAAACGAAATACATTTTCAGACCGACCTGACTGCTTTTCTTGTCGAGTCTTCGTAGCATGAAAGCTATTGTCATGGAAAGCA
This sequence comes from Mauremys reevesii, assembly GCF_016161935.1. Lineage (NCBI taxonomy): Eukaryota > Metazoa > Chordata > Testudines > Geoemydidae > Mauremys > Mauremys reevesii. Next base: position 33,180,776 of record NC_052629.1, on the reverse strand, counting down.
GGCCATATAGCACGGTTTACGGACAATAAGTGGACCGCAATCATTACTGAGTGATATCTGAGAGAACAGAAAAGACCACCTGGTTGGCCTCCAAGATGGGAAGATGACATTCTTCTGCACGTTCATCCAAAACGTTTAACAAAGGCAAGAATGTGAGAAGAATGGCAGACGTGTTGTGATTGGCACAGTCTTAATGACAGCTAAAGACCGATCGATCCGGGTCATTAGAACAGCTATACTTTGTCAGACAAATACTTCATCTAACCCCGTATCCTGTCTTCGACATTGGCCAATATGAGGTTCTTCGGCAGGAATTAACAGAACAGGGCAATTATCAATTCCCAGCTTCTGGCAGTTAGCGGCTTAAAACATCCAGAGTTTGCATCTCTGATCATCTTGGCTAATAGCCATCAATGGACCTATTCTCCATGATTTTACCTAATTCTTCTTTTGAACCCAGTTATACTTCTTGCCTTCACAGCATCCCCTGGAAACGAGTTCTACAGGCTGACTGTATGTGTGAAGTACTTCTTTTATTTGTTTTAAACCTGCTGCCTGTTAATTTCATTGGGTGACCCATGGTTCTTGTGTTATCTGAAGAATAAGGAAGTGTTATCTACCCCACTTTGTTCACACCATTCTGATTTCATAGACCTCTATATACTTCTGATGCCATTCTGTGCCCTAAAAAAAAAATCTGTGCACAATATTTTAAAATTCTGCAAACTGTACTCGTTAAATAAATGAGGCTCCAGCATGGCATTAGGGAGCACAGGCCACTGGCTGCATAAAAGTGGGAGATCACTGTGCAGCTCCCCCTGGGACGTGGGCTCAGCAGTGAGACTGAGCCTGCCCCTCTCTGCCAGGTGCACCAGGTGTGGGCAGGCAGGCTCAGCTAGGATCCAAGTGTGGAGGGGCATAGTGTGTGGGGATTCAGGTGTAGGTTGAGAGGGTTCTGTGTGGGGCGGTCTGGATGCAGGTGGCTCAGTGGGGGATCAGTGTGGGCGGTGATCTGGATGCACAGGAGCTTGTTGGGGGTGGTTCTGGGTGCAACAGTAATTGGATTCTGCAGGGGTGTCCAGATGAAGGTGGTTGAAGCTCAGCAGGGGGTGGAGGGGGTCAGAGCTCAGCAGGGGTAAAGTGTGTGGGGGCTCAGTGGGGGTCCAGATGCATCAGGGTGGGGATCTGGGCTTGAGTGGGTTGTCAGGGTGGCTGAGGTGCAGGGGGAGTGCGGCTCATTGGGGGAGGGGGGTGGTTCTGAGTGCAGGTTGGGGGTTAGGCTCAGTGGGTGGGGTCTGGGTATTAGGGGGTCTGGATGCACAGGGGTTGGGCAGATGGAGGAGCAGCTCTCTGTACAGGGATCCCTCCCCCTTCAGCTGCAATGGGCACAGGAAGTGGGGGAATGGGAGGAGGAGTTTGCAGAGCTTCCTTCAGCTGAGGGACAACTCTGGGAGTGGGTCTGACCTGGCCCCAGATGCTGTCCAAGGGAAGAGGAAGTCCCATCCTCACCAGCCCAGCCGGGACTAGCAGTTGAGCCCGGTGCAGGGTAAGAGCCACCAGTCGGGTCTTCCCCAGTCCTGCCTCCTCCCCCACAGTGATTTACTTCTCTGCTGGCTGCCCTGAGCCCACAAAACATAGTGCTGGGGAGGGTCAGAAAGTCTCTCTCTTTTTTTGTTTGTTTGTGAGGAAGCAAAAAATCTGCGGGGGACATAAATTCTGCGCATGCAGAGTGGCAAAAAAATCCCCCAGGAATACCTCTATCTTCCCTTGGAAATGTGCTGACTAAGCTTAATAGTCCCAGTCTTTTTAATCTTTCCCCATCTGGAAGCTGTTCCATACCCCTAATCATTTTTGTTGACCATCTCTGTACCTTTTCCAATTGGGAATGGGAGACAGGGAATGGATCACTTGATTACCTGTTCATTCCCTCTGGGGCACTTGGCATTGGCCACAGTTGGAAGACAGGATACTGGGCTAGATGGACCTTTGGTCTGATGCAGTATGGCCATTCTTATGTTCTAATTACCCCATCTCAAAAAAGATATTCGAATCTGAGCTGCACACCATATTCAAGGTGTTGGTGTACCATATAGTGGCATTATATTTACTGTCTTTTTATAGCTATCCCTTTCCTAATGGTTCCTAACAAACTTTTTTTTTACTGCCACTGCACATCGAGCAGATGTTTTCCGAGAACTTGCCATGGTGACTCCAGGATCTTTATTGAGTGATAACAGCTCATTTAGACCCCATCATTTTGTATATGTAACGGGTTATGTTTTTCCAGTGTGTTACTTTGCATTTATCCACATTAAATTTAATCTGCCATTTTGTTGCCCAGTCACCCAGTTTTGAGATTCTTTGGTAACTCTTCACCGTCAGCTTTGGACTTAACTATCTTGAGTAATTTTGTATCATCGGCAAGTTTTGCCACCTCACTGTTTGCTCCTTTTTCCAGATCATTTATGAATATGTTGATCTTGCACTGGTTCTGCTATAGATCCATGTGGGCCACTGCTATTTACCCGTCTCCATCCTGAGAACTTACCATTTATTCCTTCCCTTTGTTTGCAATTTTTTTTTAACCAGTTACTGATCCAGGAAAGGCTCTTCCCTCTTATCCCATGAGTGCTTACCTTGCTTAAGTGACTTTTTTGCGGGACCTTGTCAAAGGCTTTGTGAAAGTTGAAGTACAATAGCCACTGGATCACCTTTGTCCACATGTTTGTTTGCCCCCTCCTCGAAGAACTCTGATAAATTAGTGAGGCATGATTTTCCTTTACGAAAGCTATATTGACTCTTCCCCCCACAAATCATGTTCATTTATGTATCTGGTAATTCTGTTCTTTACTCTAGTTTCAGCCAATTTGCCTGGTACTGAAGTTAGCCTTACTGGCTTGTAATTGCAAGGATCACCTCTGGAAAGTGGTTTTTGGTGGTTTTTTGATTATTTAAATTGGTGTTACATTAGCTATTCTCCAGTCATCTGGTACAGAAGCTGATTTAAGTGATGGGTTACATACCATAGCTAGCAGTTCTGAAGGAATTCAAATATAGGATTGCAGAACTGTTGGATGAGTCCCATCTGGTCCTGTGCCTTATTACTGTTTAATTTATCAATTTGTTCCAAAATCACCTCTATTGATGCCTCAGGCTGGGGCTGGGACAGTTCCTCAGGCTTATCATCTAAAAAGAATGTCTCAGGTGTGGGAATCTCCCTCACATCCCCAGCAGTGAAGAGTGCTACAGAGAATTAATTTAGCTTCTTCACAATAGTCTTATCTTCCTTGAGTGCTCCTTTAGCACCTCAATCATCCTGTGGGTCCACTGATTGTTTGGCAGGCTTCCTGCTGCTGATGTATTTAAAATTATTTTTGCTGTTAGTTGCTTTTCAAATTCTTTTTTGGCCTGTTTAATTATACTTGATGGTGAGTGGTAGCATTGTTTTCAATAGTCTGTATTCTTTTGATTGCTCTCCCTTCATCCTTCCAGGCTGGAGCTCCTCTTTAGCTAAGGGCTTGACTACACTTGAGAGCTGCAGCGCTGGTGGAGGCTTTCCAGCCCTGCAATTAGTAACTGTCCACACCTGCAAGGCACATCCAGTGCTGCAACTCCCTGGCTGCAGTGCTGGCTGAACACCTGGTCTGCTTGGGGTGTAGCGAGTGCAGCGCTGGTGATCCAGCGCTGCTCATCAAGTGTGGACACACACCAGTGCTGTTATTGGCCTCCAAGGTATTAGCAGATATCCCAGAATACTTTTAACTAAATTACTCTTTGTTTTGTTATGCAGCCTCTCTTTGTTTTGTTGTGAACTCGGTGCTCCGGGAGCTGCTTATCTAAAAAACAAACACAGCTCCTGTTTGCTGTGATCAATCTGTACGTGACTGTGAACAATCAAATGAGATAACCCCTGTGAATGAGGCAGGCAGGGAGTGAGTGTTTGCTTGACAGAGAAACAGCGTGGGCAGAGGGGAGAAAGAGAGTCCATTGGATGCAGGCTGTTTGCAGTTAAGAGTTAAGAGTAAGGGGTCAGGAACATTTTCTGATTTTGCAAGGCAGGAAGCTAACACACAGTGTTGGCTTCAAAAATCCACTCTCTCTCTCCCCTGCTTCCTGTCACACTACACCCCACCCCACACCCCTCTTTTGGAAAGCATGTTGCTGCCACTTGAACGCTGGGATAGCTGCCCATAATGCATCACTCCCAACAGCGCTGCAAATGTGGCCACACACCAGCACTGGTAGCTGTGAGTGTGGCCACACACCAGCGCTGTTCCTAAACTGCTGGATGACCAGCGCTGTAAACTCCCAGCGCTGCAACTCTCAAGTGTAGCCAAGCCCTAACATCTGAAAGTTTGTGTGCACTTGTTGGGATGTTTTTTTTTCTCCTTTTGCCCCAGCCTGTTGTTGGAAACTGTATTTGTGTAAGGTTTGAAAATAAATAAAATACATATAGAAATATAAACTTGTATTATGATGGCTTCTCATGTCTTCAGGCTTGCCATGCTATTTAAATAGTTGGCTTTATTTTTGCAGAATGGAACCAGTTTTGGATAAAGCAACAATTATAAGACCATCCTATATTGCTAGTATTGAGCTATCTCCAAGAAATGGGCCAGTAAATGTTGAGGACCTTAAAGCAGACCTCTCAGATGAATTTTCCCTGGTTTCTTCAAACTTGGATATAAGCCAGGTGAGAATGTTAAACAGTCTACTTTGTTAATTTAAAAAATGAAATTACTTAAATTGTGAAGCATTTATATATCCTGGTTTTTAATGATAAAGCAACAAGCATATCCATACTTCTGTATAAATAAAAGGGAAACATTTTAAATTAGATGCTATAGTAATGAATTCCTGTATTTGTGCCTTGATAGTCCTGTCGTTATGTAGTTTGTTTTGTGTTAATCAAAAAAAAGCCTCTAATTATAAGAGGCTAAATTCTGACATCAGAGGCAGAGACATTCAGAGACGTTGTTTGTTCACGTATATTGATTGGCCTACTTGTTTTCATCGTATTTTGAAGTTAATCTTTTTGCTGGGGACTTTTGATACCAACACAAAGTGATGATTATAAACAATAACTTGCAGGAAATGTTAAAGTCTATAGTTGCCTCCTGTCCTGCCCTAGTAATGCAGAAATTAATTACCAGATACAAAGGATAATATGAGGCATGCAGGTGGCTTTTATTTTCAATTACTACTTGGCCTAAACTGCATAGAATATTTTTGTATACCACAAGAAGTCATTTTAAATATTTTATAAGGTTAAGGTGAATTTCTAGAAGGACCAAAGTACTTGCAGCAATAAATGAATGAATTACGGTAGGGGGGAAGGGACCTGAAATAACTAGTATTTAATATCTTACCATGCTAATTGTCAAACTAGACATTCAGGCTAAATAGCAATGCTATTAATTGAAGGTAACTTTTTTATTTTTATTTTAAGAGGAACAGTTTGGATTCCAAGGAACATATACAAGTTTGCCTTCGTATTAGGCCTTTCACAGCAACTGAAAAAGAAAATGAATCTCAGGTGTGGCTCTTTCTACATAAAACTCAATGTTCTTTTTTACAAAACTTTGTTAGCTAAGATGCAAATGTACAATTTTTCTCCTGAGCTTAAAAATCCATTTTTTTCCTTTTACAGGACTGTGTTTCTATTCAAGACTCAACTAGCATTATATTGAAAGGCCCTAAGAATTCCATGATCTGTCGGCTGAGTGAAAAAAATGTAGGGCAGATGGTGCAGAAATTCACTTTTTCACGAGTAAGCACATGATACTTGAGACAAACTTCATTTTGTAATGTGGAAACTTGTTGACTCTTGCCCTAAACGAGTTTTATTTTGTGGTTTTTTTAATTCTTTTAAAATTGGGAACATTTTATATACACTTAACTGATGAAAAGTGCCTAGATGTAAACTGCTCTTTCTTCCCCACCCCCTAAATGGTCCTTTTTAAAACAACTGAAATTGCCTCTGGCTAATGCTTAGGTATTTGGACCTGAAACAACTCAGGAAGAGTTCTTTGACGGTACTGTGAAACAACCAGTACAAGACTTCTTAGAGGGACACAATCGTCTTATTTTCACTTATGGTGTGACAAATGCTGGAAAAACCTACACGTTCCAAGGTACTATTAACATTTTCTTGAACCATGAAATTACAAAAATCTCTGTGTGTGCAGGCTTCTGAATTAGGCAAATATTATTCAAGTGCCAGAGGTGTGGTATGTTTTTTTATTTTATTTATTTATTTTTAATTTTTGGCCTGTATCCCATTACACATTTATCTGGACTTTGCAACTCTCCCTGAACGTACAGTAAAACTAATAACTGGTAATGCCAACAAAAACACCTCTTTGTAATGGAGAAGCACACATGTATACAATTCAAAATATAAACAGACTATATACACAAGTTAAACTTTTAGTGGTGTACCTCCTCATAAGGTCAAGTAGTAACTATCTATCTGCTGAAAGTGAACGTTGGCTTCAAATAGAGTAATAGAAATTGATCATAATGGGCAGAAAACAGATGTTTTCTGAAATTTGTTTGCACTTAAATGAAACTTTTTCTTTCTAAAAAAACTTTATTTAAAAATCTGAATTTAATACAAAATATGTAAAGGCCCAAATTTATTATAATCTCAATACATTTTAAATAAAAAAATAAATATGCTGAATCCATGAGACTATCAAAAAGTTTTGAATTAAAGGCTGCTTTTCTATAATTTTTTTTCCTCTTTTTTTCTCCCTCTTCTCCCCCCCTTCAACTTTTTGAGGTGAATTTTTGTAAATCTGGCTCAATAGGGCATAGGTGTTCGGAGGTGCTGCTGCACTCCGGCTTGAAGTGATTTCTGTCATACATTTGGTTTGCAGTTCGGTTCAGCACCCCTGCAGTAGGTCAAGTTCTGTATCAATGGCTTGATCCTGTGAGGTCTCAGGTGCAAGAGACTGGTAAAGTCATCTCAAGCATTGGGACCTGGCCTCTAACTCCAAGGGACGCCATCATCTATCTCATAAGGATCATCCACTGAGCCCACCTGGGTGGTCTTACTCCTATTTTATAGTATCTCCTTACCTGAGCTCTGATTGGCTCATTGGAATCTGAATATTTATGATTCCAACCCAACATGGAAACTTACTCTCCAGCTCATGGTAAAACATTGATCTGCCATACCAGCCCATGGTTCTGGGTACTTCAAGAAATGTCCTTGCTCTGTCTCTTTGCAGGTGCTCTCAGACAGATACAAACAAACAGAAATCCATTAATTTCTCAAATGCCTGCCTCAGTTTCTAAAGAAATAAAATGCTGCAGTGCTAAAGTGGGTTATACCAGCTGAAGTCATGGATTGGTTTTTTTTTTTTTCCTGGGGATGGGGTGGTGCAGGGAGTAACAAGGGAGAATGAACAGTGTGTGCAACCAGAAAGGAGCAACACTAGTGTCAAAGCAGTTTATTGTGGGAAGAAGGGACAAGGTTCTTCAGAGTGCAGCCTATAGTGTTGATTTCAGCACCCAGGGACTGGAGGAGGAAAAACCACCATGGCTGCAGTTCGTAAAAAAAGACCATTTTCAGATTATTCTCAAGAAATTCCTGTACCGCTGGGTTTAAAAAAGGAACGTGTGCCAAATGTAAATAGTGCAGCAAAGAGATACAAAGCATGATTGTCAGAATGAAACAACATTATGAAAATGCTCCTCAGAAGGCAATGACTGAAGATGATGATGATGATGATGATGTAGACAAATCTGGATCAATTGGTTAGTAAACATATTTTTGAACCATTCTTATGAACTGTTTACCATGTCTTACTGTGCTAGTAAATAATAAGCACATGTATGAAAATGTAAGTTTGGGTGGATTACTTATGAATTTCAAAATATTTATCAATTAACCTTTTTGTTTAAATTGTTACTGATGGACTTCTGAAACTTTTTTTATATTGAGCAATTTAATCAAACATCCTAAGTGAAGATTTCCTGTTTAAAAGTGAAGTTTTATTAGGCATTTATGAATTTTAGCATTTTAATTTTTTTTTTCAAGCAGTTTGGCATGTTACTAGAGATAATCCTTATTTTGCTATAAAATTGGGTTTAAAATAAATTGATAGAAACAGCTTTGAGGAGGAATATTTCACTTACAATCTTAATAAAATAATAAAGCAGTGCATTGAGTAGTACTCAGTGAGTGAGTAACTTTTTTCGTTATCATTTTTGTTTCAGGGTCCAGTTTATTCATAAGGGGTTATGAACATCCATTATTTGTAATGACTACAACTTCAGAGTCATCTACTGGTACCACCAGTAGTGCTGCAACTAAAAATACACGAGACAGTAACTAACTGTAGTTATCTTTAACCAAAAAATTTCTTCAAGTAAATCCATGGATGAGTTCATAATCAAGACCAGCAAATTCCAGCAATATTCCATAGATGAAAAGATTGCTTAATTCATGTCTTGAACAAGATGAAAGGGAGAATTTCTTGTATACAACTATTTAATTGACATGGTTCAGTCATTACGACCAGGCTACACTCAACCCAGAAAACCAGACATCTCTAAAAGGTTGCTGGATACAGTGTATGAGAAGGAAATCTGAACAGTGTGCAGAAAACATTGATGGAATTTTTAGTTAATTCGAGTCTTGATGGGTATAGCAATGTTCACAATGATCCAGTAATATGTGATTGTGTGATGACAAGATGGGGTTGTCCATCTTACAGAAATGATTAATACATCAGGAAATGCCCATACAGCAGAATACTTAGAAGAAGTAGCAGTAAAAGCTATAACAAAAACAGAAAATCAAGTGTGTAGCTTGGTTGCAGATAATGCTGCAAGTGTAAGAAAGATGAGAAAAAAAATCCAGGAGACAAATCTAGGAAGAGACAATGAAGGGAACCTGAAATGTATTACATGAGTGCAGTGCTTATTTGATTGGGTGGTTTTCTTTGCCAAAGACTTCAGTACTACTCGGGAATAAAGGAAAATGTTGTAACTGCACAATACTTCCATAACAATCACTTTGCTTCAGCTTCTCTGCCCAGAGAAGGAGAATCAAAACTAATTTTTCCCCAGGCTGTATGATGGAATTCAGTGGCTGACTGTTATGAGCTGCTTATTCTGACTACTATTTTTGTCACGATTTTCTTCACAAATTGATGGCACTATCACAGTCAACATCAGACTAAAGAGAATTGTGGAAGATAGGTTTCAGTATATTTCCTTAGCTTTGGGCAAACTGCAGAAAGATGACTACTGTATCACCAATGCAGTCGAAATTTGGAAGGAACTAAAGGAGATACTGAAGAAAGGAAATTGCAGGCAGTAAAGAAGCAGATGTATCAAGCACTTGACCTCATTTTCTTGCTAATAGTCTCAACCCAGTATACTGGGGTAGAAGCCTGACTGCTGAAGAAGATGCTGTTGCAATGACATGGGTATCTAATAATAACCCATTGGTCATGCCAACCATAACAAATTTCAGGACTGGAGGTGAACCATTCAAGCAGTACATGCTTGCAAGTCACACCACTGAATTGAAGGAAGTCCTAGCTAAACTCCTGGAACCAGCATTTAATTGCTAATCCAGCTTTTGAAAACAGCCTCTTCTGCAGGCACAGGGAATATTCATTATTTGGACTAATTCATTGAAAGTTGAGATATTGATGGGGAGTTGAAAAAGCAGGAAAACTTGTGATGTTCTTCCAGTTCATGAATGAATACAAGAAGGGAGGGGATGAGCTGTATTAGTTTTTTAAAATTTGAAAGATAGCCTAAGTAACTTAGATGGGTCATTTTCAAGAGACCTAGACAAGTAGGAACTTTAGCTCCAGTCACTTTCACTTAAGCATATTTGAAAAATTTCCCAGGCTGACCTGACGCTTAGTTTAATTCACTGACTACAGTTAATCTCTCTACTGATAAATCTTCAATACATCATTTAGTCATATTGTGGAACGTGTCTTGATAAGAGAAGTTTGTATGTAAAACATTTCAGGTTTTGTTTAATAAATATTTATATGCTGTTTTGTTTGATTAATTAAATTCTATTTGCCATCCTAATGCGGCTTGACGCAAATGAGTAAAACATTATTTACACCTCTACCTTGATATAACGCTGTCCTCGGGAGCCAAAAAACCTTACTGTGTTATAGGTGAAACCAAACTTGCTTTGATCCACCGGAGCATGCAGCCCCATCCCCCTGGAGCACTGCTTTACCACATTATATCCAAATTTGTGTTATATCGGGTCGTGTTATATCAAGTTAGAGGTGTATTTGGTAAATAAGCAGTATATCATTCGCTATTTTCTAACATACTAAAATGTACAATTAAGTAATTATAAAGCCTAATATTTTCAAATTCTTATTAAATGCATATATAGTTTACCAGCCTAGGTAGCAAAAAGATGTACCAAATCTCATGTAAAGGCACAATTTACTTGTGAATCAACATGTTTAATGGTTATAATAACCAATAAGAGTGCACTTTTTTAAGAAAATACCTGAAGTACAAATGGAAAAGCTGATTACAATTATTTAAATTGACACTTTCCACTTGATTTAAATTTCCTCGATTTAAATCAATCTATGCTGCTCCAATAGTGCAATATTTTTGTACTGTTAACAATCATAATCATTGCAGACCAGCAGATGTCATCCTTTCTTTAGTTCCAGAAATTTTTCTGTAAAAGGAAGGAAAATAGAACATACCTAGTCTTGTGTGAATTCAATCATAGATCATAATTAACAAAACAGCTGTGGCTGCTGTATTAGGTGTTAATTGTCCAGAAATGCCAGGTAGTGACAGCACTATTCTGATTAATCTTCTTCTGCTATGTGAAATTGATTTTTTTATTGAAACAATTAACCAATTGCTTTATTAGCAGTAGTAATCTTTTTACGGATTACTTCCTGAAGAACAGGTGATAGATTATTGTTAATGAACACTGGCAACTCTTCCAGATGGTCATTAATCTCAGGAATTGCTCTTGCTCAAATATGTAACAATTGATTTCAGGATTTCTGTTCTCAAATAGATTACCTGAAAGTTGCAAAAAGTTTAGCAGTGTTAACTTCTGTAGAGTGTTATCTTATGTATTGTAGTGTTTCCAAAAAGCTGCGAAATATAGCAAAGCTCTCAATTCAAAATAGTAAAGTGTATGAGACTGGCAGACAATATGAAAAGTACACCAAATTTAATTTATTCAAGTCATTCTTTTAACTTTACTCCCTAGTATTACAAATAACAGAAGAACTGGAGAAAAGCCTTTTTTCGTTTTGAACTGTATACATAGTGCATTTGATAGTACTTTCTGTATAGTCAGCTTAATGGCTTCCCTCAATGGAGTTAGCCAGCTTGTACTGGTGTCTTGTGAGGGTCTTTCCAACAGCAACAGGGGGACAATTATATCTTAAAAAAAAAATACTGTAAAAACACAATGCTGGAGGTGGGATGGAGAATGGGGGCAGATATGACATTGAAATTCTTTTAAACTGGCTAGATTTCAAGTTAATGATATCCCTATAGATAACCATTCCCTTACAATATCCCAATGAGCAGTAGCCCCAACATAGCCTCTTGGTATCACCACTACTTCTTTATATTTAGTTCAGCTGCCAGCACCAAAGACACAGTTTCTAGGGTAATGCTGCACTTTATGCTTTTAAAAAAAGGTGTATTTAAAATGGACAGTGTGATATACTATACCTGGGGGGAGCATCTTGTAACCCCCATATTCCTCTTTTTTATAATCGTAATCTTACATATAAAGCAGGCCTCGTAAGGTATCCAGGGCAAGGTTATGATCTGCTGAGGGTAATTTCTCTCTCCATATGTATATTAATACATATGAAGTTATGAGAATTGTGTTGTATGGTTGTCACTAAAACATGCTGTAAGTTGGGGAATCAGCCAGATGTTCGCTCCCCAGAGGTAACAGCAAGGAAAGTAACCAACACCCTGGTGGGGTTTCAAACAACCCATTCACAACAATTGTTTAGCAAGGAAGCTACAATTCAATGACTCACCTGCATGAGGCCACACCGGGGAGTTGCTCAACCTTGCCTGGAGACTCACCAGTGCCCCCAGACATGCCTGGACTTTTTTTTCCAAGCACAAAAAACAGACAGACACATTGGGCCCTTCTCCTGCCCCTACCTATGCTGCAAACAATTAAGGGCTTGTCTACACTGGCAATTTACAGCGCTGCAACTTTCTCACTCGGGTGTGAAAAAACACCCCCCCCGAGTGCAGCAAGTTTCAGTACTGTAAATTGGCAGTCTAGACAGTGCACCAGCTATGCCCCTTGTGGAGGTGGGTTTTTTTTTCTTCAGAGCACTGCAACCACTCAAGCCACATGGAAGCACTGCCACAGCAGTGCTTTAGCATTGCCAGTGAAACTAGCCCATAGACACTGAAAAAACAAGACTCCAACAGAGGAGATTGGCCCAGGTTTAAGGAATAAAATCTGTATATTAAGGACTGCAATATTCAGTAGGGGTAGAAACTGCTTAATCTAGATGTTTCCCAGTCTAACAGAGTTGAGAGTTTAGACTGCGTGCTTATCTTTTTATTTCTTTTGGTAACTAACTCTGACTTTTTGCCTATCACTTAAAATCTCTTTTATAGTAAATACATTGGTTTAATTGTTTATCTTTACCAGTGAGTTTGTATGAAGTGTGTGGCAAATCTGTCAGGTTTTGTAAAGGTTGGTGTATATCCACTTTTCATTGCTGAAGTGGTGAACCAACTAATAAATCTGCACTGCCCATCTTGAGCAGTGCAAGATGGTATATTCCTGAGGTACAGTGCTGGGAGCTGGAGGGATTTGGCTTTAGTGCCTTTCTCTGTGTGATTCATGAGTGGCTCTGGGAGCACTCATGCAATCTAGCTGGGTGTGTGGGGCTCCACATGCTGTTGCGCTGAGTGACTACAGTGGCTGGAAGGGCTTGCTGCTGGCCACTAGTAAGGCACTGTGAGAGACAGCCCAGGCTGGAGAGAGTTAAGCGGTCCCACAGTCCTGGGCTGCACCCCGGAGATCCTGTCAGTTCAAAGAATTCTAACACTACAAAGTGCCTTTTAGTCACAGGTCATGAATGCAAGGTGCTTGTGAAAGAGAAGGGGTGTGAAACCATAGTGCAGGTAAGTGGAGTAAAATGTCTTCCAGATTGCTTTGCCCGCACACATGTATTCTTGCCTTCTGCTTTAGTCAGACTCTCCTGAGCAAAGACTCTCTGTTAATCACACTGTCACACAGTGTTACGGTTTTGAGACTTAGGTAAATTGCCACCAGAGAGAGAAATATTATTATTTTGTCAAAGAGAAGAAGTCAGTTAAAACAGTTGCTAAAATGGTCCAGCAGTGCTGTACCTATGTTGAGGAGATTACAGACCTTCCAATCAAACTGCGATTAATAGACACACTGCGTATGGTAACAGAAGGAAAGATATACGTGGAAATTGAGCGTGCTTGTCTTAAAAATACACTTGCAACAATAAAAGAGAGAGAAATGAGATCACTTGTTTAAGTTATGTTACTTCCTGTCTGGAGGCAGGACACTCCATCTTTTACATGTTACACTTACCAAGTGTACTTGGAGAGAAGTTGTAGTGGGTAAACCTCCCTCCTTGGTCAAGTAAGAAAATAAAAGGTACTGTGACCTGAGCTGCTGTTCTGAGTTTGATAGTTAATGCCATGGTCTTATTTTCCCCTTCAAGTATTATCAATATAATTTCTCACTTTTGGTCTACGTCTGCTAATTGGCTTACATGACCATCCCCTCTAATCACTGAATGTTCATGCCAAAGGGCATATGGGGAGAACAAGGGAAATATCTGTATTGATATATAATTTGGTTTACCTGCTTGATTCTGTCTGACTAAACAGTGAATTAAAAGGCATGGTTAGGAAGAGCAAGCAAGAACAAAAAATAGATGATCTCTCAGGGTAAACAATTACTAAGGAATAATGGGTGGGCATCCAAGTGGGAAGAGATTCCTTTCAGGCATCAACAAAAAATTACACAGTTGTATTATCAGCGCCAGAGCCTAGAGATCAAAAGGACCATAAACAGTTAATTCCGAGGGAGGGGAGTTGCCAGCTGCTGTTGGAGCTTAGATGCTGCTAGTGAGGGCTTATAAGGACTGTTTGCTGTGATCAATCTGTGAACAATCAAATGAGATCCTCATCTAAAACAAACATAGCTCCTGTTTGCTGTGATCATCTGTACCTGGCTGTAAACAATCAAAAGCAGGCATGAGAGACAGAGGCAGAGAATGCAGGAGGGCAGTCTGTCTCTGCCTGAGGTGAAGGATGGGGTTGCAGGTAGGAGGGAGAGAATCCGGGGTAAGTGGAACCTTCATAAACTTGCAAGGAAAGGATAAAGTGTAGGTAAGACCAGATGTGTAATAGCTTTTGTTGTCTTTATCCATCCAAAGAGAAATGAGTTAACATCCATGAAGCTGTTTTGAGTTGCTTTAATCAGTCACTGGTCAGAGTCTACTGGACAGAAGTTTCTTGCAGGTGCCAAATACAATTGGACCTGTTGGGTTAACACAGTTGGAAACAAGGGGGGCAGCAACCCAGATAGTCAGTCCAACCAAGATTGAATTGTGGGCTTCTACGCTTGAGAGAAGTGAAGCCTGTTGCCTGAAGGTGCACTTGAGGGACTACAAAGGTATTTAAGGTGCAGCTTGCCTTGTAACTATGATGGCATATGAGGGGGGAGTGACCCCTACTTCCTTTTTACTGCCTGAAGGGAAAGATGAGTTCTAACTTTTTCACCAATGTCTTGCTTTCCAAGAGCGTACAGGGCCTTGATATAGCTCTTGTATTTTGATTACAGGGACAGAAGCTGACATTGGTATTCTGCCAAGAACTATGGATATGTTGTTTAAAAGCATTCATGGCAAACTGTATCCAGATATGGATTTCAAACCCCTTCGATGTAGAGATTATATAAGGCTGACTAAAGAACAAGTGAGAGAAGAAATTGCTGTTAAAAATTCAATACTTCGTCTAATGAAAGAGGTATGGCAGAACTTTTTGTATGGCGCACGTGCACACAGCATATGTGTATACACACTTACTGAGTTTGTAAGGCTGATCTTCTTTTCATGACAATAAGGTGAGGCAGCAGTCAAACATGGATGTGGCTAAATGTTTGCATATGGAAACTTGTAGAAATGAAAAGGAAGACTTTTGGAACAGGAAGATGGGATTTGGTATAAAGAGTGGATTGAAATGGGTTTTCTGATGGAGCTTCACCTAATTATTCCTGCCTTTGCTGCTGTTCTGCCCTGGAGTATAGCGAAGCAGCACGGTATTCTTGGGTTGTGGTATGAAAAAAGTTATCTGGAATGCTGACGTTCCAGAGTGGCCTAGTCTTCTGTTAACATAAACATCAAATAGCTGAGTGACTTGAAATGTAAATGGCATCTATCATGATATAGAAACAAAATTCTAAAGTGCATGGAACATCTCAAATAAAAATGAATAGGAGATGGGAAGTTGGGACTACCTGGAGAGGGTTGCCCTTTCTTTATAAAGGCAGATTGAAAATTAACCCAAATAAATGCCAAGCTGTCCTCTGGGTATTCTAGTGGTGGTACTTTTTGGTGAGATGGAGCACATTTATTGTGTGATCTTTAACCTGAGTTAAAAGCAAAGCTTTCCAGTAAAATCTCTTAAATGTGATTACAAACTTGTATAAAGAGAGCACAGAAAATAATCAAAGATGTTTTAAACTAAAACATTGATTAGGAGATTACAGGCAAAAATCTTAAGTTAAAAAAGAGTTCCAGCATATGGATTCTTATATTTCAGGCAGCACCTAACAAATTTTAAAGACGTCAGAAAAGTACATGTATGTTTCTGCTTACGTTTTTGAATCTGGGTGGGGGAGCAGTTAATAGGGTAGAGGAAAGTACCAGACACAGGTTGGTGAAGGAGAGAAAATAGAATAGGCTGGGGAGAGATGTCTTGTAACCCATACTTGGTGGTTGAAATCGTGGCCCCACTGAAAAACTGCCGTTTGTCAGTGGGGCCAGGATTTTGCCTGTGTGTATAAAGTTAAAAATCCTCTTTGAAGTTTTAGTAATATAACCACTTGGCTTTTGTGGCTGTTGCATGAATCAGTTGATGGGATCTCAGCTTATCATGGGCATATAAAGAACCTCATTTTTAATCCATGTTATTTTCTTTTGAAGGTACACTGTACTTGCATTTATAGTTCTTGGTAAATTAATTCAATTTCTGCTATTTGCAGCCATACTATGTGTGTTACCATTACAAAACTGGATATTGGAAGTATACATAAACTTAAGTATTAGCAGTAGGAGTTCCTCTTCCTTTGATTTACAAGTATAAGTTTAGCAAAAAATGGTACCCCATAGTCTTTGGAATCTAATTTTTTAATTTCAGCTTGAAACAGACTTTAGCATGGTCTCTTAATAGGATATGTGGTGATACAATCATTTAGCTAAGCTCTTCAAGTGAGCATTCTAGTTTTTTGTTGCTGTTCCAAGCTTGTTAGTTTGACATGCCGCTCATTTGAAATTTGGAGATGCTGTTCTCTAGTCTTGTGACATTAACAGCCACTGGAAACTTCATGTGGCCAGTAAACTTTTATTGGCGTATTGTAGCTAAAATTGATTGGCCTTTAGTGGGGCAGTAGTACTATGTTACAAAATTGATGGATTTAAATACCTATTATTATTTTATTGACCATGACATAATAAGGACAAAATATTTTAAAATCAATCTTTGTTCCTTCTTTTATAGGTAGACTCTCAAAACAGCATAAACAATCACAGCAAAACTTCAGAATCATCTGAAGGTATGTTCTATATTAAAACCATTTAATTCCCCTGCCCCCTTCTTTTATTTAAGAGGCTGAGGGCCATTCTCTAGATCAGTGATTCACTTCGAGCTCAGGTTTCTGGTAGTTGAAAGTGTTTGTCATTTGACAGCAGATGGGCTGTGTGAAACAAATTGGTCTGTATATAGTTTCTTGTGGATGGGTCTCATGACCAGTGACTTCCCTACACCCCCCCCCCAGGGGGGGTGTACACCCCCCCTGAATTTTCCCAACACCCCCCAGTTTTGTGAGCTAGTTACATACCAATTTAGTGACTGTTTGGAAATCTGAATTTAAACTGAAACATTAATACACACTTTAAAAGCTTATACAGTGTATGATACACATATTTTATCTGAAAAAGTATAATAGATTTGGAAAGTATGAACAAACTAGCTTCCTTATACAGCTGTTTTTTATGATGTCAGTGCATTCATTTCGGTGATGTTGGCCAACCTAATAATTTCAAATGATAGTTCTCCCTGACAGCTAAGGCTTCAGGGCCAGATTATATTTACATTCACACCTAATCTATCTAGGTATCCAGCAAACAGAGCTGTGTTGTCCAAGTGATAGATTTTGGCTGGGGTTGGGTTACAAACCACTTGAATGTGGGGGGAAGAGGGGATGAAATGTTGTTCTTATTGTATGAGTAAAGGGCAGTAGAACTGTACTTAGTCTGTGATGATTTGAAGGCATCAAGAGAGAGGGTGGGGTCCTGTCCCTCTCCACTGTTTAAAGACAGAGCTGATTAGGCTCCATAGATAGTCTCCTGTTCTGTTAAGTGACCACTGCAGCTGAAATCACTGACAATCAGGTCTAAGTGCTTAGTCCTGTTGTGGGGACAGTGTTCCTGTGGGGACAGTGTTTCTGTGGAAGAGACGGCCCAGCCTGCACTAGCAGTGAGGTTCCCACACTGAAATCACTGAGAGCTGGTGGGACCTCAAGAGACCAACTCGCAGAGGTCACAGTGGTAGGTGACAGCAGAAGGTGACTGTGCAGGGCCGTTGGCAACAGAGTGGTGGAGTGAACGGTGGCACAACGAACAGCCATGGCCAGAGCGAACTGTGCCTTTTTGTCCCCCACCTGGAAGGTGTACTCACGTGAAAGCACCTCTGAACTCTGAGTCTCCACTGACCAAGGACAACACCGGTGAGTGGAGTGCGGTGGAGGGAAAAGTGAGGGGCAGGTTAAATAAACATTTGTTTGTTGGACTATATTTTAGTCACTTTGCTCCAGAATGCTGTATTTGTGACTGGGAATAGAAACTTATATAAATATGTTTCCCAGCAGGCCAAGATTTTTAAAATGCAGTATTTGCCAAGGTTGTTATCTCACATTGTTGCTATCTTGGGAGGTCATTAGTACAGAAACTCCCCAACATAAACATTTTTATTATAATTAATTTTTACATAAGAATGGTCATACTGGGTCAGCCCCATGGTCCATATAGCCCAGTACCCTGTCTTACAACAGTGGTCAAGGCCAGGTGCTTCAGAGGGAATGAACAGAACAGGGAATCATCAAGTGATCCATCCCATGTTGCCCATTCCCAGCTTCTGGCAAACAGGCTAGGGACACTCAGAGCATGGCGTTGCATCCCTCTCATCCTGGCTTATAGCCACAGATGGACCTGTTCTCCAGGAATTTATCTAGTTCTTTTTAAAATCCTGTTCTAGTTTTGGTCTTCACAGCATCCCCTGGCAAAGAGTTCCCTGGGTTGACTTTATATTTTGTGAAGAAATACTTCCTTTTGTTTTTTTAAAATCTGCTGCCTATTAATTTCATTGGGTGACTGCTAGTTCTTGTGTTATGTGAAGGATTAAATTAAATTTCCTTATTCACTTTCTTCGCACCAGTCAAGATTTTGTAGACCTCTATCATATCCCCATTAGTCATCTCTTTTCTAAGCTGAAAATTCCCAGTCACTTTAATCGCTCCTCCTGTTTCACACCCCTCATCATTTTAGTTGCCCATCTCTGTACCTTTTCCAATTCCAATATATATTTTTTAGGATGGGTGACCAGATCTACACACACTATTCAAGGTGTGCACGTACCATGGATTTATATAGAGGCAATATGATGTTTTCTGTCTTATTATCTACCCCTTCCTTAACGATTGCTTGCTTTTGTGACTGTTGCTGCACATGGAGTGGATGTTTTCAGAGATCTATCCACAATGACTCCAAGATCTCTTCCTTGAGTGTTAACAGCTAATTCAGATGCCATCATTTTGTATGTATAGTTGAGATTGCTTTCCAATGTGCATTACTTTGCATTTATCAACATTGAATTTAATTTGCCATTTTGTTGCCCAGTCACCCAGTTTTGTGAGATCCCTTTGTAGCTCTTCGCAGTCTGCCTGGGACTTAACTATCTTGAATAGTTTTGTATCATCTGCAAATTTTGCCACCTCACTGTTTACCCATTTTTCCACATGAATATGTTGAACAGCACTGGTCCCAGTACTGACCCCTCAAGGATACCACTATTTATCTCTCTCCATTCTGAAAACTGATAATTTATTCCTACCCTTTGTTTCCCATCTTTTAACCAATTACTGATCCATTAGAGGACTTTCCTCTTACCCCATGATGGCTTACTTTTCAAAAGTCAATTTAAATTAAATACTTTTTTTAAAAATGTATATTTTTTTAGAAATCTAGACCTGTTATGTGTTTTGGTGTAACTTGCATTATTCTTATGTTAAATTTGCATAATCCTAACAAAATATTTACTTTATTCATATCTTTTTTATATATCTCATTGGTCCTGACATTCCCCCCTGTAAATTCGAACACCCCCCCTAATTTCAATTCCTGGGGAAACCACTGCTCATGACACAAACCGCTCCAATTGTTAGACTTGTCAGAGAGGCCAAAGATAAAGTTGGTAGGAAGACTGCAGTACTCATCTACGTCTGAATTAAGGCAGACTGCAGAGTAGGATGTGGCTGTGGTAGGGGGGGAACTTGTCCTGCTGGTAATGGTGGTATTTCTAGTGCTGTCATCCTAGCAACTCTTATGAGCACTTAGTTTATAATTAAATTTATTCTATGAGGGGGGGAAATCCAAAATAAGCCCCATAGATATATCAAATAATATTCTCAATGTTTTTTTTTAAAAGGGAAGATTTTAAAAGTAGTGTTTAAATTAACAAATATGTTCTGAAGATGTTAGTCTTTGAGAGAGTTCAAGTATATAATAAAACTTGTTTAAAACTTGGTATTAAACCAATTATTGTCGCTGAATAAGAGCAGGTGAGCTTCAGTGATTGTCATGATAAATGTAGTGTAGGTAGGTAGAGATTCACAGTTGACCAAAAGTTATTTGCTTATTGATCACAATAGCTTCTTACTGTTGTAAAGTAGTCTGATCTGAATCCAAGTTCATATTTTGTAATATCTAATTAGTCAATTCTGTGCTGAGATATAACTTGAGCTAAAAGTTAATTATCATATTGCTTTAAAGGCTTCATTTGAGCAGGGCATTTGTGTAATTGAATAAATGTTTTGGCAGACTTGGAAGAACTCCTAAAAGAACCTGAACAACCTAACACAAGCATGGCAAGCTACATGAAATTTTCTGTTTGGGTTTCCTTTTGTGAGATTTACAATGAGTGCATTTATGACTTACTACTCCCAGTGTCAAATGACAAGAAAAGAAGGGTGCTACGTCTTGCTCAAGACATCAAAGGTTGCTCTTATGTAAAAGGTAACTGACATACCACTTATTATGCTGGTTATGATAACTTGTTTGAATTTCAGGTGTATTCATCCTGGTGCCAGCACTGAAGAATGTGAATTAACTTTGTAGTAGGATAAGGAATGTCTTTACCTTGAGTATCAAGCGTGAGTAATCCATTCTGAAAATGGCAATGTTTCCAAGTTTTCACTCCCCCCAAATTTAAAGTGCTTGTGTATGTGTACATATGTGCATGCACTTTATTAGAAGGTCTTCCAGAATGTTCCCCTAACTTCCAGAGTGCACTTCCTAGGGTCCTGTATCCCATTCCGTAATTTTCTCTGTAGAAAATTCTTTTCCCCAAGTCTATATTTTTTTCCTAATACCATGAATGTTAGAAACAAAACTGAAGAAAGGTGTTTGGTTTTACATAGTATCTTTTTTTTGTTGTTGTTTTGAACAAAAGAATTCCAGAGACAGTTCTGCTTTTTGATAAGTATAGGAAGAGTCTCATACCATGTAATATCTCTGTCTGGTGAAAGCTCAGCCGCACAACTATAATAGCTTCCTTCTTGAGGGAAGCCTATGTCTTCAAATCTCTCAAGCTACACTGATCACAACTAGGTTGAATTATTCATGGAAATTCGACAAGGGCTGACTTGCCTGCATAAGTTTTTTGTGACCTCCATGCAGGCAAATAGACCTAACCAGGTCCAGTTTAGAAGGCCCAATAAGGGTTTGTGGGTGTTGGGCATGATGGTGGTGTTAGCCTGAGTCAGTTGACATGGACTATCCATGGGTTTTTAATTGCAGAATAGATGTACTGTTAAGGGCTGAAGCTATACTTTGCAAAGGGGGTGGAAAAAAAAGTTAAGGGGCTGTTTAACCGCAGTGTAGATGTTTTGGGCTCGGGCTGGAACCTGGGCTCTAGGTCCCTGCGAGGTAGGAGGGTCTGTCCAAACAGCTACGCTGCAGTTAAACAGCCTCTTAGCCCAAGCCCAAGTCAGTTGGCCTGTGCAAGCTGCAGGTGCCTAATTGCAGTGTAGACCTACCTTAAAAAGTTAGTTAAACTGGTGTACATGCCATTTAGCTACTTCCTATCTACAGAGATTCTAAACATTCATTTTATACAGGATCAGAAAAAGTCTTACAGCTATGTCTTAGTACATAGCATTACACTGAGGACTACATCAACTCAAGAATACAAGGCTGCATAAACTAAACAAAAAACAAAATTTGGTCTAACTTTATTTTTATTTTTTTTTTGGTCACAATCCAGTATTACTTTGAGAGCTATTGCTGGCTAATTTTATTGTATTTTTTCCATGTTTTTAATTAACAGAAGTTACCATCTTAATATTGCTTGAAGTTCTCTTGTGGTGATTTCAGGTACAAGAACTGTTGTGTTTATCAATATGGGTTTCATTATTTTGTAGACTCAAAATACTGATCAATGACTTTTTTCAGTAAGATTGATTCAATTGATTGCAGAGAGTTGTCAAATGTGATTGCCGTTTTCACAAGAGGGCATGCTAAAGCAGAAACGCAGTCTAAATGAAAGTAGTATTCTAGTGCTAATCAAGATATATGTATTAATGTATGGCCCATGAAATATGAAATCTTGGTATTTCCTTTCAAGATCTGCAGTGGATTCAGGTTTCTGATTCAAAAGAAGCTTTTAAACTTCTGAAGCTCGGGTTGAAGCACCAGAGTATTGCTTGCACAAAACTGAATACTTACTCCAGTAGAAGGTGAGAGAACTGTTATTGATATTGTTCAATATAGGGTAGTAGAATACACAAACCACACTGAGCAATTTTTAAAATCTCTGTGGAGCTTGTGTTGATGGGAGAGTCCAGACCTTTTAGATTCCGGATTTGACCTACTTTAATGGTGAACAAAAACTGCAATTTTTGCTCAAATCTTGCAATAAGATTGACCTACATAAGAATTGAATACCTTTTGCTGAAATGCCTTCCTTGAAGGTAAGACATTTAGCTGTTAAGTTTGTTTGCCTTTATATTCCAGTCTCATTTGGGGTTTGAAAAGTCCTCGGGCTTCTAATAATAAATAGAATGTTGGGTATGGGGTAGTCTGCTACTTTGCCTGTTTAAGCAATTAAAAAAAGACTGCATTTAGATCTCAAGTGTGTGTATGCGCGCACACGCACACGATGTAACATGAAAATTTACCTTATCTTCAGTCATGAAATTCTCTCCCCACAGGCATTATAGAGACTAAAATGTTTTTTGTTTTTAAGTAGTGTTGAAATTAGACTAGTGTGTTTTTTTTTAAATTTGTATCTATCTTTTAGTCACAGCATATTCACTGTTAAAATGTTAAAGATTGAAGATTCCGAAGCACCTAATGTAACACGAGTCAGTGAGTAAGTGATTGTGTTTATTTCAAAGCTAACACTACTTTTGCTGACTTCAAAACGCTTGAAAAGCAAAATAACTATTAATCTGTATTTTCAGATTGGCGCTCTGTGATCTTGCTGGCTCAGAGAGATGCACCAAGACGCGCAATGAAGGTGATAGATTGAAAGAGAGTGGAAATATTAACACCTCTCTACTGATTCTAGGCAAATGCATCAATGCACTCAAGAACAGTCAACAGTCAAAGTAGGTGCTATACCTTTAGCTGTTCTATAAAGCCACAAAAAATTATCTTTCTACAACATGTAGCACAAATGTTAACTGTAGTTACAGTAGAAAAAGCAGTTTGATAAATTTTCCACTCTTCAGCCCAAATGTGCAAAATTTCTGGGAAGTCTGATTAAACACACTAAGGAGTAGTTTTTTGAAAATGTAGCAGTTAATACACTTTTCAGACATTTTGCTATTCATTCTGATTATTCAAAATTTGTAGGA
The DNA here is from genome assembly GCF_016161935.1 of Mauremys reevesii. Classification (NCBI taxonomy): domain Eukaryota; kingdom Metazoa; phylum Chordata; order Testudines; family Geoemydidae; genus Mauremys; species Mauremys reevesii. The sequence goes on along the minus strand of NC_052629.1, from coordinate 33,157,354 downwards.
ATTTGAATAAATTTGCTTAGTCTTCCATGACTAGTGACTGCTTTATTTGTAAACCAAGCTTTGTGGCAGGAAACCCCTGCACTCTTCCTGAGCTGTACACTTGTCGTCTGGTGCTTGGTTATTGGAAGTCAGGACCAGCATTAAGGTACAGGCCAAGCTGGTGAAGCACCAGATGTTCTCAGCAGAGAAGGTGGAATTGCAGGGGAGGACTGCATCTAGCAGTAGGTCAAATTCTACGGTATGGAAAGGAATCTTCAACCTTAGGACAGTGCAGAGAGTAGCTGCCCTTGGACAACTGTGGCTATAATTAATGGATATCTCTGGACACCATACCACATTGCAATAGTTTTACCTCAATCCATTACTCTTTCTCTAAAGGGCTAGCATAAAGCCCATGTACCACTTAATTTCCTCATGCCCTCAAACTAGGGAGTAAGTGGTGCATAGGCCTCGTGTTGGCTCTGCACAGGATGACATTAAATTAGGGAGACACCATCAATTAGAAATCCTGCACTCTTGTGATTCAACAACTCTTCTTTCTCTGCATGCCCACCCCCATTACTGTATGGGAGATCCACACAACCAGACTACACAGGAGAAACAGTGAAACTGGCTAAATACAAAGTGCTGTCAAGTACATGCAGGAAACCAAGTATCTTTCTCCAATTTTACAGTAATGTGAGAGGTACTAAAAATACCTGTATGAAGTAGAATCTTTAGAAGTGTGGTAGCTTACTATCATTCTAACACATCTTTAATGCTTAAATTTCTAAGACCTAATGTGGTCTGTTTTTATAGGGTTAAAGAATCCAGGAATTGCAGATTGAAATGTTATGACTGAGGCTTTTTTTCCTACTGAACTGGAATGTATCTAACTTTGATATTATTTTTAGGCTGCAGCTGCATATACCATTTCGGGAAAGTAAACTAACTCACTTCCTTCAAGGCTTTTTCAGTGGAAAAGGGAAGGTATATATGATAGTAAACATCAGCCAGTGTGCTGGTGCATATGATGAAACCCTCAATGTGCTAAAGTTCTCAGCAATTGCCCAAAAAGTAAGTGCACTATAACTTTGTAGCTTTATTATTTTAAATCTTCAAAGTTACATTATGGAGATAATTTAGTAGTTCCATATCTATACAATTTATACTTGCACTTAAAGCAAGTCTCTACAATTCCTTGCATATTATACTTCAGTGACTTTTTTTTTAATTTTTTGTCTCTAAATTTGTCTCCTCGTGATCAAATTTAATGTTCTATAATCTTTCCTGCTTGAAATTCTTCATAATTTTGGGAAGGAAACATTTAAAAAAATGAGTCTTTACAAAAAACTGTTGTGATTATAATGTTCTCTTGGGCTCTGCCAGCTAGAGAACCATAATCCCTAGAAATTCCAACTTCCACACACGTGGCTCATCCTATTTCTGACCTGAAAGAGATTTTAAACATTCATATTTTTAATGCAAACATCTCACCCTGTTCTCTTATTGATTATAAGCTATTTGTTCTCAGCAGGCATGTGGTGAGAAGTACATCAGGTTTTTTCCTCCCCCTTTAATTCCTCCAATCTCTGGGGGGAGTTACTTACTCTCCAGCACTAACTGCAGTCTGACTCTGCAAAAGGGACAAGCTGCCTTTGGCTCCTGAGAGAGTCTCTCACTGTTCTTGCCAAAATAACATAGCAGCAGTTTTTCTATGCCAAAGGAATTAGCAACCCCACTCCTGAGGTGGTTTTGTCCCTCTAGCCAGTCTCCAGTGCTTCATTTCAGGAGAACCCTGGGTCTCAGAACAGTGCAGTTTCTGCATGATTCCTGCTCTTCTCTGCAATTCAAAATTACTCCTGTTTTGTAATGTGGCAGAAAATTTCAGGTGTGGTGACTGCAAGTGGGCATTGCCAACAAAATGAAGTACAGCCCCTAGCTGCATGCTAACTGATACCCATGGCTGCAGGCTACCTCCATAAGTGCTTTAGTATTCTCTTAACCAGTGTCTAACAAATAATTGACAACCTCTTTCCCTCAACAGATTTGTGTTCTAGACACTTCTAATGCTCCCCAAGATCAGCCATTTGTCCAGAAGTCTGCAAGAGAAGTCTCTCTCATAAATAATGTGGACACTAAAATCCAGGTAGCAAGAAAAAGAGCCACTGTACTTTGGGACAGGAGCCTGGAAGATGTGATAGAAGATGACGATGATTTAACTGTGGATAACAATGAGACACATGAGGAGCATGATATGGCAAAAGAAATGCCGGAGGAGGAGGAGGAGCATGATATGGCAAAAGAAATGCCGGAGGAGGAGGAAAATAAAGTAATTATTGGAAGAGAAGAGTATCTGGTATGTACCCGGAATGCTTTCAGAGTCAATACAATATAACTTTTGATGGGTAGGTGGTATCCTTAGTATAATGTATTTGTGGGGGACTGAAGCATGCTGCCTGTTGCGGAAAACTGTGTAAAAATGGCTTTTTAAGTTTGGTTGCACCCGTTACTGAAAGTCTATGTAAACAGACCTCTTCTCAGTGTACTGTATTTTACAGCATGGGCAAGCTGTGGACTTCAGTAATATTAAAAAATCCTTTATGCCTATATTCTATGCATGCAAGATCTCTGGAAGCAAACTTTTTTCTATGCTTCAGCATGCTCATCAGTTTAATCTGGGACAATACTATATTTGGAAACTACTCTTGCTTTGGGTTGTATTGTGCTGTGATATTCTCCAACTAATGCTCCTTGAGAAACAATGTCTATTTTAAAAATATACTGTTTAAAACTCTAGATTTTAACCTTGTTTTGAACAGATAAATCATTCCAATCTTTCTTAGAAAAAGTTTTTCTAAAAGGTGAGATAATAATTTATAATGTTCTTTGGATTCTTGAACATGCTTGTTCTGTGTACGTATGTATACAATATTGATGGTTTGCACTGGTACAGCAATTTACCAACATTTAATCTATCTACCCATCCTCCTTTTTTCCGATAATGGTAGCAGAATTGGACACAACGGTTGCTCACATTTCAAAAAGAAATCTGAACCAATATTCTCATATTTGAAGAACCTTTTATCCTTGGAGCAGTGATTAAGAAATAATCTTTCTGAAAACTTTCCTTTATAAAAGCATTAAAAGATTATTTATTTGTGATCATTGTAGAGACTACTAAATATAATGGAAGACTTGAAAAGCAAGTTGATCAATGAGAGAAAAGATAAGTTACTCCTGGAATTAAAAATTCGTGAAGAAGTCACACAAGAATTTACTCAGTATTTTGCTCAACGGGAAACAGATTTCAGGTAAGTTAACAGTTGCTTAGGTTTCTTTATATTCTTCTAGTTGTACATAGTTTACACTGTTGTGTAACTCAGTCTTTTAATCTTAGCCTGTAGGTGGTAAATATTTGTATCTTTTACAGTTGCAAATAAAAATGAAATAATAAAATAAAAGCCAAATATTTAGTGTTGGGGAAGTTTAACATAGCTGCCCCTTCCTGCACCTGTGCAGACACTCTTATTCCAGTGTCCAATATAAGTGATTCTCTTTTGGTTTAGTTTAAACCCCTTCTCAGAAAACATGTCAAACTGAAGAAGTTACTCTTTTAATTAGAATAAGTGCTTATAAAGGCATAGCCCACTGTGTGTATCTGTTCATATTCATACCTCTGCTTTTAGCAAACTTTCCTGTATATACAAGGCTTCATTTAATAAATAAAAAGGCTAAAGCTAAACAGCTTTCTGTTTCATGATGTCAGTTTGTTTGCTTTTTCACTATACCAAATGGATGGATTTGCTCAAATAAAATTGAGTTCTTCTTTCCCCCACCTCCCTTAGAAATTACATTGGTTAAGATTCTTTGTAAAAGGGAAAAAAACTACAAATTCTTTTTGACTGCTCTGATATTTCCCCTCAGCCTTCTTACTCTGAAGTCCTTTTACTTGCCAAAGCTAGTTCAAACCCCATACCCAAGTTGACATTAACCACTTGCTGTGAAAGCAACGTGTATTGTATCTAAACTTTACATTAAACAAAAATAAAAAACCCAGCGTCCTGTATTGACTGATTTTAAACCACTGAAAGGTGAGAACAATGAAAGACAAACGATAATTCTGAAGTCCTAAGATCTTTCACGCTATCAAGGCAAAAAACGAATGTCATCTAATTGGGGGGAAGATGAATGTTTTCAGTGGCTTTAGACATAAAGTTCTAGCTATACAGCTGCCTGTTGCACTGTCTGCTAAAATTACAGGAAGAAAACCAGTTGCAAATCTACTCTAGTTGATGGTCCAATATAAATGCTTTCCAGAACAATAAAATGTTTCAATTCTAGATGTCTTGAACTAAGTAAAACTTTGACATGATTTGGGATAGACTTTGGACATCTGTAAATTCTAATCCCTGTATCAACTGCAGATATGCTCCATGCAAGAGGAGGGCATACAGAGCGCACTACTGTGCTATAAGTAATTGTGGTATGTGAGGCTCAAAAGCTGCTTGAATGGCTGATGAAAAATATACTCAAATTCTAGTGTACAGTTTACCTCTAGTAATATGCACGATTCAGAAAACCTTGTGAAATCCTTGATCTATATAAATATTTTTCGTAATTTGTAGTTACTGGACTGTTTCTGACCGCAAGATTAATATACACTTGTGAAGTTCGTTAGAAAGAGCAGCTGTAACTTAAAATTAACCCAGTTCACAAAATGAACAAGCATGGGAGAATACCCAGGTTCTGACAGTCACAGTGTAGTGTCAGAGACCCATTAACGTTCTTTGTTTATTATAATAATAAAAAAAGTAATTTCTAGCATTAGAACTCTTTAAATACAGGCAATGCCTTTCTCATGAACGAGAGTTGCTAGAAGAAGCTTCTGAACAACGCTTGGAAATCTACAAGGATTTAGTAAATGAATGTGCCAAAAACCTGGATGAAGAACAGGAGATAAAGGATTCCCATTGTAATGAAAGAGCTGGAATGCTGGTAATTTTTTCCCCTACATATTGAAGAATCTGGCTTTGTACTAGGACCTAACCTACTGTTAAGGGATGAGTACTTCTCATGGTTGGGTATTAATGTAAACTGACTCCAGATGCCAAGGAATGGATGTAGTGGTGACTTCAAGAATTCTTGTTCCAAGTAGCGTAGACCTTATTTCTTATTAAATTAGAAGTTGGTACCTTTTAGCTTGCCATAAAAGAACTCTCAACAAGATCTATTTTAGGGATTTTTCAAGGGATGAAAATTTAGAGATGTGCACTATAAGATGAAAAGTAAGTAGTTCAGGTTCTAAAATTTGGGCTTTGTGTGCTAAAAAGATGGATGCGTTTATAGCTTATAGTAGAATCTAATATGAATTTAACTTTTTGTTTAATTTCTGGTGACTTTAGGCTACTCACACTGAATATGTTTATAGGAGCCTAAATATCTTTTCAAAAAAGAGTTGTGTGCACATCTCAAGCAATGGGAGTAGCATATGCATTTAAGGCATAATTAGGTCCTGGTGCTTGTTTTTGGCATGAGACAGGATATTGCAGCTTTGTCATCCTGTTATTTTAACCTCTACTTACCCTTATTTTTCATCATAATTTAAAAAAGCTGTATCTTTAACTCTCTTCTATTTTACCTTTTTACAAAAATATATTAAGATTTCCAGACACTAGTTAATAACAATTCAGAAATTGACACAGACTGTTCACTTGGTGTGTTATATTCCACATTCTCCCAACTCAAGATACAGTACTTCTTGGTGGTTTATGGGCAAAATTCTGCTGTTACTTGGATTTATATCCGTATAACAGAGGAAAATTTTACCCTTGCTTTTAAGTTCTTTTAAAAAAAAAAAAAAAAAAAAAAGGCAGATATTATCCCCATAGTGCAAGATGGTATCAGTCAGAATTAAAATCTGGGAATTCCTAGGTTTTATCCTTTCCTTTCATGGATGAATTCATTAAGTTGTTGAACTGTTCATAGGAAGGGTGGCTATACTAAGATTTGTCCAAAGAGAACCTAGGGTTCTATTATAGCTATTACAAGCTGATTTAGCAATTTTAGGCCATTGCTAAATAACCATAAAACGCTTTTCACTTCCTTTCTAGGAAGGAGGCAATAATGTAGCTCCTGAGAACTGTATTGATCTTGAGGGCATTATTAATTTTCTGCAAGATGATGTCACTGATATTAAGAAGCAGGCAGAAGAAGCTCACAGGTATATTGTATCCCTAGAAGACCCACAGGAAGCTATTGCTTGGCTTGAACAAAAACTGGGAAAAGTTACTGTTGAGCTAACTAAAACCAAAGAAGAGCTGACACAGAGAACTAAAGGTGAGTGGGATAAAATAAGTGATTCTGAACTAATGCAAACTTGGAAGATATGTTAAATTCTAATGAATTAAGTGGACTGGATATCTTAACCTGCTTAAGTTTTAATATTTACATTTTAATACAAACTAGTTACCATCTGTTCATATTGTGATCTTTGTAGTTGATCAAATTGGATATTACCTTTATTTTTATTACATTATTTTAAGCTCAACCAAACCATTGTTTTGTTAAAACTAATCTTATTTAAAAATTATAGAACAGTTCAGTTATTACTTAATTTGAAAAGATGCAGCCTTATTCAAGTTAAAATGTCTTCTAACTGTAGGATGAATTTAATATTGACTCTTATTGATTTCACATTTTTAAGAGCATGCACAGCATACATTCCAAAAACCTATAAAATACAGTAATTTCAGTACCTTTCAATGAGGAGTGATATCTCACAAGAAAACTAGTGCCCTGCACAATAACTATAGTAGAATTCTCAGAGTATGAATCCACTTTAGGAAACTTTTTATTCCAGAAAATCTAGTGGTTTTAGTTTTATCATGTTTAGGGTTTTTTTCAACTTGTCATTGAAGTAATTACTTGACAAAAATCCCCTCAAATAAATTGTGGTCTTGTCTTGTCTACTTTTTAGCCTGAATGAAAAAAAAATTAACACCCCTCTTCTCTTTCCCCCCCCCCCAAAAAAAAAAGCTTGAGTACATGCCTGCCGTTGGGAAACAAAACTGTCTAAAGTTCTAGACTAGAAAAACAGTAATGGGTGGAGTGACGGGCTAATGGGTAGAATCAACTCACTGAATGCTGAAGACGGAGTTTATAAACTGTTAGGGGAATCGATTTGCTAAATTCTAGAAACTTCTGGAATATATGTAGGGCATATATTAATAAATCTAGTTAGCTTATCTTCTCAGTTCTTAGTGTGAATTCACTACTTTCTCATTCTAACTAGTAAATATGAAAGCTGTTGATTATATGCTGGAAACCAATGATTAATATTTAATGATCACTAGATTCCCGTGTGTGAACTAATTCAGCATGTCTAAAGTTTGAATGTGATTACGTAAGCACAAATAATGCAAATAGAATTCTTCAAAATAAAACATTATAAACAAATAGTTAGCCAACAGGATACAAATACTCTGAACAAAGTACAGAAAAAGAGATTACTTTGGATTAAAGATCAATATGCCCTTTACTGAAACTTGGTAGAGATTTTCTCATCGCCACAATTTGTCATTGAAATGTTGATGTAGTGTTTGATTTTTCCGTCCCAGTTCTGAGCTTTTCACCAGCATTCAACATAGCTCTGTTGAGAAGCAGTATCTGATTCTCTTTACTTCCCAACTTTGTAGCAATTCTTGATTGCTCTTGCCATTTTGGGAGCAAAGTTGTAATTTGTTTTGTTTTTTTGTTTGTTTATGCTATCACCTGCAGTGTGGCACATCATGAGAAATTTAGAGCATTTCACCCCAAATATGCCAAAGCAGACATATTTGAGCTTGCAGGTCTATTGCTGACTGCTGCAAAGGGAAGCAATAAATGAAAATTTTAAAGGAAGAACGAAAATGAGGAATATAATTACTCCTGGGGGAATTCTGTGCCAAAAAAATTAAAAATTCTGCGCATGATATTTAAAAACTCTGCATTTTTTATTTGTCGAAATAACACCACATAATCACACCAGTTTCAATTATTTTTGGTCATTTATTTCAAAATACCTGTCAGCAAGTATGTCTGTAACAATACAGACAACAAAAAAGATTCAGGAAATATTTTTTGACAAATAGGTTCCTTACTAGGCATATTGATACAGAACTCATGAGTAATAATTCATTTAAGCTATAATACAGAACCGTATTTCCCACACCCCTCAGAAGCAGTGCAAAGTGCTGGGGGAGTCAGGGTTAATGGAGGAGCTGAGGGAGAGGGAAGTAAATTGCTGGGAAGGAGTCTGGGTGTGAACTTGATGGGTTGGTGGATATGGGTGGGAAAAGTATGGAACAGGTTTTGGGGGGGGAGGGGCAGGGAGGGATTTTCAGGGAATGTCTCCATGCAGACCCTGCCTGACCCCTAGCCTCTCCCATCCAGTCAGGCACATCTGCCCCTGTCCCTGTATGTCCTTGCACCCCCTGTTGACATGTCCCTTCACCCCCACTCACACACCCCTCCCTGTCCCCATGTGTCTCTGTGCCCTCACCCAGCCACTCTCCTATCCCTATGTAGCTCTGTACCTCCCTCCCCTCTGTGGCCCTGTGTCTCCACTCCCATTTCAGCAGAAGGTTTTTTCTGCACAAAAATTAAAAGTATGCATGGCTCATTAATTATGCCTGTGCAGTAGCACAGAATTCTCCCAGGAGTATAATAATGGCTACAAGCATAACACAAAAAGAACTAAGTAGACTACACCTTATTAATTCTGTGTCTGAAAAGAAAACAATAGAATATTGTGTCCAAGTTGCTGAAGATGCTATCCATGATACAGAGAAAGTACTTAGCTGTCTGAGCAAGTGGCAAAGTACTAACATGAAAAATCAGAGCAGGTGCAATCATCCTAAATTGATGACTGATGACAGTTCAGCACCATATCTAAAACTTGCTAAAGTAACACTTAACACAGTCCTCAAGCATCTTGTGGAACTTCAGTTTTTTACTTTTATGCAACAGTTTCTTGGTTAGTTTACATATGGACCCCCAGTCCAGCTGATGTAGTGGGGTTTCACTGAGCCTGCTTGCTCCACTAACCTGGGCTCCCTCTCCCTGTTTTGCTGAATCAGGCTCTTTGGCCTCTGGCAGCACACACACAGGTAGGGATGCACCAGCTGTAGAATTGCACAGAGTTTCTGAGCAGCTCTGTAATGGGGAGATTTAGCTAGGAAATCACCCAGCACTCAAGTGCAGCTCCCCTCTAGAAAGTACATCCAAAAAAATATTGTCTTGTGCTGTAGAAAAATCTGTACAACATAAGCTCATAAATTTGCCCCCTCCCTCAATGTGAAAGAATATATGCACAACTTCTTACGCCCCCCCATTATAAATTTCACAAACTGAGTTTTATAACAAAACCAAGTTTATTAATGATAAAAGGTAGATTTTTAAGTGATAGCAAACAGATCGAAGCAGATTACTGAGCAAATAAAACAAAACACGCAAACTAGGCTTAATACACTCAAGAAACAGATTACAAAATGTAATTTCTCACCCTAAATGTTTTTGGCAAGTTGCAGAGTTTTTGTAGCTTAGAGTTCCAGTTACTTCTCTTTACAGACTAGACTCCTGTCTTAGTCTGGACTCAGCCCTTGCCTTTCCCTCAGCTCAGTTCTTTTGTTTCTTCAAGTACTACCAACTGTCTATCTTCTTGGGCAGGAAAGCAATGGAGAAGAGTCCTGTTTGCCTTACTCTTCAGCCTTCAATAGAATTTACATAAGGTGGGAAGCCTTTGTTTCCAGTGGAAAAGTACTAGCAGTGTTCAGGTGGTACTTTTTACCAGGTGACATTATCACCTGACCATGCAGTGTCAAAGCAACCATGAAACCAGGTTTATTTGCAGTGTCCACAGGAAGGAACTCATGGAAGATGGGGAATGCACATCTTTGAAGACTCATTGTCTTTTTCCTAATGGCCTATTAAGGCTGTCTGTTTACTGTCTGGTGGGCGTCTCCAAGTACAACCACTGTTGTAATTGTTATATAGTCAATATTCCTAATTCCAGGTACAGAAATGATACATGCATACAAATAGGAGAATCACATCCAGTAAATCATAACCTTTCCAATGATACCTTACATGAGCCGTCTTCCATAAAATATATCTTAATTATGCCATATTCATACAATACACATGTCTATAAAGAATATGGAGTGTCATGTCAGAGTTTATGTATGACTCACCTTCCCACTAACACTCAGCGCTTTCAGGAGGACTTTCTACATTTACATGCAACTACTGTAAATTCTAAATCTTGCAATGAGCACCAAGAGGACTCTGATCAACATAGAACAGCATTTTTTCCAATAGGCTCACTCAGCAGAGACACTAAACGTTAAAGACTACACTTTAAACTCCATACAGAAATGGAACCACACTAAAGAGGGAGGAGATTGGAGAAGTTTTATAAAAACCTTTCTGTTTAGTCAATCTGAATAATGAAGACAGAAAAGCTGAACTGTGATGAAGAGGGTGAAAAGATGTTGGTTTTAATATTGAGGTGGTTCTTTCTCTTACAACATTTTTAAAATTGTGGATTCAGATATCTGCCCTAAAATCTCTGCTTGTGAAGGAGCTTGTTCTCCTCTTGGTTGCATCAAAATAGAGGAAATCTGTGGAATTTATAACTTTGTCCTTTAAAAAAAAAAAAAGGGGGGGGGGGGACAAAAACCTCCATTCCTGTCTAGCTTGCACCAGCATTAGTCATGTATTTTCAGCACACTTGGAATTATTGAAACTTTCTTAACAGGTTAGAGGCTGGAAAAACAAATAAGCAAGCGGATCAGTATCGCAGGATACACATAAATGAGTAGTGGGCTTATCTAAGCTGACTCCAGACTCTATTATTGTGTCCTATTTCCGGAACTGAAAGCCATGTGTGTGTGAGAGAGAGAGAGACATGCATCTGGATTTCATTCACTTACCCACTTGTGGGTTTGGTGGTCTTTTTCATGGCGGAGGGGTAGCTTTCCTATATTGGGGAGTGGAAAAAAATCACGATCCTCATTAATGTATTAAGGTCTCTAATATTAAAGTTATTGCTTTGAACAGGACTCGGTGAGCAGGCTTACAGGAAGAAGCCACCCTTTTGCTTAAAGTGCAATTATTGGATAGTTTTGGTTGAAATACATGCATTTATTTTTCCAAACTATTTAAATTATTTATTTGCCAATATTTGAGATACACAGACTATTCCCCCCAGTTTGATTTAGCAGTCTAAAATATTTTTTGATTTTCAAACGACTAAGACTTTTCCAACTTACTGAATGAACTACTAGTTTGCAATCTTTGTAATGCAAACCAGTTTCTCTATTTGATTACAGAGCTTGAAATGCAAGTGATTAAATTAAGTGAATCTGCTCAACAACTTGAAGAAGCTACTGAGGTAACTTTTTATTTCTCAAAAAGAAAAAAAAATCACTGAAACTAACATCTGCTTTAATTATTCATACAAAATTACAATAGCTTAATGTCTGATTTCATAGTATGCTTAACTGAATAGACCTAGCAGTACTATGGTTTGTTTCTCATTGCATGTTTGAGTGCGAAAGATTTGGAGTCATGTTACAATTAAGGCTATCAAGCAATTAAAAATAATTGCACTGTTAGACGATAATAGAATACTACTTATATAAATATTTTTGGATGTTTTCTACATTTTGAAATATATTGATTTCAATTACAACACAATACAAAGTGTACAGTGCTCACTTTATATGTATTTTTGATTACAAGTATTTGCACTGTAAAAAAACGAAAGAACTAGTATTTTTCAATTCACCTAATACAGGTACTATAGTGCAATCTCTTTATCATGAAAGTTGAGCTTACAAATGTAGAATTATGTACAAAAAAAACTGCATTAAAATTTTAGAGCCTACAGGGCCACTCAGTCCTACTATTTGTTCAGCCAATCGCTCAGACAAACAAATTTGTTTACATTTTCAGGAGATAATGCGGCCCACTTCTTGTTTATAATGTCAACTGAAAATGAGAACGGGTGTTCTCATGGCACTGTTGTAGCTAGCGTCACAAAATATTTGTTTCAGATGCGCTAAAGATTCATATATCCCTTCAGTCTTCAACCACCATTCCAGGGGACACGCGTCCATGCTGATGACTGGTTCTGCTCGATAACAATCCAAAGCAGTGCGAATTGACGCATGTTCATTTTCATTATCTGAGTCAGATGCCACCAGCAGAATGTTGATTTTCTTTTTGGTGGTTCAGGTTCTGTAGTTTCCGCATTGGAGTGTTGCTCTTTTAAGACTTCTGAAACCATGCTCCACACCTCGTCCCACTCAGATTTTGGGAGGCAGTTCAGATTCTTAAACCTTGGGTCGAGTGCTATAGCTATCTTTAGAAATCGCACGTTGGTACCTTCTTTACATTTTGTCACATCTACAGTGAAAGTGTTCTTAAACTGAACACCGTGCTGGGTCATCATTCGAGATGGCTATAACATGAAATATATGGCAGAAGGCGGGAAAAACAGAGCTGGAGACCTACAATTCTCCCCCGAGTTGTCACAAATTTAATTAACGCATTATATTTTTAACGAGCATCAGGAAGCATGTCCTTTTGGAATGGTGGCTGAAACATGAAGGGGCATATGAATGTTTAGCGTGTCTGACACACACATACCTTGCAATACCAGCTACAAAAGTGCCATGCAAATGCCTGTTCTCACTTTCTGGTGACATTGTAAATAAGAGGGCAGCATTATCTCCTGTAAATTTAAACAAACTTGTTTGTCTTAGCAACTGGCTGAAGAAAAAGTAGGGCTGAGTGATCTTGTAGGCTGAGGTTTTACATTGTTTAGTTTTTGAGTGCAGTTATGTAACAAAAAAATCTACATTTGTAAGTTGCACTTTCACGACAGATTGCACTATGGTACTTGTTTGAGGTGAATTGAAATACTATTTTACAGTGCAAATATTTGTAATAAAAATAATATATCCTTTGATTTCAGTTTCAACGCAGAATACAATATATATGAAAATGTAGAAAAACATCCAAAATCTTTAATACATTTCAATTGGTATTCTATTGTTTAACGGTGTGATAAACTGCAATTAATCACAATTAATTTTGAATTAATCGCATGAGTTAACTGTGATTAATTGACAGCCCTAGTTGCAATGGATTCCTGTTATCTAAAACCTAGTAAAAATGTAACTTTTCTCTTCTTAAAGAAAATGACGACACAGAATAAACGAATTCAAGAGCTAATGCACATTGTGGAGCAAAAAGATGATGTTATAAGTAGACTACAGGACTTAATATCCCATTTAGAAACTACAGTAAAAGACTATGTAAGTTTCTGGCTCTTCATTTCTTAAAATGTACAAAACTTAATTTGACTTTTTTTTTAATGCTTGTAATAACTGGTTAAAAGATGGGAAACGGTGTAGGAATGATTAGCTCTCACAATGGAGAGGTAAATAGTGGTATCCCCCAAGGATCTGTAGTGGGACCAGTGCTATTCAACATATTCATAAAAGGTCTGGAGAAAGGGGGGAAAACAGTGAGGTGGCAATGTTTGCAGACAATAAATTTTTTTTTTACTTAAGATAGTTAACTCTTCGCAGTCTGCTTTCGACTTACAAAGGGTTCTCATAAAACTGGATTGGGCAACAAAATGGCAGATGAAATTCAATGTTGAGAAATGCAAAGTAATGCACATTGGAAAACAATCCTAACTACACATACAAAATGATGGGGTCTAAATTAGCTGTTACCACTCAAGAAAGATCTTGAGGTCACTGAACGGATGTTCTCAAAGAATTATCCACAATGTGCAGCAGCATTCAAAAAAGCTGACAATTTTAGGAGCCATTAGGAAAGGGATAGATACAATGGTAAATATCCTAATGCCACTATATAAATCCATAGTATGCCCACACCTTGACTACTGAGTGCAGTTCTGGTTGCCCAATCCTAAAAAAGATGTATTTAAAATAGAAAATGTATAGAAAAGGGTAACAAAAATGGTTAGGAGTATAGAAGAGCTTTCATATGAAGAGCGACTAAAAAGACTGGGACTGTTCAGTTTAGAAAGAGGGGATATGCTAGAAGTCTACAAAATCACAAATGGTTTGGAGAAAGTGAGTAGTGAAGTTATTTACCCCTTCACATAACACACAAACCAATGAAAGTGATAAGTTTTAAAACAAAAGGAAGTACTTCTTTACACAACATACATTCAACTTGTGTAACTTGTTGCCAGGGGATGTTATGAAGACCAAAAGTATAACTGGCTTCAAAAAAGAATTACATAAATTAATGGAGGTTAGGTCCATCAATGGCTATTAGCCAAGATGGCCGAGGGATAGATCTGCAGAGTGGCCATTTTATTTGAGAGAATTAATCTACAGTTGAAGATGGAAAGAAGTGATGGGCAGGAAGCTAGAGTTATGACATCAAAGTCAGACTAAATAGGAGACTGGAATGAAGAAGAAATAAAGCCTTGGGAGGAGGAGGTGCAATAGATTATATAAAGGAGACTTTGGTGAGCAATTCAGAGGAGAAAGCACGTAGCAAGAAATGAGTTGGAGATGTAGAGAAAGCAGCAGCCCCCAACACAGTCACCATCATTCTTTTTGATTACGATGTGGGAGAGAAGGAGCAGTAATAGTCATTGTTGCACTGAGAGCCAAGTTTCAGTGGGGGCATGGAGGTAGAGGAAGCAGGAGAAGAGGTCAGAAATGTTTGGAGACAAAGCAGGTATTCCAGAGGTATCCTGATCATCATCCCTCCACCCAGATACCGAATGAGGTTGGTGGTGTGGAATGGGTAGCCAGGACCATTCTTTTCTTCCCTGCCTTTGAAATGGTTGACTGACTTAGTAGCGATGTACAATGGTGGTAAGCACTGAAAGCCTTTGGGATGGTATGGGCCTATAAATACATTGGCGGTAGTGCTTACTGGACTTTGATGCACACACTAAGGGCTGGTCTACACTAAAGGAAAAATCATATAAAGAACTTCAGCTTCGTGAATAACGTGAACGAAGCTGAGTCGATCTTATATCGATCACTTACACGCCTCACGCTCGCGGGATCGATGTCCGCTCTCCATGTGTCGACGCGCCACGCGCGTGTGTGTGGGTGGTGGGAATCGATAGGGCGGGTTTTCGATATGATCGCGTCTATATGATGCCTAGATGATATCGAAACTGATCGATCTACTCGCTACGCAACGACGGGTAGTGATGAACGAGCCTAAGTGTTTCAGGCTAGTTGACAATCTGGAGAAATACCATTTGCATGTTAAAATGATCTTATGTTTGCAGCTATATTATCTATGTGCATCCAC
The DNA here is from genome assembly GCF_016161935.1 of Mauremys reevesii. Lineage (NCBI taxonomy): Eukaryota > Metazoa > Chordata > Testudines > Geoemydidae > Mauremys > Mauremys reevesii. The sequence goes on along the minus strand of NC_052629.1, from coordinate 33,142,009 downwards.
TCTTTCTACAAGTTCCACACTCTGATTTATTCCATAGAGTACATTAGGGGATGCAAATTAACACTGATTCATCTTATTCCCGCCCTTCAGTTTTTCAGTAGTGTGACCACTTTTGAGGGCTATACCTATACTCCAAAACATCTTAGGATTACACAAGATATGGCTCCTGTCATCTCCTCATTCTCCAATTAATTTCAACTGTCCATACCATGCTTTCACACCTGACTGATATACAGGTATAGAACTACAAAAAAACCAAACCGTAACTCTCTCTGTCCACCAGTCTTATTTAATGACATGATAGTGTGAAGATGAAGTGCTATAACCACATGTCCTGTCTTATTTAAAAATGCCAACATATCTGCTCTCTGGCCAGCCTGGTCTTAATATTTGGTCAAATTTATAGTACATAGCAGAAGTTAAAGCATTTGCCAAACTATCCTTTGGGCTTAATATTTATCATGGGCACTTCTAACCTAATTAGAAAGTATATCGAGTACTGTTGATTGGAGGAAGGGTTAAGACTGTTACTAAGAACTTTCACTTTTAAGAAGATGACAAAGTGTAAAAAATGTTTGTAAAAGTCACCAAATGCTTTTTGAAGGAATTAAGTTTCTGTAGCTTTTGACACATTACTGTTCTCTTGACACATTACTGTTCTCTTGTTGGAATACATAATCCCTCTGATTCATGCGTATTATCTGTATTGGTGCTTTTTCTTTTCTTCCCCTTTGTGCTGTGTTCTGTACTCCAAAGCATTGTTCACCTCTTTATTGCCCACAGCAAAGGCAACCTGTAGCTGACTTTTTTTCCCAACAAAAATCCTTGTAGAAAAGTTATATGGCTGTTTTTCATTTTTTGTTTTCATATTAAATTGAGATTATGTATTGCTTGAAACATGTTGGCTGCTTGTTTTGTATAATGGCAGGTGGTAACTAATTTTATTTAAACATAGGACAACACTGTAACTACCATTAAAAGACAAATGGCAAAGGAGAACAGCGATGGGACAATAGAAGGCACTCAGTCTAGTGAAAGTGTGAAGCATGTGTTGAATGTAGGAAGAAAACGCTGTTTTGAAAGTAAGCCTACCCAAGATGAAGAGCCACCTACAAAGAAAGGTACCATTTCTACTACAGCCGAACAGGGAGCCTTCCGAAAAAATCTGATTCCAATGCCAGAACAAAAGCAAAAATTCGCAATTCGTAAACTTTATTGTCTGAGGAGAAGAAAGTCAGCAACATTAAATACTAAATGGAAGTAACTGTTTTTCATTGTCTTGTGTGTTGCCTCTAAATTCTTAAAATAAAAAACTGCTTTTTAGATGTCTTGCTTCCCCTTTGCTATGTCTGCTAATACATTTGCTAATTCTGATGTAGTCAAGATATTTGTTAGTGGACTTTACCTACAACTGGCATGTTTAACTGTGGTTTTTCTGCAAAGCTTGCTGTTAACCTTGTTAAACCTTAGCTTTTTCCTGCCTAAGCTCTTTTGAAAACTGAAGTGTCAATGCGGTCTATGATCTATTCTGTCATAGTATGTGGGTGCTGTACCCACTTCTGTGCAAGGTGTTTCATTAGGTCAGTGTATAGAAACGTAAAAATCCATATATAGTATGTAAAGCTGATAATGATAAAACTCAAATTCATTTTGGGATCTAGTGTTTCTCATAAACATCTTTGCTGCTGGACACTGCATAAAGTAGCCATTCAACTCCTGTATGGCATATATCTACATAGCTGTTCAGTGTCTGCAGCTTTGAAATCTCCCTGCTCCCCTAGCCTGCTTGGACTCTGACTGTCAAGGATCATCTAGGTGCCTCCCCAGAAGCTAAGGGACCTCAAATAACAGGTGCAGCATCTACACAACCTGAGTGGGGATTGCAGATAGGAATATGTTGACCCAAACAAGAATCAAGGAAAGGAGGCAATGGGGCAGCCTAGAGGCTTTTCCTCTTTCCTTCCCTCAAGTAAGGAGCTAAAGGCTTCCCCAATTAACATGTGGAGATGGATTAGAACTACCTAGCCTCTGCTATCTGATGGTAAAATGGTAAGCAAAACATGGGGATGCAGGTAGCCCAGCCCCCACCGGGGGATTGAGAAGTAATAGCTGTTGAAGGGCACTCCCTTCAGAGCCATGTTGAACAAAGGAGGAGTGGTATAGCAAGTTCCATAGATCTAGCGCATAGCAGGTGAGCAAGCTGCTGATGCTGCTTTCTCTGACAAGAGAAGGAACTGCTATGCCTGTCAAGACCTTTACACGTTGGTTAGGGCGAACCTTGGCTCTGCATGGAACCACCTTATGAAGCAATCCATGTAAATGCCAAGAGGGGAGAAGGTGATGACAAAATTAAGTGAACATTTAAACCCTTTGCTATAGCAAGCTGTATCCGATAGCTGCTCTAATCTTGGTATTCATGCCTGATGAATGTTTATAAATACTAATTTTTAGCATTGAACACAAAACCATATAGAATGCAAAGTGGTACATTAATGCTACTGTTACAGTTGTACAGTTAGGAAATACAAACTTTTCAAAACACGAAACTTAGTCTTGGGTATTCTCCCTTTAAAGAGCGCTCAGTCAAATCTTAAAGGTCAGTTGGTTGACTGTCTCAAAAAAGCATGTGGGGAATTTTTGCTTCCCCTTAAGTACGTAACTCAACAATGGCCAAATGTATCTTCCTCAAACTTCGCTTAAAAAAATCACCTTTTCACAGAGAGTGTAAATTTTAGTAATAAAGACTTAAGATGAAAAACAAATTTTAGTTTTAACTATCCTGTGGCCTTTGCTATAATAAATGAGAATTTCTTAAGAAATTCTCTTCATGCAGGTTGGCTGTCTAAGTTGGAAGTCATGTACCCTGTTACAGCAATATAAACAAAGTTCCCCAAATGATCTTAGCTGTCAATTATAAAGCACCTAAAATATTTGGAATTGATTCTAGGACTTTCTCTAACATACAGAACTGTCACAGTAATACTGTGGGTGTCAGACTATGCCTTTTCTTTTATCCATTCCATTCACAGAACATAAGCCACATACACCTTTCTCTGTGTCAGTAGTATAATTTTATTACATAACTTAATATAGAGAATACATGATATAAAAGTCTGTTTTGTGGGCCCAGTCAAGGAAAGAGGGCTGGGTCTCGATGGGAAACTGGCCATTTCCCTTTCTAGTGTTTCTAATGCTGGTTTTTATCCACTGCTGGCTTGCAAGGTCTGACTCTAAAGCCATGACACTTCTGTTAGTAAAGCTATTGCTTACTTATCGTGTCTCATGCAGGAGTAATTCGTGGTGGGGTGGATTCTAAATTTATGGGGGAAAGGAGGAAATAGATCCCCTGGAAGCTTTTAAGGTGGCTGACTAAAGTTATTAAGGCTTCTATAATAAACCAGTCTTGGGTCAATGGAGTATTTGCCATAGATATGCATAATAGTCATCACTTTATCAATGCTGCTTCAGCTTAGTGCATGGAAGTTACTTCCACATGTGTGTGTACATACTGATGCTAGTTCAGAAGTGTCTCCTCAAGGTGTAATGCTGTAAATTTACAAAGTACTCTAATGGTAGTAGTGCAGTCTACCTACAACTTACTGTGTTTGCAAACTGCACTATTTTCTACACAGCTTTTATATTCTGTAAACACACACTTTTAAATTAACATTTGCAATAAGCATATGTATTTGACCAGGGGACTACTCCCTAACACTGCATTATGTGTGGTTGCACTAGAAAATCTTCCCAGGTTTTTCAGAAGTGATTCTAACTGATGTCAATGGGAGTTGCAGTTGCTTGTTGTTAGTTAATCAGCCTTAGTGTAATAAAAACAAAAATATTTTCAAGGTGGAGCTCAGTCTCTGTGTGTACCCTTGAAGTTTTTTGAGGTCTCAAAACTCTCAACATTTTGTCTCCAGGAATATTTCTTTATACGTGTGTGAGGAAGGCAGTGCAGAAATCTGTTTTACTATTTTGGCTTCCTTTCTCTACTTCCATTTGCACACAAATTTGACTTTCCAATATACCTTCTCTACTAACCCTTAAGCTGCCATTGTGTCAAATCAGAAGCTGATTTGGGAAGGCAAACCTTCAGCACATGATGGAAAGGCATTAGGTGCCATTTACTTAAAGATTCAGCAAACAGTTATTGCTTGTGGCAGAACTGTAGACCATTTACACAATCCAGCAAACTCCAAGTTTCTCTCTGCATCTGGCAGATGGGCGTATCTGTAGGATGTAAGATTGTTGGACCAGCTAAGGTGGAAAATGGGGGATGGTTGACTGTCAGGTAGGTTTTTTTTGTGTGTGTGTGTGCGGTAGACATCACAAAGTTTTACCATCACTGCAGCAGATTGGGAACCTGAACAGAGCCCAAATCAGTGTCAAGCCATTCATATTCTGGCTTACTGAAAATCTAGATAATGCACACCCTGTCTGGAAGTCTAAGGCAGATGCTATCAGTAGTACCATTCAAACAAGTAGCTTCCAGGTTTTGGGGTCACTTTCAAAGGCCAAACTTCGAAGTATTGCATAATTAAGGTTTACTAAATCAGCCAAAATCTCCCACAAAGTTTTGGAAATTATTTCTTGGTATGTATAATTATTAATATTTTTGCTTTCAAGAGCAATAAAGTGATACTTATTTTTCTTTTTATAGGGTCCATTAGAAGTGCATGTAAAGGTGATGCAATAGAGCAAAAGAAAATTGAAGAAATGCAACAAAACATTTTAGAAAAAGAGGCAGAAATACTAGCATTACAGGAAAGAAGTGAATCTCTAGACTGTCAATTAGCTATATTTAAAGAAGAACTTACAAATGAAAAAAGGGAAAAAGAAGGGTTCAGTAGACAGATGGCAAACTTGTGCCTAGAGCTATCTTCTTCAAAAGAAAGGGTTTCTGGTTTAAGTGAGGAACTCCAGCAGTGTCAGGCTAGTTATGGGAAAATAGCTTCTGAATTAGACATACAAAAAGCTATAAATAAAGAGCAAGAGGAGAAGATTAAACAACTGACCAAAGAGGTAGAAGCCTCTAGTCAAAATATCATGGTCAAAGTGTCACAAATAAAAGCAATGCAGACAAAGATAGACGAGTTGCATAAACTTGATTTAGAATCTTGTACTATAGATGTTGATCTGGTCAATCTAAAGGATTTTTTGGAAGATTCTCAAAAAGATAAACCAGAGAAAATTCAAATGCATTCCTTAAACACACAGTGCCAAACATCTAATATTGCAGATGTCAGGCGAGAGAGCTCTTTCCATTGCAGTATTGAAGGCATTTGGAAAGAGTGCAAGCAAATTATTAAGGCCTCTTCCCAAAAAAGTAATCAGATCCAAGAACTCCTTCAACAAGTTGAAAATTTACAAAAGAGCATCAGTAAGGCGGAGAGTGAGAACAATCAACTAAAAGTACAATTGGATGACATTACAAATCAGAGTAATTTGTCCATAAAGGAAAAGGAGAACCTTGTTAATCAGTTACAAGAACAATTACAGGAAAAAATGTGTGAGTCTGAAAAACGTGGGGCTGAAGATAGAAGAGCAATTACCCAACTTGAGAAACAAAGTGCCAGCCACAAGGAGAGAATAAAAGAACTTGAATGCCTGTTGGAATCTAATAGGGCTAAAGATGACAATGCAGCCAGGCTAGAACAAATACTTAGGGAAAAAGACTCTATCATTTTAAAGATGGAAAGTGATGTAAAAGACTTGGAAAAGAAATGTATGAATTCAGAAATAAAAATCCAAGATTTAAACGATCAGGAAACAAAACTGAAGGAGGAAGTCATACAATTGAAGAATAACTTGAAAACTATTGAACATTCACTTCAGGAAAAGGAGAGAAAAGAAGAAGAATCAAAAAAAGTCACAGAACAGTAAGTACAGCATTGAATAGACACTTGATATGAAATCTAGTTTGAATGTGCACCCGCTCAGTTCCAAATAACACTCAGGTACTTATCCAGATTAAACTGCCAAGAAGTGGTTTAAATACTAAAATTTCTCTTTGAGAAAATCATTTGTACACATTACTGGCTATTTTTTCACTTGTTTAATTGTATGTCTTGATAGTGTATAAAACCCAGTAAGTAAATTCCTGCCTGTAGCACCAATACATGGAAGGAAAAATGAGTACAAATGTAGATACTGCAATTAAACTTGTAATTAGCAGTAAAAGCAATCCATTTTACAAGGCAATTCTTGTACCAAGTGTGCTAACTTGTTTTCAATAGAGAACTATTTCTAACTTCTCCACATTTTCTACAATGTACCTACCTTGTGTAGTAAATTTAGGTTTTGGGGCTTGGGTTTTTTTTGGGGGGGAGGGGGAGATTGTGTTTTGGGTTGTTTTTTTCCCCCCTCTAAAAGTCACAGTAGAATATCTTGTCTGGTGGAGATTCTTTGTCTGTCTGATCAGGTTTTTTGCATTTTATGACAATGCATCTTTTTGCCCTAATTATAACAGTTATTTCTAACTATAAATTATATCTCCACTAGTGAAATGGACATAGATGCTTAATGATTTTTCAGGCTAAGTAAATATGGTACAATCATGAGTATTTATTTTATTTACTTTATCCCCTGGATTCAAGTGTCTTCTAGAAAAGAGCTTGTGTTTAAGGCGCACTCAGGGCTAGTCTACACTTACCTGCCGGGTCGACGCGGTGAGTTCGACTTCTTGGAGTTCAAACTATCACATCTAATCTGGACGCGATAGTTCGAACTCCCCGCGCGCTCCGGTCGACTCCGGTACTCCTCCACTGCAAACGGCGGTGGTGGAGTCGACCTTGGAGCCGCGGACTTCGATCCTGCGGCGTCTGGACGGGTAAGTAGTTCGAACTAGGGTACTTTGAGTTCAGTTACGCTATTCACGTAGCTGAACTTGCGTACCCTAGTTCAACCCCCGCCCTTAGTGTAGACCTGCCCTCAGAATGTGAATAAGGGGAGCCTGGTATGTTTAATACCTGCATCAGTTTAATACCGTACAGTGTAGTATACCTAATTATTGTAGACTACACTTGTGTGCAATCTCTTTCTGTGAACTAAAGTAGTTCCTGTATTAAAATGCTCTCTGCTGTTGGAGCTCTGTTAATATTCATCTACCATCTACTTCTTGTTTGGAAAACCATAGGCAAGAAAAACTTTTTTATATAAGCCTATCTGTGAGAAATCCTGATACTAAATAACCTTTTTGGAGTAGAAGGTGCAAATGTTGGAGCAGAAGCTTCATATAAGGCAATTTTTTAAAGCAGGTAACTCTTGACGTAGGTCCAAAATATTAAAATGTTGTTAATTGTTATATGATTACCAAAAATTGCTAACAACACTTGGATAACTTGGTGATGGATGTAGTATGAAAACTTAAACAGGCAATGAGTGTAGGAGAGTTGAACCAGCCTGAGGCATAATTGCACCCCCTTTACCTGACCCTGGTGGAGGAGAACAAAGGTAAAACAAGATTATGATGATCCTCAGATGACTGAGGCAGTGGTGCTATAAGGAAGGCTTTGGAATGTTTGACCACTGGGAGGCCTTCACAGACAAAGGACAGTTCTTTCCCACCTGAGTAGGGAGGGAAATAGACTTCAGGAATGGAGGTCAGCACAACTGATTAAAAGAGCTTTAAACTAGGAATCTGGGGGAGGTGGTTGGGAGATGCTCATGTAATTTCCACACCTGATTCTAATATTGACCGGAAGGAAAATCAAGAAAGAGAATATAGCAATGCAGAAAAGAACAGCAGTGTGTAGGAGAATGGACATTAAGAGGAAAGAGTTCCAGTTAAGCTAACAGGTAGGTGATTCTGACAGTAGAATGACTACCTAATCAGATGAGGAATCTGGGCATACCCAAGCACACACAACTAAGATGTTCGTACACCAATTCAAGGAGCCTGGGTAACAAAATGGAGGAACTAGAACTACTGGTGCAGGAAGTGAATCCAAATATTATAAAGATAATATAAAGTGAAAGAGCAGTCATGCCAGGAGTACATGTATTGAAGGGTAGGTGCTATTCAGGAAAGAGAAATGATGGTAAAGGTGGTGGAGTAGCATTGTATATTAATGACGAAGTACACTAAAAAAAATAGAAGTGATGGAATGCATAAAAGAGTCTGTTTGGATCAAAATAACTTTGGGGAAGAAGGCTACCAGAGGCTCACCTGGGATAGTTTTTGGAGTATAGTACAGACCCCCAGGATCCAATCTTGATATAGGTAAAGCCATTTTTAAAATATTTTTCATGAAATAAATACTCCTGGGAATTGTGAGATTAGGAGAGTCTTTAACCTCCAAGATATAGATTCAAGAAAAAGTGCTATTAATAATAGTAGGGCCCAAATTTTCCTTGATGTGATAACTGACTGATTTCTTCACCAAATAGTTGCCAAACCAACAAGAGTTGATGCCATTTTAGATATTGGAATATTCCAAAGTTTGGAACAAACTCCTCCCTCTATAATAGTTTATTTTAACTTCCTTAATGATATTTAATCCTTCCTTCTCTTTCCCACCTTTCACCCCCAGGTTAAATAAAGAACTCTCAGAGAGTTCTGCCTGCATACAGTGTCTAGAAATGGATTGTCAGAGGAAAGATGAGGCGTATACAGATCTGAAAGAAAAGCTAGCTGATGCTAAGAAACAAATTGAGCAAGTGCAGAAAGAGGTCTGTAATCATAAGAGAAAATGTGTTTCTTTTGCAGATTAAATGTAGGGCTCTGCTAATCAAATATTTGCTCTCAAATATCTTTGGTTATATGAATTGTTAAAGCATTTAATATTCAAACAATATTTTTAATGTCTTTAGATTTAGAATTCTGAACCTAGAGTAAAAGTGAACCTGAAAAATATTGATACAAAACCCATAAGCTACTGAGAAAACTACAGTAACTCATCTTTTGAAAGGAAGAACATTCTTGCTAGTAGTGTGTTTGCAATGGGTTCAAGATGACTTGAAAATAATGGTGAATCAGGTTACTGAGAAGAACTTTCCAGACTAATCTAATCATGTGTCACTGTGGAATATGTTGTTTTACAGGACTAACTTTAGGACTTTCCGTTTCTTAGACTAATGGAGACCAGACTCACTATGCAGATAACACACTGATTGGCCTTTTGGGGGGAGGCAAAGGGAGAGTGCTAATTTTGTTTCTCTTGCTTGTTAAAAATGAAGGTTACAAATTCCATTGATCTGTGAAAGGAAAAGAAAGAGAATAACTTCTAGTTGTATTAGTGACTAATATGTAACTACCAAGCAGTAGCATAATGAAAATGGAATGCTTACTGCAAGCAATAGCCATTTTGCATTTTAAATAGAAGCTAAAGTGTGGAGTCTTGCATTAGTGATCAATTACATGTATTGCTGTCTGCCCAGGACAATAGCGCTTCTTGTCCTTCATCTAACCAGCATCCTAAATATTTAATGCTGAACCACTTGTGAAGCATCAGGAAAGGCCTGAGATCAAATGTCAACCAATTTTTTTTTTAAAAACTCTACCATTTAAAATTACAAGATTAGCTTCTTAGTTTTATACATATAGCTGAAATTTTTACTTGACAAAGCTACCTGCGTTGATATCTGTTGAATACAGTAAATCTTCCCATTCAGTGATCAGACCTCTTTCTTAATTAAGATGAAAATGTAGTATATTGCACCTGCATTTTTCAGAATAATGGAGAATTGTCTAATTATTTGAAAGCTTGTCTTGTAAACATATTAAATACTATTAGTAAATACAATCCATTTATGCCATCTAAATCTAAAAACCAAACAAACATAGGACAATTAATTGTGGACTTCTGTTTATCCTTTTATGACATGGACTGCTTTGCAGGTGTGCACAATGCGTTCAGAGGAGAAATTACTGAGAAGCAAAGTTAATGAACATGAGAAAACTAAAAACCAATTTGCTGAGGAACTAGATATGAAACAGCGGACAATCCAGCAACTTAGAAAGGTATTTTAAAAATTTCTTAAGTTTTATAAATGACTTGATATGCCCTCCATTTTTCATTTGCTAATTATCAGTTTCTAATGATATAAGAAGGTTTCTAAGCAGTAAGGCAGTCACAGGAAATAGGCTAAAATAGAACTAACCATGCTAAAATTAACTTAATGGACAAGAACATTTTTAAAGACCTTCTCATAATAGTGCCTCATCAAATTGCCTTTGATAGAACTAAGTGTCCAGTACATATATAGATGAATGTGCAAGGACCTGATCTGCAAATGTTCTTATACTGGCTTGAAGCATCTGGATAAATAGTTTAAGTACCTCAGTTTATACCTTCTCTTTTTCACCAGTAGACTGGCTATGAGAATCCTCTTTGGTAGATGGAAAAGCTACATATTCCAGATTTCTTCACTCTTAAGTATCAGCTCATTACATAATAAAGCTCTGAGTGAGACTTTCTAGACTCTTACCAAATGCCAGTGTGCATCTTTGTTCTTCTTTGAGTGATTGCTCATGTGTATTCCGCAATAGTGGGCATGCTCGCCACATGCACCAGTGCCGGAAGTTTTTCCCTTAGCAAGGGGAGCACTACTACGACCCCTGGAGTGGCGCCTCTGTAGCGCTATAAGGGGAGCCACACACTCCAGCCACCCTCAGTTCCTCCTTGCTGCCAGTGAAGGTGCATCGGAACTACTTGCTCCAGCTTCGCTTCGCTGCAGTTCGTCTCAGAACTCGTTGTTTGTTGTTAGTGGTACCTGTGTTCATAAGTTCAACAAGTTTCAGTTCAGTTAGTTAGCGTTCAGGCTGGGGCATGCCCTGTGCCCCAGGGTTTAAATTGTGCAACTTGCAGGCATTCGATGCCCAGAAGTGACCCACACACCAACTGTCTCCGCTGCTTCGGTGAATCTGTAGTGACCACTATAAGATCTGCAGATCCTTTAAACCTGGCTGCTCAATGGCTAGATGTGGAGGAGAGAAGGTGTTCGGAAGGGATCAGGCGTGTCCTCCTAGAAAGTAGTAGCCATCCACGCGCCAGGCCTACCTGGCGAAGTGGTCCAGGTTCTCCAGGTGAGCGGGGTACTTCCCCAATGTCTGCCCCACTCCAACTTATCCTTGAGTACTTCCTTTACCTTAGAACTCAGGGCCTGGCACCTTCCTCCATCAGGGTGCACCTGGCAGCTATATCGGCATTCCATCTGCCAGTCCAGGGCTGCTCAGTTTTCTCCCATACCATGACCAGGCATTTCCTCAAAGGATTAGACCTGTCCTTTCCATATGCTAGACCCCCTGTTCCTCAGTGGGATCTAACTTTGGTATTATCCCACCTCACAGGGCCCCTGTTCGAGCCTCTAGCCACATGCTCATGGTCTCACCTTTCATGGAAGGTAGCCTTCCTCGTGGCTATCACGTCAGCCTGGCGGGTTTCGGCGCTCAGGGCCCTGACCTGCAACCCCCCCACGCGTTTTTTCACAAGGACAAGGTGCAGCTCCGCTCACACCCTGCATTCCTCCTTAAGGTGGTCTCCGCTTTTCACATGGGCCAGGACATCTTCCTATCTGTCCTCTGCCCCAAACCTTATGCCTCTAACAAAGAACGCCACCTCCACACGCTTGATGTGTGCAGGGCACTGGCTTTTTATCCGGACCAGACTAAGCCATTCCGCAGGTCTTCGCAACTATTTGTTGCTTCAGCCGAGCGCATGAAGGGTCAACCAATCTCCACCCAGAGGCTTTCCCGGTGGATTACATCGTGCATCCACACATGCTATGACTTAGTAGGGATTCCCTCATCACCTATTGTGAGGGCGCACTCAACAAGGGCTCAGGCCTCGTTGGCTGTCTTTGTGGCCTATGTCCCTATCCAGGACATCTGTAGAGCTGCTATCTGGTCCTCAGTGCACACGTTCACCTTGCGCTATGCAATTGTCTCCCACACCAGGGATGATGCTGGCTTTGGTAGAGCTGTGCTTCAGCCAGGGAATCTGTGAATTCCTACCCATCTCCATCAGACATAGCTTGCAATCACCTACTGTGGAATACACATGAGCAAGCACTCAAAGAAGAAAGGACAGTTACCTGTTCTATAACTGGCGTTCTTCAAGGTGTGTTGCTCATTTCTATTCCACAGCCCGCCCTCCTTCCCCTCTGTTGGAGTTCGTCCGGCAAGAAGGAACCGAGGGAGGTGGGAGCGCGAGGCTCCCCTTATAGCGCACTATAGAGGCACCGCTCCAGGGGTCGCAGCAGCGCTCCCCCCCACAGGTACTGCTAAGGGAAAAACTTCCGGCACCGGTGCACGTGGTGAGCACGCACACCTACTGGGGAATAGACATGAGCAACCCCTCTCGAAGAACGCCAGTTACGGAACAGGTACAGGTCTCTCGCAACTTACGCGCATTTAACGTGCGCGATTTCAACTATACGCGTATGGCCGGAGTTGGGGGGCGTGGCCTCAAGATTTAAAGGTCCTGGGGCACCAGCTGTGGCTGGGAGTCCCAGGGCCTTTAAATCACCCAGAGGGCTCCCAGCTGCAGAGGTGGCTGGTGGCCCCTGTGGCGAACTATAGGGCCCGAGGCTCCAGCCACCGGGGAGCTCCGGGCCCTTTAAATGCCAGCCCCAGCCCAGCTGCCAAAGCTGCGGGTGGAATTTAAAGGGCTCCTCCGGGCTCCCCACCGCGGCAGGAAGCCCGGCGGAGCCCTTTAAATCCCGCCTGCAGCTCCGGCGGGGGGGTGGGGGAGGGGCATCTAAAGGACTCCACCGGCTCCCCACCGCAGCCCTTTAAATTCCACCCACAGCTCCGGCGGCGGGGCCGGGGCCAGCATTTAAAGGGCGGCGGGGAGCCCGGTGGAGCCCTTTAAATGCCCCCCGGCCCAGCTGCAGGAGCTGCAGGTGGGGTTTAAAGGGCATGGGGATATGATTTTGGCTATATGCGGTTTTCGCTTTACGCGATAACCGCAGAACCGAACCCCTGCCTAAGATGAGACTTGCCTGTAATTGTCCTTTTTCAAATGTATTAGTACTAATTTCCTTTTGATGTACTACTTAGGAACTGTTGGGTAATAAGCAGATAGAAGAAATCTCAAAACAATACCAGAATGCATGTAAAGGTAAGCAATAGCCATTTTTGTTCATATCCTGTCATGAAATGGCAGCATAATGGGTTCTTGTTGGGTAAATAATTTGCTTAAAGGGTTTTAATATATTCACATTTTAAAAATATTGTTTGGATAAAACAACTTCCAAACCTAGTATTTAAAACTTTCAGGTAATGAGCTGCAGTTTTGTTTAGCCCATGTCAGTTGGTCTATTAGAAAGCAAGGAGATGATGAAAAGGATATAAATCCCAAACTCCTTTTTCATTTTATTTTTGGAGAGAGATTGTGGGTTTGCTGTAGTCACACTTACAACGTTTTAAAAGTCTGAGGAGGTGTGAGAGCTGCCATTTTAATAAAATCTCAAAGATTAAAATTCTGACTGGTTAATGATAGTTAAGGCTGCGGTTTGGTCACGGAAGTCACAGAATCCGTGTCCTCCAAACGCCCCAGTGACTTCAGCCAGTGCCATCTGGGAGCTACAGGATCCCCTGCTGCCTGAGGCGGCAGGGAGCTGTGGGGTATCCCCGCAGCTCTGGGCCACTGCGGGTGGCAGGGAGGAGCCCCGCAGCTCCCCTGCCGCTCCTGGCCACCCTGGGCAGCAGGGGGGACCTTGCAGCAGGTGGGATCCCCACTGCTTCCATGCACCATGGGTGATAGGGGGGGATCCACAGAGCTCCCAGCCGCCACAGGTGGCAAGAAGGCCCCACCACTCCCAGCCCCTGCCAGCTGTAGGGGGGATCCCCACCACCGTGGGAGGCAAGAGGGACCCTCAAAGCTCCTGGCTGCTGTGGGTGGTAGGGGGACCCTGGCAGCTCCCAGCTGCAGCGGGGAACCCTGGAGCTCCCAGTCTCCCCACACCCCAGCTGCCCAGCCTACCCATTTTGTCTTGGGTATTTTTAGTAAAAGTCACGGACAGGTCAAGGCTTCTGTGAATTTTTCATTATTGCCCGTGACTTGTCCCTGACTTTTACTAAAAATATCTGTGACAAAAACTTAGCCTTAATGATAGTTACATGTTGCAGCCTTGATGAATGTACCTCAGTTGAACAGTGGTTCCCCTCTCATATAGTATTGGAAAAAGACACTCACAAGGAAACTTTCAAATGGCAAAATGCTCTTCCTCCAAATCTCCTTTTGGGATAAGCCCTTTGCTGCTGGTGGATTGGATTTTAGTTTTTGTTACTCTTGTGGGTGGGGACACCCGAGTTTGAGAACTCTGGCCAGCAGAGTGTAAATGCGTTCTTGAATTTTGTAACAGAGCTTTGGATCCAGAGCTTTTAATGGGCACACTAAATTGAGGGAGAATGGTAGGGAGAAAAAGGAGCCTCGTTTTTAAATCTATTTTTAAATCTTCAGATCTGCGCGCGAAAGAGAAAATAATTGAAGACATGCGACTGACATTGGAGGAACAAGAACAGACTCAGCTGGAACAAGATCAAGTGCTAGAGGCCAAATTAGAAGAGACTGAGAGATTAGTTTCTGGTAAACTACCTATCTAGAATAGGAGCAAAAACATACTTTGTAGATGCTTAGGAACAATTCTCCATTTTTATCATTGTTTGTAACTATTATATTGGACCAAATCCATAACACCATTGGAGTTTTGTTTAAATTTGGCCCAGTGGTGGCATTTCTGCTATATCTTCGCTCCGGCAATAGTTGTGACTGATGGATGTGGGAGCTGTACTACAAGAAGGGTGTGAATGTGGTAAGAAGTTTAAAATTGATGCAAACCACATTATTTCTTCTTGTATTCTGACTAGAACTGGAAGAATGGAAGCAGAAATATAAAGAGCTGGAGAAGAATAAAAGAGAGTGGCAACAAAAAATAAACAAACATGAGGACAAAAACATAGATGCAGTTAGTGGAGAACTAATCAGTCTACAAGAAAGACTTAAGGTAAAATTTGGTGACTTAACTTTAAACACAGAGAATTCAGTTTAAAGCAGGCAAGCAGCTATATCGTGTAGGGCATGTTATACAAGTGTGTGAGCGAACTGAGTCTCACTAGTAAAGGAACTTCCTTCTGAAAGATGAAGTACTATTCCATAACTGCTACGTACTGTGCAGCATATATGACATGTCTAACCAGTCCTTATCCTTTCTTCACAAAAGAGTTGGTTTCTCTTTGGGCTCTGGCCAAACCACTAAATCATTTGAACACTTTCTTTACTTTTCTGCCTGCCATTTTCTTCCATCAGTTTGCCCACATCCTATTCATAACGTTTCTAATAACCACAACTATTTAGAAAATACAAAATCTATCCTTTTAGTAGATGGTAACATTTAACACTTCATATATGAAACGTTCACAATGTGCAATTCTAACAGGGATGCAAGTGCAAAAAGGCTTAAGGCCATGGAAGGTGTTTATGCCAAACCTGCAGTTAGAACCTCTGCTCTGTCCCATGCTTAGTCCATCAGATTAGACTGTCTCTTATGATGATGAACTTTGCCTTCTGACCCTTAACTCCACCCCCTTATGGTGGTGACCTATGTTTGACTCCTTGGGCAAAGGAGCTGGTTCTGCACCAGGGAGCTTGAGGACAATCAGGCAGCATGACCTCCCACAGCTGTAAATTGATCTGGGCATGTCTGCAAAACTGGGAGTTCCCATTTCAGAGGTTCTTTAAGACCAGACCATGGGACCACAAATCTGTGACAGACGAAAAAATCAGTAATAGACTTACAGCCCATGTGATTTACATCTTCAGCGCTGTCTTCTCAAGGAGCCAGGAGTGGAAACTTCTTTTAAAAAAAAAAATTAAAGCAGAGGAATGGATTGCCAAAACCAGGTGGGTGATGAGGAAAGAGCCAGGGCCTTGGGCTTCCCGTGCCTCAAAGGCTAGCTGTGCTGTGACAGCCAGGTAACCATACTGCATGCTTGAGAAATGCAACTAGTTGCCTTGCTCTAGGATCCAGCTTGCACCCTGCCTTCTACAGATGCCTTAGTTCTGAGGAAAATTATATCCGGCAGGGAAGATAGAAATAGCAATGTGACTTTCTGAGAAATTAGTGGACCTGCGTTTCTGTAGGTACCTGGGTTACTGGTTCAGTCCTGTCAGTTGCTGACCAGTTATATGGGAGAATGTCCTGCAAAGAGGTTTGTGGACAGTCATTTTGGTTCTTACGGTAAAGGAGGCAGAGTTTATGTTGGCTGAAGTGATATTCTTCAAGTGAAACATGTTCATCACTTTCCCTCAGTGCCTCTGCCTTTGTAGTCTATGGGGTAGTATTCTTTGCCCTTCTGCCCTGGGGGAGCAGTAGTATGCATCTGCAGTTCACTCTGCGGCAGAGCAGGGAATTCAAGGGATAGGGACAGGAGAGGACAGGAACAAGGGTTCTTGTTGGCAAAATTTTTAGCACAAATTGATTGGTACCTGGGATTAAATAAAATCAGTTCCCTCAGCCTATCCTCATGAACTGAGGAAACTGGGCTTATTTAGTCTGCAGAAAAGAAGAGTGGGGATTTGATAGCAGCCTTCAACTACCTGAAGGGGGGTTCCAAAGAGGATGGAGCTAGGCTGTTCTCAGTGGTGACAAATGGCAGAACAAAGAGCAATGGTCTCAAGTTGCAGTGGGGGAGGTCTGAATAGGAAAAACTATTTCACTAGGAGGGTAGTGAAGCACTGGAAGGGTTACCTAGGGAGGTGGTGGAATCTCCTTCCTTAGAGGTTTTTAAGGTCAGGCTTGACAAAGCCCTGGCTGGGATAATTTAGTTGGGGCTGGTCCTGCTTTGAGCAGGGGGTTGGACTAGATGACCTCCTGAGGTCTCTTCCAATCCTAGCCTTCTATGATTAGACAAAGTTATGTATGCTGCTGTAGATCAAAACACAAATGTTTATCCCATAATACCATTCCAAAAGTCTTTTTTAGAAACTTTGTGCTATTTTTATAAATAAAAGAAAAAGTTTATTTCAGGAATATGCTGGTATCCAGTTGGTGGATTGATATATCTTTGTTTTACTATTAGGTTTGTCTGTCTTGTCCTAAAAAATGTAACTGGGTGTCCTCCCTACAATACGCAAAGATTATCAATTTAACAACGGCCTAACCTTGGGGAGCCTTCTCCCTGGCTAAGACAAGATTTATACCTGACTCTCTTTAAATTTTTGATTACTTAACACAGGAAATTGAAGAAAAGTGTAGAACTGACAGAAAGAAATGGGTGGAAGAAAAAATGGGGCTTATAACTCAAGTAAAAGAAGCTGAGAATCACCGAAACAGAGAGATGAGAAAATTTGCTGAAGATAGAGAACGTCACGTAAAGCAACAAACAGAAGTGGTGAGTAGTAGACCATCCGTTCTAATTTTCATGATGTTTTAAACAGATTTCAAAGAAAATTAAAGGGCTTGATCCTGCAGAGTGCTTCCTGTGAGATATCCTAACTCCTCTTGGAAGTTGAGTGTATTTGGAACTTCAGAGGACTGAGTTCTTCTTTCTTCTTTTGTCATTTTACAGGAAAGTCAGGCTGGGAGGTGGTCAGTTTGTGGTGTTCTTTATCATACATAGGGTGGATTTGATTTAAATCACTAGTCAGAAAGACTCGATTTAATCATGGATTTCTCCATAAAAGTGCATTCTTGTTGGTTGTTATAACCTTAATACATATTCTTCACAACTCAGAGATAGATATAGGTTTCATTTTTAGAAGGTACATACTATACATTTTTAAACAGTGATCTATTCTGAAAACTTTTCAGATTAGTTTTACAGCTATATCAGAAAATGAATGATTGTTTGGTTATTTCACTTACCAAAGGTAATTGAAGCAGATATTTATGAAGTCACTGGGAGGTGAACTACCTCCAATTCAACAGGTTAATCATTAATATTTGGAGGATTTTCTTACCATGCTATATTCGGAGGAGAGAACATCACCAGATAGACGTTTAAATTGTTTTAGTTAACTAAAACAACAGTGTTAAGTAGTCTGGATTTTTTTCTTCAACCACAAACATATAATATTTTAACAAAACAAGCATATGTCCCTTGCTTCTCACATTTATCTCCAGACTGCTTCTCCTTGTCCAGATCTATTCCACCCCCAACAATCTTCTATTCATTGAACTTTTTAAAACTTTGCACTTTTAGAGAGAGGTAAGGGATTGACTGTGTACACAAATTTGCAGAATGACAATAGAGTTGAGGTCTATTATTTCTCACCTCTTATTTATTTATTTATTTATTTATTTATTTATTTAAAAACATTTTTGCTGTTAACAAGTTTGTTACCTCTGGAGACACAAATCCACAGTTTGAGAACTGCAAAACTAAGCATCTCTGATGGTATCTTCTAGACCGAGCACTGAGTCCCATTGGGTCGGTAGAAAGATTAACCTAAATAATCTGTACAGAAGCCTGTGGAACCCCATAAGATTGGGTCCCTAATCCATGAACTATTGGAACTCATTTACAAAACTTTTCTTAAACATTACATGAATATATTGTCTCATACTATAGAATTAGAATTTATAATCCCTATTCCATGATGCGATATCTTTGAGCTATAATGTATCTTAATTAAAACTATCTTTCGGATAGGTTTTTTCCTCAAAAAGCATTTTATCAAAAAAATCCAATTTAAATTAAAAAAAAATTGATTTATTTAAAATAATTTATTTTTATCCACCCTGATCATACACTTACCATAACTATTAAGAAACATCTTAGGCATAACAGGAAATGAATCTATGTAATTGGAGTGGGCTTTTTTTTTACTGAAATTCTGCACTTGAAAAGAGAATGCGAGAACAAGATTTATTATTTTTATACACTGTTTTTTTAGTGTTTTTATACACTGTCAATTATTGCAAATGAAACTAAATTACTTGTCTCGCTTTGTGTAAGTGTAAAATACTTACATTGGCTTAATTTCCTAGATTACTAGGGTCTTCCTTTTTGAGCATAAATATAATAGTTAATCATTTGAAACCGCATAGTTGGGACAGTTCAAATAGAAGGTGTTTCAGGGCTTTTCTAATCACTTTCCATTTTCTGTTTAGGAGAAGCTTACTGCACAGCTGGCAGAAAAGGATAATGACCTGCAAAAGTGGCGTAAAGAAAGAGATCAGCTAGTAGCAGCTTTGGAAGTACAGCTCAGTACTTTGGTTTCTAGCAACATTCAAAAAGATAAAGAAATACAGGAACTGAAACATACCACATTAACGGGTTCAGGAAAGGTCAGCCTAATCCTCCTCCTGTGCATTTTGATTTGTTATCTATTAGTTCTACATAGCATTATCGTATTGTTGCAGTCTTGGTTTCAAAGCTGTGTAAGCGTCAAATATTTTCAACATTTCAAAGCAATTAAGAGCAAATTTAAAAAATGAAAACAGCCCCATAGCTTGCTTTGGAAATGAACTGGCAGTGGTGGTGGGTGGTTCAGTGGTTCAGAAAAGCATTTGAAGTTTATTTGAACTCTGTGATAAAGAAACTGGACTGGAAATCTCAAACAGGCTTTCTTATGAAACTTCTAATATTTTCTTGGACTAGCCACCCTGAAAATTCCATGAGAAATAGCCTTTGTTGGCTTTTCATTTCCATCTCTGCTCCAGGCCAAGACCAGGATGCACAGTGGCATGACAAGGGGGCGGGGAGGAGGAAAAAAAGCAAAAAACAAACGAAAGAATTAACCCAACTTTCAAATTAAACTCAAAATAAAATTTCCAAACATTTTTGTTGTTTCCTTCACTTTCTCAACTTCCTGTTTTGGCCAGTGTCAGAAACAGAACAAACCCTGTTACAATGCATTTATAAGTCTTAAAAATGAAATGTGGGAACTAAATTAGTTAACATTTGATGGCTGTTTCTTGAGGACAGTTATTCATGTCAAAACCACCAACACAACTATTACCTTTATTGGCAGTCCTGGCAGAGAGGTTATGAATGAATGGGTATAGGGACTGAACTCATTGTACCTCAAGAGGGGGAAACCTCTATCAGATTTGGAGTGCATAGGCAGAATAGCCTGAGGAAGATTAGGCTGCTTTTTTTTCATGCTGTATGTATTTTCTGGTACTGTGACAGTCCTTGAGTGCCCAGGACTGAATCACCTTGTTAACCACCCCTGTCTCCAGCAAGAAGAAGACTTGCTTGTGCTTAATTGGGTGTCTGCTCCCCGACATACCTCCAATCTGTTAGCCACCCAAACAATTTCCTTTGGGCTACGCCAGCCCTTACTTTGCCTTGCAAGTTAACAATAGGTGCATCCCAGTTTCCAAGCCACTTTGAAGGATCCCCTTTATCCTCTGAACACTCACAGTACTACCAGGTCTGCTGTTCCCAAAGGAATGGGGTGTTCACCAGCTTGTTTGAGTCAATTCAGGATCAGCTCCTTATAAGATTAAGTTATATTTGTAGTTAAAACAATCATAAATTTCTTGATTTCTGATACTATTTAACAGATACTGAGTAAGGAAAATGGAAACAGGGTTACATATGAAACAAAATCAACACTTGCTTTCTGGAGGCATAACTTAATTTAACAGCTAACCTCCTGTCTAAAGCAGGCTTATCTTGCCCAAAGCCTTTTTTGCAGCATTCCAACCAAGGCTGGTTGTGATACTGTTTTCATGAATGTAATCACATGGCCCAATTACTTCCTAGGTGCAGGATAACAGGGTGCTTTCCTTGCCCCCCACTATAGTCAGAGTAAACGTTTGAAGTGTACTTCCAGATAACACTCTTTTCCCCGTCCCGTTTTTCTCTTCCTTCTTACAATCCTTCATCTGTGTCAAGCTATCCGGGGGGGGAAGGGGGAAGAGAGAGAGAGATTGAGAGAGAGACTGACTCTGTCCCTCTCGCTTGTTACAGAGCAAACAAATATTACCTTATAATGTGGGATACAGATATTATAACTAATATTAATACGTGCCGCATCCTACAAGCATTTCATAAGTGTAACCACTAAACACTTTCTTATAACTCTAATATCTATTTTGACAACACTAACTCGCAGGTGAGTCAGACTGGTTTCCAGCTATGCATTTGTCAGTGTTCAGTGAGGCCCATGGGCCTTGGCATGAGCTAGCACCTGGTCTGCCATGTCACAATACGTATTGAGCTCAGACTGGTGATTGTTAATGAGACAGTACTCAATTTACATTTCAACAGATGGATAAACATTTCTGGTCTGACAGGAAACCAGTTTTTCACCTCTTAATTGCAAACTATAAGAACATAAAGAACATAAGAACGGCCGTACCGGGTCAGACCAAAGGTCCATCTAGCCCAGTATCTGTCTGACAGTGGCCAATGCCAGATGCCCCAGAGGGAGTGAACCTAACAGGCAATGATCAAGTGATCTCTCTCCTGCCATCCATCTCCATCCTCTGACCAACAGAGGCTAGGGACACCATTCTTACCCATCCTGGCTAATAGCCATTTATGGACTTAGCCACCATGAATTTATCCAGTCCCCTTTTAAATATTGCTATAGTCCTAGCCTTCACAACCTCTTCTGGTAAGGAGTTCCACAAGTTGGCTGTGCGCTGCGTGAAGAAGAACTTCCTTTTATTTGTTTTAAACCTGCTGCCTATTAATTTCATTTGGTGACCCCTAGTTCTTGTATTATGGGAACAAGTAAATAACTTTTTTCCTTATCCACTTTCTCAACATCACTCATGATTTTATATACCTCTATCATATCCCCCCTTAGTCTTCTCTTTTCCAAGCTGAAGAGTCCTAGCCTCTTTAATCTTTCCTCATATGGGACCCCTCTCTAACCCCCTAATCATTTTAGTTGCCCTTTTCTGAACCTTTTCTAGTGCTAGAATATCTTTTTTGAGGTGAGGAGACCACATCTGTACACAGTATTCGAGATGTGGGCGTACCATGGATTTATATAAGGGCAATAATATATTCTCAGTCTTATTCTCTATCCCCTTTTTAATGATTCCTAACATCCTGTTTGCTTTTTTGACCGCCTCGTTATATATACATAACTCTTTACGTAGTAGCTGTACATACATATGATTATGATATTCATAATTAGTGTCACATAAGCTGTTGTTAGAGACCTTACATGACCCTTTTTGGTGAACTAGAATGTATATACCAAGCTTGGGAGATCCCTGTAATCTCTATGTATGCCCTCTGTGCCCCTTTGTCAGCTGGCGTCGGTCACAGGTACTTTCTATGATTATCAAGTTAATACAGAGAATTAAGTTGCCTTTTAAAAAAAATCATTTAATTTATTAAACATATGAGTCTAGCCCATTTCTTTACTGTTTTTTTGTTTTGTTTTGTTTTTTGGTAAGTATGTCTGTCAATTTTGTATTTTGCCAATCCTTTCTCAGTGTGTATAGTTAGATTTGTAACATGTTAAACAGGATTACGGAACTGCAATAGAAGAACTAAGGAGACAGTTGGCTGAAAAAGATGATACTATAAAGAAGCTAAAACAACTTTCTTGTCATGAAAATCCTAAAACTTTAAGGGTAACTGCATTAGCTGAAGAAGA
The DNA here is from genome assembly GCF_016161935.1 of Mauremys reevesii. Lineage (NCBI taxonomy): Eukaryota > Metazoa > Chordata > Testudines > Geoemydidae > Mauremys > Mauremys reevesii. The sequence continues at coordinate 33,119,495 of NC_052629.1, read as the reverse complement.
AGAAAATAAAGGGAATGAATACCTCCATAGTAAACAGGTAACCTTATGTTTCGCAAACACTTTCTATAAATATGAGAAACTACTTACAAATGGTTTATTTTCTAATTTCACTGGCATCCATCCCAATGGCTCTTGGTACCTCCCTACATTTAACACGAGTAGAAAATCTTTTTTTTCTTTCAAATATACTTTCATTAACCAAATTTCTAAGTACAAATTCTTTGATTTTAGTGGGAAAATCTATAAGGTAAAAGACACTCTCTAGCCAATAAAATATCAACTTCCCCTCCACTTATGAAAACCCTATCTCTGTAAATGCCTGTGAGAAAAGTGGGGCTTCAGAACCTACCTAGATAGTTAACTAATAGAAGCTCTGTCAGTCTGAACTCTAGCAGTATGGCGCAGGGAGAGGCGTGGTCTACAAATCACTAGGTTCCAAAGCATACAGAATTTATAGGATAAAACCAGTACTTTAAATTCCACCTGGAAATTTACTGGACGAGTGTGCAACTTGCAGAGCATTAGTGTTGCATGACAACCTTGGGATTATGGATCCTCATCTGGAAAATGGAAAGTATCTCTAGCTCACACCCTGTGCTGTACAGTTTTTCTGTGTCTGAGCCTTACCTGCGGGAGACTTGCAAAGTAGTTTCCATACCTCTCCAGAGGCATCCTTTGGTGCAACTGGTTTGTTCCCAAATAATTCCTCAGGTTACAAGCTTTCGCTTTATATCATGGAAACTTCCTGTTCCTTCCTATTTCTGCCTACCATAATAACAAGAGTTTAAATTCTGCTTTATCCTTCCACTCACTAACCCTCTCTACTTCTGTGCATTGCTGCTTGCTACTGTCCGTTTGGTGTAAATGAGGAGTGAAGCTGGGCAGCAGAATGAGAAATTTCTTACCTGATTATTTTCTTTCTGTTAGCAGCTTCTCTAGTTCATTGAACCCAATCTGGTAGTTTGGTAAATGATTGTAATAAAACTTGTAAAAATAATAATTTTTTCTCTGAAGGGAGACTCACACATACAATACACACACATACAGTTGCTCTAAGGTTAGTTTCAATAATTTCAAGTTCTTGTCTTATTGCTATTAATTGGTTGCTGCTACACCTTTTGGAAGAACTTTTCTGGTGGCATGAGCTGAAGAGCAGGACTCAGTCCTGGACCTTCCAGCAACAACATAAAACTACCTCCAAATTCCCCAGGTGACGGGTCCATTACCCATTTGTTATGAATAAGGAGAGAAGCTGCTAACAGAAAATTATCAGGTCTGAATATTTTCATGATATAGTAATAGTGAAATGTTACAAAAAATAAGTACCTTTGAATATTAACTGCATAGGTCTTTTGAAATGGTTTAATATTGTCTTCCTGCACAAACATTCATGAACTTAAATGTATTAAGCTTTTATATTGGAACATGTAGGTAGCTCAAACATAATTTTGAAGCTTACACTCTAGCATTGTTGTGACTCATTCTAAGTCTTTTACAGTTTAAGGAAAAACAGAGAGAAAATAATCCTATAGCTGGACAAAGTATCCCAATAAGCTGCAATGAAGTTAAAGACAATCTATTATCAAAATGTCCAAGCAGTGTATCTTCATTAGATGAAACAGAGGTTGGTATATAACTTTCTTTTAGGTGATATGTGATGATAAAGCTTTTGTCTAACGCACACAGTAAAGCTAAAGAAATTATGTGTATAATGTTTTAAGATAGCAGTTCTCAAACTGTAGTCCACAGACCTCTTCCTGGTGGCTTGCGGAGAACTGACAGGTCACTTGGTGGCGGTTCTTTGTTTCTAGCTGCTTCAGAGGTACCCAGGCTTTTCACTAATGTCTGTTGCTGTACTGGAAAAAGCAATAAAAAGACTAAAGGGAGGGAGAGATGTGTTGGTGGGCAGTCTCCCAGCTCTGCCACGGACTTGGTGAATCCCGTTACCCCTTTGCATGTCTATAAAAGAAGTATAATACCTACTTCATGGGATCTAATTAAGGACTGACTGTGTTTGCAAAATGAGTGAGTCTTAGATGAGACTTTTTGTTAAGGCACTTGAAATGGACTACCCTTAAGGCAAGTTTGATACGCCTTCTTCAGATCAGAGCTCCCATGTGCAGGTTTAGAAGTGGGGCAAAGTCCCAACTCTCATTTAACTTGACCCTTTAAACTGCAAACTCTTTACTAACATGATATCTACATAATGAGCGATATCATTATAGATCCACCCCTAGCTTTGGAAATGAGAAGGTGCAGGGATTCTCACTAGAATACTGTTCCTGGATGTGTGCTCCATTTTCTATATCCACTGTAAGTTAGGAACTCTAGTGGGAGCTGTTAGAAAGAAGGAGTTTTAACTTTCTTCCTTCTTTTCCTCAACCTCTGAGCTTTCTCCCTGCTGGATGGGGAGCAAGGTCTCAGTACCCTACACCTCTACCATCTTTGCTAATATAGAGGTGTGGAAAGGGTCTGCTACTCTATCCCTTTTCTAGCCTGTTTTCAGCTTGTCCTCTCCCTAAATAGCTCCTGTCCTTGGCTAATTTCCAAGTAGCAGTAGAGTGAAATTGATGTGATTCCAATGAGCTTGCTGCTGCCCACAGGATTCTGAGCAGCAGGAGCACAAACTTTCCAATCATATTGCTTGCTCTCTACTGTTGCTTCGGAAAGCAGTAAGCAGCGATAGAGCAAAGCTGGAGTTGTCTGTATCCCCGAGATGACTCAGTAAGAAAGCACTGCATTGGGTTCACATTTGGAAACATATTCGCAACCATGAAGACTAGAAACTTAATTTTTATTGGTTTTGTTTAAAAAAAAAAAAAGAGAGAGAGAAAAGCTTACATTTTACAACAGTTGAAGATGTAGGCTCCCTCACATGCCATGACAAGTTTCCCAAATGCCAATAGCTACTGAATGTGTGGATTTTTTTCAAGCGCTATTTTAACTTTTTATTTTTCATATCACAAAATTATTTTAAAGCTTGTTCAACAATATTTTTGTTCTCTTTAATTCACCCCATGTGTCTTCAGGACCATTCAGACACTGTTCTGGACTCTTCTGAAGTATCTACAGAAAATGGGAAAGGTAGCAGGTTTCCTAAACCTGAGATGGAGATTCAGTTCACACCTCTGCATCCCAATAAAATGGAAGTGAAACACCAGGGCAGTGCCTCACCAATGACTGTAAAAATGCCCAAGACAAGAAGGAAAAGGAAGAGTAATGAGCTTGATGAGGTAAGTCCTAAACTGAACACAAGCTTTTTAAAATTTACAGTACATAATTAGATCTATTACCGTGATCGGTGTTTGTGTACCTTACTGTATTGGCAGTGGAATCCTATCTTAAAATTGAAACACACTGTCCCTTGTGTATCTGATTCGTATTAGAGCCAGCTAAAAGTATTCCTAATTGTATGTTTTGATATATTTAGCCCAATACATGACTTTAAATGCATGTAACATGGTGTTAAAAATCTTTGTGTACCGTATAACTTATATATTAGCTATGCTGAGGCAGTTGAGGGTGGGATGTCTGTCTGGTGGGGAAGTGTAGTGTTGATTTAAAACTTTTTGTAGCTCCTATACTGTGGCTTTAAAAATATGTCAAGGGTATCTAGTGCTCTGGATGAGCATCCTTTGTGGTGGCTTATCTTTTAGGGTGGAACAAAATATAAAAATGTTCTTCAGCTATGCAGATCAGCTACACAAAAATATCCTTTATAAGTATTTGACTCTGTCTTCATTTACTTAAGACCTGAGAGTTGTGGCTTGACCAGGCTTTCCTTTCCTGAAACCAACCTGCCTTTTTCCTTTCCTACTTTAGTCAGAAGCAATTATAAAATAATGCCAAAATGAAAGTCCATCTGTTAAAGTTAGTGCCAGATTGTAATATGAGAGCCAGGCCTCACACCCCTGGGGCAACATCATGGTACCTGTCAGCCAGTGGCAGCCCTTTCTTGTGAGTTTGATGTAGGTCTCTCTCAGCACTTCTAAAGAGGACTGGGATTGGCTGGTGGGCAGGAGGGGTACCACTCATAAAATATGGCTGTGGGTGGAAGCAGGCTTTTTTTTCCTGAAAAAAGGGAAACCTTTGTGCTTCATTAGAACCTTTCACCCAAGAATCTCAAAATGCTTGTTTCAGCACACTGAGAAGTAGATAAGGAAAGTAGAGGCTTCAGTTCAGTGATCTTGGAAATGGTATTAAAAATCACAATTTCTATATTTTGTTGTTTTCAAAACCGAAGTGCAAAAAGTAACTGTTGAAGACTGTATAACTGAACATTGAACTGGAATTCTGCATTATAAAGTATTTTGGGAAAGAGAACATCCACAATAGTCTATTAAAATAACTTCTGTTTCTTCAACCAATTTTCTTCAAGAGCAATATGCTTTCAAGCTGCTGGAAAAGCAGATGTAGAAATAAGCGTACTTCTGAAAGCCTTGGTCAGGTATTGAACCTCTTTGTCTGGTATAGATGAGCAGGTTTCATCTAACATAGAGTTGTTTGTGCTGTAGATGAGTACTTTAGAGATACTTTTATACTGAAATACTCACTTTTCATACCCCATTTAGCATTTAGATAAGTCACAATAACATTGCAACGCCACTGAACTAAAATTAGTACCTTCTAGGACTGTTTTCTTATCTGAATTTTATTGTGACCGAATTTTTTTTAGTCTGGACAATTTTCTATTCTAATATACTCCCAATTTTTTTCTAAATTGGACACAGACCAAATAGGAAAACATAAAAAAAAAACAAAAAAAACCCCCCAGAATATCAAAGTTAAAAGTACTGAATTATTTTGTTTTATATTTTTCTGAAACTTCCAAACTATGATTTTACAGACACAGGGTTGAAATTAGTGGATAAATGTCAGGCATAACTGGTGGTAACATATTTTCAGCAATCAGACTAGAGAAGGAGAAGGAAAAAACTCCTTAGATACCTAAAAAATGCATGTGTGAGGGTTGGTTTTAGTTGAGACTTATTTAGCAGGTTTAAGATTTCAGATTAACAGTTTAACACAGGCTTCTATGTTTAATTCAGCAACTTCGTTCTTCACCGTATTAGCCCTTCGTTCCCTGCACAATTACGTTTACTTGACAGACCATGTACCTGAAATCACTCCTATGTGTTCTGTCTTCCTAAAAGAACCCAGCCACAAATGTTATCAAAATCCCATGCCAGGATTTTCAACTAATATATTTGATTATATCTTTTGGTTGAACTGTCAGTGTGCAATTTGGCTTTACCCAGATCTTGGGGGGGAAAAGGTTTATTATACATGGAAGTGACATCACATCCCAAAATAGAAGATGCCTTACACTGACAGCTCAACAATGGTAAAATGCTACCAACCTGAATTTACATCAGAAAGCTAAATTTACTTTCATTTGTTGAGTGACTTCCACCTTTAGTTTTAAGATATTTGACAAAAGAACACCCATAGAGATGAAATGATGGAGAAGAAAAATAGCAAATGTCAGAATGGGATAACTACCATTATTTCCAGTTGCCTTTAATTCAGAAGATTTAGACTTTGATTTAGGTGTGAATAAATATCTCTACTATGTACCACTCAGGAAATGCTGGCTAGTAGCTCATTAATATCTGATTATAGCACTTCAGATGTTGGCTGCTTCTTTAGTATGCATAACACTGCTGCTTCTCCCAGAAGAAAGTTTGTAAGCTGAGATGCAAACTGCACTTGAAGCTTACATATACTTCATTTTCTTAGGACTTTGTCAGGAGTGAAAACAAGAAAAATGCCACAACTACAGCTAACGTTAGTTCACCTATGAAGTCCGGTTCTGCTAAAATCAACAAGAAGAAAATGGTTTGTTTTATTCTGTTCTTCAAGTTGGTTTGGACATTTTTATGTGAATATAGATCTATGCAAATAAATAAGGGGCTTTGAAAAGGAACTTTTTGGTTTTACTAACCAGTAGTTCCACTTTATGTATATACTTGTCCGGCATCCTCATACCATCTTATGGTGCCATCCCATTAGATTCTGCAAGTGAGTCAAAGATGGTAAATCTGTATTAGGCAGGGAGATCTTTAAGGAATATCTGGATACTACAGGTAGTGGTGTAGGTGATTCTGTTGCACAGCTTCTCTCCTTATTCATTACTCGTGGGCTAATGCCCCTCACCTCTGGAACTTGGAGGTGGTACACTGTTGTTGCTGAAGGCTCCAGGGCTAGGCTCTGCCCTTCAGCTCAGGCCTCTCCATATTTTCTGCCTCCAGTGGTGGCACAAGTTGATGGTTCAGTTTTTCCCAGCCTCTTGGTTTTAAAATCTTTGTTTTTATTCATTTTTGTGCAGTTGTGACTTTAATCTTCCTCCTCTTCCTTCCCTGGATTGGGTAAATAGCAGCATAATGATTTCAAACACCTGGATCTGCAGCTGGAGTACCACCTTTTCAGACTCCTCTGCCCCCACTCAGGCATGGCAGAGCTGTCCTGCAAATATCTGGCTTAAATCTAAGCAGTGCCCCTGACATGAGGCAGCACTTACAGGCTTTACAGAGGGTGAATTTGCCCTGCCTGTGGCCAGCCAGCTGACACTGACAATGTTTGTGATTCTTCTATCAGTTTTTTCTATTTATAAAATAAGTTTCTCTCCACTGTTACTGTGCTAAGAACTCTCACAAACAGAGGAAACTGACTGGCTAGATTAGTAATGGTATTTGTAATGAAGTATCATCTACAGGCCCAAATCACGTCGAGCTAGGAGCATTTGAGGTGGGTGCTGTGCAAAGGCATAGTTATACACAGTCACACCTAGTCCTGGATTTGTATAGACCAACCTTTGTATCTACGTAGCAAGAGCCCCACTGATTTTAAAAGGGATCCCCATGGACACACAGGTGTGTCTAAATGGATCCTATAGAAGAATCAGGGCCTAAATCAAGTAAAGAAACAACAAATGGGAAAACGGGAATGTTCTGTTCAGGGGAAACCCTGAAACTAACTAGACACAATGCTGCCTAATACCCAATAACAATAAAATAGCAGAAAAATAACTAACTTCCTTGAATCTTTCAGTCATAGTAGAGTAGGCAAAAAAAATCCAGATAAGTGATGATTTTTTTGTTTTTTGAAGTTCTGCCTTACAATTGTTTAATGTTGCTGAGTGGTATTAAACTGCCACCATTTCCCACGATATCATGGTGAAACAATCCATGTACAGTATGTCCCAAAAATTGTTTGGAAAGTACTTTGAAATCCTCTGAAGTGCAACAAAATTGTGTGGTGTTAAAGCTTTCACAGAGTAAGTATCAATATGCACACAGTACATGGAGTGAAATCCTGGCCCCTTTGAAGTCAATGGGAATTTTGCCACTGATTTCAGTGAGGCCAGGACCCCTGGTTTTTATAATGTTATTTATACTTTGGTGGATTTTTTTGTTGAAAAACAGGGTTTTGTTAAACTCTGTTGCAACCTGAATATTCAGATTGACTTTGCGATGCATATTAGTACATACACAAGTGTCCTTAGTCCTCAAAGGAAGGGAACAGAGTTAGGTATAAATTAATAACTGCAGTCCATATGTAATGTAAAAAAGTAAAAATGAGACATCGGATTATCAAACTTAATTTGTGGACTAAAAGATAAGTGAAATTGTGGTTCTTTACTTAAAATATTAACTAGTATTTCTGTTTAGATGGCCACTACACAATCATTTAGAAAGGAATACCCCTTAAGAAGACAAGTATCAGCTTCAAGTACAAAGTCAACTCAGAAAAAAGATGGAACCCTACAAAAGCTTGGAGATTTCTTTCAAAGTTCTCCTACAATTATTCACTCCAAAGGTTTGTATAGTGCAAACTAGAAGACCTCTCTTTTTCTGTGATTCCTATTAGAAAATGTAGAAAGAGGACAGGTGGCTAAAGTAATATATTGGCTTGCAAATATGGCATAGTAACTGCTTCACAAATGCAATGTATGGCTGTTTGTTCTGCAGCCCAGGTTCTTCCACAATTCTGGACATCTGGGCCACTCTCCTCTCTCTATGCAGCTCACAAAGGTTGATTGGGCATGATCTGGCCACACCCCCTCTGCTCCTGCTTGCTGCCAGATTCTCTGCTGCCGCAGCAGTGGGCAGTGGCAGTGGCAGTTTCTTTTGCTCCTGCCCTTACTTCTTCTAATTTAACTTTTCTGCCCAGATTTTTGGGCAGTGGGGAGCAGTTGTTCTCCCTCCTTGACATTCCTCCTTCTCCTTGGTCAGTTAACCCTTCAGGGGTTTAACCCTCCCTGAGCCTCTGCTGCAGTGTCTCCCTTCTGGCTCCTCTGCTCCTCATAGACATGGCAGAGCAGCCAAGAAAGTACTGGGTTAAATCCTAGCAGTGCTCTATATGTGAGGAACTCTTCCCAGGCTTGGCAGAAGCCAAATTGTGCCCAGCCTGCATTCAATCTTCCGTCCCTAACTCTGCTAGGTCCCAGGCTGTGAGGCAGGCAGGCAGGTGGAGTCCCATACACACCAAGGCAGCCGCGAGTCCAACTGGGGAAAAATGGACCAGGAACACTAGTGCAGAGAAAGGAAAGACTCCAGATCCAGAAGCGAAGAGGACCCTGACCATCATCTCAGGAAGTAAGTCCCAGGAGACCCCTGCAGAATAAAGAGGGGAGGCTTGTGGGGCCACAACTCCCTCCCACCTCAAATCTTAAAGTGGGTCCTGAGCATTCTGGGGAAAGAAACAGGTATTTTAATCAACTTCCTTCCCAAGTCAGCCAGGATGGCTTGGATAATAAATTCCCACTCCCCTCCCAGCAGGGGAGGATTCTGAGACAGACTGCTTGAGAGGGCTCTAGGCCCTAAAGAAGGTAAGCCACAAGAGGCCTCACCAAAGCCACAGAGACCTTCTGCATTCCCAAAGCACACAAATAAGATTAAAAAACAAACAAACTAAAAAGGGGAAGCAAAAACCCAAATAATCCAGCGATACGAGTCCTTTGACTCCCCTCTCTTCCTCTACTGAGGAAGGCAAGTTACCTGGCTCAGAAATCTGAACAGGCTTCTGTAAGCCTCAGTGTAAATTTCTCCCCTCAAAATCCTCCCCTGAGGCTGCAGTATCCCTTCACTCCTCCTTCGAAGAACCAGCCTGATAAAGTCAAGCCTATTAACAAGAGCAATCTCAGGGTCTATAAAATTCAAGAACCGAAGAGCTCTGTTGCTGAGACACCACAGGTTGATGCTCCTATAGCATCCCTCACCAGGGACATGATTATTCCCTCCGAAGGGGAGTTCAACCCTAAGGAACCCAGGGATAGAAACATGGAGCCCACTCTCAAAAAGGGCTCTGAAGCCACCTTCACCATCCTCCTGAGTGTCCGTGGCAGCAACCTGCTTTGCAGAAGCTTCTCATTTCTGGCTAGAAGATCTCAAAGCCTTAGGACGATCTTTGTCCTTAACGTCAGCTCCACTTTGGAGAGAGTCTCTCTAGCAACCACAGTATTTGTAGCTGAAGCCTCAATGGATGCAATGAGGTTCTCAGCCTGAGCCATGGCTTCCACCTCGTTAGCCAGGTGCCACCTATGGCTTCGACCTTGGAGTGTGGATATTCACTCTAAGCGGGTCCCAAGCTTTGCCAAGTTAACAGGCAAAAAGCTGGGATACAGTGGTGGTTAACAATGCAGCAAATCCAGACAATCTCTCCCCTCCCCACTAAGCACCCTCGGGAGGCACTATAGTCCAGCCTTCAAACAGAGGAGCTCCTTCCCTTGTCAGCACAGAAGTGCCAGCAAAGGGGCAACAGATTCCCAAAGGGACAACAGTAGAATCACAGTCCAAGGGGGAAAGTCGAGATGAATGTCCGCCACACATAAAATCCACTTTGACAAATCACATAGTCTTCCTCCCAGAGCCGAAGCTAAGGGGCAAGATTTCCCATTTCCTAGGGAAATGGTCTTCATACACCACTGACAAGTGGGTCAGGGAAATAGTGAGCCAGGGATACTCCATCGAGCTGCAGGCTCCACTCCATCTTTTCCTTCTTGCAGTCATCCAGCTTCAACGACCCTGTAAACACCATCTGATCCAGAACAAAATATATCCGCTTCTGGATATGGGAGTTATAGTTTTCCTTCAGAAGAAAGATTCCCCAGGTTCTACTCCATCTTCTTCATTGTACAGAAGTACAGGGAGTGGGGAGGTGTCAGAGCCATTCTCAACCTCAAAATAAAGTTTCAGATGAAGACCCCGGCTGTGGTCTCATTCTTTGTCCCAGGAGCACTTCTTGGCTTCTGTAGATCTAACTGACGCATATCTCCATATCCCCATCAGACTGTGCCATCACAGATTTCTGAGGTTCATCTGCAGCAGGAAATATTATCAGTACCGAGTACAGGCCAAGTAGGAGTGTTCTTCCCCCAGGGTTTTTAAAAAGTGTTGGGGGGAGCGAGACTCAGGTTACAGGGAATTCACCAGTACCCTTGATGACTACATGATCTGAGCTTCATCAGTCAGCAGCACAGAGGATTTTCCAGGAGCATGGCTTCGTCAGTGCCAACAGAAGTCTCTGGTTCCATCCAGGAATTTTGTTTTCTTATTCCCAGGCTGCAGGAGGCCTACTATAGCACTATTCCTCCAACTGCTATGACTCCTGGTGTCATGCATAGGGATCACTCCATGGCACAATCACACATTAGTATGAATGCTTGAAAACTTCTAAAGATGTGGGAACACACCCCAGAATATCAAGTACAGTTTCTAACACAGATGTTCGACTCCTTATAATATTGGTCGCCCTATAACAGTGACTGCAAAAGCATGCTCGTCTGTCTTCCAGACCCTTTAGTCCTTGGAACCAATGCCGGCCTGGGGTGCTCATTTGGAGACCCAAACAGCCCAGGGCATCTAGAGTGAGGAGGAAAAGGCTCACAACATAAAGTTCCTAGAGCTGAGAGTAATTAAGCTAATTCTGCAAAGGTTCCAGCCCACCATAATGGGGAACTATTACCCGATTCAATCAGACAATATTACTACGGTCACCTATTTAAAGGCCCAAGGAGGAACAAGGAGTCCAGCATTACACGCAGAAGCAATGGAAATTAATGGGGTGGGTGGAACAGTTCCTCCTTTCCCTCAGAGTGATCCACATCAGAGAAACCTGAACCAAAAGGCAGACTGGCTCTGCCAGCCCAGGATTAACAACTTCAAATGGTGCCTGAATCAGGAGGTTTTCAATTTAATCGTTCAGATGTTTGGCCTCCCCAACCTGTTCTCAAACTATATGAAATGCAAAGAGGCCAAAATACTTCACAAGGGAGGCAGACCCCAGATCCATGGGGACAGATGCCGTACCACACAGTTGGCCACAGGGCATACTTTACACACTTTCACTCTTTTCCACTACTGGGAAAGGAAGTCCAAATATTAAAACAAGAACAGGCAACGGTAAACTGATAACTTCTCATTGGTCAAAGATCTTGGTTCTCACACCTGATGGAGCTGAAACTCCACTTTCTGTGGAGATCAGATGTCCTCTCATAAGGTCCTCTTCTTCACCCAAACTCAAAATGATTTCAACTAATAGCCTGGCTATTGAGAGGGAATTGCTAGAAGGTCTCAGTCTGTCCTCCAGTGTAATTAAAATATTGCTTTAGTCTAGGAGAGTATCCACACTAAAAGCATACTCTTCTCGCTGGTTCAGATTCAACAACTGGTGCCAAGAGCACAATGCAAATCCCAGAAATCCAGGAATTCCAACCATTCTTGACATTCTCCAAGAAGGAATAGACAGAGGCCTTCAGCCCAGTACCATTGCACATCAGATATCCGCTCTTAGTAGCATGTTATTTTCAGGATCCTCGGGCTCCCTGGCAAACAGTCCACAGGTTCCAAACCAGATTCCTTCAAGCAAAGTAGCCAGATCTGCAATGGGATCTTCTGCTAGCTTTGAGGGCCCTGACAAGCCATCCCTTCAAGCTTCTGACTTCAGTGTAGGCCTTTAATTTATCCATTAAGGCTGGTTTCTTAGTAGCTGTCCTGTGTGTCAGGCAAGTATTGGAGATGGCAGCCGTATCTATACAAGAACCATACAAAGAGGTGCTTTGGACACCAGAATCCTTTCTTCCTAAGGTAAATTCCTCCATCCACACTTCTCAAGAAGTTGTGCTTCCATTGTGTCCAAAATCACAATATCCAACTGAAAAAGGCATGGCACACCTTAGATGTCAGAAGCATGTCAAAAGTCTATCTGAAGTATACAGAATCCATGAGAAAATCAGGTTCCCTATTTGTGTCTTTCGATCCAAAATGCCAGGGACTCAGATTCTAAGTCCTAGCATGGAAGCCTACAAATCACCAAAGGCTTCTGTTCTAGCAAGGATCAAGGCACACTCCACAAGATCCTCAACAACCTCAAGAGCAGAACGAGCAAGTGTGTCACTTCAGAAATTTGAAAGCTGCCACTTCGTCTCCAGCATTAAGAACTACAAGGTGGACCTTCTGTCTTCTACAGAGGCCTCCTTTGGCAGGAAGGTGCAGCAGGTGGTGGCCCAGAAATAATAGACTCTTGAACAAGCTGACAAAAAGGGGAATATTTCTTTCCTACCAACTTTTGTTTCATAACCCTCCCTACATCTCTTCACTGCTTGCTACTCCCCAAACATCCAGAAGTGTGGGAGATGCTGGGGAGAAAAATAAAAAAATTCTTCTTGATGATTTTCCATTCTGCTAGCAGCATCTCCCACAATACTCCCAACCCTGGACGGCTCATGAGTCAAGGGTGAGATATTGGAAGGGTTACCATATGGCCATCTTCTTTGGTCTAATATACATAGTTGTTTTATCTCTGGAAATATTTGTTAATGTTATGCAAATTTTATAGTTTGGGAATAACTCATCTGGCAGCAAAACAGGAGCAGAGAAGGCATGGCCAGACCATGCAGTGCCAGAATGCTGATCTGTCTCTGTAAATTGCAGAAAAAGTAGAGCAGCCCAGACATCCAGAATTGTGGGAGACGCTGCTTGCAGAAAGGAAACTTTTGGTTGGAAATTTTCTGCTCTCTTGAGCATACTTTATCAGCCTATCCTAAGTTGGGCTGTGTTGGATGTAAATGAAAAGCACAACTATTGTTTTATTTTAGCTTTTCTAATTTAAAAACAGAATTACTGCCCCATAAAACATCGTAAGATGAATAAAGTATTTGCCATTCTTTATTGTTTGTTTGTTTGTTTCTATAGTGGTTGTGATCAGCACCTATTTTATTAGGTACTGTACAAACGAAAAAGGCAGTCTCTGCCCTAGGGAGCTCTCAATCTAAAAGGTAAACAGTGGGGTGGGAGGACAAGATTATAACTAGGCTTGGAAGGATTCGATTTTTATCGATAAATGTCAGTAAACATTGATTTCACTGTACACACGCAAACAGACAAAATATTTCTTTTACTGATAATCAAAATTTACAGATAGACAAAATAAGAAAAATGCAGCTTGAGAACTTTTTAGAGTTTGATTTTAAGGATATTTACTTCATTTATATTTTGATGTGTGATCTTGACAATTTGTGTTTGAACAGTTATAAACTTTTAACTTTTGGTACTCTGTCTAATGTCATTACATTATTATCTGAGTCCTCTAAGAGAATTTTTTTTTAAAAAAATGCTTTAAAAATGATAGTCTACATTGGGGGAAAAAAAGAATTATGCATGTGCTTTAATTTGTCAAAACAATAATGCTCACTATTTTGAATTAAGTTTATAAGAGGACATGATTCTGAAATTTATTTCACCTGGATAGGTAAGAGTAATTTCAAGGAAGTCAGTGGGATTGCTGTACAATTGACAGCAGAATCAAACTCCAAATCTGTCCCTTCCTAGGAAGTGAAAAAATTACTTAATTTCTTAATTTGGCTTAATTTATTTGGGACACACACGTTTGCTGTGATTCATATTTTCTAAATCTCTTTTAAAAAAGTCAAATGTGTCTGTATAGTAAAGCAAGGTTTTATTTGAACTGTTTCCTCTTTAAAAACCTTTTCAGCTGTGATTAGAGGAATTTATTGTAGCTTTTTAAATATTCTCTTGTTTACTTTTAATTTGTTTATAAATAATAAAATATTAAAATAAAATGTCTTGTAGCAAAGAAGCTGATTGCAACAATAAGCTCCCCCAAATCGACAGAAATGGAAACTCACAAAGCAAAGGAGTTCAAGCCGAAACGAACCAAGCGAAAGCTGTACTCAACTGACATTTCCTTTCCTTTAGACATTCCTGGTGATGTGGTAAGTGACATACTTTCCACACACACTGCAGTGAGATAAGTTAAGTCAACCTGAGATACAGTTAGTTTACAAAAGTGAGTTAAAAATAGTGACATGTACTTCAGTTCCCCTGACTCCACTTTGCCAATCTTTGTGGTTTTACAGCTGCATCTTCTTTTTTCTCCTCTTATCTCGCCTCTCTTTGCAGCTGTTTGTAAGGCCTGTATGAATGGGAGAAGCTGAGTTGCTCTACAGGGGATATAGTGAAAGTGCTGCCAAATGCACAAACTGACCCATTCCTTTCTCTAGTCATAATCATTTTGGTGTGGGGCAACAGAAACGTTTTCAGCTATTGTAGTTAACAAGAAGTGATTTTTTGTTTTCAGTTGACTGCATCGCTTTAAATGTAAAAGGGAAATGATAAATGGAAATGGATGTGTGTATATATATATAATGAATAAGGAAAATACTTGGTTTAAACCCTGAGGATGAGATTCTGTGCTGCATTGCCAAGACTACAGGCCTGTCTAAGCTATGGAAGTCTCCTGGAGCTGCCCTCTGATTACCTAGAAGCTCCACAGCCTTGCATGCTGGGGCACCACGCTGACACATCCCTCCTAGCGCAGTCCCTGACACGTTCCATATGCCAAAGTTTGCAAGAGGGTCCTTGGAGGACAGCTATATGGCCCTCTGCAGTTCTTGCACTGGAGGGATGCTCCACCAGCAGGAAGCAGGGCTTTTAAGAACCCTCTATTCTGCTCTGGTCCTTTTCCCCATTGTGAGCAGGGAGTGAGGATCTCATTCTTATGCCTCAATCCTACAAATTCCTATGCAAATGAGTAATCCCATTAACTTTAGTGAGAGCAGTCTGAAGTGGGGGAGAGATGAAGGGGGCACAGAAACTAGACTGCATAGGATCCAAGATGCTGGACAAGCCAGAGAAGGTCAAGGGAAGATTAAACTTTTGTTCTTGTTTTGTTTTGTTTTACATGTTGTATGCAGTGGTGATGTAGCCAAGTCAGTCCCAAGATATTAGAGAGACAAGGTGGTTGGTAATACTTCACTCACCTTGTCTCACTTTTTTTTTTTATTTTGGTGAGTTAGTACTAGAAGTTTAAGAATGGAAATTGTTTCCAATCAGAATGGTTTCTATGGTTTACAACTTATTCTCACATTAATTCTATGCAAACATAATCTGACACATTCTAGTCTTTGCTAGGATTTTTTTTTCATGAACTATATGTGGAGCTCTGTACATTGACCTAAGACTACTATGGATCCTTTAAAAAAAAATTCAGTAGCAATATTGTGCAATTTATTATGAATACAGCTCAGGAGGACACTAGAAAATTAGTGGGTGTTTTATGCAGCTAACTGCATGAATGCAGCCATCTGTATACAGATATCTAGAATTATCTATCGAGTGACATTGACATACGATTCCATATTTAAACATTTATCTGAGGAAAAGCAAAAATAACTTTCAAAATGTCTTTTTAGATTGTTATGGATGAAAAGGAAAAGGAAAGTGATCATCTAATCATCAAGCGACGACTGCGGTCAAAAACAGCAAGATAAACCGTCATGTAGAAGCATGTTTACATAATTCTTAATCAGGTCATATTTCTATTGTATTATTTTCAGTTGATTGTATATAATAAATTGTAGCTCCTTTATTATACTCCCACTACCTCTATAGTTTTTCTTTTGTGTTAAACCTTCAGAAGTACTGTATAAAATCGTGAATCCATTAAAGCTGAAATGTAGTTCAAAAAAAGTTTTTACATCTGTGACTTGTTTTATAACTTGATGCCTTTTTAAAAGGGTCCAGGAATGCCACTCTTAAGTGAACATAATAACAGCCACACTGGGTTAGACCATTGGTCCATCTAGCCCAATATCCTGTCTTATGACAGTCACCAATGCCAGGTGCTTCAGAGGGAATGAACAGGCAATCATCGAGTAATCCTTTCCCAATCACCCATTCCCAGCTTCTGGCAAAGACAAGTTATATAGGGAGTATATCTGGTACTCAACCATGTAATCCCTCTATATGTATATGTGTGTGTGTGTATTTGTAGTACTCCTCTGTAGACCTTTGTCGTACTCCATCTATAACCGACAATTAGCAATGGCTCAACAAGAGAAAATTTGTTAATTATTGGTAAGTTCAGTGCTGCAGGAGACACTAATTTGACTTCCAAATGTGGGGTCTTATTGCTAATATGCTCATCTGTAGGTGAGGGGCCTGGGATTCAACAGATGCTCACCTGGGGATGTATGTAAGAGGAAATACCACAGAAGTGGCATTCTCCATCTCTGTTCCCTGAATCCTTGAAAATCCTTCTGGCTGATCCACAACATGGAGGATCTAGGGTTGGGATTTGGAGGATGTCTGCAGAGGTGGTATATCCTCCTGAATCTGAGAGTAATTTGGCAAATTACTATTGACTTGCCTATTTATCCCTTCACAGTTTGGCAAACTCCCAGCCCCTTCCTTGTGGGTAGCTGTGGAGGCCAATAGCAATGCAGAGACAAAGGCCTTCATGTGGATGACCTGTGGATCATCTAAGCTTCTTGGGTTTAAGGAGTAGAATACTTGGCCAACATTGTGGGGAATCGAATACACCCACCCACCCCCACCCACACCACCACCACCAGCCCCCCCTTCTCAGTGGAAGAATTTGAGGAAAGCGTCACCGGGTGAAGAAATAAGTTGACGAGGGAACTGCTTTGGTGTCTTGTTCTCAGCCTGAGACATGAGGGGTAGGCAATGTTTCAGAAGGTATCCTCTCAAATTGTAGCAGAGAAAGGAACATCTTGTCATTCAGATCATTGCTAGCCCATCAGAACAGTAACTAAGCTCTGAAGAGTGCAACATCCAGACTTCCCAGCCAGATTAATTTTTGAAGCTACATACTGTAATCTTACAGCCTTTCAAATGTGACTACTACTTTCATATACATAACTGTCCTAATTCTTTCTCCCTTGTTACTATTTTGTCTTCTGTTGTATTCGCATAATAAACATCAGATGTGATATCCAAGAGGATTTACACCTTTCAGTAAGATATTAAAAATCCGTGATCTTGAACATAAAATATGACTTTCTAAATTATTATCTTTAATTGAAAAATATAATACACTGAAAATGCAATTTACCCAGATATGGCAGGCTGTGAAGGAAGAGAAAAGGGAATCTGTGTTTTGATTCTCTTAGCTCCTGACTGGCTAAAGCAGGTCTAATTTACATACCTACAGCTATTTCAACATTTTAGTCTCCACCTATCAGAAACAAAGGACTTTCTTCCTCCTCATGGAACTGTTTGGGAATCTTTGCCCAGGTCCTTGGGGTGTTTGTCCCATTCCCAAAAGAAAGGAGATGTTTTTCTCTTTACACTGTGATCTATCTTTTAATCTTGGCACAGATCCTACAGGAACTCAGACAGGAAATGCATTATCCTCTCATTCTTAAATTATTCCAGGATGAGACTGAGAGAGTCCTCCATTAGTTCCTTTTGGGTCGAGGGTTGCCACTGGAGTTCCACTGCCTCATAACTAGTTTTCTTTAAAGCAATCTCTGTCCTTAGACCTCCTGTTAAGTTTCATGCTCTCCTGAAGAGCAATTAGTCTCTGTTTGAACCTAAATGAAACATCATTGTTCCATGTTCTTGTCTGTCCTGGATGAAAGGCGGTCATCACATTAGTCATCAGGGACTTGGGAAACTCTCTGCCCTGACTTGGTTCCATTTTTTGTGAATAACTTTTTTTTATTAGAGGCATTTTTGAGAACTACTGTGTCCTTGAACAAAGGACTGGTCCTTGAGTGCATGCATGCATGCTCCCTGTGCGTCTGTCATAGATCCTGTCATAGATCCTGGCCTCTTAACATTGGAAGCTATAGTTGCATGACTAGGAGTACACATGTGACTTAAAGGAAACCAGATCTAAGGTTTCCTGACTCTCAGACAGAAGCCTTTTAATTTTATTGGATCGCTCTTTTCCATAGGTGGCAGGTTATATATGTTTGCGGTGCTCGAGCACCAGGAATATTCAGGGCTGGGGGCCCTGCTCCAGCAATATTTGGAGCTGGGTCTCTTCCCCCGGCCCTGCCTGGATCGGGTCCCGGCCCCTGCGGGTCTCCCCGCCCCGTGCCCTGCCGTGTTCCTGCCTGACAGGAAGCAGCACAGCACCTCTCCCCTGCCTGTTTCTGCTGCCGGAGTAGAGCGGCTCCCGGCAGAACTGCTGTCTGCTGCCCCAGGGTCCTAGTGCCTGCCATTCACTAATGGCAGGGCAGGCTGCCCTTACCCTGCCCTTCGGCCCTAGTCCTGAGCCTCTCCAACACCCCAAACCCCTCAGCCCCCCACACCCATATCCTCTGCCCCCGCATCATGAGCCCCTCATCCTCAGCCCCACAGCCCTCACCCCTACACTCCCTCCTATCCCCAAACTCCTTCCCTGAGGGTGCACCCCCTCCCCCTTTCCACACACCCCTTCCCACCCCCAAATTCCGTCCCAGAGCCTGCACCCCTCACCCCCTCCTGCACACCCACCCTCTGCCCCAGCCCGGAGCCTGCACCCTGCACCCCTCCTGCACCCTAATCCCCAGCCCGGGACCTGCACCCCAGACCTCCCCCATCAAACCCCTCCCAGAGCCTTAGGCAGGTGGGGGCGCAGTTTGGGGGGGCGGAGTTGGGGGGCAGGTTCTGGGCACCACCAAAATTTCTACAAACTTGCCTTCCATGCTCTTTTCTATTACGAGAGTGAAAATAGGAGCAAAATGACCTTTTCTCTCACTTTCATTTTATAATAGATGTAAATCTTTCCCATCACCTCTTATTTTTGTCTCTGTTGTAAATCAAAGAATCCTAATCATTCTAATTCCTCTTCATAAAATCTGTCCTCGAAACATCTTCATCTTCATTCTCTAGACTCTTTCTGTTTCTGCTATATATTTTGCAAGATGGGATAAACACAAGTGAACTTAGTGGGCTTCATCAGCTGGTGTAAATGAAGTAAATGGCCCTACACAGATAATGCCATCCATAGATCTGACCTCATACACCAGGAGAGGGGATACAACATACATACATACATACATATATATTATAGTGTTTTCAGTATCATTTTCTATCCATCTCTTAATACAGCCTAACATCTTGTTTGCTTTTTCACACCTCTTTTGCACATTCAGCAAGTATTTTCATTCAGATGTCCACAATGACCCCTAGGTTTTTTCTGAGTGGTTTCAGTTAATTTTTAGAATCCAGTACTGCATATGCTTAGATCAAATTGTTCCTTCCATTGTTCATAACCTTGCACTTGACTACATTGAATTTCATATGCCATCATGCTGCTGTGAATGACAGTTTGATTGCTTATCATTAAATCATCAAATGGGCCTATGGCTCTTCTTCAAAAACATTTGCAAGGTAAATGCAGTATTGAAAAGATGCTGAATTACTTGATTGTTCTATGCTTGATTTCTTTGTGGATTCAAATGTATAGAAAATGATAGAAATGTCTCCTACTTCAGCCATGTGACATTTTTGTTAAACTGCTGATTGATCAAGACCAGGGCCGGCTCTAGCTTTTCTGCTGCCCCAGGCGGGTGCGCAAAAAAAAAAAAAGCGGCCGGACTACCGAAGCGCCAAAAAAAAAAACCAAAAAAACCCAGCAGCTGCAGGGAGCTCGTGAAGGGCAACACCCGCCCACTCCCTCCGCCCGTGGGCAGCCAGGCGCTGTAGCCCGCTCGCAGCTGGGTGAGAGGGGCTCCCCGCTCCGGCCTTGGGGTGCCTCTCCCGGCCGGGCAGGCTTCGAGGGGCCCAACACAGGCAGCACTGGCTGGGGTCTGCGACCTCCGCGCAGGGCCAGCATTGCAGCAGGGCTCGGCACAGTGCAAACGGCGGGCGCCGGGATCAGTGGGGCCTGCCTCTCCGCTGCCGGCCAGCCGCCGCAGAACCCTCCCTCCCTCCAGTGCCCGCCGGGCAGCTGCAGAACCCTCCCTCCCTCCGCTGCCTACTGGACCGCCGCAGAACCCTCCCTCCTTCCGGTGCCCAGGGGCTGCAGGAGGTGGTGGCTCAGCCACTCCTTTAAAGGCGGCTCGGCCAGGCTGGGCTCAGAACGGCATGGGAGGCGGAGGCCGGTGCAGGCCGCAGGGAGTGGCGCGTCCTGGGGAGCCCGGCAGCACGATGAGCGGCGGGGATCGCTAGTTCCTGCCCCGCCCCCTGGGCCAGGGTCCGTGTCCCGGCTGGGCTGGGCTGGCTGCCCCAAGATTGGCCGGAATGCCGCCCCTTTCAATGTGCCGCCCCAGGCACGTGCTTTCTTGTCTGGTGCCTGGAGCCGGCCCTGATCAAGACCATTTAATCCACTCTCCCTCTTTAATATAAAATTTCGAAGTGAGTAACTAATAATACTGTGAAAGAGTATTTGACTAAAGGGACGGCAACTGGTGTGCGTTAAAGATATTTTAATTTAATTCGTTGCTCAGTGGGAGCAAAATGACAATTTAGTTTTAGGTCAGTGCAAACCTGTATACAGTCAAGCTACTCAGCTGTATGTTGTTCCATATTCCCAGCCTCTGAATTGAATGGTTAAATCCTTTTGATATTTATGGCTAGAGTTCATCAGTTTTGTTCAATATAATTGGGACAGTATATGAAAAACAGTTCTTTCTGGAAATTGTTACTGTGGGCATTGCTGCTATCAGTACAACCCTCAAGAGGGGATTGCACACATCAGCAGTTGTATAGATTGCATTTTTCACTGACATTTTGTTTTTCAAAGAAAAAATTCTAAACAATTTTTTAAAAAATGTTTCTATTGTGTTGTGGTCGGGAGAAGATCCTGTCTTTTTGTTTTAAAAGGGATGAGGAATTTTTGTAAGTGAAATAAAATGGATTCCCCCCCCCAATTTGAAACAAAACAGGATTTTTTTTGTAGAGAATTTGTTGCAAAATTTTATCAAATGAAAAATGTTTATGAAAATGAAAATTTTGTGTAAAAAATGTCACTTTTTGATTAGTATTTTCATGAAAAAATCTTCAGCCAACTCTACTTCCAATAAAGAATAAAAATACAATCATCTTTTTAAAATTATATATATTATATATTAGAAAAATAAATAGAGAAATATACTAATTAAAGCAATAAGGCTTCTTGGTGCTTTTGTTTTGTTCCTCTATGCTTCAGAGGCTTTACAAAATGAGAGAGACTTCAGAGCTCTTACAGCTGCTCTTGGACTGCTGTAAGACAATGTGTGAGAGAACCTAGCAACCCCACATGCTTCAGGTTTCTCTTCATGACCGACCATGATAATGCAATTTGAATGTAATACTTTTCTGTGTGGAAAAAGGTCGGCTGGGTTTGTTCTGATACGGTCACTGGTAAAATGTGAGCAGTGATAATTTTGCAGTTAGAATTTAACTAATGTTTTACATATCTGTTAAAGGCAGACAGTGAAATAATTATCTACTTCCAAACATCCACTCTCACCTCACTTCTTTGTGGGAATGCTCTTAAATCAGACCAAAATCCAAGCTGGAGGCAGCTTGCTGCTATCCTGCTGCTTTTTGGCAGCAGGACCCTAAGCATTTTATCTGGATAATATACCACGCTGATACTTCTACTGCTTTAAAACACGCCAAGGTTGAGATGTTGAGAATATAAAATCTCAAGTCTTCCATGGAAGTGAACACATTAGAGCCAAGAAGACTACTCCTGCTGGCTTCTACTGACACTTGACATCTTGGTAAGTCTTAGTGTAGACCTTTTTAGCCTTAATTTATTAGAGGCATGTGTGTAGGATGTCTCATTTAGGGAGTTCTAATATTTGCCATTTAAAAATACTTGGCTATATTTGGTCAGACCAATAGTCCATCTAGCTCACTGTTTTTGACAGTGGTCAGTGTCAGATGCTTCAGAGGGAATGAACAGAATAGAGCAATTACCAAGTGATCCATCCCATGTAGTCCAGTCCCAGCTTCTGGTAGTCAGAGGTTTAGAGACACTCGGAGCATAGGGTTGTTCACCTGACTATCTTGGCTAATAGCCATTGATGGATCTATCCTCCATGAGCTTATCTAATACTTTTTTGAACCCAGTTATACTTTTGACCTTCACAACATCCCTTGGCCACAAGTTCCACAATTGTGCATTGTGTGAAGAATTTCCTTTTGTTTGTTTTAAACCTGCTGCCTATTAATTTCATTGGTTGACCTCTAATTTTGTAAAAAGAACGAGGATTACTTGTGGCACCTTAGAGACTAACAAATTTATTTGGGCATAAGCTTTCGTGGGCTAAAACCCTCTTCATCAGCTGCATGCAGTGGAAAATACAGTAGGAAAATATATGTATACAGAGAACATTGTGTGTGTGTGTGTGTGTGTGTGTATATATATATATAATAATCTATATATAATATATATATATATAATAATCTTCCTACTGTATTTTCCACTGCATGCATCTGATGAAGTGGGTTTTAGCCCACAAAAGCTTATGCCCAAATAAATTTGTTAGTCTCTAAGGTGCCACAAGTACTCCTCGTTCTTTTTGCTGATACAGACTAACATGGCTACCACTCTGAAACCTGTCACTCTAATTTTGTGTTTATATGAAATAGTAACACTTCCTTATTCACTTTCTCCTCACTATTCATGATTTTATAGACTTCTATCATATTCTCTCTTAGCTGTCTCTTTTCTAAGATGAACGGTCCCAGTCTTTTTAATGTCCCTGTTCCATACCCCTAATATTTTTTTGTTGCCCTTCTCTTCACGTTTTTGAAGTTTAAAGTAACTATTTTTATCTGATGAGGTGACCAGAACTAAACACAGTATTCAAGGTGTGGATGTACCATGGATTTATATAGCAGCATTATGATATTTTCTGTCTTATTATCTATCCCGTTCCTAACATTCTGTTAGTATTTTTGACTGCCCTTGCACATTGAACTGATGTTTTCAGAGAATTATCTACAATGACTGAAAGATCTCTGTCATGAGTGATCATGGCTAACTTAGACCCCATCATTTTATATGTATAGTTGGGATTATGTTTTTAAATGTGCATTACTCTGGTAGGGTGTTCACCCCATACTAGCCTAGATGGGGTTAATGAGGCTGAGAAGGGGCCATTGAACTGGATAGGCCATAGCTGAGTGGAATTATCCTCTTATCCTATGACTGCTTAACTAGTATCTCACCCCACTGTGACTGGGTTCTGTGCAGTGGTGACTATGGCTAATCTGGTACTCAATTACCTTGTGAGACCTCCATTCAAACTAATGGAACCACATTCTCTGTTGCATTTATCTATGGCGATAGCTGTTTATTATCCATTACGTAAACTCATAGGGTCTGGGAGATTGGAGCCTTGATGGTCGATCACCCCTTTATGGTGTTTTTTAAAGACAAGGTCTCTTTATGTCTACACCCTAAATACTTATGTAAGGTTCCTTCAGTGGTCCATCTTAATCAATCCATTCATCTACTGTGTTTTTCCTGAAGCCACACATTTCTCTACAGGAGTCCTGTTTACATACTATGGATGTTAGAAGGGCTTTGTCCTTCTATTTAGATAGGACTAATCAATGTAGGAAATCCCCTAGGCTCTTCATTTCTTTTGTGGATAGATCCTCAGGATCCTCAATCTCTACTCAGAGACCATTTTGATGCATATCTGGATGTATTAGTCAATTTATGATGCTGTCAGCATTCATTATCACTCAAAGGGTGAAAGCTCTTTCAACCAGATCACAGCCACCATCTGTGGCATTACTGAAGAGTGTACCAGTATGTGAAATATGTAGGGCTGCTATATGGACTTTAATACACACATTTTCATAGAATTGTAGGACCTCAAGAGGTTATCTAGTCCAGTCCCCTGCATTCAGGGCAGGACTGAGTGTTATCTAGACCATCCCTGACAGGTGTTTGTCTAACCTGCTCTTAAAAATCTCCAACGATGGAGATTTCACAACCTCCCTGGGCAACTTATTCCAGTGTTTAACCACCCTGACAGGAAGTTTCTCCTAATGTCCAGCCTAAACCACCCTTGCTGCAATTTAAACCCATTGCTTCTTGTCCTATCCTCTGAGGTAAGGAGAATACCCCTCTGAGGGCTTTAAACTAGGTTCACAGGGGGAAGGAGACCAAAGCCCTGAGGTAAGTGGGGAAATGGGATACCGGGAGGAAGCACGAGCAGGAGAGTGCAAGAGGGGAGGACTCCTGTCTCAGACCGAGAAAGCGGGACAATCAGCGAGTTATCTTAAGTGCCTAAACACAAATGCAAGAAGCATGGGAAACAAGCAGGGAGAACTGGAAGTCCTGGCACAGTCAAGGAACTATGATGTGATTGGAATAACAGAGACTTGGTGGGATAACTCACATGACTGGAGTACTGTAATGGATGGATATAAACTGTTCAGGAAGGACAAGCAGGGCAGAAAAGGTGGGGGAGTTGCATTGTATGTAAGAGAACAGTATGACTGCTCAGAGCTCCGGTATGAAACTGCAGAAAAACCTGAGAGTCTCTGGATTAAGTTTAGAAGTGTGAGCAACAAGGGGGATGTCGTGGTGGGAATCTGCTATAGACCACCAGACCAGGGGGATGAGGTGAATGAGGCTTTCTTCCGGCAACCAACAGAAGTTGCTAGATCACAGGCCCTGGTTCTCATGGGAGACTTTAATCACCCTGATATCTGCTGGGAGAGCAATACAGTGGTGCACAGACAATCCAGGAAGTTTTTGGAAAGTGTAGGGGACAACTTCCTGGTCCAAGTGCTGTCGGAACCAACTAGGGGCAGAGCTCTTCCTGACCTGCTGCTCATAAACAGAGAAGAGTTAGTAGGGGAAGCAAAAGTGGATGGGAACCTGGGAGGCAGTGACCATGACATGGTCGAGTTCAGGATCCTGACACAAAGAAAAAAGGAGAGCAGCAGAATACGGACCCTGGATTTCAGAAAAGCAGACTTTGACTCCCTCAGGGAGCTGATGGGCAGGATCCCCTGGGAAAATAACATGAGGAGGAAAGGAGTCCAGGAGAGCTGGCTGTATTTTAAAGAATCCTTATTGAGGTTGCAGGAAAAAACCATTCCGATGTGTATGAAGAATAGTAAATATGGCAGGCGACCAGCTTGGCTTAACAGTGAAATCCTTGCTGATCTTAAACACAAAAAAGAAGCTTACAAGAAGTGGAAGATTTGAAAAATGACCAGGGAGGAGTATAAAAACATTGCTCAGGCATGCAGGAGCGAAATCAGGAAGGCCAAATCACACTTGGAGTTGCAGCTAGCAAGAGATGTTAAGAGTAACAAGAAGGGTTTCTTCAGGTATGTTAGCAATAAGAAGAAAGTCAAGGAAAGCGTGGGCCCCTTACTGAATGAGGGAGGCAACCTAGTGACAGAGGATGTGGAAAAAGCTAATATACTCAATGATTTTTTTGCCTCTGTCTTCACAAACAAGGTCAGCTCCCAGACTGCTGCACTGGGCAGCACAGTATGGAGAGAAGGTGACGAGCCCTCTGTGGAGAAAGAAGTGGTTCGGGACTATTTAGAAAAACTGGACGAGCACAAGTCCATGGGACCGGATGTGCTGCATCCGAGGGTGCTAAAGGAGTTGGCGGATGTGATTGCAGAGCCATTGGCCATTATCTTTGAAAACTCATGGCAATCGGGGGAGGTCCCGGATGACTGGAAAAAGGCTACTGTAGTGCCCATCTTTAAAAAAGGGAAGAAGGAGGATCCGGGGAACTACAGGCCAGTCAGCCTCACCTCAGTCCCTGGAAAAATCATGGAGCAGATCCTCAAGGAATCAATTCTGAAGCACTTAGAGGAGAGGAAAGTAATCAGGAACAGTCAGCATGGATTCACCAAGGGCAAGTCATGCCTGACTAACCTAATTGCCTTCTATGAGGAGATAACTGGGTCTGTGGATGAGGGGAAAGCAGTGGATGTGTTATTCCTTGACTTTAGCAAAGCTTTTGATACGGTCTCCCACAGTATTCTTGCCAGCCAGTTGAAGTATGGACTGGATGATTGGACTATAAGGTGGATAGAAAGCTGGCTAGATCGTCGGGCTCAACAGGTAGTGATCAATGGCTCCATGTCTAGTTGGCAGCTGGTTTCAAGTGGAGTGCCCCAAGGGTCGGTCCTGGGACCAGTTTTGTTCAATATCTTCATTAATGATCTGGAGGATGGCATGGATTGCACTCTCAGCAAGTTTGCAGATGACACTAAACTGGGAGGAGTGGTAGATATACTATAGGGTAGCGATAGGATACAGAGGGACCTAGACAAATTAGAGGATTGAGCCAAAAGAAACCTGATGAGGTTCAACAAGGACAAGTGCAGAGTCCTGTACTTAGGACGGAAGAATCCCAGGCACTGCTACAGACTAGAGACTGAGTGGCTAGGAAGCAGTTCTGCAGAAAAGGACCTAGGGGTTACAGTGGACGAGAAGCTGGATATGAGTCAACAGTGTGCCCTTGTTGCCAAGAAGGCTAACAGCATTTTGGGCTGTATAAGTAGGGGCATTGCCAGCAGATCGAGGGATGTGATCATTCCCCTCTATTCGACATTGGTGAGGCCTCATCTGGAGTACTGTGTCCAGTTTTGGGCCCCACACCACAAGAAGGATGTGGAAAAATTGGAAAGAGTCCAGCAGAGGGCAACAAAAATGATTAGGGGGCTGAAGCACATGACTTATGAGGAGACATTGAGGGAACTGGGATTGTTTAGTCTGCAGAAGAGAAGAATGAGGGGGGATTTGATAGCTGCTTTCAACTACCTGAAAAGGAGTTCCAAAGAGGATGGATCTAGACTGTTCTCAGTGGTAACTGATGACAGAACAAGGAGTAATGGTCTCAAGTTGCAGTGGGGGAGGTTTAGGTTGGATATCAGGAAAATCTTTTTCACTAGAAGTGTGGTGAAGCATTGGAATGGGTTACCTAGGGAGGTGGTGGAATCCCCTTCCTTAGAGGTTTTTAAGGTCAGGCTAGACAAAGCCCTGGCCGGGATGATTTGGTTGGGAATTGGTCCTGCTTTGAGCAGGGGGTTGGACTAGACAACCTCCTGAGGTCCCTTCCAACCCTGATATTCTATAATTCTATGATTCTAATAATTTTTCTCCCTCCTCTTTGTAACAACCTTTTATGTACTTGAAAACTGTTATCATGTCTCCTCTCAGTCTTCTCTTCTCCAGACTAAACAAACCCATTTTTTTCAGTCTTCCCCTATAGGTCATGTTTTCTAGACCTTTAATTGTTTTTGTTGTTCTTCTCTGGACTTTCTGCAATTTCTCCACATCTTTCCTGAAATGTGGCACTCAGAATTGGACACAATACTCCAGTTGAGGCCTAATCAGCATGGAGTAGAGCAGAAGAATTACTTTTCATGTCTTGTTTACAACACTCCTACTAATACATCCAAGAATGTTTGCTTTTTTGCAAGTATTACACCATTGACCCATATTTAGCTTGTGATCCACTATGATCCCAGATTCCTTTCCACAGTACTCCTTCTTAGGCAGTCATTTGCCATTTTGTATGTGTGCAACTGATTGCTCCTTCCTAAGTGGCATACTTTGCCTTTGTTCTTATTGAATTTCTTCCTATTTTCTTCAGACCATTTCTTTAGTTTGTCCAGATCATTTTGAATTTTAATCCTATCCTTCAAAGCACTTGCAGTCCCTCCCAGCTTGGTATCATCTGCAAACTTTACAAGTGTACTCTCTATGCCATTATCAAAATCATTGATGAATATATTGAGGAAAACCGGACCCAGAACTGATCCCTGCAAGACCACACTCGCTATGTCCTTCCAGCATAACTGTGAATCACTGATAACTATTCTCTGGGAACGGTTTTCCAACCAGTTATGCCCTTACCTTATAGTCACTCCATCTAGGTTGTATTTCCCAAGTTGTTTATGAGAAGGTCATGCGAGACAGTATCAAAAGTCTTACTAAAGCCAAGATATACCACATCTACCTCTTCCACCCTATCCACAAGGCTTGTTACCATGGGCAGCGGGTGAACCCCTGCTTTGGGGATGCAAGCTCACTGGCCCTGCCCCTTCCAGCCAAGGCTCCGCCCCCACATGCCAGAGCCCCGAACACCTCCTCCCCCACGCTGTAAAAGGAGATGCCCTGACTTTGAGGGGCCTCTGCGACCGGAGGAGCCTGGCCTGCCCACCCCAGCCACATCAGGCCGAGCCACTGCCGCCTGCCCCCTGACCCACTGCCCGCCCCCAACCGCCAGGCCAAACTGCCAGCCCCCCCACCCCTGACTGCCCCTGCATCTGCCAGAATCGGGTCAAGCCACCGGCCTCTCCCAGCACCAGGCTAAGCCGCCAGCCCATGAGTGCCTGCCATCTTCCCCCACTCCCACCACAGTTGAGCCGAGCCACCGGCCTCCCCAAGCACTGGGCCGAGCTGCCAGCCTCTCCCAGCACTGGGAAAGGCTGAGCTGCCATCCTCCCTGACTGCCCAACTGAGCTGCCGTCCTTCCGCAGCACCAGGCTGAGCCGCCAGCCCCCCCCGGCCCATGAGTGCCTGCCAGGCCGAGCCACCGGCCCCCTAGCACCAGCTCCTTCCGCCCCTGAAGGCCACGCCGAGCCGCCAGCCCCAACACCCAAGGAGAAGGGATGTGGCAAGCAGCAGAGACGGGTGTGTGTGGAGTGGAGGAGGCGGTGGGGGTCTTGGGGAAGGGCTGGGGCCACCATGGCCCAGGTGTCCGGAGGTGGTTCGGCGGCAGCACCAGGTCAGGCAAGGCCTTTCCTGGTCTATAATACCCACCCCCCAAGCTTGTTACGCTGTCAAAGAAAGCTATTACCGGTAGTTTGGTTTGACATGATTTGTTCTTGACAAGTTCATGCTGTTACTTATCATTTTATTATCTTTTAGGTGTTCACAAATTGATTGCTTAATTATTTGCTTCATTATTTTTCTGGGTATTGAAATTAAACTGACTGGTCTATAATTCTCCGGGTTGTCCTTATTTCCCTTTTTATAGATGGCCATTATATTTGCCCTTTTCCAGTCAAAACGTTACAACTACCTGATCCATGCTGTCACATCCAATGTGGCACTTGTTTCTGCATTACTATACTCAGTTCCAGACTCTATTCCAAAGCTCCCTCCTCCATCTGGAGATACTGCTTGAGTGCTCCTCTTTGGGAGACTTCCATAGGGATGCTACTCAAAGAAGAAGAGAGATTCACTTTGTGCAGTACCTGCAATTCTTTGAGATGTGTCCTCCTTCCCCTCTGCTTCAGACTGTTCCTTACAGGATGTTTGTGTGGTGAAAGAACTGAGGTCAGTTAATCTGTACACCCCTATATAGCCTTGGTGTTGAGCACAAAGAGGCACGAGGTGCACGCACAGGCCAAACAGACACTGCTAATGGAAAAATCTCCAGTCAAGGGCTTGAGAGGTGCATGCGCACCTGAAGTGGATCACCCATAGGGGGACACATTTTGAAGAACCAGTTATTGCACACAGTGAGTAACCTCTTCTTTTAAGGCACTTTAGTAAGTGGAAACAGGGAGGAGAATTAGGATCATGTGACCAGCTACCTCACTACAGACCACAAGAGGGTACTCCATAACTACAGTTTGAGAACTTCTGGGGGGACAATGAGAGATGGGAGCAGAGTATTTGGGGGCATTTTTCACCAGAGGGAAAATACAGAATTTTTGTTTTTGTTTGTTTGTTTTTTACTGATGACAGCCATGTCCATGCACTCTGGTCTTTCTGAAACCTGCTGGTTAAACCCATTCAATTTTTCTTTCATGGGCTTAATGAAATGTACTCACTCAGGCTAATATGAATATTGCTAGCCTCCAGACAACCTAGTCTGATGTATGATCTTTTCAGGTGTCAGTAAAGCCCCACAAGATGGCGCCTAAACACTTCTCCTTAACCACCAAATTATCCGGAGAGACTTTATTACAAGTTTGGTTGATAAAGGCAATAATGTTGATGTGGTATACTTAAACTTCTGTAAGGTGTTTGACTTGGCACTGCGTGACATTTTGATTAAAATCTAGAACAATATAAAATTAACATTGTTGTTTGCAGTGTTGTAGCCATGTTTGACCCAGGATATTGGAGAGACAAGCTGGGTGAGGTAATATCATCGTTTGTTAGACCAACTTCTGTTAGTGAAAGAGACAAGGGTCAACGGTTCTTAAAAATGCTAATTCTGCTTTAGCATCTGTTAAAGCCTTGAAGCAGCAATATATCCACTTAGATAGGGTCTACATAAAACCAAATGATATTCAATTGACACCCTGACCCCCACCCCAACTCTTAAAACCATTCCACAATCTGTAGCCAGCAAAGCAAATGGGATGGTTGACATCTGACAGTGTGCTCCAACATAACATCTTGTCCAGCATCTCATATAGACGTAAACAATTGCTGAAAGGATGAAAACTTACAAAAAACTAATCAAGTGAGTGTGGCTACATTTAAAATAGCCAGGTAGGACAGTTACAATTATACTTACTGGAGGAAGGCAAAGTATAGCTTTCATTGTAATACAAATACCTTTCACCCATCTAGTTACCAAAGACTCATGTCGCTGGACAAATTATTTGGGAAAAACATCAAAAGAAACACGTTAATTAAGTTTACATCTATTTTGTTAATTGTTTAGAATCTTAAACTTTTTTAAAAAAAACTTCACAAATACTTTCTATTCATCGTCAAGGAGCTCTCTAAAAACTCTGGCCATCCTTTGGAAATTTAAGTGCCTAAAATTAGCCAGCTCAATCCATAGACATCTAAATTTGTGCACTTATTTTCAGAAGTGCTGAGCATTTGTAACTTCCACCAAGGTCAGGCCACTTCTAAATATACAAGTTAGAGGGCTGACTTCTGGCCACCTGTGTTTGAATATGTAGTCCTTACTGCTGGTTAGTCCCCTTCATTCAAACTGGTGTGAGAATACATTGTATGAACTAATTATTTTCAGAAATCAGTATTAGGAACTGCATCCATAACCTCCCCAGTCATGTTTCTGCAAAAATATTACAAAAACCAAGTGCTTAAATGCAGCTCTCCTACAGTATTAATGATAACTAGCATTCAGGTACCGTGTTGGGGAAGGAGCGGGGCATGTAACTGGCAAGGAAAGGGGTATGGGTGTTCATGGTGGGGATGGCTGTATGAAGAGAGAGAAGAATCCAATCTAATGAGGTCTGCTCTCCCCTTCCAATGCTAATGGTGCATGCATCAAAAATAGAGCAGAATCCCTTGTGAACAGATTGTATGACTGCAAAAATAAAACAGAAAATAGTTTAAAATGTTGAGTGCACAAGTGGAAGCTGGCCTTGAATAACTATAATTTGCAGAGGAGATATTGCCATGCTAGAAGACTTGGCGATATTGACACTTGTGCCATTAGTGGCAAGCACATAGGAGGGAGGATGTTGCACAATTTGTCCAAGCAGGCATAAATGCAGTTTTCATCAAGCAAAAATACCTTTTCACAATACAAATGTTGTGACCTCTTGAAGTTACTCTTTTTAAAAGTAACTTGTCTTTTCATGGCACCTATCTAATCATGACTTTTTCTGTGAAGAAAAATGTACCAGTATGTTTACTATAACAATCTTAATATGGTTTTCTGCTGCTGCAACACTGACATTTGGAAAATGTCACATGCAATGTTTGGATGCTCTTAGATTTGACTTATGTGTTTGCAGTTTCATAGTTCAGAATGTAATGTCAAGGAAAAAAAGATTCACTTCAAAAAAAGTAATTGTTAAGATGGGTGATTTTTTCAGTTTTTACAGACTTTTTGTTACCAGTTGTGACTTACAGGACTTCTGACAAAGTTATTGAGAATTCTTAAAGAGTGACGTACACATTTTAAAAAATACACAAAATTGTTCCATTACTACAATTATAACTTTTTTAATCTTAAGACAGTTTGAACAAAAATTTTGAAGTAAACACTTTGAATAATATCTACCTAATCTTTTTAAGAACATAGTGCCAAATTAAGGGCTCAGCATGCAAGATACTGCGTAGCCTCAGTTCCCATTGATTTCAGTTAAAGATGCTTAGCAAGACCCCGCCTTAAGACTGGAAAAATGGCCTTGGAAACACTGATTGTTGAACTTCTTGATTATGAAGAGGCAATTGACAATGTGCTTGAATCTACGGACCATCACTCAGGCACAACTACTGTTGAAGTCCAATGAATTCTCCTTGAGTAAAAACTAAAGGATGGGGCCGTGTGTGTGCGTGTGTTGGCACAGTATTTCATGTGAAAGTTCTCTGTTAATAGCATATTAATGGTCAAAGAGGAAAGTTATCCTTCTCATCTTAGCAAATTAAATTTCATAAACTTAGCGACAACTCAAATGAGGCAGATTACTTTCTAGCATCCTGTCCAAAGTAGGTTTTTTTTTACTACTCCACTAAGTAGAGCTTGTTGGGAAAACTTCAGCAGAACCATTTTCCATCAGAGGCAATTTCATCAAAATTGAAATGCTTTGCAAAATCATGTTTGATTCCAATTTTGTTTCTGGGGCAGAGAGAGAGGGAAAGAACATTTCAGCATTTTTGGAAAAAGATGTTTAGATGTCTCTTTTTGAAACAACTTTTCATTACAATTATTTTTTTAAATGGTATAATATTCTATCATATACAATTTTTAAAAAGTTGAAATAAGACTGGAACAACCCAAGAGGCCTAGGTGCACTTTTGATTTTGTCTAAGCTTTTCAACTGATTTAAAATGATTTTTTTCAGAATTTTTGATCCTAGAGATTTTCAAAATTTTCAGGTTTCATTTAGAATCAGAATGAAAACAAATGTACATATCTCAAAATCCTCCTCGAAATAGAATTTCTGTTCTCCACATACCTCTAACACATAAAGCACAGGATAGAGTACTAGTTTTTGTCTGCTACAGGCCATTAAACCATAATAGGAACCAGAATGACTGGCTCCTTAAGCACCAATCATGTGTAGGAATAAAAGTGCAATATCAGAGTGAGGGGGAGAAAATATCACAGGGGCTTAATGCAATTTGGTCTGTGTTACATATAATGGAGTTCTCGTGCTGCCAGTACTGAAACATCCTTTGAATTTTTAAAAATTATAGATGACAATTTCCTATCTAAACAAGTGTTGTATCCAACGTGGTGGGAATTCTGCATTCTGGTCTCCATAGATCAAGATGAATAGATCACAGAACTAAAAATTAGTGGTTGCCTAGGTGAAAGTGATCATTCTTGTCTACATTTATTATGAGCAAACCGAATAAAGTCCAGACTTTGTAATAATATATACAATTAGTGTTTTAAAAGGGCCAGCTTTACAAAGCTCTACAACTATAAGCCAAATCAGCTGGAAAAAAGAATTTAAACAGACTATGAATGATGACTGAGAACTATTAAGAACATTTTACTACATGTGTAAAAATCTTTGTGGAGAAAAGCACAACTGAAAAAGCAAGCAACTCTAGTTTGTTTTTGTTTGTTTTTAAACAGCATGAGTTAGAGGGGAAGTGAAAGCAGCTATTAAATGTATATAACAATTGGTGGAAGAGGGGGAAATAGAAGTTGATATCAATAGATGTAAATTAGAAGCTAGGAATTGTAGAAAGTTGATATGGGAAGCAAAACTGCAACTGGACACTGAGGAATCTCTGGCCAGAAACTTAAGCACAATAAGGAGTTTTAAAGTATATTAAAAACAAAAGAAATCTTAACAATGATCCATTAGTCCATTAGTGGATGGAAATGATAGAATGGTCAATAATAATAATGCAGAAAAGGCAAAAATGTTCAAGAAATATTTCTAATCTGTTTTTGAGAAAGAGAAAGATCAGGTAACCATATCATACGATGATGATGATTGATGATGATGAAATACTTTCCATTCCAACAGTAACTTAGAAGGACATTAAACAGCAGCTACTAAAGTTAGATATTTTAAATCAGCAGGTCCAGAGAACCAGAAGCCAACAGTTTTAAAAGAGCTGGCCAATCTGTCTAGATCAGGGGTCGGCAACCTTTCAGAAGTGTGCCGAGTCTTCATTTATTCACTCTAATATAAGGTTTTGCGTGCCAGTAATACATTTGAACATTTTTAGAAGGTCTCTTTCTATAAGTCTATAATATATAACTAAACTATTGTTGTATGTAAAGTAAATAAGGTTTTTAAAATGTTTAAGAAGCTTCATTTAAAATTAAATTAAAATGCAGAGAACCCCGGGCCGGTGGCCAGGACCCAGGCAGTGAGAGTGCTACTGAAAATCAGCTCGCATGCTGCCTTCGGCACACGTGCCATAGGTTGCCTACCCCTGGTCTAGATTGTTAATGTTCGTTTTAATAAATCTTGGAACACCGGGGAAGTTCCAGAGAACTGGAAGAAAGCTAATGTTGTATCAATATTTAACAAGGTTAAATGAGATGACCCAGGAAATTATAAGTCTCTCAGTCTGACATCAATCCTGGGCAAAACAGTGGAATGGCTGACTAAGGACATTTAAAATAAACAATGTAAGGAGGGTAATGTAATTAATGCTAATCAGCATAGGTTTATGAAAAATAAATCTTGTCAAACTAACATGATACACATTTTTTTATGCTATTACAAATGATATTCGGTTGATAATGGTAGTAGTGCTAATATAATATACTTGGACTTCCATAAGGCATTTGATTTGTACCACATGGTATTTTGATTAAGAAACTAGAACAATAAAAAATCAACATGGTACATATGCTTTTTTTTATCTGACAGCATTCCCTGATTTAATCCTTGCATTTCCAAACCAAATAAAAATTTAATAGGAAAAGAGAATGACAGTGCAGAATTATCCCAAATAAACTGATTTCACAATACTTTTGGTTTAGAGACAAAACACTTAAACACAGATCTTCTAAATACAATTATTTAGCGATAAATTATGTTGGTAAAAGTTATAGGGATAAATTATGGCAAAAGTATGTGTGTGGCAGGGGGGAGGGGAATGCAAAAGTCCCCACCTTACTTCCACTAGGCTGGTGGAAAGTAGAAGGCATGATCTCCCATGCATATTCTTGTCCAGTGCTGGTCATTTGTGCCTGGTCGGCTGTGGTCCCTAGTTGGCTTGTGGGTCATATGAGATTTTTTTTCTCCTAGTTTTGCCTTCATCCTCCTGTCTCTCTCCCACACTTGGGCTCCTCCAGCTGAGCATCTGTCTGCCTGACAAATGAGGGCTGAGGTGACCCTAGACCTTTTACATTTCCCCACTGAAATGATTTTCCTAGTACACTGGCTTGAGGGGTGGGGGATATCACCCTCTCCCTGTGCTCTTGCTCTGTTCTATACATAGATACATGCTCCTGTCTCCTACGTAAATTGATAAATGTGTGTGTTACACGCTACTGGAAATGAGAGAGAGAGAAGCTCTAGCTTGGTGTATTTGCATTGAAGCAGGATTTAAATGTTAAAATGTCCTCAGTTTGTCTTGAAGGAGACTTGGTTTCTTGGAATTAAAAGTTGCTGTTAACAAACGTCTATAGATAACAATTCACTGTCATGATAGCTTAGCTAACCCGTGTTAATTTAATATATCCCATATTTTTTAAACTAAAATTTGGTCACTTGAACTCTTTCAGCTCTTTTGTTTGTCAACAGGGCTTGCCTTGCTTTGATCAGGGTTATATTTATAGGTTTAAATTTTGTGTCGGCAGAGGCTTGCGTGGAGCTGAGGGTCTATCTCAGGCATGGGCAAACTACGGCCCGTGGGCTGCATCCAGCCCCTCAGGGCTTTGGATCCAGCCCACGGGATTGCCCTCCGTGGGCGCCGTGCCGCTCTTAGAAGCGGCCAGCACCGCATGTGGTGTGTTGCCTTTGCCTCCAGGCACCACCCCCCACAGCTCCCATTGGTCGGGAATGGGGAACCGCGGCCAATGGGAGCTTGGGGGGAGGTACCTGGAGACAAGGCAAGGATAATGAACGCAGAGCCCTCTGCCCCTCCTCCCCCAGGGGCCGCAGCATTTCCTGGAGTGGCGCGGGGACAGGGCAGGGAGGGAGGTGCGCGCCACTACTCGAACCCCTCCTGCACCTCACCCCCCTAACTCCCTGCCCTAAGCCCCCTGCCTGCACCCTGGTCCCCTCCTGCACCCCAACCTCCTGCCCTGCACCCCAATTCCCTGCCCTGAGCCCCCTGCCACACCCTGCACCCCACACCCTTCCTCTGCCCCAATCCCTTGCCCTGAGCCCCTTCCTGCACACCGCACCCCCTCCCACACCATGCACTCCCTCCCGCACCCCAACCCCCTGCCCGGCCCTGCATAAAATTTCCCCACCCAGATGTGGCCCTTGGCCCAAAAAGTTTGCCCACCCCGGCCTATCTGCTGGGCTGATCCTTTCAGCGGAAGTAGAGTCTTTACTGTGCTCCTCTCAATAGAGGCCCCTTTAAAGCAGGTATGTTGTAAAGGGCCAATTTCTTGCATGCTGGTTAAAAAACCCACATTTTTAAGCAATTCTCAAAATAAAGATTTAAATAGAGCTGGTGGAACTAAAGTTTAAAACAATATTCATTAATCGTTTGTCTCCTTCACTAATAGAAGTTGATCCAATAAAAGATATTACCTCACTCACCTTGTCTCTCTAATATTTTTAGTTGACTAATAGTATTGATTAATTATTTTCAGGCTTTGGGCTGTTTGCAAACTGCTCATGTTGATTATTCATTTTTCATTTTTTTCTGATTAGTTACCTGAATCATATGGTATTGTTACTCTATCCCAATTGGATGGCAAACATTTTGAACAGAAATATCACAAAGAACTTGAGAATTGCTGGTGCAATTTTTTGGATGAATATATATTTAATGTTTAAATTCATAACAAATTCCATAACCCATGAACGTTTTCTCAGGCACACAGCACACATTCAAATAGTTGGGAGTTATGTGACTCCACAAATTGTAGTGCAACTAACTCAATACTTTTATGACTGAGAAGAGCTGAGTGTTTGTTTCTCTTCAACCAGCTTTAATTTTTAGCAACTGAAAGGTTAGTCCTAATCTTCTAGTGACTTAAGCCCGGATCCTCAAAGATATTTAGGCATTTAACTCCGACCCTGTTGAAATCAGTGGGAGTTGGGCACCTAAATACCTTTGAGGATTTGGGCATTCGTGTCATTGAACTGCACTCAAAGTTCACACCCAGGCTCTTTATATAAATGCACTCTGCCTTTAAAGCAGTTGGATAAGTGTGAATACTTACAGTAGTTGAAAGCTGCAAAACAGTCCCCTTCCTATTTTTTTTAACGCTTCAGCAGACTTTGAAGTCTTTCCCTCACTTTGCTAATAAAAAATGTTTAATGTTCATTATCCCAGAAAGCTTTATTTATCTATATATTTGGACCAAAATAAGGCTTGGAAAAAATCCGCTGATCCTGCTCACGGTAGCAAAGTGTTTTGTAGTTCACCAGCTAAGGAGAGAGTGCTCCATTGTAGCGATAAACAAAAAGCGCTGTTATTTAAGGACCAGAATGTTGCTCCCAGGTGCCTGAAGCTGATGATAGCCTGACCCACTTTTCTGCCATCCAATGTGAATTCTATAGCAAATGCAGGAGAAAGAAATACGCCTGTTCTTCCTTAGTGAAAGGAGCGAAACAGCACAAATCAATCAGAAGAAGAGAGGCTTTGTGGAGGAAGAAGAGGAGTCATAGCAAAGGGAAATGGCACCATATGAGAATAAAAGCTAAATGAGGTGGAGGGTAATGTTTTTGGAAGAGGGCTTCAGAGACCTAGCAGAATAAATAGTATATATTAAATTGAAGCTGCAGGATGACTTGAATTTGATACGTTAATTTGGGAAAGGTTATGTCACAGATATAAAACTCCTAGGGAACAGTATTTACACAAATGTTTTTTTTCCCCCAACCATGGAAAAGAGGAAGCAATTTAAAAAAACAATGCATTCAAACCCACATGCAGTTACATTAGTGTGAGGCATTTTGAAGTAGCTTAGTTGGTTATTTTTTTTCTCTAACTAGTTAAATTGCCATTCTTGATTATCTGGGTCAGTGTCATATAAATAATGGATGAAAACTCCAACTGGGATAACACCACATTTAACAATGTTACATATAACTTTCAAATGCCTTTATTTTTGTGGGGAAAATTGGCTGCAGTTTTAAAGTGGATTTTAAGTAAAATTAGTGGCTCAAGATCAGCCCTGAGATTTAGTATTTTATTTCCTTAAGACTTCTAAGGTCAGATCCTCAGCTGGTGTAATCAAAGTCAATGATACTGTACCACATCAGACAGATTTACACATCTGGCCTATAGTATTTGATCTCTTGACTGTGTTTCACTCTCCAAGAAGTCAGTCCACTGGTCAAATACTGTTTGCAGCACTGTCTTGAGTAACCAGGCTATGACTTGTGCTCAGAAATTCTGTCCACTTGCAGCAAGCAATAGCTACTATGGACTAAGGGCTGAAGTAGTCTCCATAACTGCTATGTCCCTTCTCCAAGGCAGGGAAAAGTCTGACTGAGCTGA
Source organism: Mauremys reevesii (assembly GCF_016161935.1). Taxonomy (NCBI): domain Eukaryota; kingdom Metazoa; phylum Chordata; order Testudines; family Geoemydidae; genus Mauremys; species Mauremys reevesii. Next base: position 33,080,759 of record NC_052629.1, on the reverse strand, counting down.
ATAACCATATATCCACTGGTCCTCCCCTGCCTAAATCTTCTCTGCATGCTAATGAGCAGGGAGACCTCACCAAGCAAAGCTCTATGGGTACGTCCATACTTACGGCCGGGTCAACGGGTAGCGTTCGACTTCTCGGAGTTCGAACTATTGCGTCTAATCTAGACGCGATAGTTCGAACTCCGAACATGCTCCCGTCGACTCCGGAACTCCACCACTGCGAACGGTGGTGGCGGAGTCGACAGGGGAGCCGCGGACTTCGATCCCGCGGCGTCTGGACAGGTAAGAAGTTCGAACTAAGGTAGTTCGACTTCAGCTACACTATTCACGTAGCTGAAGTCGCGTACCTTAGTTCGACCCCCCCACCCTAGTGTAGACCAGGCCTATGGGAGGTGTGTGTGTGTGTGTGTGTGACGGAAGTGGGTTACAGACCTTTTTATGGGTATCCCAAATCCTGCCTCTCTCTATCCGTGCAGTAGGACCACTGGATTCACTGTGTTCAGGGCCCTTTACACCTGTTGACGGAGAGGAGGAATGGGAACGTGCTGTATATACAATATTATTTCCTGCTGTCCTTGAAAGAGGGAGGGAGTGAGTAACCTCTGAAAAAAGAATAACTGGAAAATATTGGTAATTAATGTTAGTTGTTAGGCTAATTAGCGATGAACAGTAAATGGACAGAAACTATTTAGAATAAATATTGGCGTGATAGCAGCCCATTAATCCAGCCACACCCAAGACAACAATACATCTGCCCCACCTGTAACTGGTTATTGAGGCACAAATCTGACCCTGCAACCTATCAACAGAACCACCAGTCAAGAAACCTGAATTCTTCAAAGTGATAGCCATCAACAAGCAGAAAGGAGGGTTAGGAGAAGAACAGAAAACTCCATAATATCCAGTAGGGAGCTTACCATGTAGAGCTGTTTTTCTGGAGAGAACTTAAGTGTAACGATGCTGCTTTTGGCAGGACACAACTGAGAGTATTAATTCAGGACAAATAGCTTAGAGCAGGGTTGTCACAGTCCCAGGCTGGTGGTTCTCCACCTCTGAGGCACACCAAACCAGCCAAACAGAGAGGACTTTGGTCTCACCCCGTTGGCTAACCATAAGTCATACAAGCAATTCCCTTAGACACTCCAATTTCCCAGTATCATCACCAGTGCCACTTGTTATGGGGATGACTGGTTATGAAAACTGATACCCCAGTGAAAGAAAAAAGGTTCTTCTGATCCCAAAGGACCAAGCCCCAGACCCAGGTCAAATGATAACTTAGATCTTACCCAAAATACATGCTTATAGCCAATTCTTATTAACTAAACTAAGATTTATTAAAAAAGAAAAGAGATCAATATACATATAGACTTGAGTTCAATTTCTTGAGGTTCAGTTACATAGCAGTGAGTTTGTAGTTGCCAAGAGTTCTTTTAGAAATAGTCGATAGGCTATAGTTCAATGTCCATATTCAGGGTGACTCCAGTCAGTGACTGGAGATCTCAATTCTTATGGCTTAGGGTTTCCCCTTCTTGAAACCCAAAGCAGATCTGAGATGAAGAAGGATCATGTCCCAAGGTTTTTATACATTTCCAACAGCCTCTTGGCCTGAGAAAACAATAAGCTTAACTTTCTGTCTCTCAAACATTGTGGCAATTAGCATAGGGTAATTTATTTATTAAACAGTTCCGATACAGGTTATCACAACCTTCAAAGAGAGATATAGACAATAATACTATTTCACTCAAGTGTCTTCCTAAATGTTAATACTCCTTTTTTGATCATTGAATCAAAGCCATAGTAATAGACAAGAATTGTTTTCTTACATCACAAGACCTGAGCAAACATCTACCCTTCTATCTCTAACAGTGCAGGCTTGCATTTCAAAACTCTATTTATTTACATATCTTCCTAACAAGTCTTTAAAGTTCGGCCATAGGTCATGTTAGTGTGTGAATTAATTAACTCATTCTGGCCCTGTGTCACCTTTCAATGAGTTATTATATTAAACTTTTAACATCACACTTAGGTATTGCAGTGATTTGCTCAATAGAAAATCCTAAGAGAGATCAATATTTATGTTTGATTCAAAAAGCTACAAAAGTCTTTCAGCACTCTCACGAGAACCTTAATTTTGCTAATTCATCATAGCTTTCGATAAAGAGGCAATATCTTCTATAGGACATTCCCCATTTGCACTCTCATCATGGGCTACACTATTCAGCAGTATTTCAGTTTTACAGTCTAAGAAAGCATGGTCTTGCATCAAAACGCTAGAGAGAGCCGTAACATTTTATCTACTTCTCTTTGAATAGTATGAAGACTGTCAGTTATCCTTTTGCACTTCAGGGTTCTTGCCCCAACCTACTCAGCGGGGGACCAGCAGAACCAGCCTTGATAATTTTAACTTTATCTACAGAAATCTTATTGCACAAAGGCAGTTCTCTCTTCTTTTGTTTTAAACATACCTCTTTCAAATTTGGTAGAATGCAATGGGTGTAAAACAAGATCATTCTTAAAAGATCAAATTGAAATCAAACACACACAAAAAACTACAGGCATCAGATACAATGACCCACTAAGTATGATTTTTTAAAAATCTCAATCTTCAACAGACTGAAAACCAATTAACTATTATTTTCTGGAAAATGTATTTACTGTGGACATAGAATTTTGAAACTGCCTTTTACAATATTCTCTTAAAGGCAGATATTCTTGATGTATATATGATTCATTGTCAAAATGTTGTTTATATAAACTGTAGATGCTTGTTAATGAGAGTCTACGTAATAGTAAGACTAATTACAGCAAATTTGGAACAGTTCATGATACAATCAAACATACTGAGAATCAAAAATATGTTTAAAAATAAGACATGCCATAGAACACTGTGTACTTGGATTATTATACTGGAACATTAGACCTGCAGAAAGAATGCTGATTACAGGGTGTAACAATTATTAGTTCTGTACAATATAGTTATTTTTCATGACTTGAGGTTTGGCTTTCTAATACCATGATTCAGAGCTATATATATACTAAAGACTTGAAGTGGAAAGAGAAGGTTACATCACTTTGATGTGAGTACTAACTTATTGACAAAGAATTGTATTACAGCCTGAAGACAGATTTAGTTTGTAAACTGAATTGGAATAAACAGTGTTTGTATGATAAACAGAATGTGTTCCCTGCTGCTTTATGTATATTAGCTGCCAAATTACTCAAGTTGCACTAACAACTGCTATAATGATCAGCACACAATAGTCCAAAGTCTGTCCTCAAATGGAATTGCACAAGCTTGGTTTTCTTCAATGGGAGTTGCATGTAGGGCAGAATTGGACCCTACAATTTCATAATTATTTGCATTCATAAGCAAAGTGATACTTCTTGGATTGCTGGAGATGTGAACTACAGAAAGTTCTCTGTTGAAATTTAAGAAATTAGATGTGGTTTTTGTGTTATCTAAAGTCTGTAGAAGACAGTATCCAATTTTATATGGGCACTGATTATATGGAAGTTTACAAAGCACTGTACTGAAGTTTTCTCTGGCATTAACAATGATTGGTTTTACAGTGACAGAAGAACATAAGAACATAAGAACAGCCGTACCAGGTCAGACCAAAGGTCCATCTAGCCAATCTGTCTACCGACAGTGGCCAATGCCAGGTGCCCCAGAGGGAGTGAACCTAACAGGCAATGATCAAGTGATTTCTCTCCTGCCATCCATCTCCATCCTCTGACCAACAGAGGCTAGGGACACCATTCTTACCCATCCTGGCTAATAGCCATTTATGGACTTAGCCACCATGAATTTATCCAGTTCTCTTTTAAACATTGTTATAGTCCTAGCCTTCACAACCTCTTCTGGTAAGGAGTTCCACAAGTTGACTGTGCGCTGCGTGAAGAACTTCCTTTTATTTGTTTTAAACCTGCTGCCTATTAATTTCATTTGGTGACCCCTAGTTCTTGTATTATGGGAATAAGTAAATAACTTTTCCTTATCCACTTTCTCAACATCACTCATGATTTTATATACCTCTATCATATCCCCCCTTAGTCTTCTCTTTTCCAAGCTGAAGAGTCCTAGCCTCTTTAATCTTTCCTCATATGGGACCCTCTCCAAACCCCTAATCATTTTAGTTGCCCTTTTCTGAACCTTTTCTAGTGCTAGAATATCTTTTTTGAGGTGAGAAGACCACATCTGTACACAGTATTCGAGATGTGGGCGTACCATGGATTTATATAAGGGCAATAATATATTTTCAGTCTCATTCTCTATCCCCTTTTTAATGATTCCTAACATCCTGTTTGAAGGCACTGTCAAGATGGTTTTATAAAATGTGGAGCAAGATAAGCTTTTAGTAGATGCTGCTAATAGTACAGTGTCAAAATCAGTAAAAATGTAAAGGTTAAATGCTCCACAAACATTTAAATGTCTGTATTTCTTTATTCCCCTCCGAACAGATATAGGTATTAAAACCAAAATGAACAAAACCACGAAACAAAAGGAAAATAACCTCGTCCCTCATCTTCAGTATCCAAATAATGTACAAAACAGTTCCACAATCTTGAGTCAACAAACTAGTGTTAATTTTATCTCATTCAAGGTTGTAGCATCAACCTATTTGGGAACAGAAGCCCAGAGCCACAAAGGTATTTAGCCACGTATCTCCCATTGAAATCAATGGGAATTAGGCACCTAAATACTTTTGAGGATCTGGACCCAAGAAACCATACAGAGCACCCAAACCACCTTATCTCTGCCCCTTCATTTATGTTATTATTCTAGGGCCTAAAGTTACTTCTTTTGAAGTTAATGGTAGCCTTTGACCCAGCCTAACAATGTGGCCCTGAGGTTGAACAAAGGAAAGTGGGGAAGGTTAGGTGGAGAGCGGAATGACCCAAGTCCCGGGCAGCGATTGGCTGAGCTAGCCCATCATCGAGAAGAATTTCTCATTTTTTATTTCACTTCATATTTTTCTTAAAATAGCAATGGGGACTAATTTCCTCATTACAGCCTCTGCAGTCTCCCGCAGAGCACTTAGGCGTGACACTCAATAGGAGTAGGGTTACTGGAGCACAAAGAATAGTGTATCATAGCTCAGGCTGGAGCTATCTTCCCTCTGTTAGCCTGCCTTTCAACCCATTTTCCTTTCTTCCCTACCAATCGTCCCCCAAAACAACCAACCTTTCCTATGTCGTGTTTCAACCCAGGGTAGATATTTGTCTGTGATGCTTTGTAAAAATCAGGAAACAACTTGGCTTAGAAACTCCACACTTGTTTTGATGTTTGGGAAATGCCTCTTAGGATATGTCTACACTGCAATTAAAAATCCATGGCTGACCCATGCCAGGTGACTTGGTTTGGGCTAATTGCAGTGTAGATGTTTGGGCTCAGGTTGCAGCCTGGGCTCTGGGAGACTCCTCCCTAGTGACATCCCAGAGCTCAGGCTCCAGCCGGTGCCCAAACGACTACACTGCACTTAAACAGCCCTTTAACCCGAGCCCCATGAAACCAGGTCAGCTGGCACAGGCCAGCCACGAGTGCAATGTAGACATACTCTTAGAGTGTGTGTATGGGTGGGTAGGTGCATTAAGAATCTGCAATTAGAAATTAGAGCTATATAATGAAAAGACTAAACAGCTTTTGACACACCATAATAAGGTAGGCAGGGAAGGGGTTAACTAGGGGTGTAATTAAAGCAGGGTTATAAAAAGGAGCCAGTGGCATACAGAGGGAGGAGTCTTGATGGGAAAGGAAAGAGATTGCCTAGCCCAGGTGGAAGAGTATACATTTCCCTTTCCCTATTCAAGGATTCTCTTGCTCAGTTTTTATTCTACTCTTTGCATATATTTTTGCAAACTTTAAGGAGCAAAATTGTCTTTGCTGGGGTAATGTAAATTGGAATGGTGAGGCAGCATGAGGAGGAGGTTGGATACCTTATAGCAGTTCATTTCCAAATGTTCTTCTGCTTGGAGCTTTAAAAGGTGTAGAAACTAGTATAAAGAATTTAATATGAGTCTGGGGTGATAGCTGGACCCTCCTGAAACTGAAATGCACTTTCAACCTTATCTCTTCTTTAGCAAAGCTGTCTGAAAATGATTGCGTGTAAGTGATCCTTTCTACTCTGAGATTCATGGAGGATCTTGGTGTATTTTCCAGTTCTACATTAAACTGATTGAAAACAGAGGTTTTAGTATTCATGTGAGTTTAACCTGCTATGTTTCCCCCTTCAAACTTAAATGAGTTTAAAAAAAAGACTGAAAATATCTTGGCATTAAGGTGTGATGTTTATTAGGGATAATTAAACAAAATGGCACTCTTTCAAACCGTTGAGGCTTTAGATGTGATCCCTTAAGTTGTACGTCTTTGTGGAAGAAACTGTTAAAATGGGCTATGCATCAGAAATTGACTTCTTCTCACACTTCTTTTGGGGTGAGCGTTGCTTACCTTTTCTACTGTAGAAAGGTGTATCTTTACCTCAGGTGACAAAAGCCAAGTTCATTTGCAAAAGAATACATGCTAAATTGAATCATGTAGGTGTTAAGCATCCTGGGGGGGGAAAAACCCCACAAACAATTTTTAATTTTGTGCATGGTATCTCAATGAATCCCTAATAGAAATGCAATGGGAAGGGTGGCTATCAGATGACTGAAGCTGTCTTGGAAGATCATGGAGTTTCTTTGTTTCATCTTTTGAGCTTTTTATTTAAAAAAAATGGCTCTAGTAATTCTGTCATAGTAGGAGATTCTGGAAGAGGGTGTAGTAACCTTGCAGCACAGCATATATTAGGAATGTTTTATATGCCTGTCTAAATTGGCTTTTGGAGAAGATTATTTTAATTGTGGAATAGATGAGGCTTGTTTAATGATAGAGGCCCTATCCTAAGAGTGTCTTCTCCCTAAAAGGTGTGAGGAATCTAGAACAAGCTAATGAAGGCATGAGGAGACTCATATGATCTGAGATTGCCAGGCCTGGCTAACATGGTTTTTTAAAGTTGGATAAGGTAACTTTTCTGCGTAATCAAAGCCTTTGATTTTTCAGTAGAAGTTAAAAACTATTTATCTGAGAGAAGTATTTCTCCTACGTAGTCTGGGTTTTATGTGCTTATGAGGAAAAGTTCAGGGAAATAATGTTGATTCCAAATTCCCTTGTGATGTATAAAACACTACACATAATTTGTAAATAAGCATAAACAATCACTTGATCATGAGGTGAATTTCTCATTCTGTGTAAAACTAAGTATAACTTTATACAAAAATAAAAATCACTGCAAACTGTTTTAGTCGGTTGTCTAATGCTAGCAGATAAAACTTAAGATGAATGTTCATTTTAATAGAAAGTGATAAACATTCAGCAAACAGTGTGCACACATGTTTTCTGACAACACATTGAACTTCCACTTCATTAACAGCAGTTCTGGCTAGTAGCAGGGGCGGCGCTAGCCATTTCGCTGCCCCAAGCATGGCGGCACGCTCTGCCGGTCGCTGGTCCCGCGGCTTTGGTGGACCTCCCGCAGGCGTGCCTGCGGATGCTCCACCGAAGCTGCGGGACCAGCAGACCCTCCGCAGGCACGCCTGCGGGAGGTCCACCGGAGCCGCCTGCCACGCGACCGGCAGCGCGCCCCCCCGGCATGCCGCCCCAAGCACGCGCTTGGCGTGCTGGGGCCTGGAGCCGCCCCTGGCTAGTAGTGTTACTCATTTGAAAAATCTCAGTCAACAGCCTATGTACCATGTATGCAATGAATAGCTTCTGATAAAAACTCAGACGCCTTCTTAATGGTGCATATCTCACAGGTTTATGTCCTGTCTTTGCTGTGGTATTCCAAAAGGAAGATATTTTGGAATAAAGATCCCATGGTGCCCTGACACTGCAATCTCTGAGTTCTGAATCTGAATTGTGCATGATCCTGTGATGGGGCACCTGCTCCACACTGGGACCTAAAGGGTTAATAGAGCCTAAGGTGGCACAGCTTTCCCATCCCCCCTCCCCATGTTTCAGGACTGAATTTTCTCAGTGGCAGGTCTCTTCCCCATTTCCTCGCTGGAATGTTCAAAGGGGACTTAATGCATTTTCACAGCAGCTTACAGTGAACCCCCTCCTCTATGGATCTTGAGATTCCCCCAAATAGAATTCTCCACCAACCTGTGGGCTTGTCCTCAGCGGACGAGAGGCTGATTAACAGGAGTTGGTAAAGCAAAAATGTCATATTTTAGCTGGGTAAAATGAGGGTCGAGACATGTAGAATCTTGTGCTCATTATAAAGCAGGCTTTGGGAGTAATGTGCTAGCTTATTCTTTAAAAGGATAAACCTTTCACTGTTCTCCTGTCATTGAGAGTTGAGAGTAATATTGCTGAATGTCAGTGAACAATCCAGAGAACCAACATGGTCTAGTGGGTAGAACACTAGACTTGGACACAGGTGATGTGGCTTCTGTCCTCAGTTCTGTCACTGGATTGTTGAGTGACCTTGCAAAAGTCACTTCACCTCCCTATGCCTCAACTTCCTACTCTGTGAAAATGGGGATAATGATGTTTATCTCCTTTTGTAAAGTGCTGTAAAATCTAGGGATGAAAAGTGGCATAGAAGAGCTAGGCTAAAAAAACGCCATTCAGAATTGGTTCAAGAGTCTCTGTCTGGCAAACGACCTCTGCTAATGGCCAGCACCAGATGTTGTAGAGCAAGGCTCTAAAAAAGTAATAGGCTGCACATAGGTAAGGCCCCCATCTAATCTGTGGCCAACTGTCCCTGGATTTCTTTTCTGTCTTTGTACCTCTCTATCTTGGCATCTGAGATGACCTGGCACAGCAGTTTCTTTTAAAATGGAAAGAGAATAATTTAACCAATTTGAATATGAAAATGCTGAGTACAATGAGTGCAGTAGCCCCAGTGTTACATATTCTGATGTTAATCATTTGTTTTTTGCTGTCCTAGCAGGTTCAGTTTTCTGTATGCCTCAGATTTTTGTATAAATCAAACTGTTTCATAGGCATTGGCAGAGCAGAAACTGGGTGTTTTGCTGCTGTGAAATGGACAGTTGTGTCTATGGTGCTTTGGGAACCAGCGGGAGTGGCTTGGGATTGTGGAACAAGAACATTAGCAGGATGTTTCTGCTAAACTGAGCAGCAATGAAACAGACAACAGTGTTGCTACTTGAACCGTTAACTCTGAAACCTAAAGAGAGAAATGGGGCAAGTCACATCTCTTAGAGCTGTTGCAGGCTGTCTGCAGACTCATCTAGACAACACAGCTTCAGTTTATCTTAAAATGTAAATTGAGTGTAATCTTCATAATAAGGACCAGAAGGTTCATTATGAGGGGAGGTAGGTTCTGGAGCACATACCTGTGGAAAGGGATGGCTTTTACAATAAATTCCATCGCTGTGCAGTTGCAGAATACATAGGTCCTATGCATAGTTGGAAGAGTCTTTCTGAACCCAGGCAGTAGGTGGCTGGCTTATGCCCTGAAGAATGCAGATTTATATAGTTTCTTTCTGGTCCCTGACAAGGTGAAAGTTGATATAAACAATGTTGTGGAAACCGAATGAGCATGGAGGCCATGTCTAAACCACTAGTGATGTCAGTATAAGTTATGTCGCTCAGGGGTGTGAATAAGCCACCTCCCTGAACGACATACGTTACACTGACCTAAGCACCAGTGTGGACAAGGCTATATCAATGGGAGAGCTTCTCCCACCAACATAGGTGCTGCCACTCATTGAGAGTGGATACATTAAATCAACAGGAGAGCTTTCTCCCATCAGCTGAGAGCAGCTACACTAGAGAGCTTACAGCGGCACAGCTGCTTACGTTGCCGTTGTAAGCTCTCTAGAGTAGTCATAGTCTGAGTAACTAATAGTCTCTGAATGGTTACAGACACCCAAGGGACATTCTTCTTGATACAGTAAGTGGCAATTGCCTGTTTTCTGGTGTCTGGCTGACTGTGTATTTGGAATTTGACAAATGTGATTACGTGCAGCATATGGGGGTGGCTTTTGCTTGATTTACATTGGCCACAGCTTAAGAACCGTCACTTGAGCCATCAAACTTGTGTGTGGGAAGAGGTGGATATCCTGTTGAGTTCTGCAAAGGATAACTCTTCAAACTATTTTAAAAAAGCAGAACACAGCAGTGATATTGCTGACATCCTATGCAATAAAGGTCATGTGTGTGGTCATTTAATCAGTGTTTGGGGTTAGAAATACAAAATGACAATCTCTTCCCATTTACATTGGAATACAGCCCACTGGTTCAATAGAGTTGTATGAGTACAGTATACTGTAACCCAAGTCAGAATCTGGCCCACTTTCTCCATTTTCCAAGTAATACTCTTCCAGAAATCATATGACACTTCCTTTATCTTAACTAGCTTGATTTCCCTTTTCCTGCAATGGCTGGTATAAACAGGGCTGGTGCAACCATTTAGGCGACCTAGGGCGCTGGCATTTGGGGGGCGGCATTTTCTTTGGCAGTGACCACGGTGGCTGGATCTTCAGCTGCCCCGATCGCCACTGGCATTTAGGCAGAAGGAGCTGGGGTGGGGGGGTGCAGGAAGGGCTGCCTGCAGCAAGTAAGGGGGCACAGGCACTCGCCCCAGCTCATGCCTGCCCCGCCTCCTCCCCGAGCACGCCGTGGCTGCTTCACTTGTCCCGCCTCCCAGGCTTGCGGTGCCTAAGCTGATTGGCACCGCAAGCCTGGGAGGTGGGAGAAGTGAAGCAGCCGCGGCGTGCTCGGGGAGGAGGCGGAGCAGGGGTGAGCTGGAGCGGGGGGGAGGTGCCTCAGGTCGGAGGGTGGGGAGCTGCCGCAAGAGGGGCGCCTCAGGGCGGAGGGGGGAGCTGCCGTGGGGGGGGTGCCTCAGGGTGGGGGATCGTGGATGGGGGAGGGCACAAGGTGGAAGTTTCGCCTAGGGCATGAAACATCCTTGCACCGGCTCTGGGTATAAAATAGGGTAGTGGTACAAACGGTTTTACCAGTCAATGTCTACTTTACCTCTGCCTTACAGCAAGATGGAGTCTGAGCCTTTTAGCTTCACTTTAACTCTAACTCAGTGCATACAAGTTGGACATCTAGCGACTAGGAACCATAGAAAAATTCTACTTCTGTAACCAAACTCCTTCTAGTGTTTTTGTTTGGGGAGTTTTACGGGGGTGCATCATGGCATGAAAGTGCCGGACTCAAAAGGATCTTTATCTTTATTAATTAGTTTATAGTTGCTTTATATGATACCTCCTGAGATCAGCTTTGAAGTCTGGGAGAATCCAAGTTGTGAGGTTTTTTAATATCAATTCTGTGTTCTTCTTTTCACACTTGAAGATCTGAAAGTGAGGGAGGAAAGTTATTGTTGAAAATGTTACAGTTCTCATAGTACTGAAGTTAGTGCTCACAGCACAGCAATGGGTAGGGTCTTTAACAATGTGGGTTTTTTGTTTTTATCTAAATATTTTATGGACTTCAGTTTTAGCATACTTGTGGCCTCAGTACTGAATATATGAGGAAGTACACCTTGACTCAAGTGTTGAACATCCCTTTAACACTCACATGGCTTTACACTACCTCTCTGGTACCATGACTGGGGATATCTGACCTACCAGAATAACTTAGAGCAGCTTTAGGGCTGACCTACATTATGCCCAGCTTCCACAGCCCCAGTAGGTGAAGGCCAGTGGTGGCTGGGCTAAACTCACTTTCCCTTGGACATGCTGCCTACCAAAGTTGTGACTGGGATGGGGCTCTACCAGCCCTATATCATCAAGGGATTTCCCTTCCCATTAGGAGGAATGGAATGGGAAGTGAAGGAACACCCAGGAGCCAGATCTGCCAGGTTTTAAACAGCTAGTCTGGGACTGAGGCTCTAGTTCTATTTTGCAATTTACTTGGTTAAGAGGTTGATTATAGAAGCAGCAAAGAATCCTGTGGCACCTTATAGACTAACAGACGTTTTGCAGCATGAGCTTTCGTGGGTGAATACCCACTTCTTCGGATGTTGATTATAGATATTCTTGCCAAGCTTCCTGCCCTTAACATCCATAACTTGTTTTCCTTAACCTCTATAACCCCTTATATACAGTATTGCACTGTTTGTTGCTGATTTTGACTCAGTTGGATCTAAGACCATATCTCTGGGTACAATTGGTCCTTTCCCTGCAAAATAACTTGAGATTGGTACCTGCTGCAGAAAAGGTGAGTCTCGTGGAGACTCTGTGTGGGTTTCTGTTGGTTTTAATGTCAAAGATATACTCATTGTCCTGTGGAGCACACCTGGTAACAGTTGGCCAAAACTGAGAACAAAAGGAGCCCATATCTTTGTTCATAAAACCAGCATGAGGCATGCACACAAAGCTGGTGGAGGAAAAATACAGATATTTCTTTTCATTCCATATAAAATGGCCTTTTGCAAATTGCATTTTTGCTCTCTGTACTGTCTCAGTCTCTGACAGAGTCTTTGTGCCATTGGAAATGCCTGTAACTGACTCAAACTAACCTTACTTCTAGTGCACTTTAAACAGACAGAAGTGGAAAAAGAGGAAACCAAGCAAACTCTTCAGAAATAAACATTTGAGGTCATAACCTGCTTATACCTTGTTCCCATAACATGTAATTATTTGTGATGTTTCTTTTCTATTGATTTTTAATGTTCTTTATTCTGGCTGGATAACTTCTCCCTCCTTTGTGTTCATTGTATCTTTTGCTAGAAAAATATGCTAAAAGTCTCTGATGACTATGTAATTTTCTTTGAAGGGCCCTCTGAGGGGGTGTGCTCCCCACACTAGCCCTACAAGAGCTGAATTAGGCCAGGTGGACCCAATCAGCTAATTAGGCTGCAAAGGAGGGAGCCTTAGGCTGGAGGCAGCTAATTAGAGAGAAGCTCACCTGTGAGGGACAGGCAGGGCTTCTACAAAAGACAGGAAACTGGAAGACAAGGAGGTGGCAGGAGACAGCTGGACTGTTTGAGGAACTACAGTGACAAGTTGCCTAAAGTCCTTCCCAGGGAGGAAGGAGTGAAGAGACTGGCAAACCCAGAGGAGTGGGGGTGGCTGGGAGGTATGGAAGTAGGTCAGGGAAAAGCAGTAAGGTGCAGGGGATGGACCTTGCTGCTGTGTAGAGGGTCCCAGAGCCAGAACCTCGAGAAGAGAATGGGCCTGGGTTCCCCTGCTAGCTACTGTGGGAATGGCACTGTCAGGCTGTGAAGCAGAAGAGTCCCTGAGACTGCTGGAGAGAAAGAACCTCTATGCACTCCACTCCCCGTCAGAAAGGGAGACCACAATGGTGACTTGGCTAGAGGGCTGCATTATGAAGAGGATAGCTGCAGTTCCTGTGAGAGAGAGGAAACTACTGAAGAAAAACTGACAGGATGTAAATGCTGGAAGGGGCACTGGTTTGACTGAGCTAATCCCAAGAATCACCGGGAGGCCGCACCATCCAGCGGTGAGTACAGCAACCTGTTGGGCCCACAGAAGATATACAACAGCAGTAATTGTATAACTATGTGCTTTGCTATATGTGATGTGGCTCTTACCTTGTACTGTGCCCCTGCCTACTTCCATCTCTTCCTTGGTCTTTTGCCTTTTGTCTGCCTGTCACTGTGGAAGCTGTCTGTGGTTTGTTTTTTGTCCTTTTTTTAATCTAGCCAAGGAACTTGGCAATTCAGAGTGTGTTTTAACCAAAGTTACATACCTTACTCTAAGTGAGAAGCATATGTTCTTAACTGGGATTCCTGACTTACTAATCAGCCTTAATATTCATAGCCAGAATGATTTATTTACTGCCTTACAGCCTGTCCATGTGTTCAGCTGGCATTGTGATCTAATCAACCAACTGGTGAGTGGACACAAGTGCTAAGCAAAAATGAAGTTAGAGGAGAAACCTGACACAATGCATGACAGAGCTCTTGAAATTAGCCAGTCTTTAGATGATGATTCCCTTCACTTTCAGGAAACCAATCAACATACTGCACCACTGACAAAATTAAAGTAGTACTAAATCACATGTTAAATGGATTAAAAACTGGCTAAGCCATCTCAAAAAATGCATATAAGTGGGGAATCAAATATAAAATGTTTCTCACAGGGTTCTGCAGAGATTGGTTCTAGTCCCAACATGACTCAACTTTTTTTCTTTTAATATCAATGAGCTGGGAAGTAATTATAAAATCACTGCTGGTAAGATTTACAGATAGATGGAGTTTGGTGGCGTGGTAAGTAGCAATGAGTCTAGGGCAATCTAGGTTGCTTGATAAACTTGAGCCTGTTCAAACAAAATGCATCTTAATCCATCCAACTACAAAGTTGTATGTTTAGAAACAAGGAATCCAGGCCATACCTACAGAATGAGGGATAGCAGTAACTTCAGTAATGGACACCACTCAACATGAGCTTTCAGTGCAGTGCTGTGGCAGAAAGAGCTGATGTAAAGCCTCAATACATAAATGGGAATCATATGCAGTAGTCCAGCTTTGTTCTCACCATTGCCATATGGTAAGTAGGAGTAAGGAGATTACCACTACTACATATAGAGGTTAGGCCAAGTTACCTCCTTGCTCCTATTAACTATGTGGCACTGGTGAGACCAGTGCTGGAACACTGCAGAGTGTACTGGTATCCACATTCTCCAATTGCCACACCCTCCCTGACATCAGTTTTAGAGAGTGCAGAAAAAAGCCACATGTAATTCAAAGGCTGGAGAGTGAGCTTTGAAGAGTCAGTCTGTTTAGGTTCACAGAAGACTGAGGCTGCTGAAGAAGTACCTTCAGGGGGAGAAAATTCTGGGGTCTAGAAGGCTCTTTGGTCTAGCAGAGAAAGGCATACCAAGAATCAATGGCTGGAAACTGAAACCAGAAAATTTAAATTTAGGCATACATTTATTTTTAAAAGAGAGGGTGACTACCCACTGGGAACAAACTACCAAGGGATGTGGTGGGTTCTCCATCTCTTGATCTCTTCAGATCAAGAGAGGTTGCCTTTCTGGAAGATATGCTTTAGCCAAATACAAGTTTATTGGGTTCAGTGCAGATGTAACTAGGTGACAACAGAATCAGACTTGATGATCTAATGGTCCTTTCTGTCTTTAAACTCTATGAATCTATTAAAGTGGCCTGAATCTGAAACTATGGACTGAACTGTAAAGAGAGGCTTATGATAAATATAATGTTCTATGTTTGGAGGAGTCTTGTGCATCACTGCAGATAAGTAAGACTGGACCTAATATACATAATATTGTCACTGATATAGAAGAGGGAGTTAGTAACATGTTAATAAAATGGAGCTGGTAAATCAGAAGTGGTAAATACCACTGAGGAATAATTTTAAATGGAAGGAAAGTGAGCTCATGGGTAAAATATTTATTTAAAAATGAGGTGAATTGGAAAACATGAGGAAAAATCATCAGGGCAATAATATTCAGGAAGAGGTAGATGCCTGCAAATCTGTGATCCTGAAATATTTAGGAGTGATAGTACACAACAAATGTAATAAGCAGTGAGGCTAAATCTCACTGCAATTAGACACCTGTGGCTAGCTCATGCCAGCTGACTTGGGCTTGTGGGGATTCTGCTCAGGTGTTGATGTTCCAGCTCAGGCTGCAGTCTGAGATCTGGGACCCTCACAGAGTCTGAGCTCCAGCCTGAGCCCAAACATCTACGCTGGTTTTAAGCAGCTCTGTGAGCCGAAGGCAGCTGGCCCATGCCAGCCATGGGTTTTTAATTGCAGTGTAGACATACTAAGAGTCTAATGGAATCTTTTATGACATATGCAGAAGTGCTACATGGAAGCACAGTGAAGCACTAGTGTGACCGAAATTGGATGTTGATTTAGTACTAGTGTTTTGGAACAAGAAATGGTTAAGATTTACATATGTAGTGCATGATTAATTGGTTATTACAATTTCTATCTGTTTGGGTGGTACAAGAGGTTAGGATGAAATTAAGAAATGTGAAAACTTGCCCTGTCGCATAAATCTTTAACAGTGATATCTCCAGCTGTGGAACCTCCATCATGCTGGTCATTTAATACTAGATTAGACTTTTGCTCTCCAGCCTCAGTTCCCTGTTGAACAATTAATTTAATACTAGTATCTGGCATGCATAGACAGACATACTGATCTGAAGAAACTCTTCTATATCTAACTCTTAGGAGTCTGTGAATATCAAACCTGAGCCCTCAGCTTCTAAACAGCAACGCTTCCCATACATTGCTCCTACACTTATTCCAAACCTTTGTTTCCCTCAAGGATTTTGGTTTTCTTTTTTGATACTCCTCAAAACCTGGTTTGCACTGTGGCTGAATACAGCAGAAACTTGTATAGCTGATTTCAGTTGAAAAACATTTTTTTCCATTGCACTAATAGATACAAGTGTAAGGCCTTTATGCTTTTCTTGGGATGCATCATTGGTTTTTTTGTTTTTTTTTGAAATTGTCTGAATAAAAAGTCTTGGTATTTGCTTGAAATAGAAGCTATTGTTTGGTAGATAACAATAGTTTGAGATACTTATGCTAATAACTTCAAGAACACTATATAATTTTCTTCCCTGCTGTGACCAATGTATTACTATGTATTGTACTTTGTAAAGACTTTTATAGTAAAATTAAATCCAAGACTGACATGCAAGAGTTTTGGAAAGTACTATTTAAAGAGGTAATTTCTCATGGAAATCAGTGAATTAATACATATTTTTTTTCTCTCTCTGTGTAGTCTTCCCTATTTAAGGCAACATACAATTAGCATAACTGTCTTTTCATATCAAGTTGTCTTTTTAAAAAATGTTTTAAAGCTTTTCCATATAAACTGTTTCCATTCAGTTATGAAAAGGGTTAAGGTGTATTTCTCCCCCTCCCTTCTTTTAGAGGCTTCCTTGTATTCTGAAGAGCCTCCCATTTCTCCCACTTAGACCCTGATTGATTCAGCAAGGTACTTAAGCACATATCTACTTGCTTAAAGTTAGGCATATCCAATTGACTTTAATGGGACTGCACATGTGCACTAGAAATGTGCAAAGTATCTTGCTGAATTAGGATCTTAATTGCCTTCCAAATATCCAGGTCTCACCTAGCAGCTGCCAAACATCCAGGGTAGGAAACTGCATGTGACTTCTGAGGACACAATCACTATAACTCTTCTGGTTTTAGAGTCTCTAGAGACTGTTACCTCCCAAGGTGTAAGGTAAAATATTGGGACTAAAAGCCTTTTAGCATTCATTTGCTTTTAAAGGCAACTTATTCAAGTGGAATGTTCCACCTGGTTAAAATTTAAACCAAAGGCATCTGACAGGTACGTACTTGTAAATGCTATCATTTCACATCAGCACAATAAGGTCTCATTTGTCTGAAGCATTGAAGGGGAATAATTCAATAGAATTTAATGCTTCATCAAGAGCAATTTATTGTTGAGGACTGAGGTATTGTGGTGGTATTTACAGACTGCCTAATTAAAAAAGAAATGTTTTAATACACCGTCTCATCTCCCTCCACTCCAATAACAGAATGAAAACAAAGATAAGCTTTGTCTTTCTGCTCCATGTACAAAGGACTCCATTCTGGAGAAGACCAAGAAATCAGACACTGGGTGAGCTTCAGCATAAAAATGCCACTGAGATTGTGTGTGTCTCTCTCTCTCTCTCTCTCAATTTTTCTTCAATATAGTTTAAACATGTCCCCTGGAACCCTTTTTTACTAAGGGGACATCATAAAGAACAGGGCTCAGTGGTGCAATAGGTTAATTAAAGAGTTTCTTACCTCTAGGGACATGCGATCTGATGTTAGATTAAAATGACTTAGGTCTCATCTTGGCTTCTGTGGGCATCATTTGCCATTATGGAACATTTTGGTCCAAAAGTTGATGAATAGGGATCCTATAGGACAGGATTAAGGTGCATTGGACAAGCACTGTGTAAGCTATTGCACTCATCTCTGCCAGACTTGTGCAGAACTGCCCCCGAACTGCTGCTATTACTCTTTCAATTTCATGAAAACCATCTTATCCCCAGTTCTCAAAATGAATAGATTTATATAGTATGATTGGTGCTTTTGTCAGCTCTTTCCCTTTGCCTGAAAATTAGGTTCCATTTATGAGCTAATAGCATTTTACAATGTCTTCACTGAGTGGAACAACTAGACGTAGTTAATACAGGGAGCCTTTGATGGCTTCTTCTGAGGGAAATGAAATCACGTGCAACTGCCTGTGTGTGATATAAAGGCTGATCCTGTAACTGGAGGAGCCCTGAGCCTAGGCCAAGCCCAAATGAAGTGAGTGGGGCACTGTATGGGCACAGGGGTCCACCTGTACCTAGGCTGTAAGATTGTGGTATGGCTACTGGGGAGGAAAGAGCTAGAAATTGAAAATGCTGTAGAGCCTGATTTTTAAACAGGGATATTAACAGACCATCCAAATAAGAATTTGAATAGTCATTTCAGAAGCCAGACCTGGAAGAAAAGGGTTTTAGTTGCTTCTACAAGCATTGATGAGCAGTGATGTGTGGGGTTTTGATGCCCTTCCTATCTACAAGAGAAATGTACTGTTTATACAAAAATCTTCCATATATATATATATATTGTCTGATCCCACAGACAGCTAACTTTTGTGCATTGTTTCCTTTTACTAACATCCCCAAACATAAAAGATCAAATTCAACAAATTTTGCACTAAGGCATAAACTTCTATTGATATGCTACAGTTTTAGCTGCATGGAATATTCTAGAGCTAGAGTTGGTAAGAGAAATTTTGCTGGAATAATATTCTATTGGAACAGAAGATTTTGTTGAAATCAATGCTTGTGAAACTGCATTGATTTTGATGGACTCAAGTTATTGAAGAAAATCTGCGGGGCGGGGGGAGTGCTTCAATGATAGCAACCCTAAGTAGGGGAGCCCTTCCTACAGGAACCCTAGCCCCAAATACCTTAACCATGGGGACCCTAACCCTAGGGCAGGAAGCCCTAGCCACAGGGACCCTAATCTGTCAATGTTCTGTCTGAACATTTTCAGAATAAAATGTTTTTTGGATTTTTATTAATCATACAAAATCAAAAAGTTGATTAACCCTAAACAGTATTTTCCAGAATTTTCTTTCATGGGAAATTTCAAAATGTTCAGTTCTCATTCCAGTTTGGGACTAATCCAAACATCAAAATCCTGACATCCTTCATAAACAGAACCTCCATCCTGTGCACAGCTCTAATTAGAATGTAACCATATAGGTATGTATCCAAAGTTAAGGTCTTTGACATATGAATTACCCCTGTGTTGACTTTCTGGACTTGCATGTCATATGATTGTAATAACTAACCTTGCGATGGTAGGATTCCATATGATTACTCTTTTCTAAAGCTGGAAAGAACTCTGTAAACCCACTAGTAAGGGAAATACACTTTTGCAAGCTATCTTTTGCTATTTGCCCATCCTAAGGGCCTCTAGGTCACCTCTTGCTGGTGCTACTTGTGATGGGCCTTAATTCCCATTATCTAAATGGAAAAGGGGAGAACCTAATTAGTTACGCTCTGCACCTGGATGGTGGCTAATTGCCTCCCAGGCAGAGGAGGTGGAGTTATCCTATACAAGGAGCAGAGGGTGCTCAGTATCAGGGGCGGTTCTACATTTTTGGCCGCCCCAAGCAGTCATGCGGGGCGCGCCCGGGGGCAGCAGCGCACGACCCGGCATGCATGCAGAGGACTGCACTGCTGGTCCCGTGTGGGCTGGGCCCGCCCCCCGGGACGGCGGGGTGGGTCCGGGGCGGCTCCGCTGAGCTGCGCGCCGCATGCCTGCAGGAGGTCCAGTCGTCCCGGGCCTCCGACCTCCCTCCCGCATGGCAGCAGCGGGGCCGCCCGCCCGCCCCCCCCCCGGCCGCCGGCCCCGCGCCCTTTTTTTGCCGCCCTAGGCACCAGCTTTGCAGCTTGTTGGTGCCTTGCCTGCCCTGCTCAGTATAGGGGAAGAGACTCAAGAGAGGAGTTAGTTTTTTTTTTTTTTCCCCCCTCTCTGGAAAAGGCCTGGCAGAAGGATTAGTAGTTGGGATTAGCTGTACTCAACCCTGCTCCTGGGGCTCCACTTTAACTCCTGTGGTGGGGCTCTGGAAACCTGACCAACGGTCTGAGGACCTAGAACTGAGGCAGAAGCCAGGAGGGGCAAAGGATTTATTGTTTGGAATCCAGCCCGGGATGGGAGAAAGACCTTTTTCTTTAGAGCTGACTCCTGGAAGGAGACTGAACTGTTGTGTGACATGGCCGGAAAGCTGAGCTGCAGAAGATGCAGTAAAGTAGTTCAAGAAGGCACCAGCTGGGAGCAAAGTCCCCTGAAATCCTGCCTCTGGGCAGGAGTAGGTGCCCTAGAGATAAGGATGGATATTTACAAGTACTCTTGAATACAGCACATTTCTAGCCTTGTTCCACTTTTTGTGCTGCTCCTACACCTGCCTCCCTGCAGCCTAGGAGCAGTGTAGGCCATAAGGAGAGGCATGTTGGGGTAGGAAGAATAGTGGCTGAAGCGGGATGCATTCCAGTAATCCTTAGACATCCTATGGTCCCTTAGGGGCCCTATCCAATGGGTGCAGATTAGAGCAGTCCCAGGCTGTGCTAACCTGCACTTTGAAAGCCCCCTTACTAAACCCAGCAGAGAATCTTGTCCTCTCCTCTGTTTAAATGAACTGCAACAAACCTGGTGTCTCTTGGGCTCTTGCCTTTACTGCTCTGCTTGTGGTCTTCAATGCCCAGTATGCTGGCCCACAAAGCCAGTGCATGGTTTACTTGCTAGACAGTAAATGGTCCTAAAAGTTTATCCTGCTTCCCTGGTACATGTAGTTCTATACACAGATTAGTTTTTCTGCTTTAATCTTGGTTTGGGGTCTGGGGGAAGGGGTACAGAATCCTGCATCAGAGAGAATTTCTTTCCTAGTTCCTTGGCACTTACACAGTTCAAGATATGTGCCCCACACCTATGACATTGCTTAGGTATGTTGTCTCCTAGTTAGCATCATCATTTTATGTATGCAGATATAGCTAAGAACCAGTATTGATATACCAGATGCTTCTCACTAGAGTTAAGTTTACTGCTATATAAACTTCTGGCCCAGGGCAGTCAGGAATCTGCTCAAATATGCCTTAATGAGACTGTTTAAGAAGAGCATCATTACAGTCATTTATTTCCAACATTACATGCAGACACAAAGCACATTGCTTGAATGTTTGTGAACAGTAAGATACATTTAGCATAACTGTTTTTTAAAAAAAAAAAATTGAATCCAATCTGGTCTCTCTCTACAAGATGATGTAGTCTACCCCCTGAGGGATGACTAGATATTAAAATAACAAAGAATGTCATTAAGCACCTCCATTCTGAGTAGCTGTAAAATCTGCCTGTCTTCTCCCTTCTGATCATCCTCCTCTGTTCCACCATCTTAGCTGCTGCTTCAGGGCATATTCAGGCATTTGGAACTCTTCTTTTTAAAAACACCAAAATAATTTAAAAAAAAAAAATCTTCTATTGCTGTTCATGCATGTTCTTGTGTCCATGTTGGTTTTGGATTGTCAGGAGCAATTCTCAAGGAAGCGTTAGTAAAAAGGGCTGATTTTAATGCTAGTTTACAACCCCCCCTTGCTTGTGTGTAGCCTTTTTTGGGAGAGAGGGGGGCATAATATCGGCATCCAAATAAAATAGTAGCATATGTTAGAGAAACTACATTCAAATTAGCATCCAATGTGAACAAACATGGCTGAGTTTCTATAGCCAATGAGAAATCAGGGTCTTGTTAAATGACCCATGAATAAAGGTGTTCAATACTAAAATGTTTCTCAGAAGATCATTAATCATATCTTGCCTATTGCCTTGGTTGTGAAGAGGTGTGCTTTTTGGTAGACTTACCCTGTCAAAGCATGCTCAAATTGATCTTCCTTCTCAGAGAACCCAACTCTGGATCTTGCTTCCATATGTGTATAGAGTTTATTAATCATCTGCATGTATTGCAAGGCCTATCCGTTTATTCAGGCTTCGTGGGGGTATATGAGGGAATCAATTTTTCTGAGGGAGTGGCTGTGAAGGCCTTGTTTGTACTTAGCCTCCAGGCGCACAACCTGTGTGTGTGTGTGTGTGTGTGTGTGTGTTTAATATAAAGTAAAAATATTAAAGGACTTCAAGTAGAAAATCTTAAACAGAATAACTTTTTTCCCTTTATTATCCCATTTGGAGTTTATTTTGGCCAATCTTTGTCCTTCTACACTGAGTGCAGATGGGCAACAGTTCCATCAAGTAAAGATGGGGCCTCATGTTACCTTTCCACTTTGACCTTTTATTCACGCATCTAGTGAGATGCATGTAGTGAAATTTAGAGGTGAGAATAAAATGTTATCAGGAAACATTTCATTCATGTAGTGCATGGCTGGGATGAATAAATGAGATTGGGTTATAATCCATCCTGGCAAAGGATCTAAAGTGTGTCTAAAAAGTGACTAGCTGTTTTGAATCTTAACATTGAAGAGTTGATCATTTGAATAGCTGTGATAAATGGAGTGATGTACTTAACCAGGGCTCAGTGTGTTTTTGACACACAGCTATCTTCTTGCAGGTGCAAATAACTGTAGACATACAAGCTGCTATTTGCATGTTTAACTGCATGATAGGTTGGTGTTTCATTTCCTATTTGCAGTTGGGGCTATAACTATTGTGAACACAATTTTGTCCCCACAAAAAATGGAAGTCTTTTCAAATTTGGACCCATGATATCGATAAGCTTCAGTATTTTTTTTAGGTTTCAGAGTAGCAGCCGTGTTAGTTTGTATCTGCAAAAAGAAAAGGAGTACTTGTGGCACCTTAGAGACTAACAACTTTTTTCTCCTATAATTTCTAGCAACAGGTTAAGCCACTCATATGATTAAACCTTAAAAGCTTATACTGAAATAAATTTAACTCCTTTAATGTTAATGTAACAAGTGCAACTGTGGAAAAATGAAGACTAGAATAGGTCCAACTGGTAAAAATTCAGATCCAGATTTTTATCCTGCCTCTCCCAGGCCATTAGACAAAGGTCAGTTATGAAACTTTATCTGGTTTAGCTTTGATTTTTTTTTCCAGATACCCCAAACATTTGGGGTGATAGGACTTGGGGGTATTTGGCTGTAGGTCATTGCTTCAGAGACTGAAACTGCAACATCCATTGTAGTTGCAAGAGATCAGATAGGTGCAATTAAAGTATACTCAATCTCTCTCTCTCTCTCTCTCTCTCCTCATACACTCATCAATATGGTAATATCTTAAAGTGAATATTGTATAAATAAGTTTAATTTAAAAAAACTGACAGTCTTGAAGTCTGTGGTAATTGTAGTGTATGGGGTTTGATTACCTTATAAATATAGACAGACACTTAATTTTTCCATATTTGATTTTTCTGCTGCAAAGTCAGTTTATTTTCCAAATGTAAGACTAAGTCTCTAAATAGCTTTTGCACACTCTTACCAGTTTGAAAACAGATCTCATGAATATAGAGAACATATGCAAAGCCACTGTTTAAATAATAACCAGGTATCTATAATGCAATGCAGAAACACAATGGAATGGAAACACTGAGCTTTCACACACTGCTGTTACCACAAAATCTTAAGGTGATTGTTAGCAGATTCCTCAATGCTGGCTCTTATTTAAAAACTAAAATTTTGTTGCTATGCACATGGCAGGAAGTGCTCCTTTCTGTGTACTTTTCAGACCAAATGATATCCAATGCTTGCTCTTTGCACTGAGTTTGTATTACCCCCCTCAGAATCTTGGAGCTGCCCATTCTTTAAAAAGCTTAACCTGAGTTGTATCAGCTGCAAAGGCTCTGCCTTGGAAAAAAAAATTGAGATGTTCTGAAGCTTCTGCTGGTTTGTACATCGCAGATCACTGGTAATCGTGATCATAGATCATTTTTTTAAAAAAGATGATTGTTCTATTCCTGGTTATGAAGGCAAATCAGTTTTGCCTGAACATTAGAGATGGCACAAACGGCTATGTGACAGTCTGACAAAAGTGTTTGAGATCGTGAAGGTTTTGTCAGTGTTGTAGCTGGGGCACATATTGCTGTTCTGTATGTTTTGGAGAGGGAAGAGAATGCGGCATTTGTAGGCGCAAACACTAATGCTCTATCTACACCTGTGCACACTTGGTTGGTTCACTGTATTCCCCATGCCTGTGCCAAGTGTCTACATAAGCTGTGCTGGAAATGGGTATAAAGAACACATAGTCACATACCCATGTCCACACTGCCTCTCTTTTTGTTTTAGTGCTAACACTTCAGGGGTGGGATCCCAGGACTTTGTGAGGCAGGTTGGACCCTCCAATCTGCGATGCCACCTGATGTACTGGGGTTTCACTGAGCCCCTCCTGCTCAGCCAGCATGGATTCTCTTTCCCTGCTTTGCTGAATTAGGCTCTCCAGCCTCTGGCAGTGTACACACGTCATACCCAGTTGCAGACACAGACTGAAGTAAACTCTGAGAGGACTCACCCAGCAGTCACTTGCACACTTATATTGGGGGGGGGGGGAGAAACCCAAAATAATTCTGTCTTGCACTCTCTATAGAAAGATCTGCACAGCACAAGCTCATAAAAATTCACCCTCTCCCTCAGTGTGGAGAGATGTGCACAGCTTCTTGCCCCAGATATGAATTGCACAAGCTGGGTTTTGTTATAAACAAGAAATAAGTTTATTAACTACAAAAAGTAAATTTGAAGTGGTTATAAGGGATAGCAAGCAGATTACCTTACTAAATAAGCAAACTGATCACCACCTTCTGTGAACAGGCTGGCAGATTCTTAAGGCACAAGTTGCCTTGGATTTCCCAGGTTTTCATACACTGAAGAGCCTTGGACAATCACTTCCTCTTCCCACAGTTCAGTCTTTGTTCCTCAGGTGTGTTGTAAGGAGAGAGAGAGAGGTTGTCTCCTCCCCCCCCCCCACCATGTCATTTTTTCTCCTTTTTATACCTGCCCCTACTTGCTGGAAAGCTCTTTTGGTGTGACCTGGGTCAAACAGCACTACACAATGCGAACTAGCTCTGAGAGGCTTCTATTGCACACACTTCCTTGAGTGATGCTTGTGTGCATTTCCTCAATAAGCCATTAACATTATTTGGGCTTTTTACTGTCGCTCCTGAAAGACTGCTTGTGGGTGTTTTCAACCTCAGAACATATTTCAGCAACACATGATAGCACATACAATCAAATGAGATTACTGTCCAGCAGATCAAGACTTTTAGAATGACACCCCCAAGGCATACTTTCTATAAGACACCTCCTAATTACATGATAGTGGTGAATATTGGGGTGTCAGGGAGTAACTTTGCATTGGGCGAGATGCTCTAGGAATTGCCTTTATGTATTTGATGGCAGTTCTGCTTACCTTTCCCTCTTGCCAAACTGGGTAGAAAACATGGCACAACTGGCTGATCTGGTCCTGTTCCTTATTGCTGGACAAATGTGTATGCAGTGGAATAGGTGGTCAGTGAGATGAAGGATGGAATCTTGGCAGAACTTTGACATGATGAAGATTGGTCATGAGGGTCCTATGGATCAGATATGGCGAATGCCAGTATTGACCTGATATGCCCATAGGTGGAGCATTGCTTCTGGTGAAGGAGAACCAGCATGGTGTGATGGGATCACACTGTCTTTGAAATCCTGGGATGAGAAGCTGAGGCTTCTGGATGAGGAAACAGACCTTCATGGAGCTGTGGTGAGGAGCATGCACTGCACCTCTGGTGCCAGACCAGTCAATTCAGGAAAGCCAAACTGGTGCCGAAATAGGTTGCTATTGCCCCATGGAAGCTGGCAACACCAGACAGCTATGGGTTAGTTGCAAACAGCTTTGTTTGTGGTTGGAAAGTTCACGGTCAGGTTGTTCAAGTTTTGTGAGGTAATTAACCACCATGGGTCAGAGTGTCGTCTTAAGTAAGAGTTAATGTGAGGGTGGAAGAGTGTCCAAAATTCCTTGCCATCATCTTGTTTCCATGCTTTCAAGGATTTGAATGTGTGGGATGGGTCCTGTTGCAACCTTAATTATCAGGGGGTGTGGGTATGTGTGAGAGAATGATGTATGATGGAAGTTAGGCAATTAGTGAAATGTGACTGAAGCAATTTTCTCCCCTTCAGTTCACATTCCAGGCTCTGTAATTTATACTGCTGTTAACAAACAGTGCTCTTGCTATAGTTCTTGTAAGGCCAAACACCCATTCATACAGAACCACTCATTCAGCATAAAAGCTGCAGTTAAAAAAAAGTGTCTTTTAATTAAAATAACAATGGCAAAAATCCATGATAGCTCAGTGTTTTCTGCAATTCAAGTAATGAAGAAAAATGGGGGGGGGGGAATGATGAAATGTTCTTTATCCTTGCTTTGCTTCACCTCAAAATTATCTTAGCATGTTACCTACAGACATTTTTTTTTGAGGAACCTGCATTTTGCCATCTGCTTCCACACTTGGGAACTTAGGACTTCTTCTCCCACCGGCCTCCCATAATAAACAGTGTCCAATTCATCCTCAGTCACCTACACTTATGTGAATGTGGGAACTCCACTGCTGTTTTGTCTGTTCTTGTAAATCTTGTTTGCAATCTCTTTTTGCAGTCAGACCCCCCAAATAACACAGCAAAGTTCCACTAAGTGGAGTTCTATTTCTTGTCCATGCAAACCTCCATTAGTGGCAGCCAGTTACTGCTGCATGTTTTTGGATAAATCTCCATACATCTCCCACCCCAATCTCAACTCCAATATGAAATACTATGGGAATATTGGCCAAATTTTAAAGTGTGAGAAGTTTCCCCTATTAGCAGAGATGAGTAACACCAAAAATCTTCCAGTTCAGGTGTTTGTATGGGTCTGGGAATTTTTTATCAAAAACTTCCTTGAAATTCAGTTTTAGTTTTTAGATACAACTTTCTCACTTTTAGACCACAAACTGACACCTGTAGCGTGTAGTACAGATTACACACCTCTATCTTGTGAGACAGCAGAGCCTCTTATAAGCACTAAAATTTATAAGCCTTTCTAGATAGATGTAGCCTCCTTCCTAGTTCATGTGACCCACCGACATATTTTCTCTTCAGTATTGTATTTTCCTTGAATGTAACTGAAGACAACCTAAATTTCTGGGAAAGAGTCCCACACAATCACTTTACTTTTTTCCTATTAAACCCACCTGACTCCTTTACTTCTCTTTTCAGTACAAAGAGAAAAGTGATGAATTGGTTTAGAGGGCACACAAACCTTTTTATAAAAAAAAAAAAATCATGTCCAGGCAAAACCAACAATCTCAAGTTCTGAGTTAAGTCTAAAATACAGCTAACCCCTTCAACCTTCTAATGTTCCTCTTGGATGTTAAATGGTAACTATCTACTGTTGCCACCTCATTAGCAGAGAGGCACATTGATGGGATGTTGAGTGGAAGTTTGCACTGTTATGTCTATTCTGTGAATAAATAGTCTCTGTTCTGGCACCTTTCATAAGTACTAAATACATTTTACAGCCATTGTTACCTTTTTCAGAAAAATGAAGGTAGCTCTACTATGGGAAGGAATCTGCAAAAGCTACTAGACCTGTTTCTTCTACAAATAAAGTAGGAAAAGCAAGCTATATACATAGCCTTATCAGGTGTTCTTAGCAAAGTTCCTACAGGAAAAACTGACTTTATTTTTCCTCTCTAACTGCCTAAAATCTTAACTCCCATGTCCCTTTGAAGAACAGGTTCAAAAAGTAGGAGATATTATAGAATGAATGAAGAAATTTACCACTTAAAGGGGTGTGTGTAAGTGTAAGAGAGCCATATTTTGCTATCTATACGGTCTGGAAGTAGAAACTCTATTGCCCTTTGTTTCCTAAGAGCTAGTCACATTTTGTTCATATGTGACTAATCATGCACCGATCTTTGTAGTGATTTTGCTCTGATTTCATATTTGTTTCTATGTTTATCTCCAAATAACCAAATTTGATCATCTCACGATGAACATTATTTATAAAATGTTTAGATTTAAAAATTGGAACTAGTTGAAATTAACTCACATGACAATAGATCCACTGTTTAGCAACAACTTCCCCCAGCCTTCTAATCGAGGCAGTAAGTAATTCTCTCTGCACTGGTAGGGTGGTGCTGTCAGTTTTACCAGCTCATAGAGGTAAAGATCTCTAAGTTGTCACTAGATGGAGCCAAAAGTGGCGTGTGTGTGTGGTTGGGGGGTGTGTTTTTTTTTTTTTTTTTAATTTTTTTACTCAAACCATCAATATATTGGCATTAAATGTAGGTCTGTAGGTGTCTGCTGTTTTATACCTCACATTTTATTACTTGTGAGGGGTAAATGTGTTCAATCTCTAAAGATCTCCTAGAAGGAGGCTACTTATCTTCCATCCTTAAGTTGGACCTCCTGAGTGTGACCTGCTGGAGAAATAGCAGAGTAAGGAGCCTTTTTTTTTCCCCCAATAACCATGCTGGAAGCACCAAAGTCTTCTGGCACCTTATAAACTAACAGACATTTGGGAGCATGAGGTCACGAAAGCTCATGCTCCCAAACGTCTGTTAGTCTACAAGGTGCCCCAAGACTCTGCTGCTTTTACAGATCTAGACTAACATGGCTACCCCTCTGATGCATGCTGGAAGTAACTTTTTTGTAGCTGTCAAATCTTGCTAGTAACTTTTTTTCTTTAAGGCTTACAGCAGTTTTACAGGAATTAACACCCCCCCCCACCAACCAACCTCAAATACCCTATTCACTCAAGTGCTTAGTAAAACAAATGCATCTTATAACTCTCTCTCTTCTCCTCCGCCCCCCAGATGTGGTTTTTAGATTTGATATTGATTGAATGATCAACAGGGGAGTATTCAGAGGTAGGTTAAACTGAACACATGACTAAATTTAGTCTAAGCTAGGAAAGACCAGATTAATTCTTCATACACTGAACTGGCCAAATACATTCCTAACAGCTGTATCACTGTCAGTATCATTGCTATCAACAATTTGCCATTATGTATGTTTAAAATACGGTGGATCCTCCACCCAGTTAAAGGCATGATAATACAAGTTACCCAGTGTTTTGGGTGTCTTTTTCAGAGTGTATAGATGTAGTGTCTTCCAATTTTCTGGATTTTCAAATACAACACTATATTAAACACATACAATGCAAATAATACAAAGCAACTAAAACTATCTTCCTTGGATGGTCAGAACTCTTTTTGTGGGGAAACCTGATTTTCTTACAGGTTGGACCACACTGCATCCGCATGTGACCTGTACATCTCTCTGTTCCCTTGAATCTGCTGGTTCTTGTACTGGATCTAATACTTCAGTTGAGACCACAAGATTGGATGGATCCCTTGCATGTAACACTGGTCTATAAGAAAAACCCTGGCCAGACTGTCTTGATTTGAGCCTGCCGTCATTCCCCGAAATGTCTGTTTTATTTGAAACTTCAGCTTTAATTTGTCAGAAGAAAGCTTGTCCTCCATGCAAGTTTGATTTTTGTTGACTGCATTGAAGACATAGCAAACATAAAACTCAATATTTCCTTCAGTGCCTTGTCACCAGTGACTAATTTCACTTTGCTGACTCATTGGTTAGAACTAAGCGAATCTGTGGGGGGTAAGAAATGGGGTGAGTGGCTTTTTATTGGTTCAGTTTAAAAAAAAAAAAGTAAAAGGAATTTGTTTCCATATGGGTGTCACTGTCGACAAGCATGTCTATTTTCACATTGATGAATGACTTGTGGTCCAGATTACGACTCAAAGCTCTAGCACATAGCTAATAAGCGTTTGAGGAAAATGCAAAAGCGAGGAGTCCTTGTGTCACTTCAGAGACTAACACATTTATTTGGGCATCAGCTTTCGTGGGCTAAAACCCACTTCATCAGATGCATTGAGTGGAAAATACAGTAAGCGGTGTCTATATATTACAGCACGGGGGAGAGGGGGGAATGGGAGTTGCCTTACCAAGTGGGGGGTCACTGCTAAGGAGCCAATTCAATCAAGGTGGAAGTGGCCTATTCTAAACAGTTGACAAGAGGGGGTGAATATCAATAGAGGGAAAACTACTTTTTGTGGTTTTCCCTCTGATACTCGCCCATTCCCAAACAGTTGACAAGAAGGTGAAATGTCCACTTTGATTGAATTGGCCTGGTTAGCACTGACCCCCACCCTTTATGTGCTGCTATATACTGCTTACTGTATCTTTCACTCCCTGCATCTGACAAAGTGGGCTTTAGCCCATAAAAGATTATAAATTATAAATACATTTTTGGTAGTCTCTAAGGTGCCACAAGGACTCCTTGGTTTTTTTGCTGATACAGACTAACATGGCTACCACTTTGAAACCTGAGAATGCAATGAGTCTAAACAACCATTTCCAAGATAGGTAGCTTCAGGGAGATTTACACACCCACACCAAAATACCCTCATACATTTAAATAAAGCAGTTTTAGGTTCCAAAAATGAGTTTCTGGCATGAGTTCAAACTGTTTTAGCATATGCAGTCTATTAATTGTTCAACTTTTTCAGAAGCAGCACTTTAGAACATAGTTGTCCAAAGACTGTCAGACAATCAAGTACTCACCTATTTGTATATTCAAAAGTTACATGAATTTTTTTGAACTGTGAGAGTCACAAAGTGTCAACCTAAAATAGACTAGTTTTGAAAAGAATAGAAAATCCACTAAGGAATCCATTGCAATAACACAATGACAGTTTAATGAAGCTGACAAATCCTGATCATAATGGTCATCTGGTAGTAGTAGTAATGCTTATAGAAGTAATAGGTGCATTCTAAAAATACACTAACAAATCAGCTTTCAAATTAAACAGAGAAACCTTTGGAAAAACTTCTGGGAGAGGAGAAAATAATTAAGATGCTA
This sequence comes from Mauremys reevesii, assembly GCF_016161935.1. Classification (NCBI taxonomy): domain Eukaryota; kingdom Metazoa; phylum Chordata; order Testudines; family Geoemydidae; genus Mauremys; species Mauremys reevesii. The sequence goes on along the minus strand of NC_052629.1, from coordinate 33,049,928 downwards.
ATGTACTCTATATACACCATATAAAAGAGGAGATACCTTCTGCCTATTCTCAATATAAAGGGACTTCTGAAAGAGCACCACAGGTGTAATGCACTAATATCTTATGAAACATCCTGTGATGGGTTTGGGCCCTTTGGGGTGTCACCTGATGTGCTGGGATGCTACTGAGTCAACCTATTCTGCCAGCCTAGGTGTCCTTTATCTTCCCTTCAGGTGGCTTTAGCAGTCTTTCTTGGTGGGCAGACAGACCATGGAGAGGAGGAATCCTGTTTGACTTCCTCCCTACCCTTAACTAGGATTTACATAAGGCAAGAATCCTTTATTTCCCAAACTTGACACACACACCCCTCTTGTAACTTTCCACTGGAAGGGAAGAAGTCCCAGGTAATGTTTAGTAGCAGGTGACAAGATCACCTGACTCTGAAGTATCACAGCATCCATGAGTCAGTGGCAGTATGGAGCATCCACAGGAAGGCCAAGCCTTCCCACAGTCCATTGTCCTTGCAGATGGGCCATCAGCCCTGTCTGGCTTTTCCATTGTTGTACCTGAAGTGTTAGAAGTAGGTGTCACCCACAGTAGCATAATTGAAATAGATATAGTCAATATTTCTAACTCCAGATACAGAAAGGATATAGGCATACAAAATGGATAATCCCCTTCAGTAAATTATAACCTTTCCACTGACATCTTACAAGACCCATCTTGCATAAAGTACATCAGTTATGTCATTTGTATCATAAGCATATTTTCATAAAGAATATGGAGTAAATGTCACACATCCACTATGTAAATAAGGGGAAAAAGAAAGATTAACTGGGAGATTTCTGTCCTCTTTGTTTTGCCATCCCATTCTTGTTACCAGTATTTGCACTCTTTCTAACAAAGGCCAACCGTATGCTTTGCCAGAGTAATCTTCCTCATAGATTAAAAGTGGAGGGAAAAAAAAAAACAAGCAAAGGCTCCATGAGAAAGTACATGATGATGTAAGTCTGTCCTCTCTGTAGCAGTCTGCATTAAAATAGCTATCTCTGCAAGCAACTGATTCTCTGGAGAATTAAAAATACTTGCAGGGGGAGGATGAGGGGAGAGAGAAATTAGAGTACAGAATAGGACCAGAGGCTGGGAAAAAGTGGGGCATATTCCTCCACAACACTTTAAGAAGAAACTCACTTGTCTCAGTTCTCTAGTAGATGCATACATCGGCTCCCTCTGTGGATTAAGCTGTTAGAGCTGCTTTTGGTTTACCACAGGCAGCACAGGGGAGCTCAGACAGGCTGCCTGCATACCATGCAGGGCTGGTGCAACCATTTAGGTGACCTAGGCGATACGCTTTGGGGGGGGGGGTGCCATTTTCTTCAGCAGTGACCGCCATGGCCAGACCTTCAGCCACCCCAGTTGCAGCCAGTATTTAGGCGGAGGGAGCTGGGGCAGGGGAGCCTGCAGCAAGTAAAGGGGGGGGGAGGGTGGCACGCAGGGGAACTCCCCACCACAGCTGACCCCCTGCCCTACCACGCCATGGCTGCTTCACTTCTCCTGCCTCCCAGGCTTGTGGAGCCAATCAGCTTAGGCGCTGCAAGCCTGGGGGGCGGGAGAGGTGAAGCAGCGACAGTGTGCTCGGGGTGGAGATGGAGCTGGGGTGTGGGGGGGGGTGCCTCAAGGTGGAGGGTGAGGCGGGGGGAGCTGCTGCAAGGGGGGCACCTCAAGGTGGAGCGGGGAGTGCCTCAGGGCGGGCGCAGGGGCCCAGGGGGAGGGCGCAAGTTGGAAGTTTTGCCTAGGGTGTGAAACAGCCTTGCACTGGCCTTGCCCATGTCTGCCTATGTCTCATCAGACAACAGTCCCACTCTGGGCCTACTGCTGTGCTCTGCTGTTGCTTGCAGTGCCTCTAGCTCCTGAGGGTCTGAACAAGCTCCCAGGAGGTGGTACTGGGGTCCCTGACAAATAGGATCTGGCCGGGATGTGCTAGGGAGAATACTATGTCTAGTTGGGGATGCAGCTGACCACTGGGTGAGGACATGGGCTTAATCTACAAGACTCAGGTCTAGATTTCAAATACCTCAAGGGCGATTGGGTTTTGACATCATAAAGACTGTACCCACTTGCAAAATTCTTATCTGAGCCTTTTGGTCAAATGTCAAAATTCAGTGGTGGTCAGATCCAGGGTTTTGATTTAAGTTCATAAGAACAGATTTAAATGTTAAATTATATAGTACAGAGGTTAAGAAAAGAGTATCTTACGTTTAGGTATAGTGCTTAGATTATCAACAAATACAAAGTTTGTTCTTAAAGTCATAAGATGCATATAGTGCATAAACAGCAATAACCCAAATTTAGGTGAATAAATTTAAAAATACAGTTCAGATATTAGCATCCAAGTAGTCAGGTACATCACTCATGAAAAGTTATACAGAGTTGCTTGTGGAAAACAAATATAGCAATGAGTGAAGATTGTCCCACAGTAATTGAGAATTTAGGATGGGTGGTTCATTTAGAAAATACAATCCATACTAGTAGGGTCTGTATCTCTGAATACTATATGGCAGTCAGTTAGAACTAAGGGCACAAGGTGAGACACTGTCTCCTCTCTTTTTAAATTTAAGTGAGGACTCTGAGGCAGACTGGTATTGGAAGGAGGCTCCAAATGGCTGGAATTTGCTATCTTGCCTTTTGCGCCAAGAATGGCAAGGTTGTGGATAGGTATGAGGGGATTGTTTTAAACAACCTGGGGTATTTTGGACGAGAATCTATTATATGTAGTCGCAGTAGAAGGTGATTCCATGACAGGTGAAGAATGAATGCTAAATATCCTGTTACTACAAAGAAATCTAACACAAATCTCATTAAAATAGTTTAAATGTATTTCCTGTAGTAGCAGAAAGGTGATTACTAGCTAATTATGATGCCTGAAAAGAAGCAAATGGTTAGAAGCTGGTAGGGACCTTTAAGATCACTTGTGAAGAGCAGCACTTAAAATCAAGGTAACACATTTTTGCTCAAAGAATGCTGAAAGGCCATGTTATGTGTGAGTTTCATGTAACTTATTTGCCCTTCTATGGTACCCTCTATCAAAGGATCTCAAAGTGTGTGGCAACCACTAATGAACTGAGCCTCATATCCCTGCTGTGAGGAAGGTAAGCTTTACCATTTCTGAGATGTGGAATTGACACTGAAGCCTAAATGACTTTCCAAGACTATGGCGGAGCCAGCAATAGAATCCAGGTATCCTAACTCTAGCTCCTGTGCCTCAGCCGCAGCCTGTCTTTCTTCCTATTCCCTGCTCAAACCAAGGGGTCCAGAGCGCAGATGCCTCAGCTGAAATGGGGTCTGGGGGTTCAGAGTCAAAGTTCAGATGCTCAGATACTTAAGGTCTTTTGTCTAAATTATTAGTGACACATTCATTAGAAAAAACAATGAAGAGTCCTTGTGGCAACTTAGACTAACAAATTTGTTAGTCTCTAAAGTGCCACTAGGACTCATTATTTTTGCTGATACAGACTAACATGGCTACCACTCTGAAACCTGACATACATTAGAAGTATCTTAAGAAAACAACCTAGGAAATGGGCCTAAAATAGCTAAGAAAAAATAAATTTGAAATAAATTTAACATCTCCTATAGGCTGCAAGCGAAGGGCTCTAAATCCTAATACTCAAATCAAAGATATTTGTACCCCTGAGAATAGGGGCGGCTCTGTTTTTTGCCACCCCAAGCACAGCAGTCAGCCAGCCTTCAGTGGTGGTTCTGCAGGTCATGTGAATTCGGCGGCGGTTCTGCAGGTGATCTGCTGGTCCAGCGCGTTCATTGTACCTGCTGTCAAATTGCTGCCAAAACCACAGGACCCGTGGACCTCCCACAGAAACGCCACCGAAGGCTGCCTGCCTGCTACCCTCACAGAGACCGGCAGGCCGCCCCCTGCAGTTTGCCATCCCAGGCATGCGCTTCCTGCGCTGGTGACTGGAGTCGCCCCCAGTGCAGACTGTTAATGACAAACTGCTTTAAGGACATTTACAATAACAACCCACATTTCTTTATGAAAAGAAATCTGTGCAAATGCCTTTTCTATTTCCTTGACTTATGGACAAACAAAACAGTCTCAAGTGCTTTGTCTCCAGAATGAGTCAACTTTTAATAATGCAGTATTTCAAAACACAACCCAATAAATACCTGTCAGCTTCTCCATCCAGATAACACTTCTCAAAGGTAAATTCATTCTGTAGCAATTTCTCCATTTTAAACTGTCAAGCTGCAGCCTGCCTAATAAAGGGATTATTTCCTACCCAGTTGGATCAGGCATAGTTAAGATCCCAGTCTGTCATCTTAGTGGCAATGCAATGTGTTGGCACTCTCGATAATGGCCCTATTTCCCTGAAGTTTCTTGACAAAGGGGAAGGTGCCCAAACTTTGACAGAACGTGCTCTGTATAGAAGAGAGGCTGCTATTTCCACATGCTGCCAATTTCATATCCTTCTGGATGTGGAAACTTCAAAGAGCTAATTGAAAAATCAATACATCTACGAAGCGCAGCAACTGATTAGATTTTCCCCATAAACTGAACTTCCTGACCCTGTTGGAAAAGGGGGAGCTGCAGTACCACTAGGAGAAATGAGACGACAATGCACTGGCAGTCTTCTATTTCCTTAAAAGAGGACTAGTGAATAATCGCTCCCAGGAGGTATACACCAATGATTAGAATTAGTCAGAAGGAGGGGGACGAGCTTTATTAAAATCTGTTCCATCTGTGATCTCCAGGAAGTCTTTATCCTGAGTTGCTGACTTTGTGAAAAAAGTCTTATAGGGAGTAGAAAATGGCAAGTGATTTCAGCTCTGCTTTAACTCTTGTTTTTGGTGAAGTAATGATGGTATGATGAATGGAGAGTGACAGCCTGTACTTCTATGGATGGGATTGTCACGCTATGTGGAGTGGCTCATGACCATGAGTGCCAAACTCAGGTTAGACTGTCAAAAAGCAGGGCAGAAACCCCAGACTGGCTGTATGTTCTAGAATTAGATTTCACCAACCCAGTAACACGTGTGAATTCCTAAAGCACTATCATGAAATCAGACAGACTGGAACATCCAAGGAGACTATCTTGCCAAGCTGGACTCTGCATTTTACACCCACTCCACAAAGACTGTCACTTACCTCAGATCAATTGTACTCTGATCTCAAACCAAAGACAATGCCTGCAGCCAATCCTGTAATTAACTAAACATTAACTAAGAAAATAAATAACTTTTATTTATAGGTTAAACCCACACACAGTTACAATCTTAGATTTAAAAAGGTAATAGAAGCGTCTATAATAAGCAGGATTAATACATGCAGCATCCTACAAGCATTCCATAAACTCTAAACACTGTCCTATAATGCTAATATCTGTTTTAACTATACTAACCCACAGAGGAGCCAGACTGGCTTCCAGTTACATATGTCAGTGTTCAGTGAGGCTCTGGGCCTTTGGCATGAGCTGGCACCTGGTCTGCCAGCATCACAGGGGTATCACAAATCTTAATGTCAGTAACCTCTACTATGACTTTGGAACTATTTCTCATTGTATATTACCTAGCTGCTTCTTATAAGGCAGATAGGGATAAATTGTTACTTTTGAGGCCTCCATGTTTTACTGCAGCAGTCTCTCTGTTGCTGTATGATTGGTCCTTTATCTTGAAACCCTATTCTTGCTTCCTTGCTGATTGTAATCTATGCAAAAACCATTTGCTGTGCTTTAGATGAATAAAAATAAAATACTAAAATATTGTTGAATACATATTCAATAAATACAGTAGTTCAGCACAGGGATTATGAACATGCAGCAGTTCTTTGGGTGTTGATGGAGAAGCATGTGTTTTTTTAAGATTAAACCAAAATATTCCATTGACTTTATTGTCCTTATTCAGCTTCCATTAATGAGAAACACAAATGGTTAACTTGTACATAGAAACTTTTATCAGATGGAAAGAGACACACTAATGCCTTAAAGGCAGATGTTACTTGAGGCCTTCAGGGCTGACACTTGGGGGGGGGGGGGGTGTGTGTGTGTGGACGAGAGACTATTCTCTGATACATCACTCAAAAAAAGAGCATTTCCGGTGAGCAAAGAATATCCTTCAAGTCTCCTGCTGTCAAACTTCCCTAGAAACTTCCTCAAGTAACACATCACTGAGTGGCACTCCTGGAAAAGGGTTTTAAAAAAAAAAAGATTTAAATCTGTAGCTTAGATGGGAAACATCCTGCTAATTGAGACACATCAGTCCATTTATCTCTTGGTAGCAATCATTTTAGAATATGGAAATAGAATGCTATTTCATGGTGATTTAGGTTCTACTCTCAGTAAATACTCTTAATAATTATAATTGTGACGTTACTAAGAATAATCAAGGTTCAGAAGTACAGCCAAACAATAAAACTGATTATCCTAGATTTAGGAGATATATAAATGTGTGGAGTAGTAGTAGTAATCAAAATGGGTTAGCTTAATCACACCTGCATGTTTGTTAGCAAAGATAGGCTTCCTCTTTCACCTAGGTTTGGTATAAATATCAGATTTGTCAGCTCCTCTCTCCATTCCAGTGGTGTCTGTTTTCTCACACAACATAAATGCGACTCTGGGAACTCTAGTTCATTTGTTGAAACTTTAATGACTCGCAACACATTTGCAGTCCTACTCTACCACACCACTTGTGTATGAAACTCCCACTGGTTTCAGAGGGAATTGTTTTCATGGAAGGCAGAATTTGAACCCTATAAGTCTTATTGTTTAGTTTGGAAAATTATTTGCAGACTTCCACCTTCTTTGCTGACGAATCATTTTTTGTCATTTCAGTGCTAATAATACAATTTGCCCAGAGCCTTGCTTCATAAAATGAGGGAGTTGAGAACTGATTGGACACTAGGAATGAAATCCTAGCCCCATTTTAAAATCCGTAGTAAAACTCCCATTGACTTTAATGGGGTCAGGATTTTACACAGGATTTCATTTGTAATTGCAGTAAGGTTACAGTGAGACTTCCATATTACACCCTCTCAATTTTTATGTGCATATAACTTCTTGCTTTGGGCTGAGGGACTTCCATGTGTAGGTTGTGGGTTTTTTTAATTCCTTAATTTGAAAGCTTGTTGGGAGTTTAGGGTGTGATGGGGAGATATTCACATATTGAGCCATAGAACTGTGGAGAGAGAACATACTTCATTTTTCAGAGAACATTTTTGGCTTGTTTTCAGTTTTAGTGAACAAAACACCCTGACTTCTCAAATTTGGCTCATCATTTTTTTTATTTTTTTTACAGGGTATGTTTGGGAAAGGACACAGGGTAGGTTTACACTTACCTTCCGGGTCGATGCAGTGAGTTCGACTTCTCGGAGTTCGAACTATCACGTCTGATCTAGACGCGATAGTTTGAACTCCGGAAGCGCTGCGGTCGACTCCGGTACTCCACCACTGCAAACGGCGGTGGCGGAGTCGACGGGTGAGCCGCAGAGTTCGACCCCGCCGCGTCTGGATGGGTGAGTAGGTCGAACTAGAGTACTTCGAATTCAGCTACGCTATTCACGTAGCTGACTTTGCGTACCCTAGTTCGACCCCTCCCCCTTCTTAGTGTAGACCAGGCCATAGATTAGTGTTCAGTTTTTTAAACATCAGAATAAACTGACCTTTCTTCCCTCTAAAAACAGTGTTAAAACTGGGGGGCAGTTCCCAGTCCTGCCATGAAAGGGAATAGACAGAATGGCTTGTTAACCCTGGGGAAATGACCTCTAGAGGATTTGACCACTATCTTTTTGCATCCTTGCAAATTGTATTTTACTTCAGAAGGAATCCACAACTGTGATTTTCATGTAACTTCAAATTATTTGCATTCCTGCTTGTTCAAAGCACCTGAGTCACTTCTGCAGCTTTCTCAACAATGACGTTTTCCTTCTCCTTCACTAGAGTGAAATCCTGAATCTGTTTCAGTTAGTTGGAGTGTTGAAGACTTCAGTAAAGGAGGATTTGACCCCTGGTCTCCATGATTATTCAATGCCATTTGGACTTTCTTATCTTAGTGACACATTTCCATCTCTGAGACTGATGGGAATGAGAGTTAATGTGCAGTTTCTGAAAGCGATCTCCATGCAATGCAGTGGCAAAAAGGGCTGATGAGATCCTTGGATGTATAAGCAGGGGAGCGGTGAGGTGTAGGTGTTTATTTTTTTTAATCTCTGTACTGGACATTTGGTGAGACTACTATTAGAATACTGCAGCTAGTTCTGGTGATAACACATTAACAAGGATGTTGGAAAAAATAGAGGAGTGGGCAGAAAAGAACTACAAAATGATTCAAGGGCTGGAGAAAATAACCGAGTGAGAAATTTTAACAGATTGTGAACTCTTGACTGTCTCAAAATATGAGAAGGGACTTGATTAGTGTAAAAGTACCTTTTTGGGGAGAATATACCAGGCACAATAGGCTTTCTCATGTCACAGAGAAAAGTATAATAAAAATCCAGTGGCTGGAAGCTGAAAATGGACAAATTCAAATTAGAAATGTAGCACAGATTTTAAGTTAGGATTTTTAATGATTGAAACAAACTCAAACTACCAAGGGAAGGCATAAATTCTCCATGTCTTGATGTCTTCAAATCAAGATTGTGGATGACTTTCTGGAAGATTGTTTTATCTAAAACACAAGTTATCCTTTTGGCAAACAAATGATTAGTGTCTTGGACTTTGGATATGGTCAATCAAGCCTAATGATGGGTGTGGGCTGGAGCAGGGTGGGAGCGAGCCTGGGAACAAGGCAGGCACAAGAATGATTGCACCTTGGGCCATAAGCAGTGAGTAGCCACTGGTCATGTGCTGCTACTGGGCTTAAGAAAAACACGGCTCGGCTAATCAGGCAATTTGGCTGATTAGGAGTTTCAGCCAGTCCCAGACCCAGCTGCAGCCCCTCATTCCTGACAACTGGGTTCAAGCAAGGGTTAACTAGGTGAAATGTAATGGCTTGTGATACTTAGCTTCAGAAATGACTGCTGGCATTGGGGTCCCAGACTACCTCTCCCATCCCCCCACTCAAGCTACAAGTCTGAATCAATTTGAAGGTGACCCATCTCTTTCTGTCTCCTGAATGAGGCATCAAAAATGAAGTTTTCATTTAGGTATGACTTATTGTATGGCTAGTGTTCGCAGGAATTCCTCCCTTTAAAGTTTTATAGATAAGTCTCTTTATGTTCAGTAAAGACCACCTACATCGCTTTTCTTCCTTGTGCTTTAGGGGTGAAATCTTGGTCCTACTGAAGTCAATTGAAGTTCTTAAATTGATTGACTGAATTCAGTGGAACACAGATTTCACATCAGATGCCCAACTTGCAGATTGCTCAGGCAAACAACCCTACCTGTATGCACCAACAAATTGGGTGCACAGTTGTGTAAACATTATAGGTTTACACCTACAACTTCTTGAAGAATTTAAGTCCTCAATGTGTTGCATGGTCCAGTTAACTAAGTAGCTCTTGCAATAGCTTGAAAAGTGATAAAATTCTAATTCCTGTTTGTTTTGAATTTTACACATAATTTAACATTTTGTAAAGACTTATGCGTAAGAAAATGTCATTTTAATCTTCACCTCACTCTTTTAATGTTTCACAAAGAATTAATTCGTGGAATTCAATTAATGCAGTTTATCTTTGTAGATACAAATTTGCCTCTCTGTTTTCTTTGAGTTTAGAAGAACTGACTAATCTTTTTTTAAATATTTTAGCAGAAGGGAACAGAGATTAGTTGTGGGATTAATATGAGTAACGAAGACTGTTCAATTAAAAGGGCTCTGATAAAGTTGATTTTGTTTTCAAGATGACCATTTCATTAACACTGAAATGCCTTAGTAGCATCTGATTACATCAGATTTTGAAACTAAATTAATTAAGTATCAGAGGGGTAGCCGTGTTAGTCTGGAATCTGTAAAAGCAGCAAAGAGTCTTGTGGCACCTTATAGACTAACAGACGTTTTGGAGCATGAGCTTTCGTGGGTGCATCCGACGAAGTGGGTATTCACCCAGGAAAGCTCATGCTCCAAAATGTCTGTTAGTCTATAAGGTGCCACAAGACTCTTTGCTGCTTAATTCTTGTTGTTAACCAATCCACTTCCATCCCAAGTGCTCTTAAAAGACCCTGATTATACACTAATTTTATTTCTTATCCTTGTTTTTTATTTTTCCCCCAATAAACCTGAGAAACTGAGTGAGCAAAATTCACTCTTCACTCTTAAACTAGTCTAGCAGACTGAGACAAAATAATTTGAACATTAGTCATATTGCTGAATTGATGTCAGTGAACACTTTGACACAGGAGTCCAAATTGATCACTATTTCTTTAGCATTGCTGATTCATGAAGCAGAGTTCTATTGAAAAGTAGAGAGATTTACTTACTTTGAAAGTTATCTGGGTTTCTTTTATATTTTAAAAAAATCTGAGTCATCAAGATAGTGCTTCCAATACTGGATTTGGGTTAGAATACAGAAATCTGACATTTGCTATTTCAAAGGGTGAGCTTTATTTTTGGTACTAAAATTTTGTCTCTTCATTTGGAGGAAGAATAAAACCTAGCTTACTTTGGTGTTTACTGAACTGACTACAAATGATAAGAACATAAGAATGGCCATACTGGGTTAGACCAAGGTTCATCTAGCCCCGTATCCTGTTTTCAGATAGCGGCTAATACCAGCTGTCCCAGAGGGAATGAACAAAACATGTATTCATCAAGTGATCCATCCCTTATCACCATTTCCCAGCTTCTGGCAAACAGAGGCTAGGGACACCATCCCTGACAATCCTGGTTAATAGCCATTGATGTATCCTCCATGAACTAACCTAGTGTGTGGGGGTTTTTTGAACCTTGTTATGGTCTTGGCCTAACATTCTCTGGCAAAGAGTTCCACAAGTTGACTATGTATTTTGTGGAAAAAAATGCTTCCTTTTTTTTAAGCCTGTTCCCCATTAATTTCATGTAGTGATCCCCATTTCTTGTGTTATGAGGAGTAAAGAACACTTCCTTGTTTACCTTCTGTACACCAGCCATGATTTTAGTCTTCTATCATATCCCCCCCCCTTAGTTGTCTCATTTTTCCAAGATGAAAAGTCCCAGTCTCTTTAATCTCTCCTCATATGGCAGCTGTTCCAAACCCATAATCATCATGATACCTGATGTCTGTAACACTGCCTCTTATTACAAACATGGTTTTGGTCAGTATTTTTATATAGTATTACATACATCTTTGCATTATGATCAGTTAATCACTTTGCATATATATAATGTCCCCCCACCCCTCATCTCTATCTATTTAGATCATACCCTTTGTGGTAGGGACTTTATCTTGTATATAACAGTACTATTACCATGCTGTCCCTAGCAAATATCAATTAGATTGACTCAGACATCTTTATTCCTCATTCAAATTATAGGGCGATCATACAAAAAATACTGATAAGTAGTAATTTGACTAACATCATACCATACATTGACACCCCCCCCCAACATCATGTAAATAAATACCAGCTAGCATAGCTGTGTGTTTCTTCTCTATTTTGTACTGGAATTCACATGTGGTGGAGAAAGAAAGATTACCCCATATGCAGTACAAAAGTGCCCACTGGGACCATTGCTTTGACATGAGGCAACAATATGTGGCAGTGTGCTTGAGTACAAAATACCATAATGACTCCCCAATGGCTTCAGTAACAATACTGCTCTTAGTGCTGATACATAATAGAATATTAATGGATTTATTCCAGAGCACTGTTAAGTTATTGAATATCTTCCATTAAGATTGGCCTTGTTGAAAGTATATTAAGAGTGAATTTAAATGCCATCTTCAACAAAGCAAATGAAAATAACAGAAAAACACTACCTATAATTGTTAGAGGTTCTGTGAAACCATAATGTAGGAACATGATTATTGTAGGTACAGAACATATGTGAACAATGTAGTAGTCTGGGACAAAGTCTTACACATTCCATTTGTTCTAGAGTACTAGAAAATTATGCTTCTGTTCTTTATTGACAAGATTGTCTGGAATTTGATAGACCATTGTCATTATTTACATATATTTATGTGACTCAGTCAGTGGATAAATCCAAAAGACGTTGGGCCAAATCCTTCTTAGACCGGAAGAAAAATTTAGTATAGTATTTTCAGTCTTTTGTGTGATTCAGAGTGACAACGCTACTAAATTTGTACAACTTGTCAATACTGATGGTTGTAACTTTCTGTTCAAGAGGTGATCAGTGCTGAGTAATGAATGAGTGCCTTGGCTAAACATGCTGCATTATGAATTGAATCAAAGCCTACTGACTTCACTGGGTTTCGGATCAGGCCCTGCATCTGTTTCAAAGTGCTTCCCAAAACAGTTACAAGCTGTAGCCCCAGTTTAGGGAAGTCATTGGTGCTTAAGCATGCACATGAGTGCCTTTCTGAATTGGGGGTCTATCATGTGGGCAGTATTCTAGTCTTTTTCATGAGCTTTGTTCCATCCAAGCCAATTTCTCTTGGTGCTAATGGAATTATACACAGGCAACACTGTTGATATTTGCTATTATTTAAGTGAAAAGTAAAACAAACTTGGATTTAGTAAGTCATACCCAGAATACAATACCCCAAATTACTGACTAGGAATAGTTCATTTAAACACTTACAAAAGAAATGCTCTAAAGTCTGAAACTGTATTCCAGAGAAAAGCTGGGAGCATGACTAATAAATATTATCTAATCTTGTGCAGAAGGAGTAATTATGGAGTGAGTTTCTGATATTAACCTAGTTGTGTCTGAGCTTCAGCAGAGTTTCATTTTGGAGGTGGGGGAGGGGAAGTTCTTATTGTAAACTACTTTCCTTTGGAGTCTTATTAGCATGGTGAACCATGGAGAAATCACAGGATTGTCTTCCACTTTCTACACATGCTGAAGGCCAAATGCAGCCGCACTCCCACACCTGCCATGTAGAGCCCAAGTAGATTCTCTGTCAAAGGCCCTTCTAAGGTATAGAAGGGGAGGATAGTTAGAGGAAGGAAAAGAAACTGCTAAGCTAGGTGTGTGTGGGGGGTCCTGCAAATCCCCCATGTTGGTTTCTCAATTATGTGGCATGAATTGCCACTTCCTTGGCCTAACACACCTCCAATAAGCCAGAGAGCGAAGATCTGGCACGCAAAATAAGCAATGATTCTACTGCAGTTAGGACGACTCGGCCCACGAGGGGAGCGCTGTTTGGATTTCTAGTTGTGTGGTAACGGAATAGTCTTAGAACTCAAAGATGTGTCCAACAGAAGGATTGTGTGGTGTGATATGATGACACACATCATGTCACCTTGGCACCCATCTCTTGCCTATCAAATACATTTGTAGATAGTCTTGTGTGTCAATAGTGCTATCGGCAACTATATATGACCTCAGCTAAAATTGACATGGTTATAGTTCAGGATTGTTGAGTAAGTATGTCTTCCTAGAGAGAATAATTCTTATGATTTCATGGTTCCATTTTTTCCTTATTCTTTGCCAAGAATTGTCTTGTAAGTTTTTTTCTTTTCTTTTTTAAATTTATAACTAAGTAGATATACAAATCTGCCCCCATATTTTGCTACATCTCCACATATAGAGTAACCTGATGACTTGGGGTACAATGCTGCATTCAGTCAGTTTTGAAACACACTTTTGCTTCAATGGCAGTTTTATGTAATAGGTAAGGACAGCAGCACTGGCTATATTGTGGAGATGGTATTACTTGCAAACAGAAAAATCAGTTGCATGATAAGAGGTCAATTCTGAAAGAATACCAGCCATTCATAAGAATAAAATAAATTATTGGAAAGCAACAGGCAATGACCCTGTCCTTTCAAGGAGCACTGCACAGGAGTGTCAGTGCCCAGTAACTTCAAATGGACACTTCATGGGTAGAAGTGTCTTTGTAGTAAAAAAAAAAAAAAAAAAGTTTAAGAACTGACTGCTATTGTCCTTGGTCATGCAAAGAGACTAATAATTGAAGTGTGAAAGAGTGTCAGTGTTCCATCTGTGAGCTGGAAGCAATTGCTTCATGGTATATACAAGATATATATTTTATTCAATTTTGTAATGTGATGTGGTAACATTTATTCTAATGGGAAACTGGAAAGTGCTAGTGAGAGGTATATGAGAAGGCTCAGGGATGTTGTAGGGATGAAATTGATACACATTCCGGCTTTGATCAGCTGGTGATTAGTCTTCCTGCTATTTCCATAGCGCTTTGACCAAAAAATGTCTAATACAATATTAGTAATAAATAACTGGCAAATAATCTGAAGTTACCTTCCTGATTCCTAGTGTGGCAGCTCATAAGACTGGGATTTAAACAATGAGATTAATTAATTATTAATTTTGCATAAAGCCACTACATTTGTCTTGCCTCTGAAAGTGTTGGCAGAATAAGGGCTATTAGGCCACAGGAATGTTACAACTTCCCAACCTGGAAAGGGCAGGAGGGGAGTGGGACATGAAAAGTGAGGGGAGAGCTTTAATTTTGTGGAGGTGCTCCACAGGAACTTCACTTGAAGCTACACAAAAGATGCTCTGAGTCTCCCAAGTGATTTGGCCTCCCCTTCTCCTGGAATGGCTGGTCTCATTTTCTGGGCTGCATAGACATGGGGGAACCCTGTGACATCACTGCAAACCTATACACTGCCTTCTACGAAGGGAACTCGGCAATCATTCTGACAATGAATATAAGAGGCACATCCAGCTCAGATTCTCTTTAAATAATTTTAGGAATCTTGTCCTAAATAAATTGCAGCTAGATACTTTCCCAGTACCTCTGTTTCTCTGTAACTGAACATATGAATCTGAACGTCTAAGGGAATCTGCAGGGGTTGGTGCATGGACCCTGCAGGTGACTTGCATCAAGAACCCATCACAGGGTTTACCTGTTCCTTATCTTGCACCACAAAACAGCTGGATTTTATCTTGTAGGCCTTTTAGTCTGTCTGTCTGTGTCTCTCTCATGCAAACTCCTTGCACAATGACATTCACTGGGAATGTGAGGTTCTCCGGACCAGCTCTTATAGTAGTTGTCTGCCATCCCCATATTTAAAAAACTAAAACTTTTTTTTACTACAAGTGTAAACCACTTCCACATTGATAGCACAGCAATCTAATGTATGTTCCATTATGTGAGACAAAATTTCTTCCTGAAGATGTCTGGACAGTCAGCAAGTTCACAAGTGCATGCACACGTACAGAGTACATTGCTTGGGAAATGGAAACGAAGAGACAGGATTACACAACGTGAATAAGATAACTATATTGCTGGGAGGCTTAGGTCTGAAAAAATACATTATTTGGGAAACAAGCAGGTGCTTCTCAGTTATCCTTGGTTAATGTTACAATCTCCATCTGCCAGACCACTTCTAGGTATGCTCCACTCTGATCTGCAAACCAGTGTAGGGCTTGGGTAATTCCACTAGCTGACATTAAGCAGAGGGCCCCTGCTTCTGCAGTGTCTGCCCAAGGACAGCACAGACATTCAAGTCGGAGGGATCACAAAGGGCCATTCCATGCGGGAACAAGACTTGCTGCAAATAGGTTTTTATGTTATAAATGTGGCTTTGCTCTTCAGTTCTGAGAGTTAGTATCAGAAAGCAGCCAGATACAACACAGGATAATATTTGTCTTTTTTCCTCCTGAGGAAGGGAAATACATGATGATGCCTATTAGCCAGGCTTTAGCCTATGGGGTGCTAAAAATAATAAAATAAACTAGTACAGTAAACACTAAAATGGGAGGCTGAGGGTGGGAGGCAAAGCTCTGATGCGTGAAATAATGCGACCTGCTCAAATACTTACTGCATCCTCCAAAGTTGTTAGATCCATAATAAATTGAAAAAAATTGTTACACTACTAATGACTCTCAAGCCTTTGAGGCACTTTTGTGAATTGGGATTTCAGTCCTCCCCATGTATTAAGTATCCTCCCTTCAAAAATATCAAATCAGTTCCACAACCAACAATTCATTAAAAATTAACTTGACCATGGGTAAAAATCTAATAGTTTCTGTTAGAGGCAACTATCTAATGGAAATGAATTGCCTTCCTCAAGTCTTATGCCTAATGAAGACTATCAGGAATTCATAAGGAATCCCAAGTGGGATTCCAAAATTCAATCCTTTTACAACATAAAATGTTCTTTGGGATATACAGACAATTCAGATATCTATTTGCTCTATGCCTTGGACAATTGCATAGAATCATAAAATGTAGAGTTGGAAGGGACCTGTAGAGAGCACATTGTCCAGACCCCTGTACAGAGGCAGGACCAAATAAATAGCCTATCCCTGACAAGTGTTTGTCCAGCCTGATCTTAAACCTCCAATAATGGGGATTCCACTACATTCCTTGGAAACTTTTTTTTTCCAGTGCTTAATTATGCTAATAGTTAGAAAGTTCCTAATATCTAATCTAAATCTCTCTTGATGCAGATTAAACAGATTAATTTTTATCCAACCTTCAGTGGACATGAAGAATAATTGATCAAAGTACTTTTTTTTTTAATATAACAGCCCTTAATATAAAGCTATTATCACATCCACTCTCTCTTTTCTCAAGACTAAACATGCCCAATCTTTAGCCTTTCTTCATAAATCAGGTGTCCTTAACCTCATGTCATTTTTGTTGCTTTCTTCTGGATCCACTCTAATTTGTCCTCCTCCTCCTTTAACCTTCATTCACTCTGAAGGCTTCTGGCTGATGCATACAGAGCAAAAGGAAAGAATAAATAAATTTTATAGATACTTTTTTTAAAAAAAAACTTCATATTTTAATATGAATTCGTGTTTTGTCTTTACCTCCATTTTGGGTTTGGTTTTTACCATGCTCTTCACCAAACCAGTTACTTTTTTTTAAAAGCAAAAGTTGTTGAATATGTGGAAAGTGAATTTCAGATTAATGAACGAGCATTTGCAACAGAGCCCTGATTTGAAGAGTTATGCTCTTTCAAATTGGTTGGAGGGGAAGACCTATTAGATGGCCTATGCATCCAGACAAAAGAGCTTAACTTCTGAATATCAAACACACTCTAACAAGCTAAAGACCAGAAATGACTTCCAGAAATTTTGTTCTGGGCTAGAGTGGAAGTTACTCTCAGCCTAAGTATGGAGGAGTATGTTTCTGCACCAGGAATTTTCCTCGGAAGGACATTGTGACAGCTCTTGCTCCAGCAGGGCAGTAACTTACTCCAGGCCTGAAAAGAGAGCTTTCTTACTCAGATAGGGAGTTGGGACACATTTCTCTACTCCGTAGCCAGGGGCGGCTCTAGCAATTTGGCCGCCCCAAGCAGTCATGCCTGCGGGAGGTGCACCGGAGCCGTGGGACCAGTGGACCTGCCGCACGCATGACTGCGGAGGGTCTGCTGGTCCCGCGGCTCCAGTGGACCTCTCGCAGCTGCAGAGGGTTCGCTGGTCCACAGTCATGCCTGCGGGAGGTCGACTGGAGTCGCGGGACCAGCGGACCCTCCGCAGGCATGACTGCGGAAGGTCCGCTGGAGCCGGCTGCCGCCCTGCCAGCAAAATGCCGCACCAAGTGCGCGCTTGGCGCGCTGGGGTCTGGAGCCGGCCCTGTCCCTAGCCTTTCACTTGTTGAGTGGGGGAGGAGAGGCGGGAGCAGTGGTCACTTACAACCTGTTCCCTATCCTGGACCTAGACTTGCAACTTGAGTAAGCGCTGTGTGCCTGCCCTGTGAGTGGGGAATGGCTGTAAGCCCCCAGATGCCCCTGCAAGGTGCTTCAGGGCCATATTACAGCCTAACCATGTTTGTTAATGGAGACTGAAATAACTTTCAGACAATCTAATTAGAAGAGGTGATCAACTGAATATTCTAATTTACTCTTCTAACTCTAATAAAAACATATGGGGAATATAAATACTTTAACCCATATTTGCATTTGTGAGCTATCATTTAGAGTAACCTTTCAATTAAACCCTCAAAGGCATTCAGGTGCAGCTTCTGGCTACCAGAAATGGGAAAAATTATTTAATGGTATCAATTTTTTTTTAAATTACAAACCATATTTAAACTGTTACCAGCTAGCACAGATTAGAAATAGCCACGGACTTCAACTGAAATAGGATCCTGGAAAAACAGACACTTTCTATTATAAGCAGAGAGATCCACTGGGGACCTGGCATCCTTCATAGAACTTTCAATTTGCCTGTTTGACTTTACCAAAATCAGAAAAATTAAACTATACACTAGGCCAATGATACATTGAACTAATTTTGTTCTCCTAGTGATATGACAAGTCTGTTCAATAGCTCTGTACCTGATTGAATATTTGTGGTCTCTGTATGTGCTTAGTGTCTAATTTTTTTTTAGAGCTACTGAAGATGAAATAGACCCAACCTCTTCTGAGCACTTATTTTTCTTAATTTCATTTAATTAGGGAAGTGATGAGATGTTATCATCTCGGGTAATACCACACAGTGTTAGCCAAGTCGTGGCTCTTTGCTAATAATGGCAGGTCTTACCTGCCAAATTTCCAGTGATTGACACATGGGACGCGTATGTGATCAGTTTGCTAGTAAATGGGAGTTATCAGCAAAATAACTAAAAGGCAGACAGGTGTGGCCTGAACAGAGCAAGAGGGACGGGCTCAAAATAGCTTTGAATTCTTCGAGTGATGAATTCCAGATGTGGGGGTGTCTGCACCTGCATGCGCCAGAGCCAGAACTGTTGGTTGACCCACACATGCATGGTGCATCAGCCACGTGTGTCTGAGGCTGTGCGGTTCAACACCACTCTAGTTCTCTCTTACCGCTGCATGGCCAGAGTCAGAACCCCTGTTCCTCTGTGCTCTTAGCTTGCTAAGAGAACTCTCTGTTCCTGCCATTGTACACGCTTTTTTAATAGTTGTTGTCTATAGTTGGTTAGTTTTAGGTCTGCTCTCCTGTTAGACTTTGGTCCTGAGGTGTGACCCCTCCCACACCCCCTGGCCCTCCTGGGGACTATGGCCTAGCACACCAGCTTCAAGAACTGTGCTTTGTGCCTGCCGCCCTTCTCTGAGTGATGGGCACCAGTGTTGCCTCTATCACCATGGCGAAGACCACATCACCCGCTGCTCCATCTGCCGCTTGTTCCCACCTTGCACTCGGGAAGCTAGAGAACTCTGCCTCCACAAGTATCTGATGGGGGAAGCTATGCGCCCACATGCACAGTTGGATCCAGGACCAGCGGATCCACTTGAGCAGCGCCTGTCACCACCAGTGAGTGCCCCCACCCCACCCGGCTCCTTCTCATCCGCTGGTGCCTGAGGTATTATGGCAACCACAGAAGCACCATATGCATAAGAAGCACAGCCATGGGCATAAGGACGAGGGTGACCAGACAGCAAGTGTGGAAAAATTGGGACGGGATAGAGGGTAATAGGTGCCTATATAGGAAAAAGCCCCCAAAATTGGGACTGTCCCGATTTTTATGGGGACAGTCCCATCTGGTCACCCTAATAAGGATGGATCCCCAATGGGGACTGCCCCTAAGCACAGCATTGCCTCCCTGAGCCACATCAGGTCAGGCAAGAAGTCACACGCAGATTTGGCCCCTCCACCTCCCAAGAAGCCCCTCACTGAGCATAAGTAGAGGCACCACCGCAAGCCCTCTGTGCTCCCTCTAGCCACAACCGCCAGTCCTCCTCCACCACCACCACCACCAGTGCTGTCCGCGCCTCTGGGTCCCTTGGGACTCTCCCATCCACTTCCCTGGACACCAGGACACCTGTCTCTGTGGCTGCCTTTGACTGAGATGCTGCTGTACACTGGCTCCCCACAGTGCCCTGGACACCTGGAGGCTCCCCTCACCAGTGGATGAAACTCTCCCAATCTCTGAGCAGCACCCTTCTCTGCCATGCCTCACACCACTAGTACCGATGGCCTCACCTCTGCCGGACCCATCCTCCAAGTCCAAGTGGGATTCTGATCCAGACCCCTCTTTTTCCCCTGCATACTCGTATAGCCCAGATCCTTAGTACCATCTGCCCTACCCACTGTATTGACCCTCTGCTGATGTGGGGTTCCATTATTCCTGGGAGCCATCGATGCCCAGTGACCCGCCAGCTTGGGAACCTTACCAGGGCTCTGGGGCACTGATGCTTCCATCTCACTGGCCGTCTGCACCATGCCCCTCTTCATCTATGATGAGCCTCAGGGTGCTCCCATGCCACCAGTACCTCTGGTCCCAACCAGGGCCTCATCATTCCTGGACAACACCCTCATTCTGCTCACTTTCTCCTCCAGATGACCAGCAACAGTACCATGACTTGCTTCACTGAGTGGCGACGTCCCTCCTCGCGGAGAAAGTCCAGGGTGCTCAAAAACAGTTCCTGGACATTCTCCGTCTGTCTGGGCCCTCCTGAACCACCCTCCCAATTCACAAGGCCATCCTTCAACTGGCCCAGGTAGTCTGACACACCCTAGCTTCCAGTGTCCCCACCCCAAAGTTTGCTGAATGCCAATACTTCATCTCATCTAAGGGTATGGATTTCCTGTTCACCTATCCTCCTCCCAATTTGCTCGTCGTTCACACGGTGGCCAAGCATGCCTGGCAGCAACACCTCAAGGCCATTCCTCCAGACCCAGTGGAGAAGAAGTTGGATCTTCTACTGTGAAAGGTTTACACTTCTGCAGGCCTCCAGTTTCGTATTGCTAATTATTAGGCCATCTTGGGAAAATACAATTTCCTCTCCTATTCCAAGTTGGTGGAGTTCTAGCCCTTCCATTTGTCCACCAGAAGGGAGTTCCAGGCGCTGCTCAATGAGCGGAAGCTCCTCGCTAAAGTGGATCTTCAAGCCGTGGTCAACACCACTGACACTACATCCCTCACTTGTGTCCAGTATCGTACTTCACCAGAATTCCTGGCTCCAATCCTCCAGCTTCCCTAAGGAGGTCCAAACCACCCTGGATGACCTCCTCTTTGACAACCACAAGCTCTTCAGTGACAAGATGGATGAATCCCTCTACTCTCAAGTATTCCCATGTCATCCTGTGATTGCTTGGTATCTACACCTACCAGCCCTACTTCCAGTGACCCCAGGAGCCCTCCCAACGTTGCCCAGGTACTCAGCAACCCTGCTATCCTGCTCTTTCCACTTATGCCACCTCCACCCTGCCTCACTGTCCCATCCAAGCAGCCATTTTGACTCCCCCCGCTGCCTTGAGGCCTGTGACTTACCTCGGACCTCTCTTGTGGTGTCCCAGATCATCTTCGAGAGCCATCATGCCCTCTTTGCCCACAATTGGGGCAAGATCACCACTGATCAATGGGTGCTGGATGTCATCCATCGGGGTACTTGACAGTTCCTTTCATTTCTCCCCTTGTCGCCTGCCCTTTGGTGGTGGAGATCCCTCCCACCATGAACTCTGCTATGGAAGGGTGCCGTCAAATGCATCCCCTACCATTACCATGACTTTTAATCCCCTTATTTCCTCGTGCCAAAGAAGAGGGGTGGTGGCCACTTCCCCGTTCTGGACCTCTGTGTGCTGAACAAATTTATATGCAAATTCCCATTCCAGATGGTCATGCTTCCTCTCATTCTCCCATCCACCCCCTGCAGGATCTGGTTTGTGCCTACTTCCATGTCAGCATCCACCCAGCTCATTGGAAGTTCCTCCGTTTTACAGTGAGGCACTCCCAATATCCATTCCTGGTCCTCCCCTTTGGTATTGCCACTACTACGCATGTGTTCACGAAGGTCTTTGCCATCATCCTCAGCCACTCCGTGTTTCCCTACCTCAAGGTCTGGTTCCTTATTGCGCACCCATCTCCTCTCTGCTATCCAGACCTTCTATGCACTCCTCGCCAACCTGGGTATCTGCATCAATGAGGACAAGTCCATTATTGTCCCCACACATTCACAGTTCATCGGGGCACGCCTGGATTCTCTCACAGGTTGCACTTTTCTCCCGATGGACCATTTTTGTCACCCTCACCTGCCTTGTGCAGCTCCAATGCAACTCCGCCACTATCTTTCCCTTCTTGATCACATGGCAGCCTGCATCTCCTTCCCTTCTCATGCCTGTCTGCATGTGCACTGCCTCTAGCTGTGGCTCAGGTTGATCTACAAGTTGCAGATGGACTGCTTGAGCAAGCTGGTTCTGCTTCCTCTACTCTGTCCTGACTTTCCTCTCATGGTGGACCAACCCATCCAAGGTCTTGGCTGGCATCCGTTCACTCTCCCCACACCACTCTCTCACCACAGATGCCTCCATCATTGGGTAGGGATCTGGAGGGCCATATGGCCCAGGGTATCTGGATGCTGTGCCAGTGTGAATGCACATCAGTATACTGGAGTTGTGGGCCACCTGTCTTCCCTGTCAGGCATTCCTGTCCTTTATCAAATACTACCACATTCAACTGCTGTCTGACAACATGACAGTGGGGCAGTGCTCGGTCCCCCTCCCTCTGCGCAGAGGCCATCCTCCTCTGGAAGTGGTGCCTTAGGCATGGGGTCACTCTCTACACTGTACACCTCCCGGGCACCAGCAATTCTCTGGCAGACATGCTCAGCAGGTCTTTCTACGTGAATCACGAGTGGGAGCTCCATGACCCCACACTCCGCTCAGTCTTTTGCCACTGCCAATGAGCTGCTGTGAACAGCAAACTTTCTCTTTTCTGCTCCAGAGGATCCCTCTGGCCAGGATCACAGGGTGATGCCCTTCTCCTCTCCTGGACCTCCGCTATGCCTTCCCACCTGTTCCCTGCTTCTGCAAGTACTGTGCAAGGTGCGGTGGGATCGAGCAACACTCATTCTGATAGCCCCTTCTGCCTCACCAGTACTGGTTCATTGAGCTCCTCCACTTCTCTGCTTGCCCCCAATCTGCTTTCCCACCAACCTGAA
The DNA here is from genome assembly GCF_016161935.1 of Mauremys reevesii. Taxonomy (NCBI): domain Eukaryota; kingdom Metazoa; phylum Chordata; order Testudines; family Geoemydidae; genus Mauremys; species Mauremys reevesii. Next base: position 33,027,062 of record NC_052629.1, on the reverse strand, counting down.
TCTCCTCTCACAGGTGCACAGCTGCCTGAGGCACCCCAACCCAGGGCTGCTTCACCTCACAGCTTGGTATTTGGATGGGGCTTGCGTGTAGACAGGGTGGATGCACTGCCACTGCTACTCTCTGGACTCCATCTCCATTCCCATTTGACTCCCTTCTCCACCTCCAGCTATTGGGCCTTGCCCACTCCTCCGTTTGTCAACCTGGCAGTGCTCAGTGCCTTCCTTCTCCCTGTGGACAGTTCTTCTTCTATCTTCACTCATCTGATCATCTCCCCCTTCCTTCAGTCTCCTCAATGCCCTTCCATCAGTATGGAATCTTACCTCCTCCTGGGACCTGACTCTCATTCTCTCAGCCCTCAGTAAGCTGCCCTTCGAACCCCGCCATGACCTGCTTCCCTCCCCACTCTCCATAAAGGTGATCTTTTTGGTGGCTATCACCTCGGCGAGACACATTAGTGAGATGATGGCCAACCCACCCTTTACAGTTTTCCACAAGGACAAGGTCTCCCTGCAACTGTACCGTAAACTTCTCCCGAAGGTGGCTTCTCTGTTCTGCCTGAACTAGTGCATACACCTCTGAATCTTCTACCCTAAACCGCATGCCTCCCCCAGGGTGTGAATGATGCACTCTTTCAATGTCTGCCGGGCACTGGCCTCTTATCTCCAGTGCATCAGCACCTTCTGTGCCTCGCCCCACCTCTTCCTTGCCATCATGGAGTGCTTCCAGGGCCATGCCCTTTCCTTGCAATGCCTCTCTAAATAGATCTCCCATTATATTGCAGAATATGCCCCCATATATGTTCTTCTACCCCCAGGCATCTCTACCCACTCCACATGGGCACATGCCCATTTTGGCCTTCCTAGCAGACGTCCCATGGCAGGACATTTTTAGGGCAACACTATGGTCCTCCATGCACACTCTTTCTGCTCACTATGCCATTGCCCCAGCAACTGTAACGGATGCGTCAGTCAGCTGTGCCATCCTGCAGATCATGACTTCTTGTGACTCCTCCTCCTCCTCCTCCACTGCTCGCTGTTCTATGTCTGGAATCCATATAGGGACCATCACACAAAGAAGAGGAGGTTACTTACCATAACTGGAGGTTCTTCAAGCTGTGTAGTCCCTATTTGGATTCCAATCCCACCCTCCATCCCCTCTGCTGTGAACTCCGTTGCTTGCCAGTAAGAGAGACCTGGAGCAGTGTCAACCCACACAGCCTCTTAAAGCCTTGGATGCCCCACGTGACCAATGAACGTCAATGGACACTACTACAAACAGTTCCAGTGCATGCGCACCCATGTCTGGAATCCAAATAGGGACCACACATCTCAAAGAACCTCCAGTTACAGTAAGTAGTCTCCTCTTACCTGCTGTTTGTGTGGTACAGGGGATATAGGGATCAGAAAATCAGGACCTTTTTCCATGTTAAAAATGCACCAATTTTGTGTTACTGTCCCAGTGTTATACTGCAAGTTCTCTTACTCCATTTATTATTCTCCAAAGTTCAGGGCCTGAATACTCTTAAGTAAAACAAGATAGCTATTACGTTGGAACAGTCCATCACCTCATAAAAGGCAAAGGCATTCCAAAATCAGGCTGATCCTGCTTCCATTCCCAGTTATCGAAGAGCATGTTTTTCTTTTGGATCCTAACCTATTACCCTCTCTTATGCCCCCCCACACCACTTTTAAGTAGATGATAGGTGTTTGTTCTAATTGTACACTTTTTCATGTTTACAAGTGCTCTATCATGTTGTTTTCTAGCTGAACAGCTCTCATGTGAGATGCCAGAGAAAGTTACATTTCTTCACTTGCCTGGCTTTACACGACTTAATGAGAAATGACTCATGAAGTACAAGTGATTTATTCCAGGAAGCAGGTCAGCTGCAAATCTTTTTTGGAAAAAACATTTAGTTCTCAGAAACCTAATAAAGAAAATTTTGGTTTAGAGAAGTCAATCTCTTCTCATACTTGGAGCTCTCTATTTGTACCAGAGGGCTGCAAAATAGTAGGCATAGCCAGAAATCTTCTCCCTAGTACACAGTCTGAGCAGCTGAGCTGCTCAATAGAGATTACAGGGATTGGAATGGGAAAGCAATGAAGCACAATAACCTTGAAATGTGAGTGAGGGCCACAGAGAACACACAAGCCCAATGAGTGCAGTGAGAGAGAAGAAACTTTATAAAATGTGTGATAAAATTATTTCACTATATAGAAGAGATGAAAATGTCAAAGAATCAAATGATTCCCAGCCTATAGGAGAAACAGTTTGATTTGCTTAATAATTTTGAAAATGAATTAATTTTCTATGTGACTGCATCTAGTGGGAGGGGAGCAAAGGCTATGGAGAGAAAATAGGTCCTTTTATTCAATGGAAACAAATATTGACACTGTAGCTTCATAAAGTGACTTCTCATATTTATTACAAGGGTCTAATTATACTAAGAGGACAATTGACATGTCCAGTCCAAAAAGGTTGAGAGAGCTGCATGTGTCTTCAGTGTGACGTAAACAAAAGTCAACAAGAAAGTTGTTGTGTGTGGTCTGTTCTTTTTTTTTTTTAAAGAGAAGAAATCATGACCACTGTTATCTTGCTGAGAGAGTAATGTTGTTAGTTCTCCTAAACAGTCTACTTGGACATGCTGCTAATACCCTTTCAAGAGACTCTAGTGATGTGGTACTATTGCTATGTTACCTGGATTTGATATTCAGCAAGCAGAAATTTCCGTACTTCACCACTTTGTCAATATTTTCCATTCTTAGCCTTCCAACAAAATTTCCCCACCTCTGCTTCGTTTCTGCGTAGGAGATAATAACATTATGAGCCAACTCACATAATGATAACCTTTTACATATGAACTTTTCTTCTTCTCTCAATTTATTGTAATGTACTTGTGAAAACTGCTCTATAAATCAATAAGTAGTAATACCAGGACCAAAAATACCCATAGGTATAAAATGACAGCTTTGTAAAGAGTTAAGTGGTGGCCTAGTATTTTAATAAGCTCTAAAATATCATAAATTGTGATCATCTCTCTTTGTGTGTTTGTCAAATGCCTTTGTTTCCCTTCCTCCATAGATCCCTCCTACATATTTTAAATCACAAACTCCTGCAGCTGGTATTAACTCCTTGATATGTCTGTCTTGATAGTTGCAAGATAAAAGGAAAAAGCACTTGTAACTTGTGGCATGGGTAACAGGCAACAGATTTGGAAGAGACTGTAAAGTAACAGCAATATAACAGTTTTTTTTAATAGCTTCAAAGACAAGTCAAAACCAATTACAACAATTGTCAGAAAAAGGTAGTCACTTTCAGTGATGTTAGTAAACTGGAGATTGTTCAGCACAGCCCAAGCCACTTATAGTTAGCTCTAATTTTTATTTGAACCCCAGTAGAAATAGGTGCAACACAGCATTTAAGGCTGAGGGATATTTTTTTTTCTTTCCAGTGTTCTGCTCAAGGTTTAGCTCTATTAACCTCACATGAGAATTAAAGAAATAATATAATTTCATCTCTGCATGTTGTTGAAAAGTACGTCCTCTGCCATGTAAGAATGAATATATTGACCCCTTCACAGTACACAATGGAGACAGCAAAACAAGAGTCACTTATAAGAATCTGTAAATACATCTTAAAAAAATTTCTCACCCATCAAATGATGTTTATATACAGTGAAACAAAAAAAGCACATACAGCAAATGCACATAAAGAATGTTTAATTTAATGATCCCACTTTTCCAACTATTCATCAGTTTGTGTTAGTTAAAATTAAGATAGAAAGTACTCACTGTGCATTAATGTTGCCAATAGTATAGTCACAGTGGTGTCAGTCAGACCATTTAGAACGTTTAGAACGTTTTTGTAATATCACAGTTGCGATCTCCAATAATATTGTGATGCATTCTATAGAGCAATCTCAGTGTTGGTGAGCGTCACTGAAAGATAACAAAGTTGACCTTGATTTCCCTAATCATCGACTCATGATGCATGACTCATGTCATGGTCAATTTCACAACCCTGACCATAATGACTATTGCCTAATTAGGACATTCTACCTCAGACAGGTTTTTAAAATATTGATGCTCATTTTAATTAACCCTGCCCTGTCAATGTGTGTCGCCTGGGAGGGAAGGTTCATCTTTAGAGATTAGAAGATAAGTTAATAACTGTGCTTGGTTTATCATAGGTAAGTCTCTAATAAATCTGCTATGCTGGTAATTGATTTTATGTGACTGTCATTAGGAACTGGCCTGACTTCACCAAATCATGTCATGTGACACCAAACAGTCATTAGATGATGATGACTTTTGGTCACTTCCAGCCTGGGTCAGATCAGAAATGCACCAAATCCTGTCACTTCTTCATGTATGATATCTCTAAAATCTGTCCTTTCAGAACTGCTGTTAAACTATTGTATAATTGTGGTCATCCCTCCCCTTGACAACTACAAACCCTTCCTCTTGGCCTCCATGGGTTTTTCATCTGATTGGCCCTCTTTTTTTCTATCCAAAATGTGACTGACTGATAGAAAGATTCTTCTATCACACATCTCTGACTAAAATGTTCCTGACTTTGAATTCCCTTCTCAGATGACCCTCATCTTCCATATCAAGGTCACATTTTTCTCCTCCTCTTCTCCCTCCTTCTGATCCTTCCAAAAGTTGTGGTAGTCTTTAAAATGGTCTTTTTCCAAAAGAGAGAGAACCCAACAACTCCCCACCTCCACCATTCTCCATTTTTGCTTACGAGAAGTGAGGACACTCGCTGATAGAAAACTGACAGGATCGCTAACTATTACAAAGAACTCTTTCACCCATCAGGAAAGCTTTTTTTTGGTTTCCTTACAAAGTATATTTTACTTTTAGTCAAATCAAAGGTGATCAAGACTGAAAAGTCTGACATATCTCCACTTTTAATTAAATAGTGTCTTGAATATTACACTAACTCTCTAAACCTATCCCCTTCATTACAATGGCAATGAGCTGGAAGAATAATGATTTTTAAACAGTAAGTTTAACAAGGTTTATATTGATTATACTTACAAGAGTTGGGTCCTTGTCCACTACCACCATAACTCTCTGAGAGCTTCCTAAAGGGGAAGCTACTTTGTACTCCTTGGAGCCTTGCTCCAAAACTATTTCTGTCTTGGCATCCCCTGCCCACTACACGCTGCAGCCAACGGGCTCCTTATTCCTAGCATATGGACATGGTATTCAACCCTCTCAGCTAACTTAAAGTAGCCATTGAAGGGACTTGGCTGCAGCAGAAGTTTGCTCTCTTAAGGATGTCTAGGGGAGTCTGCAGTGTCTACCTGTAATGCAGACTCCCTAAAAATAGTCTGTCTCACTAATGCTCATGAGCCTCTCATAAATAAGGGATGACACTATGCCCATTCCAATAGCTCTGTGGATGGAGAGCTGAGTCCAACCCACATCAAGGGGTTGTGATAAAGCAGTTGTGACCTTTCAAGAGAGATTTCATACTCTGGAGGTAGCCCTGGCTTGAGTAGGGTGGTCTGGGTTTGATCCATCTGAGAGCAATTACCACTGGATATGAGTGTATATTACCATTGTTGGTGCCAGTGGTGGAGGGGTCTCTTTCAAGTGAGCTCTCATTCCCTGGTGAGGCTGGCAATGGAGCTGTAGAAATGTGCCAACCCCCAGCTGACACTATAAAGCAGGGGTAGGCAACCTATGGCATGCATGCTGCTTTTCAGTGGCACTCACACTGCCTGGGTCCTGGCCACCAGTACGGGGGCTTTGCATTTTAGTTTAATTTTAAATGAAGCTTCTTAAACATTTTAAAAACCTTATTTACAACAATAGCTTAGTTATATATTATAGACTTATAGAAAGAGACCTTCTAAAAACATTAAAATGTATTACTGGCACGCGAAACCGTAAATTGGAGTGAATAAATGAAGACTCAGCACACCACTTCTGAAAGGTTGCTGACCCTTGCTATAAAGTAAAAGCTACCTCTGTACACATAGAAGGCTGTAATCTATTGTTTACTGCAACACCAAAGCTAAACTGATGTCAACTGATATTTTGACCGAGGACTCAATCTGCTTTGTATTTAAGACTGATGAATTCTCAGAGAGGTTGATGCTAAAATATAATGACATATTTGCCACCCTCGAGATCTGAAAGTGTCAGGTTCTTACTTTTCATTCAATGCTGCCTTTGAATTATATCAGGCTGCATCGGCTGATTAGTGAGACTTGATGGTTCAGAATACTTTAGCAAAGAAATTTGTTATGTTGAAGAGGGAAGGAAATGCATTTAGAATTTTCCGTGTCTGTTTGCTAGATAGATGAGGTGAGAGCTTTAATACTGAGGAGGTGGGAAAAAGATAAATAAGGTAATTTTTGTGTTTGCTACTTGACAAATATTGCTTGCTAGGGATTTTACAATTTTATAGCTAGAGGTGGGTGAAAACAATACATGTCAATAAATGTTATATTTAATCATGTTGCTGAAGATAGAGCAAACAGTCAGCAAAAGCAGAGGTTCTAAACTGGTAGTTTAGCAGTTGCATTGCATTATATATTGTCAGAGTAACTATTATAGAAAAGTATTATAAAAGATAATGGGGGTGAAACCTATACAAATTTATCTAAAACCAGATAGGATACCATTCTGTATAGCAGGTTACCTATTTTTTTTAATCATCCCATAAAATACTACAGTGGGAGTTAGAGTTCTCTTTAAAACTGATTCCTGAACCTTGGAGTTTGTCTCTGGAGCAAAAGGAACTAGCGGCTATGACAGAAGAGGCCGTGCAGAGAAACACCAGGTACAGTCACGCTTTGACAGTTTAGGCAGAGGTTTGACTTATTATTTGAATTGCAATAAAGCCAATCCTGAAAAAGGCTCAAGTTTGGACCTTATTTGTGAGGAGCAAGGATGAGGAAATATTAGCTAAATGAAGATGGTTCAAAAATACACAGAATAGTTATTTTCTAGTCCATTCTTATGACTTTTCTATAAGGGAAGAAGATATTCACAAAAGGTCCTGTCTTAGATTGTGACTTAGAGGTGATATGAAATATATCTGGAGAAAGGAACAACTAAAAATCACTTTCTATTACCTATTAAGGTCAATGGGAATCTTTCAATGGACTTCAATAGGCTGGATCAGACCTTTATTGCATACTCGTAATACTTGAGAAAAAGCAACCAAATGTGAAAGAGGAGCTCTTATGAGAAACAGGGTGTTCTGCAGAATGAAAGTATGGAGGCCACTTAGTGGCTCAGCGTTAGATCAGGACAAAGCATTTTAAAGAACAGTGTACATTCAAATGTATGTGGAGGAGGTAGATATTCCCAATAACACATAACACTAGTAGAGAGGAAGGTAAAACCCAACCAAAAACCCAACCTCACCCATGTGCAATGTGGGTAGCTTATTTACTTTTTATAAGGGCTAGTCTACACTTACCTGCTGGGTCGACGCGGTGAGTTCGACTTCTCGGAGTTCGAACTATCGCGTCTAATCTGGACGCGATAGTTCGAACTCCCCGGGCGCTCCGGTCGACTCCGGTACTCCACCACTGCAAACGGTGGTGGCAGAGTCGACCTTGGAGCCGCGGAGTTCGATCCCGCGGTGTCTGGACGGGTGAGTAGTTCGAACTAGGTACTTCGAGTTCAGCTACGCTATTCACGTAGCTGAACTTGTGTACCCTAGTTCGACCCCCGCCCTTAGCGTAGACCTGCCCTTAGATACTGTTGTTTGATAACAGATTCTCATGGGAGAGCTGACAGTGTCATTAATAGTTAAGGACCGATTTATGATTCCAGTAAATGCATCTTCAATAGGCATTTCTAGATGTGTGGGGGTTTTTTGTTTTTATCTACGTGGTCTGAAAGCTAGATTACACTGCTTTTCGCAAATGACTAGAAGTAACTGGAAACTATTCCAGAAATAAAAAGTAGTGAAGTATAATTTGCTAACTTAAAAATCCCCTTTCTTTTTCATATAATGCTGACATTTTCTATGAGCTAAAAATGGACATATTTCACTCTGGCTATTAATAAAACTCTGATTTATTCAGATGCAGAATCATGAATCATAAATCATGATGGATGATCTATTCATGGAATATAAGAGGGAGAGATCATGTAGGATTAATTAGTTATGAAAATTAACCCGTGTTGCCTAAATAAGATGAATTTATTATAAGAGGACTTCTGCTCCATTAGAATTTTATAAAAGGACTTAGGACTCTCATATAAGAACTCCACTTTTCATTGTCAGGAAATGCACAATGCCATGAAATTTGTTGGAAGCTGACCAAACCTTAAGTGAGGTCGATTTTTCTAACATTTATTTTAAAAAGAAATGATAGATACAATAGGGGAAAAAATCCCTAGCATCACAAACTGTCTTTTGTGCAACAATTTTTTCTACATGGCTCTTCAGCTATGTCAGATACAATTATAATGAGCATGCGTTGTTTTGTAGCTGGAGTATTACCATTCCTAAGGGCTGGTACTTAGACGCAAATATTCAGTGCCACGTGAACACATACAGTATGTCAATTTCATAAGAAAATTGACTTTGGAACTTCTTGAGTAGAGGTCATTCACTCTGGTCAAATGACACCAGATATTTCTCCCAGTGGGGTTTGGTGCAGGGAGAGGTAACCCTTGTGGAGCTGGAGTTTTTTTTGCAAGTTACTTTGGGGGTTCAAAGGTTAATTTATACAAGTTATGGGGCTCACTACAGGAGTAACTGGATTAAATTCTATGGCCTGTATTATACAGGAGACAAGACTAGATGATTTAAGGAGAGAAGAGGGGGTCATTAAACTCTGTAAATCTATAATCTCAATGCTCTGTATTGAGAATAGATTCTCTGACCCATAAGCTAGACAAGTCCAAGTTAGAGATGCAGTGTACATACTGTGCTGGATCCTGTTCTGTCCCACACTGCTGTAATAAATCAGGAATATCTCCCTTTGAAGTCCAGTTGAGTTACACTTATAAGACTGACAATGCGACCTTTCAGATTTCATTTTTATCTATAGATTTTTGTCCCCCCCTCACCCTCCTTCCCCAATTTCTCCATCTCTGTCTCTGCCCGCAGGGTCTGTTTTTTCATTTTATTCCCTCTCCAATTTTCATCTTGTTGGTTTCTTATTGGATTTTTTGTCTCCTTCTCCTTTTTCACAATCACAGAATGAATCTAGTAACCCTTAAATATGAGCTGACCCTACAAAGAAATACGTGTATTCTGTGGAATTCCCTGCTCTGGGAGGTCATTGAGTAAAATAGAGTATCAAATTTTAAAAAGGCTGAATAATTTTGTGACTATTAAACCATTTGTTATGATAGCTAAGTTAATGACAATGAGATGTCACACTTCAGGATGTGCAGGGTTCAGGAAACAACTATTTTCACAGACATAGCATTACAGAATTGCCTAGGAACGCCTTTAATTTTTTCTCTGAAGTGTCAGGCACTGCCAACTATTATAAGCAAACCTGTGGCCCGATCTAGAAAAGTAAATCCCATGTTCTTGGTTTTAACTTTCATTCAAACTCTCTCCAAAGACCTCCTAAAAGTGTCTTTCATAAGTTGGACAGCTTTCCACTTCAAAATAGCCTATGACAGATGCTCAGTTCATTTAATATAGGTCACTCAGTCACCAGTGGTAACAATTTTCAGTTGAATTCTAACTGGTGGAAGGCTAAGCATTTCAGTAACAGTCTCCTGAGCCATCCAGTCCACCATATGGAGTGTTAGTTAAAAAAACAACAAAAGCATCCTGCAAACCCCAACACCTACTTAATTCTCACAATGAGGCAAGCCAGGGCTTGAATAGTTATGTAACTGTTCATGCTTAGCTGTTGTGGCTGAACTGAGTCTTTGATCTTATACCTAGAATGCAATTTGCTGTGGATAAAACAACATATGACCTGTAATTACCTTGTTAAGATAGTAAATATTATAATCAATAGAGCAAATCATAATATTTAGCCATATCATTTTATTTTGGGAGGCATGGAAGCATTTTCAGTTTGGAAGACTGCAGTAGGTCCAGCAGAGAATGTTTGAGCTGGTGAGATCCTCTGAAGAATGAGGTCCAATGGGGATTAAAGAAAGGAAGTGGCAGTCGAGGAGAATGAAGTCTAGCATTGGAAATGGCTAGAGCCTAGCACGCACAGCCTCAACAATAATCAGTGATTATTCTGCTCGTATTATGTACTAAGACTACAGTCCTGCAAAGGAATCTGTGCAGGGGACATTTATTCCCCCATGGAATGCCACTGAAATAGCTGTAATGATCTGCCCATGCATGTTTCTTTGCAAGGTTGAGGTCTAATATTTTGAGAAGAATAATTTGCAGTGAATGAAGAATATTGCACTTGGTAGCTATATAAAATGTAATATCCATAGTAGTTGTTGTATTTTGGTTTACCAGGTTGTTTTTGAGGAAAGGCTATAGACTTGGATTTGGGCCTGAAGACGGTGAAATTTGAGGACATTTTGATGCCTTCAAGAAAGGAGATCCAGACCAGTGGGTTGTTCAGTGGAAGTGCTCTGATTCTCTGAAATCTTATACTTAGAATGGAAATGGCAACTATAATTAAGGTTTTCTTTGGGGATTCTATTCTAAGTATTTCTTACCAGTCAATGCTTTCAGAACTCATCTTTCTGACTGAAATTTTCTACCTTTTGGACACAGCCCAAAGATCGTGGTGTGTGGTGTTTTTTTTTTTTTTTTTTTTAAGTTGAATTTGGAGAGTTCAGCCACTTCTGAGTAGAAGAGTGAAAAAATATTTTCCCCTTCTATAAAAATATGTAGCATGACTTTCCTTGAAGAGCTTTACAATTGAAAAAGCTTAGAGGTAGAAAATTCACATTTAGTAGGAAAATGGTCTTCATTATAGGGAAAAGCCTATGAAAACTGGTTAAAAAAATGAGATTTTAATTAACCAAGTTAGGAGCCTTTGAAAACTTCACTTTATATATACACAAAAGGCAATCAGTAACTTTTTGTTAGCACCTCTTAGCAATATTTGAAATGAAGGTAAACTCCATGTGAACATGAATGAGGCTGGGCTGGTGGGAGCCCTGCCCTGTCTCAGTCACTGTATAGTTTGTGCACAGAGGCAGGGCTTCTACTCATTGCACATACTGGAAAGCACACAGAGTCCTGGATCTTTGAAGGTTCATTTTAAGCCCTTTTATCTCTGCTTGTCTTGTTCCATTTGAGAGGTAAATCCTACTTGTTTTAAAAAGCTGCCCTTAGTCACTGCAAATTCACACTGGTCACAAGCTCCCAGGGAGAAGGTCCAAACCCAGTCAGGGTTGTGGAGGTAATATGGCCAGTAAACAGGGGCTGCTGTAACCTGCTGATCTGAAGTAAAAGTGGGGTGAAGTGCTGGGTTCCACTCAGAAGTGCAGGTAGAGGCCTGTCCATTTGAAAAGTGCCCAAGGACCGACTGAGAGCTTGCAAGTAGAGTTCACCCCAAACCATGTGTCAATTTATAAATAGATCCCAAAAAGCATATTTATATGTAATATATACACCTGTATAGAGAGACTTGACATAAACATCTGTGTGTATGTATAAGCAACTTGCAACCAAATTATAAAATATGTAACAGAAGGAAATCTTCATGCAACACCAAAATGCTTTCTGTGACCTCTGAGTGGAACGAAGGAACCTTTAAATAGTTTAAAGCAGCACTACAGAACAACTGAGGGCAGGAAGTGAAGTATATTTTTGTCCAACTGAGTCTACAAAGAGAATTTCAGACATAACTACCCAAGTTGGATGAAAGAAAAATCTCTGCCAGAGACTGTTTTTGCTGTGCTGGTTTTGTTTTTTTTCCCCATGGGGCTCAACAAAGACTATTGTTTGTTCTTGCAGAAAATGATGAATAGACCATACCAGACACCTTTACCGAATTTTAAAAAGCAATGAGTAGTTGCTCAACAGACTAAAGTGAGTGCTTCAGCAGACTAGTATGTTCCTATAACTTCAGTGTCCCAGATAACTTTTTATATTGTTTTCCAATACAAAATGTGTTCAGAAGAATTTACTGTGGTTCAAAACAAACAATTGACTGTAGAAACTCAGAGGTAAAAACTCTCTTGGGGAAATTTTATCTCCAAGTCTTGGACTTTGATTTAATACAACTGCAGAATTTTGATACTTGAGGGGTTTTGTTTCAAATTGTGCTTTGTTTCACATATCTTGAAGGTCACACTTCCTGAAGAATTGCATTCAATCCTGAGAAAATGAGCTGAGATCAGGGCAGCCTCACAGGCAAGCAAAATAAATGAGCAAATGGGACAACAAGATAGAAGGGACGCTCACAGGTGCAAATATGCTAGGGGCATGTTTTCTGCTGTGCTATGCCTTACATTTTGAACAGCCATTCTTCACGTGTAAGTGTACAGTTTGTTCCAATAATGCGATATTTTTCCAGACCTCTGGCTTCCTGTGCTTGTATTTCCATGCCACTCACTCTTTCATATTTTCTGTGCTGTGGAGGGAAGCAGGTTGTCCACTCACAGTGGGTAAATAGTGGAAGGTGGAACTCGATGTCACGCTTTTTTTGTCCCTCTGCAAGGAGACTTGACTATTGAATGTCCGGAGGAGACAGCAGCATAGAAAGAGCAACAGAAAACAAACGAGGACTAGCTAGATCCCACTGGTGCCCCAGTCAGCCAGAGCCACACTGGGGCATTAAGACCAAAGTGACCTCCCCTTGCCACCCATCACCACTTGGGATTGGAGGCAGGCCCAGATTCCTAGAGGATGATTGCAGAGTGGCAGGATCAGGGAGAACAGTGGAGGTCAGGTCAGCTGGTCCTGTAAACCTAGAAATTAGTCATAAAGATCTAGACAGAAATTCAGACACTTACTAGTCTTGCCACAAGCATTTCACAATAGGAATACAAGTTTTTCTCCAGCTTTGTTTGTTGCTGCTGCTGTCGAGTCACTGAATGCCAGTGCATCTGACACCTCTGAGTGCTGGGGAGATGCTGCTGCATCTAGATGCAAATTTAGTGCAGTACAGTCAGCCACATATTGAGAAGTTATGCTGAGCCATTAAGATTTTACTATAAAATGCGATCAAGCTCCAATTTAACTGTGTCAAGTATAAGTTATGCAGGAAAATCAAGGCCATACTGAAATATTTGAGTGAGTAAAGGTACCAAGGAGATGTGATGTGTTATCTTACGACGTGTACTGTTTAGCAAATATTGCATAGATGAGCCAAATTCTTCCCCAGGCAACCCCACTAACTTACTGAACTGGCACAAGGAGCAGCAGAGGGGAGAATTTCACCCTTTATTTATTTTGTCATTTTAAAATAAATCTTTATGGGTCTGACAGGGAGAGTCTAGGCACCTGTGACTGTTCAAACTGGTCATTGGATGCTCTGTTGTGCTGCTTACATGCTACAATATTTCTATGCACAGCTAGGAACATACAGCACGGACAGACCTCACATCAGGCTGCTCTCTGGGCCTGATCCAAAGTCCACTGACTTTACTGAGTTTTGATCATGCTTTATAAGCATGGCTCCTGAGCACTGGACTATTAGCAGTCAGGGCTATTTCAGATAATGTTGCCAAAGGGAGGCCCAAATCATCAGGATGCAACTCCACCAGGGGCAGATGGAAATTGCAGTAGGCTATTTATTATCTGTATTGAGTAACATGGATTAAAAGATGCCTCATTCAGTGAGAGAGCTTTGAGAAGTAGTAATAGCCGGAGTTTAAAACCCCTTCAAAACTCACAATCCTGGGTGGAACCCACTGCAATTGTCCCCTTGCTGTTTAACAGGAAACAACTATACAGAAAGCATACTAGCCTGGCTCCTTTGCAAGTTAAAGCTGGAGGGGGACAGCTTTTAATTTATGCAGCTGACATAAGGTTCCTGAGGGACATTATGCTAGTGGAGAATTGGATGTTATAGAGACTCTCGCTCTGCCACACCCTGTGCTTGCACCTTCCTTTCCTGCCCCTCCAATCTTCACTACCTTCACACCCCTTCCCTCCCATTATGAAAGAGGGGAAGATGTCAAGTGCAGTCCAGAAGGCAGCAGAGGTGCCTCATCCAGCTTTATGCTGGTGGAGAGTCTCCCTAGCCAGGGAGAATTCTCCAGGGGCAATCTCCTTCACTTGCTTTAAGTCTCACTACTTGCTGCGGCCCAACAGAGCTTGGTGGACCAGAGAATCCAGCTGAAGACCTTTCCTCCTTCCCATCCTCCTTGAACTCTCCCATAGGATTGAACCCTTCCCCCATCCCTCCAAGATTGTTAATCATTTTGCAATAGACCACAGATTTGCTTGAACTGTCCCTGCTCTCAGTACAGTTTCTTACAATCTATTTTAAGAGTTCTGACTGTATACAACAGAGATCCATCAGCCCAATTCCTTTGTGCCCTATGCAGACAAGCCTTCCATTAGCTTCAGGGCACACTGGGCCCTAAGTGACTCATAAAGTAAGCATTTCACCTCAGTGCATGTATAAAGAATTCTCCTTGATCCTTGTAAAAATTGCTGATAAAAATCTTAGTTCAGTGAAGGATTTATTGGATTTTTCTCTTTAACAATCTTATTTTGTACTATAAATTAGTTGCAAACAGCTCTGGCTTAATCCATTTTATTTTAGCATTGAAGTAAGACTACTTTATCATACTGTGCGTGTGCTTTTGTTAGCTAATTCATTTGATCTAATTATCTTATTTAATTTTCTTGTACGTCTCCAGAGAATGTTGAGAGCAGACAGGAATTACATGACTATCTGAATGTGCCTGAGGTATTCAAGCCTGCCATTTTTCTCTTAGATTACCTTTAAAAGGGACCACGTAGCAATGAATCTTTGTTGTGAATGTCAGAAAAAATAACTCTTCCTTCTATGTGTCTTGCTACTTGCCTTTTGCAGCATTTCCCTCTGCTCTTCACAAGGGCACCACTTATTCCTTTTCTTCTAAAATGTGTAACACACAGTTCTAAGAAAGGCCATGTCCTAATTTAGTTCCCTCATCACATTTTGATTTCAGAGAAAATTTCTGGCACACCACCATGCGTAAATTTTAAATAAAAGGCCCATTCCATCCAAAAAAGGTGTCAAATGAACTGCTGGCAAAAACTGTTGTAGGAAGAGACCCAGGGGAGAGTTAGTTGGATTGCAGGTAATGGATGCCTTCCGTGCAGTATATGAGAGGGCCTCTGGGTTGGAACCTGGAGGAGTGGGAGAGGCCCGGATTATACTACCCCCTTAACTAGTAGGCAGGGCTGCCATCATAGACTTTGACTTCTAGGCTGGGTTTTCCCCCCTCCCCCGTCTCTGATGGAAATGCTCCCTGCCTTTCCGCAGGGCAAATTACTCTGGGAAATCCCTGCATCAGCTTCATTTATATCAATTTCAGTTGCAGTCCATCCTTTTGGAGGACAGAAATACTGATTTCAATACTGAAAGAATATTCTTCAACAGTAGGATAAAATGTTTTTTGCCTTTTTTTGGCCATTTTTAAACCTGTTGTCTCAGCTGAAATTGCATTTCTTTGTATCTTCTTTCACACATACACTGGCTTAGCATGCATGCTAAGCTAAGCTTTTCTCCCTGTGAAGAATACTGTTGGGTTATCCAGGGTATAAATTAGGTCAGAATTTAGCAATATGCATCCTTCATATCCTTAGTTTGGCAAGAAACCAAATAGCCAGGGCCGGCGCTTCCATTAGGCGACCCTAGGCGGTTGCCTAGGGCGCCAGGATTCGGGGGGCGGCATTTTGGGTTCCGCTCCCATCACGCTGTTGAAGGATCTTCTGCTGACGTGCCATGGAAAACAGCGGCAGGCAATTGAGCAGCTCAATGACTGCCGCTGTCACCTGTGGCATTTCGGCGGAGGGTCCTTCTTCGGCGGCGCGATGGGAGTGGAACTGGAAGCTCCCGTGCGCCCCATGGGGAGCGCACAAAATGCAGCCCCCCCGAATCCTGCCTAGGGCGCCAGAAACCCTGGCGCCACTCCTGCAAATAACTGTTTCCACATTGTTCTCCAGAAATACCGTATTATCTTTGTAGGGCAAAATGCTCATCCATGAGCTGATTTTTTTCCAAAGCCACAGTCTGGGAATAATCTAATCTTGATTTTTCTCTGTTTAAACTCTTGAATACCATGGTCTGAATTACGTCTTTACATTTATTTTCTAATACTAAAAAGGCCCCAAGGACTGAGGGCTTGTTTACACTTGGAAATTATTTACCAATATGACTTCTGGAATAACTGAAATATTACAGAATAGCAATTTTGGTAAACTTCTGTGTAGATAAGCCCTAATAAACATACAGTTCTATAACTTTGTTCACACAAGAAGCATTGACATAATTACAGTTCTGCTGAACTTCTTTAAATGCCTTATTCTGTCTACCGTGATCATATTCAGAAAGCTCTCAATACACTTTTCTTTGCCATGGTGTTAAGGATGTCACTGTACAAAGGTTAGTAGTGGACTTCTGTGACTTGGAGGCATATTTTTTTTCTTGTAAAATAGTGCTAAAAAGGCAATTCTATTCCTGCAAAATCAAGGATCATCACAAAAGGAACAGATGTATGCACTTTGATTACCATACAGCAAAACAGTTTTAGGATGCTCTTCAGATTTAGAGGTAATTTTATGAGGAGGTGTGCATTTTTAAAAGCTCTCACTGCTAGTATTTGCATACACAATTAATCTATTTTTGGCCATATAGATTGTTTCATGTTTTTGTGAGAATTTAACCTTGTGCAATAAGCTGCTTTAAAATGTTGTTTAATGGACTTTTCTCCACTTGTAACTATCCAATTTGTCTTTTCATTGCTCTTTTGGAATAAAGTTTATTTTGAGTGATGTCCTTGTATCCCAATAAGGAGGCTTTTGAGGGGTTGGGGGAGGAGTGTCCCTTAACTGAGAAGAAAGGAAATTGCTCTCCTTTCAAGGAAGTTCTGGCTCTTCATCTCTCTTCCTTTTTTCTGTGTGCCATTTTTACAGAGATGCCAGTGGGCCTTGTTCCAGGGTGGACATGATGGGTACTACTATTGCCCGCCTTCCTTTCCTTTCCTTCCCATCTTCAATTTATTTTTCTCTTTCTTCTTTGCTTTTCCTTGCCATTTTGCAATGTACCAACTCCTAGTTGGATGGTGGGATAACATCACAAGTCAGTCTCTGGTGAAAAAGGGCTGTACAGGAATACATTGATTACTGTAATAAGTCAACTAGTTATCACAATCCTCTTTATTTTCCACTCACCTTTTCTTATTCCTGTTCTTTTCTCCCCATGCCCTTGTCTATAGCCCAGGGGTTCTCAAATTGTGGATCGGGACCCCTTGGATTCGCAAGGTTATTACATGGGGGGGGGGGGTCGCGAGCTGTCAACCTCCACCCCAGCCCCTCTTTGCCTCCAGCATTTATAATGGTGGTAAATATATATAATATGTATGTGTTCTTAATTTATAAGAGGGGGTTGTACTCAGAGGCTTGCTTTGTGAAAGGGGTTACCAGTACAAAAGTTTGAGACACACTGCTATAGCCTATGGGTGAATTCCTAGCTCCACTGAAGTCAGAGGCAAAGCACAAACTAGTGTTAGCCCTGTGTTAAAATCAAGATCTCAAAAATTGGAAACTCAACTAACTCTGTCTTTTTTCTTCCTTTTCCCTGCAATACAGTTTCCCTAAACCACCAGTCAGTATTGCAACATAAACTAGCATGCAGACTGGAATTTTTTGTACAGCTTTCCATGACGTGGATGATATTATTCTAACTATTATACGTAGGGCTGTTCTAAATAGTAAAGTTACTATTTAGTATTTGATTCATTTTTATGTATAGTATCCTTCATAATATTTCTGGTTTGTGGTTATATATCTTTGTGGTCACTATATCGGCAGCAACTGCTGTGCAGCACTGCTTTTTAAGATTGGATGTCTTTGTGGATAGTAGACATCCACAAAGTCAAAGTAATACATTCCTAGACATTTATTTTAATGCTTAGTTGTATCATGGAGATTCTAGTGAAACTATGGTTTAGGGCTTTGGGAAAGGTTAGTGACTGGATTAAATGTAAAAATATGCCAAAATAGGGTGTTACCTATGCTACTTAAGTAGGGTTTTGTGATCTATAATTTTTTTTGTCAAGTCATGATGAATGTTTTCTGTCACTCATAAACAAAATGAAATGCTAAATGTAATCAAGCCAGGCTTTGAAGTCTGTCTTGTTTTTTTCCTTTTAATTTTTATACATACGAAGGGGTGTGGGTGTGTGATTTGATGCTAGAATTCAGATTTATTTTCCTATTTTAATGGTTTTAAGTGTTTCCATTAAGCAAAATATTACCAGCTAATGGATACTATGATAATGGGCACCACCATAAAAACATAGATGGAGGAAATCTTCAGGGGCAACTCTCAGATGTGCAGACATAAAATTACACATTAATTTTCTAAGAGCTAATCATCCATATTTTCCACTTGGGTCTTATTTACTTGGTGGGAGAGTATCACAGAGAGGTGGAAATCAGAAACATGACTCTTACTCTTTAGTGTTGAACATTTTTAAATTTGATGGGCTTCTGTGTAAACGTGAATAAAGAAACTGTCTTCAATAAAAGTAATGTTTTTATCTTTGAACAATGTAAATCTCAACCTTCTGTTTTTTGATTTGGGCTGTTTAACTTTTACAGGGAAACAATAGTGTTTTCCTTTACTCATACAATAGTTCTTGCCCTTCTGGGGAAGGGCTGAAATATCTTTTGAGATGCTAAGATTTCTCCTTCCCAGTTTTTCCTCATAACTTCTGAAAACAAGAAGTACATCGACCTAGTCCTGTACATGTGAGTAACTAACTACAACGGGACTGCTCTTCTGAGTAAAGTTACTCATGTGCATCTACATTTCTGATCCTGTCATTGGCTCATCACCGGCAGACCCCTTCAGCCATGTGGTGTGCCATTCTCTTCAATAGGATTGTGTGCAGGTAGTGGTGTCCACCCACGTAGGATCAGGGCCTATGACAGTAATTTTCTGATGCTTTTTTAGAGTGTAACCTACTGAGCCAACGTAGCCATGGGGGAAAAAAGAAAATATATGTATTAAGAGTCCCAGGTGTCCAGTTTTGAACTGGACTGCTGACCAGGCCATTAAAAGTCTGGTTGGCCTGGGACTGGCAGGCTTTCTGGAAGCAGCTGGCATGTCCCTCTAGCTCCTAGGCAGAGGGAAAACCAGTGGGGCTCCGCAGCTCCTATTGGCCAGGGACTGTGACCAATGGGAGCTGCAGGGGCCGCACCTGTGGGCATGGAAGGGGTGGAGCCTCAGGGCAGGGTGGGGTAAGGGTGTTTGGGTTTGTGTGATTAGAAAGTTGACAGCCCTAATATGTGTAGCTTTTTTTCAGGCCTGGCATAAGTACAACCAGATCGTAAATATCTCCTTCACTCCTGCTAAGGAGTTCTGTTCTTGTCTACTTGCAACTGGCACATCCCTTCCTACTGCCCCAGACAATTAAATCTCAGCAGACTCAGTGCACGTTCCTTAATATGCTTTCCTTACCCAGCACTTGCGCCATCACAATGGGATCTGTCTCAAAGAGATTAACAGTATGTTTGTTTATAGCAGTGCTTGCTGTGTACAACCAATATGTATTTACCAGAGCTGCTCAGCCCTACAGTCTAGGGTCTTTCAGGATTCTGCAATGCCTAGAGCTAGTTGGATATGTCATTTAACTTCTGTTTTTAATCAGAATAGCTGTCATTGTCTGCCATGCCTTCAGAGCTGTCACTTTTCAGAAAGGGAAGGAGGTAATTTTGAGAACACTTTCAAAATGAATACTTTTTCCTTTCTGATAGGAGCTGAGGATCTCAGAACCTAGGGATGAAGAGAAGCAAAAGAAAAGTGAAAATTCACTGTCCTTCAATGAAATGTTTCAGATGCTTTCCAAGCTGTGGCCATGGGGCTGCCAATACAATTACAGGATTTGTATTTAAATTGAAAATAGAAAGAAAGCTCTTGCTGATCTCGGGCAAGACCTAATTTTAAAGCCAGAGGTTTTTTAATTTATATAAAAATGCTTAAAGATATTTTCTGATGTCTTCTGTATTAAATGTTTGGGCATATTAAAAATAAAGAAGGCTGGTGTGCTGAGTTCTAATCATATTAGTAATCATGATTTTTTTGGTGTCTGGTCAGGCTGCTGATTAGTCAAGGAACACCCAATTATTTGTAACCCACATAATATGATGTGTTTTTAAGTTGCTGCAGACATCTAACGCTATATCTAAACTTGCAGAGTTTTTGTGCTGTCAGTTTCAATGGTGATAGTGAACCGGTGAAAGAAAAGCACTAGCTTGTGTACTCACTTACTTCCACAGGCATCCCAGAGTGTTTACATTTGCAGCACTTCCATCACCGATCAGCGCAGCGCACTGAGGGCAGCTATCCCACAGAGCAGCCCTTTCCATTTTGACAATAGGTCTTTGGGGAGGAGGGGGGAGGTGATGATTGCAGGGCATCCTGGGTCCCTGCACAGCCTCCTCTTCCCAAACACTGATAAGCTCCAGTAGCTCAGCATTGCTCCAAGCAGGGGATGGTTGGCTCTGTGGAGCAGGCATTGTCACCTGGCCAGATAAGTGAGCACTTGCCAAGAAAACAGGAAGGGGAGTTTCATAGTTCCTGGGGCTTTAAAGGGGGAGGGGTGGATGTCTGTTTACCTGGCGTCAGAGCGGCAGAGCTGTTGGCCAGAGTGGTCACCTAGGTGCTGTGGAATATCCTGCAGAGGCTAAAAGCTGTGTAAACTGGAAGAATGTGTCTTCACTCGCACATCACTGCAAAAGCATCACTGGTAAGAGCTGTACACCTCTTGTAGAGGTGGTTTACTTTTTGCGGTGAAACTTCCAAGTTTCACCGCAAAAATCATTGGCAAGTGTAGATGCTCCCACGGAGGGTGTGGTTTTTTAAGGACTTTTTTCGCTTTAAATGGCAAGTGTAGACATACCCTAACTGTTCCACTAAAATATTCACCTGGCTTGCAAAAATGTTGACTTGGGAAGAGGGTGAACAAAAGAAGTGTCTGTTACTGTAATCAAGTGTCATGGTTCAGTGTTAAGGATGATGATGTGATGGATAGAGATGTAAAAAGTGATGGTGGTAACCAGCTACGTCAGAGGGACAGTATGTAACTTGTTTGTGTTGATGTATAAAATGGGCATACATGTATTAGTGGTCCAGTAGTGTCTGGAGGATACTAGTACCGTGCTTTGTAGGCAATAAACCTGGCTGGGTGCCTTTGTACCTTTTAATGGATCTTGTGGTCATTGGGTGGTTGGCTCAAGTCGGCTGTGCCAGCTGTCTGTGTAGAGCTGGGACAGCACACAGGGAGCGCGCGCGCACACCATCTAACCACAACCTGTATCTTTAAGCCTAACTCAATCTCTCTGTGGACACCCTTTCCAAGTTTCAGGCCCATACATGACTTTTCTGAGTGGAATCCCATGATGCACCCCACTTTTAGGCTGGGGCCTCAGTTCACAGCATCTCTGTTTACCAACATGCCCAGCTGGGTTTTGGCCCCTTCCTGAATTTCTCTTCAGGCCTTGTGACCAGTATAATGATGCAGTCACAGAGAGCAGCTTATTCAAAACACTTATTTATTGTTCCATATGAATATTACAGAGAAGGAAAGGGTTAAACTGGCCTATATACACATTCTTACCTAAATCTTAGCCTTTGCTTGCAAGTTTAGGCAGGCCTTGCTTTGTCACAGACATCCTCACCACCTCTGCCTCTGTTTGACCCATCAATCAGTGTTTTTTCCTATAGTTCACAGGCTGTCTTTTATCGTGTTTTTTTTTTTTTAAAGAATCCCTTTGGTTGTCCTGCAATTCTTGAACCTGGTCAGTGTGGTTTGCGTCACTCATCAGGGGGTTGGAGGTAGGATTCATAGTTGTTCATTTGAGAACCAGCAATTCAATTAGTCCATTGTCTGCCTTCCTGGGGATGTGTATAAACCTCCCAGGATTGAGTTAACTCTTTCCTCCCTCATGAAGCAGACCGATGTACACACACACTATTTACTTACAGTTGTCCCCCCAAGTTCTTCAGCCAAAGTTGCATGCAGAGAAACTAACATTGAATATAGAATGGAAAAACTTCACAGTCAAGCTAACAAACATTTAACAATCCAGACCACTAATCTCAACAGGCCACTAGTTTGACCTGCACATTCTTTAAGACCCTGTGCATAACTACCAACTGACTTATTATTTTGTGTGTGTGTTATCCTCTCATCTAAACAAATATAGTGGACATCATCTATATCTCTTCAGACAATAGTCTGAGATGGTCATTCTCTTGCAGAGATAATTACTCTTCTGACTGTGAAAATGCTGTTTTGAAAGGATGTTTTTCATTTGGTCCTAGAGGCTGAAAGATTTGTTGTGGTTCTAATCTCATCAGGAAGGGAATTCTAGTCATTGGGCCACCTGCTAAGTAAGCGCCGTCTCTTGCTTCCATAATTCTCATTCATTTTATAGACTGCTACATGGTACTTGAGCAAAGCAGCTGTGGCAGGGCATGGCAATGAAAGGAAAGTTGATTCCAGAGAGAGACTGGGCCTTGAAAAGTAATACAAAGAGCTTGATTTTGATCCATCACTGAACAGAGCCAGTGCAGTGACTGGAATGTCAGTGTGATGCATTTGCATTGGTCTGAGCTGCTTTGCAGGCATGCTACAGCACATTAAAAGCAACATAAGGGATTTTAAAAATGCTGTTAGATTCATTACTAGGTTACTGCACTGCAGTAATCGAACCTGGAGATCACGGAAGTGTTGATCACTGTGCTCGGTCTGAGTCTGGAAGCGTAGGGCACAGTCTTCAGACAACTGAAAATGAAAACCAGAAAAATTTTGCTATTTGGGCATCTGGTAAGAGTAATGAGTCCAAACTTCGCCCAAGACTGTGTGTTGTCTATACAGTCAAAGGAATTCTGTTCTTTGGAATATTTCCTTTTAGTCTACTAACTTGACTTCCATTTTGTGGCACTTTCATCATAGCTTTTTGTTGAGGATAATTCCCCTCCTGAAAGGAAGTACTGGGGGAAGGTATTCAGTAGCAATGAGACACTAGATCTCCTAGATCTTTTCTTAACAGGTACAGTAACTCCTCACTTAATGTCCTCCTGCTCAGGGCCGGTGCAACCATTTAGGCGAGGGCGCTGGCATTTCGGGGGTGGCATTTTCTTTGGCAGCGACTGCGGAGGATGGATCTTTGGCTGCCCCGGTCGCCACCGGCATTTAGGTGGAGGGAGCTGGGGTAGGGGGGTGCGGGGAGGGCTGCCTGAGCAAATAAGGGGTGGGGGCAGCACACAGGGGAACTCCCCGCCCCAGCTCATGCCTGCCCTGCCTCCTCCCCGAGCACGCCGTGTCTGCTTCACTTGTCCCGCCTCCCAGGCTTGCGGCGCCTAAGCTGATTGGCCCCGCAAGCCTGGGAAGCGGGACAAGTGAAGCAGCGACAGCGTGCTCAGGGAGGGGGCGGAGCAGGGGTGAGCTGGAGCCGGGGGGGTGTGCCTCAGGGCAGAGAGTAGGGGGTGGGGAGCTGCTGCAAGGGGGGCACCTCAGGAGGGAGCTGCCACAGGGCAGACACCTCAGGGTGGGGGCTCGAGGACGGGAGGGCACAAGGTGGAAGTTTCGCCTAGGGCACAAAAGATCCTTGCACCGGCCCTGCTCCTGCTTAACATTGTTTCAAAGTTATTTCACTGCTCAGTTAGGGAATGTGCTCATTTAAAGTTGTGCAATGCTCCCTTATAACGTCGTTTGGCTGGGCTGCCTGCTCTGTCCACTGTTTGTAAGACTCTGTGGAAGAGTAGCAACTTTATAAGGGAGCATTTCACAAGTTCCTCTTTGCCGCCTCCTCCCCCTCCCTTCCAGAGCTTCCAGTGGTTTGGTGGCACTTAGGACTTTCTGGGAGGAAGAGGGAGGGGCAGGGAAGTGCTGCATCTCCACTCCTCCCCCTCCCTCCCAGAAAGTCCTAAGCACCACCAAATGGCTGTCTGGCAGTGCTTAGGACTTTGATGGGTGAGGGAAGGAGCAGGGATGTGGTTGCTCTGGAGAGGAGATGGTCAGTTTCAGATGGGAGGTTGTTAATTATCACAGGTGAGACTGAGTCCATCTCCCCTTAAAGGGCCTGCTGCCCTGTGACAGTGAACAAAGGCTACTCTTCAAACATGTATCCCTATTTGCAGCTTTTCCTTTAAATAAAGCCACTAAAAATTCCAAAGGCTACTCAGTTTCAGATGGGAGGTTGTTAATTATCACAGGTGAGACTGAGTCCATCTCCCCTTAAAGGGCCTGCTGCCCTGTGACAGTGAACAAAGGCTACTCTTCAAACATGTATCCCTATTTGCAGCTTTTCCTTTAAATAAAGCCACTAAAAATTCCAAACCCTACTCAGTTTTAGATGGGAGGTTGTTAATTATCACAGGTGAGAGTGGGTCCATCTCCCCTTAAAGGGCCTGCTGCCCTGTGACAGTGAACAAAGGCTACTCTTCAAATGTGTATCCCTATTTGCAGCTTTTCCTTTAAATAAAGCCACTAAAAATTCCAAACAGATCTTCATTCTCCAGCAGATAGTCTTCAATATTATCCACTCATTGTTAGCAAAAGGAAAAGCAGTTATCGTCATGAAACCAATCATAATAGGTAATGAATAAGCTGAGATTTCTTTTTTCTTGTTAATAAGAAGCTCACATTCAAAAACTTAGGTGTTGAGTGAGTTTAGGGGTCTAAGAGTTTGGCAGGAATTTTTTTGGCTGTGGGATTATGCACTGCTGCTTCCCTGTAGGCATTTGGATGTCTTTCTCCTGCCTAAGCCCCAGAACAATTCACAAACTTGGGGAAGACAAACATTTATCTTTCCCTCTGGTAGGTGCCCTCTGAGCACACATCCTGGATTGGGCCCCATTTAAAGCCAGCTGGAAGAGGAGGTAGTAGCAGCGCCCACCTTATAAGTCTTAGCCCAGGGATTAGAGCTGACCACGGTTCTACAGTCATTCTCACTCTCTGGCCCAGCCACACTCTCTCTCGTCCATCCACTCAAAGAAAATGAATGAGTATAGAACAGTGGGCAGTGGTTGAGGCATGCACCCGGGGAGCAGGACACTCTGCTCCCGTGACTCTCTGATTATTTACCCAGAGCACAACAGCTTCAAGAGGAGAGCATGATGGGGCTAGCGCACTCTCCTGAGAGGTGGGAGACCCCAGTTCATAATCCTTTCTCCCCTCTGCCAGGGAGAGGCAATTGAATCTGGGTCTCCAATATCCCAGATGAGAACTCTTGGCCCAGTGGTTAGAGTAATGTGGGCACCACCACCTTCTCTGGCCATTTTGTGCGAAGCAACATAGGTGAGTAACTCATCATTCCCACAAGAAACTACAGAGGCGCCTAAGAAGGATTCCCATTCATGGATCACTGATGGCAATAGGGATAAGTGTCTGTCTCTGAGAATGGGGCAGGCTTAGCACATTGGCATCTCCCATAGTCAAGCTTAGGCAGGGAGCTGCCTAGAATGCTGTCTTTTGTGGATTGCATTCTTAGGCACCTATTTCCCCACATGCATTGCATAGGGAGGCAAGGTGCCTAACACAGCTTTTTGGATTGCAGTTTTGTTCCTGTGAAGCTTTTTTCTAGGCACCCAAAAGTTAGACACTGTGACTCAGAATTGCCACACCTATGTCCCTTTCTTGATTCCACCCCCCAGATATTGGAACACGGTTTCAATAAATCTTCAGTGTTTAATCCACAAAATTAAAATGATTTCTTAAATATTTTATGCACTCACATGATTACTCCTCTCCCAAAGCACAGCTTACCATACATATAAAGTGACTTAGCTAAACTTTTGAAGGAATATCCCTTGAATCCATCCAATTGTACATATGACTGTTGAGATTTGTAAATGGTGGTGTTTTTTTCATTTTGTCACGCTACCTTTCTTCCTATTAATAAGCAATTTCCAAATGCTGCTCAAGTAGTTTGACCGATTATCTACTTACTGCAAAGTGAGCCAAAGGAATAGCAAAATAATTCAACTTTTCAAAGTTGAGTAACTATACTTCTTTTCATAAGTATTAAAAGACAAAGGAATGAACGATGGGCAGAAGTTTATTCTGACCCCTTTTAACAATCCCAAATACTGTGGGTAAAACTCTGGCTCCACTGAAGTCAATGGTAAAATTCCCATTAATTTCAATGTAGCTAGGATTTCACCAAATGTATCTTTTAAAAAATGTATTTTCTTATTTCAAATTCCTTTTGTGAACACTGACAGTAATTAGTTCCATTTAGAACAGTAATTGTCTAGTTAAGTGAATACAAAATTCAAGAATCTAAGGAGCAGACCAATGATTAGAATGAAGAACCTGGACAATAATGTACAGTTATTGTAAAATGCATCAGTGTAATTAGTAGTTTTTCGTTCAACTTAATTACTATGGCAGTTCACAATTTTATACAATAAACCCTTAAAATAATTTAAAGTTGTTTTCATCTATTATCGAAATAGCTTCTTTCATTGGCAAGGAATTATTGTTTCCTAAGGAAGTGACTGCCTTAATTAGTTGAACCTGTGGAGTAGACAGGATAATTTTCCAGTGAAACTCTTCATTAGAAAGCTGGCTTCTTACAGTACAAAATATACACAGCAGAAAGATGCGTCAGGAGCAAATGAACTGCTGTTGTCCTAGCTTCTGCTTTATTTGTTGTAAACTTTCCTTCCTCAGACATCTTGGTGGTAAAAATGTGCTGAATTTAATGTATTCTTGGTATTTCTAGTGTCCAGAAGGAAAGAGTTTAAGAGTAACAGCAGTTTAATACTAGTGAATTGAATTCCATGAGCTCAGACTCCACCAAACACAGACAGAATTTCTGAGAAAACATTCAATAAAATCCCTCTTATTTCATTGGGATTTTCTTGTTCTACCTTTTATGCAAGGTGGGAATGTGGGATGTTTAATATACTTATTAGATGCTGCCAAAGAGAGAAACTCTTTTAATTTAAGCCTGGGTAATCTTGCTTTCCTCAGGGCCAGAGATAAGGAAGCTACAGGAATCATGAGAGTTACTTATTGGACAAGTAAACCTAGAGTTGATAGAATTAATGTTATGGAAAAAGTCAGTTTCAGTTAATCTATTGGAAGACTGTGGTCACCACCATTTTATCAAATCTGGAATGGAATGTGGTCTGAAGACTATTTACAAGCATGAACTGATGGCTGGCTTGCAGGTTATGGACACCTATTCATATGATATCAAATTGCATTCCTTTTTTTGGTTAATATTAGTTTTACATATTAGGATAGTTCATTTAAATGATCATTTTGTCACTGCATATTTACTGGTCACTTTCAGGTAAAATAGATTATTATTAATCCTGAATGAAATTTATTTTTTGTTTGCCAGGCATTCTTCTCTTGTGTTCAACCTGAAAATAATCAAGGCTGGTATACATATAAAAATAAAATAAGAGTTCAAGTATTATAGCTACCTAGTCTAAATGAACCATGATTTTCAAGTTCTTGAAATAATTTTCCTGTAGTAAAACTTGCAAACCAATAATAGTTGAAAAGTCTCCTTTGGCATAAATCATTTGGTTGTTTTTTGTATGGCAAAAGGCATTTGTATTTGATGTATAAGCACCTGGGATGAAAAACCACACAGGAATAGCTAAAGATGCCACGTAGTAACCTTGCTCAGTCATTAATGGTTAAAGCCCAGTCCTTTAGGTCTAGCTGTTGAAGCTCTGAGGTTCCTTTAATGTTGCAGAATAGCAGCACAATGGGAGGGTAGGCTACCAGGCTCACCTTTCCTAGGTCATGTGATCTTGATGAGCTACCTGAACTAGGGTTTTCCCGGGGTAAAGGAGTAGAGAAGGAAAAGGAGACAGTTAAGCAGTCTGTCTGGTATGAGGCTCGGGAGGGAGGGAGGTGTAAGTCAGCTACTTCTGGGATCAGAACAGAGGTTCTTAACTGAGGTTTCTGCAAGGAGTTTCCTGTGTGGTTCTTGTTTCCATCCCTGTTCAAGGAAATGGGAGTTTTGTACAGATAGGTGTTTTCTTAGTGTAATGTGTTCATTTACTAAGTCTTTATCACTGAATTGTACTTCAAATGGGAATCTGACTGAGAAGGCTTTGAAAATCTGCTACAACAGAAAATTAGATTGAAGAATAACCTGTAGCATAACTAAACAGCAAGATTCTTTGCTACCAAATATAATCTGAGTTCAGGAGTTTAGCAGGATTTAAATATAAACTAATGTTTTATATGGATGATGGGAATAGTCAGTTACAGTATGTAGGATAAAAATATAGAGTATATAGATCCTCTTAAAAGCATAATCTGACCATTAATTGCCTGGGTATAAGTAGAAAGTGCCCCAGGCAGGTTATTGTATAATTATCCATTATGAGGATTCTTGAGCCTTCCTCTGGAACATTTTGGCACTGACCATTGTTGAATACAGGGTATTAGATGTTCCCTGGGCCTGATCTGATCTGTCACTTCCTGAGCTCCTATATTGTTCTGTGAGCTCTGTGTATTCCGTTCTATATAACAAATAGGAAGGACCTGCTTCCTGCCCCAGGAGGCTGCAATCTAAGATGGACACACCACAATTTGGGCCAGGTCTACATTACAAACTTTTCAGCAGAGCTGTGTTAGTCACGGGTGTATTGAGGTGTGATTTGTGACTGGCATAGCTGTGCCAACAGAAGCCTCTCATGTTGACATAAAATCTTTTTGCTAGTAGAGCTTATTTTGTTGGGGAAGTGGTATAAGCACCAGATACTCTATTTGATCAAACATGGGAAACAGCTGACACATTTGAGATGAGTATTAAGATCTAAACCTGGCTTTGGATTTTTAGATGCTCTTTGATTCCTCCTTTTGGGGAAGATATTCTATAAAATGTCATCTTTATATTAAGAAAAATACAGTGTGCATACTATAGAAATTTTAACATTTCCATTTTTATGGCAAGATAAGGAATTTGTCAAGCATGTGTTAATTCTCTTTTATTAAACTGTGTATTTTAAGATTCTTTGCTGCTGTTCTGTTGATAAAACCCAAGATAAAACCTATGAAAAATAGTGCAATTATATTCTGATATGGAGTGTTCAAAGTCAGAACATATTTCTGTAAATGAATGAACATCCAATTTAAAAAGTGATTTTGTTTGAAACCTGTGCAGTCTTTTTTTTTTAATTTTAATTTAATTGACAAAATTGGTCTTCAATAGATGGTGTCATAAGTCAGTGGAAGAATTTGGCACTGGCTAATGTATTGTAATTTGTCTGACTCAGTCAACTGTAGCTTAACCTCCTACAGTATCCTAGCTGACTAACTATCAGCTGTCTCTCCAGATGGCAAAGACATTTCAGGAAGATGGCATGCTGGTTTATGAAGTGGAAATGACTGTTAACAATGCACAACATTGGATTTAGCATAGGTACTAAGGCTAGAGAAATTGAAAAAATGTGCTACTAAGAGCTCTTCTAGGAAAAGACCAAACTCTCTAATCCAGGAAGAACCGCTTCATCAAGATCCATCAGTGCATTCAAATACCTTTCAAATATTCTCTATCAGCAGCAAGGAAGCTGAATTATGAACAGAACTGTGAACTCCAATCTGTGGCTCCAAGGGTCAATTACTTTGACTATGTGAGCTTTGAATGCAGTAGAAGTTTATCCAAATGATCTTGCATTTTTTTTAACAGACTTAAATGTCAAATATGGTCGAATGCAACCCAAAACATGTATAGCACCTCCAAGTGTGTGTCTGTCTGTGCACATACAGCACACATCTTTCATATTGCTAATAGTAAACAGGATGGTACATGACCTTATAACTAGCTTATGTCACACTAGATATTTCCTTATCTTAATGCCCTTCTAAACTTCTCCAAATCTTTCCCAGTTTTGGAAACTGCCATTTAATCTGGACATTTATCTTTATTGTAGTGTTTCAAATGAAACTGTAAACTAAAAGTATTCTTACTAAGGATCTTTCTTTTGCTGTAGGCCAATATGTATGAATCCGAAAATTTTCAGGTGCTGATACTAATTATATGGATTCTGCTAGGGTTTGCAGAAATTATACTTATACAAAGTATTTTCGGTTAGTGGAATTTAATTGTATATAGTATCAATTGCAAAGAATGAGAGTTTTTTGTCTGGTGTGAGAGACTTTGGGCATGTCTTTTATCCTCTCTTTCATCACTTTCCCCCATCTGTAAAACAGATCAGATTACACAGACAAATGAATCACGGGCACATAGGAGGGATTTAAGCAACAGGCTGCAACTTTAATAAACACTGGGTAAGGGGTACTATGCACCTCAGATACCAGGCATTTAACTGGTTCCATTGCAGGATTACAGGGTTATCACCAATAGTACAAGGTAGAACAGTTTAGACCCCCACCAGGACCCACTCCTGAATTCTCTCTCCCTCATACTCTGTGGAGGAGGGGGATAAAGGTTATCAAGGGGGGGCTTCAGTTGTTGAAGACTTGAGATCTCCCCTTCTCCTATAGGCTCATGATTCACCAGCAGAATGCTTGGTCTCATTTACCTCAGAAGCTGGCCCTCTTAGCCTTTAACTCTACTGGACACTGGCTGCAAGTTGCAACAAGCTAAACAGTCTTGCCTTACTCAATACTGAACTTCCAGGTGCTATTGCATGCAACCCTGCATGATGCTGTGACAGAAGTGGGAAAAACCCACCAGAAATCTCCTAGTTTGGCCCAATGGGACTCTGAACCTCAAAAGAGCTGATCAGTCATATCTGCAGGCCCCTAAAAACCACAGATCCTACTCTACATCTAGGGGCAGGTTACAGGAGCAAGAGGCTTTTGAAAAGCTTGTGAGAATTTAAATAGGTGGCAGCAGGGGACAGGGATGCACAGGGTGAGACAGTTGGCTACTCTTCCACCTTTTCATGTTCTCTGTATGTATAAATATCTCCTGTCTGTGTGTTCCATTCTATGCATCCGAAGAAGTGAGCTGTAGCTCACGAAAGCTCATGCTTAAATAAATTTGTTAGTCTCTAAGGTGCCACAAGTACTCCTGTTCTTTTTTTGGCTACTCTTGTCTCCAAGCCAATTTAGAAGGTGGCAGACAGGTGGCCTCTGTCTAGCTATGCATGCTGTCTTGTCATTCACTCTCTCCCCTACCCTCCCATTCTTTTCTGGCATTGTTACATTCCCTGCAGTCTGTTCAGGATCTCCTCCCATTGACTGCAGGGCAGCGGGAGCATTCTGATAATACTCAATTATTAAAATAGATGCTAAGATCAAATTTTATAATTTATTCCTTTACCTACTTTTCAACATTTATTTGTACAGGGGCTTTCTTCCCATCTGTTCACACTGCTTCTCCTGGGTCTCATCTACACTCAGAATTGCATCAGTTTGACCTAAGGTAAAACCCCTGTGTGGACACATTTAATTTGATTTAAACCTGGCTTATATTGTTTTATCTTAAATTTGATTCCTTACTCGGTTATGCCATAGCAATATAAAGCAGGGTAAAGCTGATTTTTAGGTGTCCATAAACATTTTCAACTGGTTTAATTAAATCATTTAGTTTTAATCAGTACAGCTGTGTGTGCAGATGAAGAGTAAAATTTTCAGAAGTGGCTAAGTCCCACTGAAAGTCAATGAGACCTGTGTGCCTAAATCCCTTTTGAAAATGGGATTTAGCCTATGTTGCTTAAGAGGTTTTTTGAAAATTTTATCCAACATGTCTGTTATAAACACTATCTCAAATCTTCCTGCTAGCAACACAATAATCACTACTCTTAGCTGCTCCTTCTGTGCATGTGGATTATACAAAACATTATTACAAAGAAGTTAGAAGTAACAATGTTGACTATTCAATGCAATCTGCAGCGAACCATAATCTGAGGATTAATATTTACACTTTCTGAATTTGTCACTGTGTTTTACAGCTTTCTGAACCATCAATAGCACATACTATGACAATCTCTGAAAATATAAATAGAGATGAAACTTGTCATATACATGCAAAAAATACTACTACTTTTGAATTTAAGAGCTGCTATTAGAATTGCTTTTGCAGAGAACAGTGCAAAGTACAAAATGAAGTGAGTTCTGATTTCACAGGCTGTCTAGGGTCATTCAGTCTCTGGACACTATGGGCAGATCGGCAACTAATGCAAATGGTCAATTCCATTCACTTCAAGGGAGCTGTGACAATTTATAGCAGCTGAGGATCTGCCTCCAAGTGCATTAAAGGGAAAGGAACTTCCTTCCTTGTCCCCTTTTCACTGGTATTACTCCAGATCTTCTGTGTAATGCATAAGTATGCACATAAAAATTATAAGTTCTAATGGATGTGAGGAATTCAGCTTGCATTCAGTGAGAGCAGTCTAGAGCCCTATGTCATGCTATTGGCATTTGGCAATAATTACCACAATATCTCTAAGAGCAAGTATAGGCATTTAAGTATTCACAGAAGAACTTTTTAAATTTAGTTTTATGAAGTCGTTAAATTTCGATTATATAATTTAAAAGTGTTTAATATTCTAGGTATGCGAATATATGTATAAAATGTCATGGCTTTAAATTGATCTTTAGTAACTAAAATTTGAGTGGATAAAACTTTTTTTCAAAAAGTCAGTTATATAAGTAGTATTTTTTGGTCTAATTTTGGCCCAGTGTGCAAAGTTTTTGTTTGCACTGAAGTCAGTGGGAGTACTCTAGATTTGCAGCATTGGGCCCACAGAAAGAAAATTATTTGAGGCAAAGAGTGATCCAAATTCTGCTTTTCATTTCACCTGTGTAAATCTAGAAAACCTCCATTGTAGTTGACACCTGTATCGCCTAGTTTTATACACATTAAATAAGCTGACACTCAAATTATTAATAATGAAGCTGGGTGTGATTGTCCATCTATACTCAGGTAACACTCTTATTGAAGGGCATAAGAGCCAAGGATGTGAGGTTGCCCATTCATAGTTTAACTTCATGTTTCTAGTTGCTATATATAATGTGGAAAAGTAATAAAACTGTTAGGAATGTGACATAGCCTTTTATTTTACCTAAGACTATATTGCTGTCCTGAGTAAAACCATTTTAGCTGTTGTATTTTGAATGAAAGCACTTATACAGTAACAGGTTTTTAATCTGTAAAATTGTAGTGCGTCCAATAAGCAATAAATAATTTTAAATACTTGTTTTCACATCTCTTGGTGCTCTCTCTCAGCAATTGACAGTGATGCAAAGTACAAAAACGAGTCTGATAGTTTGTTTAAACTAAATGTGTCGAACACTCATGAATTTCACATTGCTTTTCAATTCGTACTGAGTTGCAGAACATTAAAAGCAACCTAATTCCATTTAATATTGTTTCATGAATTTCTAGCAGTCCTGTTGCACTTTCTAAAAAAAAAAATAGGGGTGTTGATTAATAGCAGTTAACTCACATGATTAAGTAAAAAAAATTAATCAATTAATTTTTAAAAAATTTTTTAATTGCGATTAATACCAATTGAAATTTAGTAAATATTTGGGATGTTTGTCTACATTTTCAAATATTTTGATTTCTATTACAACACAATACAAAGTGTACAGTGCTCACTTTATAATTTTTACAGTGCAAATATTTGTAAAAAAAATATAAACAAAAGAAATAGTATTTTTCAATTCACCTCATCAAAGTACCGTAGTGCAATCTCTTTATCGTGAAAGTATAACTTACAAACATAGTTTTTTTTGTTACAGTACTGCACTCAAAAACAAAACAATTTAAAACTTTAGAGCCTACAAGTCCACTCAGTCCTACTTCTTGTTCAGCCAATCACTAAAACAAACAAGTTTGTTTACATTTATGGGAGATACTGCTGCCTGCTTCTTATTAAAAATGTCATCCTAAAGTGAGAACAGGTCTTTGCATGGCACTTTTGTAGCTGGCATTGCAAGGTATTTATGTGCCAGATATGCTAAATATTTGTATGACCCTTTGTGCTTTGGCCACCATTCCAGAGGATATGCTTCCATGCTGATGATGCTCGTTAAAAAAATAATGCATCAATTAAATTTGTGACTCAACTCCTGGGGGGAGAATTGTATGTCTCCTGTTTTTGTTTTACCTGCATTTTGCCATATATTTCATGTTATAGCAGTCTCAGATGATGACCCAGCACATGTTGTTCATT
This sequence comes from Mauremys reevesii, assembly GCF_016161935.1. Lineage (NCBI taxonomy): Eukaryota > Metazoa > Chordata > Testudines > Geoemydidae > Mauremys > Mauremys reevesii. The sequence continues at coordinate 32,992,833 of NC_052629.1, read as the reverse complement.
TTAAGAACACTTTCACTGCAGATTTGACAAAACACAAAGAAGGTACCTATGCGAGATTTTTAAAAATAGCTATGGCACTCAACCCAAGGTTTAAGACTCTGAAGTGCCTTCCAAAATCTGAGAGGGACAAGGTGTGGCGCATGCTTTTAGAATTCTTAAAAGAGCAACACTCAGATGTAGAAACTACAAAACCCGAACCACCAAAAACAAAATTGACCTTCTGCTTCTGGCATCTGACTCAAATGATGAAAATGAACCATGCATCAGTCCACACTGCTTTGGATTGTTATCGAGCAGAACCCATCATCAGCATGGACGCATGTCCTCTGGAATGGTGGTTGAAGCATGAAGGGACATATGAATCTATAGCGCATCTGGCACGTACATTTCTTGCTATGCAGGCTATAACAGTGCCATGCGAACGCCTGTTCTCACTTTCAGATGACATTGTAAACAAGAAGCTGGCAGCATTATCTCCTGCAAATTGTAACCAAACTTGTTTGTCTGAATGGTTGGCTGAAGTAGGATTGAGTGAACTTGTAAGTGTGAAAGTTTTACGTTTTTTGTTTTGTTTTTGAATGCAGTTTCTTTTTTTACAGTGCAAATATTTGTAATATAAAGTGAGCACTGTACACTTTATTGTTTTGTAATTGAAATCAATATATTTGAAAATGCAGAAAACATAAAAAAAAATGTTAATAGGCTAACAGGCGATTGATTGTAATTCTTTTTAATCATTTGACAGCCTTAAAAAAACACCCCACCCAAAAAAACTTTAAGAACAATTACATATCTACTGACAGTGACAGTTACAGCATGAAAATTAAAGATTTGTAAGGTTCTTGAAAAAATATAGATAATTTAAAAGATTAAAAAAGTCTAGTTTGAGCTAAATCCTAAGTTACTTGATTTTCTTGAGGGGGAGGGAAGAGTCTTAAAGGGCTTTCTGAATATATCTGAGTAATAGGTGGTCTGCATGGAGAATAATATAGTGGCTAAGCAATATTGGCTGCAAAGTCAAAGGAGATTGAGGGAAGGATTAGAAAAGCGAACCATGGAACCACCAAGGAAAGATAATTGAGTGGCCAGAGTGAAGTATTAAGTTTCTGCCATCACTTTCTGCTTGGCCACTGTAGCCTCTTGCATAACTTTTACAGACAGATGTTCTTAACATGCTCCGTTATGGGTGGATGATTCCAACTAACAGCACAATTTTAAGTACCTTATGAGGCACAATACCCATGTAGTACTAATGGAAGCATGTTAACCAATTAAGTTAACCAATTAAGTGAAGAGTTTACATCCTGGGGCCTTTTTTGGGGACGGTATTTTAATTTAGATCCACATTATTGCACAGTGAGCTTGATTAGAGTTAGAGTAGATGGATTCTTCCATCCCTTCCTTCCGGATAGATGCACATGCCTTCATGTTTCCTGCAGCTGCAGATCCTGCAGTAGTCTTCAGAATCACTTTCAAGGTGACAGAAGCTCTTCAGGTGGAGTTAGAAAGGGAATGTAATACCTTTGCACAGGGGCGGCTCTAGGAATTTTGCTGCCCCAAGCACGGTGGTACGCCCCGGGGGGCGCGCTGGTGGTCGCCGGTCCCGCGGCTCTGGTGGACCTCCCGCAGATGTGCCTGTGGAGGGTCCGCTGGTCCCGCGGCTCCGCAGATGCCTGCAGATGCTCCACCGGAGCCGCGGGACCAGCGGACCCTCTGCAGGCACATCTGCAGGAGGTCCACCGGAGCTGCGGGACCAGCGGACCCTCCGCAGGCATGCCTGTGGGAGGTCCACCGGAGCCGCCTGCCGCCCTCCCGGCAAAATGCCGCCCCAAGCATGCGCTTGGCGCGCTGGGGTCTGGAGCCGGCCCTGCCTTTGCACAGAATAATGGATATGTTCAGAGCTATCATCAAACATCAGCCCCATTCATAGTTGTATAAGTGCATTTTTGTGTGCATGTGCTGTGCCCATGTGGGAATTTTCTTTATATTTTGTATGAATACCAAGTATCAGAGGGATAGCTGTGTTAGTCTGGATCTGTAAAAAGCAACAGAGTCCTGTGGCACCTTATAGACTAACAGATGCTCCAATACATCTGTTAGTCTATAAGGTGCCACAGGACTTTTTGTAGGGGAAACTGAGGCACATAGTATTCATATGTGCTGCATATTTACCTAGGTGGAGGGAAAGGTAGTTTAATATTTGTAGAGACCCAAAGGACCAGGTCTGACTGCTACCTGGCTTCCTGGACCCAGACAATGGCAGGACATTTGGTAACCTAGCAACTGATGATGGAGCGAAACCTCTGCAAGAAGCCAGCTGGCTATGAGGAGTTGGAAAACAAATTGTTGAAGTGGAGGCCAGATGACCAGTTTTGCCCAGGAAAAAACAATGGAGAAGGAGCATGATATAGGGTGGGCAGATGGAAGCAGGCCCCTCACTCCTGCTTTGGGTCTCAGGGGAGGGCCAGGGCTCTGTGCTCTGGGTCTGACCAAGAGGGCTTAGCTATAACTTTCTGGTTTCTGGACTAACCAACAACTTTCTTATGCTCTGTTCAGGCAACTAATTAATAAACTCTTCTGTTTTACAACGCTGGCTGAGAGTCACTGCTGACTGCAGGAGTGCATGATTCCCCTTTGGGGGAGGGGTGTAAGGCTCTCCTGAGGTGTCCTGTTCAAGCGGACTCACTGCAGGGAGTTCATGGTATGGATCATGGGTGCTGAAGGCTCTGAGGTCAGTCTCAAGAGGTGCTGAAGCCCAGGAGATGTACCCTAGTGAGAGTGCACCCTGAGGGGTTGTCACAGTGAAGAGGGTCCTGCACTGGCGGATTTAGCATTAGTGGGGCCCTGTGCTCAGCTTCATTTTTGCCCCCTACCCCTCCACGCGACCTAGCCAAGAAAAAGAATATTCTCTCATCTCCCATGCCCCACATTTTTTTCATTCTTTTTTTCTTCATCCTCCTATATTATAAGTAATAGGAAGTAAATGAAAATAAAGTGAGGTACCTTGATTGTTTTTGTAGTTAACTTTTTTTCCCGCAGATCACTTAAGTGCTGAGAGTCTTGGCAGACCATTTAATGATCTTTCCAAGTATTATTTGTACAGTTAGCTAACTATGGTAAAGTGCTTTGGATAAGAGTGCTTTTTTTAAATACTCATAACCTTTCCTTGGTCCACCTGAATGGAGTTCTCGGACCACAGTTTGAGAACTTCTGGTCTAGATGAAAGCTTGTATTTGCATTACGCTAACATGAAAAATGTGCAACAATAAAAAGTATAGATGATGCATGAATGGAAAAATAAGCTAACTTCCTCTGAAGAAACTTACTCAAATTGAAAAAGAATATTGATTCAGATAGCTTTTTTCCTACACTTTTTCTTTACAAAATCGTCATAAGTAATATTTTGTAAAGAGGCACTTTCAATTGTCAATATTGCTGAACTTGTCAAATGTTCCTGACTCAGCGTATTTCGCAAATGAGTTAAAAATTATTACAGAAAAAGAATGTTCGCGAGAAGCATTTGTGACAGGAATTGTTAAATATTTTCAGAATGGTTTCCACATTTGGAAAGGTTGCCTGCACAGTCAGATGCAAATCTATATAAATCAACTGGTGATCTCGAAGCACAGACCTCATCATTTTTGATAAAATGAATGAAATGTTTCCTTTCATCTTCAAAAAGATTTGTCTGTGTCCTCTCTGTAGAATTCACTTAATTTCTTTCTGTAGTGGCTTTTAGCATTTTTGTCCATACGTCTGTTGAAAACATGCAGAATAAATCAATAGGTTTTTTAAGAGATTCACCTCTACTCTGCAATTGTCATAAATAATATTGACTGTCTCAAGGATGATCATCTTTCCCTTTTAAATTAATTTCATTGGCTCTAGTTTCCTGTTTGTTTTTTTTGTTTTTTTTACACTTGCAGATATATCAGAGGAACTGATATTTTCTGTTAGTGTCTCTGCTTCCACCGAGCTATAGTCATTTCGAACTTCCATGACAAAACTTTTAACTGAGGCAACACTTGTGCAGCATTCAATAAATTTGTATCAACCTTTTGCAGCAATTTGCTGACAGCATTTATTCTTTGGAGTAAACATTTTCACAAAAGAGTAAAAACAGCAATATTGTACTTTTCAAAATTTTCTGCTAAGGATTTTGCTTCAGTTTTCATACATGGCTTTTCAGCATTTGATGTGGCTATGTTTTAATAAGGTTTTCTTAACATCATACGTGATTTTTCAAAGCCAAAACAGCATCTGCATGAGCAGATCTGGTGTGTCACATTCTTTTGACTGTCACATGTTTTCCATTTTCCTGCTCCAAGTGTGATTGTAGCATACACCACTGATATGTGGAAACTGAAAAAAGGGCATACATGTTTTGAACGAAGTCAAAACAATGTGTAGCTCCCTCGCAAGCTTCGGCTGCAGCATTGCAGCTTAAATTTAAAGAATGGCTGGAACATGATATGAATAAAGCAGAGGAATTTGCATTGTTCAGTCTTGCCTGTAGATAGAATATTTTTCTGCCATATTTGTGGTGTTATCAAAGCTCTGCCTACAACAATTTTTGATGTCCAAACCTAAATTTGCAATGATTTTCAAAACAGTTGGCTCTAGGCATGCAGAAATGTGGGATTTTAGTGGGACAAAACAAAGAAATCATTCTACAACTTCACCATTGCTAATCACATCTTAAAATTAATGATAATTGGTCTATGAGTCACATCTCGTATTGAATCAACTATATGGAATAGTACTTGGCATCCTTTATTTCATCAGTGAATTGGTTCCTGAGCTGCTCTGCCATTATAGAAGGGGGTCCTAAACTTGGTTCGCGGCTTGTTAAGGGTAAGCCCCTGGTGGGCTGTGAGACACTTTGTTTACCTGAGCATCTGCAGGTATGGCCGCTCGCAGCTCCCAGTGGCCACAGTTCACTGTTCCTGGCCAACGGGAGCTGGGGGAAGTGGTGCAGCCTGGGCCACTGCTTCCCTCAGCTCCCATTGCCAAGGACCAGTGAACTGGGGCCTCTGGAAGCTGCGTGCAGCCATACTAGCGGAAGCTCAGGTAAACAAAGTGTCTTGCGCCCTGCCAGGGCTTACCCTGAAGACACCATGAATCAAGTTTAGGAACCCTTGCATTATAGTGATGAATTCATTGTAGGGTTGGTGCATTAAAAAGTTGGTCTTCCCTGAGCCACAATACTGATAATTGTTCAAATGTTCATTGAGAAAATTGTCAAATTCACTAAGATATTCAAGAATTAAAAAATTACCTTTTTGATTTGACAACGATGACTCATCATGTCTTCTTTGGGACTATCTCTAAGAGGACAACAGTTTAACCATGGCAACGTGTCTCAGCACTTTTCTCCAATAAGAACACTCCTTTTTAAACTGAGCCGATAACACAATAAATTTTTCCAGATACTTTACACCTTTGAACGAACTTGCACATAGCATATGAGCTTTGGAAGTTCCATAATTAGCAATATGTCTTGCAATGTTTCTCCCATTAGAGTGCCCGTCGACAAATGTTTGTTTTCCTTTACTATTGTCAGAGAATAATTTGCAAATGTAACAGACTGCCTTGGTGGTTTCTGAAAAAATCAACCAATTTCTCATTGCTGTAGTCCCATTTTTCTTCATCCTCAGAAAATGGGACTCATGAAGACCTCAATTGCTTTCATCCTCCAACCTCATACTCTTTTTTTTCCCCTCAAATTTTCCATATTACCTAAGAATTTTTCTTAGTAAATAAAGCAAAAAACAATCATATCCAATTAAACAGATTTTGGCCATAATGCAATGCCTTCAGGATAGGTTTTCTCTCTTACTTCAACATTACCAATATTTTGTAGTTCCATTGACACTTCACTGTCCACTTGTTCAACTTTTGCAGTCATTGTGGTATCCCCACAACTCATAGACTTTAAGGTCAGAAGGGACCCTTATGATCATCTAGTCTGACCTCCTGCACAATGCAGGCCACAGAATCTCACCCATCCACTTCTATAACAAACCCCTAGCCTATGTCTGAATTATTGAAGTCCCCAAATTGCAGTTTGAAGACCTCAAACTGCAGAGAATCCTCCAGCAAGTGACCCGTGCCCCATGCTGTAGAGGAAGGCAAAAAACCTCCAGGGCCTCTGCCAATCTGCCCTGGAGGAAAATTCCTTCCCGACCCCAAATATGGCGATCAGTTAAACCCTGAGCATGTGGGCAAGACTCACCCGCCAGCACCCAGGAAAGAATTCTCTGTAGTAACTCAGATCCCAACCATCTAACATCTCATCACAGACCACTGGGCATACTTACCTGCTGATAATCAAAGATCAATTGCCAAATTAACTGCCAAAATTAGGCTATCCCATCATACCATCCCCTCCATAAATGTATCAAGCTTCAGCAAGTGATCAGATAATTCAGATGTTTCCTCACTCATACTTTTTGATGAATGTCCACTAGTCAATACTTCAAACTTTTAAAAATAAGATGACAAACCGCCTTTTTGCTTAGCTTTGTCTTCTTGCCTTGCCTTCATTTTTTTTGCATTTTTGACTGCCAGCATCATTGTTGCTTCATTATTGCTAAAAAAACTGGCCTAGATTTTAGGCAGATTAAAAATGTTTGAAAGAGCAAGCACATAGCCACAGAAAGAGGCCTGTGGGGAGGGGGGCCATGGACCACCCAATTAGGTTTAACGCCAGTGGTGCTGGAATGTTTTTTAATAGTGGGGTACAGAAAGCCAGCCCCTCTCCCTCCCAGGCGTGGGTCCAGACTATGACATGGGTTGCAGGGTGGCAGCCGGGACCGTAGGCACAGGAATGAGGAGCTAGCCCCATCCCCTGGCTGCCCACCCCCCGTCCAGTGGGCACTCACCAGGCAGCAGCAAGTGGCGCAAACACAGGCCAGAGGACTCAGGAGGCAGTCACACAGCTGGAGAGAAGCAGCAATTTCCTCTTCAAAGCACTGCTTCTCTCTGGCCGGCTACATGGCCGCCCTATGCTCCTCCTGCATCCTCCGGCCCTCGTTCATGGCGCTCGTTGCCACCTGTACCTCCTGCCTGATCCCCTGAGCCTGCAGGTGAGCCTCCCTCCCTGCTCTTCTGCCCCTGCAGCGCCCCCCTCCCCCACAGAGTGGACTGCCCGAGTGCCTGGCCCCGGAGCCCCATCTCGTTGGGGGGCCCTGGGCCAGGGCACGGTATGTTTCATGGTAAATCTGCCCCTGAGGTCCTGCCTGAGGTTTGATTCATAGCTGTTCCAGAGCACCGAATCTGTGCACCCATGACACATGCAAGTTGAGGATTTGCACACATACATATCGAGTTAAGCACATACAGATCTGTGTGGCACAAGTGCAGATGTAGGCAGAGCTAGTACACTATGGTCTGATTTCTGGGAATTAACAATTCTATAAGTACATTACCAGTTACGATGAGCTACTAATATGGTATTCTGTGGCCATTCATCCACTGAAACTCCACCCAGGAAAACCACCCAAAGAATTCAATAAATGTACCTGAGCTAAAAAAATATGTGCCTTAAATCACAAAGTGTTGTTACTGTTAACTTTATAAGCTAGCTTTTCCAAGTAAAGGTTTCTTTTCAAAGTAGCTGGTCCCGCGGCTTCGGTGGAGCATCCACAGGCATGCCTGCGGGAGGTCCACCAGAGCCGCGGGACCAGCGGCCCCTCCGCAGGCACGTCTGCAAGAGTTCCCCCGGAGCCGTGGGACTGGCGACTGCCAGAGCGCTGCGCACGGCGCGCCGCCCTGCTTGGGGCGGCGGAAATCCTAGAGCCGCCCCTGACTGTTGGTCTGGCTGAGGCAGCACAAAGCAGATGGGAAATGGGGAGGCTCTATTCCTGTATATATAAAAATACATCTTGTGAGGTTTATTTTACATTTCAAAATCTACCTTTATTAGGCTTTACATCTAATATATGAAAGGTCAAGTTCTTCTATCAGTTATGCTTACAAACCCATTCAAATCATTGTAGTCTAGTCGGGCTTTCAGTAAAGTTAATTGTAAGAGACATTTTTGTTAAAAGTTGGTAACCAGTCTTTTAAAGATAATTAGGGCATCCTGAATCCAAATATAGTTTTTACCAAGCTGCATGTCGTGTACAAGGCCTCCTACAGAGAGAACAAAAGAACATGTGGAAATCGCTGCAGTGTAAATAATTTTCCTTTGGATTTACATACTTCAGTTGGATCTTAATGAGGTGTAGGATGGCATAAAATTGATCAATATGCACAACCTTTTTATAAAGCTATTGAATTTCAGTTTCTTATTTGCAAGAGATACTAGAAATATTTTAATACATTTTACAACCGTGAAAGAGCCTGTTCACATGACTCTTAAAACTTGAGCATTAGCCCCTTGAAACAAAAGTATACAGACGGATTTAACAACCAGAAATGCAACACATAACCAAAACATTTTTTTAAACAAGTAAAAATATTTTCTTGACACTGCTATTTTAATGTATACAAGTTAAGCACATGTTAATGTTGTACAGTTTCAAGAAACGTTAGTATACAGTGGCAGATTGGCTCAACAGCTTCTTATGACCCATCTACTTATTTGATAATACTGTCCATTAGCAGTTGGTGTCAGGTACATTGACACAACCTTGTTCCAGTTCTCTACACTTGCGTGCTCTTGTAAAAACAAGTTGTGCTGTCCTGCACCTGCATCACTGAATTCTGCATTCTGTTGTGTAGCCACAGAATACTGCTTCCATCCAGTCTGCTGGTGTTGGTGGTAATGACATGAGCTTGCACCAGACTCCCATTCTCCTGTTTCCAACCCCTTGTATTCGGAGAAGGAAGTACTGGATTTGGGCAGTACACTTGTATCCAAACCTTTAATGAGCTCTCTGTATGTGGAAGAAAGGAGAATCACTTCTTGGGGGTGGGACTTCTGGTCCTCGCAAGCATGTGAATAAAATGGGACATACTTTGTCAGTGCTGTGACCTTTGACACACCACACATCTTACAAATAAATTCTTCTTCATTTTTCACCTTCTTAGAGTACAGAGTCACCCTGTCCAAAGTGTGTTAGAACCTGATGGTGCTGCTGAAGAACTTTCCATGTGGTCTTCTTGCTGTGTCCAGCATCACAACCAGTGAAATGGGAGCAGAGTTTTCAGCACACTGGGTCCATATTGTATCCATACAAATTGCGTGACTAGGAAAGTATTTCAGTTCCTTTGATGTAGCCTGCTTTGGATGAAAGCTGGAACATGTCATTTTGCTATTGTGTGCTAGTAAACGAATAAGCTCATCAGTGTCCCTGACTGCAACATCCATGCTGTCAGCATGACTGCGGGCATGGTGTAAAATCATTCTTATGTCTGCTTCTTCCTGATGTGCACACAGCTGATTGGTATCAACTGTTGCTGTCAAGCACCATACTGCAACCTCATCCTGAAAGTCACCAGCCAGACTGATGATTGTATCATGTGGTGCTTGTGTCATTAGTTGCTCAGATTAAAAATATCCCAAGGTCGTCCTTATTTTCTGGAAGAGCAATGAAATTCATCCAGTTACCTAGAAGATGGGTTCTGTACCTCTTGAGTGCTTTTTGCATTGTACCACCCTTAAGAGATTCCTTGTAGTACCTGTCAAACACGCTGTCTATTCCAGTGCTTCTCAACCAGCGGTATGTGTACTCCTGGGGATATGCAGAGGTCTTCCAGGGAGTACCTCAATTTATCTAGATATTTACTTGGCTTTACAGCAGGCTATATAAAAAGCACTAGCAAAATCAGTACAAACTAAAATTTCATGCGAACAATTACTTGTTGATACTGCTCTATATATTATACACTGAAATGTAAGGACAATATTTATATTCCAATTGATTTATTTTATAATTATCTGGTAAAAATGAGAAAGTAAGGAATTTTTCAGTAATAGTGGGCTGGGACACTTTTGTATTTTTATGTCTGATATTGTAGGCAAGTAGTTTTTAAGTGAGGTGAAAGCTGGGTGTTCACAAGATAAATCAGACTTCTGAAAGGGGGACAGTAGTCTGGAAAGATTGAGGGCCACAGGTCTAGTCTATGGAAGTCTGCTCCAGTTCTAAGTACCGCTTTTACAATCGTGTCTACAAAGCCACCAAATGTTTTGGCTCTGGGCAGTTTTCCTATGGCTTGTACCAAAGCTTGTGCATCTATTTCAAAACAGCTTCTCCCAACAGGGACAACTGTTGGTGGGCAGTGGACATCAGGTGTCCGTACATCACCTAGTATTGCCTTTGTGCCTGTTCTTAGACCCATTTGCTTGTGCTAATGCCAAAGGAACAGGCGTTAATTGATGTTTCAAAATCTGTTGCAAATTTACAGTCCTGCTGGCTTCACACACTGGTTTAGTCACTGAAAAATATTTCAGTTGTAGCCGTGTTAGTCTGTATCAGCAAAAAAAAAAAAAAAAAAAAAGAGGAGTCCTTGTGGCACCTTAGAGACTAACAAATTTATTTGGGCATAAGCTTTCGTGGGATAGAACCCACTTAATCAGATGTATGAAGTGAAAAATACAGGAGCAGATATAAATACATGAAAGGATAGGGGTTGCTTTACCAAGTGTGAGGTCAGTCTAATGAGATGAATCAATTAAAGCAGGATACTAAGGGAGGAAAAATAACGTTTGAAGTGGTAAGAGAGTGGCCCATTACAGACAGTTGACAAGAAGGTGTGAGTAACAGTAGGGAGAAATTAGTATTGAGGAAATTAAGTTTAGGTTTTGTAATGACCCAACCACTCCCAGTCTTTATTCAGGCCTAATATGATGGTATCCAGTTTGCAAATTAATTCCAGTTCTCCAGCTTCACGTTGGAGTCTGTTTTTGAAGTTTTTTTGTTGAAGAATTGCCACTTTGAGGTCTGTTATTGAGTGACCAGAGAGATTGATGTGTTCTCCTACTGTTTTTTTTAATGGTTTCAGAGTAGCAGCCATGTTAGTCTGTATCCGCAAAAGAACAGGAGTACTTGTGGCACCTTAGAGATTAACAAATTTATTTCAGCATAAGCTTTCATGGGCTACAGTTCACTTCTTCGGATGCATAGGATGGAACACACAGAAGATATGTATACATACAGAGAACATGAAAAGGTGGAAGTAGCCATGCCAACTGTAAGAGGCCAATCAATTGAGATGAGCTATCATCAGCAGGAGAAAAAAAACCTTTGAAGTGATAATCGAGATGACCCATAGAAGGTGTGAGGAGAACTTAACATGGGGAAATAGATTCAATTAGTGTAATGACCCAACCATTCCCAGTCTCTGTTTAAACCTAAGTTAATTGTATCTGTTATGATTCCTGATGCCAGATTTGTGTCCATTTATTCTTTTGTGTAGCGACTGTCCGGTTTGGCCAATGTACATGGCAGAGGGGCATTGCTGGCACATGATGGCATATATCACTCTAGTAGATGTGCAGGTGAACGAGCCCCAGATGATGTGGCTGATGTGGTTAGGTCCTATGATGGTGTCCCTTGAATAGATATGTGGACAAAGTTAGCACTGGGGTTTGTAGCAGGGTTTGGTTTCTGGGTTGGTGTTTTTGTTGTGTGGTGTGTAGTTGCTGGGGAGTATTTGCTTCAGGTTGGGGGGCTGTCTGTACATGAGGACTGGCCTGTCTCCCAAGGTCTGTGAGAGTGACAGATCATCCTTCAGGATAGGTTGTAGATCCTTGATGATGCGCTGGAGAGGTTTTAGTTGGAGGCTGTAGGTGACAGCTAGTGGCTTTCTGTTACTTTCTTTGTTGGGCCTTTCTTGTAGTAGTTGACTTCTTGGTACCCTTCTGGCTCTATCAGTCTGATTCTTCACTTCACCAGGGTAGTTTTAAGAATGCTTGATAGAGATTCTGTAAGTGTTTGTTTCTGTCAGAGTGGTAGGGGAATTTTGTCTGATATTTAGAAACTTATAAATCCTATAGAATTTCTGAAAGAGCCTGATCAAAGCCTGAGATCAATAAGACTCTTTCCACCAGGAAAGATCAAGTCCTAAAAGTCTTGGTATGATAGCTTAAGTTTAAAACATACTTTACATATTGTACTTTATATTTCTAAACAGTTCTCAGAATGAGTTACAAGATTTGCCTTTTTTAAAAATGCAGGAATATTTTATGTTGAAAACAGAGTTCATAGGTGCTAGTATTTGTCCTGTGTGAGATTGATGGAAATGACATGGCTTTGACCTTGAAAGTAAAACTTCTACCATGGGACTCCATACTAGTACAGAGTTCTACATTAACCTGTGCTAGCAGATGCTGTTGTAGGATATGGGAACTGATATATTTAATAATGAATTTTGAAAGCTAAATGAGGAAGTTGTTGGCTTTTTTCTTGCCAAAATATATAGAATTTTTGACAGAAAAAAGGTGCATTTTTGCAGATAATGAAACTAAGTGGTTACTGGACAATAAAGTATTGATTAAAAATTCTAAAAATGTACTCTAGCCAGTCTGTAATGATGATTCCACTATCCATTCTATTATTCTTGAGTTCTAGGCGGTCATCTATTGCTGCTAGGTTAAGGTTGAGATCTTTTATTATGAGAATAACATTTCACAAATGTAAATCCACGATTAATCAAATATTTAATACTTGATTTAAACTTTTGAGACATTTGGGATTTTGGTGGTTAATGAAAGCTGATGTACTGTTTTTCCACATTTTTGGTATGCTCCTGTCTAAAACTTTCTTTTATCTAGCAATTTCTTTTTCTCTGTTTGCTTTTATTGATATTTATTTGAAGCTATTTAAAAGGACAAGATTGCAAATAGCTGTCATGAACTGAAAAGCTCTCTAGAGACAATTACATGAACCTGGCTTCTAGGCATGCCATTGAAAATGAGGGTTGAAATGATTCTGTGCCACTCCCATCTTCCAAATTAAGACATGCTCATATCCGGTGAGTGCATCTGGCAGATTAGGTGCATTTTTGGTCCCCACTATTAACCACAATAATCTTGAATGTCACTGGGGGCATAACAGATGCTGTTTTATTGGATATTCATCATACAGAAGGCAATGCAGTGGTAAATGTTTTCCTCACTCTGTCAGACAGCTGTATTGTGAGAGTAGCCTGAGGAGATAATGACTATAATCAGTGCAAATGCAGGATCATGTAAAATGGAAAAGTGAGTTTTTCTAAGCTTTACCTCATTCTTTTCAGCATAGCTCTTAATGCAATATGAGCGTGCCAGGCATAAATTGTATTAGCCTCTGTCTCATTGTTGTCTATCTGAGGAGAATTTAGTTTGGTTAGTCAAAAGGTTACAGGCATTAGTGACTTCCTCTTAATATATTATCTGCTCTGGGTGGCATGTAACAGGCCAGGGCAGCATGTTCATATTTAACACAGTTTCTGAAGCTGGTTGTGGGGGGAAAAATAACCTTGCTCTGATCAATGCAATGCCTCCTTGCAATTAAAACATAGATCCACTCAGTTTGCTTATGCCATTCTGGATATGGTGAACGTTGTGGTCTTTGCCTGGAGCATGGCTAAAAATTCAGAGATTTTCCACTTGGTTTGCTGGATTAAACTTTTTTAAGATAGAAAATTTGTTTGATACTGTGCTTCTTATGTTCATCCATTAAGTCCCTATATTCCATCTCACCAGATTTCTGTGAAAAATAGAAGTATTTAAGCATAACAAGTGTTCCTCTTCCTACCAGTATTAAACAAATATTATCTTCCCCCATCATCATTTCAGTATCTTCGCTATATATTTGCATAACATTATTATTCAAACTGATATACTACTGATACATTCATTATGCTTCAACATCTTCCTCATTCTCATTAAAATGGGAATCTTTCATAATTGCATAAGTGGATATTTCTCCTTTACTATTTTTCTTCTTTCTGTTTTTCATTGCTGCTTTGCTGTCCCTGAACACTCTGATTTTTTAAACACATTCTTATTTTGTTTCTTTTTCCTATACAGAAAGATCAAAACATTTATTTTTCAATTTAGATGATTTTTCTTGTTTTCCTTAACTTAAATACACAAAGAACCAATTTAAAGTCTGGGGGTGAGGGAGAAAACAGAGTGAGTGACTAACATTCTGTATGTATACTGAAAATATAAAATGGTGGCTGTCCCATACCTGCCCCTGCAGCAAACAAGGAGACTCCTCTGAGACTCCTCAGCAAACAAGGAGACTCTAGGTGAAATACGCAGGAAAGAATATCTCCTTTAATTTACACGGCTAGATACACTGCAGCCTAAATCATAAGATGTCCAATATTAATAGCTATTAAACTAAAACATCTAAAATAATGGCTCAGTGGGTAAATCTATTTTGGAAGAATGATTCTATATAGTATATTTCTAACTAGGAATACCTCAATAGAGACAAAACTACATTATGTCCTGTATTGGTGATATACATGTACTTTCTTCTCTGTGCTTTGTAAGAAAATTGTGGGTTCTTATGGAAAATAATTTCTACACAGTTAATTCCACTGGGTATAAAAAAATCTCATATTGATAAAAACAATGATGGGTTATGAGGATAGGAAATCTAGCATCTCTTCAGACATCCCAATTAGAAGAGGCATTGTCCAGTTTTTAATAATGAGAATTATCCTAATAGAAAAGGAACAGACTCCAAACTTGGAGCAGGCTTGGGAGTGAAGGATTCTGTGATTACATGTCTTCTGTCAGGTATTCTTGCAAAATGCAGGATTTCAGAAAAAGCCTGTCAAACTCTTCATTTCAGAGTATAAAGAATGCAGTCAAGTAAGAAGTCATGCAACAGAGTTCAGATAAACTTTGTTTTCTGGACAAAGTGAGGGAATAATTATTCTTTTCTCCAGAGTTAAGTAGAGCTAGTCAAAATATTTCTACCTAAATTTTTTCCCATGATTAAGAAAAAATTTTTTGCGAAAGCAATTTCATTTTTTACACTATTTTTACACAGAAATTTTGAAATCAAACTAAATAAGAATTTTTGTTTCAAATTTAATTTTTCATTTTAGTTCAGTTTTTGAAAACCAAAAGAAAATTCAGTTTTTAGGTTTTGTTTTTGGACTTAAAACAAGAAGTAGTGGGTTTTTAATTCCTCTTGCTGCTTTACTTGAAAATGGGGGGAAATCCACTTTCTCTACCCCTTTAACTTCCCCCGCTCCACTGGAAAAAGATGAAAAAGTTTTTTAAAATCTGAGAAACTGGCTTTGATGAAGTATTCTCTCCTCCTATTTCTTACTCTCATTTGTTTTGTTGTTTTCAAATAGAAAAGGGGGGGAGTGGGTAAAAAAGTATGAGAAATTGCTACTTTCACTTTCAATTCACATTGTTCTTGACTTCCCTTGAACCAGAACTAGGCTAGCTAGAATCAGAACTAGGCACTCTGATACCCCAATGAGGGTCATTATACAAGAACCATGAACTGAGGAATTTTGCATGCTAGGCGGTGCTGCCTGACTAAGCTAGTACAGCCCAAGTATTACCCTTCGAGGGTTGGAATGCTTTGGTAAATTCCTTAGCTTCATCATCAAAGTCTTGTAGCAGTATCAGGAAATGGACACAAGACTGGTTCGTATCCCTTACTTCTGTGTTAGACATTTGGAATGAGCCCATGGCCAATGTCTTGTTTCTTCCTCCCTCCCCATCTCTTCCCAATTCCTTTACCCTGCCTTGTGAACCTAGCAGCTGGAGACAGGGTATCATATTTGGTAGCCTTCCATGAGAGTGGTAAGTACTGTTGGTCAGTGTGCTCTCCAGGCCCTGCCAACCTGTGAGGTGACATGCTTGCATTTCCCCTGTGCCTCAGACAGCTCCCATATGATATCTCCATCTCTGCATCTCTTCTCCTAAGAGAAAAAATAAATTTGAAACAAATATTCTCATTTAGTTTTATTTAAAATTTTCTGTGGGGGGTGCATGGGGTGCATAAAATTTTCATTTATGTAAAAAATGAAACTGGTTTCTCAAAAAATTTTTTTCTAGAAACCTCCAAAATTATGGGAAAATTTCTAGGTAGGAAAATTTTGACTAGCTCTATTAATCTCCTAAATTTTGGCTGCAAAATCCAGAATTTGATGTTAAATTTGTCTAATGCATATAATCAATTTCCCCTTTTCATCAGGTATCCCTATTAGACTTGAGAGGAAGTCCGTTATTACACCTATTTACATCGCTATTATGGTTCACAGAGATATTTATGATGCTATAATGTTTGACTTGTTTGAGGTGTAATTTGCTGAATTCTTCTTGTATTGAAGAATATAATTATAGTGTCATAATATTCCTTGAGAAATGCCCTTTCCTTTTATCCTTCACTCTTTCTTTGGTCTAATGCAGGGGTCAGCAACCTATGCCATTAAAAATCCTGCACGGCACGGCCCAGCCCGCTCTTCTCCACCCTCTGCCCCCCCGTCCCCTCCCACAGAGCAGGGGGCAAGCGGCAGGGGGCAGAAGCTTGGTCTTGCCGGCTCCCTGGCCTCTTCCCGCAGTGTGCTGGGTTCCTGTCCCTCCTCCTCCTCCTCCCCATCCGCCCCTCCCTCCCTGCCGGCTGATCAGCTGATGGCCCTTGTGAGGGAGGGGGTCAGAGCAGAGGGGAGTCAGCGTGCTTGCTGCTCCCAGCGGAGGCAGAGAAGAAGCGGGGCAGGGCCTTGGGGAAGGATGGTGGTGGAATAGGGGCATATCCCCTCCAGCCTCCTGCTGTGAGCACCCCACAACCCCAGCCCACACCCCCAGCCCTCTGCCCTGACCCCCCCTACGCACACACACACAGCCCTGAGCCCTGCAACCCTGCACACCCCCAGGCCCCTGCCCTGAGCCCTGGAGCCCCCTCACTCACACCCAGCCCTCTTCCCTGAGCCCTGCAGCCCTGCACACCCCCCAGGCCCATTCCCTGAGCCCCGCACACCACCCAGACCCCTGCCCTGAGCCCTGTACCGCCCTCACACACACCCAACCCTCTGCTTGACTCCTTCACCCTCCCACAATCCCAGCCCTGACTCTTGCACCCCCCCACATACCCAGACCCCCTCACCCCATGCACCCCCCACATCCTGACTTTTGTACCCCACACATCCCTACCCCACCCCTTGCACCAAATGGGAGCTGCCCAGGTAAGCGCTCCACACCCAAACCTCCTGCCCCAACCCTGAGCCCCCTCCCTCATTCTAGCTCCAGGCCAGACCCTACACCCAGCTCCTTCACCCCCAGCCCTGTACTCAGTGCGCTCCCACCCTCAGCTCAGTGCAGAGAGAGAGGAAGAGAATGGGCCAGAACCAGGGAGAAGGTAGGTACCCACTGTATATGGGCAGGGCCGGGACCCCAGACCGGCAGCGGGCTGAGCGGGTCCGGCAGCTGGGATCCTGGCTGGCAGGAGCCAGCGGATGGAACCCCTGAGCGGCAGCGGGCTGAGCACCTTCAACTTATATTGAAGTTGAGGGTGCGCAGCCCGTTTCAAGTGCACTCACCACCTTCCAGGACTGGAAAGGAAACATGACCTTGTGGGTAAGGCCCTGGATGGTGACCTAGGAAATCTGGGTTCAGTTCCAAGCTCTGCCACAGACTTTCTGTGAGATCTTGGGCAAGTCACTTTCTCTCTCTGTGCCTCAGTCCTGTAAAATGGGAATAATACTTCCTTACCTCCTGGGGGGGATTGTGACTAAAAGTTCATTAATATTTGTAAGGTGATCAGATGCTGGGGGTGGGATGTAAGTACATAATTTCCTTCATATGTGAAATTCACATTCAAGTCAAAAGTTGTTTTGGTTGTGCAAGAAATGCCACATTGGGACTTTATTTTCCATCTGTCACTTGCTACTCATAAGACTGAGGTTACATGCATAATTCTATGATGGATCATCCCCAAAGATAATTAATAAACATTTTTAATTTTCATAAGTTTCTGTAGGGTGTTTGCATTAACTGATCGATCAGACTCCATAATTGTCTTCCTCCTTATTTCCATTACTTTCGCTAACAATTAGAGGCCCTGACTTGAAACACAAATTAAATAATAAACTTCATTTTCAAATTCAGTTTAAAAATAGCTTCCAGTGTCTTTTAAAGTTACTTCTAGAGGTAGTTGCATGAAATACAGCAAGCATTTTTTTCCTTCTTTGACTAGCTGAAAAGCTTTATCTATCAGGAGTTTTTAAATATGGAGTCGTCAGGTAAGTGTAGATCATTGGCTGATTTTTTTTAAAAATATCACTGCAGTCCTTGTAAGTAGCAATTATATCGTGAACAGAATAATTTTGTTCAAAGAATTCAATTACTACTTATAGGGGGGTAGCCTAAGAATAAGAGAGAGCTCATACAGTGCAGCTTCTGGAAAAGAGGAAATAAGTATTTTATGTTTGTGGCAGAACAACTAAACCTTGGAAGGAATTAGAATGACCTTTGCACATATAAGGCCAAATTTGCTCTTATATCTGTGCTATGTCACTAAAATCAGCTGGGTTGTATCATGGAGCAACTCCATAGAAATGAATGGAACTACTGCAAGATGGAGAACAGAATGAGCCATAAGGAGTAAAGTTTCCATATCCATAAGTGAACCATCTGGTTTTTGCTGTCTTGTAATTTTTGCAGAGTTATTTTTTGAGCTTTTGAAATAATTACAAGTCTTTTTCAAAAGACAAAGCACTTGTAATAGAATAATACATAGCAGATAAAATACAAAAATAAAAAGACATTTTAAGTCCTGCTGGAAAAGTCCACAAAAATAAACACCTTATAGATGCCTAATGTGAGGGGGAGGGGGAATGTTGAGCACCTTACAGCTAAAATTAATTAAGTTATTGACAGAAAAATATATAACCTAAAAAGATTATTAAAAACACAGCAAGACGATATTATTCATATTTGGAAGCAAAGATGTATTTGTAATTTTAACATCTGAATGTAGTTCTTCAGTACAAGAATTTTTTTTCTTAAGATGAGAAAGTAGGATAATTCTAGTATATATAAAACAATTCAATTCATTGTCTTTAACACGTTTTATAGGATTTAGGAATTCTGAGGTTTGGCAACCCAGAGAAAAGAATCCAGCTGATGAAGTTAATAGTTTGCTGTGCTATTTTTAAGTTATTAGAGGCATATCAGGAAAAATGAACTTTGATTTTATTCAGCTGCTGATTTTTCTTTTCATTTTCAGACCTCACTTATTAGCTGGTCTTTGTCATATAATTTTTTGAAAATAATAATAGCTCTAAGTGAAATCCCTGCAAGCTGCATGGAAACTTTTTAAAGACACCGTAATAGAGGCTCAACTTAAATGTATACTCCAAATTAAAAAATATAGTAAGAGAACCAAAAAAGAGCCACCATGGCTAAACAACAAAGTAAAAGATGCAGTGAGAGGCAAAAAGGCATCCTTTAAAAAGTGGAAGTTAAATCCTACTTAGGAAAATAGAAAGGAGCTTAAACTCTGGCAAATGAAGTATAACAATATAATTAGGAAGACCAAAAGAGAATTCGAACAACAGCTAACCAAAGATTCAAAAAGTAATAGCAAAAAATTAAGTACATCAGACGCAGGACACTGGACAATCAAAATGCAAAAGGAGCTCTCAAGGATGATAAGGCCATTGTGGAGAAACTAAATGAATTCTTTGCATTGGTCTTCACGGCTTAGGATGTGAGGAACAGGGACAGCTCTAGGTTTTTTGCCACCTCAAGCAAAAAAAACCAAACCAAACCTCTGCGAGTGCAGCGGCCAAAGCAAAAAAACAAACAACCAAAAACCAAAAACCTCTCGGAATGCTGCCCCTGGAATTATGCTTGGTTTGCTGGTGCCTAGAGCCGGTCCTGGTGAAGGAGATTCCCAAACCTGAGCCATTCTTTTTAGGTGACAAATCTGAGGAACTGTTCTAGATTGAGGTGTCATTAGAGGAGGTTTTGGAATAAATTTATAAACTAAACAGTAATAAGTCACCAAGACCAGATGGTATGCACCCAAGAGTTCTGAAGAAACTCAAATGTGAAATTGCACAACTACTAACTACAGTCTGTAACTATCATTTAAATCAGCTTCTCTACCAAATGACTGGAGGATAGCTGGAGGATAGCTAATGTGATGCCAATTTTTAAAAAGAGCTCCAGAGGTGATCTTAGCATTACAGGCCAGTAAGCCTGACTTCAGTACTGGGCAAACTGGTTGAACCTAAAGTAAAGAACAAAATTGTCAGACATTTAGATGAACATAATTTGTTGGAAGAGTCAACATGGTTTTTGTAAAGGGAAATCATGTCTCACCAATCTACTAGAATTCTTTGAGGGGGGTCAACAAGCATGTGGAAAAGGGGGATCCAGTGGATATGGTATACTTAGATTTTCAGAAAGTCTTTGACATGGTCCCTCACCAAAGGGTCTTAAGCAAAGTAAGCTGTCATGGGATAACAGGGAAAGTCCTCTCATGGATTGGTAACTGGTTAAAAGATAGCAAACAAAGGGTAGGAATAAATGGTCAGTTTTCAGAATGGAGAGAGGTAAATAGTGGTGTCCCCAGGGGTCTGTACTGGGCCCAGTCCTATTTAACATATTCATTAATTATCTGGAAAAAGGGGTAAACAGTGAGGTGGCAAAATTTGTAGATGATACAAAATTACTCAAGATAGTAAGTCTAAAGCAGACTGTGAAGAACTACAAAAGGATCTCACAAAACTGCGTGAATGGGCAACAAGATGGCAGATGAAATTCCATGTTGATTAAATGCAAAGTAATGCACATTGGAAAACATAATCTCAACTATACATATAAAATGATGGAATCTAAATTAGATCTTGAAGTCATTGTGGACAGTTCTCTGAAAACATCCACTCAATGTGCAGCGGCAGTCAAAAAAGCAAGCAGAATGTTGGGAATCATTAAGGAAGGGATAGATTATATAGAAGCAATATGATATTTTCTGTTTTATTAACCCATGGTATGCCCACATCTTGAATACTGTGTGCATATATGGTCGCCCCATCTCAAAAAAGATATATTAGAATTGGAAAAGGTTCAGAAAAGAGCAACAAAATTTATTAGGGGTATGGAATGGCTGCCCTATGTGGAAAGATTAATAAGACTGGGACTTTTCAGCTTGGAAAAGAGATGACTCAGGGGGGATGTGATAAAGGTCTATAAAATCATGACTGATGTGGAGAAAGTAAATAAGAAAGTGTTGTTTACTCTTTCTCATAACACAAGAACTAAGGGTCACCAAATGAAATTAATAGGCTGCAGATATAAAATAAACAAAAGGAAGTATTTTTTCACACAATGCACAATCAACCTGTGGAACTCCTTGCCAGAGGATATTGTGAAAGCCCACATTACAACAAGGTTCAAAAAAGAACTAGATAAATTCATGGAGGATAGGTCTATCAATGGCTATTAGCCAGGATGGACAGGGATGGTGTCCCTAGCTTCTGTTTGCCAGAAGCTGGGAAAGGGTGACAGGATGGATCACTTGATGATTACCTGTTCTGTTCATTCCCTCTGGGACACCTGGCATTGGCCACTGTTGGAAGACAGGATACCGGGCTAGATGGACCTTTGGTCTCACCCAGTATGGCCATTCTCATGATCTTATGTTCTTAATAACAGTAGAATTATTTTTTAAGATGACTTCAGTAAAGATATACAACATACTTTAAATATATTTACAGGGTGGATCCACTTCAACCAATGAAGCTAAAAAAAAATTAAATTTGAATGAATCTTTAGTAGAAGTAGACTAGGGGATTAAGTAGGGTATGTGTCAACCTAATGCTGTTTGTAAATTCTAGTTTATGGAGAACAGATGCAATATTTTGAAAGGTATTCCAGTTATAGTGTTACTGTCAAAATTCTGTACAGAGAAATCCTTATTTTTATCAATCTCACTGATTTTTCTAAATACGTAGTTCATTTTTCTAAATTCATATTATATGAAACAATCTAATTTTTATTCAAATGTCTAATTTAGTTTGAAGAGTTTTATTGTATTGCAAATTGTCTCCAATAAAATATTAGGAGTGGAATATGGTGAGGAACTGGAATCAGATTTCTGTTCTGTTGATTTTAACTACTTCTAAAGTGGCTAAAGCTATAAGTGATTACAGAGAGGACAAAGGCTCTGTCCCACATCCTACTGAAATCAAGGGGAGTTTTTCTATTGGCTTCTGAGGGCTTTTGATCAGGCCCTAAATTAAAGGAACTTAACTAACTCTTGATGTGGTTAGCCCTGCTTACAGTCACAGTAAGATCAAGGTTGAAACATGTGTGCCAACCAAGTACCTTATTCTTTCACTGTGTGCCACCCGAAACAAGGAAAGGGGAATGGGGTGGGAAAAGAGTCAAGAAAGCCAAGAAAAATTAGGAAGTGGAAATAAAATGAACATGTCTTTTAAAACAGTGAGACCAGTCTATGGGCTGTATGATGGGCCTCACTGAGGGAAGTTCCTAAAAATAACAAGGGTAATATATAAGATAATAGGCTAGATGACCGAGATAATGATACACATCTGGGCATAGGGTGGAAGGGTGTGGATGGAAATAGCCCCTACCTATTTCCCTGCAATGTCAATCCTACAGAGTGAGGGTGTATTTAACCTTTTTCTTTCATGACTCTCTGCATATCAACTGGGAAGCAGCACCTGATGGAAACAGCCTTCAGGTGGTTCCCTGCAGTGGGTTCCTTGGGATTCTTATGAGTGGATTGTACAAGGACTGAACAGTTGAAGTATGCAAAAGTTTGTATTGTACAAAATATAGAAAGAGAAGCAAAGGCTGTTATTTCTTTGGGAGAAATTATATAGAAGAGCTAACATCAGAGATGACTGATAATTTCTTCTTTTTAGTTTGTTTATTACTTTCAAGCACTAATGTGGTGAATAAAAGACAAATATCACACATCCGGAATTATAGCTGAATGGAAAGCTTAACATACACGTTAAAATAAGACTGAGACTCCAAATTTAAACCCACAAAAACAAACAACTTTGTTTCTCTCAACATATTTAACAAAGGCTCCATGGCTCTGTCATGGGTATACAAAGAGAGGGAAGGGAAAGGCATAAAGAACCTTTCCCCTCTAATGTCCTGTGCAGGGACTGTCCATAATTGCATTCTCAGGGGCACAAGCCTACTCCACGATGGCCCTACCCCCCATTCCACATTGCCACTGAGGGGAAAACACCTTCCTAAAATGATGCCATGCCTCCTGCCACTGAGGCAGTGTGACTAAATTATCTATGAAGAGCTATGCCTAACAGATACAATCTGGTTCACAGTGTGTGTTGCCATACATACAATATAGCTGTTTCCACTGTCCCGTCCTCCTCCTCTTTTCTACTCTCCTCATTAATTAACCTCTTTACCTGCCTACAACCCTTCTGCTTCCTCTTCTACATTCTCTCCTGCTAAACCCCATAAGGAAAATAACAAACCTGGACCTAAGAAGATGTTTGCCAAACATCACCCTGGCCCCTTTCCTGGCAAGTTTTATCCTTCTCTTCAAGTTTTCATACTCATCATTGTAGTATCTGAGCATCTCACAGTAATGCGTTAAGCAATGTGAGTGCACATCTGTCATGTACTGTTTGTTCTCTCATCCTCTCTCCAGAGTGTTTAATGGTGGAGTGGGGTGTCTTGCTTTGGTAGTATCTTTCTTAATGTAAATATATCTGTTGCTATGTGTTTATTAGAAAAGACAAAGACAACAAATGCTCCTTGCTTTTGGAGAGGCAAGTGATGAAATTTGTGATGGTCCTTTGTTCCTGGAGGGAGTTAATTCCACAGTCTTGGACCACCTCAGAGAAAATTTTGTTTTGCTCTGAGGAGTAGTTGTGGTGTTGTGCTAGAAGAGTGTAGTTGTTGACCATGGTCTTGTCCCATGTCCCTTGTACCATGGTCAGGCTATCTTTTAGCTATCTTGTGCCCAGGACATGGACTGACTGAAGATAAGAACTGATACGTTGAACTTGATTTGAAAGTCTATGGGAAGCCAGTGTAGAGACCAGAGGTCAAGTTTGATTGGTTATGTTCAGGGTAACCTGTGTTGCTGTGAAAATGTGCTGCAGCATTACGAACTAGTTGGGGTTTCCTAAATGCTGAAGGTTTTGTGCCCACATATAATGCATTGGTGCAGTCCAGATGAGAGATGATGAAGGCATGAATAACTGAGGCCAGATCATTGTCCACCAGGATGGTAGACAAGCGTAGATGGTAGAAAATCATAGAATCATAGAATATCAGGGTTGGAAGGGACCTCAGGATGTCATCTAGTCCAACCCCCTGCACAAAGCAGGACCAATCCCCAGCTAAATCATCCCAGCCAGGGCTTTGTCAAGCCTGACCTTAAAAACCTCTAAGGAAGGAGATTCCACCACCTCCCTAGGTAACCCATTCCAATGCTTCACCACACTCCTAGTGAAAAAGATTTTCCTGATATCCAACCTAAATCTCCCCCACTGCAACTTGAGACCATTACTCCTTTTTCTGTCATCTGCTACCACTGAGAACAGTCACATCCATCCTCTTTGGAACCCCCTTTCAGGTAGTTGAAAGCAGCTATCAAATCCCCCCTCATTCTTCTCTTCTGCAGACTAAATAATCGCAGTTCTCTCAGCCTCTCCCCATACGTCATGCGCTCCAGCCCCCTAATAATTTTTGTTGCCCTCCGCTGGACTCTTTCCAACTTTTCCACATCCTTCTTGTACCGTGAGGCCCAAAACTGGACACAGTACTCCAGATGAGGCCTCACCAGTGCTGAATAGAGGAGAATGATCACGTCCCTCGATCTGCTGGCAATGCTCCTACTTATACAACCCAAAATGCCATTAGCCTTCTTGGCAACAAGGGCACACTGTTGACTCATATCCAACTTCTCGTCCACTGTAACCCCTAGGTCCTTTTCTGCTGCCTAGCCACTCAGTCCCTAGTCTGTAGCACTTCATGGGATTCTTCCATCCTAAGTGCAGGACTCTGCACTTGTCCTTGTTGGAAACTCATCAGATTTCTTTTGGCCCAATCCTCTAATTTGTCTAGGTCCCTCTGTATCCTATCCCTATCCTCCAGCGTATCTACCACTCCTCTCAGTTTAGTATCATCTGCAAACTTGCTGAGGGTGCAGTCCACACCATCCTCCAGATCATTAATGAAGATATTGAACAAAATCGGCCCCAGGACAGACCCTTGTGGTGCTCTGCTTGATACTGGCTGCCACCTAGACATGGAGTCATTGATCAGTATCCGTTGAGCCCAATAATCTAACCAGCTTTCTATCCACCTTATAGTCCATTCATCCAGCCCTTACTTTAACTTGCCAGCAAGAATACTGTGGGAGACTGTATCAAAAGCTTTGCTAAAGTCGAGGAATAACACGTCCACTGCTTTCCCCTCATCCACAGAGCCAGTTATCTCATCATAGAAGGCAATTAGGTTAGTCAGGCATGACTTGCCCTTGGTGAATCCATGCTGACTGTTCCTGATCATTTTCCTCTCCTCTAAGTGCATCAGAATTGATTCCTTGAGGACCTGTTTCATGATTTTTCCAGGGACTGAGGTGAGGCTGACTGGCCTGTAGTTCCCTGGATCCTCCTCTTTCCCTTTTTTAAAGATGGGCACTACATTAACATTTTTCCAGTCATCTGGGACCTCCCCCGATTGCCATGAGTTTTCAAAGATAATGGCCAATGGCTCTGCAATCACATCCCTCAACTCCTTTAGCACCCTCAGATGCAGCGCATCCGGCCCCATAGATTTGTGCTCGTCCAGCTTTTCTAAATAGTCCTGAACCACTTCTTTCTCCACAGAAGGCTGGTCACCTCCTCCCCATACTGTGCTGCCCAGTGCAGTAGTCTGGGAGCTGACCTTGTTTGTGAAGACAGAGGCAAAAAAAGCATTGAGTACATTAGCTTTTTCCACATCCTCTCTCACTAGGTTGCCTCCCTCATTCAATAAGGGGCCCACACTTTCCTTGATCACCTTCTTGTTGCTAACATACCTGAAGAAACCATTCTTTTTATTCTTAACATCCCTTGCTAGCTGCAACTCCAAGTGTGATTTGGCCTTCCTGATTTCACTCCTGAATGCCTGAGCAATATTTTTATACTCCTCCCTGGAGTTACTATGCATGTTGCTATGTGAGAGTTCAGTGTCAGCGAGGCATCCAAGAGTACTCCTAGACTATGGGCTGAATTTACCCTGTGTGTGTGTGTGTGTGTGTCTCCAACTAATGGTTACTGCAGTATGGTTGCAAGTTCTTCAAAATACTTTCCTCTGCCTACTAGCATCACCTCTCTCTCTTGCTCAGCTTCAGCTTCATTCAGCGGTTCTTCATCAAAAAGCTGATTTAATCCAAGCTTGGGTCATCTTGATGGTAGTGGTGTGGTCATATGGTGAAGAATTGGTTGAGTTGTGTATCATATGCATGTTGCTGGCATTTGAGTCTGACCAGTTCAGCAGGTGCTTGCATGTATATGTTGAAAAAAGTAGCTGAGATAAAATTGATCCTTGTGGAACTCCACAAAGGAGAAGTCACCTAGTGATGGATGTGCAGTTCCCTATCAATCATTGGATACGTCCCTCCAGGTAGGACTTAAACCATTTTAGCTCATTACCCTTCTATTCCCCCATCCCCTCGAACACTTTGTCTTGTCTATTTAGACTGTAAGCTCTTCAGAGCAGTAATTGTCTACTTTTGTGTGTGTACAACAGGCCCACCGACAGCAATTCTCAGCCCCAGGGCAGAACAGTCAATGGGTCCCCTAGAAAGGGATGTGCCTGCTCAGCTGCCTTCGCCATGGCTGGTACCACCCCACATATGCCTAGGAGCCAAGGCTGGATTAACCTTTTGTGGGCCCGGTGCCAAATATATTTGTTGGCCCCCATGTGGGCAATGGAGCATGGTGTGAGGAGGTCAGTACCCGGAGCGAGGGGCCAGCCAGGGGCAATGGGGCATGGCATGGAGGGGGTGGCCCCACTCTGCCCAGCCCAGTGCAAGGACACTGTTTACAAACTGGCAGCCAACAGATGACCATCCATGTGCTGCCAGCGTACCGCTTACCCTCTGGGGCAGGACCATGCCGTGTTACACAGCCCCCCCAACTTCCTATGCCCAGCCTCCCCTGGACCCTCTATGCCGAGCACCCTGCCCGCAGCCCCACCACAACTGCCCAGCACCCTGTACACCAACATCCCTGCCCAGCATTCTCCCTACCCACAGCCCCATCACAGCTACTCAGCACCCCCCACTGCCCAAAGCCCCAACACACACAGATCTCCCCCACCCTGCACTACCCAGTACCCTTCCTTACAGCCCCACCACAATTCCACAGCACTCTAAACAGACCTCCCCAATGCCCAGCACCCCAACACACATAGGTCACCCCCATTGCCCAGAACCACCCCCACACACACCCAAGAGACCCACTCCCCCATGCCCTGCCCCACAGGTGCACTCACTGGCCCTGCTGAGCCAGCGAAGAGCAGGGATCCCCCCTCCCAGCACAGTCCTAGGGGGCAGAACAGCTGAAACTTGGGATCACAGAGTGGTCCCATCCCCCAGGGCCCCACCCAGCCCTACTTGGCTGGCCCCGGCGCCCAGGGCAGAGAGGAGGTGTTTCCTTCCAGGGGTGCTGTGGGGCAGCCACTGACTTCCCCAGCCCACCACTTCTGCAGAGCGGGGCCCCGTGGCCTGCACGGGCGATTTAAAAGGGCCTGGGACTTCTGGCTGCTGCCGCTACTGCAGCAGCAGCAGCGGCCGGGGGGAAGGCCCTTTTTAAATCACCCAGGCCCCTAGGTAATTGCCCCCTTTGCCCCCCACCCTGTACATCAGGCCCACCGACAATGTTGGAATAATGAATCCCCAATCCTGACTGGGGCCTTTAAGAAGAATCAGAATATAAATAACTGTCTGTATCATGGCTGCTGTTAGGAAAAGATTGTGAATACATTTTTATTGCCCTTTTATTAGTACGCTTTATTGATTTCCTTTTCTCCTAATAGTTGACTTTCAGTTTAATCAAATGCTATTGCTGAGAATGTACTCTGAAAATTCTTTAGCTAACTTTATTTGGAAACAATCTACTTTTTCAATCACCCCACTGCAATCAGTTTAATGAGACCCAGCTAACTCCATAGATTGTTATACATCCTAGACACAAAAAAAGTCCTGGATAAGACTAATTCAGAAGTGCAAGCTTGGAACAATGCTGCTAAAGATTTGAAATGAAAATGTTTAGAATATATTAATAGAAAACAGTAGGAGAGTGCCATAAATACATTCCTAAACCTAGTGAAAGTGAGACACTGAACACAGCACGCTACAATGCAACTCTGAGTTCAATCAGGAAATTAGAGAGAATAATTAAGGATAATCAACAAGAATTCTGGTTTGTAAAGGAATAATCAAACTCAGCTGACATCATAATAATCAAGGCGGAAATAATGATTGTGTCCATAGCAGAGGAGGATTTTTTTGAGTTAAACTCTAAACTCCCATTCGTTCTAGTCATTGTACCGTGCTTATTCCATTAAAAATCACTCTGGTACCATAGTCATGTATAATGTATGTCCAGATATGAGGTACTTAAAGAAAAATATTTTATACCCATTCCTTTTTTATTCTTTGGCATTGTAGCCATTCAGATTAATACAACTATTCATCCCCTAAAGGAATAGTCAGTGAGATGTTTAAAAGGTAAGAAAGAGCCCACCCTGATTCATGTAGAACACAGTGCTATTCCACAAGTAAGGGTCAGAAAGCAGGACCCGTAATGTTTGGAAAGTTTCTGACATTGTCATCTTCAAAGCATACCCTTACAGTCAGTTTGGAATGTTTTTCTTGATTAGCCCTTTGCATATTTATGGATATTTGATAACAAAATATCTTAAAGACAATTTTCCTTTAATAATATTATGACAGGCATGACTCTAGCAACTACTACTACTAAAGTTGCAACACAGCTTCCATTGTAATCCCTTCTTTTCAGATATTCATATTTTTCTAAAACATTCATTTTTTGATTGAAATTCCCATGCTTGCTCTCCACTAGGAGGTGACTTTCTTTAGAAAGTGTCAGCAAAAACCTTCAATGATTTGAGATGGGAGAGAACAAACAAGTCACTCATCCTGCTGGGACAAATTTAAAAAATCTTTCTGTGATGGGGTATATAGATCCTACACTGAAATGGTTACCAAGGAGTTAATGGACAGAGCAGCTACTTACCCTCCTCCTGCTAATTATTTAACCAGCAACAGTTGGGATAAAAGTCTACAGCTCAGGAAGAAAGGGACTACTGCAGGGGAGCCTGAGGATTGTGTCCTGGCCAGAAAGTGGGAGGAAGCAATGCGAGGGGCTGGAACTGCCAAGGACAAAACACTGGAACCAGCTCTTTGAAAGGGATCTGAAGGAAGATGTAGGTAAGAGATGGCCCAGGGAAGCAACAGTGAGTCTGAGAGAGCAGGCCTTAGCTGCTTAGTACAGGCTCCCTGGGCTAGAACACAGAGGAGAGGGTGGGCCTGGGGTCCCCTACCTGCCTCCAAGGGAGGGATGTAAGCCCTCCTGACGCAAGGAACCAACAATTTCAGAGCCCAGGGTGAGGCTGAAGACATGGCATAAGGTTGGTGGACTTCATTAACCTTGAAGGGTGTTGTTAGTAGCTACTGGTGTGTAGCTCTGCTCTTGTTTGATGATGATAACAGTCGGCTGTGTGCATGTTCCCTCTGTGTGCTGCCCCGGTGCTGCGCAGATAGGTGACACAGCAAACCCCAAGAGAACGCCCAAAGACCACAGACTCTAGTAAGGTACGAAGGAACCCGAGCCAGGTTTATCGTCAAACAAAGCACAGTAATAGTTTCCTATAGACTCTACAGGACATACTAGGAATATGTGCCCCCTGGCAATGGACACAGCCCAGTCAGTGGTGGGACTTTCCACTGCCCCCTAGGCTGGCCAAAGATGCGCACTCTGGGACCTACTTTTATACAGTTACAGGACAGATTACTCATCCCTACTGATGTATTGAGGTACAGCCTCTTGGCTCATTAGGGTGCTGTCTCCCCCTTGATCATGTTGTTCCAGACATACAGATCTATCCATCATGCTGTCCTGTCTTTAAGATGCACCTGCCTGTTCCTTGTTATGTTTGTGGAGTGTCCTGATGTCATCTTGGCACAAGTTCTTCTTCTCGCTACTTCTGTGAGTGAGGCCTGCCTCTGGCTCACAGCCCAGCTTTTGCTTAGCAGTGCCTGGAAGTACTTTGGTTCAGGCTTTTAGGCCTCAGACTAGGCCTCTGACACAAGAGTTTGTTTCAGGGCCTCATCTTACTACATTCCCCCACTTTTTGTCTTTTTAAGGGGAGGATGTTTACACATCGTCCCGGAAAAGCATAATGCATGACCTGAGGACAACCCAGTGGGCTAAACACTGTTATTTGGTTATCCCATTTTACCATCCATACACTCATGCCCCATCTGTCGTTCAGTCTGCACATTCCCTCGTACGACTGATAGACAGATTTTATTATCCAATTAATTTTAGTCCCTTATTGTGGGCCTGGGAATGTTAGGTCCATGGCCGTGACTGAGGAATGTAGTATTATGACTGAGCTTTAGAGGCACTCCCACATAACACTGCTCTACAGGCAAAATGCTTCTGAAATAAATGTAGTCCAACTTTACTAATTCTGGGTCACAGAACGAAAATGATGCTTAAAATTGTTGATTGGCTCTAGTTTTCAAGTTATGCTATTGGGTCAGTATATATGACCCTTGACTTGGGAATAGCGGAGGATAAGTGAGTTATAAAGGGAAGGGATCTCAATTTAAACCAGAAATGACTAAAATACATCTTTGACTGGATCTATGAATAAATCTATGACTGGGTTTGGACAGTACTTGCTTTTTTAGGCAAAACAATGAATGATGCAATCTGAAGCTGGTATTGCGTCATACATGATATGAATTGCATCATGTTATTCCTAGAAGTCATGGATGATGCAATCATAATGAAGCTTACATCACTCTGCTGAACAAATTGCCCTATATCAGCTCTAGAAATCATACAGTGTCGTGCTCTCTTATTTGTCAGTGTTTGATTTTGCAAAGGGACACATTTCTGTTTAGCCAAAGTGAGCAGAGATGCTTCGTACTTGTGTGAACAGTGCAGATAACTTCTGCTATGTTTGTGGTGAAGTGACTTTTGCATCAGAAAAGCGCAGTATAACCACTATGGTTAAGAAAGCCTATCACCTTTATTTTGGCTGCAAAATTGGAGATCAGGACAAGAGGTGGGCCCCACACATATGCTGCAACACTTGTGCAACAAATCTTCGCCAGTGGTTGAACAGGAAAAGGAAATCTATGCCTTTTGCAGTGCCAATGATTTGGAGAGAGCCAACAGATCATACCAGCAATTGTTACTTCTGCATGGTGCCTCCAGTTGGGAAAGGTGTGTCAAAGAAGAAAAAGTGGACTGTGCATTATCCAAACATTCCATCAGCTATACGCCCAGTACCCCACAGAGAAGGACTGCCGGTTCCTGATGCACCAGAATCATTCTCACTTGAGTCAGACGAGGAAGAGGATGAAACTTCTGGTCCTGAACCATCAATGTCACAGGACCCGCATTTTCTCCCATCCTCCTCCTCTGAACCACACCTCATAACACAAGATGAACTGAATGACCTTGTCAGGGATTTGGAACTACCCAAGAGTAAGGCAGAGCTGTTGGGCTCCAGACTACAGCAGTGGAATCTCCTGGCAGGTGATGTTAGGGTTTCCATGTTCTGTGACCCTCAAAAGGATCTTGTCCCATTCTTCTTCATGGAAGGTGATCTTGTAGCCTGCAACAACATCGATGGTGTGATGGCAGCTCTCAACATCGTTCACGATCCAGATGAGTGGAGACTGTTCATTGATTCATCGAAGACGAGTCTTAAAGCTCTTTTACTGCATAATGGCAATGTTTTGCCATCAATTCCAGTTGGTCATGCAGTCTATATGAAGGAAACCTATGACAACATGAAACAACTTTTGAGGTGCATAAACTATGACCAACATCAGTGGCAGCTTTGTGGCAATTTGAAGGTTGTTGCTCTCTTGCTTGGTCTGCAGACTGGATACACAAAGTACTGCTGTTTTCTCTGCGAATGGGATAGTCGTGCAAGAGATTCCCACTACATCAAGAAAGATTGTCCACTCCGACAG
Organism: Mauremys reevesii; assembly: GCF_016161935.1. NCBI lineage: Eukaryota > Metazoa > Chordata > Testudines > Geoemydidae > Mauremys > Mauremys reevesii. Next base: position 32,960,674 of record NC_052629.1, on the reverse strand, counting down.
TCATTGGAGCCTGGGAGGAAAAGTGTTCAGCATCCACCACTTGTTGAATCAAGGAAAATTTTGTTACCACCCTTACACATCAAGCTGAGTCTGATGAAGAACTTTGTCAAGGCCATTGACAAAACACAAGCAGCTTTCATGTACCTCCGTGGAAAATTTCCAAGGTTAAGTGAAGCTAAGATAAAGGAAGGTGTCTTTGTTGGTCCTCAGATTCGTGAACTTCTTCGAGATGATGCATTTGACCATGCACTGCGTGGCAAGGAAAAGACAGCATGGAAAGCCTTCCAGTTAGTGGCAATAAATTTTCTTGGAAACAACAAGGCAGACAACTACAGGTTGTTGGTGGAAAACCTCCTCAAGGCATACAAAAGCCTTGATTGCAACATGTCACTAAAGATACATTTTTTGCACTCTCATCTAGATTTTTTTTCCACCGAACTGCGGAGCAGTGAGCGACGAGCATGGCGAGCGATTTCACCAGGACATTGCAACAATGGAGAAACGCTATCAGGGCAAATGGAGCCCATCAATGCTTGCAGACTATTGCTGGACAGTGACAAGAGATGCTCCATTTAATGAATACAAGAGACAAGCCAAGAAGCGCCGAGTAGACACCGAATAGGACTAAACTATGTACATAATAGTTTTTTGCCTTTTGTTTCATAATAAATTGCTGATTTTTAAAGTGTTACATAAACAGGACAGGTGAAATATTATCATGTAAAGCAACCATAAACACATGAAAAGACCCTGGTTTACAATTTATGATTAAAACTCTACTATTTACACAATATACACAGACATAAAATGTAAAAACTTAAATAACTTAGAAACAGTAGCCAATCCATTGTTTTAATTGTCATATTTGAATTCAGCACATCAAAATACATAATAAATAGAACATTTTATCTCTGAAGCAGACAACTTCTCAAAAATTGTAGACCAGTGTAATGAATCTATATGAATAATATGGATATGGCATGTATGTATGTATACATATAACACTTTATATCCAAGCATAACAATTCTTTTCCACTTCGTTGTTGTAGTTTGGCCCTTGTGGTACTGTAGATAGCAACTCACTTTTATTAGAGCAATTACAGTTACCATTTGTATTATTATTAATAGTAGGTTGAGTGTTTTGTAATACTGGGATAGGGATTGTGATAATGTGCCCCACAGTGCTATATATGTGAGAAGTAAAACAGTTGTAAGTGGCTAACTTTGATCTAAAATACACAGATAATGTTAATGATATCTGTAAACCAGTTGCCTCACTATGAATGTCAGTGTGTGGAATATCACATCCTTGTATCAAGAGGCTATGCTTCTTTCATCTGGTTTTAGCTGAATACAGTTGGGGTCTGTTTACTAGCATTTGTGGTAAGCAGCATGATCTAGCAGCTATAGCACTGGGCTAGAATTTGGGAGACCTGGGTTCTATTCCTGCCTTTGCCATTAGTCTTCTGGATGACGTTGGGCAAATCACTTCTCTGTGCCTCAGTTTCTGATCCCTAAAATAGGGATAATGATGCTGATCTGTTTTGTAAAGTACTTTAAGATCTATGGCTGGAAAGTGCTGTATAAGAGCTAGATATTGTCTGGTAAAAATCTTCCTCTAACTGCAGTGAAGAGCACAAAGAATAATTTTCTTTGGTCCTTTTAGCCCAAGGCTATCCCCATGACCTCACTCCTGTCTATCTTGCTCTGTTCCCTCCCTTTGATTCCTCATGGTGTCTGGGGGCCTGTGGGTCACTCCATTGTCCAGAGTCTACTCTTTCTAAAGTTCTCACCTCTTTTTTCCAAGTCATTGAGTCATGCCCTGAAGCTTTCTTTTTGTCTCTTATGTCTGTTTTACAGAGAGAGACTTCTGTTACATGTGAAGAACACCACTGCACAACACTAAATTGTACTGTATTATTACTATGTTTTGCCCAGATTTTTCTGAACCATATTTTTGTATAATAACATGCTGTTCCACCCTGGGGGACATTAAGGACAATCACAGCTTTGCATACACTGACCTTTGAAAGACCCGGTTGCTGTACATGCATGTTCTTTCCCCTCGTTAATTTCTGTTCCATTAATATTAAATTTTAAATGCATTTGCTTTTCAATTGAACAGATTTTTCTTTACAGCGATTTTGTTACTGAATAAAATTCCCTTTGGAAAATCATCTTTATTAGATCCCAAGACATGCTGCAGACTGCCTAGCAGTTCTGAAAGCACCCTCTTACTTGTTACTATACAATGTGACAACTCACAGGATCAGTGACAAAACAGTGTAATAATCATAATGTACAGCAAGAACCACAAAATTAATAGGTGCATTAACAGTGCTCTATTCATAGATGTAGGGTTACCATACATCCGTATTTTCCCGGACATGTCTGGCTTTTTGGTTCTCAAATCGCTGTCTGGGAGGAATTTCCAAAAAACCGAACATGTCCGGGAAAATAGGGAGGCATGGTAAGCCTAGAGTTATCTGTAGGAGCTGTGTGTCTGGGATGCTCGCCCAGCCCTGGCTAAACGTGTAACCCGCTTCCCCCTGCTGTGCGAGGGGTGCTGTGGCTTTGATGGTCTCTGGCCGGCCAGGAAGTGATGTCATTGCTCTTCCGGCCCCACCCTGGCAGGGGGCATGGCACTGTGGGAGTGGGAGCCAGGTGGGCCGCTGCCTGGCCCTGGGCATGAGCCTTGTTGCGGTAGTAGATGAAGTAGATGGTGAGGGAAGCTATGCTGGTTCATGGAATTTTTAAAAATGGTGAGAAAATTATGGGATATAGGTGACATTATGGGATGTAGACAGTTGCATGCTGGGAAGTTGACCCTTTGCTCCCAGTCACCCCAGCATGACTCATTTCTGCCCAACATGCATTGCCAAAACTTCCCAGAAGACAGTGCACTGGATAGTGCTGGATTGTACATTGAATAGTATCCAGCTTGGTGAGCACACCTAGCTTCTTTCTAGCTGGGTCTCCTGGGCCTTGCTCACATATGTCCATGTTCCTACAGCTGGGCCATAGCTGTACTTGCACGACCTCTTCTTCATACAGGCCCAGGAGATCCAATATCTCCTGTCTACTCCAAGCCAGAGACTTTCTGGATCGTATCACCAGCATGATCACCTGGGCAGTTGCACACAACAATGAAGAGCTGCTAGGTGTGGTCACCAAGCTGGGCAACCAGGAAAAGGTATTTCAGAACTTTGCAGGGCTTTAAAAGGGAGGGGATCTTCCAGTCTCTCTGACCCCTGGGCAGTGGAGTTCAAAATTGTAAACAGAGTGGCTAGCGTGGGGCATTGTGGGACAACTGCTGGAGGACTGTTAGAGTCAACATAAATAATGCAGTGTCCACACGCACACTGTGTCAACCTAAGTACGTTAACCATAGTTCCACCCTGCTCAGGAAGGGGGTGTTACTGCATTTCTCTAACGGTGCTTAAATCAGTGGGAGACAAATTTAAGTGTAGACACATACAACTAGATCAATGCAAGGTGGCTTATGTCAACTTAACTTTGTAGTGTAAACCAGGCCTAAGACACCCAAATTTACAAGGCAGATGGTAACACAACCCCTTATTAATCTATGTGATCCCCTAAACATTACAAGCATCAAAGCAGATCACCTGATAAAAACCGGTTATCAGCTCACTGAACTCCAGTAAGATATTAATTAATAAAAGCACAACCACTTACACCTGCTATTGCATGTTACACTTCACATGCAGTTTTACAGTCTGTTGGGCAGGTGAGCATTTGAGCATGTTCTCTCTAAAATGTGGACAATAGGGCCAAATTTTGACTAAAAAAATTAGCTATCAAAGCTACTTATATTGTCTGCGCAATGATATTGCATTTTCTACCATGTGGTGCTGGAACCCATGTGAAACCCATTAGCAGTTGGAGAGTAGGTATGCTCCTCTTGTTCCAGTACAAAGCCCCATCTGAAAACTGATTAACTGAATACTGAAAAGGGAATGATCAATAAAAGATATGGTAGACCTGTCTTAAATTAGAGAGCAACCTAGAAAGAGCCTGAGTAATGATGGTGGAAAAAATCCTGAGTGCATGTATTCTGTGGCTATGGTCAGAAAGGAAGGGACTGAGGGCACTGACAGTTCCCATGGATGTGTGGGAGAGGGTTTCATGCCAAACTGCTACTGCCTTAGAGTACTGCAGATTTCAGGCACTAAGGGAGTTCTAATGTTTCAAACCAGCAATATGAGACCCAAGAGTGAGAATCCTGTGTGTGTAGTCTTTGTTGATGAGTATGCTAGCGCTGCTAGTATCCTTACAAAGAGAAAGGACTGAGTTCCATGTCCACTCAGGCCAGAAGAAATAAGGAACAGCTAGGGGCCTTTTAATTCCTTGGTTACAGAAAGTTGGAACAGAAGGGTTTCTGCACACTCCCCCGATGGCCGACTCCTTTGAAAAGAGTTCCATCGGTGATCTTGCATTGAGAATTTGCTGAGGCAATGAAATAAATGGGAGTTTTGCCTGACTGAGTGAGATCTTCAGGAACTGGCTCATAGAAATTATATATAATTCCTAAATTGATTCAGTTTTATTAGATTATCCACTTCAATAGAAGACTCCACTCAATTTTGTGTATTTCTGTATCAATACGTGTCTGTAACCTTCTACTGGTTGACCAGGTATTTCACCCTTCCAGAACTTATGGGTGGTGGGGATTGTAGCTGGAGGCCCATACTTGGCAGCTTTCATCTAAAACATCCTGTTGATGGAGCTATCATCTTGTATTCTGTTCAGACAGCTTGGATATCAGAAAGTTTAAGCAGAAGAGAAGATCGCAGTAGTGAGTGGTGCTGACTGGCATGTGTTGAACTGTATAGGAGGCAAGAAGAGGAAGGTGTGGAGCAGGGGAGAGTGCAGGGTCTGGAGTGAGACAGACAGGGCCGGCTCCAGACCCCAGCGCGCCAAGCGCGTTCTTGGGGTGGCATGCCGTGGGGGGCGCTTTGCCTGTCGCCGGGAAGGCTGCAGGTGGCTCCGGTGGACCTCCCGCAGGCGTGCCTGTGGAGGGTCCGCTGGTCCCGCAGCTCCGGTGGACCTCCCGCAGGCGTGCCTGCAGAGGGTCCGCTGGAGCTGCGGGACCAGCGGACCCTCCGCAGGCATGTCTGCAGGAGGTCCACTGGAGCCGCGGGATCGGCGACCACCAGAGCGCCCCCCGCAGCGTGCCGCCGTGCTTGGGGCGGGGAAATTGCTAGAGCCGCCCCTGGAGATAGAGGGAGGGTGGGTGCCAGAAGATGTATTGGTTGTTGGTGAATAGCCAAGAAAAGCCTGATTTGAACAGCATTTAATGTCAAACTATGAATTATTCATCCTAAATCAGCATGTGTTCTAACACTGAAGAAAATGTCTTCATTTGTAGTGTCCCCACTTTAAATTCCTTCTTTGGTTTAACCCTGGAATATCAGATTTTTTCATTTAACTTTGCAGTGATACCTTAGTATGGATGGTGAGCATACTCCCTCTGAAATGTTGCTATTTTGGGGGGATTTTTTTCAATAAAACTCTATTAGGTAATTCACATTTTCTGTGCACAGCAGCCAACTTAAGTATTTCAGTTGAAATAACACATTTGCTCTCTGACGTCATTATTGATCACCTCATTTTGAAATTTGATTGCCCTCCTGCTCCTATCTGGTTGCTATGATAATAAAATGAATTTCTACACATTCATCTCACGCTCAGTTCTTGAGCAGATTGTTTGTTCCCTGGTTTTTGTTCCTAGAATAAAATTTTAAAAAAAGACACCCTCCAACAGGAAAAATACTGGGAGAGATGTTCAGCTGGTGTAAATTGGCATAACTCCATTGCTATCATTACCCTAGTTCTTTAAGACTCTGATGGGTTTCACAGAGTTCCTTGGAGGAGAGCAGAGAAAGATTCTTGATCTTCAGTTCCAAGATGTCTTTTGACCTTTGAGCAGCAGTAGTAGCAAGTATATAGCAACTTTATCTTTGACTTTGTGAAAGAGCCCTCACTGAGGATTTGCCAGTTGCTTCATCTGCAAGGGGTATAGAACCATTAGAAACAATCAGATAAATTAGTGTAGGAAAATGACTAAATTGCATAATTGACCATCCTTCTGCTATTGCAGCTCCGCACAATACATATCCTAGTGATTTGTCCAGACTGGTTTGAGGGACTAAAGAGGATAACCATGAAAAAATAAAATGTTTTTCTAAAGTGAAATTTAAGACCAAAAGTGGTCTTGTGCTACAATAGAGCTTCCACAGTTGTGTTAGCCTTGTTGATGTAGTTTTATCTAAGCTTTATGGCTCTGATCATGAGTCTGGAACTACACTGAGTCGAGGACATGGGCAGGTGAAGCCATAGATGATCTTTTCACTTCCTGATCACTGAAGCTGCTAAGGACAGTCCTTAGAATAAGCTAGAAGAGCACTGGGTTTCCTCTAATTTACATTTGGCTCCATGAGCTCCTAAGGCAGGAAGATACTGGTTATAAGCTTTACAATATAGGGTTCTTCATTTTTAAACTATTTGGATGCTTTACATTTTTGATGAGGCATTTAACATAGTAGTGGAAAGACACAGATTTCCTAGGCATGGTACCCTATATTAGAGAGTAATGGGATATTTTGGCTATGGAATAGGATAAATGTGTCTATTTCGATTATCAATCAATAGGGAGTATTGATCCCTCCCCCCACCCAGAGTAAACCTAACAAGAATCAATTGTTTTGTCAAGGGAAGAACCATTCTTTTCTACTTATAATGCAATATTAATTTTTTACAGAACAGTCCAAGTTCCTGGGAACAGAAGGGAAAGCAAACTGAGTTTGTGTAGTGGGAGCCATGGGATTTTCAGAAGTATTCTATTACGTTTCTGATAAGGCTCATGCTGAAATTGCCAACAGAAAAGTTACAATTTTTGCTTCTTAAATATCTTTATTATTAATCATTCAGGATTTAGCAAGAAGGTTCTTGTTTGAAAGTGTAACAGATGGTCAATGGAAGCTGGCATCATGGGTTGAATGGAGGTGGGAATCTACAGCTCAAAAGCGAATGAGAGATGGTAGGTACTGAAGTGGGGATAGACTGAAGGGCCTGAAAGAATACCAGCAGCTTACATTTGATGCAATAGGGAAGGTGGTACAGGGATGATTGAGGGCGTGACCTGGTCTAAGGGTATGTCTACACTACGAAATTAAGTCGATTTAATAGAAGTCAATTTTTTTTTTTAGAAATTGATTTGATTCAGTTGATTGTGTGTGTCCCCACTAAGCGCATTAGGTCAGCAGTGTGCGTCCACAATACCGAGTCTAGCATCGACTTTCAGAGCGTTGCACTGTGGCAGGGCCGCCCAGAAGGGGGGGCAAGTGGGGCAATTTGCCCCGGGCCCAGCAGGGGCCCCACGAGAGTTTTTCGGGGCCCCTGGAGCGGGGTCCTTCACTCGCTCCGGGGGCCCCGGAAAACTCTCGCAGGGCCCGGGCCCCCGGAGCTTCTTCGCTCCTGGTCTTCGCTGGCCAGGGGTCCTTCCTCTCCGGGACAGAAGGACCACCCCCCCCGCCGCCGAATTACTGCCGAAGCGGGACCCGCCGCCAAAGTGCAGCCTCCACCGCGGGTCTTCGGGGCACTTCGGCGGCTGGTCCCGGAACAGAAGGACACCCCCCCCCCCCCCGCCGCCGAATTACCGCCGAAGACCCGGCTGCACTCCGGAGCCTGCTTAGCTTACTGTCACCGTACGTCTCCTGGGTGCTGCTGGCAGACATGGTACAGCAATGCTACACAGCAGCATCCCCTTGCCTTGCCTTGCAGATGGCAGACGGTGCAATACGACTGCTAGCCATCATCGTTGTCCCGTGGGTGCTCCTGGCTGGCCTCGGTGAGGTCGGTCGGGGGCACCTGGACAAAATGGGAATGACTCCAGGTCATTCTCTTCTTTTAAGTTTCGTCTAATGGAGATTCAGTCCTGCCTGGAATATCATGCCAGCTGGAGGCTTCTGCCTCAGGCTGCTCTCCCAATCGGCAGCACCGCGCGGTTGCACCTACCCCAGCCTACCCCTTGCTCGCATGGCTCATGAAGCCTGGACAGTAGTAAGGAGCAGTTCAACTATAGGCTGAACAAGTGCATAATGGTGGCAGAATGTGCCTTTGGACGTTTAAAAGCTCGCTGGCGCAGTTTACTGACTCAGTTAGACCTCAGCGAAACCAATATTCTCGTTGTTGTTGTTGTTACTGCTTGCTGTGTGCTCCACAATATCTGTGAGAGTAAGGGGGAGACGTTTATGGCAGGGTGGGAGGTTGAGGCAGATCACCTGTCCGCTGATCACGCGCAGCCAGACACCAAGGTGGATCAGAGAAGCTTTGAAAACCAGTTTCATGACTGGCCAGGCTAGAGTGTGAAAGTTCTGTTTGTTTCTCCTTGATGAAAACCTGCCCCCTTGGTTCACTCTACTTCCCTGTAAGCCCCTTTGACTCCACTTGCAGAGGCAATAAAGTCACAGTTGTTTCAAATTCATGCATTCTTTATTAATTCGTCACACAAATGGGGGGATAACTGCCAAGGTAGCCCAGGAGGGGTGGGGGAGAAGGGAAGCACAGGGGTGGGGTAGTTGTAGGGGCACCCCCTAGAATGGCATGCAGCTCATCATAGAAGTGGCATGTCTTGGGCTCTGACCCGGAGTGTAGGGATATTAAAGAAGGTTTATATTAGACATGGTTTATATGAAAAATGATTTATTGTTAGAAATGATTTATTGTTAAATGATACTTTATATCTGAAGGTTTATATTAGAAGTAAATGTGATTCCCAACATTTAGCCTCTAACCTGCAAGCCACCAGCTGTGTCTGTGTGAAGCCTGCTCAAAGAAATACTTTGTATAAAACTTGTTAAACATTAATTAACTCTAAGTAAGCCAAAACAGTAGCTGTTATAGTATATAGAGACCGCCACCCTCTGTAAGTTTTCATCTCACTTTATTTTTGATTGTTAAAAGACAGGGAGTCTCACATAAATTGGTAACACCCCAAAAGGTAAAGAGACGGTGAAATAGATGTGATTAAGATAGAGAATGTATGTGAATGAGTGCCTAGTTTAAATAATGAATGAATGGTTAGGGAGTTACCAGCCTGAAGAATTCAGTGTCGGCCGAAGAAGGTGTCAAGTGGGATCAACCAGATGACCCCCCGGAGGGCAAACTGGAATCCACCCCACCACACCTCAAAGGAAGGAAAAACAAACATCTGATAACATGGAGCCAGCCACCTGCTGATTGATTTAGCAACAGCAGAATGAAGCAACTCTCATGGACTGACATAGGAATAAATTCCTATAAAACTGGACTCTGAAGACTGAGGACTTTGAGTCTATGGTTCTGCTGCCAGCCTCCAGGAGCATCAGGTGCATCTGACACAGACTCGGCTCCATCCTCATGACCAAGATACCTGGCCAGTAACTTGGCATGAGCAACGTCTAGGCTGGTAACTATAACACCTGTACAGAACCTGTGTGAATGAATATATGTGTGTGTGTGTGTGTGTGTGTGTGTGTGTGTGTGTGTGTGTATAAGGAATAAGTAGTGATAGAAATAAGTAGTAAAACAACGTTGTTTGCTTTTATCTTTTGCTTTACTATTATATTTAAAGTAAATGTGGCATCTTTGCCTTAACCCTCTTAATAAGATCCTGCTAGTTTTTATTGGTATAACAGGAGTGGCCATTTGCCTCTCTGGTTCTTTGGTAGGCTTGCCTGAGCTCCTTCAGTTTCACACAGCACTGCTGCGGGTCTCTGTTATAACCTCTTTTCTTCATGCCCTTGGAGTTTTTTCAAATATTCCGGTATTTCATCTTTTGGAACCGAGTTCGGATAGTGTGGATTCGTCTCCCCATACAGTGATCAGATGCAGTACCTCCCTTTCGATCCATGCTGGAGCTCTTTTGCGATTCTGGGACTCCATGGTCACCTGTGCTGATGAGCTCTGCATGGTCACCTGTCCTGATCAGCTCGACACGGTGGCCAAACAGGAAATGAAATTCAAAAGTTCACAGGGCTTTTCCTGCCTACCTGGCCAGTGCATCTGAGTTGAGAGTGCTGTCCAGAGCAGTCACAATGAAGCACTCTGGGATAGCTCCCAGAGGCCAATGCTGTTGAATTGCATCCACACAACCCCAAATTTGACCCAGCACGGTCAATTTCAGCGCTAATCCCCTCATCGGGGAGGAGTACAGAAATTGATTTTAGGAGCTCTTTAAGTCAACAAAAATGCTATTGTCGTGTGGACGAGTACAGGGTTAAATCGCTCTAACGCTGCTAAATTTGGCCTAAACTCCTAGTGTAGACCAGGGCTAAGAGAGAGGCTAGGAAAATGCTCTTTGCAGCAACATGCTGAATGGTTTTGAGGTGGGACACAAGATTGGATTTGTCAAGCCAGAGAAGGAAATTGCAGTAATCGAGATGTGAGCGTGGATGCGAGTTTCAGCTGTGTGGATGGATAAGAGAGGCCATATTTTTAAGATGTTAAACAGAAAGACATAGAATGGATATGAGGACTTAAAGAGAGGTTGGAATCAAAGGTGACACTCATATTTTTAAGTTTAGTAGATGTAGTAATTTTATCATAGGTACTGATGCTCCTATTTCAGAGCATAAGCTAATACAGTATGAAGCATCTGTTACTGGCCACTGTTGGAGAGAGTACACTAGACTAGATGGTCTAAACAAGCCATTGATCTATTTCAGTTTTTATGTTCTTCTTAAATGTTCCGTAGTGCACCTTAGCTGTACATACCCTATAAATCAGAAGGAATGTGGTATTGATTTTGATGACATACTATTGGATGATGACAATACCGTCAGCTTCCCTCCCCTGCCTCAGAAAAGGAGAAACTATTATTGCAAAAGATGTAATCTCTGGCTGCTGGAGCATACCAATTTAGAATTAGAAAGATCCTAATTAGAAACATTCTTCAGTTAATGTACTGCAGATTTCAGGGGGAGCAGGGTGTGTGTAAATCCAGATTTACAGCAGAACTAGACTCTAGTTTAAAAATGGAAATCCTAAGGCAGTCATCTTAAAGTTTGATAATGAATCAGATCTAAACACTGCTCTTGTTCAGGTCTGAACCTTTTGTGGGGTGCTTTCTGTATAAAGAGAGCCGTTAGTGGCACCTAGTGATGCCTTTGTATTACCGACAATGAGATTAGAAACACTAATGAATAGCTAATCTCAACAGCAGATTTTCACAAACAATATTATAATTAAAATGGCTACCTTTTCCTTTTCCTACCTAATACACATTGAAAGTAGGATCCTGTGACACCTTGCCACTGTAAAGAGTATTGTTCTCTTATTGTCTCTCTCTAGCTATCAGATAGTGGCAGTTGTAGAAATGGTTTGAAGAGCTATCAGACAAAGGGCAAAACCAAAAACAAATGTTCCTCACAAGGCGGATGCTTTCTTGGTTAGTGAAGGAGAGACTGAATGAGATGGCAGATGCTTCCATTTATAGTGTTGGGAGCTGGGTGATGTGTATTTTGAAGCAGACTTTTCACTTCATTTTGCATCTCCACAAACCTATGGGAGGTCCTTGTATGTGCCAAGGAGATAAGATATGCTGATCAGATAAAAAGCAAGCCTATTATCAAAGGAAACAAATTGTTAGAATATCTCTCAGATGATAAAGAAAAGATGCTGTGGTGAGAAGATAAGAGTAGAGAGAATGAGGAGATAAATCAGACTGTATTAAAAGGGGGAGGGATAGCTCGGTGGTTTGAGCATTGGCCTGCTAAACCCAGGGCTGTAAATTCAATCCTGTAGAAGGCCACTTAGGGATCTGGGCCAAAAATCTGTCTGGGGGTAGGCCCTGCTTTCAGCAAGGGATTGGACTAGATGATCTCCTGAGTTCCCTTTCAACCCAGACATTCTATGTTTCTAAGAGTTTACAGTGTACTACTATTATAGAATTCATTACTTTACAGCCATGAGAGATTATCTTGGTTAAAATATCAGTCAAGATTTTTTCCCCTTTTAAACTGTTTATCACATTCATGTATCCAAGGTATGGTTATTAGCAGTTAAGGAAATTCTGGTTCTTTATTACTGCAGGGCAATGTTTTGGATACCATATCTCATACACACTCAAAGATTGCTATTGGCCCTTGTTCATTTTCTAACATATGTTGTTTCCCAAATATCTCACACTCAGACCTCCTGTGTTTCAAACTATTTCCTCACAGATAAACAAGCACACATTTTTTTCAAGTTGAATCTTATTTGTAAAATTTCCTACCCATGGCCCAGGTCATCCTCCTCTTCTGTTCATTGACAGAGAGACTGTGCACAGATCTCCCTTCTCCCATGCAGAAGGGAAGGGGTTATCAACTTCTGCAATGTTTCCTCACCTTCCTCTCCCCTCCCCCCCTTCTTTCCCCCCAATGGACAACTCTCAGGGGTTCATGGGTGGGGTAGGGAAGTAATAGGTGGAGACTAGCTGGGAGGACTGAAGGCAGGATTTGTCAGGCTGCTGAAAAGGTGGGGATTGAGTGAGGGGGGACATAATTTATTTCCCCTCTTGTCTCATGGCTCTCTCAGGACTTTTACTATGGCAGAGGATAATCAAGGTCCATATAAACTCATAGACTTTAAGGTCAGAAGGGACCATTATGTTCATCTAGTCTGACCTCCTGCACAATGCAGGCCACAGAATCTCACCCACCCACTCCTGTAACAAACCCTTAACCTATGTCTGAGCTATTGAAGTCCTCAAATCTTGCAGGGAAAGGTGCAGAGAATCCTCCAACAAGTGACCTGTGCCCCATGCTTCAGAGGAAGGCAAAAAACCTCCAGGGCCTCTGCCAATCTGCCCTGGAGGAAAATTCCTTCCCGACCCCAAATATGGCAATCAGTTAAACCCTGAGCATGTGGGCAAGACTCACCAGCCAGCACCCAGGAAAGAATTCTCTGTAGTAAATCAGATCCCCCCCACTCTGATCCCGGGATATGGGAGGCAGGGGAGCCTGCAGGTTAGGGCAGGTTGTGAGATCGGATGGGGGTGTCTATCACAAAAATCCACATGACACCCCAAACGTTAGCTTCTGCAATTACATTCCTAACTTAGCTGGCTGATGTTAGAGCATTCATGAAACCTTTTTAGACAAATGTTTTGTGTGTTTAAAAAAAAAAAAGGAAAAAAAGAACAGATTTGGGTCAACTAAAACATTTAGCAAATTCATGTCAAATTTGCTGACCTGTTAGCCATGAAAGAAACACATCTGAGTCAAAATATTTCATATCAATATTTTCAACACGAAACATTTTGACTGGGATTCAAATTAATTTTGTTTTGAATTTTAATTCAGTTAATTTTTTAAAATTGTGTGTGTGTATATATATATATATATAAAATTTGTTCTACCCAAAACTAATCCTCTGCCTCCTTTTTTTTTTGTTCCACTGAAAAAAATTATTATTTTTTTCAATTTGCGTTGACCAAAACAATTTTATAATTCTTTTTTATTTGGTTACGGAACTGAAAAATCAGTTATTTGCACAGCGCTAGTTGATAGCTCCCTATTGGTTGTACTTTTGAAGAAGCTGAAAAGAATAATACATTATTTCTGCAGTAATTTTATGCTTCTAAATTATGTAGTGTTTTAATATGGTAATATTAAGAACTCGGGTACAGTTGGATTAAAAGTGGGAAGATTTAGTAATGCTTATTTTAAAGAGTCAAATATAATAACTGGAAAACAACTTATTCTAAAGATCCACATTTTTGGAGGATGGCAGAATACACACAGATTAGTTCATACACAAGGGGTACTATTGGCTCCTAATTCCAAACTTCAGCAATTTGCTTTGCCGATCTGGCAGGAGAATTTCACTTTATTTGTATGTGAATAAAACCAGATGACATGGCACAGCCCATAGGTGTTGGAGCTGGGGCTGCTACTTCACTCCCTGGCTTGAAGTGGTTCCATTATATACAGGGTTTACAGTTTGATTCAATGGCTTTCAGCACCCCCACTTTAAAATTGTTCCAGCACCCCCGGCACAGCCTGGAGGTCTGTGGCATAATATTGGCATACTGGACATATTCTTAGGAGTGATTTGAAATGTGGATTACATATCCAGATTTTTCTTCCTCTGATTATGCTAAATTTGGTGAAACTTGAGTCAGAAAATTAAATTTCTTTGTTACAGCATAAGAACGACCATACTGGGTCAGACCGAAGTATCCTGTCTTCCAACAGTATCCTGTCTTCCAACAGTGGCCAGTGCCAGGTGTCCCAGAGGGAATGAACAGAACCTGTCATCATCAAGTGATCCATCCTGTCGCCCTATCCCAGCTTCTGGCAAACAGAGGATAAGGACACCATCTCTGTCCATCCTGGTTAATAGCCATTGATAGACCTATCCTCCATGAAATTTAGTTCTTTTTTAACCCTGTTATAGTCTTGGCCTTCACAACCTCCTCTGGCAAAGAGTTCCATAGGTTGATATTTTTCCATATTATCTATCCCTTTCTTAATATTCCCAGCATTCTGTTTGCTTTTTTGAAAGCCGCTGCACAGTGAGTGGATGTTTTCAGAGAACTATCCACAATGACTCCAAGATCTCTTTTTTTTTTTTTTTTTTTTTGAGTGGTAGCAGCTAATTTAGAGCCCATCATTTTATATGTATAGTTGGGATTGGAAAACGTAACGTGTATTACTTTTTATTTATGAGCATTTAATTTCATCTGCCATTTTGTAGACCAGTCACCCAGTTTTGTGCAATCCCTTTGTAACTCTTCACAGTCTGCATTGTACTTAACTATCTTTAGTAGTTTTGTATCATCTGCAAATTTTGCCATCTCACTGTGTACCCCTTTTTCTACATCATTTATGAATGTTATATAGGACTGAGCCCAGTACAGACTCCTGGGAGGCACCAATATTTACCTCTCTCCATTCTGAAAACTGACTATTTATTCCTACCCTTTTAACCAGTTACCGATCCATGAGAAGACCTTCCCTCTTATCCCATGATCGCTTACTTTGCTTAAGAGCCTTTGAGGGACCATGTCTAAGGACACTATATCCGTTGGATCACCCTTGTGCACATGCTTGTTGACCCTCTCAAAGAATTCTAGTAGGTTGGTGAAGCATGATTTCCCTTTAAAAAAAAACATGTTGACTTTTCCCAAATCATATTCATCTATGTCTGATAATTCTGATCTTTACTATAGTTTCAACCAGTTTGCCCGGACACAGCATAGGACACAATTAGGATACAGCATAGATTTCAATTCTGTTTTGCGTTAATGGAAAAACTAATTCCCTTCATCTCCATTTAGGAGTACTTGTATACTGCAGAATGAAAATAATAACAAATGTCCCTCTGTATCTACAATAAATACAACTTGGACTCCACAGCAACACCTCTGCAATAATGACATATGCAGAATACTATACTTTCTGTTAAAAGAAAAACTGCTTTCTATTGATATAATAGTTTTCCTAGCTGCTACAGTGCTTGAATAAATTAGTGAGCATAATTTTAGTAATCAGATAATTCAGACACTTTTCATCCAAAGATAATGTCTAAATATTTCATAACCTAGAACTCACAGATCAGAAAAAAAAAAGACAACAGAATGTAGCATCAAAATTAGTTTCACAGCAATTTAGCTTATTTTTTCTTTTAAAAATATCAGTAATGGAGTTAATAAGTTTTTTCTCTCTGATCTGGATCCAGGTGGTCTCTTTCAGATAAGAGCCTGTAAACACACATTAATATATTTAATTTGGAACTGTTCACTAGAAGTCATACAATGTGTCACTGGAATAATTAACTCTTGTAGACACTACACAAAGGCTCCCATTGGAACATAAAATCACATTTGTGAGAGGAGATGGCTTGTGAGAGGAGTTTATCTGTCATTACGAGAGAAACATTTTGACAAGTTTTACAATCTAGAATCAAATTAAGAACGAGAGTTCCATTTTGAAAAGCAAAAAACCTCTCTAAATATCCAACAATGCAAACTGCTCATTGTCAAAGAATAAGTGATTTCAAAAATAGTTCAAAAAGAAGCTTAATAAAACAAGCTTATTAAAACAAGAACTCAGTATAGTTACTCTACTTCAGCCTTTTATATTCAAAACTACAATAGAATGTTTCAAATAAAGAATACACTTTTACCAAAAGACTGTACTCCAGACCACAAGCTAAATGGTAGATAGACTTCTTTACTTTAGGAAACTGCCATATGGTAGTCTTATGAAAGAAGGGGAGTGGGAAAGCTGCCTACATTAGTGTACATGCTTAGAAGTCTTTCTTGGGGAAAAAAAGGGCTTGTCTACACTACAGGACTATTTCGAATCTACTTAAGTCGAATTTGTGGATTCGACCTTAATAAGTCGAATTTGTGTATCCATACTAAATACACAAATTCGAACTTCTGAGTCCACATTCACGGGGCCAGCTTCGACTTTGGAAGCGGTGCACTGTGGGAAGCTATCCCACAGTTCCCGCACTCCCCGCTGCCCATTGGAATTGTGGGATTTCCCCCCAATGCATGCTGGGGGGAAAAATGTGTCGTCATTGAACCGTCAATCCCGCCCTCCCTGTCTTCCTTGAAAGCGCCGGCGGGAAATCTGTTCGCGCCCTTCTCTGGTCGGTTACAGCGCGGACGCCACAGCACTGCGAGCATGGAGCCCGCTGCAATCATCGCTGCACTTATGGCCGTTGTCAACTCCTCGCACGTTATCGTCCACCTCTTCCACAGTCAGATGCTGAGAAACCGGGTAGGAGGCTCCGGCAGCACGGTGAGGAGAGTGGCGCAGACCTCTCACAAAGCAGGGTACGCCGGGCAGTGGAGATCATGGTGGCAATGGGTCAAGTTCATGGTGTGGAACGGCGATTCTGGGCCCGGGAAACAAGCACAGACTGGTGGGACCGCATAGTGCTGCAGGTCTGGGATGACACAGAGTGGCTGCGAAACTTCAGGATGCGTAAGGACACTTTCCTTGAACTGTGTGACTTGCTGTCCCCTGCCCTGAAGCGCCAGGACACAAGGATGCGAGCAGCCCTGACTGTGCAGAAGCGAGTGGCCATAGCCCTCTGGAAACTTGCCACGCCAGACAGCTACCGGTCAGTAGCGAACCACTTTGGCGTGGGCAAATCTACCGTGGGGATTGCTGTCATTCAAGTAGCCCACGCAATCGTTGAGCAACTGCTCTCAAAGGTAGTGACTGTCGGAAATGTCCAGGTCATCATAGATGGCTTCGCGCGATGGGATTCCCAAACTGCGGTGGGGCTATAGATGGGACTCACATCCCTATCCTGGCACCAGCCCACCAGGCCAGCGAGTACATTAACCGAAAGGGCTACTTTTCAATGGTGCTGCAAGCTGTGGTGGACCATAGGGGACGTTTTACCAACATCAACGTCGGGTGGGCGGGCAAGGTTCATGGCAGCGTGTGTTCAGGAACTCTGGTCTGTTTAGATGCCTCCAGGCAGGCACTTTCTTCCCGGACCACAAAATAACGGTTGGGGATGTGCAGATGCCTACAGTGATCCTCGGGACCTGGCCTACCCGCTAATGCCCTGGCTCATGAAGCCCTATACAGGCGCCTTGGACACTGAAAAGGAACTCTTCAACTACCGGCTGAGCAAGTGCAGAATGGTGGTGGAGTGTGCTTTCGGACGTCTCAAGGGGAGATGGCGGACCTTACTGACTCGCTCGGACATCAGCGAAAAGAATATCCCGTAGTTATTGCTGCTTGCTGTGTGCTCCACAATCTCTGTGAGAGCAAGGGCGAGACCTTTTGGCCGCTTGGGAGGTTGAGGCAAATCGCCTGGCTGCTGTTTATGATCAGCCAGACACCCGTGCTGAGAGAATATCCCAGCGGGAAGCGATATGCATCAGGGAGGCTTTGAAAGCGAGTTTCCTCGCAGAGCAGGGTAACCTGTGACTGTCCACTTGATTTTAAGAGAGCCTGATCATAAACCAAGTTTTCCCCACTTCCCAAGGACGTTTTAAAACTAAGGACATGTTTTAGTAATTAATAATAAATCTTTCGTTGACTTTGCATTTCTGTTTCTTCGTTGAAACATGGAAGCATTCTGTGCTGGTTAAGGTGTGCACTGATGGGTGGGTTTGCAGGAAGGCGAGGGTGCCGTCCTTGGATAGGGGTTACCATGACGGCTGTGGGTTTGGGCGTTGGAAGGGTGAGGGGTGTGGGAAGGGTGAGTATCTGCCCCTGGATGAGGTCTCTTTGGGGCTCGGGGCACCGGGAGGATCGTGACTACGGTCCAAATGCATGTGAAGGAAGCCTGCCTTTACATTCGGGATGTCAGGCACCAGGACCCTACACATCAAGGAAAGACCCGGGGCAGCATACACCACACAGACTGTCCCTGGTGCCTAGTGACTGCAGTCTGTGTGTGCCCTGCAGTTGACCCTGCCCCCAAGTCTGTACCCTGGTAATGTGGGCTATGCACTGTAATTAAAAATCCCCCCCCCCCCACAAAGTCTTCTGACACGAGAAACGTGACGGAAACAGAGAGTAACAGCAAACCGCTTTTAATAATGTTATACACAGTGGGGGGTTGAAACTTGGATTTGGGACTGGGTGATCCTGTAAGGGAAGAACTTCTACAAATTTACAGCGCGAGGTGTCTTGTACATTAGCGCTCTGCTGCGGTGCAGTGACAGTTCTCACGGCCCCTACCGCCCCTCCTTCTTGTCACTTTGGGTGAGGGGGGGACAGGACTTCTTGGCGTTGGAGGGCGGTTGCAGATGCACTGCAGGGGGGCTCTCTCCTCCTGCCTGTGGTCTTGCAGAACATCTACAAGGCGCCGGAGCGTGTCCGTTGCTCCTCATTAGACCAAGCAGCGTTTGAGTCGCCTGCTGGTCTTCCTGCCGCCACCTATCCTCCCGTTCCAGGTGTGTGCGATGCTGCTGACACAGGCTCTCCTCGACTGTCTCTGCTCTGCCGCCTCCGCTCTGGAGCTGGCCATCAGTTCCTGGAACATGTCGTCCCTTGTCTTTTCTTTGGCGTCTAATCTGAGCCAGCCTCTGCGTGGGGATGGCGGGGCAGTCCGTGAAGGAGCGAAGCTGTGTGATGCGAAAAAGTAGGTGATTTCCTTGAACAAATACATGTTTGCCAACAGTAAACACAGTCTAGTCATTTTCAGTTAAGAAGACCAAACAGGGAACCAAGTCTCAGGAGATCTCGGAACTAGTCCGAGATTTCGGAATACGCTCTCATTGGCGGCGCGATTGCACTGGATAGCGCACAGCGAGGAGAGACAGCTGCATCCCTCTTGCACAAAGTCCTGGTAAGCCTTACAGTACAGACTGCTTATCAGATAGTGCTTAGCTGTGCTCTCCTGCTGGAGGCAATGTGCAAAGCAGAAAAGATGAGCGTTATGCGGCATCTCCCGCCAGTGACCGCGAAAGACCCCGTATGCTTTTCCTCTGAGGCCTGCAACACGTGGCTGTTAAGCGAGGGTCATTCTTATGCAAAGTAAAACTCTGTTAAGCGAGGGTCATTCTTATGCAAAGTAAAACTCTGTTAAGCGAGGGTCATTCTTATGCAAAGTAAAAGTCTACCATGCACAATAGTAACAGTACACTAATTCCACTAATTAGATGCAGCACTTCCACAACGACATCACCCTGAGGCGTGTCAGGCGCACACAGAGAGAGCGGATGTTAATAGAAGCCCTGCACAGACCAGGACCCTACGCTGCCATGCTCGTAGAGGCGATGGTCCCCCTCTACCTGAGGATGGCATGGCGCGGAAGAGTGTGCTTCAACGGAGCACCCAATAAAGCACCTCTCCCAAGAAACCTCTTGCTGAGGCTTTTCCAGCTGCTCTCTGAGAGCTTTTTTGAAATATCCCCAGAGGACTATTGCTCCATTGCTGTTTGTGTAGACCTGCTGTTTGTTTAGTTTCATATTTAAAAATGTTTATATAGTATTTCTATTTTTTATATATATACCTGTTTCTTAAAAAATAAATGTTTCCCTGTTTGTAGCACTTACCGCCTGATCCTTCCCCTGATTCCGAGTCCTGGTTAACGGGCGGGGACGGTTGGTAGGGGATCTCTGTGAGGGTGATGAAGAGATCCTGGCTGTCAGGGAAAGCGGGAGTGGGTTCGATGTCGCCTGCGCCGTCCTCTAAAGACCCTTCCTCATCTTCCCCATCGGCGAACAGGAGGGGAACTGTCCCGGTACACTATTCCGTCCTCGGAGTCCACCGTCACTGGTGGGGCACTGGTGGCAGACCCACCGAGAATGGCATGCAGTGCCTCGTAGAAGCGGCATGTCTGGGGCTGGGCTCCGGCGCGTCCGTTTGCCGCTCTGACTGTTGGAGACCCTTGTCTTAGGTCCTTCACTTTCACGCGGCACTGCATCGCATCCCGGCTGTATCCTTTGTCTTTCATGGCTTTAGAGACCTTCTCGAAGGTCTTCGCGTTCCGCTTGTTGGAGCGCAGCTCCGAGAGCACAGACTCCTCGCCCCACACAGCGATCAGATCCTGGACTTCCCGGTCAGTCCATGCTGGGGACCTCTTTCTATTCTGGGATTGCCCGGACTCCTCTGCTGGAGAGCTCTGCATCGTTGCAGGTGCTGCGGAGCTCGCCCCGATGTGCAACCAGAACGTCAGATTCAAACCGCCCAGACAGGAAAATGAATTCAAATTTTCGCGGGTCATTTCCTGTGTGGCTGGCCAGAGAATCCAAGCTCGGAATGCTGTCCAGAGCGTCAACAGAGTGGTGAACTGTGGGATAGCTCCCGGAGCTGCTAAGTTCGATTAGCATCCACACCAAGCCTAATTCGAGCTAGCAAGTGCGAATTTAGCGTTACTCCACCTGCCGGGGTGGAGTACCAAATTCGAACTAAAGAGCCCTCTAGTTCAAATTAAATGGCTTCCTGGTGTGGACGGTTGAGCGGTTAGTTCGAATTAACGCTGATAAATTCGAATTAAAGTCCTAGTGTAGACCAGGCCAAAGGGAAGTTATTTTGAGATGCGGTGTTTGTGTCCACGTCTGGTGTTCAAGCACTGGAGATCCGTATGCTTTAGTCAGTAGTGCTAAAGCCTGAATTTTGCAGCTTCTTTAGGCCATGGCTACACTACAGGCACAAGTGCGATTCCCAGTTTGTGTAGCCATACATACACTAGTTAAGCTAGTGCACTAAAAATAGTAACGTAGCCGCAGTAGTACAGATAGTGATAGGGGCACAGGCTAGCCATCTCAGGTACAAACCTGCCTGAACCTCTGGGTATGTACTCGGGGCAACTGGCCTATGATTCTTGCTGCTGGCAGGGCCGGCTCCAGCCACCAGCCCAGCAAGCAGGTGCTTGGGGCGGCCAATGGAGAGGGGCGTCACGTCTGGCTTTTCGGCAGCAATGCAGCAGCGGGTCCCTCACTCTCTCTTGGAGCGAAGGACCAGCTGCTGAATTGCAGCCGAAGACTGAAGTGGCAGCGGTATAACTGATCGCGATCACGGCTTTTTTTTTTTTTTTGCTGCTTGGGGCAGCAAAAACCCTGGAGCCAGCCCTGGCTGCAGGTACAAGACTCAAGTGAAAATTCTGCACAGATTATATCCCCAGAAAATTAGAATTATAAGATAAATAATTATATCCCTCTTCACATGCTATTATGATTAATATTCACAGTATCACTGATTATGGTGCAAGGTGCTTTCTAGACACTCAGATTCCAAAACAGTCTCTGCTCCAAGGATCTCACTATCTCAGAGCTGACATCACATGTCCGCAATGCTCCTCTGCCAAGTACTTTGGCCAAACCGGACAGTCTCTATGCAAAAGAATAAATGGACACAAATCAGGCATCAAGAATTATAGCTTTCAAAAACTAGAGGGAGAACAGTTCAATTTCTCTGGACATTCAATAACAGACTTAAAAGTGGCAATTCTTCAACAAAAAAAACTTCAAAAACAGACTCCAATGACAAACTGCAGAACTGGAATTAATTTGCAAACTGGACACCATCAAATTAGGCCTGAATAAAGACTGGGAGTGGATGGGTCACTACAAAAACTAATTTCCCCCTGCGGATACTCACAGCTTCTTGTCAACTGTTTGAAATGGGCCACCTTGATTACATTGGCCTCATTAGCACTACAAAAGTGATTTTTTCCTCCCTAGGTATTCAACCCTTCTTGTCAACTGTTGAGACTAGCCCACTTCCACCTTCATTGAATTGGCTCGTTAGCACTGACCCCCCCGACCAACACACAATTGGTAAGGCAACTCCCATCTTTTCATGTGCTGTGTATTTATACCTGCCTACTGTATGTTCCACTCCATGCATGTGATGAAGGGCTTGGCTACACTTGCAAATTTGCAGCGCTGCAGCAGGGTGTGAAAACACACCCTCTGCAGCGCTGCAAATTGCGGCGCTACAAAGCGCCAGTGTAGTCAAAGCCCCAGCGCTGGGAGCGCGGCTCCCAGCGCTGTCCGTTATTCCCCACAGGGAGCTGGAGTACGGACAGCGCTGGGAGAGTTTTCTCCCAGCGCTGGGGCTTTGACTACACTTAGCGCTTCAAAGCGCTGCCGCGGGAGCGCTGCCGCGGCAGCGCTTTGAAATGCAAGTGTAGCCAAAGCCGAAGTTGGTTTTAGCCCACGAAAGCTTATGCCCAAATAAATTTGTTAGTCTCTAAGGTGCCACAAGGACTCCTCATTGTTTTTGCTGATACAGACTAACACGGCTACCACTCTGAAACCAGAGTACAAAGTGCTTCTTATGTTATAAATTTTGAGGCTGGTTTGTTTGGTAAATGGGGTGTAGCTTCTCTCTTAAGAACTGGGTTCTAGTAAGCAAGAAGCACATTTCAGCCAAACTGCAGTAACAGGCATCTCTTTTTCTTAGAGCAAAAGATTAAAAGATGCACATTTTAAGCAGTGCATGGAAAAATTGTTGTTGTTTTTTACTCCTGTTTACATGAATGGGAATTATGTGGCCATATCCCCAAGCACTGCTTTTTCATGGTACGTGTAGGAATATAGGCACATATTAGAGTTGGGTGAAGTGTGGTTTTAAATTGACTTGGGATATTAGTGGTAGGTAAAAAGCAAGTCCTTACTCACCTCTCCAGCACCCGAGTTTGTGCGGAGTTGGTATGGGGCTCACAAATCTGTCAGAGACCAGACAATTCGTTGATCAACGGGCTCACACCATCCTTAGCTTAAAAGCTTCGGAGTAAGTGTGGCAAGTTTATTAGGGGTGAGCATCAATGTTTATACACAGAAGTAAACAAAGTGATTAACAGATCATAATGGTCATGCATAATCAATCAAGATTCTACAGGATAAAACAGGTTAAAATGTAAATTAGAAAAGACAAAGGAGGAGATGGCTGCTTATTGGGAGGGGTGGGTGTCATGAGTAGTTCGCAGGTCAGAGCTTTGATTAAAAGTTTCAGATAGAGACATCAAGTCTGGGTTAAGTTTAAACTCATGAAAAGTTCAGACTCAACATTAGCATGAACAATTGGCCCAAATGTGGAACCAGAAAGAATGAAATAATGAGAGAGAAGAGTAGTTGTTGTTGTTGTGTTAAACCTCAAAATACCAGTGTTATCTTATTTAAAGATTGGGCTGAAGTGATAGAAATGAAACACGCTTAATTGGGTCCCAGCTCAGTAAATTGGCTAGATGAGAAACTCGTTCATCTGTCCTTAGCTGAGGTCTTATGTCACTTCTTTGTTAAAGGATATAAAAAAGTAAACTCTTAAAGGGTTTATTGCTAATACTTGACTGACCAAATTGGAGCGAACCAATATGGATCTGAGCACCCCTGAGTTTAGCCCTTTTGTAAGTATCGTGATCAAATACTTATAAATGTTGTTACTGTTTAGATGCCATAAATAGCTTGTTATTTAGGTGTTTTAGGCATGTTTAGAGCAATTGTGCATATACCATTTGGCCTTTGGATTTAACAAAGGAATTTATGGTTAAATTAGTGTCTTTGTAATACCCTGCATAAATAACAATTCCAACAGTATGCCCTGAAGTATTCTTTGCTATTTACCTTCAGCATTTAGGAAACTCCAGCAAGTACCGAATGCTACAGCATACCTCCTCAGCAACAGTGGCTACTATAAATGTATCACACTCATATGAGTGTGTCCTCCACTGCCTACACCTTCCTATAGAGTATCTAATCAAGGACAAGATCCTCAGTCCTTATCGTCAAAGTTCTCCAAGGCCTGGGTCCAGGGTATCTAAAAGATCAGTTAAAGCTCTGATTGCCAACAATGTTCCTCTGAGACAATAGAACTCTCTACAAAAAGGGTGAAACTCCTCTGTGCAGGAGACAGAACTCTCTCACGGGCTGGTCAGTACTTTTTTCCCCATGGGTCTGTGAGTTTAAGCAAAGTTCAAATGGGATCAGTGAAGGGCTCAGATCTTTCACCTAAGGTGCTGTCTCATGCTACTCCCCCAGCTCCATTGCACTGCCCCCAGACTTGGACACTGCTGCCCAGCCATCACATGTGCAGGAGAAGGGCTCTACTGCTGCACCACTTGGCTCTGTTTACTGCATTGTCATTGGTTGTTTGGAAGCTGGGCGCACATCAGGTCAGTAGACACCTGAGGGTGTGAGCAGGGTGTATTCCCACCGAGGGTGAGGCCATAAACAGAGTTGGGGTGTATGACAGCAAACCCCCTCCCCTATGTGTGATGGAGGGGCCAATGAGTTGGCAGTGCCTAGGTTGGGGGAGAGGGGCTGCTCGCTGGTGTGGAACAGAGTTGATCCTGGGGAGAAACAGCTGCAGCAGGTTTGGTGGGGCCCTGGTCCAGCCATCACCTAAAAGTTGTGGAGGGAATGGGAGGAGCCACTGGGCGCATGCACCCTTCTCCTGCTCACCAGCAAGCACCTTGAGGGACAGGTTCACAAGATGGAGCAGTAGAGAGAGACAGGAGCAGGGAGAAACAGGGATGGGAGGGCAATAACAACCTTCATGGCATGGGGTGCAGACCCAGAAACTTGCTAAGCCCCCAGAAAGGCCCCCAACCCCACTGAATCTCATTGCACCCCAATATCAGACCCCCAAACCTACTGAGTTGCACTGCATTCTCTGGCCCTCATCCCCCTAGCCTCAAGGATGGTCGGTTTTTGTTTTGCCTCATTTAAAGAAACAACAGTAAATGGGTATTGTTGCCCAATTTTGACCCTGAGCGACTAATCAAAGTTTGGAGCCCTGGGTATGTTCCAGCTGGAAGTGGAAATTGTATCAATACCAGACTCCATCAGTCTTGTTTACTTATAAGGAATGTATAATGTCCTGCTCCTCCAAACGCAGGAGGAACCAAGCACAAAAGAATCAGTGTCTTAGCTTACAGCCCCACGCCTCTTTAGCCAACACCAGACCCAAATGCACTCTAGCTTTTTCCAGGGTCATGTTGTGTTGTGCTCACAGGCTAGTGCTGGGTTTTCTTGGTGTTTGTGTCATATCAGGACTCCCCCGCCCCACTGCCATTATGGTCTGTTTTCAGTTTTTCTGTGTTCTCTCTAACACACATGGCGTGCACATGTACAGCTGCCCACAATACCCAGTGCCACCCCTCCAACCACATTGATAACTCTCTCTCACAACTATTTTAAATGAAGTGTGTTCACACATCAGTTTGAGGTTTTAACGCGATCCATAATAAGGTTTTATGAGCTCAAATCGCCTTAAGTAATGCATGCATGTATACAAAAATTGCAGTTTGTCTGCATCAAGTACATAGAAACTTATTTTGACTGGGATTACCAGATACTCAGCACCATGCCGACACCGGGGTAAATTGACCTGAGCTACGTCGATTCCAGCTACGTTATTCACGTAGCTGGCGTAGTGTAACTTAGGTTGACTTACTCCCCTAGTGAAGACAAGCCTTAAGTATTACCTAGACCATTCCTGACAGGTGTTTGTCTAACCTGTTCTTAAAAATCTCCAGTGATGAAGATTCCACAAACTCCCTAGGCAATTTATTCCAGTGCTTAACTACCCTTACAGTTAGGAAGATTTTCCTAATGTCCATCCTAAATTGCTCTTGCTGAAATTTAAGCCTATTGCTTCTCTCCTATCCTCAGAGGTTAACCAGAAAAAAATTTCTTCCTCCTCTCTATCGCAACATTTTATGTACTTGAAAACTTTTATGTCCCCTCTCAGTCTTCTCTTCTCCAGACTAAACCAACCCAAGTTTTACAATATTCCCACAAAAGTCATGTTTTCTAGACCCTTAATAATTTTTGTTGCTCTTTTCTGGACTTTCTCCAATTTGTCCACATCCTTCCTGAAATGTGGCACCCAGAACTGGACACAATACTCCAGTTGAGGCCTAATCAGCCTGCAGTAGAGTGGAAGAATTACTCCTTGTGTCTTGCTCGCAACACTCATGCGCTTGGCATGCTGGGGCCTGGAGCCGCCCCTGCTTCACCCACTGTCCCCCTAAATTCCATGGGAGCCTCTATTTGAGAGTTCTCTGGACTTTGGTCATTGAGGGTTGAGAGCTGGTGGGTGGAGCAGGGGAGATAGAGTTGATGCATGTGGCATAATTCCTTGGAAGTCCACAGGATTTTCTGTTTTAAAATAAATAAATGCTGCACAGAAACACATTCCCATCTTTTAGACGTGATAGGGGATTTCAAAGATGGATAGCAAGTAAGACATGGCTCTTCAGAAGCCACATTATCATGGAGGCCAAAGTGGGATTGGGGCAGGATGCAGTGTAAAGAGAGAGAGCCTTCAGGGATATCCAGAGGATCCTGTGGATTTAGGCAGTCAACAAGTGGAGGCAAAGACTGAATCCTGTCTTTCTTTGGAGGAAAATCTGTTAGTGGGAATTCAGAATTTCCAGTCTTCTGTATATAGGTTTTTCCTATAGAAAGAATGATCTAGCCATAAGGTTTTTTAAATGGTTTTTACAGGTTTTACCTGTCAGTAATTAATATTATTTAATGAAAGGATTACTTTGGTCTCACCATTTGTTTCAAATATTTTTGCATTTATTTTCCCTGTATCAATTTAATATGAACACCCACAAATAATTAGACTGTGTACCTGGGGTACTAGAAATGGCTGCTTAATGTTCCATTAAATTAGAAATTCAACCATAGCTATTTTGGATTTGTCATGCTGCCCAGAAGTAAATGAAATCCCAGGGGATTATACTGGAATTTTGCTATTTTTATAAACATTTTATTATGCAGTTATTAGGTGCCAGGAGGAAATTTAAAATGGTGTAACTTGTACATTACATGAAAATTAATTCAAAAGAGATGAGTTGATACACTAACACGTCAGTATTAGTGAAGCCCATTGCTTTTGGAGCCCTCTCTTAAAATTCACAGCTGTTGTACATGATAAAATTGCCAGTGATCTCTAGATTTCAATTATTAAAATACCCAGCTTATTCTTCATAGGGACCGTGGGAGGAAATGTATATGCTCTTATAGAGGTCAGCTCACCTCTTTGGCAGAGAAATTTTCAGAAGTGATCACAGAAATCTTCTTTCTGGAATCTTTGTAAACAGTGTCCTGTAAGGGAGGATTTGATGGCTCTGGTGAACTTGTGGTGTTTGGAGAGAAGGAGAGAGGGTGGGGTGTTAGACCCTCCTAACCTCTCAGAAAACAGCCCAACCCCCCAGAACTGTGGAGAGAGCAGCCACACAGGGTTACTTTTACACTTTTAATCTTTAGACCAGGTTTATCTTGTTCTCTTCCACACAGTTTGTTTTTTGCTCCCTGGGGCAAATGTTGGCAGGGTCAAGGCCTCTCCCCCAAATGCACCCACATGCCCCTTCCATGGTGTTCAGTGCTGCTGGCAGCGTGAGTCGTAGGCTGTTCTCAGGTAGTGCTAGTTGCAGCAATGGTTTAGTGCTGCGGGAGACTGTTGCCCTCTCCTCCATCAACCCCCTCTGTGTTGGGGTAGCTGAGTTAAGGGATTCCTGAGCTGTGCTTTGAGGTGGCTAACTGAATCTGTGGATGTCAAACCCAGTGGTTCTCAGCCAGGGATATGTGTACCTGTGGGGGTACTCGGAGGTCGTCTGGGAGTACTCAACTCCTCTAAATCAGTGTTTCTCAACATGAGGGTTGCAACCCTCAGGAAGGACAAGTTTAGATGGATTGCAAGTGCAGGACTGGCATTAGGGGTGCCAAGCAGGGCTTCACCCCTGGTGATGGGGCTTGGGCTTCAGACAAGTCTAACAAGTGAAAAACAGACTCAAGTATCACACTGAAATCATAGAACTGGAAAGGCCCTCGAGAATCATCTAGTCCAGTCCCCTGCAGTCAAGGGAGGACTAAGTGTTATCTAGACCATCCATGACAGATGTTTGTCCAACCTGCTCTTAAAAATCCCCAATGATGGAGATTCCACAACCTCCCTAGGCAATTTATTCCAGTGCTTAACCACTCTGACATTTAGGAAGTTTTTCCTAATGTCCCGCCTAAACCGCCCTTGCTGCAATTTAAGTCCATTGCTTCTTGTCCTGTCCTCAGAAGTTAAGAAGAACAATTTTTCTTTCTCCACCTTGTAACAACCTTTTATGTACCTGAAAACTGTTATCATGTCCCCTCTCAGTCTTCTCTTCTCCATACTAAACAAACCCAATTTTTTCAATCTTCCCTCTTAGGTCATGTTTTCCTTTTTTGTTGCTCCTCTCTGGTCTCTCTCCAATTTGTCCACTTCTTTCCTGAAATGTCTAGAACTCAACACAATACTCCAGTTGAGGCCTAATCAGCGTGGAGTAGAGCAGAAGAATTACTTCTCGTGTCTTGCTTACAATACTCCTGTTAATACATCCCAGAATGATGTTTGCTTTTTTTTTTGCAACAGCATTACGCTGTTGACTCATATATAGCTTGTGAGCCACTATGACCCGCAGATCCCTTTCCGCTGTACTCCTTCCTAGGCAGTCATTTCCCATTTTGTATGTGTGCAACTCAGGGCCGGTGCAAGGATGTTTCGCACCCATGAAAGCTTATGCTCCAATACATCTGTTAGGGCTTGGCTACACTTGAAAGTTGCAGTGCTGGGAGTTACAGCGCTGGTCGTCCAGCTGTGTAGGGACAGCGCTGGTGTGTGGCCACACTCACAGCTACCATCGCTGGTGTGTGGCCACATTTGCAGCATTTGCAGCGCTGTTGGGAGTGATGCATTATGGGCAGCTATCCCAGCGTTCAAGTGGCAGCAACGTGCTTTCCAAAAGAGGGGGGTGGGGGGGTGTAGTGTGACAGGGAGCGGGGGGAGAGAGAAAGAGTGGATTTTTGGAGCCAACACTGTGTGTTTAGCTTCCTGCCTTGAAAAATCAGAAAATGTTCGTGACCCCTTAGTCTTAACTCTTAATTGCAAACAGCCTGCATCCAAACGGACTCCCCGCTGTCAAGCAAACACTCACTCCCTGCCTGCCTCATTATCTCATTTGATTGTTCACAGCCAGGTACAGATTGATCACAGCAAACAGGAGCTGTGTTATAAGCAGCTCCGGGATCAACGGAGCTCCGAGTTCACAACAAAACAAAGAGAGGCTGCATAACAAAACAAAGAGAGTAATTTATAAAAGCATTCTGGGATATCTGCTAATATCCTGGAGGCCAATAACAGCGCTGGTGTGTGTCCACACTTGACGAGCAGCGCTGGATCACCAGCGCTGCAATCGTTACACCCCAACCAGACCAGGTGTACAGCCAGCGCTGCAGCCAGGGAGTTGCAGCGCTGATGTGCCTTGCAGGTGTGGACGCTTACTAATTGCAGCGCTGGAAAGCCTCCACCAGCACTGCAACTTTCAAGTGTAGCCAAGCCCTTAGTCTATAAGGTGCCACAGGACTCTTTGCTGCTTTTTACAGATCCAGACTAACATGGCTACCCCTCTGATATTTGCCTAGTGGATGTCACTCAGGTGTAATTACATTTGAAATACAGATACATAGTCAATATTCATAACTTTACATGCAAAAATGATACATGCATACAACTAGAATAAAATCTTAACTTTTCCAATGACACCTCACATGACCCATCTTGTACAAAATGCATCATAATCATACAATTATGAAGAATATGGGCTGCAGTGTAACAGGAGAGAAAAAGGAATGAGGAGGAATATTGAGAGACAGTGGGATACAGGCAGGAACAAAGGGGACAGGGAGAACACAGGAAGTGTAAAGGGAATGAGACAACATCAGAGAGTAAACAGGAAAGAGAAGCTGTTTGTCAAAGAAAAAGAGGCACAAGAAAAAGAGAGAGGAAAAAACAGGCTAATGAATGAAAGAATAGCCAGAAGCCATGGAAAATAGACAGGAAATCTTATGTCAATGGTTACAATTAGTTGGAAATGGAAAATGGGAGAGGGAGAGATGGAACAGAAATGTAAGAAATGAAAAAGCAATTCCTCCCACAATTTCTAGGAAAAGTTATTTCATTAACTTTTGCTCCATTATTGTACGTTCCTGACAAATGTCCTATTGTAACTTCCTGTCCAAATGTCCACAGGGATCAGTTCTGGGTTTGGTTTTTTTTTCAATATAGTCATCAATTATTTAGGTAATAGCATAAAGAGTACACTTATAGAGTTTGCAGATGAAACCAAGCTGGGAGGGGTTGCAAGTGCTTTGGAGGATAGAATTAAAATTTAAAATTATCTGCACAAACTGGAGAACTGGTCACAAGAAAATTGTTCTCGTTAACCGCCTAGGATAGGACAAGAAGGAATGGTCTTAAATTGCAGCAAGGGCTGCTTAGGTTGGTCATTAGGAAAAATTCCTAACTGTCAGGGTGGTTTATAACTCTGAACAAAGCACCGTTCAGGCTCCAGATCCAGCAGCTGACACTCCCGGCCATGCTTCAGCATCAGCTGAGCTGCTCCCTACTCAGCCCCCGCATGAGTTTGCAAGCTTGTCCCGCTCCTGGCAGAGAGAGAGAGAGAGTGCGTGTGTGTGTGTGTCCCTCCCAGCGGGTGGGAGGGGTACGGATGAAAGCAGTGCAGACCCCAGCACTATTCCTGTTCTGCTGGCTGGCTCTTGCATCTTTCTGTAAGTGGCTGCCCCACGCATAGGGGTGGGCACAGGCAGCCCAGATATGCCTACCTTTATGATGCAATACAGGCACAGTATAGTATTTGCTGCTTTTTTGGGAGGGGGAAGGGGGGGTATCTCTGCTGCTGCCTTATTGGTTACTTCTGGTTTCACTTGGAGTCCGATTGACCAGTCAGTCTGCAACTCTGGTGTCTGTATCTTTGAGGTTCTACTTTAATACTTAGTCCTGCGATGAATGCAGGGGACTGGACTAGTTGACCTCTCAAGGTTCCTTTCAGTCCTATGATTCTATATTCTAGATGTTTGGGAGAAAATCTGGCTAGCTAGTTTGAGTACTTAAATTGATGGCTATTTTGTATTAGATAGTTCAATATCTGGAATACAAGACAAAGAAAATAACCTGTAAACAAGAGTTGCCAGTGGTTGTTAGTCCCCAGGCCCTTGGTTTATTTGGAGAATTGTCAGGGTTCGCAAAATTGCAGGTGCTGGCAGCTGTGAATGGATGGACTCCAACACAAGCAGCTGGATTCTGTTTCTCCTCTAGTAGAGAATGTTAATGGTTGCATGAAAATCCCTCTGCATTTCATTTAAATTAAGTCATTTTAAGTTTCACCATCACCCTAAAATGCTATCTTGTTGTACCTCCCAAAACAGGCTGCTTCTGTTCCTCCAGTGTAAATGTTCCACTTGAAATACAAGTGTCTATCTTTATAATTCCTGCAGAACCAGAAAATTATACACACATCAACAGTAGTACAAGTAAATAATGTGCATTTAATATCTTGAATGTTTAACATGCCCAAAATCCATGCAAGCTCAGACAGTCTAGTAAGCTTTTCGGGTATTCTTCCCACTCAATCTTTGATTCTGATGAAGGTATGAGCAGTAGTTCCAGGCGCCGTTATTTCTATCATTGTTTCTCTTACTGTCATCTTTTAAGGAAAGAAAAATGTACAATCAAACATTCTAGCTTTTTGAAGGAAAACCATAAAGTCATCTAGTGCACGAATGTCACACTTGGAAAGAGAAAAACTGATGTAAAGGCAACGCTGATCTTCAACAAACAGACAAAATTAAGCGGGGGAAAAAGGTTTAAACTAACAGATTTTGTGGGTTTTTGTTTGTTTGTTTTGTTTTAAATTGTATGGCACTTTAGTAAAAGCATGAGGTTCATCCATGGGTGAGCCATTCCAAGGAAATTAGTTTCAATATAATAAGTGCATATGTCCTTGCAGTGCTACTTATAGATGCCAGACAATCCATTCCAAATGTCACTTGTCAGTGCGTTAAACTGGGCTTCCTCTGAGAGGCTGTCAGTGTAGATAGTGCTGTTGTTGTTCATAATGTGTAAAACAACATGTTATGTTTCTATTTGGGCAATATAAAAACAATTTGAAGTCCCTGTGCGTTTTTTAGTGCAAAATGATACTAATTGGTTCAGAAAAACTCCATTTAAAAAAGATGAACAGACACAATGCCAGGCTTTCTAATAGGAAAGCATTTATACATTATTGATACTGTGGAGGCAAGTATCATTGTCCTTGCTTCATATTACACAGTAGAAAGATATAAGAATATTTATAAATGGATTGTTAGTTTTGGTGATTCATTCAGAATTTGCCTGAGCTCTTTCAATATACACCTCTACCCCATTATAATGCAACTGGATATAACACAGTAAAGCAGCGCTTTGGTGGGGCAGGGCTGCGCGCTCTGGCGGATCAAATCAAGTTTGATATAACGCGATTTCACCTATAACACGTTAAGATTTTTTTGGCTCCCGAAGTCAGCGTTGTATCGAGGTAGAGGTGTAGTATGAAAGTCCATTGATGATGATCGTGATGATTATTTGAGTGCCTACAGACACCCAAGCAAGCCTTATTGCGTTGGGCATCGTATAACACTTACGAAGACGTGGTCCCTGCCCTGAAGAACTCAGTCTATGGCCCTGATCCAGCAAAATGCTAAGTATCTATTGAACTTGCAATGTGTATCCCATTGAATGAATTTAAACAAAAGCATGTGTTTAAGACCCTGATTCGGCACTTAGGCATATGCATGTCTTTAAGCACATCACTAATCCCACTGAAATTAGTGGGCCAATTAAGATGTAATGGGATGCCAAAAGTTACATGTGCTTAAGTACTAAGGGCCTAAGTGCTAAAGACCCAGTCATGCACATTCCTAGCTTTACTCAGATGAGTAGTCAGTACCCTTTTCACAGGGTCAGACCCTAAGGCCCCATGTAAATACCAGGCAATGGATGGTATTTAAAAATATATAATCAGTAGGTGCATACGTTACACTCTTATTATTACTTACAACAATTGACAGAAACTACGCTTATTTGGGGGCGGATGCCGTCACCCCTATTTTGATTCTGTTAACTGATTTTCTCCAGAGTAATTAAAGACATTACTCCTTAGTGAGGGCTATTTCCAGTCAAATTTCTCTTTCCCTATTTTCAGACATTCTGCTTAGAGCATTTCAAAAACATTAACAAAATGTATGGGGAGGGTGAAAATGTGAGGGGTTTTTTTTATTATTTTACCTTCCCCATGCTGAACCATGGAGAAACTTAATCGTGGTAGGAAGTGATTCTTACAGGCTAAACTGTGATACTTCACTCATGCTAAATAGGGCTTTACACCAGTCCGTGAGTAGTCCTTCAGACCTCCGTGGGGCTAACTTGTAGAATAAGATACTGTTCAGTGTGAAAAAGGGTATAACAATCTGGTGCTTTCTGAGTGTGAGACTAAACTATATGCATATCCCTTATTTTTTTTAACAACATATAACATTTTCCTTAAGCAAATGCAGATGAGTATATTAAATGATAAATAAGAGAGCCTTATAGAATATTCTAACTTAGAGAAAAGGTCTTTCTAAGCCTCATAAGTAAGGACTATAAAGATCACTGAGTGGCTTGGAGTTTTGTGGGTTTCTTATTTTAGGTTTTAAAAGTGACTTTGAATTATTCAAAGGTCAATGTCAGCATTTACACCAAGTGAAATTAAAGGCACGCTATTATCCTATATCCCACCACTCTCCATCCATCTTCTGCTGCATGCAATTTTTCTTTTAACCTGGGCAGTATTGAGAGAATCTCTATGTATGCTTTATTTATGTAACTTTTGTTAGTGTGAGCATAAACCAACAGACTACACCGGTAGATTAGAAAGCAGGAGCTGTCAACTTGAAATCAATTTCTCTATTAATAAAATGCCTTCACTGTAAATATTGATAGAATTATTCTTTTCTGAGAGCAAATTGCAAAAAAGAAGTGAGATAATGATCCAGAAACAGAACACCTGCTTTTTTCCTAGATCTTCTAGTTACCTTTGTAGAGACAAAACCACAGAATTGTCCCCTGTGGACAGATAAGATGATAGTTCAAACTTAGTATCTGGCAGTTGTGTACAATGAAATAGTTTAGAATAGCAGATCAACCCTCTTTTAAAAATATCCTAGATTTTATTCGGGTAAAGTAATCAAACAAATATCTAAGTGCAACAACTACTGATTCTACTTAGTAAAAATGCCTTGGGTCATAACTTATCAGAAAATTAGATTGCTTATCATAACCCCTATAACTGGACAATACTAAATATTCCTTGGTTTAAAGATGAACCTTGATAATATTTATGACATCATACTTCAAATAAATGTCATAAATTCCCAATAAACTATCAAATATAGCAACTACAAGTAAGGGCTTGTCTCCATAGGAAGAAAAGCCCAGAATGGCAAGTGCAGAATAGTTATTCTACATTAGCTCCCAGTGTGGACGCTCTTTCACACTGATTGCCTTTGTGCGGTTTAGCTTAATCATTCGATTAAGCTAAACCACACAAAGCCAGAGGCATTCAGTGCAGAGTAAGCGTGTCTGCACAGGAAGCTAGCACAGAAGAGCTATTGCACTTTAAATTTACATCTAGCGATTTTTCACTCATTTCCCCATGTACACAAGCTCTTACCCAGGGGCGGCTCTAGACATTTCACCGCCCCAAGCAGGGCGGCATGCTGCGGGGGGCGCTCTGCCGATCGCCGGTCCCGTGGCTCCGGTGGACCTCCCGCGGGCGTGCCTGCGGAGGGTCCCTCCGCAGGCACGCCTGCGGGAGGTCCACCGGAGCCACGGGACCAGCAGACCCTCTGCAGGCATGCCGCCGCAGGCTGCCTGCCTGCCGCCCTCCCGGCAACCGGCAGAGCGCCCCCCGCGGCATGCCGCCCCAAGCACGCGCTTCGCGTGCTGGGGCCTGGAGCCGCCCCTGCTCTTACCAAAAGAACCAGAAGTAAATAATATTTCAGGCAGGAGAACATTTATTTTAGCTAGGTTTACACAATTTAGTGAAATAACCATGAGTTTAGGATTTGTATTCATTTTTTGCATTAACAGATGGTAATTTGCGCAGCAAAAATTCTACCATTTATCTGGATTAAAAGATATTTCATACAGGGCGTGGCAATATTTGGTTTCTGCTTATTTGAGCACTATATTTTTATCTTCCTCCATTGTATGGTCGCTCATGAAGAATGAATGCAATTGTTCAACTATTCAAGAGTGCTTTTCCATGCTGACATTTTTGGTGCTAGTAGGATAACTTAGATGATCTTCTTTTCAAAGACAATGAAACATGCATATACCTTTTGGCATTAAAATAAGAACCAAATAGTTGGAGGTCTTTACCCAGTTCTGCCAATAAACCATAAATACTAGTTTTTCAGCAGTTGCATTTTAATCACACTCTTTTAAAAATTACTTCTGCACATGCATCCTTCAAACCCATAGCTGTGGTACCCTCTAATTTGGGGAGCTAGAAATAAGATGCTCAGCTTTAATTTTTTTTAAGTAAGGTTTTAGTCAATTGTCTAGCAAACTACTTGTATAAACATCAACTGACAGCTAGAGAATAAAGGGACACTTAGCTGTGATCCACTTCTCAAGTAGGAGGTAGGAGGGGTCTTAAAGATCCTCCCCTCCCTCATGTGTCACTTTAAATAAAGGTTTCAGAGTAGCAGCCATGTTAGTCTGTGTCCGCAAAAAGAACAGGAGTACTTGTGGCACCTTAGGCCTTGTCTACACTACAGGACTATTTCGAATCTACTTAAGTCGAATTTGTGGATTCGACCTTAATAAGTCGAATTTGTGTATCCATACTAAATACACAAATTCGAACTTCTGAGTCCACATTCACGGGGCCAGCTTCGACTTTGGAAGCGGTGCACTGTGGGAAGCTATCCCACAGTTCCCGCACTCCCCGCTGCCCATTGGAATTCTGGGATTTCCCCCCAATGCATGCTGGGGGGAAAAATGTGCCGACGGTGGTTTTGGGTTAGTGTAGTCATTGAACCGTCAATCACGCCCTCCCTCTCTTTCTTGAAAGCGCCGGCGGGAAATCTGTTCGCGCCCTTGTCTGGTCGGTTACAGCGCA
The DNA here is from genome assembly GCF_016161935.1 of Mauremys reevesii. NCBI lineage: Eukaryota > Metazoa > Chordata > Testudines > Geoemydidae > Mauremys > Mauremys reevesii. The sequence continues at coordinate 32,924,209 of NC_052629.1, read as the reverse complement.
GACACCACAGCACTGCGAGCATGGAGCCCGCTGCGATCATTGCTGCACTTATGGCCGTTGTCAACTCCTCGCATCTTATCGTCCACCTCTTCCACGGTCAGCTGCTGAGAAATCGGGCGAGGAGGCTCCGGCAGCGCGGTGAGGAGAGTGGCACAGACCTCTCAGAAAGCAGGGTACGCCGCGCAGTGGAGATCATGGTGGCAATGGGTCACGTTCATGCTGTGGAACGGCGATTCTGGGCCCGGGAAACAAGCACAGACTGGTGGGACCGCATAGTGCTGCAGGTCTGGGATGACACAGAGTGGCTGTGAAACTTCAGGATGCATAAGGGCACTTTCCTTGAACTGTGTGACTTGCTGTCCCCTGCCCTGAAGCGCCAGGACACAAGGATGCGAGCAGCCCTGAGTGTGCAGAAGCGAGTGGCCATAGCCCTCTGGAAACTTGCCACGCCAGACAGCTACCGGTCAGTAGCGAACCACTTTGGCGTGGGCAAATCTACCGTGGGGATTGCTGTCATTCAAGTAGCCCACGCAATCGTTGAGCAACTGCTCTCAAAGGTAGTGACTCTCGGAAATGTCCAGGTCATCATAGATGGCTTCGCCGCGATGGGATTCCCAAACTGCAGTGGGGCTATAGATGGGACTCACATCCCTATCCTGGCACCAGCCCACCAGGCCAGCGAGTACATTAACCGAAAGGGCTACTTTTCAATGGTGCTGCAAGCTGTGGTGGACCATAGGGGACGTTTTACCAACATCAACGTCGGGTGGGCGGGCAAGGTTCATGACGCGCGTGTGTTCAGGAACTCTGGTCTGTTTAGACGCCTCCAGGCAGGTACTTTCTTCCCGGACCACAAAATAATGGTTGGGGATGTGCAGATGCCTACAGTGATCCTCGGGGACCCGGCCTACCCGCTAATGCCCTGGCTCATGAAGCCCTATACAGGCGCCTTGGACAGTGAAAAGGAACTCTTCAACTACCAGCTGAGCAAGTGCAGAATGGTGGTGGAGTGTGCTTTCGGACGTCTCAAGGGGAGATGGCGGACCTTACTGACTCGCTCGGACATCAGCGAAAAGAATATCCCCGTAGTTATTGCTGCTTGCTGTGTGCTCCACAATCTCTGTGAGAGCAAGGGCGAGACCTTTTTGGCTGCTTGGGAGGTTGAGGCAAATCGCCTGGCTGCTGTTTATGATCAGCCAGACACCCGTGCTTAGAGAATATCCCAGCGGGAAGCGATATGCATCAGGGAGGCTTTGAAAGCGAGTTTCCTCGCGGAGCAGGGTAACCTGTGACTGTCCACTTGATTTTAAGAGAGCCTGATCACAAACCAAGTTTCCCCCACTTCCAAAGGACGTTTTAAAACTAAGGACATGTTTTAGTAATTAATAATAAATCTTTCATTGACTTTGCATTTCTGTTTCTTGGTTGAAACATGGAAGCATTCTGTGCTGGGTAAGGTGTGCACTGATGGGTGGGTTTGCAGGAAGGGGCGAGGGGTGCCGTCTTTGGATAGGGGTTAACATGACGGCTGTGGGTTTGGGCGTTGGAAGGGGTGAGGGGTGTGGGGGAAGGGTGAGTATCTGCCCCTGGATGAGGGCTCTTTTTGGGGCTCAGGGCACCGGGGAGGATCGTGGCTATGGTCCAAGTGCATGTGAAGGGAAGCCTGCCTTTACATTCAGGGATGGCAGGCACCAGGACCCTGGACAAGCATAGACATCAAGGAAAGACCTGGGGCAGCATACACCACACAGACTGTCCCTGGTGCCTAGTGACTGCAGTCTGTGTGTGCCCTGCAGTTGACCCTGCACCCAAGTCTGTAGCATGGCACTGTGGGCTATGCACTGAAATTACAAATCAACCCCCCCCCCACACCCACAGAAAGTCTTCTGACACCAGAAACGTGACGGAAACATTGAGTAACACCAAACCGCTTTTAATAATGTAGTACACAGTGGGGGGTTTAAACTTGGAGTTGGGACTGGTTGATGCTGTAAGGAAAGAGCTTGTACAAATTTACAGCGCCAGAGTTGTCTCGAACATTATCGGTCTGCTGCGGTGCAGGGACAGTTCTCACGGCCCCTACCGCCCCTCCTTCTTGTAACTTTGGGTGAGGGGGGGACAGGACTTCTTGGCGTTGGAGGGCGGTTGCAGATGCACTGCAGGGGGGCTCTCTCCTCCTGCCTGCGGTCTTGCAGAACATCTACAAGGCGCCGGAGCGTGTCCGTTTGCTCCCTCATTAGACCAAGCAGCGTTTGAGTCGCCTGCTGGTCTTCCTGCCGCCACCTATCCTCCCGTTCCAGGTGTGTGCGATGCTGCTGACACAGGGTCTCCCTCCACTGTCTCTGCTCTGCCGCCTCCGCTCTGGAGCAGGCCATCAGTTCCTGGAACATGTCGTCCCTAGTCTTTTTCTTTCGGCATCTAATCTGAGCCAGCCTCTGCGAGGGGGATGCCGGGGCAGTCCGGGAAGGAGCCGAAGCTGTGTGATGCGAAAAAGTAGGTGATTTCCTTGAACACATACATGTTTGCCAACAGTAAACACAGTCTAGTCAGTTTCAGTTAACAAGACCAAAGAGGGAACCAAGTCTCAGGAGATGTCAGAACTAGTCCGAGATTTCGGAATACGCTCTCATTGGCGGCGCCATTGCACTGGATAGCGCACAAGCGAGGAGAGACAGCTGCATCCCTCTTGCACAAAGTCCTGGTAAGCCTTACAGTACATACTGCTTATCAGTTAGTGGTTAGCTGTGCTCTCCTGCAAAAGGCAATGTGCAAAGCAGAAAAGATGACCCTTTTGCAGCCACTACTGCCAGTGCACGGGAAAGATCACTGTATGCTTTTCCTCTGTGCCCTTAAACACGTGGCTGTTAAGCGAGGGTCATTCTTATGCAAAGGAAAAGTCTGTTAAGCGAGGGTCATTCTTATGCAAAGTAAAAGTCTGTTAAGCGAGGGTCATTCTTATGCAAAGTAAAAGTCTACCATTCACAATAGTAACAGTACACTAATTCCCCTAATTAGATGCAGCACTTCCAGAACGACATTACCCTGAGGCGTGTCAGGAGGACTCAGAGAGAGCAGATGCTAACAGAAGCCCTGCACAGACCAGGACCATACGCTGCCATGCTCGTAGAGGCGATGCTTCCCCTTTACCTTCGGATGGCCTGGCGCGGAAGAGTGTGCTTCCACGGAGCACCCAATAAAGCACCTCTCCCAAGAAACCTCCTGCTGAGGCTTTTCCAGCTGCTCTCTGAGAGCTTTTTTGAACTGTCCCCAGAGGATTATTGCTCGATCCCTATATGTGTAGACCTACTGTTTGTATAGTTTGATATTTAAAAATTTTTATATAGTATTTCTATTTTTTATATATATACCTGTTTCTTAAAAAATAAATGTTTCCCTGTTTGTAGCACTTACCGCCTGATCCTTCCCCTGATTCCGAGTCCGGGTTCACGGGCGGGGACGGTTGGTAGGGGATCTCTGTGAGGGTGATGAAGAGATCCTGGCTGTCAGGGAAAGCGGGAGTGGGTTCGATGTCGCCTGCGCCGTCCTCAAAAGACCCTTCCTCATCTTCCCCATCGGCGAACATGGAGGAGGAACTGTCCCGGTACACTATTCCGTCCTCGGAGTCCACCGTCACTGGTGGGGCAGTGGTGGCAGACCCACCTAGAATGGCATGCAGTGCCTCGTAGAAGCGACATGTCTGGGGCTGGGCTCCGGAGCGTCCGTTTGCCGTTCTGACTTTTTGATACCCTTGTCTTAGGTCCTTCACTTTCACGCGGCACTGCATCGCATCCCGGCTGTATCCTTTCTCTTTCATGGCTTTAGAGACCTTCTCGAAGGTTTTCGCGTTCCGCTTGCTAGAGCGCAGCTCCGAGAGCACAGACTCATCGCCCCACACAGCGATCAGATCCATAACTTCCCTGTCAGTCCATGCTGGGGACCTCTTTCTATTCTGGGATTGCCCGGACTCCTCTGCTGGAGAGCTCTGCATCGTTGCAGGTGCTGCGGAGCTCGCCCCGATGTGCAACCAGAACGTCAGATTCAAACCGCCCAGACAGGAAAATGAATTCAAATTTTCGCGGGTCATTTCCTGTGTGGCTGGCCAGAGAATCCAAGCTCGGACTGCTGTCCAGAGCATCAACAGAGTGGTGCACTGTGGGATAGCTCCCGGAGCTACTAAGTTCGATTAGCATCCACACCAAGCCTAATTCGAGCTAGCCATGTCGAATTTAGCGTTACTCCACCTGCCGGGGTGGAGTACCAAATTCGAACTAAAGAGCCCTGTAGTTCGAATTAAATGGCTTCCTGGTGTGGACGGTTGAGCGGTTAGTTCGAATTAACGCTGATAAATTCGAATTAAAGTCCTAGTGTAGACCAGGCCTTAGAGACTAACAAATTTATTTCAGCATAAGCTTTCGTGGGCATCCGAAGAAGTGAGCTGTAGCCCACGAAAGCTTATGCTGAAATAAGTTTGTTAGTCTCTAAGGTGCCACAAGTACTCCTGTTCTTTGTAAATAAAGGGCGAGTCAATTAAGTTGCACTTATCCCAAGGAATAAATATGTTTAATCCTTCCTATAATCCATCAGACAGTCCTGTGCATAGTGATGTGATCACAGTGGACAAGAGTAGTTTAGGTTTTTGAGAGCAGCAACAGATGTTCTATAGTCCTATGCCAAAATGCAAGGACTTCTCAGACCTATTTCTAATAGTACCAGTACTTCAGATTCCTAACTGACCACTTCCACATAAATGACGTAAACCGAGTGCCTCAATAAACATATTTTCTAGTTTCATATACCTTCAGGCAGAGAAAAAATGTTAACATCTGTTTGAACTGCAGAATAATTTCGAAGTTTGCTTGCTTTAAATTGTTGATCTGTAGGCTGAGTTGGCATAGCAACATAACAATGACAATTTTTTTGTGGAGGCAGTAAGTAGTATTCTAAACAGCATTTGTCAATCTTGCTATTTTAGAAATAGATACTAATCTCTCCTTTGTCAAAACTCAGCCTTGATTCTATATACTATTGCTGTCAGATTTACTGTATTAGTAGAAATATGTTTTCCAGGGAACATTCATATTACAGCATATTTTGAAGCCCATCATGTAAACCACAACTGCTCGGCATATTTATAGCAATTCAGTATTACAGAGAAAAGCAATAGATATATTAATATTAATAATAATAAGCAAAGTGGGGCTAGCTAGTCATAACAAATCTGTTTATTTGGGGAATTCAAAACCTTTTTCTATTTATGAATTTCTGCAGACTGGAGTTGTTATGAATTTGTACATTATTCAGATTTGAATAGTTTATGCAAAAATATTTCAGCCTATGCATAGCTCAGTGTATTGCTCCGCTGCTATTCACTGTAACAATTGCCTGGTATATTTGCTGTTCATAATTTTAGTCATGTTTATATGATTTCTCACCTAAGTCACATGTCAGTTTCCCTGCTCTCTGACTGAAAATTGAAACTTTTACAAGCTTCACAGCCTTGGCAAAGCTCCCCCAGCCAGACTCTCACCAGGTTGTTGTGCTTTTAAGCTGCTGTTGGTCTGGGTAGGCTTTAGCACTGTCTTTGGCACAACCTCTCTGTTTGTTTGGTACCCCTTCTGGAAGAGGGACTCCATGGGCCAGCTGCCTTAGGCCCCAAGGCCAGTACTGAACACTCCCTAAGCCTCCCACTATTTTAAGCACACTCTTCCTAGAGCTCCACTGTTGTGGGCACTCTAGTTTATAGTCTGTACCTTCAAGGACACATAATATTTGAAGCAAATAAACACAGAATTTGCAAAAGGATTTCTAAGACAATCGATTTACTTTAGAGACAGCACAGGAGATATACAGATCTAGGTAAAACAATAAACACCTGCACACCGTTCCCTGCCTCAGTTTCCTCACAACTCTTGAGTATTCTTTAGGATTTGGGTCAGTGTTCTTTTAGGATTCCAAGTCCTCTCTTTTTGAACTGAAGTCTGCTTTTGGACCAAGGCTTCACCTCCTAATCATGACATGTGTTTCTCTGACCCCTGCTCTGGCTGGTCTGGACAAGACCTGCTGTTATATGCATTCCTTGGTGGATGCCAGATCCTGAAGAGTGCCCTGTACTCTGAAATTCACAAAGGGTCTAGAAAGAGAGCCAGACCGCTGTGCAGATTTCGGGATGTTTGTAAAGATGACTTAATATCCTTGGGAATCTCTGTGGGTGATTGGGAAAGGGGTGCAGAATGCCACTCTGGTTGATGGAGTCGGCTTGTAGATGGCATTACGAGGCAGACTAGATCACCGGTGTGATGACTGGTGTCACAGGAGGAAAGAATCTGCTGCTCAGATTCAGAGCATTCCTAGTGTGTGGATGTGCCCTACCTATGGACAGGACTATCACTCGTGCATTGGACTCAGCAGCTATCAAAGAACTCATTGGTGCATACACCATGCTCTGTAAAGACAGGGCCGGCTCCAGGCACCAGCCCAGCAAGCTGGTGCTTGGGGCGGCTAACGGAGAGGGGCGGCACGTCTGGCTCTTCAGTGGCAATTTGGCGGCGGGTCCCTCACTCCCTCTTGGATCAAAGGACCAGCCACCGAATTGCCGCCGAAGACTGAAACGGTAGCAGTAGAGCTGATCGTGAGTTTTTGTTTGTTTCTTTGTTTTTTTGCTGCTTGAGGCGGCAAAAACCCTGGAGCCAGCCCTGTGTAAAGAGCAACACTGCAATTGATTGCATCATCAGGGATCTACAACCCATCCTTGACAATGATCCCACACTTTCACAGGCCTTGGGTGGCAGGCCAGTCCTCGCCCACAGACAACTTGCCAACCTGAAGCATATTCTCACCAGTAACTGCACACCGCACCATAGTAACTCTAACTCAGGAACCAATCCATGCAACAAACCTCGATGCCAACTCTGCCCACATATCTACACCAGCGATACCATCACAGGACCTAACCAGATCAGCCACACCATCACCGGTTCATTCACCTGCACATCCACCAATGTTATATATGCCATCATATGCCAGCAATGCCCCTCTGCTATGTACATCGGCCAAACTGGACAGTCTCTAAGGAAAAGGATAAATGGACACAAATCAGATATTAGGAATGGCAATATACAAAAACCTGTAGGAGAGCACTTCAACCTCCCTGGCCACACAATAGCAGATCTTAAGGTGGCCATCCTGCAGCAAAAAAACTTCAGGACCAGACTTCAAAGAGAAACTGCTGAGCTCCAGTTCATCTGCAAATTTGACACCATCAGCTCAGGATTAAACAAAGACTGTGAATGGCTTGCCAATTACAGAACCAGTTTCTCCTCTCTTGGTTTTCACTCAACTGCTAGAACAGGGCCTCATCCTCCCTGATTGAACTAACCTCGTTATCTCTAGCTTGCTTCTTGCTTGCATATATAAACCTGCCCCTGGAAATTTCCACTACTTGCATCCGAAGAAGTGGGTATTCACCCACGAAAGCTCATGCTGCAAAACGTCTGTTAGTCTATAAGGTGCCACAGGATTCTTTGCTGCTACTGCAATTGATAGTGAATGCTTCCAAACTCAGATAGAATGAGTTACAATTGTGCAACCTGGAAGTGACAAAAGTGTGTGTCTCGGTGCTCATCTGAGAGGACTAGTTGAACCTCCTAACAGGATGGACATGGAAGAAGGAATTGCTCACTATTGTGGCAGCTTCCAGGAGTAGTGAGGTGCCTAGCTAGGCCCTGAGACTTTGCACCACCTTGACTATCTACAATATGGCGCTCTCAATCATTAGTGGGGATAACATACTGGCAAGTTCCCCAAAATGTTTCCCCTTGTTTAATAGTATTATGTCTATCTTTCCTGTAAAAGCAGCAAAGAATCCTGTGGCACCTTATAGACTAACAGACGTTTTGGAGCATGAGCTTTCGTGGGTGAATACCCACTTCGTCGGACGAACTTGCATCCGACGAAGTGGGTATTCACCCACGAAAGCTCATGCTCCAAAACGTCTGTTAGTCTATAAGGTGCCACAGGATTCTTTGCTGCTTTTACAGATCCAGACTAACACGGCTACCCCTCTGATACTATCTTTCCTGTGGTTTTGTTTTGAGCTATTCATATATTTGCCCATAGTCCCACAGTCATTATGGCAGCAAGGTGGTCTCAGTTTATTTAATGAGGTGTGTTGTCTACACTGAAGTTCAGATATCCTAGAAAAAAGAATCTTGGGGTTTCCATTGTCAGGCTAGGTAGGATCTGTTGGTTCTTCTGGGAAATTGTCCGGGCTGTTGTTGGGTGTTTTGGCTGGAAGTCTGCATCTCAGAAGTGTTCCTGGGTTTCTTTGTACCGATGGTTATGAGAAGTGAAATCTTAGCCCAATTGAAGTCAGTGTGAGTTTTTGCCATTGACTTCAGTGGGTCCAGGATTTCACCCAAGATGCATACACACCATATATCCATGGTTGGACTAAATGCAGGAACAAATGTTGCACTAGATACCTTAGGGTGACTAGTTGGACAGCACTTAGTTTTGTTGTTTTGAAACGTTGAGTGCGTCTCATTTCCAGGGGCTGAGGGAATTACTGACTTTTTAGCATATCACCGTATGTTTAAAAGAACTTTTATTTGCTTTGGTGAGATCAGCTAAATCAAGATAAATGTCTCATGGGGATATGAAAGCTCATTACTATAAATGCATCTCTCCATGTGGATAATGAAGGCCAGGATAAGAGCTAAAGAAAAAACAATGGCCTCTGCAGGCCCAGTGACATTTCTACTGAGTGGATTGGCTCACTACAATATTAATATCTATTTAAGCACTTCCAAGTTTTGGAAAACAGAAACATTTAATGTTTCAAACAAAAAGTAAATTTAATTTGATATGAAAATGATTGTAGCATAACTGCAACATCAAAAGATCAGACCATGCAAAAGTTTCCTAAATTTATCAGAGGTACTTGAAACTGTCGCATTTGTTTATACAGTTACCTGCTCAACAACCCTAATTCATTTTTATAATACACTGTACAAAGGCAAATATTTTATATATCAACCTTCATGTAAAAATAGCTTTCAGCATATTGAGCCAGATCCCCTCTTTGAAGTCAATGGCAAAATTCCCATTGATTTCATTGGGAACTGAATATGCATGTTATTTGGAAAACAACTGTTTGTTCACTCTTGGCAGACTAGATGTACAGATTTAAAATGCATGCTACTTCCTCGTCCATAAATGCTTAGAAAACAACTCAGATGTTTACACATGCTTATTATGAATAGAAATGTGTGAACAGCTGGGTCATTTTATTATTCTTTTTAGTTAGTGTGTGTCTCATATAAATAATGAGGAGATGGGTGTTGAGTAGCAGTTGCATGGGAGTTTAGGGACTGTGTCTGAGGTCAGTTACATTGCTGAGTTATTTGTTCTGATACAGTGGAATTATTAAATCCTTTTTACATAATATATTTTTGAAAGATTGGTGCCTGGAACATTATATGGTCACTTTTTTTAGCCTTTAAAACTCTCAATAAATATAAAAAACTGTTCAGAGGTTTCTCATTCAATAGCTCTCCCCTTCCTCATGCATGAACTTTTCAGTAAAAGTACCTTGCAGAGGGACTATTATTCATTTCAGAGGTGCAGGATCTGTTACTGAGTATGTACAGTTATCCTTTAGCTACTGTAACATATAGCTGCAATAATAATCCTCCAGTCTTGACACTGTTAAGCCTCCAGCTGTGAATAAAGACTATAGGAGTTAATTGTTTTGACACATGATCTTTGGAAAAATTAAGGAATTAGCTGTTTGGCAGCTATTAGAATATCTGATATGCTCAGCTGCCTAAGGATGCCCTTCAAAACCTGACTAAGCCATGTATATGTAGTAAAATGACAGCCAGCACAAGATCTATGTCCTACAAAATCCCACTTAAAATAGAATTTAAGTACTTCATTGGCACTTAAGTGTTGCCTAGGTCATGTTCTGTCTCTGCAGAGGGATGAATTTCACTCATGGTGAACAATGAGGGGCCTGCTTTTAGGTTATACTGAACTATGAAACACTGATTCAAAAATATTGATACTGTGGGTGAGAGAGTCTCCTGCACTGACATCCTGCTCTAAACTCTACCAACTGATAAGTCCCCATCTGCCAACTGGGGAGAGCCAATGTACAGCATGTCCTGTCCCTAGAGCCGAGGGACAATGAGCGTGCAAGCTCCTCTACCCTCATCATGTCTCAACCCTGATCTAAGTAGGCCACAAGGTGAGAGATTAGTCTCCATATTAAGCTAATTTTGTTTGAGTATTATCACTTAGTTGATAAAGGAAATTCTCTGCTTTATGTTAAGCACATTAAATATGCTATAGTAAAAATATAGACTAGTAAGAAATAAGGTAAAAATTCCAATTTTTGAAGAAGGGAATACTTTTCCTGTGATTATACCAATTGTTGTCAATTCATATGAATAATTTTATGGGAATGTTATGGGTTGGGAAAAAAAATCCCAGTTAAAATTACTTAGAATAATGTGAGATACTAAGAAAAATGCCAAAATCTAGCACTCCTGGTTGTTAGTTTATTCCTCACAATTAAAAAATTAGGCATATTTATTTTAAAACTGAAGAAGAAATAAGTGTGCTGAGGTTCTAACAGCATTAAGTAGCTGAGCTATACAAGTAGAAACCATACAGAATTCTGTGCATCCTTATGGAATTAAGGGGATTAGCAAAACGCTGCATTGTATCACTGAAAAATGTTTTTTTACATCATGAAATTGGAGAAAAGTAAACCTACTACTTTTTTCTTTTTTTCCTTCATTAAAAGAAAGTGGTCCTAGGTTTGGAGGGATAAGTGCTAACCTTTATCTGTAGTGAAACAATGGAACAAATATGAATTTTTTAAAAATCACTAAACCTTTAGACTAAAGGAATTATGAGAAATACAAAGTATGGGTTTATAAAAATTAGATCTTATTGCCATAGAAACTGAATGTTTCTTTTTGTAGAAACAGGCCCATACAACTCCCAAACATTAGGAGTGTTCAGAATCTGGCTCTGGACTCAGATCTAAATTTTCCAAATGGCTTGTACAGTTTCTTTCTACTGAGTGAAATCAAAGTCTCACAGGTTTGAGGACACTGAAACTTCAGGGTGTTTGAAATTTGAATACAAAAAAATTAGATGGCTTCACATTGTAAAATTTGTAGAACTAGAAATTAGTGGCTGCATGTAAAGTAGTAGGTGTAATGGAGTTGGATTTTAGAACAGCATTTCATGAAATTAAATCTTAGTCTCAAAATTAATTAATTTGGCTTGAAAATGAACACGACCATCTGGCTTGAAAACTGTCCAAGGGACCATGAACAAGAGTTATGATCAATGAATCATATTGATAGGAGAAGTCTAGTTAGGATATCACAAAAGGATATCGTGAGGTCTGGCTTTTATTAATGAAAATATTAAATATCTACAAGAGGGAGTAAAGAGTATGTTATTGAAATTTTCCGATACTAAGGGACAGGTTGTGATGGCCTCTGCCTGGGAGGAGAGGTTTGGCATACAAGAAGCATCTCACAATACCAGTCCCTGGGATCTGGGAAGTGCAGGAACTGCTCATTACTGCTTCCCTGGGGTGGGAGGGGTTGGTGCAATTTGCCTGAGAAAAGCCCGGAGGAAGACTTCTCTGTACCTTACACTGGTCAACAGAGAGAGTGTGTGTGTGTTGCGGGGAGAGAATACATTAGGGAACACTCTGTGGCACTCTAATGTCCAATGCAAAGTGCAACCTTCCTTCCCACCACCCAAATGGTCATGTAGAGTGAGCAGCAGAGAGAGATTGTGCCTGCCTGAGGCACAATTTCCCTGGTGCTACTCCTGAGTAGGGCAGCTCTACATTGCTCCAGTGCAGGGCCTTCAGATAAATGCTAAGAGCTAGCCCTAATCTGGGGTGGGAGGACCGAGAAATAACCCAAAGACACTTAGAAACATGGTCAGACAATGTCAAAATGGAGCTCAACTTGGAAAAATGCAATAAGGTTTAAGACAAACACAGACCTACATATTAATAAACAAAATCCAGGTGAAAGACTCAGCCAGAATCCTGAGCTGAGTGGAACCCCCTGAAAGCAGGGACAGAAATGTGCTGAACACGGGGACTATACCTATCACCGATGGCAAGGAAAAAATTTCTAAGGGGTTGCCATTCAAAAATCTAGAACAATAGATCGGAGGACAGGCAAAATGCTAACTATTTAACTATGCGGTGTAGGCATAGCTATGTCCTGAATATTAGAGAGACGAAGTAGGTGAGGTGTGGTATCTTTTATTGGACCAACTTCTGTTGGTGAGAGAGACAAGGTTTTCCAGACATGAAGAAGAGCTCTGTGGGCTCAAAAGCGTGTCTCTCTCACCAACAGAAGTTGGTCCAATAAAAGATATTACCCCCACCCTCCTTTGTCGCTCTAACTATTTAACTAAGGCCATGTCTACACTAAAGAGCTTCCAGCAGCACAGCTGTACCAGTGCAGCGGCACTGCTGTGAGATTGCTCGTGTAGCTGTTCTCTGCTGAGGGGAGAGACCCTCTCCCCTCATCATAAAACCAACTCCATGAGTGGCGGTAGCTGTGTTGGAAGCTGTCCTGCTGACATAGCGCTGTGCACACTACCACTTATGCTGGTAAAACTGATGGTGTGGGGTTTTTTGTTTGTTTGTCCTCCTCTCCTCTCCCCCACCCCCGACCAACATAAATTTTGCCAACATATGTGGTAGTGTAGTAGACATGGCTTACGTTTTCATACACAGATTTTTCCCCTGCCTTCCAGATATAAGTATGTCCCATCAGCTCAACAAGGTATGATGCAAGCCTTATTTACAAAGTGAGTTCAGTGGGGGTCTCTCATATTTCTGGCTTGCAGAAAAGGCTGGTCTGGAGACTAAACAAATACTGCCGCAGAGGCAGCTCAGTCCTCCAAATAAGCCCTCTTCAGCCAGTAAAAGATGGTCAGTCACTTCTCCGTGCCATAACTTATTCTTGCCATGTGCAGCACTTTCATCCCAGCATTTAACCCAGTTTTGAGCGGTCCACTCTACTTAATTGGGTCACTTCTGTGGTTTTGCATGTGTTGGCAGTGTGACTAGAAAACACTTTGAAATTTTATATCAGAATAGCAAATCTCATATTTACTAAGAGCAACAATATAAATGATTTACTTAAGCAGCAATAGGTTGAATTATTTGGGGGAGCCTACAAAAAATAGCCCATCTTAATTAAACATCCATGCTTACAAAAAAGCTTAAAATGTCTTCAAAAGTGGCCTCTTTAGGAAAGACATTCAGTGCAGCTGCATTTCTATTTCATTGCCATGGTAATTACTATGGTAACAGTTGAAATGATGGCCACGTAAACCAGATAATACATAATTAAATTGCCACATAAACTGAAAAAAGATTATGCCAAGGCCTTCATTTTGGGTGTGTAATTAATGCTCAGTTAGAGGTCAGATAGGACTCTATAGATTCTTATCTTATTTAAAAAATCAAAATATAAAATAAATGTGATTAAACATAGAGAATTAAATACAAATTCTTCAGAAATATACTATTCAGAGAAAATTAAATTCTAGAGACAGAGAATTTTAAAGTTGTTAAAGTACATTGATAAATTAGGCAATCTCCTTGTTCATTCTTATATTCCAGGAAACAGAATCCTATCATTTGGAAACTCTTATGTAATCTCACTTGATTCTAAAATGCTAAAATTATGTGTGAGCTGGTCTTAGTGGCCAAACGCCCTTAATAGCATGATAGCCCACTGCTGATTTTTACTCAGTTATTTTGTCAGGGGTACGGTTTATCAAGATTTAGCCCCACATACTAGTTACGTGAGGGAAATGCTATATTCCTACTTCTGATTCTGATTGCATGCTGCACTTCTGCTTTCTATTGCAGCCACCTCCTCTCCCATTTTACAGTACTGCCTCTCAGCTCCCTTGCAGGTTGTCTTTTGACACTCAGTAAACTATTTATAATTGATCCTTCAAAGGAGCATGAAATTGGAAGTTGTTTGTGCTGTGAAGAGTTTTTGGGGCCTGATCCACTCTCTTTCTGTTCCACCCCAGCCGTTTTACCCTGCTCTTGTGGTATAAAGGAGGTGAAAATGGTCCTGGGTAAATACATAAGGGTATGTCTACGCTAGCAAGTTTCTGCATCGCAAGTTATACCACTTTTATTAAAACGCTGGAATTAAACTGCTGTTCTGTGTCCATACTGTGCTCCTTGTGACAATGGAGCGCATCCGCATCAGCAGCTCTTGCAACGGCAAAGACAGCAGTGCACTGTGGGTAGCTATCCCACTGTGCAACTAGCCGCAGGGTGCTTTGGGAAGGGTTTGCAATGTCTCATGGGGCAGGCACAGTGTCATATGATGCAGGTTTCCCAATCCCATTATTCCATGGGCATCCTACTACATTGCCCCTCTCCACCCCCGTTCAGTTGAAAAGCAGCTGGCAGAGTGTGTGATAGGGAGTGTGTGTGTGTATGGAGCGGGGAGAAAGACAGTGTGTTTGCGGGACAGAGAGTGTGTCAGCATGCTGTCTTGTAAGTTCAGACAGTGTCAGGAAGCAACCAGTCCTGAGGCAAGAGGAGGGGGAAACCCCGACATCTGCCCCCACCTCCCTCCCTGGGCTGTCTGCACACCAATCTCTCTCTCTCACACTCGCACACAGAGTCTGCCACTGTGTTCAACAGCACGAGCATTCCACATGAATGGTTTGCTCTGTGTCCTGGGGCAGATCAGCACAGCACGCAATGGGTGTCAGAAACAGTGCTCTGAAAGGGGAGGGGTGCAGGTCTCCAGGGCAGCTGAGTCCAAAACAATGAGCAGAGCAGTCACTTGAGGCATTATGGGGCAGCTCTGGAGCCAATTACAGCGCAGAAAGTAATCAAGTGTCTACACTGCAATAGAGCGCTGGAGCCTCTGCTCAAATAGCCTTACGACGCTCGTCAAGGTGGTTTTTTTTGCAGCGCTGCGACTGAGGAGTTTCTGCGCACAAAGTGGCTCGGCAGTGTGTGCACATCCGCAGTTTGAGCGCAAAAAGCTGCTTTACTGCACAGAAACTTGCCAGTGTAGACAAGCCCCAAATGGAAATGCACTCACTGGATGGTGTAGAGCTACCAGAATGGCGCTGATTGTATGAGAAGTTACCACAGTATTTAGAGGTGAAAAAGACCAGATAGGTTATTCATTCCACCTTCCTCCCAGCCCCCATCATAAGGGGCATGCCAGAGACAGGAGGGAACCTGGAGTAGCAGTTGGGCCTGGGTTCCCTCTACTGGCCACTGGGAAAGTGACACAGATTGGGCAGTGGATCTGATTTCTATACCTGTAATTTAACAAAACTCTCCTTCTCAATTTCTACCCTAATAATCACTTTACCCCTTGTTGTATCTCAGTTTGTATCCTGGTAATACATTTTCAGTCATGTCTCCTATCTTACCCACAATTTAAATGGATCATAAGACCTATCTTAGACACATTGTCAGCTATAATTTTCAAAACTGATTATCTTTAAAAAGTTCCTGGTCTGACAGAGCACCTTGTGATTCATATAGCCTTGTCTGGTACTTACCATGAAGGGGATGGAATATGCATTTTAATTAAACAATAATTGATCCCTATTAAATAAATGCAGCTGCATATCTTAAATAATATATTCAAAGAACAAGATGAAAATAGTATCAAAAATACAGTTAATTTTGATCTATTTCTCAGATAATTTGTATGACAAAAATGGATTCATGGTGTCTTGTTTTCGCTACTATTCTCACTTTCATTCTGGGAATCAAACAGCAGAATTGTAATGAATAATGTAGCATACGAAAGGAGGAATGCATTGAGATAGTATGATAGGGCTGCTTAAAAGAAAAAAAATGGAGGTAAGACACATTCGATCATGCTAAGGTTAAGTAATACAGTGGAAGATCTTGTATATGTGTGTATGCTCCTTGTTCTAAAGCAGTGAGTTAGGAAGTAGGTGACATCTTTATGGTTTTGGTTTTTTTAATAAAAACATGTCAATGCTATTTATAACCCAACTTAAAATGCAAAGCCAAATAAAACTTTCTATTTAGAACCGAGCTGATCATGTGTAACCTAAACGTATCTCTCAGGGGCATGTTTAGACATAGAGGCTTTAGCCTACTATGCCTAACTCCAGGATATTCTAAGATGCCAAAGCACTCCTTTGAGAAGTGTTGCTTTGTTTAGGACATAGCAATCTCAAAAAATAAATTGATAACTAATGGAAATTGAGTGATGCTACTTTCTTAAATACAGTATCTGCTATTGTACCCAAGACCAGATCCTCCTAAGTTCCTCCTGCAAACAGCTACAATGTTTTATTACTTTCCCTTTTCCCTAAGATACTAATGAAACAATCTTTTCACTATTTTCTATATAGGTTGTCCTCCACCTTGTGACCTACATAGATTCCATTTGACAGGATATAGTGCTAGCTGTTGATGCTCTGTATTCTTTTTCTGGTTCTGAAACTTAATTTATTTCTCTCTGATTTTTATGGTGCTTCAGAATGAGAAAAATGAGTAGAACCAAGATATGGAAAAGTGCTATTAGAGCACCTGAGCAAATACAGACTTGTGCTTTAATATATGCTTACCCATGATTTGTCTAGTCCAGTATTAAATGACTTGAGGAACAAGGCCTCCATCATTGGCCTTGAGACTATTTCACAATCTAGAAGATGTCACCAATAGTAATTTAATATTCAGCCTATATTTTCCATTGTTAAATTTCATACCTTTAAACCAGAATATATTAGGATCTTTTGTTTAAAGCAAAACTCTGAGGAGAAAAAGGAAAAGCTTTTCAATTT
The DNA here is from genome assembly GCF_016161935.1 of Mauremys reevesii. Lineage (NCBI taxonomy): Eukaryota > Metazoa > Chordata > Testudines > Geoemydidae > Mauremys > Mauremys reevesii. The sequence continues at coordinate 32,907,337 of NC_052629.1, read as the reverse complement.
GTGCTGCTTATGCTTACTTATACTTTTCCCTTCTAGCAGAATAAAAATTAAAATAAGATACCCCAAAGACAACAAGGAGTCTTATAGTTTGATCACAATATCTATCAGGGCTTGGCTACACTTGAAAGTTGCAGCGCTGGGAGTTACAGCGCTGGTTGTGCAGCTGTGTAGGGACAGCGCTGGTGTGTGGCCACACTGACAGCTAACAGCGCTGCAGTGTGGCCACACTTGCAGCATTTGCAGCGCTGTATTGAGAGGTGCATTGTGGGCAGCTATCCCACAGAGCACCTCGTCCCATTTTGGCGCTGTGGGTTGTGGGAAGGGGACGGAAGGGTGTGGGTCATTCCGCTTCCTGTCCCAACGCCCCGTGGTGCATCGCTTCACATCCCAGCAGTCACAGTTTTTCCGGCCACGTTTGGCGCCATTGTGAGTCTCTTGCTGCGTTTTACTCTCTTTCTGTGAATCGCGATTTCTGTGGGAAATGGAGCCCGAGCTGCTGAGGACTGTGCTGATGAGTGTCGCCAGCACAACACGTTTGGCAGTTGAGCTCTTCCTTCAGCTCCAAAGTGACAGTGAGGAGTCCGACGATGATATCGAGTCGCCTGCCGCGTGTGACGCTACATTGCTTGTGGCATTCACGGAAATGCTCAGCACCGTTGAACACTGCTTTTGGGCTCGGGAAACCAGCACTGAGTGGTGGGATCACATCGTCATGGAAGTCTGGGATGACGAGCAGTGGCTGCAGAACTTTCGGATGAGAAAAGCCACTTTCATGGGACTGTGTGCTGAGCTCGCCCCCACCCTGCGGCGCAAGGACACAAGATTGAGAGCTGCCCTGACGGTGGAAAAGCAGGTGGCTATTGCAATCTGGAAGCTGGCAACTCCAGACAGCTACCGGTCGGTCGGGAACCAGTTTGGAGTGGGAAAGTCGACCGTTGGAATCGTGTTGATTTAAGTTTGCAGGGCCATTAATCGCATCCTGCTAAGAAGAACCGTGACTCTGGGGAACGTGCAGGACATTGTGGATGGCTTTGCACAAATGGGTTTCCCTAACTGTGGAGGGGCGATAGATGGGATGCATATTCCTATTCTGGCACCCCCCCACCTAGCATCTGAGTATGTTAATTGGAAGAGGTATTTCTCTATGGTTCTCCAGGCGCTTGTGGATCACCGTGGGCGTTTCATTGACATTTACACAGGCTGGCCTGGAAAGGTGCATGATGCACGCATCTTTCGGAACAGTGGCCTGTTCAGGAAGATGCAGGCAGGGACTTATTTCCCAAACAGGAAGATCACAGTAGGGGACGTTGAAATGCCCATTGTGATCCTTGGAGACCCCGCTTACCCGTTAATGCCTTGGCTCATGAAACCCTATACAGGGAAGCTTGACAGGAGCAAGGACCGGTTCAACTACAGGCTGAGCCGGTGCCGAATGACTGTGGAGTCATTTTGGCCATTTAAAAGCTCGCTGGAGGTCTCTGTATGGGAAGCTAGACTTGGGGGAAAGCAGCATCCCTGCGGTTATATCCGCATGCTGTACCCTCCATAATATTTGTGAAGGGAAGGGTGAAACATTCAGTCAGGCATGGACCACCGAGGTTCAAGTCCTGGAAGCTGAATTTGCACAGCCAGAGAGCAGGGCTACTAGAGAGGCCCAGCACAGGGCTACAAGGATTAGGGATGCCTTGAGGGAAGAATTTGAGGCTGAAAGCCAACAGTAATGTTTGCTGCCTTGCATGGGAGTGAAGTGCAGTGGTTACACTGTTAGGATTCCATTATCCCTAAAATGATTTGCAGTGCCTGTTTCTTTACTGGGCTAAGGTATCTTTCACTATCTGCAATAATAAAGACTGTTTTCAAAGCAAAGAATTATTTTATTGAAAAGAAAAAAACTTCCTTGACAGACACACAACATTTCAGGAACCTACAAGGGCAGGGGGGTGGGTTGGTGAACTGTACAGTCACAAGTTTGCATATGTCCTGTCTGGAGTGCTGTGCAATGACTGCTGCACTTCAGGGTGCATATACTGCATGGTGATGGGGGTTGAGTGCAGAGGGTAAGGGTCGTAGTTCTCAGGGCTGGTTGGTGAACGTACAGGTGTTGGAGGCAGCTGGTGATGGTAAGAACCTGGATGCTGGGGAAGGGGGTTTGGAGCTGACATTGGGGCAGAAAGGAAAAAGCTTTGGGGCGGGGGGGCAGCACGGTAGTGCTCTGCCTGCATGGCTACGAGTGACTGGATAGAGTCCGCTTGGCGCACCAGGATGCCTAGCAGCTGGTTTGTGCTTTTCCTCTTGGCCACTGCGTTTCTCCGCCAATGTCTCTGGCGGATCCTGCTTTCACTTTCTCTCCAGTCCTGCAGGTTTTTACTCTCTCTAGCAGAGTGATCAATAACTGTTTTCAGCATGTCTTCCTTGGTTTTTCGCGGCTTCTTCCTCAGATTTTGTAGTCTTTGTGCAGTGGTAGAGCCAGGCAGTCCAGCAGTCAAGGTTGCTTTTTGAAAGGCAAAAATGGCAACAGTTAACAGGGTAGCATTGTTCATTATCTCATCCAGACAGTAATTCCCACACACTGAAGGAGTTTACAGTCTTCACTTTAGCATACTTTTCCCATACCAAATAAGAGCACATATAACACAACAGGAGCCATGAAATGGTGAGTAAGGGGTACTGATTGCTTCAGGGCTGTGCAGGAGTTTCTGTGCGTTGGGGACAGCAAACAGCTACAGGGGGGATCTGCACTAAACAGTCTCCCAACATTTTCCACAGGAGTTACTCCTGGAAGATATCTCCCTGCTGCGGGTCACCAGGGAAGAGCGGGAAGGTCTTCTACAGCAATGCGGATTCCGCCCTGGCCCCTATGCAGCTTGCCTGTGTGCAGCAATGGTCCCCCCACCCCTCGCGGCACAGTGGCGCAGACGTGTTAGGCTGCCTGGGACAAGGACCACAGTGGCTCTCCCTATAAACCTGCGCAGGCACATTGCCCACGCTCTGGCTGAAACTTTTGAGGAGATTACTGCAGCCGATTACCGCGACGTGATAGACCACATCAATGGGCTATTCCACATCTAGGCATGCATGCATGCAGCCCTAACCCCCCCTCCTCTCCCAAAACATTTCCACCCTGAAAATAAAAGCCGCTTACTGGTAACCCGCTCCTCTGCTTGTCTTTCACCAAGTGCTGGCTGCTGCGATTGGCTACCTTCCTCCTGGCTTGAGAAGAGCTCCTGGCTGCATGCCTCTTGGGACTCTGGGGTGTCTTCACTCGCGGTTTCTTCCACCCCCCCACTCCTCCTCCTCCTGCTGCTGCTGCTCCTGTCCCCCACCCTGCTCAGAAGTGTCCATCGTGGTCCTCGGATTGGCAGTGGGGTCACCCCCAAGTATTGCGTCCATCTCCCTGTAAAAACGGCAGGTCGTGGGAGCAGCGCCGGAGCAGCAGTTTCCCTTGCGGGCTTTGTAATAGGCACTCTGCAGCTCCTTTACTTTAACCCTGCATTGCAGCGCGTCCCGCTCATGGCCCCTATCCAGCATGGACCTTGATACCTGCCCAAAAGTATCATAATTCCTATGGCTGGAGCGCAGCTGGGACTGCACAGCTTCCTCCCCCCAAACACTAATGAGGTCCAGCAACTCACCATTGCTCCATGCTGGGGCTCGTTTGCCGCGTGGAGGCATGGTCACCTGGAAAGATTAACTGATTGCACTCCACACCTGGCTGCAGCAAACAGGAAGGGGATTTTTAAAATTCCCGGGGCATTTAAAGGGTGGGTCACCTGAGGCCAGAGCAGTAGAGTGCAAACTGATGAGCAGAGTGGCTGAACAGGAATTCTGGGATATCTCCTAATACCATGGAGGTCAATTACAGTGCTGGTGTGTGTCCACACCTGATGAGCAGCGCTGGATCACCAGCGCTGCAATCGCTACACCCCAAGCAGACCAGGTGTTCAGCCAGCGCTGCAGCCAGGGAGTTGTAGCGCTGGATGTGCCTTGCAGGTGTGGACGGTTACTAATTACTGTGCTGGAAAGCCTCCACCAGCGTTGCAACTTTCAAGTGTAGCCTAGCCCTCAGTTATAACTTACTCAGAGGGGTCACACAAGAAAAGATGGAATTTAAGCCTCCTCACATACCGTAGCTCTAGGAGCAGAGAGACCATTTTAGACCATAAGTTAATGTCATAGGATTAGAGGTAATTGGCATCAGCAGAAAGTTGTGCAACAAGGTATACTGGTCTCTTAAGGCCCATTGGTGGAGGGCAGTGTCAGGGGCCAGGTACCCCATTCAGGAGTTCTGCAGCAGACAGAGACCTAGGGAACGACAGCAATAGATGGTGAGAGAGGAAGTAGCCCCAGGATAACAGCCACAGGATATGCTAGAAAAATGACTCTGTGGTGCACCAAGTCTGAAATTGCTGTAGTGTCTATTATCTACTATCTCTGCTGCTGTAACTGTCAGCATGCCTGCACTTCGCCTGTTGCTAGGAAATAGTTTTTTCAATCATACAGATAAAGATGTCTCTTCTATTGAACTAAACCAATCACAATCAGCAGCAGCATCTATTGATGGCAATAATGAAACTCAATTTCTGTACAGAGCTTAACACCTGACTGCTACCTGGTACATACTATAAAGAACTTTCTTTGTGCAGTCATCCATTAAGTAAACATTACATAAATACAGGAGTACGATCCATGATATTATTAGAGGATAACTTGTGCAACAGAATCATATAATTTACAGTCTTCTTATTATTTGTATTCTGGTAACATCTGCTATGTGGTAGGTATTTCCCAAACACAAACATTCTATACCTGTTGGAATTATTGATATGGGAAACCACCAAACACTAATTTAACCATAAATTCCTTAATGAAATCCAAAGGCCAAATGGTATTTATACAATTGCTCTAAACATGCCTAAAAAGCAATCTGCTACATCCAAACAATAACAAAACATTTATCATCATTTGAATACAATACTTACAAATGGGCTAAACAAAGGGGTGATTAGACCCATATTGGTCAGCTTCAGCATGGTCAGGCAAGTATTAGCAATGAACCCTTTAAGAGTTTACTTTTTCTATCCTTTAACAAAAAGGTGATTTCACTGCCAATTACTGACTTCAGCTTAAAACCAATTTGAGACAGTTCATCCTCATTTCCAGTCTTGATCCAGATAAGATTTACAACCCCCTTTCTTCCCAAGGCCTTTCCTCCCCTCCTTCTTGCTGTTCAACAGTTTTTCCCATTCCACTTGGGTTCACACAGGCTTTAACACTGGCGTGTGGGCTGTGTTGGTTCATTTAAAGACGGATTCTCTTTGATTTAAAACCATCAGCAGTCACTCCTATTGGTCAGAGGTCTTCTTTTTAGAAACTTCCCTTATCTCATTTTTTTTGAACCACACATCCGCCCTACTTTAATCCTTCTGGCCCTATAACTCATTATTTCCAAGGCCTGCCTTCTACTTGCTAGTCAGGGCCTTACTTAACCAAACTTAAGCTAACTTTTTAATTCTTTAATTTTATACTTATCCTACAATACACAAAGAAATTATAATCAAAGAATTACAACATACGTTTCTTGAAGGATTGGGAAGAATAATAATAGTCAAAATATTTATTAGTACATTGTTTTTTAAAAATTAAGCTATTCCCCAAGGCATCTCTGCCACTATTAATTCTCTGATTTCTTCATTACAGTAGAAGTGGGTCTTCGGGGGAGATGCAGAGAAAGTGTAGTGGCTTTACAGATTGGTTCAGGGACGACATTCCATGGTTAGGGGATGTCAAAGAAAACAGTCATTTACATGCTGTGGTGAATCACTTTTCTACTAGCAGGTATTTCAGCATGGGTTACACTCTTCAGTCCAAGCTTGCCAGTTTATCTCCTTGGCAATTTTTGTGATAGTGACCACAACAAAGTATCTATTGCTTAAGCTAAGCTAAAATGGTATGTGGCTTCTTTTTATGAATCTTATTTAATAGGTTTTATGATTAGCTAGCAGGTGCAGGAATGGAATCAGGATAAAGGCATAGACCTGGGCAAATAAGATTTCTCAGTTTCCTGACAATTTAGAAAAAAATGGAAAAAACAAATTGTTTCAGGTTAAAAAAAAATTTCACCAACCTGAAACAAAATGTTTTGTTTTCAAGCATTTAGCATTTGGGTATTTTTAAATAAAACTAAAGGAAAATATGAAAGTTATTTTGAACCAAAAATCAAAATGTTTCCAAATGAAACTTTCCTTTTTTAACATTTTAGGTTTTTTTAACCAAAACAATTTGGCAAAATTGACATATACATAAAACATTAGGTGTTACCAAATCTGCATGCTTTGCCTGAAAAAATTTAATGCTAAGAATTTCACCCAGCTCTATAAAGGAGCAAAACATAGCTTGAATCTTCCCTCACAGAGTAATTCTCACCTTTATCTCCATTACTTCTGTATTCTACTGGGGTATTTTCCAAGTTTATGTTGGATGTTATGCCAGTGAGTATAATTAAAAGGACTTCAAAATTGCTAACATTTTTGAGCTTCCTTAAATAGTCAGCCAGTCAGGAATTATTTGGCTATGTGAGTTTTCCCATTTCTTTCTTCTCCCATATGCATCTAGTATCAGAGGGGTAGCCGTGTTAGTCTGGTTCTGTAGAAGCAGCAAAGAATCCTGTGGCACCTTATAGACTAACAGACGTTTTGCAGCATGAGCTTTCGTGGGTGAATACTTCTTGCATCCGAAGAAGTGGGTATTCACCCACGAAAGCTCATGCTGCAAAACGTCTGTTAGTCTATAAGGTGCCACAGGATTCTTTGCTGCTTCATATGCATCTAGTTTTCTTAAATATTTTTCAGTATTCCTTTAACACTTTTTTAACTTCAGTTCCTCTAATTCAAAGGACACATGGTCTGCTAGCTAGAGAATGCAGTTCCCAGAATGAGCTAAGCAGGAGCAAAGTGCCCCCCTCCCTCCCTCCCTCCACACACATGGATGTGCCTTGCCGGGCCAGTAGAATCGTGTTCTAGATGACAGGATTCATGTCACAAAGAGCACATCTTCTTCAAGTGTCCCCAGCCCACTCCACCTCTCAGCAGTTGCCCAAGCCATATTTGGTTCTAAATATCTGAGACCCACTTTTTATGAACAACTATACTTCGATAAAGCATATTTAAAATATTTTAAGTACCTTTTCTTTTAAACTGCTATTTTATAAAGTTTTTGGGTGCCCGTCTTGGGATTTAGTAAAGCCAGGCCCCTGTAACCTGTGTCAAGTTGGGCACCCCAAATCATTCGTCACTCTTTAGTGACTTTTAATAGGTCATTCTACAATCAAAAGTCATTGATGGGGAACCACAAGTGAAGGCCCACTGATGTTATATCTAAACCAGAGAGCTTTACTTGGGATTTTCATCAACTTTGCTGTCTCAAAGCAATGACACTGCCTCAATGGGTCATGGGCTGAGATGTGGTCATTGATGTCGCTGACCTCCAGTCCTTTGAGAGCCTTACAGATTAAAACTAAGGCCTTGAATTAATGATACAAGTCAACTAGAAGCCAGTGGAAATGCAGAGTTACACTTTCACTTAGAACATCCAAATGCTGACATTTGTAAATGTAATAGGACACCAGCTGTGATCCTTCCAATCACTGGCTACAGGAGAACAAGCTCCTGCCTGAGCAAGAATAAGAGGATTCCAACCACTTTATTCTCTGGTTGTAATAAAAGTGGCCCATCAAATTTTTATACGAAAATGGCTAATTCTATTCATGTGTTTTCTTTTAAAAAATGAAGGTTATTTTCACTTTTGTGTAACTAAAATGAAAACACAATCCCTTATCTTCCAGATGCAAGCATAACAGTTGACTGTCACATTCATATATCACAGTAGGAGTTGAGATGTCCTAAAAAAAACCACTTATTTTATTGGCTTTGTATTGGCTCACAATGGAGTCCTGAGGAGACTCACAATGGGATGACTCATACATAATTGCTCTCTGAAAACTACATGTCAGGAAAATCAACCAGAAATCTCACTCTAAGCAGCTGCATCATCACTATAGATGGACATAAGGATGAAATGCAAGCTGCTTTTCTCTCTGTGGAGAGATACATAAGAGACATCTCCATCTCTTAAGAACCTACAAATGTTTCACAGAGGTAACAAACACAGCCATTAGAAAGGGGCACTCAATTCAGCAGGCAAAATGCCATCTTTAAAGTCAGAAGTATGCTTTTAAATTATAGGATTATGTTCCCTAACATTAAAGAAAGCAAGATTTTAATAACAGGGAGAATATTCCCTTTCCTAGAAAATTCATAGTATTTATCAAAATTCTACAGAAAATAGTACTTTTGTACATCTAAATTTTTATATTTTCATACGCTTCCTCTTCGCTTACATTTTTCATCTGTAACACTTCTCATTACTATTATAAATCTGTATGTGAAATACAATTTGTAATAGTTGCAGCTTAGAGTTGTTTCTAAATAAAGTATGCAATAGCAAATCAAATCTATGGAGATTCTTGAGCTATTTAGAAATTGCACATTATTTGTGATATGGAAGGTAAAATCAAGTTTGCTAAGTTTACTCTAACTGAACAACAAACAGTGAATCAATTAACTTGGTTATAACTTCAAATCTCTTATTATTGATGCTAATTAACAAATCTCATCTGAGCTAAACATTGTCTTCTTTACTTTGAGAAATAATGTTAATGCACAGTAGTAATTTAACATTTCATTTTTTCTGCAAATTACTAAAATTACATGAAATGTTTCCTCAGAAAATCAAAAAAGAGTCAAATGTAAATTTTACCTACACTTATAAAAAGGCAAAAACCCATCACTTCACGTATTCATGAATTTTTCCCATTAAAGAAGTTCAAGTTGTATGAAGAATTAAGTAGGAGTCACTCTATAACCATTCATCTCAAATAGATTTAAAATTAGTCTATCTCAAGAATTGTTTACATATCTGCAAACAACCAAGAGTCTTCAGTTTGTCTCTATATCTCTAGCCATATCCATCTTCATTTCTTAGATGTATTGGCATCAGAAGAGACTGTAAAGAGAATAACCACCAAATCTAGTAATGCTGATGAGGTAACACCACAGTGCTCTCCTGAGAACATTGCTATTTGGAGGATATACTTACGGAAAAAATGGTGTGGTCCACTCTGCGATGCCCAAGTTTGGAGTTCCCATGGATAGGGAGCATTTCTTTTCTTTTAAAGACGAGAAAGGGGGGCTACCCAAATAGCTTGGAAGACAGTGCAACTCAGTCATTGCCTATGTCTAGATTGAATAATATCTAGTTTACGTTGTCATTAGGCAGCATATGATTCAATTTGGAGGGTTAGGATCTGATCCAAAGCCCACTGGGGTTGATGAAAATACTTTGGATAAGGCCTTCAGTGCTTGACTGTTACAGTGAAGTAATCGTACACATCCCTGAAAATACTGCAGTTTTTGTGTATCTTTTGGAATTGGAATTGAGCAAATATAGTATCACTTTAGAGGGTCTTAAGTGTTCTTTTTTGTTCTTAAGACAATCTGCTATCACTGTGTAGCAGTGCACTGAGAATCACCGGAAGTGAAATATTAAGCATCTGCATGACAACCAGAAGATTTGGAGTGTCTCCTGTGCAGGCAATAAAAGTAAATTTAGCTGGACACACAGAGTGGGTCAGATGTATCCTCATTCATTTCCTCATCTAAACCAGGAAACTAGAGCAAATTGGTCCTAACATCTACTTCTGTGGCCCTCTAACTTCAAGCCCCATTTAAAGGGTAAAGACTGTTTTTAAACAAAATATAATGCTCTATTTTACGTTCATGGAGGATAGGTCCATCAGTGGCTATTAGCCAAGATGGTTAGGGTATATATGCAACCCCATGCTCTGGGTGTCCCTAAACCTCTGACTGTCAGAAGCTGGGACTGGATGACAGGATCATTCTATAATTGCCCTGTTCTATTCATTCCCTCTGAAGTATCTGGCACTGACCACTATTGGAAAACAGGATACTAAGCTAGATGGACCATTAGTAGGAGCTGGTATGGCTGATATTACAAATTCTTATTAATATAAAATATATAAGAACATAACATTCCCATACAAATTACTTGTTGTATTGCTGAAAATGATTTGATAATGCCACATATAGCTATGCTCTAATATAGGATCTAGTAATGTATTAGTTTATTCAGTTTATGTAAATTTAGTGAGAGGCATGAAGAGAACCTGAAACATGTTTTGAAGAAGCAGACTGTAACAGCATGGTCTGCCCTGTAAGGGCTAGGAGGCCTTGAGTTTGCCAGTCTTGTTCAATTAACCCTGCGCTGCTATGCCTGTGTTAGATGTGGGATTTTAAAGGCGCTCATGCAGGGACAGTAACATTCCTGCTAGGATGACTGGACGTTCCAACCAGGATAGAAGCCTAGGAGGCTGCAGTTGGCCTGAAGAAGCAGCTGGAAGTCAAACTAGGTGATCATGACCAGGGGCGGCTCTAGCAATTTCGCCGCCCCAAGCACGGTGGCACGCCGCGGGGGGGGGCGCTCTGGTGGTCGCTGGTCCCGCGGCTCCGGTGGACCTCCTGCAGACGTGCCTGCAGAGGCTCCGCTGGTCCCGCGGCTCCGGTGGAGCATCCGCAGGCATGCCTGCGGGAGGTCCACCGGAGCCGCGGGACCAGCAGACCCTCCACAGGCACGCCTGCGGGAGGTCCACCGGAGCCGCCTGCCACCCTCCCGGCGACAGGCAGAGCGCCCCCCACGGCGTGCTGCCCCAAGCACGCACTTAGCGTGCTGGGGTCTGGAGCCGGCCCTGATCATGACGGTCCCTTCTGACCTTAGTCTGTGAGTCTCTGAGAAGGGGAAACTGGCAGGGTGCTGCAGACTCATCCAGGGCCACAAGAGGGAACTCATGGGGTGGATGTCCCTTTTACAGAGGCAATGAGCCAGAGTGACATAAAGTGGTTAATGTTTGTGGGGAGATTCTAGAGATTCTGAAAGCTAAATTTAGACTACTAGGTAGAAGGCTGCAATCCATGACCCCAGTAGTAGTTTTCTCAGAAATGCTTTCAGTTCCATGCAAAAGTCCAGCTTGGCAGAAGGAACTTCAGGGTCTCATGGGGTGAGAGGCAAAGGATTGTCAAAAATTAGCTAAGAGACAGAAAGTAATAGGATTAAATGATCTATTTTCATCGTGCAAAGGCTAACAGTGAGATGTCTTGACATTCCATGTTAGGTCCTGTGTTGTTTAATACATTTATTAATGATCTGGAAATGGGGGAGGAGGGTGAGTGGCAAGGTAGCAAACTTACAGGCGATACAAAGTTATTTAAATTAATCTGGACATGAGAGGACAGTGAGGACCGGGCTGATGAAAGGATATTTTGTGCCGTAGGCGAAACTTCCACCTTGCGCCCCCCCCATAGGTTCATTGAGGGGCAAATCCCAACGAGCCTTTATAGACCCCAGGGGCCAGACATGCCCTGGGGCTGCTGCCCAGACCAGGTTCCCCCATCCCCACCCCCTGAACTCCCCTGGAGGGTGCACAGCCCCTCCGGTGGCTCCCACCCCGGCAGCCCCCACCCCGAGTCCACTCACTGGCTTTGCCGGGCTTGGGCTGCTGCAGCAGCTCAGCAGGGAGGAGCCACCTTCTGGAGGCACGGAGAGCCAGAGCAACCTGCTTGTGGGGGTGGTGAGCCCCAGCCATGGAGGAGCCGGTGCGGCACAGGGGGACAGCAGCCCTGCAAAGGCGGAAGCACTGCCGCTAGCGGGGAGCAGACGCGCCCCCTGCCCCTCCTGCGCAGGCTGCGGCCCGGCGCCCCCCCTCTTGGGGGCTCCTGCAGCAGATGCCTGCGGGCAGAGGCCCCCTGGCTCCCCCCTCACCACCCTCAGGCTCTGCGGCTCCCGGGAGTGTGAGCCGCCACCACCGCTGCCCCTCCCGGAGCAAGCTCAGGTCCCGTGCCCCGGCAGTGGTTCACATGCCTGGGAGCCGCAGAGCTCAAGTGGGGAGCTGGGGGGCGCATGGGGACCAGCGCCTGCACGCATCTGCTGCAGCCTGCAGGATCCCCTGGGGGGGAGCACCAGGCCGCAGCCTGGGCAGGAGGGGCAGGGGGTGCGGCTGCTCCCCGCTAGCAGCACCGCTGCGTTTGCAGGGCTGCTAGTTTGCCTAGTGGTTGCACTGGCCCTGAGTTAGGAACTTCAGAGAGACCTGAACAAGCTAAGTGATTGGACAACATGGTGGCAAATGAAACTGACTGTTGATAAATGCAACATAATATATATTGGAGGAAAAAGTTAAATTACACACTTCTAAATTAACTGTATCAACCCAAGAAAGGGACTTGGGTGTCATTGTAGACACTCAGTGAAAACCTTTGCTCAAGGGAACATTCAGTGAAATTAAAAGGTAGGAAACTTGAAATCAATAAAAAGAATTCCCCCCCCCCCCACACACACACGATGTGGCATTGGGAATGGGTGCCAGAGTTTACAGGAAGTTATTGGGATTAAGAACTTGACAAGATTTAAAAAAGAGATTGGATGTTAATATGAATATCCAGAACAGCCAGAGTTATAACAAATTTTGTGGAAGGGCTTCAGGGCTTAAGCCAATCTCTAATTGTTAGAGGTCAGGAAGAGACTGACTGTGGGAAGGAGATTACCTCCTATCCGTCCACTGTGTGTGTGTGTGGGTGGGGGGGAAGTGAAGGGGGATTCTTACACCTTTATCTTAAGCATCTGGTGCTGGCTAATGTCAAAGACAGGATACTGGCTGGGATGGACTTTGGATCTGATTCACTATGGCAATTCCTTTGTTCGTACGTTCCTATCCCAATAAGAGTTTGTCTGTGTAGGCGACAGAGCTTTCTTGGAGGTCAGCTCAACGCTGTGGAACAAACTCCCACAGGAACTAAGAATCAGCACAAACTTCGCTACCAGCACCTTCTGGATAGCAGTGCACCCAACAGCCCCACTGATTGATCTACCTACACCAGACTAGTTAGCTACTGGCCTATGGCAGTCGGGGGTGGCAAACTTCCAGATAGTGATGGCCACATGCTTCTCCACTGAGGGCAGCTCTCATGAAGGTGTGCTGCAGTTCCATGGGGAGCATTGCACAGATTACTAGGAAAGTAGCTTTTGACACCCTGAAGTTCTGCCACCACCATGGGCGCCAACTTATATGGGCTCGTGGGGCTAAAGCCCCAGGAATATTCACAATCAGGGGCTCTGCTCCACCAATATTTGGAGCTAGGTTTCTCCCCTGCTTGGAGCGCAGGGGAGTCAGAGGGCTCTGCGCTGCCGGCAGCCGCGGGGAGCCCAGAGCTCTTTAAATCTCAGCCGCGGCTGGGAGTCAGAGGGCTCTGGGCTGCCGGCAGCCGCGGGGAGGCCAGAGCCCTTTAAATCTCATCCGCAGCTGGGAATCAGAGGGCTCTGGGCTCCCCGCTGCGGCGGAGCCCGGGACCGCTTTAAATCCCAGCCGCGGCCGGGAATCAGAGGGCTCTGGGCGGCCCGCTGCGGAGCCCAGAGCCCTTTAAATCTCAGCCGCGGCTGGGAATCAGAGGGCTCTGGGCTGCCTGCAGCCGCAGGGAGCCCAGAGCCCTTTAAATCTCAGCCGCAGCCGGGAGTCAGAGGGCTCTGCGCTGCCCGCAGGGGCAGGGATCCCAGAGCCCTTTAAATCCCAGCCGCAGTGGCGGCTGGGTTTTAAAGGGCTCAGGGCTCCCCGCGGCTGCCAGCAGCCCAGAGCCCTTTGAATCCCAGCCCCTGGCCGCTGATTGCCCCCTCCCCAGACCCCTGCCCCAACTGCCTCCCAGGACCCTCACCCCCTATCTCAGCACCACTGGTCCTTGTCCCCCGATTACCCCCTCCCGAGACAACTGCCCCTTGGGACCCCAGCCCCTATGGCCCTATCTAAGCCTCCCGTCTCCTTGTCCCCAACTGCCCCCTCCTGAGACCCCACCCAACTTCCCCCCAGGACCCCACCCCCTACCTGTCCCCTGATAAACCCCCTGGACTCCCATGCCTATCCAATTGCTGCCTGTCCCCTGACTGCCCCTCCGAACCTCCGCCCCATCCAAACCCCCTGCGCCGTGTCCCATGACTGCCCCCGGAACCCCTACCCTTCTCCAACCCCCAAACTGCTTACTGTGCCACTCAGACCAGCGTGTCTGACTCCGTGCAGCTCCAGACAGTTGCTGCCATGCTTCCCCATGGAGCCCACAGCCCTCTCCCACCCCCAGCACCTGCCTTCCAGATTTGAACAACTCAAAATTCAGGAGTGCTCAAGCTCGGTTTGGGCACCTTTTACTTCATTTCTCCCAAATCAAATATACTGATCCACTGTAACTTGCTGTAGAAAAAGTAGGATAAAAATGAGCAAGAAATGCTTATTAGGACTGGAATTGCTATTTTCAACAGCCATTGCCTTTTTGTTTGTTTAAAAGGAAGACAGTGATATTGCATTGGCAAATTCCCCATAGAAAGAAAGAGTGGAACAAAAGAATAATAAAGGCACCTCAACTTTTCCTCATTTATGGAGGACAGTCTTATAATATGCATCCAGATATCCTCCAATCACACAAGCTGAAAATTGTTCCACTTTACTGCAGCTCTGTAACCATATGGGAACCAATCCTGTCTGTGTTTTGTGCACATCCAAAATTCCGGCTGAATGACCCGCCCTGGGAGCAAATTACCAGTGACCCAGGGCTGGGGCAGCAGGAGGTGTGGCGGGGGGAGCCCAGGGCTGGGGCAGCAGCAGGGTGGAGGGAGGGCACTGGTGGGGAGGAAAGGGGGGTGTGGGTGGGTGGGGGGAGAGCCCAGGACTGGGGCAGCAGGAGGGTACGGGGGGAGCCCAGGGCTGGGAAGGGGGGCAGCCAAATTTTTTTTTGCTTGGGGCAGCAAAAAACCTAGAGCCGGCCCTGCCCAGAGCTTCCCTGCCTGACCGTAAAGAGCGCGTCTCTCTCCCTTGCTGCTGCTGCCGCCGCCTAAGGGCTACAGCATAACAGCAGTGCAAGCTGCTGGTGCTGTAGCACCTCAGGATGGGGAGGGGAGTGGAGGGGGCCGTGCCGTGCCCCCTCACCATAATCCCATCTAGGTTGTAATTAATTTTGACTGAGTTGACCAGGACAATATCCCTAAGACCTGCAGACTTGTGGCTGCTGCTGTGTGACTTTTAAAGCAGACGAAGCCACTTTTGATTACAGCTTAAAACAAAACGATGCGGGTGAGAGGAGGAAGTGATTGATTGGTTTCACATAGGACCTGGAGTAAAATTGCTATAAAGGATTGTCTGAAACTGGTGTACAGACAAACTAGTGTGTGGCAAAGTCTTAAAATGACTGAGAATTGAAATATTTAATTGTAATGTGCTCTTAAATTAATCAGATTGCATCGACAATTGGGAACCATTTTTATACAGTGATGGTAAAATGTATATTGAAGTAGGCAAGTGCTGCTTCTGACTTTCCACTTTTAATTGACCCTTGTAATCTTGTGGCACTGACGCGTTGTAGCTTCATTTTATATCGGCTTACAGGGCGGGAGCGGGGGGGCACCACCATTTTGGGCCCCACCAAAAATTATACAAACCTGCCGCCTATGGCCACCACTGCTGGTCATCCCAAGTCTGCAGCACTGTCTTGTGCTACCAGTCAGTGCTGGCTGGTCAAGCCCAAAAGCAGTGGTCCACTGAGAAAAGCTGCCCCAGGAAAAGATTTAGACATGTCTGCTTGATTTCATCCTCCTCCTCAGGTGCTTCTGTTGGCCTGGTACTGAAGTTACTGCATTGAATTTAGATTGGCTTGCAGCAGCCTGTTTATGTTCATTGCCATGAGGATCAGAGTGATAGTCAATGTTTCCTCCATGCTGCCTGGCAGCATTTTGAAAATTGGTGCTGGTTAGCTTACAGAACCCACATGGATGATGGGAAGAAACAAGAGGAATCATGGGAACTACTATGTTCGACCCCAAACTCAAGAATTCCATTGCCTTGTTCTAGGTATCCCACAGTGTGTAGCACAAAAAAAAATAAAATAAATTCCAAAATAAATAGAGCACAGTTATGGAAGAATACACTATAGGATGTCTGACCAGAATGCTAAGCACTTATTTTGAAATGTTGCTGTGGTGTGCGGTTGCAATGACATGAGGCAAAAGTACCTTAATCACAGGATAACAATGCAGCATGTATGCAATGCTTGCTCCACACATGTATCCATGTTGAGTGATTGGCAGGAAAACCCACACAAGTAAATATGTCCTTATGCATGTACTTAACTTTGCACACATGAGTAGTCTCTGCGATCACTCATGTGTGGATTACACATCTGCATAACTGTATGCAGGATAAGGGATCCAAGTAACTTTAGGCTATCGGGTTTATTACTTTTTTTGATGCATTTTGGCAGATAATACCTTTATTTGTAAGAACATTTTGCTGCTTTATCATTTTAAATAAAAATACATTTTAATATAAAATTCCCCTTTCTTTGAAATGACCTTTCCCAACCTCTCAGTTAATGAAGAAAAAATGCTATTATATAATACATATTTTTAAGTAATTGAGCTAATTTTAGTATAGTTATACTTAGTTTTAACAAGTCCAACTGGCACTGTTATAAAATCACCATTCACAGCCTTGCATATGTGCAGTAACCATGGTATCTTTCTACACTGTGTAAAACCAGTACCACAAGCACAGCTGAGTGGTAGACATTGAGCTTTTAATGGTACCTACTGTAACTCATTATTTATAATTTTTTTAATTAAGCTATTGATATTTTACTAATAACAAGAGAACAGAACATTTGTTGTTATTTTCAATAACTTCATCCTATCTGCTGCTGATGCCACTTTGTCATGTGCTACAGGCACTGCATGTCCTGCTGAGGATAACTTCCCAGATTCTCCCACAGTGTACTGATACACAAACAGTTAGGCAGCATGGTGAGAGCAGATACTCAGACACGGTTGTGATGACACAAAAGCTGTTGTATGGACACACACTGAATTGCATTATTTGTAGCCAGTTAAAGTGGCTTTATTTCAACCATTTTTTTCTAACCAGTTAGAAGTTGTAGTGCATAGCAACTGATAAACTTAGATCTAGACTATAAACTAAAAGACTCTATAGTCCTATCTACAAGACGTGCTACCTTCTTTGTTATATTTATAGAATCCACCCCCACTCTCAAGACACTACTTTTTTCTTGTTAGGAACAGCTGGTGAAGTATATGGGCTGTTTGATTTCTCAATTATCTCAACATCTATTACTTCAGCTAAATGATGCTTTAAGTTTTCAAACGCTGCTGGAGATGCATTAGATGATCATTGTGTTATTAAAACGAGATGTTTTCCGTCAGTTAAATCTAGAGTTTTACACAAGAGGTGCAGAATATCTAATCCGAAAAAATGCAAGTAGTACTTCCTCATCTTATTAAACTAAATGAAATGAATGCTATGATTGGATAGCACTCAAAACTTATTTATGGTTGCTCACACAACTTAACTCTGTTCCATTGTACTTGTGTATTCCTTTGAAACAGTCTTTAATTATAGAGCTCAGAATATTTGTTGTGCAGGTTCCTTGACTCTCATAGTGCAGAGCTCTGCTTGGCTTACACACACATGAGCAATATGGGAGAAAGGATGCAAGTAACCTTCCCCCCATGTGTCCCATGTAAGGGATGGTGTCGCAGGGTATGCACACCCTCTTTGGGGGTGGACGGGAAGGGGAAGGATTGGGGTAGTGATACCACCACAGCTACAGTCTACCAGACCGTTCTTAGGCTGACAGCAGTACTGCCTGCGGGTTGAAGTCTGCCTGACTGCCTGGGGATTTGGGGCTGTGCGGCCTAATGACTAGAGTCAATATGGCTGCCCTTGGGGTTCAGGGCTATACAGCCCAATGGACAGATTCAGGGGCTGCTACTAAATGGGGGTGGGGACTCAGGCCCACCCTACTCCACCGAGTCCCGGTGAATGCATTTGCCACCCAGTCGGCGGGTATCCTACTGCAACATGCTGACCTTATCCCGCACTGTGCCTCCCTGGGTCACTTTCTACTGTGTCTCCTGAAGCTGTAGTCCACATATCATTGGGGTCTCCGGGTCCCCAGGCACCGGTATCTCACTGGAACTCTGATTCCTGCCAATCAATTGTAGGAGCAGGTCCCTGGTCTGGTTCCTGGGATCTCTGGTTTCCACAGTCAGGGGCTGTAGCAGCTCCTGGCCTGGAGTCTCCACCAAGTGTGCTTCCCCCTCAGTGGCCAGCCCAGACTGAGCTGAAGTGCTCTCCTTTATACTAGCACAGCGATTGGAGCATGCCCAGCATGGTCTGAGGGGTGGGACTTCTTCTGCCTATAGCGTGGGATTAATCCTTTCTCGCCTAGCGCGAGGTATGCACACTCCATCACAGATGGGCAGAACTGCAACACCTACACTCCTGAGAGCATAGAGCTGTAGTTGCAGGAAAAGCATGTGAATCATTTGTATTTCTTAGTATCAGAGGGGTAGCCATGTTAGTCTGGATCTGTAAAAGCAGCAAAGAATCCTGTGGCACCTTATAGACTAACAGACGTTTTGCAGCATGAGCTTTCGTGGGTGAATACCCACTTCGTCGGATGCACGTAGTGCAAGTACTTGCATCCGAAGAAGTGGGTATTCACCCACGAAAGCTCATGCTGCAAAACGTCTGTTAGTCTATAAGGTGCCACAGGATTCTTTGCTGCTTGTATTTCTTAGAGGTTCTCTTAGGTAATAATGGATCATATCTGAGGCAAATGCACATATATTTATTTTTCTTCTGGAAAATACAATGAATAAGTGTTGTGCCTTTTTCCTGGTGATAAGCTAAAATGGAGGAAAAGGGCTTAGCACCAAACAATCAATGGACAGGCTTTAGCTACCTGTGAAAATCATGGATAGTTGGCAAAGGAACACTTACTCAAAGTGCAAAATCTGAGAAGGACTACAAATGGTATCTCCTGATTGCAATGAGCATGGTCAAATGTATGACAATCTTGTTGTAGCCGTATTGGTCCCAGGCTATTAGAGACAGAAGGTGGGTGAGGTAATATCTTTTATTGGACCAACTTCTATTGGTGAAAGAAACAATATTGCAATCTTGCACAAAGCTCTTTTTCAGGTCAAGAGATCTGAGTAATTCAAAAGCTTGTCTTTCTCACCAACAGAAGCTGGTCCAACAAAAGATATAACTTGTTACCTCACCCACCTTGTCAATCTTATTCTCTTGATAAGAATTGATTTATGTTGCACAATTTTCATCTGTCAGTACAGTCTGCAAGCAAAAATACCTTTTCCTCCTTGATATACTGTGAGCCCCGATGATATTTCATCAATGTAATTATATTACTTTGGCCTTTTTAATGTGTCATTGGATGGTTATTCTTACTTTCCCTTATAGAGCTTTACCAACCTGTGATCTAGAAAGCAAGTCTTCTATAATTTAATAGAAAAGTATAACCTTTTGATAGAATTTTCTTAAACCACTTCATAAAATTAGAATGTAATAGAAAATTCTGTTGAAGGGCCATAATTCTCTGAGGATTCAAAACAACTATATAAGAGATGTTATTCTGTAAGTTATGTATGATTGTTAATGTAACCATTCTATAGCTTTTTTTAACTACCAAATTCTATAGTGTGTTAGAATAATATTTATAGAAACTCATTAGTTTAATCCCTATTAAATCCTGTAAAATAAAACATCATACACAGTTTGCTGGGCATGAGCAAACTAGGGCCATATCTTCAGCTAGTGGAAATCCTCAACTATAATGAAATCTGAAGCTATACTGATTTTACATTAGCTGAGGATTTACATTAGCCCTAGGTATTCTATTCTTATTTCAAAGTGCAAAGAATCTCCCCCCTGCTTGCTCTCTTTGCACTGTCCAAGTCTCCTTACTAATCACCCCATTATGTTTTCCATTTCAAGAAAGAGCAAGACGTGTACTTCCAGTCTAGGTGGAATTTTATTTTAGATTAAAGAAAACAACAAAGAACAAATCTAAAATTTCCATGAGACTCAAAGCAGAGTGTTTGTTTCCATCTGTAAGATTCTCCATCTTGGAAGCCTCTCCGTCTAGTCCCCTAGTAAACAGGCAGAGAGTTTGTAAAGCAGGGCACAGAAAAAAATCATAGCTACACATATCTCAGTCTCCTCTGTATCCTTATCTTGCTTTTGGCTTCATAATACCTACACTGCTACTTCTTATGGTAGAACCATCTCCCCTCGTATGCCTGGTGGCCTCCCTTTCCTTCAGTCCTCAAATTTACCTTCATGAAACCTTTTAAAATTATCTTTGCCAGATCCAGTATCACCCAAAGGTCAGATTATGAGAAACCCTTCCTCAGCTTTGGAGGGGCACACAAGAAGTGCAGGGATTTGCTTGTTCCTACTCCTCCTGGGGAATAAACACCAATAGGGTGGAGTCAAGGTGTGAGAAGGGAGAAAGATCTGTGACCTTCCTCCTTTTCCCCCCATCTCACTGGCCTATGTGGCAGTGCTGGCAAACCATGCTCGTTTTGCCCCATATTCACATGGAGCAGCCCTGAAGAGATTGTGACAGTTACTTAGCATATCTGATGAGTCAAATTCTTTCAGTAATAACCATGCAACTCCAATGAATTCATTGAGGTTAAAGAGAATTAACTGACAGCAGAGGTTGACCCTAAGTAAATTCTTATAGGGATCATATGTGCTTGTATAACACTTGACAAACCCAGCTCAATCTTGGGCAAGGTACGTAAAATATTCTGGGTGAATATTCTGTTTCTGTCCATCACTTGTAATCTTATCACACACCAGAGCTTTTGGCGCCCATCTGATCACTGGCCATGCAGTGTTATTGCTGGGTACACAGGTTTGGGAATTTGTTGGTCTTCCATTCTAAATTAGGAGAGTCTAGCCACCTGAGCACATACCCAATATATTGGATGGGTATGTACTCAGGGTGACTAGCCCTTTTCGCCACTTCTGCCTCTGTGGTACACTCTAATTTTAGCATGCTAGCTTGATGAGATATGTCTCCTTGAGCTGGAAATTATAATCCCCAGTTTGAAGTGTAGACATTCAGCACATACAGACTGGATAGTTAGATTAACAGATTACATAGCCAGTGATCATCTAGTCTCACTTCCTGTATAACAGGCCATAGGACTTCCTGAATTAATTCCTGTTGAATTGTAACATATCTTTTAGAAATATTCATTCTTGATTTAATAATTACCAGTGATGCAGAATCCATCCATGCTAAGATGTTTTAATCATTAATTACCCTCAGTGTTAAAAATTTGAATCTCATTTCAAGTCTGAGTTTGTCTAGCTTCAGATTCTACCAAATAGATCTTGTTGTACCCTTTCTGCTAGATTGAGGGACTCTCTGTTATCTTCAGCTAGGTACTTATAGACGGTAATCAAGTCACGTCTTTTATAAACTCTTTGGGCTCCTTGAGTCTTTCACTATAAGGTATGTTTTTTTCAATCTTTTAATCATTCTCATGGCTCTTCTCTGAACCCTCTCCAGTTTTTATAAACATTCTTCTTGAATTGTAGACATTAGAACTGGACACAATATTTCAGTAGCAATCTCACCAGTGTCAAACAAAGATAATATAGCCTTCCTGTTTATACACCCTAGGATCACATTAGCCCTGAATTGGTCACAGCCTAACACTTGGAGCTCATTTTTCTGAATATCCACCAGGACCCCAAATCCTTTTCAGAGTCACTGCTTTTCAAGATAGTCCCACATCCTGTAAGTATGGCCTATGTTCTTTGGTCCTAGAGTACTTTATGTTTGGTTGTATTAAAATACATAGTGTATGCTTGTGCTGAGTTTACCAAGCAATGCAGATCTTTCTATATCAGTTCATTATTTACCATTCCCACAATCTTTGTGTCATCTGCAAACTTTATAAGAAATGTATTTTTATTTTCTTCCCTATGCTGCGTTAAATAGGATAGGGCCAAGATCCCTGCAGGACCACAATAGAAACACATCTGCTCGATGATGATTTCCCATTTACAGTTATGTTTTGAGACCTGTTAGTTGGTTTTTAATACATTTAATCTGTACTCTGTTGACTTTGATTCATTTTGTTTTCTTAATCAAAATGTTGTGCAGTACCAAGTCAAGCCTTACAGAAGTCTATTACACTGACATTATTCACATCGCTGCTTCTCCACCTGCCTTCCACAGCCACCTTCTCCAGCTGCCCTCTCATTGTCCTTGTCAACATCATTACCCATTTTACAGCTGAAGAAACTAAGACTTGTCTACTATGTACTGTGGCCTGCTAGATTCAACTTGAGTATGGGATTCAGGGGACCCGGGTTCTTAACCCTGGTTTTGACACTATCTGGCTGTGTAACTTGAGAATGTTATTTAACCCCTCTGAGCTGAACATCCCAATCCCTAAAATGGAGATGATATTTACTCACTTCTTGGACATAGCTAACAAGTTTTGTAAAGTGCAAAGAATATACATGTAAAGAATTATTAGGACAATCAATGGTAAAGGTGGGAATGCAATTTACATTATCTCTGTTTCTTAACCCTATTCTCATTCTATCCCTATGAATCATGTGGATTCTAAGTGGCATATCTAAGCTTTGTCCAAATTCACAGGTGTGTATTTTTCAAGAAAAAGTGGCTGTTCAATTTCTCACAAAAATTATTTGGTTTTTCACAAAAATATTTTGCTATAAATTTTGTGAAAGACTGTAGAACTTTCATGGAAGTTTGACAAGCTTCAAAACCGCAATTTTCATGATAGATGTTACTTTACTGCACTTTTCCATGTGCTTTTGTATATGCATTTGTATCTATCCCGTAAAATGTATGTATGTTGAGCTAAGACAAAAACAGAATGCTTGCATATTCTGGCCTCAGTTACATCAGCATACATCTAGAGTAAATCAATTTATTTCAGCTGGTTTCTTACAGTCAAGTTTTTCCATTTATTAACATGAAGACAGGCAACAAACTTTGTTAATTGTGTCATTATAAATGGACTTGAATGGAAAGTGCAATAATCAATGCCATTTAATGCAAACGTCGAGATTTCTCACTGTTTTTAGGGTCACAATTCTCAAATATAGAACATAATTTATCTAATCACTTTTCCTTATTTATAAAAGTTGCTACAAAATATTTAATAGCTTTCTATAAATGGCTGTGAGAATCAGTGCAGCCTTATAGAAACTGTATTTGGTCTGGAATGAATGATGAATTTCAAGAAAGCATAATACAGGACTTCATTGGCAGATTAATGCACTAGTTGTTCATAAGATATTTTGTTCCCAAGGGCCCTGATTTGAGTAAGGGTGATAAGCAGCTACAAACAGGTTTCTTGATGGTATGATACTTACAAGCGCATTTCCCTTGGTAACAAGGAATGGAGTTACACTCAGAAGTTGTTTTCTCCTGCTTCTGTTCGCACTGGTTTTGCATGCTAGAAATACTGTCAGGAGTGTACTATATATTTTATTGGCTATATAATTGTTCAGCTGATCAACTCCCTCCTCTGGCTCTAAAGGGAATGCGCATATGCTTAAAGTTTGGCACTGTTTCAATACCTTACTGAAGTGAAACTGTTGTTCAGTCAAAGCTTATGAAAAATCTTCACATTACTTTTGCTAAATCATGTGGACAGTGATTGTTCTAATCTCTTTCATACCTTTTTTTCTGGTAGATCAAGGGTGGGAAAACTTTTTGGCCTGAGGGCCATATCTGGGTATGGAAATTGTATGGCAGGCCTGAATGCTTGCGAAATTGGGGTCAGGGTGTGGGAGGGGGTGAGGGCTCTGGCTAGGTGTGCAGACTCTGGGGTGGGGCTGGAGATGAAGGGTTTGGGGTGTAGGAGAGGCTCTGGGCTGACACCAAGGGGCTCAGAGGGGGATCAGGGCTGGGGTAGGGGGTTGGGAGCACCGGGGGTGGCTCAGGGGTGCAGGCTCCAGGTGATGCTTACCTCAAGCGGATCCTGGAAGCAGCAGCATGTCCTCCCTCCGGCTCCTACAAGGAGGCATGGCCAGGCAGCTATGCTGCATGCTGCCCTGTCCACAGGCGCCGCCCCTGCAGCTCCCATTGGCCGCGGCGCTTGGGGCAGTGTGCAGAGCGGAACTCCCTGGCTGCCCCTATGCATAGGAGCTGGAGGGGGGACATGCCACTGCTTCCAGGGGCCACGCAGACAAGCCCCAGACCCCGCTCCCCAGCGAAAGCTCGAGGGCCAGATTAAAACAGCTGGCGAGCCGGATGCGGCCCCGGGGCTGCACTTTGCCCACCCCTGTTGTAGAGTCTACCTAATTTTTCAAGCATGTAGGAAAAAATGCATTTGACATTTTTTCTTGCTGTTTATAAGCTTTTGCTAAAACATGCCCAAACACTAGAGACTTGTTTTGAATAGCTAGAAATAATTGGAAGGTTTTCAGCTTCTAGATAGATTCAAATTCTGGCAGAAGGCAGAAGTTTAAGTTGATTTCCCAAATGCATGTAGCTCATCAAGCCTGCATTACTGTCTTTTGTGGTGTTATTGTTTGTTGTTTTGTTTGGTGATGGTGATTGTGGCTGTTTCCAACTTAACAAGAGATTAATGTCTATAGAAAAGACATACTGTACAGGACCGATTTTTTTTAAAGAATACAGATCTGAGAAAAATAAAAAATGGTCTTTGGGATAGCAGTAAAAACAAAAAGTTCTGTTCAGCAGTTTGACTGAGGCAACGTTCTCATTAATTTCAAAGGAAGCTCTTCCTGTGTAAGGAATAAGGCCATGATCCTGCAATTTTTTGCTTGCAGGCAAAATATTATGCCTGTGAACAAGTGGCAGGATCAGGGCCTAAGCAAAGAGTGCTGAATAAATGAGAGCCCAGAGCCCCAACATTATTAAATAAGAATGAAATCTTCTGCATTCATTTTTAATTTATAGGAAGAGTATTAAGGGTATAATTATAACACCTCTTGCAGTCTTCACTGAGACGCAATTCCCCACCACCTTCAATGAGAGTTTTGCCTGAGTGGGGACTACGTAAAAAAAAAATTTAATACGGCCTTCAGGACCCACTGCTATTACTTGTAGCGAACACCTAATTTGTCAATTTATAGTCAGAGATTTAAAAAAAACAGAATGGAAAATGAAGAATGTGACTTGTGGCGTTCCTGCTAGACAATAACTGTTGTCCTGGCCCTTTAAAATTTCACTGAAAAGCATTGTGAGATATTTCCCCTTCCAAAGGGGAATTTTAAAAAGATTTGACTTCAGTGAGCTGCTGGTGCCTAAAGTTAAATATGTGCTTATGTACCTTGGTGAACTGAAGCCCCATGGCTGTGATTTTCATGGCTGAATCATTTTATACCATTAAGCAGTATATGCATTCAGTAGAATACCAAGCCTGTCCTTCAATTGGATTCAATAATTGTTCAGTTATTCAAAAACATATGAGATCTAACTCCTCCTGATGTGTAGGTTATCCTTTGCTTCAGGAACAGTTTTGCTGCTATAGGTCTTGTAACGTGTGGATGTTCTTCTAGGAAAATGACTTCAAACACCATGCACGTGACCAGATACATTTAGTCACCATTAGCACATTTTCTATAGTCTATTTCTTTTAAAATAAGTCATGGATAATCATTTATATACTGCCAATCTCGATGAAAATAAATTTGGTGGTATTAATCTAATCCTATGAAAATTTAATGTATGAGTTTGCTATACACTGCTGCTTTTTTTATTGCTTTTGTTAATTTTCCTGAACAAGAAAAAAACAAAAAGCCCCACAGAACCAAATTACCTTTGTAAAATTATATTTTGAATTCAGAGAGTGACAATTTTTTTTTGAATCTCATAAAACTTTGGAGAGTCAGCTTAAAAGATTATTATTTTTCAAAAGCTGTGTTTGTTAAAATGATTGACAAGTAATTGAAGTTAGTGCTGTATGGGAATCGTAATGTGTAGAGTTTTCAAGAAAATATCTCTGCGGTATAACCTGATTGAGCCCCCTGACTCAATTTAAGAATGAAGCAGCTGTTCTGTATGGTAGGTGTGCAGACTCATGCCTTGACAGGAGATACCACAAAGGACAGACTATTCAGTGAATCCAGGAAATGTAGCTGAGTAAAAATAAGGCAGTAGAAGATGTATGAACACAGAGCAGGCCTCTTCCCCATGGGACTAGAGCCATGTACTGCTTTCCAAAATCTGGAACTCGAGGGCAATAAAGTACAAGAAAATATGGAACTAAGGGCACCAAGACCCTGATCCAGCAAAGTATGTAAACATATCCATAACTTTAAGCACATGAGTAGTCCCAAGGAAGTCAATAGAATGACTCATCTGATTAAAATAATTTGCTGGATCAGGGTCCAAACCTGTAGTGGAAAAAGAGCAATGGCTCCTTTGCATTCTCCTTACAGATCTGTGAAACTACAGCAGCTCCTCCACAGCGTGGAATTCTGTATCTCTGGGGATTGCTGCCTGGCAAGAGAAGGGAAGGAACAGTGGCTATTACATGGGATAGCAGGTGCTGTTCCTAGGTGTGGGTGGAATAATTGTTTCCTCTCATCTCTCCTCATATAAACAGGAAAATGTGTGGCAATACTGGCAAACAAAAATAATCTCCACAGTACAATCTAACAATATAGGTAGAAGGATTATGGTCAAGAAGAATGGAAAACATAGCAAACCATTGTAGTTAAATTTTAATGTCCCAAATGAGAAAGCTGAGATCTCAAAACAGTCTTCACAGAGAAGGCTTCCCCTATTTTTTCTGTGTAGTGGAGACTTTAATCAAGTTCAGAACAAATTTAAGATGGGAGACCAATTTTGATCAATATGGCACCTTCCTCCAATACATCACTTAACGTAAATCAGAACTATGTCCAACTGATAAAAGAACTCCAAGAAAGAGACTTTTAAAACTGTTCAGTAGACCACAAGAAGCATGCAAGAATAGACTATTTCCTGATTCCTAAAATTTGAAAGCTGGAAAATAGTTATGTTCTGAATTATCACAGCATAAATTTTTACTATTTGATGTGACAACCATATGGAGAAATAAATAGGATGATGCAGACTAGAAACCTAAATCAATTGTTCAAGAAGTTGTGTTTACTGAATAAGCTTATTTTGGTGGGGTAATGGAAATCATTTTAGAGCCATGGACTTCTTACAGAACACGTTGAACGTGTGTGAGACACACTACATTCTTGCAGAATGAATCATCAGATTAGTGAGGAAGAACTTTAGAATGGACAGTACCTACAGAGAATGTTTATAATAATAGCTAACAATAAACCTGAGAACGAAAAAAAAGTATATTATGCCATTGTGACAACTCCACAAAAAAATTCAGCTTGGGCTGTATTATCTTTTCTGATTTGGTCTCCCCTATGATCCTATGATTCTTCCCATGCCATCCCTGTCCTTCCACTCTTTCCTATGAGCTATCCTGTCTATCCAAGAAACATGGATTATTATTGTTATAAATTCTTAAAAAGAGGTAATATCCAAACTATGAACTGCCTCTGAGAGATGCAGATTGAAGTTTAATTAATAATGCTAGATTTACTTAGATTTAGTGGGTCTCCTGAGCTCAGCAGGTAAACAAGCCCATCTGGATTCCTTAGTGGAAAATAAATATTTTCTCTCCTTGGTAGCTGTGAAACAGTGTAATAAATATTTATGTGGCCTTCTCTTCATCCTTTGCCTCTAATTAGTGTAGGTAAATGTAGTAAAATAGCTTGGAAAAAGGTCCTCAGGAGTATCACTTGGCTACAAATCGTGTTGATTTGGTAAATGGCAGGGAGAGGAGTGGGGTTTCCTGAAATGAATAATTCTGCCTACCTGAAAGTCTCTTGTTACAGTCCTATCTCAAATAAACCATACAGTAACACTTCTCGTAACTGGGAGGAATAGAGGGAGAGGGAAGTGGGGGCTTAAAAATTGTGAAAATACAGTACAGACCTAGAGAAAATTATTTGCTTCCATGGATGCAAATAAGCCATCAACAAGGGCTTAGGGACAATGCAGACAGGTACCAGTGGGAAGTGAGCCAGTGAGGTGCCTAACTCCTATTAAAATCAGTGGAAGTTAGTTAGGGGCCTCACCTGCATAGGCACTTTTTTGAAAATCCCACTAAGTGCCTGTCTGTATC
This sequence comes from Mauremys reevesii, assembly GCF_016161935.1. Lineage (NCBI taxonomy): Eukaryota > Metazoa > Chordata > Testudines > Geoemydidae > Mauremys > Mauremys reevesii. The sequence continues at coordinate 32,879,155 of NC_052629.1, read as the reverse complement.
TTTAGGCACTTAATATCCTTTGAAACTCTGGACCTTAGTTACTGCAGATAGATAGCCAGGACATGCAAAATGTATGCCAATCGGTGGACAGGCAGCCTCAATTACTTTTGTCAGGGCCAGGTTGTGACTGGGAACACCACTTCCACAAATGCCCCAGGTGCAGGGTGATACCACCCCAGACCTTACTCAAGGTCATTTCTTACCAGAACAATCTATCCATAAAATGTTAAAATGAGGCTCATGAATCTACTTGTACTTGATAGGAAAGCAGTAAACAACTACAGTAACAGTCTGATTACATTATCTGGCTTTTAACTGATGCATAAAAAAAACCTGTGAGCAGAAGAAAATGAACTTAATTTTAACACTGTACCTGTTTATAAAACTCTGCTGCCATGGAAACTTGATGCTACTGCTTTTATTTGCATCAATCTCACACCTCAATCTCTGTAACAACCTTCAGATAGGATTGTTCTTTCCCCATCCAGTCTATGGTCAGCGCTCAGATTTTAACTGCTTAATGCTCTTAGAGGACTTTATGCCTGCAACAACTTCTGTGCTTGATTATTAGCTTTTAATTTTCCATTCTGATGCTCCCACATTATCATTAAGATTTTTGTAAAAAAGGTTAACACCCTCGAAGAGCAAAACCCTGTTTTATTCCACACAAAATAGCTTCTGTGAAGAATCCCAGTGGAAGAAGTTTGTTTCTGCTGGAACATAAAGCAGGGATCCTCATTTCCAAATGTAGTGCCACTGCTACTTGAACTACAAGAATAGCCATTAGTTGAGGGCATGTAGTCAGAAGCTTAATCCAGAGCAAGTGAAGATATGCTGCTGGATTGAGAAAGGCAACCAGAAAAGATGGCAAGAGTGACATCTGCTCTTCAGGTTGAAGAAGTGCACCCACTATTTGTGATAGTTTCACAGTCTTGGAATTTCATTAAATTTTGAGCTTCTCTTGATAGGGACTTTCTTCTGGCTGGGTGTGATTGAAAAAAATCAACTGGCTCTTTCTGTTATTGCACTTATTCCTATTAACCATGCCTTTGACACCTGAAGGCTAGACTGTTGTAACGTGCTCAGTGTGGGGAGGCATAGTGGGACCACTCAGAAGCTTAAGTTAAATGCAAAATGCTGCGATCCACTTGTTGAGAACAATGAGTGTATAACCACCAATACTTCAGGAAATGTACTGGTGTCCAACAGGTAGATTTCAAGTGGCTGGCAATAACCTAAACAGAATGGAATTGGATTGAGTGACCTGAATATCCATCTCTCTCCTCAGGCCGTGCTGGCACAGTTGAGAACAATGGAGGTACTCAAGTTGGAACCCCAAGTTATAAATCAAGGGAGTGCCTGGATAGGGCTCTTTTCTAAGAGTATCAATGTATCTAGAATGCAGTTCCCTCCTTGGTCCACCAGACCTGGATTTGCTAACTTTTTGGGCAGTCTGCAAGGCTTCTGGGTTTTTTTGGGGAAATCCTGTAAGCTGAAAATGAGTAAATGGAGTTGTGGTGATCTGAAATATTCTAACAGTGCATGATAGCTTTTCCTAATGGCTTGTGTTTTTAAAAAAATAAAAATTAAGGAAGTGCTTCCAGTGCTAGACAGGTGCCAAGAAAAATTGCTTTTGGATTAACTTTGCATATAGTGTATGTTGTCACAACTCTTCTGTAAAGATAGGGCATGCTATAGATCAGAGACACTCTTGGAGTGACAAACATCAGTGGGTTGGCACAGGAGATGGAAGAAGACTGGGAGATGAAGAGAGTCCTTACCCAAACCTCTGAATCTTTAGAAGTGATATGGGATTACTCTTGTTTTACTGAAAATCAGTTTTCCTATCCCTGCTTATGAAAAAATAGAGATGTCCCTGTTTCTGAAATCCAGCATGCTCCACCCAGGGCCAGTTCAAATACATCTTGTGTCCTATGTGAAGCCATTCATTTGGAGTCTCCAGCTATGAGGTCCAAGATTCTGTAAGTGATCTTCTTCCCAGCACCTATGATGCAAGCTGAAAAGGTATGTTCAGTCCCTTGGAGGGGAATGGGTCTTGAATCCAGATAGTGTGTGTGTGGAGGGAGCTGGGGGAGGGGGTAAGCAATGGGGATTTCCTTTTAAACAGGAGAAAAGAGGAATGCAATTTGCTTAAGATCATGATCCCCTGTAAGTGGGATTCTCCACAGGTGGCTCAAGTAGCTGTCAGCTTGAAGCATCACCTATTCCATACCACGCACCACCAGAACATGAGCAGTAAACACCATGCTAGCGTTAGCATAACTCAGCCAAAAAGCTTGAAAGCAGCACTAAAGTGACAGTATTTAGAGACCAGGACATTAGTTCATATTCAGGTACATGGAAGAACCCTGAAGACAACATAGCCACTCCAGCAGCAGTCAGAACAGTAGCATTTTTAAAACATTAGCCAAACACCAGTGTGTAATTAGTTGTAGATAAACGTGGGAGCAGCCATCGCAACTAGCTCCAGAAGAAAAAACGAAGCAACTGGGACGCAGGAGGTAACTGTTATTAAAGTGAACAAGCTTAAATTTCAAGACAGGTTGTCAGCAGGAAGCTGAGCTAGTCAAGAAGTAACATTTTAAACTGAAGTGCTTTAAAAAATAAAGCTCATCCTGAAACCAATCCCCTGACCTTCAACCTGAACCTAAATGGCTCAGCACAAGTAGGGGTGGAAAAATAATTAACAAGGTAATTGGGGAGTGGGTAAAATATCATGTGATCATTTGAGAGTGATATCCTACCCATACTCTTATTTCTTCTCCTTTGTCATTTATTAGAATTTCAGAGGCCCAATTCACAAGAGCAGAATTCAACACAACGCTATCTTATCTATTTCAAGATTTCATATTGCTACCCATCACGGTAGTATCTGAGCACCTTTTTGCATACATCGATTGGCAATAGTGAAATCCCTAGCAGACATCATGGAGTCTCTGGCTCTTCTCCTTTCTGCAGTATAGATACTCTACTTGGATGTAATGACTTGCATCACCAACAGCTGAGAATGAGGCATTTTGAAATACAGTAAATGAATGCATAGCACTGTAAGAAATGCACAATAGAGTAGGTTGATTATAAATCTGGTGCACAACTGTTTTTTTCCTTGACAGACAAGAACAATGAGGTATTCCTATTTCAGTTCAGATAATGAACATGGCTGTGATAGTCTCTACTGTAAAAAATTACAAATCTCACCTTATGATATTAGCTTCCTCTTGCAAGGACTCTCCTTTCTGCTCCCCTTCCCCCCAGAACAGCCTTTTTGCCCTGCCTGTCCCCATCTCCCCAGCATAGTAGCCATAACCTTATCAAATGATTTTGTAACTAATTAACTTTAGCCCATAATGCTCCACCATATAAATCAAGGCTTTGCTGTGTGCTCTTGGTCTAGTGTGCTGCATTGTACAACAAGCATTAACTTTTTTTGTTGTGCTAATTTTATCTGGCATGGCTCTAAACTTATTTAATTCACTACTAAGAGACAGACAGTACTAGTTTTGCAACACAAAAATGTCTGAAATGAGCCAAAGAAGCAACTGGTAGAAGATTACTTAGCGGGCTACTTGACTATACCAACCACTGAAATAGTAAACATGATTTAGAAAGTCTGTTTTTCTAGAATTTTAGAACCACTGTCTTTATTTTTCCTATTTTAATAGAGGAATACTAGCCTTCTCTGACATGAATTTGTGACTTGATGCAATGGGTAGTAGTATACAGTATCTCTTGCTGTTCTTCGATCTTGGGTTTGCTAAATTCATAGAAATTAGAGATGGAGAAGTGTTAAACCATCTACTCTATCTGCTTATCAATACAGGACATGCTAGCTAAATACACCGTCTTTATCCATTCATTTTTCATAGTCTCAAGCTGTAGGCACATAGGGACCCCCTGGGTCATCATGCAACCCTGGCATATAAGCCCTTTCATGAATTTATAAAGCCACTATCACTACCAAGCCTGTTGGAAGCTGATGGAGAACTTTACTCATCTGATAGCTAGAAACCTTTTTCTCATTTCCAATTCATGGCCAGTTTATACCCACTTGTACTTGTGTCAACATTGTCCTTTATCTTACAAAACTTCTCTCTCTGCTATTTGCCCCTTGATGTATTTATAAAGAGAAATCATATTCTTTTTGAGCATTCATCATCCTGCTACCCGTGGATGAAGATTCTGCAGTCTAACAGATCTCACTGTTCAGGAATTTTTTATGGCATTCAACCTAAATTTCCCATTTCTTCATTTCATCCCATCACTTCTAATACTAATGCCTTGGTTCTTGTCACTCCTCTTGGTGTTCACATAGATAGTTACCTTGTCCCCACCCTGCCTTTGTCATTTAACCAAGCTATCCACAGTTTATTGTTTTACTATTTCCTGCAGCCCGGTAATCATCTTGCTCAATTAGCAACTCATTTAAATAGGGATTAAAAATTGTTCCTTCCTATATCTTTCTGGCATTGAGCAGCGCTTAGCTGAACGTAGTATTTCATGGGCAGTCTCACTAGAACCATCTAAAGGAGGATTATTGGCTCCCTGCTCCTGTTACAGTATCTCTGCATGAGCTGCCCAAATTAGCATTGATCCTTTTTTGCTGCCACATCACATTTGTAAATTGAGATTTAATTTGCTGCCAGTTATTACCTCCTGGTCCCTTAACATTACTGCTTTCTAGGTTACTCCCTCCTCTTTCCAGGTTCTAACTCCAGTTTATTTTCTGCCCCCTATTTCCAATCTCTCTAGGTCACTATATCGTTTCTCTCTGCTCATTAAAGTCTTTAATGCTATCCGGGTTAGTATCACTATAAATCTTATTAATATCCTAGGTTTAGTTACACATCACATGGTTAATGAACCGGGGCAGCTCCAGGCCCCAGCACGCCAAGCTTGTGCTTGGGGTGGCATGCCGCGGGGGGCGCTCTGCCGGTCGCTGGGAGGGCAGCAGGCAGGGTGCCTTCGGCAGCATGCCTGCGGAGGGTCCGCTGATCCTGCGGCTCCGGGGGACCACGGAGGGTCCCCCGGAACCGCGGGACCGGCGACCGGCAAGCGCCCCCCCGCGGCATGCCACCGTGCTTGGAGCAGCGAAATGTCTAGAGCCGCCCCTGTAATGAACATGTTGAATAAAAGTCTTGATCCCTGTGACTGTCCCACATGTTGAAGTTTATTTGTTTTTAACTGTCCTCCTGCCAGTTTTTAATCTGCTTGATAGAGTTCATATGCAAGTCAAACTGAACTACTTTTAAGGATAAGATTCCATGACATGCTGGCCCAATTATCTGTTCCATCTGAGCTCTGCTCAGTGCAAGAATAGAGAGAATGGACAAAGGTGGCTTGAAACTATTTGTGTGTTATTTGTATTCTCAGCACTGCTGGGACCTGTCCAGGTCCCATCTGAATTAAAGTGATTTCAAGGCTGCTTTATGACTGCCCTGTTCCAACAGCTCTGTAGGGTCTAGACACACACACCCTCGCTCCAGCAACATGTCCTCTAAACCACTGGTTGCAAAGGGTAGGGCAGCATAGAGCCATTCCCTCTGCTCCTTGCTACTCCAAAAAGCCTTTTGATGCTGGCTGTGTTCCTCAGGTCACATCTGACTCCTTTGCAGCATCTTCACACCATCAGAGCAGAGTAAATAGGCTGGGCCCCAACTGAGAATTGCTCCTACTGTACGAAATACTTTACTAAAACCTAGATGGATCTGCTTTTTTGTAATTCTGTCAGACAAAGCAATCAAGTGTCTTACAAGATTTGTTCTTTAGAAGTTTGTCTATAGTTCCATCATCCCCACTTTTGTTTACTTCTCCTCTCAATATTCATTCCATTATTTTACTAGAAACTAAAGCTGGATTTACCAAGCAGAAATTGCAAGGATCTCACTTCTTTCCCTTTTCAGAAATTGGTACCTTATTTTCTTTTTTGCTCCCAATTGTGTGATACTTTCCCAGTTTTCCATAACTTTTGAAAAGTAACTGTTAGTGTTTTCATAAGTCTTGTGGCACCTTATAGACTAACAGATGTATTGAAGCATAAGCTCTGGAAATTTCCACTCCATGCACAGACGAAGTGGGCATTCACCCACAAAAGCTTATGCTCCAATACGTCAGTTAGTCTATAGGGTGCCACAGGACTCTGTCACTTTTTACAGATCCAGCCTAATATGGCTACCCCTCTGATTCATAAGTCTTGTTAGCCAGTTTTTTATATGCTAAGGTGTCTCCTGTCAGGCTCTGGTGTCTTGTATATATTGAAGTTTTGCAAGTATCTACTTGCCTGCTTTTAGTAATATCTATTTTTTAAGTCTTCATATTTCATAAGTTAAATTCTTTTACATTGTTTCTTGTTAAAGAAGGATTTTGAAAAGGAGTTTCTACTCTAAAATCCCTGTCATCCTCCTTTATTAATGGAGCAACTTTCTTTCTTATACTCTTTCCCTGACACTTTTGTAAAACTTTCTATACTCTGTAATCCATTCTAACTTGTTCTATCTCTTAATTTTCTTTATCTTTTTTCTTTTACCCCTTCAAAGCCTGATTGACACAGTGCATTGTTGTTTAGTTGCTTCCCTTCTTTTCCATTACCAGTAAGTTATTTTCTGTCCTCGGATCTCTGAGCAGTCCTTGTGAAGTGACATATGCTGCTTACAGATTGCTGCTTTCCTTTTAAAGGAAAGTTTCTAGGCTTTTGCATGTACTTTATGGTTTTCTCTGTTTTCATTCATCATCTGGATTTTTTATTCCTCCCATCACATCTTGTTTAGTAGATTTCTCCTTTCCCCAAAATATGTTTTCCTGAAATATAATATCTTTCACCTATCTGCTGTGTTTTAGTGAGACAATTCATTAACATAATAGATTGACAAACTAATAATTACGGGTTTGGCACTGTAAAAGACATTTATTCAAAAAAGTAAACAAATTAGCACATCACTCATGCAAAACTCTCCTGATCTTTGCTCAGAAAAATAAATATTGTGTATCTGCCACATGGACTACCTTGGTTCCTTGGGTGTTTTGTGGTCGAAATGCAGAAAGGCAACTAGTGAGATTTTCAGCAGTGCCTATGTCTCTTATGGGAATTAGGTGTCTAGGTGCTTTTGACAGTCCTGGTAGGCATCTATCTGCATCTCTAGGTGCCTGAATACCTTGAAAATCTGCCACTAGACATCTAACTCTGCCAGGTTAAATTCCATTTTTGCCTTGTTCTAGTGTTGGCTGTTTACACAACAGGCATCTTAGAGCATAAATACTGTAACTTTTAGGGCAACTGCTATAATCTGCTTCTGGAAAATGTGACTTCTTGGGGTTTTGTGGGTTTTATTTAGTAGTTTATTTTTTTCTTAAATCTTTAACCAAGCTGTGTCTACACTAATTCAAACACTGAAATCATATACCAAGTTGGATTACTTTCAAATAGCTACTTGTGATTCACTGTTCAAAGACACATATAGTTCCCAAATATATTTCCAGTAGGAGTATAATGACAGCATCTAGGTGGTATAGTAGATTATTTGTAGGGTATTTGACTTAGGTCTATAATGTCATCCAGTTCATCTTCCTGCCAGTGCAGGATTGTTCCCTGCAGGACATTTTCTAGAATACTGTTTGTTCTAGTTTACATGTCCCACACAACTAAGCTTCAGCACTGATCTTAGAAGACTATTTCACAACCTAAACACATCTTGCTCTCAGGAACTCTTTCTTGATATTTAGCTGAAAATTTCCTCCTCTTAATTTCCTCCTCCCACTGAGGATATGGTTCAAGTATTTTCTGACACAACCAGAGCTATTCCTGATAGAAGTGTATCCATCCCAATACAGTCATTCTTCTAGGAAGTGTGATAGACCCAGGCCAGTAGGGAACAGCAGAGTAGTCAAAGGGAGATATACTGGCCACTGGATAAGCAGTTTTCTGTTCCCTGAGTGACCAGAGCAGGGGTTGCTCCAGGCTAATGAGAACACCTGACGCCAATTAACCTGCTAAGAGGCAGGTGAGGTTGTTAAGCGTCTGACTCTAATTAAGGTCCCCTCTGATGCTATAAAAGGGCTCACTCCAGTCAGGCCAAGGAGAGCCAGGGGAGAAGAAATGCAGCTGAAGGGCTGGTTAATGAAGACACCCTCAAGTCATTGGTAAGGGAGCCCTGAGGTAAGGGTGAAGAAGGGAGAAGCAGGAGAGCTGTGGGGAAGTGGCCCAGGGAAATGTAGCAACTCTGGCAGTGAAAGGTTGGCTGCCAACAGCGGCTACCATTAGGGTCCCTGGGCTGGAACCTGGAGTAGAGGGCAGGCCCAGGTTCCCCCCAACCCACCACTACAGGAATATCTCCTAAGAGGGGAAAACTAGCCTCTGTCAGGACAGAAGGCTAAACTGATTTGGTATGAGGCCATAGGAGCAATAGAGACTGTGGGAGTTCTCTCACCAACCTCCTTGCTGGCTTATGATGAAAATGGCTCAGTAGACTAACCCTGGCCCTTGAGAGAGAAAGGCTACGTGGAGGGTTGCAGTGAGCCTCTGAAGCTAGCATAAACTGCCTGGAAGTGAGGGACCCACGGTGATAAGGTGGGAGCTCTGCCACCGAAGTTAATTTTAAAAGGTGGTGCATGCCATTATATTATGGTAAATAAAGTAGAAAGACTTTATATTTTAAAAGCTAAGCTCTCACCATCTTTCATTCCCTTTCTCTCTTTAGGAAACAGACCATTGGGTCTGAGTTGCAAAGGATCTCCAAAAAAATAGTTTTCTTCATTAAGGATGTTAAGAGATTTGCTGAGGAAATTGGCGAGATCATTAAAAAGCTAGAAAATCTGAGCTGATAGAAACTCATCAGTGTAGAACCATAAGCAATACATATAATCTAACAAATCTGGTAGAATTCTCCAAGGAAATAATCAAGTTGGATTTCAGCAAGCAACCACACAACAGCATATCACAGGCAATTGCCCATGGATGGTGAAGAAATTGTAATGTTGAAAGGTTTTGGGTCAAAGCAAGGAAGTTAAAATGCATAAATTCTGTATGTAAACGCTTTAAGCATTAGAAAATTAGTATTACTTTTCTCAGCTGTACTTTCTTTAAAAACTTGAGCAAAAAACTAAAAGGGTCTTAAAATTGACTCTTTACTCATTATGCACACACCTTTGTTCCATAGTTTTTTTAAAATCATAGGTTTAGTATTATATCCAACCTGCCAACAGGAAAACAGCTGAACTCTCCCATATCTGAAAATAGCTATGTTTTGTTAAACCACTCAGCAAGTATGTCAGACTGACAAATTAGGAATCAAGATCTAGTCCTAATAATTAATATTCTGTTTTCCTGTTTAATAAAGCTTCTACACAGAGAACAGTAACTTTTTACTCCTCTTATGGAAAAAAGACTTTAACAGACTAAATGCTGTTCCCCACTAAAGTCAGTAGAAAAACTCTTATTAAGTTCAAGGAGACAAATATTTGCCAGCTTGTCCCTAGCAGAATGTATTACCAAAAATTAACATTTCTAGTAGGTTCTTTACACTAAAAATAGGTGAATTGTGACTTTGTAATAGGGTGCGCTGGGCCCAGTGAGACAGTTATGTGATCTAAGAATGCTTTGCTGCAGGAACAGGGTGTTCTGAGTGCGGTAGTTCCCAGAGTTGCCTGAGAGTTATAGGACTTCCAATGATATATGCTGGGTAGAGACTGGTGATGCAGGCAGCCCATCGTTCAGAGACTCGGAGGAAGTAGGAGTTGCCTGTAGTTCTTGTACTCCTAGATGGTTCCCCTTATACCAAACTCTTCACACTGATTTAGACTAGGCCCAACCTGTGGATGCATGCTTTGGGTTCTTGCTGAAGTTAATTGGAGCCCCCACCCCAAATATCTGAGGACTCGATTTGTGTCAAAGTCACCTATATAAGGAGATTGAATATCACTTTTTCCCTTTACAGCTTGAACTGTGTACTGGGGCAAAGCCACAAGTGGCCTGGGTTGGCCATTCCGTTAGCACCCAGGCCCATGCAACTCTGAGCTTGCGTGAATGCAGAAGCCAATGTCCACATTCTTGTGGATCAGGAAATCCTGGCTAAAGAGCAAGTGGCTCTTGGCCTGTCTGTGGAATGCCAAAGCCAGCTAGGAGCAGAGGGGAATGAAGCAGCTCGCCCATCCCCACTGCTGCCTTCGCCCTGTGCTGCAAACTTCTCCCACCTCCACACAACTTTGGTGAGAGCCAGACCCCTCACAGGTGCCGACTGCCTCCACCCCCAAGTTAACCTATGCCTGCCCGTGGGGCTGCAGGGATTACCCCCCTCCACTGGCCACCCCACCCCCAGGGTTCCCTGGACTCAGATCCCTTCTCTGCACACATCCCCAGTCCTGTCCCAGTATTCATATATAATATGCAATAATATAATATAAAAATATACATGGTTTGCTGTAATATCAGCAGCAACCCAAATTTCCACTCCCAGCTACTCCACTGACTTGCACTCAATGCCATTTTCATAGATTATAAGGCCAGAAAAGGAACCATTGTGATCATTTAGTCTGATCTCCTGTATAACACAGGCTCTAGGACCTCCCTAAATTAATTCCTGCTTCAAGTCGAACATTGTATCAAATCCTGTGCGTCTGAAGAATTTGTTCACAAACACTACATCTGTAAGCTTTTCATCTTCTCCTCCAATTAAAGTTTTATTCTTGGATGACACAAGAAAGCATTAACTCCTGGCATACTGGGGGGGACCCAAGTCCCAGTTACAATCTCACTTCCAATGAGATTTACATGCTAGTTATACATTAAAGTAAATTGGAAGATTAGAATTGGGCTCTGACCATCTCTTAAATTCTCAGAATGAGAAGCATTCATGCTACTTATGGCCTAAAGGGGAACTTGTTTATTTTCATATATAGTATAAAGTTGCTACCTCTTTTAATAAAATGGTATTGCACTTTTACAACTATGAAGTTTATTTCTGTCTCCAGGTTCAAAGTACATTCAGCTGTGGGGCAGGTCCTGTGCCAGAATAGGTGCTCCCAGTTTGGCTAATTAAGACAGCAGGGCTTCAGGGAGGCTATAAAGGACCCAGGAAGAGATACCTGGTGAATCAGAGCTACTGGAGTCAGGAGACTGGAGGAGGTCTCCGGGAAGCTCTCTGCAGGTGCTCCCTGTTAGGAGGAGGAATTAACAGGAAGCCAATGGAGGGCTTAGCTTGCTGACTTTCAAGAGCCAAAGCCAATGCTGAGAGGCAGAAAAGGGCTTAGAGCTAGGAAGTCAGTGGAGGGACTATCCAGCCATCCTTCCTGAGCTGAAGAACCAAAAGCCCTGGTGTCATAAACAGATAGTTAAGGGTTAAGGTCTCTTTTACCTGTAAAGGGTTAACAAGCTCAGTAACCTGATGAACACCTGACCAGAGGACCAATCAAGGGACAAGATAATTTCAAATCTCTGTGGAGGGAAGGCTTTGTCTGTGTCCTTTGTTTGGATTGTCGTTCTCTTTTTGGAATTAAGAGAGGCCAGTCATATCCTTCAAGTTCTCCAAGTTTCCTGAAATAGCCTCTTCTATTCAATATAGTGAGTATTAGTTAAAAAGGCGGATTAGTCTTTTGAGTTGCTTTCTGTATTTGCAATTGTGTGTTTGCTGGAAAAATTCTTTATTTCTGTTTGCTGTTACTGACTATTCTGAGGAGGAGGGAGGGGGAAGTCTCTCCAGGTTTATAAGTCAGACCCTGTGATATTTTTCCATCCTGGTATTACAGAGATACTGTACTTTCTTTCTTTCTTTTTAATAAAATCTTTTCTTTTTAGAACTTGATTGATTTCTTCCCTTGTTTGGATTTTCAGGGGAAGGGGAGGGGGGAAAAGTGAATCCCTCTTTGTTTTGATTCAAGGAATTTGAATCCAGGTATCTCTCCTAAGCATTAGGAGAGGGGAGGGGAGAAATGGTTGTTTCCCTTTGTGTTGAGATTCAAGTTTGAATCTGTGTTCCCCCGGGAGAGTTTTGGGGGAACAGGGAGTGTGTCAGACACTTAAAACTTGACTGGTGGCAGCAAGAACCAGATCTAAACTAGGATTTTAGTTTAGAGGAGTCCATGCAGGTCCCCATCTTGTGAACGCTAAAGTTCAAAGTGGGGAATAAACCTATGACACCTGGGGAAAGGCTGAAAGCAAGCAGAGCAGCAAGACAGGTTTGCTGGCTGACTTCTCCAAGCTAGAGTACAATGAAGGCAGGAGGAGCAGCAGAGGAAATACCTACCTACTTGCTCTAAGCTGGAGAGCCAAGCCAAGGGCTAGAGAGGGCTGAAGGCAGGAGTGCAACACAGGGACTCACCTGTTGTCACAGGAGGGTGCTGCAGGTGGAGTTGCCATATAATGACATTCAGTACTTGAATTGAATACTACCATGGAATTACAAAATCAGTATGGAAATAAGACACATGCACTGTGGAATAAAAGAAAGTTTTCTGAGAATTAGACCAGCACTCTACAAATCCCAAGTGTGTTGCTGCTGCCCAGATACACATGTATGAAAAACAAAGTTCAAAAGAATACAGTAGAACCTCAGAGTTATGAACACCAGAGTTACGAACTGACCAGTCAACTGCACCCCTCACTTGGAACCAGAAGTACGCAATCAGGCAGCAGCAGAGACCAAAAAAAAAAAGAGAGCAAATTCAGCACAATGCTGTGTTAAATGTAAACTACTAAAAAAATTAAGGGAAAGCAGCATTTTTCTTCTGCATAGTGAAGTTTCAAAGCTGTATTAAGTCAAAGTTCAGTTGTAAACTTTTGAAAGAACAATCATAACTTTTGTTCGGAGTCACAAACATTTCAGAGTTACAAACGACCTCCATTCCTGAGGTGTTTGTAACTCTGAGATTCTACTGTATCCATAGCAGGCCAGAGACATTATTGAAAATAATATCTAGATATTAAAAACTGGAAACTGAAGCTAGTGTGGAATGAGGCTGCCTACTTGCCAAGTGGAGCTTCAGGCAGACAGCATATAGCGCTCATTCTTCATGATCTGCAAGGAGCAAGTGCAAGAGCGCTAATACTTTCAAAAAGATCTGTTTCCACCGCAGGTGTACTGAGGTTCCTAAATGTTGTTCATCTCCTGTGGCTATGCCTCCTAAAGTAAATTGTCATCCTCCAAATATTGAAAACTAGACACTTTTTAAAATACAAAAACTGTTTGCAGCAGCAAATAAGAACAAGAGCAAAAGCAAAACTGTTTTTAAGCATTTCCTTTGATATTTATGGTAGTAATTGTAAGTACATTAGAAAATTAACACCACAGGTATTCTTTGTGGGGCCAGACCTTGTGGCACTCAGTAGCCTAGTAGGTAAATGACTGGATTCTCAGGACTAGCTGAGTCTCCAGATAACAAGACTGGCTCAGACTATTATGGTTCCTAGCATGAGTTAACGGAATTCGAAGGCTGTAACACCCAACTCCCAATGGCCTCAAGATGCCATTCTGATAGCTCAGGATAACTGTAGCAAAGAGGCATTGTAGCCATTCCCTCTTCTGGCTTCACTGATCACTGACCATGTACTTTATTATAACTAAGAATTAAATAAATGTTTCTTTGTAAAAATAAAATGTGAATGCTACACTCTCTCGCAACATGATCTAGCAGAGGTTTGCAGGGGTTGTCATGTCAGGGAAGTGACGGGGAAGGGTTTGGCAATGGTATACTCATCTGCAGTATCATACTGAAGTGTTTGAAGAATGAATATACTTTTTCAGAATTCTAAGAGTTAAAACCTGTTGGAGTTGCTTGCCTGTTGATTTTTTTTCTATCAATATCTTATAGGTTACAAGATCTAGTCACTTAGGTTAGTTTTTTCAAAGATATGAAAGCCAGTCTGGCCAGAGCAATGCAGTATACAATAGCAGGTTATCAGAAAGTTGTTGGTATGGTTTCTTGTTGGTATGGCCTCAATTCTGACTTCTTTCTTCCAATACTTTAAAAGCAGGATAATTACAAGAGACAAACTTCTGCTTAAGTCAAGAATCCTATCAGACAAATTTCCTGAAATATGTAGATATCATCCACCTCTCCATTCTTTGAGTGTTACTGTATTTTAATTCACCCTGAAGATTTGAGCGGTGTGCAGAAATTTAATTCCTTTTCCGTGAAGGATTTAAAAATTTGGTTTGGCGCCAGTTTGGAACCAACCCCCAACATTTCTAAATTCTCTGTGAAAGGGAATGGAGCCTGAAAGCTGTGGGGTCCCCTGCTCTGAGGCAGTCTGGCAGGAAGACTGCCTTGGAGCCTGCTGGGCAAGTTGGCAGGATACTAGACAGGTTGCTGACAGAAATGTGCCCAGCAGGCAGCATTTCATCAGACCCCCATTGTGTTCTATCAGAACTTCATTGACATCAAACTGTCTCTGCAGAACATTTTCATTGGAATTTGCCAAAATTGAAAAATGTTTTGTCTGAATTCTTCTGATCAGCTCTACTGAAGATCAGACATTGATCAATGAATCTTTGTTGAACTTCAGGGAATAATCAGAGAATTAAAAAAGAAACTTAGAATTCTTCAGCATCATTTGACAACATCATCCACAAACCTCCTTCAACATGCAATTGTTTACAAACCATTTATGGATTTTAGCTCATGAATGTTAAAATCCCACCCCACAGGCCAGATGCAGCCCAGCTGGCAAACTCATCTCTCCTTCTTGTCAGTTACTCACCAAAATTGTCTGGTGCCTGGAGAAGTTTTGTAGTTCTGGGTGGAGGCAACAGCCAAGGTGCTGTAGTCCACCCTTCTGCCTGCGATCCATGGCATTCTGCAGATGGAGTAAGAGCCATGCATTCTTCAACCAGGGTTGGTGATCCGTAACAATGTGGGCATTGACTTCTGCATTCACACAGGCTCAGATTTGGATGGGCCTGGGTGCTAATTGGGTGGTCCATGGCCTATTCACTCCCATCCATGGCCACACCCCAGGTGCAAGTTTTTGATTATGATACTGAAAAACCCTTAATCTAGCTCAAGTTTGTGCACTGTGAACAAGGTGGACATGTTTATTAGCATTGCAAAATTAAAACTACAAAAGTACTAAGCATAGCA
Organism: Mauremys reevesii; assembly: GCF_016161935.1. Lineage (NCBI taxonomy): Eukaryota > Metazoa > Chordata > Testudines > Geoemydidae > Mauremys > Mauremys reevesii. The sequence continues at coordinate 32,864,071 of NC_052629.1, read as the reverse complement.
GTGCTGCATTTGTGACATCCTTTATGTCCCTTCAGGATTGACACGGTCTTGCAAAAGTGAATGCTTTGTTTTACTGACTCATAGCAACAAGAGGACATCTTTTGTTAGAAACAACAGCATGATAAAATAACATCTCCCTGCTACCCTATTCATGCTTAGACATTACATTGGGATAACTATATTCAAGCAGGACAAAACTCCGTTGTGATTCAGAATAAAACTTAGTATCTGAAGATAACTAGCATACTGCTGGCACCACAGATTTTGAAGTCCTTCAGTGCTGTAACTTCTTGATGCCAGCAGTATTCCTACAGACCAAAGTCATGCTGTCTTCAGTTTAGTTAGCTAATCAGTGGATTAATTAATGTCAGAAGTGGTAAGAAAATGGAAATCTTACTTGAGAAGTGCATTATTATGACAATATTTAGGGTGTGTTGCAGTTATTACAACATGACTGTGGATGGATACTGGATTGTTGTTAAGGTAGAAGTTAATACAAAACTTATGAAAAGCATCCTTTAACACCAAGTACCTCATTTTTGGGGTGTCCAACTTTAGATATGTGACTTATATTCTCAAATGTGAATACCTAAATTTTGCCATTAATTTCAGTTGCCTTATTTTCAGAGATACTGAATATCCCCAACTCCAGCTAAGATGCTTGCTATCTTTAATTATTTCCTTACAGATAATGAGGCATCAGCGTTATATGCTGTCTTCGTGAAATTCCATCTGGCAAGTGGGCTGTCACATTCTGCACTAGCTTCAGTTTCTGGGTGTTAATATCTTCATCGTGGTTTAGAATGTAGTGCTAGCTGAATTTACAGATGTCCGCCCTTCCATTAGAATCGCTCAAAATGTAATTTAGACAGCAGTAATCTCGCATTCCTGCAAGACTTTTGGGGCGGGGGGGTTGCTAAAATTGTGAGTAGTTTAAAATACGTTAAATGCTTCTAAACGAAGTGTACAGCAATTCAATTAAGTGGAATACTGATTTCTATTTAGGATTTAATTAGAAATTGAATGCAGGTTGGAAAGAGAACAACTTCCTTTTGCTAATTAGAAAACTACATTTGCTGTTTGCAATTAATTTAGTATGATGCTTTGTAAACTTCTTACAGGTACATGTAATAAAATTATTATATAGCTTGTAATATGTTTATTTACTATAAGCCAAGCAATATCTACAGCATCATGCTTTATTTCAATTGTGTAGGTATTGGACTTGTTTAGTGTTAAATACATGCAAAGGTTAGCATCACTGTAGCTTTCTGCACATGGTACATTGTTGTTCATTTGTGCATGGATGAGCTGGACACTTCATTCTTGCACTTGCTACTTTCCCCCTTCCATGCTGACTCAACTAGTGTTGTGATTGATATTTTCCCTACAAGTTGCTGAATTCCTTTTTCAAGATGTTGAAGGTCCTGGGAACAAATGCAATCTCAAAACCAAGTGTTTCTCTTACTGAGGACCATTTCACCAGCCAGAGTGACCACGGTTGATGGCATGTGTCATAGGTTTGTTCCCCACTTTGAACTTTAGCGTCCAAAAGGTGAGGACCTGCATGTACCCTTCTAAGCTTAAATCCTAGCTTAGATCTGATAGCGCTGCCACCAGCCAGAAATTCCAGTGTCTGGCACACTCCCTGTTCCCCCAAAACTTTCCCTGGGGAACACAGATCCAAACTCCTCGGATCTTAACACAAGGAGAAATTAACCATTCCCCCTTCTCTCCCCCCCCCCAGACTTGCCCCTCCCTGGGTTGCCTTGAGAGGCTCCACACTGGTTCAAACTCCTTGAATCTAAAACAAAGAGGGATTCACCTTCCCCCTCCTCTTTTCCCCCCACCAATCCCTGGTGAGTCAGACTAATCCCCTGGGGTCTCAAACAAGGGAAAAAATCAATCAGGTTCTTAAAAAGAAAAGCTTTTAATTAAAGAAAGAAAAGTAAAAACGATCTCTGTAAAATCAGGATGGAAATGCTTACAGGGTATACAGCTTATAAAACTAAAGGGACTCCCTCCCCCCTAGCATAAGTACAAGTACAGCAACAGAGATAAAATATCCTTCCAGCAAATACACATTTGCAAATACAGAAAACAAACAAAAGACTAATCCGCCTTTTTAATTAATACTCACTATATTGAATAGAAGAGACTATTTTAGGAAGCTTGGAGAGCCTGGATGTACGCCTGGCCCCTCTTAGATCCAAGAGAGAACAACCCCCAAAACAAAGAACCCAAACAAAGACTTCCCTCCACCAAGATTTGAAAGTTTCTTGTCCCTTCATTAGTCCTCTGGTCAGGTGTCAACCCGGTTCACTGAGCTTGTTAACCCTTTACAGGTAAAAGAGAAATTAACCCTTAACTATCTGTTTATGACAGCATGATACCAAGTATCATACCCCAATCCCTTCTGCCCCAATTTTTCACACTTGCTATCTGGTCACCCTAGGCTGCATCTGCTAATGAGGATTTATTTCCAATGGATTTTAAAATGTTTTCATCACCTAAATATTTATCTTGATTCTAGCTCAATAAGACGTCTGAAAATACATGGTTACAGCACTGGCATCTCTATAACCTAGTTGGAATAAATAATACAAAAATACATCAGCTGCTTTGAATGATTTTTGTATAAATGAACTGATTTTCCTTTATTGAATGCTTGAAATGAAATGTTAATCAAGAGAATTATAGGACTATATGACCAGTGGTGTAAATACTTTCATGCTACAAGCCCTAGTCAGCATATTTAGTAGCTTTTTCCCATGTAAGATTCGTAACTCCCTGCCAGGTTATTTTTTTTAAATACATCACCCTGCTATTATTAGTCAGAGCCAGCATTTCCTTACTTGCGTGTTACTTACATAAGACACTGCCCTTATGGTTGTGAAATACAGCCAAAGAAAGTCACTTTATTTATAGCTCACCCATTGCTATTGCCAGGGGCGGCTCTAGCCATTTTGCCGCCCCAAGCACGGCGGCACACCGCGTGGGGCGCTCTGCCGGTCGCTGGTCCCGTGGCTCCACTGGACCTCCCACAGACGTGCCTGCGGATGCTCCACCGAAGCCGCGGGACCAGTGGACCCTCCGCAGGGACGCCTGCGGGAGGTCCACTGGAGCTGCCTGCCACCCTCCCGGCGACCAGCAGAGCGCCCCCCCCCCGCCCCACGGCATGCCACCCCAAGCACTCGCTTGGCGTGCTGGGGCCTGGAGCCGCTCATGGCTATTGCTTTATATTTGCTGTGATTGCATAAAGAGTAAATAGTTTCTTTAGAAATACCTAGGGACATAAAAACTTGGGATAAAATGTAGTGGTTCTTTTCATGAGAGAAGGCTACCAAGCATTCATCCAGCATTGTTTTTGAAACAATCATTAAAAATCATGCTCAACTAACTTTTTTTTAATGTTATTTAATTCTAGAACATTATAGTGTTCTCTTTCAAATGAAAAAAAATTGCAAACTTGCCTGCTTTCTTCAAAATGGTTTTGTAGGTCCTGACCTTGCAGTAAATTCCACATGATTGGGCTCCTGCAGCCATGTACAGATCCACAGAATGCGGTGGGGCTCAGTATGAGCCTGAGTGTACAGCCACACAGGATCTGGCCAATGGGTCCCCCAGCCATCTCTAAGGTCTCTTACTCATGGTTACTTCTGGGAGATGGTCTCTTTGAGCCTCATCAGCAGCGGACATTGGCTGCAAGCTGGAATTGAAATTTATGAACACAGCTTAGTCAAATCACAAGGGAGGAGTCCGCACAAGCCACATTCTTTTGTACATATCACAAGTCAATGTCTAGATTGCTCAGCCATCTTACAGCTGCATCATCGAAGTTAGTAAGGTGTTGCAGTATAAACGCCAATCTTCTAACTGTGCACTCCCCCAGAACATTTGACCATTTGCATTGCTGCCCTGCAGTCACGTTGTGAAGATTGGGCTATGCAAAATTTCTGCATTGTGGCCGCCATTCTGGCCATTCCATTCAGCCACATGTTAAGCCTTATCCAGGATCTGCATCCCAGGTTGCACACAGGTGAGAGTAAAATAGGGCTTCTGAAGTTTATTATGCCTGTCTCTCTATCCCAGAGTTATTGCCACTTTGCGAGGACATAGTTGTAGAACTTCATATGCCATTGTTCATCTAAGATTGGCACTGAAGGCAGGCAGATTTTCTTGTGTGAAGTGTGTGTTACTTATTTCAACCTATTGCAACTGTCAGCCTTGTGTGCAGAGGGTTGTTTTCTTCTGGCTTTGCCCTCCATGCAGTTTTAAGGGTGGTGGCATTTCATCAAAGTTTTGAGGGAGCTATATAAGCCAATACACACAAATTAGAGGTTAATGTGCAGCTAAAGGGGAATAAAGACAATCTGAGGAATTACAGACCAGTAGGTTTAACTTCATTACCTGGAAAGATAATGGAGCAAATAATCAAGCAACCAGTTTGCAAATACCTAGATGATGATAAGATAAGTAACACTCAACAAGGATTTGTCAAGAATAAATCATGTCAAACCAACCTAATAGCTTTCTGTGACAGGGTAACAAGCCTTGTGGATAGGGAGGAAGCAGTTGATGTGGTATATCTTGATATTTTGATACTGTCTCACATGACTTTCTTATAAACAAACAAACTCATACAGCGTAGATGGAGTTACTGTAAAATGGTGCATAACTGGTTGGAAAACCATTCACAGTGAGCAGTTATCAATGGGTCACAGTCAAGCTGGAAGGACATATTGAGTAGGGTCCCACAGGGATCAGTACTAGGTCCACTTCTGTTCAATATCTTCATAAATGATTTAGATAGTGTCATAGAGAGTACATTTAGAAAGTTTGTGGATGATACCAAGCTGGGAGAGGTTGCAGGTGCTTTGGAGGGTCAGATTAAAATTCAAAATGATCTGGACAAACTGAACAAATGGTCTGATGTAAATAAGAAATACAATAAGGACAAATGCAAAGTACTACACTTAGGAAGGAACAATCAATGCGTATGTACAAAATAGGAAATGACTGCCTAGGAAGGAGTACTGCGAAAAGGAATCTGGGTGTTACAGTGAATCACAAGCTAAATATGAGTCAACAGTGTAACACTGTTGCAAAAAATGATCATCATCTGGGATGTAAACAAGACACAAAAAGTAATTCTTCCGTTCTACTCCGCGCTGATTAGGCCTCAGCTGGAGTATTGTGTCCAGTTCTGGGCCTCACATTTTAGGAAAGATGTGGACAAATTGGAGAAAGTCCAGAGAAGAGCAACAAAAATTATTAGAGGTCTAGAAAACATGACCTATGAGGGAAGATTGAAGAAATTGGGTTTGTTTAGTCTGGAGAAGAGAAGACTAAGAGGAGACATGATGACACTTTTTCAAGTACATAAAAGGAGGAGGGAGAAAAATTGTTCTCTTTAACCTTTGAGGATAGGAAAAGAAGCAATGGGCTTAAATTCAGCAAGGGAGCTTTAGGTAGGACATTAGGAAAACCTTCCTGACTGTCAGGGTGGTTAAGCACTGGAACAAATTGCTGAGGGAGGTTGTGGAATCTCCATCATTGGAGGTTTTTAAGAACAGGTTAGGCAAACACCTATCAAAAATGGTCTAGTTCAGGGGTAGGCAACCTATGGCACCTGTGCCAAAGGCAGCACACAAGCTGATTTTTAGTGGCACTCACACTGCCTGGGTCCTGGCCACCAGTCCGGGGGGCTCTGCATTTTCATTTAATTTTAAATGAAGCTTCTTAAACATTTTTAAAACCTTATTTACTTTACATTCAGCAATAGTTTAGTTATATATTATAGACTTATAGAAAGAGACCTTCTAAAAACATTAAAATGTATTACTGGCATGCAAACCCTTAAATTAGAGTGAATAAATGAAGACTCAGCACAGCACTTCTGAAAGTGCGTCTGACGAAGTGGGCATTCACCCATGAAACCTTATGCTCCGACACATCTGTTAGTCTTTAAGGTGCCACAGGACTCTTTGTTGCTTTTTACACTTTTGAAAGGTTGCCAACCCCTGGTCTAGTTATTACTTAGTCATTCCTTGAGTGTAGGGGACTGGACTAGATGAGCAATTGAGGTCCCTTCCAGTCCTACACTTCCATGATTCTAAGACAACCACTAATAATATGGGCAGTTGTATTCAACTGTGAATCAACAAGATGCATATGCTGACTTCTGCCTCAAACTGCTGCATGATATTCTGCTGAAGCAAATACCAGCCCCAAGACTGAATATTTGTAGAGCATTTGCCTCTGCTCACCAGGATGTTCCTACTAGCTTCTGTATCTAAGCAGTGCAGGAGCCAATTTTATTCTTTAGATGTTCTAGATGGGATTGGTATGTTAGACGAAGGTCCAGTTTGACTTCTAAATAAGTGACAACTGGCTGATAAGGGAGTGTATGATATTCAGAAAGGACTGTAAGTGGTTGATTAGTCAGGTGATCGTTCAGATGGAAAGTTGTGGCCAGTATCTTACATTAAATGAATCTAAGTCTCCACTGACGGCAGTGAATGGCCAGAGCATTCATGCCTTGGCTGAGAGACCCTTTGATATAATATAGATAGTTACCCACATCAGCAAAATAATGTCATCTGCATATACATACTTATTGGCTTTTGTTATTGTAAGTATATATGTTGTAAAGGAGAGGAGTTAGCATGGATCCTTGCAGAAGTCCATTACTGAGATGCCTAAACCATCTGACAATCTCTAGTTTACAAGATGAAGCTCTCATTTGTTACCATTTCCATGATGAAGACTATTCCCTGTAAGCCCAATGTGTGGTTCAACAACTTGGCAGTCAGCCCCACATGCTAGACAGTGTTGTATACAGCTGACATTCACCAGAAGAGTGCCAACTTTCTTTCATTCACAAAGTCTTCTGACTTGTGTTAAACAAATGACTTGATCTTGGGTACACCTTCCTTGTGTGAAGACAGCCTGAACAAAGGGTAATTGTGGGTCAGTAACCTCATTGATTCTCATCAGAATCAGTCTGTCCTTAAGCCTATACGTGACACAGCGGAGAGAGATGGGTTGATTGCTTTTAGGTTCTTCCAGCAGTTTTCCTGGCTTTGGAATGCCTACAACCTTTGCCCTGCACTGGATTTTTGGGATGCAGTTCTTTTGGAAATATCGGTTGAGGAACTGAAGCAACCAGCTTTTGGACACAGGTGAAACAGGAACTCCATATGGATATAATCCAGGCCTGGGGCCTTTCCTGTTTTCTTAAGCTTTATGGCCTGGTCCATCTCTTTGTCTGAAAATGACCCATCAAGTTTGAATCCACACACAAAGAGGCTGCCCCCTCTCTGTAACCGTATCCAATTCTGTGTACAGCCATTAGCCACTGACTGGGATGTGATAGCATTTGCAGTGGAAAATCTTTTTACTGAGACTGGAATCTCCGGAGAGTCTTTTGATAGTCTACCAGGCTTTCCAGCTAGAATAAGCACCGTGCATCTTTGTGACTCTCTCTCTCTCCATTGATCATGCCTGGTTTGATCAAGTAGTTAAATGAGTTCCTTGCTTTTATTAATGGTCTCCTGTTTGTTACCAGCAGATTTAAATTCCTGGTAGAGCTTACTTGTCTCTGATCACCCACGGATATACCGTCAGTGATAGCCTCTAGGGATCAATTTCTTAGCAGCTCCCTGAACTAATTCACAGAAAAGTTAATAGGGTCTTTATATTGGCTTTACATGTCAAATCCAACTCAGCCAGTTCATTGACAAATGTCTCCAGTTCTGCTTGAATGACTTCCCACTGGGCTTTCTATAAGCTATTTGGTATCTGCAGGCCCATGGTGATAAAACACAGCTGAGGCTGACACTTTGGGAAAGTTTCAAGCACCTTCCACTCTATGACTATTGGTGGCTGTTGCCAGGAAGATGAAAAAGTGCTGTCAGATGAAGAGCCTGTTGCCCATCTGTTACCATGAAAGCTTTGCATTTTTCTTTCGGTTATAGAGGAGTTGTAGGTCTGCAACTGATGCCTACTCTATTAGACTCCCTCCTTCTGCATTGGTATCAAGGTATCCCAACAGACATGGCGGGAGTTGACGTTGCCACAGTAGATGGGAGGACCTGACAAAGTGGACAGAGTGGGGGTTGGTAGGTTTGTAGACACTGATCGACGTAAGCTCTTTCACCTTTATTGCTTGCCAGTCTCCGATGTCATTTGGACTAGATGTTGATATAGTGACCATAGATAGCTGTTCTGTAATATAAGATGCCAACCCATATTGCTTGTGATGGTGTGATCCACGACAGCATAGCCTGAAAGTTGTGCATTGGTGGTGGAGTTCGTCTCCGAGGCAAGATTACATGTGCTTCAAGGTCTGTAGCTGGGTGGAGGAGATTATTCCTTTTCACTGCCAATATCCCCTCAATACTGAAATGCAGCATGTTGAGAATCAATGCCAGTGCTACGATTTGCAGCCCTGAAAAGGGCCCCATTGGAGCACAGACCTTTTGGACTGATTGTTGATTGTTGATTAGAATATGGGCCTGTGTTTCACATTTTGTCTATTTACATTTCGCTTCCTGCAGAAGATGATGTTTCCCAGTTCACTCTTTCATTCATTCTTTCTTCCTTTCCCCTAGCCTAGTCCAAGAGTAGAAAGTGGAGACAGAGAAACTTCTCTCTCAGCAGATGGATATTGTGCCTGGCTGGGGGGGAATTCCATTCCCCCCCAGCCAGGCACAATATCCATCTGCATTCTGGGCAAGCACGGAGACGGTATGAGTGGCTCCAAAGTGATTGAGCCTACCCCTCACCTCAAGCCTATTCACAGGGGTTATCTGGCCCCTTCTGACCCAATCAAACATCTTCCTTGGGGTCAGCATTTCTGCTATCTATTGGCATGGTTAAAAAGTCATAACTTTGAGTGGGATTTTTCAGAAGTATGCAAATGATTTTAGGAGCACAAGTCCTATTTAGCCATAGTGTGAAGGATATGTGGGTAATTAAGGAAATGCTTTTGTTTTCGGGGGGCTAAATTATGGGCTGACATTTTGGGGGATTTAGGAGGTCAGGGTACTCTCTGAAGAACAGATTGGAAAAGTTCAAATATTTTTCCTGGTAGCATTTGTGAAGAAATAAAAATGCCAGTGTATCTAACAGCAGTTCTTAAAATGTATTCAACAAAGCAAGCAAATCTTACTAGGGTCATTCACAGTACAAACACAGAGGTCTTTCTTTCTCATAATAAACATAATGAAAAAATCAAGTACACTTCCAGACTGCACAGAGGTGATGTACTTAATTTAATACTCCTGTTAAAATTAACCATGATTTTGCCTTAGCCAGAATTAGATCAGGCACTTCCATTTAATTCCCCCACAGCTCTCAATGTGCACTCCTTAGAGATCAATTTATAGTCCTAATACGGTTAATATTCAATTTCCTAGCTTCTCAGTTTGTATATCAAGGACACAGAGCAGGTAATTGCAGGATATTAACTTGCCCTTGTCAGTTTCCATTAAAGGAATAAGTGCCTCAAAATGATTTGTGATCATGTCATTTTAGGAAACTGTCACGAATTGTTTGAAGAGATCATTAACCCACAGAGTATGTTTAAGCTTTCTAACTGAACACCAAATATGGGATTTATGTCTTGATCAGCCATATTTCTTGGCTATCTTACTCCTTGATAAAGCATTAATAATACTACAGAATGGTGCATCCTATGGTTGCTATGAGAAAGCATTTTTCCACATATAAAAATGTTTTAATTACTAAAGAGCATTTTGAAAGTGGTATAACCTTAGCGGAATTATTCAGAATTGCAGTCCAAATTACCTTGATCTTTTACTCTAAATTCTCATGCTGTCAACTCTAAAGGTGAACCTAAACTGAAATAATAGAAATCACTGCTCTCTATACTCGTTGTTGTGGAAAATATAATTGCTGCCAAATTATTTACTTGAATCATGTTCAGCCATGCAAATCAATGACTTTTAAATGACTAGTTAGATCAAGTGTCATTTTAGTATTTAGTATCATTGTCATGGAACAATGTGGGAAATTAAATGGAAGTGCCTGATCTAATTCTGGCTAAGGCAAAAAGTACTGCAGAAAAGGATCGGGGGTCATAGTGAATCACAAGTTAAATATGATCCAACAGTGTAACACTGTTGCAAAAAAAGAACATCATCTGGGCTGTATTAGCAGGAGTGTTGTAAGCAAGACACGAGAAGTAATTCTTCCGTTCTACTGTGCTGATTAGGCCTCAGCTGGAGGATTGTGTCCAGTTCTGTGCCCCACATTTTAGGAAAGGTGGACAAATTGGAGAAAGTCCAGAGAAGAGCAACAAAAATGATTAGAGGTCTAGAAAACATGACCTATGAGGGAAGATTGAAAAAAGTGGGTTTGTTTAGTATGTAAAAGAGAAGACTGAGAGGGGACATAACAGTTTTCAAGTACATAGAAGGTTGTTACAAGGAGGATAGGACCTCTGAGGATAGGACAAGAAGCAATCAGCTTAAATTGCAGCAAGGGAGCTTTAGGTTGGACATTAGGAAAAACTTCCTAACTGTCAGGGTGGTTAAACACTGGAATAAATTACCTAGGGAGGTTGTGGAATCTCCATCATTGGAGATTTTTAAGAGCAGGTTAGACAAACACCTGTCAGGGATGACTGTAAGGGACTGGACTAGATGACCGCTCAAGGTCCCTTCCAGTCCTATGATTCTATTATTCTATTTTTAGTGCTATTCTAAGACCACAGAAAAAATAACTTCATGAACATTTTACAATAGATTTTAAAAAGTCACCTGGGAAATTTGATCTTAAGCTTAACAAAACAACAAGGAGCCTGGTTCTTCTCTCACTCTCACTTAGGTTTAAATCATGAGTGACTCTGTTGGAGTCAATACAGTTTCACTGGTAACTCTGGTATGGGACTGTATCTCCAAAACCACAGTGCCTCATTGACATCTAGGAACATGATGCATATTTGGCTTATATTGATTCAAAAGGAATACTGCTAACAACTGAATCACTAGCACCATTTTCTGCAGCACTAGATTATCCTGGGAGAGTTCCCATCCAAGTGCTGATGGCCCCAGATCCAGTGTTGCTTAGTTTATTAGACTTGACAAGAGTTTCAATAATTCTTCTGTATACTCAATGCAGTGGATTGGTACTAACAGTGTTAGTTATTTGCAATAATAATTATAAATTGTGAAAAAAATAGTGTAGCTTTAATATTCTGCTTGTTTATGGAGTAGAAGCAGATAAAAGCAAAGACAGCTGTACCTTCACCATTGCTTCCCCCTGCACGTTTCATTACACTAAAAAAGACAACAATTTTTATTCATTTTAAGGAACAATAAATAAGAATGGATGATGGTTAAGATGGTTCCAGCCACTCAGCAAAGTGAAAAAATAAAAATTAACAATGTAAATATGAAAAATACATTAAATTAAAGGACTCACTTATTAATTTAAAGAATAAATTATAATGACCCAACACCAAATCTATTAAAATATAAAACCCAAGGCCAAAACAAGAGAGAATGACAATTCTGAAAGAGGCCAGGTAGAAATTTGGCAAATTATTTAATCTCGACAAAAGCCCATGAATATGTGTATTCACAAGTAAAAAATTGGTTGGGAATTTTTGACTAAACATTTTTAATTGAAAAATGCTGATTCATTGAAACTAAAACTGTTCATAAAATGGTTTAATTGAATCTCCTGATGCAAAAAGTTTGAAAATTTTTGCAAGTGTCAAAATGTTCCATTTTGACATTTTCTAAATGAAAATTTGAGTTTTTTCCATTTCAAATAACTTTTCATTTTGAAATGTAAGCTAGTTAGACCAAAAAAATGTGATTTTTAAAAAAGAAAAGGTCACAATCAAAACCAAATATATTTTGGTTTTTGGTTTGTGAACATTTTTGAGATTTGTACTTTTCAGGATGAGAATAAAAATTCAAACTCTAAAAAATATGAAAAGGACCGGAAAAGGGTTTCCCTCCCAGCTCTATTCACAAGTACAGATAAAGTCAAATCTATTTACTTTTGAAATATTGATTGCTATTTGTGTTAAGTGCTTTTGAAAGGTGGTTCAGGCACTTAGGAGCTTAATTCCCACTGATTTTGAATGAGACTTTGCCTATGGGCTTGTCTACACATACAGCAGTGCAGCGCAGTGCGCTGTTGCAGCACTTCTGATGAAGACCCTCTATGCCAATGCGGGAGAGGCTCCCATTGCAGTAGGCGGTAGCTATGTTGGCAGGAGAAGCTCTCCCACTGACATAGCACTGTCTACATCAGAGTTTATATCGGTGTAACTTACGACGCTCAGGGAGGTGGTTTATTCACACCACTGGGTGACGTAAATTATGCCAACAAAAGCTGTAGTGTAGACATAGCCTCAGTCACTTCTGAAAGCAAAGACTAAGGCCTGATTTACACTAGAAAATTAGTGTAGTTGGTTTAACAACATTGGTCAAGAGTGTGAAAAATCCACACCCCTGAGCAGCATTATTAAGCCGATCTAAATCCCTGTGTAGACGGCACTAGATTGACAGAAGAATTCTTTCATCACCCTAGCTACTGCCTCTTGGGGAGATAGCTTGCCTACATCAATGGGGAACCCCTCCCATCAGCATAGGTAGTATCTACACTGAAGCACTGCAGCACACTTGTGCCACTGTAGCATTTTAAGGGTAGACGAGCCCTTAGTCTCCTAAGTCACTTAAGTACCTTTGAAAATTTTACTCTGTATTTTTTAAGAGTCTGAATGATAAAAGTAGTAATTGAAGCTCTGGCTTTGTATCAAAGACAACAGAAATTTAATCTTATAGTTTTTTTCTCAAGGAACTTCTAATTCTCTAATATAGGATTTTTAATAAAAATACAAGTCTGAATATTTGTCCTGTAACATTCACTTTAAAAATACAAATGCTGTTGAGCCTTACCACATGTTAGTCACAATTTGATTAATAACTATAATTGGTTTTACAGCCTGGAGATTATCAATCCAGTACATTTTTTAGGAATATAAATTTATTTTCTATACCTGTTCTTTTGATTGTGGACACATTACTTGAAAAATACTCTGATTTGAAATAGTGCCTTCTGAGCTTTACTTATCAGTAATCCTTATTAGTACTATTTATATTCTACTAGCAGATGTTGCTATGTAAGCCTTTCCACTGGCTTGTTTGCAAAAATAATTCACTAAGTATCAAACACTGTATTCGATGTCCCACAGACAGCTGTGCAGGTGTTCCAATACTCATTATTAGCTCCTACCTTAGAGACCTAGTATTTCCGCTCTTCTGACAGGTTATCTAACATACTAATTGTCTAAAAATAATGTGTGTTGCTTTCCAAATGAGTGAACTGGGAGAGATTATTCCAGGTCTGCCAACAGACAGAAGAAACTATCTGCTACATAAGCTATGGAGATTCTCCACTCAGCCCCTGCATGCCCCTTATGCAGGTGTTTGCAAGGGGGCTGTGTAAGGCAGTAATGGCTGTCCTATGAAATGATTGCGGAGTGGGGGAGGGGGCAGGAATTCTCACATGGCCTGATAATGGGCTTTCATAGTCCCTCTGAGCCATTTCAGTGTTGTGATGGGGAGAATCCCTCACACAGCATAGAGCATCCCCCATGTTATCTTTTACAGTGCCCAGAACAATGAGGCCTTGATCTGATGTCTAATACAGCGATGCAGTCTAATAGGCTCTGGCTCTTGTACTGAATTGTTACCAGCATTGTACTGCTCAGTGGCTTCTCACTATAAATAGCAGCAGTTTCCTCCAGAAAAAAGAGGATTCTGCAGACTCTAGTATGTTAACTTGCCTGAAAAAAAAATCACTCTGAAAATTTTATATTCTTATTACTGTTAAGGAAACTTCAGTAACAGTCATCATTATTCAAGAATACAGTACTAGACATCTACATATGCCATTGAAAACACTGAATGCCACCTTCCTAGTTAAAACAACAGATTATTTCTCCTTATGCTAACAATAAATAAATCTAGTCACAGTAGACATTAGAGTGGATTGGAACACTTTTGACAAAATGCTTCACAGAGATGTACTGATTTTGTCAGAGATGGAGTGTCTCTCTCTCTCTCTCTCTCTAGCCTGGTGGTTAGGGCAATGGACGGAGAGACACAGGTTTAAGTCCCTGCTGTGCCTAATTCAGAGTGATCGGGGATGAAAAACTCTGCTCTGACTCAGGCAGAGCAGGGACTTGAACCTGTCTCTCTCAGGCCACTCACCCACAGCATGCTCCTTGTGTAGGTGTTTGCAAAGGGGTTGTGCAGGGCAGTAATGGCTGTCCTATGAGGGCAGGAATTCTCACCTGGCCAGCTAATAGGCTTTCATAGTCCCTTTGTGCCACTTCAGTGTTAGGGTGACCAGACAGCAAATGTGAAAAATCGGGACAGGGGGTGGGGGGTAATAGGAGCCTATATAAGAAAAAGATCCAAAAATCAGGACTGTCCCTATAAAATCGGGACATCTGGTCACCCTACTTCAGTGTTGAGACAGGGAGAACCCCTCACACAGCATAGAATATGGTCAGTGTTTTAGACAATTAGTAAGCAGGGACTTAAGCCTCTCCCAGGCTAGTGCTACACACTTGAGTGCCAAGTTATCTTGTATAAAACACTCTCATAACAGTTAATGTTGCTGGTTTAAAGGTTTGTTAAGTAGCTCAGCAAAAAACAAATGTTTCCTGTCGTTCCCACCACCAACACACCACCACCCCACCGATGCACCTGGACTAACAAACACAGGTGGCTTGGTGCTGTTTCTGTGCCTTTCTGGCCTGCTTCAGGGGCCAGAACAGCTCTAGCACAACATAGAGAAACCCCAGCACATCCCTGGATGCCTCTGGATTGTAGGGGACTCCAGAATCCCCATAGTACAATGTGCTATGGCTCTGCCCTGAGCCCCACCTCCAGCATCTTCCTTACAATGGAGCTTTTCAAGGAGGCCACAGAGACTTGCTTATGGTGGCCCTATGCTGTCATTGCTCAGCAGGAAGTGTGCCCTGATCAGTTGTGTCTTATTAACTGGCCTGGAGTGGGGGACAGAATCTGTCCAGCTCTAGCCAATTGGTTCATTTTATCATTCATTTATTGTGTGTTTTATGGGTTGGGATTATAAAAGCATAAAATTATTTAGTAATTAGAATGAATAAGTATGCATTGGGTATCCAAATAAGTGGGGCAGAAATGCCAGGCCTACAAGCTGAGGCTTGTAAGATGTCAGCTTACCCATACTAGGCCATAGGCTTAAGAAATGCTTGACATAAGTGATCAAAGAATGACCCAATGCCACAAGATTACTGAAAAAGAAATGCCAGTGGTATTGTGAAAAATTAACAGAGTAATTTTTTGCTTACAAGATACCTGTAGTTACTTATTTTCTAACACATGCCCTAACCACAGGACGTACTATGTGCCTAAACGCTAATGAGATATAGTTAAAATCACATTATAAAAAGAGAGTGCCCACATTGGAAAAATTGAGTTTACTATGGGAAAACTCCAGCAGGAACCATCCCTCTACAGATAATTAATTGACAAGGTAGCCATCAGACCTTAAGAATATTGCTAATGATGTAAGTATAACTATATTTGTAACTTGTGCATAGGTCTTAATAAAATTTCTATATGGCTGAGTAACCATAACTTTAATTGTAACTTTAATAAAATTTGTAAAACAAACTAGACCTTGTACTTTGAAATGTATGTGTGGTCACTATCTTTGGTCTTTACGTGTTCCTAGAAACTCTAAATTTAAAGCAAGTAACAAGGGTAACTTTCACTCTGTTAGGATTGAAACTGTAGCCACTGTAGAGCCGAACGCACAACGGCGTAATACAACATTACAAAATTTGCTTTAAATAAAATAAAATAAAATTCGACACCGGTATTGGGATTTGTGTGTGAGGATAAGGCTGCTTGGTGGTGACTTGTTTAAGGTACTGCAGAGATAGGAAAAGCATGCCAAGTGCCCTAATGTATTTTTGTTTTACCTGACTAGAGTATAGACTGGGAACAAATTTAGTCAAATCTAGTTTTATAATTTAGAAAAGAATCCTGACTTCAGAGGAGGTTTGGAGCTCTCTACATTTTCTATATACTTAATCTTCTGGACAAAACAAATTATATTTGATAATACTTAGTTGTAGCCTGGTTCCCCAAAATATAGGTTTCTGGACATTGTACTCTCAATAAAAATCCCATATTCTCATTTCACTTACACGTGCTTTCATAAAATAACATGCTTTTAGGGAGAGAAATAGTTAACTGTAAAGATTACTATAATCACAGAGGTTTAGTCAAATTAGTCTCTCAAATTTAATATGCCTGGAATTACATAATTCAACAGAATAACTGTAGTGAATGACTAATTTAAAATACCATAGGGTGGTTAGTTTTACCTTGATAAATTAAAGCTTTAGGAAAACTGAGAAAATGTGACACCTAAGATTTTTGTTAAATATCAAGCTGTGTAGGAGGAATGCACACTTTAAATTCATCTCTCAAGTAGAGAAACAATTTACTATTCCCTTGCTTATTAAAGGATAATTGTATTACTAATGTAGCATCCAGATGCCCAGTTCGGGATCTGGACCCCATTAAATGCAGTTTAATGAGCTGATTCTAAATGAA
Source organism: Mauremys reevesii (assembly GCF_016161935.1). Taxonomy (NCBI): domain Eukaryota; kingdom Metazoa; phylum Chordata; order Testudines; family Geoemydidae; genus Mauremys; species Mauremys reevesii. Next base: position 32,847,407 of record NC_052629.1, on the reverse strand, counting down.
ACATTTCAAAAAACTGAAATATTCCAGTTCAAGTTGAATTGACCTGAGATGAAATACTTCATTTCAATTTTCACAGTGAAAGAATGATTTTCCACAGAAATGTTTTGATTTATGAGCAAATTTCCTACCAGCTCTCCATAATAAGCTGGACCCTCCACTGGTGCAAATGGGATTGCAGGTGATTTTCACTGAAGTAAATTGTATTAATTTTAATTAAACTAGGCTAATTTACACCAGTTTAGGATCTGGACAATGTTGTTAGAGAGCTGGAGAGAGAGAGGGGAGCTGGGAACAGGGCCACGGTTTTACCTTCACCCAGAAATACTCATGTGCTCTTAGCCATGAGGGTTGATTCATACATAGGTACTTTTGGGGGTGTAGGGAAGTTTCCCATGTCCTTTGTCACTCTAGCATATCTGTACAGTGAGAGGCATTGTTAATGTCATGTGTGTGAACAAGCACCAGGATGGGGATAGCACAAAATCTTCTAAAGGATTGTTTGGGGATTGGGAAAGGAGGGGTTAATCAGTAGAATAACCTTCTATATATATATAAGTGAGCAGAATGTATACCTTCTGCCTTACAGCAGTAACTTCCAAGAGCCCATATCATGCTACTGATTCTTAAGCAGATTTCTTCTTTAAACCGGTGAGGAGTTTAACTAATAAAAACAAGTCACTTTTAAAATTATCTTATACTGTTTCCATAGCATTTATTTCCGCAAGCCTGGCCTTGAATGAGACCACCATGGCTTGCATTCCTTGTAAAAATTATCGTCTTTTCAATATTTATCTTAAAGGTTAATTATTAGACATGCTAGACTGCATTAATGAACACATTATTAATTCAGTTCATTATGTGATGCTTTAATCAGCTGGATGCAGGAAGCATAGTGATGAATCAATGTATAAACACTGAAACAAGTTCACAAAACATACAGGCCCAGATTTTTAAAGTATTTATTTATGTCTACTTCACTTAGCCTTGCAATGCCTAACTGATTTAAGAGTCCAAGTCTCATTTTCAAAAGGGATATAGGCACTTAGGAATCTAAATCCCAGCCAGTGGATGGGATTTAGACTACTAAGTGCCTACATCCCCTTTGAAAATGAGATTTAGGCTCCTAAACCTCATTAAGCTTGACTAGATGTGCAAAGGCCTAAGCTAAACAAAGCTGAGGAAATTCTCCACGCTTGTGTTTATACAAATTGGAGGAAGTTTTTTTCTTTCTAACCAGTTTCAAATAAAAGTTTCTTTTACAAAGTCCACCTTTCTACATTTGTACTGGGTTGTCTATGCATTGGAAGTGATTCATTAAAAAAAAAAACAGAGACAATGTCAAACATGTGCTGGCCTTGTAAGCCTGAATTTGACATTGGGTGAGATTTTCAAAAGCATCTATGAAATTAGGTAACTAGCCCCCTTTGGAGTTTTTTGAAAATTCCATCCATACGTATTCCTATGGCACTCATAATCACAGCTTCTAGGAACAGCCTTCCACTTTTAACTTATTTCCAAAATTACCAAATTACCTTTTATGACTAAATCAACTCTTTGAACATGTATAATAATGCTATAAAATGGATGATACTATGGGTTATAACAATTCCTTTAGTTGAAATAGGCCAAACAATTCAAGTGCCTGAGACAATGGTCCCATTCCTCAATTGACAATGCAAAGTGAAACAATTTGAATTCCAAGTTCTTTTCCCCCCTCATACTATGTCCTTTTCATATCTGTCTGGTCCCACAGTGATAAATGCATCTCACAAGACAGTTCAGTAGCCATTACTTTGGGACAGGTTTTTTTTTTTAATTTATAAAGTAAATAATCCTGTTAATTCAAAAAGTGGCCCAGATTGATGTCTTCAGGGGAAAACCTGCCAAAGCCTACCACAAGCTTTTCCTGATGGAGTTCCTTTATATTTTCCTCTTGGGTTTTCTCCCCACATGGAACTCAAGTCCATCTTGGAATGCATGCTGTGCCTTTGCATGGCCTGTTGGCTCTTGCAGCCCGCCTCTGCCTTTGTCAGCAAAACTCCAGTAGAGATTGCTTGCAGGACTTCCTTTGTAGAAAGGATGGGGATGGGAAGAGGTCTCCTGCATCAAAGGGCACCAACTCAGAAGTTATTATTTATTTGCATTACCATAACTCCTAGGACTCCTCCTGTCATGAACATAAGCTAAGGATAGCATAAAATCCCTCCTTTATCTGTAAAGGGTTAAGAAGCTCAAATAACCTGGTTGGCACCTGACCAAAAGGACCAATAAGGGGAGAAGATACTTTCAAATCTAAGGGAGAAAGTTTTTGCTTTGTGCTCTGTGTGGGTGCTCTCTCTGAGACAGAGAGAGACCAAGCAAGTAATCCAGCTCCTACTGAAATGATACATCTAATATTACAGAAATACTAAGTAATAGCAAGGAAATGTGTTAGATTATCTTTTGTTTTAGCTTGTGAATTTTCCCTGTGCTAAGAGGAAAGTTTAGCCCTGTTTTTGTAACTATGAAGTTTTGCCTAGAGGGGAACCCTCTGTGTTTTAAATCTTATTACCCTGTAAAATTACCTTCCATCCTGATTTTACAGAGGTAGTGCTTCTACTTTTTTTTCTCTTTATAATAAAGTTCTGTTTTTTTAAGAATCTGATTGGTTTTTAATGTCCTAAAAACCCAAGGGTCTGGTCTGTGCTCACTTTGTTTACCTATCTGGTTGGTAGATTATTCTCAAGCCTCCCCAGGAAAGGGGGTGAAGGGGCTTGGGGGGATATTTTGGGGAAACAGGCACTCCAAGTGGTCCTTTTCCTGAATCTTTGTCTAACTCACTTGGTGGTGGCAGCAGTACTCATCCAAGGACAAGGAAGGATTTGTGCCTTGGGGACGTTTTTAACCTAAGCTGGTAGAAATAAGGTAAGGGAGTCTTTCATGCGGGTCCCCACATCTGTATCCCAGAGTTCAGAATGAGGAGGGAACCCTGACACCCCCTCATTGCCCAGGATCCCATTGTAATAGGCAATGTACATACACAGAACAAAAAGACAGTTCCTCCCCCAAAAGGCTTAAAATCTAAGTATAAGACAAGAGATGAATGCAGACAGATAGAAACAATAAGACAGTATTAGTCATGATAGGCTGTGGTCTCAGTACACTAGCAGCCTAACCATTGCTAATGTTTTGGATCAACGTCATGGCAAAGGAGAGTATTGAGGAGGGATTTGCAGGTGAATAATGAGGTAGCTTTGCCAGTGTTTTCAGGGAGCACCTCCCAAGACTGGGGGCACATTGGGAGAAAGCACAAAGGCATTTGCTTGAAAATGTAACAAGTTGGCACTGGAGGCTGGCATCATGGGCCAATCAGAGGCGAGCATTGACAGCTCAGTAGTGAATGAGAGATGACAGGTAGGTTGGGGGTTGACTGCGAAGGGCCTGAAAGTAAAGCTTTGCAAAAGGTTTGAAGATACTGGGAGTGATGCCTATTTCCCCTCTCCAGTTGTGGATCCCAGGGAGAAAAGAGGAGGGGATAATATCAGAAGACATCTGATAGTCCTTCAACCCTGCATAAATGATGAGATCTGGGACCAAATGCTTGAAATCCACATTCTGTCCTTGATTGTGTTTGTGTGTTTGTCACGGATTTCAGTGGAAAGTGCCTGGGTATACATGAGGACAGACATTTCTGGTAAACAAATTATAAATCAATTCAACTAATAGGTTTTCCTTTTGGAAAATGTGTGCACACTAGTAATTGTTACCCTAAACAGACAACCTGAGCCATTCGGCAGCTTTCCCACTAAAGAATACCCCTTCCTCTTCCCGCCCGCCCACCCACCAAACTCAATCAATAGGAGATGGTCCACAAGTAAATAACTGACTGAAATATACATTCCAAAAACAAAACACTTCAGTATAAAGAACAAGTTAGGTTGCTGTGTGATTGATGACAGTGTAGTAACTTATAGCACCATTTACAAAACCCAGGCTCCAATGAGTATAAAGAAGTCTATATTTCATTACAACATAGAAAACTTAACTTTGTCCCAGGGGTTGTACTTTATCATTTTTTGTTATCTTGATTTCATTGTACTTTAAGTTTCACTTATGTATATTTATCAATTGACAGTAACGTATTTTAGCAAGTGCTTCTAGTTGCTATTGAGAATAATGCGCAATATGCAGTTCAATAGGAAAATGATGTACCAATTTATGCTGAAATTATGTATGTGGACTTGTATATGGAGCTTAGTGGTTTATACACATAATCAATAATTATCATTCAGAAAAGTTTTGTTTTGTGTTTTTAATGATATTACTTGTGCAAGAATAATATTGGGTGAGCCACAGAGGTTACCTAAAGGAATGTGTACTTGGTCACTTGATAAAAATGTGTGTGTTTATATGTGCAGTGTGAAATTTAGTATGTCCTTATCCATTTACTTGCTTTTAGGTGCTTGGGTTGTAAATGATGTGATAGGAAGCAACATTACTGTCCTTAGTGACCTGTTCTGGTTGATGAAACCCGTTACTTTGTTTTTCCAGTTACCCAGGTGGGTGTGGGGAGGTTTAGTGTTTTTTGTATCTTTTGTGTAAGTAAATAAAGATACAGCATCAGATCCTTTGGTGTAATGCAGCCATAAATGTGACTCAACAAACCCAGGCAGGATCACTGTAATGCAGAGGTGGGCAAACTACGGCCCACGGGCCACATCCGGCCCATGGGACCCGCCTGCCCAGCCCCTGAGCTCCTGGACCGGGAGGCTAGCACCCAGCCCCTTCCCTGCTGTTCTCCCCTCCTCTGCAGCCTCAGCGTGCTCTGTGCTGTGCTGTGGCATGGCTGGCTCCAGCTGGGGGCATGGCTGTAGTGTCATCAGCCACCGGTGCTCCAGGCAGGTAAGAGGACGGGTGGGGGAGGTGTTGGATAGAGGGCAGGGGAGTTTGGGGTGTGGATAGGGGTCAGAGGGCAGGGAAGAGGGGGGTCGAATGGGGGCAGGGGTCCCAGAAGACAGTCAGGAAGGAGGGAGGGTTGGATGGGGTGGGGGCGGGGGTTCCAGGGAAGGTCAGGGGACAGGGAGCAGTGGGGGGTTGGATAGAAGGCAGGGGAGTTCGGGGTGTGGATAGGGGTCAGGACGGTCAGAGGGCAGGGAACAGGGGGGTTGAATGGGGGCAGGGGTCCCGGGGGGCACTCCGGAAGGAGGGAGGGTTGGATGGGGTGGGGGACAGGGGACAGGGCACAGGGGAGGTTGGATAGAGGGCAGGGGAGTTTGGGGTGGTGGTCGGGGGCAGGGGTGTGGATAGGGGTCAGGTCAGGGCGGTCAGACAGTGGGGAATGGGGCATTGAATGGGTGCAGGGATCCCGGGGGCAATCAGGAAGGAGAGGGGGTTGGATGGGGCTGCGGGAGGCAGTCAAGGGTGGGTGTTCTGGGGGACAGGGAGCGGGGCAGGGGTCCCGGAAGGGCCATCAGGGAACAGGGGGGTTTGGATGGGGTAGGAGTCCTGGGGGGGCCGTCAGGGGGCGAGAAGCGGGATGGGAGATAGGGGGCAGGGGCCAGGCCACATCTGGCTGTTTGGGGAGGCACAGCCTCCCCTAATCGGCCCTCCATACAATTTCCGAAACCAGATGTGGCCCTCAGGCCAAAAAATTGGCCCGCCCCTGCTCTAATGCAACCAATAGATAAAATCAATATTAAGTAGTGACTAAGTCCCAATTAAAATCCAGAAGATACAAAATATTTGCTCAAATGATGAATAGGCAGCCATCTTACAACTGCCTACTCTATATGAAAGGCAGTAAAACAAATTATATTCTTCCAGCAGGAGACAAATAAATTGTGGGCTTATATAAGAGTTAGTAATAATGCAGTCTGCATTTCCTTGAAAAATTGTGCCCTAAATTTTATACTGGAGCCAGAAGTAGTACAGACATTTATGATTTTCTATTGGACAATCTCTCTTATCTCTTCCTTTATAGTTTATTCTGCACAGTTATGATGCACTTTGAGCTTGAGTCATCAGAGGAAACACAAACTGTAATGTGTAAATGGAATAAATTAATTATAATTCACTATCTAGATAAAAATCGTTCTAGAAAGGGTCAAAACATGACATTCAATAAAGAGGCACAATCCTGGAAGGTGCTCAGAAAAATTTTGCTTTGTTCCAATTTTATGCAACATCCATCTCTGATTTTTTTAAGAGTAATTCACTCAGTCTAAAATGCAGCTGGGACCATGCTTCCCAGCATGGGTAGACAGACATGTGCTAGCTCTGCTCAAACTAGCACACTAATAATAGCAGCACAGCTGGGGATAGCATGGGCAGCAGCCCCAGCACATAGCCAGTGAGTCTGGGTGGGTTCGTATTTGATCGACTAGTCTGAAATGTAGCCCATGCTGTCCTCGGCTACGCTGCTGGTTTTAGTGCACTAGCTTGAGCAGAGCTAGTGCATCTGTCTACCCATGCTGGGAAGCATGCGCCTAGCTGCAGTGTAGACAAACCCTCAAAAGAAGAATTAATGTAGCAGCAGCTACTTTAGCCCACCAGACTGCATGATACACAGTAGGTGTGAGTGGTTGCTAAAATATCAGTAAGAGTATGTCTGCACAGCATTTTGGAGTGAGTCTCCCAGCCTGGGTCAACAGACTCAGGGCAGTGGAGCTTGCACTAGAGGTCTAAAAATAGCTGTGTAGACCGGGGTGGGCAAACTATGGCCCGGGGGGGGGGCTGCATCCGGCCCTCCAGACATTTTAATCTGGCCCTCATGCTTCCACTGGGAAGTGAGGTCTGGGGCTTGCCCTTCTCCGGGAACCATAGCCAATGGGACATGCAGGGGCGGAGCCTGTGGATGGGGCAGCTGGAGGGGTGACATGCCACTGCTTCTGGGAGCTGCTTGAGGTAAGCACCACCTGGAGCCTGCACCCCGACCCCCTGCTGCACCCCAACCCCCTGCCCCAGCCCTGATCCCCCTCCCACCCTCTGAACTCCTTGGTCCCAGCCCAGAGCCCCCTCCTGCACCCCTAACACCTCAGCCCCATCCCAGAGCCCTCATCCCCGCCCCCACATACACACTCCACCCCCCTGCCCCAGCCCAGATCCCCCTCCCGCACCCAGAACTCCTCATTTCTGGCTCCACTCCAGAGCCCGCACCCCCAGCCAGAGCCCACACCCCCTCCCATACCCTAAACCCCAATTTCATGAGCATTCATGACCCACTATACAATTTCCATATGGAGATGTGGCCCTCGGGCCAGAAAGTTTGCCCACCCCTGCTTTGAAGTTGTGGCTGTGCAGCTTTGAAACCTAACGAGGGGGTGGGCTTCAGAGCCCAAGCTGAGCTGCAAACTTCAAAGCACTGTCTATATAGTTATTTTTAGAGCGCTAGCACAAGCCCCACTAGCCCAAGTGTGTTGACCTGGGCTGGGAATGCTGGGTCAACAGACTCAGGGTAGTGGAGCTGTGTAGACATACCCTAGGACTTCACTGAACCACCTAACATGCTGCAGAGCTCTCAGTGTAATGATATGTTTATCTCCAGTATATTATTCTGCCTTTGGATAGCTCTGTGTGCTGTATCGAATTCCAGACAGGGTGTGATCGTTGGTAAACAAGGGAGACAAAGCTGGACGTTAAGCTGCATGGAAGTCTGTTTGTCTGTAGCTGATAGCTGTCTTCTTTAATAAATAAGTGGTTTTATTTATCACGACATCTGGGATCACTTACAAAAGAACTTACACTGAACATATGCTCAGCTTTCAATAGCATATTGTAACATGCTTTATTTTGATATAATCTTCCATTACCGTTAGCAACTGACAGAAACTAAGCAGGTCACTAACAAATGTAGAAATATCAAAGAACCAAATTAAAGCATATGGGTAAAATTCAGGCCCAAATTAAGTCAGTGAGAATTTTGCCACTGACTTCAGTAGAGCTAGGATTTCATCATGTGTGTGTACCACAGAGGGAAGGGGAGAATGACCTGTGCTGCTTTTTTTAAAGAGTATTAAAGGCATTGTAATCAGATATTAAGGATGATCTGGTTTATACTGACAGGGCCAACAGAAAGAATTGAAGACCCAAGCAAATGGTCCAAGGACTTGTAGAAAAGTAGTTTGTATTTCTTTCTGACGAAGTATGAGAGCACAGAAACTGGCAGCTGCACGTGAAGAAATACTTAAAGAACAGATCAACAAAACTTACTTTTCTTGGACCTAAAACCTAGTAGCTAGACAAGTCAATATGAATTATTTCTGATAAAGAAGTCATCAGTTAAGTCAAATTTGCCTCCAGTGACTTTGTATTTTTTTTCATTAGTTGTGCAATGTAAAAATCTGTCTTTCATATATATACATTATATAACATAGTTGGAGACAGGATTTCAGGGTTGGTGAATATTTGGGATAGTGCTGGCAATTTTAGAACATAATTCTTCCGTTGGCCTACAAAATCCTTGTAGTCTAGTTGTCCTAATTTAAATTACATTATTTAAAACTAGTCAACTGGCCTTTAAACGTCTGCAGAGATCTCACATAATTACACAGATGCCAAGGTCTACCCACTGGCAATCTGTAAAAGTTCCCAGTTTGCATAAATTGCCTTAATCGAGACTAAAAAGAAACACTGAATCTATTATCTGTGGTATTTTTTACTACAAAATGGCTCAGTTGTCATCATAAATTAACACGTTTCCTTTATTTGTTTATTTTTTTTATACAATCCAGCCTATGAAATGTGTAAGAAATCTATCCATTAACTCAATTTACTGACTAAAATCCCCATGGACCTCTGCACTATGTAACAGATACCAGCTCACCAGTTCTTACACTGAAAACAAACCTTGTGGAGAGGGGCAGTAAAGAATAAATATCATAAATACACTTCTACCTCAATATAACGCTGTCCTTGGGAGCCAAAAAATCTTACCGCGTTATAGGTGAAACCATGTTACATTGAACTTGCTTTGATCCACCGGAGTGCACAGCCCCGCCCCCCGGAGCACTGCTTTACCGCGTTATATCCAAATTCGTGTTATATCGGGTGGCGTTATATCGAGGTGGCGGTGTATCTTCATTAGTCTTCAGTCAGAGTAAGATGGAATTTTCCATTACAGCCCTGTTGAGGAAGAATGTTCTATACCTTTACACAAAAATGTGCTGGATCTAAATGTCCTGTTTCATGTACAGTACATCTCCCATTCTTACTATTAATTTACTTTTGAGGATGTAGGCAAACACCTGGCTCCCCATTCTTTTCTGTGTTGATGGGTCTTTTCTTTTACATCTTGGAGAACCTAAATGAATACAATCTGTACCCAGGATGGAGGAGAAATGAAGAGGTAGCAGAAGTGCCAGTCCCAGGTGCTTTGCTGCCCAGGGTGGAAAGCATTCCCCACCCTCACCCTGAGCAGCTGAGGACCACAAGAAAAAAAAAAGGAGAGAGAGAGAGAAAAAAAGACTGACAGGCCAAGCAATATGCACCTGTGGATGCTGATTTGGTACCAGTTTCTAGGGAAGAAGCACATGCAATGGAGTATTTGGATTTGGTAGGATTTTTTCACACACACACGTATGCACGTATGTATGTGTTTATGTCCGAGAAGAAGGATTTTTATGCAGTTCTGGAAGTGGAGGAGGAAGAATGAAACTAGCGAGGACTCCAATCCAAAATCTCAAGTCTGAACACCCCTAAACATAGGGGGAGTTATGGCTTGGGCCTGTATCTGTTTGAAACAGCAAAATATTCTTGGGATATTTAAATAGGCAGAGATGCGTTGAGTAAAAATTATAGCCACAGGTACACTGAAGTGCTTAAACTGTGTAATGCACAACTTTACTTTTATTGCATCCATCATTATGATACTTGGGTGTATAATAGAAAAATTTTAAACAATTTTTTCCGAAAATTGTGGCAAATCAATCCCCCTTTCCCCTGCAGCAGACACTACCTCCCTGCCTGTTGTAATGGGTCAGATTAAGAAAAAGCCAGAGTAAACAAATGTGTGTTGCACTGTGTCCAATGTATTTGAAACTCTGGCAGAGTGAAAGAAGGAATTAACTCCAAAGCCAAGGGTCTTCCACCATAAATGCATCGTTGCATCTGCCACCAGCAGTTCAACATGGGACAGACACAATGTATATTTTGATTTATTAAAAGAGCTAGTGAAGGCCCACTTTCACAAGATGGACAGGGAACTACTCCAGCCCACCTGTGCTTCATTCACAGTCTGGATGGGGCCTGATAGAGGGCAGGTATTCTTACAAAGAACCAGAGTGATATAGGAAAAAGGGGAGAGGTGCTTTCATAGCACAGTCGGTAGTATGTCACTCTCCTAAACTAAAGGACCTGAATTTGAGTTTCAGAGGAGGCAGCCCATTTCCTTCTTTGACAGGGTTACTGGCCTAGTGGATGGGGGGATATTTGAATTTAGTGAGCCTTTTGACGCAGTCCCATATTACATTCTCAACTAGGGAAATGTGGTCTAGATTAAACTACTATAAGGTGAGTGCATAGCTGCTTGAAAAACTGTGTTCAAAGAGTGGTTATTGATGGTACACTGTCAAACTGGGAGGGTGTATCTAGGAGGTCCATGCAGGGGTCAGCCCTGGGTCTGGTACTATTCAATATTTTCATTAATGACTTAGATAATGGAGTGGAAATACAATTTGCAGATAACACCAAGCTGGGAGGAAAAGCATAATTATAGAGGTTGCTGGGGTTTCTAAGATCCTACATGGTATTGGAAATAATTTGGGTTTTGGCATCCAGGAAACTGTGAAAGTGCATTGCTTCTTTCCCTTGTGAACAGGGGTGAAGGTGAGTTGAAATTATGAGTGACTTTATTGTCACTAGAACAGGGGTCTGCAACCCGCGGCTCCGGAGCCGCATGCGGCTCTTCAGCCTCCTTGTTGTGGCTCCCTTCGGCCTTGACAAAAGAAAAAAAAAAGAAAAAAAAAGAATAATGGTTATTTATTAATTTAATTTTTATTTATATATTATTTTATTTTTGTTTATTTTGTTGCACAGTTATCTTGGAGTTCGAGGTGATACTTTAACATCGAACTTTTAAAAAGTTTTTATAATTTGTCAATTAAAATATGCGTCACATCCACGTCTATAGCCCTTGCCTTTACCTGCAGGCGGCTTCTTGAGTGTGCGACCCCCGCGGTAAGCTAACCATGAATACATCCCAAAAAAGAAAAATCTCAGAAGAAAATAGAGTTTAATTCTGCATGGACAGATTCCATTGCCTTCACTGCCAACGACGTTGGCTTACCTGTGTGCTTGATATGTGGCGAGAAATTAGCAAACAACAAAAAATGTAACGTTGAAAGACATTTTCAAAACAAGCACTCAGCATTTTCTGAAAAGTACCCAACTGAAGATGGGCGAAAGAGAGTGATTTCGGAACTACTACGGAAAGTTGAGCAGAGCAAACATACTTTCAAGAAGTGGATCAACTCTCCAAACTCAACTACAGCTGCTAGTTTTGTGGCAGCTCATGAGATCGTAAGGAGGGGGAAGCCGTTCACAGACGGAGAATACATGAAAGAATCGTTCATAAAAATATCAGAGCATCTATTCTCCGAATTCAAAAACAAACAGGAAATTATTCAGAAAATTAAAGAAATGCCTCTCTCTGCAAAGACCGTCAAGGACAGGACCATTAAAATGGCAACAAACATCACCAGTAAGCAAATTGATGACATCAATTCAGCTCAAACATATTCAATTGCCTGTGATGAGTCAAGTGATGTAAACGATATTGAGCAGACAGCACTGTTATGCAGATATGTGAACTCTGATGGGCCGCAGGAAGAACTGATTGAACTCATACCGCTAAAGGGCCAAACGCAGGGACAGGACATTTGTGAGGCTGTTTTGAGTTGTCTAAAAGCCAAAGGAATAAACACCACTCACCTGGTGTCAGTGTCTACTGATGGTGCACCCAGTATGAGAGGAGCACAGAAGGGCTTTCTGAATTTACTTCAAAAGTCGCTGGATCGAGAGCTGATGACGTTTCACTGCATCCTGCACCAAGAAGCACTGTGCGCTCAAACATTCCCCCCTGAATGTGTGGAAGTGATGAACCTCGTTATTAAGATAGTGAACAAAATAATTGCAAATGGGTTAAACCACCGACAGTTTTGTTCATGGTTAGATGAAGTCGAGAGCGCATATTTGGATCTCCTGCTGCACAACAGAGTTCGGTGGCTGTCAAGGGGAGACGTGCTGAAACGCTTCGCTGCTTGTCTGGAGCATGTGAAAACCTTCTTGGAAAGCAAAGGCCTTAACTATCCCGAACTGGGAGACCTCGATTGGCTGGAAAAGTTTTATTTCATGGTGGATATGACAAGTCACTTAAACACGCTGAATAAAAATCTCCAGGGAAAGGGAAGCACGGCCCTGCAGTTGCTGGAGGATGTTCTGGCGTTTGAGCGCAAGATGACAGTGTTTGCCAGAGATGTACAGAGAGGTACGCTCTCTCACTTCCCCTCCCTGAGAGAGTTCAAAGAAGAGAACAATCACATAAATTGTGATTATTTACACCGTGCAATTATGGCAATGCAAGCTGCATTTGGAGAAAGATTCAGCGAGTTCAGAAAGGAAAAAAACACTCTGTCCTTCCCTGTCACACCGCTGGACATCGACCCATCCCTGCTGAACATATCCACATTCACAGGGATAAGTCAGCCCGATCTTGAAATTGAACTGGCCGACATAGCAGATAAAGACTTATGAGTGTCCAAGTTCAAAAGCCTGACAGCGGATCTCGAAGAAGTCGCCCGTCAGAAGGCCACTCTCGCTAAAGAGCACAAATGGAATGATATTGAAAACCTCCCCAAACCTGACAAACTTGTTTTTGAAACATGGAGTGCCATTCCCGACACGTATATGAACATGAAAAAGTATGCATTTGGAGTCCTGTCCATCTTTGACTCAACATACTTATGCGAGCAAGTTTTCTCGACCATGAACTTCATAAAGTCCAAATATCGCTCCCGCCTCACAAATGAGAGCCTACAGTCCTGTGTGAAGATCAAAGTCACATCTTACAGCCCCGACATAGGGAAGCTCAGCATCAAGCTTCAGAAACAGAAGTCACATTAAACAGGTGAGAACACTAGCATTTAATAGGCTATTTTTATTCAGAAAAAAACATTTATTTCAGACCCGGAGCTGATGTAGTTTTTTATTGTATGTTCAGGTGCTTCGGTTGATTGCTGGCCAAGAAAGAAACCCGAAGAGGATGAGAGCACACTGAAATGGACTTGTCAAAAAACGTTCCTAATTTTATGTTTACTTTTTTAAAACTGCTAAGCTGCAACTATATTTTTTTTATATTAAAGTGGGCTACGTTTTATTTTAATTTTACACAAATACGGGAAGGACTCAAAAAGGCCTGCATAGTTCAGTGTTTAATTTATTTCAAAGTAGGCCTACACATGCACACTGCACTTCTGTTTGTTGTATTCTGTTGTTGTAACAGGTAAAATTAAAAAAAGATTAAAACTTTTAAAAGTTTATAAGCAGTGTTATGTTTTGCGGCTCCAGACTATTTTTCTTTAGTGGAAGAGGGGGCAAAATGGCTCTTTTGATAGTAAAGGTTGCCGACCCCTGCACTAGAAGCTCATCTGCTGCCGCACTGCTCTTCCATTATATTCAGAAGGCGCATTAGGTAAAATGATCAGCAGCGAAATAGTTAACAATGATGGTTTTAAACTATCGTCATTAGGTTCCAGTGTTCACACTTATTGAGATGAAAGGAGGAAGTATATCCTCTCAGAGATATTGCTTTGGGCTGTCTGCAGACTCAGGAAGAGTACACTACTTCCTTTCACTCTTACTTCATTTCCTTTGAAACTGTACACTAGGAAACAATGGTTAACTGTAAGCTTAAACTCTGTCCCACATTTCCATGGCAGAGGATTCTGCAGCAAATCCCTCAGCCATGATATTGCAAAATACACAGGGTGATGCCTAAATAATGAAAATCACAGTAATGTAAAACTCCTTTGAAAAATATTTCACTTATGTTTTTTGAAAAGCATCACTACACAGAAGATTGGGAACACTAAATCTTAGGCAATATACAAAAAGAAGTGGGAAACTAACAAGAAAATGTGTTTTTTAATTAATACATGAATTTGCTCCTTAAGTAAATTTTAAAAATCAAGTAATAATATTAGATGTTTTCAGGCATGTAATAGTAGAGGCACATAAGTATTAGAATATTTGGTTTTTAATCTTATAAATTAAGAGGATTTCTTCTAACTGTTCAGCATAACTAAGTTAACTGTTTTCTGTTCTAAAATAGCTGATAGGCTGTTATATAGAATTCTCCACCAATCAAAAATGAAGCCATAAATCTCCACATAACATGGGAGATGGTGAACACACAATTTAATTTGAAATGGTGAGCAAAATGGTTAGAGGCCATATTTACTCTGTACAGTTTCCGTTCCAAGGACATTGGATACTAGCAGTGCAGATAACATAACATAACACAACACAGGGGTCGGCAACCTTTCAGAAGTGCAGTGCCGAGTCTTCATTTATTCCCTTTAATTTAAGGTTTCACTGGCTGGTAATACGTTTTAATGTTTTTTAGAAGGTCTCTCTCTATAAGTCTATATATTATGTAACTAAACTATTGTTGTATTGTAAAATAAACAAGTTTTCAAAATGTTTAAGAAGCTTCATTTAAAATTAAATTACAATGTTGATCTTACGCCGCCGGCCTGCTCAGCCCGCTGCTGGCCTGGGGTTCTGTTCACCGAGGCCGGCAGCAGGCTGAGCGGGGCCTGTGGCCGGGACCCCGGCTGGCAAGGGTCCAGCAGCCAGAACCCCAGACCGGCAGCGGGCTGAGCGGAGCCTGCGGCTGGGACCCCGGCTGGCAAGGGTCCAGCAGCCAGAACCCCAGACCGGCAGTGGGTTGTGCGGGGCTGGTGCCCGGGACCCCAGACCGGCAGTGGGCTGAGCAGCTCAGCCCACTGCTGCTCAGGGGTTCCATCCGCTGGCTCCTGCCAGCTGGGATCCTGGCTGCCAGACCCGCTCAGCCTGCTGCCGGTCTGGGGTCCCGGCCCTGCCCACATACAGTGGGTACCTACCTTCTCCCTGGTTCTGGCCCATTCTCTTCCTCTCTCTGCACTGAGCTGAGGGTGGGAGTGAACTGAGCACAGGGCTGGGGGTGAAGGCCAGGAGCTAGAATGAGGGAGGGGGCTCAGGGTTGGGGCAGGAGGTTTGGGTGTGGAGCGCTTATCTGGGCAGCTCCCATTTGGTGCAACGGGTGCAGGTGGGAATGGGGGGGGTGTAGGAGCTCCCGTTTGGTGCTCAGGGTGGGGTAGGGATGTGGGGGGTGCAAGAATCAGGATGTGGGGGGTGCACGGGGTGGGGGCCTGGGTATGTGTGGGGTGCCAGAGTCAGGGCTGGGGCCATGTGGGGGTGAAGGAGTCAAGCAGAGGGCTGGGTGTGTGTGATGGAGGTACAGGGGTCAGGGCAGGGGCCTGGGCTTGTGCAGGGCTCAGGGCATGGACCTGGGGGGTGTGGGGCTGCACTGCTCAGGGCAGAGGGCTGGGTGTGTGTGAGGGGGTACCAGCTCTCAGGGCAGAGGCCTGGGGGGTGTGCAGGGTGCAGGGCTTAGGGCAGGGGCCTGAGGGGTGTGCGGGGCTGCAGGGCTCAGGGCTGGGTGTGTGTGTGTAGGGGGGGTCAGAGCAGAGGGCTGGGGGTGTGGGCTGGGGTTATGGGGTGTTCACGGCAGGGGGCTGGAGGGGATATGCCCCTATTCCACCACCCCTCTTCCCCAAGGCCCTGCCCCCACTTCTTCTCTGCCTCCACCGGGAGCAGCAAGCATGCTGACTCCCCTCCGCCCCGACCCTCTCCCTCGCAAGGGCCATCAGCTGATCGGCAGGCAGGGAGGGAGGGACGGACAGGGAGGAGGAGGAGGGGCAGGAACCCAGCACACTGCGGGAAGAGGCTGGGGAGCCAGCAGGACCAAGCTTCTGCCCCCTGCCCTTTTCCCCCTGCCCCCAAGGGAGAGGGAGGGGGGGCAGAGGGCGGAGAAGAGTGGGCCGGGCCGGGCCAGGCTGGGCAGGATTTTTAATGGCACGCTTGTCCCGGAAGGCAGCAGCGTGCCATTAAAAATCGGCTCGTGTGCCATCTTTGGCACGCGTGCCATAGGTTGCTGACCCCTGACATAACATAACAAGTGGTTATGTTATTTACTACAGGCTAGTTATTCTCAATTCCACAGGCCTAATAATCCGTATGCAAATAGGAAAACACATTTCAGTTGCTGTGTTCTTGAGATGTTCTGAAAACCTACATGAGCAAGAAAAAAATTATTTAACATATTGGTATGCTGCTGAGGAAAATTGATGATCCCTGACCCTTCCAAGACTGAGTCTGTTTCCCCTCCCCCCCCACACACATAATTGCTTCTTAAAATAGAAACTATACGCTTGTCAGATGTGACTATGTAGTATATACATTTAAAATAGCCTCAGGATAAGTTGCAAAGGAGATAATTAACTAATCATTATTAAATAACTGCATCAGATGACTGCTGAGTAAGGCTTGTTGTTCTTGATGGATTTTGTGGTTTTGCTTCAGAATGACTTTATTTGATAAAACAATACAAAATGTATTCTCTAAAATCACTAGTGGTTTGGAAAAATATAAGCAATGGCAAAATATGGAAATATGTCCATAGGCAGGATTGTATGTTGTAGAAGATCACTAATGGCATAAGGAGTCTGCCTCCTTTAGGTCTCTAGCTTGTATCCAAAACCAGGTCTATATGGACTGAAAATCAATTTTGTAATGAGTGCTTGGTAACCTAGATTAAAGCGCTCTCGGTATGATTTACACCACTCTCATCACCATGTAACCAAGTACCTGAGTTTGTGGTTTTACGCCAGGAGCCAGGTGACACTGAAATAATTGGATCTTATTGGTACCTTTTTTGTCTGTTTCAGAGAAGTCCAGGGTTGGTTGGATGTGGAAGCTGAGCTACCTGTGTTCTTCTTTAAGATTACATTGAGTCATATTGGTGTGTGCAGTATACAAAGGTTTGTGCTACTGCTATGTTCTATAGATAGAGAACTTTAATTGCCAAGCTGTCAACCTGGCATCATTCACAAGCACTAAATGCTTATAAAGAAAAATATAACTCAGCCCATAGCTAACCCTCAGGAAAGTAATAAACACGAATAAGCCACTTTGAAAAAATGAATCATAACCCTGGCTTTAAAAGCTAACACTGTGCTAATATCACAACCTGTCAAGCAGGAAATTCAGATCCAAGGACAATAACACCTTAATGCAGAGATCTTACATATGTGAAGTGCAGAAGAGGCCATTTTTACTGTCTGAAAACGTAACCTGGGGTTTAGATGAAATACGTTCTATAAATAAAATAAGAGAATGGGGTGGAAAAGGGACAAGCAGAGTTATGCATGTTCCGTTAAGTGAGAGCTACAAGCTATTGCAGAATAGAAGGATGCACATATTATACTCTGTAAGAAATGAAAACCAGGATAATAGGACACCCCCACTGTTTTAATGCATTTTAAAATCCTCCCACATAGCAGAACCAGTTTTTAAAATGTGTTCTCTTCCATCCACTTGCTAGCTGTTGTGATGAGATTAAGCCTGACCTACTTACAGGAGAGAAACTATAACAGATTTAAGATCTTAGAATGACTTGGAAAGATCTAGAAGCATCTAGCCAAGGTCATACTTATAAGAACCTGGTTTATGCTGGAACATTTATGATCCTTCTTTTGAGAAGTGGGCTTTTTCTGATGATCTAGGGTTGCTATCAGAGGCAGGTTTTCAGATTATTCAGGGTATCTTTATTTACTTGGATCAGAAGAGCTACTTGATAACTCTGGAAAGACTGCTGTGAAAAGCCTAAGCATTCTCCATGGATTCAGAAGTCTAAAACTCATAGTAACCTGGAAGGAAAAAGAGCTGGTCTTTGCTTTTTGTTGGTTTTTAGTTTTCTTTATGACTGTTCCTTTCTTTACATTTCTGCTCCAGTACATATGTATTTAAATGGGTGTCAGTGCTCTTAAACGTCAATCCATGTTGTTTCTAAGGTTTTACCAACATATCTTAGCTTTGGTTTCTGCCTGAGTATTGGTCCTGACTCCAGCCTGAAGCTGACAGTACTTCCCTACCAATCTACCACTAGACCACAAAAGGAGTACCCATTATTCTTTTTCTTTCCCTGCTCCTGTCTTCTCTTACCTGAGTTTTTCTGTGTCTCTGCATTCACTTTGAGAAACCGGCTTGACAAAACTCATATCTTTGTAAATAAGCCGAAAATGTTTTGATTGCAGCTTCAATTACATTTTCATAATTCAGAAGATCATTAAGAATCAGAGCTTATTTTCTTTTCCTGTGCACTTAGTAAGTAAAGGTGGGTTAACATCCTGTGCTGAGAGTATTAAAAAGAACCCTAAACATAGCCCCAGCCATGGGAAGCAAAGTAACGTCCAATGAAATTGCACATCCTGGCATAATCTCATGAGTCAACCTTACAAATTATTGCTGCCAACACTTGAAACTGGCTTAATTGGCTCTTCTTGGAGCAGTACCATTGTCTTCAGTGTACTGGTGTTGTACAGAGTTCCTAGTGTCCATATTCTACTTGCATATTACTTATGACAAATGGCCTTCCTGGGTCTCATGGGCACCTGACGTACTATGTGTCCAACTGCCACCTCCTCTGTGGTTAAATGCCTCTGGCTATAGGGCTCTGTGATTACTTTTCCAGCTCTTGGCTAAGTTAGCTTACAAACATAAAAAATAGCCTGAAAGCCATGCTTCAGGAGTGGCTTTTGCCCTGACTGAATTAGGTGTTCCATTGCCTAAAAGTGGGAAGGTGTGTTCTAAGGGCAACCATGGTCATTATCTATGTGGGCAGCACCTGTATAAGCAGCCAAAACCAAGTCACTGCACCATAGCCAATTTCAGGTGAAAATAACAAAAGGAATTGTAGTTTTAAAGGGCCCCAAGGACAAATAACATGAAGGAATCTCTGGAAAGCAAAGACTTGCAGTATGGAATGAAAAGCGTTCTTGTAAACGAAAAACACGTGCTAGTACTTTTTTTCATCTGCTTAAAATTAAGTACCAGTCCTCCTTTACAAAGGTATCAACTATACCCAGGATGATGTGGGTTTTGTCTGTTTTCATTCCTCTGCCACCCTTCACACTCTAATGATTTTCTATGCTTGTTGAAATGGTAAAAGGGTCTTGATATTAAGATCTACAATTAATAAAGGGAGCATATTTTGAGCAATAGAGTAACTCAGTACGTTTTCTAGAAATAAGAATAATTAGACCTGATCTTCAACATCAATAACAATGGTTAATTAATATTTTTTCTTTTTACTCCCCCATCTGCCTGTATCCATCTGTCGTTTCTTGTCTTATACTTAGATTGTAAGCTTTTTGGGACAAAGACTGTCTTTTTATTCTGTATTTGTACAGCACGTAGCATAATGGGGTCCTGATCCATGCCTGGACTCAGCAGGTGGGAGGTGCTGGGGGGAGGGATAGGAGCTGATAGAGGGGCTGCCAGTGGGTGCTCAGCACCCACCATTCTTTTCCATGGGTGCTCCAGCCCTGGAGCACCCACTGAGTTGGTGCCTATTGGAAAAATTGGGAAGAGTCCAGTGGAGGGCAACAAAAATTATGAGGGGGCTGGAGCACATGACTTATGAGGAGAGGCTGAGGGAACTGGGTTGTTTAGTCTGCACAAGAGAAGAATGAGGGGGGATTTGATAGCTGCTTTCAACTACCTGAAAGGGGGTTCCAAAGAGGATGGATCTAGACCAGGGGTCGGCAACCTATGGCACGTGTGCCAAAGACAACACACGAGCTGATTTTTAATGGCCATTTAGTGTGCCATTAAAAATCCTGCCCAGCCCAGCCCGGCCCGGCCCAACCCGGCCGGCTCTTCTCCACCCTCCACCACACCCCTCGCCCCTCTCTGTGGGGGCAAGGGGCAGGGGGCAGGGGGCAGAAGCTTGGTCCTGCCAGCTCCCAGCCTCTTCCCGCAGTGTGCTGGGTTCCTGCCCCTCCTCCTCCTCCTCTCCGCCCCTCCCTCTCTGCCTGCCGATCAGCTGATGGCCCTTGCAAGGGAGGGGGTTGGGGGGGAGTGGAGTCAGCATGATTGCTGCTCCCAGGGGAGGCAGAGGAGAAGTGGGGGCAGGGCCTTGCAGAAGGGGCGGTGGAATCCCCTCCAGCCCCCCGGCGTGAGCACCCCATGACCCCAGCCCACACGCCCAGCCCTCTGCCCTGACCCCCCCTCACATACATCCAGCCCTGAGACCTGCAGCCCCGCACATCCCGAGGCCCATGCCCTGAGCCCCACACAACCCCCAGGCCCCTGCCCTGAGCCCTGGACCCCCCTCACACACACCCAGCCCTCTGCCCTGAGCCCTGCAGCCCTGCACGCCTCCCAGGCCCATGCCCTGAACCCCACACACCCCCTAGGCCTGAGCCCTGAGCCCTCACACACACTCAGCCCTCTGCTTGACTCCTTCACACCCCCCCCATGACCCCAGCCCTGACTCTGGCACCAAACGGGAGCTCCTACACACACAACCCACATTCCCACCTGCACCCCTTGCACCAAATGGGAGCTGCCGAGGTAAGTGCTCCACACCCAAACCTCCTGCCTCAACCCTGAGCCCCCTCCTTCATTCTAGCTCCTGGCCAGACCCTATACCTCAACCCCCAACCTGCTTCTTCACCCGCAGCCCTGTGCTCAGTGAACTCCCACCCTCAGCTCAGTGCAGAGAGAGAGGAAGAGAATGGGCCAGAACCAGGGAGAAGGTAGGTACCCACTGTATGTGGGCAGGGCCGGGACCCCAGACCGGCAGCGGGGTGAGTGGGTCCGGCAGCTGGGATCCCGGCTGGCAGGAGCCAGCGGATGGATCCACTGAGCTGCTCAGTCCACTGCCGTTCTGGGGTCCCAGCCACCAGCCCCGCACAGCCTGCTGCCGGTGTGGGGTTCTGGCTGCCGGACCCTTGCCAGCCGCGGGCTGAGCGGGCCGGCGGTGTAAGATCAATATTTTAATTTAATTTTAAATGAAGCTTCTTAAACATTTTGAAAACCTTGTTTATTTTACAATACAACAATAATTTAGTTATATAATATATAGACTTAGAGAGAGAGACCTTCTAAAAACATAAAAATATATTACCGGCACGTGAAACCTAAAATTAAAGTGAATAAATGTAGACTTGGCACACCGCTTCTGAAAGATTGCCGACCCCTGATCTAGACTGTTCTCAGTGGTACCAGATGACAGAACAAGGAGTAACAGTCTCAAGTTGCAGTGGAGGAGGTTTAGGTTGGATATTAGGAAAAACTTTTTCACTAGGAGAGTGTTGAAGCACTGGAATGATTTACCTAGGGAGATGGTGGAATCTCCTTCCTTAGAGGTTTTTAAGGTCAGGCTTGACAAAGCCCTGGCTGGGATGATTTAGTTGGGGATTGGTCCTGCTTTGAGCAGGAGAGTGAACTAGATGACCTCCTGAGGTCCCTTCCAACCCTTGTATTCTATGGTTCAGAATATAATGGCAAGCAAAGTATTCCAGAAAAGTTTTAGGTCTTGATCCAGTCCTCCCTACCAAGGACAAACTACCAGACCCAAACCTGAGGAAGGATAGTCCAGTGGTTAGGAGGACACTAGTCTAGGATTTTGAGACCTGCTCCTCCACAGACTTCCTGTGTGAGTTAGGGCAAGTCACTTTGCCACTCAGTGCCTCCATTCCCCATCTATAAAAAGGGGATAGTCATTCTCTTTCCCCACCTACCTTGCAGAGCAGAGGTCTTATGAAAATAAATGTATTAAAGACTAAGAGCTGCTCAGATACTAAGGTAATATGGGCTGTATTAGTACCTAAAATCAATCAATCAAATTTAGTAGCTTGGACAAATCTCTTTATATTTACTACATTTTTTTCACAAACACTTCTTATACCTGACTCTGTAATCATTCACCTTCCTTAACAATGGAAGTCATTGCAAAATCAATGAAAACCTACTGATTCATTTCCCTGTGCTCTGCTGTCAAGTGCTTTAATCTCAACCAGTACCTCCTATGCTCCATGTTGTCTTTTTAGATTGTGCTAGTAAATTCCCAGATCTACAGACTAGCTAGCACAACGTAGTTACCTTGTTTTCTTCTTGGTTGTATAACTCCACAAATATAAAATTATAATGTAAAACAAGGTATCTTACTAAGATTAGTTTTGGTTTATTTTTACTGGCTATTGTAACAATCTGAGAACTTTCTCATACCTTCTGGAAAAATATTAAAAATTATTTTATTTAGAACCAGTCCTTCTGTCCTGACTATTTCCATTTCCTTGTTACCAATCTATCTCAGTGAAATAAATTTATTCAGCAAGTTCATGATCTGTAATTTAGTAATTCAGCACTGCTCCTTCTTCTATGCAGATTACCAGTGCAGCCCAAAATAGTTCACATAAATTAGAGCTTGCAAGATCAGACCCCTTGATTCTAAACTCTTAACTGGTCTCAAAGGGAGAAAGTGATTGGGGAACATTCACCCATCCAAAAATGGGGAAAAGTTGGGTTTAAATATTGCACCTCTAGAACTGGAGCTATTGAGATTGAGCTCATTCACTATCAGCCTAGATTTCCTTATGGCTAATAACTGTGGTTAATTTCAGGAAAGGTGTCTTGCATATTCTGTCTGTGGAAATTTCCTTTAAAGTTCTGGCGTATGTGAAATAAATAATTTGGGGATGATTTGTTTGTAGTGAGCAAGTTCTCCTGCAGTATGTCTACACTGCAGCTGGGAGTGAGCCTCCCAGCCTGGGTAGACAGTCTCGTGCTAGCAGAGCCTTGCACTACCATGCTAAAAATAGCAGTGTGAACACTGGGGCACTGACAGAGGCTCAAGCCACCTGAGCTCAAGGTCACCCAACCTCCTGGATCCAAGCTCAAGTAGCTAGCCCAAGCCTCCACCAATACCACAATGTTCACATAGCTGTTTTTACTGCAACAAGTGTGAGCCCAGGCTGCTAGAGGCTGAAACCATGATGGCAGCTATATGGTGTGGTAGCTTTCCAGCAAGGGGAAGAGGGGGAAATGGTTAAGACTTGGTTTGAGACACGGGATAAAGAGAGAACCTTTAGCTGATAAAGTTTTTGTGGACCTGAGTGGGAATAGATTCATGTTTGTTTGCTGAAGGTCTTGGACAAACAGATAGTAGTCAGAAGATAACCACAGCAGCAAATATGAACCAGTTGATCTGGTAAATTCTGGCCTAGGATAATCCTTTAAAGATGGGACCTTGTCTAGGAGAAGAAAAGATAGGACTGGAGTCCTAAGCTGGATAAATCTTGGAAGAGACACTGAACAATAGCATCATGAATAAATGAAATGATGTATAGAGTTGCCTCCCAGGATTAAGCCTGAAGTTATCCACAAGGACCATCTGAGGAAGTATAGGGAGACAGAACTCCAGCTTGACTACCTCCACACACCTCTCTCCCCTCCCCCCCCCCTGGAAAAACAATTATAGAACCAAAGGCTTAGAGAGCAATAAACGAAACAATGGACCCACCGCAAGAGTCAATTGAAAGGGGCCTTTCCCAATCTGCTGAGACAAAATCATGGAAACATAGGGCTGGAAGGGACCCCAAAGTCATCAAGTCCAGCCCCCTGTGCTGTGGCAGGACCACATAAACCTAGAGCATCCCTGATAGGCATTTGTCCCACCTGTTCTTAAAAACCTCCAGTGATGGGGATTCCACATGCTCCCTTGGAGGCCTATTCCAAAACTTTACCTGTATAGTTAGAAAACTTCCTCCTATCTAACTAAATCTCCCTTGCTGAAGATTAAGCCCATTACTTCTTGTCCTACCATCACTGGACATGGAGAACAACTGATCAGAGCAATGCTGGGAAACCCTTGCATCGGTAGAGGCTGCATCTTCTCTACAGGGTTATGCCAGCGTAGCTATGGCTCTGTAGCTATGCCACTACAGTCCCCGTAGTGTAGACATGGCATAACTTTAGATTAAAGGTGAACAAGTCAGATGGCTATTAACAGTAGACTACATTAAGGATGTGAGAGTTATTGAAACTGATCTCATGACTTAATAATTGAAAGGTTCTAACTGAAAAAGCCTTTGATTTTTTTTTAAAAGAGAGCTTAATGGGGATTATCACAGACATTTGATCCTCAGTGCTTTTTACTTTTGCTTCAGGGGCTGAAATTGCTATTCTGTTTAAGACTGATTGCTTGTTGATTAATTTTCAACCCCTGCATAAAATGGATACTAAGCAGAGGAGCCTCATGTCGCCCTGCAGTGATATAGTGTATATCCTCACATTCTCAATGGTCTTGCACTAAAGCCATGTTGCCTCAAAAGCACCCAGCTTTCCATTATTGGTAAGTCCTAGAGGTGTGATTCATGACTGGTTCTTAAGCATTACAAGTAAATTTCATTACAAAATCTGACTCAACAATGAAGACCAGTATGGGGTGGAGGAGGACAGATTCCTCCCCTATTCAATACATAAAGCATGTGACACCTGTGCAACTGGTCTGCAGTTTTTTCTTTGGTCCATGGGCCACCCGTTAGCCTGCAGGATGCCAAAAGCCCATGTCTGCTCTTACAAAATGGTCTGCCCTGGGGCCTGGTTCCACAGTGAACTGCAAAGTTATTCTTCATGGCCTGACATTGGTGTGAAGTGGTTCCACTGTATTTTGGGCCTCCCACAGCTGGAAGTATTTCTCCCAAAGTAACTTCAGTAGAGAAGGGAGAACATAAGAGACCAAAGTGGGGAACTTTCTTAATCAAACCAGTGAGTCTTTTAAGACAAAGTGGTCTGTCTCCTTTAAGAAGTAGTAGGGACCAGAGCTACCATGTTCTATGACACAGCCCCTTCAAGGTTCCAGGAATTCTGGAGCAGACAAGGGTGTAGGGAATGGTAGAAGCAGATGCTGGGAGAGAGGAAGTGGTCCTGAGGTAATAGCTAGCATCAAAGGTGAGGTGACAGGGAGTGGAGTGGAGGCTACTGTTTATTTAAGGACCTGAGAGCAGGAGCCTTGTAGTGTAAGGTTGAACAAGACACCCCTCTCTCTCAGCCAACCAGGCCAAGTTCTGAGAAGGAGGGCCACTAGCAGGACTAGCAGGAGGAGGACTGCTTCTCTCTTCCAGCCCAGGGGGGAACGACTGAGGTGGCCTCTAAGTGGTAAGGATGATTGGATGACTACACCCCAGCAGAGATGTCTGAGAGGAAAGGGAGCAAAGAGTCCTGTGGCACCTAATAGACTAACAGACGTATTGGAGCATGAGCTTTCGTGGGTGAATACCTGCTTCGTGGGATGCATGAGAGGAAAGGGCTTTCTCATGAAGGTGATGTTTTGAATTCTGTTTGTTTGAAAGTCTTTACTGCCAGTCTAGGTGGAACTGGGTACATGTAATTAAAAGGGGTCCACTGGGAGAGCATGGTTTAGAACTGCAGCCTGCCTGAATCACAGGCCCTGATCTAAGGGGAAAGAGTTGTGTTCCTGGATCAGGGCAGAAGGAGACTGGAGAGGGATACAATGGGACGGACAGAACTCCTTGGCCCAGAGGGAACAGGAGGGTACCTGGGATCCTGAAGCCTGAAGGAGTGAGTTGGAAGCCCTAACAGGGAGGGATTAGGCCTGAAGAGCCATTGGTGACTATACTATATAAAGGCTTAATAAATTAGACCCCAAGAAAGGAAATGTTCTCTGGACTGTGAATATGTTCTTGAGAGATCCAGGAGGGAACTGGGGATGAAGTGCCTGCAGGACCATGCCATGGGTGGATATGCTATGGGATGGCACCCATTCATAGGGGTACATAACTTTCCAGGAGGTTTTTAACAGAATTAGGGTGTGGTGGTTAAAGATGTGTGTCTAAAAGGATATAAGAACTCAGGGTAGACTCCAAAATAATCCTAGAAAGTAAAGGCACTTCTGTTATAATGCTGTTTTACTGCATTCTTCAAGTAAAGCTTACAATTTCATACTGTATATATACAACCCAGGGGCAGCTCCAGGCCCCAGCACGCCAAGCACATGCTTGGGGCGGCATGCCGCGGGGGGGCGCTCTGCCGGTCACCAGGAGTGCGGCAGGCGGCTCTGGTGGACCTCCCGCAGGCATGCCTGCGGAGGGTCCGCTGGTCCCGCGGCTTCGGTGGAGCATCCACAGGCACGCCTGCGGGAGGTCCACCAGAGCTGCGGGACCGGCGACCGGCAAAGCGCCCCCCGCGGTGTGCCGCCGTGCTTGGGGCGGCGAAATGGCTAGAGCCGCCCCGATACAACCTGACAAAAACATTACACATGGACAAAACCTATTTTTCCCTAACCTTGTTCTGAGAAATGGTTGAACCAGTTTTGCTTATGGCATCCCAAAAACCTCTGTCCGAGGCAGACACCCAGCATGACAAATTTCAGCCTAAATGACTTAAGTTTGACAAAGTTACAAATAATTGAAAACAGGGTCTTATAATGGAAAGTGATAGGCGATCTTAACCATAGATGTCACAATCTATGCTACCTACAATGGGTAAAGAGGGAACTCTGTCCTAGGAATGGTGTTTGTTGTTTTCTCCATCTAGTCAAATACATTCCCTATTACTTTGGTTTCTGCATTGTTGCATTTATGCTTAGCCTAGTAAAGTTTTTTTTATTACTCTTGCATGTCTTAAAGCTAAGGTTTAATCACTGTAACCTGGGCAAACCACTGCAGCTGTGAATGAAAGGCCTTAGACAAAGTCTTTACAAAGTCAGGCTATTTGCAATATGAAAAAATTAATGAATCATCTTCAGAATTATTCACTCTTAACAATTCCCAGATAATAAAATATTGTGGAACAGGGCATTTTCTTTTTGTCAAGAATAATAAATGAATGGAATAATTTCCTGTTCCTACATCTCTAACTAGATAGTATGAGTCATTGTGGAGTAGGTGAAGTGGCTTTGCTCTGAGATGTCCATGATTTACAGGAGATGTTTTAATAACAACCTTTCTTCAAGGACTAAGTCCTGTCAGAAAAGCAGTTTACTGTATCTGAAAAACAGATCTAAACCAGGTGAGACTCTCTATTAGCATGTACAATACCTAAAGATCTTACCATAGATTGCACTTTTATGCAGCTTGCTAGTGGTATAAAAGGCAGCCATTTCAGAGTTTGTTTACTTTATGCTACAATCTAATAATGAAAATTAATTATATTTCACTAAATGGAATGCATATTAAAACTTCTATGTTATTTGCAACAAAATTAGAAATAAAACAAATTATGGGAATTAGATTTACAAGTAATTGAAAGTGCTGCAGGGGCTTAAGTGATTACAGCTTATCTGAACTTCCCAGAAATCGAGTAATGAAGTGGAGTTCAGCTCTGATCACTGACTTCATTCTTCCAAGGTTTGGTATTTATCTTGCAAATCTTACAGAATGAAACTCTACTCCTTTGGAGGTTGGTGGTGGGGAAACAAGCCAGATTCTCAGCCCTGTACTGTGCAGGTGGCTCAAATAGAAGATGAACTGCCTGTAATTCCCTAACTGTGGCTTCTTCCGGCCAGTAGGGGGACCTCAGCAGGTGAAGCATTGTTCCTATGTAAGGCTTGCCAAAATATTTCTTAATTGGATTTTTGACTAAATGAAACTTCACAATAAGTGTCTGCTTTCCAAGGAGAGCGTGAATTTATCGTCACACTAAACTCCTGAAAATAAAAATATTTCAATTCAGGCCCCCCACTGCCCTGCCTCATGAGAGCTGCAGTTCAGTTTCCTCATGATCTCATTCTCTCTTATGGGCTGGTCTCCCCAGCTGGACTACATTGCCTATGATACACTCCCACTAGGGGTGTGATGCAATTGTCTGCCCTCACCATGATCATACTTTAGGCCATCATACAGTATTTGTAGAGTTTAAGGCCAGCAGGAACCAGTGGACAGGGGCAGCTCCAGGCACCAGCACGCCAAGCGCATGCTTGGGGCGGCAAGCCACAGGGGGCGCTCTGCCAGTTGCCATGAGGGCGGCAGGCAGGTTGCCTTCAGCGGCATGCCTGCAGAGGGTCCGCTGGTCCCGCGGCTTCGGCGGACCTCCCTCAGGCGTGCCGCTAAATCTGCGGGACTGGGGACCTCCCGCAGGCAAGCCGTGAAGGCAGCCTGCCTGCCATGCTTGGGGCAGCAAAATACCTAGAGCCGCCCCTGCCAGTGGAGCATCTCGTCTGACTTCCTGTATATCACAGGCCATTACATTTCATCCAGGGACCCGTGTACTGAGTCAAATAACTTGTCTGACTGAAAAATGACTTCCAGAAAGGCATCCAGACTTGATCTGAAGACAGCAAGAGATGGAGAACCCACCACTTCCCTTGGTAGCTTGTTCCCATGATAATAACTGTCACTATCACTGTCCTTTAAAAAAGGAAAAGAAAAAGAAGAAACTGTACCTAAACTCTACTTTGAATTTCAGCTTCCAGTCATTGGTTTTTGTTATGCCGGTCTCCACTAGTTTAACCAAGGAGCCCAGCCTATAAGGGACAGTGCAAACATGAGGCACCCAAACTACAATTCCTGCGAGGTACCAAGGCAGCCATTCTGAATTGAAATTTTCTGAAGGAAACAAGCTCCTTTTCCAGTCTGCAGAAGAGAAGAATGAGGGGGGATTTGATAGCTGCTTTCAACTACCTGAAAGGGGGTCCCAGAGAGGACGGATCTAGACCAGGGGTAGGCAACCTATGGCACAGGTGCCGAAGGCGGCACTTGAGCTGATTTTCAGTGGCACTCATACTGCCTGGGTCCTGCCTACCGGTCTGGGGGGCTCTGCATTTTAATTTAATTTTAACTGAAGCTTCTTAAACATTTAAAAAACCTTATTTACTTTACATACAACAATAGTTTAGTTATATATGATAGACTTATAGAAAGAGACCTTCTAAAAATGTTAAAATGTATTACTGGCACGCAAAACCTTACATCAGACTGAATAAATGAAGACTCGGCACAGCACTTCTGAAAGGTTGCTGACACCTGATCTAGACTATTCTCAGTGGTACCAGATGACAGAACAAGGAGTAATGGTCTCAAGTTGCAGAGCGGGAGGTTTAGGTTGGATATTAGGAAAAACTTTTTCACTAGGAGGGTGGTGAAGCACTGGAATGGGTTACCTAGGGAGGTAGTGGAATCTCCTTCCTTAGAGGTTTTTAAGGTCAGGCTTGACAAAGCCCTGGCTGGGATGATTTAGTTGGGAATTGGTCCTGCTTTGAGCAGGGGGTTGGACTAGATGACCTCCTGAGGTCTCTTCCAACCATGATATTTTATGATTCTGTGATACACTTATGCTGTCGGCCTTCCTTCCCTGTAGCCCTAGCACAGGGAGAAAGAGGAGGCACAGCTGGAGCATTTGCTGGGCTGTCATTTACTTCTTTGGGGAACATTGGTAGTTGGCCTATGAAGAACAGCCACCAGGTTAGGGCAGAGAATTGGGAAATTGTAACCAACTCCATCATGTCTATTGCCTCACTGCTACACTGAGCAGATCCCAGGTGCAACAGAGAACCTGGCCTTGTGTCTAAACTGAACTTAGTATTTTAAAAGGTAACTTAGAACCTTTGTGCTCTTTTAAGAAGGTGAGAACTATAGTAACTAGCATGATTCTTTTTCTTTTGTATAATCTGCGTTGTTCTTTCATATGGAACAAATGCGAAAGGTGAAAATTTCCCTTGCTGCCATTTTCTTCTCCTGAGAGTCATTCTTTGAAGCTCTTGACTACATGAGAGGGGTTGTGCAAATTTTCTCCTATCTTGGTAATGATCATGCAGACAAGGCTTCCGTTGCTGTTGACATTTTTAACATTCTGGAGCAGGGTTAGCATCACCTCATCCAAAGTCTGACCTTTTAGCAGTTGTTTCTGTTCCTAGCTTTAGGGTGCTACCAGTGACTCAAGGGACAGAGATAAAACACAGTTATCCTTTCTCCTAATTGCAACAGTTTCAAGGTGTAACATAGATGAGACTTTGACATGAGTATAGAGTACTAGTGAAGTCCTCAGTGAGCTTTAGTCTTTTTATAGGAGACTGAAATGTCCTGTCTACATTCTCCATTGCAATCATGCCGTAATGGGTCAGCTCACGCTTGGAAAAAGACCTTCCTAATCATAAGGGTTCAAACAGATTTTTTTAAAATGAGACCCTTTATTCTGTTGAAGCTGATGGAGCCATCAGAGTAATTACCAATCTGGTGTCCCAATTCAGTCTGACCACTGTGTGTACTTATTTATAGCTAGTGGAACTTCATACATGCCAAGTATGGACAATTCACAAAACTAAACACTTTTCCCTGGTTTTCTTGCTGTTGCAGTGTGTGCCACAGTAGATGGTTCTGCTGGGAATTGCATGACCCAATATGCAAATGAACTTTGAGAAAGTGCTGTTGAAGTTTAGTTTGAACAAAATTCTGGACTGGATTTTTAAAAAGATGTTCTCTCTCAAATGCTCTTAGAAGTAAGTTTTTGCTAGTGTGGGAAATTCTGGTAGGCTTTGTTACTTCTAGGAAAACTGCCAAAAAAGAAGGCTGAGAACCAAATATTAAGGAGACAGGCATCTTAAAAGCACAGACAATGTTCTAAATTTAGCAACTGCTAAGAATTAGATGGGCAACAAAATAACGCAAACATTGTTAGTGAACCAGGCTGACTCAGCTAGGTTGTCTATCAAATGGTACTTGTTACTTTTATTTACAGTGATGCATCAATCACACACTGCAGTTAGCTAACTCATAAATTAAATTTATCACACTTCTGCACCTCATAACTTGAACAACCATTTATCTTTAATACACCATCTAACCAATACTCAAAATGCAAACATTAGTAACATTGTAACTTTGATTCTTTATACACAAATACTTTTTAGTGACTATTGCACCAGTAGCCATGGGAGGCAATGAAAAATGATCCCAGTCAGGTGATAGATGTATACCATCTTGTAATATGACAGAGCCATTAAATAAATGCTGTCTCTTACCAGGTGATCTAATCTGTTTTAGCATTACTGCACATATGAATAATAACCTGGGATCAGTTACTGATTACATTGGCAGGCAATGAATAAGTCCTTAGGTCACTGAATGGGACAGTTATAGAAAGGAGGGCTGAAGTGGGAAAGTCATTGCTTTGTCACTACAAATAAATGCAAAAGTCAAAATTATTTTTTAAAAAGAAAACAATAGTTTCTTTTGTGTTTAAAATAGGTGTTGGGTAGCTGTCACTAATAGCTCAAAAGTAGAGCTGGTTGGAATTTTCCAAATGGAAAAGCTTTATTTAAAAAATGGCCTTTTCTCAAAATTGATGATTTCTCTCATTTTATATTTTAAATTTTTTCTTTAACTCTTTCTGTTTTCCTTTTGCCATAATTTTTTCTCACTTTTTTTCCTAGTGATTT
This sequence comes from Mauremys reevesii, assembly GCF_016161935.1. Lineage (NCBI taxonomy): Eukaryota > Metazoa > Chordata > Testudines > Geoemydidae > Mauremys > Mauremys reevesii. Next base: position 32,815,933 of record NC_052629.1, on the reverse strand, counting down.
TTGAAAATCAACCTTGTTTTTAATGATTGACTGAGGGTGGGGAACATAAAGAAAAATCCCCAAAGCATTGAAAGATGGGAGAGGAGCCAGAGGGGATTTTTTACTCAAGATGAGAAACTGACATCCTACTCAAATATCACTTTCTAAGACAATACATTGAAATTTTAATATATGGTACAATTTAACTTTATGTAGGGGACCGGATCCATGTAAAGAGGGGACCCTCTATCTCATTCCCATGTGGAAGGGGATATAGATTCTCGCATGACACTACCAGAGAATAGAGTCACTGCAATCATACTTGTGCATCTATAGCACCTTACATCTGAAGGTTTCAAGGGGCTTTACAAACATTAAGTAAGCTTGATAAAGCCTTTGAAAGACAGGTAAATAATAAGCCCATTTTCAGTTAGATAAACTACAATACAGAGGGGTTCGATGGGAATTGCACCACTTGCTCTACCATTTAAGCCATCACATTGCAGATGACCAAGGTCTGCACTTCGCCAATGCCTTCATGGTCTTCAATGTCGCATATAACAAGTACAAGCAAGAGCTAAATTTAACATACAGTGCAGCATTCTGTGCAGCTTGCTCACTCATCTCTGTATTTCAAATTGAAACTCTAATTAAACAGTTCAGAAAGGAACTTAAGGCCCCCTTTGTGAGATAACAGTGCACCAAGCTGAATAACAATGAGAAGAGAGAAAGAGTAAAGAGCTTTTCCCTCAATTTTCAATACTGCCGATTAATGCATCTAAGGTATAACTGCAGGTGATACGGTGGCATTCATATATGCTTTAGAGGAAGAAACACATCAAATGGAAGATCTATTCCAAACAGCACCGTGTCAGAGACAGACATGAAGAAGTAATGAGATGCAACTAGTGTTTGCTTCAGTTTTTATTTATCATATTTGCTCTCTTTTTGAAGGATATGTCAGAATGCAGATTTTATTTATGTGAGGTACAAAGCAAGGCTCTGATCCTGTAACTTGGCTTCATGTGGACGCAAGCAGCTGCTTTTGTGAATGAAGATGCTGAATTGGTGCAACAGTGTCCTCATTGATCTGTCAGATATTGGGCCATTGACATTAATGGGCCCAGGATTTCACCCTAACACTCTCGGTAGTATGATGCAGCTATAATACACTTTTCTGTTGCCTACCTCACTGTTTCTTTCCCTACAATTGCTTATCAACAACAAGTGGTGACCCAAAGAACTAAAACTTACTTAGTAACGATGCTTACCAGACGTTGGATGTGACAGTCAGTCCTCTACATACCAAAAATGACTGGGATTTACCTAAAGTTACTCTAATGCTGGGTTAGGCAACCTATGGCACGCGTGCTGAAGACAGCATGTGAGCTGATTTTCAGTGGCACTCACATTGCCCGGGTCCTGGCCACCGGTCTGGGGGGCTCTACATATTAATTTAATTTTAAATAACGCTTCTTAAATATTTTAAAAACCTTATTTACTTTACATACAACAATAGTTTAGTTATATATTATAAACTTATAGAAAATACCGCCCTCCCCAGGTTAAATGCTGGAGCCGCGTGAAGAGAAGACTCCGCCACTGACTGGGAAGGGCGGCGCAGCGCCTGATGTAGACAGTGTGTCAGCTGCTATGCTGTTGAATGTACCAAATATTTCCTGTCTGCCTAGCCACTGTTCACTGATTAAATGGTAATGTTAGAGAACAGCATCATAATAGTGCAAAGTGATGGATGAATGATGAAGGAATTAATTAAGAAAAATACGTTTTGCTAAGTTTACATACTTCTGTGATGAGTAACTTAGAAATAGCTAATTTGTGTGATGGAAAGATACTTTTTCTCAGCACATCATTTAACTGATTTTATTAACTGATTTAAACAACCTTCTTTGAACATATACTTTCCACCAAAGACACCTAACTTGTGGGTAACTTAAGTTCCACACCATAGCAAAGCTCAGAACTCTTAAGTACTTTACCTGAGTAGTGGCTCTGATAGATCAGAGGCCTTTAATTGTAGCATTGTGGCAACTGCTAGCAATGTGGAGGAACCTGACTTCAAAAAGGGAACTCCTGAAGGCTGGACCTGTCAACAAGAAACCTAGATTCTCACAGATCACCTTCAGAAGACTCTCATGAGAATGGACACCAAGAATCATGAACATCAAGGTGGACTCATTAAAGGAAAGAAAGAAAGAAGCTGAGCAAATGATGAGCAACCTAGAACTCGGAGAGATTGTGTTTGAGAAGGAATCCATTGATCTCAAAGGACAATGTTGGTACTTTGTATAAGTAAGACCTTGATAATAAGCATTGTTCTAATATCAGGATCACTGGTGTCCCTGAGAAGGAAAATGATAAGAATCCTATTTTATTTGTCAGAACTTATTTAACCATCAATTTGGTAAAGAACATGACACTCGTATCATTGGAACAAACAGCTAGCTTGCTAGGGTCCCATCCACCTCCCCCAAACCAAATCTTAAGGAAAAAATATGCCTGGAGCCTTAATTTTTAGAATGTTCAGGTAGAAGAATGTAAGAAGGAGAATTTTCATGAAGAGCATTATTTTTTTCCTGACATCAGCTTGGAGACTGAGGTGCCAGCTGGAATAGAACCAGCACAGGGATCAATTTGCCAAGATAGGACATTAAACCACCTGAGATCTGATACTCTGCAAAGTGAACTCTTCTTTATTATGAAAATGCTGTTTCTTTAATATCTCACAACAAGATCTTCTATACAATTACCCTGAAGTAAAGCTGCACCTGCGTATGAAAAACCCTGTGGAGTAAACAGGAACTTCACTGACAAACATACCTTTCCCCCCCCCCTTTTAATGTGATGTCAAGTTTCTGATGCAGTTCGTATAAAGTTAAATGTGTTTAATTTCAAATTCTTATTCAAATATATTTCTTAACAGGTCCAACACCTCTGGGATTGGAGAGTCTTGTCAAAAGAGGCACTAATTAGCAATGTGCTAGTTTATTTGAATGTATTAATTTTGCCTCCTAGGCTAAATGTTTAGCTCAAAAGAAGAGCCCTAGGATATTAGCATTCCCCACAAATCTGTAGACTGTATTAATATGATGCCGAGATCATTCCGTTTGTACTTAAGTCACACGTGTTATAAGAGAGAGACTTACTTTACAGCAATGTGCATCAAGGGCTAATCTAAATTTTGCTAGGTTCTTAATTCTCAAAAGATTTTGCTCACTTTTGTTTTTCTGCCTTTTTTCCTATGTCTTTTCTTCTTTAACAAAAAGTTCACATTTTGTATGTATGTAGACAGATATATATTACTCCTGGGGTAATTCTTCGGGACTCAGCACCCGCAGAAAACGCCCCGCCCCCATAGAATGCCTGTACTTCCCTGCAGAAAATGGCAGGGAAGCAAAGGGAAGACTCATGGGGGGCAGTGAGGATGACCATGGGCACAATTTGGGAGGGGGATTGCCCCCCCGAACAGGCGAGGCATGGGGAGGCACACAGGGTTACGTGTAGGGTGACTAGATGTCCCAATTTTATAGGGACAGTCCCAATTTGGGGGGTCTTTTTCTTATATACGCTCCTATTACCCCCCACCCCATCCCGATTTTTCACACTTGCTGTCTGGTCACTCTACTTAAGTGCCACTGCCCCCCATTTCTGCAAGTGCAGAGCTGACCAGCTGAAGGAGGCTGCTTCTGGGCTCCGCTGACTCTGCAGCTGAATGCTGGCTCTTGGGTCCCAGTGCCAGTCAAGCTTCTGTGTTCTGGGAGCCTTCCTGTTTTCTGTGCAACAGTGATTGCCCGTGGTGGGGCTGGGTAAGGAGGGATGGCGGAAATGATGGAAGGGGGGCAGGGGGAAGAGGCAGCTGGGAAGGAAGAGGGTGGAATAGGGCAGGGGAGTGTGGGAGTGAGGCATAGGTGCTGGAACTAAGGGTGCTGGGAGTACTTCCATTATATACCGGGTTTACAGTTTTGTTCAATGGCTCTCTGATTTCAAATTATGAGTAAGGGTATCTGAATCTGGTCCAATACTTAGAGCTAAAACACTCAGACGCTTAAGGCTGCAACAATACATTCCTAAGAAAGTGGAGTCCTTTTGTAGCAGGGATTGTTTAAGGACATGAACTAGACTATATTTATAAATCATTAAGAAATTCTCACAAATGAGAGGGTAAGGAACAAAATATCTGAACAGGTGCAAAAAACCTACAAATTAAAACTCTCAATTAGAGGTATTACAGATGCCTCAATGCACTGACTCAAGAGCCAGCTTAAAATTGCCAATTTAGACAGGGAGTAAAATTTGATAGCTGCTGAATAGACAATTTATGACTGTTTCCAAACATGGCTTCAAATAAGCTTATTAAAAGAAAAAAATCTTTCCCGGTATTGCTGGGAAGGATGGTCAGAACTGTTGCTTCTTGCATAAATACAGGATATTATCTGCAACCAGGGGCGGCTCTAGACATTTCGCCACCCCAAGCACGGCGGCATGCCGCGGGGGGCGCTCTGCCGGTCGCCAGTCCTGCGGCTCCGGTGGACCTCCTGCAGGCGTGCCTGCAGAGGGTCCGCTGGCCCCGCGGCTTTGGTGGATCTCCCGCAGGGAGCCACGGGACCAGCGGACCCTCCGCAGGCATGCCGCCGAAGGCAGCCTGCCTGCCTCCCTCCCAGCGACCGGCAGAGCGCCCCCCGCAGCATGCCACCCCAAGCACGCGCTTGGCATGCTGGGGCCTGGAGCCGCCCCTGTCTGCAACATGGGTCTTCATGCTATATTAAAACTTTGTGTTGTCTCTCTCTTTTTCCTTGTGTTCTTCAGTTTTAATTAATTTGCCGTTGTTGGTTTAATGTTAATTAAAACTAGAGATGTGGATTTTTATACTAACTTCTGTAAATGCTAAAATGTATTAGACTTCAGTGATTTTCTTCTTGTAGTAGGCTTGCATACAGAGAACTATCTGTAACTGAAGCCAGTTATTCTCCTCTAGCGGTATGGTCCAAGATGAACCATATGGAAGAGAGAAGCTTTTCTCCAAGTGACTATTTGTCAAGTTATTTAAAGCTCCTTTTAGAAGCACTTGCTATTATGTAAGTAACCTTGTACGGTGAATTTTAGCCATGAAGGGAAGACAACTGGGTGTTTGTCTTCATTACACAGCACACCTTCAGACAAACAAGAACAAAAGCATAAGTAGTCAAAAAAAAAAAGTGTAGTTTGACCTCACAATCAACTTGATTACTACAGTTCTCACCATGATACTCCCTGACAATGGGTATGCAGTGAAGAATCTTCCTCCACTCCTACCTAAATATCCTTCTCAGTTACAGTAATGTCCTTTGTCTTACAGCTGTACATAATGTTCCACTTTCTCGTCTGATCTCAAGTGTCACTGAACATGAAAATGAAGCTATTTATTACCAGTAGTAGCACTAACAATAGAAAAATCAAAGTTTTCTAAAAACAGTAAGTATTTCAAGGTAATCCTTCAGTAATTCTTTCTGACTTGTATTTTCTTTTCTTGATACATGTAATTCACATTGACCTTAATGGTATTATGTAGAAGCATACACAGCAGAAGAGAGCTTAGCTGTGTTTAATAACACTTCTCTATTTAAAGTGTTGGATATAAATTGGTATTTTTTTCATCCAAGTAATTATAAAGTGTATCCTGTAATCTGATGGAAAATCCAGAGTGCCAGCCCCTATTGCCTCTTCTATTCCTTCAGTTCCCAACTTAAATACTTTCCCCAGCCCCATCTTCTTCTCTATTCCTTGGCTTCAACTACCATCCCTTCACCCAGTGTTTCCAAAATCTCTATCCCCACTGTTCCTAAACTTTCTCTTTCCACCCAGTCTCAGGACTGTAACTCCTTCTCTGACCCTTTTTCTTGTATGTCCTGCTGTCCTCTCTAACTCTCTTTCCAAAACCAAATTTGTCCTTTCTTTCCCTAATCTCTCCCCTTTCTCTCCTGTTTCTGTCTTCATTGACAACTCCACTGTCTGTCTGGTACATACTGTCAGTACATAATGTCAGTACTGTCAGTACATACTGTCAGTACATAATGGTCATGTCAGGATCCAGGAAATGTAGCCACAACTGTAACAGCAATTGGTGGTCACAAACCCACATCACATTTATGGTCTACATATATTTCTGTTTCCACAGGTATCTTTGTCTACCCTTGGCGCTCTTAGGGGTTTGAGTCCCATTCATAATGGTTAGCACTGATGGAAAGTGGCAATCGCCTGTTTGTTTTTGTCCAGAGGAAAGCATATTTGATTGGTTACCCTTGTAACCATGGCATGTAGAAATTCTTCCAAACAATGGGAGACAGCAGTTTGCCTAGTGCCTAAGAGACTGCCCCAAGCACAGTGGCATGCCGCAGAGGGCGCTCTGTTGGTAGTGACTCTGGTTCTCACCCTACCAAGGTCATCCCTGAGCTCCTCATGTGGGTACAATAAGGCCTCTGAAGTGAGCTGGTACTGCCAGACCACCTGTGCCACATATGTCAAGGACTGTCCTTCTCCTGGGCCCAGAGAGGCTCTTTGCAGAGTATTGGTGCCTCCCCCATCTCTGAGCCAGAGGAATTCTTCCCCCACTCCTCCTTTCTCTCTAGATATGTCACCCTAAGATGGTTGGGTGTTTAGTCAATGGCTGATGTGGCACCCACTATGATGCACCTCCCTTATTCCTACCTGTTGTATCTCTCGCCTCTCCACTGGCCCTACCCTTACTCCAAAGCCCTTAGTAACTACTTTCTCTTAGACAATCGGAATCACATGTGCAAACTCTCTCACCCATGGTCTCCTATGTCCTTGGGGTCTTCTTAATCAACTAGAAGTGGGGTTCCTATGCGGTGTGCAGAGCAACCGTGAGCAGACTGAGCTGCACCTGCTGCCTTAATCATGTGGCTAACACATGACTAATCAGAAGCATCTAACTTACAAGAGGAGGGTCTCTGAGCAGTTCTGAAAATATAAGTCCTAAGCATGCACCAGACCTACCCTCCTGGAATACTCTCAGTGTTTCCAACTCTCATGGTTTTCTGAAAGCCTCACCTCCTGAAGACAAGTGCTAACATGAGAATCTCAACTTTCATTTTTTTAAAGTACGTTTATAACCATCATGGCTGCAAAGCTTGAAAATGTGTGTACCCTGATGGCACAGAAACAAGAAGAGAAAGAACCCGTCATTTTTTAAAATTCTCATAATTTTTAAGTGGATTTTACCTTCCCAAATGCTCTACATTTCATCCACAGAGAGCCCAAATGTTCAGGCTTTATACCAGTGAAGTGGATTCAAAGGAAGACAAAGTAGTGGCATTTGGATTTTATCAGGGAGTTTTCCTCATGCAGATAGGGCTGCATGGGAGAAGGCATGGATATGTTCAGGGAAGTTAACTGGTAGGCAGTAAAGGCTGAGAATATAGGTAGAGGTCAATGTCACAATAGGTTATTAGCTCAATTGGGTGAGGCAAGATTATGAAGGGCCTTAAAAGTAAAGAGAAGACAAGTATATTTGATGGGGAGGTGAAAGAGGCACTAGTGCAAGACTGGTGGGCTCAGAACAGTGATCCAAAAATGATTTTTAGCAGCAGCATTCTGAATGGACTTGAAGAGAGCAAAGTTGGTGTAGTCAAGGGCAAAAGAGAGGAGGTTAAAATGAAATGTCAAGGGCTTGCACAAGAGTTCTGGCTGTGTGACCAGAGAGGAAAGGCCAGCATTTAAATGAGTTGTGTCAAGAAAAAAGCAGTAGTATTTAGAAATGGCCTGGAAAGGGGGTTCCAGTGAGAGGACTGAATGAAGGATGGCAAAGAGATTATGGGGTTGAGTAACTTGGAACATAATGTGGATGGACAGAAATTATGAATTAAATGGAAAATAGTTTAGAATCTTCCAGGAATAGTGTCTCTTCTATAACAAATGTTCTAATAAAATCTTTATAGCTAACATGTTTTTGCTAGTCTAAATTGGTTGAGCTGGCTCATGAAATCCCCATAGTTTATTATTCACTAAACATAATCTCATTTTCAGAAGAATTTTATATAGATCTTCATCTGTGACATCTGCAGATGCATTTACTGCAGTGGTCATAAGGGCTATTTTAGTTGTACAGATCATCAGTGGGTCAGTAGTCAGACTGTTCGGAGAAGAGGAGACTATAGCTGTATTTTTCAAACAGACTTTTCTGAAACATAATTTTTATTGAAGGATATTAAAGGGTTTTGAGCCAATTTATATTGGGTTATCGGACAAGCAAGTTATCTTTAAAAGTAAGCAATCATAAAATGCTTATGTAATATAATATAAAAGTCAGTTTCTCAGTCATACTTGGTATGAAACCCTATTATCTCATCCTGGCAGCTAGTTCTATCGCCACAAAAGAAGTTAAATCACAATACCTTATCCGTGATTAGCAATGCATGGTAAATGAGAGGCATACTACTGTAGTTTATCACAAAGATATGAATCATAATAGACACAGTGGAACTCATCCTGCTCTCACTTGCACCAGTGTAATTTTCTTATAACTCCGTTCAAGTAAATTAAATTTGATATAAAATTGGAATCACTCCCAATAGCTTGACCATCCTAGAAAACTGAAGATTTACACTCATAATGGTATAACTTGTGTGTGTGCAAATACTAATTTGCAGCTTCCGTAACAAAACAATAAAAGCACTTACACTTTTTTATTGCCGCTCATCCCAAATGATCTTCCATCACTTTACAAACTGAACCTGATCTTCAAACTGTGCATAAGAATCATTTTGTCAACTCCTGCACTACACCTGCTTTTCTCAGCCCCCTCAGTAGTATTACAAGATGTGTTCAGCTTTTTGGATGTGAAAAAATATCAATTGCCACTAACCTTGAAAGACAGTTTTTAGTTTGTTTTTTCTCACTTTTGAAGCGCTCACATACAATGAATGTGACATTTTCTAAACACAGGAAAGTGAGATCTTTTCAGTTCTGTTTTGTAAGAGAGTATACAGATTAATAGTGAAGAATTTGTAGAAACTTTGCATATGCAGTACATTGTGAAATGATGGAATATATTGGGTTTGTGATTCAGTCCTTCCTATTTTCAAAACCAATTCATTCTGCCTTTTCTTAATTTAATTATTTTGTTTATATTTTTGCTGTTTATTGTTCTCCTCTAGGAAAATTTTTTAATTCTGTGACCTGTGAAACCAAAAGTTAAGACAACTAGCTCAACATTATCATGCTGCTCGAGTTCTATGTATATAGTTACTTGGTTACTGCTGACATTAGTCTCTTTGCTTTAATGTTTGTTCGTTTTGTTTTGTTTTTATTAACAGCCAAAAGATTTTTTAGGAAAAAAAAATGATTAGCTGTTAAACAATGCACAGCAATGTTACACAGTAGTTTAAGATAGGTTCTTCAGTTCATATCTAGTTCAAACTGCACAGGGAAAATCCCTCCCCCAGTTAACTCCCACATGCTGCAAAGACCTTTTACCACCTTTTAATACAAAATTTCCATTATACAATTATTTAATTAAACTAATCACAACCAACAATACCTGCAAAGAAACGATCACCCAGTTTCTAAACTATTTCCCCAAAATCCATTGTCCAAGGGTCAAAATTCATAGTACCCTCCTAAGTATAAGACTGCGCCCCGCCCCCCCACACACACATGCCTCCATTACCTGCATCTTTAAGCTGTAACAAAAACACTCCCAGGGTAAGAATTAGCTTCCTATTACATTGGCCGTATTGCAAAATTCTCAAAACTTATTTATTCTTCTTAAAACCATATCTACTCCTTCTAAGATCACAAAAGTTATCTTAGGGCACGTTTAAACTTACCGGGTGTCGATTTAGCAGATCTAGTGAAGACCCACTAAATCAATCACAGATCACTCTCCCATCAACTCCAGTATTCCACCAGAATGAGAAGATTAAGGTGAATCGACGGGAGACCATCTCCCATTGACGCAGCGTGATGTAGACACCACAGTAAGTTGACCTAAGCTATATCGACTTCAGCAAGGTAGGTTGACTTACCCCGGTAGTGTAGACAAAGCCTCAGTTGCAGAGCAATTCCTTCCTCCATTTTACCTAATGGAGGCCCTGCTTCTGCAAAGCACTTAAGCACATAGATTCATAATTTCAAGGCCAGAAGGGACCATTGTGCTCATTTAATCTGACCCCCTGTATAACACAGGCCATAGAACTTCCCCAGAATAATTCCTAGTGCATATCTCTTAAATATTATTAGCTTCAATGGGACTGAAACACATGACTGAGGTTAAATACGTGCTTAGGAGTTTCGATGAATAATGACAGATTTAAGTAGATGTTTTAATGCTTTGATGAATCAGGGCAGTATTCCCAGTCATTTGCTTTAGATAGGGTCCAAACTATACCTAAAACATAAAACCAGTCTGCTAGCTATCCAAAGGAAGAAACAAAAACCTTTCACTCTCGTTCACTGCACACACTTTATACATGTACTGATAGTTTTACCTGTATTCTCTTTCCTGTTTATTTGTACCCACTTAGCCAGGTGTAACCCATCCCATTTGGGTTCACTATTGGGACTGAATCTACCTCCACCACTACAAGCATGAGCCTAAAGCTTAAACTAAAAGACTAAGGAATGGAGCCAAAGACAGTTGAATGCAGAAGGGACTGAGTAGGAATTTTTTTGGCAGAAGCACTGTGCCATAAAAGTATTTGGAGACATCACCATTTTGATACAAGAGAGTCATTAAAAAAAAAAGATTATGACTGTAAGAAAAAAGACATAACAAATATGCTAGAAGACCCAAACACATCAATACTTGTGCTCAAATGTTAAATTATCTATAATGACAGGGAACTGAAGTGCCTATTAGCAATGTTATTTCCTGTACACATGGTAGCAAATCTCACATAATTACTCTTTTAATGAAAAATACAGGTCCATAATGCAACACAAAACACACTGGATTTAAGGCGGAAAAATGAAAATACGTATTAGCAAATTAGCTGGGTATTTAAAAAGTCATTTTTCCCAAATATCACTAATTTGCCCACAGGAAATAGTTAGAGAAGCCCTTAGAAATATCTCACGTGGTGTCTTCAACATCAGAACTAGACTACGTTATTACCTTTTTAAAAAATTAAAGATTTTTGGCTTATACCAACAAATGTTAAGAAACTCAAAGATGAAGCCCCTGATCCATCCATATTCAACTTAGTTTTGTTCCAGTGTTGGAAAGTCTTCTGAGAAGTGTATTATTGTATGTGTTACATATTGTACTGTTCTCTGTTTTGCATAATGGAGCATAGTAGTGAGGGAGTTTCTGGGTTTTGTTGATTTGAACACGGTAGGGTGTGAATTCCATGTACTTTCTAGAGTTTTTTCTATTCCATTTTCTTTGGGAAATTTTTTATGGAAAATCTGAGCTAGTTTTAAAATATAATTCTCTTTTACAGAGCACTGCCTTACTGAGTAATACAACATATGAGATGGACACACAGAATGTATTGAGAAATGTTGGATTATATTAGCGATATGGAAGAAATCCATTAGATCATTAAATCCATTCCGCTGCCAGTTTGTGTTTAGAGAGATTAAACTAATTAGGCTAGATTATAGACAATGCTAGAGGGAAAGGAAAGAGAGTGGTTATTAAGCCTATTGTATGAAATCCAAAGTATTAGGGCAGAATCTCCAGTGTAGGGTAGCTACCTTGTGTTGCACCACCAGTAGAAACTGGTTTGATTGGCCTAGGCAGGATCACCCCAGTGTAAGGATGAACCACTGGAGGCATAAAGTTCCTTACACCTTTATTCATCCCAGTTGCCAGTACAAGAGGTAAAAGGAAGCATAGCTGGGAAACCCCCTATGCAAACCTATTCTTGGCTGTAGTTTCAGTCCCTTGTGGCCCTTAGCAGCCAGTATAAATTAGAGCAGACTAACATGGCTGCTCTAATGTGGCAGAGGCTGGGCCAGGATCAGGTGAGTATGAAGATTAATTTTAAACCACCCTTTCATGCATGCAGCCTGCCATGCCCTCTGTGGATCAGGCCCATTATATCACACCATTTTTTCCAATGAAAAACATCCATAATAAAATAAGCATTTCATGTATACCAATAAGAGGCAGAAGTGGATTCTTCTCCATATAATTACAAATGGAATATGAGTCCTTCAAGGGCCTTGGATAAGACTAACCCCTTCTCAATTAAAATTAATTAGCATCAGCAATGTTTGTAGGGAGATAGTTACAATGGCACTGCACTTTGTTTCTGTATCCACAGAGGGTTGATGAACTCCAATTTCTTTCAGAGCAGTTCCCAACTGAGTAGCAACACTCTGTATTGCAAATTAAAAAGAGCTGCATGTTAAACATATTTCAGCAGGAACAAGGAGACGCCCATGGGAATTTGTCTCCCAAATGATCCTATGACCATTTTCTCAATAAAGGTTTAATCTTTTTCTGTATTTTATCAAAACTAGTCAGTCTTCTCTGGCATTTTGTTCAATAACATACAATTCAGGCACTACATGCTGTAAGTTGCAGATAAGAGCTTGACGTTTAACAGAAAAAGATATATCTATGTTATGCAGTTTATGTAACAAAAGTACATAAAGAAAAATCTGTTCTGTGGGCTTATTTAGGCAGTTCCTCCAGATAGGCAATCTGCTGTGTAAATATTAATCAGCTGATTAGATAGGCTGAGTCATGGTAGCAAAAGACAATTCAGTCTCTTTACTTTACTGTCTCTTTCTTATGATAATTTAAACAGCTAAACAATATTTGTGCATCCTGCCAATGATCTGATAGAGTTCCAGAAGGAGCCATGGATGGACTGTCTCCCTTTTAAAGGGCATAGTGTTACTTAATGGTAATATAACAATTTTGAAGAGATATTAACAAATCTGCTTTTATATAAAAGCTCTTTTGATATAAGTTCACAGTCTTTTGGATGCGGAAGATCAAAAACTCCAGTCTTGTAGAACACTTTTACAAAGATGACCCTGAGTCAAAATCCCTGCTACTAACCAATGACTGCCAAGTTTTTGATACCACATTCTGGTATTCTGTAAAATGAACCCAAGCTTACAATCGCAACTCTTATTAAAATACTTGAGTGTTAGGATTGCTATCTGAGAATCTGGGTCAGATTCTGCATCACTCATTCACCTAAAGCTCTTGTTGAGATTTGAAGTTAATGGGAGACTTGGGTGACCAAAAATCCAGGATTGGGCCCTTAATAGCCAATTCTCCAATATTTACTCACATGAGTGATTCCAATGACTAGCAAATCAGAAAACAAATTATCTCAGTATAGGAAAACATATCATAGTAAACAGCTATGTACTGTAAGGAAAGTTATAGGCAGGAAATATACAGAAGGATAACACACCTCAATGGAGAAATTAGATGTGGTTTCCGAAGCTGGTTAGCTGTAGTTGGGGAGTGTTTTCGAATATCTGTTGCAATTGTTTACTTGTGTTTGGCTCAATCATGTTCATGCCCCTTTTTGTTCACTGTCAGAGCTGCGGGGGGGCTGAAGCCCTGATTCCCAGTGCCTGCCGCAGTGCTGAAGCCAGAGCCATGGGGCTGAATTCCTGAGCCCTGGCAACCACCGTGAGGCTGAAGGCAGGAGCTGAATCTTGGATTCCTGGTGCTCTCCATGGAGCAGAAGCCCCCTGAGACCATGGACAGAGTTGGGGGGCACCAGGAATGTTGCCACCCCAAAGTGCAGTGCACATTAATGGGTATCCCGGGAGCAGCTCCACACCCCCCACACCTCCTTCTCTCTCTGCCCTCTGGCCAGTTTGGAAGCAGGAAACTGAAGCTGGGCCGTGCGGGGCAACTGCTCCTCTAGCTGGTGCCATGGAGCAGGCAGCCAGGGTGTTCCCTCCTCTCCTGCTGGCTGCTCCTCAGCTCCCAGCCCCCTTTTCTCACACAGACGGTAAGAGCCCTAGGGGTCGGGCTGGCCGAGCCCTCATGGAACAGAGACTTCTCCCTGCACCCTGAGCTACCCCTGCCTGCACACAGCCGCTAGCTACCCCATCCCTGCACCCTGAGCTACCCCCTGCCTGCACACAGCTCCTAGCTACCCCGTCCCTGCACCCTGAGCTACCCCACTGCCCGCACACAGCTGCTAGCTACCCCATCCCTGCACCCTGAGCTACCCCCTGCCTGCATACAGCTCCTAGCTACCCCCTCCCTGCACCCTGAGCTACCCCCTGCCCACACAGAGCCGCTAGCTACCCCCTCCCTGCACCCTGAGCTACCCCCTGCCTGCATACAGCTCCTAGCTACCCCGTCCCTGCACCCTGAGCTACCCCCTGCCTGCACACAGCCCCAGCTACCCCCTCCCTGCACCCTGAGCTACTTCCCACCCCCACATAGCCCCCAGCAACCCTGCACCCTGAGCTACCCCCTGCCCACACACAGCTCCAGCTAACCCCTCCCTGCACCCTGAGCTGTTTTCAAACTTTTTGAGCTGAACCTCCCCCCCTCCCTTTGAGTTATAATTTTTGGTTGTGCCTCCCTCCCATCACAACCAAGACAGGCTGGGTGGCCTCCTGAGGTGAATCGGGGTGAAGGTGGCACTCCCTCTCCCCGGACCTGCCATGTGGAGCTGGCTTGAGCCCCGCTGGCCCCTGCCTCCCAAAATAGAAGTCATACTATGCCTATTCCCAAGGCCACCCCCCGACTCCTGAAGCCCCCCCCCTTTCCCTGCTGGGCTCTGGAGTTTTTATAGCATGTTGCGGGGGGGAGCTACAGCATAGTTCTGATTGATTGATTGCTGTTGAATAAGAGCAATTTTACAAGGTGTCCCGTATTCAGCATAGGGAAATATGGTCACCATAGCTAAACCTCTTATGGGTAGCTGGGGACCAGGGATAAATTCATTAGAACTAATCCAAGCATGAGAAGGAGTTGTTGGACATGGTTCATTTGTATAGTGAATAATAAATAACAAGTGTTGGATGCAGCACAGTCTTTGTAAACCCCTGCTTCAGACATATTCAAAATACCTGCCTAATTATAACTATGATGGACAAAATGTTATTGTTTTGTTATGAAAATCTGGGGCTACAATAGTTGCTGGCTGTTTTTGTGTAGTTGTCATCGGTCACTGATGTGTGAAAATGCCTCCTTTTAGATTCAGTTGGAACATTTTCATCAAAATTTTGGTGAAATTGCTGTTTTGTTTAAGCCAAAATGGTTCAGGCAGACATAAATTTCCACAAAACTTTCCCTGGGAAGGTTTTTCAGAGAGAGAGAGAGAGAGAGAAAGAGAGACCCACATTCAAGTCTTTGTTCTAGAGTAAAAAACTGCTCTGAATCAGGCAGAGGAACGGTGTCTTGAACCTGAGTCTCCCATATCCTTAACCAGCAGGATGCAGAGTGTGATGTATGCACATGTACACTCCCCAACACAATTCCATTTTCACAAAAAAGTTTGAAAGATTTTATTTTCATTCCAATGAGAAAGGAAAAGCAAATTTCAAAATCTCAAAGTTGCCACAAAATGGAATTGTCATCTTCTGGTCAATTCTACTCATTTTTGTGTTTGTAGGCAGCATTTGTATACTAGAAAATGACTTTGTATTCTATGTTGCTCAGAATATTACCCCCCGCCCCGGTCTAGATCTAGATCATCTTTTCTCTGAGTTTCCTGTTAGTGTTTATCTGGTTCTTCTTCTTCCTTGCTGACCACACCTTTGGTGCAAATTCACTGGCAGGGGTGCTGGAACAATTTGTATAGTGGGGATGCTGAGAGCCATTCCACCAAACCGTAAACCCTGTATATAATGGAAACAAAGCCCAGCACTCCTAGTTCCAACACCTATGTTCACTGCTTCCTTCTCTGTGAGTATGGAATAGGTGTTCCTGTATTTTAGTACAGTGCACAGCATATAGAATCATAGAAAATCAGGGTTGGAAGGGGCCTCAGGAGGTCATCTAGTCCAACCCCCTGCTCAAAGCAGGACCAATCCCCAAGTAAATCATCCCAGCCAGGGCTTTGTCAAGCCTGACCTTAAAAACCTCTAAGGAAGGAGATTCCATCACCTCCCTAGGTAACCCATTCCAGTGCTTCACCACCCTCCTAGTGAAAAAGTTTTTCCTAATATTCAACCTAAACCTCCTCCACTGCAACTTGAAACCATTACTCCTCGTTCTGTCATCTGCTACCACTGAGAACAGTCTAGATCCATCCTCTTTGGAACCCCCTTTCAAGTAGTTGAAAGAAGCTATCAAATCCCCCCTCATTCTCCTCTTCTGCAGACAACAATCCCAGTTCCCTCAGCTTCTCCTCATAAGTCAGGTGTTCCAGCCCCCTAATCATTTTTGTTGCCCTCCGCTGGACTCTTTCCAATTTTTCCACATCCTTCTTGTAGTGTGGGGCCCAAAACTGGACAAAGTACTCCAGATGAGGCCTCACCAATGTCAAATAGAGGGGAATGATCACGTCCCTCGATATGCTGGCAATGACCCTGCTTATACAGCCCACAATGCCGTTAGCCTTCTTGGCAACAAGGGCACACTGTCGACTCATATCCAGCTTCTCGTCCACTGTAACCCCTAGGTCCTTTTCTGCAGAACTGCTGCCTAGCCATTCAGTCCCTAGTCTGTAGCAGTGCATGGGATTCTTCCGTCCTAAGTGCAGGACTCTGCACATGTCCTTGTTGAACCTCATCAGATTTCTTTTGGCCCAATCCTCTAATTTGTCTAGGGCCCTCTGTATCCTATCCCTACCCTCCAGCATATCTACCACTCCTCCCAGTTTAGTGTCATCTGCAAACTTGCTGAGGGTGCAGTCCACGCCATCCTCCAGATCATTAATGAAGATATTGAGCAAAACCAGCCCCAGGACCGACCCTTGGGGCACTCCGCTTGATACCAGCTGCCAACTAGACATGGAGCCATTGATCACTACCTGTTGAGCCCAATGATCTAGCCAGCTTTCTATCCACCTTATAGTCTATTCATCCAGCCCATACTTCTTTAACTTGCCGGCAAGAATACTGTGGGAGACTATATCAAAAGCTTTGCTAAAGTCAAGGAATAACATGTCCACTGCTTTCCCCTCATCCACAGAGCCAGTTATCTCCTCATAGAAGGCAATTAGGTTAATCAGGCATGACTTGCCCTTGGTGAATCCATGCTGACTGTTCCTGATCACTTTCCTCTCCTCTAAGTGCTTCAGAATTGATTCCTTGAGGATGTACTCCATGATTTTTCCAGGGACTGAGGTGAGGCTGACTGGCCTGTAGTTCTCCGGATCCTCCTCCTTCCCTTTTTTAAAGATGAGCACTACATTAGCCTTTTTTCAGTCATCTGGGACTTCCCCTGATCGCCATGAGTTTTCAAAGATAATGGCCAATGGCTCTGCAATCACATCCGCCAACTCCTTTAGCACCCTCGGATGCAGCACAGCTGGTCCCATGGACTTGTGGTCATCCAGCTTTTCTAAATAGTCCTGAACTACTTCTTTCTCCACGGAGGGCTGGTCACCTCCTCCCCATGCGGTGCTGCCCAGTGCAGTAGTCTGGGAAACTGACCTTGTTTGTGAAGACAGAGGCAAAAAAAGCATTGAGTCCATTAGCTTTTTCCACATCCTCTGTCACTAGGTTGCCTCCCTCATTCAGTAAGGGGCCCACACTTTGCTTGACCAGGTGCTGTTCCTGATATAATATATGTAACCTAATGTTCTCCATTTCAGATTGACAGAGAGAAGAACATTTGTGTGACTTTTTCCATGTTACCCCTATATAGCCTGACAAACATAAACTGTTGACCAAAGAGAAGTAGGACAGATAGTAGTGGAACTGCAGTGACAGTGGGAGAAGTCACAATTCATAGGCGCCAATGTCTTGAAAGTGGCATAGGCAAACAGTGATGCTATGTGGCCTGGAAGAGAGTAGTGGGTAAGAAATATACCAAGTAGACATAATCTCATCGCTGCAGTAACTGCAGTTGCATAGAAAGGTACATTTGCTTTCTCAGTTTTCAGCTTTATATATTCAATATGTCTAATGAATTATAACTCTTGGGTCCAACAGGTTCTATTCTATATGTGTATCTAATAGAATTGTAGCATTTCTAGGAAGCTTAGAGATGAAGGAAATATTGAAATATAAGAGATGAACACAGATTTAATTACTTTAAGGCAAATGAATAAAACAAGAACAAGAATCTGTTGTTCTTATTTACCACCTTAAAGAAGTTTGCTATCTATATGCACATATCTTTAGCTTTGGGAATTTTTGTCCTTAAGTGTATCTCCAAAATATATCACAAGAGATTAACCAGCACTATAATACAAATTATGCCTTCAAAGATACAAATGGGAAAATTTGCAATCTAAGCTTTTTGTCTCCTTCCTTTAAATTATATTATATTTAATAATTTAAATTATATTATACACGAATGTGTATGGCACAGTGTGTATGGCAACACCTATTTTTTCATGTTCTCTGTGTATATATATATCTTCCTACTGTATTTTCCACTGCATGCATCCAATGAAGTGGGTTTTAGCCCACGAAAGCTTATGCTCAAATAAATTTGTTAGTCTCTAAGGTGCCACAAGTACTCCTGTTCTTTTTGCTGATACAGACTAACATGGCTACCACTGTGAAATCTGTCAGTATGTGAAGTGGCATATAAATGTGTCCTTTTCTATTTGGTTGTGCCCTAAAAGATCCCTTATACTTTTGTTAGGAATTAAAGGTAAAAATATGTAACAGCAGCAAGAAAAATAGGAACGTAGAAGAAGAAAAATAAGAGTGGGGCAGTGAGTATAAAAATACTGTCAATTTTTAATTGTGTATTGGAGGCTTTTACTCTAATGAATTCCCCACTTCATCTCTCCTAAAGTCAAGTGACTGACATAAATCAAATGGGTCATCTAAGATAATATACAAATGTTTTTACCACATCCAGTGGGGGGGGGTATTTTATTTTATTTTATTAGGTGGCATCAACAGCCAGATTTGGGTGCCAATAACCTAGATGATACAAACAGTTAGAAGAAATAAAAAGTTTTGAGTTTCAGCCAGACTAGCTCCTTTTTTCATTCCCAGCCCATATACACACGCTTCTCAAGGTCACTATCAAATTCTTCTTTGCTATAACTTGGCAAGAAGATTTTAAAAGTTTTATGTCTGGAATTAGATGGGTAAATACTACTGTAGAACTCTTAAACTTTTGTAATATCAGCCGAAAGCTCTTCACTTACCACCAATCTGATGAAGTGCAGAAAAGGGAGGACAGTAGCCTTTCTGTTCTGTAATGTTACTAATTTTCATGGGCAGGCATTTAGCACTGATACCATGTACTTCAGGAGGAGTCGTTTGCTGGACAGATCCATAGAAATGGAACCAGCAAAAGGAAGTAGCAACAATGTCTTCTGTCACTAACTGAGTTTTGATTGATGTCGCCAAACATCTACAAATGATTGCAAGAGGAACTGTGGGATTTGCCATGGTCATTAATATGTCTTTATTTTTATTTCCTTACTTTTTGTTATCCGTGATTCTCTATTAAACGTAGTGCCCGATTAATAACTATGTTTACATAGCTATAGGACCAAGAAAGAAAATTGCACCACTAGGGTTCTTTGTTTGAAGTGCTTGATGCAATACTATAAAACCAGTGACCAACATGCATAGAGTATCCAGTGTTATAACAAGAAAACTCATGACTTACAAGTGGGTTTATGCATCCAGATTGTCAAACAGTTTTCAGAACAATGTGTAAAATCAGGGAGATATACAATACTTTTATATTATGTGGTTGGTGGTCAAGGATGGGTTAGGGTTGGGAAAAAATTGCACCAAAGTGGAAGCAGGGTGTGAACTAGCGGGAATGTGGCAGGGAAGGGAACTGGTAAGTAAGACAGGAAAGAATTTCACTTCCTTAGTCTTCCTCATTTAAGGCCTGATCATTAGAGGTTCCGAGTACCTGCAACTTTGGAGTGTGAATCATATTGTCAGCACTCTTCATGATCAGCACTATACTGAGCCCTTGGGCCCTGATTCTGCATTTCTTTGTATCCACACACTGAGTCAGTACTACTTTTGTGTGCCAAAGGAACGTAGGAGCTATCCTTCAAGGGATTCATTAAAACTTCCTAATTCTTATTCTTTCAGAGTTATTCAACACTATCCAGTCAATTTAAATAGCTTTCTGTATCTTGGGTTTTATTATAGTGAGAACTTTAATCAAATGAGTGAAGTTTAACCAAATCAGACTTACTTGTCTTTTATTAATCAAAATTAAAATCGCCTCAGCCAATGTATTCACTATTCTCTAAAGTATGTAAGTTCAAAGAGGCCACATGGCAAAGAGGTTTCCATTCAGTGAGTTTTGTAGTGTATTGTATAAAAGTAATTTCCTTTTAAATGCTACCTACATTAACATTTAATCTCTCTATAGGTTTGAATATTGTAAGTAAGAACAGAATACAACTTAGTACCAAGTACATCAGAAATCCATTTCTCCTTCCTACTAATTTTGTCTCCTCCACAATGTGTATCATTTGTTACAGATGTGGCAATCATCATTTTTGGTTATAATGAAGATTCATATTTTATAGCCACAGGTATTTAACATTTTTGTCACAGGCATCCAAAATTGGAAGGGTTTGGGAATTAATTTCCTTGCATACCTGTATTTTTGATAAATAGGTTATCTAATTATGTTAACAGTCTAAAGGTTTATTTTGGTCTCATCAAGGAAAATTTTTTATGTATTTCAAAAATATACAGAGCGCCAGTTGAATTCTATTTGAATTATTTGCATATTGAACACTCAGTTCACTGAAATGATGAATAAAATATCTCATCTATTAAAACTATCCAGAGTGTCTTATTCTTGTCACATTATATCTGATTGACTTGTGTTACATCACACATGGATATGGCTTTTCATGCTTTGATGCAACTATTTTGTGCAACTTGAATCAATGTGTCTTGTGAAAATCAAAAGAGACTCCTTTTTTACTTTAGCAGTATGGTTTTTTTTTCATGCTCAGATCTGAAGTAAATCAATCAGAATGTCCTATGGGTAGATGTTGATATAGAATCTCCAGGTATGTTGAGCGTGTGGCACAATGCAGCTCACATATGTCACTGGTTCTCATTAAAATGAAGTGTACACATTAGATGGCTACCACAGGTGCTGTGGTGACTGCTGAGTGAGTTGCTGTGGAATGTGTGAGAAGACCAGCTGTGCTGTCTTACACTTTCTGCAACTTTCCTCTTTACTTTCCTCACAGCTGGTCTGACTCCTTATGAAATTAGGAGCACAGTGAGATGACACCTTGTTATTAGGTTTGGGGAAAGGGAGGTGGAAAAGGCAGAAAGAACAGGAAAAAGGCCTCCCTTAAAGTGCTTCTGGGATAAATCTCTCTCTGCCTGCGTCCCGCAGCCATCCCCACATCACACACAACTGCTAGTTCCTCTGGCCTATGTTTTGGCACACTTTGTCAGTTAGACTGGTATTCTAAACAGCATCAATATGTATTTCCTGTGTTACTCCGGGCTGTTTTCTAAGTCACTATGTGTGCCAACCCTATAAGGAAAGGTTGAAAAAATTGGGCATGTTTAGTCTTGTGAAAAGAAGACTGAGGGGCGACTTATGTCTACCAGTATGTTAAGGGCTGTTATAAAGAGGATGGTGATCAAGTTTTCTCCATGTCCACTGCAGTAATGAGCTTAGTCTGCAGCAAGGGAGATTTACATTAAATATTAGGAAAATCTTTCTAACTATAAGGGTAGTTAAGCTTTGAAATTCTATGGGAGGTCATGGAGTCCCCATCATTGGAAGTGTTTTAAAAACAAGTCAGGGATGGTCTAGGTTTACTTGGTCTTGTCACAGTGCAGGGGGCTGGACTCAATGACTTCTCAAGGTTCCTGCCTGCTCTATATTTCTCTGAGTCAATATAGAAACATCTCAACTAGCAACAGATCCTTTATCCCATTATAGAATTGGGACTGTCCCTTTCTCAGTGGTATAAAGCATTTAGTTGTAGTTTTAGAGCACTGCAAAATGTGCGTGACTTTATATTGTGGCCACCTATTTGATAGAAAAGGTATATTAGAAGTTTTAAAAATAGAATTGATTGTTCTCTCTCTCCCACGACTTCTACAGTATGATCCATAGTACAGTACTAAGAGAAGCCAGCATTACAGAGGACAGATACAAAAATAATCCCAATAAAAAAAGCCATAAACCTTACACTATAAAATGACTTAACAAACATGACAGTGCTTTAATATTTTCTGAAACAGGTTTTATTGGCATAGAGTTTACCTTGAATGTGGCTTTAACTTCTCTGAATTATGAAGCAGTCCCACATTCCTAGGAATAAACCTCTATACTATCAAGTATGCACATCATTTATTTATATACATACACACACTCAAACATCAAAGATTAGATTCTGTTCTTTCAGAAAAATAACAAACTTTAACAGGATTATACTCCACAGGAGATTTATTCAGAATGTCATTTGATGTAGGTTGATAGATTTTTTTCAAGGGCAGAAGGGATTGTTATCATCTAGTCCGATCTCCTGCCATAGAACTTCCCCCACTAATTTCTGCATAAAGCTCGTAATGTTCTTTTCAACTTAAACACTTTGAGTGATAAAGAATCCATCATTGCCTGAGGTAAGTTGTTCCTGTGATTAATTATGCTTACTGTTTAAAAAATTGTGACTTATTTGTAGTCCAAATGTGTTCAGCTTCAGCTTCCAACTTACCTTCTGCAAGATTTAAGAGGTGTGTACTGAAAGAAATCCTTTTAGACCATGATCAAGTCATCTCTTAACCTTCTCTTGGATAAACTAAATAGATTGAGTTTCTTAAGTGGCTCACTAATGCGGGTTTTCCAGACTTTAAATCATTTTTATAGCTCTTGTCTGAATCCTTTCCAAATTTTCAATATCCTTTTAAAAGTGTGTAGACCAAAACTAGACATAGTATTCCAGTAATGGTCTCACCAATGCCATATGCAGAGGCAAAACCACCCCTGTCCTCCTACTTACTGTTCCCCTGGTTATACATCTCAGGATCACATTCACCCTCTTATCTACAGCATTATACTGAAGGTCATGCTCAGGGGTCTGTGATGGATCAGCAGCTAAGTCTTTTTCAGTGTCACTACATTGCAGGATACAGTCCCCCATCTTGTTAATGTGATTGTCACAGGGTGGCCTGGCTCTTTTAGGGAGTTGAGCTCAGCCTTGTCTGTGTCTAGTTATCTGTCCCCAGGTGATGGGCCTGAGCCAGCATTTCACTTGAGCCAGAGGATCAATATCATCAGTTAGTAACCTGGCATGAACCTTCTTCATCAGTGAAGGGAGACCAGCTCAAGATGTAGACTCAGAGAGGACTGGGGTGGCAATTCTCCACTCTATGCAGATGCAAAGGCCAGGCTGGAGCAGAATCCTTAAGAAAAATTGGCCAGAGGAAATACAGAGCAGCAGCACCAGGTTTTTCGGGAAAGGAATCTTTATAATTATATAAAGTATATATAATTCACTACATATACACACACACACACACACTGATTCTGATTTAAGTTGACGTTTGAACTGTGATGCTGTTTTAATAAACCACATCCCAAGAAGGGATATTATTTGACAAACATGAGAACTTTGGTGCAGTTCCCAAGAAAGGGAATATGAGGTTCTCGTGCCAGATCCGGAAATACCCTGCTGCAGTGACCTTTGTTCCTAGATATAGACCCTGCATTTGACTGTATTAAAATATAAACTATTCAAATAACCCCACCTTACCAAGTGATCCAGATAGGTCTGTAAAACTGACCTGTCACCATTATTTACTTCTCCATCATTTTATGTGTCGTCTGCAAGTTTTACAAGCAATTTTATATTTTCTCCTACATGAATCGATAAAAATATTTAATAGCATTGAGCCAAGAACAGATCCCTGCAGGACCTAACTAAAAGCACCCCTTAAGAGGACGAGGACTTTGAGATTAGTTAATTTTTTAATTAATTTAATATGAGCTACATTGATTTTTGCATAGTGCTGATTATTTTATCAGAAGCTCATGCAGGACTAAGTCAAATGCCTTATAGCAGTCTAAGTATATTATGTCAACACAGTTGTCTTCATCAATCAAATTCACAATCTCTGAGATATATATCAAGTTTGTTTGACAAGACCTATCTTCCATGTCATTATGTGACTGGCATTAATTTTGGAACCAGCCTTTAATGCTTTACTGATTCCATCCCATGATTTTACCCTAGATCTCAATGTCAGACTAACCAACCTATAATCAACCAGGCCATCCTGTTTAACCCTTTTAAATACTAGGGGAAAGCTAATGTTGTACCGGTCTTTTGGAACTTCCAACTGCCAGAAGCTGGGACTGGATGATAGGGAATGGATCACTCAATAATTGTCCTGAAGCAACTGGCAGCAACCACTGTCAGAAGACAGGATACTGGGCTACATGGACCATTAGTCTAACCCAGCAGGCCATTTTTATGTTCCCCAGTATTCCAAGATTCCATGGTCTTCCATGGCTGGACATTACATCTTAGTCCTCATCTGATGTCTTCCTCTCTAGTATGAAAGCATTGCAAGGATCACTTCTTTCTAATGCTACAATTCTGAAAAAGTCTAATTTTGATAACTAATTGTGGATTTGACAGCACTAAATTATAGTGGTGCATGGCAGCTAGTTTAGTGTTATGCAGTTTCAGTTAGTTATGTCATACAGTGTTGAAGTCTTACTGCTCTGCCAACAGAAAATTTTTAAATTCTTTTTTCCCCTTCTGTCCAAACTACCAAGACTGTTGTTGAGGCCCTCATCATCTTATGCCTTGACTACTGTAATCTCCTTCTCTCCGGCCTCAGTGCCTGCACATGGCCTCCCTCAAGTTCATTCAAAGTGCTGCTGCTGGAATCATTTTCCTGGTTTGTCACTCCAATCACATCATCTCTCTTTCTTTGCATCTCCCTCCCCCGCTGGGCTTCCCCATTCAAATACAAACTGTTTGTCTTTACTTTTAAAGCCCTTTATTATTTATCCCTTCCCTACTTATCAGATCTATGAGCTTATCAAGCCATCAACCCTTGCCTTCTCTGTCAGGGATGCCAGCTCAATTGTCTGTCTTCTTCTCCCACAAGCATTTACATACTTATAAATAACCTTTTTTAAAAAGATAGTGTGTTCCAGACATTGCTGCTTTTCTAGTTCAGTATACTTTTGTTTTTAAATATTTTTATAATTGCCTTTAAATATTTTTTCTTTCAACTTGATTTTAACAAATAAAAGCAGCAAAGAATCCTGTGGCACCTTATAGACTAACAGACGTTTTGCAGCATGAGCTTTCGTGGGTGAATACCCACTTCTTCGGATGCAAGCAGCTTGCATCCGAAGAAGTGGGTATTCACCCACGAAAGCTCATGCTGCAAAACGTCTGTTAGGCCTGGTCTACACTAGGACTTTAATTCAGCAGCTCGGGCGGGAGCCCACAGTGCACCACTCTGTTGACGCTCTGGACAGCAGTCCGAGCTTGGATTCTCTGGCCAGCCACACAGGAAATGAAAATTTGAATTCATTTTCCTGTCTGGGCGGTTTGAATCTGACGTTCTGGTTGCACATCTCCAGCAGAGGAGTCCGGCAATCCCAGAATAGAAAGAGGTCCCCAGCATGGAGTGACGGGAAGTCCAGGATCTGATCGCTGTGTGAAGGTTTCTAAAGCCATGAAAGACAAAGGATACAGCCGGGATGCGATACAGTGCCGCTGAAAGTGAAGGACCTAAGACAAGGGTATCAAAAGTCAGAGCCCCAGACATGCCGCTTCTACGAGGCACTGCATGCCATTCTAGGTGGCTCTGCCACCAGTGCCCCACCAGTGACGGTGGACTCCGAGGACGGAATAGTGTCTGACAGCCAGGATCTCTTCATCACCCTCACAGAGATGAATCAGGGAAGGATCAATAAACATTTATTTTTATAACATTGTTATAGAAAAATAGAAACAGTATTTACAAAATTCTAAATATTAAACTATAATATATATTAAATTATATGAAGAGAAGGTCCACACAAATGGACTTTAAAAATTCTAAATATTTACAATTTAAAACATTCTAAATATTAAACTATAATATATATTAAACTATATAAAGAGAAGGTCCACACAAATGGGGATAGAAAAATAGTCCGTGTCATTCAGTTCCTCGCAAAGCCTCCGCATGAGGTTGAAGCAGACTCTTCCACGCCAGGACATCCGAATATAGAGTGGAACCATCGCCTCTACTAGCATTGCTGCATATGGTCCTGGTCTGTGCAGTGTGATCTCGGTCTGCAAATACTGCATCTAAGTAGGGCAATTAGTGTAGTGTTACTATTGTTAATGGTTTACAATTAGGTTGCATAACAATGAAGGCCACAGAGAACAAGCATGCATTGATCGGGGCTGCAAAAGGCTTATCCTTTCTGCTTTGCACATTGCCTTTAGCAGGAGATCACAGCTAACCAGTAACTGATAAGCAGTATGTACTGTAAGGCTTACCAGGACTTTGTGCAAGAGGGATGCAGCTATCTTTCAGTGCAATGGCGCCGCAAATGAGAGCGTATTCAAATCTCGGACTAGTTCTGAGATCTCCTGAGACTTAGTTCCCCTTTGGTCTTGTTCACTGAAACTGACTAGACTGTGTTTACTGTTGGCAAACATGTATGTGTTCAAGGAAATCACCTACTTTTTCACATCACACAGCAGAAAAGACAAGGGACGACATGTTCCAGGAACTGATGGCCAGCTCCAGAGCGGAGGCGGCAGAGCAGAGACAGTCGAGGAGAGCCTGTGTCAGCAGCATCGCACACACCTGGAACGGGAGGATAGGTGGCGGCAGGAAGACCAGCAGGCGACTCAAACGCTGCTTGGTCTAATGAGGAGCTGTAGATGTTCTGCAAGACCGCAGTCAGGAGGAGAGAGCCCTGCAGTGCATCTGCAACCGCCAACGCCAAGAAGTCCTGTCCCCTCACCCAAAGTGACAAGACGGAAGAACTGTCCCTGCACCGCAGCACACCGATAATGTTAGAGACAACTGTCGCAGTAAATTTGTACAAGCTCTTTCTTTACAGCATCAACCAGTCCCAACTCCAAGTTCAAACCCCCACTGTGTATTACATTATTAAAAGCGGTTTGGTGTTACTGACTGTTTCTGGTGTCAGAAGACTTTCTGTTGTTCTGTGGGGAATTGTAATGTCACTGCATTGCCCACAGTGCCATGCTACAGACTTGGCTGCAGGGTCAACTGCCGGGCCCACCCAGACTGGAGGCCCTAGGCACCCGGGACAGGCTGTGGGGTGTATGCGGCCCCGGTCTTTTCCTTTGTGTATGCTTGTGCAGGGTCCTGGTGCCTGACATCCCCGAATGTAAAGGCAGGCTTCCTTCACATGCATTTGGACCGTAGTCACGATCCTCCCGGTGCCCCGAGCCCCAAAAAGAGACCTCATCCAGGGGCAGATACTCACCCTTCCCCACACCCCTCACCCTTCCAACGCCCAAACCCACAGCCGTCATGGTAACCCCTATCCAAGGCTTCCTGCAAACCCACCCATCAGTGCACACCTTAACCAGCACAGAATGCTTCCATGTTTCAACGAATAAACAGAAATGCAAAGTCAACGAAAGATTTATTATTAATTACTAAAACATGTCCTTAGTTTTAAAACGTCCTTGGGAAGTGGGGAAAACTTGGTTTATGATCAGGCTCTCTTAAAATCAAGTGGACAGTCACAGGTTACCCTGCTCTGCGAGAAAACTTTGCAAAGCCTCCCTGATGCATATCGCTTCCCGCTGGGATATTCTCTCAGCACGGGTGTCTGGCTGATCGTAAACAGCAGCCAGGCGATGCTCTCACAGAGATTGTGGAGCACACAGCAAGCAGCAATAACTACGGGATATTCTTTCGCTGATGTCCGAGCGAGTCAGTAAGGTCCGCCATCTCCCTTGAGAGACGTCCGAACACACCCACCACCATTCTGCACTTGCTCAGCCGGTAGTTGAAGAGTTCCTTTTCAGTGTCCAAGGCGCCTGTATAGGGCTTCATGAGCCAGGGCATTAGCGGGTAGGCCGGGTCCCCGAGGATCACTGTAGGCATCTGCACATCCCCAACCGTTATTTTGTGGTCCGGGAAGAAAGTGCCTGCCTGGAGTCTAAACAGACCAGAGTTCCTGAACACACGCTGGCATGAACCTTGCCCCCCCCCCCCACGTTGATGTTGGTAAAACGTCCCCTATGGTCCACCACAGCTTGCAGCACCATTGAAAAGTAGCCCCGGTTAATGTACTCGCTGGCCTGGTGGGCTGGTGCCAGGATAGGGATGTGAGTCCCATCTATAGCCCCACCGCAGTTTGGGAATGATGGCCTGGACATTTCCGACAGTCACTACCTTTGAGAGCAGTTGCTCAACGATTGCGTGGGCTACTGAATGACAGCAATCCCCACGGTAGATTTGCCCACGCCAAAAGTGTTCGCTACTGACCGGTGGTGTGTGCGGGGCAAGTTTTCAGAGGGGCCTATGGCCACTTTCTGCACAGTCAGGGCTGCTCGCATCCTTGTGTCCTGGCGCTTCAGGGCAGGGGACAGCAAGTCACACAGTTCAAGGAAAGTGCCCCACGCATCCTGAAAGTTTCAAGCCACTCTGTGTCATCCCAGACCTGCAGCACTATGCGGTCCCACCAGTCTGTGCTTGTTTCCCGGCCCAGAATCCACCATGAACTTGACCCATTGCCACCATGATCTCCACTGCCCTCAGCATCTGACTGTGGAAGAGGTGGACGATAATGTGCGAGGAGTTGACAATGGCCATAGTGCAGCGATGATCATGCTCGCAGTGCTGTGCGCCCCACGCTGTAACCGACCAGAGAGAGAGGCGAACAGATTTAAGGAAGACAGGGAGGCGGGATTGACGGTTCAATGACATTTTTCCCCAGCATGCATTGCTGGCCCTGTGAATGTTTGTGTATTTAGTATGGATACACAAATTATCCACAAATTCGACTTAAGTAGATTCGAAATAGTCCTGTAGTGTAGACAAGCCCTTAGTCTATAAGGTGCCACAGGATTCTTTGCTGCTTCTACAGAACCAGACTAACACGGCTACCCTTCTGATACTTAACAAATAAAAGTACATTCTCCAGTGCATGTGTTTATAATTAACATAGGGAGGAAGACTAGAACTCAGGATTAGCAAAATTCATAGGAGAAATCCTAGTTCCACTGCCGTTAATAACAAATCTCTCACTGTTTTCAGTAGGGCTAGGATTTCATCATATATGTAAGTCAATTTACATTCTAGCTGAGCTAAACTTCTCTTTGGTCAGGGATATATTTTCTTTATCCTTTCACATCTGATCCATTTGAAACTCTTGGACCACTTCAGAGGTGCGTGCCAACATAATTAACTAACTTTGATTTATCATAGGCCATAATCTTTATTCAGTTAGATGGTATTGCTGGGCTGACACTGGGAATGAATCACTATTTGAAATGATTGAAATAACCCAGGTCATGTACACAAACAAGGCCATGAGAAAGAACTCCTTGGTTTGGTTGCCTCCTGCAACTAAGAAGCCTGCCAGAACTCCTTATTTTTGCCAAGACAATTTCATATTTTTAGGTATTCCTCCTATCCTTTCCATTCTCTGTTATACAGGAAAGACAGTTCTTCTCATAATTCTCTAAATAAAATGTAGCCAGAGTAATTATAAGCAAGATTTTGGTTTCCAAAACTGTCATGTCTTTTTTGCTTATGAGCTTAGTTTCATCCAGAATTTGCTTTCCAATCAATACTATTCCATTTCACCTTAAATATTTTCACAACTGTCTTATTGCTTTATATCTACTTGATATTTGTCTTCATTTTTCACACATGCATCCTGTTTTTCTCCTATCATTAAATTCTAAACACCACTTCTGAATTCTCCCTTGGTCTGTGTGTCAGTACAACTAGGTTTAATCACTTGACATGTCACAGATTAACAGGACAAACTGTTATTCAAAATGTACGATTAACTCAGTGGAACACCACTTCTTTGGCTCAGTTGTGTGTAGAATAAATTAATTAGATTTCTAGAAAAAGTAGCCACCAAGATGTATTTATCAATTCTAACAGTATTTCTATTTATTTCCATCCTTCTAATGGTTTTATTGGATGATTGAAAACAAAAAGAAACTATCAAACTTCCTCTCTATTTCTGGAGATCAGAATGTGTCATTACTATCAGTTACTTTTCATTTGGCAAACCACATTGACTTCAGCAGAACTTTAGTGATGTATTAGTATCAGGGTGCTTCGGTGATGAATATTCTTATATTTACAGCTGGTGTCAGCAGCAACATGATCCAGCCAGTAAGCACCATCACCAAAGCAGCTTGCATGTCCTCCTGAACACTTTGAGTCTGATACGGAGTTACACTTAGCCACCCTGTGATAGTTCTCACCCATCCTTGGAGCATGCTGTTGCGTCAGTGTGGGATGTTGCTGCTGTCTTTGACTTCAGTGCCTCCTGTTGGCTCAGCCTCTGGCTCCCAATCTTCTGTGGCTCAGCCCTTCGGCCAAGTCACAACGTTCAAACCACTTCCAGAGTATCCCAAACAAGTCCTAATGAACCTGGATAATTCCCAGGCCCCTGGGGCTACTAAAATCTTCCCCTTCTACTGGCACAAACCCCATCTCAGCAATTCCCTCACAGGAGCATATGCTGACCCCATAACCCTGGGCTTTTCTCAGCCAGAGAGGCCTGTCTCCTCTACAGCATCTCCCTCAACTAAGCTCCTTCAGTCTATTTAGTATGGCCTAGATCTGCCTCCTCTGGCTGGGAGCCAGTGAGCTACTCACCTCTCCAGGTGCAGAGCATGACTAATTGGATGTATTCACTAGCTCTGGAGGTGATGTGGTTAAGCCCCATCACACTCCCATATACCCCTCTGATAGAGTAAAAGGGCCTTAAAATGGATCTTAAAAATCAGATTGCTTATTCACAGCTGCTACCCAAATAGAACAGGGAAAAAACGATGCCTTCCACATTTGACTGGCCAGCAGATCATGCCGCATCCTATCAGTTGCAGTCCTGGCCACTGTAATCTATGCATTTATAACCTTCAAACTAGATTAGATTACTGCAATGCTCTGCATTCATTACAGAAACCTCAACTAGTGGGGGATGCAGCATCCTGCCTTCTGACATATTCAGGTCAATAACAGTACTGGTTTATTCATTCCAAGCACTTTGAATGCTACCCATTGAATGCTGGCTCAAGATTAAAGTCCTGGCTTTGATCTTCGATGTGCTCAATGGGCTGGTCCTGGGACATCTCAAAGGTTACCTCTCCCTCTGTAATCACCAGACCATCCTGGGCAGCAGTGATCTTCAGGAACAATGGAAACCTTAATGGCAATGGTAACTAGAAGGCACTTAGTGACAGATACTTCTTAGTAGCTAGCCAACTTCTGTTAAACTCCTTTCCACCAGTGCCTTCGACAAGAATGACCACAAACCTGACTGTTTTCAAGACAAAATGCAAGACTCTCCTCTTTGCCATAGATTTTCCATCCTAATATTAAAAACATGATAATTATATTACTAAATATTAAAAACCGTTTTTCCCCTTTTTCTTTGACAGAAGGAAATGAGAGTGAGTACTACTAGGTCTGTTTGTACGCCACTTGTCTGGATTTATGTAATTTTGAAAAGTGCTTAGATGCATCAGTGAAGAGTGCAATATAATTATCTAGGTAGAAAGATGAAAGAAAGTCATACTCTCTTGTCTTTGGGTGCGGGGGGGAAAGGAAGTTAAATGTAAAATAGCATGGTGAAAAATATCCTGTAAACTCAAACACAGCTGTGGAGGTTCAGGAAGCATGATGTTGGTGGGTCTCCGTAGACTTGTAAAAAACCAAAGATGTTTAAAAATCTGGAATTCTCTGCTGCAAAATGGACATGATCATCATCTAATTTAGCAACAGAAAAGAAAGTATTGCACAAATTGTAGTCTGAGGAAATATGGGTTCAGTATATCACTTATTCAAGCAAAATGGAGAATAGATATAAGTGTAAAGGGAACGAGGAGTACTTGGTGGCACCTTAGAGATTAACAAATTTATTTGAGCATAAGCTTTCGTAGGCTAAAACCCACTTCATCAGATGCATGCAGTGGAAAATACAGTAGGAAGATATATATATATACACAGAGAACATGAAAAAATGGGTGTTGCCATACCAACTGTAATGAAAGTAATTAATTAAGGTGAGCTATTAGGTGAGCTATTATCAGCAGGAGAAAAAAAACTTTATTAGTGATAATCAGGATGGCCCATTTCCAGCAGTTGGCAAGGTGTGAGTAACAGTAGGGAAAAAAATTAGCATGGGGAAACAGTTTTTACTTTGTGTAATCACCCATCCACTCCCAGTCTTTATTCAAGCCTAATTTAATGGTGTCTAGTTTGCAAATTAATTCCAATTCTGCAGTTTCTCGTTGGAGTCTGTTTTTGAAGTTTTGTGACTTTGAGATCTGTAATTGAGTGACAAGGGAGGTTGAAGTGTTCTCCAACTGGTTTCTGAATGTTATAATTCTTGATGTCTGATTTGTGTCCATTTATTCTTTTGTGTAGACTGTCTGGTTTTAAACAATGTACATGGCAGAGGGGCATTGCTGGCACATGATGGCATATATCACATTGGTAGATGTGCAGGTTTCTGGTATAGGATGGCGTTTATGTGACCATCGCTTATTAGCACTGTAGTGTCCAGGAAGTGGATCACTTGTGTGGACTGGTCCAGGATGAGGTTGATGGTGGGATGGAAATTGTTGAAATCATGGTGGAATTCCTCAAGGGCTTCTTTTCCATGGGTCCAGATGATGAAGATGTCATCAATGTAGCACAAGTAGAGTAGGAGCATTAGGGGACAAGAGCTGAGGGAGCGTTGTTCTAAGTCAGCCATAAAAATGTTGGCATACTGTGGGGCCATGTGGGTACCCATAGCAGTGCCGCTGACTTGAAGGTATATATTGTCCCCAAATGTGAAATAGTTGTGGGTGAAAGTATAAAGGGTTTTTTTTTAGATGGGAAAGAAACTGAAAGAGGCATGAGCCTAACATTGGATCTTAACATCTTATATTTTTTGCAAAAAGCGATGGAGTCCTGTGGCACCTTATAGACTAACAGATGTATTGGAGCATAAGCTTTCGTGGGTGAATACCCACTTCATCAGATGAATCTTCTGTATGTACTTAAACTGGGAGTTCTCCCAGGAGCCTAAGGGAGTTAGGCACTCTAATCAAATTAATATTTAAGGGGATTTGGTTACCTAACTCCCCTAGATGCCTTTGAAAACCCCAACCTTATTTATTGGTTCATTTGTATTTTTGGCATATCCAAAAGTGACTACTGACCATGAGTCTCTCCCATTTTTGTGTGTGTGCCCAACTTCAGACATCTAAAAGGAACCTAATTTTCATAGTACAAGTGCTCAGCATTTTTGAAAATCAGGCCCCTTTAAGGTGTCTTAAATTCACCCACATATCAGTCTTCTTTGTTGCTTTTACAGATCCAGACTAACACGGCTACCCCTCTGATACTTGCCACATATCAGTGTAACCCCTCAGAATTCAAATTCAGACCATTACATTCGGACAAAAACTAACAGAATAATTATACTCTACACTAAACTTCAGCCATTTTACAAGTTATCTAGAGCTAGGGTGACCAGATGTCCCGATTTTATAGGGACAGTCCCGATTTTTGGGTCTTTTTCATATATAGGCTCCTATTACCCCCCACTCCTATCCCGATTTTTCACATTTTCTGTCTGGTCACCCTATCTAGAGCTGGTGAAATACTAATATGAGAAAGGAAAAGCAGCGAAGACTCCTTTTTTGTTAAGGCACAGTTGTTGGAGCCAGAAACCCTGAGTTCTGTTTCTGGCTTTGCTACAGCCTTGGACAGATCACTTAAACCTTACTCTACTCCTGTGGCAAATGAGGATAATACCAGTCCACCTTACGTGAGGCTTAATTTAATGTTTGTAAAGCACTTGGAGATCTGCAGATGGAAGGCATCAGAGAAGTGCCAAGTATCATTTTATGCAGATGTTCAAATTATCCATTGGCATTTTTTGTACACTCCTTTTCTTACCCTGTGGCCATGTGTGTTGGGCACATGATTTAATTAATGTATTCTAGGTGTGTAGGTATTTAAGGGAAGCCTTGGTTGCTCATTAGCAAAGTAAGCTCTGCCATCTACTGCTCAGTATGGCAGGAGATGAGATTGTAGGAAGGCCACACCTGGAATAATGAGCTCTGCATTGCATGATAAAATATCAGTATATTATGATTTCCTGTATTCTTTGTAACCCAGATGTATTGTTTAGTTGATTGACTGTTGTCGGATGGTGGGGATGATAAGGTGTGGAACTGTAACCTACTATGAAGCAATACTCTCCACCATCTCTCCCATGCTGGAGATAGGGAAATACCAAACTTGGCTCACAGTACATACTCTATTTGATGTTCTTTTTCTTAGAAAAATAAAGCAGGTCATGATACTGGTGTTTATTCTAAGGGATCATTGTTCTAATTTAACAAAGAGATGGAAATTCAGGCTGGATCTTTAAAGGCTCTAATGGCTGTTAGGCAGGTGCCATTTCAGCTTCTTAAAATCTGTTAGACAAAATGAAAACAAAATCATTGGCTGAAGCAACACAGTAATATTACAGATTTGCTACTGCTTGTGTTTTCACGGGCAATGTTGGTCCAAAAGCATTTAGCACCTATTTCCTCATTGTAGCTCCCCATCCACCAGTTTGTTGAAGCATTCCTTGCTTCTTACCCCTCAGATAACATTTCTCTTACAACATTTACAAATAGAATATATTTTGGTTAAATTTAATGTCACAATATTTACAGTGAATTTCACAGAAAATTGTAATACTAGTACATATTACAAAAATTCATTTAAATAATGAATCTAATAATGTACAATTACTCTATTAAATCTGAAGTTAAGGTTTTGGTACAACTTTATCTAAAAGGAAAGCGTGACATTCCACTTTGTTCTGAATACAGATGCTTCAGTGTCTGTGAAGTAGCTAAGCTTTAGAATATTACAGATATCCTTTTTCATTCTGTTTTGCATTTACTGAAGAAGAAATAATCTTCAGGCATTTGCTTTTACTGTCACTTATGTGAGTCCTTCTTCTCCCTTAAATCTTCTATCCTTAGTTTTATCTGTTGCACCCTGTTCTGATCTGACTTTATTCAGAGTAATTTCACTGAAATTGATACCATTGTAACTGATCAGAATTTGGTCCACTGAGTACTTACAATAAACTTTCTCACATTAAATATTTAAGGATTAACGAAACTTTTATCACTGACATGCTTGAATTTTGTACAGATCTATTTGTTCTTACTATGTACCTCTTGGGAAATCCAAGTGAATTACCAAAGGCACTTATTTTATTTAAAATGTGGGGTTCACAGTGACTAATCCTATTGATGAGGTACTGAATAGAGTCCTGGTGACTTTTAATACAGTGACAATGGCTACTCTGGTACTTGATTATCATCAGTACAACAGCATATACCCCCATGAAATGCAACTGAACAGATGCGATTCAAAGTAAAAAGGGTGCTTTTATATATATTATTCAGAAACAGATAGCACACAAGAGACTGTTGAAATCCTCCCATTTTTTATGCAGTTACTTGAACAAAGAGGCATCCTAGTTTCTCTATATATTCTGATACATCAAAAATCACCACTTAGAAAGGACATAAATTAACTTTTTGTTGTGTAAAATATATACATCCTGCTCTTGTCTCTTGGATTTAGTCATAGTAAAATCCACGAGATGCATTTTTACTGAAAGGTCTGAGATAACCAACAAATTATGCTCCATTTTTATCTTAAAGACCAACCACCACCTGTGTCAATGATATATAACTAGACAAGGCTTTTGCCATTTAGTACCAAAGGTCCACTTTTTAAAAAAATCAGCCTTTTATTGTTGCCTTTCTGGATTTTAGCTCAGACACACAGAACATTTTCAACACAAGGCTTGAAAGCATCTACATTGCCACCATTTGCTTGAAAAATATCATTTTGTAGTAAAACAAAATACATTCCTTATCACCGGTGATCCCTGAATATTAATAGCAATGTTGTAACCCACAAGCATGAGAAACATAAATGAATGCTGTCTTCTGTTTACATTGATTGATAAAGGTGCAGATCTGTACAATGTCTTGTCTTTCTGGATTTCAGTTGATTTCTCTTCCCTCAAGCGTCAAACTGCTTATTGCTAAAATGATTTGGCTTTCTCAAACAGAAAACTATTTTCATTTGTACACAATAGCAATTGTCCCACTAATAAATGAGAGATGTCACCACTTCCATGAGAAATACATTTAATACAATGCATCAAGCTCATTGATTTTTATTTTATTTTTTAAGCATTCCCATTCAAAGAAGATTAAGTGCATTTCATAACCCCTCCATTTCTTCTCAGGCTAAATCTTCATTACTTTTCCTTCCCCAGTCGTGCCTTGGCCATATCTGATTACTTCGCTGTGCATTTGGTCATAAGTCATGACTCTTTTTTCTTGAGTAATCAGAGTTTCTCCTGTTTTAAGAAAAAAATACACAACCCACAATGAATTAGATTGGAAAATGTAACAGCATCCCCTGCAGGGCCTGATCCAACTCCCATTTAAATAAACTGAAAGCCTCCTGTTTACCTTGGTGGGAACTGGATTAGGCTTTTAAAGAATTAGAGCTCTTTCCCAGAAGTTCAGCACAAAACTTGAGGCCCAAGGAAGTGGGTGGCTAAGGTCACCTTTGTGCTTGCCCAATTCCGGGCTTCTATGAGGGCTAAAAAGGCCCTTAGCATAATTTGGACAACCCTAAGGTACAGCAGCCCAAAAACTAATGAAGCAGCATCTGCTAAAGCCCTCCCCTGGCCTGCCCCTCTACTCTCTGGCCATACACCAAGCCCCACAGCCTATGTCAGGACTTGTGGAGGGGGCCTCATAAGATAACCTGTGGTTGTCCCGCTCAGTTCTTATGACAGGAGAATTTCCCAGGCACAAAAGCTGAGTAAAGGGGCCATAGCAGGATGGAGAATCCGTCCCTTGATTTTGCAAAGTGACCTTTATCCACATAACTTCTGCAAAAATAACTTCACACCCAATATTTGTCGACAAAATGATGTCACATTTTATCTTAGCTGCAACATTGTCCCATTAATGATCAATGGAGCCAAATCCTGCTCCCTCCTCTGATGATGTAGAGAAACTCAACCTAGTGGAACTAGTGCTGTTCTGCTATGGAAAAGGAAGCAGGGGGTCATCAGTCTCTGCACATATCAGAGTTCTGTTCCATGGGGGCTTCCTGCACCCCAGCCTGCAGGGATTTGGGGGCTTGACCCTGCAAGATGCTGAGCTCTCTGGCCTTGATCCAGGAAAGCACTTAATCAGATGAGTAATTTCACTGAATTCAGAATCAAGTTCTTTTTGGAGAATGGTAGCGGATCTGTGACTACATAGATCCACCAATCATTCTGTCCCACAGGAAGAGTCTTTCCTCAGCCACTTGGACATTGTGTTGAGATCCAGGATGTGGCACTAATAAAAAAATAAAATAAATAAATAAAAAACATGAGTGCAACAGTAAGGCTGAAAATTAAAAACTGAAACAGCTGAGTATTTCTGAGTTTGGTTTGCATGACAGCCTAAACTCAACTCCCTCAGCATGCCATAGGCATAGTGGTACCTTTGGGCCTGGCTCCTACTTAAATCAATGGGATTATTCACATCAGCACAGGCTGCAGGAGCAGGCCTTTAACAGTTAATCATTTCAGCATATGAAACCTACATGAAGCCACCCTAGCAAACAGGAAATAAACAAAAGGAGGCAATTCCTGAAGACCAACAAAGGATAACACAAGAAAAGCAATTTTACAGTGGAATATAATGCAGAAATAGATTTCAAACAAGTTTATTTCCATTGTTAGTTAAAATGAGAAGACATAAGCAATTAATTGTAAAAACTAACCAGATAATCATATCCAAGGTCAAAACTAGATATGGAGGAATGAAATAATCAAAAATAGGTTAAGTTTTGTTTATTTATATATCTATATATATATTTAAATAAAAATAATATTCAGGGTCTGCTTTAGTTGAATTCACATGCCTAAGGAAGTTTTCTATTTGTTTTCTGCTTATATATTGCATACATCTGAAATGAATACAACTTGTAGGACCAAATATTTGCCCTCAGAGATGCACACTCACTGAAGTCAATAGGAGTGACTTCAGACATTGCTGGTTCTGTTGATCCTTATTTGTGGATGTGGTGGGTGAGAGTGAGAGAGAGAGAGAGACAAAATTTGGAGCAAGTTATATATACTCTGTGTGAAACAGAAAATCTGGAGTAACAAAGATACTGTAGATTGACTCTCCTAATTCTAAATTTGATTTTATAGTTAAAAGTTATCGGTACTTTCACAGTGTTTGCTATATTAAATGCCTGTTTATAGCAATTTTTAAAAAGAGAAATCTAAATCAATGTCTGTATATGAAACATTCCTGCAATCCATGCATAGCTGAAAAGAACTCCAATCGTTATTGAATAATGGGATCTGTCAATTCTATGTATACAATCAGTGATCCTTAAGTTCTCTCTCATGCTATTTGACTTCCACGACATGTTTAAAATCCTAAACTATCAGTGCAGATATCAGGGCCTCCCAGGTACATCCCTTAAGAGGGGCCACAAAGAGCTTGTGTAGACCCTAGAGAATCAATCCCAACCATACAAGACAAATCAAATCATCGGGGTAAATTCATGCTAAGGTAAGATTCTACAGAAAATTCCCAAATCTCTTAATAGATTACTAAACCATAGTGACTCTGCCAGGCTTCCATTAAGCATGTTTTAACTAATCAGTCTTCACTAACAAAATCTTGTCTCTAGTGGAGGCAAATCAATCTATTTATCATAGGTAGGTGTGTAGTTATTATCACTGTAGTATTTACATGCTTTCTAGGAAAGAACAATTGTTCCCTTGTATGTATCCAGCTCTATATTTCTACATAGTGTCCAATCACTGTAGAGACTTGGGATAATTCACGTGATTGGAATATTGTTATAGAAGGGTACAGCTTGTTCAGGAAGGACAGACGGGAAAAAAAAGGAGGAAGTGTTGGCTTGTATATCAAAGACATATAAACTTGCACTGAAACAAAAGTGGGAGGCAGACCTGTTGAAAGTGTCTGGGTAAGGATAAAAGGCATAAAAACAAGATTGATGTCATGGTAGGGGTCTACTATAGATCACCTAGCCAGGAAGAAGAGGTGGATAAGGCTTTTTTTTTTTTAAACAACTAAAACAAAATCATTGGCCTGGTCTACACTACAAGTTTATTTCAAATTTAGCAGCGTTAAACCGAATTAATGCTGCACTCGTCCACACAACGAAGCCCTTTATTTCGATATAAAGGGCTCTTAATACCGATATCTGTACTCCTCCCTGATGAGGGGAGTAGTGCTGAAATTGGTATTGCCATTTCGGATTAGGGTTAGTGTGGCCGCAATTCGACGGTATTGGCCTCCGGGAGCTATCCCACAGTGCACCATTGTGACCACTCTGGACAGCAATCTGAACTCGGATGCACTGGCCAGGTAGACAGGAAAAGCCCCACGAACTTTTGAATTTCATTTCCTGTTTGCCCAGCATGGAGCGCTGATCAGCACAGGTGACCATGCAGTCCCAGAATCAAAAAAGAGCTCCAGCATGGACCGTACGGGAGATACTGAATCTGATCTCTGTATGGGGAGCTGAATCTGTTCTATCAGAACTCTGTTCCAACAGGCGAAATGTCAAAACATTTGAAAAAATCTCCAAGGCTATGAGAGACAGAAGCCACAACAGGGACTCAACACAGTGCTGCTTGAAACTTAGGGAGCTGAGACAAGAGTACCAGAAAACCAAAGAATGAAATGGACGCTCACAAAGGGAGGGCGACTGACGACTGTAGCTATCCCACAGTTCCCGCACTCTCTGAAAACCATTTGAATTCTTGGCTGAGCTCCCAAAGCCTGAAGGGTCAAAAACATTGTCGCAGGTGGTTCAGGGTATATGTCGTCAGCCCCCCCTCCCCCTCCCCATGAAACCAAAGGGGGAAAAATCGTTTCTCACCTTTTTTCAATGTCACCGTATGTCTACTGAATGCTGCTGGCAGATGCGGTGCTGCAGTGCTACACAGCAGCATCCCCTTCTCTTCCCTTGCCTTGCGGACGGCAGACGGTGCAGTATGACTGATATCCGTCATTGTCGTCCTGTGAGTGCTCCTGGCTGGCCTCGGTGAGGTCGGCCGGGGGCGCCTGGGCAAAAATGGGAATGACTCTCGGTCATTCTCTTCTTTAAGTTTTGTCTCCTGGAGATTCACTCCTCCCTGGAATATCATAGCAGATGGAGGCTGCCCTCCTCTCCCCTCTTTGATCTCTGCTTGCAGAGGCAATAAAGTCAGTGTTGTTTCTTATTCCTGCATTCTTTATTACTTCGTCACACAAATGGGGAGATAACTGCCACGGTAGCCCAGGAGGGGTGGGGGAGAAGGGAAGCAATGGGTGGCATTGTTGCAGGGGCACCCCCTAGAATGGCATGCAGCTCATCATTTCTGCGGGATATCTGGGGCTCTGACCCGGAGCGGCCGTTTGCCTCTCTGGTTCTTTAGTAGGCTTGCCTGATATTCTAGGCAGGACTGACTCTCCCTTTAGACAAAACTTAAAGAAGAGAATGACCTGGGGAGTCATTCCCATGATAGCAGCAGACAGTACAGCATGACTGGTAACCGTCATTGTCAACTTGCAAAGCAGCAGACAGTACAGTAGAGCTGGTAATTGTCTTTGCTAACTTGCAAAAGGCAAGGGGATGCTGCTTTGTAGCACTGCAGTACTGCATCTGTTAGCAACATCCAGTAGACATACGGTGACAGTGAAAAAAGGCTGAACGGGCTCCATGGTTGCCGTGCTATGGTGTCTGCCCGGGCAATCCAGGGAGAAGGGCATGAAATGATTGTCTGCCATTGCTTTCACGGAGGGAGGATTGTCTGACGACATTTACCCAGAATCACCCACGACACTGTTTTTGCCCCATCATGCATTGGTATCTCAACCCAGAATTCCAATGGGCGGGGGAGACTGCGGGAACTATGGGATAGCTACCCACAGTGCAATGCTCCGGAAATCGATGGTAGCCTCGGTACATGGACGCACACCATCGAATTAATGTGCTTAGTGTGGCCGCATGCACTCGACTTTATACAATCTGTTTCCAAAAATCGGTTTCTGTAAAATCGGAATAATACCATAGTGTAGACGTACCCATCCAAAGCACAGGACTTGGTGGTGATGGGGAACTTCCACTACCCAGACATCTGTTGAAAAGATAATACAGCAGAGAAGAGATTATCCAACAAGTTCTTGGAATGCATTCAAGATAACTTTTTATTGAAGAAGGTGGAGAAAGAACCAAGAGGAAAGGCTGTTCTACATTTGATTCTGACAGATAAGGAGGACCTGGTTGAGAATTTGAAAATGGAAGGCAACTTACATGAAAGTGATCATGAAAGATAAGAGTTCATAATTCTAAGGAATGGTAGGACGGAAAACAGCAGAAAAAAGACAATGGACTTCAAGAAGGTAAACTTTAGCAAACTCAGAGAACTGGTAGGGAAGATCTTTGGGAAGCAAGTCTAAGGGAAAAAAGAGGTCAGGAGAGTTGGCAGTTTTTTAAAGAGACATTATAAAGGGCACAAGAGCAAACTACCCCAGTGCAGAGGAAAGATAGGAAGTATGGTTAGAGACTGCCATGGCTTATCCAGGGGATCTTCAATGATGTGAAACAAAAAAAGTTCTACAAAAAGTGGAAACTAGGTCAAATTCAGAAGGATGACTATATTTTAAAACAATAAACATAAACATATAGGGACAAAATTAGAAAGGCCAAGGAACAACATGAGACTAAACTAGCTAGAGGCATAAAGGTAACAAGAAAACATTTGACAAATACATTAGATGCAAGAGGAAGACCAAGGACAAGGTAGTCCCATTACTCAATTATGTGGGAAAGACAATAACAGAAAATGCTGCAATGTCAGAAGTTTTAAATGCCTTTTTTTGTTTCAGTTTTTGCCAAAAAGGTTAGTAGTGATCAGATAACTAACATAGGGAACATAAGTGTAAATGGGGTAGGATCTGAGGAAAAGAAGAAGGTAAGAATTACTTAGACAAGTTAGATGTCTTCAAGTCGGCAGGGCCTGACAAAATATATCCTAGAATACTTAAGGAACTGTCTGAAGAGCTCTCTGAGCTATTAGCAATTATCTTTGAGAAGTCATGGAGGACGTGAGAGATCCCAGAGGACTGGAAAAGGGCCTATCAAAAAAAGGGGAATAGGATAACGCAGGGACTTATAGCTCAGTCTAATTAACTTTGATACCCGGAAAGATAATGGAGCAAATATTCAATCAATCAATTTGTAAGCACCTAGAAGATAATAAGGTGACAAGTAACAGTGAACATGGATTTGTCAAGAACAAATCATGTCAAACCAAATGAATATCCTTCTTTACAGGGTAACAAGCCTTGTGGTTAAGGGGGAAGCAGGTGTGATATATTGACTTTAGTAAAGCTTTGGATAACGTCTCATGTGACCTCATAAACAAACTAGGGAAATATAGCCTAGACCAGTGTTTCTCAACCTTTTTGATACCAGGGACTAGCTTGCTGCCTTTCTAAACTGTGTCAAGGAGCTCTCAGGGAATGGTGTTGGCCCACAGACTAGTTATTGAGAACCACTGGTCTAGACATACCTACTCTAAAGTGGGTGCACAACTGGTTGGAAAACTGTGGTTCACAGTCAAGTTGGAAGGGCATATTGACTGGGGTCCTGCAAAGATCTGTCCTGGGTCTATTTAATGTCTTTGTAAATTATTAGATAATGGCTTAGAGAGCACACTAATAAAGTGCATGGACAATACCATGCTGGGAGCAGTTGAAGGACAGGATTAGAATTCAAAATTATTTTGACAAACTGGAGAAATAGTCTGGAGAAATTCAATGAAATAGTATGAAATTCAATAAGGACAAATACAAATTACTGCACTTAGGAAGGAATCCTCAATTGCACAAATGGGAAATGACTGCCTAGGAAGCATTACTGCAGAAAAGGATCTGGGAGTGCTAGTGGATCACAAACTAAATAAGAGTCAGCAATGTAATACTGTTGCAAAAAACCCAAACCTCATTCTGGGGTGTATTCGGAGTATAGTAAGCAAAACACAAGCTGTAATTCTTCCACTCTACTCAGCACTGATAAGGGCGCCACTGGAGTATTGTTTCCAATTCTGGGCACCACATGTCAGGAAAGATGTGGACAAATTGGAGAAAGTCCAGAGGACAGCAACAAAAATGATTAAAGGTAGGGTGACCAGATGTCCCGATTGTATAGAGACAGTCCCAATTTTGGGGTCTTTTTCTTATATAGGTTCCTATTACCCCCCATCCTCTGTCCCGATTTTTCACATTTGCTGTTTGGTCACCCTAATTAAAGGTCTAGAACACCTGACCTAAGAGGAAAGACTGAAAAAATGGGTGATTTTAGTTTGGAGAAGAGAAGACTAATTGTGGGACATAAAGAGAAGGGTGATAAATTGTTATTAACCACTGAGGACAGGACAATTTATAATGGGCTTAAATTGCAACAAAGGAGATTTAGATTAGACATTAGGAAAAACTTCCTAGCAACAAGGGTAGTTAAACAGTGGAATAAGTTAGTTAGGGAGGTTGTGGAATCTCCATCATTAGAGATTTTTAGGCAAATACTTGTCAGGAGTGGTCTAGATAATACTTACTCCTGCCTCAGTGCAGGACTAGATGATCTATCGAGGTCCCTTCCATTCCTACCTTTCTATGATCTCTATTTCCTTGCCATGTTCTATAAGGCTGAGATACCACAAAATAACTTTTTTCCATAGTATGTGTATGAAGCATATGTTTGTTCTCATTTTGTATGTATTTTTCTTGTGACTGAATGATCCCTATTACTGTATGTGAGTCCTCTTTTAAAATGCTGCTTGGCTCCATTATACTACTACTGATACCTACCTCTTAAAGAGCACTTTTCATCTGCAGATCCCAAAGCTCTTTACAAAGGAGATCAGTACCATTATCCCCATTTTACAGACGGGGTTAAATTATTGTGTGTTTTAAGTTACTGAGTCTAGTCATTTGCATTCTGTTAATTCATGACAGACTTTAATACTTGCACTCTTAGAAATAAGAGAACAAGTTTGTTACAGTAGCTCTCTCTCTTTTATGTAGAACAAAAAAGTTAAACATACTGTAAACACAATTTTCTGGAACGAACAAGACCACACATAAGGGAAGTCCACACATCTGCTGTATTAAAAAGAGAGAATTGTTGATCTTTTATTGACTGAGTAGATCTAAAACTAAGAGCAAAATATTTATCCAGTCTGGTATGTCAATAGTTTATAACAATATACACCTCTACCTCGATTTAACGCTATCCTTGGGAGCCAAAAAATCTTATAGGTGAAACCGCATTATATCGAATTTGCTTTGATCCACTGGAGTACACAGCCCAACTCCTCCGGAGCACTGCTTTACCGTGAGGGATAGCTCAGTGGTTTGAGCATTAGCCTACTAAACCTAGGGTTGTGAGTTCAATCCTTGAGGGGGCCACTTAGGGATCTGGGGCAAAAATCAGTACTTGGTCCTGCTAGTGAAGGCAGGGGGCTGGACTCAATGACCTTTCAAGGTCCCTTCCAGTTATAGGAGATTGGTATATCTCC
Source organism: Mauremys reevesii (assembly GCF_016161935.1). Classification (NCBI taxonomy): domain Eukaryota; kingdom Metazoa; phylum Chordata; order Testudines; family Geoemydidae; genus Mauremys; species Mauremys reevesii. The sequence goes on along the minus strand of NC_052629.1, from coordinate 32,771,013 downwards.
TATAATTATTATATCCAAATTCGTGTTATATCAAGTTGCGTTATATCGGGGTAGAGGTATAGTAGGTTTCCTCTCAGTGGGCTCTCTTTCTTCTGGAAACTTAGGCATTTCAATATGTATTTCTGCTTCTGGGATTATTTATTCAATTAGAACTATATATAAATCTATCATAAATGATAGGCAATGATAATACTAATGAAAAAAGTCAGAGCTTCACTAAGTCTTAAAATGTTTCCTACATTGTCTATATATATCAGCATCCACAAGAAAGTAAATAATCAGACTGCCTTTTGTCTGGGGGTTGTGAATATGTGTCATGGGATTGCAAACACTCTGTACTTCCCATACTGCTCAATGCGAAAGGGTCCTGGTTATTTGGGAGAGGGGCTGAAGGAGGTCCTGCTTTGAAAAAGGTTAACAGCTACTGGTCTAACATTATTAAGATATATAGAAAATGAACATTGAAAAAATTATAAACAAATTTCAATACTGTGTTTGTACCAAACTCATGTGTGGCAATGACTATTTAGAGAAAAGAATCAAGATAACAGTAATAAAGATACTATTAGCATGTACTGCTTGTACAAAGACCAATAGACAAAGAAAGATTTTCTTTTTAAAGAACAAGAAAAGAACCTAAGATCTACGGTGAGCTATGAACAGGATCTGCTGATAATTTTTTTCTGTGCTCTCTCTGAGAGAAGTTTATCTCTTAAGCAGTTTTTCCTGAAAAACAAGAAAAATCAAATAGAAAGTAAGGTGGTAGCTATGCACAAAATAATTGGCATCATTTTCAAGATTCCTTGGTATTCTTGTGTCCTGCATTTTAGAGTCTTAGTTGAACTATCCCTAAATTTACCTCAACAGTACTCTAGAGATGCTATGTTGAATAGTAAAAATAGTACAATGTTCTTTTATATATACTGGATGCTTATTATATACCACAAAGCTAGAACATTAAAAGGGAGAAAAATGATAAAACTTTGCAGTATAAATTTACTCATAAACACCCTTAACTCAATAAATGTCTGCAGTACATTTATTTCAGATTATTTGGCACATCTATGCCTCTGTGTGGTACTGGATAATAAAATAATAGCTGGATAGGAAGAGAAAATGAGAAATTATTTTTATTTTGATCAAATGACTATAAAATGATAGATTGATACCTGGCTTTAAACTGGTATTGGTATTGGATAATAAAATAATATCTGGATAGGAAGAGAAAATGAGAAAATATTTTTATTTTGATCAAATGACTATAAAATGATAGATTGATACCTGGCTTAAAAATTTTAAAAATAACTTGGAAAAAAAACAGATTATAATTATTTCATTTCAAAGCAGGGGTTGGCAACTTTTCAGAAGTGGTGTGCCGAGTCTTCATTTATTCACTATCATTTAAGGTTTCGTGTGCCAGTAATACATTTTACCATTTTTGAAGATCTCTTTCTATAAGTCTATAATATATAACTAAACTATTGTTGTATGTAAAGTAAATAAGGTTTTTAAAATGTTTAAGAAGCTTCATTTAAAATTAAATTAAAATGCAGAGCCCCCTGGACTGGTGGCCAGGACCCGGGCAGTGTGAGTGCCACTGAAAATCAGCTTGCATGCCGCCTTCGGCATGCATGCCATAGGTTGCCTACCTCTGTTTCAAAGGCTCAACAACAGATCTCCACTTTTTGCTATTAATTGAATCCATCAGTTAACCAGAAGAGTGGTTAAACAAATAGATCTTATATTGTGCTCTTACACTCACCAAACCCAGGTTTTGGTGGGCTGCTGGAGGTGGGAGAAAATCCAAACAAGTGGAATCTTGGTGCTTCCCAGTTGGCCCTGGCTCAGGTGGGGGTGGTCCTGGCTACTTAATGGTCCCTAGTTATTGCTAGAGCACTCTAGTTGTTGTTCCAAGTCTTTGGCCACGAGGGACTGTGCCCTAGGCTCAATGTCTGGCTGGGTTTCTGGGGCTAGAGCTACACCGCAATGTAAGCCCAGGATTAGTAGAACTTGAGTTAGCAGAATCTGGGTTTGTAAACCTAGGGCTTGAGTGTCTATGCACATTTGTAACCCTGGGCTAGGAATTGTTGAATCCTGGGTCCCACCCTGAGTCTCCAGTGTCTACACTGCATTATGTGGGCCCGACTCCAACCAGCCATATCCCAGACTTCCTAGCACCCTCCCAAAATGTGGCTGCTGTAGCCCTGTTTGCAGTGCAGTGTGGGAAAACTTGATGGTCCACCAAACTTGCTTGTCCAGAAGACAGAGAAAATCAGCCGGTGGATGTGTAGGGCACTTGTGGAGACTCCCAGAGCACGAGTCCAGTGGGGCTGAATCCAAAGAGCAAAGCCATAGTGCTTGATCCCTGGTACCTGGCTTGACTGAGGCTCGGACCCTCCACCCCATGGGATCCTGGTCCCGATACCCTGTGAGTCCTGAGAAAGTCTAATCATAGAGATCCTGCACAGAGCAGCCCTAATCATAGAGATGCAACCTAGAGTGACTCCCCTGCTTTCCAAATCAGGATGTACAAGCCCCTGTCCAGTAGGCAGGAGCCATGGAGAATGAAGGACACTGAACAGTTCTGGGAGCAAGCAATTCAGAATTTGTTGCTGGATACAAGAATACATTAATTGCCTATGTACCAGGGCTCTGGTAATGGGACCTGGAAAACCTGAACCTCAAACAGAATTCCATATCAAGTATCTACATACTCCAGCTTTTGAGCTTAAAATGTAGTTCCTGCACACATTCTTGCAAGGAAAACTCATTTGGTGGAATGCACATGAAAAGTAAACACAAGAGTGGTTTCCAAACAAATCACTTTCACTTTCAAATGTAAGTAAATATTTGTGGATAATGATTCCCGTTATTTATACAACTTTAGTGTTAACTAAACAGAAACTAGGCTAATATGTTGCCTCAACAGGCACTGAAGAGATATCTAAGTTGTTAATTAAGGATATCATTTCCCCTGGGATTTTTGGAACCTTGTGTTTTACTAGACATCTTTGGCTTTTTCACAAAGCTAGTTAGTTAAAAGCAGTAAAGATAGTGAGAGAGCATTCTCCGGAGAAGGAAAGCATATCTTTGTTTCAGCCATAATCTTAGCCAAATTCCAAAGCCATGGACCACATTCTGCTCTGTTACACCAGA